>NC_091684.1:59385000-64295000 GCF_041296265.1 Equus caballus | reverse complement strand
TGCATCCTTTAAGTCCTAAACATTAGTTCTAAATCATATTCATAAACAGAAACCTCATTTTCCATATATTTCTAAAGATACTTTTTCATAATTTCTAGTTGATTTCCAATGACCATGGATCCAAAACCCTTGTCTTGGGCCCTGCAGCTCTGTCCCTGACTAAATTATATAGTAAGTATTGTTTGCTATTCAATGAAATTATCATTCTTATTATGTAATAGTAGTAGCAACACAAACAACAATAGCTAATATTTGAGAGCTTGTTATGCTCCAGGCACTGTACCAAATGCTTTACACACAACAGCATCTCACTTAACTTTTTACCATCACCCTGCAAGTTAGGTACTACTATTTTTCCCATTTTACGGATGAGGAAACTGAGGCTTAAAGAGGTTAAAGTAACTTGCCCAAGGTCACCAGAGAGTGTTAAAACCGGGATTCGAACACAGGTCTTCTGACTACTGGTCAGGTACTCTTAACCAGGAGCCTAGCTAGGCTCCATAAATTAAAGTTTACCCAGAACTTTCTCTGTGCATATACAGGGGCAACGGTTTCTACAAAGATCTTATTTATGGTCACAGAACTGCCCTCCTAATTCCACTATTTTGATCATTTTATGTATGGAGAGAAGTTTTGCTTGAATCTAGACCCTACTTGTTTACGAACAAATTTTAAAAGGAAACAAAACATAAGGCTATGCCAACCGAGGCTGACTTGAAATTAACTCTCACACTGATAGAAAGAAAGTTACTTAGTTCAATCCAGCCAATGTCTGATTTTATTAAATGTTAGAAATTAAATGAAAGCTTTAAAATAAATAAATCAAAGAAAATGTTTCCTGTGTACCCCGACCCCCCAATTTTTTCTCACTGACGGTGTGTTAATTCGATGCTTTCCAAAGGGAGGATTAGAACATTTCGTAACATCCAATTCTTTTTTTTTTGTTTTTTTTTTTTGTTGTTGTTGTTTTTTTTTTTTTTTTTGGAGGAAGATTAGCCCTCAGCTAACTACTGCCAGTCCTCCTCTTTTTGCTGAGGAAGCCTGGCTCTGAGCTAACATCCGTGCCCATCTTCCTCTAGTTTATACGTGGGACGCCTACCACAGCATGGCTGCCAAGCAGTGCCATGTCCGCACCCGGGATCCGAACCAGCGAACCCCGGGCCGCCGAGAAGCGGAACGTGCGAACTTAACCGCTGCGCCACCGGGCCGGCCCCCGTAACATCCAATTCTTGACAGTCTAGTAACGTTTTTTTCCACATAATAGATATAAATAATGAACATAGGGCTACATTAATTTTAATTCATGTTAAATACGGTTTCTGGATTGAGTTTATTTGTAACACATTCCCTCTCTGTGCTATTTCACTCCTCCTCACCATGTCACTATTTAGCTTGAAATTTCACAATATGAACATGAAAAAAACACATCCAATCCTAATTATCTCCTGCAGGATCATAAAAATAACATTAATAAAATGTGGTAAATATCAGTGGTGATCATTACCAGGCCCGCATCACTAGAAAATGAAATGCAGCACCCCAAAGCAAGAAAGATTAAAGCAAGCCCGCCACAATTAAACACACACATATTAGCATATTTGCTCTGTCAGCAGATTTAATGGTAATAATAAAGTTGTCTTTAATCTGAACTGGACAAAAATTTCAAAGGTGCATGGATATGCATAGAATCCCCGGCATCCGCACACCACTTGACATTTTTCAAAGCAGTGTCACATCCACTATTTTTGTATCCCTATCACACTCACTCAAAAGTAGATATAACAAGTCTGATTTCACCTAACAACTGAGACTTAGAAAAAGGAGAAAGATGTGACCTTCCTGGATTCACTTAGTGAGTCAACAAACTGAATTTGGAACCCAAGCCCCCTGGTGTCCACATCTAAGATCTTCTCACAGAAATTACCTTTCTTTCGGATGAACCACATAGGCACAGTGCCAAGAAGGACTCCCTAGTTGTTGTATGAAAAGATAACGAATAAAACACAATCAGTAAGAAGAAGAGATAAACAAAAGGTGTCTTACCAGGGACTAAAGGAAAGAAAGAAAGCAGACATTATCCAGCAGCAGATGATGTGAGAAATAAGCAACATTCTCTGCAAAACTTTGTTCTGTAACAAGGGTTACAAACCCGTTCATACAGGTAGCATGGCTAGAAAAAGCATATTAGGTAGTGTCAGATGCCGAGAAAGTTGATTGGCCAGTGTGTGACTCTTTTGCTGTATTAATTACTTCATTATCATAAATAAGACCCTAAACATCAGGATGCCAAAGTAAAAAGTAAACTTCTGTTCCTGTTATAAAATGTCTGATATGTAAAATTTTAATATACTTAAGGAAATTCAAGTACATTATCAACCATGGACAGATACTTATAGCTGTAAGAAGATAAGCAAAAGACATTAGCCTAAATAAATAAATAGATATAACAGCAGTATGCTGGGCCCTAATGAGTTAATTCCCTAATTGGTCTTCCCTGAACCCCATAGCAGTCTCCATTAGGTTTTCATGTACAATCCATACATCAATAACAGGATGTTTCTATATCTAGGTCCACGGGCCTGCCATTTCACTGGCCTTGAGTATCCCTTAAGAAATAGAAATAGGGATCGGCCCTAGGGCCCAGTGGTTAAGTTCATGCTCTCTGCTTCGGTGGCCCAGGGTTTCGCCAGTTCGGATCCTGGGTGTGGACATGGCACCGCTCATCAGGCCATGCTAAGGCAGCGTCCCACGTGGCACAACCAGAGGCACTCACAATTAGAATATACAACTATGTCCTGAGGGGTTTAGGGGAGAAGAAGAAGGAAAAAAAAAAAAGATTGGCAACAGTTGTAAGCTCAGGTGCCAACGGTAAAAAAAAAAAAAAAAGAAAGAAATTAAAAGGGGGCAAGTTGAAGTTTAGAGGAAACAAAAGCCACACTGTTGCACAAGGAGCAGTGCTCAAAAGTGTGGGCCCAGGATCTGGTACAGTTCTTTGATCAATAAACATTAGTTCAAGTGAATGTATTTTTCTGAGGGTACAGGATGCAGACTGGAAGAACAGAAGGGCCTTACAAAAACCTTGGAATTAGTCACTGAGCTACTCTGTAGGACAAAAACTAGTTTATAATTTGGGTTTGAAAAACTGGCTGGGGTTGTTTGCTAGACTTGCACCCCTTTAGGCAGGCCACATGCATAGGGCAGTGCCCTCCAACACGTGTCCTGATGTCAACATTTCAGAATTCTGACCCTAAAGATCTACTCTGGTGAGGCTCGGACTTAAATGTGCACCAGACCGATCTGAAGGACTTAATCAAACATAAACCACTGAGCCCCATTTTCAGAGTTTCTGATTCATGAGGTGTGTGGTGAGGCCTGAGAATTTGTATTTTAACAAGTTCCTGGGCAATGTTGATATTGCTGGTCTGGAGACCCACTTGGAGAATCATTGCTCTAGTTCAACACCCTCATTTTAGAGAGGTAGAAACCCAGGGCCAGAGCAAGGAAGTAACTTGCTCTCAGGGCCAATCCCCAACAGCTCACTTCCTAACACCTGATGAATCCTTTCAGTAATGAGTTGAATTGTATCCCCCAAAATTCCTATGTTGAAGTCCTAAACCTTCAATACCACAGAATGTGCTTTTTGGAAACAAGGTCATTGCAGATAAATTAGTTAAGATGACATCATTAGGGTGGACCCTAATTCATTATGACTGGTGTCCTCATAAAAGGAGAAATTTGGAAACAGATAAGCACCCAGGGAGAATGCCATGTGAACATGAAGGCAGAGATTGGGGCAATACATCCACAAGCCAAAAAACACCAAAGACTGCCTGCACACCATCAGAGCACAGGGGAAAGGCATAGATAGTTCTTCTTCACAGCTCTCAAAAGAACCAGCCCTGCTGACACCTGGATCCTGAACTTCTGTCCTCCAGAACTGTGAGACAATAAATCTCTGTTGTTTGAGCCACCCAGTTCAGAATTCATTATTACGGCAGCTCTGACAAATGAACGTCTCTTTATAGGACACTATCAGAGTGGAGATCTACTCGCGCCTGAGGGGAGGTTACGAAGCAGCCCCATGCCTGTCTCTCTCGGCCTTTCAAGGAGCATTCCCTACACCTGCAACTGAGGACCAGGGGCTCTCTTGTTTTTCAAAGTCTGTGCCCAAGACCCGGCTCAAACAGAGGTGCCATAACCTCTCACTAATGCAGTGTGGCAATAGGTCTGAGAGACCTTTCAACACATTCATATTCTGACCCAGTATTTCTACTTCTAGGGCTTCAAACGAAAGAAACCAAAATCCAGGCAGGGAGAACACGTGTACCTGTGAATTGAATAATAGTAAAACAAAATGAAACCAAACCTTGCTATAAGGATATTATGTAGTCATTAAAGTACTTTTCATTAGGAGTATATAATTATATGGAAAACACACATGCTATAAAGTTAAGTAAAAAGGCAGGACATAAAATACTCTATATTAAAAAAGTAGAATAATACTAAAAAGAAATACATCAAAATATTAAGAGGTTTTAATTTGGGGGCTGCCAAGGCTATTGGAACTATTTTTCTTCTCTCTACGTTGCTTTTTCTTTAAAAAACATCTATTATTTTCATAAAAGAGAAGACATCTTGGGGGTGGAGGACCACTTCCTGAGATTCGCAACTTTGCCTTGTTCATCTTGACTCCAGTGTTCCTTTCCATCCTCACACAACATCATCACCTAAAATTTGCCAAAGGTTTGACAAGTCTGCCCCTTCGAGGAGGAAGAGACTTTTCACTTTGGAAACTAGGTTCATCCCATAAAAGCTGATTAAAACCACTTTCCTCCCCATTACAGAAACCTCCAGTTAGAAGCATTGTGAAATTCTGCACATACGGTTTTCTCTCTTTTCTGTCCCTGGTGCCCGAGGTGGATTTCTGCCTTCAAATCTTTCCAAGTGGTTCTTCCATGAAGAACAATACCCACATTTATCATCCTTTGTCTCTTCAGCAGCTTTCCCTTTGTAACTAGTTCTTTATTTTGCTTTTCTTTCCTTTTTTTTTTGGCTTTTTTTTAAACTATCACTGCTTAAAATTCTTTCTTTGCTATATTGTCCAAAATTCAGCAGCTAGAGATTGATTTGTGTTAAAACATGTCCTCTTTTAAATATGACTACCCATGGAAATTTGGAGTGATCATATCTTCATACTTTAGTATGAATTAGCTCCAGAGCTCTGTTTTCCTCCTAATATCCAGCTGAGACTATTTAATTGAAGAAGATGGATGAAGGTGAGCTTGCAGTACAGGGGCACATTGTGGAGCAAGGGCACTGGCCAGCATAGGGCATTTGGGAAATAGAGTAGCAGAGGATAGGAAGGAGGGAAGGTGGTGAGGGGAATGTTGCAAAGGCAAACTAAACCTGGGTCAGAGTTCTGCTGGATAGTCCCACTTGAGTAGCCTTAATCTAGTTATATTTTTTGCAAAAGGAAAGTTTTTGCTGTAGCTTATAACTAACATTCAAAGCAAACAGAAACCACAAAAGAATTTTTAAATTACACGACAAACTCAATGCTCTTAAGCAGGCAGAGTCTTGGGATAGCTTTGATACTGAATATTGATCATTAACAAGTTGGACATGAGTTGAATGAGATTAGTCATTTCACGTGTACAAGCAAACACATATATACTATATCTGTATGTATGTGCATGTATATATATACACACGTAGATATGTGTATTGTGTGTGTGAAATAGGCTTTCATAACTACTTAGAGTTCTGAACCTAGTAAGGAATTCAAAGTGGGGCAGCAACTCCTTTGAATTATATGCAAAAATGTGCACGTGTGTGTGCCAGTTTCTGGATGGAGAGGTCACAGCTTCGCCCAGATTCTCAGGGGTGAGGGTTACCGTGGTAGGGATGGATGCTCTGACTCAAACACTTGCTGTGCCAGTCTCCCAGCTTTTGCATGCACACCCCCAGCTTCTAACACAGAAGGTCTCCCACAAAAAGGAGAAAAGCTAGGATTGTGCTGGCTAAAACACAGCCCTCTTGCCACACAGGGTGACATTCCAGTAGGGTTGCCACAGCAGGGATCTGCTCCCAGTGTTCCAGGTGGTTTCTCCAGGAAGAGGGAGGAAAAGGGGCAGGAAGGGGCTTCTAACAGGATTTCTTGATTCCAAGGATGCAAACAAGTTGTCAACGTTTTTAGATTTTCCACTTACTCTTGAAGGCAGATCCATTTTCTCTCCAAATCTGCTCCCAGCTATACAAACCAGTGGCAAGTTTCACTTCCCTCCTAATCATTTCTTGAATATGAAGTTTCATTTCATAAAACTTCAGTTATCCAAAAATTTCTTTAAAAAGCAAAAGCTCTACATTTATTAGAGAAATCAGGCAAGTCCTTTAAACCTGAACCCTTTGGGAATGGCTCCAGGCCCAGGACATATTTTATATCTTCAGGGGAAGACAACAGTCACTGATGTATAAAACAGTAAGCCAAAATCAACACAAAGGCCTGCAAGGATAAATTCACTCTTTTAAATTTTCTAAAGCAGGAATATGAGAAAAGACATTTCATAATGTTTCTAACAAGGTAACCAGAAAATTGAATTGACCAGAATACCCCATTCCCAAACCATCCCAGTTAAGAATTATACACCTAGTTACAGATCCATTCAGTTCCATCTTTATTTAACATTTGCTCACAGCAAAGGGAAGGTGTGACAAAGGGAGCCTGGATCTGCCATAAGCAAGACACTAAGGTGTCCCTTAAACAGCCCTTTGGATTACTGTGTACCCACATGCCCTCCTCCTTCCAGCCCTCTCGTCTCCCTGCATCAGCAGCAGCCCCAGCCCTCAAAATACACTTCTGTCACCAGCACCATGTTCAGCAAGGCGCACAGGCTATAGTTTTCAGTTTATAAACCTGTAACTCGGATACCGTCTCCTTTTTGCCCTCTGCACAAGCCCATAAACATCCCCAGCTCTGGCTCATGACGGGTTCTTTCCTCTAATGGAAGCTCCCTCCTAGATATCCCAAAAGAGAAAGATGTGTCTGGTAAGTGGGAGAGGTCAAATCTGAGCACAGCTATTTATTACATATACTGCGACCAGATGGATCTAACTCATCCATCAAAGCCCTCGTCATCCTCATCACATTAGCTTCTTATAAAAGCCTCCTGCTCTCTCCCCTCACAGTCCAGCTTTGCTGCTTCTCTCCTCACTCTCCCTCTCCCCTTCTCACGCACTTTCAGGAAAATGAACCCTCTCTAACCCCATTGCTGTTCTCCTTAAATCATGGCTACCCATGACTCCGTGGCTATTTTTAAACTTTACTTTTATCAATACTCATCCTGTAGCTCAGGGAGATATTAAAACTGTACTGGGGCAAGGAAGGGCGTTTCTGACACTTGCTCCCTCATTCATCAGTTCCTCATAGGCCCGTTGGTGACAATGAAAAGATTTCACAATACCGTGCAGCAGAAACTCATTCTCCTGCTCATCCATCATGCTCAACCTAGCAGCAGTTCTACTGACCTAATCTGCAATGCCTCGGTACTCACTGGAGATTTCTTAAAGGCACCCTTCATTGTTGTCTGTAACAAAGAATAGGTCTGGGCCATTCGATAAGGAGGCTAAATGGTGCAAGGATTAATGAAATATTCCTCCATCTCTCCCACTCCTGGGTTCAAAGACTGTGTGGCAGGTGTAGCCAAGCTTCCTCTCACAGGGTGAACTCAGCACAGCCCACTCATGGTTCAGCTACATGTGCTCATTTGCAAAGAACATTGCATGGGGCACAAAATAAAGAAGGGCCCCAAATTTCGGGTGCCATCACCAATCCACTTCTTCATTCATTTACTGACATGTTCCTTCATTTAGCAAACATTTTTTAAGCATCTATAATGTCTAAATTCTAGTAGAAACATTGGGGTCATAAGGTGAGAAGTATAAACGCTAGCTGTAAGGAGTTCATTGCTTAGTGGAAGGAAAGGCCAAAAAGCATAAGATCTCAATGACAGCAGTTACGGCAGACTGCTAACTGTCCCCTGGCACAATTCCCCCCTTCTTCCTTTCAGGAAAAGAATTCCCTTTGAATTGTAGCAGAGTACATGGCAGCCCAGCTAGAGACTACATCTCCCAGCTACCCTTCAGCTCAATGACACCATGTGACTAAGATCAACCTAATAGAATATGAGGAAAGTGTTGTGTGCAAAGTTGATGTCATATCCTGAAAAGGGAAGCTGGCTATGCTTCATGCTGTCTCCTCTGTTCCCATGGAATGGAGCACATATATGTTGCTGGTGAGCCAGCTTTGGCCATGAAGACAAGGACAACTAGTTAAAGAATGGCAGAGCAACTAAGAAGAAGGATTCTGGGTCCCTGAATGACCTCAGGGAACAGAAAGAGTACAGGCATTAGATAACCCTGAAGTGGCTATGCAGTGACCCAAGCCCTGGTGGCAGAGTCTAGACTTCTGTGAAGAAAGGGAACTCAGACATCCAATTTCCATTTTGACCTTCAGAGCCCTCTGAATGAAGCTCAGAGAAAAAAAGTCTTTCCTAAAGGTCGTTAAATGTTTTGCAGCTGTCATCAGCCCATTTAAATGCCCAGAATGAGGACAAATGAGAGGCAATTCAGAGACCCCAATAGACAAACACAATCAGCACCCCTGATTTATTTAAGTTCACAGACCATTTACCCCTTACCCTCAAGCTTGTTCCTTGCTAAACAAAAGAAACCCCTCTCAGAATGTTGTGGTTCCTAATAGTCCACACTGTTCACTCTGCTAGCTACTCTCACATTCTTCAAACTATTCTCATTTCAGATCTGTCCTCTCTGAATGAAAATGTAAGGTCCCTGAGGGTAAGGAGCACATCTTTAGCTTCCCTCCCACACAGAGCTCCACAGAGGGCTCAGTAGGCCACAGGCACTCACAAAATATGAGCCAACTTATAGAGAAATGGGAAACCAAAGACATGCAATAAGGGAAACACTGTACAAATTTTGTGAAAAGAAAACATCAGTGCTACAAGTAACATTTGAGGTGCTGTGGTTCAGCACTCCCATTTTACAGATATAGGAAGAGAACCCCAAGACAGGTAAATGCTGAGACCAAGGTCCCACAGCTAGTTAATGGCAAAGATGCTACAAAAATGAGGTCTCTTGTGTTCTTTCTGCTATAGAAAAACACTAAGTTGGGCCAGAAGCAAGGTAAAGCCATATTAGAAATACCAGGGACACCTACTCCATACACTTTTGGTTCCTATCCTTCTACCTATTAACCCACTCCTGTCTGACCACAAATCCCAACTGAGAGCCCAGAGCCATCGGAGGTGGTAGAGAGTAGCAGGAGACATTTTTGGAGTATAGAGGCTGAGATACACAATTAGCATAATTTTATTCTACATCAGGATCTCCACCCATTCTCCTGGAGTCTAATCAAGAGGCACCTTAGCAATGCTGAATTTAAAAAGGCGCTAATTTCTGAAGCCAATCACAATGCCAAAACCCTGATCTCAACTTTCCTAAGTAAAACATCCCTATCTTATAAGATAACTTACGTGAAATACACAAAAATGTTGTATTTAAAATTACTTGGCTCTAACATACCATTGATTTTAATAGGCCATGATTTTATGTACCACTGAGAAAAACAAAGCTATTAAACTGAAACATAATGCTTTCCAATTGCTTTGAATTTTTATTTTATGCTTATTAAAATAGCCTAAAAAGACTAACTTAGACACAGATTTTTATCACTCGTGTGCATTTATAAAATATACATATATAAATAAAATACATGAGATAAGGTATTCCAAAACTTCGTCCATTCACCATCTGACTCTTTAGAAGCAATTTTCAAGTCGGAATTTATCAATGTTTGTGTTTTCGTTTTTTTTTAAAGATTGGCACCTGCGCTAACATCTGTTGCCAATCTTTTTTTTTCTTCTTCTTCCCAAAGCCCCCGGTATATAGTTGTATATTCTAGTTGCGAGTGCCTCTGCCTGTGCTATATGGGATGCCGCCCCAACATGACCCGATGAGTGGTGCCATGTCCGCACCCAAGATCTGAACCAGCGAAACCCTGGGCCTCTGAGGCGGAGTGCGCGAACCTAACCACTCAGGCACAGGGCCGGCCCCTCAATGTTTGTGTTTTCCATTCAAAGTATCATCTTCTCTGTCAGTCAAGAGTATAGCTGATGCAGCCATGGACCTGCGTGCTGCAAGTTTTGATACTGCCACGTTCTCAATCTTACCAGAAATGTCAACAGAAGGTTTTCAGACAATAACCAGACTTACAGGTTTCCTTGAGTGATTCTTCAGTGGTTTGTTGACTGAAACCATAGGGATTACAGTTCAGAGGCATCGCCAAGATAGCTGCCCCAGCACAAGCAGAGACAAATACGTCCTAACAAATACATCCTGGTTATAGCTTTCTTTCAAAAGACATCATGACTTGGAAAGAGTCATCCCCATCTCAGAGATATTAAAATGTGAAAAAACATGCATCTTAGCAACATGAAATTCAGTATTACTTTTGGTAGGCATTTATTGTAGTGTCTTCCCCAAACTGCATTCCCTTCTTTGGCCTGTCCATGAGCTTATGGTAGGGAGCCGCCTGTCATGGGAGGATTTACCTTGGCTCCTGGACACAGAAGTGGATACATGACTCCAATCCTAGGATGTCATTCACCTGCCCGACCCCTCAGCTGGGCTCTAGACTCAGGGTATCACAAGGCCAAAATCCAGGTGTCATTCAGGCTAGACTCTTATCCAGAGGCTTTAGGAAATAAAATCACCTTCCAAGCTTGTTCAGGTTACTGGCAAAATATAGTTCCTTGTAGCTATAGATCTGATGTCTCTGATTCCTTCCTGCCTGCCTGCTGAGACCCACCTTTTGCTTCTAGAAGCTGCCTAGGTACCTTCTCACATGAGCCTCTCCACTGTCAAGCCAGCAACAGCATGTCAAAACCCCCTCCTTCTCTGAGTATTTATGATGTCTTCTTCTACCAGCTGAAGAAAGTTCCATGCTTTTAAGAGCCATGTGATTAGATTATGCCCACCTGGATAATCCAGCTTTTTTAAGGTCTACTGTGCATTATATACCATAACACAATCATGGCAGTAAGATCACATTTACAATTTTCAGGACCAGAGGGCAAGGAATTTTGAGAGGCAATTTTTAGAATTCTGCCTACCACACTAGCCCTCTTGTGAACCATGGAAGTGACCCAAGTAGCCTTCCAATAAAATATTTTATTCCCTTAAACTAGATAAAGTTGGATTTCTGAGTCCCAACACACTATTATATTAAGTAGAGCTAAAGACTAATGACATCAAGAATGACCTGACTCATTTTGACCAGTGGGTAGCAGATAGCACTATTCTTAAATTAATCTAAACAAAGCTAATTCCAATTCCATTTGGGAACATAGGCCCTTCAGGAACTAAATTAACAGTGGAAATGCAGGAAGGTTACAGTAGTGTCTCAAGTATTTGAAAAGGAAGCCAGATGTTGCCCACCTACCTTCACAAGGGCTTCAAGAGCTATAAGCCTAGAGCCCTTAAAAGATAATTTCCTTAAAAAAAAAAAAAAACCCAAGATCTATGTTTTAAATCCTACACATATGAGGAAAAGGAACTTTGCAAGCCTTTTGTCCTAATTAATAACATCACGGTATTTGCCTCAGAACATCCTAATTGAAATGCTATAAAATGATCTTTGTTCTGTCATCCGATACGCTCTGTGAGGGCTCCACTCACAAACGTATCCCTCACTTACCTTGTCTTGCCCAAATGATTCCAATACTCTTTGTAATGTGTAATCAGAGAGAGAACGCAAAAGAGAAAGGGAGAGAACACAAACGTATCTGAAGAAAGCCATTTCAGAATTTTTCAACACTTATCTCCAAAATGGCCCATTTGATTCATGAACATCTCTAATGTATATCATCAGTGACTGAAGGAGTTTTTTTATATGATTTTTGACAATTTAACAAGTCCTCCTGACAAATTAAATGGTTGTGTTGACAACTTAACTGTACTGCCAATCAATATTTTCAATTACTTTCATTGTCATTCAGAAAAAATACAACACGAGGTCACACACTGGTAAAACCAAGGAAAGAACATAAAACAAGGAGCAATTGGTGGGGTGGGGGCGGGAGGAAGGAAGAAGTAAACTTTAAGGCGCAACACACTATCATCCACGCTGGGCCTAGGGGACCAGGGTTTCTGAGACATGTCTGGAAAACGGCACTTCCCTTGGGGTGACTCTCACAGTCTCTACAATGGAGATTTCCTCCTTTTTACAAGCTATTTAAAAGTCACTAGATTTGAGCCATGGACACATAGAATTTTATTAAAAAGCCCTCCTTTCAGGCATTTGCCAAGCCGCCACCACCACGTCCTCAGGCCTCCAAAAGGGCCCTCCAGGACCGCAGGTAACGTTTCACAGCCTTTCCAGGGGTCAATTGGTCAGTCTGGAAAATTCAAGTCTAAGAACACTAAAGCAGAGGTCAGCCTTCTTAAGCTTTTCAAAGGGGTAGCAGCAAATCGATATTTTCAAATGTGTATTTATCATGCAGGCAGAGAGGTTACCCATGGAGAGCAGAACAAACACACAGAAATTTTCCAGTTTTTCCCTGTCAAGAGAGTAGAAATGGAAAAAGATGATCTGGGGGTTAAAGGCAGATTTCAAAAATCGTGTTTTTTTTTTTTTTTTTTTTAATGATTACTCATTGTAAAGAATCTAAAAAGGGATTATTCAGCATTATGTACCACCTGTCAAGTCAAGGAGAATTCTACAGCAGTGTCCCATGTCCTTGTGACTTCCGGCTTCTCCATCATTAGAGGTTGCCTGATTGTGAGAAAAGAACATAAAGCCCTTCTCTCTTTGAGTTTGTCTCCTCTGAATAGCTGACCATGCCGATTCTCCCCCTGTTATAGGCTGTCCTCCCCACTCCTTTGGTGCTTAGCCCTACCTCCTCCAGGAATTTTTCTCTGATTGCACTGGTTCAGCATGCTCCCTCACTTTCCAAGCTCCCCTGATACTTACTGTCTGCATCCTCTCGTACCCATTTAGCTCTGAATCATTTAGTATCTTGTATTATTATCTAAATGTTCCACATACTAAGTACTTTAAAAATATGTACTTAATCTCCCTCATGAACTATAAGTGCCCTTGGGAAAGGACAATGTCAACCTTCTCAGAACCTCTAACTATAACTGATCCAGGGGTGGCAGGAAAGTTTCACTTCCAATGCTAACTCAAATGAGTTAGCTGCCAGGACTGACATTGAGCCAAATTCACAGATGATATTAGGCCTCACTGAGAGAGAATGCTGTGACCAACTGGTGGTGTCTGCCTTAGGTGTGGAATCAGGAAGTGGTGATACATGTGTCTTTTCTGCTATTCCTGGATGAAACACTGATGTGTATACAGTGGGTTCTCAATAAAAACCTAACTTATAAGAAGTAAGTAATTTACCAGGCATTAGCAATGAACAGTTCAGGAGTTGTAAATCTATCATCAAACTCTAACTTCGTTCATTCACTCACTAAATGTTATTGAGTGATCACTTTATGCTAAGGGTGGTACCTGGTGGTAGAGAGGCAGAGCAGAGCAAGATATGTCTCTGGCCCATAAGAGCTTCATCAGCTGGTAAGCACCAGAGACAAGTACACAGAAAACAGTATCATTAGTAATAATATAATGAGTGGTCCCCAAAGAGGACTTCATTTCAATTAGGGGCAATAGGAAATGCATCCCAGGTGTGATGGCAGTGATGCTGGGCCTTGAATGACATGAGAATTTAAAAGGCAGGGATGAGAGGAACGAACATCTCATGAGAACAAACAAAGAATGTTGACTTAGCCCTCAAAGAGTGTACAGTCTGGAAGGAAAGAGGAGGTAAGTATGAACAAGGTAGGAAGTAAATAGCAGGAGATACACAGTAAATTGTTGTCAGAGCTCCATGGCCAGATTAGTGTCTTAGAAAGGTAACCACTGAATCAATGAGTAGGATATGTTCAAAAGAAAGGAAGTTTAAGGCACAGACTAGCTGAGGTGCCATTACAAAAGTCGAGGGAGGAACTGATGAGGGCCTTGGTGAGGGCAGTGCCTACGGAGAGGGAAAGAAGGGGAGAGCTGTGACAACTCTGTTGGCAAAGGATTATGAGTGCTTGGTGACTCAACAGATGTGAGCAATGAGGAGGGGTGACAAGCTTAGCATCCAAAAGCTACAGTCATCCATACACATGGCTAAACAGGGAAGACAACATCTGATTCCTCTTAGAAATCCTGGCATCTCAGCAGGGGCTCTTCCAGGTTCCCACCCTCAGACACCATGATGATCCAGAAGACCCTCTCCTGCAAAACTGAGGACCTAGAGTTCTCTAGGCTTTCAGGAAGAGTATTCCTGTTGCCAAGAAAAAGTCGTAATATCAATATATGACAGCCTTGTTAGTAGCCATATTTCCTGCCCCCTTCCCAAATTTTGGAGCAGATTGAAAACTCTCCGAAAGGCACAAGAAAAGGGAGGTGAACTGGTACACTCAACACACAGCACCTGCAGATCACAAAACTCAGTTCCTCAGAAGCAAGCTTCCCTATAGGTAAATACTGACGTACCCAAAGCCCACTGAGTCACTGAGGGAGAACATCTCAAGTCCCAAATCCAGGTCTCCAAAGGGGAAAATCCTAACAGTGGGGCTCCTCAGGGACCCATCTCTACAATGGCCAGAGGATGAGAGAGAAGGGCTAGAGGATAGCTCAATTCCATTCTCCATACTCCTTCCAGAGACTCCTCAAATTACACCCTATGACCTGCCCCCAACCCTCTCCTCCAGGAGAACTGGGTGAGCCCCTCACCCTCTCAAGTCCAGAACCTGCCCACTGCTCTGTGAAGCACAGTTCTATCCCCTGGGACTCTCTGAGCTTGTTCCTATCCTTTTAAGACTTTTCCTGAGAAGCCCTTGAGGCTCAAACATTAGAAAGCATTGTCGAACCAATCTCTTGATTGCACAGTGTGAAGAAAAACCGACAAGCCACATGACAGAGGCCCAGATTTATGTATTCTCAGGAGAGATGCCTAACAAAACAATGTCCCACTGATGATAAACCTCTTTTGCAAGTCGCTGGCTAGCCTCGAGGACACCCCTCCTAAACACACATACACACACACACTCAACTCTCTCCTAATGTCTTTTCTTTGTTGAGTGAACATACATTCCCTTAATCCGTATTTCAGTACGCTGCCAGCAGTTAAAAAAAATGAAAAAGAAGAATCTGGTGCATTTCCATCAAGATACAAACATGCATACACACACACTAAAAAAAACAACTCTAGAATTGAACTTTATGCAGAGAAAATCAGGGTTCTCAAAGCTAGTCCTATACTTGTGTTACTGAAAAACCAACGGATTTGGCTCAGTTCTGTTAACCATCAGCAATTATCTTTCTGTCAAAGCTAAAGGTAACAAATTTCCCCATATCCAGCAAGGCTATATCACCAACCAGACGCCAACATCATCTGACGGCAAGTAAATCACCACAGCAGCCATGGGACCTGACAGACAAATGCTCTGTCTCAGAAAATCCAGGCCTATCACTCAGAAGGGGAAAAGGTTCTCTCAGCTGGTCTCACAGAGGAGAGATTAAATGTTGCAGATTTGGTAAGTACAGTAGAAAGCAAATCCTAAATATGAGAATTATTAATGGACTTTACACCAGTCTTTTTAATCTGTTGCCAACATATGCTCATCTATTTTACCTTGGTCTGCCTTGTTTCCTGATGGACATAACAGGCAGGAAGAGTGCATCATCCCAGCCTTAATCAGAGCCAACAGCACAAGAACAATGTCTTGCTACCTATCAAATGAGGACTACTTTAGCAATAGCTGTTCTTTTATAATGAAGACTGTGTAATAAAAGATACCACTAATATGTCCTGTCCTTATATTTAACAATAACATTCATTTCATGATATGCTACATAATGGGGATATCAGTTGTTAACCTGCTCAGGAACAAAGTACTGCATTATCACAGGGCAATTGAAACCTGGCTGGCATTCCCTGATAATCTATGGGTGGAAGCAGCATTCCCCCCCAAAGGATACAGAGTGCTGGTGTCAGACTCTAAGAGCCAGTCTACAATTTGAGAACAGCCACCTTTAACCCTCACAATCACCAAGCATTAAACATGGGGCTAGAATGTATAACACTATGCAAACATCAGCACTAAATTATACATACAGTGGGTGTGTGAGTGTCTGCAAACAAGCTCGTTCTAGTTATCCATTTATTTCATCCGAGACCCTGCTATGACACTATGGCTGAGGCAGGACTAGTGAGGGTGCCAAAAGACATCACTGCCCTGCGTGAAAATACAATCTACCTACGAGGATAAACTTTATCCACAGAATCCAATTATCTAGCAAGAACATTGAAACAACCAGCTCAGAATAGACAAGCAGAAAAGGGAGAGACCTATGACTTGGCACAAGGTGCTGTGCAATCAAAGGTGACATTACTGGCTTAGCAGCCTGGTACCATGAAGTGTGTGTGTGTGTATGTGTGTGTCTGTGTGTGTGTCTGTGTGTGTATGTTTAAATCCAGCTACTTATTGAGCCCTCACTATGTGCCAAGCACTAGCCAAGTGCTTTTGCATATCATGTCACTTAATTTTCAAAAATCATGAAGAAAATCTTTTAACTCCCAATTTAAAGATGAGAAAACTAAAAACCAGAAACCTTAAGAACTTAAGCCCAAGGTCACCCAGCTAAAAAGTAATAGATAACAAGACTCAAAGTCAGGCTTATCAGCATCAAAGGCCACTTCTCTTTCTGCTGCACCACAGCAGTCAGTGATGGAGATCAGCCTCCTCTCACTGTGACCACCTGCAGCCCCTTCTGGATCATTGCTGTTGAGATGGCTGCCTGGAGTGAGGCTTCGCTACTGGGATAGGGAAAGAGACAAGCCCAGAAGCCTACACAGTCCTCTGACCTGTGATTTGAGCTCATCAGCATCATGCTACAGTCACCTGCGTCAACCAAATCCCCAAATCAACAATCACCCAAAGAAAAAGGCTAGGTGGCCTGGGCTTTCTAAATCTACAGGTACTGCTTGTCAAATCCTAAAGATTAGGTTGAACCATATGAAACTGACATTTTGTAGGTTGAAACTGGTCAAATATTGGCAATTTCATGTGCTTCAAACTAGTAGCACACCAGAATTAAGGGCAGGAACAGGGAGGTCAATCTTCTACCTCAGATGGAGAGAACTTTCACCCCAGAGAGAAACAGTCTGCCTTAATTTTATGTCAAAGGTAAAATGCTGCAATGAAGTGAGGAATAGTACCAGACCAGTGGGGAGTGGTCTGGAAAACTGAGTTCCAGGCATGTCTTTTGCCCCTAACCAGCTATACAGCTTCAGGTAACTTCCTCTCTCCTCTCCACCCCTAGTTTCTTCCTTTATGACATGAAGGTGTTGAACCACAAGTCCTGAAAAGTTTCTTCCTGTTCTGAAATGTTATCATGCTAGCACTCTGTGGCTGACATCAGATATTCTCCTGAGAGTGGATGCTTGGCTAAAGAGAGTTACAGAGAGCATAAGGGAATGATAAGCCTGCAGAAGGCAGAAGGAAACTATTACAGAGGATGAAAAGAGCCCAGGGAAAGGAAAGTGGAGTTTAAAGACAAAGTTACTAATGTTATAAAATGGGAACGGACCAGACCTGGAAGCCCAAATAGTCAACGTTTTCATCTGCCTACTTATTGAGTACTCAAAGCTCAATGAGAAATGGGATGGGCAGCTTGAACCATATTTTTCTCATCATACTCCTTGAAGAAGTCCAGAGACCTTTAACACATCCACAAATCAAATGCCAGCAGTCAAATGAATCCAGCATCATTCTTCTCAGGATTTATGGCTGATGTACCAATTCCTTGTCTGGTCCTAAATCTGCCATTTATGAGGGAAGTATCCCAAGGCCCCAGATGCAGCCTCATGCCCCTTGTCTGCCTGCACAGGGGCACAGTGACCTTGGTGACATGATAGAGTTCAGGAAAAAGTTCTCCAGGATGATGGGGCTTTGGATTAGAACATCAAACAGCTCACATAGGCCTAGGGGGAGAAGGGAAGAATTGGCAACCTTAAATATAAGAATGATCTGAGGAGAGCTGGACTCAGCTCACCAATCTGCCTGTCCTCATTGTGTCAAATACACTTAGTGGGTCAAATGGAAGAGAAGAAAGCAGTCCAGTAATTGCCTACCATGGCACTCCTTTCTCCAACTGGCTTTACTGCTTCCCACACTCTGCAAGGGTTATTCTCTAACATCTCCCATGTTAACTCTACCCCATGCCATAGCATCTGATAAGTTGTCCATTCTAGCAGGTAGAGAAAGGGACACTAACTTATCCTAATAGAGAAAGTACTTAGCTGAGATTCAGAAAGCTTAGTTCTAGTTCAAAATCTGCAAACAGGGGGCCCAGAAGCCATATTTGACCCATAGACATGATTGATTTTTTTGGTCCATACAAGGTGTTTAAATACTAGCATAGCTACCTACAATGAATAATCAAGAGATTTCACATAAAAACCTATATTTCTGGCTTCTCTTTAACAATGAGAAGATCTAAAGTTCAGTTTCCAGTAATGGCAGAGTAGTTTATATTGGACTAACCCTTCCATAGATAATAATGATAAATTTTAGAGAAAATATTTTCAAAAAACTACTATGTGAAGGCATTGGAAAGCAACCAAAAGCAGGCAGAAATTGGATGGAAGTTATCTCTTAACAGAAGTATGCAAGGCAGAAGGGCTAAAACACAGGCAGAAAGTCACAGCCTCATTGGCTAGAAGAGTCAATGGATGGGTGGATTTTGCCACTGACAGAACAGTTGCAAAGTGAGGGGAGAGATCCCAGAAAGGAGGGAATGACAAAGGGTGAGGTTCCAAAACCTGTGAAAAACCTGGAACCAAATCCTTGGGTGATCCTAAACAGCACATTTTCTGGGAAGATTACAAGAAGCTGATTGAAAAGTAACAAGTGGAAGTCTGAAAGAACTGAACAGAAATCCTAGCTACTACTTACCACAGGGGAGACACAATTTGAGTCCAGCAAGTGACCTGCCTGTTACAACAAAAACTCAACATGCTATGTATATTTTTAAAAAATAACAGGAACTACAGTCTATCAATCTATGCAGTGTATCATCCACAATATCTAAAATACAATAATAAATTACCAGACAAGCTAAAGCAAGGGAAAATGTGATCCACAGTCAAAATTTTTTTAAAAATAAATAGACACTAACAATTAGATGACTCAGATTATGGAATTAATACACAATTACTTTAAAACAGCTGTAATAATCACGACCAAGTTGTTAAGGAAAAATATGATTATAATGAATGAACAGATGGATTGAAAGGGAATCTCATCAGAGAACATTCCACTTCAGCAGCCCAGGGTTCGCCAGTTCGGATCCCGGGTGCAGACATGGCACCACTTGGCACGCCATGCTGTGGTAGGCGTCCCACATATAAAGCAGAGGAAGATGGGCATGGATGTTAGCTCAAGGCCAGTCTTCCTCAGTGAAAAGAGGAGGATTGGCAGCAGTTAGCTCAGGGCTAATCTTCTTCTTCTTCAAAAAAAAGAATCAAATGGAAATTTGGAATCTAAAAGGACAATATTCAAAATAAAAAAACACACTAGATGACCTTAACAGAAGACTGGAGATGGCGGTGGGGAAAAAGGTCAGTGACCTTGAAGGTAGATCAGTAGAGATTATCTAACCAGAAAGAGAGCGGAAAAAATATTTTACAAAACAATAAACAGAGACTTAGTGATCTGTGAGACAATTTAAAATGTTCTAACACATATGTAACTATAGTCTCAGTAGGAGGAAAGACGAAGCTGAAAAAAATATGAAGATCAATGGCCAAAAAATCCCCAAATTTAGTAAAAATAAACAATAAGAAACCAAACATAAAGATACAAGAAAATTAGAGAAATCCATGCAGTATAAATTTGAAAAAAAAAAAAAAAACTCATACCTACAAATATCACTGTGAAACTTAGGAAAATCAAAGTTAAAGAGAAAAACTTGAAAGAAGACAGAGAGAAGTGATACCTAATATACATCCAGGGAAATATTGGTTAGAAGGGCCACCTGACTTCCCACAAAAAACAAAGGAGGCCAGAGACAATGGAATGACCTCTGTAAACCGCTGCAAGAACCAAAGTCAAACCAGAACCAAAGTCAAACCAGAATTCTATCTTCAATAAAATATTCTTCAAAAATGAAAGCAATATAAAGACAACTTCAGATAAACAGAAATAGAGAATTTGTTGCCAGAGACTCAAACAATAAAAAAAAATTCTTCAGATTATAAAGAAACATTACCAGGTAAAATTTATGTCCTGCAAAAAGGAATGAAGTGCAATGGAAATGGCCAATATGTGATCAAAAGTAAAGACTACATTTATTTTCTTCTTTAAATTTCTTTCAATGATATACAGCTGTTTAAAGCAAAATTTTAACACTGTAGTGTAGCATAAGTGTATGTGAATCATCAGAACATACAACCCTGCCCGGTATGTAGTCAGTCCTTAATAAATACTTGTTCAAATAACTGTTATTAAACTGAGATTGCCACTCTTGAGCTAGACAACTCCCCTAAGGCTCCTTTTGGCCCTATGGTTCCATGATGATAAGTAGCTATGGTCAATCTCAAATCCATTGGTACTAACAAACTGCAAATAATTTCTAATAGAATTCATCCAGAAATGTCTCTGTTTGATTTGGATTAATATGTCAGAATCTCTCAATAAGCCATTGCAGTCCCAACTATAGTAGCCAATATAATACAGGATATCAATTACCATTCTTGTTTACACGACAGACAGGAAATCTATGATAACTCCACCCATTTGGGATAACTTTCTCTCTAAAGACATATAGGTAAGTGTAAAGTACAGAAGTTAAAAGCATGAGTTTTGATCCTAGAACTAATTCTATCTGGCTGTGTGAGCCAGATAGATGTGTGGCCTAGGGCAAGTCACTTAAGTTCTTGAAGCTTCTGTTTCCTCATCTGTAAAATGTGGAAAATAATAATTCCATCATCGTGTTCTTGGGATGATTAAATGAGAGAAGGTCTATAAAGTTCCTGGCACCTAAATGAGTGATAATAGGAGATTCTTTGAGGGATGATTTAATAATTAAAATGAACTTTAAAAATATAATTCTCAAAGCAGCTAAATGAGAGTAGACTCTGGATGATTCTATCTTATATTCCTTTTTTTTTTGGCTTAACACATCAATGAGTGCTTCTGCTAAACCATCCAACTCAGAGCCATTTAACTGCATCGTCTAGTTAAGGAACAACCATCCTGTAACCACACTCCCTTGAACCCACTGTTTCAATTCTGCTGGTAGACATGATCAAGACGCCTGACTACAAACTGGCCCATTTCTTCATATGAGCTTCTCCCCCAAATGAGCGAGTCAACTCAAAAGCTAATCTAAGTACATGACATACATCATCACAGTAATTCATATCCCATACTATCCCAGAATAATGGATGATGGTACTGCAAACAAGAGGCTACTGAAAACCACAGTCACAACACACAGCTACAGAGGGACCAATGCCTTCAAGTGCTAGCCATCAACTGTATTGCAACCAATCTTCCTAAATACTCAGCTTAGAGAATACAGACCCAGAACCTGAAGACCCAGGGTACAATAACCAGTAGCCCTCACTACCATTGCTTGGCACATTAACCACTGAGAAGCCTTGGCCAAATCCCCCAATGCATCACCACAAAGCTAAGAAGGCTTACCTCGCTCATTATCAAGTAAACATAAGCCAAGCATGGTGTTTATAATCTCAACTTCAGAAAACGAGTTGCTTCCCTGGTTAATTACTGATCAGATGGCCTTCTACCTGCCCTTAACTTCCCATAAGTGGTTAACTAACGAGCCCATCATTACCAGCTTCACGAGGATTAGAGGTTAAGCATAAGCTTGATTATAAGCCATAAATGTGAGTAATTTGAAATGTTATTGGTTATTACAAAAATATATGATAATAATTTCCTCCTTAATGAAAGGGAACATGTTTATAGTGGTCCCAAGCTCCTTGTTCAGGCTTTGAGAAAGAGATGAGAGTATGATAAACAGTTCAGCCTCAGGATGGGCATCTGGGGTGAGGTGGCACAAATGAATACTTGCCACTTAGCAGGGTCATAAAAATGCAGACACATCACTGCATTTCTATGATAAATCCTGAGTTTACAGACTCCTTTCTTTAAGGGGCTGAATGTTGCTTAGGAGGGTTGGGTGTCAAAGGAATCAGAAGAGCCAAAGAAAAAGGACATCAGAAATCCCCCTTCCCATTCACAGCAATGCATGTTAAAATGAGGACTTGACCAAGTAAATCCTACACAGTGATTAAAAATACATACAAAATGTGTAAGACATGAAATAATAATATAGACTGCACAGGTATAACTGTATTTTAAACCTCCCAACCACATAAATGTGACACGGAAAAAGGTAAATGTGAAAAAGAAGCCTAGGTGGGAATAGTTGGTGAAATTTGCAAATTATAATAAAAACTGATTATTATTATTGAATAGGAAGACAAGATGAGTCATGTTTCTCAAGAAATGAAAGGAGGGCCTGTCTGCCAAGGGCAGGCTGTTGACCATACGTATGACTGTCCTAAGCCCCCTACCTTTACAAGTGGTTTGCGGTCTGTGCAGCTGCCCAGTGGATTCCTGGTGCTACCAGACCACAGGATACTCTATAGTCCAACTGGCAGGCTCTCAGGAAAAGTTCCTTGATCTCAAATTCCTATCAATGATAGGTAATCCAAGGCCAATCATATCACAGCTCTGACCAAGAAATTGTGACACGAGAAGGGATCAGGATAGCACCCTGCCAATGAGACGTTGACCTCTTTCCTAAGTCCTGTGAGCAGGTGAGGGAACTCCTGGGAGAGCAAACCATGGCGCCAACACCAACAGCTAAGAAGCCTCGGGAAAGCATAGTGGTGATAAAAGCTTTACAGCTACTCCTCCTTATGCTCAGTGTTCTCTCTCTAAATTAAAAGTCGTTTTCCATTGTTAACAGTCCCAACAATAACACTTTATAGAGCACTCTCTTTTCACAGAGCACTTTACAGTCATTAGTAATTTAATCCTCAGAGGTGTCTCAGGAGGCCAATGGGCAATGGACTCACTTACTCCCCTTGTCCTGTCCAGAAGAGTAGGAGCTGCCCATGGAGTGCGCGGGTGGGCTGGCTGGAGGGAGCAGCACTCCCAAGATGGAAGTGAAGGGCTCCATCCAAACCATAAGGCAGCTAATTTGCATTTGCTGAGCTTACTGACATTTGCAGAACAATTATTTTTTTAAACATTTTCAAATCATTTTCACCAACAGAACTACTTTTTGCCTTTGTTTGCCCCTAGCAGACACCAGTGCTGGCTGTTCAGAGTGGTAAAGGTTTTATTACAACCTTCAAGTTAACAATCCCTCCAAAATGTGTTTGTTGCCTGGAGAGGCAGGCAACAAACTAGTGATAGACATCACTAGTCTATTCAGATATAACAAACCCACTGTCTACACAACAGTAAATAGGTGTTCCACTGAGGCACTTCTATATATAAGATCAAACTCCAGACAATTTCAACAGCTCCCACACATATATACACACTATAAATTTTCCTAGCTCTTCCCTGTAATGTTTTCATTCAATTAATATTTCTGGAATACCTACTATGTACAAGACACTGCTGAGTGCTATCAGGGACAAGATGTTAACTATATGCAGTTCCTGTATGCAAGGATCCCACAGGCAAGGAGTAGAGATGAGATGAACACACAAACTACTATAATATAAGACAGAAAGTGCCAACTACCAAAGTTGAGTGAGGATGGAATGCTACACAGGAACTCTGAGTACAAATGCTCATTTTAGCTGGTGGAACCAGAATGCCTTCATGGAAGGGATGGTCTGTGAGCTGGGCCTTGAAAAATGAATAGAAATTAGACATATGGGGTACAAGGCATTTTAGGTCTCTCCAGAACACTGTGAGCACATGCATAGAGATACAACTGGGTGGAGGTGTTTGGTTCCAATGACTCGTGTGTAGTGTGAGGAGAATAAAGGCCTTTTCAGACCACTCTAGTTAAAGAAGCCCCTTCCCACCCCAAGCGACTTCCTATCCCAATAGCTCTTTCTGTGTTCTTTACAGTTTACATCAGAAATTGCCCATATCTGTTTACATTATATCACCACCATGATCCCTTTCCACTAGAATAAAAATCCATCTTACTCAACTGTGTATCCGAGATACTGCTTGTCACTAAGTTAGATACTCAATAAACATTTGTAGAATTACCTAATTAAGTGCTGTGTCATGGAATCCTGGAAATGTACCCTACATCCAATTTTAGTTTCAGAAGGTATACGGTACTTTTTATTCAAATACTTGCTCTCTGTGTGCCTGATTTTGGGGCGCCTGACTTTATCTTTCTTCAGCTTGAGGTACTGTGTTGGTATAAATATGCCACAGTGTCATATCAGACACCAAATGCTCTGAGGTCCCCCTGGGATATCCCTTCCAGCAGAGGCCACAGGGCTGGGTGGCATGACAAAGCTGATGCAGCACAGGGGGCAGGAGACCAAGGGCCAAACATTCACCTAGCCTAACCCAGCCCAAAGTCAAGATCGGGGCTACAGAATGACCTCTCAGAGGACCTAGTGAAAACTCACAGCCAAAGGTAATGGAGTAGAGGGCAGGTGCCAAGGGACGCTGACAACAAGTGATCACCTCCTGGGAAGAAACAAAATGAAGCATGACCTTCCCAGATTTTATGAACACCGGCTCTTCCCATGGGCCCAAATTCTTCCCAAAGAGAACACAGGGAAGATTCCAAGGAAGGAAGCCTCATATTTAAAAGGCCTTCACATTAAAAATGAATGGAAGTCAGCCTCAAAAAACACAGAGTCTGAGATCCCTTTTCTTCCCTGGAGATCATCTCTCCAAGAATCTTTAGGACATAAATTAACCACAAATAGAGGGAAGAAAAAAAATAAACAGCAACAAAGTCACGCAGGGTGTGGGCCCCAAAACTTGGTGCTGTTGAGTGAAACACAAAGTGGAAAGCTCCATCTTTCCAGTGGTCAAACTCAAAGGTATTCACTTCAGTCCCTTTGTGTGTAAGACAGCAGCCGGCCACATACTCATATCTGGCATCCACATCTGACCAGGGTCTCTAATAATTGGAAGGAATCGTTTCCACAAAATATGTTTTTAGGACCACAAGGATAATTGAGACAAAATGCTAAGCTGGCGTGATTTTGGGGGGATCCATCTAAAAAGCCTAATCATGGATAATTCACCATTCGCAGTCACCCTGGGATTTCATGCAGAGTGCTGGTTTCACTAAGGTAATTGGTGCTATTGAAACAAGCCAGTGCTCTGCAGTTCACTGCTTCCCTCCTCGCCTCTGGGCATGGAGAGGATCAATATTTGTTAGGATTGCTTCTTGTTCCAACAATGTAAGATTTACAATACTAGCTGGGATTCTCACTTTGTCTTCACACAACTCATCAGTGGAACCCAATTACTAACCTCAGACAAACAACATTAACATGAGCCTCTATGCTGCTTTATTGCCCTTCATCCAAGTCTCATTTCAGGGTCTTCAGGCAGTGCCACTATAACAGATACTACACTTTAAAGTGTGCTCCAAGGAATAAATTCTCAGTCTTTCATTACTCGTACCTTGATTTACTTCATATCATCTTGCTGCTATAGACAAAGATAACACACTGTAAATTACAGCCATCCTGTCTTGTAGTTTCAGAGGTAGGGGGAAGGCAGGGAGTGAGGCTTTCTTTGGCTTCACAATTAGCAGTGGACCAGGCGCTGTCGCTCCCACATTGCCCATGATTAGCTGGTGTTTATTAGAACCATTTGCAAAGCATGGTTTGGACACAGATCCCTTCCACTACCCCCAATCCTCCCTTCTGCCAGAGAGCCCATTAAATCAGAAAAACTTCAAGGCTAAATGAAAATATGGTTTCAACCATTCTTTATCACATTCTCTGGCAAGCTATCAAGCTCACGTACATTGGTTCAGGAGATAACTGGGCAAATTTATTTAGTGGAGAAACCCTTCCAGTAATCAAGCTTCTGTTACTAAATGGCTCAAAGTCTCCCAAATCAGGTGTAATTCTCAGCAGTTCCCTCTTTTCTCCATCCTGAACCCTGGTCTAAATAAGAGCTGTCTAGCCTTGCCTTGAATTTCAAATAACAAGAGAGCCTGGGTAAGGAGAAACCTAAGGAAACAGTCATTGGAAAAAGGCCTTCAAGTTAGCTGTAGCAGTACCCCCTTATTTGTCCTACAATTTCCTCCATCCTCCATCCTATTCCAGTAGCTGATAACTAAGAACATTAGTTTTATGCGACTTGTCAAGCTCAAATGAAAAGAGAGCTAACTTTAATGACACTGCAATTAATCGCCCCAATAGACAGACAGCTAAAAGACAAGATATTGACTTCATTAAGGATAATGTATTATGTCATTAAGTTGGTAGGGTCACCTTGTGTATCATACATGCCTGCTAATATATTGGCATTTTCCTCAAATAAGATAAATTCAGATATGAGTGATAAAGCTGATTAGAAAATGTTTAATCTAAAGAGGCTACTTTCCTTATACGCTGGCTCTGCAGCCCCAGGTAGAGTGAAGTCATAAGAAACTATTATAGACTCAACATTATCTCAAATACTAGATCCAACTCATTTATAATCTGGTACTTCCCTCCTTCATTTCTACAGCTAAAAGGGTGTCTTAACTGATGGAAGTTCGAGAGCTTTTGGCAACTTGATGGTTCACATGCTTGGGCTGGTGGGGTGTTGTTTTGAAACACAGCACCTGTTTTATTTTGAACCTTCACATGCCCAGAAAATTCAAACAAAAATAGCCACATGCTCTTGGTGACATGGGGCTAGGGGTTAACCCTGTCAGGGCAGGCCTCCAAATCTACTCGGTTAAAAAGAGGAATTGTGATACAATGCAGCTCCAAAATGGATCATTCTTATTAATGAGATAACGTCTCTTCAAGGCTTATCTGAAGGGAGTTGGTTGACTAAATAAAATCATTTTTCATTTAGAGTAGTCACGAATTAAGATACATTTGCCTAAACTTTTCACATAAAATAAAGGTTTTAAAAAATTATTTATTTCTTCATCTAATTCAGCAAAAATGTAATCATAGTTCAAATGTTGTCTGAAACTGAGGAATTGCCATGGAGAATATTTTGCCATTCTCTGAATTGGTAACTGATTCCATAATACACTTATTTCGGGGGTGTTAGGACCTCTTCCCCCCAACTTATGTATCATAATTTTTACCCAGTAAACAAAATGATGATGTTATAACATTTCACTTGATCTAAGTAAAATACTTATTTGAAGTTGGGTCTCAACCCATAAACAAATTTGGATAAGAACAAACCAAAATAAACATTAGACTGCAATGTTAATTGCTGCATAAACACCTAAAATGTGTGGCTCGATGAATACAAGCTATATATATGTGTGGATACACACGTTAGATATATGTTTGTATATACAAATAGATATACAGATAGACTCATACCCATAGACCATGTCTGGATATAACATTGACTCCTCAGATCATACCAGGAAGGGATCTCAGTGACCTTCCCCCACCCCTCAGAAGGTCCCCATTTCAAAGATGAGCATATGGAGCTCTGGAGAAGTGAAGCAACTCGTCCACATTCACACAGCGGGGTTAGCAGTTCACAATAACCCAGGTCTGATTCCTAGGCCATGGGTTTTTCCTCCACACAACTTCCCTCCCTACACATATATACACATTTTTAAACCTACTTTTCACATCCATAGGTAGAACTTTCTGGATTGTGTCTCTCATATTGGAGTATAGAAATACAGCACTCGACACACGAGATGCCTTATAAACAAAAAGGATAAAAAAAAACAACCAGGCTTGACCAGGAAGATGATCTAAAAATGTATCACCTTCTCATTTATAATCAGTCTTTTAAATGAAAAAAATAAAATAAAAATAAAGGAGGCTACACACCACAGTCCAGAGGCCAGAGCAAAACATCTGATTTGATGTCCCCCATTAAGCATCACAAGCACACCCAGCCCACATTTTTCCTTCTTGCTGTTGCTACTGACATTAAAATCACTTGCTTGATTTTCCAAACCTCTGAGAGGAGGGCAGGACTGACAGCAGTGGGGAGCATCTCAGTTGATTGTGGACAGACGTCTTCCCAGTGGTGTAAGGAGGACTTCCTGCCACTCCCTCTCCAAACTCACCGCTAATTACCAACACCTGCAGCCTTCATGCCAAGCCATCCCTTTTAACCCAAACCCTCATCTTTTCTATTATTTCCATTAATGTTGTCAAAACCAGAAGTTTGGGAACCTTTCTCTGTGACCTTGGCATTTCTTCACAGGCTTAATGTATTGGCATTTTTTCTCTGACTGCATCTCTTCTCATTTGTCATGATTATTGCTGAATTTTTCAACTGTCATTCCCAAACGTAAATCAATGGTTGTCTACTTCCCCTTTGTCATATCTGCACAGCAAACAGCCTTTCCCTTCTAAATGAAGCTTCCTCCCTTTCCATCCATTAAAAGGGGACTGTCTGCAGCAGAAGTCAATCCTTTGTTAGGTCATTGCATTTATCAAGCTTCCAATCAGTGCCTGACACACTTTTTCAGCCAGGTCTTCAACCACACAATCATTGTTCATCTGGGGGTTGTGCTGTAATTTATTTATGCATGGTGTTTTCACTATCCATCTTGGGCAGTTTCAGATTTTTCACCCCTGCCCTTCCCTTCCTCAGGACCTTCAATGCTTAAAGGGAATTTGGGGAGTAGGGTGAGAGGGAGCATAGTGATGGGAGCAAGGGAGGGGGTGGAAGGAAGAGAACAGGGAGCTTTGTTTCTGTAGGAGTGGCTATAAGCAAGTTTCCTTCTTAGAGAGAAGCTGAGAGCAAACCAAGAGAGACACTGGATGGGGGCCTGGAGCCCTGATCACAGAGAACCATTTAAGCCAGGAGACCCTCTAGCTATGAAAAGTGCTCCAGAGGGACAATTTCTGTGATATACTAAGTGAGAGTAAAGTCCCATCAAGTTTAATAAAACCTTTTCATAAGCAGATTGGCTTCAATTGTCATATGGAATTCTTTTAGAGGAAATTTGTTCTAAAAGGAAAAGGAAGCAACCCACTTTCTAAGAATTCACACCTCCTCTAGGTAGCTGCTTAGCTTGAAAGGAGCCAGCATGTGTTTCCAGGAAATTCCCAGGTGAACATGGGACTGATACCAAGACCATTAGTGGGAAGTGACTAAGGCCCCCAGAGCGCTTGCCAAGCAGCACCTGAGTCCTGTACACTGAGCAGGTTTCTTTTCCCCACTTGCCATGGACTAAGCCTTTATACCTTGACGACCTACCTCTTCAAGGTTCTAATTATCACCCAGGTCTCTGGTTTCACTCTGTTTTCTGTTGCAAGGAAAATATTTAAACAGAAGAAATCTTGGCCTTACCCCTCCCCACAAATGCATTTAACTCAGGGTTCGGAGAAGGGACACCTCCAAAGGTGCCCAGGGTCCTACTGGCTGCCCAGTCTCCTCCTGGCCTCTCCTCTCTCCCATCAATGCATCCAGGGCAAAGTAAGATGAGGAATGACAACAATTCTAGGGCACATTTAACATAAGTCTCCCTCCTTTTATGAACCAAACAACAGTCCTAGAAAACCAACAGTTCATACAAAGAAAATAGCTAAGGTAAAAATGTACTCTGAGGTGCCTAATGAGCATAATTACACATAGTTATGCCATAATTAGTGATAAAGCCACCCATTCCTATTTCATTTTCCTTAGATCCACAGATGGTGCCTTTCCTCTCCCTAGGACCCACAAACACACATTTTTACAGATCCAGAAATTAAGGCCCACTTTTGTTCAATAGCTTGCTTAAGGTCATAGAGTTAACCAAGAGAGCTGGGGTTACCTGGCCCTCCAATTACTAACTCTACTGGGAACCCTAAGAAGGTTCCTGATGTAGTTATGGTTGATACTGTTCTTAGTTTGCTGTTTACAGTTTTGCAGTATATTACCCAAACAGCTGGACGTGGCAACCCTTTATAAGTATGAGGAGACAGGAAGGGCATAAGCAGGTTTCCTACAACAACCTTTATACAGGCAAAAGCTTCTTTAGACAAAGCCCATACAGCAAGGCACAACTACAGGAAGCTAAAAATATACCCTCAGCAGGAATATAAAGACACCAAAAAATACCATATGGCTGAATTCTCCTTGTCTTCTCATCCATCTCACCAATCCTTCACACAGCTTGTGAAGCTACTTCTATGTAGTGAGGACAGGTCTGGAGTACTAGATACACCATTCTAGCAGATGCATGACCAAAGAATTACAGCTTCATCTACATCATGGTCCTAGAGCATCTTACAAGAGCCTATATTGTACTCTGGACATTCTGTGACCTCAATTACCATGTCAGGAAACTGCTGTGGGCTGGATCCACTGCTCTGAATGAAGACTAAGTCTTACGTTGTTTTTCTGCAAACAGTACAACGCAGCCATCCCTGTATCTGGAATATGGTCTTGCTCTTGAAGTTCTCATCCAAGTATGGGTGTAGATATTCATAGCAAGTCTTGAGCTAATTCCCCATCAGTGACGCATCAGAACCAATTCCCATGGTTGAATGTGGAGTGATAGGTTAAGGGTTGAAGAGCCTGGTGAATCACATTGGCCAATCTCCTCCAGCATCCTCAACTAAGACATTCCAGTAGTCTGACTATCCTTTTAGCCTGATTGTTTGCTTGAAGGTGATGTGGCAGGATGGTGACAGCTCAGATAAGTTTCCTGTCCACAACTTCCTTAAATTCAGACCCACTGTCAGAAATGATAGCATCTGGAAAGCCATGTGTTGAAAGTACCTGTGATTATTTCAGAAAGGGATGTAACTAGAGTATCTATGAACATCTTGAGTCATTTTGAAAAGGAATCTATGCTTCATTAATTCTGCAGAATTAATACTGATTCTTGATGAAGGCTTTGGTCAAGTAACTTTATAGTTTGCAGAACATCTTCACATACACTATTTTTGGTGGATTATGCCAAAGAGCTTGACATTATCCTTAACAGTATTCAACATTATAATCCATTCTAGACTCCTAAATGTAACTTCTAGTCAGTTGCTTAATGCATAAAACTCACAAAAGTATTGCATATAGAATGGCAACGGTAAAATGATGGCTGTCCTTTAGAATAAACAGTATGACTTAATTTTTTCAAAATCTTTTTTCTATTTATTTGGGCTGCTTGCTTAGAATAGTTCCTATTAAGCTGTTCCATGTTCATCCCTTCTATTACGACCAGCTGGAAGGAAGGCCCAAGACATGTGATTCGCAGTCATGTAGCTTGATCTGCCAGGCTATGTAGATCAGAAAGCTTTAAATCAAAATCATGTGACAAAAGAGCATCAGTATTTATAAACTCTTTCAGGCTTGTAAGCAAGTATAGTCATAGGGAAAGAACAAAAGACAAACCCGTCTTGGAAATGAGAACTCAAAAAACTCATTATTGGCACAAATGATAATGGTTGGTTATTGAGATAGTCCAGGATTTCTGTGTTCTCACAATTATAGCAAAGTTGACTTCATGAACCCGTATTTTGTTGTTGAAATGTACAGTCTGTGTGTGACTAGGGTCTCAGGGATTTTGTGGCCAAACACAGTTTTAATGTGGTGAGACGAAAAAACCACGAGACAAAACACAATGGTTTTTGGTTGATCCTGATGTGCAAATGTAGTCTCCTAAATCAATAAACATTGGACAGCCTAAAGGTGGCTACCTAACTGGCAAAGCCAGCTCCATGGACAGGATTTCCCTAGTAGGACAATCAGATGGTTCGATAATGCTGGTAAGGGAAGATGTTAAGAGCTCCACAGAGCCTTGAAGTTCTCTCTGTTAAAGTCTCACTGAGGTGCAAACATTCTCAGGTAAATTTCCTTGAGAAGGAACTTAGAGGAAAGAAATAATGCAGATTCTGGTTTTACATGTTTCCCTTCCATTCAGATTCTTGCCTTATAAGAACAATATTGATTCCCAAAAGTATTTTGTCAATTCTATCTCCAGTTAGGGGATCAGAATATCTATCACCATCATCATTTCAGGTATACCCAAACTGATATTCTAGAAATCTGGGCCTCCATGAAGCTATAAGCATTCCTTTAGCAATGAAAATTCTGAACTGAAGGCCCTTAATACAAAATGCCAGTCAATTAGTGATAACAATTTAGCCACATAAACACATATTTATAAGTTTTGGTAAGGTCAAATTTGGCAGTGAACTTCCTGCCTTTTTCCTTTTCCAAGAACACCTGTGAGATGATTGACCTCTGACACTGGAAGTTGGCCCTGCTGTCCTTATTCACCATGTCCACGACATCTCCAGAAAGCCTTATTTTCCTGGGTAAACAAAGCTGATTCCACCCTGGAGAAGCACTGAGGTTCTCAAACTTGTTTTTAACTTGTTGTAAAAGATAGTTTTGGCACTCAAGCAAATCAATGCAGTGACTGAAACTAGATGGAATAGAACAGCATTATCTTCCCCTTAGAAAATGCTGTAGGAATTCAGTTGGCAAAATCCTGCAATTTTGTCTAATGGTGCCAAAACTTTGGAGTCTGATTATTTGTTCTTGGGAGATATTCTAACTCTGGAAGTTGGAAATGCCCCAGTACTGGGAGAATCCAAGCAGACTACCCATAATGAAGACTATACATAGAATTTTTATCAGGCTGATGAGTTGGATTAAATAACCTCGAATCTCAAATTTGAGATTCTATTTTTCTATTGTCAAAGATTAATTCCCTTCTAAGAAATCATAATTTACATTCACAATACAGACTCCAGCAAAATCAACTAATTGAACAACGCATTCTGAAAGAACATAATAGTATGAAGGCTAGGAGTTAGGATGAAGGCAACTTTGACAAATGGCTTACTAAGAATATACCCTAGAAGGGTCTTGACCAATTATCAACAAACTACAATCTAAATTACCTTCAATCTAACAGTCATGATCATTGAAACCAACAACAGCAACATCGTCATTACCATGATCTAATATCCAGTTCTTATAGAACTTTTCTGAGTTATAAATCCAAGAGTAGGACCATTAGGTCATAGAGTACACATATTTGATTTGGTCAATACTTTTAGATTTCTCCAAATGGCTGCATCGTCTACACTCCCACCAGCAGTGTGCAAGGGTTGCAGTTTCCCCTCGTCTCCAAATAAGGCATCAGAAAGTCCAGAAAGTGTTATTTCTATAAAAGTCCTAAGCTCCTGCATAAAGCCTGCCCTTAATCCACTCTCATTTTACTTGGTAAAATTTAAATTTCTAAACAATGATTGATGGTTCTGGTGAGAGGTGTTCATAAAAGATCTTAGTCTTAAGCAAAGCAGGTGAAAGAACTATTATTAGATATGTTTAGGCTTCAGGAACCATCAGAAGCAGAGCATAAATTTACTCAGGGCTCTCATGACATTTTTCTTCAGAATAAAAGCCTCTCAGCATATGATTCCAAGGAAGTAGCATGACTGACAAAGTCCTCAATGTGCTTCATGGTATGAATAAAAGGTCGCAAGATTTGCAAAGGTCTCAGGGTGGAGACTGTATTCAGTTCTTTTCCAGCGGCACCTAGGAATGGTGTTGCACAGTACTTGTTGTTAATCAGCCTTATTTTTAAACAGATTCCCAACTCTGTCACAACAGAAGTTTGGGAAGGGAGGTATTCAAGAAGGCAGGCCTGAAAAAATCCCCAACAATGCTGTTAGTTTTCTTGGCAAAAAACACGGTTGGAATAAACCCTGGTCATTCTACATCATTGTAAACCTCAACTATGAGATGCCCAAAGTAATAAAACAGAAACTCACACAAAACCAAGAACCCTGAAAAACTAATCTACAGTTCTCTGGCACTTTAGAGATGCTCTTCCTCACACAGAAATTGAGGGCTGGGTAGACAAGGGACCTTTTGATGTCAGGCTTGATTTCCCTTTCCTCTGGCTTTGAGACCTCAACAGGAAAGAATGAGCCATCCTCATTTCTTTGATCAGAGGAAGGCTACTCAACTGGTGACCCACTATCAGATAGAAGGCCATCTGAAGGTCAGCACAGGAAGACGTGTGCATCTATCCGCTACAGGCAGATCCCAGCCTTATATTAAACAAAGACCTACTATAATCCCTCTACTCTCCAAATCAGTAGCTGTGTAACCCTGGGGGAATTACTCAGCCTCTCCAAGACTCAGTTTCCTCATTTCAAACAGGAAGATAAAAGCTAATCCACCACAGTGTGGGCAGGCATAAATGAGACGAGGTGGCCAAGGACAGTCCCTAGTGCATAGGCCTCATGGGTCTGGCTATGCAAATATCTCCTCTCTATAAACATGTAAGATGCAGATTTCTACATGGGTTCTACCAACTCATGCACCAACCTATGCTCATTCATTCACACAAACACATCACACATCAAAATGCTCAGATCTGCACTTGCACCAGTACACACGCACATGTCTGCACCCATCCACATTTGTAAAAAGCTTTATTGCCATTTTCCTCCCCTGGTCACCTTGTGCTGTGTTCTAGGGCACTGCCCTGCCCCCCGAGCACCCAGGTCCTTCTGATCACAGATGGTGGTCAAACTGAAAGAGAGCCCAGTCTGCTCCCAAAGCCAGCTCCTACGTGGGCATCACAGAACTTTCAAAAGTGCAAAATGCAAGGCTTCTTGGGAATTACCCAATGTGGTAGTTCTGAAACCTATTTTTTAGTGGTGCAATCCTTTCTTCAAAGAATATCTCACCCAGTAGGGCCAATGTGTAATGCAGATACAGGCAACATGGCACCTGTCAGAATGGGGGTGGGTCTCCAGAGCCCTGTTTACTGATTCCCTCCCCAGGTGACCCTGAGATCCTGCCACAGAGCCATTGGGTTCCAGGAAACACCCTTCATTTAGATATGGAGGAAGTGGGGCCCAAGGTGACAGAGAGAATCACCCTGTGCCACACGAATGGTTTGTGTCAGGGCAGAACCTAAAACCTAGATCTGCTGGCTAAAAAGCCACCACTCTTTCCCCTGAGTTGCCAAAATATAGCCATCTAAATATCAGCATTTATATTAAGCATTAAATCCATTTTACTAAACAGTAACTACCCTCACCGTATATGATGCACCAAGCTTTAGATGTCAACTAATTTGACTTACTCTCCCTTTCATTGCCCTTATATCTTGCTTAATAAGACATTTTATTCAGATACTGCTGAGGTAATAAAGGAAGAAGCGTGGTTGCCAAATGTACTGCCATTTTTATTTTTAGCTTCACTGGAGTAAGGGGTTATTTTCTTGTGAAAAGGATGAAATGCAGCTGCCGGCCTTTTAAATTGTATCACGCAATCCTGCTTTTGCCTGAGCAATAGATTTCCAGATAACTGCAGCAATCTTCTCAAAGTGTAAAAAAACAAAACCAAAAAAAAAAAGCCACTGCCACCTTTCCCAGACCCTGCCCAGCCTCAACTGTAAAGCATCAGCAAGAAGGGCTATCCGCACTCACCCCATGAATCTGCTGACACGGCCCCCACAAGAGCTAGCAGCCTCCACTTCAGGTTCTGCAGCCAACAGTGCCAAGCCCTGGCACTCCCTGCTGCAGTTAAGAAAAAATGATGACGATGATATTAAACTTACACTTATTGAGAGATTATGACATCCAGGTGCCATGTCCAGTGCTGTATATGTATTATCTCATTTAATTTTCACAATAACCCCACAAGGCAGGGACTATTATTATCACCAGTCCACAGATGAGGACACTAAGGCAAAGAGAGGGTCAGCAAGTCACTCAAGGTCACCAATTAGTATGTGGTAGAGCCAGAATTTGAACTCAGGCCTGCTGGGCTCTGAAACCTACACTTAGAATGTGTACACTAGACCTGCCTTGTAAATAGCCAAGGCTGGTGTCAGCAGACCTGAGTCCAAATCTACTCCACTGTTTACTACGCTTCGTGTCCTTGGGCAAGTAGCTTAACTTTTCTGAGCTTCACTTTCCTCATCCGTAAAATGGAAACAGCACCACCAACTTCCAGTCTCATTGAGGGGAATGTGTCTTGTTCCCTTGCTTCAAGTCAGGAGGCCCTTCTCTTAGGACTTAAATTCCAAATTCAGGGCTACCCCAAATTAATGAAAGGCATTGAGTTCTGGTGCAAGAGTAGGTATCCCATAAACATTGCAGAGAGTAAGCTTGGAAAAAGTAGGGTGGAAGAGGGAAGGGGAAAGGAGGAGGAGAGGGAAACGTTTTGATAGAAGGTCTCTCCCACAAACACAACGGAGCCCACAAAGGGGGAGAAGAAGGCCTGTCTGTACAGGCTGGAGACTCGTGCAGTCTTACAGCAGATCATATGACATACACACTTTACACTAGGGATCTGTGTAGTCCTAGGAGTTAGAAGAGAGACTAATGGATGCGAGTTGCAGGGAAACACCTTTGGCTCATCCTGAAAACAAACTTCCTACTTGTCTCAGGTCATTGGTTTGTGCTGCCACTGGATATAGTGAGTTCCCCATCATTGAAGGCCCCTGAAAGGGGACCCTGAAAAGTCTGGCTAAGCTCCATCCACTCCAACCCTGAAAGCCTTTGATTCCAGAGTTGAAATCCCAATTTTGTTCCTGAAGATCCGACTGGAGACTAGCAGTGTTGCTCCCCAGCTTTTAGACTGGCCGTAGCCAGAGTGCAGCCTGGAGCCCTGCGGGTGGAGGATTCTTAAAGACACACCACGCCAACCAACCCGGGTCTCAGGAAACACAGAAAGACAGTGACAGGTGTGTCTTATTATGTAGAACTCTGGAAGGGTCCCCACTTGGTCAGACAGGATAGGAAAAGGCCAGAGATTCCCAGGAAAAAAACAACCAAATCTCCTGTTGGGGCAGGAAAACCACTCACTGAACAGAAAGCTGCTCTGCTCCTTTACAGTGAAGCTACAGGCCCAGGAAAGCAGGCAGCATGACCAGGTGCTGCAGTGGGTAGCACACCACCATAACCCACCAGATGTGCCCTGGGAGACCTGCAAGATGTGGGTGTGGTCCCAAATTTATATGCCCATAAATTCCCAGGGGAAAACCCCACTAATTAATCAATTTACGGGGGAATTTCATACTATACTGTGTTAATTCAAGATAAAAAGGACAGGCTATGGGCTCACATCTCCAGCCAGGCCCTAGAAAGATCATGAGCAGAGGTCCCCATCTTCTGGAAATTGGTATACTACACCTAGAATTGAGTGTGACATGTAAGTCTATATTTGTCTTCAGAGCACGAGACTAAAATTTCGTATGTGTGCTTTTATTCTGGGGTGAAGGCTGGTTTACCTTTGTGATCAGGACAGTTCTTCCTGCTGTCCTTTGGTCTTTTCTCTCTCCTGCCCCTCTTTTAACAGCACAGAGAAGATTCCTCTGGGGCCTTGGTCCTTCCTAGATAGCTCAGCCTGCTTTGCCTGTTGTTGACACCCAATTCTCATAAAATCCTTCTCAGAATGCATTAGACACACAAGAATAACAGAGATAAAACTGGAACCAACCTGGTATCTAAGTGTGTTCCCACATACTTGTGCATACATAGCACACTGATTAAAAGCATGGACTCTGGTGCCAGACTACCGGAGTTTGAATCCTAATTCCACCACTTCATAGCTATGTGACCTTGTACAAGTTATTTAACCTCTCCAGGCATAGGTTCCTTATCTGCAAAATGGCAATATTAATAGAACCTACTACATAGAGTTGTCATGGGAATTAAATGGGTTAATATATAACCATTTAGGATACTGTCAGCACATAATAACTGCTTATATGAGTGTTTGCACTGCTGCTGCTGCCAGTACCACTATGACTACCATCTCCTTCCTTCACAAATGGTGTAGTTATTTCTTTGGAAAGAAGTCCCCCTTCAAACTAGTAGGCCAAATCTAAAATTGTTTTGAGCTATACACAGTTCAAGAAGTTGGATGGTTCTCAGAACATATTTTTTAAGCTCAGAGACACAATTTCATTCTTTTGGGGGGTGAGGAAGATTGGCCCTGAGCTAACATCTGTGGCAATCTTCCTCTATTTTGTATGTAGGATGCCGCCATAGTGTGGCTTGATGAGCAGTGTGTAGGTCTACACCTGGGATCCGAACCTGTGAACTCCAGGCTGTGGAAGCGGAGTGCAAGAACTTAACCACTATGCCACCGGGCCGGCCCCCACAAAATATTTTTAATACGATAAACTACCATATTCCAACGCCTCCTAGACCCTAACACTCTCAGGCAACCGGGCCAATTAAATCGTAAAGACAATGTGTTATGGAAGAAGTACTCCAAGGCCTGATATAAAAATGTTCATTACCAGCCAGGCCCCTGCAAGATGACCAAATTAACCTCACTGCCAGGAGTATATTAAGGAAGAATAATAAATTATTTAAAACCTAATGCTGATAGAGCAAAATAATATTTATGGAAAAATCATCAGATCATTGCATTTTAATCACGATCCTGTCGTATGGCTAACATGTTAAGTCCTCGAAGCACTTTGGCAGAAGATAAGCCAGTCCCAGAGTGACTTGATATCAGTGTTGTCCCTGGGAGAATGGAAAGCATAACCTGAAGACAAGAGAAGGTCAGCAGATGCGGCTGTAGATCTGAGAAGCCAGAAACAGGCCCAGGCATCCCTAGGTGTGCTTGTAAAAGGGACACCCACTCGGCAGCGTGGCAGCGGCCATTTGCGTGTGCCTTCTTCTTCGAACAGCCTTCTCTTCAAAGCGGAGAGAAGCACCAGCCCCTCAAATTTAATTCACTGGCCCTTGAGAAAAGGGAAAAAAATTAAAATAGAAAATCAACTATTCAACAACCCACAGAAGATGCCTCCGCCATCCCTCCCACTGCCTGCCTGTGTTCTCCGGCACTGCTCCCTGCCCCCACCCCCAACCTTGTTTAATGTCTCTAACTTTATGCCATGTTCTCTTCCTCTTTCAGCATGGCTGAGCAAAGCTGACAGGCGGATTCCTTTGCTTTTCAGGGTATTAAAGCCACTTTCCCGCTCTGACAGCCTGTTCTACTCTGCCACCTTATAGCTCTGGCTTCACACTCCTCTGGGCAGCGAGTCCTTCCTGACAGACCACTGTCACTTCCCATCATCCTCTCTGTATATCCTGTTCTCTCCCCCTCAGCACGCGTCCCGACTTTCCAACCAATGCAATTATTTTTTTTGACAAGCCATCCATCAGTTTTAACTTTAAAAGCACTTTCTGCTGATATCCATTGTTAAATCCTTTGCTTTTTTATGGGGCTTGCATGAGAGAATATGATATCAGACATTCAAACTACCAAACCATGTAAATTTACTTTGTTCTCAGCTATGTTTCCAATTTCACGTCCAATTTTTCGGTACATTATGCGTAGTTGTTGTGCTTAATATGATGTTGTCAAATCCCATTAAAGTTCACTGCATTGCACGGCTTTAAAAACAGGTTACAATTTGCATTCTATAAAGAAAGGAAGGAGTGCAGTCTGAAGTCAAGCTGAATCTTATTAAAATTATCTGTTCAATTGTTACATTTGTAGATGGAGTAATTTTGAGGCATTAGCTGAGACACATATGAAAATGTCAGCATGCCAACTAACGACAATGAGAGCAAAAGGAATATCTCTGTGAAACTCAATAAAGCTCCTTTGCTGGTGACATAAATTTGATGATAATCCGTGGAAATGAATAAGGGACCATCCCGTTTGAATAGGAATTACCTTTTCTATTAAATCACTTTCGTGTGTTTCCACTTGGCCTACATCTTGGTCCTAGGCCACAGTGAGTCTTTGGAGACTTATTCCAATACAAGGGGGTAGGGAGAAGTGCAAAGAGGGAGACTTCATAAAATAGGAGGTCATTCCTTTGAAGGGCATGCTACCTGGAGGAGTCTTAAGACATCCTAAAAAAGAGTCTTTGAAAATATTTTTTCCTGTTAGGAACAAACACAAAGAGTGGAGCTCTTCCATGCATCCACAGTACGTGGATAACTACACCAATGTGCAAGCACATCCCTGAGCACAGAAAACTCATGGGGAGGTGCAAGCATATGTTTGCAAAGGGGAAACGCTTAGGGTGCTAGTGGGATGGATGGGAGGATTTACAGGAAGGACTGAAGACTCAGATTTATGAGATTGGAACCAATAACATCAAGTGATTTCTAGGGGTTTTTCTCGCCCATCAAGTTCTCATTCCAGCTGTATTTACGACACTACTGATTTCTACATGTCTTGTCATTAAATCTAGTCTCTGATTTTAAAGATATCCATCACCAGCACTGAGCAGAATTATGCCATTAGGGGAATTATTAACTGAACCATTGACTTCATTGACTATAACAAGTTGAATTTTTGTTTCACACACAAAAAGTACTCCCAGTGCAGGCATCTACACCCCCTTCAAAGTTATTTTATTAAGGACACTATAATTTTAATTTTTCCAATACAGTCAGTATTTAGGTAAGCCACAATGACAAAGAATAAAACTCAGTGACTATGGAAGGTGTAATGAGGTGCTAAGGAACTTGGTGCTGAGATAGGGAGAAAAGGGCAGAATGTGTTTTAGGTTTAGTTCAGACACTGACTTATTCTGTGACCCCAGGAAAGTCATTAACCTCTCTGGGCCCTCATTTTCCTATCTGTAAAATGAGGATAGTATTTCTCATAGTTATTATAAAGAGTAAGTGAGATAATTCATGTTTAGTATCCTGTATATTCTGGCATATTGTAAGACTTTGATAAATGCTGAGTATAATCATCATCATCATTATCACCACCACCAATAAAAGATGAAGAACAGAGTACAGAAAACAAAATGCAAAGAATAGAGAAAAAAAATTCTACCAAGAGGTACAGGCCGGACATGAAAATGAGTGTTTGAGCTAGATGCAGGGAGGGCAAATAGGTTTCAATTCTCATGATAAATCTGGTCATTTGGTGGTTACTTTCAGGACATTGTTGAAAAAGACTCTGAGTCCTTATCCAACTTCTGGGAAAACAGTCCTGCAATCAATGATTTATACCCATGGTGAAAAGTACAGGGTGGCATAAAATAGGTACACAGAAAAGATAGCTATTAATATTGGGACCCTGTGTCAAATGGTAAACATAAAGCAAGAATGAGAATCTGAGCAAGGAGTCCACAGTTAACCACAAAAATGAAAAGTGGGTGACAGAAGGCAACTTCCAAACTGGCCAGTAAGAACCAAGGAAACAGACAACAGGGCTTCCAACAAGGACAGTTCCACACCCCTCCCCTGGTCTCAGATACTCGACTCGATCAGCGCATTTAAACCCACAGTCCACCAAACAAGTTCACCTCAACCACTCTGACATATCAAGGAAGGAAGGCAAACCAAGCCAAATTCCATGTTGTCAGGCCTGGGAAGAAGGAAAGAGACCATTAAGGTGGCGACAGTTCAAAGCTGAAGAGCAGTAGTAACTCTTCTTTCTGAACAGTGAGAGATTTGCCAGAAAGGGAGGAATTGTTCCTAAAATGTAGTTTGCTTGATGGAACGTGGAAGGAACGAAGATGGATGCCATGACTTCTCCCCCGTTGTCAGGAAGTCTGGACTCCTGGGTGGACAGGAGACGCATATCAACTCTGAATAAAGATGCATTAGAATTTTACATTTGGTTCTTCTTACTCACCCCAGCAGAAAATAACAGAAAAGAAAGAGATAAAAAGTAAAACGGGGTCGTTGAGGAGGGGCATGCAATTGGAAGATGAAGAAGTTTACGTCTAAGGCACATTAAAAAGTCCAGAAGACAGAAAATGGGGGTGGGGCGAGGGAATAGGAAGCTTATCAATATTAAATGCCTACTCGGGAAGGATGGGAAAGAGGAAGGGGATATGTAAACACAGTTTTAAGAAAATTTGCTCACAAAAGCTTCTCAAAATTTTAAATCTTGAAAATAAAACATGCTTCGGTTTGGTTTTAAACTTTACTTTCAGGAGCCTCACTCTTATCCAGGAAGCCCATCTCTACATGGGTGTAGGCAGGCCCACCACATACACACATAGCCTTTTTCTACCTCCGCTGGAGATCTTTAATAACTACTCTAAATTTTCTTCAGATTATCTCCTACAGGAGCTGACATTCAGCCCCACACACTCTGTCAGGGTGAAAATATTACGTAGCATAATTTTCCCGTCTGAAGGTAATTAGCCTACTCATCGTCCATTCTTCCCCTGAATATTGGCAGCAGAGATTACACGGAGAACCAAGCTGACACATGGCATATCCTGATCTGTATTTGTATTCATCTTTCTACACATATATGTCCCATCTCCACCAGAGTGGATGTCCTTTGAGAGCAAAGACCACATATGTCACTACCTTATGACCCTGTCATGACAACACACCACCTAATATGAAGTAGTTCCCCAACAAATACATTTATTTGAGGAAGGTAATATCAGGCAGGAACCAAGTCTCCAGCAACTTGGCATTTTTGTTTATTTAGTTTTTTGTTTATTGCCAAATCTCATATCCCATTAAAGATTTACACATCAGTGGCAGAAATATTCCTGTTTAAATATCTAAAGAGTGACTCCATTTGTCTCTCCCTACATTATTAATTTGATTGGTTTTAAAGTTATTGGATATGAGAGGCACTGGACAGATCACACACAGCACAAGCTCCCTTGTCTCTAGGAAATTACTCAGTGGAACAAATGGCCCACCAGCCTACCTTCACGCCCATCTCTGGAGGATGAGGCCATGCCTGCAAGTGCACAGAGCCGCATGCACGGGGAGGAGGCGGCACGTCCTGGGGCTTCAGCAAGTCATAGGTGTTTATTGAGCACCTCCTATGACTGGTATTGTAAAACCAGGCTGAGTTGTATTTCATTTTCTATTCTCTTTCTTTTGGCCTTTTGAGAATGTGCTAGAAAATCCTGGTGCTGAAAAAGAAGGAGGAACTAGGATGTGGTACTGTGCTAAGGATAAGAAGACACAGAACCTGGACTCAGCTCTGCCATACCCAACTATGTGACAGTCCTCAGAAACTTTCTTCTCTGTACTTTGGCTTCCTCATCTGTAAAATGCAGGGAGAAGGTTGGATCAGATGGATGATAGCACTGACCTAGTGTCAAACTCTTAGATTTCTGTTAATTTCATTATCCCACATTACTGATATTACTGGCCGGGTGACCTTTGTTTTCTTGTGAAACACCTTGCTTTCTGCACATGCAGCTTCTCTAATCATTTCTAAGTCATAGGCATCACAAAAGGATGCTTATGAGACGCTCACAGGAAAAAGACTTACAAATGGTTATACTGTGAGTCAAATGTATCATAAATGAAAAAGTCCTTGTGAGTAATCTCAAATCTGGACCTCTTTGGGGATAGTGTACAATTAGGTTTGCTTAGGGTAGCAATTTCTGACCTGAGGATGTTTTGAAAGTCTCTAAGGAGTCAGCACTGAATGCGGAGAGGCTTTTCAGAAGTATGTATTCGCCAGGCCCAGGGGCTGGGAATGAGGGGACAGCCTGAGCAAGTGGAGGCAGGTGCCCCGAACCCCAACCACAAGGGAATCAAGCTTGAGTGCTTGGCTAAGGCAGAAGGTCAGCTCAAGCGATTTGGTCAAGGTGATGCTGACTTTCAGAGGGAGAGAGAAACGGGGGAGAGTGGCAGAGAAAGTAAGAGGGAGGGAGGGAGGGATAATTATTAATAATTCAGGGACAAGGCATTTTTGGAAATCAAGTTTTTAAACATCCTGCCTACTCAGACATGGCAGGGATGCATCAAGAGGACCCAGAAAAAACTGGAGCATTTTTCCAAATCTACAAAGCTGCCTCTGGATCTTCTCCAGGCCACAAATCCCAGGGAAAGAGGAAACGTATCTAATCATACAGACTCTGCCACAAAACCTGCAGTCTTCTAACCACAGCAACAATTTTACAGAATGTTCTAAGCATTCCCAAAAGCTTCTTCTGAGGAGGGTCCCCTTGAGTTTTCATGAGATGAGCTCCAAAGACTCCCGACCTAAGATTCCATGAGTCTAAAAATCTACCATCACTCCCTAATACAGAAGTATTTCTGCATCTTAGGAGAACCACCAGGCTGGCCCCTGAAGCACCAGATGCTGACCTGCTTCCGTACTGACTTCTGGCCACACACACACTGCTGGCACAGGGGACAGTGAGCATGATCTGTATGCTCCAGTTGTACCTGCATGCCACCAAACCAAACAAAATCTTTAAGATGAAATCACCTATACTGCTAAAAGATACTCCAAATAATGCCAAGAACCAGGATATGCAGACAAGCCAGGTAAATGAATCTTGAGCCTATACTATCCTTCTGTTTCTCAGTAAATCAAACTTGAACTTTCCTTCTAGCTTTAGGGCTGTCCTCTATGCAAGGCTGTGCAGCAAAGGTTAGGAGAAGGAGCCTGGGCCAGGCTGCCCAGCGTGGCATCCTGGCTCTGTCCCTTATTAGCTCTATGACCCCAGCCAAGTTACTAAATCTCTCTCTGGACCTCAGATTCTCCTCTCAAAACTGGACATGATAATGGCAACTGTTTGCTAGGGCCATTGTGAGGATTAAATGAATTAAGATTTGCAAAGCATGTGAACCATCCATGACACTTAGTAAGCGTTATTATTTTCTCTTTACACTCTGCAGTCCAAATCCTCTGTATCAGTTACGTCACTCTCTTCACTGTCCTCTCCAAGATCCCAACTATGTAAGGGAGGGACTGTCTTATGCATGCAGTTCAGATGTCTGATCAATGTCTGTAAACTGAATGGGTGAATAAAGGCAAGAATGGGGCAGGTCCCCAGGAAGGCCCCCACGCTCATACTCATCTACACCATGCTGCTAACCCCCAAAACCAAAGCTCATTTTTCTGCCTGGTGTGATTCTACCCATTGCTCGTGGCTCAGTTCAAGACATCTGCCGCACAAGGTGCTGGGAGGCATTGTACCACAGTGGCTAAGGCAACCCTTCTGCAACCAGACTGCCTGGGTTCAAATCCAGCTCTTGCACTTACTAGACCCTAGTGAGCCTTAACAGTTATTCATCACCACCCAGGTGCCATGCACAGCTCTGAGTGCTTTATTTCTATTGCCTCATCAAATTCCTACAGAAACCTAGGAGGTACATACTATTATTCCCACTTTACAGGTAAAGAAACTGATGCTTACAGGAGTTTATTTGCCCAAGGTCACTGTGCTTGAAGTCAACTCTTTCCTCCTTCTATTGTTCTTAATGAATCTCTTTTAATTTGATTTTTTTTTTCAATTTCCTGCCTTTTTGTAAGATATGAAGGACTAAATGCACCATTCTAGTGCCAGTGTCTGACCTCAGGTCTAGCTGCCTCCAGGGCTGTGGTTTTTCTTAGTACCTGGTACAGTGATGGCTAAAGAGATCACATTGGATAATGATCTATTAATTGGTATTTGTTCCCCTCCCCAGATTCCAGACTCAGCCTTCATCTGACCACACTAACATCCCCAGATACAGGAACCCAGCTCTCCATTTAGAAGGGGTGTTTGGGATGGGTCCTTCTCAGAGCTGAGCCCTGGGCCTGCCGATCAGCCAGCTGTGGGGTCAGTGGATAGCACAGACTGTGGACAGCATGGAGCCATGTTCCCTAGGGCAACTCATGCCCAGGATGGGCTTCCATTAAGACAGAGAACGTGGCCAGGGCAACACTGAAGCCAGCACTCCCAAAGCTGCTGAAATCCATTCTGTTTAGTGTGCTACTGGATAGGGGAACTCACAAGGTAGGTTTCAAAAACACAGAACACTGGAGCTACCCTTGTCACCTGGAGAAAAGGGAGAGTCTACACACCCCCCAGGTGGTGTTGACTACCCCTCCCTACCAATCTAACATAATCTGTAACTTACCTGGAAGTGCTGTTCCCTATTTACGGCCTGCAAAGCTGGCACCCTATCCTGCTCCTACTCGTTGGCAGAGGAGATTGCAGGCCCTGCCACTGCTTCGACACAGCAAACTGTTGCTAGGTTTATGTAAATACCATGGAAACCAGAGCTGTAACACAGGAAGACTCTCAAAGAAGCAACTTAACATAAGATCAACAAGCCCCGACAAAAAGTGTATATAGAGCTCCATCTTCAAAATACAGCCTATTCTCTGTCTTCCCTCCTAACACCTAGGCTGAAAAGGCTAATGAGATTCACAGACAACATATTAAAAGATGGAATTCTCCACACAACTCAGTTTCTTCCTATAAATAATTTTAAAACTATTACCCAATAATGTATTGTAATAAAAAAGCTGACAGGGTCTTGCTCAACAAGTAATCACTGGCGTGTTTTCATACCTGGAGATAGAGAACTTTCTTACTATGTGCCCCTGGTGATTTTTAGGTATCTCCATAAAGCTGTTGCCATTATTTATAAGCCATGGGTTACTTCCCTTTGCTGTATGCTAAAATTGATGAAACCTTATTTTAAAGATTCAGAAAAGCAGGGCAGACTAAGGGGTGTGTGCCAGGCAGCCCTGGAGGTGTAGGGGTGGTTTTCTATAAGTCACTTGGGCCTTCCTGAAGGCAGCTCTGATTCCATTCACAGGGCAGGAGGCAGTACGCTTGGAGATGAGGTGACCTCCTAGAGATGAGGTGCTGGGAAGCAGTGATCTCATCTGGGTGAAGGCTGTCTCCACCTCCGATGTCTCAGCCTTGACAGCCCAGAGCTCTGGACAGGGACGGGGAGGGGCAGCCAACAGGAACCACATGTGCTGGGCAGTCTCTGTTGCCAAGCTTCCTGCCCACACCCACTGCCTAACCATCTTGATGCTTGGTACTCGCAGGTCAGCATCCTGCAGGGGCAGCTCAGGGGCTCTGGTGGTCAGTGCACAAGCATGCATATTCCACCAGGAGGTGGAATCTCCCTCATGAAGTTCATAGCAAGTGTGGCCACTTCACGACACCTACTCGCTAGCCTGGTATTCTAGCTACTTGTATTCTTATCGTATCCCCCTGGTGGACTAGATGGATAGACAGCCTCTTGAGTAGACCATGTCTACTCATCTCTATAATACCAATCATTGGGTCCCTGCCTCTTGAATCCAGGTAAGGCAGTACAGTTCAGTTGAGAAAGCACACCAATCTTGCAAATGAAGACGTGGAGTCAAGTTCAGATTGTCCTGCAAGCTGTGATGTGGGCAAGTCATTTAGCCTCTCTGAACCTCAGTTCTCTCAAATGTTAAATAAAAAACATTAAACATAAGAATTGCTAAGGTCCTTGTCAGCTTTAAACTTCTCTGACTTTATAATGCAAAGTCATGGTATTTGCAGCTGGTAGTGACATACTAACTTAAGCCAGCCAAATGACAACTTGTTTTTTAAATGGGCCAGTGAGTGTGTGTTGAGGGGAGAGGGATGTATTTTAAGGATTTTTTTCCTATTGTCATTAAATCACACCATACAGACTTTGACTCCTGCATTGGGCCACAGCCACAAGAGGTTATGTCGCCCCACGTTTCCAAAATAACACCTGTCTACTGATATACCTAAATGACATTTAAAATAATTAATTAGCAGACTTCTCATCCACTGAGAAAGTTTGTCTATAATTAAGGTGCCAAATACACTCTTAGAAATCAACCTTGTTTAGAAAGAAAGATCATTTGAAAAGAAGGACACAAGAGAATAACTAACTAAGAGATCTGTACTCTAGGTCACATCCTGACCAAGACATCTCAATCACAATTTTGCATCTATAAAAGGAAACTAATGGGTCCTCTATCTTGCCAGAATATGGGGGTCTGATATTTGGAGAGAGCATTCACTTGCTGAATTATGCTTCTTAACTTTGGAGAAAGAACTAAAAACTGTGTCTGTTAAAACATGTCCCTGTTCACCAAAATCATAATTTCATGTACTTATATGGTAGTATAAGTGTATCTTGATGATGCAAATCATATGGATAGACGAAACTGCATCTCTGTTCTCCCCACTCATGGGATTAATGAAGTTCATTTCTAAGCTTGGAGTAAAACACAACCCACTAGTAGGAGAGGTGAAACACCCATTATTACAAACTAGCCATTTCCTCAGCTGGAAGCTAAGGAGCAACCAAATAACAGTGGATAAATGACCACCAGCTGCAATTTTCTCTCCTTTTTTGATCCTTTTTGCAAGTTATGGGTTGCATGTGTTCTATTTTTGAAAAGGAAGAGAACCACCACCAAAACCTTGGGCAGTCATCTCACTGTGGCTACTTTTCACAGGTCTTTTCTCAGAAGGTCTGACTTCATTTCATAAACCTCTTCTTCTGTGGGATCATTTTCAAAGAAGCACAGAAAGACAGGAGGGAGCTTCCCCAGCAACAGCGACATTAGTGGAAATGCACAAGGAGGGGCCATGTAGCCAAAGGCAGATGAGCGTTCACTTACTTGGGAGGAGGGACAAGCCTTCTGAAGGATGAGTTCATGAGGGATTTAGGAGGGAAGACAAGCAAATACGAGCCTGCTTACCTGACGCAGACAGACAAAAAGCCAGACATAACTCCTTGGGCCACGTGACTTTTTTCTACCCCCTCACTCTTCTCTGGGGGCTTCCTGATGTGGGCCACTGGGTGTACCTGGAATGGCTGTCCTGCACTGTGCCCCCAAGTCGACTTTCTCAGGGCCTGGAGGATGAATGCAGAGGTTTCCTTCCACCTAAAACAAAAGTCCTACAACTGTATAAAAAGGGTTGAGAGAACTTAGCTTAGCCTCAGAGAGGTATGTAGAGAGGAATCATTGTGATCCCCTTAAGCCAGGCTGGGCTGACTTCTCCATCAGGTACAGGGAGCACACTGCCTAGGGCCTGTGAGACTACAAGGGACCACAAAAACATTTGAACTTCTTTTAGAAACTAAAGGAAAAAAATTAACTAGGCTGAAGAAAATGCTTCAGCATATAATAACAGCTTCATCTTTACACCAATATTTTTAATACTCTTTATGCAGGAAGGGGCCCACTTAAGTCATGATGAGTTCTTGCTTCCAGATCATACCTACCCGCAGGCCTTTGCATGTACTGTCTGGGATGCCTTGCTTCAACCTTCCCTTAATTCAGGGAATGAATAGACTCAACTAAACTCACTTCCACCTCTTTCCTGCTACTTCCCTGATTGCTCTGATTTCTAACACTTTCCTCCCCTGAGTATGAAATTCCCCAGCAATTAGAGGCCACACAATAGCCTCCATTTACCAAGTTTCTATTTCTCATGTATATTATTCCTGTCCCTTCAATTCTAAAAGACAAATACTATCCCTCACTGTTAAGGTAACTGGAAGCTCACCACTGCCCACAAAATAGTCTACATGTCTCAGCCTCACATCCAAACCCTCCATAATTAGACCCCTAGTAGCTTTTCCTTACATTCCCCACCCTACCCCAAGGTGCCCTGCACCACAGCCATATCAGATACTCACCATTTTCCATGTATGCCTCATCTTCCTCCCACCTCCAGCCCTTTGCAGAAGCTGTTCTCCCAGCTTGGGATGCCCTCCCCCTTTACAACGTCCCAGCAAAAGCCCTATCCAATCCTTTAAAGCCTAGTTCAGGTGCAACCTCTTCTAAGAAGCCTTCCCAGAGCCTTCTATTTGGACTGTATCCCTCTCTCTCCTACTTTACCTCAGCACTTTTGCATGTCTTCTGCAGTATTCATCAGAATCTGACTTCTGTCAGAGGAATTTGTGGATCATGAAAGACCTTTCTCTTAGTCTGAGTTCCCCTAGAAGTAGATGCTGAGACAAGGATTCCAGTGAAAGTATTTTGGGGGAGGTGATCCCAGGCGTCGGGGAGTGAGACAGGGGGAAGAATAAGGGAAATAATGGTGCATGGTACCTTGTCAAGCAAGTCACCACTGTTGGGCAACTGGCGCTCACTGCAGCTGGGAACTCTGGGAGACAAAAAAGAATGTGCCTCAGAGTGATCCCAATTGAGGAAGATGAGGTATTTATCCATCAGCACCTGTCAGTCAATGGTGTGGGTGAGGCTGCTCCCAAGGGTCATTAATTCTCTGGCATTTCCAACCTACCCTGCCACAGGCAAAGGAGCTCCAGCAGCCAGAGAAAGCTCTCAGGCAAAGAGGTGCAGATGCCTGTGGCTGGTGACTGGGAGGTGTGTACCTCCCAGTCATAACACTGAGGGCACGTGAGAGGCCACCAACAGCTTCTGCTGCAGACAGCATGAACTTCTGCAGCCTCAAGCACCCAACAGGATCCTGGACATACAGCAGGCACTCAGGAAGTGTTCATACAAAGGAGATGATTTTTAAGCTCTTTCAAGGCAGGGGCCACATTTTATTTTCTATCTGCCACAGTGTCTAGCTTCAAGATAAGGACTCAAATCAGGCATGCTAGCTGAAGAACAGTGAGTGATTTAACTCACTGCCCCACCTCCCAAATGAGACCATGCCACATAAATTGAATCCTATCTTATTAGCTGTTCTCTATTTCATAAATGCTATCTAATTCATGCAAGCATTACAGACTAACCGCACCCTGTGAGGTTTAGCAATGAGGACTATAATGAAGATATAAAGAGTTAAATAGTCTCTTGAGAAGACGCACCTACAACCAGAGGAGCAACCCAAGAACACTGGGTAATTCCCTAAATTTCAAACTTTTATGCAGCCTCTGGCACCCTACCTTCCCAGATGGTACTGCCCGTACCCAGGAACCGGGATGGAGAATACATTAGAGGTGTTCTGTGGCCCCATCCCACCCCTCTAGCGTCCTTGTGATCATACCACGTCATACTGGACGCACCAAGAAATAGCCTTGGGGCCCAGCCTACATGAGACATAGCCAAAGACTGAAACTAAGAAAAATAATGTAAGCTCAGGCAATAGCATCAGGCAAGGGAAGGAAAAGCCAGCTTGTCTTGCCAATTTCAGAGCAGGACAGATGTTTCTGCATCTCCAAGGTATCCAACCCTCCTAGGACACCAGACATAGGTCACCCATCAGTCATTCATCTTTATGATGAGTTGCAGCAGCCAGCACCCAGTCAAGATTAATGCAATCCTTTCCAAGAAATGCTGTTTAATGGCAAGGATATGCTGAGGGTGATCGTTCATGCCAGATCACTCCAGTCAACACAACCAACCAAGTTTTAAACTAAACTAGGAAAAGAAAATCCTGCATACTGTCTTGTTCGAAGCAAGGGACAGAGCAACCCAAGAGTAGTATGAGTTGAGCTTTGCCTGGGAAGAAGAATCCCCTGGCTGAATTTGATGATACCTGGTCAACTTGGGACCTGTAGGGAGCCAAGGGGGTTATTGGCTTAACCCAGCTATGATACCCCCTAAGCAATATGGAAACAGCATATAGGAGACCTGGCTTCTATTCACGACTTTGCTCCCTGCTGACATCTTGAGCAAATCACTTCTGCTCTCTGAGCCTCAATTTTCCTTTCCAGAAAATGAGAGCATAACCTCCAAGTCACCCCTTGCAGCCTTACCATTGTATGAAGTTCTAAGAATCCTGATGATAGAGTGTATAATATTAACTTTCACCCCTGGAGTGACAACAATAAGTTAGACAGCAGCATGTAAATCTTCCAAAATGTTACTACCAACACTAACATATTTTCATCTGGATAAAAGGAACTATCTTACTACTATTTTTTCCCCAGATATCTTTAGAACTAAAATGTTCCAATGGAAAATCACTTTACGGTTTAATTTGAAAAAGAAAGCAAAGGAGAAAAATAGAATTTGAACACAGCTCTTTAACATGAACTTGATTTTATTCCACTCATCTGTAAGAGCCACACAGGAATTACTTCGACCACCAGAGGGCTTTCCACACTGACAAAATGCGTTAATAAGACATAAAGTGATGAAATCAAAAAATAAAAAGTTCCAAGTTACATTGTCTAGGTACATAAAGGCCTAGGAGCTGAAGTGAAAGAAAAATAACAAAAATAAAAAACTTGAGTTTCTCCTGAATAGGATGCACATTTTTACTAATACAATGAGGGAGAATTCCCATCCCTCCTAAATTCCAGAAAACCATCAAAAGAATTTGACTGGTGCACAGAACCAAAAGGAAATCACAAATTACCTCTCAGAGTTTTGTGACTAAGCTATTGTTCCCCAAATGTTGAACTAGGTTCTTGTATCCTTTTGCTTATTCAGTCAAAATTTAGAAGTATTCACAAATGTAATGTGCTCTTAACACATGGGTTGCAGATAGCCAACACTGTAGCACATCCACCACATGACAGACCCGTATGTATACTATTAGCTTTAAGTATATTAACTTGTTCAATTCTCGTAACAATCCCATGAGAAAGACACATTATCCCAGTTTTACATATGAAGAAACTGAGGCAAAAAGAGGAATTTACCCAAGGTCAAGTAGGTAGTAATGGTCAAAAAAAGAAGTTCAGGAATAAACTTTCTGCCCATCAACAACCAAACTTCCACTCACTACGGATGAGCATTTTATTAAAAGATTCACCTTGTACCATAACCTATAGAATGAAAAAAAAAAAAAGTCAGTAAAAGAACAGTCTACCTTTGTGCTTAAATCTCTCTCTGCAGGTTCTCAGAGGCTGTTGCACAGCCCCGGGCTCTGGGCGGCTCCTGGAGGAGGCCAAGAGGGCCAAAGGGAGGCGAGCTACACTCCCCATCTCTACCAACGTCTCCTCAGATTCTTTCTGTTTTATGAATTGGAGGTTCCCACACACAATTTCACTTGGAATAAAAGATTCTACTAATATTGAAGTTTAAATCTGCTATATCACTAGACATTTCAGGAAAAAAGAATCCTCCTTCGGGTTCTCTTAAACCCATTTTACAGCACTTACACACTAGGGTGAAATATTTCTACTTGTGTAGCTCGCTTTCTATATGGTTGAGTTCCCTGCAGTCAGCAATAGTATCTTTTTCATTATTATGTCCCCTTAACATAAGATTTGGCCCAGAGTAAAATTTTCAACAAATATTTACAGAATGAATAAATAAAGTAGTTACAATAAGGCTAGCTGCTGTGATGTGACAGCCAGCCCCCGTGGTCTATGGTTAAGATTTGGTCCTCTCACCACCATGCGCAGGTTCATTTCCCACCCAGAGAACACCACCACCTGTCTCTTGGTTGTCATACTGTGGTAACTGTGTTGCTGTGATGCTGAAAGCTATGCCACCAGTATTTTAAATACCAGCAGGGTCACCCTTGGTGCACAGGTTTCAGCAGAGCTTCCAGACTAAGACACACTAGGAAGAAGGACCTGGTCACCCATTTCTGAAAAAATTAGCCATGAAGACCCTATGAATATCAGTGGAGCCCTGGCTGATATAGCACCAGAAGATGAGAAGACGGTGCAAAAAGACTGGGCAGGGCTCTGCTGTGCTGTACACGGGGTCAGTAAGAGTGAGCATGGACCTGATGGCACTAACAACAAAAGCTGCTGTGATAAATAAACCATAATATTTTAGGGACATAAAAGATTTTTTTTTTGTTTATGAAAAGTCCAATCAGATGTCCAGCAGGCGGTCTTCCACATGGTGATTCAGGGGCCCAGGTTCCTTCTAGATCATGACCCTACAAACTCTTAAATCTCTTGAACTCTTCTCCTCTAACTGACAGATAGGGAAAGAGAGTATGTGAAGGCTGGGGTCAGAATAGTCACTCCACCCGACTTGGAGCAAGAAGGGGTGCTGGAAGGTACAGTCCCAGCAGCAACTCTTCACTATGGAAGAAAAGGATGACTTTGGTAGCCAGCTAGCCAGCCATTTGTTCCACAAAGACTTCAAGAGACATAGCAGCCTGAAAGCAAGATCCAACACATAAGAGATGGCTCTCAAAGAAAAAAAAAAAGAGTCCTTAATCACGTCCCACTTAAAAATGCACAAGTATATAAATACAGCTATAAAATTTTATAATTATAAAATTATAATTTCTCACAAGGAATTTTCATTGCATTTTATCATCACAAACCAGACTTGCTACCTATTGGTATACAAATGGCCAGAAACTAAAATAACAGTCAGCCTAGAGTTAACGTTCCCACGTGCAAGAGGGTGCTGGTAGAGAGAAAACAAAACTGGAAACAATGCCTTATTTGGAGAGACTTCACTGCAACACTGTGACATGCAGAGAAGCCCAAAGCATCAAGTCCGGCCATTGTCAGTATCCACATAGGTGACTTTGTACAAATCAATCAACTTCCCTATGCCTCAGCTTCCCTCGCTTGTCAACAGGGAAAGACAATTCCTGCCTTTCCACAATACCCAAAGTAAAGTGTGAGGATCATATAATAACAGCTGTGAAAAACCTATAAAATACTAAACATCTTCCAAAAATACAGGGCAGGGGACTGTTACATAGTTGTTTTCCCAGCCAGATGGTGATTCCTCCAACTCCAACAATAATGGTAGATATTCTTCCGGAAACCTCTTCATCAGTCAGCCCAGCATTTAAACTTTCACCTCCCCAACAGTCGTGCTCAACTCCACTGCTCAGAGTCAATGTGTTACTGTGAGAGAATTCCTTAAACGCTCTGGATCTCAATGACCATATAGATTAACTCGGTATGGCAACCCCTTGAAGGCCTAAACAGGGGCCTGGACCACTGTTCCCTTGAGGGTCCTTCTTCTGAGACTGGAGTTCTAATTCCCAAGTTTGAGCCAATGGTATTAGAAACTGAACTGAAGCCACTGTGGTGATCCCACCCTCCCTCTCCACGTGTTTTAAACAGTTTGACCACATGGGAGGAATAGATATTAACGGCAGCTCCACTCTGATGTCACTGTAAAGTAACAGCAGAGTGCCATGCAATCACTCTTTAATGTCAGCCATAACCTTCATAAATGGGTTTGTAATGAGAACCCTTGTTTGTCACAGAGAAGGTATGATTGATGCAGTCTTTGAGTGAAATGAAGCCACAGTGACCATCTCAATAACATGAACAGCTGCCAAATATTCATTTAGCAGAATGAGTTTAGAAAACTTTGAGCAGATTGCTTTCACAAGGCTGCCTTCAACAAAAAGAAACATAATTAACGAGCTAATATCAGCATGTGTCTGGCTAAGCTAATGAATATCAAATTACACAGAAACCTGTATAAATCATCATTACCCTGAATTTTAATTGAACTTGCAATTAAACATGACAAATTTTATATACACTAAACCTTTAATTTATACTTTCAAATAGGAATAATTTATCATTTTTAGTATTTCATAGTTAATTTCCCAATATGTGCACTTCTAATTAACAAGGACAGACAGGCATTTAAAAAAACACACTCTCTCTCTCCTATGGCTCTGTTCATAACAATAATTTTCCCTTTTGTATACATTAGAAACTCTATGTCCAGGAGTTTGAATGCTAACGGACCTCCTTGTGTATTCAAGGAAAGCTCTTACAGCTACAGAGAATGGGAAGGAATGATTTCCCCCTTTGCTTTTCATTTCTCCCCTGGAAAAAAAGAGATACTAAAAGGGCAAGACTATGTTAGCAACCTGGCTGGACATCTCAACTAGCGGATCACTCTTGCACCCCAAATTCCACTTATATCCAGAACACAGGGCCTCCTTTGCTGAAAGAGCAAAGCATCGTGTGTTTCAAAGCAGCACCACGTTAGAAATAAACTGCCTTGCTCCTGCGTCAACGCCAAGCCTATTTGTTTTACCTGGCCAGCCGGTAATGAGCTTGCTCTGTGGATGGATTTGTATTTTATTATTATAATTACGCCACCATTATAAACATACCTCGAGCAACCTCAGCATAAAAGGCAGGGAATGCTATTAAAATATACATATAAACACACAGGGAAACAAGACAGGATTGTAAAAGGGCTGCAACAGAAACTAATTGGGTTTGCTTTTTTCGTTAATCCTAGCCTATTAATATGGTAAGCAGTATGGTCTAGGGAGCCACATGCTGGGAACCAGGAGATGATAGTACTATAGTGGTTAGGTCTCTAATTGGCTGTGTGACCACAAGCAAGATGCTTCACCTCTCTGTGCCTTAGTGTTCTCAGAGGCAAAACAAAGATAACGGAGATAACTGCAATTGCTTTAAACATGTGAAAATAATTTGGAAAAAAAACACTATAAAATGTAATAGCATCATCATTTTCTGGCTATAGAGGAGAAGACAAACCGAAAAAGCAGACAACACCTGACATCACTCATGCATGCATCACATTTTTTTAATGTAATGATCACATTAAATATTAGCATTTTAATTCTATTTCCTCACTTGATAATGTGAAGGAAGCTAGTCAGATATTATTATCGCCATTTGAAAGATGACAAAACAGAGTGGTGGAGAGGCCCTCTCTGCGAGGCAGGGGCAGAGCTAGGGTTAGAGCTGGACTCAGAGGGGCATCTCCAGTGAGCTCTTCTGACCTCAACACACTGCCTTGCTGCATTCTCCCTTGGGAAGCAGCTGAAATGTACAACAAGACCATAAAATCCTGTGGCTAGTGGGACCTCAGTGACAACCACAGAGATCATCACTCCCACTCCTATCCTGACCAGACTGATGGCTCAGCTGAATGTCTTGAGTCTGGAGAGGAAATGGGCACCACTTCCCAAGAGGAACGTGAAGAAGGCATGAAGTCAACAGCACAGGTGTCATCTGCCCAGGGCCAAGAAGATGAGGATGTGCATTAGCCAGATTGAAGAGGGCAGACAAAGCACAGGAGGCACTGACAGAAATATGAAGGGAGAGAGCTGTTAGGGCCCCTCTAACTTCTCCCTCTCATTGAAAACCCAAAGGCTCTAGAAATTAGAATCAAAAGAGGCTGGCAGTGGGAGTCAGTTAAGAGAAATGAGAAGGAGACTTCATTTCAATTGCAAATCCTCATTTTTGTTGGTAGCGTTCTCCTGACCAAAGGAAACCAAAAAGAAATGAGAGGCAGGAGAGAGCTGGGAAGTTTAATGCATTTTCTGGAACACAGTGCTTGCCCATGCCCATGAAGCAGAGGGACAAATATTTTCACACATTATCAGATAGCCAAGTAAAACAGCCTCCACCAGAATTTACAACTGAAGGCTACCAGAATTTACAACTTGTGAAATTGTGCCTGTCCGTATTTTCTCATTACGCTGGATGCAGGCTGCAGATGGAGTGTGCACTTTCTTTCTCCTTTTCTCCCCCTCTCTCCCCTCCTTCCACTGTCTCACTACTTCCCAGTTAAACCTTGTCTCAAGTTATCAACACTCTCTGGAGAGATAAGGCTCCTCTCACTTACAAGCTGTCACTAATAATCGAACTTTCAAGACTCCATCTCTAAGAGAGACTTCCCGAGCCACATGGGTCAGGAGAATTAACTGCCACCAGTCCTCGCAGAAAACTCAGCTCATCAATCTATAGCTTTCTCGTCATAATTAGAATAACGGCTCTGAAAATTTGGACTGATGTTGACTTGGTCTCAGGCCGCAAAGAGCGCTGATTAAAATCTTGGTGTGAAAGTTAATGATAAGTGCTGGCGGCGTTGCCGTGGAGACAGGGACAAACAATTCCCTCGCTGTGACATTTTCAATGTCCTGGAGAAGAAAAACTGTCCTCTTTAGTGTGGCAGCGTATGAAGCTTATTTATGGCTACAGGGCTTGGTGGATTGATGACTGTCGTAACATACTGTCAAATCCTTTACTGACACATTCATTTTTTTTGGAGCCCCTGGTGCAGTAGAAATAAAATAAAATAAAATAATAAAAACAAAACCAGAGGGGAAATTCTCCAGCAAACCACAGAGACGGCCACCAGTGGACCTTCTTTTTGCTATAGAACCTCAGAATTAATAGACAAAAAGACTGTGTACTTCTTGGCTCCATGGCCAGAGAGAAAAGATAGGCATAATCAGAAATCGCTGGGTAAGCAAGAATGATATCACAGCCATCATCAGCCCGGGAATGTTTGTTACCAAAGTAAGCTATTTGGAAATATCAAACACTGGTAATTATAAATAAGTATTCTCTCCTTTCCCTGCTTATGTTAGAGAATAATGGCTTAGAAATCTAAGGAAGGTTTTGGAAAATTCTCCCAACCAAGGACATAAACTAGTACTGCCCCGTCATCATTAAATAGCCTTATCAAGCACGCCAGCCATGGCAGTCACTTCAATGTTCGATACAGTGATATTAGTCTCTGAAATCTATGGATAGCTTTATGGTCTATAGAACCTGCTCACATTCCCCATTTCCTTTGCTCTTCATTACATTGCAAAGCAAGCGTCATAATTCCCATTTCATTGACAACAAAGCTGAGGCTCTCCACAAGTTTCAGCACCATTCCTGAAGAGACACAACTAGATAAGTGGCTGAGCAGGGACTCCCAACCTAAGTCTTTAGTAGTAACAAGGAGTAACCAGTTACTATTTCAGACCAGCAGTCCAACCCCGCAAGTTCTGAATGGGTTTAATGTGAGATCTTTGAAAAGCTTTTGGTTCACTCCATGAAGTGGCTGCATTTTAGCAGGAGATAAAGGGACTCTTAGTGATCACAGCTAGTCCACAAAGACTGCTCCAGGCAGTGGCATTTTTCTAGTTCCTTTCATTCAAGGATCCTAGTCATCATCATTATTGTTGTTGTTGTTATTAATAATGATAATGAAATAAACTATGCAAATGTGGGGAATGGCTTTAGCCCTAAAACGCAGGCAGTAATGTGGTAATTTATCCAATAATGGAATCACAAAGTGATTTTATTTGCTTTTATGGCTCCTTTCTTTCAGAGGAGCTGGGCATCAATAATGGCGATAGTAATGAAATCAACTATGCAAATGTGGAAATCGTTTCTACTCTAATGTACCAATTTACTCAGTGAAGGGAATTCAACAGTCTGATGTGCTTCCCGACACTGAGAACAAGGGCTTCAGTGCTAACCTGTGCTCAGTTACCCAGGTGGCACAATTAGTTTTCCAAAAGCATGGTCATTGTTGGTTTGGTAATGACCAACACCTTCACTCCACAGTGAAAGATTTAGGAAACGCTCTTACTGATATAAATATAGAGAGAAATTTTAATATGGGAATGAAATGTGTTCATTTCGACATAAGTCATTTTCTAGGCAGAAGCCCCTCAAAAGATCCCTGTTGCAGTCAGGGGCAGCCTGCGGTCACCAGCTAGAGCAGACCCTCTTCAGGCCCAGCCATTTCACCACAACAGTAGAAGGCTCTCTGTGAGAGGGATGCCCCTTGCCAGATTCCCCCTTTTATCTGCTTCTGGTTTGGATTCAGTGGGGGCACTTCTTTGGCTACGTGGTATAAGCTCTGAAGGACCCCAGGGCAGCTCCAAAGGAAGCCATGAGCACAGCATGCCCAACAGCCACTGGGGAGGCTGGGGTAGCTCACCTCTTCCAAGCCCAAGGTGTTCACTCCTCACTTCTTCTCTACAGGATCTGTAATACTTGCTGCCAAGACATGGAAGGGAAAAAGTACACAGAGAACAGAGTACAAGGAAGACCTGGAAGACCTTTGAACAGATCTTGATCTAGCACTGGTTATGGAGTCACAAATTTGAAAATCCTGTGAAATCTTTGAAGGCAGAGATCTTGACTCATTTTTCTTTATGTCTCCAGAGCTTGGCATATAAGTGTCCAATCAATGTTGAATAAATGAAGGAACGAAGGATAAACAACAACAACAAAGAATAAAGTAGACTTCAATGAGAGAGAGCTCCAGATGTACACATGCAGGTACTCAAAAGCAAAGATAGGCATGTGCAACACCTCTATAGAAATCAAGTAATCAGAGCCTTTGTCCTAGGCCAAGTGCTTCAGAGGGCCCCACTCTGACCCTCCTCCATCTGCCCCTCCTCCCCATGAGGTACAGAGTCTATGAGCCAAGGAATTTCTAACCTGGAGCCTATTCCCCAGTTAGTAGACCATGTTATGGATATCCAGGACCCCAAAATTCCCTTTTCAAACAGCCCTGAGCTTCTTCTAGGGCCTGCGAAGACCTCTTCTCTGGGTCCTACCTTCCTACAGGGAAGGGTATCACCAGGGCCCGCACTCCTAAGTCCAAGGGGTAGCCAATGAGCAACTGCTGGTGGGTAGAACTTGGTGGGAAAGCTGGGCATCCACAAGCGTATAAGTGCAGGCCTCTTGTGGAGGAGAATGGAGTCAGGGGTAGAAAGAGAAGGGAAGAGAGCATCAGGCAAGTGGCCTCATTTGTACTCTCACCCTGAGCCCTACAAATGTCAAAGGGTGGACTGGTGTATGGATATTCAAGTCGTCCCTCTATATTAGTTTAATTTGTTTGCCGTCAATTTGGGCCAAAACCCTGGGGCAGGTGAGGGATACCTGCGGTATGAGAAAACACAGTTACATTCTCACTCTGAGACTGGCTGATGATTTGTGAAGGGAAGAAAAGGACCACATGAAAAACCCCAGGTTCTAAACAGATTGTCAATATTAAATAAATAAATAAAAAGGAAACTCCAGCAGTCAGTTCTAATTAATTCATGGCAATCAGCTTCTCTTGTTCTATTAGTTACCATTACAGCAACACACTCTTGAACAAAATACCAGAAGCTTTCATTAGAATCATTAACATAATTTGATAACTGATGGTATTTGATTTCTGACTTTTGCTCTTTGACTTGAAGCTTGGTGTAAGATGTACTCTCACTGATTGGTGTGCTTTTTTTCTTCTCCTCCCCCACCCCCCAATAAACACTTCACATGACATTTCCTTGTTAACTGTAATTAATGTTCACATTTGTCACAAGTTGTATTATTTGGAAAAGCAGTTGTGATGATAAAAGATGTGACAAAGACACACACATGTCTTCTTATCCAAAATGGCTTTATCCTAATTTAGGTTTGGGAGAAGAATAAATGAAGTCAGTCAAGCATGTATTTGTTTTCACAGTCAGGATGGATTGTTTAAAGTGATGCTTCTTGAAGAAACCAATGCAATTAACTTCCTCAAAAAAAAAAAAGTGTCATTAAGGCATGGGTGAAATCTAAAAAAAGACAAGCAAATTTGAATTGAGGTTGAACAAGCTAGATTGTAAATGCATCTCACTTCCATTGCCTGCAGGTGCTAGAGAACAGAGGCTGTGCCCAGACCACTGGGGTTCGAGGTCTCACAAAGAGGTAGACATAATCGTTCCCTCTCCCTCCCCAACTCCACTCTCTCTCCCTTCCTCTGTATCTCCTTCTTTCTTTCTCTCTCTTTCCCATTATCTTGAATTTTCTGCTGTTGACCAATGAGAAAGATACCCAGGCTCTGTGTACGGAATCAAATAAATATTCCTAGCCAACGACTACCTTTCTGGCTTGAATCTCAGGTACCATATATGGGGGAAATCTCTGGACAAACAGGCTTATCGAGCAGGTACCTTCCTGTTCAGCAGACAGGATAAACTTGAGGTCTTCTGTAGTAGGCCTTTATGATTTCTGTGGGCATAAGGTACGTAAGCAACAGTGTTCTGTTTATTTAAAAAGAAAACATGGAGGAGGTCCAAGGGGAAAACATGTTCCAAGAAACCCAAATGCCCATTAAGATTCAGAGTTGGAGTGGATCTGCAATGATGTCCACTCAGCCTGACAGAAATGCCAATTGTTGGTAAAGAAGTGTCTCCTGCTTGCATAAACCACTCCTTGAGTCTACTGCTTGAGTAGCATATACCGTGCATGCATAGCTGAAAAGCAGCCCAAATCAATCTCCTCTTGCCTTCCCCTCCCCCAACCCAGTCCCAAAGGGGTTTCTTGCATTGTGTACTAATGGTCTGCAATTTATTTTAAAGAGGCTATTCTGATCCTCAAGAAGTACTTAGGGGAACCCGGAACCATAAACACCTCCTTTTTAAAAAGTTTGTTTCCTTCTTCTCAGCCTGTAATTTAACTCTGACTGGCACCATTCAAATCAACTGTTCCAAGCACAGACTCCCATCAAGTCAGCTCCAACTTGGAGCACATTTTTACGACCAAATTAGAAATCCCTTAAAACAAGGTTTTCGGAGGGAAACGTTTGACAGACTTAACTCTTGTGGTACAAATATGCCACAATAACACAGCAATTAGTTATTCAAAATACGGGAAGGGATTACAAGCTTTTTCAAGTTGTTTCATAAATACGTCCTCTTCTGGTATACAGTCAGTAATTATTCCATTCTTACTCAACTGTAAACTTCCTGGGTATGATTTATATCTCATTGAAATCAACACAAAAGTATTTGTTTTCTCAAAGGAAGGGGCCTGACTCTAATCTCCAAGGCTCACACACATCAAAGCCCAAGAACTACTGTTCTGCCTCATCAACGTAAATAAAATCATACACAAATGTTTATGCAAATTAATAAAGAAAAGTCTGTCAAGGAACATTTATCTTCTGAGCCTGATGTGGATTTACATAGCGCTCCCCCAAGAACACTCCTACGAGGGAGTTGAGTCAACTATGTACCATTGAAGAGGAAGACGAAACCAAAGGCAGTTCTCGTAGACTCTATTCTTTTCCATGCAGAATTAGTATCTTGGGAATATCACAAGCCTGAGCTGAAGTGGGCACCATAGCCATGGGTGGATGTTTCATCCATCCTCAAATCCAAGAGGTTGCAATAGCTGACCACTGTTAGAAAGGAAAAGAAAAAAAGAAGACATCTCTGACTGAATGGATGCCCTCAGCTGCTAGTCCCACAGGCTGTGGTTCTGGCCTTGCATTTAACAGCTGCCCATTTACTGTCTGTGGACTGGCTGCACAGGTGAACAGAAAGAATGGGTTTACATTGCAGCTCTAGGATTAAGACAAGCTACAGGAAAACCTTCCTAACACCAGCACATCTGAACAATTTCAGTCTTTGTCTTTGCATGGCACACAGGGCATACTGCTGTTCCAGAACTCAACACGTGACATAGACATTATTGGTTTCAATGTCTGCCTCCTCTACTGGATTATAAACCTCTCCACGGCTAGATCTACCTTGGCATCACGTCTGGCAAGAAATGTTTGCTGAAGATTCTGAACCAAGTTTGGTAGAAGCCTCTCTCCTGGAAAAGCAAGCACCAATTTGTTTGAGAGGGTTGGAGTTCTTGAATTATTGGCCTACAACCAAAATCTAACCTCCCTCAATATTCTTGTCTGCATTTGAATATTTTACTACAAGGGAGAAGTCAAAGCACCCATGTGAATCAGACGAAAGCCCAAGCTGCAGGAGGACACAACACAGCATTTTGTCCACCACAGTGTCAGGCACAGAGAGTGTGTTCATTCATATTTCCCATGTGGAAACATGCATGGATGGATGATTTTAGCATTTCTGAAATGTCAGTGTTTCCAGAGGTATTTTCACTTCTGGGCCCCTGTATTATTCCAAAATCCTGCCAAAGAGTTGTACTTCAAGGTCAAGGCCTTGGACCAGCAGACCCATATTTAAGATGTAAGTGTGAGCAGGCCAAAGCAAGAAGTAAATTGCACCCCAAAGTTATCTATGAATTATTCTGTAACTTGGAATATATTTTTCCATAGAAGCAGATTTCTAGAGCATGGTCAGGCTTCAGAGTGACCCACAAAGTCTTTTATCTTGCCCATTTCTTAAGCTTCAGAATATCTAAAACCTGAACTCTTTTTTTTTCTAGTTTTGGGGAATTTCTCATTAGGTGAGGTCTTGGAGTGGGCAGTGCCTACTCCGAAGTCCCAGTAGAAGCCAATGAGCCCATACTCCCCCTTCTCCCTGCCTCCCTGACAGCCAAAACATTAACAGCACCTCAGCTCAGTCTTTGGAATTCTGCCTCCTGGACTTAGAATCAGGAAAGAGTGAGACAAAGACACAGGGTGATGACAATTCATTTGTGATGGAGCAGTGGCAAGCACTGGAGGCAGAGGTTCTTGCCTCCAGAAAGTTGTCTTGTATCCTGTTCTCGGAACTTCTGGACCTGCTTTGATATCTGTCCCTTTCCCTTGCCAGGTCCCCTAGCCTACAATTCATTCTGAGAACCGCCTGATGGATTCTTTTTTTTCCTTTTCTTTTCTTTTTTTTTGATTAAGAGAGCAAGAGGCAATTTCTTATTTTTGCAACCTAGAGTCTTTACTGGTATACCCATGAACCAAGATCACATGGGGTACATTTGCCTTGAAAAGTAGTAGGAAGAAGTGCTCTAACAAAACTAGTCCATAAACAGCATAAATTGGTTCTATAAACAAAAAGAGGTTTTGTTTTTCCTTAAGAATGAGTGCTTACAGATAGACCATTTTGATCCGAAGTAGATAGTCAGACCTTAAAAGATCCATTATTCTGCCCAAATGACCTGGGTAACTACTGATATATTTCTGAGTCTTTTTAGCCTCAGTTTCCCCAGCTGCAAAGTGTAAGGTCTGATTAGATAATCCCTAAAGTTTATCCCAAATAAAGCAAAAATATTATAAATCTAAGGTTTGCTGAAGGTGAAGAAGACGTGCTTCAGGACTAGGAGGCATTCTTCAGGCCCTTTGTCAACTCAGAAATTTCTAAGCACAACTAATTCACCTTAATCCTCTAACCCACCCCCTAAACATCAGAAGAACAAGTGTAAGCATTATGTCACCCATTCCTACAAGGCTATTGGCCCTAGACCATGATCTTGATTAGAAAACGAAAGGCAAGAACCCTGTAATGTTAAAGGCCTAATTAATTTTGTCATTAAATCAAGTTCTTCAACTTAACCTTTGGTTCTGGAGAAAGAATTGTTGATAGAAAATTCTGCTACTCATTGGAGAGCCATTCCCCCATTCTAAGAGGCATATTTAAACTTATTACTAGCCCAAACCTATAGCTAGATATGCTTACTATACATGGGGGAAGAATGGCCACTGGTTCAGAGCAGGGCTGGGTGTCTGCTAATGTTGAATACATTTCAGCTTTTCTACAGTTAGACTTTAATTTCAGAGATTTATAACCAGTGTAAATCTGCCTGAACAGAAGGCTGACACAAAATTACTTTGCCCAGTAGCGATTTTTTAAAGTTTTGAACTAAGTGCCTTTTATTCAACTTTACAACCCCCAAAAATGAAACAAAGCAAAGCATCATAAGAACTACCTTTAGGCTATAAATATTCTCTCTCTCTCACACACACACACACACACACACACATGTGCAGGCATGCACACAAATGCATGCTCCCAGAGTTAGCACTGTTTTCTCTGGGTTCCTCCTGGAGCAGGTCTATGTCTCAGTGCAGTGCCCAGCAAGGGAGAAGAGGTATCAATGTTTAGTGAGGAGGAGGAGCTCAGAAACCTGCAGCCCAGCTTTATTCCTGTAACGGATGGGCTTGGCCCTTCATGTGAAATCATCACCACATATAACATCCAGGCAGTCATGGTCACTTGGCTCAGGGAATCTCTGGGCGCACATTCTCAACACTTAATAGGATTCAGCCAAGAGGACACCATGGGCCCCCAGGTCCCTACATACCAAGGATAACCAGAAGGTCTAAGTGTTTCAGTGGCAACAGGCAGTGAAGAGGGGGAAACCACAACTAAAAGGAAAAAAACAACTTTAGATCATCAATAAACAACTGAGTGTGCTAGGTGCTATTCTGAGTGCATTACACAAATTAACATATACAATCATCATCATAAACCCACAAGGTAGCTAATACTGGTTTCTTATTTTCAGATGGAGATACTCAGAAATAAGTTAAGTAAATTACCCCAAATCATAAAGGAAGCAGGTGATGGAGCCAGAATTGGAATCCCAGAAGCTCCTGAGTTTGTGCTGTACCCATTAATGCTAAAGTATTCTCTCCAAAATTGTGCTGTCATTATTTCATTTCTATGTCCATCAATTATTGTAAGAATGAGAATCATAAAGGTAGTAATGGCAGTTACTGATGGAGTATGTATTATATGTCACGTACTTCATACACACTTTATATCCATTAGCTCAATCTTTGCAACACTCCAATGCAGGTGATGCTTTTATCATCCTTAGTATACAGGTAAGAAAACTGAGATGCAGAGATTATATGAACTGCTCAAAGTCACAAGGTTGGTAAGGAGAGGACTGGAACTCACACCCACATGTGTCTGACTCCAAAACCAATACTCTACCCATTTACAATACTCACTTCTCAAACAGTCTCTGAGATTTTTTAGCAGAGTGCCTATAGGGCCATCATGCCAGCAATTTCCTATTCTAACTCTTCTCCTATGTTCTGAACACAGACCCACTATTTCAGACAGGCTTTCTGCCATCCTCCATGTGCCATTCTAAATCCTACTCAGTTCCTTTGTGCAAGGTGCTCTTCCACATTGGAGATATTCCTAAGCATGCTCAAGCTATTCCAACAACACGCAGCACTTCAAGTTTATTCTTCATAAGATGTACCTCAATTTTCCATTTCCACTTATCACTGCCAAAGTTCTAGGAGTTATAAAAGCCTGTAGCAGAGTAGAATCAAGCAGTCTGGCTTGAATCCTGACTCTGATGCTAGCTAGCTGTGTGGCTCTGGGCAAATTACTTCCCTGCACCTCAGTTTCCACATCTGTAAAATAAGCACACTATAAGTACCTATTTCGTAGCGTTTCTGTGAAGATTAAAAAGATGATATATGTAACGAACTTAAGACAGCACCTGGCACATAGTGAGGGCTCAATCAATATTCGTTTTTGTTGATGGCGGTGTTTTTGGAAACAGTTTTGGTCATGGCTAATCTCTGCTTCCAGATACCTTCTGCTTGAATCCACTCAGCACCTGACACATTCAGCTTAAAACACCACTTTCCTCATGTTGTTCATTGGCTCAAAAGTTGCCCATCAAGCAGTGAATAAAGTCCAAATACTCACTATTGAAAGTGAAGTCAGATAAAGGATGGTGGTGACCACATGATATCCCTGTAGCTTTCAGGATAAAATTCAATCTCTTCTCCAGAACTTCAAGTTCTTCCGATAGCTGCCCTTTCTCACTGGATTTCCACTCTTCCTCCAAACAAGGACCCTCATCAAGGCCAGGGAACAACAGTTACTGTACTAAGGAGTCTTGCTGCACTCACCTTGTGGCATTCATTGCTCACATCTTTCTCATGCCAAGCTGTAATTCCCACCTCCATCTATACACCCAAATTCCACCTATCCTTCCAAAGCAGTAGTTCTTAAGCCTCATTATGCATCAGAATCACCCAGGGAACTTTTAAAACACACAGATGCCAAAAAGATATGGGCTGGAGCCCAGATATCCTCATTTTCAAATGCTCCCCAAGTGATTCTGATGTATAGCCTAAAGGGTCACACACCCTCATTACATCTGGAAGCTGTTACTTCTCCTGCTTTCTAAAACTAAGCATTATTCTGTTATTCAACATTTCATCAAGTGTACCCTGCTGCCTCAACTAGTCTAGAAACTCTCTGGGGGCAGGAAATACATCTAACCTGTTTATAAATACCAGGGCCAATACTGTACTCCCCTCTCCTAGGTAGTATACATATTTTTGATGTGGGTTTTAGTCTTGACTCTCTTGAGAACCTAATTTTATAGCAGGCACAGATGAAGGACAGATAATTTGGTATCCTCCCAGTGCCCAGTACCCACTCAGCACTCAGTAACTATCTGTGGGCTCAATTGGTAGTAGGTGCTCAGTAGCTACCGAAAGACTGTTTGCATAACGAAGTCATCGCTAAGAAGCCGACATACATACTGTCCAACATACACACCATACAAACAACATCAATAACATAATTCCTACCACATGAGTTCAATCCAGTGAACCTTTCCTGAGAGCCACTGATCAGGGTACTGAACGGAATTGGCCATCTTGAGGTGCAATGGCAGTGGTTCGTAATTTTGATCAGGCATCTATGATGTCTGACCATAATCCAAGGGTCTATGTCACTTCATTCCTCCCCACTAGGGCTTGGTCTGTCACCCATAGGTCTCCAAAGAGGGCTCTGAATTGAGACCAAAGAGCAGTCTGGCCAGATATGCTCCTTAGGGTCCCCTGAATTATTTTTTAAATTGTGGTCATAAAAGTTTATAACATTGTGAAATTTCAGTTGTACATTAATATTTGTCAGACACCATATAAGTGTGTCCCTTCACCCCTTATGCCCATCCTCCACACCCCCTTCCCCCTGGTAATCACTAAATTGTTCTCTTTGTCCGTAAGTTTGTTTATCTTCCACATATGAGTGAAATCATACCATGTTTGTCTTTCTCTGTCTGGCTTATTTCACCTGACATAATGCCCTCAAGGTCTATCCATGTGGTTGTCAATGGGACGATTTTGTCTTTTTTATGGCTGAGTAGTATTCCATTGTATATGTATACCACATCTTCTTTATCCAATCATTAGCTGATGAGCACTTGGGTTGCTTCCATGTCTTGGCTATTGTGAATAATGCTGCAATGAACATAGTGGTGCATAAGTTTCTTTTTATTGTTGATTTCAAGTTCTTTGGATAAATATTCTATAGCAGGATAGCTGGATCATATGGTATTTCTATTTTTAATTTTTTGAGAAATCTCTATATTGTTTTCCACAGTAGCTGTACCAGTTTGCATTCCCACCAGCAGTGGATGAGGGTTCCCTTTTCTCCACAACCTCTCCAACATTTGCTGTTTTTTGTCTTGGTGATTATAGCCATTCTAATGGGCGCAAGATGATATCTAAGTGTAGTTTTGATTTGCATTTCCCTGATGATTAGTGATGTTAAGCATCTTTTCATGTGCCTATTGGCCATCTGTATATCATCTTTGGAAAAATGTCTGTTCATATCTTCTGCCCACTTTTGATTGGGTTGTTTATTCTGCAGTTCATTTGTGTGAGTTCTTTATATATTATGAAGATTAACCCCTTATCAGATATATGATTTGCAAATATTTTCTCTCATGTGGTGGATTGTATTCTCATTTTGATCTTGGTTTCCTTTGCCTTCCAGAAACTCTTTAGTCTGATGAAGTCCCACTTGTTTACTTTTCCTTTTGTTTCCCTTGTCTGAGTAGACATGGTATTTGAAAAGACCCTTTTAACACTGATGTCAAAGAGTGTACTGCCCGTATTTTCTTCTAGAAGTTTTATGGTTTCAGGTCTTCCCCTCAAGTCTTTGTTCCATTTTGAGTCTATTTTTGTGTATGGAGAAAGATAATGGTCTACTTTCATTCTTTTACATGTGGCTGCCCAGTTTTCCCAGCACGATTTATTAAAGAGGCTTTCCCTTCTCCATTCTATGTTCTTGGCTCCTTTCTCAAAAATTAGCTGTCCATAGATGTGTCGTTTTATTTCTGGGCCTTCAATTCTGTTCAATTTATCTGTGTGCCTGTTTTTGTACCAGTACCATGCTGTTTTGATTACTATAGCTTTGTAATAGATTTTGAAGTCAGGGATTGCAATGACCCCAGCTTTGTTCTTGTTTCTCAGGATTGCTTTGGCTATTTGGGGTCTTTTGTTGCCCCATATGAATTTTAAGATTCTTTGTTCTATTTCTGTGAAGAACATCATTGGAATTCTGATTGAAATTGCACTGAATCTGTAGATTGCTTTAGGTAGTATGGACATTTTAACTATGTTAATTCTTCCAATTCATGTGCATGGAATATCTTTCCATTTCTTTATGTCGTCATTGATTTCTTTCAGTAATGTCTTATAGTATAGTTTTCCTTGTATAGGTCTTTCACCACCTTGGTTAAATTCATTCCTAGATATTTTATTCTTTTTGTTGTGATTGTAAATGGGATTGTATTCTTGAGTTCTTGTTCTGTTAGTTTGTTATTAGAGTATAGAAATGCCACTGATTTTTGTAAGTCGACTTTGTACCCTGCAGCTTTGCTGTAGTTGTTGATTATTTCTAATAGTTTTCCAACGGATTCTTTAGGGTTTTCTATATATAAAATCATGTCATCTGCAAACAGCAAGAGTTTCACTTCATTGCCTACTTGGATTCCTTTTATTTCTTTTTCTCGCCTAATTGCTCTGGCTGAAACCTCTAGTACCATGTTGAATAAGAGTGGTGAGTGTGGGCACCCTTGTCTCGTTCCTGTTCTCAGTGGGATGGCTTTCAGTTTTTCCCCATTGAGTATGATGTCGGTTGTGGGTTTGTCATATATGGCCTTTATGATGTTGAGGTATCTTCCTTCTATACCCATTTCATTGAAAGTTTTTATGATGAATGGATGTTGGATCTTGTCAAATGCTTTCTCTGCATATCTGAAGATTATCATGTGGTTTTTGTTCCTCATTTTATTAATGTGGTGTATTGCATTGATTGATTTGTGGATGTTGAACAACCCCTGTCTCCCTGGTATGAATCTCACTTGATCATGGTGTATGATCTTTTTAATGTATTGCTGTATTCGGTGTGCCAATATTTTGTTGAGAATTTTTGCATCTATGTTCATCAATGATATTGGCCTGTAATTTTCCTTGTTTGTGTTGTTCTTGTCTGGCTTTGGTATCAGGGTAATTTTGGCCTCATAGAACGTGTTAGGAATATTTCTATCTTCCTTAACTTTTTGGAATAGTTTGAGAAGAAAAGGTAATAAATCTTCATTGAATGTTTGGTAGAATTCTCCCAAGAAGCCATCTGGTCCTGAGCTTTTATTTTGGGGGAAGTTTTTGATTACTGTTTCAATCTCTTTACTTGTGATTGGTCTATTCAGATTCTCTATTTCTTCTTGATTCAGTTTTGGGAGGTTGTAAGAGTCTAAGAATTTATCCATTTCTTCTAGATTGTCCAGTTTGTTGCCCCTGGATTTTTAAAAGTGAGGAATGCTGTAAAGGTTAAGAAGTTATTGGTGATCTGTTAGGCCTCTGAGAAGCAAGCCAATCCAGTGAGTAGGGCCATGGGATGGGTCTGAGCCTTGACCAGAAGCTTCCCTCCATGCTGGCCACAGGTGCCAGAGGCAGAACTTTAAGATGAGTATGTGATCCATTACGAGCTGCTATTACCATCCTACCATAGCCGAAAGAAAGAGGCTATTAAACATAATACATAAAATAACATTTAGTAAGGAAATCTGGATAATTACTTAGCAAAAAGGACATTGAGTCAGGTTCTAAGCCATTGCCCTGAATTGGGAATGGCATTACTTATGTCTTAAGTTAAATTGAGTAAAACTTCCCAAGCACTCCCTTAAAGAACACCTGTAAGTAATGATTTGAAATATCTCATCCATCCTGCTTTGTGCTGTAGTCCTGAAGGGTAGGCCAAGATTGCCAGTCCCCTACAACCTACAGTTCCCTGGGCTGAGCCAGCTTAAGGTAACAAGTTCATCTGGGCCACTGTGGAATAAGGGTTTCTCTAGTGTGCACTGGAATTCGCATAGACACACAGAAGCCAAAGAGTTCAATCAATAACATATTTTCTTCCCTTTGCTGTAATTTATGGACATGAAAATAGATTCAAAATTAGAGTAGACAGAGACTATAATGAGCAAGTGCACTACACGGAATCAGAGAACACGAGAGCTGATTAAGTTCCAGTAATACTACCATGATCACCAAACCCATTGATCATCACCATCACACTAATTCCTTCCATGTTTCTGGTGCAGAATAAAGTGATCTCCTCCACCCAGTGAGTTTAAGTATCACCTACATATTTAAAGAAACTCCCAAATTTCTATCCCCAGGCCTGACCCAGATTCAGTTATCTCTTGACATCTCCACTTGGATGGCTAATAGGCATCTCAAATTTAACAAGTCCAGAACCTAACTCGTGATTAGCCCAACCCCGCTCGTCCATGCCAATAAATGGCACCTCCATTCTTCCTCCTGTTCCTCCCTTACATGGCATTTATAATCAGCAAATCCTTTTAATTCTTCATTCTAAACATCCAGAATGTGATCACACCTTACCACCCATAAGGCAACCACCCTCATCCACACCAATGTGAACTACCGCGATAGCCTCCTTACTGGTCACCCTGGTTCCACTTTAACTTCCTGGCTGGTTTCCCCCGACACCACTGCCAAAGTGATCAATCTGAGTTTAAACTTGAGTCAAATTATGTTCAATGCCTTCCAATGGCTTCCTTTCTAATACAGAATAAAACCTAAAAGTCCCAAGGAGAGCCTAAAAGGCCCTACATTACCCAGGCTCTGAAACAGCTCCTGATTTCCTGTGTTAAGGCACTTCCCTCACTAACCCACCTCTCCATGCTGGCCTCCTTGCAATATCACAGGTGTCAAGCAAGATCTTGCCTCCAGCCTTTGCATGTGCTGTTACCTCCACAGATAATCCAGATCACTCATCCGCTCCCTTCCCTCAGGTCTTCACTGAAACACCATCCATTAGAGAGGCTTTCCCTGATCTCCCTTTATGAACAGCATGCCCCACCTCCTCATTCTCTACTCCCCCCACCATGCTCTACCTGTCCTCATACTACTTACTACTTCCTGAAATACATGGGCACGTTTATTGTGTCTCTTCCAACACACCACACAGGAAAATGTAAGCTCCATGAGGGTACATTTGATTTTGGGGTTTTTCTGTTTTAGTCACTGTTGTTTCCCAACACCTGTAACATAATAGACCCTCAGGAAATATTTGTTGAAGGTATAAAAGAAAAGTAACATAGTTAGCATTCACTAAATATTAATTGCTTTTATGTTAAAAGGTTGTGTCTCCATTTGGGGCTAACTCCTGACATTAAAGTCAGTATCCTTTCACTACATGATTCCACCACTCAAATTAACCAAGCACACTTGTACACTTGTGTGCCATTTTATAGTTTGGAAAATATTTTCACATGGAATTATCTTGATTTTAAATGATTCTTGCTACAACTCTATGAGCCAGGTAGTTTAGACAGATAAGACCAACAAGAAGGTGTTAACTTCTAACCCAGGTCTCCTGCTCCTCAGCTGTATGTCCTTGCCTTACACACATCCTCTTTGCTTGAGTAAGATGTTGGCTGTACAGACAGGAAACAGAAGGCAGGCCGTGCTCTCCAAGTGTTCACAGTGCTCAACCTGCACAAGGAAATGAACAGATACACGTGGAACTTGAGGATGACAAGTTAAACATCCAAGTAAAATGCTCCCAGGAGTGGCATTTCTGGAGAATAGGATATGCTGCTCCATATTTACAGAGGAAGTTTGGGCAGGAACCAATCCTACATCCTACTGCATTGCCACCCACACCAACACTTCTCAAGGTTCTGAAAGAGAAGCTGGGAGGATAGAAACAATTAAGATCAGAATAACAACAGCTAAACCCCAGCTGTTGCCTATGAGAATCAACAGAGGAGTTGTTCGAAAGTACCAATGGCAGGTCCCACCCCAGACCAGTTAGAGCAGGAGTGGGTGGAACCCAAGCACTGGCACTTTGTTTCAAGCTCCCTAGGTGATTATAGAGGGCAGCTGTTATTGCCAACCACTGGTGCAGGGCTTTCCCATTACAAAGTGCCTTCACTTGCATTGTCTCCTTTAATCATTCTAAAGATCTTTGGTGGTAGGTGGAGCAGGCATAAATACCCCCAAGTTAAAGGAAAAGAAACCGAGACTCAGAAGGATGGACCGACTCACAGTCTCGTGAATATCTAATAAAAGGTAGAACTGGGGCCAAACATGGTTCCAGAAATGAGTAGTGAAGTCTGAAGGAGTGCTTCACAGACTTAGTGGCCTACGAATTACCTGGGGATCTTGTTAAAATGCTGATTCTGATTCAGCAGATCTGGGGTGGGACCCAAGAATCTGAATTTCTAACAAGCTCCCAGGAGATGCTGATGATACAGGTCTATGAACCACACATTTAGTAGCAAGGACCTAATAGATTCACCTCAGCAATAACAAAACGAAATCCGTTCTTGTTTCTCCATGTGCAGAAGGCTAGGAACTTCTCAACAACTTCCTGGCAGTTTTCTCAGTTGGGCCTAGTTCTATACTACGCTATACAAGGTCCATACCACAACCAACTGGTATCACCCAACCTTCCACCTGTGTGCACTAAAGCAATCTTGTTGCATTCTGTGAAGCATTGTGCAGACCCTTCTTACCATCACCACCATCTCTCACACACATACATGCACACACAAAGGAAACAAAACCAAGATCTAAACAACTTCATGACCTTCACACAACCTGCCAAACAACCTCTTCTGTCCACTCAGAGGACACTGGGGTTGGATTCTCCTGTCACCAGCAAAGATGGTCCTGACCATCATTTGTCAAGTTGAAATCGATTACACCCTGACACTGCTCCATTACCCCTTTATTATTCAGGGGAGGGTACACTATTCCTGAGGTCATTTTTTAATGTTTTGTGTGCCTTTTAAATATCAGACACCATATATATAGAAAGACTTCAAATGACTGCCTAAGATATTCCATTTAAGCCTTAAATCTTTAAACATACTTATGAATTTTTCACTTTAACAGATTGCCTAATGTCTTTTCCTTCATAATAGAATAGATCCCAGGGAATCCTCATTAACTCTATTTCCTTGGGACACTCTCCCTGAGATGGCCTTTCATCTCAAGATTCAGACCTGTGTTTGCTCACCATGAGGTGTACTAAGGTTCCTGGTCCTTGGACCTGAGCATGGACCTGGACCAGTCTGCATCAAAGGAAAAGGGGGCCACATTTTTGCTCACCTAGAACAAGTTTTTCCTCTCACTGGCCTTTGGACCATCAATAGCTGAGACACATTCTCCAAGAAGCCAAAGTCTACCTGCCATTCAGGTCCCAGTCTTGAAGTCTTCATCTTCCCTGCCCAGCCCAGCCTTCTTTGCTGAACCACTACAGTCCTGAGTTTGAACCATGCAATTCAGCAATTGGTTAAGCATGACCATGTAATAGAAAAGACTTATGTTCCCACCTATGGAGAGCTTAGCCCATTCCATACTCCATCATGTGCCTAGTTTGACGCAATGCATGAGCAAGTGCTCAGTAACTAACTGTTGATTGACTTCGAGAGCTGACGGTGGATTTGTTTGGTACCAATATGTCATCACTGCATGTCTAGCTCTGATCTTCAAGGAAGTTGCCAGTTCTAAGAATGTCCTGGCACAACCACCAAACCTTACCATTCCTTTCTGGTGCCAGGTTCCTTCTCTCTTTACCTAAGAATGATTTAATACCTAAATTTGATCCAGGAAAAAATACAACAATCCAAATTCTTCTAGTGAAACATCACTGACACCACAATGACACCACAAGCAAGCAAGGAGGGGCAACTGAAGACTCTAATAACCTCTACTCAGAAAAGCAAAGAGGGGCCGGTCCCATGGCCGAGTGGCTAAGTTCTTGTGCTCCACTTCAGCCATCCAGGGTCTCTCTGGTTTGGATCCTGGGTGCAGACCTAGCACTGCTCATCAAGCCATGCTGAGGTGGTGTCCCACATAGCAGAACCAGAAGGACCTACAACTAGAGTATACAACTATGTACTGGGGAGTCTTTGGGGAGAAGAAGAAAAAAAAAAGATTGGCAACAGATGTTAGCTCAGGTGTCAATCTTTAAGAAAAAAAAAGAATTCCTCCTCTATGTATGCTATAATGGCAACTCCTCCCAACCCTAGAAAATAACTGAAGGGGAAGAATCTATTCTTTTTCCCCTAAAAGCTTGAGAAAGGAAAGATGACTTCTAGTGTTCCTAATGGTAGTCTTAATTTCAGGTTTGAACCTAAGAAAATTCCTTATACTCGCTTCTGAGATAACGTCACTTGCTAACATTTCATATTCTTTACCAGGCTGGTCATTAAGTTTCTCAAAGAGAGGTTAATTATGACTCAACTTCTCAACCCTCCACAAACTCCACTGGAATGGGGATTTCCATTTCATACCATTTGATATATACATGGCTCACTCTTTTTTAGAAAGTTCGCATTCAGATACTTCTATTTATAATCATTGATCTTTATGCTTCAGCCTTACTTTCTGTGCCACCATAAGAATGGACAGTAGAAAAGGAATTCTCAAACAAATGGCAAGTAAGGCATTTCCAAACCAGATTGCTACAGAAAAACCCATTTCTATGCTATCTATTTTTCTGCATCTTGTCTAAGTTCTCCTTAGTATTTACCACAATCTCGACAAGCGGACATTTCATTTTCCACCCTTCTACTGAAATCACATTAAATAGCCACCCCAAAATGAGCAGGATATATTACAAATATATGTGTATTGATGACCCAGTTGTTATTTGTACATTTGAAGTATGACATCTTTACTCCTCTATCATCAAGCAGAAGTAATTAAGAATAATCAAGTGGGTGTTAATTGGATATAATGAAACAATCTCCAGTCAGCTTGAGCCTACTATTTGCCTCCTACTAATAATTATGAACACTAAACACTCGTGCTAATCTCCTGCTTCTTACAGAAGCCAAACAGAGATACAGTATTTACTCAGCTAATGGCTTATTTTGTCTGCAGTTTACTCTCTTTTAAGCTGGAAAACTCATAATTTGCCAGACTGTCACCAGCTGCTGGGCCCAGACCAGGGATGCAGGATTCTCAGTGACAACAGTTCCTTGTATGTCATCTTAAATGAAAAGACAAATTAATTAAGCCAACTTGAAGTTGCAACTGTACTGGACATTTAAATGCCAAAAAATCAAAGTTCTAAGCTTATACTAAACAACTTGTGGACCATGCACTCGTTGCATGCCCAGGGCTTCATGACACAAGAGTTTCTACATGTAACTCTCAGAATGTCTCTAGTATTCTCCTTAGAACTATTTCCAAGCTCCTGCCACTACAAAGCTGGAAACTGGCCTTTGATCATATTACTTCAGGAGCCTCTTGGCTATTGGACGACTATTATACAGCAGTGACCTAAAAGTGTCTTATCGAGAGTGACCATTAGAAACATATTACTGGCCATTAAGCAGATGGTGAGATGTTTTTAAAGAGCTCTTACATAGTAATAGAATCCAGGGTCATTGACTTTATTTATTACTCTCCCAAGAAAGTGGTAAAAATAAAAAGATTGAATGTTTGTTTCAGAGGTGGTTAATTTCATTCTCCCAGGATCACTGGGAGGTCATACGTAGACTAAAAACTGGCAATTGGTGACAGGATTTTAAAACAGGCTTCTGAACAAGATGATTAAAGTTCATTTCTTCCTTCTTCATCAGATAGGTGGGATTCCAAATAAAGACTCCTGGCCTGATGGTAGTAGAATCAGTTACATAATAGATATGCATTTAGACTAGAGGTCAGCAAACTTTTCCTATATAGGGCAAGATAAATATTTTAGACTTTTCAGACCATAAAGCATGTTACAACCACTCAAATCTGAGCTTATGGCATGGAAGTAGCCATAGAGGATAGTAGGTGAACAGGCACAGTTGTGTGCCAGTAAAGCTTTATTTATAAAAACAGGTGGCTGCAGAATTTCGCCTGTGGGTCACAGTTTGCCAACACCTGAGTTAGACCGCATTGAAACCTGCTAAGTTAGGCATGATATTTTGAGGGAAATGAATTCTCCTACCCAGTCCTTTTTTACTACCTACTATTTTAATTCACAGTATGAAGAGATCTCATTTCCTCTAATAGTTTCACTTCTGAAAATGTGCTTGAATCAATATTTCTAAGTTGCATCCTATTTTCCCATTAATACATACTTTTATGTTAAGTTTTATCCTCCTTTTGGGACTGAACTATAATGAATGGTAGTCAACACCCTTCTACGCAGCAAGTATTGATATAAGACTTCATTCATAAATAAACATATTATTTTGCTATTATTTACATATAAACATTTTATATACATATAAATATATAAAACATACTATACAAATATTTATAAATAAATAACCTCTTCTGTTTCCCTTGTTCATAATTTCAAAAATCGAGTTTTCTTAAAGGCAAATCACCTGTAATTATTTGGTGAAGAAAATCTGTCCATTCTAGGTCCTCTATCAAATGGAGGTACATAACTTACTACAACAGAGATATACCTTGGATATTGCAAAATCTTAAAGGACTTTACTGAACTTCAAGGTGAAGTGGAAAGCACAATAACCTAGGAGTAAAGGGCCCTAATATTTTAGTTCCAATTCTTTTGCTAAATAACTGTGTGACCTGGGACATATTATTTAACCTCTCTGAGCCACAGTCACTTCTGAAAAATGAGGGAGTTGGATCAGAGGATGGCTAGAGTCACCTTCAAGTTTTCATATTTTCTGATCAATGGATAGAAAACAGCTTAATTAGCTCATTTGATTACAGGATAATATTAATGAGGCCAAAGGAGCAAGTTAAATAGCCACTCAAGGCTGGCTAGTCTTAAATAGAGAAAAACACTGTCACACAGGTTGTAACTCAACTTGGTTGACTAGGGTTGTATGGCTAGTTTAGTCCTTCTCAAATCAGCAACACAGACAATATGTATCATAGCAAGTCAGAAACAGCTTTATATGACCAAAAAAATCATTAATATTTTAATGATTATTTCTATGACTACTAGACTACACAACCAGGTATTCCACTCAGCTTCTTTCCAGTGATGTAGTGAACGACCATGTCTCCCTAGTATGTCCTGGGCCAGTCCAGGTTCCTACTGTGCATGACCAGAGTGCAGCGTACACCGCTTGTGATTCACTATGCAAGTCTGACAACACCCAAACTGGACCATACAGTGTTTAACAAGACAAATCCAGTGATCACATGCTTGGGTGTCATGCAGTGTCGACTTACTGGGAGAGTTTCTCAATGCTTATGCTCTATTTCTGTACTTATCTTGTCATAGACTAGCAGCCATTTGCAGACCAGTGTCAACAGAAGACAGGGTCTCCCAGTTGTCACTTTCTATTATGTAGAAGAGATTTAAGCTACAGCTTAGAGGTGAAACGAAAGCAAAAGTAAACATATTACCACTAAGTTTCTTATTTTCTTCTCTTTTTCCAGGTCTATATTCCCTCCCTGTATCCCAGTTAACCTTGGAAAGTCCAACTACCCATCCTCCATGTCTTAGTTGTATTCATTCATCTATTCAACAAACATTTACTGAATATTTTTGTGCGCCTGGTAGTGTTCCAGGCACTTGGAAACCAGTGGTGAATAAGACAGATTTGGTGACTGCCCAAGTGGAGTTGGTGAGTTTCTTTTGAAGAGGATGTCCTAGGCATGTGTGCTTATGCAATGTTTATGTTAACTTCCTAAAGTTCAGAAAAAGATGTCTTATCTGAAATTTGGTATCACTTCCTCATACTCAGTTAGTCCCAATTCATTAAACACCAAATATTCACCAGACAATATGATGGTTTGTAGGGATATCAAACAATGAGACACGGTCCCTGTTCTCAAGAAGCTTACATCTTAGAGGACTCTTCCATAGGATCTTTCAGATGGGTGAAGAACAAAAGTATCATTATCATTTCTATTTCCATAGGTTCTGTGTGGCTGACTCTAATCATATGGATGGCTACACCAAGAGCTTCTAACTGGGCCTACATAGATACACAGCAATAGTTACACAACATATTATGCTTGAGCTGGAAGGGTCCACAGAGACCTTCTAACACTCTACTGATGAAAAAACTAGACCCAGAAAAGTGAAGTCACTTGTCCAATGTCATACAACTAGTAGGTAAAAATAATCTCTAAGAGGATAATGTCCAAAGTAGGGTTACTAGGTTCAGCTCCAGAGTTTGCCAGCACATTCAGGAAGGAGGCCTGCCAGATGTGCAAACAACCCAGCTGCAGCAGAACCATTTCAATCAAATAAATGGAAACATCCCTGGATAAGGAAGTTCAGTGATACCCTAAGAGGCCTTGGGTAGGCCTGGTCTCCTTGCCATGACTTCTGACCTCATGACTTCCATGACCTTAAAGGTCCCTTTCAGCTCTTAAACTCTACTGTACAAACATTACTATACTACTCCGGAAATCTAGATAGTCTACTAGAAAAAGCAGACTTCACCGAATAAGTAGATGACAATCATGCCATTACAGTCAGGCCCTGCATTGCTCCTTTAAATAGTCATGGCCAGATTCATATAATAATAAATCTAGAATTTTCCAAGACTCCTGGCTCTAGGTCTAGCCACAAACCTATCCACGATCTCACCCTAGCTAGCTCCAAATCCCACCAGCTTCTGACCTTCTTCTTGGTTCTTCACCTGCCTTGCCTGAACCATAAGGCTTGTCACCTGGTACTGTTTTCCTACTAAAACCTTGGACCCCTGCTTGTCTACACTTCATATTATCCAGCCTCCAGCATCCCTGAGAAAATGGCTCCTTGGATCCTACCTAGACCACAGGATCCCATCTCATTTTAAACTTCCATGCATAGTACTGGGAGGTTTGTTCAAATTATCCACAATTCACATAACACCTCCCTACACACACACATGGTCACCTGCCCTTCTAATCACTAGTATAATAGTGGAGGAGAGCTTTCATTGAACTCTACTATGAAATTTTCCATAATTCAACACCCACTTGCCCAAATCTATGAGCTCTTTGAATTCATTAATGAGCCTCAATATTAGATACACAAATGCTTATGCATGTCCTATAAACTGAGAAGAAACAGACTGTCAAGGTAGTCGAGAAAAAAATAAAAATCCAAAAGCAGCTTATGGAAGGTCAAAATTCTTCTTTATGCCTCCAGTTTAACAACAAATGCCTCACAATGAATAGCTTGATGAGGACAGGGCTCTGCAACACAGTGAGAATTTTTCTTTTATTTGGCAAGCAATGAAATCATTAAGGTAATATATCACCATTCCCACTAACAGAATCTCCTCATGTCATCTCCTTCAGTGTGCATGCAAGCAGAAGACACATATCTATTGTCTCTTACTTCTGGAAGTTGTAAATGTAGAGAAATTGTCATCATTAAATTGAATATAATGGTCCTCTCCCCCCATCTCTCCCTTTAATTCTCTCACTCTGTACCTCAGCTCTGCCTGACACATACCTTGTAAATGTCAACACAAAAGTATATCCTGAAGGCCAATGGGCAGAAAGTTCTGATTACCAGCAAAAATTCATCATGTGATACTGAACATTCACCCCTGCAGTGAGAGGAAATGATAATTGCTTTGCCATGCAAGGTGGACAAGCTGACCTCAAAGTGTCTCCAGTGGTATTAACATGTAATGAAGATGGGTGCAGACAAAGGCCACTGCTGAACACACCAGGGATGCCATCCGACATCCTCACCTCCGAGGCGTGCTGTTAAAGAACATGGGCAGCTCTAACTAAAGCCTACTCTTCATGCTCCAACATCTTAACCGGGGGTCTACTTGGCTCAGACCTAGGGGAGAACCAGGGAACTCTCAGAAGACCAAGATGAACCCCAGAAAATTCCCAGCCAGGACTTACAGAGGGCTCACATCAGGAAGCCAAGTCCTATGAAGAAAAAGAAAGGAACATGGCAACATCTGCCCAGGGTGCTTAGCTTGTTTGCCGCCAAGGAGAAGGTGTAGCTTTGATGTCATCAGCATGTAGCTTGAGAGGTCAGAGAGAGAGCTCCAAGCAACCGGCATGCTGAGCCAGCAAGAAGAAAGAGGAGGCTTCCTGACCTAAGGAATTCTGCACAAGGCCTTACTATCCACGGTTGTCACAGGCTGTCACTGGGCCACAAGGACTGTTTGGCCTTGAGCATTAGTTATGTTATGTAAATTATGCTTAATGAAAGTGTGGCCTTGGTCCATAAAAACTTAACAATGCATTTGTCTTCATTTGAGCATTCCCCAGCAGCCACCACCTCCCTTTACAGACCATATTAACTGGGCTTTCACCGCATGTCCCTGTCCTCCACGGCCACTGTCAGGAGAGCCCCAGAAGAGGCAGAAGAGTTGGCTTACACTTAATAAGACAAATGTGTCATCGTGGAGTTGGCATCAGATGGCCCGAGCACACATACAGGACAGTGAAGCAGATGCAGCCATGCCCATCCCTCCTCCCCAGACTCTCTTTGTGAACAATGTTCAGATGGCTGGAAAAGATAAAACTTAGTTTTGCATTCCTGAGTGCTGGATGTCACCCCTGATTCATCAGCAAGCATTTATTAAGTGCCTCTTGTGTACACAGTACATAGCAAAAACATGTGTCTCTCTTTCCATGAACATGACAAGCAGGCAACAGTTTCTAATGCTAAGACACCTCACCTTGAGATGCTCTAAGCAAACATTTAGGTACTCTATAGCTGCTGTTCTCAGCCAATGACCTTTGAAGAAGGAATCTCAAAAAAAAAAAAAAAAAGAAAGAAAAGAAAAGAAAGTTTGAAATCCTCAGCTGCAAACTTCAATATAGGTCCCCAGAGTTAAAGAGGAAAGGAATTAGGATTATATTATTGTAAGAAGAGGAAGTTTGGGTTTGGCTTGGCTTCAATGTAAATGTAATATAAACGTAGTCTATATAATTATTAAACATTTTTAAAAGTAAAATTCATTACCATAGTCTATAAGGCCTTCCACAGACTGATCCTATTTACCTCCCCGGGCTCAGCTCTGTCTCTGTCATTCTCTCCCCAGGAGCCACACAGGCCTCTTCCCAATGCCCTGTAATCAGCAAGCTCTGCCAAGAATCTTTGTACTTGCTGTTCCCTCTGTCTGCAATGCTCTTCTCTCTCTTCTTTCCTAATTAACTCTGCCCCCTTCCGCAGGTGAGACATCACTTCATCAGGAAAGCCTTCCGAAAGCTCCCTAAGTCAAATTATGTCTCACCATAGCACCACATGCTTCCTACCCAGGCCCTGCCCCAGCTGTGATTTGACATCTAATTGTGTCAGTGAGTGTGTGTGTGTGACTATTTCATGGCCCTCACCTCCACTGGACTGTAAGCTCAAGGAGGGCAGCAGCCATGTTTATTTTTCCTTACCACCAAACCCTTAGCACAAAGTACACGGTAGGCAGCTAAAGCAATTACTGAATACATACATACACACATATCACTTCTTCTCCATAACTATGGAAAAAAATACCAAGAAAAGAACTATGCTCACATTCATTGGACAAGAAGAAGAATTGAGTGACCATAGCTGTGACTGAACACTAGAAAAACCTACCAAGAAAAGTCAGGTAGACTCCAGGTAAAGACATCTTCAAGAAGGGACCATGCCTTCCAAACATGACAGCAGTAGATGAGTCAGGTGCCATTTCATGAACCCTGCCATTTCTGGGTTTTGTGCCCTGGCAGCCTGACTGTTCAGCCATGGCAGCCACATCCCATCACCTGGTCTAGAAATATTTCTACTCCAAGCGCAGGCTCAGCCAATGACCTTTATTCCCATTCTTTGTTGTGCCTCTTGGCTCCCAGGAAGAACATGGATTCTTTTGTTTTCCAGGCAGTAAATCATACAAAATAACTACAATGAAGCACCAGGCTGGCAAATACTGGTTTCCTGAAAGTTGAGAGCCAAAATGAGTTGGTTGCCCTGTCCCAAAGCCTACCAGAGGAAAGCAGAAAATCCCCAATAAAAAGAAGTGCTTGCAAAATTCCTCTCTTTCACCTAGATATTAAAGGAGTTTCATTGAATCAGTTGGCTGGAACTTCCTGGAAAAGGAGATTATCCCAGTTTACTCATCTCACAAAGGAATTGTGTGAATCCTATTTGACCCCTGTTTTTCCAATCTAGGGTATGAATTTAGCTAGCTTTGAAAATGTTTTAGGGCTTACACAGAAATTTGTAAAATGTCAGCGTGAAAATTTTAATTGAGTTATTAGCAATATCTCTTCTTTGAATGACCTTTTAGTACTCCTTATAACATATCACCTCCTTTTACTACCTTCTGGCTGACAGTTTCTAATATATGCCTTCTTCCTAGATGATATCATCTGTCCTTGGATGGAATTAACTAAAGCACTCTACATTCAGAAGCTGACATTAATCCATAGCCCCAGATTTGTAACAGCTGCTGGTATAAACACTGTTTCCATACACTGGGTTTTAACAATGTCTGAAAGAAATGCATACTATTCATTGGACACTGACGACTTGTAAACAAAGGAATCAGAGTGACAAACAGCAATGATTTAAAACAAAAATTTAATTGGCTTAAATATTATACCTACTGCATAAATCTAAGAGAATATTGCTAGCTTTGTGGACATTTTATATTTCTCTTAAGAGTCACATGTGTAGAAGCAGCTAATCAAAACAGGAAATTATAAGGATGAATGGCAAACAAGCTGTTTTTTCAAGTAACTTTCTAATATTCCATAAAGGAGATACAGAAAATATAACCCCATATCCTTTGTAACCCAGACATTTTGTATCATTCCAAGAAATGGAAAAAGTAAATCAGCGTGGCATGTGGATACAGAAAGGTACATTCAGAGTTGAGAATCACCAAACAGGGAAAAGATAAATAAAACCACTCTGCCAAAAATCCCCAACTCCGGTGGTTTCTCTTAACAACCTCAAGGCACCCAAACCCCATGTCTTAGTGTGAAAACGACCAACAAAGGGGCAGGGGGCCTGAATCTCCCCTGCCTCCTCCTGGACTCCTCCCCTAGATTTTATATTCTGCTGGAAACAGGCCTGTATACATCAGTGCAGCAACAAGCAGTGACATCTACGGGGACCTCGCTGGCATTTTCCATCAGCACAACCATGTTATTTAGAATCTGAGGCAGTATGACCATCGTGAATGCCAGACTGCTGATGCAGGTCCCAGGGCTTACAATGGCTGATAATTAAAGTGTGGCTACCCTCATCGTATGGTGGGAACCCAGTGATGGGAAGAGGGAGTTTTCAAAGTTAAAGGAATCTGCAAGCAGGGCTACCAGAAGCAAAATTCTGCAGAAGCCAAGTGGATGTTCAGAAGCTCTGTCCCTTTTCCTGGTGCCTCAACTCTGTGGTCCCTACACTCCAGACTCTCTGACCTTTGTGAGAAAATGCCAACCCACTCTTCATGCCAGCTGCCACCTTGTATCACTCAAGTCATAGGATTGTATTAGCCATTGTATTAGCTTATTATGAAGTGCTGGCAATAAGGTCACACCTCTGTGGGCAGGGGACTGAGAGTTCACCTGAATAGTAAGGTTATCCCTGTTATCAGTCACCTGGGGAACAGGTATGTCTTCAGACAAGAAGCAATGCTCAAGAGAGCAGACCTAGGTAAGTGTGAGAGAAATACCTCCCTTAGCCTGGATTTGGAAGGTCCCAAGTATCTAGGAGAGTGCTCCTGGTACTATGAATTAAGGAAAGCATCCACCATGTGGAAGCAAAAGCTGCCAGGAGGACTGGAAAAGACCTAACAGTGCCCAGAGCCCTGGGAGGCAGCTGATCAAGGCAAAATCAGAAACCTGGGCTCTGCAAGCCAGACTACCTAAACTCCTGGTACTCCTTGATATCTCTGCATTATCCCTGAGAAGTGATCCAGTCTGTCTCATTTGTACCAGGAAAGAATGAGAAAACAGCTTACCTCATGGACCAGTGTGGCAGCATCAATCACAGGAAAATGGAGGCAGGTAGATCATCAGTCCCTCTCCTCGAAGAGATTCCCACTAGTCCTGGAAGGTTCTGAGTTTTGCTTTTGCTAAGTAAGGTGACATCTCCTTGTATTACCTCCTAGTATTCAAAATTTACCCATCCTATTACCTTCTAAACTAGTTTGCCTGTTAGGCTAATCTAAACCTAGGTAGTAAGTCTAATTGTTTATACCCTCTAAGTAATATATTTCATTCACTCATTTATCCACTCACCTTGTTGCCCTTTTAGTATGAACCCAGCACTGCACTAGGTGTGGGAGCTATAAATGCAAATAGGATGTGGTCCATATCCTCCAGGAGCTCACACATTAACTAGGAAACAACCAGGAGACAGAACCTTATCTCAGGAAGGTAACTCTATTGGTGGGAATTTGAGGGGTTAGGTCAGCCCTGGTGAGGGAAGCATTTTAGTCCAGGAGGATGCTTTAGAGGATGCTTAAATCACAGCAAGAAAGCAAATGCCTTCTCTGCCAGACATGATGCCAACCCCCTGAACAGGACTCCATGTTATAAGAAGAGATTCAGGAAAGGAGTAACAAGAAAGTCAATTTCCCTCAGTTAGGACATGAAACCCCAAGCCCAGCAGGTAAAGAGATCCACCAGTCGTGGCCTTGAATAATGGAAGTTTGAGGTTGTGGTAAAGAATCTGAACTGGAGAGTCAGACAAACCTAGGTTTCAGTTGCAACTCTACCACCCTGGACAAACTACTCATCCTAGCCAAGTCCTAGGTTTGCTCACCCATAAGACAGATGATAATCCCCTTTTCTCCTATGCTTGTTGTAGAACAGTGGTTCCAACGTGTGGCCTGCAGCAGCATCAACATGACCTGGGACCTTGTTAGAAATGCAAACTTCCATGCTTCCACCCCAGACCTTATGAATGAGAAATGCTTGGGGTTGAGCACAGCTGATTCTGATATACTTTAAAGCTTGACTGGGCCGAGTGGTTAAGTTTGCGCACTCCACTTTGACAGCCCAGGGTTTCCCTGGATCCTGGGCATGGACATGGCACTGCTCATCAGGCCACACTGAGGCAGCATCCCACACAGCATAACCAGAGGCATTTACAACCAGAATACACAACTATATACCAGGGGGCTTTGGGGAGAAGAAGAAGAAGAAAAAAAAAAAAAGATGATGGTTGGCAACAGATGTTAGCTCAGGTGCCAATCTTTAAAACAAACAAAAAAAAAAAGCTTAAAAAACAAGAATGTCTGAATTAAAAGGGCTGATGCTGATTAAGTGCTTCACAAAGTGCCAAGCACGTAGTAAGCCCGAACGCATGGTAGCTGTGTCATGAGGCCCTAGGAGATTCATGTAGGAAAGGACATGAAGGCCGGAGTTAATTTTTGCCAGAGGTCAGAACCCAAACTGAACCCCAAGTCTGTAGCAGCCTACATCAGAATCCCCAGCGATTACCAAAATGCAGATCCCTAGGTCACACATCAGGCCCAGGAATATAAATTTGGAGGGTTAGGACCTACAAGAATCTACAAGCCCTTACACAGGAGTCTGTCTTACACAGGTAAGTGCTCTCTTACTGGCTTTTTGTGTGTAGAGAGAGGATATTTGTTTCTGCGTTTTGGTTTTGATTATTTGTTTATTTATTGCTTATTCCTGTACCTACCTCAAGATAGCACCTGCAAGGACCCCTCTCTCAAGCTGTCCTTTCTGCCACTCTGATACTTTCTCTCTCCTTTCTCTTTTCCCTTTCTCTATCCTCCCCCGCCCCCAAATCCTGGATGTCTATACTGGCTTCCTCATTGCTGCCCCTATCTCTAGCCTCTTCTCCCTTCTGGTCCATTCTTCCAAATCACTCCCTGAGGTGATATTTCTGAAATATAAATCTAAGCATTTCACTTCCCACTTAAAAATAAAAACAAACAAAAAGCAACCTTCATTGGTCCCCCAAGGTAGGTTTCATGGGACAGAATTCCAAGTCCTCAGTCAGCCCCTACCAGACCCTCCCCAAGCTGACTCCAGACTCTGCTGCGCCCACGTCTTTTCAGGCATCATGTATCACCACCAGGGCCAACTGCTATTCCCCAATCAAGCCATCCTCTTCCCCGAGAAAGAAATGACTTTCTGCCCTTTCTCCATGAGGAGGGGCCTCCTATCCTTCTCCAAACTCCTCTATCCCTGACCACTGAAGTGTTCACTGTCATCTAACCCAGCAACTCCAAGAAGGAACAGACTTGCTTACGTATAGTCTACACCTTGAAAAGTCTCACCCAAATCAACATGAAGCAGTTTGGAGACGTAGTATCAGCCCTCTTCACTGCACTCCACTTAACCAAATGGCTGAGATAACCTCCACTCTTCCATGCCTAAAACACACAAGTCGAAAAGCGAATCCTGGCAGCTACAACACACACAGCACCATTGTTCAACATGATTGGGGATGGTGGATGGTCAAGTAATTAATATTGGCATGCGAGGGCTTCTAGATAGATGTGGACCTGATACTGAATAATTACTCATGATTATAGTCCCTGCCTATCTGCATATGCACACACAGGTATGGGACAAGGACAGCCTTGTGCTCACGGAGCTGAATTGATAGAAAAGATGGAAGCCAACATGTGAGTTGAGCAGTTGTGCTTCTTTCCATTCATCCCAGTGAGTGGAGCAGGAGAACTAACCTTCCATTGTTTACCCTTTGTCATTACTACTTATTTCTATATGTTTGGTATATATATTTTACAATCCTAAGCTTACTGGGTGGTTCTGATCATCTGTTTAAAGTTTTGCCAACATTTTGCAGCATAATGTCACAGAAAGAAACAAAATGCCTGATCATCTTTGAAACTTAACTCTGCCTTTTATCAGCAGTGTGACCTTAGGCAAGTCACTAAAATTCTTGGGCCTCAGTTTCCCCACCTGTGAAGTAGGGTGACTACTCCACGTTGGACCAAAATCACAGAGTTGCTATGAAGATTATCTGATATCATAGAGAAGAACGTGCTTTGTAAACATAACTCATCTTTTCAGTGACCACTCTGTCCCATTTTAAAATCTTATCTCACGCAGCTATGCAGGTGTCTACATGCCTTGCCCTTTTTCTCTTTTCTGAGAACGTGATGGAACTCCAGAAAATTCCTTACTTTAGCTGTTTTGTCTTCCAGAGTCTAGGCATGAGATCACATGCACCCTTCTGAAATCTTCTCTCTAAAGTGTAACATGCGATTGCCTCCTCTAGTGCTTCTTCGCTATAAATGAGTTTGAAATCCTTCTTTCCTCCCTCTTTTACTTAATTAGTTCTTTCTTATTGATCAGATTAATTCATTCATATGTTCTCTTCATTAAAGCACCTCTCAATCTCAAGGAGACTTACTGGAGATAGGAGGGATATGGTGAGTGTGGGATGAGGGAGAGGGCCCAGGTGATGACATGTATGGGTATCTATAACACTTCTATAAATTCCACCAACTGGCAGACAAAGAAACAAGAAAGGGTTATTTTTTTCTGAGCACGAACACACTACTTGGTTGTTCTATCCCTTCCTGGGACCCCCTCCTCCCATCCCCACATAAGATCTGATGCCATATGGGGGCCAGAAAGTCATAGTCACAATTCTGCCACCTTGCCTTGCCACTACTTCCTGCTGATGACATGAGCTGGAAGACTGCCAAATCTTAGAGAGAAAAACTCACCAAAATGATCATAAAGTCATTTAGAAATATATGAGCATGATCAACACACTAAATAATAGTTAGTCACATGTGTATTCCCTGCCAATCTTCATATACAGGGTATAAATGTAACCTGCTCCAAATGAATCACGTGGTTTTAAATGTCTGAGAGTCATCGTCTTATGATTCTGACAAAGTAACCCACATATCTCATACCTCAGGTTTATAACAAAGACACTGCTGTGAATTGAAACCCCAAAGAAAAAAGCCAGTTGAAATTTTTAAACATTTACTCCAAACTTTTCATTATGGGTTATATTCTTCTCAAATATTTCATCAAGCCTTTTTCCTCTCTTGGTTTAAATCTCAATCACTAAAAGGAATGATTTGAAGGCATAATGTAGAAACAAAAGGGGAGATTAAATACAAATTAAGCTTTCATTTGTAGTGTTTTTCCAGACTGAATTAAAGTGATTGAGCTAACTTTGGTGTAAAGTAAATTTTACAGCTGTTGGAAATGATCTAATGTAAATTGGATTATACTATTTAAATATTTTACAAATAATTGAAATGGCATTCCTATAAATTATGTTCCAATATTCATGCTCAAACATAGTAGATCATGCTGACTGGCTCTAGATATATTTCTTTCCTTCTGCTTGATCTTTCTCCCATTATCAAAATGAAACTCAAGGAAATTCACACAAAGACAGGTCAGGGGGCATCAGTTAAGACAATGTGAATGGAAAGGCCAGAAGGTATGATTTAACCTATTCAAATTAATTCATTCCAACAGATATTTACTGACTACAGGGCACTGAGAAAGCTACTGGACACAATGAGGAAGGAGCCAGCCTTGCCCTGAAAGTGCTTACCATCTCCCAGAAGGAAGGAAGACAGCCAAATAAAATTATGCTACTTAAAGCAAAACAATGCAAATGCATAAGATACAGGAAGTATAGGGGGAGGGTGAAGGGAGCAGGTTGGGAAAGACGTCATAAAAAAGATGATATTTAAGCTGGATTTTGAAGGATGGATAGACTTTCCATAGGTAAACACAGTAAGAAGAATGTATAAGAAGCAAGAGAGGAAGAAATAGCCTCAATTTATGGGAATGGGAAAACATGGGACATATTGAAGAACAGAGAGTAGAACAAACCAAAATGAGTTAGGATGCCTAGAAAAGTAGTGAGACATTTTCTCAGTCATTCAACCAACATTTATTGATTACCCATGTGCCCATAAGGTCTATAGGAGAAAATAAAGAAAAATAAAGCAAGATCACTTCCCTCAAATTTAGTAGTTCAGCTTTGTAAATAAATACAAAGTAGAAAGCAAAAAGTACCACAGAGTGGTATAGATATGGTGTTTTGTAAATTTAGTGGAGGGAAGGGTCAGTACTAATCAATGAGGAGAAGAGCCTTGACACATGGACATGTGAAGATAATACATTCATTCATTCACTAAAAATATACATGTATATTTAGTTTCCTCATGTGTTTGATATTGAGAAAAATAATGGAAACAAACATGCACAAGACAGAACCTATGCCTTAAGGAACTCAGCGTGACTGGAACAAATAGTTAGGATGAACAAGGGAAGATAAGATTGGGAAAATAGGCTGGTAACAAACCTGGACAGCTTAGGATTTCAGAATACAATCAGTACTATATTAAGGAGGCTTGTGAAGCCACTGAAGATGTCTGGGCAGCAGCTTTTAGAAGACTGGTCTGTGTCTTAGTTTGAATCCCTCTAAAAGCAGAGCCTGACATGAGCACAGGGGTACAAGAAGTTTATTTGGGAGAAGATCCCAGAGAGGAGAGACAGAGGGGAGAAGGAAAATCCAGTATCAGGGTACGTTATCAAGGCCACTGCTCTTGGAAATGGGGTATGACTTTTTCTTCAGCCTGCCTACAAAGCACAAAGAAATCCTCCTAGAACTGTCTTTGTGAAGGACAGGAAGCTGGGCAATTATCCATCAGCTTCAGTCCCCCATTGATTTGGGGTTGTTTCTGCTGGGAGCGCTGGCTCTCTTGTACCTCCAGGCCGAGCTTGGCTTATGCACAGACTCACATGGCTGCTAGAAAGGTCCTGAGGCAGAAAGCAGAAGGACTCATGGAGTAACTTGAGGTGAAACACCATCAGCAGGAGTCTGAGCTCACATGGAACTACGCATTACGGCCATGACTGAAACCAGAGGTGGACTGAGGAGATGTGATGGGGGCCCCAAAAGTGTCTACTAGAGTCAGGCAGCAGCTTGCATGCAGGGTTGGCTAAAAGGGAAAGAGCCGGGAAAAACAGTCATTGTCTAGCCTGAGAAAGAGAAAGACAATGGGGAGCTGAAAAAAGGTAGTGAGATTGGTGAGAAGGGGATGGACCCTGATATCATCACCCAACATTAAGCAGTTGATTAACTGTTTGCAGCTAAGGAGATATACCACAAATAACTGAGATTCTAAACCTCCATGACTGAGAATAAGAAGGTGTCAGGGACAGAAGATAAGTGAACGTGAGAAAAGCAGCTAACAGGAGACAATGCCCAGGAGAAAGATGGAAATATAGGACTAGAGTTTTGGAGAGAGTGAACTGGAAATTATCAGCACAGAGACAGTAGCTGAATTCACAGTTTCCCTAAGAGGGCTATATAAGAAAGAGAAAAAAAAAAAAAAAACACAAGTACAGGTTAAAAACTAAAGAAACATCTATATTTAATGAACAGGAAGGGAAGACAGATGATGAAACAGAAGAGGAGAGATTACAGTGTCAAAGTAAACAGAAAACAGAGAATCTGAGGAATGAAAGGAAAGTCAACAGGGTGTTCAGAGAGGATGGAATAATAAAGACCTAGAAGCACCGACTAGATGTGGTGATTGAGAAGTCACAGGAGAGCTTCAGAGGACCTATTTCAGTAAAGAGGCAAGCTAGCTCCAGGATCTGGTTGACAAAGGTCTAAGGAATAAGGGAGAGTCCATCTTTTTCAACAGGGGTTCCTCATCTAAATCACATAATGTGCTTTCTGTGACTATTTTCTCAATTTTCCCAAGGGTGGTACATGACTAGTACCCTTCTAAATGCACAGAAGTTATGATCAATTGCCTTAGGACAGGGGTCAGCAAATTTTTTCTACAAAGAGCCATATGGTCTCTTGAAACTACTCAATTCTGCTGTTGTAGTACAAAAGCAGCCATACACAATACCAAAATGAATGGACGTGGCTGTGTGCCAATGAAACTTTATTTATGGACACTGAAGTTTGGATTTCATATATTTTTCATGTATCAAGAATTATTCTCTTTAAAAATTTTTTCAACCATTAAAAAATTTAAAACCATTCTTAGCTCACAATTCCCACAAAAACAAATGGTGGGTCAGATTTGGCTTTCAGGTGGTAGCTTGTCCCTACCTTTGGATATTAGAACTTGGTTATCACCTGGAGTCCCAGGTGAGACACTTCAAATAAATGAAGAAGCAAGATAGGGGAAGACACTATCATGAGGGAGAGTTAGAATCAAGAATTTGTTTAAGAGTTGGGAAAATGCATGCATCATGACAAGCTAATAGGAAGTTATCTGTGGAGACAGAAAATTGAAGATACATGAAAAAGTGGAGGAAACTGGTGGATCAAAGTCTTAGATGAGGGAGTAGGAGACAGGATGGAGGAATGAGCTGGGTAAAGGAGAGGCAGATGGCTTCCTTGGAGATAGGAGGGAAGTTGGGAAAGGCAGGCTGGAACCAGATTATGGAGGACCTAAAGTACCAACCCAAAGAGTTCACACTTCATTAGGTGAGCAATGAGGAGCTACCGAAGGTATTTAGGCTGAAGAGGGCAGCCTGGGAATCAGTAATGTACTGGGTCTCCCCAGTGCAGACAGAATAAATAAGCAAACACTCCGTATATACATATTTACATAATGTAGCTATGACCAGAATAGAAGAAGCTGAAAATATAACAGACTTTCTTGCTCAAAAACCTGTTCCACAAATACACTCTGGGAAGGAAAGATAAGACAAGCGGAATACTCAAAGACAGCTTGTTCAATATATCCATACATAAATGTGCTCTTACCCTCAAGAATTTGAATTCCACATGTAGCAAGAGTCCATGACCCAGGCCTACAGCAGCTTGGCGTTGGGAGTGCAGAGGAGTAGGATAACTAGAGCTAGGCTCCAGTCTCAGCTTTGCTATTAACCATCTCATGATGCCTAGACAGGTAAATTCACCTCTCTGGACCTCAACTTCCTCAGGGTCAAATAGGAATTAGAATCTTGTTCTATGTACTTCAAAGGTGTGTAACAAAGATCAAAAGAGCTGGTGGACATTAAAATGCTTTAAAAGTGTAACAGGCTACATAGATGGAATATTGTGGCTAAAAAAAGAAGTTCTATCATGTCACTTGCTGGAGTAACCTCTCTAGATTCTACCCTTATTTCATATCTGAATCTTCCTCCCATTGGGCAGTAGTAAATGATTTAAGTGGGACTCACTCTGGTCAAAAAACATCCTGATTGGCTAACCTGCAACCTCCATCCTTTGCTGTAACCCTCTTTCTTAAAAGCTGTCCATCTTTTAGAGAACAGGATCCCTTTGTAGAGGTGTGGTCCAGGGGTAGGGTCAAGCCATTTACATAGAACAATGCTGAATGGGTTGAGGATGTCAATGAGGACCTCATGGATAAGGTGGCACTTCAGATGGGCCTTGAAGGTTAACTATAATTGGATAGACAGAGAGGAAGGCAAGGTTTTCTGACCAGTGGGACAGGTCAAACTACACATGATCATTCATTTAGGCTGAGCGTCTGGATGCACTGAGAGAAACAGCCACAACACTTGGAGAGGCTCAGAAATACATAGCTAACATCAGAGTCTAAGAAAGATGAGAAATGAGAATATGTGGTTTCTTCCTTGTACAATTCAAATTCTGATTCTGTTTTCACAGGTGAAATACAAGAGTTATAATCCTTTAATATTAACGACCATCATAGTTAACAAGAGCAAACTTACATTAATGAAACAGTGAAAATAACCTCAAAGCCTTACATTCATATAATGATTAATTGTTTACTAAGAACTCTCATTTCTCTTAACTCTTTGGTCTACAGAATAGTCATGTCATACAGGCAAGGAAAGTATAATTCGCCCCACTGAATTAAAAAGAAAAGGAAACTTGGGCTCAGGGACGTTAAGTGACCAATCTGAGGTTACATAGCTAGTGGGTGTTAAGGAGGGTTGTTGTAGGAACCTGAGTTGTCTGCCTCCAAGCCCAGCCTTGTTTTTATCCATAACCACTATACCTCTTGGTTGAATATGGCCATGCATTTGATCTTAAGGTTAGCAATGTCCTCCTACCAAAAGGGACTGCCACCACCTTTGTGTACTTAGAAGAGGAAAGTAACAAGACAGCAAAATCACAGATCAGAGGTCAACACACTATGGCCATGGGCCAAATCCAGTCCACCATCTGTTTTTGTACAGCCTGAAAGCTAAGAATAGTTTTCATATTTTTAAATCATTGGAAAAAATCAAAAGAATAATCTTTCGTAACATGGGAAATTATATGAAATTCACATTTCAGTGTCCAAAACACAGACACACCCACTCACTTACGGATGGACTGTGACTGCTTTTGTGCCACAGAGACAGAGTTGAGTAGGTACAACAGAGACTGTATGGCCCACAAAGCCAAAAATATTATCTGGCCCTTTACAGAAGAAGCTTGCTGACTGCCGTCATAAGTCATAGATTTGCAATTACAGAAAGGATAAAACAAGGTAACTAGAGAGGGGAATTGCAGAAGAAAATAGAACCCAAAGTCCAAAGTCCCAGGATTTTACCTATCTTGCATATGAAAATGAAGTTTTGAGGGAGAAATTCTCAAAATGCTGGTACCTCCACAGTGAGTGCTGTTGAGGTTCACGTGACAGTTTCATGACTAAAACTGCTTCTGACAGTCCCTTTAATTTCTCTCTAACCTCCCCCCTTCCCTACTTGCTCACATGGGTTGAACCTCATTGCTTCTAGAAATGAAGACGCTCTGGTGTCAGCTCTAAAATCTGTATCTCACTTCCTCAGACAAGTGGATATTTATTGACAGGGTGTGGGATAGAGAAAGAAAGGAGAGAGACTGTCTGTCCAGAAGGCAGTAACCTTGGTGGAGATGCAATGTCACTAGCCCTAAACCATCATTCTCACAGAGGTACAGCATATTATTTAAAGGGAAACAAATATCAGCCACTGAATGTCATGGCAAGGACACATCTCCTGCCTCTTAACTAAACTTATCAGAGCTGCAGTTTAATATGGTTCCTTTTTCATCCTCCCCTCAAATTCATCTTCCAGGGCAGCTCTTGACACCACCAGCAAACAGTCAAGACGAAGATTTAGTGACGTTAGCTTCAAACAGACCTAGATTTATTGACATGTGGGGCTGGCTTGCTTTCTCAGGAGCTGCAGGACACAGGATTAATTTTAACTGTTCCTTAATGTGCAGCACTGCTTTGCAAATACCCAAATGTCTGGCCATTCCATGGTTTCACGGAGGGGGTCAGTTTTCACCAGGAGCAGGATCCTCAGTGGTGGCTTAAGCTTTCTGTAATCAGGCTAACCAGGTTAATTGGCACGACTCAGTTTTATAATAAGAGGGCAGAACCTAAGCAAACTTCCTGCAGAAACCCTTCACTTCCCGTGTCCTTTAAGCTGCCCCTGCTTCTCTCTAAAATCAGCAAAGAATCTGCAGAACCAGCAAGCAATCTTAGTTGCTTCAAAAGCCTCGAATCATATTTTAAATCTCCCTACCTGCCTACAGACACTTCAGAGTCTGAAGCCCCAGGCTGGCAGCTGCAAGCCAGTCTCCTTACAGGCTGATTGCATGTTTTCCGAGTCTTGGGCCACAACATTGAGCTTTGCCCAGTTCCCACAAACACATTCTGTGAGCTCACTCGCTGTGCCACAATTCTGTGCTGCATGGAGCAGAGGCAGCCAGCTGTGCCACCCATGCCCACTGGTTGCAGGAAAGCAAGGTCTTCATCTCCAGCCCTTCCCTGCTGGCCCTTAACGGCCCACGCCACCACAGTCACACCAGGACACAGCATAACACAAGACAGAGTGAAGCCTGGGCACATGCAAGCACAATGAAGAGGGGAAAAAACTGAATAGGAGAAGAGAAGGAATAAAATCTGTCAATCCTTTCCTAACACTAGACTGAAGAACAAATTTGCAGAGCTCCGTTAAAAGATTAACTGCTAAATGAAAAAGAACTACTAGATGTAAATTGAAAAGTCCAAAAACACCCAAGAGGCATAACTATAATTATTGCTGAGGGAAGCTCTTTAAGACTGAAAATACATTTCCATTAACAATCAAAATTAGTTTTCATTGCTTCTTTTCTTGAGCTTTCAGTGAATAACCTTTGATAGTAGTACATGATAATGATTCATTAGAAAAAGTAGACTTGTATTTCAGAAGTATATACCAAAAAAAAAATTAGCCAAGAAATTATTCCTCCATATAAGTCAAATGGCAAAAGAAGGGAACATTTTTAGAGTGAGTAATGGCTCCCTATAATAGCTAACTCAGACAGCAGATACCCACTTGAACACGCTTGGTAAACAGAGCTGACAAACAAATTTTTTCCAAATATCCAATGACTTATAAAAACTGGTACTATGATATAACATCTTTTTCTTTAAGCCCTGGCTAAGAAGGTATAATGAACATCTATCATATTGCCTCAAAACTTCCACAGCTTTTAATCATCACTAAAGCTGCATCTAAAATGACACAGGAAAAGAGCAGGTGAGTCATAACTAACTTTTTCATGTTTTTATTGAGGTATATTTGCAGAGTGAAATATACAGATCTTAAGTGTACAATTTAATCAGTTTTGACAAACACATACACCCATATGTAACCACCTCAATCAAGATCTAGAATGTTTCTGATCCCCAGCATCCCACCAAGTTATCTCATGCTCCCTCAGAAGCAACTACTGCTCTGATTGTATCACCACAGATAAGTTCTAGAATGTCATATAAATGGAATCATACAGTAAGTATTCTTTTGTGTATGACATTTCATTCAGCAAAATATCTTTGAGATTCAATTTTAGTTTTTTTCTTAAAACTTGGCTACGTAAAATTTTCAGAGGCCAAGTGATTTACGGGTTAATTTGACAATCAACTGCATTTTCAGATAGAGGGAAAAGAAAAGGAAACAAAATCCCAGGTTTTCCTGTAAATGTTTTAAGCGACAGAGGAAATATTGGAGATTTTTCTTTAAATGTCACAAAGCATCCTGAAAGGCTCTGGAAATCCTGTGGTGATCTCTAATTCACTCACCTATCACAGGGAGCTGTGATATAATAGTAAGTTGTACATAATTCATAATTCTAAACCTAATTATGATGAGTGGCCTAGAAATTTGATTAAAAATCATTAGTTCTGTTAAAGAGCCGCAAAGCAAAAATGAATATATAGAAAGGACAAACTGCTTTGCTAGATGGTTTATTCTTTGAAAATCTGAAGCAAGACGATAAAAGTAAATTATTTCAAAGAATCACTGCCAAACTGTAAAGTGTAAAATGCAAACGCTTAGTTGGTGGTACAAGGGCAGAATGTGCAGCTTACATTAAATGATGCAGATAAAATACACAGCCTTGCACCCAACAGACAAACAGTAAGGAAATTATAAGGGCAAGACTTATTTTTCCCTAAGGGTATGACTAAATAGTAGCACATGCGTTGAATAAAGGGGTAAAATCCCTTGGAACCAAGGATGCAAGGAGCCTGGGGTTGCTCTAAGCCTCCATCTCTCTGGAAGAGTTGGGACTCACACCTGGAACAACAGGAGCTCGTAAAGCTAAGTCTTCACCTTGTCCTCTGTGTTCATAAAGCACACTGCTGTTTCAGAGCCTTCTCACATCTATTATAGCATCTCATCTTTGTAACAACTTTGTTAGGTGGCATTATTAACACATCCCTAACATTTATGTAGTGCTTTAGAATATCTGGTTAGGTCACAAAAATCGTCTCCTCTGATTCTCAACATAACCCTGTAACATAGGCAGACAGTTTGCCCCTTTCTAAAAATTAAGTCTCTTGCCCAGGTCATAAGGCTATTCAGTGGCAGACCTGGGGCTATAATATGTCTTTAGACTTCTAATCCAGAGTCCATGTCACTGCTGTCTCATGCTCTAGACAGGTATTATTAAACCCAAAGGATGGATGAGAAGACTGAGGCAAAGTGGGGTTAATCCTTAGAAGTTAGCTTACGGCAGATCTGAAATGAAAACACTTGAAGATAATATATGGGAAAATAAATTTTCAGGACTAACCTTTAGACCTCAGTGAATCCTTCTCTTTCTTGGCTAGGGCATGTCTAAGTGTCCTCACCCTGCTGAATCAAAACTAAAGTCAAGGTTCCCACCTGGAAGTAGCTGAACCTCCCCAATATAACTACCTCACCACCTACTCATTGGAGTTCTAATGACGAGCATTTAATAAGCAATTTCTCTGTGCTAAGCACATCCTAAGCATTTTACCAATATTATTCTTTTAATCCTTACAACAACCTTATGAGGTAAGTACTAATATCATCCTTATTTTGAAGGTGAGGAAATGGAAGCACAGAGAGGTACATACCTTGACCCAGGCCACACAGCAATAAGCACTACAGCTGGGATCTGAACCCAGGCAGTCTGGCTCCAGAGTCCGCACTCTTCACCACCAGGCTATAAGGCAAGTGCTAATCTATGGAACACTGGATCAACCCCAAATTCCCTACTCCAAAGGGTATGAGGGTGACAAGAACACTCCTAAAACATAGTATATATTTTTTATTTCAGAGAGTGGGCTTATATTTATATGTGCAAACAGATTAAATAAATCATGATTACAACAGTAAACATGTAAATTCTGATCAATAACTGCTTGCCTTCCCCTCCCCCCAACGCTAACAGCTGCAATAAAGCTTTAACTGTAAAGCGATGCACAACCAGCCATAAAAGTATGTAAAATAAATGAGGATAACATAATGAGGAAATCCAACATTCATCTCATAAATATAACATAACGACCACAACTAAAATGTCAGAGAATCTAATAAATCAATATGGTAGGACAGAGCTATCTTTATGTTCAGAATACATAAAAAATATATTTACATGCAGGGTGTTTTTTTTTTTTTTATAAGCCAGGACCAAACAAAAAGAATTATAAGAAATTTAACCCTTTGTCTACCTAGATGCTCTGGTTTGACAATTTTTTCAACACTCCATTGGGTTCTCCCATATCGTTTCATGGTAAGACGTGGGCTCTACTCTAAATCTATACAGAAGGGCTTAGATTTCGTGCTAACATGCAAATGCTGCTAGAAGGGAAGCGAACAGGAAAACATCCTGAGGGTACTTTGAAAGGATCAATTACAGGCCCTGGTTTAGAATACTTCTGATCATGGTGATTTCTGGAACTTCCAGCTCATTTTATTAGCACCAGTAAACCCTGGGAGGTTTAGTTATTTCCCTGTTAATGCACTAGCGATTGATGTGGATAAATCCCATAAATACTAATGAGGGTGACACAAGTAAATCTCCCCTGAATTAATGAGAAGAGAGTCTCCTATACTGACCAACATGCTGCCTAATGACTTGAAATGATGGATTTATAAATTCTTCCAGGTGCCCCCATGGATGCAAGCTGCAGAAATAAATATCCTTACCCAGCCACCTCCTCTTATGGGCCCCTTCTGGATTTAGGGACTTGAAGGGAAGGGAACTGGTCTAAATGGGAAAGGAACAAATGCTTCTTCCACCACCTTTTCCTTACTGAAATGGACATACCCCAAATGCAACACCTCACCTTGAGGGTGGACTAAATTAGGGAGGTAAATGAGAGGTAGGAGTCTTCTGATAAAACAGCCTGAACCCAAGTCCAGAAATACAAACCTCTCAGATATGAAAAACCAGTTAATGCTCATACATTAAACTGAGTTTAATATGTATGTGTGTATTTTAATCTAGCATTTCAGTTATCCATTGCTGCATAACAAACATAGTGGATTCAAACAACCATTTTATTTGTCCATAATTCTGAGGGCTAATAAGGGCTCAGCTGGACAGTTCTTCTACTGATCTCACTTAAAGTTCTTCATGTGTTTGCTGTCAGCTGGTGGCAGGGGATGGAATGTACCAGATGGCTTCACTCACATGTCAGGAGCTTGGGACAATGACTAAGGTCTATGACCTCTCCTCTCCCCACAGCTAGTTTGAGCTTCTTTACCTGGCAGGTGGATTCTAAGAGCAAGTGTTCCAAGAAGAACAGCCCCGATGTACAAGCACTTACTAAGTTTCTGCTTGCCTTCCACACGTGCTAACATCTCATTGGCCAAGTCTAAAGTCAAGGTGAAAGAGAACTACACTAAAGTGTGAATACCAGGAGGTGTGGTTCATTTGGGGTCCCCAAAGTAACAGTTTACCACAACTAGCACTCTTTCTCCCAGGGGAAAACAGCCTATGCAATTATAATAATAAGCCTGGTTATTGTTCTTTTTTCTTTTTCTAATCTTTTGCTTTAATATTTATTGACCTAGTGTTCTGACTGCTGCTTAAGTGTTGGAGATTTGGGTTCAGTGTGAAAGTGGGAGAAGCAGGGCAAAAAAGAGAAAAGCACTCCACAATTTATAAATTAATAAAGATCAAACTTTTATTTTTTGAAATAAAACAAAAACTTGACATAGCCACTGATAACACAAGGCAACCTGAAGTTCCCCTCTGCCTCTTGATTCTCCCAGCACAAGAACCACACGGAGTGCTCATGCTGCCTGTTACACACACTTAAAGGACCACCTGCACCCTCTTGAAGGACCAACACTATACCTTCTTTCATTCTAGTGGGTAAAGACTTAAGGACCTCCATAAATCTTGCTCCAACAATTCTCCCCTAAGGATGGCCTATTGATATGACCCTCCTTCAATGCAATAATCCCATGGGCTTGGTTAATATTTGCCAATTCCAGTCTACCTGTTGGGATTCATCAGCAATAAATAATTTGTATGGCATTTTCGATTTGATCAAAGCACATCCCATTCAATGCTTGAAACAGTTCTCCAAGGTAGATAAGACAAAGATTTATTATCTTCATTGGGCCAAAGTAAAAACAACACCCGTATACACTAGAATGTAGTGCTAGTTTTTGTAGTGTTTTATAGTTAAGAAAATGTTCCCTTATACATTATTTGTATAAAGATTCCTTAAAACCATCCTGAGTGATAGAGGATAATATCCCTATTAATAGATGAGACAGAGAAGTTAAACACTTACCCCAAAACCCCACAGTCAGTGTGTGGCAGGCACAAGTCAGGATCCTAAGTCTACACAATCCAACTTCTTCCCCAGCATGTCACAGGGAGTAAGTGAAATACAGCCATAGAAATGACAGCAGAAGTAAAATTAGAACCTGAATCTTCTGAAGACATCCCCCTGCCAAATTCATGCTGACTCTTATGCCTCAATTAGAACCTGTGAAAGCTATCCCAATGTTAGTGATAAGATGGGCCACACAAGCAATTGTGGGCTTTGAAAAAACAGCAAGAAACACCATAATGATCTAGCTTTCCAAGAACATAGGAAGCTAATGTAGTCCTTTGCTTTGGAAAATACATAATGGTGACACCAACAGAAAGATGATGAGGCTTCACAAAGTAACTTCTTGGGCTTACAAACTTACTAAAACATTGCTAAGGTTGGACATTAGGTTTTTTTTCAGGTGTACATCATAATATATTTCAAATTCTGTGTAGATTGCATCATGTTCACCACCCAAAAATTAATTATAATCCATCACCACACATGTGAGCCTAATCACCCCTTTTGCCCTCCTTCCTTCCCCCTTCCCCTCTGGTAACCACCAATCCAATCTCTGTTGCTATGTGTTTGTTTGTTGTTGTTTTTATCTTCAACTTATGAGTGAGATCATACGGTATTTGACTTTCTCCCTCTGACTTATTTCACTCAGCATAATACCCTCAAGGACCACCCATGTTATCACAAATGGCCAGATTTCATCATTTCTTACGGCTGAGTAGTATTCCATTATGTACATATACCACATCTTCCTTAACCATTCGTCCTTTCATGGGCACCTAGGTTGCTTCCAAGTTTTTGCTATTGTGAATAATGCTACAATGAACATAGGGGTGCATAGACATTATTTTTTTAACATGTCTAATAGTAAAGCAAATAGATCAATGAACAATACAGTCCAGTTATCTAATTAGAAGTTTTGTACGTGACAAAAATAGCACTTCAAAATGGTTAGCAAAATGGCCTAAGAACAAATGGTTTGGGGTCAACTACTATCCATTTGAAAAAATATATATATATTAATTTTGATCTCAAAATGGAAACATTTGCATATATATATATATATATCCAATGGATCTAAAGGGTAAAATTAAATCAATCAAAGTTTTAGAAAAAATACAGGAGAATACGTTTATGGCCTAAGGATCAGGAAAGCCTTAAACAAGACACATATAACATGAAGGAAAAGACATGTTCATTAGACAACATCAAAATTTAAAACCCATATATAATAAAAAGCACCATAAATTTTAAAGACAGGCAACAGATTGGAAGGAAATATTTGCAATATATGAGAGACTGAGGCCAAGTATACCTGAATTATAAAGACTTACTAGAAATCAATAAGTAAAAGTCACATAAGCCAATAGAAAAAATGGGCAAATGATCTACATGGGCAATCCAAAATAGGAAAAAACCGATGGACAATAAATATATGAAATGATTCTCAGACTTGGCAGGAAAATGAAAAATTTTAAATGGCAATGTGATATACCATGGCATACCCAACAGACTGCAATAATTTTGAATGTGTGTTAATAGCAAATGTTGGCAGGAGAATGTGTCAAATGGTACTTTCCACACATCACTAGTAGAATGAATATTGATAAAATCACTGTGGAGGACAATTTCATAGTATCCATTACAATTTAAAATACACATACACTATGATTAAGCAATTCCACTTCTTAGGATATACTCAAGAGAAACACTTGCACATGTACCAGAAAGGCCCATAACAAGGACATTCATTACTGATGTGACAAGGAGAAATGACTAACAACCAAAATGCCCATCAGAAAGCTAATGGTCAAACAAACTTCACCATATCCAAACTATGGAACATTGTGCACAAGTCAAAAAGTGCTAGGATATCTACAAGTGCTGACCTGGAAAGATATCTAAGACATACCATTGAGTGAAAACAGCAAGTTGCCAAACTTACATAGTACTATAAATTCTTTAGTGTGTATAGATGTGTGTGGGTGTATAAATTTGCAGAAGAAGGATAAGTAAACAGCAAACTCTTAACTGATTACCTCTGGGGAAGAGATTGGGTTGGGTTGAGCAGCAGCCAAAGAGAACTGAGCCTGAGCAGTTAGCAGTTACTAAGCAGGATACTGTTGTTGTGTAATTAAAATTTAATTTGCAATAAATAAAAAGACATGGCAAAGCAACCTCCTCTCAAAACATTCTCCAAAGTATTCATAGTCCTTTCAGAAATTTATAAAAGAAACAAATCAAACAAATGAAGAAGTTCAGGTGACAATGGAGGAGGATGAGAAGCCAAACAGCGTGAAGCAACGTGTGTGGCGTCACTCAGCCCGAGTTCACATCCCGGCTCTCCCCTCTTGAAGGCGTGTAACTCGGTCAATGTCTTAAACCCTTTCGGGCTGCAATAGCAAAATGCCATAGACTGCATAGCTTACAAACAAATTTATTCCTCACAGTTCCACAGGTTGGGAGTCCAAGATCAGGGTGTCAGCACGGTTGAGTGAGGGACCTCTGACGGGGTACAGACCTCTTGCTATGTCTTCACATGGCAGAAGGGGCGAGGGAGCTCTCTGGGGCCTCTTTAGAAGGCACTAATCCCATTTATAAAGGCTCCACTCACATGACCTAATCACCTCCCAAGGCCCCACCTCCTAATACCACACATTGGGGGTTAGGATTCAACATATGTATTTGGGGGGACACAAACACCACAGCACTCAAGTAAACATTGCTGTCACTCAGCATATAGTAAGCACTATGTAAAGTATTAGCTACCCAAACGCAACACAGAGTCCCACTTAGTTCTAAGTTTGGTGGAGAGAGCTATGCATTGCCGGACTGTGCTGTGATTATTAGTGGGAAGGGGGCTGTGGGGGAAGGAAATGTTCCACAGGTACCAGAAGGAGGAGGCGCAGATATGCACAGGTGCATTTTATCTTCTCCTACCAAGAGCTCCTGAAAGCCATGAGCATCTTTACATTCGGTCCAGTGTGAGCTGCACACTGCCCTTCAGTGAGGTGAAGCAGGGTACCCATTTGGTGCCTGCCTCCATCGAGTGGACAGAGGGGTCCGTGCACTGCCCGTCAGCAATCACAAGGCCTCAGAATCCTTGCCCCCCAGCCAGTGAGGGGGTCCCATGGAACCAGTCACAGCAGCCAGCCAGGCCTGGCCACTGGCACTCAGTAACCTTCTTCTGTAGATTTTGAGTCATCTTGGCTAGAAATCCTGAGGAAAATAAACTTCCTTTTGCTCTAATTAAAAACATGAGAGGGAATAGTAATCTCCATAAAGCCGTACAAATTGCTTTAAAAATGCCAGTCCCTATTGGGCCAGTTAAACAGAGTGGTGTGTGCCCTCCTGCAACTTCAGAGAAAGAGAGCAGGGTATTAATGAGTATCGTTTTAAAGACTTGTGAATCTGAGGCCGGCCCGGTGGTGCAGCGGTTAAGCTCACACGTTCCACTTCTCAGCGGCCTGGGGTTCGCCGGTTTGGATCCCAAGTGCGGGCATGGCACCGCTTGGCAAGCCATGCTGTGGTAGGCATCTCATGTACAAAACAGAGGAAGATGGGCACGGATGTTAGCTCAGGAGTCTTCCTCAGTAAAAAAGAGGAGGATTGGCAATAGTTAGCTCAGGGCTAATCTTCTTAAAAAAAAAAAAAAATTAAAAGAAAAACTAAAGACTTGTGAATCTTCTAACACGCAACGGTACTGCTTCATGTGCTTATTTCACCCCTGGGCTAGTGTTCAGGTTGTTGGGTTGCCTTAGCTCTATATAAACGAGAAAAATATGATTTCCCACATGTGCCCAGCACCCCAAAGCTTACAGCGCTCCTTTACATTTATGACCTCATTTAATTCTCACTATAATCCTTTTATCCCCATTCCACAGATGAAGAGACAGAGGTTTCAAGACCAATAGATTATTTTCAGCATCATATTACATTTGAAAGACAAAGTCGTTTATTGCACCTCTTGCCAGCCTCTAGCTCCTGTTGCTAGACACTAAATCAATCCTTTGTTTGACTAAAGTGAACTCAGCTTCTCTCTCTCATGTGGCTCTTGTTTTTCAATTTTATTTTGGTGAGGAAGATTGACCCTGAGCTAACATCTTGCCAGTCTTTCTCTTTTTGCTTGAGGAAGATTGTCACTGAGCTAATATCTGTGCCAATCTTCCTCTGTTTTGTATGTGGGACGCTGCCACAGCATGGCTTGATGAGCGGTAAATAGGTCTGCAGCTGAGATCTGAACCTGTGAACCCTGGGTCACCGAAGCAGAGCATGCGAACTTAACCACTACACCATGGGCCAGCCCTACATGTGGCTCTTTTTATGGGGCATTCCAAGAGCCTCTAGGGAAAGGATCTCTCCTCACATTCTTTTTCCACATGAAAGTAGCAAGGGTAAGATTTTCTTTCTCTCTTTGTTACATTTGGCTGATGCTTATTTAACTATTTTCATCAATGCAAAGTCAGGTTCAGAAACATAGCAAAGGCTCTGCCTCCTCACTAGGATTCTTGGCTTATTCTGAGGAAGAAAGTAGAAGAAATGTTTACCCTTTACCTATCTATCTGCCAAAAAATTTGCTAGGTTCTTTACATGTTAGTTTATTTTTTTTGCTGAGGAAGATTAACCCTGAGCTATTATCTGTGCCAGTCTCCCTCCACTTTATATGTCTGTTGCCGCCACAGCATGGCTGATGAGTTGTGTAGGTCTGTGTCAGGGCTCTGAACCTGTGAACCTGGGCCACCGAAGCAGAGTGCACCGAATTTAACCACTATGCCACAGGGCCAGCCCCTCTTAACATGTTATTTTATATAATCCTCAGCACAAATCTGTGAAGGATGTACAATGATCCTGACTTTATAGATAAAGAAGCAGAGACTCAGAGAAGTTAATTTGCTCAAAGTCACATACTAGGGAATAAGTTCAAATTCTGCATATTTCCAAAGCCTTGATTACCTCAATATGTCACTGTCTCTATGGGGCTGGGACAACCAAAATTCCTCTCAGATATTATAAATAGGGTGATCATCCAAATCTGGATACTTTTGAGAGTAAAAGGTGGGGGGAGAGACTGCTGTTAATAATTATACCAGGGGCCAGCCCAGTGGTGTAGTGATTAAGCTCATGTGTTCCACTTCGGTGGCCTGGGGTTCACAGGTTAGGATCCCAGGTGCAGACCTATGTACTGCTCATCAAGCTATGCTGTGGTGGCATCCCACATACAAAATAGAGGAAGACTGATACAGATGTTAGCTCAGGGACAATCTTCCTCAAGCAAAAAGAGGAAGATTGGCAACAGATGTTAGCTCAGGGTCAATCTTCCTCACCAGAAAAAAAGAGAAAAAATAATAATTATGCCAGAAAAACAGTCATAAATTAGGACTCTCACAGGGAAACCAGCACATATGGTCACTCTGATTATGCACTACACCAGGGAACATCACCCAAGAAAAAGAAGGATGTTCTAAAACCCACAAATGGTGAGCAATAAATGTTTCATTCCAGAGTCATGCAGATGGTCTGGACCTGGCTTATCTTCTACAAAACACAGAAACAGAAGGAAATCCAACAAATACTAGAGCTGCTAACTCAGATGAACTCCTTTCCCTGCCCAACAATAAACAAATCTTTATTGCAAGCCCCATGATGTAACCACAGCTCTAAAACTGAAGCCAGGCAGAAACAGGAGCAACACAGACATACACAACATCAACTCCCAGGAAGGAGCCACCATAGAGGTCTTGCTCTGTCCTGGAGCATAAAACACTGGCCGGTGCCTCCTGGATTTCCAGAAGCAAGTCAGGAAGACAATGAGCTGTGTTTTCTTTTTTTCCCCCTCTTCTTCTTCTCCCCAAAGCCCCCCAGCACACAGCTGTATATTCTAGTTGTAGGTCCTTCTAGTTGTGGTATGTGGGACGCTGCCTGAGCATGGCCTGATGAGCGGTGCCATGTCTGCGCCCAGGATCCGAACCGGCGAAAGTCAGGACCACTGAGCAGAGCACACGAACTTAACCACTCAGCCATGGGGCGGGCCCCCCAATTTTCTTCCATGACCCCTCTTCCACAACAGGCAGAACTGTACTATTAAGGGTAGGAAGCTGCCAAGACCTAAGGAGGCCGCCTCCTGGGATTAGGCAGCTCTGGAGGTGTGCACAGGATTAGGATATCCTCCCATTCCAATGGTGTGGAATAGCCCATGGAATCACTATGAAATTACAGACTTGGCTCCTTTCAAGGACACAACCCAGAAGATTGTTGCATTCAGGATTCAACATCCTAGGGAATAACTGCTCCTTTCTACTTCATGACATAAGGCTCAATTATACATCAAGTTTAGTTTTCAGAATGGGTTATTCAGACTCACAAATGATCTGGTGGCAACTAACCAAACGTCAGAACGCACTCACATAGGAGAATTTACACTACTCACTTTAATACCGGATTGTTCTTTCAGCTATACGGGAAAACACATGTGCGTGCGTGTGTGCACACACACACACACACACCCCTCCTTTGTGTGCATGATTCAGAACAGGCCAGGACACTCAAATTATCACAACACAAAGAAGTAACATGATGTGCTTCTTACAGTCCAGGAGATAATTTTCATCTTCCAAAGTTAGTATTTACATTTATGATACTGGCCACCAGGGTAATCTGGCGGGCCTACAGCAGATGGTAAGAAGTTTTTAAAAAGAGAAAAGTAAGAATGCTTTTTCCTCTAAAACTCTATCCCTACTGCACTCCCATCCGGGGAGCCCATCCTAAAGCTACAGTTTGTGGATGCTCACTGTACACCTGACTAGCACCCAGAGGTCCTAAGAACTACCTCCTACTGCTGTCTGTCTTCATGCCCATAAAACTGCCATCCATTTCTCCACAGAGGCCAACAAAAACCACACACACTCAATGGGAAGCAGAGAATTTCCTTGTGAGCTCTGTCCAGATTTGCTAACGATCCAGAGTCACATGTCAAAGCTGGACGAAATTTTTGAGACCACCCCCAGGGAGAACTGTTTTTTTATCACCAGTCTCAATTTCAGAACTTCAGATATGACAGGTAGTGGTCCAAAATGAAACTAATTTACAACATTTCCCACCATGCAATTAACCTCTTTTCCACCAAATGCTTTTTTAAATATCTGTTGCAAAATAGGCTCCTAAATGAATATAATTTCCTATCCATCTTTTAGCAAAAATTATGTGTCATTTCACACCTAATATATGCAGATTACAATGACTCAAAATGAACCTGAGAAGTCAAATTTTTCAATCTCTGTTTTTTCCCCAATTTTTAAAATATTTGTTTTCACTGAAATCAAGTGAAGTTTGGTTCCTCAGACGTGGCTAGAAACTGAGTTGAGACAAGACGATGAAATGGCCTGGGGCCTACCGCAAGCCTTCTGGATCCTGCCATAGAAACCCACTGCAACAATGCCTGGCCTTGATGGGGTCTGAGTCATAAAATAAGGACCATGGGGATATCTTTTCTAGGGATGAGGGTGAATAATTGCCTACTCCACTTTGACCCTACCCAAGGGCCTCCCCATGGCCCTTCCTAAGGCCACATTCGTGGATTTCAACTGAAAGGGACCTTCTTCGTTTCCTGAAGCCATGCTACAAAGGTGGATTACTTAAGAAACAATTAGGTGCGTACACAAAGCAATTTGCAGGCAGCCGCACTCCTTCAGTTTTCTAAGTGAAGGGCCTTTCAAGGCTGATTTATAACACTGTCGTCTTCAGAAGGCAAAATAATTAATAGGAGCATGGACTTCTAATTTCAGTGACTTCCAGAGAAAGTGGATTTCATTTGATTTATGATGGCCGGTGACTTTGCATTTTATCAGTTCATTCACTCATTATTTATGCTGATGGCCAATTTCAATGGGTCGCTATCATCTAACTCACTACTAATCAAAGAGAATTAGGGTTCACTGCATTATTTAGAAGTCGCTAATTTATCTTCAGAACAAGTAGTGAGAAGAGTTTTGGGCCTTCCACAAGAAAAAACTGAACAGCTGGCTGAAGCCAGAAAATTTGGTCAGCATTATCAATGAGTTTTATCGGGGGTATTGCAAGTTGATGAGTTTCGAGTTGGAAGGAAAGAAGAAAAGAAAGAAAGAAAAAGAGAGAAGCCAGGAGGAAAGACCAAAGAAAACAAGGCTAAAAAATATAATAATAAACCTCAGTTACCACTGTAGTCTGAGCAGCCCCCTGATCTCAAAGGGCTGAGGTAGTCCTGTAACCCTGAGCACTGAGCATCTGTATAATCTTAGTGTTAAAATATCCCAGCACCCTTCCGTTTTGTTCAATAAACAAGGATGCACTGAAATAACCAGAGTTCCCTTGTTTCTCATTTTAAAAAGTCATTTTAATATGTTCTAGACACAAGATAATGGATCACATTTAAACATGAGAAAATTAAGTCCCATCAGCAAGTAATAATACCTAATCATATTCAATTATGTTGAACAACAACCTCTACCAAAATCATCTTCTCCCAGGTGAAGTGAAGAAAACAACAACAGCAATTAAAAAAAAACAAAAAATGCTATTTTACTTTTAGAAAGGCCCAACTTTAAAATACTTCTGTGTCATTTTCCAGAAAGGCAATATAGTCTCTCATGTTCATGCCTCTAGACTTTTGCACACTCTGCTCCCTCTGACCAGAACACTCCTCTCTCGATGCTTACCAAGTGAATTCCTCTTGTCTTTCAAATTTCAGCTCACCAGATCTATCTAGATAGCTTCTCTCTGCTCTCCAAGCCCCTGAAATTCCCCTGGTTATCATCCTAATTGTCTGTATTCTTCAGTGGATTATAAACTCCACGAGAGTAGGAACTGAGTGATTACTTAGCTGCTAAATCCCAGGCCCCATGTATCTGCTGAGTCAATATTGTTGAGTATGTTCTTGCTCTGACTTTGATGTTTTCTATACCATTGGACAGTCATTCTCAGTCCAAAGTCTACTCCTTAGGTAAAACTAGATGGTGTTACATGGGCAACAGGAAAATACAAGTTTCTCACCCATCCTGTATATCTTGGCAGCTTAGAAACCGAGGAGGAAGAAAAAGGAAAGTAGAAAATAATATCAATGTTTGAACACTTTTAAGTTTGAATGGGAATGCCCAATTCTTGAAGCTAATAGGTGCTTTGCCAAATTGTTAGGGCAGCTCCAACATATCCCAAAGGGAATATAAAACTCCTAAAATAAAAGGCTCCATCATTTGTAACTTTCATAGTAATCCTACCATACTTTTTCAATCTCAAATAAGATGCAAAAACGGCTATAGACTAATATATAGGTGAGTTTCTGATCTTTTTATTTCCAATCCAAACACTCCTTTTTCAGCTTAGACTGGGCTCTCCTAGTTTATATCTGGCCTGATGCCAGACTGTCAAGGTGCTCATATAATTAATACGGCCTTATTAAACTGGCTGGAGTAACCATGCTGAGTTATGACTATGGGAGTTTCTTTAACATGAAAACACCATGTTTATCATATTAATGCTCTAAAATAAAGTCTTGGACTTCAGCATTTATTTCCACCCCATTTCACAATTTATATGCTACCACAAGTAAAGTAGAACTCATGAAACACAAACCAGTTTACCTTCACATTCTCATCAATTGCTTTCACTTTTGGCTACAGACACAGCAAACAGTGTTTTCCTATAACTAATACTGAAATGTGTGGCCACACCAAAATTGACACTGTTGGTTTCCAATCTTGCTTTCCTTCAGTATGTGGGTTTTTACTCAAGTGAACTGCTTAGGGCTTTCTGAAGGCCCATGGACTGCCAAGAAGTCCTTGAGCACAAAACAACTACATCAGTGAGGGTCAAAGCTGGAAAACAAGAGTTACTTCTAATACTTGCGAAAGAAGGAATTTAATGCAGGGAATTGGATATACAAATGATGGAGAAGCAATAGCAAGAAACCACTACCACTCTTAGGCTGACGAGACGACGAGAGGACTAGGACAAGGTCACTAATTAAAGCTAAAACCCTGGCAGGCCATATCCCATAGGAATTGGAGCCATGCAGAGATTCAGTCCCTGTGAGAGAAGCCACCAGAGATAGAATGGGGAGAAGTACCCTGGCTTATCCCTCCCCCTGCCTCCCAGTCTCCTGCCAGGGCCTGCACGGGTCAAACCAACAGGAAGCCAGCTGACAGGGAGCTTGGGAAATGCTCCCGCAGGCAATAGCCCTCTGTGATAGACAGCAAAGCAAGGAAACGGCAAGAATGGATCTGAGGACAAAATGAGCCACATCTCTTTCCCAAAGAGAAGGTCTATGAGCCAGGTGAAACTTAAAGAGGAAAGACAAGCAAGTCATTGTCCTACACTGCTTTCACTTTTCCTTCCCAGTGAGTATCTAAAGTCTGAGTACACAAGATTATTAGAGAGGCATTAAGGTAACGACTAGTGGGTAAAATTATAATTCATTTGGAGAATCCTGAAGATTTATGAGCTTTGTTCTTCTCTGGAATTTCAAAGTAAATAGGCAGATGTGTATGAAAACCAATGCAGAAGAAAGCAGGAGACGAGACAACTAGGCCTGGATGCCTAACGCTGGACCACATCAGTGGGCCTCAGCAGAGCAGAGGCATGTTTATAGGCCTGTTGAATAAATAGTGGCCTTGAGTAGAAAACTGCTAAGTTAGCCAGTGAAGTAATGGGCCTCCACTCCACCACCCCCAAAGAAAACCCATAATCTACTTCAGCAGCGTGTTATGAAACATGAACTGCTTAACCAGCAGCTGGAAGGTAAAAAAGGCCTACCAAGTGGACTAAGGGCTACAACTACCATGACCCAAGACCCACTTCCTCCAGGAAGCCTTCCTTGCCCACTCCCTGCCTACAATAATATCGATCACAAATAAGCTAAAATTATACCTTTATGTCTAGATTCCAAGATCTCCTGAGAGTAGGAACCAACATCTACTTTGGTGGTGGTGGTGGTGGTGGTGTTTATTGTGGCAAAAACATAACATTAAATTTACCACCTTAATCATTTAAGTGTACAATTCAGTAATATTAAGTATATTCACATAGTTGTACAACAGAGCTATAGAACCTTTTCACCCTGCAAAACTGAAACTCTATACCCACTAAACACTGATTCCTCCCTCCCTGTTTCCCCTCCCCCAGCCCTTGGCAACCACCTTTCTACTTTCTGTTTCTATGATTTTGACTATAGATATTTCATATGAGTGGAATCATACAGTACTCATCCTTTTGTGACTGGCTTATTTCACTTAGCATAATGCCATGCTTATATATGGTTTCATCCCTGTTGTGGCATGTGACAGGTTCTTGTTTAATGCTGCATAATATTCTATCATATGTATATACCACATTTCCTTTATCCATTCATCTGTCAGTGGGCACTTGGGTTGCTTTCACCTCTTGGCTATTGTGAATAATGCTGCAATGAAAATGTATGTACAAATATCTCTCTGTGAGATTCTGCTTTGAATTCTTTTGACCATATAGCCAGAAGTGGGATGGCTGAATAATATAGTAATTCTATTTTCCATTTTTTTAGGAAACTACATATTGTTTCCCATAATGGCTGCACCATTTCACAGTCTCACCAATTGTGCACAAGTGTTCCAATTTCTCCACATCCTCAGCAACATATGTTGTTTTCTGTTCTTTTGATAGTGGCCATCCTAATGGGTACAAGGTAATATCTCATTGTGGTTTTGATTTGCATTTCTCTTATGATTAATGATGTTGAGCATTTTCTTATATGCTTCTTGGTCACTTGTATATCTTCTTGGCAGAATGTCTGTTCAAGTAATTTGCCCATTTTTTAATCATGTTGTTTGTTATTTAGTTGCAGGAGTTCCTTATATATTCTGGATACTAACCCCTTATCAGATGTATGATTTGTTAATATTTTCTCCCATTCTGTAGGTTGCCTTTTCACTATTGTTTCCTTTCACATGCACAAGTTTTTAAGTTTGATGTAGTCCCATTTGTCTATTTTCGCTTTCGTTGCTTACACTTCCGGCGTCATATTTAAGAAATCATTGCCAAATCCACGGTTCTGAAGCTTTTCCCCTGTGCTTTCTTTTAGGAGTTTTATATTTCTAGGTCTTTAATACATCATGAATTGATTTTTGAATATGGTGTAAAATAAGGTTCAACTTTGTTCTTCTGCATGTGTACATCCAGTTTTGCCAACACCATTTGTTGAAGAGACTGTCCTTTCCCCATTGTGTAATCTGACACCCTTGTCAAAAATAACTTGACCATTTACACAGGGTTTATTTCTGGGCTCTCTATTCTGTTCCATTGGTTTACATGTCTGTCTTTAAGCCAGTGCCACACCATGCTGATTACTATTGCTTTGCAGTATGTTTTGAAATAGGAAGTAAGAGGCCTCCAACTTGTTCTTTTTCAAAATTGTTTTAGGTATTTGGGGTCCCTTGAGATTCCATATTAATTTTAGGATGGTTCTTTCTATTTGTGCAAAAAATGCCATTGGCGTTTTGATAGGGATTATATTAAGTCTGTCAATTGCTTTGAGGAGTATGGACATTTTCATAATATTAAGTCTTCCGATCTACCAACACAGGATGTCTTTCAATAGATTTGTGTCTTTTTTGTTTCTTTTAGCAATGTTTTATAGTTTCCAGTGACAAGTCTTTCACCTCCTTGGTTAAGTTTATTCCTAAGTATTTCATTCCTTTTGATGCTATTGTAAATGGGATTGTTCTCCTTTGTTGTTGTTGCCGCCATCACTTCTTTTTGCTTTTGCCTCTATTCCCTACTTAATACAGTACTTTTCATATAACATTTGATGATCAAGAAATATTTGTGGAATGAATGAAAGACTGACTGAATGAATGAATTTGTCTCCAACTAATCTAAAATGGAACATTAAGAGGGTTGAGGCTGCTTCTTTCTTTGCGACAGTAAGATCACTTTGGCCAGTTCCTTTCAGTGACGTTAGTATAAATAATAAAGACTTTTTTAACCTCAAGGCTCAACTTCTGGCTTGTGTTGACAAAAATAATTTTACCAAAAGCAATGAAAATAAGACTAAGCCATGACTTTTCTCATTATTTGACTTTTGCCTTTCATTTAAGCCTTGCTCACTATTCAATTTACTTAATAAGTCTCTCTTTCCCTTTAATTATTTTGAATAGTTGATATGAATTTGCTCAGTAAGCTGGGTGGGGTCTGTTCATACTGAGTTTAAGGAGAGAAGCTCCCACCCAAAACAAATAAATAAACAAAAACAATAAACAAATAACAGCAGCAGCAGCAGCATTACTACACGAAGTAAACGCGTTACTTCTTAGTTAGAAAGGACCTTTAGCATTCTCATACCAGTTTTCTCGTGGAGGTCTTTACAGTCCTAGCTTTGAGATCTTAAGGAGTGAATTCCTTAGACAGAGAAACAGGTAGATCAGCAACAGCAATGATGGGAAACTTTGGGTCTAGGCCCCCATGTTGTGACCATATACCTCGGAATGCTAAGGGAAATTAACTAGACAGGTTAAGAGAGACTTGAAGCACTAAAATTCTGTTACTACCATTTCCTCCTATTTCCAACTGCTTCCCTCTCTGCCCCCATGTGGTTCTTTTATTTATGATTGCAATGTAGGAGGGCCCTTTCCCATTTTTGCTTCTAACCAAGTTACATGAAATTCAACAAAGCAGGTCTCCCTGTGACATAGTTAGAAAAAATGTAGACATGCCAGGGGGACTTACAATCAAGAACTCAAAATAAGAGAAAAAGCACAATTCACGGCCTGATTCCTGGCTAAAACGGTCACAAAGTCCCTGACCTTTGCAGCTGGCAGGCATCACAGCCTTCTCCAAAAAAAAAAAAGAGATAAAAGAACACAGCCTCATGGCCACTATTACATAGCACTTGACTTGAGGTAGAAAGTGAGCGTGAGACTGTCACAGGCCGATGAAAGGCATGGAAGCTGAGGGAATGTGGGATTCACTGCCGGCATATCATGACAGTCAGGCAAAAGCTGAAGAGTGGGAGTTTTTGAAACAAATGCCAGCTAAATGATCCATTCAGTTATACTTGATATGTCTGGTATAATATAGCTTGTTTCAGATGTCAAATAATATTGCCAAACCATGCTCACTAATGTGAAAACCATTGTTGCTGATAAGCCTAAGTGTTGAATTTGTGCAACAGCCACCCATCTGCAAACAAAATACTGCATTTTAAAAAAAAAATACCTGTGGTTCATAATTTACGGCGACAAAGGGAGTGACTGAAAAATGTAATTTATAAAAAGCAGTTTTCCCCTGAGAAACTTTTTTTTCAAAAATAATATTTCACATTTACACATTTAAGTTATACTCAATTTTATACAAAAATTATAGTAATTGTCCTTCACCTAACATGAATGTTATAATTATACTTTCAGTGTTGCTGCACTTCAACATCCAGCCGTAAGAAAAGTACAGTGTTCACAACCAATGCTGGAGGGAACAAATAGATTTGCTGCGTTTGACATGACCTCTTTAAACATACAGCTCTAAAATATACACTGTTCATAAAATTCATAAAGGGCTGCATATGTACAGCCCAACTCCCTTTTCTATGTGGTATATATGAAAATGCAATTTACTGTATGTCAAACGAAAAATGCAGTTTTCAAAGGCATTGACAACAGGTGCTAGTTAAATGATCAGACGCTATTTGTTACCTAGTCCCTTACTCTCATTTGCAGCAAGATAAATTGCATTTTAGAAGAGTAGTGTGATCTAAGGGGTCTTGACATGTTTTTATTGATTTGCATAGGTTATATGCATGTATTCCTGTTTGTAGGCAAATAGTACCACAAGTAAATTCAAGGCACCGTGCCTGTGTTTCGAGAAAATTGGAGTCATCACCGGGGAGCCAAGATGGAGTGAGCCTGGGTAAAAGAGACACATCCACCCTGCTGGAATCTCAGAACCTCTATTAAGATTTATAGGCTGTAGGATTCTTTTGGGCTTCAACATTATTCTTGGTAAACCCTTTCTGTCTTCTGTTGTTTATAAAAACTGGCAGCTTTAGCAGAGACAGAAGCTTAAGTTGTAGGTAGCACAATTTAACATAATAGTTCTCGCCTGTCCTCCAAATAGCCTAATGCTGATTTTGCAAAAGAAAAGAGAGAAGGGGAAGAAAAGCCACATGAAACCACATACCATAGGCTGTTGCGTTGACATGGATGGATTTGGCTGTCACTACAGAAAAGCACTGGTGAAGTTTGATTATATTTCTAATGTCAAAATTTACTAACTTTTTAGACTCCCGGGGTCCATTTCTCATTTGATTTTTCATTTTGTTATCTCAGCACCATCAGGCTCATCACAGAGAGTAATGCACCAATTAGCCCAGGGAGTCACTCATTCAGAAGGGACTTTTTCATCCACAGGGGTTTCCCTTTTCTGCTGCCACTACCACACCAGACCATGCCTTCCCTTCCAAGATTCACACACCTCTCACCATCACCTCTCCTCCCCACCTCCACCCAGAGCATTTGCCTCACCTTGTAGAGTCTTAACATTTACAAGGTATGGATGGACTTATGACATCTCCTTTGATATTGCCTTATTTTAAATCTTTGTTGTTATTGATCTATTCATCAATTTAACCATAAGGATCTTATACGGACCTTAGAGTCTTCACATTAAACTGGTGAAAAGATCAATAGCAACTTTTGAGCTTCTATTTCCCTCTGTGCCTGGCACATGCCTTGCCCACAGTAGAGGTCTAATACAAATATTTTAATGTGATATAAAAAGGAGCACTGCTTCTGCATGGAATTTATACTTTTCAGTGCACTCTCTCCTACACATTTCCTCATCTGATCCTCACAGGTAAGGTGTTTAATAGTCATTATCATTTTCAATTCCCTGGGTTGAAGGAATTTGCCACAGAGGCATGGGTGACTAGTTCAAGTTTCACAGCAGTTGAGTGTGGAATGAGCACCAGAACTCAGGACCCCAGGCCGGGGTTTTTCCCCTTTATATACACCACACTCATCACATGGCATATCTATCCTTCAGGATGGAACTCAAACCCAATTTCTTGTGTGAATATTCTATAATTGAGAAAAAAAGTATCTGTCCACTCACTGATATATACGTCCTTATTTCAGGACACGCATGCATTCAGTTGAATACATGAAGGTAAGTTCAGAGCTTATCTAGCAGCTGGGCCCACAATAGTCAATAATCATGCCTTATTTCTTCCCTGAACTCAAAACACCTATAGAAGTCTATTTTTTTCTAGGCATTATGCCAGGCCAGGGAAACAAGATGACTAAGAGAGGCTCTCTGCCATCACAGAGCTTGCAGTCTAGTATTACGGCTTTCCAACGCTCTATGATCTACTGTATGCTGACATGATGACTCAATATGTATGTACATATATACACACACATAGCCCTCTGAAAAAAAGGCTTCATAAAGCAATATTTAAGCTTACATGTGCAATGCGCTCTGATATTTTCTATTTCATTTTATTCTGTTTTATTTCATCTTTTTTTTTAATTTTATTTTTCCTTTTCTGCCCAAAGCCCCCCAGTACATAGTTGTGTATTTTTTCTAGTTGTGGGTCCTTCCAGTTGTAGCATGTGGGATGCCGCCTCAGCATGGCCTGATGAGCGTTGCCATGTCCAGGCCCAGGATATGAACTGGTGAAACCCCTGGCCCTGGGAAGCAGAGCGCATGAACTCAACCACTTGATCACAGGGCCAGCCTTATTTCATCTATTTTTACTTTTTTTTATTTTTATTTTTTTTTAAGATTTTATTTTTTCCTCTTTCTCCCCAAAGCCCCCCAGTACATAGTTGTATATTCTTCGTTGTGGATCCTTCTAGTTGTGGCATGTGGGACGCTGCCTCAGCGTGGTCTGATGAGCGGTGCCATGTCCGCGCCCAGGATTCGAACCAACGAAACACTGGGCCGCCTGCAGCGGAGCGCACGAACTTAACCACTCGGCCACGGGGCCAGCCCCTCATCTATTTTTAAAATGCTATTTACAACTCTCTAAATTAATTTCACCAATAAATAATAGATCGTGACCCACAATTTGAAAACCACTCAACTAGCGAAACTGTGAAATGACTTAGCTCAGGAGTCAGCAAACACTCCTGTAAAGGGCAAGATAGTAAATATTTCAGGCCTGGTGGGCCAAGAGGTAAAATCAAAGATATTATATAGGCGCTAACAAGAGGAAAAAAACTTTTTTTCCAATTTTTATTGATGAAATTCAAAATATTATAATAATAATTGAGTATAATACTTTTGTAATACAGGTCCAATAATGAGAAGAGTGGAATTTATTTACAGACACTGAAATTTGACTTTCATATAATTTTCATGTATCACAAAGTATTATTCTTCTTTTGATTTTTCCATCTATTTAAAAACGTAAAAGTCATTTTGAGCTTACAGGCATATGAAAAGTGGCAGCAGGCCATAGTTTGCCAACTCTCGACTTAGAGCAGGACCAAGTTTTATTGATATCCCTAAAATGTCAGTTGTTTTCACTACGATGCTGGGTATAGAGAATATTTTCAACTGGTGTTTGAAAAAGACCCAGAGAAATGTGAGTATCTAAGCAACTGAGGAACTCTAAATTTAACCCTCTCAACATACTGTGAGTTTGGTCCCATTATCTTCATCCTACCAAGGATGAACCCGAAGGAGAGGAGTAACAGGACTTGCCCGAAAGCTTCCAAACCCAGGGCTAGGCGCACTATGTCCATCTAAGCAGTGATAGGGCCTGACTGAGATGACCCAGGGGTGGAGACCAAGATCAATTCTGGAACAACAAACCTTCACTCCCCTAGAGGCACCAGCAGAGATTACCATACATTCTAATCATTTTTTCTTATACCACGCAGGTTACCCAAAAGTGTCAAGGCCAACTCTACCTGCCTCTTGGCCACAACACTGAAAACCTGCAGGGGGCTTGGATCTCAAAGTCCCTGAACAGTAATCATTTGGGCTGGACAATAAGTTGCCAGTGAACCTCATTCACAGGTAAATCTTCATGTCTTAAAGGGTACTAAGCACGAAAACAAATCACACTACCCAAGGTGTCCACATACACTCCCTGCCTCCCTGTGCATTTGCTGAGTGCCCATGCAGCCAGAGGGAACAGAAGGGTTCCCAAAGTTTGGGCAGCAGCATGTGGTAATCATAATCCATGACCCAGGCTCTCAGGATTGTCTCGAGTCTATGTTGTATGCATGTTCTGCCTGAGGGCAATCGTTCACAGAGACAAAACATGGCATTCCAAACTTCAGGTTATATTTATATTCAAAAATAAACTCTAGGAAATCCAGGGCTACTCAAAGTTTCCAAGGACACACGTCCTGCATTGGAGAGTTAGGGGGATCACATAAGGAGATGATTAAAACACACCAACCACATAAATGTGTAATTTTGTCATGTTCATAAGGCTTCAGGAACCAAAAGTGTTATCTTTAGAAAAAAATGTGGATTCAGTGTTAGCTAAAACAATGCTTCTCTTGACTTCAAACTGAATCTCCAGCATTGTGGTCTATGAACTCTGCCAAAGGTGACTGCCAGAGCTAGAGAGTACATGAACATCATCACAAAGCCCTGGCAACTTTAGCATTTACAACACAAATGAGTCCCTCTGATAATAAAGATGTAGGTCTTTAAAACAAAAGCATATACAAATAAACACACTTAAACTCAATATACCAAATCAAAGCATATGCAGAGGGCCAAAAATGGTTGAAAAGTAAATACAATAGGTTAAACACATATGAAGTTACCAGTAGATATTTTCTATTCTAAAATGACTTACTATAGAGTTCCTCACTTCTGCCTTAAGGTATTCAAGTTCTTAATAATGCATAGTTTGTACAAAGAAAGGGACAACTGTAAAATTATAAGTTATTTTATTCTTCATAGCTCATTAGTAGCAAGATAAAGCAATATCTCATCCCCAGCTCCGTATTAGAGTTTTATTGCTTTGTGTTTTCTTCCCATCTAATCTTGTCTGAAAGCGGATACATACATACACAAATGTGCACACACACACACACACAATGAAGACAGACACCACTTCATAGGCCCAGTATCTCTGGCACTAAATGTGAAGCTCAAGGAAAGGAGACCACAAGGATTTAGGTATATGGTGACAACTCCTAAGTGAAACTCTATAAAGAGAACTCATTGTTCAATTAATCATTAATCAATATTCATAATAATTGTAAAGAGCTTTTTAGAGTTCACAAAATGCTTTTACTTGGACCAACCCTGGGAAGACGGCATTACCATCCTCATTTAACAGACTGGGAAAATGAGGTTACAAAAAGGTCTCCCTATTTTTTGGTGGTAGACAAGGGGTTGAGGGATTAACAGCCTGGACTGTGCACAGACATGGAGGAAGACCTGTAAGTGTATGCCGGCCAAGACCTGTGCTCTCAAAAGCCTGGATAATAAAAGGGAAGAAAAGGAAGGAAGTAGAACTGGATGGTACAGGTAGAGTTGACAATGTTTTGCCAAGAGGAAAAAAAGTTTCTGGGCAACTCCTTTCAGAAAAAAATTGTAATGCATCACTACAAAAGTTGGATGCATCTGAAAGCAGGAGAATCAGAAAGTTTCAAGGTCAAAAGCCTTAAAGCTTTGCACTCTCCAGCAGATCTGGAGAATCAGCTAGGTAGCAAGCAAGGTGATGGGGCAGTTAGGGTTACTGCAGGAGTGAAAAGGAAAAATAAGAGGTACCCTGCTCTACTGTAGCCTTAAGGCTGATATCATGTTACAGGTGCACAAAGAGTTGATTTGTCTACATACCCTCCCCATCCTTGCATGCTCTTACTTCTACAGAAAAAGAAGTGTGTTCAGCAGAATCATAGCACATGCACTTTGTTTGTGCTTATTAAATAAAAAGAAAGGATCACCTTCAACTATATTAATGATGGACTGGTGGATGAAGGATGCCTGTGAAAATTCACAACATCTGTTTGCTCCACTCTCTTCTCAGCATGCTGCACCTATTTCTCATGCTTAATGATGCTCAGCCACTCTGCAAGTTTTACGAACAAATGTGTGTTTGGCCACATTCATCATTCTGAATGAGCGTTCTTGAGGAAGCCTCCACTGGCCTGTTTCGCTCTTTCTGCTACAGTTTAACAAATGACAACTGCTCTATGTATTTTTCATTTGTTAAAAATAAAAAGCTAAGTGAAAGATAGGCCTGGAGGATTTTTTCCCCTTCTCTTTGACTCCCCCAGAAACTTCAGGACAACATCCATTGTATTTCTATACCCACCTGCCGTGGCACTGCCAAGGGCATGCTGGGAGAGCTTGTCTGGAATCTTTGGTGTCAGAGTGCCACTGGCTATGTCCCACCTATAGAATCCTGTCTCAGCAGCACCTACCACTCTTAGAATATCTATCGCACAGTGCCGTATTTAAATATATGCCTTCACTCATCACTGGACAGCACTTTCAACCAATAAGTTGGCAAGAAATCAGTCAATGCTCTTTGTATTACCAAGAATGTTTAACTCATATTAGATGAGAGCATAGGAAACAAATAAGTACTTGCTAAAGTCAGCAGTAGTATTTCTCTCTGGTTCTCCAGAAAAAAAGCCAGAATGCTTGCTTAGTTTTGACAAACAAGACAATGTTCAGATTATCACAAACTTAGAAACTTCAGCTTAACCAAGAGGCTCAATTTGTTCATCCCAGAAAAACCTGAACTCACCATTTGAAAGATCCACATAAATCAGGTCAATCTGGCTAAAATTCAAAAGTTCAAAATAGCAAAGGTATTATAATATCTTAATAAACAGTCTCTCAGAATTTATTTTCAAGTGATTGTTTTTATTCTGATCGTTTAACTAGGAGCATGAAAAGCATAAAAAAAAGACCTTTCCTCTGTACTAAATATTCAGAATCACTGGAAATAAGTTTAAATTCTATTTCATAAGACATTTTTCTCTGTATTTGCAATGGTGAATATTGTATTAGTATTTGTACTGCATTTGACTCATCATGCATTGCAAAATACTTTACAAATGAGATAATATTATATATTCAATAAAGCCACACTGTAATATCACCAGTTTTAACCACAGTGGTTTCTGGTTTTTCACCCTCCTGATAATGTTCTGAACACCTGAAAAGAAGAATGTTTCAGTCATCAAATTTAGTTGCTTCTCCCCCTGCAACCCTCTTTAAAATGCCCCATTAGTGATTGTGGTTTTTATATACATCATTAACTGAACTGTTAATACATTTCAATCTAGTTTAAAAAAAAGTTTTCTGGGACCAGGTACTAAAAGCTTTTAGGACATATCTACTCAACAACAAAGAAGCTAAACCTTAGCAGACACAGTTAAGAAGTAGTTAAAAGGTATAAAACTCAAGAAATCTTAACCAGAGATCAATCAACACTACACAAATATTTCTTCAGGTCTCACTCCACAGGTTCCCTGAAGACCTCAGTCCACCAAGGACCTGAGCCCTCAAATCCAGATTTGTGGCAAGCCTGGCTGGAGATGCAATAAAAAACATTCATTAAAAACATGTGTAAATTAATCTTGAACTTGTACCATTTTTCCCCCATTCTATTTTGTTTTATAAAGAACCAACACTAAGATATAACTATTGTCATGTAGGCAAACATGACAATGTTTGACATTTAAAAAAGACCTTCAGACCTAAAAGCATTTGATGCAAATATCCTCTAAGGACACACTCAAATTCTACTGCCTCCATAAAGATCTCTCCAACTACCCCAGCTCACAGAGATCATCCTCTTCTCTGAAATACAGACGGAGTGGTCATCTGTGCCACACAATGCAACCCTACCCAGCACAATGGCTCACTGATATTTCCTATATCCTCTCTACAATTAGAATATAATCTGACTAAGGCCTGGGATCTCATTTTATACTTCTCTTATATCTCCCATGGTATCATGATATTCAGCACTATCCTGAGCACTAAGTCATCTCTATCTGCATCAATACTAATATCCATATATCAATATAGATATCCACACGTACTCATTTATCATATCTTATATATCCACTGAGTCTATACTGAAGTATGAAGTTAGATCTTTATTCTATTCATTCTTTCTACACATATTAATTAAGCCCTTCCTCCTGCTTTAGGTACTATGAGAGATGCAAAAATGAGTAATTCCTCAATGACATAATGTAACTGAGAGAAAAACATATGTAAATAGCTACTGTGGCCAACGTCATTAAAAAGTTAAAGACTGGAAATACAATAGGAGTTTAAGATAAAGAAAGGATCATTTGGAGATAGAGAATTTAAGAGGCTCCATCTACAAGTATGGCATTTGAGCCAATCCTCAGAGGACAGGGAAGACTACTAGCTTGTGAAGATGTGGGCAAGAATTTCCAGGCAGAGGAAATACCACAAGTAAAATTATGAAGGCTCAAAGATGGGATGCTAATGTGAGTACAGAATAGAAGATTTCTCTTTTTAAAAACACAAGATTTAACTTAGCCTTGCAGACCAGTTTAGAAAATTCTACAGCCTTACCAAAGGGACTTTTCAAATTTTCATCATCATACTTATTGCCCTTTAGAAGCAAAAGAAATATTGCATATGAGTCCCTAGCAGTACAGAGTCCCAGAGGACAAGTTGAAAAAATAAATTTCCTCTTCTGAATTCTCTTAGAATCAGTGCTTAAATTTCATGACTTGATTTCTTTGAGGGCTCGGCTCAAGTTAACTTCCCTGTTTTGCTTGTGGAAGGCTTAGCACCCGATGCCACCTCCAACTCTCTGGAGCTCTATAACATGCGTTGGCTGCAGCAGCCTTCTCCACAGCTGCAGGAATTCAGCAAAAGTCAATGCACATTTGCACCAAAGGCCTTTGTTTCTCTATTGGAGACAGAGACCTTTGGAATACCTTACCATCCTTCCTCAGCCATAGCATCCACCCTGGAGAGCTTAAGAAACTTTTTACTCAGGTCTCAGTTTTTACCATCTAAGTCATCCTGACCCCCTTGTACATTAGACAGTGATGATTCTTTTTCTTTACTCCATCCAAGTACTTTCTAAGAGAAACTGTGTTTGATAATGCTTTTGCTCTGAGTTGATGGGTGCTGACCTAACAGGTCCACAATCTGGCCAGAACAACAACAGGAAACTGAACAGTCACCTTAACTGAAACTCAACACCAAACTGCAGAACTACTTTGGCTAATTCACTCCTAACTTTTTGACAGCTGGAACTCATCATTTCTTCTTTCTCAAGAAGGATTTGATTGCAATGAAAGCCCGGAACCAAAGAACCGTAACAGTGGAAAGTCCTAAAAGGCCTCAGCAATCATTCAGTTTAATCCCCTCATTTTGCAGCTGATGAAATTAAGGCCTCAAGAAACAAAATGGCTTATTCTAAGTCATACTGCTTTTGAGTAGCCCAGGTAAGATTGAAATGTAGGTTTCCTGACTCCTAAATTAGTTCCTCCCACTACTACATGTTGTTTATCAACCTTCTAAAATTGAGTGTACTGAAAAAACAGCAGTGTGGTAGGCTGAATAACACCAAATAATCTAAATAACATGTCCTAATCTCCAGAACCTGTGACTATTACCTTACAGGGAAAAAGGGACTTTTGCAGGTGTGATCAAGGCTCTGGAGATGGAGGGATTATCCTGGATTATCTAGGTGGGTCCAATTTATTCACAGCAATCCTTCTAAGAGGGAGACAGGAAGAGTCAGAGGAAAAGGCAGTATGATGATGAAAACAAAGATAGAGTGATATGCTTTGAAGATGGAGGAAGGGCCACAAGCCAAGGATTATAGGCAGCCACTGAAAGTTGGAAAAGGCAAACTAAAGGATTCTCTCCTCCGAGCCTCCTGAAAGGACCAGCCCTAACGACATCTTAGTTTTAGTGCTGTAAAACTCATTTGAAACCTTTTACCTCCAGAACTATAAGAGAATCAACTTGTGTTGTTTTAAGCTACTAAGTCTATGGTAATTTGTTGCAGTGGCAATAGGAAACTAACACAGATTTTGGTACATACAAGTGGGGTGCTGCTGTGACAAACAACTAAAAATGTGGAAGTGGCTTTGGAATTTGATAATGGACAGAAGCTGGAGTAATTTCAAGAAACATGATAGAACAGCTAGATTGCCTTAAGCAGACTCTTAGCAGAAATATTGGCATTAATGACTGTTAGTGAAGACTTGGAAGAAAGTGAGGAGTGTGGTAGAGAAAACTAATATTCTCTTAGACGATGTCTAAATCATCATAAACAGACTATTGGTAGAAGTATGAACATTAAATTGCTGCTGGTGAGAGCTCAGAAAGAAATGAGAAACACGTTACTGGATCCTGGAAGAAAGGGGATCCTTGTTATATAGCGGCAGAAAGATTAGCTGAATTGTGTCCTACAGTTAGATGAAAAGCATAACTTGTAATTCACAAGCAATTAAGTTGCTAAATGGCTATTTAGCTAAGGAGATTTCCCAGGAAAATGTTGAAGACACAGCCTGATTTCTTCCTGCTGCTTATAGTAAAATGCAAGAAGAAAAAGATAAACTGAAGAAAGACTTAAGCAAAAAAGAACCAAAGCTTGATGATTTGGAAAATTCTCAGCCTATTCAGATTGCAAAAGATACTAAATTTAGGAGATACACTCTGAGGAAAGGATGTTCTTGAGAGAAAGCCAAGAGTGTAACTGGACAACATTTGACTAGTGCCACAGAAGGATTAAAAGATCAGAGTAGTTATTCACACAGAGGGCTCTCTGAAGAGATTAGGCATGTGATTCATGAACCCCCTCAACCATCTCAGCAGAAGCCAGAAATAGAGATAAGATTATCCAGGAAAGATCTGTGGAGGAGCCTCCTATCTCATGGAATGAATACAATGACATACATGAGAGACCACAAGGTTTTTGAGAATGTATTATCAGCAGAAATACTGCCATCTTAGAATGAAAGAAACAAACTGAAGATGAAATGAAAGAATGCTGTCAGGTAACCAAAATCCTTCAGATAGGAGACAGGCTGATAAAACTACTCAGCTGCAAACACATGCTACCTTTCATGAAAAAGAAAGGATGATCCAGAAGACAAAGTCTCAGGCCCAGACGGTAGAGCCAAGGACCCAGAGGGGAGATTCTCCAGCCATAGAGAATTATTCCCAGAACTTCAAACCTGTTGGAGCTTGCCTTGCTGGATTTAGAAATTGCTTAGTACTGGTAAATTACTTTCTTTTCCTTTCACTTTCTCCCTTTTTGAATGGAATGTCTAAAACTGGTATCCTATGTCTATCCCACCACTGTATTTTGGGAACAGACAACATATTTCTAGTTTCACAGGTCCACAGATAGAGACTAATTTTGCTCCAGAATGGATTATACTGAGAGCTTCATCCACAGCTAATGTAGATTATTGAGATCATAAGATTTGGTACTTTTGAGTTGATGACACTTAGATGAGATTTTGGACTTGAAGCTGTAATGGCTGAGACTTTTGGGGACCTTGGCATGAGGTGAATGTATTCTTTATGTGGCATTGATGTGAGTCTTTAGGAGACAGAGAGAGAATACATTTGTGTTGTTTTAGCCCACTAAATTTGTGACAATTTGTTACAGCAGCAATAGGACACTAATGTAGCAGAGAGAAGAGGCAATCAAAGGAGGAGGAGGAGGAGGAGGTCTCTACCACAAATTATCTTACTTATGGTGAGATCAGAATCCTTGAAAGTAGCATGGAACAGCCTCTATGTTCTTGCTACAGGCCCCTAATAGGCAGAGATCCTGGAACATGACACGCTCTTCAGGACACCTGTCACGCTCTAATATCTTGTTGCATTATCCTTGTAAAATCCTTCTTTTTCTAGTGCCATTCAGGTATTCCATGACATATGAGAAACAGGCTAATTATATTTTCTGATTAAAACTAGGAAGCATTAGACAACATATTTTGTGCTATTTTCACACGTAAGAGATAGGCTGGGAGATTTCACAACTAGATATCAAAATTTTTAGATTTTCTAGACATTTCAATAGTTTAGGGGACAAAAGGACCAAATATTTTTAAATGACTTCCACAGAAAACCTGTAATATGTGCTCAAGAAACTAGAGAGAACGTGATGATGTATATGGGATCTCAGAATCAAAGTTCACAAAAATGCAGGCACTCGGAGACAGGACTCAAATCTCTGATATGCACAAAAATCAGCAAGATATGTAGGGTTAAGTGCAGTAGACCAAAGTAAAATAATGGTCATCTCTACCTCCTGAGTACCTGCTAGGTTCCTGGTGCTTCACACAGACTGTTTTGCTCACAAGAGCCCCTCAAGGGAGGGCATTAAAATGGACATTTAAAGGGGTTAGATACATTTTCCCAGGTAATCTTCATAAACAGGTAAGTGGCTGAGCTGGGACCCCAAAACACTTCCCACTCTGCCATGCTGCCAAATAACTGGATCCAGTGATAACTCATCAAAGATCACTTGTGATGAGAGGAGTTGGAAGGAGATAAGCCTTTTGATTGCACATGGGATGAATAGACACTCCTGAAGGCAAGAGCAGAAAAATTCTTCTCATGATGAAGTAATGAAATAAATTTGGGATACAAGGAGTCAACTGACATCTCTCAGCAGCAAAAGTTTGGCTTATTTAAAAATGTATGCATGCAACATTCATTCAACAAACATTTATTTTACAGATCAAGTGCTGAGCTAGGTACCAACCAGAATTTAATACCCATACTACAGCATTCCCTTACCCCAAAGAATTTAACGGAAGAATAAAGAACTTAGGGAAGTATTTATGAATTTAATTTATTTGAATCTTACTTCTGGAAAACCTAAGGTAGTTAATGAAAACCTCAAAAGTGTTACTAACATATTATACAGAAGAAAAGGGAATAAATAAATCTAGTTTTCTTCTTTCAAAGGATACAATTGAACTTGAAGGTTGATTGAGAACACCAGAATGGGGCAAAGATAAAATGGAAAAAGTGACTTGGTTTGTTTTTTAATATCCTCGAATTTTTCATTTTTTCTCTTCAAAGAGTGATTTTTAAAAACTACATACCTCAGAATTGAGATCAATGGAGAGAAATCGCAGGGCCACAGACATCTTGTCAAAACAAAGAATGTTCTCATGAAAGCTGTCCTTTGAAGTGCTTCCCTACTCATCACTTGAAGGGTTCAAGCAAGAAACTGATTGACTGTCAGAGGTGGCATCAGGTGGATTCCCTCTTTGGGATGGGAAGCTAGAAAGGATGACCTCACATGTCCTACCTTAGAGTTCTATGATTCCTGGACCATTACCTCATGGAAAGGGCTCAGCAGACCATGTAAAGTCATTTGGCTCAAACAACATTCAAAGAATGTTCATTTTGCCAAAACTACCTTTCGAATCTAGTGCTAAAGGTCATCTTGTCACAGGAACTATAGGTAACATAAATTCTCTAAATATAGCTGAATTAGTCCTTCACCTTGACTGACTGCAGTACCTAAGCCTGCAGGCTGAATGACAGGACCAGCCGACCCCGAGAGGCTTCTCCCAGCCCCATGTTTCCACAGTTCCACATCTCACTTATCTGTCTGGCTGAGTAAATTACTACAAGAAATACCTCCCTCAAAGACCTATAATAAAAAGAGATTCAAGAGGACAACAGCAAAGTGGAACAGCATTCATGAGAACTCTGAGATGAAAATTCCCAGTCGGCCTTAATGCTGGAGAATTTACTTTAGCACGTAAAAATAACACGTACTGCTATATTTCTTCACTTTATTTGCTCTCCTCTGCAGAGATTACTGCTGTGTGCGCAGCGTTGTAAGAGTGGAGAAGGTCAGGTTGACAAAACTTCTTGGTGGGGAATAATATTTAGCCCTCCAAATATATGTGCCTTGCAACTTCCAGGCCACAAAAGCAAACTCTGGTATGGAAAATGCCAAGTCTCATCTCCAAGGAAACTCAGTAACTTCCAAACGGCCCCAAGATTACATTTGTGTGGTTATAATAAACCATTAAAAACATTAAGGAATAATTCAGATTGAGAGAGCCTTCAAGGTTGTTATTTTTTTCTTTTCAGTTTTGGCAAAGACAATATAAACCTCAGTGAAGAAAACGCCTGCTAAAGAAAATAGGAAAATGATAAAATTAGACCTGGTTGAACTCGCTTTTCATCTACCAACAACTTCTTAAGAAAATGATAATATTTATGCAGCAAAAAGATATTTCGTAGCTTCTTTGTGGAAGAAAATTTACTTGTTTTCAGGTTTGAGATACTTTGGGATGGTTCTAAAGAACCATATTTTTATTTCTGGGGAGCAGTGTCCTCTCAAACCAAACATGAAAACAGTTTGAAAGTTTGGGCAGGGTTCAAAGGAGATGGTACAGGGCACGCCAGGAGTGCTATTCAACACATCAGTCCCAAAACTGTATTTAAAAGCCAGAAATGAAAACGGGCTTAAGGAGTGTGCGAGCAAAGTTACTGTGTTCCCCAAGAATAACTGCCCATCAGCAACGCCAGCTCTTAGACTACAGTTCTAAGAAAGCTCAAACCCTCCAAAGAATTCCAGCCCATCCCGGAATTAAGGCCCCACTGCAGAATGTTACAACAGCTGGAACACCAAAGATCACCATCTTTCAGACCTCATATGAAGCCACAGCATGATAAACAAATTCAATAAAATTACGAATTGGCAAACTGTTTGCAACAAATGTTATTTCCTGGATAACAAGATGGATAACGTACATTCTGCAACATATGCAAGGAATTATTGAAAACAGATGTAAATGTTCTCAAACTCGAGTCTTTCTTTGGCACAAATCTGAATACGTTGATTTTACACTTTGCTTTACAGCAGTGCCCCAAAGTACCTCAAAAATAGTAACCCTTAGGCTGAACAGAAGATGTTTTAGGAAGATGTTTCCGCTGTCCTCCCCTATTTCATAGTACTTGCGATGGGGAGGGTATTTGTTCCAAAAACCCTTCCCTAAGACACCAAATAAAACTTTGAATCCTGAATGAAAAAGCAAAAGCAAGGATCAACTGCAAAAAAGGAGTAATAATTAAATTTTAATGACCCCAGGTCTAAAGGTCCTCTGCTAACATACTAGCGCTGTCAAGAACGCTCATGACAGACCCCCCACAAACCAAAACCCTTTCCTCTTGGCTAAATTCCACATCCATATTAAGTCTTTTGTTTTTCCCTCTGGCACCTCCACTGACTTGCCTATGTGGCAAAAGCAGACATGTCACCACATCCTACCTGCCGCACAATCAGGATTTTTCTAAACGAAAGGAAAACCATCTCCTGAGCATGCACAAAAAAACACAAAGTGCAATCATCACATTTTGGAAATGGGGGCCCAGAGAGGTATTTTCCATGGAAAGTAATTTACATTTTTCAGCTACAAATGCATCTTTTCTTCTAAGAATCATCATCTGTACAACAGATTTGTATCTGAAAATAGAAGGCCGGATTTATGCAAAAATGATCTCAAGGGATCATCAGAGAAACAGAAAAAAGTAATTTTCTGCCAAAATTATACAGAACACTCACAAGAGATGTTTTTCAAATATGACCACTAAACACATAAAATACACAAATGAAATGGAATTAATATAAACCAAGAGTTCTATAGCAATCTTAAAGTTTGGGGATGTTAGAAAAAACATCAGAATACAATTCTTGAGAGTTTAAAAATTACAGAAATGTCAAAGCCCATATATTTCACACTAAAAAGAACCTCTTTTGCTTTTGCAATAACTGATCTCTCCAGTTTATTAAAATATGCCACAAATGCATTGGAAGTAAAGTTAGTTCTCTAAAATTTCCAAATTGTGTTATTCTGCTCAAATACAAAATAGTTACCATCATCCACTGTAGAGATGAGTGAGTTTAATTATAAAACTTTAAAGACAAGAGTTTAAAAGAAAGAGTTCCATAGGCCCAGAATCATAAAACAAATTAGGAGCATGTACCAGCCTGACAAGATGTCTTAACAGGGACAATTACCCAGGCCATTTGCAAATCAAATGTCAAAGGGATCAGGAGTTATTTTCAGTTACTCTATTTTTAAAAATCAGCAATTCCAGGTGCCTTTGTGTGTGCAAACAAAAGCAGAAAGGTAGAATGGAAGGAGCTCTGGGCCAGAGATTGAGATTCTTAGCACCAGCCCTGCACTTAACTAGCATTTAACTTTAGGCAATTTATCAACCTTTCTGCAGCCTCAGTTTCTTCCTCTGTGAAAGAAGAAAAAGTTACGCCAAAAAGTCTCCTAAGATTCCTTTTAGCTTTAACATCTAACACGTAGCAGATAAATCATAGTAGGATTAAGCAAGAGTCACCTCTTAATAATTTTTGAGGAGGTCAAGTTCTACCTAGGTTGGAAGAATGAACCAAGAATGACTTCTGAGCTCCCCAAAAGCCACATGGCATTTTTTCTTCTACTGGAAGATAAGAAATAAGCTCCATTTTATAGACTAGAAAGGGAGCAGGAGACAGAGAAAGTCCCACCTCTATTTGTCTTTGACATTCCACATGCAGCTGCTGTTTATGCTGGCTGTCATCTTTTGATTTCCACTATAGTTTGCAGCACGGGGGTCAATAGGTAACCCCTGCCTTCTAGAGTCTTATGAGCTCTCAACCCCCAGGCCAACAGTGCCTATGTATCTGGCGAGGTTTCTCTGACAGTCTCCAGCACTTGGCAAGAGAAGATCGAAAAGATGCAGAATAATGTCAACTCGAATAGTAATCTGTTAGGTGAATGGTTCGGTTGCTTACTACACAAGAGTAGGTTATGGTTTCATATATCATGTTCAATGTGCAATAGATATTTTTTTCAACCATTCATATTAAACTGGTGTAAATGTTTTTATTCCTTGCCACATTTCTGGGTGGTAAGCTCAGGTTCTCCCAGGAATTTGTTTGCTTTAAAATGCCATGCATCTCCAGGCAGCCTTACCTCATAAAAAATGGGCACGTCTTCTAAATGAATTTTCCCTTTTTTGCAGTTAATAACTAACCAACACAGCAGAAATACACCATGTGTGAAGCCCTGTTTACTATAGGTGGTAAATCACGTCCCTAACATCCTGTAATTCATTCTGAATACCGTAACTCCATTCACTGTAACACGCTTTGCCCTGTGCTGGCAGGCAATAATACTGCCCACAATTTGTGGTGAACTTGATTGCAATTCAGGATCTTGTCCTAGGAAATGCATTTGTTTTGGGGGAGGAAATTAGGAAGGGATTTTTACGGAAGTGTCATGCTAATTTGTACTTTGGAATCAAGACTCTATTACCCTCCCGTGGACCTTGGTCACAGGTCGGCTCCAGGAGAAGGCTATGGTCTAGGTAAGGTCAGCTCCAGCCTATTGAGCCATCCGAACTTGTGTTCCATCTCTCCTTCCTAGTGTTTACCATTCTCCAAAGCTTACACTCAGCCAGCTAAAAACTCATCTCCCAAGGTGTCAGATGAAAACTAAGATATTAAGATTACACATCTCCTTGAAATAGCTTCTTGCTCTTGGGAGCTCTTAGGTCTAAAACAACTTTAGGACCCAAAAGTATTGAAAGATACTGTGGCTGCTCATTAGGGCAGGTGAGCCTCTTAACTTCATATGGTTGCCCTACTTATCAGCCATAATTCTGTGCCTCTAATGAAAAAATGAGATGCAAGAATCAACAGCAATGTTTCCACACTCCTCCACTAGACAGTAAAGGGTTCTACCCCTACCCTCTATCCACAGTCAATTTGCTGGCTCTTATAGTCTCTCTTTCTGGACTTCCAGTAGCACAGGGGTTTGAGGTTTACAAGATTTTTAGAGAAAATAGGCTGGTTATACAGGAAAGTACATGCCTGCAGTGGCCCTAAGACATCAGGGGAATCCTTGGTTCTCTCTCCTTGCCTCAGGAAGTGACTCACAGGGACAAGAATCACAGCTTTCTGGACTGCTTTTAGGTCCTGCCACGTCTTCCAGAATCCTTTAGACCAGAGTTTAGCAACCTTTTTCTGTAAAGGTCCAGATAGTAAATATTTTAGGCTCTGCGAGCCATACAGTCTCTACTGCAACTAGCCAACCCTCTTTTAGAGCACGAAAACAGCTGCAGACAACACAGAAACAAATGGGCATGGCTATGTGCCAATAAAACTTTATTTACAATAACAGGCAGTTTTTGTAATAGTTTGTTTAACCTCGATCCAGATCAGTGCTGTGCAATAGAAATACAAGTCACTAAGATAATTTAAAAATTTCTAGTAGCCACATTAAAAAGGTAAAGAGAAACAGGAAACAAATTCTTTTAATAATATATTTTATTTAATCTGATATATCCACAATATTATCATTTCAACACATAATCAAAATAAAAGACAATTGATGAGGTATTTTGCATTCTTCTTCCCATTAAGTCTTCAGTGTGTATTTTACACTTCTAGCATATCTCAATTTACCACATTTCAACTGTTCAATAGGCATATGTGGCTAGTGGCTACCATATTTGACAGTGCAGGTCTAGATTGACAGTATCCTTGCCTGTTTTAGGGGCCATGTGGAGGAGCAGTCAGGGTCCTCCTGACCACCAGAGGACCACCTGTATTATTTTCTACAGAGACTAGTCCCAAGTCACTGACATATCTAGGATATCAGCAGAGCCACACTTGCCAACACAATGACCTGCCAATCACCAAACTTCACTGGAGAATGTTTAGAGGAAGTACTTCTCATAATTGGCACATCTCTACAAGAGTCTCTTTTTGTTAGTCAAAAAAGGTAAGACAAATTTAAAGATATCTGAGGAGAGCAAATGAATACTAAAAGCATTTCCCCCTAAACAACAACAACAAAATCTTTTCCCTGCCTGAATTTTGCTTCCTTTACCCTCCTGCCCCTCCTCAAAATCTCACATTACCGACTCAAAATGTTTTCTTATCAGATGTATGGGTAACTCCTTCCCACTACCACCAATAACAAACTCTTACTCTTAAAGCACCTCTTTAATTTGGACAAATACTCAGGAAATGTCACTGGGGTGTCCTTCTAAGTACTGGGGCCCTCAAATAATGCCTCTTCCCTATCTCTGCTCCTGTTGTTTAAACATAATCCTCCTCCCACAGACAAATTTGTTTAGTAGGATGGAAGGAAGGAGGAAGTTGAGAGAGCTTTCACTACAATTTTTATTGTAATAAAAAGCCATAAAGACATTTGCTTTCTTTCCCTATGTTTTCAACTTACACAAGATTCTTTTTAAAAGCATTTTCTAAAATGTGCCTAAAGTAATCTTTTCCACAGGGAAACACAAACCCAACAAAACAGCCCTTTGTTTCAACTAACATTTAGCAAATAGAAAATAGCAATACCTGGCACAGGGTCTTGGACTTAAGGAAGTTGGGGAGGCCAAACTAACTCTTCACATGGCCCCCACTTCACTCATGAGGGGACTTGAATACCCACTAATGGGTTTTAGCATGCCCTACAATGCCAGCTGCCATGACGTCACTAGGACAGCAGCCAGCATCCATAAAAGATGCCTCCCTGAGTGGGGGAAAACCACAGAAGAAAATCAGCAGTTCTCCTCTATCCCATGACAGGTCTGTACTTTGCCAGGGATGTGGATTGGAAAGAACACTGACTGACCAGTAGTCAGGAAACTTCCATCCCTGCAAGTATTCAAGAGTTGTCTCCACTGCTATTTGGCAGGGATGTTGGAGGTGGGAGTGGGCAACTTTGGAGAAGGGGGCAATGCTGGCCTAAAGCCTCTTTCAAGCCTAAGACTGTGACTCTATGATTCAATAAGATCTAATCCCTCTAGACAATAACTATCCAAGTCACCCACACACCACTCAGTTTCCTCATCAGTAAATGAGAATGATAACACCTACCTGGAAGGGTTGTTTCAAAGAGGGAAAACAGAACACTGCAGAGTGCCCAGCATGTAACAGATACTGGACATACAACAGCTATTATACATCATTATCTGTGGAATTAGGCAATGGTACAACAGGACTGGCATAGGCTGGCTGGGGTAGATATCACTGGCAGCTGACTCCACAACTGTTACCCAGCACCTCCCCTCTTTGCTGGCAGTTTGCCTTCCTCTGTCTCATCCTCCCCTAAAGCTCAGGTGTGGACATGTGATGAATCATGACCAATAGGACACAAAGGGATGTTTTCTGGGGGACATTTGAAAGACGATATCTCAAATAAAAAGGGCTGCACGAAAGGAAATATCCCTCCTGCTTTTTCAGTACAACCTTGTTGTGATTCATGGAAACATCACACTCAGGTGTGGCTATGAGGAAACAAGCCCTAGCACCAAGTCAATATGGTAAGGTCAGAAGAGAAAAAGATGGAAGGAATCTTGGTCCTTGATGGACCTATCCCTTAACTGCTTAACTCAGCTTTCCTCTTACGTGAGATAATAAAATGGACTCCCCACTTCAGTCACTTTTTCTTGAGTCTTCTGTTAGAGTATTCCACCTACAATGAGTGCCCTCTAGTTCTACAGTATTATGACCGCAAATACAACTTCCTAACCTCATCATTCTAACACCCTCCTAAAACTCAACCTGTTTTACCTTCCCTCAGCTTCCTGACAGACACCCAATAGATGTGTACCTTCTCTCTCATACACACCACACTCATCGTCTTTGTGTCTTTACACATTTTACTATGTCAACTTGGAATATATTCTTCCTGCTCTGTATTCACCTTCAATCCTTTCTTTAGGGCCACATTCATTTCTACAGCTCTCATTTCTATAGCTCTCATAGGTTGTATCACATGGTTTATCATAAAATCACAGACTCATAGAACAAGGATCATCTGGTCTGACCTGTTGTGTGATGAGAGAATTTCCTCAGATAATATCCTATGATAGAGATGATCAACCTACCTTAAAGAATTTCAGCATCAGGGAGTTTGCCATTTTACAAGGGCCACTCATTGCACTACTAGAACCTTCCTTACATTAAAATAAAGTGTGATACCTTGTAACTGCTAGGCCTGGGTCTCTGGATATACTTGGTTGAGTTCTGGCCTCACGTCCCCCTCCAGAGCAGGAGTATCTCAAGGACAGAGGCGTTGCCTTATTCATATTCACGTCCCCAGCATTTAACACCATGACTGTCACTTCCTAGGCATTCAACATATGTTGCTGAATAAATGACAGATCTGATCCCACCACATTGCTTACGGGGCCAGGAGTAGACCATGACTCAACATGGATCAAATTTTCTCTTTCTATTTTGTACAATTCAGAGTGAAAGCTGCTTATCAGTCTCTAATTGTTATGTGAGCTAAAGATCCATAAGCTCAGAAGTCATCTTATGGCCATGTTTGTTCATGAACATATGGCAGCAGAGAAGGTTAATGGGGTAGAGGTAGAGAAAGCAAACGTACTGAGAGGAGCTCTGCACAACCTCCAAGAATTGAAGGAGGTGTGGCTCTAGAGAGCTTTCCAGGTTCTTGTTCTAGTCCCCCATGAGGTCTGGCTAAGCAGTTAGTGTTGCGGTTCCATAACATGACCCTATACCAAACCATGTTTTTTGGTTAAACAAGATTGAGGAGGTTTCTGTCACTTACAATCAAAAGAGCCTTGGCCAAGGTCTTCAGCTAACTCAGTGTAAGAGTATGTGTGAAAGTTGTTTCTGAAACAAACCAGCTAGATACCGAGGAGTGGAATGGATGAACTATTATTCTTGACCAGAACACTTTAGAACAATTGAGAAAAATCACACCCCTTGTCACTCCCCTGCCACACAACTTCTCCTTCTGCCCATGTAGGAAAACTGTCCCACATCTTTCTAAAGCAATAAACAGCCTAGCAGACCTGCAGTCATCCCATCCCCCACTTCTCCTCAAAGAGTCTGGTTCAACTCCGTAGGTGGGAGGTCCCACAAGAGGTTCTACTTCTCTGACCTCACAGCACAACACAGCAGATGCAGTTTTCATGAGGGCAACCCCCAGCCACAGGGCAACCCTAGTCCTTGTTTCCTTCTTACTCTCCCTGGAGTCCCTGACTTCCTTTCTGGTGACTCGTGCTCTTTTGGGGAACCTACCCTTACAAAACCTTTAAATGCTGTTGCCAACCATAGAACTATTTACTAAAAGGCAAAAAATAAAAATTAAGACCTAAAAATCAGCAACTGTAATGACAAAATAACAGGCAGCTAGAGATATCTGGGACAGATAATGCCAACTGATATCCTCTCCAATGATACCACATGAAATACCTTATGTTGCATCAAATCATAAAATTCTCTCTGATCTTGACTCACTCATTCACCATCTATTGAGTATTTTCCAGATGGCCTGGGCTCAAATCTCAGTTCTGCTCCTTACCAGCAATGTAATCTTAGGCAAGTGAATTATCATCTGAGCACCTATGTTACCTCTCCTGCAGAATGGAGATGACAGCAGTACCTTTATCCAGAGTTATAGTGATCATCAAATGAATTAATACATATAAAGTACTTTAAGTTCCTGGCACATAGCACTGAATAAATATTAATTAGTATGTTAGGCAAGATAGGCTAGATTATGCTGCAATAACAAACAAGCCTTAAATCTCAGTAGCTTATAACAACAAAGGGTTATTTCTCTCACATTCTACATGTCCAAGTTGGGTTGGCCAGTAGAGAGAGGGCTCTGATCACTGTAGTCACTTAGGGATGCAAGCTAACAGTCTCCAACATCCTATAATGCTGGTCTCTCAATAAAAGGCTACAGGGTTTACCAGAGCATAAGAAAAGGGCACTGTTTACTGGGTCTCAAATGCTTCTATCTAAAACTGACACAAATCATTTCTGCTCCCACTGAATTGACCAAAGAAAGGCACAAACTAATCTCAAGAGGGAGGGGAAGTGTAACTTTCCTATGTACACAGAAGGAGAGCAGAATTAGAAATATCAGTGAGCACTAATAAGATCCACCCCAAAGATTATTACTTTATACCAGGCCCTATGCTAGACATCCACATTCTAGTGAGTATGTCACACATTTAAATAACTCTGATATGATACTTTTAGGTAACAAACCCATTAGTTTATGCTGGACATCTGGCTTTCATTTCTCTGCCTGTGTGTGAAGAGAACTCATGTTTGAGGCTGAGTCTGGTGAACATCAAAAATGCCAGGTTGTTCAGTTCAGGGATTCTGTCAAACCATTTGCATGGTAGAAGGCAGAAAAGCCACCTAGAGAATCATATAAACTGACCAGTTATATGGTAATACAGTAATTTTGAATAATAGATTACTCCTCTTCTACTTAGAAAACCAATGGACCCAAGCTTTTTTGTGACCAACATTCCTGTTGTTTTGAAGACATCATTGTAAACAGAAAGAGCAATGTTAAGATGCACTTAGGAGCTCCAATAATGTGCAACAATTTTCTTAAAATTGCGATAGAAAAAAATCAACTGAAACACGAAAATTTAAAGCCCTATTACCCACATTTCGCTCTGTAACATCCCACTTCCCATCATTTCTAACATGCATCTTAAGTGTGCTAATTGGAAAGGCTCTGCCATGTGTACAGCTCTGTTTTCAAGATGACAACTGCTTTGCTTTTATCACTGGGCTCAATACCAAGAGGGGAATCATTTTCAAAATTCAAAGCGTTTTGATCTGGCTATGTCAACTGGCGGCCTGCACTCAGTTGGTAATCTGTCTTGGAGAAAAAACACGAACGTTTCAGGCAGTGAGGCCGAGGCTAGGGAAAGGAAAGCATCCCTGAGTGGCTGGGTGGGAAAAGGATGTCCTAAGATTAAAAACAAAAGTTCAATAACACTGAAAAGTCTGCCAAATTATTTCCTCTCCATTCTAGGAAAGCACACTAAATATGCTACAAATGTTTATTGAAAAGAAAATCATTAACTAATAAATCCCAGAAAGGAACACTCAGGCAGCTTAAGTACCACCCAGGAAAACAAGTAGAGAGATGTTCTCAGTTTACACTAGTCTCCTCCAAAATGACAAAAACGTTGGGCACAGGACAGCTATTGTGTGGTCTGGTGAATGACTCACGCCTATGGAGAACTCTCAAAAAAACAAGACAAATCCATGTTTCAGAAAAGCAAGATTTTCAAGTTCTAGGGCCCTGAGCCCAAAAGAGCCCAAAAGTTCTTCACTTTTCCCCCTAGTACAAGTGATGCTCCCAAATGGTTCACACATGTATGCTAAGGCTAAAGAAGGGATACCAAGTATTCAAATGAAAACAAAAACGCAAATTCAAGAATACCAATGCTTCTCAATAGTGACAAATGGATTAATTATCTGTATTGGGGGCCACATACTTCAATTTTCACCAAAGCGTTCAGCATGATGAAGAGCCAGCATTTTGGTCAAGCAGAGCTTTCTCTAGGACAATATCTAGTGGTCAGATCTTGATTGTCCCTTTGACACAACTGTAGGAACAAGCATAGTGTGATCAGTGAAAGGCAGCAACAGGTATACAATCTATCTTCTGGCTGAGAGTTTTCAACATAGAGGTCATGATGGGGGAACTTCCGATACCCAAAATTGTAAGCAACCTTGTGTCTATTAGACATCAAAACACAATCTAAAGAAAACATATATTTTATATTTTCTGGAGAATGTCACTTTCTCAAATGGACCCGTAGAGTGAAACACCTCTGTTCCAGGTCCATCCAAAGAATATCCCTATCTCTCAGGTGCAAACCCTAAACTCTTCTGGAAAAAACAGAAAGGAGATCTAAACTTCTTCTAACTTGGCAAGACTCTTTAAATCTGGAGCAGTGGTTCTAAAGCTTTATTGATTTGCAGGGAACTCAGTCAGGGAGCCCTTCAAAATATAGATTCTCAGATTCTTCACAAGAGATTCTGATTAAAGTTCCAGGTGATTTAGATGTAGGTGGTCCAGGGACCACATTTCATGAAACTCTGGTCTGGTGCTTTCACCCCATGGGTCAAGCACTGCAGGCAACCCAAATGGACCTCTTTCCAAAGAGAACCTCATGAAAGCAGTGGCCTCCCCAGCACTCTCCTTGGTTCTGTCAGCAAGTCTAGTATTGCAATATTCCCAACGTGCTAGACACCCCTCTCTCTTTGGATTACCTGGCCTCAGATTTGCGTGGCTCAGCCTCTTGCCTATTCCTGTTCTGCTAACATGATCCATGTTGCCCCCATTGCCTATAACATGTCTGATATCCTCACCTTTCTGATGTTCATCTGGAGAAGCCTACCCCTGTTCCAGGAGCCACAGTGACTCTCATCTAGGAAATTCTGGATTCTCCCTAGGTCTCTGAGATTGCCACAACCTATGCACATGTTCTCCCCCTAATCATTTCTGGTCAGTTGGCTCTGCTCCTGTTTACCTGGAACAGAGCCAAAAAGCGATGGAATGATCATATCACCTAATTATACTTGAATGAAAATGGCAAGTTATTGGGGAATATGAATGGGGACAAGGTGTTCCACTTGCCCCCAAACACACAGAGCATATATCCCTGAATTTCAAAGTCTCATACTCACCTCTCAACCAAACTAGGAAACACAGACTACACAGATAATCAGGCCCCGAAACAAAGTGTGTGTGAATTATGGAAACAAACAAAATATAGATTCTAGAAGCTCTGTCAATAATCACGGGCTGGATGTCCACTTCACCATTTAACTATAAATCCATACTCACTAAGGATTGTATCACAGATCATAAATACCTGTTTATATCATGTCACCACATTTAGAATTACCCCAGAAAATCATTAACTAGCCAAGAAAGTTTGCAGTTTGGGAGATGGTGGTAATGAAATCCTACTCTCTGCATTTCCTACTAATGGTCGAAAGAGCAGAAAGAAGTCCCTAAATATATCTATGTTTTAGCACACAGTCATCAATATCTACCACCCTTCCTAAACACACATTGCACGTGCTAATTTATACCAGGCTGCTAACTTTTTGTTTCATGCTATACTGATGGGCTTGACAGTTTTCCGAAGAGTTTATAACTGCAGCACTGTTGATCTTATTTAAAGAGAATATTAAATCAAATCCCTTCTCATCAGCATAAAATCTCCTATAGCATCAATGAAAGGCAGCAGTTTTTATTGACTCTCTGATATAAAAGACGTATGAAGTGGACTGATGCTGCTCTGCGAAAAAAATCATAATTAAAGCCCCATGAAAACTATTAGTCATTGTAAAGGTCATCATCGACTTTTAATGGCATCATAAAGGGAAACAATATGCTTCACTTTAACACCAAGGACAAAAAGAGTAAAATAATGTATTTCCAGGATGGGCATAGCAGAGGGTACCAAGAAGCCTTAAAGAAATACTTGTTATATCAAAAGGCAACCCCAATAAAATATAATTCACATCACTCAATTCACTGTCCACATTCATGATGGGGGAATTTCCTGGGAACAGCTGATGAAAAATGTATGCACACAACAAGATGTGCTCAGTCTTGCTGAATGAGCCAATATGGGAAGTGGATTTGCTATGTGGTGAAGGGTTTTCACTCTTCCAGACCAGAGGAGGGACTACTTACTAACCAAAAAGTAGGAATGAGGGTGTGAGCTCCATTTCTGCCTTCATCTTCCTTTCCTGTAAAGAGATTGAATCTAGTTTCTTTGATTCCTCTCAAATCAGCGATAGCAAACAGATTTACTCTGGCATACTAACTCTGATTGTTAGAGCAACATCTTTCTGGATCTCAGTTTTCTTAGTCCTAAAATGAGAGAGCTACTGTGTTGAGAAGGATTCTGAGTCAGCATCCAGGCACAACAGAAAAGAGTACCCTGGTGATTTAGTGATGTGCTCTGGGGGTGCCAGAAGGGGTATAACACAGCTGAGCCAGCTCTCAGCCCTAAAATGCCAGGATTCTATAAAATATTCAAGAACATTGTAGAGGGAGCCTAATTTATCATTAATTGGCTCATGTGAGAGAAAATGCTATGTCCTCAACCAAGGCTCTCGACAAAGTTCAGACCTCAGCAGGGTTTCAGGATGGTGCTTATCAGTAAAGGAGAAAATTGCTATGAAAATAGCCAGGAAAACAATCATTTAAATTCCACCTATGTTTGCTCACACTTTGAGGCCTTGGAACCTCTTCCAAAAATCTCGTATTCAGAAGGGAATATGCTGCTATTTCCATCAAATGTTTTTAATTTATTTATTCAATAAGGAATTCCTAAGGACCTACCCAGTACAAAGAGCTGTGCATACTGGTGTGAGGAAGCCATCAGGAAGACAGTATGCATAGTGGTTAAGAGCTTGAGGCCTGGACTGAAATTACTAGGCTTCAAAAACCAGCTCCTCCACTTGCTAGCTGTGTGACCTTGGACAACTTCATTAATCTCTCTGAGCCACAATATTTTGATTGGCAAAGAGCGTACAATAATACATTCCTCATAGGACTATTGCAAATTATACACGAGGTAACCCTTGTGAAGTGCTCATACAGCACCTGATTTAGCAACATTATACCTCTGCTCAGGCCACGCCTCTAAGCTCTAGACCGACATACTGCCCTCTCTTTCTCCTCACTTAAAAGGTTTCAAAGACACATCAAAGTCATTGTATCAGACCCCAGTTTGCAATCTTCTTTTGCACCTCACCACCACCAAAACAAAACCAGATCAAAACCCTCCTGATCCTCTAAGCATCCCTGTTTTAAGTGAATGTCCTACCAATCACCAGCTATCAGATGGCATCATGTGAAACTGCCGTTTCTGCAGATCAAAAATTGTAGGATGTTGGCAGTTTCATGAGGTTGAGCCCAATGGTTCAAAGCAAGATATCTAGATATCATCTTCAGCATCTCCTGCTTCTTCAATGCCACTCCACCACGCCCAGTGGACTGGGTCTCCTCAATACACCTCCATACTTTCTAGCTCCACCACCACCACCCTGATTTGAATCCCCACTCTCTCTCCTGGATGGTTACAGTGCCCTCCAAAGGGTCCTTCTACTGCCACCCCTGCCACCCACTCTGTCCCATGCACTGTGGCCAGCGTGACGTCACAAAATCCAAACCTGATTTTATTAGCTCCCTGCTTAAAACACTTCAGTAGTTGTGTGTGGCTCAGAAAATAAAGACCAGAAACCTTCAGGGTTGTGCTTGGCCTAATGTCACTTTCTCTACACCTCCCTGGCCTCATCACGTCCCCCATCTGCTCTCTGCATTCCAGCCACAGTGACCTTCAACCAGTTTCTGCATGTGCCACCCTTCTTCCTGCCTGAGACTCTGTGCTGTTTCCTCTGCCTGGAACCATCTCCCCACCCTATTCTGTCTTCACATCTCAGCAAAAACATCACTTCCTTAGGCAACACTCACTTCCTGGGAGTACAATCTGCTCAGCTACACAGGACTCCATGCTCAGAAGGACCCCACACTTGACTGAATGCTCTGCTGTTGCCATCTTGAAATTGTTAATATTTTTGGAACAAGAGGCCCTGCATTTTCATTTTGCACTAGGCCCAGCAAATTATGTAGTCAGTCCTGTCCTCAGAGGAGCCTTCACCGACCTCCCCAAATAGTTCAATGCCCCTTCACAACCCCTCAGAGTGCCGTGTACGTACTGCTTTATGTTACCTGTCACAGTCAACATTTTTACATTGATTTGAGTGACTACGTGATGGTTTATCTTTCCCACTAGAACATAAGCTCCATGAATGCAGGGTCCATGTCTGATTTGTAATTACCACTTCATCCCCACCACCCATCACACAACAGGGAATCGGTAAGAGTTAGCTGAATAAGTGTTTTTATTATTCCCAGTATCATAACTGTTATTATCCTGGACCATAAGCCTAAGAATACAGCAGGTAAGATAAGGCAACTACACAACAAGGCAAAAGACAATTCTCACTGAGTGATACTGAAAGAACAAGTCCACGATTTGGAAGGTGACTATGAAGGTTGCAGGGAAAGTGTGGAAGGGGAGCTGAAACCAGCAGTACCTTGGAGGATGGGCCACATCTGTTGGGCAAGTTCAGGGGAGGGCGGCCCCTCAAATAGAAGGAACTGCATAAGCAATAGCACAAATTTGAGGCTGCGAATGGAAACTAGTGGTGGATAGAACATTCTGGCACAGGGGCTTCAGAGCAGAAGAGTCAGTCAAAATTGTGGACAGGCTCGAACCCAGGCTAAGGAGCTCACATTTTCCTGAAGTAAGTGTGGAGGCAATAAAACGGTATTTTAAGAAATTAGGGCAGTTGTCTATGAAGCCTTAAAAAGTGTCAACATTACTCAAATAATTGCATAAAGATGATTTTCCAGCTATACATAGGAAAAAAAAACACCAAAGTTTCAGCACAGTGCAATACCTTCTTTTTTGGAACTGTATGTTAAAATGTACCTAATAAAAATATGCTTTCATATCATATACACATGAACATTAAACAAAACTACACTTTTCAAAGTGCTTTCAAACACACTGCATATAAATGGCTCTCAGCTACCTTTGACATTCCCCTCATCAATTGACCAAGTGTTTGGTCATCCCAGTTGACATCTACCAGCTGGAACTGCCCCAGAAAGGTGTTTCCCAGATGAAAGATACATACATATTTCTCCAGAAGACAGGAACATCTCATCTGCAACTCCCTGAATCAAAGATTAATACTGAAAAAAGAGGTGTTTATTCTACTTGAGGTTGCAGTTGTTAGTGCTTAAATTCACCAAGACAAAGGTGAATTTTTCTAAAAATAAAAATAATGCCCTTTGACAAATGAATAATTCACAAAAGCCTATGAACTGTTTGCCTCTGTAACAGGAACCCAACTGAGCAAACAAAAATGCTCTTATTGTGATGTACAATAAGATCCAAATGTTCAAAAGCTGCACTTAACTCATTACTCAGAAACATGTCCATTGCTCAAAATGGATTGCTATTTAATTTCAACTCAAAGACCACAAGAGAAATGACCTGCCTCTGTTTACACACTCCCTATTTAGAATCAACATAAATACAAGTATATTATGTTTTCCAGCTAAGGCAGATCAAAGAACACTACAATACTGTGAAGCCTCGGCATTATTCTACCTCATTCCCACAGTCTCTTATATGAATTCTTGTCATTACATCAATTTAATCCCCTGCCATTTTAGACCACTGTTCGTCAAGCTGAATGAAAAGCACAATAGCTGGCATTTAATCTGATGGCACTCCTTTTCCAACCTGCCTCCTTTAAGGTAAAAGTTTGTCAAATGCACAAAATTCCCTTTACAGCTCATTTGAGATGCATAAACATCCTCAACCCAGAAAAGAACAAAAGTAATAATTTGCCATTTCAAGGAGCTGGGCTGCTTAAGGGAAGCATTGAGTTCCAGATCCCCGTTGACTGTTGGGCGATGTAGGCCACTCTGCCCCATTGCTCACCAGGCGAGCCTGGGGCAGCCCAGGCCCAGGCCCTGTCTGATTTGCTGTGCCTCTACGTCTCCTCAGAAGGCTCTACCTCTCTTGACAATCCCAGAGGGAAAATGTTGCTCCCCACTCCCGGCACCGCATGCCCTCCACACACAAACTCCAGCCATATGCTTACTGCTCGCTCCATCTTAGAAGCTCCCTCTACTTGCTGGGATTTAGAGCAGCGACAGCCACAGGACAGACCTCTAGCTAAAGTCACAATGATTCGAGAGGTGAAAACGTATTCTGCACACTCACCCCTGACAGGGATTCCAGAGATCAAACAGGTAGAGGCCAGAAGCAGTTTATGGAAAATCAAATTACACGCCAACCTAACCAGAGCAATTCTTGTACTGCCCTAAAATCCACCAAGTGACACCTTTGCCAGGTGTCTTCTGAGTGAGGGAAAGACAGACGCAGGAAGGAGAGGCATTTTAAAAGCCTAAGATATAGAATAGGAAGAATTGGGGCGGGGGGGAGGTCAAAGAACATCAAGGTGCGTTCTTTTCTCTAATTTCCAATGTCAAAATACATCAAGCATGGTTAAGGTATGGAGGCCCTAGCACACAGAAGAACAACCACGGCCCTTAACCACAGGTCATCATCATAGCCCGTGATTTTTCTAAGGGTCAGGGCTTCTAAGATCAACCACTTAAGTCAAGGATGGAAAAATTAGGAACTTTAACAGGTAGGTGATCAAGTTACCCTGATCAGTCACCTAGAATCTTCCAGTGGTGCTGGGTTGCATTAACAATAATTGATGTACTGAGGAGTCTTCACAGAGACATGTTTAGTAATTATTACAGACAGGCCAGAAGAAAATCCATAGTCCTACCAGAATACTCAAAGATTCTTCCCATATGTGCAGAGGAATGCTCCCCTTATCAAGGACCATCAACAGTTTGAGAACTAGTTGAGATCTAAATAAACATGAATAATGAGCACAAAACAAAGTATATGAAATTTCTTTAGTTTTCAAGAACCCTGCTAAGTGTCATGGTTTACTTAACGTTCAGGATAAAGTACTATGAGTTCTCCAATCATGAAATACCAGTGCATTCTCAAAGGTAACTGAGTATTCTTAAAACTTTTGTATTGAAAAATTCTAATTATGAAAATATGGACTCACTCATAAAGTCTCTGGTCTTGTGCATGGGGGATTTTTCTCAAGTCAAATGATTTACGTCCTTGACTTAATATTAATCTCTATTTCCTTCTCTTTCTCTCACTCTCATTCTAAAAATCTGAACTTCAAAAGTGCCACACACAGAGGTTCATTAAGTGAGAAGTAATGGTAACAGAAGTCACACAAGGCCTTTCTGGCTTCCAAGAAAGTAATCTGTCTGGACTCAATGACTTCAAAAGTCCCTCTCATCACAATTCCAGCTGCCCAATACCTCAGAATCCTAATCCCTTTGCACTGCCCCAACCGCCCTCCGCCCCCCAACACCAAGTCCAATTCTACTCGTGACTTTTGCAAGCCATCAGACCAAATTCACTGCCAACTCAGGTGCTTGGAAATGTCTACTCCTTCGGCTAGACTCAGATCTTCAATTGACATCCATCATTAAATGTCTCACTAGAACATATTTTCATCTTAAAGTCTCTTTAGTCCTGTATGAATTAAAGGGTGATGCATTTTAGATAAACTGCACACATAAAGTATTTATTTCTGACCAATGGTGGCCTGGCCAGTGAATTCCTTCAGCAGACCACTTAGGCTAACAATTTTACATTCTCCAGCCCTTACTTCAAACCCCTAAAACTCACTAAGCCCCAGTATTTTAGCACTAAAAGGGATACCTGGTTCATTTTACAGATGAGAAAACTGAGGTCCACAGAGGCTAAAACCTTGACCCTTGGCCCCACAGAAAATGTCAGTAACCAGCACTGGAGAAAGCAGGTTCTTCAGGACACTTCCTGAAGAATGTTTGTGAATAGCATCAGTAAAAATGTAATAGAAGCAGAAAGGAGTTTATTTCACACCAGAGCTGTTTTCTTACTACAGGCCCAGCCTTTGCCTAGTGTCAGCCTCCAACACTCCCCCAGTGTGCCTATCTGGGGCTGGAAAGAATCATCATCAAATCCTCTCAGAACATGCTATTCCCACACAGGGACCACTCCTCTCAGGCACAGAAAAAACATCATGCTCAATCCTTAGCCTTAACCTAAGAAACTCAAACTAGCAGATACAAAGGACAAGATTTTTTTTAAGCCATCCATCCTCCCTAGTTGCAAAGGTGGGCTTCTGTCTACTTGAATTCTATGAATTGCCTCCCCCCAAAACACAGACATACCAACAGTGAGCTCCTCCCAGAGCAAGCTTTGTGGCCCTAGTCCTTAGGAACAAGAGCACACACATCCTGGGGCTGTGAATGTGAGGAGAAAAGAAGGCGGAAAGGAGGAATCTTAGCTGGGGCTGGGAGGAAAATCAAACCCTTGAAAATTTCAAAGCAAAAGATGCCAAGAGAGATTCTTCACTGTCACAGCGGCTTACCATAGAAATCTCTCGTCATCTGGGGATGACATCAGCCGACCTGATTTTTTGTCACCAGTCACTCTGCACTTGCTTTAATTATGCAGCACATGAACAGAAATTTTCTTTCTGATCACATAAAACACATCGTCGTGACATCGGGCTCAATAAGCACCACTAGAACAATGTAGTGAGAGCCATCGACTTCATCGCTCAAGTCCACAAGGTGTATCATTTAGCCAAGAGTGATAATTAGACGCAGAATATACTGAAAACTGTCAATAGGCATGTCAATAGGAGAACTCTTAGCATCTAACACCCCGTGAATCAATGGTGTTTTTCAGCTATAAAATCAAGAAAATGATAGCTTTCAAATGAATGGTGGAAAGGAAACAGGAGCCTCCTTGGGGAGGAATAAAACAGCTCAATTTTCCCTTACTGAGTGCCTCTCCAACTACCTCACTCAATGGAAAAGGTCACAGAACATTACAGCAAAATCTCTCTGAAACAAGATGTACAACAGCACTGGGACATGACATGCTGCCTGGGCACCCACAAAGGCCTCGCTGTCTTTGACCTGACAGGAGCAGCGAATGGGTCAGCAGATGGCAGACCAGAACCGAGGGGGAGGCTGCGAGATGGGGGAGGAAGACAGTGATTGAGCTGCAGGAGAAAAGTTATGCTCCACTCAAACAAAAATGAGACTGTGTATAGGGATGGGGTGGGTGGGTGGGTGTCTGAGCCAATCGTACAAGAAGCGAGCACTGGGACTGGGTTTTGCTGAAAAGACAACCTCTTGGCAATGCTCGATTACCTTTCACAATCAATGTAAATATTAATAGGTGATACTTACATGCTGTTTACTATGTGCTCTAAGTATTTCGTACATATTAACTCATTTCATCAAACAACAGCTCTATGCAATAGGTAGCATTATTAGCCCCATTTTACAGATGAGGAAATTGAGGTTCGGAGAGGTTAAATAATTTGCCCAAGAGCACACAGCTAATAAGCAACAGAGCCAGAATTTGTACCTACAGAAGCTATACTCTTACACACCAAGCTATGCTGGCCTGGCAACACCCAGTTACCCCTGTCTTTTCCCTTTTAACAAGAGGAGGTGAGAGGTAGACCTGTATGAAAGGCTAAATGGCATTATGTGTCCCTGGGCATGTCTTGGCACTTCTCAGGGTCTCTATTTGCTCAAATGTAGAAGAGGAACCATGACCATGAGCCCTGTGGAGTATGTTACCATATGCTGAGCTCACACACTCACTCACAGCATGAAAACTGCACCATCGTCTTTGCTTTACAGATAAGCAAATCCGGTCTTGGAGAGGTTTGAAAAACACCTCTGATCACATGGCTTATAGGTCTGAGGCTGGGTTAGAACCCAATGGGTCTGCCTCATGCTGTGCTCTCAATCACCACACTGAACTGAAGGCTGCAAGGATGCTCTGTACATGAAGTGCCAGGAACAGTGACTAGCACACTCGGCGAGTCCTCAATAAATGACAGGAGGAGTGGGAGGGGGGAAAGGGCAGGGGAAGGAAGGAGAGAGGGAAAACCAGAAGGCAGAAGTAAAAGAACCTGGGGAAAATATACACTTTAATGTATGCATCTGGACAGGATCACAAATAACTTCGGTAATTAACGAATCAAGAGACTGTACATGAGTTGCTACTTCTAGTTTTAATCTAACATAACTATTTAACTGATTATTGGTACTCTCTTTAGGGGCTCTTAATATTTTTAAATTGGTGGGGTATTTGTGTGTATGTGGGTGGGTGTGAGGAAGATTGTCACCGAGCTAACATCTGTGCCAATCTTCCTCTATTTTTTTTTTTTTTTGAGGAAGATTAGCCCTGAGCTAACTACTGCCAATCCTCCTCTTTTTGCTGAGGAAGATTGGCTCTGAGCTAACATCCATGCCCATCTTCCTCTACCTTATATGTGGGACGCCTACCAGAGCATGGCTTTTGCCAAGCGGTGCCATGTCTGCACGCGGGATCTGAACTGGCAACTCAGGGCCACTGAAAAGCAGAACGTCTGAACTTAACCGCTGCGACACCAGGCCAGCCCTCTTCCTCTATTTTTTTTACATGGGATGCTGCCACAGTGTGGCTTGACGAGCAGTGCTAGGTCCGTGCCCAGGATCCAAACCTGCAAACCCTGGGGCGCCAAAGCGGAGCTTAGGAACATAACCACTACTTCACCGGGTGAGCCCCCATGGGGTATTTTTTTTTTTAATCAAACAAAGCAGTAAATCTAATTTCAAGTAACATTTATTAAACACTTTCTACATGCCAGGCCCTGGACTTGATTCTCTTATTTAATAGCGTGTGTTTAATCTTCTCTGTTCTTGAACCTATCACTCTTTTAAAAATCCCCTTTTTAATGTGATAAAGGAACTCTACCAAAGATATTGCCTTCAGTAAAATAAACCAGCTGTCAGACCAAAGACAGAAATGGCAGCCTTATAATTAACTAATCATTAATGGACATTAGCCAGATGACATTTGCAATGACTTACCCAGCGAAGTATGTGGCTATATGCACACATAATCAAATACTTCACCACGCCCAAAGCTTCACGCCAGGGCTGCCTTCCTTACTCAAGTTTCCTTCCCTATCATGTGTGTTTTCTCCATGTAGCAGGAAGGTCTGCAAGCTTTGATCCATGCCAGGGCAAGAAGGAGATCTGGAACACAACTGATTAGGTGGCCAGCATCATACAGAGCACATAGCAAGCTCTTAAATAATTTTGTTTGACTCAGATCAACCATCATCATCTGTCACCAGTCACAACAGCTTTCTAGCTAGTCTTCCTACTTCTCCTCTTGCCCCCCATAGAGCCTAAGACATAAGTTAATTATGTTGTTCCTCTATACAAAACCATCCATGCTTCCTATCTCACCCAGAGCAAATGCGATAGTACTCACTATGGCTCACACGGACCCTCATATATAAACTTCACTCCAGCCCACAGGCTTCCTAGTTCCCCCTCCAGCTCACTAATCACACTCCTACTCAGGGCTTCGCATGTGCTATCCCCTCTGCCTGGAGTCCTCTTCCCTTAAATCCTCCCATGGGAGGCTTTTTCTCATTCTACTGGTCTCAGTACAAACATTTCCTTCACCAGAGAATTCTTACCTGACCGTGGTATCTTAAGTAAGGCACACACACAAACACAGTTACTAGCTCTTGATTGCACTCAATTGTCTTCGTAACACTTATCACGAGCTGACAGTTGTTTACTATTTGTTTATTTTCTGCTTCTTCTAACTATAAAGTAAGCTTCAGAAGGTGGAAATTTTTTTGTTATTCATTGCTAAACTACAGCACCTACAACTGTGCCTCATACAAAATAGGCTCTCAATACATGATTAATGACTGTCTGAGTGAATGAACAAATCCAGATGTACAAGAAAAAATAAAATTAAAAATTTATGATAAAATTAGTCACAGTTTCAGCCACATACTCAAAGCATCTTCAGTGAGCACATTTGAAGATTTCTCCCAATAAGCATGGAGGTCATTCTTATTAAAAGACATTCATCATGAAAAATAGAAGTAAGCTGAGGCAGGGATCCAGCTGAAGAGCAATGCTCACTGGAAGGAGTTTGCATAATAAAAATATTCCAAATCACCAAAAAAGAAGAGTGAAAAGAACACCAGAAGCACATCCTAATTGCTAGCGCTATTTCCAGTCTTAGAGAGGAATACAAGCAAGTTACTCTTGGGAGCTCCTGTTCTGGTAATAAGAAAAGTAACTTGTATCGAGTAACTCTCTCACAGATGGAAATTATAAACTCTGGGGAAAACATAATCAACAACTAACTGAAGGAACTGGACAGCTATCAAACCAGGCAGGAAACGGAGGAAATTCAATGACCTTTATCAAAGAAGTGGACCATATTAGGTGATATCTGTGTTTAAATGGCTTTTCCCTTGGGCCACTTGGCAGTCTACACTGTACACAGCATCTAGAACTCAAGTAGAAAGCTGCCCATCTCACTGGCTTAAAAAGCTAGAGGTCAGGGTTGTCACAGTGGTTAGAAATTGTAAAGAGAAATCCCGTGACAGAGGTAGGAAATCTGCATACACCTCCTCACAAATCCTTAGCTTACTCCTGAACTGGGAACACACAGGGCCAGTCCCAGTAGCCTGGCAGAAACTAACAGGTGAAAGGCTGAAAGAGCGACCAGATAGTTCATAAGCTGTCCATCACAGAGAAGTCAGAGTTTAAAGTTTTAATTCTGACAAGGAAAGGGACTTGGTAAATACTTTGAGCTTTATATCAAAACCCCTGAAGGGAGACAACTTAAAGTATAGACTATGCTTCAGGATTGTGATTGTACTAAGACCAACACCAAATTGAAACAGAGCTGCCCTAAGAAGGTGTACAAACAAGCCTCCCCAAGTTCAAGGATATCATAGCCAGTATTCAGCTGCAAAAATTAATCTAGGACAGCCAACACTTTTAACATAAAAGTTAACATTTTTCAGAGGAAGACAAAAGCAAGTATCTCTGAAATAAATTAACACAATGTTTTACATACATTGAAAAATACTAGACACATAAAAATGTAACTCATAATCAAAAGATAAATCAGGCAAGAGAAACAGACCATGAGATAATCCAAACATTTGAATAAGCAAACAAGGACTCTAAAGAAGCTATTAGAAATATTTTCAAGGAATTTAAAGAGTGCCATAATGAGTAAACAAATGAGAGAATCCCAACATAAAATTTTCAACTACAAAGAAACAACCAAACAAAATTCTATAACAAAATTAAAATATCTATCTTGAGGCCAGCTGGGTGGCATAGTGATTAAGTTCATATGCTCCACTTTGGCAGCCCAGGGCTCACAGGCTTGCATCCCGGGCATGGACATACACACTGCTCATCAAGCCATGCTGTGGTGGCATCCCACATACTAAATAGAGGAAGACTGGCACAGATGTTAGCTCAGTGACAGTTTTCCTCAAGCAAAAAGAGGAAGATTGGCAATAGATGTTAGCTCAGGGCCAACCTTCCTCACCAAAAAAAAAAAAAAGTAAACTATCTAAAATGAAAAAAAATCACTGAATGGTCTTAACAGCAGATGGAAATGTTAGGGCAGAAAAAGGGCTATTCAACTTGAATAGAGATCAATAATGTTTAACCAATCTTAAGAACAGAGAGAAAAAAGATTAAAACAATGGATCAGAGCCTCAGTCAAATGAGGGACAATATCAAGCAGTCTAACACATGTGTAATTGGAGTCCCAAAAGGCAAGAAGAGAGAATGGGGCAAAAACAGTGTTTGAACAAATAATAGACAAAAATTCCCCAAATTTTGGGGGAAAAAACAACATATTGATCAAAAAGTCTTCATAAACTCAAAGCTGGATAAATACAAAGAAAACCACACCAAAGTTCTGATAACAAAAGATAAAGAAAATCCAAAAATACCCAGAGTACAAAGACACGTTAAATTCAGGGACAAGAAGATAATTAATGGCTGGCTTGTTAACAGAAACAATGGATGTCAGAGTTAATTGAAAAAAAATCTTTAAAAGACTGAAATAAAAAATAAACTGTCAATCTAGAAGTCCATATTCAACAAAAATATCCTTCAAAAATGAAGGAAAAAGCAAAAGGTGTTTTTTTTTACAGATAAATGAACACTGATAGAATTAATCACCAGCTGCCCTTCACTAGACTAAATTATGCTTCCATTCACAGTTAACAGAAGTGTTACCAGACGGAAACTTGTATCTATAGGAGGAATAAAGAGCATCTGAAGTTGTAAATATTTATATAAAAATATCTTTTTTTCTTAATCTCTTTAAATTGGCAGTTTAATACTAATAGTTTAAAACTAATAGTAAACTGGCAGTTTAGTACAAAAATTATGACAATATATCAGCAGGTTTATTATACAGATGCAAAATATATGAGAAAATAGCACCAAAAAATGAGAGAAGGTAAATAGAATGGAATTAAACCATGGTGAGTTTGTTATATTTATGTCAAGTTGCACAATATGAACACTGAGTAGGCTGTGGAAAATTAAGCAAAGTTGAGCATACGAATTTTAATCTCTAGAGGAAACCCTAAAAAGAAAAGAGTTAAAAAGGAACAAGGGGAATTAAAATGTAATATGAAAAAGTATTCCATTTATCTAAAAGAAGGCATAAAAAGAAAAGGAATAAAAGTAAAAGCAGATGGGATAAATAGAAAATACCTTACAAAATGGTAATTAAGCCTAAACTTATCAATAATTATGAGATGCAAATAGCTAAATACTATGATTAAGAGGAAACGATCACTGAACTGAGTAAAACATAAAGGTTCAAGTGAATGCTATCTACAGGGATGCATTTATAATATAAATACACAAAAAGGTTGAAGGTAAAAGGACAGAAAAACATACACTCTAGAAAAATTTAAGTATAAAAAAGCCAGTATGGCTACACTAATATCAGACAAAGTAAACTTCAAGACAAAGAGTACTACTAGAGATTTAAAGAGGGCTGTTTTATAATGATTAAAGGGTCAGATCATCAGGGATACATAGAAATCATAAATATGAGTGCACTTAAATACAAAGCTTCAAAATAGATGCAAAAACTAGACAGATCTAAAAGGAGAAATTTACAAATCCACAATCATCATTAGAGAATTAATACCCCTTTTTCAGGAACCAATAGAACCATGTGACAAAACAAAATCCAGTGAGGATATAGATTAGAACACACGACTGAACAAATTGTTCTGATATTTATAGAACACTATACCCAATAACGTTAGAAAACACATTGTTTTCAAGTACACAGGTATATTTGTGAAGATAGAGCATATGCTGTGCCATAAAATGTCCCCATGTATTTAAAAATACTGAAATCTCAAAGAGTATATTCTCTGAGAACAACAGAACTAAGTTACAATTCTATAAAAAAGAAGGTTTCTAGAAAATCCAAAATAATTGAAAATTAGACAACTCCTAAAAAATAATGAATCGAAGAAATCACAAGGAAAATTTGTAAATATTTTGAGTGGCATATTAATAAAAATACAGTATGGCATAATCTAATGGATGCAGCTAAAGTGATGCTTAAGAGAGTTATTTATAGCCTTAATTACTTATATTAGAAAATAACATAAGTTTAAAGCCATGATCTAAGTTTCCACATTAGTAAGATAGAAAAAAATACCAGAGCATGTAAAAAGAGCAGGAATCAATAAAATAAAAAAGGACTAACAACAGAGAAAATTAACAAAGCCAAAAACTGGTTCTTTTAAAATATTAATAAAATTGATAAACACAGGAGAAAATCTTCAGGAACTTGAGTTAGTCAAAGATTTCTTATATATAACATCAAAAGCATTATCCATAAGAGCAAAAAGTTGATATATTGGACTTCATCAATATTAAAAACTTTGCACTTCAAAAATGCCATTACAAAAAAACAAAAAGCCAAGACGCAGAGTGGAAAACAGTATTTGCAAATTATACATCTGATGTAGGAATTGTATGCACAATATACATAGAACACAACTCAATAATAAAAAGACAATCCGATTTTAAAATGGACAAAATATCTGGATATTTCCACAAAGAAGATATATAAATGGCCAATAAACACATATAAAATGTTCTACATCATCAGTCATTAGGGAAAGACAAATTAAAACCACAATAAGATATACCATCACACCCACTAGAAAGGCCCAAAAAAAAGACAGACAATAACAAATGTTGGGAGTATATGGAGAAATTGGAACCCTCACACACTGATTGTGGAAAGGTAAAATGGTGCAGCCATTTTAGAAAACAGTCCAGAAGTTTCTTAAAAGGTTAAACATACAACCCAGAAATTCCACTCCTAGGTAGCTACCCAAGTGAAATGAAACATACATCAACCCAAAGACTTGTAGATAAATATTTGTGGCAGCATTATTCATAACGGCCTCATATTGAGAAGAACCCAAACGTCCAACAACCAATAAAACTAAATGGTCTATATCCATGCAATGGAACACTACTGAGCAATAAAAAGGAACAGAGTACTACTGATACATGCCACATGTGGATGGATCTCAAAAACATTATGCTATGATGACTACAGTTAGTAACACTGTATTGCACATATTTGAAAGTTGCTAAAAGAGTAAATCTTAAAAAAGTTATCATCTCAAGAAAGAAAAAATTTCTAATGATGTATGGTGATGGATGTAACCAGACTTATGGTGGTAATAATTTCACAATATATGCAAATATTGAATCATTATGTTGTATACTTAAAACAAATATAATGCTGTATGTGAATTATACCTCAATAAAAAAGAAAGAACAATATGATAAATGAAAGGAGCCAGACACAAAAAAATCACATATTGTATGATTCCGTTTGTATGAAATACAGAAAAGGCTAATCAATAGAAACAAAAACTAGTTTATTGGTTATTTAGAGCAGGAGGTGAGAACAGGGAGTGACTGCAAACGGGCAAGAGAGATTTTTTGGAGGTAACAAAAATGTTCTAATATTGGATTGTGGTGATTGAATGTTATTAATGCAATATTACTAAAAATTACTGAATTGTACACTTAGGTAATTTTTATGGAATGCACATTGTACCTCAATAAAGCTGCTAAAAAAATTGATATACCTCTAGTAAGACTGATCAAGAAATGAAAAAAGAAAGAACAATCCAGGAATGAAAGAAAGCTATCACTAAAGAGTCTACAGTCATTAAAAGGATAATAAGGGAATATTGTGAATAACTCTATGTCAACAAATTCAACAGTTTAGGTGAACTGGATAAATTCCTTGGAAAAATACAGCTTAATGAAACTGGCACAAGAGCAAATAGAAAATCTCAATAGCCCTATACTTATTTAAAAAATTAAATGTATAATAATATCTTTTAACATTCTGAAAAGAAAGTCAACAGGCCCAAAGGGTTGCACTGGTGAATTCTATCAAAAAAAATTAAAGTAAAAACAATACTAAAATTACACAAACTCTTTCAGAAAAGAAAGGAGGAAGGAACACGTCCCAACTTATTTTGAGGCCAGTTTAACCCTTATACCCAAATCTGACAAAGACATTACAAAAAAAGAAACTTACATACCAATTTCCATCATGAACATAGACTCAAAAACCATTAATAAAATATTAGCAAACTGAATCCAGAAATATGTATAAAGGATAATATATCTTGACCAAGTTATGTTTATCACAGGAAAGCAAGATAAGTTTAACATTTAAAAATCAACAAATTGCTTTCACCATATTAACAGAAAACCCATATAATCATTTCAGTAGAAGCAGAAAAAGCATTAGACAAAATTCACACCAATTCATGATAAACTAGGAAGAGAAGGAAACTTTCTCAGTCTCGTAAAGGGCATCTAAGAAAATCTATACCCAACATAATACACAATGGTAAAATATTGAACACTTTCCTTCTGAGATTGACAACAAGGTAAGAATATCTGTTCTACTTCTACTCAGCATTGTAACAGAGGCTCTAGCTAGGGCAGCAAGACAAAAACAAGAAACAAATACATAAAATTGAAAAGTAAGAAGTAAACTGGTTTTATTCCAAAAAAAAAAAAAAAACAGAGGATTCCTTACACATAGGATCTCCTAACAAATTTAAAAACCAAAGACAGAAATACCAAGATTTAGAAATACTAAGTATTCACTAGAAATACTAAGCGAATTTAGCAAAGCTGCAGGATACAAGGTTAATACATAAAAAATCAATTACATTTCTTTTTTTAAAATTTTTTATTTCTATATACTAGAAGCAAAGAACTGGAAAATAAATTTTTTTTATTTCCACTTATAATGACATCAAAACCACAAAGTAAAAATGAAAAAATAAAAGATGTGAAAGACCTCTACACTAAAAACTACAAAATATCTGAATACATGGAAAGATGAAGTATTTTTAAGAAGTGGAAGACTCAATATTGTTAAGATATCAATTTTCCACGAATTGATGTATAGATTCAATGTAATTCTAATCATAACCTCACAAGCATTTTTTTGTAGAAATTGACAAGTTGATTCTCAAATTTATATGGAAAAACAAAGGACTCAGAAAAGGCAAAGACTCTTATAAAGAAGTACAAATTTGGAGGACTCATACTCCCTGATTTCAAGACTTACTATAAAGGTACAATAATCAAAACAGTATGGCATTGGCATAAGGGTAGAAAGACCAATGAAACAGAATAGATAACCCAGAAATAGACCCACACATTTATGGCCAATTGATTTTTTAACAAAGTTTTCAAGATAACTGAATGGGGGAAGTATAACTGAAAAGAATGAAAGGGGTTGGAACAAGCAGAGAACCGTCTGGAAAACAATGAGTCTCAATTCAATTCTCAAGTCACAGATGTGAAAATTAACTCACCATCGATCAAAGATCTAAACATAAAGGCCAAACCTCTAAAGCTTCTAAACACAGAGTATCTCACAACCACAAGGAAGGCAAAGTTTAGAACACAGAAAATACTAACCCTCCCCCAACAAAACAAAGATAAGTTGGTATTTATCAATATAAAACCTTCTTCTCATCAAAGGCATCTTTAGGGAAGTGAAAGCACAACCCAAAGACTGGAAGAAATATTTGGAATAAATAGACATAGACGTAAATTTACAGACATCTGATAAAGGACTTATAACCAGAATATATGGAGTGCTCCTACAAATCAATAACCAAAAAACAAATAACTCAATTTTTCACATGAGCAAAATACTTTAACAGTGCATTCACAAAAGATGATATATGAACAGCTAGTAAACTCATGAAAGATATTCAGCATCATTAGTCATCAGGAAAATACAGATTAAAACGATAATGAGATATCCTTTCATACCTACTAGAATAAACAAAGTTAAAAAGACTACCTTTCCAAAGTTTGGAAATCTCAAACTTTACTGGTGGAAATATCAATGGTATAATCACATTGGAAAGCTGTTTCACTAGTTTTCATAAATTTAAAGCCACATCTACCCTATGACCCAGTAATTGCACTGTCTGGTATCTATCCAAGAGAAATAAAAACCTAGATCTACACAAAGACTTCCACTTGAATGCTCATAGTAGCTTTATTCATAATAAACAAAAACTACAAACAACCATCAACAAGAAAATGGATAAACAAATTCTTAAATATTCATACAATGGAATAGACTTCTGACATGCACAACATGGGTAAATCTCAGAAACATTATATTGAAGAAAAACAGACACAAAACATAATCACATTTATATGAAGTTCACAAATAGGACAGCGGTTGCCTATAGAGGATGTGGGGATTATCTGTAAAGGAGCAAAAGGGAAATTTCTTAAATGATGGAAATGCCCACATATTGATTGGGGTGTGGTTATAGAGCACAAACATTTATTAAAATCATTTAATAGTAGACATAAGATCTGTGCATTTTACTTCACATAAATTTTTCATCGATTTAAAGAGACAAGCTAAAATAAAATTTGCTTATAAAAAAGATAAGAAAAGCTAATTGAGTACAGTATTAGTTAGGATCAGCTCAATTACACTGTGGTAACAAACAGCCCCCAAGTCTTAGTGCCTTAAGTAAGAGTCAATCTGATGGTCAAATGCAACCTGCTGCCTATTTTTGTAAATAAAGCTTTATTGGAACATATTCACATCCATTTGTTCACATATTTTCTATATGTACCAGAGTTGAGTAGTTATGACAGACACTGTATGGCCTACAAACTAAAACCCTTAAATATTTTCTATTCAGCTCTTTACAGACAAAGTTTGTTTTTTTGACCCTTGGCTTAAAACCACAAAGGTTTATTTCTCACTCATGCTCCATGTTAATCAAGAATCAGCTGGGAGTTCTGCTCCATGTCATCCCCCTGTGGGACCTGACTCATGGAGTAGACTCTATCTGGAATGATGCTGGTCGCTGTGATGAAGAAAATGAGAAAGCTCTGAAGGATCTTACTCCAGCAATTAAATGACCTGGCTCCAAAGTAACACATCACTTTTGGTTAGAACTCCTGGGCCAGAACTGTTCACATGACCCCATTCACACAAGGGGACAAGAAAATACAATCCTACCATTTGTTTACACGTGTGCCTGGAAGTGGAGGAGAAATGGGATATTTGCCAAAGAGCACTAATGACTACCAAAATTAAACTGAGAATCAATCAGTCCAGGTGTTTATTTCCAACAAACATGCATGACCCTGCTGAAATATTGCCCTACTAAGTCCTAATTATAAAAATTCCAAAAGTTGCCCTTAACCCTTCCCTTTGGTTCCCATCTCACTGGTTAGAGCAAACCAGCACTGCTTTCTGCCCTCCTGATGGATCTAGATTGCAAATCTGACTCACCATCACCTTCACATTTAATATCCTTCAATAGGGGCTCTCATCCTTAAGAAAAAGACAAGAGTCTGCCACCCAGACTCTGCCAAACTTCTGAGACCCTGCAGCCTCATCTCCCTCTGCCACTGGTTCGATTTTGTCGTACTGGTATACAGCTTATAATTACCCAGGCATATCATATTGTTTCTGTATTCCATCCATATGTTTGTTCCTGTGGTTTCCACTGTGTGGAATACCCTCTATTATTCTCACCCTTTAAGACTCGGCACAGTCATTATCTTGTCCACAGAGCTTTCCATGACCAACAGTTAAAGAGAACTATATTACTATTGTGTCAGACCCAAACTACCCCAACTGCTGCCGTTGCACCAGATCCAAAGTAACCTAACCACAGTACTTGCCCCATCAGGTTAAATGACAGCTAATTTACATAGTACTCACGAGGTGCCAGGCATTTTTCTAAGCACTTTTCATATATCAATCCATTTAGTCCTCATAACAACCTATAGGTTGATACTTGTATCATCTCTATTTTACAGATAAGGACACTGAGGCACAAAGATGTTAATTAATTTGTGCAAGGTCCCATAGGTGGTAAGCGGCAGAGCTGGGATATGGCTAGTGGGCTCTAAGGCACACTCCTAACCACTCTGCTACCCTGCATCTCAACACTGAGAGCAGACAGGTCTCTCTCTCTTTGAGAGTCTAAGGTACTCAGCAACAAAAAACAACATCTCATTCCTTTCTGTACCCCCAGGGCCTGGATCATAGATATTTAGGCAATAGCAGCTGCTTAATCAGAGTTTGTTCAGATGAGATAAATGAGACCCTGGATTCCCCAAATCAACCTTTCTGCTAAATAAAGTCCTCTTGACTAGTGACATTTAGGAAGTGGACAGATAATTACCATATATACCTTTTCCTGGATCCCAGCTCTTTCTCCAGGGCAGATGGCCAACTTGGAAATGGAGAGGGAGGAAGGGACCCAATGAAAGATCATTAGAGAATGACTACTCTAAGTTGGGACAAGCATCTATCCTGTCAGTCAGGAACGTGTAAAGAATCCTGACTATTTAGAAATGTGAGAATTTGACTTCTCTGTGCAGAAAACAGCACAAAGCTTTCCTAAAAGTTTTTCTTCCTCACATAATTATGCTTTAAATTGTTAATAGCTATAATTATGGAAGATGGCATTGTTGTGCTTGTAATTTTTCCTATTCCCCTTGGTATGTATTGATGATAAATGGCTTTATTAAAAAATAATGATAATTACCTTGTTTGGTTGTATATCAATATAGTTTCAGTTTTTCTTTATTATCACTTGAGATATTTTATGTATTGCCAACGTTTAGTTCTTTTATTGGTTTGTATTCTCTTGATGGTATAAAAGGGTGGGGGGATTAACAATTTTATTCCTTCATTTCCTGACCCCCTCAACATGCCCAAACTCTGTTAAGACAGTACACTAGTACACTGTTCACGTGTGGCTATAGGAGGTTATAATTTTTACAGCTATGTAACTCTAATAATTAGCTGCATATCCCAAAATTTTCCTCTACAGGCCAGTGCCTCACCAAATGGTAGAAAGTGGAAGGCTCTTCCCCTACGATCCACCTCACAGAATCAGCACCTATAGCTCAAAATAGAGCCCCTTTTGCTGGCGCCAGGGTTTAAAATCTACTAAATAAACTATAAGAAGATCATAGAGGTAAAAGCTGGTCTCAGTGTTCCCCAAAAGAAAACCCCATTTGATTTACTAAATATCCACAAGAACCACTGTAGACACCTTCCCCACAGAAGATAATCAGAGTTCTTGGATAGTTCCCTTCTAAAAGAAATACCCCTTACATCTCATCTGAAGCTCTTGTGGGACTTTATGTTTACACTCATACTGAGTTAGGAAGGAGAGGAGTATAAGCAAAAGACCATGACATTTGGAATCAGACTCCATCTGTCCAATGTTGGGTTCTTAACCTCTTTTCACCTTTCCTTCTTACAAAAATGATTTCAGGAACACCTGCAACTCAGAAGTGTTGCAAATATTAAATGAGCTAAATTTTCTTCTAGCCCAGTGGTTCTCAACTGAGGCAATTTTGCCCCCTCAGGAGACATTTAGCAATGTCTAGAGACATTTTTTGTGATCACAATTTGCTAAGGGCCATCCTACTGGCACCTAGGCAGGGCTACTACTAAACATCCTATAATGCACAGGACAGCCCTCACAACAACAGCCCAAAATGTTAATATTACCAAGATTGAGAAATCTCAATCTGGTTCTAGACCAGTATGAAATAATTTTTTCATTATGGCTGTCTCTTTAAATGAGCAAAGATTTACTGAGAACTTATCACATGCAAAGCTCTATGCTAGGCACACGCTAAACCATGTCATATATTTGGTTTCCTGCTGCCATTTTCCCAAGGTAAATCCTGTCATCAAATACTGTCCAACCCTATGAACATCAAGCCTTGGCTTCCCCTTTCTTCTTGAGGCTCCTCTCAGTGGCCCTGAAGTCAGACATGCTGTGTGTCAAAGCAAGGACCTGTAAATTAATCAACAATTCCAAATATAGCAACAGCAGTTTGAAAATCAAAGAATGGGCCTTAGGGACATCAATATTTGCATGTTCATAATAAATACTTAACTACACATCTGTGCAATGTTCAATATAGTTGGGGGAGAAAAAAGAACATTTATGTTGATTTTTGTCAACTTCCACAATTCAAGCATCTGATGTGCTAAAGAAATGGAAAACTGAATAGTCGTGAAGATGATTTTAAATATATTTATAACATGCACTTATGAATTGGAGACATGCTTGATTTACTCTGAGATTTTTCTAACCATCAATTAGCCTACAGCTGCCCCTTGGGTCAGTGGAATAATATTCCAATCTATGCATTAAACATTCACTGCTTTCCTATCTGATGCTCACTTCTACAACTCATATTGACCCTACAGCTTTAACGTTCAAGATGGTTTCATATTTTCATTCTTCTCTCTATATGTTGTAGATTTGTATGAGCATATCTCTCTTTGTGCAGAAGCCCCTAGTTACCAGTTATTGTGGGTTTATAACCTGCCAGGCTCACTGTAAGTGTTTTGTAGTCACAAGCTCATTGGGCTGTCACAGAACCCCTACAGAGGCCAAAGGTATCCACCCATTTTACAGGGGGAAAAAAATGGAGGTTAAGAGAGGTTAAGTAAGTTGACCAAAGTCACACAGCTAGGAAGTGTCAGAATGAGTGTTCACACCCTATGTGTCTGGTTCCAAAATCCATATTCTTCGCCACCATACTGTATCAGGAGGAAACAGACCTCCATCTGGTAAGAGCTCTTTGTAAAGAGGAAAGCAGCGGGCACACCCTCTGACCCAGCAAATCCACCTCAAAGAAACTCTTGTCCACAAACACTAGCTCATATGCAGAAATATATATGCAAAAAGATGTTTACTCTTTGCATAATTTGAAAAGAGAAAAGTAAATTACCTAAATAGGGGAAGCAGACCCATACTATAAAATGGGGGAATTCTATGCAGAGTAGGGAGAATGTGACAAAGAGGGCTTTGCTTATCCATTGTCCATTCCCCTTACTTCTTTAATAACAAAATCCTGATTTTATTCTGGGTGGCAATGCACCCAGCCAAAAGATTGCATTCCCTAGCCTGCCCTGCAGCCAGGGATAGCTGTGTACTGGTAAATGTTTAACAACCAGCTCACTCTTACACCAATTTCTATGGTGTAAATTTTCCCACTATGGCCAACTTCAAGCGACCAAGTTGAAGTCAATTAGCTCACAAAAAAACTGAGAATCTTACAATTGGTCCTCAGAACCAAGGATGAGTCAGCTGCAGCACATGACTGGCTAAGGATAAGCAACAAGATAAAGACAAATTTGCCCCTCCTTAAAAGTGGGACAGACAGCAAGCCTGTGCTGCTTCTTTTCTTCTCTCCTTCTTCCTCCTTCTCGCTTGGAATTCAGATGATATGACTGAAACTCTGGAGGCTACTTTGAGCCATGAAGTAATTTAGGAAATGATGGTAGTTCTTTCTTATGAAAGAAAAGAGAAGCTTTGTCTCTGTTGAGCCCGTGAAGCTAACATAAGAGCCTTGACCCACCTCCCTCTGGGCTTCTCTCATTGGAAAGAAAACAAAACTCCAATTTTAAGCCTCCGTTGTTTTGGTTTTATGTTATACACTACCTAACTAATACAGAGATCTTCAGACTTTTCTTTCATATCTCTGTTACTTGTATCTTTTTAATGAAAATGACTATTCCAGTATTATTTTCAAATAAAAAAGGCAAAAAGAAATCTTTAAGAGTCAAGTAGTTGGGCCCTTAATAGTGTTTCCAAGTTGCTAATTCTTACAACAGAGGCCATGGATCACAGGCAGTAAAAAAGGAGATGAAGGGAAATCACAGGCCTGGCACATAAATCGAGTGGGCATGTCTGAAAATGAAAGGGATAGACTGGAATCCAATCAAGTTCACAAATTGCCAAAATGATTTCTGGCCAAATAAGATTCAAAGGCCTCCTGAGATAAGCCTTGGGTAAAACTCACAACAGGTGATGGGGAAAGCACAGGATGTACTGCCAGGCCAATGTCTCCAATCCAGGAAAACTCCCATGAAGCCTGACCAATGGAGAGCGAAAGCAGCAAGACTGCATCTCCTGGCTCAAACAGCAAGGGCTCCTTGATTAAGGTGTCCCAATTAAGGGGACCCCAGAGATTGTAACATAAGGAAGCAGAAGACAGAATACTGAATCACCAGGCATGGGATGGAACAACAAAATAGAGGAGCTACTCTAATTAGTGGGCCCAAAGATACTGTCAGGAGGAAAGGATAATAGTGGGCATTCACGAGTAATAATGTTCAAGAGGAAATTGTTCATTCTCTCATTCATAAATTCAACAAATATTACAGGTGCACCAATTAGGTGCCTAGGAACTTGTTCTAGGGGCTCAAATACCAAACTAGGGGGGTTCCTACACAATCGGGAGCCCCGTGGGACTAAGCAATGGACTCCTCCTACGTGTTGGAGTTGAATGAATATCCACATTTTTCATACTGTCAAAAATGGGAAGATGTTACAAGGAGAAGCAGCCCATATTTTTCTAGTCCTTACCAGGCCATAACTGAAAAACAGGTATTAACCAATTTGTGAGTAATGAGGTTGCCCCTTGGGCTAAGATCTCTCTTTTCCAGCATTTCACACTCAGTGAAGTTGAGTCCAAGTTGTGCCTTTCAGTGTCCCAACCTTCCCAAGGTGCAGTGTGCCTCAAACATAGTGTGTGTTCAGTCAATATTTATTCACGGATCCTGTGCCTTGTCTGCAAAGGCCCAAGCAGGGTCAGGGTCAGAGCCAGGGTTGATCAGTTGTCCAAGGTGCCAGTGAATCATAACCTGAGAGTAAATGCATGACATGTGTCCCCTGCGAGGTGGTGGTGGACATTTCACAATGCTTAATGAAACAGAGGGCAGGGGTCAGAGGTGCTTACAGCAAGAAACACGTAATGGATATTGGTATTTAAAACAGAAAGCAGCACTGGCTTTAAGTTAACATTTCATATCCAATAAAGAAGGCTAAATATCTATAGTTTTGATAGATTGGTATAAATGAAACATTAGACGGGCTCTGAAGAAACCTTGTTTCAGATCTTTATTACATGAAATTATTCTTGAGCAGAATATCACGCCCAATATGGTCTGACTCCATCAAGTAGCCAGTTAGATAACATAGGCTGTGCCTTGTCTAATAAGGACAGAATCAGGAAGGAATCTAACAGGACAATGTCACCACTTCTGCAGCCCATGAGCATTGCAAGCCAGAGCAACAGAGAATGTTTCCTGGAAATTCTCAGTGTAGCCATCATGCTCCTGGAGGAGATATTAGGATAGTTTCATAGTCTCTTCCAAAAATCAACACAGTGATGATGCTGAGTGCCTAATGTCACATTATCAAAGAGTGAAGACTGGACAGATCAAATCTCCATCCTTGGCCCACTTGAGAATGGGGAGACCTTTGTTGCCTCCAAATCCTTTTGAGGACTTCCACTGAATCATCGCTGTTTGTGAAAATTTCTCTGGACTTGTCTTAGAGCAATTTCTCTCACCATGCAGGAGACCAAAAGCTCAAGCTGGAATAAATTCAAAATACAGGAAAGGAGGACACAAAACCCAAGTACAACTAATCATGTCAGCCAAAAACAAGCCTAAAGAAAAAATTCAAATCTCCAAGAATGAAGGTAACTCAAATGTCCAAGGAGTAGAGGTACTGTTCGGCAACCCCTGCTAATTTATGCAGGTGCCTGCCACACACATGTTACAGAGGTTCCTAGGTGTCCATGCCATGTGCCCACTGGCAGAGATGTGGATTTTACCATTAGACGAGGCACATGGAGAACCTGGATAAGCAGCCAGTGTTCTTTTAAACTTTGCCTTCAATACAGCAAGTAAAGACTATCTACCAGAAGACCCTACAAAACCTATTTCTCAACAAGTTAGATAATCCATAAAATGTTTTAAAAATTAAGCCAGAAAAAAAATACTCTTCTGTGCTAGTTTTGTCCATAAGACCATCTGAATTAGATTTTGTTTCCACACTGAGCAGAGTGGGAAGCAAAGCAGCGCTGCTGGTCCGTGACCCAACACTACCTACTGTGCAGCCACAGCACGGGCGCTTTTAGAATCATCTTGGCTCTTAATTCCTCCAGTAAAGATGCTTCTCTAAAATGAAGCAAGTATTTCACTCCAGTATACCATTACCATGGACTCCTATATCTAAACGTGTTTCTTCCTTGATACATTTGACCTACTTGAATTTCAGCAATATCTATCTTTCTCAACCAACCAATCATTCATCCATAGTAATCACAGTTAACATGTATATACTAGGTGCTCTTTTACATGATTTTTATTATTATTATTATTTTGCTGAGGAATATTAGCCGTGAGCTAATATCTGTTGCCAATCTTCCTCCACTTTATATGTGAGATGCCACCACAGCATGGCTGACAAATGGTGTAGGTCTGTGCCCAGGATCCAAACCTACAAACCTGGGCTGCTGAAGCGGAGTGCTCCGAACTTAACCACTATGCCATGGGGCCAGCCCTACATGATTTATTTTTTACATAATATATTAACTCAATCATCCTAACAACACTGTAAATAGGAGCTATTACTATGCCCATTTTAGAGGTGAGGAAATTAAGGCTTTGGGAAGCAATTTACTATCTTGCCTACAGTCACAGGGCAATTAAAGGGAAGATCTGGCATGTGAACCCAGCAATTTGTCTTTTAATCCCAGTGCTACATTACACAGGTTTTACTTGCTCATTCCAAAGTCAAATAATATGAACCCAGACATATAATCCAGAGAAAAATGGTAAGAAAAAAATCTCTAAGTGTTCTTGGCCACATTTCTCCCCGACTCCTTCCACCTCACTCTCTACTTCCAGTATTTAGCAATATTTCTTCTACCCCCTTGAAACATGTTTTTGATTTTAAAATGGTCACAAGAAATCCCAGAAAGCAAAGGAGTGATCAAAAACAGGCAAGTTAGGGGGCTGGCCTGGTGGCGCAGTGGTTAAGTTCACACCTTCTGCTTTGGCAGCCCAGGGTTTGCTGATTCGGATCCCAGCTGCAGACCTCTGCACTGCTTATCAAGCCATGCTGTGGCAGTCATCCCACATATAAAATAGAGGAAGATGGGCACAGATGTTAGCTCAGGCCCAAGCTCCCTTCCTCATAAAAAAGAGGAGGACTGGCAGCGGATGGTAGCTCAGGGCTAATCTTCCTCAAAAAAAAAAGGCAAGCTATTGTTTATTTTAACCATGTAGACATGTCCTTGATATTCACATCTTAGCTGATGCTCTAGGTTTTGCGATTTTTCACTTGGCTAGAAGAAAGGGAAGAGATTAACATTACTGAGCACTTTCTCACCATGTGCCACGTAATATGCTCAGTGCTTTCCCCTAGAATACTCTCCTTAATACCAAAAGCAAACCCACCAAAGGTAATTAACAGAATCACTTCTTTTTTTTCTTTTTTTCTTTTTTTTTGAGGAAGATTGGCCCTGAGCTAACATCTGTGCCCATCTTCCTCTATTTTTATATGTAGGACACCTGCCACAGCATGGCTTGATAACCGGTGCGTAGGTCCGCGGCCAGGATCTGAACCAATGAACCCCAGGCTGCCAAAGCAGAGTGTGTGAACTTAACCACTACACCACCAGGCTGGCCCCAGAATCTCATTTTTAAAGACAAAGAAATAGACTCAGAAAGGTTAAGTATCATGGTCAAGGAGACTCACCTAGGAGTAATGGCATGCAGATTTAAGCCAAAACCCAATCGGAAGCTGAGGCTATTTCTGTGACAGCAGGCTAGGGAGTAGATACCCTATCTTTTAAAACCAGAAATGATTCCTTTTTTTTTTTTTTTTCTGAGCAGTGAGTCTTTACAGATTTACTGGTTGTTAAATGCTACCGACTCTAGCTAATTCCCAAATTAACTAGATTCCTTTCAGAGCTTATAAAATGTGCTACACACTCAACTTCTGAATTTAGCATGCAAGATGATGACCACAGCAGCAAGAATGGTGCAACTCTCTTGTTAGAACAATGCATGCCTAAAAGCCTCTTTTTAATTTCTACCTTCTTTTATGAGGACTACATGAATGAGGACACACCTAGGATACTGCATATTAATTTCAACACAGCTAATACCCAAAATGCCCCACCAATTTACTCTTCACTGACAATGTTAAAAGAAAATGATTTATGCAGATCAATCATCTCGCTCATCAAGTCCTGGCCTGACAGCCAGCCTTCATCATTGCTATTTAAAAGGCACCGCTGACAGAAAAGACCGACTCTTTGATTAAGGGCCCTGTCTGGCTAACCTTTTATTTGAAGAATGATTGCCGCTGAGTGACAAATACTTTTCCATTCATTTCAAGGCAAAGATATTGACATTCAAATTCTTGATGGCTACACTGAGCAGATGCCACTGTTGGCAAGAGGCTTGAGAGCAACAGCAGGTATGCCATGGCTCTGGGGGTGAGAAGGAGAAAGAATAAAACTGAAACACACACACAGTCTCTGGCTAAAGATTCTCAACCAGTGAAAGCTACGGGTCTCTCAGCCAGATCCTCTTTCCTCAGGAGTTATCAAAGAACATCTGTTTGTAGTTTCACTGCAGTTCTCTTCTTAAAAGTGCCCTTGCATCACCTTGACCTTACTTGGAACTACACAGGCAGCAAAGATACAGAGGAAAAAGCAGTTCATGAGCATACACTTCCCAAACCTAGAAAAAAACATCTTCTCCATCTCCCTCCTGAACCGTGGGATGCCAGCAGACCCCAAGGTAGGAGGACTGGCCTCCTTTTGGCCTCATGGGACCTTTAGTGACTGAGTACAAAGTGGAAGAAGCATCTGAAAAATCACCTACAAAAATCAAAACAGGAATATTTTATCCTATGAGCTAAGGAGAAAGAAGAGAAAAAAACTACAAAAAAGAGGCAGGGACTGACAGAAACAGAGTAACCAAAAGAGACAGAAATTATACTTTTTTAAAAAAGGCAATTTTTTGAATCCTTTTCAGGTGGACTTCTACTTTGGTCAGTAGCACATATATATAATGTGAACAAATCCTCCTGGCAGGATTATTTAGCTTATTTTTACTTCTTAAATACAAAATATTACCTTAAAGGGAAGTGAGCAAATTATGGATTAAGGAAGGGTATTTGTGACAACAGCCATCACAAATCCTCAAGATTAATCATTTCCAGGAACAAAATGAAAATACCTCAGCAGGTCATTAGTAATTCCTTCTAAATCTTGCCAAGATGCAACGTGTGGGTCCTCAGGTGCCTCACAAGGAAGAGGGTATCAAAAAAACTATAGCTCTCATCTTCCAACAAATTCCAAGTGGGAGAGGCAGGAGACAGCCGAGACACAGACAGAACCTTCTCCTCAGTCATCCCAGGCCCAACAGATGACCCAGGCAGCAGAGTAGAGGAAAGTGGTAAGTCTTCAAAGAAAGAAAACCTGGGCTTGAATCCAGTCTCTTGCTACTTACTAGCTGAGGGACCTGGAGCAAGTTACTTTCTCTCCCCAGTCCTCTGTTATCCCATCTGCAGAATGGGGATAGTAATGTTTACCTTGCAGAGTTATTTGTGAATATTAAAAAATGTGCATTAAGTAAAGCAACTTTCCATTACTAAACTCCTTTCCCCCTCCTTTCTTTTCCTCTTCTCATCTTTACTCACTCATTTAACGGGAGAGTAGACCATAAGGGGTATGGGGGAAAAAACCTACAAGATTTACAGTTACAAGAGTAAGCTATGACTCCCAGCACAGACACTTACTACCTGTGCAACTATGCAAGCTTTCGATGTGTTACAAGCTGAACCTCAATTTCCTCAACTTTAAATGAGAGCAGTCATAATAGCCCTACTTCCCTCACTGTGTGACAATGAGAACAAATAAGATGTTATTGTTAAAGCACTTTATAAATTTTAAATTGATACAGAAATGTTTGCTGTTGTTACTGTTGTTCTCCAAAAACAGGATACCTCACCCCATTTTTATCTTTTACCATATTTATTTCTCCCATCAATATTTCTCATGGTAATAATAAATCAATAACCAGTTAATTAATCAATAATCATAACATCACCTCCATTCCTCAGAATTACAAGTAGTTGCTTCTGCAACTGTCTCAAAGAAGTACCAGGTAGAAGTGATGTCTCTCCCATAACAAAAATTTATTGGAGCTTATTATGATCCAGGCTTTGGGACAAAGAGGTGAATGAAAAATGCAAAATTCAGTCAAGTGGAGCAAACAGAGAAATAAAGAAATGATTTCAAAACTGTTGCACTATATAAGTTAAGTACAAATTTCGCTAAGGATGCCAATGAGGGAGGGCGTGACTACCTGGAAGAGTCAGGGAGGATTTCATTACGATGGTATTAGACCTGCATCTTCAAGGGTGAGCAAGTCCTCACCATATGGAAAAGGAAGAAAAAGGTCATTCAAGGAAAGAGAATGTCAGGTGGAACGGCATGGAGGCCCAAGAGAGATCACATGCTCTGGAAGAGACAAGGGGAAGTTCAAGATATCCTATAGATTTAAGACTTACTCCTTTAGTCAATGGGGAGTTTGAAACTGCTGTGATGGTCCATGGTTTAGATGAAAGGCTGGATACACAAATATTGGCTGGGCACCTACTCTATGCTAGAAACTGGAGACACAGAGATGCAAAAGACTATCCCACACTCCCTCTGGGAGGTGAGCTAGATATTCTCACTTGCTTTCAAGCAACAAGCAATATCTGAACAGCTAGCCAACTGGGTACAATGAGGACCCCTGGCACCAGCACCTGTGACTTCATGTTTGGCCTTGGAACCTGCCCCTCATACCCAATTTGCTGAAGTGGGACCCTGCTTTTCTGCTTGACCCTGTTTCATCTCTCTGGACTCTGATGCCAACTCTGGATCACCCACTTACATGTTGATAGCTCTGTCCTACAGCTTTCTGCCTTTCCTCCCTGATGCTGGCCTACTGCTGTCCTGCTTTGACCTGCAGCAATCCAGGGGATTGCCTGAGTGCTCCTGAAATGGTCTCTAAAAGTGGGTAGGTCTCTATTCCAAACCTCTGGCCCTTGCTTCCTGTATGCACCACCACTTCAAATGTAGGAAGAAGGAGGCTATGTGTTTACCAAATCTTGTTTCATTGTCCTCTAACTGGGCACACAGGAAGACAACATTTGACAACCTCCCTTATAGTTAGTTTGAATTCTGGTCAATACAGGAAAAAAGGGATGTAAGCCATTCCCAGGCCTGGCCCTTAAAAACATCACAGTGCAGACCTTCTTTATTAGTTTCCTAGCCTACTATAACAATTACTACAAATTTACAAACTTGGTGGCTTGAAACAACAGGAATTTATTCTCTCACTTTGATGGATACCAGAAATCCAAAATCAAAGTGTCAGTAGGACCACATTCCCTCTAAAGGCTCTTGAGGAGAATCCTTTCTTGCCTCTTCCAGCCCCTGGTGACTCCTGGCATTCCTTGGCTTATAGCAGCATCACTGCAAACTGTGCCTTTGTTTTCACACAGCCTTCATCCTACTGTGTGTGTCTAGGTGGAATCTCCCTCTCCTTTCTCTTGGAAAGACACCGTACTGCTCTCTCAATCCAGCATGATTTAGGTAAAAATCTTAAGATCCTTAAGTAATTATATCTGGGAAGGCCCTGTTTCCAAATAAGGGCACGTTCTGAGGTTCCAAGTGGACGTGAATTTGGGAGGTCACCATTCAATGCACCATACCTCCCATGCATGCCTAGAGGCCTCACGATCCAGATGGCACAGGAACCAGATGTCAGAGGCCTCACTGAGCCACACCCCTGAGTGACTAGGCAAAACAGAGTGCCCCCAACACCCTCACAGGGCACTTAAATCAAGCAAAAACCCAAAACGCTGTGGTGTTAAGCCACTGAGATTTCAGGGTTAATTTGTTACAAGAGCAGAGCCCAGCCTGCCTTGGCTCCTACTCAAGCTTCATGCTCTCGCTCTGCAATCCAAACACTGTTTCTGGGCCCAGGGCTAACACGCAACGTTTTCATTTGGGTTCAACTTTTGCTCAAAAGCCCTTTTAGGTGGCCCTTGCTGCACATCCCAGGAGTTTCTCCCAGAGCTTAGCTTGGCCTGGATCTGACTATTTTGGAGGTTTCTTGTTTTCCCTGGGTAGTATCATTAGGCTTTTGCTGATAACATCACTGTTTTCTCTCCTGGCCTCAAAGGAGATGTGGTGGCCAGTGTGAGTTAGTGACTGCATTTATTGGGGCAGGGGAGAGGGACAGAGGAGTCGAATGTTTTCCATCAAAATTCATCCAAAAATGAACCAAGAAAAACAGTAGCTGGTATGCCTGTCTTACAGAGGTGGAAAGAGCACAATGTTTTAACATCATGCTGACTTGGATTGAAATTTCCCAGCTCTGCAAACTCAACAGCTATGATAATTTGAATGTTACTTATCATTACAGAGCCCTAATTCTCCTACCTCTACCAAAAAAAGTGGGGGGGAGGGGGCGGCGAACACCATCTTTCCACAGGGTGGCTGTGAGGATTAAATGATACTAGATTGGTATTTATCTGAGCACTATGATCGCAGTGGTTACCAGATAAGTGTTCCTATGGACAGGCCAATTTATTCCCACTTGGATCTTCTGCCCTTCTGGGCCAAGGTGATAGGGAAGTTGGCGTGAAACCATGATCTTCAGCACTGGTCTCAATGACCTCCAAGCATTTTCTGCTTTTTCTCTAGTTTAGCCTTTTAGAAACTACTAGTCCATTCCTTGGAAACAGCTTACAAGATAGTGGATAGAACAACTAATCTCTTTAATTAGCTGAGTTTTGCTCTTTAACACTTCATGAGAGTTCCTTATGATCCTCCAATTAGACTGAAAACTGAAGATAGGGACTATGTCTTCTCCTACTTCTGTAAACCCCACAGCAGTCAGCACAATGACAAACCGAACATAGGTGCCTACCTATACTCACTGCCTGACTACAGAGAAAACAGGAGGATGGAAAGTTCTCATGACTAAGACAGGATTTGGCCTCCAATAACATTCGCAAATCAATGGGGAAGTATTAACATTAGCTAGTATACCCATAGAGTAGAGGGAAGGTAGCAGAAGTTGAAACACTTAAGAAATGGACCAAAAACGAGGTAGAATTCATCCCCACTCTCGGGATTTGGTGAATCCTTCCATAAATAAATCAGTTAATGTCGGTTTATCACTCCCTTCCCAGCTGGATCAGCAAAATTTACTCTTACAGTTGTATGAAAGGGTTATAATAAATTATATGTTATATATTCTATAGCATGGTATATAATATGTGTGTTAGATATAAATTTGCAATTCATATTTATAGCACCTGCTTTGTGCTGGGCACTAAGTGTTTTACCTATATATTAATTCATTTAGCCTTCACAACTCCACAACATAAATGCTATTGTTGTCACTGTCTTACATTGAGGAAACTGAAACCAAGAGAGGCTAATTTGCCCAAAGTTACAGAACTAGTAAGTATCAAGGCCAAGTGTCAAATTCTGGCAGCCTGGCTGCAGAGCCCATGACCTCAGCCACTATGCAACACTACCTCTCATGGTGGGAGGCAGAGGGTATAAAAGTGAGCCCCCAGCCAAGATGGACCTGGGCAGAGGCAGCTTAAAAATGATATAGATTCTGAAAACATAGCCCTTCAACAAAAGAAGGTAGTGGCAGGAGCAGGGAATTTATCTGGCAGCCACAGATGTAAGGAGACAAACCTACATAAGAGAAGAGCTGGTGACAACCCACCTTAACAGTAACAGGAGCCAGATGGAAGAAATCCTTAAATGAATGCCTTTGGTCTGAGATGGGACTAACCTATGACTAAGACCCTGAATAGCAGTAGCATCCGAGGGCCCAGGAACACACACCTCTAGCAGGCTGGAGGCAAAGGATACAGAAGAGGCTGGGGAGAGGTTCCAGAAAGCTTCAAAAGTCTGCTTTGAGCTTCATATCTTTAATGTACATACTGCTAGGGGCAAGAGACAGCTAGCTTTCCCACCAGCCCTATGAAGCTCAGCAACCCATCCCCTGCACTTGTTTACCATTACTGAATAAATCATTTCAGTTTCCTCCAGCTTTGGCCCTGCTCCACAATAAACAGAGAATAAATCGGGGCTCCCCTCTCAAGGTTGTCATCAAAAGCAGAGAGGGCAATGGTGTTCTCTCCCAGGCTTTGCAGACCTTGTGGGCAATGTCCCCTCCTCCCTCTTTAAGCATATCAGAATGAGCAATATTTGACGGTTGATTCTTTCATCTCTGCAGCTTTGAAAACCTCAAACGTCATATCAGATCTACAACAAAGAGCACGGACTTCGGGGGTTGACAGCACCGCCATAATTAAAGACAACCATCAATAAGCTGCCATGTTAAACAATGCCATGTTATAACTGCTCCAAATCCAACTGTTTACCTTTCAGACATTTCTATGGAAAGGTTTAAACAGGTGCAGTTTGAATTGTTTTCATAAAGATATGCAAACAGGAGATAGGAACTTTTCTTCTCTTTAAGAAAGAGTGTAATGTACAGCATGCTATTCCCTTGCTAATAGTGTCCAATTGATTTACTCAGGGGAAATAATCTCTGGTAACCGATAAGAATATGAATCCAAAAATAGCACTGAAAATATTACAGGTACATTGCCAAAGATGAACTGGGAAACAATCCAAAAATTTCCATCTTAAGTTCCTTCTGGCCCATGGTACTCAGTTTCCTCCTTTGTATAATAAGGAGGTTGCATTTCAAGCTATGTTGACATGCAGAAATCTTTCTCCAATGCGAGTACAATAGAATGGGAAAACTCAAGAGTGTTTTTGGGGTAGATCAGGGTCCCTCTTGCCCCAGTATGCCTCCAAAAGATTTCTAGAACTTTGAGAAACACTGGACTGAATCATCTCTCTTAGTTCTTTCCAGGTCCAAAATTATATAATTCTCAAGAAAGAAAAAAAAAAGGGTGTAAAACACTTATTCCATATTTGGTCCACAATGTTTTTCTTACTGTTTAACATCTAAGTAACACTGAATGAATGCGGTCCTGAGTGGACAAATAATAAAGGAAATTTTAAATAGCTTCTTCTCTGCTTCTTTTTGAGTTTTGGGTAGGACTAACCATATCAATAGCAAAAACAAAGAGGTGACAATGAAATAAATGATAAGTCTCTGGTTTACAAACTGAACTCCTCAGCTGGGTATTCAGAGCTGGCTCAGTGTCCCAGTTCCCAGACAGGTCTGAGATGAGCAGAAGGAATGTGCTCCCCAAACTTTTCTTCTGCCTTCGAATCTTATGCCAGCTTCCTAAGGCCTGCGCTTGTTACATTTCCAGTTCTACCTATATGGTGGAGATCTCCAGAGGTTTCTGAAGCTCCTGAAAAGTCAATCCATTCAAAGACAGCCAGGAACTTTGCTTGCCTTGGATGATACCATGAGAGTTGAGGTGGGGACAAGAGGATTGTTCTGTGGAACCACCAAGATATCCCTTTGGAGCCACTCAAGCAGAGACTCCCTCAGTAGGATTTGGGAGGTTTCTCCATGTACAAGGACTGCTTATCACCTCATATGGTATAACTCATTCCTGGTAGAGGCACCACTGGGCCAAGATCACTTTGGCTCTGCTTAAGGTCCCACATCATGAATCATTATGTGGACCACTGGGAAATTTTTTGATACCTGAGGAAATGATACTGTTGGAATAAGCGTAAAGACTTGTCGCTTTGTTTCTTTGCAGACCAAAGATCTTAAAATTTATAACAAGAGAAAAATCTCCACTGCTTGCTTGGGACAAACCAAAAAATTTACAAAGGCTGAATCTGACCTCTTTCTATAAAAATCATATGGAGAATCCTTGACTGTACAGACCTAATTTCATTGCTAGGCCCCTCCCAATGGGTGCCTCACAAAATCTCCAAAGAGGAAGATCAAACAAAGCATCTCACTTCTATGAAGGGGGAGGCGATGTCCAGCTAGCTCCAACTGACTAGGGCAGAGCCAAACGAAGGTAGATAAAACCACACTTCCAGACTAAGGATGGGCCTCTGGATCTTCTCCATCCCTCCCACCACTATCATTCTTGAGAACCCTGTTTCCTTCTAACCTGAAGCTCCATTCTGAAAACAATGACCCTTTATGAAGAGCTTTCATCCCAGCTTAAGTTCTAAAAAATCAAAGAGCCAATATGTCTGAGCTGGAGAAAGCGTCCCTCTAAAATCTGGGGAAACTGCCTTGGGTGGTTTCTATTTAGTGGTAATATCTTCTCCTTTAACTTGTCAGATTGTCTTGCTGTTTTCAGAATGAAACCAGATATAAATAAAGCAAAAAAAAAAAACGTGTTTGACATAGGCTCCTGATTGGGCTTACTTTCTGAGTTGAGAAGACACACAGTTGTCTAAGCATGGTTACATTATAGTCCTACACTTTGTCATAAATTTACTATATCTTTCTACTTGTCTATAAAACAGTCTGCTCCTCATCTTTCTAAACTTGGCCTGGGTACAGAACTTTTAACTGAAAATATCTAACAATATGTCATATCCACCAGACGATACATGACAGCTATTTCTAAGATATATAATATTATTAATTGTTTTTGAATGTAATTGAACTGTTATGAATCTAAAAAGTATAAAAATGACATTTAACCATCAACAGTTCTTGAAACAATATACACATCAAAGAAGAAACACTAACAAGTCCAACCATACTCATAATTTCAAAATTATCCCCTTTGAAACCAAAATGACATGAAGAAAGAATGTAAGAACTTAAAAACAAAATTGTAATGTTTGAAAATATTAAACTCGCCTTCTGATAAAAGTTAAGTGTGAACTAAATTATTTTTTATGTTTACGGGACTGTCAAACAATGTGCTGTCTCCTTAAACTATTTAAAGAGCTGTGTGCGTAGCGTGTGGAGAGGACCTGCAAGGTACCAACAACGTGAGCAGAGCAACAAGCAGATTTACTTGAGTTTACTCTGATTCACTTATCGTGGAAGATAAAAAAGAAGATACAGTCTAAGCCTTAAAGGAGCTCACAAACTTACTGAGGGGACAAGAGAGGTGCATAAAATTTTAAAACAATGAAACAAAACTATCTTGAATTAAAAACCCAAATGAAAGTTCTGGTAAGTCAGTAATGTGCAGGGTTAGAGCAGGAAGAACTCAATGTGAGCCAGAGTAGTTGAGGAGGCTCCATGAAAGAGCTAGAATTTTAGCTAGATCTTGAAAACTGAGTCATATTTGTAAGAGATAAAGAAGGTCACAGGGTATTTACAGTAGGAGAGGCAGTGTCAATAATAGCCTGAAAGCTGAGACAAATATAACTTTTTGGGTGAAGGGTGAACTGGAAGGAATGGCCCAGCCAAAGGCCTGGACCTCAGGTTACCCACAACTCAAGGACATGGAAAATATTGCTCTGAATCCTTCTTCCCAATTGTTTCTCATGGCCTGCTTCATCAGAGTCCCACTGACTTGTAATTCTGAGGCTCCCAGTGTCCCTCTCTCACCAGGCTTGTGCTCCAATGGACCCAAACAAGAGGAACCTCACTGGGCTCATTATTATATGAGTCAGAAACTTCCTTCCCATGGCTCCAAGGATTGAGCTCATTGTAAGAACCCATCAAACTGGCCAGAATTAGAAGTAGTCACTCCCATCACCCTTTTAATGTATTACAACCTTTCTACTGTGTCCCTTCTGTTCTATTCCAAGATCAATGGTTCTCAACCAGGGGCCAGTTTGCCCCCTAAGGGACATTTGTCTATATCTGGAGACGTTTTCATTTTGTCACAAAGGAAAGGAGGATGTGTTACTGGTATCTAGTGGGTAGAGGCCAGGGATGCTGCTAAACATCCTATAATGCATAGGACACCCCTCACAACAAAGAATTCTCCAGCCCAAAATGTCAATAATGGCGAGGTTGAGTTGGAATGAATATAAACATTCTGAACAAATATATAAATTCTGAACAAATTTATCTTACAAAATGGAAAAATTTCCTCTTCCTTTTTCTTAAACTTACCTAGACCCATCAACTTCTAGAAGGCTCAGCTCAAATTCCAAAGTGCTTTCCAGGCCAAAGTTGCCTGATCCATGCAGCCCTGATGAGTACCCCGTTCCCACCCCATAAGAAGAGTGCACTTGCACTGAGGGGAGGGGGCACTCTGGTAATGAAATGTGTCCTCCATTCAGGCAAATAATATACCCACACCTAAATCCAACCAGAAATCAGAAGATATTGAAAGCCAGTACATGTTGTACCCTTTGTGCCTTTCCAAAGCTAGACAAACTTCATGTACTTAAATTTTAATAGGGAGGAAACACATTATCCAAATATTTGCTATTTGAGTACTTTCAGTTTTGAGTTTGCATAGGCAAACAAAAGTCATCATAACTTGAAAAGATTCACTAGTGGATTGATCATTTAAAAAACTGGTTCCTACTCACACATCCCTTCCAAGTAGCATCTATCCCTGATGCTTGTACCAACAGTTCAAGCCTGTCTGGTGGTGAAATGTTATATAAGCCCTCAGTACAAATCAACTGCAAAATGAAATGGAAGCTTTTGTAAAAGATGTGGGGATTCATGAACTCAACTGAAGTGATGCTGCAGAAACACTCCAACTACACTCAAAATCACTGATTTTGCACCCTTAGACCAACTGAAAAATAGAAAATGAAGAGGATAACACAATAAGAATTTTAGGAGACTGATTTAAATATCAAAGGGTTAAGAAAGGCTCATAAAATTGAAGACCTAACTTTGCAAAAATAAACAAATCTTATAATTGTACAATAAAAGCAAATGAAGTAAAAGATCTTTGGTGTCAACATGTAATTTTGTCAGAAAAATTAAGGGGAAGAAATTAAATTAATAGTTGAATTTTTTTTGTTCTAAGAATTAGACCATAGTTGCAATTATAACTCAAAATGTTTTTGATAGAAAATATATACATAATTTTGAGCTTTTGATTTCAAAATTAAATCTCCAACTTTTTCTCCCTATATTTACTATTACACTTTGCTTTCCATTTAAGTTAATTCACTTTAGCTGATCCTTCTCCAATAGGAATTACCTTCATACCAGGAGCCTCCTCCTGAAGATCCTGACCACACGAAGCAATGGCAGAATGACAAGACAGGCTACAATCCTTTCCAGTCCCACCTCATTGCCAAACTTGCCTTTCCCACACTTAGTGATACTTCATAAAAGTGCCCAACAGCCTCCCCTACCTCTGACAACTGCAAGTGACTGCCAAAAAGCGGAGACGAGAAGGTATGAAAAAAGTCTGAAAGCAGAAACAAAAAGCCCTCCAAAATCCATACCCAAATCTCAAGCTCTTGGAATAAAATTCCAACTCCCAACCAGGGCCCACCAGACCCTGAGTAATCTGGCCCCTGCATGCCTCTTCAACTTCATCTTAAAATTCTTTAAGCTTCTTTACCCTCTAAACCAGCCAGCCACATGGATCTGTCTGGTCCTCAAACTTGCTGAGCCTTTTCACACCTTGTGAACTTTGCATGTGCTGTCCCCTCTGTCTGAACTGTTTTTCCCCAAATCTTTCCATTCTGATCCACAACTCTCAGCATAAACATTCCCTCCTGAAATGACTTTTATCATCAGCCTATTTAAAGTATCCTCAATACTCTACGTATACTTAATAGACACTGAAAAACTATTTGTTAAATAGATGGATGGAAGGATGGAAGGATGGAGGATGGATGGATGGATGGATGGATAGAATTAGTTTGTGTGGGAGAGTCAGTCAATATCTGCTGTCAATAGCCATTATTCCCTAAGGCCATTTTCCAAGCAATTGTTTCTCTCCCTTGGATCATTTGAGATTGAATCAGTGAATCCAGAGGTAGGCAGGAAACAGCCTGATTAAGGTCACTGCATCAACCCCCAGGGATGGTTCCCTATCATCCATTTTCTCACGCTTTGTGTCAAGTCTTGCTTCCAGCACTTCCAGTGGCAAGGTTTCTCTTACCTCCCCAGGGACTTGTCTATACACACTCCCTCCCTATTGTGAAATTTGTCCTGATTTTCCCAGCCTAAATTCTTTTCTGCTTAACTTCACGCCATTACTCACAGCTATCTCCCTCTAGACTACAACAAACAACTCTGTGGAATTCCCTTTCTTCTCCTGGCTTCCTACAACTTCCCAATTCCATACCCTATTCCTTGATGAAATGGCATGGCATGAGACCCATGCAGGAAGAGTTTATACAAATGTTCTGAATTAGAACTCGGTCACCACTACCCTCATCTCACCCTCCTATCTCTCTCTCATCCATCATTCCTTTGCCCCTTCCTCCCACCCCCAGCCTCCACAAGCCCAATCTGGCTTTATTTTCCCATTACACAATGCTTTCAAAATATAGTCCTCTGCTTGATGTAAACAGCAGGTTTCTGGAAGGCTGCATAAGTTGTTATTGATGGTGGCTTTTGGGGAAGGGAGGGCTGTGGGGGAGAAGACATTTTTTTGTTGATACCTTTTTGTGCTATTTGTATTTATAACTTTGTGCATATACAACTATTTTTTAAATTTTGGTAAAATACACATAACAAAATTTACCATCTTAACCATTTTTAAGTGAAGAGTTCAGCGCTATGAAGTACATCCCCACTGTTATGCAACCACCACCACTATTACACAACTTTTTCCATTGAAATTCCTTTAATTAAATGTTTAAAAGTGCAGTTTTTGATAAAGTAGCTATACAAAACAAAGGATAAGATGGAAGTGAGGATGCTATGCCTGGCACGACCAATCAAAAACAAATATCAACATCACTTAGCCATTCTCGATATACTAAAAACTAAAATATAGGGTGACATATACTCTATAAAAATAAGAACAAGGGAAGAAAAGGAATGAAATACAAAAACTAAAAAAAATACATGGTCTTACTCCCCCACACATACTTATAATAAAGATGGACCAAAATAAGTATGTGCGTTTTCAGTCTAGTATAGAGAACAGACATATTAACAAAACAGAATTATGGCTATCACAGCAGTTTGTGCAAAAAAATTATTAGCTTTATTACTAATAGGAGTTTTCCAGCTGTTAAATCTGATCATCAAAACACTGCCAATTTTCTCTGTCACATAGTCTTTTCGTGCAGTGGGGAACTTGTTTCAATTAAGGGATTTTCTCACTTCTTAATAATTCTCATATTTGGAACAATCCAAGAAGTGGTATCATACTCAGCTCATTTTATGTAATTTTATAACTTGATAGAAGTGGCAAAGACTGCCACATATGAGGATGGTGATTTTGTGTGTCTCCAGTAGCCGATCTCAAAGTCAAATTTCCCCAATCTGACAGCATGAAGGCTGAAGCAAACCTCTGATTGCAATTTCTGCAATCAAAACACTCCCTCAAACCCCACCTGTTTCATAGGACATGCACACTTTGCCGTCCCTGATGGGTTCCAGCTTCCATTAAGTCTGACTTCTCCTTGGAGTAAGTGTTCTTTCAACACTGATATCTCAGTTCTGAACAATAGGCGCTAGTTGATCCAAGATAGGCTAGATGTCTGGAAAGGAGGATGTCTAGGAAACCGGTTATGTACAGCAATTAAAAAAAAAATCTCACCTAAAGCATTTTCAGTTTGCAACTCTCAATGATCCCTATATATTTGTTCCAAATATCTATCTCTATCACTCTATCTTTCGAGCACACACTCTCTCACTGTCACCCACCCACCCACACACACATACACACAGAGCACATTATGCTATAACACATTTGCTTCTTACACTAAAGAACCCCAAAGAGCCACCTGGCTATCAGAGTCAAGCTCTTTGACATGATATAACAGTAGTCTTTTCCACGTTGTATGAGGTTAATTTAATATAACAGAAGGTGGGACTGAGGAACCACTATCAGAATAGGAACAAGACTTAGAGAAATATCTTTATCTCTGACTTTAGCTCAAGACTCTGGAAATGGTTGGTGAACAGAAATGAAAAATAACAGCAAGGTGTAAGGAATAAAACATTAGACTAGGATCTGGGATATTTACATTCAAATCCCAACTTCAGTGTTTCCTAGCTGGATGTCTTTCCATAAGTAACTTGCAACCTGATAGTTTCCTTACCTATAAAATAGGGTGATTATGATCCATCTGATGGACAGGTTCTGCACAGAGAAGAAATTACTAAGGATATTTGTATAATAATTTGCCCCGTTTCTGTCTTTTTTATTCCTATAAAGTATATCAATGGGGGAAAATGGGCTGCCATTTCCCATTGCCAGTCCAGTTTTGAGGATTCTTAAGACACCAGCACCAGGGCTGTATGAGATTCCAACTGCTGCTTAACAAACTATCACAAACTTGGTGGCTCAAAAGAACAGAACTTTATTCCCCCACAGTTCCAGAAGCTGAAAGTCTGAACTCAGTATCCCTAGGTCAAAATCAAGATGTCAGCTGGGCCACACTCCCTCCAGAGGCTCTGGGGAAGAATCTGTTCTTTGCCTTTTCCAGTACCTGATGCCTGCTGGCACTCTTTGGCTTGTGGCTGCATCATTCCAGTCTCCAAGGCCAGCATCTTCACATCTGCTCCATGTTCACACTACCTTCTCTTCTGCGTGTGGGTCAAATCCCCCTCTAACCCCCTCAGGAGGACGTATGTGATTACATTTAAGACCCAACCAGGGGCCAGCCCCGTGGCCGAGTGGTGAAGTCCACATGCTCCGCTTCGGTGGCCCAGGGTTTTGCTGGTTTCGATCCTGGGTGTGGACATGGCACCGCTCAACATGCTGAGGCAACGTCCCACATGGCACAACCAGAGGCACTCACAACTAGAATATACAACTATGTACTGGGGGGCTTTGGGGAGAAGAAGGAAAAAAAGAAAAGAAGATTGGCAACAGATGTTAGCTCAGGTGTCAATTTAAAAAAAAAGTCCCATCCAGATAATCAAGGGTAATCTCCCCATCTGAAGGACCTGAACTTAATCACGTTTGCAAAGACATTGCAGTGTTGCTCTTGGCCTTGGGGCTTTCAAACAAAACCAAATGGACAGACAAAGCTTACTACTATGTACATGTGGGTAGGGAAATGTGGCTGGATTGTCTCATCATCATCTCTGAATGAATAAAAGCTGAGTTCAGACCAAAAACAAAGACATTGCCATATAAGGTAACATTTACAAGCTCCAGGGATTAGGACCTGACATTTGGGGGGTGGGGCATTTTTAAGCCTACTGCAGGTACCAAACACACAAAGCACAAATAGATCAGGAAAAGAGGCTAATCAAACAACTGTGGAAAAATTCAAATTACCCCTTGAAAGAGAAATCACATTAAGCTTTTTGCCTACTTCATACTGGGATATGAACGATGATCTCAGGCTTCCTAGTAGCACCAAGATGTGTCATTAAATGGACATGAATTCGGTTTTAGGGGAAAAACCAGAAAGGTGAGCTTTGCAGAGTATCCTAGCAGGTAGACAAGAGCCATGAACAAGGCAGGAGAAAAGTATGTGAATCCCAGGGAAGGGCTGGGAAGGAAGAAGCAGAATTTCCCTCTCAATTTCCACCTTAGCTGAGAGCCATCCCTATGTACAGGCCACAGGGAAATGAGAAACTGTCTATTAAACGTCATTCTGTGAGTTCATTCTTTCACTCCTTCCACAAATGTTCATCGAGCATGTACTACATCCTGAGCATTGCCCACAGCACTGGAGAGAGAGCAGCAAACTCAATGAAGAAAAATGCTTCCCCTCGTGAGACCCACATCTCAAATCAATGCAGCAACTGTTTATACACAGCCTACTATGTGTCAGATCCTTTGGTGCATGCAACAAAATCTATTCCTGGGCCGAAAGTGGCCTGTATGCTCTGAGGTGGACATTCAACCCTCCGAATAATCTATCCTGCTGAAGGTCAATGCAGAAGCCCAGAGCACTCAGACAAGCCATCCTCAGAGGGACATTTTTTAGGATGCAGTGTAATACCTGGAGCCACCATTCTCCACTCCCTCCTCACCTTGTCAACCTCACATAACAGATTCTGAAAGCTCCTCCTGTCTATCTGATTACATACTCCAGGCTTCCCACAGGAGGGCTGCATGATTAAGTGGCATTCAATCTTCTCTGCTGGGTGATGTCAGGCTCAGCAGCATCACCACACAGAGTGGGCACCCCAGCAGCTGGAGGGGGAGCAATTCTGAGCAAGTGAAGAATGGGGATGCAGGGGCAGAAGAGGAGAGGGGAAAGCGGCTCCTTTTCATTCTGCGCGTGAGCTTCTCTGGGTCCCATAAATTCCTCTGCCCTGTATATTTCACTCAGCTGTCTAAATGAGGTTTGCTCATATAGCCACCACTGTGCAGAATCAATCATGCCATTCTGCACAGAATGTTAATTGTGTGCCTCTCAAAAGAAAAAAAAATTGGAGCATACTGCAGAGGCCATAGACAAAGTTCAAAACCTCTTTTTTCTTTTTTTTTGATTTTACAATATTTTTTAAATTGCCGTGTGAAGTACATAGTCACAAACCCAGAGGTGACCCAGCTGCAATCCAGGTGCCTTTTTCAAGGCTGGGGAGAGAAACATTAAGAAACTTCTTTGCACTTCCATCAATTGTTCCACACAACACTTCCAGAGTCAGCTGCTAAGCAGCCCAAATAAAGATGCTCTGAGCACTCCCAATAACCAGTGTCCAGGTTAACTCCACACAAAACAGCCCATTCAAATTAACCCAAGCTGCAAATCTCCATTTGTATCTGACAGAAATTGACTCACCTCAGAAGTAGGAAAGGAAAAGAAAAAGTAATAAAGAGTCTTCTCCTTCTTCCCTTCCTTATACCCAAAAGCAGTAAATACATGAGGCTGGCTATTACAAAAGTAAAATTAAGTAGACGAATGACAGCAGAAAAAGTCTTTATCAAGTCACCATCTAAGTGACTGGGACCCAACAGTTACATCTGTTACAGGTAATCTTATTTTTTATTCTACAGAGGTCACATTATTAAACTACAGATCACGAGATCATGTGTTTAAAGAGGGCAGAGATGCTTTGAAAACACACACACGCACACACACACACACAGACATACGCACGCACACACCCCTCTTTGCAGGGAGGGCGAAGAGCTGACTCCACAGCCAGAGCCTTCAAGGATCCCATTGTTTCCTGAAGGACTGGATGGACACTGTGACAACCACATTGCCTTCTACTACCAATTTTGGGAACATGTGAAAAATATGGTATGCTGCTTGCTGGTATGTGGTCCTAGATGACTCATAAATCTTCCTTTATCTCCTTCGTGGTGTTAGCAGAAAAGGATGAGTTGCTTTTTTCCATCTCATTCTCTCGTCTATCTGTCTGTTAGCTGTGCCCTTGAGCAAAGATTACTGATGCCCTGCCTTTGATATATGACACATCACCCACAGCAGCTTTTCATCAAGTGAATTAACCTGGAAAAATGCAAACCTACCTGCCAGTTGCTTCCAAACTTTGCACAATTCCTTTGTGTACTTCCTTTCTAATGTGCATCAGGCAGGAAGGCAGCAAGTGCAAGCTAAAGAAATATGGAAAATTAAGAGAATCTAAACTGGGGGCTCTGTGAAATAACTTACTCGCCAGAATAGGCTGCTTTTGCATAAAGACCTTCAGAGGAGGTTTAAATGAAAAACCCCAGCTAAGTCACAATTTAGAATGCTTTGCACCTGAGCTGGAAAATGCCATTTTTCCCCAGTCATTTATTCTGTGTGCCTGGAATAATGACAAGAGCCTTGGCAGCCATTGATGACACAGTTACAGGAAATATTTGGTGATTTCCAATCAATAATCTAGATGGACTGGGGAGTAGCCTGGAATTGGAAGGAGCAGCCAGACAGCAGTAAAAGAGAAAGAGAAAGTGAGAGGCTAAGATAGGGAGGAGAGAAAACTGAAGAAGAGAAAGGAAAGCAAGCATGAAATGAATCTGGATTCTTCTGCCGGACCCTCCCACAACTGGGGCTCTATGCAACCAGATTCATTGACAATCAGTTCCTGAAACCTCCTAATTACTATGGAAGAGTAAATGAAGAAGCACGATTGATACCTTGAAGGAATTCTTAGTCCTTCAAACAAAATGTTCAAACAGAAGGCACTTTGGAAAGCATCAGCTGGTACCGTGCATTGTTCAGCTAGACAGCAATGAGGTTCAGAGAGAGCTCCCTGACCCATTCAGGGTCACATAGCTAAGCAAGGTGGGATAGGGTTGGAAACCAAGTTTCCCAACTCCAGGACTCTATACAATATGACACACTACCTCCCAACCAGGCCTACACCCCAACCCAGCCCAGCCCAGCCCCCTCCAAAAAAAAAAACATTTAGGCAGACTTGAAATTGGATAGAACTTGTTGCATGGGAGAATAAGAAAGATTTCTAGGCTGGAACAAAGCTACTCTGTGTCTCATTCACCCAAGTAGAAAACACTTTCCTCACTCTCATCCTTGATTCTGATAATAAAGCTGTTATTCTTTTCAAGGTGACACCCACTGTGTGTGACTACTTGAAGGCTTGTGATGAGAGAGATCTTCCCATGATACATTCTCAAAAAAAAACTAAACTAAAACCCAAACTATCAATCATAATTTCTTGCCCATACTCTAATTTTAAGGGAAAGTTACAAAGATTGAGTTGGTTTTCTTAGGGCATTATTAAAAATCTGTCTTTGGGTAGTCGCGGGCTCACTATACAGGCAGTCCAATCTCCTACACCTGCCTTTATATTTCTGGCCAACAAGAACAGATTTTCTGAAACGGCTCTGAAATCTTTCATTGTCAAAGAAAGATTAAATTTTATTATCCACTATACTTCCTAAGGAAACAAAGGACATTACTGGATTTTAAAAAGACTTTTCACAAATAAAACTTGAAATGAAAGTGGTTTCTTGTAGGTATTGGTTAGTCAGAAATTAAGTTATTCAAGACACCCTGTTTCCTGAGCATTCTGGCAAAATTTGGAAATAGAAATCAGGAAGGGTAATGTATGCACATCCATTGACAGATCAAAATAAGATAGATCTCAATTTCCTCAGGGAGTCATTTTCTTTCCAGGTAGGAGGAAATGAAGTGTCCCTTCCTTCTGGTCAAACTAACATTTGCCCATAAAATGGTGCCTCCCTGGCAAAGACAGTGGTAGAAAGTGGATGAACAGATTAGAGTTTCTGATAAACCTGATTGCAGTTGAGACCATAAACAGTTATCAATAAAATAATAAGCAACATTTATTAAGGGCTTACTATGTGCCACGTATTCTAAAAGTTTTATCTCCATGTATCATTTAATGTCCCCAGCAATCTTACAAGGTGGATACTCCTATTAACCCCATTTTACAGATAAGGAAACTGCGGCTCAGATAAGGGAAGCATCTTGTTTGAATCTCACGGCTGGTAAGTGGGAAAGCCAAGAATCAATCCTGGGCGAACTGCCTCCAAAGCCCATGGTATTTTACCCAGGTTTCTGGGTCAACACCCTGCTCAAGTGCCTGGGAACTGAACATCTTCATCTCCAGGAAAAACAAAACATGGTTCTGAAATCCACCCAGTGTCAAAAAATAACAATGGCTAAGCCCTCATGCTGTTACTTTGTTAGGGAGAGAAAACCTTGATATTCTTCCAAAATTGTCCCATTTGCAACAACATAGATGGAACTGGAGGGTAACACATTAAGTGAGATAAGCCAGAGAGAAAGACAAACACCGCATGATTTCACTGTATGTGGAAGATAAACACATGGACAAAGAGAACAGATTAGTGGTTACCAGAGGCGAAGGGGGTTGGAGGGTGGGCATAAGGGGTAAAGGGGCACATATATTTGGGGACTGACAAATAATAATGTACAACTGAAATTTCACAATACTATAAACTATTATGACCTCAATAAAAATTTTTTTTAAATCCTTGATATTCTTCAAAAAGGTATGCCAAAACCTCAGAGACTCAATTATATCTTTTTTAGGCTACAATCTAACACACCTTCTTCTCAGATATTCCTTTTTTTTAACTGTGACAAAACATGCATACTATAAAATCTAGTATTGTAACCATTTTTAAATGTACAGTTCAGTGCATTAAATACACTCATGTTGTTATGCAACTATCACCACTATCCATTTCCAGAATTTTTTCATCATCCAAAACAAAAACTGTCCCCTTTAAATAACAACTCCTTATTCCCTCTTACCCCCAGCTTGTAGTTACCACCATTCTACTTTCTTTCTCTATGAATTTGACTATTCTAGGTATCTCATATAAGTGGAATCATACATTTATCCTTTTGAGTCTGGCTTCTTTCACTTAGCGTAATAGGTTTAAGCTTCATCCATGGTATAACAAGTATCAGAATTTCATTCCTTTTTAGGCTGAATAACACTTCATTGTATGTACATGCCACACTTTGTTTATCCATTCATCTGATGGACACTTGAGTTGTTTCTATCTTTTAGCTATTGTGAAGAATGTTGCTATATACATGAGTGTAGAAGTAACAGTTCAACTCCCTCTTTGCAATTCTTTGGGGTAAGTAATTAGAAGTGGAATTGCTGGATCATATGGTAATTCTGTGGTTAACTTTTTGAGGAACCTCTTTCAATTTCTAAAAACTGTTTGAACATTTCTAAATAGATGGTGGGTTCCATGAGGACAGGTGCCTTATTCTTAGGTACTGTTGGATCCTAGAGCTTAGAACAGTAAGATTTCTCACTGAATTCTCAAGGAATATTTTTATAAATACATGAATGAATCAAATCAAGTTCTAGTTCTCTGGGGTGAGGGGCAGGACAGCACATATTTGTGGAATTCCCCATGGAGCCTACACTATGACTCAAGTCTATACAACTTTCCCACTCCTTGATTTTTCTTTATTACAAACACATACTCAAGCACATGTATACCTTAATGCCAAAGAACAGCACAATAATCCAAAGGCAAACATCAAAAGGGTTGAAAATAAAGCATTATCTATTTCACTGATGGATCTGAGGTCTTTATCCACCGCCCTCATCCTCCTATATCCACTCCATCAGTAGTGAAGAATGAGAAAATCAGAAAAGATTCCTTTAAGCTTTGCCCTTGCTGAGCTTTCTATTATAAAATATGGGGACAGGTGCAGGGGGTGGTGGTGGTAGTGATGGAAGGCTTTGCTTCCACCACTATTCAAATTATCAATACCTCTTTAAGTTCATTAATTCATCAAGAGGGTATTTTTCAACACATTAAATTCAATTTCAAAATAGAATGAGCTGACACAGTCAAAATCCATAGTGGGCTTCCCCAGCTGCCCTTTCCAGCCACTCTCAATCCCATCATGGAGGTCTAGGCATCCATTACTTGGCTAATTGGCAGGCCTGACTTAGAAAGGGGAAACTCCAGGCACTTGTCTGGGCTTTTCATTACTTAAGTGCATTCTGACTCCAACTATATTAATGGGGCTCCAAATTTTAACTATTGATGGCTTTCAATAGGAATTTACATTTCTGTCCTCCTGGGGTCCACAAATCACTAAATTCTCACCTGTGGTGAAGACAGCCACAAGGGGGAATTGGTTTCAAAGACAGAAAGCAGTGATAATAAATGCACTGCACCTTCCTACGAGCAAATACACATAATTGTCTTTTCCCCTTCTTTCTACACTAAATTTTCAACTCTTTACTACATCTTTTAATGAAAGTAGTGAGTGAAAAATATAAACATGGATACATAATTCTCAATGAATTGGTCTAAGTGTAACTTGTAAAAACTGGATTAATGATACAAAGCATGTACTTTATAAAAATAGCCTGTAGAAAAAAACATTAAGCAATTACAACTCCAGCTCTGAAGGCTCCAATATTATAGGGTAATATTTCCTTAATGTTAGACTTCATTAACCCTAAGATAATCTCTCATAAATTTTGCTGATTTTTAAGGAGAAAAAATAAATTATGTTTATTAAACTACTGAATATGTTTATGAAAACAAGACATAATCTAGTGTCATAAACTTCTTGTCTTTATCTGAATGATCAAGGAGCTCATAAATAAAATATCACATAACAAAGTGAGTGTTAAAATTCATTACTGTAATAGCTATGTTCATGATCTATTTCATTAACACTCCGCCTCTCCTTGGATAAATGGGCTTCTTAGCCTACAAGAGGAAAGCCATTTACAAGACAAAATACTAAGCCGCTTTTTCTCATTTTCCCTTATCTCTTCTATTCCTAACTTTCTAAATTAATTCTTCTCTTAAATCTTATTGTTCCTTCCAGTGTAACTCACGGCACATTAGAGAGAGTAGAGAGAAATAGAAGTAAAGAAATGGGTCTATAGAGTATAAGTTAATTAGGGACCTAAGTGACTGGTGATGAGATTTGATGACATGGAGCCCCAAAGTGAATTTAGAAGCATATCTTCTTAAAATATTTGAGAATAAAATACAAATAGAACTGCAAGAAATATTCAGTATATCAAGCAACCTACGTGAGCTTAATAACTAAACTCTATTTTCTGTTTCATGCTAAATTGCAGTATCACTGGCTGTTTCCACGTACAGAACTTGCTAACCTTTATCTTCAGTGATCTTTCAGATAATTTTATTTTTACAGATGTGTGTATATACAAATACTCAGAGAGAAAGGTAAGTGCTTTCCGATGAGTTACCAAAAATAGACAGATATATATATATGGGATTCTAAACCCACAGGTGAAATATACCAACTCAAATCACCAAGTGGACTTCCTAGCTAAAGAAAATAATGGCAAAGCAACAATGGTTCTGTGTCCTATCCCGGCAATTTGTTTAATCTTAATTCAACAGAGTCCTAGGATGCAGCATCCTCTACCCAGATAATAACCAGAGGATGCTATTTATGATAATGGCAGAAATTAAAACAGAATTTTACAACCACTGAGCTGAAAGAAGGCAAAAATCCCCACACGAATATTAAGCAGTATAAATAAAAAAGGATATACTTATTTTTATTCCAAACTATATACCAATTTATCTGACACTGATTCAGCGTAAAGACCACATTCACAAAACTCTACATGTATGTAGATAATAAAAGCAGTAATTAAACTCAACAAGTATTTATGGAGTGCCTTCCCCATGAGGTATGTGGGGCAGAGGAAGACGAATACAACGCCCTCAAGAAGCTTCCATTTGTTAGTCACAGTCTATTAGTTGACTTATTACCATATGAGACAGATGGTGCTCAATGCTGTATTAGAATACTAACACAGTTAAGGAAGTGACCAGTGCTGACTAGGGTCCAACTAGGGCCTTAGGGATGAGATAACATTGAGCTGAGTCTTCAAGAACATATAAAATTTTGATTGTCCGAGAAGATCCCAGGTGGAAGGAATTCCATGGACAAAGTTCCTCACAGCAGGCAGGAGACTGGACATGAGAATTTAGTTTCCGACTCTACAAACAGAACAGGCACCAGGAAGGAGCCCTAATTCACCATTCAAGAGAGGCTGGGAGCATTCACATGCAGGAGGGATCTTTGAGCCCCAGGAACAGCGCTCCTGACACCCTCATGCCATTTTCCCTTTAGTTATGATGTGTGGATCTGAAAGCACCTCTTCCCTGGTTCACTGTGCCACACAAGGACTCAATAAGAAAACTGTCCTCAAAAAGAGATCCACAAAATTAAGTCTGAGTAAAGTACTCTGCTTTAAATAAAAATCGCTATTATTGAGCACTTACCATATCTCAGACACTGCTCTAAGTACTGTAACTATCACATTAACTCACTTAATCCTCAAAACAGCTCTACTATTACCTCCATTGTACACATAAAAAATGAAAGTAGAAGAAGTTAAGTAACTTGCCCAAGGTCACATAGCTAATAAGCGGCAAGGCTAGGATACAAATGCAAGTGGACTGACGCCAGAACCCCCACTCCTAACAACCACACGTGGCAGAGATTACTGTGTGCTCATCAAAACCATTTCCTCCACCTCCTGGGCATACAGCTAGACTATATTTCCCAGCCTCCCTGCAGAGAGGTGTCACTATATGACTGAGTTCTAGCCAATGGAATGTGAGAAGTGACATACGCCATCTCCAAGCCTGGCCCATCAAAACCTCCCCATACAGTCCTCCAACATTCTCTCTCTTTCCCTGTGTGCTGACAGGGTGAAAAGCATCCAGCAATAAATTCTGAGGCCTCTGGGAATAGGGAATGGGAAATTAGAAAGATAGGGAAATGGAGTAGAAAGAGTCTGGGTCCCTGAGTCACTGCATGGAACAGAGCTTTCCTCCATCCCAAACACCAGTTGGATTTTATGAGAGTGGGAAATAAACTTCTATTGTGTTAAGCTCTGGAAATTGGATTACAGCAGTTAGCCTACTCTGATGAAAACATGATACAAATCTGCCTCCCAAATCACCCTCTGGCCTCACCCTCTAAATGACAGAGAAAGAGGTTTGAGTCATTGCCAAGAATATGTCAGTCTACCAAAGTGATGAAGAAAATAGTCTAGAATCAGTTGAACCAGAATTGGAATCCATGTCCTCCAACTTACCTTGGGTAAGTTTCTGAAAATTTCTGTGCCTTGGAGTCCAAGATATAATGTCTGCCCTATAGGATTGTTGTGAGAATTAAGGGAAAACATATATGTAAAGGACTTAGAACAGTGGTGGTCACATAGAAAGCACCCATAATACTATCCTCATCATTATTGTTAATTAAGTCTCTCACAAAGTACACAACTGTATCAGTTAGGATAATGTTCAACTGCATAGAACAAAAACAAAACAAAACATTAAAATATCAATGACCTAGAAAAGAGAGAAGTTTATTTCTCTAGTACATAAAAGAAGCCCAAAGGTAGGCAGTCCACATCTGGTATGGGGACTTCATGAGGTCATCAGGGACACAGCTTCCTTCCAACTCTACGTTCTGCCATCCCTAGCACGTGGCCTTAGTTCTCACAGTCCAATATAAATTCTGGCACTCCATCCACCACAACCAGCTCCATGCACCAGAATGGGAGGAAGCAAAAAAGAAAGAAACACTCTTCCGCTTTTAAGAAGACTTTCTGGAAGTACCACACAATACTTTAATTGAGCTGCAAGGGAGGAAGGGGTGGCAAATGCACAGTTAAAAACCAAGGATTTTGTCAGTAAAAAGATGGAGAGAATGGACATGGGAAGCAACCAGAAATCTCTGCCCCAGCACAAGAATCAGTAAAAGCAAGCTACATTCACGATACATAGCTCTGGTAAATTAAAAAAAAAAAATCCTTTAAAAAGCAAACTCCCAGTACAAACTACTGCAGTTTCTACTCTTGTGTCTCTACAATCCATTCTCCATACACCAGCCAGAGCGACATGTTAAAAATGTAAGCCATGCCCCCACTTAAAATCCTCCAAAGGCTTCCTAGTGCAAATTGAGTTAAGGAGTATGGATTTTATTTGCAGCATAAGGTCCCACCTGGTCTGGCCCTGTGCACCTCTCTGACCCCACTGCCTGCCATGGCTGTCTGCTCCCACAGCAAAGCCTGGCTGGCTTTTGCTGCTGCAGTGGTTGCAGCATGAATACTTCAGCTTGCACTCGCCCAGAGCCTCTGCACTGTCTGGTTTCTTGACCTGAATCTCACCTCTCCCTAATCTTCCCTTGACTGACTGCTTCTTGTCACTCAGATCTCAGCCTTAAACACCATCAGAGCCTTCCTGACCTCCCCAGTCATACTGTACCTTACATCCAGCACCTCACCCAAACTTAGCTCTCAACATAGCACTCATCACTAATATTTTTCTTGTTTATGTATTTGCCTCTTTCCTTATTAGGATGCATGTTCCCATTAGTGGATTGACCATCTTATTCACTGTTCAAAAAACTCCCCCAACCCCTCCCACAGATACTCCTAATTATCATGTAAGTAGACATTTATTCATTGAAGAAATATTTACTGAAAACTTGTTATGTGCTAGGCACAGCAACATGGTGATATGACACTGCCCCAACTAAAGCGCATTTTTACTATGTAAGCTGACCATACTGACACTGACACTTCTGTTTCAATGATGCTCATATAATTAATAGACTTTTCCTTTCTGAGACTCTGAGCACAATAAAATGATGTTCAAGGAGTCCAGTAACATGACACACTGAATCTGTGTTAACAGTAGATGAAGGCAGGCAGTAGAGGTTGTTTTTATGGCATCCTAAGAACCCCAAAGCAAATGGTAGCCAGAGGTTTAAAAAAAATTGTCCATGAGGTCAGCAATATGTGCTTGCCCTTGACACAATCCACTATATTTTTTTTCATCCTTAAAGGAGAGATTCATACCCACAGATATCATCTGCAGGAAATCCAAGGAGTACAACTTCAGGAGAAGTTATCCAGCAACAGCCTATGGCTCCCACGGACTCTAGCTGGATGGCACGATGTAGCCAAAACATGCAGAAGATACACAGAAGCAGTGGTGACTGACAGAGAGCAGGAGAAATGCGGGTGAGGATAAACAAAAAAAAAAGCGCATGCTAGCTGGAGGAGGGAAAATAGAAGAAAAGGGAGAAAAAAGGAAAACAAGTCAAAGAAAGAACAGCTATTAAAAATGCGGAGTTGAAAATGTTTCAGATGGCCTCTGACATCTAATAAGTCATCTGTCTTTCTCAATACAGAAAAGTCATTACTTACCAGTGAACTAATACCAGCAACTGTGACAAGTAAAAACAACAAAGCCCATAAAAATATAAAAGTTCACCCCTTGCAGTTAGGCGAAAAAAAGAATGTATTCAATTTTTCAGATGAAAAACATTTGAACTGACTGAATTTATTGTAATGCAACTTGTATTATATGTTGGGAAAATGAAAAGGGAAAAAATAGCCACTGTTCAACCCTCTTCAACTTTTCCATGGAAAACAGAATACAATACGTTTTTTGAGAGCACGAACTCTTCATAGAAACTAGTCATAAATATCAACATGGCATCCTGGCTACAGACCATCAATTCTCATAACAGAAGCCTGAATTAATAGCACCATCTGCCCTGCCCACAAGGACCCCTAAATAACCACCTCCTCAGAGGGTATACCCCAGGCCTAAAGAGCAGCATGAGGAAGGCAGGCAAGATAAAGGAAGAACTTGAGAGCCTTCAGGCTAACTAGAGGCATGGGAGGATTTTTCTTTCCTGGAGGAGGCTGGAAGCAGTAGTGTACATAGGCAGACCATGCAAAAGGACAGCACAAGGACAAAAGGACAGCACAGGGCAAAAGGAGTTTTGCCTTCCCATAGCCATAAATGTCATCACCATTCTTGGACTCATCATTGATTCCTCTCTGTCCTCATTTCTGCAGCCAATTCACCAAGAAGCACCGATGTTGTATTAAAAATAAAGTCTGAGTCTCTCCACTTCCTTCCTTCTTTACTGTCTACTCTCTAGTTCACACCACCACATCTATCACAGAGGCTACCACAATGACCTTCTGTCTGGACCCCCAGCATCTGCTCTTGCCTGCCAAATTTCCAAACAGCAGCCAGTGTGGTTTTGAAAAACACAAATCAGACTCTATCACCCCAAGGCTTAAAATCTGTCATTGCTTTCACTGGTTTCTTGTCACACTTGGAATCAAATCAAAAGTTCTTACTAGGCTCAACTATCTCCATGATTGACTCTGGCCTCTCTCTCCCTGTCAGCATTCTGAACGTCACATTCCTGGCCAGCCCCACCAGTCTCCTTTCTCTACTTTGAACTTGCCTGGGGTCTTAACACCTGTTCCTTCTGCCTGGACATACCTCTCCTGAGCTTCTCATAGCTGTCTACTCACCATTCAGCTCTCTGCTCAAGAGCTGTCTTTTTTTTTTTTTTTTTTTTTTGAGGAAGATTAGCCCTGAGCTAACTACTACCAATCCTCCTCTTTTTGCTGAGGAAGACCAGCCCTGAGCTAACATCCATGCCCATCTTCCTCTACTTTTTTATACGTGGGACGCCTACCACAGCATGGCTTTTCCCAAGCGGTGCCATGTCCACACCCAGGATCCGAACCAGTGAACCCCAGGCCACCAAGAAGCGGAATGTATGAACTTAATGGCTATGCCACCAAGCCGGCCCCAAGAGCTGCCTTTTTGAAGAGACTTTCCCGCCCACCATATCAAAATCACACCTCTTCCTCACAGTCACTCTCTATTCCATCAACCTGTTTTATTAGGACTATAGGAAATTGTCTTAATTTTATTTTTTTTATTTACCATCTGTCTTCTCTAATTAAAATATAAGCTCCCCAAGCATAATGTCTCCATTGGCCTTGCCCACTGGTATAAGTATTCTCAGCACTTTCAACTAGTCCAGCAAGTGGCTGGCATATAGAATGTATTCAATAAATATCTGTAGAACAAACAGACAAATGAGATGAAAGGGTTATAAAGATAAACTGGTCCCTTGAGATTATCTAACAACTCCACCTATTTTACATATGGAGGAACAGAGGCACTAGAAAAAAAGTCAATCCATCTTCAGTCAGTTAACACAGCATGGTGCCCTATCCTATGCCATCTGTGCCATTTTCCTGTGCCCAAGGCTGGAGGTCTGAATCTGATACAATCCCAGACCACACTTAGCAGGCAAAGAACAACTCAAAACTTGAGAAAGAAGAATACTGCACAACTAGGAGAACTGCAGAGGTAACGTGGATGCAGATAAATGATAGCCAGAAGTGGCTACCCATGATACAATTCAGACTAGAATTGGTCTCAGAATTATAGGAGTGAACGCATTCAAGGCAAATCACAGAAGCAACAAACTCAAACAAAAAAGCACATCTGAAGAAAAGGAGTACATTGTTTTAATACAGGTTTTCTTTAACATAATCCTGGAGGGTCAGCTGTCACATAATGGTCACAGAGAGATATAAGAACACAGCCAAGAGAAGGACTCCGGTCTGGCTCTGCTTCTAACTCTCTCTGGTTCAGTTGCTTAACCTCCCTGGTTCTCATTTTGGATTAAATCAGCCTGGCCCCCAAACTTGTGTCATTAGTGTACACTTTAATAATTTTACTACACTTAAGTATACCACATGTACTATTTACAAACATTTTAACTTCAAAAAACTTAGTTTTAGAAGAAATTTTATATCATCTCCAAAATGAAAGCCAATATCATTTGCCAATTACATATATATGCAACGAGAAAACAAAACCTATTATTAAAATCTAGCTAACTGCTCTTTGTTGAGTTCTGAAGGCTCTGAGTCTAAGATCTGATCTCTGTTTTAAAAAAAGAATCTATCAAGCATTAGGCAGGTATTAAAGAGACCAGCTCCAAACTGGTGCTTTTTCCTAGATGTAATCCAAAGGATTGAAAGATATTGAAAAGGGAATAAGACTGTCATTGTGTGAGTACATGCTGGCCCACATCTTGTCCATGTGCCACCTCAAACCATCCTGTACACCTGTGGATGCACGTTCCACTTAGGGAAACACTGGTTTGAGCACATAATCTTGAAGGCCTCCACTAGCGTTCTCCTACTCCAGGACTGAAGACCAGTGTGTGTGGCCCATTTGATGAGAGAGGCGATGGACTTAAGAATGCTGCTAGGGCTGAAAGAGGATTTCCTAAGAGTAAATGAGAAACAAAGATCATTGTGAGGGTGGGGGTAGGGGCTAATGGTGATTATAATGACCACAGTAATAGCACCTAACATTTATTTGGTGCTTACTATGGGCAAGGGGTCATGCAAAGTAATTTAATCCTCACATCTTTTCTTTCAAGAAGGTAAAAATTTTTTAAAGCTTTATTAAGGTATTGTTGATATACGAAAGAAACTGCACATGTTTAATGTACACAAGTTAATGAGTTTGGACATTTGCATACACCTGTGATACTATCATCACAATCAAGGTAATAAATATATCTGTCACCACAAAAGTTTCCTTGTTTCCTTTCTTTCTGAGGTAGGCATGATTATTATTTTTATTTTAGATGACAAAACTGAAACTTAGCCAAGAAAATAGAATGCTTATTATTTTGATGTAAGACAACTGCGATTATTTAAATTTTTCTCAAATTTTTTTTCTATGACCTACAATAAGACATAACAGGTTAAACCACATGAAATGCCCAAAATTTCACTGTATTTTACCTACAGAAACAGCACTTTCATATGTTCAACCTAATACATTTTAAGTTGGGACCCAATACACAAAATACACACATCTATCTCTATATGTACATGTATCTCTATGTGTGTGTTATTATGTGTGTATACACACATAATTGTATATATTTGATACAAAAGTTGCATAAACCAATATTTATCCTAATTATGTGCAATAATTAAATCTCTTGGTGGCTGTATTTTATTTTAAAAGATAGAAGTTATATTAAACATTTTTAAAATTGAATTCTGATATTTTCTATTCTCTTCTATTTTTTATAATGTTGATTGCAACCCACCAAATTGACTTACAACTCATCAATGGGTTGCAACTCTCAGCTTTAAAAATACTGAATTAAAGGCACACTAATCATAATCAAGAAAATGACAGAGTCACATTGAGCTAGATGGTAGCTAGCATTTCATGCCATCTCCCCAAGTTGTAAAGCAATGAGGGCACAGGGCCTGGCCCTAAATATTTGTTGAGTAAATAGAATTTCTATAATTGGACTCCAATAACTGTCATGCAAAAGAATATATAATGAGTTTAGCTATATAAAGAAAACACAAGGAAAAACAACTTTGATAGATGTCTAGTTTTTTTTTTCTTAAATTACTAAATAACAGTAAAAGCCTCTTATTTAAATATTTAAGTGTGAAGATAAATAGCAGAGGACAGTTTGAAAAATTGAAGGTGGTTTCCTGTGGGGAAAGGATTTTGAGCTAAAGAAGAATAGGACATGAAGTGGTACTGCTAGCTTTTTATTGTAAGTCTTAAGCATAACAGTACTATTTGACTCTTTAAATGGTATTCATTTTATTTTGGGAAAAAAATTATTTAATTTAAAAAATTCAATCTTAATAGCGATTCAGTGTAGTGGAGTCTGAAGACCTGTGAGCCTGAGAAAGCTCCCTGACTTCTTAGGGCTTCAGTTTCTTCTTAGGAAAAGAAAACAAAGGGTTAGACCCTAAAGCTTCCTCTACACGTAATATGTTAGGACCCTACCATCATGAAATATCTGGTGGTGATTTTCAGATCATTTTAATGAAAGGACACAGTACTGCAAGATCACCCAAATGGGGAAAACTCCTAATTTGGCAGATAAAAAGCCTATGGTCTCACCACCACAGCAACTCAAATAATCCCAGTGGAACTCTTCAGGGAAAGCCACTCAGTTGTGTTATTTCTTCTCAAGTCTGGTCCCTATCATATTTCACAAGTCATAATTTCATGAATCATATTACCTTTTTCCTGTTAAACAAGTGCCTTTCTAGGAGTTTCTTTCTTGAGTGTTTTCAGTGTAGAGGCAAAATTTACTTGAATAATACCATAATTAAATCTATAAGTGGCTGTATTTTATTTTAGAAGATAGGAATTATATTGAACAATTTTTTTATTGAACTGTCATTTTTATCTTAACTGGGTTTAACCTGGTAATCTAATTATTTTTTCTAAACCTACCTTGCAGCTAATAAAAGAAAGACATGAAAAATTAAATTACATAATAAAGCGTGAAGCAAGTGTAGCTATCAGACTCTCATAGTGAAAAACTAGCACGAATTTACACTGTTGAAAAGCTGTTTTTTTACCCATATTTTTAAAAAAATTAAATAAAAAGAAAAAAACTTTTTAAATGGAATAATAAATCAGGCTATTCTAATTCCTATAAATATATCTTTAGAACCAAGGTTAAATCATCAGAATGAAATACCAACTTTTCAATCACAGGAGAAAGAGTAGTCAAACTGTACAAGACCTACTGGTAAGGTCTCTGTCAAAGGGATTTGTAAAAGGACTACTCGCACTTCCCGCTCATCTCACTTTCAAGCATTTAGTTTTCAACTCTAATATAAAAATTCTTATTTCCTTCCTGTTTTCCTTTAGGATATGTCCTAAATGCTTCTCTCCTCCATACGGGCCATGTCAAAATATAACTCCCCAAAAGGATGGCACCCATGCCCTGCAAAACATCTGCACAGATAAATATTTTGAAAACGACTGTTACGATGATGAAATAAAATGCATTCACAGTGGTAATTCTTTGGGACCCTTAGGAATCCATTAAGCAATACCCTAGCTCCAGAATCATCAAAACCTCCAATAAATATTTGTAGAAGTCTCTGCAAATAGGGACACCCTCGCTGCAAGTCAGCAGAAGCTACAAAAGTGTACACACATACCTCCCTAATTTACACTCAGATTTTCCTGAGTCTTGAACTCAAAGCTCTGATCTTAGCAAAGACAGCAGGTAATCCCTTCTTTATAGTAGTTTTGTACAAAAAAATTGAAGTAGTTTTACGATTTACCCCTTAAGTGCAGTAAACAAAGACCACCAAATTAGTTGCAAGTAGAATTTGGTGGGTTGGAATTTTGTTGTTTTGGTTTGTTTAAAGCAAACACCTACACCAGTCTGAAATTAAATCTTTCATTTAATGACCTCTCAACTAACTTTTGTGGAGCACTTACTCTGCATAAAACATGGCATGGCATTAGGTACAACGAAGACACAGAAAGCATTAAATGTGCCCCTGTTTCGAAGGAAAGAATAGCTGGTGGTGAGACATTAACATGAGAAGAGGCCAAACATGGTAACTGCACAGCAGAGGAACCTAGCAACACAACTACCTGAAACACAATATATCCTGTGTGGTATTTTTCCCCAAAACTCATAACCCCAATCTAATCATAAGAAAACATATCGGACAAACCCAAGATGAGAGACATTCTACAAAATAACCTGAGCAGTACTTCTCAAAACTGTCAAGGTCATGAAAAACAAGGAAAGGCTGAACTGCCACAGACCAGAGGAGACAAAGGAGACATGACAAGTAAATATAATGTGGTATGTGGGACCCAGGATTGGATGCCGGAAAAGGAAAAGGACATTAATGGAAAAACTGATGGAATCCAAATAAAGTTGGAGTTTTCATTAATAATGTTCTAATGTTGTTTTCTTAAATTTGACAAATGTACCAAAGTGAGGTGAAATGATAACTTAAGGGAAAATGAAACTGAGTCAGGGATCTACAGGGATTCTCTGTACTACCTTTGCAACTTTTCTGTAAACCTAAAATTATTCCAAAATAAAGTTTATTTTAAAAAAGAGTCAACTACGTTATATGAATTTCACCCCATTTAATCTATATATATACACACATACATATATACATACATACATATATGTAGAGAGAGAGGGCTAGAGAGAGAGAAAGAGAAGTTGAATAAAAGATGTCAATAAATGGTTCAGAGGTTTTTAAAAGGTTACATTTAGGTTGAATCTTATGAACTTGCCAATATTTGACCTTTTTGACCTACTGAAAAGTACTTTCATATGATTCAACCTAATAAATTGCTGTGGGCTGGGAAGACCCCATGATGAAATAGAGCTTATTTATGCCGGATATGAAAGGAACCGGAAGTAGCAAGAAGGAACACATTGTAGGAGGAGAAGGTATGAGTTGGGGTGGGAACATGCACGATGTAGTAAGGGACAGGAGAGAGACCTACCTGTGCATGTAGGCAGGGAAGTGACAAGAGACACTGGCAAAGGAAGGGCTTTGAGCAGGTCCCTGAATTTTAACACACAACAAAAAGCCTCGCCTCTCAGTGGCCAGGAATGTCCTCTGGAAAGGACTGCAGCCACTAGTGACATTGACATGTGAGCTAGTCCTACTGCATCTATGGCCTCATTTTCTAGCTCAGACTGAAGATCTAGCACAATGGAAAGATTGCTGAACTACAAATGGGCAGATTAAGCCCTAATTTTGGCTCTGCTACTGATGGTGTAAGAAATCCGAAAAGAAAATCCCTTCCTCTGTCTCAATCTCAGATTCCTACCCCAAAAAGGAGGGGAGGTAGATGAGTCGCTCTCTAAGGCCTCTTCCAATGCTAAAATGCTAACTCCAACACAGAATGAAATATGTGTCCTGGCTCTCTGAAGCAACATGTGGTTCACTCAAGTAAAGAGAATGACGCAAGGTCCATGAAAGCAAAAACACTGAGAATAAAAGGGCTGTGTTTTTATACACAAGAGTCTATTCTTTTATGATACATGTCTAGACCCCTCTAAATATTTAAAGAATAATACTGTACCAGTATGAAAACTCTCTACATCAGGCTGTATGGTTAAGGAGGATATATGAACAGATGTCATCTTATTAAGGCCCTAATGTAACTCACAAACAATTTGTCATATCTGACGGGTATTGTTAAATTATGTTCACCTGCCAGAGGCAACCAGAGAAATTACCGACTGCCTTTATTCTACTCCTACTCAAAATACCCTAAAAAGCTCCTGTAGATGTGTCCGGGATATGTATTTTTTAAAGCAGTAACCTAATTGTCACCAGCACATAACAGCCAATGTCTCACAATTCCTTTTCATGTATATTTTATTATGGGCCCAACTGTTTCAACACCCTAGTGGTTCAACTTTAATGTAGCTCAGGAAACCCCCTAAGTAATATCACAAAATGCTTAACATCTGTGAAACTTGGACCCAAAAATGTTCCAATTTTTTCTTTGGTTTGGGAGGGAGATACAGGGGGGCCACTCTGGCCAGGGTTTTCATTAACAACTGTGTTCAAGCTCAGTTTTTCTTTATCACCTCACAGGCAGGAAGAGCATGTTGGGTTTACCTTACTAAATGCTTGGAATTATTTCAAACTACGAGTACCATGCTTGCTAAGAGTCAGTTAAAAATGAATCCGTTTCCTTTCCTTTCTCTAAATATTTGCCTCCTTCTTGTATTACAATATTTTAATTAAGTGAAACAATGAAAACAGAGAGGGGAAAAATGAAGTGTGAAGCATGTGGTGTATTTCCCAAGCTATTTCAAAACTTCCCAGAGCTCTTTGGTCTTCATTGGTGTTTGAAATATTCTTTATCCCACTAAGGAAAGGATGAAAAATTGATCTCCTCCAAACTTCAAATAATGCATATTTCCACAACTGCAGACTGCAGGAAAGAAAGGCTGGCTTAGGAGTTACCAGACCAAACAGGAAGCAGTTCTCAGAGGGCCCAGGGCTCATCCTCGACAGCTCCACGGGCAGAGTGTGTACACAGAACTGCTAGCAGAATAAACACCAGCTCCACTTCTGAGAGAAATCAAAGCAAATCTTAGAGAAACTGCATATGGAGTCAAATCTCAGTAATTCGGATTAACTGGGGGGGGGCGGGGGGGGGAGTCAGGTTGGATCAGGACAAAGCCTTGATAGTAAAAGTTTTTTTCAAAATGCAACTGCATTCATTTCAAACTTCACCTTAACCCGTCCTTGCAGCTTCATCACTCAGCCTCATTCCCAGCTCCCCCACTCCTTGTGCATGAGCCAATGGGCTGCTCGATAGTCTCCATGCAGACCATAAACTTCCCCATCCTTATGCTCCTCCCCTTTGTCCAAAGTGCCTCATCCCCCATTGTCTACTTGGCAAACTTCTTCTCAATTTTCAAGACCCCATTTCAAATGTCACCTCCTAAACAGAATGAATAGCACAGATCCCATAGCACTTTGTGCATACCTATAATTTAGTAAAGAGGTTCTCACCCTGGCTGAGTGGTGTTAAAATCACCCAGAGAAGTTCGATAAAACCTCAATCCCCACACCCCATCTCTAGCAAGTCTGATTGAATAGGTCTGGGGTATTGCCTGAGCATTGGTATCTTTTTTAAAGCTCCCCAGGTGATTGTAATGTGCAGACCAGGTTGCAAACCTTTTGTACAAAATTTATCTCAATGGTTAGAATGATATACTTGTACCCCAAAAACAGCGGCCTGCAACAAAAGATTGTTGTAGGCAGAGATGGAGGACATGAATCTTTCAAGAGACTTCTCTGAGAACAAGGAAGTTCATGTGATTTCAAAGCTTCTGTCCCCAGATGGTTTACCATCAGCACTCATCTATTTTCCATGGTGCACCTCCTGCCCACCTCCACAAGGGGTAACGCGCCTATTCAAAAGTGAGGGAGGACCCACTACTCTAGCTCAACTTGACTTTCCATTATTTCTGCAACATGGTAGGTTCTCTGCCACTTTTGTGCCCTCACCCCTTTTTCTCCATCCAGTCCCAGCTGTATGTCTTCAAAGCCTGCTAGCCATTTCTTCTCTCAAAGCCTTCTGCCCACTCCAACTCCCAAGGGTTTACTTTCCCAGTCCACTCCACTTAATTTAGCACCTGTACTCAAGTGCCTTGATTGGTTAATGATCTCATGGTATGTGCATGAAAAGCTTTGCTGTGGATAAAGCAAGGGACGTGTATCTTACAGAGATTTCACCTCCTGTCCATAATGCCAGGCTGAAAACAGAGCAGGCACTCCATATGTATTTGCTGATAGAACTCACCCAGAATTGGCCCTCTTCTTTCCAAGCCAGGTTGTGGGATAATAAAAGAAAGGTAAGGACTAAGAATATCATTGCTCTGAAAAATCCACAACCAAATACTCCTGTGGTGGATAGAATTCTAAGATGACCCCATTATCTTTGTCACATGGTACTACTTCCATGATTATGTTTTGTTACAGGCAAAAGAGATTTTGCAGGTATAGTGAAGCATACTAATCAACAAGCTTTAAGATACAGAGAATTATTTGGATGAGACTAATCTAACCATGAGAGCCCTTTTTTAAAAGCAAAGATTGGATCTTGTCAAGATGGCGGTGTGAGCAGACGTTGAACTTGCCTCCTCCCATGAACACAACCAAGTTACAACAATTTTTGGAAAAATTACCCAGGATTGAAAACTGAAAACTGGATAAAAAGAACACCCACAACAAGGGACAGTCCTGACAAAGGCAGAAGAAGCAGTAATTCCTGCTACAGAGGAAAAATGCCACCTTTGGGAGATGCAGAGCTGCTCAGCTGGCCAGGCAGGAGACACCCTAAGGTACGCAGCCCTCCCTGGAGAAGTGAGGTCCGGAGCGGGGGCGATACTGCTATAAGGATACTTCAGACTCAGCCCAACTGAGACGGGGGTCTTACTGTCTGGCTTTGCTGGCTATTGACTGCAGCAGGGACACCCCCAGAAAAGCTGTTGGCCGAAAGCCAAAAAGACCCAGGTCTTAAAGGACCCATGCACAAACTCACTCATTGCAGCAACCTAAAATCACCAGAGAGGAGGCTGACTGTCCTTTGGTGAAACAAGACTCACCTAGTGGGCTCTGGGGGCATCTTGGTGAGAGGACAGACCTCTCCGGAGACAGAGACATTGGTGGGGGCCATTGTTCTGAACTGGTCCAGGTGTGCTGACATGGACCCCGGTGGGTGCCACTGAGGTTCATCCCTTGGCCCCTTAGCCCAGGGGTGTGCCACGCCCACTAGAGCACACATTTAATGCAGTTCAGCCCGGGTAGGCAACCCGCCCTAGGGGCGGACCCCACCTAACAGCAAGCCCTCAGGCTACATTTCAGCCTCCATTGACTGGGTGCCTCGATCCTCTACAGGCAGGCAAGGGTGTCTGCCTCTGTGCGGCAGGGCATGTGTGAGGACCAGGTGAACTGTGGGGAGCATTGGTGGAGAAGTGGGGGCCCCTGCAGTGCAGCATTGGGGTACACTCCAGGGGGTTGAGAAGTGTGCACAAGCAGGACTGTGTTGATGGTGTATGTGGTCCTGTGGGGGGTGAGGCATATCAGCAGCAGATGACCTGTGTTTCACAAATAGCCATAACAAGTATCAGCCCCACCTTCCAAAGCCTGAAACAATTGAGTGCCCCCTGCCTAGGGCCAGCCCTACTCAGTTGCACTCCTAAGAGAACTGGTAACAGCCTTGTAGGCCTGAGGCCTATCACAACTGTACACCCCTGAGCCTAGCAACCAGCTACACTGGGTACCAACCCAATTAAGAGGAAAACTGCAATAGGAGTGTGTTGACAGACTTTGTAGTCAACAGTGCTGAGGCTGTCCAAACCGGATTTACAAACAGGTGGCCAGGGAAGGAAAGACTAGACTCCCTGGGTACCTGCAGTGGGAGCAACCCTGCCACAGCAGAAGGACACAAGTAGCCCACAGAGGGGTCACTCCTGGATCACTTGGATGGGTGATGAGAGGGAAGCACACTGCTGGGCCTCATAAGGCATGTCATACATAAGGCCACTTCTGCAAGATCAGAAGACATAGCCAACTCACCTAATATATAGAAATAAGCACAGAGAAAGAGGCATAAAGAGGAGGCAAAACAATAGTTTCCAAGCAAGTGAACAGTACAAAACCCCATAAAAAGGACTAAATGAAACAGAAACTAGCAGCCTACTCAACAAAGAGTTCAAACAAAATATCATGAGGATGCTCACAGATATGGGGAGAAGAATGGATGAACACAGTGAGCACATCAGCAAAGAACTGGAGGATATAAAAAAAAAAACAGTCAGAAATGAAGAATAAAATACTGGAAATGAGAAATTCACTAGAGGGACTCAATAGCACAGTAGAGGAAGCAGAAGAATGGATCAGCGAGCTAGAAGAAAGACTAGAGGAAATCACCCAAGCATAACAGAAAAGAGAAAAAAGAATTAGACAGAATGAGAACAGTCGAAGGGAACTCTGGGACAATATCAAGCGTGCTAAAATTCGGATTACAAGTGTCCCAGAAGAAGAAAGAGACAAAATGGCGGAAAATTTATTTGTAGAAATAACAGAGGAAAATTGTCCTAACCTGAGGAAGGAAACAGACATCTAAGTTCAGGAAGCAGAGAGAGCTGCAAACAAGAGAAGCCCAAAGAGGCCCACACCAAGACATATTATAATTAAAATGTCAAAAATTAAAGACAAAGACAGAATCCTAAAAGCAGCAAGAGAAAGGCCACAAGTGACATATAAAGGGAAGCCCATTCAGGCTATCAGCGGACTTCTCAGCCGAGACCCTACAGGCGAGAAGAGAATGGCACGACCTATTTAAAGTGTTAAAAGGAAAAAACATACAGCCAAGAACACTCTATGCATCAAGGTTGTCATTCAGAATGGAAGGAGAGATAAGATGCTTCCCAGACAAGCAAAAATTAAAGGAGTTTATCACCAAGAAACCAGTTCTGCAAGAAATGCTAGAGGGACTTATTTAAGTGGGAAAGCAATAACCACAAATAGTGATAAAAGAAAAAAATTATCAAAAAAACAAAACAACAATAACAAAAAACCAGGCAACAAAATTACTTGTAAGGTAAAAATATAGTAAAGGCAGCAAACCAACTACCTGTGAAGATAATATGAAGGTTAAAAGACAAATGACCTATTTCGATGATAAGAGGGTAATGGATAGACACACACTAAACAAGAGACTATATATGATTTGAAAACATATAATGTGGGAGGAGGGGAGGGAGAAAGTAGAGCTTTTAGAAAGTGGTCAAGCTAAACAGTCTATCAACTCAATATAGACAGATACATGCATAGTATATTAAATAGGATCCTCATGGTAATCACAAATCAGAAACTTATAACAAGCAGGAAAAAAAGTAAGACAAAAGAAATCAAACATATTACTAAAGATAGCCATCAAATCACAAGGGAAGAGAGCAGGAGAAAAAGAAAGGAACAGAGAAGAACTAATAAAACACCCAGGAAAAAAAAGTGACAAAATGGCAATAAACACACATTTATCAACAGCTACTTTAAATGTCAATGGACTAAATGCTCCAATCAAATGACATAGGGTGGCCAATTGGATAAAAAAAAAAGAGACCCATGTATATGCTGCACACAAGAGACACACTTTAGACCTAAAGACACTCACAAACTGAAAGTGAAAGGATGGAAAAAGATATTCCATGCAAATGGCAAAGAAAAGAAAGCAATCGTAGCAATTCTTATATCAGACAAAATAGACTTTAAAACAAAAACCGTAACAAGAGACAAAGATGGGCACTACATAATGATAAAGGGAACAATCCAACAAGAAAATATAACACTTGTAAATATCTATGCACCCAACGTGGGAGCACCTAAATATATAAAGCAATTATTAACAGACATAAGAGGAGAAATAGACAGTAACACAATAATAGTAGGGGACTTTAACACTCCACTTACACCAACAGATAGATCATCCAAACAGAAGATCAATAAGGAAACACTGGCCTTAAAGGACACATTAGACCAGATGGACTTAGTAGATATATACAGAACGTTCCATCCCAAAACCACAGAATACACATTCTTTTCAAATGCCCATGAAACATTCTCCAGGACTGATCACATATTAGGCCACAAAACAAGTCTCAATAAATTTAAGAAGATCGAAATAATATCATGCATCTTTTCTGACCACAAATGTATGAAAACTAGACATCAACTACAGGAAGAAAATCAGAAAAACCACAAAAATGTGGAGATTAAGCAAAATGCTACTGAACAACGATTAGGTCAATGAAGAAATCAAAGAAGAAATAAAAAAATTCCTGAAGACAAATGAAAATGAAAACACGACATGCCAAAATCTGTGGGATACAGCAAAAGCGGTTCTAAGAGGGAAGTTTATAGCAATTCAGGCCTACCTCAACAAAGAAGAAAAATCCCAAATAGACAATCTAAAAGTGCACCTAAGGGTACTGGAAAAAGAACAACAAACAAATCCCAAAATCAGCAGAAGAAAGGAAATAATAAAAATCAGAGCAGAAATAAATGAAATAGACACTAAAAAAAATAGAAAAAAATTAATGAAACCAAGAGTTCGTTCCTTGAAAAGATAAACAAAATTGACAAACCCTTAGCTAGACTCACCAAGAAAAAAGAGAGAAGACTCAAACAAATAAAATCAGAAATGAAAGAGGAGAGATTACAACAGACACCTCAGAAATACAAAAGATAATAAGAGAATACTATGAAAATCTATACACCAACAAATTAGATAATCTAGCAGAAATGGATAGATTATTAGAAACATACAACCTTCCAAAACTGGACCAAATAGAAGTAGAAAATTTAAATAGACTGATCACCAGTAAGGAGATCAAAACAGCAATCAAAAACCTCCCAAAAAATAAAAGTCTAGGACCAGATGGCTTCCCTGCTGAATTCTACCAAACATTCAAAGAAGACTTAATACCTATCCTTCTCAAACTCTTGCAGAAAATTGAAGAGGAGGGGAGGCTTCCTAACTCACTCTACTAAGCCAACATTATCCTTTTACCAAAACCAGACAAGGACAACACACAAAAAGAAAATTACAGGCCAATATCACTGATGAACATTGATGCAAAAATCCTCAATAAATACTAGCAAATCAAGGTGATGTCAGCAACATGGCGGAGTGAGCTCACACGGGACTCTCTCCCTTCCAAACTACAATCAAAAAGGAACAACTGAATTTCAACCAATAATTCTAATAATACAGAGATTGTCAGAGACCCACAGCAGCCAAATGACGGAGGGCAGAGAGGCTGGAGCTGCCCTTGGAGGAGCTGGAATGGGGTAAGAGAGAATTTAGCTCTCTCCCCTAGAGACTGGGATTACTGCCGTGGCTGAGGGAAGGAGCGGGGGAGGGGCCACGTGTCCACAGGATCATCCAGGTCTCCCACCACCTGTGCAGTGGAAACCGGCTAACGGGGGAAAGCTTTTGCATGCGGGGACCCCATCAAGCCAGGGCCCCAGGAAACCAGAGAGCAAGAGCTGATCGGAATCCAGGTCTGGGACGAGAGAGTGTCCCTCCTCACCCACCCCGCACTGTGCATAGCCATCGCAGCTCAAGGTGGAAGGCTCAGAATGTGTGGCTCTCGACCTCCATCTAGTGGCAACAGGTTGTAACTGCAACCAAAAAATAGCATCATGCGCAAAAGCCACTCCTCTACCATCTAGCAATTTATAAAAGCTCCAGACCAGAAAGAAAACAATAAAAACACAGAATTCAGTTCTGAGGACTTGGAAATAGGTAAACTAAGTGAAAATGAGCTCAGAGTAGCTATCATCAAAAAACTCAATGAGGTAAAGTGAAGAATAGAGAAACAAGTCAACGAGTTCTAGAGTTACTTCACAAAAGAGATTGAAACTATAAAGAAGAATCAATCAGAAACAATAGAGATGAAAAATACAATGGATCAGATAAAACAGAATACGGATTCCCTGAATGCCTGTGTAGACACCGTAGAGGAGAAAATTAGCATAATCAAAGATAGACAGGCTGAATGGCTCCAGACAGAGGAAGAAAGAGAACTAAGAATTTAAAAAAATGAAGAAAATCTCCAAGAAATAGCAGATTCAATGAGGAAATCCAATTTAAGAATTATCAGAATCCCCGAGGGCGTGGAAAAGGAAAATAGAACAGAAAGTTTGCAGGAAGAAAATTTCCCAAATCTAGGGATTGAGGGAGAAATGTGTGTGGAGGAATATTTCATATCTCCTAGATTTGTCAATGTAAAAAAACCTACTGCAAGGCATATAGTAGTAAAAATGGCAAAAATGAATGACAAAGAAAGAATACTCAGGGCAGCAGGGCAGAAGAAAATAACCTCCAAAGGAACTCCTATCAGACTTTCAGCGAATTTCTCTACAGAAACCTTACAAGCTAGGAGAGAATGGAATGACATATTCAAAACTTTAAAGGATAAACATCTTCAGCCAAGAATACTCTATCCAGCAAAAATATCCTTCAGATATGAGGGAGAAATTAAATCTTTTCCAGACAAACAATAGCTAAGGGACTTTGTAACCAAAAGACCTCCACTACAAGAAATCCTCAAGAAGGCTCTCATACCCGAAAAAAGGAAAAAAGGGAGAAAGGGGTCACAAATCACAGAGTAGGGAGACAAATAGATAGAATCAGAATAGGATAGAAAATATTCAACTATAGCATTAGGATAAAGGGAAGGAAACCACCAAAGCAAAGACAATCTTATCACTCCAACCACAAACTGACAACACGAGTTACAATAAGAGATGAAAATAATAATTTGGGACAGGAAGAGCAAAGGGACTAAATCAGTCTAGGCCAAGTAAGTAAGAGACCACCAGAAAATGGACTATATTATACATGAGATTCCAAATACAAACTTCAGGGTAGCCACTAAACTAAAAAACAGAACAGAGACACAAAACAAAAATAAGTAAAAATCTAAGAAACCCAGCATAAGAAACTGCAGAAGTCAATGAGTAGGCTAAAACACACAGGACGAGAAACAAAGATAACGCAGGAAAACCAGATAACAAGCGACCGAATGACAGCATCAAGCCCTCATGCATCAATAATCACCCTCAATGTAAACGAATTGAACTCTCCAATAAAAAGACACAGAGTGGCAAAATGGATTAAAGAACAAGATCCAACAATTTGTTGCCTCCAGGAAACACACCTTGGCCCCAAGAACAAACACAGGCTCAGAGTGAAGGGGTGGCAGACAATACTCCAAGCTAATAGCAAACAAAAGAAAGTAGGTGTTGCAATACTTACATCAGACAACACATATTTCAAAATAAAGCAGGTAAAAAGAGACATAAAGGGCCAATATATAATGATCAAAGGGACACTTCGTCAAGAAGAAATAACACTTATAAACATTATGCACCCAACACAGGAGCACCAAAGTTCATAAAGCAACTATTAACAAACCTAAAAGAAGATATCAAAAATAACACAATAATAGTAGGGGACCTCAACACCCAACTCACATCAATGGACAGATCACCCAGACAGAACATCAACACGCAAACAGTGGAGCTAAACGAAATGCTAAAACAATTGGACTTAATAGACATATATAGAACACTTCATCCAAAAACAGCAGAATACACATTCTTCTCAAGTGTGCATGGAACATTCTCAAGGATAGACCATATGTTGGGAAACAAGGCAAGCCTCTATAAATTTAAAAAAATTGAAATAATAACAAGGATCTTCTCTGATCATAATGCTATAAAGCTAGAAATTAATTATAAGAAAAAAGCTGAAAAAGGCACAAGGATGTGGAGACTAAACAATATGATATTGAACAAGCAATGGATCATCGAAGAAATTAAAGAAGAAATCAAAAAATACCTGGAGACAAATGAAAATGATAACATGCCATATCAACTTATGTGGGATATACAGCAAAAGCTGTATTAAGAGGAAAATTCATCGCAATACAGACACATCTTAACAAACAAGAAAAATCCCAAATAAGCAATCTTAAACTACACCTAACTGAATTAGAGAAAGAAGAACAAACGAAGCCCAAAGTCAGCAGAAGGAGAGAAATAATAAAAATCAGAGCAGAAATAAATGCTATTGAAACAAAAAAGGCAGTAGAAAGGATGAATGAAACAAAGAGCTGGTTCTTTGAGAAGATAAATAAAATTGACAAACCCCTAGCCAGACTTACAAAGAAAAAAGGGAGAAAGCTCTAATAAACAAAATCAGAAATGAAAGAGGAGAAATAACAACAGACTCTGCAGAAATACAATGGATTATAAGAGAATACTACGAAAAACTATATGCCAACAAAATGGATAACATAGACTAAATGGATAAATTCTTAGACTTTTACAATCTCCCAAAGCTAAGTCAAGAAGAAGCAGTCTGAACACACCAATCACAAGGAAGGAGATTGAAACAACAATCAAAAGCATCCCAAAGAATAAAACCCCAGGACCAGACGGCTTTCCTGGGGAATTCTACCAAACTTTCAGGGAGGATTTAATACCTATCATTTTCAAGCTATTCCAAAAAATTAGGGGGGATGGAACACTTCCTAACACATTCTATGAGGCCAACATCACGCAGATACCAAAGCCTGACAAGGACAGCACGAAAAAAGAGAACTACAGGCCCATATCACTGATGAACATAGATGCAAAAATTCTCAACAAAATTTTGGCAACTCCAATTCAGCAATTCATCAAAAGGATCATACATCATGAACAAGTGGGATTCATACCAAGGACACAGGGATGGTTCGACATGCGCAAATCAATCAATATGATACACCACGTCAACAAAAAGAGGAATAAAAACCACATGATCATCTCAATAGCTGCAGAGAAAGCATTTGATAAGATCCAATAGCAATTTATGATAAAAACTCTGAACAAAATGGGGATAGAAGGGAACGACCTCAACATAATAAAGGCCATATATGACAAACCCACAGCCAACATCATACTCAATGGGCAAAAACTGAGCGCCATCCCCCTGAAAACAGGAATGACACAAGGATGCCTTCTATCACCACTCTTATTTAACATAGTACTGGAGGTCCTGGCCAGAGCAATTAGGTAAGAAAAAGGAATACAAGGAATCTAAATAGGGAGGGAAGAAGTGAAACTCTCGCTGTTTGCAGACGACATGATCTTATGTATTGAAAACTGCAAAGAATCCATTGGAAAACTTTTAGAAGTAATCAACAACTACAGCAAAGTTGCAGGGTATAAAATCAATTTGCATAAATCAGTAGCATTTCTATACTCTAATAACAAACTAACAGAAAAAGAACTCAAGAACACAATACCATTCACAATCACTACAAAAAGAATAAAATATCTCAGGGTGAATTTAACTAAGGAAGTGAAAGGCCTATACAAGGAAAATTACAAGGCTTTTCTGAAAGAAATGGATGACGACATAAAGAGATGGAAAGACATTCCATGTACATGGATTGGAAGAATAAACATAGTTAAAATGTCCATTCTACCTAAAGCAATCTACAGATTCAACACTATCCCAATCAGAATCCCAATGACATTCCTTACAGAATTAGAACAAAGAATCCTAAAATTCATATAGGACAACAACAGACCCCGAATTGCTAAAGCAATCCTGAGAAAAAAGAACACAGTTGGAGGCATCACAATCCCTGACTTCAAAACTTACTACAAAGCTACAGTAATCAAAACAGCATGGTACTGGTACAAAAACAGATGCACAGATCAAAGGAACAGAATTGAAAGCCAGAAATAAAACCACACATCTATGGACAGCTAATCTTTGACAAAGGAGCTGAGGGCACACAATGGAGAAGAGAAAGTCTTTTCAACAAATGGTGCTGGGAAAACTGGAAAGCCACATATAAAAGAATGAAAATTGACCATTCTTTCTCACCATTCACCAAAATAAACTCAAAATGGATCAAAGACCTAAAGGTGAGACCTGAAACCATAAGGCTTCTAGAAGAAAATGTAGGCAGTACACTCTTTGACATCAGTATTAAAAGGATCTTTTCAGACACCATGTCTTCTCAGACAGGGGAAACAATAGAAAGAATAAACAAATAGGACTTCATCAGACTAAAGAGCTTCTTCAAGGCAAATGAAAAAAGGATTGAAACAAAAATACAACCCACTAACTGGGAAAAAATATTTGCAAGTCATACATCTGACAAAGGCTTAATATCCATAATATATAAAGAACTCACACAACTCAACAACAAAAAATCAAACAACCCTATCAAAAAAATGGACAGGAGACATGAACAGACATTTCTCTAAATAAGATATACGGATGGCGAGTAGGCACATGAGAAGATGTTCATCATCGCTGATCATCAGGGAAATGCAAATCAAACCTACACTAAGATATCACCTTACACCCATTAGAATGACAAAAATATCTAAAACTAATAGTAACAAATGTTGGAGAGGTTATGGAGAAAAAGGAACCCTCATACACTGCTGGTGGGAATGCAAACTGGTGCAGCCACTATGGAAAACAGTACGGAGATTCCTCAAAAAATTAAAAATAGAACTACCATATGACCCAGTATCCCACTGCTGGGTATTTATCCAAAGAACTTGAAAACACAAAGGCATAATGATACGTGTACCCCTATGTTCATTGCAGCATTATACACAATAGCCAAGACTTGGAAGCAACCTAGGTGCCCATCAAGGGACAAATGGGTAAAGAAGATGTGGTATTTATACACGATGGACTACTACCCAGCCATAAGAAATGATGAAATCCAGCCATTTGTGACAACATAGATGGACCTTGAGTGTATTATGCTGAGTGAAATAAGTCAGAGGGAGAAAGTCACATACCATATGATCTCACTCATAAGTAGAAGATAAAAACAACCACAAACAAACACATAGCATTGGAGATTGAATTGGTGGTTACCATAGGGGAAGGGGGGAGGGGGAGGGCAAAAGGGGTGATTAAACTCACATGTGAGGGGATGAACTATAGTTTTCGGGTGGTGAACATGATGTAATCTACACATAATTCAAAATGTATTATGATGTACATCAGAAAACAAACAAATAAATGAAGAAAAAATAAATAAAAGCAAAGATTTTCTCTGACTGGTAGCAGAAGACGAAGTCAGAGAGACTCAAAGTGTAAGGAGAAGTCAACATGGCAGAGATATCCCATTGCTTGCTTGAAGATAGAGGGGGCAGCAAAGAAACGGTCTCAAAGCATCCTGCAGAAGCTGAGAGTGAACCCTAGCAAACAGCCAGTAAGAAAATGGGGACCTCAGTCCTACAAAAGTAAGGAAATGAATTCAGCTAATACCCTGAATAAGCTTACAAGTGGATTCTTCCCAGAGCCTCCAGATGAAAATGCACCTCCACTGACACCTCAATTTCAGTCTTGTAGGATCCTAAGCAGAGAAGCCAGGCAAGCCTGCCCAGATTTCCCAACTTACAGATATTAAATGGGTACCATTTCAAGCCACTAAGTTTGTGGTAATTTATTACAGAACAATCCCCAACCTCCTCCCTCAAACCAAACAAAGAGGAGAAGTCCCTCTTATAAATTAACAAACATACCTTAATATATGTTTATCCTGATTAATATATATTCCACATATACATTAATAGGGGCTTCTGAAAGAGTAAATAAGTACTAGACCAAAGCGAGGTACTCTTACTATGCCTCTTAAAGACCATACCTGCATTCTATTCTTCTATGGAGAAAGGTGGCAAAATGTCATAATGGCCTCCATATCAAGTGCCATTAATGAAAGAGTCATTTATGAATTATTAGAAATTGAATAACGAATCATGTCAACTGTCTCAAATGCTATTTACTGAGCACAGTCTGTCACTGACAAATAGAAGTTCAGATTCTTAGCTGACACTTCATGAGCCTGATATCTGGAGAGCACACAACGAAACACAAGATAAATATTCCACCTCTCTATGTAGGGATGAGGCACCTGAGCATTCACACCAACATTTTAGGAGGCCAATAATCCTACTGCTTCTTAGTCCCCACCTTGCCTGGTGACAGGCAAGAGGTAAGTGGTCGCAGAGGGGCTTTTTGTGAAGCATTCTCTATGTCCACTCTCCTGGGGTCTCCCTAAATCCACACATCATGTAGGTCTCCCTAAAACGCCATGTGAAGTGAGCCTCAACCACCTACCCTCAGGCTGGGAGTGGATGAGGAGTCATGACCATCCAGCCCCACCAACCTCCCACCCTGAGGGATAATACCACCAGCACGCATGCGCTTTCTCAGCAGCCATTCCTGAAGTCACGTGCCAGGTCACCACTCCTCAGCCTCCCGATTGTCTGCATCAGCATTTGTCTGAACATCGCACCTCCATCATCCACAGGGGAAATTGATGTTGACGGCATGGCAAAGGAATGTAACTACAGCCTAGTCTAAAAGCACGCATTTATTTTATTTTATTTCAGAAATGTATGCATTATGTATGCCTGTACATAAACGTTTTTATAGAGCCTCTTAAATGATTTATCATGAGGTATGTGTTGATTATAATCTCTGCTTATTTAAGAGAGCCTTGTTTACCCCCATAGTAGTTACTACATTGAGACATGTTTCAACTAACAGTGACACCAGTAAACAAAAGTTACTGATCTACCTCTAGAGTTATAAAACTTGTAACATGCTGTAAACAGCTCTGTCATTTTATTTAGCATATTGCATTGTGTGAGCTGCCTTATTTATCTAGTGGTAAATCTTTATGTATCAAAAATGCTACAGAAGGCACAACAGATAAATTACAGACAGACACTAACATCTGACTAGTTAATCAAACAAATAGGACATGTAACAAAGAGAAAAGCTATAAATATTGACAACAAGCTGCTTCAGTCACAAAAACATTCAATACTTCAGTTCTCAAGTGTGAGTTTTATATCAGTCCCCTGGAAACAGTTTGTATCCTCCAATAAATTTTTACAGTTGATTCACCTGCCTGATGCCCCCAGCCATTTCCTTCAGAAGCTGTCAGACCCGCCAACGATAATGTATGGCCCGACCGACAAGAACAGCTGTAGCCATTCTCTCTGCAGGTTCTTGCACCCTGTTCTGCATAAAATAATACATCAAGATTAATTGATTTCCCGTCAGTCTCACAGAACAGAAAATTAATTTTCATGTAGCTATTTTCCCCAGCATATGAATTTTGTACATGGCAAGTAATTTAGGGTTTTAATTATTCATGAGTCAGGAGGGGGTGGAGAGAAACATGATAAAGTAAGCTTGCAAAAACCCCAAGGCCAATCCCTGGGCCTGGGTTTGTGCTGAGGCAACAATAGCATTCACTAATGCCCATATAAATAATATATGTATTAACATACATCTTAGTACAACATCAATTTCTCTCACTCTGACCCAAGACTACCAGGTCACCCTGTGGTATTTTGTCAAAGTCGCTGCGCTGGTTACATGTGACATGCTGTGGGAAAACACAGAACATGTCAGCCATATTGAATTGACCTCCGCCTGCCTCTCAGCAGCAGCCACACAGTCCAGGCATGATAGGAAGTAATTTAATGGTCAGTGTGTGAGGGGGACCAAGCAAAAGTTGCTAATCAGCCAGGTGCTACCTCAGCAAGTCTTCCATTTGCAGGTGCCACTGACTTGTGAACAAGAAAGATGTAACCAGAAAATAGAAAGAAAGCATTTGACTCACTCAGGCCTCATCTTTCACAAACTCTCAGAAGACCAGCACGAGAACAACCATCTTCTCAGAAAAGGGAAAACCACAACGTGAGCACCTCTGGCAATCAAGTACATTTGCAAAAGTGCGAACTAAAATGCTCCCACAGTACCTCCTTAGAAATTTCATTGGCATACTTCATACAAACTGCAAGACTGGCAAATCTGCGGAGCCTGCCTCAAGTCACAGAGCTCGATTTAACCCCACTAGGGCCAAACCTACAGCACCTCACACAGCACTCTTGGGCACCGAGGAAACTGGCTGCCAGACTAGGATCTGGAGTCACGATTATTTATTGATGTTGCCTTCTGCCCTGAATATTAAGATTTAGTGTGAAATTAAATCACTATAAACAAGTGATCTTCTCTCAGTTAAACAATTCGACCCCACCAGAGCTGTTTAAGAATCAGGGAGAAGAAAGAATCTGATCCAAATCACCAAACTCATACAGGACAAGGGGAGTCCAGAAGTGAGACAAGGGAGAAGAGGCCTCTCCAGCCCAATGAGTGTCAGGGACAGAACAGGAACTAAGTATTTCTGGGAGGAGAACCCAGCTTGGGGAACCTGAGTAAGCAGCTCTGATTTGGGGCATGCCCCTGCCCGGCCACACCCCCAGCAAAAGCCCCACCAGCAGGAGGAGCACTTTGGTAAGAAAGAGACAAGCTGAGAAGGTCAAAAACAAAAATGACAAGAACTCATAAGTCAGAACAGAAAAAAGAAAAAGAATTTTACCGGAGGTGAGGGAGGGGGCACCTGGTTGGTGGAGGAGGTTGGGTTTGATGAATTTGATGAAATATTAATAAAGACATAAAAATGGAAGTTTCTGTGGATGTTCTTTCTTAACAGCTTATACAAATGGCCACTCTAACCAAACAAGAGAGAAATCAGGAAATTGCTTCTCTGCTTCAAGTAGCCATGCCTCACACTGGAGGCTGGAGTGAAACTGTGCTTCCAGTGTTTCCATCATAAAACCTTTTTCCCAGTAACTGGTGAAACCTGTAAGAACTCACTTCACCCAGAAATTTGGCAGCCATGTAGCAGCACAGTGTAGGTTGTTTTAATACTGTTTCAGAATGGGGTATCAGGATTCTACTTCTATGACCTTGATGGCTCCAAACAAAGTGGTAACATAATACATCATGTCAAGTGCTAATTATTAGCACTGAAGACCAGCTAGTCAACTTTGGCTTCATTATAATTACAAGGAGGGAAGGCATTCTCCATTGTTTCACGTGGTGTATTTGTGAAGGGAGGGTCAATGAGGTTTGCTTAAGTCTTTGCACCCCTAGGTTTAAAAGCAAAACAAAACAGGATGAGGAAATTAAATATAGTGTTGAGACCCCAACAACAAAGGCCCTGCTCTGCTGCTGCCAAACAAACCCAGATCATGGTGCTGCAACAGGGCCCAGCGCCAAGAAACATGTCTCGGCCCTCTTGACCTCCTTGAGATGCCCATGGCCACATTCCTGGGAATGACCTCCTGACACTCCTGCCCAGCGGTGACACGGTGAAACCACAAGGCCCAGGGAATGCCAGGGAGATTCTCAGCTAATTATTTCTCACTGCTGAACATATTTGACACACTCCTTACTTTGCTGAGAGTTCTACCATACTGGTAGATTTAAAAGGTTTGACAAAGCAAAGCGGCAAAGAAGACCTTATCCTCTCAGGACACTGTGGGTTTGGTTTGCTTCTGACTGGTGATGAAGCTTCAGGAAGGCAACTTACAGAGTTGTTCCAATGAAACACCTCTGGCAATCAGGTGGTATTTGAGCTGCATGTGTATGTGTACAGGAGGGGAGACAACATGGGGTTCGAAGAAAGCCTTAAGTATTCAGAATGCTCCAAAATCCACATCAGCCAAACTCCCCAGCCCAGCCCAGCCCTGCCTTCCCCATGCACCCAAGAGCATGGCAGTTGCCATCTGCATGGTAACAAAGGTGCATTTCAATTTATACCTGTCTTTGCAGGATTTCTTCATCTGACGGGGAGGAGGAGGTTTGCTTTATCTCATTTTGAAAATAATCCTATTGAGAACATAAATGAACTCATTATGCACACCATAAAAAAAATGTGTTGGCAGTTCTGTAACTAAAAACGTAAAAAATTTCTTCAAGTCAATGCAGATATTGGCATAGCTTAAAGGTCTTTGTTTCTGTAAATTCAATTGACTGTATCTATTTCTAAGTCTGGCAAGAGGTTCTAATTATTGTTAGAAGCCTAATTAGCATTTAGTATTACATTACAACAACTGCAGCAAAATTGTACCCATTCTCCAATAAACAGTATTCACAGTATGCAATCAAGCCGCTGTACCACGCAATGAGAATTAATAGCACCGCACGACAATGGTAAATCCTCCATCTCCCGCTGTGTGTGTTTAATAATTTTTCACTCCTTCCAGATTGTTCCCATCAAGCACAATTCCCAAGGTCCTAATCAACCACCCTCCCCATCAATACTACACAGAGATCTGAGCACTGAAAATTATCTGCAATTTCAAAAAGTGCTCTGTTGCATTATTAGGCCACTGACCTAAGAGGTAATGGGTAAATAGTTTCTGAAAAATGTCCAAAGCACAACATAAATTAAAGCTTATAGTCTTGCCCGCTGTTCTCACCATAGCTATAAATGCAAACTATTACAGTTTTTACACAATATTCCTAACTATAATTTTACACCATAATATTGGTGCAAAGTGCCAAATGTTCCACTTTCATGTGCCTTCATTTACTAAACAAGAAGGAGAATTTGGGGAGGAAGGTGATGTATTTGATCCTTTAGAATAGCTCTTGGCCACCCTCCTCTCACTGTCTTGCCCCTCTGCCCACTTCTCCCTCCCATTCCCCAAAAGAGTCAGAATTAATGTGCAAGTATTTTACAGTGGACAGAGGTAAGAGACTTTTATAAGCAGCGGTTTGTGCCAGGCTTCCTGTGTCTCACACACACATGGGTAGGTTCATGGAGTTAGGATATGACGCTTGTAAGAGGACTCAGGGGTGGACTAGGAAATCTCAGCTGAGAAGGTAGTTTAAGTTGCCTGGTAACTGGTGATAAGTATAACGGCATCACACAAGCTTAAGGCAGGAGGAGAAGCACTTTGTTTCAACAATCTGAAAAGTAAACTTTTGGGCTAACATGAAAAGAAGTCTGGAGTCTGAAATCATAGCATAATACAGGAGCAAGAGGCCCCCAGCATGGCTAACGCAGAGGAAACACACATCACATCACAGCAATACCCCTGAGAATACACATCAGTACCAACCTAGGAATTTGGGTTGGATATTATGTTGTTGCTGCTGATTATTAGTTTGTTTTAAACTGGAGCAATGAGAAAAGGAATTTCTGACGGCTCAACTGAATCTTAACCAAGTAAACATTTGAGGGCCTTCCCTGAGCAAAGCGAGATGCTGGATTAGCCTGTTGTTGGCCACACTTTATCAATGAAAATACTTGGCATTTTGCCACTACACATCACACTCCTCAAAAGACTTCCACAATATTGGTAGATTAATTTCTCAAGACTAATGACTTGCTGAATAATATACCAAGTTTTCTCCAACATCATTTTAATACTCTACTCCTCAGTCATACAGTCATTTATTAATCCATTCAACAAATATTTATTGAGTGCCCATTACTGTTCCATGCACTTGGGATACATTGTTGAACAAGGAGGGCAAAGATTTTTGCCTTTGTGGAGTATGTGTTCCAGCATGAGGTAGGCAGATCATCTCCAATTACCCCGATAAATAAGCACATTACATCGCATGTTGGAAGGTAATAAGCAGTAACAGGCAATGGTAAGAGAAGAAGAAAAAGCAGCATAAGAGGGTCAGGAGCTTCACAGAAGGGAGGTTGCAGTATTAAATCAAGGGTCCAGGGTGGGCCTCTATGAGAAGGTGATATTTGAGCAAAGACTTAAAACAAAGAAAAATGCTTAATAAGTGCTTAAACCTCTTGAATTTCTTCTTCTAATTCCAAGTACTGCCTCCATCCTATTTTCTGATGCCATAGTCCACTGGACTGGCTAACATACACGGAGTGGACAGGCTCCCTGTAGGACAGTAGGTGCCATGAAAGGAAAACCTATGTCTTTCCTCTGTCCTTAGTGTCACCAGAAACAAACACTGTGCCTAGCAAAGAGTAGATACTCCACAGTGACTGACTAAATGAACATATAAGTGAATTGACAGTAACTCATTTATTTATTTTAGAATCCCATGTAATTCCCTAAATATTGATATGATCAAGACCTTAAAAGTAACAAATTCTCCTACCCCCACCCCTGCCCCTGCCACAAGCTTTTTGGATATATAATGGACATATAACATTGTATAAGTTTAAAGTGTACAACGTCATGATTTGATATATGTATATATGGTGAAATGATGACCACAATAATTTTAGTTAACATATCTGTCATCACACAGTTAGGATTTGTGTGTGTTGAGAACTTTTAAGATTTCAGCAGCCTGGGGTTCGCCGGTTTGGATCCCAGGTGCGGACATGGCACCACTTGGCACGCCATGCTGTGGTAGGCATCCCACACAGAAAATAGAGGAAGATGGGCAAGGATGTTAGCTCAGGGCCAGTCTTCCTCAGCAAAAAGAGGAGGATTGGCAGCAGATGTTAGCTAGGGTCTAATCTTCCTCAAAAAAAAAAAAAAAGATTTACTCTCTTAGCAACTTTCAAAAATACAATATTGTTAACGACAGTCACCATGCTATACATTACATGCCCAGAACTTTTTCATACTATAACTGGAAGTTTGTACCTTTTGATCACCTTCACCCATTTCCCCCACCATGCCGCCCCTGCTCCTGGCAACATATTCTGTTTCTATGTATTCATTTTTTTTAGATTCTACATATAAGTGAGATCATACAATATTTGTCTGTCTTTATTTATTTCACTTAGCATAATGCCTTCAAGGTCCATCCATGTTGTCACAAATGGCAGAATTTCCTTTTTTATGGTTGAATAATATTCATATGTATATATTTGAATATTTTATTTATCCATTCATCCATTGAAGGATACTTAGCTTGTTTCCAATTCTTAGCTATTGTGGAAAATGCTGCAATGAACACAGGCATGCAGACATCTCTTCAAGACAGTGATTTCATTTCTTTCAGATATAGATTCAAAAGCGGAATTGCTGGATCATATATTAGTTCCATCTTTAATTTTCTGAGGAATCTCCATACTGTTTTCCATAGCAGCTGAACCAATTTACATTCCCACCAACAGTGTACAAGGGTTCCCTTTTCTCCACATCCTTGTCAGCACTTGTCATCTCTAGTCTTCTTGATAACAGCCATTCTAACAAGTGTGAGGTGATATCTTATTGTGGTTTTGATTTCCATTTCCCTGATAATTAGTAATGTTGAACACCTTTTCATGTATCTGTTGGCCATCTGAATGTCTTTTTTGGAAAAATGTCTATTCAAGTCCTTTGTCCATTTTTCAATTAGATTATTTATTTTTTGCTATTGAGTTGTAGGAATTCCTTATATATTTTGGATATTAACCCCTTATCAGATATGTGGTTTGTAAATATTTTCTCCCATCCCATTGCCTCTTCATTTTGTCAGTCATTTCTTCTGCTATGCAAAACAAAAAAAGCTTTTTGGTTTGATACGGTCCCACTTATTGATTTTTGCTTTTGTTGCCTGTGCTTTTGTTGCCATATCTATGAAATCATTGCCAAGATTAACTTCAAAAAGCTTTTTCCTTATGTTTTCTTCCAGGAGTTTTACGATTTCAGGTCTTACATTTCAGTCTTTAGTCCATTTCAAGTTAATTTTTGTGGGTGATATAAGAAATGAGTCCCACTTCATTCTTTTGCATTTGAATATCCAGTTTTCCCAACACCGTTTATTGGAGACACTATTTTTTCGCCATTGAGTATTCTCGGATCCCTTGTTAAATATTAATTGACTGCATATGCATGGGTTTATTTCTGGGCTCTCAGTTCTGTTCCATTGGTCTATGTGTCTGTTTTTATGCCCGTACCATACTGTTTTGATTACTATAAATTTATCAGGAAGTGTGATGCCTTCAGTTTTGTTCTTCTTTCTCAGAATTGCTTTAGCTACTCAGTCTTCTGTGGTTCCATATGAATTTTAGGATTGTTTGTTCTATTTCTATAAAAACTGCCATTTGAATCTCGATAGAGATTGCACTGAATCTATAGATGGCTTTGGGTAGTATAGACACTTTATAAATATTAATTCTTCCAATCCATAAACACAGAGTATTTATTCACTTTTCTGTCTTCTTCAATTTCTTTCATCATGTCTTATAGTTGTCGGTGTATGGATATTTTATCTCCTTAGTTTATTCCTAACTATTTTATTGTTTTTCATGCTATCGTAAATAGGATCGTTTCCTTTATTTCGTTTTCATTAGCTTGTAATGTATAGAAACATTGATTTTTGTATGTTGATTTTGTATTCTGCAACTTTACTGGACTTTTTTACTAGGGCTAACAGTTTTTTGGTGGAGTCCTTAGGATTTTCTATATATGTTGAAGTCATCTGCAGAGACAATTTTACTTCTTCCTTTCTGATTTAGATGCCTCTTATCTCTTTTTCTTGCCTGATTACTCTGGCTAGGACTTCCATTATTATGTTGAAGAGGAGCAGTGAGAGTGTGCACACTGGTCTTGTTCCTGATCTTAGAGGAAAAGATTTCAAGCTTTCACCATTGAGTATGGTGTTAGCGGTGGGCTTGTCATATAGGCCTTTATTATATAAAGGTACATTCCTTCTATACCCAGTTTGTTCAGAGCTTTTATCATGAACGGATGCTGAATTTTGTCCAATTCTTCTCCTGCATTGATTGAAATGACATGATTTTTATCTTTTATTCTATTAATGTGGTGTATGATATTGATTGATTTGTGTATGTTGAACCATCCTTGCATTTCAGGGATGAATTCCACTTAATCATGGTGTATGATCCTTTTAACGTGTTGTTGAATTCAGTTTGCCAGTATTTTGTTGAGACTTTTTGCATCTATATTCATCAGAGATAATGCCTTATAATTTTCTTTTCTTATGGTGTCCTTATCTGGCTTTGGTATCAGGGTAATGCTGACTTTGCAAAATGAGTTTGGGAGTATTCTCTCTTCTTCAACTTTTTGGAAGAGTTTGAGGAGGACTGGTATTAATTTTTCTTTAAATGTTTGGTATAATTTACTAATGATACCATCTCATCATGGGCTTTTCTTTCTTGGGAGGTTTTTGATTACTAATTTGATCTCCTTATTTGTTTTTGGTCTTTTCAGTTTTTCTATTTCTTCAGGATTCAGTCTTGGTATGTTGTATGTTTTCAGGAACTTATCTACTTCTTTAGGTTGTGCAGTTTGTTAGTGTATAATTGTCCACAGTAGTCTCTTATGATCCTTTGTATTTCTATGGTATCAGTTATAATGTCCCCTCTTTCACTTATAATTTTATTGATTTGAGTCCTCTCTCTTTTTCTTGGTTAGTCTAAACATTTGTCCATGTTATTTATCTTTTCAAAGAACCAACTCTTAGTTTTGTTAATCTTTTTAATGTGTTTCCTAATCTTTTTTATTGTTTTCCTAGTCTCCATTTCATTTATTTTGCCTCTAATCTATTATTTCATTCCTTCTGCTAACTTTGGCCTTAGCTTGTTCTTTTTCTAGTTCCTTGAGGTGTAAAGTCAGGTTGTCCGAGATCTTTCTTTCTTCTTTCTTTCTTTTTTTTTTTTGCTAAGGGAGAGTCACCCTGAACTAACATCTGCTGCCAATCATCCTCCTTTTTTTTTTGCTTGAGGAAGATTCACCCTGAAATAACATATGTGCCAATTTACCTCTATTTTGTATGTGGGTTGCTACCACAGCATGGCTGCTGACAAGTGGTGTAGGTCCACAGCCAGGAACCGCACCCAAGTCACCAAAGCAGCATGCTGAACTTAACCACTAGGCCACAGGGTCAGCCCCAGATCTTTCTTTTTTCTTGATGTACGCATTTATCACTATAAAATTCCCTCTTAGAACTGCTTTTGCCATATTCTATAAGTTTTGGTATATTGTGTTTCCATTTTCATTTGTCTTAAATTTTTTTTTTATTGACTTCTTTTTTGATCCATTGGTTATTCAGAGGGTGTTTTTAGTCTCCATGTATTTGTGAATTTTCCTGCTTTCCTTCTGTTTTTGATTTCTAGTTTCATGCTTTTGTGGTCAGAAAATATACTTGCTATAATTTCTATCTTCTTGAATTTGTTGAGACTTGCTTTATGGCCTAACATATGATCTATCATAAAAAATGTTCCATATGCACTTAAGAAGAATGCATATTCTGCTGCTGTTGGATGGAATGTTCTGTATATGTCTGTTAAGTCCATTTGGTCTATAGTGTTGTTCAAATCTGCTGTTTCTTTACTGATTCTGTGTCTGGATTATCTATCTGTTGCTGACAGTGAGGTATTAAAGTCCAAAACTGTTATTGTATTGTTGTTTATTTCTCCTTTCAGTTCTGTTACTATTTGTTTTATATATATTTAGGTGCTCCAATTTGGGGTGCACATTTACAATGGTTATATCTCTTTGATGAATTGACCCTTTTATATCATATATAATGACCTTCCTTGTCTCTTTCGACCATTTTTAGCTTAAAGTCTATTTTTTCTGAAGTAAGTATAGCTACCTCCACTTTCTTCTGGTTACCATCTACTTGAAGTATCTTTTCCCATCCCTTTATTCTCAGTCTATATGTACTTAAAGCTAAAATGAGTCCCTTGTAAGCAGCATATCATTGGATCTTGCTGTTCTATTGGTTTAGCCATTCTATGGCTTTTGATTGGAGAATTAAATCCATTTACATTTAAAAGAATTATTGATAGGTGAGGACTTACTATTGCCACTTTGTTCACTGTTCTGCATTGTATATCCTTTGCTCCTTGCTTACTCTCTTGCTACCTTCCTTTGTGATTTGACGACTTTTGTGGCAGCACGCTTTGACTCCTCTATCATTAACTTTCACGTATCTGCTACACAAAAGATCTTACCGTGAGGCTTATACAAAATATCTTATATTAACAAGAGTAACAAGTTCTTTGAGCTGAAGGGAAATGAAAGATCTTCTAGTCTCAACAATGAGGAAACTGAGACCAAAAGCAGAAATGACATTTTTAGGACTAGAGCAAAACTCTTCTGAATACTCAACCTATCACTTTTCACTTCTCACTAGAGACCAAACAACATGGCAGGGGATGCCAGAGGTTGACAGTCCTGCTTTATCCCACCAAGGTAGCCCTGGTGGTTGTCCTCTCTATCCCTATGTGCATGATCTCATTCTCTTTTTCAATAACCATTGAGTATTTTCCCCTTTTGGTTCAACTCTATTATTTTTAAAATTTTTCTTACTCCTCCAAGTTCATATCATCTAGGCAAACCAAATATAACATTTGACACAAGTGGAAAAGTATGACAACAGAATACCCCAAGTCTATGCAGTCAGAATAAGAATGAGCCATCTGTCTTGGGCTCCTCAACTAACATGTAAATCCAGAAAACATCTCCCTATGTCTCCTGGACACCAGAAAGAGCTGTGTGAGCCCCAGGCAAAGGTAAGAACCTTGAAGTAAAAGGGTTTGAGAAGGCTCCTTCTTAAAGAAAATCCCTCCCTGTATTTCCAAGTAGAATATTACAAACAAAAGTCCTGTTCTGCATCTCCATTAGGCGTCATGATCTATCCTCTACTTTGCAATGACAAATCCAATGGTATACAGAGAGCTCTGGTTATCCCCACCATCCTTATCCTCCCTCACCCACCCAAACCCTCCTTAAAGATATAGAACATTAAAAGAAGGGTCTGTTTCATGAGGGAAAATTGCTTCCCTCCTCTCTACTAACTCCAGAGGAAATAATTTCCCTTCTCCTTTCTTTCCTTTCTAGCAAAGAAAAGGCAAGAAGAACTAAACTTCAAGGTAAGGAACAAACAGATGACCCCTCATTCTCATCTCAATCAAATACCTAATTTTTTTCACTCTGGATGAGAAAAAGTCAAGTTTTGCCACAAAAATAGAAAGCCCAAGAGAGCTTGTTCATGAAGTTAGGGCAAGGAGATGAAGAACATGTTTATAGGATAGGAGCAGTCTACCTGATACTGACAGATAAGCATGACAAATATGACAGTGACAAATGTGAATCATACAAATACCTTCTCAGTTCTCACTCAAACAACAGAAAATTACACAACCTGGCTGGCCTTTCTTTGCTGGTAAGACATGGGAATCAATTCACAATAATTTTATTAACAACAATAATGATAATGGCAGCTACCATTTATTAAGAACTTATCACTGCACCAAGTGCCCTCCACTCATGTTCTCCTCAAAGTTGGGACTTTGGCAGTAGCCTAAGCATGGCTGTCATAATCACACACAGGGAACAGTTCATCGAAGTGTGATCCAAGTATTTATTTTAACCCATTCCTGAGAGATTCTTACATATACTGAAGTTTGAGACCACAGGATTATTATTAACACTAGTCCAAATCTAAGGAGATCTTTGTGCCTGTAATTCAGGAATCATGGGCTTGTCCTTAAATTGGGAGCCCTGAAGCATTAGTTTTCCAGTGCATTTCTTTATCACTGGCAATACCTATCTCAGGCCTGGGCTAGAGGAGACCCCTTCTTTGAGCCTGCTTTCAGCCTTCTTCAGGCTGTGCCCCTTCTCATGGGATAAAAAGTCCTCAGGGCCAAGAAGCATGCCAGAGTGCACCCTCCACCTTCTAAGATCCACTTTGCATATCTAGAACTCTGAAATTCTCTGCCCAAATGGCCTAGAGCCCAATTCCAGGGACTGTGCATCTCAGGTCCATCCTACAACAGTAAACCAGTATGTCCAACCCTAATCTCAGAGATGGCTATTTATGATGTGAAGGGGACGGACATACAGTGTGGACATGCAGGCACATCCAGACACCGGAGCAAGAGGTTCCTTACAAAATAAGACAAAGCTAGGGGTATGAAGAGAAGGGGTATGGGCCAAGGACCCAGGGAAAGTTTTCTCCATGCTACCATGTTCCAGCTTAAAACCCCAAGGAGGTAGAGAATTCTACATTGAAATCTGGAATTTCAAGTCATTGATGAATGTATACTTGTCATGATAGGAACAGCATATTTTATTTGGCATTTTTAGTTTGATTTATAACTTTAAATATTTATATATATGGTATGTGAGCTTCCATTTGTACTCTTGCCCCAGAATCTATAAAGGCTAGGAGTAAACCCAGTGTTCCTCCCCATGAGTTAGTATTCCATGTCAATTAATGCTTCTTTATCAAACACAGGTATGCCTCCCTTCAAGCAAACCCAATAGTTAAGTATCCAGATTTATACCAAAGACACATTTGAGAATAGGTGCTCCATTTACTAAAATACTCCATTATTCAGCAAACTCCTCTGATACATTTGGTTAAACCAACTGATAAAAATTTATCACACACACACACACATACAAAAGATCTCACAAATTCATCTTTTCATGTGTAAAATAAAGGTGTTGGGGGGAAAAACTTAAGTGATTTACCCATTTACTATTATTTGATTTCACAGATAATATTTAGTCACTCAAGAAAAATTAGAAAATGCAAATAAACAAAAGGAAAGGTAACAAAATCATCTCTTACAGAATTTGGCAAGATGTGCACTGTTAGCATTTAATAGTGCACATACTTCAGATTTTTTCAATGTCATTATGCACATGTGAAAATACAGAGATATAGGTGGCTAATTTTTTAAGAATTATGTCATACTACGACTACAAACAATTATTCAGTACCACCCATGTGCCAGGCACTGGGAAGTCCAAGGTTAATGAAGACATGGTTTCTGCCCTATTAGATAGAAACTGCACTATAGTTGAAGAGACTAATATATAAACCAATAATTATGTTACACTACCAGAAATCTACAGGAAGGATGACAGAGGACTCTATAGAGAGTCCAGAGATGGGAATGACTCTTTCTGCCTAGGGAATTACTTCAAGGTTTTGACAGCACTAATATTCAGACTCTGGGTGTCCTATTCTCATTCACGAAGTATTTATTTAACACTTACTGTGGGCCAAGCACTATTTTAAGCACTGAGTACATAGTGGGTGAGCAAGACAAAGTTCTACCCTCACGGGGCTTACATAGACCAACAAATTTACAAGTAAATAAAGCAGTGTCATACCTTCCCCTTAACTGACATACAGTAGGTGCTCAATAAATGGTTGGTGAAAGAACAAAGGAGTAAAGGTTTATGATGAGCCCACCTCTTTTGCACTTCCATTTCAAAGGCAGCTGTTGTCCTTGAAGTTAGCATAGCAGATAGTTTTGAAGTTTCAAAACACAACCTGGTATGTCCGCTCTGTTTCACTTAAAAATATGAATCGAATAGGCTTGATCCAAAATTTCTAACTCTGAATTGGGTTACCATGTGTTGTATTTGATTTGTATTTCCATCAGTATCAACCCAAGCATTCTTATATAGACACCAGCAATGTACATGATTTATAGCGAGTCAGTCAAGGCAAAGCCTATAGCTTCCCTTCACATTTTGACGTTATCAGATTACTTCAGAAGCTGGCAGCAGCTACCATAAGTAACAAGCTGTCACTGTAAATAAATCACTCTCTCCAAACAACTGCTAAAAAGTATAGATTAGTATGAGCAGAGGTGTGCATGGACTTTTTCATTTTCCCCTTCCTAACAAGTCTCCTATATATTTAATTTTATATAGAAAGAAGAAAGGAATTCATTTTCTTTCTTTGAAAAAAGGTTCCAGGCTTAAGAAGCATATAAGAAACTCAAGTCTCAAAAGGAGGTTTGTGGCTCTTGTGTATAAATCATAAGACAATCAATCTGCAATCATCTAGAGAAGCCCAAAATATGGGAAACAACTAGCCAGTTCTGTAAAGAGCAACTCATGCCAAGCCAATTTAATTTCCTTCTATGATGGAGTGACAGGCTGCAGAGATAAGAGAGAAGAAATAGATGCAATCCACCTTGACTGCAGCGAGACTCTCTCTACCTGGTCCCAAATGATGCACTCATCAATGAGCTAGAAAACCTAACCTTAATAGTTCTCAGAGGGCTGGAGCATCCCATTCAAAATGAGATGTCCAATGTCTACACAGCCTAGGGCGGAGAGGGACAAGTTGTCACCATCCTGAAGGGGTAAATGGTGGGGCCATGGCCACTGTGCATCTATTGATGGGTCAATAGTGGAAGGAGCAGCACACAATTGTCCTTGGAGGCACTAAATAGGACAAGTGTGCAGTAATGAGGGAGGCATAAACCGAGTTCTAAAAGTCTAGGGGACAAATTCTAGAAAGGTCCTAGAACAAGATAAATCTCAGTGTGAATAAGAGAAAGACAGTGCCCTATAGAAAAACTTGAGTCCATATCACCCCCAAAACAAAACAGTATATGTCATTAAACTCAGGCACTGCCAAGGATTATGTGGGTCATAGTGGCTTTCAGGCTGAATATGAAAGGAAATTCTTAGTGATGTGTTCTGAGAAAGTTAGAACGGCACTGAGATGGTTTAAAAGCAGCCAGATGCACAAGACAAAGAATTCATCCCACAATTTTATTTCACATGGGTCAATCTATAGTGTCCTGTCTTGTTTAATCATGATATGCTACACAGAGATGTCAGAGAGTGTCCACAGAAGTTAACACTACTCATGCACATAAACTGCCTCCCACCCCAGTTTTTAATGACTTCCTTTCTTTGTGTGCTCTCCCCACCCCAAGAAATGAAACACTTTTGTTTCCTGTGCCCACATTTAAATTACTGAAGGTGGTTAAGCATTTCTAGAATCTACTAGCTAACAGCAAGAGCTCCCATTCCAGGAGCTCCACAACCAGAAGATCTGGATAAAATGGCCAAACCCTCTCACATGGGCCAAAGGAAGGATCAGGAATTCCTGAAAGGACAATGAAGGACAAACCCAGGAACTTGATGACAAATCTGTCTTATTTGGGGAGTATACCCTACTCTGCCAGAACACCAGCAAATGAACCTTCCTCTGACTTCAATGGGTATACTAAACTACTTGGCCTTCACTACTTGACTAGCAAAATTCAAACATTTAAATGCAAGACCACCACCACACCTGCCTCACACACACAGCCCTACTTATCCATCTATCCAAAAACACATGCTCCACCCCTATTAGGCACCATCTCCCTACATCCCTTTCTCTGCCCAAGCTTGATGCTCCTCAACCCCAGAAACACAGCAAACTTGTTTGCATGTTGTAACACCTGACATTCTTTTCTAAAGCTCTGATCAAGGCTCACTGTTCTCACATATAACCTGCTCTCCAGAGCTCCCTCTCTTCTGAGCTATTAGAGTACCTGCATCCTGACCCATACCTGACCCATCAATCTTCTTCATATACCAACGTTCACCATTCATTCAAGTTTCATATTAGTCTTCTCTGCCCTTCTTGAGGACATGGATCATGTTTTCAAGTTCCCACTTTCTCTGTATCAGCACCTACACACACATACACACATCACACACAGCACTGCTTCAAGCACAGAAAAAACTAGGCACGTAATAAATGCTCAAAGACACTAGAGAATTTTTTTAATGACCAGTGTAATTTCATTAGGAAAGATTATATGTACATTCCCAACACTTGTCAATGTGATGGGTTATTGTTACGTGCAGTCCCTTTCTACAGTAGCTAGAGATGTTATATGTTCAAGAGGAAGACTGTGCAGTCTGGTGTCATGGAAAAAGCACAGGCTTTGAAGTCAGGCCAGTATCTCTCTCCAGTTTTCACTGATTGCTGGCTGTGTGTCTTCTGGCAAGTTATTTAACCTCTCTAAACCTCAGTTTCCTCATCTGTGAAATTGGGATCATAACATCCTCAGAGGGTTATAACGAAAATTAAATGAAATAACGTATAAGTTATTGTATGGCTTATAGTAGACATTCAAAAAAATATGTTCTCTTTCCTTTTTTCCTCTTATTAAGGGAAAAGAAAATCAAAGATGTCCTTATGCAAATTTGAGTCAAATGTTTCCCAAAAAATCAGGTAACTCTGAGAAACAAACCCATCTATGAAATGTTAAGACTTAGCTTCTCACAGATAGCTTTAGCATTTTAGTGGAGACAGGTATACAACAATAAAATTAAACTAGAAGAGTTTCATACCATCACTAGAAATGTCCTTTCTCAATTCTGCAAAATAAAAATAGAAAAGAAATTAACTGAGGGAAACAGAAACACCCACAGACTACCATCTTCCTTCGTTATGTAAAATAACTCTCCAAAATCACATTTGAAGATTTTTTTTGCATTGTCACATTAAAGAACGTGCTTGCTGGTTAAAGTAAGCATTTGTAAAATATACATGGTGTGGGCATATAATACACATTTTAAAAGATAGAGAATATAAAAGCAAGTTATAACCATATGCGTGCCTTACTGCAAATAAAGCCTGTGACCTTTCTGAATGAAGACAAGAATATAACTCTTCCTCTGAATTTCTATGATGTCCTAACACTCATATTTCCCCCAATAGATATTTTGTTTTCAACTTTAAGGCTGTTGAGGTAGCATTCTTCACAGTCCCTATTTGTCTTCCGTGGTCAGCTGAGCTCAGCTACCCAAACATACATACAGATGCTCAGAGGACAGATTTGTCATGCTGACCTTTCATATCTCCTACACTTTTTAACTGATTGAGATTCCATCCCATGGAAACATGCACACAGCATCCCCGCAGAGGAAAGAAATCAGGTAATGGATGGCAAAGATAAATACCAGAGAAGCAAGCTAGAACCTGAATGCAGGGGACATTGTTCACAGAATTATTCAAGGGAGGAAAGCTAGTTGAAAGCTAGTGAAGCAGGCAGTACACAATGCAAAATTAACCAGTGACCTTTACCGGAACATCAAAGGTCAAAGCAATTTGTAAGGTAGTACTTACCAGGTGCCACGTGCTGGCCTGTATGTGGACTAGGACCCTGTGTAATCAAAAACTGAGAAAACCACAATGAAAATGCCCTCCACATCTGAAGCAAGTGGAGCTCTAAATGAAGAATGACTATGAGTGTATCACTATACCCACAACTGGCTCCCCAACTTGTTGGTGTGGGGATTTACTGATGTTGTCTCAAAAATCCTAGAACGTGGCAAGTAATATACATGCCTCCTACTCCGCAGCAGGCTTATCTCATTGGGCTACATGAGCTTTCATTCTGTGAAATCTCACAATTTTCCAAAAGAGGGCTTAAGGAGCTTCATTGGTCCTATTTGAAACACTCCAGAAACCTCTATATCATGAGTTTTACCCAAAGTATTTTCCCTCCACATGAGGTGAGAGCTTACCTCCCAGTAGGGGCCTTGGTCATGAGAAATGAGTATTTTTCCCTTTCGCCAGTAAGAAATCTTAAGACCTGGTATAAAAACCACTCAGGCATAACAAGTTATAGCCCAGTGGGTACACTGATTAGCTGGGTTCCATAACCATAAAGTCAACAATAATCTACCTACATGCCCTTTCTGCAGGTGGTTGACCTACGAATGCTAAGTAAGTCAGCAACAGTTCAGTCAAAATTACATTGAAAAGCATTATGCGTAAACATGAATACTGCAGCTTGTCCTTAACTATACCACTGGGACTCAAGACCTGCAAAATAATCCATTACCCTCACTCATCACCAGCCCCAACTACAAATTTCTTCCTTCTCCATATGAATTTTCCCCACTGTAACTACATCCATGTTTAGTTTGTCTTCCCAATTAACATGGACCTTCCTGCTTTCATCTGTGCCTTCTATACATGGCCATCCTTTGTACCAAAGAGGAGGTGACTAACTCACCCCTCCATAGTACATAAACTTTAGGTTGGTTTTTCCAGAAATGTTGACTGATTGCACTAAACTGTTTACACTCTCTTCACAGTCCCCCTGTAGATATTAGCCACACACTAGGAATCCAACTCCCTAGGGGACAGAACCACAGGGCAAGGGGATATATACACACACACACTTTTTTTTCCCAACTAATGAAGGGAAAAATATTTAACTTATGACCCCTGCTTCAACATCTCTATTCTAAGAGTCTAGAAATGTCCCCTAAGTTTTGCTAAAATAAATAGGGCTTTAACAATCAAGTAAAAACCCTTCCACCTAGTCAGACAAGAAGAGTAGATACAGTCCTAGGAAATGACTATTAAGATTAATATCCTTTTTTTTGATGTTAATGGCTTGGAATTTATACCAACTTAAACAGGAACAACCAAAAGGACATTGGATCTCTTAGATTCTAACAGGGAGGGCTGAATTCAAATCTATCCTTAAGAAAAGCCATGACCTCCTCTGAAAGCAGCAGGTATGAGGCCTAATTGCCTGGCATAACACCACTGTGTGACACAGAATGATTTACACAACCCCTACTGAGAAAGGGTGTAGGAAGTTTGATGATTCATAAAATCATAAATTATAAATCAATTACTGGAGATGGAGAGATTGATTGACTCCTAAGCCCATTCATTCCCAAGATGTGAGACCCTTTTCCAGGACCCCTTGAGCTAAGGGAGACAAAGAAGAGGAGGGCCCCTCAGGCCATTTCTGCTGTCCCAGCCTTTCTTTGCAGGACTATCACTCCTGTAAGTCTCATTTTAATCTAGTAGTGTCCGCCTCAGGAAATGAGCAGTGGATCACAGGAATACATTGAAGAACAAAGATAAAAGTGGCACTGGCCTTTAGAACAAAGGGATCTGGATCCTCCCACTTCCCAAAATCCAGGCGAAAATGGAAAAACTCTATTAAATATTTAGGACATTGAGCCAGACAGCTTTGTACATGCCCACAGGCAGGAACACCTGCATACGCAACCAACATTTTTAGGACTCATCTTATATGATTTATGTGTAATGTTTCTTTAAAAAGTTCCTCAAATACACTGTCTCTCTAAATTTCTATAGCATAGGAGTAGCTCTTTCATTGTTTTAAAAAAGCAAATGTGCTTATTCTATATTTGAGATGACAAAAGTAAAAACACCTATTTTGGCATAGCCCTCGTTTCTGTTCTGGGGACAGACATCTACAGACAGGTGCAATCAAGCAACCCACACTCAGGAGGAAATTCTACCCCAATCACAGGACTGAGAGAACCTCACCCTTGTCCGTCCTGTGGCTCCATTCCCTAAAGCCAGCAGTACAAAACAGCCAATGCTCTCCTACTCTTGAACTTCTTCAAACTAATTGTCTTCCCAGTGGCTGGGAACAATACTAAGAACTACTTATATCTTAACCCTCACACAGAGATTCTTAGACGAGAGCATTATAATCCTCAATTTAGAGATAGGACAACTGAGATCCAAAGTGAATAAGGTCATAAAAGCTGGCAAGAGAAAGGTCTGGGGATGGACTTTGACCACAATCCAGGCCTCTTGCCTCCAAATGCCATGCTCTCTCCACTACACCACGCTGTTGTTTAAGTCAAAGAAAATATCAGTATTTCACAGGCTGCACAGCTGAAGAGATAAATCTCTCCTCCCATATCTCAGATAAATTTTAAAACTATGAGAGTAAATGGCAATGCAAATACTACTATTAGATATTTATTATGTTGCAAAGCTCGAAAACAGTCAGGAAAATGGAAAAGTTACTTTTTTCCCCTACACAAATTTGTTAATGGGTGGCATAATGGGGAGGCCTCTTTGCTGGCACTCCGCAAAACATCTACAAATTGCCTCTGCAAAGCATTATAGGTTGTCAGACTAATGTAGTTGAAGATAATTTGGCCTTTCAGTGAATTGAACCTCACAGCACGATTATACTCCACAACCAAGTAGAGTGTCACAATTATTCTTTCATGCTGAATTACCATATAATGTCATGAGTCTACCTGTCATAAGTCCTGTAGCCTAGTTTGAATTTTTTCCCCTAGATCTATGGTTCATGGCAAAAAAATAATAATAATTTTTTTGCTTCTAATGGAAATCCGATTGTTTTTATCAACAATAAATTCCATAGCAAATCAAAGGATATGCTTGGACAAACAATCCGATACTCAAGGTTAAAAAACACACAAATAATAAATTGCTGGTGTGTCATGTTCAATTTTTACTACGGCATTACACTGCAATAACCATAACAGGATCTAAATTGTTGTCAGAACATTAAACAAACCCCCATACTTCACAAAGGCATCCTGTCTGAGTAATTCATACAACGGAAACAACTATCAAATTTTCCACTGTCCCACTGCTACACCATACATCAGTGCAATTTTATGTATTTGGACAATTCGTTGAATAAATTACTTCCATCCTGCCTGCTCTTGCCACTTCTGTTAAGAGTCATATCAGTTTTAATTGTCTTTCTGTCTATATGGAGCCACTGTTTTTCTGGCCTTTTCCTGTGCTATTTCCTGAGCACCAAAATAAACTACAAACGCCCATCAGAGCTGGGCGCTAAGGATATACAGCTACAAGACAGGGGTGTCCTGTCAGAGGCCGAGAGCTATTCCCTCTCCTGCTACATGACAGTCACTGAACATATGTTGAGAGTGTGACAATTCATGGTGCTAGTGTGGGAATATGGTGTCTTTTCAACATCATAGCTCTAACTAAAAGATAAAGGTATCCAGGATCCCACATTCTGCTCTGTTTCCATTTGGTTGTTTACTTTGTCAGTTCTTGACAGCATTTAACCTGGCATGGGACATGGGCTCTGCCAGGGTTAAATGTCCCCAATTCCATTCACAGTTGGAATCCAGACTGAGTTGACACAGCTCACCAGCCAGTTCATGGCAAACCCCACAAGCTGTTTCCTTTTGGTTTGTTGCTCCCAAGCAAATGCCAAGCCCACCTTTCCAGGCTGAATATCTACCTTTCGTTAACGCACAGAGGCTCATGCTGAAAGTACAGGTGTAGAACAAGTAACACCATAACGGGCACAAATAAACTTTGTCTATACAAGGTGGAGTTAATGACTTCCCATTGTGTTTCTCAACACCTTCGATACTAGACTAAATTGACACCAACCAAAGGAAATCAGATCAATCGGATGCAAGTCTTTCCTAAATGAGATCTTCTTAGGTTTGCCTACAGCCCAACACATGCATTTGTATGGTCAAAGTCAACTTCCCACGTAATATAATTTAATAGAAAGAAATTTAAGTAAAGGCTCCTAGACACCCCAAACCAACTTAGATGCTGTTTTGAAACTATTTCCTCACCTATGTTGTCATAGCCAAATAAATAAGCACACACTGAAACCTCATTTTACTGGCTATTGGAAGCCTGATGTGGCCAAAGAAACGATTTTATGCAGAGCTACTTTCGCTATTTCCAACAGGAAACCTCAATGAACTGGCCCCAAAGTAGATCACTACATGCTAAACGCTACCCTACAAGGCAGAGTTAGGTTGGTGCCTCCAGTTGGTGCAGTTTTTGTTCTCAGGGTAGCATAACAGAAGGAAACCCCATTCAGAGAGGTTAGCCCTGGACTTGGTACCCCCACATTAACTAGGTAGACTTGCTGGGTAGTAGAAAGTTACTACTTATAACCCCAAAAGCAATAATAAACACAGAACTATGATTTACTCTGAACCTTCCTATTATTAAAACACTTTGTCTTATAGTTTTATTGATTTGCAATCTGTCCTACTTACTTTTTTAGCATCTGAAAAGAATCAAGGCAACAAAGCTGCAAAATGTTTGGACATTAATTGTTAGGAGGCAGCATTTTATTCCAGGCGAGGGGTTTGAGGCCTCGACAGCGATGCATTCTGGTTCCAGAATGATTTATGATCTTGTAGCAATAACGATGCACCAGGGCCATTAACATATTGGCAGGCCCTAGGATGGATTAGTGGCATTGATTATTTCATGGGCCACTGATACCCATTTGTTACAAGGAGCTCAAAGATGGCCTCTCCCTAACTGAAATCATTTTATGAGCAGACAGCATTTTAAGTATTAGGAACCTAGGATTTGGGCCATTTGTTATAATCTTGCTGTCACCTCACCTTAGTATGCAACCAAAAAAAAAGTGTCAAAAAATTAAAGTTCATTCTTCACCACTAGCCTTAATTCCTCAACTCGTCATAATCATGTCTTCTTTAAAAATTAATGATTGCCAGCATTTAGCCACTGGTTGTTGCTATGAAGATCTATGCAAAAAGCAAGGATCCCTATAGAGTGTGTGATATATGGAATACTCTTTATTACTACAATAAAACTTACTGACATTTCAATACTTCTGCAAATAGCATTATAGTATCAATCTTCTGAATTAGGTTGAAAATTAAGTTGTAAATTAAAAGAAAGTGTACTTTGGAATACAACATGATATGTCACCTAGAAAGGGACCTTTGTGCATAGCTGAGCTGGGGAACAGAGAGATGAGCCCAGAGCCTCAGCAGCTGCTTGCGTTCCCAGAAACCCTGATACTCCATCACTAGGGACATTTTCTTCCATAGTAAAAAGTCAAGGGATTTGACAACAGCTTTTTATGGATACAATGAAACCCAAAACCTTAAAATATTTTTCTCCTTTGCCACATTCTTACCATAAATTTCAAATAGGGCACATAGAAAACAATAAATGCCTTATAAAATACACAGAAATTACACATACTGCTTATAACGTATATATACATACATAAAAACTATTTCCTTCTCTGTGTCATCAAATACAAAATTACTCTCATCCACACCCACCCCTAGCCTGGTCTTCAAAGATGCTCAGAGCAGAGAGCCACCCTGGGCACTGAATAACAATTCTCATAGCTTAGATGGCTTTGAAACTGTTAGGTTCGAAGGCTAATGTCATATACTGTAAATTACAAACAGCCTCAGATCAGAGCCAACACAAAATGGTTTTGCAAAAGACTACTGACTTTCAAATATGTATTTGTTGGAAAGTCAAATGTCTTAAATCACTTCAACCTATCTTCCACAGCATTCTCTGTACCCACAAGATGAGACTGCATAGTTAAAACAGGGCTGTACTAGTGATTTGAAACATCTTGATGAAAATCCAAACTAACTCCTGCCCACAGTGACTTCCCCCCATGGCTTCTCATGCTTCCTTGGCTGTTTCTTTAGACTAGAAGCTCTTTCAAGTAGTCATCTATTTATCTTAGATCACACCACCCTCCAACCCAATCCCCTCACATCTTCAGGGGTCTACACACAATGGGCCAGGAAGAGTAAAGAGGTTTCATCTTGAGAGGCAATTCTGGTACCCTGGTAGTGGCAGGCTGTGATGGGAAGGCTTTGAGGCAGAGTTTTGGCTCAATAGGAGAAGATGCCATAATTAATTAGTCACATGGGCTGAGAGCATAGGAGTGGGAGAGGTAGTCCAAATGCCGATACTCGTGACTCTGAATTCAGAGTTAATAGACTTTTCTTAACTAACCTGAAGATTACTCAGTTAAGCTGGATAAAGATCAATATTTTGAGAGTATTTCCACTCACAAAATAAGCATAAGAAAACAAAACATTTTCTCCAAGAGAGTTTTAACACAGACCATGGTTGAAAGAGTTTTAGAATCAAAAAGAATCATAAGATGACCTAATACAAGTCTTATTTCATATACAGGAAAACCAGGACATGTTAAGTGACTCACATAAGGTCACACAACTAGCGGTGCAGAAACAAGGTCTCCTGCACCCGTGCTTTCTTTACAACACCACGATGCCTCCTTTTTGCACCATCCTATACACTGCTTCTTTTTCCTTCCTTCCCATGTGTATAATTTTCACATTTTACTAAGGTTTGATGTACTGTTGCAGATTCTCAAAGTTTGGATTATATGATAAGACAAGCTCAATAATCTACATTGCTGCAAATTTAGGAAAACAATCTTGGAGTATGATATATGGTAATTCAGGGTTAAGTAGAAAAACAATCCAAGGAATTTGCCACTTTCCTTGTTAAATTTTGAATTTAAATAGGGGAGAAAGACACTGTAAATATGTGCTTGAGATGCACAGAGGTGCTCTGGGTTTCAGCCTCTAATTTATGAGCCCTTTACATAGACCATTCAACATTAAAATCTACAGAGAAAAGAACCCCTTCTAAAGCCTTAAATGATCTCCTTCCACATTCAGCTTACACATTAATTGGAAAAGTGGACCTTCCCATGGAAACTAAAGTTCTCAAAGACTCTTGACAGCTGTCTGTGATAGAGCCTACGGGCTACCCACTCAGATTCAGTGGATCCCAGGATAACCAGAAGATAGAACAAGACTAAGGGGTGCCATTTTCATTACCTCAGCCAGCTATTCTAAAATTTTGTGCACAACCCTGGCTTTCTCCCTCAACATCCAGAAACAGGTTTTTAGAAAGGTTCAGACTCTCTACCTCCAGGTAGAGCAATATGTGACCACCTGTAAGAGAAACAGCTTCTTTCCCATTTAAAAGTTAAAAATTAAATTCCCTACTCCACAACTTGGAAACAATCCTGGGTCACCATTACAAAATTTAACGAGTGAAAGGAGTTCTCCTGCAGGTGTAACTTAATTCCAACATGCTGAAATGTCAACTTTTTCTTTTTATTCACTTCCTGTTTAAGAAGGAGAGCAGCTGGTTACCTTCTCACATAAAACTACCCAGGACACTGGAAGAATATGCTTCAAACTTCTCTCCTTTAGGCAAATAATGCCAACCCCCTAAACTCTTCAGATATATCATTTTGCAAATTATTGTTATCTCTACAGTTCCTCTGGAGTTTTGCCAAATTTCTTACCTCCTTCTTAAACTTTCTGCTCCGGATGACATTACAGGACTGAGTGTTAATTGAAGAACAGCTTAACTGTTTGGACACGTTATGATTCTATTACCCAATTGTCAACCTTGAAATGTTTGCTGTGTGACTGTATCTTTGGGGAAATGAATACCAAATGAAAGTTTACCCTAATCTCTTTCCCTTTTTATTCTCTGAGGGCTCTTTCTGATGATTTGTTAACCTGCTTCACTTTTTATTCTACAAGCTCAAGTCAGTGACATAACCAAAATTAACAACCAAGACTCAGGATAGGAATAAATGGTTATTGACTGAGATATTTGCCCTCCTTGAGATATTTAGCCTTTTTGTCTGCAACATTCAGTCATAAACAAGACTGTTAATACGGCTACAGTAACAAAGAGCACACAATGATAGAATTGATTCTCAATGACATATATTGTTCTCATATTTCTAAATTCCACTTTAATTTTTTGCATACTTTGACTAAATACCTACTCTGTTTTTACAGTATAACCTTACTAACTCACCTAAAACATTGGAAGTTTTGAAAAAGATTGAAGTTGAATTTTGTCCTATTTCTGATGGAGAAGTAAACCAGGCTCGTGACAAGAATTTAATCAATTAGATGTTGACTAAATAAACAAATAATGGTACACCGCGAGATTGTTCTCAATTCTTCACCCTCCCTGTACCTATGCCCTCTGCCATGTGATTTTGTAGTTCCTACCAATAGCATATCTATCCCTAACACCCTGATGATAGTATTTGACCACAAGACTTCATTAGGCCCATGGAATGTGGACTGCAGTGACCACGGGCCAGTTCTAAGTCTAAGCCTTAAGGCATTACATATTTCCACTGCCTCTCTGCAAGCCTCTAACATCTGAAATGAGAAGACCTTGCCTGGAAAGTCCATTGGTTCCAGACAAAAGAGAAACACATCAAGGAGAGCAGCCCAACCAATGCACAGACCTGAAACGTGAAGCAGAGCTTCCCTAGTCAATCTGCAAACCTGTGAGTATGGTAATAATTGCTCCTCATTGAGTGCCACTAGGTGTTGGGGTGTTTCATCAAGAGCAGCACTGTTGTGGCAACAACTGATATATAATATATGGTGTCAGGAAAACTGCAGGGTCATGTCTGACCACACTGGGAAAAATCATTGTCTATTTATTTAGGAAAAAATTGAAAAGCTAATTATAACGTATTCTTTTAAGTTCATTTAACACATCTTCTAAGAATCTCTCCTTCTTCACTAGCTGGGAACTACATTTTGAGACAATAAAACATTTTAAAAATCTAAAAATTAATTTTTTGACCAATACGTAAGATGAATCTTGGCCCCAAATATGTGAACTACTGAAGTTTACTCAGTGGTGAGAGAACACATGTGGAGGAACTAAACAATAAATGTTCCATAGTCCCCATGAGAGGAATTGCTAGCAGGTGCTCATTTCTATGAATACTCTACCCCTCCGCTGGTGCTTAAGATGAACTTGTCCTCTGTTTGGAAGGGCAGGATGGCAACATCTTAAGGTTCTTGCAGTGAGATTGAAGAGTTAACTTAAGTTGTCTGGTTGAGTTAGCCAGACGAGGCATCTCCACGACTCATCACCTCCATTGCCTCCTAGCCCATAAATGTCATGCAGAGGATATGAAAGCAAAGAGTCCCCAGAAAAGATCAACTGCAGCAGGGAATTCTCTTCCAAAAGCACCTCCAAGTACCACCAAGGTGGCCTCTGCAGCGTGGCGATAAGAGCCATGCTGTTAAAGGCAAGTTTCCGTTTTATGTGCTCAAGCCCTCAGTGGCAAGATTCCCAGGAAGCTTGATTTACCATCCAATCGCCCCGTTTTTATAGGGCTTGACTCTGCAAATGGAACTGATGGAGACCTCAACTCCGAGTCACTGAGTCCTCAGGTATAACTGCAGATTTACAATGCCTACAAAGTTACTCCGTCACACTCATGTCTTCTCAACGTGCCCCTGGAGGGACTCCCTAAGCCTTCAGCTGCGCTTCATTAGCTACTCCCCCTACAAAAAAAAGATTTTCCTCCTCTGAGCCCACTTTCCTTCACCCCAGAATTCACAATCCAGAGGAAGCCCTGTAAGGATCTGATGACTGCTCATGGGGACAATGCAGTCAGGTGTAGGAAAGCTCATTGGTAGGGTGGCTGATGAGGTAGTATGGAGAGAGAAAGACTGGATGGGGAAAGAGAGGAAAGAAAAAGTGTGGTCTGAGTCACGTTTGTGAGATTTTTCACAGCTAACCACACACAAGACTGATTCACTGCTCACTTTGCTCTGCTCACTCATTTTTCATATCATACTTTTCACTGCCCCATCAGCCCATTCCACCAAGGTCAAATGAAGGGAACAATAGCATGCACACCACACTGAGATTAAAAACGGAGTCACTCACCTTCTACATGGAGCAAATGGACTCCTGTGATCATCATTTATGAAGATGGACCTGAGCAACAGTCGCGTGAGAAGATGGCAGGGGAGGGGGACTCAGTCCAAATGGCACTGTGGAACCCCCATTGTCTCCTTTCCCATACACAGAATACAGACTTAAGCCACCCACTAGCTTGAACCTAAGTGTATGCAAGACTTTTAATCAATCTCAGAGTTGTAGTTCTGCTTTTGTCCTGTTACATATAGGGAGTTGAAAAAGATCTTTCAGACAAGGTAACATTTGAGCAGATCTTAAATGAAGTGCGTTGGATAAAGAACACTGTTCCAAGATTTTTATACCCTTTAGAATGCTTTAGATTGCAAATAACAGAATACTCAGCTAAAAGAAGCTTAAACAATAAAGGTTTAGTACATAACCACAAAAGAAGTCCAAAGGCAAGACGCTTTCCATGGTTAATTCATCAGTTCATGACATCCCCAAGGACCCAAGTGCTTCTCATCTTTCTGCTCTGCGACACTCAACTCAAACCCTCACCTCACAGGAGAAAGATGGCTGCTGCAGTTCCAGGCCTCACATTAGACGCAATCACATCCAGTGAAGGTTTTCTCTTTACTAGAGAGGAAATCTTTTCCCAAAAGCCCTACCATACAGCAGACAACACCTCATGACAATTGGCCGTAATAGAATCACATGCCCATGTCCAAACTAATCACAGGAAAGGGGAATAGAGCTGCTATGACTGGCTTAGACCAATTATGGTTCACTCTCTGAGACTAGGGAGGAAGTACTTTCTACGACATGAAGGTCAAAAAGATGTTTCAATGACATGAAGGGTTAATTACATGAATAGGGCTTTGAGAGCAAGCAAAAGGGGTGACTGAGGTGGTTACTGGGTAGGCCACCAATGTGTCTGCCACAGAATAGATTTCATTCCTACCTCAAGATTTTGTACTTATTCTTCCCTCTACTTTTTCTGCTGTCTCCATGGCTTCCTTCTTCATATTACTGAGGTCTCTGCTCAAATGTTAAGTTATGCAAGAGACCTTCTCTGACCACTCCATTTCATAGAGCTGCACACTTACCCTCATCATTCTCTACTCTCTACTTCAGTTTTCTTCATAGCGCTTACCAGCACCATATGTGTATGTGTACTTCTTTACCATCTGTCTTTCCCTTCTAAAATATAAGCTCCTTGAGGCACATAATAGACACTCAAATATTTGTAGAATGAAAGAATAAAGAAATGGAATTTATTGGTATACCCCACCTTAGTCTGAGTTCTCTACTATATTTGCCATGCCAGAAAACAGATCTCCTTACTCTTCTCAATTTTCCTGCCCCATCTTTTTGCTCATGCTATCCCCCTCCTGGAATGTTCTCCCCACCTTTCCCCTGTTTATTTAAATCCTGTCTTTCAGGACCAGCTCAAATTCCACTTCTTAGATGAAGCCTGCCATGATGATCCAAACCCCACATGATCTCCTAATACTACTTTCAAACTGCAAAACTCATGTTACTCCTTTCATAGTGTTTTCCTTGAACCCCCACTGGGGCTTCAAGTACTCGTACATCTTACTCACTCAACACTCTTACTTTTGTAACTGAAGAAACTGAGTCCCAGAGATGTTTTGACCAACCCAGTAATGAACCAGTAGAACATGACCTGGTATAGATAGTCACTATTTGATAACAAACCAGTACCAAAATCATAGCAGATCATTCTCCAATTGACAATTTTTTGATGTTTGCTACATTAATGGGTATTTGGGGAAAATGAATGACAAATGAATTGAAACTATCCACCACTAAGCACAAACAGATCACGCTGTCAGACCCAAAAAAGTGGAATAAGGCTCAAGTGAACAAGAGAAAGCCTCCTTATCCTTTTCTCACAGGTCTGAGCTCACTGTTGGAATTGAGCACGTGGCTGCCAGTACAGGGAAATTAAAAATGCCAGGGGACAGAGAACTGTGAAAGATGTCAGTCACTTGACATTTCTAAGCCGCCTTATCCTCATCTATGAGAAGAATAGAGTTAGACTAGATCAACTATCTAGCAGTAGAACTTTCTTTAAAAAAAACAAAAAAAAGAAAAAAGCTGATGTGCAATCCTAAAAGTGAAACTGCTCTGGTTGTAGCAGGTACTGCCAACATCTTCACCCTCTGAGCCTCCTGCTTATCCCCAACAATGGTTCCTTCATTACTGGATGGCTTAATCTTTTGGGATGTCTTTTCTAGCACTGAGATATGATAGCTCCAAAGTAGATGATCATGATACTAATAGAATTAATAATATTGAAAGGCTGCTATGACTTAATGAACAATTTATACTCCACAAGGCTCTAGGAAGAATTTACTTATATAGGGCAGACACTGGTCTTCTGAAATCTTGATAAACTAAATGTTCATAAACCAGGAATGGATGGATGGGACAGAGGGAGAAAAGGCAATTTAACTTTAGTTTAAGAAATAATCAGGGGCCGGCCCCATGGTGTTGTGGTTAAGTTCAGTGCACTCCACTTCAGCGGCGTGAGTTTCCAGGTTCAGATTCCAGGCGAGCACTACACCGCTAGTCAGCCATGCTGTGGCAGTAACCCACATATAAAATAGAAGAAGATGTTAGCTCAGGGCTAATCTTCCTCAGCAAAAAGAAAAAAAATTCAAAATATTACCAATTATCAATTAGATCAAAGTTCATCACAGTTATGTTTATAGGAAAAGAAAAAGTAAGTAGTCTACACACCCAACAATAAGAGACTGGCAAAGAAAACTTGGTCAAATGCCCTGTGCCTCCACTAAACACCACATTTCAGAAGAATTATTAATGACATGAGAATATGCTCAAAATACATACTGATACATGCAAATATTGCAAAATAAGATTACAGACTGATCTCAGTTTTCTAAAATGTGTATATGTATTTTTAAGGGGAAGAAAATATTAATAGTGGTAATTTCTCAGTGGTAGGATTACAGGTAATGTTTTTTCTTCAAAATTTTCTGATTTTTTCAAACTTTCTACACTGAACATATATTGTACTTATAATAAGAAAAAAAAGACTGAAATAAATTGAGAGGCATAAAACAATACTGAAGTGAACTTTGTTTTGCTTTTACCCATCCAACTTAAAAGCTCAAAAGTCCAAAAGATATGGAGGGATGCACGAGAAATATCCAAATGGACTCCAAATGAACAAAAAAGTGAAAAGGTGTAATCTCTCTGGACCACCTGTCAGAATCCTTCTGAGTGCTTTTAAAATAACAAATATAAGTTACTCAGCATGGACCACATCCCATCCAACTGTGTCAGAATCTCTGAGGAGACAGGGCTCAGGCACTTGTCTGGGAAGCACATTCTTACGAGATGTGCTTGGAAATAAGATGTGAAGAGCATGGAAGTTAAAAACATCTCTCAAAAAAGCAAAAAGAAACCAGTACAACTTGACCTGCCTCTGTAAATTAGGGATCCACACGTGAGAAGAGTTACCATCCTTTCCCCAACAGTTTCCCAGAGTTGCCTCAGAAACCCCAAGTTTCCACATTTCAAAACGGGTAAGAACTCTGTGTGACTTGTTACATTGAGCTGTATCTCTGGGCCACATGTGAGCCAGCTTTAGTAAACTTAATTTTATCACTTGCCAAATTTTTCAACCTTTGAAAAATCACTCATTACCAGGATTAATATACAATATAATATCCAAGCGGTTAACCAGCTCTAAACTCATATTACCCCAAAATGATGCTGGACGTGCACTTCAGGGTGGTGGGCTTCCAGGCTGCCACAGCCTTTAGTCTGCACAACGAATGCGGGTGTGAGCACGAGGACAAACACACTTTTGAACATCGCTGGAGTGACAATCTATGCCATACCTGAAAATATGTCCTAGGGATCTCCATGTAATAGACAACTTATTAGTTTCATTCTTTTTAACTCCCATTCGTCATTTCTAGCAAGTTAACATCCCTTCTCCCAGGACATTGCTTTAATTGTGAAGGCAGCTGATATTGCATTCTGGAGGCCTTCAAGGGCCAAAATTTCTTCGAACTCGGTTGCTACTTCAGACATAGAGTCTTTGTGGATTCTGAAGAGACAAATAAAGGCACTCTGGAGGTATGTCACGAGAAAGACATCTGCCTAAAAACCAGGTGTGTGGACATGTAAACCAACACCCTTAAGATAATTGCTTTTGTAATACAGAGCAAAAAAATTCAGAGACTCTGTCTTTCCAGGCCATTTCTTTTTTTTTTTTTTTAAAGATTTTATTTTTTCCTTTTTATCCCCAAAGCCCCCCGGTACATAGCTGTGTATTCTTCGTTGTGGGTTCTTCTAGTTGTGGCATGTGGGACGCTGCCTCAGCGTGGTCTGATGAGCAGTGCCATGTCCGCGCCCAGGATTCGAACTAACGAAACACTGGGCCGCCTGCAGCGGAGTGTGCAAACTTAACCACTCGGCCACGGGGCCAGCCCCTTTCCAGGCCATTTCTTTGAGGGGAGAGGGAGGAAGGAAAGGAAGGAGAGTGGGAGGGAAGGAGAGAGCAGAGGAGAGAATAGAAGAAAAAACAAACTTTATTTTTGAATGGAAAGTGGATAAAGGAAATATTACACCCATCAGCATCAATTCTGAAATACAAACTTTCCTTCAATGTATTTCAAAATGAGAAAGACTTCCCAAGCTCCATAAGGTCCCAGGTTCCTTGAATTTATCGAAAATATAGTGGCTCATTTTGAAACTACTGCACTTAAAGCTGGACAGTATTGTCTTAAGTTGGGGATAAGTTACCTTTTCACTCTCCCAACAATTCCTGTGTGTGTGTGTGTGTGTGTGTGTGTGTGTGCATTTAGGCTCCTTTTTTGGAATTTTAGTAGCACTAACTCTTATCCAAGTCCCCTAAATCAATGGGTCCCAGAAAATCACTTCCTTTAATCATATGAGGAAATAAAATCCTAAATATACATTTAAGTACGGTATACAATTATAATAATTTGATTTACCTATTGCTTCATACAATCACCGAGTTATTATTTTTAAAAGAAAACTCAAATAGCTTCTTGACTACAGACTCTTATTTTCTGAAATAACTATTCGATAAATAGTAAACTTATATTGCAACATGTCTGATACTATACATTTTTCTTAGAGGAGGAAAAAAAGACTCACTTTTTTCCTCTCCCTATTTTTTTCTTTTCTCTTTTTTTTTCCTAATTTGATTTTATTGTGGTAAGAATACAACATGAGATCTACCCTCTTAAATTCTTTCTTGGCCTAATATAACATTTTGGGGTTTGGGATTAAAGCATATTTGTTACCTTGAAGTAAAATGTTACAAGCAATAAATACTCAGTCATTCACTAACACATACAGATGGGATAAAGGCAGAAAGCCACTAAGTTTTTCCTGCACAAAGGAGGCACACATTATCATGGCTATCACACACCTTCATAAAGCAACAATATATCTCCTTCTAGAAACATCACTTTCAAAAGGAGCAGGTAAATATTATTTACTACACTAAGGCAACAATAACTGATTAAGGTAAATTTAGTGGAAACATTAAAATAATGGCAGGGGAAGAAAATTTATTCTGCAGAAACACTGTGTGAACTTATTGGAAATAATCAGCCGCTCAGTTTGAATTAAATGAGTGAGTGAAATGTCGTTGGGGGACTAGGGGGAGGTTGAAAGAGAAAGCCTGGCACACACTCGCTGGAATCTGCAAGCTTCCCTCTGTCGTGGCCGATATGAAAACCGGCAAAGATGCAAGCAATTCTTGGGTTGAATCAGTTAGCAGTAAGTAAATTGCGGTGGGAGCTAAGGGCGGGCGTACTTCAGCAGGCAATTCCTCTCTGTCTTTCATTCTGTTTGTCTGTGTTAAATTCCCCCTCTGCCCTCATCCATTCTCACATCCAGTTCCCCGCTTTGTCCATCCATCAATCCCCTCACTTTGTCAGTGCTGACTTCATCCCGGCTCTCACAATCGCGCCGCAGCCATCCCGAGGCCGCGGGGGAGCCCCCGCCCGCCTCGGCCTCCGCCTCCCTGCTTCCCGATCTGCTGACGGAGGACCCGGTCGGCAGCTTGTCGTTTTCTATTGCACATGCCAGCAAAAACACTAATACTCAACCTGATTCCTATCGTCCTGCCTTTCACCTTTTCTATTGAAGGGAATGGAAGAGAGAAAGACACAGTAGAAAGAAACAGGGGGCAGAAAGAAATGGGGGGAGGAGGGGCGGATAATGGAGAGAGATATTGCTGAATTTTCTAGAACAATTTACACACCAGTCAGGTGGAGGCTCAATCCAGCTTCCTGTACCACACATCAATAGAAATCACGGGGAGAAAATGTAGCACTAATTAAGGGTTGATAAGCTGTAGTCAAGGGCAGTTTAGAAGAAAAAAGAGACTATCCAGGCTTGTGCAAGCCCAACTCTACACAGCACTTTAATCGCCACCTTAGATGCAACTTTCGCAGCGCTATATTTTTTTTAAAAAAGTTTTTACTTCAAAATCAAACAGATAAGCTGGGAGAAAAATATTAGATCATTTTTATTCAAAATATCATTTGCAAAACATTTCACAGGGTGGGGGGTAAAAAGCTTACTAAAGAGGAAAATAGCTACCTAGCAACAAAACTATTTTAAAACATTCTTTGGTGTATCACCTGATTGTGTGCTCTTAATTCAAAGCCATATAATTGGGAGCACCCGCCAAATTAATAGAATATTTCTTCCCTGAATTATCAAGTCCTCTTTTTTCCCCCCTAAACAAGGCAAACTTCACAATAAGCCATAATCAAGATGATAAAGACTTTTCAATGCTACACACTTCTTTAAATTTTACTCTTGGAGTGGAAAACAAAATTTCACTTGAAATATGAGGGATAAAAATAGTTAGTAAAACTATACAACTATGCTTAAAATGACTTTAAAGTACTTCAGTGGGGTAGGTTTTTCTGTATAGATTCTAAAAAGCAAAAAACAGTGAATTGCAACTAGTGATAATTATAACTAGCATTTGGGAAGTCTTACTACCTGCAAAGCTTTTTCATATATGTTATTTGACCCCTGCAACAATCCATTCTCCCAAGATTGGTATCTCCTTTTTGGAACTGAGAAAGCTGAGGCCCAGAAATTCTGTAACTTTCCCCAAATCATACCACCGCTAAGTAAGGTCATCAGGATTTAAAAATAGCTGTTGCAATTCCAACTCTTTGTCCAACAGAGGGGCGCATCACGTCACTTAACTCCAAGGTTTTCTTCTAATTAAAGAAAAAAGCATGGAAGATCCACTGGATAAAAATGACTAAATTGAATCCGTTTCTGTATCCAAAGTGTGACCACAAGATACTGAGATTGATGTTTTAATCTATCATCCAAAATTCTTACTTGGGGAGACTGTTTACTTTTTTATTGAATGAAACAGACTGCCTCTGCAAACAAACCAAGAGAAGTTTCCAGAAGGCTCTGAGAAATGATTGTGACTTTAGAATAAATGTGCCGCCTCTCAAGCAACTACTCTGAAGACCTAAGCCCTTGCTTGGATATTTAAGTTTTGGTGGATCTGTTAGGAAATTAATCACAGTATCCCATGGTCACACCTCCTATCACTGAGGATTTGGGAGGCAGATTGCAAATTACTAATAGGGGCAGGTGAAACCACAGCATGAAGAGAAGAGGACCGGAGAGCCAGCAAGACCTCCCTGTTTTTCAGTCTCTACTCTGTGCTGTTACTACACATCTAATCCAGAACCTTCACCCACAGCTCGTTCCTCATTCCTTTTGTTTCTCGAACCCACAAGCCCACATGGGCTTTGGCTGTGACAGAGGAGACCAGGGGAAGGAAAAAGGAGACAGCAGCAAAGAGTCTCCTCTGTGGTGTCACTATACACATCAGACATCTCTAATTAGACAGCAACAAAATTTTATTAATAGGATGGACATTACAGAATGAGCTTGTTATAAATGGGCCCTGTCAGGGCCTTATTCAGCTACCAAATGAGTATTCTCAGTTCAGTGCTCTCATCTGAGGCATCACGCCTAGTGCTGGATAACAAATGATTGCTATTAACCGTATTGTTAGTAATGATAGCTGAAAACAAACAAAAACCCATAAATAACAGTCTACAGAAAAATTAACCCATAAACTTGATAGATATCCAGCTGAGAAATAATAAATGACGCTTTGGGGCCTGCTGGGAGAAGCTAGTGGTTTTTGTTTTCCTCTCTGTCATTAACACATTTTCTGTGCTAAAAATTAGATTCTGATATATAATTATCAACGTTCCCAGATATTAATTCTGCTATTGCTCCCTCGGTTTCTCTTCTGGCTGGGATATAATATTATTCACAGATTACTCTGAGAAAACACATCAAACACTTAACAGAACAGGTCAAAGTGACAAGCAGCTTCTGCTGACAACACCAACCTGCACTGTCTTTTTTACCAGGGACACAAAACAAATTTCTCATATTAATTAACTAGGGCTCCCTTCCAGCCACAACAGACCTGTACAATGCCATGTGAGCTAAGCAAATTCCCTATTTCTCTCATGAAGGCAGCCAAGGGAAGTGAGGAGTGACAAAATTATCTTGCATTTATGGTATTCAAATCCACATTCATTAATGTCTTTCAGGAAGGAGACAGGGAGGTTCAAAACAACTTTCCAACAGCAGAGCATCTCTCACCTTGAGCCCCTTCCTCTCAAAGGGCTGAGCAGAAGGGCAAGAATATACACACACAATTAAGCATGTGAGCAAGAGACCTTCCCCAAAAGGAGCTGGACTTAGAGCCACAGAACCCAAATTAGCACAGTCACTGAGAAGGCCTTTAACTTCCCAAACACCATGGCCTCTACACAATTGATTGACCTTGACTGGAATACAATCTCACCTGTCAATAGCTCATATTTGTCAGGAACCACCAAAAGAAGGGAAATTCACCTGTCTCCTCCATGGGCTGACCCATATCCTACAAGCAGGTGAAGACAGACACACACACGCACCATACTCTCAAGCACGTATGTTAAGTCCTTATCAGTATTGGCATTATCAATTCAATCTACTCTATGAATTTCTTCTACTGCTATCTCTCTGAGAACTTAATTTCAAGGAAAATAACTGGGGGAGAACTTTTTTTTAACCAAAAACATTAAGGTGCGTAATTTAGAGAATGCATATAGTTGTTATATTTGTTAAATATGATGAAATTTAACATGAAAGAGTAAGATGGGGGGGAAATCCATGCAAATAGGTCAATGCAAATAAGTGACTAAGTATGCAGGTATATGATTCATTTCCCAAGTCTGTCGTCCTGCCAGGGAAAAAGCAGCAACTTCCTATTCCTAAGCAAATGCCTTTAAATACAAGCTCTTTTACCAGTTAAGGGAACTAAATGTAAGAACAGGAAAATTCTTTAAAATTAGGCCACATGGCCAAGCCTCTGAAACACAGAACCAAAAAGGGGGTGGGGGGAGATGGAGATGAATGCAAAAAGCAGAGAAGAGAAAGCATGGGTAAAAATAAGGAGTGCTGAGAGCTGCCACTGTGTGGTAAAAAGCAGAACTGGGTGGGGTGTTTGACCACCAATTTAGAAAACCTTGCTAATCCCAAACAGTTGTGAGAGGTTCCCTTTTTCCTTTCAAACTCCATCAAGGACTTGGGCTGGCCAATCATTTAAATAATATTTTTGAGAGGAGATTTTTTTTTTAAATAAGCAAATCATCTCCCATCTCCTGTGCCTTGTTTTTAACCCCATGCCTCACCCCTGTGATCACGCTGCTTTGATGACAACAGCGTAAAGTGCAAATCCCTCACCTCCCATGCACTCCATTTTCTCAGTATCTGGCATTGCGATATTAAATAACTATAAAACTAGAAAGCCAAAATAACTAAATCACCTGGCAGCCAATTTCTGAGAGTTAAACCACAAACCCGGAAAATGGTGGAGTGTGTTGAAATAATGTAAAGGAAACCCATAAATTCAAACTTTATGTTCTGTAAAGAACAAATATGAAAAAGGCATCAAAATAATGAAAGATTGTTTATGTATTCTGGCATGAAATGGGAATGTGTTATGAGAGAGAGAGCAGTGGTGGAGACAGATCGACGAAGCTGACAGTGTGGTATTCATCCTGCACGGTGGAGCAGACGTCCCGCTAGTGGCAGTAGACAGCGCAATAAATCAAGGGCTCTCGAAGCTGTACCTACAGCTTATTACATCCAAGATGACAAATAAATAATAATCCCTGTCAGAGCGGCCCTTTGCTCAAGGATTGAGCCTGAAACCTTTGGCTCATCACTCCTCATCTTAAGTGAAAACACTAGAACGAGGGAATTGGAGGCCACGGTTTGCTAAGCTCATGAAACACAAAACAAGCGGGACCCAGGAACTAGGACTGAACAAGAAAGGTCAAGAAGGAAGGAAGGATAAACATTTAAATAATCCTGACCAAAAGGGGGCAAAGTGGCAAAAGAATGCGGGTTAACATGTCCTAATCATCAGTGGAGAGAAAAAAGCCCAACACTGATTCCTTTTCCCCACCCCTTACAGGGAGAAATACCAGGCTAGGGTTTAAATGTAGTACCAGCAGGCAAAGGGGCAAGGTCATAGACATCCAAACCCCCAGCCACCAGCCCCTCACCACCCTATCTGCTGCCTTCCTGCCTTATTTAAGACCCAAGAATGGTGGAGAACCATCATGGGGATGGTTTTCCACGGAGAGGAGATGGTGCCAATCAAAGCCGAGGCAAGAGGAAGGCTGAGTCACAGAGCCATTCCTGTGTTCGTCTGCTTGGCGGCCTGGTCACCTCCTCTCATGTGCATCTCTCACTGATTCTTCAATGTAGGGATAATAGAGAAGCCTGCTTCCACATCTGCCTGGAATTGATGCGTATTATGACCCTCAAATTGTCCCTTCACTTTGAGCATCCCCATTTTCCCTTGTTCCTGACTGGTTAGGTGGAGGATTTCTCTGAGGGCCCTGAACAGTTCTTCTGGAGCATCTCTCTGTCTAGGTGAGCTCTACATTTACAGTGCTTTCCAAATTGGCTTTCCAAGCAAGGCTATCTCTTCTCCCTTTCTGACACATGTCCAGTTCCTTCACTGCCTTCAAGAAAGCACAGAGGGAGACAGTAAAATCTGATGGGGCCAAAGGGGTTTGGACGCCAGCTCCCCCAGAGGTCCCCCCACACACAAACCCCATCCTAACAATCCCAGAATATCCTGCCAGTTGCCTTTCAGCCAGCCCACTACAAATTCCCACCACCTCCAGGCATTAAAGCATAACTGTGTTTTGTGATTTGAGAGAACTACATAAAGATGGGTCTGCCAAAGGGCACAGGAATCACTAGAAAGGCTGAAGTCCCAGGGGCTAAAATAAGAGCTTTTGGTATTATAAAGGAGAAATGGCCACTATTTTATGCTTCTCTCAGAATACAGTGGGATTCCCAGCACTGCTTCACCTGCCCGCACTTCTTTAGACAAAAGGTGCATGGCAGAGTGGGGCAAGCACCTGCTTTGGTCAGGTGGACCTGAGTTCAAATTCTGACTTCATAGAAGTTGGATGACCTCAGGTAGGTTACTTAACGTGGCTGAGTTTCAGTCTCCTCATCTGGAAAACAGAAGTAGTGCTACTGATTCCCAATCCATAGGACTGTTTTGAGATTAAATGAGATCTTGTGCTTGAGAGTTCTAACAGATTCTGGGTGCCCAACAGATGCCAGTCCCCATTCGAGTTTGCTTTTTCCTTATTTTCTGTCATCTGCTAAAGGAGAATTTTAAATGAATGGTATTATCCACATGACCTTAGATCCTCATGAGCCTTGAAAATATCCAAAATTCTCAAAGAGATACAAGACTCTTATGAAAATCACTTGAGCCTGGAGCAAATAGATAGCCCAGAACTTAGAAGAAACATATCTAAGACTTTTAAGAGGTTTTGGGCTATAAGCGGGTAAGTGATGTAATACAACAGGGTCTCCTCAGCCCAATAATTCTATACCTGGGACTCTATTCCAAAAGAAATAATCTAAAGTATAGAAAAGTCACATGAAGACATACATCGCACTGTTATTATGGCAAAAAATATGGGTGCAAACTAAATAGTCCATAGTAGGGTTTAAAAATATGTTTTAAATTATTTTTTAAAACATAAATGCTTGTTTGAGGGAAAGCATGCAGTCTTCGAGAAACGATGACTATAAAGACAAGCAACATGGCAAAAGGCATATGATCTACTGTAACATGAAAAAGGCAGGACACAAAATTGACACTTGGCTCTCATTTTAACTATGCAGCGACATGCCTTTGGAAAAAGACAAAGAATATATACAAATAATAATAGTTGTCCTAGTGTGGTAGAATTATAGACAATTGTTTTCATTCTTTCTTTTTTTCCAAACTTTCTATGATTATGTTTCATAACACTTTTAAATTTAAAACAGAATTTTAAAAATTCTAAAATAAAGAAGTTAAATGAATTAAATGAATTAAAAATTGGAGGGGCTGGCCCCATCGCCTACTGGTTAAGTTTGGCATGCTCCGCCTTGGTGGCCCAGGTTCAATTCCCAGGCATGAACCTACACCACTCATTGGTGGCCATGCTGTGGCAGCAACCCACATACAAAATAGAGCAAATTGGCAACAGATGTTAGCTCAGGGTGAATCTTCCTCAGCAAAAAAAAAAGGAAATCTGGGGGGAAAAACCTACAGGCACCAAGATTTTTTAGGCTCCCACTGCTTCCTGTCATTCAAGGTTCCACTGTGGGGACTTCCTGTGAGATGGTGGGCAAAAGATGGAATAAAATCTATTTTGAAATGTTGCTCTCCTGGACCACCCCCCATCCTCCTTTTCCAATCATCCTCCACAGGTCACCACCTATCTTTACAGCCAGGACTTTACCACCACCCATTCATGCTTCCAGCCTTGTTATTGACATCACTCAGCCCCTCCCCTAGTATTCCTAGGTTAACTCACTTTTAATGAGAAAACTCCAGTCTTCAAAGTCTGAGTGGAGTATAAGATCTTGCTGGGTACCACCAATTTAATGTTCGAAAGAACTATTTCAAAAGTGAGCCATTGAGGACAGCTGGAGATTGGTCAAGGAGATGAGATGAAAAAATAGAGAAAAGGATGTCCTGTAACTCAGCCCCTTTCCTCACCCAGCATAAGAATGCTAATCCTTGGGTGTCCCTCCTTTCCATATCTCATTCCCTGAACTTAGTGGGGAAACTCTCAATTTGGAGAATACTACCTCAACTTTGTTCATCAACATTCCAACTCAAATAACTTGCTGACACTTTATAGATTAGGGTTTTGTTACCAGAAGACAACTGGGGACCCTGTCCTTTTATTAAACCAAGGAAAAGAGAAAATAACATTGGTGTCTCATTCCATGCCAACTGCTTCAACAGACACTTTAACTCATTCAGCAACAACAACAAATTCATGAGATGATTAGACTTTCCCCAGCCCTCAACAGGTCTCCTTCCATTATCTAGGTAAAGACATTCTCTTAGGATTCATATCTATGCAATTTAGTTACAGAAACCCTTTACTTGCCACACTTTGCATTTAAGGTCTTAATTTATTCTCCATCTATTCCCCGTCCTCTCTCCTCTCTCACTGCTTGCTTGAAGGCACACTCAGTCCAGTAAATCAGTTCAGTTTACAGATGGGAAAACCAAAGTCCAGAAAGGTAAGGAACTTGCCCATGACAGAGAGTTCCTGTTGGGGCTGGGACTGGCACTCAGTCCTGCTCCTCTTTCCACTGCACCATGCTGGTACTAACTACTAGTTTCCATACAGCAGCAAAGCAAAGGTAATACCTTCCCAATACCTTGTAGAAAAGTGTGAAAGGTGGTCCTATATGGCCCATATGAGACCAAGACTCTCTCACTACTCCTGAAAAAGAACCAGCTCCCTAAATTGGGGCTCATCCCAAGGTCAACGAATGGTCACCAGGAACCTTTGGGGGAGGGAAGAAGGCTGCACTGCACCATGCCAAATTCTTAAAGCGGGCCATTGTCCAAGACTAATTTTTAAAACACATTAACTGAGATACGTTGGGATTCAGTGGCTTAAAACAGGTTAACTTAACAAAAGGTGTGAGTCAGAAATAATAATGCAATCATTTAATACAATAATATCACTGTTTGAAGGTCTTGTTAATATAAACATGGCAATTCTGCTAATACATATTACATACATTTGCAACAACACAAGAAAGCTGAAATCTGGTTATTGTTGAATTGAAAAAGTCCCAGAATCCTGCTAAGAAAATAATGTGAGACAATAATGCATATTTCAGGTACACACTGTAACTGACTTAAATTATTATGGATGTACTTCATACTTAATTACCTTTCTAAAATATGTCAGGGTATTTTGTCATAAACTCTACAAAGTCTGCTGTACCTCTACTAAATACCGCTCCAAAATGCGAACCCTTTGCTAATGTTTTTATTTGAATAACTTATTACCCAATATAGCAAGCATCAACACATTTTATAGAACCAGAACTTGGCTCTCTGAAATTCCTCCTACCCTAATGCCAGTCACTGTTGGGAGCATTTAGTTATAAATTGTCTTTCAATAAAAGTAAAAGCTCCCAAAACAACAAAATGAAAAGACACAGCAGCTTAAATCAAGGGAAGTCAATTTCCACATGCCGATTCTAAATATTTCATGGCCCTATTTTATTCTGACATTTGTAGATGACTAAAGTGTTACAAAGGAAATAAAATGCTGATTAAAGAGTTCACTGTCATAAAGGTTACTGAATTGTAAATGGCCCTTTCCATCTTCCTGTTAATAGGTACCCAGCTGTAAACATCATGAAGAATGTGACGGGAGGGCGGCTTCCCTCCTTTAGGAGCTGGGTATACATTAATCACTGAATCACCAAGCCATGCTTAATTGCAAGCTGTATATCACACAAATCCACGGTAAGTAGAAGGAAACTCATTATTGCTGCTTCATAACTACTGGGTACTTCTCATTTTAACCTCCTCACACCTGGGACACTTTGTTGCTTTACAACAGGAATGCAGAAAAGGTATTACACCACTAATTACAGCCCACACTGGCACCTCCACCTCAGCTGCCTGAAAGAGAAAAACGGAACTCTCTCAGATCTGCAGCCGCCCTGGGCTTCTGCCTCATTGATGCTAGGTGAGTTTTTATATGTGGTCTGCCTCCCCCAACATCCCCAAACCCCCTCCTCTCCTTTTCTTTTTCTGGGGACAACATGTTGAAATGCATTACTCCTCGAGAGTTTACAGAGCTGTTTAAATGATAAAGAAAAAACCTGCAGTATATTTTGCTTTGACAAAATTATTGATTTAAATCCCATACAATAGCACAATACTATTTAAAGGTCAACCCAAGAAAAATGAGTTTACACCCGAACAGAGCCAAGCTTATCTGTCATGAAAGTGTAATGATGTGTTTATTCCCTCTCTAGGGTGTATATATTTTTCAGGAAGATATAACAGTGTACTTGCAGGTAAAATCTGTTCTTAAATGGGAATTTTAGGAGATATTTACATTTCAGATGGTGGGGCTGATATCTGAAACCCTGAGACCCGTTTCTGTACTTAATAATCAGTTCACTATTTATTTTCATCGCCTAAAAATTATTCTTCTTACTCCCAGGTCAAAAATGAGACATATACTTGAAAACTATAACCACAGCTCATACAAGAATCTTTTAAGAAGCTGGACACTGCAAACAGAATGCAAAGGTTACCACAATAACTGCCTTTCTTGCATTTTCGTTTCTCTTTTACATTTCAAAAATATAGCAATCAAATGTTTAAAGTTCATTATTTCCAGAAATATTTGTCATTAATGAATCTGCATATTTCTCCCTTTTTTTCTTTTCAAAGGGCCAACTGATGTATGATCTATCCCATGACCACCACCATCACCCTTCCCCAGTTAGCCTCTAAAGGTACTCAGACTTGGGCCTCATAGGGATGGGTGAAGGAAATGAGTAGATACTCTGCATCCAGGTCACAGCCCCTAAAGCCCTGGCCCCACTGCCTCTGCTGAGCTCAGTTCAACTAGCATTTGTTTGGTGTCAAGCACTATGCAAATTGTGGGGGTACCAAATAACACAGTGTCTTCTTTCTCGAAAACCTCCATTCATTCAGTGGCAAATATGAACTGGGCACCTATCATGTGCCTGATACTGTGCAGTGACTTCTCAGAGATTATGGTCTTATAGGGCCAACAGACACTGAGTATACAATTAACTATCCCAAAAGTGGGCATTCAGGAGGCTAGGGGAGCAGACAGCAAGAGAAGCCAAACTAGTCAACAGCGTTCAAAGAAGGCCTTCCTTAGGAAGTGGCATTTAAACCAAGGCTTGAAGAATGCAAAAGTGTTAGCTAGGTAAAGACTGGAGTGGATGGGTGAAGGCATGAGAACGGCATGTGAAAGGGCCCAGAGACAAGACAGTCTTCTGCAGAAAATAAACAGAGTAGCATGTGATTTGACTCAAAGGTAGGAGGAAGGAGAAGGAGAAAATACTGCAAACAATGGCAAGATTCTGAACCTAAGGGGACCATTGGAAGATTTTAAACCTGGGAGTAACACTACCTGGGGAAATATGGAAAATAGGTCAGACATGAGCAAGGGTTATTGTTGGAATTCCCCTTCTAGGAAGCTATTAGAACAGTGGGATAAATGACAATGGGGGTCAAGGCCAGTGTTCCAATGAACAGCAAAGAAACCCCCTACTCCATCACCATCAGTGCACAAGAAGGACATTTCCAGGAAGTGGGCTTTATTCTTGTGACTAGCTGAGTAGCCTCATGATTCAGCAAGTATGGTCTGTTCCCCTTTTCATAGCTGCAGTTTGGCTGGTCTAGGGATTATAGCAGCTCTGAAATTCTTATTACCTTCCTTCAGCACCCACCAGCCCACTGACTATTCTCCTGTCATTATTAGCTCTATCGAAAGATGAGCTGGAAGAAAGAGCACTCTCAAATTCAGGTAGTTTATTGCTAACTCTTGGAATGAAAGCTGCTTTGGTGTCTTTGGTCAGAAAGAAGAGTGAAGCTATTGGCTAAAACTAGGTCTGAGGGTTGTTGAAATTTAATTTATCTAGACGTCTCTCTGTTCCCCACAATCATGGATGTTAGCACCTTGGATGTCTAAAAATCAATTTAGTGTATGAATTTTACTTCTCTTCCAACACTCCTCATGGGGAAGAGGAATTGGTGTTCAGGAATCTTCTATTCTATTGTTGGCAGATCTTCATTGCCTCTCACATTCAGGCAAAAGTCTAAAGCTACCTGCTTTGTTGGGTGAACCAGAGGAAAGCTAAATTACAACTGCCTCCAAATGCCCTCCCCAACGCCACCACCATCACCGGCCAACACAGTCACACCCAGTGCAAGAAACAGAAAAATTCTGTCTTCTCAGGTAATCCTTGGTATTGCACTTCCTATTCCTTCCCACCCTATCCCAATGCTGAGGAGATGAGTCAATCCTACATGTTCACCACTAAGTCTCACTTGTACCTGTCATGACATTGTGAAACAAGCATACTTCTTCATAAGAAGAAGGCAAAGTGGGAAGATCACCTGCTTTGGAATCAGACACACCTGGGTCCACAGCTCGCCACCCCCCCCCCCACCCCCCCATCAGCCATGCTTCCCCAGGCCTACTGCTTAAACTGGGATGTTCCATTTCTTCATTACCCATCCATATGTCCATTCATTCATTCAATAAATAATTACTGGATGCCTACTATGTTCTAAAAGTTTTCACATTTAGCTAATTTAATCATGGTAATAATCCTTAGAGCAAGTTCTCCAAATTTGTTTGATTATGTACCCTAACATATGTTAATTTATTTGTAACTTATACATATTTATCATCATACAAATGTATTCCTAAAACATACAAAATAGTCACTTTAAGGATAGGAAAGAAAATACAAAGATTTTTAAATGCAATTCTATTCATTAATGATATCAAATCCTCTTTGAGCTCACCAAAAAAAAAGATATATTTTATAATATATAAGTGGCATTTCATTACAGAGATGTTATATACTTATACCTCATTTTTTTTTAAAATACTGGCTTAACACTTTGTAAAAATTCAACTTAGAAGTTTAGTTCTAATTTTATTTTAACACTTGATTTTAATAAATGAATCATAGTTTAAAAAGTTACTTAAGTAAGTGTACTAGTTTCCTGTGGCTGCTGTAACAAATCACCACAAACTTAGTGGCATTAAAAAAACCAAAATTTATTCTCTCACAGTTCTGGGCACCAGAAGTACCACCGGGCTGAGATCCAGATGTTAGCAGGACCGTGCTCCCTCCAGAGGCTCTAGGGGAGAATCTGTTCCTTACCTCTTCACGCTTCTGAAGGGTGCTGGCATTCCTTGGTTTGTGACCACATCACTCCAATCTCTGCCTCTCTGGTCACCACTCCCTTTTCAAACTCTTGTGTCTGTTTCAAATCTCCCTCTGCCTCTCTCTTAGAAAGACACTTGTGACTGCATTTAGGGCCCACCAAGATAATCCAGGATAATCTCTTCATCTCAAAATCCTTAATTTAATCACATCTGCAAAGATCCTTTTTCCATATAAGGTAGCAGTCACAGGTTCTGGGGATTGGAACCTGACGCTTTTGGAGGGCCATTATTCAGAACCACAGTACATATGGAAGAAAACTGGTCACTGGCTGAGTTTATTAAATCATGAAACTTTTTTCAATCTCATTAACTAGGCATGCTCAGATTGTTGTTTAAATTCAGTGGGTCAATTTCCACATAACTTGATGTCAATTATGCAAAATGTATGGTAATTTTATATTTTTCACAAATGGATTCAAAATCCACTAAAATTCCTTCTTGGGAAGACTTTAAGATGGTCAGAAAATTCCTTTTCCAAATTTTTATAGTATGCAGAGATTAGGATTTTTATAGATGATACAACTAGACAGTTTCTAGCAAGGAGCTCACATGATGGAAACCTTTCCAAAGAACTGTTTCAAAAAACTCTCTCCATAGTATGTGTTTCTTTCAGAAAGCATTTTCTCAACTGCATTTTTGGCCAAACATATCCGTTAGGATTTATACTTCCGGTAGGCATTAGGAATGAAAAAATTAAGAAATCTTGAATTTTTGTAAAACAAAAATGGGGAACTCATATTTATGGTAAGAAAAAAAAACTCTCAAGTTCTTTCTCATGACATAACCAAGGAATCTGTCAGAACCAAAAATTTTTTTAATTCAATTCCCAATTCATAACCAAGTATAATGTAAAGGTTCTGTTATTTGAGCATTTTTTAAAAATAAAATTAACCACATCACTGACATTCTACAACCAGAGACTAATAAAATTTGCAAAATTCTGAAGACAAAAAAGAGGAGAAGACGTCACTATGAATTGCTCCTCAAGGAGAATTCTCTGTAATAGCCCCCCAACTGTGTGTAGCACGTGCTCATGTGGCAGACATCTGCACCAAGTGAGGGCGCCTGTTCAGTCTGAATATGAAATATTGATCCAGCTTATTTCTTTCTCATTTTCAGATTATAAAAATTGGAAATAGAATTTTAACAGTCTTCCAGCATGCCAGTGGTTCTTATGATATATTCACCGGGCACAAGCTCCTCACTCTAAGGACTACTGCGTCTGAGTTAAGGGTGAGTGTTCTTATTACAATGATGGGGAAAATGAACTGAGAAAGGCTAAGGGAGTTGCCTAACACAGCAAAGGGAGCAGGTGTCAGAGCAAGCGTTTGAATCCAATCTTCTGATTCCATTTCTGGATGGCGTTCCACTGCTCTATAACTCCTCCCCTCACTAATGGGGTGGGAAAGGTGAAGAAGGCAGCCCAGCAGAGTGGTCCAAACATCAGTTCTGAGGCCAGATTGCCTGGATTTGAACCTTGGTTCCATCGCATCCCAGCTATGTAACCTCTACACCTCAGTTTTCTCATTTTCCAAATGAGGCTAATAAGAATATCTAGTCCAGAGGGTAATGGAAAGGATGGAATGAATTAATTCATGTAAAGCACTGAAGACAGCAACAAACACACAGTAAGCAAAAGCAAGCACTCAAATGTTACCCATGCAATAATACTTACTTCGTAAAGCTGTTCTATGGAGCAAATGAGAAATACACTTATATACATAGACAGATATATATATAGATAGATAGATATAGACACACACAATAGACAGAGAGAGAGAATGGGGAGAGTGCACACACACACCTGGCATATAATAGGGACCTAAGGAAGGTTAGCTTTTTTTGAGCTTTTGTTTTTAATTTTGAATGGAATATGCGTGTCACACAAAAGGCATAAAGCTAATAAGGGTTCTCCATATAGGCAGGAAGGCATCTTTCTGATGCCACACAGGCACACTACCCACTGCCTTGTCTTCCACAGACATTAGCCATATAAGAATCCAATGCCAAAATCCAAGGCTTCAGATTCTAATGATGGCCTGCTGACAAATGCCTATGTCCATAATCCTAACCATAAGAAAACATCTAATACTCCTCCAACAGGAAGGTCCAACCTGGGTCTATAGTGAAAATCATTTGGAAAGTATAACCCTTATCTGATAACTATGACAAATATTATAAGGTTTTCTGTCTCTGTCTAAAAACCTTGAGTCTACTCACCTGTCCCCAATGTCTGAAGCAGAAATTTGAACTAGTTTAACTCAACATCAAAAAATCAAAGAACCCGATCAAAAAATGGGCTGGAGACATGAACAGACATTTCTCCAAAGAAGAAGTATGGATGGCCAATAGGCACATGAAAAGATGCTCATCATCGCTGATCATCAGGGAAATGTAAATCAAAACTACACTAAGATATCACCTTACACCCATTAGAATGACAAAAATATCTAAAACTAATAGTAACAAATGTTGGAGAGGTTATGGAGAAAAAGGAACCCTCATACACTGCTGGTGGGAATGCAAACTGGTGCAGCCACTATGGAAAACAGTATGGAGATTCCTCAAAAAATTAAAAATAGAACTACCATATGATCCAGCCATTCCACTACTGGGTATCTATCCAAAGAGCTTGAAGTCAGTAATCCCAAAAGTCCTATGTACCCCAATGTTCATTGCAGCATTATTTGCAATAGCCAAGACATGAAAGCAACCTAAGTGCCCATCAACAGATGAATGGATAAACAAGATGTGGTACATATATACAATGGAATACTACTCAGCCATAAAAAAGAACAAAATCGTCCTATTTGCAATAACATGGATGGACCTTGAGGGAATTGTGTTAAGTGAAATAAGCCAGCTAGAGAAGGATAATCTGTGTATGACTCCACTCATATGAGGAATTTAAAAATGTGGACTAAGAGAACAGTTTAGTGGATACCAGGGGAAAGGTGGGGTGGGGGGTGGGCACAAAGGGTGAAGTGGTACACCTACAACACGAATGACAAACATTAATGTACAACTGAAATTTCACAAGATCGTAACCTATCATTAACTCAATAAAAAAAAAAAAGAAATTTGAACTAGTTTTTAAAAAAGTAAACCAATAGAAATGTCAACCAAAACTTTGTCTTCTGACTTTGCTGAGTCACAACAAAACAGAACAACAGACCATTGTCCAGACCAAATCACTATTTCCCTCACCTTCCCAAAGTAGGGGTGGGGGTGTAGATATTATGTGCAAATAAATCAATAAACGTCATTCTGTGGAGTTCTTCCTGGTCTCACGTCCTTGTAGGACTTTGCTAAAAACCCCATCATTGTCTCAACACCACCCTATACATCCTGTGTCATGTCTGTAGAATTTGACACAAGCATTCAAATTCTATACTTGAAATAAAAATCAAGTGAATCTGTAGCTTCATAACCAAATACCATCTGCAGGAAAGTGATATGATGGTGTCCATGGAAGTCTGGAACAGGGAAGCCAAGAAGCTAAGCATACCTAGAACACCTGGACAAAGTAAAAGCTGTCAAATGAAGGACTGAAGTGAAGGGAGCAGCAGTTAGGACTGGCACCATCAACATACACAGGTTTAATAGCAGTTTGCACAAGACACTCGAAGCTCCCAAGATTCCAGGTGAGAGATAGAAGAAAGAAATTCCACTGCATTTAAGTCAAGAAACCTGCGTTTCCATCCCTGTATTGCTCATCGCCAACACTGTAACTTGGGAAAGTTACTTCCACTCTCTGAACCTCTGTTTCCTCCTCTGTACAAGTGAGAGAGTTGAACCAGCTCATCTCTTTTAGGGATTCTCAACTCAATTATTCTAGACCTCTTCAGTCACCACCAATCTGTGTACTACTAAAGTTAATAACACTTTTCTTTAGTTCTGAGAAGGTTTTTAATAAACATCTGTGTGTATAACCAATCAATAGTATTAGAACTATTCACCAAATACATCTAGTTCTACCCTGTTTGGGTCACAAGGTAAGAATGGGGCCTTGTGATTCGTCCTGTCAATGAGCTGTGGTACATTTACCTGCCAATGCAAGATGCTTCAGATCTTTGGCCTCTCTAGCTCAATGACCAGCAGTGTTCAAGATGTCAATTGTTCTGCCATCCTGAGTCCCTGTGTGACTAAAATGATCAGAGTCCCTCTGCCAACCCACAATGTACATGAAGTGTAGTGAGAAATACATCTGTATTGCTTTACACTTTGAGATTCTGGAGTTGTTACTACAGAATGACTTAGTCAGACCTAATTGATACAACAGGCAGTCTGAAATTAAAATGATTGTTATTATTTACCCTCTATTAGTACAGCAACTACTACCTATAATAAATAACCTTATGTTTTCATAATTGAGTTTTTCAAGGTAAAGTAGGTACCATATACCTGGAGCTAATGACTCACTCTTCAAGGTATATATCTATTACCCTACCAACTTCTCAAGGGGTCTTCTGCAAAGAGCAATGACCACCTCCAGTAAGAATGAAGAAGGTGAGAACGCAGCAATCACACTTCAGCTGCAATTAGTTTCAAGAACAATTTTCCAAAGTAGCAGACTCTTAAGAAAAAAATCAAGCCGTAGAGGAACATAACAGAATTTTTTTTTACAAACAAACTGATGATTATAGCTAATGTAACATTACAAGCTAGGCAGAGAGATTTTGCCCACAGAAAGCATGTGAAAAGGAGACATTACCTTCCACCTAGGCTCTGAATGTGAACTGCAAAAGACTTCAGGTCAGTTAACAAGACTACTGAAGAGAAGGAGAAAAAGGTACAGCTATAGAGGATGAATTTATGAGGTCTTGTTGCAAGGGAAAGGGGAAAAAAACCAAAAAGATACAAGCTTAAAGATTGAATTTAAAAAGCTCTCATGCAGCAGAAATGCAGAAGCATATAAATGCATATGAGAGTTAAGAAGCAAAAAAGTGAGATGGTTAAAAAAATCTATGACTTTCAAAAAGCATAATAAATGGGTAAAATAAAAGCAATTGTATTTTAATCTATTGATAGATAATTTGCTGTCTGAGGCTTTCGGGGAAATGGTATGAAGAAAATAACTTGAATAGATTTAATTCCCAAGAAAACTATTCATGATATATATTTTTTAACCCAGAATCGAACCCCTGTAGGATATTTCTTGCTTTAAAAAAAAGCAAGACACATCCCGTCTTGCTGGTTAATCAGGGAACTGCTGTTTGACGGAAACGGTCAGCGTGACCTCGATCCTCATCTACTCAATAGCCGCTCCTCAGGTACCAGATGCACAGGCCTGACTTACAACAGCAAATGGTGGGCAAACTCACACCCGGTGTGCAGAGACTGTGGTTCCCACTGATGGAAGGATGTGCCGATGAGATGGCAGTCAGACAGTGACTGTCATTGGTAATAACTTCTTATTATGTCAAGGAATTTACATGCAGATCAATGTGAGCAATGTGCACTTGCTTATCCTCACCATAAATCACTATCGATTGGCACACTAATTCCTCGCTATAATCAGGAGCTATAGACAGAGTTGCAATATTATCTTAAATACTGTGTCACTATCCTCCATATACGGCTGGCAGCCACAAAACTCCCACATCGCTGCTCTTCCTATCCCTCGTCTGTTGTTATTTGGGGTGAGGTGTGGGGGAGATGAGTGAATAAAATGTCCTTGCATGCAATATATACCTGAGAAATTCCCCATACACTATTAGAGATTTTAAAAACTGGAATTCCTCCATATCCATGTTGAATTCCTGTATGCAAATGCAAAAGTTGGCAACATGCTGCTCTTAATCTGATTTATGCACCAATTTATTTTATACACTAGGCACACTGTATGCAGGCTGACTGATGCATAAAAATTTCATGCAAAAAAGGACTCACTCCCCTACAACTGCCTTTCAGTTATTATTACCTCTTGTGGTTCACATCCTACAGAGGGCAGGACAAATGACTACATATACCAAACGCATTGTGCCCACTATACAAACATTTTGATCTGTTTCTATTTCCACTCAGCCCCAGCTCCAGAAATCTAAAAGCACTGTATCTTAACTGAAATCCTTCAATGCTACAAAACACCCACTTATGCCGAGAACTTCTCTCCATGGTCACTGTGTAACTCTGTATTATAAACACACAAATGTGTACAACAGAGGCAAACAAACAGAGACAGACAAACACAGACCCACAATATACCTGGGTACTTTTGGTTAATTTGGGGTTTTTTGGTTAAACTTTTTTTTCTCTACATATCATAACCACTATGCAGTTTTCATTTCTTTTCCCAGAATATTACTAGCAGCAAAAATCCAAACAAACAAAAAAGCTTTTGGTGGGTAGGGTTTTTAGTTAGGGAAAAACCAGCTAGAAAAAGCATCTTTCTGTATTTTCCTTTTATTAGAAGTCTCCTTTCATCCAAGAAATATGGGGCCTGAAATAAATTGTACCATCCTGCTTTTTTTTATTCAAATCCTTGCCAGAGCTAGGCAGTATGCTAATGAAAACAGGTTGATAAATGACTCCCTGATATTTTCCAGACATTTTTCTCTCAGAAGTGCTCTAAACTGATGTAGCTCAAAGAGAATAAGGCGCATTAAGTCATTATATCAATTTTTGTTACCCAGATACTTCAGTCCCAGTTAAGCGCTGACAGCCAATATAAAACAAGGCAAGGGCATCATACGACTCCATCGATCAAATCTTGTCGTAGATAGATTGCCTATTACACAAATAGAACTAGCGGATTCAGTTTGTAGTTTTATGCTCTCCAATTAAAGGATAACAGGGTACTTTCCCATAAATCTGCTAATTGCAACTGAATTAATTTAACAAATTTCTCCAAGCACAGAGGAAAAGGCGATTGGTTAAGCTAATGTAAACTAGCACAGGTTGTCACAAAGAGGTTCCCGTAACATCCTTTTGCTATACCTTGATTGGGCAAGGTGTCACAAGTATTTAGCTACATTGTGGTTCTCTGGCAATAGACAGCTGACAAGCATAAAACATTGTGCAAATAGAAGATAATTTATCTGTGGTACTTTTTTCTCTCCCTCACTCCCTACTCTCCCCTACTTGAAGGATGAAATAACTCCCTCTTTGCATCTAATTAATGTTTCTCTCCAAGTGAAGCTGTTTTTATAAATCAGAATTACTCCAGCCAAAGCACTATATTACAGAAAGGGGTCCCTCCGCACCACTCAGCCAACAGTAGCAGTGATGGGCAAAAGCTAGAACAGCTGCCTATTGCATTTCAGAGGAGGAAGGAGCTCCATGCTTCTGAGTAGAGCAGGGAGAATACAAATGCAAGGCACCCACTCTCACAGGTTCACGTACACAAGTAACCACAGCCTAAGTGCCAGAACCAAAGCCGATGATTCTAAGCCATAAAATAATGCATCATAGAATTCCTCAGCTGCCATGCTCAGCATTATGGAGGTGGAGTTGTGATGACTGCACAGGCACAGTGGCATTCCAGTGTGCTCCTCTGCCTCTCCCCTCTCCCCTATGCCTCTGCCAGGGATTCAGGTGTGCCGGCAACACCCACAACGAGCTCAGGCAGCTAAGCCTAAAAGACTCATAGATAGGTGAGCAGGGCAGGAGGAAACACTATTGGAACAGAAAGTATATTTTCCAGATTTGATAGAATAGGACAGAGTTTAAATATCTTGTCCCTTTGTGCTCACATTTTTAGACTGAATATTTTAAATGTTAGCTTGCAAAATACAGTCGCCATATCCATACTTAACAGGGACCACCTCCTGCCAAAAGGGGATAGATTTCACTTCCAGAGGGGGAGATGGAGCCCAAGGACAATGGAGAGGAAGTGATGGGGTCCTTGGAGAAGGGAGAAGGTCAAGGCAGCAACAGCAGGATGATGGGCCTCCCCAACTCAAACTAAAGTCCAGCACCTCTCTTTCCTCTGTGATTACAGTTTCAAGCTTCCTTGCTGTGGAAGCTGATTCCTTCTTTCCTGGGAAAAAACATTTTTGGATAGACTCTCTTCTCCAAAGCACATTTCTAATAACCCTGTTTATCCATATGTATTTCTGCTGATAGAATGAAGCTCTGCCATGTCACCCCAATTTGACAGTAAGCTATCTGAGGACAAGAACCACATGTGTTTTGTACCATGGGCCCAGGGCAGTGGGAACAAGACATACTGCCTCTGGGTGTACAACACATGCCACTTGAAACTCACTGAGTCATCGCGCCAAGAGGTAACGGAGTTCTGCAAAGGAAGAGAGGATGCAGGTTGAATCCAGGTAGGTAAGTATAGAGTATTGATTCCTACACACTACTAGTTTGCCACTCCATACCTAACCAGGAAGAAAAGTGAAACACACACGCAGAAGACAAAAATATATACATTGTGTAAAAGATATTTCTGTAAGAGTGCTGGATCAAAGTCAGCAGACCCAGGTTACAGCCCAGCTTTGCCACTAACTAGTGTGATGCTGGGATCACACCTAAGGATCTCTTCCTCATCCATAAAAGGAGGATATCAGAGTAGATCTCAGAATTAGATCTAACAAAGGCTGGGAGATCTAGCCACTGTTTTTCAAACTGCAGTGACATATGGAATCAAATTCCAGGGTGCTGTAGCATTTTTTAACAGAATATAACATATCAGAGAACACTGCATGTAGTAAGGGAAGTAGTGTTTTGTGACACTTCTGATTCAGTTATGTAAATATATGTGTGTGTGCAGGCTGTAATGAGAAATATATTGTTTAATGTCAGTCACAGTCAAAAAAAATTTTTTAAAAATTGAAAGCCACCAACCTAAGGACTGAATGTGAAGACTGTGTGACTCCATCATCACATGTTCACAGGCAGAGCCAGCTGCGAGTGCTGAGAGAATTGATGGGCTGAGCTTTGAAAGGGACAGTGCAGAAGCCTTCTCTCCCAAAAGCAGCTCATCAGTCATTTCTGATGAAGATGACAGACTGGGAAACCCCTAATTTCAGGAAAGATGCTGTCTATTTGCAGATAATGAACTGACTCATTTCAGAAAGGCCTCAGTAAGTTCCCCGATCCCCATTGGTGTGCATAGCATATCCAGTTCAGAATGAGAGGGCAGGGGTCTGCCACCACAAATCCTCTCCATACAAAACCTGAATACCAGGTATCCCAGGAATGTACAGAACTCCTGACAGAGGGAGGGAGCTCACATCTACTGAAGACAAAGGCTGGCCCCCATCAATTCAAATAATTCAGAGACAGTTTATGATTCACATGCATGCAGATTCAATAGGAGAGACATGTTCCCTACAAAGGACTTGAAAAAGGATAACCTGGAAAGAATCATGTCAGCCTAAAAGAACCTGCTGACCACCTCTCAAGAATCCACATAAGATGAAGTAGGATCTATGAGTAATTCCCCAAACCCTTCACTTCTGCAGTTATACTGAGCCTACAGCTCAACAATTATTTTTACCATGCCTTGTTATGAGTTATAATCTGATATGCTGGTTGAAGGAAAATCTAAGATGAAGAAGTGATTTCACATTACAAATATGTTAAGTTGAGTCCAAGCTTATGGAGAAAAAAACACTTCTTTAGCTAAAATAGTTTCTATTATTTGAAAACAAATAACAACATAAGAACAATTAATGAAGAAAGTAAATAAAGGGTCTAGGAACTATTCAGCTAGCCAGCCAAAAATTATTTATTGAGCGCCTGTTGTGTGCCAGGCAATAGACATTAGAATACAGGAGAAAGTCAAATACCATATGATCTCACTCATAAGTAGAAGATAAAAACAACGACAAACAAACACATAGCAATGGAGACTGGATTGGTGGTTACCATAGGGGAAGCAGGGGGAGAGCAAAAGTGGTGATTAGGCTCACATGTGAGGGGATGGACTATAATTAGTTTTTGGGTGGTGAACATGATGTAATCTGCACAGAATTCGAAATATGTTACAATGTACATCTGAAAGCTATATAATGTTATAATCCAATGTTACTGAAATTTAAAAAATAATATAAAAAAGATATGTACACTTTTCTGTATGTATATTACACATTAATAAAAAGGTTTTCTTAAGAGAAAAAAAAAATACAGGATGAACAGTCAAGTCTGGTTGGGAAGAGAGTTGTTAAATAACTTTTATAAATAAACAAGCACCACGGAGCAAAAACAAGAATAATAAGGGGCTCCTACTTAGTTTAGGGGCTCAGGGACAGCCTCCCTGAGGCAGTGTCACAGTTAAGCTTAGACCTAAAGGATAACTAGAAGGGCAGACGGTGCAAGAGGAGGACTCCAGCCACACTCCAGTCCTCAAGCCTCCTGCCACAGGCTGCGCCACCCCAGCTCTCCTCTGCCTTTCCACACACATGATCACATCTCCAGCAGTAAATCTCTAAACTCTCTTAAACACCTAAGTGGTACAATCACCTCACCTCCCCTTGACCCCACTGACCTTCCGTCCTCCCTGACTAAGCCAGTTCCTTTCACACCTCTCTGCTCCAATATTCCTTCAGCTGAGAATGTTTCTTTGCAGCATTCCAGCTTCCCAGCTTGTTCAGGTTCAATTTCCACTTCATACCTATGTGACCTTAAGCAAATTTCTTCATCTCTCTGTGCCTGAAAGTCCTCATCTGTAACACAGAGATGACAATGGGCCCCACTCCATATGTTTGGCATAAGGATTAAATGAGATGATACATCTAAAGTACTGAGAACTACATCTGGCACATAGTAAGCCATCAATTGTTTATTATATATGATATATATCATATATTATAGTATAATAAAGTTTATCATTTTTTATTGTGATGGCTGTTGTTTATGACTTTGTTTTCTATATTCTACTCTCTCACCCAAGAGCCAAATCAAACTGCCCTTCTACTGCAAAGCCATACAGACTTCCTCTAACCAATATACTCCCTGCAAGTATATTGTACCTACCTCTATCATACCCTTTATCACGTGATACTGAAATTATTTATGTATCTCTTTGTTCCCTGGACCCCAAGCCAGAGGCCACATCTTACTTATCTTGCTTCCCCAGTATCTGAAAATCAACAAGCCCTCAATGAATGCATTAGAAGATGAATAGGTAAATGAATTGATAACATGTGGCCAGATGGATAGAACAGCCTGGAAAACTCACCTTGGCCCTCTCTCTTTCTCTAAGGAGGTATCCCTCCAAGTACTTGAGCAAATGGGTTGAAATCCTCCCAACCATATAGTGACCTCTGGACTGAACTGCCACTGCCCATGTTTGCCACCATTTGAAGAACTCCTCGGAGAGCAAACATGTCCTTCAGAAGCCTGGAGAACCCTCTAAATTTTCAAATCTTTAAGGAGAAGAAATAGCTTTTTCAAAACACTTCTAAACTTTTTTTAAGCCTCTAGCTAAAATTCCTAAAAGCGTCTTTCCATTTATTGGTATCGTTAAGTGTACAGTAACAATCCCAGAAGCAGGGCATGACTGTACTAGCTTTATGTCTGGCAGAATCAGTGTATTATCTGAACTCAAAAAGGCTATAAAATTAACTGACTCACTTAACTACCAGAAGGAGAAAAGATCCAATTTTGAAACTGAAAAGAGAAAAAGAAATAATTGCTACTGTTTGATAGGCGTTTATTACAAAAATAAGTAGAGGGCATGTCAAGAAATACAGATGCCCAACCACACTTGCACAGTAATAAGGAAGAACTTGGGAGAGAGTGGGAAATGTGTTCTCTTTGGTAAGAGGAAAGATAGCATCTCCTTTGACTCTTCAGCTGCTTTTGGAAGCCTCACTGAGCTGGAAAGCCAGAGGCCACTGGGTTTAAACCCTGATATACCATGAATCCTTTTCATCCTTGGGGACCATGAACCCTGAAGTAATTTCTCTTTGGCACATTCTTACCTTTGCATCTCAACGTTGCAGGTTCTTGGAAAATCCTTCATCTCTAATTAAAGGCAATAATGCACAAGAAAGTGAAAGCAAAGTTGGACCAGTCTGAAGAAGAGTTGATGTTAGACTGGAATAGAGCTTTCAATAAGCTTCTGCATCCTAATGCTACTTCATAGGCAATAGGTTGAGTCAGATGACCACAATGAACCCCAAGGCACTGCTTTTCTAATTTTTATAAGATTGAGGAATATTTGGCCAAGAACTTTCTTACTATTAGTCCTTTTCCATAATAAAATCTAAAGTTTAAACAGGGCTCCCTCTGAAACAGCCACAAAAGTAAAATTCATTTTGATGGCAGTTACCAGAAAAAAGAAGATATAAAAGATATAACAATTCTGCCCATCATGCGTCTAGACTCCTAGACATGAGAGATATCCTTTGACCTAACTCAGCCTTACAGATTCTACTAGTTTTTAAAGTTTCTCAAGGAGATTCCATGGTCCCTCATGAGAATCTATTTTAGCGTTTCTCTCACTGGCTGATAATTTTTTGGAAGGGAAGGAGACATTGATAATCCCTCACATTGCTGTCTAATTTATATTTTAATGTATTTTTACCCAACAAAATATTTCAGCTAAATTGGAATGGCAAAACTTCTTATTTCTGGGGCACAAGCAATACCAGAACTAATCTCCAAAGATCTTTCAAAAGTCCCCTTAAAAATATGTGCATGCCTACCCCAGGTAAGAATCAGATTCATAAAATTTTATGAAATGGGAGCAGGGAGGTTGGGCATTCCAGAATTGCAATGAATTCCCTGCATGCTATGGACCCAGTCAGAGGCAGCTCCATGAGGAGAGGGAAGAGTCACAAGGACTTTGTAATCCCTCTGCTCAGCACTGTGTCTAGCATATAGGAGGTGTGTAATCAATCTTTCAAGAATAAGGAAGATCTTCTTAGGTGTCTCTGCCAAACCCAGAATGCCCAGAGCAGACCCTTTCTACATGCACAAGTCCACTGTGGTAACAAACTCCAGAAAGACACAGACCCACTTCAGCCAGCTCCTGCAGAGTAGAGGAGAGGAAACGAACACCACCCAGGAACCTTGCCTGACACCAAAAACAGACTGCAGGACATTTTATTCTCCATTAACTTGGATATACAGTATTTCTCTATAATTACTATATAAGGCAATGTTCTTATAAGGTTATGAACTGGTTTTGCCTCATTTGAATGCTAAAATTTAATATTGCACTAAGTGTGACATATCTCAGCCATGATTAATCCTGCCCAGTTCTGCAGCAAGTTTCTTTAAAAACCAACTTGAAATACAGAACTCTTAAAGCCTGTGCCAAATCTGCAAGATGTGATATTAACACGGCTCCAATCCAGGCGAATGTGTCTAACTTACGCTGAGACCATCTACCCGTTTCCCTTTGTGCTCTGCGAACAGCTATTTTGCCTATCGCTGAGCCTAGAGAATTCAGTGAGTGCTGCCCTGGCCTGGTTTACAACAGCATTATTAATACTGCTCAACAACAAAGTAAAATTACAGATAAAATCTGAATAGGCCCATTATTGTTTTTAGAGGGAGTTAAATAAGCTATATAATTTCTTTCTCCTCCCCCGCCGGCCTGTAGAAAGCTCAGCCCAGCAATGACAGGAGAAGAAATGCACACGGCAGCCAACTAGCCACCGGAGCTCAGCTATGTGTAAATCCCCTGCTTGAACATCGTGAATTAAAGCAGATGAAAGTTTTAAAATGTCAGGCCAGTCCCTGGGGATGGATATGCTTTATGTTTTTTATACAGTGAACATTAATTTCAAATGGAAAGGGAAAGCAGCCCTCTATCTCCAGTCATTTGCTCCATTTTTTCTGAAGTTCCATGTGTCCACTTTTAACAGACCAGTCTCAGGGGAACTGACGCTGCGCTGAGTCAAACAGTCAGACTCAAGGTGAAACGAAAGTCCTTGTGAGGGAGAAAATAAAAATTCACCACCCACTTCCAAGATGCAGCCTCAACATGGAACATTTTAACTTGGAGTTAGACAACCGAGGTTCAAATCCTACCTCCAAGTCTTTCTAGATGTTTGGCTTTTGGAAAACTAGTTTCTCTGATTATCAATTTCCTTCTTCACAGGGTTATCAGATAAATTAAATTAAATAGTACATGTATATTTACTATGTAATATACAGTATCTATGTATGCACACATACATATGTATATATATGTATATATATGTATATTTGTGTACATCTCACACACATAGACACACTCTTCAGGTTGTTGCTTGAACTCTTAAACAGCTTTCCTCCCTATTTAACTTCTATCATATTTCCTGGTTTTATTTAACTGTTCTACAAAGGAAACAAGATTGTTTTTCATTATTCATTCATTCATTTATTCATTTATTCATACAATACGTAGTGATGGTCTATTATGTGCCAGGTCCTTTGGGATCCAACAGAAAACAGGATGCTATCTTTGCCCTCTAGGAGACCACAATCTACAGTAGTAGTTCCCATAAGTTCATTCCTAGGTGAAATTCAAAGCCATGTCTTCCAGTTTAGGTCAAGATATTGGTTTGATATCATGATGATCATGAGAGAATAACTGGCCTAAGCACTCTGATCTGAAAGTTACAAGGCCAGAAGGCCCATGAAAATTTGCATTATTGTCCAGCAAATAGTCATTCCCCACCCCTCCCACTATGGGCAGAGTGTACTTCTCTACCCTGTTAATAGTGGTCTTAGCCATAAGACTTGCTCAGGCCAATGAAACTTAGCAGTGTGAAGTGAGCAGAGGCCCTGAGTGTGCTTCAGTTTGGCTTCGTTCCTACATTCCATTGATCCACCATGAGAAGAGCATGCTTCAGGCAGCCTCTATTCCATCAGCCTGGGCCCCAGAACAAACATACATGGAGCAGACCTGAAGCCAACACACAGCCTGGGGTCAAGTGCAGCTGCTCTGCCACCTGGAGCAGAGCCACCCAGCCTAGATCAGCCAAACCACAGGCAACCTACAGAACATAAGCAAGAAAATAAATGGGGTGGTTTCTTATGTAGCATTATTGTGGAAATAGCTGACCAACATAAGGTCTAAGCAGAATCCCAACCTGAAAACAAGTGCCTCGTCAAAAGCAATTTGGCACAACTTAACTACTGAAGCATTAAAATGAGATTATGGTACAAAACATGCTTTTCATGGTCATATCAATCATTCTGTCTCAACTCCTCTGTGCTTGGTTTCAGCTCTGTGTTGAAGGAAATTAACAAAAAATAAGTTGATCTTGATGAGTATGATTCAAATCAATAATGTTAATTGGGCTCCTAAGCATAAGATAAAATGACTTCAAATCAACAAAAGGTTAATATAGCTTTCCCTTCCTGCAGCACCACCTATGATAAATCTATAGTGGTCTGAAATTTCCAATTTCATTAACATTTAACATGCTAAAAAGACAGGAACATTCTCCCTACGAAATGTTCTCTCGGTGCCCACCAGCAGGTTAACTGAAGATCACAAAGCATATCTAATTATGCTATTAAGTTATGCCTGGATAAGGGAGGATGTACTAAATGGTGATGATTTATTTTAAATTTTAATTTTGTTATGACTTTCATTTTCTACCTACTTCCCCTTCCCCATCATAGTTTATGGAATTACTGAATATTTTCTTTTATATCATATTTCATTCTAGGCAACATTATTATCTAGCAAAGAAAAAATAATTCAACATTCTTATTGAGTATATACAATATATAAGGAGGTATAAGACATGCTAGAGTAGGTGGGAAGAGAGATTTTTAAAAAAAATCCCAACATTGCAAGGTCCCTGCCCTTAAGGAACTTTCAGGCCATTATGACTTATAAATAACTCGATAGCCAATAATACACATATAAAATAGGCAACATAAGTCATATTCACTGGACATTTGTTGGCCACCTCCCTTTTATCCATCTTTCCTATCTCTTTCTAACATGTTCCTAGATTTCTCCCAAATTTTGTTTGTGTGCAACTCACTCCATTCTCCTGTCCCAGAATGGAGCTCAACTGGCTTAATCTTATCAGCAGAGTCCACACTCCCCAGCCACAACTGGTCCAGGGATAGGATATGACCCTGCCTTAGTCCATTTATTCTGCTATAACAAATTATCATAGACTGGGCAGCTTAAACAACAAACATTTATTTCTCACAGTTTTGGAGGCTGGAGACCCGAGGTCAGGGTGCTAGCATAGCCGGTTCTGGTGAAGGCCCTCTTCATGTTGCAGATGGCTGACTTCTCCTTGAATCCTCACATGGTGGAGAGGGTGATAGAGCTCTCTGGGGTCCCTTTTATAAGGGAACTAATCCCATTCATGAAGGCTCCACCCTCAGGAACTAATTACCTCCCAAAGGCCCCATCTCCTAATCCTATCATATTGGGAGTTAAGATTTCAACATATGAATTTTGGGAGAACACATTCAGTCTATTGCAGACCCCATGTGGAGAACTGGAGACTGATTTGGAGACTGTTTGAGCCCCATGGGAATTGAACTTTCTCTCTCCTGCGAGATTTGAACCAGGATGTACACAATCGTAAGAACTACTGTAGCCACCTCACGATGGGACAAAGTCTTAATTGAGGAAGAGTTGCTGAGAAATAGAGAACAACTAGACCTAGTTAGACTGAGTTTCTGGCTCATGACTTACCTGAAGCCATTGCTACTGTGAGAGCCAACACTGACCCTTTTTGTCTTTAAGACAGTTAGAGGAGGTTTTTTTTTTTCTGTGATGTGCAACTAAAAACCTCTGAACAACAGAATATGCAATAGAGCTCCAAAGAAAGAGAAATTGTTGTGGACTAGGAAAATCCAAATAGAATCCAAAGAGAAAGTAGGGTTTCTCCTGGGCCTCGAATACTGGGTAAACTTTAAATTATCAGGGACAGGGGGAGTGGTGAGGGGATAGAATGAAAAAACAAAGCAAATCTATTGACCTAGATGATGCCATCAGAATGGTAGATTGTGATCTTGATGATGTTTATGACAATATTAATAATGGAATGCCACACCTGTAGTTCACTTCACAGAAAACACCACACGTCACTGTCTTGTTTAATCCTCACAAATACCCTATGACAGATGCATGACCATCCTCAGACTACAGATGGGAAAGGGGGCTCAGAGAAGCTTTGTGACTTAGGCAATGACATAAAGCATTGGTTTAGCCTCAAAAGAAAACCGGATAAGAATTCTGGCTCTGCCACTTAGAAGCTGTGTGAATCTTTGGCAAGTTACTTCAACCTTTCTGAGCCTCAATTTCTTCAAATTAGGCATAATAATAATGCCTACCCTCTAAGGTTGTGAGAATTAAATGAGATAATGCATAAAAAGTGCTTACCGCAATGCCTAGCACAATATATATAATCCATAAATATCAGTAATTATTTTTGTTACTGTTTTAAAAAAAAGAAAAACTAGGTTTAATGCTTACAACCACAGTAGAGGAGAATCAGGGCCAGTGGGTAGAAATGACAAAGTAGAAGCTTTGGGCTCAGTGTAAGAAATAGGTTTCAAATATTTGGTGCTTTCTAGAGACATAATGGATGGCTTCAGAAGGACTGAGCCTCCACTTCTGGAGGTTTCCACTCAGAAGATGAAGACTCTGTACCATGGCAGGGATTTGAAAATCAGAAACATGATTTAAGGATGTGGCCCCAAGGATTCTTTCATTGCTGAGACTTACCTATGAGAGATCACTGTCCTGCCAGTTTAATTTCTAGTGTACCCCCAAAACAAAGGATTAACAAGGGATCCTCTCCTCACATCATTCCAGTCCTTAGACCTTAACAGGACTCAAAATCACTTACACATTAAAGAAATGCAACACAAATTTGACTGGACTCACTACACCTGCGCTATCCTCCAATACTGCGGAAAGCTAATTCCAGCTGTCACTTACTGAAAGTAAAATGACAAATATCTGTAATATCTATCAGGTTATGAATGCTTTAAAAAGAATTATGCAGCTGTCAACATTTTGATGACGTTAACAAGAGAAAAGTAAACAAAGAAGAGGAAACAGCATGTCTGTGGAATACCCGGTTGCCAAACTTCTCTATTATTTATATTAATAAAAATCAAATTACCTCCATAAAAAATGCAAACAATGAAGACTTCTGGAGAAAACCAATAAAGGCAAATATATTAATAATGTTGCCAATTTATAGATGAGATCATCAGAATTATCTTCAACACCTCAGTAGAAAGTAACTAATTCTATTAAAGGATGGAGGTAAAGTCTTTACTAAACTTCTCCAAACCATGATGGTATAGAAATAAATGTGTAAAATCCCTGGAACAGAATAACCAATCTTTTTAAGAGCTTCTTGTCATACAGGAAGACAATGTACTTAAGTAGGTGACTATACATTCCAGTTTGACTGGGAGAGTCCTGGTCTATATCCATTATCCTGGCATAATTATCAATAAAGTGTGCTAGTTTGGATAATAAATTATTAGGATGTGTACATATGTATATGTTTATGTACATGTGTGCATATATGCACGTGCATATGTGCATGTATGCATGTACATGTATTGTGGTTCTGTATATATGTGTGGGTCTGTGTACATGTGTGTACATGTATGCGTGTATATGTTTGTATAAATGTCTGTGTGTGTGTGTGGAACACTTTTTCTTCTATTTCTAAGTGAATCTTGTCTTTAACATAGTTTAGCTTTGGGGGACAAACACTACATTATTCAACAAGGATTTCTATAGTTACATGACGTTGAATTTTTGCTATCCAATTAAACCAAAATAAATATGGGAGGCAAAAATAACCTTAGGTTTTGTTCACATTTTTGACTACATCAATTATATATAAACTGAATGCTACCAACAAAACAGCCTCTCTGGGAACAGGGATGGGTGGTCCAATTTTTATTTTAGGAGGAGGCTTTAACTCAGTGGGTAGTTGTCCTAAATATAGGACTCTAAGCCAAAATCCACACTGTTTATCATTAAGTGGTATCTGTTTTTCCAATATTTCTGCTGCTTCTCCAATATCAGAGGAGGACAAAACTGAAAACAACAAATAAGAACAAGGAGTGTGAAAGTGGGGTTTCCTCTGTGGGCCTCAGTGATCATTTTGCATACAGAAGGAGGCTGGCATTGTCCTTAGTGCACATATCCATTTTTCCACAAGCATTTTTTATGTATCTACTCTGTGCAAAGGATAATATACATTGTGGATTCACTGAATTGTAACTATTTTTTTAATGAAATAACTGAGAAAAGCCCAACCATGAAAACGAGCTGCCCTTATTTTTTAAACCTTGATTTATCTCTAAGTATGACTTTTGACCTGGGACATCTGCAGCTACGTTGTTTTTTAAAACATTAATGAACATTCTCCCCATCCCTCTTCCAGAGTCAGGAAATTAAATCAGATGGGAATTCTGACAGCCAGCCGATGTCACTCTTTTAGGATATCTCCATATTAAGAATATCTAGGCCTCTTCTTCGTCTATAAATTAAGTCATTAACAAATATACACTGTTTGGGGAGGAAAGAAATGTGCTGCAACAAATCAAATCCCATGTAGCACCAGGCACTGGCACTATTCCCATGGAAATAAATAAATTTTGTGACAAACTTCTTTTCTCCAACACATTCCAGAGACAGCATTCCCTTTTTGGTGTTCCTCATAAATCTGAGAAAATTAAAATTTAATATGCCATGATATTTTTATTACTGGCTCCAATGCAATAAATACTCGATATTAGTAAAGGTCGAGTCAGTAGTACCACAGGAAAAAACCTCAAGGCTCTCATAGGTTGGGCTTTATGGAATAACAGATGCCAGTGCAGAAGCAAGGCGGGGCCAAAGGTGGCAAATGAGAATGTGAGTAGCCACACTTCCTCTGTTGGTTGGAGATATTTTGATCAAGTGCCTGGTTTTGAAGTCAGTTATTGGAAAACTTTGATTGCAAAACTCAAACAATGGGAGTATGGAAAATCACTCCTTTGAGGAATTTACTTAAGAGGGGAGACATTCAAATGAAATCGAGAAAGAGGGTTGAAAAATTGGAAAAGAGGGTGAAAAAGAGAGTGGGTAACCAGAGCAAGCAGATGTGTGACCATTCACAGCCAAAGACTGTCATGAGCCAAGGATAAAAGACATCCCTTAGAAGGAAATAGGAATTCCGTGGACAGCTCCAAAAGAATTGTTGCCTCTGAAATGAGAAGTGATAGTAAGTTTGTGTCTGCCTGTTGCAGAGAGCTGACGGGACGTGGCCAGGTGCAAACAGAGAGAAACAGTTCAGGGTAAAAAGGAAGTCCTCCAAGGGCTATATTTTCAGATGGAAACTGGAGACGATAACAAGGTCAAAAAATATGAGAACTGGAAGAAATCTCAGAGATCATTTTCGTCCAAGCTATCTTTTAGCATAGGAAATTTGTCTTGCAACATCTCATTCAGCTTCTCTTTAGACACAGGTTAGTCCCGGCCACAGATTAAGAAGAAATGTCCAGAAGTCAAAGCAACTCACTTTCTGGAATCAGAAAAGAAAGCAACTTCCTCAAGCCAAGTGTCCAGGAATGGGGCCAGACCAAGGAACCACTGTTGCTGCTGGTCAGAAATACAGCTAAGCCTGGACTCAAGCAGGTAACCTGGGATCCTCTCCCCAGGAATGGAGCAAGTTTTTGAATGGCTTGAAACCCTCTCACCATACCTGTGAGTGACATCAAACAAAACCTTCCCCTGCGTAGAAGATAGCACATCATTGAACATTCAGAACATTTCAAAAGGCTTCCATCTCCGCATCACTCTCCAATCCAGCAGAGAGACCTTGGTGGGCCATCGTGGCCTATGGGGCCATACTTTGGGATCAATGTTCTAAACTATAGGGGGCAGAAGAAACACTGGGCCTTGCCAATTAGATTAGACTTCAAAAAGACTCCCAAGGAAGACTCCACAAAATGAAATGGATATGCACGTCCTACGGAGAAAAACTGAAAACTAGAAAAATTGAGACCTTAAAAATCAACTGGTATGGATAGTTTTCAAACTGCAGGTCATGATCAAAATCAGTTTATTCAGTTGTGAAAAGTATTTTTTCAATGGAATGGAATGGACTAGATTGAAATGCAATGGAAAATATCAAAGTATATTGCCTGTAGTAAGGCCAGATACACACATACACCTGCTAGGTTACAAAGTAAAATGTTTATCATTATGAGGATTGTAATTTTTTTTTAAAAGTTTGAACAGTTTCCTGGTGCAACCTTCCCATTTCATAAATGGGTCCTCTGCAACCCAGGAAGAAGGCATGTGTCCAGTGTGGCAGAACTGGGAGAAATCCAGGAAGACCCAGCCTCTTACAACCACCCCATGATGCCTCTGTGAAAATAACTCTGTAAAAATCTTCTAGGCCGTTAAAGTTATATACACATCCTAGTCCACAGGACCTCTTTTCATAGTTTAGAATCTTTCAGAGGAATATTTGGGTCAAGTCTCTCACCCACCCTGCCCACTTGCACATGAGAATCTCCATTAGCATAGGTTGCAACTGACCAAGGTCTCGGCTTCTTTTAGGAGATGACTTTGCAAAAATAAATTCTTTTGGATCCACTGGCAATGTTTCACAACAGCGAAGAACAATTAGTAAATGAACAAATTGAGATCCTGTTCACACACTGCCACTCCCAGCATTGAGAATATATTTACTTTAAGTAAAATGTGTTGCTTTCATTTGTGTCAGTCGTGCCTATAAATAATACACTTTATTTGAATTCCATAGCTTCCTCTAAATTCCACTCTAATGAAGTTAACAGGAAGAACAAAAGATTCCACCAGCAGTTTCAAGGACTGAAAACTGTGATCAATACACAAGCTTCCAACCAAACCAACAGTGATTTATTCTTCACAATTATGTGGAAAAGAAAAGGCTGCTGCACTGACTTCCCAGTCCTTCCCTTAGAAAAGGAATGTCATCATTGTCATTATCGTCATCATTGTGGTCATCTGATAGGAACCATGACGAAACATATATGGCAGACATAGACCATGACCATCAAGCCCCTTGCTGCCCACCCAACTGATCCCATGCAGAAACGGGGTACCTTAGCCCAAGTAATTCTGACCATAGATCCCTAACACCCAGCAGTTCTGCTACTCTGCCAAGTTAATAAAAGCAAAGGCAAGAAGTCAAAGAAATCCTGACCCACAAGACTCCCTCGCTTATCATAAAAGTGCTCTCATTTGGGCAGTAACCTCAATACTGCATGTGCTCCTAAGTGAACAGGAAGGGACAATTATCTGAGGCAGGGGGAGCTCTTTAAGGAAAATTTTATTCAAGACAGAAGGCTCTAACAGCAACATTCAATCACCGAGTGACGACACTTATTTAGATAGAGATAATATTCTCTAAGAAGAAAAGAAAAATGAAACTCTAAGTTCTCCATATATTTATATATCTGAAGGGAGCCATGAGAAGAAACCTGCATGAGATATAAGAAAGTGGAGCTTTCAAACATGCTGTTTTCATCTTATCATTCTTATCTGTTATAAAAAAATACAAACACCTGCATTTAAAGATAAGAGAACAGAAAGGTGTTGTGTATGTTGCCCAGATGTTTCTGAAATCCGTTCCCTGTTAAACTTATCTCCCCAGAACTAAAGACATCTCTAATCTTTTCTAATGGCTTAATCAAATGAAATAAATGGCCTGGCATATCTTCTTTAAAACTTACACTACTAGTTGTGTGCACAGACACACACAAAAAAGCAGGCATATTTTTAAATATTTATCCAAAACTAGTCCCAGTGTTAATATATTATTCACATTATATATTTTCCCAAAGACAACAAGCTGGACAACAAGTCAGTTAAGATTTTAAAATATTGCTTCTGTTTGTTTTCTTAATCTCCAGTCTCTTCATTGTCTTCAGAGAAGCTAACAGTTGCTTTCATTCATTACTTCTAACATTGATTACATTCGTGCACTAAGGAAGGAGGAGAAAAGAGAATAAATGGAGAAAATGGTACAAATAGAAAGTCGGAGAATGGTTTGAGAGATAAAAGATGGAAAGCTGTAAAGAAAGGGCTGTATAAAGGGTGAGGAAAGAGAATAAAGAAAGAATATTGACTATCTGTCCAATTGAGGTCCAAGCCCATAGTAGCATCCCCAGACACAAAAGGCCAGAGTACACAAAAAAAATATTCTATACCCAATTTGTTACCCTTTTGTGAGCTGGCTTCACATTTCTGCTCAGCAATTTATCATTCTTGAACACAGAATTGAAAGTCAAAGGGTCCTTAGAAAATACATGAGTTTACATCCATGTTTTTCCCTGAGACTAGGGGCCACCAGAGGGCAGGGCCCAGGTCTAACACGAGTCTTGGAACCAGACCCAGCCCTGCACAGGCACCAAGCAAGAGCTGTCATCATTCAACAATATGTATTTATTGAATAATACAGTCAAGACATACAATACCAAATATTAGGTATTAAACCAGCTGATCTATAAGGTATTTTCTGGTTCTAACAGTCTATCCATCCAGCCAGGCCTCAGCAATTTCCAGATGTCCCTTCATCTACATTTTAGGTAGATGAGGAGAGGCTTGAGTGACAAACTCACACCTCCAAATGATTTTACCCTCAACCCTACAACCCATTTAAAAGGTTCCATAAAACATACCCTGTAATGAACTTAGTAACTCAGCAAACACACATCCTTTTTTTAAAAAGAATATACCAGGGAAGCTCATAGCTTCCGTCAGGTCTTACACCATACACCAGTGGCAAGGAAGCAGAGGATGAAATGGACAGTACCTACTTTCTGCATCATTCATATGATGGCATCATTTAATCTCTTAAAAGCAATTACAGTCTTTATAGGGAAAAAGGCAAACAGTTTTGATTATCAGGCAGCTCTGGAGTGGAACAAGGAACCATCAGAAGCCAATGGTGGAAAGAAAAAATACAAGTAAGCTTCATAGTGAAGAAGGGAACAGAAGGTCTCAGTGGTTAGAGCTAGTGGTTCCTACAGAAAGGAACCGTATCTTGAAGGAGACAACCAGTGCTTTCAAAGAGGCCTTTCAGGCAAGCACAAAGAGAAAATAATCTTTGAATCCTTATTGTCACTTACCTACAAAATCTCAAAGGGGCCATCCTCTATTTGCCAAGATGCCCCTGCTTCTAGGCTTGTCTAGATAACCGTGGAGCGCTCAAAAGTCCACTCAGCTCAGTATAAAGACATTCTTCCATTATGACCATACAAGAAAATACAATAACTTACTCTAAGACTATGCTAATAAAGTTAGAACCCATCCATTTCAAATCTATTTATTAAACATGTGATACTTTCAAGTTTCTTCTGACTAGCCTAAGGGAAACAGAGCCATCACAAATGAAATAAGGGGTCTACCAAACCCAGAAAAGAATAGGGTAAACTGGAAAGTTCTTTCTTATGAATAACAAAAAATTAACTAGAGAAGAAATCAAAGGGCAGCTGTGGAGCAGAGAGAAAGTCCTTTTTTAAAATGGTTTACATCTTAAACCTTTATCATCGCCTTATTGAAAAAGCAATACATGTAAAACTGTGTCCTCTTGAAAGAAGAGTGAGATAGAAATATTTGTGGGCAGATGTACAGAAGACTGGGTTTTCTCATAGGTGTATTTTTTTTTTTTTTTTTTTGCTGAGGAAGCTTGCCCTGAGCTAACATCTGTTGTCAATCTTCCTCTCTTTGCTTGAGAAAGATTCGACCTGAGCTAACACATGCCAATCTTCCTTTATTTTGTATGTCAATCGCCACTACAGCATGGCCACCAACAGAGTGGTGTAGGGCCCTGCCCAGGAACCAAACCCAAGCTGCCGAAACAGAGCTCACCCAACTTAACCACTAGATCACAGAGCCAGCCTCCTTATGGGTGTATTTTTTAAAGGAAGGCTTAAGGAATATCTACAATGTCCAAGAAAACTCAGTAAGAGGAGCTGAGATGGGAATTCTTGGAGACAACACCTGGACATATGACTAAGGATCCCAGTATACTTGAGCACCACCCTTCCATGCATCAAGCAGCAGTTAAGTCAAGTCATTACAGCTGAAAGAACAAAATGTCCATAAGTATCGAAGCCAGTGATGGGGACATGGGGTTCCATTATATAATTCTCTCTACTTTCTTGTATGTTTGAAGATTCTAATAATTTAAATATAAAACTTTTTTTAAAAATGTTTAAGGGCCAATAATTTCCTCACTTCCTTCTTTGAGAATGTATTCCTGGAAGCCTCTGATCTAGAAACCATATAAACCTCATCACCTCCTAAGCCACAATCATAGGACCAGGGCTAGAGAACTTGCCTGAGCAGGACCAATGAGATTTGATCCCCTGAGTATGTCAAATAAAGTTCTGACTCTAAGAGAGTCTCAAACGATGGAAACACACTGATCTGCAGGGAAGAGAGGAGAAGGCAAGGGGCAAAGGGAAGTGGAGGTGCCTGTCGAAAGAATTCCCAGAGTCAAGGAGCTCCACCTCCACCCTGGTGTGCTAGTTTATGTTGCACCTCCTCAGGAGGCCGGACCACATCTCCCGCCCTTGGGGCCAATATGATACTCCTTTACTCATTCACATCTCTGCCCTCTCCCTTCTTGCTCAGCCTGATTTTAGCTCTTCACAAACAGAACAAGCCTAGGCTAAGGCAAGTGGGAAGGAGAGAGAATTAACCTAGTGACCCGAGTGTACCAAGCTGGAGAAATCAGCACCTTCGGGAAGGGCTACATTTTCTCCCCAGAGGCCTCCTTGGAGGCAAGATGAAAAGAAGGAATGGAGAAAGAGAGAAAGCAGGTTCTCAACAGCCATTCTCCTCTCCAGCAGCACTCTAACACAGCCATACCCTGGACTCTTTTTCATGCCTCAGAATTTCTTTGCAGAACCTGGAAGGAAATTTACGTAGCAAATGAAAAAGGAAAAGTGAGGAATGTTTTTCTATTTACTTTTAAATCTAAAGTATAAAAAATAAATAGAAAGATATGCTCTGGTAAAGGGAAGGGAGGGTAACGACAGAAGATCTTAGAGCCTGCTTCCCTTTGTGCTGCTCTGGGCCCTCTGGCTTCAACGAAAGAGACCCTTGTACATTTCAAAGTCACTTTAGAGGTACAAAGTAAACACACATTGCAAGTTATTCATTTTTGCTAATAAAGGAGATTTCCTTTTCCTTTCTAAAGGTCATTTATACCCTTGATATTCTGAGAACAAGTGGCCAGTGACAAAGTGGGGACATTACTGACAAGGCTTTATAAAGAGGCAAATATTGCTTCTAGTATAATACCAAATCTACTTAACATCAAACAGTGTTTCATTAGCTAACAAGACATTTGCTTTCAATGAATGAAAACTATAATAAAGAGTTGCTATATTTTAAAAAGTAATGAATGTAATTTTTGCTCTATTTTATGTTGCTATAAAAAAGGGCCTTAAGTGTACTTCTCATCTGCTCTTCTTTAACTACCATAATTTATGCAGATAAATGTTGGATGAATTGCATCAAGAACACTATTCAGATTGCTACCCATAAAAGTACTTAGCTATGATTTTCTTTTTCTCCTATTTATATGTCTTTATATTACGAAAATCAAGTTACCAACATTAAAAATGATATATTGTCACCAAACGCACTGAGGCATAACACCGAATAATAAATTATTAGTCTTTGAAGGTGAAAGCCAAGTTTAAGAGATAGTAATGCTTTTGTTATGCTGGACTCCTTTCAAACTGCAGCTGACTGAGGGAAGCTTACAAGTGACAAAAATTGACGCCCTGCTAATGCTATCAGCCTGCAGATTTACTGCAGAACTCTAAAGGACTATCAAGGACAGATCAATATTTGTGATAATTCACAAAATAATTTGGCTTTACATAATAAGCATAATGTTATGTGACTTAGAAATGCAACCCTTGGTCTAAACACAAACATGGGGAGGCATGTGTGCTTTCTCCAGCCTTCCCAGAACCTCAGCTGATCTGGGGCTCAGTTTGAAGAATTAGGACAGGCTTCATCAAGCAGACTCTCACCATCCCATTCCCTTACCCACCTCCCCTAAAGAACCTCATAGGAAAACAGATCTATCCTCTGAGAAAGCACTGCACTATGCCTTATCATCTCTAAGTACAGGCACCACAGCAAAAGCAAATTCACACCCTCAGAAATGGGGGTGATACCCGTGCATATATGAAAGGGCCTGGCAAGCAGAAGGTCTCTCTGTGGGTATCCCAAATGCTGTATAAGGGGCTGAAGAGGGTTGAGAGGAGAATGTTGGTAGCTGACAGCACACTACTTGCGAGCGTCTTAAACCAAAATGGAAGTCCTACAGAGTCAATACATTGCCTAAATGCTTATGTGCCTTAAGAGACATTTAGAAACTTGACCTACAACTTAGTCCTAACCATGTAATGAGAAAGAAGGAATATATCAGACTCTAATTTCACGAGGGCAGGGAGCAGTGTGCCTGACACATAGTAGATGCATTATATATATATATGTAAATTATTATATAAATTATATAAATGAAATATGTATATATTTGTTGAATAAATTAGCAAAGCAGAAATTTCCAATTGACGTATTCTCTGGCATTCTCACATTCCTCATTATCATAATCTTCATGCTAGAACACTTGAAGAAAGTTGAAATAATCTGGTTTACTATCTATGTATTGCTAGATCACTAGTTAGAAGCCATTCAAATTTAATGAGGTTTAGTACAAAGGTTCCTATCCCTTTCAGTAATTCAATCATGGGAAAAAATTTTATTCATCACCCACTCTATGTAAGCGACTGTTTTGGGAGTTTTGGATATATCCATGAGAGGAAAAAATGCAGATGAAAAAAGTCTGGCTTTCATGGCATTTACATTTGGGAACGAGTCTGTGAATGGCAATATAAATCACTGACCCAATCAATGAATGCTTACTGATGCCCAGTACAGGACTGGGAGACATGAAGCACCTGTCTACTACTTCCCACACTGGTGCTCACGGCAGACCCTGATAATCAATTAGGGCACACTTTCACTGAGGCAGGACTGAGAATCCTCAACATAGCATCCAGGTAGCCACTTCCACTGGATCACAGTGGGTGACCAACAGGGAATATGTTTGCTAAGATACTATGGAAAATACAAAAAGCTTAAGATATAGATCCAGCTCTTAATAAGTTTCCAGTCTATTTGAAGAGAAAAGCCTTTTACAGAAAATAATAATAAGTCCCCATACAAGACAAGGCAGGGACAAGTGCAAAGGAAGTGATTCAGACAAGAATGGTTCAGGTAGCAAGCATTATCGGCAGGGGTGAATTTGCTGAGACCCTATTGAAATTTCAGTTTGGGGGCCATTCATTTGAACTGGCTGTTTCTAAGGCCCTGGGAGAGGCCCCAGAAATTTTGTGTATTTTATTTTCATTTTAGAATTAACAAACAGAATGGAGGAAAGGGGTGATGGTGTTGGTGATTGCTCTTGGTAGCAGTGTAGTTTGTAAGGACTAAAGATGGCCTTTCTTCTGTACTACCTATTTATAACGATCCTGCCCCAGGCTAGCATTAATGGCAAAAGTCCAGAAAAATGCTACTTTAAAGAATGAACAGGAAGACATGTGAATTAAAAATAAAAGTAATACGTTTCTTCATCTATAGTCAAAATAAGGAGTTTGGACCACATCATTTCTATGGATCTCTCCAGCTCTCTGATTCTAAGTAATACAGGTTCCAAAGTTCCATCAACAGAAGCAAATGCCTGCCCCACAAAGGCAGAAGACCATCACTTAAATTAAAGCCATCCCCACTCAGTAAAGGGATGCATTCAGTTTAACCTATATTCTTATAAGTTCATTCTTAGTGGGGTTATAAAATCTTTAGAAAAGGACAAATATAGGGAGCTGGCCCCGTGGCCGAGTGGTTAAGTTTGCACACTCCGCTGCTGGCGGCCCGGTGTTTCATTGGTTCGAATCCTGGGCACAGACATGGCACTGCTCATCAAACCACGCTGAGGCAGCATCCCACATGCCACAACTAGAAGGACCCACAACGAAGAATATACAACTATGTACTGGGGGGCTTTGGGGAGAAAAAGGAAAAAAATAAAATCTTAAAAAAAAAAAAGAAAAGGACAAATATAGAATAGGAGTGGGGAAGAGAGGGAGACAATATAGAACGCATTAATCCAATATGTTTATTTCTAATGAAAGTTGTATTATATTATAGCACACAGCTAATAAAGACAATATTCACCTCACAGCTCTATGCCTCTTGGAGAATAAAGCATTGTAGATGTCCACATCCACACATGCCACTCCTCTTCCTCCCAACTATCTTCCAGGAAAAGAGCCAGTTAACTGCAATTAATGTGAGTAACCATTATAGGGGTCCCAGAAGGAGAAGAGAGAGACAAAGGGGCAGAAAATTTATTTGTAGATATAGTAGATGAAAATTGTCCTAACCTGAGGAAGGAAACAGACATCCAAGTTCAGGAAGCACAGAGAGCTCCAAACAAGAGAAGTTCAAAGAGGTCCACACCAAGACATATTATAATCAAAATGTCAAAAATTAAAGACAAAGAGAGAATCCTAAAAGCAGCAAGAGAAAGGCCACAAGTGACATATAAAGGGAAGCCCATCAGGCTATCAGCAGACTTCTCAGTCGAGACCCTACAGGTGAGAAGAGAATGGCATGACATATTTAAACTGCTAAAAGGAAAAGACCTACAGCCAAGAATACTCTATCCATCAAGGTTGTCATTCAGAATGGAAGGAGAGATAAAGAGCTTCCGAGACAAGCAAAAGTTAAAGGAGTTTATCACCAAGAAACCAGTTCTGCAAGAAATGCCGAAGGGACTTATTTAAGTGGGAAAGCAATAACCACAAATAGACATAAAAAAAATTATCACAAAAAACCAAAACAACAACAAAAAAAAACAGGCAATAAAATCACTTGTAAGGTAAAACTATAGTCAAGGCAGCAGACCAACTACCTGTAAAGTTAATATTAAGGTTAAAAGACAAATGTACTAAAATCACCTATTTCAATGATAAGAGGGTAATGAATAGACACACACTAAACAAGAGACTATATATGATGTGAAAAAGATATAATGTGGGAGGAGGGGAGTGAAAAAGTAGAGCTTTTACAAAGGGGTCAAGCTAAAGAGTCTATTTACTCAACATAGACTGTTATATGCATAGTATATTAAATAGGATCCTCATGGTAACCACAAATCAGAAACCTATAACAAGCAGGAAAAAAAGTAAGGCAAAAGAAATCAAACGTATTACTAAAGATAGCCATCAAACCACAAGGGAAGAGAGCAAGAGAAAAAGAAAAGAACAGAGAAGAACTAATAAAACACCCAGGAAAAAAAAGCGACAAAATGGCAATAAATACATATTTATCAATAGCTACTTTAAATGTCAATGGACTAAATGCTCCAATCAAATGACATAGGGTGGCCAAGTGGATTAAAAAAAACAAGATCCATGTATATGCTGCATCCAAGAGACATACTTCAGACCTAAAGACACTCACAAACTGAAAGTGAAAGGATGGAAAAAGATATTCCATGCAAATGGCAAAGAAAAGAAAGCAGGGGGAGCAAGACTTATATCAGACAAAATAGACTTTAAAACAAAAACTGTAACAAGAGACAAAGATGGGCACTACATAATGATAAAGGGAACAATCCAACAAGAAAATATAACACTTGTAAATATCTATGCACCCAACGTAGGAGCACCTAAATATATAAAGCAATTATTAACAGACATAAGAGGAGAAATAGACAGTAACACAATAATAGTAGGGGACTTTAACACTCCACTTACACCAACAGATAGATCATCCAAACAGAAGACCAATAAGGAAACACTGGCCTTAAAGGACACATTAGACCAGAGGGACTTAGTAGATATATACAGAACATTCCATCCCAAAACCACAGAATACACATTCTTTTCAAATGCCCATGGAACAGTCTCCAGGACTGATCACATATTAGGCCACAAAACAAGTCTCGATAAATTTAAGAAGATCGAAATAATACCATGCATCTTTTCTGACCACAAAGGCATGAAACTGGAAATCAACTATAGGAAGAAAACCAGAAAAGCCACAAAAACCTGGAGATTAAACAAAATGCTACTGAACAACGATTGGGTCAATGAAGAAATCAAAGAAGAAATCAAAAAATTTCTGGAGACAAATGAAAATGAAAACACGACATGCCAAAATCTGTGGGATACAGCAAAAGCGGTTTTAAGAGGAAAGTTTATAGCAATTCAGGCCTACCTCAACAAAGAAGAAAAGTCCCAAATAGACAATCTAAAAGCGCATCTAAAGGTACTGGAAAAAGAACAACACACAAAGCCCAAAATCAGCAGAAGGAAGGAAATAATAAAAGTCAGAGCAGAAATAAATGAAATAGACACTAAAAAAAATAGAAAAAATTAATGAAACCAAGAGCTGGTTCTTTGAAAAGATAAACAAAATTGACAAACCCTTAGCTAGACTCACTAAACAAAAAAGAGAGAAGGCTCAAATAAAATCAGATGAAAAAGGAGAGATTACAATGGACACCTCAGAAATACAAAAGATAATAAGAGAATACTATGAAAAGCTATATGCCAACAAATTGGATAATGTAGAAGAAAGGGATAAATTCTTAGAAACATACAACCTTCCAAAACTGGGCCAAGAAGAAGTAGAAAATTTGAATAGACTGATCACCAGTAAGGAGATCATAACAGCAATCAAAAACCTCCCAAAAAATAAAAGTCCAGGACCGGATGGCTTCCCTGGTGAATTCTACCAAACATTCAAAGAAGACTTAATACCTATCCTTCTCAAACTCTTTCAAAAAATTGAAGAGGAGGGGAGGCTTCCTAACTCATTCTACGAAGCCAACATCATCCTGATAACAAAACCAGATAAGGACAACACAAAAAAAGAAAATTACAGGCCAATATCGCTGATGAACTTTGATGCAAAAATCCTCAACAAAATACTAGCAAATCAAAGACCAACAATACATTAAAAAGATCATGCATCATGATCAAGTGGGTTTCATTCCAGGGATGCAGGGATGGTTCAACATCCACAAATCTATCAACGTGATACACCACATTAACAAAATGAAGAATAAAAATCACATGATCATCTCAATAGATGCAGAGAAAGCATTTGACAAGATAGAGCATCCATTTATGATAAAAACTCTAAATAAAATGGATATAGAAGGAAAATACCTCAACATAATAAAGGCCATATATGACAAACCCACAGAAAATATCATTCTCAGTGGAGAAAAACTGAAAGCTATCCCTCTAAGAACAGGAACCAGACAAGGACGCCCACTGTCACCACTCTTACTTAACATAGTATTGGAAGTCCTAGCTAGAGCAATCAGGCAAGAAAAAGAAATAAAAGGGATACAAATTGGAAAAGAAGAAGTGAAACTGTCACTCTTTGCAGATGACATGATTTCATATAGAGAAAACCCTAAAGATTCCACTAAAAAACTTTTAGAAATAATAAAGGGGTATGGTCAAGTCGTGGGATACAAAATCAACGTACAAAAATCGGTTCCATTTCTATACACTAACAACGAAGTAGCAGAAAGAGAAATTAAGAATACAATCCCATTTACAATGGCAACAAAAAGAATAAATACCTAGGAATAAAATACCTTGGAATAAACTTAACCAAAGAGGTGAAAGATCTGGACACCGAAAAGTATAAAACATTGTTGAAAGAAATCGAAGAAGACACAAAGAAATGGAAAGATATTCCGTGCTCTTGGATTGGAAGAATTAACATCGTTAAAATGTCCATACTTCCTAAAGCAATCTATAGATTCAACACAATCCCTATCAAAGTTCCAACAACATTTTTCACAAAAATAGAACAAAGAATCCTAAAATTTATATGGAACAAAAGACCCCGAATAGCTAAAGGATTCCTGAGAAAAAAGAACAAAGCTGGAGGTATCACACTCCCGGATTTCAAATTATACTACAAAGCCATAGTAACCAAAGCAGCAAGTTACTGGCACAAAAACAGACACACAGATCAATGGAACAGAATTGAGAGCCCAGAAGCAAACCCACACATTTATGGACAGCTAATATTCGACAAGGGAGCCAAGAGCACAGGATGGAGAAAGGAGAGTCTCTTCAATAAATGATGTTGGGAAAACTGGACAGCCACATGCAAAAGAATGAAAGTAGACCATTCCCTTACACCATGCAAAAAAATCAACTCAAAATGGATTAAAGACTTGAACGTAAGACCCGAAACCATTAGACTTCTAGAAGAAAACATAGGCAGTATGCTCTTTGACATAGGTCTGAGTAGCATATTTTCAAGTCCCATGTCTGACGGGGCAAGGGAAACAAAAGAAAAAATGAACAAATGGGACTACATCAAACTAAAAAGCTTCTGCACAGCAAAGGAAACCATCAACAAAACGAAAAGACAACCTAACAATTGGGAGAAGATATTTGCAAACCATATATCAGATAAGGGGTTAATATCCAAAATATACAAAGAACTAATACAGCTCAACAACAAAAAAACCAACAATCCAATTAGAAAATGGGCAAAAGATCTGAACAGAGATGGCCAACAGGCATATGAAAAGATGCTCAACATCATTAGCTATCAGGAAATGCAAATCAAAACTACAATGAGGTATCACCTCACTCTGGTCAGAATGGCTATAATTAACAAGACAGGAAACAACAAATGTTGGAGAGGATGTGGAGAGAAGGGAACCCTTCTTCACTGCTGGTGGGAGTGCAAACTGATGCAGCCACTATGGAAAGCAGTATGGAGTATCCTCAGAAAATTAAGGATAGATCTACCAAATGATCCAGCTATCCCACTGCTGGGTATTTATCCAAAGAACTTGAAAACACAAAGACATAAAGATACTTGCACCCCTATGTTCATTGCAGCATTATACACAATAACCAAGACATGGAAGCAACCTAGGTACCCATCAGCGGACGAATGGATAAAGATGTGGTATTTATACACGATGGACTACTACTCCGTCATAAGAAATGACGAAATCTGGCCATTTGTGACAATGTGGATGGACCCTGAGGGTATTATGCTGAGTGAAATAAGGCAGAGGGAGAAGGTCAGATACCATATGATCTCACTCATAAGCAGAAGATAAAAACAACGACAAAAAAACACATAGCATTGGAGATTGGATTGGTGGTTACCATAGGGGAACAGGGGAGAGGGGAGGGCAAAGGGGTGATTAGGCTCACATGTGAGGGGAGGCACTATAATTAGGTTTCGGGTGGTGAACATGATGTGATGTACACAGAATTCGAAATATGATGTACATCTGAAAATTTAAAAAAAAAAGTGTGTAACCAATTGATTAAATCAGTCCTTATTTTTCAAGCCAGGAACTGTGGATATATCCTTGGGAATCTACAGATATGAGAGGTTCATATATTTAGGGTTAGGTCTTATGATAAGCTTAAAAATAAATTAGTAATTCTTTGGTTTTATTTTTTATTTTTTTGAGGAAGATTAGCCCTGAGCTAACATCTGCTGCTAATCCTCCTCTTTTTGCTGAGGAAGACTGGCCCTGAGCTAACATCCGTGCCCATCTTCCTCTACTTTATATGTGGGACACCTACCCTACCACAGCATGGCTTGCCAGGCGGTGCCATGTCCACACCTGGGATCCGAACCGGTGAACCCGGGGCCGTAGAAGCGGACCGTGCGCACTTAACCACTGTGTCACCGGGCCAGTGCCGAGTAATTCTTTGGTTTACTTAAAAGTTAGGGAAAGGGAGGCGATAGGACTCAGAGAAGCTGAGAACATTTCAGGACGTTCCGACACTTCAGGATTTCACTATACAGCCCTCTTCCCAAGCGTGGGGCAAACAAGAAACGAGAAGGGCAAAGAGTGCAGATATTTTGACTACCATAGGTCACTGGAGTGGTCAGAATGGTCCTGTCAATAACAATCAGAAATGCCCCTAACTGGAGCCTTAACCTCTGCCTAAGTTATCAAAAAAAGTATTCATTAGTAGACATATATAAATATTCAAGAAATAAGTAAATAAATCTGGATCATTTGACTAAAGAAGGACCTTATCACAGAGTACCACTGTGCAATTCTGGTGTCTGTTTTTGCACTTACCTTATTCTTAGTGTGCTGATTATCAGCATGTTGGACTAATAATGTCAAAAGAACAACAATCGACCCAAACAGTGATTTTTTTATTGAATGTGTCATTTCTTTTTTTCACTTATAGCTTATAACTTCTCTCTTGCTCTGAAAATTCACAAAATATTTTTTCATTTGAATTAGGCTTTAGTTTTCTTAAACTATTCAGTAAATTGTGACTGAATTGACCTGACACCAAGGAAACAATAATAAAAGGAGTAATGTACTACAGGTCCCCAATCTCTTGTGTGAAATTCTTCTGGAGATTTTATATATATATATATATATAAAATCATACACACACAGACACATACATATATATAAAATCATACACAGACACACACATACATATACACACACACACAGATGTGTATTTGTGTGTGTGTATTCATATATGGTGTTTTTCAGATTTTAGAAAGGTAATATTTTTTATACTATATAAGAGTTAACAGTCCTAGCAGGTGCTCATATTTCTACAGTGAAAGATAGGAATATTCATACTGTAAAAGGATAATTTTTTAAAAAAATAAGGTAAAATCATGACTCTCATATAAAGTGAACACATGTAAAATATTTAACTGAATCCATTAATTAATGAGGGAACTAGTAAGACACTGCACCAGTCCAAAGGAGAATTCCAAGTACCACACGCATACAGGTAATCAGGGATACTAAAATGACTTTATGAGTAGATACACAACTGGTATCCATAGGGCAATAAACAATTTGCATTATTGTCAATTTCCTGCAACTAAAAGATTTATAAACTAGCTCAAAGACAACAACAAAACCCAGAAGAATGCCCTAGACAGAACATTCAGGAATCTTTGTTGCCCATCTCAAGGTTTTTCACAATTTTTCTTGATATTACTAAGTGGGATGAATAAAGATCAAAGTTTCACATCATCCCAGGTCAGACTTTGTTCTAAGTTAGTCCATCACAAATTTATTTCAAAAACTTTGTTTTCAGAACTTTGCAATTTTGGTCAATTTCTCATGAAGAAGGTGAAAGGGTTTTACTATCACTCTAACCACAGTATCTTATGATAGTTCCAGTATGAGGAACCGACATATTTTAGGGAGGCAAACATTAATGAATGAGGACGATACCTCCTGCCAATGTAATGGTATGTTAGAGTGGAAAGAACATTGGAGTATTGTATCAGCTAACTGGGTTCGCGCCTCACCTGTCCCATTACTCAGCTGAGACAGATCACCTCTCCTCTCTAGACCTCAATTTTCCCATCTGTAAACAAATCTCAACGGTCCCTTCATATTCTAAAAGGCCAGAATTCTACCACTGACAAGAGAAACCTCAGGTACCACGACATGGTACAAGAAGAAACTATTCCAATAAGTGCCAGATGAAACTCTTCTAGTTCCTCTCTGCAAAATCTCAGTACAAAAATCCTTTCTTCTATGGAGGCTTCTTTAACAAATCCAGATCTGATTTCAACTCCAGCTCCAATAAGGAGTAGTCGGGTGACCCTGGGCAAGTTACTAAACCTCCCCGAGCCTCAATTTCCATATCTGGAAACTGGAAATAACCTAGAGCTGCTGGGTCTATCCAGCTTTTCTATTTCCTTACTTTCTCTTCTAATGGTTCCATAATCACATCTTCCTCCCAAAATTCTGTATACAGTGGACACTCTAAAAATTTTTAGTTGAATATACTTTTTTCCAGATATTTAGGTAGATTTTCAGTATGTATATCTCTTTTTCTCAAAATCAGGTACCATGCCTTCAATTTTGTTTCATCCTGCATTCATCGCAGACATTTTGCATTTTTGTATTCCTCACCCTCAATGAATGAACTTCCCTTTCCCTTTCTTCTGCTAGCTTCTCTAATTCATGCTCCACACCCCAGCTCAGGAATCACCTCTTCCATGAAGACTTCCCTGCCCTTAGGTGGAGTTCCTGTAGCATCCTGTGCTCCTTCCCTCCGGAACCCTCCTTTGACATTGTAGAACATAGTGTGATAAAGGTTCACGATCACTGTGCTTCCTGTTATAACATGAGTTCCTCCAGGCAACTCAGAACATCACCCAACTTCATATCCTTAGCACTAAGCCCAGTGCCTGGGATATAGTTGATGCCCAATATAAATTCCTGCAGAACTGCTTAGATATACACATGTGCACCCAAGTACATTCTGAGGGGCCCTATAGTTAAGACAAGCATTGGAATCTGTTCTACTTGGGGCTTCCCCAACTGTCTTCACAATAGAACCCATCCTTTTTATGGTATCACACTATGCTATTAGGAGAATAGGTCAGAAGTAAGCCCAGAGTTAGGTCTATATGGGGAACACACAGATAACAAAGTTCAGGCAAGCACTAAATAGTAGACGAAGCCAAAAGACAAGAACCAAGACAAGACAGCCAGAAGCAGGACAAGGTGGGCAAAGTCAAGTCCAGACCAGTTAATCTGGTACAACCTTTCTCCAGAAAATGTGGGTGTCTTGAGGTAGACGCCCTGCTTAGATCATCCCTTTATCTTCAGGCCTTGAATGTAAAAATCTGAACCGATTTGGTTTCAGAGATGTGCCATAGCTAAAGAACGAAAGGGGCCAAGGACAACAAAACAGATTTAAGGGCTTATATTCTGGTTCTCAATCCCTGGTGAACATTATTAGAATTACTTGGGAACTTAAAAAGCTGCAGATTTCCCAGGCTCTCACCCCAGACCAATTAAATTAGACACTGGTAATCAAGTGATCCTTCTTTACTAGACAGAGGGCTTTTATAAACTTCCTATAGAAAATGCCTATTGGCCTATCTCTTATCACAGCAAACCTGGAATCCACTAATGGAAGCAGCAGAGCCCTGGCCCAATAATAGCAGGGTCCTAATGAGGCTGCAGCCCACTTCTACCCCTGTCCTGAGTTCTCTCTGAAAAACGTCACAAATTTCCCCCAGAAAATGCCACTCTAGCCTTTCCCTAAAAATAGCTTGGCTTCCTTGGAGGGGTCAGATCCATGGCCTTTAGAGAGAAAAGCATAAACACAACTCTTGCCAAACCAGGCTCTCAGCACTTAAATCAGCCTGCTCTGAAGTCCACACGAAGTTCCAAGAACAAGAAGAGTCTTCTATAAAGGGTTTAACGGCAGATCACGGTTATGCAAGGCGCCCAGCTCCAGTCTCAAAATGCTTTATGTCCAGAAGTTCAAATTAATTATTACTTTACCAAACAAAAGTGAGTTATGTCTTTCTGTCATTTCAGCCAGGATATTCTCCAGGCTGCCAAAAACATGTGCATACCCAAATACCAAAACTATGTAAGAAGGCTACAGAATGTTCTCACCAGAGACAAGACAGAATTTTCACTTCATAAATCAATGAGAAACTCCAAAAAGGCGGCCAGTTGAAAAGACAAGCTACGCTGATGAAATATTTTCTTAATTCACCTCATTCAGGGTAATTGATTTTTTTTTTTTACTTCATGAACAAGTAATTTTTAATGTAAATAATAAAGTCAGTTAACCATGTACTCTTATTGCATGTGTAACGACAAAGTTTTTATCTGAATTAATTAGGTAATTTTTCACTAATACAGATTTGTTGCTTTTACTTAAGCCTTTGTTTTTAATCAAATCCCTTCCCACTGTGACCCTCACCCCACTATTAGATGAAATGGAAAGCAACGGAGCTTAGTTACAATGTGTTTCTGTGTTTCTTTCCAAAAAATTACAATGGCAAAGCCCTTAGCATCAGTATATGACCTATCCCGCTTCCCTTAGATGGAATAGTATGCAAATCCCAAGCTTTATTTAGAATGTGTTTCAACCTTATTTCATCTCTGTGTCATCACCACCAGGAGCATCAACCAAAATTCTAATGAGCATATTATTGCCATATAACTTTGCACATTGCAGTTCCTACTTCTAAGTGTAAAATTAATGACAGTGAGTAGAAATTCAGACTATTCTGCCAGAGAGGCTAAATTCCTCCCCTTTAAAAGTAGAACATTCAACCTGGCAAAAAGCAGAGGCCCTCAGTTTACGTTTTCCCGTCTGTGTCTTATCTCTAGGCTTCCCATCCTACTGAGGAGGCTGAAAGAATAGGATTGGGGGAACAAAATCACTTTCGCATCCTGTAATTTGTCTGATGTATTGGAACTGAGAAGTGGTCTTATGAAACCCAAGCCTTAATCCTTTTTTTAATTATCATTAGTTTAGTTTTGAGCATTTTTTTCTGGAGTAGACTTTTTTTTGGCTATTTTAAGCAACTGTTTAGAAATTTCAATGAAAAAGTAAAAAAAAAAAAAAAAAGTCTCAACTTCACTATTCCTTCTATAGGAAAGACCAATCTTTACATCATGTGTTTCCTTTGCCCAGATAAGGGTGCCACATTTGTGCTTGTGTGTATGTCACTTTTGTGAAAATTCCTTTTGTTTCCACTCACCAAAGCCTTACTGAGATAGCCAAAGCAGGGAAAATAAATTATATATATACACACACATATATCACACTCCTAAAGGTTGCACTCTCTTATGATATCTTCAGGCTTGAAGGCAGGACCTTGGCTGTAATCAGTCATCTAACTCCTTGCTACTCAAAGTGTGGTCCATAGACCAGGAGCACTGGTATCACATGAAGCTTGTTAGAGATGCAGATGCTCAGATCCCAGCAAGACCTCTTGAATCAGAAATCAACATTTAACAGAATATGCAGGAGATTCACATGTGGCAAAGTGTGATAGGCACTGGTGAGAAGCACCATAAACTCCCACTCATGGTCAGAAATAGTATTTTCCCTCAGAAGTTCATTCTGCCTCTGCTCAGATCCTTCCAGTCTAGGTGTGCAGGACTGTAAAACCCTGCCAGAGGCCTTTACGGTTTTCAGCAGAGTAAAGCAGTCACTCCTCAAACCAGGCAGCAATCGTGGAAGCAGGGAAAAGCACAGAGGGGTAGTGGTGGGAGCGGCCTCCCCCATACCATGTGTCTCAATACAGCAGAGTCATTAATTAAGATATGCCCGGCTGCTGGCAAAGCAGGCACTCTGGCGGTCCCTGTCTGCCTGGGATTGGCGTGAGGTGTGAGGATCTAGGTAGCCTTCTCCACGGCTCTGCTCTGCTGGCGTTGATTGTGTATGATTAATGATTTAAAGGAATAAAAAGAGAAAGGTCAACTTCTGAGTTCAAGACAGAGCAGCTACATAGGGAGTAATTAAGATACTTGTGTAAGCATGATTAATAAGCAGAAACTGGCACTCTGGGCAGTAAACAAGATGCAAGCAGATGGTTAGCATGGAAAAGGTTTTTTTTCCTTTCCTAAAAGCAATTTTTCAGCAGCTTGAAACTTGGCTTGTGCATTATTTTCCTCCCCCAAGTCTCAAAAAACTCATTATCTTCACAACCTAAAAAAAAAAAAGAAAAAACCCAACAGTGGTGAACCCCTTCAATGCTCACTCATTCTCTTAAAAAAAAACTTATTATTTTATTTTTACAGATAACTAGAGTTTGCTTGTAAAATGGATGCAACTCATCTTTGTTTCTCGCTGCCTTTTATGTCAGGAGTTCCATGAATTGCCAAGCCTGACAAGGTGGTTCACTGCAGAGTCTTTTAACTCCCACCCACCACTTCTCCCCGCGTCCTGTGATGGGCAGAACAGAGGCATCAATGGTGGCATTTCTGGAGAGTGCTGGCAGGCAGGTGTCAGAGCCGTCCAGCAGGCACTCCTCACAGACACTAATCAGCCCTGGTGTTCTTTTACAATCCATATCTAATTCGCAAGTTTCATTCTTTCTGAAAAACAATTACTAGGTTTTGAAGTTCATTGTGCATTTACTCAACTGTCTCTTCACATTAACGTAAAGTGGGAACAAGAAAAAATAGAGTCAGCAGGGAAGGGACATCAAAAGATGTTAAGAGTGGATGAAGGTTTTATTTTAAGAGTAATATAATTACAGATGTGTGCTATATTTTACAATAAATGAAACACAGAAGGTGTATCCTGTACCTTCAAGATATTGTGTGATTGTGTGTGTGATGAGTGTGTAGAGAAAGAGAGAGAGAGGCAGAGAGAGACAAAGAGACATAGAAAAGAGGGAGACAGACACATACATTCCTATGGGGATGGGACAGAGAGTAAAAGAGAGAGAGGTCATTTATGATTAGAAAACAAAAAGATTCTTCCAGGATCTAAAGAGAAAGGTATGCATCTCACTTAGCAAAGAGCAAAAATATATATATAACAATGACAGAGCAGGTAGACTTTGTTTTCTTCCCTCTCTGTTGAAAAGACAAAGAGGAGAAAAGCAGGTGGAAAAAGGGAAGAAAAGGGAAGGACAGAGAGAGAGTGAAAAAAAAAAAAGGGAGGGAGGAAAGGCAAAGAGAAAATAAAGAGAAGTGAAGAAAATGGGTCTTAAGCAAAAAGTGGAAAAAGAATAGGCACACTTGATAAAGAGGGTGCCATAAACCTAAGATGACTCTGCTGAACTACAGTTCCTTAACTTCCTACGGTGCACCATGAGTTGATAGCCCCTGGACCACTCCCACCCAACTGTCAGGTCAACTGGCCCTAGACAGAGGCAGATGTGCACTTTGTGTCAGCAAGTTGCCATGAGTCTCCCGAGGCCAGCCTCAATAAACTGGTCAGATCTGTGCTTGCCATTCCTTGGCCAGCCCCAAGGGCCATCCATCTCACCTCCTGCCAATGGGACCAGTCCTGCAAAATTTCTTCACCTACCAAGAGACAACAATTCAGGCCACAAACCTGAGTCCATATCACTCAGTTTATGCATCCCCAGGACTGGGAAGGACCACAGCCAGGGCCCCTGCACTCAGGCCAGCAAATGGCCTTGAATGGGTAGCTGATTACATTCTCTTCTTCAACATCACCAAGAAAGAAGACCCTAAGCCTCCCCCAATAGAAAATTCTAATATATTATCACCACAATGTTTGGCCTCATGCCTCAATCCTTTTATTTTTTGTGTTAAACTAAACACCTTAGTAATTCTTAAATCAGCATTTTCCAAAAGTGTTAGAAAAATAACTAAAAATGTTTGGAATACTTTAGGTTACTCAAAGTGAAATGAGGTTCTTTCCTGCAGAAATCTTCAGTCCCTTTAAGATGCTAATGTGCTTTGTAAATCATCCATAGAGGAATATGGAGCATGTCATTTCCCAAAATGACTTGACTTCAGAAGCCACCCCCTTCCCCAAGACCTTGGTACAGGAAACATTCTTTGAGAAACACATCTCTACATTAACAAACCCTTTGCTGTGTGAGAGCAGCAATTAATTTACCCTCTATCTTTTCCTTCCCTAGCCAGAACACAACAGTCTTACAAGATTTTCCTTCAGAAATCTACTTTATGACCCTTGAATCATTTTTTCACCAGCCTTCCCCATCTTCCATTTTTTCACATTCTCTCTGAACTCTGGCAAGCAACTCCAGAGCTCCAACAAGGATCCCATTTGTGCAGCATGACGTGAAAAAGGCTTTGCACATCACACTCCCTTTACTACAGCTCTGAATTATACTGGAGTTTTGCCTGGTACCCCACATTACCTGAAAGTGCAAGCTGAGGTCTCTCTACAGGTAATTCATATCCATTATTTTATTTGCTCCAAAGTCATTTAGGAGCAGTTTTTGAAACAGGTACAAAAAAGTATAAACACTGTGGAGTAAGAAAGAAGGGGAGGAAAGGAAATGCCCACATTTGGCACCGTCCACATTCCCAACTCACATATACCTCTCTCAGGAGATGCTGTTTAGAAGAAGGCTCACAAAACCACAGCAGAGTATAGATACTGATGTTCTCCATAGCCCAGGCAAAGGACAGTAAGAAAAAAAATCAAGAAAAAAAATGTATATGCTCTCTTCTTTATTAGAATATATCCTTAGTCCAGGATTCATTACCTTGCACCTAAACTGCCTAAACAGCCTCCCTAGTTTGTCTTCCTTATTCTAATCTCTTCTTGAACCAAAAATGAATACCATTATAGGTCAAATGCTCCTTCCACTATGCCCCTTCTCTATTCAAACACACATTTCATCTTCACAACAACCCTGGGCACTGTTATTATCCCCATTTTACAGATGAGAAAACTGAATAACCAAAAGGTTAAGTAACCTGCCCAAGGTCACACAGCTAGAAAAGTAGGAGAGCTGAGATTTGAACCCCAAGCAGTCTGGTTCCAGGATCATAGCTTGCCTGGCTGCCATAGCTCTCTATGTCCTGACCCCACCCAACTGTTCCACTGTAGTTTCCCACTGTCTTAGCACACCATTACCCACCATGCTTCCTCCTCCCCAACCCCTTCCATTCTCCTCTCTGACCATCTTCCCAGACCGGAGTAAGTGCCATCATCTCTAAGATCTTTCTAACCGCTCCAAACACCACTGTCCTTTCCTGTGAACTCTCAAAGCATGTGGCTTATCTCACACAGCTTAGTGCTAAAGGATATTACAGCTTGTATTTTTCGCCATTGTTTTCAGTGTGAGAACACTGAGTTGCTCTATCTCCTCAACCAGATTATAAACTCCTTGAGGCTTTAAATAGCTGCTAACAGGCTGAATAAATAAGTGGACATCCTTCTACTACTACCCAATGTGGCCCTCACTGGGCAGAATCCTTCTACTGCTACCCAATATGTCTTGCCTGTGCTAGGATTTCCCTGGTACTGAGCCTGTCTCCAAAATTTTCTTCCACACTCCTTTCCTCTCAAGCCTAAGCCTCCATTTTATTGTCTCCCATGCTGGCCCACTAACCGAAACAGAACATGATGCTTAGTTCTACATCAATCCGTTAAGCTGCTTTAAACACTTCAATATTCCCCAAATGTAGTTAAATATATGAACTTGCACTTAAAGTTGTCAACAGCACATTGATGATTTTTTTTTATACTTGCATGTTAATCTATAATCTGTTTAATGAAATCCAATCCATTATTCGGGATGGCGATATATAAATTTAAGTCATACCATGAAATATCATTTAGGATTAAGACTCTAATCTGTTAGATGAGGAGATGCCCGCTCACAAAAGCAAGGAGCTCAGAAGTGTTCCTGTATATAAAAGGCATGATCATTGTCTCCTGCACCAAAGAAATGAACTGTAGGGCATGCTAATCCTGGAGGACAGGAAAAAGGGGGACAAAAGTGACCTTCCTGTCCCCAAGCCAAGACTCCCTCCCTAAATCAGCCTCACAAAATAGTTAAAAATTCAATAATCCAAAGCATTGTTGATTACTACCTCTTCCTTCCAAAAGTCCTCAGGCAAGAGAACAACAATAATAGTAACAATGGAAGGATGGCTGACTCACGTAATGCGGCCACATAAAGTAAGTACTCTTATTATCCCCACTGTGCAGATAAAGAAACTAAGGAACAGAGAGGTAGACAAAGAAACTGAGGCACAGCCACTAAGGGGCATTGCTGAGCCAGGCCATCTGACTCCAGAATCTGGGCTCTTAGTCACTATCTATTCTGCCAATCACCCCACATAAAACATTAGTCAGCAGGCTAATTTCCAGGCCAAAGATTGAAAAACCTCTACAAGTTCCCTGGGATAAAATAACTGTTCAATAAATACTTTGGAATAAGTTACAGTGAGCAATTAAAACAACAATAAAACTAAAAATGTAAGATATTCACTGTCCTCAAAAAGTTTAATTAAAAGAAGAAATGAGGCAAATACTCCAGAAGAGATCAGCAGAAGGTAATTAAAATGCCAAAAGATGAGTCATATGAGGGGAGCTCCTGGGAGGGAAGCTGATGACCAGGTTCTGAAAGGGGCCAGGATGGAGACAGATGGTGGGATGAGGGAAGGTACAGGTGAAGGGGCCCAGGCTCCACAGCACATTTGGACCAAGTACCCTAAGCCAGGTCCCATGGAAAGAGCTGGCCTAAAAGTCTGCTAAGAAATGTCATTTACCAGTAGGTGAAACATCCCACCTACAAACAGAGACAACTGCCAGGTCCATACCTTTCAAGTAGGGGCACCCAACCAAGGCCTTCTCCCTGTCCAGAGCACACACAGACATTTCCCCTGAAAACAGCCATTGGTCACTCTAGTTGAACCCATCTCTCCGCAGAGTACAGCCCTGTCGGGACTGGTTCTGGTTCTGGTTCACTGTGACTCATTCCAACACGAGGACATCATCAGACGCTCCATGCCTCAACCTGCCTGAAAACCAACAGACTCACCCAGGCTCCAGTATTGCTGGAAGCCCTCAGGGACCTCAAGGACATGGATGGATGGTCTCCGTGAGGTCACATGAGCAGTAGACTAGCCCAGCAAGGTACCTGCCAAGGAAACCCGCAATCCCAATGGGATGGTCAGCCTCAGAGAACTGCACCCATCACAACCTTTATCAACTTTCTGTTTCACCGTTTGGAAGTGACATATATTTCAGAAACGTCAAAATTCTTAGAGCAGTGTGGTGATAAAATGAATAGGCTGTTTGCTCTCCATATTGATATACCTGATTTCAGACTGTCAAAGTGCTTTTAGTTATAACAGGAAATGTACAAAGTTAGCTTTGCTTGTTTTGACAACCACAAAAAAGATTTATCAGTTACATGTAACTGTTAAAGTGCCAAAGTTTCAAAGTAAAAATTGGTTCTAGCCAAGTTCTAATATTATTACTATTTCTGTGATAACGAAAACACGCAACTTCTCAGGTAGTAGTTCTCACTGCCATGAGGAAGAGTTTGGGAAATTCAGTCCACTTGTCAGAAATTTCTATCACTTCTATGTAATAAGTCAAAAGAAGTCCATAAAAATTAGAGCAGAGTTAGTTTTACTCTTTAGCATCTAAAGCATGAAAAGTGTCACATGACTGAAAAAGTGTCATTGTGATTTCAAATCCTTGAGCTACAAGGATTTGTTTTCATGTCCCTCTCATCTCAAATACCTGCTTTTTTCATTCTTCTTTTAATTACTTCAAACATGTGAAATTCCCACTCTTTTCTCTGAAAGCTCCTACAAAGCCACTGTCAGATTTCTCACTTTGTCAATTCTTTTTTTCGTTAGGAAGATAGGCCCTGAGCTAACATCTGTGCCAATCTTCCTCTACTTTGTAAGTGGGATGCTGCCACAGCATGGCTTGACAAGAGGTGTGCAGGTCCATGCCTGGGATCTGAACGCACAAACCCCAGCCTGCTGAAGTGGAGCACATGAACCCAACAGCACTGGACCGGCCCCTCAAACTTTATTTTAAGCTGCTTTACTCTTAGGAGACTCTGGTGCTCACAACTGTGCACGGCACAGGGTTTGGCTTTACCTCCCCTGCTAAACTTACTCCACGACACGTAGTTACTAACAAATCTTCAACGCCAGTAAATCTTTAAAGAATAAAGAGAAAGAAAGAAAGAGGAGAGGAGGGGAGGTGCCAAAGCCAAACAATGAAATAGTCTAGGTACTTCAGGAAAGTGGAAATGATTCTGAATTTCCCAGTTACAGAGCTGAAAGCTAAATCTGCTTGCCTCTGTCTTCCCATCTGTCTTGAAGTTCCATGAGTGAAATTCCATTTAGGAAGTTTTAATACACTCCTTAGTGAGAACTGTTGGTAGTTCCATCAGCTCCCATGAACTGAGTGGACTGACTAGCATTATCTCAGTCACCTCCAGGACAACCCTGTAAAGATATAGTATCTCTAAGTACAGATAAGCCTCCTCAAGGTTGAGAAACCTGCCATAGTCACACAGCTGGTAAGTAATAGAAACAAGAATTGGACTCTTCTGCCACCTCTTGCTGAAAGGATCTAATCCCAAATTACAATTACTACTCAGCCAAGAGGGAAATCTTTCAACCAAAGATCTGCTTTCCAGCTTCACGTCAGCTGTGTCCCTTAGCCAAAGAAGAGAACACGTTACAGACAATGCCTTGCTGCGAAGGGCAGTGCACTGACTGTTGGTGTGACTTTCAGCATTGGGGAGCAAACATCCCGTGAAAGCCAGCCTGGGGACTTTACTAAGCAAATGCTGGACTACCACAAACTGCTTAGCAGACATAAAGAAGGCGGAGACAGAGAGATGTGGACAAAAGGGTACATTTAGCAGACACCAAGGATTCAGAAAGGAATGCTAATGGCATTTTTTTAAAACAGTGTTTACATTTTAAGTTTGATGTTCTGTGAAGCTGATGCACAAACAGAGGATATTGGGCTCAAGTTGCAAGGAGTGCATTTTCACACACAAGCATAAAATACTTTGAGTTATAAACTAAAACTAAATAAAACCAGCCTTTAAAAGATTAGCAATAAGAGTTTGTAGTAAGTTGAAATTATGTCTAAATGGCTCCTTAGTAAAGTATATGTACATGTGCATGTTTATATCTCTCCCAGTCTTAGCACATGCAAGGGAACCCACGGATGCTCTCCTAAGAATGCCGTCAAAATTATATTTTCATTATTACATTATCTTGTACACAACTGAATATTTACACTGTTACCCTATGACTTTCCCATACTCTCCACTTCTTCTCCAGCAAAGGGGCAAATTGAATTAATTTTAATTTAGATTTAATTTAGATTCCTCTTCCATCAGACCTGACTAGACCTTTACCTAAGCAGAGGGAGACAGGAACTGAAAAATTCGACTTTTCCTTCAAGAAACTAGACCCTCACCCATCACCTCAAGTGACAATTAGAAGTTTCTACACCACATTATATGAGAAGAACTAACAAGGCAAAGGAATCGAGGGCGGGCTTTTCCCTTCACGATCCTGTCTGAAGCTTAAAAGAAAGTCTGAACACTAATGAATTCTGAATTCATGTCAGCTCAATAGAGAGCAAGGTCTTTTATCTTCACCTGGAATAAGAATGAAAGAATAAAAGCCCAACAGTTCATCCACTTTCCCTAAAATATACTCTACTTCAATCCTATTCTTGGCTAAGAAAGCCTGGAGTCCATTAAAGCTGGAACAGGTCTTAAAAATCACCTAATGTGACCATCTTATTTTAAAGTGAAGCAAATAAGAGCTCAGAAAAGTTAAGTAACTTGCCCAAAGTCACAAAGCCAGTCTTCAGAACCAACATTCCCGGCCTTGAGTTATCACTGCTCTGATAGAAGAGGGAAATAAAGTATGGGCTTTACTCCAAATGGTATGAATTTTTGCCTAAGTTTTTTCTCCAAGTGCTTGTGAAATTCTAAATCAACATATGAAATTCGTGTAAACTAGAGATACACATTAATGAACTCAGAGAGAAGTGATCAAAGGGGACCCCACTTCCACAGAATGCTTCCTGGACAAATAGAAGGTACACATTACACACATACGCACATACACATCCCCCCAGAATGCATGTTTGTAAGATCCAGATATGGCATCTCCCATGGATTCCCTAAAAGGAACTCACCAGAGTCCTCTGCAACAGAGGACAGCTGAATGCATATTTTATGAGAAAGAAAGTCCTGGGCCCAAAGATCAAAACAAAGTATGGGCAGCTCAACACCCAAGTGGGAAGGCTTAATGCTTCACAGAACTATTTGCAAACAAGTTTAAAGAAGAAGCAGGTTATCAGACCAAATAGTTCTGCAAAGCACTGTGATGTAGTAAGGAAAACAGCTAGTTCCAAACTAAGTTTATCTGCTCTGACAGCTTCTGTCTTAGCCTGGCAGAGGTTGAGTGTCCACACAGTGAACATAAAGATAACCTATAATGGCTACACACCCCCATCCATTTGCCAAAGGTCACTAAGGATTGAGCATTTTGCTTCAGTGCCTCCACTAATCCAAAGACATGCCAATCTGCTTACTGTTACACAACATCAGGAGGTTTGGATTTTACTTATCGAGGGATGTCGGACTCACTTTGTCAGAACTTGGTGACTATTAGCACAAGGCTGAATGACCATGGCTGCAATGAATTCTTAAAAAATTATTTGTTTTAGGATGTCCAGGAAAGAGGATGTGCCTAACAAGATGGTGGTAACTATTGTTGGACAACATTCCACTCTGAGAACATAAAAGCCAAGCAGTGGAGCACTGAGAAATTAAATTCATGGCCTGGAAAACAAGCCAAGATTAAAAAATGTCACGTTGATACAGTAGGTGCTCTTGAGAGTTCGGGGGAAGATGTCAGAAACTGGATTGATTACATTTTCATAGCAATGTTGTGTGAAAGAGGTGGGGAGGGGTCAAGTGTATCAGTACCTTTTAGTGCTTTGGGGGCACACACCATATCTTTCATCAAAACCCTATACAATATAAAAATCCACCATCACACAGCTCAAAATTTTTAGTCACCAGGGCCAACCAAAGACTCTTCCCATAGAAAGCTGAGCAAGATAAGCCGGGTTCTATGCCTTCCTTTGTGGCCACCAGAAGGTGCTGTGAACAGCAACACAGCTCTCAACTGATGGACAACTTGGAAGGATAAAGGTCATTATGTTCCCTCTTTTGACGCAGTTTCAAAATCTCCTCCTATCCATGTCTAATCCAACCTTCTTTCCAGTCCTCACAGATCCTAAAAGGAGTATTAATATTTTCCCTCAGATGTCAAACAAAATGGAGGTATGAATGAGCTTGCTGTGAGACGACACAAGACTTCCCATAGATTAACTTCTAATTCATCCTAATAAGACTGAAAATGGGAGAAATTCCTGAATGGGAGAATACCCAAGGGTTCGTGACAATCTGCTCAGTCCTCAGGGGTGAGCGATACCCTCACACATGATCCCTTAGAATAACATTTTCTGCCCAGATTCTTGAGCTGGGAAACAGATTTGTCCATGAGCCCAGGTCTGGGGGCTCATTGATTTACCTCACAGATTGCTGGCACTTATGGGTATGTCCTGTCTCTGGCTACTCAGCAACATTTGGGTCAGTGACACATACAGCATAGAAATCTCACTGTAAATATATCCACAAAGCAAGGGAGAAGGAAGACATAGGGCTTTCCAGAGATTAGAAGGGAGAATGCCAAGAGAGAAAGAGATGGAGACGATTGGGAAAAAAAATGGTGGAGAGAACTTTTGGGGCTGAGCACCTTTTTCTCTTCACAACAGTGCAAAAGACACAAAGAAGCTCCCCCGCCCGAGGAGAGAGTGGACGGCCCTTTGATGCTGGGGCAACCATCTATAATGCTGATGAGACTTCTCTCTCTGGCCCTGTTTGCCCACCATGGGGGCTCATCCTCTGACCGCATCCTCACCTCTGGGCTGACCTCCTGTTTAGTCATGGGACTGCAGGAAAAGGTTCATCTGAGGGTCAGGAAGATGGTGGCCCTTGCATCCACCCAAAACCCAAACATTCCAGTCAGGAGAGGTCCTTCCTTCCCTTTCTTTTAAGGGTCTGAAAGACAATTCGAAATCTGTTTCTCTTGTCTTCAAAATCACCAATACTGTCATCTTTCTGTTTCTTCAAATGGGGACAGAGGAGGGTTATGATGTATACCAGAGAAACAGCCAGAATTAAAGTCTAAGCCCCAACTCCCAGCCCAGGGGGCTGAACTGTTCAGCTCTGCTGTCTCTCAGTCTTAGAACGAAGGGGTGGGGGATAATTTTATGAGGGACATAAAAAAATAGTTGAATTAGATAGGACCAAGGCCTTCTTTCAGATGAAACCAACTGTCATTGTACAGCCCAGTCCACTGGAAGGTCTACAGCTTTCGACCACCCCAAACATCTGTTTCTTCATCTGTAAAATGGGTATGTGCCCATCACCCAAATGCAATTCAGCACCAAGGAGTAGCTGGTACCACCCCTAACACATGTTAGATACTCAAATCTTAGTTTCCTACTCCTTCCCCAGAACAAATACTTTCTGTTTCTAACACAGGAAAGTGAAATTGCCTTCTTTCTTAGTTGTCAGATTTGCCATGAGGTAACTGGCAGCTCCCTTTGATTTCAGGATTGCTCTGGATGTTCTGCACAGGGAGGCTCCAGAGTCTTCACTGGGCTTGATGGCCAGATAATGAGACTGTATTTCTGCTCACATCCCAAGTAGACCAGGACAGAGACCTACGTGATCTCATATTTGCATATGCGGAACAGCAGAAAATCTGAATTCGAATAATAAATTTCCTATAAGAGTCCCCTGTCCAGTCACTTGGAGAAATCAAAGAGGACACAGAGGCAGGAATATGTTTCCCGAAGTTTCTTTTCTTTGATTCTCAAGCAGATAACACTGATCCACATAGAAGCCTGAATTGTAGGGACATACACAACATCCCAGCAAGATGTGATACGATAGAGTAGGAAGCATCGAGTTTCAGAGACAAAGAGCTTTGATTAAAACCCCTGCTCTGCCCCTTAGTGTGATGGAGGAACAAGCATTCTCAAATGCTTGGCATTACTTTCCTCACCTGTTAAATGAGGAGAACAGCACCTGTCCAGTTGTGAAGATTGAGTTAATGTAAATCCTAATATAACAGTTATGAGAAAACCAAAGTATCACAGCCTGAACAACAGCAGGCTCCTTGCTACACCCCTGAACCCTAGTGGTTGGGTAACCCAGAGGGAATTCAAGCTCCCCTTCTGAGAAGTCTAACATTTGGAGGGGGACTAGAAAGTATCCTTAAAACACCCTATCTTCAGACAAATAATATCTGTACACACCAGGACTTACCTTGATTTTCCTGGTTCTTGTGGCTTGGTAGGGAGGAGGGCAGACGGCAAGAAAAGGGGATGCGGTTGGGGGGTCAGAGAGAGAGATCAATAAGAGACTTCGAGACTGGCCACCCTGGTCCCTCCTCTAAGTCTGATTCCCACTCAGTGGGAGTCTCAGCTATATCTTTGATCTTGGGTTCCATGAAATAACTCAGTATCTTTATAAATCTTCCATGTACGCTTAAGCTACCTTGAATTGATTACTGGTTACATGCAATCAAGAGTCTTGGCCAAGACACAAATCCAGAACCCAAGCCTATATAGGAGTCACAAAATATTGTCTCCACCTCCTTCTACCTGCCTTCCTTCTTACTCAAGTCAGCAAACATCAGCGGAATGGCCAAGAGTCATTGAACTCAGTCAACTCTCTTCAAGGGCATGCCTCCCCTGCCCCCGACACTTCCCACAGTCATCTCAGCCTGTTCTTTCAGACAAGTCTCATCACCTATACACACCCACACACACACACATACACACACACACACATACTTCTGTCTTGGCTAAGTATGCAACATCCAACAGGAACTTGCTTAAAAGCACGGAGTTGGCACTTCTCTCATGCATGGTCCATGGCCTGTGTGAGCCCTCAAGATCTCCTACTTGGAGCTGGAAACCACTCATAATTACCTCCATCACAGCTAAAGACTTTAGCAACAATAGAGCACTTAAGTCTTTAGGGTCTTTAAAAAAAATTCCAGCTCAAAGCTGCACTTTGTGCAGCCTGCTGCAGGACACATTTTCTATGACTTGTTGCAGCTCATGAAAAATAGTGAAAAGAGACAAGAGAGGCTGCAGAAAAGCCTGGCAACAAGGACTGGTGAGATTCTGGGGGAAAGAGGTGTTGGGCAAACTTCATATCCCTAAGCTGCATGGTGACTGCCAGCCAAGCTTGCTCTCAAAGCTGTGAGAAGGACCAATTAATTTATCAATCTGCACCTCTCTCTGCCATAACATATTTCCCTCTTGCCAACAAAAAATGTGTCCATTATCAGGCAGTCCCCTGTCCTCCTAAGCAGCCCATGCAGCTGTATAATTACACTTCTTTCCTTGACAACTTGCATGATTGTTTTCCTAACAGTATATTACTTCGTTAGTACTTTCCAATATACGTTATTTTTAAACTGTCACTTTTGCCCAACTCATCCCAATTCGCACTCGTCTGTTTATCATAACAATCATTAATAACTGTCAGTCCACGCCATCAATGTAACGAACTCACTCCCTCATTAGCATGTTCTAGCATTTGTTCCATAGAGGGGGCTGATTATTTTTTACAACAGGCCAAGCCAATTACTTTAGTGAAATGGAATCACATTAATCAAAACTTAACAAGGTGGCAAATTTAAAGATATCAGATTGCAAAAGACAGCATAACTAATATGTCAGTGTCAGGGGTAGCGTGTAGGTATGCAGCAGCTGTACTAAATATATCTCTTCGTGGAGGCCACACGAATTTTGACATTTCATATGATCTGACAACTACCAAAGTGATATTATAGAAGGCAAGAGCCCAGTGCTGCACGGCTCACGATGACTTCTGTAGATTCTGGCAAGGGCAGTGTGAGCAGAGAGGGAGGCGGAAGAGGAGAGAAGAAAACGGTGGCTGTGCCTATCCAGGCTGGCAGACGGCAGTTGATCATGTCTCTCTGTGCCAAGGCATTTTCTTTTACACTTTAAATGATGATAGTCATCCATCACCATCTGACAACTGCATCAAAACCAGCTGCAGAACATGCAAAGCCCAGCAGTCTAAAATATGCTGACACAACCACCAGAAAAACAGATAAAAAAAAATATATGTATTAATATATTCCATAGGAAAAGGATGTGGGGGAGGGTGAGGAGATCAAGAGGGAATGGGGGTGGGGGTGGATTACAAAATGGTTAGGAGTACAGATAGAGTAAAGAAAACACCGGGGCAGTGAAGGAGAGGGAAGAAAAATGAGAAAGGGAACAAAAGAAAAGAATGAAAAGGAGACAGAGAAACAAAGAAAAAGGGAAAGTGATGAATGGGAAGCGAGGGAGGCAGGGAAGACTGGGAAATAAAGGACAGAAAGAAAATATGCAAGTTGCCGTCAGTATTGGGAAAGAAGGCAGACCAGAGGTTCCCTTCTAAAGGGCTGATTGTAACCCAGCACTATTTCTCCAGTTCAGCCTCCTCTCTCTTTCACTGTCCAGTGCTTCAGCCCAAGTCTTTCTAATCTCCTACCAGGGGAAGACAGCAGGTTCCATGCAGGTCTTTCCTGCCTGCTTCCACCTCTCCAGTCAGGCTCTGCTACTGTCATTCCCCCAGCCCATGGGCCCCTCATGACCCACAGGATCAAGTCTAACCCTTGAGTACAACACTGAGGCACTTTCACCACCAGGCTGCTCAAAGCTCACATCTCTTTATACCTCTCCCCAACCAATCCACCCTCCTCTCTGGCCTCTTCCACCACTCAGTAGGTAGTTCAAATCTCTGCCCTGACATTTATTAGCTGGGTGACCTTGAGTAAGTTGTTTGATCTCTCTGAGCCTCCATTTACTTCTCTATTCTTACAGCTCAAGATTTATCTTTTTAACAGTCAAATAAAAAACACACATAAAAAGCACCTAGAAAGATGTTTGACACATGAGTACACACCATTCTTAAGAGTGGTCCTTGAGGTAGAGACTGTGCTTAGTTATCTCTTCAGTTAGTACAAAGTAAGCAAGCCCTAGAATTGTGAGGAACTGAACTGGGGTAGAGCCCTTCTTTGCAGTTCTCATTTATAAGGTTTACATCCTTATCCCAGGACATCCTCAGCCATTTACTTAATAAACTAAGAGAATGCATGCAGAGGACAGAAGATAGCCAACAGGATTGGTAGGCCTTTCAGGGGTGAGCTGGCTTGAAAAGGCACCATGGTCCAGTGTGACACATCTGGATGCTTCCTTCCCTGGATCCACAACTCAATTGGCTCAACCAACCTACTGTTATTATATTTAATGGAACGTGTTTATTTATTGACTTATTCCAAGGAAGCCTAGAACCAGGTACACAAGGCTGGCAAAGGCCCTGTTGTATAATGTGATTAAATTCAGTTATATCACACAGTTCATGAAATTGTGCTATGATTCATTTTTACAACTTAAATAGCTATTTGGTTGGGTTGCCAGGTTGAACGTGATGTATGAGTATGATAAAACAGAACAAAGAGAAGGGCCAGTGCCTGTAAACTGAAACATTAGTCAGTGTATTAACCCTTTCTCTTCTTAATTATGATGCCTTCCTTAGGGCAGCTGCCCCATAGTCGCCCTCCTTAAGACCTCATATCTGGTATAAGATCTGTACCACTGCCAGAGGTGACAACTTAACCTTCTCCTCAGCAAGGAAAAAGCTTTCTTCAGAAGTTCACCATCTAGTCCATCCTAATCCCTGTGTCAGGATAAGATGAGCCACAAGTGTTCATGGGTCCTACTTAAAAATCCAATCACTTCCCAGATTCCCAACTTACATTCCAGTCCTGAATAGTACATGTCAAATATTTAACTCATGTCCAAATTAACATTCATGGCAATCATGGTGAGATATTAGCATGCCACCTAATTACCCTCAATCCATGAGAAATAAAGCTGGACTAAAAAGGAATCACTACAGCATAAAATTCAGTTGAAATAACTTAGAGGAGAAAAACAGGACCTGCATCCCTCATATCAGTGCCTTTCATGTTGCATACAAGATTATTTTGGATTGTACTAGGGTACCTACCTATTTAAAGATATCCTAAAGTAGGTTCTCTAATAAAGCCAATCATCACTTTGTAAATGATCATTTTAAAAAGATAACTGGATCTTCATTTTAAAGAATTACACAATCTTAATGTTGGAAGGGACCTTACAAATTAATTCTAGGCCTGACCCATTTTCAGTCATTTACAGAAAAGAAACCTGAGTGTGGCATATGTTCCAAAGATGGCCACAACATCTCTCCCAGCCAATACACCCTTCTAGAATGTGACTTTGCTATTTCCTCATCAAGTGGTAGACTAATTCCTTTCCCCTTGGACCTGGGCAGGTTTTTGTCACTCTCCCCAGTAGAGTACAAGAAAGTTACACAGTGGAACTTCTGAGGCTAGGTGATAAATGTGATGCAGCTTCCATCTCGTCACCAGAACACTTGTGCTTGAAGCCCTGAGCCATCATGTAAGAAATACAACCATCCCCTTGAGGCGGCCACACTGTGAGGAAGCCAAGGCACATGGAGAGGCCACATACCAGGGCTCCAGTCAGCAGTTCGTCTTCGAGTCATCCTAGAACAGATGCTAGACATGTGTGTGAGTGAGCTTTCAGATGATTCCAGCCCCAAGCCTTTGAGTCTTTCCATTGGAAGCTCCCGGTTTGTGGACCACAGACAACCCACTCCACCATGTCCTACCTGGATTCCTGACCCATAAACTCCACAAGCATAATAAGGTGGTTGTTTCAAGTATCTAGATTTTGAGGTAACACAATGACAAGTAACAGGAACACTGGGAAACCTGGGGAAGCAAAGACCAAGTCAGAACCAAATCTAGGTCTGCCAATTCTAGATTTAGCACTGTTTCTTTTTTACCATTCTTCTGCTGTGATGCCTGCATAAAGCAAGATACACCTGTGCCACACACACCAACTTACTATACCAGTAAATCAGGCAGGAACAGAGAAAAGTTTAGCCAGAACATCAAGAGATGCACAAGAGATAAACAGAGGTTTTCATTGCCCTTGAGACTAGTCAAATCTCCCAAAGGATCAGCCAACAGAAAGCCTGCATTCACCAAGAGCAACAAAAGCTGGGTATTTGGGCATCCAAATAGAAAAAATATATATACTACCCAGCAGTCTCTGACATTCACTAGCCCAGTGATTTGTTCCCAAGTATAAAATTCCCTGAAAAGCAATCACTGCCCCAAATGGAGGCCCTTATATCACATCTCCCACAAATTCCATTTTATTTTAAGCTTAGAGAGTATCAACAATCTCCCAACCTTCCTCTGGTCAGTGACTCGAGTCTGGATAGTCAGAATGGATCCGGCAGGGAAAAATCTAGGCTGAGCAGATTTAGGATCTGAGACTGAGATTCAAACAGATGAAGACAACTGCATTACATTTGAGCCTTATTCTTCTTCTCATACCCTCCCATGTGGCACCCCCTACAGTGGCACACTTCCAGATTCACCCTCTTCTCTTCCGATGAATGAATCTGCTAAGAATCTCAGTTTCTTTGACACCTTCTCAGTCAAGAGAACCAATGTAATGGTCTTTCAAGAAAAGATACCTTTGGATCAGCTCTTCCTTGGTAGAGGAAGAACATCACCCAGCCCAAGCTTGGCTTGTCAAGAATTATGAATACAAAATACTTTCTCTCCAAATTTGCCATAACTCTTTTCTGGATCCAAAATTACATCTCATGGTCTGACAAAAGACATTTATCTTTCTTGTAGATTTATTTAAATGAAGTCTCACAAAGACAAAAATTAAAGCACATTTAGCCATTCATTTAATGGATTGCCTTTATCTAAAATAAAAACCAAAACTTTAAAATACACTTTATAATAAACTTGAACTTTAAAATAAACTTTAATAATGTATGTACATATATATGATATACTCACATATACACATATTAATACATTATTTGCATTTTCAAAATCAAGACCATCTTAGATAATCTGAGATGTAAACTCACCATACAGATAGTCATCTTCTGTAGGAAGTCTTCTCCAGCAGATCAGAGAAGGACTGACAGCTCCTTCCCCCATCAGCCAAGCAAAAATACAGAATTTCATTTGTTTTCCTCTCTCTAAACTGCCAAGAGGGCACTGACTCCTTCTTCTCCCTTAGACAATTCACCTCCCCTTTCTTGACCTTCATTTTTTCTATTGTAATACACTCAAGAGATAAAGGGACTTGCCCAAATTCACAGAGCTTAGCAGGAACTTAAACCCAGGTCTCTCTCAATAGCTTGTTCTTTTCACCTCTACTTCGTCATTTAGCTCAATTAGTGTTCTGCTGCCAGGTTTTCTCCATTCAGGCCCTCAGAATGGCTGCAGTGCAGTAAAGGCCAAGTGATGCTGAGCCTAGCAGAAAATGAATCTTCCACCTCTGCGTATCAGTGCAAATGGCCTGGGCCCCAAATTGAGAAACACCCCCACACATCCCCGCCACAACTCAGATTCTCGATATCAAACTGGCAAGGGAAAAAAATATATCCCTAAAAGGTTTAAAGACAAGACAAAACAACAAAGCTTCCCCCTTGAACTCAACACAGAAAGTCACTTGAGGACAGAGCATGCTGCTTTGCTCTCCGCAATATTCTCACCTTGCAGCAGACATTCCCCAGCCTGACCACTGTGCTAACAGAGAGGCTGCAGATGTGAGAGGGCCTCTAATTTATTTCCCTCCCTGATTTATTTTCCCCCTGCACATCACTTTGGTATGACAACAATGCATAATTCGATTACACGTGATATATAAAATCATTGCAGCTGTTCAGAAATATTCACAGCAAGAGAATTTCAGATCCACACTCAGCCACACATACACAAACGCACACACACAGTCAGAATTTGTGAATACCCTGCTAAAGTCACAAAGGGAGAGGAGAAAATGAAAAGCTCTCCCTTCTACTGATTAGCTATTTCTAGCATTCCCTTCTTTCATGCGTTGTCCCTAAGTACATAATTAAGAGTACCTTCTTTTAAAAACATCCAGAGAAGGGGCTGGCCCCATGGCCGAGTGGTTAAGTTCGTGCGCTCCGCTGCAGGCAGCCCAGTGTTTCGTTGGTTCCAATCCTGGGCACGGACATGGCACTGCTCATCAGACCACGCTGAGGCAGCGTCCCACATGCCACAACTAGAAGAACCCACAACGAAGAATATACAACTACGTACCAGGGGGCTTTGGGGAGAAAAAGGAAATAATAAAAAAAAAATCTTAAAAAAAAAAAAAAAAATCCAGAGAAGGTATAATGTGGGCAAACTACATTTTGGGGTGAAATGATGGCAATGCAACAGAAAAATGAGAGTATATACTATTTAATTTTACTTTAAGATGCTGCTGTGAAACTGGGTGCATTTAATTCCTCTTTAAACGCCACGTAAAAGTTTCTCTCCCGCCTGCTCACTCTGTGGACTACATACCGTGCCTAAGATTAATCCCTCAGGAGTTTTTTATTTCCTATTCTGCCTATCTTTCATCTTCACCCCAGACTAAGCAGATGGATGTGAATTCAAAGTTTTCTGATCTTTAGCACAAGTTATGGAGGGTTATCTTTGGCTGTATATCTTTCCACTGGCAGTGCTCCCTTGGTGATGAAGGATTAACCACCCCAGCTGTCTCTTCCCAGAATGATGCAGTGCCGTGCTCCTCAACACGACAGCATCACTTAATCTTAATGTCCGCTCTCGGAGCGCAGCCGCGCAGGACAAAGCCAATCAACATCAGATGCCACCGAGATGGACCTACTGCTTGGCCCTGGAGTCTCTCACCCTCTCACTCCTATTAATCAACATCACCCAACCCAATCCCAGAGTTCACTTCTCTCAAACCACAGTTAAACTATGCTGGGGTCCATGTTAACCATCTGAAGCATGTGGCAGGAGGAGGGGTGGTGGGTGACACTCAGCTGCATCAGAAGCCACATCTCTGAGAGAGTCCCTCCCTCTACCCAACTTCTTAACAATGCCAGCATCAGTTCTGGAGCACTCAACACCTCTTCACAATAATAGAGATTATCTTGAATAAAACCTACCTGTCTTTCAGTGATCCCAAAAGAGTCTGAAGAAAAACAGGTGTCCATTCATAATCAAACTGTATTAGCTACACTTTCCCCCCATTTCCACCCTTACCAGCAGCTTACATGTACAAAACTGGGCCTAACATGTTTTACTTCTTGCACAAAAAAAATTAGTCTCACCACAGACGGCAGAAATGGAAACCCTGGGCTTACCATAAAAAATGCCCTGCTTGTGTGACTGATAGATCTACAAATACATTTAATCCTAATAAGTCTTACATCCTCCCTCCTTCTCCTTTCATAAGTTTATGTCTCACAGGTGGGGAAAGCAAAATGATACGCTCATGTTTTTCTCCAGCTCCAAGCAATTATAGTAATGTACCTCCCTTTTCTTTCTCAAGGAAGGGAACAAAAAAGTCAGCCCAGACCCCAAAGGCAAACGTAATAAAACAGTAAATTATTGCTAGAGTTTACTAAACAAATGCAGCCTAGTTAAATTTGGAAAAATCTTCACTTTTGCTTACATTTGCAATTTTACTGCTGAACTACTGGTATTTCTTACTTATGCAACATTAAAATGTATAAGAAATCCTCTTGTGTGCTATATCCAGCATCTACTCTTGATTTATAATGCCCAATTTAGGGGGGAAAAAACACAACTAAACCTGATTTAAATCACAGATTACTCTGTAAAACACAAGCAAAGAACTGTTCCAAATCCTAAATGTAATTTAAACATATTTATATTTTACAGTGATATATTTTCCCCATTCCTTGTCTTATGACTGTAAACTTTCTATAATTATATAAGCAATTTCCCTAAGGTCAAAACATTGATCTTAGTTATAAAGTGCTAAAGTACAACAACACACAGTGAACAGTAAAATATATGCCGGACATTACAAACAGTTTCATCAAATCAGGAATAGGGTGGGGGACGAAGAAAAAGAGAAGAAAGAATGAGGATATAGAAAAAGAAAAAAGTAACTAACAAATTTTCCAAGAAGTCATTACACAATGTCACATCCCCTTCCCCAAAGCCATCTGGAATACAGTTTTTTAGGGGTTTTTTTGTTTTTTTGGTTTTTTTGGAGGAAGATTAGCCCTGAGCTAACCACTGCCAATCCTCCTCTTTTTGCTGAGGAAGACTGGCCCTGAGCTAACATCCATGCCCATCTTCCTCTACTTTATACGTGGGACACCTACCACAGCATGGCTTTTGCCAAGTGGTGCCATGTCCATACCCAGGATCCGAACTGGTGAACCCGGGGCCGCCAAGAAGCGGAATGTGCGAACTTAACTGCTGCGCCACCGGGCCAGCCCCTGGAATACACTTTTTACAAATTTTCCTGAGTAGGGCTTGGTATAATTTTTGATGATCTTCCTAGCCCTCTGCCTATTACTCTGAAAGCCATTTGAGAAGGAAGTCTGGGAGACAAACTATAGAAGTCACTCAGTTACAGCACAAGTGAAAACCAAGAAGAGAAATCCTACACCATTAAAACTGCCTTCTGCCATGAACTCAAACTGGTTCCCGGGAACCCTAGGATTACATGGAGGTACTTCCTGGGTAAAGGAGGTAAGATTCAGGCTTCCTACTCATTCTTTAAGCAGAGCAACTTCTCTTTGATCTGTTTCCTCTCTTGGGGAGTGGTGGAAGAAATTTTACTTGGAAAAATAGTTTTAAAGGTTATAAAAAGAAAAAAGGATTTGAAAACTACCACTCCTGATGCTGTCGTAATGAAGGATGGGATCTAAAAGAAGCTTTTTGAAGGTCTTAGGTTGTCGGTGTTTCTGGTGTTTTCGGGTAACTTCTTTTAATGAGAGAGGATGCGGGTTCCCCCTGCACAGGATGCAAATGGGGTTACTGTCAGGAGCCTCTAGCATCCAGGCTTCCAGCCAGATAGGCTGACAGGCGGGTCACCTCTGACGGTTAACAAAGCCACACTCTACTCCAGGCAGCTGCCTATTAGGAAGACAGCTGAGACTCAGAAAGGAGGGAGAAATCTGTGTGTGACAGGTACTGCCTTGTTCAATGTAAAATAAACTTTAAAAGACCTGTGTTCTCTGAAAGCTTAGGAATGCAGCAGTTCAAATTCCTCCTTCATAACACTTTCCAAGGAAGGCTAGGAATCGCTATAGCTCAGGATCCTGCTGCAGCTCTCTGACAAAACTACAGAGCCAATAGCACGTGTTGCCCATGCTTTCCAGGAGTATGGCCTTTAAGAGACTGACCTTCTGAAGCAAATAATGTTCCCATGTCCCCTTAATTCTGTCCTCTTACTTCTGCTGCTACTGCTGCTTCTTCTCCTCTCTCCCTCTGTCTCCATTTTTCTATTTACTATTAATGGCTCCCAAATAAAGCATATCTGGCTTCCTTCAACATGACAACTTTCCCTGACCAGAGGTAATATTCACAATATTTGATTTATGTGGCACAGGCATGGACCAATCAGAACAGAAGCTGGCTGCAAACAGTGAACATCATACACAAAGGTGGCCTGAATCAACGCAAGTTTTGGCCTGACACCAAAAGAAAGAGAAGCTGTACAGCCTAGTAGTTAACCTTGCAAGCTTCTAAGTCAGAGTTCAAATCCCCACTCTACCAGTTTCTTTCTGTAGAACCTTAGATTACTTAACTCAGAATCTGTCTCCTCCCTGTATAATAGGCATAATAGTTCCTATCTGTGAAAAGTGAGTGAGTTACTGCAAATGAAACTAAAATGTAGCTAAGTGCTCAATAAATGTTAATTAGATAGACACTGCCTCTTCAACGAACGCTTTCTGTTGGTAGGCTGTTTTCTGGTTGTGTCTGTCATTTGATTGCATGGATGTTTTATGGGTCCCCAATAAACAAGTTAAGAAAAGAGAAAAGTCCTGCCAATTCTGGTCTTAGAAGAAGGGGAAATCTCTAGACCCTGGGTGGACGGTGTATGGGTAAAATCTCAGAGCTGCTAAACTGCAGGTGGTGAAGGTTGTGCTGCTGGGGTCGTCACCCAGACACACAGCAGGGCTGAGGGCTCTTACTGGATTTTTATCAGTTAATCAGTTTTCAAAAAGTCACTATGTCAATTTTTTAAATTATACATATAATGTTTGTAAGAGCAAAGCTTAATATGGTTCATGAGAAAAGAGCAATTAAAATCACCTGTAATTCTGCTGTGAGATGATAATATCTAATATTTTACTGAGAGCTTACTATATGCCAGCAATATGCAAAGTGTTTTATTATCTAACACAATTCTCAAAACTCTTTGATCTAGGTAACTGAGGCTTAGAGTGGTTATATAATTTGCTCAAGATCACATCATCACACTGCTCCTAAGTGACAACATCAGGAATGAACTCCAGCCTGAATCCAAAGCTTATGTGCTTAAGCTCCATGCCAGATTGCCTCCCAGAAATAACAAAAGTTCACATTTTGATATATTTCCTCCAACTCTTTATCCTAAGCCTAGAAATAGGTAGGTAGGTAGATAGGCGGTTAGGTAGGTAGTCAAACAGATGCAAAAGATTCTTATTGAATTATTTAAATTTTTACATAGAATTAATCAATATAAATACTTACATATTAAAATGTATTTGGTTCAGGTACACAATCTTTAATCCTATGAACCTTGAATTTCTCAAATAAGACAGCTTGGGTATGGGCAAATCTTACACATCTCAAGCACAAGTACTTTCCGCTCCAGCTTCAACCACTGCAACTTTGGACATGGCTTCTTAAAAGCAAGGAAACTGAGTGCAATACAAACCCACAGCCATGACCCATGGGTTTCTCAGAGAAGAACAGGGCAGTGCAGACCAAATGTCAACAAGAAATAGGAAAAAACATGAACTTGACAACATGCAGAGGTGGGACTTACTGGACAAATATTTTAATCAGAAAAAGCAGCTTGAGGCATTCCATTAAATGTCAAGAATGGCCAACTCTTTTAATCTTTCAAATCAAATGTCTTTTTCATCAATTCCTATAATTGTAGGACCAGAAACATTCCACTTGGTGCCCATCCTTTATCTCTTTCTTTGTGGGAGCTGATGTTGGGCTTAACTATAGACAGAAATTAGGCTCATCTGCCACCTATTTTTTTAAGGCCAAAATCTTGAATTCTGTCCCAGTAGGAAGAGCAGATAGATTCAAATTCCTCAGAAAACTGAACTGAGAGATTTTGAAAACAGAAACTACTCAGCAATTGACAGCCTGAACTCCTCAAAAGTCATTAAATAGAGGGGAAGGGGGTAAACATTATCCAACATGAAAGGCCTCAGACTCTCAGGCACAACTCCCAGGGCTCCAGTCCACCCTGGCCTGAAGCTGGCCCCTAAGAAAGTTAAATAATCATAACTGCTGGCAAAGAGCTCCTTAAAGACAACTGAGATCCAGCCTGTCATTTGTCAATTACTGAGTTTGGTAACATAAAAACAAGCATTGCGCGAAGGTCATCAGAGCCTGTGTTCCCTCTTTCCTACTTCCTGGGAATCACCCCAAACTGCCCCAATTTCCTAGGCACCCATAGCAAAGCAAGCCAAAACTTCTTGCATTTCTCAAAAAAAAGGTGGCAAGGAGTGTCATCAACTCTTTGGAGGTGTGATGATGTGATCTTTCCACAGGTTTTCAACTTGACAAATGTAAATTATTTGGGAATATAGTCATTTTCTTCATTCATTCATCTTCTTTTACCTTCTTCAATAATGCAAATGTTTTATAGTTTTCTTCATATAAGTCCTGCATTATTTCTTACTAAATTAATTTGTAGGCACTTGTTATTATCAGTAATTGTAAATGAGATCCCTTCTCCTCCCTCCCTTTTTACTATATGGATTTTTCTACATTTTTTGGCTACTTTATATAACTAGTTAGTTTAATAGTTTTTCAGTTGATTCTGTTGGGTTTTCCAGATTAGCAAACACTTCACTTAAAAATAATGATACTTTATCTCCCCCTTTCATTATTTATACCTCTTAATTCCATTTTTAACCTTACAGCATTAACTAAGGCAATGATTGCAAACTTAAATGCCCACAGGGCCAGGCAGGTAACTAAATGAGTGAACTGAACCAGAAAAGGACTTGGAAGATATAGAGAATGAGGCCATGTGTCTGAAGGTGGCAGCTGCCACTCTGCTCTAGCCCTGTGTTACATTCAGTACAGGCCTCATTGCCAGATTTTTAAGGGAAACCAGAGGTAAGGACTTTTTGGTGAAACCTTCAATTCTTTAAAGGTTCACAAATAATTTTTTTAAAATTTTAAACATAAGGAAGGCCAAAAGAGAATGCCTGATAGTCAGATTCAGCCCAAGGGTGACCAACAAATTCTAGGTTAGATCTTCCAGAACTTAAGCAAGTGTTGAATTTTAAATAACTATAGAAATGAACACTCATCTCAGCTCTGACATTCTCTAATATCAGGCCACTGAAGAGGATGTTTGCTTTTGACGTGAGGTAAAGAGTTTCTATCGTGTTAAGTCTCTGCGCCATGAGAGTTTACTGGGAATATTTTATCAGAAATGAATTTTGAATTCTATTAAAATGATTTGGTTTTCTCCTTTGACTCTCTGTTATTATTTATATTAATAAATTTCCTAAGATTGGAAAAAAAAAAACTACTTAAATGTCATACTGTGGGAGAATCCACTATAATTTGTGCTTTCAAAGAAAAAGCGTAAACAGATCTTTCCTAATTTTTTTAACTCCCTGGTTTTATTTTGTTGGCTCAATCCCTAGTTGTGACTTGCTTTCTCACCCATATTCCAGCAACTTAAGCTAGTCTGTCAAAATCCTAGTCATAAAACTGCCACTGACATCATCTATTTCAAAAAAATTACTCACAACTGGATCCATCATCAGCTCAGTCTACACAACCAGTTTCGAATTCCAAAGCAATTCCACACCACAATCCACATCTGTATTCCCAAGTCCACTTTGATAGTTTCCCAAGTCCACTTTGATACAGTTCACTCTTTGGAAAGATGTTCGAATGACAAATTTTATGGAAACAGGGGTTTTTTTTGTTGGGGGGGGGGGGCACTGTGTTAAAAAAGATGTAACTGGCTTAAGACAGAAAAGACATTCAGTGCATGAATATAAAAACATCACTAAACTTGGCTTACAAAATTGTTAATTATGTATTTGACAGTGAAATATCACAAACAGCTGGGGCTAACGAATACAAACCCACACAGGGCGTGGTAGGAGGGGGAAAAATACACTCAGACAAATGCCATCAAAGAGGATGTTTAAATGCAGTCTCTTCTGCTGTAACTACTTTCATACCTACCCAGTGAGTCGGGTCGCCTACCTACAACCAAAATTCACAAGCCAACCTTCCACCTCCTATTCCCAGGCTTCTAACTGCAGGCTCTAAATTGGCAATTCTTCTCTCCCATTTAGAAAGTTGGACTATAAAGTTTGTGGCCACCAGAGGAAAGAGCCAGGCCAGAATCTAAAAGAATGTGTGTATCGAGGCTGTGAATAGAAGAGCCTTCACTTTGAGAAGTTTGGTCTTAATTTTTTTCAAATACCATAAATAGTCTCAGTGCCTTGGGAGACTGCTCCAGAGAACCTACCAGAGCCTGACATCCCATCTCCTCTCAAACACATGCTCAAGCACTCACCACATCTTCTGCCAGGAATCCACTCTTCTGGGACTCCTCCCTCAAACCACAGGGAGGAGCCACAGTCAGAAACACTCACATAGAATTGTTCAGAAAATTCTTACCAGCAGAGTCAATGACAAGGCAAAGACCAAACCGGACATCTTGAGGGGAAAATGGTTGCCTGACCCTATAACACCAGGAGGAAAGATTCTTGACAGAAAACAAAATCTTACTCTATAGGGACCCCTGCAATAGTTTTATGCTGGAAGAGACACAGGACCTGATATAAAGGCAACCTGGTTCCTTCCCCACAAGACATATCTGGTGGCAAAAAAAGAAAATCTAATTTTTCTTTAATTTCCCAGCACATTTTAACACCTAACTTGAGTGAGAGTCTGAAAGGTACAAGCTTAGATAGAATATTAAAATATGTCTTTAAATGTTATACTTTATAATAAGTCTAAGAGTTTATTAGTAAAGCCATCCCTACTAACTCTGTCTTGGCTAGCTTAAGATGGTTAATTTAAAAGCCCAAACCCTTCTAGGAAAAAAAAAAATGGTATCACAACAATCTCCTCTTTTTAGATGGGATGATGAAACATCCTTGTTTGTCTGCCTCCAAATATTTTTAGAAAATACTGAGAACAACCAGATTGTGATTTAAGCTTTTCTGAAAGATAAGGACCACCAAAGGACAGCCCAATTCCTTCCCCTCATAATCCTGGACAAAGGTTGATAGTAAGACATTGATATTCCCTCCGACTGTATCTCAAGCTATCTCTCAGTGCAAAAGGCACACGAGTAAGTAAGGTATTAAGCACACTCTTCTCTAGGATACTGACCATTACTGTGATGGGGAAGAACAGAAGTATAAAGGTTGATGACAAACAGCAAAGGTCTTGGAATATTAGGGGCCAACAGAATAGCCGGGAAAGGGTCCATACAAGGACAGAACACATTATGGCATCCAACACTAATTTTTAAAAGACCAAACCAACAAACACAATCATCATCCCAGGTAGCATAAGAACAACATGTCCAGATGCCAGAGTAAGGGGAATCAGTTTAGGGTGGGTCAATTGAAACAGCTTTACCCTCCAGAAGACGATGGCAAAACCACATCAATGCCAGTTGTAGGAGATCACTCTGTTTTGCAAAATATAAAACTGTTTCATTGCAAATCTATGGAAACAATGTCACAGGGGCCAAGGGCTGTCACTTCGAGTCAAAGAAGGCCCATTTCAGCGTGGCGCTGATGGCCAGCAATGTCAAGGCGAATTACACCCCCACTCGCTGAGAGAGAAATCAAAGTCAGGAGAGGAACATTCAGCTGGAGACACACCCACAGGAGTTCCAAAGCCAGCACTCCTTCCAAGCCGTGTTAATCTATCACAGGCTCAAACAAAGAATGCTTTTTTTTCCCCTATCAAGAAATGGAAAGCACTGGTGATGAGATAGTCCAAAAGGAGATTCAGGGAGCTGTTCTAAAGCCAAGACTCCACTCTTGCCACACGTGGGAGTGAGAGGGAGGGGGTGCCACAAGCTCACTGCCTGGTGGAACCTGAATATAAAAGGGAATAATGAGCAGAAACTGAAAGAGATGGTGCTCAAAGAAATAACCGGAGTTCCTTCTCAGGTTGCACTGAGGTTCCACTAGATACCCAAGTGAACCAGTGGGTGGTGTAGAAGGAATGCATGACTTAAAGTGAGAGACTATGAGATCTTGGGCAAGTCACAAACTCTCTGGGCCAATTTCAGTTACGACAAATGAGAAAATTCTGTAGTAACATGGTGTCATGGCTAGAAGTTTGTTCCGTAAGAACAGTGGTCAGAAGGAAGATGGAAAGGTAAAGACAAGTTCAAACCTGGTTCTGAGGTTGAAGAAGAAAGGAGATCAAATACAGATTCCAAATAAGTAACAATCATTTCCATCCACAGACATGAACCATCCACAGATATGAAGGATTGAGAGAGAGGCAGACCCCAAGTTGATAAACAGACTGTACCAAACAGACTGTGTTGATATCCACATCGTCAGGCCTATGGGCACACTTCTAATGGGGAAAGCAGTAAGTTCCTCACACTCCTTCATGTAGACCCAAGAGTTATCAAACCTGCTGATTCCAAGGATGGAGGCTCCTCAAGTCTTTATTTAACCTGTAGATGGACAAGGAATGCTAAGCGTGCTCATAACTTAAGAGGAAAAGGAAGAGGAAGACTACCAATCATTAAGTGTCTTCTGGGTGCTAAGCACTGTTACATATATATGTGTGTGTTTATGAAATTTCATTTAATCCTATCAGCCACCCATCTTATAGATAAAGAAACTAAAGTTCAAAGAAATTATAAAATTTTCAACACAAATTCATCAACGGTAATGGTTATTGGATGCAACAGAGATCAGCCACTGAGAGCCTCATGGACGATTTCTTCTTGAGACTGTGACACCCTTTCTGGAAACCCAGCTTTACTTGGCCCTAGAGCTCCCCTACAGTTTGGGGAAATGCATAGCCACTGCAAGGTAATTATCCATGTTATCCTTGCCTTCCAGAAATGATGGAAAAGCCATCTTGGTGTTTGCATCTCACCAAAACCAGAGAGATGAGATCGGCCTCTAAAAAACTATGGTAGTCTTTGAAAGAGTAGGGAGGAGAAAAGATGCCCCTCATGCTTCCCCACAACCCCACAATTCACATACACACGAACCCCTCTACATTGCAACAGAACCGGCAAATTCTACCTTAATGATACAAGCCACAGAGTGGGCAGCCCAGCCAGGAAGAAATGTAGCAGGAGTGGCCACAGGTCTGCCAACCCCATAAAAGGGATTATCCTGGGCCCAGTCCTTCCAACAGGCAACTTTTAACTCGGAACATAAAAATGAAAAAGTGCCTTTGTTTAAAGCCCTCCTGAAGTTTTTGATCACGATGATTTATGTAAATAAAATGTTAAATTAAAATGTAGGTGTTAATAAAATTACATATATGATGGAATGACTGTTCTTTTTAAAACTGATCTGCAATAAATTTTCTAAATTCTGATTGCAAGTGATTCAAGCCTTAAAAGCTTTGCCAACAATAGCCAGCAGAGGTCTATTACTGAAGTGGTATTAATATAGCTATCATCACCAATTCAAAGCAGATAATAAAGGACTGACACATTTATTATCATTATTAATTAACAGTTTTCTGAGATGGAATTAAATCAATATGCTGCTCTGATATCATTTTAACTAGTTATGCAAATCAAACATTTAGAGCCCATGAACAGATATAAATGCCATTCAAAATTCACTTCACACTTATTACTGTAATATCAGAACTTTCAGGCTTTGCTAGTAAAAAAAAAAAGGACTTAATGCTCATTTAATTACACTCAGACATAAAGCTTATGGAATGAAAGTTGAAATAGCTGATTAGTTAGGAAGTCGTAGCAAGGCTATAACACTCGGGATAGACAATGAGATAATAACGTGAAAATGTGGGGCTCTACACAGAGTGGTTCTGGAAGACCCCATTAAAAAGAACAATGACATGTGTAGGAGAATATGTTTTAAAATTACAAAGTTGAGGACCCTTTCTTAAGTCCAAAAAGGAGAAAAGAGGGAGAGGAGAGAAAAAAAGAGAAAAGACAGAGAAAGACTGGGGTGGGGCAGGGGGACCTGCAACTCATCATTTATAAAATAGAAAACTGCCAGGTTACATTGCCCAACATTTCTTTCTAACTAGATGATGATGATGATATAATGATGATGACTGCAGAGCTTTTTCATGCAGAATGCTAACTCTACCTCCCATCTTTTCTTACTAGATGAGAGCATGTCTCCACTCCCAGGACAGCTATCTGGAGTGTCACAGTGAGTCAGAGTTCTCTGCTTCTGGGCCAAACAAGGGCAAGAAAAGATGAGAAAAGTTTGACATTAAGAGATTGGGGTTACTCATTTGCAAAAGCAACTAAACCCTGAAGATGGGTGGCACTGAAAATACCACCAGAGGGATTTGAATAGTCTCTGACTCTGTGGCAATTTGGGCTATGAGGAGGTTGCTCAGTGGTCTTGGGTGCTGCAATGTGAGGGAGTGAATGCCCTTCCAAGGTCCCCATGGCCTACAAGTTCTAAACACTACTCAGGTGGCCTTCTAGAAAACAGCCAGCCTGTCCACTGTCAGCAGCACCGAAGAGAAGCAGCTGCTCTGATCGGCGAGTGCTCTGAGGTCGGCTCATGGTCAAACTTAAGGCCCAGAAAGGAGCAGCCAGAGACTGTGAGTTCTGGCCAAGTACTGCCCAGGCCATGGCTCTGGCTTATAGCAGAGAGCTTGAGTGTTCTACAGACACTTACTGGGCATCTGGCAAGGAGAAGTAGGCTTAGGGTATTTTTAGGAAAAGGACTGAATTGTTTCTACAGTGTAAGTTAGTCTGGGCAATATCTTGCTCTTTTTTTCCTCCAAATCTTGTTCCCATCTTCATACAGGAGGAGAACATCTGATCCTCAGTGCAATCAATTTCAGGCCCACAAAAGGAATAGTACATATACCTACAGAAAATGTAGTGCAATTGTCCTGCTGTGACCCAAAAGGAACAATTTAAAAAGGAGAGAATGAATTTTTATATTATCCTTTCCACACCTTCTACCCTCAAACTTAGCATCTTCATGCATTCTTTGGAAGTATAAAGCTCAAGTCACAGACCAGTATTTGTGATGTTGTGTTGCCACTTGCCATGGAACTTTACAAATTAAAAAACTGTAATGACTAAAAAGTTAAAACTTTATACACTTGTATCCTGTTCTGGGAGGGCGAAAATGTATCTATCAGTATGAGTAGTGATGGGGCGGGGAAATAGATAGAAAAAAGGCTGGAAAGATGTATAAGAAAACGTATTATAGCAGTTGACTCAGAGTAGTCTGATTATGGGTGATATTTTATTGTCTTCTTCGTGCTTTGATGTATTTTCCAAACCTTAACAATGTCCATTCTTCCAATGAAGAATATTTACTGAGGGCCAGGCACTGTTTAGGATGCTGGAGACTCAACACTCAAGTCAGACAAAGTCCCTGCCCTCTCAATGAAAAAACATCCAATAGGGGAGACAGAGAATCAAACAAGGGATGACAAACATGATGATTTGTGTGATTTTTTAAAAAATCAGGATTTACAAAGCCTTTATAGATACTTAATTAAGACTTAACATGTCTTTCCTGGTTCTTGAATAAGTCTGAACTCTCCCAATTTAGAGTGTTCATATCTTCCTAAAATGCAAAGCAAGCCTATAACATGTGCCTCGAGAAATCACTACATTTTCTACTTTCCCTGGGGGACGTGGGAGACTTCCATCAGTAGCCAAGATCCAAGCACCTAGGAAGACTTTCTTGGTGGTTAGCTGAGCTGGCCACCCCCCCCCAACCTACTCCACTCTCATGCAAGTAAGCTTTTCCTTGACTATTTCTCAAAGATAGTGATACCTTTAAGCCCTCTGCCTTCTCAGGCCCACTGACTCTTCTATGTTGACTGCACTTGAACAGCCAGACTCAACAATCCCATCTGTGGCCCAAACCTTCTCCACTTCTGACTTTGCATCAGCCCCAAATATGTAGGAAAAGTCCCATAAATCATCCTCTTTAAAGACTTTTGATCTTTTTTTAAAAATTCACCTTTTTTCCATATCTTCAAATATCTGGAGAATACAGAACTCAAAAGACTATAACAGTGGAGAAAGGCCCTAAGGAAAATCCCTACTTGCTGCCTTCACTCTACTCTCCTCTTTTTTTTTTTTTTTTTCTTTTTTTTCCCCAAAGAATTCAACCTCTGGTTCAGGAATAACATGGAAATAATATTTGTGTGTATGAAGGCTAACACATGTAAATGACTATAGCTGAGGGTAAATGTTAAGACCTCACTGGTAAGTATAAAACATGAGCTCAACCTGATAGGTGACTTTAGGTGGCAATGGGAGAGGTGGGTTGCAAGGGTAAGCACTGTCCATCTGTCATGCCAAACCCTAACGTGGTCTTTGACCACTATGGCATGAACCAACACAGCCCTACCTTCCCGGAAGGGCTTGGCAGGTGAGACCAACAAGTGAAGCATTAAGCCATGAGGAAGCCATTACCTCAATTCAAGGAACAGTATCAGTGGCAGTAAATTAGGGACAAAGCCCAATGATTAGAGCGATAAGTAGGACATACACCCAAGATGGGACTGCAGAAAATTGGACTGGGTTGTTGTGGGTAACATAGAAGAGTGAACGCTCCAACCCAAGCCCATCCACCTCCCCTGTGAGTCAACACAGTTAAGCAACTGCCAGGCCATGCAGGTAGAATGCTGACGCCTTTGCCATCACATAAACAACTGTACCTTTCATCCCAGATTTCCCCCCTTCCCTGGCTGTGGGAACTCTGAGGAACCTATGGCTATCCAGGGAAAGCCATGGACAGTGTAAGGCTCTCTGCCTGTTTGCACTGCAACCTGACCAGCAGTGGGTTTTAGGAGACGTCTTTAGAACAAAAGCTAAGGTGAAAACACCCCAAACTTCATGGAGCCTACTCACCCTTTTCCTTAAATCCTTTCCAAGGGGCCTTTCCTCCCTAGCAACTTAGCAAGATGCTTCCCACCCCAGCCTCAGGTCAAAGACAGCAGTTCTTCTCTCCTTCCACAGTCTGCACGCTCTCTCCAGGCTCTCCTTCTACTTGGTCTTCAGACCCACCTTCTCTACCCATGAACATTTCTTTTGCCTCCTTGGCACAAGAAATCACTCAAGGTTAAAAGCATCAAGAAAACCTCTAGTCGTCAAAGAACTGAGAGGAGTGATAACATGTGGGACTGCTATCACATGGGACAGTCAAGGTCAATTGGTTCCCTCACCATTGGCACTATTCTAAGTGGGGTTGAGGCAAGTCTGTGCATAGGCACGTAGGCAAGTGGTAAACAGCTAACATAGAGCATCATCTCCTCTTTAAGTTGTCTACATAAATTAAAAGCATACTGTGTACTAAAGAAAGGCATAAGATGAAGCTTTTCTTAAAGTTGGAACTTGAGAAGGAAAAGAATGGAGGAAGACAGGATAACAAGAAGAAGAACTATCGAAGACCCTTACAGAGAGGAGAGTGAGCAGATATTTGTGTTATTTTTTAAGCCTAGGAAGAAAAATTAACAAACTACAGCAGGAGATCTACAAGTTAGAGAGAAGTTCTTCAGAAGAGAAGCAAAGTAGGGTAGTCACCTGGGTAAGTAACCAAGGAAAACCTAAAATTACTTTTTTAAAGTAAGTGATAACTCCCCAACTCCTTCCAACCCTACCCGATCTTGATTGCAATCCAGCCTAGAGTTAGGAGCAAACCTCCTCCTGAGATACAGTACAGTGTGCTGGTTAAGAACATGGACTCTGGAGCTTTACTGTCTTGATTCAAATCATGGCTCTCCCATCTATCTGTTAGACAAATCACCTAAACTTTCTGTGCCTCAGTTTCCTCATCTTTAAAATGAAAACAACAGTCTTATCTCAGAAGGTTGTTACGAGAATTAAACATAGTTCGAACTGTGGTCAGAAGAGTGCTTGTATATGGCAAGCACTCAACACACCATTAGAGATCGTCAGCATCACCGCCATCTCAGAAAGGTCCTTTCCACTCAAGTTTTACCCCACAGTAGCCATGGCCCCACCATCACTGCTGAGTGCCCAGTGCTTCCAAAGCCTCCAGGGCTGAGAGTAGCTGTATACTCTTGATGCAGAATGATCCTGATGAAACCTATGAATGTGCAAACTTCCATGAATGAGATGACTTGAAAGCAATTTTGAGGACTTGGTCCTTCAACTCTTTACATAACCAATTTATAATAATAGAGGGGTTTTTTTGTGGCCCACAAGTCTCCTGGATTATTATTAGTGCTGCCTTGGTTAGGAAGCTGCAATATGATCCTCTGACTAGAAATACTGGTATAATTTATTGCATTATTACTCCCCTGAACTGAAAGCAATTAATTACCTGGAGCAGGATGCAAAAGTGAAAATTTATCAGAGGAAAGTAATGAAAAATGTGCCCACTGCTTTAAAATAATAGGTGCTAAATGGTTTTTTGTTTGCCAGCTAATCTCAGGCATCTTATAAACAACTCCAGCTCGGTTATCAGTTGTGAATTCTGCCCCCTTATATTATTATATCATCCCATATCTCCCATGAGGACAGGAAGGAGCATCTAAAATATTCACTTAAAAGCAGAAAGGAGACTCCATTCCTCTTCTGCATGGTAAAATTATTACATAATGCAGAAATATGTGATAAAATATATTTGTATGTTTATCACTCATGTTGGTAGCACAAATACATCTGCATGACTAATGTCTCTTTTTCTCTATCGTAGCATTTTACTTTAAAACTTATAAAACTCAGACTCGATGAAAAGATATATTCTAAGGGATGTGTATATATTAACTATTGTCTCCAACACCTCGTAAGCAAAATTCACATAATCTGCATCTCAAATCCTCAAAGATGGTCTCCAAGAATATTTTCCACCAAGCACTTCCCTAGTCTTTCTCCTATTACCGTCATTGACCAAGATCCAGAGGAAGAGAGGAAACAGGGCCAATAATGTGTTATTGTATTATTTACCAATTTCATGCACACATGAAAGATAGGAACAGGGCTAAATTCATTATATTTGTTTCTCCTTTTGAGAATTATTCACATCTGTATGATTCCGTAATTGTTTCTTCTATAAAGTTATTGGAGTAATTTTGTTCCATATATTCCCGATCAATTCCCCCTCTCAAGGGCACAGTTGAAAAGTGATATTTGAAAACAGCCTCTGATAGATTGCATGGTTAGTCAGCAGCAGAGACAAACAACCTAATCCAGCACAAATTAGTTCGGCTGCCAGCAATAGTTTTATACAAAGATGTAAATTATGTTGTCAAAATCGGTCGCTTTCTAGCTTGCTGCTCAGCTAACAAGAAACCACTTTGGCTGATAAAGATGAACACTAAGCTTCCCTCTCTTACAAATTTGCAAATCTGCCATTTCAGCATTCTGTTAGCCACAAACAAACAGCCAGCTATAATTGCTTCTTTTCTTCCGTAGTGGTATTTTTCCCCCCTCGAACTGTTCCTTCCAGGCTGCTCTTGAAAATAACAACAAGAACAACAACAAAGCCCAAGAGCACCACAATAAACAGCAGCAACCCTCAGACAAGAATTTAGGGAAAAGCTTGGAGCCTGCACCCGTTGCTCTCACGGCCTTCCCTCCTTCCCTATAGAACCACAGCCTGGCCTATTCACCCATGACACTCGCTTCATGCAGACCCTGACAATGTCACTCCCCAGTCCTGTTATCTAAAGGACTGAGAGCGCAGGAAAAATTCTTAGCTTTAATGGAAACTGAAATATTCTTACAGCTTTGAACAAGGATTGTCTTTGACAGTAGCCCATCCGTTCTTTTTTATTTTACAAGCTCCCATTCCGGGGAAGGGAGGGGAGCAGAGCACACTTTCAAGGGGCCCAAGCAGAAAGCTCCACCAGGCTGTCTGCGTTCAACTGGAATCAGACGGATCTTATACTGGACTGAAATAATAATGCATTAGAACGGTAATTATATCCAGCATAAGTCAAATAAATAAATTATAAATTATAATTACCCTTTAAAGTTGCTAGTCTCATTGTTTGCTTTCAAATTAACTGCAGGTGCTTCTGCATGTTTTATTATGGTCCCAAAGTTATATATTTGAAAGAATGGTACAGATGATTCCTGTTTATTTGTTAAATTAAAGCATTGTTGGTAAAATTACAGCTTAATTAATATTATGGGTACTGTATAACAAAATAGTTTACCTTGTACATAATTTATTTCCACACGCATATCTCAGCCCAGACCTATTACAGCTCTAAGGCAGCTAAAATAAAATATTCCTCCTTTGCTGGCATTTTTCTAAATAGCAGTTCACTAAATCAATATTATTCACTTGGTATTTTTAAAAGCAGTGTATCTTAATAATTACACAGCATTAGAGTAGGCAATAATTTTACTTGCTAAGCATATTAAATTTAGCAAACCATCAGTCAAATAGTTTGTTCTTTCTCAGAATGGGTAAGCAGTGAGTGAGTTTGGAATCATGTTCCTTTGGTATAAATGTCACATAGAGTTTAAGAATGTGTCTGTGACTCCCTAAGCCAGCCCAGCACTATATATCTTTATTAGCTTCAGTGGTCAGTGCAGTGACCAGTTGTTTATTCTCATTTCTCAAGACAAGGTGAGCCACTGGGTAGTGACTGCAATCACAGCTAAAAACATATGACTTTGCAGAAAGTAAAAACTGTACACAAGGCTACATGCACAATGGCCTGGATGCCTGCTCAGACCAGGGGATCGGGGGAAGGATGGAAAAGAAGATAATTAAACACATACACACACCATTTTGTGTGCATGAGCATTCGATCTCTCTTGACCCTCTTATCTTTTAGGTATTTTTTCATTGTTCCTAATTCACTGTAAAACACCATTAATTTTATATTTGTCCTGTCTTTGTTCATGTCTGCATTTGTTCTTTCTTTCTCAGTCTCACAGAAAACATCTTACGAACCTTCTCTCCTCCTATGCCATCACCCCTAAATAAAGTAAATCCCCCTAAAAAATCAAACTCCATTCTCATAAACACACACACACACACACACACACACACACACAGCATTTTTCAGAAATCAGTTCATTCACTGCATAAAAACAAAGCAAGTGAATTTAACCTGAGCTGTAGGCAATTGCTGGCACTATCAAGTCAACATTTGATTGATGTATCTGTGGCCCCTGGATTACGTGTTTTAGGTAAATGGCTAAAACCCCTTTATAATCATCGAAAGGTAAAGCAGAGAGAGGTGGAAATTAGCAGCCAGCATCAGAAACTGGCCTCTCAATCCACAAAGAAAGACAGTAGCCCACACCTTCTTCACCTTCCTCACTCCTTCTCTGCTCAGAGGCAGCCCAGACTTCTCCTTTCTTGGGCCCCAGGAGAGGCCACACAGGATCCAGGCCCCAGGAGAACCTCAGAGAAGCCTCTCCCTCCATCTACTATAACCAAACTCTAAACTACACACACAGGTGGTTCCAGAGAGCTTACAAACCTCAGAGAAATGTCTCAATGGCCTTCTATGCCCAGAGAATACATATAAACACCACAGGTTCACTCAGTCTCCTCTTTTTGGGCAGCACAAATCTGCTTCCACCACTGGGAGAGGCAAGTTCTCTGGGTATCCACTCAATGACCGTCAAGGTACATACCAACCAACAGCGGGCAGAATAGCTAATCCAGGAGTGGAAAAGGAACACCTCCCTGGGAGAACAGGGATAGTATGGGTGGTGGAGGAGACAAGTCATTCAGTCCAACCTACCAACAGAATAGGTTTTGAGCACCTACTCTGTGCTAAGCACTGCACGAGAACCTGTGGAGAATGAAGTATAAGATGGGACACACACGTGTGAAAAAGGAAAACCACAAAGTTCAAAGTTATAGTTCAAAACAACAACAGAAAAGAAACAAAGTCATAAGGATTAATTGGTAAATGGAATACCCACCCAGCATTTCCTACAGAAGTAACTCACAGTCACTAAGATGGGGTGCTTAAGGAAGGAATTACAGAGGGGATGGGATGGGATGTGAACGAAGTCTTAGAAAGCAGTTCAAAATTGGCATAAAGGAAAGGGAAGTGCATTCAAGGTGAGCAAGACTGTGTGCACCAAAGGCTAGAGGGGGCACCACTAGGCATCCAACTCCAAGAACCACTCTTCCCACCCAGGATCAAGCATAAGGCACAAAGTGGACCACCCTGTATTATTGCTGTAGAAGGCCACACCCAGCCAAAATCCACAGCAGAACAACAATGGGCAAACTCCTCAACCTGAGACCCATTTACACCCAGGTTATCAAGGCTTATATTTTTATACGAGATGTTCTCCCTACATTAAGAGTCTTAAGTGAAAGTGAGTTTAGTTTTTACATATATATATGTGCCTGAATTTTACACCTTTTATTCCATAACAGGTATATCTCATTCAGCATTTTCCTGATACCTATAAACAAGATTGAGGTAAAGCCAAAAAATGACCGGCCTCCCTGATGAAAATATGAACAGGCCCAATCTGTGAAAGTACAACTGTCCTTCCAGGGGGCACGTAACATGCACTTTTGGCCTCTACACTCAAACACATCTGGAGGGTCTGTTCTGAGTGTGCTGGCCCAGTACTCTTACCAGATGCAATGGTAGCAGATCCTGCATCCAAGAAGAGCATAGATAATACAACGTGCAGGTAAAGCAGGCTAATGTTATTAGAACAAAATATAACTAAAGAGAGGAAAAGGAAAAAGTTGTAAAATTATTGAATGCACTGTGCTAGGCACTTGAACATATGCTGCTACATTTACAGATTAGGTCACTGGGACTTAGGTTAAACAACTTACATACATGGGTCACAAAGCTATCAGGTTTGCAGAGGCCACTGTGAGCCCAGATCTACCTAACTCAGAAGCAGAGGCTGCCTTCCCCAGCTTTCACCTCAAGGAGAGTTGCTGTCTGACAGTGAGCCAGTACACAGGATCATCTACAGAAAAGACAGACTGTGATGCTGAAGAAAGGTTCAGAGAAAATGAGGTAGAAATAAAGGATGGGAAAGGAACATTGTGACGTGAGTATTTTTCTCTCATCTCAGCCCAAGAATAGAAAAACCTTTGGAGCCCTGCGTTCATACCCCACCCTAGAGCATGCCTTACCACAGCAATGAACTACAACTCTTGATACTGATTAAAACTAGCATGATGCACTAAAAACCCCTGCATGAGCTGTGAACCACAGACACTGGGAGGGAAATTTCCCTAATACCTGCAGATAGCTTCCCTTTGAGAGTATCCAGCAGACACAGAAAGGAACAGGACTCTACATAAACAGGACAGCAGGATGGTAGATATAGATATGGATACATAATTTGGTAAAGATGACTACATAAAGATAGGAGCTTATGGTAGAGAGACAGAGAAGAAAAGGGGAATTAAAGAAAACAGATGTTGGAAGCAAATTTTTCAATCATTTTTACAGTGTTATTTCATAATGAGTAGTATTTTCATTAGTTGAAAATTACTAACAAAGGGAAGAAGAGGCCAACTTAGAGTCAGGACAGACTCAGGAAACATTAAACAACAATAGAGCAGGTGAATTGTATTATAAAACAGCAATACAAGAGCAGTCTCAAGTCAGTCCATGATTAATTCCCAAAGAACATCCCTTAGATGAGTACAGTGCGTTGCTATTCACAAAGCTCCTCTACATTCATCATCTGATACGATCTTCCTAGGAGAAGGGGAAGATGCTTATTCTCAATGTTCTTGTCTTCTAGCTGAGGAGATGGTGGCCCAGTGAGGCTGACTAGACCAAGGTCACAGGTAGTCTTTGGTAGCACCAGGTCTTGTAATGTCTATCCATCCTGATGTCTTCTCTTCCAGAGGAGCTGGAGGTTCAGACATAGGTGGGCTGTGGGGCAAGGCTTTACAAGGTAAGAGGAAACAGTGGTTGACCTCAAGAACTGTGCATAACTGAGGAGAAGGGAATCTATGTAGTGACTCAGGGAGATGGAAGAGAGTAATGAAAGATGGGAAAGAATAAGACATGGCTGTGAGGTGATGAGACTGGTTTGGCTGAAGCAGAGTGTGTAGACAAAAGTAGCAACAGAAGAAGTCAAGAGAGAAAAGACTTAGGGGAGAAGTAAATGCCAAGCTAAAAAGACGATATTTGGTTCTGTAAGTCAGTGGGAGCCAATGAATGATTCTGAGGAGACTGACATGATAAAAGCAGTAGCCTGGCAGACTACAGATTACTTAATTAGAAGGTAGATTTAATGCCACCACTTAACATAGAGGGGACACTCAACATACTGAATGGGCCAAATTCTCCCAAAAAGGGTGAGACACAGCCTATCAACTTGCTTTGATGTAAGGGTGCCACTAGCTACCCAGCCATTTGCTAAATGATACAGGCTTGCTCCTTCTACTTAGAGGTTATGACTAGGGGATCCTTGGCAGCCTTCCCTACATGCCCTTATGCTGCTACTCTGGCCTCCTCAGCTTTCTCCTCCCCACTGTATTGTCCACCCAGAACTGTCCAAGATCAGGATCTTACGTGGAAGTCTCTCAGTATCGGAATGCACATTTCTTGGAGGTAACTGCCACTAATATGATAAAAGAACTCAAGCCAAGGCTGCAATGGCTGCCACAGCCACCAGTGTGTGTCTTCCACACATGTGCACTTTCTCAGAGACTTCTAGTGCCTTAACCCAGCAGTCCCAAACACTGGGTTGGGCCTGGACCATCCTCATTCCCAGCCCCAGGGAGTGGCTCACTGGTCTGGGACAGGGCCTAGTACCTACATTTTTTTAAATAATCCCCCAGGTGACTCTGATGTTCTGACAGATTTGAAACCACTGAAACTCCAGAGAACAGGAATTGCAGACACCCCAACAAAGAGAATATGGTGGTACGTTCTAGCCTTTCTAGATCCCTTCAAGTGAAACCATACAAGAGGTGCTCTACAGAGCTCCAGTGCTTTGTCTCAGACATGCAGATTTCCCCAATGTCTAGAATCATGCTGTGAAGTTATCAGATTCATATACATACAGCTACCTTCATAAGGACCTCATTAAATCAGAATTTGAGATCACTCAAACACCACCCACACTAACATTAACTTTGCTGTACTAAGCAGAGAAGAATTAAACATAGTAAAGGAGATGATAAATAATATGTTTGAACTTCTAAGAGAACTATATATACATATATAGCATAAACTACCATTTAACTCATAGACCATGATCATCTGTCTAGAAAGGAACAACTTTTGGCCATCTAGGTAGCTCACTATACTTTTCACCATATCTCCACAACAGCTGTACTATTAAATACATAATGTTTTTTCCTCCAATTTGCTCACTTTTCCTACTAATTCAGAAATTAAAATATGAAAGTTATAGTACAGCCATAAATAGACACCAATATTATTTAACATAAGTAGAAGTCAATTGTAAACATAAATACAGTTATTAAAATTTTAAAAGTCCATTCCATGGACCACCTAAAATTGTTTCCTGTACCACCCAATGATCCAACACTTCAGAAAACATTGACCTAGAACCAACCATCTCATTTGACTGAAGGAACTGGCATTTAGAGAGGTAAAGTAATTTGACTGAAGTTACACAGCTCCTAAGTAGAAAAAGCATAACTCTGGTCTCCTGGTTCCTTGCTCATAAATGTTTTTTCCTGTACCACGAATATTCAACTGATGTATTAATAGCAAATCACTGCCATATTTTCATTAAAATAAGTACCCTAAGTACCTCTACTCAATATTTAAGGATCCTAGTCCAAACAATTTTGTTTATATCTGGAAATAATTAAGAGGCTTTAAAAAAAAAAAAATTTGTCATACTTTTCATTAATTCTTATGCTTCCCCTTGCACCAACAATTTACAGTTTCCACAGCAAATTTCATGAAATTATACTTAAAATAACACTTGTATGCTCTTTGAGGTTGGCCCTCATGTTTGACAAAATGCTATGCATATTTTTAAAGATATTAGTATACTGAACAGTCAGACACTATGAGTATGACTCAGTTATGATTTGTCATTGAGAGCTAGAAAGCCACTACAGTCTGTAGGGTCTCTCTCCTCAAGCCCAAGTCTGCAGTTAGCAGAGACAAAGAAAAGGACAATAGCCATCCCTCGTCAACCACCAAGATTCATCTAAGCTGACTGGGTGGCATCAAGTGACCATAAGCCATGGCTGCTCTTAAAGAACTTGCTTAGCAGTAATGGAGTCCCCAAGTCATGGTGAAGGCTTGGTCAGCACCTAACCACATCTCCCAGGTAGCAGCCAGCCTCCTCTTCCCCAGCCACTCAAAACAGATGCACCACTAAAGGCACATTCCTCCTATCTTGTTGTATCGCCAGGGTTTTTTGTTGCTGTTTCTTGGTTTTTTTGAGGAAGATTAGCCCTGAGCTAACTACTGCCAATCCTCCTCTTTTTGCTGAGGAAGACTGGCCCTGAGCTAACATCCATGCCCATCTTCCTCTACTTTATACGTGGGACGCCTACCACAGCATGGCTTTTGCCAAGCGGTGCCATGTCCGCACGCGGGATCCAAACCGGCAAACCCCAGGCTGCCGAGAAGTGGAACGTGCGCACTTAACCGCTGCGCCACCAGGCCAGCCCCTATCCTCAGGTTTTAACAAGGTTATCTAGTCCATAACTCCAAAAAGAGAAGGGAAAAAAAACACACAAATTTCCACAAAACATCCTTGTAAATTAAATAGTTATAACAGCTATTATTCAGTGAATACATCCCAACTGTGTGCCCTGTGCTGTCTTGTCAGATAAATGTACAAAAACACAAGTACTGAAGAGGCACTGAGAGTTTGGGGTTGGGTTCCCCCACCACCATGGACTTCTAGGGAGAGAAAGGGCAGCTGGATTGGGGTGGGGGTGGGAGTGGGGAGAAGACAGGAGAGGAAGGAGACTCTGGGAGGTAAAATGAGGGAAGAGAAAAAGTACCAGGGTTTCTTTCTTCCCTTTTTCCCCCTAGTCTGTGGCATGAAAAAACAATGGCTTTTCTGAGGCACCGTGCAGACAAGGCAGCTCTGAAAAAAACTAATGGCCATGATTAATGACAATGGGCTGGAGGAGAGTAGGGACACAGCCGCCACATACATCATCCCTTCCCGTCAGTCTCTGCTCCTCCCTGCCCCTCTTCCTCCTACCAGCAAGGCATTATAAAAATGTCTTATCTGCTCCAGACGCTTACTTTAAAGCTGAAATCACAGCTAGACCCCCACCCAAAAGAAAAACAAAGAGTGAGAAAGAACAGCCAAAAAGAATGGCGCTAGAGGCCGGTAAAAGAGGAAAGAGCAAGAGAAGGAGAGAGGGAGAGAGACAAAGAGGTGATAGGGTGAACAAGAAAATGGCATGTAAAATAACTATAAGATATTCCAGGGGAAAACGTGCAGGCTGTAATCATTCAAGATTTCAGCAACTTGACTCCTCACATGCTGAAGCCACATTTTCAAGGTCTTATCTGCCATATGGTTCCCTGTTTGGATGATTTATTAGGTGTAGAAAGCACACTGATAAATTTTACTGCATTTCCCTGAATAGGCAACCTATGGTGTCAATAACAAAGCTCAGGCGACTTTAATGAAAACTGCAAGCACCAAAGAGTAACCATTTATTTATGAGTCGCTATAGTATTACTAGGACAAAATTTATCTTCCCTTCTCACGCACTCTGTAGAAACCAAATCTGGTCAAAGTAACAGAGATCACATCCATATGTCAGTGGTTTGCTAACATCTCTCCTGCATGAAACACTGGCTGTTGCTCTGGAGAAATTGTGTGGCGCTTTCAAGTGACCCATTTTGCATAAGAAATCTTGTTTTTATGAAAAAACAAGGGGAAACCTGAAGAACTCTGCAAACACTATAGCCTTAGCAATCACACTTAAAGGCAACTGGAATTTTTTCATTTTTCTTTACCCAGAAAATGGGACAGCTGCCCCAGGGGTAGAGGTGAAAAAAGAGAGGGCAGTATGCAGATGCAGAAGAGAGAGATTTGGAGATGAAGTCCAATCCATAGATATTTTAAATTTACCAGTGCACACAGCATCGTTCCAAACCTCCATCCGCTCTGTCTTAGGACAACAGTCAAGAAATAAGTAAAACCTGCATTCTCCACTCACTGCATGGTCTGCACTCCTGCCCCTCACTGCCCCCAAAAGGCCTCTCTTCTGGGCTAGCGGCTATCTGCAAGTCTGATGTATGTGTTATTTTTTATAACAGAGAAACAATCCAACATTTTAAAACACCAAAGGCAGCAAAACGAATAACCAATCTCGGAGGAGAAAAAAAATTATAGAAGAGGGGAGGAGGAAAACCAGATAGCACTCTTAATGTTTAATCCTGAGCCACAGTTAACTACTGCAACAAAATATATGGCCAGATTTTCAAGTCTACAGTTTTCCCCACTCACGTAACATGCTTATCCTGAGTGAAGACAGCCTTGCCGGGGAATGTCAAAAGAAGGAAGGGTAAGGAAGAAGTTTCACGGCAATAGCTACATTTGAGCAATGCTCATAGCCCAGCAGACCAGCGCAAGCAAAAGCAAGGGGAACAAGCCGGGCCGAGGCTTTGACCTGAGCAAATCTCAACCTTCATTTCTTCCTCACCAAAACTAATACTCTGAAAAATCCCTCCACCAGATGATTTTACCCAGGTTTGTTTCACTTTTTTTTATTTTATACAGCTTTTCCCTTGTTCTACATCAATATTTCCTCTTATACTTCCACAATGGGAGGGCACGAAAATCTGTGCTTATTGGTCCTTATCCATGCTTTTGGCCTCTCTACATCCACCACTTCAAAACAAGTAAAGAAATAAGCAAGCTCTTTGGAAATCAGAAAGAAATAATCAACATTTTAGATTAAAACCTCTTTCTCACATCACACATAAACAATTAAAAGTCATCTTAATCAAGTCAATTACTGCCATCACTGCTTTTAAAATCTGCTTAGTAAAATGGTATCAATTAAAGTTTAATGCCTTATAAAAGATCATTCAACTATTATAGTAGAATTAAGAGAAAAGAGGTGCTGCTTGGGCTCTGGCCATGTTTTTAGAGTTTCTCAACCAGAGAGATTTACAAGAATATTCATTATTGCCTAGATTGCTTTCAATTCAACTGCTGCCTTATTAAGAGGTAGTGCTAAAGGGCCCTGCACGGTTCAGAGCACACTCAACCAGCTGCATTTTCACTTTGAAAAATATTTGAACTAGTTTCCAGAGGCATCGGCATAAGTAAAACCTCACACTTATTTTTCTACACATCGTTCCTCTTAATTTTTAACCCCCTGAGTATTTTCAAAGGCGATCTAATCCACATAAGTCCTTTGCACTTAGCTCACACCAAATGACATCTGAGTGAGTTACGTGTGTTTCTAGAAGTCTCATCAACCTTTTCTGTTGGCCTCTGAAAGCCTTTCATTCTTGGCAAGCCTCATTCTGAGGAGAATCAACAAACTTGAACCTTAATGCAGCAAAGGGAACTAGGGGATCAGAGAAGAGGTCTGGAAGAAATGGCTCATGGGAAGACATCCAGCCAGAGGCTCCAGGGCAACAGGAAATCTCCTCTAGAGGACCTGATAAACAGGACCAACTTGTACAGTTGTTCAAGTTGTTCACTCTATAATAATGTTTGGCCAAGGGGACAGGTGGAAACTGATATCCAGGCTATGTTCCACTTGCCAAGCTCAGGTTCTGGCCAAGCTATACATCAACCCAGAGAAAGAGGGGGCACCTTTTTCTAATCTCCCAAAGGCACCGTATGGGCTAGCTACTGGTAAAGTCATATTAACAAAACCGAAGCCAGCCACAAAAGGAGAAATGAATGATCTCCACTTATATTCGGTACCTAGAGTAACCAAATTCATAGAGACAGAAAGTAGAATGAGGGTTTCCTGGGAAAGGGGCCGGAGGGTGGAGGGAAAAAATGGGGAGTTGTTGATTAACCATACGGAGTTTCAGTTTGGGAAGACGAAAAAGTTCTGGAGATGGATAGTAGTGATGGTTGCACAACAATGTGAATATACTTAACGCCACAAAATGGTACATTTAAAATGGGTCAAATGGTAGCTTTTATGTCATATATACCTTAATCCAACAAAACAGAAAAGGAAAGAAAAACAAAATCCACTACTCCCCAGCTACACACCACTATGGACTCTTGGACAAAGATTCTGCTCTCAGACAGGCTTTCCATGGGCCATGCCATTGGTCCCACAACTCAGAATGTACTGGGGCTGTGCTCACCACCACAAACATCCAGCCATACTCTACCTGTTCAAACCACTAGTCCCAATGCCCATCTTCTGCCTCCAAAGGACACTGAGGAGCCAGGGCATCTTTCCAGGGATCCTTGCCCCTAGCGCAGCCGACTCTTCTCTCACCCTGTCCTTCCTCTGCCTGAATCCTCAGTCAGCTTCAGCCTCTGCTAGCTGCCTCCCTCTCCTCAGCCTCAACCCACCCCGAACACTGGAAGAACAGAGGCGTGCTTTCACCCAAGTCCACCCGCCCCCACTACACACACTGAACAGTTCACTACTTTACACACTTTAAGTTTCCACCAGTATAAGGCCAACTCAGGAAGAAGAAAAGTTCATGACTCCTATAATTTGGAATTTGTGGTAAAATTTAGTCTGAGCTAGGCCAAAGAAAGGGTTTGCCATAAAAATTCACAATGTAAACAAGACTCGAGGGGAAAACATTCAAGCAAAGAGAGGAAATTATTCTTAAAGGCTTTAGTTCAATAATATATTTTATGGAAAATTTATTGCCAATTATAAACACATTAAAGAAAATATTTTGTGTCAGGATTAAAGAACCTGGTCCTGCCTCTGACGTGCAAGCATGGGTCAGTCCCATAAAATCCCTGGTCATGGTTCCCTCATCCACAGAGTTGGACAGAGAATTTCCAAGGTCCTTCTGGGCACTATCAGATTATGAAATTCATATAATGTACCTTGAACATTTACATATATGAATGTGTGTGGATATACATATATGTAACAATGAGGTCTGCTTCTGGGTAGAAACAATTTGTCAGTTATTTTAAAATATTTTCTAAGGTTAAAAATGATAATGCTGGAACTAGATAGTGGTGGTGGTTGCATAACATGGTGAATGTACAAAATACCACTGAATCAGATGTCTTAAAATGGTAAGCTTTATTTTGTGTATTTTAAAAAGTGATAAACCTGTATTTCTTTTAAACACTAAGTATGCTCACCAGTTCCTAAGCTGTAATTCAGCCCAGTTTGTCCAGGTTAGCAGGATTTTGCAGTACTAGAAATACTACCCGCTCCACCTAAACAGGCTTTTAATGTAGGCCTGAGATCTGGATGTGCCATACTTGGGCCAAGAAATGGAGACTAGGCATTCTTTCTAGCCAACAAAGTGTAAAGACCTCACCTCCTACCCACTGGGAAGGCCATGTCCCTGCTTACTGGTGACTACCTTAGCAGAGAAGACGCCTGTTGATACCTGTTCCCACAGGAGGGCCACACAGAGCAGGCATATTAGGGGCCCAGTTCTGCTTGATGCTCACACCAAGGCTTCACGACTGTATAACTCACCATAGCATATACTCAGATCTTCTCACCTGGCCCAGGGTGGGGCTCCTTCTAATGCACCACACATATCCACAACACTTAAAGTGGTGGCAATGCTTCTTATCCCAATTTTGCAACTTTTTAATCAAATGAAAAGCTTCCATGAACATGACAATCAAGAATTATCTTACACAGGAGAAAGTTGCTGAATTCTCTTAAGATACCACATTTACTCCTTCCAGAATTGGATACTGAAGGGCAGAGATTGACAATTAAGAGGATGGGATGGTATAGCCCAAATATTGCTCAAATGAAGCTCAGTGATCATTATTTTTTAAATCTCATTCCCCAAAACTGGAGCTTTAAGTCCCAATTAATTACCTTGACAACAACCAGAGAGTTCTTGACACTACTCATGAACAATCCTACAAACGAAAGGGGTGGAGGGTTGGGGGGGGGTACCCTGAAAAAGCCCAGTTCCAAGCAGTAGACTTTCCCTCAAGCCTCCCCAGGGCTCCTGGACATCACTGGTTTTGGATTTGTAGCACAGATTTATTTGCAAATGATATAACCTCCTCTCACGGTCCTTTAATAAGTCCACTTGGTGGAGTAAATAATGAACTTTCTCTGGCAATTCAAATCCATGAGTATTTCCAGGGACCTTCCTGTTGCCAATACTTTGGGCTTTCTTCCTTGATTCTGACCCCATCTCCCAGCCTGGGGAGGGCTGACTCCACGTTGCTAGCACGATCCCAGCTGCTAATTATCTCCAGGGCAGCCCTGTTCTGTTAGGTACTGTGCAAGATTTAATTGTGGCCCATGACCAAATGAGGGAGGGCTAAGGAGAAAATGAAGGTGGGGTGGCTCTTTGAGGGGGCAGCACTGAGTCAAGGGCAGGGTCACTGCATTCTGACAAACAGTTGCTGGTGATAAAGGTCTCTGGAGACCAAGGCTTGGAATGTGGCCCTTGACCAAGAAGGCAAAGCCAGGCAGAAGCAGTAAAATAAAGGAGTTCTTTGAAAGACACAGTGAACAGAGAGGAGCTACACTCTGATGTCAAGTGCAAACATCACCTGCCTCATTAGCTTTGTCCTCAAAGGACCAGGCTCCCCACTTCACAGTTACTGGCCCCCACTATTCCACTGCTCCAAATCAAGCAATTCCTAATCTGTCATGCAGATGGAAGACAAATTTGGGTCCCTGTCTGGCTACTGGATTTTTAACCACTCCAGCCAACCTTTTTTTTTTTTTTTTTTAAAGATTTTATTTTTTTCCTTTTTCTCCCCAAAGCCCCCCAGTACATAGTTGTATATTCTTCGTTGTGGGTCCTTCTAGTTGTGGCATGTGGGACGCTGCCTCAGCGTGGTTTGATGAGCATTGCCATGTCCGCGCCCAGGATTCGAACCAACGAAACACTGGGTTGCCTGCAGCGGAGCGCGCGAACTTAACCACTCGGCCACGGGGCCAGCCCCTCCAGCCAACCTTTTTGTGGTGAGGTGCCCACCAGAAGCAACAAGAGAGCTAATTAAAAATAGAAATTCCTGGACTCCACCAAAACCCACTGACTCAGAATCTCCAGGAGTGGGGCCCAGGAATCTAGATTTTTTAATAGATTGGGTGGTTCCAATGCAGCCAGTCTACAAACCAGCATTTGGGAACCTCTAAGTCACCTCACTTGCTTTCACATGAGGAATAAAAGCCAACGTCATTACAAAACCTAAGAAAGGCAGAGATTTTCCTTTAGAAAGAAAAAGATGTTCACTTGCAATGCTTTAGTGTTTGTTTACAGATCATTAAATGCAGAGAAAAAGAAGGCTAGAGATCCAAGAAGATGGTGTATTAAAAACTAAAACTGGAGGGACCAGGAATAAATTAGAGCATCACAAAGTTATCACCTATATCAACAGAGAAATATATTTCAACATAAGGACGTCCCAAGAAATATGATATTACATAAATCACTCCCCATCTGTATTAGCTTTAACAATACATAATTAAGACAATAAATCTGCTGAAAGAAAAACATCATATAGGTCAATTTTGTTCACTTAAATCCAACAAATTGGAACTTTGCGGAAATTTTAACATTTACTTTCCAATGATATATCAAGAAAGGCCTTGTTCATAATATAAGGAGGACTGATAGAAATAACTAAAACTCATAAGAGGACAGTTTTGAAATGTCTTAATCACTTTGGAAGTAGTCATTTCCATAAAATTTCATAATATTGTGCCAAATATTTTTAACTGGCCATTAAAACTGTCCTAAGAATCGCTATTGTAGACTTTGATTATCTAATTCAAATTACTGTGTAATTTTGGAAGCTACAAAATCAATTTTCCATAAAATATAATTTGGGCTTCGCTAATCCAAGCTGGCCTTCTTCCTAGTTAGGTTGAATTCATGGGGTTTTATTGTAATGCACTGCCAAATCAAATATAAATAACTTGAAACTTTGTGCTATTTTGGATTATCATACCATCCCTTCCCTCCATTAGCAGGGATGACCAGAGGTTGATAACACAATAAATATTTAATGGATGGCAACACTGTCCCTTGCCCCCAGAAATAGAGATGCAGACACAAACATACCTTCAGATCTATTTGTAACCCTGCTTTCTGCCCTCTCTCTCACTCATGACAAATAGTGAATTTTCCCAGTACAAAGAGAAATGCCAATCGACTCTCGCAAGCTAAAGGTAAACAGAAAGGAAGTAAGAAGAAAGGAATAAAAAAAGGACTGCAGCAGCTTGGGGAAAGCAGTTTTCATGCCAAGAGATCATCACCTCCTCTAAATGTCCCCAGTCCTTATAACATTTGAAATCCAAAGGAACAGTGGAAATCCAAGACCTCAGGTCGGACACAGGGAGTATGAACCAGCATGAACTAACAGGGGAACCACAGCAGCCCGGAGTGGACACTCCATACCTAACAAGAAGCAGTGAGAAAATGGAACTTCAGTTCTAAAAGCAGCAAAATTTTTTTCTTCTCTGGTTTTAATACTTTCACTGCACCTTTGTTTTAAAGGCACTTCAGGAGGTCTGACATTTTCTTTCCACTTCTGAATCAAGGGAGAGGAAATTAAACCACATGGTAAGAGAGTTGACATCACTTTCTCACACACTTAAAACAGACATACACATGCATGAACACACATACGTGTGGCCTCAGTTTTGTTCTCTTTAAGAGAGGGAGACATCAGCAGTGAAATCTTATTTCACTGTTAGAAAACTAGGGTTATTTGGAAGGAGGAATTAAGGAAGCACTTAATTACCACTATAGCCACCACCAACTTTCTCCTTCAAGGGTTCACATAATGATAAAGAACCTGGATATTTGAGGCAGAGAGAGTCAGATTTCTGTCCCAGCTCTACCTCCTCCTCTTGTGTGACCTGAGATAGGTTAAATAATTTCTATGACTCAATTTCTTCATCGTTCAAATACTGATAATTACTTCCATCCTAGTCACTATTACTCCATCAACATCCCAGTAGAGGGGGCTACTGGGATGTGCCCAGAATGTGCCCAGAAAGGATCCTTTAGGGCACAGGTTCCAGCTGTCACTCAAGTCAGATCAAAGTGTCCCACCAGTGCCCTCTCAAAGTATTTAACCTCTTTCTTTTCTTCTCCTCTTACTGCTGGAGAAGAAAATTTTTAATTATCTCATGATGTAAAAACTTTCTGGGTGCTATTCTCTGTTTGGGGTAAACATGGAAAACTTCGGAACACATCCAAACGGAAAACAGGCTGAGTCTTGACTGGAGGCTGCTGTAAACTACCGGATGGGGCAGGCTGTCTTCTATATTCAAAGAGCTACTATCAGCTGAGCTATTCAACATCCAACCAGCAACAGGAAGACCATCAGGAAGAAAGAACCCTGTAAAGAAAACACTCATAACCAAACTCAGAGAGACAGTGATCAGGACCAAGAATTCAAGTCTCTTCATACCCAGGCCCAGGACTTTTCCACCGCGCAGTGTTTAATCATAGAAATTGTGTGGCATTTCCAGTTTGTTTCTGCTACTTCTAAAGACAGGGACCCAGGCTAACACTAAGGAAGTTGTCCTCAATGAATTTCTCCTTTTCTATTCAATATCACAAATTTCTCTAAGTACCATATCTCATTTAGCGACTCATTTTCAAGGATAAACCTCAGGATGGTTGCTAGGAACTCACTAACTCTACCCAAGAAGGCAGTGGTAAGAAATAACTGGGAGATGGCAGAAGTGCTAATGATAAACATGGGCACTGACAAATAAATTGAGTTTCTGTGTCCTAATGGGTCTGAAAAGCAGTTGTAGCCTCACACTAATATTCCCAGAATTTCATATCTCATACAATATTTCACCCCAAGGAAGCTCAGCATCTACAGCAACAGATAATCTGTATTATTTCTCCTTGACTCTCTGAAACCCCCAAATTAAATAGGAACCTTTTCTAAGAAAATAAATTTGTCTCAAGTGCCTTTTCTTGGCAATGGGCTTGATCTTATAAAATACAAATAGGAGACAAAAAGAGAATGGTTAACTGATTGAATTTTAAGATTGAAAGGCACATGGTGGGGGGTCACAGCCCAACTGATTATTTTTATAGGTATGATATTGGGGATCAGAGAAATCAAATTATTCCCTCATTATTACACTGTGTGGGGAAAGACTAGAACCCCCATATCCTGGGTCGAAATTCACTGTTTTTCTCCTATCACATTACATTGCTCAGGATTCCAAGAATTCATGGCTAGATTTTTAATTGCTCAGCTGATAGATACAGGATCATTGGCTGCCCTCACCAATTCAGTAGTTATAACAGTATTTATGTACATGGGACAATAACTCTAGGATCAAAAGAGCAAAATCATGCCTTAATTTTTGAAAAAAGCCTTGAACAATGTGTCAACAACTGAATTACCTCCTCTGTCAGGCATGATTCTCTAACTGGGCTTAGAGGAACTCAATCTAAGGGGCTTAACCTGGGATCCCAAGGATGATGTTGAGGGCAACCCACGAATCTCTGAAACTAAATGTAAAATTTTATGTAAATGTGCCTTTTTCTGGGACAAACTGTCATAGTTTTCATTGGATTAATATTTCACCTTAATATATTAGGAATCACTAGTGGTCTCACTGTCCTAATACAATTATTCCCTTTCTAAAGTTGCAATGCCTTATGCTTCTTGTGAGTTTCATAATATCCCCTCACCTCCATTCTCCTAAAAGTGCTTGATATTAGAACTAGTTCAATAATATTTTTAGAGATTTTTAAAAACCCTCAAACCCCTACCATAAATCTGCAAGTCCTGGCTAGTAATTACTGGCAGAGTGTCTTGTGGTCCTCAGTATTGCCATTAACCATAGTGGACAGAATTCTCTTTAAAAGTACATTCTTAACAATAAAATAGACTCTAAATTTAAACGAGAATCCTCAGAGATGAAATTTTCTTTATTTTCCTTCTTTACCTGAAATCCACTTTACGAAATACTGACTTTAAGAAACTTTAACGTCAGTCTGACTATATCCAAAATGGTAAGATCCTGAAATATACAAGCCATTCGTATTAAGTACCAAGATATAAGGGTCCTCTTTAGTAGAAAGCTGGGTTACTGTATGGTTGAAACCTAACTATCCATCATAAACAACTTCAATACATTTGATATAGCAGGGCAGACGGGTTCTCTCACACTGAGGGTCATTTATGAAGCGATCAAAGGCTGTAGTGGGAAAAAGAAGTATGAAGAGGGACAGGGCTTTATAGAATGAAAAACTTTTCTCATTCTCAAGATTTCTTATAGTCTTTTACAACAAATTGCTTGGCTCTTGAGAACAGACTCATAAAAGAAGTGAAATACATTTTTCTATCCTGAATCTGAACTTTTTTTTAATAGATAAAGTCGTAATGACTCTTTCCAAACAATATGAGCCAACACTTCAAAAATTTCCATTGTTTCAAAGACACAAATTACTCTGTGCATCTACGTCTACCAACTGAATGAGGAAGAAAAACACATGAAAGCCATTTGAAAGACAACATCTCCTAGGAATTATGCTTGGAAGCTGGAAAAGCCCAGTAATCCTCCTACCTAGATAAATAGAGTTTTCCAAAAGACTAAGGGGACCAACAACGGAGCAGGGTCAAGCACTTGAATGTTATAAAGGAGACTCCATATTAGACTTTGGGAAAGAATCCAACATGTAGCTCCTTTATGGTTGGCCAACCTTTCTATGACACAGCCCTACCTTGAGTGGAAGGGAACCAAAACAAAACAATATCTTCAAGCAATTTATACACAATTCAAATGGAATTTTTCCAAGCTCAGAAAATCTGAAGTTTATTCAGTCCATATGCTATCCCAGGTTTTTATCACTTCTCTTTTAACAAACAGAACTTAGAGACAAGCAGCCATTTCTTAGTCACTCGAGATCAAAATCCCTCCTCCAGTAACCACAAATCATTAGTGACAGTAACTGTGCGTCATTTGGAATGTTTGGAGATTATTTTTTCCTCTTAATAAGAAACTCACTGGATGTACTTTAGAAGTGTCTCGGGAGCCCTACTCAATTCTTCCCCCATTAGCAGCAAACATGTGGCATATGATTTGACCTAACATTGCATTCCTTAAACCAGGATTTAGGAAAACTGACAATAGTTCAAAAGGGTGATTATCAATCACAGAAGACAGTATTCTGGAAGACAAAAGAAATCACATAAGCATTTACCTCATAGAGAAAATAAGCTTTTACAGTTGATCACTTTCACCATGCAAGTCAAAATTCATCCCTTCATAGAGGAGATGGTACAGCATATTCTAGCTGGAAAGACCCTAGATCAATCCCTACCTTTGCCAATTGACCCTTTACAAGTTACTTAATCTGAGGCTCAGTTTCATCATCTGTAAACAGGTAATGATAATAATAATACCTAGCTCATAGGATTTTTGCAATGATTAAATGAGACAAAGCATGTGAACCACTGAACACAGTGTCTAGCACACAAGTAAGCATTCGATAAATGTTATTACTACTTTATTACTATTGTTATTACTACATTTTTTAATTACCAAAATCAAGGAATGGAAAGCAAGATCCTAATGTTTCTTTCCTTGATTCTGCCTGTAATTCTGCTCTTACGCACAAAATTTTCCTTATTTTTATCTGTTTCCCCCCAAAAATTTAAAAAGCTCTTTCCCCTGGGGAAGACAAGTGCTAGAACCACAAAGAACAGTTCGCGAGGGTCCATTATTCCCATTTCTTTCTCAAGAATTGGATTGTTCTGATCGCTTTCATTCTCTCCTCGCATCTTCCATCGTTGTTCCCAGGGGGTCAAATTAACTTAGGAGAGAATCAGCCTTCCTGTTCCTTAACTTTAAGAAGAGGAGTGAGAACTCCCAGGCCAGAGATGTTCCTTTGAGCAGCTTGGAGGCAAGAAAGAGCAGCCATTCATTGAACAAATAAGTGATTTGCATTTCCAAGGATGTGGGGAAACATATTAGTTATAATTAGCAAACATGCAGAGTCCCTGTGACAGCTTCACTTTACAAACCCTTGAATGTTTGACAAGAAAAGGTCATGTTTTGTAAAATCCTCAAAAAGGTCATTCAATAACAAATCACGTGAATGAAATCGCAAGGGTTCAGGGAGGTTAACAGAAACACCACAGGCAGTAAAGTGCGTTTTCAAGGTAAACAAGGAAAGAGGGAAAGCGGCCTTGCTTCAGCTCTGGAAAGGGAGAAATAGAAGCAATCTCTAATTTACCAAACACTACAATTTTAAGACATTTCCTCTGTACTTGGTGGTTTAACACTGAATGTTATTTCTCATGTTCAGCACACTTGGAGGATTAGCAGATAACAGCCCAGCAACATTTCAACAGTTCTTCAAAAGGTCTAGGCTGACCTTAGCCAAGGCGCTCTTTTGTATTATTTATTTAATAAATCACACCAGTGGATTCCACTTAAAATAAATCGGTGGCTGTATACGTGGCATGCACACACTCACACACTCTCAGAAGGTCCCCATGCAGAACTCTCCCTCAAACACACACCCCAAATCTGGAAACTTTAGCCCCAGAAGCCTTTTCTTCTGGCACTTTGACCTGCTCATGACCCCTTTCTTCCTAGGTCTGTTTTCTTCTTCAACAAGAGCCAGCCTCACATCTCTCACAATCAGGAATAACAAAGGCTTGTTTATATAGGGCAATTTAGCTACAAGATCAGTGGGGAGGCAAGAAGGATGATGCATCTGATCCACAGGTTGAAGGCACACATCAGATGTATAGGGCCAACAGGTTTAAGGGGGGGCTCCCTAAGGGCAGGACCAACTAGCTGGTTGCCTTCCAGAAAGTACAGCCAAGGCACAGGAAGCGGGGAACATCCTCTAGGCTGCCTCAGACTTGGGCACACCCTTCACACTCAGGGTATCGGATATTAAGATTAAGAATGCTGTGGAAAAAAAGTGCTAGAGGCTGAGGCCAAGCAGACAGGCAGCACAGACCCCAGACTTCCTAGAAAGAAGAGTTACCCATCAGAGCCCTTGGAAAAGGGGCAGCATCTTAAGGAAGAAGCATGAGACTGGGAGTTGGCAGATCTAGTGCCTAACTTGTTCTGTGACCTTGAGCAGATTAATTTGACCTATCTGAGCCTCAGCTTTTCCATGTGTAAAATGGGTTAATACTTCTTGCTTACTTCCATAGGTAAGTTAAGGACAAAACAAAATAAGAAGAACTAGAGAAAGCCATGTGTTATTTTATGCAAGCAAGGGTTTAGGGTAGAAGTCCTGACTCTTATGACCACTCATTTCTACATCCTACTTCAGCCTCAGAACCTCACTGAGAAACCACTCTCTAAAGTCCTGCTCTGCCCATTATCATAGCTATGTGGGGCTATTTGAATCTAAATTTTAATTAAAAATTACACAAAATTTAAAATTCAGTTCCTTAGTCACAATAGCACATTTCAAGTGCTCAGTAACTACACATGGCTAGTGGCTACCATATTGCACAGTGCAGATACAGAAAATTTCCATCACCACAAAAAATTCTATTGGGCAGTAGTGCTGCTTAGACTTCCCTGTTTTAGATGGAAGACAGCCATGCCAACTTTTTCCCCATGCCACCCTACCCTTTCCATGGATATCCCACTTTACCTCAGCCTCCTGCATTCCATATTTACCATAAGACCAACCTCCAGATACAGCCCTGACTGATGATTCAAGCATGTACCTCTCACCTTTACAATTACCTGCTGACCAAAAAGCCTCACCAGTTTGGTGACTGTTTGATCAGAATGACGGTCAGAAACAGGACACCTCACTTTGTCTTTCTTGCCAACTATTTTAGCTTATTTGCCACGAGTACAGGGTATAATTAATATCACACAGGAGCCAGCATTGTCATTTTTCAAATCATTTCCCTGGAAATGTTCTACACCTCTTAATGGCCCTGCTAATGCTGTAGCTGTCATGTTTTGGACAGCTGCACTTTTACAAGACAAACTCTGCAGCGCCAGGAGCCTCTCTGCAGACTTTTTAGCTCAGAGGCTCAGAGGCCGTGAACACCAGCCGGTAATGGCTAGATGGAAATCTTTGATTAATTTTTTTACCTCTTGGTGCTGACTGCTTCTCAAGTGTCACCTTCCCAACTTCCATCCCCAGCCACCTCACTTCTTCTTCCCTCTCCCCTTGACCTCCACCCCCACCCTGCCCTCTTCTATGCCACCTGAGAGACAGGGTATGAGTGAAATAGGCTGAAGTCATGACTGATTAAAACCAATACACTCTGCCCAAAGGTGCAAAGGCTCAAACATGTGGATGGAAGCCTGGACTCCTTGCTAAATGCCACATGCTGAAAAAGTAGGGCCCTTCGTGTCTAGTTAATTTTATTTTTCAGAAATATGCTTATTCCTCCCTGATAACTTTTGGCAAAATGTTCACATTTCTCTATGTACCAGGCATGTATGAAAAAGACTGGGGAAAGAGAAGCACAATGAAAGGCGGGTTATATTTGAAGCTTCCCAGGAGCCATGCACAAAGCAAGCAAGGCCCATCTGAGCCACGCCAAATATTTACTAAGGGACACCAAACAAAGATGCTTTTAAACAAGATGGCGAAATTCACCAGATTGTTTTGGGCAGTAGTAGCATTTTGCTGTTGCTTTTTATAGGTGGAAAATTTTATTTAAAATCATTTTTAAAAAATAAAATCATTTTAAATAAAGACAGATTGTTTGAGTTGAATGTTGTGGTTAATTCTGCCCAGAAAATATAACCACATTGTTCAACACTGTCCAGGAAAGCCCTCTCTGCTAAGGCCTTCTGTCTTAGAGGGAGCTAAAGCCAGATTTGTCTTAAAAGAAATCTAAAGCCATGCCAGGGACACAGCTCTTTCTTAGGCTAAACAGCAGTGTTGACTCACTGCTCCTTTAATACTGTTTATTAGTGATCCGCAGCCCACGGAGAGATGAGCACACAACTTCCATTGCACGCTGCGTCTGCAAAATGCTACAGAAAGTTGGATTCATCAGTGAAGCAGCAGGCCCCTGGTTGAAACCAGCCAGGCCAGAAAAGTGACACGAACAGGATGCTGCTAAACATGCACAATTCGAAAAGACACACTGTATTCTCTTCTGCATGATTTGCTGCCATTTAAAAGACAATAAACAGCAACTTTAGATTGCTAACAACGTGTCATTTAAGGTTCGCTGTTGCTCAACATCAAGAAAAATCAATGCCAGCTCTATGGGGGCAGCAAACCCCGAGAACTGAGCTCCATTTCAGGTCTGTTTGAACTCATTTCCTTTCTCCATGGTTGCCCCCTTGTACTCCCCCTCAGGCGTCCCCTCGCAGCAGGCTGACAGCTTGACACATTGACAGCTCGCACTGAATGACAACTGATTTGTACAAATTTCAAGCCTTATAAATCTACCTGTCACAACAACAACATAAAAGCGCCCAGGCCCAGCAGGTAATTCGGAAAAAGCTTCCCTTGACAGCACTTTCTGAAAAGCAATGGCGTGCCTCCTGCCAAAAATTCCAACTATCATCGTTGTATAACTTTGAATAAAAATTCAGGGCCCATTTTCTTGCCAACAGGCTACCAATCGTCTTATTTAAAGATTAAAAAGAGTGAACAGGAGAGGGGGGGAAAAAACATCCACACAATTTCATTTTATACTGATATGAAAGTAGCACCACCTGCTACGCCAGGATTACCACACCGTTTTTCTCTCCAGTGCTCAGAAGGAGTAAATGAGTGAGGCTATTTACGGTATTTAAACAATATCCGAGATTGCAGGGGCTGTGCCTCCCAGAACCCTCCCTGCTCACTGGGGGCCAGTCCTGCTGCCAAAGCTAGGCGGTTTGACTGTGGGGGGCTAAGAGGCAGGGGTCCGAGGCTGTTGCTTCAGGTAAAACCACCCCAAGATTTCTCCAAGACAAAAGCCCTTCATGTGTCCATACCCCCACCCCTCTTGCCCACTTTTCTTACTAAAATCATCAAACTATATCAACGTAAACCTTTAGCAAAAGACGCATTTTCATTCAAATCAACAGCATATCACATTATTTCACCACTGCATCTTTATTACAAAATAATAACTGGAGTTGAGAATTTGGACTTGGCTTTTAGGTGTGGTTTTATAATTATGTGTAACACTGAAGGAAACAATCTTCTAGCAAAATAAGGTACTTGAGAGAGAGAGAAACTAAGTATACAAGCACTTAAACAGGAAAGAGCAGTTTACAAACAATTTCTCTTTATGTCTACTATTCATGCCTTTCCAATTACACTTAATATGGAGAAGGGTGTAGCTGAAAAGTGGTTGGCATAATTTCTCATGTATCTCATTTGCTCATGTAAAATCTCTCAGTAGACTCACAGATGAGAAAATGAACTGAGTCTTGCCGTTGAGGGTTTGTTGTAAGTACATGTTGAATGGGGATGCTAAGGAGACTCCTGGGAAGACCAAGGATGAAGGCAAAGTGAGTGTCCATCCGACTGGCTGAATTCAGAAGCCAGAATGGTGCCGGCAAAGCATCCTGTCACAGAGCAAGTCACCTCCTCTCTTTAGCGGGGGCAAACGTAATAGTGAAGAACACAAATGCGGGAAATGACATTTTGGTTTTAGTTTCAAATTCTGGTTTTTCCTTTTATGAGTCATGTAACTTTGGGCAAGTTACATTTATACTCTCTGTTCTTGAATTTCACCATCTGTATAACAGGGATCCTAATCATACCTACCTCAGACAGTATGAGGTTTCAATGCCTGTAAAAAGTTTAGTTCATAGTAAACAATATATATTCATTCATATATGGATAGACACATGTACATATATATAAAATATTAAAAGTGATAAGTGCTATAAAGAAAAAAAGCAGATTATTAGTAGTGGTACTTGTCTCTTCAAGATTACAGATATAATTACTTTTCTCCCGTGGAGTGCAAACTTCTAACATAGTACAAAAAAAAAAAAAAAAGAAAGAGAAGAAGAAGTAGTAATAAGGAATAACCCTGAAAATGTTCTAATTCATTTGATTAAAATGTGCAGATAAGTGGTCAATGTAGCTAAACTGAATTTCTTTCCCACCCTATCTTTTATAAATGTCTTTATCTACTCTTTTCAACTTGTTTCTTCATCAGCTCATAACTAATGAAACCAGTGTGTTGGTGGAAAAATGTATTAATTTAGAAGCACATAATTTACACTGTCTTAACACCATATATCATTCAGAAACACTATGAATATGTAGATTACAAGGGGAGAAAAGCAACATATACACACACAGTATACACACAAATATCTAAACACATAAATATATCTAGAAAGAGAATATTTTGGCCCCAAAATACAGCTGTCAGTATTAGCTGGCTAATCTTGAGACTGAGATTACAGAACAGAATAGGATGTTATGATTTGCTCTAAAGCCCACTGTCAACATCAGCTGAACCCTAAAATATAACTGAGATTAGAATTATCCAAACTATATAAACTGATATCCACTTTGTAACATTCTTGTTATTATCCTTCTCAATTTGGTTAATGTCAAGACTGACAAGGGCCAACTGAACTTCGGATGCCAACAGGGAACAACAATCAGCAAATCTATTATTTTGTAATTATTTGTATGACTAAGAGCAAGTGTTTTGATTATGAACCATTAGTGGCCATCAGTAAATAACATTGGGTTTGAATTTCACAAGCATGTTTGAATTTCAAAAGATTTGCATATCATGCTAAGAAGCCAAAATCAAACTAAATTGTCATGTAATAAAGTAATTGGTAAGTCATAAACCAAAACAACTACACATCAAATCTTTGTAGAAGGAGATAGAAGGACTACCTATAAAATTGATAAAGGAATGATCATTTACATTAATTAAACCAACCTTCTTCTTCATCTTTCATCCATGATAGGTAAACATATGAGCATAGGTGAGGCATGAATAGGAAATAACAAGGTATCTCAGTTAAAGTTCATCTTCAAGCCAATATCCACCCGGAATAAGTAAATCAGCTTGTTCCCATATTAACCTTTCTCTTCTCTACAACCCATTTCGGCCTAACAGAGTGATAAATAATATTTTTGTTAACCATTGTCTTCCTGACATCAGTCGCTGAGATTTAACAAACATCATCTCACATATGCTGGGATCCCTCCTATCATGACCAATTAAATAACAAATCATTCAATGGAGAACTGCAGGGCTGACAAAGGCATAATCTAGTACAGTGCTGGTCAGTTAAGTCACACGTTGGCCCACGGAGAGTTTGCTTGGGAAAAAACAGTTAGGAAACTTTAGATGCAAAATACATGATGTTTTACGTATCTTTTCTATTTGTGTGTGTGTTGTAACTACTTGTTTCCCAAGCCGTAAGAGCAGTGCTTTCAAACCCATTGGTCTTTGGTACCTACAAACTTTTTTTTTATTCCAAAGAGGCTCCTCACTTAGCTGCTTATTTCTCCATCTCAATAAGGGCCAAATCTGGAATCTCAGACTGTTGTCCACCCGTTAGCCATCAGTCCACAGACACGGATAGGCTTTAAACTAAAAAGTGGTGTTTCCCTGCAACCTAGGAGAAAGCACATCTCCAATCACTAAGAAAATCCCTAGGCCTTTGAGCAGCTTCCTTGTGCCCCAGAGCTGGGCGCTCTTGGGTTCAGGATGACTCCCCTACTCCATAAGTGCATTCTACATTAGCCCGTCAACAGGAGTACCCATGGCCCCCAAAGGCTAGATTTTCAGTCCTTCAACCAAGAACACTTTGAGAAGAGTGGCTGAGTTTCTACTGCCCATGGATCTCTGTCTACATTTGATGGAACAAAAGGATCAATTTCACCCAATCTTTCCCACAGAACAACTGGTCACAAAGACATTTTCCTGCCACCTGAGATCATGTGAGAAGCACACATCATGAGTCACCATGGCCTCCTCAGCTCTACTTAGAGAAAAAGCCAAGTGTCTAAGGCCATAAGCTACTTAACCAGGCACCACTCTCCCAGTCTGGAGGCCACCAATAGTCCAGGCATGGCTTGTCTGGCACCCCCAGGAGTAAGATGGGAGAGCTGGCCAGGAAAAAAAAGGAGAGAGGATCCACACAGCCTCTGACTTGAACTTCCACGGAATCAGTAAATTTTTACCACTTAGGACAAGCCATGTTATTTGTAACTGTCAGAGGAAGGAAAATCTGTAATTGTTAAGGGGGATGAAGCCTGTGCAAATTCTTCCCTGTGCAAAGTGAACAGTCAATCACTTTTATAAGGACAGCAACAACTGAAACTATCCATTCGTATACTTTCCTTTAGTCAACAATATTACCTTTAGTAATCTGGGGAATGTGCATCCATAAATTACAGAAAGTGTTATTGCATTGCTGAATAAACAGCAACATTTCCATCAGCAGCAGCAGTGGCAGCCCCACAAAGGTATAACAAACAGACTCAATCATTTTCTTGTCAAGCTTTGCAATGACTGCAGAGTTTACTGCTGGAGATAATGTTGCTTTCCTCAGCATTGTGTGCCAAACTGCAAACTGCTTATTAAAACAAAACCTCTTTTTCAGAGCAGCATGAGTTGGATAATCACTTATTGCACTCAAGAAAAAACAGGTTTGGTGCCCAGAGGAGGTTAGCAATCAGGCATATGTGTTAACATTTGGTTGGTAAAAACTGGTTAAAAAATAAATTATCTGACATTGTGGTGGGGAGGGAAGAAGTTAACTTACTAACATCACTGTCCCCAGGTTGCCTATTTTCCTTACGACAACATTCAGTTTTCTGACAATGTGTTTCAAAGTATTGAGCTAGAGGGCTTGATGGAAACTTTGGTATGCGGAGTTGGGAGGAGGAGAAAGAGTGGAGAAGATTCTGGAAGAAAACCAGAAATGAGATGCAGCCTGCTAGTCTTCATGGGAAGAAATCTCTGGAAGAAACTGTATTCCAGGAGCAGGAGATAAGACTAAGAAAAGGGCAGGAGGGAAGCAAGTAAACTTTAAGAACTAGGCATTTGTGACTAAACTATTTCTGAAGACAGCGCCTATTATTACTCTCCAAAGAAATCACTTGACATAACTAACCCACCAATAGCACTAAAAAACCATCCTCAGTTTTCCCCACTTAAAATAAACTGGCATCCATTTTACTGAGCCTGAGGAACAGGTATGCTGAGATGGAGTCTGGGAGGCCTGCCACGTCAGGAGGGCTGCTCTGTAAGGAAAACTATTATTCCTGACTACAGAAGAGCTGTCCCAATTCTTTTCCGTGTTTTTTTCTTTTCATGTCCATTAAAAATGAATTAATATCAAAGTAGGCAGACCCCTCCCCTCAGCGCATCCCTCCACTGTCTCCATGCTGCTGATAGCCTTGTGGTCCCAGATACCAGCTGTGAAAGAGGAAAGCGTATACTTTGGATGTCTCTATCAGAACAGGAAATGAGACTTTGAAGACTTTATTACAAGTTTGGGCGGCATATGAGGTTTGACTTCTATTATTGCTCTAAAGTGAGAATGAGTAGAAAACAAAGAAAAAGAAAAACCTCACAAAAGTAGAGTGGAAAGTCATCTCCAGCAAGTGTCATTCAACCTCAACAATAAGAGGGGACACAAATGCAGGTCAGCCCTATGTCACCATGTCCCATTCCTTGGGGGCACTGGTCAGTCCCCAGCTCTCACCACTCCTCCTCCCTGTTTTAAACCAGCGGAACCAAGGGCCTCTCCAACCCAACCCATTTCATTCCTCTTTGCCATCTCAGGGCCTAAAGTCAGGCTGTTTCCTCTGGAAAGCTTATTCTCCCTTTGCTTCATTCAGTGTTCACATCATTAGGCACTTTCTCAGAGAAAGGCCTTCCCTAACCACACAACCTTAACTAGCGCCCTACTCCTCCACCTGATACCCCCATCATCTCCTCTGCTTTTCTTTTGACTTTTCTTCAGATCATTACCTCTAACTGAGATGATATCGTTTATGAATGTATTGATATGTTCTCTACCTGTCTCCTCCATGACTAGATAAACTCCACAAAGGCAAGGACTTAATTTTCTTCACAACAATATCTCCAGCACCTAGAATAGTGCCCAGCACCCAGTAAGTAGGAGCTCAATAAATATTTGATAAATTACCTAAACACTACTCTGTAGTTGAGGAGAAAATATCATCATGAATATAAATCAGATACCTCTGTCAGACTCAAACGATGGTTTCTGAGTGCAAATTATGAATCCTGATCATGGGAAGGATTGTGAAGAATTTAAAAAAAGAAGAAATCTTTATTCTCCCATCTCAAAGAATGTGCAAGAATAAGTTACTTCTTTTTAATTAACGGTGAGCCATAGAAATTCTGGGGTTTTTTGTTTAAAGTACGAATATGAAGGAAATTTGGACATCTTTAAGTGAGAATGATACAAAGGCTTTCCCCATCTGTTTTTAAATGCTATTTTTAACGTGTTTAATTACTGGCACAAAGAAGAATTGAAAATAGTATATCTACAACACTCATGTTCCCATCCAGCTTTACCAAATCTTAACATGTGGAGCCATATTTGTATCAGATTAATTTTAAGAAACAAAATAAATACTATAGAAAGAAATGATTGCCTATCTATTTTATTGTGAGGATTATGTACATCTGAAGTCTAAAGATATTTAAGTCACTATTAATTGCCACATATTATAATAGTTACCAGCTTCCAAAGGCATTTATCAACCATTCTCACTTCTCTTCTCTTGCCAGCATTTTAATTCTCTCTTTACTCCTCTTCCACATCCCTCTCCATGGTTTCTTTTTGTTCACTTCTCCTAATCTCCTGCCTCATTCCCCAACTGCTTTCAAAGTTGGGCCAGATCATGTCCATTCCAAAATAAATTCCAAATAAGAAAACACTTTTTTAAAAAGGAAACCATAAAAGCACTAGAAGAAAAGCAAGGGGTGGAGAAGTCCCTTCTACTGAAACTAAAAATCCAAAAGCCATAAAATAAAAGATGATAAATTCAACTGCATAAAAATCAACTGTATACAAAGCAAAGATTTTATATGGAAAAAAACCCAGAAAATAAAGCAAACAGAAAGCCACCAAAAACAAATCAGAAGGCAACCAAAAAATGTGGAAAAAGAAACTGCAACTCAATCACAGAAAAAGGACAAATTACACACACACTGAGTACACAGATGCATACACACACACACACACACACAAAAACACACATACATAAAGAGAGCTCCAAAAACAATCATAAGACAAAAATCTAATAGAAAAATGTACAAATAACACAAACACAGTTCACAAAAAAGGAAATACAAATGCCTCTTCAATATATAATAGGATGCTTAACCTCATGAGAGAAATGCAAAGTAAAACATTAAGAAACCATTTTTTTTACCTGCCAGATTGGCAAGAACTCAAAAGTTTAATAATATGCTCTGTTGGTAAGGCTGTGGGAAAACAGGCGTGCACCTATTGCTGCTGGTGAAGAGATAAATTAGTTAGCTTCTGAGGAGTGCAACTTGGCAATGTCTACCAAAATTACAAATGCATATGCCCTTTGACCCAGTAAGTCTATTTCTGGAAATTTATCCTATAGATATACTTGCAAACATTCAAAAACGACAGATTAAAGGTCATTGCTTGCAGCTCTGTAATAGTGAAAGGAAGAGAACAAGCACAATGTCCATCAACAGGGGACTGGATAAACAAATTATGATGATTCATACAGGGCAATACTATGTACCCATAAAAAATTAATGAAAATGTTCTCTGTGTAGTGATATGGAAAGGTATTTTTGTTAAGTGAAAAAAAGGGGGCAAAATAATATGAATAAAATGCTATCTTTCGTATAAATGGGAAAGGAATAATACAGATATTTAATTTTGCTTATACATACAAAATTTTAGAAACTCTGAAAAAATATACAGGAAACCAAAAATAGTTACCTTTGGGGATTACAGTGAGAACTGGGGAAGATAAGGAATAGAATGGGAGGAAAAATTTTCATAATCTTTCATATCTCTTAGGTTTCAAATCATAGGGATATTACCTTTTCAAAAATTGAAATTGACAAAATATAAACCTCACTCACAGAGTGTTAGAGCATTTTAAATGTCAAAAATACAGTTTGGCTAGAGCTGTTTGCCATAAACAGGGAAAGGACAGCCCTGAGTGGGAAAGAACGGCCCTGAGTGGGAAAGAACTCATGTGGACTTGGCAAGAATAAAGAAGGGGTAGGGAAGTTTCTAGGCATTTTGGCCTTGAATTGACCAACAGACTACTGCAACACACACAACTCAGTATACTTTTGACAAAAAGTCTGTGGGCCTAATTAGTCCATTTTCTCTCTTTGGTCATTCCTTCACTTTCTGGAGGTCATGGTAGCACACTTCCCAGGTGCTCTCTCTTTCTCTGCCTTGTCCCCAGTCCTTCACTGATGTCTGGCTCACCTCCCACCTCCCAGGCCCAGCACTCTGTTCTGCCTTGCCAATAAACCCTCTCTCACTTCACCTCTCTGATATCCCATAACTCATTCTTAACTCCATTCAGTCTTCCTTCTCTCAGATCTTTCCTGGTTCATAGCAAGTGGCTAGACTTTAAGATTATCAGTGAATAAAAGAAGATCAAAGGGAAACGGTGTCCAGTTTCACTAAGAAAACACAAGCAAGACAAGATTCAGCATCCATTGTTTGGAAAGTACCTCAACATAATAAAAGCCATATACAAAAAACCCACAGCTAACATCATACTCAATGGTGAAAAACTGAAAGCTATCCCTCTATGAATAGGAACAAGGATGCCCACTCTCCCTACTCTTTTCACATAGTATTAGAAGTCCTCACCAGAGAAATTAGGCAAGAAAAAGAAAATAAAAGGAATCCAAATTAGAAAGGAACAAGTAAAACTCTCACTGTTTGCAGATGACATGATTTTATATGTTGAAAATCCTAAAGAATCCACAAAAATACTGTCAGAAATAATTAACAAATACAGTTAACTTGCAGGGTACAGAATCAACATACAAAAATCAGCTGCAATTCTATACACTAACAATGAACTAGAAGAAAGAGAAATCAAGAATACAATCCTGGGGCCAGCCGTGTGACGCAGTGGCTAAGTTCGCATGCTCCATTTCAGTGGCCTGGGGTTCACTGGCTCAGATCCAAGGCGTGGACCTATGCACCACTTATCAAGCCATGCTGTGTCAGTTGTCCCACATATAAAATAGAGAAAGATGGGCACAGATGTTAGCTCAGGGCTCAAAAAAAAAAAGAATGCAATCCCATTTATAATCACAACAAAAAGAATAAAATGCCTTGGAATAAATTTAACCCAGGAGGTGAAAGACCTGTACACTGAAAACTGTAAGACACTGTTGAAAGAAATCAAAGAAGATGTAAAGCAATGGAAAGATATTCCACACTCATGCATTGGAAGAATTAATGTAGTTAAAATGTTCATATTACCTAAAGCAATCTACAGATTCAATGTAATCACTATCAGAATCCCAACAACATTTTTTCACAGAAATACAAGGATACTAAAATATATATGGAACAACAAAAGACCCTGGATAGCCAAGGAAATCCTGAGAAAAAAGAATAAACCTGGAGGTATCATACTCTCTGATTTCAAAATATACTACAAAGCTACAGTAATCAAAACAGCATGGTACTTGTAGGAAAACAGACACACAGATCAATGGAACAGAATTGAGAGCCCAGAAATAAATACACACATTTCTTCAACAAAGGAGCCAAGAACATACAATGGAGAAAGGAGAGTCTCTTCAATAAATGGTGTTGGGAAAACTGGACAGCCACATGCAAAAGAATGAAAGTAGACCATTTCCTTACACCATGCACAAAAATCAACTCAAAATGGATTAAAGGCTTGAATGTAAGACCTGAAACCATAAAACCGCTAGAAGAAAACATAGGCAGTATGCTCTTTGACATTGGTCTTAGTGGTATCTTTTTGAATATGTCTCCAGAGGCAACAGAAACAAAGGACAAAATAAAATGGGGCTACATTAAACTAAAAAGTTTCTGCATCACAAAGGAAGCCATCAACAAAACAAAAAGACAACCTACCAATTGGGAGAAGATATTTGCAAATCATATATCTGATCAGGGGTTAACAGCCAAGATATATAAAGAATTCATACAACTCGACAAGAAAAAACAAACCACCAGATTAAAAAATGGGCAGAGGATCTGAACAGACATTTTTCCAAAGAAGACATACAAATGGCAAACAGGCACATGAAAAGATGTTCAACAACATCACTAATTATTAGGGAAATGCAAATCAAAACTACAATGAGATATCACCTCACACCTGTCAGAACAGTTATAATTAATAAGACAAGAAATAAGTATTGGAGCAGATATGGAGAAAAAGGAAGCCTTGTACACCACTGGTGGGAATGTAAACTGGTGCAGCTACTATGGAAAACAGAATGGAGATTCCTCAAAAAATTAAGGATAGAACTACTAAATGATCCAGCTATTTCACTTCTGGGTATTTATTGGAAAAACACATAAACACTAATTCAAAAAGATATATGCACTATATTGCAGCATTATCCACAACAGCCAAGACCTGGAAACAACTTAAGTGTCCATCAACAGATAAACTGATAAAGAAGATGTGGTATATGAATACAATCGAATACTACTCAGCCACAAAAAAGATGAAATCTTGCCATTTGCAACAACATGGATGGACCTTGAGGGTGTTATGCTAAGCGAATTAAGTCAGAGAAAGACAAATACTGTATGATTTTACTCATCTGTAGAAGATAAACAAACAAATGCATAGATACACAGGACAGATTGGTAGTTGGGGGGGTTGGTGAAAGGGGTAAAGGGGCACATGTGTACGGTGATGGATGGCAATTAAGACTTTTGGTGGTGAACATGATGTAGTCTAAAGAGAAGCTGAAATACAATGATGTACACCTGAAATGAATATAATCTTATAAACTAATGTTACCTCAATAAAAAAAGAAAAGAAAACATAAGCAAGAATCCTTTATCATTTATCTTTAGCATTCACTTACACAAAAAGAGATCTTGGAGACAGGATTTTAGGGGTTGTACAAGAGACAACCAGCATGCATTGCCTCTTCTAAGGATCCCAGCTCTGCCCATTGCCCCATGAAGGAGTGCACCTGAAAGGACATGTTTTCTCCCAACCTTAGCTGACTGAACCAGGATAGATGGGCATAGGAGCCAGTGACCAATCATGTTAGATTAGGACTATGTACCTTTCCAGTCAAAGCATTTTTGGATGCCAATTCTGTCATTCAAAGGTACTAATTTTAGGTTCCTCCCTGCTTCAAGTTGTCCTAAAGACTTAACCAGCACATCATCAACTGCCTAGTCATGGTAAGTCTCACAGAACCACAGACAGAGGAATGTGGCATACCATTAAGGACTCTACAGAAATGCCACTTGATCTATTCATTTTATAACACGCATCTTTTTAAATACAGTTTTTGTAATTATATGTATGTATGCACAAGATAGGTTAGCAAAGTGTTGTTAAATGTGTGGGTTAAAGACTTCAATTAAAAAATAATAATGCACTATCTTGGCATATTTGTCTTAAGTGGCCTCTAAAAATCTCAGTGGGTTCCCTTAAACAAAAAAGCACAAGCCTTGATAGCATATTTTTAACATGCTTTGCAAACCACTATCAAAAGCATCTATGAATGCAAATTTAAGTATAGTCTATATGCATGTCACCCCACGTTCTTTATCAACGGGATTCAAGTGAATGAGATTTTATTATAGGTGAAAAATAAATATTGACAAGTATGTCACACAACTAAAACTTTCATACTCTACTATTGGAAATAAGTTGCTACAACCACTTTGGAAAACTGTTGTGCAGTTTATACTAACACTGAACAACTAGTACACTCTATGACCCAACAATTCTATCCCTAGGAATGTATTCAAGAGAGAGGGTATGTATGTTCACCAAAAGACAGACAAGAATGTTCATAGTAGCACCATTCATAATAGTCAGAAACTAGTGGAAAACAATCCAAATGTCCATCAACAGTAGAATAACTTTTAAAACTTGGCATATCCATACAAGGGAATACTAATAGCAATGAGAATGCATGAACCACTGCTATATCAACATGGATGAATCTCACAGATATAATGCTGAGCAGATGAAGTCAAAAACAGAAGAGGAAATACTGCATGATTTCACTGACATAAAGGTTTAAAACAGGCAAAACTAATCTCTGCTGTTAGAGGTCAGGACAGTAGTCAGTTACCCTTAGTGAGAGAAGGGGTACAAGTAATACCTAAGACAGACACTCAGCGAGCTTCCAGATGACAACATGCCTGTATTCTGCTCTGCATGCTGATGACACTGGTGTGTTCACTTGGTGATAATTAATCAAGCTGGGCACTTAGGATTTGTGCACTTTTTCGTATGTTTGTTAAACATCAACAAAACATTTATTTTAAAATATTTAGGAAAAAATTGCCTGCAATTACCCTTCAAAGTGTTAGGTACCTGAACTGCTGCCCCAAAGTTAGAGGGACTCTTAATTCCTGTCATTAGCTCCTGACACGTCCAAATGATTCTTTGGCTACTTGTTAATAATGGAATCAAAAGGCACTAATCTCATTATCGACTGTCAGCAGGCGCTGTCAGAATGCTGTTGGCCATTAGTCGCCCACTGCTACAATCAGTCAGACACTTGCAAAGCACCCAAAAGGAGACATAAAATACTGCCAGTTTAGTTCTTCTCTTGTCCCACTCACCTTTCACCAACCTCATGCCAAATCCTTCACACCCCAGACCACAAGCTGCCTTCTCCAAGAGGCCATCCCAGACCTCTCTGGCAACCATAGAACTCCCATTCTCTGAACAAAACTCCTACATTTACTCACTCATCCATCCAACCATGCACATCCACATAAACATTTATTGAGCACCCACTATGTGACAAGGTCTGTGCTCACGATACAAAATTGAGTAAAGCACAATTCCTTTCCTTTATCTGCTCACAGTATTGCATGTAAAACAGACACAAAAACAATTATGACAAACACATACATGGAGAACAGTGGGAACAAAGGAGAGGAACATGTAAGCCAGTTTTAGGGCTGAGGGAAAAAGAAATGATTCCTAGAGGAGGTTTCACATAAAATATCCCTTAAAGGATGAGTGGAAGTTGGCCAGTCAAGTGAAGACAAAGGCAGCTCCTAGCAAAGGGAATCTCTATGAGTAAAGACACAGAAGCAAAAAGACCTGGTGTGGGGATGTGGGTGCTGGCATGTGGGGAACTATACAGAGTTAAATCTGAGTGAGGGCAGAAGAGAGCAGGCATAGAGCAGATTACACAGGTCTCTGCAAACCATGTGAAACAGATGAGACATCATGCCAGAGAGAAAGGGCAGTCACTATGGTAGCGAACAAGGGAATGGCAGGGTCAAGTTTGTCATCAAGGAACCATGTGGGAAATGGAATTGGAAAGAAAGAGGCAGGAGACATCAACATAGACCTACTCCAAGTAGGGTTGGAGACGAGAAAAACTCAAGAAACGTTTAGGTGGTAAAATCAGAAGGACTTAGTGATTGCTTTGGTACAGCGTGAGAGTGGGGAAGGAGAAAGGGAAACTGATGAGAACTGACAGATAGGTGAGAGCACCTGAAAAAGATACAAGAGGAGGAGAAGGTTGGTGAGGACAGGAGGGAAGGTCAGCATTAGAGGTATTAAACATGAGGTGCCTGAGGGGACTTTAGGGAGTATGTTCAGCAGGAGGGTTGAACATGTGAGGCTGGCAGAGAGGAACCTTGGCTAAAGGTAAAGATGGACTCATCAACACACACTAGAAACTAAAACCCTAGAGCGTATGAAATCACAGAGCACATGTGGTGAGAGAATAGACAGCCTAGGACTCACAGTAACAGCAACATTAAGGAAGAAGTGGAGGAAGAAGTGTCTATAAATAGGACAGAAAGAAGATGGGCAAAGAGGTAATCAGTGATCAGGGAAGTGTGGTATCATCAATGTCAAGGCCGTGGAGAGTTCTAATACATGAGTGACTGATCGATAGTCCAAAATGTAATAGCCAGAGGTCCAGGAAGGTTAGAACTGAAATAATTCCATTGAATTTGGCAATTACAAAGTCACCGATGACTTTAGTGAGAGATTTCAGACTTCATTTCACTTCTAGCAACATGGCAGACTAAGCTGATACAAACTCACATCTCAACACTCTTAAAGAAATCTGGATAAAACATAACCCTCCTCTAAAAATTTTAATATATAGCAGAGCTGGGGGTAAAAAAGAGAGACCAACTGCCAAGTAAGAGAACCAAAGACTAAAATCCAAGCCTACGACACAGGAGCCCATGACAAGACCAGACCTGGATATAAACCCAGGTGTTTAACGCCCTCAAAGGGATAGGACATGTTACTTTGGGCCTACACAAGATAGGGAACTGGAACTACAAGTTCCACATAAAGCTGGACATCTAGGGGGAGCCCAAAAGAGGACAAGAAAAACCTTATCTACCATTACAGAAAAGTATAAGGAGGCATGTTGCTTCCCAGAGCTTTGGGCAGAAAAAAGGCCTCTGCAACAAACTAAAACTCTAAGCCTACATTACCCATGGGTGTACAGTAATGGTATTTCAAATCCAAGATAAAAAAACAACATAAAACTGGTGTTAGACCTATGAAAGCTCTGTTTTTCAGAAATAGTTTCAAATGCAAGCTCACAGTAAAAAAAAAACAAAAAAAAATTCATTAAAAAAATTATAAAACACACAAGGAAACAAATAACTAAGAGAGAATCAGCCAATCACAAATGGAAGAACAGGAAGTTATAGAAAAACCTGAAAGGCCATAAAACAAGAGTTTAAAAGGTATAGGAGCCATTATGAAATAAGATAACACTATAAGGAAAAAGATTTGAAAAAATAGAATATCGAAAAAAAACATAATCATCAAAATCAAATAAGTGATCAACAGGCTCAACAGACTACGAGGTACACCGAAAAGCAAACTTATGAACCATAGAGTAAATCTGAAAAAAAATCACCCAGAATTCAGGACCAAGAGACAAAGAGATGGCATGTACAAAATAAAAGATTCGTGGCAAGGAGGACAGAATAAGGTCTACAATATAATCTAATAGGAGTTCCAGAAGAAGAAAAATGGGAGAAAGGCAATAACCAAGAAGAGAATTACCGAGGATTTTCCAGAAATGAAAAAAAAAAAAAAAACATGAATTCTTAGATTGAATAAAGTCACTGAGTACTAACAATTTTAAATAAAAACAAATTCACGTGTTGATAGATTGTATTGCAATGAAAAATTTGAAAAACAAGTAGAAATAAAGGATTATCCTCAAAGGAATGAAAGATGTAGAACAGACTTCTCACCAATAACAGTAAACTCCAGAAGACAATGAAATCTGTATCAGTCAGCAGGCTACCATAACAAAACACCACAGACTAAAGTAGCTTAAACAACAGACATTTATCTTCTCACAGCTCTGGAGGCTGGAAGTTCATGATCAAGATGCTTGCAAATTTGATTTCCGGTGAGAACTCTCTCCCTGGCTTGTAGACAGCTGCCTTCTCACTGTGTCCTCACATGGCCTTTCTTCTGTGCTCATGCAGAGACAGAGAGATCTCTGGTACCCCTTTCTCTTCTTATTAGAACATCAATTCCACTGGATTAGGGTCCCACCCTTATGACCTCATTTAACCTTAATGCCCTCCCTAAAGGCCCTATCTCCAAATACAGTCACACTGGTGGTTAGGGTTTCAACGTATGAATTTGGGGGTGTGGGGGACACAATTCAATCCTTAACAGAATATCTTTGAGGTGTTCAGAGAAAAAATAACTATCAGCTAGAATTCTATACCCAGATAAACTATACTTATCCTTCAGAAATAAAGCCAAAGTAAAGATATTTTCAGACAAAGTAAGAAAATTCCTGCATCTAAACCATCACTGAAAGATCTACTAAACCAACAGTACTGCTTAGCGGTACACTAACTGAAACTAGACGGAAAGAGTGACTAGAAGAAGCAATAAATCAACTAAATTGATAAAATATTCATTCAACAAATACCTACTGAGCACTCTCCCCTACATGCCAGGCACTGTTCCATTTGCTGGGGATGCTACAATGAATAAAACAAAACCCCTGATTTGTTACATATAACCTAGTAAATGGTGGTAAGTGCACCAAAGGAAAATAAAGCAGGAAAAGAGGACAGGGAGAAAAGACAGAGGTTTTACTCTTATGTTGTTAAATCTAATATGCATTGAGTATTAAAAAGTATTAATAGAGGCGAATTTTGAGGGTTTAAAAATAAGAGATTCCACATTTGAAGATAAAGGCAACAAGGATCATTTGGCTCAGATAGACTTAAGAGGCTCAGAAACCAGTGCTGGGGAACCAGTCAAGTTTCAAGCCTCTTTCCATATTTCCCCTCTGCCACCCTCAGTACACTGTCTTGTCCCTGACCATCAGACCACAAAGTGGTAAAATGACTGGAATTACAAAAGTTCTCACGGAAAGTCAACAGAAACTAGTGAAACAAGCAGAACCATCTCTTACTCGTATCTCTTCTTAAGAGCAAAGAAATCTTTCCCTGAAGCCTCTTGGAAGATTTTCCCTTATGCTCATTGGCCCATGGCTAAACTGTCGCTGTCTGACACATCAGACAGTGTCACATGCCCATGGCTAAACCAATGACAGCCAAGGGGAATAGGATCCCAACATTGGTCTTAAAACAATCCAGATTAAACCCCTGTAGCTGGATCTAGGTAACATGGAGAAGAAGAGACACCCAGACAAAATCCCAGCTTTTTCAGCAAGGAAGAAAGCAATGATCAGCGGGGAGACCACAAACAGCATTTGCCCCACCTGTCATCTGCCTCAAAACTTAGCACACAGTGGTGACTATGTGACACTACGATCACACCTCCACACAACATGTCAGAATATAACCCTGGAAATTTGAAAAAGGAGCTTCATGTTAATCTAATTCTCTCTACAAGTCCAACTGCTTTAACAAGCCTATAGCTTGTGCTCACGGGCCACAGGCACATTAACCAATCTACATCTCTATTGTGCTAATTCAATAACCAAACTATAAGGACAACGGGACCAGCCAGCTGCCCCAAATCAACCCCTGAAGACAGTGGATCAAAACACTTCCCATGAAGCAGACCAAACCATGGTCAACTCATGCAGATATTCAAAGCTTCCCAGAAGTCCCTATAAAAATCCTCTCTCTTCAAGCTATATAGCCACTTCCAGATTAGCTGAAATGTCAAAGAAATGTGCCTTTCACTAAGGACCATTTTCAAATTATTTCAACATTAGCAGGTTGAAGGGAGGTTGTGGAAATGGCTGGCTAAAGTGGATTAAATCTTCCTTTCTAAGAGAAATTGAAGTTATGATAATGGAATTTTAGAGTCAAAAGGGACTTCTCAGAGACTATTTAATATGACTCCCACATTTTACAGATGAGACTTTGCACAAGTCAGTGGCACCAAGTCTGGCAACCTGATGAAAGATTTAATCCAAGAGAAACCTTTTAACTATCTTTGTCATCACATTGTCCTGGGAACAAGAGAGTATACATTAATTCAGCAGTTCTCAACCTTTGTGGTAAGTCACAGACCCAAATCTTACATCCAATTTCAGGTTGTTCCTGGGCCCTCTGAAGATCATCTAGAGACTCTCAGATTAAAAGTCCCTCCATTAGATATAGTTAACATACTCAGTTCAGATAATTGAGGTTACGATTTCCCATATCATTATGTAGATGTAGGAAATCATTTCATATTACCTACGTAGTTCCTTTTTCGACCCTCGAGTACATCTTACTCAGTTGGTATAAATTCAAGAAATTCTATTCATTTTTAAATCACTCCAAGAAAAAGAGAATAGTAATCCCATAATGTGAGGTGATTAAGGGGAAGCCTCTGCCCTCTTTCTAGTGCACCACTATATCCCTAGGTCGAACAGAACTCCTAACAGAAGGTGAGCCATCAATAAAGGTCTTTAAGTAACTAGATCAATGTAATGCTTTAACCTTTCAAGACATTTACAAAACTATTATCTCAAATCCCTTACCATCTAGGAAGAACCAGTTTGATTATTATTCCCATTTTATAGATAAGGAAATACAAAGAGACTCAATGACTTGCCTAAGGTTAGTATCTAAGAGCAAAATTAGAGGTATACCTGGGTTTCCTCGCTGGTTCCAGCTATTAGATCAGTGGTACACAATGGCACTTTTTCAACTGGAAATAGCCATACAAATATAAACTATTGTTAATATACTGTATTCCTTCCAAAACAAAACAGAACTGTCTGGTGGATTATCTGCTCACTTTGAATTATCCTTGCTGCTTTACTCCACTAGCCTGGAGAATAGCACTGGGTATGACTTAAATTAAACTGCCTCCATACACATGAACTAACCAGGCAGCAAAGGCATAAAAATGAAGTTTTCCATTGGCTAGCTGACCACAGCTAATCTCCACAGTCTTCAAGTAATCCTGCGTAACTTTCACATCATCTTGATCTGATTTGTGCTAAACTAATCCCTTCAGCTGAGCATAATCAGCAGGAGAAAACAATTGTGTGATTTGTCTACAGGCACTTCACCAACTTGGATCACTTTCCAGCTCATTTTAGCTGGGTAAATAATAGCTTGATATGTAGCACCTGGTAAGTGAAATGAAAATGGAAAATGTTTTAGAGTTTTTGCTTAATGTCTTCATTTCTACTGTAAATGTATTAAAATTTTCTATCTGGGTTTTTATTACTGTTGATTGCTGAACAGGGGAAAATAATCCAAGCTGGCACATTAATGAAACACTTTTTTTTCTGAGGTCCCTTTTTTGTTTTAAAGAACAAAACTAAACACAATTCATTGGTAAAAATCCACTTCAACTTTTAACTCTTTAAAGACTGAACAGGAGATATCAGATTATTTGTACATGCTTTCTCAGCCACTTCACCCTTGTCTAGAAAACCCACTGCTTTCTTCTGACACAGTGGCATGTCCAAACCCAGCCTTATGTTTTCAGATTTGCTCCCTCAACACCATCACTTTGTCCCTGTTCAAATAAATGGGCTTTCAGAGCCTTCAGAAACATGCCTATCCAATCCAGAGAGCTATGACAATACACAGAAAGAGAGAATAGAAAAAGAGTACCAAGAATCATGGGCATATGCCAGGAAAGGCTCCACGGAGAGCAGACATGCCCTCGGGAAATAGTGCCAACATTAATCTAAGTCTCTCAAAAGTGGGTTCAGCCCCACCAGTAACAACAAAGAGAAGCCCAGCACCCTTCCAACAATCCTCTCTCACACAGATACTCATGAACGAGTTGCTTTAGAAGCTCACATTCATCCAAGAGGTGGTGTCAGTGGTGGCATTAGTCACACCTGCCAGTGAATAGCAAATAACAGCTGTATAGACACAAGTGAATTATTGGTCGTAGGCTACAATCTCCCAGGAAGCAAACTATGCCATTTCTATGGCTTCCAGGCCAATTGAAAGGAACTTAAACTTGCAAATGATTAAGTGTCTTAATTGTGTCATCTTAAAGCATTTCATTACCAACACCAAAAGGCTGGGAGAAGCCCAGCTGCGGTATTCAGATGCCTGATCCTAAATTGTAGCAGCCATGACACTTTCCATCCTACTTCTCCTTCATCATCAGATCCTGTACATGAGTTCTTACTTGCCTGATGTGAGCTAGTGAGTGAAAGGGGCAGCCCTAAAAACCAAGGTTTCTGGGGCCGGCTCCGTGGCCGAGTGGTTAAGTTCGCGCGCTCCGCTGCAGCGGCCCAGGGTTCGGATCCTGGGCGGGGACATGGCACCATTCGTCAGGCCATGTTGAGGCGGCATCCCACATCCCACAGCTAGAAGGACCTGCAACTAGGATATACAACTATGTACCGGGGGGAGTTTGGGAAATAAAGCAGAAAAAAAAAAAAAAGATTGGCAACAGTAGTTAGCCCAGGTGCCAATCTTTAGAAAAAAAAAAAAAAAACCAAGGTTTCTGACTCCCAGTCAGTGTTCTTTCCCCTCACCACATTGTTCCTTTGTATTTATATAACAGGAAAGGGGAAATTTGGGGAATAAGTATGAGGTGTTCAATGGATTTCTCCCAATATTTAATTTTGTGAACTCAGCCTGTATTTACTAAGTACCTGCTGAAAATCCAGCCCCATGCAAGATGCTAGGGATGATATAAAAAGAAACAAAACATGTGGTATATGCCCTCAAGGAAATTATGTCCTGGGTCTGAAGGCAAAATTTACATCACACTAACAACCTTCATTCAGCAATATTTATTAACACACGCTATGAGCAAAGCATTGCGCTAAATGCCTTCAGAAAAACTACGGTAAGGCAGGAATTACCCTCCACCAAGGAGACTATAACTGAGTAAAGCTGGGCTTGAAACGGACCTCAAAGACCACCTAGTGAGCTCTTCACACTAATCACACCCTAGCCAAGCAACTCTTGTTGTGCTCCCCCTAAAAATAATTCCAGTTTGTCTACATCCAACTTAAAATGTAGGGCCCAGAACTGAACACAATATTCTAAGTGTGGCTTTCTTTCTTTTTCAAGGTAATATGCTTCTGTCATTGAACCTTTTATCTCGTGAGTTCCTGAAACACTCACATTCAGATATGTGAAGATGTTAAATAAAACAATTTTTTCCCACACATCACCCATATTCTGGTACTTTACTTTAACAGTTCATTTGAGGGCCCAAGTGCAAGTGTAATCTTAAATTTCTTCTCTTCTGATTTGGCCATATTCTAGCTGATAAAATATTGGGAGATCATGATTCTATTATCTGATTCTATTGTCCTTCCCAGCTGTCTCCTAAAAATATGATACATGCACTTTCTGTATCTTTATCTAAGTCACTGGTAAATATTTTTGCCCAGGAATCAGGTACAAAATCAAACTCTGTGGTGACAAATAAAAATGGCAAGTAATAGGATATATTGGAATATATGAGGAAGCCATTTGGTGTAAACCTAATTCAGCCTGAACTTGTCTTTCCAAAAGGGCCTGACCGAGGCCACTGAGCACGCATTGTATATCTGCTTTAGAGATTCCCTATGGCAAGAGCAAAAGGCCCTTGAGATAAAGGTGCAACTTCCCTCCCCCTCCCAACGTTGGCGTCTCCTTAAGGATTAAGTATCTTTCCTTAGGCTAGAAGCTGATTGCTGCCCGCACCTGTGACCGTCCAGCTGGAGACAATAGACTTGCCTCCTGCTACGCCCACCAAGATAGCAGACCTGCTACCTGCTGTGTCCATCAAATGCTGTGCCAACAGGGCAATCTTGTGACTATTGTGGGAGGGACATTTCAATCATATGTGAAACACCCTCTTTGAGGGTATATAACCACCCGTATACCCCCACTTCTTTGGAGTGCTCTGTTCCTTTGTGGAAAGACTCTCCTGGGTTATAATCCTAAAATTTAAGCTCAGAATAAACTCACCCAAATTTTCATTTATAGATTGGTTATGGATTATTTTCGTTGACAGTGGGAAACCACAAGAAACATTCCTCCATTTAGGTGCCCTCTTTTTTTTTTTTTTTTTTAAAGTTGGCACCTGAGCTAACAACTGTTGCCAATCTCCTTTTTTTTTTTTTTCTGCTTTTTTCTCCCCAAATCCCCCCGGTACATAGTTGTATATTCTAGTTGTGGGTCCCTCTAGTTGTGGCATATGGGATGCCGCCTCAACATGGCCCAATAAGCGGTGTCATGTCTGTGCCCAGGATCCGAACCAGCGAAACCCTGGGCCGCCGAAGCAGAGAGCATGAACTTAACCACTCGGCCCCGGGGCCAGCCCCAGGTGCCCTCTTTTGATAGAGCTGTTTGGCACAAATCCAGTATTAAATGCCTTCCTGATCTTCAAACGCACGATGCTTAACACATTTCCCTTACCTACTAAGTCAGAAAAGAAAGGAAGATCACATGACCTGATCTATTGCAATGAAGCCAGAAAGACTCACAAACAATTGCTGGTTCACTATCCATCCCTGTAATAATCTATATTAGAATCTCATTCCAGATTCCAAAGGTCATCTTTGGTTAGTAGGGAATGCCAAAGAGAGGAAACAGGACTTCAGTTTGGCCAAGCATAGGGCACTCAAAGAGAATAGTAAGGCAGGGACTGGGATATGAGCACAGAAGACTTTGAAGCCTGCACTGAAGAGATTAGATGTAACTCTGAAGGCAGTGCAGAAACAATGAATGCTTTGGTGCAGAGGAGAGGCATAATCAGAACATCTAGAAAGAACAATCTGACAGTGGAGGGCAAGAGACGTAGGAGTGGGCAGTGGTTAGAATTATAAAGACCAGGCCCTTACAGTGGTTCAGGAAAGAGGTTTGAATAACTTGACTAAACAGCGAATGAGAACATCAGAACACAGGACAATGCTAGAGGTACAATCTTGTGACTAATTAGACAGGGAAGGAAGCAAGGGAAGAAGTAATCAGTGATGATGCTGAGGATCCCCAGGGATGTCACTAAGTAAGGAAGGCCAGAGGAGAAACTGCCTTTTGGAATAAAGGAGAAGATAAGTTAGTTCAGACAGAGTAATCTTGAGGTTCCAAAGGGACATCCAACGTGGAGCTGTCCAGAAGTCAAATGGAACAGTGGAATTGGACCTTGGGAGAAAGATAAAGTGGTGCTGGAGACAGACTGTGGAAATATCTGTATTTTGAAGTTGACAAGAAGAAAACAGGCCAGAAAATGATCCAGGGAAAGAATGGCCAGCAAAGTGTAAAGAAGCTCTACATAGAGCTATGTTAGAGAAGTCAGAGAGAGAGAAGCTTTAAAGAAGAAAATCATGTCAAGTGAGAGCAGTCGAGGAGAAGAAAAAATGAGAAGCTGCCAGTAGATTTTGTGCTTAGAAGGCCATCTGAGGCCTTCAAGAAAGTATTTTAGCCTTAGCAGTGATTCTTACACTTTAATGTGTCACAAATCACTTGGGGATCTTGTGAAAGTGAGGATTCTGACTCATTAGGTTTGGGTGGGGCCCACAATTTGGCATTTCTAACAATTCTCAAGGGATGCCAACGCTGCTGGTCCACAGACTACACTTAAAAGACCAGGAGGGAGTGATGAATAGGTGAAAATGTGAAGGTAGTGAAGGGAGACAACTCTTTCAGGAAGTTCAGTAAAAGAGAAGGAATGAGCGATGGGATAGGTAATACGGCTTGTGAGTGCTGTAGGAATTAAGAATCAGAGGAAGAAAGAATCAATAGCGCTGTTTTTAAAGAAGTTCTCTGTCCTAGAAGCTCAGTCTGAGAGCTCTGATAAGTGTGCTATGGGAATTCAGTCTACGATTTCAGTTCCTCTGTCCTTTAATCTTACTTGACCCAAGTGATATAAAGTTTAAAGCTAAGTAGGAAGTATAGAGTTTGACAATCAAGATGGTCAGCAAAAGTTAACATACCTCTCCATGATCCTAATAATTTGCTGGTTAAACATCCCATTAGCTGCCCCATTCTCCTTCCAAGACACTCCCTGACTAGAGGGCTGCTCCTACAATGCAGTTCTCTCTCATACTTCAGCTCCAAGCCTCCCCAACTCATCCACACCTGTTTGATTAAGACTTAGCCTCTGTTGACAGATTTTTATCTTTGGAAATGCCCCTGCCTGTCCCAGAAAGCACAAGTTAAGCAAAGGATTAACTAACACACTCTCAACTGATACAGTCAAATCAGCATCCAGTTAAGAGGCAGAAAACAATTTCAGGTAAGCACACTCAATGAACTGCTGCCGAGATGCCTCCAATAATCCCCCAGTGAAAGAACTCAGCATTCAGCCCCTGTCCCCTGACAACTGCCTTTGTGCTTTTAAATGGATACTCTATTCATGAAAGAACTTTAATATCATCTTGATACACCCTAGAAAACAAAATCATCCCTCCAAACCCACAAAGAATGTCTGACCTGCCAAGGTCACATGATGGTCCCAGCAAGTCAGAACTACACAGAGAAATCTCCCCATTAAAGTGGTGCCAGAGCTTTTGCTTCTAGAGTTCACTAGAAAATGTTTGTGAACCCTTTCCGCTCCTTGAAATGGATCAATCAGAATGATCAAATGAATTGTTTAGAAAGAGGTTGCTATAGGATGAGACCTAAAGTATATTAAGATAAAAATATCACGTTATCCTAAATGGACCACTTTAAAAGGGAGAGTTTATAGGCAAAAATCATCTTTCCTGACACTTATGCAAAATCATGGAATCACAGAATCTTATAATCTAGAGAGGTCCTTACAGATCAGCAGAGGAATCATCTATGAAGCTTGTTGAAACTGTAGATGCCCAGGCTTCACCCCACGCCATGGACTTGTGGACCCAAACTCTCCAGGGGTGTTCAATGTATTCATTTTATTTATAAGATCCAGAGAAGTGACTTTCCTAAGAACATAGATGTTTATTGTATAGTAATACTCCACCTCATTTCAAAAAGGATCTAAGGCAGAAGTCATGTGGTTGATAACAGTGCTATCAATGACTGAATATAGGCCCTTAAATAGGATTCAAGTCAATGAAGACTCTGAGGACTAAGTTTATGTTATCCAGTGCAAAGTCTTATTGAAACACAGAGAGTTTTGCTCTCTTGTTAGAGTACCTGCAAATAGCTTTCTTCTCTCAAAGGAAATAGAATTCCATTGTGCCAACATCTCTTGGTCACACTTAAGTCCCAAAATTGCTTTACATAGCCTAATTTTCAGGGAGGTGCTTTAGAAAGTTTTTAGTAGATACTAGGCAAATTAGGCAAGGAGGAAAAGAAGGACAAGAAACTATGTTGACCATCATCTAATTTACTTCTTTTTTTTCCAAGTTGGAGGAATATGTTTCCCAGTCCTTTCTCTGGTGGAGGGTTGTGGGGGCATAAGTGCTGTTTGCCCAATGAAGCAGTATACTGCATACCCCCTCCTTCATCAGAGAACTTAAAACATGCCATTGTGCTGGCTGTATCCTCTTTAGACACCACTTAATAAAGTCACTCACACTAGGCCTCCTGCATGTTAGCCTGAAAGGACACATCAAAACATCTTGTCCTTGAAACCTCTTTGGGGCCCAGATGGAAGACAGTTGGACTTAACAAATCAACACACAGCTCCATATATTATATGGCCTTAAAGCGGGGGAAAGGAGAGCTCAGTGAAAACAGTAACAATTTGCTTAAAGATGGACAGGATGCAGCCAGGCGAAGCAGGAGAAAGACACATAGGCATTTTCCCCCATGCTTCAATCCCAGCTCCAGCTGGTTCTCAGCATTGAAGCAGAGCCAGATCTAGCTCTGTCTGAACTGCAGTGTTGAATCAGGCCAGAAAATCTGGACAAACCAGAACCCATGCCTCACGTCTGCTCTAAATAGCTCATTTTCTTTTATCTGGTCTACGAGTATCAATCTTGCAGGGCTAGAACATGGGTTTCCACAGCCACACTGTCTCCACAAATCTCACAACCATTTAAAAAAAATCCCTGTGAACTAAAAAGTCAGGCTTTATAGGTCCCATTTCAGTCAGGTGTTCAGTCTATTAACATTTACTGTAATTAAAGATATGGTTTAAGTCTACCATGTTACCTCTATTTTCTCTGTCTCTTGTATTTTTTGTTCCCTTGTGCCTCGTTTCCTACCTTCTTATAGAGTATTTTCTTAGAATGTCATTTTAATTTATCTATTAGTTTTTAAGCCATATCTCTTACATTACTTTTTATGAGTTGCTCCAAGATTACAATATACATTCTTCATTTGTCACACTCTGCTCAAATACTGTACAACCTCCTGTAAAATGAAAACAATTGTGCCACCATAGGTGTCCATTATCCCACCCCCAGACTTACGCTGTAGCTGTCATGTATGCTACCTCTACTCACACTATAAACTCCAAAATACAATATTAGAGTTTGGGGTTAAACCCTCACATATATTGTAAAGAAATTAAGAGGAAAAATAGTCTTTTTTTTTACCCATATATTTATCACATCTAATGTTCTGCTTGCTTCCTGAAGACGTTTCCATTCTTCAGCCTGTAGAAATGCCTTTATCGGCTTCCAGTCCCTGGTGCTTCCCTGCGGCCCGAGCCAGCATGATCCACTGGGCCTTCAGGGCATCACCTGGAGGAGCCCACTCAACCTGGATGCACCCTCAGACCGGCTTTGAGGAGGATGACTGAGACACTATGGGCCACACACTGTGTGTCTGCTCTCGGGGAACTGTCATCATTGACAATAAGCGCTACCTCTTCATCCAGAAACTAGGGGAGGGTGGGTTCAGCTATGTGGACCTAGTAGGGGGGTTACATGATGGACACTTCTACACCCTGAAGCGAATCCTGTGTCACGAGCAGCAGGACCAGGAAGATGCCCAATGAGAAGCAGACATGCATCGCCTCTTCCATCACCCCAACATCCTTCACCTTGTGGCTTATTGTCTGAAGGAGCGGGGCGCTAAACATGAGGCCTGGCTGCTGCTACCTTTCTTCAAGAGAGATACACTGTGGACCGAGACAGAATGGCTCAAGGACAAAGGTAACTTCTTGACTGAAGATCAAATCCTTCAGCTGCTGCTGGGTATCTGCAGAGGACTTGAGGCCATTCACGCCAAGGGTTATGCCTACAGGGACATGAAGCCCACTAATATCTTGCTTGGAGATGAGGGGCAGCCAGTTTTAATGGACTTGGGTTCCACGAATCAAGCATGCATCCACGTGGAGGGCTCCCTCCAGGCTCTGGCCCTGCAGGACTGGGCAGCTCAGGGGTGCACCATCTCCTACTGGGCCCTGGAGCTCTTCTCCGTGCAGAGCCACTGTGTCATCGATGAGGGGACTGATGTCTGGTCCCTAGGCTGCGTGTTATATGCCATGATGTTTGGGGAAGGCCCTTATGACATGGTGTTCCAGAAGGGTGACAGTGTGGCCCTTGCTGTGCAGAACCAACTGAACATCCGGCAGAGCCCCAGGCATTCTGCAGTGATGTGGCAGCTGCTGGCCTCGATGATGACTGTGGACCCGCAGCAGCGCCCTCACGTTCCTCTCCTCCTAAGTCAGTTGGAAGCACTGCAACCCTCAGCTCCAGGCCAGCACACTACCCAAATCTGAATAAACCAGTGGCCACATTGAGAAGGTGGCCCCTGTGCCTTGGAAAGAGGCTCCTATCCTTCATTGCAATCTGTCCACTCTATCCAGGACTGCTCTCTTATAGTTGGGGTGAGAGCAGAAGCAGAAACAGAAGACTGAGCTGCCCCCAAGAGCAAGAACTGGACAGGGGGCCTGACTGAGCTGGGGTGGGAGGGGGGATGGGGAAAGGGAAACTGATAGAATATGTCAAGGCTCTGAGCAGGACTGCTGAGCTTCCATCATGTCTGCTCCAACTCTGGGAGCAGGAGAATGTATTAATAGAATAAAGTGAAAACAGCTTGGTGTAGATAAAAAAATAAAAAAAGAAATGCCTTTATCCTGTCTTAGCATGCAGGTCTCATAGTGATAAATTATCTTAGTTTTCTTCTCTGTGACAATGTCTTTATTTCAACTTCATTCTTGGATATTTATGCTGGATAGAGAATTCCGGATTCACAAAGGTTTTTTTTCTCTTCTTCTGTAAGCCCTTTAAAGATGTCCTACTGTCTTCTGACCTGCATTATTTATGGTAAGATGCTAAGGTAATTCAAGTTGTTCTCCTGTAAGCAGTGTGCATTTCTCTCTAGTCATTTTCAAGATCTTTTTCTTTATCTTTGTTTTTTTGGAAGTTTAACTAAGATGTGCCTAGATGTGATTTGCTTTAAATTAATCCAGCGTGGTGATCACTGAGCTCCTTGCATCTGTAAATTTACATCATTCATCCAATTGGGGATATTTTCAGCCATTTTTAATTATTTTTTTTACCACATTCTCTCATTTCTCCTTCTGGGACTCTAATATGTTAGAAATATATTAGAACTTTTAATATTGTGCCACAGGTCCTTGTGGCTCTGCTTACTTTTTTTCTTTTCTCTTTCTTAAGACTGAATAATTTCTATTGGTCTTTAATTTCTGACTCTCTCTCTGTCATCTCTATTCTACTGTTAAGCTCATCCAGTGATATTTTTGTTTGATATAATTTTCAGTCCTAGATTATTATTATAATACTATTATCAAAATAAAATAATACTGTTTCTCTTCTGAGATTTCCTATCTTTTCCTACATTGTGAACATATTTCCCTTTATATCCTTCAGCCTATTTATAATAGCTACTTTAAAATCTTTGTTTGCTATTCCATCACCTGGGTCACCTTGGGGCTGGTCTCTTGATTGCTTTCATAATGAAATTAGTAATTTTAGGTTGTATCCTGGATGTCTTGAATGATATGTTGGAGAAATTCTGGATTCTGTTAAGTTTCTCTGAAGATCATTTTTTTAAAGCACGTAGTTAACTTGGCCAAAAGCAAACTGCAAAACACTCTCTCCCCTGAGGTATGCAGCAGTTCAAATTTCACTCCAATTGTTTTACCCTTACTAATGTGGAATTACCCTATTCATGTGGTTCAGGGTCCAACTATAGATTTGGGCAGATTTTTATTGATGGAATTTGGGGTCCACTCACTGGTTCACTCCTTTCAGGGATTCCCCTCTTTCTAGCAACTAAGGTTGCCCTGAACCTGGGTCTCTGATTAATCAAGTCAATAAAAAGTGTGCTTTCTATTGAGAGTTGGCCTTCCCACCTGGCATAGACTGAAGCCTGCTCTCAAGATAAAACCTGCAGAAAATGAGAGATTCATCCTATGCTTTTCCCTTCCTTCAAGTGCCAACTCCCCCTCCAAGAGCTGCCTGCTTCTTCCTCCCTTAGGAATCATGTAATTACTAATATAGTTGCTCTCTGGTTTTCTTTACAACTTTCCTACCAGGCAATAGAGAGCAGACAGCTGAGGACCCACCAAACTCTTCTCATCAGGATCAGAGACTGTCCCTCTGCATCAGATATACATGGACTCTAAAACCCAAGCCCCGGGAGAATGACTGGAAGGGACCATCAGATCATCCTATCCCACTTCTTATCAGGGCAGGAATCCCCTCCACACTGGCTAATTGGAGAGATTCTGCTTACATATCTCTACTAACAAGAGCACACAACTTTTGGGAGACATAAAAAGAAAATTAAATGACCCAGATATGTTACATACTTCCACTCTTTTCATCTACTTAACAATGCTTTAAGGAAGGTATTATCATCTCCATTTTACAGATGAGGAAACTGGGCCTCAGAGAAATATGCTAACTTGTTCACAGTCTCTTAGCTAGAAAATGGTGAAGCCAGGATTTGAACTTTGATCACTACAAATCTAAAAGCTTACATCCTTTGCACATTGTCCATTCCATCCTCAATGGTTTTGTATATTGGCAAGTTCTTTCTTATATTAAACCGAATTTTGTCACCTTACAATTACCATCATTGGCCATAATTCAAATTGTGAGCGGAATTCTATTCCTTCTCATGGTATAGAAAATCACAAGAGAATATCATTCTCTCACTAAAAAGAAAAAGCCAGATAATCTACAAAATCATAACTTTTCTCTAACCCATCAGAGAACTGCTACTGCAAGACAAGTGAGTGAACTGAATTCCAAAGTATGACTTGTCCCTCTCCAAGGGGAGACAAGACACACAAATTGTTTCACCTTTGGCAGAGGACAAGTTGAAGGGGTAGCCATCATAAATGTAAGTAAGAAGAAAACAGCTGAAATTTTTAACAAATTTGTTAATACTAAATGTGGGAAAGCCAGAAAGATTAGAATTTCTGACAGTCTTGGAAACTCTGTACTTGCTCATCACTTTTTTCCCATAGTGCTCACAAGAGAGATTAAGATCAAGTGAGAGACATAAGAAAACCCCCTACATTGTGGACAGGCGTAAAATCTTGCCTACTTCCAGAACTTTCTCTCATAAAAAACAGAAGTCATAAGCCATTAAGGAGGAACATCCTCAGGTAAAGGTAAACTGCCACTAATGGAGAGCTAGAAGCAAAAGATGTCTGCTCCTGAGGGAAGGAGTATAAAAACCTGTTCAAGTAGGGCAGAGGCCTGCTACTACTGGAAAAGGGACAGGAAACGCTCTCTCACCCAAGAGGCCCCACTAATATGAGACAGAAAAAGATTCCTGCCTGGGACCTATGCACACAGGACCTCCCTAAGACTGAGACTGGAGCAGGAGAAAAGAGAAACCCTACCACCACCAAAGTCTCACAGTAATAAACAACAGCAGTCTAGCCATCAAAGAGGGGCAAGGGCATGGACAGAGGCCCAGTTTTTAGTGTAGGAATGTGGGACCAGCTGAGAGCTGAGGATGGAGTGGGAACATGAGTAAAACTCTTTCTTTCTCCAGGCTCCCCACTAAGCACAAGGTAGCAGCAAGACACCAGTAGAAGAATTTGAAGTCTATCTTACAACAAAACTTATATCCAGCTCCATTACTCCATTATCTACTAACTATATTGAAACTATATTGAACTATCTATCCACACTAACATCCCAACAGAAGCCTCTCCATTTCCAGGTATTTCCATACTATTTACCTCAGTCTCTACTGTTCTTTTATACAGATTGTCCAGAATTTAATCAAAAATGATATGACATGCAAAGATCAAAAAAGTAAAAATAAAAGACTCGTGGTCAAATGGTAGTCAATGTTACCAGAACCAGAGGTGATGCACATGTTGGGATTAACAGAGATTTAAAATAACTATTACTAATTTGTGTTTTTTTAAGCTAGAGGAAAAAGCGAACATCATGTATGAACAGATGGGTGATTTCTGGAGAAAAATGGAAATTATAAAAAAAGAGTCAAATGAAAATGCTAGAAATAAAAAGCATGATAGAGAGGAAAAATTCCTTCAATAGGCTTATCAGCAGACTGGACACAGCAGAGAAAATGATTCATGAATTTGAATGTAAGTGAATAAGAAATTATCCAAACTAATAACAAAGAAAAAGGTGGGAAAACAAAACAGAGCAACAAAGAGCTATGGGATGATAGCAAATAGCATAACACATATTTGGAATTCCAGAAGAAGATGAGAGAGGAAAGGAAGCAGAAAAAATGTTTGAAGAGACAATAGCCAAGAATTTTCCAAAATTAATTAAAAACATCAAACCACAGTTCAAAGAACCTCAGAAATCCTCAAGTGGGAGTGAGGCGGGACCTTGGCACATCATAATAAAACTGCTAAAAACCAAAGATAAAGTCTTGAAGGTAGCCAGAGGAAAAAAGAAATATATACAGAAGAATAAAGCTGAGAATAACATCAGATTTCTCAAAAGAAAGAATACAAGGCAGAAGAAAATGGAACAGCATCATTAAAGTACTGAAAAAAATAACTGTCTACAAGGAATTCCATTCACAGCGAAATTATCTTCTAAAAATGAAGGTGAGACAAAGAATTTTTCAAACAAAAACGGAGAGAATTCATTGCCAGCATACCTGTACTAAAAAGACATTAAAGAAAGTTCTTTAGGCAAGAGTTTAGTACCAGAAGGAAATCTGGATCTATATAAAGAAATAAAGAGTTCCATAAATGGTAAAAATGTGGGTAATATGACAGACATTTTTTCTTAATTTTAATCTCCTTAAAAGATAACTGGCTCTGCAAAATATATTTAATTTGCAAACAGATTAAACTAGAAAAACCTAAAACAGACTTTTAAATTTCCTTTTAAAATAAGCAAATAGAAAAACATTTCCCCTGATTTAAAAAAAAAAGATAACTGCTGTATAAAGTAAAAATAGTAACAATGATCTGAGGGGTTGTAACATATGCAGAAATAACGTGTAAAACAACAATAAAACAAAGGATAGGAGGGAGGAAATGAAAGTATATCATAGTAAGATTCTTAAACCATTCATAAAGTGGTATATTATTTGAAGATAAACTGCAATAAGTTAAAGATATATACTATACACCCTAAAACAACCACTGGAAAATTTTTAAAAGGAAAAAGACTTTTTAAGTCAATAATGGACATAAAATAGAATCATAAATATATACAAATAATCTAAAATAAGGAAGGACAAGAAGGAAATAGGAACAGAGAACAGAGGGAACAAATAGAAAACAACCTGAAAATGTTAGATTTCAAACTACATTGATAATTATATTAAATGTAAATGGCCTAAACATTCCAAGTAAAAAACAGGAATCATCAGATTGGATATAAAAAAAATTCACTATAAATAAATATAAAGAGATACATTAAAAGCAAACGACAGAGATACCACATGGGAGTGGATATCTCTGTAATAATATAATACAAAGTAGGCTTCAGAACAAGGAATATTTTCAGGCACAAAAAGAGTCAATTCATCAAGAAGACATAAGAAATATGTATGCTTCTAACAATAACAACAGAGTTCCAAAACACATAAAGAAAAATCTGATCAAACTGAAATAAGAAACACACACAAAAAAACACAATTGTATTTGGAGATTTCAATACACATCTCAGTAATTTATATAAAAAGTAAACCAAAACATCAGTAAGGATATAGAAGACTTTAACAATGCTGTGAACCAACTTGATCTAACTGACATTTACAGAAGACTCCAACCAACAATAGCAGGATCCACATTCTTTTCAAGGGCCCCTGGAACATTCTCCAATATAGACTATTTTCTCAGGAAATGTTTATGGCTGCTTTATGCATAATAGTCAAAACCTAAACAATCCAAACATCTATCAAATGATGAATGTGCCAGTATATTGTGGTACATCCACACAATGGAATACTATTCAACAATAAAAAGGAATGAACTGCTGATAGATGAAACAACATGGATCAATCTCAAAAGCATTATGTTAAGTGCAAGAAGCCGAGCACAAAAGGCTACATACTATATGATTCCATTTTTATGACATTCTGGGTAAAGGCAAAGTTATAGAGACAAAAATTAGGTCAATGTATGCCACGGGCTAGGAACAGGGAAAGGAGACTGGCTGAAAAGGAAGCACCAGGGAACTTTTCAGCATCATGGAAATGTTCTAGCTTGACTGTGGTGGTGGTTACATGACTGCACACACGTCAGAAATCATCTAATTGTTCATTTAGAGAATTTATTATATGTAAATTATGTATCACTAATCTGACTTTTTAAAATAAAAAATAAACTAAAATACTGTCACCCAAGATAGAAAATAGTAGAAATAAAATAAGCTCATAACAATAATAATAATAATAACAAACTCTTAATGTGTTTAATAAGATCAACACAGGCCTTGACTTACTTCACTGGAAAAGACTTTTAAGGAAATACTTCATCTTATTGCCTAACACAGAATTTTACTGAGGCTTCATCACAAATAGGCCTGCACAACAAGGTATACATATTTCCAAATGCATACCTACATCTCTTTCATGGCCGAGAGACCAAAGAGATAAATATTACAGATTTCAATAACATGAAGGTATATGAAAATTCATTTTCGTTTTTGTAATGAACCACCCAGCATCTGGTTCTGCGTTGTCCCCCTTAAGAACTCAGAGCATTCAAAAGGGAGTTCTGGGAAGCAGAAGATCACCTGGGCAGGCTTTGTTGAGAAGAGTAACTCCTTCACTGCCCTTGCAATGTTTAAGATATTGTGCGCTATCCAGGTCAGAGAAATGTAGTTAGCAGGAAAGAAAGCCTAGGTTACATCCTAGACTGCTGGGTCCACCCCAGAGTATAAAAATAAGAGTTCCTAAATCTTGGATGGGGTAGATGCTCCCAGATCTCTTCCTTGGGCAAAGCCAAGGCACAGAGGGGTCTTTCCTGCATAGAAAGAAGATGTTAGCTAAAGCTGCCAGAGCCTTGCTGGTTCTTGCCAGGGAAAGTCAATGCTGGACACTCTTCATCACTAAAAGTTAATCTGCAAAAATATTAAATGCCATCCTGCTCTGAAGAGTCGTCTTTGGAAAAGTTTACAATGTTGCTACCAAACCCAAAATAACTTTCTTAATTACCCTTTAAGGGCTCCTGACAGGCCACCTCTAGAGAAATATTTTTCCTCTTGAGTGTTTTTTTTCTTTTAAATGCTGTCTTTCACCACTGTGTTTATACTTGCCACGAAGATACAGCATGATTAATGCAGAAAAAATAAATACGAAAAAGCTTACAATCAAATTAAGGAGAGCACTTGATAAAATGAGCCTTCTTCTTATGAGTAATTTGAAAGAATAACTGTTTTTCATTACAACCTCCAGCAGGTCCTACATAAACCAAGTGAGCTGTGGTTCAAGAAAAGGTCCAAAGGAGGACCCATTCACGGTGTGGATAAATCACAATTGTGACCATAGACCAGGCTTCTATCTTTTTTATCCCCCTTAATAAATTGGGCTTAACCTGAAACTCCAAGAAAGTTAATTTATAACAGCCATTTTTTTTTTTTTTTTACATCACAGCTCACCTTTCTTTTTCTTTTAAATTTAAACCATTACGACAAATGGAGATTTATTATATACTATAAACACATGTGGCTTAAGAGCTGGTATTTAGTCTGGAAACTCAGATGGGGCAGCAGGCTGCTGGTGCAGTCAGGAAATACCACGTGACATTTCTGATAAAGATGAAACACACACACATTCCATAGTGCTTACTGTGGCCACTGTGGTTTTGGCCATTGTGTGGGCATCACAGATCCAGTGCAGGCTGTGAACTGAAAGATGATTCAGGCAGGCCAGGGAGAGGCACTGTCAGAGTGGCATTCACACAAATCAGTGCTAAAATCTTCACAAGGACAACTAGAGCTTTTAATTAGAGACGAGCAAAGAGACAGCTTCCCAAGACACTTCTCCAACCTGGGCCTAGTCTCATCCTCCTTATCTGCTCTTGACATAACCCTGCAAGTGGTTCACGTGTTTTGGTATGGAGACAATTGGTAAGGCTGCAGAGAATCATCCTAGAACATCGGGGTGGGTTCACCGATGAGTAAATGGAATCTTGGTGGAAGGTGGGTTGGGACTCTTATTTCCCACCACACCAGGACTGGGATGAGACTCCTGACCTTCTTCTCCATTCTCTTATCCAGGCTGAAATGACCTGTTCCCTCTCAACTAACCACTCTTGTAATTTCTCACTGGCAATGAGTACTAGGTGATTCACTAGCTAAGCAAGGTTCCCTGGAAGGTAATATTAACTGGTGGTTAAAGACACGAACTTTGGAGTCAATCCCGGCTCTGCTACTTCCCAAATTGTCTAAACCCCAGTTTTTCCATCTGTAAAATGAGAATACTAATAAGTACCCCCATGTGTCTGCTGGGAGGATTCAGTGAAATAATGTGTAAATCACACAGATGGCTATAACACATTATTAAAAATTTATAGATTCTCTATCATAATCTAATCAGTCACAGAATAATACAATAATTAACAGCTATCATTATCAATATTATTAATAAACTTCCCATATGTATAGGTTTTCTCTCCAGAACTACAATAAAAGTTTCTTGAGGGCAGAACCTCCATCTTTACTCATCTTTTGCTTTTGCTTATAGTTCCCAGGCACAAGCAACTTACTAATAAATACTGGTTGACCACATCAATCCTATTATTCAAAAAAAAAAGCACACCAGATGGGAAGGGGGTTGGAGGGTGGGCATAAGGGATAAAGGGACACATATATATGGTGACTGACAAAAAATAATGTACAACTGAAATTTCACAATGTTATAAACTATTACGACCTCAATAAAATTTTTTAAAAGGATTTCTAAAATAGAAACTAGTAAAAATACAGATAAAAAGGAAAATTAAAATCATCCGTGATCCCAAAACTAGAAAGAACCAGTTAATATTCTGATGTATAGTTTTCTGTTCTTTTTTCTATGCATACACATTTATTTTAAAGTACAATTGGGATCCATAGTGTATAAACTGTTTTATAACCTACATTTTTAACTTAAGAATAGTTCATGGATATATTCCTCTACCATTAAACATTCTTCAAAAATGTCACCTCTGAAGGCAGCATGGTATGCTATCCTATGGTTATATCCCCCATTGTTCTCGTCCACCATCTTGCAAATGGAGAATGCCTGTGGCACTAGAGCTCAGTGAGACCGCTGACACCAGAAAATGTGTGTAGAATCACCTGGCACTATGCCTAATACGGTCAACACTCAGTAAATGTTCTCTTATTCCTCCTCTGTGTGTCTGATGTCTTCAAAGAAACTTCATGAAAGATTCCCACTCTCACCATGAAATAATACTTTTCAGCAATTAAAGAACTGAACCCCAAGACCATCCCCATAAATAATCTTCTCCTTTCCTCTACTTCCTAGCACAAGATTTTAGATCATAACAAGAGTCCACATGAATTTCATGGTCATTATAAATGATAACCTTACTTACTTATTCCTGTGTCCTTCCAGAATCCAGAGCTCTCAGACTGGAAATTTTGTCACTAAAACGTTTCTCTAAATATTTCAGACTTCCCAACCAGCCTTAAGTTCTAGACCGTGAAAGGAAGCTTTTAAAATTGTAAAAGAATATAGGACTTGGGATGAGGAAACCTGCATTCCAGTCCCAACTTTGCCATTTACTAGCTGTCATCATTTTGGTTAAATAACCTCCCTTTCTGGGTTTCCATTTTCAGTAAGATAATCTCCAGATTATGTCACCATCTTTAGGCCGGCAACCAATTTATACATCAACAATCATTTACTTACTAAGGTCTAGTGTAAGCCAGAGACTAGTCTACAGGCTTTGTCCTATGATACAGTACTGTCCTTTATCCCATTTAGCAGAGAAGCAAACTGAGGTTTAGAGAAGTTAAGCAACAAGCCCAAAGTTGTGCGGTACAGGCATACCTCGGAGATATTATGGGTTCGGTTCCAGACCACAGCAATAAAACGAGTCACACAAATATTTTGGTTTCCCAGTGGATATAAAAGTTATGTTTACACTATACAGTAGTCTTTAAAGTGTGAAACAGCACCATATCTAAAACAATGTATATATCTTAATTTTAAAATACTTTACTGCTAAAAATGCCAACTATCATCTGAACCTTCAGCAAATCATAACCTTTTTGCTAGTGGAGGGTCTTGCCTCAATGTTGATGGCTGCTGACTGATCAGGTTAGTGGTTGATGAAGGTTGGAATGGCTGTAGCAATTTCTTAAAATAAGACAATGACGAAGTTTGCCACATAGATTCACTCTTCCTTCCACGAATGATTTCTCTGAGGCATCCGATGCTGTTTGATAGCATTTTATCCATAGTAGAACTTCTTTCAAAAATGGAGTCAATCCTCTCAAAACCCTTCTGCTATTTTACCAATTAAGTTTATGTAATATTCTAAATCCTTCATTGTCATTTCATCGATCTTCAACAGCATACATTCTATCTCAAGAAACCACTTTTTTTGCTCATCTTTAAGAAACAACTCCTCATCCATTGAAGTTTTATCATGAGATGGCAGCAATTCAGTCATATTTTTAGACTCCACTTCTAATTCTAGTTTTCTTGCTATTTCTACCACACCTGCAGTTACTTCCTTCACTGAAATCTTGAACTCCTCAAAGTCATCCATGAAGGTTGGAATCAACTTCTTCCAAACTCCTGTTAATGTTGATATTTGACCCCTTCCCATGATTCACAAATGTTCTTAATGACATCTAGAATGGTGAATACTACCCAGGTTTTCAATTTACCTTGCCCAGATCCACCGAGAAATCACTAAGGCAGCTATTGCCTTACGAAATGTATTTCTTAAATAGTAAGACTTGAAAGTCGAAATTACTCCTTGATCCATGGGCTGCAGAATGGATGGTGTGTTAGCAGGCATGAAAACGACAGTAATCTCATTGTACATCTCCATCAGAGCTCTTGGGTGACCAGGTGCACTGTCAATGAGCAGTTATATTTTTAAAGGAATCCTTTTCCCTGAGCAGGAGTTCTCAACATTGGGTTTAAAATATTCAGTAAACCATGTTATAAACAGATGTGCTGTCATCTAGGCCTTTTTGTTCCACTTGTAGAGCACAGGCAGAGTAGATTTAGCAAAATTCTTAAGGATCCTAGGATTTTTAGAATGGTAAATGAGCACTGGCTTCAAGTGAAAGTCACCAGCTGCATTACTCCCTAACAAGAGAGTCAGCCTGGCCTGTGAAGATTTCATGCCAAGCATTGACTTCTCCTCTCCAGCTACGAAAGTCCTAGATGGCATCTTTTCCAATACAAAGCTGTTTCTACGTTGAAAATCTGTTGTTTAAATACCATATGATCTCACTCATAAGTAGATGATAAAAACAACGACAAACAAACACATAGCAACAGAAACTGGATTTGTGGTTACCAGAGCAGAAGAGGGAAAGGGGGAGGGCAAAAGGGGTGATTAGGCACATGTGTGCGGTGATGGATTATATTAGTCTTTAGGGGGGTGAACATGATTTAATCTACACAGAATTTGAAATATATTATGATGTACATCTGAAAGTTATATAATGTTATAATCCAATGTTACTGCAATAAAAAATATTTTTTAATAAATAAAAAAAGATACAATCAAAAAAAGGAAAATCTGTTGTCTAGTTCAGTCACCTTCATTAATTATCTCAGCTGGATCTTCTGGATAACTTGCTGCAGCTTCTACATCATCTTGTACTTTTATATTGTGGAGACGGCTTCTTTCCTTAAACCTCATGGACCAACCTCTGCTAGCGTCAAACTTTTCTTCTGCAGCTTCCTCGCCTCTCTCAGCCTTCACAGAATTGAAGAGTTAGGGTCTTGCTCTTGATCAGGCTTTGGCTTAAGAGAATGCTGTGGCTGGTTTGATCTTCTCTCCAGACCAATAAAACTTTCTCCATATCAGCAATAATGCTGTTTCACTTTCTTATCATTTGAGTGTTCACTGGAGTGGCACTTTTAATTTCCTTCAAGAACTTTTCCTTTGCATTCACAAAAATTTGGCTAACTGTTTGGCAGAGGCCTAGCTTTCAGCCTGTCTCAGCTTTACACATGCCTTCCTCACTAAGCTTAATCATTTCTAGCTTTTGATTTAAAGTGAGGGACGTGCAAGTCTTCCTTTTACTTGAACACTTAGAGGTCATTGTAGGGTTATTCACTGGCCCAATTTCAATACTGCTGTGTCCCAAGGAATAGGGAGGCCCAAGGATAGGAGGAGAGACAGGACAATGGCCAGTCAGGGTTGCAGTCAGAATACACACAACATTTATCAATTTAAGTTTACTGTCTTATCACAGTTTGTGGCACCCCAAAACAATTACAATAGTAACACCAAAGATCACTGATCACAGATCACCATAATAAATATAATAATAATGAAAATGTTTGAAATATTGCAAGGATTACCAAAATGTGACACAGAGACACAAAGTGAGGAAATGCTATTGGAAAAATCGTGCTAATAGACTTGCTCAATGCAGGGTTGCCACAAATCTTCAATTTGTAAAAAGCACAGTAATCTAAAGCACAATAAAACAAGGGATGCCTGTGTACCCATCATCTGAATCCAGGTGTGTGTCTAAAGCTTGTGTTCACAACCAGGAAGTTCTATTCTTCTTAAATCCTTTTGATTCTTGGTCCCCCACAGCAGCTCCAAGCTCTCAGTAACAATTGTTGATCGAGATTGTGCTTTCTGACTCAATTCATGGACTTTTACTGAGAGTTTATTTCTATATGTCATTGAGCTAAACAATATTGACATTTTGGATCTGATAATTCTTTGTTGTGGGGGCTCTCCTGTGCATTGCAGGATGTTTAGCAACATCCCCAGCCTGTACCCACTAGATGCCAGTAGCAACCACTCTCCCAATTGTGACAATCAAATGTTCCCAAAGAGTGATGTCAAAATTGTCCAACTCCCCCTGTTGAGAACCACTGCTCTAAAACAAAACACAGGAAAGACAGGCAAAAAAATAAAGCATTAGACTAATACCCATATGAACAGTAAGGATAGAAATGTAGCCAAATAATTACATGAGATTCTAGCAACACATCCCTACTAAAAACACCTGACTTATTAGTACACCCTTCATAAGAATAATGCTAACAGCAGGAGCAGGAGAAAGGGTTTATAGTCATACTCTTGGCCCAGTACTTAGGGCAGGGTTATGACCAATACTTTTGCTGCTGGGATCATGGCAGAAGAGGGAGTGTTTCTCTTTCCAAGTTATAGGCAGTAAGGGGGAAGGCAAGAAAAACTTTTCCTAGCGTCCTATATCCAAGTTAGGATACTGAAGGTTTTTTCCAGTAGAACCAATGCTATAATGGTGGGGTTCTCAGGCTAGCCCACAGAAGTCTACTTTACCTAAAATAATGCTCTTTTGCAGAAGTGAATTTTGTGAGATAGCCTGGAAACCAAACATCATTTGAAGCTCCATTTTGTAAGAATATAAATTCTAAATATGTACTACCAATTAACAACAAATTTTGGGAGTTAGAGACTAAATATAAGGTATAAGACAACCAAATCTTTTCTCTACCTGTTCTTCAGCCAGAAGTTCTCATTAGTATTAATCTGTCTCCTTCCTCTCAGACTCTCCATCAAAACTTATCACATTAGTATGAACACACACAGCTTCTCTTCATTCTTAAGTGAATCTGTAGTTGAGTTTTTAGCAATCTTCCTGGCACTCTTTTGAAGTTGGTTCTTGGTGTGAAACTCTGTTTGGACAGAAGTGAGGTGAGTGACCCAAACTTTAAATATGCCAGAAAGCACAAGCCCCACTGGGCAAACACACTCAGGGACCTCTATATCAGAATTAGTAAGCTTCTGTCACTGACAGGAGTGAAAAGCCAGAAGTGCTATAGATCATCAGGGACATTCCGGCTTACCATCATATTTTATAGACAAAATTACATTCCAGGAAGAGGGGAGAAGGGAGAATAGGTGTAGGGAGGGAGGAAAAGCCACATAAAAGTCTGAAATATATCAATGTCCAGAAATGGGAAAGGAAAAAAATAAAAAGAAACCTTTGGAGAATTCAAAAAACATGAAATAAAATATCTATCTTATTTCAGAATCCTGAAGTAAATAATATTTCTGATGCTCCCACAGAGAGCCAAATCCAGCCAGCAAAACAAACACAAATAGAAATAAATACTGGGCTAGCAAATTAGGGAAGGTACACAGAGGAATTTAAAAATAGGATGAAGGTTTTGTTCAGAAATGGGATCCTTCCTCCATCTCCCTCCCTCCCATGTTTTTTTTCTTGAAGTAAAATCCATTATTTTGAAAACACCATTTGAAATCCTAAAGAAATAGCAAAACACAGTATTGTGGTATTCCAAAGTAATATCTCTTGTTTATAACCATATAAATTTAGTCCCTGGCACTACAGGGCTTATAGAATAGAGTTATTTTAACAGCGCCCCGTTAAAGAAGCAGCAAAATGTTCAGTTCATTTTCTCCAGTGGGAGGGACACATGGCCTCATGCAAGAGAGGGAACATACCTAAGTCATTACCACGGAAAAGCAATCCGTCAAAGCTGGGTCGCTCTGGCATGGCCAACACCACTGGCAAGATCACAGAGGCAGCCTCTGCTTGCAATTACCAGGGAAGGACCTTGGCTCTAGGCAGCCTGCTATCAATTACTAGCCTGGCCTCACCGCTTGGACTTGTCAATTTCCCAGTGTCTTCTGTTTTGTAACAGTAAGAAAAAGGGCTCCTCCTGACTGATTCTTGGAAGTTTCTCATGCGTTGTGTCACTCCTTGGTGTCATTAACGATTCAATTAAAATTTCACAGCACACAGGCAGGCAGTACCAGACAGGGGCAGGAAGGGGCCCAGTAGAAGAGATTTCCGAGGGGCCTGCAGTGGGGCCACATCGGATCAAGCGAATCCAATCTTGAAATTTCTTTGACTTCACAAGCCAGGCTTGCATGTGTCTCCCATCTGACGCGATGCTGACTGTCATCCTGGCAAGACGACATGTTTGATGTTCTCACCCCGCTGGGGGTTAGTGATGGAAAGGAATTTCAGGCTGGCTAGAAACAAAATCTCACACATTATTTCACTAAAAGTTTTGGCTTCATAATTGGTAATTATAAATACTCATAATCAGCTCTATTAATCTACAGTAAGGTCTAGAAACTTCTTTTTCTCCATTTGCTTTTTTATTGGATCCTCCTATTTTCTTGCTTTTCAGAGTGGGGCTAACGATTTAGAGACAGAGAGTAAATCACAATTAAATTCTCCAGGACGGTGGATGATTGGGAATGCTAAGACAGGATGGCTGTAAACAAGAAAGACTCGCTACTGTCATGATTAACTCTGTGAAAGTGCAAAAATGCCTTTGTCTCGCTGAATGATGGAGCTACACATGCTCACGTGCTTTTAAGCATCCCAAGGGTTTAAGGCAAAACCAAAAAAAAAAAGTTTCAGGCTTAAGACTTCTGAGGCAGCTTTCTCTCTAACCCTCTCAATGAGTTTAGTCATGCAAGGAAAGATTCTTTAAAGTTACCAAAGACTTTGTTTAATGCCCAAGAAAATGCAGACTGTCAGCACCCTTTGTCAGGTTTTGGTGGCTTAAGTCCATTCCCCAATACACTGGTGACCCTCCGCCCCTCATTCACTAGTTTCTTTTTGACATCAAGCGCTGGATAATTGTTTGATTTCCTTCTAGGTAAAAGGAGATTAAATGCCCAGCTGCAACAGCTGACACACAAAAGGGAAAATATAGTTTAACCACCATATTTATCAAGATAATTTTTCTTCCACACGCTGATTAATAACATTAGCCAACATCCCCTTTGGCTTGGGGGAAGAGGGGTGGGAGAGACATGTCCCCCTCAAGAGTATCAGAAACAGGAGTTGACAGTTCAAGGCAAAAATGATTTGCATGTAAATTCTGATCAAAAGCAAGTCTGCACCCTGAAGTTGTCAAGTTTTGCTACCAATTTGACACTTATATGGGCTATAGCAAAACTTGATTTAAACTGAAGAGGAAAAAAACATGGCAACTCAATTACTCCCTAGCAGATCGGATCTGGCAGCTGAGGTCAAACTTTTCACCCTGCCATTACATTTCTCAATACCTGATGCTTTAAACAAACACTATGTATTCCTCCTACAATCCTGGAGGAAAATGCATTTCTCAGGACTCCCTACTGTGCCCCAGATTAAAAAATAAAGTTTCACTTGTGTGGGATCTGGGGCCATTTTCTCCATGTAAATTTCTGAATAAATCAGGACTTAAGAAATGGCCTTTTACACTGGGAAAAAGAGCCTCTGCCTTAAAAAAAAAAAAAAGCTCTGTGGGGAAGATTTGTGGAGTACTAAAAGATGATTTAAAAACAAATATTCCCATAGCATTAGAGGAAAAACATTGACCTGTTTTTAGTTTGCTTTTAATATATTTCATATTTGAGCTTCAGCTGAACAGCACATTAATTCAGCAGGGAGGAAAAACAGCTAGCTAGTTCCAAATCGGCTCCAAATTTATGGAGGACGAAGGATCTTGTAAGGCCCTGGGATGAAGGCTCAAACGCAGGAAAGACCCAGTCTAATGACCCAGCTGGCCTCTGGGGTTTCCATCTCACCAGAGTTTGAATGCTGCAGTCTCCCGGGCCATTTAATCCCTCCAAAGAGCTCTCATTCCTGCAACAACTTTTTAAACCAAGAACTGTTTAAACTCTTCTTACTAAGTGTCCCAAAGCAGCTCCAAAACCCCTTTTTCCCTTTTTTTTTTAAGTCTCATCTCCCTAAGTCGGTTTTAAACTCCTTCCACAAAAGCAAGGAGTTTATTGACTTTGCGTTCACCATAATTTCTAGTACTCACACTGGGAAACCAGGTAATATGTAGGGAATTGTCTCACTTATTTAGCCAACAAATGCACTGAGCATTTACTGGGTTCCAGGCACTATCTTAAGCACTAGGAGCCCAAAAACGAGTAATGGTTATTTATAGCTGGAAAGACAATCACATACACAACTAATTATAGTATGTGAGGTAAGCGTTATAAGAAATTAATATTCAAAATACGTGAGAGTAGGTTTAACTGAGGGATTCCCTCTGGAGGAGTGAAAGTTTGATATCCCCTTGTTATCTATATCGGCACCCAGTGAATGGTAGAGCAGGAGTGCCAGTGGGGAAATGAGACATTTGTGTGGAAGTAGGCAAGGTGAAATAAGAAAGCCCGTTTGACCAGGCTCTAGGTAGTGAAAGACAGTATGCTCATAAAACAAGAAAGCCTACAGCTACACACATAGGACAAATTGTGCAAAACCACATGCCTTTTGTACGTGGCCTCCCTGTAAGCCTACTATAGCAACTCCCAAACTTGGAGCACTCCTCACCATTGCTTTATCTGAGATGCACTGGCCTTCTTGCTGTTCTTCAAACACGCCAAGCTTGTTCTGGCCCCAGGGCCTTTGCACTATAGCTGTTCCCTCTGCCAGGTTCCCTAATATTTGCACAGCTCAAGCTATCTCATCATTCAGTTCTTTGCTTAAATGTCACTTCTCAGAGCAACTTTCCCTAATATCTCTATCTAAAATAGATCCCACATCCACTTTTCTGAGACACTGAAATCCCTTACCCTCTGCTTTTTCTTTATAGCATGCATCATTATCTGAAATTTTATTATCTGTTTATTTCTCTCACAAACAACATGAGGATGAGGACTATAATCTCCAATTCCTGGTATAAATAATACAATAAATATATAGTGAATCTATTAATACCCATTATCCCCCGAGGTGTCATTAAACTAATGTCCCTGAATTCATGCTATAAAGAAAATTAAGGCTCAAAACCAAAGTCACCACAGACCCTGACTTCTAGGCCCTTGCATCAAGAACAAATAACAATATAGGAATGGATGCAAATGGAGCATTTTTGAAATCCAAATATAGCCAGAGGAGGGAAATTTCCAACACACACACAACAAAACAAATAGCCATTTATCAGAAATCTCTGAGACCTTTCTGAAAAAATACACATTTAACTCTAACCAGGTTCCCAGGCTTCCCACAAATCACCACCACCACACAAAGGGAAACCATGTGAGAAGTTATGTTCTGCTGCTGAACATTTAAGCATTTTTATCAATATTATTTGCCAGTATAAATATTTTCCCCATAACTTTATATTTAAAATAGGAGTGCACCAAACCGGGACTTATAATGTGCAAAGGAAACAGTTCAGTCTAAGGTATTCATGACTTCAGTCATTCTCTCATAAAACAACAGATGAAATAAAATGTATGACATTCCCAAAGAGGGAGTTTCTCTTGTAATTCATCTTAAAATGCAATGTTCTGTCATCTCAAGTAACACTTACTGAAAGCAACCATCAATACTTTTTGTCAAAAGCCCGTACTCTGTGTAAAATGTTCCATCAATCTCTATTTACATAAAATAAAAAACTTTCAGTGTGGTTCTAACACACAGCCAGAGAGCGTCTCCATCTCCAATTTTCATGCTCTGCTGTAAAATAATTTGACTGACACCAGAAAAATAAAGATGACCCTTAAAGGAAAGCTTTTAAGAAGGGAAACGCTACAAGGGGAAACACCTTACTTTGTCGGACACGTCCTATTGGAGAGAGTTGTTTGTGGGGTTTTTTAAGCCATGGGAAAGATTTTCACTTAAAATAAAGAATTCCATTTTGCCAGGAAATCCCCCCAAAAATCCTTCATTCAACTGCATGCAGCCAAAACTTACCAACAACTACTGGAGGGATGGCACCCTGCTGATTCTAAACTTCAGCACCAACCTGTACCACTCTATTCCAAGCCAGAAATTTTAGCTTTACGTCCTGTAGAATGCAAACATCACATGAGGCTGGAAGAAGGTCATCGCCTGGGGATGTTTATAAAACACACAAATTAAGGTATTAGCCTTTCACCTTGAGGGTCTGAAGATCAAATCGCAGCTTAGGTAACAAAACAGAAAGTCTTTCCAGAAGTCTTTTCCTAATACGTGGTTGTTGAAAACATACAGATCCCTCCATCTGACCCAAGTTGGCTAGGGCCTAGATGAGAAAGCTAAGAAATCGCAGGTCAAAACCAAGAAAAACTACTCAATGCCCATCAGAGACATTTGAACTTCAAGCCCAGTGACCCTTTTTGCGATCCGTCATCCTACCCCTATGACTTGAACAGTCTAGGGTTGAGGATTACACAAGAACCAACAATGCTGCTTACATTTTTTAATCGCGATTGTAAGATCCATCAGAAAATCATTCAATGTTTCCTAATTATTCCTTGCACTCCCATTCATCACTCAGTGTGCCTGAGCACCCACTACATGAAATGCATAGGTAGGGTGGAGCAGGGTGGCCAGAGGCGGCTTCAAGTAGTGCTGTGGGGGCCTCAGCCATATCACTCCCTCTCTCTGAGGCTCTGAAACTTAGTTTCTTCACCTATAAAATGAGAGAGTTTGGCTAGATTGGTGGTCTTCAAAGTGTGTTCTGCAACGCCCAGAGGGCAGCGAAAAGCTTCAAAGGCCTTCTGGAGGGGAAATAAAGACTGAGCAGACAAGGTCCTGGCCCCTCTTTGACACAGCAGCCTCATCACTGTTTTATTAATGGGCTAACAAAGCTGAAGTGTTCGTTTGTCACCACACCTTAGACCTCCAAGTCTCTTCCAGCTCTACTATTCTCCAACACTATGCTGTAGTAGAGGAGGAACACAGATGTACACCTGAAGTCAGTATGATAAGTACCAGATATGGGGTTGAAGAAGATGGAGGGAAGACTGTACCTCAGTAAGGTTCATACGAGCTGCATGTGAACCAGGGGGTGAGCACAATCAAGATTTGCAGAGGACAGAGACTAGGACTTGAGGGAGGGTGGAAAGGGTATCCTAAAGAGGGTGCAAACAAGACAAGCAGCTAACAAGCACAGAGGCAGGGCCAGGGGGCATGAGGCAGCCTGAGGTACCTCTAGAAAAGGAGAGAAAAAATAGAGCTGACAAAAAGCAGAATCCTGTGTGCCAGGCTGAGGATTCTAGACTCCAGGGCTCAAGATACAGTCACCCTAACCAGTTATGAATGTAAATGCCCACTGAGCAGCCCTAGTTTACTGCAATGCTTTTAATGATGTCTGCAAATCCCATACACATTTGCCCTATACACATCCAAATTTCTGTCCTTAAGGGCTTGGCTCAGCCTCTTACATTTTGTAGTCAATACAGGCTTTGATAACAAGAATAATAAGGATAAATTGTATGAGGCACTGTGCTAAGGGCTGTATAAGCAGGGTCTCATTTAATCCTGACAGCCTGGAAGGTAGGTAAATCACCATTTTGTGGGAGAGAAAATTAAGGCTTAGAGAGACTCGGTAACTTGCTTCATGTCATACAGTTAGCAAGAGTCAGAGCAGAACTCAGACCCAGATGAACCTGACCCAAAACCAGGTTCTTAGCCACATTGCTACCCTCATGATGATTCCCAGAGGCTGGGTCAAAAGCAACAAGCAAGTAGAACGCCTCCAGGTGATGGAGAGAATGCTTCCTTCAGGAGGTTATATGTTAGAATAAACAATGGATTAATAAGGCTTTGAACTAAATAGGAAAATCCCTCCCCAAAAATAAGGAACACAGAGGAAAGAGAAAGCTCATCAGCACCTAGAATGATGATGGAAATTAGTCTCTTGGATAGTTTGGTCTTAAAATTTCATTCTTTGCTTTTGTTCTTGACTGGAACCTAACACAAGTAAGCAGCTGAAATACCAGAGCTTTCATGCTCTCTAGAAATTCTAGGCTTTAATCACCAATGATCAGTGGGACACCTATTATTTGTCCAGTTTATGCTGGGTACTATGTGGGACATAATGAGGACATGGTTTTTGTCCTTCCTCAAGGTTCTCCTAGTTAAATGTCAAGCAAGGCTTGAACACATAGTTTCTTCTAGATCAAAAATGCTACAATATAAGTACAACAAGTGGTCCAATACTAGTTGTATTGAGCAGTATGGGATAGACAAGTACAATAAAACTCGGAGAAGCAGCAGCTCATCAAGGACTTGAGTCACTAGGAAAGGCCTGAAGTAATTTGAACTAGCCCTGGTTAAGATTTCAGCAGGCTAAAAGAAGGCAATGTAGAGGAAGCAGGGTAGGCATGTCATATGGTGAGGCTGACATGAGCAAAGCCAGGTGAGAGAGAGGGACAGAGTGAGTCCAGCACAGTCGAGCAGAGTAAGAAGAAAGTCAAACAGCAAGGAGGTGGCTTTACCTTGTATCACACAATCCTAATTACCATCCAACCCAACTTCTCATTGTACATGATTCATAGAGTAATTTAGGGTCTTGCTCAAAGTCATACAGTCAATTCAGCAACAGAGATGGATCAGAACAGCCCTAATCTATGCCTCCTAAACTGGTGTACTTTCCACTCTACCACACTGCCTTCTCCTAGAAGCATAAGCAATGTTTGTTGCATGAACCTGAGGGAGGTCAGTTCCAGTTGTAAAGATCAGTCCACTTTAACTCCATCCAAAATGCTTCCTGGGCCCCTACCTGACTTTCCTTTAGCCACATCTAAGTTTTTCTGGGGTTTCATCATGAAAACCCTTGAAGGATAAAGTTCCCTTCAAGATCATTTCAAGTTCCTCCAAAAGGACATTAGGATTCTTGGGACTGGGTCATTGCATTAGTTTGCTAATCTTCTCCTCAAAATGCACTAGAAGTGGGAAGGAAATTGAGATGGGAAAATAAAAGAGGAAGAAAGTATCTGAATTCGAGTTTTCACCTTTCACAGAGGGATCCATGATTTGAATAACAAATCTCTAAGCTACTGCTGACAGTACACTTCATGAAGAGAGGACAAGAGTGAAAAAAAATTAAAGAAACTGAAGGAAGGACAGGGATCTAAACTGGAATTCTAAGGAAAAAATCAGAGAACAGAGAAGACTTATTGAGTATTTAAGGCTATAGGTGGGGTGTCAATGCTAAGAAGAAAAACTCAAGTGAAATCTTTGTGAGAATGTCCCAGTCATCATGCAATCCTGATAAGGAAAAAGACACTGAAAAATAGGCCAAAGAAATCAACGACAACAGCAAATATCAAAAATAGTGAAAGATTCCTTGGAATCTTGGAATCAGTCACAGAAGGTTTTCCTCCCATTGGCATAACCAAGTCCCTTCATGGTGGACAAAGACATCTCTAAATAATTATTTATTTATTCTGGGTTTTGGGTTTGTGGTTTTTTTTTTAAATGAAAGTTACAGATGAGAGAAATCCTGGTGTATAGTTTAAGCTCTTACTAACAAAATTTTCCCCTATATCTGACCCCCATTACCTAAGTGTAAACCTGATTAAGCTTAAAAGGGGTGGAAGAAAGAAAACTCCATGTTCATTTCCTTAAGAGTCCTATTTTGGGATTCAAAATTCTTCAAAAAAGTCAAGCTTGATTTATCCAGCTACTCTGTGGTTTAAGTCAAGGTTTTATGAGCATTTTCTGTCCATCAGCAATCGTAGGTTGGGAAAAAAGACAGAGACATCGTAATTCAGATGCCGTTCCAGGGTTATACACACGACCCGACACAATGCTCAAAGTCAACTCACCCGCCAAGAACTAACACACATTTTGGAAAGCAGTCCTTGACTTAAAAGCTAAAGATCAGAAACTACGGTCATCTTCCGTTCTTACTCCTCAAGTTGACTCATGAACCCAGAATCCCCCCCGCCAAAAACAAACCCACAACATTGCAGAGAAAGCAAAGAAAAGTTTCCACAGTCAAGGTGGCTGGAAGAGTCTTAAATGCCACCCAGTTCAGTCATACAAGTTTTTTCCCTATTTTTTCTTAGCTTTTGTTTTAAGTACTCCATAAGCTAGGAGGTCTCAGACAACCAGTGTCCACCAAATGTGATGGCAACATAACTGTCTTACACAGCACTTTGTACCCAGTAGATGTAGAAAGTTATTCTCTGAATTTAACAGAGCAGTTACAGCTATGTATTACAAGCACCTCACAACGGAGCACCTGAATCACTTCAAATGTTTACCCTCATAGACTTTGTTCTCTGTGAAGGACTTAAATTAAGCCACATGTGTAGCAGGTCTGTGATGGTGACTGAGAGATCTTGAAGACAGCCTGTTGAATGCTAGGAATGGCAAAGAGGAAAAAGACAGAAACTGAGTTCTTGAGGACATCAGCTGAGCCACTGGATCAACCTGCCCTGAAGTCTACCCAAGACACCCAGTCAATAAACTTCTTTTATTGTTGAAACCAATTTGAGTTGGATTTTCTGTCCTTTGTGATATAAAGAGTCCTAATATTATGTTGCACATATTGCATGTATATTTTATTATAATATTTGTCTTTCTATTCCATGATGATCCTTTCAGTCCACTCCAAATATCACCTCCTCCACAGAGCTAGCTCTTCCAGTTGCAGTTAATTGTTACTTTCTCTGTATCCCCTGGAGTATTGTTGGCTCTTTTTCTTCACTTGTTGTCTGAGTGGACCCAGCTCTCCTAGTGAGAGCACGGGGCAGGAAGAGCTTGGTCAGCAGCAGACTGCTGCCATTGCCCTGAACCCAACCCTACTTACCAAGGACACCAGAGAAGAAGCTTCCAAAGGTTTCCGCTCCAAGATTTTCCAGAAAGTGATGTCCTCACATAGAACAGACAAGAAAACATAGACATGCAATGACATAATTATTTACACTAACTTTAACCAAGCCAGTCAGAGAAACAACAAGTACGAGTGTACCCCGAAGTCTGTCTTACTCAGACCCAGGGGAACTCATTTACAAATAACTCAAAATTTTCCACCTACAATATCAATGTTTTTTTCTGCTGCACAAAACCCTTCCAGACTCTGTAGTTGGTCTTTCCCTGAGGCAGATCCAGATAGACCATGGGTTGCTCCCCCTCTAATTACAGCCAGTTTCAATTATGTGTGTTTTCCTCATTAAAATATTGTTGTTATAAAATGAGAAGCCCATTTGCAAGGTAAATGAAGAGAGGTACATGAACATCTCAGCCTTTCCTGAAACTAACTTTTACACAGTCAAACCCCCACCACGTTCTTTGTTTCCTTTCCCCTTCGCAGTTGAAAGGATGCAGAAGACTCTTCAGTTCTGCAGGTGGATTCTCTTTCCACAAAATCTCACTGACCAGGATATGCTTTTTGAGATTTACCAACCAAGTACATTTCTTCTCTATTTGCATAGATTCTTCCTCTGATCAATAAGGCACACTCAACAAATGTGGTTGTGTTCTGTCTTGTACTAAAATTAGCTATTTCAGGTTGGTCTCTCCCTACAGAGTGAGCCTCTTGAAGGCAAGGACAACTCTTCTTTAAACCCCTGTAGTCTTAGAACCCAGCTTCCTACAAAACAAACCAGCAATTTGCAAACTTGAGTACACATCAGGAGCAAGCACAGAGCTCATTAAAAATACAGGTTTTTGAGTCCCAATTCAGGGACTCTGAGCCACTGGGTCTGGGGTAGAATCTGAGAACATGCAATTTCTGGCACAGTGAATCTGATCGCTGTAGGCTGTCTGTCAACCATACTGAGAATTACTGAAGTAGGCCCTCAATAAGAAATTTCTGAGATGCATGAGTATAGACTCATTCATTCATGTGGCTATCAGTCTTTTCCCTAGTATGCACACCTGAGGGTGTTTCTTGACTTGCCACCTACAGCTTCTGGAAAGCAGAGCCTGACTCTGGCAAATTGGCCTCTCTCAACAGCAGAAAGAGTACCCTCCCCAAACCTCTTGCTCTGCCCTCAATATGTCAACATCCAGGCTCAAAAATTAAATCTGAGGACTTAGAGCCCCAAAAGCTCAAAGACAGCAAGCCCAAGACAAAAATTTCAGTATTCAACACCAAAAAAAATGGAAACATTATGGAATCCAGCAACTAGGAATGCCTTTGTCACCTTTCCTCAGGATCTGGCTCAAAAGTCAACCTTTTAGCAGGAGGTCAAACAAATACGAGATGTTAAAGAAGATAATGAAGACAGCAATGGGGCAACTAACAGCCCAAATAATGAAAAGGGATGTTCATTTAAAAAAAAAAATTGGGGGGGCCAGCCCTGATGGTCTAGTGGTTAAAGTGTTCTCCACCTCCGCAGCCCAGGTTCTTTTTCAGGCTACGGAACCACACCACCCGTCTGTCAGTTGCCATGCTGTGGTGGCAGCTCACATAGAAGAATTAGAAGGACTTACAACTAGGATATGCAACCACGCACTGGGGTGGTGGGGAGAAGGAAAAAAAAAGAGGAAGATTGGCAACAAATGTTAGCTCAGGGCAAGTCCTTCCCTGCTGGAAAAAAAAAAAATGTGTTTTAACTGCCTTGTGCTGTTCACTCTTGGGTTCTTTTCTAAGGCCAATTCCTTTTTTTTCTTTTTTTCTTTTCTTTTCTTTCTTTTTTTTTTTTTTTTTTTGAGGAAGATTAGCCCTGAGCTAACTGCTGCCAATCCTCCTCTTTTTGCTGAGGAAGGCTGGCCCTGAGCTAACATCCATGCCCATCTTCCTCCACTTTATATGTGGGACGCCTACTACAGCATGGCATGCCAAGCGGTGCCATGTCTGCACCTGGGATCTGAACCAGGAAACCCCAGGCCGCCAAACAGGAACGTGTGCACTTAACCGCTTTGCCACTGGGCTGGCCCCTAAGGCCAATTCCTGATGGCCCAGACGGACTGTAAGATCACTGAGGTCAGGGAATGAATGTCCCATTTCTCTTGTATTGATGTTAAAGTTGGGCAAATGCTAGGTGCTTAAAAGACTCTGTCAGAGAACAAGACAATGTTAACAAGCCAGTGAAGAGTGCTGGCTTTAGAGCCAGAGAGAACTGAGTTCCAACACCATCTTATCTTTAATCCCTACAGTGCTTAGAACAAGGCTTCATACAAAACAAGCCAGTAATCATCATTTATTCTACAGCAGAGTAAAGAGGGGTGGGAGTCTCGGGGACAGGAAGGTCTGACTGTCAGGACCCACAGGTATGTTCACATACACACTCTTTGCTGTCCCTTTATAAGGCCACACTTACCATGAGTCTATGAAAGGTAAAGGAAAACTTTAGCTCTATATTCTCTTCTCCAGAGCCTTTGTCCACATGGTTCCCACTGCCCAACTGTCCTTCTCCCTTTTTTCAGGATAACTCCTTGTCCTTCAGGACTAAACTCCTTTGTCCAGCAAGTTTTCCCTGACCTTGTGAGTGTGTCAACTGCCCCCTTGGTCACACTCACAGGCCCCTGTACTTACACTGCCCCCCAGCACTTATCACACTGCATTATATCTGCCTGTTGACTCGTCTGTTCATCCTGCTAGTGAGCTCCATGAGGAGAGGGCCCATGGGTATCCTGTCCTACCCTGTAATCCACTGGCATACAGAGGCACTCGACAGATGTGTTCATTGCAAGAAAGGATCTTGCTAAGCTCTATCTTTCTCAGACATGAAAGAGAGACAATGTTTCACTTATAGGATTGTTGTGAAGATTAAAGATGATATATGTAACACAGCCTAGTACAGCTATCATTCAATAAATTATAGATATTCACATAGAGGTTGCTAATATTGAACTATTTATTACCAAAAAGCCCGTAATGATGGAATTGAGACAACCGAGTTCAACACAAGGAGCAAAGGACCTAAGTGCCACAACCAATGGTTTGAGACTTTCTGAAATCCTGTCCCCAGCCTTTAGGTTCTGCTTCCAATAAGCCGATTCAGGAATGTGAAAGAGGCAAATTTTGCTCTTTGTTTCAAGTAGCCCCATGTTATTTCCTAATCTCAGTATGTCATTACCTGAAACCAAGGGTCTAATGGGAGGGAATGCAGAGAAAATCTGTTCCCACACTGAAGGAGTGAGGCAGGGTGATTTATGAGGCAAGATTCTAAAGGAGCTAAATACATGCTGTTTGGAACAGCAATCTGGGGTGAGGAAGGGGGAATGCCTTTCAGCCAGGAAACACCAAGAATGAGTCAACACTAAGGTCAGCAGCAAGAATGGGCAAATGCAGGTCCCTTCATTCTGGGAAGAACTCATAGGCGTCCTGTCACTTGTCAACTAACCCAAGGTGCTGTGTGCTTTTCTGTCTTTGAATTCCTGCTATCCTGTGATACAATTAACAACTCCCCCTTGGGAGAGTCACAGAGAGCATTACTCCATGGAGACTCACCAAGAATTCCCATCCATCATTATCATCAATCAATACATTTATTTTTTTTAATTACAAAGGAAGCATATGATCTTGTAGAAAACTTGAGACATATAAAATGTATAATGAGCAGAAGTAAACACCAGTAATCCCATTGTCATGTTTCCCTTATTTGTTTTTTAGTTTTGTTTTTTCAAAGTTATACATAGTTCCCCATGGTTCTGTTACAAAAACAAATCTTGAGTCTCTCTTTCCCCTCATTTCTCCTTCCACTATCTCTTTGGACTGATCATTTGGGTATTTTCCTCCATGTCTCTAATTTACAAACAAGTATTGTTATTTCTTGATTTTTCAGTTGTAGGCATCATCTACTGATTTCCTACTATGGCTCACTCCTCATAAGCTACAAATGCAGACTCTTCCTTTCCAGTATAGTCATATTACAATTTGAGTTAGACCATATTTTGTGTTCATAAGTTTATTCTTTGTACTATAACTGTGTAAGATGTAGAAAACAGACTTTTTTTTCTTTCCTGCACATTTCTTTGTTTTCTCAAGAGTTAACAGCTGTCTACCAACAGTTCAATACCAAATTCTAGCCAATTTTTAAAGCTTCCTCTCAAAATGTCCAGATGCATCAGGTATTATAGCATATTCATCATACAGGGGAAGTCTCTCCTAAAGTTTCTTCTCCTGAACACTCTAGGCTAATGGCCCTCCAGGCCTGGTATACACCTGCCATTCTGAGACCTTCCTTGTCCATCACCCTGAAGATGCCCTTACCTTCTCCTCAGTAACAGCTTCCTCTTTCTTGTTTATGCTCTTGTTTTGAAGAAACATCTTTTCTAGTAGTTTCCTAAAATTTTGAGGCATTCCATACCTGAAAATGTCTTCATCTTACCCTCAATCTTGTTTGGCTCAAGGTAGACTTCTTGGTTAAACATCATTTTCTTTCAGAATTTTGAAGGCATTGCTCTATTATCTCTTAGCTTCTGATGTTGCTATTTGGAAGTCTGAAACCCTTCTGACTCCTGATGCTTTATGCCTGATACGTTTTTCCATTTCCTAGTTTTCTGAAGTTTCAGATTCAGGTATAGCGTGTGAGTCTATTTTTACAATGGACACTTGGTGGAATCTTTCAATCTGGAACCTTACGTTCTTGAGTTCGGGGAAATTTCTTGAAATAATTCATTTTTTATTTCTTCCTTCCTTTTCCCCTGGAGCCCCAATTATGTGAATTGTGGAGCTCTTGATCTCTTCCTTTAATTTTCTTTCTTCTACTTTCATCTCTTTGCCTTTTCTTACTCTACATTCTAGGAAAATTATCTTCTATAGATTTTTCACTAAAGTTCCATGTTTTTAATTTCCAAGAGCTCTTTTTTTATTCTCTGCATATTGTTTTTATGATATCCTGTTCTTCTCTTAAGACATTATCTCCTTTTATCTCTCCAAGGACACTAACAGGATTTTTCTGATATGTTTTCTTTTCTCAACACAGTCCCTTATTGCTTCAAGCCTCTTTTTGTTTGTTCTGGCTTCTATCTTCCATGTCGGAGGCCTCTCACAGATATTAGGCAATCCTTAGATTTCTGTCCACATTTAAGAATGAAGAACTGAAAACTTATAGAATCTTTGAAAAAAGGAAAGGCTTGTTTTTGGAGCTTCACTATAGGGTGATCTGGCCTGGTTATTTAGTTGAGGAACTTCCAGGGGAAATACTTTCAGGTCTCTTCTTGGACTGGTCAGTGTCTCCGCAAGCCCTGCCTAGGACTGACTATAACAGTCCTAGGAGCCAAGTAGTTGAAGTGCTGGGTAGGGGTGAGGAGTGTCTCAAAATCTACTAATGTTCAATTACCCCTTGTCTGTTGTGAATCCCTACCCTCAACAGTGCCTGGGGTCCCCATGTGTAGAGATCCCCTGGTTTACTCTCTCTACAGAGGAAATCTCCAGACTTTTTCCAGAGTCGAGGAGGAGCAACAACCAGGCTATATGGAGTAAGAGAGGACATCTAGGGTCTTAGAATTTCCAGAGTTACTTGTGCTACCAACTTCCAGGCTTTGGGGGAATTATGTAGTGTAAATCAGAAGGGTTCTCCCTCCTGCTGGCTTAGAGTTCAATTTTCCTCATCTACTTTCCAGCTTGCAAAAATCTATTGCTCACATGAAAAGATACTCAACCCCACTGGTCATTAGGGAAATACAAATCAAAACCACAATGAAATATCACTCACATCCACCAGGATGGCTTTAATTTCTTTTAAATATGTAAAATAACAAGGCGTTGGTGAGGACGTGGAGAAATCAGAATCCTTGTACATTGCTGATGGGACTGTAAAATGGCGCAGCTATGTGAAAAATAGTTTGGCATTTCCTCAATAAATTAAACGTAGTATTATCCTATGAACCATCAATTCTATTCCTAGGTATATATCCAAAAAACCAAAAATGTGTTCAAACAAATACGTGTACAATAATGTTCATAGCAGCATTATAAATAGCCAAAACACAGAAATAACCCAAATATCCATCTTCTGATAAACAAAATATGTAGATCTATACAATGAAATATTATTCAGTCACAAAAAGGAATTAAGTACTGACATACGGTACAAAACGGATGAACCTTAAAAAAATTATTCTGAGTGAAAGAAGCCAGATACAAAAGGCCACATATTGTATGACTCCAAGTATGTGAAATAACCAGAATAGGCAAATTTATGGAGACAAAGAAGATTAGCGGTTTCCAGGAGCAGGGGGAGTGGGGGGAGAATAGGATGTGATGCTTAATGGGTGCAAGATATCCTTGTGGGGTGATGAAAATGTTCTGAAACTAGATAGAGATGGTGGTTGCACAACATTGTGAATATACTAAATACCATTAAACTGTATACTTTAAAATTATTAAAATTTTATTTATGTATGTTATATATATTTTTACCACAATTTTTTAAAAAATCTTTTGCTGCAATCTCCATCCTATGAGTTTATGCCTTTTTAAATCTTTCTGCTCTCTTTTACAGGGCTTCAGGGGGAAACAAAAAATTCATGGGTTCCATCTGCCATTCTCACCCAGAAGTCTAGCCACACATTTAAAAATATGAAATCAACAAGTATTTACTAGGGTGATAGAAAATACAAAGCATTATAAGGCTGGATTTGACCTTCAAGGAGTTTATAAGCATGTTAAGGTTTAAAAGAAAAAAATAACGAAAGAAAACCACACTACACAATAAATTATTGTGGCCAGAAAGATTCAAAACAGTATGTGCTAGGGAGATCGAAGGAAAAGGCTATAGCTGTGGATATTATGAAAAGCTTTGCAATAAGCACTGAATTAGAGCTGGGTAAGAAATAACCTAAAAGAGAGTATCCTAGTAAATTGGATTAGAAATTAGAGAAACGAATGAAAACAGAAATATATTTACGGTATGATCAGGAGACCAGCTGGGCCAGTTTGCAATGAACTATATTATTTTTTTAAAAAGTGGTCTGGAGTAAGATTTTGAAGAGCTTATTCGTTTATATGACCTTTAAAAGAAAAAAAAGAAGAAGAAGCCTCTAGATAAAATTATCTCAATCCTGGTCTTTCCAAGCCAGCTTAAACTGTTTGCATGAATCAGCCCATTCAGAATCCTTCATACTGGATTTAATCCTGGGCATTTCCATTTTCAGCTCTAGGAGATAGATGGCCCAGGTCATTATAAACTGCATACTCCAATCTGTTGCAGAATTTTAGGGTCCTTAGCATGACAGGCTCAGGCTCACATACCTGCCCAAACTTCCACACAAAAGGCACTCAGAAAACACACTCATCTCTTTTCCATCATTCTGACTCAGCCCTGGAGGGGGGAGCAAATAACAAGGCTGACTGGTAACCTCTGATGACCAAAAATGCTCTCTCCTTCCTAAATAGAGATATCAGCGAATCAGAGTGCAGATGCTACAAAGCCATGGGTAGTCTACAGGAGATTTGCCATGGGCTGGAAGGGAAGGTAAAATCCTCACCCAAACCTCTCTATGGCTTTTGCAAATTTATGTTGGGTGTCAGCCACTTGCACCTAAAAAGGTCCTGATGAATACATACTCACACTAAGCCCCAATACCAATGGGCTCAATCATCTGACACTTAAAAGCTCTAGTTCCCATTAAATCAAATTCTAGTTCCCATTAAATCAACTAGTCTGTAAGCATCCTGGATATCTTTGTATTTCCTCCACATCAACTTGTACATTTCAAGTATTATAACAAAGGATGGACGGATGGAATGAAATTAACAAAATAAAGACAGAAAAAATAAAGAAAAAAAGACAAAAAAATACCTTTCTGCCTAATTTCTTTTTTATTCATGTTCTTTCTTCCAACTCTAAGATCGCTGCTCTGAATCCCTTGGAATAAGATTTCTAATATGTCTTCATCTGATGACTACAGAAGCCTCAGTTATAAGGGAGAAGCCATCTACACAGAGAACTCCATTAGGGTAATCTACACCAATTTCCATCTCCTATCTCAATGACAGTGGGAGAGGAACAAACGAGAAAGGAATACCTAAAGTTTTGAGAGTCTCTATATGAGGCAGAGGCTCAGTTACTAAGTACTTTGTAGATATTCTCTCACACAATCATCACCAGGGTCCTGAATTATAGGTATTTGATCACCATTATACAGGTGAGGAACCCAAAGAGAAGTTGAAAATTTTGCCCAAGGTCATACAATTAGACAGAGGACAGATTCAAATTTGGGTATTTCTGTCTCCACAATCCACTGTACTCCAAGATCGTTTATTTACATGTAAATGCCTACATGATAGGAGTTGAGAGCTCCAAAAAAGACCAAACTCCACAAAAATATCTTCTCTCCTGAGGCTAGAAATTCTATTATAATTCATTCTTTAGGTTGCTATGTCCCAGACTCCTTATGTATAATCTTATTACTAATAATTTATATTTGCATTAACCCTTCACTAGTCATGAATCACTTTCATGTAAATTCTTTTGTTTGATCTGCACAGCCACCCCATGAAGCTGGTATGTTATCCCCATAGTGCAGACGAGAAAACCAAAGCTCAGAGAAGTAAAAAGGCCATCCAAAGCAAAGCTGCTGATTGTTGGCATCCTGAGTCCTCCAACTTAATGTTTTCAGAGCTTCTTTTATATGCAAATTATCAATAAGGGTGGGGGATAACACTGTATCAGACACTAAGGGGACCAGTGCCTCAGGAAGCAGATAGAAGAAGGGATGCTGGAAAGAAGGGAGGTGGAGAGCACAGAGTGAGGAGGCTACAGGCTAACTCTGCCATCATGCAGTCTGCCCTGGACTGGAAACTGGACCAAGATGCCCAGTGTTATTACTAGACTGACCACACATCCCAGCCTGGGACAGTCCCAGATTATGCCTGTTTTCCCAGCATAATTATTGATATCTCCCCTTTCATTTTCAGAAGTGTCCTGGTTTGGACAATAAATTAACATGGTCACTTCAGTTATTACCCACCACAGGTACAGATTAGGGGGAGGTCCCCATATCACAGTCCCTGCACAGCTCCCAGCTATGTGTGTTTCAAGTGAGTGCAATTGAATCCTCTTGCTTCCCATTTCAGATGAAATTAAAAAACAGGATTACAATAGTCCACACAGAGGCCTGTGGGCAGCATAACTGGGAACCATTGTACAAGCTCTTTTTCTCCTTCAGTAATTACTGGTTGCTCAGCAAGCTTAGCACCAACACCTGCATAAGCCACCATGTAATTATGGAAAGGCTTGAAAGGAGGACACCTTCAATGTGACACAGCTTTTCCAGGACACATGCACATACACGCTCATGCACCTGTTCTCACAGGCTCTCCACCCAGAGATAATAGTAAAAATAATAATAACTTATATGTGGACAGCATCTTACAGTTTCTGAAGTTATCTTACCCATGTAGGAGAAATAAGCATCTTACAGTTTCTGAAGTTATCTGCTTTCCAACACTCTCATGACAAAAGAGGGCACGTGGTGTAAGCTCCAATTTATAAGTGATGAAACTAAGGTTCAAAGAGGAGAAATGATTGCCCAAGATCACACTACTGGGAAGAGGAGGCAAAGCTGGGACAAGAATGCGCACGTTCTGACTGATGCTCAAAATGCCCTCTTCACCAACCACATGCACCCACGCACCCATATTCAGCTCAGAGCCTGCTTCTGCTGTGGGAAGGACAGAGGAAAGCCCTTCACCCCAGCTTTCACTCTCAACCATACTTCCAGGGCCTGAGGTCACTCGCTCAGCTGCCTCTGTGTCCCTCTTGCCCTGAGTTTCAGCCTTCTCTCCACTCTTCTATACGCATCTTTTTCTATTTTAATTTCAGTTCAGTTAGTGTTTAGTAAATGACTGCTCTATGTTCAGTCCCAAGGTAATATAAGGCTTGGCCTCGCCCCTAGAGTGCTAAGAATCCCACTGTGTAGGAGAAATAAGCAGAACCTGGCACACAGGAGCTGCAGGCACCCAGGTCTCCTCTGCCACTCACAGCCTGGACAACTCAGACAATGTGCCTCACCTCTTTGTGTTTCAGTTTCCTTCTCTTTAAAATAAGGAGAGTAAACTAAATTAGAGGTTGCGATCTGGTAGTCAGGAGGCTGCATCCACTTCCCCAAATATATCTAGAATTGGCCTACATAGCATTTTTATATCATTTTTTAAAATCCTCCTACATTACCCCCACCATTCCTAATTATCTTACCAGAAGCTGCTTTGCTCTTTCATGTTCTCTGCATGGAGGCTTTTGAATTCAAACCCCTAAACCAGATGACTGCTATGGCCCTACCAGCCCAAGATTCTGTGTTTGAGAGGCAGCAGACTCTGGAACCAGACTGCAACTTACTAGCTGTGTGACCTCAACTCAGCCATTAGCTTCTGCCCCAATGTCCCCATCTGCTAACTGAGGATAATCTCAGTACCTACTTCTAGGGCTGCTATGAGAATTCAGCAAGTTAATACATATAGAATGTATGGAATAGTGCCTGCCTTAGAGTAGGTGCTATATACTCATTAGCACTTACTTTCTACTGCCACGGCTGCTGCCATCAAGTACAAGAGTTAACAATGAAACAAATATAACCAAGAGCCAAAGTGAATAGATGAAAGAGTTTTAAAAGGGACTTTCTCCTCTTCTGTTCCAAGCGAGTATCTGAATCAGATCTTCACCTCCAACCTTCCATACTGACAGTGGTCTTTCTGGCCTGACTTTGCTTTTTTCTTCAGACTTTATTTTCTAGAGCAGTTTTAGGTTCATAGCAAAACTGAGCGGAAGATACAAAGATTTTCTCGTATACCTCCTGCCCCAACTCATGCATAGCTTCACCCATTATCAACACCCCCCACCAGAGTGGCACATTTGTAACAACTGATGAACCTACATTGACACATCATCATCATTCAGAATCCGTAGTTTACATTAGGGTTCACCCATGGTACTGGACATTCTACAAGCTTGAATAAATGTATAACGACGTGTATCTAGCATTATACTATCATACAGAGTAGTTTTAGTGCCCTAAAAATCCTCTGTGCTCCACCTATTCATTCCTCCCCACTCCAATCTCTTGCAAACACTGATCTTTTACTGTCTCTATAGTTTTGCCTTTTCCAGAATGTCATACAGTACATAGCCTTTTCAGATTGGCTTCTTTCCCTCAGTAATACTCATTTATGGTTCTCCAATTCTTTTTCATGGCTTGATAGCTCATATTTTTTAGCACTGAACAATATTTTATTGTCTGGATGTACCACAGTTTATTTACCCTTTCAGCTACTGAAGGACATCTTGGTTGCTAATAGGTTTCGGCAATTATGATTAAAGTTGCCGTAAACATGCATGTGCGGGTTTCTGTGTGAACGCAAGTTTTCACCTCCTTTGGGTAAATATAAAGCAGCGTGATCTCTGGCTCATATTACAAGATTATGTTTAGTTTTGTAAGAAACTGCCATACTGTCTTCCAAAGTGGCTGCACTATTTTGCATTCTCACCAGCAATGAATGAGAGTTTCTGTTGTTCCACATCCTTACCAGCATTTGGTGTTGTCAGTGTTCTGGATTTTGGCCATTCTAATAGGTGTGTAGTGGTATGTCATGTTGGGCTTTTTTCCATTTTAGTTGCATTTCCTTGATGAAACATGATGTGGAGCATCTTTTCACGTGCTTATCTGCCATCCATATGTCTTCTTTGGTGAAATGTCGGTTAAGGTCTTTGGCACATTTTTTAATCAAGTTTTTTGTTTTTTCACTGTTGAGTATTAAGAGTTCTTTGTATATTTTGGATAACAGTCTTTTATTAGTCTTTTGTCTTTCAGTTTTTTTATTTATCTTTTGCAAATGTCTTCTCCCAGTCTGTGGCTTGTCTTTGCATTCTCTTGACATTTGCTTCTGCAGAGCAGAGGTTTTTAATTTTAAGGAAGTCCAGCGTCTCACTTATTTCTTTCATAGATCATGTCTTTGGCGTTGTATCTAAAATTCATCACCATATCCAAGATGATCTAGGTTTTCTTCTATGTTACCTTCTAGGAGTTTTATAGTTTTACATTTTACACTTAGGTCTATGATCTATTTTGAGTTAATTTTTGTGAAGGATGGAAGTTCTGTTCTGGATTTTTTTGCATGTGGATGTCTAGTTGTTCCAGCATCATTTGTTGAAAAGACTATCTTTATTCCATTGTATTCCCTTTGCTCCTTTGTCAAAGATCAGTATATTTATGTGGGTCTATTTCTGGGCTCTCTATTCTGTTCCACTGATTTTTTTTTTCCACTGATTTTTCTTTCACTGATATCAACTGTCTTGATTACTGTAACTTTATAGTAAATCTTGAAGTTGGGTAGTGTCAGTCCTCCAACGTTGTTCTTCTCCTTCAATAGTTGGTTATTCTAGATCTTTTGCCTATCCATATAAACTTTAGAATCAGTTTGTTGACATACACAAAATAACTTGCTGGGAGTTTGATTGGGATTGCAGTGAATCTACAGATCAAGTTGAGAAGAACTGACATCTTGACAATATTGAGTATTCCTATCCATGTACATGGAATATCTATTTATTCAGTCCTTCTTTGATATCTTTCATCAGGGCTTTATAGTTTTCCTCATACAGATCTTGTACATATTTTGTTAGATTTATATCTAAGTATTTCATTGGGGGAAGGGGTTGCAAATGTTTATGGTATTGTGTTTTTAATTTCAATTCCATTTTTTCATTGACGGTATTTAAGAAAGCAATTGACTTTAATGTTAACCTTGCATCCTGCAACCTTGCTATAGTCATTTATTACTTCCAGGAGTTTGTTGTCAATGTTGTCAGATTTTCTACATAGATGATGACACCATCTGTGAACAAAGACAGTTTTATTTCTTCCTTCCCAATCTGTATATCTTCTATTTCCTTTTCTTGTCTTATTGCATTAGGCAGGACTTCTACTATGATGTTGAAAAGCAGAGGTAAGAGGGGACATCCTTGCCTTGTTCTTGATCTTAGTGAGAAAGCTTTGAGTTTCTTTCCATTAAGAATGATGGTAGCTGTAGGCTTTTTTGGTAGATATTATTTATCAGTTGAGGAAGTTCTCCTGTATTTCTAGCTTACTGGGAGTTTTTATCATGAATGGGTGTTGGATTTTGTCAAATGCTTTTTCTGCATCTACTGATATCATCATATGATTTTTCTTTAGCCTACTGATGTGATGGGGTATATTAACTGATTTTCTAATGTTGAACCAGCTTGCATACCTGAGATAAACTCCACTTGGTTGTGGTGTATAAGAGTGTGTGTGTGTGTGTGTGTGTGTGTGTGTGAGGAAGACTGGCCCTGAGCTAAAATCCATGCCAAACTTCCTCTATTTTTTGTATGTGGGACACTACCATAGCATGGCCTGAGAAGCAGTGTGTAGGGCTGCATCCAGAATCCGAACCCATGAATCCCAGGCTGCCAAAGCAGAGCATGCAAACTTAACCACTATGCCACTAGGCCAGCCCTTGGTGTATAATTCTTTTTACACATTGTTGGATTCAATTTGTAATATTTTTATACAATTTTTACATCTGTATTCATGAGAAATATTGGTTTGTAGTTTCCTTTTCTTATAATGTCTTTGTATGACTGTGGTGTTAGGGTAATGCTGGCCTTATAGAATGAGTTAGGAAGTATTCCCTCTACTTATATCTTCTGGAAGAGATTGTAGACAATTGTTCTTTCCTCCTTAAATGTTTGGTAGAATTCACCAGTGACCCATCTTGGCCTGGTACTTTCTGTTTGGGAAGGTTATTAACTGCTGACTTAATTTCTTTAATAGATATAGGCCTATTCAGAGCATCTGTTTGTTCTTGCGTGAGTTTTAGCAAATTATGTCTTTCAAGAAACCGGTCCATTTCACATAGATTATCAAATTTGTGGGCAGAGAGTTGTTCATAGTATTCTTTTATTATCCTCATAACGTCCATGGGATCTGTAGCGATGTCCCCTCATTTCTGATAGTAGTACTTTGTGTCCTTTCATTTTCTTAGACTGATTGGAGGTATATCAGTTTTACTGATCTTTCCAAAGAACCAACTTTTGACTTTATTGATTTTCTCTATTCATTTCTGCTTTTAGTTTCACTGATTTCTGCTCTAAGTTTTATTATTTTTCTTCTGTTTACCTTGTATTTAATTTGCCCTTCCTTTTCCAGTTTCCTAAGGTAAGCTTACATTAGTGATTTTAGATCATTTTCCTTTTCTAATAACTGCATTCACTGCTATGAATTTCCCTCTAAGCATTGCTTTTGCTGCATCCCACAAATTTTGATAAACTGTGTTTTTGTTTTTATTTAGTTCAAAATATTTTTAAAGTTCTGATATTTCTTCTTTGACACATGTGTTATTTAGAAATCTGTTGTTTAATCTCCCAGTACTTTGGGCTCTTTCAGCTATCTTTCTGTTACTAATTTCTAGAGTAATTTCATTGTGGTCTAAGAGTAGGCATTGTATGATTTCTATTCTTTTAAATTTGGTAAAGTGTATTTTATGGCCCAGAATGTTGTCTGTCTTGGTGAATGTTCCATGTGAACTTAAGAAGAACATGTATTCTGCTGCTGTTGGATGAAGTAGTCTACAGATAGCCATTAAATCCAGTTGATCACTAGCATTGTTGAGCTCAACTATATCCTTACTGATCTTCTGCATGCTGAATCTGTCAATTTTTGATAGAAGAGTGTTAAAATCTCCAAGTATGACAGTGGATTCATCTGTTTCTTCTTGCAGTTCTATCAGTTTTTGACACACATATTTGGATGCTTTGTTGTTAGGCATGTACACATCAGGATTATAATGTCTTTTTGAAAACTGATCCCTTTATCATTGTGTAATGCCCCTCTTTATCCCTGAAAGCTTTCCTTTCTCTGTAGTATGCTTTGTCTGAAATTAATATAGCTACTTCTGCTTTATTTTTATTTTATTGCAGTAACGTTGGATTATAACATTATACAGCTTTCAGATGTACATCGTAATATATTTCAAATTCAGTGTAGATGACATCATGTTCACCACTTAAAAACTGATTATAGTCCATCACCTCACATGTGAGCCTAATCACCCCTTTTACCTTCACCCCTCCCTCCTTCCCCTATGGTAACCACCAATCCAATCTCCATTGCTATGTGTTCATTTGTTGTTGTTTTTATCTTCTATTTATGAGTGAGATCATACAGTATTTGATTTTCTCCCTCTGATTTATTTCACTTTGCATAATAGCCTCAAGGTCCATCCTTGTTGTCACAAATGGCTGGATTTCATCATTTCTTATGGCTGAGTAGTATTCCATTGTGTATATATACCACATCTTCTTTACCCATTCATCCCTTGATGGGCATCTAGGTTGCTTCCAAGTCTTGGCTATCGTGAAAAATGCTGCCATGAACATAGGGATGCATGTGTCTTTATGCATTTGTGTTTTCAAGTTCTTTGGATAAATACTCAGCAGTGGGATAGCTGGATCATACAGTATATCTATTCTTAATTTTCTGAGGATGCTCCATACTTCTTTCCATAGTGGCTGCACCAGTTTGCAGTTCCACCAACAGTGTAAGAGGGTTCCCTTCTCTCCACATCGTCTCCAACACTTGTTGTTTCCTGTCTTGTTAATTATAGCCATTCTGCTGGGAGTCAGGTGACATCTCATTGTAGTTTTGATTTGGATTTCCCTGATAGCTAATCATGTTGAGCATCTTTTCATGTGCCTGTTGGCCAACCATATATTTCTTTGGAGAAATCTCTGTTCAGATCTTTTGCATTTTTTTTTTGAGGAAGGTCAGCCCTAAGCTAACATCTGCCAATGTCCCTCTTTTTGCTGAGGAAGACTGGCCCTGAGCTAGCACCTGTGCCCATCTTCCTCTACTTTATATGTGGAACGCCTGCCACAGCATGGCTTCATGAGTGGTGTCATGTCCACACCTGGGATCTGAACCAGCAAACCCCAGGCCACCAAGGCAGAACGTGTGCACTTAACCACTGCACAACCAGGCTGGCCCATTTCATCCATTTTTCAATTGGGTTGTTTGGTTTTTTTGTTGATGAGATGTATGAGTTCTTTGTATATTTTGGATATTAACCCCTTATCAGATATATGGTCTGCAAATATCTTCCTCCAATTGTTAGGTTGGCTGTTCATTTTGTTGATGGTGTCCTTTGCTGTGCAGGAGCTTTTTAGTATGATGTAGTCCCATTTGTTTATTTTTTCTTTTCCTTCCTTTGCCTGGTCAGCCATGGTACTTGAAAATATGCTGCAAAGACCAATGTCAAAGAGCATACTGCCTATGTTTTCTTCTAGAAGTTTCATGGTTCGGGTCTTCCATTCAAGTCTTTAATCCATTTTGAGTTGATTTTTGTGCATGGTGTAAGGTAGTGGTCTACTGTCATTCTTTTGCATGTAGCTGTCCAGTTTCCCCAACACCCTTTATTGAAGAGGCTCTCAGTTCTCCATTGCATGTTCTTGGCTCCCTTGTTGGCTACTAGCTGTCCATAGATGTGTGGGTTTATTTCTGGGCTCTCGATTTTGTTCTATTGATCTGTGTGTCTGTTTTTGTGCCAGAACCATGCTGCTTTGGTTACTATGGCTTTGTAGTACATTTTGAAATCAGGGAGTGTGATACCTCCAGCTTTGTTCTTTTTTCTCAGGAATCCTTTAGCTATTCGGAGTCTTTTGTTGTTCTATATAAATTTTAGGATTCTTTGTTCTATGAAAAGTGTTCTGTGAAAAGTTCTGTGAAAAGTGTTGTTGGAACTTTCGTGGAGATTTCACTGAATCTGCAGATTGTTTTAGGAAGTATGGGCATTTTAACTGTGTTAATTCTTTCAATCCAAGAGCACAGAATATCTTTCCATTTCTTTGTGTCTTCTTCGATTTCTTTCAACAATGTTTTATAGTTTTCGGTGTACAGATCTTTCACCTCTTTGGTTAAGTTTATTCGTAGGTATTTTATTGTTTTTGTTGCAATTGTAAATGGGATTGTATTCTTAATTTCTCTTTCTGCTACTTCATTTTTAGTGTATAGAAATGCAACTGATTTTAGTATATTGATTTTGTATCCCGTAACTTGACTGTATTCACTTATTATTTCTAAAAGTTTTTTGGTGGATTCTTTAGGGTTTTCTCTACATGAAATCATGTCATCCACAAAGAATGACAGTTTCACTTCTTCTTTTCCAATATGGATCCCTTTTATTTCTTTTTCTTGCCTGATTGCTCTGGCTAGGACTTCCAATACCATGTTAAATGAGAATGGTGACAGTGGGCATCCTTGTCTGGTTCCTGTTCTTAGAGGGATAGCTTTCAGTTTTTCTCCATTGAGAACAATACTTGCTGTGGGTTTGTCATATATGGCCTTTATTATGTTGAGGTATTTTCCTTCTATACCCATTTGATTTAGAGTTTTTATCATAAGTGGATGCTGTATCTTGTCAAATACTTTCTCTGTATCTATTGAGATGATTATGTGATTTTTTATTTTTCATTTTGTTAATGTGGTGTATCACGTTGATAGATTTGTGGATGTTGAACCATCCCTGCATCCCTGGAATGAAACCCACTTGATCATGATGCATGATCTTTTTAATGTATTGTTGGTATTCAATTTGCTGGTATTTTGTTGAGGATTTTTGCATTGATGTTCATCAGTGATATTGGCCTGTAATTTTCTTTTTTTCTGTTGTCCTTGTCTGGTTTCGGTATCAGGATAATGTTGGCTTCGTAGAATGAGTTAGGAAGCTTCCCCTCCTCTTCAATTTTTTGGAAGAGTTTGAGAAGGATAGGTATTAAGTCGTCTTTAAATGTTTGGTAGAATTCAACAGGGAAGCCATCTGGTCCTGCACTTTTATTTTTTGGGAGGTTTTTGATTGCTGTTTCCATCTCCTTACTGGTGGTTGGTCTATTCAAATTCTCTTCTTCTTGGTCCAGTTTTGGAAGGTTGTATGTTTCTAAGAATTTATCCATTTCTTCTACATTATCCAATTTGTTGGCATATAGCTTTTCATAGTATTCTCTTACTATCTTTTGTATTTCTGAGGTGTCTGTTGTAATTTCTCCTCTTTCATTTCTGATTTTATTTATTTGAGCCTTTTTTGTTCTTGGTGAGTCTAGCTAAGGGTTTCTCAATTTTGCTTATCTTTTCAAAGAACAAACTCTTGGTTTCATTAATTTTTTTTTTTTTAGTCTTTATTTCATTTCTGCTCTGATTTTTATTATTTCCTTCCTTCTGCTGATTTTGGGCTTTGTTTGTTCTTTTTCCAGTACCTTTAGATGCACTGTTAGATTGTTTATTTGGGATTTTTCTTTGTTGAGGTAGGCCTGAATTGCTATAAACTTCCCTCTGAGAACCACTTTTGGTGTATCCCATAGATTTTGGCATGTCGTATTTTCATTTTCATTTGTCTCCAGGAATTTTTCGATTTTTCCTTTGATTTCTTCATTGACCCAATCGTTGTAAAGTAGCATTTTGTTTAATCTCCACATTTTTGTGGCTTTTCTGGTTTTCTTCCTGTAGTTGATTTGTAGTTTCACAGCTTTGTGGTCAGAAAAGATGCATAGTATTATTTCGATCTTCTTAAATTGATTGAGACTTGTTTGTGGCCTAATAAGTGATCAATCCTGAAGAATATCCCATGTGCATTTGAAAAGAATGTCTATTCTGTGGTTTTTGGATGGAATGTTCCATATATATCCACCAAGTCCATCTGATCAAATGCGTCATTTAAGGCCAGTGTTTCCTTATTGATCTTCTGTTTGGATGATCTATCCATTGGTGTAAATGGAGTGTTAAAGTCCACTACTATTATTGTGTTACTGTCTATTCCTCCTTTTATGTCTTTTAATAATTACTTTACATATTTAGGTGCTCCTATGTTGGGTGCATAGGTATTTACAAGTGTTATATCTCTTGCTGGATTGTTCCCTTTATCATTATGTAGTGTCATTCTTTGCCTCTTGTTACAGTTTGTGTTTTAAAGTCTATTTTGTCTGACATAAGTATTGCTACCCCCGCTTTCTTTTCTTTGCCATTTGCGTGGAATATCTTTTTTCATCCTTTCACTTTCAGTTTGTGAGTGTCTTTGGGTCTGAAGTGTGTCTCTTATATGCAGCATATATATGGGTCTTGTTTTCTTATCCAATTGGCCACCCTATGCCTTTTCGTTGGAGTATTTACTCCATTGACATTTAAAGTAGCTATTGATAAATATGTATTTATTGCCATTTTGTTACCTTTTTTCTGGGTGTTTTAGTAGTTCTTCCCTGTTCCTTTCTTTTTCTCTTGCTCTCTTCCCTTGTGTTTTGATGGCTTTCTTTAGTAATATGTTTGATTTCTTTTGTCTTACTTATTTGCTTCCTTATTATAGGTTTCTGATTTGAGATTACCATGAGGATCCTATATAATATTCTATGTATAAAACAATCTATATTGAGTTGCTAGACTCTTTAGCTTGACCTCTTTCTAAAAGCTCTACTTTTTCACTCCCCTCGTCCCACGTTTTGTTTTTGAAATCATATCTAATCTCTTGTTTTGTGTGTCCCTATCCATTACCTTCTTATCATTGAAATAGGTAATTTTAGTACCTTTGTCTTTTAACCTTCATCTTATCTTCACAGATGATTGATCTGCTACCTTTACTATATTTTTACATTTACCAGTGATTTTATTGCCTGGGTTTTGTGGGGAGAAGGGGTTTTGACTATTTTTTATCCCTATTTGTGGTCATCGCTTTCCCACTTAAATAAATCCCTTCAGCAGTTCTCGTAGAACTGGTTTCTTGGTGATAAACTCCTTTAACTTTTGCTTGTCTGGGAAGCTCTTTATCTCTCCTTCCATTCTGAATGACTACCTTGATGGATAGAGTATTCTTGGATGCAGGTTTTTTTCCTTTTAGCACTTTAAATATGTTGTGCCATTCTCTTCTTGCCTGTAGGGTTTCAGCTAAGACGTCTGCTGATAGCCTTATGGGCTTTCCTTTGTATGTCACTTGTTGCCTTTCTCTTGCTGCTTTTAGGATTCTCTCTTTATCTTTAATTTAGACATTTAATTATAACGTGTCTTGGTGTAGGCCTCTTTGGGCTTGTCTTGTTTGGAGCTCTCTGGGCTTCCTGTACTTGGATGTCTGTTTCCTTCCTTAGGTTAGGGAAAATTTCAGCTATTATTTCTTCAAATAAATTTTCTGCCCCTTTGTCTCTCTCTTCTTCTTCTGGGACACCTATAAACGAATGTTAGTGCATTTAATATTGTCCCAGAGTTCCCTTAGACTGTTCTAATTCTTTTTTTCTTTTTTCTCTTCAGCTTGGGTGATTTCCTCTAGTCTTTCATCTAGCTCATTGATCCGTTCTTCTGTATCCTCTACTCTGCTATTGAGTCCCTCTGATGAATTTTTCATTTCTAGTATTGCATTCTTAATTTCTGATTGGTTCCTTTTTATAATTTCCAGTTCTTTGTTGATGAGCTCACTGTGCTCATCCAGTCTTCTCCCAATATCTCTGAGAATCCTTATGAGTTTTTGTTTGAACTCTTTGTCAGGTAGGTCACTTATTTCTTGTTTCATTTAGTCCTTTTTCTGGGGTTTTGTCCTGTTCCCTTGTTTGCAATGTATTCCTTTGTCTCCTTTTTATGCCTCTTTCTCTGTGCTTATTTCTATGTATTATGTGAGCCAGCTATGTCTCCTGATCTTGGAGAAGTGGCCTTATGTAAGAGATGCCTTTTGAGGCCCAGCAGTGTGCTTCCCTTTCATCACCAGTCCAAATGATCCAGGAGTGAACCCTTTGTGGGCTACTTGTGTCCTTCTGCTGTGGTAGGATTGCTCTTAATGTAGGTACCCAGGGACTCTAGCCTTTCCTTCCCTGGCCAGCTGCTTGTAAATCTGGTTTGAGCAGCTTCAGCACCACTGGCTACAAGGTCTAACAGCACACTCCTGTTGCAGTTTTCCTGTTAATTGGGTAGATACCAAGTGTAGCTGGTTGCTAGGATCAGGGGCTTGCAGTTGCTATAGGCCTCAGGCCTACAAGGCTGTTGTTAGTTCTCTTAGGAGTGCAGCTGAGTGGGGCTGGCACTGGGCACAGGAACACTCAATTGTTTCAGCTTTGGAAGGTGGGGCTGATCCTTTTTATGGCTATTTGTGAAGCACAGGTCTTCTGCTGCTGATAGGCCTCACCCACCCCCCTCTCAACAGGACCACACACACCATCAACACAGCCCTGGTCTGTGCACACTTCCCAACCCCGTGGAGCGTACCCCGACACCCCACTGCAGAGGCCCCCACCTCTCCACCAATGCCCCCCACAGTTCACCTGGTCCTCACACAGGCCCTGCTCCACAGAGGCAGACACATTCACCTCGCTGCAGAGGATCAAGGCACCCAGTCAATGCAGGCTGAAAAGTAGCCTGAGGGCTTGCTGTTGGGCAGGGCCAGTCCCTAGCACTGCTGCCTGCCCTGGCTGAACTGGATTAAATCTGCACTCCAGTGGGTGTGGCAGACCTCTGGGCTAAGAGGCCAGGGGAAGAATCTCAATGGCGTCTGCTGGGGTCTGTCAGCATGCCTGGACCAGGTCAGAACAATGGCCACCGCCAATGTCTCAGTCTCCAGAGAGGTCCCTCCTCTCACCAAGATGCACTCAAAGCCCACCAGGTGAGTCTCTTTTCACCAAAGGACTGTCAGCCTTCTCTCTGGTGATTTTAGGTTGTTGAGACAGGTGAGTTTATGTGTGGGCCCTTTAAGACCCAGATCTTTTTGGCTTTCGTCCAATAGCTTTTCTGGGGGTATCCCCACTGCAGTTAATAGCCAGCAAAGCCAGACAGTAAGACCCTCATCTCAGGTGTGCTTAGTCTGAAGGATGCTTAAAGCAGTATCAGCCCCAACTCTCGACCTCACTCCTCCAGGGAGGGCTGCTACCTTAGGGTGACTCCCACCTGGCCAGCTGAGAAACTTCGCTGCTCCCAAAGGTGGCTTTTTTTCCTCTCCAGCAGGATTTCTGCCTCTTCCACCTTAGTCAGGACTATCCCTTGTTGTGGGGGTTCTTTTTAACCAGTTTTCAGTTTTCTATCTAGGGTAGTTTTTCCAAAAATAGTTGTAACCTGGTTGTGTTCATGGGAGGAGATTTCAGAGTCTGCCTATGCTGCCATCTTGACGAGATCTCCCTGCTTTCTTTAGATTAGTGTAAGCTTAGTATATCTTTCTCCATCCATTTACTTCTAATCTATATATGTCTTTATATTTAAAGTGAGTTTCTTGTAGACAACACATAATTGGCTCTTGCTTTTTGGTCCACTCTGATAATGTGCCTTTTTATCAATGCATTTAGGCCACTGGCATTCAAAGTGAGTACTGACATGTGGGATAAATATCTACCATATTTGTTAGTGTTTCTATTTGTTGTTGTGATTCTTTGCTCCTATTTTTTCTTCCACTCTTTTCCTGCCTTTCGTGGTTTTAATTTAGCATTTATATGATTCCATTTGCTCTCCTTTCTTAGTATATCAGTTATACTTCTATTTTTACTTTTTTAAGTGATTACCCTAGAGTTTGCAATATACATTTATGACTAAACCAAGTCTGCTTTCAAGTGACACTATACTACCCTACAAGTACTGCAAGTAGTTTATAGTAATAAAATAATTCTAGTTCTTCCCTTCCATCCCTTGTATCATTGCTGTCATTTATTTCACTTATACATAAGCATATATAGTCCAATACAGTGTTGCTATTATTACTTTGACCAAACGATTATCTATTAGATCATTAAGAATAAGAAAAGTTTTTATTTCACTTTCACTTATTCCTCCTTCAATGCTCTTCCTTTCTTTATTTGGATCTGTGTTTTTTCTAGCTTTATTGAGATATAGTTGACATATAACAATGTGGAGGTTTAATGTATACAATGTGATGATTTGATACACATGTTGTGAAACATTTACCAGGGTAGTTAAAACATCCTTCACCTCACATAATTACCATTTCATTGCTGTTGTTATGGTGAGAACATTAAAGCTCTACTCTGACAGCAACTTTCAAGTATACAATAGTCTTCACTAAAGTCATCACACTGTATGTTAGATCCCTGGAACTTATTCATCTTATAACTGAAAGTTTGTACCCTTTAACCAAAATCTTCCCATTTCCCCCACCCCTCAGCTCCTGGCAACCGCCAATTACTCTCTGTTTCTATTTGTTTAATGGTTTTAGTTTCCACATATAAGTGAGATCATATAGTATTTGTCTTTTTCTGTCTAACTTATTTCACTTAGCATAATGCCCCCAAAGTCTATCCATGTTGTCACAAATGGCAAGATTTCCTTCTTTATGGCTGAATAATATTTCATTGTATGTATTTGTATATATATATCACATTTTCTTTATCCACACATCTGCCAATGGACACTTAGGTTGTTTCCATGTCTCGGCAATAGTGAGTAATGCTGCAATGAACATAGGAATGCAGATATCTCTTGCAGATAGTGATTTCACCTCCTTCCAGTATATACCCAGAAGTGGGATTGCTGGATCATATGGTAGTTGTTTTTAATTTTTTTCAGGAAATTCCTTACTGTTTTTCATAGTGGCTCTATCAACTTACATTCCCACTAACAGTGCATCACGGTTCTCTTTTCTCTACATCCTTACTAGCATTTACATCTTTTGTTTCCTTTTCCTTTATAATAGCCATTCTAATATGTGTGAGGTGATATCTCATTGTGGTTTTGATTTGCATTTCCCTGATGATTACTAATGTTGAGTACCTTTTCATGTATCTGTTGGCCATATGTATGCATTTTTTGGAAAAATGTCTATTCAAGTCCCCTGCACAATTTTTAATTGGGTTTCTTTTTGCTGTTGAGTTTATGAGTTCCTTATATATTTTGTATATTAACCCATTATCAGATATATGGTTTGCAAATATTTTGTCCAATTCTGCAGGTTGCCTTTTCATTTTGTTGATAGTTTCTTTTGCTGTGTAAAAGCTTTTTAGTTTGCTGTAGTCCTACTTGTTGATTTTTGGTTTTGGTGCTTGTGCTTTTGGTGTCATGTCCAAAAAATCATTGTCAAGACTAATGTCAAGAAGCTTCTCCTTTGTTTTCTTCCAAGAGTTTTACGGCTTCAGGCCTAACGTTTAAGTCCTTAATATACTTCAAGTTTATTTTTGTGAGTGGTGTAAGAAACAAATCCCATTTCATTGTTTAGCATGTGGATATCCAGTTTTCCCAACACCATTTATTGAAGAGACTATCATTTCCTCAGTGAGTATTCCTGACTCCCTTGTCATATATTACTTAACCATATGTGTGTGCGTTTATTTCTGGGCTCTCTATGTGTCCACTTTTACTCCAGTACTATACTGTTTTGATTACTACAGCTTCATAATATAGTTTGAAATGAGGAAGTATGATACCCCCAGTTCTTTCTCAAGATTGCTTTGGGTATTCAGGGTCTTATGGTTCTGTGTGAATTTTATTATTGTTTTTTCTGTTTCTGTGAAAAGTGCCATTGAAATTTTGATAGAAATTGCATTGAATCTACAGATAGCTTTAGGTAGTGTGGACATTTTAACAATATTAACTCTTCCAATCCATGAACATTGGATATCTTTTCATTCGTTTGTGTCTCCTTAAATTTCTTTCATCAGTGTCTTACAGTGTTTGGTGTATAGATCTCTCACTTCCTTGGTTAAATTTACTCTTAAGTACTTTTTTGTTTTTGATATTATTGTGAAATAATTTTCTTTCTTTTTCAGATAGTTCATTGTTAGCGTAAAGAAATGCAACTGATTTTTCTGTGTTGATTTTGTATCCTGAAACTTTACTGAATTCGTTTATTAGGTCTAACAGATTTTTGGTGTAGTCTTCTGGATTTTTTATATACATGATCATGTCATGAGCAAACAGAGACAATTTTACTTCCTTTCAGATTTGGATGTCTTTTTCTTTTTCTTGCCTAACTGCTCGAGGAAGAATGTTCAGTACTATGTTGAATAGCAGCAGTGAGAGAGAGCATCCTTGTCTTGTTCCTGATCTTAGAGGGAAAGCTTTCAATGAGCAGGATGTCGGCTGTGAGCGTCTCATATATGGCCTTTATTATTGAAGTATGTTCCTTCTATACCCAATTTGTTCACAATTGTTATCATGAAAGGACATTAAATTTTGTCAAATGATTTTTCTGTCTCTAGTGAGATACAGATCCAAGGTTCTGACTTGTATCATTTCTCTCTCCAAAGAAGTTATTTTAATGTTTCTTGCAAGGTAGATCTACTGGCAACAAACACCCTCAATGTGTGTATGAGAAAGTCTTTCTTCTCCTTTACTTTTAAAATAATTTCACAGAGTACAGAATTCTAGGTTTCTAGGGATTTTTTTTCCTCTCAACACTATTTCACTCCCCTCTCTTCTTGTTTGTATAGTTTCTAAGGATCAGTTGGATGTAATTCTTATCTTTGCTTCTCTATAGGTGTTTTTCTCCTTTGACTTCTTTCAAGATATTTTCCTCTGATTTTATGTAGTTTGAAAATGATATACCTAGGTGTAGTTTTTTTGGTATTTTCCTACTTGGTATTCTCTGAGCTTCCTAATTTAAGGGAAATTCTCAGTAACTATTGTTTCAAATATTTCTTCCATTTCTTTCTCTCTCTCTTCTCCTTCTGGCATTTCCATTACAGCTATGTTACTCCTTTTGTAGTTGTCCCACAGTTCTGTTTTTTTCAGTCTTTTTTCTCTTTGCTTTTCAGTTTTGGAGCTTTCTATTAAGATATCCTCAGGGGATGGCCCTGTGGCTGAGTGGTTAAAGTTCTGCATGCTCCACTTTAGCAGAGTAGGGTTCGCAGGTTTGGATCCTGGGTGTGCACCTACTCCACTCATCAGCCATGCTGTAGTGGCATCCCACAGACAAAGTAGGGGAAGACTGGCAGAGATGTTACCTCAGGGCTAATCTTTCTCAAGCAAAGAAAAAAGAAAAAGCAGGATTGGCAACAGATGTTAGCTCAGGGCAAATCTTCCTCACAAAAAAAATTAAAATAAAGAAAATAAAAAGATATCCTCAAGCTCAGAGATTCTTTCCTCAGCTGTGTCTGGTCTACTAATAAGCCCAAAGCCACCCTCCATTTCTATTACAGCATTTTTTATCTTTAGCATTTCTTTTTTAGTTCTTTCTTAGAACTTTCCATCTCTCTGCTTACATTGCCCATCTGTTCTTACATGCAATCTACTTTATCCATTAGAGCCCTTAGCATATTAATCACAGCTGTTTTAAATCCCTGGTCTGATAATTCCAACATCCGTGCCATATCTGAGTCTGATTCTGAAGTTTGCTCTGCCTCTTCCAGCTGTGTTTTCTACCTTTCAGTATGTCTTGTAATTTTTTCTTGATAATTGAGCATAGTACACTGGGTAAAAGGAACTGCTGTAAATAGGCCTTTAGTAATATGTAGGGGGAGGGGAAGTATTTTCTATTTCTACTATTAGGTTTCCGTCTCTTAGTTTCAGAGCCTACATCTCTGAACTGTGAACTTCATATGTGCTTCTCAGTTTTTTCCAGACAAGCTAGCTAGAGTAGACTGGAGTTGGGTATTTCCCTTATTCCAGGTCAATTAGGCTCTGGTAAAATAATTCTCCTGAGGAAAGACATTGTTAAGAACAGAATGCTCTGGCATATTTCAAAGTAGCTCCTTTTCCCTTCCCGCTGCCCGAAGCATAATGGGATTTTTCTCCATATTCACTATGAGAACCTGGTACAGATTCAGGAGGTAAAACTCACAGAAGTATGGGGGTCCCCTGGATGACTGGGTCCTCCAAGAGTTATTAACACTGAACCTCCAGCAATTCATCAATTACAACTGAGGTTTCTCTGCCCAAGTTGGCTCCCAGGGAGGTTGTTCCTCTAGTAAGTCGTGATCCTCTGTATTCACCTGTCAGTCTAATTTGGGGGAGGGGTGGGGGCAGAATTTGCCCTGTGACTTCACTTACCTCATGGATCTAAGTAGACGTTGATTTTTTATTTGTTGGGATGCAGTGAACTTTCAAGCTTATTATCTGCTGGATCAGAAATCTGAAGTTCTGACTTTTTCTTGATGGAGGTAAAATTCATGTTCCATAAAATTAAATAGTTTAAAGTTAACAATTCAGTAGCATTTAGTACATTCACAGTGTTGTGCAGCCATTGTCCCTATGTAGTTCCAAAACATTTTCATCTTAAAAGGAAATTCCATACCTGTTAAGTAGTTACTCCCTCTCCTCACCCCAGCCCCTGGCAACCAATAATCTACTTTCAGTCTCTATGGACTTACCTATTCTAGATATTTCATATAAATGGAATAATAAAATATGTGACCTTCTGTGTCAGACTTCTTTTACTTAGCATATAGTTTTTAAAGTTCAATTATGTTGTAGAACATATCAGTACTTCATTCCTTCTTAGGGTTGAATAATATTCCACGATATGGATATATCCCATTTTGTTTATTCAGTTATCTGTTGATGGATTTCCTTTGCTTTTTCCTGCTATCCAGAATAGAAATTCTCTAGTGTCCTCAGAGAGGCCCAGTCACCCTCACCAGGACCCCTCTCAGGCCCAGCCACTCTGATCCCACACACATTCTGGACAGACAATAGAAAGACCATCTGCTCCAGCCCCTTCAGATGAGGACACTGATCTTCCCCATACCAGAAACAGGGGAACACATGACATTTGGAGACTGAGATTTTGGGGTTTGGCTGTTAGGTTTAAAAGAAAAAAAAAAGAAGAAGAATATAGTCAGAAGAGCAGTAGAATCTTCTCTTGCGAATCAAGAAGAAGAAAGGAAAGAAACAAGTAAACGGGAAGTGCCTTTGAACCATGGGCAGACGTGAAGCTAAGATGTATATTTTATGTTCTGGAGAATGAAGAATACTCCTAAAACAGGAATAATAAGTCTTTAATTATAACAACATTAGAGTGATTCCAGAAGTTCAGGAAGGCTCCTGAGAAAACTACCAAGAGAAATATATCCACCATTACCACCTGATGTCTTCTTGCCCTTTGTCACAGACAGAGTAATGCCCCCCAACCCTGCAAGATGACCATGTCCTAATCCCTAGAACCTGTAAATATGTTACCTTATATGGCAAAATGGCTTTTGCTGGTATGATTAAATTAAGAATTTGGCAATGGGGAGATTATCCTGGATTATCCAGATTGGCCCAATGTAAGCACAAGGGTCCTTTATAAGAGGGAGCATGAGGATCACAGTCAGAGGGGGAGACGTAAAAACAGAAGCAGAGGTCAGAGTGATGCAGGGCCACAGGCCAAGGAATGTGAGCTGCCTCTAGAAGCCGGAAAGGTAAGGAAACCGATTCTGCCCTAGAGCTTCTAGAAGGAACACAACTGACCTTTGACTTTAGCTAAGCAAGACTCATTTTGGACTTCTGACCTCCAAACTATATGATATTAAGTTTGTATTGTTTTAAGCCACTGAGTTTGTGAGAATTTATTACAGCAGCAATAAGAAATTAATATACCCATCTAAAACACCTGGCATTAGAAGGAAGGAAATAATAAAAATCAGAGCAGAAATAAATGAAATAGAGACTAAAAAAAAAAATAGGAAAAAAATCAATGAAACCAAGAGCTGGTTCTTTGAAAAGATAAACAAAATTGAGAAACCTTTAGATAGACTCACCAAGAAAAAAGAGAAGGCTCAAATAAATAAAACCAGAAAGAGAAGAAATTACAATGCACACCTCAGAAATACAAAAGATTATAAAACAATACTATGAAAAGCTATATGTCAACAACTTGGATAATCTAGAAGAGATGGATAAATTCTTAGAATCATACAACCTCCCAAAACTGAATCAAGAAGAAATAGAGAATCTGAATAGACAAATCACCAGTAGGGAGACTGAAACAGCAATCAAAAACCTCCAAAAAAAATAAAAGTGCAGGACCAGATGGCTTTCCTGGTGAATTCTACCAAACATTCAAAGAAGACTTAATACCTATCCTTCTCAAACTCTTCCAAAAAATTGAAGCGGCAAGGAAGCTTCCTAACTCATTCTATGAAGCCAACATTAGCCTGATACCAAAACCAGACAAGGACAACACAAAAAAAGAAAATTACAGGCCAATATCACTGATGAATATCAATACAAAAATCCTCAAAATACTAGCAAATCGAATACAACAATACACTAAAAAGATCATACATCATGATCAAGAGGGATTCATTCCAGGGATGCAGGGATGGTTCAACATCTGCAAATCAATCAATGTGATACACCACATTAACAAAATGAAGAATAAAAATCACAAGATCATCTCAATAGATGCAGAGAAAGCATTTGACAACATACAGCATCGATTTAAGATAAAAACTCTAAATAAAATGGGCATAGAAGGAAAATATCTCAACACAATAAAGGCCATATGTGACAAACTCACAGTTAATATCATTCTCAATGGAGAAAAACTGAAAGCTATCACTCTAAGAACAGGAACCAGACAAGGATGCCCGCTGTCACCACTCTTATTTAATATAGTGTTGGAAGTCTTAGCCAGAGCAATCACGCAAAAAAAAAGAAATAAAAGGGACCCACATTGGAAAGGAAGAAGTGAAACTGTCACTATTTGCAGAAGACATGATTTCATATAGAGAAAATCCTAAAGAATCCACCAAAAAACTTTTAGAAATAATAAATGAGTACGGTCAAGTCACAGGACACAAAATCAACATACAAAAATCAGTTGCATTTCTATACACTAACAATGAAGTAGCAGAAAGAGAAATTAAGAATACAATCCCATTTACAATTGCAACAAAAACAATAAAATACCTACGAATAAACTTAACCAAAGAGGTGAAAGATCTGTACACCAAAAACTATAAAACATTGTTGAAAGAAATTGAAGAAGACACAAAGAAATGGAAAGATATTCCATGCTTTTGGATTGGAAGAATTAACACACTTAAAATGCCCATACTTCCTAAAGCAATCTACAGATTCAGTGAAATCCCCACCAAAGTTCCAACAACACTTTTCACAAAAATAGAACAAAGAATCCTAAAATTTATATGGAACAACAAAAGACCCCCAAACAGCCAAAGGATTCCTGAGAAAAAAGAACAAAGCTGGAGGTATCACACTCCCTGATTTCAGAATATACTACAAAGCCATAGTAACCAAAGCAGCATGGTTCTGGCACAAAAAGAGACACAGAGATCAATGGAACAGAATCGAGAGCCCAGAAATAAACCCACACAGCTATGGACAGCTAGTATTCAACAAGGGAGCCAAGAACATACAATGGAGAAAAGAGAGCCTCTTCAATAAATGGTTTTGGGAAAACTGGACAGCCACATGCAAAAGAATGAAAGCAGACCATTGCTTTACACCATGCACAAAAATCAACTCAAAATGGATTAAAGACTTGAATGGAAGACCCGAACCATGAAACTTCTAGAAGAAAACATAGGCAGTACGCTCTTTGACATTGGTCTTTGCAGCATATTTTCAAGTACCATGGCTGACTGGGCAAGGGAAACAAAAGAAAAAATAAACAAATGGAACTACATCATACTAAAAAGCTTCTGCACAGCAAAGGAAACCATCAACAAAACAAAAAGTCAACCTAACAATTGGGAGAAGATATTCACAGACCATATATCAGATAAGGGGTTAATACCCAAAATATACTAAAATATACAAAAGAACTCATACATCTCAAGAACAAAAAATCTAACAACCCAATTAAAAAATGGGCAAAAGATGTGAACAGACATTTCTTCAAATAAGATATACAGATGGGGGGCTGGCCCTGTGGCCAAGTGGTTAAGTTCGCGCGCTCCGCTGCAGGCGGCCCAGTGTTTCATTAGTTCGAGTCCTGGGCGCGGACATGGCACTGCTCATCAAACCACGCTAAGGCAGCGTCCCACATGCCACAACTAGAAGAACCCACAACAAAGAATACACAACTATGTACCGGGGGGCTTTGGGGAGAAAAAAAAGGAAAAAATAAAATCTTTAAAAAAAAAAAAGATATACAGATGGCCAACAGGCACATGAAAAGATGTTCAACATCATCAACTATCAGCAAAATGCAAATCAAAACTACAAGATGTCACCTCACTCCCAGCAGAATGGCTATAATTGACAAGACAGGAAACAAGTGTTGGAGACGATATGGAGAGAAGAGAACCCTTGTATACTGCTGGTGGGAGTGCAAACTGGTACAGCCACTATGGAAAGCAGTGTGCACTATCCTCAGAAAATTAAGAATAGATCTACCATATGATCCAGCTATCCCACTGCTTTGGTAGTTATCCAAAGAACTTGAAAACACACATGCATAAAGATACATGCACCCATATGTTGATGGCAGTATTGTTCACAATAGCCAAAACTCGGAAGCAACCTAGATGCCCATCAAGAGACAAATGGATAAAGAAGATGTAGTATATATACACAATGGAATACTACTCAGCCATAAGAAATTATGAAACTGGCCATTTGTGACCACATGGATGGACCTTGAGGTTATTATGTTGAGTGAAATAAGTCAGAGGGAGAAAGTCAAATACTGTATGATCTCACTCCTAAATAGAAGATAAAAACAACAACAAATGAACACATAGCAATGGAGACTGGATTGGTGGTTACCAGAGGGGAAAAGTGGAAGGGGGAGCGGGGAGGGCAAAAAGGGTGATTAGGCACATGTATGTGGTGATGGATTGTAATTAGTCTTTGGGTGGTGAATGATATAATCCACACAGAATTCAAAATATATTACGATGTACACCTTAAATTTATATAATGTTATATACCAATGTTACCACAATAAAAAAAACAAAAAAACAGAAAAGAGGTGGGTTTATCAAGATAAATGGATAAATAAAATATAATGGAATATTTTTTAAAAACCAAATGTAATTTACATATTAAATACAAACAAAACTACAAAGCCAGTAAAAAGCAAATTACCAAAATTTAAAAATAAAATAAAAATAATAAAATACCCAGCATTCCTGCAGTTTACCAACCAGTCACCAACATGTAGAAAGGCACTCCAGAAGAATATTTGTGTCTTCATGACAAAAATGTGGGTCTGCATGTAAGAAAGAAAGCCTACAAACATACAACAGAAAGACTGATATTGAGAGAGAGCAAGCACATGCACATAAGGAATCTTGGAATGAGAAGCAAAACTTCACCCTGAAGTTTGTTACGCTGGAATGGGGAAAAAAACCCATGAGGATCACAAATTTTTCACATCTGCCATAAAACATTTCACAGTACCTTCAAATCAGATGGGCCCTGGTGAAAGGTTTTAACAAGCAAATACCCTGTGTGGTAAGGCTCAGGAAAGGAACTTTCAATTCTCTTAATTTTCCAGTTAAATGAATATGCTTCTCTCTACAGGGAGGGAATTAAACTCCCCCAAACCAAGAAAACCCCCTTTTCCATGTAACAACTGATACGGTAAAGATAAAACTTGGCTATGTAATGGCCTCGTTACTCTTGCTGCAAACCATCTGTCAAATTTTGTTTAACAAGTAAGGTAAATTCAAGAGAAATAAATAACAGTTTTCTGCAAACCCTCATGTCCACACAGGTATACTTTAAATGAGCTATGCTTGACATAAAGCACACACACACACTTACTTTCTCAATTTCCTGGCAATGCACTCTTGCTTAAATACACAACCATCAAGCACAGAGAGAGATGCAAATCATTCCTCCTCCTCCCCCTCCTATCTTGTTCCTCTGGGAACTCAGACCCAAACCAGTTCTGCTCCTTCCCAGCTGCCAGTTCCCAAGAATCCTCTCACAACCCATAGTCCTCCTAAAACAAACAGCACATAAATCAGTAACAAAAACGAACTTAACTTCAAACCAGCCTGTTCCAACATTAACAGTACCTTTGTTGTCAATAAACCTATATTTGACTTCTCCTATTTTTATGTGTATTTTATTTATAAATTAGTAATGCTTTTCCTGGAGCAAAATAGTCAAAGTAATAGTCTACACTGAGCCATACTCCATCAGCTGGAAAAGAAAAGAAAAAAACAAATAGGAGTTCAAATTGAGTCAAGGAGAGGGAACTACTAGCTGTGAATATACAGGCACTTCCAAATTCTGCTTGATGTCCAGCACCTGCACTTTCCATCCCACCTACCAGAGAAAGTCAGTACTGTGTGGACTTTATGCTATAGTCAATCAGACAGATGAAAGTGGAAGTCGCAGCTCTGAGGAGCCATTCTATCTGGCTGTGCCTATTCTTCAGAGACAATAGCATTGATGGACTTGTCCAAATTGGTGAAAGTGTGAAGGTGCTGGTGGTTGTATACTGAGAACCTACTACAAACCAAGTATATAACAGAACCCCCTAGCCCCTCAGGAATGCAAAGGACTTCTAGAAGCAATTGTTCTCTCTTTCCCAAACTTCATAGCAAGCTAGGATATGGTGCTTGCTAGAGGAGATGAAGAGTGAGCTCCCTGCAGAGGAAAGCAGCAGCCAGGGTTTAATATGAAGTTCCAGTTCTTTCTTTGCCCAGAAACCAAAAGACCGAATTGTCTCCCATGGGGAGCTCTTGATCTAATGAGTTTGGAAGATGAAGTGCCTCAGATGAAGGGGACAGAGGAAAGGATGACAATCCAAGAATCTTGAGCCATCTGACTCAAAGGAAACTTTCTCCTTCTGATTCTTGGTTCAAGTGGTTCAAACCATGGGCTGCTTTTACAGAACTTGGGAGATAGTGAGAAGGTACAGGGGACAGTAACATCTATCATCCTGGGACGGGGAGAACAGCCTCTGAAATGCCAAGTCCTTCCCCACGCTGGCCCAACTAGCAAATGCAGTCATATGTGTTGCTTAATGACGGGGGTACATTCTGAGAAATGCACTGTTGAGCAATTTTCTATTTGTGAGAACATGATAGAGCGTACTTACACAAACCTAGATGGTATAGCCTACTCCACACCTAGGCTATATGGTACTAATATTATGGGACCACCATTGTATATGTGGTCATAATACAGTGCATGACTGTAGATACATGGGGTCCACCTTCCAAATATGACAGGTTCACAGCAGGTAAGTGCAGGAAGCCACCTGAGAGATTGTCTTGTCTTACCCCCCACTTAATCACTGAGGAAACAGTGGCTCACAGTCCCACAATATGTTGAGGGGTAAAGGTGCAACCAAAATCACGGATTCCTCACTCCTCCTGCATTTTATTTTCAATCCATAAAAGGTGAGGCTCCTCCAGAATTCGACAGAATAGGTGTGAGTGTGGATGCAGTGGGAGCAGGGAAGGAGAGGGGCTCTGCTACAGTACCAATTGCCTTTTTTTTCCCCTCCAGGGTCCAGCTAGGGAATGAGCATATACAAATTCAAACCAGTGGCCTGGCATTTTAGGGATTTATGTGGCTATTCTGGAGGAGGATGATCCACTCCCCTGCCTCAGGGACCAAGCTAGTCCTACCCTTCTTGGGCTTCTAGTTCCTCCCCCTGCCTTCCTTTCTGCCTCTATGGCCAATGTCCCCACCTCTTCCAGCCTTTCCCTCAGACCAGCCTCCTCCTTCCCCACAAGAACTGTCACATACCACCACCCATTCAGTTGGCCAAGAGACCAAACTCAAACTTAGGACGACCAGTCTATGGGCACAGAGGGTTTCACCTTGAAGCTGGTAGGTATCACCTATCCAAACCACAATCACCCTTCAGAATTCAGCTCAAATCCCATTCCTTCCTCCAAGAATCCCCTCTCATATCCTCACATGTAAGACATCTTGCATCACACCACCCCTTCCCAGTGGGCTAAAGTAATTATAACAGCTAATATGTCAGGAACAAGTTTTAGTCCAAAACTATATAAGGTACGGAGCCCCTTCTCAGGGACCCATTAGCATCTACACTTTTCTTCACCTCTGATTCTCTCCTTCCTTGAGCCCAGGAAATCTTTCCCTAGTATGCAGAGTCAGCCAGTTCTTCTATCATCATGCATTCCTTCAAATCTTTTTTTCTTATACTTGTGCCTAAACTTTTGAAATTAAAAACCAGGATCAGACTCTCCTCTCTTCTGCTTTCTGCCATGTCATCACTGTTGAAGAAAGTAAGCATCAAATACCCAAGCTGATGGGAAGGGCAAGGGGCACAAAGAAATGCAGCTTGAAAAAACACAAAATCAGTTCAGCGACAATCGAAACTCAGTATCCTGTCACATACACTTTTATCGAGCACCTCTTCCATGCCAGGTACTCTGCCAGGGGTTTTCATTTCTGTACTCTCATTTGAGCTCAGAACAACCCTGTCTCCACGTTACAGAAGAATAAACAGATTCAGATGGCTGCTGACTTCCTCAGAACCACAGAGTCTGTGTGCCCTCTGCCTCAGACAAGTGTACAGCCTCAAGACTGGACCATGAGCACATTCATATGCAGGGTCAGAGAGCAGAGTAGTTAAGAGTGAGGGGCCAGGTTTGAATCCTACCTACTAGTTAAGTACCTACTAGTTGACCTCTCTGAACTCATTTCCTCATCTGAAAAAATGGCAATACCAACTGTACATACCTCCCTCCCTCAATGGATGGTTGTGGGATTAAATAAGTCAACCCCTGTAGAAGTACTTAGAATTGTGCCTGGCTCAGAGTGGACCCTTAATCAATGTGAGCCATCATCATCCTCACTTATAGGGCAGGGCATGCTGCCAATGCCACAAAAAATACTGGATTAAGGGGGAGTTCCTCTCAGGCACAAACATGCCTATCTGAGAAGGATGCATTACAGGGCAGCTCAGCTCCGAGTGCCTCTCCTCCCCTCAGCTTTGACAAGCCTGCCATACTTTAGGACTCCACATTATCTCTACCCAACTTCCAACTCATACACACCATCCTTACTCTTCCCCGACATCCATGTGTGCTTTAAGAACCACACACTGACTCACTTCTGAGAGATGTCAGCCCTATTTTGCATTCCCCATTAGACTACAAGCCTCCAAAAATGTGGATGGGATTAAGTCCATAAATACAATTCCCCAGTTACTACAACTGGAGATAAAACTTGCAGATGCATATCCTACCCCTGAACTTTTTGAGGTGGCACAAGCAAAGTAACAGCCTTTGCAGTTTATCTAATTTTGGAGTTTGGCTAATTTCCTATTACTCATCAGTATCAATATTGTTGGTTCTCTCAATTTTTTATGAGTTCAGATTCTTCTTGTTTTTACCTCACAGTACATACACCTAATCATGCTACAGACTATTATTTATTTTAGATTAAGGTGGGCTATGACACAAATGTTAGCCGACAGGTAAAGTCAAACAGATCTGAAGTGCCAGTCTCTTCTTCATATTTCATTTATGTCTATGGAAAAACTATGCATTCTTTTTGGCCTGGTGAACTACAGGCAACAGGAACAAAAGTTACGGTTCTGGACATCAAAAAAAAAAAAAAGGAAGGGACAAGGCCCACACATTCAGAAGAGAATGAGAGAATGTGAGAAAAGACTGAATGGTTTTAGGAAACAGTTCACAGTACAGTGAATAACCCAACCCTTCCTCAGTTCTCATCCATACAAATTCATAGGCTTCTATGATAAATGTGACCAATAAAAAGAGGTTAGCAAATTCAACCCCCTTATTTTACAGACAGAGAAACTGAGGCCAGCAAAATGAAATGACTTGCCCAGTGTCTCCTGACCAAAAGAACAATGAGCATTCAAGAGAGATAAGGAAAATGATGAAATGGAAAGGATGATCAGTCTCAAATAAGAACACAAGGACACCAGTCCTAGTTCTGCCACCAATCAAGACATGTTACCTCTTTGGGGCCCAGTCTCATGTGTAAAATGAGACCTGGAAGAAAGACACAGCAAATCATGGTGTTAACAGATATTAGAGACACCCTGCTGGCATTAACATTCTGTGACCCTCAGAGATCCACAGTCTTAGAGTCTAGTGTTCTTTCTAGACACAACCTTAAAAGCAGTACTCTAAATAACATGCACACGCTGCATAACTATACAAAAACACATTCCTGTGTTAGCAGAAAGCAGAAGAGAATTTTAACTCACAAGAGTTTTGAGTTTAACATTCACTTCATTTTTTTTCTTTTTCCTCCTGGTAAAACTGCTTATGTGTGTTACACACACACACACACACACGCGAGAAAAAGGCCCAACCTCTCTGATGATTTGGGTTTCTGTTCCCAGGCAACACTGTGCCAAAAAAGGGGGATGTAAGCCTGCAGCAACGGTGGCCCATGAGGGCCAAGAAAGAGGAGCCAAGCACTCCCACTGTCACCACCCTAAAACACCTGGTCAAGTCTGATTAATGAGATGAAGACCAGATGCTAAAAAATGTCTGCTAAATTAAAAGAAAAAAGAAACAAAGAGAAAAGGAAAGGAAACCAGAAGCCTGCCTCTAATACAGTGTACTTTGTTATCTGTAATGTCTTTCAACCACAGATAACAGAATCAACCACATGGAATCTAAGATGCATGCCAGGTGAAAAAACATCATAAAGACATAATAAAAAGTTCCACCAGTGCCCATAAATTGCTGAGGGACTGTTACAAGGGCAGAACCATAAATTCTTGATGTTTCCCAAATTAGAGGGTACCAATATGTATGCAGATATATTTGTGTGGGTAATTGAGGGCTAAAAATCTTACATTAAACACAGCTACCTGCTTCAAATGCCGTTAGGGGAGCCTCCAACAGGCACATACGTACAGCACACACTGTAGGAATTCAATTTGGAAACCATCATCTAAAGCACAGAGGAGAACAGGAAAGTCATATTGCTATAATGCTTAGATTATCAATCATCTTGACAGTTTATTGGCTTTATCACCACACATACCATTAAAATGATGTCTGGCCTAGACTGTCAGGAGCAAACATTAAACAGACCAGGATTAAAAAGCAGATCCCAAACAGCACTCCAGTCAAGTTTCCCTTCCACTCTGAAATTAGTTAGAGCTGACTAAGAAACTGGCGCTAGACTTTGAAGAAATACACAGCCCAAAAGGCTGCGAGTCAACTCAGACCTGACGAGCTGATAGGTAATGTCATGTTATGGCAAATCTGACTCTCCTGAGGTTGATTTATCACGTACTCTGAGCAACAGAATGATTGCTAATGGTGGAAGGGAGAAGGAGGGGGGAACAATACCACCATAATTTGCCTCTTCTCACAACCTAGGGCTTGTATCAAAAGAGCCAAGGCAGCTCCCTGAAGTGGGGTAGGGACGCTAATAAATTCACACTACTGAGCAAACATATTAACATTACCCCCACACAGGTTATTAAAGTAATTTTACAGATTCAGAAGAACCAAATAGATAGCGGAAGAGGCATTCATAATTCAAGAGCTCTAGACAGCGAAAGAGTTACGAACCCTATACGTTTTTAAAACGCTTCTGCATGTGTCACTTTGGCAAGGAAATCTCAGCACAATTAAAACTATACTAGCACATCAATAGGGCTGAATTGAGAGCTGTGTACCTGACTTTTACTAGGCCAGGGCTTTATAGATGCCTTAGGAAGAAAGGGGAAATGGGAAATTCACTGCTAATTAAAGGGAAACTTCTGCGCCTAAGGAAAAATGGTGGCATTTCTAAAATATATATATAAAAAAAACACATTTTCAAATCTCTGCCAAGGGTTTGGCTTTTTCACAGTGTTTGGAAGTTACAGAGCCATTCTGTTTGTGATTAATAGTTTGCTTTCCAGTACAAATAAGTCATTAAGAAGGGTGGGGTGGGGTGCAGAAAGAACTGACAGGGTAGAAGCCGGCCCGAAACAATTCAAGTCAGAAATTCACACTACATTTTTCAACTTTTTCACTCGCTTGCTTATTTACCCAAGTGGGGTCCCATGTCCGTCCCACTGGGTGACTTTAACACGACCCCTGAGGTGAAAACTCACTGGGACACCACATTAGAGGCTCTTTCTCTTGTTCCTTTTCCCTAGATGGACTTGTTGGTACCTCTGGAACTCAGTTAACTCATCATTCAGAAAAGGCTCTGGAAAATGATAGGACAAAAGTGGCCTCAGGGCATTAAGGATCAATGCTCCTGCTCTCACTGGTGTATCCCTGACCACCAAGGTTTCCCTCAATGAGCTTGCCATCACTTTGTGATGCTTCCAACCAGCACTGCCCTGTTTTGTTGGGGGAGAGAGGTGGCAATAATACAGCATTTACCCAGGGGCAGTCATTCCCTGTATGTCACATGTCACGGGGGGGAGGGGGAGGAGCAGGTTGTGATGCCAGAACACAAGGTTTGTACACAGCTGAGTAAACACTGAACTCTACACCTGAATGAATATCTGGGTTTGGGAACCCAGGCAAGACCCAGCCACATCCTCGAACATGTGCACACCCAAGAACATCACAACTCTTTGCACAAGACCCAGGAGAGAAATAACTAGGGGAATGGCAGCCAGCATCCAAGCTCCTCACACCAGAAACTTTCTCTACCATCACCTCTGGCTGAGATTTCCAAAGCACTTTCACTATCAGTGAAGAGGAAACCTCCCACAGCCCTCCCTCCACCCACTCCCCCAACCAGGAAACAGACAGAATCTCCGCTTTCACACTCCAAGACATCAAGGCACCAAGAACTCCATGGGGAGATACGTAGCAACCAGGGAGTGAAATCAATCATTAAGGTCACTGGGCACCAGACAAGGGACCAACATGGCGCTGAGCTCTGTCAGGGACACATGGGATTCCATGGAGCATGAACCATCTCTCCATGGAGCCTACAACCAACCCAGTTGGGGCACATAATTGGTTTATCACCAGGTAGATAGTTTTTGTTCTTTCTACCAGCCCCTGAGCTCCTGCAGGGCAGGGACCATGTCTCATTGATCTGCTGTAAAACTAACCAAGAAACAGATACCAGATATACATGAAAAGATAAATGAATGATTGATTGATTATTTTTCAATCAAACAATAACACAAGCAAAGAGTGAAAGGCAAAACTGCTAGTTGGTTTCAAAATCCCAGCTTTGCTGCCAATTTAGGCCCTTCTTCCACCCAGTGACCAAAGGAAATCAGGCAGTGGAGCAGCAGGAAGCTGAATAAATTCGTTCTCTTTCCTCTAAGGCCTCTTAAAACTCTCTCCTCCCCAGCACACTTTCATGATACCAACATCCACGCTGTCTACATTGAGTGCCCCTGTGTGGGTCACCTCAGCCTGGCTGTGATCAGAACAGTAAGGCAGGACAGGATTAGTGGGCATAGGGAGTACTACTAAGAAATGAGAAAACTGAGATTTATTTTAGCGTATTTTCCTTATGTTTCATTTCTTTCTACCCTGGAAACTACCATTGGGGTTTTTCTTATTACAAAAAATAAGAAGCCTTAAAGGTTGTGTGTGTGTGTTCTAGGTACTACCACAAGAGTGGTAGGGGAGAGAAGTGAGTGTGGCCCACAAACTCTTAATAAACACATGCTGAACTGAACTGAGACATGCATAGTGATTTGAAAAGTAAAATAATTCAGCATGAGAATTAAACAGAAAAGACAAGCCATCAGTGTGAGAACTGCTGTCATTACACATTGCAGGGACAGGAACAGTGAGTGTTAGAGTTCACCTGAAGGAGCAGCTGGGGTGGAGGGGGTTCCGAGACAGCTTTACGGAGAGGGTAAGAATCAGCTGGTCCTTAAAGCACGAGCAGGGACAGAGAAGGGCAGTCCAGGTAGGAAGAATGCAGGGGAGGAAGTGGGGATACAGCAAGAATATGGCAGTGGTAGAATAGCGGGGTCATGGAGGGGAGTGGAGGGAGCTAAAATGGGCTGGAGCAAGAGAGAATCCCAAGCAGAACAAGAAATGAACATCTAACACTCGCTCCTTATCTCCTAACAACTGGTCCTTTTCTGGTGTTTTCCATTTCAGTGACTGTACCACTATGGTAGAGATGGCTGGTTGTCCTCTATCTACAGCTATGTGCAGCCATACAACTAAGATTTGGCTCATGGGATGTGAGCAACTTCTGAATGAAGACTCTGAAGGGAAGAGACACATCTAGAATATGGATGTGGTTACAAGCTGGCTAGAACCATGCTGATCTGGAGATGCCAACAATACAAGCAAAGGATTGTAGGAGTACAATGCCCTTGAGCTGTCATATCAGCCCTGCAGTGCTTACACTTGGACTGCGATGTGAGAGAGCAACCCATGTCCATCTTGTTTAGCTACTTTTGAGTATTTTCATAACAGCCAAACCTGTGTCATAACTAAAACAATCCTTATTCATCCAGTTTCCAAGCCAGGCACTCAGGTGTCAGCCTGGACTCCTTCCTCTCCCTCATCCCCATAACCTCTCTCTCACCAAGTTCTTCTAATAGTCATTAGTATCTATCACTCAAATTTGCCCTCTTAATTCATCTCACTGCAATAGCCAAGTACATGATCTACCCACATCTACTTTGACCTCCTCTGATCCTTTATCAGACTAGCCAGAGTGATTCTTTTTCCAGACACAAATCTGATCATGTCCCTGATGAAAACTCCCAATGGTTTCCCACTGTTCTTAGGATAACAAAAGTCGTTAACACATACTATAAGATTCACCACAATCTGATCCCTATCTGCTTCTCTTACACCACACTCCACACCAACTTTCTATTGCTCCTTAATACTTACCATGCTTACTCCCACCACAGGGCCTTTTCACATGCTCTTCCCACTGCCTAGAATGTTTTTTCCTTTCCTTCCTTATTTAGTTAAGTCCTACTCATTCTCCAGACCTTAACCCAAGCATCACTTGATTAGGGAAGACTTTCCCGACCTCCTACCAGGGTAACTCCCCCTTTTACTGCATGCACTAATGCATACATTTATGCACTAATACATACATTTACACCAATGAGGCTTCTTACAATATTTCTACTTATAATTAACTGGTTGTCTGGTATGCCTTATTTTCTATTAATCTAATCAAATATGAAGTGAATATTATACTTATTTTATTAATGTCAGTCTACCACTCTCCCCACAAAAGACTATAAGCTCAGTGAGGGTAGGGACATCCCTGTTGTTGCTCACTTCTGAATCTCTAGCACCTGGTATGATGAATGGCACAGAGGCACTCAACAAATATTTAATAAGTGAAGTAATGGATGGCTCTGGTATCTTCCATGGCTTTTATTTCATTAATATCCCTTATCCAATCAGATACCCTTATGTTTCCAGGTTGTTGATCTTTCCAAACAAAGAAAAGGTTCTCATTATTAAATATTGGGGAAGTAGCCTGCCTGCTCTCCCTCCCTCAGCTCCTTCTCCCATAAAGACAACCTACTGTGTGAGTTTGCCTCCTTGGGTGCTTTATCACTGGTACTTAATGACCCATTAGACAGCCACCTTGATGCAAACCAGAAGGTGGTTAATGCTCTAACACACTGATTCTAAACCAAGGTAATGCAGGGTAGCAAAGGGATTATGGCTTCTATAAACCAATAGTCATGGTTTATAACACTAATATTTCATTAACTGAAGAGGAAATAGGGCATACTGGATTCCTGACTAACTAAAAAGCAGCACAACGGAATCACAGGGGCTGTGGCTGATTTCCAGTCTGAGTCCACAGGCCTAATGGCATCTGCATCCCAAAAACAGCACATTTTTTTCTTTAAATATCCACCACCATCACCACCACCCCTGCCCTACACACACACACATCACATACAGCAGCAACACTCTCCAGCACGAGAAGTTGCAACCTCCAAACTACACAATGAAGTGTTCTGGAACAAGCCAATGAAACCTCCCTAAAGGCCAGCTGGCTTCACATTCAAATGCAAACTTGTTTTTAAAAAAGACAGGTACAATTGTGGTACCTGTAATAAAGAAAATGAACTATGAGCTGACAGTGGGTATACTCACCTCCAAAATGTGCATTCCATAGGGAAAGAGTTCCTCCCTGACTTTTGTACTTTTACATGGTGACCATAAAGCCTTTATGCACTCGTGTACTGTCTCGCCCTGCCACAGACACTTCAGTGTTTGGGCCTCTCAGGTGGAATTCGAGAAAGGCAGCAAGCAATGCAGATGGGTGCTGTTATGCGTTGCAGGGTCATGGGAGCATGGAGGCCTCACAGGGAAGGGATGGTTGCCTCTGCCTGGGGACTACAGCACTGGGGAGGGAAGAACAAGCCCCAGTCAGGGAAGAGCGGGAAGGGCACTTGGTAGAGCCAGGGGGGGCCTCTGAATCCCTTGGAAGAAATAGCAAAAGTAAACTTAGGCCCATGCTTGCACCTACCTGAGTCCAAGGGACAACCAGGCCCAGAGGCCATACGTGGCAGGAAAAGTTTATTACACCCAATTATTCTCAAAGCAACTCTGTGGCTTGGCAGGGGCTCTTACCCCTGTTTTGCAGAAGAGTAAACAGAGGCACACAGCAATGATTCCATGAATTCAAGTCAGACTAATTTTTTTTTCAATCTAAAAAGCAAAAAGGTAGGTGACTTGTTCTCTGGACCAGGTAGGTCAATGACAATCCCCTGCCCAAATCATGCCCACCAAGAGGGGAATGGTGAAATGGATCTCTGACAACAGTCAGCATTGCAGAAGCCATGAGGGCCCACCATGGTCCTGTTCTCATCTTCCAGGGCACACAGCTGGACTTTATTCCCCAGTCTCCCTTCAGGAAAATGGGGCCATATAACTAGCTCTTACCAATGAAATGTGAAAGGAACTAAGTGGGCATCTTTGGGCTGAGGTGGCTAACAGTTAGTGTGCCTTCTCCACGTTCTTTTTCCCATCCACTAGAAGAATTGAGCAGGCTCCAAGAATGGAGAGGAGAGTGGAGCCACATGAGGAAAGAAGACTGTGCCCCTGCATGCACCACAGCTCTCCTCTCCCGCCTCATGCCCGCTCATACACACACTGTACTTTAGACTTGAGAGAGCAATAAAAAAATTTTATAACGCTAAGCCACTAAGATTCTGGGGCTGGTCTGAATATTAATTAGTCTTCTCTGGCTAATAGAATAATTCAAACTCCATTAGCATCTAGTTTGAGACCTAAATCAGTTAAGTTTATTTGTATAGCAGATTCACCCTCTTGATTATGCTGGGCTCTGGTTAATGTTAATATTTGGTTTACATTCTCTCAGTTGAATCATTAAGTCTAGGATAAAAATTTCACCATGGAAAACCCACAATATGGGAACGCCACCAGCAAATATTCACAAGCTGACCCCACTTTCACGTCTATAAACAAGCCCAGTCTCTCTCACTTCCACGTTCCTTCTGCTCTTTCCTGCAATGGACAGGACACACACGTGGAGCCTACTACTTTTACAGACTTATTCAGTCAGTTAGAGCTTTACCAATAAGAAAAAAAAAGATTTAAGCACATACATACACATCAGGCAAATGTGGGAGCCATTGGGAAGACATTTTTCAAGGGGATAAATATGAATTTCAACCAATGGAACAAGTTGTTATCCACTCCCCTGAGACTAGCTAAAAATGCCTGTTTCCAAGAAAGAATTGTACGCAGTTTACTCAGGATGCTTTTCATATGGTTAGAAAAGAGTAATCTGCAGACTGACTCCTGCTGGAGAGACACGTAGAAAAGGAAACGGCACTTTTTTAAAAACCAGCATCCCAGCAGCCTGAATCCTGGAGTACTCCAGACAGCACTCTGACCTGGTGGAAACCTAGACTTGTGTTCCTAGAAAGAGGTCATGAGTGACTGGCCCCTGTAACGGGCAAGCCTGTGTCCGGAAGCAGAGACAACATAGAGAGCGCAGATCTGAGAATCTGCCCAGAAGACGGGTAGCAGGTAGTGTGGGCTCATTCCAGAGTTGGGGAAACCAACCTGAAAGAATAGATCAACTCATATAGCTAAGTATTTCCTGAGTATCTACTCTATCACTTGAAAGCCTGTGAAACTGAATCTATTTCAGAGCTGAAAGAATTCTTAGAGATCATCTGTCACTTCTCAGCTATGAGTTTCTTGCTTGACCTCTCAACCTCGGTTTCTTCCTATGCAGGGCAGGGATAATAATATCTACATCTTGTAATGTTCTGAGATATAATTAGCTAATAGGTGCAAAGCATTTAGTAAAGCCAAGCCCACAGTTTATTTTAGCTGTCATGAGAACAGTAACAGTACGCATCTTGAAGGGCTCAAGTAGGTGTGCGTGAGAGTGTGTGTGTTTCTGAGTGTGACTGTGTCTCTGTGTGTGTGTATCTGTGAACAGTGTTCAAGGAGGCATGGGAGTCACTGGGGGTGCCTTCAGGATTCCCACGAGGGATGATGGAGGGTCAATCAGGTGAGCCTGCAGCCTCCCACCCGACTCAGAAGCAGCTCAGTTTGGGGCTATTCTATATATTGAGGTTCCACACAACACATCAATTAACTAAAGAGTTCTTCTGCTTGTCAGGAAAGAAAGTTTAAAAAACACTAGTTTAATTTCCCCCCAGTTTGTTTGTTTGTTTGTTTAACACCACTGAGGAAATTGGAGGTTGGAAAACAGAAGTAAACCCAGGTTTTCTGACTCTCAGCTCAATTATCTTTTCATTGAACCAGGCTGGGGATAGGGAGGAACCGGGTTTCTTCCACCAGCCAAGCCTGGGGCTCTAGTGTCCAGACCTCGGCTCTAACTAAAGGCTGTCTCTGGGAATCCTGGTACCACAGAGAAGAAAGTGGTGTTACCAATCCCCTCCTTCTTCTGGGGTGCAAAAATCCCCTCCCACCCCAAAGCTATTAGGAACACCTCCCTATTTGCTGTGTTAGACACAGCTCAGGTCAGCTCCATACCAGGATAATCAGAGTCACAACTGTAACTTAATCACAATAGCAGCAGCCAGTGTTTGTTGAATACTCCAGGCACTCCACTAAGCACTTCACACACATTTTTCCATCTAAACTTCAGGACAATTCTGTGAAGCAAAGTGCTATTATTATCTACATTTTTCAGAGAAGAAAATTGAGGTCCACAGAGTAAGTAACTGCACCAGCTTACCCATCTGGGAAGTATGGAACCAGAGTTTGACCCCAGCAAGTTTGGCTTCATTTCCTATCCTCTTCGTCAGTCCACATACTGCTTCCCAATCTCACACCCACACCCTGGAAAAGACACTCAGGCAGTGAGAAATAAACACTGTGGCCAGTCAAGGATAGCTGTATTTTAGGAAGGGGTGGGGGGCAGGGTAAATACCTGGGACGTTGGAAGACATGAGGGATAGGAACTTCACATCTCAAGCAAAGTGGATGCAAAATAAAATTGTCAGTGCTTCTCTGATCAATCCAGAAAAAACTACCAGGAGGAGGCAAGGTTTAAGGAAATGTCTAGATTTCATTGTCCATGTCATCTCCATCACCTGGTTCTCCACCACCCTTTCCTTTTTGCCTCCAGGCTCCCAGCCCGTGTGTCTAGGTCAGCACCTCCCCACATGGCCCTGCTTCACATAGCACACAGGAGTCACTCAACTATTTTCCCTCTACCTGGCTGCTTTAGAAGGAGAACCCACAGTGCCTCTTTGGATTCATCTTCCCTAAACCAACTCACTGCCCCCTCAGGCTTCTGAAAGAGAATTCACAGAAGGTCACACGCCCGCTGCTAATACTTTGTCAACTCACCCCATCTTCCCTCTCCCCTTTTAATTTCCCCCATTATGCCTGGATCAGTTTCCTCACCCTGTGCTAACTCCTCTCCCTCTCCGGTGTTTATACCCTTCAGATGTTTGCAGGCTATTATCACGTACCCACTTAGTGAAGCAGCACACATTAAGCTTGTTTCATCTTTCCTCATAAATCAATCCCTTAATCCCTCCAAGCCCTTTAATTGTACTAGCTGCTCCTCTCTGAACTCTGTCCAGTTTCCCCAAGTCTCCGATAATGTTGTGACACAAGGCTTGATGCGAGGCTCCAGCTGCTGACTCTCCAAGCTCCCTGAGTGTCAAGGAGCTCTGTGCACACACATGCATGCATGCACAGGTGCACTCACACACACACACACACGTACACATGTGGCTCCACCTAGGAGGATAGACACCTAGCCTTACCAGTTCCCAGCACCCTTTCTGCAACCACATCATTGTGAAGTGACTGTGACTATCTCTAGAGATGCAGAGAACTTCCATGCATTTTGGTACCATACAGAATTTAAAGGGGAAAAAAATATGCAGGAAGTTTTATAGCCCCATAAGACTTTTCACTAGCTACTTCCACATACTTCCTAAGAATACAGATAGTGCCTCTGAGATCAAGGGAGATTTAGGAACCCAAGAAAAGATCATTTTTGGGCCCTAGGCCTAAGCAAATTAAAACTAAAATGAGATACCACTACGCACCCACCAGAATGGCTATAATTAAAAAGTCTGACAACACCAAATGTTGCCAAAGATGTAGAACAACCAGAACTCCCATACACTCTTGGTGAAAGTGAAAATGGAACAACCACTTTGAGAAAAAGCCTGGCAATTTCTAATAAAACTAAATGTACAGCTACCCTAGGACCCAGAAAGTCAACTCCCAGGTATTTACTTAAGAAAAATGAATATATATCTACACACAAAGGCTTGTATGCAAATATTCATAGCAGCTTAATAGCTAAATCCTGAAAACAGCTCAGTTGACATTCAACAGGAGAATGGACAAACTGTAGTATATGCATACAATGGGAGACTACTCAACAATAAAAAGAAAACTATGACATACACAACATGGATGAATCTCAAATACACTGTACTGGTGAAAAACACACACAAAAAAACATACTATATGATTCCAATCATAGGAAGTTCTAAAGCAGTCAAATCGAGCTACGGTGGAAAAAATCAGAAGAGTGATTGCCCATGGAGCGGAGGGAGCAGGGAATAACCGGGAAGGGGCATGAGGAGTCTTTCCAGGGTGAGGTCGTGTACATTTTGATAAGAGTTTGGATTACACAGAGGCATACAATTATCAAAATTCACAGAATGGTACACTTAAGGTGCGTGCATTTCTCAAAAGAAAAACAATAAACCAACATTGAACTGTAGTAAATGATATGACGTTGAGTGTTTAGGATGAAAAGTACTAATGTCTGCAACTTACACTGAAATGCATCAAAAAATAAGATGGATTGACAGATAGATTATCATAAAGCAAGCACAGCAAATGTTACTAGAAGAACCTACATACCACTTGGATGGTGGGTATATGCATGTTCACTGTACAATTCCTTCAACTTTTCCGTATGATTGGACTCTTTCATAATAAAATGTTGGAGGAAAAAAAACTTGACCCTTTCCATTTTTGACTTCTTGCAGACCCTGGAGCCATGAATACCACAGTGAGGTGCAACATGATTTTTATGATTCAGTCACTATCTCAACCACTTGCTTCTTGTTATAGGTGTGGTCTACTCACCATGCCCACCCATACATATGTCCTCCATTCCCTTCTCTTCCCCATTCTTTTAGTATCAATAACTACACCCTTAAAAAAAATAAATAAAAAGTTCAACCAGGGATTCTTAACCTAGGATTCCTCGGGGGAGGGCAGGAAGTGGGGCAGGGAGAGTGAGGTCCACAGATCACCTGAAACTATATGAAAAATTCTATGCACATGCATATGTGCTTTTTTCTGAGAAGAGGATCCATACCCCTCATCAGATTCTCAGAGGTTCATGGCTCAGGAGGCTCAAAGCACAGCTTGAAACAGTCTTTAACTGTACTTCCAACAGTATGCTAGAACAGGTAATGTTTCCAATTTGGAAGTCACCTGCATTTTAGAACACTTGTGTCTTTAGCTGTGAAAGTGCCCTTTCATGGTATACTCATCTCATGTAGAGGGAAAAAGGGAATGCTTGAAAAACAGTCATGTGAGAGTCTGAACAATATTTCCAGCCACGTACAATAAGATTAGGGTTACTAAATGTAAAGTAAAACTAAAATTAGGATACATTATTGATCAAGTTTTTTTAAAAAAAGCTTTTATCATAAAACTAATAAGTCAAATATTTACTAAGCACTTAACATAGTGAATTGCATAAAAAAAGAAAATAACTTCTAGTGAGGACCTACCAGGTGCCAGGCACTTTACATACGTTATTTAGTTTCATTCTCCACTGAGTTTACACCTCACTAGCCCTATTTCACAGATTTTCAAAAACTGAGCCTCAAATGAATTATCCCCCAAGTCACCCAGCAAGAGGATTTGAACCCAGGGCTCCAGGGCTCCAAAGTCCATTCTCTTTAAAGCTTCTCTAAACAAGGATTCCAGGTACCACAATCATAGCTCCCAGAGCTTGGTGAAATCTCCTGGATTTCAAATATTCCGTCCCACTGACTTTAAAACACCTTAAAATGACCCAGAAATGCAAGCATTTCAGAGAGCAAAACTTATTGCCCAGACTATCCTTTGTCTTCAGAGGCAGCATAATTCTCTCATTAGATTATAGGTCCCAGTTCTCAGTTTGGAAAACTCCACTGGTGCTGAGGGACAAAGGGTAGATGGGCTGGGGTGTAAGAAGGAACACAACAAGGTCATGTGAAGCCTCATCCTGCCTCAAAGAACCTTTGTGCTCAGTGGAAGGGGGTCGTCTTTCCTGGAGCTTGGGGACCACCATAAGCATCATCACCTGGGTTTGCAACAACTGAGGCAATACAGAGCCAACTTATCCCAAGGCACTGACTACATCTTCTATCCGAGAGTTCTTTAAAGTAGTCTGTTCATGGGAGGGTGAATGTACGACACTGGCCTTAACTTCCAAATCCCAGGGATTTCTATAAGGTAGAGAGCACTTCATATCTCCACAAGCCACAGGACTCTAGACTTCAAGAGGGCTGCCCTTTGGCCCAGATGCCTGCAGGGTCTAGAGAAGAGTGACAGTCATGATCCCATGAAGGGTGAAGAGACAGCTCAGAGGCTTCCAAGAGCCAAGCTGGCAGCTCTTTGGTCACCTTTTCCTCTGTAAGGCAGGCCTTGATGTTTTAGCTGCATGAAAATGTTATAAGGAGGAGAAATAAAGACTTGGCACGCAAGAAAAGGCTTCCTCTGTCCCCAGCATCTTAATATCAATAAAAGCAGGTTACAACAAACATCAAGGGACATCTCGAAAGGGAAAAGAAGTCATAAAAGGGCTGTCTGAGGAATGTAAGGAACCAGAGACGGTCTTCCAACTATAGCTTGTGCATGTGTATGTGAGGGAGGGAGAGAGAATGACAGGTAAATGAACTGGTACATTGTATGCAGAGTTTACAGACAGCCTATCCCAATATCCATTCTCCCCTTCTTCAGGAACAGGACCTCAGTTTTAGCAGGGCACCTTGCCACCCTGGTGAAAGACTGCAATTTTCTGCCTCCCTTGCAGCTAGGTGTGGCTTTACATCTAGATTGCTGCGTAGAACTTCTAAGAAGATTTTTTTAAAAGGAGGAGGGAATGTCCTTCTTTGCCTTTCTTCCTGCTGCCAGCCTGAAATGTGGATATGCTGGCTAGACCATGTCCATCTTGGACCATGAGGTTTAGTTCAAAATTCCATACCCTGCAGTTAGCAGAGTAGAAAGCAGGAAGGATCCTGGGTCCCTGGTAATACCATGAAGCTACCACATCAACCCTAGGTTGTCAACCTCTAGACTTCTTCAACATGAGCGAGAAATAAACATGGACCTTGTTTAAGCCACTGATAAATAGGATTATCTATCCTAAGCAACTGAACCTAATCCTAGCCAATATGGAGAAGTAGATGGGTGGATGAACAAATAATCTCTCTAAGAAGTTGTTTTTAACGACAGCTAGCAAAAGTACCACACCCTAATCACAGCTGTGATCTTAATGAGCCCCTACTACCCCAATTAGGAAGGGTTGGTTACCAGAAGAAGTAGCCCCCATACCTCTCCATTTGGGAAAGGCCAGAAGTAAAGGACTAACATTTTCAAGCTTCTAATTCAAATTCAACATTTCAAACAAATTCACCTGTTCAGGGCACTGTACCTCACACGACAGGGTGGAGAAAAATGTGAATTCATAATCAATTAGGCCTCAGAAGTTCTGCCTCACAGTAATGAGCTCTAAAAATGCCTACTTTCCCTTAAGGAAAATTTAGAGGGAGAGATGCATGCTTTCAACAAGTAAATTTCAAGCAAGTCAGCCAGGAAGTCTCAAGACCAAAAGCTATCTAATGAGACGATAGGGAATAAGAACCAGGAAATGGTGACTGGTCTTTCCAGGTGCTCTTCACTCCTCAGTTATGACTGAGTTGGATAAAGCAAGCTTACCTGAGGGGCCAGCCCAGTGGCATAGCGGTTAAGTTGGCGTGCTCCACTTCAGCAGCCCAGGGGTTCGCAGGTTCAGATCCCTGGGCAGACCTAGCACCACTCAACAAGCCACGCTGTGGCAGCATCCCACATAAAATAGAGGAAGACTGGCACAGATGTTAGCTCAGGGCCAATCTCCCCCATAAACACACACAAAAAGTGAAAAAATAAAAGATAAAGAAAGCTTCTTTGAAGTAATTTCCGGTACCAGGCCCACACCCATGGGGATGTTTCACCACACACATAATTCCAAGGCCATCAGTTAGAAGTTACCCAATAGCAGGGAAGAGGAGGCCAAGGTTCCAGGAGGTGGCACATTTCAACGATTTGACTTAAGCATCCCAACCAGGAGAATGACTGGTATTTTCCATTACATCTCCACAGTCGCAGCTTCTCCGTTGCGCTCTTCAGAGGAGTGGCTTCAGAGCCTACCAGCCATGCCTTCATGTCAGTCCAGGGACTCTGAAAGGACACCCTTTCAGCCCACAAGGATTCTCAGGGGCTCCCTTGGCCCTCCCCATTCTTATTTCATGGGCTATACGCACACCCTCCCCAACCTTGAGACTCCACGGTCCTTACCTCACTCCCCAGGCCTCCTCACAGAGATCCTAAAGGGCCAGGACTCCTGAGATTCTCGGGAATAATAAAGTTTTACACTCACTTTCCAAATCTGGAGGACTCATTCTCCAAGGACATCCAAGTGGAAAGGGAAAGCCATCTTTTAGGATCTCAGAAGTTGAATTTTGGTGATAAAGTTTTAAATTGCTGTCCATTACTAATGTTAAACTCACAGCAGTCAGCCCTGAGATCTGCAATTATAGCAATTCATAAAAACAGCCCCTTTGTTAGTCACACTTGAAGAGCTTTTGAAATATAATTGCAACGCAGTGCAAAGTAAAATAAAAATTCAGATTTTCTTTTACAGAGGCCATGAACAATACTGTTCTTTTTACAGCAGCGGAAAGCCTCAAGACATCCGTTATATTCCTTCAATGAGGTTTGTTCAATAAATGCTAAGCCTTGAAGCTTTTTAATGTATTAAAGTGATTATGATATCATCACTCCAAAAGCACTTCAATAGAACAGTAAGACAGAAACAATTTTCCTCCACACAAACGGCATAACAGTAACAAAAAGTTGATTAAATGCACATTGTATCAAAAATATATTCAGTATTTATAGACACATGTAGATAACATTTACAGTAACCCACACCATAGCAGGGAAGAGAAGAGCAAGTAATAAAAGCATTAGAGAGAGAGCAAATTTTAATAATAAAACTTCAAAACTTAAACTGTGGCTTGACTGTGACTTGGCTAGTGGATTTACAGTCAAAGTCACACTGCATAAAAGAGAATAAGGCTCAAAATTAATAAATACTACAGGAGAACAAGTCCTTTTTTGCTCTCTCATAAGCCCAAATATATTCCCCATTCACATATGCCATACTTCCTTCCTTAAATGCCTCAATGTGACGACTGGCAGGAAACCTGAATCTATTTATTTAAAACATCATTTAACATACTGTAGGCAGGCAATGACTCTGCAAGGGGTAGATGCCTAAAGCGTCCAACCAGGAGGTGCAGAGACATTAGGAAGGAGGCCAAGAGGTAGGGTCAGAGCAATTCCACAAGACGTAAGATTCTCTTTGTTGCAGGCATTACAGAATGCTCTTAGCACAGATAAGGGGATTATGAATTCACATGTGAATTCATCCCCTATTAAACTTTCAGCAAAAGGGTCAGTTGGCTGGAATAGCAAAGCCAAGGCACCATAGTCACATGCCAAGGGAGAAACTACTTGCAGGCTCTCCTGACAGATCAAAGTAAAAAGGGAAAGTTTCAACCCTTTGAGTGGATACAGATTAACATTAACATCTGTGTGTTCAGTTCTGTGTTTTGCTATTTTGCTCAGCTTTATCTTCAGAGCATGTTCCCAAGACATTTGAAAACTCCATATACCCCTTTTAATGGATGCGCAATGGGGTATTTGTAGTGACTTTTTTTTTTTTTAAAGATTGGCATCTGAGCTAACATCTGTTGCCAATCTTCTTCCTTTTTTTTGTTTTTTGGTTTTTGTTTTTCCCTTCTCCTCAAGACCCCCTGGTACACAGCTGTATATTCTAGATGTAGGTCCTTCTGGTTGAGCTATGTGGGACGCCGCCTCAGCATGGCCTGATGAGCAATGTCATGCTGGCGCCCAGGATCCACATGGGCGAAACCCCAGGCCGCCAAAGCGGAGCAAGTGAACCCAACCACTCGACCACAGGGCTGGCCCTGGTGGTTACTTTTTGCGGTAGCTATTTGTATAGTAAGGATATCTATTCTATGCTTTTCATATTTGGTTCAAATATTTATCATCAATTGTTTTTGCCTCTTAAATTTGTTTATGGGGTTTTATAAGGTGAAGGAGTTTTACATCTCAAAATTAAGGAGAAAAGTATCCTAAGGAACAGAGGAGGAGACTACAGAGGAGAAGATAGCAAACTCCCAAACCAGTCAAGACCAAATACTTATGACCTGGTGCCATTCAACTTGTCTTACCCTCTATGCCAAAGGAAGTGTATCTGTGCTTCTCAGTGGAAAACACTCTATAAACAATGCAGATTACACAAGAAATGCCACCGACAAGGCCTTTTACTACCCAACTTGGGGCCCTTGTGATTTTCTTTATGGAGAGAGGATCCTTGTCCATCACTTGAAGCACGGCTCCCTGGCCCTGGCGCCTTCTTAAACCAGCCCAGAAAAAGGAACACATAACAAAGGACCAAGAAAAATGAGAAATAAACATACAGTAGGTGACAAGTTCCCTGACTTAAGCAACTAGCCAGTGCCATGGGCCAGAATTGATTTTCTACATGACATCAGAAAGGATTACCTCTCCCCTACAATACTGCCCAGGGGGATGGAGTGGAAATCATAATTAATTCAGGCAAATTCAATTCTGCGAGTCCAAGTGACAAACACTTTCCTTATAATACGAAGCACAGTCTCAAAACATCTTAAAACAGTTGGTGGGAGCTATAGTAACACACTCAATGCAATAATGTCATGAAGTTACACAATAAAATGCCTGTGACCAAATAATAATTCTTCCAAGTCAAGAAAGAATATTTTTTAAAAACAAATTCAAACTTTAAAGAAAATGTATTTCCATTAATAATGCTGGATCTCTCCATCCCTCCTGGTGATATGGAGTAGGTGGGACTGGAGATGAATTTAATTCTTTAACTATCTTTGTCCATTAGGCCAAAAAAAATTCTCTGTGGTAGAGGGAAACGTATTATTGTACACTGCTCTTGATGTGAGGAATCAGATGGGAGAGGTTGCTTCCATAGCCAATGTGACCTAAATCCACAAGAATCTAAAAATACTATGGCAGTCAACTACAAATTAGCCATACCAGCAGAGAATTAGCGACACCCATATTTCAAAACAGATAATCAAAACACAATTTCTTTTTGGCTTCAGAGTCTATTCCATTGAGTGGTACGGTTATACAGAGGGGAGAGCATCAGATCAGGAGGCAGATATCTCAAAATCTAGTACCAATTCTAGCACTAATCAACCAGAGGTCTTGGGTCAATTGATACCTCTCTGGAGAGCCTCAGGCTCCTTCTCTTTAAAATGAAATGGCTGACTTACATGTTTCCGTCTCCTCTTTCTGTTGTAACATTCTATAACTGTGTGATTATTATAATCTTTCCAAAGGTAATCCTGCTTAGAATTACATTTAAGTGAGTTCCTATTCCGTGACCCCCACAGCTGGGCAAAGGTGAGAATTGTGCTGGGTAAAAAAGACGACGAAGGGGCCAGCCCGGTGGTGCAGTAGTTAAGTTCACGTGCTCTGCTTTGGCAGCCCAGGGTTCATGAGTTCGGATCCCAGGCATGGACAAAATAGAGGAAGACTGGCAAAAACGTTAGATCAGGGACAATCTTCCTCAACCACAAAGAGGAAGATTAGCAACAGATGTTAGCTCAGGGCCAATCTTCCTCACCAACAAAAAGAAGAAGAAGAAGAAGCTGACATTGTGGAATCAATAGTCAGAGGGTCATCTCCAAACTAGAAAACGAGAAATTGAATGTGTGTGTACATGTGCATTCCACGTGCACATACACAAGCATGCATCTTCTTGGCCAAAATACTTCTAACTTCATCACTACAGCCTATCACTACTATTTATTAAGTGTCCATTAAAGAATGCTTCTGTTTAGCTAATTACTGCATATGTGACCAGAAAGGGTGACAAGAGCATGGGTGATACGTGTACAGTCTTTGGAATCAGAAGACTGATTCACATTCTACCTCCTTGTGCAAACTTATATAACCTCTCTGATCCTCTGTTTCCCTCATCTGGAAAACAGGAAAAATAATAATACCTTGCTCATATGATTATTGTGAGACTCAAATAAGATAAGCCACATAAGCAGACATAGTAATTTCTATAATTATTCTTACCACTACTACTTCTATTAATATCCCATTGGGTTGTTGTAAGAGTTAAATGAGAACATGTTAAGTACTTAGCACCAGTATGTGGGACATAGTAAAAGCTAATAAATGTTGCCATTGTTTATCATCTATTACATTCATCTATGTAATATTATTATGTTACGATCATCAGATAAGCTCATAGCATTTCTCTTTAGTCCAACAACTCTGTATAAAACTGTATAAAAACTCTGATTTTATACAGTCCTACCTGTCAGCCATTAAAAAGTGTGAGTCATACATAGGCTCAGCTTCCTCTCACAAGAGTCTTTGCTTGATGACCCCATATAAACAACATGAAATCCAAACAAATAACTTTCACATACAGCTGCAAAAACAACTTGTGGGAGATTATTACCAAAACTGGGGTTGAATCTATCTTCCGGCCTTGGCCTATTTTGTTCTTCATATTAAACAATGGGTGGATGTTTCTGGACACCAATTCACAAAAACAAGAGTTTCTATACTGCTCCTTTAGTTTCCACTTCAAACAACATTCAGCAACATTCAGATTTTATTTCAGACCTCTACTAGTGAAATTCCTTTTTATTTTTTTTCTAAAAATCCAAAGGGATTGACATGGTAAGTTTTGCCCACAGTGGGGTGACTGCTGCCAAGTAAGATGTCCTACTTGCCATCTCACCCCTGCCACTTGCTTACTTAATGGCTGGCAAATGAGTCTCAAAAACCAATGGGCAGGAGAAAAGAAGTGAAGATGACACCAATGCTAAATTTTTATCCCTACTATTTAGTTACTTTACAGAGTTTTCCCAACTCCTCTACACAAAGGGAACGATAAGCTATAGAAAACTAACTCAAAAGCCTTCTCCACACTGGCATGCAAACACCTGTCAGTGCAAAAGATTCCTCTTTATCAAGTCTTCATACCCACCAGGAGCAAGCACACTCCAAGCTTTCAGACTATTTTCTTCCAATGTTTTGAAGTCCCTTTCAGTTCACATGAAGGCTAACGATTTCAAAAAAGTGGGGAAAGGAAAGAGAAAGTTCTCTTTTTTTTTTTTTTTTTGTAGAAAAAGGAAAAGATACTGTGCAGTGATTATGAAGCCCTAAAAGCCTTTTAGCTGACAGCAGAGGCTTTGTTGAATAGCCTCTAAGAACCTCCACTGAGAGACACAATTCAGCAATAAAATAGAGACAGAGCACACACACTTTAGCATGCCCAGCCTCCCAAATTCAGGTAACCCCTTTTACACCAGAAGTCAGGTTTCTCCCCCAACAGCCCTTTGGAACACTCAAGGTCCAGGGTGGCATCAGACCAACGGATACATGAGTTAACCAACTGATACATCATGTTCTGCCAACAGAGAAATCAGTTTGTACCAAACTCAGCACAATCCTGAAGCTAAAACCACAATTTCAAAAATAGCAGAAGTGGCTTAAACCCTCAGAGTGCCCCATGCCCCACCTCTATCAGTCCATTCATGATGCTCTATCCTCAGTGCCTACATTGAGTGATGACTGCCAAGCTGACATAGTCCACTTTTGCAAGATCTTGCCCCAGTCAGCAGAGTTCAGACTACTCACAGATACTTAGCACTTGGGCATTCAGAGCATTCAAATGGGATAGCACTGGCTTATGGAGAGTTGTGCTCAGAGCTGCATAAATCTACCTGTTATAATTTCAGTGGCTACTGTACTTCCTGCCATTCTGCCCTGACCACTAGATTCCAGTTATAAGAGAACAGGAGTGAGGGATGAGAAGAAACCACAACCAAGATTATATTAAATAACTTCACATATCTCCCACACATCCCAACATGAAGCCATGGTTTCAACAACACATGTAGTATTTGGCTTGAGTGTGTGAAATACCACCTTTTGAGTGATGGAACACTCATCTCTATTTCAGACATACCTTTTCTCTGAAACTATTACACTTGGAGAGCTTCAGGCTCCTGCTCCAGACCCATCCATCTAACAACAGAAAGCACCTCTCAAGCTCCTTTCTGACATGAGCCCATCATTCACCATTTGCTGGTACACACAGTTTTTGCTGACAAAGCTCCATTACTAGAAAAAGCTCAGTAAGTAAAGCTGATTTGAAATAACTATATATTATATGGAGGCTGGATGAGGAAAACTGATTTGAAGTCTAGAAAATCATCATATAAAGAGGCTCTAGAAAGAACTGCTTAATTATTTAAATACCTTTGCTTCCTGCAGACCACACATCATTTGATTTATCATCAGTGTTAAATATTTGGTAATTTATTGGGGTCATCTGACAAAACAACTCCATACAGCAAGTACATATCAGACAGCGTAATTCTTCATTTGAAATGTCTACATCTCCCTGATTAATGTTTTAATACTGAGCTAATGCTATCAAACTGAGGTGTGTGCCAATTTCAGCTCTCCAGTGAAACTGCAAAGCTGAGAACACACCAGTAGGATAGCTGGGAGAGCAAATTATCATGTGCTGCCCTCCGTTGTTGCAAGGTAGGCTGAAAACATGGCTAGAATGGCCCCCAAGAAAGATGTTTATGCATAAATCTATTGAATAGAGATGGCTGGTCCCATGTGACACTCACTCCCCGACTCAACTGCTATGGCAAGTCACAGAGAGGGTGTGTGCCCTTGGGAGGAAGGTATGTGCCCTTTCCCCTAGACAGCAGGCTCACCTCAAGCCCAGCCCTGCTCATGGTGTCCCCAGCCCAGAATGTCCTTTTATAGACTCTACCTCCTAACTCCTACTTGCTCTTCAAGACCCATCTCCTGCATAAAGCTTTCCTTCATTGTCCAGGCTCAAAACGCTCTCTCCAGTCTTTCAACTCCTGCTACTACGAGTATTTTTGGAGTGAAGTTAATTTGTCTCCTTAATAAATTCCAAGTAGAATCTACATCTTCTATGTATTCTGTGGAGTTCTTAGAATAAAAATGAATAAGAGTGACTTTAAGTTTCAGGCCATGATAAGTGGGTCAAAAATAAGGAATACAGGAAGCCTAATATCAATTCATAAGGAAATCTAATTGATAGATTTCTAATTCTTTAGCTTGAAAAACAGATACAACTTTTTGAAGTGCCTATTTCTAAAACAAATGCTAAGTCATAAAGAGGACCTAGAATTCCAAGAAATAGACCACATTCTCTGATCACACTTCACAGAAATTTTAAAACCTTCTCTTCAACTTTTATGACAAGAGAAAAATCAAAATCCAAAAATACTGAGAAAAATATAAAACATTATGCATTAGAATGTACAGGACACAATTAAAGCAGCACTCAAAGGAAAATTCATAGCTCTAGGTAGGTCTAGTTCTAAAGAAGACAAAATGCTTAAAATAAATGTGCAGCCCAAAAACAAAAAAGTAATAAAACTACATAAAGAAAGCAGAAAAATTGGTAGATACAAAAATAGTAATAAAAGAAAAATAGTGCTAATAAATACAAGAATTACTAAATGTATAATAAACCACTAAACCAATAATCAAGGGGGGGGGGGGGGAAGAGAAAGTATAGTCAAAATAAGATGTGAATATATATAACCACAGATGCAGAATAAATTAAAAGACATAGAAGCAATAATTTTGCTCAGTTTTACTCTAATACATTTTAAATCCTGGATAAACTAGATATTCTCTAAAACAAGATAAATCAAAACTAAGTCCAGAAAATACTGAAAATCTAAACAGACCCAGTACTACACAAGATATTGATAAAGTTATCAGAGATATAACAAATACTAGTCTCCAAACATTTTACAGAAAAATTTTACATATTCCTTCAAGAAACAGATTACTATAATGCTATTTGAACTGTTTGTTCCAGAACATAGAAAAATATTCTAAACAATTTTTACAAATAAGTATAACATTGTATTAGTCTTCTCAGGCTGCCATAACAAAATACTACAGACAGGGTGTCTTATAAAACAAAAATTTATTTTCTCACAGTTCTGGAGCCATCAGGGTTGGTTTCTGGGGAGAACTCCTTCCTGGCTTGTAGATAGCTGGCTTTTCCCCTGTATTCTCAAGTGGCCTCTTCTCTGTGTGCACCCCTTCCTGATGACTCTTTCTCTTAAGACCCCACTGTTAAGACCTCATTTAACCTTAATTACCTCGCTAGAGGCCTTATGTCAAATACAGTTACTCTGGGGTTTAGGGCTTAAATATATCAGGGGAGGGAGGGGGAAGACAAAATTCAATCCATAACAAACACTGAGAACAAATCCTGACAAACACGGTGCAGTAAAACTCCAGCCAATTACTCGCATGAAAATCAAAGCAAAAATTCTAAACAAAATATTAGCAAATGGAACATAGATATGCATTAATTGAATATTACAATTCACAGAAATTTTAAAACCCTTTCTTTATAACTAAGTAGTGATATTATTTCACAACATAGGGGGTTTTTAACAAGATTAATAAGTGCCTCAATATTAAGAAATCTAACATAGTTTATCATATTAGTCAACAAAAGGGGGGGCCACATGCTCATCTCCACAGATACTGAGAAAGCACTAATGTTAAAATCCAATATCAGTTCCTGATTTTAAAAAAAGCAATAAAGTGGGGGCTGGCCCGGTGGCCGAGTGGTTAAGTTCGTGCGCTCCGCTGCAGGCGGCCCAGTGTTTCATCAGTTCAAATCCTGGGCGCGGACATGGCACTGCTCATCAAACCCCGCTGAGGCGGCGTCCCACATCCCACAACTAGAAGGATCCACAACTAAGAATGTACAACTATGTACTGGGGGGCTTTGGGGAGAAAAAGGAAAAAATAAAATCTTTTTTAAAAAAAAGCAATAAAGTGCAGATATCTCTTCAAGATTCTGATTTCAATTCCCTTAGACATATATGCATAAGTGGGATTGCTGGATCCTAGCGTAGTTCTATTTTCAATTTTTTGAGGAATCTCCATGAGGTTTTCCATAGTGGGGCTGCACCAATTTACATTCCCACCAGTAGTATACAGGGGTTCTCTTTTTTCCACATCCTTGCCAATACTTATCTTCTGTTTTTGTTTTTTTTCATAATAACCATCTTAACAAGTGTGAGGTACAGCAAAGTGCCTATAGTTAACAATACTGTATTGTATACTTAAAATTTTGCCAAAAAAGTAAATCCTATGATAAGTGTTCTTATCACACACAAAAAAATTAAAAAGAGGGCAGGAGGAAACTTCTGGAGTGATGGATATGTTTATGGCATAGATTGTGGTGATGGTTTCATGGATGTATTTTTATTTCCAAACTCATCAAGCTATATGTATTAAATGTGCACAGATTTGTGTATGTCAGTCACATCTCAATAAAGTAGTTTTGTAGATAGCAATAAAGTAATACTGCTTTAAAAAATATTTTTTTAAAAAACCCTCTCAGTACTAGCCAATGCAATTAGCAAAGGAAAAAAATAAGCATAAAAATCAGAAAGCAGCAAAATAATCTTTTTTTTCCATACAATATAATTGTATGCCAAAACCCAATAGAATTAACTGGGTAACTTTTAGAAAAGAGACATTAATAAGGTGGCTTATTATAAAATTAACATTTAAAAACCAATAGTTTTACTTTTTACTACTGCATTTCATTCAATTAACTACAACTTACAGGCCATTTTGTTTTTGCAATGCATTTCTCATAATCCTATGAAGTAGATATCAACCCATCCCATTTTACAGGTGCAGAAAATAAAGCTCAGGAAGGTCAAATCACTTTTCTTGGTCACAGAGCTGTAAAGAGAAGTGCCTGTCCTCTGACTCTAAGTCCTGTATTCATTGCCTATAACAAGATGTCTTTTTTCCTTTAAGACAGAGATAATAAATTCCATGGGTGTTTTTCTCAACTCACCCAAATTAACTCTCAAGTCTACAGCAGATCTTAATGCCTTGATCTGTGTTTCTGGTGTAGAAATGATCTATGAAAAGTGATCTAGTTGTTAATGGGGTAGAATGATGAATGTTATACACAGCAACCTAGATAAAGAAATTCTTAACTAGGAGGAGCATGTGATTAACATATTCATTTCTGCTTCAAGACTGCAGGGATTTTTCCCCACTTTTCACACTATGATCTCTCAATACAAACCAATGTTTTATCAAAATTTATTTTTAAATTACATGAAACATAACATTTCAAAAAGTCATTTTGTTTCAAGTTAGCAAAGTGTTATAATTGAACGCAAAATATATCTCACACCTCTGGCAGTTGGCCAATTTGGCCAGAAGCAGTAAACTCCTAAGATTATCGTGGAAGATAAAGACATATACCACACAGTTGAATTGAAACAAAGACTTTACTCAATCACTTAACAAATATGTGCTGCATGCCTACCACGTGTCAGGCACTGTGCAGGTTGCTGGGAAATACAGTGCATAGTAACAGACTTGAAACTTGCCCTCATGGAACTTAGTGATTAGTTGGAAAGACAGGCATAAATATATATATAATTACCAACTGTGGTTGTCGTATCAGCTATCTATTGCCAAGATAATTCCGCCTAACAAACTACTCCAAAACTCATTTACCCTCACGTATCTGCAAATCAGCTACAGACTGCAGAGAGGGCTCAGGTCCACTCTACATGAGTTCATTGTGAGATCCAGTCTCAGAATGAGCAATGGCAGAAGCTCAAAAGGATCAGACAGAATTTGCAATGCTTCCTAAGGTCTGGGCTCAAAACTGGCACACTCTCACTTCCACCTACGTTTCACTGGCCAGAGTAAGTCATGTGGCCTTGCCCAACATCAATGCATCAGAGGAATATACAGCCTAGTAAAGGAACTGCAAAACGACATGGCAAAGGACATGGATACAGGGAGAGGGAAGAACTGAGAACATAATGCAATCTGCCACAGCCATAAAAGAAGGTGATCCGACCATGTGAGGGAGATCAGGGAAGAGTTCCCTAAGAAAGTGCAGATGGAACTGAACTCTGAAAGACAAGTAGGAATGAAGTAGGTGAAAGGGGGAGTAAGAGACCTCCAAGTAAAGAGAACAGTGTGTGCAAAGTCCCAATGGCCAAAGAAGACATGACCAGCTCAAGGCATTTAAGGAAAACTGCTGTGACTGGGCAGAGAGAGAACATGGTACAAGATGAGGAGCAAGGAGGAGGCAGGAGGCCCATGCTCCATGTGAAGGAATTTGTATTTACCCTAACAGCATAAAACCATTAAAAGACGCTAAGCAAGGAAGTGGCATAGATTTGCCTCTTCACAAGATCACTCACTCTGCAGAACAGAGAATATGCTGGTGGACAAATCAGGAGGCTACAGCAAAAGTCCAGGTGAGAGATGATCAGGCCTTGAACTAGAATGGTTGTTGATAGAGATGGACAAGGGAAAGTTTTGAAGAGACATTGTATGGACAGAAAAGCCCACCATTACATCAAATCATTCCTGCCAAAATCACTACCTCCCTCCCTATTGCTAAATCCAATGGCTATTCCAAGACCTCATCCTATTTTTCCTCTGTGCACCTTTTCCCCTGCTGACCAGTCTCTCCACTTTAAACTGTTCTTTCCTTAGTTTCTGGCAAACCATAGATCTCCTGTTTTCCTCCACCCTCTTTGGCTGCTCATCCTCATGTCATTCCTTAAGCCCTCAGATACGTCCTATGATCTTTTATTACTCCAAACTTCCTCCCACAACCCCAAGCAAATTCGTCCACTCCCAGGCTCTAAATACCTCACTTTGATGCTTCCCATTGTGGCCCGCCAGCCCAGACTTGGCTCTCAAGCCTAGGTCTGTATATCCAGCTGCCTCCTGGACATTTCCACTTGGATGTCCCCATAGGCACCTCAAGCTCAATGCGTCCCAAATTCATCTGCCCTTCATCTCCTCCACACTGAAAACTGTTCCTCCTCAGCTTCCCCATCTCCTGCTGCCACCATCCATCTAGTTGTTCCAACAATAAACCCAAGAGTCAGCTATGATTCCTCCATGTTTCATCCGCCCACCTCCACTCAACACAAATACTGCCAAACGTGCCTCCTAAAATATTGCTCAGATTCACCTACTCTCCTCGCATACTACCACTGCTCCAATGCAGGCCTCCACACCTCATCTGGAGGACTCCACAGCCTTCTAACTCATCTCCTAAACTACACCCCCAGCCTGCTCTCTCCAAGACAATGAAAGTCATCCTTCTAAAATACAAATAATGACCTTGCCACTCTCCTGTCTAAAACCACTCAGTGGCAACCCCTTACCCTCAGAATAAAGTTCAAACTCCTTAACAGGGTTTACAGATCCCTTTATGATCTGGACCCTGCATTCCTTCCTTGTATGCCCTGAATATACTCATTCTACCTGGGATCTGGACATTGTCTGTTCTGTTTCCCTGAAATACTCTTCACTTCCCAACAGCACCTTACTTGGCTACCTCTCCGCACTAAAATATATGCTTCATGAGGGCAAGGACTTTGCCTATTTTGTTCACGGCTGTTCACCAGCAATCAGAGCAGTGGCTACCCTCTTAATGAATAATGGTTCTGTAAAGTGAATGAATGAATGAGTGGATCCTTTAAGTTCACCTAGATAACGTCTCCTTCCAGATGTCTTTCCTGATACCCTTCCCACCTCCCAAAGTTGGGTGTACCTTTTAGGTGTTCTCAGAGCAGCCTAAGCTTTCCCTGTGGTAGCATCACCTCACTATTCACTTGGCCACACCCTCTACCCCCGCCCCAACCAAAATGCAAGCTCCATGATGGTAGGAACTCTTTCTGTTGCAGGAAGGAGCCCTGGGAGCTGGAATGAACCAGAAATGGCATTGCCTTGAAGGAGGTCCCAGAAGGCACGGAACCTAAGAGAGAGATGCAAATGAAGCCAGGGAAGAAACTGAGGGTGAGGCCCATATAAAATGAACCATGTGCAAGCTTCAGGGGTACACAGAGGACACACAAGGGAGGAGGCAGGGTGGTGAGGTCAAGTCAAGGAGTGCAAAGATCAGAAGGGAGACTGAAGTGAGTCACTGAGGCCAGATGGCCCCATATCTAACTCCCCCATTGCTGATTACATGGTGATACCCTCCTTTTATTCAGAAATTCATGCAGGTGGGACAGTATCTTCATATCTTGTAAAAATACACCAAAAATACACATTATTGAAGAAATCATCTTTTGGACACGTTTACTCAGTGCCTTTTTTTTCCAGGGGCCAGATTATATTTAAATAAGACCTAAGATGCCTTTTATAATGGATAGGATTCCATCAAAATCATCCAACTCCTTCCAAAGTTATTAAAGAACAGCTTTTTAAATGCAAAATGATAAGTACTTAAGTTGAAACAGAAACCTTCCCTAATTCAGTCAATTAAGTATAGTAATGTGATAAGGAACAAAGCAAAGCAACTCTAGAGGCAAACCCAAGCAAAATCAAATATTAAAACTAAAGAAGCTAAAGGATTGGAGATTCTCTGTTGACAGGCAAAAATGTGACCTCGTTGGGTCTTCAATCTCTTGGTTATTAACAGCAGACAATGCCACATCAGTCACCAAGCCTGAATCAAGGACCTTTTGCCTGAGGTTAGGTTTCCAAAGCATCCACTCAGCACATTCAGACTCTTAAATACGTTTCCTTTGCTATTTTTCTCCACGGGACCTGGGGCAGGTTGTAATCTTGGGAGAGAGCTGCCTTCTCCCAAGGGGAACGGAGGCAGCTCTGAGCGAGTGGTGGGCTGCAGAGAGGCTTGAAGACCTCCTCTCCCATCCTCTGGCCCTTCAGAGCAATAGTCCAAAATCAAAGGGATGACAATCCGTTTCTTAAATGGGGCATGGCTCAGAAACCAGAGAATAGGGAAAAGGGGAAAAACAGCAAGAGAAAGGAGGCCTCAGGGACTGCAGCAGTAGTGGCAGTGACCCGGCTTGCCTCTGCATGAGAGGACAGGGGCGTCTCCTCTGTAGCAGCTGAAAGGGGCCATCGTGGATAAGATAAGTAATTAGAAAAGGAACAGTAATTACCACAGATATGACAAGGAGGCTTGCATGACAAGGAGTTCTGTCAAAGCCCATAATTCTTATAAATGAGCAGCAGGCTCTGGGTGACATGAGTCCTCCCTCATGAATTATACACATGGCCAGGCACAGTACACTCTGGGCACTGCCTAATCACAAAGGACCACTTGTGGTGGAGACAGCAAGACTCCAGGAGTCATATAAGCCTTGTGTCCCCAAGAGGTGGAAGCAGAAATCCAGCCTTGGCGCTAGAAACCACACGTGGGGACTTGGCTGGGAACACAAAAGGCTTCTGGGCCATCACGCCCAGAGAGTTAGGAAAACTTCATGGAAATGGAAGCTCTAGATTGCGAGTCTTGAACATGAAGAGGTTTGATAGGTGGGGGTAAGGGCTTTCCCAAGGGAGAATATTATGGGCTGAACTGTGTCCTCCAAAATCCATATGTTGAAATCCTAACCCCAGTATCTCAGAATGGGACTGTATTTGGAGACAGGGTCTTTAAAGAGGTAATTTAGTTAACATGAGATCATTAGAGTGGGACCTAATCCTGTATGACTGATGTCCTCAGAATAAAAGGATATTAAGACACAGACCACCACCAGCGTCCCCCACAGAGAAGACCACACGAAGACAAATCAGCCATCTACAAGCCAAGGAGAAAAGCTTCAGAAGGAACCAAGCTTGCCAATACCTTGATCTCAAACTTCTAGCCTCCAGAACTGAGAGAAAATAAATTTTTGTTGTTTAAACCACCCAGTCTACAGTATTTTGTTATAGAAGCCCAAGCAAACTAATACAAGGGGACAAGACAAAGACCAAGAACTGGGAAAACACAAGACACACTGAGTCAGGTCACTTGGCCAGAGCTTAGGAAAAGAAGAACTAAGGTAGGAAAGTCCCTGGTAGGCTAGGAGGCTGGCCGGGATTTCATGCAGGGGAATGATTTGGATCAGATGGTGCCTTTAACTGAGATAGAGGGGACAAGAACAAATGTGGGAAGGAAGCAGATGAAATCACTCTTGATGGGCTGATTTTGCACATATTTAGGGCCAGAAGGCAAGGCAGAATCCATCCCCACTCCTCATCCCCTTGGCTCAGCTTGGGTCCACACATGCAAACACATGTATTCCTATTTATGGCCCCGCATTCACAAGCAGAGATTTTTTTTAAAAATTAACACAATGACACCACAACCAACCCATTTAACTCTAACACAATGGTCTTGAAATAGACCCCAGAAAGTAGGAACAAGACTTGAACTGCACCACTTTAAATTCAGATCCTTGCTAACTCCTGAACGGCTTGGCTCCCCATTTCCATTCTGATGGGCCAGATTCAAGAGACTCAGGTGAAGCTGTCAGAACATTCCAACGTTTGCAAATTGTGCAAGTTCAAGCAAGAGTCAACCATGTGGGAAAGAAGGTGGAGGGCAGCTCTTAGAATGTTGTGGTCTTGGCCCACTTAAGAAAAATATAATCAATACTCAAAAATCACTTTCAACACCCACACTTTCTTTCAGAAGGAGAAAAACATTGAAAAGTACTGCCTATTGGAAAAGAAAGTGGTATAAATCATTTTATTTCACACTCCATCATTTACTCAGCACAGGATTCAGTGACACCTCCTGATTACGTTTAATTTTAAGCCAGCAAGAACACCACATACCTATTGTCAGACAAAGTTCCATTTCTCTCTAAGCCTGATGGGTGACTATTGTAATGTAAAACCCTGGGATTTAAATAACACAAGCAGATTCTATTATGAGAAGAAAGGTTTATATTTTGGAGTCTTTTTACTTCAAAGGAGCTCAGATACCAAACCATGAATTACCTGAAACAATGGGCTTCAATGATCAGCTTTTCGCTGGTTTCTTTAGGAAAAAAGACTACTTTACTTGCCTAATGACCAGGACTCAGTGATCCAATTATCTCTCGAAAACAGTCCCAGGTTCTCAAAATTAACAAGGGTTAGGAAATCCGGAGGAAGGAACAGACCTGGCTCACCCAGAACAGCCCTTGTGTCCTCTGCTACACCATCTTCCCCAGACTCCAGGGTCTTCCCCTTCCCCAAGACCTTGGCTCCCACAGACAGTGCTCTGACTACCCAGCACCCATGTTAACCTCCAGAGAGAGCTTCCCAAAAGGTCTTGAGGCTCAGAGGAGGACGATCTCCCCAAGAAACACAGAAAGGAAGTAATCAGGACCAGAGGGAGAAAACCGAAGAGCTATACCCTGTGGATCTTCAGACTCCCTCAGGCACCCAACCAGGAGCTGCCCACATCACCCTCCTGTGAAGTCCCATTCTCTCTAAAGACCCCATCGGCAACATGGGAATCTTACTCTGACGTCCCCAAACGACATTTATAGTCTCTCAAGAGACATTTTTGAACACGAATGTGTGCCAGGTGCTGTGCTAGAGATAAAGCAACCAGTTTCCATCCTCAATGAGCACAGGTCTGGTGGACAGACAGCACCATGAAACAACACTTGTCCTACAGTATGATATCACCAAATACTAAGGCAGGACAGACAATCAGGAACAATTTCCTGTAGGAAGTGACGCTGGCATGGATCTTGAGGGTTGTGCCTCGAGACCATGTTTATCAAATGAATCGAGTACTGTGTCAAATATACCCACACATAACAGGGCTCCTACAATCCAGTCGAAGGGACCAGCTCGCAGGAAAGAGAATACAATACCAAGTGAAATAGTACCACAGTGAGGACCTCAGGATATGTCCCACTCTGGGTAGCCTCCAAGAAAGTCTAAGGCAAACTGCCCATGTGCTGCGGTCACCTGACAGAGGGTCTGCTGTAGCAGCAAGTCTGTCCCATACCCAAGCAAGGCTTGCTGAAAGAGCAAAAGCACTCACTGCCCTACTCCCTCTTTATGAGTTCAGCCTGCCCATAGCTTTTCCTGCTTTGATCACGGGCATCCTTAATTTCAAAGGAATTCTGGGTAATGAATCATCTAACCATCTGGAAGAGATGGCAGTGCAGTGGGAGGAACAGCATATGCAACCACACATTCTTCTAAGTTATATTACATGGAACATAAGTGCAAAGGGAAGTTCTCCATTGTGATCCCCAGACCAGGAGTGTCAGCATCACCCAGACCTACTGAATCTGAAACTCAATGGGGTAGAGCCCAAGAATTTGCATTTCTCACAAACTCCCAGGTGATGCTGATGGTCCTGGTGTGCAGGTTGAGAACCGCAGCTCTAGGGGAAAATTTCTTTGGTCACTGGTGAGATGATGATCATGATGACACAATTACAAAAGCAGCTGCTAACACTGACCAGTTACTGTAAGCCAGATACTACACTAAACAACCTACAAGCATCATCTCATTTAATCCTCACAGTCTTCTTTTCACAGATAAGGAATCTGAGCCACAGAATGTTAAACAGCTTACCCAACATCACAACAGCTGATGGCAGGGCTGAGATTTGAACCCAGCAGAAGTGTTTTGAACTCTCAACCTCTCTGCAGGTGCACCAACAATTTCACCTCTAAATGCGGCCTGCTGAGCCTCTGCCTAGAGATTACAATGGGAGATTGGCAGGAGAGGCTCTAAGAAATCCTGATGCCAAGAAAGCGTTTAACTTCGGAAACCCAGCATTTCCAAGCACACTTAGTCTGAGTAACACTTATTATCATCTCTTTGTAGAATGCCCATCTCTGTTATTCCTCCAGCACTTCCTTCTCCCATGGCTCAGGACTTCTAGCCTCTGCAGTCTTCCTCCCTTGTTCTATTAGAGCCTGTTATGCTGGCCCCTGCAGAAAAACTCCAGGTTGGGCTCCACTTTGGTGTACATTCCTTGTCCGGCCCCCATTTTGGTATACACCTCTGGTTTCCCCCCACCTTGACATATACCCCTGTTCACCTCCACCTTGGTGGGCACCCATAGTTATGCCCCCATTTGGTATACACCTCTCATTGGGCCCCTACTTTGGTTTACATCCAGTCTCATATCTCTAGTCAAGAACGAAGTAGCATCAAGAAGAAAGACCTCCTTAGCTTCCACAGCTTCTCAAACAGCCTGATGGTAAAACAACTTTCTTTTGGTGCATCATGGGAGAAGAGAGGGTGCAAACCCTAGAATTATGGCACAGACCAAACCTTATGCTGGGTAAACCTGACCTGACACCCAAAGCTAAGGGTGACGAACACCAACATGGCAGGCAGTACCCTCTGAGCCCTGAACTCCAAAGCTCAGATCATTCAACTCTCAGATCTGGACACATCCACCTTAGGATCTCAGGAAGAGGGGGTAACTGGGACAGAGACAAGAAACAGATGTGGGGCTTTGTGTTCACTCAGGGCAGAAGGCAGCTTCAAGATGTCTGTCCCTCCTTTCCACCTCCTGCCAATGCCCGGCTCTTGCCAAAGTGCAGAGATCACTGTTCGAAATTAAAATCACACACCACATGCACAGCTGACTGAAGTTTTCCCTCCTCATTCAGCAATGCAAAGGAGGAATTTTCACCGCCCCCCCAAACAAAACTGTCCAATAATTCAACTCAACAGGCATTTAATGAGTACCTACTATTTGTCTTGAACTACACACTGAAGGAACACGAGGTTAAAGAGATGGGCCCTGCCATCGGGAGTTCTGCCACTTACATGGCACTCATTTTCTCTTTCCCTGCCTGGATACCTTTAACCCCTCCTCACTGTGAAGTGGGGATAATAAATCCCACTTCAAAGGGTTGTTACGAGGACTAAATGAAACAAAAGTGTAAAAGTGCCAGGAACGTGAATGTGAGATCTCCTTGCCTCTTTCCTTACCCTGTTTTGAGGAGATAAGAATTCATGTGACGGCATATAATTTGGTGTTAAGTTGAAATGATTGGGGTTTCAGGGAGTTTGAGGCAAGAGAAATCAACTTTGGCAGAGGGGCCTCTGGGGGTCTGTAGATATTGAGCTGAGGTCTAAAGGCTGGACTGAGTTGGGCAGAGAAGATTTGGGGAGAAGGAGATAGGGAGCATTCCAGGTGAAGAGAATGGATTTGGTTCTAGGGAATAAGGTGGGCAAGTTGGTGGAAGAGAAGGGATCAGCCTGGCAAGATGGTTTTGGCTCTTCCTGAGGAAGAAGGGCAAGTTAGGTATCTCTGAAAGGCCCAGCAAGGAAGGCTGGCTTGAGCTGCAATCCAGAGTCAAGGACAAGAAGACAAGCTCTCTTCCATGAATCTTCACTGGTGGGAGGACAACATGCTCCCCAAACAACCTGGAAAACCCCACAAGGTTCCATCTGTGCTGGCCCTATTGCTCCTTTTGGGGAACCGTGGTGGGCGGGGTGGTCACAGGACTTTTCAATTTTCAACATCAAAGAAATTAGAAATAAACATTCAATATTTCAGGGACTGGTTTACATTAGAGTACATCAGCATGGGGAGAAAAATCATGTAGTCATTTTAAAAGATTATTGTGAATACTACAGAAACACAGAAAAATGCTTTTGACATGTTAAGTGAAAAACAGCGGAACTCAAAACAATCTGCATACCATTACCAAGAGTATGTGGCGGCAGAGGGAGCACAGGCTCAGACAGACAGAACCAGGTTCTAAGGCTGACTGCAACTTAGGAGCTATGAGACCATAGGCAGGTTTTACCTCCATTTCCTTGAAGAAAAAAGGGAGATAATAAAAACTTTGCAGGGTTGCTAAAAGTTTTCAAATGCCTGGCACAAAGCTGAAGTTCCTCTCCCCCCACTCCCACAATGCATGCACGGTGAGCCATAGATCTTTGGATAAAATTAGATTTTAAAAAAAGCTAAGCTTTTTCTAAACACAGAAGGTAAGCTTCCTGAAGGTACAGACGCTGTCTTGTTCACTGCCATGTCCCTAGACCTCAATAAAAGCAAGGTGAAGGTGATGGAGTGATGGATGGTTTATTACTACCAGTATCTATGGTTGGTAAAAAGGCAGTTAGAAACAACCATCTCTAGAGGACACTGACAACATGACCACAATTGGGCCATTTCTCCTTTCTGGAGCCAATTTCATTGCTCGAGGCAGAAAGCCCAGGAGCGAGTATCTGTAGGCTCACAAACATACCAGTCTATGCAGAGACCAGCAGCATCTTTGCACCGCAGACATGCATTCGGGCTGGGCTGGTAATTCAAGGGAAGGCCGCAAGTTTCAAAGACCTCCGAGGACAGGACTAAATCCTTCCACGGAAAAGCAGAGCAGGGCCCGGCCTGGGCCAGCCAGCACTGAGGTCTGAAGCTCTCCCAACCATCACCCAGGCAGTGACAGGTCCTTCTCCTGGGGGAGGACTCCCCAAGCTCATGTACTCTGGGGGCATGATGGTTCAACTGGACCATCAGCCGGGCTGCTCAGACTAAGGGCCCTATAAGGAAGGACTCAATCTGCAGAGAGGCTAGTTCTGAGCCACGTAGGCCATTCCAGCTCAGAGAAGGAGGAGCAGCATCCACACCACACCACACCACACCACACCACACCACACCACACCACCCCACCCCACCCCACCCCCCCCACTGACATCTCTAAAGGACACCCTGAAATCCCTCTAATGGCTGAAACTCCTTCAAAAGCATTTCTGTCCTTCAGCTTTAGATTCTGATCTTCACTGAAATGCAAATACAAGGTAATTAGAGCCCACTCTGTCAACCGGACATGAATACAAAAAGGTTCCTGATCTAATCCTCAGACTATTTTGATGGTGGAAGAGAGGAAGCAGAAAGGTACTGGAGTCTTGAGGAAAAAGGGAGAAAGTATCACTAAAGGGGAGAGGTGGATCAAAGAACCTAGAGTGTGGGGCCAGTAAAGACAAGCCTTTTGGACTCCACCATGTTGCTGAGATTCAGAGTTGGTACCCTGCAGATGATGAGTCACAGCAACCAACACACAACCAAGATGAAAGAACTCCCTAGAGACTAACACCAGGCTCAAAACCTTGCCTGAGGCCCAAAGTGCAGTTACCACAATTCCAGGGCCCAGAAGGCTGGATCCTGCACGAACCCATATGCCTGGTGTTGGATCCCTGATCCCTACCCCAATCCCAAGTCCTCCCCCTGAACAAGCATGGCAACAACGCTCACCCCTCCACAAAAGTGCAGCATTATTCTGTCATCCCCCAAAAAAGCAAGAAGTCACTGTTTCCCCTCACCCCACCATCCTCCTCCACTGCCCACCACTTGAACACATAGGGACGGCATCCCCCTTAACACACACACACACACACACACACAGGAGCAGCCAGCACAACATTTGCACACCCACCTTACCTGACAGGAAGCTAAAAACAAGGCCAGATACAATCAAAGTCATCAGAAAGGGTTTGGAGAAATGGGGGAGACAGAAGGCAGCATGCTCTGGGTTCAGGCTGGGCTCAAGCTCTCTGAATCCCTTTACAGCAAGGCTCTGGAAGCTGCCAAGGCCTTTGGTTGGGTTGGGGGGAGAGAGTTAAGGCAAATAACTAAAGGCATTTCAATTGATGATACTCCCCCAGTGACTCACTGTTTCTTTATTGCAACATGCTCTCTATAAAAGCCATTTTCCTCTCGTAGGATTTGCTTGGGCAACATGTGATGTCATCATAAATCATCTCTCTCCTTTTTTTTTCCCCCTTTAAAATGTCAGCAGATTTCTTGGAGTTTCTAAAAAGCCAAGAGAGCCAGCACCATCTCCCAGTTTTGGCAGGGAAACCCGTTTTCTTTCCCAAGACGTCTGTCTTCACTTTTTCCCCTTGCTCTCCCGTACGAGCCCTGCAGAGATAAAGCCTTGAAGAGTACAGAAAGTCACAGAAAGCATTTATGGAAAAAAGCTTTCCTTTCTACCCTTTCCAAATGCAGGCTCTTTCTACTGCTCCCTTTTTTCCTCTCGTCCTATTTAGTGCACTTCCAGGGGAAGTGAATGTATAGCAAGCACTTTTAAACAAGGTCTAATACAATCCATGCCTCCTAGACATGGATGCCATTAATCAGAACGAAGGCTTTGTGTGAGAGAGGCCACAGGCTGGATGGGCGCCATGGACCAATAATGCAGACAGGCCCCTACCTACCCACCCTACCCCTGGTTGGGACTTGGTATTCATCCTTCCCATCCTACCCCTCCAAACCCTGGACCCAATATTCCCCCAAAGACCTTCTGCAAAAACCTTTTACCACAGGAAGAAAAAAAGTTTCCTTTCATTCTAAGTTCATTGGACCAAAAAGAAATAATTATCACCACTTTAACTGTAGAACTTCAAAGGCAAAAGGAAGAGCCAACCCAACTCTAAGCCACAGAACTTGTAGGGCCACAGCAGAGGAGAGTCTATTGCTGGCTGAGGCGTGTGTCTGGTCACACTGGGTGTCTCAAGGCAAATCTACTTGCTGGAAGACCTTCCAAAAAGATCCCTGTGGATAGAGACTATGACTACCTTATCCCCTACATGCAATGATCACACAATAATGAAGATGGTGCTGTATTCTTAATGGTTCTTCTTTCTACATGCTTGGTCCACAGCCCGTGGTCTGCCCCTCCTCCCAAATAGAGTCCAATTAACTAAAGACGACTGGAGCAAAGGAACTTACATGTGGAGGAGAGTGACAACCACCTATGCAAAGTCCTTTGGGGCTATTATGAATGCCCCTAAGCACCTTCCCACCCCTCCCTAAAAACAAATCCTCATGCCTGGTCCAAAATGCCTGATGTTCCATCATTAGTGCTCGGTCCATTAGGATTAAATCACTGGAAACATGCAGATATTCCTTGGGGATTTTTATACTACTGATATCAGCTATTTACACCTAAGTATGAAAAAGTGGGAGGTATCTTTGTAAGGAGGGAAGGAGGAGGAAAATGCCCGTACCATACAGCAATAAGGAACCAGAGCAGGTGAAGAACTTGAAACCTTGATATGTGGCATAGGGCTGCCTCTTGTCCCCACAATTTATCCTTACATGGGTGTAAGGTCTCCCAGGAACCCATCACATTATACACTTGATGGAGCAGCCACACCCTTTATTTCCCTCTCGTCTTTCTCATTACCCTGACTGATCAGAGTTCCCTATTATACAGAAAGATGGTAAAAGGTAGGGGAAATTTAGGAGGGAAGAGGAAGGAAAAACACAAGGCACAGAGGGCAGAGGTCTCTGCTTCCTCCCCTGATATAGTTCAAGCACCTAGGACAGTACCTGTCACGACTTAAACACTCAATACGTGTTTGCTGAATAAACCAGAGACTAGTAGGGGTCAAATGCTGCCTGGTCCAGAAATGGCCAGTGGGGAAGTCACCCACCAGGGTGAGCCAAGCCTTGGCTCCAGCTATTTCACCCTTCCCTATGTTGGTCACACTGTCTCTTCTACCAAGAATGTCTTTCCTCATCCTCCCAAATGGCTCATCCTGCTCATCTTTTCAGATTCAGCTCAGACATGCTACTGTAGGGGAGGAAGACATTTCCTCTACCCTCTCTGGGTTTGTCTGGCCGGAGAACAAATTAAATTCACATGAGACAGAATAGCAGGAGAAAATTAAACAAAGCTTTATGAGGACCATGGCCTGGGGCCTTTCTTCCCGAAGGAAGAAAGGGCACCAAAGAAGTGGGGTGCACAGAGTGGTTATATACCCCCAAACGGGGTGTTTCACATATGATTGAAATGTCCCGCCCACAATAGTCACAAGATTGCCCTGTCGGCACAGCGCTTGATGGACACAGCAGTTAGTGGGTCTGCTATCTCGGCGGGCGTAGCAGGAGGCAAGTGGTCACAGGTGAGCACAGCAATCAGTTCCTAGCCTAAGGAAAGATGCTTAATCCTTAAGGAAATGCCAACGTTGGGAGGGGGAGGGAAGTTGCACCTTTATCTCAAGGGCCTTTGTTCTTGCCATAGTAAATGTTTTAAAGCAGATATACAATGCATGCTCAATGGTCACAGTCAGACCCTTTTGGAAAAAATAGCAAAGTCAGGCCGAATTAGGTTTATACCAAATGGCTTCCTCATGTACTCCAATATTTCCTATTGCTTGCCATTTCTATTTGTCAGTGTATACATGGGAGAGGCTCAGGCAAGCTGAGCAACTCGCCAAAATGGCTGAAATCACCACCTAAATATCATATCCAGCCAAAGACAAAGGAGGATGTTAGGGGTGGGGGAGTCAGTTAAGGAGGTTACCAGACAAGCACAATAAACAAATGCAAAATTTAAGTCTTTGCCTTCCCCATTGATTAAGGGTTTCTAGAGATAAGGTCAAAGAGACATATCTTGGGGTGGCCAATTCCAGGCCCCCACACTACCTCTCCAGGACTTCCTCACTACCTCCAGGATGGGTCAACTGCCACTCCTCCACATCATCAGTACCCTGCGAATCCCTCAAGATTTCATCAATTCACTGGGTTATAACCAATTTGTACAGCAGTCTCCTCTACGGGAATGTGAGTCATCTCAGTATCTTTAATGCCTAGCCCTCCACCTAGAACAGAGCAAGCATTCAGTAACTGTTGAATAAACTGACTGAGCCACTGAAAGAAAAAACAATCATCAATTAAATCTAATTTTTTTTTCTCTTGAGGAAGATTAGCCCTGAGCTAACATCTGCTGCCAATCCTCCTCTTTTTACTGAGAAAGACTGGCCCTGAGCTAACATCCGTGCCCATCTTCTTCTACTTTATATGTCGGATGCCTGCTACAGCATGGCTTGCCAAGCGGTGTCATGTCCGCAACCAGGATCCGAACCGGTGAACCCTGGGCCACCAAAGCAGAACGTGAGAACTTAAACTTAACCGCTGAGCCACCGGGCCGGCCCCTAAATCTAATTATTTAAGTTTTGGTTTTTGTTTGTTTTTCGCTTTGCTTTCCATTTCAGAGCAGGTTTTTCTAGAGATCTATGCCAGAGTTTCCCAAAAGCTAAAAAAGGAGGATCCAGGAAGAAAGGGATGGTTTACAAGTGGGAGAGATTCATGTCAAAAGAGAAGGGTTAATTCAGCAGGGGGCGTTCCCCTTCCATGACGAAGAAACTTTCTGGAATTTGTCCACAGGGCTAGGCCACACCACCTGAGAAGGAAAATAATGGGGAGGGGATAGGGCACAGCCTCACTTAACAGAGGCAGTCCAAGCCCCTCATCTTCAGGAGGGAAGGAGCTTCAGACTTTTTATCAGTCCCTGATGCCTACACAGCTGGCCAGGGTAGTCTGGGGTGGCTTCCACGGATGAAAAGGAGATTGTTGATAAAGACATGTTAGTAACTGCAGAACAGCTGAAGCAAAACCACTGGCTCCCACAGCACCCAGAAAAAGCAGGGAGCTATTGAAGGAACTTACCAAGTCAGAGAAAAAAGGCACCATTCAGGACTTCCCCTACAGACCCAAGCAAGACCTCATCCCCCTGGAACTGCTGGTGCCGCCACTATAGACTCAGAGCAAATGGAAGAGAAGAAGGAAATAAAAATCTCTCCCCAAGTAAAGCCAAATACACAAGGCAACAGCCCACCAAATCCTCTCGTGTCGAACGCCTTATTACTACCTTTTGCAGTCTCCCTGCCTCACTTCTGGAAAGTTTCAAAGTCACCACCAACCAACCCTTCCCAATGCACAATGGCATTTAATAATTGCTTATGGTTCTCGCCTGGGAAGCCAGGCAAGCACCCACAATTCATTACACGTGTGACCTTTCGAGCCCTCAGCCCCCAAATGATTTTCACTCACTTTAATCTGACTCCGATTCAAAACAGATCTGCTGTCAGCAGCCTGAATTCTGTAGCCCCATAGATGGGCAGTGCCTACGGCTAATCTTTTAGTGCCTTAATCATAAAATGCAGCACTTCCCTAGCTGTTTTCACCCAAACAGCCAGAAAAGGGGATGAGCTGGGTGTGAAAAATGATGAATTATGAACTCCGAAGTAGTATTTCATTAAGCAAGACTGGATGCTAAAACTTTAACTGTGCTCTCTGTGATTGAAAGGTCATTTTATAAAAATCCAAACTTAGAGAATTTTGAGGACTCTACAGATCACAGGGGAGCTCACTACCACGTGCCAGAGTGACGGGGAGGGGAGAAGACATGAAAGCAGCAGCGTTCAACATAAACTGCTTTTTTCACCATGGCCACTTTAGATTTTTGCAACGTGATGTCAAGCACATTCAACAGGTCTACAAATGCACTGTATTAGCCTAAATTTAGTGGGTGTTAATTGAAATCAGAGCTGCCGTCGTTACCACCGACATGTTTCTAAATACTACCCAATAAATTTTTGTCTGTTTCAGATTCTCCATGACAGCCGGCAATGAAAAACCAAGAGCGGGCACGTAAAATGGTCTTCTTATGTACTTAGTGCCCCAGTATGCATACAAAAGGATGTCTGTGTGGATCTGGCCTATGTCTGCACACACAGACATGTGTATGGATAAACACAAGATAGATGTGCATGCCTTGCCCATTTTTAGAAGGCGAACGGGGCGACATGTGCAAGGACACATATACATACTCTTTGTACTCAGGCAAATTCTTTTTTATTAATGTACCTCCACAGAAAGCAAAATGGGCCTCTCTCCATGCGACAAAAGCACTCTAGTTTATAGTGAGAGGGGTTGATGGTGCAACTTGTGCGCCTTTTCCAGATGGGCCATTTCCCTTCCTTTCTCTCTGGCTTGCTTCACTCCCTTCAGGTAAGCCTTGTTTCAATTTAAAAAACAAAATTAAAATTTCCTCCAGAACAGAGCATTTAAGGGTCAGCCAGGAAAAGGTCTGCAATACATAGAATTTGAAAGGAAGAAGAAGGAAGGGGCCCAGGCGAAGGAGAGAAAAGTCTGGAAAAAGAGCCACTGGCTTTCCGAGTTCCCTCAGAAAAACATGAGTTTCATCCTCCCAATTACTCATTCGTTCATTATTAGTTTACAGAAAAAGAAAAAAAGAGGTGGCTTTGCACTGAGTCATGATTCTAGCTGAAATAAAAAAGAAAAGGGAGGCAAGTGTCTGGCCTTGAGGATCCACATATTTTGCCCTTCCTTGATCCTCCCATGATAATGTGAGGACTTCCCCAGATCCCAATAGTACTGTCTAACTTTGCTGGGGGTTTATTCCATCCGAAAACAAATACTGCAGTCAGCTTCCACAGCAGTGAGCCAGGAGGAACCTTGAAGGCAAATATGTTCACCAAAGACCAATGACACCAAAGGACTACGTTTTAGCCCCAAAAGCAGCTCCTCATGCAGGTTTTTTTCCTTCACATATACCCAATCGATCTGATTATTCAAATGAGTATCAGCTAAGGAGCTCTAGCGCTCCACTTAGCAAACTCTCTCACACGCACACATCCTCTGCCATAGTTGGGTACACACCTGTCCCTAAACATACATGCGTGTTTACATATCACACATAAACAAATAGTGTACACTCAAGTTTGCCACATGCCTACCCCCAAATACACCAGTGAGTGTAAACAAAAATACACAGTTCTGCCAACACACACACACAGTTTAGTGCATGCCATTCCTTACCACACAACAATGAACATATGTGCACAGTGCACGCACGCACACACAGTGCCAACCCCTGCAGAGAAGGCAGAGTACCTTGGACTAGGAGAGAGGCCTGTGTCCCAGACACATAGAGTTGGAGAAAAATCAACAAGTCTGGGCCTCCTCTGAAGGGACTAGAAACATAGCTACAGAAAAAACAATTTCTTGATGTAGAAATCATCCAGAACAGTCTAGCCCATCCCAGCACCCAAAAACTTCCCTCTTCTCATAACCCTACACTGTCTACAGGAGCCCATCAGAGACGGTCTGTTGGAAGATTAATTGAACTCTTTGGTACTCAAGTTGGGTCTGCAAAGCAGCACGTCAGCATCACCCAGGAATTGCCCAAGCCCACACCTACTGAATCAGACACTGCATTTTAACAAGATCCTTAGGGGATCTGTGTACACTCTCAAGTTTGGGAAGCATGCCTTCAGAGTCCACCCATCCTATAACCAGGAAATGCCCAGCTGAGATAACCCTGTCCTCATCAGCCCTAAATGCCTAGGCTCTCCAACTCATGCTGAGACAGAAAGAAGAGAGTGCAGGGGCATTCCTCCATCAGACCTTCTACCTCCTCTCTCACACAAGACTCCCCTCCTCTCCTACCAGCAATAACGCAACAACAGAGCCTCAGGTGTCCAAACTTGCCTGCATCTCTAAACCCACCAGGAGCTCTGTGATACCAACCGTTTCCTCCCCACTAATTGTCTCATCACTCCACAACTGCTGCTTTTTATTTCCTTATGCTTCTCATCAGTCTCAGACAGGAATATAACCGAAAAAGAAATTGGAGGGGAACAATGTCAATATTTCAAAACACATGCAAATCAATGCCCAGAATCCTACCTGGAATGTTTTTACTGAGACAATTCTGTGCTTGTCTGAGAGATGCCCTTATAATAAATAAATTCATATCTTGCAAAGGTAGATTTTCTCCTTATAAAGCTAATTATACTAGCACAACATAACATTTTCCTAAATGCCTGATAACCTCATCCTGTTACTCAGGAAATATTATTTTTAAATAGGTGTGATAGATACAAACTGAAACACTCCGATTTCAATTCCAGCCCTAATTCCCGGATCCCCTCTCTGAGTAATTTAAGGACTTCCTCCAGATAGTTTTTCATATTCTTTTAACTGACATTTTATCTTTATACAGTATCTCACAGAATGAGCACGCACTAAGACAATGACAGCCAAGAAGGCCTGTCATTTCTCATTCCGACAAAGACAGATGTCTTACACTGGCTTATGCCAATAATAGATCCAACAAAAAACAAAAGAGACTACACCTGCCGCTGATGTAAAGGCACCAATTCACATTTGTGACACTCATTTGTCAATTAACAGATTTCTTCCATTGTTGACACACGAGACTTAAAAGATGTGGGCTCGAATGTGATGAATTAAAAAAGACAGATGAGTAAGCTATGAGCTGCAAAGTAATGCTATAATGTGCTTTAGATATGAATATCAACTGACACCCCTGACAGGCCATACAAGGTTTTATTTCATTTTGCACTGTATCCAGGCTTCATACTTTGTCTTCTTTGTTCGCTTTTCATCAAGCTCCTAACATCTCATTCTGACAGCCAGAGACATTTAAGGCACTTTCGTTTCAAATGCAAGTTAGCGTACTTGATTTGTCATTAAAATGCAAAACGATTGCCGTTGCAGGTAAATGTAGGTATGCTTAAAAGGTTGGATCTGCAAAGGAAAAGCTGAAAATGGTGTGGTTCCTCTCTTTTCCTCCTTTCACAAGCCTAGTCTCTCCTCTGGGGCCCCACCAGACAGCCCCTTGAGCAAAGCCTTGCCCTAAGGGGGCCTCAGTGACTCTCTGTCCCAGCAGCGACCAGGGACAACATGTGGACACAGAGGTGAGCCAGGCAGGAGTGAAGAACAGGTTTCCCCTCCCTGTGGACCTACTAGGTCTTAGAGTCGTTGAACAGATCTGTAATTTCCCTGTATCTGAAGCAGACAAAGCATGCACAAGCATTCAGACTGTGAAGAGGAAGCATGGACAGACTTAGGTCAAGATGCTCAAAATGATTCTTCCCTTCAGGCCCCATTTGACCCCAGCTCCACCCACTAAGAGGGAAGGACAAAACTCCATACCCTAGATTCTCCTGTGGAGATGGAGGAAGGGTCAGACAAGGGCTTCATGGGAAGACTTTTTTGTTTCAATGCCCTTTAATGAAGTAATTTCACTCTGAAAAATTATCAAAAGGAAACAAAGAGAACAGAGAAACAATGATTTATAGGCAAAGATGTTCATCACAGGGTTTCTTATTAATACCTAAAAGTGGAATATATATAAATAAATGTCAGTCAATAAGGGGATGGCCTAATCATAGTGCATCTGTGAAAAAATATGTAATCACTGAAAACTACATTATCCAAGAAAACTGAATTACGTGCTATAACACTGAAAGAAAAAAATAGGATACAAGACTTTATATACAGCCTGAACCCAATTTTGTAAACATTTATACACGCTCAAATGTTAAAAGAGAAAGAGTGGTTTACTGTTCAGCAGTAAGATGATAGGTTATTTTTTGTTTCCTTATATATATTTTTCCTATATTTTTAAAATTTTTATAAAATGCATATATATTACTTTATAGCCAGGAAAAAAAAAGAAAAAGAAGAAAAGCTTGAAAAACTAATTTTATAAAGTAAACATTTCTTTGGACCAATTTCCTGTTTCCTGGCACCAACCTACCATTTGCACTTTCTGGGGCTCAGTTTACTTTATTAAAAGAAAGTATTAGACCAATGTTTTCAAACTGTGTTCCATGGAATCCTGGGTACCACAGGGGCTTCTGAGTTTCTTCAAATGGTTGATTTGAATTTAACTTTTAAATTACTTTAACCATTTTTTAAAACTATAACTTAAGAGCAGTATGCACTCTCAAATATGTTAGATACCAAATTTCAACACACTGGAGGACAACAGCATATTATCTTGTGCTAAATTAACTCACTTTGTGCAGATCTCAAATAAAATTCTTCTTAGAATTGTCTAGCTAAAGAATATCCTGATACTGCAAGGTGAAATTTAAGGGGAAAAAAACAAACTGTTACCACTTGCAACTACTTGAATTCAATGAGTGAATTAACATTTAGATATTGCACACTTAAAGCCAAATACAGGAATAATCTGAACACTGGGACCAGTATAAAATTACATTTTTGTCTCCAACATCAACATCAAACCCCGTGCTCATCTTAACAGCTTCACTGCTTTTGCTGACTCACTTTAAAAATATTAAAACAGGGGACAGCCCAGTGGCAAAGCGATTAAGTTTGCACTTTCCTCCCCAGCAGCCAAGGGTTCACCAGTTGGGATCCCGGGTATGGACCTATGCACCACTTAACAAGCCATGCTGTGGTAGGCGTCCCACACATAAAGTGGAAGAAGATGGGCATGGATGTTAGCTCAGGGTCAATCTTCCTCAACAAAAAGAGGAGGATTGGCAGCAGATCTTAGCTCAGGGCTAATCTTCCTCAAAAATATATATATATTAAAACACTTTTATTCCATAAAGGTCTTTCTATATAAAATTTTATTTGACAAGGATTTTGCTCCCAGAAAAATAGCTTCAAAAATCACCGGATTAATCCACCCTATCTCTAAGGTTCCTTCCAACAGCATGTGGTTCTATGAAGCATACTACAGAGTACCTATCACAGGAGGAGGGGAGCACTATGACAAAGGGGGTCTGGTTGAGTCCCAGTTTTCATACTTACTATGTGACATTGGGCAAGGTGCTTGAGCAATCTGTCTCAGTTTCCTGATCTGCATAAAGGGGTAAATCTCATAGAGCTGGGAGGGTTCAATGAGATAGCATGGTAAGCATTAAACAACTGTTAGTCAATGTTACATCATTACTACTACTTGGTATATGTGGGAGGAAGGAAAGGCCAAATAGTGACAGCTCAACATGACACAAACAGTTCACAGAAGCAACAGATGAAAATGCTTTCATATCATCAATAGTAGAAATTTCTTTAATAAATTGATTAATAAAATCCAGAGCAGTCTCTCTCCAGATTACCCGGCCGGTGTTTATTTCCTCACCTTTTCTATCATCTGACTAGTTTATACTCTCAAAGAATAGTCTTCTTTTAATAATAAAACAATTTCAAACCTCCACATTCTATTTCCCTGTGCATTGTCTAAATGTGATTTTTACAATTATCTTCTGGGAAGACGCTCTAACAAACCTTTTTTAAAAAAGCTAACATAGACTTCATTAGTTACAACAGAACCATTCAATTCAATGTAGATCAGAAATTACATAAAAGGCAAACCTTTAGTGAAGGCAAGAAAATCAAATAGGAGAAAGTTAAGGCTATAGAAAATAGGCACATGCTCCTTGCAAGGAAAGACATCGAAGGACTATGATATCTCCTTTTTGATCTGTACACAAGTCACCACCAGCAAATGCCACATGACCCCAAGCAAAATAATCCTAAAGAGAATTCTGCTCAAAAACAAAAGAATCAAAGATGAAATAAACTATTTTGGGGATGGCTGCTCTTTTGGTACATCTTACACAGGAAAAGAACTCTTTTACATTTAGCATTTCATTTGATCTTCACAACTCGGATAGTTGAGTATCATTATCCCCTGTTTGGAAAAGGACAACACAAATTAAATGACTTGGTCAATATCTCACAGATGATTTGTGGTGGAGTGAAATGAATAGTAGTCAGATATTTTATCTCATGATCTCACTGCTTTTCCACCAGATCACACTCCAGTCTGAACTCCCCTGGCTTCTTGGTCTCCAACAATGACTGAGCTTCAAACTAGCAAGAGTTTAGTTTCTCATTTAAAAGAAAAATATGACAATAATCCATTATATGATGTTAACTAAACTCACTGTGGTAATCATTTCACTACATAAATATATATATATATATATATAAAATCATTATGTTGTACACCTTGGACTAATACAATGTTATATGTCAATTATATCTCAATAAAACTGGGGAAAATAGAATGCACTATAGTTATGTAGTACTTAGCGATTCACAAAGCATTTGCATTCAAATAACCTATATCCTGTGCAATCCAGAGATATGCAGAGGAGAAAAGTAGACAGTATTTTTTGCCTGTAACTGATGAGAAATTGCCTCCTAAAGGGCTGTCCAGATAAATAGCAGCAGCAGAACTCAAACAGACCTGAGGCAGATCCAAAAACTGGAGTGGAGGCCCAACCGCCAGGGGCCCCTTATTAGGGCGTGAGGGAGTTTCTTGTACTTTTGTTGTTATTTATCTTCCGAAAGGAATAGGACAATAAAAGTTAACGCAACTTAATTTTCTCCAGAATTCTAAAATACTCATATTTGATGTAAATACATACTGCCTACAATTTGTATCTCTCCTAGAAAATGATGGGGTCAAATTTAAGTTTGAGAAGAAGACAAAGAGCAACAGACTTGAAGGGGTGGGGGAATTGTCTCCTTTCATGGGCCTGAAAGACAGAATTTTCTTCTTCTCCACCGTTTAGTTACCAACCTACACTAGTTTACCAGATAAAGATGCTGAGGACAACAACAAATTGGAATTGGGGGAAATGCAACATAATAGAATACAGTTCAGGAGCTAAATGTGCGGGCTTTGTGGTTGGGCAAAGCTGTGTTGGGATCCTGGCTCCGACCAATTATGGGCCCTTAGGAAAGTCAACCCTGGCTCACTTTCATTTCCTGTCATTAAACAGTGAGGACGGTACTCAGGGGAAGCTGATGGCTGAATGATAGTTACCATTACTGCTACCTCTTTTAAAAGAAGCTATCATCATCTTCCAAACACACTGTGGCATGGAAGAACGGTAATAAAATGCAATTTCTGAAACATGAGATTCCAAGTTTTGGTTCTTCCCCTTCTGAATGAGGCCAGGGCCAACCTAGAGGGCCTTGCTGGGTGCTAAGCAGCACAGCATGCTTGTGGCAGAAGTCATGGAAGAACTGCATTAACTGTGACCCTGCTAACAGCGTAATTGCCGTGTATGTGTGTCAGGGCCGAGTGTCAGCCTGGGAACGAACAATGGCTTGTCTCTCCCACACGCCTGTCACTCCAGGGTGAAGGTTTGAGAGGGAGAATCCGTACCTCCCCCAAGTCCTTACTTGATTGGCTTCCCCAAAATACTGTGGCCTGACCAGCTTCCCTCCCCAACCAGTTTCTATGCCCCAGAATGACCTTACTCTGCACATCACAGGGGTTTATGTCTGCATGTATGGGAAGGAGCTTTCCCTACTCTTCAATTTCTTTCCTTCTAGGTTCCCACAAACTCCTGAGAGCCCACAGATCAGGGTCTCACCATCTCCACTCAGGACAAACCTGGTCCTAAAGCCCCATCATTGTGCAAGTTGTTTACCCTGCACAGTAATCTAGACCAAGCGTGGCAAACTCTGCTCCCTCTTCAGGGTATGGTCCAACTTACAATCTTCTCATGAAGTTTTATTTAAAGAAGACCTCCCTCCTGGGACCTTCTCAGGCCTGAGAATTGGTAGTATGCCCACCACACTTACTTGAACTGTATTGTCCTGTGGCTATCTTGGGAGACTTGTCTGGGAGCCACCCCAGGGCTCACCTGGGTCGATTCGCCTGCTCTACCTGGCTGGCTGGGACCCTTCTTCTCCATGTGTGGCTCCCCCAAAGCTGCTCACTAACTCAAAGAGAACAAGCTTTCAAGTGGATGGAGTAACTATGCTACCCGATAGGAGAGAACCACAAAGTTCTCAAAGTCCTCTGGTAGAATTTGACAGTGGCCCTCTATCATTCTCTAATAATTTCACCTGTATCAGCCTTATCTCCAGATTGAGCATGTGAGCTTTTTCAAGGGGAAACATCACATCTCTGAGTTCCAGGTTCTGGGGTACCCAGCATGCACTTAATATTTACATATCTATAATGAACAGGAGAGGATCTGCAAAGAACAATGATCCAAGTCCTCAGCCCTTGAGAACGTCTCCAGACAGTTTCAGGGGAACCATGCTAGCCTGAGCAGTCCCCATAATCCATGGTCATGGCTGTACAAGCCATTAAAAGCCCTGAGGTGCATCCACGGAGCCATCCAGTTGTACATGACAGCAGAAAGACCACTGTAACTCTGCTGGCATCCTCCAAAACATAAGTCACGCCAGGCCTGATTTCCACCAGCTAAAGAGGAAGAAGATAAGAAAAACCTTTAAGTATATGATTAAATTTATCCCTATAGTCATTCTTCCAGGGCTTCACGTCATGGGCTGGAACAAATAGACAACTCCTCAGAGGCAGGACACTAGACAAAATGACCTTTGGGAGTCATTGCCAGGCTCCATTTTTCTATACCCCAAGTCAGGCTTATTTTTCTTACCAGAGTCCAGCCTCCAAGAACAAAATTCTGAGGTATTGGTTTGCTATATCTGATTACAACTGGAAGGAAGGTTAGTTTTCTACAATGTTAGTCCAGCTCACATGTCTGGGAAGAATTCACAAGAGCCAATCAGGACAGGCCCATGATTCAACTATCAGCATAGATGAAGACAGTCTGCCCTCCGAGGTTCACCCTCAGGGTCCTGAACGCTCATTGCTCTTAGGAGGTATGAATCCTGAGGAATTGAGCTACCACATTGATGCACTTAGAAGGAACAGGGAATACATCCTGAAAAATAAGTCCCTGAAATAAAATTAACCCCCCATCAGGCAATTCCAGTGTATCCCCTCAAAGACTGACATGCAAGTGGGCACATGCCCACTCACCCAGCTTCTCAGAAGGTAGACAGACAGCAAAAGCTCTTAACTAACTCTACTCCCTCTCACCTTCTGTTCCACCAACTCCACAAATGCAGTTTAGTAGAGTCAATCAACAGAGCTGGTGCTGAACAAATGCAAAAAGAAAAAAAAAAAACATTAGAATTTCTGAGGAACAAAGCACCTCAAAATTCACATATTTAAACATCTAGAGGAGTGTATGTCTCAGTGAAACAGAAAAGAGTCTTAGAAAAATAGTGCCTTTGCAAACAGTATTTTATTTGAAAGGAATACATCTAAATTATCCCCAGTGCTGTTATTTCCTTAGCCATACAGGGACAAAATTAAGCTAGCTCCAATTAGGGCAACTTTAATTCTAAAATAATAAAAATGAAAAGAAGCTTCCCCTGCCATCACCCTATGTTCTTCCCCACTCATGTCTGCTCTACATCTGAGCACCATTTAGGAGAAAAGACAGAGTATAAAAACCAGCAGCTGAGTAGAGACTACAGACAGCGACAAAACTACTACAGATGCCACATTTTGACAATGGTCAACAGCAAAAGGGTTTTTCTTAATACATTTTCTCTCTCTGTCTCTCCCCCCTCACTGTCTTTCATGGATGCTCACAGCAGAATGCTCTCTCTGGAGGTATACATCATCTAGAATTTCATTTTTTGGTAAACAAAGCTACACATATGAATCAACTGATTTCTCTTTGACCCATATCAAACTACATCAAGCTGAAGTTCCAAGTACTTCCAACCATGAAAGTCTTTTCTGCTCAGAAGTTCCCCATATTTACTAAAATAATTTGAGACTTCATCAGAAAGGCCTTTATGCCTGCAAACTTTAAATAATTTAAATGATTCCTTGTATATAAATATTTCATATCATAAATTGATTTCCAAAGAAGTGCACATGAAGGATGACCACACTAAGCAGTGTCCAGCACACCTTGGTGTTCTAAAATACGGACAGCATTTTAATGCAACTGAAAACCTGAATTCCACACGGGGTCATGTATGATTATACGTACCATCTTTGTAGAAGTAAAATTGCTGCCTCTGATTCCCTTCGTGTTGGACTAGAAACATACCCAGTGGAATCTTCAGGGAAAAGAGCTAAATAAAAAGCTCTGAAACAAATTTTCAGTTTGCTAAATTGCTTAATTTTCAGAGGAGTAACCTGGGGCTTTGCTAAGGTTGAGAACTGATGCTGGATACTTGTTTAATAGCCATGTCCTGGGAAAGCACTGAATTTTAATCTTGGGTAAGATTTTAAACACTTCAATCTTTAAAAAGCTCTGGCCACTAGCCCCCATCCTGTGTCAAGAGGCAAAGGAAAAAAATCCTGTTTCTGAAAGCTGTGAGAATAAACAGGGCTGTGATGTGACCCCAAGCCTCAAAGCATGCACAGGTTCTCAGTGAGCGGCAGGAACAGCAGTCACATTGAAAGGGGTGAACAAAGCACAGAGACGCACGATAAACACCATTAACCAGGGCTCCAGGCAGCACAGAATACACCAGCTTGAAACAAAGGGGCACTGAGACTCCAACAAAAACTTTCCAGGTAGCCACAGGAGTATGACAGCCCAGGACCCCAGGCAGCACTGAAGTGGGCTAAAGAAGAGAAAATGGGCAGGTGGTCCCTGCTGGAGCCCCTGCCCTCCCCCTCCGACAACACTAGCTGCTCCTTTCCTCCATCTCTTCCTTGGGTATGGAGGGAAGAAGGCATAACAAGACCAAGTGAGGCTGAACCAAGTAAAATACGCCCACTTCTCACGCCAAGCCAGCGACACAGAATTGAGCAAATTATTATGCACATATAAACCCCAAATGTACTACCCAGCAAAGCACCACCTCGCTGATGGAGACTTAGAACACGCACACAATAAAACTTTCCTTTACCAAAGCAATAGCTGAAAAGAAAAAATTATAACTCCTCACGCCTTAGCGAAAGCTAAATCCTGTCTCGCCTTAGCTGCAGCATTCGGCTTGATGTAGTGAAATTAACAAAATATTCCCTTGGCATTTAAATGCTTTTTTTCTTTCCTTTTTTCCTCCCTGTAAGCAGAGCAGGGGGTGACGCGTAATAAGTCAAAAGACAAGGCAACTTCAAAACAAAATCAGTTATTTGTAAACAATCCTTGCAGGGATTTTTTCCCCTCCTCTACCCCCACCCCAGAAAAAACAGCCCTACCAGTTGTAATAGAAAGCCAAGTAAAGATAAATCAATTAGCTTGCTAATTTCTCTCCTCTCATTTATTTAGCTCTGCACTGTATTTGTCGTAATTGACTACAATTATGTTAATTACTAACTCCAGTATAATTACTATATTTATTGTCATTGAGCACGCGATGTACCCACAGCAAAGCTGGCATTTGTCGGGCATCAAGAAAGCAAACTGTCGAGAGGTGATTCTCAGCAAACTGGCGGATGTGGCTTCAGCAAATGAAAGGGCAAAAGAGATTTCATGCAATGTTAGTTTGAAAGCACCGGTTCATTAAGGATATTAATTTTCTGATAACTACACATTTAAGCATGACACACTACCGCGGTATCTACAGGATTTCGCAATTATTAATGCATGACAGTTTCAAATGCTAAGTGAATCAATTAAACAGCAGCATTCACAATTTGAGAAGAGATAACTGCTTCATAACTACCTAAGACTACAATTTTCACATGACAAAAAAGAGCCATTGAGGCGCCTTCAAAACCTGACAGGTCAAGAAAGAAGTTTGAAACAAAAGCACCTTACAACCATCATCTCTCCTCTTTACTTGTCAGATCAACTTTGCTAGTGTCTCCCCAGAAACGGCATCACATGCCAGCTGCCACAAGGTGATTTTTCATGTCTTGTCAAAGAAATCTTTTATTCTATTTGCTCTGCATTAACATGTTACATTTATTGATCAAGGGCCTGTTCGGCAGCCACAGCAGGGCACTGAGCTCTCCATGCCTACGGGGCTTTGATGTCCCAGTGACATTCGAGCCCGAATAATGCACATACTAAATGGATTTAATGCAGAAATGTGTTTGGGCCTGACAGTTACATTAATAACAGCTCCTCATGCTGATAAATATGCAATTGCTACTATTAAGAGTTACCCAATTACAGGGAAAATATTTCTCTACCCTATAAATAAATCCATCAAGGAAAAAAAAGTTTTAACAATGGTGCATTTTCTTAAAACACTTCTCCAGCTGCAGAAAACGGGCCATGTGGGGGTTACCACCCCCTCTCCTGCCCTACCTTCCAATTGTTTTTAATAAGTCTTGCTTTATCTCAAGAAAGGTTTGGGGATTTTTTTTTAAACCTCTTTTGTTGGTCTTCCCTGTTCCACACGTCTCTTATTCCTTCAGAACCAGAGAAAAAGCAGACACCCAAAAGACTGAAAAATTGGGTTCTGTATAAACTCAGAAAGGAGCTTAGGGGAGGTGGTGCAAAGGTGGGGGGCACATAGCTGATTTCCATAATGATGGGTCTGAAGGAGGCGGTGTCCTTTTTTAAAAAAACTCTAGATGAAACCTCAACACGTGTGTGTCTCTCTCCCTCATTTAGAACCCTAAGTGACCCTGTGCTACGACAGTGATGGGGTAGGGGTGTGAAGGGGAAGAGAAAGCAGCTGGGATAGAAAGGACCTTTTATTAGAAAAGTCTCATCCAGGGAGAATTTGTAGTTATTATATCCCTGTAATTAAACACAGACACCAAGAAAAACATAATCACTCCCCTTTCATCATAAAGGAACAGGAACAGCTGAAATCACCAAAACTGCAGTCCCTGAAGAGACAAGAGGAAAGAGGCTTTACAGATGGTGGGTGTGTGCATTTGAGTCAGTACACGTGCAAGTACAGACACACACACAAATAACCTCTTCTTTTCCCTCCAGACTCAAAACTCATGCAGTATGCAGTAATCTGTCTCAAGGTTCCCCATCCCAAGGCTGGAAATAGCAAAGCCACTGCAAATGCTAAGCCATTTCTTCCCATGACAGTGACCTTCATCTGAGCCACACCTCACAGCCCAAGGGGAGATAAAAGAAGGGGATAAATTCTCTGGGAACTCCCATCTCCAAGCTGGCCCAGGCCTCATGAGGTCCTGTGTCACCAAACTTTCCAAATCAGGGAGGTTTGGAGAAACACAAGAGAGGATGAAATGCAACAGAACTCCGAGGCCTCCAGGGTCTCCAACTTGGCGCAGGCTCAGGATCCACTCTGACCCTGCTCCAGTGACTTCCACAGACTGCTCATGATTTAAAAAGAAAAAGAAATGTTTTTCCCCTACAAGGAAATATAGGATTGGAAATGGCCACCAGTCTTCTCACACAAAGTAAGTAACGATTTATACCTTGAAAAGCAGTTTAGAGTAATCGTAAGGCTGAAGTCAGACCACTAGGTCACTTAATCTCAGGTCTCCCATTTAACCATCAAGGTGCTCTCAGACAAATTAGTTCCCCTGTCCGAGCCTCAGTTGCTTCAGCTGTAAAATGTGGGTAAAAATAGTCCCATTGTCAAAATGCTGTGGACAGGAGAAGGACTGGATGAGATAAGTGTTCTATCCAGCCTTGGCATGTAGTAAGTGCTCTACAATATTGCCTATTTATTAATAAGAAAATAAACATAATGACTGATGTCAGTTGTTTGATGCCTTGTCCCTGGACTCCTTTGGAGAGCAGAGTCAGTCACCTCTTGGTTCGGCCATTGGCATCCACGGATGTGAAGTCCACAGACTAAGAGACTCAAGAATCTGTGGATTTAGGTATCTTGGAACCAATCCTTTGCACATACCAAGGCACGATGGTATTTGCAAGGCTGCTTTATCATGAAGCTCATCAAGAGAACCATTCTGCAAGCTCTCTCGGAGAGGACTCAGAGGTCTTACTCAATAGAGTGCAGTTGGCAAGTGGGAGTGAGGATTCTTTTTTGTCGAAGGCTATTCAAAGCCCTGCAAGACATTTAGCATCCCTGGCCTCACCCACTAAATGCTGGCAGAGCACTTACCCCCAACATTGTCACACAACTTCATGATTGAGAACCTGGAGGGCCAGTGAGGAGAAAGTCCAAAAGAGTTAGTTCACCAGTCTCTCCCCACCTCCCCTCAAATCACCACTGCTTCTAACCACCACCCTGACAGCACGAAGCAGCATCACCACATGCACAATGATGACCTCCAAGCAGAAAGCAGGACAGAAGGAGAAGGTAGAGCCCTGGGACCCAAGTTCCAAACAGCTCAGGGAGAGAAACTTTACAAAGAAAAGAAAATTAAACCCAAGATTCTGGAAAAGAAAACTGAGTGAGATGGAAAATAAAAGGATGGGAAAAGATGGGAAATAATTTAGTAATAAATTACTAAAAAGTCTAAGAATTTCCAATCCTAGAAGCAATGCTGTAGGAAAAATGGAGACAATGTTTATGAAAGCACTTTCTAAGTCACTGCAAGTTACAAGGATCATCACCATCTATGAGAAAGCTGAACCTCAGGAAAGCCCTACAGCCCCTTAGATAACTCCTTCTCTGGCAGAAGGGTAGAAATCCAGGAAGTCAGGACATTCTTGAGGGAGAGGGGGATGCCATATAAACCATGCTCACAGTGACCTGATACCTGCTCCCTTAATGATTTTCCCTCCCTCCTTCTCTTCTTTCCTTCAAATTGTTTTTGGTGGTTCTACAGTCATGGAGGTCACTCCAAAAAGTTTGTAAGTAAAGGAAATCAAAGTCTTCTACTGAGACATTAAATATGACCTACCAAGTCATTTTCCATTTCACCTTTTGATTGTATGTTCTGTTGCTAGCTAGAGACACTAGAATGGCCAGTGATACCCCTGGAACAAAAAAGGCACTTGTCTCAGAATTGTCCAGCTTAGAGAGAACACTGGTTCCAACACACAGATAGACCATTGCCTCCTTGGAATCACTCAGGACTTATCAATGCCCTAGAACTATTTTGAAAATGCACTAACAATTCATCTTTCTAAAGCCTATCTTTTCTACCATCATCTCTTCCTCTCAAGGCTTACTGGCATAAGCTCTGTTGCCACCCCTACCCCAGTATCAGCATGCTGCTCAAGTAAGACCACTACATTTGGGTTTTGAAAACAAGTATTAACAAGTCCCCTGACTGCAAATAAACGGTTTGATGAAGACCCAATGCCAACAGAACATGCCCTTTGAGCTCTCTCCTGAGAGTCTGGGTGGGGAATTCTTTCTCTCACTCATTCCCACCATAGTACAAACAAAGGTATGCTCCTAGCCAGCAGGGATGAAAAATATGTATGAGACGAGTAGGTTTAGCCTACGGAATGTCAGAGACAGTTGGAAAATTGAGGTATTTGTCTGTTAGGATAGGCTAGGTTATGGTGCATTAATAAATACCTTCAAGTCTTATAACACAGATTTATTTCTCATTTACAGTCTATGTCCAGCATAGATCAGCAAACAGTTCTGCTCATTTATGGCAAGAATCCAAGACTGATGATCACAGCAGGCAGAAGAGAAAGTGGCTAATTGTGCACTGGCTTTTAAAGTTTCTGCCCATGGTCACACCAAAGAATACAGAGATGTGCAAATACACTACGTGCTGAGGGAGAGGAAATCTGAATGTTTGAGGAACCCCAATGACTACCAGAAAGTGAAATGGCCCCTATGGAGGGTCAAGCCTGGGCTTTCAGCCTCACTAGCACCAGGTTTAAGCAGTAACCAGAGCTATGCTTACTGAAGACCTATTATGTGCCAGGTAATTTGTCAGGCACTTTACACACAGAGACTCAACATTTCTGCAATTAGCCCAAGGCCAGTTAAACAATTGGTGAGTCACAGATGTAAGATTTCAAGCCAAGGTGGTCTAACCCCAAAGCCTTGGTTCTTTTCATTACAATGCCCATTTTCCCAACCGAGCAGCAAGTTAACAGGTCCAGTTTCATTAGTAGGTCATAACAGACATAGAAATGGTGGTGTGTCCGTCCTTGGAGCTTTGACTGTACACCCGATGTCCACCTCACTGCCTGCAGGGGGAGGACAGAGTTTCTTTACTGGAGCTGCCCAAACTCCCCAGTCCTTCACTTTCATCCTGGCCAAAGCCAGGGAAGCAGAAGCAAGCTTCCACTTCAGAAATTTTCTCCTAAGCAATTCCCCTATCCAGTGCATTTATGACAGTGACAATAAGATGCAACTGCAAGTAACTTAATTTTTAAGATGTAAGCTTCCTGTTGCCATAGATCAATTAAACCCTCTCGATTTTATTGCCAGATTGGCCCGGGCATATTTACCACTGTTTGCCATGGGAGCCCTGCTCCACCCACTGTGTTCAACAAGCTCCACAGGCAACTCACTCAAATCACTCAGGGCCATTGGGGGAGAGGAATGGGGCCACCAGGGAGAACTCTGCCCTTCCCCAATCAGGAAAAAGGAACACTGAAGCTGGAACAACTCATTAACAAGCTCTCTTTGCTCGAGTAGACCAAGGAACCAGCACTGGCTAAGGCAGAGGATTCTCTTTATTGATCAGCAAAGTAAAACATGAAAACCACAAAAACAAGTTCAAGGAAGAGTTTGGGACGATGGATATTCAAATATTCTTGGTAGAAGAAATTGGTATAACCTCTCTTAAGGGCAATCTGACATCTGCATCAAAGCCCTCTGACAATTCTGTCTCTACGAATTTGTCCCAAACAACTAATCAGAGACACATTCATCAATGAGTAGTACAAGGATATTTATAAGAGAGATACTTATAATAGTAAAAATCTGGAAACAATCTAAATGTCCAACACAAGAAATAAGAAACCATTAAAAACTGTAATACAGTATTTATTGAGATGGGAAAATGATTGCAACACAATGTAAGCAACAGTAACATTTTAAAAATATTTGGCACTATAAAAGACTGGAAGACAATAAAATGTTAACAGTGGTGATTTTGGGGTGGTAAGATAACCAGTGATTTGAGAGAAAGAGTTTCTATCATACTTTTCTGAGTTTTCCAAGATTTCTATATTGATCATTGTTATTATTATAAGAAAAAATTATCTTCAAAAAATAAAACCTAAAGTACAATTTCATGCAGCTGCAGACATTGGACTCATAATCATTAATGCATTTAAGTTCAAGGGGCAAAACTTCACTCTTCTCAACTGTTATCTGATTAGCTCCCTAAACCTTCTACCCTCTTCCAGGGTTGATGGCAGGACCCTACCCCCAGGAATCGTGCCCAGAGAGCTGGTCCAAGTTCACACCCACTGTAGTTCACCTGGTTCCCATCCAATCACAACAGGAAGAATTGAGATCTGGGCTGAGAGGGTAGAGGTGAGGAACGTTTGAGTCTCTTAAGGGAGCCAGAAATTTTACTCAGAACTGTTGTCTTGCTTCCTTTTCCACCTTCCAATCTGACAGGGCACACAGTGAGTCCAGGGACTTTCATTTCCCCCAGGACAGAGTCATAGAAACAATACAGCCTGAATTTCCACAACCTTCTGCACGGAGAGGAAACCAGTTTACTACTGGACAACTGAAATGAGGCAGAGGTGGGTTCACCATAGTTAATGCAGGAGAGAAGACTCTGAAGTGTAATGAAAAAAAAATGTATATAGTAACTTAAAATTTCAAAGCCTATAAATCCATAACCACCCTTCCCTGCAGCATGAACAGGTGGCCACAAGGAGATCCAGCAGAACCATCACTTTTAGGAATTAGATTAACAATGATGATGGTGTATGGCTATGAATTAATAGTAAGACAATAGAGAAGGATGTTCTTAACATGAGTGGTTAACCAAAGCCTGGTATCTCCCTTTTAACTAACATCTTGGCAAGAAGTAATACAAATATGGCCCCATAAGACATTCACATGTTAGTATATACACGAATACCTCTGGAAGACTACAAAAAAATCGAGTAACCATAGTTAGCAGTGCAGATGGGAACTAGGAAGCTAAAGGACATAAGTGCAAAGGAGACTTTCTTTTCATTGGTGGCATGTTTGTTCCTTCTAAAGGCTGTGCCACGTACATGTATTATCTATTCAAAAAATGAATAGAACACCTTGCCTAGAAACAAATTGTAGCCTAAAACACAAATGAACTGCAGCTGATTTTGCAACATATGGGAGTAAAAAAAATTGTACTGGGAGTATTGCTCCATTTAAGGCAATACCTTGATATGACTCTCTGGATGTGAAAAGGAAGCCTGCAGAGATGTTCTATAAAAAGGAGGGGAGGTAATTTTTCTATATATAACAAAGTGAAAAGAATTTTGTATTTCTGAGGGCAGCTCTGGAAAGCGGGTAAGTGATGTGGAAAGGTGAGAAAGCTGGGAGGGAGAAGTGCCTGGTCACTTGCCAGAGGCACAGCCAGGGAGAAATTCTCCATGGCAAGGGAGTACCCAAAAGATTTCCAGGAACCATGCTATCCCAAACTTGTCTCCTGCTGTGTGCTGCAATTACCACCCCACCTCCCCCCAGTACACCTTGAACTGGCAGTAAAAAGTCTATAATACCTAGTAATATTGGGTTGGGCTTCAGAGAAATGAAGGTGGTATCCCCAGTGGGGCCAGACAGGCTGTCAGGAGGGAGAGCGGTAGACAACAGCGCAGAGAGACAGCAAGCAGGGAGCTGGAGGGAATCTGGTGCAGAGCAAACTGACCAGGAGATATGCTCCCCCAAATCCCCTGGAAATAGTGAGTGAGGGCTAGGGAGAAACCTTCTACAGAATGTGGGATAGAGATTCACAATATTTGGATATGATGACCCCAGCAGCCTGGCGGGCTTGGGTCATCTGTTACTTATTTAGAAGGTGTAAGTTTATGATCTTCTTCCTCTTCCCTTCTCCTTATTCTCTGCCCTCCTCCGCTTTTTTTTTTTTTTTTTTTCTTTTTTTAAGAGGAATTAGTTGAACATCTAAAACGTCTTTGATTTTGATACAGCTGAAGGCAGAGCTAGAGACCACTGTCCGGGTAAGTGACCATCTTCCTCTGACACCCAAGAGAAACAGCCCCTCAACCCCCAGTTAGGTAAACAAAACAATCAACGACGATCCAATCCCAGACATATCCACATCAAGTCAGGACTGCTTTTCTCCAATCTGGTCTGTAACTCCTTCCAGCTTAACCAAGTCCTAATGTAAACCCTTCCCAAACATTAGACCTCACCCCTCCATTGCTCATCGCTACCCCAATGCAACTATAACCCAGTGCGGAAATCATACACTGACCACAACATGGACAAGAATAGGTTCCTGACCAGATGTGATAGCTCCTCAAACTCAACACTTACAGAAATGTCTCTCCTCTGTACAAAAGAAAATCGTAACTCCTCTACTTCTGAATCCATTGTACCAACCTTCTTCTCACTAAATTTTACTGTCTCCAGGACCCATCATTTCCTATGATAAATCCTTATAGATCATCCCCTCAGAGCCAAGAGTCCCTTCTCACCACTGACTCCACTCCACACATACACCTCCTAGGATCCAGCCCCTTCTCTGCCAAAAGCAGGCAGAGCCCCTGAGTGTGACAAAGATGGCTCTGTTTCCTCAGACCTAACAGCCCAGTCCCATGACCTGTGCCCACTGACACACTTCCTCATGGGACTCAGCCTCCTCAAACCCATATCTGGGCTCCCACCAGCGAGGCAGCCACAGCCTGAGCCACAACACTCTGAGCCCCTAGAGGCCAGTCACACAAGAAGAACTCTTTCCAATGCCCAGGCAAAGGAACCTTTGCCCGAGTCTGCGCTAGGGAGCTATTTCAGAGGCACATATGTCTCAGGCACAGTCTAGTCCAGGCTGTGTACTCTCTCCTCACCTTGCATTTGGGACCAAAAACCATTCTTAATTTCTGTAGAGTCAGCTTTTATTTGTTTGGCATCCTCTCATCACTACGTATTACCTTGCATCTTTGCAGTTTCCATATCTCCCCAGATGCATACAAACCTTTGGGAATCGAGGAGAGAAGGCACACAGTGCCCACCCTCTTTCTACATAACCCTTCCCTGAGCACCAGCCCAGGAAGATCTGCTGGCTTCACTTAAATTCCCCTTTAACCCCTAGTTCCCCAAGGCCCCAAGTTTTGTCCCTTTCTCTCAAATTCTTAATACCCAAGTGTCCTGACTCAGAAGTTGGGAGAGAAAAGATGCAAGGCGTGGAAGCAGGAAAGTACCCTGGCCCTGGGGTTGGATTCCAGCTCCTCTTCTCTCCTTCCACCCAAGACAGTTTGTTCCATTCATAGGACAGCACAGCTCTCAAGGGGACACTTAGGGAAAAAGCCCTGCGTGGAACCAGCTTGTTAGGAGAACAAGCCACCACCCTGACCCCTGCTCATTTATCCTACTGATACCCACTTTCCAAGTAACTCCTCTTTCTCTCCTCCAAGCCCCCAAACCAGTCACAATTCATAACCTTTTAGGAAGAAATGAAATAACTCTGTATTCTCCATTGGAATAATACATAAGATCACACTTACCTTTTGCCAAGATTAGAGCAGTTGTTAGAGGGTTTCTCTCCCACCCACCCTTTGCCAACAGCATCTGAATTACAGTGAAATACCATCTTGGAGAAATCATCACCACAAATATTTAAGGTTCCAATTCATAAAAAGGTGAAGAAATAAAACACACATATACACACATGCCATACCTATGATTTGGCAAATGCTTTGGGAGATGGGGCTATTCAGAAAAGCATTTCTAAATGCCCCCCAGAACACTTTTGCTGGTTCCATCTCATTCCTTCCCCAACAGCATTCTAACTCGTCTGCATGGGTGTCAGTAAGAAAGGTAAAGAACCAAGAGAAAGTATGACGGCCCTCTCATAGAAACTCATGTGAGACGGACGATGCTCACACACGCTGCTTCTTCAGCAGCACAGAGAGGCTAGCCAAGGAATCACTTGAAGCAGAGTCAAAGCTTTGGGGCGTGATTCTACAAGTCTCACAGTCCTGCGCCCTATGCAGAGCTGGAATGTTTGGCTTTTATGGGCAGGCCATCACCAGGGGCCTGGGCCTCCCAGGCCTGGTCTGCGTCTTGTGAAGGTTACATACCTCAAAAGGTTAAAGCTCAGATCGAGCCTCTTTGCGAAATGTCCACAGTCCCTGCCGAGGTGCTCTGGAATTTCTCTGCAGTCCTGGCCTATGTAGGACACCTGGAAATTAAATGGAACAGGAATAATGTGGCAAACGGAAATCGCCCAGCTGCTCACAACCCTGAGTCATTGATCCGATGATTGCTTCCACAACTTTAAACACGCTCCTCACATACCAAAAGGCCACATTTGTGGCTGTTTTCCTGTTCAAATCAGCTTTGGGGGCTTCAGGGACTCTGCCAACAGCTCCCCTTTCCTGGTACACTTAGCGTGATGGAGACTAATCCCAGCACAATGGAAATTGGACTAAAATTGGCCGGATTCAGGTGTCCAAAAAGAAACCCCAACGTCAGAGCACAGTGATATAATCACAGCAATCAGTCTCTCGCTCAGGGGGCTTTCCAACAGCTGCCCCTCTGGCTCTCCTTCTCACTCTCCTCCACGGACTCCTCCTCTTCCAAATACCCTGTTATGCACGTTACCTCATAAAAGACACAGCAGATGCACTTACCAGCATTCGACCTGCAGGGTGCTGGAACAAATGGGGTTGGACAAGAAAACCTCCCCAGACCGCCAATCCCATCCTATTACCACTGTGAGAAAATGTCCTCCACACTCTGAACAAAGCTGATTCGAAGGCAACAGGGCAACAACAGTGGCCATCTCCCTCCTCCAGGGAACCTTTTGCAATCAACCCCACTCTGCTTGCAGAGGTATTCCCTTAGGCAGTCTTTTATTTATTTATTTTATATTTATTATTATTACCCTAGTGTGTGCCCAAATATTAAGAATCTGAACTGAACTATGATCCCAGAACTTCCGACTGCAGGAAGGTCAGAGGGCTTTCTCACTGCTCCAACCACTCAGGTTTTGAAACCCATTTTACAAATAGCACCCTGTGGCCAGACTGGCAACTAATTCCAAAACCCATCAAACAAACCTATGGGTCAGAGTTGGCCAGTGGGTCACAAGACCTGCGATTTCCCCGAAGGACCCCACCCGCAACCGCAAGGTAGAAATTCAGGCCCATCACATGGCTACAGCCTAGATCCTCTCCCCTTACAAATCCACAGTCTTCTATGCACACAAACAAGGATGTCTTAGAATGAGTGAGAGAGGCCCCAGGGAGTTATGCTTCCTAAGGGGGAACAAGAACATGGTAGCCCTCTCACATTGTCAGATATTAGGTTGAACCTTATGAATTACTAAAATTCAATCATTTTAGAACTCCAAAAACAGCACCTTCGTATGGCTCAACCTAATACAAATCATACTGCACCCTAGCACCCTCAATTCTTGAAGTCATCTCGCAACCGTCTCCTATCCAATGGGGACAGACTGCTGACAACCAGCATCCTGTATTCACTCTCCTTCAGTAACTTCACTCCTGGAGGAGAGAAAGTGGGAAGAAAGGACATAAAAATAGCTGACTCCAATAAAATAATTTTGACCAGGGAAGATACAAGCTAAAAAACAAAGGGCTCTAAAGTCAATCTAGCAATCTCTTCCCTTTCTACATGGGATCCATCTTTCTTCAGAGTCCCTTGTGTAATCAATTAAGCTCTGCTTCCAAGCCAAGATAGAAATCATACACCAAGGAGGGCCTGGGGATGTAAGGCCCCAATCAATCTAGGGACTTCTTCCCTCAGAATGTCCACTCGATCAGCAGCTTCTTCTGTATTACAACTTCACACTGACCTGTAGGCCCATGGTGCTCACAAGAAAACCTACCCCTTTCACCCCAGCATCCACCACCATCCTGTATATCATCACCATTCAAAACCTCTGTGGTATATACGGCAGAGAAGCTGAGCTTTAGATGCACAAACTGAGCTCTTTCCTCATAGACTCACCAAGGACTAAATCTAGTAGGGACCCAGTTTGTCAAAAACCCTCATGTTTTAACCAAGGAAACTAAGACTCCAGAGGCCTGCCCAGTGTAAACAGCTTCTTAGGGATAAAGCCCAGACCACGTCCTGCACCAGGAATAAGGATTTCCAACATAGGGACCATGGAGTTCTTACCAATCCACATGTGGATGTGGATTTTCTTGATCAACAAATGGCAACGGTGCATCTATCATCATGTTTTGGCTTCAAAATGAGTCTTCCTAGCTGAAAGGTTGACAACTACCTCATGACACCATGCTGAAGGCCCCAGAAGAGTGTTAGAGCCCAGAGAAAGAGCAGGATATTTGCTCCCCTTTTTCTTCTGTAGGATTCTCCTTCAGAGGAAACAACAGCACCAAGGAGAGCTATCATCACAAAGCATTAAGATCACTCACAAAACTTCTGACAAGACTTTCATCAGACTTTATTACATGGTCTTAACCCAACACCCTAGGAAAACTAAACAAAGCACAACTTGCTCCCATTCCACAGAGATGAAGACCAAGTCTCCAAAATTTAGTATGAAAACCAACTTGATAAGCCATCTGCATGTTTGGACCACTCCCATGGTAAATTGGAAGCTTTTAGTTTTAAGCCAACCATGTCAAAGGGTTCAAATAGGCTGGTAAAGACTTAAAAGCAGCAAGCAGCTACTGCCAGGCATTGCAACCCACACTCATAATGAGGAGAGAAACTTGTTTAAGAAGTGCTCCTGAGTGGGAGACATTACCTCTCAGGATGTCAGGAAGCTTCTTAGAGCACAGGACCACCTAATGTAAGATACAAAGCCAGACTAGCCCAACCAAAAACAGTTTGTTTCTTCAGCAAACAAGAGCAGGGATGCAGAGATTAATAGATCTTAAATGGCACAGAAGAGCACATCCAAAATGAGAAGTCATCTGATTTAGTCAATTATCTTGATTTAGACTGAACTGAATAAAGTTTGTACTTTTAGTGTGCCTACCTTATATAATCTGAACCCCAAGACTTGCACTCTGTGTGGAATGATAACAGAAAGGGACATCATCATCAGGGAAATGAAAACACACCAGGTTAATACCAGGTTCCTCTACATAGAGGAACACCAGGGAAAAAAAGGAGGAGGTCTGGGTGGGATCCCCGCACATACACATATCCAGCCACTCTGAGCAGAAGCTGCAAAAATTACCAAACTGCAGAAGACTGCAGATTTCTCTTTGCAGTTGGGACGGTCTGGCTCCCGGGACATTTCTGGAAATGGTGGGTTTTTCAGCAGTAAGACTGAGAGGAGATTTTATTTTATGATGCCTGCCCCCAGCCAGAGGTAGGCGATCCTTGGTTTTAAATTGGCAGTATTGGAAAGTCTGTCAGAGTAGAAACAGCCCTGGGCACAAGTTTGAGTCTCTGCGCTTCTTACTAGCTGTAGTATCTTCAGCGGGTCACAATCTCCTGGAGTCTGTTTCCTCTTCTGCACTCTAGTCTAATACTAACTACTTCCAAAGGAGTAAAGAATAATGTAACACAACTCAATCAAAAAATGGGCAAAGGATATGGACATTTTTCCAAGAAAGATATACAGATGGCCAACAGACACATGAAAGGATGCTCAACATCGCTAATTATTAGGGAAATGCAAATCAAAACTACAATGAGGTATCACCTTACATCAATCAGAATGTCTATAACTAGCAAGACAAAAATCAACAAATGTTGGAGAGGGTGTGGAGAAAAGGGAACGCTTGTACACTCCTGGTAAGAATGCAAACTGGTGCAGCCACTATGGAAAACAGTATGGAGAATTCTCAAAAAATAGAAATACCATACGACCCAGCTATCACACCTACTGGGTATCTACCCAAACAACTTGAAATCAACAATCCAACGTAACATATGCAGCCCTATCTTCATTGCAGCACTATTCACAACAGCCAAGTCATGGAAACAATCCAAGTGCCCATCAACTGATGATTGGATAAAGAAGATGTGGTGTATATATACAGTGGAATACTACTCAGCCATAAAAAAGACAAAATCATCCCATTTGCAACAACATGGATGGACCTGGAGGGTATTATGCTAAGCAAAATAAGCCAGATTGAGAAAGACAAACACCATAGGATTTCACTCATATGTGGAATATAAACAAACACATGGACAAAGAAAACAGTTCAGTGGTTACCAGGGGAGGGGGTGTGGGGGGTGGGCACAGGGGGTGAAGGGGAGTACTTATGCTGTGACAGACAAGAAATAATGTACAACTGAAATTTCTCAATGATGCAAACTATTATGAACTCAATTTACAAAAAAGCACTTCACAGATAAAAAAATTCCAGTGGCTAAAAAAATAAAGAATGTAACGACTAACCTTTATTAAATGCTTACCACCTGGATGTTACCTATTTAATCCTCATGAAAGAGCCCCATGAGTCACACATTATCCTCAATTTACTTATAGGAATGAGATAAGATAACATTAAGTACACAGCACTGTCCTCTGAACCTAGTGGCCACTTGGAAAACAGTTGTTGAATCAGACCAATATCCCTATGGAAGTAATTTGTTATTCCAATGTCTCTTGGGCACAAGATGTCAGTGCCCAAATTCCAAGTGTGCATTTGTGTCTGCAATTGCATTGATGACACTACTTTGTCATAAGCTAGTGGAAGATTTTATGGAAGACTAAGGACTGAATGCTGAATATAAATAATGCATTCAAGCCCAGAGAAGGCCACATGCAATCAGATCCATGTTGAATGGAAGATTTTACAGAGAAAAGTAGAGGAAGGACTGTAACATCCCCAACCGTGTAGGATTATAGGCCTGTGGAACCCCTAAAAACCAGAGCAATGGCAGTCAGCCCAGCGACAACGAAAGCAGTGATCTAGTTTCAGCAAAACAGTATCATCCATCTCATTAAATTGTTTAGTTTAATTTTATCGGTATTACAGTTTTTCTCTTCACACCATCCCTTTATTTGGGGTTTACAGGTCTCCAAGTATGAACTTAGAAGAAAGTTATATCTGATTTTGCATTTGTATATTGAAGCAACATTGTAATAAAAACAATATCAACACTGTGAGCTCACGGGAAGTTTTTTGTTTCCTTTAAGAAGGCTCTACCAAAGTTTGAGAAGTACCATGTGACACACATTCAAGGTGCTACCTCTTATAATGGCTGTCATTAGAAACTGCAAGGGGCAGAAGGCTAAAAAGACCCTAACCTCTGGGTCATCACTCAGATTCACTGGCCTAGGAGGTCTCAGATATGGGGCACTAATGCCCCAGGGGCATTTTCCCAGTCTGCCTTCTCAGCTCCTCCCCTGGCAGCTCCATCTGTTTAAAACAGTCCCCAAGGGCCCAAAATGCCACACCCTCAGGTCAGAGATTGCCCTTGGGCTGTCTAGGGTGGGCTAAAAGCAGAGGGTGAAGGAAAAATCAAGTTTGGGAAATGGGGAAAGAGAAAAGGAGGCACAGGAAAGTTCTCAGGCCAGCTGTCAAGTCCTCTATGGAAACAGAAGAAGCTACACCCAGAGAATGCTGGGTCTGAAACGCAAGGACTTAGGGTCTGGGGGAAGTGAAGCCTCTTGGGCAAAGGCCCTCCCTCTCGGCAGCCATGTTAACTCCCAGAAGCCCCTTTTCCCTGCCAGGTAAATGAGACATCATTTTTAACCTCTCTCCCAGGCTGGTACCTCCTTGGCCTGCTCACTTCTGAACTCGGAGAAGGGGGAAACATTCCCTTTAGCCCAAAGTAATCTCAGAATCTAACTGTGCCTGACACTACCTACCTTAAACAATACAAGGGAAAAGCTTCAAAACCTCAGAACTGTTTTCCCAGAGTGTGCAGGCAAAGGTGGAAGTAGAAGGGCTGAGTTAGTCAGAGGTTAAAAACACAGACCTGACTTTTCCAGCAGGTAAAAGGCACCGGGTCCCAGCATGGCTGAGTCCATCCCTCCAGCAATGACCAAAAACACCTAAGGCTTCACTACAGGGCTGAAAGTAAGTGAGGCTGGGTATTGTCTATCACGTAGGGTTGAAACTGGAGCGTTGCCATTCCCCACAGACAGCTGTTCAAGAAATCAGGTGCTGAAATAAAACTGGAGAACTGTAGCCTTCTACCTGCCTTGGATAACAGGCCTATGGTGAGGAGCCAGACCCAGTCTGCAGTAGAGCCCCCCAACCTAGCCCTGCAGGGATGCATCATGATTGTCTTTGGTGGGCCCCTTCCTCAATTAAAAAACCTAAAATTTACACTAAAACGTTTTCTTTAACCAAAGTTCTTTTTTTCTTCTGACTATGAAAGTAAACATTTTTTGTGGGCCCCGAAAAGCACCGCGGGCTGTGGGTACTACCCACTCTGCCTGATGGAGAAGTGGGTCCCGCTGGCCCAGGTCAGTGAGGACTAGCCGGCAGGGAGGTGGAGAGCACCTGGGCGACCTGCGGGGGGAGGGGGCTTCCCCCTCCCTCCACAGCCAGGGGGTGTGCCAGGCCCAAAACGGGGTCTGTCTGCAACTAGGACAGGCCTGGGCACTGGACAGACTCCCCGCCTGCATACGCAGCCCCCTGAGGCGGGGCAGGAGCCCTGCTTCACCTGGGGCGCCGCTCGCCCCGGGTGCTCGCCCCCCGACCGACAGTGCCCCAGGCAGGGGCGGCGCTGGGCCGGCGGACTTACTTGAGTTCCACTGACCACAAGCCCGGCCATGGCGACGGGGCGGCCGCGCGGCACCAAGTGCAGGGCGCTGGGCGCGGAGCGTGGCGGCGGCGGCGGCGACGGGGGCAGCGCGGGCCGGGCGCGTAGTTCCGCACTGGGCGGTCAGCTGACCTGGCGGAAGACCGGGGCGCGGGCCGGGCGGCGGCCCTGGGCTCAGCTGTGCCCCCGCCGCCCGCCCGCCCGCCCTCGGCCGGCCCTCGCGCAGGTGAGCCTCGGCCGCCCCCACTGCGCCGCAACAGGTGGCCCGCGGCGCCCCGCGCCCCGACGGGAGTGCTGCACCCTTTGACTTCCCCCCTGCCCCGGCCCCGGGAGTTCTGGGACCCTACCACCCCATGAGGGCTTAGGGGAATACTAAGAGCGGTCCCCAAAACTCCACGCCCAGAGCTCTACTGCGGGGGGCAGACTGGGGCGAGGGGCTTCCCATCAGGGGCGCCCCATCCCAGGCGTTAGCGGGGGCGTGGAGAGCCGGGCCTTTCCTGTACTTCACAATCTGGATTGCGTAACTATCCTTAACTGCAGGGAGGAGGGGCCTCTTGATCGGAACTCCCTTTGCCAACTTTGAGGGGAAGAGGGGAGTGGAGAGATTGAAAAGAAGCCTGGTTTCCCTGGTGTTTCCATTTGTAGGGGGAGGCGGGGGAATTTGAATTTTCCTTTATATAAGGGGTTGGCTCAGCTAATAGCACCCCAGTTGACAGTATGGCCAAATTTCAGGCTTCTCTTATTCTTTCCCTCCTCACAGGGAAAAGGTATTTGTGAGGCTCAAAATCATCCATGGGATCAGCCCACACACAGACACACGCCTTCCCCTCATCTGGGAGTGAGGGTGGCCATTGCTGCCTCCTGTCTGGATGAAATCAGGCCCAGTAGGCAGGCAACTAGAAGCTCATACCTGTCCTCAACTGAAAGGATCCACATTTTCTCCATGCCTGTTTTTGCCTTCACACCTCCATCCCCAGGATGCACAAACCAATTCGTTCTCATATTGTCACTCATCCTCTTGCAGCTAAGAGCCAGCTCAGCCTTAGTTGGCCACTCCACTCTGCTCTCCTTATACCAAGAGGTATAGGCACCATTCAAATAAAGAAGGGAAAACTGAGTCCTGATGTGCCAGACTCCTGGTTTCACACGCATTGCAGGTACCTCAACTTAGTAGGCCTATTGATAATTGCAGCCTCCCTTCTGCATCAAGGAGGTGTTCACAGGGGTTTTCATTGTTCTGTGTGTCAAAACAGCACTTAGAAACCCCTGATTGTGAGCTGATGATAATTATGACCGTGGTTAAGCATTTTGTGGCTAACATCATTGTCTCTCAGGCCTGGTGCCAACGCATTGTAATGTGAGCCCTTATTGTCAGCATTCTGAAGAGCCCTGTTGACCTTTGAGGGTTGACCTGCCTGTGTCTCTCTCTGCTAGGAGGAGTGGACACAGCAAAGTGGAGCTGTAAGAACACGGATTTGGCTGTGTTTACTTTGGCCGGGGGGGGGGGGGGGGGGGGGGTTCCAGGAAATGCTGCAACAAAAGATCCTGCAGGCCAAAAAAGAAAGCTTGCCCTCCGAAGATAAGGGGGATCAAAGGAAATCTCCCCAGGCCTACTCCCCCACAGACCGGCTCCCCAGCTCCTCCCTCCTTCTCTGCTGGACACACCCTCTCTGATCCATTGTCCACTTTTGTCTGCTTTCCTGCCTGAAAAGCAGGAAGTGGGCACAGGCCCTGAGGGTCATGTTACTCTGCCTTCCCCAGGCACCTTTCACCTTTGCCTTCCTAGAAGGGCTTTGACCGGCAGGAAAGGACGTGTGGAAAGAGGCTTAAACCTACTTGAAGATGAAAGTGGAACCTGCCCGCCACCCCCAGGAGCAGGGAGCTTGAGGTCATCTCATCCATGCCCCTGCCTCCATACACAGTTGTGTCTTCTGAAAATAGATTGTTCTGCAGACACCATCTGCCAGTGACCCCAAAGTGGGCAGAGATCTTTTCTACCTTTCGAGATCCCCTCACTACTGTTCCTTCCTCTACATTAGCCCCGGGGTGATCATTCTATAAGCCTGATTTGACCCTACCTAAAGTTTTTCAGTGGCTCCTGATGAACTAATAATACAGTCCAAAATCTCTAGTATGTCCCTCAAGATCTTTTATAATCCCTTCAACCCTTACCTCTCTTGCCTCCTCTTCTACTTCTCCCATCCTCTGCTTTTAGTTGTTAGTTTTGCCTAGAATTCCTCCCTACCCATTGTTGTCTCCACTAGGTGAACACATTGGGAAGGTCAGTTGACTATAAGGGAGAGATAATTGGGGAAATCACAAAAAATAAAGTTCAAGATAGCTCAGACTGAGATGGGCTTTAGAGTTTGAAATGTAAGCTGATGACAATAGGGAGCTAGTGAAAGTTCTTGAGCAGAGTAGAAATTTGCTGAATATAGCAGGGGAGGGCTTCTCTAGAAACAGATTGGATTCATCTCTCCTTATTCCCCTCAGCTTTTGGAAGTTAGTCTTCAGGACAGAAGAACAAGGAGAAGAAGGAGGGGGAAGGCAAAAGAGAGGAGAGGAAGAGGCGGGAAAAGGAGGAGAAAAAGAATCTGTGTCTCTGGACCAAGGAAGACTGGATAGGGGAACAGAGACATCTCTCTACCTCCCATCACCTTCTTGAACAAAAAGGAAAATTAAATAGTAAGTTAAAGTTCTTCAGGTAATGTGGCCCTCCCTTTGGGGGCGGAGCGAGCAAAGGACCGCAGAGGTAAGGCTGGCCCAGGAAGTAGACAAATGATTCCTTTGGAATACAAGGAGCTTACTTGAGTAAACAAGAGGAGACAAGTCTTGGGGCTTCCTCCAGAACTCAGCTCCTTCTGCTCTGTCCCAAGAACCCTGAGGGAAATGGAAGGCTCATGCAGTTAATCAGGTTCTTCTTCAGTCCTCTCACCTCATTAAATGGACAATTGAGAGTGAGCTGCAGGTGCCCCCTGCCTCACCCCATTTTCTTCCACAGCCCCTCTGCCCCAGCTTCCAAGCACCAGGCACTGTGCTAGGCTCTGGGTGTGTACATGACTAAGACATACCCTTCAGGAGAGATTCGTGCTCAGACATTTGCAATACTATGTCAACAAAAAATGCTGTAATTGCGATCCTATTTTTTGAACCCAAAATTGAGACATGTAACCCAGTTTGCACAGTGCATTCATGAAGACCTGGCAAGTTCACATCAGACCTGGGCTGGAAATCCTGGAGCTCTAACATGTGCACGTGGAGAGTGAGTAGGTTCAACACATGCAACTGGACATTTCCTTATCACCCTTGATGAAGAGGGCAGTATTTTATTCCTACTGTCATCTTTGTTATTATTATTATTCTTTGGCAGAAGAGGCCATTTCCCCTAGAGTCCTTCCTCCATCGCATTCCTGGGGACAAAAAGGAAGATCCTGTTTATTTCCAATCAAGGGAGTTGATTCAGGGGTCGGCCAGAACCAGTGAAACAAACGGGAACTGATTCCTTAAATCTTCCAACTCCATGCATCAGCAGCTGAGAGAAAGACAGGACCAGTTAGCAAAGTTTTATCATCATTCCTACCTATCCTTAGCCAGATTTCTATTTAGCTTGGCCTCATTTCTTTCAGGCCCACTCCCTGGGCAGGTGAAGATGTTTGCTGTAATTAATCATGCCCTGGCACCTAGTTCAGACTCACCACATTCAGATTTCAATTAAAAAAAAAAAAAGCTGGACATCTGCATACAAAATACTCTTTGTTGCTAAAGCAGCCTCACTTCAGCCTAAAGGAGGGAATTTAGGAAGTGTAGGAAAGAGGGAAGGTTTCCAGGCTCATCTCTGCAGTATTTACACATATGTGAGGGGACTGAGGATTATCTCTGCTCCAAAACACCTCCCTGGTCTCCCAATCAGAACAATTAAATTTTTTTTAATGTATATTAAATGCAATCATAATGTCTGGAATGAGTATTCATCACACAAATGTTAGCTTATTGTTATTATTTACTATTATAATCATCATTATTACTATAATTAATTCTCAGTGCCTCAGATTTCTCTTCTCTTTGGATCTTCAAAGGTTCTGTTGTCTATTAAGATGCAAACATTGTGGGAGGGAGCAGGTTTGGGGAAAGTGAGTAGGGAAGGTGCTTCTGCTTTTCTTTTCCGGGATTTTTGCAACATTGCACGTATTACTTTTATAATTAAAGACAAGAAGGGGGGGGATTGGCATGGAAGGAGCAGGGAAAAAAGAATTTACAACTGAAACTGCTATCTGGTAATCTCTTAGCATTGTTTTCACAAATCCTGAAAACAGCAGTGAGAAACAAATCATACTTCCCAACTTGCCTGGAACTTGCCCAATACGCCAAGTCTTTAGCTGAGCTCAGGAGGGAGAGGGGCTCTTATTGGACTTTTGAGAGGGGAAGGGAAGGAACATTGACCAGGAGAACCTGCCAACTTTACCCTGTCCAGTGAGGGAGAGGGGAGCCATGTCTTAGCCCCGGGTACCCTTCCAGCTTGCCTTGGAAAGGTTCTACCACTTAGAGGTTAAGGAACCTCCCCTCACCTCAGTTAAAATATACAAAACTTGGCAAATGAGATTCTGGTTCAGTAGGTCAAGCCTGGCCTCTGTACTTTTTTTCAGGTACCCCCAAGTAATTTGGATTTGTGATCACCCAAACTCACTACTTTAGAAATCATCTACTCCAACTACTGACTGAGGAAACTGAGCCTAAAGTGGAAGGGACTTGCCCAAGGTCACCCAGCAAATGAGCAGCTGACCCTAGGCCAGAACTCTGATCTTCTGAAGAAAACTAAACAGGACTCCTCCCACATCCCAGTAAGAACAGGGTGAGGAGACGGGAGGAGCACCAGGAAGATGCCATTTCACATCTAACCGCTTCTTGTCATGTTGTAACCATTTTTCTCATATGGAGCCCCATGATGATGAATCAGAAGTAGCATTTTCAAAGTTCTATCCTCAAGGAAATGGCTATTAATGTTCTTCTTCTCTTTTTAGAGTACTGAGGAATACATATTAATTTTCTCTATACTTATATTGCCTATTTGCAAATTGTATTCACTACCCAGTGCTCCAATTTGCCCTACTCCTGAAGAGGTTATGATGAATGGATGTGTTCCTGGAAATAAAATAAAAAATTTGTCACTGAGATTTACTTTTATAATTATTTACAGGGATTATGTGCACATGAGGGTTCTGGCATGATTTACCAATATTAATTCAGAGTCTCTTCCCACTTCTTTGAAAGGAGCCCCAGTTTTTTTTTGCAGCTCTGAGCTGGGGCAAAGCAAGTGTCAGCTACATGTGGCATCACCAGCACGTGGCATCACCAGCACCAGAAGGCTGAGGGTCAGAGGAAGAGCTGGTCAAGCCTTGCAGTGGCCAGTACCCTGGTCTATGAATCCTAGGTTTAAGACCTAGCTTTGCTACCAACTAGCTGGGTACCCATGGATGAATCCTTTCACTCCTAATGTCCTCAGTTTCCTAAAATGTAAACTAATTGATCTAAGGAACTATTTATTTCTAAAATAGAAATACAAGTAAGTATGTACATCTCCCCAAAACAATGAAAGAGCATGCACTTCTTAGTACATATTCATTGAGCACCTACTATGTTGTCAGGCCCTTCAGGGACAATAAGGAACAAGACAGATATAGTCCTTACCCCCATGAGGCTTACATTCTGGTGGGAGGACACAGGTAACAAGTAGATAAATAAGGTAATCTCAAGTATGTGAAGTACATAATTTCAGATAGCACTGATACATGCCATGAAGACAAAAGCAGACAATGTGAGAGAGTGAGGGAGGGGGAAGGATGCTAATTTAGAAACAATGTCCAAGGTCTCTGCTAGCCCTTCAAAGCCTTTCTCCTGTGAAATCCTTGATGAGCAGAGCGTGGGCCAGACTTCAGCCCCACTCACAATGCTTTGTGATGCACAGACTGCACAGCCTCAGACAGCTGTGGAGTGTTCTGAAAAGGCTTCTCTAAGGGGAGCAACAAGTGAGCTGAAGTCTGAATAATAAGATGGAGCCAGCCATGAGAAGACTTGGGAGAAGAGTTTTCCAGGCAGAGGGAACAGCAAATGCAAAAGCTATAAGTGTTCCCTTAGTCTCGTGTTGTCATGTTGTTGCTTTGCTTATACTTGAGTGGTGAACTTGAACTCAAGTGCTTGCCAGGGCAGACTGTCACCCTGGCCAGAAAGATGAGTATCCCAGGTACAGCCACACCAGGCTTTGGCTTGCTCCTCAGTCCAAAGCACGCATGGGGTGAGGCCTCGCAATACCACAGCTGGAAGCAGAGGCATTCATGGGCACATAGAAGTTCTACAGCCCCATATAGCATCTATGGTTTTCCTGGAGAAGAAAACACAGAAGAATCACTAACTTTGATACATGACCGTACTGACACAGACACACAAAAGGACACAAACAGACAAGTTCATGAACACATGAGACACATACCAACGCTAGATTCATAGGTTTCATCACATAGCTATGATCTGAACACTGAACTCCAATCTGAGGCACACCCTGTCTCCCATCTACTGCAATAGTTATGAGGGCCAGGAGAGAATGCAGACATTTTTAGACTGTCAGTTGTTACTTAGAACCAAGAGGGTTTACAACTTATGTTGAGGTATGGGAAATTCAATTATTCAAAAAATATTTTTTGCGTGCCTGCTGTATGCTGGACACTAATCTGGGAACAGAGCAGTAAAGAAAACAGATTTTCTACCCTTGTAAAGCTTCCTTTCAGTAGGGGGATAGATAATAAACAGGTAAATACAGAGTACGTCAAGTGCTGTGGAGAACAATATAGCAGAGAAGGGGGATAAGAAGTGCCAGGAGTAGATATGGTAATCAGTGAAGGCCCCACTAAGAAAGTGATATTCAAGCCAAGACCTATAGGAAGTGAGAGAGCCAGATGGACATCTAGGGGGAAAATGTCCCAGGTGGCCAGAACAGCAAGTGCAAAGGCTCTGAGGCAAGAGGTTGTCTATCAGGTTTGGAACACAACAAGGATGTCAGAGTGGCTGGAGTGAAGTGAGCAAGGAGGAGAGTAATGGTAAATGAAATCACAGGGCTGGGTGTAGGACAGGGAGGGGATAGATCATCTAAGGCCTGAAAGTCTGAGGTTAGCACTTGGGCTTGTACTCCAAGTGAGATAGGGAGCCTTAAGCGGAGGACCCACATTTTGTAAGGATTGTTCTGGCTGCTGTGTTGTGGAACAGACCATGGACAGGGAAGGGTAAAAGCAAGAAGATCCGACAGCAGGCTATCACAGGAATGCTGGAGACAGTGAACAGTGAACACCTACATATATCTTGAAGATGACATCAACAGAATTTTCTGATGGATTTCACATGGAGAGTGTGAGAAACACGGGAGTCAAGGGTAACTCGAAGATTTTGGCCTGAGCAACTTGAAGGACAGAGTCGTCATACAGAAATGGATAAGCAAATAGGGGATGGTGGGATCAGGGGATCACTTTTGGACTTGAGAAGTTTGAGATGAATTTGAGACACACAAATGGAAATGTCAAGGAGGAAGCTGGATACAGAGAGTTAAGGAAAAAGATCTGGACTAGAGTTAGAAATTTGGGAGTCCTCAGCTTTTAGATGGCATTTAAAGCTACGAGACAGGATGAAAAAGATCTAAAGATGAGCCCCTAGATCACTAAGAGTTAGAAGTCAAGGAGAAGGGGAGGAACCACAGAGAGACTGACAATGAGCAGCGCTGGAGAGGTAAGGAAGAACCAAAAGCAAGTCAGATCCTGGAAGCCAAGAAAAGAAAGTGATAGAAAAAGATGAGGTTCCACTGCAATGATGGATTCAGCCAAGGAGCATCAGGGGATGTTGAAAACATGGGGTAAAGAGGGAATTCACATGATCTCAAAGGATCACCCCACAGATTACCTATAAATTACAAAGGGGAAAATGTACCTTTACAGTGGAGAGATCTGGTGGTCACAACGCTAGCCAAGAGCTCAAACTTAGCATCTACAAAAGTGAGACAACCTGACAATATGGACTCTGATGTGACGCAGTGGAAAGTACATACCACCTATTTGCTATTCTTGCCAAAATGTTTAAGCAGAATCCACTCATAAGGAAACCGACAAATCCAGAAAATGGAACATTCTTCAAGACAACTGGGCTAGACAGTCCAAAATGTCAATATCATGAGGGAAAAAAAAGGGAAGAAGGTCCTAGATAAAAATGGACTGAAGAGGTCCGGCCCTTGTTGCCTAGCAGTTAAGTTCAGCATGCTCTGCTTCAGCAGCCCAGGTTTGGTTCCCAGGAGTGGACCCACACCACACTGTTAGCAACCAGCCTGTGCTGGCAGCCCGCATACTAAAACATAAAGGAAGATTGGAACGGATGTTAGCTTAGGGTGAATCTTCCTTAACAACAACAAAGAAAAAGGACTAAAGAGACGTGACAACCGAGTGGAATGCATGATCCTTTTTTGAATTGGAACTGGGGAAAAAAACAGCTAAAAAGACATTTTAGGGACAATTGGGAATGTTTAAATTTGAGCCATTTGATATTCCTGATATTAACATTACTTTTCTTAGGAGTACTAATTATATTGTGAGAGAATGTTCTTTTCCTTAGGAGATGCAAGCTGAAGAAACTAGGGGTAAACATCAAGATGCCTACAGCTTTCAAATGGTTCAGGAAAAAAAAAGTGTGTGTGAGAGAGAGAAATAGCATGCCAATGTGGTAACATGTTAACAGCTGATAAGCCTAGGTGAAGGGAATTGACATTCCTTATCCTGTTCCTTAAATTTTTTTCATGAGTTTGAAAATTTTTATAAATGAAATGTTAAGGAATAAAAGGAAGAAGGAGTGATCAACTTGTTCAGTGCTACTTAAGGCCAAGCAAATTGAGGACAGAGAATTCACCAATGGACTTAACAACATGGAGGTCATTGGTGACTTGAAGATAGGGAGAGAGTCAAAGAGGCAGGCAGGGGCCAGATCATAAAGAGCTAAGTAGGCCTCACTTTGAGCACAGTGGGAGTCAAGTGGTTACACTTGTGTTTTAGAGCAATCGGTCTGACAGTTGTGGGCAGGATGGATTAGAAGAGAGTGTGGTCAGGAAAATGTCCTCATAGTCTCTGAAAGTGCACCCAACCCCCCACAAAGGGTGGTGAGAGCCTAAAGGGAGAGACTGCAAAGAGATTGCAGCCCAATTGCAAGGACTTGATGTCCATTTGGGAGCCCCAAGAATGGAGGAGCCAAGATGGTGCCATTCACCAAAATATCTGATTGGAAGGGGGAGGGACGATGCATTTAAAAGTCTACATGCATTGCGCTCTCCCCTGGGGGAAGCAACATATGGGACAGCCTAGGACCAACAGCATTTGACAATGTAAACGCAGCACATTTGAGGGCCTGGTGGGTCATTCCCCCGACTGCACTCTGCGCATCGGACATCTGAACCAAGCTCAGAGTGTTGGGAGCCATGATTTGGATGCGACAGTGACCTGGAGATGCCTTTGTTCATAAAGTCCCTCATCCTAGGAATCCCTCTCCCCATAACCCCTTCCAAGTGCTACCCATCCTTGTTGACAAGCTGTCTCCAATGCTCCAGCATTCAGTGATTGCACCAAGGTCTGAAACATCACTGTAAATCCTCTCCCGTGTGCCTAGCATTGATGCCTGCTGTGTGGTGTTGTTATGTACATTTATATCTGTCCCTAACTTCTCTAGGTGGTCAGCTCCTTGAAAGTAGGGAATGCAGTTTATATCTCAAAATATTCCCAGCCTTGCCCAGAATAGATGATCTATAAACTGAAGGAAGGAGAGGTGGAGAGAGGGAGGAGGAGGAAGGCCATAGCTTAACCCTTCCCCTAACAACTCACATGCTGACTCCAGGTTGTGGGGAAGTCTGAGGGTAGAGTTACTTAGGGGCCAAGGCTGCCACCCCCGCCCACCCCCCCCCCCCCAATTCCTGAGTTAGAATCTCTGGTAGAAAGCCTCCCTGAAGCAGCCCACGGTGCTCTCTCCCAAAGCTGTTTTCAGTAAGTGACTCACCCAATTAGCAATATCTACATAACAAAGCCTCACCGGGCTGCAGAGGTCACGGAGACTGTGAAGTGTGTCTTTAGTGTGTGCAGCGGAGAAGGTTCACTAATTACCAGTCATTTCCACCCCTCAAGAGCCTGTCAGCCTTTCAGATGCAGGGGATAAAAGAATCCCCAAATTCCCACCCCACACCAATCACTTCTCCCTCCCCAACCCTCCCTGCATTTCAAACCTGTGACTAATAGGTGCCAGGGATGGGCCTCTGCCCACCAGGCTCAGAACTGGGAGGAAGGAAGGAGAGGAAAGAGGTTGCCTTCATCTGGAGCCTTGTTCAGTAAAAGGGAACCAAGAGGGGCAAGGAAGTGAAGAGAGTTCTGGAGGCATCTGGAGATTACTGCATCTTCATCTCCATTAAACGAGCAAACAAACAAAACTTGTACTGTTTTATCTCTATTTATAAAGGTAATGTGTTTGCAGTAGAATACAGGTGAGCAAGAAGAAAGTTAAAATACCCACATCCTACCACCTGAGATAACCAGTATTTGGTCACATAGACACCCTTGCAGCCTGCTTTCTAGGCGACATGTATTAACTGTGGGGGTGTGTGTGTCCCTCCCTGCTCTTTCATAACCAGCTTTTTTCATTTAATAATATATCTCCAACATCTATCCCCATGGACACGTGGAAAGAATGTTAGAGCTGGCAGGGATGCTGAACCGGGCTAGCAGAGAAGGTGCGTTTGGGCTTCAGAGCACAATAGGGAGGCATTGCCAGAATTTCTGAAAGCTGAAGGAGGCCTTTATGAGGCAGGAAAGAGCCCTGACCTTTAGAACTTGGGTAAGTGACGTCCTTTCTGTGAACCTCAGTTTCCCTATCTGTAAAATGGGAATAACAGTACATGCCTTACAGGATTGTTGTAAGGATTAAGGGAAATCATGGTTGTGAAAGGACTATACAGGCACTGGACATTTTATTACTTGTCCTAATAAATGTTCATTCATGCCTATTTTTTACTTAGCCCTCTGCTAGTCTGTGTTGGGAATATGAAGAAGGCATCTGGTTCAGGCCTAGAGGAGCTTTCATTGGGATTGAACCTACACACAAACACAAAGTTAAACAACATGAACTTAAATAGCTAAGAAAAGATATCATCAATTAGTAGATAACTATGTGCGAGATGAGTGGCACAAACAGCACTCCAGGGGTTCAGAGGTAAGAAAGAACACAGGAGGATAATAACAATAGTAATAACCACTTTGAGCACTTTTTACATGCCAGGTACATGCATTGTCTCATTTAATTTACCCACTGAACTGTGAGGCAGGTACCATTATTACACCCATTTTGCACAGGAGGAAATGGAAACCTCAGAGAGGTTAAGAAAGTTGCCCCAAGTCACATATCTAGGAAATATGACAGTACTGTTCTTTGGAACCAAGCAGTTGGACCCTGGAGCCCACCACATGCTGAAGCCTTATGATCTACTCTGATGGAGCTGGGGGAGGGGAAGCTGAGCCCTGAGTTGGATAGAACACAAGGCAGCCTCAGAGGCAACAATGTGGCTGAGGAGGGTGTGTTGGTACAAGGGGGAAGATCCCAGTCTGGCTGGATGGCTAGTCTGCAGGGACAGTGGAAAGTAAGCTTTGATGATAAGAAGATTGAAGGAGAGGAGCTAAGTCTGGTGGAAAATGAGTGGCCCATGAGGGTTTGGGGAAAAGCAGGGTCCATTCAAAGCATGTTTGGGAAGTGGGGCTGAGAGGAGGCAGTCTAGGAGGCTTTCACACGGAGGTGAGGAGAACTAAAGCCGGGCAGAAGCACCTGGGGGTAGGTAAACTACAGTCCTTCCCAGAAAGACTTTGTTCCCCTACTTTTTATCTTTGTGACACTTTGGGCTAATCTACATTTGGTTCCCATGACCACCAGACTCATTTTGGCATGTTTACTAACTCCTTTCACACTTTGGTTCTGCAGGAAGTAGCTCCTTCATTCATTCCACAAGTGCTTATTATAGAGTTCCCACGTCAAAGGGAGAGTGAGTCTACAAAACCTGGGGGCTAATTATCATTAAAGAGGAAGGAGGCTGAAGATGATGCTGATGCTCTGACAGAGCTGATCCTCATCAGACTCTCCCCCATCCCCTCACCCCCGAGCCTGGCAGACCCACCCTCCCACATCAGCCAGCTTCTCAGGCCACTGCTGCCACTTCTCACCCTGACACCCCTTCATCTCTGCTGAAGGGGCTGGTCCCCCACAGTGGGTGGCAAAAAGGCTCCCTTTTCTTCTGAAGAAGCAGGGAAGGGAGACTGAGGACATGGTAAGGCCTTTGGCTCTTCAAGTGAAACTTGGTGAATGTGAGAATGTGGCAAAAGAACCATGTGATAGAGAGTCCCCAAGAGGTCACAAGGTTCAGTAGCAAAGATGAGGACTAAGAAAGAAAAATCTTTGAAATTGCATTCATATAACCATATTTATTGAACATCGTTGATGTACATGGTAGACTCTGCAGGGAATAAAAGGGGTGACGTTATTCATGCCCTAAATTAATGCTTTGGAAAAGGTGTGGGGGAAGGAAGGGAAGAAGTAGAGATAGAGATAGAAAAAGAAACAGAAAAGAAGAATAAACACTGAGCCCAGAGACATAAAGCATCTTGGGCAAGGTCAAGGGTTGGGGAGAGTGCAGTGCTGTGTGGAGGGAAAACCTTCTACCTCTTCCTTGATTCTACACTGCACTCATACGCAAGATTTCCAATGCTTCAGCCCACCACCCTCCCAAGGAAATGTACTCTAGAGGGGTTCCCATGCCATTGATTGCATTCCACATACATTTTTTTTGAGTACTCCAAAGTACCATGCACTTAAGCTCTTAAATTTTGCTGAGAAGAATCAGAGTTGATTTCCACCTAAGGTCGTTGACCTTGACAGTGTCCTTTGATGCATTAGAAACCTTATTCAGAAATATTGAGTGCCATTGAGACTTGTGGGAAAAGAAGCCTGGAAGTAAAGGGTAGAAATTCTGTACATTCTTGAACGAGATGTGGATAATTCTTTTCTGATTGGGCTTTGGTAACAGGTACATGAGGTAATGTCGTGAAGCTACCTAGAATAGTGTCCAAGACACAATAAGCATTCAATAAAATCATCTGAACATTATGTTTTCTCACTCAATTCTGGCATGACATTCTCTTTACTGAATTGTTATTGTTGTTGTTGAAATCATTGCCTGGCTGGGTTGGAGGTATTCAGTCAGGCTTCTTGGTGTTGGGGTCCCCACCAGTACCCATCACAGGAGCCCATGGGCACAACTAAGAGGTAATCATCATAAGATCTGTTTAGAAGCCACCCAAAGAGCCAGGCTATGGTAAATCAATTGATATTCTTGGTTGTGAGTGACAGAAACTGACTCTGGCTAATTTAAGCAGAAAAGGAATCTATCAGAAGGATATCAGACTCAGAAAATCAGTGAGAACACTGGAGACCCAGACTTGTGGAATGGACAGGAACCAAAAGTGGCTGGGAAATAGAGGATATAGTTGGTCATGCTACTGCAACAGTCTGGTTAGGCCACTGCCTGAGTGGCTGCCATTATCACAGTAGACATGGCAGCAACCATCCTCTCCACTCTGCCTCCCCTAGACAGTCAACGCCATTACATTGGGCTCAATGCTGCCGCTGGGCTCTCAGAGTCTCTGAGGCTGCCGTGAAGGGTTTCCAACCTACCCCAATCTTCTGCTCACCTCTTGAGAGTCAAAGATCCCATTAGTGGAGCCTCAGCTCTCAGGGGCAGGGAGAAGGAGGATATGGCCCTTTCAGCTTCTGAAGTTGGAAGCAGGCCCTGCATTATAACAAACAGGAAGGGGATTCAGATGCGAGGCAGACAAAAGAGGTAAAAAACACTATATGTCCACCATACAATAGTTTACAGAAACACTGAGGGTTAAAGGTATGACCAGACTTGACTCCTGGTGACCTTGGGCTATTCTAAAGTACCAAAGCCATACCTCAAGAATGTTTGAAGGCAAGTCTAAAATAGGTTTCTAAAACTTTTTCAGACCACCACATGGTGGTATTTCAATGGTGGTTAACACCAATCGAAACAAGATTTGCTAAAAGGGACAGGTAAAGGATATGTTTGACTGCAAATATAAAAATCCCCAATTTCACTGACTTAAATAGGTATTTCACTTTTCTAATATAACAAAAGTTTGGGAGGTGGGTGACTGCTGGAGATGGCTCAGTGTCCCAGTGACATCAGGATTAAGTCTCTCTCTGCTGTTCTCTTGGACTTTTCCTCATGGTCACAAGATGATTGCTACAGCTCTAGATATTATATTCAAGTTCATGGAAGGAAGAAAGGAGAAAGAGGGGAAAGGAAAAGGTCAAAACATCTACATCATCTCTTTTGATCAGGAAAACAAGATGAGGGAGAAAGGCCTTCCAGGGAAAGGTGACAGAGGAGTGGAAAAACATAGGACATGTGGGGAGAACAAAGAAATTCGATCTGGCTAGGGTGTAGGCAGCTGTTCGTTTGGTAATCTATCCTATAGAAATAAAGTCACTGACTGCAAGGATACAGATGCAGGAAATTTTATTAGTGGAAAAAACTGATAATAACCCATATGACCATCAACAGGCGAATGGTTGAGTAAGTGAGGTATATCCATTCTATGCAGCTAAAAAAATGAATTAATTAGCTCTATATCTATAGACCTATTTGTTATCAACAAATGAGCAAGTTGCAGAGAATTCTAATATAATCATTTTTGTATAAACAAGCAATGACATAATGATGTGGATTAAGGCTGCCCCAGCTAGAGAAGCCCAAGGTGACCTGGCCTACATGCCAAACTATATGACTCAGTGGACTCTTTTTTATGGTATGAATTAGGACTGCCCCAGGGAGAGAAGCCCAGGGCATCCTCACGTACATGCCGATCTATATGGCCAGATTCGTATCTAAAGTTATATGACTGCACAATAACCAGACCCCATCTGCACTGAAATCATTTAATGACTTTTTACATCATCTTTTCTTTTTTCCAGTAAAAATAAGTCATGTACCCATGCCTTATAAAATTAGCCCTAACTCTCAACTCAGGGCAGCAGGAGCTCTGACTGCCCATGGGTCCTGTCCCCATGCCTACAGCTCTTCACTGCCCATGGGTCCTGTCCCCATGCAGCAGCAGCAGGAGCTCTGACTGCCCATGGGTCCTGTCCCCATGCAGCAGCAGCAGCAGCTCTGACTGCCCATGGGTCCTGTCCCCATGCAGCAGCAGCAGCTCTGACTGCCCATGGGTCCTGTCCCCATGCAGCAGCAGCAGAAGCTCTGACTGCCCATGGGTCCTGTCCCCATGCTATTCTACACTATTCTCTAAATAAAAGAGCACGACTGCCAGACCTTGAGAGTCCAAGAAATCTTTCTTTCGACTCCTTGGCTCACCGACCCCGCATCAATAATAGCCCCATATACACATAAGTGTAGTTTATATGAGTATGGTGAGAATGGAGATAGGGAGAGAAGTTACACTCCAGGCTGTTAACACTAGATATCTCAGGAGACTGGCTGGGAAATGGAGAGGAGATGGGCAAGATGACATTTTTCTTTATATATGTTTGAGTGCTATGCTAGTTGAAGTGAACATAGTTTTATAATTTTGGAATGCAAGATAATCAGTGCTTTGAAAAGTAGATTAGACCTAGATTCTGAAGAGCCAAGTGTCACATGTGAACGATGGGGAGCCAGCGAAGTTCTGGGGCGAGGGAATGATGTGATCAAGAAAATTAACCAAAACACATACATAAAAAAAGAAAGGAAAATTAACCTGGCAAGAGTATGCATAATGGATTAGAGGCAAGAAGGGCTGAGGATGTACAGAACAATTAGAAGGTACTTGTAGCAGCAGCTCAGCCAAAAGGTAATAAAGAACTGAACTACAATAGCAATAATATGTGACGTGAGGAAGAGGAGAGGGTGTCTGGGCTAGAGCCTTGGGACATAATGCCTGAATGGTGGGAGGAGTGGTCACGGGGGTGGGCGGTGTTTTTCCTTTAAACTGTGTTAACCAGCACAGCTTGCACTTGGAAAATCTGAATAAATGGCTGGAAACCATAGGTATGTCTCTTCTCCAACCTCCTTGAACATTTCCATATTTGATATTTAGAAAATAGAGATTTAAAATAATTATTTTTTTCATGAGATTAGTGTTATCTCCCATATTAAACTGAAAACATCTTAGGATGTGAGACCATAGAGAACACTTACTGGTGGCCCGCAAAAGTGCAGTGAACTCCAAAAGGTACCATTCATTCATCTAGCACAGTGGATAGTATATATAAATAACCTTTTCTTCTTTCCTTGAAGAATTAGACCCAGTTCCTGCCTCCTGGGGAGTTACCATCCAGTGAATGGGACAGACTCTCAACAGGAAGTCCCCAGTCTAGTAAGTGCTCTGAGAGAGGGTTACAGGACCCCTCACCCAGTACCAGGTGGGAGGGTTCAGGGAAGTGGTGTGCAGGCTGAGACCTGAAGGAAGAGGAGCACGGAGCCAGTCTAAGAGAAGGACAGAAGGTCATTCCAGGTAGAAGGAAAAACATTAGCAAGGTCCAGAGGTGGGAAGTAGCATGGCACACTTGAGTAACCCAAAGGCAGCCATTGAGATCAGCAGCCCAGGGCGAGGAGGAGCAGGAGACAGACAAAGGCAGAAAAGGCAAGCTCAGGCAAATCAAGAGACCTGTCAGCCACGGGCTCAACTTGATCCTGAGAACAATAAGAACCCAGAAGCTTTTAAGCAGAATAGAAACATAGTCTGATTTGATTTTTTAAAAAGATCACTCTGGCTTTGGCAAGGACTACAGGGAAACAGCGGGGGTTTGGTCCAGTTTCCCCATCAGGCTGGGAGCTGCCCAGAGGCAGTTGAGCCCACCCCATGCAGACCGTTTTCTCCTCCTCTGTGCAGGTCCCCCTCCGGCTCAGCTCAGCAGGGCCCCAACTGTGGTTAACAGGCCAGCGGACACTCCCCGGTAAGGTAAGTAAAAGCCCCGCTAGATTCTCTCAGAGTGATGGGTTGGGATGCTAGAGATCTGAAGAAAGCAAATGATACGGATATGGATGGGATGGGAGTGAGGCAAAGCCGATTTCTTCCCTCCTTGCCTCAATTTCTTTATCTATAAAACAGGGCATTCATGGTACTTACCTGAGAGTTGCCGCGAGGACATAATTCATACACAGTTCTTTGATAGTATCGGGCACAAAGCAAACGCTCAAAAAAGTGTTAGCTTTTGTTTTTGTTCTTCCTGAAAGACAGATGGGACCCTGTGGGCGCGGATATGTATTCCGTACTGTCTGAGGGGAGGACTGGTCAGATCCCAGAGGATGTTGAGAGCCTCTGGGCCGGAAAGGTCTCAGGACTACCGAAAGACCGAAGTTTGACAATGTCTTACGTGCAAGTTTGGGCCAAGGTTGCTAATGTGTTTGTGCTTGTGTTCTTGTGATTTAAAAAGCCTAAGACAGAACCCCCAGGTGGGGAAAAAGGAACTGCCCACTGCTCTCCCAAGACACCAGGTAGAACGCAGACCCAGGCCTGAGATCCGGCGACCCCGCCGGCGAGGGCGGAGCCTGGTGAGCTGGGGGCGGGGCCGGTGCGCAGCCCGCGGCCCCGCCCCCAACGGAAGTAGCACCGGGCCGGCCCCTCCCTCCGCGGGCTGGTTACCTTCCCGACGCCCTTCCCCCGGCCCTCTCTTCCCGGCGCAATTCGGCTACTAGAGCGAGTTCAGCCAGGGCCCCAACGCCAAGTCAGAAGAGGAGGTCCTGGGTCTGCGTTTCTGGCTGTCTTGGACAGTGCTTTCTGTCCCTGCCACTCCCCTCCCTTCCATTCCTCTGTTACCGGCGCGGCTGCAGGCGCCGAGGGGGACGGCACAGGTAAAGACTGGGCTAGTGAGGGCGCAGGTGTGGGTGCCTCCCAGGCTGGACGGGCAAGGGAGAGGCTGACGGCACGTATCCGACTTTTTTCTTAAAGCGATTGTATTGACAGTGGGGCTAGGGGAGGGCGGACGCCGACTTCAGGAGCGCTGCTGTGCCCTGGAGAGGCAGAGGGGGCGGGACTGAAGCCCCCAGGAGTTGGGGGCCGGATCATTTGTGTCCCCGCGTCTTGCGCAGGCTCCGTTGTGCCTGGGAGGTGGTGAGCTGGTTGGGTGGGGGCGGGACGGGGTTGCAGCACCGGAGGGTTATCCCCCACCCACTCCCGCGGTGACTGGGGTCTGACAGTCGTCCCGCTCGGGCGCGCACACTCTGAGGTTTGCAGAATGAAAATCAATAAAATCGATGCAACGGCAAAGAACACGAAACATGTTGGATTGTTATTATTTGCGTTTGTTAAATTCTTTTTTTTTTACTTCCTTCTTGGAAAAGGCGGTTTAGGCTCGGATCAGAGCCTCGGAGAAGGACGCAAAATGCCCCTTGGTCTCCTAGCAGGGGGCGGGGGACTGTCCTCGGCCCCAAGCCGCGCAAACTTCCCGGAGCTGCGGTGCGGGGGTCCGGCGGCAGGAGGGGAGCCCCCAGTGAGCTCAGTTTCCGGATACGGCTTCCCCGCGCCTCGTCGTCCGCACTTTAGGGAGATGGCCCCCCTTCCATCCGCATTTCTCCGGTTCACCACCCCCACGCCCCGGGGGCTGCGCCTCCTCCCCTCCCCCAGCTCTCCCCGGCGCTTTAAATAATGATATTTGCATGCAGGGAGCGATTCATAAATATGTCAGGGCCGGTGAAATATAGGCAACATTTCAAACTTTCTATTTAAAAAACATGAATTATGGCCGCGGAAAATGTGTTCCCATTTAAAGGCGATACGAAGTATTTGGTGTCTCGTCCCCGGGCCCATCCATCACACAGACAATAAAGAGAGTTTTTCGCCCTGACACTCACGATTTATGGGCGCCCTTCTCTGCCCTCATCACTCACCCGCCGCGGCCGGCTCGGCGACAGGCCCCGCGGAGAGACCCGCGGCCGCCCCCGCCCTCGTGCGCTTCGCTTCGCACGCGCACTTTGCGCCCTCGCCAGCCCCCCAAGACCGCCGCTCCCAGGGGAAGCGCCGGCTCCGGGAGTTGGGAGGTCGGCGATGACGGTTTCGGCAGCCAAGTGGGAGCGGGAACCACACTCGTCCTCTCACCTCCGCGCAAGCCTCACTCAGGGCTGGGGCTGAGAGCTCCGAGGAACGGCCTTGCCGGCCCGCTCTGCGTCCTGTCCTCGCCCGCTGACCGCGGCGCCGCGCCGAGAAGTTTGCAGCGCAGGCAGCGAGAGCTTATATACTCGTGGGTTGGAGGTGAGGGGACAGGACTAGGCAGGGGGCTCCCCAGGCCAATTTCTGGCTATTCCTCCCCAGGGAAGGCGAGCTAGTCCCAAGCTTTCTTGAACCCCGCTGGGCGAACGCTGCGCAAAGCTCTTTCTACAACTTTTACAAAGCCTTCCTTTCTCTGGTGCGATCCCCATAAACACATTCTGGGCGTCCGAGGCACCTTGGAAACTATTTTTACGGACAGGAGCCGAGGAGTTGGCGAGAAATAAAGAAAGGAAGGCGCCTTCCCTAGTGTTTCGCCTCGGGCCAGGCTCGGCCGCCGGGTGCTCTCTTCGCCCACCGCCCCACCTTGCGCGCGCACACACTAGCGCGCTGTCCTCCCAAAGCCGCCACCGAATCTCTACTGCAAACTTGCGTCCAAGAAAGTTCGGGCTTCATCTGCCGCGGAATTTGCTTTCAGTTTTCGCCGCGGGCGGACTTGGCCCAGCGGTTGCCGACTACCGCCGGAGATGGGAGCTGCCAGGCACTGCCGGGCCGCGAGCGGCCGTTCGGCCTAAAGGCGCTGCTGGGCTAGCCTCCCTCAGAGGCCGGACCTGCCGCGGCACGAACAGGAGGAGCCACAACGCGTCCCGCGCTGGCCGATGCGTCTGCGTACGCGCAAACCCGGAGCCGTTTCCTGCCGGACGCTTGAGAGCTGGATTTATTCGGATACAGGCAGCTCAAACACCAGCCAGAGAAATCCCGTCGATTCTAAAAATGACAAGGTTGAATTTATTAGATCAAAATTCATGTGTAAGTGCAGGAAGATGAATATTATACAAACAGCTCCACGTCCAGGGTGAACGGAAGATCGCTTCTGGTTTCAAGGGCATGTAACATAACGTCTTAATGTTTAGATCTATAGAGGGATATAAAATACCTTAAATTCTCGGTGTGTGCACATATAGTTAAGTTGGAAAAATTTTAGAGCAAGTGTATTTTTACAGCCCCTGCTTGGATGTTGTCTGGGCTCGAGATAGCACTTATGTCCAAATAATCACCCAGCGAATATTTCCTATAGCTGGAGTGAGTTCTGCATTGTTGAGGCGCGAAGTGTACCTCTTTAAAAGTGTACCTCTTTAAACATATGCGGCGTGGCAGCAGTGAAATAAATACATTTAAGAAAAGCAGGCACGCAGATAATTGAGCCACAGCATTTCTGGATATGGAAATAAATATTCCTACCAGGTCGGCGTGGAAAGTGCGTACAAATAGGGGGGCTTTCGGGAACCCGGGGTGGGGGCCACGAGTCCTGCAGCTCCAGGCGCCGAGCACGCTTTGGTGGGCTCTATCCGATATCCGCGGGCTCAGACCCGGGCGTGACTGTTGCGAGAGGCTAGTCCCAGACGGCCAGCACTGCCGCGCCTTGGGGGTTCTCTCGGATACAGTGCGGAGAAGGAGCCTTCGCCCGACGCTGAACCTGGCATTTAGGGTAGCAGGGCCTGGGGTCCCGCAGGCAGCCCTTTCCCCTCAGACACTTCAACCACCCCTCAATCTGGGCTCTACTGGGCTCAGGCGGTGGCCGTTTGGGCCTGTCGATTTGGAATAAGAGCGCGGAAAAGGGCAGGTCGCGCTTGGTTCCGAGGCAGCCCAAAGAGCGAAGCCGAAGGCCACCGGGAACAAGGCCACAATTTCGCCCCCGTGCGGAATCCAGGCCCACCCCGGCCCGCGGAGGGCCAGTTTGAGGCCATAGAAGCAGTTGTCTGGGTGTATTTACTAATGAAATGTTAGGCACTCCCTCACATACTCAGTGCTGAGGCCCAGATGCCCCGTGAGTCTCCTCCGCATATTTGCAAAGCCCAGGCAACGCCATCAGCGAGGTCGGGGACGTTACAGCTGTGAAATTCCAAGACCAAATATTAATTTCAGAATACGGCGCTTGCAACCGTCCATCCATCTCATTGCCTTGGTCTCTTTTTTTCTCACCCCTCCAAATGCACCCAACCCTTAAACAGACACAGCGCTTCTGAGAGCCCCTAATTGGGGAGAAATTAGGAAAGACTTTGTCATGAGTTCCTAGGAATTGCACACTCCTGAGACAGCCCTGCCGCAGAGAAATAACCCGGGCCCTGAGAATGCCATGCTTCAAACAGTGTGACTGCGCGGAAGTGGTATATAAGGTATACCAAGAGAAGGGAAAGAGAATAGGAGATATTCCTTGGCAAGTAGAAAAAGGGGAAAGGAAGAGGGGAGAAAAAGAAGAAAATGATTACAGAGCCAAGAAAGAAGCGGGAAAGGAAACAAAAAAAGAGAAAAGAGAGAGGGTGGGGAAAAGAGCCGGGGAGGCGAGCCGAGAAGAGTGCAGGCCGTGGCAAGGTCCGGGGACGAGGCCAGGCAGGGGCTCCCGCAAGCCGGGTGCCTCCGCGGCCCCCAGAAGAGGCGAGGGCCGCCCGGGACCGTCCCGCACCAGGCTCACGAGTCTGGGCCCCGCTTCCAGTCCAGAGGCGCGGGCCTGGGTCCAGCGGCCTCCTTAAGCTCTTTCTCTACCCCCTCCCAGGGGACCACAAGGCGGGGCCGGATGGGGCTGGGGAGGCCCCCAGGGGTGCGCGCCAGTCCGGGACTGTTTGGGCGCTCTGGGCCAGGCTTTCCAGCTCTCCGGGCCTGACCTGTCAGGCGGATTATCTTCGAGGGAGATTAATAGGGGAGGCGGGCTGCAATAATAATCGTTTTGTTTGATGTGACAACTCTGATAGGCGTTGATTTACTTACAAACTGATAGGCTTTTAATTGAGCGCCTCCGCCGAGCCCTAGATGAAAGCGAAGCGGCGGTGAAAGGCGGCCCGCCTGCCCTCCGGCCTCAATACTGATTAGCCATCTCGACAGTGAATAGTTCAAGGCATTTTCAAACTTTTTCCTCAGCTCTCTCCCCTTCCTTCTCCTCCCACCCCCTCCTCAAATATCTGCCATGCCTACTCCTTTTTTAGAGAAAACAAATCATTTCCATTGTGTGCAAATAAAACCCGCAGGACATCCATGCCAACCGCCGCTGGGGGTTGGAGGCTTTAGGCCTAGCGCGCAGTAATTAGTAACTCCCCCGCCCCCACCGCCGGCGCGGCCTTGGAAGATTTGGCCTCCCTGGCGAGGTGCGCAAGCCCGGAGGCTGGCACCTCCAGAAAGCCCGGGGTGCGCAGGCCCCCAGGCGCCCCCGTGCGCTCGGACCTTTGGAGCTGGGTTTTGCGAAGAGCTAATGCACGCAGACCACGACCCGCGCGCGCGCCGCACGGCGTAGGCCCGCGAGCTTGTGCGGCCACACCGCTGCACGCCCATTCCAGGGGACGCAGGGGCCACTCTCTGGTTCCCCCAGGCTTTAGGTGCTGAGGCTACCGCCTCTAAACAGCACGGCGTAAAAACAAAGCTGCTGGAATTCCAAGAGAGGGAAAGAACTGAGTCTGGAGACTCCGGGAAGAGAGGGAGGGACGCCCACGGTCACCCTGCTCTGGCCGCCGCCCCCAGCATTCAATGTCCCGGCCTCGCCGGGCGGCCGCGGAGACACGCGGCCCATGGCTAGGCTCGCAGAGCCAAGGACTCTTCAGTTGATCCAGGCCGACACGTCGACAGCCGGGCATTTAATGACACAGACAGGCACTAACACACCCGCAGGATACAAGCGACCTCACAGACACGCTGCCCTGCAGAGACAGCTTAGGATTGTCCTGCTCTCAGAAACGGGCACCTGGGACTTGCTCCTCAAAGATTATTCAGACAACCTTCACAACCTCGCGTGTGGCCTCGCCCCCGTCTCAGGGACTCACCTTCCTCTGTTGTCGCAAAGGCAGACACTCTAAGCCCCCTTGAACGCAGATGTGTTCTTACACCAACACACACGCGCACATACACACAACAAACAGCAGCCCAAAATACACACCGCCTCACTCCCCTCTTCTCTAAATCATCTTTAGTCACGATACCATCTCATGAAGTTTACCAACCTAAAGAATCAAGGGATAAGATGAAAACGCAGAAAAAAAGAATGCCTACAAGATAATTCTAAAACTCACCCCAGAAAGTTCTCGGTACCTGTGCGGAGTGGGAGACAGAGACAAAAATGGGGGAGAGGGGAATGGGGTGGTGAAAGAGAGAGCGAGCACGCCGAGGGCAGGTTCCAGACCCGACCCCCGGGCGGGCGTACGCGGCTCAGTTCCGGGCGAGCGCCCCTCGAAACCAGGTCTCCAGGCCCAGCCCCCGCCCCCCATGCGGGTAAAGACTGGCTCTTGGCTCCCTACTCTCCCTGCCCCACCGTTTATCAAAAGGACTTGACAACAAAAGAAGAGCCGGGGCGGAAAAGTGGGGGAGGGGAGACTCAAAGTCTTCCAAGTCCTTCCGAGGAAAGGCATGTGTCCTCCGCTCGCCCCTTTCCAGTTTCTGCGAGTTTCTGGAGGTGACCCCCGAACTTGCTCTGGACGTTATCAAAGCCCTGACAACTCACACAGCGGCATGGGCGTACATACACACTTGTGCACCCAGATCCAAGTACATGGAGGCACGCACAGCGCCTCCCCTCTTCTTTCCAAACAGCCCGAGTGACAGTGCAAATCGAGGGGAACGCGGCAGTCCCGCTCGGTTTCCCTGGAAGAGCCGGTGATCCCACAGGCAGCACCGCTACCCTTCCCCCCACTTCCCCCTGCTCTCCCAAGCCCAGGTCAGTCCCAGCGCAGCGTCACAATAAATTCAAGCGAGCTGCCCGGAATAACCCGGCTACGAAGCTTGGAGGGATGGCGCGCAGTGAGGGAGGACAGGGGAGGTAGGCCTGAGAAAGCCTGAGACGTATCTCCCCCACACACCCACGGTCAAGCCTCTTCTTCGCAGCCTCTCAGCACTAGCCACGATCTGGGGGGGAGGGGGGGGGTTCAAAAAATTGAGGCGGGGCCCCGAGGTAACCCCACTATTGACCTCTAGGACTTAAGGTTAGGTTGGCTCTTAGAAAGAAGACTCCGAGTTTGAGGTCAGGCCAGTTTGGAGGGTGGGGTCCGCAGCAGGCTGGCAGCCGGACTTCCGCATGCTATACGCCCCCGAGGGACTATGGCGGGGAGAGCCGGATATCCCATGTAAGACGCCGCCGCTGCCCGCCTCGGGTACCAGCAGCCGCTCCGGAATCCGCCGCCCCAACGAACTGAAGTCCCCAGAGATGGAAGGATGTATCTCTCTCTCCGACACCGAAAGGGGCCAGACGCACACCCCAGGTCTGCACACCCATCTCTGCGCCCTGGGCACACCTGCGCACTTTACTCTCACTGTTCATTTTTCTGGCACTGAGCGCCTCTTTCCCTTCTTTCATTCTTTTTCTTAAAGCACCGCCCCCCCCTCCCCCCCGCATCCCAGGAGGCTGCTCCTCTTTCCCCCTCCTCCGGTTCCCCCTCGGTCTCTTCCTTCCTCTCTGTCTCTCTCTCCCTCTTTTTCCCTTCAAGTCGCACCCGCCTTGTAATCAGCAACAAAAGCTGACATAAATCACCGGCGGATTGACAAGAGCTGACAAATAACTGATTGATTGCGGTCGAGGAACATTGACAATTGATGGAGGGGTGGAGATGCCCAAAAAACTAGTGGCGGGGGGCAGAGGGAGAGGAGGAGAGAGGGTGGCAGGGGAGAGTAAGAATGGGGGGGGGGGCTGAGTGTGAAACAGAGGAAACATGTGACCCCCGCTCTTGCCCCAATCTGCGCGTCCCCGGGCATCACGTGGCCGGGAAGGGCGGGGATCCCGGCTCACAGCTTGGAGCCGAGCCGAGCCGCGCCGCCACTGGCTCTGCTGCCCATCTAACTTCTGGTTTCTCCGCCGCCGAATCTCGGGAAATCAAAGCGGGCGGGCAGACTTCCTCCAACCCCCGCTACCCACCTTTCCTTGCCCTGGCGGCCACGCCGAGAGAGATTTCAATTGCCGAGGACGAGAGAGTATTTGGTGTGCGGGCCCACTGTTCGCCCCTGGAGTTGACAGTCTGGCTGTTGTCCAGACTCCCGCCGGTGCTCTTTCTGAACACCCCCTCACTCTGTTCCTCACATGCACCCTCTTGCAAAAGATTTCAGTTTATTTTCGAGCTGGGAAAAAGAAAGACGACAGGGAGGAAAAAAGAGGGCGGCGGCAGATAGCAAACATAGAATAAATGTCCAGCTCGTCCTCTGAGTGAAACCGAGGGAGGGGACAGGCAGGAGGTGCGGTGAAGAGGGAGCTGCCCATTAAAACCCGCGCTGAGAGTCCTGGCGGCGGCGGCGGCGGCGGCGGCGCGGGACGCGTCACATCCCCTTGACCCTCCAATCACCTCGGGCTCCCATTTGATTGGAAGGCGGCAAAGGCTTTAATCTCCCCCTGGGTGCAGCTGCTTTTGAAGTGAGTTTCCTCGCCAGAGCCCCGGCTGGACAGGCAGCGGCTCACATCGCAGAGCACAGCGCCGGCGCCGGGCCGCGAGTGCGCAGCGCAGGGGCACAGCCGGAGGAGGACACCGCGAGCCACCCGGCACTGCTGCAGTCGGGCCAGCTCCTCCCGCTCGGCCACTGCTCCGCTGCGGGCCACCCAGGATTATTCGTTTCTGGCTCCAGGCGCCGAGAAGGCGCGCTGGGCACCCGTGGCCGCCGCGCCAGCTCCTCCTCCTCCTGCTCCTGCTCCCCGGGCGAGCGCGCAGCCCCAAGCCCGCCCCACGCCTCCTGGAGCCCTCCCCCCGCTGCTCCCATGTGCGCGGGTGGGTCATGAGCACAGCGCCCTCGCTTTCTGCCCTAAGAAGCAGTAAGCACAGCGGCGGCGGCAGTGGCAGTGCAGACCCTGCCTGGACCAGTGCGCTCTCTGGAAATAGCTCCGGCCCCGGCTCCGGCTCCGGCTCGTCCCTGGCCGGCAGCACCAAGCCTTTTGTGCACGCCGTGCCTCCCTCTGACCCTCTCCGCCAGGCTAACCGCCTGCCCATCAAGGTGCTGAAGATGCTGACGGCACGGACTGGCCATATTTTGCACCCCGAGTACTTGCAGCCCTTACCTTCGACTCCTGTCAGCCCCATCGAGGTAAGGACCCTCTCCCCGAATCGCTCTAGGACCACCTAGCTGGGTGCCACCACCACCACCAATCTCCACGAGATTTCTTTCTCTTGGGATCTGGGGGTGGAGGGAGGTCGAAGTGATTCAGCTCCGGGATGGGGAGAGAGGATAGTGCTCCCGCACCTTAAAACTAGGGCGGAAAGGGGAGAAGATAGATTGGGGTGTGAATGCCAAGGGGCAAGGCAGGCAAAACTTACTCTCCCTTTGGTATTAAAGCCGCTACCCCGACCCAGGCCCCCTCACTCCCGGCCCGGAAGGCGGACGGGAGTCCGAAATATGGTTCCAAAGTCGCAGTCCTTCCGTTCCCTTGAAGCTGGTATTTGTACCCAGCCTCAGGCACCATCCGCTCATACCCTTACTCTGAAGAATTAAGGATGTGAGGGTGGGGGATACAGTTCTGGAGCAAGGAGTCAGAAACCCAAACATTTTGTGAGTTTTCTAAAAATCCAATTAGCGCTTAGAGAAGGCAGGAAAGATACTGATGGGGGGGGGAGGGCTACCGCCTTCTCAAGGGCGACTATGTGTGTGTAGTGGGGGTGCCGCCTAGAATTGCGCCTTGGGGCTGGGAGGATCTTCGCGGGCTGCTGTGGAGGGCCGTTTGAACCCTAGAAGCCAGGATTCTAAAGGGTTTCCCATTCTTTCTCTTTGTGTCCCCCCCCCCCCCGCTCGCCCCCAATGCCTGACTCCGCAGCTTGATGCCAAGAAGAGCCCGCTGGCGCTGTTGGCGCAAACATGCTCACAGATCGGGAAGCCCGACCCCTCGCCCTCCTCCAAACTCTCTTCGGTCGCCTCCAATGGGGGCGGCGCGGGCGGTGCCGGCGGCGGCGCCGCGGGCGACAAGGACGCAAAGTCGGGCCCCCTCAAGCTGAGCGACATCGGCGTGGAGGACAAGTCGAGTTTCAAGCCGTACTCCAAACCTGGCTCGGATAAGAAGGAGCCGGGAGGCGGCGGAGGAGGGGGCGGCGGGGGCGGCGGGGGCGGCGGAGGGGGGGTTTCGGCAGAGAAGTCCGGATTCCGGGTACCGAGCGCCACCTGCCAGCCATTCACGCCCAGGACAGGCAGCCCAAGCTCCAGCGCCTCGGCCTGCTCGCCAGGAGGCATGCTGCCCTCGGCCGGGGGCGGCCAGGAGGGCAAAGACGACAAGAAGGACCCCGACGCCGGCGGCGGCGGTGGCAGCGGCAAGGGCTCCGGGGGCGCCTCGGCCGAAGGTGGACCCACTGGGTTGGCGCACGGCCGGATTAGCTGCGGTGGTGGGATTAATGTGGATGTGAACCAGCACCCAGATGGGGGCCCCGGGGGCAAGGCTTTAGGCTCGGACTGCGGCGGATCATCGGGCTCCAGCTCCGGCTCGGGCCCCAGCGCGCCCACCTCTTCCTCCGTGCTGGGCTCTGGGCTGGTGGCGCCCGTATCGCCCTACAAGCCGGGCCAGACAGTGTTTCCTCTGCCTCCCGCAGGCATGACCTACCCAGGCAGCCTGGCTGGGGCCTACGCCGGCTACCCTCCCCAGTTCCTGCCACACGGCGTGGCGCTCGACCCCACCAAGCCCGGCAGCCTGGTGGGGGCGCAGCTGGCAGCGGCCGCGGCGGGCTCTCTGGGCTGCAGTAAGCCGGCCGGCTCGAGTCCCTTGGCCGGGGCGTCGCCTCCGTCCGTGATGACAGCCAGTTTGTGCCGGGACCCGTACTGCCTCAGCTACCACTGCGCCAGCCACCTGGCAGGGGCGGCGGCAGCCAGCGCTTCGTGCGCGCACGATCCAGCCGCGGCGCTCAAGTCCGGATACCCGTTGGTGTACCCCACGCACCCGCTGCACGGCGTGCACTCATCGCTAACAGCTGCCGCCGCTGCCGGCGCCACACCGCCCTCCCTGGCCGGCCACCCTCTCTACCCCTACGGCTTCATGCTCCCTAACGACCCGCTCCCCCATATCTGCAACTGGGTGTCGGCCAATGGGCCGTGCGACAAGCGCTTCGCCACGTCCGAAGAGCTGCTGAGCCACTTGCGGACCCATACGGCATTCCCTGGGACAGACAAACTGCTGTCGGGCTACCCCAGCTCGTCCTCCCTGGCCAGCGCCGCGGCGGCCGCCATGGCTTGCCACATGCACATCCCCACGTCCGGTGCTCCGGGCAGCCCCGGGACGCTGGCGCTGCGCAGCCCCCATCACGCGCTGGGACTCAGCAGCCGCTACCACCCTTATTCTAAGAGCCCGCTCCCTACGCCCGGCGCTCCCGTGCCGGTGCCCGCCGCCACCGGACCCTACTACTCCCCCTACGCCCTCTACGGACAGAGACTGACCACGGCCTCGGCACTGGGGTATCAGTGAGGGCTGTCGGGAGGGCTAGCAAGGGAGAGAAAGGAGCTTGGGGGGAGGGGAGGAGCCGAGGGAGGGGCGGGAACGGGGCAGAGGCTACTGTCACCCGCGCTTGGGGATGACCCGGGCCAGGAAAGAAAAAAAATATATACCATATCTATCTACCCGAAACAGCGACCGAGACCCGGTGGGAAACATCCCTTTCTCCCACCTCTCACCTCCCCACCCAAACTTTATAAAAGTTGAAAAAATATCATTTGACTTTTTATAGAAAAAGAAGGAAAAAATAATTGAGAAAGTGTTCCTCTGAGGACTGCGTCGGTGGACACTGGTATTTATTTATGTTAGCTCCAAGCGGACCCGTGGTTCAAAAGTGCATTATTTAGTTTGAGCTCCGTAGGTAAAAAAACAAAAAAATAAAGAGGAGGGGAAAAGAACTAAAACTTGAGGGTAAAAATGTGGAAAACAAACCCTCCCGTCCCTTGTAGATTATAAATAAATACAAAACCGCCACAGAACTAGAGGTCTTCTCTTTAACGTTACTTTAAAATTGCTATGATTGTATCGTACGTTCTTATTTAATGTCTGATAGAAACACAAATTTACATGCATGTTTGTTACAAAAAATGAAAACAAAGCAAGTCACAATTTCTCAGCTCTGATTTCAGATTGCAATTATTTTTAAGGTGTACACCATCCAAAGAGAATGGGTATTTTTTTGTATGTATTCTGGAAGAAAAAAAAAAAAAGGAAAAACAATTCTATTCCAAACCTCATTTGCCTTATTTTGTTCTTTGAAAGGAACACAACTATTTTTAATTTTTAAGTCCAACCGCCAAGAAGGGGACAAGTAAGGTTTACGTCATGTACTAAAATAATAGACAATGTATCGCTTTAAAGATTAAAATTCCGTATATTTGATCTATTAAAAGGTTTTACTACTTCTTCTTATCTTTTTTTATTTTTCGGTTAAACAGAAAGAAGAGCATTCTGCAGCAGTGTGGTCCCCGGGCCTCAGGGCTACTCCTTCCCGGGACGGTGGCCGCATTTCCGATTGTTTTGTTGTGATTTTCAGGAACAGGCAAAGGCTACGGAAGGACTGGCCAGTCGTGGGGTTGGCCTTGGGGAAAATATTTTTAAAGAGGAGATTACACAATTTAGAAAGATACTGTCCTTAGCTATTGCCCATTTCGTTTTTAAGTTTTTTCCCAGCAGCCGGTTTATTAAAAGTGAAAGAAGGAAAAATAAGATTTTTTTTAAAAAAAATTCCCTCTTGAGATTTTTGGGAGTTTGGGTTTCGTTTTGTGCAGAGAGCGGCGCAGGCCTGGACTAGCCCGAGGGAGGTGCCGCTGCCCGCTGTCCCTCTCCGCATTCCAAGTATCCCCTGTCCCGGGCAGGCAGCGGAAGGACGGAGTGCCGGCACTTGGGAACCTGTGTCCTAGGCCTGGGGAGAGCGCGCCGAGCTCTCTTGTCCCTCGGGAGAAAGTGAGTTCGCTCTCCTTTTCTTCTTCCGGCTGCCGAGAGCCAGAGGTGGCCGCCAGCCGACCCCCTCCAGCGCCCTCCGGGTTCCTTCCTCTCTCCAGAGTCGGGACCCGCGGCAGGCTGGCGCCGCAGCTGCTTTTCCGCGTCCCAGTTTCTCTGCAGCCCGCGCTCTATCCCAGTCTGGCGCCGCAGGAGAGCGCGCCGGGGCACGGGACCTGGAAGCCCCTTCACATTCGGCTCCGCGAGGGTCCTGGCGCCCATTCTAACCCTCGCTGGGGCGACCAAGTGAGTGCAGAGTACCGCTCTGGGCTGCGAGCTCCGCTCCGCAAAGGCGCGGCGGGACCCTCCGTCCGGGCGCGGATCCCGGCGGTGCGCACCGGTCTCTTCTCCCTGACTTGAGTGGCGGGGCTGAGCTGCCTGAAGCGGCAATGGAGCCACGCAGAGAAGAGCCCTAATCTTTTGCGGGGGGGAGGTCCGAGGCCCAGCCCCCACCCCCCAATCCTCCTCCTGCTCACAAACACACTCACACTCCAGGCCTGGAAGCAAGCTCTGATCCTTTGGCTGTTTGGGCACTCGCCCTCCCGGGTCCGCGGAAGCTCTGGGCCCAGAGCACGCCTTTTCTGGGATCCCAGGAACACGCAGTCGCAGCGCTGAACGCGCACCCCGAACTCCCCTCTCCCTGGGGTCAGGTTGTTCCGGGTTTCCGAACTACCCGCCTCCCTCGATGCCAAGCTCCCCCTGCTGCCTCGGGAGGCTCAACCGCCCTGCAGAAGCCGCCCTCGGCCTCGGGCCTCGGTCGGTCCACCGCGCGGCCCTCGCCACCATTTGCTCGCGGGTTTGTGACTGAGGTTTTTTTTCATTCTCCTCCCAGCGTCAGCCTCGCGGCTGCGGGGCCTCTTCCCGGGTTGCACGCAAAGCAGCTCCGGCGACCTTCAGGATGCCGCGGGGAGCACCCAGGCCTGCGCCTGGAGAGGACTTGGTGGAGACTCAGGCTCCGTCACCGCCTCCGCAGAGGGGGTCAGCCTCCAGCGCCTCCGACCTCCCGACTCCTGGAACCGGAGCTGGCGCCCGAGGAGGACCCTGGCCGGTGGTGTCTGGGGACACCGCAACCCTGCTCCCACTCTGGTCCGGCTAAGAGAGCCTGGGCTGGGCCTGTCTGGGCCTGGCTCCTGGAGAACCCTTGCCGATGAGGTAGCTTGTCACCCTCAGGCTTTCGAACAGACCTCCACCCCCTCCCCACCCCCAGTGGGAGGTGAGGACGTTCCAGGAGGTGGTGCGACCTGAGTCTCCACCGACTCCAGTGCCCACGGCTTGGGACAGGAAGGCCAGGCCCCTGCTCACCCTCTCACTAGCACCAGCCACACACCCCTGGCCACTCCGACCCACACACTTCGTCCTCCTTTGCCTCATGTCTTCGGACAGGGCCCTTGGGCCACCACGCTTCGCCCACCGGGACCCTCGGGCGGGGAAGAACCTAGAAATTCCCCAGCCCTGGAATTTCAGGTCTGAGACAAACTGGGCACCTTCGTGCCTCCACGCCCACTCTTGTTATTTTATTAACAAAAATCAAAACCAAAACGCCTTGAAATTTTAACGAGACCGCCTTCCCGGAGAAGCTACTCAGAGGCAGCAAAATTCCATAGCTGGGGGCCGGGAGTTGAGGGGAGAAAGGGTTCCCTGACGTGTTCGACGTAGCTGAGTCATCCCGAGAGCGGGGTTAGTGAAGAGAGGGTGCTAGTATGTGCTGCGGGTCCAGGCCGAGGTGCCAGCCCCGCTCCGGGAATAAATGTCCCTCCCGCGACGCGCCCCCGGGCTCCCTCCGGCTTTTTCCTGAACTGCCGGGTATCCCCAGCTCCTCGACCGGCTGCCGCCGAAGCCAGGGCGGAGCGCCGCGTGTCCGCCAGGCGGCGCTGCGGGGCCTGGTCGAGCGAGAAAGACGCGCGGGCCGCCGACTGGGTGGTCATCTGAGATCCCGCGCCTGCACCTTCCCGCTGCTTCCAAGAGCGGTGTCCCGGAGTCCCCTCATTGTAGCTCCTCGCTTCTCTCCTCCTGCGAACCAGGTCCTCTGCGCTTCTCCACCTGCTCTAGCTTAAGCTGTTGTGTTTCTCTTGCTCTTTCTCCGTCCGAACGGAGTTGGCTCAGGTGTCACGGGCCCCTCCCCAACCCAGGGAGCTCCCACCGCCACCCTTGAGGCTCCGACAGGTCACCCTTTCTGTCATACTGAGGTGGTCCCCACACATTCATGCACTCATTCACTCTCTCATTCACTGGTCGTTTCCTAAGGCCTACCTCTTGCCGAGGGCTGTCCATCTCTTTACTTGCTCCTGACTCAGGTGGAGAAACTGAGGCTAAGTCCTGGAAGTCAGTGGCAAGGCCAGCAGAGAAAGCCCATGCCTTTCCCTCCATTCAGCTCCTGCTTCCATCCGTGCCTCTGGTGGTGACACTGAGTGACCCAGTGTCTTAGTGCTGGGTGGTCTTTAAGCAGTAAGGAAAGACACATCAAAAAAAGCCCTCTAATTGATTAACTCCCTGTGCTTTGCAAAATGTGTAAAAGTCACCCAGAAGGTGGAGCCTGTCCCTGCAAGACCATCTGACAGCCTCTTCTGCACATGCTGACTTAGGGTTCCTGACCAACTGTGGCTAGAGGCCTGGTCGTCCTCAGAGTGACTGCAAAGCTCCGGCTGACTTGCTTGCTCTTTTTGGACTGTGTCCAGCCCATAATATCCCATTTAAACTTCATAACAATTCCAGGAGGTTGTTAGAATCATTAGGCCCATTTTATAGATGAGGAAACAGAGGCTCAGCAGAGGAAGGATACTAGCTTGAGGTCACACAACTAGCAGGTGATGAAGTCTATGCAGAGATTCTTCCCTGGCTGCTCTCACTTGAGAGGATCTTAAAGTATAACAAGGCCTAGGAACCAGAGGCTCTGATTCAACTGGGGGAGTGTGGTGCACATAACTTTTTTTTTTAAGTTCTCAGTGTTATTGTTTCTATTTTACTTTTTATTATGGAGATTTTCAAACATACACAGAGGTAGAGAGAATGGTATAATAGACCTCCGTAAATCCATCACCCAGCCTCAAGAGTTACCAACTCGTACGTAGGCAATCTTGTTTCTCCTCTACCACCTCCAACTGACCGCTCCCTGCCCGCCCTCCCCTGCCCACATTATTTTGAAGTGAATACAGACATTTCACCTCCTCCGGTATCTGTCATTTCTAGCTGGGGTTTGAACCCACATCAAAGCTGGCTCCCCATCCACGGCTCATCCCACTGCTCTGCCTTAGTCGAGGCTGGGTAAAGTTAAGGACGTTGTTCAATTTCAGTTAAGGCTGGGGGTTGAACCTACTTCTATCAGACCCAGAGCCCAAGAACTTCACCCTACCCTATGCTGGGGATCCCCAAAGTCCCAGGGACACTGAGCGCTCTCTGCCCAGTGTGACCCCAGCTCTCCCCCAGGGGTGTCTGGGCTGTGAAGACTTGAGCCCCTGATGGGGCAGCAGCACCTGGTGAGGACACTCACAGCACAAGGGGCATTCTGAGAGTGAGAACAACTTAAAGCCATATGGTGCAGTGGAAAGAGGACAAATTTGGGGTCAGGCTCATCTAAATCAAACTTTTAGCTCCACCACTGGCTCAACTATATCACTCAGTTTCTCTGAGCCTCAGTTTCCCCATCTGTAAAATGGGGACATTGGTACCAACCTAATGAGGTTCTTGTGAGGCTCAAATGAAATAATAAATGTGAAAAGGCCCAACCTACTGTCTGGCCCATACTGGCTCTTAGTAAAGACGGGTTTCTTTCTTTTCTTCCCAAAGTCTCATTTCATTATAACCAGCCCTCTTGCTCAAGAGCTAACTGTGGCCCACCAGTTCAAATTCTCACTCCCCACCTGGCCATCAGAGTGCCTGTAATCACGGCTCATCTTCTGACCTGACCCCTCTTTGCCTGTCCTACCTTGTGTCTCACCAGTCCTCATAGTTTAGAGCCTCTGCCAGCCAGCTAGCCCCCCAACACTTTGGTTGGTTGTGCTCACCATACATGCCTACCCTGGCATGGCTTCCGCCCTCCCCTTCCCTCAACACTCTCTCAGGACTCGTCTCTTCCAGGAAGCCCTCCAAGTCTTTCCCCCACTGCACACTGATTTCTCCTCCCTTTGCATTCACTCAGCACTTAATGAAAAGGTAGGGGATAGAGGCTTAAGGCCACTGGACTAGGGATAAGGACACTTGGGCTTCAGTGGTGTCTCTTCACAGTTGTGTGACCACAGACAAGTCGCTTCTGGCCTCTGTGAAACTGATCTCCAAAACGGATATGGGGCTGTGCATACCATGAGTGAGCAGCACGTTTGCCAACAATAATAATGTTAATAAGTAGCATATATTACTATTCCAGGCATTCATCTAGTCCTATTACTATCACTGTTCCATTTTACGGGTGAGGAAACTGACAGCTAGAGAGAAGTGACATGTCCGTTCTCTGGGTCTGGAGTCTTTAATCACTGTACTACACTGTGCTGGTCCTTGTTCCTAGAATCTTTGTCCTCTGCCTTCTTTTCCTGATTACCAGAAACTCAAAACTCATGCTTCAAACGTCAGGGCAGTGTTGCGTCCTCCTGGAAGCCTCCCAGGCCCTTCCCATTGGATTCAGTGGCTTTCTCTTTGCTCCCGTAGCACCTGTCCATCCACCATCATACCTGCTTTACATTTTCCTGACAGCCTGGACTCTGAGGCGCTGGAGAGGAGGGAGTGTCTCCTGCACCTATTTCTGGTCCTGGCAGCTAGCATGGCACCTGGAACGTAGCAGATGGTCAATAAATGTTAGAGGGAAGGAGGAAAAGGGAAAGAAAGAAGAGAGAGAGAAAGAGAGAGGAAGACAGAGGAAAACAACTAAAAAGGAGAGGAAAGATGTGAAAGAATTGGGCCCTCTTGGGCGAGATGACCCTTCCAAAGACGGTAGGAGGAAAAGTAGCAGTGGCCTTAGAGGAAATTTGAACATGTTTACCCACAGCCAAAACTCAGCATTGGACGATTCCATGCATCAGTTAGAAATTGCCTTTGCTGACAATAACAAAGACCTCTAAATAGAGGCTTAAAGAAGATAAAATGTTCTCCTCTCTCAGTCTGCAGGTGGGCAGTCCAGGCTAAGAGTGGCCCTTGATCCTCAAGGACCCAGGGTCCTTCTGTCTTTGCCTGTGCCAGCCCGACCAGGAAGATTTCATCTTCAGGTTATTTCTGAGTCCAAGATGGCTGCTTGAGCTCAGCTACCATCACCTCATTCCAAACAACAGGAAGGAGGAGTGAAAAGAGGTAAATGGTCCCCTCCTCTTTAATGAGTCTCTCTAGAATCCACCTACAATTCTTTAGCTCATATCTCATTGGATAGAACTTAGTCACATGGCCATGCTTAGCTGCAAGGGAGGCTGGGAGATTAATGTTTAGCTGGGCACACTGCTGCCTCAAATAAATTCAGGGTTCTATTACTCAAGGGAGCAAGAAGGGTAAGAGTTGAAATAGAACATTAGCAGACTCCCCTGCAATCCACAGATGGGGTCACCCAGAACCAGAGTCAGAAGAGAGCCCTCTTGATTGCGGCCTTCCAGGGGGTCACTGGACGGTGCTTCTACCTCTCAACTCCAGAGTCCTGTGGAGACAGTGGGCAGGGGTGGTACTCAGTAAGCCCTCAGAAGTTGTAATTCAAGGTTGGTGGGTTTTGTTCCTTTTAGGTGCCTGGAGTTGTATGCTGCAATGAGTTATATAAAGTGCTTTGGTTAGAGAGCTATTCATTTTGACCCTGCACCCCACACATGACACCAAGCCAGGAAGAAAGGATCATCTTTTACAAAAATGAAAACAAAAACAACTGGGTGAAAAAGGAGGAAAGGGGGTAGCTTTGTAAACCTACCTCTCACCCACTTCCACGTTATTGACAAAAACCTGAATACAGCCTCCAACTCAAAATGGAGGCAAACAGATGCTAAATCAACTTTGCACTCACCTTACCCTACATAATTCTGGTGTAACTACAGAAACCTAAAAGAAACAAAACACAACCCAGAAGAACACAAATGGTATCACTGAATCACAGCAACACTGGAGCGAGTTTAATCCCGCCGTCTGCACAGCAGGACTCGCAGGGCACACCTGTGCTGGGTCCGGGAGGGAGTGGGCAGGGGAAGCAGACTTGGGGGGGAAGAAGAGACTCTCGGCACTGGAAGGGGCAAAGAGAAAACAGGAGTGGGGACATGCGAATGTGAGCTTTCTGGTTGCCCTGTTGCTTCTTCAGCCCTAGGTCTCAACAAGGAGGACATTTCAGACTTCTCTGCTGACCCATTCGCGGGTCCCTCTGTGTCTCTGCCACTCTTTTCTCACACACTTTACAAACATCTCCTCTCCCCTATATCCCTCAGAAGCAATCCCTGTGGTGTGGGAATTCTACACCCTCCACATCACCACTTCTTAAGCCTTTTGTGGATTGAGGGAAGGATGCAGAAACCACAGCCTTTTTTTGAGAATCCGATAAAAGCTACGGCCGCTTTTTATAGAAATAAGTACACATATTCAACTTTAGAAAAATAATTTCAAGAAGTTCATGGTCCTGCTGATTTAAAATCCTTGATCTTGAAGGAAATCCAAGATTAAACAGAAAAAGAGCAAGCCCTTGGGAAATGCCTGGAGGGACTATGGGTTTTCCTTTCTAAATTATTCTGATCAAGGCGACATTCCAACTACTCTGTGTGATTAACTGTAATAAATAACAGTTATGTCAATCTCCCACAGGCCAGTGTTAACCTGTGCAACCTTCATAAGAACTCTATGAAGCGGGCACTATCATTAGCCCCACTTTATAGTTGAGAAAACTGGGGCACAGAGAGGTGAAGTGACTTGCCCAAGGTCACACAGCCAGGAAGTGGCAGAGCTGGGATTCTGTTATAGGCTGTTAGACTCCAGGGCCATTAATTTCATGCTTTCACCACTGCTTAGTGGCCTTTACCTTTCTGTACGCTGAAGCCACACACATCTGCCTTTCTTCCCTAACGCAGGTGTCAGGCCCCACCCAATGGTATGCTAGAATCAGCTCATACTGGCTCACAAGAGCCAATTGTGCATATCTTTTCCCAACTCCTCATTCTGTGGTGTTATGTCAATAGCTTGAAATCAGCCATGGTGGGAGTATTTACACCACAGCAATTGGCAAACACTACAAGTGAAGGCTTTTCTCCTCAGAGAGCTGTCTGTTAAATATTCACTAGCACACTACTGGAACCACCTATTCTAGCCTCACTCAGATGGCTGCAACCTACAGATTCAGCTGCCCAAGCCCTGAATCAGCAGGAAGCAGGGACCCTCCTCGTTGCCGGTGAGGAGGATTTGGATGTGGTCTGCTGCCCCCGGGCTCAGTGTGTGGGGTATTTAGGGAGAAGGTAGCCTCCCCCTCTGACCCACTGTATGCAGGCCATCTTCAAACTGCCCTCGGAAAGTTCTGTCTCCTAGAAGCCAAGTCTGGTCATCTGGGGGCCTGGACTCCTACTCCTACAGTTCCAGATCCGTTACACCAGGCAGACTGACCCCGGGGGGTGATTCTGGCAGCCCTTCTGTTGTGTGGAGCCCTTGGTTGCTTAGAAGCGCCTGCAGCCTGCCCAGCTCTGTATGCCTAACACTGGACCCTTGGCTTTTGATGCCAGCTGGCCAGATCTGGTTTGGCTCTGCTTCTTTGGGGTTAGCCACAGGTAGCTGGCCCCTGTTTCCAGCCCCGCCCTCTCTTCCACCTTCTGGGAGCATCCAGCAAACTGCCTGGTTGGGGCCAAGCCAGTCGTGACAATGCACATTCTCTGACATTTGTCCACAGGGAAACCTTGCTATCTGACAGCAAGGATTCCAGGGGTCTAGGCCTAGAATGGAAACTGTCCTGGTGCTCTCTCACCAGTCAGAGTCTCTGGCTACAGGAAAGAAATCAGATTATTATGATTACCATTTAGGGAGCATTTTCCTTGTGCCAAGAGCTTTATATTATCTTTTTTAATCCATACAAGATCTCTAAGAGATAAGTAGTATATTAATCTCGTGTTATAAGAGAGATAACTGAGATTCAGAGAAGTTAAGTGACATGCCTGAAGTCACACAGCTAACAGGTAGTGGGTTGAAATTCAAGGCAGAGCTGACTCACTCCAAAGCCCATGCCTATGAAAGCTGTCACTTTGTCTCACAGGTACTGCTCTCAGAGCTGATAGAATGTCCATGGCTGCTCCTTCCCCTGCCCCCAGGGACCTGTGGGAAGGCAGCTCCTCTTGTCTCCCCTGGGATTCCCTGAGGAAGTTCCCATAGCGAGAGGGAAGACAACTTGGTCACTTGTGGCAAGACTACTGCCCAGTCAAAGTTGTCATCCTCCAGACATGGAAAGTAAGTGTTCACTGGCAAGCACGTAATGAGGACCTGCTGCATACACAGCACTCTCTTAGGCATGGAGGTATTGGGAAGATGACCCGCACTTGGTGTCTGCCCTCAGATGACTTACTGTCCAGTCCAGTGGGTCACAGAAACAACTGTCGCCTTACTGTGGGCTGTGGTTAGGGCTATAATCAGTGGAGGCATGGCATTAATTCCAATAGAAGGATGTGTAAATCATCTAGGAGGAGGCAGCCCTTGATCTGAGCTTGAACAATGAATAGGTATTTGATGGGTGGAAAATGGGGGGATTTGGGGAACCAGGAGGAGGGACCAGCAGGATCAAAGACATGGAGGCAGGACAGCCCTTGAGGGTGCTTGATAGGGATGTGGCTGTAGCAGAGGAAGTGGGTGGGAACGTGGTGGAAACAGATGGTGTTCTGTTCTTTTTTTCTTCTTCTTCTTCTTCTCCCCAAAGCCCCCTAGTACATAGTTGTATATTCTAGCTGTATGTCCTTCTGGTTCTGCTATGTGGGACGCCACTTCAGCATGGCCTGGGAGTGGTGCAACATCTGCGCCCAGGATCTGAACTGGCGAAATCCTAGGCCACGGCAGCGGAGCGCATGAACTTAACGACTCAGCAAGGGGGCCAGCCCCTGTCCTGTTCTTTGATAAGCAATGGGGAGCCACCAGAGGTCTTTGAGCAGAGGAGTACCATTATGGGATGAAACAATGAGAGACTGGAAACAAAGAGACCAATTCGAGGTCAAGTGGTTAAGACAAGAGAAGGAGAGAGCTGGAAGCAGAGGACAGGCTGCAGGACGGGCAAAGAAAGACACTTCCAGGGCACAGGAAAGAGGTAGAGTAGACTGGACTCAGTGAAGAGCAGGGGCTGGAAAGGCAAGAGGGAAGGCAAATATGACCCTGAGGCCTTTAGCCTATGTTATTGGACTACGCTGCTGGAACAGAGAGACCCCCAAGTACAGTACCTTAAGTCAGATGGGAGTTTCTTTCAGGACTCTGTTATCTGTTGGTGAGGCTGGCCTGCTCCATGACGTCATTCAGGGACCCAAGTTCCTTCCATCTAGGTGATCCTTCATCCCCCAGGATATTGTGCTCATTGGTGTGATCAAACGTGGGCACTATTCCTACCCATGGGAAGAGGAGAGGGAGGAAGTACAGGGCAAATGATGTCCTTTTGAACAAGTGAGGAAGAAGTTGCTCATAGTCACCTGGCCACACCCAGCTGCAAGGGAGGCTGTGAAATGTAGTTTCTGCTCTGGTGGCCATGTGCAAGGAAGACAGGGAGAATAGATTTGGGGATGGAGGGCTAACCAGGACTCGGCCACATCTGGAGCCCTGGAAGAAATTCCAAGGGAGAGCAGGCTTTGGCAGGGAGATGTCAAGTGTGGGTTTTGTAGGGGTTGAGTTTCTGCTGCCTGCAGTGGATCAGGGCTGGAGATGTAAATTTGTGAGCTGTAAGCAGAGAAGAGAGAGCTGAAACCTGGGGTATGAGAGATATGTACCCAGCGAGAGAAAATAGAAGAAGAAAATTAGACTAAGGGTGGAGCCTGAAACTCTTGAGGAGGGCTTACAAAGAATAGTCACTTTGTCAACAGTATTTTTGAAAGATGGTGGCACCAGTATATCCCATCCCATGTACTCTTCTTACACTACGAAGTTGATACTTCTCCCTCGGCAGGTGGAGTCTACATTCCCTCCCCTTGAATCTGGGCAGGACTATGATCAGGGCAGAAGTGATGCTATGTGATTTCCAAGGACAGGCAAGACGGCCTTCTCTAGGGATGCTCACCCTTGGAACCCTCTGCTGTGGGGAAGCCAAGCAGCCACACAGACAGACCACATGTAGATGTTCCAGCAATAGCCCTAGCTGAAGTCTTGGCCAACAGTGGCATCATCTGTCAGCATGGAGTGAGGAGACTCAGAAGATTCCAGCCCCCAGCCTTCAGGCTGCCCCATCTGACCCTGAGTGGAGCAGAGATGAGCCCTCCCCACTAAGCCCCACCCAAACTGCCAATTTATAAACAAAATGAATGTTGTTATTTTATTAAGCCACTAAATTTTGGAGTCTTTGTCTTGTAACAATAGGTAACTAATTCAGGACAGAATCCCTTTTCCCATCCTAGGAGAAGGCCCCAAACCACACAGAAAAGGGTGACCCCAGGTTGACCTTGCCACTTTCATACTTCTCTTCCTGTTTGTCTCTTGCCTGTCCCTTCTCCAGCCATGACATTTCCCTTTATCTGTCTTCCTGGCCGCTGGCTGTCTGCTTTGACCAGCCTCTGGACCCCCAGGATGCCTGCCTCTCTGGCCCTTCTCAGGCTGTGGGCCCTTGGCTTGGCTCCACAGCCCACCCCACAAAGGATATTCCCAGGCCACACCTCTTCTCCTTTTCTATCCCCAGAGGGCTGAGAGGGTGGTCTGGTGGCAGAGAAGTGGAAGGACAGTGTGTCTTCGAACGCAAAGGATGGAAAGTTCTCCATGTTCCCTCTGAGGTATTCATTTCCCCTTAGGATGTAGGGAACAAATGTCAAGCTTGGAGAGATGGAGGGATAAAGGTCACAGAGGAATCCTTTGTGACCAAGAGGCAGGCCCAGGGGACTGAGGATAGGGAGGTAGTCAGAGGCACCGCACCCTGAGGGGACAAGAGACCTCAGAGAGACCATGGCTCCAATGCCAGGAGTCCCCAACAAGGTGGTGAGGGGATGCTTTGGTAGAGGAGTGGGCATGGCTGCACAGCCAGAGCATTACTAGGGTACACTGTGAAATGTTTATCACAATCAAGTTAATTAACACATCCATCACCTCACATAGTTGCCTTGTGTATGTGTCTGTGTCATAAAAACACTTAAGATCTACTCTTTTAGCAAATTTCAAGTATACAGTATTATTGACTATAATCACCATGTTGTACATTAGATCCCCAGAACTTATTCATCTGATAACTCTAAGTTTGCACTCTTTGACCAATATCTCCTCATTTTCCCCACCCTCCAGCCCTAGGCAACTGCCATTTTACTCTTTGCTTCTGTGAGTTTGACTATTTTAGATTCTTCACATATGTGGTCTCATGTAGTATCTGTCCTTTTGTGTCTGGCTTAGCATAATACTTTCTGGGTTCATCCATGTTGTTACAAACGTCAGGATTTCCTTCTTTTTTATGGGTGAATAATATTCCAGTGTGTATGTGTGTGTATCACATTCTCTTTATCCATTTATCCATCCATGGACATGTATGTTTATTCCACATCTTAGCTATCTTGAATAATGCTGCAATGAACATGTAAGTGCAGATTTCTTTCAAAGATACTAATTTCATTTCCTTCAGATGTATACCCAGAAGTGGGATTGCTGGATCATATGGTAGTTCTATTTTTAGTTTTTTGAGGAAACTCCATACTGCTTTCCATAATGGCTGTACCAACTTACATTCCCAGCAAGAAGTGTACAAAGGTTCTCCTTTTTCCACGCTCAAACCAATGTTTGTTATCTCATCTTTTTGATAAGAGCCATCCTAACAGGTGTGAGGTGATATCTCATTGTGGTTTTGATTTGCATTTCCCTGATGATTAGCGATGTTGAGCAATTTTCACATACCTGTTGAACATTTGTATGTCTTCTTTGGAAAAATGTCTATTCAGGTCCTTTGCCCATTTTTAAATTGGTTGTTTGTTTTTTTGCTATTGAATTGTGTGAGTTCCTTATATATTTTGAATATTAACCCCTTATCAGATATATGGTTTGCAAATATTTTCTCCCATTCTGTAGCTTGCCTTTTCATTTTGTTGATTGTTTCCTTTGCTGTAATCAGTTTTTTAGTTTGATGTAATCCCACTTGCCTATGTTTGCTTTTGTTGCCTGTGTTTTGGTGTCATATTCAAAAAAGTCATTACCAAGACCAAGTCGAGGAGCTTTTTCCTTATATTTTCTTCTAAGAGTTTTGTAGCATCAAGGCTTACGTTCAAGTCTGTAGTTAATTTTTGTGTACGTTGTAAGATAAAGGTATGTCAATTTCTTGGGGGTTTACCCCTAGACCTGTATCAAATTCTATACATCCCAGGACTGTGGACAAAGTACCTCCATCTATGCACTGTGAGATTTCAAAACTAGGGTCAATGCCTGCCAGGCCAGGGTCTGGCCACGGATAAAATAACTCACGTGCTGATTGACTGATAGATCAATTAAGCACCTGACAGATTGACAAATCAATGGCTGATGGACAGACCAGCAGCCTGGCTGGCTAAGGACTGGGTTTGCACCTTATATGTCGTTATTCCAACTGACTCAGAGTAGATGCTGAGTAAATGGCTGCCATATTAGTCATATGACCCCACTAGCATCAAGAGAGGCTGGGAAATGTAGCCTTTATTTTATTAAAATCAGTTACAAATCAGGGTTCTCGTACAGGAAAAATGGGAGAATGGGAATTGGAGGGCCACTAGTGGTCTCTGTATAAGGACACAGCGATGAGTTCTGGTTAAGTTATACAGACACTTGAGGGCCACATCTCAAGTTTAGAAGTGAAACTGCACAGAGCTCTGGAATTTTGGAGTTACCTCATCTGCAGAGCTTTCAAAGGGCCACAGTTTCTCCCCTTTACGCATTGGTGTCCTAGGGAGATACTGAGCTGAGAAGCAGAGAGAGACCACTTTGCCCTTTGAAATGGTTGCTTTCCATTTCCACAGCCCTGGCCTTGAGGAAGTAGAGTCTAATTCTTCCTCAATTCTACTCATCACAAAATCTTATTTAAATTCCTATTGGGGACCTGGCCTCAGTGCTCCTGATTACTGTTGATCCTAATTCTTTGCAGACAGGGGCCATTCAGTGTCACAGGCTTCAATTCAGGAGTAAGAAGCAAAAGTTCTGGAAATTCTCCCTCCTTGCCCCTTTGCTGAAATGGCTTCACATTGAGCCAAATAGTAAGCTCAGCATATAGGTACTGTGCCAAGATCCCAGCCCCATTGCCTGGGTTCAAATTCCAGCTCCGTCATTGGCTGGCTCTGTGACCTTGGGCACATCACTTAACCTCTCCCCAAACCTCTGTTTCCTTAACTATAACATGGGATGAGAATACTAATGCCAACCTCATAGGGTTGTGTCAGTTGTGAGAACAGGACCTGGAAGGTGGTAAGCACTCAAAAACTCAGGTGTTATTAGAAATGTAGACAATTGTTTCAGGCCTCTGTTTTCTGCTTCCCCAGATTTTTGAGAGGTAAACAGCCTGTCTTTTCCATTTCATGGGCTCCCTCGCTCTCCCCTAAGCACAGAGTAGAGAATCCTGCTGCCAGGTCAGTCTGGGTTCAGAGTTGGCATGGAGTGAGCAGGTCTGTGGTTTACACACTTTTCTTCTGATCCAGGTGCCAGGTGCTCTCCTCTCTTCCCCCAGCTTCAGCCACATCTCACCCAGAGGTGCTGAGGTGGCAGTTGCTGTGCTGTGGGCATGTGGTGCACACCCCTCCCACTCTTCTTTGAAGAAGCATGGCTGGGGGTGAAGGACCTAAGGCACAGGTCCCCTACACACCTTGCATTCAGATTGCCCCTCTCCCAGAGCAAAGGATAACGGGGTGAAAATGAAATTTGCTTCCAAGCTTCCCTCTGATTCCTTGAATGTCACTTTTCTGTGTATTTATGGTAATCATCCCAGCAACAAAAACAGTGACTTGACTGTCTAAATAATAAGGTAATTTGTTACAGCTAATTACTCAAGGACTTCCTTAATCTCAATTAAAAGATCCAAGAGGATTCCTGCCTCCCCCCATCCCTGAAGATCCCCCTAAAGTATTCTGGATCACAGATTAAGGGGGAGCCAAGAATGGTCCATGCTGGGCAGAACTGCTAAAATCTATCCCAGCAACATGAACCAGTGATTTATTGTGACATGGAATGTGGGACATTTCCCCAGCTTTTGTGATTGTGGTAATGAAGCTGTAAACCAAATAGCATGAAATGAGGCAAGGCCTTACAATTTAATCAGCTCGTAAACAGATCTACTGCATCAAGCAAATGACATTATTATCCATCTGAAGTAAATCATGCTAATCTCGGGAGATAAAATCAACATCGTTAATGGTCACATGTCATATTCATCAACACTAAACCATCCCCTTTGACAGATTAATCCTAACTACAGCTCCCAGGATGTATGGTAATAGGGCTTGGAGCATGCATTTCACTCCGTGCCAGGCTAACCAGCACTCTTAGGCTGCTATTACAAATAATTTTTTTATTGATTTACATATTTTAAAATGCATTTAAGGTGAGGCACCATTAAAAACCCTGTCACCCACCCATATTTCTTCCCTACATTCCCAGACTTTATTAATAGGAATGGGAAGACAAATGCAGGAAGCCTTATAAATACTTTGTTTAGGGCACTGTTAGGGGTAATTAAGATCAGGACTTGGTTTTCTGGGGGAGGGACAGGATAGGAAGAACGGACCCTCTTGTGGTTCAGGGATAAAGGGAAATTGCATCTTCCTTTGCTTCCTGTTTTCCCTAGAGATGCCAAGAAGAAGGGAGAAGATTCTCCCCCAAATCTGCTCTCAGAGCCTTCCCTTACCCCCTTTCTCTCACACCCTACCTCCACCCCATCAACTCAGTCCTGTGGTATGTGCATCTGTGCTTGTATTTTGGTCATTGTATACTGCCTGCTGACTTCGAACGCCAAATGTGTTTATTTATCATGAGGCTGACCTAGGATGAATGCTCCTGGAAAAGTGTCCACTATTCAAAATGTCACTTCCCTTCAACAGGCCGTGCATTATATTGACAGGCATACTTTCGGAGGCCCCTGAATGACGAGGACGGATAGAGCGCTTCCATGGCAGCTGGCACTGCCGCCCGGGCTGAGTGAGTGGGTGAGTGAGTGAGTGAGAGGCTATGAGTGAGTGAGTGAGTGAGTGAGAGGGTGAGTGAGTGAGTGGGTGCCCACATGATCTCCACCCTCCCCCAGGAGCATAGAAGCAGTGGGAAGCAGGACTGTGACAGGAGATGCCCCATGGAAACTTTCAGGGCTGCATTTCTCAGTGGCAAGCACCTTATCCCAGCCAACCTTCCAATGGGCATATTTGAGGGGCTTCCTGTCCAGCTGTAGAGCCAGTAGGGGATGAAGGAAGGGATAGAGGATGTTATCTTCCTTTCGAGTGAAGATGGTGGGGGTCCCTGGACCACGACTTTTGGTCATGTAGACCTCGCATTGCACAATGGCACTCGCAGGAATTATTCAGTGCAGCAACCCTGAGGTCATCACTGAGTCATGCCCACATCAACCTGGACAGAAATCCAGGAAGCAGATGGATTTTGGTGGAAAATGTACCAGAATCAAGCTATTAAACTTAACTGAAGCACTTCTCTTGATGCACTGAAAAGACCCCACCACAGCATAAGTGGACTGAGGCAAGACTCAGACACTTCCAGAGCCCCCAAAGCAGCCTTCATACAGCCCTTCTCTTGCTGTGATTTATTTCAGAGATGGGATGTTTGATAGAGCCAACAGGAGCCTCAAAAACTCCCCAGCGCAAGTCTATGTTTTGTAAAGTTGCATCTATTGGTTAGACCAACTAATGAAATGATGCAGAGTGTAAATTAACTTTAGGGTTTAGGTGGCACCAACTTCAAGCAGTTAGAGCCCACTGAACTATAAAAATCTCTGAAGATTTTGTGTCCAGAGTTTTCCGTGATCTTTACTGAGAGCTCTGGAGGGGGCTGTTCTGCTCTTTGGAGGCCAAGGAAAGACCTTTCCCTGGAGCTGCTGGGTCTGAGTTACAATGGTTTAGGGCAGTGGTTCTTAAACTTGAGCGTGAATCAAAAGCACCTGGGGGCTTGTTAAAATGCAGAAGGCTAGGGCGCCTCCTGAGTTTCTTATTCAGAATGTCTGAGATGAGGCCAGATAATCTGCATTTCTAACAGGTTCTCAGGTGGTACAGATGTTGCTTGTTCAAGGACCACACTGTGAAAACCAGGCTTTTGGGGCAGGAACATCTATGCGAGGGAGGGGCAGAAGGGGCAGGAAGGGAGGAGCAGGGGAGGAGCATTGGATTCCCTGCTACAGGTTACAAGCCCAGAGTTGGGTCATGGCAGGAAGCTGGGGCCAGAAACAGGAAGTGAAGTCAGGAGTGGGACTTCCACCTCTCTGAGGCCTTTCCTGCTCTAAGTTTTTGTGACTCTGAGAGTGCAAGTGAGCAGAATGGGCCTGACAAGCCAGGGTTCAGAACCCCAGAGGTCAAGGCTACAAGCAGCGAGTGTCTTGGAGGCCAGAGATGGCTGAATTATAGTGCAAGCAACTCTGACTTGCTGTGTTTCCTGCAGTCCATTCCTTTCCCTCTCTGGTCCTCCCCTCTCTTGCCTCCTCTGTGAAGAGAGAGTGTTGCACTAGATTTCCTCCAAAATCTCTCCCAGAAAATGAGGTTATGCCAATGTTTCCCAAAGAGTACTCTGTGGAACCCTTGTTCTCCTTGAAAAATGGTTTCCATGATCAGGTAAGTTTGGAAAAGTTTTCAAAACATAAGCCCCCTCTTGGATTTATAATTTATATTTGCATATAAAGGCTCTTCAGAGTCCTGAAGTCAGCATTTATTTAATTTTATTTAACTTTATTTAATCCAACATTTCCCAGACTGATTTGACCACAGAACCCTTTTTTCACTTAACACCTATTAGCACTGGGGTTCTACAGAACACACTTTGGGAAATACTAGCCAATGCCACGGGCTGATACAAGAGGCAGATAAGTATGTCAGCATCTGAAGATGCCTTTTCCCCTGTGCCTAAAGGTACAGGCCACTTCCCCTCAGCTCCCAGCACCTTGGTCCATTGGCACATTCAGCAAACATGGATTGAGCACCTGTCCATGTGCCAGGGACTAAGCTGGGCACTCAGTTAATAGACAGATAGCTCCTGCCCTCGAAGAGCTACCTGACTGGAGTGACAGAGAAGAGCCTACGTACTGCCTTGGCCTGGCAGGGAACTTTAGAGATTCTAGCTAAGCTTGGGTCCTTTTGTCCCTCACTTTCCATGAGCTGACCTCCACTTGCCATTGGTTTCTTTAGTAGATTTGCTCTCTTTAGTCTCACCTGCCTGTAAAGCATACAAACATTCGTTCATTTAATAAAAATATATTGAGCACATGTTTCATGCCAGATACTGTTGTGGGATATAGTAGAGAATAAAACAGGCAAAAATCCCTGTCCTCATGGAGTCTATATTCCAACAGAGAAAGATTAGCAGTGAGTAAATAAAATGCACGGCATGTCAGATGGTAACAAGTGCTAAAGTGGAGAGGGGATAGGCAGTGTTGAGGGAGTTTTGCTATTTCAAATGGGGATTTCAAGTGGGGATGTTAGGAAAGACCTCACTGACCTTTGTGTAAGAACCTGAAGATGTGAGATGATGAGCCAGGTAGAAGAATACTCTAGGAAGAGGGAGCAGCAAGTGGCAAGGTCCCGGAGTAGGAGTGTGCCTGGTGTCTTTGACAAATAGCAGGAGACCAACGTGGCTGGAGAAAACAAGAGAGGATGAGTAGCAAAAAAGGATCAGAAAGATAATAGGACCAAAGTATTGGACCCTGAGTGGAATGGGAAGCCTCTCAAGCAGAGAACAAGATACAATATGACTTAGCTTTTAATATAACTTTATGTGACTTAGATTTCAGCGTATGCAAAGTCCCTGTGGAGAACCAAAAAAGGTAATATCAGTTCATGAAGCCACAGGTTTCCTGGTGGGAGTCATGTGTCCCTTCTGCTGATGGCCACACCCATCCTGGGTGCAGGGTGCAGTAATAGAGGGAGGCAGGTGGATAGAGATAGCCAGGAAGCCCTGAAAGCCAAACTCATTTACGTATGTATAATATTTCTACTTCGTGCCAAGCACTGTGTGAGGCTCATCTACTTAGATCCTGTTTAAGAACTCTGAATTAACCCTGTGAGGTAGGAAATTCCTATCTTTGTTTTGCATTTGGGACTCTTGTGAGTCTGAGGAGTTAACTGACTTGCCAAGTCACACAGCACACCAGTGTCAGAACCCAGGGCTTCCAAAGTCTCTCATCCCAGTAACCTTTCCTCAGCATCACACTGTCTGATGTTGGGGATGGCATCTGGAACTCCCTGGCTCTCCAGGGAAGCACTTCCTAGATAGGTGAGCAACTGCAGCCCTTCATGTTGGCTCCAGATATCCTGTAAGTACCCAGAGTCTGCAAGCTGAGCTTCTTGTGTTGGAAATAGACCCTGAGATGACAGAGAGTTGCATGCAGATTTATGGGGGAGTGCTCTTAGGAGATACACCTGTAAGGAAACTAGAAAGACAGGACTGAGATAAAGGGAAAACTGATCCCAAACATGGTTGCAACAGAGACCTCAGCCCTCAAGCACAGCAGATTGGTCCAGAGGTGCCTGATCGGCACCTGATCCAAGCTGGGCCAACCACAGACAGCCCCAGGAACAAGGGGTGGAGAACCGAGAAAAAGTCATCTGGCTCTGGGTGTTCAATCAGGGACATGTAATCTGGGAGCGGCCACATTCAGCCACACAGAATGAGGAGCAGGAAAATATGTTTGACAATGAAAGAGAAGAAGTAGGTGCACACAGAGAGAGTAGAGGGAGCTAGCCCCCTCCAGAAGTCCTGCAGAGCTCTAGGCCTTTCTGGATCCACATCACAGACCTTAGGGGGAGACTGGACTCAGGGTGCTGACTTGGCTTCTCTCAGTGGAAGTTCTGAGTTCCTGGATGCTCCTTTTGCTCCACCAGGGTCAATCTCAATCCTCTGAGCATCCCCACCACTTGTTCTCCCACTTCCCCATTTTCTAATCTTGGGAGTGAGATATTATCTCTGATCATTCTTTTTTCTTTCCTTGGGTCCTTTTCCCTAAGCTTTTGAAAGTCAAAAGCCAGGACGAACCTTTTGTTTCACTTTCTGCTGTCTTCTCTCTTCCCTGAGGCACTCAGTATAGAACTGGCCAGCTTGAAGGGTAAGGGGGGTAGGGGGAGACAAAGAGAAGGAAATAGCCATAATTGTTAAAAATCAATTAATAGTTCAAACATATTATCTTACCATGAAACATCAGCGATTTTTAAATGCGCTTTTTTCAAAAGCATACCAGCCTCTGGATTGTGCTACAAGCACCTTTCCAGGTGAGCATGAGTGCTCTGTGAGACCAGAACGTCAATATCAAGATCATTCATTCGTGTGCCAGAATAGACAGCCAACTGTTTCTTTAAGACGAATTCCTGTCTTGTTTGGAGATTTTCTTCTGGCCTGCTACCATACAGAGGTGGGGTGGCTGTTCATTTGGATATGTCTTGATTAGGCTTCTTAAAATAATTTTCATAAAAGGCAATCATCCTGACAGTCCTCCAGGTTGACTTAGAATGTTATTTTTTAAATTATTATTATTATAAAAGAAATATCTACTTATTATAAAAATGATACAGAAATGATTAACTTGAAAGTGAAAGTCTGCTGTAATCTTATTTCCCCAAGATAAGCAATGTTAGACAGTTGATCTATATTTATCCAGATTTTCCCTTCCATCTTACTTTTTCAGTAGTACTAATCTGCTTCGTTCCTCTTAACAAAACTGCATTGTTTTCTTGACTAACACTTTAAAAATTATTTTTAAAATCCAAGAGTGATACATAATTATAGTAAGGAAGGTTTAGGTGAACTGAAAAGTTTCCTCTTCCCCGAGGTTAAATACTGTCACCAATTTCTTATGCATCCTTCCAGAAATTTTCTATACTCATATGTTGTTTTATTATTTCATCTTTCACACAAGCAGAATCATGCAATACCTACTGTCCTGCAACTTGCTTTTCTCACCTAATAATGTATCTCACACAAGTTTTCCTAACACCATGTATTATCTCCGTTGTTCCCATTGATGACTGCATGGTATTCCACTGTACAGATGTGTACTTTATAAATCTAGATCCAAATCTCAGCCACAGGCAACACCTGCACTCCAGGTCTTCGTCAGAAACAAGACCCTCAAATTGTCTGCTGTCCAGTATCTAAAAAAGCAGAACTGAAAGAAACAGTTTTCATGGAGAGCAATTTGGAGATGACGTTGGAGGTAGTCCTTGCATTCTTCCAGGATCTGGGTCTCATCCCTGAGTGAAGCCATCCATCGATGAACCACATATTTCATCCCCATCTCCAGGATCTCCCAGAGAAGTACCTTCACCGGGTCATGGCCTCAATTTCCAATGCAGGGGCCTTCATAAGCCTTGCCCCTGCCTTAACTGTGAGGATGCCATGGTGTATTCAACACTGATCATCATATGACCCACATGATGTTCATGCAAAGTCCTTCTAAGGAGCTGGTCTGCATTTTCTTTAAGGACCATGTGACATTTGTAATTAATCATGTTTCTTATTTTCCTGCAAGCTTTGACCTCCAGGAAGCGCAGAGCCAAATTTTAGTAATTACATAAAACTTTGTGTGCATATCTGCTTGCTATTTTTTCCCTTTCATCTTATCTGTGTAGTCTTTTGTATTTCTCTTAGACCTTTAATTTTAAAGATCTTGATTTTTAATTTTTGAACTTGTTGTTTTGCAGATGTTTCTTACTTTTGTTGGTACCTTTGAAAGTCATCTCTTTTTTTATTGCAGAATGAATAAAAGTATAACAAAAATAATTTTGAAAGATGCTTTTGTCACAGACCCCTTTCTGTTCAAATGCCTGGTTCTCCCCTGCCTTGTTCATGGGGAGAGGTTAGGAGGGTGCTATGGAGACCATAGAAGCAACGTGGGGCAGCAAGTGGCCGGATAGGAGAGAGTCATAGCTCAAGGACATAAGGCCAAAATTCATTCGAGCTTCCTTGGCTCCCTTGAAACGTGATGTGGGGGCTGCTAAGCTGCTTAGCAGGGCTTGTTGCCTCAACTCCAGATTTACTGGGCTTTTTCCAAGCTTGAGAAGTGCCTCTTGTTCTATGAGGACTGCCACTTTGGAAACTGGCAGGGCCAAGCTGGGACTTGGGATGCTTTCAGAGTCAGGAAGGACCTGGGTCTTCCACTAGATAAGGGGGAGGAGTGGCAGTCCTTAGAACCCAGTGGGTTAGATGCTGTCGTGTCACCTTACATGAGGAATGGCTGTGATAAAATAATAACAGGGAACAGTAGGTGACCCAGTTTGAACAAAGGGGCTGAGGATCGATGCTCTGCAGCCACTGTCTGCTTTATGGGTCCTTTTACTACAACATTCTATATTATATGCAAATTGCAGCACAAACTTAAGGCCGCTTTTCATGTCAAGTGGCTTCTTTGAGCCTATATGTTATATTTTACAGATCATGGACAGTAACATTTTTCTTTTTAGTGTGAAGTTGCTCAAGGTTCATCTGAGACTCTTTTAAATTGCTGCTTTCAGAGAAATAACAATGTAAAATGACACAATGATGGATGGCCCCATCTGGTCAAGCGGGGCTGCGGCAGCCACAAATGCCACCAAACCTCTGGGAATGAAGTGGTCTCCAGAGCCCCATTGTGCAATTGTCCTAACTGGATCATTTTTAATTAGTTGCAATTAATTTCAAATGACAGCGTCCTGCAACATCAAGTCAGAGAGGCTCTGGTGCAGGGGTGCGGTTATTAGGGAAGCAACGGCTGGTGAGAGAGAAGCCAGAGGGAGGTCTCATCACAGTGCTTTTACCTACAAGATTTCCTGGGTGCACGGTGGAGGGATGATCATTTCCGGAGCTGGTGGAGGGAATGTCTTCCTAATGATGCAAATGTTCTGATTCTTTCTGGACTCTGTGTCGGCCCTGCTAAGTAGACACTTATTACACCCTGTACACATGGGCAAGAGTATTCTCATGATTATCTCACTTCAGTAACACAAAGTGGTTCAGCCAGATAACCTCTGCCTTCGTGCGGGAGAAGGAGATCCTGAGATGGCGATTCAGGGAGATAGTTTACTTGGGAGGTGACTCCAGGAGTGGGGACGTGGATCAGGAAAGGGAGGAAACCGATAAGGGGTGAGTTATCAAGCAAGTTAGCCCTGAGGGACCTGGAACTCACTCCCCATTGGGAGGCAAGCTAGAACATACATCTCAGAGCTATCCCATTCATGGGATGAAGGAGCTAGGATATTTGTACAATGATCCTGTTGTTCATTGGTGGAGGACTGCTTCTGAGCTGCTGCGTAAAAGTACACCAGTGGCTAGAGGAAATTCTCAGGCAAAGAACAGCAGAGAGTGGTAGCTGAAATTCGGGCTTGTAGCATGGTAAGGGCAAGGGCACAGGATGGGCGCTGACAGTGTCTGCTATAACCCCTAGGACTCCTTCTAGTTCTAAAGTGCTACAGTTTGCCTAGTACCCCTCAGATATCCCTCTAGGCATTTACATAGGGAGAGATAGGCAGAGAGGGTCAGTGAGGTGACGTGCCTGGGGCCATCAAGCCTTGCAGAGGAGAGCTGAGAAGTCAGGTTGCCTGCCTCTCAGGAACATGCGCTTCCCACCAGGCGTCATGCAGGAACCCAGGCTATCTCCAACCAGGCTATTGTGAACTGACGTGAACTGATGGGGTTTCTTTCCCTCCAGCCAGTGCTGACACTTGCATATGGTGTGTCCCAGCAGACATCACTAATTTTGATCTTGGCACCCTTTCCCTTGCATCCAGGTGTGGATTCAGAATCCTTCTCACTAGGATTGCTACTTAGCAAAGGTACCTGCACAAGAGAGAAAACCAGAGAGAGCATCCCTCCTGAGCACCATGCTCTGAATCAAAATGTTTTGGGGGCACAGATTGCATAGAGACAGTATCACTCCTTGTCCCCTACCTTGCTGAATTTTGGGGGCCAAGGGGCTAATCTCTATTTCTTATGCACCTACTGCTCTAAGCAGTGGATTTACAACCAGAACCAAGGTACTTGACCTCCATGCCCTGGCTTCTCTGGAAAGGCGTGGTGGCATATACACACCCCTTCCAGCCCCTCCGTTATGTTCCCAAAGCCATCCTTCACTGGTTAATCAGTAGGGAAGGAGTGGGGGCTTCTCTCCTGAGTAATAACAGCAACTATGACACACATGTATTGAGCACTTACATAGGCCATATGCTATTCTAAGCATTTTCATCTACCACACTAATTCCTTTAATTTTCACAATGCAGCGAAGTAATAATATTATCCTCATTTTAGAGGCGAGAAAACTGAAAACAGAGTGGTTAAGAAACTTGTCTAAAGTCATCTAGCTACTCAGGGGAGCTAGGATGTGAATTTGGCAATCTGAGTCCAGAATCCCAGTCAACTGCTTTAGGAATTCTGACACCCACTGAGTTTCGTTTCATGCTTCCCCTGAACTGAAATACACACATACTAAAAAAAAAAGCTCTTTCCAAAAACATGGTGTGTGTCTGACCTAACGTCTCTTTTTCTCTCTCTTTAAAAAACAGAAGTGGATTATTGCATCTGTAGGGGAGGAGGACATTTCCTCTCCCCAAATGGGGGTTCGTCTGGCCGGAGAACGAATTAAATTCACATGAGACAGAATAGCAAGAGAAAATTAAACAAAGCTTTATGAGGAACCATGGCCCGGGGCCTTTCTTCCCGAAGGAAGAAAGGGCACCGAAGAAGTGGGGTGCACACAGTTGTTATATACCCCCAAACAGGGTGTTTCACATGTGATTGAAATGCCCCTTTTACAACAGTCATGAGGCCGCTCTGTCAGCACAGCGCTTGATGGAGGCAGATAGGTCTGCTGTCTCAGAGGGCGAAGCCGGAGGCAAGTCGATTGTCTGGAGCTGGGCAGTCACAGGTGAGCTCAGCAATCAGTTCCTAGCCTAAAGAAAGATGCTCAATCCTTAAAGGGGACGCCAACGTTGGGAGGGGGAGGGAAGTCAGTTACAGGAGGTTACCAGAGAAGCACAATAAAATGCAGATTTAAGTCCTTGCCTTTGGTATTGACTAAGAGTTTTTAGAGAGAAGGTCATCGCCTTTCTTCTTCCTGGTACAGAGAGGGAGGCACCTTTACAGATATTTACCTTACAAATGTAAATGTGTGCTAACGAAGGGCAAGTTCCATTCCTCCTTCCCTGTCCCAGTTTATCAAAAGCAATCAGCCTCAAATAATCCTGATGCCAAAGAGACATATCTTGGGGTGGCCAATTCCAGGTCCCCACACATCCATTTGGGGGACCCCTAGAAATAACTGAAGACCCCAGCATTGTTTTCCTCCTTCTGGAGCCTGGGCCCCACTGTCTGCCTCTAGTTAGGACACAAGGACCTGCATGGAGAATATGTGGTCGGTCTCTAGATATCGCTAATGCAGCGCGTACCTCCAGAGGGGCCAATTTCCCCTCAATCACCCTTTATGGTGCTATCATCCATTAACTTATCTAAACCCTGTCTCTGCACTTGGCCAACTTCCCATTTACAAAGGATGCCTCTTTGCCTGCAGAAGTTGCTTTGAGGACACCATCTCATCACATCCAGTTTTTTTTGGTCCTCGACATGTTTTGTCTTTCAACTTCCAATATGTTGTTTCTCAACCATCCCAGAATTTGGGTGGCTTGTTTTTTCAGTGATTTCCCACTAATTTTTTTTTCCTAATCAGTCTTTACTTAGATGAGACTGTTGTGAAATTCCTGTTCTAGAGTCTCACGTCTCTCCATTTTGACCAGCTCTCTCAAGCCGAGTGATGGGGTTTTCTGGACTTTGCATTACTTTGCTGAGGATGCCCTTCTTTTGAGCTTACCCACGGGGGCCTCGTTACCACCTGACTATATATTTCAGGTCAGCAAGCCAAGTGAGTGCCCTTTTCTCTAGGGCCTGGTCAGGGCCATAAAAGGCGACCACTTCAAGGCTGACTTTGAGGAGCCTACGTGTTTATTGGAACACAATTGACAAGATTGTCTGTGAGTGATTGCGGAAAAAAAAAGTGGAAAATAGATATAACAAAGGGCTTCATTTCATGGAGGAAGGAAAGCAGGTAGAGGTGTGGGGTTAAAGTGTCAGAGAGGCTTCCTGGAGAAGTCGTGGAGGCTGGTATTCTCCAAACCGCAGCTCTCCACCGTGAGACCCACAGCCTCCTTTCAGCACCAGATTTGTCACAGCCCATTTACTACACCAGGGTAGAAAGTAGAGATAATAGAACAAACCTAGCCACATAATTTCAAAAAAAATCAATATATTGACCCAACTGTAATATGAAGGCAAAATCAAAGGAAAGTAAGTTATAATAAAATAATGCATATTTCAATATGTAAATGCTCAGCAACAATGAAGAAGTTGAATACTTGCACCTAAACATAAAACCACATGATGGGACAGCTGGAGTGTCTCCTGCTACGGGGGGCATGCTGGTGACTTAAGGGCCAGGAGTGATGTGCCCACATGAACAGTGGTTTTCAAAATGGTGAACAACTCTTGGTAAGTTTCTGTACAGAACAGAGGACAATTTCCCCTTCAATCCTCACAGGAGTTGCATTCCTAGAAAATTCAGCGCATATTAAAACCATGCAAAAATATTGTGTGTTTATATGTAAAACCGAGCTAGGTTTAAACTCAGGTCATTGCAAACAGATTTTTCTACCGGGGTCATTGTGAAGTCTAGGACCTCTCTGACAGTTGTGCAGGTTGTACATGGCACAGCCATTTACTTCATTCTGTAATTGAACGGTGCCCCCTAGGGCTGCGGAGTACACAGCAACTTGCTTGGAATTTTCAAAGGTTGCATGGGGCATGGGAGAATTCTTCATTGCGTGAGATTGTCCTGCCCGTTGCAGTATCCAGAGAGAATTCCTGGCCCTCCCCACCCCCATACAAACTAAATGCTGGCATTGTAACAACAAAATACCCCCACAAATGTCCAAACTAGCCCTGGGCAGCACCGCCCCATTGAGAGCCACTGCCTTAGAGCTCTCTGTGACTCTAGCTTCTCGCACTGCAGGCAGTCCTCAACCGCTTCTTGACTCCTCCTTCTTGCTTCCTCCACTCATCATTCCTTCCCACTCCTGCCCCAGTCCAGCCCTTATGGCCTCTCCTGGGCCAGCAGAGGCTTTCCCCTGGGCTCCCTGCTTCTGGCCTCAGCCCCTTCAGTCCAGCAGGGGAACTGGGCCAGCACCGCAATACAAAGACCTTTCTCTCTCTCACCCCTGTGCTCAGAATTCAGCCTCACACAGACAGCACTTCTCACTCTGACCCCAACTTTTCAGAGTAATCTTTCCTGTCACTGCCTCCCATTCTTCAAGCATTCTCACCTCCATATCTTTCCTCCCACCATTCCCCTTCTTGGCCAACCCTGTCCCCCATCCCACCACCTTCCCCAAATCTGCCCTTAGGCACCACCTTATTCACCAACCTTCTGGATGTGCTGTGCATGGTAAGAAGGACTGTGCTCCTGTGGTGTTTCATCTGTAACTCTCACAGACCTTTAAAACCTTTGTAGAGTGTTTTTCTCCCTCTGTAAATTAGAATCTCCCCCAGAGCAAGGAGCAGGACTTACTGCTCTTGGGGCCCAGCATTGGAGATCCATGGGGCTCAAGGCTGGGCTGAGGGTAGAGTTAGCCTAGGAGGGGCATGGATTTAATCAATAGCTCCTGAGAGTCATGTGGATTCCTGAGTGGGGACTGACTTGAAGAAGTGGTAGCTTTGACGGATTGCTCTGGTGAGGTGGGACACATGGTATTGGGCAAAGAGTGAAGACTGCTGCCATCCTACAGCAGAGAAGGATGATCGCTTGGTCTCCCAAATGGGAAAGGAAACCAGAAGAAGCTTGGAATCCACTCTCCCTAGGAGGTGGTTGGTGCCACCACCTCCCACCAGGGTGAAGGAGAAGAGTGGTCCTGAGCTGTGGAAAGAGCACCAGCCTGGGAGTCCGAAGGCCTAGGTTTGAGTCAGCTAGCCTTGCTGCCTCACTTACAGTGGTACATGGTGCCCGGTGGCCCACCACACCAGGAGGTTCCAGTGAGAATGAATTTCACTAGCTTGTCCTCAGCTAAATTCAATCCACATTATTACTCTTTGGCCTCATTTTTAAGCCATCAATCTGATTAAATATCTTCTACACTCTCTGCTAATCTAGATAAGGTTTAGCCATACAGCTCACCACGCATTTTGTTATTAGAGTAGGTTTCATTATTGTACGACAGTAATATAGGATATAATTGTCCAAAGAAAGATACCCTTTGTTCAATTTGTTATCCTATCCTATGCTAACTCTTATGTTCTGTTACACATCCCCATACTATACAGAGCTTCTCTCTTTCACTTCTCTATTGCCATTGTCAACTCAGCAGAGGCCAGGAAGGGAGAAGGGATGAGGCCAGCGGGGCCTGTGCAGGGACTTTAGAGAACTCCACCCAGTCCCTCTTCCTGGCTACCCAGCTTTCTCTCTAGAGAAGATTCCCCCATATTCACCTTGCACTGGGTCCTCAGGCCCCTCCTCATTCTAGGGGCTGCTGACTCTCCTGTGACTTTGGAGTTTTCAGCTGTGCCAAGGGTGTGGCCATGGGCAGGACTGCTTCTAGTGCAGCTTGACCAGGATAGGGGGTACATTGGTTACCTGAAATAGGTGATGAGAGCTCCCCTATAGAGTTCACACTGATGGCTTTCATAGTCTAGGGGAGACAGGGAGTGGTGGACTGCCTGGGAGACACAGAGGAGGGTTTTGTCATCACATCCTGTGCTCCCTTGCAGCTTTCCTCACGGCCTGAGCTGCTCTGCCAGAGGTGACTTTTGACCTTTGTCCAAAGCAGAAGCTGTCAGGGAGCAGATCCTGAGGCTTAACTCTTTCTAGTGCCCCCACAGGGTCCAGCCCAATGGCTGAGTACACATCAACATCACCTAAGAATCCAACATTTAAAATACAGATGCCCAGATGTCCAGGCCCAAGTCTGGGGAATTTGATTTGGCAAACACGAGTAGAGCTTGGACTTGTGTATGTTTTTAAATGTCTGAGGTGACTCTGCACAGAGTCAGGAGAGAGCCTTGCCTGCCAAGCGGACAAGACTGATCACCTCCTGGCCAAGGCCTTGAGCAAAAGAGGTGTGGGGGGTGGGGGACATCTCTGGCCTTATGGCTTATTCTCTCTTGAGAGGGATGCCCCAGGAGCCCACAGAGAACCATAACAACCCACAAAACCAGGCCATGGCCCAAGGCCTGGCCCCAGGGCTGCTCCATCCAAGCCAGCTGAGGAGACAAAGTACCCACGTGCAGCCCCTGAGGGCTATTCACCTCCCCTGCTGGGCCTGTCTCCCTGGCCAAGGGCTGTGACTGGGCCTTGCTTGGGAGTGAAGGTGAACCTGAGCCTCCTCTGCTGAGCTACCAGGAGAGGCTGATTGGGGCAGGCTTAGCAAATTCCTTAACAGAGAAGGGAGGAGTGAGTGTGTGAGTGTGTGTGTGTGCCCATGCACTCTTGCTGCTGCTGCTGCTGTTGCTGCTGCTGTCTGGCAGGAAAGCAGCCATTTAAACCCTTCAATGTAGCTTCATCACACCCAGGGGCGGGGACTTGCCCCAGACTGGGGTGGGGGTGGGGGTGGAGTCGGGGATTGAAGAGGGAGAACTTTGAGATTTCATTCTGGCCATTTTTGGACAAGATCAGGTAGTGGGGGCAGGAAGGGGAACCCTGACTCCTTGCTGAAGCTGATCAGTGGTGCCCCACCCCCGCACAGGGCCTGACTGTAATATCTTCTGATGGGACAAATTGGTGAGCACGACTATTAGCTGGGTGACATCAAAAGGCATTAATCTCTGCTTCCCGAGCAAGACCAGCACCACATTAGTGCCTCGCACCCAGTCATTATTAAGACTTTAGCCCAAGGGTGTAATAAATGTTTTATGGCATGCAAACCAAGGTAATGGAATGCAAATCCCATAATATAGCCATACATTTATTTTCTAATGGAGCAAATGATGATGTATTTTATCTGAGAAGAGCTGCTGATAGGGTCTGCTTGGAAAATGCGAAGTTAGGGACCCAAAGGGTGAGTGGGTGGTCCTACTAGGGTAGGGACTTTTGGTGAGCAAGGATGGGAGCCTCATTGGGACTCCCAAGCAAGGGTCAATCTTTCGTGCACACAACATTCTGGACAAGCCCATCGCTCTTCTTCTCATGCCCCCAAATGCTCTCCTTTTGGGGGATATAGCAAATATTCTGAGACTTAATTACATTCCCTTTGCAGACTGCCCCCCTCCTTGGAGCGCCCACCCCTACCCAGAGCTGCATACCAATAAGCTATTCAGCTCATATTGGCTTTCCAAAAATATGGCTGCATTAAGGTGTGAAACGTTAATGGGATCGGGGGCGCAGGGCTATTTCTCCAGTGGAGTTAGGACTTGGCATTGGTACTGTTTTTATTAAGAGGCCAACATTGTTCAGTCGCAGCCCTGGGGCTGGTGGGGAGGCCAGGCTGACCACCCAGGGTGGCTGTGGCCTGGGGAAGGGCTTTAGGTGACCTAGTCCCCGGGGTCTTTCTGACTGATGCCGCTTCAAAAAGAACTTTCTGATTATTCCAGTTGTCCAAAAAGACGATGGGATACCTCCCGCAGTCAGAGGGCCTCTTCATTCCCAAGAACCTCCTTGGTGCCCTCTCTTGTCCAGCCCAGGCCCAGGCACACAGTACCCAACTGGGCAGGGGCTTGTGGGCCGAATGCTGATATCTAAGGAGCTGTTGTGTACCTAGATTTATGGGGGCACTAAGAAATTCAAGACCTGTCCCCACCTTCAAGGTACTGATGATCTAACTAGGGAGAAGGACACACATCAGAAAATAAATGACCAGTCAGGAGGTATAGGGTTTAAGGGTCACCTGAGTGGTACATCTGAGGGGTACAAGTTTCTTTGTCAGATTTCTAAGGATAAAGAAAAGGCATCTATTGAGAAAAAGGGAAAGGGAGTGAAAACCACTGTCCAAGAGGAATCCCAATGTCTTGAGACGTTGCTGTGGGCTAGAGGTGGTGAAGACCCCTTAAAATTGAAAAGGCAGGATGTGGCTTTTCCCCCAGAGAGCTCATAGGAGGTGTTCAATTCACATGGGCTGTAGAATGCCCTGAAAACAATGATTGTTCTCAGAGGGCTGGGACTAATCTAGAATTAGCACTTCAAAAATAGGCAGTACTTTTGATCTTCTAATATGCCCTCTTGTTTTTTTTTTTTCCTTCTTCTCCCAAAAGCCCCCCAGTACATAGCTGTGTATTCTAGTGGTAGGTCCTTCTAGTTGTGGCATGTGGGACGCCGCCTCAGCATGGCCTGATGAGTGGTGCCATGTCTGCACCCAGGATCTGAACTGGCGAAACCCTGGGCCCCCAAAGCGGAGTGTGCAAACTTAACCACTCGGCCACGGGGTCGGCCCCTGCCCTCTTGTTTTATAGAGTAATACTAACACCAATAATAATTAATTGAGAAGTTATATCAGGCCCTGTGCTAAGCTCTTCATTATCTCACTGAATCTTAAAATGACGCTAAGAGGGAAGTACCTTTATGATTCCCACTGAGGAATAATAATGAGGAAACAAGTCTCAGAGTGGGACTTGCTCAAGAGAGTGAGAGCCAGGATTGTAACTGGATCTCTCTGCCTCCAGAGTTCATCCTACACAGTCTGCACCTCCAAATTGAGATAACAGAGGTCAGCGGAGTAAAGAGCTCTGTTAAAGGACACGCAGCCAGTTGGTGTGATCAAGGGAGGGCCTCTGACTTCAGGCCATGCTACACATGCTACCACAGTAGCAGCTCCAGGTTTTCATGTGTGTGTATTATCCTAGGAAGAGGCTCCCCAGGTGTGAGTGCCTGACCCTTGTCCATCTTCGACTAGTCTGTGCCCAGGAAGAATACTGTCTCATCCTAAGATAAGTTGAGTCATGGGTGAACACAAATATAATAAAATAACAGTAAATCTGGTGTCCCCAATGATTCTGAGCCCCCCCTAATTTGAAGATTCTCCATTGATTTATCTGTGCCTGAACCTCTTCTCAAACATGGATGCTGTATCTTGGTTGCCCTTTGGAAGGATACTTGAACTGGGATGAGTTGGGCTGGGTTTTGCTCTGGTTTGGCCTGGTAAAGGCCCAGAACTGGCCTTTATGAAACATTATCCTCCAAGGCCCAGAGAGTGAGCTAAGCCCACCTCTAGAGGAGGAAAGAAAATCAACGCTGAATTCTTCCTGCTGGGTCTGGATACAGATAGGTGTGGATGCCCAGCAACCTGAACAGGGCCAGGACTAGGGTGAGGTGAGAGGAACCTAGGATGCAAATTTAAGGAGGCACTCACTCTCAGAGTCGCACTAGTACAAGCCTTAAAAACAAATGTCCCTTAAATTACATGTTCTAGGCACCTCTCCTGCCAGGGTCTGACCCTGAATTGCCCTGACTCTATTACAAATGGGAAAGTGGAAAGGAGCCCATGTCTCCTTGACCAGCTGTTGAGTTGAGGGAAGGGAAGGGTGACTTCTAACTGGTCCCTGAACCTAAGAAGCTTGGGACTCAGGGACTGGATCAGCAAGAGAAATTCTAAGGAAACTGACTTACGCAAATGTAAACAGAGGAAACACTTGAGCCATCCACTGGCTCTCTTAAGGAAAGTTCAGGGGTTGTCAGGCCTTAGGCGGGGCTGGATCTAGTTACCGGATGTCCTCAACAATCTTTTTCTTTCTATCTCTCAGCTCTGATTTCCTTGAAATTCTTCCTGGGCACAGACTGGTTGAAGGTAGACAGAGGGTCACTTGGACCTGGGATAATACACATATATGAAAACTAAGATCTGCTCATTGTGGTGGAGGAGACAGCATGACCCAAAGCCCAAGGTTCTCCTGTAGGAAGGAGTGAAGTGATGGCTAAACTCTAAGGCTCAGGAAGCATCTCTTCAGTGAGGGCAAGATGAATGCTAGCAACTCCAAGCCTTCTTTTGGACAACTCCAATGGAAAAAGGATCTTCTCCTTCCCAGTACTTGCATCAGTAGCTTTCATTAGCCTAGCTCCAGCCCCTGCCCATTACTGAAGTAATCACTGTGGCCAGGGGCTGACCTGCTGTGATTGGCTAGTTCTAGTCTTGGGCTAATCCCTGGGGACCCCAGACATTCAACCCCATTCAGAACCAGATAGACTTAGTGAAAGCGATGTGGGTTCCCCAAAGTAGAATCTGGGTGCTCTTGGAGGAGGCATGGATGCTGGGCAGGCAAACTCCAGAGCAATCAACTCAAGAGCTGGAGACCCTTCTAAAACCCTGGCTGCACCTTGCCCTTCTCTGGAAGCCCGTAGCACCTGCTGCCCAAATCTGTGTAATTTGTGAGCAGCCTCTGGAAGCTTTCCTCAACACGAAATGTTTCTTGCTCATCTTTGACCACCTAACCCTCTCCCCTGAGGGATGGGCCAATGCCTTGTGCATTACAGTCACTCAGTAAGAATTTGCTGATGTTATGAAAGAACAAGTGAGGAACTGTGCTGGGGCTGGGCCCCAAACTTTTATTAACTGCGAGGTTAAAAGCTATCGAGGGTCGGGGCACCACAAAGGGGCAGAGGGAGTGAGTTAATTAACACCTGCCTTTTTATTTCCAAATCGAATTGTTGCATGAGGTTTGGGGATGATGTAACCACTCAGCGGCATCGGGGTAGGATTTATGAGCCATGGTATGTGGAGCAATGGTTTGAGTAGGCAGCTGGTGAGAGGCACTTACCCTGACTGCCCTTTCTCTTGGAAGTCTCCCTAAGATAACTGTTGTAAGACATGAAGGTACCTTGGCAGTTATAAACCCATCCCCCTGTGCCCAGGGTAATCTGAGTTGAGCCACTTTTTCCCAGGCTGGTTTAGAAGGGTATCTAGCGCAGGCATGGCTGCATGCTGGGAGGGGAAAGGAGTGGGAATGTTGGGGAGCAGAAGGGGAATGGGGTGGGCAGGATAGGAGATTATCGCAGGCTTGGGTCCCAGGAATGGGGACATGACCCCATTGGAGTCTTCTTAGGTTGGTTCACAAGAGTAGGAAATGGTATTAGCCAACACAGAGTCTATTTCTTAACGTCCATTCATAGTCTCCTACGATGAGCAAGATTAGCCTCTGCTGGAAGTTTCTGGGAATGTGGCTGGTGTGATGGACTCACTGACTACTCCACAACCTGCTGTAGGGCTTGCAACAGAGGAAGAAGGCAGGCTTCCCCTCTAGCCCTTCCCACCAGTGTCTGGGTCCGAATGACGGATTTTTGAGTGGGTCATTAAATGCTGATTAAAGTACTGGAGAAAAGAACAGGAGAGAAAAAACCAACATCCAGTGTTGTACATACATACTCCTCCCACCTCAGGCCCCCCTTCCCTCTTCTCAAGCTGCCTCGAAGTTCGTTCCAACCCTCCATTGGAAATGCTATAAAAGGCCAGGTTAATTAAGTCCTATATATTACCAGCGCAAACACTTCCAACTTTATTCCGGCGGCTCAGTGAGTGAGGAGGAGGCCAGGAAAGGTCCAGGCAGCTCAGGGTAATAAAATAGAAGACTCAATTACCTTGTACATTTGCAGTTTTTATAAAATCATTTAAAGTCCTCCCAATGAAAAGCACGGTGCAGAGGGATTAGGATCCTGAAATCCAGCAGGAGCTTAGGGAACCAGGGATTTTAGAGCAGCCACAGGTTAAAAAGTCGTCTTGACCATCCCTCTACTTCTAGGCTGGGAGGCTCCCTCCAAGGGGAAGCTCAAGGCAAATTACGAAGGAAGGCGAAAGGCAAAGGGCCTCCCCACCCTTGCATCAAGCACCCATTGAGTCTGGAGTACGGTACTGGTACTTTTCATAACTCATTCAGGTAGATATTATCCCCATTTCCCGATAAGGAGACTGAGGCAGCAGAATGAGTTTTTGGTACCCAACCAAGAAGGATCCAACACCCGGAATCTGTTGCAGTCTGATTCTTGCCCTTCCCTTTAAGCTACCAGGCCTACTATCTGCACAGCATGGCCCAGTTTAAAGAGAACAGTCTCTGGAGTCCATGGGTCTGGATTCAAATCCCAGTTCCACCACTTCCTAGCTGGGTGCCCCGGGACAAATTACTTAACCTCTGTGAACCTTAGAAAGTAGTCTCCTCATCTGTGAAAACAGTTATAGTACCTTCCTCAAGGCACAGTTAAGAGAATTTAATGGGACAGTGTATACAACGCTCAGCCCAGAGCCTCGACTATGATACATACTGGTTATTACTGTGATTGTTATACCAGCTATACCTCAACTTGTCATGACCAGCTCATTACACTTTCCAGGGTGATAGCCAGTGATCCAGTTATACTAGGTATACTTGTTGTGCTAAAGAAGCGAGTTAGAGGAGCTCTCCTAGCTTCCTCTACACCACAGCGACCTAATTCACGAGTGGGTTCTTCCATTCCTGAGTCTCACCAAAGGGCAGGAACTTCTTTCCTATTGAGGAATCTTATTTTTTCCCATGAGGGGCAATGAAAATAAAAGCTATATATAAGTAAAACATGACAATTTTTTTCTTCAATAAACAGAAACTGTTCAATATGCCTGCTCTTTCAGAAATAGGATTATAAAACTTCAATTCAACAGTAGACCCCAGAGGAAGAAATTATTCTCTGGGCTGTAGCCACAGTGACCCAGAGCAATGTCTCCCAGAAGGCTGGAGAAAATTAAGCCCAAAGTTCCCTCAGCTTGATCAACTCTCTCAGAGCCTCAGGGGGAGGTCCTGGCTGGGGGTGGGGCTGAAAGGCTGTGCAGCCAGAGACCAGTTGGAGAAGCATCACCTGGCACATGTGTTGACGGAATGAATGACATTGTAACACCCTGGACACCTCTCAGATCCTCCTGTGTGGAGAGCTTCCTGTGAGCTGGGCCCATCGGGTGCACTGAATTTTCCAAAAATGGCCAGAGTAATATTTCTAGTCCCAGCTGCTCTTCTAGAACTTTGACACTCTCTCATCAAGAAGTAGAGTCTATTTCTCCTCCCTTTGAAATTGGACAGAACTTTGTAGCCACCTCAACAAAGGAAATGTCACAGATGTATTGCTGCATGACTAGCAAAGGTAGGTCATAAAAGGCAATATGGCTTTCACCTGGCCCTCTCACATGGATCTAGCCACCATACTGTGAGGAAGCCAAAGCTATGTGGAGAAGCTACATACAGATATTCTGGCCAAGAGTCTCAGCTAAGCTCCCAGCCAACAGCCAGTACTGGCTGCCAGAGGTGAGTGAATGAGCCTTCAGATGATTCCAGCCCACAGTGGTTGAGTCTCCTTCAGCCCTCAAACATTCCAGCTGAGGCCCAGACCTCATGGAGCAGAGATAAAGCATCCCTGCTGTGCACTACCTGAACTCCTGACCCACAAATCTCTGAGAGGAATAGATGGTTGTCTTACACCCCTAAGTTTGGGGTCATTTTTAACCTGGCAATAGATAACCGGAATAGCAAACCATGCCTTTCAATGCCAGGTTCAGTTCTGGGGGCTGCTATGTAAGAGGGTCATTACTAACTGAAGAAATTTCTGAGCAGTGTAATCAGGGTGGGAGTGACCTGGAACTCTAATCTAGATGTTGAAAACTGGAGATGGGGGCTAAGGTGTGGAGAGGAGTCAGTCATGACCTTCCTTTCCCTGAGGAAGGAGCTGACTTGTTCTGGGTGGCCGTGTGGTACAGCAGGAAAGGAGTAGGCTTTGGCATCCTATTGCCAGCACTGGGCTCCATATTTCCTCTCTCCCCTCACACTAACTCTGTGACTCCGACAAGTTGCTCCACTTCCCTGAAGCTCAGTTGGGGATAACAATGTCTCTTGTGCAAGATGCTTGTGCAGATTAAATAAGATAATATAGGTGACTTGCTTGGCACATAGATCCTTAATAATAATCTCATAAAAGGTCTTTTGGTTACCCATTCAAATGTGCAAATAAACAGGAGGTGCTTATGAAAAGGATGCTGCCGGACATCTCTTCTGGGTTAAAGGTGGGGAGGAAGATTAAAACATAACTCTCCTGGTCTCAGGGTTTTAACGTGTAGAAAATAGGCATAAGGAGGTGAATGTGGATCGAAGTTCCGGCTTTATTAATCACAGCAAATGCCCAGTAACTGCCACATGAAGGGTGGCAGTTGGAGCCTGGAGTTTTCTCGATGCAGAGATGTCTAATTAAGGATTTAGATTCTTTAACAGTTATAGGATTATTTAGGCTTTCTTTTCTTTTGTCAGTTTTGGTAATTTGTGTTTTTCTAGGACCTTGTCCATTTTATCTAAATTTTCAAATTTATTGGTTGTTCAAGTGCCTTTTTAATCAATCATGAAGTCTCCACCTCTAACAAACCCTCAAAATTGTGCTGTAGGGTTACCCCATGTACTCTTGTCTGGTGGTCATGGAGGCAGCATTTTTGCCACCACCAGTGCAGCATCCTCTGAGCAGCCCCCAGCCACGTTTTCCTGGACCTCCTAGGGCAGAGTGGCGAATGCACTCTGAGTATTAGCAAGTTAGAACTGCTGCCTGGAACCCACCCAGAAAGGTCAAGGGAAAGCCAAATTCCCTCCCAGCCTCAGCTCCTGAAGACAGCTCAGATGTGCCCCTGGATGATTGGGGTTTGGGGTTGACCCAGCCATCTCCCCCACCTCACTTCCAGTGGGTAACTCCCTCTGCACCTTCTTTCCTCATCAATCTCCCAAGCTGAGCAGGCTTTGTGACCTCACTTTGGCAATACCCACACATGTTCCACTCTTATCTCTATTGCTAGTTTATTTCCCCACTGAGGACAAGCAGGATCGAGCAGGCTGGGACCTGGGGATGAGAGGGGATCTTAGGGGGTGGTGAAGGGTTATCTGTTTATCCCACAGTGATCTCATGTGTGCTGATGCTAAAGTGAGAAAGGGACAGGTACAACCTCAGCAATGGCTTCAGTGAGGTGCCCGTTTGGAAAGGTGCACTGTTCACCTTTCCCAGTGGAGCCCCTTTCCTTCTTGACAGTTCCAGAGAAACTATATAGGATAGGACTGGCAGGTGGTGCTCCTGAGCCCTTGCCTCCTGGGGAGTCCCTGACTTGCAGCCCCCACCTTCCATCTGCCTCCTTGATTGGGTCCTGCCTGCTATCCTGCAGTCCCCTACCCAGAAAAGCAGCTGTCCCTGAGCTCTGCCTCCCTCCAAGGGTGGCAGCCCTGAGGGTCCTGGCAGCATTGTCCTCCATCTGGCTGCCCAGCTGAGGAGAGCAGAAGACACAAGCAGCTGCCAGGCCTGTTTCAGGGCCCAGGGTCCCTGCAGACTCAGTCAGGAATTGGCTACCCAGCCAGCACTGGAACCTGGCACTCTGAGGGATGAGTAGGTACCCAGCTGGGCCCTGAAGGAGTTAAAGGAATGTGGTAGAATATAGGAGAATGGGGGCACGCACACTGCTGGAAAAAAGCTAGCCCTGTGCATGGATAATTAGAACTGAACATCAGTAAACAATGCCTTTTCCCCTCATTAAGGACAAATCTGTATGTATAATGTGCCTATTTTCTCTTTCATTAACTTATAAATGGCCACTGCTTTAAAGCCATTTAACCAGCAGTTTTGACTTGACATCAGCTCTGAGTCTGATATGCCTTCTCCCCTCCTACACAGACAGAGGTGCACACCTCAGCTCCGTTGGGAGAGAGGCTGTGGGGTGCCCCTCTGAGATGCCACAGATGGAGCTGCAGCGGCTTCCAGAGGGAGTGGAGAGATGGTGGGAGGGCAGGCCCCAGGCACTGGCAGCGCTGGCAGCCCCTCACAATTCCCCCCTCTCTGCTGCCTCTGATGACTCACTCCCATTCTTGAAATTGCTTTGTCTGTACCTTGAGTAGCTTGAGAACCCTGACTCTAGGGAGCCCCTGAGAATGTGGTCAATCTGCAAGCATCCTTTACGATGCCCAGCAACAAGCCGGGACTATAAATCCCAAAAATGAGACATCAATTCTGCCATCATGAAACTCACAGGCCAGTGGAGAGAGCAGCATACATATATACATAAGGAAGGCATGCTGTAAGAGAGGTTCGTGTGAAGCGGAAGCCTTCAAGGAAAGTCAGGAAGGCACCCCAGATGTATGTCTCCTCTATCAGTCTAGAAACTTCCCTGGGAATTGACACCAGTCTCCCTCATCAGGCTAGGCACTCCAGGGGACATTGATCATATCTGTCCCATCAGAGTAGGAGACACCCTGGAGGCAAAAAACAGGTCTGTTCCATCAGATTGGAGACCTGCAGAACTAGGAACTATTGCTCTTATCAGATTGAAAAATCCCGTGAGCAAGGATCTGTCCAAGCGCAGGGCATTGTCTCCCTGTCTTTCTCTGGGTAGCCTCCCAGGACCCTCCTGGGGCCCAAAATGTTCCCCAAACGTGTGCCACAACTTGAGAGAGGCAGGGATGATGTCAAAGGAAGAGACAACACAATCGCTGTCCTCAGGAGCACCCGTAGGCTTTCCAATTTTGCAGTGAACTAATCCACACAAAGCAATGGTGACACAATGGAAAGAGGGCTGAAAACAACACTTACCAAGCACCCACTTTGTGGTGACAGGGGGAATGTACATGACCTGTTCTGTTATCCCACATAAGAGCTCACAAGCCCAGCAGGCAGATAGTATTTTCCCCTTCTACAAATGAAGAACTGGAGACTCAGAGAGGCAAAGCAATTCACTCAAGGTCACACAGTCAGACAGAGATGGAACTGGGAACTGAACAGTCTGGCTTTAAAGAACAGGCTCTTTACACCACAGCCAGCTGTCATCTCAGGTGAGTGAAAAAGCCTCGTGCAAAGTAGAGGCACGAGGAGAAGAGGAACAGCAGTGAGACTGGAGGAGTCAGGCCTGGGGAGAGGAGCTTCTGCTGGACCTCAACTGTGGGAAGGATCTGAAGAAGCCACGGGCATTCTGAGAGTCTTCTGATGGTGCAGCTGGGGAGAGCCCACTTCCGAACCCCACTCGTACCTTCCCTGCATAAGGAAAGTGGAGACTCCTCGGGCCTGGTGAGGGACCTTGCTCATAAATTCAGTTATTCCTCAAAAATGCCATCTCCTGATAATACGTTAACTTTAGACTGACTTCTGGTGGATGTTAGGTTGCTCCACTGTTGCGATATTATCACCATCATCATGATCATTACCATGGTTAGCAATTCCAAAGAATTTGAAACAACCTGAATATCCATCCACAAGAGAATGGAAAAATAAGATGTGGTCTGTTCATACGCGGAATGCTCTACAGCAGTTAAAAGGAATGAAGTAGACCCACATGGGCTTGACATGGCTAAATCCCCAAGGCATGTATCATTGAGTGAAAAAAAGCAGCACACATGTTGATATATTTAGTGTGACATCGCTCAAGTAAAAAGAGAAACTCCCAAACAAGTGCTTTCATTGGCTACGTATCGTACTTAAAGGATCTGAAAACACACATCAAACTGATAACCTCTGACTGCAGGGGGCTGTAACCAGGATGGGAGGCGATCAAAGGAGACTTTGGCCTTGAAAGGGTGACCACCTGCCCAGGTTTGCCTAGAACAGCCTGTGTTTTCTCTGTTGCTGTTCAGTTTGGGTGATAAATTATATAATTACCCTACTTAATTGAAGGGTTTAATTTTTTACAAAAAGAATATATTAATTGATCACTTGTGTCCTTTCCAAGAGTGGATCAGGTAGAGGGTAAAGTCCTCCTCTCCCTCCCGGCCCCCGCCCACTCCTCGGAGGTAACTATTGTTCAGGTCCAGCATCCTTCCTGAAACTGTAAATCTATGTATAACCACAGAACCTTGAAACACAGAGAAAGAGACATGGAATTATGCAGCACACACTGTTCTAAAACCTGCTTTTTTCATTTAATTTTGTCTGTACTGGGACCATCAGGAAAACCTGACTGACAGATAGATGCTCAGGTCCCACCAACAGAGATGCAGGCTCCGTGGGCTGGCAGTGGGGCCCATGCATGTGGATTTCTGACAAGCTTTCTGGGCAATTCTGATACCAGTGGTCCATGGACTCCGTGCTAATCTTTGCTCACAGAACAATAATTCATTCATTTATTCAATAGATAGTTATGGGCCCTTGCTCTGGGTTTGGCCCTGGCTAAGCTTGGAATTCAGCAAAGAACACAATGCAGTCCCTGCCCTCCATTGCACAACCTCAGGCCTCCTTCCAGTGGGACCAACCATCACTGACAGTTGAACCAGGTATGAGCATGGGCATCGGAGTCAGACCAAATCCTGGCACTTCTTTCTGACTATGTGACCTTGGGAAAAAGTTCTAAGCCACTCTCTGCCTCAGTTACCTGATCTGTAAAATGGACACAATAATCCCCACATCACATGATGGGTGCTCAGTAAATTGCAGCCACAATTATTAATAATAAATTAATTATAAAGATTAAATATATAATTAATAATAAAACTCATGTAGCATTCTTGCCACAAATGTTTAAACTAAGTTCAATCATGAGGAAACAATCAGATAAATCCAAACCCAGAGACATGCTAGAAAACTTGCCTGAACTCTTCAAAAATGTCAATGTCGTGAAAGACAAGAGAAAAGCGAAACTGTTGTAGATTAAAGAAAAGAGACATACAACTAAATGCACAGTGCGTTCTAGGTTTGGATTATAGATTTTAAAATATATATATCGATAAAGAACATTATTGGGATAATTGAGGAGAAATAAATATCAACTATATATTATATAATAATATTGTAGCAATGCTAAATTTCTTGAGTGTAATAATTACATTGTGTAAATGCCCTCATTCTTAGGAGATATGTGCTGAAATATTAGAGATAAAGTTCTATGATGTCTGCAAATAACTCTCAAATGGTTCAGGAAATTGTGCATGGAAGGATAGGGGAGAAAAAAGAGAGACAGAAAGGGAGAGAGACAGAAAGACAGAGAGAGACTATGAGGCTAAATGCTAACTGGTACATCTAGGTAAGTATGTAGGTGTTCCGATTCTATTTTTCCACTTTATTTTGTAGATCTGAAATTTTTCAAAATAAAATGTTTGGAAAAGTGAAATCTAATGGTTTTAAAAAATAACATGCAGAGCAGTAGTTGATCAGGGAAGGAGGGAGTGACTGGGAGGGGAGCATGGCTGGGCACTTCCAGACTTCTGGGAATATCCTATTTCTTGAACTGGGTATGTACACCTTGAGAGGATTCATTGAGCTGGGCACTTATGATTTCTCCTCTTTTTGTGTCTGTTACACGTCAATAGATAAGTTTATTTAGAATAATCATCATAACAAAGCATCCTCCACAACAGCCTATGCTCTGATCTGGGTCTGTAAATGCAAAATGGGCCAAGGCTGGACGGAAAGTGGGGCTGGGCCACTCTTCCCTGACAGTGTGTCACATCCCAGAGGAGGGGCAGCAGGTCTGAGTCTGATGACAGCCTGCCCCTCAGCTTGACCCCTTGCGGAGGAGGCAGGCTGTTTCTAGGAGTTGACCCAGCCTGCCCCTCCGAGCTGTGCCTGACTTCTGCTGCCAGCCCCTGTGGCAGGAGGTTGGCCTTGACTCCACACTTCTCAGGCCTCAGCATTCTCCTCTCTTGTCAGTCCTGTGGGCCCAGATGGATGTGGGCTTAATGAGGTATCTCATCTTGTTTGAGAAGCCCATCCAGGGGTCAGATTTTCCTCTCCTTGCATTGTTCCCCCATGTGCTTGATCTGATCTGCTTCACTAGCTGGAGACACAAATGTGGTCACGTCTCTGTGTTCTGCAGATTAATTGCTGGAGTCCTCATCTGCTTAAATTAATAGGAATGATAATGGGTAACACTTACATAGAACTTGCTAATGCCAGATCCTGGTCTAAGTACTGTAGGTATGTAATTCATCTAATGCTCACAACAACTCTCTGAGGCAGGTAATTTTTTTTACCTATTTTATAGATGGGGGAATTGAGGCATACAGAAATAAAGCAATTTGCCCAAGCAGGACTGGCTACGTAATTTGCATGGCCCGGTGCAAAATGAAAATGGCAGGAGTTGGTGGGGTATCAGGGGCGGGGATCCCTGTTCAAAAATTATCAAGACTTTCAAGACATAGCATTAAGCCAAGTATGGGGCCTATTTAAGGTAGGCTCCCGTGAGACTGCACAGTTCTGCAGTCCATGAAGCCAGACCTATGCACAAGGTAAACTGGAACTTAAGGGCAGAAACATGAACCCAAGCGTCTGACTCCACAGTCCATCCTGCTAACCTCTGTGCTACACTACCTCTCGCTCCAGGTCTTCCTCCCTTCACCTTCCCCAAACTCTCCAAGAACTGAAGATGTGTACTCAGTGCATCAGGATCTGCTCTGAGCCAGGTGGAGACAGAACTGAGCAGTTTTACCAATCCGCTGCCACAAGAGTTGCTGTTGAAAACTGGTCCTGCGCAGTTTGACACTTCCATATCCACAGCTCAGTGCTGCCCTTGATGGACACACACGACAGGGCCCCACACTTGGGCTCATGGCTACCTCTCTTTTATTTCACACTCTTATGTGTAACCATTGTTCCCACAGCATGACCTCTGCCAGCTTCTGGGTCAAGAATTTAATCCCTGCTATTAGCTATCCCTATTCAGACTCACCATTTCCTGATAGTGAGTTTCCCCTCTGCAGTCCTTTCTATCCTTTCCTGCCAAAGGATCTCAGAGAGGCCCAACTCAGTTCACCAGAAAGACTCTAGTCATCTTAACCCCCAAAATGGAAAGGTCAGTCAGGGTCTTGACCTCACTCCTCCCAGGAGGCTGTCTGGCCCAAATGCAAATTTCCCCAACTCTGTGACCAGCTCTGCCACCAAAATCTTCTTAGAACCACAACGTTCCTTGTTGCACCCCTTTTCCAAAGCAGTATGTTTGCCTACTTACTCACAGTTGCATAACTAAGAGAAGAAGCATTATTTATTTCCCAGAAAATCTAGTTTTGCCTTACTAGGCACTCCATTACACAGTTTAACATGACTGATATATCAATGTCACACCCAGATACTTTCTTAATGACATAGGTGCCTCAAAAGGGTTGGAGAATGAGACTTTAAAAGATGAAGGATTGGAGAAGGGGGCAGAGCTAATGGCATTTGGGTACCTCACTCATGCCCTCTCGCTGGTGAGGCCCAGGAATGTCTGGATTGCTCTGGGTACCATGGGCATCTCAGCAGTCAGGCAGGCACAATCCATAGTTCCCCTCTGTATTAGTTAGAAATGTATTCAGCTGCAGGTAACAGAATACCAGCCAACAGTGGACTAAACAAAAAGGGACTTATTCTTTTCACCTGACAGAAACCAGAGGTAGAATGGCAACTGGCATTGGTTTACCAGGTCGTGGGTGGAGTCATTACAATTCTCTTGGTCTTTCTGCCATAGAGGCTGAGGGCTGCTGCAGCTTCAGCCTGCAAGTCTGCATTCAAGGCAAAAAGGAGAAAGGCAAGAAGGGGCAGCACCATCAGCACCCAATGCCTTTTATCAGGAAAAGAAAAGCTTTCCTAGAGCCCCCAGAAGGTTTCAGCCTATGCCCCATTTGTCTTTCTTAGCTGCAAAGGAGCCTGGGAAGGTGAGCCTCTTGTCTGGGGCTAAGACGTTATCACCACGAACAAAATTGGTATGTTGAAGCAACGAGGAAGAGGAAGATGCCATACCCTTCCCCCTACAATCCCCAGGTGGCACAGGACCCCCAGGGCCCCTTCCCAACAACCCCAGGAACCATCCCAGAGGAGCCCCTGCATCCCTGTGGCCTCTTGGTGTCCCAGAGAAGAAAGACCCACCCAAGGAGCCAGGATTCCCTTGAGCAGAAGGCCCAGCTGACTTCAGCTTCCTCCTGCAGTGATTAATGGTGCTCTGCCAAGCTGAGAGGAGGCAGCTAATTAGCTGTGGACTGATTAAGGACAAGGCAGACAAAGTCCCAAACATGATAAACATGAACTTTCCAACTTCCTCCCTCCCTCCATGTCCTGCCACCACCAGCAGAAGCCAGGCCTATGGCACCCCTCACAGTGTACCTGCCTGTGCGGCTGGCAGACTCATCCAGGCCACTGTTCATTCTGCCTGGCACTAACCAGGGCATCGTGGCAGAAATTGGGATGCTGAATATTCTTTCAGAGCTTGACTTCTCTTCCAGCCTTTTCCCAATCTTCTTGCTCTCAACCAGGCGTGGTACCAGGCCTGGAATTTCTCAGTCTCTGCCCTAAAGATATCCACAGCTGATGGCTGTAGAACTCCAGAAAGGGTTGAGTTCAGTATGACTTGGAGTTGCTGGCCAGGGCTCTATGGAGGGGCTTTGGATGGGTTTTGTGAATGGGGCGGTGGTCCTGGAGAGAGGGGAGGACCCATGCATAGGAGTGAAGGAGAAATGAGCAGAGCACAGGCCTGGGACAGTGAGGAATCTGGAGGCAGGCCTGGATGGGGCAAAGGTGGGGGCAGGACAGAGATAAAGACAAACAGGAGACGGGAGCTGAGAAGTTGTGCAGCCCTGCTGTCTCCAGCCTCGCGTCCTCCGCAACACGTGGCATCCACATGCATGATGCCCTGTGAGCAACCCAGGGTGATCTCCACCTCCACCTCCAGCTGTGACACCTCACCGACCAGAAAGCACCTGCCAGGTGCAGACAATTTCATCCTGCAGTGGCCCGGGCTGAGGTTTAGTGGAAAAGCTCTCTGACACACGAATCTTTTGCAAGGTAAGGGTGTGGTAAGGCCAAGGATACATTTTGGCACCAGAAATTCAGTGAGCATGATTCTCAGACCTCTCTGTTTCCACCCAGGAGACATGCTCAGGAGGTGGCAAAGTGAATGCCTGTCCAGGGGAGGGCTTGGGAAGCACCTCCCCAACGCCTCATGGCCTGGCTCACTCTTACTCATTCCCTGAGTCTCAGCTCAAGTGTCACTTCTTTGGGGAAGCTTTCCTTGACCCTTCAGATCAGACTCTGTACTTCCCTTCATCAAGTGTTATCAGTTTACATTAATGCGTTTGGGTGACTGGTTGTCTTATACTACTATAGATTCAAACAGCAAATACTAATTGAGCCACGAATTGTGCCAAGTCCTGGGGATACCATGAGACATGGACCTGCCCTCATGGAGCTTATGGTCCAGACATAAGTCCCAGCTCATACCTAACTGAGGATCTACCCTAACTCCAGAAGTTAGATTCCTCCCAGTCTCAGCAGAACAGTGAGACAACTCAAGTTCAGTCAACTCATGGCCTCAGGCCACCCCTAGAAGGGCCTTCGTGTGTGGTTGCTTAGGTTGTACTGTAGTGGATGTTGGTGTGTGCTGCCCATATTCCTCCTTCAGAGTCAAGGCACTCATTCCTCCAGCTCCTGGGAGTCTTGGCTATTAACAGCTGGCAGCTGAGTCCCTCTCCAGGAATCGTCTTCAGCCAAACAGAGACCCATCATTCCCTAGAGAGATATCTGATCTAATGTCTTGTCATTTGAAATGACAAAGGCCCACCCTACTCCTTGCCTCAATCCAGGACATTTTTGAAAGATCATCCTAGCTTCAGAGCTTCCCATGGGTTGTTGTTCAACTTCTCCCTCTGCCCAATCTTGCTTCCCGCATTCCCTTGCAGAGGTGGTTCCTGAGAGCACTTCCCAATAAGACTCCTGCATACAAATCTCAAGTCTCAGAGTCTATTCCTTGGGGAACGTGAGCAAGGAACACATGGGGGCTGAAATCCACCCTGGTGGGGACTGCGTCTCTCTGAAAGAAAAGGACTGCTTTTTCTAATCTGCATGAAGATGCCCCTTTATGACTTAGCAGTAGCCTGGCCCTGCACCCACTTGCCCAGACTGAGAGCTGAACCAGGAATGCAAGCAAGTGCCAGAAGGGCCTTGGCACAGGCATGGGGAAGGAATGGAGCCTCACAGCCAAGTGATTTAGGAGACTCCAGAGGAGAGTATATCTGTGGGAAGAAGCCCACCAGCCCCTGGAGTCTGATTCCAGCTGATTAAGAGGCACCCAGGGCCAGTATATCAGCAAGACAACTGGGAAATAAACCAAAGGAAATTGTTAATCCAGGATTTCCGACAATGTGGAAGGTGTCAGACCAGCCCCAAACATCCTAACTCAGGCCTAGTGTGTGGGAACTCACCCGGGGGGTGCAGGAGAAGCAGGAAGGAATTAGACTTGCACAAACTTCATAATTGAAATCATTAATAGCAGTAAAATAAGTTGTCCATCCTACATGTAATTTGTAGTAATGTTTGGTTACTGAGATTAATTTCTAGTAATGAAATACTAATTAAACCATTTATTGAGTAATGTATTTGCTTGGTGGTGTTTTATGGGTGTTCGCTTATAAATATTTTAATTACTTTTGCTAAGTAATTAGAATTTACTAAATAATTTCCAAACTACTTATTAATTTCTAGCAATTCTCAGCCAACCAACAAGTAATTGTTTTACTTTATATCAGTGATTAAAGTCTTTTTTTTTAGCTTTGAGTGAAGACAAAGACAGAAATAGAGTCTGTTCTATCACATGGGGTTGGGTGTATGAAAGCAAAAAAAGAAATAAAAATCACTTATAATCCAACATTACTCAAATGCTGTTAAGATTTTTGTTTATATCTTTACAAACTCTTCTTATGGGTACATGTACTCTTTTTTCAAAACTGAGATCATACCAACTATATGCTTTCTGGACACCAAACTGTCAATTTTTCTGTCACACTTTCTAGTCTACTAAAATGCCAAACCATTTGAGAGAGATAGTCTCTTTAAAAATTTAAGAGACTTTCTGAGAGTAATATTTACTTTTTCTACCTTTATGTACCTACTGTGTGTCTGACGTTGTGCAAAGTAATTTATACACTATGCAAAGTAATTTACATACTAATGGTAGTAATAAACTACTCTTTTGCAGTAATCTGTACAAAACTGGGCCACCACATGGTGCAGTCTCAGCATGAAGTCATCTTCAATAACATAATGGTCTGGGAGAAAAAAAAATTACTGAAATAAGTGAAATAAGATCACAGTGAATATAGTTCTGGGACCTGCTTTTCTCACTGAAAATATTATAACCATCTTTCCATATCAATAAATATAGAGGATCAGCAACATCCTTTTTAACAGCTGCATAGTATTCCACTAAGTTTCCTCCATTTATTAACTACTCCCTAGTTGCTGGACATTTCAGTTGTTTACTATTGTGAACAAAATTATAATGAATGTCATTATATGTAGATCTTTGTGCACTTGTCCAAACATTTCCTTAGAACATATTCCTAGAAGTGGAATTGCTGGGTCCAAGTCTATGAATATTTTTAAGACTTTTGATTCATACAACCCAAATGCCTCAAGAAAGATTAGACAAATTTATACTCCCACCAGTAGAGTTGAAAGACCTCTTTCCCTGTGCTATGTGCAATTATTATTATTTTAAATCTCATGTCATTTGTTCTCACTCCCTGTCTACACAGGAGGGGTGGCCTGAGAAAGCATCCTGAACATGGAGCCTCACAATCCACCTCCCCAGTGGCTCAGGAGAGACACGGTTGTTTGGCTCATGAAGACCTATATGCTATGTCTTCGTAACCTAAATAGCACCAAAATGTTTAAAACTATTCCCTACCACACCATTTCACTATTCCCTCAGTGTCCTTCTTTGCACCCAGGGACTCTGCCTCCTGGAAGGCATCACCAGTGGTGGCACAGATGGCTTGGCTCACTGCTGGCAGATGCCTGTCTCATGTGTTGGCAGAATAGGCACTTATCTATGGGTTCTCTCTTTAGTTCTTGACAAACTGTCTCCCCCACCAGCATGTCACAGTGCCCAAAACTTCTACGATTAGTGGCATACACTAAGCAGTTTTCGAAACATTCAGAGGTTAGCCTGGGTGACATTTTATGATCTATTAAGTTTTTCTGAGGCTCTCCCATCTCCTTTCCAATGCTCCTCTCTCACCTACTGCCAAGTTACCTGGTGCCCTTGGCCATCCAAATTCCCCACCCTTAGCCCCATCTCCCCTCCTCTGACAGGACCACCTCGAATGATTTTTTAGTACATGCTGAGATGCATCCTCCTCCACACAAACCAAAAAGCCTTCTTAGAGGGAGAAAATACTTCAACAACTCTTCGAATAAAAAGATGGAGGCAAATTCATAGGAGGGAAGAGTAAGAGTGACTTGGGAGAAGGCTTGGTGTGGAGACAGAATGGAGGTCATTGAAGTTTCCCCCTTCCAAAAGAGAACCACAAAGAGGAGCACACAGCTGGTACTCAATTCATGATTGTTGTTTCTCCAAAGAATGGATAATTTCTACAGGCAAATCCCTAAGGTGCCACCCTGCATTATTTCCTTTATTCTCTGTATCCATTTCCCCTCTCCCTAAAAAGTATCACATCTCCAGGCCCTCAGAAGAGGAAAAAAGGAGGTACAAGAGCCCTCAGCATTGCTCCCTACTCCCCAGAGAGGTGAAGGAAAACCAGGCCCAGCTCCCCTTAGCAGACACCCTCCTTCCCTGTGAACCAAAATAGGGCTAATTTTCATAATAGCTAACATCTGTTGAGTCCTTACAATGTGACAGGCCCTCTTTACACACATTATCTCACTTAAATTTTGTAGTTACCTTTACTTCACCAATGAGAAAGTGAGACTCATCGAGTTTGAAATAAAGAAGTACTAAGTGAGAGAAGCCGGGATCAGAATCGGGGTTTCTCTATTTCTAGAGCCTGGAGCCCTTAAGTACAATATCCTATTGTTTCCATGTAGTAGGTGATCCATAAGGGCAAGGTGAAGAGAGGAAGAATGAGAGAGAGAGGGAGAGAGGGAGGATGGAAGAAAACTTTACATCACTGTAAAGCAGGGGAAATCACGTCATTTGTCACAAGTAGAAGGTAACAGTAAAATAAACACATCGTGATTACAATTTAAAATGTTGGTCTATATGTCACCTAAAGTCATTGGTTCTAGTCTTGGGAAACTCTTGGAATATTTGATCTCTGATGTTGCTTTCTAGTGATACCGAACCTGAAGTGAGTTCGCTCACCCATTGCGCAGCAACCAATCTCTGACACTGGGTGTGGTGGAAGAAAGTAGGAATTTTATTTTTGCACAGCGCTGAGCAAGGAGAGAGGGCAGCTAATGCTGAAATCCCAAACTCCCCGAAAAGCTAAAAGGAAGGATTTTTATTTGGGGTTTTAGGTAGGGGAGGGGGAGCATATGGCCTTGCTGGTCGGAGCTTTCCCACCAGCCTGTCTTTGGCCTTGAGACTACTTGCAGAGAGGAGGGAGCCCATGACCTTGCTGATCAGCAGCTTTCCCACCAGCCGTATCTCTTTGTGGGGAGGAGATAATCCAGGTGCTTGTCCTTGGCGGTGTCTGTCTCCATGAAGGATAGTGGATTCTGGAGCCAGGAAACCAGAGAGTAAGCAGGGAATGAGTGTTTTGGTTTTAACCCCATATATGTGGGTTTTATGTGGGGAAACTGATATCAGGGTTGGTATCACTAGCACACAATTCTAGAGTCTCCAAGGGTTAATTAAGTAGGCTATTTTCTAAAAGAAAATTAGATTCCATGGGCCTTGGGCATGTGGGCAATAAAATCCTAAGAGCAGATGCTGGGTCTTATTTATCTCTATCTTCTCCATAAGCATTTAGTACAGTGTCTGGTCCAGGATGAATTTGTGGAAGATGAATTATGAATTCCCTTCCCCGCTCTGGATCTTAGAGTCCCCATCAGGAAAAAAAGAGGGCCAGACTATGGATCCCCGAGAGAGCTTTTCACTCTGCAAGGCAGTGGTCCACTGGATCTAAGAAATAGTCCCTTTTCTTACTGGTTGCCTAGCTTTCAGCTCCATCACTCCTTGGGTAAGCAGAATTCCAAAGATAGCTCTCCAAGATCCCCATTCTCTGGTTATTCAATCAAACACTAATCTAGGTACTGCTGTGAAGGGATTTTGCAGTTGTAATTAAAGTCTCAAATCAGTTGACCTCAAGATACAGAGATGAGCTTGGTAGGCTTAACCCAATCAGGTGAGCCTTCTGAAAGCAATGAGTTTTCTCCAGCTGGTAGCGGAACAAGAAGTCAGAATTTCAAAGGGTGTGAGGAATTCAACCTAAGGAAAAGTCTCTGCTGCTGAGACAGAGGAGGCCACATGGAAGGACCTGAGAGTGAGCCCCAGCCAACAGCCAGCAAGAAGGGGACTTCCGTTCTACAGCTATCAGGAACAGAAATGGCCAGCCACCTGAATGAGTTTGGAAGTGGCTTCTTCCCCAGAGCCTCAAATAAGATCCCAGCCTGGCCAACATCTTGATGTTGACCTTGTAAGATTCTGAGGGCAGAGAAACCAGCCAAGCCACCTGGACTTAATGACCTACAGAACTGTGAGACATGAAATGGGGGTTATTTTAAGCTGCCACCATTGTGATAGTTTGTTGTGCACCAATAGAAAGTAAACACAATTCTCTATCTTATCCCTACCAATCCATGCTGCTACTACTGTTGTTGTCATTGTTGTTGTTGTTATTGTTTTGGAGGGAGGAAGAATCAGTTTTGGGAATTTTGAGCTGAGGCTTCTTTTCCCAGGCCCTCTATTGGTATACATATGTATCTTTAAAGTATATTAGCTGTGGGTTTGTCATATATGGCCTTTATTATATTGAGTTACTTTCCTTCTACACCCATTATATTCAGTTTTTATCATAAATGGATGCTGTATCTTGTCGAATGCTTTCTCTGCATCTATTGAGATGATCATGTGATTTTTATTCTTCATTTTGTTAACATGGTGTATCGCATTGATTAATTTGCAGATGTTGAACCATCCCTGCATCCCTGGAATAAATCCCACTTGATCATCATGTATGATCTTTTTAATGTTTTGTTGTATTTGATTTGCTAGTATTTTGTTGAGGATTTTTGCATCAATGTTCATCAGTGATATGGGCCTTAATTTTCTTTTTTGGGGTTGTTCTTGTCTAGTTTTGGTATCAGGGTAATGTTGGCTCTGTAGAATGAGTTAGGAAGCTTCCCCTCCTCTTCAATTTTGTGGAAGAGTTTGAGAATGACAGGTATTAAGTCGTCTTTGAATGTTTGGTAGAATTCACCAGGGAAGCCGTCTGGCCCTGAACTTTTATTTTTTGGGAGGTTTTTGATTACTGTTTCGATCCCCTTACTGGTGATTGGTCTATTCAAATTCTCTATTTCTTCTTGATTCAGTTTTGGAAGGTTGTATGAGTCTAAGAATTTATCCATTTCTTATAGATTATCCAATTTGTTGGCATATAGCTTTTCATAGTATTCTCTTATAATCTTTTGTATTTCTGACGTGTCCGTTGTAATTCTTCTCTTTCATTTCTGACTTTATTTATTTCAGCCTTCTCTCACTTTTTCTTTGTGAGTCTAGCTAAAGGTCTGTCAATTTTGTTTATCTTCTCAAAGAACCAGCTCTTAGTTTCATTGATTTTTTTTCGATCTTTTTTTAGTCTCTATTTCGTTTATTTCTGCTCTGATTTTTATTATTTCCTTCCTTCTGCCAATTTTCGGCTTTGTTTGTTCTTCTTTTTCCAGTTCCTTTAGGTGCACTGTTAGATTGTTTATTTGGAATTTTTCTTGTTTGTTGAGGTAGGTCTGTATTGCCATAAACTTCCCTCTTAGAACTGTTTTTGCTGTATCCCATAAATTTTGGCATGTCATATTTTCATTTTCATTTGTCTCCAGGTATTTTTTGATTTCTCCTTTGATTTCTTCATTGACCCAATCGTTGTTCAGTAGCATTTTGTTTAATCTCCACATTTTTGTGGTTTCTGATTTTCTTCCTTTAGTTGATTTCTACTTTCATACCATTGTGGTCAGAAAAGATGCTTGGTATTATTTCAATCTTTGTAAATTTATTGAGACTTGTTTTGTGGCCTAATATGTGATCTACCCAGGAGAATGTTCCATGTGCCTTTGAAATGAATGAGTATTCTGTGGTTTTTGGATGGAATGTCCTGGATATATCTACTAAGTCCATCTGGTCTAAGTTGCCACTTAAGGCCAATATTTCCTTATTGATCTTCTGTTTGGATGATCTATCCATTGGTGTAAATGGATTATTAAAGTCCCCTACCATTATTGTGTTGCTGTCTATTTCTCTTTTTATGTGTGTTAATAATTGCTTTATATATTTAGATGCTCTTATATTGGGCACATAGGTATTTACAAGTGTTATATCCTCTTGTTGGATTGTTCCCTTTATCATTATGTAGTACCCTTCTTTGTCTCTTGTTACCACTTTTGTTTTAAAGTCTATCTTGTCTGATATGAGTATTGCTACCCCAGCTTTCTTTGCATTGCCATCTGCATGAACTATCTTTTTCCATCCCTTTGCTTTCTTTCTTTTTTTTTTTGAATAGAATTTTTTATTCATTTCATTTTTTTCTGAGGAAGATCAGCCCTGAGTTAACATCTGCCGCCAATCCTCCCCTTTTTGCTGAGGAAGACTGGCCCTGAGCTAACATCCATGCCCATCTTCCTCTACTTTATACGTGGGATGCCTGCCACAGCATGGCTTGCAAAGCAGTGCCATGTCTGCACCCAGGATCCAAACCTGAGAACCCTGGGCTGCCGAAGCAGAACATGAGCACTTACCTGCTGCACCACTGGGCCAGCCCCTCCATTCCTTCACTTTCAGTTGTGAGTGTCTTTAGGTCTGAAATGTGTCTCTTGTATACAGAATATATATGGGTCTTGTTTTTTTATCCAGTCAGGCACCCTATGCCTTTCTTTCTTCTTCTCCATCTTCTTTTTTGTTGTTGAAGAAGATTCACCCTGAGCTAACATCCATTGTTAATCTTCCTCTTTCTTTTTTTTTTTTTTTTTTTGGCTTGAGGAAGATTAGTCCTGAGCTAACATCTGTGCCAGTCTTCCTCTATTTTGTGTGGGGGGTGCCTCCATAGCATGGTTAATGAGTGGAGTAGGTCCGCACCCAGGGGACAAACCCGCTAACCTGGGCTACTGAAGTAGAGGACACAGAACTTTAACCACTCGGCCACTGGGAGGCCCCAATTTTTTGTCTTGTTTAGTGAGGAAGATTGGCCCTGAGGTAACATCTGTTGCCAATCTTCCTCTTTTTTTTTTTTTGCTTGAGGAAGATTGTCACTGAGCTAACATCTGTGCCAATCTTCCTCCATTTCGTATGTGGGACACTGCCACAGTATGACTTGATGAGCAGTGTGCAGGTCCACATCCAGGATCCGAACCCATGAACCCCAGGCCACTGAAGCAGAGCACATGAAATTAACCACTACTTCACTGGGCCAGCCCCACCCCATGCCTTTTGATTGGAGCATTTAGTCCATTGACATTTAAAGTAGCTATTAATAAGAATGCACTTATTGCCATTTTGTTACTTTTTTCTGGATGTTTTAGTAGTTCTCTGTTCCTTTCTTCTCTTGCTCTCTTCCCTTGTGGTGTGATGGCTTTCTTCAGTATGGTGTTTGGGTTCCTTTCCCATAATTTTTTGTGTATTTATTACAGGTTTCTGGTTTGTTATTACCATGAGGTTCATATATAATAACCTATGTATATAGCAAACTATACTAAGTTTATGATCTCTTTAGTTTGACCTCTTGCTAAAAGCTCTACTCTTTTACTCCTTTCCTCCTACATTTTATGTTTTTGATATGGTATCTAACCTCTTTTTTTGTGCATGTGCATCTATTACCCTCTTATCATGAAAACAGATAATTTTAGTACTTTTGTCTTTTGACCTTCATATTAGCTTCATAGGTTGTTGATCTGCTACCTTTACTGTATATTTGCCTTTGCCAGTGATTTTATTGGGGTTTTTAAAAACAATTTTCTTATTCCTATTTTTGGTCTTCTCTTTTCCACTTAAATAAGTCCCTTTAGCGTTTTTTGTAAGGCTGGTTTCTTGGTGATAAACCCTCTAAGTTTTGGCTTGTCTGGGAAACTCTTTATTTCTCCTTCCATTCTGAATGTTAACCTTGCTGGGTAGAATATTCTTGGCTGTAGGTTTTTTCTTGTCAGCACTTTAAATATATCATGCCACTCCCTTATAGTCTGTAAGGCTTCTGCTGAGAAGTCAGCTGATAGCCTTATGGCATTTCCTTTATATGTAACTTGTTGCCTTTCTCTTGTAGCTTTTAGGATTCTCTCTTTATCTTCAATTCTTAACATTTTAATTATAATGTGTCTTGTTATGGGCCTCTTTGGCTTTATCTTGTTTGGAGCTCTCTGTGCTTCCTGTACCTGGATGTCTGTTTCCTTCCTTAGATTAGGAAAGTTTTCAGCTATTATTTCTTCAAATAGATTCTCTGCCCCTTTGTCTCTCTCTTCTCCTTCTGGGACACCTATAATATGAAGGTTAGTGCACTTGATGTTGTCCCAGAGTTCTCTTAGACTATCCTCATTCTTTTTAATTCTTTTTTCTTTTATCTGTTCAGCCTGAGTAATTTCTTCTAGTCTTTTGTCCAGTTTGCTGATCTGCTCTTTCGTATCATCTACTCTGCTCTAGTGAATTTTTCATTTCCAGTATTGTATTCTTCATTTCTGATTGGTTCTTTTTTATATTTTCCAGTTCTTTGTTGATGTTCTCACTGAGTTCATCCATTCTTCTCCCAAGATCAGTGAGCAGCCTTATGACTCTTAATTTGTGCTCTTTGTCAGGTAGATTATTTGTCTCTGTTTTGTTTAGTTCTTTTTCTGGGGTTTTGTCCTGTTCCCTTACTTGGAACATTTTCTTTTGTCTCTGAATTTTGCCTCTTTCTCTGTACTTATATCTATGTATTAGGTAGGTCAGCTATGTCTCCTGATCTTGAAGAGGTAGCCTTATGTAAGAGATGCCTTATGAGGCCCATCTGTGTGCTTCCCTCTCATCACCAGTTCCAAATGTTCCAGGAGTGTCCCCTGAGTGAGCTACCTGTGCCCTTCTGTTGTGGCAGGGTTGCTCTTGCTGAAGGTGCCCAGAGAGGCTAGGCTGTCCCCCTGGACGGCTGTTTGTAATGCTCAGCTGTGTGTGGCTGCTATGGACCCCTCAGACACTTTATTGGGCATGGGAGGCCCAGGCACAGTTGGTTGCAAGGTCTAATAGCACATTCCTGTTGTAATTTTTCTGTTGAGTAGGCCCCCAACATGGCTGGTTGCCAGGCTCAAGGGCTTACAATTTCTGTAGTCTTCCGGCCTGCAAGCCTGTTATCAGGTCTCTCAGGATTGCAGCCTGGTGGGGCCGGCCCCAGGAATGGGAGCACCCAATTGTTTCAGGTTTTGGAAGGTGGGGGCCAATCCCCTATGCGGCTGTTTGAGAAGCACAAGTCTGCTATAGATGACAAGCCCCACTACCCACAGAGCCACACACCCCATCAACACAGTCCTGCCCTGTATGCACACCCCGACCCACTGAAGCAGACCCAGTCACCCTGCTGCAAAGGCCCCACACACTGCACCAATGCAGGCCTACCCCTCATGCATGTCCTGCCCCACAGAGGTGGATCCACTGGCCCAGCTACAGGGGTTCCAGGCACCCCACCTATGTGGGCCCACAAGTTGACCAAGGGCTTACTTTTGGGTAGGTCCTGTCCCTAGGATAGTCTGCCTGCTCTGGCTAAGCTAGATTAAATTGGTGCTCTCGTGGGTGGGGCAGCCTCCTGTGCTAACAGTCCAGGGAAAGAATTCCAATAGCAACTGCCAGCATCTGTGCCAGCACACCTGTACTACATCACAATAATGGCCACTGCCAATGTCTTAGTCTCTGGGGAGGTCTTGCGTCTCACCAAGGTACACTCAGAGCCTATCAAGTGAGTCTCAGCAAAGGACTGTGCACCTTTCTTTCTGGTGATTTTAGGTTGCTTTCAAAAATGGGTGAATTTGTGCATGTGCCCTTTAGGAGCTGGCTTTTCTTTCCCTTATGTCTGATACCTTTCCTTGGGGTATTCCCCTTTGTAGTTAATAGCCAGCAAAACCAGATATTACAAAATTTGTCTTGGTTGTGCTGAGTCCAAAAGTTGCTCATAGTGGTAATGCTCCACTGCTCAGATCTCCCACTACTCCAGAGAAACCTTTGTACCTTAGGATTGCTCCCAGCCAGCCATGAGATGCCACAGGTCAAAGGTGGCTTTTTTCTCTCCAGAAAGGAATTTCTGCCTCTTCCACCTCAGTCAGCACTGTCCCTTGTTGTGGGGGTTCTTTTTATCCAATTTTCAGTTCTCTCTCAGGGGTAATTGTTCCAAGAGTAGTTGTAAATTTATTGTGTATGTGGGAGGAGGTGAGTTCAGAGTTCACTGCCATCTTGATACTGTCCTCTATCAGATATAATTTTAAAATATCTATCATCAATACATTTAAGAAAATAAATTACAAGTAGAGAATTCCAGTGGAGAACCAGAATCTACCCAAAAGATCAAATAGAAATTTTAAAACTTAAAAATATAATAATTGAAATTAAAAACTGTATAGATGAATTTAACAGCAGAGTAGACACAGCTGAAGAGTGGACTAAAAACCTATCTACTGATAGATCAGTAGAAAACATACAGACTGGAGCAAAGGGAGAAAAAAATAGAAAAATACAGAAAGGAAGCTAAAGATATGGAACACAGTGAAAAGGCATCAAATTTGTGTAACTGGAGTCCCAGAAGGGAAGGAGAGAGAAAATAGAGCAAGGGCAATATTTAAAGCACCAACTAAGAATTTTCAAAAAAAAAAAAAAAAACCCACCAAGGCACATATTCAAGAAATGCTAAGAAGCCCAGGCAGGATAAATACAAAGAGAACCACATCCACACCTTTGGCATATTAGAGTAAAACTACTGAAAGATGAAGGCAAATAAAAACCTTAAAAAATAGTCAGAAAAAAAAGAGGAAGGTTATCTTCAAACTAATAAGAATAACAAACTGACTTGTCTGTAGAAACAGTAGAAGCCAGAACAATGAAGCATATTTGAAAAAAGTCCTGAAAGAAAATAACTGCCAAGTTAGAATGCTATATCTTGCAAAATATTCTTTAAAAATAAATGGAAATAAAGACATTTTCGGACAAACAAAAATTAGCATATTTAACAATAGACCCACATAAAAAAAATTACCTAAAGAAAGTCCTACAGGCCAAAGAAAAATGACCCCAGATGAATCAAAGATATTCAGAAGAAATGAAGAGCAATAGAAGGGGGGTCAAAATGTGTGAATATAGTTTTAAATAAATATATATAGAAAAACTAAATATATAGAGAAAAATCCAAAGAATCTAAAAAAAAAAAAAAAAACCTCTTAGAACTAATAAATGAGTTTAGCAAGGTCACAGGATAGAAGGTCAATATACAAAGATTTACTGTATTTCTACATACCAGTAATGAACATTGGATTCAAAATTTTAAAAAACAATATCATTTACAATAGCATCCCCAAAATGAAAGACCTAGTTATAAATCTAACAAATACGTACAGGATCTTTGTGTTGAAAATGACAAAATGCTGACGAAAGAAATCAAAGAGGATCTAAATAAATGGAAAGATAATCCATGTTTATGGATTGGAAGAATAAAATTGATAAGATGACAATTCCCCCTCCCCCTCAAATTGATCTATAGATTCAATGCAATCCCGATCAAAACCTCCATGTACACTTTAAATCACTACTAACAAGGTGTGTAAAGAGTAAATCACCTTAGATTTACTCTTTAAATGTTCATGAGAAAGGCAAAGGATCTAGAATAACCAAACCAATTTTGAAAAGGAAGAGCAGTGTTGGAGGACTTAAGCTACCTAATTCTAAGACTTAACTATAAAGCTGCGGAAAGCAAGACCCTGTGGTGTTAGCAAAAAGACAGACACAGGGATCAACAGAACAAAACAGAATCTAAAAATAGACTCAACTGATTTTTGACAAAGATAAAAGGCAATTCAATGAAGAAATGATAGTTCTTTTTTTTTTTAAGATTGGCACCTGAGCTAACATGTTGCCAAACTTTTTTTAATTCTTCTCCTCAAAGAACCCCAATACATAGTTTTATATTCTAGTTGTAGGTCCTTCTGGTTGTGTTATGTGGGACGCCACCTTAGCATGGCTTGATAAGTGGTGTCATGTCCACGCCCAGGTTCTGAACCAGTGAAACCCTGGGCTGCTGAAGTGGAGTGTGCAAACTTAACCACTCCGCCATGGGGCTGGCCCCAGTTATTTCAATAAACAGTGCTGGAATAATTAGATGTCCATATGCAAAAAAAGAAAAAAAAAAAGAACCTCAACCCATAGCTCACATCTTATGCAAAAATTAATTCAACTACTCCTAAGTATCTACTCAAGATAACTCAAAGTATATGTTCACACAAAAATTTGTACATGACTGTTTATAACAGCATTATTCACAATACCCAAAATGTGAAGACAACCCAAATGTCAATCAAATAATGAACGGAAAAATAAAACATATATGTCCAGACAATGGAACATTATTCAGCCATAAAAAGGAATGAAGCATCAATACATGCTACAAAATGGATGACCTTGAAAACAGGCTAAGTGAAAGAATCTATAGAGACAAAATGTAGATTAATGGTTGCCTAAGGCTGGAGGAGGGGCAACAGGCAGTGACTGCTAATGGGTATGGGGTTTCTTTTTCTGATAATGAAATTCTCTGGTATTAGATAGCGACAATAGTTGCACAACCTTGTGAATATATTAAAAACCACTGAATTGTATACTCTAAAAGGATGAATTTTATGGTGTGCGAATTATATCTCAATAATACAAAATGCTTTTAAAAATTGACTTAAACTGGTTCATAAACCTAAATGTATAATGTGAAACTACAAAACCTCTAGTAGAAATACAGGAGAAAATCTACATGACCCTGTTAGGCAAAGAGTTTTTAGATACTAAGAGCACAATCCACGAAAGCATGATCCACCAAAAAAAAAAAAAAAAAAAAAGATAATTTGAACTTAATTAAAATTAAAAACTCTTGCTTTGCAAAGGCCATATGAAGAGAATTCAAAAGCAAGTCATGAACTGGAAGAAAATATTTTCAAATCATGTTTCTGACAAAGATTTATATACAAAATATAGAAACAATTCTCAAAACTCAACAACAAAAAAAGCAACCCAATTTCTAAAATGCCCAAAGTTCTGAACTCCTACTTCACCAAGGGAGATATATGGATAGCAAACAAACACATGAAAATATGCACAATATAATTAGTTATTAGGGACAAGCAAATTAAAACCACCATGAGATATTACTACATACCTATCAGAAGGCTAAAATTTAAAATCCTGACCAACAATACCAAGCACTAACAAGGATGTGGAGCAATTGAAGCCTCAACTATTGCCAGTGGAGATGCAAAATGGTAGACCCACTTTGGTAAACAATTTAGCAGTTTCTTAAAAAACTAAACATACACATACCATATGACCCAGCAATCCTAGTTGCTTACCCAAGAGAAATGAAAACTTACGCTTATTATAAATGAATGCTTATAGAAGCTTTATTCATAATTGCCAAAAACTGGAAGCAACTCAGATGTCCTTAACAGATAAAGTATAGTACAACCATACAATTGGATACTACTCAGCAATAAAGAGGAATGAACTAGTGATTCACACAACAACATGTATGAATCCTAAATGCATATTGCTATGTGAAAGAAGTCAAACCCAGAAGGCTACATAGCTTTTCAGGAGTTGGAGTTGGGAAAAGAATTAACTACATAGGGTCAGCACAAGGGAATTTTGAGAGTGGTAAACTGTCCTATATTAAAACTTTCGTGGTGGATACAGTCAACTGTTGCTTAACAACAAGGATACATTCTGAGAAATGTATCAGGCAATTTTGTCATTGTGCAAACATGATAGAATGTACTTACACTCACCTAAATAATATAGACTACTAGACACCTAGGCTATGTAATACTAATCTTATGGGACCACCATCACATATGGGGTTCGCTGTTGACTGAAACGTCTTTGTGCCGTGTGTGACTGTCTATGACTCTCTGCATTTAACAAAACCCATAGAATGATACACAAAAAAGAATGAAGTACACTACATGTAATTTTTTTAACTAAACAGGATATGGAAAGAACCCAAAATGAAATAACTGTAACAAATGTAAAGTGAATATTGTTTCTACAAAAAATTATAATATCATGTGAGGTTTAAAATATATGTAGAATTAAAACATATGAAAATAACAGAATAAAAATTGGAGGTGGTAAATGGAGTTAAAGTATTCTAAAGTCCTTGCATGGTATGAGAAGTAGTAATAGTACTATTTCATATTAGACTTAAAAAAATCAAAGATGTATGCTGAATGCTCTAAAGGAACTACTAAACATAATAGTAAAAGAACTTATAATTAACAGGATAACAGGTGGACACAGAATAATAAAAATACTTGTTTAATCTAAAAGATGGCAAGAAATGAGAGAAAAAGGAATATAAAACAGGGATAAAGAGAAAACAAATAAAATGATAGATGTAAACACAAATACATTTGTAGTTACATTAAATGTAAGTAAACAAGATACTCCAATTAAAAGGCAAAATTTTTCATACTATATTAAATAAAAACAATTGCATATATTTTTTACAAGAGACTTCCTTTAAAAATAAGGATACAGAAAATTTTAAATTAAAAGGATGAGGGAAAAGTTCTGTGCAAATACTAAACAAAAGAGAGATGGTGTCACTATACTAAAATTGGACCAAATAAACTTAAAGGCAAAAAGTATCACAAGATATAGTGATACTTCATAGTGATTAAAGGCTCAATCAACCAAGAGAATTGAATAATACTAAAAGTGATATGCATGCAATAATAAAGCCTCAAAATATATAAAGCAAAAATTGACAGACCTAAAGGGAGAAATAGACACTTCCCAGTCATAATAAATTATTTTAAAATTTCTCCCTTTGTAATGATAGAACATCAATAATGATAAAGATTTTTTTTCTTAAGATTTTATTTTTTTCCTTTTTCTCCCCAAAGCCCCCCAGGACATAGTTGTATATTCTTCGTTGTGGGTCCTTCTAGTTGTGGCACGTGGGATGCTGCCTCAGCGTGGTTTGATGAGCAGTGCCATGTCCGCAGCCAGGATTGGAACCAACGAAACACTGGGCTACCTGCAGCGGAGCACGTGAACTTAACCACTCGGCCACAGGGCCAGCCCCCAATGATAAAGATTTTTAATGAAGAATAAATACTTTATTAATTTCTCTAAGTATCACATTTGACACATATAGAGAGGATTAAGAGAGTCCAGTTTTTTAAATTAAACTCTTTATTTTTAGATAATACAGAGTGATCCTGTGTATCCTTTACCCACTTTCTCTAAATAGTAACATCTTGCAAAACTTGACCACAATATCATAACCAGGATATCAACATTGATACCGTCAAGATACAGAACATGTCTATCCCTTATATTATCCTTTTATACTCACATCCACTTTCCTCATGCTTCTACCCGTTTTTTAGTCCCTGGTAACTGCTAATCTGTTTTATATTTATAGAATTTTCTCATTTCTGGAATACTATACAAATGGAACCATATAGCATATAACCTTTTGGGGATGGCTTTTTTCCTCTTAGAATAATTCTCTGAAGATTCATCCAGGTTGTTGTGTGTATCAACAGCTTGTTCCTTTTTATCACTGAGTAGTATTCCATGGCATGGACATATCACAATTTAACTAGTCACCCATTGAAGGGCATCTGGGTTGTTTCCCCTTTGTTTGGCTATTATAGATAAAGTGCTGTAAACATTCTTGAAAAGGTTTTTGTATGAACATAAGTTTTCATTTCTCAGTAGTGCCAAACTGTTTTCCAATCTGCAAGCCTTTTATTTCATTTTCTTGCCTTATTGCACTGGCTAGAACTTCCAGCACTATGTTGAACAAGAGCAGTGAGAGCAGACATCCTTGCCTTGTCAATTTAAGGGGAAGACCCAATCCTTTCCCAACAATGTTAGTTGTAGATTTTTTTGTAGATATTCTTTATCAAGTTGAGGAAGTTTCCTATTCCCATTTTTCTGATATTTTTTTTTTAATCATGAATGAGTGTTGAATTTTGTCATAGCTTTTTCTGCATCAATTGATATGATCATGTGATTTTTTCTTTACCCTGTTAATATAGCAGATTATATTAACTGATTTTTTAATATTGAACCAGCTTTGCATTCATGTAAATAAACCCCACTTGGTCATGGTGTATAATTCTTTTAATATATTGCTAAATTCTATTTGCTAATTTTTAAAAGGATGTTTACTTCTATATTCATGAGGGATATGAGTCTGTAGTTTTCTTTTTTGTGTGTGGACTTAGTCTATTTTGGGCAACAGGGTAATATTATCTTCATGAAATAAATTGAGAAGTGTGCCCTCCTCTTCTACTTTCTGGAAGAGATTTTATAAAATTAGTGTTAACTCTTCTTTAAACATCTTGTAGAATTCTCCAGTAAAACCATTTGGGGACCTGGAGTCTTCTTATTTGACAGTTTTTTAAATTACGAATTCAATATGCTTACTAGTTACACTATTCAAAATATCTATTTCATATTGACTGAATTGTGGTGGTTAGTGTTGGAATTGGTCCATTTCACCTAAGTCACTCCTGCTTTCTTTTGATTAGTATTTGCATGATACATCATTGTCCAGCCTCTTACTTTCAATTTGGCTATATCATTATATTTGAAGGGAATTTTTTTGTAGACAACATATATTTGGGTCATGTTTTTAATACATGCTGCCAGTCTCTGTCTTTTAATTATTGTATTTAGATCACTTATATTTGGTACAATTGTTGATATGCCAGCACTTAAGTCTACCTTTTTATTCTTCATTTTCTGTTTTTCATTTCTCATTTCTCTTTCATGCCTTCCTTCCCGTGGATTACTTGAATTTTTAAAAATTCAATTTTGATTTACCTATAGTGAGTGTTCTTGAGAGTAAATCTTTTCTTTTTTCAGGTATGAGAGCCTTCTTGAGGATTTCTTGTAGTGGCAGTCTTGTGGCTACAAAGTCCCTTAGCTTTTGTTTGTCTGGAAAAGATTTAATTTCTCCCTCATATCTGAAGGATATTTTTGCTGGATAGAGTATTCTTGGCTGAAGATTTTTATCCTTTAAAGTTTTGAATATGTCACTCCAATCTCTCCTAGCATGTAAGGTTTCTGTAGAGAAATCCACTGAAAGTCTGATAGGGGTTCCTTTGTAGGTTATTTTCTTCTGCCTTGCTGCCCTGAGTATTCTTTCTTTGTCATTCATTTTTGCCATTTTTACTACTATATGCCTTGCAGTAGGTCTTTTTACATTGACAAATCTAGGAGATCTGAAATCTTCCTCCACTCACATTTCTCTCTCAGTCCCTAGATTTGGGAAGTGCTTTTCTATAATTTCGTTAAGCACACTTTCTGTTCCATTTTCCCTTTCCAAGCCCTCAGGAATTCCAATAATTCTTAAGTTGCATTTTCTCATTGAGTCAGCTAATTCTTAGAGATTTTCTTCAGTTTTTTAAAATTCTTAGGTCTCTTTCTTCCTCTGTCTGGAGCCATTCAGCCTGTCTATCTTTGATTATGCTAATTTGCTCCCCTATGGTGTCTACACGGGCATTCAGAGAATCTGTATTCTGTTTTATCTGAGCCATTGTATTTTTCATCTCTAGTATTTCTGATTGATTCTTCTTTATAGTTTCAATCTCTTTTGTGAAGTAACTCCAGAACTCATTGACTTGTTTCTCTATATTTCCCTTTACCTCATTGAGTTTTTTGATGATAGCTACTCTGAATTCATTGTCACTTAGTTTACCTATTTCCAAGTCCTCAGGACCTAATTCTGTGTTTTTATTATTTTCCTTTTGGTCTGGAGCTTTTATAAATTGCTGGATGGTAGAGGAGCAGTTTTTGCACATAATGCTATTATTCGGTTGCAGTTACAGCCTGTCGCCACTAGATGGGGGTCGGGAGCTGCACGTTCTGAGCCCTCTGCCTTCAGCCGCGATGGCGGCATGCAGCGCGGGTTGGGGGAGAAGGGGCACTTTCTCTTGCGCCCAGACCTGGAGTCCATTCAGTGCTCGCTCTCTGGTTTCCCAGAGCCCTGGCTTGATTGGGTCCCTCCATGCAAAAGCTTTCCCCTGTTAGAGGGTTTCCACTGCACAGGTCTGTGGGAGTCCTGGATGATCCCACAGATGTGTGGCCCCTATCCCGCTCCTTCCTTCACCCACAGCAGCGATCCCAGTCTCTAGGGGAGGGAGTGAAGTTCTCTTTTACCATGTTCCAGCTCCTCCGAGGGCAGCTCCAGCCTCTCCGCCTTCCATCATTTGGCTGCTGTGGGTCTCTGATGATTTCTGTCATTAGGAGTTTTCTTTTTGGTTGGAAAGCAGCTGGTGCTTTTAGTTGCAGTTTGGAGGGGAGAGAGTCCTGGGTGAGCTCACTCTGCCATGTCACTGACATCACCCTTGGGAGTAAATCTTTTGATACTCTTGAAGGTATAGCTTTTTTAGTGGTTTCTCTAGATATTACACTATATATACATAACATATCACAGTCTATTTATGTAATTTTACCAGTTCAAGTGAATAATAGAGACCTCCTCCCTTTATGTTTGTTTACTCTCTCCTATTTGTAGTATAATTATTTTAAATATTTCCTCTATATAAATTTAGAATCCATAAGACAGTATTATAATTTTTGGGGAAATCATCAAACATCATTTTAGAAAATTTAAGAAGAGAAAGTCTATTATATTTACCCATACTTTTGCTGACTGTATTATTTTCTCCTTCCTGATGTTTTAAAGTTCCTTATTTTATCATTTCCATTCTGTTTAGAGAACTTCCTTTTGCCATTCTTTTAGGATAGCTCTGCTAGTGACAAATTCTCTTACTTTTCCTTCATCAGAGAATGCCTTCATTTCTTCTTCATTCCTGAAGGATATTTTTGCTGTGTATAGGAGTCTGAATTGATAGTTTTTTACTTTCAGCACTTAAAAACATTGTGTCACTCATTTCTGGGCCCCATGGTTTCTGATGAGTGATACACCATAATTAAAATTGTTTTCTCCTCTTGGTAAGATGTCATTTTTATCTGTTTGTTTTCACGAATTTTTCTTCACTTTTAGCTTTCATTAGTTTAATTATAATGCATTTTAGTATAGATGTCTTTGAGTTTATGCTGTTTAGGATTCGCCCAGCTTCTTGAATTATATGTTTTTGTCTCTTGACAAATTTGGAGAGGCTTCCACTGTTATTTCTTTTCATACCTTTTTCAGCCCCACCCTCTTTCTCCTCTCCTTCCTGGACTCTGATGTCCCAAATGTTAGATCTTTTGTCATGGTCCCACATGTATCTGAAGCTCTGTTCTTTCTCTCTCTCTCTTTCATCCAGATTGGGTAATTTCTGTATTTTCAGCTTCTGGTTCACTGATTCTTTGCTCTGTCTTCTATTCCACTGTTAATCCCACTCCCTGAACTTTTAATTTTGGTTATTATATTCTTTACTTCTAATATTTCCATTTGGTTTTTCTTTATATCTCCTATTTCTTGCCGAGGCTTCCTACTTTTTCATTTGTTTCAAATACATTGGTAACTGCTTGTTGAAGCACTTTTATCACAGTTGCTTTAAAATGTCTCAGATAATTTTAGCATCTCTGCCTCTTTTACACTGTGAGTTCAGTGAGAATGTAAGCAGAATCCTTCACATATTGAGATTCTTTTTGAATAGTTGTGATTTTTTTTCCTCCAATCTTTTCTGGCTGTCATATACGCACCCAATTCAAAATAATTTTTTGCTACTTGTCTTTATTGAGTCTTTCCAAAACATTCAATCTAGTTAACACAGAAAAACAAATTTATTTCTGTTCTAGTCAGATTTTATTAGTTTATGTTATATTTAAATAAGTTAGGTAATTAAAATTATAAGTAAAACTGACATAAAGAGGTTTAAGAACACAAACAACTGATTTGTAGTAAGCAGACAATACAACTGGTGGACATGTTGGAGAGTAGCATACCAGTTACAGGGGTTTATTGAACTGAGGCCATCAGTCAATATCTTTTACAGAGAGAATAAAGAAATATTAAAACAGAGGCCAATTAGCAGAGCTTCTACTATACATTTGAGGATTATGATAATTTTCACTAATAACCAAATTTACTAAATGGGAGTCTCACTGGGCCTGTTTTAATGAATAATAATACACATTAGCAATTAGCAAGATGAATTTGAAAACAAACACAATGGTTAAGCTTTAGATAAAGTAAGTTATTTTAAGTAGTTTAAACATAGTCTCTGCAATCTTGTTTATGCTGTTCCGTTCATTTGGTAAACAAAACACTTCTCTGCAGAGACCAAAAATGACAATCCAACCTATCTTGATTTCAGGCATTTTAATTCTCTATGGTGAGAGGATCCTCAACCTTTAGCAGATTATAAGCTCTGCAAGAGTAAGGACTACATCTGCCTCACTCACCACAACATTCTCAGTAACTATCACACCATCTGACACAAGGTAGATTATCAAATACTGTTTGAATGCATACATGAATAAATGAATGAATTAGTGCTTGAAGAAGAAAACATGGGGGCCCATACTCAGCACCAGAATGTCTACTCACAGAGGCAGGGGTGAATAAAGGGTGAGTCAGGAGCAGGACCAAGGCAGGACAAGAGTGAAGCAAGAGCAGTTCAGTCTGGTCAGGCCCACTTTGCCTGCCTTATTTTGGCCTTACATGATGTAATATGGACCCCACAGCCTTGCTGCTCACTATCCAAATCCTCCCTGGCCCTCACACAGCCCCCATCCACATCACTGAAGTTGCCCAGAACCACTTTCCCACTATCTCTAGGGTAACTTATACCTGGGCTAAAGTCACAAAGAACATATTTGTGTCACACAGTTGGTCCTGGTTTCAGTTTCTCTTGTCTGAATTTCTTTCCTAAACTTCTCACCTCCTTCAAAGCAGAGCCAGGCAGCCCCCTATGAAATGGCTCGGAGCAGGGGCACTCCCTAAACCCATTTGGACCAATCAGATTCTTTCTGTTGGAAATTTGAACTGGAAATATAGATGACTGCAATGTTCAGTAAATAACAGAAGCAAAAGCTTAAAGAACTTACCAAAGGACTTCTGACTTCTGCCACAATGGAGTTAGGAGGTCCACAAAACATCTCATAAAAAAAAGCAACTATCAAGGTGGACAAAATAACAAAAACAAACAAACAAAAATATTTCATCACTTTGTAATTCTACTAAAGGTATACAACAACTGAGAAATATTTATTCATTAAAATCACCAAACTTTAGGTTAGAACAGCATGAGTCTATGGCTGCTCACTCCCCATTTGCCTCCCCCAAGCTCTGTCAGTGCCATGACAACCAGTAGCTTCACCACAAATGCTAGGGGTGGCATACTTGATATGGAGAATTGTCAGTTGAAGTGATGATCCCAGTGGCAAGCAAAAAAGGGAGGACCAGGATCTCCATTAATCTGAGCTGTCAGGCCTGTTTGAGACAAGCAAAAGACTGGTGGACTAGCCAGGGATTTATCAAGAAGTTTCAGGAGGTAAGACAGCCATAAGTGGCTTGATAAGCTTCCCACATGTCCTGGGTTGACCAGAGACTATGTGCATACATAGCAGAGACCAAAGAAGGCCAAAGATGCCCACTCATCCATGACCAACAGAGCCTATGCACATGTGCAGAGGAGATGTGAGGCAATATTAAGGGTACGAACATATTAGTAACGAGTATCCTAGAAGGAGAGTAGAAAGATAAAGACGTAGAAAAAATATTTAAAGATATAATGGCCGAAACCTAAAATTAATCTACACATCCAAGAAGCTCAATAAATCCTAAATAGGATCAAGACAAAGAGATCTACCCCTAGATCCACATAGTCAAACTGTTGATAGCCTCAGACAAAGAATAAATCTTGAAAGAGAAAGCAAGAAAAAAACAACTCATCACGAATAGGAGAGCAACAATACAATTAATAGCTGATTTCTCATCAAAAACAATGGCAGTCAAGAAGCAATGGAATGGCATATTCAAAGTACTAGAATTAAAGAAAAATATCCAACCAAGAATCCCATACCCAGCTAAAATAATGCTTCAAACACGAAGGTGAAATAAAAACATTCCCAGATAAACAGACTTAGAATATTTGTGGCTACCACACCTATCTTCAAGAAGCACTAAGTGAAGTCCTTCAGGAAAAAAGAAAGTGACCTTGGCTGATAACTCAAATCCACAAAAAGAAACAAAGAGTGCCAAAAATGATAAATATGTGAGTAAATATAAAAGACTCTCTGTGTATATTTTTTCTCATTTCTTCTCTTAACTTGTTTTTAAAAACATGAGATTGTAATAGAGATAATTATAATACTGCTTTATTGAGTTTATAACACATATAGATGTAATATATATAACAATAATAGCACAAAGGAGAAGAGAGGAAGAGGAGGTGTATTAGAACAAAATTTCTGTATTTCATCAGAATTAAGGTAGCATTATTCTGAAATAGACTGTAATAAGTTACAATGAATATTGTAATTCCCTAGAACAACCACTGAGAAAATAACTTGAATCAGTAAGAAAACAAGAGAGAAATTAAAATACTTATTTTTCAACAAAAAAAAATATAATTACTAAACACCAAAAAAAGGCAATAAAAGAGAAAGAGAAAAACAAAAAAGACATAAAACAAGTAGAAAAATGTCAGGTGTAAATACAGCCATATCAATAATTACATTAAAAGGAAATGGACTAAAAACCCCTTCAAAAGGCAGAAATTGTCAAACAGGATAAAAAAAAAACAGACTCAACCATGTGCTGTCAACAAGAGACACACCATAGCTTCAAAGACATAAATAGGTTGAAACTAGAAAGATGGGAAAAGATACCACATGCAAAACAGTAATCATAAGAGAACTGGAGTGGCTATATTAATAACAAACAAAATGGACTTGAAGTTAAGAAATATTACTAGAGATAAAGAGGTAAAATTTTATAATGATAAAAGGGTTACTATATCAGGAAGTAACAACTATAAATGTATGTGGACTTAACAAGAGACCCCCCAAAATACATAAAGCAAAAACTGATGACATTGAAAGGAGAAATAGACAATTCAATAATAATAATTGGAGATTTCAACATCCCACTCTCAATAATTAATAGAACCACCAGGTAGAAAGTCAGAAAAGACATATAAGACATAAATAACACTATCAACCAACTTGACCTAACTGACATTCATACAACGCTCTGCCCAAAGACTGCGGAATAACCATTCTTTTCAAGAGCACATGGAATATTCTCCAGGATAAAGCATATGCTGGGCCACAAAACAGGCCTCTATAACTTTAAAAAGACTGAAATCATAAAAAGTACCCTCCCTGACTACAACAAGACTAAATTAGAGATCCATAACAAAAAAGAAATATGGAAAAATGCCAAAAATTTGGAAATTAAACAACATCCTTAAAGCAGAATCAACGAAATAGAAAGTAGAGAAAATCAATAGAGCCAAAAGTTGGTTCTTTGAAGAAGTCAACTAAACTGGCAAACCCTTAGCCAGACTACCTAGAAAGTCAGAGTTAAAATACAAATCACCAAATCAAGAATAAAGAAGGTAGATCATCACCGACATGCTGACACTACAGAAATTAAAAGGATCATAAGAATACAGGGACAACTTTATGCCGTCAAGTTAGACGACTAAGGTAAAATAGACAAATACCTAGAGGTGCACAAATTACCAAACTGACTCCAAAAGAATTGAAAATCTGGATAAACTTGTGATGAAAAATGAAATTGAAAGAATAATTAAAAATCTTTCCACAAAAAAAGCCTAGGCCCAGATGGATTTACTGGTGAATCAAATATTAAATATTTAAAGAAGAACTGATATCCATCCTTCACAAACTCAGGAATTAGTGGAGGAGGAAATGCTTCCCAACTCATTCTATGAAACTAGATTTACCCAGAAATGAAAGCCAGGCAAAGATACCCCACACACACAAAAAACTGATATCCCTCATAAACACAGATGTAAGGATCCTTGACAAATATTAGCAAACTAATAAAAACTTATAAACTTATAAAAAGGATGGCTAAGTGGTATTTATCCCAGGAATGTAAGGTTGGTTTAATGTTTGAAAATGAATTAATATAGTACACCATATTAAAAGAATAAAGAACAAAAACTCACATGATAATTTCAAGGAGAAATAGACAATTCAACAATAATAATGGGGATTTCAATACCTCACTCAGTAGATGCAGGAAAAGCATTTGACAAAATCCAGTGCTAATTATGATTCTTTTAAAAGTTATACTGGGACAATTGAATATCAATATGCAAAAAAATGAATTTACCTCTTACCTCATAGCATACACAAAAAGTAAATTCAAAGGGATCACAGTCAAAAAGTTAAATATAGAGTCACCATATGACGTAGCAAGTCTGCTTACTCCTAGACATACATCCAAGAGAATTGAAAACATACGTGCCCACAAAAACTTGTGCGCAAATGTTCACAGCAGCATTATTCATAATTGCCAAAAAGCAGAAATAACCCAAGTTTCCATCAGTGGGAAATGGATAATCAAAATGTTAGAAATTCATAGACTATTATTTGGCGATAAAAAAGGAATAAAGTTCTCAGAAGTGCACAACATGGATGAGTCTTGAAAACATTATGCTGAGTGAAAGAAGCCAGACAAAAAAGACCTTATATGGTGTGATTCCATCTATATGGATTGTCTAGAATAGGCAAATTCATAGAGACAGAGAGTAGATTGATGATTTTCAGGGAGTTGGTCAGGGAAGAATGGGAAGTGACTACTAATGGGTAAGGAGTTTCTTTTTTCTGGTGATGAAATGTTCTGGAATCAGATAGTGGTGATATTTACAAAACTTTGTTAATATATTAAAAAGCACCAAATTTTACCTTTTTAAAGGATGGACTTTGTGGCGTGTGAGTTATGTCACAAAAAAGTTGCTATATATTTTTTAGGGCCAGCCCAGTGGCGCAGAGGTTAAGTGCGCATGTTCTGCTTCGGTGGCCCAGGGTTCGCCAGTTCAGATGCCAGGTGTGGACATGGCACCGCTTGGCAAGCCATGCTGTGGTAGTCATCCCACATATAAAATAGAAGAAGATAGGCAGGGATGTTAGCTCAGGGCCAGTCTTCCTCAGCAAAAAGAGGAGGATTGGCATCAGGTGTTAGCTCAGGGCTAATCTTCCTTAAAAAAAAAGTTTGAAAATTGGCATTAGGGGCTGGAAGAAGCCATGAATGGGCCAGTTATGAGTTACAGAAGCTGAGAGGTTCAGCTGTACTGTCATTCTTGTGTCCCCAGGAGATTTTTGCCTTCCTTATTGCTACCATCTTACAATAATCCCCCTCCTGGAGCTAGCCCGAGTTTCCTTTCTTACTACGAAGAAGCCTCACCAATACTCCTACACATAAGCTACCACAATGTCAGCTCCAAGAGGGCACGGAATTTTGCGCATTGCTGAATCTCTAGTGCCCAGAACAATACCTGGCATATAGTAGCTTCTCAACACATATTTCTTAAAGGAGTGAACAAATGAACGAACAGAGGAATAGTTGTAGAGGAGGGGAGGTGTAGAGGCAGGGATTTGCATACATTTTTCAATGCAGCCTGGCCAACATTTTCACAGGAATATGGACAAAATGCTGTGGGGTCCCAGAGGATGAAATAATGCCTTCTGGGGAATGTCAGGAAACTGTGGCAGAGGAGACCGCATTGGAGTTGGGTCTTGAAGGATGAGAAGGAGTTTGCCAGAGAAAGAATGCAGGGGAGTGGGATAGACAGAGATACAACCAGGCAAAGCACATTGTTCTGAAAGAGCCTGGTATTCTGGGGGACCCTGAGAAGGCTCATGTGGCAGAAGCACAGGGTTCATAGTTGAGGATAGGTGAGAGATGAGGCTGAAGAAGCTGGAGGGAGATGGGAAAGGGTCATCTATTCCCAGACAAGACATTTGGACTGACGCCTGCAGGAAGCACAGCCAAGGAGAATTTTAGACAGGGATTGAATTTGCTTTTTAGGGAGCCCATTTTGGCTGGAGCAGGAAGAGTTTCTCTGAGTTCATGGGCCATCTACTCTGCTGGTATCTGCATTTCTGCGTCTATGTCTCTCTCTCTCTACATTCTTCTCTTCCTTCTCTCTCTCTTCTGTGCTTTCATGTCTAGGTCTCTCCTCTCTGTTTATGCATTTCTTTCCATTTTTTTCTCAAGACACGACCCCTTGAAGATATCCCTCAACCACCTCCATCTTATCTGTCCCCAAACAGCTTTCAGATTCCATCTCCGACTCATTTTCTCCAGGACACCATCCCCATCCAGGCTTGGGTCTTTCACAAACAAGTAACTCAGGATTTCCTCTCAAACAGCAAGCTCTTCAGGGCCTCACCCTGTATAGTGTACAGACAAGGCACCTGGAAGAAGAGGGAGGGTCTGAGTCACCCTCTTCTGGGCCCAGAGCCGGTGAGCCACCAGGTTCTGAGGCCTGCATGGAACCATGAGCTGGGAACACGATACTCTCCTCTCAGGCATCCTGATACTGCTCACAACATGGATAGGCCCATGATTCTGAAGCCACGGCCCTTCCAGCCTCATCCAGGAAAGCCTAATGCCCAGTTGCTCATACCCCAGCCCTTCTGCTCTGCAATATTTCCTGGTATCTACCCTCCCAGGGGCTGGATGACTAGGTCAGGGAGGAACAGCCCCTCCGCCATGCTGAGCCGGGCCTCCTCTCCAGGATGATTCTCTCCCCTGGGACAGGGGGATCATGCTTCTCTTCTAGACATGACCTCAGAGATGTGCAGTGAGGGCCCTGGCCCAATTTATCGCCACGGGGCTATAATTAGGTTTGTTAACATACAGTCAAGTGTAGTCGTGTTGACTAGGAACTTAATCACGTTACTATTGAGTTCCTGTATGCATTGCTCCGGGTGACTGTTTTACTTGTAGAGTTATAGCTAAGCCCAACGGGAGGAAATTAGCTTTGGACACAAGTTTAGAGGGGGGTTCTTTTTCCTCCTGACTTTGTCTCCCTCCCCACCGTCCATGTGAAAATATTTAGCAAACAGTGACAATGATGAAAAACAGTAGGAAACAAAATGTTCTACATTAGTATAAAACATGAAAAATGCAGCAAGGACCCTTAGCGGTACAACATGTGTTATGCTGGCTGGCAGTCCATTAGCTCTGATAGACATTTCACTTACCTAAGTCAAATATAACAGTCTAGTATTCATTAATATAAGAAGGGGCTGTGGAATCAGAGCTACCATCTGGCTGGGCCGACAGAATAATCTACAACTCATGATTAGGTCTAAGGAGTGGGGTTTCACTTTAATCTTTCTCATTGCTCGAAATTTCCATCTGCGCAGTTCGGCACATCATTTTTCTTCAAGACAAATGTGCTGTTTTTCATGTTCCAAAATTAGATCAGAAGAAAACGATTAATCATGTCACGGCCTGGGAAAGGAAACAAAGCTCCGATATTCTCCTGCTCCCCCCTCCCCCACCCCCCCGCCCGCCCGCCCCTCCCGGGGCCCTGGACGGCTGCAAGTTTCGCTTTTTTCCGCAACCTCTGGGTTTTCAGGACAACTTTCTGAGACGCCACCGCCAGCCGAGAGGAGGAGGGTGGGATTGGAGGGAGAGGGTGCCGCAGGGCTTGCAGGGAGAGTTTGGGGGGCCCTGGGACCCCAGCTGGGGCGCTCCCCTGCCTCCCTCTAGAGCCCCTCGGTCCCCTGGGGGGGTCACCCCTGGCCGGTCCAAACCGTCTACCCCGTGGAGCCTCCGAGTCAGGGCGCTGGGCGCTGCCGTTTGACCAGAGTGACAAAAAGGGCTGCCTGCGTCCCTCCCGCGCGTCCCCCTCCCGCGGCCGCCACAGTCCTGTCTGTCAGCCGGCTCGCAAGTCATAACAAATCCCTGGCGCGGAGCTGAAGCTGAGCATTTGCCGGAGCGTCATGGGGATGATGAATGACCCGCAGGCCTTTGAAGTGCTCTGCCAGTTCAGCTGGGTCCGCGGTGCTGACAGAGAAATATACACAACAGCGTAACCAATAATGAGAACATTAAACATTCCTGCGCCGTGACAGGCTGACAGAAAAACCCAGGCTCCCATCAATCATCGCGCAGATAGAAGCTTGACAATCGGCCCTCGCTGATACCCGCGGTCACCTTGCCCTCTCCCTGCGCTCGGCCTCTCTCCTCGCTCCCTCGGCCAGTCTCCCTCCTCTTCCTCTCTCGGGTTTTCCTCTTTTTTTCTCGGCTGACTCCTCTCAGCCCCTCCTCCCCTTTCTTCCCTTACTTCTCTCCCCTCCTCTTCCCCTCTCTCTCTGCCCCACTCCCCCTTCTCCTCCTCTCCTGCCCTCCCCAGCCTCTCGGAGGTCAAGTGAGGTTTGGACTACTTCCATTTTGTTAGGCCGCCCTGTGTGAAACAGCGAAGAGTTGCCGCACAGAGTGAGAAGTGTGAAGTCTTTAAGTTTGTCTTTAACAATTTGTCGCTTTTAACCAGATGCAAAAAATAATGATACAATTACTGCATGTAAAACCCTCATTTGGAAATGTTATTAAAAGTCTAAAGCTAGGCCCACATGAACCCTCCTCTCCCTCCTCTGCAGGGGAAGGTCTCTCTGGGTGTCTTCCTGTGGGACTTTGGCAAGGGACCCTTCTCTTTGTGCTAGCGTCTGCCTCTTTCTTTTCAACTCCTCTTATCTGACAGGATCTGCTTTCTGATGCCTGAAAGGGAAAAAACAGCAGAGAAACACCAAGATCTCTTCCTTTTCCTCCAACAGGAAATAGAATCTGCCCAGATAAAACGTATTTGATAGACCTTTGCCCTATTCCCCAAGGAGATGCCGGTGACCATTTAGCCACTCTCTGGATCCTCCGGGCTCCCAGGAGAACTTGGTATGGGCCACACTTTCCCCGCGCTGTGCTGAGTCTCTACTCCCACTTTGTGAAGACGGAGCATCACCCCTGCCCGCCCACCCACGCACAGATTACCCCTGCCAGGCCCACTGCCAGTGTTCAGCAAGGGCTCACGGAAAGAGCCCTGGGCTGGCGATGAGAAGAAGCCAGAGTTCTAGTTCCAACCGTGAGAACTTGGGCAAGTCCAGAATTTTCCTGGGCGTCTATATCTTCATCTACACCTGGGAGTAGAAGTTTCTACCTCAGAACTCTTACAGCTCTCTTTACCTTCTCCAGATTGAAGAGTTATTTTCTTCTTGGAGCTTTTTTTTTTTTTTTTCCATTCTTGGCTTTTGGAGAAAGGAAACATTCCTTGACTTTCCAAAAAGGTCATGAAAAACTCCCCACAACCTCCACACACATGTCCAGAGATGGTGAGTGGCAGAGGGGGAGGGTCACTTCAGGGACTAAGGGTGTTATGAAGAGTACGGTGGGAACCTGGAGGGCAGAGATAAGGGAGGCCAGTGCTCATGCTCTGAGAAAAATCTCAGTCATGGACACAACACTTCAAATGCATTTGCATATTCATTCAGGTGAGCCAGCTCAGGTGTGAAGAGAGCATCTGTTGAGGCAATGTCCGCCCCATGAGTATATTGTCCTTTCCTTTCTGCCCACTTGGAAAGGCCAACTCTGCTCCCACCACCTCCAGAAAGCTTGTTCTGCTTGTCCTGACCCTTGTCCTCTGAGATTCTATGACCCCTGGCCCAGATGAGCAATCTTGCCTGCCCAGCTAGACTTGAAGCTACTTGAGGACAGGGATGGTGCCATGCTCCGCCCTTCTTTGGGTCACCTGGGACTAGCATGACATCTTCTTCTGAAATGCCTGTCCCACCCCCTTCTCTAAGGAACTGCTCCTACCAGACCTGTTCAAGGGGCAGCCCTCAGAGGCCATGTTTGTACTATATAACCCCACCCTCTGCCACACCTGATTGGTCCAGTAATAAACACCTATCCCTTCAACCAGTCAGATTCTCTCTTCCTTGAAAATCTGAACTCAGCCACAGATGGTGTTGGGCTCCTGAAAGTTGTGTAGTGTTTGGTGCTGGGGCAGCCATTTTGAGCCATGTACCTGCTGAAGAGAAACAAACAAACAAAAAAAGCTGATCGTCAAGGGAAGCAGGAGATTGAGGAGGTGGGCAAAAAGAAGTAGATATGAAATACCAGGTAGACCAGGTAGACAGCATATCTTCAATTCCCACATTGCCCATTCTCGTCCCCTGAAGCGTGGTTGTACTACTTCCTGCCCTTGGACGCCTGTGAGATAGCTGGCCACTGTAAAGACATATGACCCAGGCCTGGCCAATCATTCTATCCTAACTTTCTGCCTATAAAGATTGGCCCAGGGATAGGCATGGAACCCATGTCGGGCAATCAGAGTCCTTCTCTGGAATTTTATATATTGATTCTGAAAGAGAGATGCTCTCCATTCCTTTTGGATTGGGACTTGTAAGGCTAGGACTCCAGAGTTTCCAGCACCTAGGCTGCTGCTGCCTGAAAAAAAGGCCAGCTTCCTGTAGGAGCAAATGAAGCCAACCCAAGCAGTGGAGCCTACTGATGACAAGTCTGATGACTTCGTCAGGTCCCTTGATCTAGTTAAGCCTGAAGCCCACTCTCTCCTTGGCCTTCACAGCAGGTGAGTCAATACATTCCCTTTCTTAATTAAACTAGGTTTCATTTTGTTTTTGTCCCTGGTAACCCAGAGAGTCCTCATACTGGTATTGAGGGGACATGTCAATTTAGGAGACTTCACCTAAAATCGATAAATGCTTCTAATCTCTTTTAACATATATGTACATGAATAAGAATCCACAAAGGCCCAGAACAAGGAGGGCTGCCACGAGCCTTTTCTGATCCTCTCCTTCTCTGTAGCCCTCTCCGTGACCTCACCTCTCATGCCAGGCAGTCAGTCTGTTCCCAGGCCAGGACAAAGTGACCCTTACTTCTGAGCCTGTCAGGAATGGCACTTCCCTGTCTCTATGGTTTGCCCTCACCCCTAAGCAAGAAGGGGACAGGCACTGGGCAAGGGGGGGTCTTCCCAGTCTCCGAATGAACCCATTTGGCCTGTCCCCCCGCCAGCCCAGCAGAAAGCAGGGCTCAAGCTGTCCCCTGGTCCACCTTGGATGCAGTCACAAGGCCCGCTCTTCAAACACCCTTTTGACCTCAGAAGTCCTTTGGGGCCAACAATGGACCTCTGGATGTTCATCCTCATTGTAATCATGGTTTGATGAGAAGGTTCGTGGACAAAGATGGTGTGGAAGAGCCCAGGTGCAGCAGCAGTTAAAGTAAAAAATGATCAAGAGGTTTTAGTTTAGCTTAAGATGAGCCAACCTTATGTGATATGACTGCTAAAAAGAAAAAAAAGGAGCCAGGTGAGGCTCTAGCATCACATTCAAATGGTGCTTTAAGAACTTTGAGAAACTGTAACATAGGCAAAGGTGATGAGTAGTCAAGAAATCCAATCATTGAGGAATAGGGGAGAGACCGCAGGATGCAGAAGTGACATCTTCATCAACACTGAGGGGGTTGGCACGTGCTTGTTCTCTATGACAGGCTGTGAAAACTTCAAGCACAGGTCTGGCACATAGTTAGCACTCGAGAGCATTAGTTCCCTTCTATCTTGTCCAGTCCTCATTCACCAGGGGCAGAACTAGAGCCAGCGAGCAGACTTTACAGGGAAGCGCCTTTTATCACAATCTAAGAACTTTCTGACAGTCCCAACTGTGCAGCAATTGGAATGCACCCTTTGAGAGGTAATGTGCTCCACATCACCACAGGTATTCAAGCAGAGGCTAGATCATTAGCTCCAAGGGATACTGTAGAAAGAATCTCTGAATTGAATGGCGTCAAGCTTTTAGGGCCCTCTTCCAATTCAAGGACTTTTGAAGCCTCAGCTGTTCTCTCTGTGAAGTGAATGTCAGGCCCCCTGTGTGCCACTGGACCCCCTCATCTTCCTAAATTTATGGCTGTGGCAGGTGGACTTTCCAAAGATGTGGCTGTTCTATTTTCGATGATGGCTGCAACAACATCTCCCATCTCACACACTCTTCTTACAGCATAACCTTGCTTATCCTCATGAAGAAGCAGTAGCTAATTCCCCTCCCATTCAGTCTGAGCCAGCTTGTGACTGCTTGCCTGAAGAATGTGGCAGAAGTGACACTGCATGACTTCTAAGGCCACACAGCTTCTGTTGGCTCTCTGGGGGGTGCTTGTTCCTAGAATCGAGTTGCCATGCTGTGAGGAAGCCCGAATTAGCCCATGCAGAGAGTTCACATGGAGAGGGCCATGGAGGTGTCTGACCCACAGCCCAGCCAAGGTCCTAGCTGACAGCCAGCACCAACCACCAAATGTGTGAATGAAGACTTTTCCAGATGATTCCCCCAGACTTTGAGTCAGCCCAGCTGAGATGCCAGAGACAAAGCGTCCTCACTGTGCTGCATCCAAATTCCTGACCCGGAGAATCTGTGACATAATAAAATGGCTTGGAAGGGGTTTGCTATGCAGCATTAGTAACTGGAACAGAGACTCAGAGGCCCACGGGCATGAGACAAGTCCAGGGCTGGGACCCACTGGTGGCTCAGTTGTTACCCTCTATGGTGCATCAGCCCTCTCCCCAACTGTGATCCTCTTTCCAGCCAGGTTTTATTCCAATCTGAAAAGCCAGGCCTTACCCCTGACATAAATAGTCCCAGCTCCCACCCCTTCTGGCTCCAATCTGGCCCACCAGAGAATAAGAGGGATTGAGAGTGTGGAAGTTGTGCTCACAGGGAAGACCCAGCCCTCAGGGACTTCCACCCAGGCCCTCTTTTCATAGCTCTGAGACAGTCTGTCTAGCCCTCCTCTTGGGACTCACAGGGAGTGGGACCAGCTCAGGGAGATCTGGGGAGGGGGTGTTGGAGCAGATCACTGCAGTCCAGCCCAGCCCAGCCCACTCAGCCAGGCCCTCAGTCCCTGCTGACCCCTTGGGCAGAGAGATCACAGAAAAGACATAGATGCCTGGAAAGGGAAAAAATCACACACAGCAAAATTTAGGGGGAAATACTTTCAGTTCTATGACTCCCATTTAGACCTTCACCCATGAACTAAAAATTTGGGGTGAATTTTCCCTCTTTATCCTGACCCCAATTTGGGCAAGTGTTATACATTGTCATAGGTCTTGAGTCCCCCATTTATCCTGGCCTGTCCCAAGGCCCACCTGCTAGGGTTTATGGAGCAGGCTGGGGTTCTGCAGACCAAGGGGTTCCAAGTGATGTCACGTCAGTGTCCACGATGTCTGTGACTGGCGAAGTGAGGAGAACCTCAGCTCCTGGCTGACCCCACTGGGGCCTTTGGGAAGGAGATAGATTTTTTACCAGAGGATTTGTTAGTGCCACTGTTTTGGAATTGAGGTTCTCCAGGGTGATAGAAGACTGCGTGGTAAAGGCTCTGAACGTGGAGCCCAACAGCACAGGCCTCTCCTACAGCCTAGCTCACAACATCCTCTTGCAGCTCTGAGGTCCCAGGCCCAGACACACCCCTCTGTTATCTCTTCATCTCCCCTGCCCACTCTCGGTCAGGGAAGCCCTGGTCAGTCTCAGCTGGAGCCACTCAACTGGAACCTTGGCTAAATGTCTGCCAAATCACTTCCAATTCACACACACAAAAATAAATATAGAAAGATTATCCTCTCACTCTAAACATGACTGTGTCTGTCTTGAGACAAATTCCCAATGGGGCAGCAGAATCTATGTCTGAACCTTGTGCCCCCATACAGCTTTGCTTGCACATGTTGCTAGTGCTGGGATGTTGGGGCAGACTGTTCCACCTGCAGTGGAGTTATGTTCTCTTGCTTGGCTTAGCATCTCCCTTTTTGTGGACAACACTTTATCTAACCATGCACAAGAGTGGGCAGGTGGCCCGTGCCTGGCCTATCACAGTACCCCATCCACTCAGCACTGTGATATGTCAAGAGTTGAGTGCCTGTCCCAAGCTTGGACAATCAGAGTCCTTCCCAGCACTTTTTAACTAGACCAGGGATAGATATTCTTCATTCTCCATGGGCACGGATGTGAGGCCACAGCTTTGGCAACCCTTCTGTGAGGAGAAGCTTGGCAGAGGATGACATTACTCCAGAGAGCAGCAGAACCTGGGGAGGGAGCCTTGAGTCCTGACTTCTTTGGAGGCCCTGGTTCCACTCATCTACCCTGCTCAAGGCTTGGTGTGTTCAACCTACTCTCAGGAAGCCTTCAATCAAAGGTCCAGAAAGTATCACAAGGCTAGACCCTGGTAAGTGGGGATGGGATGGGAAGTACTAGGAATGGGAGACAGAGAAAGTAAAAAGAAACAAACCTAGGATGGGGAGGAGTGGAAGGTGGGCTGCAGGGTGGGCTGGAGAGAGGGCCAGAAAGAAGGTCAGGAGAGAGGATGACAGGGGCAGGGGCATGTATCCAAGCCCGTAAATTGACCTGTCCCCAGGATCAGGGGACAGTGGCAGCAGAAAGATGGAAAAAGAGCACGTCATCTGTGTGTGTGTGTGTGTGTGTGTGTGTGTGTGTGTGTGTTCAGACCTTGGGGGCATCACCAGAGCAGGGAGAGGTATGAGAGCAGAGAACTGGAATCTCCTAGAGCCAGGCTGAGGAGCAGCAGCACGGGGGATAGCAGGCATGTGGCAGCCACCCCACAGCCTGTCACCACCAGAGGCACAAAAAGACGACCAGGCCCCCTCCTACAAGGACCAAAAGCCAGTGTGTGGAAGGGCATTTCTGAACCACGTGGGCAGAGGGCAGACAGGCTCAGGATGAGTGGACTGGAGAGTCCCATAGCTTGTTTGGTGTCCTTCCAGCTGACCTGCCTGCAGACTCCAGGGTCATATTCCTACAGCTGGAGCTCCACATTTGGGAGCATGAGATCCAGGATCACACCTCCCCCCAGTGGTGGGAGCTTAAGGAACACAAAAAGGTTTGCACAGCTGCTAGGCAGCTGGGAGACCTCAACAGAAGAGGCCAGCTCCTGGGGAGGTAAGGGTAGCCCCTTGGCTCAGCCCTGGCCCCCTGCACAGGGGCCCTGGCAGATGAAAGGTGGGTGTGGGGCACCTTTTTCCCCCAGAGAAAGAGACAATGCAGGGAAGAATGGCAGCAAAACTGAGGAGGTATTGGGCACTTCCTATGTTCCAAGTCAGTGCCCAGCATCTGCTGTTCATTATCTCGTTCAATCGTCACAGCACCCTATGAATAGACACTATTGACTATCCTCAATTCACAGAGAAGGAAACCGAGACACAGAGAAACTAAGCAACTCGTCTAAGGTCACAGAGGTGGGAAGAGGCAGCTTTCCAGGCCCTCGTCTGTCTGGCTCCAAAAATGGTGAAGAATGAAGGAGGAAGCAGAAGGAATGTCCTCTGTGTCCTATGAAGTTCACATAGCAACATGTGTTTTGCACATATACACAGACCTAGCCCATTATATAAGCATACAGTGGAACCACCTTATATTTGTGAGTGAAAACTTAATTAAATTAAGTGCAATTTTGTGGCTCCAGGTTCTTTAGGAAAGTAGTTTTATACCTAATCCTATGGTTATGGTGGCATCCCAGAGGCCACCTGATGCAAATGAGGACAAAGAGCTCATGTCAGGAGCCCTCAGTGGCAAAGCCAGGTCTAGAACTCAGGTCTCTAGACTCCCTCTCCAGCACTTTCTGCACTTCCCTCTGATGGAGAGAAGCTACCATGAGGTTATCACAAACTACAGCATAATGTTCTCTGCTTTCCCTTGAGTCCTTCCCAGGGGTTTGATGGTAAATGTTTAATAACCAGCCCTTCAGGAAACAAACCAACCAACCAAGAAAAAGCCTGACTTGCAGCATTTGCCATTTTCCATAGTATAAATATTACTACCATGGTTGATTTCAATCTTCCAGTATGATGTCCCTGAATGGAGTTGGGGGAACTACAGAACACCACTGTTCCTTCCACAGTCAAGGAAGGATTCCAGAGCAGCTGGTGCTAATTGCAAGGACTTGTAAGTTAACCTAATAGTCTTCCTCCTATTTAGTTTGAAATTAGTGAGTCTGCCATCCACGGAGGCTCAGAGTGGGAGGGATGCTGACGGCAGAAGAGGAAAATCTGTTTATGAGGGGTTTTGATGCCAAAACAGACCAAAGCACTGATGTCATTAACTAGAAATTTAAATGGTTCCGACTGAATTGAGTAAAATATAGTGTCATGGTCTAGAGAATGGACTCTCGAGCCAGATGGTCTGGGTCTGATCCTAACAAGTTGTGTGACCTTGGACATATAACTTAACCTGCCCGTAAATTGGGGATGGCACTAGGGCCAATCTCATAGGGTTGTGAGGATTCAATAAGAAATGCGAACACAAAGCTCTCAGCACAGTGACTGGCACTTCGTGGACACTAGACGATGTGAGCTGTATTTATAACACAAATCACGGTGGTTATCTGTTGCTCCTATCTCAGTCCGCATGGAAAACAAACCATGATCAATAAGTAGTGATTGATCGCTGGACTAGAAGCTCCTTGAGAGCAAGGACCTTGTCCGTCTTGATCTCTGCTGTATCCTCCATACATAGAACAGGGCCTGACATGTTCATTGAACAGGCACTCAATAAATATTGACTGCATGTTGAGGATGGCATCTAATAGTTCTTAAATATTTGTATTTCTTTCACCCTTACTTGAATTGCATCCTCCATTTAAAAATAACCATCATTAATGCTGGCTAATGTCTATGCCATTATGCCAAAAATCATTGTATTTTTTAAGTCTGTTTGAGTGGGAATAAGAGCCTACCTTCCCCTTAGTTAACCACACCCATGGAAACCTACAGATGCAGATTATCACCCAGATGGTACATCCTACTTGGTGGCAGGACAACCAAAGACAGGCAAAAGGGCTCAGATGAAAACCTTTCCAGCATTAGCCTTACGCATCCCATACCCTTAAGTGACAGACGACACTGATCCCAGCCCCAGTCCTGACCCTCACCCCCGCCATCCCCCCAGCAGGCCCAAGAATGGTAGGGAATGTTGTGGACCTGCGTGGGGGCTGGGGGATTCTGCCTTCCATTTCTACTCTGCTCTCATCCCTTACTCTCCTCCTCACAGCCCCCCTCACCCTTCTTCCCCGCCCTCCTCAGACCCCAAGCCCGCTCCCTGCACAGGCTTCTCCTCACCATTCTCAGCTCTCCCAGACTGGTTTGTTAGGGCATGAAAAATGGCTCCGTGGAATAAAGATGTTTCCCCTCTGATGAAAACATTTGCAGAAGGTATGTCAGAGATCCTGGGGCTGGGGAAGGGCAGTCTCTCAAGAAACTTGTTTTTCCCCCTTCTTTTCCTCCCTCCCTTCCCACTCCCCACCGCCTCAGCTCTCCCCACCCTTTTGCTTACTTATTGGAAGAGTAATAAATATTGGGCCGACAGGCCCTTCTCACAGTTAAGAAGCCTACCTGTAAGCGAGCTCAATAATTAGCAGTCTTGAAGATGATATATGGCTTTCATTACCCTTTGGGACTGGAGACTAAATGAGGACAGAGCTAATTGCCGTGCAAAGCAGTTTGGCATGAATGAGAAAAATGCAGGCCCTGTCTCCTGCCAAAAAAAGGGCCCTATTGCTGCTCTGATCTCAAGGCTGGTTTCTGCCGCAGGAGTTCACTTGGTGTCCATAAATCATGGGCTGCTTACAGCTGGGGCTGCCCTGAGTCGTCAGTGGGCTGTGCGCTGAGTGACAGATCCCAGCTGACTGCATTAGAACTTCAACTCGCTTCTTTCTTCCCCTCCTCCTGGTCCTCTTCCTCCTCCTTTTCACACTGACTAGAAAATTAAACCCAGACTCCTGGGAGTGGGGAGGCCAGGGCTGGGGGTGGAGACTGTTGACTTGTGTTGGGTTCTGGATGCCCGCGCCCAGCTGCTCACTCCCTGCACACTGTCTCTCTGCTCAAAACATTCCCTGGGCCCCTGAGGCCAGGGAGGATGGCTCTTTCCATCCTCTTGGAATGCTCTGGGCTGAGCTGTTGTCCTTCGTTTGTCATCGAGACAAACATGGCATCCCTTCTGGCCGCATGTCTTCTTCTTCTTCCCCACCACCCTTTCTGGAAATGCTTCCCTTCCCTTAAAGCGGAAGGACTGACACCAGCCAGATGTGTGTCTGCAGCTGACAGGCGTACACAAGCCAAGGAAGGCGGAACTAGCCGGGTGGGCCAGGGCCATGTCAGAGGGGACACCTCCAGGAAACATTTTCTTCCCCACCCATCAGCCTCACCCCTTGGTCAGTCCTCAAGGAACCTTCCTTCTGAGGGTCCAGAGGGGGAAATGCACAGACTGTGCAGAGCACCACCCCCTTCCATTCACTTCCCTAGATGTGGGGAGGTTCCCTGCCTTGTGTGAAGACGCCAATTTCACACTCAGACCTGAGCTCCCTGACTTTTCTAAGGGCAGTCACATAATTAGTTCTTAGTGTGGCCAAATTATATTTGACACTTAATTTAAAACTCGAGGTTTCATAATGCAAAATCCTCTCCTGGCAATAAGGGTGACATGCACAATGAGTGTGTGTGCAACTTGACAGCCAGGGTTGGAGGTATGGGTCCCTGTAACTCCCAGAGAAAGAAGGGGGCTGATTTTTAATGAACACTACTTTACATCCAGTGATTTCTTGGATTTATTTATTTATTTCTCATTATCCCATTTATTTTCTCATTTCCTTCCCAACTGCCCTATGAGGCAAGTGCTATTTATTGGCTCTGTTGTACAGATGAGGAAACCAAGACCCAGTGAGGTTAATTCACCTAATGTCATCCTATTAGAGAAGAGGCCAAGCTGGGGTTCATGATCTTGGGAGACTCTCACTTCCTTATGCCATTCAATTCTTCCTTTAAGGATGGGAGCAGGGGTTCCCCAAACTGGAAGCCTCGGCTACTTCACATGGGTGGGAGTTAGGGCCAGACTTTGGCTGCACACTGTAGAATGCCTGGTTACAGCAGCTTAAACAAGTACAGATTATTTTGTCTCACATAACAAGAAAGCCAGAGGCAGGTCTTCCAGGACTGGTGCAACTCAACAGTGACTTCAAGAGTCCAGACTCTTTCTATCTTCCCACACCGTTATCCCTGCATTCTAGCTTCTTGTATTCCGGTTATAAAGTGGCGGCTGCACCACCAAGCGTCATGTCTTCAGTTCAGGGAGGAAAAAGGGATTAGAGAGAAAGAAGAAAGAAATTCTCCAGCCAAGCTTTCTTCTTTGTGTTTGGGTAGGGGAGCCCTCCCCAGCAGACATTCCCTTGCATCTCATTGGCCAGAACTGGATCCCATATCCCCCACCTTGTCCACCATTTAGACCAATCATTGGCCAAGGGAATGAGTTGCCAAGGCTCATTTAAACCAATCATGATTTATCTCCTGGGGCTGGGGAGATAATCTCAGGGTCCCAGCCTCTCAAAGATCAAGTCTCTCCAGTTGCTAATTGCATAAATCACATTGTTAATAAGAAAGAAGGGATGGCTGCTGGGTATGCAATGAACTGGGTCTGCCACACCCAGTCCTTACCCTTGGGTGCCTCTTGTTCTCATAGAAGAGACCTGGGTCCCAACTGGAGAAAGACTCTGATTTGCTGGATATGCACACAGACAGCTTTGAGGAGTTTTGGAAACTTGGTTCCCTCCTAAGCCACCTTCTCTGGGCTTTGTCGACCCCAAGCTCCCTGGTGACAGGAGTTTGTGTTTTGTCCTCTGCACCTGGGTCTGTGGACCTATGTGTGCATGGGGAGTGGTAACACTATGGTCACCTCCCGATGTGTGAACATATCTTCAGTGACTTGCTCATTGCCCATCCCACAGGACTCCACAGGCCATTGCTGGGCTCCTGGCTGCCCCTCGCACTTCGTGATTTCTTATATTTCCCTGACCTTTCTCAAGAGGCTCCTCCACATGAATGGAAGGATGGTGGGAGTTTTCTAATTGCTTGGCTCCACCTCAGGCCCTCCAGGTGCAAACGGCGTCACATCTCCACTTCCTCCAGACCCCAATGGCTTCTCATATCCTTGAGAATAAAACTCAAACTGTTTACCTTGACCTACAAGGAGGGGTGACCTGGCATCCCGACATTATTAGTAGTAGCACTCCTTTCAGTCTCAAATGTGTCCTCATCTGGATGAGAAATTACCTGGTCACCTGATCAGGCAGTAGGCTCTGCATGTTCCCAGCCCTGCCTCTGTCCCCAGGCTCCTGTCCTCTGCTCCCTCCACCTCACACGCCTCATGCCAAACAGGCAGAGTGGTTCCTTGAAGGGGCAAAGCTCTTCCCTGCCTTGTTACTACACTTGAAATACACCAACCTGCTCCTTCCTCTGCTCAGTTCTACTCAGCTCTCAGATCTCATTTCAACACTCCTTTTTCAGAGGGATCTTCCTTTATCTATCCCCTACAAACTTTAATTCTATCATAGAAATGTGGTTATTTTTCTTTATTGCCAGAATCATCAATTTGAAGACATGTTATTTGTTTAATATCTCCTTCCCCCACTAGATCGTAAGCAGAGACCCCTGCATCTCCAAAGCCTAGCATAGGCTATTGCCCCATAACTGTTTTATGAATGAATAAATGAATGAATACATGATATTTCTCCCAAAGGCATACTCCCACCCCCAAGATACTAAGTTCACTATGATCATCTGCAGTGAGATATAATTCTGGCACAATTTGAGCTTCCAAGCAACATAACACTTCACTCTGAGCTACCTGTCACAGGAGGAGATTAAACAAAGCCCATCATAGAATGAGAGACGCTGCACTGTAAGGTCTTCCCTGCACCTGGTTCTCACCCTACCTCAGGCAGGATATCACCCAGTTTGCCTCCAACTCCACACCACCACATACAATGCTGTAGTTTCCCTGGAATGTGGATTTCCCAGATAGCTGAATTGATGGGTCACTAGGGATATATACTTAATAAACTTAATTGGATTAAATGCCTTCCCTTTTTTTTTTTTTTGATCTACATAAGTTCTAGAATTCTTGGGCTGATTGTCCATCTTGACAAGTGGAACCTTGAACCAAATTTAACTTGATAAAAAAAAATACATCTTTCTTCTATTCCAAGTATCATGGAAATTTTGCTACCTGTGATAGACACAGTTTTATGTGCTATTGTCCACCCTTAGGAAAAAGGCCTCAGAATGAGCTGGATGTTATGGAGGTGGCTTCGGCAATATCAACCCTTGCCCATCCCCAGGCATAGGTGACAGGAGCAAGAGATGAAAAGGAGAGAGTTCTGCTAAAGGTTAGATCTCCCTGAAGTATGATGGCATTAGCTCTCCTGGAGACCTATGGAAAAATCCATTGTGCAGAACACTAGGTTATGCTCCTCCAAGACCTGGGCTGGGCTGACAGCAACAACCAGACCCCTCCTGTGCCCAGAGAGACCAGCACTCAAGCTAGGAACCACTGAAGGGTGGGTCAGCCTGGGGCCCTTGGGATTGCTGTGGAAGGGAAAGGAGAGTCAGGGCCCTCAGATCAGCCCCAGCAGACTCAAAACAGAAAAGCCATTTGCTCCCAACCAGAACGACGAAAGGCAAATGTCTACTTGGCTTATTTGCAGCCTGTAGACAGCCCAGGCCTGATGGGCTCTGGCATGGGACATCCAGAAATTTGACGGGATGACACTGTATGAGCAGCCTGGAGTTTCACCTGAGCAGACAGTAAGAAGGACCCTGTCCCAGGGGGCAGCCACAAACAGCTTCCCAGATTCCAGCAGAATGCATTCAGACATGCACACAGACGTACAGACAAACCTGCAGACAGATGTGCGATCAAGGATAACAGATACACAGCAATGGGCACAGAGATGCATACCCTTTCATATCAACTGACCATTCTTCCTCCAGCCAGTCCCATAACCCACCTCAGTCTCCTCCAGAAGTGTTAGTTTAATGGCACTGTTGCTGGAAGTAAAAGAGCACTGAGCACTTTCTACTTCCAGCCAAGGAGGAGAAACAGGAACTGGATTGACTCTCCCACCTGAAACAACTAAGGCGTAGTACAAAGTATATGAGACGATTTTTGAGACACTGAACATCAAGCAACAGAGATGTGAAATCAACAAGGTGAGCCATACTTTTCCTAACTTACTGCCTTGAGGGAGTTTCCAGGATGCAGCAAAGGAAGGAGGAATCCCAGGGAGCGCTTAGTTAAGGAGATGGAGCTAAGATGGTCTCTGAGGAAACCAAGGCATCTGGCATTTGCAAGATAGAGTCCTGGAGAGGAGAGAGCTGCACAGAGAGACAACTCCAGAGATGTGCAGTTCCTGCTCAAATACTCAGCAAGTACTGACCAGTGCATGGTGTATGAGGATGCAACCTGAGGCCAGGGAAAGAACTACCAGAAGAGATTAGAGGGCCAAGAATATTTCCTGTTTTCACCAGCCAAACAAGAAACCCCCATTTTTCACTGGGCAGTGAGCAGAGTACTTAGAGGGGGCTGGCCTCAGCAGTGGGACAAAATTAGCCCTAGACTACCACTACTCTGGTTCCACCTAGCAAATCTTAAAAGCAAGACCCAAAAGGATCAAATCGTTCCCAAGTAACTTAATGGCATCCAGAACAAAGCTGAAGAGGATTTATAAAAATACAAAGCATCCAACAAAGTAAAGTTCAAAATGTCTGGCATCTATCAAAAATTACCACACGTGCAAAGAAGTAGGAAAGTGCAACCCATAAAGAGGAGAAAAATTAATCAAGAAAAACCTAGAATTATCAGATAACAGCATTAAAACAGTTATTACAACTGTATGCATATACTCAAAAGCTAAAGGTAAGAGTAAACTTGTTAAGTAGAGACATGGAAGACACAAAAAGGACCCAAATCAACTTCGAGAAAAATAAAGTGGAACACGTCATCAGCAAACTATAGAACAACTCAGGCAGCCATATACATATATATATACACGTATATATACAAAGAGAGAGAGAGAGGGAGAGAGAGAATCCCCAAAGGAAAGGAGAGGGGAAAGATGAAATGATGACCAAAATTTTTAATCAAACTACTAAACCTCACTCAAGAAGAAATAGATATCCTGAATATTCCTGTATCTATTATAGAAATTGAATTTGTAGTTATAAACCTTCCCAGGCCCAGATGACTTCACAGTGAATTCTATCAAACATTTAAGTAAGAAATAACACCAATTCTACACACTCTTCCAGAAAATTGAAGAGAAGAGAACTCTCCAAACTCATTCTATAATGTTAGCATTATTCTAATACCAAAATTAGACGAAGACATTACTTAAAAAAAAAAGAAAAAAAAGACTATTGATCAATATCCCTCATGAATCATGATGCAAAAATTCTTAACAAAATGTTAGAAAATTGAATCAACAATATATAAAAAGGGTAACACATTATCACCAGGTAGAGTTTATCTCAGGGAGGCAAGGTTGATTTAATATCCAAAAATCAATTAATGTGATACACCATATTAATGGAATGAAGGGGATAAAAGCCAGTTTATTATCTCAATAGACATAGAAAAAGAATTTGATAAAATACAACACCCATTCATGATGGAAATTCTCAAAAAACTAGAAATAGAATGAAATGTCCTTGACTTGATAAAAGACACTATAGAAACCTCACAGCTATCCTTATACTTAATGGTGAGAGACCAAATGCTTTTCCCTTAAGATCAGGAACAAGATAAGGATGTCTGATCTTGTCACTCCTATTCAACATTGTACTAGGGGTTCGGGACAATCTAACAAGGCAAGAAAAGCTTTTTAAGAAGGCATCTAAATTGGAAAAGAAGAAGCAAATTGTCTGTATTTGTATATGTCATGATCATCTATGTAGAAAATCCATTCACATCTACAAAACCCTACTAAAACTAACAAGTAAGTTTAGCAAAATGGCAGGATACAAAATCAATTTCTAAAAATTGATTGTATTTCTATATACTAGCAATGAGCAATTGGAAATTCTAATTCCATTGTAATGGAAATTAGAATGGCCCTCATCAAGAAGACAAGAGATAACAAGTGTTGGCAAAGACATGGAGAAAAGGGAACCCTCACGCACTGTTGGTGGGAATGTAAATTGGTGCAGCCACAATGGAAGCAGTGTGGAGGTTCCTCAAAAAATTAAAAATACAACTACCTTATGATCCAGCAATCTCACTTCTGGGTATATATCCAAAGGAAATGAAAACAGGATAATGAAGAGATATCTGCACTCCCATGCTCATTGCAGCATTATTCAAAATAGGCAAGATATGGAAACAACTTAAGTGTCTATCAGTGGATGAAAGGACAAAGAGGATGTGGTATATACATACAATGGAATGTTATTTGGCCATGAAAAAGAAGGAAATCCTGCCGTTTGCAATAACACGGATGGAACTTGAGGGCATTAATGCTAAGTGAAATAAGCCAGAGAAAGACAAATGCTGCACAGTATCATTTATATGGGAAATCTAAAAAAGTCAAACTCATAGAAACAGAGAGTAGAAAAGTGGTTACCAGAGGCTGGGGGAGGGCGAAGTGGAGTGGGGGCGGGAATAGGGAGAGGCTGGTAAAAAGGTACACACTTTCAGCTATAAGATGGATGGAAATGCTGAGGATCTAATGTAGAACATGGTGACTGTAGTTGATAACACTATCGTATAACTGAAGTTTTCTAAGAGAGCAGAACTTAAATATTTCCACCAAAGGAAAAAAATATATAAATATGTAAAGTGGTAGATGTGTTAATTAAATAGATGGGAGGAATCCTTTCACAATGTATATGTATATCAAATCATTATGATGTATACTTTACGTATCTTATAATTTATCTAAGTAAAGCTGAAAAAAAGTTTTAAATTTACAATAGCATCAAAAATATGATTATTTAAAGATAAATCCAACTAAAGATGTGTAAGACTTGTACACTGAAAACTACAAACCATTACTGAGAGAAAATAAAGAAGACCTAAACAAATGGAGAGATAAACCATGTTCCCTGGTTGGAAGGTAGTTAGGACGTCACTTCTCAAAGTGACGTATAGCATCAAAGCAATCCCACTCAAAATCCTAGCAGGCTTTGCTGTAGAAATTGACAAGCTGATTCTAAAATTCATATGGAAATACCTAAGACTTAGAATAGCCAGCCAACTTTGAAAAATAACAAAGTTGGAGGTTAGCACTACCTTATTTCAAGATCTATTATAAAGCTACAGTTAACAAGATAGTGTGCTATTAGCATCAAAATAGACAGATCAATGGAACAGAAAGAGACCTACACATATATGGACAGTTAATTGTCAAGAGAGATACAAAGAAAGAAATTCAGTGGAAAAAGAATAGTCTTTTCAACAAATGATGCTGAAACAATTGGATATGTATACATAAAAACTGAGGTTCAAGCCATACCTCATACCATATGTAAAAAAATTAGATAAAAATGGATCATATACATATACATATAAAAAAATACATATACATATTAAAAAATGGATATGATACATATACATATAAAACCTAAAACTATAGAATTTCTAGAAATTTTTGTGACATTGAGATAGGCAAAAATTTCTTAGGTAGGACATCACAAGTGTGATACATAAAGGAAAAATGATAAATCGGACTTCATCAAAATTAAAATTTTCTACTCTTCAATAAACACTGTTAAGAGAATGAAAAGACAAGTCATGCATTGGGAGAAATATGTGTAAATCACATGTCTGAGAGAGGACTTGCATCCAGAACAGACAAAGGACCCTCAAAATTCAATAATAAGAAAACAAACAATTCAATATAAAAATAATCAGCAAAAGATTTGAACAGACACTTTCAAAAGAAGATATACAAATGGCAAATAATAGTCAATAGGGAAATGCAAATGAAAACCACAATGAGATACCACTGCACACTTATTAGAATAGTTCCGATTAAAAAGGCTGACCATACCAAATGCTGGTGGGATGCAGAAGAACTGGGACTCTCATACACTGCTGCCAGGAATGTGAAATGGTGCCATCACTTTGGAAAACAGTTTGACAGTCTCTTTAGAAAGTTAAACATACACCTAGCACATGATCCAGCCACTCCCAGATATTTGCCTAAGAGAAATAGAAGCAGAAGTCCACCTGAAGACTTGTAGACAAATGTTTATAGCAGCTTTATTTGTAATAGTCAAAAACTGGAAACAATCCAAATGTCCATCAACAAATGAATGGACAAATAAGTGCTGTATTAAAAGAACAAAATGCCAGGGCCAACCCCATGGCCTAGTGGTTAAGTTCGGCATGTTCTGTTTCTGCAGCCTGGGCTCAGTTCCTGGGAGCAGACCTACACCACTCATCAGCAGCCATGCTGTGGTGGTGACCCACATACAAAATAGAGGAAGATTGGCACAGATGTTAGCTCAGGGTGAATGTTCCTCAGCAAAAAAAGGGAAGATTAGCAATAGATGTTAGCTCAGGGTGAATCTTTCTCAGCAAAAGAAAAAAAAACACCAAAATGCCTAAGATATATAGCTGTACACTCATGTTCATAGCAGCATTGTTCAATAGCCAATAACCAAAAGGTGGAAGCAACCCAAGTGTCCATAGATGGATGAATGGATAAACAAAATGTGGTATATACATGCAATGGAATATTATTCAGTTTTAGGAAGGAAGGAAATCCTGATACACACTACAGCATGGATGAACCTTAAGGACATTATGCCAAGTGAAATAAGCTGTTCACAAGAAGACAAATACTGTATGATTCCACTTACAGCAGGTACCCAGAGCAGCCAAATTCATAGAGACAGCAATAGAGGGGTGGTTGCCAGGGGCTGGGGGCAAGAAGGTATGGGGAGTTACTGTTTAATGGGTGCAGAGTTTCACTTTTGCAAGATGAGAAGAGTTTTGTGGATGAATAGTGGTGATGGTTGCACAACAATGTGAATGTACTTAACACTATTGAACTGTACACATAAAAATGTGTAAGATGGTAAATTTTATGTTATATGTATTTTACCACAATTAAAATTTTTTAAACTTTTTTTTAAAAAGTGCCAGAGGAAGGAAGAGATTCCTTAGACCTTGAAAGAATCCTAGACAGCTTCCCGAAGGAGGTTTAGGTGAGGTCCAGGAAGGAGAGTAGGATTTACCTAGAGAACAGGAATTGGGCACCCCAGGCAGAAGACAGCTGAAGCAAAGGCAGAAAAGCCAAAGAGGGCTGGAGGGTGTGGGGTCGGAGAGCCAGCAGCAGGGCACCTGGCGTTGGGAGGGATGAGGCTGAAAAGTCGACTGGGCCCACCAGTGAGGGCCTCCCAGCCTCTCTTAGAGAAGAGAAACATTTGTAAACATCAGCCCCACAGCACAATGGCTCCACCGAGACGGCCATTCGGGAAGGGAAAGACTTGGGGTCGCCTCTGACAGTCGTCGACAAATAAACATGTCCCTGGACATTCAGGAAATGCTCAGCAAGGCTGTGTCCAGGCGGGGCTGTTTGCTTATCTATGACTTTCCTGCTTTCCATCACCCTGTCAGCAGCCACCCTGGCCCCATCCTGACCCTGACGCCGGCCTGGCCTGGGCTCAGTCATTGGCTTCAGAAGAAAAGAGGGCTCTGGAAGGAGAAGGAAGGCACAGGGGCAGCAGGAGTGTGTGTGGTCAGCGGGTGAGGGTGTATGTCAGAGTGCATTTGCACACAAACAGGTCTGACAGCATTGTGAATGGCACAAAGTGTGTGTGTGCGTGCATTTGTCCACATGTGCACACGTGGATCTGTGTGTACATGTGAAGGCAGACACATGTCAGCGTGTGTGTGTGTGTGTGTGTGTAGTTCACACCAGAGTAGGTGGGGGCCTGGGTGAAGCAGTGTGGACTCTAGGCCAACATGGACTGAGTTCAAATCCAACTCAGGCAAGTTGCTTAGCCTCCCTGTGCCTCAGTTTCTACATCTGTTAAATGGGAAAAATCATATTACCTATCTCACAGGGTTGTTGTAAGGATTGAAATGAATTCATGAATAAAAAGCACTTGATCAAATGGGGCCAGTACATAGTAAAGTGTCTAATAAGTGTTAGCAATTATTATTCAGAAATAGACGTGTGTGTGTGTGTACGTGCATGCGCAAGTGTGTGTTGGTGTGGGTTCTGAGTGTGGAAATGTAAGCAGCTGTGCAGTGAATGAGCTTGAGTGTTCTTGAGGGCACCTGTGCCAGGATTCAGGGGAGAGCAGCCACAACCAGCCAGGCGCTGGTCCCCAGGGCACAGCTTCCTAGCCTGGTGCCCCGCCTCCCATGAAGGCAAGCTAGGCCTTTGGGCAGCTTCCTTCTCTGCAGCCCTCTGCTGTGGGGAGCAGGCCCACGCTTCCTGCCTTGGGCTCCTCAAGCCTCCTGCTGTCTTTCCATTTCCTCGGGCTGCAGGAGTGTGAATATTTTTTCTGTCAAAGCCACTGACCCCAAAAAGAAATCAAGCAAGGATCACATAAAAAATCAACTTAATCTGGGGACTGTTTTTCCTTGAAAAACAACAAAGGAACTCAACTCGTCTGCTTTTTAAATCAAGAACAGTAAGTGGTGCCAATTCTTTAAAAAAAGTCCTCAATTTCATATTACGTGGAACTGCTTTATAAAAGGTAAAGCACTTTACAGATGTGAAGAATTCTTCTCGTTTAGAGGCACAGTGCGTCCCATGGTGGGTGTGGGTGGGGGACCCAGTAAGGGGAGAAAGAGAGACCAAGAAGAAAACCTGATGGTGGAGCTGAGAGGTTCATCGGGGAGGTGAACTTCAGATCCAACCTTCGGTGTTCGTGGGCTAACCGTGGCTCTCTGTTCTTGAACTGCTTGAACCCTCAAACCTCTAGAGGTTACATTCTAGATGGAAACAGTGGGCTTTGGAATCAGGCTGCCTGGATTCAAGTCCTGGCTCTGCTGTCACCAGGAGGGCTGCTCCATTAAACACCCTGTCCCTGGAATTGTGCAACCCGGGGGCCCACTTAGCAGGTACATGAATTGGGCTATAGTGGGATGAAAGGTGACTCCAAAAGTATATGTCTATGTCCCATCCTATAACCTGTGGATATTACCTTATATGGCAAAAGACGTGAATAAGTTAAAGATCCTGAGAGGAGTCGCCTATCCTGTATTATCCAGGTAAGCCCAAAATCCAACGACAAGTGTCCTTATAAGAGAGAGGCAGAGAGAGATTTGAGACAAACAAGAGGAGAAGACAGACATTCAGAAGAGAAGGTGAGGTGAACACGGAGGCCAAGATTGGAGGGGGGAAAGTGACAGTTCCTTCCTCCTAGATTTTTTTTGAGGATTAAATAATAAAATGAATGTCCAGTTAGCTATACAACTCAGGGTTCGGCTTTAAGATTCAGGGTGGCAATATTAATCCCTCAGTTGTGTCCCAGAGCTCTCACTGCTGAGGACACATGATGAGCAAGATACAGGATCAGCATCATAGTGGGAATTTTGAGGTTTATGTCTGCCTTGGAGGCCCTGAAGCCTGCTTCTCTGCTTTCCTCACCTCCTGACTCCTGGCAACAGTCGAGAGCTGCCCAGTTTCCTTGTCTCTAATTGTCCACCAATGTCTATTCTCCTCTTTCCTCATTTTAGTAGCAGGAACTGCTGAGAGTCAGCTGGACACACAGCTCTCCAAATAGAGTCTTCATTTCCCACACTCCCTTACAGCTAGGTGCAGCCGTCTAAGTTTCAAGCAATGGGGCATGAAAGGAAGTGATGTGTGCCCTCAAAGGGAAGCTACATGCCCTCTCCTTTCTCCCACTTCTGAGATCTACAAGGTGGATTGGTAGAGTCCCTTTCAGTCAGGCAGATAAGGACAACTCCAGAGATATGCTGTCCAACACTAGAGCCATTAACTATATGTGCCTACTTAAATTAATTAAAATTAAATAAAATTTAAAACTCAGTTCCTCAGTCACTCTAGCCACATTTTAAGTACTCGATAGACACCTGTGGCTAGTGGCTACTCTATTGGACAGCACAGATAGAGATCATTTCCATCATCACCAAAAGTTCTCTTGGACCGTGCTGTCCTGGACGATGTGGAGCAACAAGACGGAAGGAGCCTGGGCCTTTGGGGAGCTCTGAGGAGCAAAGCCACCCTGCAGCCTCCTCTGCCCTGACTGCCTATCGTCTTGTATTTTTATAAGACAGAAATAAACTCTCTACCTTACCTGTCAATGCAGCCAAGGCAATATCCTAATAAACACTCTTTAAAAATCAACCCCTTTTCCACTTAAGTTACCAGAGGCAGTTTCTGTTGCTTGCAATGAAGAATGTTGACTGCTACAAAAATGAGTAAAACAGGAAAAATAAGAGATTGCTCATGTGGTCTGGGAGAGCAGGGAGGGCTTCTCGGGGAAGTGCTGTTTACACTGAGACCTTTGCCATTTGCTCTGTCCACAGCAGTGGGATTATGTTGAGGTCCTCAGGTCACTCACTGCTGTGCCCCAGGCAGAGCCACAGTGCTGGGTCAAAGTGGTGCACATGATGTGAGACAGGATGCTCCTCCCCCTAAAACGGACCTAGATTTATTCACCCACAGGAAACAGCTGATCCCAGTTCTGAGGCAGGAAATGTACAAGATGGGCCCATGTCACACCAGCTGGCAAGGACTCTACAAAGACACTAGGGTAGTGTCAAAAGGATCGGGAGCCAACTGAAGAGAACAAAGATGGAAGAAGTCGGGTGTCAATAACAGAACTAACTGCAATGGATTAAAATGCATCAAATATGCGTGATGTGAGTCCATAATGATACTAAAAACAAACAAGCAAACAGAGGAGGATGACTGGAAACAAACTTCTTGTTTTGACGACTGGTAAATAAAAGGAGGAATCCAGCCTGATCCTGCTCTTCCTTTATGAACAGTACACTGGGTAACCAAATAGTGGGTGAGGAGAAGTTTCTCTTTGCTAACAAATGAGGTAGGAATGATAGGTCTTGCAGTCCTTTATGAATTTATGGATCTAGGCTTTAAATATCACAAAAAGAGAGATAGCCAGACATTATATGTCTCCTGATGGAGGAATATACCACCAACACCAGCACCCTTGGCAAAAACAGAAGTAAGATACAAAAACCCCTGAATCTGATCAAACGTCTAGATCCAGCTTCCAACTTACAGGAAATTCAGAGTCCAGAGGAGCTTGCTAAACATACAATTAGAAAATTCAGGCTGTGAGAAACTCTTCTGAACAACAATCAAACAAATCAACTTCATGAAAAAAAATTAGAGGAGGAAATTATGGATTGATAGACTCCAGAGATGTAACAACTAGTCTCAATGTGTGGCCTTATTTAGATTGTGACTCAGACAAACTAAAATTTTTTTTAAACTATGACATTAATGAAGCATTTGGAAATTTGGACAATGACTGGATATTTGATGATCTTAAAGAATTACTATTAGTTCTTTTAGGCATAATAATGCTACTTTCAGATGAAATGATGTGAGGTGTGGGGTCTGCTTCAATATAATCCAGAAAGGGCAGAAGTGAATGGGGATGTGGATGAAAAAAAAATGTCCATGAGTTGATAATTGTTGAAGTTGGGTAATGGGTACCCAAGCCTTCATTATACTGTTCTCTTTCTGTTTGGATATTTGAAAATTTCTGTTTGACATTTTCTAAAAGAATCATTTGGTATCTTTATCTGGTTGAAGTTTTCTAAAAATAATTTTAAAAATAATAATTCACCACACATGAATCCCAGGTCCAGCCAAGCCAACTGGGCCAAAGCAGATTTTGGGTTCTGCTGCCTTCCCCGCCTGCCCAGAGGCAACTCCCCTTCCATCAGCCAACCCGCTGGTCCCATGCCTGTCCCTGCTGATTTTATCTCAGGGACCTCGGCAGCCTTCCCTGCCATTGGGTCTTTTTGTTGTTGTTGCTTTAACAACTGCTTTACTGAGATATAATTCATATATTACACGATTCACTCATTTAAAGTGTACCATTCAATGGTTTCTGATATAGTCACCAATATGTACAACCATTACACAGCCAGTTTGAGAACGTTGCCACTGGCTCTTTATCACATACACACTCCAAAAATTAATACCTTCAAATCTTACACAAAAGGAGTTGGAGTCTTGATCCGTTCTTTCCCAGAAGGCCCCTGTGCCTTTTATGTGGTTGTCCTGTAATGATACAAGTTCTGTGTATCATTTACTATACACACACACAGTAAGCACCACCTCACTGGCCACCACACCACTGAATAGTGAATGCTGGCCTTCCAGGCCCGGGCCCAGCATGAGCAGAGGCTAGAGGCTTGGTGCTGTGCCCACTTGGGGTCAACAGGAGTCCTAAAGTCATTCAGAGATGAAAGAGGACACAGGAGGCGGAGAGATCCAGGCGAGGCTGAGGAGACTGGACTCGAGGGGGCCCCTAACACTGGAGAGGCTGCAGGTGTCCCTGCCCAGAGGGATGGGAGCCACTCCCCTCTGCCCTCCTCCCAGGTGGGAAAGCCCACTCCATCACCACCCGTTCCTGTCCTCCTGCCCCAATCCTGAGGCCTGCAAATCACCAAGGCCGCTAAGCCCATCCAGTCACACTTTTCAAAGCAGTAGTTTCCTTTATTCGAAGACAAGAGACATTTCCACTGTGGGCAGGCCAGCTAGGAGCCCTTTCTCTGTCCTGTCCTCCCTTCGCAGGGAATCAGTCTTCTTAAACTTCATCCTCCCAGAGACCATCTGGATAAAACCATTCTGGAAACTCAGGCAGACGCTAAGCCCAGAGCTCTCATCCATCTTGCCCTGTCAGAGCCCAGCGCTCTGGCCTTTAAGGATTTAAGCTGGGGCCACTACGGGCCTCCTGGCCACAGGAGAGAGCCCTGCTTGCACTCAGAGCCGAAACGTCCAGATATCTCAGGGACTGTAAACTGCCTTGTGGTCTTCTCCAGCCCTCCTACTTCGGGGCCCTTGGTGCCCCTCTGCTGTGTCACCCAATTGTAATCCAGAGAAGCAGTGTGGTAGAGTGGGAAGAATGCAGAGACCCAGGGCTGGAATCTTTCTCTGCTGTGTGACTTTGGCCAAGTGACCCAACCTCTCTGAGCCTCAGGGACCTCATAAGTAAAATAGTGGTTAATAATGCCCACCTTGGGGAACCACAGTAAGGACTAAATGAGATAATGTACTTTAAAATTACCCCCCTCCTCGTTTACTCTGCATCAGCCTTCTTACTGTTCCTTGAACTCTCCAACTACCCTCCCACCTCAGGGCCTTTGCACTTGCTGTTCCCTATACCTGGAAACTCTTTCCCTGGATATCCATGTGCGTGGCTTACTTCCTTCAGGTCTCAGCTCAAAATGTTATTTTGTCAAAGAGGCCTTCTTTAACCAGCCTATCTAAAATGGACATTACGACCACCACCACCCCCCACTATTCCCCACCAGCCCCCACCACCCCCACCTCCATTCCTCTCTGTCCTTTACGCTGCTTTAATTCTCTCCAAAGCCGTTAAGACTACCTAACACATTAGAGAGTAACATGTTTATTAATGCCTGTCCTCCCCGCTGGAATGTAAGCTCAGTGAGGGCAGCAACCATGTCTGCTTTGTTCCCTGCTGTGTCCCCAGTGTAGGGACAGTGCCAGCCACCTAGAAGTCACTCAACAACTATTTAACCAAAGGAGGAATAAATGGCCGATTGTATGAACGAGCCACCTTGCACAGGGCCTGGCCCGTCATAGGCACTCAGTAAACAGGAGTTATCACCGCTACTAATTTGCAGGTGCTGAGAGAGGCCCGAGGGGGCCTGGACTTTTGGGAACAGGTGGGGCTAAAGAGAAGAGCTCAGGTGGACTCAAAGCTACCCACAGCCTGTCCAGAGGCCAAACACCACACGCCAGCACATTTGGCCAAGGCAGGGATTTGCCATCCCGGCCTGAGGGGGCCTCGAGCCCCACCTACTACAAGCCCTGCACCCGGGGGATGGGGCCGGGCCTGGTCCTGAGGCTGGACAGACCCTCCCACCCACACCTAGACGGGGTGCCCAGCCACCCTGGGGCTGATAAGAGGCTCTCTGTCCCCTAGAGAGCCTGAGCAGCAGGAAGGGCTGGTTACTAGGACTGAGTTTGTGGTGGACCCCCAGGCCAGGTTGGGAATTAGGCCAGGCCCAGCCAGGGGAACCAGAGAACAAGGGCATGAGTCTGTAGCCCCGAACTGTGCCTCCAGGGTCTGGAGTTTCCCAGCTCAGAACAGGCTGGGCCCCAAATTATGGAGGAAAGAGCAAATCTGGGAGGAAAGCCCAGCTCCATCCCTGTGACTAGGTGACCTCAGGCCAACTACTAACCTCTCAGAGCCTCAGTGTCCCCATCAGTCAGGGAGAAATAATAATATCCACCTCAAAATGCTGACAGGATGGCTATTAAGAAGAATAATAGTTACTATTTACCAGCGCTTTGCTATGTCCTAGGGCTGTTACATTATCTCTTTGATTCTCAAAACACCCCTAATGTTAGGTGTTGCTATTCCTGTTTTACAGAGGAGAAAACTGAAGTTCAGAGAGGGTAGCGGCCAGACCAAAGCCACACAGCTAGGAAGAATCAGAGCAAAATTGGGCCCAAGTCTGCTGGTTGTAAAGTCCTGTTTCAACCACCACCTAGAGAATGCACTTAAGCACCGCCCCCCGCACCTGTCTAGGCACAAACAGACTTCCAATCAATGCAAATTTTCTTTTCCTTCCCTGAGATTCAGCTCTTGGGACAGGTGAGCCCGGCTACAGAGGCTAAAGGAGCAGGGAACCAGGTGGCCCTTAGGCCGGGTTAAGGCTGCAGCAATGGCCCCTCCCAGCCCCAGCTAAGCACAAAGAACCTGGGCTGGCTTCCTGCTCCCAGCAGGTTGCGAAGAGGCCCTTGCCAACACCGCCTCCCCAGCCCGGGCAGGCTGGGGTCAGCCCCACAGAGGAAGTTCACCCAGGTCAGGCCTGCCCCTTTCCCACAGCCCGGAGTGACCCTCACAGCTTTTCCACTCACCTCTGGGTCCACAGTATCCCAACGCCCCCTGCCCAGGGCCTGTGGGTAATGCTGCCTTGGGCATTGCTCCGGCGATAGGGGACAGCCTAATTCACATTTGACCCACACCAATCGATCAGGGAGGGGTGGGGACATTCATAAATCCATATCAAACAGCCCCCAAATTATGACAGATGACATGGCAGTCATAAAATTGCACAAGCAAAACTCACCAAGTCATTAATTTCATGGCCGTAGAAAATAAACAGACACATTTTTTCGCGGCCCTAATAAATTTTTTAAAACTCAAAGAATGGTCCATCTGCTTCGAATAATTTTTAATTTCCTATTCTGTCTCATTCCCATTAGCTATTCCACTGAGATATTTGCTAAATTCTTTCATTTACCTCCTCCCATCTGTATTCAATTACCCTATTCCCAGATAGAGCGAGTTTTTGTTTCTCCTAAGCGCAGGACGAAATACCCCCGCCTGTACCTTAAAGCAAATGTTATGTGTGTTTTATTATCTGTTAGACCGTATGAGTCATTCTAACTCGATTGCCTGTGTGGAAAGGCTTGGAGAGCAATCTGATTTTGATGTTTTCTGGCTTGGGTGGAAAACACCTGCCCGATTCTCAAAGCTAATCTATTAACGTGGTAAATGCTGTAGCAGATGTTCCTGAGTGAGCAAGGGGCCATGCTGGGCTGTGACCGGGCCCAGAGTGTCGGGCACACGGTAGAAATGCCCAGAGATCAGAGGCCAGCAATGCCACTGGGGGCTGAGCTGTCATGAAGTCACATTTTCCAGCCAGCTCCCAGGCTCCCGCTGGCTGGTGACTCCCCACTGCCTTCCTGGGCTTTCAACAGCCACTCTACATGGAAGGACATTTCAAGGTCATCTGGTCCACTCCACCGCACTCTTATTTTTTACAGTAGGGAGACTGAGGCCAAGAGAGGAGGTGTCCTTTCCCAAAGGCACACAGCATTCTGAAAAAGGAGAACATCCTTAGCGGCTGCAGGTGGGTACAGGGAGCTGAGATTCCTTTTGTGGAGGTAGGGAAAGGAGGAGAATCCTGTGAGCATACCTTTCCCCCTCGTGCCTTTTACCTAGGAAAACAAGATCACCTAGGGTCTTTTCAGTCTAAAATTCTTCACAGGCCGTCTTTCCTCAACCTGCAGGGGCTGGGCCAGGGCTGCAACAGAAAGGGAGACTGAAAAGCACGTTGAGAGGCCAAAGCCTTGCTCCGGGCGGGTTGGTTTCAACAGTGTACACACTGGGACCTGCAAAGCCCTAGGAAGGTGGATTGCCAGGCCAAGCTGCAGATCTTGGGAGGTACTGGGGTCCCCAAAGCCACATATGGCAGGATCCATGTAGCTGCACTGTGGGTGCCCACATCCACTCAGCACTCATTATTTCCATGCATGCTGGTGGCTTCTTACTATGGGCACCTGCAATACTGCCTGAGGCTTTCTCTGACCTGGGATCATGTTCAGTAGACCTTCAGGACAAAGAGACGTCAGGGACTTGACACTCCCAAGAGCAGCCCTAAAACAATGATGAATGGGAGCTGGTGTGTAAATACCCCAGCTCCCTCCTCTCTTGGATGGGACAATTCTGAGACATGTCTACACCAGTGATTCTCACCAGTGCTATGATTTTGCCACCCAGGGGACATTTGACAATGTCTGGAGACATTGTAGTTGCATGGTTGCTCTTGGCATCTAGTAGGCAGAGGCCAGGATGCTGCTAAACATCCTACATTGCACAGGACAGCCACCTACAACCAAGAATTATCCAGCCCAAAATGTCAGTACTGCTGAAGTTGAGAAGCCCTGTTCTCCACCCTCTCACAGAGGTCCCCAGTGGGATTGAGCCCCAGATGCCCACAGCAATAACCTGCTCATTTAGGCACCTTCTCCCGACTTCTTTCCCCTCCCTGGCCCCCTTCCCCACGCCCCTTCCAGCACTTCCTAGGACCACCTACTTTCACTCAAATCCTCATCTCAAGGTCTGCTTCTTGTGGTCCAACCTAAGATTATTACTACAGTCATGGTGACAACTTTGGAAGGGTCTCAAAGACTTGAGTTCCTATTGCAGCCATCTACACTCTTACCATACACACTCAGTCCCAATGACACACACACTGATGTGGCTTCTTGAGGGCACATATATGGGGGCACACCAGACCAGCGTGGGCAGGAAGTCCTTTGGTTCTACTCTGGTGCACCAGCTGAATGGAGCTGTGTTCACCCTGCAAAGAGATGTAAGACTTGAGTACAGGTTCGTTGCAATCCCTTTTCAGAATCCCAGCTGACTTCTTTGTAGAAATTGATAGGCTGATTCTAAAATTTATACTTAATTACCAGGGACCAGGGAAAGCCAAAACAGACTTGAAAAAGAAAGACAAAGTAGGCGGAATCACACTTCCTGATTTCAAAGCTCGCTACAAAGCAGCCGTAATCAAGATAGTGTGGTACTGGCACAAGGATAGATACAAAGATCAATGGACTAGCGTTGAATGTCCAGAAATAACCATATGTCTGTAGTCAACTGACTTTCAACAAGAGTGTCAAGACCATTCAATGGAGAAAGGATAGTCTTCATCAAAATTGAAAACTTTTGTGCTTCTATGGACACCATCAATAAAGTGAAAAGACAATCCACAGAACGGGAGGAAATATTTTCAAATCATGTATCTGGTTGGGGACTTATATTATAAGGGATCCATGAATTTAGAACTATTTTCTCCTGGTGAATTTAAATTTCATATATTGACCCTCTACATCTCTAATGATGCCTTTTGCCTTAAAGTCTATTTTGTCAGATAGTAATACAATCATGCCAATTTTCTTTTGGTTAGTATTTTTCTTGTATTTTTTCACTGTTCTACTTACAAATTTTTATATGTCCTCATGTTTTAGGCATGTCTCATGTAAGCAGAATTTGGCTTTTCTTTTTTCAATCTATGATACTCTATGTGTTTTAATTGGAGAGTTCAGTCTACTTATATTTATAGAAATTACAAATATATTTGGCTTTATTTCTATGATCTTATTTTGTGTGTTTTTTTCTAATTTGTCCTTTTCCTAAGGATTTTTCATCTTCTTTGTTGCATTGTTTTGAACTGATTGAGGTTTTTTACTCACTCCATTTTTTCCCCATGTGCTGGTATGAAAGATAGGCATTCTATTTCTTTTTTTTTTTATTGGTGACTTGGCATTTTGAAATGATTACAGAACTTAATCTAGTTTAAGGTTCATCAACATCTTAGCCTCCTGAACAATGCAAAGTACTTTGAAAGCATTAATTTCACTTACTTAAGGCCCACCCTTTTAGCTCCATCTCTCGTGTAACCCCATGGAATAGACATTGTTTTGGACAATCAGTGTGTTTGTTCAAATTTACCCATATTTTCATTATTTTCTTAATTCATCATTTCTTCTTGTATTTGAGACTTTCTTCCTGAGATCATTTTTCTTCTCTTTAAGTTCATCCTTCAGAAATTAATTGAGGGTCTGTTATTTATAAATTATCTTGGTTTTAGTATAAAATGTCTTTGTTTCCACCCTTACTCTTTTTTTTTTGCATTTATTGAGATATAATTTACACACTATAAAATTCACCCTTTGAAAGTGTACACTTTAGTGGTTTTAGGTTTAGGTTTAAAAGCTTATAAAGTTTTGCAAACATCACCACTATCTAATTCCCCAACATTTCATCACCCAAAAGGGAAATCCCATGTCCATTACCATCTTCTTTCATTGTTACTGTTGACACTATTGTAATTAATCACCCATTAGTTCTTATTTCTTCTAATTACAGAAGTTGTGAACAACAAAATTTTTTCTTTCTGAGACTTTTAAGATCTTCTCCTTGTCTTTGGTATTCTTCAGTTTGACTATGATGTGATTATGTCTGGACTTCTTTTTATTCATCTTGTTTAGGATTCATTGGAATTCCTGAATCTGAGGATTCATGTTTTTTAGTAATCATGAAAAATTCTCAGCTACTATGTCTTTGAATATTATGTCTCTCCCATTATTCCTATAATCACTTTCCAAAAATCTGATTAAACATATATTAAAGATTTTTATTCCATTCTCCATGTCTCTTAACCTCTTTTTCATATTTTCCATTTTTCTTTCTATGCTACATTACGTGTAGTTTTTTCAGGTCTATCTTCCAGTTTACTAATTTCCTCTCCAGCTGTGTCTATTCTATTTGTTCCATTGCGTTTTTAATTTCATGTGATAGATCTTCATTTCTAGAACCTCTGTTTGTTTATTTTTCATTTCTGCCTGGTCATTTTTATCATCCTTTGCTTCTTTCTTGTGCCACAGAAGTTCAAGCTGTGAAAGCTGTAAGCTGCCCGACAAGATAGATGTCCTCAAGGTGTGCAGCAGTTTCAGCAATCACTTAATTCCCTGGACAGATGTTTTCAATTTGTTCCTAGCCTCTCGTAATTTCCTTATTTTCCTATAGGCCCTTTCATTAAATGAAGAGAATTTCAAAAATATTTTTTCCAGCATCCTTACATGTTTTGTAACTGATATATTTGTAAACCTTTAGTCATCATATAGATTTTAAAACACTTTGTTTCTTTTCCAATGTCTTTGCTTTTAGAAAATAACTATTAAGCACCTACTATGTGCCAAGAACTGTGCTGGAGATTCAGAGGAGAACAAGACAGAGCTTGTTCCTGCCCTCGGGATTGCTTATGGTCTATGGAGAAACTAGACACTTAACCAGGCAAATGCACCCCACAGTTAATTGGTGCTCTGATGGGGTAGGCATTAGTAAACAGGCCACACTGAGATATATAGAGGCCAGAAACACTCTCATAATCACATTAACTCTCTTTAAGTAGATATTCAACTTTTATTTAAGGGGGAAGAATGCAAAGCAAAACTCAAGTTCTTTTCCTATATTAGAAGACATTAGGGAAGCTGTCTGTCATTATTCAACATGTGTTGTTACTGGAACTTGCATCTTTTGCACGGAGTTCCTAGCACCCACTCAAGCTACTTAGAAAGCCAGCTATTCCAACCACATACAGTAGCCTCCTGGAGGGATTTTCTGGTAAATTACATTTCCGCTGATGTTTTATTTGCTTCCTTAGCCATCCCTTAATTCTAGTGTTGTGAGTAACTACTGCTGCATAACAATTCACTTCAAAACAGTGGCTTAAAATGATAACTATATGTTACAGGTTGAATTTTGACCCCCTATAAGATATGTTAAAGTCTTAACCCTCAGTACTTCAGAATGTCATCTTATTTGAGAAATATGGTCATTGCAGATGTAATGACTTAAAATGAGGTCATAACGGAGTAGGGCGGGCCCCTAATCAAATATGACTGATGTCCTTATAGAAAGAGGGAAATTTGAATACACAGACTCAGGGAGAACACCAGGTGAAGAGGGAGGCAGAGACAGGAGTGATGCGTCTACAAGCCAAGGAACGCCAAGCACCAGAAGCTGGGAGGAAAGCATGGCACAGATGCTCCCTCAGAGCCCTTGGAAGGAAGCAGCCCTGCCAACACCTTGATTTTGGACTCTGGCCTCCAGTTCTGTGAGAGAATACATTGCTGTTGTTTTACCCAGTTTGTGGTCATTTGTTACTTAGGCAGCCCTAGGAAACTCATATATGACCATTTATTCTGCTTATAAATCTGGAGGCTGCCTGGACTCCAGGCAGTTCTTGCTCTGGGTCTGTCACCCCATAGGGCAGCTCACACACACAAGAGAGAACCTGGGAGAAGCTATTTGGCCTTTTCTAACCAGCCTCAGAAGTCACAGAACATCACTTCTGCTACATTCTGTTCAAGGGGGCTTGCCTAGCTTCAAGGTGAGGGGACACAGACTCCACCTCCTAATGAGAGGAGTATCTAAGAATTCATGGACATGTATTAAAACCACCCTACCAGCTCGTCAGGGGGAGCATCTGACCTGGAGGCTGAGGGAAGGCTCCCTGGAGACAGCAATGTCTGCCTGCCTGAACCCCTAGGTGTAAGGAGGTACCAGGTGAGCAGGGCATGTGCCAGGAAGAGGAGCCACTCCCCCTGCCCCAGCCCTGAGCCTCTCAGCTGATGCTGGAGTACTGCGCCCCTTCCATCCTCAAGCACAGCCTCCAGCCCTGACAGGGTCCCAGGCTCACTCATTTGGCTGAGGCTCTGTGCCAGGCCCTGGAGATCCATACTCTGCCCAGATGCCACCCAAGCCAAAGGGTTCCTCTCCGCCTGCCACCCAAAGGAATGGAGGGGAAGTTCATGTGCTTCATGTAGCTGACAGAGAGCCTTCTTCTTGTCCGCAGTCTGAGGACATTTCCGTCCCCACTAATCTGGGCAGACAGGAGGCCCTTCAGAGAGGGCTCCCCACACCAACACCAGCCCCCGATGCTCAGGGCTCAGTCTCAGGGTCTGAGGCAGTTCCCCACGAACTCCAGCTGTGGCTCCTCAGTTCTCTGCCTCCTGACGAGTCTGTAAAGCTTCTCCTCCCCTACCCACCGCACCCCTCGCTGCGGATAAGGAGATAGAATGCATTTCCGGTATTGCTGTAGTCTGAGAAGGCCACTCTTCTGTCAAGGGAAATATGCAGTTTTCTGATTACCTGGACGTACCTAATCTGGCACAGAGGGACACACACACACATACGCTGCTCTCCTTTCTCCGTGAGGCCTCTGATCTCCAGAAGAGGCTGAACAAAGGTTCACTCAAGGTCACATCACCCTCCCCTCCAGCCCGGCCTCCACCCCCAGAGCAGCAACCAAGACCATCAGACCGGTCTGTGTGGGGCAGCAGTGCCCACCCACTGAGCATCAGCTACAGGTCAGCCTGCGCCGTCTGTCCTTGCTGGCCTCCTTGCAAGGGACGTGTTCTGTCTCCTCAGTCACCAGTGCAGAAGCGGAGGCTGGGGGACCGGGCTGCTAGTGTGCCAGAGCCAAGACTCACTGTCATGTTCGTCTCAACATTTATCTCTAGAACCTGAGACCATTCTCTTCTCCCCCTCAGCCTCCTCCTACTGCACTTCTGCCTCTCTCATTCTCTCCTTCAACCCCTCTGTCCATCTATTTTTGTGTCTCTGAGCTCTTTTTCTCTTTGGCTGTAACCCTCACAAAGGTCTAGGGCTATCTAAAGGCTGTTTCGAATTTTCTCCAGAATGGGGTCACCTTCCCTTCAGTCTTTGGTGCTGGGACCTGGCCATGCTCATTAGGAAAATCCCGTGAAGGAATGAACCTGCCGCCTGCTTCTCCCCACCCTACAAGGACCTTTCCCAGGTCTTGAAGCTGAGACCCAGGGTAGGATGGATGGGGAGAGAATGGCGGAAGACCAGAATGACAAGGGACGGGCTTATTCCCAGTGGTCAGATACAACAGGACACAGACAGCAAAGGGGACAGGAATTCAATTCTTATCAATAATCAAAATTCCTCCCAACTTGAAAGCTCCAGCCCAAAGTGGTGCTGCCACTGGCCAGCTGTGTGACCTTAGCTATGTCACCTAACCTCGTTGAGCCAATGATAATCCCTACTTCAAAGGATTGTTGTTATGATTCATTGAGATAAGACTGTCAATTTGTTTGGAATGCTCTGGGCTGCAAATAACAGAAAAGTCAACCAAGACTTGCCTGAGCAATAAAGATATTTAATTATTTCACACACTGAGATTCTAGAGGTAGTTTTCAGGCTCTGTGCAATGATTCAGAAATGCCATTTCTGTATTTTTGCTTCACCATCCTTAGCTTGTTGTTTACATCTCATGATGTTTCCTTATGGCTGAAAGATAGCTGCTGAAGCTCCAGACATCATGTACCACATTCAAAAGAAGAACACCCCATAAACTAATAAACGGCCCTTCAGGTGATGGATTCCATTGCAGATGATCCAAGGAGGCCACCTTGAGAGATTCTGCCCTGCAGCATGGTCATGTAATACGAAACTCACTCTCACCTCAGAGGCTTTTGCATTTTGAAAAGGCCTTCAGAGAAAAGGTAGCACTCCATGCACCTGTGGGGCTAGGAAGGGTCAGGAGAAGTTTCCAGGCAGCTCAGGTCCTATCACAACCTTCAGAGCCGGAAGGGACCTGAGAGAGCCTCCCCCTCCTCCATACAAATGGGGAACCGAGGCCCAGGGCAGACAAGTGATTTCCTTGGAGTCACACAGCAGAGCCGGGCCAAGGATTCCTGGCTCTGAGCCCCTCTTAGTGCTCTGGGGGGAGTCCAGAGCAGGGAGGGCTCTGACCAGGGAAGGCAGCTGTCTTAGGTGGGTCCCCCAGAGGCAGAGCCTGGGCCAGGGATTCCTATCCAGATGATTTACTGGCGGAGGCTCTGAGAAGAGGAGTGAGGGAGGCAAGATGGGGAATGGGTAGACGCTAAGCCAGAATATGGTGTCAGCTGGAGTCTAGCCCCAGCCTGGTCCCTCTGAAGGTTCTGGAGCACGGACAACATTGCAGCGTTCATCCTACCTGACGCTTGGGGTTGCCTTCTGTACCACCACGTCTGCCAGTCGCTGGCCACAGTCTGCACACAGCCTCTGGGTGGGCGGTTCTCGCCCAGCTGAGGACCCCGCTCCTGTGAAGGGGCAGTTGCGAGACGTCCCCCCAGAAGCGGGGGGACGGGAAAACCAGCAGGGAGAAGGAAAACAAGCAGGTCCCCTCCCCAGAGCCCCACATTATCCACAGCATTCCAGCCACGGGACGGTGTACAGGAGCACAGGCCTGTCCCTTCTGCAGCCTCAGTGTCCCTGCTCCTAAAATGGGCCTGCGGAACCAAGGGTGGCTGAGTTCCTCTCCAGCTCTGCTCTCCCAAGCTTCCGTGAGTCCACTTCCACTTCTCCCCAAAGTTCCCGCCAGGCAGCCCCCTGCCCCCAGTCTCCCCACTTGCCCAAGCGGTTGAAGAACCAGTGAGACCAAAGTAGGGTCTCCCCTCAGTCAGGCCTGAACGCCACGAGGCAGGCAGAGCAACGGCTCCTTGGCACGTGTACGTCTCCATCCTGCTGAACGGGCCTGGGGAGTCAGTATTTCTTCAAATGTCAGTACCGAGACTACACTGGGTTGTCAGTAAATTCATTATCCCATTACGCAGGCCTGAATTATTCAGCGCTGCTGAGCCGCCTCAGGAGCTGCCTGAGCAGTCTGTGCCCGCATTAGTGGGATGGATGGAGTCAGGCCTGGGGCATGGTTGGTGCCAGCGTGACAGATCTGGGCCCAGAGAGGCTGCCAGTGTTCGAAGGCCCAAGGGGAGTCTGGCTGGCAGGATCTGGGACCTGGACGTTCGTGGGGCCTGGGAAGAGGGTAATGTACATATCTACCGTCCCCCTCGCCCCCCAGGAAATTGGCAGCATGTGTCTTTGGAACCCCACCTGCTCCAAAGGGCCCAGAGACAGAAGATCCAGGCAGCACCTCTTCCTGATTGTGTGACCTCCAGCAGTTCATTCAGCTCTTTGAGCCTCGGCTTCTGGATCTGTATAAGGTAGCAATGATGCTAAATGTTCCCAGTATCCACTCTCCCTTTTAAGTTTAATGATAGAACTGATTTTTCATGGAGCATATAACCCTCCAGAATAAAGACTATTTCTAGGTGGCCATGTGACTAAATGCTGGTCAAAGGGTTGTGAGTAGAAGTATGCTGTGAAACTTTCAGGAGATGTCCTTAAAGGAAGGGGATGAGTCCTGTTTTGTCCCTTCCATTTTTTTTTTTAAATTGGGGTGAAGGTGTGATGGCTGGAGCTCAAGTAGTCATCTTGCTCAATGAGGAGAAGCCAAAGGATGAGGATGGCACTAAAACAGAGTAGAAGCCTGAGTCCCTCTTGACCCTGGAGCCTTCTTAACACCTTCAAGTTGCATGTACATAAAATAGAAATCAACTTCTCTTTTGGTTAAGTCACTGTTCTTTTGGGTTTTTCTGTCACTCACAGCCAAACCCAACCCTACCTTGTTGGGCAAGTCTGAGGGTGAAACGAGACATTATAGTAAAAGCAGCCATCTCAATAGGCATTACCTCTAGGATATTTCAGTGGTTAAGAACTGTAAGCCCTGAAACCAGAGGACCTGAGTTCAAATCACAACTCTACCACTTACAAGCTGTGCAACTTTGGGCAAGTTGCTTAACCTCTCTGTGCTTCAGCTTTCTCATCTACAAAGTGGGGATAAAAATGGTTCCACCTCACAGGGTTAATGTGAGGATTAAGCCAGTTAATATGAAATTACAAGAAGTGGCTGGCACACAGTAAGTATCAGCAGTTAGTCTCCCATTTTTCCACATCTAGGCAGATTCCCTATCTAGCTCAGGGACCTGGGTCCCCGTAACATTTCCCAAAGCTTCATCTCAGTGTGGATTTTCCCTGAAGGTGACTGTGCTCTCAGGACAGCAATGCCAGGGGCATTCTGAGCTTCAGCCATGACGTAAACAGCTTTGCCTTGAGGGAGAGGATGCCAATCTGAGCCAACAGGGATGGGCGGCAGGGACTGAGCTCCTGGTTTGGAGCCCAGAAGAGGGACTGCCCTCTGGGATCTAGATGAAGTTCTTAGGAAGAAAGAAAGAGAAATAAAGGCCCCTGACTGGCTGTGTACCCCGGGCAGGTATCTCTTCTTTCTGAGGCTCTGGAGAGTGGATTAAATCATAGGTTATAGCTCACGTGCCAGCAGCACAAAAAACAATACAGAATATGAGTGAAATTTGTTGGGTTTGAGGCAGCAGGGAGTGGTGGGGACTGGGGCAAGAGCACATGGCCCATGGAGGGACAGCGGCAGGCTCCATGCAGTGCCAGCCCACCTGCCATGCGGGGCCAAATGAGCCGTGCTGTCAAATCTGCTTTTTCAAAAGAAATGGAAATCAAATCTGAATTCTTTGTGAAATGTTTTGATTGTTTAGTGTTGGCTCCATTCTAACAAACAAAACACTGATCAAGACAAACAAAATATGCCCCCAGGCCAGCTTAGCAGCTGCCAGATGCAAATGAGTGCCGAGAGGTCCCCCAGGCAATGCAGTGGGAATCAGAGTCCCAGGCTCTCTGTGGGAAGTGGACACACACGTGTGGGCGTGTGGCGGGGTGTGCAGGAGAGAAAGGAGCTGGGGGCGTGTCCCTCCTGGAGAAGCATGTGATCCCTCCCCTGCCTGGGTTGGGATGGCAGGAGGGTGGGCAGAGGCAGGGGCTGCCCTGTGACCTCAGGCAGCCCTCTGACTCCCCAGAGCTTCAGCTTCTTCCTCTGAAAGGGAGATTGAGGAATCTTTTGCTTTTTCACAGAATAGATCAGAGAATCCTCAGCTCAAGCCTGAGGCAGCGCCCCTGGTCCGCCTGCCCTGCTGAGGCCCTGCCCAAGGGGCAGCCTCCGCACCCCCAGCTTTGGGGACACCCTGAGGCCCTTGGGACCTGTGTGTAGACCCTGACTCTTCGCTCTGCCACCTGTAATACGGTTACACATCCACACCCTTTGCCTCGTGCCCTCACAGGGCCACCCCATGGAGTAGCTAGAGTACACGCACTTGCTCCATCCTCGGGGCTTTGCCAGGTGACTCGCTGTGGCCACTGGAACATCAGCAGACCTGACTGAGGCAGAGGCTCTAAAAGCACTCGTGTGGTTGGCCTGTCGCACCTGTTCTGTCCCCAGCACAGCACAGCTCTGGGAAAGAGCATCCCCAGGTAGCCACTGGTCTCACAATGATCTGGACCCATGGCCTAAGCAGAAGCCCCCAGCGGACCTGCTGACCCAGGAACAAGAAAAGCAGGGGGGCTATTTGGGAAGCCGCTGAGACTTAGGGCTGTTCCACAGCAGTGTCACAGCAGAGACCTGATTCCTCTGCAAGGAGGGTGTGGGCTTCCGTAAGCCCGTCCCCAGCTCACGGCACAGAAGCTCCCACCCTGTCTGGTCATCCACTGTCCCAGAAGCCCCTGCACCCCTGGCCTGGGGCAAATAGAGAGACTCCCCCTGGAGTGGGGAGACCCTCAGGCTTTGGGCCACACACATTTGGAGCCAGCCCCCGCATCCTGGCTGCCAGCCCTCAGATGAGTCACATCCACCACCTGAGAGTCACTTGTGGAATGTGGGAGGGGTAGGGAGGGCCCGAGGAGACGCCAGGGGTCTGCAGTGCCCAGCGCTGGCACTGGGACTCCGCAGGAGGGGGCGGGACTGGGCCTGCCGTGAGTCTGCAGGACAAGGCATCTCCTGTGAGGAAACTGACCCCTGAGGAAAACGGGGCCTCCCCTGCGGAGGGCATGATTTCAAGTTCATGTGGAATCCGTCATTCTAGACTGAAGGAAAATCAGGGACGGTTCCCTCAGCACACCCCTGTGGGCACAGGCCATACTGCTTGGGGGCCTGTATCAGTTAGGAATGCTTTGAACTTCAAAAAATATACAGCCAATCACTGCTTAAACACAAAGGCTCATTTTCTTAGATAACAAGGAGTCTGGAGGTAGACAGTTGCTGGTGGTGGTTCAATGACTAGATAATGTCTTCAAAGACCAACACTTCATCTTTCCTCTCACCATCCTGTTTGGTTTTTTCGCCTTAACCTTGTTGCTTCATGGCCACAAGATGGCTGCTACAGTTCCAAGCATCTCATCTTGGACAAAATCCAAGCAGAAGAGATGATGGCCAGGAGTGGCTGTGATAGTGGCACCCCTGGCCATCCTGTCAAGAAAGGGGGAAAGAAACCAGTGACACCATGAAATAGACACCTGCATCATCCACTGGGAACTCCCAGAAAGACCCAAATGCCAGGACCTGAACTGAACCAGAGAAACTGGATCATAGGTAAATCGCTGGTGCGTGGTAGATGCTTCTCAAAAGAACTAAATGAATTTCCAGAGGATACTCAGGCTCCGGACTTGGGCCCAATGGTGAGATGACAAACTTTCACGTGAAGCTGAAACAGAGTCAGGTTCACTTCCTGGTTCTGCCACCTATATATCACCTGACATCTGGAAAGTGGAGTCAATGCTGGCTACTTGAGAGGGCTGCTGTGAGGCACATTCCCACTGCCTGTTCTATTTGCGCGGTAGCAGGGGATCCTGTGCGTTTAAATACCCAACACTGTGGTTCTCAGGGAACCAGCAGGCGTATATTCAGCCTTACAGCCACTCAGAGAGGTCAGAGGTTGTGCCCAGCAGGGTTTTGCCGCCCTCTCATGATCACCACCAACACTCCCACTCCCATGGTGGTTATCTTACATGGCAAGGGGAACCCTGCAGCTGCAACTAGGGAGACTAAGCTGCTCACCTTAAAATAAGGAGATTATCTGGGTGGGCCCCACATAATCACATGAGCCCTTAAAAACAGAAGAGGAAGGCAGAGTGATTTGAACCCCCAGAAAGAGTCAAGGTGCCTTCGCTAGCCGTGAAAATGGAGGGGCTTCATGAGAAGGAACCGAATTCTGCCCACAACTAGAGAGGCTGGAAGAGGGCCTGGGGCCCCAGCACAGAACTGCGGCCCCATATGCCACTTTGACTTTAGCCTGGCGAGGCCCTGAGCAGAGAGTCCCCCCGTGACTTCCAGACTTCTGACCGACAGCACCGTGAGCCAATACATGGGGTCTGTCTGAAGCCACTCAGGGCGTGGTAGTGTATCACATGGCAGTGGAACACGAAGACAGAGGCATTGTCCCCACCGTCTAGTCAAGACACTCGGAGCTCACAGCCACAGAGGGAGTGGTAGGACCAGTGTTTGAACCCAAGTCCATCTGACTCCAGAGCCCATGCTGTCACTTCCCATTTGGCCTGTCCAGATGAGGAAACTGAGGCACTAGAGGCTGGGGCATTGTCAGTGCCAGCTCCGCAGCATCTCAGCACAGAGGAGGCAGGGCCAGGCTGTGGGCCCCCAGCTCAGCAGGGCCCACCCAGATGCGGTCAGACTCCAGGCTGTAAGTTTCTCTGTGGAGAGGAGGGCTAAGGAAGGCGAGCCCTGGAGAGAGGCCCAAGAGCACCTCTGGCAGCCAGGCTGCTGGGAAAGAGCCCCTGAGTGAGGGAAGGGGCCTGAAGGGCCCAAGGTAGGAAGGGCCGGGGCGGGGAGCAATCAGCCAGCCACCGAGGCCCTTCTGGGCCTGACAGACTCCACTTCCAGCGCCTAGCGTATGCCAGAGGAGACAGTGTCCCGTGGGCCAGATCAGACACGAAAATCAAACATGTATTCAGTTTGACTGACACAGAGCTTAAAAGAAAAAGCCTAACCCAAATGTTTTAAATTGTGAAGTTTCACATTAAAAGCCAGATTTCCAACGTCTCTTGAAAAATGAGGAGCTCTGGTCCCACCGCGCCTATCTTCCCACACGGCAGCATAGGCTGGGGCCGAGTGGCTGCCACACCCTCTGACGGGACACGAGCTTTGGAGCACTGCAGTCCCCACTGCCCTCTGTCGCCCTCCCCTCACTTACCTGCCTGGCCCCTGAAGACATGTGAGTTCCAATCCCTTAGGCCCAACTTGACTCCATGACTTTACTCTTCTGTCCCTGCCCCACTCAGTCCTGGGAGACCCCGGGGGGAGGGGCCCAGCCTGTGTGATGTTAGCAGGCTGGGAGAAACAGGCGTTGGGGGCATTAGGATAGAAACCCAGCGGCCTCTTTCATACCTGTTTTTGTGGACAGCTGTTCCCAGTGACCCAAGTTAGCTAAGAATTCACCAGGGGTCCAACCCCTGACTTCCTGGTGGACCTAAGGGCACTTACGGGCACCCAATTTCTCTACCCCCATGAGCCTGCAGGTGCCCAATGGGACAGCTGCATTTGGCCAAAAGGGCAACTGAGGGAGGTAAAAATGATCTTCCCTCTCCCCAGCCTCTGCACTCCCCCCAGGGTAGCTGCCCACATCCAGTGGCCCTTTGCGGAGGCCCAGTTGCACCCACCACCACTGGGGCCACCTCCGAGGAAAAGAATCAAAGCCTACTTTGTCTCCAGGCCCAGGCCTTCCAGGAAAAGGCCCTGTAGCAGATTCAGAGGTAACACTCTGCTCCCTTCCTTGTGAGCTGAGACGCTGGCGCTGCAATGGAAGAGACAAGAAATGAGCAGCAAACGGGGGAGGGAGGTGGAAAAATTAAATTTTGCGTGATCAGCAAGGTTTCAAACAATCGCTCGCCAACTGAAGTGGGTGCCACATCTATAAGTCATTCTATTTTATAGGCCATTAGGATCTCTAGAGAGAACCTGCATGGAGACCACTGCTTTTTGTTGAAATTAAAATGTCAGAGAAAAAGAAATAGAACAAAACAGGGAATCTGCAATTAATTACCAGGCCATAAAAATTCAATAATCAGGAGGCAGAGCGGCCGCGGGCCCAGAGGTATCAGAGCCCGCGTAACAAGAATGGAATACATTAATCTTTTCAAATTAGTTTTTTAATCTGACGGGGATATATGGTGACATGCTTCCCCTCCCCGCCCGCTCCCCCCAGCCTCCACAGGCTCTGGCCTGAAGCCTGGCTCGGGGAGAGAGGTTCTGGTGTGAGCTGGGGGACTGCCCAAACTCTGACCCCCAGACAAGGGAGAGTGCGGGTCTGCAACCCCAGCTGAGCGCAGGGCCGCCATGCCAGCTGGCCTGATGGAGAGGCCCCAGCAAGAGGTGCCAGGAAAGCACCTCTTGGGAGTCTGGTTCCCGCTGGGTCCCAGTGCATCAGAGGAGCTCAGAGGTGTGTCCTCCCCTGGCCAGTGGGTCAGAGGGTTTAAGAAAGCAAGAGCAGGATCTGGGGAGTAAGCACAGCGAGGTGGTCTCTCTGAGCCAAGGTTTCCTCCTCCGGAAAATGGGAATAATGTCACAGCCTCACAGAGAGGCTGGAGGTGTAGTGCCCAGTGCTCAATCAAAGGCCCCCATCTATTACTCTTTTTACTATCTAGACTGGCAGCTTAGGCAGCAAGGAGACCCAGAGACCACCAGGACACTATTCAGAGAGATTTATTTAACGCTTGCTGTGTGCTCAGCTCTGGGGAAGGAGACCAGCAGCCTCGGTCCTGATCTTGGAGAATGAGACTCATAATCAGGTCAGAGAAACATTTACAGGGCCAAGCAGGATGTAGAGGATCAAAAGGGGGAAGGAGCTTCTCCTAGGAGCAGGGCACCTTGCCTGGTGACAGGGAACTGGGAGGAGCGGGGTCGGCAGCCCGCCCACCCACCCACTGCCGGGGACAGCAGCTCCTGCCTGGCACTCTGGGCCTGGGGGTAGCCGGCTGGTTGCTCAAAGGATCAGTCCCAGCCCTGCCTTGATTCCAGGCCGTGCCCTGGAACTGGGCGTCCTCCTGCATCACGTCCCCAGGCAGCCCAGGGCAGTCCAGTGTCCCAAGTTTCTCTCCAGCTAGCCCTGGTCTTCAGCCTCAGCCAGGCCACTCTCTCACTGACCCCTCCCCTGCCTCCAAGAAGCCTGCCTCTGGGCCTGCTTGCTGAGTCCCACCTGGGAAGCCCCCCATGGAGCTCCAGTCTGGCCAGTGTGGTGACTAAATGGCCGCCCCAAGGGACAGCTGTAGAGCAGTAGCTGCTGGATGACCTTCTGCTATTTGGACTTTGACTCCTTTCAAATGTAACTGTTGTAACCCTCTAAGTGCTGGATTTTCTCATTTCATCCCCTGGGAAGCAGGAGCTATTAATAACCCCATTTTACAGAAGAGGAAATTGTGAAGCTGATGTTGGCCACCAGTTCTGTGTGTCCTGCGGTCTTCACTAAGAATACAAAACAGGACAGGTGCTTTCACCTCCGCCAGTTTGGCAAACAGTAGGTGTTCAATGCTCCCTGGATAGTGTCCCTGAGGACACAGCCCTGCAAGGTGTCTCACCTGCCCTCCAATATCTTTCATCCCCAAAATGTCTTCACTCCAACTCGATCATAACAGCAGCTGCCATTTATTGAGCACTTACTGTGTGCCAGGCTGTGGGATCTGGTGCCATTTATGGTAAGACTGTGCTCCCTGTTTTACATGAAGGAAACTGAGGCTCAGAGAGAATGATGGGCCCAAGATCTCACACCCACGTCTACTGGCACCCAAGGGTAGGACTCTAATTAAGGACATTGTCTCAGTGCCCCAGCAACCAGACCCACTCCAGGGTTCCAGAGCCCCACCTCTGGCTGTATTCCCCCAAACCAGGTCCTTCACTCCTGGTCAACCGGATACCCTTGGTCACCTCCCCAGATTCTCTGTCTTTCTCAGGACTCCTTTAATTTCTATCACTTTGCAGCTGTTACTATTCTGTTACACCAACCCCAGGTGCCCCAGGGGATCTCAGCAGAAATGGTAGCAAGAAGAAAGAAGCGTAGCCAGGAAGGGCATCAAACGTTTCCTCCCTGACCCAGGCCTCTAGACCGCAGGCACCGAAGAACCCCCACCCTAGATGCTTGCTCCCCACCGGGCGCAGTTTCGAGCACGACCACCAGATGGCGTTCGGCTCGCTCGAGCGGGGCTTGCAGTAAGAGAATGCGGCCGCAAGATGGCACTCGAGGCCATGGCTCCGCGGGCAGTGCCCAGATAAGGCGGAGCCAGGAAGGCCCGCCGGTCCGGGTGCCGTCTCGGTAACCCCAGCGCAAGGGACCCGGCCGCCGCCGCTTCTTGCCTGAGCCATGACCCAGCCCATGCCCCGGCTCTCTGTGCCCGCCGCGCTGGCCCTGGGCTCGGCAGCTCTGGGCGCCGCCTTCGCCACCGGCCTCTTCCTGGGTGAGTAAGGCCGGACCTGCGGCACCCTCCGCAGGGTCCCCGCGGGCAGAGTGGGCACGGGAGCAGAGCCCGAGAATCCGCGAGGCTGGCCGAGGCTGAGGCTCACCCCTGGCGCCTGGAGCCCCCGGCTCTGACCCATCACCCCCTCTCCGGCAGGGAGACGGTGCCCTCCGTGGCGATCTCGGCGAGAGAAGCGCCTGCTGCCCCCCGAGGACAGCCCGCTGTGGCAGTATCTGCTGAGCCGCTCCATGCGGGAGCACCCGGCGCTGCGGAGCCTGCGGCTGGTCAGCAGGGCTGGGCACGGGAACAGGCGCCCACCTCGGGCCAGCGGGTCCCACGCGGTTGTGTGACCTTGGGCTGGGCCATGGCCCTCTCCGGGCTTCCGGGCTCCCCAGGCCCCGCGCAGTGGGCGTTTCCTGAGGGCCCATCCCCGGCCACGCCCACAGTCACGCCCACAGCCGCGGCCCGGGGCGGGTCTGAACCTGGAGCGCGGCTGGGTGTCTGGCAGGGCTGGTGCGACCCTCTCCCCCACACACACAGCTGACCCTGGAGCAACAGCAGGGGGATTCCATGATGACCTGTGAGCAGGCCCAGCTTCTGGCCAACCTGGCGCGGCTCATCAAGGCCAAGAAGGCGCTGGACCTCGGTAAGACGCATGGTCCGGATCACTGGGGGCCGAGGTCACGGGGCCGTCCCCCCACTCTGGCCTGACCCTGCCCGTGTCCCTGTCCCCAGGCACTTTCACAGGCTACTCAGCCCTCGCGTTGGCCCTGGCGCTGCCTCCAGCCGGGCGCGTGGTGACCTGCGAGGTGAACGCGGGGCCCCCGGAACTGGGGCGGCCCCTGTGGAGGCAGGTGAGTGTCCCACACACCTGAAGTCCTCGTCAGGCCCCGGGAGCCCGGCCACTCCCATCTCCAGGAGAAGGGACGTGCTGGTTCTGACCTCGCTCCTTGCAGGCCGAGGAGGAGCACAAGATCGACCTTCGGTTGAAGCCCGCCCTGGAGACTCTGGGTGAGCACCGGAGCTGAAAGGGCCTTGGCGCCATTTCCCAAATGGGGCCAGTGGGCGCGAGCTAGTGACCAGGTCTGCTGGGCAGGCTTGGGGCAATGACAGCCCCTGCCGCCCGACCTTCCGGTATGCGACCACATGCAGGGTGGCAGGGCTAGTCGCAGCGCCTGGGCCGGGGCTTCCGGCCGCTGGGGCCTGCGGACTCAGCGCATCTGTTCCTCCATCTCCCACAAGACGAGCTACTGGCCGCCGGCGAAGCTGGCACCTTCGACGTGGCCGTGGTGGACGCGGACAAGGAGAACTGCGCTGCCTACTATGAACGGTGCCTGCAGCTGCTGCGCCCCGGAGGCGTCCTCGCCGTTCTCAGTGTAAGGGATAGCCGAAGGGGAGAAGAAAGCACCTTCCCTGGCTGGGTCCCCTTTGCCCTTGGCTCCTCCCTACGCCCCGCCCCCATGCCCCAAAGCCCCTCCCTCGTGGTACTCGAGTCCCTCGGCTTTCCGTGCCTCGGGTCCTCGGTCTCCAGCTCTCGCCCCGCCTACTGCTCAGGCCCCTCCCCGAGGCCCGCCCCCCGTGATGCCCCGCCCATCCACAGGTCCTGTGGCGCGGCGAGGTGTTGCAGCCTCAACCTCGGGACACTGCGGCAGAGTGTGTGCGAAACCTGAATGAGCGCATCCTGCGGGACGCCAGGGTCCATATCAGCCTCCTGCCCCTGGGCGACGGTCTCACTTTAGCCTTCAAGATCTAGGGCTGGCCCCTAGGCAAGTGGCCTCAAGGGAGGGGGAACTTAGGAACCCCAGCCTTGGACCCTAAGTTTTAAATCTATCAATAAAGTTGGGCCTGGGACAAGATCCGATTCTCCATACTTCTGAGCCTTCCTTCGTGGCGCTCAAAAGGGTAAGGTGGGAAGGCCCAGCATAGGGAGGCTTTGTCAGGAAAAGGGAGCCTTGAGGTCATAGACGTGCATCCCCTCCCTGGCACAATCCTGAGGGCTGCCCAGCACCAAGGAGCCTCCACCTGACTGGAGGCAGTATATAGTTCTGATTGACCTGGCCACACACAAGTGGTCAGAGATCCCAGATCCTCAGGTTTGCTTCCACTCCACAGGATCTGAGGGCTGGATGCTGGGTAGAGCTGCCTTGGTCTCCCCACTAACTTCCTAGGAGGGACAAGTAAATGAAGTTCCTGTTCAGTGCAGCTGGGACGCTGGGGAGACCCTATGTGGGATCTAACAAGGAGGCGGCCTTGCAGAGAACCAGGGTACTGGGTACTTTTGTAGGTTATGCCAGTTCTGCTGGACATTTGCCTGTGTTTTCAGAACTGTCAACTCGGCCTCAGCTCTGCAGGGGAGGTCCTTGTCAGTAGCCATCACTTCTGAGAACCAGACCACTTGACTTAGACCTGAGAACCTCAAAGTTGACTGGAGTATATATCCTGCCCTCCCATTTAAGTCCTAGAAGGTGAGGGACTGGTAGGATCACTGGCCAGAGAAATGTGAAGCAGACAGGCCTACAGGAGATTATTACTATGGCAATTTCTAACAAGTTCCCCAGAGGAAGATGAAGAGAAAGTTAGGTTTTCCAGCACCAACATCTAGGAGTGGAGATGGAAAGCAAGCCAGATGCTTCACTTTTCTCCTTTAAACCTCCCCAATCCTGTAGGTAGATCTCATCTCCACACCACAGATGAAGATCAGGCTCAGATACTGTATTATTTCCACTAACACTGCCTCAGGCCTCAGGCAGAAATAGTATCAGCCTAGAATACAATTAGGTTTTGCCACCACCTGATTAGGCCTGGATGGTGGATGTGCATCCTGGAGGCTGCTAGAAGCAAGACTGCACAAGCTAGAGGAGCCCACAGCTTGCAACTTTCATAATCTTACAGCTCCTGGGATATACCTTGCATCTCAGACAATTCTCAGGACCCTAGCTGTAAACCTACCCTTCTCTCTTCCACTCATAAAAGCATATTAAGCATATTAGGATGCATGTGGGTGAACAGGTCCAATTTACTCTAAGTAGATTCTTGACAAACTGGTAACTCACTTGTGCCACACCTCACAACATATGGCCACACCCCAGTCCAGAGTATTGGACCAGGAGACCCCAGCCACAGCATGAGGGAGGGCCACTGGTTAGCTAAGGGGCAACAGGCCGTAAGGGGGCTTCAGGTGTTGCCAGGCCCTGTGACCAGGTTTCTTGTCTGCTGAGCACCACCAGCAGTTTGAGAGCTGTCTGCTGGTCTACTTCACACTTTGCATATGTATCTCAAACACAAGAGGTGCTGTCACACCCAGCTTGCATAGACATCTTTTCTGTTTTTCTTACATAGCAATAGGTCCTGACTCAATCAAATTGGTTCAAAATTCCAACTTTCTACCATTAAGTCATGTGTGTCTGATTCACATGGGCCATTCCAGCCAGTCCCTTAAGACAAACATCATGAGACCAGAAAGGGCCTTTGTGCCCCCCACCCAGTCCACCTGTGTGGAGAGCTTGCTTGGGCTTCTTCTAATCTCTCATTAAGATTCTTCTTGACCTGGAAATTTTCAGCAAATATCACTTTTTGGGTAATGAGTCTCAAAGGACTACATTTTCTTATCTGTTCTCTCTCAGACTTAAAACTCTACTTCAGATCTAGCATTATGAATTTCCTGAACAAACTTCCCCATTCTCCAACCTTTGATCATATGCTCCATCAAAAAACTTGCTCTTTCCTACTTTTCCAACTAGAATCACCTATTAATTTCTATCATTCATCCCCAATCCAGATGAAGGCCAATGGCCACACAGCCTAAAGGTGTTGCCTCTGGTTTCAATCTTAGGCCCAAGCTTTTCAGTCAGCGTCTGCTTGGAAGGAAATGAGTAATGACCTCTCACCGGCCCTATACACTCCCCTCTGACAATCCCTCTGCTTACAGACACTGTCTACACCTTGTTCTATTACCCCACACCTAAGTCTCATCGCACCTAACTAAGGTCCAGTTCATTTCCCGTAGCAATAGCTCGGAGAGGTATAATGTATGCATATAACCTTCCAGCACCATCCATCCCTTCACTTTCCTTTCTTCATCACTTACTCTCAAACGCTTCCTGGAGTTAACAATGATCAATGTAATTTTGCACAAACTTACAAACTGAAGATGTAAAGGCATATATCCTCTTATTTTATTGTAGTCTAAAAAGCTCATGGAATTACTCTAGGGACACAGAGGACTTTGTGGCACAGATTTAGGTAAAGAGCAAAATGCTCACTGGAAAAATAAAGTATTAGCTAGATACCAGGGAGATTTGACCCTAGCTGGCAAATTTTTAACTCTGCAAATACTTGGAGTCGTTAATTATGTATACTTGTTTTATTCATAATTTGTAATGTTTTGGGATACCAAAAGTAATTCTAATGGCTGAATTTAACAAAATTTTTTTAACCTCATCTTAAAACATCCACTGATCCATCTCATTCAATGGCAATATTCAATGTTAAAAGGAACATAAAAACAAACATGCACACGATTGCACAGTTTTCTTAAAGGTCTATTTCATTATTGGTGGGTAGCGCATTTAATAGTTAAATACATTTAAATAATGTATAGATGGCTGCATAACTGCAGCATTGGTAACTAGATAGATAACCAATTCAACTAGAAACCAGCTAACAAGTAACCGTCTAAATATTTAAAATACAGCTCTTATTTAGATCATCCTGTGTTTTGATCACCTTCTTGGGGTGGGGGGGGGGGAAGCCTGCTGGTCACACTGGAAATATATTAAGGCCAAATCTTCTGATATCCATTCCCAGAGGTTTCTTTCAGCTGGATTAAGCCTCCAACTCCAGGGCAAGCCCAAGTTTGTGGCCTCCAGCATTAATGCTCTTCCCGTCTACCAGAGCAGACAGCGTAAGCTTCACACCTGTAAACAAAAGCAGACAACCATTACGTGGCTGAAACACCTCAAAGAGCCTGTAGTCTTCTTTAATCACCCTTCCTCAGCCATCAGAAGACCTACTAGTGCCAGCCACCAGAGGGCGCTTGGGGGTATCTGAGATACTAGAAACAATTCAGTTGGCACCACATCCTGGGTAACACATCAAGTCACAGAGCATTAAAAATGTTAATAATAAACGTTCAAAGTGCCCTAGAAAATATAACAATGTTCATTATACTACCCAGACTAAAAGATGATCACAATTGGATCCTGGGAAAGACATTTTGGGGACAAGTGGGGAAATCTGAATATAGACTACATATTAGGTATTAGTGTTTTCTTAGCTGTGACAATGATATTATAGTTATGAAGAAAAATGTCTTACTCTTAGGATATGCATACTAGGACTACTATGTCTACAAAACATACAGTTAAATAATTCCTAAGGGTTTGTAGGAAAAAAAAGTAAAAAGGATTGAGGAAGAACAACAAAGCTCCAAGTGCCACGATACCTCACTTCAAACTGTACTTTTGCTACAGTAATCAAAACAGTGGTACTGACACAAAGATCAATGGAACAGAACAGAGAGCTCAGAAATAACCCCACGCTTTTATGGTCAATTAATCTACAAGAAAGGAGGTAAGAATATACAACGGGGAAAAGGCAGTCTCTTCAATAAATGGTGTTGGGAAAACTGGACAACTACATGCAAAAGAATAAAACTGGACCACTTTCTCATATCACATAAAAAAAATAAACTCAAAATGGATTCAAGACAAACATAAGATCTGAAACCATAAAATTCTTAGAAGAAAACATAGGCAGTAAGCTCTTTGACATCGGTCTCAGTGATTTTTTAGATCTATCTCCTCAGGGCAAAGGCAACAAAACCAAAAATAAGCAAATGGGACTATATCAAACTAAAAAGCTTTTGCAGAGTGAAGAAAACTATTAACAAAACAAAAAGGCAACCTACTGAATAGCAGAACATATTTGCAAATGATATATCCAACAAGGGGTTAATATCTAAAATATATAAAGAACTCACACAATGCAGTATCAAACAATCTGATTAAAAAATGGGCAGAGGACCTGAATAGACATTTTCCCAAAAAAGACATACAGATGACCAACAGACACATGAAAAGATGCTCAAGATCACTAATCATCAGGGAAATACAAATCAAAACCAGTGAGATATCACCTCACACCTGTCAGAATGGCTATTATCAAAAAGATATTTGTTGGCAAGGGTGTGGAAAAAAGGGAACCCTGGAGCCCTGTTGGTGGGAATGTAAACTGGTATAGCCACTATGGAAAATAGTATGGAGATTCCTCAAAACATTAAAAATAGGGGCCAAGCCAGCGGTGTACTGGTTAAGTTTGTGTGCTCCACTTCAGTGGCCTGGGGTTCATAGGCTCGGATCCCAGTTGTGGAACTACACACCCTTCATCAAGCCATGCTGTGGCAGCATCCCACAAACAAAATAGAGGAAGATTGGCACAAATGTTAGCCTAGGGCCAATCTTCCTCACCAAAATAATAATAATAATAATGATGATGATAATAAAAGTTTAAAAAAAAGCAGAACTACCATACAATCCAGCAATTCTATTTCTGGGTATTTATCTGAAGAAAACAAAAATACTAGGTCAAAAAGATATATGCACCCCCTTTGTTCACTGTAGCATTATTTAGAATAGCCAAGATATGGAAGCAATCTAAATGTCCATCAATAGATGAATGGATAAAGGAAATATGGTACATACACAATGGAATATTACTCAGCAATAAAAAAGAATGAAATCTTGCCAATTGTGACAATGTGAATGGACCTAGAGGGTACTATGTTAAGTGAAAGAAGTCAAACAGAGAAAGACAAATACCACATGATTTCCCTTATGTGTGGAATCTAAAAGACCAACAAAACTAAAACAAACTCATAGATACAAACAACAAACTGAAGGTCACGAGAGGGGAGGGGAGTAGGGGGGTAAGGTGAAACAGATGAAGGTGATTAAGAGGTACACACTTCCAGTTAAAAAACAAGTTAAGTCATGGGCGCTGGCCCGGTGGCGCAGCAGTTAAGTTCGCACGTTTCACTTCAGCAGCCTGGGGTTCACTGGTTCAGATCCCAGGTGTGGACATGGCACCACTTGGCAAGCTATGCTGTGGTAGGCATCCCACATGTAAAGCAGAGGAAGATGGGCATGGATGTTAGCTCAGGGCCAGTCTTCCTCAGCAAAAAGAGGAAGACTGGCAGCAGATGTTAGCTCAGGGCTAATCTTCCTCAAAAAAATAAATAAAATAATAAAAAAATAAATAAGTCATGGGGATATAATGTACAGCATAGGGAATTTAGTCAGTATTACTGTACTAAGTTTTATGGTGACAGTTACTAGACCTGTGATCATTTCAAAAAGTATACAAACATCAAATCACTATGTTGTACACCTGAAACTAATATATAATACCTTACGTCAACTATACTTCAATAAGAAAAGGATTATGTATACAAACATGGAGAGATACAAGAAATGTGGTAAATGTTAGTACTTGGTGAATGTGGGGAAGGGTATATGGGTGTTCATGGTACCATTCTTTTCTTTAGATTTCAAAATAATCAAAATTAAGTCAGGAGGAAAGATCCCTATTTGGAGGGGAAAAAGTGCCAAGTGCTTTAGAACCTTGCTATTCAAACAGTAGTTCAAGAGCCAGCAACACTGGCATCACCTAAGAGCTTGTTAGAAAGACAGAAGCCCTCATCCCAGACCTATGGGATCAGAATTGGCATTTTCACAAGATTCCCCAGGTGATTCATGTACACAGAGGTTTGAGAAGCACTGCTCCAGAAAAAAAACATCAAGGCTCAAAATTCTATAAATGAGGCTATGAAGACTCGACAACCAAAACAATGAATCAACTTTGATTAAAGCAATAAAAATTCTAAGACATTTCCGGTACAAGGAGGAAAGTAAACAGAGAAAGGATATTAAATAATATGGAATCACTGTTAACTTTCTCAGGGGTGATAATGGTGTTGTGGTTATGCAGAACACGAGGACATTCCTATTCTGAGAATGCACGCTAAAGCATTTAGGGAAGTGTCATGACAGCTGCAGCTTCCAAACAGCCTGCAAAGAAAAAAAAGCTGGCAGGAGGACAAAAGAAAGAAAAAATTGTGCTAAAACTCAACACGTGCTCATCATACTCTTCTGCTAATTCTTCCATATGCTTGAAAGGTTTGCAAATAAGAAGCTGAGACATGATAACTAATTTTTAAAACACTATCAGAACAATCCTACTTTATCAAGAATACTTACCAGGCCTCAGAGTCTGAGTATAGCCGACTCCAATCAAACTAGAGTTGTTGACTTTTGCCTAAAATACAAAAACAACTATAAGAAAAATTTTTGAATGGAGAGACAAAGCCCCTACATGTTTCCCTATCCTGCAATTACAAAGTGTTTAGCTTTTCTATTAACATATAAAAGAATAAAATTTAATATCGTTATTAAACCAAACGAAAACCAGGTACCACTTAATTCTTATCCATTAAACTCAAAGTCAAATTGTCAGTAAAAGACAATACTCTTAATATCTAATGTGGGATGTTAGAAACCCCAAATTATCCACAGAGCACAAGAGCCTATATACTGTCATAAAAATCGGCCTTGTTGAGTCTAATCTAGCACAACAAAACCATGCCAAAATGTGGGTAAGAAGTCCACTAGGCTCAGTAGCTATGTGACGCACATACCAGCCTCAACGTGTGGAAAATGGAGGTTCAATTCATAACTTTGACACACACATTACTACTTTCAGGGGTCTCCCAAAAGAATCTCCAAACGACAAGCACTTCCTCTGAAGAATCAGATCAACTAAAAATCCTTTACTTCACATACTTACACCTCTCATTAATGTCCCTGGGTCTTGGCTATATGTAACTAGACTGCGTTTGAGAAGAGGTTCCAATAGGGCATCATTTACCAATCCAGGCCCCTGCCCTCCTTGCACAATTCTATTATTTTAGGATTTAGTCATACTCCTGCAAGGGCTGGAAGGATCCCTGGAGGGCAAGACGTGGTAAGGAGAAGGTCCTTCTAGCTCCATTTTCTCCTGCTGCTAACATCATGAAGCCATACCAGGGACCGATGGCTACAACTGGAGGCATCTCACCCCAATCTACAAGGACTAGTTTGCCTAGCCAGGCAACTCTGCTCTTCACATTGAGTGCTATGGTACAGAGGTAATAGACAGCCTCTGGGATGAAAACACATTTAGAAATGATTTGATGTCTACAACACTCTTTTGTAATGTGTAACATCAAAACAGTCCAATACAGAGAGAAAAATGATATAACTGTACAGGCAAAAGTCACATAAACTGCACTTGTATTCACTTGGCAATACAGACAAGTATTCATGAGCTACCAATGACCATGTGAGTTATTTGTCTAAGGAAGAAATGCCCCAAATTAGGAGCTTCAGAGAACTGGACACAAGTTCCTACTATTTTAGAATAGGAGTCAACCATGAAACTATGATGGAGCACTAAGCAACGCTTCAGAAACTTGCTTGGTTGGGGCAACAGCAGCATTTCTTAGGTGGGAAATGCCACATACCTTTCCAAACTAATCCCCAGGAGTCACTCAGTGACACACAGGTCCCAAGATCCGTTACCGTTTTAGACTATGAGATGAGTGTATCTAGATATATATCTATATAGATATACAGATAGATATATCTATCTATATAGATAGATATATCTATAGATGACTATATACATCTATATATAGATGACTAATGCCATCTTCTGCTGGCATTAAATCTGTGATGGTGCCACAGACATACATTTGCAGAGAACAGCAATGTAGCTCCCAGAGAATAGTATGCTATGTGACTCCTGAGGTTTTTATTGCTACTGTGCAGTTAGAAACACAGAAGGGAAAAATAAATGAATCACTGCCTTAACAATGGGGAAAGCATTCTGGGCGCTTCTCACTCTCTCTGCTTACAACTGTGCTAAGATAAAACAAGGATGGGGCTAAAACTTAACTGTCTAAATTATCGAAACATGTTGTCCTCAGGAATGAAGACCACTTTATGGAACAAAATTAACTCTCATGGAAGGTTTAACTTTCTCTCATTCCCACTACATACAGTACAGGCAGTGCCTGACCTGTAATCACCTGACACACAGAAACAGCTGCTGATCTGCCTGAAATTGGAGCTAGGTCCTCTACACCCTCAGACACGGCATTCCCTCCCTCCTACCTCCACCCACTATGACTGAAGGGGGAAACAGCAGAAAGAGGCTAAAGACAGGACCAGGGTGGCCATCCGACCCAGCTAACTCGGGATGGGGGAAGGGAGTCCTCAGGATGCAGGCAGGACTTTGAGTGCTAAGTTGGAAGAGTGCCATGCAAAGCAGGATGAGCTAGCTGATCACCCTAGACAGGAGGGAAATCAAAAGACATGCAGTCCAGTCCTGGCTCTTCCCCTCCCCTTCTCCCTCCCTAGTAGTGGTATTAAGTCTTTTCTCTCTCCAAGCTTTGGTTTCTTCATCTGCAAAATGGCACGTGTACTACAGACCCTTCAGATCAAATTGAAGATATTTTGTAAACCACAAAATGACAAAGTCAAAGTAACAATTAAAGTACTATTATTCCTCATAAAAAGACAGAAAGACAAAGTAACAATTACAGTACAATTATTCTCTGACAGAGATAAAAACTGTCAGGGCCCAAAATATTAGCTCCCTGGGCTTAGACAGGCTTGGGGCTCAGGATTACCTAAATTAATTCAGCAGCTTTTGAAGTTAAAAAAACTCCTGGTTGGGGGGGCCGGCCCCATGGCCGAGTGGTTAAGTTTGCCGCCTCTGCTTCGGCAGCCCAGGGTTTTGCCAGTTCAAATCCCGGGCACGGACATGGCACCGCTCATCAAACCATGCTGATGTGGCATCTCACATGCCACAACAAGAAGAACCCACAACTAGAAGATGCACAACTATGTACCAGGCGGCTTTGGGAGAAAAAGGAAAAAAGCAAAATCTTTAAAAAAAAAAATTTTTTTTTTAATTAGAAAAAGAAAAAGAAACTCCTGGGGCCTGGATATCCAACTTCTAACACTGCCTCCATAGAAAAAGCACCATTCCAAGTTCTAATTCCAATTTAGGTGTAAACTGGGGATTGTGTGAACCACAGTTCAAATTTTTAATATACTAAAAGATTAATTCTCACTACTAAAACCCCATTCTAAGTCCACAGTAGTACTTACAGAAATGGAAGCAGTAGGATCCAACTGATATTTAGCTGCAATGCCAAAGCGAGTGCAGTTGGTACCTGATGTCCAAGCAAGGTTTACTGAAGTGTCAAGATCTTCACATACTTTCTGATAAATTGATCCTCCAAATTCTGTCCCATCATTGCTGTAAGATATTTTAAATTAGTAAATGTAGAATACACAATGTAATATGTCTAAAGCACTAGAGTGATATTATAGCATCACATTTAAATAAAAGCCATTGCTCACATGCATCTCTACTGTTCCACAGAAAACCTGAAAGTTTGGTTTTTTTTTTTTTGAGGAAGATTAGCCCTGAGCTAACTGCTGCCAATCCTCCTCTTTTTGCTGAGGAAGACTGGCCCTGAGCTAACATCCGTGCCCATCTTCCTCTACTTTATATGTGGGACGCCTACCACAGCATGGCTTGCCAAGCGGTGCCATGTCCACACCCGGGATCTGAACCAGTGAACCCCGGGCCGCTGAGAAGTGGAACGTGCGAACTTAACCACTGCGCCACTGGGCTGACCCCGAAAACCTGAAAGTTTTAAAAGGTCTTTTCTCAACTTATGTCCAAAAAACAAGGACTGGTCAAATAAATCATGGTACATCCACCCAGGCGGAATTGCCACATAGCCACTAAGGATCACAATGTAGAATACAAAATGCTATAGGAAAATTATCAAAATGTACTGAGGAAAGGGTTATAAAACAGCCTTTTCAGTATGTATTTTACATACATATACACATATAAAAAGGTGAAACACCAAAACATTAACAAAGATTATATATCTAAGTGGTGGGATTATGGGAAATTTTGGTTTTCTTCATTGAATTTCTATTATCTGTCAATGCATTATTTTTATAAGGGAAAAAAAATTCTTTTTAAGTCCTTTCCACATATTCATCTACTTTGGGTTAAGTAAAAACACCATACATTTTAGGCAATCCTATCAAATCAGCACCTCACACATTACAGACAATTAAGTCTGTAATTACATTAATATAATTACATTACATTACATCAAATGAATGCACTGGCAGAGTCTGGCAAAGTCTTAGCCTCTTCTAAAAATCCAAAGCACATCAAGCTTCATATGGAATGAATATTTACTCTCTCAGCACCAAAAGTCAGACATTTTTTACCACACATTTTGGAGGGGCAACCTAGAAATGGCCCAAGGATGATCTCCTTTTTATGTTAAAAGAAATCCCTTAGATTCTACCTAGATTAATAAGAATCGTCCTCAAGGCCTACACCATAATATCCCACAAAAGAAATACTCACACATTAGTGTGCAGCTGGAAGTCCCCAGTCCTGTAGCCTACTGCAAAGTTATTCCTTGTCAGCTTTGATTTGGCACTGTCAAAGGTCATCTGGTACCCAGCAAGCCAGCCTTCATAACCAAAGACAGCTGAACCATGGATTGCAGGTCCAGCAAAATCAAAGTCAACATCACAACCAAGGTTTATACACTCCCTCTTGTAAGAAGACTTGATTTTACCACTTTTCTTTCTGGAAAAAGAACAAACTGACTTAAAACTGATGCCTGTGGGAAAGATTTACATATATAACTTCTGCAGAGAGGGCACAAACGAAGAAGAAAAGAGAAATTTGCCACCACAAGGCAGTTGACTAAACTATCAAATAGTAAATGTGCAACTTTCCTAAATATACAGAAGAGGAATGCTTTTAAATTTAAAGCAGATAAAAATGTCCAGGCCTACCCCGTGTTTGGTGAAAAGGTGGTATCAAATGTCAGTTTCAAACCTTGACAAATCTATTTTGAAAGAAAAAGAGTTTGTTTTCAGCTTTATTTCCTTTTGAAATACAAAAATTAAATAATTAATACTAAATCACATTTTCAAAATGTTACCTGGTCTTCAATTGCGATTTCTGTTCCCAGAGTGTTATCAGTGTTCCATTTTTCTGTGAAAGTCAGACCATACTCACACCATTTATATTTGGTCTCCAAGGTCCCAGTAACTTTACCAGTGTCTGTATTAGATGAACCAGATGTTGAAAATTCCTAATAAGACAATAAAAACTTCATGAACTTTTTCTTGTAAACCTAGAAGAATCCACTGCCTAACTTACACCAAAAAACCCAATGAACATTTGGTAATTTCACTAGTCCTCTTTTTTCTAGCTTGCTGAGTACTCCTACCCTCGGCTACTCTCTCAGTACACACAAACAGAGTTACAAATTAGCCTGTAGCTACTGACTGCCGACTTACTTACAGTTGACATTTCCAACCAATCTATCACAACTTAACCTCTATCTAATTCTCAAGTGAACAACAAACTGCACACCTTTTTAAGCAAACTTCTGCTAAAGTAATTTTACTGGGGATTCAAAAATCAGTGGGGGAAAACAAAGGAATGGATGTTTTAGCACTGCATCCAGTCTACCTGATATTGAATAAAACACTAAATAAGTCAGTTTGGTTAATCACAGAGCTCATGATTAAAATCTGAGTTTATAATAACTGATACTCAATCTTTATTATGAAATTTTTCTTGAAAATCCTTAAAGGAAAGCACCCATTGTAGGAATCCACACCATAAAAAAAGATTTTTTTAAAAAATTCTCTGGTAATCCCAACATTCTGTCTTTCTGAGATAAGAGTCTTCATCAGGTTTCATGCCTTTCCAACCATCTTTCACATTCTCATTAAAAAAGAAAAAGAAAGTAGGGGGAGGGAATTAAAGGAAATTTACTCTACAACTGGTTTATATCATGCATAATATAAACTACATTATGTATAACAGATGTTATCAGTAGAAAAAACAATCCAATCTAGGGATCAATTTGAAGTGCATGATATAATCTTATGTTTGTAGCAAATATGCTTTGTCAATTCCTAATTGCACACCAACTGAAAGGGAAGGCATAATATGGAGGAGGGCTTATCTGAAATTTAAAATCTACAACAGATAAGCCAGAAATCTAATCTTTCAGAGCTCAGTATACAGGCAGGCAACTGAAATCTTCCAAGATAAATATAAAAACACCCTGAGGGTTCTGATTCACAATTTGTCTGCTAATGATGGCTGTACACTTTGGCCGTTAGAAAGACAAGTCTAAAGAAGATGGCTGATCTGAACTAATGAAAAAGAGAACTTCAACCCGAAATTGTGCTATCTGGAGAGTGAAGAAATAACAAAAACTGTATCAATAGAAAAGGCCAATCATCCTTCACTTAGGAAATAGAACATTTGTCTAACTATTGCTCTGCAATTAAACAGACTCAAATCCTTACGTTTTTATATACAATTCTCCTGAAATCAGATGCTTTCATTAACAGGAATTTCAAGTCAAAAAGCTTGGCACTCAATGCCCATACTAAAAAGCACTGGATTATGTCAGGAAGTAACACTGGATAAAAAACTTAGGAGTCCTGGCATCCAGTTCTGGCTGTCATTTAATACATGACTAACACTGAGGAAGACAGTTAACTTTTCTGGGTCTCAGTTTCCTCAACTGTAATAACAAAACCTACCTGTGGAGGATTAAATTGGAAGGACACTGTGAAAGCTTTGCACATTTTCATGTGCTCTACACAAAAGGAAAGTATTATTAAAACAATATACATAAAACATGAATGGGGAATACGTGAGTAGTTATTTTTAATCCTGAGTGACACTAATTAATGACTCTTAAGGCCCCACCCACTGCCATCCATCAGCCCACAGATTGAGAGCCAGCCTATATAGATGCCAAGGAATCCTCAAGACACAAAACCAAGAAGATCACACTGTCAGACCAGAATTGGGCGAAATGACACCACTGGTGGAGCTTACACCCTTCATTCCACCACCAGACATTTAGGCTTCCACATTCTGCGGTGGACTGGGCATCTCTACAGTTCAGGTGAGAAAACAGAACCAGCCGTTAATGGGACTTATTTGGGGCCAGGTACATATTACAAGATCATAGTACTTCAAAGTATCATGCTTGCTGAATTAGTCCTGTGCTGCATAACGATGTTTCAGTCAACACACATGCAATGGACCGCATACACAACAGTGGAACCATTAAGATTAGTACCATACAGCCTAGGTGTGTAGTACGCTATACTATCTAGGTTTGTGTAAGTACACTCTATGATGTTCACACAATGACAAAATTGCCTAACAATGCATCTCTCAGCACATATCCCCATCATTGACAAATGACTGCATATACATTAAGTGGAAACAAAAACATGCTATATCTAATCCAGCTCCTACACATCCTTCATGATCTTACACCTAATTCCATAAAACTTTTCTTAACCCTGTCCACAATAAGCCTTTCCTTCCCAAGAAAGATTCTGATTTTTCAAACAACCTAGTACTAGATATACTTCTCTGATTGTTCCCTAGTTCAAAGTTTATTTTGTCTCTCCAACCAGAAAGTAAGCTTTTTAAACACAAAGATTGAGTGTTCTTTTACTTTTAGAAGGCCTTTTGTGTTTCAACAGATTACAGAGCAAGTGTTTATAAGGGGCCTCAATAGGTTAAGAGTGGGAACACAAAACAACAATCACTAAGTCACTGCTCTGTAGCCTATCACTCTGAGCAAATGTCACTCAACCACACTGAATACTCAGGCTTCCCCTCAGATCAAAGAAACCAAACGACAGATGTGACCAATATAAAACCCCAGAAACCCAAGTCTAGGCATTAAGAAACTACAACATGACTAATTTTAAGAAATACCAGCTATGTACACTAAGGGAATTAACAACCACAGCAAGAACTTATCAAAATAACCAATAATATTCAATATGCACACACTATACCCATCCTCAAAACAAAAAAATTTTAGAGAAAGAAAAAAACTACACAAAATTAAATTTTACTTTACTCCCTTTGAGGGAGTTTGTTAGGGAGAATCAAGACATGAAAATACCAAAATATTACCTCTTTAAAAATACTCAAATCAGGGCTCTCTAAATTCACAAAATACATGTGGAAATCTTCCCAAAGGAAGGCTGCTAAAATCCAACCATTATAAAATGATTAGAACACTCAAATTAAGAGTTACTGAATATTTTAATGAACTCTTAATGCTTTTAATACGCATTGAGGGGGCCGGCCCTGTGGCTGAGAGGTTAAGTTCGCACGCTCCACTTCGGTGGCTCAGGGTTTCGCTGGTTCGGATCCTGGGTGCGGACATAGTACTGCTCGGCAGGCCACGTTGACGTGGCATCCCACATGCCACAACTAGAGCAACCCACAACTAAAATATACAACTACGTACTGGGGGGATTTAGGGAAGAAAAAGCAGGAAAAAAAAGACTGGCAACAGTTATTAGCTCAGGTGTCAATCTTAAAAAAAAAAAAAAAAAATGCATTAAAAGAAAGGGTTACCAAAAAACAGTATAGGTTCCCTGGCTTCAAGCCTGTAATCTTACTAAGTAAACAGAGTCCCACATGACCAGTGTCTTTCCTGAGTTCCCTGTGCATACATAGTAAGTAATACGGCAAAAGACCACATGAAAATCAGAAATCATATCCAAAGCCAAAACAAACCAAGTTACATGCAAATCCTTTAAAACAAAATTAACTTCTGCCTCTTCTTTAAGATAAAATGGGTAGACATTTTCCAGTTATGACTATCTTATAGGTTGAAAATTATATAAAGGCTCATCAGAACTTATTAGATATCTAACACTCACCACACCACTGCATGACTTTGTTTTCACATCCAGTTTCACCAAACCAAAACCTTCAAGTAGAGAGTAAAAGATAAGAAAATGATTCATTTGTATAAAAGATGCATACCAACAGCTGACTATACATATAAAAAAGAGATTTCACAGATTCAGAGGGGGATAAAAATGTGTGTTGATACACAATATTTAAATGAAAAAGTTTTAAATTATTCTATATAAACTGACATGTAAAGGACAGAACATCCCTATGCAGGTTTGCATAGTGTTTTGGTATATATTTGGCACCAAAAAAAAAATGCTTTCAATGATTTTAAAATCTAAATATCAAATCAGAGAATCAATTCAACTTAAACCTCAGAACCAATAGCTTATTATAATACAGACATTTAAAACATTTATCCCAAAGCGGTATCTCTCTTTGGGATTAAAAAATCTAAATAATTGGGGGAATAACTTAAAGAGGGGGCAGGGATCTTCAGGAAGAAAACCCAGGGGCCAGCCAGCCTGGTGGCTGAGTGGTTAAGTTCTCGCACTCCGCTTCCGCAGCCCAGGGTTTCACCACTTGGAATCCTAGGCCTGGACATGGCACCGCTCATCAGACCACACTGAGGCGGTGTCCCACATGCCACAACTAGAAGGAGCCACAACTGAAAAAAAAAATACACAACTATGTACCAGGGGGCTTTGGCAGAAAAAAGGAAAAATAAAATCTTTAAAAAAAAAAAATTAAAGAAAAAAAAGAAGAAAACCCAAATTCATTTGACAAAGCCCACAATCCATTAGGAGTCACCACCACCAAAGCAAAACAGTAACACATCATAATTCTAGTCAACCAAGGCATAGGCTACATCTGAAGGAAATGAAAACACAGCTGTTTTTCTCTTAAACGTAAATTCCTTGAAATTTAGTTTGAAAAAATGGGACAAAATTGGGGTAGATGCAAACGTGGACTGTTAAAAAACTATTTTAACAGAAATTTTACCTAAAATGTATCTAATAGAAGAAGTGAAGCAGCAGGATATTTACAATCTGAATTACTGATTTACTTTTCCTAAGCAATCCAAACACACATTTTCACTTCTGATCTAAAATTTTTCTAAAAAATTCTTACCAAATCCTTTGTTGAAAATATCTCTGGCAGCTTTGCCAAGGTCAGCATATGATGGAGGAACACACATTGCTGGTGGGAAGAAATATTCCAGTGTTAATGTTCCGGTTCTCCCACTTTCTGTCCAAGAACCAGATTATGACCCACGGCTATCTTTAAATTCAAGCAGTTCAACCTGTTGGAGATGTGTTTTCGATAGCACCAGGAGCTATACTAAAACTGTACTCCAATCACCCATGAAAGACATTACCAACAAAGGCTTATTTCTAAAATGGATAACCACAGTAAGTGGCTATACAAACTTGGGAAATGCTGTACAAAACAGAAAAACAGACTTTCTATTCCTAACTTTACACAGCCTCACCTCCTAGGACAGGATTAGTACAAAGCAACAAACACATACACACATGTATACCTATACATACAGATACAGCCGCCAAAATTGACTGGAATGGGTTGATTTACCCAAACGAGATAAATCAAAACCGGAGATAAGGCCCTCTGCCCCAGTACATCCCTTAGTATCCTCACTGAGTCCAAAACCAACATTCTGGAGCGGGAAGACAAAGGTAATTTACACTTTGGGAATTTAAATACTGAAACTTAGCAAAAACACGGCCATCTGTGTTTCACTCAAGTGTCTACATCAACTAAATATCAAATGGCACTTTAAACATATTAATACGATAGTCAAGTCCTCGGCCAATGCTGTGCGGCTTAAGGGCAAGCAATCTGAGCTCATTACACCAGCTCATTCATTCCACAGAGCACGTTCACGCCCTTAGGAGTACGTGTAATGACCTTCCGCTCTCACAGGGGGGGTTACTACTTCCTCTAGAAAAGTGACTGATCCAATCCGCCAAAGATCGAGTCCAGTAATTAGCAACGTTTTGCTTTTAAGTTTGCCAAAAACTCGTCCAAAAACTGAAAGTGAATGCAGTCAGAAACCAACTCCCCCGGCCTAGTCCCCTTATCCGAAATCCAGCAGCCCAGCCCCTCCTCCAGAGAGCCGGGAGAGGGAGTCAGGCTGGTGGAGCAGCTACCGAAAGGGGCGAATTTCCAAGTCCTTGGAGAGATGGAGGGAAAGAAGGAGAGGTTTTCTGGTCGGCAGGCTTAGATTCCCGGGACACCGCCACCCTATCCCGCAGAGATCCCTGGTCCACTTACGCCGCGGGCAGCTCTGGCCGCAGGTCGCCATGGCAGGGCCGCGGGAAGAAGTGATCTGCGGAAGGGAAAAAAATGCGGTCAGCGGGGGTCAGGAGGCCAGAAAGGAGTCTCACACAGAGGGGGCAAGGGGGAGCGGGGCAGCGCGGCCATCTTAGGGAGCCAAGGCCAACCCCGAGTCCGGCTCAGGCCTCCTGCTTTGCCGCCGGGGCCCAGACTCCCAGGTCGGAGGGAAGCGGGCGCGGCGGTACCTGATAGTCTCCTAACGGGAACCGCCGCCGCCGCTCCACTCACAACTGAGGCTGCTCGGCTGGCTCCGTGTCAGGCTGCAGCTGCGGCGGCTGGAGGGCGAAGTGAAGGAGACACCGTTCCGCCCGCCGCAACCCTGTCCTCTCCCCGCCAGGACCCCGCCGCTGCACCCGGGGCTGTCCGCCGCGCCTGTCCCCGCAGCGCCACCCGCTTCCCACTCCAACCCGCTCCGGAACGACCTCGTGGACCGAGGGCACCCCCGCCCCCGGGGTGGACTGCCTCCGCTCGTCAGCGGGGGCCGGAAAAGCAGAAGCTGCTGGACCTCGGGTCAGGCAGTGATGAAGGCAGCCCCAAAGACGAGGGGGCGGGGAACGGCAGAGGCAACGCGGCTGGGACAGCGCGAGAGGGGGATGGGGCGGAGGCCCCGCGCGCGCTCGTCACGGGCGGGGCGGGGCGGGGCGTCAGGCGTGTGCCCGCGTGGGGCCCGGAGCGACTGGGCGCGGCCGTGCACCCCGCGGGTCACGTACATCTCTCTCCAACTCCCATTCTCAGCCGTGGTTCCCGTAACCTGCTAAGACCCTCTACCGTATAGGGCGTCTGGAAGGAATTAGCTGAGCCTTAGTCCTGTTTACCCTGAGCAAGTGCAGCGTGCGCTTCTGAAAGACCGTCTCTCCGTCCAGGCCCAGGGAGAAACGAGTAGGCCACAGGGTCACCACCTCCAGCCCCTCGCGCCCTCCCTCCCCTCGTCTGCCTTCCGCGGCGGTGTAATCGCCTTGCTGAGCGGGACTCAGCCCCAGAGGCGCTCTTGGGCTGCTCCTCCCTGGACAAACTTGAGCACGCCTCAGGGTGCCCCGGCCCTCCGTCCCCCTTCCCCCCTCCCCCCTCCTGCTCACGCCTCAGGTTTCCTCTTCTGTCGCCTTCTCCCCGCTTAGGGATGGGACTCCTTTACACAGGTACAGAACCCGCGCTGTCTTCGTGAGTCAAGCCTGCTAGAAAATTTAAGAGTCATGCTGACCAGGCGTTGAATGCTGCGCTCAAGTTCCCTGGGTGTGCAGGAAGAGTGAGGAAGCCAAGGGAATAAGAAAAAATGAGCCTAATGAGCTAGAAATGGGGTCAGTGGAGGCTCCGGAGTCAATCACCAATGTCAGCAATTTATCCCCTTTGTACCCCAGTTTCCTCATCTGTAAAATGACAATTTAAATCAGACGAAGTGGTCTTTAATAGCTGTTCAGCCATACACTATGAGCAAAGAATCTTTTCCCCTGATTTATTCTGGCTCTGAAAGCCAGCTCTGGTCAAATGCTGCCAAGGTTCCACCCTCCTCCTATACCAGGAAAGGATAGCTAGATAGGCTTCCACAATCCAAACAGGATTATAGCTGCAGCCTGATGGATATCCCTGCCCTGAGCAAACCCAGCCAGCAATCTTGCCTGGTCATGGTTGGGCTTACTCATGTAAAGGGTTAAGAGAAAGGAAGAGTCTTTGCTCTTAAGAGTTCAGGCAGCAGAAGCACTGATTAATTCTTTCATTCAAGCTCAGACAGGTTGGTCTGAAAGCTCCACTGGCAGCTGGTCTGTTCTGGCTATGTTTGATGCTATTGTGAGGCTAATGGCGGAGACTGACATCCCATTCCAACTGAAGCATAACACACCACCTCCCAGAAAAACCTAGTCTCTGCTTAGTCACCTCAATTACCTAAAGTAGGGCTTATTCACACTGTGAACTATCTGTAGCATTTTTTTTTAAGATTTTATTTTTTTTCTTTTCTCCCCAAAGCCCCCCGGTACATAGTTGTGTATTCTTCGTTGTGGCTCCTTCTAGTTGTGGCATGTGGGACGCTGCCTCAGCGTGGTTTGATGAGCAGTGCCATGTCCATGCCCAGGATTCGAACCAATGAAACACTGGGCTGCCTGCAGCGGAGCGCGCGAAGTTAACCACTCAGCCACGGGGCCAGCCCCTATCTGTAGCATTTTTAACTCCCAGAAAATTTCACTTTGCCACAGAACACCGATCTGAGGCTTCACTGTCTGTAAACCCAAGGAACAGACACAATACCTAATAACCAGGAAAAGAATCACGGCAATTTACTTCAAAGTTAGATTCAGTAAATATATCTGAGTGCTTACATCCAAAGCCCTTTAGACCAAAGCAGCATTAGTAGCAGCCACCTCTTACACAGCAACTATCTTCTGTCACCCACAGGAGAACCAAAGTCTATTCAGATGCAGCCCTTGCTCTCAAGCACTTAAAGTGTGTGTAGAAGTGTCAAGAACAGTGAAGGGTCTAAGATTTTACCCTACTTACAAACTAGCAAGTTGCATAGGTTCATAGATGCTGACTGAAGACATGAGACTCGAAAGTCAGAGACAGAGGACTTTATTACTTGTGGCACAGCAGGCAGCATAAGTTTCATGTTTGAATCTGTTCCCCTTGCCCTCCATGTCCCACAGGGGTGATGCAGAGCACCCTAGATAGAACCTGTGCACACCATGTATTTGTGTCACAGCTGGGGAATCCTGAGCTGAGGAAACCTCCTGCTTATAAGCAGCTGCTAACAAACCTGCCTAGCCTTTGGCCCAGAGGGAGATATTATTACAGTATACTTTGCAGGAAATTGTCTTCCCTCTGCCCTAGAGGGAGACACTACCTCTATCTCCAAAGGCTGTTTGTTATGCACACATCCTTGAAAAAGTGTATTGCCACAGAGAACTGCGGGCACAGTCAGACTGAGGAGACGCACTAAAGTTTGAAAATAGGACTTATCAAAATTAAAAAGCCATAAGGTCAAGGATAGAAAGCAAAATTCTAGAAAGAGGTATATGCAAAGCCATATGGGGACTTGAAGTGACACGAATTGTTTGGAAACCACAAGTAAACAAAGCTGGAAAAAACCTGTAGAAAAAGTTGAGAGGGGCCGGCCCTGTGGCCAAGTGGTTAAGTTCGCGTGCTCCTCTTCGGCGGCCCAGGGTTTCCCGGTTTGGATCCTGGGTGCGGACATGGCACTGCTCATCAGGCCGTGTTGAGGTGGTGTCCCACATGCCACAACTAGAAGGACCCATAACTACAATATACAACTATGTACTGGGAGGACTTGGGGAGAAAAGGCAAAAAAAAAAAAAGAGAGAGATTGGCAACAGTTGTTAGGTGCCAATCTTAAAAAAAAAGATGTTGGCTGGAGCGAAATGCTGAAGGTCCTGAAAAGAGTGGGTGAGGAGGAGTCTGGGGTAGCTGGAAGCAACATTTCTGACTTGAGCAACTGGGAGGACAAAGGTTCCACTCAGGGTGGGAAGGACTACAGGAAGAAGAAGTGTGAAGGGCAAAGAGGATGATTCAGTTTCAGATAAGTATGAGGAATCAGGGGCCACATCTAAATGGAGCTGTCCCGTAGGCAATTATGAAGCCTAGGAGAAAGGTCTGGGTAGGAGGCTAAAAGAAAACTCAGGAAGGAATGTTTTCCTGGAAGCCAAAGGGAAGGAGTGCTAAACAGTGTCACATCCTGAGGAGCAGTCAAGTGACATAAAGAGTTTTAGTTACTATTACCGTGTAACAAATTACCCCAAAACTTAGTAGCTTAAAACACTAAGCATTTTATTATCTGAAAGTTTCTGTGGGTCAGAAATTAGAGAACGGCTTAGTTGGGTGGTTTTGGATCAGGGCCTCTCCTGAGTTTGCAGTCAAGATGTTGGCTGGGACTACAGTCTTTTGAAGGGTTGCCTGTGCTAAAGGATCCACTTCCACGATGGCTCCCTCATGTGGCTATTGGGAAGGGGCCTCAGATCCTCACCATGTGAATCTCTCCATAGGGCTACTTGAGTGTCCTCATGACAGGGCAGCTGGCTTCTCCCAGAGCAAGTGATTCAAGAGAGAGGAAAAGACTGAAGCCATAATGTGTTATATGATCCAGCCTCAGAAATCACACTGTGATTTCTGCCTTATCCTATTTGTTAGAAGTCAATTACTAAGACTAGTCCACACTCAAGGGAAGAGGAATTAGCTTCAGCCTTTTGAAAGGAGTGTCAAAGAATTTGTGGATGTATTTTAAATCACCACAGTCGATGCTCTTGTCACATTATTTATATTTCTCCTAAACAGAAAATACACTAAGTCCGTCACAAGACTTCCCCCAAACCTCCAGCCTTTACAGCATCAGCAAGAGGCCTCTCAGGTGTAGTTCCTTAAGTACAGCAACTCCAGTACAGTTCCTCATGATCTGAAGACTTATGGACTAAAGAGACCAGCTGTCTGCCTCCCCCCGACATACACACATCCAACACACACAGAGTAGGATATGCAGGGGATAAGTGCTAAAGACACTCCTGTGAAAAGGGGGGAAACAGGACATACACATGAGTCCATAACAGTTCTGAAATCCAGCCAGGCAAATTTTGAAGATGCCTTTATTAGGACTCGGTCCTATTCCTGTCTGTGCAAATTGAGGTCACATGGGGAGAGCGAGCTCTAGATACACATTCCTTCTCTTCTTGCCCCAGGTGTATTCTACAATGTGAGGAATACACCCCAGCCCATACATCCAAGCTCCATCCCCCCTCACATACACATGCTCCTTGACTACCCCATGGGCTTAGGGATGTGTCACCGGCAGTTCAGTCCATCCTCAGAAGAAAGGACTCTGAAGAAGAAATCCATGCAGGCCCCAGAAGCAGGCTCAGGACTGTTTCAACTAGGAAGACTGAAATCTTGTACATCCAGAGTTTGGTCCAGATATGGAGAGGGGGGGCATGGGCTTTGGTAGGCATGTTCACTTGGCCCTGCAGATTCCTCACCCCATAGGAATAAGCACAATCTGAGGAGGGTTAGAGTGAAGCACTCTAAAATATGAGGTCCAGGGTGGGGGCCCCTCTTGCCCAAGTCGAAGATTAGGGATAGGGACTGGGAATCTTCATGTGATTGAAATAAACATTGAAATGAGACAGTGAGAGAAAGAAAGAAGATTGTAAGCTGTGGTTATGTTTAGAATGTGGGACATTGGGATGTAAGATTTAGCAGTGGGGCATTCTGGGTGGTGAGTGGCCATGGAAGGGTATAGTGGAAGTGAAGTTCACTGGAACTGAGGTGGTCAAGGATGACGGGTGAGGTTAAGTTGTTGGAGCCCTCTGCCCCACATATATCCAATACACAATGGTAGGATAGGCACAGGTTGTTGGCAGGGATACTGAAGTTACCAGGATGTGGCTAGGATAAGAGGTAGAGAGAGAAACTATGAGTCAGGTGCCAAAGTCCTCAGGGAACAAGGGAGAGTGACCAGGAAGCAGGTCATAAAGGATAAGTAGAGGATGGCATGAACCTCAAAGGAGGTGATTTTATAAGAGGGTGGAGGAATGAAGAAAGTGGCCACCCTTTCCATCCCCAGGTCCAGCACTAGGGTTGAGGAGGGTGTGGAAGAACAAGCAGCATTCCCTGCGATCCAATATCCATGGGAAAACGTAGTTTTGTGCTAAGGTAAGGAGAGTGAAAGGCATTCGGTAGTGAAGCTGAGGACTTAGGGTAGTTTGTTGACAATAGAATGAGGTTCTAGAGGGCACTGTGGGACGGAGTGGCAGGGAAGGCAGCAGTGGGAGGACGAATGAGGAAGAAGGAAGCACAGAAAGGACTGGGATGAAAACTAAGGAAAGCAAAGAAAATCAGAGGGACTTAAAATATTTTGGGGAGTTAAGACCTACAGCTAGAGGTGAAGGGTATCCTAGGATTAACTAGGCTTGAAAGTCAAGCCAGTACCTGTGAAAAATCCCTGAAATTGCGCAAAAAGGACAATGTGCCTGGTTTTGTGCATAAAATTTTGGGCTGTCATTCTTAGGCACATTAAAGCAAGAAAACCACTGATCTAGACTATCTATCAAATCCCAGCAGTGACTAGGAGAAAGGAGGAGCATTCTATAGCTCTCCAGATCACATGCAGGGTGGAATCCATTCTGATTTAGTATTTAATATAAAATGTGATGACTGAAGCAGAGGATGGAGTTACAGCTTAACAGTCATGACACAAATTAAGTGGAAGCTCCATGCAGTTCCTCTCAATTGATAGTCCAATGTAGTGATTCTGGGTTGATGCAGAGACTGATATAAAGCTATTTATTATCTAGTCAGCAAGCTGTCGTCTTGCTCAGAGTTCCAATCTTGCTCAGAGTTCCAATTACACTGGTGTACACTGTGTACAGTGTTTACACTGTCACAGTGATGAGCACTCGTGAAACATTGTTTTGTTCCCTGAAAAAGCTCACACCTTCCTCTATGGGAAAGCTTAGCCCAAAGTAACTGGGAAAATGGACAGAGGCTCCTGCTCAAGAAACTTCAGTGGCTCCCCTTTACCTATAGGATAAGGTCTCTGATATAAGGAAGATGGACATGATCCTACTCTGCCTTCCAGAGGTCCTGTTTCCCATCTGCCACCTGTACTAATTCAGATCACAGACTATTCCCAAATCATGGTGTTTTCAGTGTCACTGCCTTTGCTTATGCTGCTCATTCTACCTAGAATGCTTCCTTCCTCCCACCCCCATTTTGAGTTAAACCATATGAATCCTTTTAAAATACATCCTAACTCAAATGTACTCACGCCACATCACAGTTTTTTTTTCTGACTTACCACCTATAGGTTCATTTTACGTTCTTTAAATTTCTATGGCATTTGTTACCTCATGGCATTTATTACATATTTTCCCATTATTTTATTATGAGGATTTTCAAACCGACAGAAAAGTTGAAAGAATTGTATAATGAACACCCATATATCCTCCTCCTAGATTCCACAACTACCATTTTGTTGTATTTGCTTTATCCCATGTCTATCCATCTATCCATTCATCAATCCATCTTACCTTTTTGATGCATTTCAAAGTTAGCTGCAGACATCATACACTTCACCCCTAAATACTTCAGCATGCATATCATTAGCTGGAGTTGAATATTTGTTTATGGGTTTTTTTTTTTAAGTAAAAGTTACCTAAACATGTTTAAAAAAAAATACTTCTGCCTTCTGCCTTCCCTATCAAACTCCTTAATGGTGAGAACGATTTCTCACTCACCTTTATCCCCAGCCACCAACCCACCCAATATCTAATAATGATGACGATAGTAATGAAAACACAATCAGAATAATCAGGGCTAACATATATCAGGCACTTCCTTCTTGCTAGGCACTGCTCTAAATACTTCATATGCTTTTTTTGATTCTTATAACAACCCTATGAAACAGGTACTATAAAGATACCTGTTATAGATAAGAAATATGAGCTTACAGAGGTTAGATAACTGGCCCAAGATGTATAGCTAGTTCTTTAAGTGATGGAGACAAAATTGAAACCCAGCTCTGTCTGAATCTGGGACATATGCTCTTAACCACAATTCACATTGCCTCCCCATTGTCCAAGCCTTATCCATTGAGGGTGACTAATCATATTTATGGAAGATTCAGAGTCCACTGCTTTGGACCATCCTTGTCATAGCCCATTAGCAGAGATAGTTGCCTTAAAAAACTTTCCCTGGTAAATCTGTCATGAGGGCATGAGCCTCCACAACGAAGGTAAACGGGGGAGAGGGAAGCTGGCTTCTCCACAGACTTGTCACTGGGTCAGTGCTGAGAATGTCTCATGACTCACATCCCACGGCTGCCTGCATCTACTGTGTGGCTGCCTTGTATCTCTGGGGCTGGTGTGGGAAGCAGTGGAAGGAGGGTGAGGGGGAGTTCTGAGGCCTGGGAAAGTCACAAGGGCAGCTTGGCTGGCAGCCGCCTGGACACTAAGTACAGTGGGAAGCTGATGAGGAAGCCAGAGGGACAATGGGCCATTATTTCTGGCTGTAGGAGGTTGGTCAGTCAGACTCACCATCCTTCCCAACAATGTGAGTTCTCCTAGACCTCTGGTTGGAAGTAAAGCAATTGGATTTCAAATGATTCACATGCTATGTATGGAGACTGGGGGCAATCACAGGGCTGATTATGGCTGTAAGTAATCAGTGGTTAACTTTGAGGGCCACCATCTTGCTCCAATCTCCACTATACACTACTGCCAGATAACACAACTGTGAGTGCATGACTCCCCTCTTCAGAACCCCTCCATAAAGCAACCCATGCACAAAGTTAAATACAGGCTAAAGTCACCCAAACATGGCCTAAACTTAACTTCCTAAGCATCCACAGAGTTTTTTTTTGAACACTAATTACATAGGGCATTAATAGAATTTACATATATAGAAAGAGCTCTGTGGTCAAATAGGTTTGGGGAACTGCTGGGTTAAACCAAGGTTAACCTATTTCTTTAAGTAGAACTTCACAGAGCCTTGAGTTATTGTACATGATGAGTTTCTGAAAGGGGAATGCAATATGTTCCCAGTTTTTTCAAGGATCGTAAGGGACTAGTGCTCCATAGAAAGTGCGCTATCTCAAATGTCATTCTCAACATAGCTACCCCTAAAATTTAACCAATTCTTCTAAGCCTATCATGGCAGCCATGAAAATGCACTGTTCAGATCTCCTGCTATGAGGAGCACAACAGCCTCACTGCTCTAGATGCTGCCCGTCTGTATCCAATGAAGCCACACAGGCTGCTCCCAGACGATGACTGAGCATGGGGGTGGTACTCATGCAGGTCCATCCCTGCAAAACATGGGTCTCCTCTAACAGGACACTTCAGCTTGAGGATGCCCCTTTGGCCTCGCCAAAACTTTTGTAGAACTGTGCTGCCATCTGAGACTCTTCCTACCCAATCTTCCTTCCTTCCCATATTGAAATCCAAAGCTTCTGCTTTTTCTTTTTTGTCCATCGCAGGCTTATCCCTCAATAAATCTTTTGCACATTTAATTCTATCTTGGCATCTACTGCTCAGAGGAGTAAACTGGCACAGCTATCTCAAATGTGTTTCTAAAGCCTTCCCAGATCCAGCTCCTCCTTGGAGTCTCATATCACTTTTATGGGATCTGCCTTTTATGGTCTGCACTGAGAGGCCTCCTGGTACAGTAGAGAAGCTCACAGACTCTGGAAGACAGTGGCCCAGGTTTGAATAACAACTCTGTCACTTACTAACAGTATAACCTTAAGGGAGTTCTTCAACAAGCTGTAAAGTGGGGGATGATATCACTGTCTTGCAAGGCTTGCAAGGATTAAATGAAATATTACATTTAAAGCACTAAGCATACAGCAGGTGCTCAATAAACAGAATGATTATGATCCTTTACAGTCATTTGTGTTTTTTCTGCTTTCCTCTATCAGATTATAAACTCTTGAGAGTGGACAGTTTAATCTTCATCTTTAACTCCCCTGGACAGCCTGCAATATAGGCTTTATTCATAGTGAACCAACAAATAGCTGTTAAGTTGAATGGAAAAAGTGGCCATTTGCAGAAAGAAAGGGGTATCTCAGAGAAGAGGGGCAAAAGAGCCAACCAGGAGAGTCTGTCAATGGTACAGGAAATGTAAATATTCAAAATATGTAATATATGTATAAGATAGAAAGTGTATATATTTTATTACATATATAATATTTAAATATATAAAAGAACCATGATTTCAGAAATAACTGCCTAGAAGAGGGCCAGGGAGACCAAAGGTATGCTCCCAGACCCCTCTGCAGAGATTGGTACTCTAAGCCCTGTAAACACAACCTGGAAGGGCAATTTTAGCAATGAAAGCCTCACACCCAAGCTCAGTGTAACTAGGAAAAATGGCAGGCAAGCAAAGGAAGGAGACTGCAAAGACTGATGAGAAACACTGTGTCAATGAAGGGACACAATTAGAACATACAGGGGCTGGCTCCGTGGCCGAGTGGTTAAGTTCGCGTGCTCCACTGCAGGCGGCCCAGTGTTTCGTTGGTAAGAATCCTGGGCGCGGACATGGCACTGCTCATCAGACCACGCTGAGGGAGCGTCCCACATGCCACAACTAGAAGGACCCACAACGAAGAATATACAACTATGTACTGGGGGGCTTTGGGGAGAAAAAAGGAAAAAAAAAAAAAAGAACATACAGAACCAGGGCTTTCCTGCCTAGTTCAGAATATTGCCTTCTCATTCAGTTCAGGATGTCAGGCCACCTTGGGTTTAGGGTTTTCCCATGGAATCTGACTTGGGAGGTGGAAACCACAGCACAGCAGTGGCGGCCTCCAAAGTAACCTGCTGTAAGTCTTGGCAGGAGGAAGCTACTGGAATTCCTAGATTCCTGGAATGCCTTTAAGCCCAGCTGTGGCTCCACCTCTGGGGAGGCTCAGGAAAGGACATCACCTGTCCCAGAAGCCCAGCATTGCTTTCTGATGGGAGAGGAGGCCTTCACACGCACTTCTGCTCTTCCCAAAGCTTCCTTAGTTTCTTGAAACCTCTACTCCAGGGGATTTTAGCAAAGAGTAGAAAAGTCATAGCTGGAAGAATTGCCTAAGACCCTGTTTGGGAGGCACAGCACAGCACAGCACTAATGGCCTCTTTGCTCTCCCAACAGGTAAGTGTGGTCATGTGCAGCAAGGTTTCCTCCCCAGGTAACACCCTTCTGTTCTAACAGGATGACCCTCCATGACCAGTCTGTGTTTTTCTTCATTTAAGGCTCTTATGCCACAGGAAAGCTCTGTGGGTATGATATGTGTATAGAAGTGGGCTTTTTTTTTGGAGGGGGGCAAGGTTAGGAAGGGTGCCTGTTAAGAGTCAGGGCTGCTGCTACAGCTCCCCTACAAGTAGAAAGCCACCAAGCTCATGAGGTCCAAATCTAGAGACCAAAGTGTACCAAGGACACCTCTTTCACCTCCTCCAAAACAGCATCAGATTCCTATGGGTTTCCAGCAATTTTATGAGACAAGCTACAAAGACATACCTTTTGAATGAATCATTCTGCTCTCTGAAGTACCAAGGACTTCAAATATAGTTAATTTAGATTAACTAGGCCCATCTAACAAGAGTTGGTTTGACTGAAATCATAAAGCATATTAAAAGAAACTGTTTTATTACCTTCAGGAATCTAGTTGAACTATGCTAATAAATTGCTTCTCAGTATAGGTCTTAAAGGAAATTTGTTTTAATGAACAGATGAGAATATTTTCTAATCCAGTCCATCAATTGTTTATATGGAAAGGGTTACATGTTAAGAGTTTAAGGTTAATTGAAATGCCTGCTCTTGTTTATATCACAGTATTTTAGTTGAACAAACCCTGTGTTTATAAATGGTATAAAATGAACTATCCAACTTGTCCTTCCTTCAAAATTAGTGAAGTCTCAATTAATGCCACAATCGCTCTGTTAGCATGAAATCAAGTTACCGTATTCATCACTCAGGAGGAACACAGCTTTTGCATGGGCTATTCTTCCACCTGGGAGGGCCATCCCTATTCTTTCAGATTTTGTGACACATATTCCTTCCTCTCTACAAATGCTTATTAAGCAACTAGTATGTGTCAGACACTGTGCTGGAGACTAATTAAAAATCAACAATCTCACAGTCTAGAAAGGGAGACAAATATGAACAAGTATTTTAAAGTGCTGTAGGTACAAAGATTGCTATGTGAACAGAGAACAGTAGGGTTACGAAGGAGTCAGTTCATCCTGAGAGCATCAGGACGGCCTCAGAAGTAAATAGTCTTAAAAATGGAGGATGCGTTTGTGTGGCAGACAAGGAAGGGAAGGGCAGCAAATAAGAAAAGATGCCCAGGCATGATACGGCTTGGAATGTTCAGCAACTACAAATAATATGGCAAGAATGGAAATTAAAACAGATGGGATAATAGGGGAGGAGGTAGCAGGAAGAGGGGTTACCTAGCAAGGCTAGGCTGGAAAGGTCAGCTGAGGCCATTTTGCAACCTACTACAGAGAGTGTCTGCTCAGGTTCTATCTCCTTCATGAAATTACAAACATGAAGTGAAAGACATATGGAGTGCAGGTCAAGGGGAGCATGGGCTGCCTGTTCTCAGTACTGGGCCCATATCACATCTGGAGTATCATATTTAGGATGATGGTGACAAAGCAGGGGGCATCAATGAAGTGGGAGGGTAAATCTGGTCCCTATTACTCCATCTTGGCCACAGGCAGAAGTCTAAATTTGTGATTTCTTAACTCAAAAGTTTTGAAAGCATATGTGTTGGTCCATTTAATTCCAGGAAAAGCCAAGTGAGAATGCAACAGTGACTCACCACTGCATTTAAAATACAACAGCCTTAGAGCCAAGCCCAGCCTCATGAAAACAGACTTCAGGACAGTATGGAACTGGATATTGGCCAAAAAGCCTGGGAGAACACATTCTGTGCTCCTAAAGAAGTAGAGCTAGGCCTTTCAAGATAGAGAAGACCAGTGGGAAGGGGCTTTAGAAATAAAATGTTAGCTATATCAGTTATATATTGCCGCCTAACAAACTATACGAAAACTTAGTGGCTTATGTTTGTGATTTTATGTCTGTGATTCTGTGCATTGCCTAGACAGTTCTTCTGGTCTCCCTTGGGCTTACTCATGCAGCTGCATCAGCTGGGGACTGGGCTCAGCTGGGATAGCCTGATCAGCTGGGCCTCTCTCCTTACAAGAACCTTTATCCCAGGCTCCTTCATGGCACAGTAGTTTCAGGCCAGCATCCCTGGAGGGCAAAAGTAGTAGCCTCTTGAGTCACATAATAGCACTCCCACCACATTTTATTAGTCAAAGCCAGCTACAAAGACAGTCCCTACAAGAGTCCCTACAGCTCCTGATGGATGGAGCAGTGAAGTCACATTAGAAAAGAGTACACAGTCTACCACATAGGACTTGGTGTCTACTACAAAAACACCTGTATGATGTGCGGTGAGTGCAGAAGGGCTGAAAAGCAAAGAAAGCCTTCCATAGGCCCCTGACCATGCAGATACAGAACAGTGGAAAAACTAAGTGGCAGAGTGGCCAAACTTCTGTAGACTCAATCAAAGCCTTCAATGAGTGCAATTTAGTGAACAATCTAGCAGAAAAGGCTAGACACGGCAAACGTAAGCGGCAGCAGGAGAGCCTTATATCAAAAGAGGGCATACTGCTCACCCCCACACCCTGACTCTCCACTAGAACTCACCTTTAGGGAGGTTTGGTTCAGCTATGGAGATTCGCCAAGTAACAGTATAACCTTATACTCCAACAATACCTTTTCTTTGTTATATCTGAGACTACTAACTCATTGTCTTCTTTCAAGCACCTTATGAAGTGAGCAGAACAGGGACTCTTGTTCTTCTTTTAGAGATAAGGACATTAGGGCCTGGAGGGACTATCCTCCAGTCCCCAGAAGGTTGGCACAAGAGCCAGGCTTCTCATAACTCCCTCTCAGGTCTCTGTCTTGTGCCAGGGCATTGCCTTTGTACCGGATGCTGACTGAGGCCTTCCTCCCCAACTCTTTCCTGCAGAGGTGGTTAAGTCATTCCCTGGAAGTGTGATATCTTCAGTTCTTAATTCCCCAGCATCTAAGGCTCTATATAAATAATGGGGATCTGTGTCCTCCATGCCAGTTTGTGGGCAGAGGAATTCCCCAGGCAAGGGTAGGTTATCAAGGCTTTGGGAAGGTGCCATTCAAAACAGCCCTCCTTAACCTGAAGGCTTAGCATAATTAATTCCACGATTAAATACCTTCGGTAAGGTAATAGTCACAAAGTGGATATCACTTTTCAATTTCAAAGTACTTTTACAATATGAACTCAGTGGATCCTTACAATGTGGTGATGATGATGATGATGATGATGATACCTTACACTTATGATATTTCAGGTACTGTTTTACATCCTTTGTATGTATTAAACTTATTAGTCCTCATAGTAATCCTATGACGGTAAGTACTTTTACCAACTCAAAACTGAGAGACAAAGAGGCTAAGTAACTTCCTAGGGTTACACAGCTGGCAAGTAGAGGAGTTAAGATTTGAGTCCAGGCACTTGGCTTCAGAGTCCATGCCCTTAAACCACTGTACTATACTGCCTTCCAAATATTAGGATCCCATTATATTAAATGAGGAAACTGAGACAGAGTGGTTTGGTGGCTTACCTGAACTCACACACAGTCCCACTACATCACAACTAGGAGACAGAACCCAGGTCTTTCCCCTGTAAGCCAAGCCCTATTACAGTGTGACATTAAGGTTATCAGCCATTTCTATTTTAAATGGTTATTGTTAACAGGAAGGATTATAAGGGATGAGAGGTGGAGCCCAGAGTGGGAGGCCAAAGGCAGTACTAATTTTGAATCTACTCCAAAACATGCTACCCTACAGCTAGGGAAATGAAAATGTAATATACTTTAGACATGCTGATATGTTCCCTGAGAAGATAACAGCTACCTTTAAATTTAGAGGCAGGGGAAGGATGCTGCGAAAATGGGAGCTGCTTAGTGAACTGACCCCAGAAGCTAGAGCCTAAGAAAAGGGACTTGGCAAAGGGAGGGCCAAGGGAGGTCATGCCTCAGATGCCATTTTTCCCCACACAAATACTGCCCAGGAAAGGAGAAACTTCCTCTCCCCTGCTGCCTAGATTAGAAAATCAATCTGTTGCTTTCCACTTTGGAGCCCTCCATGAGAATGCAGCTACCTATTCCCAGAACCTTGATCAAATGGGCTGAGGGCTACTTTCACTTCTGCCAAGCCATGGTCCACCCCAAGGCTTAACCCAAGAGTCCCCTTAGATGCTACAACTCAGATATTTGACCCACTCAGGAACCCCTGGCTCAGAGTGGCAGGATTGTGCTAAAGGCTAGACTCTTTCCACTCCTGGCTGGAGCCCAATCTCTCCACTGTAGGAAGGCAGGGGTTCTACTCTCTAGCTCCGGCCGATGAGAATAAACTATATCATCAAGGCTGGGTCTCTCTCACCTCAGGGCCAATGCCCTTATCATCATTTCAGATGTTTTTCCCCTGAGTGTCCTAGTGGTCACTTAGGATTCAGAATACCATCAATTGTTTTATGAATTGGTGCATTATCTTCTCCTGAATATCATGACAGAACGGGTTCAGCAGATCTAGTTCTGGCCACCAGAGAAACAAGAGTTAAGATGGAATGGGGAAAAAAATAAAACTGTCCCTATTCACAGATGAGACCGTCTACAACTACATAAAAAATCCTGAGGAATTTACAAAAGAGCTTCTAGAACTAATACATGAGTTTGGCAATGTCATAGAATATAAGGTAAATATCCAAAAATCAATTGTATTTCTACACTAGTAATGTACAACGGGAAACCAAAATTAAAAGATGGAATGAAGGAATAAAAAAGCTAAGCATGATGCTTATGGTAATCATTTGTATAGAGCTTCCATTTAGAGTACTTTCACAATTGCCTAAGACAGGGAGGAGCAAACTAGGGAGCCTTGCGAACACCTGCATTCTCACTCTGCCCCATTCTGAAATGCCCTTAGGGGAGGGTGCCTCAGCCATGTTGAAATGCTCTTCAGGTGATTCTGATCACCTCTAGATAGAGAACCAATTTGACCGGGAACATCAGCAACACCTGGGAACCTGTGAGAAATGAAAATTCCTCCCATCCACAAAATCAAACTCAGGAGGTAGGATCCAGAGTTGTGTATTTAACAAGCCAGGTGATTCTGATGCACACACCACCATACTTTGTTCAAAGCAGCAACTTCCATAGTTTTCTGTGCCTAAGTGACAAAGACATGCAGGCTGCTGGAGGTTTGCAGCACCCTCTGCTGGTGCCCATCTGCAAAGGCAGACCTCTGAACCAAAAACAAGGCTCTCGTAACTCTAGTTTGCCAGCCTGCGAATTTTTTATTCAAGCGAAGAAAAGTTAAGAAAAATCCTGTTTCCTATTACATCCTCTGCTGCCTCATTCCACTGCAGCATTTCTGAGATGATGGTGCATTCTCCTTTGGCTCTGCTGCAGCTTTCATTTCCTTGCGCATCCTTCATTCTTTAGGACTTTAATAAAGGACCCAGAGGAGCTTGATGAAACTTTCAGGGATAACAGTCCCCAGTGCCAGGCAAGTCGCCCCACACAGAAGGAAGTGGGTGGATAAGGCCTTCTCTGCCTTAGCCTAAGGGTAGTGCCACTCTGTCTATAGCGGAGTTGTGGGAAGGAGATGTGAGTCACTCCCCTACACAAAACCAAAATCTCTCAATGACTTCCTCTAACACTTGAAGCAAAAGGTAGTCTTTACCAGGACCTTTGAGGCTTGCATGACTGAACCCTGGCTACTTCTCTCATTCATCTCCAATCACCCTTTCCCTTGCTCACTCTTAAACCAAATTGACCTCCTGGTTGCAGAACACTCCAAGCCTGCTCCAGAGGCCAGTGCACTTGCTATTCTCTCTACCCCTAGATATCCACATGGTTCCTCCCTCATTTCATTCAGGCCTCTGCTCAAATGTCACCTCTGCAGAAGGCTTTAGTGCTGTCAGGTAGCAAGTGTTCCCTGTCACTCTCTATCCTTTTATGTGTTTTTTATCGTGTGTGTGTGTGTGTGTGTGTGTGTGAGAGAGAGAGAGAGACAGAGATAGCACTTTTGGCTACCTAAAGAGTCAATTCCCACCAGCCAAAGATCACCAGGAGCACACATCAAAGTTAGTTTTTAAAATTAAACTTCCTGCAGCAAGAGAGACTAAACACCATGGAGAGGAGTGGGGAATCTCAGCAGGAAGATGTTGCAGGAGTCTTGTACAGGATTTGGGCCTGTGTTAGGTGATCTTACAGAGGTTTCAAGAAAACAAGGAAGTGGGGTGCTATTCTGGATTGGATGTTTTCAGAAAGCTGGGGCAATTCAGTATCTTACTCATATTATTCAGGAGGAGGAGTGTATAGTTATTTTTGTGTTGTACAGTGTCTGTTTAGGCCTGGTTATGAGTGAAGATGGTCCATCACAGTCATGCAGAGTAATCATTTGATGTTGGTATTCTATAACATTGCTTATGTTCAGTAGGGGAACACCACTGTAACTAGGCCAGTTACTAGCTGATAGCTGTAAGAGATGCTTTTTTTTCTTTCTCATATATATGCTTATTGTCTAGAAAGTAAGCTTCTTGAGGGCAGGAACTTTGTTGTATTTACCACTGAAGCACCAGTGCTTAAATAGTGCCTGGCATATAGTAGGTGCTCAATAAATGTTCAATAAATATTCTTTCAAAACATTTTCCACACCTTAGGTCTTACACATCTACAATGGAGGTCTATATCTGGGACAGGTAAATTCAGGTCCTTGAAACATTTTATAGGTGATGGCAGAGCCCATAGTAGCTGCTGGTGGGCAGACAAGGTTAACATTTACCCTTTATAGAACTTTACAACAGAGAGCAACTGAGTCTTCCAGACTCTCCCTTAGGCTAGACAGGACTTAGCTTCCTTCAGGTGCTTAGGGAAGACAATTATCAGAAAAAAATGCTACTCTCCAATAACAAGAGATGGCCAAGTTAAAGACTATGCTACAAACAAAATGGGAGAAACACTCCTTAATCTGTTAAATCATCTTCCTTTGCCCGTTCAACATCTTATATGGATTTTTAACAGAACATACGACACTGTCCACAATTCATTTAGTCTTCCAGAAAGATATGCACATCAATAAAGCTGTCACCATTCCACCATTCCCTTACTATATTACAATTTTTAAATACTTCTGCAGCTTACTTATGTAGAAAGGGAATTAAGATACCATTTTTAAACCTATTAGCTTGGCAAAAATAAGAAAGTTCACACATTATTTTGGCGATGGTGTGGATTAACAGGCAAACTCGTATGTTGCTAGTGGAAGAATAAATTGTGACTCCTTCTACTGAGGTCAGTATGATAGTATTTAAAATGCACAAAGCCTTTGACCCAACAACTTCACTTTTAGTAATTTATTCTACAGATAAACTTGCACATATGCAAAGTACCATATGTTATTTATTGTAGCACTGTTTGAATAGTAAACAATCTTTTAGGGAACGAGTAATAAATTACGACATCTGTACAATGAAATGTCATGCTGCTATTAACAAGAATGAGGCAAATCTCATACTTTATGTACATATATGGAGAGAACACTAATATATTATATGAGAAAAAAAAAGCAGCTCTTGACATCAGGGAGCTGGCCTGATACCATTAACTAGGATTTGGTGTCGCGAGAAGCTGGACTGGCACTCACAGCTAGGCCTTATTGTTTTCCTGTTGAACATAAAAAATTTCACAGAACACCAACATCACACAAGGAGATCTGTGACCATGAAAGAGCAAGACAAAACCAAGACTACTCAGTAATCATGTCTGAACAGATAAAAATAATAACATTATTGAAACCACAAAAACAATCAAATATCCCTCTATCCTGGCTAATATGATTGACTGCTATTTCTGTTTGGTAAAATTGTAACATTAGTCTTTTTTTTTTTTTTTTTTTTGAGGAAGATTAGCCCTGAGCTAACATCTGCTGTCAATCCTCCTCTTTTTGCTGAGGAAGACTGGCCCTGAGCTAACATCTGTGCCCATCCTCCTCCACTCTATACATGGGACGCCTACCACAGCATGGCTTTTGCCAAGCGGTGCCATGTCTGCACCCAGGATCTGAACCGGCGAACTCCAGGCCGCCAAGAAGCGGAACGTGCGAACCTAACCACTGCGCCACCGGGCCAGCCCCTGTAACGTTAGTCTTAATTCATTCCTCTTGCCTATTGTCAAGATTTATTAAGATACCTAATCATAGAATTGCCCCAGCATCCTGAAAGCATCCACTCCAGAGCAAATCCATGCTTCCTTAACATTTTCCCCCAAAACCACCTAATCTAAACCCAGATCCTATAATAAGTCCTTTCCAACACCCTCCAGCTGAGATGCCCTGTAATTCCCCATGGTGTGTGTTCTCCCTCATTACAAGGAGCAATAAGCACAACTTCTTCAATTAAGGTATGTCCTTGGAGGGGAAGGCATTGGCACATGTTGAGTGAAATAAGCAATTGCAAAACCATGTATATATGTGCATATACAAGTATATGCTACAATTTGTGTAAAATAATGTAAAAATAAATTTTGAAAATATTTGTTTGTATACGCATAGTATACCCCTGGAAAAACACAAGTTAAAAATGGTTGCCTCTTGGAAGGAGAACTAAAGGCTGAGGCACAGGGGTGCGAGGAAGAGTTTTCAATATACATAGTTTGTTACCATGTTCACTAATTACTTACTTAAAATTAATAATTTTTTTAAAAGAGAGTACGAATCAAGATAGTAAAAGAAAGGAAGAATCAAAGGCACCACTGTGGAATCGGTAGTGAAGAAAATTCAGAATCTTGCCTTACCAAATTTCCGCATGTGAGATTTCAACCATGTTGAAGTCCCTCAGATTGCATAACTACTGCCAATATGCTCCCGCTAAGCCTCCAAAATCAGTCTTTGTGGAAAAACAGGATCATATTTCACATGCTTTGATGTCTTATTGATGAAGGCTGCTGATTAATCTGTATCAAAAAACCATTAGGTACAGATATTCTCTTTAGGGTGGGATCCAGGGCTCTTAAGGCTGGAATATGAACAGGACATGGTGGTTTTGTATTTCTGGCTCTCTTGGGGAGCCCTGTGAGCTGAGAACATATAGCACTTAAATATCACGCTAGTCTAGCAGAGGCCTTACAGCTATCATCTGGTATTCTTCAAAGCTGTAGCTGAGGGTGATAACTGAACTCCTCTGAGGTATTCTCTTAGCCAAGCACTCTTCAAGTCTCCACCAAAGCCGGCTCCCACTCCACTTGATGGCTGGCAGCCCAGCACTAACAGGTGGGTTAGGTGCACGACCACAAGAAGGACAATTTTGGATACAGAGTATATTATATCCTATATTCATATTACACCAGCTAGTAGAAGTTGGCAGCTCATTTGTTTGGTGTCTTGATCTTCCTTCGCAGGGGGCAAAGGCCTTCGTCAAGCTGTGCCCAGTCCTGGGTCCTTGACTAGCATACTATCTTGGCGTCTCTACCCTTCCCTTCATCTCCAGTTTGATCTTTTGTGTACTTCCGACCATCTCACCTCTCTCTTTTCGACTTACACTTCTGCCCTTTACTAACTCCTGTTTTACAGCACTACTTAAACCTGTCCCAACAATTTAGACCCTGCCAAGAGACATTCCCAATGCTTCCATTTATAATAAAATCAAACACATAGCCTGTCAACAGTTCCCTAATACCTATACAAATAAACCCAATTTTTTGCATGGCAGTTAGAGCCCTCCAAGCCTTTCATCATGTCCTTACGAATTATCCTCCAGGGAAGGCTCAGTTCAGGTTTCACATGCTTTAGTGAATGTTTGGACCCTCAGTCTCCAGTTGGCCCTTCCTCTCCCAAGCTACCATTAAACGAAGACATAAAATTTGCCTATTGCCTCACTGATTTCCAAACATTTCCTTCCCCTATCCTCAACCCTTTTTTCAAAGGGAAAGCCTACTTGGAAGCCAAATACGTAAAACACCAACTCTAGATGAAAATGATACAAGCCCCAACTCTCTTCCCTTACGTCTGAAGATATTCAGCCAGGCAGTTTTAAAACTACTGGTCTATTCCACCAATGAATGTTATCTACCTTTTTAAGTTATCTTCCCAGCTAGATTATTAATTCCCTGGGGAAATAGGCCCTGTTTTATTGACCTAAATTCAACTAATATTTCAGCATTATTACCAGATACTGAGCCAACAAGGCTACAGTAATTTTATAATCTGGCCCTTAATACAACCTATGAAGTAGGCATTCTGCCTCCCCACATGCACCCCCATTTTCCACATAAAGTTAAGTGGAGTTGGAAGAAAAGACCCAATTTAATCAGCAGCAGAGATGCAACTCATACCTAGGTCCTCAGAGTCTAAATCCAGTGCATTTTCTATTCCACCAAGCAGCCTCTAAGTCTGTTCTGGACTAGTCTTTCCCCAGAGTTCCTGAGAGAGACCAGCTGGGGCCAGCAACAGAGAAACTATAATTAGTAGTGATCATGAAGACTAGTTCAGTTGTGGGGTAAGCTCATATGGTCCCGTGACAACGCTTAGTGTACCAACTACTCCATGGTTCTGGGCTACTGGGCTACCTCCTAACAACTGTTTTCTTGTTCATCATTATCTCCAAAGCTGACCTGACAGGATGATGTCATCTTCCCATATAAACTACAATTAAAATAAACCAAAACAAACAAAAAACTTAAATGTGTCCAGGAATAAGTAGCTATTTGCTTCTCTTCCCTTCCTCTCAACTTAGTCCACAATTATTCTACTAACCTCAGGAAGATGACTTTTCTTTCCTAGTTTACAGAAAGGAAAGAGGAAAGGGCAAATGGTTTATCTAACAGACAACTAAGAATTCGTAAACGCCAGGGACTAGATACTTTATTAGGATTTAAAGTTGCAGGGCCCAATCATTTGCAAAAATAAAAATTCACTCTATAAAAAATAGACCAGCTGCATTAATAATGCAAAGACATTTAAATAAGAGACTGCAAACCAGCTTTCAAATGTTTTATTTTTAGTGTTTTTAAACATTTTAATACAACAAAGATATAAAATAATATATATTAGTTAAATCTGGATATAATTTAGAATCAAGATATTTACTTATATACAATACTGTGCTTCAAGGTATCACTACCACAGGAACTTTCACATCTTCAAGTAATACTAGTTTTGTGTAGATAAGGTGACATTTAGGTAGAATTCTTAAACAAAACATGCCCATTTTAGTCCATGCCAATTTTGCTTTCCCCAGTAAGTACCAGTTTCTACTTTCTTTGTTCTGTATCAGAAATACTTCAATTGTCCTAACAATCTAACAATCTCTGAACAAATAGTTACTAAAATTAAGCATTTTTAAGATGACATTACTAACTGATAACATTGCTTGGCTATCTTCAGACAACCCAGTAGTTCAGATTGAAACAGACCTGAAATAACAATGAAATTAACACAACATTCCTTCTCCCTCCATATTAGGCACAAAGCTTCCTTATATTTAAACATAGAGTACACTGAATAAAAAGTCTTTTGGTTAATTTAGGGTAGAACATATTCTAAAAACCAACTTTATTGGTAGCTGAATTATGACTTACAGATTTCATAGATATTTTTAGTGACCTTGATGCAAAGCAGTAAGCCACATTTTAGTTACCTGATATTGTTGGCATTTGCTGGGGGTGAGAGGTAGATAAGAGGGGGACCAAAACCTACTTCCATGATAATTTCAGTCATTCAAAGCCACTCAAAGACAGAGAGGGAAAAAAACCTTCAACCTCTTTCCTTTCTCAAGGGTCACCTGAAGCAATCTGTTTTTGATGATACTAACAATTCTCTACAGAGATAGCAAGGGTAATCAGGCTAAACTTTTTACAAATGCAAACTATTTTAACTGCCAAATAATGTTGGCCTTAAAACTAACATGCTTTGCTGGCTTTGAAACTATCTAAATGAAACCAATACCATTGAAGAAAGCTATTGGACTATTCTAAGAGAGCTTTCTTGTCTCAAATGCCTCAATACCTTAAAGAACTGACAAATGACTATTACTATAATTACTTTTAGTAAGGGGTAACTTAAATCTACAAAAAGACTATCAAAGAATTAAATTTATTAGATCCTAGAGTTTAAAACAAGAATATGGTTAATGTTTTCAGGCATTTTGGAACTAGAATCCTTCAAAAAAGTTTACTATGAAACTAATGATGAAACTGCCTTTTGCTGAATGCAGTCAAAGCAGGTTAGTGTTATATGACTTTGAATATATAAATAACACTTTCTAAACAGATGTACTTAAAACAGACTGTTTCGTATCAGCTATAAAAGGATTTGGCTCCTCTGTTCTCCACTTACAAATGATAAGATTTTTGGAATTCTAAGTAACAGCAGGTACAGGACAGAGAAGAATGTCACTTGTAGTGTCACAGTTACACTACCAGCAGGTCTCTCAGTCACTGGGTTTTTTCTTGTGAACAGTCTACACTTGTTTAACTGACTGGTTCTAAGGCTAAGCTCATTGCTTACTGATTTAAAAGGATACTAATAAACAGACTCAGCATATGGAAGATATGACCACATTGCTTGGCTACCTTCAGACAAACCAGTAGTTCAGAATGAATTGCTAGCGTAAAAATACCACAGAGAACTATGGAGATCACAGCCATGTTGAGACATCTGCAGCATGGCCAAAAATTATCCCAAATTACTTGGTGATAATAGCAAACTCGCCTTCTTCAAAACCTCCCACTCCCTATGAACTCCAATTACCCTTTAGTAACACTGCCTTGCATGGTCTTAAAAAAAAAAAGGCAATGTTGCCCCCAGGAGCAGAGAAAATGCATCGAGAACTTTCAATATAACTTCCAGTTTGCATCCCCAAACCAAAAACCTTCTTAGTTCCTTCTGAGCTCTTAATGTTTAACGATGTAAGCCTCTCACCAGTCTGCAACTGTAAAACCTAATACACGGTCAAAAAATATGTAGATAGAAGGCATGTAGCTTCTCTACCTAGCCACATTCACACCCAAAATGTAAATGTAAATACTATCTTCACTATGGTTTAGATTTTAACAAGAAAAAAATACAAAGACAAATCTGGAAATTTCTGGACAAAACAAAAAGTGACTAAAATATAGGTTTCATATTTTAAAAAAACACAGAAAAGAATTTTGTCTCAAAGTTTTCCAAAAAGGGACTTGGAGATGATCAATTTATATAAACACTACCTTGTAATAGGTGTAACAATAAATTATAAATCTAGCTTACCTTTTCCTCAAAACAGATATGATAACGCAAGGCTGAAAAGTTATTTTACAATCCTCATTGCAGTCTGCTGTTAGGCACTCTTAATGTCAATAGCTCTGCAAAGTTAGCTGCAATTTTTTTTTTCTATTTTGTTCTAGAATAGAATCCATATGAAGGAAAGAAGACTGACGTTAGGAAATTTGCCATTAAGTCGCTATTTAACATTCTTGAATTAATGTTGCCATAGATTTTTGTCAAACATTTTCCCAAAAGCCAGCATCAGTCCCTTCTAGGTAAATTCAGTCCCATTCTGTCATTTGGTTTGAAAAGTGGCAAGAACACATCTTTTAACCTCAAGGGCCAAACTACTCTAACTGGCATAGGAAACATCCTTCACCCTTCATGATTATGCAACTTCCTTAGATGAAATGTTGGCATTTTGTCCCTAGCATGTAACAGAATCAACAATTTAAGATACTATAAGATTCTGAAGAATGAGATTTAAAAGCATAATAAAACTTGACTTGCCTTGTGCCATTTTTCAAGTGAGAAATAAAAAATAATGTTCAGAGTAGACTCATATTGAGGTCACTCAGCACTGGCTGAAACTCGTTTGTATAATATTCCTTTCCTGCCCAATCCATTCAGGTTCATCTCTAACTTATACAGGGGTGGTGATGTGACTCAAGGTGCAAAAATAGAATATTTCACCCATCTAAGGAGCAAGCTTCTGCTAAGTGGCTTAATTTTAAACCTCAAATGCCAGTACCTTTTCTAACTCCTTGTTTTAAAATGGAATGTAAAAACTATGATTAATATTCCAAGTAGCAAAGCTCATCCACTGGGGTTCAAATTTCAATTCCATAACCATCCTATTGTCATAACTACTATAGAAAATCATTAAAAGTGACAAATGTTACCAAAGAGGTCAAATTACTTAAGGTATCAAATTTCTAGTGTTGTAAACAGCAACTAAGTTATATCACTTCCTGACTGCCAAATTAAGACTAAAAAGAATGTATGTACACGTTGTATTTAAAAATAAAAAACAAAACCTTTTCATATCCAAATATGTCTGCAACTGCTTACTTTGCATGGCCAAGAATGAGAAATTTCAAAAACCAAAAAGTTATATTATGCCTGCAAGCTGTTATAAATTTCTTTTCAGAAAGAGAAAAGATATTCTTTGCATGCATACCTCCCGACTTAAACACATAAGAATTTTATCTAACATCTGATAAAACACTCCACTATTTTGCTTATTAAATAACATCACTGAAAAGCATAAAATTGGGCTGTCATCTGTCTAACTAACATCTATAGCACAAGTTATTCCAGGAATCTACATCACTAAAATTAAGCCTATTTTATTTTTATAGATGCAGCCATTTTTCCCTCATGAATACTTACTGATGGTAATACTGAACCTCAGAACAAAACAGAAACTGCATCTTTTGTTGCATCTTTGGTGAAAAATGCCAGCACTATATATATTTGTACTTTGTCACCTCGTGTATGGCCCCTTTCATTTTCTTCTTGTTTCAGGCATTCTAGTATGTTCAGTAAACTTTTCTTAAAGATGGTTCAGAAGGCAAAAATTATTTGTTAGTAAAATGGATCACTTTTCAGACTTACATTTTTAAAGAAGACACAGAGATTAGTTCAAAGAATAAGTACTGCTCACTTGGTAGGGTTTTCCTTTGAAGATAACAAGGAACTTCAAAAAGACTAGAGTCCTACTAAAAATCAAAAAAAAAAAATCTTTCAATCAACAAATTGCTTAAGTTGATTTAGTTAAGTTCAATAAGCAAATACTCAACAGGTAAGGGTAACAGCCTAATTTCAATCACAACATTGTCTGCCTAAAGAGAAGGGGCAGAAAACATTTACTTAAGCTTTCTGTTCAAACAGATTATGTAAGGACTCTTGATTGTTTTATCTTGCTTTCTATAATCACAGCCTTGCTCAGAAGTTTACTTTGTCAACACATAAGCCAAAAAGTAAGGCATTCAGAACAACCTAGGGGGAGAAAGCAAAGTTATTCACTTTCAACATCTACTGTATATTTAATCATGAACCCATTACAAAGATAGTTTCATCCAATTAGTCTTTTCATTATTGCTGGTTTTGAAAATGGCCAACAATATTCATTAGGTACTGTACCATTAACATTGCACTCAAAAAAAGAAAACATGGGAAACCAAATTCTCGCTCTCCTACTCTGCTGATAAGCTCTGGTATTGGCTAGAGTATGGTAGTACAAAAAGAGTCTTGTTGTGATATAAAAGGCAATAAATACATCAATGGAATAATGTTCGTGGGCAGCCAAAATGAAGAAGATTCCAAAGAGGTTGAGAACCCAGGATAAAGTGTGCAAGAAATTCCAGCTTCTTGGTGTATCTGGGAAAAGGACAGAAAGATCATTTTAAAACCACATTCCTTCCAATGCTTCTAAGTCACGTGTTTCTTAGTTCAGTCTGTTTCTCCCATTCTTCAAAGAACTTGACACCCTTCCCACAGCCTCTTCTGCAGCTAGTCATCTAACATGCATAGAAGAATGAAAGAGATACTTACATTCAGTGACAAAGAAATTCAGCATAGTTAGGACGACTGTGTGGCCACTGAACATATAATCTCCACAGGTGTGAACACCAGTTAGGGTCATACCAAAGCCACTCCAAATGGCAAAAGCCCGGTGTAGTTTCTCCCATACGCTGCCATATATCTAAAAAGAAAGCTATGAATTAGTGCTTCAAATGCTTAGGGAGGTAGGGGCTTCCAAACATCCACTCTCACTGAAATTCAAATGCTGAATGACTTAGAAATAATATCTAAGCAAAAGCAACCAGACTTCCAGTCTAATGAATTTCAAACATCAAGAATGGGTGGTCAGGGCCAGCCTCGGTGGCCTTGTGGTTAAGTTCAGCACACTCCGCTTTGGAGGCCCGGGTTTATTTCCCAGGCATGGACCTACACCACTTGTCATTGGCCATGCTGTGGTGGCAGCTCACAGACAAAAAAAGAGGAAGATTGGCAACAGATGTTAGCTCAGGGCAAATATTCCTTAGGAAAAAAAAAAAGAATGGGTGGCCAAAGCTTGGCAGTACTCAGAAGAAATATTTTGGTAACTACATGAAATCAATGTAATTCAAACTTCTCTACTAGGAGTTTCTTTACAATGAAAAAGTCACTCTAACACAAAAATATGTTCAAGTTTTTACTCCAATAATACAGTAGTATTTGCTTGGCTGTTCTTGCCAGTAAGAAATAGACTATGATAGGGGCTGGCCTCGTGGCTGAGTGGATAAGTTCGCGCGCTCTGCTGCAGGCAGCCCGGTGTTTCGTTGGTTCGAATCCTGGGCGCCGACATGGCACTGCTCGTCGAGCCACGCTGAGGCGGCATCCCACATGCCACAACTAGAAGGACCCACAACGAAGAATATACAACTATGTACCGGGGGGCTTTGGGGAGAAAAAGGGAAAAAATAAAATCTTAAAAAAAAAAAAAAAAAAGAGAGAGACTATGACAGAGACGATGGCTATTATTCAATATCCATTCTGCCCTTCTTCACTGGTAACAGAATCTCATATTTATTTGAAGCAGCAATGAACTCAACCAAAACATTGCATTTCTTAGCCTCCCTTGCAGCTAGGTGTGGCTCTGTGACTAAGTTCTATAAAATAAGATATATGTGGAAATGTAAAACATTTCTGGGAAGGCTATTTATAAAGGAAAGAGACAACAGCTCAGAGGAAGTCTTTTCTACCTTTCCTTCTTCTAGCCTACAACTTAGACATGATAGTTGAAACTCCAGCAACCATCCTGGACCACAAAATGGCCTTGAAGATGCAAGCCAAGTGTTAGGACAGGAGAGCAGAAAGACAGAAGAATCATGGGTTTTTGATGACTCCATAAAGTTACCACACCCGACCTGGAGTACTTACTTTCAGACTTATAAGCGAGAATAAACCATTGTTTGTTTGTTTATTACACCATAGCCATCTTAAATTTCCTGCTATTAGCAGCCAAATCTAATCCTAACTCCCACAAATGAGCTTAAAAAAGCAATCCACTTTGAGGAAGAGTTTGAACAACAGTCACACACAAAGGAAACAAAAAAATTGCTAAAATTTTATGTGCATTTACTATGTGCAAGGCATTCTGCTAAGTGCTTTATGTGTTATTGTATTTAATTTCTACAACAATCCTATGAAGTGATTCAATTGTACAGATGAGGAAACTAGCTTAGAGAGGTCACACAGCTAGTAAGTAACATTACCAGGATGTGAACCCAGAAGTCCAATTCTAAAGCCCTAAGTCTTAAAGATTATACTATGACTAATGAACAAAAGAAACCACCTCATTAGATATCACAATTTCATTAGCAATCTCACCTGGTGATTATACACTACTCAGTTTTCCCTTTCTGTCTCAGTTGAGAGCAGGAGAGGAAGACGAATTTATTATTAGAGAAAAGGAAAGAGAATGTACTAAAATACACACGGTTTGGTTCTTCCATGACCTCCAATGAGAATAGGGTTAGAGATATTACTCTCATCAAAGTAAAAAATCAGGCAATGAAGAACAGAGACTGCTAGGAAAATGTCTCAGCCAAGGACAGAAAACAAGTGATGCCAATCAAAAGAAAGCAATTATTACTCAATTACTCAAGTCTCCCTATCCTTTCCAATCTTAAAATGCCCCAAATATTCTTCCAGAAAAATTAAAATTTAAACCCAACAGATTGAATAAGATGCTTTGATGAGACAAGGTGTCGAAATTTGCTTTCAGTGTTTCTTTCATTATGATAGGTCTATTGCTAAATTTCGGAAACAGGTATGTTCTCGGTTCTGTCCCCAAACCTCATACTTTTGGGAATGATATTTCAAGCAATTAATTTATTACAATGAAAATACCCTATGGAGTTTACTGTAAGGGATTTGATTGCTAGTTACTATCACCTTAACTTGCTATTTTTAAAGACTGCTGCAAATAATACAGGTCAATAAGTAGGTTACATTATAATTCAAAACAATTAACAGTATTTAGGGCAGATTTGAATAGAAATGTCCATATATAAGTAACTGATAATGAAAAACACTCATTAGAGACAGAAAAAGGGCTGTCGATATTGCAGAGGGATGGTATCTAATTTATTTTTGTTGCATATGTTGCAGCCCTATGCACATATATCCTTCACTTTAGGGGCTGAACCACAACTAACTCCCTCAGCTACAGGAAATTCTCCTTTCAGTGTAATAAGCTTACATTTTTCTTCTTTTAAATCTCTTCTAATCAATAAGCATTCTATTTGGGGGAAACTGTTCTATCCCTCTTCATACCATGTATAAAAAAAATTCAATAAAGATTTAAATATACAAGACCATAAAGTCTCAGATATCATCTTTCATTAATCAGAGTGGCAGTGATAAGCAGTGCTGGCATGGGGGTGGGAAAACTGACATGCATACATTGTTGGTAGTGGTGAAAAACTACTCTTTTCTAGTGGACATCTGAGCAATATGTATCACAATTTCTTTTCCTTTTTAAAAAAAATTTTTTTTTTTTAGATTTTTAAATTTTTCCTTCATTTCTCCAAAGCCCCCCAGTACATGGTTATATATTTTAGTTGTGAGTCCTTCTAGTTGTCGCATGTGGGATGCCACCTTAGCATGGCCTGATGAGCAGTGCCATGTCCACGCCCAGGATCCCAACCAGCGAAACCCTGGGCCGCCAGAGCAGAGCATGCGAACTTAACCACTCGGCCACGGGGCCGGCCCCTACATATCACAATTTTTAACGCACGTGTTCTCTGACTTCACAATCCCATTTCCAGGAATTTCTCTTAACAAGATGATTAAATAAGTGAAAAAGCATAAATGTATAAGGATGTTTACAATAGCATTGTTTATAAATAGTAAGATTTGGAAACAACCTAAATGTATATCCTTTGGAAACTGGTAAATCATACAATGGAACACTCTGTAGCTATTAAAAAGATGAGGTTGAGTTATATGTATTTCTTTAGAAAAAAGTAAACATACTATTAAATAAAACAAGCTAAAGAACAATGTCTGCAATATAATCCTATCTTTTGTTTAAAAACTATCTATATAGGGCCGGCCCAGTGGTGCAGCGGTTAAGTTCGCACGTTCCGCTTCTCGGCGGCTGGGGGTTCGCCAGTTGGATCCCGGGTGTGGACATGGCACCGCTTGGCAACCCATGCTGTGGTAGGCGTCCCATGTATAAAGTAGAGGAAGATGGGCACGGATGTTAGCTCAAGGCCAGGCTTCCTCAGCAAAAAGAGGAGGATTGGCAGCAGTTAGCTCAGGGCTAATCTTCCTCAAAAAATAAAAAAAGTATCTATATAAACTTATATGAATGTATAAGCATGCTTAAAAATAGTCTATGTAGCTATATACACAACTGTTAGTATTATTTATGGGATGAGGTGAAAGAAGAGGGGATTATGTGAGCTTTTACTTTTTAATTTATATATTTCTATTCAATTTGAATTTTTACAATAAACATAAAACTTTATAATTAGAAAAAATTACCTTCCCATTAAAAAGAGAAACAAAACAGCTTTTACCTTAAAAATAAAATATTTCCTTTACAGTAAATCCTATATGTCATATTAATCCTTCCCTCTTTCTTACTGGTCAGTCTCCTGATACTAGGAGAAAGTTTTGTCATCTTTCAGCTCTGGGCTTTATTTTTAGTTCTTGATCTCCTTTGGCTGCCTAATCTTCCCTTGTCAGCATTTCAGCTATTTATATTGCAGTAGAAGAACTGACCCTTAAATTGACACTTTACCAACAACATTCAAATGATAACAAAGGTGTTAATATATAACATTTGAATATTTAGAAACATAACTAAAGCATGGAGGCTCGGAAAAGTAGAATAATAAATTCTTTTGTCTAAATTTAACAAGTCACAACAGTCAATTTTGTATATAAAGCACAGGCGATTTTCAGTTGTTGGTTTTTTAAAAATTTTTTAAAGTAATTCATTACCCTGTTTTCTCATTCCCATCTGCATAAGCTCTCCTCTCTCAATTTAACCATATGAGAAGTCTACAGTATCCCAAAACAAGCTACAAAGTATAAAACAAAAACAAAAAAATCAGCCATTAATTAATCCCAGATGTACTCCGTAAAGTTTAGAGTAGTGCATATTGTATTTTAAATGGGATATGGTCAAACTGCAACACTTTTTAAAAAAAGAGTGATGAGGATAGTGAAGAGACCAGAGTCATGTCCTACGAGGAACTAAAGATGCTGAGGATGGTGGGAAAGAGAAAACAATAATTGAAAGAAACTTTTTTTCTACAGCTCCACACTGCAGAACTAGTATCATTGAATAGCAGTAACAGGGAGGTAGATTTGGGGTTAAGATTTTTACCAAGTTACTTCTAGAGGTTTCTTACAGATATTGAAAATACTGAAAAGCACATTTTAATATTAAAAGCAAAGTCTTAGCCCTAGTGCATATATGGTGTCATCAACCCACCAAGAAGAGAAAAGAATGATAAAGAAGGTAGCAGGCTACCTTTCCAGTACACTGCAGGTGCTGTCCTGGCACGGAGAGGGAGGTCACAAACATGGTAAAGCAGCGAAGCAAGAAAACAGTGCCCATCAGACTACAGAGCCTTCGCAGAAGTATTGACCTGTGAACAGAGTAGCCAAAGAAGGAGAAAATCAGAAGAAAACAAACCAAAATACCCCAGGCATCAAATGTTTACTTAAAGGGAGAGCAAGCAAGAAAACCACTAGACTTGGACAAGGACAGAAATCTTCGAGACCATCCAAAGTATCACTGTCCAACAGAACTTTCTGCAATGATGGAAATGTTCTATAGCTGCACTGTCCTATAAACTATCTACATGTGACTCCTGAGCACTTGAAATGTAACTAGTATCACTGAGGAACTGAATTTTAATATTTTTTTTGGTGAGGAAGATTCACCCTGAGCTAACATCTGTTGCCAATCTTCCTGTGAGCTGCCAACACAGCATGGCCACTGACGAGTGGTATAGGTCTGCATCTGGGAACCAAACCTGGGCCACCGAAGCAGAGCATGCTGAACTTAACCACTATGCCACTGGGGCTGGCCCACTGAATTTTAATTTTATTTCATTTTCATTCATTTAAATTTAAATAGCCACTTGTGGCTAGTACCTGCCATGCTGGACAGTGCAGATGTAAGAGCATCATTTCATTAATAAGAAAATATAGCTAAGAGAATGTAAAAGAGTTATGCAAGAGTGAAGTAAGACTAGTACCTAGCCTGACTCTTAGCTAAGTGGTAGTCCTGTAACTCACATATTGCTCATAAATTATTCACTTAACGAGAGGTAAAGTTAAACGTGATTTTAGAGAATTTTTTGCTCATTAATAAAAATGTAAACTGGTTAATGTTAGTAGCTAGTAAAGGTACTCTAACTTCTAACTTACATTAAATTTATCTCTAACAAAAATTTTTGAACTGCTTTGTGACATCACTTGTATTATAATATTATTTTTCTAAATGTCTTAAACTAAAACAGACCATAAGATTCTTAAGTACAGGGACTATGCTTTACACATTTTCAAAATGCTCCTCCCATCCTCCAAAAAAGCACTGACCACAAGGTTAGGTATGTTTCAAACTTTAGTGTGTGCACCTGGGATGGAGCCTAGGCGCCTGTATCTTACAGAGCCCAGGTGATTCTAATGAAAGTGGTACAAAGACTATACCTTGAGAAACACTTTCTTTGACTAATTAAACATCAAAACTTGCATTAATTGGCCACTGCTATGCTTTACTAAACCTACCAAGGTTTCCTATAAGGTCAACTCTTGTTTTGAAGAGTAGACAAATTCAAATCCACAGGGTCTTGTGAGGCAAAGTTAAACCAGAAAGCAGCAGTGATGCATGCATTTTTCAAACCAACTCTGATTTTAAGCAATCCATTTAAAAATATTGCTGCAAAACAGGAGAGAATGAAGTACAATATGGCCTAGAAGTGTACCAAGAATAACAATCATCAACCTTTCTTTTAACCTTCAAAACAGGGAAATAAGTACTGCTTAGGACCTAAAGCCCAACACTGTGGTTTACCTCAAGCACTCTCTAGTGAGGAGAAAGGATCAAAAACTCAAGAAAGTGTCCCTATTTCTCTTCAAGGCCAATGGACAGCGGATCCACAAACTATAGGTCTTTAAATATTTTCTCTGCTATGACTTATTTTTCACTTAAATCAAGTAATTCCCCTGATTAAAGTACGAAAGGAGTCTCCCCTTATGTTTCTCTTCTTTTTTAAATTAAAACACAATTCTTCCCTTTATATTTCTTTTTCAATGGGCCTCCTTCAAGTAGAGAACAATTTCTTCCATCCAAACATTTGACCAAAGACTGTCCTTGGAGAAGTTTCTATCCTTCTATAAAAAGTGACAGTTCTGATTTGTTTCCAAAGAAAGATAAGGCTAGACTGTCATTGATTGGCCCATGGTTGAACATCACCTTCTTTGATCTCTCCCTACAAAATACATTCAGAGTATTACTAAATATGTAGGTATTACCTCTGGGTGACTCTTTTGTTAATCAAACTCAAAACATTTTCCTATGTCAATAACTACAATGTCACAATTAAAGAAGAAAATTTGTTTAACAAGGAAACTGCAAAGGTAGAAACAAGGTTTGATGACCTTTACGCAAGACAATCAAAACACTTTCAGTCTTTTAATGAAATAATTGGCATACCTGTGCTTGTGAAGAAGAAGAACCAGGAGCCAAATATAGCACAGAATCATGCCACATACTTCTGTCATGGCAAAAGCCCACGGGATTCTAGGAACGCTGGAAGAGAAAAAAAATTACATTTTGAACTGACAAGAAGTATATGTACGTAATGACTCCACCCTTTTCAATAAGATTCTCTTCTAATAACAACCTTAAAATTGCTTTTTATAACTTTTACCTCTTTTAGGAGATGATATTTGGAGAAACTGGGGAAAAAACCTTTTTCATAAAGTGCTCCATTTACCAGAACCTCTTTGCTGTCTGTGGTTCCCAGTCACAGTTCTCTGTAAAGCAATAACAACTCCCTCGCTGTAGCACGGGAGACCTGGACACCGGACTGCCCACAAAAGACAACAGGGAAAAGGCTCACTTCTGGCACGATATGCTCATTTCAAAGTCCAGACAATCAGGGCTTGAACCTGATTCCTCTTTTTTTAGACTATTTGGTTTTGTTTTAGAGGCAGTAAATAGCGTTCTTCTTTTACTCCTTGATTTCTCTCTGTCCACTTTTGTATTATACTTCTGCTTTCTTCTACCTTTTCCACTGATCTCTTTCCTCACCAAATCCACAGCTCCTGTGGTTTTCCACTAGTAAAAGACGTGTCACATTTCTTAATTTAAAAAAAACAGAGAGAGGAAGAAGAAGAGGGGCGAGAAGGAAGAGAAGGAGGAGGAGGAGGAGGAAACGGAGGGCAGAGATGGAAATGAATTAGTCCAAACAGATCATCTCTAGGGGGTAGGATTATTGATGGTTTTATTTTTATTCTTTGTACATTTCCACTAAAAAGTTTTATACAATGGCATGTTAATTTTATAACTAAAGAAATAAAGCTATTTTTAAAAAGAAAACATGAAATCTGAAAGAAAGATATTAACAGTCTACTCCAAACCTTACTCAGAGTAACCGAAGAGTCTCAATCATCTGCATTCAGGGACTCATCTTTTAACTGTTTCCTCAGAAAAAAGATCCTTTTTTGTATTTTTAATCTATTGCCTTATTTATCTGGCATTACTGGGAAAGGGTCATTTTACACAGAAATTTTCAGATAAAAGAGATGACCTTTAAAAATTTAAACTTTTAAAATGAACATTTAAAAAACAATAATATATGTATATATGTATGAATATGTGTATATATATTTTTACATATGTATTTTAAATAGTTTTACAATGTTTATGATGAAAATAAGTTTTCTGCCCCACCCCCAACCTAAACCTAACTCTAGCTCCCCAGAGGCAATCACTTTCACTCTTCTGTTTTATTTGGCTTCATATCTTTTAGTCATACATCACAAACACGCACACACATAAACACACACATTCTCCTATGTTCTCAATATTATTTCACAATTTTGTTTTAAAATAATTTTTGGCTTTTACTTAATGTAAGTTTGTAAATATCATTCATAGCTGAGTCAGTAGAGAATGATTAAATCTCTTTTCTCTACAACTTCTTACAAATCTCTGTAGCTAACACTTTTTTTTAGTTTGCTCTGTTTCTTGTGTCCCTATCACCAATTCATCTCCAAATTATTCTATCAATTTCAATTTTTCCTTGGGTAAAATCTTTCCTAGAGCTCTTCTTGTTGTTCCAATTTAGAATGTTTCATTTTCTAGTCCTCCTGCATGGCTATTCGTCAGAATAAAACAACCCTCATCTTGGGAATTCTTTTTTATATTGGATTCTCTGTTTCCTGAATCCCATGTTCTCCTCTTTCTCCATTTACTTCTTAGTTTTGATGGTGTGTATCCTCCAGTTGTTTTCTGAGAAAGAGAGGCTATAGGATAAACGTGTTGTTAACGTCAGATTTATCGAGGTTCAATTTACAAACAGAAAAACTCACCCTTTTTTGCTGTATAGTGCAATGAGTTTTGACAAACATCTTCAGTCATGTAACCACCACCACTTTAAAGATGTAGAACATTTTTATCACTCCAAAAAGTTCCTACATTTTCTTTATCTACGATTTATCTACAATTTCTTTATCTATTCACTGGTTAATGGATATTTTGGGCTATTTCCAATTTTGAGTGATTATGAATAAAGACCACATACAATTCTTTGCATGGACATATGTTTTCATTTCTCTTGGGTAAACACCTAAGGTGAAACTGTTGGATCCTATTTTATTTATTTTATTTTTTTTTTTTTTTAAAGATTTTTATTTTTTTCCTTTTTCTCCCCAAAGCCCCCCAGTACACAGTTGTATATTCTTTGTTGTGGGTCCTTCTAGTTGTGGCATGTGGGACGCTGCCTCAGCGTGGTTTGATGAGCAGTGCCATGTCCGCAACCAGGATTCGAAGCAACGAAACACTGGGCTGCCTGCAGTGGAGCGCGCGAACTTAACCACTCGGCCACGGGGCCAGCCCCTGTTGGATCCTATTTTAATTCTATGTTTAACTTAGAAGCTGTCAAACTGGGGCCAGCCCCGTGGCCGACTGGTTAAGTTTGCGCGCTCCGCTTCAGCGGCCCAGGGTTTCACTGGTTTGGATCCTGGGCGCAGACATGGCATCGCTCATCAGGCCATGCTGAGGGGCATCCCACATGCCACAACTAGAAGACCCACAACTAAAATATACAACTATGTCCTGGGGGTATTTGGGGAGAAAAAGCAGAAAAAAAAAAAGAAAAAGATTGGCAACAGTTGTTAGCTCAGGTGCCAATCTTTAAAAAAAAACCAAAACTATCAAACTGTTTTCAAAGCAGTTGGATCATTTTGTATGTCTACCAGCAACGTATGAGAGTATCAGTTGCTCCAAATCCTCATCAGGCCTTGTTATTATCAATTTTTTTCATCTTAGCAATTCTAGTAGGGGTGGGGTTGGAGAGTACATTATTTATTTATTTATTTATTTATTGGTAAGGAAGATTGTCGCTGAGCTAACATCTCTACCAATCTTCCTCTATTTTATATGTGGGATGCTGCCACAGCATGGCTTGATGAGTGGTGTGTACGTCCACACCAGGGATCCGAACTCACAAACCCTGGGCTGCCAAAGCAGAGCATGCGAACTTAACCACTATGCCACCAGGCTGGCCCTAAGAGTGAATTTTTTGAGACTTACAAATTGAAAAATATTCTTGGGTTTAGCCTTATATCTAATTGGCAGTTTGCCTGCACAGACAATTCTGGATTAGACATTACTTCCTCTCCGAATGTTAAAGACATTGTTCCATTGTCTTCTAGCTACCATTGTTGCTAAGAATTCTGATGCTATTTGGACTTCCAATCTTTGTATGTTACTTGTTTTGTCTCTTAAGCTTTTAAGATCTTCCGTCTACAACCACTGTTTTGAAATTTTTCATTTCTTGTACTGGGTGCTCAGTGGGCCCTTTCAATCTGGAAAGTCACGTTCTTTGGTTCTGAGAAATTTCCTTGTATTACGTCTTAGATTATATCTTTCCCTTCGTTTTCTCTATGTATTCTTTCTAGAATCCCTATTTGTTCACTATTAGGCCAAATGGATCAATGTTACTTTTTCTCCTCTACTTTTCCTCTCTGTTCTACATGTTGGGCAATTTCATCAAATCCATGTTGCGATTATCTTGCTAGATTTTAAATTTCTACTCATTTTTAATTTTCCAAATGCTTTTTTCCCTGAATTTTCCTATTTTATTGCCTACTTTTACCACCTCATAGAATGCAATATTTCTTATCTGTGAGAATACGAATTTTTTTTTAAGTGTTCTGCTCCCTATTTTGTGCTTCTCAGTTTGCTTTTTCTGTTTGCATTGGTCTGTTTTCCTCAAATGCGGGGTGATTCTTGACTGACCATTTTTGACAGTAAAGTATGAAAAAAAATACTCCGTGTGTATGGACTGAGCTTGTCAAGTTGTAGATTTCACTGTCGAGTGATCAAGCAGAGGTCTGGTAGACGGGATAGGGACATTTCCCCTACCACAGTATCTATGGTCCTTTTCTCTTGTGCAGGTTTTCGAAGGAGAGGAATCTGTTCTCCTGCTTGGAGGATTGGTGCTGGGTGGGAATGGGGATGGGAGATAAGTCTGGCTACTTAAGGAAGGGAGCTGGAAGTCTCAGTGATCAGTACGTAGATTTACAGTTAATCTCTTTGAAAGCATGTACCTTTGTTCACATCTGGGCATGGTGCCCCCAAGTCCAGAATCCTTCACATTTGACTACTCTGGAGAATATACCACCCGTCTTCTGTTGGAGTAGAAAAGGTCTAAAAGCTTCTCAAATTGATTTTCAACCAATTCTCCCATATTTAGCTCCTATCTGTACCTGCCTGGTGCCTCCTGTTCTGAGTGTTTTTCTGGAGCTCTGTAGTACAAATACATTCACCTCTTGGGCACTACTAGTCCCAACTTCCAATCTCAAAATAGGCACTTAGCTTTCTACTTTTCAAGTTTTCATTATTATCACTGTTTTTGCCTTCGTGGAATTACAGGGTCCCTCCTTGCTTTTTACTGTCATTTTAGTAGAGTGTTGTAAGGAAACTGTCAAATGTATATTCAATATCTCATATTTACTTTGCTGTCTTTCTAAAATGCATTATATACGTATACGCCTTTTTTTCTGGGTAGAATTTAATGTTCTTTGGTAATTCAGAGTCATCACTGTGAACAGTGATTATTACATTGAACATGGTAATGACCTCAGGGACTACTGAGAAGTGAAGCGCAGTTAAGCCCAAGATTCCTGTGGTTTTTCCATTATTTATGTTTGCTTTTTATCATGCTTCTGTTTCCTCCCTTGTTATCACGGCTATCAGCTATCCCTTCTCACTGTTCTAAGTAAGGCTGCCTCTAGAAGCATCCCTATCTCCTTCTAATTTTCTGTTTAAATGATGTACTGAAGCTGTTGGAATTGTGTCAAGCTTCAGAAGCAGACTCTGAAACAAAGATCACCATGAAAGTGATTACGGGTATTCCCAAAGGAAAACCATAGGGTAGTGAGGAAATGAGAAAAGGAAGATAAGGAAGCAAGGGAAAGGTAAGACATCAAGCAAAGCCCTGTGGGGAATTCAGGCAAGAGTAACTTTGGTTCAATCCTGTGGGGAATTTGAGAGACAGTATAGGTCAGACCTAAAAGTTGTCCCAATTAGGGTGAAGAGAAATGAAATATGTATATCCCCACCTCATCAGTCACTGGTTAAGGGCTGCTGCTGGAGGGATGTAAATTTCCAAGCATGTTTGGCTCTATTTTCAAGCAGCCAAAGTATGTTCTAGCAGTCCAAGAGCAGCTCTCCAACAAAGTGACACGTTTGCTGGATGTTGGGAATATCTATGTGCAAGAAAATGGAAAAGAGATCTGAGGGGATATAAGAGGAACACTGACAGCACCTGCTACCATTCTCCTATGAATAAAGTTTAGATGTATAACAGCATGGAGCTTTGTAGTGGGTGGCACTGTAGAGAGTTACGCAAAATTTGGTTTCAAATTCCCACTACAAATTGAAAACATATGTCTGTACAAAACTTTGTACGTGAATGTTCACAGCAACATTATTAATAGTAGCCAAAAAGTGGACACAACTCAAACATTCATCAACTGATGAATGGATAAACGAAATGTAGTATATCCATACAATGGAATATTTTTCTGTAATAAAAAGTAACAAAGTACTGATACATACTACTATATGGATGAATCTTGAACACATTATGCTAAGTGAAAGAAGCCAGACACAAAAAAAGGCCACATATGGTATGATTCCATTTATACTAAATGTCCAGACTGGACAAATCCAGAGAAACAGAGAGTAGATTAGTGGTTGTCAGGGTCTGGAGGGAGGAGGGAATGCGGTGTGACTGGTAACGGATATGAGTTTCTTTCTGTGGTGATGAAAATGCTCTGGAATTAGTGGTGAAGACTGCACAACTTTGTAAACGTACTAAAAACCACTGAATTGTACACTTTAAAATAAAATCCTCATTACTCTCCCAGACCATTTTCCCTCCCTTCTCCCATTATGCCTTGTTATAGTCATCTATACAACCTCAGCATTTGTCCTCTCATTTCTGGAAGATTTTAGCTCTGGTTCACTGTCACTCTCTCCAAAAGTTCTCCTGTTGTAATGTGTGTTCTTCTCACTCACTTCTCTTTTTACTTCTCCTCCAAGGATCTTGTCTTTTACTCTACTTTAGTGACCCACACCCATGGTTATAACCTGGATCTTGTCATTACTAAGATTATTCTTCATAATCTCAGTTTCAAGAATCCTGTACTAACCACCTCTTGTCTTTCCAGCTTAACTTTTCTAGTACTCTAACTTTAATGTCTTTCTTTCTTTCTTTTCTTCGCTGAGGAAGATTCACCCTAAGCTAACATTTGTGCCAATTTTCCTCTATTTTTTAGGATGTGGGCTGCCAGCACAGCATGGCCGCTAACAAAGCAGTGTACATCCATGCCTGGGAACTGAACCTGGGTTGCTGAAGTGAAGCACACCAAACATAACCACTAGGCCACTGGGGCTGGCCCAATAATTCTGAGACCTAAAAATCCATTGATCTTATAACATTTTCACTGTCCTTTACCTACATCATATCTTCACATCCTTCCTTATCCACCTGAGTCCAAGGTCAGTCATTAAAATCACTCCCTTGCCTCTTTTTCCTTCATCATACTGCCTAGTAACAACCTGCTTAAATCCAATTATCCACCAGTTCCGTACCTGTATCTGCGCTGTTGAGTGAGGCTGATAAAAACACACAACGCCAACACGACTACTAACCTCAGGGAGGCCTTTAGTGCTGCTGCTACTACGTCACACAAATCTATTCACTCTCCTAGGTGGCTATTTTATACCTCATCCTTTCTCTTCAAACCTCCAACCTTTTCTCTATCTAACTCTGTTCATAGAGAAAATAAAAACACTCAAAAAGCACTTCCTCTTGCTTCACCATCACATTTAGCCACCTTCTATCTCTGTTTCCATATTTTGCACCTTCTCCTCTATTATGAACAGTCCATGTGCCCAAGACCAGCCTCTCCTACCCATTAGGTCCCATCCCTTTTCATCTACTCAAGGACATGACTTTCCTCTAACATCATCCCTGTCCCCCAAAATTGGGTGATCACTATCATCAATACAACAAACGTGCTATGATATAGGCCATGCAAAACAAAACCTGGGTGACTCCACATCCTTTCCTCCCCTTCACAAGCTACAGCTCCATTTCTCTGCTACCCTTACAGAAAACTTGTAAGACCTGATTGTTTCCAATTTCTCTCTTCTCATTCTCTCTCTCATCATTCCTTTGCCCAATTTTTTTACTTTGAAAAATCCTGATCATACCAAAAGAAAAGTTGAAAGAACATTTATGTTCTTCACCTAAATCCATCAATTGTTTACAATAATTAACATTTTTCCACATTTGCTTTATTTCACTCTTTCTATACATACCTACATACACATACACATATACTCTTTTGGAGGAGGCTGAACCCCTCAAAGTAAGTTGCAGTCATTATGACACTTCTCCCCTAAATATTTCAACATGTGTCTCTGAAGAACAGGGATATCCTCTTCATAACCCAATACACTATTACACCCAGAAAACTGGAACACTGATTTAGTGTTACACTACATCATTTAATATACAGTCCATACTCAAATTTTCCTAATTGTCCCCAAAATGTCCTTTATAGCAACATTTTTTTTCTTGCTATAGGATCCAATTAAAGTTCATGCATTACTCTTGGTTATGTCTCTTTAATTTCCCTTACAATTCCCCCTGCCTGGCTTGTCTGCCATTACAATGACATTTTTGGAGAGTACAAATCAGCTGTCTTGTAGAATGTTCGTGTTCTGGATTTGTCTGATAATTTCCTCATGATTAGATTTAGGTTATATTTTGGGGGGGGCAGGATTATTATATAGGTGATGTTGTGCAATGTACATAATGTCAGTTTGTCCCACAGTTTGTAGCATCAGTTTGTGATGCTATGTTTGATCATTTGGTTAAATGATGCATGCCAGATCTTGCCATTGTAAAGCAACTTATTCCCCCTGTAATTAAGGAATATGTGAGATGATCCTTTCAGATCATGTGAATATCCTGCCCACCAAGAGCCTTGAGTTCTTGTAATCCAGTACCATCTAAGAGTTCCAGTACCATCTAAGAATCCAGTACCATATAAGAGTTCTTATAATCCAGTACCATCATTATTGTTTTTGATGTTCCAGTTGTACTAATTTGCTGAGTGGGAGCCCCTTCAAACCAGCTCCTATGTTCTTTTGACATGTTTGTTTCCCTTTTTTTGTAAGGAGCCTTTTACCTAGTGGATTTTAGCATCCATAAACAACTTGCCTGAATAAATTATTACATTGGAAGCTGCAAAATAGTCAGGACATCCACATTTATTTGCTGGTATTATTCTTGGATTTCCCCTCTCACCCTACCATTTTTGTTTTGTTTTGTTTATCACTAGGGATTCACAGATTCTTTTTCTTACTCAATATATTATAATCCAGTACCATCATTATTGTTTTTGATGTTCCAGTTGTACTAATTTGCTGAGTGGGAGCCCCTTCAAACCAGCTCCTATGTTCTTTTGACATGTTTCTTTCCCTTTTTTTGTAAGGAAGATTGGCCCTGAGCTAACATGTGTGCCAATCTTCCTCTATTTTATGTGAGATGCCTCCACAGTGTGGCTTGACGAGTGGTGCTACGTCGGTGCCCAGATCCAAACCTGGGAACCCCAGGCCACAAAGCAGAGTCTGTGAACTTAACCACTTCTCCACTGGGCCAGCCCCTCCACTGGTTTTGAGCACTTTCTTGCTTTATGGCACGAGATCTGTTTCAGGCTCATTTTGCACTTTCCTTGGCCTAGACTTAAAACCAAACATTTCTCTAAGGAGCCCTGGTCTGGTTCCTTTTAGTAGGGATTGGTATTTAGAAACCGTGATCTAGATGCTCGTGGTGCTCACAGCTATGAAGTTTTTCTTGCAAAATATTTCATATCAGTTCACAGAAATCTTTCTCATTCTTTTCTACAATTAAATAGTACTCTTTTGTACAGATGTACCAATTACCAAATTCAACTAGTTTTCCATGGATAAGCATTCAGATTATTTCCAATATTTACAATTATTACAAATAATGTCACAATGAATAACTTTGTGCATATGCTGTTTCATATTTGTGGAGATATACTTTTAGGTAAATTCCATTAAGTCTCATATTCTCTCTTGAACCCATTCTCTCTTGAACCAATCAGGCTTTTGCCCTTATTAACTTACCGATGACCAACATGTTGCTAAATCCAATGGTCAATTATCCTCATCTTACTTGACCCTTCAGCGGCACTTGCCATAGCTAATTCCTGCCTTCTTAAAATACTTTTTTACTTGGCTTCCAGGATACTACTCTCTCTCTGCCTTGACCTTCTCAGTCTTCTTTGCTGGTTTTGCCTTACTTCTCTTACCTCTAAATGTTACAATGTTCTTGGGCTCAATCTTCAATCTTCTTTTTTTCCCTTCTGAACTCACTTCCTAGAAGACCTTATCTAACATCATGGCTTTACTGGTAACTCCCAAATTTCAGGCTAGGTCTCTCTGAACTCCAACTCATCTTTCCATATCTTACTTGGCATCTGTTTGGTGTAAAAGATATCTTAAACTTGACATGTCCAAAACCAAACCCTTAATTTTCTCTCTGGGTCAGCTCCTTTCATAGTCTTTCCATCTCTATGAAGGGCAACTCCGTCCTTCCAGATGCTCAGGTCAAAAATCTTGGAATAATCTTTGAATTCTTTTTGTTATACCTTACATGCAGATCCATCCGCAAATCTTGTTGGCTGTACTTTCAAAATATATATATATATAATTTGACTCTTTCATACTGTCTCTACCACTACTATCCTCATCCAATCCACCATCATCTTTGTCTAGATGAATTCAATAATTTAGTCTCCGCTTTCCCACACCCCTCTCAGGCTATTCTCAATACAACTAGAGTGACCTTTTTAAAATGGAAGTTAGATCACTCTACTCTTCTCCTAAATACTTTCCAATGGCTTCCCTTTTCACTCAGAATGAAAGCTAAAGTCCTTACAACGGTCTATAAAGTCCCTACACAATCTGGGTTCCTGTCTCCTCTCCAGACTTCATCTCCAACTGTTCTCCCCATCTCTCATTTGTTGTTCCTTAAACATGCCATCATACTACCAGTTCAGGATCTTTGCACCTTGCTGTTTTCTCCACCTAGAGTACTCTCTCCCCAGATAGCCACAGGCTTTTTTCCTTACTTCCTTAGGGTCCTCTGTTTATAGTTCGGAAAACTGTATACAATAGGGGAGGAGATATAGGGATGAAACAGTTTATTAAACAGCTTTCATCCAATCTCCTTATTTTAGCACCACCCCTTCACTTGTAGTATCCAGAGCATTGAGAAATCTGCAACATAAATTGGGTTGGCTCTCAGCTGTCCCAACTGCTGTTTTAGAATTAACTTATTTTATTTAGGTCTGCTGGTTGCCACTCATTCATCTGCTTTCAAACTTTCAAAAATGTATGGCTGTTTTCTCCTCTCTTATCTGCCCTATCCTTGTTGGCTTACAACTTAAAACAAAAAACCAAAATCTCTTTACTATACTTTTAGTCAGGGTTTGAGAGGGAACAAAATGTGATATGTATGTCGTTCTGCCATCTTAATGTGAGCATTTTAATTCATTTTACTTTAAAAAACATATACAAGGCACTTCCAGAAAGGCAAAAACATTCTAGAAAAACAAACAAAAAAGTACTACAAACTTTAAAAAGATCTTAAAAAGCACAAATATAAAAACTAATAGTTTTGAGTTTTGTTCTATTTTTATTTTCATATACATATACTATATTCTTTTTTATGCATTCAGTATTTCATAAAAACAACAGAATACTATCAATGAATCAGTTTGTACCATTTGTGAAAATTCCAATTTATCTGGTGATAGAGGGGAATTCTCCATGTTTCTGGAAAAGCAGAATCCTGTTCATCACACACACAAAAAGAAAAGTAACCAAATTCCATTTATCATAAACAATGTTCCAGGAAACCCTTTTAAAATGTGAAGTGCCCGAGGAACTATAATATAGCTATAGAAAAATAAACTAAGCAGTGGTCTTTCCCATTCACCTAGGCTTAAGGTCTAATTCACTCTGAGAGAAAAAGGCCATTTCAAAGCGTATCTTTATATACTATCAGATAAAGCAAATGGAAAGTATATATCAACCAAAACAACAATAACAAAAAAGCTAATTATCATAAATATATTATTACCATTACTCTTATAGCAATCTTCCACAAACTTGGCAACTAGAAACAAAACTTACCTGTCTAAGAAAATATCTGGGAGTGGTGGATAGGTCTGCATGTCAGGCACTCGCTCGTGGACTATTACCATAATGAAAGATGTAAACCCGAATACTATAAAAACATATATACAACTCAATATGGTCTTCCAGTACTCTGGGTCCAATCTTCGAACAGAATGTTTGTTTTTACCATTCATATACTGGTACTGATCAGAATTCAAATCAGTGATGGGTCCATCACAGTCATGTGAAGGCTCCCCATTACAGAGCCACTCTGCACTCTGAAGAACACTGATGAAAGGGGTCATAGAACCCATGGGACTGTCACTGTTGTATCCCATGTCTTCTAAAACATCAATATGTATTTTCTGCAATTTTCGGACTGAAAGCATTAACCTCTTAATGTCCCCTAAGACTTTGATTTCCAAAGGGGGAGACCGGAGATCATACTCAGTCAATGTTAGCAAGGTGATTCCATCAAGTCGGTGCTTATTGCATAAAATGTCCACGTATTCAAAAAAGCCTTCATCCTTTAGCCAAACAGCTACATGCTTAGTTGTCCAGCGGCGAATGCAGAGTTGATTAGGACTGGCCATTTCCTCCTCCACTGCCTATCAAGGGAAAACAGGAAAACAAAACAAAAACTTGAGTGTGTCCTAACAACTCCTTTGAAGACCAAATACACATAAACATACCAGAAACAGTAATTTACCTTTACTGCCCTACTGGCTTCTAGAAGAGAGTAAAAGAAACAAAAATTACTCATTAATGAGTGGTTTTCAATAAATTAATATTCTAATAATTTTATGCATATAACCCCAATAGCAGAAGGAAGGCTAAGGACCTTTTTTTTTTTTTTTAAAGATTGGCACCTGGGCTAACAACTGTTGGCAATCTTTTTTTTTTAAGGATTGGCACCTGGACTAACAACTGATGCCAATCTTTTTCTCTTTTTTTTTCTGCTTTATCTCCCCAAACACCCCCTGTACACAGTTGTATATCTTAGTTGCAGGTCCTTCTAGTTGTGGGATGTGGGATGCCGCCTCAACGTGGCCTGACGAGCGGTGCCATGTCCACGTCCAGGATCCGAACCCTGGGCTGCCGCAGTGGAGCGCGCAAACTTAACCACTCGGCCACGGAGCCGGCCCCCTAATGACTATTTTTATAAAACATTATTTTACAAATGTCTTTTCCACACCACTGCAGCCATAACTTAATTAAAAAAATCCCATTTTAATACTTTTCATAACATGAGATATACAGAAAGATTTGTTATATGTAAAAATAAATCAAATTTCAGAAATCTTCATGTTCATGGAGTATTTCTCCCTCCTCCACAAAGAAAGAAAGAAAAAAAAAACACCACAAAGGCGGATAGAGATAACTAATTTCAGGAAAGCCATTAGATTAAGCGTATTTCTATCTACCATATAAACAACTATTTCTGTAACAGATACTAGGCCTTTAAACTAGATATAAAGAGCTATAAATATCTTAATAGCTCAGTTCTTTCTATACCTTGAATATTCCATTATAGAACTGAATAAGGACTTTCCTTCTTAAACTATCATTGAAATGTTAGTGACAAAAATTTTAAAAGAAAGCTACTTCAATGAACCCATAAATTTGAGGACCCAAACTTTACACTGCAATTATAAAAAGCCAATAATGTATGTACCATTTCAAAAAGTACTAATAATTTTTACTACTTTGATCCCACACAAATCTATTTATGTTCTTTTTCTATTTTAAAACTTTCAGTTACTTGGGCGTATATCACATTTATAAACCTGTATCAGTTACACTGGAGATTTACAAAGCCCTACAAAAAAAAAAACTATTTCTCTAAAGCAGTTTCTCAACTACTAAAGCCTGTGGGTTTTCTGACATTTTCCAGATCTCCAAAGACCACGTTTCCTTCTGAGATGATTTTTAAAAAACATACTAGACAAACTTTAAAGCATTAAAAAAAAAAAAGAACAAAGAATGCTACAACAAACACCCATGTGCCCACTACCCAGCTTGAAAAATAATAATTCCAATATGCATATTCTGTTTCTTAATCTGGGTATTAGTTATACGGTGTTGTTCATTCTGTGAAAACTCATCAAGCTGTACATTTATGATCTATACTTTTCTCTACATGTGTTAAACTTTATTTAAAAAGCAAAACAAAACATCAATATAAGTGAACATCCTTCCCTGATAGCATCCCCTTCCTCTCCTTCCAGTTGTTATAATTCCTGATTTTGATGTTTATCATTCCCTTCTAATATGCATTTTTGGCTATGAAAAATCTTCTATGCTTCTTGATGCTGAAGAAGGAAAAGGCCACAAATGTTTTACATTCTTCCCTTACCCACACAAACTCTTGCCATGAAGATTTATAATTACTTGAAAAAGGCAGATACTTAACTACATGGGCACCACTTGCACCATCAAAAATATTCAGCAAACAAGAAATACTTTCATTAAATATTTATTTCTTAATTACTTAAAAGCAATCCTAGTTTTTGGAAACCTTAAATCATCTTTTATTTCCAGAGGTTTTAATATTATCAATTCACAACAGCTTTTCAGTTTTAGAAAATTAACAGCACATATATCTATAAGCAGTCTATACGTTTTAAAAGGCTAATTCTTACATACTACAGAGCTACAAAAGCTCTTACTCAACTCTTCTTTTTAGGTACTGTATATCATTGCCATCCCAAAGGCCAAGGAATTGTGACTTAGTCACTTTAACACATGAAATTTATACACATTGATGTATATTGTTTTATACCATTTATTATATCTATATAAAATTCCATTAAAAATACGATTTTGCTATGTTCACATACATAGCCAGAGGGTTTCATCCTACCCACTACATACACATCTTTTCCCCAAGGTATGCTCTGAATAAATTACTACATCCTTGAATATTCAACAAGTACATACTACAAACTCTGCAGCAGTTACAACATAGCAAATTTGAGAAACTTATCTCATACAAAACAAGGCCAGATTTCTTCCATCGTTTTATTTCTATTTGGGTATATTTACCCTTTCTCTAACAGCTTACCAACAATGGGTTCCAAGTCACTCCCATCCTTGTAGCATTATTCTTCAGTATAGTTTCATCTCACACACTGCTCAAAATGATCTTCTTTTTCATCTTCTTCTTTTTTTTTTTTGGTCTTACATTACCAGTTCTTTACACCCTCAATCAGGCTAACAAACAGGCTTTGAAAAGGGTGTTTTAGCTGCTAGAAAATGAGTTATCATACAGGTAGCCCATGGAAGTGTTTGAGCCTGCTGTGGCAATGCCCTAAAAACATGACACATTCCAGGGTTGTGCTTCAGCAGGTCAGGGCATGTACTGTAATAGTATTCTACCACATATAGTCAGAGGCCTATATTTAGCTAACGCTGTGAAGATCTGCATTAAAGAGGTATATTAAAAGGTGATAAAAGGCTTTAGGGCCGACAATATTTTTGATATACTAGAGAAACTACAGGGAATAGGAGATTTTGAACAAAGAATATGACAGCTATAGATTTCACACGAATCCAAAAATGAAGAAATTAGGTTAGCAAATGTTTATGAACACTTTCAGCTTTAACCAATAATTAATATGAACGAATTATCAGTGAAAAGGACTTCTGCTTCTGACCAAGATATAATAAGAGGAACCAGATTACCCTCCCACCTGAAACAACCAAAAAGTACACAAACAATATGGGAAAAAAGCCCAGTTTCAAGACACTGGGCAACAGACAACAAAGGAGATCCCTGACAGAGCCCTACTGCCCTTGAGCCTATATCAGGTTTATAAACTTTATCAGATACACAGGAGACAAAAGCCTACCTGAAAATAAGGTGAGCCTACTGCCTCAGCTCACTGCCTTGAGAGTCTGTATGCAATGAGCGGCACAGGATGGAAGCTGGGTGAGGCCCAGCAGACTCAGTGAGTGGAAAACATGGAGCTGAGAGTCTGGGGAGGCTAGTGTTCATGGGATAGAACAGTGGAGAGGAGAAAGACGCATAGACAGAGAACTTGTCATGGACTGAATGTTTGTGTCTCCCCAAAATTCATATATTGAAATCCTAACCTCCAATGTGATGATATTAGGAGGTGATGAGGTCATGAAAGCAGAGCCCTCATGAATAGGATTAGTGCCTTTATAAGAGATACCCCAGAGAATTCTCTCACTCCTTCCACCATGTGAAGACACAGCTAGAAGATGACCACCTATGAACCAAGAAGCAGGCCCTCATCAGACACCAAATCTGCTGGCACTTTAATCTTGGACTCCACAACCTCTAGAACTGTGAGAAATAAATTGTTGGTTAAGCCACCCAGACTATAGTATTTTTGTTACACAGCCTGAACGGACCAAGACGGAACTCCAGAGATCTGCAGAGGGTCTTCCTTGAATATGCAGTTGAATGCTGATCAGCACATATATGTGAGGAAACCAAACAAGACTGAGAAAAGAACCACCTAGGAAGAGTAGAGGGAACAGTGCCCAGTACTTACACAAAGCCAATAGAAGTGCCCACCCTAAACAACCATACTGAAAAAAAAAATCTCATGATCCATGGGGCTTCAGGTAGAGTACACAGGAAGATCTTGCCATAGTAGTAAGGCAAAATTAACCCTAACATAGTAGTTCTCACCTGGGGGCAATTTTACCCTACCCCCAACATTTGGTAATTTCTGGAGACATTTTTGGTTGTCAAAACTGGGGGATCATCTAAACAATAAAGGCTAGGAATGCCGTTAAATATTCTACATTGCACAGGACAGCCTCTCACAACAAAGAATTATCTGACCCAAAATGTTATACTGCTGATATTGAGAAACCCTGCCCTTGACTAAATATGTCTCTGGTCCAGCCAAGCAAATCTTAAAAGCAAGACCCAGAACGATCACACCGTTTTCAAGTAACTTAACTATATCCCACAACAAAGCTCAAGAATATTAATAGGAATACAAAGTATTCAGCACCCAACAGGTACAATTCACAATATCTGGCATCCAATCAAAGATTACTAGGCAACAGTCAACCAAAATCAACCCAGAACTGACACAGATAATAGTATTAGCAGACAAAGAAATTAACACACTTATGCTAACTGTATTAAATATGTCCAAGTTCAATAGAGACATAGACACATAAAAAAGATCCAACTCAAACTTCTAAAGATGAAGTTATAATATATGTAATGAAAGACAACATACTAGATGGGATTAACAGCTGATTAGACATTGCAGAAGATAAGAATAATAAACCTGAAGACATATCAATAAATTATTTAAAAATTATTCAAAATAAAACACAGAAAGAAAAGAGTATTTTAAAAAATGAAGAGAATATTACTCAGCCTTTAAAAGGAATCTTGAAAACATTGTGCTACGTGAAATAAACCAGACACAAAAGGACAAATATTGTATGATTCACTTAGATGAGGTACCTAGAATAGTGAAATTCATAAAGACAAAAAAAATAGAATGGTGGTTTCCAGAGACTGGGGCAGGGGACAAGGGGAGTTATTATTTAATGGGTACAGAGTTTTCATTTGGGATGATGTAAAAGTTCTGGAAATAGATGGTGGTGATGGTTGCATAACAATGTGAATGTACTTAATGCCACTGAACTGTACACTTAAAAATGGTTAAATGATAAGTTTATGTTATAGATACTTTACCACAACTTAAAAAAACAAAAAGAATATCAGTGAGAGGAGGGACAACTTCAAATAACCTAACAGATGTGTGACTGTAGTCCCCAAAGGGGAAGAGTGAGAGGAGGGGACAGAAAAAAATATTTGGGGGCCAGCCCTGTGGCATAGTGGTTAAGTTTGGCGCACTCCACTTTGGCAGCCCAGGTTCACAGGTTCGGATCCCGGGCACGGACCGACACCACTCATCAAGCCATGCTGCGGGAGTGATCCACATAGGAAGACAGGCAGACTGGAAGACTGTTAGCCCAGGACTAATCTTCCTCAAGCAAAAAAAGATTAGCTCAGGGCTAATCTTCCTCAAGCAAGAAAAGAGGAAGATTGGCAACAGATGTTGGCTCAAAGCAAATCTTCCTCAGCAAAAACGTAAAATAAATAAAACAATACCAGTGAATGTTTTAAAAAAATTCTTGAAGTAACAATGGCCAGAACTTTTCCAAATTTCGTGAAAACTATAACACGTGTACCCAAAAACCTCAATAAACCTCAAACTTAAGAATCACAAAGAAAACTATACCAAGGCATATTATAATCAAATTGCTCAAAACCAATGACAATGAAAAAATCTTAAAAGCAAAAAAGGGAAAATAGACCCATTATGTGCACAGGAACAAAGAGAAGAATGAAATCAGATTTCTCACTGGGAACAACGCAAGCTGGAGACAGTGAAACAACGTCCTTAAAGTACTGAAACAAAAAAACTGGCAACCTATAATTCTGTGCCCAGTGCAATAACTTTCAAAGACAAAGATAAAATAAATAGTTTTTTAGACACACAAAAGCTGAACAATTTCATCACCAGCACACCTGCACTACCAGACATATTAAAAGGAAGTCTTTCAGGCAGAATGAAAATGCTACCATATGAAAATATGAATCTACACAAAGCACTGAATACCAGAAATAGTAACTATATATGGTAAATACATAAGTAAATTTATGTCAACAATAGCACAAAAATTGGGAGAAATGGGTTACTAAAATGACACTCTTTCAGAAAAGGAGGGAATATTTCTGAATTCATTCCATGAGGACAGTATTACCCTGATACCAAAACCAAATAAAAACATTACAAGAGAAAAAAACTACAGTTTGATAACCCTCAAGAACATAGATGCAAAAATTTTAAGCAAATCTTAGCAAATCAAATCCAACAATATTTAAAAAGGATACATCATAACCAAGTGGTGTTTATCTCGGAATGCAAAGTTAGTTTAACACTTGAAAATTAAAATAATTCACCATATTAACAAGCTAAAACAGGGAAATCACATGATCATCTCAAAAGACACAAAGTGGTATTGGCATAAAGATAAACAAATCAATGGAACAGAACAGAGAATTCAGAAATAGATCTACATATATATATGGATATCTAATTTTCTACAAATGTAGAAGGGCAATTCAGTGGAGAAAGGACAGTCTTTTCATCAAATGGTATTGGAACAATGGACATCCATAGAAAAAAAAACCAATCCATACCTCTCACCACATATAAAAATTAACTCGATATGGATCACAGACTTAATGTAAAACCTAAAACCAGAAAACTTCTAGAAGAAAACATAGGAGAAAATCTTTCTGATCCTAGCTTTCTCAGAAATGACACCAAAAGCAAAATCCATAAAAGAACAAATTGATAAATTGGACTTCATTCATCTAGGCAGGGGACTGAATGACTTCTATGGTTTTTAGTCTGCAAATTTCTGCATTGTTTGAATCTTTATAGTCATGTATTTTTATAACAAAGACAGAAAAATACATAGAATACATATTCATTGAAGAACATGTAAAATATAATTTTAAAACTACCCCCCAGAGAACTATTGCTTGTGATTTGTTATATATAAAGAGAAATCATACCATAGATAATTCTGTATCATTTTACTTAACATTATTACATGAATCCTGTCTTATGTTATAAATTATCCTTTGAAAAGGACATTCCATTGTATGGCTATACAATAATTTGTCACCTCCTCATTGTTGGCAATTGTTTACAATTGTATTACTATTACAAATAGTACTGCAGTGCCTTAAGTTAGATTTCTAGAAGTGGAATACCTGTATCAAAGATCTGAGGTGTTATTTAGACACAAACTCTGAGGTACATTGTTAAAGCTTGATCCACATTAAAAAGCACTGCAAAATGTTAATTCATATATATAAAGGAAATAGTTCAATGTGAGATAAAATTTAAAAGAAGTTTATTCTGAAATCATGAGCAATTAAGCAATTATTTATCAAAGGTCAATACTGTATTATCAAGGCACTGAGAGAACAGTCCACTCCTGCAGAATCTTACTAACCAGAAACATCAGTCAAACCTACTTTGAAGTCATAGATAGCAGATAAACAAAAGCAGCTGATTGTTCTGTACAAAGTGAAACATGTCTTATTTTTCGGGTGGACTCTGGTTAGAAATTTTTGAAAACTATAAAAAAACAATTTTCAGCACAACTCTTTTATTTACTAGCAAATTTATTTGTTTTCTCTCCAAATTCAGTTCACACTAATGAGATTTCAGTAGCCTGAGAGCAAAAGAGCTCAGTATATTTCCTATGTTCTTATCTCCATACTTAATAAAATGAAAAAAGCTTATCATAAACCTAAGAACTTTAAATCAAGTATTTCTTAACAGTAGCATAACTATTCCTTAATTAATGACCCTTTAAGATGCAACCTATTAGAGTGACCCAAATCTCTTCACAATAATATAACTCAGTTGTGTTCTACCATACTAAAACTGCAAACACTGCGTGTTAGGTTTAACAAACTAAACACAATCAGCCCAGAACTGCAAAAGGAGATAATGACTATCAACAAACTCTTTTCCAGTTCTGCCTTGTGGAAGCTATTTGTTTTGCCCCACCCTTCCTCTGTGACTGACAGCTGCAGGACAATCTGGCCATTCTTGGAAATGATGACTTGACTAAAAGGAGAATTATCGGCTATGACCTACTACTGACTCAGAGTACATGACAAATATGATGAACTGGAGCTCAGTATCCTTTCCAATCTCCCTTCAGTTGTTTTCCGCTACTGCAGAGGTTAAAAAGCTAAAACCCAGGATCCAACTAGAATTCTAAATGTGAATTTAGGTTCAGCCAGCTAGATGCTCTGACATGAGATGTGGAAAGCAGAACGTAAAGCAGGGGCCATTTTCCTGAAGTTTTGGCTATCCACAAGAAAGACTACGGAAATGTTGGTTGTGTGTGTGTGCATGTAATTCTCCAGTTTTCAGTCACTAACTGTGTCTCAAAGCAGGTGTAGTTGTGAAGCAGCAGTACTGGCTTTCTAATACCTGCATTACAAATAAGATGGTATCTTCTTTGTGTTTGTGTGTGTTAAACTATACATAACATAAAGTTTACTATTTTAACCATTTTTAAGTGGACAGTTCAGTGGCATTAAGTACATTCTCACTGTTATACAATCATTACCACCATCCATTCCAGAACTTTTTCATCATTCTAAATGGAAACTCTGTAATCATTTAACAATAACTCCCCATCATCCCCTCCCCCAGCCCCTGGTAACCACTACTCTACTTTCTGTCTCTGAATTTGACTATTGTAGGTACTTCATAGAAGTGGAATCACACAATATTTGTCCTTTTGCATCTGGCTTACTTCCCTAAGTACATCTTCAAGGTTCATCCATGTTGTAGCATGTGTCAGAATTTCCTTCCTTTTTTTTTATTGAGTTCATAATAGTTTACATCAATGTGAGATTTCAGTTGTACATTATTTCTTGACTGTCACCACATAAGTGCTCCCCTTCACCCCCTGTGCCCACCCCCCATCCCCTTCCCCTGGTAACCTCTGAACTGTTTTGTCCTTGTGTTTGTTCATATTCCACATGAGTGAAATCATCTGATGTTTATCTTTCTCAGTCTGGCTTATTTCACTTAGCATAATTCCCTCCAGGTCCATCCATGTTGTTGCAAATGGGATGAATTTGTTTTTTTATGGCTGAGTAGTATTCCACTGTATATACCACATCTTCTTTATCCAATCACCAGTCGATGAGCACTTGGATTGTTTCCATGTCTTGGCTATTGTGAATAGTGCTGCAACGAACATAGGGGTGCACATGTTACTTTGGATGGTTGATTTCAAGTTGTTTGGGTAGATACCCAGTAGTGGGATAGCTGGGTGTGTGGTGGTTCTATTTTTAGGTTTTAAAGGAATCTCCATACTGTTTTCCATAGTGGCTGCACCAGTTTACATTCCCACCAGCAGTGTATGAGAGTTCCCTTTTGTCCACACCCTCTCCAACATTTGTTATTTTTAGTCTTAGTGATTATAGCCATTTTAACAGGCATAAGGTGGTATCTTAGTGTAGTTATGATTTGCATTTCCCTGATAATTAGTAATGTTGAACATCTTTTCATGTGTTTATTGGCCATCTGTATATCTTCTTTGGAAAAATGTTTATATCCTCTGCCCATTTTTGATTGGGCTGTTTTTTTATTGTTCAGTCATCTGAGTTCCTTATACACTACGGAGATTAACTCCTTGTCAGATATATGATTTGCAAATATTTTCTCCCAAGTGGTGGTCTCTTTGTTTTGACCCTAGTTTCTTTTGCCTTGCAGAAGCTCTTTAATCCGATGATTCCTTCTTTTTAAAGGCTGAATAGTATTCTCTTGTATGTATATATCACATTTTGTTTATCCATTCATCCATTAATGGGCACTTGGGTTGCTTCCAACTTTTGCCTACTGTGAATAATGCTGTTACGAACATGGGTGTACAAGAATCTATTCAAGTCCTACATTCACTTCTTTTGGGTATATACCCAGAAGTGGAATCGCTGGGTCATTTGGTAATTCTGTTTAATTTTTTCAGGAATTGCCATACACTTCTCAAAGCAGCTGCACCATTTTACATTCCCACTAGCAATGGACAAGTGCTCTATTTTTTCCACATCCTCATCAATGCTTGTTATTTTCTGGGCTTTTAAAAAAAATAATAGTCATCCTAATGGGTGTGAAGTGGTATCTCATGGTGGTTTTGATTTGATTTCTATAATGATCAGTGATGCTGAGCATCTTTTCATGTGCTTACTGTACATTTTCTCTATCTCCTTTAGAGAAATGTCTATGCAAGTCCTTAGACTATTTTTGAATCAGGTTGTTCGTTTTCTTATTGTTGAGATGATGTGTTCTTAAATGAATAGTTCCATGCTGGCCCCCTAATACCTCTGCCGACTGTGGCATTCTTCTGGCACACCAGTTCAAATCTTGTTCTAGAAGTCATTCCCAGCAGCCCAGCCCAGAGCCTAGAGCAGTTTCAGTCTCTTGAAACCAAATTCTGACTGAATATAGCAGCATAGGCCCTTCAGTCTTTCAAGTTGTCATCTTTCAAAGCCAAGCACCCAAAGGCTTCGAGCTCTCTCATAAGGTCCACATTTTGTTCAATTCTAGGTAAGGTAAAACAACTCTATCTTGTTTCCTTTAATTTCCTGGGAAATTAATTAAGCAGGATATGATTTTATCTGTTCTTCGCATTAAATATATATATATTCTTCCATTATCTTTGGAATGAATGACATATTTTATTTCAATAAGCTGTACAACTATTTTCTTCTCAACCAAGCACACTGAGGTAGTGAAAAAAGACTTAAGTAGTAAAATGTACCAATAATTTTAAAAAAAAACAAAGACTCTGATCTGGCCATTTCATCTACTAAGTGTCAAGAATAAGAAAGTAAACAAATACCACACTAGAAACTAAAGAAAGGGGGAGAAAAGGGAAAAAAAGAAAGTATCCAGCAAAAATAAATAAATAAGTATCTAGCCCCTAGTGCAGCAGGAGAGCTTAGTGGGTTTTTGTTAGGTTATTTTTGTTTTATTTGTAGAGGAGATAGTAGCAATTACTAAGAACATTACTAAGGCCTGTACGATTAGCACACAGCAGGTTCTCAATAAGCATTATTAAATGAATGTGCAAAAAAGAAGTAGCAATCAAAATAATTTAATAACTCAATTCCCAATACCCTTCCAAACAGGATCATTACAAACAAAACAAAAAAGGGGTTGGCCCAGTGGTATAGTGGTTAAGTTCGTGTCCTCTGCTTCAGCAGCCTGGGGTTTGCAGGTTCGGATCCTGGTGTGGACCTACACACCACTCATCAAGCCATGCTGTAGTGGCATCCCACATACACAACAGAGGAAGATTGGCACAGATGCTAGCTCAGAGACAATCTTCCTCAGGCAAAAAGAGGGAGATTGGCAACAGATGTTAGCTCAGGGCAGATCTTCCTCACCAAAAACAAAACAAAACAAAACACCACCACCAACAATAAAAAACCTGCCTTTAGGCTGGTTACTTCATTCTTCAGAATATACATTCTGTTAAAAAGATTTTAAAATTTCCCTTTATTTCTGCATATTTTTAATCACAAATTTTCAGAGCTTCAGACAGTTTCACATCAACAAATTTAGAATGTCTAATTGCCAAAAGATAACCCCTGGTCACTAATTCGCTAAATTCACAAGAAATCAGGGCCTGATATTCAGTCTCAAAGGTTCAAAACTGTATCTCACCAGTACCACAGAGCTGATCGAACCAAAGGAGACTAAGAGCAAACTCATAAGATACTGATGGATAAACCAGAACGCCAATACTAGACTCTTAAGTGTCTAGAAAGAATGCTCAAGTACCTTGCTCAAAGCACACCTTTTTATAATTTTGAAGTATCCAATAGGCTGATTTAATAATCAGAATGTTACTTGTAGAGTAAGTAAGCATAGCAAAGAAAAGCAGATGATGATAACCAAAATTTAAACCAGACTGTGCTACACAGAGTACCTGTCTAGAAAAAGATGGTTCACACCTCCCAGTTTCTCTCTCTCTCCCTCCCAGACGCTGCAGGATACACAGAACCAATTCTCTTTGACTCCTCCTTTGCCTATGCTCCAAGGAAACAATATACCTATTAGAACACTAGAATTCATATATTAGAATAATTTGAAATTTAAAAACATGCCCGTACCTATGTCCATGCCCCACCACAGGACAACTGAATTAGAATCCCTGAGGGCATAGGAGCTTTACATCTATATTTTTTAAAAGCTCGTCAAGTGGTTCAGATACGTAAAGAAGGTTTCAAAGTACTGTGAGACCACCCAATCTAATTCTGTCTGTTCTTCTATTTCTGGCTTGGATAACATTTAATCTTTGAGGTACCTTTGCACAAATCTTATTTCATCCATTATATGTTGATTTTATGTTGAGTTCTTGTCTCTTTTATATTATAATCTATGTGATAAAACTGAATAAGATATAGTTAAACATATACATAGAACTGCAGGAAAAAATATCTCACACTCTAGGGTTGACTGCTGATATATAATATTAAGAAAAATTGTACTTACTTTATATTAAAAATAATTGTTTAAAGTTTGGAGAGCGAGGGGAGGAGGAGAGATGGCACTGGACGTGTTTCTTAAAACACTAATAGCAGTATTTCAACCTTTACCTACTATCTACCTAAGGCTCTATAAACAGACCATTTCCTATTATCCCTAAGACCTTCCTTTTTCTACATAGATAACAAATTCAAAACTGAAGATGTCAAATGAGACTAGCTAATCATTTTAACTTTAAAGAAGTCCAAAAGAAAATAAAACAAATATTGTCAGAATAAGAAAAGCACACTGGAAACAAGATTCAGATGACTTTTTAGCTGATTTGTAAATATAGAAAAAATTATGCAGGACAGTAGGGCTTCTTTATTATAAAAGTATCAACTTTTATTAAAAGACCCTTTTGCAGATAGAAACAATACATTTTCCTCAATGTTTGTCTAGAAATCTGTGCTATTTAGGTACCAAAACCAGACAAATGAATATATTAATAATGCAATACAAACAGCTGAATAAAAAGCATATCTTTCCATTTCAGGCTTGCAACTACCCATTTCCCTTAAAGTTTATAAACACTACCAGGTCACTAGCCCAGTATCCCTGTATATACTCCCAATCAATAACCCTCTTTATCCTCCCATGGTAATCACAAACCTATCTTTGTGATAATGCCCCCTTTTTTTATAGCTTGATTTTATAGTTTTTCTTTATAGCTTTACTATTTAAGCAAGTATCCATAAATAATACAGTTTAGTGTTGCCTGCTTTTTGTATTTTATATGAATAAGATCAAACCGTGTGTATCCTTTAAGTCTTATACAAAAGAAGATTGCAGAATTCACCTATTACAAAAAAAAAAATCTGAACCAAATTAATCTTGGAAAAAGTTTAAAAGACTGTTAAATTGGTAAAAAAGAGACTTACGATTGAAAACAATATAGGAAATGTTAAACAGTCATTTTAATTTGTCCATTAAGACAAAATAAAGGGTATATTACCTAGGAAGAGTTAACTGCACAAAATAGGAAGGCATATTCAACCAGAACTAATAAAGTTTGTGATATCCTTCAAAGGAAGAAGACAAAAATACATATTGTTCCTTGGTGTGAATTAGTTAATCCTTTTTGAGCTAAAAAGTCCCAGGAGGACTTGTTTATTTAACTTTTGTATGATGAGCACAATGAGGTGAACAGGATTATCAGCTATTCAATCAATACCTACTGGTATAAGAATACAGCAGGCAGGATGTGTAGGTACAAGATACTTGATGTCTGCAAAGTGTTGTTCCTTAAAAAGAATAAATAGCCTAACTCACAGACTCCTTAAATTCCGAACTGTGTTCAGTACATTTTCAGGAAGTAACAACAAGTAATAACTAGATTAGTTAACACTTAAGACATTTACAAAGTGCCAGAAACTGTTCTAAGTATTTTACTTATATGCTCAAATAATCCTCATAAACCATATAGAATAGGTATTATCTTTATCCTTTTACAGATGATATAACTGAAACAGATGGGTTAAGTAACTCGCCCAAGATAAACTTGTACTAGTAACTAGTACAGAAAAGTTTTCAACTCAGGCAATTTCATTTCAAAGTCCATGTTCTTACTACAACACACTGCCTCACATGAGCTGAGGGCTTTTGTACCTCTGTAAGGGTTGAATTTCATGAATACTAAATATTTTCTAGTTATCAGCAGAGGAATTTATCAAAGGTCTTCAGTTACATTAGATAAAGATTACACCAATGTGACCCTAATAATGAGGGCTTTTTTGAATCATAAATGTTGCATTGTTCAGTCTCAAACATTTACTGTTTGCTATACACAGATGTCCGATACCAAGGGACTGGGAATACAGACAGTATCCTTAAGATGCCCTCACGTTATGTTTATTTACCTATTAAACATTCATTGTTCACATATTACATGAAGAGTATTGCAACAGGAAATGTGGTCTCTACCTAGATGAAACAGATCCTGCCATCTATGACTTTACAGTCTAGAAAAGGATACTAAAAGAAAGTCACTAAAAAAGGGGGAAAAAGGAATTACAGTTGCTAGTTCTCTATATATATTAGCTCACTTAATCCTCAAAACACTAATAAAGTGGTTACTCATGTAACCTGTTAAAAATTGGAAAGTTAAGGGAGTTTTAAAAAAGAGGTGATTTCTAGTTGGTGAGATAAGAGTTCTTAGAAGTGACATTTGAGCTGAGGCTCAAAGAAGGGATGAAACTGTGGCTTGAGATAGAGAAATAAAAGTATACTAGCAGAGGAAACTGCATGAGCAAAGACGTAAAGACAGAAAACAATAGAGAACATTAGTATTCATAAGGCACAAGGGAGTCTTAGGATATTAAGTAGAAAATATGAATTGGGGCCAGATCATAGAAACCTTTAACTGTCAAGTTAAGAATATTCTATAGACAATAGGTAGCCACTAGAGATTTCTGAACAAGAGAATGACATAAAGTGTGCTTTATAAAGAATAATTGTGGGGCTGGCTCCGTGGCCAAGTGGTTAAGTTCGCGTGCTCCACTGCGGCAGCCCAGGGTTTGGATCCTGGGCACGGACATGGCACCACTCGTCAGGCCACATTGAGGCGGCGTCCCACATCCCACAACTAGAAGGACCTGCAACTAAGATATACAACTATGTAGAGGGGGGGTTTGGGGAGATAAAGCAGAAAAAAAAAAAGATCGGCAACAGTTTTTAGCCCAGGTGCCAATCTTTAAAAAAAAAAAAGAATTGTTAGAAGGGTATAAAACAGATTGTGAGGGTTGAAGCTAGCATGAAAAGTAATGAGAGATTGAATGAAAGAAACAGCTTCTAAAATGTAGAGACATGGGATGAAGGAAATACAGCAGATGAAAAGACGCCACTGTCTGCACTCTTTAAACTTTCTAACAGGTACATTTTTTTAAAATAGCATACGTGGACTTCTACTTGTGGAAAGATGGAGTAGACATACTTTTCCCTATTCTCCCCAAGCATTACATATAACACAAACATAAGAAGACTGAAAGGTGGAGGAGGAAGGCAGACTGGCTAGGCAGCTCAAGACTGGAGAAAAAGACACAATAATAAGTTATCCGGTGTTTTTGTTTGTTTGTTTGTTTTGTCACAAATATCCCAGACGGGGATGAAGATGGCAATCAGGAAATGCCGATGGATGCAGATAAGAGTTGCAAGGAAATCTTGTTTTCTCCAGCCAAGGGATCAGAAAAGAGGCAGCTTAGCAAAGCAAAACATTTAGATGATAACTGTTCTATTCCAGCCAAACAGCATAGAAAAAACTACGCCTCACCTCCACCACCACCCCTGCTAGCAAAGGCTGAGTGGAGAGCCCAGATTTCTAACTCTGTCAGGCTGTAACTAGGCCATATCTCCCCCGACCCGTCCTACCAGGATGATATCAGAAAAGGCCAAGCAGGGAACAGTCTGCAATAACTGCCTAGCAGTAACAAGTCCCTCCTCCTCTGCTAAGACGGTGTCAGTGGAGACCTTATGGGGAGCCTGGACTTCTATCCACCTAACACTGATGAGGTCCTGCTCCCCCTCCTTGCTGAGGTGATGTCAGTGAAGGCCTAGTGGAAAGTCAGGACTAACACACGACTTAGTGGTAGAGGCCAAACACACCTACCCATCCTCCCACCCTCCAAATCCCCCTCCCACCAGGAAAACAATGAAGTACCCTATCCCCTCCCAGCCAGCAGAGTAGAAAACCTGAACCTCTACCTGACACTAAGGAGGCAGTACCTATAGAAAACTACAATACGGGCAACCAATATCCCCCATGAATACAAATGCAAAAATCCTTAACGAAATATTAGCAAATAGAATTCAGCAATACATAAATAAGTATAAATACGTACATACACACCCCCCACCCCAAGAGCAAGCAGAGGTTATTCTGGGGATAAAGGCTGGTTCAATATTCAAAAATCAAACAAAGTAATGCACCATGTTAACCAGATAAAGAAGAAAAAGCACAAGATTGTATGAATTTATGCAGAAAAAGCATCTGACAGAAATTTCATCGTGAACACTCATTCATGAGAAAAACTGTCAGAAAAGCAGGAATACCTGTAGAGGGGACATTCTCAATTTGGTAAAGAACATCTATTAAAAAAATATACAGCTTTAATGGTGAAAAACTGAATGCTTTCCTCCTCAGATCAGGAACAAGAAAAGGATGTCCACTTTCTAAACTGCTATTCAACACAGTACTGAAACTTCTGGCCAGCACAATAAGGCAAGGAAAGGAAATAAGAAGTGTACATTTTGGAAATGAAGAAATAAAAGTATTTCTATGTATTTGCAGGTGATATGATAGACTACAGAGAAAAATCCCAGGGAATCTACAAAAAAAAAACCCTCCTAGAACTAATAACTAAGTTCAGTAAGGTTGTAGGACACAAGAGCAACATACAAAAATCAATTGTATTTCTATATACTAGCAATGAACACATGAACAAAGAAATTAAAAATATAATACCATTTATAATTACTAAAAAAAGAAATACAGGCACATTGCCTGTATTGCCTCGGAATTATTGCAGGTTTGGTTCCAGACCACCACAACAAAACAAATATCACAATAAAGTGAGTCACAGAAATTTTTTGTTTTCCCAGTGCACACAAAAATTATGTTTACACTATACTGCAGCCTATTATGTGTGCAATAGCATTATATATAAAAAATGTACATACTTCAAAAAATACTTTATTGCTAAAAATGGCTAACCATTACCTGAGCCTTCTATGAATCATAATCTTTCTGTTGATGGAGGGTCTGGCACCAATGCTGATGGCAGCTGACTAACCAGGGTGGTGGTTGCTGAAGGCTGGGATGCCTGTTGCAATTTATCAAAATAAGACAACAATGAAGTGTGCCACACTGACTCTTCCTTTCATGAACGATTTCTCTGTAGCATAGGATGCTATTTGATAGCATTTTACCCACAGAAGAACTTCTTTCAAAATTGGAGTCAATCCTACGAAACCCTGCTGCTGCTTTATCAACTAGGTTTATAGAATATTCTAAATCCTTTGTTGTTATTTCAACAATCTTCTCAGCATCTTCACCAGGAGTAGATTCCACCTCATGAAACCACTTTCTTTGCTCATCCCTAAGATGCAACTCCTCATCCGTTAAAGTTTTATCATGAGATTGCAGCAATTCAGTCCCATCTTCCGGCCCCACTTCTAATTCTAGTTCTCTTGCTATTTCTACCACATCTGCAGTTACTTCATCCACCGAAGTCTTGAACCCCTCAAAGTCATCCATCAGGGTTGGAATCAACTTCTTCCAAACTCCTGTTAATGTTGATATTTTGATCTCTTCCCATGAATCACAAATCTTCTTAATGGCATCTAGAATGGCGAGTCCTTTCCAGAGGTTTTCAATTTATTTTGCCCAAATCCATCAGATAAGTCACCATCTAAGGCAGCTATAACCTTACGAAATGTACTTCTTAAATAATAAGACTTGAAAGTTGAAATTATTCCTTGATCCATGAGCTGCAGAATAGATGCTGTGTTAGCAGACATGAAAACAACACTAATCTCCTTGGTGCACTGTCAAGGAGCAGTAACGTTTTTAAGGAATCCTTTTTCCTGAGCAGTAGGTCTCAAGAGTGGGCTTAAAATATTCAGTAAACCATGTTCTAAACAGATGTGCCATCATCCAAGCTTTGTTGTTCCATTTATAGCACACAGGCAGAGTAGACAGCATAACTTCTTAAGGGCCCTGGGATTTTCAGAATGGTAAATGAGCACTGACTCAACTGCAAGTCACCAGCTGCCTTAGCCCCTAACAAGAGAGTCAGTCTGTCCTTGAAACTCTGAAGCCAGGAACTGACTTCTCTTCTCCAGCTATGAAAGTCCCAGAAGACATCTTCTTCCCATAGAAAGCTGTTCTGTCTACACTGAAAATCTGTTGTTTGGTGTAGCCACGTTCATTAACGATCTTAGCTAGATCTTCTCAATAACTTGGTGTAGCTTCAACATCAACACTTGCTGTTTCACCTTGCACTTTGATGTTATGAAGATGCCTTCTTTCCTTAAACCTCATGGACCAACCTCTGCTGGCTTTGAACTTTTCTTCTGCAGCTTCCTTATCTCTCTCAGCCTTCATAGAATTGAAGAGAGTTAGGGCCTTGCTCTGGATTAGGCTTTGGCTTAAGAGAATGTTGTGGCTGGCTTGATCTTTTATCCAGACCACTAAAACTTTTCCCATATCAGCAAAACAGCTGTTTCGCTTTCTTATCATTTGTGTGTCCACCGGAGTAGCAGTTTTAATTTCCTTCAAGAACTTTTCTTTTGCATTCACAACTTGGCTAATTGTTTGGCACAAGAGGCCTACCTTTCAGCCTATCTCGGCTTTCAACATGTCCTCCTCACTGAGCTTAATCATTTCTAGCTTTTGATTTAAAGCGAGAGATGTGCGACTCTTCCTTTCACTTGAACACTTAGAGGCCATTGTAGTGTTATTAATTGGCCTAATTCCAATATTGTCAGGTCTCAGAGAATAGGCATGCCCAAGGAGAGGAAGAGAGACAAGGGAATAGGTGGTCAGTGAAGCAGTCAGAACACACACAACATCTATCGATTAAGTTCGCCACCGTATGGGCACGGTTCATGGTGCTCCCAGACAATTACAATAGTAACATCAAAGATCACTGATCAGGGGCCAGCTCAGTGGCCGAGTGGTTAAGTTCGCGCGCTCTGCTGCGGCGGCCCAGGGTTCGGATCCTGGGCGTGGACATGGCACCACTCGTCAGGCCACGTTGAGGCGGCATCCCACATCCCACAACTAGAAGGACCTGCAACTAAGATATACAATGTGTACAGAAGGAGTTTGGGGAGATAAAGCATAGAAAAAAAAAAAAAAAAAGATTGGCAACAGTTGTTAGCCCACGTGCCAATCTTTAAAAAAAAAAAAAAAAAAAGATCACTGATCACAGATCACCATAACAAATATAGTAATGAAAAAGTCTGAAATATTGTGAGGATTACCAAATGTGACACAGAGAAATAAAGTGAGCAAATGCTGTTGGAAAAATGGCACTGATAGACTTGCTCAACACAGGGCTGTCACAAACCTTCAGTTTGTAAAAAACACAGTATCTGCAAAGCACAATAAAGCAAAGTGCAATAAAACGAGGTATGCCTGTATTCAGATCTAACTAGCATGCATAGGATCTGTATGTTGAGAATTGTGATGAAAGAAACCAAAGAAGACCTACATAAATAGAGAGATATTCAATGTTCATGGATTAGCAGACTCAACATAGTAAAGATGTCAATTCTCTTCAAATTGATATAGTAAGTTTTAACACAATTCCTAAGAAAACACCAGAAAGACATTTTTGTAGATACGGATAAGATTATCCTAAAATGTATATGGAAAAGTAAAGAAACTAGAACAGCTAAATTAATTTTGAACAAGAATAAAGTGGAAGAAATCACTCTACTCAATTTCAAGACTTATTATATTGCTATAGCAATCAAGACTACATGGTACTGACAGAAGTATAGACACATAGATCAATTGAACAGAATAAAGAACTCATAAGTAGCTTCACCCAAGTACGGATAACTGGTTTTTGACGAGGCTACAAAAGGAATTCAATGGGAGATAGGTGAAAAATAGTGCTAGTACAACTGGATATTCATAGGCAAAAAATGAATCTTGAATCTCACACCTTATGTAAAATTTCATTCAAAATGGATCACAGATTTAAATGTAAAGTGTAAAACTACAAAACTTTTACATAATAACAGGAGAAAATCTTCAGGATCTATGGCAGAGTTTCTACACAACACCCAAAAGAACAATCCAAAAAACCCATAAACCAAAAAACCCTAAGTTGAGCTTTGATAAAATTAAAAACTTTTACTCTACAAAAGACCCTGTGAAGAGAATGCAAAGACAAACTACAGACTGGGAGGAAATACTTGCAAACCACATACCTCAGAAAGAACTCCTATCTTGAAGATATAAAGAACTCCTAAAATTCAAGATATAAAGCATTCCCAAAAGACGTGAAGAGGCACGTCATCAAAGAGGATATACAAGTGGCAGATAAGCACATGAAAAGATGTTCAACAGCACTAGCTACTACGGAAACACAAGACTATGATAAGATATTGGTACACAACTATTAGAACAGGTAAAATAAATTGTGATGATACGAAATGCTGGCAAGGATCCAGAGAAAGTGGACCTCGCACACACGGCTGGTGGGAAAGTAAAACTGTACAGTTGTGCTGGAAAACAATTCGGCAATTTCTTAAAAAACTAAACATCCACTTACCACACAACCTAGCAATTGTACTCCTGGGCATTTATCCCAGAGAAATGAAAAATAATATCCACACAAAACCTGTACACAAATGTCCCTAACTTCATTACCTCTAATAGCTGAAACATGTATAAAAACGAAATAACCCACAATATGTGAACAGTTAAACTGTGGTACATCCATACCATTGAATACTACTCAGCAATAAAAATTTATACATCCATACCACAGACTACTACTCAGCAATAAAAATTTATAAACTATGGATACACATAATAGATGGTGTCTCAAGAGCATCATGCTGAGTAAAAAAAGCCAATCTCAAAAGGTCACATACTATATGATTCCACTTATATAATATCCTCAAAATGACAAAATTAGACAGGTGGAAAACAGATTAGTGGTTGGAAGAGGTTAGAGACAGTGTGTGACAGAGGATGCGGGGTAATGGAGATCTTTATAGTTATGGAATAACTCTCTATCTTGATTGGGGCAATGATTACACAAATCTACTCATGACAAAATGACACAGAAGTATACAAACACCTTGAACCAATGTCAATTTCCTGGTCTTGATACTGTGCTATAATTATGTAAGATGTAAACACTGAGGGAAACTGAGTGAAGGGTACATGAGATCTCTCTGTACCATCTTTACAACTTCTTGTGAATCTACAATTATCTCAAAATAAAAAGATAAAAAAAAATTTTTAAGGAGCAAAATGTCCTAAAAAATAGCACATGTAGTGTGTATATATTTTTAAATAAATAAAATATCAAACTATTAATAGTTACTCTTCCAGTGGACTCTTTCACTCTCTATATTAAATACTTCTAAAATTTCTAAATTTTATACAGTGAGCATGTAATATTTGATAATCAGAGGGAAAAGGTTCTCTTAAGAAGACGAAAATATTATTTCTCACTGTTTGAAGCACATCACACAAACATGTGAACAGAAAATTAAGAAAATCAATTAAATTCAATTATTAACCCATGTATGCATATATACACTAAATAAAAGACAAGAAATAGTAAGGCAACTAGAAACACCAAGGAGTCCAAGAGAAGATTTGATTATAGATCCAGCTCCATCACCCACTAATAGTGTGACTCTGCAAAATGACTTAACCTTTATACTTTAAGAGATCAAGAGACTACAAAAAGAAACTAATCAGAAATATTAAACACATAATATTTTGTAAATCAGGATGACAGAATTCTTACAATGTTAGAATTGGAAGTGACCTGAAAGATCTAGTACAATTCCTCAATTTACAGCAGAAGAAACTAAGGCTAGAGAGTTAAATACATTTCAGACTGCTATGCTACAAAAGAACCTGATAGAAAACCCAGAAAACATAGTAGTTAAGAGTGCTGGCTCTGGAATCAAACTGCATAGGTTCAAATCCTGGATTTATCACTTACAGCTACTTTATTTTGCAGAAGTTACTGAACATCCTTGGCCCTCATTATTTTCATCTGTAAAATGAGGAGAATACTATTCCAAATCCATAGGCTTGTAGTGAAGATTATGTGGAATAACACATGGAACGAATTTGTAATAATGCATGGCAAATAGAAATTGCTCAGTAAATGTAAGCTTGTTTGCCATCATCAACAACTCCTCTTTCTGCTAGTGTTGCCTTAGGCCTGAAATTAAATCATTAGGATAGTCATCTATCAACTTATAGTCAAATCCACTCTTAACTCCTGAAATCTTTGGGTTAATACAAAATAAGTATTTGAAAACAACTGTTAAATCTTATAAAAGTTTTGCTGAAGATGGAATTACCTTTCAGCAAAATAACAAGGTAATCAAGTAACATAAACTGAAAAACAGAATAACAATATAATAGTGATTCCAGTTAATGCAGAATTCTGCACATCAACATGAGTTTCTCATATAGACTCATTTAATGTCAAATTTAACTACATAAAACTATTTCAACAGGAGCATATCACTCACCAATATTTTTTTAATGTTATAGGTTGATGCAACTGATTATTGTTGATACATAAAAGTACCTCTATACTTTAACAATTTGGGAAGAAACTGGGAAAATTTCCTAAAGTGACATGCATCAATAAGTAGAAAGACACAAACTATCCCACTGGTCTTAACTCTGCAAACACACCAGACTAAAATGGCTCCTAGTTTATCATTACGCAATCTTTAGAATCAGAGGATATACTGACAAAATGAAACCTTTACTATGTGTTTTACAGAACCAATGTCTATGTTCAGATGGTGATTGTAGTGATTTAAATATGCTGGATTTTTCTCATAGTTTCACTTGATTGTGTGTGTACACACAAAATATGCTAAAATACTAGAGTATAGCTGTCTGTAGCAACTGTCCTCTTTAAAAACCATACATTCGGGGCTGGCCCCGTGGCCGAGTGGTTAAGTTCGAGCGATGCGCTGCAGGCGGCCCAGTGTTTCGTTGGTTCGAATCCTGGCCGCGGACACGGCACTGCTCATCAAACCACGCTGAGGCAGCATCCCACATGCCATAACCAGAACGACCCACAACGAAGAATATACAACTATGTACTGGGGGGCTTTGGGGAGAAAAAGGAAAAAAATAACATCTTTAAAAAAACCATACATTCAAATTCCCCTATAGGAATTTAGAACAATTGATGAAATTTGATTCATACATACAAAATGTGCCGTTTTGGGAAGTTATTAGTGATTTGGTATACAATAAAAACTTTAAAAAGTTATCATTTCCAAGTGATGTATAAAACCTAAAAAGATAATATCCAGGGGCCAGCCTGGTGGCACAGCGGTTAAGTTCGCATGTTCCGGCTTCTTGGCGGCCTGGGGTTCACCCGTCTGGATCCTGGGTACGGACATGGCACTGCTTGGCAAAAGCCATGCTGTGGTAGGCATCCCACGTATAAAGTAGAGGAAGATGGGCATGGATGTTAGCTCAGGGCCAGTCTTCCTCAGCAAAAAGAGGAGGATTGGCAGTAGTTAGCTCAGGGATAATCTTCCTCAAAAACACTACTACTACTAATAATAATATCCATATCCTAAGGCAAAAAAAGGAGAAGAGATTTTTTTAAATTATGTAAAATTAATGTTAACATATTCTCCTTAAGGCAATTATACATTACTGTTGCACTCACACTAAAATAAATTAAATCCAATTTTATCTAATAAAGCTTATTTAATATGCACACAATAGAGACAGATTATACCAGTTTGCAGACCCATAAACCAGAGCATAAAGGTAATTTTTATGAAAGCAAAAAGCCTAAATTATAATGTAGGAGGACAAGGTTTACTCTGGGCACTTAGCCCTGCAGTTTGCAGTATTTGAGACTATGTAGGGCTCTTTTTAATCCCACTTTTAATTTTTAATCCTAAATGAAAATCTTTTCATTGAGCGAACAAAAACTACTCTTTTCTCTTTATCAAAAGACAGTTTATCTTAGTATGCTCAGAGCATTGTTTCCAAAACATCTATGAAATCTGTTATACTTACAAAACAGTTTCAAAGACCCAGCACCAATTCCTACCATTCATTTTTGAAATTCTAGAGTGATTTTCTACCGCTTTGTTATGTCCCACATCAGAGCAGTAGAATTTGGGGCGGCACATGTGAAGAAATTAAATTACCTCCTCAGTTACATGCTCATTCTCTTGGCTGCACTTCAGTTCTGGGACATTTTTTGCTGCCCAGACCATGCACTCTTATATACTATTAAAAGAAAAAACAAGGTGGTCATGTATACCAAAGAACACAAACCTTTTCTGGCTCCAACTTGCCTTTAAACTAAGACTCCAACTATCAGGTTGCAGCTAATTTCTATACCACATCCAGAGGCATCTCAGCTCAATGAGTAAGAATCAAATAGACAACACTGTCCAGTTTATCTCTTCAGTTATAGTAAAAGTTTTAACACGATCAAAATTTAGCGGTAAATTTGATGAAGGGTTCTTGACCTGGCTGCATGCCAGAGCACACCAGTAAAGAAGCAAAGTACATAAAATTCTAATTCCTATTCTTATTACTAAAATAGTATTTGGGCAGGCTAGTAGTTTGACATATTGATTGGATTCTTTTAAATATGCTACACCCCCAAATCAAATTAACATAATGGAAAATTAGAAACTGGCTCAAGACTTCAAACTCCATCACAATATTGTGAAAATACATTGGATTTGGACCCAAAATTTAATGTGTGGTTTTGGCAATCTACGACTTTCATGCCAATATTATACTGATAAAACTGACATCCACTTAATTTAGTCTTAAAGTTGCAAATTAAAACCAATTTACAGGCATTTCTAATAACTCAGTGACACAGTTTAACTTACAGGAAGACCCTAAATTAGCAGAACTCATGGTTCTCATCTCCTACTAGAATTTCTTACCTGTCAAGAATTTTAAGGGAACAGAGAAAGGGTGAAGATAATAGATACATTATCACTTCCCTTGTCCTCTGCCACAATCCAAAAGCTTAACTAAACCCACAATAAAATTTGAAGACAAATACAAATATAGGTCACTGCTTCCACAACACTCTTTTGAGGTACATATCATAAAACACTGTTTTATGGTGAAATACTGTGGTGAAACTATTACAACTAAGTTTTCCTAATTTCTACTATCCTAAGCAAGAGCCAAGATAGACTCACATTATATTACACTCTGTACTGAAGTGATTTTATTACCAGGAGGGCCCAGTGCATAGTGAAGTAACAACATTTCAATATGGAAGCATGAACTCTAGACTCATCTTGAAGATTAGGCTTAAGATCCAGTAATGATGGTGCTGTGTGTATAGGAGGAGAGGGTGCAGGAATATTCACACCACAGGTCTGTCACAAATTCATACCCACATATTCAGACGGCAAATTACCAGGTAGTGACAGTGGCATCATGTAAAGACTGAACTGTTCACCAAGCATGCCCGGCCCATGCTCTCCTTTTTTTAGTTAACTTCTTGATTTCTCAAAGCCAAGAGAACCACAAGACTTAAAGTAAGAAGCACTGTCATGATATTACCTTTAGACAAGTGGCTCTTTCTGTTCTTGCCCAACTATTACCCTTCTATACCCTTGGAGAAAAAAACAAAACAAAACCAGATTTCAAGAGTTTCCAAAATCACAGGCAAGCAAAAATTTAAAAAGATAAAGAAATAGCATTTTGTAAATATGTAACACCTTATTTGTAAACAAATACAAATAAACGAGAGAAAAGTGAAAAAAAAATTAAGTTCCCCCCAATCTCTGTAAAAAGTAAAACATTTAATCTGGGCATGAGATAGCATAGTCCCTCTCTGTAACCTAAATCCATTAAAAGAATTATACTTAGCTCATATTATATTTTTCCACTAATACCACAACCTTTCAAAATAGCTTCATAGATAATATAGCAGAATATGGAATCGTATTCATATCTCACAGAAGTCAGTTTAATGTTCATAAAGAATCAAAGCTACAGAGGCTTTAAATTAAAAAAGTGAATTCAACTTTCATTAACAATATACCACCACATAAAGAACGAAGACAAGAAAAAGTTCCATCCACAAGTTAACGGTCGTGCTAGGTATACCCTACTATTAACACCATATATTATATCAGGCCTGGAGGTAAGAGTTTTGAAAGAATAGCTAGTTAGTATGGTCACTCTTATAAGATAAAATAATAATATTCATTAGAACATCTGTGATTCAACAGTTTCTCAAAAACAATGTTCAAATTTCAATTCTTAGAAAAGTCATAAAAATATCTCTAAATCCGCTATGGCAAAGTGTTTAAAAAGCATTGAGGATCTAGTGATTAACAAAATAAAAATGTTTACAAGTAGTTGTGCAATGTGATAAGAATCGGTGCAGAATGGAAAGAATGCCACCGAAATCAAAACATTTATCTAAGTATGTCTGCATGTTCTGCCATCACAGTCCTGATGGCTTCTTCTGGAATAATACAGATTTTCTTGCCTTAGAGAAACTGCTCTACCATAAAATACTAAGTGGCTGTGAGAAGTGTCAAAGTGAAACAAAAATAAAATAGCTATTAGGCATGCAAATATAGTAATTGTACAACTCCATCTAACAGTTTCTTTCTTTAAATTTGCACTAACATTAAGACATAACCTTTAAGAGTGAGCTCTTACAATTCAGTTCATTTAGCAAACTTTTACATGCCAAGACTTTTATTTAGAGCTATGTATGAAAACAGGGGCTCTAGAGAATCTCAGTGGGGTGACGGCAAACAGAAATATAAATAAACAATTAGTAATATGTAAACTTCTTCAACTAAACATCATTAGTATTAAGTTAAAGAAAAGGGAGTTAATATTTTGACAACTAGAAGCAAAGCTAAGAATTCACTTCTCCTTTGAAGAAATCATTACTAGCCCACTGAGCATCTGAAGATACAGCATAGAGTCTATACACATAAACTAATTTAAAGCTTGTTGCAATTATAAATTATTATCTCACAAAGATTAAACAGTAGATATCTGTTTAGAGTAAAGTTCGTCTTGAAATGGAGAACAACTTTGCAAAACCTATCATCAGATAAAAAGTTGTAAAGGTAAAACAACATATGAAACGTGGCTAAAGTCAAACAAAGATTTCATGAAGCAATGTTATAATTTAATAATTACAAAAGAAAATTACCTTATTTCTCCTAAGATGAATATAAATATTGTAATCATTATTTTTCTGGCACAATTATGGTTTTGGAACTATGTCTTCTATAAAAAGCATCTGTGTACCCACCTGTCCCAGTTCTGTTAACTGCCAACTACAAGCATCCTCTATTCTTATTTTTCTAGATCACTCTACTAAAAATATTATTCATACAATATCTACAAAATTGCATTAATATTGGTCCTGCAAATCTGTTAAAAGTACCCCCTCCAATTTTCAAGCGATAACTCCAATCCTGGAGTTACAGGTGAGAAGATCTGGTAGGCTCCTGGACTGTGGTGCTTTCACACACAGTTTTATGTATCCTTTTAACCCAGACACCTGCACTGACCATATTTTTACTCTGTGGTAAATACTTGAGTGCACTCAAGCTGCCAAATTGGAACCATTCAATACTGAGTATCTGTAAAACCTAAGTGTCCAAATTCTTGTTTCGAGTTTAATTTTTCAATGTAAAGGTAATGTATTAACCCTTTTTTAATATCTAAACTTGTCTGGTATTTAAAATAAATTTAATAAAGAAAAAAAAGAAACACTATTGCTTTTAGAAGAAATCCAAATAACATCTTTATTTTTAGAATCACTTCCTTTTCACTACTTTCCCCAGTCCTTTAGGCAAATCAGTGTTTAACGCCGCCCCTCCCACCCCAGATTCTTAAAAGAATCCACTGTCCACAAAGGAGAAAGCCCTATAATCCGAGTACATTACCCTAGTGATCTTGGATGCTTTGAAAGACACCTGTGATAATGCCAAAGCCCTAAATTATATCCCAAGAGCTCCTTGTCCTTCTGGACCCCATTTCCCTTTCTTCGACCAGCGACTTCCCACCCGACAGCTCCTCCCTCTTGCAGTCAAACGTAAATCCTTTCCCTAATTATCCCCACCCCCACTTTGGTCAGCTACCTCGTCAGTGCCAAGCCGGTTCCCTCTCTTTCGCCATGTGATAGCATCGACCCTGGTCCTTCTCTTCTGACTCCTCGCCCCCACCGCCAAACCCCAGAGCATCTCTTCCTCCGGCCCCACCTTCCCGCGGGACCCCTTCGATCTTCTTCCCTCACTACGCTGCTTTCAAAAACCTCCGAGCACTGGCCTCTTCAGGGCCACATCTCCCTCACCCGTCAGCCTCTACCTACCCCTCAGCCTCTGGCCATCGTCACCCATCTCAGGCCCTTGGCTCAACAACCACCATTTCCCTCAGATTCCATTCTAGAGCTGCCTCTCCAAGCTCCCTCAACCGTCTCCCGCGGCCCGTCCAGATCCCTGTCCTCGGCAGTCCCCGCCTCCATCCCTGGCTCCCCACTCACCCTTGGCTGCAGGCGCCCCCCAAACTCCCCTCTCCTCAGCCTCAGCTTCTGCTCACCTCCGCAGTCCGAGTCGGGCTCCCCAAACCCACCTCCGAGTCGGCGTCAGAGGCGCCGTCGGAGTCGGGGGTTCTCTGGGCCTGGTCGCAGCGAAGCGCCTCGAGCGGCGGGGGCGGAGCCCGGGGAGGAGAGCTGGAGTGGAGGCGGGGGCGGTGGCGGCTGCGCGCAGGCATCGCTCCGGCCTCGGTCTCAGCCGCGCCAGGAGCTGCTGGTCTCCGAACCGGAACTGCTTCGGGAGGCGGAGCCCTACCGGCGGGAGGCGGAGCCTTGAGGGCAGGGGCCGGGCCAAAACCGGAAGGGAAGCGGGGCTCAAGATGGTCGCGAGAGGAGAACGAAGAAGGGAAACCGTAGCATGGAAACCCGAGAGCGCATGCGTCAGGGCCGAAGCCAACACAGGAGAAGAGAAGATAGGCTCGTGAAGATGCAGCGAGGCCTATGGGATTAATGGGGCTTGGGGGCTAAAGGAGGTTATCCTAATGACTTTGGAGGGAGTCAGCTCCTCTCCAAGAGTCAACTCCCATCATTGTTCTGTAGGGGAGGAAGACATTTCCTCTTCCCAAATGTGGGTTCATCTGGCCGGAGAACGAATTAAATTCACATGAGACAGAATAGCAAGAGAAAATTAAACAAAGCTTTATGAGGAACCATCGCCCAGGGCCTTTCTTCCCAAAGGAAGAAAGGGCTCCGAAGAAGTGGGGTGCACAGAGTGGTTATGTACCCCCAAACAGGGTATTTCGCATATGATTGAAATGTCCCTCCCACAATAGTCACAAGATTGCCCTGTCCGTGCAGTGCTTGATGGACACAGCAGGTAGTGGGTCTGCTGTCTCAGAGGGCGTAGCTGGAGGCAAGTCTATTGTCTGGAGCTGGGTGGTCACAGGTGAGCGCTGCAATCAGTTCCTAGCCTAAGAAGGAAAGATGCTTAATCCTTAAAGAAATGCCAACAGTTGGGAGGGGGAGGGAAGTCAGTTACAGGAGGTTATCAGACTAGCACAATAAAATGCAGATTTAAGTCCTTGCCTTTGGCATTGATTAAGAGTTTCTAGAGAGAAGGTCATCTGCTTTCTTCTTCCTGGTACAGAGAGGGAGGCACCTTTTACAGATAGAGATTTACCTTACAAATGTAAATGTGTCCTAACAAAGGGCAAGTTCCATTCCTCAGAGCCTCCTTCCCTGTCCCAGTTTATCAAAAGCAATCAGCCTCAAATAATCCTGATGCCAAAGAGACATTTCTTGGGGTGGCCAATTCCAGGTCCCCACAGTCCCGCCTTTGAAACTTTAAGAAGTTTCACAATCCAGAAGCTGAGTGGTAGATTGTTTCATCTTACTGAACACATTTCTTAGTCCTGTTAATAGATCAGTCCAGTTAAAGTCATTTTGGAAGGTGGTGATGCAGGTGGGCTCCCCAAGTTAGGCCTACATTTTGGAAACAAGCAATCAGGTATTTAATAAGTATTTCTATGGAAATAAAAGAAAAACAAGGTTAATGGTTGGGGCAAATTATAAACTAGTTCCTGAGTCCAGCAGGCAGTCAGTAAAGAAGACTTCTCTACATGTCAGAGTCAAAGCATCTTTTGTAGCTTGAAAGTCATCGGGCATTCAGATATCTTTCTGAGTGGCTTACAGCTTACAAAGCAACAGACAGGAATCTCTCAAGTTTCTGTCAAGTCGTTCAGCTTCAGTTTGCAAGGCTTCAGGAAAAAGAGCAGGTTCAATTCTCAATGATTCCAAATGAAAATGAAGTAAAGATTGAAAACATTAGTTTGGAGATTTTTAACCAGGTATTTCAGCAGAAGAATTCAGGATCCAGTCCAGTTCACAGGTAGAGAAAAACCTCAAAGACAAATAACAGAACTAGGATCTAAGATCCACAAATGTGTATTTTAGTTTTTCACTGAAACATAGTTCTTCTCTCTAAAATCACCCTCATTTTTACCAAAGATAGCCAAATTAAGACTAATTGGTTTGCAAAATAAGTTTAGTTTCAAGAAACTTGGCCCAATTATTTACATAAGTGCAGCAAGAATAGCAATTGATCATATAGGCTCTTAAATCTCCTTTGCTGGAATTTTTTTATGAGGAGTCTCAGATTGAACTTTAAAGACCTCTCAAGGCCAGGAAAACCAAGCCAAGGACTTGCCGTCAGATTTTGCCTGCAGTACCTACAGATTTGGGTGGATTTCTCTCTTCTTGAGGTCCCCCAAAATATTCTGAGGTTCCTTACATCTGCCAGATAAGCAAGCTTCCTTACTTACCAGGTAAGATTGCCAGAATCTATGTAAACAAGGTACCAGGCCCATATTTCCAAGTGGCTTATTTCAGAAAGTCAACCTTATTCCTCAAAGGCAGTATTGTCATATCCGAGTCTGTACATTTCTCTCAAATATGACATTCCAGTCAAAGCCTTGGTAATACAACCAATGTGTCCTGTTATAAGGAGAACAGATTCTTATTGAACTTATGCAAATAACTATATTGGCATGAAATAACCATACTCACAAAGAGTTTCCAAATTCTGGAGGGATCAGGTAGGGAGAAAAAGATAAATGTTTCAGTTTTCTCACAAAGGTATAATTTCACTCAATTTCACTAAATTGCTATAAGTCATAGTTAGCATAAAAGAAAAAATTTCCTTAAATCTGAAAAAACAAAACAACACATCAAAAACAATATTTCAAACAAAAGTCGTAAAAAAATTATAATCATCCTCAGTTCATTCAGTCCTGTATAATCAGTTCTTGATCTTAATCTTCTGTTAGCAGTTTTATGGGGTCATCAGTTTTTCCATTAGATTTCTGTAATTTCTTACCCAGAGTTCAGTTCTATGATCTGAAAGTTTATGGGAAAACTGTATTCCAGAGTCAGAGTCCTTTCCATTAATTCCTCTAAAGATGAGACATATTTGCAAAAGCAAAAAGCATCAGAGTAAACAACTGACCGTAAACGACAAAAGACTTAAAAATGGCAATTGACAGAGAAACTTGGTTATTTCTGTGATATACAACACCTTAAAATAATATTTAGAATTATGGCTGATAGCCAGGACAGATCAGAATTTTAGGAATGTTATATAATTTTCAAAACACTTACATCAGTAACATTTACCTGCACAATACCAACTAAGAAAGATTATCATCACTTTATCTGACAATGCTTCCAATGTAATTTAACAGACCAATAAGCCTAATTAGTTTAGAATCTTCCACCTTATAGGAAGAGAGAGCAAATTTCTCTGTGAATTCTCAGGGGCCCTCTGAAAATCCTCAGAGAAATTCTCTTCCTTCATTCAGGTCAAAGGAAAGCCTTTATTCAGGACTTGAATAATTTTTTTGAGAGAGAAGCTTGTCAAAAATATCAAAAGGTTTTAAAACATTTACTTAAACAAGATCAAGAGGTTGCTGATCTTGTCATTGTAAAACAAGGGTCACCGAAACAATGCTTCATAATATTTAACCAAAGTGACAACATCAAAAAAAAAAAACCTAAATAGAGAGACCTCTGTCTTTTGCATAGAGAGACCTCTGTCTTTTTGCATAGGAGATTATCTTAACCAAACATAGATCTTCTAAACCTTTTATAATCTCTTTATCAAGAGCAGACTAAGAGTTTAAGAAAATTATCCTTTTGAGAGAAAACCAAATTCTAATTTCTGCACCAGTTTACTTTTTCATATTAAAACCTGTTTACCTAATTAGATTCATTTTAATCTTAACCAACTTGAACAGGTACAAAACTCTTTTCAAAATTTCTATAACTTTCTTTTGCATTCAGCATTTGTTCCACGCTTTCTTTCTTACTTTCTAGTACTTTAGGACAAGTTTATCTTTCTTAACCCATCAAACAAAATATTTCCATTCTTTATACCCTCTTTACTGAAAACATACATTTTACTTTCCTTGAATACAGAACTGTTTTCCTTATTAATTTCCAGTAGCTTTAATTACTAATTACGTATGTTAATTAGACTTTTAACCCTTACAGACCATAGTAAAAAACTAAAAACTAAGCAATTATGAACTGTTTTATATCAGCATTCTAAACACTTTTCCTAATTTCTAGAAACATGCCACTTTACAATAAAACACAAGGCATACTTTCTAATAGACCCAAATGTTTTTTAGCCTCTTTACAATAAGAAGCCAAAAGTAAACTTACATTTAATAATTAATGTCTAATATCCTATTTGGAAATTATCTAGTTACTCAACGAATTTTATCCTTCAGATTAACCTAGCAAAACTTCAAAGTTTCAAGTTACCAGAAAGATTTTGGAAGTTATTTTAAATACACATACCATAAACTATAATTATTGCTAAAAAAAACGTTATCTATAAACTCTTATTTCATTTATATCTAAATCATTTGTTCCCAATAATGGTGTTTAGATTACCCACAAAAACTTTGAGACATTAGACAAACAGCTATCATTTAAAGCTATTGTGCTGACAAATTTGTAACAGGGATAACATAAGCTTTTATTTATTTATTCATTTATTTTAAACTAGTAAACCCAGGCTGCATGATTGCATTATATCCAAATACTGACAACTCTTTAGTACATGCCCTTTTAATCAAACCAACAAACTTAAACTTTCATTAACCAAAGATTAATCCATATCGTCTTAACTTAAAAGACATTGGGTTAATTTCTATTGCATTTAGAATTTATGTAAGCGCTTACTTTAAGCCAATTAAACAGAGCTCTTAGTTTTGGCCATATCACCTGGGGGTAAAAATATCACACACATATAGACACACACAGACACAGAGCCTTCACAGCTATTGTTTTAAAAATCACTCCATGAATCTGGTACAATAATACAAAGTTCCCTAGCTATGAATCCAAATTTTGTTCTGGGCCTTTTTACTAATATTTCTGGAGAAGACACTCAAGATGCTAGATTTTTTTCTCAGCAAGGGCACACTTATGACCTTTCCCCTCTTTTTTTTTTTTTTTTTCTTCAGTCTTAGGAATTAGTGATGGGCTAGATAGTAGTTCCTGGAGAAGGGAGATGATAATCCTTTTTTGAGATAAAGGAACTGGGTGGAATCTGAACTGCCTCTAGAGCTGTATTTCCAGTCTTGCAAGGATTTTCCAAGGACAGTTGGAAGTTACTGGGTTTAACTTACTGGCATTCTAGATTGACCTGCCTGTCCAACTACATCACAAAGGCACAGAGAAACTCAAGTTTTCTCCAAGCTGGAGTTTCCGGGGCATAACCTATCCAACTGAAAGCGTTTCCACTAGTTAAAATGCACCCAGGGGTGAGTCTCTGGGTTGAGGCATTCCTCATGGCCATAAAGCTGGTGTCCGACTGACAGAAGCCAGAGAAAGGGTGCAAAGGCACCTGACTGCAGGTATCAACATAGTTATAAGATCTAGTCAAATCCCACTGAGCCCAGGGCACTCAGTCCCTGAGCCAGCACAGGTGAGCCAGGCAGGGAAGCAGGAGGCAAAGGCCTGGAGAACAAAGGGAAAGAGATCAGGCCTCACCCTCATGGCCTTTCCCCCAAGGGTTATCGAGATAGAGGTCACACAGCAGTTCCCATGCAGGGGCACACAACACCATTAGGACAGTTCAAAGAATAAATCACAGGTCTCCTATCTTCATAACCAATTCAGTAGGCCACCTAAAATGCTTAACGAGTCAATCACCAAGAGAGGGCTCCCCACATGGTTGCTGGGGTGATCAGGCCCGGAAACCAGAGTGGGGGCTCCCAGGGGTTGAGCCTTTAACACCTTAAAAATTCCCTTCTCAGTTGCAAAGCTCAGAAAGAGTCCAAAATGGCCACTGTAACTTTAAGAGAGAGGAAAGAAAAGGGTCCATTACCTTGAAAATCTCCCAAACCTAGGGCAGCATCCTACTTGTTCTGCCTGTAGGGTTCCTATAGTAAGGGGTGATGGGGGCGTCCCTCTGCATTGCATCCTTTGTACACCTTCCCTATTATGCCTGGCAGTCATAAGTGCCAGGTGAATTGCCCCAAAGATAAAAGAACAGAGAAAAACAATGAAGAATTTTTCTGCCGGTCTGGGGGACATTCTACCCAATTGCATCCTGGAGCCATTCTCCCAAGAAGGGGTTCCTATACTCAACCAAAGGTTAGAGTTTGGTACTTTCCTTGAACTGGAGTCCCGATTAGGACTTTCCCGCAGTTCAGAGAGTGGTCAGGTGCCAGATGAAGGGATCCCAATCCAGCCTTAGGAAAAGAAACCTTCCACGGGAGTCTTACAGATTGGCGGCCGTCCTAATGACTTAAGTGGCCGACCCGTGCCCGTGTAAAATTTGTCTATTAGAGATAGAGTCAGGAAGGAATGGATTCATTCATTTTCCATCACCCTCAGGCTTAAGGTACTGATTCTCTTCTGGCTGAATGCCACAATTTGCCCCATAGAGTAGCCATGGGCAGCAAACATGGATTCATACAGCTGTCCAAGAAAGTTCCCGATGGAGCAGTGAATTTAGATCCATTCTTGAAAAAGAGAAAGGCACAAGGAAGTCTAGAACTTTAGCTCACAAGCTGGTGAAGCAAGCGGGCTCAGCAAGCCAAGGAGTCAAAAGAAAGACTTCCTGGGCTCAAGGTCTGGAAGCAGTGCTCCTCTATTCAGAGAATAGTGTGGGGACAGGGCCTATGGGCAGGGAAGAGCCGCAGCATGGCGACAGGGCCCATGGCCAGGACTTAACAGGTCCTAGTCTTATACTATTGGATAGGGAAGTATTCCCAGTCAGACATTTTAAAACATACTCAGGCAAAGTTGATATAATCTCTTTATAAAGAAAATCAGCTCAAGCATTCCAACCTTTACAATCTTATCTACACTTAGACCTTTATATTTCACCAGTTCAATTATAACCTGAGTCAGGGTTTAAACCTAGTTACCATTTTCCATGTTTCCTTTTTAATTTGGCTTTTTTGATAGATATCAATAAAAATTATGATGAGAGCTCTCACAATTTTTTCCCCCCCAATTTAGAAGTTTTCTGAATTTAAATGATCCATCATCTGGCCGATTTGATGAATAGGATCTCAACAGCGACTCAACCAAAGCTTAACCAAGGACAAAGAGGCGTCCCCAAAAGAGATCCAAAAAATTCGCTCCCAAAAATAGCCTAAGAAAGTAAAGGCAAGCAACAAAGGTTGAGACGACAAAGGCTTCTTATGAAAGTGGTTGGGACCTCTTATGACAAACTTCCCTGAGAGCTTACACAGCTGGACAAAGAGAGCCAAGCTCTCAAGACAAACTTTCCCAGAGCCCCAGTCTATGTGACTGGCCACCAAGATGCATGCCGGTACATGCATCCTCCAATGGCGGAGACCAGAAAGGTCACAAAACCAAGCTCTCAAGACATAGAACAAGACAAAAGGCCCAGACAACAGGCTTATAGAGATGCCTATGTCTTATGACAAACAAAAAGACAGAGACAAGGAAAAGTCTATCTCTGGGAGGAAAAGGATCTACAACCAGTGAGTACTCAAATCCTAGAGTCGCTGAATACAAGAAGCTAGCCTCACCAACATTTTCTCCTGCTAATCTAAATTTAGAAGAGCAAAAATGCACCACTCTTGCTTCCATTGGAGCCTGCAGGTAGAGATCCGGGAGACTGACGTGGTAAGAACTCTTACCTCTTGCCGGCTCTTGTCAGGGGTCCGGGATCTCTTGGCTGCAGTGGTCCAGGAACAAGCAGTGTCCAGCCAGGTAAATTTATCCTGCCGACTACGCCAAAACTGTAGGGGAGAAAGACATTTCCTCTTCCCAAATGTGGGTCTGTCTGGCCGGAGAACGAATTAAATTCACATGAGACAGAATAGCAAGAGAAAATTAAACAAAGCTTTATGAGGAACCACGGCCCGGGGCCTTTCTTCCTGAAGGAAGAAAGGGCACCAAAGAAGTGGGGTGCACACAGTGGTTATATACCCCCAAACGGGGTGTTTCACATGTGATTGAAATGTCCCTCCCACAATAGTCACAAGATTGCCCTGTTGGCACAGCACTTGATGGACACAGCAGGTAGTGGTCTGCTGTCTCAGAGGGTGTAGCAGGAGGCAAGTCTATTGTCTGGAGCTGGGCGGTCACAGGTGAGTGCAGCAATCAGTTCCTTCCCTAAGGAAAGATGCTTAATCCTTAAGAAATGCCAAAGTTGGGAGGGGGAGGGAAGTCAGTTACAGGAGGTTATCAGACTAGCACAATAAAATGCAGATTTAAGTCCTTGCCTTTGGCATTGATTAAGAGTTTCTAGAGAGAAGGTCATCTGCTTTCTTCTTCCTGGTACAGTGAGGGAGGCACCTTTTACAGATAGAGATTTACCTTACAAATGTAAATGTGTCCTAACAAAGGGCAAGTTCCATTCCTCAGAGCCTCCTTCCCTGTCCCAGTTTATCAAAAGCAATCAGCCTCAAATAATCCTGATGCCAAAGAGACATATCTTGGGGTGGCCAATTCCAGGTCCCCACAGGGGTATTACAACACAGAAGGGCCAAGAAAGTTGCCTAAGGTATGACAGTTAATATGTGCCAAAGCCAGTATTCGTACTCAAATCTGTCTAACGTCAGAAGCCATGCTGTTCTCATTCCACTATACCATCCCACCCTGAGGGAAGTCCCCAACCTAGGCCTAACATTGGCATAAACCAAGTCCAAAGCCACCTGAAGCCTGGCCCTAACCCCTCCTTGGCCTTGCTTCCCCATGCTGTGCAGGGCAGACTTCAGTGGCTCTAATGGGGGCGGGGACAGGTTCTGGGGTGCACATGAGTGCAGACTGCATTCCAAGGTGTCAATGAAAATAATCCATAACCAATCTATAAATGAAAATTTGGGTGAGTTTATTCTGAGCTTAAATTTTAGGATTATAACCCGGGAGTGTCTTTCCACAAAGGAACAGAGCACTCCAAAGAAGTGGGGGTATACAGGGTGGTTATATACTCTCAAAGAGTATGTTTCACATATGATTGAAATGTCCCTTTTACAATAGTCACAAGGCTGCTCTGTCAGCACAGTGATTGATGGAAACGGCGGATAGGTCTGCTGTCTCAGTGAACGCAGCGGGGTGGCAGGTGTGTTGCCTCAGGCTGGGGGGGTCACAGATGAGCGCTGCAATCGGTTCCCAGCCTAAAGAAAGTGCTTAGTCTTTAAGGAGATGCCTTAAAGGTTGGGAGGGAGAGGGAAGTTGCACCTTTATCTCAAGGGCCTTTTGCTCTTGCCATAGGGAATCTCCAAAGCAGATATGCAATGCATGCTTAACGGCCTTGGTCAGGCCCTTTTGGAAAGACAAGGTCAGGCCGAATTAGGTTTACACCAAATGGCTTCCTCATATACTCCAATATATCCTATTACTTGCCATTTTTACTTGTCAAAGGGATGTCACAATGTGACCTTTCCCCTCAAGCTGGACTCCGGGCCAGGAGGAGCTGAGAGCCTTCCCACTGCCCCCATCAGGGCCTTCATGCAATCACCTGAGAGTGGGCAAGACCTCTCCTTTGTTCTGCCAATAACTAACTCTGGCGGAAGGACAGATACAGACCTTCCTCAGTTTCTGTTGTGGGGACAAAAGCCCTTACAGGCAGAGGAATCTCCCTCCCACCTCAAAAATGTTTCTGATGACAGGCCCTTTGGCTTTTCAGAAAGTCTAGAGCAATATTCACCTCCCTTCTTCCCTTTTGACATACATGGCCCCTTTCAGCCTTCTCTTTTGAGAAATCAGCCATCTTCATTACAGAACCATTGTTCAAATGTTCCATCATGAGCCCTGTGGGCACCCTTTAGATGAGGTCCTCTATGCCTCCTCTCCACATTTCTCCAACTCTACAACTCAGAAAACTTCCCCGGGGCCCGAGAATCCAGAGGCTCATCCAACAGTCATATGGTTCCCACCTAGTTTGTGACCCACCCAGACCTAAAAACTTTTTCGATCATTCATCCTTGGAGCCAACAACCTCCTCTCCACCCTGGATCTCTACTTTAATTCAGTCCTCAGAACCAAATAACCTTATTCAGGGCTCTAAATCTGTTACTTCAACAAATTTTTATTATTATTTTTATTGAATTTATGATAGTTTACAACCTTGTGAAATTTCAGTTGTACATCATTGTTTGTCAGTCGTGTTGTAGGTGCACCACTTCACACTTTGTGCCCACCCCCCACTCCCCCTTTCCCCTGGTAGCCACTAATCTGTTCTCGTTGTCTACATACTTCAACAAATTTTTACAGCATCTACTATGTGTTAGACACAGAACATCGTTTATTTCATTTAATCCTCACAATTCTCTAAGGTAGGTGTAATTATCCTTACTTTACAGATGAAGAAACTGAGGTTGAGAGATAAAGTAACTTGCAGAGGTATGTCTGATTCCATGTTGTCACAGAGTTTGGGGGTGGGGAGACTTGGGGAGGAAAAGGTCCTGTTTTCTCTACAGGCCTCTGTGACTTGCTGAGTCACTTGCTGCTGGCCCACCTGTTCCTGCCAATCTCCAGGAAGGAGAAATGACACTGGAGAGACAGAGAGGAGCGAGCGCAGTGACAGAGGGGTGGGTGGGCTGGCTCATGGCTGAGGCCTTTCTCCCAGAGCTGAGGGGAGATGCCGAAGCCACGCCTTGCCCCAGTGTCCTGGAACTGGAGGAGCTCCTGAGGGCGGGCAAGGTTTCTTGCAGCCATGTGGACGAAGTTTGGCCCAACCTTTACATAGGAGATGCGTGAGTGATAGCTGGCCCAAGAGGTGTGGGGGTGGGGACAAGGAGAGATAGTTCTTGGGCTCTTTATCAGAGATGAGGGTGGAGTGGGAACAAGCAGAAATAGTTCTGCTCTGAGTATCCCAGGCCAGGGATTTTCGGCGGGACCCTCATGTGCTGAGGATAGTGCAGTGACCAGGTGCGGCCACCAGGGGGAGCAAGGACTTTGCGTGCCTGAAAGATGGGCACTCCCAGAGGTTCCTGGAGTCTTCTGGCACAACCGACAACTGGCGAGTCTGTGGGCAGAGGTCTGGGGAATGGTGATTTGGAGTATGAGATGGGGTGACAGAGAGTTCCCCTTCCGGGCCCCAGCCTCCCTCCTCTGGATATAGAGTGAGTGAGGAAGCCTGACTGAAGGTGAATCAGGGGAGGTGTCGCCTCTCAACATCTGCAAATTAGAAGCAAGTATGAGGTAGTGGCCAGGAGAGGCCGGGTGTGATGTGTGTGGGAGAGCACGCAGTGGGAAGGGAGGGGCAGCTGGGTCCCAGGACTGAAGCAATCCTTTCCTTCCTGTCTTGGACAAGGCAGGGGCAAGTGGCCTCAGCAAACAAAGAGGGCCTAAAGATAACTCTTTGTGCCACCAATTCTTCCATCAGAGAGCTCTGAGGGTGGGGCTGTGAGCTGTGGACCCCAGCTCAAGCTTGCTGGGTTCCTTCCAACTCCCTTTGGACCCTAACGGCTCCATCCCTCTGAAGCAGGGGGCCCAGCAAAGCCACCTTCCTGGACCCCGTGACTCAGCCAGCATCCAGCCCCTTTCCTCCCTTTCCCAGGACCACGGCAAATAACCGCTTTGAGCTATGGAAGCTGGGCATCACCCACGTGCTGAATGCCGCTCATGGGGGCCTCTACTGCCAGGGCGGCCCTGACTTCTACGGCAGCAGTGTGACCTACCTGGGGGTGCCAGCCCCCGATCTCCCTGATTTCGACATCAGTGCCTACTTCTCCTCCACAGCTGACTTCATTCACCGTGCCCTCAGCACACCTGGGGGTAGGAGTTGGGGTCTGAACCCTTATTCCATCCTGCTCAGTCATGGGGGGGATGTCTGGTTTCCCCTCAAACATCAGTATCCTCCCGTCCCTAGTTTTCAAAAAGTCATCAGGTTTTTAAAAATCCTCTGCTCAGTGCTCTAGCAATTTATCCAACTGCATTGTTTCACAGATGAGGAAACTGAGGCCTAGAATACAAGGTCATGCCATGGATTAGAGGCAGGCCTGCGGTTGGAAGCCAGGCTCCATCCCTCTGAAGCAGGGGGCCAAGCAAAGCCACCTTCCTGGACCCCACGGCTCAGCTAACATCCAGCCCCTTTCCAACAAAGGAGCTTGGGAAAGAGGGAGCCCCTGCTTTGTGCTCATCCTGGCTGAGAGCTCTGCCTTTGCTACCTGACCCTGGGCAAGCCACTGTCCCTCTCTGGATTTCAGTTTCTCATCTATGTGATGGGAAAGACAAAACTATGGCTCATAATACTTTTTAATATCCAAAGCACTTTGACATCATTTGTTCTTCATCCATTCATTCACCAGCTAGTTATTATCTTCTGTGTGCCAGGCACAGAGCTAGATACTGGGAATCCACACTTAGACATGGCAGGGTCCTTGTCCTCACGGAAAGACAGCCAAAATGGGAAGTATTATGAGTGCTACTCGTATGAGTGGACAAAAGTGAAGAGCTACAGGAACACAGGGTAGGAGTGCTCAGAGGATCAGGGAAGCAAGAGGACTTCCCTCTACAACATGGCACATACAGAAAAGGACGAACTGCTCTGTGGTTCAAGTGATACCATGAGTGGTCAGGAAAGCTTCTGCATGGAAGCCACGCCTCAGCCAAAACCTGATGGATGACTAGTAGAAGTTAGTCAGATCAACAACAGGGAAGAGTCTTACAGGTAGTTGAAATAGCATGTGCTAATGCTGGAGGCCAGGGATTATGACAGCTTCAAGGAACTGAAAGTTACCCAGTGTTCCTAGAGCTGAGAGTTGGGGTGGGATGGCCTGAGACGAGGCTGCAGGTTCAGCAGGGGCCAGCTCACAGAGGGTCTTATAAGCCATGTTAAGGAGTTTGGACCCCATCCCAAGGGTAAGCAAAACAAGTATTGGTCTACCCATTTGACAGATCAGGAAACTGAGGTCCATAAAGGCTGAATGACTTGCCCAGGGTCACAGATTCACCTCAGGAAGAGCAGGGTGAGGAACTTGGGTGTCCACCGCAGCCCCTGGGCCAGCTGGTGGGAAAGGGTCTTTAACCAGGATGTCTTCCTCAGCCAAGGTCCTGGTGCACTGTGTGGTAGGTGTGAGCCGCTCTGCCACACTGGTCCTGGCCTACCTCATGCTGCGCCAGCACCTGTCCCTGCGGCAGGCAGTGATCACCGTGAGGCAGCGCCGATGGATCTTTCCCAACCGAGGCTTCCTCCGCCAGCTCTGCCAGCTGGACCAGAAGCTGCGGGGTGCAGGCCAGAGCTGAGGGGCCAGGTAAGGGCTGGACAGGATGTGAGGAGGCAGGGGGAAGGGCTGAGTGCAGTTAGAAGTGAGGTCGGGTGAGGGCCTGGGGAAGGAGAATGGAGGGGGAGGCCAATGAGAGCTGGAAGTGAAAGGTCAGGTGAGGGGCTGGCCAGGGGCAAGGCCACAATTGGAAGAAAGGGTTCAGGTGAGGGCTGGCAGGGGACATGGATGGAACCAGTTCTGAGGTTGGTTGTCGGGGCTACGTGTGGCCTGAAGTCAGGATTGAAGGCGGCCTGGCCCACTCCCCAAGCTGCTGGGCTCCCCTCACCAACCCAAGGTCTCAACAGGGCCTCGCTGAGGCAACCTCCAGTAGGATCCTCTCTCCTAGCCCACCCAGATTCTTCAGACCCCAGAGAAGATGGAAAGGCTAGGGAGGAAAGGGGTATAAAGCATGGAATAGAAGAGGTGAGGCCTTCCTCCCTGGTCCTGATGCTGACATGCCCTGCCTCCTTGGCTGAAAGCCTTTGGGGCTCACCTGAACCCCACCAAGGCAGCAGCACAGCCAATCCTGGCACCTGAGGGCTGTCTAGACCCCTGCATCCCTTCCCCTCAGGTCTGGACCCCAGCTACAGCTGTGGGGAGGAAGTGTGGCTGAAGCTATGAATCCAGGCTTAGTTAATTCTCATGTCAGCCCTGCCTCACCATTCCCACCATGAGGAAGGAGAAAGGTGCTCCTACCCCCAGCCAGGACCTCCTCACACAAACGTTGCTCGATACAAAGTTCTCCTGTCATCAGGCTATTCAGTTCTCTGCCTTGGACCTAGACCCTGGTCCCTACCTGCCCCCTCCCCCAATCTGAGCTCAGAGTTCTACAGAAGGACCCTCCCTAACCTCCCTCCCTCTCTGGTTCTGGTGACCCCTTTAGGACAAAAAGGTCTTCACGAAGTTTATCCAGACTCCTTCCTGCTTCCATTTACTCCCTGCCTTCTTGTTCTGTGTTCAGTGCATTTGGAGCAATAGCAGACGGTCCTTAAGATGCACAAGGGGAACAGATCCCCAGTACCTCCTCTCTCAAGCCTCCTCCCTCCTGCTGGAGGTTCCAGTGTCCGCAGCTGCCCAGTAGAAGGAGTTGGGCTCCGCTAGCAGCAACACTACTTCTCAGGCTCCCAGCTCGCAAATGCTTGCCAGGTGCTGCTTCAGTGTCTTCAGCATCAGCCCGGTGTTTTCCTCCAGCTCAGCGGGGAGGAGGCAGAGGTGTCTCTTCCCAGGGTGGAGTGGTTGTGGAGACACCAGGATGGTGAGGGAGCTGCAGTGTGCCCACTGCTCTTCTTCTCCCACCATGCCCAGGCTGGGTCTATCCCTGTCTGGCTTCAACAGCCTGCCTTCCTCATATTCATATCCACCCCCACCCGCCCCCGAGGGCGATCAGCTGGGGGTTAGGACTCCAGGGCTGCACTCTGCTCCCCCTACCCTGCTTCCAGCTCCTACTCCTTCCCTCCTCTCACTTCGGGTGTGCTCCCACCCACTGACTCAGAGGGGCTGCCTGCTCTGGGTGGGTGACTGCCCTAGGATTTCCTGGGAATTGGGAGAGCAGCAGCTTTCTCCTCCTGCCAAGAGTTTCCAGGGCATGGCCAGAATCTCCTCCTGCCCCCTACCCACAGGAACTGTTTTTGTCTCCGAATGCATACCAGCCCAACCAAAGGGGAGCATTTTAGTAATATCGACCCCTTCCCACAGGCTATCAGGAGGATGAGCATTTGGTGGATGGGGATTAGGCTAGGACAGAGGGTTGAGAGTTTGGGGGTGAGTGTAATGGAAGAAAATTAGGGTTATAGCTGGGGTTGGGATTAGGCCTTGGCTGAGCTGGGTGGGAAACTTGTGGGGAGTTCTGCAGGTATGGGGAGCCAAGAGGAGGGCAAGAATGGCATGTTCCCATCCTACTCTCTTTCCTCTACACAGGTATTGGGAACCTGGCAGAGCAGCAGATCTCTGATCATGCCCAGTTACCCCACTTCCTTGGCCTGGGGCCCTTATACCCTGACCTCCAACCTCAGCATCTTTCCCATCAGGCAGCTAGCTTTGGGGGAGTCAGTTGGGCTACAGCACTGCACACTTCCTGGGGGTGCCATCTACCAAATAGTCTGTGCAACTGGAGCCCCCAGGAGTTGTGCAGTGTGCAGCTTGTGCAGCTGTACACAGCAGCCCTGGGGCTAGGGACTCTGAAAGATGAGGGGGCCATGGGGACAATCATTTCTCTCCAAGAGCCCTGGGCCCCAAACCTGCCTCCTCATCTCTCCCAGCACCCATACCCACTTGACCTTACACAGAAGGCTCAATGCAGAAGCAGATTTAGGTGGCAGCTCTTGCTTCTGCCCCGATGAGTCCCAGACAGTCTGGGCCTTGGTTTACCTGCTTGTAACGTGGAGCTCATCTCTCCTCCAGAGCTGGTCCCTATACCCTGCCACAGGGTTCTGCCATTTTGCTACCCTGGCACTGGCGCTGCTGGTGCTGCTGCAGGCTCTGGCCCAGGTGGATACCCAGAAGATGGTAAGAGCCCAGAGTGGGGCCTGCCCTGGAGCTTGCTAATCCATCTGCTTCCTCCAGCTGCCTGCACTCCCTCTCAGCCACTGTCTTTGGTCCCCACAGGTGGGAATGGGCTGCCCTCTCAGCCAAGACCTGAGACTTCTCAGCCAGGGACCCCAAGTCCCCTTGTTGGGGAGGATAGGAGGAGAGCAGGAGGGGATTCTAAGTGTTCATGATAGCTCTTGGCCACACCTGCTTCCACCATCTCTCCCCAGGGCTCAGGGAGCCCCAGCAGGGGCTCATCTCAAGCTCCCTGGAGCTCAGAATTCAGAGACCCAGTGTTGGGGTGGCTGTGGGTATGCACGTGTCTCTGTGTGCTTCAGTTCTCTGGGAGTGTGAGTGGGGAAGAGTACTGAAGTATGGGTATGTGAGGAGGGTCTCTGGATAGCAGGGAGGGTTCTTAACAGGCCCAAATCCAAGGTCCCTAACCGACCACAGTTAGCCTTAGGAGGGACCTTAAAGCCCATCTTGCTGGCCTCAGAAGACAGTGGGGCCTGAGCCAGAAATGCCTTCTGGGGGAGAGCAGAGCTCAGCAGAGGGCAGAGTGGCTTCTGGATACACAGCTTCTGGCTGCAGGCCAGGGCTGGGCTAAAGACCTGCTCTGAACCCTACTCACACCTTTGTCTGTTTGCCTGCCTGCACTTTCCTCAGCTTGAGTGTTCTAGTTCTTAATCTTGGGCCAGTGCTGTAATCCTCATCTCCCAACTAAGGGCCCCTGGACCTGGGTTCTGATGTTTGTGATTTGGGCTAGTCTCTTCCCTGTCCTCCTCCATGGAAAAGCCTTCTAGCTTTAACTTTCTGCCCATGGTCCACACCACCCTTAAAGGCCAAGGGAGCTTTTAAAATGGCTTATTCTATCTTCCTTCTCCCTGCCCCACAATCAACATTCACATATACATGTACTACAGGCAGACCCCTGCCAGGCTGCCTCTGCTCCCAGCAGAGCAAGTGCCCAGCTGGGCTTGCTATGCCATGGGACCAGTGGGTGAGTTGGGAGTGGCAGAGGGAGGCCAGAAGAGGGGAGCAGCACATCATACTTTATAATTAAACTCAAATCAAAAAATAGAAACAGCATCAAGTGTGCGGAGACAGGCGGCTGGAAGCCGGCAGCACAAAGTGCCCGTCAGAGAAGACTACAGCCTGGGCCAGATACCCCTACAGGTGGGTGAGTGCCCCTATTTCAGGGGGGCTACAGAGCATGCTGGGTAATGAGGGCCAGGGCATCTGTGTCAGTGTGTGTTGTGGGGGAGATTTGGTTAGACTGGGGGACTAGTCTGTCTGTTGGGGTCAGACATAGAGGCACAGACAAAGCACTGTAGAGTCAGAAAGATCTGGGCTTGAACCCTGGCTCCTATGCTTATTGGTTGTGTGACCTTGGGCATATTGCTTAATCTCTCTGAGCCTCAGTTTCCTAATCTGTAAAATAGGGATGATAATATTACCTGGCTCATAATGGTACTGTGAAGATTCATTGAGAAAATGTAAGCACTTAGCTGTCTGATACATAATACATCCTTAGTAATTGGTGAAATATAATAATTATTGGTGGACAGAGGAGGAAATGTCAGCAAACACAGAGATAGAAACCAAGCCTCACTGTCCAGTGGGGAAGTTACCCAGGATATGGCTGAGGCTTGAAAGAGTAAGAGTAATAATAGTTGTGATAGTAATAGCAAGATGCACCATTTACTGGGCATCTACCATGAGCCACACCCTATGGGAAGTGGTTTACATTTACCATCTCATGGAGTTGTCACAGCAGCCCCACTGAGGAAACTGGCTCAGAGAAGACACACAGAAACAAGTGCCAGACCCAAGACCTCCTCCAGGTCTGCTCTCCTCCAAGGCCTGCATGCTGAGTGCACAGACCCACTGGCAGCTCACCATTAGCAGCCCACCTGCCTTCCTCCCAAGGCTTCCTTCACCAGACTCCTCACTTGTCCTGCCCTAAGATCTCTGGCCTCACCTGTCCTGTGGCCACAGTCCTGCCTGCTCTGCCTTGGGAGGAGGAAGCAGAAAGAATGGGCAGGAGGGAAGACCAAGGGGAACATCTCTGGAGCTGCAGCTGAGAAGGTGGATGGCAAACATCTGCCCCCCTGCCCTGAGGAGCCTTGTGCCTTGGCCTGAGCTGCCGGCATGCAGGGTGGTTTGCCAGGAGGCTGTGGAAGAGCACGAGCTCCTGTGAGAGGTTGGGAGATAGAGGCAACTGGGGAGAGCAACATAGAGAGGAGGAAAGATACAAAAACACAGAAAACAGGTGTCTGCATTTATCAATAGCAGCAACACAAGAGCGGGAAAGCCACTGCCCACAGAGGCAGCTGTTCAGCTTCGCGGGAGAGGCAGGAAGGAGGCAGAATGAAGGCTAGAGGGAAAGGGGAGAAGATCCAGGCCGGGCCCTGTCTCCACTGGACATTGGGCCCTTGCTTCACCCTGTGGTGGCAGAGGAGATGTGGGAGGAAGTGTCAGGCAGGGTCCTTGGCAGTTCTAGTTGTAGGGGCTGCAGAAACCAGAGGAGCTGCTGCAGCCACCCACTCCCCTTCCTTGGATGTGCCTGGAGCTTGAAGGATGAGTCACTGGGTAGGGGGCTGGGCCTCACTCTGGCTGGCAAGGCAGGCTGGACCCCCAGTGGGATAGAGCAGACAAGGGGGGTACATCCATGAGCACCAGGAGTGAGGCCCTGGGTGGGACCTGACAAGGAGTATCCCTAAGTCCAAGGAAAAGCCCCTATCTCCAGATCTGGCCTAGGGCCCCTAGGAGGCTGAGGAGTGGGCTGTGGCCTAGCAGTCCCTTTGCTGGCTCCTCCTCCCCCCAGGAGCCTCTAGAAGGATCAGGGTCTAGCTCTGTCTCAGCTGGAGCCTGGCTGCCTGCTCATTGACACAACTGGGCTGTGAGGCACTGACTAACCACTAGGCGGCAGCCTCACCCCACACCAAGTTCAGAGGCCTGAGCCAGCGCCTGCCAGGCTTCCCAGAGCCCCATCTGGTCCTGCCTGAGGCTCATGAAGCACCAGCTGGCAGCTCCAGACCAGTATGGCCATTGGACAACCTTGGTGCCTGGGGGCTTCTCCCACCCCAACACACTACATTGCTCTCTGCCCTGTAGTTACTGCATTCCCAGCCACTCCTCTCTCATTCTCAGATCAGACCCCCAGAGAATCCTGAAAGTCAGGGAAGGCCAGGATCTTCAACATGAGAAAGAGAAATTATGACCCAGACAGGAGCAAAGATTTCCTCCAAGACACAGAAAGAGTTGTGGCCAGGCTCTCCTCCCTCTTTCTAAAGTTCTCTTTCCATCACTCAGGTAGCCTCCCATCTTCGTGGGAGTTCCAAGGCCAAGAGCCTTTAATCCCAGAGACACCAAGCAGAGAGGGGGCCTGGGGTTTGGAAGGACCACACGTCTGTCCATAGCAGCCTAGGTCTGCTCTCAGGCCCCACCCCCGTGGGCTCCAGGGAAGGACTTGGAATTCTAGCCGCTTCACAGCGTTTGTGTTCTGGGCAGAACCTGCCCAGCCCTGTTCCGCTCACCTGCTGAGTCCTGTCCCTGCACCTATTCCCCCACTCCCGGTCCCAGACCATGCCCTAGGTAGGTGGCAGGCCACTCAGCCTGCCCTGAGAGGTCACAGTGAGGGATGAGGGGAAAATCCGGGTCTTCACTTCCACCCTGCCCACCGGCTGCCCGCTGGGTGAGCTTGGCCAAGCCAGTGGCCTCCTGGGTGCCCGTTTCCCTTCCCGGTCCTGGCATCGCCTACCAGAGAGGAAAGACGTTCTTCCCAGTTTGTACCTTCCCTAGCTACTGGTTGAAGGGGCCAGAGACAGTTAGCCAAGATAAGCACTCCTTCCCAGCACGGCACCAGACCCAGGTTCTGGTGCCACTGACATCCCAGCTCTGCAGGGTCCCGGACTTCCTCAGTCAGCTGACTCCTGACAGAACCCACCTCACCTGGGTGAGGCCTGACCCGCAGCGCTGGCCTGAGTCACGGGGGTAAGGAAGAAAATCCCAGGGCCTATAGGCAGTTATGTAACAGCAACACCAAGTCTCCCCTATAGAGATGGATAAGTTAGTGACCACTCTCTGGAGTCCTCAAAGATGGTAACTGGAAGGCTTGGGGATGGAACTAAAGGAGCACAGAACTGGATTAAAATCCCAAATGGCTTTAGGCATCACTTTAAAAAATTCTCTCTGAGCTTCAGCTTCCTCCTGTGTAAAATAGGGATCTACCACAAATGAGGCACCAGGCCCAGAAGAGGCATTAGCTCCTTTAGTATGGAAATACTAATAATCGTCAGTTCATAGCCCAAGCACCTCACTCCAGAGATGGACTCTGCCCTCAAAGCACCTGAAACTGGGAGGGGATGGGGGCCTGAGGAGCAGCCTGGAAGTAGCAGAGGAGGGGGCTTGAGAGGAGCTGCCCAGATTGTGGGGGCCTTCCTACATGCCATCTGAGGGCCACAGCCATCTGGGGTCTCCATCCCTACGAAGTCCCAAGTGACCAGCGACTTAAGGGGTGGGGTTTGCACTGACCAGTTGCCACAAAGGGAACTCCAGGGGCCCCTTGGCCAGAGCTTCCAACATCAGGGGACTCTGGACAGGGCCAGAGGGCTTCCCTTGTTCCCTGGGGAAAGGGTCTGGGCCTCAGCCCCGCTGAGCTGGTAAATAACCTCATCTAAAATAGGTGAGGCCCTTCCCTGGGGCACCTGGGCACTCTACCATGCCTAGGCCTCCCCCTCAGCTGGACCCACCTGTGGAGAGCCTGCCCCAGCCACTGCGGTGTCCACTCTGTTCCAGGATGGACTCACTGCAGAAGCAGGACCTCCGGAGGCCCAAGATCCATGGAGCAGTCCGGGTGCCTCCATATCAGCCACCCACGCTGGCCTCGCTGCAGCGCTTGCTATGGGTCCATCGGGCCGCCACGCTGAGCCACATCAATGAAGTCTGGCCCAATCTCTTCCTGGGAGATGCGTAAGTACAACCCATGGTGAGAGGTGAAGGGAGCAGAAGGGGAGCTTTTCCCGGAGCCCCCTAGGGGCAGAGGTGGCACCCTCTTTTCCTCCCACCATCTCATTCCATATGTTTCTTTCCTTTTATATTATTCTTTTAACTATGGAAATACAACACATGTAAGAAAAGTGCATAGAGTATATACGAACTATTTCACCACCTATGTCAAGAAAAAGGACGTTATTTGTGCTCAGAAGCCCCCGCTGAACCCTTCTCATCATAACCCTCTGGATAACCACTATCTAAGTGTTGAAATAAATATTTTCTTGCTTTTCTTTATAGTTTTACTGTGTATGTACCTACAATGTAGTTAGTTTTGCCTGTCTTTAAAAGGTATATAAATGGAATCATATTGTGTGTGTTTTGTGCCTGGCATCATTTGCTCAAAATTGTAAGATTCACCCATGTTATTATGTGTAGCTGCAGTTCATTCATTTTTCATTGCTGTATACTACTTGATTGTATGAATACACCATAGTTTATCCATTCTATTGTATATGGACATTTGAGTTGCTTCCATTCTTTGGCTATTATAAACAGTGATCCTAGGAACATTCTAGTACATGTGTCCTGGGTACATACCCAAGAGTTACTTTAGGGTGTATATATAGAGAGTAGAATTGTGAGTCATTTTCCCTAAAAGTTTTCTTAAAATTTAGAACATATGAATCAATATATGTGGATTTTAGAAATTTTCCTTAATATTTAGAAAATATGGATCAATATCTTGGTAACCATATGGCAAATATGCTGTTCTCCCCCCACACACAGATAACCAGTAATAAAAGTCCTTGTTTAATTGTTTTTTTAACCATTTTTAAAGTGTAAAGTACGTAGTACAGTACATTTTTTTATTGAGTTTATGATAGTTTACAACCTTGTGAAATTTCAGTTGTACTTTATTGTTTGTCAGTCGTGTTGTAGGTGCACCCCTTCACCCTTTGTGCCCACGCCCCACCGCCCCCCCCTTTCCCCTGGTAGCCACTAATCTGTTCTCTTTCTCCACATGTTTAAATTCCTCATATGAGTGGAGTCATACAGAGATTGTCCTTCTCTATCTGGCTTATTTCACTTAACATAATTCCCTCAAGGTCCATGCATGTTGTTGTGAATGGGACGATTTTATTCTTTTTTATGGCTGGGTAATATTCCATTGTATATACATACCATATCTTCTTTATCCAATCATCAGTTGATGGGCATGTAGGTTGCTTCCATGTCTTGGCTATTGTAAATAATACTGCAATGAACATAGGGGTGCATGGAACTTTTGGAATTGCTGACTTCAAGTTCTTTGGATAGATACCCAGTTGTGGGATGCCTGAGTCAGTTTGCACTCCCACCAGCAGTGTATGAGGGATCCTTTTTCTCCACAACCTCTCCAACACTTGTTACTTTTTATTTTGGTTATTTTTGCCATTCTAATGGGTGTAAGGTGATATCTTAGTGTAGTTTTGGTTTGCATTTCCCTGATGATCAGTGATGATGAACATCTTTGCATGTGCCTATTGGCCATCTGTATGTCTTCTTTGGAGAAATGTCTGTTCATGTGCCCTGCCCATTTTTTGATCAGGTTGTTTGAGTTTTTGTTGTTGAGTTGTGTGAGTTATTTATATATTATGGAGATTAACCCGTTGTCAGATATATGACTTGCAAATATTTTTTCCCAATTAGTGGGTTGTTTTTTTGTTTCAATCCTGTTTTCCCTTGCCTTGAAGAAGATCTTTAGTTTAATCAGGTCTCATTTGTTTATTCTTTCTATTGTTTCCCTTGTCTGAGAAGACAGGGTGTCCAAAAAGATCCTTTTAATACTGATGTCAAAGAGTGTACTGCCTACATTTTCCTCTAGAAGCCTTATGTCTCACCTTTAGGTCTTTGATCCACTTTGAGTTTATTTTTGTGAGTGGTGAAAAAGGATGGTCAATTTTCATTCTTTTACGTGTGGCTTTCCAGTTTTCCCAGCACCATTTGTTGAAAAGACTTTCTTTTCTCCATTGTAGGCCCTCAGCTCCTTTGTTGAAGATTAGCTGTCCATAGATGTGTGGTTTTATTTCTGGGCTTTCAATTCTGTTCCATTGATCTGTGCACCTGTTTTTGTACCAGTATCATGCTGTTTTGATTACTGTAGCTTTGTAGTATGTTTTGAAGTCAGGGATTGTGATGCCTCCAGTTTTGTTCTTTTTTCTCAGGATTGCTTTAGCAATTTGGGGTCTTTTGTTGCCCCATATGAATTTTAGGATTCTTTGTTCTATTTCTGTAAAGAATGTCATTGGGATTCTGATTGGGATTGCATTGAATCTGTAGATTGCTTTAGGTAGTATGGACATTTTAACTATGTTTATTCTTCCAATTCATGTACCTGGAATGTCTTTCCATCTTTTTATGTCCTCATCCATTTCTTTCAGGAAAGCCTTGTAGTTTTCGTTGTGTAGGTCCTTCGCTTCCTTAGTTAAATTCACCCTGAGGTATTTTATTCTTTTTGTTGCAATTGTGAATGGTATTGTGTTCTTGAGTTCTTTTTTTGTTAGTTCGTTATTAGAGTATAGAAATGCTACTGATTTATGTAAGTTGATTTTATATCCTGACACTTTGCTGTAGTTGTTGATTATTTCTAAAAGTTTTCCAATGGATTCTTTGGGGTTTTCTATATATAAGATCATGTCATCTGCAAACAGCAAGAGTTTGACTTCTTCCCTTCCTATTTGGATTCCTTTTATTCCTTTCTCTTGCCTAATTGCTCTGGTCAAAACCTCCAGTACTATGTTGAATAAGAGTGATGATAGAGGGCATCGTTGTCTCGTTCCTGTTTTCAGGGGGATAGCACTCAGTTTTTGCCCATTGAGTATGATGTTGGCTGTGGGTGTGTTATATATATGGCCTTTATTATGTTGAGGAAATTTCCTTCTATCCCCATTTTGTTCAGAGTTTTTATCATAAATGGCTGTTGGATCTTGTCAAATACTTTCTCTGCATCCATTGAGATGATCATGTGGTTTTTATTCCTCAATTTGTTGATGTGGTGTATCACGTTGATTGATTTGCGGATGTTGAACCATCCCTGAGTCCCTGGTATGAATCCCACTTGATCATGATATATGATCCTTTTGATGTATTGCTGAATTCGGGTTGCCAAAATTTTGTTGAGAATTTTTGCATCTGTGTTCATCAGCGATATTGGCCTGTAGTTCTCCTTTTTCGTGCTGTCCTTGTCAGGCTTTGGTATCAGGGTGATGTTGGCCTCGTAAAATGTGTTACAAAGTGTTCCATCCTCCCTAATTTTTTGCAATGGCTTGAAAAGTATAGGTATTAAATCCTCTTTGAAAGTTTGGTAGAATTCCCCAGGAAAGCCGTCTGGTCCTGGGGTTTTATTTTTTGGGGTGCTTTTGATTGCTGTTTCAGTCTCCTTCCTTGTGATTGGTGCATTCAGACTGCTTCTTCTTGACTTAGCTTTGTGAGATTGTAAAAGTCTAAGAATTTATCCATTTCCTCTAGGTTATCCATTTTGTTGGCATATAGTTTTTCATAGTATTCTCTTATAATCCGTTGTATTTCTGTGGAGTCTGTTGTTATTTCTCCTCTTTAATTTCTAATTTGTTTATTTGAGCTTTCTCTCTTTTTTTCTTTGTAAGACTGGCTAGGGGTTTGTCCATTTTACTTATCTTCTCAAAGAACCAGCTCTTTGTTTCATTGATCTTTTCTACTGCCTTTTTTGTTTCAATAGCATTTATTTCTGCTCTGATTTTTATTATTTCTCTCCTTCTGCTGACTTTGGGCTTTGTTTGTTCTTCTTTCTCTAATTCAGTTAGGTGTAATTTGATGTTGCTTATTTGGGACTTTTCTTGTTTGTTAAGGTGTGCCTGTATTGTGATGAATTTCCCTCTTAATACAGATTTTGCTGTATCCCAATTGAGTTGGTATGACATGTTATCATTTTAATTTGTCTCCAGATATTTTTTGATTTCTTCTTTAATTTCTTCAATGATCCATTGCTTGTTCAGTAGCATATTGTTTAGTCTCCACATCTTTGTCCCTTTCTCAGCTTTTTCCTTGTAATTAATTTCTAGCTTTATAGCATTATGATTGGAGAAGATTCTTGTTATTATTTCAATTTTTTAAAATTTATAGAGGCTTGCCTTGTTTCCCAACATATGGTCTATCCTTGAGAATGTTCCATGTGCACTTGAGAAGAATGTGTATTCTGCTGTTTTTGGATGGAGTGTTCTATATATGTCTATTAAGTCCAACTGTTTTAGCTTTTCATTTAATTCCACCGTTTCCTTGTTGATTTTCTGTCTGGATGATCTGTCCAATGATGTAAGTGGGGTGTTGAGGTCCCCTACTATTATTGTGTTATTTTTAATATCTTCTTTTGGGTTTTTTAATAGTTGCTTTATGAACTTTGGTGCTCCTGTGTTGGGTGCATAGATATTTATAAGTGTTATTTCTTCTTGATGTAGTGTCCCTTTGATCATTATATACTGACCCTCTATGTCTCTCTTTACCTGCCTTATCTTGAAATCTACTTTGTCTGATATAAGTATTGTGACACCTGCTTTCTTTTGTTTGCTATTAGCTTGGATTGTCATCTTCCACTCCTTCACTGTGAGCCTGTGTTTGTCGTTGGAGCTGAGGTGTATTTCCTGGAGGCAACAGATTGTTGAATCTTGTTCTTTAATCCATCTCGCCACTCTGTACCTTTTTATTGGAGAGTTCAATCCGTTTACATTGAGGGTGATTATTGATGCATGAGAGCTGAATGCTGTCATTCTGTCACTTGTTTTCAAGTTTTCCTGCATTACCTTTGTTTCTTGTCCTGTGTGTTTTGGCCTACCCATTGACTTCTGCAGTTTCTTATTTCCTTACTTATGTTTTGTGTCTCTGTTCCGTTTTTAAGGTTAGTGGCTACCCTGAAGCTTGTATTCAGAATCTCGTGTATAACATAGTCCATTTTCTGGTGGCCTCTTATTTCCTTAGCCTAAACTGATTCAGTCCCTTTCCTCCTTCCCTCCTAAGTTATTCTTGTCATTTCTTATTCCATCTTGTGTTGTGAGTTTGTGGTTAAAGTGATAAGACTGTCTTTGTTTTTGGTGTTTTCATTCCCTTTATCCTAATGCTATAGTTGTATATTTGATATACTATTCTGATTCTATCTATTTGTCTCCTTACTCTGTGTTTTGTGACCCCTTTCTCCCTTTTTTCTTTTTTCAGGTATGAGGGCCTTCTTGAGGATTTCTTGTACAGGGTGTCTCGTGGCTATGAAGTCCCTTAGTTTTTGTTTGTCTGGGAAAGATTTAATTTATCCCTCATATCTGAAGGATATTTTTGCTGGATAGAGTATTCTTGGCTGAAGATTGTTATCTTTTAAAGCTGTGAATATGTCATTCCAATCTTTCCTAGCTTGTAAGGTTTCTGCAGAGAAATTCTCTGAAAGTCTTGTAGGGGTTCCTTTGTAGGTTATTTTCTTCTGCCTTGCTGTCCTGAGTATTCTTTCTTTGTCATTCACTTTTGCCAGTTTTACTACTATATGCCTTGCAGTTGGTCTTTTTACATCGACATATCTAGGAGACCTGAAAGCTTCCTCCACACATATTTCTCTCTCATTCTCCAGATTTTGGAAATTCTCTGCTATTATTCCTTTGAGCACACTTTCTGCTCCATTCTCCTTCTCGTCACCCTCAGGGATTCCAATTATTCTTATATTGCATTTCCTCATTGAATTGGCTATTTCTTGGAGATTTTCTTCATTCCTTTTTATTCTTAATTCTCTCCTTTCCTCTGTCTGGACCCATTCAGCCTGTCTATCTTCGATTATGCTCATTTGCTCCTCTATGGCATCCACACAGGCACTCAAGGAATCAGTATTCTGTTTTATCTGATCCATTCTATTTTTCATCTCTAGTATTTCTGATTGATTCTTCTTGATAGTTTCAGTCTCTTTTGTGAAGTAACTCCAGAACTCCTTAACTTGTTTCTCTATATTTTCCTTTACCTCCTTGAGTTTTTTGACAATAGCTATTCTGAATTCATTTTTGTTTAGTTTACTTATTTCTGAGTCCTCAGGGCATAACCCTGGGTGCTTGTTTTCCCTCTGGTCTGGAGATTTGATGAATTGATGGATGCTGGAAGAAGGAAGGGTCTTCCCCATGGTGATATTATTCGGTTGCAGTTACAGCCTATCAGCACTAGATGGGCTTCAAGAGCTGAGTATTGCGAGCCCTCCATCTTCAGCCGAGATGGCGGCGCACAGCATGGGTTGGGGGAGGGAGGGGCACCTTCTCTTGCGCTCAGACCTGGTTTCCTGATCAGCTCTATTTGCTCTCCTGGGGTCTTGGCTTGCTGAGGTTACCCCACATGAAAGCTTTCTCCCATTAGAGGGCTTCTGTCTGGGCTGCACGGTGTGGGAGTCCTGGGTGATCCTGTGGATGTGAAGCCCCTCCCCAACTCCCTCCCTCACAGAGCCTCCCACTGTAGTGATCCCAGTCATTAGGGGAGAGAGTGAAGATCTCTCTTACCCTGTTCCAGCTCCTCTGAGGGGGTCTCCAGCCTCTCCGCCCTCTGTCGTTTGGCTGCTGTGGGTCTTCAAGGATTTCTGTGCTAGTATGATATTTTTTTGTTGGAATATGGTTGCTCTTCTTTTGTTGTATGTTTGAGGGGAGAGAGTCCCAGGCAAGCTCACTCCACCATGACTCTGACATCCTCCCTTGTTTAATTTTTTTAAAATGCATGCACACATACACACCATATGCTTTTCCACAATTATTTTTTTTTACAAAAATAGTGTCACTTTATAATCCCATTTTGTAATCTGCTTTATAGAGAAAGCTTTTTTAATGGAATTACACAACATATTTATAAAACATTTTAAAACAATGTTCTGTTTTGTATCCTGCATTTTTCAGAGGTTCTCAATATAGCACAAACATCTTTCCTTGTTTACCTACATGCATCTACCACATTTTAGTAGTTGCATGGTATTTCACTTAGCTATACCATACTCAATCTCCTATTATAGGATATTTAGGGATTTTTTCCCTCAATTTTTCACTATTTTAAGTATCATTAGTTCCAGTTTACATATATCTGTGGGCACATTTTGGATTCTTTCTTTAATTAAGTTCCTGGACAAAAACTTGCTGGGGTGAAGCATGTATACATTTTTAAGGCTTTTGATGCATATGGCCAAACTGCTCTCCAGAAAAGTTGGCCTGAGTGAAAGGGATTCTTAAACTCCAACTAGAGGAGCCCTTTCACCCCATGCCAGTTCACTGGTTCCAGTCTCACCCTTGGAGGGGGATGGCAGAGGAGGGAAGGAGGCAAGTTCCAACCCAGCCAGAGCTGACCCACTGAGCTCTCCCCAACCTCCCAACTCCTCCTGTGCCCTCCCTCCAGGTATGCAGCCCGGGACAAGAACAAGCTGACCCAGCTGGGCATCACCCATGTCGTGAATGTCGCTGCAGGCAAGTTTCAAGTGGATACAGGTGCCAAGTTCTACCATGGAATGCCCTTGGAGTACTATGGCATTGAAGCCGATGACAACCCCTTCTTTGACCTCAGTGTCTACTTTCTGCCTGTTGCTCGATACATCCGAACTGCCCTCAATATTCCCCAAGGTGAGCTGCTGTGGAAGGCACTGGGGTGGAGGTGGGAGTGGGAGAAGGATTTGGGGCTATCCATTTTTCTGGTAGCACTGATGGGTGTGGTGGCCAGAACCACAAACCCCTTCATCAACCCTCTCACCCCATGAGGCAAATAGCTACTACCATTTAGTGAGCATCCCTTTCTGGAACACCCTGAAAACCAACAATCACAGACATAACTAAAGTCCAGTGTGGTTGTCAGTGTAACCATATTCCTCAGTAAGAGGTCAGGTGTTGGGCAGAAAGTACAGGACCTAGCAAAGGCTGAGCAGGCCCCTCTAAGATGAGGCCTTGGTATAGGCCTGCAGGGCCAGAGGAGAGAGCAGAACTGGGGGTAAAGGGAGGTACAAGGACACCCCCCGTAATCTATCATAAACCCAGGGGACTCCAGGAGTACTGTCCCCCTCCACTCCGCAAGAGTTGCAAAGGATGCCAGAGAAAGCATCTTGGACCAAGAGAAGAGAATCCCAGCCGTTAATGTTAGCACTGCCACTAACTTGCTGGGTGACCTTGAACCAGTACCTTTCCCTCTCTGGGCCCCAGCTGCCCCATCAGACAGTGAGGACAGTGTCAGTATTCCAGGATGCTGTGATAGGTGGGCTGAAGGATGGCCAGAAGCATCCCTGATTCCCAAACGGGTGAGCAGTACAAGGACAGGTAGCTGACGTTAGGTTGGGTCTCCACACAGGCCGTGTGCTGGTACACTGCGCCATGGGGGTAAGCCGCTCTGCCACAGTTGTCCTGGCCTTCCTCATGATCTACGAGAACATGACGCTGGTGGAGGCCATCCAGACGGTTCAGGCTCACCGTGATATCTGCCCCAACTCGGGCTTTCTCCAGCAGCTCCAGGTTCTGGACAACCGACTGGGGCGGGAGACGGGGCGACTCTGACCTGGTGGGCAGCCAGGAGCCCTAACTCTCTGTCCAGCATAGCCTGACCCAACCAGCCTGGCCCTGGGGATAGCAGCCTCTGCTGTTTCCAGCGACCTTGAGATGTAAATAGCAAGTGGGGGCTTAGCTGAGGCAGAGGCAGGGAGAGCCAGGTGGTGACCTTTAGCAGGTGGATTTCCCTGACCCAGTCTAGAGATTCTTTATGCAAAAGAGAGTTCAGTCTGTCTCTATAATAAAAGGTTCATCATAATAAAGACAGGAGATCTTCTGGTGGTTTGTGGGGCGGTAGCTTACTCCCAGGATGGCCAGGAGGATCCAGAAGGCTTGCCAACTCTGCTTTAGCATGATGGCAGCCTAGAGGAGTGTGAGTCCATTGTCTGAATAAAGACCAAAGTTCAATGTGTCACCACCTTCTCCATGCCCTCCCTATCAAAAACCGACTATCAAAACTCGCTGTGCACAAATAGCATCTCTTGAATCCATTCAGTCTTTTCATTTATACTCTACTTTCAAAAGGACTGACTAAAATTACAGACACCTAAAAAATACAGGCATTAAACAAGAGGATAGAGATTGGGGAGGAGACACTCCAGAAAGCTTAGGTGAAGGGTGGTTATATGATGGAGCAAAACATTTAGCTCTAAGTTACTTAGTTCTTGTACCCTAATAAAATGAAACAAAATAAAAAGCCCACAGGTTCCTCACCTGTAATTGGTACAAGGTATTTATAAGGATTAAATGGGTTGTCTTTCCTCCTACCTCTCTGGCTGCTCCTATTTACCCTTGTCTCCTCCAGCTGACCCTTAAATGTCAAGGTTCTGGCCTCTGCCTCTTCTCTCCCTCAGTGTCTCCGCGCTCCTGGGGGATCCCCTTGCTCCCACAGCCTTAGCTCACATCTCTCGACTCATGACTCTCAGACCCCTATGGTGGCCCAAATTTCTCTCCTTAGCTCAAAACCTACTTATCCCACTGCTACCTCCATTTAAACATTGCACTTGAATTTCAAACTCAGCTGAACTTTTCATCACCCCCTACCCAGACCCACTCCTCTTCCTAGTTCCCCATGTTAATGAAGGGTTCTGACAGCCATTGTTACCCACATCAGTGAGGGCGTCACCCTGGACTCCTGCCTCTTGTACAATTATCAATTGTACCTATCAATTCTACCTCCTAAATACCACTCCGATCTGCTCACTTAATCTTTGTTGTAACTACACGAGTTCAAGCTGCTCTCACCTCTCACTTGGATTCTTCCAACAGCCTACTAACAGTCTCTCTACCTCCATCCTTGCCTCTCCAACCTCCACACAGTATGCAGGCATCTTGCTAAAATGAAACGTCACTCCTCTGTTTACAACCTCTGAAGTACCAACACCTTGACAAAGTATAAAGATGCTTCCTTATCTGAGACCTGCTTATATCTCCAGCCATATCTCTTGTAATTCTGTTCCCATGCATACCATGTAATTAGGAAATGGCAAATCCACTTGCAGTTTCCAGAATCTACCACACTCTCTTACCTCTGGTACTTTGCAGATGCTTCAGGTTGTACCACCTGAATGCACCACCCTCACCCATTTTCACTGGAGTCTCCTTGAGGTCTCAATTCAGATGTCAGTTCTGGGAATCCCTCCTGGACTCCTCAAGCCTCTCAGGAAGCAGTTCTCCTCGAGCTCCCAAAATGTCCATCCACCCCTTGTGATATCACCTGTCTTTCTGAATTATACTTGTCTAATGCCTTGTCATTCTCTTCCAAGTGGCTCTCTCTGACCAGGCTTTCTCTGGGCTCAAGTTCCCATGGCTCCCACCCTCTCTGGCTATGACCCTGTCCGCAGGTACAGCTCTCTGGTTCCATGCCACTTGGCCCTCTCTACAGAGGCCACCACGGGGAGTGGATCCCAGCTGGCCCCAGGACTGGGCCCGCCTCCAAAGGGCACCTCCTCTCCTCCCAGCTCCACCTGCCCACAGCAGCTCACCATTTGGTCACCCTCACACCCTCTTCCCAGCACATCTTGTCCCTCTTGGGCTAGCTTTGAACCCTCTCCTCACTCCCCACCAAGGCTCTCTGGGGCCAGCTCTGCCTTCTCCTGGGGGTTTAAAGGGTCTTTGCCCTTCTCTGCCATCTGGTCTATTTCTAGAGGGCGAGTGCTTTTCTTTTGTGTAAATCAAAGAAGGTGCCCCTCTGAGCGAATCAGCCTTTCAAAAAGAAGCACTCCTCGCAACCAGCTTGGTCAAGGAAAAGGTGTCCCTTCCTCCCAAGTGGATGTAGCTCCAAGTCAGAGTGCCCAGCTGACCGAGCTGAGCACAGGCTGGGTGTTGGCCCCCATTCACTCCTTCTGCAATTTATAAACTGCACAAACGTATGCTGCCTTGTCTGGGATGTAGGGATTGATATCTCTATTTTACAGATGAACAAACTGAGGCTCAGAGAAGTGAAATGAGGCTCTCTTGTTGCCTCCTGGATTCAGGATCTCTGGGCTCTCGCCTCAAAGGGCAGGTACTGCCCAGCCGGCTCCTCTGCTCTCCTCCCTGCAGTACTTGGTCCTAATCCTAGCTGGCTGTTGGCTGCCTCAGGTACTCTCTGGGCCTTTTCCAAAGGGTAAACATACATCCTAGCTGAAGGATGGCAGAAGGGCTCGTGCTGCTGTGACCAACCAGACAGGGCTCCTCGACAATCTGGGGACAGAAAACTGTTCTCAGTTCATCCTCGGGTTGGTGGGGCCTATAATTCTCCAGAGCAGACAAAGCTAGTCCCCGCTCAGTAGCCCAACCTGCCAACATTCAGTTCCCTTGGATCCCTCCTCTGCCCAAGAACTCAGCCCTTGTTACTATTTCTTGCTCATGCACTGTCAGCAGGATCCAAAATAGTGGCTCCAGAAGCCAGTCTCTAAATCAATATCCAGGTCTATGAGTGTGGACAGCCTGTCCCAGCCGGCTGCAGTAGGATGCCCAGAGGCTGGGACAGAGCCTCACCCTGGAGCTTTAGTTTCAGCACGTCACCTTCTTGGGGCTCTGAGGGTTGCGCTCAGAATCTAGGGCTGCAAGGGGAAGTGCGAGGGAAGCCCTAAGAAGGCAGGTGGTGGGAAAGCCAAATATTTTCCAGAGCACCCAGGGAAACAGAAGTTGAGCTCCAGACTGGCACCTCTGCCAGGAAGCCTTCCTGCCTGCTGCACTTGCCCCAGGAGGTCTGTGATGATGTGTCTGCTCCCCCTCTTCTCTAGAGTAGCCTCATGAAAGGAGTGGCGTATTGTTAAGAGCATGACTTTGGAGCCAGATTACCTGGGTTCAAATCCTACCTCTGCCCCTTACCAGGTGTATGACCTCAGTTACTCTCTCCGTACCTTAGATTCCTAATCTATAACATTTAGAGTAATAATAGCCAACATAGAGGATTGTTGTAAGGATTCAGTGGAGCATATAGAAAGTGCTGTATGCAACACATGGCAAGCCCTCAAAAATGAGAACTGTGATTATTACCTGGTGTCAGCTGCTACATAGACCCCCAGTCTTAAACTAAACGTTGGCAGCACTTTCAGTGTATTGAATGAATGAATGAATGATTTAAAATTAGCTGACCTAAATGCAACATGGTATCCTGGATAGGATTCTGAAACAGAAAATGGACATAAGTAGAAAAACTGGTGAAATCTGAAAAGAAGTCTGTGGTTTAGTTAATACTGTTACATCAATTTTAATGTCTTAGATAAATGTGCCACGGTTAGGTAAGAAGTTAACAGTAGAGGAAGCTGGGTGGAAAGTGTAGAAGAAATGTTCCTACTATCTTTATAACTCTTCTGTAAATCTAAAATTGTTTCAAAATAAAAGGTTAAAAAAATTTTCTGACAATGACTGACTGCTTTGCACATGCCAGGCACTGTGCTGAGTGCTTTAGACACGTCACACGTCTTTTATTCAATTTCATCTATAGTGTTTTATTTCTTTAGAAAAAGCACAAATCAAATATGGCAAAAAGTTAAGATTTGACCACAATGAGTTGTGGAAATATAGGTGTTTGTTATATCTTTTTATTTTTTTGTGTTCTTAAAATATTTCCTAATTTAAAAAATCAAAAATAAATTGACTAACTTTCAAAATTAGAAACATCCTACTCTACATATTTAGGTTTTGAAACCCATCAGCAAATAGATTTTAGGACTGCATTTAGGAAGTGTTCTGAATTAATATGGTACCATTATTGCTGGCTTCAGGCCTAAAATACTGCAAATTCACATGTTATCCTTTTAAAGCCTTCAAGAGGCTTTATTATGGATCATCTTGCTTCAAGAAAAAGGTAATGATGGCCCAGTTTATAGTGTTTAGATGAAATAACTGTGATCAAAGTCAATAAGTCAAACTATGCGTTTCATTTAATCCTCACAACACTATGGGGTAGGTTGTATTATCACTCCATTGTACAGACAAGAACACAGGTGCAGAGAGGTTAAGCCATATAGCAGCTAATTTTAATTGAGAGCTTATGTACCTGTGTATTAGTCAGGCTAACGGTTCTGACAAACAAAGCTTTATTTCTCCCTCACAACACAAGTTAAAGGGGGCAGGGGCTGTAAGCTTGGAGGATGTAGAGACCAGATATATCATTTCCCCTCTAGTTCTGTAGGCCAAACTCAGTCACATGGTCACAGCTAACTGCAGAGGAGGCTGGGAAATGTAGTCTAGAGGGGTGCCCAGGACGAAGAGGACACTGAAGATATCGGTGATCATGAGTAGGCTTTTCCAAAGCAGGCATTCATATGAGATATACATAATCATTTAATCCTCATAAACCATAAGAGGTAGGTACTATTATTAGTATTCCCATCTTACAGATGTGAAAACTGAGACTCAGAGAGAGTTTAAGTAAACTTTCTCAAGGTCACTTAGCTGGCGCTGGTAGAATCATATTACAAAGTCAGCAAGCCTGTTTTCTTAAACGCTTCCTGAGCCTTCATTGTGGGTTGGCCTAGTGATTGTTTACCAATAGAATTTGAGGCAAAAGTGGTATTCTGGGACTTCTGGGGCTGGATCATAAGATGCCTTGCAACTTCTGTCTGGGTCTCTTGGAACACTGTCTTTGGGAGCCCTGAGTCACTGTGCAAGAAGTCTGACTACTCCAAGACTGCCACACTAGAGGAGTCACGTGTAAGCTAACTGGTCAACAGTCCCAGCTGACTCCAGCCTTCCAGCCTCCTTGCCAAGGCACTACACATTTGAGTGATGACCTCTTTTTGAACTCTCCAGATCAGCACATCTGCCAGCTAAATACCACCAAATGACCTCTGTCAACACCACGTGGAACAGAAGAACAATCCATCCAAGCCTGCCTGAATTAAGGACCCACAAAATCATGAGATACAGCATAAGAAAATGGCCCTGTTTTAAGTCACTAAATTTTGGGGTAGTTTGTTACATGTCAATAGATAACCAGCACAGCAGTAGAGCCAGCTCTGACCAAAAGCCCTGGTTTTTAACCACTAAATTAGCTTCTGGAAGAATAGGTGATTGAGAAAAGGACAGAGCAGCCACATCCATCCACCCCTTCACCAAGTGCATGACAATGAGGTTCCACATCTACAGAGGAGTACACATGACAAAGAGCCCTGGCTCATATCTGCCCAGAGCCCCAGTCTGGTTAGGGGCCCAAGGAGAATATTGGTGGCAAAGTCCTGGAGGTGGGCACGGTAGAGAGGCTGCCAGAAAGGGAACAACCCCCTCCCCCAAAAGCTCTGCCCTAAGCTCCAGCTGTCCTACCTTTTAGGCCATCAGACTCCTGCTGAGCCACCCAAGACTTCCTGACCAACAGGAGGCCCCTGTGGGTCTGCTGGCCTCTAGCTCCCAGCCTGGCCTTGACAGCTGCCTCCTCCATTTCCTCCCCAACAGGGGTGTGGAGGGCAGCCACAGTATGGACTCTGTAGCCAGTGGGACCTTCGGGAAACCTGGTTTGAGGAAAACTCAAAGAGAATACTGCACCCCCTCCCTACACAGGTACTGCCCTCCCTGGAGGCAGGAGGACCCAGCTGCCAGTATTCTCCTGTCCTCAGATCACTCTGCTCCCCTCAGTTTATTCTCCTAGGTTTCTGCATTAATCTCTTCACCCATGCTTCCTGAGCTGTTTGATGTCAGGTCAGCCTGGTCCTCTTTTCTTGGGAGCTGCTAGAATTTCCCCTCCTCTGAGATTCCCTGCACCCCAGCTGCTTATCCAGAGCCTTCCATCAGCCCATCATGTGCCCGCCCTCCCTCAAAATGCTTCCCCTTTCACATCCCTATACAGGTATTCTGGCTTTGCCTCCTGTACCCTCTGGGCCTACAATGTGGCTCCTGAGACCCACAACTGAGACCCCATCAGACTAGCTTCCAGGTCTCCCAGGGCTCCAGCTTAGTGCTGTTGTCCTCTAGGGCCATCCTGACTTCGGTAGTGAGTGGGGCGGAGGGTTGCTGACTAGGCAGAAATGAAAAAATACACACACAAGTATGAAGAATTGAGGACAGGTGAATTTTCCCAGGATCACGTGCACACTTTAAAAGGGGCGCAGAGGAAGGCACTGCTTCACTTGAATGATGAACTGACAGGCAGGACTACTAAGGGGAAATTTGGGAGGCGGTGAGGGAGTGCTTCTAATTCCTTTTAGACCATACCACACAAATGTAGATATGTACCTCGTACAGTCCATGCAAGGCTCCACCATGCCAGTGCTCTTTTCCTGAGGGATTCCTGGTGTCACACACTCTCTACCAAATGGCTCTGCTGTTCTAGCCACAGATGGTACCATTAGGATAGGCACTTGGGCACAGACTTCTCCTTGCTCTCCTTTGACTTTGATAAAGAATTTCAATTGTTAGCTGGGTGGCAGTGTACCCAGCTAAAGTAGAACCTCTCCCAACCTCCCTTGCAGGTAAGTGTGGCCAAGTGACTACGTTCTGGCCAATGAGATGTAATTATGTAATTAAAGTCTCTTTCAAAGAGAGGGTGGGGCCTTTGATCCACTCCCAACCCTCTCCGCCATGGTGCTCCGTGGAGTGTGAATGGCACTGGCTGGGCTCCCTTGTAGTCCTGGACTGCCTCTACCTCTACACTTCCTGTACATGAGAGAGAAAGAAATGTCCATCCTGTTTAAGCCACTATTTTTCGTCTCTGCTACTTGCAGCCAAAGCTGGTCTCAACGATCAAATCTCCTGACCCACAGGTAGCCAGAAGCCTGTGAGGTAGTCTGATGTAAGAGGTTGCCATTGTGGGTGCTCCTTCCTGGATAAGGATGCTGCTGACCCAATGAGGTCTTCTCTCTTGGAGAGTTTGAGTGGGAGACAGATTTAGAGGTGGCAGGATGGGTGGAGAGGAGCCTGGAGAGAGGTCAGGGAGCAGGAGCAATGGGCTGCATAAACTGCAAAGTGGAGAAGAAGAGGGAGTCAGCTGGTAGCGGCAGGAGTATCAGAAGCCAAGCAGAAAAGAGCCGAGTGCCCACAGAGCCAGAGCCCTGGAAGGAAGAGCAGCCGCACCTGACGAGACTCCACGTTAACCTGGTCACTGGAGTCACGGTGTATCCTGGGAGACATTCCCATTCTCCAGGAGATTCCTTGTTTTCAAGTGTGTTCTTACAATGAATCTCTGAAGTCACTTGACTCTAAGTTTATTTTTTGGCACCTGAAAGAACCTCATCTATTCATTTAATGAATTTCAATCAGACCACAGGCAGCACCTGACAAGAATGAGTCTCTTTGGCAGGACAATGGGTCAGTGGATTCAGGCTTGTCCCAGAAATTGCCACCGCAACGAAGTGCCTAGCCTGGTCTATCTCTGTCTCAATCCAGCTTTGCCCTCCTGAGAAGTAGCAATATGTCTCTAGGCAAGGAGATTATAACATACACCACTACAACCACCACCACCACACCACCACCACCACTGAGTTGAGCTACCTGGGGTGGGAATGGAGTGGCAGGAAGAACAGGAGGCTTGGACACACATGGACTCAGGTTTTCACTCAGACTCCATCCTTTAACCAGCTTTTCGAGCCTGCACAGATAATTAACTCCTCTGAACTTCACATTCTTCAAGTGTAAAAATAGGAAGGATAATAGCATTGCACAGGTCTGTTGTGAGGATGGAAAGCATCCCAGGGCCCGAGAAACAGCCCAGTGCAAGCACACAGTAGATCCTCTACAAAAGCTGGCATTTCTTTCCTGCCTGCTAAGGCAACCAGGGGCTTGGGAAGGAAGATCTGGATCTTTATCCTTCCTGGGGCCAGGGTAGGGGGTCGGGGAAGCGGGGCTGGTCACACAGACCCCAAGAGAGACGCAATCTTTTCCTGCCGCTTCTCAGAACAACAGTAGGGCACCAGGGGGTGATCACGACCAGCCTGTTCCAAAAGGCCATCATCTGGAGTTACTTTCACATTCTTTTAAATAGATGTATATGATGTATAAACTTTTGCCCAGCAGTTTTACATACATAAGAGGCTTGGCATTCTATTACAGGTTTCTTAAATATGGTTATAAGCTTACATTAGGATATTAGGCTGTAATGACAAATGCAGCCCTCTCACATAAAACTCCAATTCTCCAAACACTAGAATATTTGCTTAATGAAAAGAGTTTTACAGGCTCTCCAGATCCAGTTCATCTTTATTCTAGTCCTTAATTTAGAGAAGAGAGAAAAGTTAAACGTCACACACACAAACCTCCTACTTTTTCTTTCTTTCCAGAAGATTAGCCCTGAGCTAACATCTGCTGCCAATCCTCCTCTTTTTGCTGAGGAAGACTGGCCCTGAGCTAACATCCGTGCCCATCTTCCTCTACTTTATACATGGGACACCCGCCACAGCATGGCTTGCCAAGCGGTGCCATGTCCACACCTGGGATCCGAACCAGCAAACCCCGGGCTGCCCAAGTGGAACGTGCGAACTTAACCTCTGCGCCACTGGGCCAGCCTCACCTCCTAGATTTTTCGACAAACACTCTGGTGTGGTCTGGCCAAAATCCTTTGAGTTTTTGCATACACACACACACACACACGCACGCACACGTCTGAAGGAGGCTTGTGAGAAAAATCTGGAATGTCATGGATTTTTTTTCTTTTCAATTACAGCTCAATAAAAATGTCCTCATAAAAGTTATAGGTAAGCAATTGCTTTGCCAGCAGGATGGGGCTACCCATATCCCGGGGAGGCCTGCCTGGTGTGACTCGGGGAGGAAGCAGAGGAAGCCAAAGCTGGTTCTCCATCATCCTCCCCCTCCCTCAAACAACACACTCATAACAGGCTCCTCTGAGGAACTGGGAACGGCTCATGCTAGAGAGGAGGTGGGGCGCAGCCTCCTTATTTCTGAAGCCCCTCTAAGTCTGTCCAGCCAAGAGGCCAGCTGGGGCTAAGCTTTATATCAGGCATAATATTTTGAAAATACTAAATGGTTGTGTTTTTCATTCCTCTTCCCCATAATCAAGTCCCCAAGAAGTAGGATTGCCAGATGAAATGTGGGACACCAGTTAAATTTGAATTTCTGATAAGTAACAAATAATTTTTTAGTATAAATATGTCCCAAATATTGCAGAGGACATACTTATACTAAAAATTTATTTGTAAATCAGTCAAGCCTGCCTAGAAGTAGTTTTGCCATTATGGCCTCAGAGAAATGGGAAAGAGAGGCCAAATCCAGTAGGAGGAGGCCCAGAGGATGTTCTGGTGAGAAAGGAAAAGAAAGTGAATGATTGAAGAAGGAGAAGAGGATAGAGGAGGGGGCAGCTGGCAGCGAGGCCTATAGATAGTGACCTCTGTTCTCCAAGACAATGTCCCAGGGACAAAGTGACAAGTGGAGAGGGTGCTTCGCTCTTTACCCATTTAGGCTTCTGAAAGATCATTGTGCACAACATGAGCAGCAGCAAGGCTCAAGGGGCCCCACAGCATCAGGGACCCCTCCCCACCATGACACTTGCAATAAACCCTGATGTACATCCATAATCCATCTTGGGCAACAGGAGGATTCTGAGAATTTGAGTTTTTAACTGGGAAGAGACTGGGATCTTATTATTTAGAAAATTAACTGTTCTCAGTTCCCAGCAGGGTGGGGTGGGGCTTGCGGGGAAAGTTAGAAGAGCCTAAAGAAAAACAAAGATGCCTCACTTACTTTGTACATCCCAGTGAAAAGAATGGCAGCAACATGAGAGCAGTGACATAGTATATATTGTTGTTACTTTTCCCTCAGTTTCTAGAACACTGCCTAGCACGTAATAGGTGCTGTACAGGGATGGGTAGAGTGAGTGATTTTCGCCCTACTCCAAGCCAGATTGCCTGCAGCACTGAGGGTCTCTTCGGTCCTGGGCCACGCCCACTGACCTCCTTCCCTGAGAACTGGCCTCGGACAGTCCAAGACCATGTGCACAGATGCCAAAGTTATGAGGTGCTTAATAAAACATGAGTTTCCTTCCTAACTCAATCCATCAGCTTCTTGTTCAGGGAAAAGTTACATCATCAGGGTCCGAAAGCCTTTTTAAAACAACAACAATAGTTACGTGCTGTGTTAAGCACTTTACATTATTTCATTTATTCCTGAACATACAAATCCCTCATAGTCAAATTCATCAAGTAATCCTTTATAATCTACCATCAAAACATATCCAGAATCGGATTCACTTCTCACAAACTCTGCTGCTACCATCCTCAACCAAGCCACTAGCATCTCTTGCCTGGACAACCAGAGTAGCCCCCTCACTGGCTCACCTTTTTTCACCACATTCTATTCCCCACATACCAGTCAAAATGTTCATCTTAAAATGCAAAGCAGATCATGTAAGCATCCTCCCGGGAATAAAATCCAAATTCCTTACCATGGCTGCAAGGCCCCATGGTTATAGGTCCTTATCTGCTAACGTTCTCTCCTTTACTCACTCTATTGCAACCACACTAGCCTTTGAATGCATTAGGATACAGGCTAGGTTACTGTGACAGAGACTCCAAAATACAGTGGCTTAAACAGACAGCTGTTTACTTCTCTCTCATGTCACTGTACAGAGGTACGTGGGCAGTCCAGACAGGTAAGGGGACTTGGCTCTAAGAGGTCATGCAGGGACCCAGGTTCTTTCCACCTTGTTGCCCTGCCATCCCTGAGAATGTTATCCTCATCTGCTTGGTTGAAGCTGAGTCACAGCCACATCCGTATCACATGGACTTCCACTGTTGCTACTTCCTGGGTGCTTCAGCATCTCTCCTTTGTCCCCTCAACCCTGCTCACACTTTGCATGTAGTCTCTTCATTAACAAATTTTCATTTAGCCACCCATGGTGAATTCTGTCCCTTGTTGGATCCTGACTGATCAGGGTCCACTGCACAGTGTGGCAAAGTGAACCACTCCCTAAAATTGAGCTTAGTCCAGCATATATATAAATTTTTTTTCCTCCCAAACAAAGTGCCTGAAATTTAACCAGAATTGACTTAAGGTACCTGTCTGGACTAAACTCTCATGGGTTGGCTAATGCCTATCATTGAACTAAAATGTTCACGGCAGTTTGTAGTAATATCACTCTCTATGCAACAAGTGTTTGTTGAGTGCCTACTGGGTTCATGGATGACCAGCACATTATGATATGACACTCCCATCCAGCCTTCCTCCCTCAGTGCCAAAGTTGGCCTCCTCTGAGTGTCTTTATTGAGTCTCCTGGCTCTTCTGGGCAACTCTTATACACCTCCCTTCATAGCCCTCACTCACTGAGCTGCCAGCATGTGCTTAGAGGTCTGTTTCTCATTGGACAGTGAGTTTACCCAAGGCAGACCCTGCTTTCCTGCCTCCCTGTCCTGCTGCCTGCTTCTAGAACATGGCCTGGACACAGAGTAGGGTCTTGCCTCAGTGAATGCCTGCTGAATCTGTAGGGAGATTTCAGCTCCCAATCTAATGGTTTGTTAATTTAATTTTCTTTAGAGATTTCTTAATCCATCCAATGGGAGCTAAAACAATTAACCAGAGTTGAGGGTGAGTGGGAAAAAGAACAGTGAGGACTAGCATGCATTGGTTGCTTATTCCAAGCCAAGAGCTTTACATGCATTGTCTTACTTAATCCTCATGATAACCCTATAGGAAGATCCTGTTATTATTCCCAATGTACAGATGAGGAGACTGACTCAGAGAAGTTAAGGGACTTGCACCAGCTTAGAGCTAAGTGGCAGGGGCAGGATTTGAACCCAAGTCCTTATGTTTTGAAGGCACATGCCCTTCACTCTTCTGCTCTCCTGCCTCCCACACACAATTAATCACAGTCAAGCCTCATCAATGTCATTGTGATGCACTATCAGGCTGTGAAGAGGAAACGGCCATCTATCTGTAAAATAAACAAGTCCTGGCATGCAGACAGAGGTGCTAATAGAGACACAATTTACCCATTTGCTCTGATCCCTGACAGGCTCAAGAGGGCTTAAACAACATTCATTCTCTGGGAAAGGGGGGAGTTTGGGAGACCCCTGCCCACACCCATGCCCTAGGTCCTAAAGGCTCCAGAGCCCCCCAGCAGGAGTCTGGCAGCAGGCATTCCCAGTGTTTTGACAGCCAGGGAGATAAACAGAGGTATTGATTTCAGAGAAACAGCCTTGGCCCTTAAGCCTTCTCTCCAAACACAATGTCCTCACATTGCTTGGCCATCAGAGTCAAGAGTGACAGCTACACTACAAACGTGCCTGGCCAGCTGCCAAAAAAACTCCCCAGCAAACCACAGAAACCTCCAAGGCACCCACACAAGTTTTAGGACCTGGGGACAACTTAGGCTGGGAGGAGGGAAGGTTTGTGATCATCTGGTAGGAAGGATATACGTCAGGCCTGGGCAGGAGGACAAATGGAAGCCCCCATCCCACATTCCCATCACCACACTGACTTGTCTCATTCTCAGTGGTCTAGACCTGGGCTATCCAGCATGGGAGCCACCAGCCCACGGGGCTACCGAGCACTTGAAACAAGGCTGATCCATGTTAAGACGTGGTGTAAGTGTAAAATACAAATTTCAAAGATTTTCACGGAAAAAAGAATGTTAAATATCTCAATAATTTTTCATATTGATTACATGTTGAAAAGACAATATTTGGGGTATAGACAGTTAAATAAAATATATTATTAAAATTAATCTCACCAGTTTGTTTTACTCTTTAACATGGCTACTAGAAAATTTAAAATTGCATATACATGGCTTGCATTATATTTCTTTTGGACAGTGCTGATCTGAAGGATCAAAAATAAAATGTAACTGAATTCAAAGTGAACAAATGTAAATATTATTTTTATCAAAATGTAAATTAAAGGAAAACAAAAAACTAAAATCATTTCCATGTATATTTTCAAAAATTCTTTTTCTAAAATATTCAAAGTTTTGATTAAAAATAAAAGGGAATATATAATTATTGAATATCAATTTAAAATCAAAATGATCTAAATGAACCTGAAAATCTTAATTCACCTTTTTGAAAGTCTTGTTAAATCTTATAAACAATTGTTATAAAAATAAAATTATTGACAATTCTAGTAGTCAATGTAAAGGAGTGACATGATGCTTCACACTTATTACATCTAGACCTACCTATATACACTTTAAAGAATACTATGAATTGTTCAGTATACCAGAATATTCCTCAGCTGTTGTGTGACTGTTATGAATATCACGTTAATTCTGGGTCACCTCCAGAACCCAGAAGCAGAACACAGAGACACTGGATGCTCAGCACTACTAGATTTTTGTACTGTCTGAGCAGACAACTGGACAAGTTGAACAAGCTATCTTTTCTCTCATGTAAGTGCTTCCACAGCTCAAATCCTCCCCCATACTCCAAGATTAGTGGCAACACAACCCACCAAACTTCATGAAATTCAGACTCAGTTACCTTTTATTTTGAGGACACAGAACAAGAGAAAGAGAAACACATTCTCTGTGGCTTAACTGGTATTAGTCACAAAAGTGGATAGATTTATGGGTCACTCTGCCAGTGCTGAAAGCCAGATCCCAGGTGAGCAAGGCTTCCATGTATCCTTTTTATTTTTAAGTTTACATACACCAAAATCCACTCTTCTTTGTTTTACTGACAGACGCATATGCTTGTGTAACCACCACCATGACCAAGATACAGAACAGTTGCAGCAGCCCCCAAAATTCTTACTAGCATTTGGTATTGTTGGTTTTTTCTTTGTTCGTTTTTAGCCATTCTAATAGATGTGTAGCAGTATCTCAATGTTGTGTGTATGTTTGTGATATGAAGGGACCTCTAAAAAAACAAGCTCAGGGAAGGGACACCTGTTTCCAGGGTCTACAGATGATATTGTCTAGGAGAGCCAAAAATTCCCCTCTTGGATTGGTGACTTATCTAGGAAAATGCCTTAGCGGGCTTTTTTGATGAGAAAGGGATGCCCCTAGGCTTAGCCTGCTTGGGAGGTCGAGATTTAGAGGGAGCTGACCTGCTCTGCAAATCCTAAGGGAGGAGGAATCTGGAGCCTCTTGAGGGACTCACATCTAGAGAGGAGGGTGAGAGACTAAGAATGGAGAAAAAGGAGAGCTGTGAGATACTACATACAGAGAGGAGCCTCCTGAACACGGCAGGGACAGGGGCAGAAGTCTCTGGAAGGAGAAATTCCCTGAGAATGGAGCCCAGCCAACAAATATCTAAGAATAGGGAGATTAGATATTGAATTTAGAGTTGTCTCCTGCTCTGTGCTGTGGTTCCCTCTGCCACACACAGCGGCATTGGGCGGGTGGTGCTTTGGAGGAAGAACAGAAGAGGGCAGTGTCAAGCCTGGGGTGAGGTTGAGGAGTGAGAGGCCAGAGGGTGCCAGCGAGGGTGGAGAAGGCTACAGACAATTGACTCAGGATAAAGGTGAGCCATCCTACCTATACCTCTCTCAGGGGGAAAACAGCCCTTCCAACTGTCAAGGAGAGCTCTGGGCTTCCTGCAGAATGTGGGCCTCAGTCTGTTTGCTTTGCTTTGCTTCTTTTTAATATGAAAGAAGAGAGAGACCTCTAGGAGAGCAGCTGTCAGATGCTACCCGTCTGCCACAAAGATGTGGCCTCAGCCCTCTGGGCTGTGTCTGGACTCTAGCTGGACTCAGTGTCCACATAAACTCAGGTGTCCACAGAGCACTAGAAGCCTCTGGATCCTTTGGACCCAGAAAAGTAATGTATTAGTCAAACCTCATGTATTAGTTTCCTATTGCTTCTGTAACAAATTACCTCAAACTTAGTGGCCTAAAACAACACATTTATTATCTTACAGTTCTGTGGGTCAGAAGTCTGACATGGGTCTCATTGGGCTAAAATCAAGATGTTGGCAGGACTGCATTCCTTCTGCAGGTTCTAGGGGAGAATGCATTTCCTTTCCCTTTCCAGTTTCTAGAGGCTGTTCTTTGGCTCGTGGCCACTTCCTCCACCTTGAAAGCTAGCAACAGGGAGTTGAGTCCTCCTCACATTGTATCACTCCAATCTCCTCTTCTGTCTCGCTCTTCCACTTTTAAGAATTTCTGTAATTACATTGGGCCTACTTGGATGATCCAAGATACCCACCCTCTCTTAAGGTCAGATGAGTAGCAACCTTAATTCCATCTGCAACCTTAATTCCCCTTTGCCGTGTAAAATAATATATTCACAGGTCCCAGGGATTAGGATGTGGACATCTTTGGGGGCCTAGGGGAGGATATATGCTGCCTACCACACTTGCCACTGGGCCTAAGTGAGATTCTGATCCAGAGAGGTTGGGACAAAGAGCAGTGTCTACCTATCTCTGAAAATGGAGAAAGTAGAAGGTGACTCTGGGAAAAATGAGCTGCTAATAAAAATAACATGAGTCAGAGAAGCAGCGGCTGGTAAAGACCTATGTCAAACATTGTCATAGGTAAGTTCCTAAGAAGCTACATGAAAATAACAGCTGTTTCTACAGATCATACTTTACCTACACTAGTGCAGCTTGCTGTTGCACAGAATCCTAGGGGACTACCCTTGGAACTGGGAAGAGTTGGAGACATCTCTGGGTTACCTGGGTCACTCCCATCCCAGCAAGATGGTCTGTTTGCTGCATATGAGGTAGCTCTTATGGCATCTACCCATGGCCTGAGTTACGCCCTCAGAATTGTGCAGAGAGCTCTATTGTTTCTGTCACAGCTCAGCACTTCAGTTCCTAGAAGACAGACTAGGTGTCCCCTGCCACTACCACCACTCTTTTCTAATAAAATCTTCCCAGGGATTCTGACAGATCCTCATCATGAATGATGTGGTTTTCCACCCTTCCCCATCCTTGTCACCCTCTTTTGGGCATATTTAATGTGTGAAGGGTTGGAGGCTTGTGGGGAAGGGGGTCACCAGTCTTCTGGTCAACCACATTTAGAGTCTAATGGTGGTCATAATCCAGCAACCCACCAAATTCTTCTCTTGGCTTTATTTACTGGAACATCCTCTCTCTCTCTTATCTATCTATCTATCTTTCTATCATCTATCTATCTATCTATCTATCTATCTATCTATCTAATCTCAGATGTCTTTAGATATTTGATGTTTGCCCCCCTGCTGAACCTACATGCTCAGATGCCCCTCTTGCCTCCTTAGCCCTTGACTTGGGCTAGGGTTGGGGCTGAGACCAGCCCCTCAGACTCTCAACTAGATGGAAATCTTTCTTCAGACTTTGTCAGTTCCAGCATCTCTGACTCATTTAGTTCTTGGAGTAATTGCAGAAGGGGCTTTCAACCCTACTGCTCTGACTGTAGCACTTGATAGCAGGGACATTTGGACCCTGACATTTTGACCTCCTTGTACATTGATCCTGAATCTCTGCCTTGTGAATATTCTTTGCACTAAGAAATCAATAAAAGGGGCCGGCCCCATGGCCGAATGGTTAAGTTCGCATGCTCCGCTTTGGTGGCCCAGGGTTTTACCACTTTGGATCCTGGGTGCAGACATGGTACCACTCATCAGGCCACGCTGAGGCGGCATCCCACATAGCACAACCAGAGGCACTCATAACTAGAATATACAACTATGTACTGGGGGGCTATGGAATGAAGATGAAGAAGAAGAAAAAGAAGGAGGAGGAGGAGGAGGAGGGGGAGAAGGAGAAGGAGAGGAAGAAGAGGACCACGAAGAAGAAAAGATTGGCAACAGATGTTAGCTCAGGTGCCAATCTTTGGGGGGAAAAAAAAGAAATCAATAAAAGCTAAGTCTTTTAGCAGTTTCACAATGAATAATACCAGTAGAAATAATCACTCTAAATAAAACTGGCAGTAGCTAAACCTACAAATTGTGAGGAACATCTTTGGTTTGCTGAATACAAAGTTGCAGAGAAGAACAGAATGACCCCGACACAAGAAAGACCCCAACTCGTTAAGCAAAGGATGCGGGGAGACTGGTGACTCCCTCCCTACTCCCCTCAATCCTTCACGCATTAACGTATGCCCCAAAGAGGGTGACAAAGATGGGGAAGGATGGAAAACCATGTCATTCGTTATAAGGAAACATAGGAAGCCCTGGAAAGATTTTACTAGAAAATTAGAGGAAACTGGACAGGCCCACTCCTCTCAGCACTAAAAAGAAGGCCACAGTGGTAGAGCTTGGTGTGGGGATTGTAGGGGAGGAGGACATTTCCTCTCCCCAAATGTGGGTTCGTCTGGCCGGAGAACGAATTAAATTCACATGAGACAGAATAGCAAGAGAAAATTAAACAAAGCTTTATGAGGAACCATCGCCCAGGGCCTTTCTTCCCGAAGGAAGAAAGGGCACCGAAGAAGTGGGGTGCACACAGTGGTTATATACCCCCAAACACACAGTGGTTATATACCCCCAAACGGGGTGTTTCACGTGTGATTGAAATGTCCCTCCCACAATAGTCACAAGATTGCCCTGTCGGCACAGGTAGTGGTCTGCTATCTCAGAGGGCGTAGCTGGAGGCAAGTCTATTGTCTGGAGCTGGGTGGTCACAGGTGAGCACAGCAATCAGTCCCTAGCCTAAAGAAAGACACTTAATCCTTAAAGAAATGCCAGCGTTGGGAGGGGGAGGGAAGTTAGTTACAGGAGGTTACCAGACTAGCACAATAAAATGCAGATTTAAGTCCTTGCCTTTGGTATTGATTAAGAGTTTTTAGAGAGAAGGTCATCGCCTTTCTTCTTCCTGGTTCAGAGGGGGAGGCACCTTTTACAGATAGAGATTTACCTTACAAACGTAAATGTGTCCTAACAAAGGGCAAGTTCCATTCCTCCTTCCCTGTCCCAGTTTATCAAAAGCAATCAGCCTCAAATAATCCTGATGCCAAAGAGACATATCTTGGGGTGGCCAATTCCAGGTCCCCACAGGATCCTGGAGCAAAGAAGGCTAGAGCTAACAAGACAGGAGGATGAGAGAAGAAACCACTAGGAAGAGAGACCAGGGATGTGGAATTGGGACTTTTTTGGCATGCTAATACCATCTAGCATTTTTTAAATGTTTATCACATACCAGGGACTGTGCTAAGTACTTTCCATACTTTATTTCACTTAACTCTCATAAAAACATAAGAGAACAGCATTATGATTATTTTTCCCACTGAAGCCACTTGTCAGTGGTTTCTCGGGAAGCGACACAATGCAAATGAACACAAGCTTACAGAGTCTCCCGCAGTTTCACTGGCTGCCTCCACGTGATGCAGCATCCATCCCATTCACTCTGCAGAGATGGTTCCACAAACTCCCAGAAAAGACTAGAATGGAGAGTTCTTCTTCGGGCTGAGCGCCCTGACCCTCCCATTGGCTCTGTGCCAGCGGGCAAACCTCCCCTGTTCCAGCTATTCCAGGACAGAGCCCGGGCCAGGCCCCACAAACACCTGGCCTCATCCATCCCAAGAAAACAAAGCTGGGAAATCCCCCTGCCTGTCCTTGCCCTAGCAGCCACATGTCCTGCCTCTGTGGCTGGGCTGGGGACAAGCGTGAGGGCTCCAGGTACAGGACTCCCAAAGTTAAGAGTTTCAGGTCACATTGGTGAATCATTCTGCAAGCAGATGCCACAGGTCTCTTCTCAGACTGGGAAACATGCAAGGTCAGCGTCAGCAGATCTGACCCTAAAAATAGGCTCTCGGATGCCAGTCAAGGTGGCCGTGTGTGCAGCTGCCACACACCCCACGGACCAGCACCTCCTGACCCAGCCAGCTCCCAGCACGTACAGGTAAGGCCCTCGGGTGGGGAGGCTGACACCTCTTGGGTCTAGTCAAATGTCCTTTGAGGCCTGGGTGCGGAGATTAGAGGCCTCCCTTTCCACCCTGTTCTGGAACTGTGGAGAACAGCTGACATCCTTTTAGTATGAAAGGCTTCTTGTTGCCCTTTCTCTAGAGACTGCATGGAATTTTCTCCACTTCCCTCCCTCTAATTCTGAGCTTCCAGTTCAAGGACCATTTCTAGAGGATAATAGGGTGGGTTAAAGCTCATCAGTCTCTTCTGAAGCATTGGATGCTTTATATCACATATCATATTCCAGCAAGGGTCTGCATTTAGCCAGTAGAGGGGAAAAAAATTTCAGAGGGAGAAGGGGATAAAGACCCTGAAGTAACTCACACCATGTGTAGGGCAGCACAATTACAAATAAGTACTCAGCACCGCAGGGATGAGAATCCTTCCTGTGTCCTGGGTAACGCGGGGCACCAGTTGGACAGAGTGACTGTTTTCGAAGCTTTTCCCAGTCCTGGTGGGAGGATGAGGTTGGGGATGACTGCCCTGGGAAAGATGGGGATACTGGGTCACCGAGGGACAGAGCCACTCGACGAAGACAGCAGCATGTGTAGGTAGGAAGGTGGGAAGACGTCCTGTGTCTCAGACCAGGACTCTCCCATTAGACCCTGGTGCCCTTGTCCTATGGCCACAATGGCCCCTCATGGGCCTGGAACCCAAGAGCTGCTGGGTATGGGGCGGGGGTTGGGGGGAGGGGGCTCTGATTGTTCAGGAAAGCTGAACACATTCCAAGGGAAAAACCTCTCAAGTAAGAAGGGAAGGGGCATGAGGTGCACTTGTGGAGAGTCTCCTCAAGTTAAGGCCCCAGCACCTGACGGTCCCGGGTACTTGTAGCTTGTTCTGTCGCCCTGATCTCTCCCTTGTGGCCCCTCTTTATTCTCTTCAAGAGAAAATCATTTTGGTCCCACCAAATGACATTTACGAACAACACTTGAAGGGCTTCTGAGCTGAGTCCTGTACAAGGAAAGAGCCTTGGACATGGAGGGGAGTAGGAGAGGGTCTGAGGTTAGTGGGAGGTCAGTTGGCCCTGACGGCTCTTCAAGGGCAAAAGCAGATCTGTGCTGGGGGTGAGAGGGAAGGCAGTGGTCCTCCACCATCTGATAAGCTGGAGGCTCTCACTGGGGACACTTCAGTTCTGGGGTGACACTGGGCTTGGGGGGAATCTGGGTCCTATCTGAGAGTAGAATTCCTGCGGCTGTTGTCAACCACACAGGGGATGAGGAGCAGAGGAGGGGCACTGAGGCTTGCCTGTTAGCATTTCCTGCAACCCTGCTGAGGCCCAGCTGAGTCTACCTGGGGAGGGGACAAGCTGCCCTCCAGCAGCCACTGAGCCGGAGTTGGCCTTCCATAGACACTGCACAGCCTTTGTGTATTGGTAATGTTTCCTGGGGCTGACGATGTGCCAGGCACTGTTCCAAGAGCTTCTCTTATAAGCATTAACTCATTTACTCCTCACAACTACAATAACCCTATGAGGGATGTACTTCATCATGTTCATTTTCAGATGAGGAAACCGAGAAACAAGGAAGTGAAGTGGTTTGTCAACGTCGCAAAGTCCAGACAGTGGTAGAGACTAGAATCCAGTGTGCCTCAGAGTCTGATGGTATAGCCACTGTGCTCTAGTGCCCCTCAGTGGGGTGGGGGCAGCAGTGACATCTCACTCTCCTGCCTCCCTCGAGGCTCAGACTCAAACCTAGGTCCACCCCCAGGGAGGCCTGGGCCTGGAAACAGCTACTCCAGGTCTTCAGCCAGACTCCAAAGCAGATGGTGTTTGAATTTTCTCTTCTGGTGACCCTCCGTGGTTCCGGTGACCACTTCCACAGTAAATAGGGGCTTAAGTCTCATAGCAGCCTGGCACAGCCACCAGATATTAACTGGCTGGAGAGAGTCCTTTCTCCTCCTCCCAAAACCTTGCTTGCACATCATATAGGAGCAAATGAGTCCCATCACCCATAGGAGAATGTTCAGGCTTATTTATGGCCTTTCCCATCTGCCACAACTACCCTTCAGAGACCCTCAGCCCTGGCCAAACTGCTCTATTCACTCTTCCCTATTCTTGGCTCAGAACTTAGCTCCCAGCAGAGTTGGGAATTCTCCATCCACCCTTCTCCCTGCCTCCTTGTCCTCCCTTCATGAAACATTCTTTGAACCCATTTCAGTGTGCCAAGGACTTATATTATCTCATATAATCCAACAACCAGTGAGATGGATATTATCCCCATTTTATAGATAAGGAAGTTGAAGCCCAGGAACGTGAGACTCCAGGTCCTGTGAGAGCTCTTTCCATGCCTTCATACCACTTTGTGCTTCACACTGGGGAGGAAGGCATATAGAATTGAAAGGCCCAGCCCTGCCCTCAGGAGTGTATACCTTATGACCAAGAATATCGTGGCCTATCTATTGACATGGGTTGGGATGCTCAGCTGCCTGGTTTGAGTTCCAGCCATACCACTTACTAGCTTAATGTCGTTACTAACTTCTCTGACCCTCACTTTTCCAATCTGTAAAATGGGAAAAGCTATTCCCTGTCTAGAGATTTTGAGCGTAGATAATCACTGGGCACATGATAAAAGTAACCAAGTGTATAATCATTTCTCTGCATCCTGCTAGAGCCTCGATTTCTTAGTGAGCTTTTGTGGCAGGTTAAGAGCTGAGAGCTTAGCCCCCAGCCTTCCCCAGGCCCAGAGCCTCCTTTGTGCAGCATCAAGAGACAGGCTTACGGAGGAATAGTAGCCTGGATGGAATGGAGGGGAAGCAGACCCACGGTGAGGGCCGCACCCCCACGGTCTACCCCACCCCCATTTCTCCTCACACAAACAAGCCTCATGTTCTGAGGTGACGCACAGCAGGAAACAGTTCTTAAAAGATGTGGGTTAAAAGGCCATTTATTCCTGAGTTCACGAGCTGTGAAACTGCCTGCAGTGTTTCCACACATTTTCAGAGGCAGCAAAGGCCCAGCTACTTAGGAGTCAGGACCCGCAACTGGCCTGCTCAGATGTCATGGCCTCTTGTCTCCTGTGCCAGAACCTTCTCTTCCCTACTGGGGCCTAGGCTGCAGAGGTAAAGTTCATCCCAATGGCAGCCTTGTCTGAGGAGGAAGCCATGTGTGGGCCTCCAGCCTACTCACAGTTTCTGGGAGGCCTGACTCTGCCAAACCAAGATTGGAGAAATCAATTACGAGTCCATAAATTACCACACAAAGCACTTTAAAACCATTCGAAGAGTTAATCAAACAAGTTAATGACATCAACACCATAGTAGAAGGAATATTAAATTACCTCTTTAAATGACGCCTTTTCTGTTTTTTTAATAAAAGGATTTTATATTAATTCACTTAATTGCCTCCTGTTAATGTACTTGCCAGAATCCAAACAAAAAAAAAAAATCTGTTAAACTTGGATTATGTCTGATACATTAAGAATTAAATTATAGACAACAGAAAATTCCTGGGTTTTCACATCTAGGTTTTAATTTTTTAAAGATCCACAGCCTTTATTTCCTAGTTGTGAACATTTTTGCAGATTTAAGATGCATAAAGACAAGCACTGACCTGTAGTAAATTTAAAATATGTATATCTATATACATACACTGCTGCCAAATTCCGCCCCTCTACATACCCCAGCAGTAGGCATTACTGTGCTAATAGAGTAATTTGCCCAACCACAACAACATTTTTAGTCTCCTTTTATTTCAAGGCACATTCCAAGCCCAACTTGGGTGGTGTCCTGGAAGAAATGTGGTGTGCATGCATTTAAACACAGACGAACTTCCCCCAATTATCCCAATGCATTAGGACATAAATATGCGACATACACATATGCACAGATATAGAATAACTTCAAAGGGAGAGGCAAATTTTTTAAAAGATTAGATTTTAAAAGACTTCTAGAAGGAAGAGATCTTTCTGGCCCAGCCCATCCCCGGTGCTTAACAGACAGATGGGTGAGTAAAGCTGGGTGGAGGGAGGGGACAGGGCCAGGTCTAACTTCTGAGGTGAAGTCAAGGAGGAAGTTATGCCACTTCCCATCCCCACTGATGACCCACTAGAGCACCCCAACATGAGGTGATTTAGATTAAGCCAGGAGCAGGCTAAGGCAAGTCATGGGGGACGGGGCAGGGTGCTGCCCTCTCTATCTGACATCTGTCTCTAGTCAGAAGGCAAGGAAGTTTCCCTCAGAGGTAGATTTACCCCAAAGCTTCAGAACCCCACACTTGCACTGGCCTCTTCCAAGGCCCTGAACCTATTTGGTTTTCTTAAAGAAATTGTACAAGCTTCAGGACCCACAAAACTTGATTCCCCTCTGGTTTCCCGGGAAGCACTGAGGGACTAGAATGAACTTCTGACATGACCTAGGCCTGGCTCAGCCACCAGAGGCCTCAAGGAGAGCACAGCCCCATCTTTGTGGAGCTCACACTTACTAGGAGGATACTCAGTGCCATGCGAGACGTAAGGAACACTTGGTCAGGCCTTGGCCTAAAGCCCACCTTCCTGCACCTCAGCCCATAGTTTTAGCGTGAGCATCTATTACATCCAGAACAATTCTAAAATAGAACTTACACAGGCTTTTTTTTCCCCCTCCATATACTCAAGTAATACATGTTCATCACAGAAACTTTAGAAAAGATGATTCCTTAAAAAGAAGAAAAATCACACATAATTCTATCATACTAAAATAAGCATATAGCCAGTGTTGATATTTTGGTGAAATGTATTTTTGTATAAGAACAGAATCACACTGTACATGCTGCTTCATAAATTTCTGGTTTCTTCTCTCCACTGGCACAAGCCTCTTTCCCTTTAATTCCTCAGAACCCCCACAAAGGCGGCTGTCTGTTGTGTCTAACAGTTTCACCAAAGGCGTAGGGTGACAAAGAGGGGGCTGACATAGCTATAGGGCACCACAAAGTTGAACATTGGGAATCCTTGTTCTCAGCAGTTCTGTGGCTGTTTCTCCCCTGGACACTCCTCACCTGGCTGTCTCTGGCCCCCACCACCCTCACCCCACAGCAGGATCCCTCACATCCCTTCTGGAGATGTTCTAAGAGGCTCAGAACTCCCCTTGCTTTCTTGTAGGAACAATGTAGCTCTCTTTGTTTCACACCACCACTTTCAGAGTCATGCTTCAGGACTTACCTTTTTCTCATCAAAAAAATCTCCAATGGTGTTTTTTGTTAAGCAGGAGGCCTCTTCTGTGGCTCACATTCTTGGGCATAGATACTCCACCAGTTTCTGCAGGTTCAAGGGGTGCACTTAGACATTTAATTTTCCCACTGAAATGAATGATGCATCTCTCCACTCTGCTTCTCCCATACTCCATCTTAGAAAGCAAAAGAGTTCAGTTTGGGTTTTTTGTTTGTTTTTCTGTTTGTTTTAAAAAGCATTTCTACTCCTTTTGTTACAGCTCCATTTTATCAAAGAAGAAAATGAAGCTTAGGAAGGATGAGACATGTAGATCTGAGAGTCCTCAGTGCCCGGTGGGCCTACGAGAGCAGTGAATGGCCACAAGCCAATGAATGTAGGGAGAGAGGGACAGAGAGGCAGAGAAGATCCAGGAAAGTTCCAGGTCCTGGGAGCAAGCAAGATAGAGTGGAAATTACAAATTAGAAGTCACAAGCAGCTTTCTGCCCAGACTGTTCTGTTTGGTCAGCATAGGTAAACAACAGACATGGTTATTTATTACAAAATATGATTATTTATTTATTTATTTATTTATTTATTTATTTTTTTGAGGAAGATTAGCCCTGAGCTAACATCTGCTGCCAATCCTCCTCTTTTTTCTGAGGAAGACTGGCTCTGAGCTCACATCCGTGCCCACCTTCCTCTACCTTATACATGGGATGGCTGCCACAGCATGGCTTACTAAGTGGTGCCATGTCTGCACCCGGGATCTGAACCGGCAAACCCCGGGCCGACAAAGCAGAACAGAAAAAAATTCCCCTGAGTCCTGCCACTTGCCCACAGTATGGACATGTTGATGGGTTTTTTTCTAGTTAAAAAAAAAAATATATATATATATATGTATATATAATTACATATATACACTTTTTTTTTACATAAACTCAAATCGCAGTGTCAAAATTATAGTTTTGAATTCAGATCAAAGCCTTCCCTCATTGGGCAAGGGAAACCTGTATCTAAATGCAAGCTGTACCGTCGAAAATTCTGAAATGGAGTCAGAATTAATGTGTTGATTATTTCCAGAAATAGCTCCTCAGTGGCAAGACCACTGTTTCACAGAGGGAAACGGCACTCCAGGCCTTGGTGGTCAAGGCCCATTTGGCCTCTGCATTCTCTGTTATCACAGAGTCTTTAAATGTTTTAAAATTAGCAGCATTTTAGCTCAGGTTCCCTCCAAGGCGGACCCTGAGACCAAGGTTTCGGTGCAAGTTGTTCATTTGTGAAGTGCTCCAGCAAGCACGGTGCAGAGTGGAAAAGTGAGACCAGGAGGGAAGAGAGCCAGCAGAGGATGTGTGAGAGAGCAGGGTACCACTCTGGGCATGGGGCAGGAGCACACTGGGGAGCCTCCAAGAAACTGTGTAGAACAGACTCTAGAATGGTCCCAGTCAGGGTGGGGGAAGCTGGCGTATTTATCCACCAACTCCTGCCCCTCATTGGCAATAGCTTCTGTGAGCACTTCCCCATGCTTCAGATCTGACTAGTGCAAAGACCAGAAAATACCCACAACCAAGAGATTCAGGGGCTTGCAGGAGGAAACCTTTTGTGTATAAGGGAACTGTCCACTTACACTGCAGTGATCTGAGCCGAGGAATGGGATGGGACAAGGATAGCATCTGCTACAGCTGCCTATATTTAAAAATCAGCAGGTTTCTGGGGCTGGCCCTGTGGCCGAGTGGTTAAGTTCGCGCGCTCCGCTGCAGGTGGCCCAGTGTTTCGTTAGTTTGAATCCTGGGCGCGGACATGGCACTGCTCATCAGACCACGCTGAGGCAGCGTCCCACATGCCACAACTAGAAGAACCCACAATGAAGAATACACAACTATGTACCGGGGGGCTTTGGGGAGAAAAAGGAAAAAATGAAATCTTTAAAAAAAAAAAAAAATCAGCAGGTTTCTCATGAAACTCTGCCTTCTGACTTCTCATAAAAATATCAGACAATCCGGGCTTGCATTCTCACATGGAATGGCAAGTGGCTGCCCCTTCAGAGAGGGCATTTGCTCTCTAGTGTGCCACAGTCCCCACTACTCCCAGATGTCTCCAGCTTGAAGCCAATAGTTAGGTTTTTGCTTGTTCGTTTTATTCTTACATACCCAGTCCACTTCCCTGCTCTGTATTACCTGCCTGGCTCCTCTAGGAAGGAGCCTGAGTTTGCGCTGCTCTGAGGAGGAGGCAGGCTGATGCTGCAATAGGCCAAGTAGCCTTCAAGTTGGCATTTGGTTTCCTCGGGCCAAACCTTTAAATATGAAGCTGCAGCAGGAACCTGGAGGCCTTTCTGGACAACCTGCCCAGCTCTCATTATGACATTTAGCCTGTGATAGATATTGTGTGTGTCATCAAGACCTTGGCAGTTAATCTCTGGGTCAAATCTATGGAAACCAAACAGAACAGATTTGTCTTCCCCTTCCATCTTGGCTGTGATCTGGGAAACAGACGCTCCAACCTCTCTGAGGTTCAGAGATTTGGGAGCCATGCAGAGAGGGATGCACACAGGCCGCCTTCAGGATTTGGAAAGATTACAGGTCTGTGGTTTCTGGACAGTTCTGTGCTTTGTTCTCATTCCCCATCAAATCTGCGTGCTGGAGGATAATAGATCCCAGAGCTCCCTGTGCATGCCAAGCCACTCTGGGTAGGCCACACCACTTCCTCTTCTGTCTGGAAATTCAGCCGCGGCTTTCAGCACGGAGATGGGGATGGGGATGGCTCCTTCCACAGGATAATGAAGGAGGAAGGGCCTCAGCAAGGGTGAGGTCAGCTTCAGTGATCAAAGGAGGCAAGCAGAAGTTTCAGAATGCAATTTACTCCAGCATCTCCCTAAATCACCTCTTCTGAAGCTTCCTTTAGTGGTTCAAAATGGCCTAAACTTCCAAATTTAGGTATATGGTGCCCAGCTTCTACTTACTTTGAAATAAAAAGAGTTGGTGCCATGGACAGGCTGAGCTCCAGACCTCTCAAAATGAAGGTGCCTGGACCTGAAGCAAGCAGAGCTATAATGGCACTCTTAGGATCCTGAGGTGTCTGTGCTGGTTCCTGCCACAGAAGTTTCTGGCCATCCCTTGAAACAACTCCCCACTTTGTGACTGGAAATGCCAGCAGGCAGGCCCCAGAAGGGAGTTCATGCCTGAGCAACCACCCACTACAGGGGCCTGTCCATCCTGTATTCTGCACTCGGCTCACATTCACCCCACTTCCAAATTAGCCCAGAGGCTCAGTCCTGCTTCATCAGCTCTGGCTGAGTCCCTAGCAGGCTCACAGTTCTTTATTTATTCACTCCCTGAGTCATTCATTCACTCATTTCATTCATTCACCAAGCCATTTCCTCATACTACAAATACTTTCTAAACACCTCCCCCATGTCAGACACTGAGTCTACAGAGACAAAGAACTCTAAGGAGCTGTCTTCAAGGAGCCCAGAGGAAGGTCGTCCAGCCCCTCACTCCTCCCAGTCCTGCACCCTCCTTCTAGGCTGAAGACCTGGCCTCCACTTCAGTGAGAAGATGGAAAGTATATTGAGCACCCTTACTACCCTTCTCCTGACTTAACAGCTCCTGACTCTTTAGCCATATTACTCGTGGGCAATTATCAAATTTCAGTGAGCATCAGACTCACTTGGGAGCTTGTGAAAATACAGACTCCTAGGCCCTTACCCCAGTCCAGGGTGCAACCCAGGAATCTGTATTTTTAGCAAGTGCTGGATGAGTCTGAGAGAAGTGGTCTTTAGATCACACTTTGACAGACCCCAAAGAAGGGTCACCCCTGCTGCCTATTGCTCCCAACCCCCAACTCAGGATTTTGCAGAAGAAAGTTACAGATCCTGCCTTCCCACGATCCTCAAAGACACACACTGCTAGCTAGTGATCCTTTAATTTATCTACTGTGAACGTGGGAGAATCAAATTCTCCATAGAAGTGCTTTCAACCCCTTCTTTTTCTTTTTAAAACTTTTTAATGGAAATTTCAAACACATACAAAGAGAAACAGTAACTACCTTACGACCATCATCCAACCCCAACCACCATTATCCACAGCCAATCCTGCCTCATCGCACCTCCACCTATACTCCCCACCCCACACACAATATATTATTACATTTTCCAACTATATCGTCTTTGAAGCAAATCCCAGACATTAGATCATTTCGTCTGAGTATTTCAGTATATGTGTCTAAAAGATAAGGCCCTGTGATGTAACTTAACTGTCCTCTGAATCTCATGCAAATTGGTATTTAGATCTAGACTCTGAAGACTCTGATCAAAGATTCAGGTTTTTCTTTGGTGAGACTACTTTTGTGGTGGTGGTACGTTCTTCCATCAGAGGGCCCATAATGTCTGATCATCTCTTCTTATGTTACTAGCAGTCAATATTCAATGCCTACGTCCGTTAGCTCATTGGCTGTTATAAAATGGTGCTTTCTTCCTTCTTTATTACCTGGAATACTTCTATAAAAGATAAAATTTCCCTCATCTACCCAGTAGTACAGTTTGTATCAGAAAGGAACAATAAATGCTGGATTCTTTCCCTTTACTTATCCATCTGCAAAATAACGAGCTGGTTCTCTAGCATCTTCCAACAGTGAACAGTTGTTTTAAGTATCATTACTATTTCGATGTTTGACATGTTTCAATTCGCTGCAATTGTTTTTATTATTCATGTTCAAATTGTTCCATTTTTGACAAGAGGGAGCCTCTTTGAGTTTATTCTGAGTCCTTTTCACATGATCCTAGTGGTCTTGGAACTACCAACTCTTTTTTACATTTTTCAGATCCCTGGCCTGCCCCTCCTCACACTGCATCCCCCACCCTACCCCCTCCCATTCAGCAATTACTTCTCAGAAGACAAAGACCGTGTGTTACAAACATTCTCAACTTACAATCATCCTCATCTGTAAAATGGAGATAATAATAGCGCCTATCTCCTCGGGTTGTTAAGAAGATTAAATGAGTTAATAATTGTAGAGCACTTGGAACAGTGCCTGGCATAAAATACGTGCTACATAAATATTTGCTAACTAAATAAATAATATTTCCTCCCCATCACTCACCTCCATGTTTCTCAGTTACCTCACTTTTTACTCCTTCCTTCCAGTCTCAGAGCACCAGGAGCAAAACTTCCCTTCCAAGGGTGTCTGAGTGTAGATGTATCAGTCGTTCAACTCAGGGAACAAACCTGCCCAATTCCACAGTGAATTCATTTCCTTGGGGACAGTGGACACTCTTCTCCTGCATTTCACTTGCAGACCCTGACAAGCTCTCCAAACACACGTGTCAATCTCTAAACCCAGCTTTCTACCTTGGAACATCTCTTCTGAACCCCTAGTAAGTCAGCACAACCACCAGCCTCCTAGTGTGTGAGCGGCAAACAGTGACTTCAACTGTCTTAACAAGCTGACTAACCCTCACACAGCCAAATCTCCTCCTACTCTGTTGATCGAAAACAAATAAACAGCCAGTTTTCTTAATCAGCAAAATGGGTTTATTTTGGAAGAACAAAGAATTGCAATTTGGGACATGGTCTATTGTGAACCTCAGGCAAGTCTGGGAAAACAAAGGAGACAAACATTCTTTATGAAGTTGGGCAGGGCTGTTATTAACAGAGAGTCTATTGGAGGAAACTGAGAGTTTGAAGTATAGTGACTTTTCATTAGCTGAGTTATGGCAGTCTCTTATTGGCTGAGCTCTTGCGGGACAAGAAGGAATTTCTTCCTTCCTTCTGCCAGGGTAGTAAAGTAGTATCACTTCCTGTCCAGAGATGCAAGGTATGGCTCTGCCTGTGGGGGTCTGTAGCCTCCTGACTCCATTTTAAAGGAGGTTTCTGTTTATTAATTCTCACAACCCTACGGCTTCTGAAGCCCCGAGAATGTATATGGCTCCCAGACTACACAGGCTCTGGATTTCCAGATGTGCCCCTTCCAGTGGCCGACGGCTCTCTGCGCATGTTGAGTACCACCAACCTGGAATGGCAGGGACCTTCTGGGCCTTCCTATTCGGGTTCCAAATGGCCCAAACAAGCAGATTCCATTCAGATAAAGGAAAAAGTAGGCACTAAAGAAGAGGTAAAATCTAAAGGAAAGGAGGCAAGAGACCGGCTGCTGCAGGGATTTCTTAGGCCTGAAGCCGACCTCTGGTCTGTGGCAAATCCTCCTCAGCCCACGTCAGAGGGTGCCCAGCACTCTTGCTCTGGTGGAGACTGGAATGTTGAGGAAGTGTTGTTTAACTGTCATCATGGCCTCCCTGCTTGCCTCTGTGGCCTGGGAGGAGGAAGCAGGAACACAGCAGGCCAGCGAAATGCCTGCCAAAGCTTAAGATCAGCTTATCCCTACCTCTCTTTGTGAAGCCCATTTCCTACCTCTGTCCCCTGCTAACCCCAGTCCTGACTTTCTCTCATGACCAGCTGCAGAAAGGAAAGCAAATCCCTTGGCTCCAAAATGACATCCGGAGAACCGAAGACAAGCCTCAAGAATGCCTGCCCATCTGCCCGGAGGCTGCTGCCGAAGGCAGAGGAGGAGGAGGAGGCAGACTACTGCGCCCCTGGGGCCTTCGAGTTGGAGCGCCTCTTCTGGAAAGGCAGTCCCCAGTACACCCACGTCAATGAAGTCTGGCCCAAGCTGTACATCGGTGACGAGTAAGTCCCCAGGCCAATCCTCACCTTCAGCCTCGCCCAGGAGAAGGCAGCCAGCCCCTCCCCAAGTCACACCCTCGCCACCTCTTCACTATGAGCTTTTGCTTTTTAGCTTAGTTATTTTGTGAGAATTCTTTTAGTTAGGTCTAGGTTTATTTTCATATTACAGAAAACTCAGAAAAGGGGCTTAAGCAAGACAGAGCTTTATTTCTGACTCACATAAAGGAAGTCCAGAGGAAGTCAAGTTGGGGCCGTCACGGCAGCTCCAGGGTCATCAGGAACCTAGGCTTCTGTGCTTCTGCTCCACCATCCCAAGGGCGTGGCTTCCTTCCTCATGGTTACTGCATGGCTCAAGATTACTGATAGTGCTCCAGCCATTATCTAGGATCCAGACCACAGGAAGGCAGAAGGGAGTGAAGAACAAAAGGGCATCTTTCCAAAGGGAAATCTCACCTAAGACTTCCCCTACCCCTAGCTGCAAGGCAGGCTGGAAAATGTAGTTGTTTATTTTAGCTGGGTATAACACCAGCATGAATAAAGTCAGTTCTCAGTTTGGTGGCATAGAGCACATTAACCCATGTGTTGGGAAGCATAGGCCTAGCAAAGTTGAGATTGCTGTTCCCTCCACTAAATTTTTTTTCTCTTTTTTTTGTGAGGAAGATTGGCCCTGAGCTAACATCTGTGCCAATATTCCTTTACCTTACGTGGGATGCCGCCAGAGCGTGGCCTAACAAGCATGGATTTGAACCTATGAACCCTGGGCTGCCAAAGCAGAATGTGTGAACTCAACCACTATGCCACCAGGCCAACTCCTCCCCGCTAGATTTTTATAGCCACCATTCCCCACTCCTTAAACAATTGGGAAGTGCCTACTGTAAATAATATTAATAATAATAATGCCTGTCATTTATTGAATATTATGTGCCAGGCACTGTCTTAGCCATCTTCCATGTACGATCTCATTTTATTCTCACCATAGCCCAATGAAAGAGGTCACCTAATTACTCCCATTTTAAAGATAAGGAAACTGAGGTACAGAGGAGTTAAGTAGATGGCCAAAGGTCCCAGAGCTCAGTAGGTGGCAGAGAGCTGGATTCGAATACAGCCCAACCCAGAAGCTTTCATCTTAACTAGGACTCCTACTCCTCCCTCCCTCCCCCAGGATTTCAGCCCACATTCCATCTTTCCAAGGAGCGGGTGTGCAGGACCCTCCATGTGTGATTTCAATATACGTTGCGTTGCTTAAAACCTAAGGAGAACTGTCTAGTGGGAAGATCTAGGGGCAGAATTCTTTGCCTATTTTTTCCCTTAATATTTTTAAATTGAAAAAGTTACAAAAATTACATGCCCTTTGATACTAAATTAAACAACATAGAGGGTTATAAAAACAAACTGCATAATCTCCCTTTGTCCTCTCTTAATTTTGCCACTGAGTAACTAATATTAAGTTTACTTGCATACTTCTACGACTTTATGTATGCTATTGCAAACATAAGAAAACATATGCACACATATAAAGGGTTTTCATTTCTTTTAAAGAATTTTTAGCAAAAAGAAAAAAGGAATCATACAATTCTGTATTTTTGCTATTCCATAGTATAGCTGTACCCCAACTTATCCAATCATTTCCCAGTGTGAACATTAGGGGAGTCTAGGGCAAGGGTATATAGGGACTCTCTGAGCTGTTTTTTTCCAAAAATAATAGCTTCAGTGAGATCTATCTCATACTCCATAAAATTCACTCTTTTAAACTGTACAAGTGTACAATTCAGTGGTTTTATATAGTCACAGAGTTGTGCCCCTATCACCACTATCTATTTTCAAAGCATTTTCATCACCTCAAAGCATTTCGAATCCATTACGTACTCACTCTACATTCTCCATCTTGACCTAGTCTTAGGCAACCACCAATCTGCTTTCTGTTTCTATGGATTTACCTGTTCCGGACACTTCATACAAATGGAATCACAATATGTGACCTTTTGTGGCTGGCTTCTTTCACTTAGCATAATGTTTTCAAGGTTCATCCAAGTTGTAGCATATATCAGTATTCTATTCTTTTTTATTGCCAAATAATCTCTGTACCGTTTTGGCAACTTTTCTCTAAGTCTAAAATTAGTTCAAAATTAAATATACATACACTTGGACTCAAAATATCACTATAAGAGACGTAATTTATGGAAATAAGAGTACCAATGCATAAGGAAATATGCACAACAATGTTTATTTTAACACTGTTTGAAGTAGCCAAAAAAAGGGTGGGGGGTGGAATCTGAATCTCTTATCTTTTAATAATAAAATATTAAATAAATGTAGTAAACATATGGTTTTTCTACCATAAAAGCAATATATGCCCATTACATTAATATAGAAGTCTTTGTTTCTCTATTTGTAATAGTTTAAAGAGAACCTTCCTCATAGGGTTGTAAGGATTAAGTGAGATAATATATGTAAAATATTAGTGCAGTGCCTAGTACCTAGTAAGCACTCAATAAAAGTTAGCTGTAATAATAAAATAGTGATTAATGTAAGCAAGAAAACTTTTAAATCTCCCAGAACAGTCACCAAAGCCCACTAGTCTGAAGCCACTCCTATTAATAATTCAGTATATTTCTTTCTAGGCTTTCTGTGTATTATTTTTGGGTTTGAAATTTGTTTTTATATAGTTGTAACCATAATGCTTTTTCATTTTATTTTTTTCCCACATAGCATCATTCATAAACTTTTCCCTTATTACATCTCATATATTTAATTACTATATATATAATACACATATTATAATTATATATATACAATAATATATCAGATGGATATAAGATCATTTATTTAACCACTTCCCTATTGTTAGACATACCAGTTATTTCCATGTTCTCGCTTTTATAAATAATGCTGCAGCGGACATCTTTATGCATAAAAATTTTCTCAGATTTAGGATTATTTCCTTAGATCTGACCCTAAAAATGGTATAACTGGGGGAAGGAGGATTGAGATTTTAAGACTTACACTGTCTCTATGTCTTTATCTATGCTGTTCCCTTTGTCTAAAATGCCTTCCTTTCATCTCATCTCTGTGTCCAGATTCTATCCATTCTTCAAAGTCCACTCACGTTACTTCTGCCATGAAGTTAGCTTTCCCCAATCCCTGTAGTGAGAAGAAAGTTTTTCTCCCTGTACTATATTATTTACCTTTCCAACAGCATATAATAGTAATAACAGCTAATTGTATTGGATTCTCACCATGGACCGTGCCCTGTGCTAGGCATCTTTAAACTCCACAACAACCCTATGAAGGAGGTGCCATTTTTACTCCTATTTTACAAATGGGCAAACCAAGGCTCACAGAGCTCATCTATTTAGTCAATCAGTCAGTGAGTATTTACTGGGCACCTTAATAGGAGCTGTGGGAGATACAAAGAGGAAACTGAGGCTCAGTGAAATTAACTGACTAGCCCAAGGTCACCCACCAGCCAGTGATAGAATTTATACACAAATCCAGATCAAGAATATGTGGTCAGTCAGATAAAGCAGCTGTTCTACAGTTGAGGAGAAGCGGTGTGTAGAAATGTAACAGGGAACAGAGAGAGAAGTAGTTTGCAGGGATGGAATGCAGGGTTTGAGTCCTGACTCTGCCAGTTACCATCTGTGTGATCTTGGACAAACTGGTTTACATCCCTTCTCCTTGTACGGGCAGTAATAGGGCATATCTCATAGGGTGAAGATTAAATGAATTAAAACAAGTAAAGTGCTAGACTAGTAGCTGGCACACAGTAAACCCTGAGTAAGTGTTTGGTATTAGTATGGATCTGAGAAAGCATTACAGAAGAGGTGAATCCCAAGCTTGACTTTGGAAGATGGGTAGGATTTCAACAAAATTCCAGCCAGAAGGAGCAGGATGAGAAAAGACATAGAGGTAAGAGCAAACAGGGTGATTTACCTGGAATACAGGGGACAAATGTGGGAGAAGGGGCACTTTCAGAAGGTCTGGGATTATGCCATATTTTACCAGTGTGTGGTGAGCCTAGATTTAGCCATGTGACAACAGGTAACCCCAACATCTTGGTGGCCTACCACAATAATAGTTTATTTCTCACTCATGTGATGTGTCCCTGGTGGACACGTCGGCTGGTTCTAACTGTGCTTCATGTCCACTTTACTCCAGGACCTAGGACTCAGAAGTAGCCCCTACCTGGGATTTTGTGAGTCTCCTGCAGAGAAAAGAGACACATGGCAAACCACAAGTTGACTCAGAAGTGACACATGCCACTTATGCTCACATTTCATTGGCCAAAGCAAGTCCATGCCAAAGCCTCAAGTCAACGGGGTAGGAAAGTGTAACCCAACCGTAGGGAGGGGCAGCAAATATTCCAAATGATAACACACAGACTGCCAAAGCCACAGTCTACTCTTGGGGTAGAGACTCTAGGCAGGTCCCTTTGCCTGATGAGTGAAAGGGCCTATATCCTCATCTCTAAAAATGGTTACTGAGGAGATTCAAAGAAATACGGAATGTGAAAGCATTTTGTAAATTATAAAGTAATAGACAAATGCAAATGTTATTATTATTATTGCTACTTAGTGAGAAAGAAACCTGGGAAGGTAGGTCAGGGTCAGCTTGTGGAAGGCTGAGGGCTGGCCAAGGGACTTCATTCAGGAAGCCACTGAGAGTGTTTGAGCAGGACAGACATGTTCTAGTTAGTAGAGTTCCAGACAGTAGAGCTTGACGCAATAAGATACGCTTGCCTCCTTGATATCTGACCATAACCTTGCTTCTTTCAACCAAGATGATGTCACTCCCCTTTCAGTTCAATCCAGCTCTGTCTAACCGAGCCTCAAAACAAACACACACACACACACAGTCTAGGCAAGCTCCATGGTCAGCGTGCGTGACCTGCATGCACAGCAGGGGCAGGGGGCTAAAGTCAGCACAGAGTGATGTTTGTCCCCTTCTCTGCTTAGGGTCCCTCCTAGACATCCACTTAACAAGGTTAACAAGACTCATAGATGCTTACTGAGCAATTAATTCCACTGCTAGTGCAACCACATGGAGGTTATAACCCAGCCGAGAGCAGGCACAGCTGCCGGCGTTTCTTGGTCTCTTTGCAGATGTTGCCCAAAGCAGCAAAAAGTTCCAAGCTGCCTTCTCATGCACAAAGCCTCAGTTTTAATTTGATATTTGCACTTAGGTTGAGTTTCTCCTTTCCCTAAAAGCACCTAAGACTTTTGAAAGTCGAGTACTAAGGCTCTGGAAGTTAGGGTGGTCAGGACCCAGGGTGAGGATGGGTGTCCTGGGGCAGCCAGAGCTACTGGCTGTACCTGGAATCTAGACCAGTGATGCCTGGGACCTGCTGGGGACCAGACTTACCCCCAAGAAGCAGCTCACTCTTTCCCCCACCCTCTCCCTTCAAGGGCTTCTTTATGGAGGGAGGCAGAATAGCTGAGCATCTGCTCCAGAGCCACGATGTCTGGGTCAAATACTGGTTTCTGTGTGGCCTCGGGCAAGTCACTCAAGCTTCCTGAGCTTCAATTTATTCACCTATAAGATGCAGATTTAATGGATTAATATATATGATGCTTAGTGCAGTGCCTGGCACACTCAGAAGTGTGAACTGTTATAGATCAGACAGGTTCTGGAAATTCGACAGTGTGAGAGGAAGGTAAAGAAGTCACTATTTTTGCCACTAAGGGTCCCTCATGCTAAGGGCAGGGCAGCCTTGGGACAGAAAACACCCCTGGTCAAATTTCTCCCATGAGATGCTATCATGAACCCAAGGCCAGGTTGGAAGGAAGGTCCCTCCTAATGGCCCTTCTCTAGCTCATGTACCAACTCCTTCCACAGACACTGTCCTGGCCTTCCAGGGCCCCAGTGGCCTAAGGCCTAAGGAGGCAGAGCCCCATCAAAGCCCTATGGGCCTGTGGGTTTCAGAATTTCTAAAGCATTTTCTCAGTCCCAGCTTATCTGAAGGGGATCACCTGGTGACTCCAAGTCCCTATTGCTTAACAGCCTGGGGAAAACAGAGGTGGCCCCACCACCACAGCCTGGGGAGAAGAGGCCACAGACAGGAGGGGGATGTGGTTGGTGTTCAGTGTGCTGGGTCAGCAGAGGGGGTTTGCCAGCCACCGTTTGGATATTCTCACAGAGAAGTCTTCCTCGCTCGAGGCGCAGCCACCGTCTCCCGACTCATTTCCCACAACTTGGTAGGGGGTCTGAATCTGCCACAGTGGGAACTGTAGGGTCAGCATGGAATAAAGCAAAAGCCCTCAAGCGGGATTCAGAGCACAGGGTTCAAGCTCCTAGTGTGGGTGGCCACTGTGTGTGGCCTTTAGCAAAACATTTTACTGTTCTGGGACTCAGTTTCTTTATTTGTAAAATAAAGGGATGACGTCAAAGGTCCCTTCCAGCTCTAAAGTAAAATTCTTTAAGAAATGTCCTATTAAATAAATTAGGCTTTATTAAGTTCAAGCACATACTTATTTTATTACTTTTAAGTCATTCAAATTAGGTTAACCAAGTGTTGCCCTCCAGAGAGCCAGGGACTGGCGTCAATGATGAGATAAGAATAATTCATCACCTCTTATCAATCAGCAGTCCCTAAATGGGTACTTCAAAAGTGCTTGAGTATGCTTGAAAGCAGTATGTTTCTGCAATTTAAATATTCTCACTTTAATCTCATTCATATCTTTCATTTGCTTAACAAAATCTTTTTTCTTTCCTATAGTCAGCAGGAGGGGAAATATCCTGGCTACTGTCAAAGTGCGTGCAAATTCCCAGCTAGGACAGCCTCCTGAAAGTAAGGCTTGGCTAAACAGGGTAACCGAGAAATTGCTCTTTCCTCTCCTGCTGTAGGCATCCCTGTGAGCCTATACCAGGGCGCTGTGGAGCTGCTTTGCCACTTGAGGGGCTGGGGCCCTAAGCAGCTTCCCATTTTTATTAAAAACACAGGTGCCTCCAAGGTCCGGCTTTTGGAGTCATCAACAGACAGCTGCCCCTGCCCATAAAGCCTGACTCCTCAAATGCCTGTGGCCAGCCCCAGGCAGCTGAGCTTGCTTTCCAGGGGTCTCTCTGTCTTACCCTTTCTGTTTTTCGGCTCCCTACCAAACCAACGGCCTCAAAAGCCAGAGGCATCTCCAGGGCCAACCTGGAGTCGAGGAGGCTGGAAAGTGAGGTGAGGGCCAATCAACCAGCTGAGACAGCCCTCAGCTGGACAGAGGGCTTCTTATTGGTGCACCTGGACAGCTGCACCTCTCTCCCCAAAAAAGGAGAGCTAAAACTTGACCTGCTTCTTCAGGGTGGGCCACGGCTCATTTAGAATGCAGTGGAAACACAGCCAAGGTTAACAATTTAACATGCTGAATGTTACCTGAAAGAACTAGAAAACCTGGACTCTGAACCTCCAAGTACCAAAGATGACTTGGGTACAACAGGGCACCAGTCATGGGCAAGGCGACTTGGGCGACATGCCACAGGCCCTGGCCTGGCTGGGCCTTCTTACGCTGGGTGACAGCTTTTCAGTGAAGGCCTCAAGCAATGTCAACCATTTCCTTTCATGGTTAGCCAAATGCCTAGTCCCATCATTAATACAACATCATTTCTCAAAACCAGGCCTCCTGTGTATTCTCTCTTCCCTCTTTGCCCCCATCCTTGGAGGACTAGTTCTGGGGGAGTGGGGTAGACGTTGAAGAGATTTCTAAGAGTTAAAACTGCAGAGGCCACCTTGTGTCTTTGCAATAGTCAGTCTATCCTGAGAACTAAGGAAATAACATCAATAAAAATCATGGTATATATTTACATAATAAGTGAATATATGACATGTTCATTACTGAAAATCTACAACACAGAGATAGACAAAAAAGAAGAAAATTAAAATTCCCATTACCCATAATCTCATTACCCAGAGATAACCACTGATAACATTTTGGCATACATCTTTCTATTGCTTTTTCCCCCCGGAATTTGTCTTTTAACCTTTCAAAGGAACTTGAATATTGCATAATTCAACTTTACAAGAATATTGTAAGGAAAGTACTGCCACTGGAAGTGGTTCTATTTAACAAACAAAGAAAACTGAGGGTCCCAGAGGTTCAGTTGTTTTAGTTCACGCAGCCGTTCAAGCTTATAAACTCCACCTGTCAGCTCGGTGTCTTCTAGGAGCCTCGAACCCGGACAGCTTCATCAGCAAGCATTAAGAACAGCCACGAAACTAGGAAGCCAGTGAATCTCATTTTTGACAGGTGAATTGACTGAAATGAAAAGCTAGAAATGCGCCTGCTCTTTTAAAATCCACCTGCAAGGAGTAGGTGTGGGCAAGACTCCAAAGGAGGAAAAGGTCACCATCAGGGTCATGTCCATGAAATGATGTGAGACCACAACAGTGTCTAAAGCATCAGAATAAATAAGGCGCCAGATTACAGGATTTAGTCCTTGGTGAACAGGAGTCCACAATTCGGTGCAGGAAATCAGCAGGTCCTCACAGACAGGGGGGTATGAGAACCATCTGATCATTAGTGGGTCTCCTTCAATGCCCAATGCAGAATCCCAGCAACAGGGGAACAGCTGGTTTCCCACTGCAAGGAAGCTGGTGAAGGGCTTGTACAAACATATACACACACATCGCTCCTCCCCTCTGTGCAAAAGCATACACCTGGAGAAAATGGGCTTTCGGGTAGATGCTGAGGTGTATACACTGGGAATCAGGAGGGCACCAAGGGGTCTGAAAAAGGGGAATGTTAGGAATGCTGCCTCACAGAAAGTGCTCTTATTTGCCATTCCTCAAGGGTTGAGGGGTTGAAGCAAGCTTCCTGGAGGAACTCCAGAGGGGCTGGAAGGAAGCTGGCCCAGGCCAGAAAAAGTGGAAGGGAGGAGAAGTCTCTGCCTGAGGAAATTGGGCTATGTGAGAAGAACGTCACATCCTTGGCCCTCCAGCCTGGAGTCAGAATCCAGAGCTAGGCAAGAGGTCCACAGCGAAGAAGAGCTAAGGAGAACTTGGTCAAAAACAGGGATACGAAAATGTCCTTCAAAAGCAAACTGCACAAGGGCAACAAATTTGTGAGAAAATGTCCAACCTCATTGCTATAACAAAGTAATGAAAAACAAGACACTTTTTTTGCCTATGAAATTAGCAAAGAATAAAAGTCAGAATGTAAATTTGAGCAAGTTTTCTGGAGGATAATTTAGTAATGAGTATCACTGTGTTAAAAATGCTCATGCTCATTGACGCAGCAATTCCATTTTTAAAAATCTCTCCAGGACATAGAGATGTGCCCAAAGAAACACAGTGAAGCTGTTTGTTTACAGTGTTTCTTATAACACCTGCCACTCTCCCTCCATGAGAAAGAGACACAGAGAGAGAGAGAAACACAAATGTCCAAAACTGGGGGCTTGGTGAGGTAAAATTGAGATTTACGTATAGAATAGAATAGCATGCAGCTATTGATGGCTGTGTGTTGACATAGGAAGATGTTTACAACATATCACCTTGTCAAAGTTTTTAAAACTGTATATATATATAGTATTACACCCACCCCCAAAATGTATATAAAACATACAGATCTATGCATGGAAAAACAAATGGAGGATCTTAGTATATTAAAAAGCAAATAGTCTTTGTCTCTAGGGGTAGAAATACAGGTGGTTCTGTGTGCGTGTGTGGGAGGAGATATGTTTTCCACATTCTGCATTGAGCATGTGCTATTTTTGAAATTAAGTGGCATGTTATTTTAAAAATGAACAGATTGCTTACATCTAGGATTTTTCTTAAAACAACCAGAAACTAAGGATCTTGCTAGAAGTAAATTCCTGTATCTGTTTTTCTTCTGAGCTGTTCTCCTTCAGCAGAGGCAGATTTCTGTCTCTTTCTCAGATATCTGAGCAGGTGGCCCTGAAATTAAAAAACAAAACAAAACAATACAGTGCCAGACACTACCCTCCGGCTCCACCCCACACCCAGTTATGGCTGACCCAGGTGTCTAGACCAACTGGGGATCTGCTTCATCACAGCCCCTGTAGGCTAAGAGTACTAAGAGTCACCTGTTTATTTGCAGGTCCCTATTCTATCATGGATACCCTTCTGAGCCCTCAACTGGACTCTGAGTAAACCAAGCTAGGGGGAGATCTCCAGAGTGGTGTGTGAGGACACCACCTCCCCTTCCCAGGCCAGGTCACCACAGAGCCCCCCAAAACCTGCAGTGGGCCTCAGATACCCATCAGGTCTAATCTTCTCCATGAGCCCTTTCTCTCCCTCAGACATAGCCAAAACCAGCTCTGTGGGGTGAATGTGGAGGAGTCATGCAACGTCTTGTTGCATATCTACCCTGATCCTTGACCCCCAAAGCAGCAAAGCGCAAATTGTTATTTATTCAAATTGCCATTTGATTATGGTGAAACCCAGCTGCTGAACTGAGAGAGAACAGTCTTTATGCTGGGTAGGAACTTCCTGTCAAGGACAGTTAATTTTAATTTTTCCATTGAGCTCAACCTCAAAGTGAGGTTGATTGCTACTCAGCAAGATGGACTGCATTAGAGGAGCCTTTAATTGAGCACAGATCTATGTCCCCAAAGCATAATGTTTGTTGTATACATACTTTGGGACAAGAAGAAAAATGAAAAACAGACCTTTCCGAGGAAAAATTGAAAGCAGAATGTGTCCCATAGTTAGGATAACAGCGCCAAAAGCCAGCTGGGGGGCTTGGTAGAACTCCCCGCCTCCCCACGCCTCAGTTCCAATGGGCCGTTTGCAAATGTTTCTAAAAGCTCAATGCCTGTGTTCAGGTCTCTCTTTCCCAAACACTGGACTCCACTGTGGTTCCTCCTATGGCCAAAAAAAAAAAAGCTCCAGGAAGCCAGCAATAGACAAGGGGCCCTTGGCTGAGGGGCCATGGCATGTTTTTTTGGTGCAAGGCTCCTCTCAGTCTAGGGTGTTGATTCACAGTAGCCAACATGGCCACTTCCGTCCGTGTCCTTTTACCACTGGCCTTGAGATGATCCCTCAGTTATGATTCCAGACCCTTGTCATCTCTTCCCTGAGCTGTAGAACTGGTCTTTGTGCTGTTGAGGGAGATGTTGTCCTAAAACCCAGAGGGGGTCACCCCTCCTCAAACACTATCAAAAGCTCTTCTCGACCCCCAAAACAGATTCTGGCATCTAAGCACTTCCATGATCAAATCCCACACTCTCTCTCCAAACCTTTCTCTACACTCATCTCATATCCTATGCTCTGGCCAAACCAGTTCCCTCCCTCCTGTCCTCATTCCCAACACATCAGCACGTCTGCTGTGACACTGCTCTAGTCCAGGCCCCCCTCCTCTCCTGGCTGTACAACTGCAATCGCCTCCAACAGAGCTCCCTGCTTCTATTTTTTGCCCCTCTCCAATCCATCTCCACACATCAGCCCCACTGATCTTCAAAAAAGAAAACAATGCTCACTCCTTCCTTAAAATCCTCTGTGGCATTCTACCACACTTCAAATAAAATCCAAACTCTCCCTATGGCCTACAGGGCCCATCTTTCCCACGTCCCCTTGTACACCACTCCCTCACTACTACAGCTACTGCTACTACTTTCCCTTCTGTTCTTAGCACTTACTATTCCCACTGCCTGGATGAAACACTTCTCCTCAGACTCTTCCCCTAGCTCCTTCTCATTCCTCAGTCTTAGCTTAAATGCCACCTCCCTGCAGTGGCCTTCGCTGACCATGTTGCCTAAAGCAGGATCACAGTCATTCTGCTCATTCTGCTATCTAAAATTATCCTGTTTACTTGTTGCTTAGTTGCTACCCCAATTAGAATCTAAGCTTACTGAGGGACCTTGACTAACCTATTCACTGCTGCATCATCAGCACCCAGGACAGTGCCTGGCATGCAATGGAACCTATATCATTTTTTGGGGATACATGATTGATTACAGGAAATAATAAACATTTCCTGAAAAGCCTTCATTTGCTCCAGCCTCCATCCCTTAGGTTGTGCCATTTCCTTGGCTTGGCGTGTCCTTGCCTCCTCCTTCCCTTTCATCAACACTCGCAGCAAGGCAGGCTCAGAAGCCCCTCTCCCATGCAGTCTCCCCTGCCCCTCTAGGCAGAAATGACTCCTGCTTCCTTTGACAGTCTACCTCTGTCTCACATTTCAAGGCCACCTATTTCAACATGACTTTACTCTTTGTTTCTAGAAATTCTTGCCTAGAAAGATAAGGCTATAAACTAGCAAATAACTTCACTGTTGGCTTCAGGAACTTCCCCGAAATCAATTCAAACAACAGACTGCTCAAATAGCTCTCCTTTTCAGAACAACGCTTTGCCCAACTAGGCAATGACTCACTTATCAAAGCAACGGTTTGGCATTGTGCTCACAAACCCCATGAACATCAGTATCAGGAATTTTGGCCAATCTCAGTCTTAAACCATTCATTCAAGCCCCCACTTCCACGCTCTTACAGACATTCGACGGTCAGAGGAGAGCACTGCTTTGCAGGGTCTCCTGAGGCTCCGTGAAGGTGGTCCTCTCCTTTACATTTGGCTTTGCATTCTGGTCACCTTTTGGGGGATTTGGTAGGTGACGATCCCCTCCTGCGACCACTGTAGTGTCCAGCACCAAGCTCTTCTGTATTTGGTGAATGATGAAAAAATGATGAACTGACCAATGAATAGCTCGCCTCCCCCAGCCTCCAACCCTCTCCCTTCTAGAACCGGCGGAGCTAGAAACATGAAATGGCACAGGCTGCTAAGATGTCAGTAGGAGCAGGGCTTTGGTCTAGGGTAGCCCTTCATTTCAATGACTAGTATTTATTGTAGAAGCCTGAATCGACAGCAGAAACCTGTAGGCGGCCCCCGAGTTTCCCCCCAGATCCAGACCAAGACACCGCCCAGCCCACCAGGCCCTTCTCCCTTGCGCCCAGGGCTACGGCGCTGGACCGCTATGGGCTGCAGAAGGCAGGCTTCACGCACGTGCTGAACGCGGCCCACGGCCGCTGGAACGTGGACACGGGGCCCGAATACTACCGCGACATGGCCATCGAGTACCACGGCGTCGAGGCCGACGACCTGCCCACCTTCGACCTCAGCGTCTTCTTCTACCCGGCGGCCGCTTTCATCCACGCAGCGCTCGGCAGCGATCACAGTAAGAGACCCGCCGCCCGCCTGCGGCCCCGCCCCCGGTCAGAGGCTGCGCCCCAGCCTGAGTCCCCGCCCTTCACCCAGGCTGGAAGCGAGATCCGAGTGCTTAAAGTCTGCTCCCCTCTCAAAGCCGGCCCTGTGGGAATTGCATGTGGTTGAACTGGAAACGTCTGAGCCCCTGGAGGCTGTGAGCCGCACTGAGCGTGCTGATGGTGGGGTTCGGGCCTTGCTTGCCGCTGTGGGGAATCAGAGTCGGGAGGGTTCAGAGGAGAGGCCTGTGGACTGAATCTATCTTCTCTAAGGCACATCAGCCAAGCGGCAGTCTGGGCGGCCCTCAAAGCTGGGATGCGGCTGAGACACTAATTGTGCCTGGGCACAAACCCGACTAAAAGCCAAAGCCTTCAATGCCAGAAAACCCTCAGGGAGCTGACTTGAGTGGGAATCTGTGGAGAGACTTCAAATTCTCTTGCCAATCAACCAAGCCCACAGCCTCCCTTCCTGCTCCCTTCCCCCCAAGTCACAGTCTGGTGAGGCCTCTTGTAGAACGTTGACAACCTCGCCTATATAAGTGACAAACTATATGTGAGAATCTGAGTTTTGCACCCATAATGTCCAAGTTTCCCAAGGTTAATTATCCATCTTTTATATCATAGTGCTAGTCCTTGCCCTCAAAATGCAGTTTTATCTGTCCTAATCCAGGGAAAGGCTACAAGGCTATTTTGGAGAGAAGGGCACAGTTAGGTAGGCATCAGGTAAGAGAATATGCAGTTATTGCTGCAGGGTTTATTTCAGTGACATACCATAGAGGCCAGAGGGACTTCAGCTCCCTAATCTGTTCTCTGACTTCAGTCCCATGTGTCACACCCCTTTATGGGGCCATCATGTAATTCAGAGCATCCAGTTACTGAAAGTCTTTCTTATCACAAGAGGTTGGGACTACAAGGCTCATTGACTGGCCTGCTTCAGAAACTTACAACATGTGCCTGGGCCTAGGCCATGTCTGCTGAACAGTCCCAGACCTTGATGGCTGTCCCAGGGTGGCCCTGGCCCCATAGCCAGCCATAGGCATCAACAATTTGTCATTATTTTGGTCCAGAAAGCAATGTCATGATGAAAAAAAGCCCATGGAGCTCAAGTGCTTGTATTAGGGGATGCCTCATTTCAAAGTCATCCTTTTATGAGTCTATTTATGGACCATCTTTCGTGTTATGCACATTTTGAGTTTCCAAGCAGGATCAAAAAGCAACTGGACTCTGACTCATTACCATGAGGTGAAATTCACCTCAAAGTATTTGAGGTTAACTGAAAACATATTTGGTATGAAAAAACAAAAAGCTACAACCACCCAATCCTTCAGATTCTGTTTAATGTGCTCACTTGCCATTACTATATCTTCGACCCTCACCTTAATGGAAGGGGTCTGGCAGGCTTTGGAGAAGACAGGCTGGGTTGAAATTCATGCTGCACACCTCACTAACAATGTGATTTCTCTGAGCCTTCGTTTCTCCATCTGGTGATGAAAATATTGACCTTGAAAGGTTATAATGAGGATCAGCAGTACCCACATAAAGCATTTGGCATAGGACCTGGTGCACAGCAGTCTCTCAGATGTGTTTGATAAAGAGAGGTCATGCACCGTGAAACACATAACCACACCAGCACATGCACATCATAATAATAAAGTTTCTAATCCCCAAAGGAAAAAAAAAGGGAAAAAGACATTCCAACTTTGAACTAGTATGATATACTCACAGGACAGCTTGTTTTCAATTCCTGGCACGCCCTTTTAGAGTCTGCCCCCACTGCTGAATCAGGAAAGAATGGGTCTCTAAAGTCATATGTTGAAGTCTGGTCAGATCACAGAGCATCGATGTGGAGCTGTCAGGCTGGTGTAGATTGTGACTGGTAGACTGAGTGGTTGAAATCACCCAGCAAAGAAAGGGTCGAGAGGGAAAAGGATATACACAGGGAAAAATATACATGCACAGAGAACATGTAGTGGATAGAATGGGTGGGCAGGGGTGTGGTACTAGACCAGTTGGCTGGAGATGGGGAGCAGGACATGACCACATTGCCAGGTGGAAGGCTGGGTTCCCTTCTCAGTGCTCTTGGCACTTGCACGTCTAAATGTTTCCTCAAGTCCAGGCTCAAATCAAATGCCAACCCTTCAGGACCAGGCAGAGTGCGTAAAGGAATGAAGCTGACTGTGTGTAAGGCAGTGGAGGATGGGAGGGTGGGGCCTGTGGCTAAACAGAGAGCCCCATATCTCCTCCTAAGTGGGCAGCTGCTACTCAGTCCCAGTCGACATTGGTCCTGTGAGAATCAGTGCAAATGTGATAGATCTGACTTTTCAGGAGAAGTCTCTAATCTGGCTTTTAATGTAGAATTGCTCAATTTTTAAGTGTTGGCAACAAATTGAAAATTTCTTAAAATATTGCAAAGCCCAAACAAAAGAAATCCAAAGGCTGTCAGTTTGTAACCTGTGCCCTGAGTGGTGAGGGTAGTTCATTAGTTCAGCAAGGGCGTTGTCATAGACACCATACAGTGGAGACGGCCTGTGCTCAGCCTGCATGCCACACACAGTAGGCAGCCTGGTTGTGTCTAGTCATGCAGTGGAAAACCAAGGGACACTAATGTGCCAATTTACAGCCAAGTCCACTCGTATGTTTCTTATTATACTCTTGACGTAAGAGGTGTTGATGGACAGGCTGGCCTGTAGGCAAGGCATCTCTCTTTCCTCTCTCCTGTCCTTCCTGTTCTTCTTTGGCTAGTTTTAGCCAAGTGTACACTGCTTCCCACCACTGCCTCTCACAGCCAGTCTTGTTCACTCTTTTTGAAAAGCATTCCTTGTGCTACTGTAGAGCTGTATTCATGGCCTGCAATCAGCCCCATAGGGCCCACACCTACCCGTACCCAACCCTGATTTGACCCTTTGGAAATGACTCCCCAGGCAACCTCTGTCACTCTTGAGAAATGTTAGAGATAATCTAGTCCAGTGTCCTGCCCTGAGAGCTGGGGAAATAGAGGCCCAGAGAAGGCAAGTGAAGTGCCCAGGGTCACAGAGCTAATCAGAGGCCAGTGGGAGTTCCTTCTGTCACTCAGGCCTCACAGAAGAGTCCTTTGCCCTTATTTTGAGCATCTGGTGACTTTGCTGTATAAGAGGTCACCAAATATCATGGAAGGTGAGGCATTCCAGCTGGTTATAGGATCTGAAACAACTGAATTTGTCGTTCTTCATCAGAAAAAGAAGTACTTACAAACTACTGCTATGGGAACCCCATTTGGACAGCCTTAACTGCTCCTGGCATGGCATACTCAGAGGCGAATTAGTGTGGTTTTAATTTAATGAAGTCTTCTAGGAAAGCCCCAGGCAGATTCCATGAGGCTCTAAAGATCAGATTTTAGCATCACCACCCTCCTTTCATTCTTTTTCTCAAACAGTCCATAGCCTGCTTTTGAAGCCATCTTAAAATCTATTATGGACAAGGTAGGTAGGAATAAATAAATGAAGTCTGCTTTTGAGCAGGAGGTTGATTCTCTGGTGCTTCTAAGCTTTAACCAGACCAGATTTTCAGGGTATTTTAAGGGTCTCCTGCCCCACTGCAGCACACAAAGGTCTGTCCCCTGGCAGTTCAAAACATACCATGCACCCTTTTTCTGAGGACTTCCACATGCCCAGAACTGTATTGGGAGGAGTATGAACTCTGCCTTTGAGTGCTGCTGAGGAAGGCAAGTTCCAAGGTAGTGAGTGAGAGACGGGCAAAGGGCATCCCCCAAAAGCAACGAAGGCACTGCTTAGACAGCACACACCTGGCGGGGCCTAGGGGTGGGGCTGGGATAATAGGCTTGGCCTGTATGTCTGATTTGAGTGACAGAGGTCTACCTTCTTGTCACCAGTGAAAATATGCCATTGAGGTGCAGTAGAGATTCCGGATTTGGGTTTTCTTCATCAGATTATGGGAATTCACTTTTTGGTAAAGGCCAAAGGGGAAATATTTAACCGAAATCACCATTTGTCCAAGATTGATTGTGGCCTATGATTGGCTCATAAAATCAATTTAGTGGATGTGACCAGTATTTCTTTAAGAAAATTTTTTTTAATTGAATATATTGGGAAAGAATAGAAGACATCAGCATGCATGCACATCATAAAAGTACATAGTATTTTGTGAAATTTTTGTCTGACACACGCACACTTGTGATACCACAGAGCATTTCAGAGCTCCAACTCTGGTGTCAGGTGGCCTGGGCTTGAGTCACAGTTCTGCCACTTCCTAGCTGTGCTACTTGGACAGGACAAGTCACCTTTCTGCACTTTAGCTACCTCCTCTGCAAAATGGGGATAATAATTTTGTCTACCTCTTTGGGGCATTGTGAGGATTGCCTATGATAAAATATGTAAAAACATACTCGGAAGATATGGGGGTGAGATGAGGCTACGTACGTGTTAGCTGTGAATTTTATGTTGTGTTTTTTGGGATCACACAAAAAAGTTTGGAAGCCACTGATCCAGAAAGTTCCAACCCTGACAATGCTGTCTTCACTCAGGGCCCTGGCCTTGGCCCGTGTTTAACTCGCAGAGGGCCTCCTAGTTTCTCTGGTGTGAGACATGCTGGGAACCGGCCAAATGCAGCCTTCCTTGCTTTTTCTTCTCAACTCTCCTAAGAGCAGTTTCTCACCACCTGATGCTGGGCCCCAAAGGGTGCTGCTCAGCAGAGCCACAGAGCAAGGAGGGAGAAGCGCCCTGAGAGTCTGGGGACATGCCCTTCACCCTAGGGAGACCCAGCAAGAGCACATGGCTCGTTAATGCGGCCGTCATATAAACAAAATTTAGCTTCGGCAGCTCCTGCTGGAGCTGACCACTTCCCACTACTTTCCCCCTTTCTCTCCCACCCCGTCTCTCTCTCTTTCGCTTCCCTCTCACTTCCCCATCCTCCCACTTAACAGACTTCAGGCTCCCAAAAGTCTTAATGAACTACAGGTTTCATTTGTTTCAAACATTTAGTCATGACAGAAAGAATTACCCTTTTTGCCAGGAGAGGAAGAAACGCTTTTAGTTATCAGCAGAGCTGGCAGGCGGCCAGCAGCCTCTGGAACAGTCTGTGGGGATTAGAATGCCAGACAGAGGTAGACATTCCACTCCAGAAGCACGGTCCTGCCGGGTGATAGCTGGGGCTAGCCTCCTCCAAACCTGACTCACAATAAAGAAGCTGGCCCTGCTGCCTGCCCTCCTTTCTGGCCAAGGTGCACAAGGCAGAGGTGGTGCAGCCACACTCTTGTAACTCAGCAACATGCAGAGGGGATTGAAGGGCCGCCTGGTTAGCCTGTGGAGATTCGTGAGAATGAATTGTGACAAAATTAATCGTTCCTTATGGGGCACCTCTCTGCACCAGCACAGTGCGTGTGGCGAGGGCTTCAGTGGATCTTTACGATTGGGCAGGGTGCGCAGGCCTCTCCAGCCAGGCCAGGGTGGAGAGAGAGAATCCTGGTGCCTGGGGTTCGCGGCCTCTTGATTTCTCGTGCTGCCTCTGCTGCTGACCACCACCACTGTCCTGGGCATGTCCTGTGAGGAAGATGAGGGGGCAGAGGTGAGAGGGACACAGGGGAGTCACATCCATTCAGAAGCTGTTCCAAGCTGTTTTTTCCAAGCTGTTCTCATACTCTGCTCCATAAACCCAGTGATGTCCATGAGTGTCTCCTTGGTCATCCTTCCAGGCCTCAGGCCTAAGACTCAGGAACAGGGACAGCATTGGAGTCACACAGCTCAAGCTGTCCCAACCAGCTCAACCCCAGTGGAGGGATCCCAGAACCACAGGAGAGGGTGGTCACTGGGATGGCAGTGGTGGGAACAGGTAGAGAGGCTAATCTCTTACTTTCTCTGTCCCCAGAGCACAGTGGCCAGTGGCCAGAGTAGAGCCTCAATAACAAGTTGCTTTCAACTATTTCTAGTGATGGTACCAGCTTTCAGGGTGACCTCTGGCAAGTCATTTCACCTCTCTGAACCTTTTTGCCATCTGTAAAGCAGGGATGATGATAATGAAACCCTTAAGGTTGTATTAAGGATGAAATGAGATGAAGTGCGTTGATGCACTGTGTGCGCTCTAGAACGCCACCAAATGCAGGACAGAAGGATCAGGGAAACTCCATCGCATAACGACGTCTCATCTGGGCCCAGGTGTCCCCACGGTAGTGGCCAAAGGAAGTTTTTTTTTCCTCTGGAGATTCTTCTAGATCTCTTGTTCTCAAACTTTTTGGTCTCAGAAAACTTTTACACTCTTAAGAATTATTGAAGACCTCAAAGAGCTTTTGTTTATGTAAGTTATATCTATCAATACCCTTTTAGAGATAAAAACTGAAAAATGTAAAAATATTCATTCATTTAAAAATAATAGACCCATTGCCTATTAACATAATATAGTATTTTTATGAAAACTTTATTTTCCAAAATAAAGTTAGGGAGAAGAGTGGCATCATTTTACATTTTTGCAAATCTCTTCAAGGTTAAGCTTATTAGAATCCAGCTGGATTCTCATCAGCAGCTTCTGCGTTGAGTCTGCTGTGATATATTGTTTTGGTCACAGTATATTAAGAAAACCCAGGAACACTCAGATATGTAGTTGGAGAAGGGAGGGATATTTTCATAGCCTTTCAGATAATTGTGAATATTCTTTGATACTACACCAAAACTGGACAAGTGATAGCTTCTTTTTTTGTTTGTTTAAGGTATGTTTTTTGGTGAGGAAGATTGGCCCTGAGCTAACATCTGTTGCCAATCTTCCTCTTTTTTTTTTTTTTTCTCCCCAAAGTGCCAGTACATAGTTGTATATCCTAGTTGTAAGTCATTCTAGTTCTTCTATGTGGGATACCACCACAGCATGGCCTGATGAGCAGTATGTACGTTCATGCCCAGACTCCCAGCATCCAAACTCGGGAACCCCAGGCCGCCGAAGGAGAGTGCACAAACTTAATCGCTATGCCACTGGGCCGGCCCCAAGTGATGGCTTCTTAAAGGCTGGTTGTGATGTGGAATCTATAGCCATATCAATAAAATTTATACTCTGTCACATAAAAATTCATTGGTCTGTGTTGCACTTTGAATGGATTTTTTACCCATGCATGATTTTTTACTATCCCGCGTTGGTCATTTAGAAAATATTGGTTTACTGAGTTATGTAGATCCTCCAAATGCTGACCATTTCCATTGTACGTATCAAAAAAACACATTTGTAAATATCACCACCAATCTTAACAGAAAATCTTAAAAGTATTGGGAAACTGTCCACCTCATGGTGATAGATACAAGTTTTCCAAAATTCTAATTTTTGCTTGAAAGTTTGCATTTTATCACTGGCAGCAAATACGGTCAGTGGTTTTCTTTGATGTAACAAGCTACCTTTTTTCACTTTTGAGAAAAACTCTGACAAATACCCAAGTTTGAATTACCATGGTTTTTCTATCAGTCATTCTTTCAAGCAAAAATGATGTTTCATGAAACAGTGGCTAATTCAGCTTACAGCTCAATCTCCGATGTGCTTTTCCTTGAGAGAACAACTGTACTTTGGGACGCAGCCAAAGTGCTTTCTGTGTACATCCCTTTTTAGCACACAGAATATTAAGAAGTGTAACCAAGGGCTGAAATTTGATAAAATTAATTTTTACTGCTACATCAAGGATATTCTTAAGGGATGTTGGCTTTCTTCCCCCTGAGAGTGCATGGTGGTGAAGAAAGCAATGACTACCAGTACAGTTTGCTGCCTCTTCTCCCTGTTCCATTTCAGATAAGATCCTGGTTCACTGCGTCATGGGCCGCAGCCGGTCGGCGACCCTGGTCCTGGCCTACCTGATGATCCATAGGAACATGACCCTGGTGGACGCCATTCAACAAGTGGCGAAGAACCGCTGTGTCCTACCCAACCGGGGCTTTCTGAAGCAGCTCCGGGAACTGGACAAACAGCTGGTGCAGCAGAGGCGACAGGCCCAGAGCAGCGACGACAGTGAGAAGGCCAGTGAGACGGAGCTGTAGGGTCCCACAGGGAGACGGCAGAGACACTGGGAATGCAGAGGGAAGGCTGAAATAGCTCTGGCCTGTGACTTCGTTTGTCATGGAGAAGGGACAGTGAAACTAAAGCTTGACTTCTTCCAAACAAGCTCAAACTTCCCAGGTGTGTGCTGATGAACAGGGAAGATTGAAAGCTGCCCCTTGGAGAAGGCCAGTACTTGGCTTCCCAGCAAAATGGGTCAGACAGGCTTCCCAGCCAGAACTGGTTGTAAATGAGCACATGGTTCTGCACAAAGGCACCTGTACTTTTTTTTTTTTTTTTTCTGTATAAGATGGAAGCAGAAAAGGATTTAAAAATGTGTAAGCATTGTGTTGTAATTAAATGTTTGGCTTTGTCTGAAAGTCAGATTCTTAAAAAATAATTTTAAAATATACATTTATTTTCTAACCACAGAAAAGTGCCCGGGAGAGCTGTGTTACAGGAGAGTTTGCACAGCTTCTCAGTGAATCCCCTTTCTGGGACATCTGCATTTCCTTACCTTCTCCTGCATCCTCTTTCGATGGAATCCCCGGGCTTGGGCCAACCTATAGGTGCTGCTCTCTGGAAACTGTGGAGAGTGACTCATTTGGTAGAAGTGGGGAATGGGGGTCCTGAGTCCTTATACAGAGGCCTCTGCTTTGGGCTCCTCCATTTCCTCAGGGAGCCAGGGCTCTTTAGAATTTTAGCAGAGCTGACACTACTCAGAAAAATTCACTAAATTGTGGTAAATTTGGACAAGAATTTGACTACAATTTTGAGAAAAAGAGGGAGGAGACACTCTTTAGGGGACTGGAACTTGGGGAAGCTCCTTTCATTGTGATTCTAGTCAAAGCAACACGGGCTAGTTTTCAGTCACACCAGAAAGTATTCGCAAATGTGTTTGCTCTAGAATGGGAGAATGAGGCAGCCAGGTGAGCTCAGGTGTGGAGTTCTCCTACCCATGAGCTAAGCCAGTCGCCATGACTGTGTGATCTCATTCTTGAGGAGAAAACAGCAGCAGGCACCAAGAGGCAGAGATGGCTTCTAGAACCAGGACCAGTAAGCCATACAGAACCGAAAAAGAGATGCTGATGGAGATGCCAGCGGGGAAGGACCAGAAACCAAAACCACCTGAAGAAAGCAAAAAGAGTGTGATAAAGGCCTGTTGGAAAAATAAGAAAAAGGGCCCATTCCTCTACTTTGGTTGTGGTTTTCACAGAATGAAAGGGGAAGTTCTTGATGGAGGGAGGATAATGTCCAGAGGCTCAGCAGCTGTAAAGCCACCCAAGAGGCATCTTGTAACCTTTGCCAGGCTTCCCTGTTTTTGTGCCGGAGGAAGAACTTGTGGCCTGGGCCCCTATGGCTGGGCCTGCCTTTCTGGGACTGCACAGGGTCTGCTCCAGGACAGTCACGTTGGCCCGAGAGAAATCGGGTCCTCATAGTGACACACATTTGGGTGTGAGGGGAGCCAGACACAGGCTCTTCGGAAAGGGACTCTCGGGTCACAGTGGCCCCTAGCTAGACCTTCCCATCACAGGATCCCGATAACCCCCTTGACACTCATTCATCTTCTAGGTCTCATCTATTCCTTGTCCAAAGAGAAATCAATATTTCCATTTTAAGGAAATATTACATTTTCTATATCATAATGAAATATTTACATTTAGGTGAATCCATATGTGGGCAGGATGGAACATCTAGAGGTCCACTCCTGACATTCTCTTGGGTGTCCCTCCGCCTTCCTACATGCTCTCACCTCTCGGCGGGGTTATGAGTCCTGCTGAGGACAGCAGAAGCAGAAAACTTTAAAGTTGGAGGTCTGGTCTCTTCAAGATGACTCCTGGGAACCACAGGTAGGAGAAAGGAGGAACAGAAGTTTTTGCAAAAGTGTTTCAAGTCTTCAGAAGTAAAATATTAATTTGGTCAACAAATATTGATTGAGAATCTATTACATGCCAAAAACTGGTTTAGGAAGCCAAATGTCAAAAACAAAAATGCATGCTGTGATAAAGTGCAATGAGGGAAACAGGTACTGGGGTGGAGAACAATTGGGGGCAGGATGGGGAAAAAATCCACTTTACACGGGGTGGTTGAAGAACACCTCTCTAAGGAGATGAGCTGAGCTGAGACGTGAAGGAACTCGTCTTCCAAATGGGGCGGGAACGTTCTAGGCCGAGGAACAGCACAGGAGAAGGCCCTGACGTGGCAAGAGGCATGTTTTTGAGGAAACACACTGAGGTGGTGTGTTTGAGGAAGTGCCCATCAGCGAAGCTGCAGCTCGTGGGGGAGGAGGAAGTGCAAGGAGACAGGGTAGAGAGACTAGATTTTATTTCAAGTGCAAAGAAAGACCACTGAAGGGTTTTAAGCAGGGGAATGGTAGGATCTATGCTTTATGATCGCTCTCGAAAGAAAAAGTCACTCTTGCTGAAGAATGGAGAATGGATTGTAGGGAGGCAAGAAGGGCAGCTAGAAGGCTGTCGGAGCTATTGACAGGGAAGAGGAAGACAGCCTGCACGAAGCACCAGGGGACTAGTATTCAGGATTATTTTAGAATTATCCTGGAGAATTGACAGAACCTGCTGAGAGGGGAGGGAGAAATGAAAGTTATCAATTCAGTTTCTTGGTGGTGCCTTAATCCTGAGATGCAGTTGACCATGGCAGAAATGGGGGGAGGGGGCTGCAGATCACCAGTTACGTCATGTCTGTTAGACGTACAAAAGGTGTCCCACGTCATTTGACCTTGAATCCAGTGAGAGGTCAGAGGAATGTTCACAGCTGGAGGTAATAATTCTGGGTGTTATCCATCTAGAGGTGGAATCTGAAGCCATCATACTGGATGAGATAATGAGAGAAAATAGAGAGGAAGCACCCAGGCCTGAGTGCTTGGGTGTCAGGGGGAGATCCAGGAAAGCGGACAGAGAAGGGAGAAGGAAGACCAGGACTGTGGAACTATGGAAGCCTGGATACAAAGAAATCGAAGGGACTGTTTCATCACGTGACAGTACTTGTACTCTTAGTAAGACTGACTGTAGACCACCGATTGCTTGTGACCACGAAGTACCCTGTATTTATATAGCACCTAACAGTTCTTAGAGCATCACATATTCATAAGCTAATCAGAGATGACAAGCCTTTTCACAGAGTAGTGTTCTAGGAAAAAGAGCTGTGATTTGGAAAAAATTGGGTTTGTTGCACCTCAAATTTTAGCTGAGTTTGGGCAATAAATTAGCTTCTTTGAGCCTCAACGCCTCATCTTAAATTGGATACAACTGCCCCATTTCCTGCACAGGGTTGGTGTGTGGAACATGTGGGAGGACTGTTTATGAAAGCTTTGCAGCAATATTGCAAGTCATTATTTTAAAAATAGAATGTGGGTGAGGAAGGTCGATGCCTTCACACCTGGGAAGGCCCCACTTGAGCTATTAAAAAGTAAAGGTTGGCAACTGACAACCACTTGTTAAGACTTTTATAAATGAAAGAACATGGTACTGGGTTTAAAAGATGTGGCCGGTTAATGAACCTCAACCTTATGGCGACCACATTTCAGTTCTGATGAATCCAGCTCCTGTTTTCCAGGACCCTCAGTGTCCCATTTAGGTCTGAATTGATTTCTCTAGTGACAGCAGGTGAGGAGACCGTGCGGGCTGTTCTGAGGCCACCTCAGCTCAGCAAATTTCTCTCATATGCTAAGCCTTTCTGTTCTGTCAATGAATGCTGTGACTTGGGGCCAGCAGAAGGGCTCTGGTACCTGGCTACGCTGCAGTCCTTAGGGAGCCTGTGAAACACAAGGAGTTGCCAGTACTGTTCTGAGATTCTGGTCTAGCAGGTCTGGGGTAGTGCCTTATCCACAAACTCCCTGGAGGACTGCGGGGCAGTCAGGGTGTGGGGGTGGAGTCCCGGTATCACACTGACCATAGGGTGTGGTTATCAAGCTACTGCCAAAACGGAACACAGAGGGGCATCTCAGTCCCCAAAGAACCTTAACACAAGAGGAAAGAGACCAAATATCTGAACGTTTCAAGGTGAGGCCAGTGGGAGGTTCTGCGTATCTTCCAATCAGCTTGTTAGCAGGACCCCACCTCACCTCCCAGGCTCGGGCAGCCTCTTCCCTGATGTGTGGACCCCCTGGGCTGCTAAGCTCCTTGGCTGCTCCTGGACTGATGCAGCGGTGCTTCAAACAAGCAGCAAACCGTTGCCTCTCACTCTGAAGGGAGGTTAGAAGCTTCCTTTCCTACCAGCACAGCGACGTAAAGGTTCTCTTCTCCCCTTTTTGAGGACAGGCCTTGGAGAAGCGTCTTCTTCGAAGCCCTCCATCAGCCACTATAGATTTTCCCCCACTGACTGTGCAGTTGTGGAAGGAAGGGACCAAAAGATAACATCTTGACACTAAAGAAGTTACTCTTCCTAACTGCGAGAGAAAAAAATACTAAGGGTGAGGGCACAAGGCGAACCATCACTGGGGGCCCTCTGTTGGGGCCTGTGACTCCGGGGTCTATGCTCCATTCTGCCTCTTCAGAGTTCTATTCTGTCTCCTCAAAAGCTTGTGTCTATGATCAGTACAACATCTGATTTTTTGTGTTGAACCACTGGTGGAAAAGCAATGCTCTTCCTCCAAGAGTTTGAAAGTAGTGACCAGCTGCTCTGGCGAATTGTGAGCACCCACGTTTAGAAACTGATAGCTTAACGGGCCAGTTTCACATGGGTGCCAAGTCAAACATTCATTTCTAGGCTTGCCACTGGAATAATCAAATGTTTTAACAGTCAGAACTTTCTCTGAATTCCATGTTTGTGAACACTGACATTTTTCTTTTTGGTCTAAACTTTAGATTCTAAAGAACACATCCAATCACTCATTCACAACAGAGCAAAACTTGCACACCTTTTTTAAGAAAATGATTTTTCAAACATACAACCCCAAATTGGGTGCTTTTTTGTATTAATGTTTATAAAAATGAAATTTGCTACTGCTGCACTAGGCCCGGAGGGGAGTTTCTACAGACTGAACAAATGAGGCAAATGGATATCTGTGCAGGATCCCTTTGCAAATGAAGATCAAAGTCAAAAAGAAAAAAACAAATTCACTTTATTTTAAAGACAATGATTGGCATACAGAAGGTATGCACTAGCATAAAATAAACTTTCATGAAAAGCATTAAAATCCATTATAAATTAATTTATTAAATAGGTATTTGGTATATGTGATGGTTTTATAAGATATTACTCTTATTTATTGCCAACCCTCTCCCCCAAAGTCAAAACAAATCAGAAAACCTCATAACTCCAATTTACACTAAATAATTTATTTTCCCAAAATGTGTATGTGTTCTGAGATGTGACACATGATACAGTTCAATTGGTCATTCTCTATCAATCATAATATGACAGGACACAAGAGGCTAAAAATGGCTCATCATAATTTATTTTATGTTAAAATGTACAGCTTTTTTTTTGTTTTGTTTTGTTTTTTTTTTGAAGTGACTGACTAAAAAGAGAACAGATAAATACAAGAGTGTCGCTGGCTCCTATTTTATACAAGGATTTCGCCTCTCCTCCTTGGCCCTTACAGTCACCCTGTACAGGTACAAAGGCTACAAAAAGGAAGCAATATAAACAGACACAAATAACTTTTTTGCTTTTTTACATGCGATTTGTAAGCTTAGTTTGAGCTATTCACAAGCTACTTCTCTATTTTTCCTTAAAAAATAACTCCAATATTTTATAAAGATAGAAAAATCTACAGATGGAATGAAAATGTAAAGTTAGAGGCATTTCCATAAAATAGCAACTTTACACCAAATTCACTATTTTTTTTAAATCCTGCCAAGTATTTGGACATATATGAAATGTTTCAAAACCTGACAGATAAACACTGAGATATGCTTCATTCAATAAACAGAAGTCTGCATTTATAAAACAGAAAGCTGCCTTTTTTCCCCAAAGAAATCTGTCACCAAAATGGAAAAGGGTCTCAACTTTACACCAAACATTTAGCAATAAAACCCTTTTGACTAACCAAACGGGAATAGCTTTTATAGCTCTTTACAGTTTTATAATTAACAAAAATATAGTTTTTTTTAAACCCTCAAATTAGGGCACCCTAATCAAGGCAAAAAACTTAAGAAATGGCTTACCGTTAGCACAACACTTGTACAGTACTACAAAATGCACTGTCACTAACAAAGACATTAGCGGCATGCTGAAGTGTCACCTTAAACAAAATATACAATAACTGAAATGCTAAAGGCATTTACATGGAGTGGACAGGGAAGAAAAAAAGCTCTAGGTTCAGTATTAAAACAGATAATTTGGGGGGTGGGGCTTGATATCCACATTGTTTAACGGAAGCAGGCACGACAAGTGGCTGCCTCCAAATTGTAGTCCAGAGAGGCCTTCCTTTGCAGAGAATTTCATATAAAAGTAACAGAAACAAAAGTACCAAAAAAGAAAAAGGAAAAAAAGAAAAACAACTTGTATAAGGCTTTCTGCTGCATACAGCTTTTTTTTTTTTTTTAAATAAATGGTGCCAACAAATGTTTTTGCATTCACACCAATTGCTGGTTTTGAAATCGTACTCTTCGAAGGTATTTGTGCAGATCAATCCAAGAGTGATGCCCAGGGGTTTTGTGACTGCCCAGGTTGCCTACCTTCTCATGTAGGACCCATTGAGAGATTGTTTGGACATGCCTGTGTTCATGTAGCCGTGATGCCCAGGGGCCGTGTACATCATGTTACCATGGGGCGGGGTCTGCATTGGCTGCTGGGCATATGGCTGGGTTCCCATCATGCCCATCTGCATCTGCATAGGGTATTGGGGCGTTTGATTCATGTAGCCATGATTGCTGTGGTAGCCACTGTTCATCATTGGCTGGGACATGCTGTACCCATTCATGGCATTGAGAGTGTTCATGTTCATGTTGACAGAGTTGACATTGTAGGCTGGGGCGGGCATCAGGTTCACACTCATGTTCATGCCTCTTTGCATTGTTAAAGTCCGTGCAGGACCCTGCATGGCTACGGTCTGGGAGCGCCCATAGATTTGCGACTGATGGGTGGCAGCGGCTGGTGACAGAGATGCCGATTTGGTTCTCATGGAGACGTGGCCCTTGCTGGCAATCTGGGTTTGCAGTCTTTGGCTGTGGGAGATACCAATATTTGATGCAGCCATGTTTCGTTGCAAAAGAGGCGGTGGCAGATTCATTGGAGGAGGAGTCAGGTTGGGGGGTGGGGTCATGGTAGCTTGTGCTTGGGGTCCCCCAGGGACAGAGTGTGGAGACTGGGAAAGCTGAACAAGCCCTGTGTTACTTAATGGTGTGGACAAAGAGGCACTGTTTGCATAGGAAGTTACAGCAGCGGAATGGCTGTAAGGCAATGAATGATCAATAAGTGTATTAGTTAACTGCTGTAGTTTGGCAAGGCTGAAGGTGGCTGATGGCTGTGGGTAATGCCCAGCCCCAAAGTCACTTTGACCCATCCGTTCATATAAGCCAATATTGGCATTGCCAGTCTCAGGGATCTCAGCCAGCTGCATCGGCGGGGTGAAGTTAGCAGCCATGCTACACGGAGCCAGCTGCTGGCTGCTGCTCGGAGGCCGCTCCACCACACAGCCTTGAGGAGACTTGACGTTGCAGGTCGGGGGAGAACTGATGCTGGTTTGTTGCAGCATGCTGCAGCTCCCACTGATGTTGGACATCTGCTGGGTGACAGCGCAGCTGCTCTGTGTCAGATTGCTAGAGGTGAGGTTGCTATAAGAGCAGCTGTTCTGTGAAGAGCCATTTCCACAAATGCTGCCACCCATAGTGGAATCATAGCTGCTAGGGTTTTCGTAGTTCTCAGTTGTGCTCTCAATACTTCCCAGGTCACTAAATCCACTGTCTACGACTTGCTGTGAATGATCTGAAACTGACGGGACATCCATCATTGGACTGGTTTCCATGTTCTGCAAAGATGGCACTGAGATGGCACTTTGATCTGGGCTAATTTGGGCATAGCTATTTTCTAGGGCAGGAACACTTGGGCTGTTGACAGAACGTACTGACTGGCCAGGATGGGAATGGACAGATGAAACCGGGCTACTGTGGTCTGACTGTTGGCAATCATCCAGCGTGGCAGCGATTTGTGGACTTTGGTCTGCATGGGTGTAGTTCTGTAGGCTTCTACAGGCCTCTTGAGTCTCGGCACAATCCTGAAAGGTATCGTCCTGTTCACTGTTCTCCTGGGTCAAAGACTGAACTGCCTGGACTGTCTCAGAGTCGATTTCCATGGTTGCTGTATTTCCCTCTTTGAACTCAGAATCCACTTCTTCCCTGTTCTTTTGGTCCTGCTTCTGTGCCTGTTCTTCTGGGGGCTCCTCATCAGATTCAGGTGCCGTTTCAGTGTCTCCAGCAAGCTCCTTAGGTTCACTGTTACAAGAAGCTGCAAGATCAACGCCACAGTCCATTAAGACCTCTGGGTTTGAATGACTAGGCTGGACACTAAGGTCTAAAAAAGCCTCCTGGTTTTCCAGTACTTCTTTGAAGGCTTCTCTTGGGTGTTCTTTCTTCTCTGCTTCCGCAGACTCCATATGACTATCATCTTCATCATCTGCATCATGACCCTCGTTGTGAGATGGTTCTTCATCCTCTTCCTCCTCCTCTTCATGATCATCCAAACGGACAGAGTCTTCTTTGTCCATGCAGACTTCTGGTTCCTCTTTTTCCTGACTTTTAGCACCACCAGGATCTTTTTCTACGTTTCCTTCTTCTTCCTCCTCCTCTTCCTCTTCTTCTTCTTCCTCCTCCTCCTCCTCTTCCTCTTCAGGTTTGATTAGATCGTCTTCTGGCTTTTCACCTGGTGATTTATTTGGACTTATAGGTGCACATGTTTCTTCCCTTCTGTTTTCATCCCGAGGCAGCAGGGGTTCCACAGCTTCCTCAACCTCCTCCTCAATCCTGGTGGAAGTAGGGCTGGTTTTGTCCTCTGGAGTCTCCTTCTGTTCTTCCACTGTTACCTGGTCATCAGGTTCCATGGGTGTTTCTGGTGGGGTGTACAAGTTTAGTTTAAATCCAGTCTTCCTCTCTTTGTTTGGTCTCCACTTAGATAGACCATGCTTTGTTCCTTTTGGCCACACTTGTTTGCACTTTAGAGGTTCAGGATTGTCTCTACTGCCTTCTTTCAAGTTATTAGCATCATCATCCATATTGTCTTAGTGAGGAGACAGACAGAGAGGGGAGGAAGAAAACAAAGTCTTAGAAAGCATAACCATGAACAACTTGAATTCATTCTTCTAAATTAATTAGCAAACACTGCTTTCAATTTAGCATTTTAAGAGTTGATGGTAAAGACAGAATTAAAAGTAATATAGAATAATATTGTGGTATAAACTGAGTAAATAACCTAGGCCTAGGAAAATAATATATGCTACACACACACACGCTTAAAAGAAAGTTGTACTTTTTATAGGAAGCACATGGATAAAGGCAACTATAATAAGTTTATTTGAGTTTAACAAATAAGACATTCTCTGATGCAAAAGCCTGGAATTCCACAATGGAAAAAAATCCATTTGAACTTTTATACATTAGAAAATACAGGGAAACAGGGTTAATGCTAGCTCATATCCAAATCATCACAGCACTGAGGAAATGAATAGAAATCTAACTTGCATATTTATCCTGAGAAAGTGAACTTCTGTTTGTGGACATTTACTGTATTTAAATGATCTCAGATGACATTATTTACTTTGACTTGAATGTTCTCTCTGGCATAAAAATAACCTGTGTTCCTCCGAAACAAACGAATTAAATAACTAAATACCCAAAATACAAATGTATCTGCAATCTACTACAGGATCATCATTTTTACATGACACAAACTATAATCTATTTACCATGAAATTATTGAACATTTAAAATACAGCTACTCTTTTTATCACTAATTCTGTCCACATTGTATTTTGGATCAATTTGCTGCTCAAATGTATGGTTTGAATATTAAAGTAAATAAGAAGTAAACCATAATTGTCAAGTTCATTTTAATTCAGCTCATCTTATATCTACTGTACCTGTCTGCACATACGAATATAAATATATAAATATATTTATATAAATACAAGCAAACAAATATATGCATAAATATAAATATAAAATATCCAAGTCTTCTTAGGATCTTTAGAAAATTAAAGATCATACTGATCTCTTGATGGGGTCAATTTAAAGAAAAAGCTTTACAAAGAGAAATATCCTTATTAGAAACACTATTTTGGAGAACAAAAACAAGATCTAATAATCAGTGTGGAACAGAGATCTCTTTTGCCAGAATGCAATGATTTCCAATGCAATCAGTCAAAGCAGGGTACGCTCTTAGCTCATTTATGTAATAAAGGGTTAGAGATGAACTTACCTGCAAGTATTACACTCAAACTGGCTAGCTGAAAAGAACAGATACGTGATGTGGACTGATTCCTTCAGAAGCACAAAGTACAGTACTCAGTTAACAAACATCTCAAGATGTTCGAATGGTTTCATTTCTCTTCACATAGGCAGGGAATAGCCATGCAAATGCCCCTGGATTTCACATGCTACTGGACCTATCAGCTTCTGTAGCAACACCTCTCTAAACAGAAGATGAGTTTCCTGATAATTATTTTTTAACAAAGAAGAAGATCCTGAAAGGAATCAAATGTAATACGGCCATTTATAATCTTTAAAGGCAAATGGCACAAAGTGGAGAACGAAGGCAGTGATGATTCATTTATAGGCTCCCGAGAAGACAGCTAAGAAGTGGAAATAAGGCTCAATTTTCACAAAAAAATGATCTCTTGCTGCAGTTTGTTGTTGTTGTTTGTATGTTTCTTTGTTTAAAGAAACTAAAGAACAAGGCTTGGTTTCTCTAAACCCAGGGTAAGATGTCATTCCCTCAGCAAAATACTGTATGCAGCAATAGTATTCTTATTAATTCAGAAATACAGGTAGATGCTTGCTCAAGTTCTTAAAATTGTGGCTTTTCAAAGGCAAGAGTGATAACCTGTGGTTCCCAGGGAAATGAGATAGCCTGTACCCTAGATGGGAATAAAGTAAAGTTTTGAATTTCAGCAGTAGAGTAGGAAGCCTGTCCCACATTTCCTCATGATTCAGCTGGGAGCACGACTTCCCAGACCAACAGGCAAGGGATGGTTGCTTTTAAACAGGGCATCAAAGACGATGCACTGGTGTTTAGTATTTTTTTAGAGGATGGGGCGAGGTGTCCCTGCCAATAGCAACTGTAAAAGAATAATTTAAAAGAAAGGACAGTTTTCTGATTTCTATATTATCCTATACTATCAAAGCTAATAGTGATGGTGTGGGGGTGTGGGTAAGTTTAGAGGATTCTCTACAATAATATAGCCTAAGACACCACTGATTATAAGATGCACCATCAATTTACTAATATTTGTTTTTCAGGAAAAAAAAGAAACAGTTGCATTCAATGTTGACACTGATAATAATATATACCTTGATTTCAAAAATATTAAATGTGAAAAAAAGTACATTTTAAAATCAAGGAAATGCAGTGTGTTCCTTATTGAGAGACTTCAAAATTTTCGAGGATAAGCCACTTTCTGGAAAGTAAGATAAACCCACCTAGAGGAATGTTCTGGCCTTAGAAATTGTTTAACATAAAATCCAATTCCAGGAAGAAGGTATAGAACGTTTTATGAATGAGAAAGGATATATGAGCACTTATTCGTGGTGGGTTGGCACAACCTCAGAGACGCCTTTGGATATAACTCCAGGTGCCTGCCTCTTGGCAGTAATATACAGATATTCACAAAGGTAGGATTTTTATAATTCTTCCACTTACTTCTACAAGGGTCGGAATTCTTAAAGCAACGATTGTCTTTTCCTTCCTCTTCCCCTGTTTGTCTTTTCTTCCCAGGCTGATGTTGGAATGCTTTTCTCAGGGGGGGCTTCTCGCCATCTTCCTCCACTTCAATCTCACAGGTAGGTTCCAGCTGTGGCATTGGCCTCTCTTCATCTGAGTTGTCAAAGGGCTCATTCAGTACTTCTGTCGTTTCAGAAATGGTCTCAGTTGTTACACTGCTGTTGATCCTCCTGCGTTTACGACCTCTTTTCTTCTTTAGTACAAAAGGCCTCTGAAATTAATTCCAAACATAATACATAAGAGCTCATGAGAAATTAAATGGTTGAAGTCGATATGCAGCAAACATGTACTGAACGCGTGCCTGAGAATCTGACATGTAAAGACTTCTGTAATGCCTTTGTACTTAACCTTCCATTTGATGTTTAACATCTCACTTGGGCTTCAACTACACAGGCAAGTGTTTTCCAAATAAAACAGCTGTTTACTCAAGCAGATGCTTTGAGAGGGAACATCCTAGCAGCTTAACTGTACATTTTAAAAGCTAAGGTTTGCTTTTCTAACACACATTTTCCATTGGCACTTGCTGGCTTCAATATCATGTACACCATAGCTATTAAGTTATCAAGGACACCAATGTTTCTATAAGTGATACAATAATTAACCAGCCACTGGGTCACTCATTTAATACTTGATAACTGTTCAAGAAGCATGTACCACATGCAAAGCACTATAGGAAATACGATGGTACACGGTACACAAGACGAGCCTACTTGTCCCCCATTTCACAGGACCTCAGGAACAATGAAAAGGGAAGAGAAAAAGGTACTGGAAGAAAGGATTACTTTACTGTTTAAAATGTTAACAGAGTCCAGTATTGGTGGCTGCAGAGATGCCAGTAGCTGATAATTTTACAAAATATTTTAATAGAGAAAGCATCTAAAAAATTAAAAGACATGTGAAATGTTTTACTTATATAAGACGTAAAAATTTTTTTTCTGGGGCCAGCCCCGTGGCCAAGTGGTTAAGTTTGCACACTCTGCTTCGGCGCACCAGGGTTTTGCCCGTTCAGATCCCTGGTGTGGACATGGCACCGCTCGTCAGGCCACGCTGAGGTGGCATCCCACATGCCACAACTAGAAGGACCCACAACTAAAATATTTAACTATGTACTGGGGGCATTTAGGGAGAAAAAGCAGGAAAAAAAAAAAAAAAGATTGGCAAGAGTTGTTAGCTCAGGTGCCAATCTTAAAAAAAAAATTTTTTTCTTTTAATTGCACTTAAGGTTGGCACCAATGACTCTCCATAATTGCAATTATAAAGTATTTTTTCCCAACCAAAAAGTATCTAATGATACAAAATTCAGATGCAGGAATAATAGGTAGATTTGCTGCTAAAATGTAATGTCAATAATAGGGCCAAAAAATTATGGAAAATACATTGTAAAGAAGGTTCAACATAATTGGTTAAAACTCAAACTCTAAGTAAACTGTATCCAAGAATTATTGTGTCTCATTTTCTCATTTTTTTTTTTTTTTAAGATTGGCACCTGAGCTAACAACTCTTGCCAATCTTTTTTAATTTTCTTTCTTCTTCCCAAAGCCCCCCATTACATAGTTGTTGCTTCTAGTTGTGAGTGCCTCTGGTCATGGCATGTGGGACGCCGCCTCAGCGTGGCCTGATGAGCGGTGCCATGTCCACGCCCAGGATCTGAACTGGTGAAACCCTGGGCTTAACCACTCAGCCACGGGCTGGCCCTGTCTCATGTTTTTAACTCTTTGACTGTTCAATGAAGTACACATATTAGCCTGCTAATCATATTCTGTAATTTAACGTTTATGGTTATCAATCCCCCCAGTTGGCCTGTCCTCCCTAGTGCACTAGAATTTTCTCAAACATGAGTATAGACAATATAAAGAACTGGTTTTCTTTAGATTGAGTCCATTTATATGATGGCAGTATATATCATGCCTTGGATGATTCTGGTTTCTGATGTTTTTAAAACAAATTTCTTTTGTTATATATAATTCATGAATGTACTTTCCTTGTAAGAAATCAAAACATTATTCATAAACCCAAAGTCCACTTTATGGGATGGTTCATTCTACCAGCTCCCCACAGCTGCCCTTCCACTAGAAGACTGCCAGGCTTAGAAGAATGCGTACCATCTGAAAGGTGGAACGGCAGATTCTTTGACAGACACCACACAGGATAGCTTTGGGGCTGAGCCTTAACTTGTGTTTCTCTAGTAGTCTTGTCAATACTAACAATATCTGGCCCCTCTCTGTCACAGACAGATACTGAAGAGAAAGATATTAGATCTGGGTTGAGCAATTATCTAAAGACAAAATCAATTTTTTACCTTCTGCACAGGGTGTATCTACTAAGCCATGAAGACACTTCAGTAATGTGTACGTGGCCACAAATGCAAAATAACAGCTTCAAAATGAAGGACCTAAAATACCTTCTAACAATTCTATGCAAAGAACAAGAAAAAGAAATAGCATCAGGAGCACCGGGCGTAGAGTGTGAGCACTCATCTGGTTCTTGCTTCATATCTAACGAGTTGTGAGACCTTGGACAAGTCTCCTAGCCTCTCCAGGCCTTGGTGTTTTCATTAAAATTCGGTGAAGGGTGGTTTAAGTGTTCTCCAGGGCCCTTTTCTGTTCCCATAGCCTGATTTACTCTAGTCCCACAAACCAGCAGGTGGCAGTAACTCCTAGACTAGAAAGCTGGCCTATTCCAGGTTTCCTGTCACAGCACTAACAAACCTCAAAAAGTAAACACAATCATGACTGTAAGATAAACAATAACGATATATGATCAGTAGGACTGGATACAAATAAACTACATCTAAAGAATAGAGAGTGAAACAAATACTAATAGATCTAAGAATGTTTGCAAAGACAAATAAGATTTGACTGAAACTGACTCAGACTGAAAGTCTAAACAGACACATACCTTTCTCTTTATGGCAACTGATTGTGGTTTAGTTAATCTTGGAGGAGAGCTTTGAATATTTTCTTCTTCCTCTTCTTCCTCCTCCTCCTCTTCTTCCTCTTCCTCCTCCTCCTCTTCTTCCTCCTCCTCCTCCTCCTCCTCCTCTTCACTGCTCTCTTTAGACAGCTCCATCAGCTGCCCTCGCTCCCCTGCCACTGGCCGGCTCTCCGGGGAATGCAAATATTTATTTTTCGATTGTACTTTTGCAGGTGATTGCCTACTGTTGGCTCTAGATGACAAGATTTCTTGCTCCTCCTTTTCCCAGCAGCTAGCTTGTTCCATTAGCCGCTCAGCCTAAGGAGGGAGGGTAAAAATGGCCAGTGAGAGGACAGTTATGCGGCCAGAGTCTCTAAGGATCAAAGGCAAAGGATCTCTAAGTCATTGCTGATCAGGGCAGTTAGCCAGCCAAGCAACATTCCACTTGCGTCATCTCAGGACTCTTTTGCATCAGTTAGGATAACAAATCAAAGAAGATTGGGTTTCAAGGGATATTTAGCAGTATTAATGATGCAGCAAATTGATTTGAGTCCTTTATCACTACATTACACGCTCACTGGCACAGAGCACTTTAAGCAAGTTCATAAACACAAAGAATCGATTGACATTGCAGCCTTGGAGCTCGGCACCAAATTTGATCTGATTACATGCTGTCAGTAGTGAAAAACACTGCTTTATGATCAATGATAAATGTTTCATTTTTCATACTCAATTCAATAAAATTATCATGTCTTATCATGCAACCTCAGTTAGGGTAAATTAGTGCCATATCATTTCACACGCTCGCTCTCCATAACCAAGCTTTTGACAATGATGTTAATGACTTTCTCAGCTTAAGAATGCTACAAGATTGAAGTTACACAACTTAAGCTGATGAAGCCAATCATTACCTCTTTTTCAGCTTCTCGCTCTTCTTCAGAAACTGCAGCATTAGAAATTAAAATTGGGGTCCACCTCAGACTCTCTGGATCAAGTTCATTGGTCCGGGAGCAGGTTTTCAGCTTTTCCATGTGGCCCAATATCAACTTTTCTCTTCTAATGATGACAAATCTGTAATGTGATGAGGCAGAACAAAGTGCAATCAAAAGGTGGAATTTCATTTCACCTTCACATACTGACATATGCTAGCACTAACATTACCTGGGCTGGGAAAAATCAGAAAGCTCATCAATGAAAAGGCATATAGCAAATTGAAATTTGATTAACAAAGAAGTGTCATTTCCTGTTTTCTTTTCAGGAGAAAGGTTTTGATAATACTGTTGGGGAACCTCTTATCTTTAAGTGGAAAAATCTGCCTAACTCCAGGGGCCTTTTCTGATAAAGATGCTTGAGAGGCAGCCAGGGTCGCCCAGGGTACTCACCTGCCGTCCCTCTTGTCAATCATGTGGAGGTGCTGCAGAGTGGTGGCGATGTCGTGTGGGCACATGCCTGTAGCTCTGCTGATCGCCTTGATGCTGATGTGCCTCTCGTGGTGGTGGTAGAGGTATTCTAAGATGACGCTCTTCCAATAGGCCAGGTAGGACAGACGGCCCAGGTCAGAGAGTGGCTTTTCAGGAGACCCTGCTTGGCCTTCTCTTCTAGAAAGCAAATAGCCTAGGCGGAAAAAGCAAAAGTCGACCTCACCGTCATGTTTTCAGACTGGAACAGGGGCCTCTTGAAATAATGTAAGTAGCAACAAGATAAAAACATCACATCGGAGAAGTGCATTCATTTTATGTATGTAGTCTCTTCCCAGTGACGGTGATTTGACATCGATGAAGTGTATGCTTCTGAATGTTTTATAGTGGCATTATAAGTCAATTCTTGTCACTAGTGACAGCAGCATCCCAAACATACACTGTTGCATATTTAACAAAACTAAGGTTGAAGACATAACTTCTGATAAGTCTCAGCATCCAAGTCCCCCACCAGCTTTAAATTCTTTCAAAAACTACATGTCAGGCATTTACTCAGAAATCCTGTCCAGGGACCACCGCAAACATTAACAAGTAAGTTGTTTTCTGCAGGAAGGACCTAATGACCCTTTGACAGCTGGGTCTTAATAAAAGAGAAGGGCCTCTGTTGACTCAGATTCCATATTGCTTATTACATTTAACCAGCGAGCTAATCCGAAGCTTTATTTTAGGACTAAAAAAAGAATGTCTTTTAAGTCAACTGCTGCAACTCATATCAGCTCCACTAGCTCTATTTTCATGGAAATTAATGTATAATCCAATCCTAGAATATGTTGCTCGTACAAATTAAAACAAAACAAAACAACCTCTTTAAAACAAACTGTTTCGTGTATACCCAGAAAATCCCGGCGCATGGTAAGCTTTTGAACATGCATTCTGCAGCATTACTGTGAAAGTTCTTTGGCAGAGGAACTTCAAAATGAGAAAAACTTTAAATCCACTTGAAGGTAATGAATGAAAGCTGGCGGCTGTCTCAGTAGTTAAGAGCCACTTATGGAGTAGAGAAGAAATGCTATAAACTAATGATGTCTTCCTTGCTCTAATTATCTATTTCAACACCTCACCTTCATGAACTTCCTAAATTTAAACAAACATCAACCACATACAGTAGGTGGCAGCAATTACAAAATCATGCTGCTCTGTAAACCATCCAAATCTTCAGCATTTTTCTTCTTTATCTACATTTCCAAAATGGCTGCATTCTCAAGAATTTTCTCAATTTTGGATTTTTTGTTAGAAGGAGAAATCAATGCCTCCGATGCATTTTCCTGCCTCTCAAAATCACTGTAAATAATGCAGAAATATAGAATAAGGAATCCAAGCTGACCCTAGCGGGGTACAACTACAGCATTTTGACGGTTTTAATCTGAATGCCATTATAAAAAATAGGCATATATTTAACTTTAGGTTTTGCTGAAGTCTTTGACTTATCTGTCTCTTTAATTCATGTTTAAGTGCAAAGGATTTGACTGAATGCAAATGAGCACCACAAAATCTTACAGTGAAACCACTGTCGACACGTCATCCGGCTGCACACAGAGGCTTTCAAGAGCAGCGTGTCAGGAATGCTAACAGTGATGGCCACTGTGCCGAATCCAGCCCACACCATGCCCTGTAAATATGGAGAAGAGCTCTCTGTTGCCAGAGTACAAAGGGTGCCCAAACCTCAGACCACAGATAATTGGCACATCCGTCACCTGCCTCCTAAGAGCTTGGCACACGCTGAGAAATTTACTCAGTCAGCTGGAGGTCTCAGCTCTGTACTCTTGCGCAGGGAGAGAACCATAGTGTCGTGGATATGAAACTATCCCCCTTTTGTCCATGAGATCCCACAATTAAAAGTCCCCTGCAGTGACTGTGAAATTCCCCAGCCCCTCACTGGTTCTTAGCTGAACTCCACAGCTGGGGACAGAAAGCACCTGCTCAGCCTAGCAGAAAGATTTCTGTACAACCAAAGTGGTCAGAAGGTGGTATGTGCCCTCCCTACCTTATGTCCCCCACTATGATGAGCAACCTTACCCAGCAAGCAAATGTATTTCTTTGTTCTGTCTTCTCTTCCCACAATCTCTACTCTGGGCTAAGAGGAAGCAGCCAGAATCCTCCCAAAACATATTTGACACAGCTGTTCATGTTTTCACACCCTGAGGCAGTACAGATACACCTTATCAGGGCCTGAGCCTAAACAAGATAGGCCACTGCAACTATCAGGCAACTTGGGGTCTGTGGAGAGCATTCAGGCATAAAACTTTCGGCACCTGCTACCCCCTCCATGTTAAGTGGCTGTCTCCTGGGACACTCACTGGGACACAGTCTGCAGTCTGTGCTGACACTGCCACGGAAGAGTCCCGGGGCCCATGGGGACCAGAGGAGGGGGCGGCATGGCAACGAGCCCTGTCGAGCATGCGTACACTGAGCCCACCGGACTTTCACAGCAAACACCTCCATACTGAGCTAGCAAAGGCTACAAAGCAGGAAAGCTACAAACACCTGACAGGAAGTGATCCTTTCCTGGGTGCTGGGGAGAAAAAACTGCAAACAAAACTCCAACAGGAAACCTCAAGCAGGTTTTCAGGGATGATGGGCACCAACACTGCAGATCACATAGTGCCACTGCTGGGAGGCAGCGCTGCATTGCCTGCAGTTTGTTTTTCCTTCTCTCTGACTCATGAGACCCTCAAGAAGCTCACAGCAATGGAAGGAATTTACACTTATGCCAAGAGCCATTTGTAAGTCCACAGAGCCTCCTCCTGCAGGAGAAATTTTTGGTTTAAATGGAATCCATTTGAACAATCAAAATGACCAAGAATAAATTTCTGATTCCTTATTTGTCAAGTGAAATCACCTGTAATATATTAAAACATATAGCTTAGAAGAAAAAGTTTTGTCACGTCTAATCCATTTGTGCACTAAGTGGATGCAATATATAATTCAAATTTTCTACCTGCAGCAGGCACTTTCCCTCAAAAAAGCTACAGCTTCACTACTCTGACCTTCATAATATGGCATTTTTTAAATAATGAATTTCTTAGAGGAAGATAGGCACAGCTGCTAGCTCAGGGCTAATCTTCCTCAAAAACAAAATTAAAATTAAATAATGAATTTCTTGCCATCTTTTGTTTCCTCCTACTTTTTCTAGGTTCCTCAAATCATAATTACGATATAGCCCACTGACAGAATAATTTTTGGTAAGAACATTTACTTATTAAGTGATTATAGAGATGTGGTGGTTTAAGTTACAGCTCTTAAATTTAACTTACCAAAAAGACTCCAAATAATTGATCTAAGATGCAGGGAAATAAAAAGCACTTATCTTGGAAGCCGGTGTATTATCCTGAAGCATCTGAAACAAGTACAACACACCCCTGGTGAATAGATTCCCATGGTGCTCTAACACCTCTCCTTCACTCGGGATACTTTCCATCAGAAACCTGAACTATCCCTGGGGAAACCTGGCTGTTCAGACTGAAAACAAAGTGATGTTTGGAGGACAAATCTCAGTAGCTGCAGTACAATTAGTTGCTGGTGAAATTATTCCCTTTAAATGGTCTGTTAGCCAGGGGTGCTGGTGAACAGCACTTACTCTGTGATCAGCAGGCCTGCAATTGGAAGCTGGCTAGCCCATAAACTCCTCACCTACGTCCACTATCTCGATACCAGCGAAAGCTGGCCGCTTCTTTTGCTTCACTGGAGCTACTTACCCAGGGAAGGTGAGGTCTGAGTTTCAGTACACGCCTTACACACTTAATTCAAAAGACTATCAAGGTGTTTGCTTAAAGGGAAAATAAGAACAATGTGATATCTGCAAAAAGTAAGCATTTCTAAGCTGTACTGCATGGGACCAAAATTTATATCACCTCTGTTAAGACTGACCTACTTGTAGTAAGAGAATCAGTTTTCATGTTAACTAGTCCTGATCCTTTGAGTTTGAAATGGTTAACTCCCTCCCAGGGGGAGGAAAAAAAAGTGATAGAAGAGTTGCCTTTGTGGAGACAGATCCATTAGGATAAGGAAGAAACTATCTAGACAAGGTCAAGATTTGTTTTTGCAGACCTAAATTCCCAAATTAATTGAACTCCCAGCACATTAATTGCAAGGTTAACCCTCGTTTAACATGAAACATTCCTTCCTTTTAAACTAGCAATATTTCCAGATTGCAGACTGGACGAGAAGTGGCATAACGTTCTCAGGCAAGGATAAAGATTTACCCCACAAAAGCAGCTGCCCTCAACCCTTGCCCACCTTCATCTTCTACCATTTGGAACCAAACCACATGAACTTTCTCAAACACAAAAGCATAAACTTTGGCAAGCTACTCCCAACTCCCATCTGCCTGGATTATGTGAGTTTGGGGTCACTAGCTGCTTTTAGGGGAAGATGATCTTCAAGGATTACACACCTTTCATCAGATACCTGTTTAACTCAGCAAACCCTGCTGAAAGGTTCCTATCAGTAGACAGCAGCGGGTTTGCGAGTCTGGGAACTGACACCAGGCCAGGGATTCATGGTGGCTCTTGAGCAGAGGAAATCCAACGGCTCTAATCACATATCTCGTGCTTGGGGACAGAAATTCACTGGTCCACACTCATCTGTTACTAGTTTCTAGGATTAAGCAGCTCTGTGACCAAGTGGCTGAATGGCATATTATCAGTTTAAATAGTGATAAATGAACTTGACAGGCTATTTATGTCTCCTTGCTGAAATTTTGTGGTGATTTTGCAATTGGTAAAAAAGAAAGCTGAACCTTAGCTTTCCCATTGTTTAAGAGAACAGGAGTGTTTTTTTAAATGACCTGTGACCTGCCTGAATTCCTATTGCTTTCCATTTACTAAAAGATATAGATGCCTCCCTAGCAAAAATGGAAATTTTGAATTGTTCAGGTATTTTCTATTTTAAGAGATTGGCTTTGAAAATGTGGAAATTTAAGACGTCTCTCTCTCCCATAGTTCTACGGGCTTGAAGTAATTATATAACAACTTGAATAAATATTACTTGACTTCTTAACAGACTTCTCAGTCCACTCTCTATAGACCTGTGGTTTTCAGAGGGTGGACGGTGGCTCCCCCAGACCAGCAACATCAGCAGCACCTGGGAACTTGTTAGAACTGCAAATTCTCAGACCTTCCCATCAGAAACTCAGGGGGCGGGACCCAGCACCTGTGCTTTAACAAGTCCTCCAGATGATTCTGACGCACACAAGTTTGAGGACCACTGATATGAATTCTGCTACAGAGTTGCTGGTTTTGATGAGCATGTGAAAACCATTTTGTGCAGCAGGAGAACCACTGACTAGAGAGTGTGACTGAAGAATCTCAGATAGGTGAGGAGGCCTCCCCTACCTTCTTGGTGATAGAGAACTGGGGACAGGAATCTCCAAAGCCCCACCAGACTGAAATTTAGCTAGAGGCCACTGAGGTGCTGAGTGGCTTTGTCCATAGGTTCTATGCCTGTGCTTCTCAACCTTCACTGTGCAAGCAATCACCTCTTGTTACAAAGTGGATTCTGATTTGGTACATCTGGGGTAGAGGGGGTGAGACTCTGCATTTCTAACAAGTGCCTATACCATGGACCATGACTGAATAGCAAGGGTTTAATACATTACATCAGTGCTTCTACAATTTTTTGGTCTCAGGACCTCTTTACGTTCAAAAAAAATATTTCAAAGCTTCTATTTATAAGGGCTATATCTATTGACTTTATTGAGAAATTTGACAAATATTTATTAATTCATTAAAAATCCAATACACCTTGTTAACATAATTTCTTATGAAAAGAATTACATTTCCTAAAATACAAAAAAGTAGTGAGAAGAGTGGCATTGTTTTACACTTTCACAAACCTCTTCAACGTGTGGCTAAAGAGAAAGCAGCTAGATTCTCATATCTGCTTTGACATTCAGTCTGTTGTGATATCACAGGTCATAAAATTTCTTGAAAACTCCACTGTACACGCATGAGAGTATGACAGTGAAAACGACAAATAGTATGTTAGTATTACTTTGAAAACAGTTATGACCTTGCAGACTCCATGAAAGGGCCTTAAGGATCCCCAGGGGTCCCCGGACCATACTTTGAGCCCATCTGCATTAACTAAAACATGAGAAGAATTTTTAAAAATTGGAAAACAAGGCCAAAGGTATTTTAAAACAGTACAGCATTTATTGATTACAGTATGACAGATCAGAAGGGGTACTATGGGTTGGTTAAGAGCAAGGTTCTGGAACCAGACTGCCTGGAATGGAACCTGGGCTCTACCATGCACCAGCTGTGTGATCTCGGGCAAGTTATTTAACCTGTGTTTCAGATCCCTCATCCATAAAACGTGGAGAATAATCATACCTATCTCCCAGGGTTGTTGTAACAATTAAATGAATTAATACAAAGCATGTAGAACAGAGCTTGGTATAATACAGAAACCCCATATAAGTGTTAGCTATTATTATTATTTAACATACTGAATTAACGAAATCTCAAGGTGATCATTTGGGTGACTAGATCTCCTTAATGTAGGGGAAAGAAGTGGAATTTGGATAGAAGGAAGGAGACAGACTGCTCTATAGAGTCAGACTGAGAAAAGCTACCTTTCTTTTCCTACTTCTGTCTGAGGCACCTGAAAACCACTCCATTGCCTCAGACAGAAGTCCCCCCATCCCCCAGCTAACCACTCAAATATAAATTTAATTAATGGAAGAAGCAATGAAAAAAACCCCCATATTCTGCGCAAGGAATGATCTCAGGAAACTGATGACTGGAAGTTTCCAGCAAGCACAGTTCTGTGCCCTCTCAAATTCCCTTTGGCCCTTAAGTTCTTAACTTCAAGGACTACCCTCAGGAAACAGCAAGCCCATCAAACCACAATAACAATGACTGCTTGAGGGCTTCAGCAGAACCCAGAGACAGTCCCAGGACAAATGAAACAAAGACCTAAATGTTCTAGAAGACCAAAGTGTGTCCCTAAGAAAATGGCCTGAGCCAGGAAAAACCCAGAGAATGGAGACAGCAGGTCTTTGGGGAAGGAAGGCTGGATGCCCTGGGTCACATAACAGTCTGTTTCTCTAAGCCCCTTTTTAAGATCTTCCCTCTCAAAGATCCCACCAGCTTCACAGCAGACTGCTCTGGTATGAAGCTCTTCCTCAATTATTCAGAGGGGCCACCGGTCTTTCTTACTGAACACTCCCTGTCCCCCAAGTCCACTTGGGAGAGGAATGATGATTCTTTAACTCCCTCCAGTGGAAGGTGTGTGGTAGGGGCCTGACTCCTCTGGGGGTGTGGTGTGTGTGTGTGTGTGTGTGTGTGTACACAAACCTACAGACTATGCTGGAATTTACCAGATGAGTTCTATGATTCTGTGCATGAGTGTGGACTCCCTTGAAGGTGGTGGTCAGTCACGCAGGGAAAAGGTAGGTGCTTACATGAACTCATGTAATGAACTCACAAATAGGGCATCAGGCAGCAGGAAAGGGAACTCTCCTCCCTCTGCAGCACCCTTGTGTGGAGGAGGGTGAACATCTGTGAATGAGCTCCTGAGGAGGGGAGGAACCAGGGCCAGAGACAGACCCCTTGTTAGACAGCCACAGATGGCGAAAGATGAGTCAGTGGTATTTTTATAACTGATAACCTAATTCAGTGAGAATGTCTCTCCCTATTTTTCCTTTTTCTATCCTCTAGTCTAGCCCAACCGCTCTCAACTCTGGCTGCACATTAGAATCACTTAGGGGCTTTTAAAAACTCCAGATGTCTGTACCTCACTCAATCTCAACTTCTGCCTGTCTCAGGCCAGGCTGGTCTCAGACGTATTGGGGGTTATATTAAGCAAAAGGTGTGGGACTATATCTTGGCCAGATTTTAAATGATGGTACACCACCAATCACTCTTCTCCCTTTCTGCCACCCCAAAGAGCTGTGGAGGTAGCAGTGGTGCCTAATAAGAGATCCAAGTAGAAGGTGAATCTTGGGGTAAATGGAGACATCTAAGAGGCTAAGGAGGAGACGGTCACTTGGTAAAGAGAGCTCTGTGACAGACTTCACACAGGTTTCATTTATTTAAACATTTAACTGATGAATATTCATGTATGACACGTCACCACCAAACGAGCAAGGTCCTGGTCTGGCGTATTAGAAGAATATATTGTTTCTTTCTAAGAAGATGACCATGTATGGTCAATCTGTTTCTATGACTGAAACAGACTCAGCCTCTCAGTTTCCTTGTTAGGAAAATAAGGCACCTCTGGCAAAGGATAAAATGATCATGGAATGAGATCACAGTGTCAATATCACCTACAGACTAAAATCACGTGGGGAAGGCAAGAATTTTTTAAAATATCTTTCTTTAAATATATTTGGGGCGTAATCAGATTCTTCCTGAAGCCCACTGCCTATTACAAATCTAAGTAAAGCTCTGATTTGTCACTCAAAGGCACTTCTACTTAGGTAATGGTAAAGTACCAGTACCGTGGGCTCCAAAGCAACAGAAATTGGAAAGATATGTCAGAATAATGCCCTTCTCTTTTTTGATTTTCCACAGTTCAAACCACTTTTAAATTTTGGAAAATTTTAGGAAAAACAAATTTACAAGAAAAATTTTTTTTAAGATGAAGTAATTTGGCATTTAAAATTATTTCCTCTCTCATAAATAGGCAGAAGTCCACATTAGAGATTCAATCTGAAAAAATATTTCAGAAACTAATTTAATTCTTCAAGTTGAAACCTGGTTAAAATTTTCACATCTAAGTTACAAAATCCTAGTAACAAGAATTCACCATTGAAGAGTTAGAAGATTTTAAACCCTGAATTAAACACATACACACTTCAAATAAAGCATCTGCTCCAAGCAAGTAACTACATGTATTTATAATGCATCACCTGTAAGACCATTCTCCTGCTGCTAAAACATTACAATTGAACTTTTCCTTAAATAAACTTCTAAAAGCAAAAACTAGAGTTTCTTTTGCCCACTTTTACAGGTCTGAGGTTCTGTGGGGCAGCTGAGATAGTTTACTCTAACATCTAGCTGTCCAGCCTAATCCTATGTGGCAGACTGAGGGGAGTGTTTACATCAGCGTGGACACTACCACTGATTTCAGAACCAAGCTTTGGGAGACAGGACGTTAGAAGAGCAACTGCCTTTCCATTTGCTCTCCCACAACCCCCTAAAACTCTGCGTGTGTGTGTCTACACACTAGCTGTAATTTTCAAAAACTAGACAAAGTATGCTGTAATTCCAATTCTGAGTGGTGAGCTTTCACAAAGGAAACACAAATACACAAATACAGCAAGATTGAAGAAAGGAAAAAGTGGGAGTACAAATCTCCCTGAAATGTTTCTTTGTTTTCAAAGCACATTTCAGACGAAAATCTGTCAGTCTTTGAGATAACTTCCTAAAATCAAAGCACAGCCCATCACCCAATCTGATTCAGGAACTGATGCTGAAAATGTAAGGGAGAGAAACCATCTCCAGTTGTCCTCAGGTCATCCAGAAAAACAGTCGTATTCCACTGGTCTACCGAAATCGAAAACTTCTTTTTTCACTTATTTATTTATCTTCTATAAGCTTTCAAACAGGATTTGAGGTAAAAAGCCTCTGGCAACAAAAGGTGGTCTCCCCACAGGGTTACTGATAAACCCTTTTGATGGAGGTGCGGCACACATGGCATGCAGGCTGGGGGTGGGAGCTGGGGTGGGATGAGGTGTTCAATGAAGGGACTAGCTGGTCTGCCAGTGGATTTGGCGTCATGTAGGTATCTAGCCTTTAAATCCTATAGGAATCTTTAAGCCCAAATTGGTTACAGTTTTATGTTAGTTGTTGAAAAAACAAAAGCATATGAAATATCCTCACTAACAGTGTTAAAAGACAAAATTACTACCCTTCTAGTTAGTATGCGATACCTTTCTCGAAGTCCACTATTTGGATGGGCTCCCTAAAAGTTAAGACTTTAGTAGCAAAATAGTATTAGCACAGCTTTAGCTACAATACGCTAATCTTATCCCCATGAGCCTTTATTCTGTGTGGTCACTGTTAATCAGAGAATCTCCATTCAACTTTGAAAGGATTGGAATGGTTTAGTAGTGTGTTCAACAGTTGAGTGCCTACTGTGTTCTAGGCACTTTTCTAGCTAGGTTGTATATAAACACTCCATTTTCCAAATTTAATAAGGAAAAAAGCTCTGGGAGTTTAATTTAACTAGTATGCAAGTGCTGAACGCAAGAACCACAAACTACGTAAATAACAGGAACTCAAATAGACATGTTAACAGCTAAAGTTCATTTTTTAAGAACCAATTCAATATGCTACATGCAAGCAATCAATCGTACTGCAATCATCATTTACAAATCAAAGGACAATGCAGATACTCACAGGGGATATACAACGAGGTGGAAGCGTGTGATTATGGACGAGCAGATTGAAACTGTAAATTATGTAACTGTCTCTTGTAATTACCCTGCTTGAGAACCGAAAGAGACATCCTGTATAATTTTGCAGGAGAATGGGGATCGAGATACAGAATTGCTTTTTAGTTGGTTTTAACCCTTCAACAGCTATTTAATTATGTGTGATGAGGTCAAAGAAAGTTTATGCTTAATTCACAAAAAGTTGGCAGAGAGGTATTTCAAAGTAATCCTCTGAAAAGCTCCAGATTATGAAAAAGACCTGATGATTTCTCTTCCTCTTCAAGAAAGATTTATCTAAATTATTTGGTAAAATAAACAACATTTAAAACAAATTCACAGGCATCATTCATTTTATTTCCTCTCTAAAAACATTCATGATGGTCCAAGTTTTTAACTGAGGCAACTGAAAAGCTGCAGGGGTAGAAGTCCGTCAGAATTCTCAGACACATCTTCTGCTTTGGTAGGAAAAAAAATCTCATTAACTTCCTTAAATTTCGCAGGGAAAAGCTCCAACACTGGGCAAACCACAGGGCAGGACTTCTACGAACAGAGAATCATCTTCATTAGAAGGGAGGCTGTTTCTGCAATAATCAATCAGCAGAATCTTGTTTCAGCATATTTTAAGACATTCTAGCCTTTTTCTTTCCTTTTCTTAAAAATCTAAACATCTTTTCTCTTCTATAAGCACTGTTTCTAGTGCCTAAAGATCTGCCCCCAATAATAACCGCTGAACACCTAGCATTCTGGGAGGAGGCAGGGCAATTTCCTACTTACAGCGCCTGCCAGTATTGCTTTCCCTCATTTTCGATCTTTTAAAAAAAATAGAAAGAAAGAGAGGGAAAGAAGGAAAGAAAGGAAGGAAAAACAGAAAAAGAACAAGAAAAGTTCCAGTGCTGCAATGTCTCTTCTTTATCTCGTTGGCCTCTCTGTTCCATATTTTCTCTTCAGTCCACCCCTATTCTGCACAGCCGTTCCTTGTCAGAACACTCTATTTAACACCATTCTTTTATCACCATACAACTCTTCAATTATGTTTCTCTAGGTTTAAGAGTGGAAGCATAATTTACAGGAATGCTATTCTCTAATGGACTTGACTCAACGCTTGAGAAGATGTGATTCTAGTAAATTTCAGTACATTTCCTTCACTTAAAGATGGTTCTGCAAAGTCAGAAATGGAATTGATGCCAATACACCAAATACCCATGTACTCATGTTTTGATCTTAAAGCAGCAAAGGTGAAAAACTGTATCTCTCTTTTAAAAAATCACTAATATAATGCTGGCAACAAATCAAAAAAGTTTTCCAGTTTTAAGAATTAAAACTTTCCATTTGTCCCATCCCAACCACCCCTCCTTTCTCCCTCATACATAAGTACTATCCTGACTTTAATAGTAATCTCTTGTGTTTCTTTATACTTTAGCACTAAAATATCCCCAAGCACTGCAGTACAGTCCTGTCCATTAAAAAAAAAAAGAAGAAGAAACATCTTTTAATCTACAGGTTCCCCCCTCCACCCCTTTCTTTTCTTTATAATTTGTCTGTTGATGAACTGGTGCCATTTGACCTATCGAGTTTACAGAGCCTGGATTTTGCTGACTGCACATACACAAGGCGGTTCAATCGGTTCCTCTTTCCTCTGTGTTCCTGCAAAACGGCAGCTGGATCCAGAGGCTTGATCAGACTTGGGTTCGGCACTTTGGCAAACTACAGGTGGTGGCATGTTGCTTGATCAGGAAGCACATAATTTCTGATTATCCCCCCTGTTGCAATATGTGCTGCTGTTGATGTTCAATGTCTAGATCCATTAATTCACTGACAGAATTGCAAAATGGTGATGTCTTAATTCTACCATTTCATTTAATTTCATTTGTTAGCTACAATAAGTTTATAAAAAGATGCTTCCCCTCATTTACTATATGGTTACTAGTGGTATAGTTCATATAGGAAAGGCAAGTTAAATACTTTATTCACCAGTTTTCAGGATAATGAATTGGTTCCTATCATCTAAATTTGTCTTTAAATGTCATTACGAATGTGTAAGTTTCAATCAATTGCAATTGTGATCTTTATTATTATATTTACTGTCCAGTGGGAGCCTCTTTAAGTTGAATCCTGAGTCCTTTTGACAAGACCTTAATAATTTTTGCCTGCTTGCTATCTAGTGTGAAAAGAAGGATCACTCCCTTTTATAGAAAGAATTCTTCACTTCAATTTAAATGATTCAATTTGCCCCCTAAAAAGGATATATGCAATATATTGTGTATAGTGAGGGCTACCTATTACATTTTCTTAAAATTTCAGCAACACTTTTTTGAATACCATCTGCTATATAATCACACTGCATATTTTTTTCAATGTGGACAAATAGTTACATGCATAACTGAATTACTTTTAATCCATTCAACTATTTTCAAGCACTCTATAAACATTAATTTAAAATAATTTTGTTGAAAAAAGAAGTTCCTCTATGATGTTAACCCAAAGCATGATTCTATAAATAATTATAAAACAGAGTTTTGCGTATTGGTAAACATGAAAATGTAGCATTAATATTAGAGTAAAAACATGTTAACCACAAATCCATCGGGGAGAAAAAAATTAGATTCCTAACTAGCATTTTCCTAAGAAAATTTTGAGCAAATGAAAGAAAATCTATGCTTTACCCAAAACAAATTGATGTAAAAAAAAAAAAATACTACCTTACAACCAGCTGAAATCATAAATCTGTTGTTTAGAAATACCATCATAAGAGGACCTTATCAAACTATCAAATATAAGAAATCAGAATATTCTACTTCCAATATAATACTACAAGCTGGAAAATATGTTTAAGGGGAATATTTCCCTTGAAACCAAAAACAGGTATAGCACTAATTTCAACGAATCAGAACAAAATCTTTCTTGATCTTGTTTTAATAATGGAAAAATGCTTCCCTTGCATTTATCTGTGCTGGGAAAATGGAAAAGAGAGTTGGAAGCATTCCCTCCTCTGCCTGATAGAGTCCCATGTGTGCCCCTCACACGCAGCATTGCATGCTGGGATGAATCCTCTGCGTGTCTGACCGTCCACTACCCTGTGGGCAAGGGCTGGATCATTTATCCTTATGGTCTCATCACCTAGGTCAACCCTGGCACAGTCCATGTAAAGCTCGTTTGCTGAAGGAAGGGATGAAGAAGGGATAAATAAGTGAAAAAAACAAAGACTGAGGAGATCTGAGATCAAGCACCAATTCTGCTATAAGCTAGCTGGGTGAACCTGGTAGGTGCTGCCAGTGACACAAAGAAGAGGACTGACTAGATCTGGGCATTCATTTACTCCCTCAACAAACCTTTTTGGGCACACGTACTATGTGTGTGGTACTGTGCTCATGGCTTGGATTTCGGCAGTGACAAGTCACAGTCCTCATGATGGCATTGCTAAGGTTCCATTAACTGTTGAAAATTAGGTTGTCTCATACCAATTATCTGAATGGAATTTGCCCAGTAGTGGGTTTCAGAATGACTCACTGCAAATGCCTGTCAATGTTAGAAATCCAAACAGACAAAAGATTTGTTAAAAAAAATCCACCTGCATGTCAAAACTTGAAAAAATTCTAAGCTATGTAAGGCAAAACGGTAGCTGTAGACCGTATGTTTCATATTTACGGTGTTTTCACTGAAGCAATGAATACAAACTATTCTATAAGAGCTATTTATTTGCTCTTATTTATGACAAGCTTAGTTAAAAAAAGATACAGCAATTGCTGGCTGCACTGCCTCATTTCAATGCATTCAGTAACAGTTAATTTCTAAATAAATCACTGAGAGTTCCATTTTCAACCTTGATGTTATCTTTAGCATATTAAATATACTGTACTTCAGCCCAATACATAAAACAATCATGACAAAGGCTTTTGGTGCAACATATTATAATGAGAAAATAAGGAAAAATAGTCATTTTCCTTATTATATTATAAACTAGAAAGCTATTAAAACATATGTTACCATTATACTTGATTACACAGGTCAAAACATGTCTTCCAAAACCCAGCAGAAGTCTGAAGATCCAGCCGCTGGTCTTAACCTCCAACAAGCGTTACGGTGGAGGTGGGGGGAGGGGATCCTATCTTAGAAAAAGGCTATAAAGTACTCAAGCACCATTTCAAAAACATAACTTATTATTCTTTAATGATGGCCTTAACTGTGCTCACCCAGGGAGGAGGGCTGCTGGGAAAACGATGAAAAGAGAGAAGCTTTCTTGACAGTTTCTGAAGACTAGAGTTGGAATTTGCCTTCCAAAATAAATGCACGAAGAAATGAATTATCTGATAAAAGTAAGGAAAAGCAAAGCGTCTCTTCAACCAACTATGTATAAATGTGAATTTTGTCACAGCTCTCATTTCTTTGCCCAAGGTTTACAGTAGATAACGCCAATCTTCTTTCTGATGCAACTTAAATGATTTTATCACAGAGGCTGTGCTTGAACAAGAACACCAGACCTCAAAAGAGGTCAGGGCACACCTGACAACATTTGGAAGTAAGCAGACCACACCTGACTGATGATGTTCTAATATAAAATAAAATTCTTCTTCCTAAGAATCACATATAAGAAGAGAAAGTACATCAAGAAAGTTCTTCCTGGCCTGCCCTTGTGGCTGACGGGTTAAAGTTCTGCGTGCTCTGCTTCGGCGGCCCAGGTTCATGGGTTTGGATCCTGGGCACAGATCTACTCCATTCACCAGCCATGCTGTGTCAGTGTCCCACGTACAAAAAAACAGAGGAAGATTGGCACAGATATTAGCTCAGGGCTAGTCTTCCTCAAGCAAAAAAAGAGGAAGATTGGCAATGGATGTTAGCTCAGGGCAAATCTTCCTCAGCAAAAAAAAAAAAAGAAGAAGAAGAAGAAAAGAATGGTCTTCTCAAGGTAATTCATTTAACATTTGTTCAACAAATAATAAGGACCTATTAAGTGCCAGGCTCTTCCAGGAGGTGAGACTATAGCAGAGAAGAAAGTCTCTGCCCCCATGAAGCTTACATTAGGTGAAGGAGATGGGCAATAAATAATAAATATATAAAAGACATATGTAACTTTCTAAGTGACTTTGTACTTGCTTAGCTTAGAGCCTTTTCTTTTCTGTGAGGAAGATCGGCCCCGAACTAACATCTGTTGCCAATCTTCCTGTTTTTGCTCAAGGAAGATTGTCCCTGAGCTAACATCTATGCCAGCCTTCCTCTATTTTGTATGTGGCATACTGTGACAGCATGGTTCGATCAGTGGTGCTAAGTCTGCACCCAGGATCCAAACCTGCGATCCGCAGGTCACTGAAGCGGAGCACATGAATTCAACCACTATGCCACCAGCTGGCCCCTTTTTTCACCTTTTAATTAGCCATTTGTACTTGACAGACTTTGGAGTGTAGTGGCTAAGAGTCAAAGTGCTAGGACTCAAATTGCAGCTATGCATTTATTACTTATGTAACTGTGCCTCACTTTCCTCACCCATACGAGGAAGTTTAAAGCACACATCTCGATCACTGTTGTGACGAGTGAATGAGTCAGTGCTCTTAGGAAAGTGTTGCACATAGGAGTACTCGGTAACATCAGCAACGTTGCTGCCACCAATGACTTTCCTTTTCTGCACATTCTGTGTTCATATCCTCTGCTCATTTTTCTATTAGGGTTTATGTTTTCATGCTATTAAATCTTTCCTTTTATATTTATTTAAATACTACAGATATCAAACCTTTGCCTGGCATATTTGTTGCAAACATCTTTCCCATTATGTTTACTTTTAAATAGTAATAGATTTTACTATATAGAAGTTTTACATTTTTATATAGTCAAGTCCATCTGTATATTCTTTTGTGATTTCTTTCATTGCTTTAATGTCTAGGATGTCCTTGATTATCCAAAGATTGGATAAGTAATATATATCCTTTCTTCCACTTTTTAATGGTTTTTGTGTGTTTGTTTTTTGTTAATCATTTAAATCTTTAATCTGCCTGGAGTGTCTTTTTAGTTGCTCAAACATCTAAGATGTTTTCTCACATGGTCATGCTTTTGAATATGCTGGTTCCCTCAGCCTGGAATGTTTCCACTTCAACTTCTTATGAGCTCTCAATGTATACTGTACAAACATACTGTCCAGCACTTGTTGACTTGTCAGTGAACTTGACCACCCAGCAAAAGCTATGTCTCCTTCATTTTTGTCACTGGTGTTTAGCAGAGTGTAGACTAGGGTGCCCCAATCAACAAAGGTTCAATGAAGAGAGAAAAAATGAATGAAATGACTCTTCTCATCCTCCTCCACTATCCAGTTTAGACTCAGATAAATGCATTTACACAAACACACAAGTAAGTGATGATGCCAACCTCTTTCACCACTGCCTCATACAATGTTCTGCAACCTACTGCTGAATCAGCTGCCTTTCCCTGAATCTCTCCTGGGTCAGCTAAGGAGGATGGGTTTTGCACCCTGCTCCCCAGGCAAGGTTCTGGCTTTGCAGGCTTGAGTAAAAGACAATTCATTATCTGCTCACCCACTGCCCAGCCAAGCAGAATCATAAACAGCTAAAAGTATATATAACAGACTATAACTGCTACATAAGTATGTATCAGTCAAAATATGCCCAGGCTACTCACTACAGCACTTCTAAAATTGTGAAATATTAGAAACAACCTATATGCCCATACCTAGGAGAGTAGGAATAAGCTATATACATCCATACAATGGAGAACTATGCAGCTGCAGGAGAGAATAAGAAGATCTCCATGAAGTAGTATGGAGTGACTACCAAGACATGTCGTTCAGTGGAAAAAATCAAAATGTAAGAGCCTATCTATAGTATGCTACCTTTTGTAAAAGAAAGGAGGAGAAATTAGAAAATACACATCTATCTTCTCATTTGTACAAAAAGAACATGGAAAGGATAAACTAGAAACTAATGAGACTGGCAACCTGCAGGAAAGGATCAGGGAATGGGAACGGGTGGAGGGAATCGGGGAGGGGAGTGACACTTCTCTGAGTATACTCTTTAACATAGTTTCAACTTTGAAAATCATGTTAATGTTTTATATTCTAAAAGAAAAAAAAAAGCAATGAGCAAAGAGAAAAAACTAAAGTGGATAACACAAACAAATAAGCCTAACTGTATCTCAAATAAATAACATCACCAGACTGAAGGGGAAAAAAGTTAAAAAGAACTAACCCAAGTAACATTTGAACACAGTATTTGGACTAAATATACTTGGAGTAAAGCCAAAAGAACTATGTACAAATACTGACCTCTAGTTAGGAGGTTTCTTTTTCACAGTGGTAAGAGTTAGCAATTCTGAAACTACTTAATGTGCATTCTAGGACCGAGCACACAAGTACATAGACTGTAGATAACAGAAGTCAGGTTTCTCGCTGTCACAGAAGAGAGTTACAAATATGGAAATGTGGAAGGATAGAATAAAACCTTGTAGTGGTGTTGATTCGGAATGCAAGGTTACGGTGTAAACTCATGATAGCAGTGTGTGTGTATGCATATACATGTATGTATATATATGTACGCGTGTGTATACACTCACACACACACACAGATTCATTCTTTCTTAGTTCTGCCACCTGAGAGGTCCTAGAAGCAGTGACACCACAGTAGCAATAAGCACACCTAAGTGCCAAGATCTTGTTTCTATATTGTTCTCCAGTATAAACAACCAAGGCCCTTAGGAGAAACGGGAGATTCTAGGGCTAGGTCAGAGAAAGAACAAGATGAATCCGGAACATGACACTGTACCAGAAAGTATGGAAGTGTTCAAACGGATGGGACATGTCAGAAGGACACAGGAACGAACTTGAAGCAGTTCCCACTGAATAAATCTTGGACAATTTGAGAAAATAAATATGGTAGCAACAAGTTATAATCCATAAAATAAAATAAAAATCCATGAGTATGTAATTATATAAATAAATTAATAATTAGGTAAATGAAGTAATTAAAAAACTAATAAAGCTCTTCTTTACAGTGAATGTCAATTAATAAGTAGAAGAAACAATGGAAGTAGAAAACCACCATTTCGTGACTACCATAGTAATAACTATCTTAGACAAGAATCATAAATGAATGCTAAAACAAGTAAGTGGAAATTGGATGAGAAATAGGATATTTACACAATCACAAAGTATCTTCTTACCAGATATTAACTGATTACAAAGGGGAATAAGTTATTTGACAATGAAGAAACCTGGCAGGCACCACCTTAAGCCAGTAACGTGACAAATAAATTATCAGATGATCTTGATCTTGATAAGCTGCACTGAGAAGGACACAGCATCACTTCTGTGGTATTCCTGCCAAAAATACACCTAACTTGAATCTAATCATGAGGAAACATTAGACAAGCCTAAACTGAGGGACACTGTACTAAATAAGTCGCCTGCACACTTCAAAACTGCCAAGATAAAAAAACAAAACAAAACAGGGGCCGGCCCTGTGGCACGGCGGTTAAGTTTGCACGTTCCCCACTTCAGCAGCCCAGGGTTTTGCCGGTTCGGATCCCGGGTGCAGACATGGCACCGCTTGGCAAGCCATGCTGTGGTAGGTGTCCCATGTATAAAGTAGAGGAAGATGGGCACGGATGTTAGCTCAGGGCCAGTCTTCTTCAGCAAAAAGAGGAGGATGGGCAGCAGATGTTAGTTCAGGGCTAATCTTCCTCAAAACAACCACAACAACAACAACAAATGACTGAGGTGCTATTCCAGATTACTCAGGAGACATAATAACTAAATTCAATATGTTATCCTGGACTAGGAAAATTTTTTTTCCCTAGAAAGGGCATTAGTGAAAACTGGCAAAAATTGGAATTTGAACAAGGTGGATGGATTAGATAATAGTGCTGAGTCAACACTAATTTCTTGATTTTGACAATTTGTAGTTATGTATGAAAGCATCTTGGTTTTTAGAAAAACACACTGAAATATTTAGGGGTACAGGTGCAACAGGTCTACAACCTATTCTCAAATGACTCAGGAAAAGAATTCTATGTATATATCATACACACACATATATCAGTATGACAGAGGGCAATGAGGAGGGAGAGAGAGGGAGACTGAGAAGAAGAAAGCAGAAAGCAGATGTGATAAGATGTTAACATCTGGGGAATCTGAGTGGAGAGTATATGAGAATTCTTGGCACTGTTTTTGTAACTTTTTTCTAAGTCTGAAATTATTTCAAAATTAAAGGAAAAAATAGGGGGCTGGATAAGGCATTGCTGGGCAGCTCTGGCAGCAGGGGCAGGCCACGGCCCGGCAGGGAACACTCTAGTACCCAATACCCAGCAGTACCCTGGGAGGAAGAGCAGCTACTTGCCTTGTCCTGGACGGCTCCAAAGCAGGTATCACAAAAGTTTTGTGGGAAGTGGGCTTCTCTCAAGTCTTGAGATGTCTGGTAGGACAGAGTGTGCTCTGTGTGTGTGTGTGTGTGTAAACAGAGATGGGGAGGACGTTAAAATTTTCTGACAGAGAAAGAGAGAGAACCTCAGAATCCAGAAGAATGAGATGTGGTATCCACTTCAACCCATGACAGTCACTTCTCCCCCTCTACCTACTTAAGTTTTGGGCAAAGAGTCACAAAACTCATGAGGTGGTTTATGAGCAAGCTGGGAGTTGGTCCCCTCTACTCATTCTGGCCAACCTCTGCAAATGACCTCCCAGGGAGCCCTGTTCTGACAAATCCTAGATAAACCGTCCTAGGGAGAGAGACATAACACCCTATTCCAAGGGCAGCATTTGGTGTCATGGGTGGCCATTCCATCTCTCCCGACTGTCCTGTAGAAGACTGTTGAGAGCTGTGGATTCGTGGTTCTTTACATGCACACAACACATCATAGGGCACCCATGTCTAGAACCAGCGTGCAAGCGGGCAGCTGGGCATCTATGGCCATCCTCCTGCTGGTATCCTGTTTCAGCTTCCTAAACTAGCAGTCATTATAGACAAAATGAAGATTTTCCGGACTTTCAACTTTATTTGAATTACTGAAAATACATCCCCTGACCAAAAGACCCTCAGCCTCATGTACAAAATAAAAAGAAAATAAATCTAACCATTAAGAGGTCCCTTAAAAAAAACAGAGCAGGGGCCAGCCCTGTGGCCGAGTAGTTAAGTTTGCGCGCTCGCGTCGGCCCCCCAGGGTTTCACTGGTTTGAATCCTGGGCACGGACATGGCACCGCTCATCAGGCCATGCTGAGGTGGCGTCCCACGTGCCACAACTGGAAGGACTCACAGCTAAAATATACAACTATGTCCTGGGGGATGTGGGGAGAAAAAGCAGAAAAAAAAATAAAGATGATTTTTAAAAAACAAAACAAAACAAAACAGATCAGATTTTAGAAAACCCATAACTCTGGTTATCTGTTTTGCCCTGAATTCTGAGGCTGACAAGGCTTATGAGAGGTCACGGGGTTTATCTCCTCTTCTACAAGAGATTGGACCTGAATCATTCTAGAATGATATTATCTACTATTACTTTAAGTAACTCCAAAGAAGGAGATGCTATCAATATTGTCAGCAGCCTACTCCATCTCCTTTAAAACCTTTGAAGCCAAGGAATTTTTGGGGTTTTAAATTTAATTTCTATTGGGTTTACACCAGTTCCCATTTTCTTTGAGTGTTATAAGATTCTTCCCCTAATCTCCTCTTCTCTGAAGAAATAACACCAATCCCATTTCAACTTTATTCAAATCATTCCACCACACTCCTTAACCCACTCCAGTGTAGGGGCAAGGCCAAGGGTAGAGGAAAGAGAAAAACTAAATTTACACCCTCAGCACCGCATTGCCTGGACACACCCTAATGGATGGCATTCACCATGATGGCCCTGAGCCATCCAGAAAGGTTCCATTGTGTTCCACAGTTCATGTTTAAAAATACAAGGTAGACTCTAATACAGTTTTCACTAAAATGGTTAACATGAAGATTTAGCATTTGAAGGGAGTATCTTTGTTCCTGGGTTGTTCTCTTATGTAGAAGATCTCAGTACCAGATCATGCAGTACAAACAAGATGATACTATATTTAGAGACTTGCATTTTTACCTGGTACGTACCAGTCCCTTTTTAATTTTATTGTGGGCAGTGACCAAATCACTTTGGAGATTCAATTCAAGTCAACAAAAGTATATCTAATGCAGATTATTGAGCGCTATCCTACTGAACACAAAGAAGAAGGTGTTCAAGGACTGTACAGCACGTTGGAAGTATGACAGTTATATCAACAACTACTGCAAAAGGGCGAATTGAGTCTAAGTGCTATGCTACAGAGATAAAGAGCAAGAAGAGAATGAGATGAAACTCCAGGAGGCAGAATAAAAAAGAAGAGGATGTTGAGCTGGCTCTTAACAATGGGTAGGATTTTGAACAGACAGAGGCCTGGGAAGGAGGAAGTGGTCATTTTAGGGAAGGGACTACATAGACAAAGAATGGAAGTATGGAAATATGCTCAGAATATTTGAATAAAAAGATTAGTCGATGAAAAAGCTTAAAAGATAGGCTGGAACTAGGTGTTGGAAGATCTTGAATATTGAGCTAAAGAGTTTGCCTTATTTTGTAGGTATGCAGATACTATACGAAGTTTAAGGCCTGAGGCCAGCTCGTGGCATAGTGGTTAAATTTGCGCATTCTCCTTTGAGGGCCGGGGTTCACAGGTTCGGATCCCGGGCACAGACCTAACACTGCTCATGAAGCCATGCTGTGGCAGCATACCACATAAAACAGAGGAAGATTGGCAATAGATGTTAGCTCAGGGCCAGTCTTCCTCACACAAGAAAAAAGTTTAAGGCCTGAATCACTGCTATGTATATCAGAAATTACAATATATTTATGAACAACTTATGAATGGTGGCCAAAAAAACCTCCATAACAAGACAATTGGATTTGCCCTTAGAACTGATCACAACTAGGACTCTGCAAAATAAAAATGGTGAACTCCTGGTAAGACGGCCCTCCATGGGATAACTAGATCAGAAAAGAATAAATAAGACTAGGGTAATATTTATTTTAATAACCAAAATGTTACCTGAAATACAAAAATAATTTTAAAAAATACTTCAAAAAAGAATATCTTTCAAAGTCAATGTCAACAAATTATACAAATCAGTCCAAAACTGCTAAACAGTTATTTTAACACCCAGACTTTAATATTTTAATATATAATAATACATATTTAGACACAACATATTTCTTCATGATTTTCCTTGAGCACATTTGCATTGTGATTTTTGCATTTGATGTGCCTTACAAAAATTACATGATTTCCTAAATTTTCCTTCTTCGAGTTTAAAATCAGACAAATTACAATCTGGTAATGAAGAAGTATAGAGTCCCAAGTGACAGATTTTCACGTGCTCAGAAATGACTATTATCATCGAATACCTGACCTTCGTGTTATTTGGGTATTTTGAATCAATTCTCAAAATGTAGCCTTAATACTACATTTATACATCCAATTGAATATAAACAAGGAGAAAAAAATTACCAATTTTTTTTACATTATCCCGTGCATACTTTTATATGTTATTCTGATTTTAATTGAGGAAACTCAGAAGATACAAATGTGTAACAAAAATACTTCTTGGGCAACCTCTAGATACAAACATTGTAATAATTTCCATAATAGACAAGGGAAATTAACTAAACAAGATAGTTATTTCTACTAGAGAGGCTCAAGGGATAGGCTATGGAAAGCATTGTTTTTCTAAATAGAAGCATCCCTTTCCTGCTCTGTACTGTACAAGATTATAGGCAAAATTTTAGGAAGCTGAAAATCCTTTTAAATAACACTTCCTTTAGCTTTAATTGCAAATAATTGCCTCTTTTGGTGCTAATGAGCATGAGCACCACAGAATGGAATGTAATTCTGCCGGTTCATTCAGGGTAATGGCTTTGTGAGCTGGTGACACTGCAGAGAGAACTAGTCTCAATTTCCTAGAGTACAATAAGTGAGCAGCAGTAAATTTTTCACTTGAGGAAGATTTTCTAACCTATGTAAATATAAATAGAAAATCCATTATCTATTGATAAAAACAACAAAGTAGATTAAATAAAGTTTTATGTGTTACTCTTTCCTTTAACAGCCATCAGCTTCCTGGATCATGAAAGTAAATAAAGCACTTCACTTACTGAAATCAATGAGAAACCGTCCAAATCCTTGCCTTTGGTGCTGGGGCATGATCATTATGCAGGAGACATTATACTTCTGCTGGCAAAGCTTTTCCTGAGGGAAGGAGAAACAGATCAAGTACGTCAGAGCTCTGCTGAAGTGGGCACTTCCCTGCACCTGCCACTGTCCTTGTACAATAGTCCACTAAGGTGAGCCAATGTGTTAGGTCAGGATCAAGCAGAATAATCCTACTGTGTTAATCAATCCAACTATCAGCTAATGAGAAACCATGAACTCCAGGCACGTCTCTCAATTACGTCTTTATTCTTGAAAGTCAACACCATAAAATATGAATGAAGAATCCAAGGAAATATGAGCTTTTCAAATGAAACAGAACACAAACAGTATAGAACAAATGCTTTCCTTGCCCAGACAACTTGGGAGATGGGGAAAAAAACATCCAGAGACTCACCCAGTGGGTAAGTTAGGACTTAGCCTCCTATCTTGTTAAATAACTTACAACTCTGCAACAGCAATCTGTCTTCTGCCTTTGATCAAATGCCCCAGTGAAACTAAAATAGTCTAGGTGTGGATAGATTTGCACAAATATATTTCGTCTATGAATAAAAAGTCATAGTAGAAAGCTAGAGAAACAATTAGCCTGCATTTCAAACCAGGAAAACAAAAAAGACAACAGCAACAAGAAACCCCAAAGCCTCCAAACAAAAGTGAGGCCAAAATATTACCAACAGTCTGAAACCAAGAGGAAGATTGGAAAGAATACGGTGGGAAACAGTTCTTATAGTTAAGGAAAAATATGAAATTTTCATGGCATGTGGCATCAGAGCAGCAATATTTTATTCAGAGTACACAGAAGCCGCTAAAACCTACACAGAGGAAATCTGGAAAAGGCTTTCAAGGTTGTGAGCGCTCTGGCCAAGTATAAACCACAAATAAGACTGACCACAAACAGTACTAACCACATCAAAGAATCACTTCAGAACACCCAGATCTTTAATGAACCTATTTGAAAGATCACAGGAAATGGTTGCGGGAAAAACCCTACAGGGCAGAATTAAAGATTTCTTTGTGAAAAAGATGTGCTCCCAACTTTTCCACATTTGTAGCTGTCTGTGGAGTCTCTGAGAAATGAAGAGGAAGAAATAATGTGTCAGTTTTCTTAAGAAACTGGATTGTCCATCACTAGATAAATAAATGAAAAGCAAAGGTTCAAAAAAATCAGTCTATTTTGCAAAGTTAGAGAAATGGGTCACTCTGTCTAAAAAGAGATGCACTCTGGATTAAAAGGATTCAACCTTGATGGCATTCTTTTCTTTGTCCCAAACTATTCCTAATTTTAGGAGATTTTAAAAAAATAACCCAATAGTGGTCCTCCCCCCAACCTCCTTTAACACGTTACTACAGCTAAATTTTAAACTATGGATAAAATAACTGCTCCTTCTGTCCTTCCCATTTAGAGACATCCATTACGTGCTTGGAAAGTCATGTGTATGCAGTGATTTACAGTGAACTTCTCTAGGTCACCTTGGCCATCCTCTGGCTATAACCTCTAGAATTCGGTTTAAGTATAACCCCAAAGGGCCATAGTCCTTCACACTCCAAATGACATATTAGAATATGGTTTAATTTGCTAGTCTTTTAAGATGTTTATTTTTTAGATTAATTTTTGTTTTATTACTCTGTCAAAGAATATTAGTATTCTGCGTATGGTAAGAAATGACAGTAGGTGCTGCCATATTATAAAAGAAGCTGAAAAAATGAGAAAAGTTTAGCTTGTTCTAAGTAAAACGTTGGGCCCCCCGGAGGAAGAGACTCGAACCACAAGAATCACCATTAACTGTAGACCCAGAGGCCAGCTTGAGAAGGCAGGACAAGGACAGCAGGTACCACTAAGGATTTATGTTTAAACTCAGACACATTTAAAGAAACACCATTTTCTAACAGGAAGACAACTGTGACCACTATGCTTTTTGACTCTTTGGAGAAAAAGATCTTTAAACACCTATATGAAAGGTAAGATGTTTTATAAATAAAATCATATAAATAGATTTCCTTTTTATTGTTTTATTTTGTGTTAATTCTCTGTCATCTTTTGAATCTGTAAAGTGCAAATTAACTTTCTTCTTTTTCGTTTTAAAGCTTTACCAAATATGTGGATTAAAACATTGAGGCTGTTACACATGAGTTCTGTCACTTATTGGTATTTTTCTCTATAGGTGGTCCCTCAGTTGATTCTTAAATTTAGAACAATTAACAGTTTGCAAAGGACTTTCATTTATATCTTTTGATCTTCCATGAAAATAACACTTCTATAAGGCATTCCATTTACATTATGCAAGAGTAGGTTCATTAAAATTCACTTATCTGATCACCTACTATGTAAAAATATACCATAAAATAAATAAAATATAGAGTTCAGATCATTTACCTTCTGCCTGGAAGTCTTAGTTACCATCTTAGCACAATGAACTATTTCCTAGGTGCCTAAGAAAAGTGAAGGTCATTACCTGGTAAATATCTCCAAACCCAGCTTTCCTTTATTGCATATGAGTTATTGTTTCTCAGAAGCCTTTGAACAGAAGAATGTGAGAGAAATCTCTCTAAACCAGTGAAAAAGACAAACTATATCCACTCAATATGTCAAGGGCTTGCTTCCCTATGTCAACAGCTGGAGATACTTTGGCTTTCTAAAGGTGAGGCTGCTTTAGATCTTAAAACAATAGCACAGAGAATAGGAAACGAAAGAGTAAAAGTAGTCATTATACCAGCTTGACTGTCCAAATGCCAACATTCCAACTCACTGAAATACTGATGACCAGAGAAGGAATGCAACGAGGAGAAATGAGAATTATCTCTTAAATGCTACATTACACTGAAACCTTCTGGTTGACACCATTTAGGGGGAAAGGGGAAATAAGCTTAACATTTAGAAAATCAAAGATGCTGGGTGGTCTGCCAGGCAGCAATTATAAGGGTAGATAGGCACTGACAGTCAAGATAGCAAGCAGTGCTGAGGTCCTTTACACACTTCCTAGGCACGATGTTTATTGTTTTTGTTTTAAATGAGCTCTAAACAAGAATGTGAGCTTTTCAGAAATATGTGTCACTTATTCAAATTAGAGTCATAAAAAAGCCCTGTTCAAAGAATTGGGCTCTACCAAAAACATTTTTAAAAAGAAAATTAAGGTCATACTGGCTCTTGTTTTACCTTAGAGAAGTATCCAACCAGATGACAGCCCTTTTCATCATTTTTTGTAAGGACATAAAAAAGGAAGGGCTCGACATCATAATACAACGTTTTGTGGTCCAGGAAGAGCTTGGCTAACAAGCAAAGGTTTTGGCAATAAATTTTGCTCATATTCCCATCAACCTAGCAAAGAGAAACAGACAACATTATTTAACATAAAAATATCACTCAATATAAAATTGTTTCTTTTATATGGTATTTTGTAAAGTATATAATTCTATTTCTAAAACCCAAACTGATAGATTAAAACACTCCATTAAACAAGTATAAAGTTAACCAGTAAACAGCTGTCACTTGGCACATCAGAAGTCCACCTTTTCTCTAAATTAGAGTAAATTTAAGGTAGCTTAAAGAGAAATTTAGGAAGAAAAGAAAGGCCAAACCACTAACAGAGAAGTAGTTTTTATTTGCAATTTATTATGAGTAAAAAATGATCAGGCATGCCCTCTCTATTTGAATCAAGTAAATCTGAATTAAAGAAATGTAAACACATTAAAATACTGCTCAAGAAAGTTAAACTTTATGCTGCTTTTAAAAGGGCTTCCCTTAAAAATAAAATAAATGAACTGTATTATTCTGATTCCACAGAAGCGTAGATTAGCAAAAGAGGTTTCCATTTTTATTTTATGCCAAGCATCTTTAAATATAATTGGAAAACATAAAATTTCTACATTGGGAATACTTATAGAGAAAGTGAGATGAATTTCAACCTACAATAAGTACCATAATTACCGTTTACTTCTCTTCAAAATAAAAAAATCAAGCTGTGATACTGATGATTATAGACAGGAGGCTAGGCACAGATGGCAATTTCTTTGATCAAATGTAGTTACTTGTTGAAAACAGAAAGCACAGCAGATTCAAGAAGAATTTTCCTAGCACTTTTCTTAGGGGAAATGGATATTTGCTAACCAGAGCTCTTTAACAATGAACTTGACCGTTCTCAAGTCTCCTGTGGACCATACAGGTTCTCATATTGCACAAATTATTTTTAGACTTCATATAACTATTTCCCTTGGATGAAACCTAGGTCCCACACATAGCAACATAATCAAATATGGGCAACGGGCACAGAGGATACAGTTCTCTCTTTAATTAAAGGAAGTTTCTAAGTATTTGGGAGTATGGTCCTTTCGGAAATGGTAGTATGTTACAAAAAGGAAAGATGAAGATGTATCCATCTGTGAACCAGAAAAACAGAGATGACAATGTTGAAGCAAAATTCTTATTAATTGTGACAGGTCTAATATGGCCTGATTTCAAGAGGGACAGATAAAGAGAAGATAGGAAAGTAGCAATCCGTGACTATTCTTCATTTATTTCATAAGTTACTTAGGAGACAGCTAAGAGCAAAGTATCCCACATGCTGTATACTCTACGTATTAAGTCAGATTCTAAAAGAGTGACCTTGACACTTATCCAATCCAACTACTTCAATTATTTTTATGAATAAATTTTACAAATATACTCCTGATTTTTCCCTCTCATCTCTGTATGGTCCAAAAGCACCTGCCCTGAAACAGCAGACCATTCTTATCAGCCATTCTTATCAGCCTAACAAGATTGATTCTCTTACTCCTGGAGGAGACTATCCCTGGATTTATGAGAGCTTCAACCCCACAGGCAGATACATTCATGCTGATTTATTTAACAATTATTTAAAGTCAACAATATGTTTTGCCTTTTGGGAAACAATGAGAGAATGATTTTTATTTTATTTTGGTTAGAAGAAAGGATCCAAGGCAACAAGGAAGGAACCAATAGGAAAGTTGAACTTGTGACATTAGTTAAGCCTCAACTGAGAACAAGTCTGTTGTCTCAACTGGTTGGAGCTGGATAGCATCCCAAAACTAGCAACAGGAAGGACATGCAAGTTGCATTTGGCTTTCCCTCTAGCCCAGTGGTCCTCATTGGGGGTAATTCTGCCCCCCAGGGGACAGTTTTGGTTGTTCCATCCAGAGGGGATGTGGTGCCACTGGCATTTAGTGCACAGTGGCCAGGGATGCTGCTAAACATCCTACAATGCACAGGATGCCCCCTAAACCAAACAATTATCCAGTCTGAAATGTGAATAGAGCCCAGGTTCAGAAACCCTATCCCTACCATCTACTAAGAAGTAACATATAAACAAATCTTCCTACAACAATACCTTCCTTCCTTCAAGCTTGCCAAAAGAGCCTGATATAACTAGTAAGAGGGGCCTTAAAAAAATCATAAGACACAATGGAATACTACTCAGCCATAAAAAAAGACAAAATTGGCCCATTCACAGCAACGTGGATGGACCTCGAGGGTATTATGTCAAGCGAAATAAGCCAGTCAGAGAAAGACGAACTCTATATGACTCCACTCATAGGTGGAAGTTGATATATTGACAAGGAGATCTGATCGGTGGTTACCAGGGAAAAGGGGGGGTGGGGGGAGGGCACAAAGGGGGAAGTGGTGTACCCACAACATGACTAACAATAATGTACAACTGAAATCTCACAAGGTTGTAATCTATCATAACATTCATAAAAAAATAAAAAATCATAAGACACAGCTGGAGTTACCTGTGTTCTCTGATCAGTTTTGAGAAAAAGTAGTGGGCCTAAGCTTATCTGACAGAGGGAACCTGGTCCATAACCTATGGAATGACCCTCCTATATTAAATACAATGCAAGACATCACAGACCAGAACTAAAGAGAAATGTGGGGCAGAACAATACATTTCAGTCTAAACAACTCAGAAAAAGAATCCTAAGGTAAAACTGTATTTCAGAGAAAGGAGATATGTCTGCTGTGCAAGGAAGGCTTGTTCTGAGCACCCAGGAACGAAAACAATTCACCAAAATGGGTACCAGAGAAGAAAATAAGTCAGGGAAATAGAAGTGCTCGACTGGAGTGAAGAAAATAAAGGAGAGAATTAAGAAGTCCCATGAATAGGCAATAACATGAAAGAAAGGCATGGTCTCCTCACAGTACAACTGACTCAGCTAAACTGGATCCCTGAAACTGACAATAAAACATGATTAAACAATGAAACGATAGAGAGGCAAAGACTTTCTGCTACTAAATCAATTTTGAAAACACAAAATGTCTTTAAGAACCCACAATGACAGACACATGGCCACAAGGGGTTCCTGTGAACAGCAGAGTTCTCCAGGGGTGGCCATCCACCCAGATTGGGGGGGAGTCCCAACATCTGCTGGGGTCTCACCCAAAGGATTATCCACCCTGCCAAGAAATGGGTGGAAACACAGGTGGCTGTGTATTGAGGAGATATGTACAGCTGCTCAATCCCCTGGAAGAGTGAACACCTGCCAGACATTGGCTGGAGCTGCTGAAAAAAGCTAATTTCTCCTGCCAAGGAAAGTAGAGTTTACAAAGCACTGAGGAGATCATAAATTCACTGGTGAATATATCTGGTGCAGACACGGATTTAGGGGAAGACAAAATAAGTTAATGTGATGAAGAAGGAATTTATCATCAACCTAAATGGTTGCTTAATATGGTTAGATAAACATTCCAAAACATAGGGATATTTTAGAGAGTGGTCTGAATTTCAACGCCAAAACTGAATATACTTTGTACCTTCTAGAAACAAATCAGTACATAGCCAACACTTAGAAGTGCTAGGTTTCGAAAGTTGAGTCTTTTTTATTTACACATGCTTACCTCAAATACTGAAAGGTCTTTCCTCCGGTAAATTTCATTTGCTGGAGGATGAAACCATCCACATTTCTTTGAGTGTCTTAACAAAATATTTTTACTTTTCATATATTTAAGACAGAATTCACACAGGTAAAGCTTTGGTAATCTGTTAAAATTTTAAAATCAAAGAATCTATGAGATTGATGATACTGTTTAGGCAAAATTATTAAATATTGTTCAATTTTCTCTAAATCATAAAAAGGCTGTATAATAGTATTTGAAAGAAGCAGTTTCAAAAAACAAAAAGAAAGCCAGTAATAAAGAGTATGTACAAACAGAACATTATTTTTCAGTATAATAATATTTGCTGTCTTTACTCTGTGAACAAATCATTTGTTTCCTTAGAAATATCCTACTGAAAGAAAGGTTTTCATACTTGGAATCACTACTCTAAAAACCAACAATAAGGATGGCATCCTGTCAGGCAACCATGCATACTTTTCAAATTTCAGATTTAATGTCACAGTTTCAACAGTTTTACATATATGGTCAGTGGTATAAATGTAACAATCTTTTACTCAGAGAGAAGTGAATTCATTATTTTTTAAAATGATCTGTGTACTTATAAGGCAGAGAAGTCCTAGAATTTAGCTGTTTCCATTTCTACTTATAGATTTCTACTTTAAAGTTATTATCATAGTTAGATACGGTCTAAAGCAATAAAAGTAGAAAAATCAAAAGACCTTATGCGTTTTTACCAATTCTACTGACTCTTTGAGTAACATTAGACAGCTTTCTTTCCTCTGCTGACTTTTTTTTCCACCTTAAAAATTGTAACATTGGGGCCAGGCCAGTGGTGTAGTGGTTAAGTTTGCACTCTCCGCTTCAGCGGCCCAGGGTTTGTAGCTTCGGATCCCGGGGGCAGACCCGGCACTGTTCATCAGGTCATGCTGTGGTGGCATCCCACAAAAAGTAGAGGAAGATTGGCACAGATGTTAGCCCAGGACCAATCCTCCTCACCAAAAAAAAAAATATATATATACATATATATATATGTAACATCAAAAAAAAATTGTAACATTTCTTATTTGTACCCTATCATGCTTAAATGGACACTTCTGGTATTTATAAGGAAATGTTTAGAAGTACATTCAAGGTCTTTGCGGTATAAGAATGGGGATAGTTAGATACAGACTCAGATAAGAGTAATTTCAAATCTTGGACTTGCAAATTTTATTCAAAGCTCTCAGACCACATGACTTACGACTACCCATGCAAATTAAAGCTCATAAGTATCTTTTAAAAATTGTTCAAGAACACAAAGCCAAGTGATACAAGTTGGGGAGACAAACCAAGACTCCTGACTCTTAGCTTGCCACTTAACTTCTAGAACACCCTCCCTATTTCCTCCAGTTAGATGACTGGCCAGACATTCATGTGGTAAAGAAAAGGACAATATCTATTCTAGAAGAAAAGCAAGTTTGTGATTACCAGAAATTTTGTAGGCTAAAACATTTGAGAAGATATTAATAAAGTAAACCCTGATGCACCTGAAATCTGTTTACAACATACCCATTTTTAGACATATTAGTTCAAGACAATTTCATACCTATCTTAGTTCAAGACAAAAGAAAACTCTAGTACCATTATTTTGTCTTCATTTTTAACAAGTTAGTCACAAATGGCTCTAAAACTCTAAAAGTAAAGATTTGGGGAAGGGTCTCTTAAGGCTACTTACTCCTACCTACTTTCTTCCATTTTTCCTTCTTTTGCTACATTTCTATAAAAAACTTAAAATAGCAGAAATTAGAGAGAAAACTAATAGGCCTAATTAGAAAAATGAAAAAGGCAAATGAGAAGAAACTACCCAATATTTTACAAAGGCTAACTTTTTCCCCCGATTTAGTTGCATACACAAACATCATTTACCCAATTAACCAAAGGAAGAAACCATGGTGTAGAAGCTAAAAGACAAAATTTACAATGCCTGTGTACCTAAGGAGTGTAAGGAGTTTACACAGAGCAGTGAATACTATAAAAAGGTGCTGGTAAAAGTAGTAGTTTTGGAAGCACTTACAATCAGCTGTCAAAATTTATGTCTTAAAAGTCATCTAATTCCTGCTTTAGAATCAAGAATCTTCCTTCCTCACATATATGGCATTGAAGTGATATACCTGCCAGGCTTATTCCATTACCTTGCATATTCCTGTGGGTAAGGCGAGGAGTACCAGGTTTGGATTTCATATTTCCCAAATTCTATTACAGAAGGGTACCGGCCACAGTCTTCTACTCCACTTTCACACTCTATTTTCTGTCAGACAGAAAGAAAAGAAAATAAACAAAATATAAGCAATAGAAGAGGATTTTGCTTCTTTCAAGAAGGGAAATGACCAGAATACTAATATTAATCATCAATTTTCATATTGTTGAAAAAACATTATATAGGTCCTTGTGAAATAAACTTTGTATAAGATTCATATATAAACAAACTAATACTCTAATAAACAGTATCACCAAGACAGAAAATGAGTACAATATAAACATATACGAATATCTATTGAACTGAATTCAATAATCTCTTGCAATGTATTAAAACCGAGGAAATCCTAAGATGATGTGGCTTTATACACTCTTACAGTCCCTTGTTCCTCCGTGAAGTAGTATTTACCCCAATTGTAATGAAATAATCAATTGTGAAGTCTGCAGTTTCACATCCATCTCCCCCTCCTCCCCTGACTCCCACGCAGTAAGCTACATGAGGTGAAGACTCTGCCTGCCTGATTCACTGTGGTACTCTCAGTGTCTAGCACAGTGCCTCACACAGACAAGAAATGTCCGTGAATGAAAAAGCCAGTGTTACCGTGCTGGAAAGAAAGGGCTTGAGATTTAACAGTATCTTTCAGATCATAGCCTGCTGTTCATCATGTCTATCTATGAATGCCAGAAGTAGGCTGAAAAAACAGGACTTCAAATCTCAAAGATTGGGGGAAATCTTCACATTTATCTTAGCAAAAGGAAAAACAACACAAACCATACCGAGGGGGCAAAATGAGGAATGGAAATATCCAATAGCCCCTAAAGTAGAAACCATCAGACGTATTTAGCCCAAGTGGCTGCTACTAAAAAAATAAAGCTTAAGAACCTATGGACAGACCCAGCCCGCAAAAAACGGCAGTGAGGGGGGTAGGAGTCCATCTGTGACTATTGTGCCATAGAAACTGAATGTGGTCTACTGACATAAGAAAGTCACAATCCATAACAAATTTGTCTTTGAGAAGTCCAATAGCTTTACCTTTTAATGTTTTTCTGACAATAAGCTAAGCAGAGTTAATATTTTAAGTGGAACCATTTAAAGAAATTACTGGACAATGAATATAAAAGTGACTACAACTGATCACGCAACACAATATTGCCTTCACCAATGCCAAAGAGTTAAAATTATGAGACATTGTTCATATGGCTGGCCATCTGTGTCGGAAAAAGTATTGGTAAATTTAAAAGCGATGTTCTTCTTTTGCTAATGGTTTAAAATTGCTATTTTCTAAATCTGAACAAAAATATTCAGACTTCTATTCCTCCACACCAAGAAGTGTTTTTCAAAATCTGCCTCAACTGCTGCTACTCTGGTCTGTTTTGTGAGACCAGCTGAGCTCTTTCCAACTTTTAAGAGTGGAGACAACTCTACAGAGTCATTGCTTTTGAGTGTACAGTCAACAAAAATTATCATAACAGTTAAAGAACCACAAAGGATTTGGAGGGGAGTCTCTATAAAATCAAAGCAGCAATTTCATAATAGTCATACATACAGAAGTCACATATTATCCTTGTTACTATAATGTGGTATCCTGGCCTTACCTCCCAAGAAAGTTCCTGGGCTTGCTTAAAAACATCCAAATCCTCTTCAGTAACGGTATCCTTGTTTCCAACCACATTTATATCTGTACTTTCTTGTTTGACGCTTATTTTGATTTCAGTATCTGTCATTTAAAACCAGCAGAAAGGGTATTCACTGACTTGAATGACAAGTAACCACCATATATTACCAAAATGATACCAAATTAGCATAGTGGGCAAATAGGGATCTTTTTTTTTTTTAACCTTTCTAAGCTTTTACATCTAAGTACTGCTCATAGATTCAGCAGTACCCTTTCCCTGCTGTGCCCAAATTTTTATTTGAATTATCAGTCATCTTTTTATAGCTTCAATAAATAAATGAGGGAAAGTAAGAATACAAAGCAAAATCATATTTTTCAACCAAGATTAGAAGTTATATCAATGACTAGTTATAGAATTCCCATTATCACTTTTGAGATAATAAAATCTACCACTTTGTCCAAATGAGACATTTTTGTTTTTTGTTTTATAAAGGGTAGCAAATCTAACGGGCCAATTTGTTAGATGAAATTATGAAATCAGTTTTCTCCCTAAGGTGAATACACACATGGACACACACACATCCAGAAGCACACTTCACAGAATCACAGATCAGGCTTTGTTGAGAAGGAAGCAGGATGAACTTTGTCATGAGAATGCAATGGAGCAGAGGGAAATGAGGAGCTGAGATCCCCCTGGTGGAAGCATGACAGCGCACAACCAAACAGTGCCGTGATGAAGAGGCGGCATGGGAAAGAACATGGCAGAAGCATGACAGTGGCTACTCATGCGGGACTACAAAGCCATAAGCAACGCTATGGAGGCATCTGGGGGGTCCTAGTGTCACTACGAATGGAAATAAATAATAAAAGGTGGGAGAGTATTAGTTGGAAAAACAACATTTTAGAGGTTTAGTCAGTATTAGAAAAAGGTCAAAGTTTCACTGCTTCTGTATGAAAGTGAAGTGAGAACAAGAGAAATAGCTAAGACCTACGTGACAAATAGGAATTGATTTATTTATTTTTGGGGGGGTTGGGAAAAAGGGACGGGACGCAGGTTTGGTTGGAGCTTTGACCTTTTGCTTACCATCATCCTGATCAGGTTTAATCCTTCCGTCTGTCAAGCTCCCCTTCCCTGGTGAGGGGGTCCCCATCTGAGGGGTCACTTTATATTTTAATCTGCCTAGCATCCTGTGCTTTTTAAGGAAAGTTGTTCGCTTGAAGTGAGCAATTGCTTTAAAAATACGTCCTCTAGCCATCCCCCAGCTAGAGGAGGAGGAGTGAGAAATAAACCTACTTCTAATATCTCTTTTTCCAAAGAAATGGGCTTTAGATTTTGCCGTGGAAGATAATTCAGTTTTACGACGCATACGTTTGGGTGGTGCATAACTTGGGTGTCCCTTTTTCCGAGACTGTCCCTGAGTGGTATAGATATGAGAAAGTCCATCAAAGAGTGCCTTCAGCTGGCTGTTATTAGTAAGACTGCTAAAGGAGGGCACACTGGACTGGCTGGAAGAACTCTGGGGAGAGGTAGAAGAAGTGGAAGTGCTGGACTTTTGTGAACTGGGGCTCTGACCAGAGATGGGGGTTGGGGGTAGAAGTGAAGAAGGTGGAGGTTTTAGCTTTTGTGTGGTACCTGTAGCCAACACATGAGAAGTGCATGACTGTTTCTGAGAGACCTTTTTCCTTGGACGATAGTGCTTTGAAAAGTCTATTATTTCACCTCGTGATCTGCGACCATCAGGTGATGGTGTAAAAAACTTAGTAAGGCCATCAATAAGCCCTTTGGTTTTCTTGTTAACTTTAAGTGTAGAGGCAGAAATGTAGGTGGAGGTGGTGGTGATTTTGGTGGTGGCACCAGGCCGAGTGGGGTCTGTAACAGCCAATCTGCTGCTTGAGTCCTTCCCAGATGCAGCATGACCAGATGAAGGTGTGGTACAGACTTTAGTCTTTTGACCCCTACCAGGTGACCCCCTTCCTGTGAATGCATTCATGGATCCTTCATCACTGGTTACAGACCTAGGCAAAAATTTAGAGAATAGTATCAGCATTTAATAATAGAATTTAAAGGTATCTAAAACAAATTTATAGCAACTAGATGCATTCAATGTGCTTAAACTTAAGAAACAGAATTGCAACCCTAACAACTGTTTTTGTGTGTGCCTCCACTGAGATGTTTCTCTGTGAAGCAGGTAGCAGCAACTACACTGGCATGTTATGATTCTCCCAGGGCCCATCCAACAGGTACTGGAAAAATCCATGTGGACCCAAGGGCAATATAAGTAAGAAACTTTTGGAAGAGATTAAAAGAACACCCAATGCTTTCATTATAATTAAATTCAAATGCTACCCCTTGTGCTGTCACAAGTAATTATGACTTCCTGAAATGTCTTTTTAAAAGTATTAAAGGAAATGTCATAAGTGTTACAAAAGAATAAGCTTATCTAATCTTTAGTTAGAAGCAATTTTAACTCAATTTGAAAACTATATCAATCGAATTTGGGTTTTTTAAAAAATAGAAAACATTAAAAGATACCCTCTTCCTCTCAGCAGTTTTTGCTTAGAATGATAAGATAACCAATAATACTCTCTAAGCAGAGGAGACAATTAATTATAGCATAAAATATTGCTGAAAAAAGGACAACAATAGCAAAAAACTGAAGAAATGATTAAAGAAAAGCTACAGCGGGTCAGACATGACATGGAAAATCTGGTGAAGAAGCAGCACATTTACCATGGTCATTATCAGACACTGGTGTCAGAATCTTTATACACTGGTTCTGACTGCTAGTTTACTTCATTTGACGCTGGTTCTGCCCATACAGCTGTGTGGTCAACAGAGAATGGAGGTCACTCCACTAACACAGCTGCTTACGGGAACAGCAGCTGCCTGCCTTCACCTCAGGCTAGAGCTTGGAAAGCTACCCATTTTGCAGCAGAATTTTATACAATAGAAACATTTGCATGTGAATTATGGCAGTGCTGGGACCCAAGAATGCACTTTAAAAATTATCAATTTAGCTGAAGGCTAATAATGAAGAAATGGAAGCCTGAAAATGATATGATATTGAATTATAAAAAAATCTTAAGTAATTACAAATACAAGAGCACATTTTAGTGGTCATCTTGTACATAAAGATTTAATGAACAATTTCGGCAGTCAGCTGAAGGGGAGGCTGGTGCAGATGACCGCGGCAAGCTACTAGGCTCATCTGAGGCGGTCAAGCACCCGGAGCTCCGCCTGACGCCACCAATTCAGCCAAATCAGGTTAACGCTGGAGATCTCTAGTGTCACAGTGAGAGTTACCAATAAACAACTCATTCAGGCTACAATGTTTCACATTAGAATGCTGCATTTGGACTGTATCTGGAATCGATTGCCCAGAAAGGATAATAAGCTTATAAAGCATGTAAAAAGGAAAACTCCCTAGACTGTCTTAAAAATTCCTAAGCTCAAAGGACAATTTTGGACAAACAAAAAGTTAGGATTGGTGCCAGATGCAATTTTCAGCTGTGTCCTTTGTTTAGAAAGTTTATATCCTAATTTGGTTCTTTTAATTGGGCCCTGAGGATACAGTCCCATTTTGAGAACAATGCTTACACAGAACGAATGCAAAAACATACAATTTCTACTTCAAATGATGCTAACATGAAAGATTTTATTCATAAGTGTGTTTCATGTTTGCCTCCAGAAATTAACAAAAATTCCACTTAAAAATGCCACCAGTTAAAGGATTTTCACAGAAAACTCTAGAAGGGAGCACGCATCTTCTGTTTCTCCTTTGAGAGATAAAGGTGCAGGAGGTTACTGTTTACCTGAGAGCAGGTAATACAGTGAATTGCTTCAGACAAAATTAGGGGGAAAAGACTAAGCAAGTGAGCAAGACACCCGCTGTTTGTTCACGGTGTGTGCGCAGTGTGTGTGGAGCACCTCATTTCTACACGACAATGACCCTTTCACTAAGCCTAAAGACATGGGCAATGGTCTTATTGATAGAACTGCTTGAGATATGCAAGGCCACTGATTTTATCTGTAAACACCTGATTTAAGGTTGATAGTCAAATCTATACTCTACGCAGGTTAAAAAAATACACCCATTTCACTTCTTTTCTTTTCTCTGCTTTGCCAAGTAACTCCTGCTAAATGTTCTACTCGGCTTTAATGGCCACTATACGGCAACAGTCTAGTGGAAATGGGGTTATCATAGTATATCTGCAGGCCACTGTAGAGTATTTTGTATGTCTGTCTGCACACATGTGCACATACCAAACGGTCCTAACTCTTTGGGGACAAACATGAGGACAGTCATTTGCAGTTTTCTCAGAAGCTCCTATTTCATAAAAGCTATCTTAAAAAGCTGTAATACTAACTAAATTAGCATCAGAAAAGAGAAGTATCTTTCTAAAATGTTATCTGGAGCAACAAAAGAGATTCATTATAGACATGGACCAATCCCTCTCTTGTTTTAAAATTCCCATAAAAATACTTATACAATTAAGCGCTTGTAATGTTCAGCCAGTAATAAAATAGGCTGAATGACTGTTTCCAATTCTGACATTCCGCTTCCATCCTACTGCTTGAAAAATGTCATTTGGCATCACAGATACTGCCAACAGAAGACCCCAAAATGCCAACTGTAATTAAAAATTTTATTTTCAAAAAATTTCCACAGCTTATGCTAATAGGAAAAATATTCCTCATCCCTTGAGTTTGTAAAAATGATACTAAACGGTTAATGGAATCTAAGGGGGTTACAATCACCTATATTTTAAAGCACAACATAAAAGATTTCTTTTGATAAGATCTCAACCTACAACAATCGTTGCTTTAATTTATTTTTCGGTCGTCCAATGGGTTTTGCATATCGTCGTTTTATTTGTGCAGCTTTCTCATGAAGTAGTTTTCTTCCCTTTTTCTTTGGTCTGCAGACTTGGCAAATCCACATCCCTGAATTAATATATATATGAGAAAAATATTTTAATGTTTCATTTTAGGAGAGATATTAAATATAAACTGCAGCTGTAATAAGCTGCCCAAGGATGCCTGTATGCAGAACTTTACTGCAGAAGGAGGATTATTCCCCTTGTTATTCTCCTCCAGAAGCCATCAGTAACGGTCAATAGCCCCTGGGTCAAGGGAGTGAGAGCAGAGGGCTGCCCGTATCTCAGAACCCCTCGATAAGGCTTTTCCCAACATGTTACCAAGCCTCCCTCCACCACATAAACACACATGAAAACCCAATCCTGTCAGAGATTGTATATCTTTTGATTTGAGGAAGATATTTTCAAGTCAATCAGTTTTTGGAACTTCTGAAAAAAAAAATGTGTTTTGTCATATCTGGAAATTTCCACACTAAAAAAATTATCTGTATAAAATATAATTTTTAAATTAAAACTGCAAAATTTTAAGTACAATGGAACTACAATAATTAAAACTATACATCTCGCATAGGAAAATAGGTCAATGGATGAGAATTGAAAGACCAGAGCAACTGAAGCCTACAGAAAAAATTCAGCATTCAAAAAGGTCTTATTTCAAATCAGTAGGGAAAAGATGAAATGATTCAGTAAGTGGTGATAGAACAAATAGCTATCTATCTGGAAGGAAAAGAATTATTTCCTATTCTTTATGAAAATAAATTCTAGGCAGACGAATATTATAATATGACAAAATTAAATGTTACAAGTACCAAGAAAAATATGTGGATATTTATATAGGCTAAGCATGACTGACATTTAAGACTGAAGCCATAAAGAAAAAGATTCATGGATTTGACTACATAAAAATATAAAGAACTTCTGCAAATCAGTAAGAAAAAGGTGAAAACCTCAATAGAAAAATGATTAATGGATAAAAACAGGCACTTTACAAAGATGATATACAAACAGCCAATAATCAACCACAAAAAATGATCAATCTCACTGCTTAAAGAAAAAAATTATCAATCTTTTCTCTATTATCAAATTGGTAAAAATTTAAAATAAAAACACCATTTGATTAATCTAAGACACTATTGACTCAGATGCATCTGATTTCAAAGACGTTAAGTGTAAAAAAAAAAGTGTGTCAGACAATGAAATATAGTAACAGTCAATGTTGGTCATAATACTTGGAAACAGGTATTTTCATACACTGGTGGTGGGTCTGAAAACTGATACAACCTTTCCTGTACAGCCTCTGATCCAGCAATTCCTCCCTAGGAATTTATCTTAAGGCAATAATTATGTATGGAAAAAATTGGAAACATTTGTAATATCCACCATAGAGGATTAGTTAAATAAGTTATGATTTTTTATACACGGCGTTGCAAAAATCAAATACATTCAGGAAGCACCCAGGTACAATATACGTGACTGGATCAAGCTGGGATTTAAGACAATGGAGAGTAGCAAGATTGGGGCAAATTGGAGCACACATACTCTACATAAGGACTCAAATTCAAAATTTTTAAAATACTGTACCAGCTCTTCTATAATACATTTAGAGAAGTCTTTAAAATATATACAATCTTGTACCAACAAAGCATATCTGTGTCCCATAGTCACCAGGTTTGTAACCCCCACTCTATACACTATAGAGTTCTATATACTACACAGTTATTAAAAACTATGTTTAGGAGAATATTTAATGATGTGGGAATGCTAGAATCTATTGCTAAGAGGGGAAAAACATAAGATTACAAAAACATGTATAGAATGTTCCATTTCTTTTCAAAAGGATGTGTGGAGGCAGAGAAGGGATTTCTAATTGATTGTTCTTTTCATTCCTTCTTGTCAATCTCTATTTTCTAAATCTTTCACAATGTAAATATATAAATTTTGTAATAAGGCAAAGTAATTTTTAATGTTTAATAGATTATAAAATGAGAAAAAGGAGACTGAGCTAGGCTTACTTACACAATAGAAACGAAAATTCTTATTCTCTATGGATATAGCCATAAGACAATTCAGATGCTCATGTACAAAATGTCAACTAATGGCCAAGAAAATGGTGATGGCTCCTGTTGTAGGACTTTGGAGTCATCATTATCACCATCATCAAAAATAGGTAATTTCCTACCTCTGAACACAGTACTGAAGAATATGGAGAGTATTCTAAACTTTTGACCTACCTAATCTAAACTTATTCTAATAGGGGAGTGCTTTTTGGAGAGGAATGGTCTTTTTTATCCCTGTGTCTAAATCAGTCTTTATTACACACATTACCCTCAAACTAAATGCTTTTACACTCCTCTGTTTACAACCTGTGCCAAACCCAAAAGTATAAGGAAGGTGGGAGGGATGAAAAAATGCCTCAGGAACCTGTATACCTCTGAGCTGTCAGACATCATGACAAGGCTAATGAGTATGTAATAAAACACATTTTTAATACGGTTTAAAAGTTCACCTTTTGGCATTCTGGAAAGTGGGGGGTCACAGCACTCCATATGGAATCCTCTATCACAGGAGTCACAAAAAAGCATATTATCCTGTAATACAGCATATTAGAGACTAATTGAGACTGAAATCAACTGTAAAATGCCACAATTCTTATGTTATCCGATTAATAGTAATAAAATGTAATGAAGGAGCACCGCCATCCCTGTTGAAATCTGACATTTGTGTATTTAAAACTTTAAAAAGAAAATAGCCACAGTCCACAAAAAAGAAAAACTTTAACACTGAAAACTAACAATTTACCTGGAGATGGACTATTGAGAGTCATACTCACTGCATTTTTGCCTTGGATTCTACATGCACTGCAGGTCTTGCATTCGATGCACTGCCATCTTAAGGCCTTTACATTTGTTGTTAATTCAGGACAAAATTTCAAACAGGATGGGTGTCCTATAAGAATAAAAAGCAAATTGCTTTATGGGAATGGTGCCTGAGATTTTTTTTTTTTAAGATTTTATTTTTTCCTTTTTCTCCCCAAAGCCCCCTGGTACATAGTTGTGTATTCTTCGTTGTGGGTTCCTCTAGTTGTGGCATGTGGGACGCTGCCTCAGCGTGGTTTGATGAGCAGTGCCATGTCCACGCCCAGGATTCGAACCAACGAAACACTGGGCCGCCTGCAGCGGAGTGCGCGAACTTAACCATTTGGCCAAGGGGCCAGCCCCGTGACTGAGATTTTTTAAACTTCCTTTCCCTAAGACTTAGTCGATAGCAATGTCAGCCAAAGAAACTTAACAACTTGAAAATACAAAAAGATCAGAGAATCCATGGTATACTTTCCTTTCTGCCTTTTCTTTCCCGGTATGTACTGCAGTGACTGTACAAATGTTTTCCCTAAGAGAAATTTGGAAAATTTATACCAATTCCAATCACAAGTCTTGGAGAACTTGAAGATAACGTATGCTCAGATCATGTTCTCCTGTGTCTTCTGTTAAAGCTTCTGCCCTCGCCATCTTCATCAACCACCATTTACCCAAAGTGTTCTGGTCTGCCAGACTGAGTGGAGTGCTGAAGTGCAAACAATTCCTGCTCTCTGTGTGTGATGAAATCATAAAACTTCAAACAACAGTTAGCTAAATAAAAAACTGGGGCTGCTTAACATAATATAACTACAAATGCTATAACAAAACAAAACAAAACAAGAGTATACAAAGAATATCCCATTGCTGGGATATACAAAGAAGATACTATTGCTATCTTGCCCCCAAATCCCTGAATTTAAATTCTGGAAGTAAGAGCAGAAACAGTGAATTTGAGAGGTCAGAAGTTGAAAGATCCAGGTCAATAGAATACGTCAAAAAGCACACCCTCGGCAGGCTTCCCCAATTTTTCTGAGTATTTAGCTTTTCCACACTGTTTCGGGTACACTTTTCATCTAGCAGCTCTCACTTCACAGAGCAAATCTGGAGGCCCTGAGGGGCTACGTCATTCAAGGAAGCCAGCCAGGCCGCAGTGAGTAATAGATTCCTCCAAAAGGCTTGGGGAGTGCAAGCCTAGACTCTTTGAAAGGCAGTTCAGTTTAAAATCTGATGGTTTTTTATCACATAAACCTGAGATCTCCAAACTTGATTTTATTTTTCTAAATCTGGTTTTAAAATAGTAAGAACATTAGCAAATCCCATGTGAAAGAACTTATAACCAAGCTGCAAAAGAAACCTGAAGGGTAATAAAGAAAAGCAGATTCTGCAATTTCAAAACTGTTTTATAATTTCCTGACTTTGGCAGGCTCATTGTTTAAATATGTATTTTGGGTTGCTGCCAAAAAGGTCCTCCTCCCTAAAGCTTAACAGGTGCTTCATAAAATTCCACCCACCAAGAGATTGGGCTTTTTGAAGTAAAAACATTCAAAATCAATCATCAATGCTGTTAATAAAAGCGCACTATTCCTGAGTTAAAAAAAAAAAAACAACTCAACATCTGTATTTAAGATGTTGAGCAAATAAAATGTTGTCATAGGATTGCGACCTCAGGCAGAAGAGACACCCAGGCATTTAACCTACCACACCATTCTTTTACAAGGGCTTCTCTCACTCAAATGAATGCCCAGGGGTGGGGGAGTTAAATATATAAAAATGATATCAATCACCTCTTTCTGCTCAGGAACAGCAAACAAAGACAGCTTGCTTGTCGACTTTGAGAAGTATACTCTGAAGGGGGAGGGGAGAGGTCTTACCTTGATCAGGGAGTACTTTCCCCCTTATATGGTGAGGGGGATAAAAATTCAAGTTTTAAAGAACAGCAATTTAAATTCCACCCTTAAAATGGGTCCCATCAGTTTAAAAGTATACCATTTACTTCTCTTTTTTTCAGCCTTTTTACTACTTCCTGTAAGTCATACATCACTAGCACATATGACCTCAATTTCATGCACTAAATTTTTCTCTACATTAAAATCTGCTTTTGTACTCTGTAGCTTAATATTCAGTAACTAAGGGTAATTCACATCATATTATAGCTCACTATTTATTCTCACAGGTATGCTTTGAAAAATACTTTTTAGTAATTATACATTTTGAAGATTAATGGATTTCAGCCACTTTCAATCAAGAGTGAGGAATACTCTACCTCTTTTTGCTTTCTCTCACTTTAAGCAATATTATATCTCAACTAGTACCATTTAAGCTACCCTGTCAAATTTTAAAATCTCCAGCCTATCTTTCCTTTAGGCAGCAATCGGACCTTTATTTAGCTCAAGAGAATTGGCCATAGATGCCTTCCAGCTCTGAATTTCTATGATTTTGTAAAGGATGCTGAGGGATGAAGAAACATTTCCATTGTATTTTCTCATGACCAACTTTAAATTAACACAAAAGACTAACTGAGTCTTGGTATACTCCTCACAATCTATAGTAATTAGATAAAGGACAACAGTGCTACTGATAATGTAATTCCTTACCTCCCATTTAGCCATTCCATAAACTCACAAATTCCCTCGAAAATTCGGGTTCTCTCTGCTGACAATATTCTTAATGGTTTGTCTTTCTGGATTTGTTTTATTTTTGTGGTTTGCAATTTATCATATTTGAGAGCATAATACGTATTCATTCACTCATTCATTCTTACTACAAACACACATTAAGCACTAGGAGCTTATAACAGTTTTATCTAGTAAAACTAAAGGGATACTGTTTAAAATTAAACAAATACCGATGAGACCACAAATGAGTAGAAATGATTTTTGGAGGAAGTACTGTGGTAGAAAAAAGGCATAGGCTCTGTAGCAGACAGAATAACGCCCCCAAAGAGGTCTCTGCTATAACCCCTGTAACCTGTAAATATATTGCCTGCCATGGCAAAAGGGACTTTGTAGATGTGACTAAGGGTACAGGCTTTGAGATGGGGAGATTATCCTGGATTATCTGGGTAGACCCTATCTAATCACAAGTACTTAAAAGCAGAGAACCTTTTCCAGCTAGGTTAGTAAGATGAGATGAAAGGAGGAAGAGGAGAGATGCAAAGCAGGAGAAGGACTCCAGCCAGCTTTGCTAGCTTTGAAGATGGAAGAAGGGGGGGTCCCACAAGCCAAGGAATATGGGTGGCCTCTAGAAGCAGGGAACGGCCCTCACCAGAGAGAAAGCAAGAAAATGGGGATCTCACTCCTACAAACACAAGGAACTGAATTCTGTCAACAACTTTGTGGTAACTTGTTACAGCAGCAATGAAAAACATTAATAAGGACTCAGGCAGTGGGTCCCTCGGACTAGCTATCTAACCAACCACCAGTCCATCTGAGACCAGTGAGGAAAAAGACAGACAATTCAGATCATATAGTCTAAAAGGAGAAATAGACATTAAACAAGAATTAAATTAACGCATGACAATGGGGTGGCTCAGAGATATGGAAGAATCTAGCAGGAGGTTAAAGGAAGACCTTCCTAAAGAAGAGACCCGAAGGATGAATGAGGTTAGATGGGACGAGAGGAGGGGCAGGACAGGAGAAGTTAGCATGTGCAGAGGGAGAGAACAACATGGTACATTTAAGGAGTGGAAAAAGGTTCAATGTGACTAGTGTGCAGAATATGAAAGGGATGGTGATGTGGAATGGAGTTAAGAGGAGCCCAATCCAGGAAAGTTTTCTAGGCTATATTAAAGAATGGATTTCTTAAGGGTAATTGGTAGCCACTAAAAAAAATTCTGTGATTTAGGGGCCAGCCTGGTGGCATAGTGGTTGGGTTTGTGTGCTCTGCTCTGGGGGCTCAGGGTTCACAGGTTTGGATCCGGGCACAGACCTACACACCACTCATCAGGCCATGCTGTGGTGGCATCCCATATACAAAATAGAGGAAGATTGGCATGGATGTTAGCTCAGGGCCAATCTTCCTCACCAAAAAAAAAATAAAAAATAAAAAACAAATCTGTGATTAGTTTTATAATTTAAAAAAGTAACTTAGGCTGCAGTATGGAAAACCGGTGAGGGGAAAGAGGGTCAAGATGAGATTTAGGTTACTATAATAGCAGACTGACTGGGTTTGGTGGGGGTGTGGATATACTGAGGATGTAGGATATTTATTAGGACACAGAATCAATGTATTTTTGGTGATTCCTTGGTGTGAGAGAAAAGGACAGAGGATGGTTTGTGGAACTGAATGAGTACGAATGGCACCCATGCTCATTCACAGTCACAGCACACCTGCGAGCCGGTGGGTGCCATTTGCTGAAATAAGAAATCCCTGAGGAGAAGCTAGACCTTGTTTGTTTGCTGAGATTTCTGTTGTTACTGTTGTGGTGGTTGTTTTGGGGTGTAGGCAGCAGTGCAAGCTTGATAAGCTGTTTTGGATATTAACTCTGGGGAGCCTATGGGGTGTCCAAGTGGAGAAGTTTTGGAGGCATTTACACCCGAGGTGTGGCGCTCAGGAGAAGACCTGAAGCAAAGGAACAAACACAGGGCCAAGGACAGAGGCCTGAAGAAACACTGAAGGGATGAAGAGAGGCCCAGGAGCTAACAAAAGATGTGGAAGGAAGTGGTAGAGAGAAAACACAGAGAACACAATACCACAGAAGTCAAAGCAAGAGAACATTTCAAGGAAAAAGATCCTTAGGTCAAATATGGCTGAGAGGAGTATCTGATGTGGACTGAAAGATGTCCATTAGCTTCTGATGAAGACTGAAAAGTGACCTTTAGATTTTGCTACATGGAGGTCACTTTTAATCCCGACAAGCACAATTTTAGTGAAATAACAGGCCAAAGCAAGGTTTCTGCTTCCTGTTTCTCCACTTGGATGGTCAATCCAGCTTTGGGCTTGTGGAGGGTGGGGCTCATCAATCCTTCCTCCTCCATCCCTATCTATTCCTCTTTGGAGTACATCTTTAGGTTTCTTTCTAGTCAGGGGTCTCCTTCTCAACCTAATTATTCAATCTGTCTACTCAGTGCAAAACCGGACGACTAACCAACCAATCCCTGGGTTTTCTCACAGTGATCTTAAGAAACTAGCGATCCTTTTTGTATACCTATGTATCCATATAATGCACCTACTAGCTCACTCTGGAAGCAGAAGGCAGGCCAAGTTTGCTCAGGGTTAACACACAAATAAAGACAAACCCAGAGAGACTTCAAGTCTCCTGAGTGCAGACTGATATTCGACCTCACAGCTCTTGCTCCCTTTACTATACAAAGGTGATTTTTCTTCCTCTCCCAACTGCATCACAGCAGTTTTTCTCTGTCTCCAGTTTCAATGAGCTTCCACTTAGAATGATGCTGTAATTTTGAACTGTGCACTTATCTTAGATTTGCTAATTTGAAAACACACATGCACACAAGTCATCTGTAAGTAAGATTTAACCACCCAGCAATCTAAGCAGCAGACACAAAATTTCATTTGGTATAATATCTAATACTTATGTGAAGCTAATTAAACATAATTTGGTCTTAATGAGGCAAAGAGAATGTAACAGTGTTAATTTCAAAGTAGGCTGATCCATGAAAGTCAAGTAAAATCCGTTCCTAGTCCCAACATTTCGATAGACCTGAAGACTATCTGATGATTCTCATATTCACATTAGTGTTTAGAATAATCTTCCACATTTATGTAATGTTTTATAGTTACTAATAATCTTCATATCATTATCTCATTGGATCCTTACAACAATCCTGGGGACGCAGGCTGCAGACGTCACCCTCTGCATTTTACAGATATGGAAAACTGCAGCTAAACCTCCAGCAAGCAGAAGAGAATTGGAACACCACATTTGGGGCTCCTTGCATCACGCACCTCACCTCACATTTTACTACCTGCAAACTTGATTTTCAAAAGAATTTTTAGCAGGAAAAACACAGTTAAAGAAAATATTGCCCATTTGCAACCCTGAGCCATCTTAAAAATAGAGAAATTTCTAATTGGCTTTTACTTTATGATCTAAGCAGAAGGAAACATTTATTACTCACATCTCTGAAATCTAAGCAGAGTCTAAATGTGACATCATACAAATGGTACTTCAGATAGAGGCTGACCAAAAAGCAACAGGCACATATGGGAAACACATTTAAGAATGATCCTCCTTATGGGCTGCCATCTATCTACATTTTCTTTTTTTGATTTTATACTGCTATGGGTATTTTTTTCACATAAACATCTTACATTAAGAATTCCTCTAATCATTACAAAGTCTTGATTCAATCCTAGAACCAATGGACTCTTCCGTGTGTGAGAGAGCGGCCATTTCCATAAGGCCGACTAAGGGTACCAACTACTCTGTAATTCCCCCTTGAGAAACTGGACTGGACCATGACAATGGGGCTTCCACCATTATTAGAGGGGATTGTTGAGCCATGCCGGCCTTTTTTATTCTTTTTTCCCTATAATTACCAAGGTGTCACAACAGAGCTTTATGACTATAAGAATCCTCCAAGCTCTCTAAGAAGAATCATATTTTATTTTGATTCTTCTATTTAATGACTAGCAAATAAAAAAGTCCACTCATCTGATCTACCAGATGAAGTAAACATCTATAGTGCATCTCCCTGAGTTAGGAAGAATGGGTTCCTAATGACTTAAATATTAGTTAAATCCGGAATGGCACAGTACACTCAAGAGAAGATTAAGTGAACCTCAACACTAGAGCCAGATCCCTTTGCTGAGTCCAGAGAAGCACTCTGACCCCAGGGCTTGAATTTCTGCCATGACCCATACCTTGACTCCAAAGCCTCTGGCTCTTTCTACCTGAAGGGAGGGGGAAAGACTGGCTCACAAAATGACTCTAGCTATGTAACCCTTCTAGACACTATCCTCAATCCATTCTTCTCCATTTGTTAAAAGAGAAAACAAGAGACTGTTTTTGAAAAGAGAAAATATAACACTACACCTACACACCCTGAGGAAATAAGAAACTTCAGAGGAAAAGAATTTCAGTGACCTCAAAGTATAAAGGAGATGAAACCTCTCCTTTGGCAGGTCTTCAATCTGGAAAGACGGAGGGAGATGATTACATCAGAAAATCTAAGATCTGCCTGTTAGAATTACACCTTTATACCCTGTGAAGGAGGCCATGAAGTTATGATCTAAAAGATAATGATCATGAATTCTTTATCAACTCAGGCAAGTGTATCACCAGAGGTAAGAAAATATAGGAAGGGAACTTTTCTTCCCACATTAAGTGCGTTAATTAATCTGTCTAGGCGCTCAGACAAATAGATACTCAAGAAATAAAACAATGAAGGGTGTTTTTAAAGTACCACCTTAAAAATCACAAAGGGCAAACCCTAGACAAGTGAACACCACTACACTGATCAGGCAGTTAAACAAAAGAATAATTCATTCAGAATGGGCCTCGTGAGAAAACCCAAAAGATAACTACAGAGTCAGAACTGATGAGTGAGGCACTACCTCACCAGGATAAAACAGGGAGATTGTATGGTTGAAATTTATTAAACTGAACACACAGATAATGCTTCCATGCCCTTTTGTCACTATCCATGATACCATGGGCAGGTAAAAGAATTTTAATGAATCTGTGAAGCCTATCAAAAAGACTGTCAGAATGCATTTCTCAAGCAGAGTTTACAATGTCTTATTTCCAAGGCTCTCCTCTCCTAGTCAGGTCCTGAAGGCTGCAGAACCACATAGGGCCTATCAAGTTAAAACTTCATAGGAGAAGGAAGAAGCATTACACAACACTGTCATTCCTCAGTGTGAAATATTTCTTCTACCCAACCATCAAGCAGCTGTCACACATGGTGATAAGATTTTAAATTACTCACAGCAATCAAGGACAACAATATCAAACATGCCAAATAGTAACAATGGCTGACATTTACAGTTCACTTACCATACTTCTGGCAGCCCCTGTGTTAGGCTACTTACTTGCATTCTCTCATTTAACTCCCACAAAACCCAAGAGGTAGGTGCTACCATCATCTAATTTTCTAATGAGGAAACTCAGGCTCAGAATGGTTAAACAAGTAACTCAAGGTAGAGGAGCTGGGCTATGGCTGGCTCTCAAGTTTGCTCTTAACCACTATACTATACTGACATCCTAAATGAAGCCGTCAGGGTATTTTGCAGGTTTGTTGTTGTTTCTAAAGATATTTATAACGAGAGAACTACTTGGTCATGAATTTTAAAATAACATGTGGGGGATAAAAGTTTCAGTAGTCTAGGAGAAGAAAATTTTAAAAATTAACACATTAATTTTTAAAAATCCAATAACCGTCACTTAATCTGTTGATATATATATTTGTGTTATATGTGTGTATCTAAGTATGTGTATATGTGTGTGTGTATACATACACACATATATATAACCATATATATTTGTCTCACCTAGGCAACTATCACCTGTTTACCGAGAAGGAAGACTGGCTTGGTAAGACAAATTCTCTTAATATAAGCATAATTTGACTTTTAAGCTCCATTATAAAACTAGACTATGGTCTTAAAATCTTATATTGAGAAAAAGGCAGAGGTGACAGCTACCTTGAAAGCATTTTGGGTATGGCCATTTGGCAACAGTCTAGTATCCCTACCCAGCAATTCCTTAATTTCAACATCACCTTCTGCCTAGATTATTCTTTTCCTATCTTATTCTAGGCAATTTGAATTTCTTTCATGCCTGATGATTTTTTGATTCTATCACTGCAGTTTCCAGAATACTGTCCCTTTCATTTGAAGTCACACAGAGCTGGGCTGTAATACTATATTTCACCAGTAGGTGTCATGACCTGAAACACTACATATTCCAAATCAAGTATCTCAAATTGAGACTTCAGGTTATAGAAAACAAGTCATTCTAGTTGTATCCACCTTGAAAACTCAGAATTCTCTACACTGAATTTAACCTGCAATGCAGAATACTCCACAATGAATGATCAATGCTGGTATGAAATCAAAGCTTAATTATAAATTTTAATACATAGCATTATATCAACATATGTAATATCTTTACGTCAGTACTAATATACTGGCACTATTTTCCCCCCTCTACCTGCACTTACTTTTTAAACTTAAAACCTATGCCATTACTACATAATTGCTTTAAATAACAAATACAGATTGGTAAAGAGATAAACAGCATGTAGTTATAAAGGGGAGTCATTGTACATACATACAAAAAATACCAACTTACCACTACTGCCACAATCTGCACAAGAGAGGAGTTCTTCTGGTTTCTTTTCACGATTTGATTCTTTAGTCCCCAAACAGAAGCTACATATTGGAATGGGATCAGCACGGGGCTATGACAGAATTAAAATGAAAAAAAAGTTAGTTTTCCATTTCAAAATTTAAAACAAAACATTAAAGTCAAAATCTTCTTACATATCTAACAAAAAAACATGCTAAAAAGGTATTCAAATCAATATTTTCTGCTAATAAAAAAGCTCTTAAGTTATTTGATACTAAAGTATTACCTAATGTATAAGTATAATATCTAAAATTCAGAAGTAATTTTTATTTAACCAATAAAATCTAAGACCTTTATATATTATAAAACCTTCCTGAAATGAACATTATCAAGGATTCATTTGAAATCTCAATCGTTCCCATAATCTATTTGCCTAAATTGATTCATCTATTCAATATTATAATCTATGATATCATCTAGTTAGGTCAGATTGTTTAAGCTTTATTAAATGTTTTAGTGCAGGTTACTACTTTTCATCTATTAAATATTTGACATAAAATCTTGGTATGTTTTTAGGTGACATAATAACAGAGTTAGAGCTAAGCAAGAACTTTAAAATTCTATAGGAGCACTTGAAAAGATCAAAAGACCATTAACAAGGCATGTCTCTGGCATGTCTTCAAAAGTAAACCACACCATGCCACACAAAGGAGATAAACTCTCAATCTCTGACATTTCCACTTTAATAGAAGGAACAACAAAACATTTGTCTAACCCCCTAGCACCCTTTAACTCTCACTAAGGAAACTGCTTTTAATGATGTATATAAATCTGCATACATTTTAGTGTCTCCATTGTTGTTTATGGAGTATACTAGCAATGCTAGTATTCCTATCCATGTGAATAGATGACTGTGCCTATAGATCTGATCAAATTATTTTGAACAGCCAAAACTGTATGAAAACTAAAATTTTATTGCATATTCCAAGCCTTCACACATGTTGTCTGCTAGCCATCTGAATGTAACTATAATGTATTTCTATTTGAATCTCACATATCAAAAATTCAGGGCAAGAAAACGTAGCATAATCACAAATGTTTCTCTAATGTAAATGAAAAAGAAGATTATGTTATGTCTTACTTTCTAAATATATATCAGCATAGAATAAACTTCATTTGTTCAGCTACTCCATCCCAAATGCCTAATACAATGTCTGAAGCACAGTAGGCACTCAAAATATACTTGCCAACTGAATAAATGAAAAAAAAAAAACCCTCATCTCTAAGATAGTATTTAAAATGGTTATAATTCCAACAAATATCTTGGCTCACTCTGACAACATGTCATCAAAAAACAAAACTTGTCTTATGACCAAGCATTTGCAAAATTGTTCAATATGACTGTTAATTTCATCTTACAATATAAGTGTTCGTTATCTTGTCCTTATTTTTGTTTTAATTTGTTAATATGCACCGGCTTTACTTTCTGAGGTAGCTTTGCAAATGTATTTTTGTAGCCCCAGTTAAAAAGCAGAGTATAAAACACTGTGTATTAGAAAAACCAAAAAAGACAAGCTACAACAAATTGGTCACCAACTCCAGCCACAATTTTTTAAGTGCCAGATAATCAGCACTGCATAATTATGGATGCATAGTTATTATTTGCAACTGCTCAACTGCAGTACCTTGGGAACACTTTTGTTCCTTTAAATAGCAATTAAAGGAACAATCTGGTTTTAAAGTGACAACATTCCCCTGACAGATTCTAGCTAAAACCCAGTCCCCGTACTAATGGGATTCTTGCTTTCATTTGATATAACAATGCTCAAGCCATTGCTGCCACCTTGCAGTGATAAATAATTTACAAAATGTCACATATCATTCATGCAATGAAACAAATCCAAATCTGCGATCCCATTTTTCTTTCCCAGATGAATTTTTATTGTAAGAAAGACATGGCCATCAGCCAGCATTCAGCTCATTTTTCATTTTTAACTAAAGGTAACACAAAGGACAAAGGTTGCTAGTAGTTCATGGCCAGAAAGACTGATGTCCCACACTCTTCCCAATAATGGAAAGCATAGATGCTATCACTTCACGCCACATTCAAGTGAACCCCTCCATGCTGATGTATGCTCACATCCATTTATTTTAGGGATAACTATCTCACAATACTCTATAAAACCACTGCATTATACAGAAATGTCTGCCCTGCTGAATTATTGATAATTCAAAGCACTTTGTACTAACCTCAGTATAGCTGAGTCTAATTAACTTTAAAAATTTGTCACTTGTATGAAATGAAACTTTTACAGTAATGCATGTAAATGGGTCACAGAATTATTATGATTCACTATTCTCAATCAGACTACATGTAAATTGTTTCAAAAAATAATCCCTGGTACTAGATTAAAATGGATTGCTGTCAGAAAGAGGTCTGAATAAATGGCAACTCGATTCTACACATCCACTACTGACAGATCATATTAAGAGTCTGAAAACAGAACCAAACATTCCCAATTCTTAATTTCTTTTCTTTGAAATTTCACAAAGGCTCCTAACTTGTTGATCACATCTTCTCATCAACGTGCCTGCATATTTCAGAGAATTAACACTCATGAATAGGTTTAAACTCTGCAAACTGCTCAGGAAGTACCTCCTCCACATTTCCCATGTAACCGTCCTAGGGGAGCTGCTAGGTGAGAGGCCGCTCATACACTGTATCTCATCTAATCACCTTAACAATCCTGTCAGGAATGTATATTATTATACCCATTTTAGGAAGGAAATTGAGGATCTGAGAAGTTAGGTGACTTTTCTAAAGTTACACAGGTTCAGCTGTGGACCTGGCATTTAAACACAAGTCTGTCTTCACTAAAGCCCATTTCTCACCTGTACCACCTCCCTTCCTCTTCTCGCTTCTCTCAGGAAAATAAATGTTGAAAATGATCTTTCCATCAGCAGCAATAACTCTTTACTAATGTGCTCACTATCTCTTCCATCCAATTTCTTCCATGACTAATGGCATATGTTTTCAAAACTATTTAAAAAGCAACCATTAATATGCTATAGATTATTTATTAATTACAATGGGGAAAAGGTAACCTTACAGTGGAGAAATCTGGCAGACACTTCCTTAACCAAGTGACCAAACCTATCATCAACATGGGACAAGGAGACATCATGCAACTGAACATTGCACTGAAGGACTCAAGCAATGCCTATGCAGTATTCTTGCTGGAAACATTTACCCTGAATCTAATCATAAGGAAACAATCAGGCAAACCCCAATTTAGGGGCATTCTGTAAAACTACTGGCCTGGACTCTTCAAAAAAACCGTCAAGTCATGTAAGACCCAAAAAAGGGAAGAATCATCAATTTAGGAAACTAACCTGGTATGAAAACTAAACACAATTTGTGACTCTTGCTTGGATTCTGACTTAAAAAAAAAAAAAAATACCCTATAAAGGACATTATTTGGATAATTATGGAAATATGCACTAAATAGTAGACAATACATAAACTAGATACAGCATAAATTTCTTGAGTCAATATAATTGTGATTAAATAGGAGAATGTCCTTGTTCTTAGGAGTTATTTGCTGAAACATTTTGTAGTAAAGTGCTACGATGTCAATAACTTAAGCTCAAATGATGCAGGGGGGAAAACCTATGTGTATTTGTATGTGTGTGCACAGAGAGGGAGAGAGAAAGCAAATGTGGCAAAATGTAAATGGTTAGTGAACCCATGTAAAGGGTACATGGGTGTTCATTATATTATTCTTCCATTTTTCTGGATGTTTGCAATTTTCCAAAAAGCTGAGGGGGAAAAATAGTATCCTCTCCACTCCCAAAAAAGATCTAGAATGAATTATTATACAGTTGGATTATAAGCATTTATAAAATAAAACATCTCAAACCAATTGCCAATTCACAGGAAATATAGAGGACAGAGGAACATGTCAATCTATACAGCAGGGGGATGCAAGTACCAAAACTCTTGAGGACAAATGACCCAGTTTCTTCAACAAATAAATTAAAAGGGAGACAGAGTGAGCAAGCAAGGCTTATCAGCCAATCACAAGGTATAGTCCTTACCTTGATCATGATACAAATAAATTGTAAAACAAAACAAAATAGGATGAGGGACCTGAAGGAACTGGGGCTAGTTAGCCTTGAAGAGACTGCTGGGAGGGGATAAGCTGGGTGTCTTCATGCAGGTCCTGGAAGGGTTAGATTTGTCCTCCATGGTTCCAGAGTATAAAACTTCGACCAATAGGGGTTACTGCAGAGGAGGTTAAACTTTCCAACAGAGCTGTCCAGCAATAGAATGGATTATTTTTTTCCTGCTTCCTTTATTTATTTTTTAAATTGTGACAAAATATACATAACATAAAATTTACCAGGCTCAACCACTTTTAAGTATACAGTTCAGTGATCTTAAGTATAATCACATTGTTGTACAACCAGCATCACCATCCATCTTCCCAAACTGATGCTCTGTCCTCATTAAATACTAACTTCCCACTTCCTCCTCGCCCCAGCCCCAGGATACCACCTTAATACTTTCTGTCTCCATGAATTTGACTCCTCTAGGTACCTCAGGTAAGTGGAATCATATAGTCTTCATGGAATGGATTCTTCTTGAGGCAGCTGAAGGCCGCCGTAATCAGAAGAAACCATGGAGAGGCCGGATGGGCCCCATCAGGATGGTGAGGATGCCACAGTGGACAAAGAAAGGAGCTGTGTACAAGTCGGGGATCCGGGATTCTTCAAAGGTCCTTTCCAGATCAAATATTTTAATGGTTCCAAGGCTGGATAATCGCTAAAGCTCTTCCCAGCTCTAATTTTTTATTGATTCTATTATACTTAAAAAGACATTTTAAGAGTTTTCAGGACCCTCGACTTCAAAATAAAATAGCCTTTTCTGAGCAAACATTCTTTAAATCCATGACAGTGCGTTTTTGAGAAATTTTATATTTGCTTACGGTTACTTTTGTTTCTGCCCTGAAGGAAACAACTTCATGTGATAGTCTTGTTAGTCTAAGTAACCGGACAAAAATAAATGAAAGCTCATGTACTTGATCAGAGCCAGGCGTTCTCAGGGCTCACATCCTCTTTCTGACAATGACATAAAACAGGGTTTTCTCCCCATGGTCTCCATTCACAACAGTCAGGGATATAGCCCTCTCTTTCCATAATCCCCCATGGAGTCATCTTCTTGAGTCATCTGCAACTTCTCGAATCTACTTACAAAACATATCATTTTAGTAATTCCAAGTGTTGAAAACAATTCAGCATTTTTCATTCATGTACTTGTGCTTGTATCATGGGAAGACCTGGAGTTAAATTTTGTTCTGTGAGCCTCAGGTTTCCTCATTTGTCAAAGGGCACTATAGCGTCCACATTTTCTAGCACTAGTGCTGCTAAAGTTCAAATGTGAGTGAGTGTGTGAAGTACTTTGTAACTATAAAGTTCTATTCAAACATTGTTACAATTATTGCAAAATTCACTTTGGCTATAAAAACAAAAAGAGCAAACAAACAACTTCAAGTCCTTAATAAACATAAGCACAAATGAACTGCTGTGGAGTTTAGAATTACTCTATAAAAGACTTTGATTCTGTGAGCCCCCATTATAAATATTAATCTTAGAAGTTTTTTTTTTAATGAATTAATCAGGGAGTACAGGAACAGGGTAGAAAACGCCTCAAGTGGGAGCCAAGAGGCCTGTAGCTGAATTAATAAAAGGAAAGCTCAAAGTAAAAGAAAAGAAAAAGATGTCAAAGGAAGAAAAGCACAAACAAACATAAAACCTTAAATGAATAACACCATAAAAGTGAAGAAAGATGAACATAAATCCTTCACACTCAAGTATGAAAAAGTTCATCTTTGGAGAAAGTTCTCTACACTTTACCTCAGACAACTCAATTCAGTAACTGCAAAACAAGTTGCATGAAAGGGCTGTTTTAAGACTCTTTTGTACCTATCTCTTTAATTTGCACCCTTGTTTTGTTTGGCACTGAAATTTGAAGTTTAGGTAATGCTTCGCTGTTTACCAAAATGCTTTTCTCAAATGTCTCACTTGTGCCAAACACCAATCCTGTGAGACAGGTCTGGCGGCTCTTGCTGTCTCCATTTTACAGGTAGACAGAGGGACCCCAGCCTGCTGACTCCAAGCCCTTTGCTCTTCCACTTTTCCCACGGTCGGTCCTTCATTTCATTTGGAGCTTGATTCAGTATTCCGCCTTATCAGAGAGGCTATCCCTGACCATTCTCTCTGAAATTGCCCTTCACCAGCACCTCTGGATCCTCCAGGCCTTGTTTTATTTTTCCGCTCTACACTCATCATTATCTGACATATTATGTATCATTTGTCTATTTTATTTCACTTACTAAACTATAAAAGCTCCATCGGGAGGGCAGAGACTCTGTTCATTGCTGTAGCTCCAGCCTCCAAGTACATTTTTGAATAAATGAATGAACAAATGGTCGAACTGCTTTCAGGTTAGGAACCGGTTCCTCCAGTTCAACAGGTCCCCAAACACTGACTACTGTTCTTTGTCTTAATGTATATCCTTAATGGCTACAATATGACCTGTGAAGCAACCACTGATGGCAAGGTGGGTTCCATTACTATCTAACCTGAAGGCTTTTGTCTACTCCGACCATTTATAATGAATGACACATTTGGGCATAAATGCACTTCTGTGGCTATAATCTGACAAGAGAGAACCAAAATTTAAAAATAGCTAGAAGGAAAATTATCTTGCCACTACCCTAAGTATTAACTATCAGGGATTGCTCAGTAGTAGTCACTATGGATTGTGTTTAAAATAAATTTGGGGCCACACCCAGTTGCCAGTACCTAACTGTGACCCTGCTCCCTTTTTTCCCTCTCAAGAAACAAGTAAAAAAAAGAAAGAAAAAAAAAGAAGTCAAGGAGAATGAATACATTGCAGCAGGTAACAAAATTATAATAAGAGCATGAATCTGTTCAACTTATTTTAAAAAGAAAATATTTTACAAACGCTGGTGCTTTATGATTGGTCATGAATTATTTTCTACAAACTTCACAATTGATAGCGCCAGGACAGAGGTTGAAAGCTGTTCGTGTTGTTTTTAGGGTAACATGCTAACTTTTTTTTTTGGCCACTTTAGCCCTCTACTTGACATTTATCTATTAAAGAGCGGGACTTCATTTCTTGCCACTTAACCTACCTTATTCAACTGATGTCTGTCTGAACAGATCAGGCCCACTCTTAATTAGGATATATAGATCATGCACACTCAGGGTTTTCCTTTATAGCTATCTGCTTAAGATGTGGTCTTCGGAAATATACTAACTTTAAAAGTAGAAACTCCCTGTGATAATCTAAATTGTCTTATTTTTCAAGAGCGATGTCTTCTTCCCAAAGGTATGTGCTATAACTGTGATCAGTGCAGCCATTCCTCTGCAAGAAGGTTTGGTGACCAGCTTGCCCTCATAGCACATCCTTTGGTCTGCAGCAGAACTTTGTTACGACGCGTCTATCATCATTTTTTCTACACCTATGTACCCTTTTGTTTTATTCTAAGGCTATTCTTGCAATTCTGTCATGAATTTTAACCTGACTAGATGCCTAAATAATTTTTTCCAGAAGATAATTGGAGATATAAGACTTTTCACAGGCAACAATTTTACCATAATTTTACTCTTGCCATATAGATTTCTATAGTATCACCTCTCCTGCTCATTATACTTCTCTGTGGGTAATTGGTTCTGTGAGGGAGGACTACATCATCCCCACTGGCTCTGGACTGAGTTTCTGTATTACACTGGGCAAAAGGATTTATTATTGCTAATGTATGGAGATCTTGAATATGACTGCCGTATTTTGCCTCCTTGTCACAGTGAAGAGGATTCTCTGTACTTTGAGTGACAACAAATAAATTAAATCTAATAAAATAAAAATATTTAAAAGCATCCCTACACATATCTATAAATACATTACTTCTTTTTCCATTTAAAGAATCATTTAGAAACAATAACAATATCAATGACTACATACTGGGAAATTCCCATAATCAAAGGCTGATTCAGAAGTACAGAATAATAAAAACTTAGCCACAATGGAATAAGAAGAGAAGGAAAGACTCTAAGAATATCAGCCATAACAGTTATCAATTGTGTGGATCTAATTGAAATGCTCACATGGTATCCTGCAGTCTAGAACTCGTTCTAATTAGGCAGGTGTACCATTTATAAGAGTGCTGATTAAGGAAAGTGATTCTATTGGAAGGAAACAAATCTAATCCTGCACACTGCATTTAACAATAGCATCTCATTTGTTCCTTTTGGAGTTGGAGGGTGGGGAGTAAATGAAGCCTACAAATTTGGAGTGGGGGAAGCGGGAAGGACAATGAAACAACTGCCTTCCGCAGGGTCTTTAATTTCTTATCTGGACAGAGACTTGGCTTTTAAGATTTCATCTGAAAGTCTCTCCTCCACCCCTACCATTAGAAACTGCAGATATTGCATTTATCTTCTTAAGAGGGATCAAAGGCTGATTCAACACAGCTGGAAATTCAACACATGGTTACAGAAAGTCTGCTTAGGATTTACAAACTGTTCTGTTCAGCAAACATGTCATAATATTAGCAATATAATACAAACCCTACCCTAGATTTTGAAAAATGGAATTTTAAAATCAATTCATATTCAAGTGTCACAAATCTTTAACGGTTTCTCTTTTTTTTTAGACATTATTTTTTTAGAGCAGTTTTAGGTTCAGAGCAAAATTGAGCAGAAGGTACAGAAATTTCCCGTATATCCCTGCCCCCACATATGCAGAGCCTCCCCTATTATCAACATCCCTCCCTAGAGTGATACATTTGTTATAACTGACAAACCTACACTGACACAGTTATCACCCAAAGTCCACAGTTTACATTAGGGTTCTCTCTTGGTTGTATATTCTATGGTTTTGGACAAATTTATGATAACATGTATCTACCATTACAGTATCATACAGAGTATTTTCACTGCCCTAAAAAAATCTTTGTGCTCCGCTTCTTCATCTCTCCCTCCCCTCTAATCCCTGACAACCACTTATCTTTTTTTCTTACTGCATCCATAGTTTTGCCTTTTCCAGAATGTCCTATAGTTGGAATCATACAGCTGACTTCCCCAGTTGCCCCATGGCATCTGTTTTCATCTAGATGTGGTGCCTACAACCCCACCTAGGCACCATGTGAGCACTAGATATGATCATTCCACTAAGAGAAACCATCATTAACTGCTCAGAGGAGACACAGGCAACTGCATTGATTGTAATTAGATCCAAACAGAGAAGCAGAATGAAGAGATGAGACATTAGGTAGGTGGATATTAGCAAGTTAGAAAAGTGGTGTTAGTCACTTTCTCAACAATATCATCACCACCACCACCACCAACCCCAACAATGTTCTACATTCACAGAATTTACATGGCAGTTGAGATGCTATGCACTATTCAATAAGTTACTAATGTTTACTCAGCATTCAAGTACACCAAGTAGAGTATGACTGGTAGTCCAAGTGCTTGTCCTCACAGAACCAATAAAAGTGGTGCAATTCCATTACCACACTTAATTCTCAATAACCCTGTGGGCACATAAACCATCTAATGTACAGAATTTCCATGGCCCTGACGTTTTGGCTTTGGTCTTCCTCACTTTCAGACTACCACTGACCGTTTCAATTTCAGTAGTCATAAGCAGTAGGCCAAGAGGATTGCTTGGATAATTACTACCTGAATGTCAAGAGTTCTGACCTTGTTTGTTGGACTCTGCCCTAAACCTATTTTGGTGGAGGCTCTAGATCTACTAATGCTCTAGGCCAGGCACCACCCTGTGCACTCACATGAACATTATCGGTGACACTCCAGCATCACTCCAGGCTGTATGGAAACTGCACAAAAGGTAAGCCCCTCCCCTACCTATGCAAGCTACAGCAAGGCCAAGAAGAGAAACACCACATGTGACAGGCTTTCCCCCCATGGCAAGGAGTTTTAAGTTCAATTTCTTAGAACTTTAAGAGTCTACAGTAGCCTACTGAAGGATATACAGTAGGTGGAAAAAAGCTCTTTATTTTTGCGAAATCAATTTTTTTGCATATTTTAAGCCAAAGCTTAGTACACTGTGAGCTCTCTGAAGGAGATTCTTGTTTGGTTCATCTTAATTACCTACCACACATACTGAAGAACTATACACACTGTGGATGCCTGATAAATATTTGTAGAATACATAAATGTAACATTATTTCTCACACTTGGCACTTTCTCATCATTTTCTAAATTGCATTCTTACAGTAGCATATAAATGGAAAATAAAGAAAGAATAATACAACAGTACACGCTTATGGGGGGAATAAACACTTTAAATGTTTGCCCATTTAGAACCTTCACATCCACCCACTTATATTTTTTAAATTGTAAAACATACATAACATAAAATCTACCATTTTAACCATTTTTAAGTGTAAAGTTCAGTGGCACTAAGTACATTCACATTGTACATTCACATTGTTGTACAACTAAGTTAAGATATATTTTACATACAATGAAATGTACAGTTCAAAGAGTTTTATAAATGCAGACACTCATGTAACCCACATCTCTATCAAAATATAAAACATTCCATAACCCCAGAAAGTTGTCTCCTGCCCCTTCCCAGTCAATCCTTTCCCAAGCAACCACTGTTCTGATTTCTACCACCATAATTTGGTTTGGTCTGTTCTAGAACTTTGTATAAATGGAACTAGACATTGAATTCTTTTCTGTAGGGCTTCTTTTCACTCACCGTACTGTCAGATTCATTCATACTGTTGTACATATCAGTTACTCATTTCTTTTTATTACTGAGTAGTATTTTACTGTAAAACATACAAAAATTTTCTTATTCTCTCTATGGGTGATCAGCAATTAAGTTGTTTTCAGCTTAGGGCTAAAATGAATAAAACTGTTACGAACATTCTTATATAAGTATTTTTATGGATATGTGTTTTCATCTCTCTTCAGTAAATACCCAGAAGTGAAACTACTGGGTCATAAGGTAGGTAGATGCTTAGCTTTATTATATACCTTTAGCTAGATTACTCAAGAAAAAGAAAAATGCTAATTACCAATATTGGGAAGTAGGAAGGAGGTATTACTATAGATCTTGAAGACAATAAAATGATAGGAAATGTTATAAACAGCTTATGCAACAAATTAGACAACTTAGATAAAATGGACAACTTCAGTTGATAGACTAAATTAACAAAACTAACATGAGAGGAAGTTACAAATCTGAATAATTCTACATCCATTAAAAAAAATGATTCATAACTTAAAACCTCCCTAACAAAGAACTCCAGGCCCAATAGCTTTGCTGGTGAACTCTTTCAAAGACTTAAGAATACACTACAAATCTGAGATGATATACTTAAAAAAACAGAGGAGGAGGAAATATTTCTCAACTAACTTTATGAGCCAGCATAATTCTGATGCCAAAATCAGACGAAAACATTACAAGGAAAAAATTGAAAGAACAATCAATATCCCTCATGAACATAAACCCCCATTTGTTCTTCTTCTTCAATTTTACTTTGAAAAAAAAAAAAAACTTTACTGAGGTGTAATTTATACATAATAAAATGCACCCTCTTAAAGTTTGGACAAATACATATATCCATAGAATTATCACAACAATTAAGAAATAGAACCTCAGAAAGTTTATCACCTCAGAAAGTTCCCTCAAGTCCTTCTGCAATCCTCTTCCCCCTGCAGACCCAGATAACTACTGATCTGCTTATTATAGATTATTTTGCCTGTTCTAGGATTTCAAACATGAAATCATACTCTTTTGTGACTTCCTTGTGCTCAGCAGGTTTTTGAGATTCATCCATGTTGCATGTGTGAGTAATTTATTCTTTTTAACATTACACAGTATCTCATTATATCAACGTATCTAAATGAATTTATCCATTTACCTGTTGATGGACATTTGTACTCTTTACAGTTTTGAGCTGTATGAATAAAGCTAATCCGAACATTCTGGTAAAAGTCTCTTTGTATATGTGCTTTTATTTCTCTTTAGTAAATACCTAGGAGTAGAATTGCTGGGTCATACAGTAAGTGTATATCTACCTTGATGAGACTAACAAAGTGTTTCCCAAAGTGATTCAACCATTTTACACTCCCAGTTGCACTTGGGATTGCTAGTCTTTTTAATTTTCACCATTCCAGAGATTGTGTGGAAGTGTCTCACTGTGGTTTTATTTTGCATATCCTTGATAGTTAATGATGCTGTATATGTGTTTTCATGTGCTTAATGGTTCTTCATATATCTTCTTTTGTACAGTTGCTGGTAGACTCTTCTGCCCATCATCATCTTCTGCTCCAACACATTGCCAGACCCTCTTTCAGTGGAAAACCTGTTGCCCCAGCTACTGAGAATGTTATAGGCAGTTTTCAGTTGTCACTCCCTCCAGGGATTGCTTCAATTGCGGAGTCATGTCACCCAAGGACATGCCCCTTCCTGGGGTGGCCCATATCCAAGTGGTACAGGTCCTCATCACTGAGTGATAGAGAAATATAAAGATCTGGTCATCTTGGCCCAAACTCTGTCAGATCAATCTAGCTCCAGAGCTATGTATGAAGTCAACCAAGGCTGTTATTAGCTGCATAACTGCTCAGTTCTTCTCTATGCACAACACTGCTTTGTTGCCCTCCCTCCCATAAGCGTTGATAATACTAAGAGCATCCCTCATAAATATTCTACACACAAAACTTTACCTCAGTGCCCACTTCCTGAGGAACACAACCTGTAACACCTATTTTTTAAATTGTGTTGTTTGCTTATTATTGAGTTTTAAGAGTTTCTTACACATATAATGGTTACAAGTCCTTTGTATGTATATGTGTGTATACATATATGCACGGATACAAGAGATACGTATTGTGAATATTTTCTGTCATTCTGTGGCTTGTCTCTTCATTTTCCTAATAATTTCTCTTGAAAAACATCAGTTTTTAATTTTTTTTTTGAGGAAGATTGATTGGCCTTGAGGTAACATCTTTTGCCAATCTTCCTCTATTTTACGTGGGACGCCGCCACAGCGTGGCTTGATGAGCAGTGCTAGGTCCACACCTGGGTCCAAGCCCATGAATCCCAGGTGTCCAAAGCAGAGCACATGACCTCAACCACTATGCCACCAGGCTGGCCCGCTTTTAATTTTGATGAGGTCCCATTTATTAATTTCTTCTACTTTTTGTGTTCAGTCTAAGAAATTTTTGCCTATTCCAAAGTTGCAAAGGTTTTATCCTATATTTTCCTCTAGTTTCATGATTTTAGTTTATAACTTAAGTCTATGATACATTTTTAATTACTTTTTGTGTATGGAGTGAGGTAATGGTCAAGACTCACTTTTTTCCACATGTATATCCACTTATTTCAAGACCATTTGATGGGAAGATTTTTTTTTTCTTCTCAATGAATTAGTCCTTCAACTTTGGTCTTTTTCAAGTTTATTTTAGCTATTCTAGGTCCTTTGCACTGCCATATAAATTTTTAATCAGCTTGTCAATTTCTAGAAAAAGTTTGCTGATCTTTATTGTTCTTGTGCTGCTATATAGATCAGTTTGGGGAGTACTGAATTTGTAACATTATTGAGTCTTCTAATCCATGAAGATAGACATTTCTCCATTTATTTAGGTCTTCTTTAATTTCTTTCAACAATGCTTTATAGTTTTCAGGGTATACATTTTGTCCAAATTTGAGTATTTTCATATTGTTTGATGCTACTGTAAATATTTCAATTTCTGAATGTTCATTACTACTACATAGAAATACAATTGGGTTTTGTATATTAACCTTGTGTCCTTGCTAAATTCACTCTAGTTTTAGTAGCTTTCTTAAAGATTCCTTAAGATTTTCTATATAGACAATCATGTGGTCTGAAACTAGAGATGGTTTTAGTTCTTTCTCCCAGTCTGATGCCTTTCATTTCTTTTCCTGTCTTATTGCACTGGCTAGGAAGTCCAGTATAATGCTGAATAGAAATAATGAAAGGGGACATACTTATCTTACTCCTGACCTTAGAAAGAAAGTATTTGGTTTTTCACCATTATTTATTTATTTTTTAAGATTGGCAGCTGAGCTAACACCTGTTGCTGATCTTTTTTTTTTCTTCTCCCCAAAGCCCCCCAGTACGTAGTTGTATATTTTAGTTGTGGGTCCCTCTAGTTGTGGCTTGTGGGATGCTGCCTCAGCATGGCCTGATGAGTGGTACCATGTCCACACCCAGGATCCGAACCAGTGAAATTGCAGGCCGCCAAAGTTAAGCGTGCAAATTTAACCACTCGGTCATGGGGCCGGCCCCGGTTTTTCTTTTTATAGATGCCTTTTATCAGTTAATAAAGTTCTTTCTATTGCTAGTTTGCTGAGAGTTTTGACCATGAATGGATTTTTAGTTTTGTCAATTGCTTTCCTATATCTATTGAGATGATCATATGTTTTCCTCATTTTAGAATATTAAACCAACCTTGCATTTATAGATAATCTCATTCTGGATAAACCTCACAATATATTATCCTTTTCATATGTTTCTGGATTTGATTTGCTAATATTTTTGAAAGGTTTTTCATGTTTTCATGAAAACATGTGTTTTCATGAGGAATATGGTTCCACAGTTTCCTTTTTTGCAATGTCTTTGGTTAGTTTTGGTATCAAAGTAATGCTGGTCTCATAAAATGAATTAGGATGTGTTCCCTCCTACTCTCTGAAAGAATTTACCTAACATTTGCATTGTTAAATGTTTGACAGATTTCATCATTAAACCTGTCTGTTATCTGAGCCTGGAGTTTTCTTTGTAGCACAGTTTTAAATTATAAACTCAATTTCTTTAATAGATATAGAGCTATTCAGGTTTCCTATTTTGTGTGTGTGTCAGTTGTGGTAATTTGGGCATTCACAGAATTTTCCCATTTCATCTAAGTTGCCCAATTTATTGGCATGAATTGCTCATAATATTTCCTTATTATTCTTATTATTCTTATTTTTATGTCTTCAGTGATATCCCCTCCCCCAGCCCTGGTATTGGCAATTTATGTCTTCCCCCTTTTTTTGATTGGTCTAGCTAGAGATTTCTGAATTTTATTGAAGTTTTCAAAGATCAGCTTTTAGTTTCCCCTATTTACTTTCAATGTTCTTTATTTGCAGAAAATGGTGATTCTAATGCTGAAACCTGATTTATTATCATCACTACCATGATCATTATTATTCTAAAACAAGACAGAAAGCCAAGAGGCTATTCAGAGGGGCGCTCCCTTTTCCGTGGATGTAGAGCAGAAGATCCACTCACTCTACTCTGGTGCCATGTCTACAACACTCCTAGGAGGCTGTGGGGGCAGGTGGTAACAGTTGATGGTTTACAAAAAAGGAATCCCACCAAGAACTGCTCTCTAGACAGTGGTTCTTAACAAGCGTGAACATCAGAATCACCTATATAGCTCTTTAAAAACGTACATGCCTAAGCCAAACCCACAGATTTTGATTCAATAGGTCTGGGGTTGACTTAGGCATCTTAATTTTTTTTTTTATTTTCGATATAATTTATTTCCTTTGCAATCATATACATTTTATTTTATGCCCTTCAAATTATTCTTTTGAGAATGAGACCATAAACTTTACAAGATTACAAAGGTGTCTAAGGCACAACACATGTTAAGAAACCCTGATGAGGTGGAAAGACTCAGCTTTAGAACCAAAGAGACCTGGGTTTAAATGCTTATTTGCTGATTCCTACTCTGTGACCTTGGGCACATCGTTTAACCTTCATTTATCTTCCATACTTCCACAGATTCAATAAATGTCTATTGAACACCTATTTCCAGACACTGTATTAAGGATTTAATACAGACAGACAGATATAACCTTTCCTGTATAGAGTTTACAACTGAGTGAGGGAGGCAGATGAGTCAACAGGTCATTACACAATACTGTGATAAGTGCTTTGATAGCAGAAGGAGAGAGTCCTGTGGGAGCTCAGGGTGGGGGGACTCCCAACCCAGACTTGTTGAGTCAGGAAAGATTTCCAAAGATAAGCCAGTAAACTGAAACCTCCAAAAGAAGTGGACATTAGCCAAACAAAGAGACAGGAAGAGCAATCTAGGCAGGGGGATGAACTCTTAAGAGATGTGGCATGTTTGAGAAAATGAGAGAAAACCAGGTTGGGGAGAAGTAAGGGACTAATAGCACAAGGCACAGTAGCAGAAGGGATCAGACTGGAGGGTCTTGTAGCCACCTTAAGGATATTAGCTTCACCATAAGAGAAGTGGGAAGCCATTGATGAGTTTCATTTATTTATTCTTTTTAAAGGTTGGCACCTGAGCTAACATCTGTTTAGGGATCTTAATTTTTTAAAAGCTTCAGGGAGGTTCTGATGGTGCTCCGGGTTGAGAATTATAGCCCTGAATGACTAGGACATCAGGCAGTTGATGCTCAGGAGAGTCTAAGGAGTGAGAGAGTAAATACAGAGCAGTGAGGCTACTGGGAATTCATTGACCACTCTTAATAACTGTCTGAGGGCCCCAGAAATATAAATAAGTCTATGTACATGAACACACTTTAAAAGTTAAAAAGGGGCCAGCCCAGTGGCATAGTGCTTAAGTTCACACACTCCACTTTGGTGGCCTGAGGTTCACAGGTTTGGATCGCGGGCACACACCTACACACAGCTTGTTAAGCCATTCTGTGGGGTATCCCACATACAAAATAGAGGAAGACTGGCACAGATGTTAACTCAGCAGCAATCCTCCTCAAGCAAAAAGGGGAAGATTGGCAACAGATGTTAGCTCAGGGCCAATCTTCCTCATCAGAAGAAAAGGAAAAAAAAAGTAGGGGGATCTCATCAAGATGGCGGGATAAGCAGACTCTGAACTCATCTCCTCCCATGAACACAACCTGGTTAGAACTATTTTTGGAAAAATTGCCCCAGATTGAAAACTGAAAACCGAATAAAAACAACCCCCACAACAAGGGACAGTCCTGACTAAGGCAGAAGAGGCAAAATTCCTGCTAGACAGGAAAAAAGCCACCTTTGGGAGCAGTGGAGCTTCTCAGCTGGCCAGGCGGGAGCCACCCTAAGGTACGCAGCCCTCCCTGGAGGAGTGAGGTCCGGAGCGGGGGCCAACACTGCTATAAGCATCCTTCAGACTCAGCCCATCTGAGATGGGGGTCTTACTCTCTGGCTTTGCTGGCTTTTAACTGCAGCGAGGATACACCCAGAAAAGCTATCAGCCGAAAGCCGAAAAGACCTGGGTCTTAAAGGGCCCACGCACAAACTCACTCATTGCAGCAACCTAAAATCACCAGAGAGAAGGCTGACAGGCGTTTGGTGAAACCAGACTGACCTAGTGGACTCTGGGGACATCTTGGTGAGAGGAGGGACCTCTCCGGAGACTGAGACATTGGTGGTGGCCATTGTTCTGAACTGGTCCATGCGAGTTGACATAGACCCTGGTGGGTGCCACTGAGGTTCATCCCTTGGCCTGTTAGCCCAGGGGTCTGCCACGCCCACTAGAGCACAGATTTACTCCAGTTCAGCCAGGGCAGGCAACCTGCCCTAGGGACTGGCCCCACCTAACAGCAAGCCCTCAGGCTACATTTCAGCCTGCATTGACTGGTTGCCTCGATCCTCCACAGGCAGGCAAGGGTGTCTGCCTCTATGGGGCAGGGCCTGTGTGAGGACCAGGTGAACTGTGTGGGGCATTGGTGGTGAGGTGTGGGCCTCTGCAGTGTGGCCTCGGAGACAGGGTATGCTCCAGGGGCTTGAGAAGTTTGCTGGACCAGGACTGTGTTGATGGTGTGTGTGGTCCTGTGGGGGGTGAGGCTTATCAGCAGCACAAGACCTGTGCTTCACAAATAGCCATAAAAAGGAGCAGCCCCACCTTCCAAAGCCTGAAACAATTGAGTGCCCCCTGCCTAGGGCCAGCCCCACTCAGCTGCACTCCTAAGAGAACTGACAACAGCCTTGTAGGCCTGAGGCCTATCACAAATGTAAGCCCCTGAGCCTAGCAACCAGCTACACTGGGTACCAACCCAATTAAGAGGAAAACTGCAGTAAGAGTGTGCTGATAGACTTCGCAGCCAACAGTGCTGAGGCTCCCCAAAGCAGATTTACAAACAGCTGGCCAGGAAAGGAAAGACTAGACTCCCTGGGTACCTGCAGTGGGAGCAACCCTGCCACAGCAGAAGGACACAAGTTGCCCACAAAGGGGTCACTCCTGGATCTTCTGGACTGGTGATGAGAGGGAAGCACACTGCTGGGCCTCATAAGGCATCTCATACGTAAGGCCACTTCTCCAAGATCAGGAGACATAGCCGACTCACCTAATACATAGAAATAAGCACAGAGAAAGAGGCATAATGAGGAGACAAAGGAATACTTTCCAAGCAAGGGGACAGGACCAAACCCCAGAAAAAGGACTAAATGAAACAGAAACAAGTGACCTACTCGACAAAGAGTTCAAACAAAATATCACGAGGATGCTCACAGATATTGGGAGAAGACTAGATGAACAGAGTGAGCTCATCAGAAAAGAACTGGAAGATAAAAAAAAAAAAAAACAAAAAAAACAAACCAGAACTGAAGAATACAATACTGGAAATGAAAAATTCACTAGAGGGACTCAATAGTAAAGTAGAGGATACAGAAGACTGGATCAGCGAGCTAGAAGAAAGACTAGAGGAAATCACCCAAGCAGAACAGAAAACAGAATTAAGACATAATGAGAACACTCTAAGGGAACTCTGGGACAATATCAAGCACACTAACATTCAGATTATAGGTATCCCAGAAGGAGAAAAGGGAGACAAAGGGGCAGAAAATTTATTTGTATAAATAACAGTGGAAAATTTTCCTAACCTGAAGAAGGAAACAGACATCCAAGTTAAGGAAGCACAGAGAGCTCCAAACAAGATAAACCCAAAGAGGCCCACACCAAGACATATTATAATTAAAATGTCCAAAATTAAAGATAAAGAGAGAATCCTAAAAGCAGCAAGAGAAATGCCACAAGTGACACACAAAGGGAAGCCCATCAGGCTATCAGTGGACTTCTCAGCCGAGACCCTACAGGCGAGAAGAGAATGGCATGGCGTATTTAAAGTGCTAAAAGGAAAAGACCTACAGCCAAGAATACTCTATCCACCAAGGCTGTCATTCAGAATGGAAGGAGAGATAAAGAGCTTCCCGGACAAGCAAAAATTAAAGGAGTTTATCACCAAGAAACCAGTTCAACAAGAAATGCTGAAGGGACTTATTTAAGTGGGAAAGCAATGACCACAAATAGAGATTAAAAAAATATATATATCTAAGAAACAAAACAACAACAACAAAAAAACAGGCAATAAAATCACTTGTAAAGGTAAAAATATAGTAAAGGTAGCAGATCAACTATCTGTGAAGATAAGATGAAGGTTAAAAGACAAATGTACTAAAATGACTTATTTCAATGATAAGAGGGTAATGGATAGACAAACACTAAACAAGACACTATATATGATTTCAAAAGCATAAAACGTGGGAGGAGGGGAGTGAAAAAATAGAGCTTTTAGAAAGAGGTCAAGCTAAAGAGTCTATCAACTCGATATAGACTGTTATATACATAGAATATTAAATAGGATCCTCATGGTAATCACAAATCAGAAACCTATACTGAGCAAGAAAAAAAGTAAGAGAAAAGAAATCAAACAGGTTACTAAAGATAGAGAAAAAGAAAGGAACAGAGAAGAACTACTAAAACGCCCAGAAAAAAAAAGTAACAAATTGGCAATAAATACATATTTATCAATAGCTACTTTAAATGTCAATGGACTAAATGCTCCAATCAAATGCCAGAGGATGGCCAATTGGATAAAAAAACAAGACCCATGTATATGCTGCATACAAGAGACACACTTCAGACCTAAAGACACACACAAACTGAAAGTAAAAGGATGGAAAAAGATATTCCATGCAAATGGCAAAGAAAAGAAAGTGGGGGTAGCAATACTTATCTCAGACAAAATAGACTTTACAAGAAAAACTGTAACAAGAGACAAAGAGGGGTACTACATAATGATAAAGGGAACAATCTAACAAGAAAATATAACACTTGTAAATATCTACGCACCCAACATAGAAGCACCTAAATATATAAAGCAATTATTAACAGACATAAAAGGAGAAATAGACAGTAACACAATCATGGTAAGGGACTTTAACACTCCACTTACACCAATGGATAGGTCATCCACACAGAAGATAAATAAGGAAACACTGGCCTTAAAGGACACATTAGACCAGATGGACTTAGTAGATATATACAGAACATTCCATCCAAAAACCACAGAATACACATTCTTTTCAAATGCATATGGAACATTCTCCAGCACTGATCACATATTAGGCCACAAAACAAGTCTCAATAAATTTAAGAAGATCGAAATAATACCATGCATCTTTTCTGACCACAAAGGTATGAAAACTAGACATCAACAACAGGAAGAAAACCAGAAAAGCCAGAAAAATGTGGAGATTAAACAAAATGCTACTGAACAACGATTGGGTCAATGAAGAAATCAAAGGAGAAATCAAAAAATTCCTGGAGACAAATGAAAATGAAAATACGACATGCTAAAATCTGTGGGATACAGCAAAAGCAGTTCTACAAGGGAAGTTGATAGCAATTCAGGCCTACCTCAACAAAGAAGAAAAATCCCAAATGGACAATCTAAAAGCACATCTAAAGGTAGTGGAAAAAGAACAACAAACAAATCTCAAAATCAGCAGAAGGAAGGAAATAATGAAATAAATGATACAGCAACTAAAAAAAAAATGCAAAAAAATTAATACAACCAAGAGCTGGTTCTTTGAAAACATAAACAAAATTGACAAACCCTTAGCAAGATTCACCAAGAAAAAAAGAGAGAAGGCGCAAATAAATAAAATAAGAAATGAAAGAGGAGAGATTACAATGGACACGTCAGAAATACAAAAGATAATAAGGGAATACTATGAAAAGCTATACGCCAACAAATTGGATAATCTAGAAGAAATGGATAAATTCTTAGAATCATACAACCTTCCAAAACTGGACCAAGAAGTAGAAAATTTGAATAGACCGATCACCAGTAAGGAGATCGAAACAGCAATTAAAAACCTCCCAAAAAATAAAAGTCCAGGACCAGATGTCTTCTCTGTAGAATTCTACCAAACATTCAAAGACCTAATACCTATCTTTCTCAAACTATTCCAAAAAATTGAAGAGGAGGGGAGGCTTCCTAACTCATTCTACGAAGCCAACATTATACTGATACCAAAACCAGACTAGGACAACACACAAAAAGAAAATTACAGGCCAATATCACTGATGAACATTGATGCAAAAATTCTCAACAAAATACTAGCAAATCAAATACAATAATACATTAAAAAGATCATACATCATGATCAAGTGGGTTTCATTCCGGGGATGCAGGGATGGTTCAACATCCTCAAATCTATCAACTTGATACACCACATTAACAAAATGAAAAATAAAAATCACATGATCATCTCAATAGATGCAGAGAAAGCATTTGACAAGATACAGCATCCATTTATGATAAAAACTCTAAACAAAATGGGTATAGACAGAAAATACTTCAACATAATAAAGGCCATATATGACAAAACCCAGCAAATATCATTCTCAATGGAGAAAAACTGAAAGCTATCCCTCTAAGAACAGGAACCAGACAAGGATGCCCACTGTCACCACTCTCATTTAACATAGTATTGGAAGTCCTAGCCAGAGCAATCAGGCAAGAAAAAGATATAAAAGGGATCCCCATTGGAAAAGAAGAAGTGAAACTGTCACTCTTTGCAGATGACTTGGTTTTATATCTAGAAAACCCTAAAGAATCCACTAAAAAACTTTTAGAAGTAATAAAGGAATACAGTCAAGTCGCGGGATACAAAATCAACATATAAAAATTGGTTGAGTTTCTATACACTAACAACAAAGTAGCAGAAAGAGAAATTAAGAGTACAATCCCATTTACAATTGCAACAAAAAGAATAAAATACCTAGGAATAGACTTAACCAAAGAAGTGAAAGATCTGTACACCGAAAACTATAAAACATTGTTGAAAGAAATCAAAGAAGACACAAAGAAATGGAAAGACATTCTGTGCTCTTGTATTGGAAGAATTAACATCGTTAAAATGTCCATACTTCCTAAAGCCATCTACAGATTCAACGCAATCCTTATCAAAGTTCCAACAACATTTTTTACAGAAATAGAACAAGAATCCTAAAATTTATATGGAACAACAAAAGACCCTGCAGAGCCAAAGGATTCCTGAGAAAAAAGAACAAAGCTGGAGGTATCACACTCCCTGATTTCAAAATATACTACAAAGCCATAGTAACCAAAACAGCACAGTACTGGCACAAAAACAGACACACAGATCAATGGAACAGAATCAAGAGTCCAGAAGTAAACCCACACATTTATGGACAGCTAATATTTGACAAGGGAGCCAAGAGCATACGATGTTTCGAAAAGAGAGTCTCTTCAATAAATGGTGTTGGGAAAACTGGACAGCCACATGCAAAAGAATGAAAGTAGACCATTTCCTTACACCATGCACAAAAATCAACTCAAAATGGATTAAAGACCTGAATGTAAGACCCGAAACCACGAAACTTCTAGAACAAAACATAGGCAGTATGCTCTTTGACATCAATTTTAGCAGCATATTTTCAAGTCCCATGTCTGACTGGGCAAGGGAAACAAAAGAAAAAATGAACAAATGGGACTACATGCACAGCAAAGGAAACCATCAACAAAACAAAAAGACAACCTAACAACTGGGAGAAGATATTTGCAAATCATATATCAGATATGGGGTTAATATCCAAAATATACAAAGAACTCACACAGCTCAAGAGCAAAAAAACCAACAATCCAATTAAAAAATGGGCAAAAGATCTGAACAGAGATTTCCCCAAAGAAGATATACGGATGGCCAACAAGCATATGAAAAGATGCTCAACATCATTAGCTATCAGGGAAATGCAAATCAAAACTACAGTGAGGGATCACCTCACTCCAGTCGGAATGGCTATAATTAACAAGACAGGAAACAACAAATGTTGGAGAGGGTGTGGAGAGAAGGGAACCCTTGTACACTGCTGGTGGGAGTGCAAACTGGTGCACCCACTATGGAAAGCAGTTTGGAGTATCCTCAGAAAATTAAGAATAGATCTACCATATGATCCAGCTATTCCACTGCTGGGTATTTATCCAAAGAACTTGAAAACGCAAAGGCATAAAGATACTTGCACCCCTCGTTCACTGCAGCATTATACACAATAGCCAAGACTTGGAAGCAACCTAGGTGCCCATCAAGGGATGAATGGATAAAGAAGATGTGGTATTTATACACAATGGACTACTACTCAGCCATAAGAAATGACGAAATCCAGCCATTTGTGATAAGATGGATGGACCTTGAGGGTATTACGCTGAGTGAAATAAGTCAGAGGGAGAAAGTCAAATACCATATGATCTTACTTATAAGTAGAGGATAAAAACAACGACAGACAAACACATAGAATTGGAGATTGGATTGGTGGTTACGATGGGGAAGGGAGGGCGGGGGGAGGGCAAAAGGGGTGATTAGGCTCACATGTGAGGGGATGGAGTATAATTAGTTTTTGGGTGGCTACACAGAATTCGAAATATATTATTATGTACATCTGAAAGCTATATAATGTTATAATCCAATGTTACTGCAATTAAATAAATAAATACATAAATAAATAAAAATAAAACCAAATGATTCTGACTTGGGAAAAAATATATATATAACTATATGATTCCGCCTATAAGAGATACTTAGAGTGATCAAATTCAGAGACAAAGTTGACTGGTGGTTGCCAGGGGCTGGCAGGAGGAGGGATGGGGAGTTATGTTTAATGGGTACACAATTTTGGTTTTGCAAGATGAAAAGAGTTCTGGAGATGGATGGTGGTGACAGTTGCATAACAATGTGAATGTACTTAACACTATTATTAAAAATGGTTAAGATGGTAAATTTTGTTATATGCATTTTACCACAATTAAAAAAAAATAAAGCTCATAGCCCAAAAAACAAAGAAAAAAGAAAAACAAATACACGAGTGTTAAAGACACGGCCTAATGCAAGGGCTAGTGTCTTGATTTTAAAGTACTATACATACACGGTTTAAAAAAAAAATCCAAACAGTATGAGGTTATACACAATGGAAAATAAGTCTCCCTCCTATGTCTAACCCCTGGACACTCAAATCCCTGTTCCAAAGGTTCATTGGGACACTTTCATTGATAGACCTGGCACATATAAACATATAACATCTTAAAAAACAAAACAAAACAAAAAACTTGAGGTACATAAACCAGTTTCATCCTAATAGATACTGACGATTATCACTACTTTTTTTCTTCTACAAAAATGTACATACAAGCATTTGCATGTACAAACATACCTACAGGATAAATTCCTAGATGCGAGATTGCTGGGTCACAGAACATGGGCATTTTTGACTCTATGAGGTTGTGCCACTGTATATTCCTAACATATTTTATCAAATTTTTTTCCTTGCCAATTTAATAGTTGAAAACTACAACACATTTTAACTTAAATTTGTTTTTCAAAACAACTTTTAAAAAATGGATTCCAAGGTCATATTTTAAGTCAAAAAGGAATAATTTTCCTTATCTTCTGGTATATGATAATACATATAAAGCTATCCCTCCACAATTCATGGTTAATCAAAGACCAATGTTCTCATACATCTTCACAACCTTTACATTGGAGAAGACAAACCACACAAAGGCAAAAGCACTAGCAAAGGACAGAGAACAGTAAACGAAACTCTACTCTCCAATGATCTTTCAGGATCAGCACATTAAGAACAGCATCCTCACACCAAAACGTTAATTAAAGCATAATTATAAGAGGATTGCACGCTGTGTGTGTGTTTAAGAAAATAAGGAGTATATAATAATTTTTGACCGTGAGTTAAAAGGAAACTCTCCAAAGTTTGACAGATCACTGAAACTTAGAAGGTCACAGAAATGTTTTACCAGCCCATAAAATTTCAGTAATCCTTTCCATATCCAGGGTCACAACAAAGAACAATCTGAAATCAGTTTGAGCACAATCTGAGAACAAGCTGAGCACAGACCCATCTACAGAATTATAATATCAGTATTGTCAGGCATAGTTTTTCTTCCTCCCTCCCTCCTTCTTCCTTCTTTCCAACATCCCTTCTTTCTAATTACCTGCCATATGTCTATTTTGAGGGCCTGGCTTACGTGATACTGCTGACAGTCATCTCTAAATTATTCAGATGATTTTGAGGATAGTTGGGAGGGAGAAGGTCAGGAAATGATGATTAGTGCTTCTGAAAATTTAATATATAACTTTAAACAAAACTTTATATTAAAAAGTTTTTATATTAAAAACCTTAATATAAAACTTTAAACAAAACACCTGGAAATCTTGTTAAAATGTAGATCTGATTCATTAGTTCTGGGATGGGGCCAAAGATTCTGCATTTCTAAGAAGCCCCCCAGTGATACTGATGCTGCTGATCTGTGGTCCACACCTGAGTAGTAAGAATATTGATACTTTTAAAAAGTAACCCCAAAATTACTCAGATTCAACTTTAAGATATGTTTTACCATTTCAATATGAAGATTTACCAAAGAGCAAAACCCTGCAGGAGGAGCTATTATAATAGGAATAGTTAGTAGTTGGTGTGTAGCAGTTGTAGTAGTTAGCAGTAGTAGTAGCAGCAGCAGTAGTAACAGTAATTAGCAGCAGCAAACATTTGAAGAACACTTACTCTGAACACATATTCAGGTAAGCACTTAATTAACCATTAAAATGCCAGAAGGTAGGTGCTATTATCTCCACATTACAGATAAGAAAACCAAAGCTAACTTGCCCAAGATATTAGGCTCCAGGACCACTGCAGTACCTTATTCCGATTATCAAGTTCACCATCACTGTACTGTTATCAATGGACGTCACCATTTCTCAAGTTGACACATAGGAGGGGGCAATTGTTTAAAGGCCTTATTTTCTAGCTCCTATAAAGTCCAGCTTAGATAAATAAATAGACAGATTGTGGTAACTAATCAGTCTGGGTCAATGTCAGGAAGAATTTAAAACTATTATTTGACACTACAGGCAATCTCCCCTTGGATAACCAAGACTGGCCGTGTGTTTAGAGGCCACAGAGACGATGTTGTTTTAAATCGCTTGGCTTTATTGGCTAACTAAGGTGGGACAGAGTGGAAGGGCTTGCTTTTGAAGTTATCTGAAGACTAACTTTGGTTACAATATGAGTTCCAGCATATTTGGCTTCGAAGCTACATTTTACACTTTTTAGAGATCAAGCTAAACACACAGTTCTCAGCCACAAAGCCCTGTAGAGTAACTGGATCCGAGCAAGGGCACTTAAACTCACTGCCAAATAAAAAGCGTGATCGCCTTATTCCACACACACAAATGCCATACTAGGATAGGCCAATTAATCATGAATATAACTTTTCAGACATTACATAATTTCACATAGACTTGCTTCTAATGCTGCCAAAGAAAACAGCAATTTGTATCACTAAGAATAAATCCACACTTGAAAAGAAATGAAAGTTACAAACATGAAACAGTGTAACTCTGGCCACTTCTTTTCATGCCACCCTCCTTCATAATTTTTCTAGTTAATTTTATTTTACAAAACTGGCGTTAGTAAAACAACCTAAAATGATATAAGCCATAAAATTACATAAATAAATGAAACTAGAGAAATCCAAGTAATGTTACACTTATAAGAATAGTAAACTCTAAAATATGATTAACGGCACTAAAAAAATAAATAATAAAGTCATACGCACACTGCATACTTCTGGGTCCTCCAATATTACACAAAAACCCCTGGTATATTACGTCATTTATTATTATTTTTAATAGACTCCACTTTGCTATCTAAAACTATTTCTATTTTCTAAATAAATGTTTCACTGATACATCCCTCATAAATTAGGAATAAGTGATTAATTTGAAAGCAATCCACCAATATCTACAGTCAACATTTTCAAATATAAATAATCAACATAAGCCTAGTAAGTATCTATTTAGAAAATATTACCCGTCAGCCCAGGATTACCTTTAGCATGTTCATAAAATTCCTTAACAGAATATTTGCAAGCAACAAAACCAAGAAAACAAAAGCAATTAATTACTTCTCATGCTTAAATAATGGCTGTGCTGAAGATACATCAGACTTTAAAAGGGGGTAAGCATAAACTCATGACATATTTATCTGACTAGTCCTCTTCTACAGTCATTTTTGAAAAGAGTGTTCTCCTTCACACTATCCTTTCTCAAAAAATAAATTTCTCTTTCATTTACTCAAAAGTGGGTGGACTACTGCTTGCTTTTGAAACTTTCCTAAGGAAAACCTGTCACCTTAATCATTATCACACAAAAGTATGCAAGTGTCCATACATACACACGGGGCTCTGGTGCTTTTAAACAAAGACCAAACCACTAACAGCAGATCTTTAATAGGTATGCACAAACAACTGGTATAGTGCTTCTTTACCTTTGTTTAAACCCTTGCCTCACCAGCCAGGATTTTGTTCAACTTTATGTGTTCAGCATTTAAAATATGCATTTTTTAATTTTCTAAAAAAGAAATTACATCACAATTCTGAATGTTTTTCCTAACTATGTATGTGTACACAGATGTGTGAGCGCACGTGTGTATACGTGTGTGTGTGTGTGTATAAAATAAGGGGGTGTGTTCTTCATTCTTTCCCCCCAGTTAATAAATAATAATAATAACAGTTAATATTTATTGCATGTTTACAATGTGCCAGGTACTGTGTGAAGTACTTACATTATTTCAACAATCTCAGGTTGGTGTTATTATTGCCCCAGTCTTATTAAGGAGGAAACTGTGGCACAGAAAGGTTAAATAACAGGCCCAAAGGAGCATGGCTGCAAGTGGCAGGGCTCAGATTCCAAGTCAGGCAGTCGACCTCAGAATCTACTTTTTTCACCCCTGTGTGAGTCTCTAAATTAGGAACAGTAACCAGAACAGGGATGGAAAATAAGTCAAGGGCAAGGGTCATTTTGGGGGTGGGAGGCGGAGGTGAATTTATAATGGGAGTGGATATTATAAGAAGCAGCCATGGGAGGTCTATTATTGTCAGAGTAGATGAAGAGGAGACCATCAGCAATTCTCTGCTTAATTCAAAATGACTTTTACAGAAGATGAGATTTCAGAAGTTACTTAAAACAGAAGAAAAAAGGACAGCATCTTGAGAGGAGAGTATAAGAAACTGATTGTGCTTGGGAGATGGCTCAAAAGACTAATGTATTGAGTTCACAAGGAAGGTGCTAGGTAAAGGAACTTAAAACAAATGGAGAGAGAGAAGGCTGGGGACCTAAGCAGCAGAGGAGGGAAATGAGATAATCCAGAGCCTGCTGGTGCCTGGCTTTGATGCATGGAGTGAACAGCTAGAAGAGATGCAAAAGGAAATGAGACGCCACTGTAAAGATTTAAGGAAGGGGCTGGCATGGCCAGGAAGTCCACACAGCAGGACGTAACAGCCCATTCTAGAAACCTGGAAGAGAAGGCGAGGAGAGGAAAAGGACAGGCTTAGAAGCTACTGAGTTTAGTGGATTTCATGAAGATTTCTTAAAGACCAGTGTTATTCTGGACAAGTCTGTACATTGAGGGAAAAATGTCAGCCAGAAATTGATCTAAATTCAACAAAGTCTTCAGAAAAAACTGCCAAGGCAGAAAACTTCCTAGTGACTCTGCCAGTACAGCTAATTGTTTAGCAATTACTGGCCTTGATCATAACAGAAATTGTAGACATTTAAAAACTCTTATACTGTGAGGAACTACGTCTCAAAGCCCTTGAAATTTTTATTAGTATTTGGGCATGCTCTGAGCAAAGTTCTCTACCCACGTCACCAGAATAAAGATGATAATTTTCCAAAGAAAATTGTTACGTTGTCTTCTCCATTAAGCTAGTTATCCTCAGTGAACATGTACATATGAATAATTTATATGCACCTGGAATGATTAACATGAGCATACTGTTCCAAAGACACAGCTAGTTTTCTTAACAGTCCAGATCATAGAAATTCCTAACAGTTATTTTCTTTCTTTCTTTTTTTTGTGAGGAAAATTGGCCCTGAGCTAACACCTGTGCCAGTCTTCCTCCATTTCATGTGGGACGCCGCCACAGCGTGGCTTGACAGCAGTGCTAGGTCCTCGCCCAGGATCTGAACCCACGAACCCTGGGCCACCAAAGCAGACTGCACAAACTTACACTACACCACTGGGCCAGCCCCCTATTTTCATTTGGTTAAAGGGATAAAATACAGACATTTATGGGGGAAAAACAACTTTTGCAGCTTATTGATTTAGCTTTAGGAGTATTTCACAAGTGAGTCCTTTCTAGCAGCACACAACCAGGGGCATATGTCTCATTAATACGGAACAGCTACCTTGCAGTTTGCCCTCATGAATTAATCAACATCACTCAAATTCAAACCATCAGGCAAAAATCAACAGAGACCTACATCTCTTTGAACACTGTAGAACCACCCAAACAATGTTATCATTTATGATAATGACAATAAACTCAAACCCTAACCACAAGCCCCCAAACTAGTGTCTCTACTCATGAGTTATTTATTTCTAGGCTCTCTTCTTTCCAAGGAACTAATTGTGTGAATGAAAGCTGTCAAATGCAACACTGTCTATATTGCTGCATTAGCTGCATCACGTAACACTACAAACCAAGAGCTGAGAAACGGCAGGGGATAACCTCAAGGCCACACAGCAAAATTAGGGGTTTTGGGGAATCTGGATCTCTCCTCTAAATTCAATAGTCTATTGTTAGGCAAAGTAACCTGTTTCCTGATCAGCATGTGAAACAATACAGGAAAAAATGGTGTGTAAGCAGAAAGTCTTTCTTTATGAGCTGCAAATTATATTAAAAAGGTTTCATTTCTAATTATGGTCATAGAATTACAGATACCTTAAGAAGAAGAGCCTGTTTGTTCTCCCTGGTGTGAGCAACTCACTGATTTAGGCTCTCTTGAAGCCAGCAGCCAAGTGGCAGTGGCACAGATCCAGGAGTGCCTGGAGAAGAACAGATGGACAGCTATCCTAAAAAAAGAGCTCCCTGATGTCACCCAGCAATGAGATGTGAGAGCTGGATAACTATCCCATCCTCATTCAGGTACTACATGTATAAAATGAAAGGGTTCACAGTAAGTAGATATTTTTCTCATTGGAGAGCAGATAACACCATGGTTGTTCTCCCTTCCACTCTCATTTTCTAAGGAGGCCTTCCCAAGGCTTCCTATTTAACATAAATCAACTTCATCTAAGGATTATTTTTCAGTTTTCCACTTATGTTGGTTAAGAGAAAATTCATATTTCATCAAAGTTTTCAGAACGTGTTACACAAACTTTTGAAAGGTTGCTGACACACACTGTAGTAAAGGAATTAAGGGCATAGAATCTGGAACCAGACTCCCTGGGTTTAATCCCTAACTCTACCATTTTCTAGTTGTGTGACCAAGCCAAGTATTTGACCCCTCCTTTAGTTTCTATATCTGTAAAATGGGAACAACAATAGTTGTACGAATTACATGAGATCGCATATTTAAAGCACGTGTATAGCATGTGGTGAGTGCTCAAAAGATGTTAGCAGCTATGAGTTATTACCCTATGATGTAGATATTTTGGCTAATCAACATTTTTTCAGCACCTGCTACTTACTTCAACTGTACAAGAGCACAGACTCTCTATCCACTATGCCAGAGAAGATCAAAAGAACGAGAACATGTGACTTGTGCCTTGAAGAGTTTACAAATTATATGGGGAAAGAGGATACATACAATTCAAGACCATGATTTTAGACAAAACAATTCCACAAACACGTGTGTTTCATATTTCCTTCAATAACATATTCTGTAAGGTTGGCAAGTCAAATTCTCAAAGATCAGTTCCTCTATCCCTTGTAAAAGAAAGGAATGATGAACAGTTTTGAAAATTAAACGTGTCAAAAATTGTCACATGTTAATTGTATCTCAATAAAACTGAGGGGAAAAAAGAATTATTCTATTTTCTTCTTATAAATTCATTTAGCTAAAGAAATATTTGAGCACTTATATACAGGACACTATATTTGATTTTAAAATTCAGGTTTTTCAAGTTTTATTTCATTAAAATTGTATAGCTAGAACATAAATTATCAATAGAAGTATAAAAGTTGGGTAGAGTCAGTGCATAGGGCTTCTAAAAGGAGGTGAATTTTGATGAAAATTTTAAAACGAAGGGTGGGAGAGAAACTAACAGCAGAAGTAAAGGGCAGTAGACATGGGTAGAAAGGTAAGGGGTGGTGCCTATGACGATTAAAATACACAGACTTGAGCAAGGATTCATGCAGGGACAGGAAAAGAAAGGAGGTCCTTTAGATGGAGAGCCAACTTGGCAACAGCCTCAAATTAAGAAAAACAAAGCTCTCCTAACTGACCACCACGTAACGGCCTCGCCAGTCCAGAGCTCTTTATTTCCCCACAAAATGCTCAACACTAGTGGCTAATAAGCTATTGTCTAGGACACTTCTGCTTCCACCTGTTGAGTTCTGTGCTTAATTGTGTTTGTTTTCAAATCTGTTTATGTCAGTTATGCCTGTTACCATAATTAAGTACCTTAATTAAACACTGTTATACAACATCCAATAAACTATGTGTACAAAAGAATCGTAGTCTCTATGGACACTTAGTTGAATGTTTTTAGACAAATTTGACTAATAGTAAAAATAAATTGTACAAGATTTGGAGGAAATTACAATCTAGAAGAATTCTGCATTCAGATTGCTTCATAAATGCCTTTAAAGAAACTGAGACTGAAAATTGTTGAGAAAAAAGATGGGCAACTCCAACCCATGCTCAGAAGAAAAGCCTGCCTTCCATCACACAACGGGCAAACACATAAACATGATATATATCTTATAGTTAAAATATTAATAAAATGTTTATTTATATCCTTTTTTATTCCTTCCTTTTAAACAATTTTAAACTAACCAACCAATTCTTACCACCTCAAATAAAAGAGCTTTTATTGTAATGAAGTCAAGTGGCCCATATGATCATTCTTAAAAGACAATTACCAAAAAACTACACCTTCACATAGCTGGGAAAAATCCTATTCAAATACATAAATTTTTATATCTATACTCACTGTGTCTCATTTCAGCTAAGTCTATGTGATCATAGATGCACAAGGAATAATAACAGGTAAATCAAATGTAAATTTTGTTAAATATTTTGCCCACAAAACTCCAATCTGAATATTGAATTTAAACAGATATTTGCATTGTATAGACCCAACCTTAATATATTTTCCTTTTATCTAATGCAAAATAAATATTTCATATCTAGCACAAAAGAAGTCTAAATAGATATCAAGTACTTTCAAAGTATCTTAAAATAATCAAGAAAAGATAGATACTACAAGGATAATCAGTCTGTGAAAAGCAATCATTTTTCAAATATTATAATTTGCTACTGACTGACTTTAAGACCTAAATAATATTAACATAAACAATGGTAGATACCACCTACTTGTGTTCACTTTTTTCTTGAGTGGGTTAAAACACAGACAAGAACTAAACCTAGGATGTAGTAATAAGAATTATTTTATTTACTGTGAATTATTTTGAATACACACTTACTACTTATATATCTGAAACTATCACCCCAGTAGAAGCTACATATATTTTCCCATTAATTACCCAGAGCAGGTTATTAATCCTAACTGCAAACAATTTGCCCAACTGATGGCTCGTTGGTTTTTCTGACATGACCATTTCACAGATAATTAGACTATAAAACCACTAAATAGGGATTGTGTCTTGGACTATGTCCTGTACATGATGATGAATACACATGGCACTCAGTCAATGTATGACTAATGATAACACTGCCGTTCGTTTATTTTTCAAATACTTTATGTTCACTGAAAAATATTTATCACAGGATTTCACTGTACGCAAGAGCATCTGTAACACAGGGTAGAAACGGAATGTTTTCAAAACAGAGTGCCTGGAAACATTAGCCAGAACTCAGGCGGCCAGTATTTGGGGATTTTTTTGGCAGGCGCATAAAATAGATCAGACATTCTAGTTAGAAAACTAAATTCCCAGGCAATAGGTAGAAGAAACCAATTTCATTCAAGATAAATGATTACTTTCAAATTCCATTAAGAAGAAAGAATTCTGTTTGGTAGAGATAGGCATAAAATCATGAAAGACATCAGAAATAAGAGATGAGGCCCAAACCACCACTGCCTCGTATTCTGCAGCATTTCCCACTACAGAGGCCAGAAAGCTCTGCAAATTTTATCTAATTAATTATAAATCACTAAACAAATCCTGACAATGAGGAGAATGCAGCTTGGACAGAAACAGTCTGAACATTTCTAACTCTAAGTTCTACCACACAACAAAAGAGAAAAATATTCAGCAAGGAAAAACAAAGGTTCTTGGCTAGAAGCTCAACTCACCATCTTGTACTTATCAAAGTCATCTTAGAAGGCATTATTCCAGGGTTACTTTACGGTTGTCTAAAAACTAAAAAATGTACATGCACTGGCCCAAGGTCAGTGATCAATAAATACTTGTTGACTTGATGTCTTAATTTTTCAAGAAAAGGGTTATGAAGCCTTTAAAGTTTTAACAACTATGTATAAAAACTAAAGATTTCTTTCTCCAAAAAGTAAGTTCGTATGTCAAATGACATAAATGAGCTAAGAATTTTAAAGTACAGAATAAAACCAGGTAGGGGGCCAGCCCCGTGGCTGAGTGGTTCAATTCGCGTGCTCCACTTTGGCAGCCCAGGGTTTTGCTGGTTTGGATCCTGGGCGCAGACATGGCACCACTCGTCAGGCCACGTTGAGGAGGCATCCCACATGCCACAACTAGAGGGACCCACAACTAAAACAATATACAACTATGTACAGGGGGAATGGGGGAGAAAAAGCAGAAGAAAAAAAAGAAAATTGGCAACAGTTGTTAGTCCAGGTGCCAATCTTTAAAAAAAAAGAATAAAAACCAGGCTCTCCACCAGTGATTAAATCAGAGATTCAAACTGTTCTTCCTGACAGGAGAATAGAAAATATTACAAATATTTATTTCTTCTGTAGTAGTGAATTTTACTAAATAATACTTTTCATCTCTCTTCCTTCTTGCATGCATAGCACTTAAAACTGAAAACATACACTATTACACTTGATTACTACTCAAAATATCTAGCATTCTGTTTCACATGCATAAATCTTATCCATTCAATCACACTACTAGTTTCCCGAGAGAGAGAGGGTCTTACACTTTTTATAGCCTCTTCAGGGCCTAATGCACCATCAGGATATAATAGACTTGCAAAAATTACTTATTTATCAAGTAAGTAATAATTTAACCAGGGAAAGAGAAAGTAAACTCCCGCATCTGGCACAAGTAATAGATACTTGCTTTATTCAAATATCCTGGTTCATAGAGTAGGATTAACAACTTCACAAATTTTGAGTGGAGTTAAAAACTTATTACAGCTATACAAAACACAATTTACTTTTTCTTGAGTTTTGCATTGTATATCCTTGCATTACTACCCTTGATGAAATAGAGGACTCCCTAGTTAAAAGAACTTTTCAAATAATAAAATGCCAGGTAGGCTATTTCTTTTTCCTGGAGCACTCTTTGCTGATGAGTTTGGATGTCTGACTCATGATCCAGGTTAGCTTGCATAAGCCTGTGGAGTCCTCTCGAGTTTAGGGCAGCTCAGAGGGTCTCTCCTATATACAAGCATTGGAAAGCAGCACATGACCACCTAGTCTGCATATTTCCTAGGCTGTAAAACATGGGGTCCAAGAGCAAAGGTCACTGTGGAAGCTACCAGTAGACTCCTGATAGCACTGAATTGGTGCTGGATGCTTGTAAATGCCAAAGGACATCCACAAAGGCAAATGGGTAGGAAAAACAGCACCTACTCCAAGTTAGCATGAGAAAGACATCTGAGGAAGGGTGAGGAGTGAGGGGCTGGGGAAAAGGGCTACTAAGAGAACCCAGAGCCCCCTGGGGCTTCACTCCCCACCCCCGCAACCCAACCAGTGAATAATCCAGCCCATCACTACTTGCTGAGACTCTGAATCAGAAAGGATTTTAAATGATCTCTTTTTTAAAAAGAGATTTTCAATTTCCCCAACAGTCTGTCAGAGCCAAAGAAAGGCTTCTTACAGCAGGCTCCAGTCAGCCAAGACAAGGTGCCTCCTGCTGAGATGCTAGCTCCCCAGTTCAGATTTCCTGAATCATTCAGGCTCTCCTGAGGGGTTTCTTTATACCCACAGAAACATTGAGGTCTCACTCTGCAGGGATCATCTCTAGGCAGTCCCTTGTCAGTTGACAGATATGGCTCCTAATTCATTAGCAGTCTGTACTATTAGGGTGGGAGGTTGAAGAGATGCACAGAAGCCTTAAAGGAGCCTTGTCAAGCACCTATACTGGGTCAACACTAATTGGTAGAGAATTGTTTATTACATCAACATATAGGTCAAACCTAGAACACTCATGTCCTCAGCAAGATTTGTAATTATATTTCTGGAATGTGTATTCTAAGGAACAACAGAAGTGTAGTAATAACAAATGTTGATATGATGATTCTATTGCCTTACATTTATTGAATATGCTTAACTCTTACTTCATTACTGCATTCAATCCTCACAACCCTGTGTGAGATGAGGAAGAATAAATACCTCAAAATAAAGGAATGGAACACAGAGCTGACTTAACTAGAGGTCACTCCTTCCTGGGAGAGCCAGAACAGAGGTCTCTGGTGTGCACTGAGGAAGGCACGTAAACAGATACATTCATTCATTAAACAAATCTCTGTCCAATACCTCCATGCAAAGTGGTGGACCAAGCTCCAAGATTTCACAGGTAAATATGATAGGGTCTTGTCGTAAAAAAGTTGTGAGATGATACGAAGGGAACAAGGTGGCATTTAGGCTGGGTCTTGAAGTGTAGGTGATAAGTGTTGCTAGGTAAAGACTAAAACAAACATGCAGAGGCATGGACCCAAGGAAGGACCTGGGTCAGCTTATTAAAAACATATATACATAAAATAGAATAAGAGTTTATATTTACACTTATAGGTAACATAGATAAATGGTTTTTGAAAAAAAATAATAACATTCCATTTTTGACTAGTCTAAAACCCCATGTCTATCCAATTTCAAAATCAAATTCATTTATTGTGTTCACAATATACATACTAATATACATATTATGTACCCAGTTACACACTCACTGTGCCCTGCACCTATCATCATTGTAATTGCATGGTTATCTGTGTGATTATTTGTTTACTGGCTCCCCTGCCCTCCACCTTGCCATGGACTGTAAGTTCTAGTCAGTACAAACTGCATCTGTTCTGCTTACCACTCTATCTCCTACACATGTGTTGTGTCCGCATCCCACACATAAAGAGCACTCAATACATTCTTTCAGTGAATGAATAAATATCTATCAGGCACGGTTATAAAAGAATTCCCAGCAGAAGACAATGACACCTAAAAATTAATAATAACACTCTGTAATGAGGGTTATAAGAGTTACTGTTAAAGAGCTTTGAAAACACAGATGAAGAAGCAAATAATCCAGTTCAGATATCTTCCTACACATTCACCCTGTATAGACAGTTTCCACCCTTTAATAATTTACTTTTATAACAAATACTCATCCAACAGAACCTATGTTACTTTGTTAACGAAATTTAAGCAATAAAAGTGACTCAATTTCCAGGTATAGGTTTCACAAAATGCTCTATTCTCTGTCAACCACTGTGATTACCAGTGCCTTTGTGAGGATTATGAAAAAGAAATGTTATTATAAAGAAAGACTGGAACAAGCCTAACCCTAGACCTGCTTATTAGGAAATCCTCTTCTTTGAAATTAATGTAAATTGGAGGGATGCAGGGTGGTGGGGGAGGCTAAGGGAAGGGAAAGGGTAGGATGATTCTTCCACAATAAAAAAGAGATTTTATATTTTGGTTTGGATACAGAAGCTAAAAGGTCTCCTCTATCGTCCCCAAAATTCTAATATTAGACCTTTAGCTTTCAGATGTTAAGAAACAGTTTATGTCCCAAAGGTACAATTAAAACAAAGTTGAAAAAAATAACTCAATAGAGCAAACTGACAGGTTCCATCATCTGATTTCATCACAGAACAGTAGGAAGCATTTAACTGGCCTACAGAGAGATAGAAGAGTGATTCTCTTGGCTAGAAGGCACAAAATTCAACTTTATATTTTTCTGGCAAAGGAAGAATATCCAATCAGCAGAGTAGGAAGCAAGTCACAGAATTTCTAATTTTAAAAAGTCAATTTCATGGTTAAGAAGTGATGTTTTCATGGTAAGGAATATCTTTCATTTTTAAAGCCCAACTATGAGAATTAAGTAGAGAACATCCAACTAAGACAGTTATTTCCAAGGGTAATGTCCCTTCCTCTCAAAGTTAAAACTCTTAATATTCACTTGGCATGGAACATGTTTTTTAGTCATTCCTCTTCTTTGAATCTTTGCCTAATATAAGATTTCATTTGGATACACCACTCCCAATGATGTTTATAAGAATGTCATGCTATTAACCTCTAACCCAATTAGTCACCAAATTGGCAGAATATATTGCTATTTGGAAGCCAATAGCTTATGGAGGAAGTAAAAAAAAAATCTGAGCAAAATGAACTATGACTATTTATAGTTTTTGAAAAAGTATTCCAGGAAATCTACAGTAACAAATTCAGAATAAAAGTAAGTACAGGTCCTTTGTGTGCACTGGGGCGGGGGCGGGAGGTGGGTATTGTAAATAACAATAAGTTAAAAAAATTTAAAGGTACAGTACACCTTCCACCGTATGCCATCTTTCCCCTTTACTCTCCTCCCATCTCTGTTCATCTCAGTAAATGATAACTTCATCCTTCCAGTTACTCAGGCCAATAACCAATCTTGAGTCATTCCCAGACCATCCTCAGCAATTATGCTTCATCTGTACTATTATTTTCTTAATATTTTTAACTTGGCTCACTTTTGTTCTTTTAAAAAATATACGCAAAAAGTAACTCATCTTAAGCAATAATGTCCATGAAATGACAGGTTTGAAGCAGGGTCCCCCCCCAATACATATTAAAATAAAAGTAGGATTACAGAAATGAAGTGTTTGTCCATGGTCCACCACCAGTGGTACAATACCATACTCTAGGATTCACTGATACAGGCCAAAAGAAAGTTTACCAGGGGACCTGCAATACCTTTAGGAAGTAACACACACATACACACAAATACCCCTTTGCTTTACACCATGTAAGTTAAGATTTCAAATGACAATAGTATCAGATCATCTACGGACTTGAAATATATCATTAAGAAATGTCTAAATTCCTGGTCAGATTTATTTAGACCATGAAAACTAAGCTTTTAAAAAAAAATCTGTTCAATTATCTTTGGGTCCTTTTGCAAGATAATATTTGCTAAAATGCTCTGGCAAAGAGCAAACTTGCATGCTTTTCTAGAGTAGTTCTTTTTTTGAGCACCATTCTGTCTGTCTGTCTATCTATCTTTCTTCTTTCCTTTCTTCCTCCCTCTCTCCCTTCTTTTCTTTTAGGAGGGGGTTGGTTGAAGTGAAAGGACCTGGGAGACATTTCCTAAACTTGATAGATTTCTTCATAATAACAATTTTGCAGTTTATTTCTAGTGCCTTATCAAATGTGACTTCTAAAGTTTACTTTTCTATTTAGAGAATCTCTGATCGAGAACAATCTTTTACAAACTATAAAGCCATCCTTATATTCAAACATTTTAAAGAATGTGAGCAGTATTTTAAACTTGCTTCAGACAACCCATACAATCACAAGAGTTATTTTAAGAAAAAGACTCAGATGGACATGTCTATGTGAATTAATACTAATGTGCTGTTCTTCCAACAAAAAGGTTATTGACCTGTTGGTAGGAGTTGTCTTTTCTGGCAGAGATGATAGATTTGCCTTGTCTTATCTAGACCCCCTACTCTGTCCCCATAATGAGCCATGGCATACATGTGCATGACAGCTGGCAAGGGGGAGTCAGGATCGTGGCCATAGGCCAGAGCAAAGCTTACCAACCCACTCAGAGTCTGGACCTATAACCTGTGTCTCATTAGCACCTTGCGCCAAGCAACTGAGCTGCCACAAAAATCAACAGTGGCTTAAGCCATTTTGTTTACATGTGAAGCAAATCAGGTCAGTTTGAAAACCAATAGTTCAAGCAGCCACTAGAAAACTGCCAAAAGTACAGAAGAACCAATGGTGAGGAGGAATTATAAGGGTCCTGCAGTCCTGGTTTTGAGGTACACCCCACCCCCTCAGCAAGGATGAATTTGGAAAAGGAATGAGAATGCAATAGGCAAGTCCATTTTTAATATACTAGGTATTCAGTGCATGTTAACAAAAGACAATAAAAGAAGAAAAGCACATCTACAACTTCCTAAGTGATATCTTTCTTACTCAGTGGTTAGAACAACACTGGATAGGTGCACAAAAAAGAGCAAGAGACAGTTTGCTCTTGGAAATTGCAAACTTAAAAATTCTATGGTCTAAAAATACTTAGACTATGTAATCCATTTACATTAGGAAACCATTTGATCTCAAGGCAAAATGAAACAAACAAAAATAAATCCATAGCAAATCAAGCTCAAAAGAAATTATATGAATATTTTCATTGCCAAAATTTTGGATTTCCAAAACATCCAAATAATCTTTCCTTTTAGAATATAAAAAAAGAGGAAGATTCCAAGATGGCGCCGTGAGTAGTCCTCTTTGTCTCTCGCCCTTCGAGTCTACAATTATTTGGACACTTATCGCTTGACAAAGGATATCCAGACAGCATCCCAGGACGTCTGAGACACCCACGCGACTATACATCGGAAGGCGGACGGACTTTCCTCCGGGAGGATGTGGAAATAGGTGAAAACTCTCCGACCCCGACGGGCAGCCTAGTACCCGCAAGCGGCTTTCTTCCAACGGACGCCCCCAGAGGATCCACACACATCTAGGGCAGGAGCGAGAACACAACAGAGGAGCGACGGTGGAAACAGGTGACCAGAACCCTACTTAAACCCCCCGCAATTACTCCTAAACGCAGAGGGAAACTTTGGAGTTGCACACCTGAGCCCGTGGGGAGAGTCTCTCCCCGCCATTGGCGGGGAGACCCGGCCTGGTGCTCGGGGCGCCCGGAGGGTCCCAGAGAGAGACACGGAGGGCACGGAGGTCTCCCAGCTGCCGTTGCCCGCCCCGTGGGACTAGGGATTGCCGGAGATCTCGGAGAGGACCGGGGCGGGGGAACTTTCAAACGCGGGTCCGGCGACCCGGTGGGGAAGCGCCGGAGCTCCGCCAGGCAGCAGACAAAACTCTCTGTCTGCCGGTAGCAGAGGGGCCACGCTGAGCACTCAGGGCTCCCGGCAGAGGCCCGGACAGAAGCCCAGAGGGCGGGGCGACCCCCAGCTGCCGTTGCCCACCCCGGGGGACTAGGGATTGCCGGAGATCTCGGAGAGGACCGGGGCAGGGGAACTTTCAAAGGCCGGATCGGCGACCCGGAGGGGAAGCGCCGGAGCTCCGCCAGGCAGCAGACAAAACTCTCTGTCTGCCGGTAGCAGAGGGGCCACGCTGAGCACTCAGGGCTCCCGGCAGAGGCCCGGAGAGAAGCCCAGAGGGCGGGGCGACCCCCAGCTGCCGTTGCCCACCCGGTGAGGCTAGGGATTGCCGGAGATCTCGGAGAGGACTGGGGCTGGAGAGAGTTCCAGAGACCCAGCTTAGTAGCCTAGGGGGAAACCCTACAGGCTCACAGAAGCCTTAGGGAAAGCCTCTGCACAGCACCAGTAGAAGGCACCCAGCCGCCAGCCACAAGGCTGGAAGACCCCAGGGCAAAAGCAGCATAGCTAGGTGTACTAACCACAGACTGTAGAAGATGCCAATAGCTCTCCTGCGACACATAGAGGACAAGTGAGATTTGGTGGGTGCCGACAGCAACCGAGCGACAAATAAAAGTGATCCCACCCCTGGCCGCTGGAAAAGCCCATAACACCGTTGCAGACCCCAAGGAGAGAGCGCATCTAGGTGGGCAACAACAGTAGGCACCTGCAGCCTGAAGCCCCCCGTGACGGCCCCCACGGCAGAGGAGGGAATCCAAAGGGCCACTGTGGCTACGAAGAGGGGCCCAGGCCCAGTTAGCAACTACGGACAGGGTTCCTGGTTGGTGAAGTATAAACAGCTGCTCCCCCCACCGCAGCAGCTGAAACAAGTGAAAGGAGCAACTAAACTCTATCTCCATGCGGAGGCACAAATCAACATCATCAAGCAATATGAAAAAATACATTAAATCTCCAGAACAGAAAGAAAGTAACAAATACACAGAAAACAATCCCAAAGAAAATGAGATATATAACCTAAATGATGATGACTTCAAAACAGCCATCATTAAAATACTCACTGAGTTAAGAGAGAATTCCGACCGACAACTCAACGAGTTCAGGAGCTATGTCACAAAAGAGTTTGATACGATAAAGAAGAACCAAACAGAAATACTGGAAATGAAGAACACAATAGAGGAGATTAAGAAAAATCTAGATGCTCTGAACAGTAGGGCCGATAATATGGAGGAAAGAATTAGCAATTTGGAAGATGGCAATATAGAATTGTTGCAGGCAGAGGAGGAGAGAGAAGCAAGACTTAAAAGAAATGAAGAAACTCTCCGAGAATTATCAGACACAATTAGGAGATGCAACGTAAGGATTATAGGTATACCAGAGGGAGAAGAGAAGGAGAAAGGGGCAGAAAACCTATTCAAAGAAATAATGGCTGAGAACTTCCCAAATCTGGTGAGGGAGATGGATCTTCAGGTGACAGAAGCCAATAGATCTCCAAACTTTATCAATGCAAGAAGACCAACTCCACGGCATATAGTAGTGAAGCTAGCAAAAGTCAACGACAAGGAGAAAATATTAAGGACAGCCAGGCAAAAGAAACTAACCTACAAAGGAACCCCCATCAGGCTATCAGCAGATTTCTCAGCAGAAACTTTACAGGCTAGAAGAGAGTGGAATGATATATTCAAAAATCTGAAGGACAAAAACCTACAGCCGAGAATTCTCTACCCAGCGAAAATATCCTTCAAATACGATGGAGAAATAAAAACTTTCCCAGATAAACAAAAATTAAGGGAGTTCATTGCCACAAAACCTCCTCTTCAGGAAATCCTCAGGAAAACCCTCATTCCTGAAAAATCCAAAAAAGGAAAGGGGCTACAAAACCAAGAGCAGAGGAGATAAGTAGAAGGACAACAACAGAGAGTAGCAGCTCTACATCAGAACAGATTAAACCATGGGACGAGAAACAAAGGAAACTGAAGAAAACCGGAAAACAAGACACAAAATGGTAGTGGTAGGCCCCCACGTCTCAATAATCACTCTAAATGTAAACGGATTGAACTCCCCAATCAAAAGACACAGAGTGGCAGGATGGATCAAAGAACAAGATCCAACAATATGCTGCCTCCAGGAAACACACCTCAGCCCCAAAGACAAACACAGACTCAGAGTGAAGGGATGGAGAACAATACTCCAAGCTAATAATGAACAAAAGAAAGCAGGTGTCGCTATACTAATATCAGACAAGGTAGATTTCAAAGCAAAACAGATAAAGAAAGACAAAGAGGGACAGTATATAATGATAAAAGGGACTCTCCACCAAGAAGACATAACACTTATAAATATATACGCACCCAACACAGGAGCACCAAAATTTGTAAAGCAACTCTTAATAGAACTAAAAGAAGACATCAACAACAATACAATAATAGTAGGGGACCTCAACACACCATTAACACCAATGGACAGAACATCCAGACAGAAAATCAACAAGGAAATAATAGAATTAAATGAAAAATTAGACCAGATGGACTTAATAGATATATATAGAACACTTCATCCAAAAACAGCAGGTTACACATTCTTCTCAAGTGCACATGGAACATTCTCAAGGATTGACCATATTTTGGGAACCAAAGCAAACATCAATAAATACAAGAGAGTTGAAATAATATCAAGCATCTTTTCTGATCATAACGCTATTAAACTAGAAATCAACTACAAGAAAAAAGCAGAGAAAGGTGCAAAAATGTGGAGACTAAACAACACGCTTCTCAACAAACAATGGATCATTGAAGAAATTAAAGAAGAAATCAAATATTATCTGGAGACAAATGAAAATGAGAACACGACATACCAAATCATTTGGGATGCAGCAAAAGCAGTCCTAAGAGGGAAATTCATCGCAATACAGGCTCACCTCACTAAACAAGAAAAAGCTCACGTAGAATATAAAAAAATTAATATTAAGAAAACCTCCCTGGGTACCATTTTATGCCAGGGTTTTAGTGGTTAGTTTAATTAGAGTTATCCCATCTTGGCGTGGAATAGCAAGGGAGAGAAAAGTGGACATGTTATTTTTAAATTATAACAAATCTCTCTTTGAAGGACAAAAGCAGCCTTATGAACAAAGAGGAGAAATCACTGTAGGTTGGAAGATTGTCACTTTAATGAGTCAACTGATCGAGATGGTTGTAGAGAACCAACTATTCAGGTGCCACTATATTAAATGCTATGTGAATGTTCTCATCAAGATGGCACTGTGAGCAGAAGTTGAACTCGCCTCATCCCACGAACACAACCAGGATACAAAATTTTAGGAAGAATCACCCTGGATTGAAAACTGAAAACTGGATAAAAAGAACCCCCACAACAAGGGACAGTCCTGACGAAAGCAGAAGAGGCAGTAACTCCGGCTGGAGAGGAAAAAGGCCACCTTTGGGAGCAGCAGAGCTTCTCAGATGGCCAGGCAGGAGCCAACCTAAGGAACCAGCCCTCCCTGGAGGAGTGAGGTCCGGAGCGGGGGCCAACACTGCTATAAGCATCCTTCGGACTCAGCCCAACTGAGAGGGGAGTCTTACTGTCTGGCTTTGCTGGCTATTAACTGCAGCGAGGACACCCCCAGAAAAGCTATCGGCCAAAAGCCGAAAAGATCCGGGTCTTAAAGGGCCCACGCACAAACTCACTCATTGCAGCAACCTAAAATCACCAGAGAGAAGGCTGACTGTCCTTTGGTGAAACAAGACTCACCTGGTGGGCTCTGGGGGCATCTTGGTGAGAGGAGGATCCTCTCCGGAGACTGAGCCATTGGTGGGGGCCTTTGTTCTGAGCTGGTCCAGGCATGCTGATACAGACACTGGTGGGGGCCATTGAGGTGCGTCCCTTGGGCTGTTAGCCCAGGGGTCTGCCACGCCCACTAGAGCACAGATTTAATCCAGTTCAGCCAGGGCAGGTACCCCCCCCTAGGGACTGACCCCACCTAACAGCAAGCCCTCAGGCTACTTTTCAGCCTGCATTGACTGAGTGCCTTGATCCTCTACAGGCAAGCAAAGGTGTCTGCTTCTGTGGGGCAGGGCTTGTGTGAGGACCAGGTGAACTGTGGGGGGCACTGGGGCAGAGATGGGGGCCTGTGCCGTGTGGCGGTGGGGTATGCTCCCGGGGGTTGAGAAGTGTGCACGGACCAAGACTGTGCTGATAGTGTATGTGGTCCAGAGGGGGGGTGAGGCTTATCAGCTGCAGAAGACTTGTGTTTCACAAATAGCCATAAAAAGGAGCAGCCCCACCTTCCAAAGCCTGAAACAACTGAGTGCCTCCATGCCAAGAGCTAGCCCTACTCAGCTGCACTCCTAAGAGAACTGACATCAGCCTTGTTGGCCTCAGGCCTATCACAACTGTACAACCCTGAGCCTAGCAACCAGCTACACTGGGTACCAACCCAATTAAGAGGACACTTGCAATTAGAGTGTGCTAATAGACTTTGTAGCCAACAGTGCTAAGGGCCCTCCAAATCGGATTTACAAACAGCTGGCCAGGGAAGGAAAGATCAGACTCCCTGGGTACCTGCAGTGGGAGCAACCCTGCCAGAGCAGAAGGACACAAGTAGCCCACAAAGGGGTCACTCCTGGTTCTTACGGTCTGGTGATGAGAGGGAAGTACACTGCTGGGCCTCATAAGGCATCTCATACATAAGGCCACTTCTCCAAGATCAGGAGACATAACTGACTCAACTAGTACAAAGAAAATAGCACAGAGAAAGAGGCATAATGAGGAGGCAAAGGAATACTTTCCCAGCAAGGGAACACTACAAAACACCAGAAAAAGAACTAAGTGAAATAGAATCTAGCAACATCCTTGACAAAGAATTCAAACAAAATATAATGAGGATGCTCACAGATATGCAGAGAAGAATGGATGAACACAGTGAGCACATCAGCAAAGAACTGGAAGATATAAAAAAGAACCAATCAGAAATGAAGAATACAATACTCGAAATGAGAAATTCACTAGAGGGACTGAATAGCAGAGTAGAGGATGCAGAAAAACGGATCAGCGAGCTAGACGAAAGATTAGAGGAAATCACCCAAGCAGAACAGAAAAGAGAAAAAAGAATTAGACAAAATGAGAACAGTGTAAGGGAACTCTGGGACAATATCAAGCGTGCTAACATTTGGATTATAGGGGTCCCAGAAGAAGAAGAGAGAGACAAAGGGGCAGAAAATTTATTTGTAGAAATAACAGTGGAAAATTTTCCTCACCTGAGGAAGGAAACAGACATCCAGGTTCAGGAAGCACAGAGAGCTCCAAACAAGAGAAGCCCAAAGAGGCCCACACCAAGACATATTATAATCAAAATGTCTAAAATTAAAGACAAAGAGAGAATCCTAAAAGCAGCAAGAGAAAGGCCCCAAGCGACATATAAAGGGAAGCCCATCAGGCTGTCAGCGGACTTCTCAGTCGAGACCCTACAGGCGAGAAGAGAATGGCAGGACATATTTAAAGTGCTAAAAGGAAAAAACCTACAACCAAGAATACTCTATCCATCAAGGCTGTCATTCAGAATGGAAGGAGAGATAAAGAGCTTCCCAGACAAGCAAAAGTTAAAGGAGTTTATCACCAAGAAACCAGTTCAACAAGAAATGCTGAAGGGACTTATTTAAGTGGGAAAGCAATGACCACAAATAGAGATAAAAGAAAAAAATTATCAAAAAACCCCAAAACAACAACAAGAAAAAACAGGCAATAAAATCATTTGTAAGGTAAAAGTATAGTAAAGGCAGCAGATCAACTACCTGTGAAGGTAATATGAAGGTTAAAAGACAAATGTACTAAAATTACCTATTTCAATGATAAGAAGGTAATGGATATACACACACTAAACAAAAGACTATATATGATGTGAAAAACATATAACGTGGAAGGAGGGGAGTGAAAAACTAGAGCTTTTAGAAAGAGGTCAATAGACTGTTACATGCATAGTATATTAAATAGGATCCTCATGGTAACCACAAACCAGAAACCTATAACAAGCAGGAAAAAAAGCAAGAGAAAAGAAATGAAACATATTACTAAAGATAGCCATCAAACAACAAGGGAAGAGAGCAAGAGAAAAAGAAAGGAACTGAGAAGAACTACTAAAACACCCCAAAAAAAGAAAAAGTGACAAAATGGCAATAAATACATATTTATCAACAGCTACTTTAAATGTCAATGGACTAAATGCTCCAATCAAATGCCATAGGGTGGCCAACTGGATAAAAAAACAATCCATGTATATGCTGCATACAAGAGACACACTTCACACCTACAGACACTCAGAAACTGAAAGTGAAAGGATGGAAAAAGATATTCCATGCAAATGGCAAAGAAAAGAAAGCAGAGGTAGCAATACTTATATCAGACAAAATAGACTTTAAATCAAAAACTGTAATAAGAGACAAAGATGGGAACTACATAATGATAAAGGGAACAATCCAACAAGAAAATATAACACTTGTAAATATCTATGCACCCAACATAGGAGCACCTAAATATATAAAGCAATTATTAACAGACATAAGAGGAGAAATAGACAGTAACACAATAATAGTAGGGGACTTTAAACCTCCACTTACACCAATGGATAGATCATCCAAACAGAAGATCAATAAGGAAACACTGGCCTTAAAGGACACATTAGACCAGATGGACTTAGTAGATATATACAGAACATTCCATCCAAAAACCACAGAATACACATTCTTTTCAAATACCCATGGAACATTCTCCAGGATTGATCACATATTAGGCCACAAAACAAGTCTCAATAAATTTAAGAAGATTGAAATAATACCATGCATCTTTTCTGACCACAAAGGTATGAAACTGGAAATCAACGACAGGAAGAAAACCAGAAAAGCCATAAAAATGTGGAGATTGAACAAAATGCTACTGAACAATGATTGGGTCAATGAAGAAATCAAAGAAGAAATAAAAAAATTCCTGGAGACAGATGAAAATAAAAACACGACATGCCAAAATCTGTGGGATACAGCAAAAGTGGTTCTACAAGGGAAGTTGATAGCAATTCAGGCCTACCTCAACAAAGAAGAAAAATCCCAAATTGACAATCTAAAAGTGCACCTAAAGGTACTGGAAAAAGAACAACAAACAAATCCCAAAATCAGCAGAAGGAAGGAAACAATAAAAATCAGAGCAGAAATAAACGAAATAGAGACTAAAAAAACAATCGAAAAAATTAATGAAACCAAGAGTTCGTTCTTTGAAAAGATAAACAAAATTGACAAACCCTTAGCTAGCCTCACCAAGAAAAAAAGAGAGAAGGCTCAAATAAATAAAATCAGAAATGAAAGAGGAGAGATTACAACGGACACCTCAGAAATACAAAAGATAATAAGAGAATACTATGAAAAGCTATACGCCAACAAATTGGATAATCTAGAGGAAATGGATAAATTCTTAGAAACATACAACCTTCCAAAACTGGACCAAGAAGACGTAGAAAATTTGAATAGACCGATCACCAGTAAGGAGATCAAAACAGCAATTAAAAACCTCCCAAAAAATTAAACTCCAGGACTAGATGGCTTCCCTGGTGAATTCTACCAAACATTCAAAGAAGACCTAATACCTATCCTTCTCAAACTCTTCCAAAAAATTTAAGAGGAGGGGAGACTTCCTAACTCCTTCTATGAAGCAAACATTATCCTGATACCAAAACCAGACAAGGACAGCACAAAAAAAGAAAATTACAGGCCAATATCACTGAAGAACATCGATGCAAAAATCCTCAACAAAATACTAGCAAATCGAATACAACAATACATTAAAAAGATCATACATCATGATCAAGTGGGTTTCATTCTGGGGATGCAGGGATGGTTCAACATCCGCAAATCTATCAACGTGATACAGCAAATTAACAAAATGAAGGATAAAAATCACATGATCATCTCAATAGATGCAGAGAAAGCATTTGACAAGATACAGCATCCATTTATGATAAAAACTCTAAATAAAATGGGTATAGAAGGAAAATACCTCAACATAATAAAGGCTATATATGACAAACCCACAGCAAATATCATTCTCAATGGAGAAAAACTGAAAGCTATCCCTCTAAGAACAGGAACCAGACAAGGATGCCCACTGTCACCACTCTCATTTAACATAGTATTGGAAGTCCTAGCCAGAGCAATCAGGCAAGAAAAAGAAATAAAAGGGATCCCCATTGGAAAAGAAGAAGTGAAACTATCACTCTTTGCAGACGACATGATTTTATATCTAGAAAACCGTAAAGAGTCCACTAAAAAACTTTTAGAAATAATAAAGGAATACAGTCAAGTTGCGGGATACAAAATCAATGTACAAAAATCGGTTGCATTCCTATACACTAACAATGAAGTAGCAGAAAGAGAAATTAAGAATACAATCCCATTTACAATTGCAAGAAAAAGAATAAAATACCTAAGAATATGCTTAACAAAAGAGGTGAAAGACCTGTACACCGAAAACTATAAGACATTGTTGAAAGAAATCGAAGAAGACACAAAGAAATGGAAAGATATTCCGTGCTCTTGGATTGGAAGAATTAACATTGTTAAAATGTCCATACTTCCTAAAGTAATCTATAGATTCAACGCAATCCCTATCAAAGTTCCAACAACATTTTTTACAGAAATAGAACAAAGAATCCTAAAATTTATATGGAACAACAAAAGACTCCGAATAGCCAAAGGAGTCCTCAGAAAAAAGAACAAAGCTGGAGGTATCACACTCCCCGATTTCAAATTATACTACAAAAAAGCCATACTAACCAAAACAGCATGGCACTGGCACAAAACCAGACACACAGATCAATGGAAGAAAACTGAGAGCCCAGAAGTAAACCCACACGTTTACGGACAGCTAATATTCGACAAGGGAGCCAAGAGCTTACGATGGAGAAACGGAGAGTCTCTTCAATAAATGGTGTTGGGAAAACAGGACAGCCACATGCGAAAGAATGAAAGTAGACCATTCCCTTACACCATGCACAAAAATCAACTCAAAATGGATTAAAGACTTGAATGTAAGACCCGAAACCATGAGACTTCTAGAAGAAAACATAGGCAGTACGCTCTATGACATTGGTCTGAGCAGCATATTTTCAAGTCCCATGTCTGACTGGGAAGGGAAACAAAAGAAAAAATGAACAAATGGGACTACATCAAACTAAAAAGTTTCTGCACAGCAAAGGAAACCATCAACAAAACAAAAAGACAACCTAACAATTGGGAGAAGATATTTGCAAACCACATATCAGATAAGGGGTTAATATCCAAAATATACTAATACAAAGAACTAATACAGCTTAACAACAAAAACACCAACAATCCAATTAGAAAATGGGCAAAAGATCTGAACAGAGATTTCTCCAAAGAAGATATACGGATGGCCAACAGGCATATGAAAAGACGCTGAACATCATTAACTATCAGGGAAATGCAAATCAAAACTACAATGAGGGATCACCTCACTCTGGTCAGAATGGCTATAATTAACAAGACAGGAAACAACAAATGTTGGAGAGGGTGTGGAGAGAAGGGAACCCTTGTTCACTGCTGTTGGCAGTGCAAACTGGTGCAGCCACTATGGAAAGCAGTTTGGAGTATCCTCAGAAAATTAAGAATAGATCTACCATATGATCCAGCTATTCCACTGCTGGGTATTTATCCAAAGAACTTGAAAACGCAAAGGCATAAAGATACTTGCACCCCTATGTTCATTGCGGCATTATACACAATAGCCAAGACTTGGAAGCAACCTAGGTGCCCATCAAGGGACGAATGGATAAAGAAGATGTGGTATTTATACACGATGGACTACTACTCAGCCATAAGAAATGACGAAATCCGGCCATTTGTGACAACATGGATGGACCTTGAGGGTATTATGCTGAGTGAAATAAGTCAGAGGGAGAAAGTCAAATACCATACGATCTCACTCATAAGTAGAAGATAAAAACAACAACAAAAAAAAACACATAGCATTGGAGATTGGACCGGTGGTTACCATTGGGGGAGGGGGAAGGGGAGAGGGCAAAAGGGGTGATTAGGGTCACATGTGAGGGGATGCACTATAATTAGTGTTCGGGTGGTGAACATGATGTAATGTATACAGAACTTGAAATATGATGTACATCTGAAAAAAATAAAAATTAAAAAATAAATAAAAATAAATGCTATGTGATATGGATAAGGAATATTAGACAAAGTGCTTATCCACAAAGTTTACGACCTGTTGAAAACCTAAGATTAACAAATGTTAAAAACCAAACAATCCAACCAAAATAGCGAACTGTCTAGTTTAGGCAGTAAAAGAGTGCTGGAGGCACTCTTCTGATATGGCAGAATAGACAATTCATACCATCTTCCTGCTAAAGACAATGTAAAAAGGTGGACAATATATCTTTCTACAAGCAACAAACAGCTAATGAGCCAGATTCAAATTATCTGTCCAAGATTGGTGAGAACAGAAGGCCAGAGAGATAAGCCCAACATTCAGAGACACTTTTGTCCTAAGGTTATTTGCCAACTAAGGAAAAAAAGCTGAGATGAAATTTTGGTGGCCTCTGGGGCCTAAGAAGTTGGGGTCTCTAGTAGGCCAACCCCTACTGTAAGCTGGGCCACACATAAGGAAGGTAGTGATCAATACATAAGCAGCCTACAAATCGATCTGCAGCCCAACTCACAACACCTGAATCACAGACCTGGCCTGAGGAGGTCTTAAACTGCTCAACTAGGCAGAAGACAGAAGCACATGAAAATTCTACATCTCAAATTATTTCCATAAATATTTTTTCAAAAATAACATCCAACATATAATCAGGCACATGAAGAGACAAGACACCATGAATCAGAACTAACAGAAACAAGAGTCAACAGAATCAGATCCACAGAAATTTCAGATATTGACAATATCAGCAAAAATTTTTTAAAAATTATGTTTACTATATTCAAAGAGACAAAAATGAAGCTTAAAGATATGGCAAGGAACGGTCAACTATAAAAGTGACAAATTTGGAAAATAACTAAGAATTCAATAACTGAAATATACAATAACTGAATTTAGGAACTCAGTGAATCTGTTTAATGGTAGATTAGATACAATTAAAGAAAGAATTAGAAACTGCAATTGAGAAGAAATTATTCTGAGTACAGCTAAGAGAGAGAAAAAGATGAAAACTACAGAAGAGAGGGTAAGAGGCATAAGGCACATAGTGAGAAAGTCTAACATATGTTTAATCGGAAACCCAAAAAAAGAGAAGAAAGAAGCAGCAGCAGAAACAATATGTGAAGATATAACAGTTGAGGATTTTCTGAACTAATGAAAGACACCAATCTTCAGATCCCACAAAACAAATAAAAAGATATCCATATCTAGATATATCACAGCAAAACTTCAAAAGTAAAAACCAAAGAAAATATTTTAAAAAGAAGTCCGAGAAAAGGCAGTTGCCTTAGATTGACAAATAAAATCAGGAGACAGGGGAATATTTTCAATGTTTGTTCAAAGAAAATAACTACTTAGAGTTCTATACCTAGCAAAAATAATCTTCAATCATGAATGTGAAATAAAGATAAAATTACTTGTGCCAGTAAAACTGTACTCAATGAATTTCTTTTCTTTCTTCAAGACCCAGTCACTTATTTATCCATTTTTGTATCCCTGAGCCCCTAGATGCAATGCCTCACACATGGCAGGCAGTCAACAAATGCTTGCTGAAGTGAACTGCCACCTTAGCTCAAATATATTACAACTAGAACCACTAATGTATTAGAACAGCAGGACGTTATCTCTGTTTTCTTCGCTGCTATGTCCCTCATCTGAAACAGTGTCTGTCACACAACAGGTGCTCAATAAATACTACAAAATGAATTCATATTTTTATTAACAGAACTAAAAAGATATTAATGCTACATAACAGCTGAAGATAATTATTTGTTCCCTTTGTTTCTCCAAAAAGGCAATAAAATTTTAATGTTGTGCATTCTGAAATTAGAAACACTGATTAAAAATCAAATGCTCATAGGTATGGTTAACTTGAAATTACAAAAAAAAAGTCAAAAACTTACCTCATAATTATGAGGATACACTTATCATTAAAAAGCAGTGAAAAAAGGTGGTCCCTAACTGTTTCTAGTTTCATTTCTCATTATGCTCTCCACATCCCCTATGCTCCATTCCTATTAAGTGATTCACCAGTCTACAAAGTCACCAGTCTTTCATGCATTCATGCCAAATACTGTTGCCTCTGTCCACAAAGTCCTCCTCTTCTATGCCAGTTCTCCAAAAAGAGAAGTTCTCTGATCGTTGAAGACCCAGATCTAATGTCATTTCTTCTGAAAAGGCTGCCTCAACACTGTCACCCAGGGAGTTAGTGACTCTTTCCTCTCTATTCAAGATAGTACAAAGGCCTGTTACAGAAGGTACTACATTATGTTGACGTTACTTGTATATACGTTGTCTACCTCATTAGAGCTAGAAGGTAAGGGCCATGTCTTTTCTATTCTTTTATCTCCCTACCCCCAAGCAACAATCTTCATGACTAGGACATAGTAAGCGTCTAAAATGGTTTGCTAAGGAGATGAAAGACAAAGAACGAGGAACTATAACAGATTGAAGAGACAAAGAAGAAACAACCAAAGGCAACGTGGGATTCAGGCCTGGATCCTAGGACAGAAAAAATACTGTAGGTAAAAAAGTGGTGAAATTCAAATAGGGACTGTAGTTTAGTTAACAGCATTGTACCAATGAATTTCTTGTTTTGATGACAGTATTGTGGTTATGCAAGTTAGGGGAAAACTGGCTAAAGGGTATATATAAACTCTACTCTTTTTGCAACTTTTCTGCATTATTTTCAAAATAATGTTTTAATAAGTGCTTGCTAGATTGAACTATTTTATCAAATTCTAGAAACATCACAAAGAAATGTTCAGTTTTATACAAATTGCTCAAATATACAATGTAAATAAATAATGGAACAGGTCAAAGGAACTGTTTTCATATGTATACTATCTGAATTTTCACCAAGAATGAATTCATGTACACATGTATCAAGTATAATTAAGAAACAAAACCAAGCAAATAAATTATGTGAGAGGTAGAAAGCAAATTTATTATACCTGCAAATATGTCTATGGCCAGAGCAGTGGATAAAAATACAAGAGTCTGCGTCATGACTCTAAGCACTCTCTGGATAATACGGAACTCAGTGATGCACAGAAGAATATGTAAATCATAATACATGAAATCCAGTACTACTGGGCAGATATTTCATTCTGACACTTCATTGCACATGAAACCAAGCTCCAAAGCAAAGTGCCAGGCTACAGAAAAGAATAGAAAAATATGTCCTTGATAAAACTGTTGGGATTATAAAAATACAAACGTGAGAGGTCAGTTTAACTTAGAGAAAAATATGAATTACTAAAGAAAGCATCAATTCCATATAACATTTAGATTATGGATATAAGTGAAAGCACAAAAGTGATCTACAAGACAAGTTACCACTAAAGCATTATGATGTCTCACATGGGCTCACTACATGGCAACACCAGTATTAAAAACTATAGATCTTAGCTATCACCATCACAAGCAAGGAAGATCTAGAAGTACACAGAGCACAGCATATTCAAAGAAGTGAGGAAAATTCAGAATGCTACAATGTACAGTGGGATGGGGTAGAACATGCATTGTCAGCCTGTAGCATGATTCTGAAAAATACAGAGACCTACACAGATGCTTTAACAACTGATTCTCTTAAGCTGCATAGAGTAACAGTTTATCATTATGATTATCACTACTTTTGCCAAAGTAAAAACATGTTTTAATGAAAAGCTGTATTTTTAAAGACATCGTCTTTGCTTTTAAGGAAATTCTATAAACTAGACTTTGAAAACGAAGTAGAATGTGTCAACAGAAAAAAAATCAATTTGCACTGAGTATACACTGGAATCATAACCTAACTATATGGGCCTTTTAAATTGTCGAATTAAAAAAAGATGGCTCATTATTAAAGAAATTCCTAATTTCTTGAGCCAACAGCTTGAAAAAGTTACCAATTTCATCTGAAGTACCTTATTCACAAGTAAGTTTTCCTAAAATTTTCCAGAAGAAATAAATTGCTTTAACCTTTGCAGTAAATAAGACATAAACAAGATAAATATCGAATTAACTAAATCCAAATTAGTTCTAAGCATCTATTATCGAGAAAATTATGTTGAAAACTATCCATATTGACCAACTGAACAATTCCAATTGAACAATTCTTCAATTTAAAAAGAATTCATTTAAATAATAAATCTGATTGAATTTTATTTCTCATTTTTTGTGAGAATAGCATCTGTTTTCTGTGACAGGACTTTTAATTTCTGGATTAACTAATTATACTTTGAGAAAGCACAGTGATACACTGTATTAAGAAACTGCTACAGACTTGCTAAATAACTACACTTAAAGCTCATGCTAGCCTTGAAGACAGGTCTAGTGTACTTGCCTGACAGAACTGGATAGGCAGGAGATTCAGGCACTGGGCATAGGTCTCTTCCGGGGAAGTCCTGGGTGATCCCTGCAGGTCAGGTTGCTTCATGCCTCCAGAAGCAGATCTATTAGTGGGCCTTGGGCATATAAGTTTTCTTTCACCTTTGTGCACTCTCTCTCAAAAGGGCAAATTTCCAAAATACAAGTTGTTGCTTGACTTATGTGAGGTAATGTGCTTCTTTAAGCAAGATCCAAATTTAATTCAATCCTTGTGAATTCTAGAAACAATTAACATTATGAGAATATTTAAAAATCTATTTCAAAGTTTACCACGGGGATGCTTAACTTCAGATTTCCCTAACAAAAGGTACCTGCAGAGTTCTCTAACATAGAAAATAACTACACTGAATAGCTTGTTAGACCAAAACTCTCCCTCCAACTACTGGCCTACCCCTTTCTCTTTCTTCACACCCCAAATTCAACTAATACTTCACGTGACTCTTATTTATCTGCAGGATTATCATATAACTACCATTTATGGTTAGATCCAGTTTTTCACACTTAACTGGACAACCCTATCAACCCTATCAATAGCAACAAGGACACACGGCTGTCAAAAAGCAGATGGCTGCTCCAGCTGCTGGCTCCCCTGGGGCTGATATTGGGCAATCATGTTAGAGAGCCCAGCCAGGACGGCACAATGTGACACAGTCACTCTGCTCCACCACAGAGACACTGACATCAGGTAGAGCACTAAATCACGTGGGTCATTAATGAACTTGACCATAATTAGGTAATGCCACAGAATAAGAAATGAAAGAAAGTATCCCAATATGTGCCCAAATACAGGACAATATATCATAGCCTCCTTTGTACTTGCAATTTTGAAGGTCTAAAAACTGGCTATGGCTGCCCATATTATGAACTGCAATCACAGCTGTTACAACTGATGTTAAAGAGAGACAAATAGGAGAAAGCGAAATGCTCACATATAAATAACCTTTCTACCATACAGGCAGAGTGCTAAATACAAGACACATGGCTGAACTTTTACATAAAGAGATGCACAATATAGGAAATTATATTAACTGAATGACCATTTAATAGAAAATCTATTCAAAGTTGGAATTCTTCCTCCAAACCTATCCCCTTCAAACTTTAACTATCAGAAATATATATGCAAGACAGTGTAATAACATGCCCAAATAGCCTAGAAATTAGGATATTTGTAGGCTGATCTCATAGCCACTGAAGATATGCTCAGAAAGAAACCAGCCTAGAAATCCTTTGTAACATAAAAGGGAATATAATTTTGGAAAACAGAATCTTCTTTTAAAAAAGTAACAATAGGGGTCAGCCTGGTGGCATAGCAGTTAAGTTTGCAGGTTCCGCTTTGGTGGCCGGCAGTTTACCAGTTCAGATCCCAGGCGCGGACCTATGCACCACTTATCAAGTCATGCTGTGGCAGGCTTCTTACATATAAAATAGAGGAAGACAGGTACAGATGTTAGCTCAGGGCCAATCTTCCTCAAAAAAAAAGTAATCACAACACTGATTGTGTTTTCCCCCCAGATTATGGACATAATACACAGTCAGTCTACAAAACGTATCAAAATATTTCCAAAGGAAAGATAATTTGAAATGGATGTAAGAATCTCAAATATTACAAAATAATAATATAAAATCATGATGAGAACAAGAAAGCGTGAAGAGAAACCAATGACATGGTTCTACAAAAACTGCATGGTGCAGCAGGTGGATTAAGGTCTAAAGTGAGTAAAGACAGTAAAAATTATGTACAATGAATTTTTAAAAATATGCTCACACATACACAGTCACATACACATATATGCTCTCATTTAAGAGCATGAATCCCCGAAGAATATAAACAGTGTTCATCAAATATCCTCACACATATACTCTGCTATGCTACCCATAGAAATCAAAGAAAAATAAAGTTACTCTGAAGATTTTAGAGGAAAGATGTTTTACAAAATAAAGTACCCAATCTCAAAATATATTTTAAATAATGCATTCTTTCAAGAATGAAGAAAAATACAGAAGATCTTCTATCAAGAGTCAAAGAAAAAGATCTTGAAAATGGCAAGGGGTAGGCTAGACAAGATAAAACACCTCAAACCCAGATGAGGGAAGAAATGATAAGAGATGACATAGCTTCTCTATGTATATGTAATTACTCCCTGCCTTTGTCCATAAAAGATGAGTGGTGATATCTGTTTTATAGAAGTTCAAGTTTCCAGGCCTAGACAAAATTTCTCTTAAACCCAAGAGAAACTTTCCAGGGAGGTGGCAGATCTGTAGTCCATTCAGTTTGAAAAGTCAGGGAGAGTAGCTGAGATGCCAGAAGTCTGTATATGAGCAAATGCCAACAACAGCAACAAAACAAAGTAAAGGAAGAAAATTCAGAAAATAACAGACAAGAAAGTACTGCACTTACCCTCAGCAAAACCTTCAGAAAAAATTAAACAGATTATTTCTAAGTACCCCGAAGTGAAGTATCTTTAGAAGCCAAGATGGAGTCACTAAGCACTAAACCTCAAAAACTAAGCTCATTTCTCCTCCTGATAAGTTTACAGGACAGTGAGTCACAAAAAATGCCACAGACAAAAAAGGGCAGGTAACAAGTTATTCTCATGCTATAATTACGGAGAAGAGAGAAAAATTAGTTTAAAGACAGCTGAATTCACCAATTGACTGAAAAACTACAGCATAGCCAAAGTAGACTGATTAATAGAGCAACAAGAATGAGAGGTCTTTCCTTTGTCCCATCCTACTCAGTAGATACATGACCTAAAGAAAGCAGGAGACAAAAACAGGACATTAGGGGAAAAAAGAAACAGCTGAACACAAAGGCATAACAACCTCCTCCCTTAAAGTAGTTTGGGATCTAAGTGGTTTGGAGTGGGGCTCGGAAGCTGAGTACTCTGCTCATCCTATAAATACTACAACTGCTCCACAAAATTTCCTATGAAACAAAGAACAGACAAAGAGTGCTGAGCACTCCATGTAATATGCACACAGAACTTGGGGGAAGAAATTTAGGTCTGCTGTAGAACCCAAGCTGGTCTAAACTTAAGTCAAAAAACAGCTTTGGCCATAGCACCCTCGCTCCTCATCCAGAAGGCCAGTATCCATACAGAACCCAAGAGAGCTAAAGGAAAGAAGCACAGAGTCATGAGTGAGAGGAAGTGAGATAGCAGCTTATGCACAAAGTGGGAAGACTATCCGGAAAAGATGTGAGAGTCCAGTTCTGGTGTAATGCTAACCCAAATCTGAGTAGTTCAGCCTGGTATCCAGCCAATAAAGAGCTAGACTGGGCACAATTCTGCACAATAAAGAGGATAAACTCTAAAACTGATTTTAGGAAACAGGCTTGGCTTCATTTACATTTTAATAAATCAAGATGACCATCAGATTTCTCACGTCCCCAATTATCTACTTGTCCCCCAACCCATCATATATATACTTGTGAATATTATGATTAAGAAATCTTGGTTCAGAGTCCAAAAAGGAGGAAGGTCTGGGAAGAACTCGCAGTTGATATAGGGAAGAAGAACCACCGCAGAATTTGAGCCTCAGGGGCCAAGTCCCTGGGGCCTAGCAGAGTAAAAATGGACGTAAAATAATAAAAAAAAAAATAAAAGGAAACAAGGAACTAAGAACTTATATTAAGGATCTAAATGATGAGAGGTTATTTAAACTAGAAGAACATAAAAACTGGAAAAGCAGAGAATCAGCAGGAATATATCAGGGTGACCCATATAAAATTGCCATTTTTACAGGTCAAAAACAGTGTAATGTCAGCAATTTCATAAGGTCCAAATGAATAACGACACGACATTTTGCACTGGAAACTTGGCTCGTTCAGTGTAACTGCACTGGAGAGCACCAGAATGAAGACAAGTTTTAGATTCAAAAGGAAGAATGCCCCTCTGACAAACAGGGCAGGCCAAATTGGGAACTGGAAGCGTGCAAACTGAACAGATAAACCCCTCTCAAGAGATTTCTGTATTGAGTGGTCTCTAAGAATCCCCTCTGAAATATTCTGGAAGTTCTTTCCCACTTAGCGTAAGTAAGTTCTGGTGAGTTTGGTTCTGCCTATAGTAGGAATAGAGAAGACAGGTAGATGGGAAAGGAACGTACCCCGAAAAGAAAATGGGACAAGAGAAAGTCACGAAGTCAATAAAATGACCATTTCCACCATTTTCAACTCACTCTCTGCAGGACCTGGAGATCATTTTGCCTTTACCACAGTGAAATCTCAACCAACATCTGTAGACAGGAAGAAATATGAGCCCTATACACAAGTGCTGTAAATTTAAAGAAAAAATTTAGCACTATTAAAATGCAGTAAACAGGTCTAGAATGGAAGGGTTCACTGAGCTAAAGGAACTTACACTGCAAAACTGCAACCAGGTAGGTTTGGGCTGGGTAGTTTGGGACAGGCAGAGTGAAAAGCACTACAGGACGGGAAGCTCAAGAAGCAGACCAGCAGGAGCAGGAGACAGTAAATCTAGCTGGAGCAGAGAGCCTGCAGTGACGACTCAGGGAAAGTGGGCCGAGGCCAAGACTGTGAATCATCCTGATTGCCAAGCTCCGGCTTACACTCTAAGTTTGTTCACTATAGTCTTTCAAACACAGTGTACAGACAAAACGGAAGACTGAAGTAAGTGAAGGGGATATTTCATGTACTCGTGTACACGTTTAAAACATCACAATGTTTAGGATCCAGACAAAGAAAAAAGCAGAAAGATTTTTTTGAGTAATCAGTTGTTGCTTCATTTTTCTATTTTTCAGGTCAGATTTTGCTATATCTTAGTTTACAACCATTCTCAACAGATTTTGCTACATTTTAGTTACAACAGTTTACAAAGCATACTAAAAATCTCATTATTTTTATTACACCAATTTTTCTACACACTATCACAAATGTTATTAGACCATGTTCACCTAGGATTTCTTCTCTAAAGAAAACATACTGCTCCTCTCACATTTGAGCTGAGATGTAACAGTATACATTTTTGAGCACTTACATGCAAGGCAGTAGCATTTCAAAGTAGGAGTGCTTCACCCAGGGTTCAGGCAATAAGGGGGTACCTTGTCTGTAGCGAATTTAAAAACAGTAATGAACTCACTAAAAGTCAGTCTGCTTTTTATTATCACTTTGCACTGGCAATTCTAAATAATTCTAACTCCTCCCTGCTGGGGCTGATGGCTCCCATCACAGCCACCTCTCCTTGGTCCACCACTAGCACTGGTGCTCAGCATCATACTAAGAGTTCACAGGGGCTCTTTTAACCCTCATTTTACAGATAGGAAAAGAAAGGCTCGAGAGACTGAGGTAAATGGAAGAATGAGGATTTACCCCAGGCAGCCCGATTCCCAGGTTTAACCTACATGCTACTACCACTCAGGGAAAATAAGCAAAAGGCAGCAGAAACCCCCAGTTCCGCTCAGTTGAGAGTCAACAGCTGAGTTTGAATGTTGTCTTCCATTAGCCTACCTCCTACCTTTTCCATCAGTCAATCAACAACTGACTGCCGATAGCTCAGAGAACACTTTTTACTTATTAATTCATTGCCCATTTCTTGACAGTTTCCCTAGAAAGCGAGGGAGGTTAACTCTGCTACATCCCTGGCCACTGTGACCTGAGGCAACGATCTCTCACAAGACGAGGATTGGTAAACATCTACCTCATGACAACATTCTGGATTCCTTAGCATTCATTTTAATGGGCAAGGAGATCTATTGTTTATGTACTGTCAAAATCCCCATGATAGCAAAGTTTTTCTTAATTGCTTTAATTTTAGACTATGCCTTTAGTGGAAGTTATCATATTGAGAGAATGCAGAAAATAAATAAGAAACAATGTACTTGCATTTCTTCAATGGTTAATAATTTAACTATACAAACAACTCATTTCCTCTTTTCTGTTTCTCCATCCATTAAGTAGAAATGTTAAGTTACAATCCTCAAAAAGTTCAGTGAGGGTAGAATTTCTCTAATAATCCAAAATCTTTAGACCATAAAACTAAAAACAGAGGCCCACTGCTGTCAGGACCTTGGAAATTACAGTGAAGACCTTTCCCCCTGCCCATCTCCCAACTGCTAAAGGGGGAAAGAGAGAAATAAAACTGCCTTTACAAATTTAAACTTTAAAATCAACACATACTAAATATGAGTAGAACTATGGAGTCACTTTAGAGACGCAAAATAGCTTCCAAGTCTGGACTTCCAAACACTGGATGTATTAACACAGCTAAAGAGTGAAGCTGTCAAACAGCAAGGTGGTCAGTCAGCAATGGATGCACAGACTAAGGGAGCGGTAGGTAGAATTCTAAGATGGCCCCCTGGTATATACATCCTCTATAATTTCTTCCTTTTGAGTATGGTCAGGATCATGAATATGATGGATTTCACTCTCACAGTTAGGTTATGTTATATGACCAAGGCGAGAGAATTTTGCAGATGTAATTAAGGTCTCAAATCCATTGATTTGGGCCCATCAAGAGGCAGATCATCCAGCTTAGGCCTGACTTAATCAGATGGGGGCTTTTAAAAGGATCAGAGATTGGAAAGATTGGAAGTGTGTGAGAGATTCTCAAACTGACCTTCAAGAAGCAAAAAGCTATGTTGTAGAGAATGCTACGTGGCAGGGCAGCCTCTAGGAACAGAGGGCCCTTGTCCTACAACCACAAAGAACTAAACTCTGCCCAAAGCCAGTGAGCCTGGAAGACCTCAACTCTGAGATGAGACCACAGCCCCAGCCAACATCTTGATTTCAGCCTGGTGAGATGTTGAGCAGAGGACCCAACAAATCCACGCCTTGACTCCTGACCCACAGAAACTATGAGATATTAAGTGAATTGTTTTAAGCTACTAAATTGCGGTGATTTGTTAATACAATAATTGGAAACTAAGACAGAAAGTCTCCAGATAAGTTGGTAGTTCCCATATAAACACTGTCCAGGACAAAGAGAAGGCATCCCTGTTGTGAGAGAAAAACTGTAATCATCTAACTAACTCTTCTGGTTAGATGCCATGCTCACTAATACAAGCTTGGCTTCCTATGCAGTCTAGCTTCAGGGAGATAATATACTGACCATTCAAACTGAGTACCCCGGTCCTTGGGACAACTACTTCTCAGGCAAATAAACAAATAATTATACTGGCCTCCTGACTTCATGCATCAGTTTCTTTAGCTAGGCTAGTCTCTGCAAAAGAGCTCTGCCCTTGATATCCAGAAAAAAATAAGGACAAAATTTGACAAAGCTAAGAATCAGCCAGACCCTGGAATGTATTAATTTTCCATCGCCACAAACAGTGACTCAAAACTACACCTATTTATTATTTCACAGTTCTGTAGGTCAGAAGTCCAGGCAGGCTCAACTGGCTTCTCTGCTTAAGGTCTCACAGAGCCAAACTGAAGGTATTTGGCCAGCCTTGGCTATTATCTGGACCCTCCTGGGAAGAATCCACTTCCAAGCTAATTTAGGTTGTTGGCAGAATTCAATTCTTAGCGGTTGTAGAACTGAGGTCCTCATTTCTCTGCTAGCTGTCAGCTGGGGGCCACACACAGCTTCTGGAAGCTACCCATATTCCTTGGTACATGGCCCCCACCATCTTCAAAGCCAGCAACAACACAGTGAATTGAATCCTATTCATACTTCAAATCTCTCTTTTTTCCCCACTAGCCAGAAAAAAACTGTTTTTAATGGGCTGGTGTGATTAGATTAGCCCACCTGGATACTTTCCCTTTTGCTATACAAGGTAGTATAATAATGGGAGTGCTATCTCAGCACATTCACAGGTTCCACCTATACTCAAAGGGGAGGGGAGTACACCAAAGGCAAGGGCCATTGGGGCTTATTCTTAGGATTCTGCCTACCACACTGGACCATGGCAAATCCAACAAGATAATTAATGAATGCTACCCCAGGAGGGTTCCTGAAACAACGAGCCAGCTTCCTACAGGAGACACCTCATACACCACATGGACTGTTAAAATGCCCATTAGTTTTAAAGCAATTAGGATATTTCTCTCTTTATTCCTTTTCCATATCTTTAGCATACTAGCTTATACATATATATTGTTACTTTTTATTTCTTTGAGCTGGAACCTTATCAATGTATTTTGAGCACACAAATTTTCATAAAAATTAAGACTAAATACTTACTGGACATCTATTTAGTACAAGGCACTATGTGAAGCAGTGTGAAAGATGGAAACACAAGTTAACTCCTCGGAAAGGGGTTGATAAATAATGTAAGTCAAAGAGAGGATAATACAAAATGATTAATGATGCCACACATTAAAATTAGTCAAAGGCCAAGAATTAATAAAATATTCAAACCAGACTGCACAGCTTTTAATACAAGTCTCATAGCCAGAGTATTCCTACAAGTGTCACTGGTGACAAATAGATATGAAGACCTTTAAAATATTATCAATACAGTTCTAAATTTTGAGGGTGTTTAATGTGTATATAATTTTTACGTGTAAACTAGAAAAAATATAAGAGGAAATATACCAAAGTGGTTAGTCATTTGAGTAACAGAATTACAGGAGATTTTAATTACATTTTTATTAATTTTTAAATTTTCTCATTTTTTTCCAATAAGCACTCTTATAACCAGGGTGGGGGGAATATATATATATATATATACACACATATATATATATATATATATATATACACATATATATATAAACATTTACACTGGGCAAGTCGTGGTATTTGGTCCAATCAAGCTTTCCTTCAAGCCAAAACCTGTCCTGTGCATAGCCCCCAGCTCTAAAAAACAGAAGCAGTTTTGGCATGGCACAAAAAAGACTAGTAGAAACCTGGCTATCTGGAATCTGAAGAAGGAAACAAACTTGTTAATAGCAGGTACTAGAGCTGAAAGGATACAAGAGAGTTGAAATTAATAAGGGCCACAGCGAATTGATGGCATGAGAGGACAGAAATGATGAGTAAGCAGAAGCTATGGGGTAGAGGAAAAGATATGGAACACAGAGTGAGGAAGCAACAGATGAGAGCAGAGCAAGCAATGTGCAGACGAAGGCAAAGACAGAGACTAGAGGGGACAAGAAGAGAATGGATAGGCAGGGAGGTGGGCAGACAGATGGGTGGACCAAGGGATGGACAGACACATGGACAGGGTGCCAGAGCTAGCACCCAGTTCTCCTAGGACTCTGATTTCTGAGAATTTTCTAGCCCCCCTTTTCAATAAATGATTTTTCATTCTTTTCAACCAAAATGAGGTCAACTACAATGACATTAAAAACATTACTTCCATAAGGCTAAAAATTAAAACAAAACACACGTTTTTAAAGGTCTTCTAAAAGACAAGTTCTTAATTTAGATTTTTTTCACTTCTTCAACTCCAGTTCCTCTCAAAAGCTGGTGGAAATCTAGGAATCTCTGAATCCCCCCACCCCAAGCACTCACAAACAGAACAATCCTAGCCAGAAAAGGATTTGCCTATTAGCCACACTATCTCCACCAAGACAGCAGCCTTATTAAATTACAACTGTTTGAACAAGGTCAAACACTTAGAGTTTAATTCAAAGTGTTTCCAGGTATAATGCTGTCAGGTCAACTTAAACAAGCCAACAGAGGCTTGGAGCCTGATTAACTATTAAAACAGAATCTTTCACATCTGTTTTTACCCAAGGATGAAATTACTGTACATCACTTCAACCAGCTCATTAACACACTATACACACATCTTGCCTCAAAGGTTACAGGAATATCAATGCTTCAGAGGCCTGCAGTGAAACCTGCCCACACATCCAGAAGTGAGGTCAGTGCACACTTTACAGGACGTCAATATCTCTTTCTAAAAGGTGAGCAATAATCAGTTAGACATAGACACATCTTAAAATAAAGGATGAAAACCTCCATGAAGTTAAGCCAGTTGCTTTTGATCTGAACCTTTTAATCATTCATTCAGTTGGCTTTGATAGGTTACTTGATAGGAGATGTTGAGCAAAAACTTTGATTCAACACTAATTATTTTATAAAATGAAGGGTTGTCACATCCAAATAGATGGCCACGGTGATTACATTTTTAACCTACAAAAACAAATATAAAAGATACATATGAATATTCAAAGGCACAAACAACTGAACAGAGTACATACTTTCATGGTATATTGGGTAAAAAGAGTAGTTAAAGATTTGCTGCTTTAAAAACTCCTCTAACAGGGAATGATACCTGGACAAATAGTCTAGAATTACTTTGAATATTTCTCTGTGTTTAATGTCCCCATACCCGAACCCAGTGAACAATTCTGAAACTGTTTTGCAGGACTATCTATGTCACAGACTATAATAGCTATTATTTGTAGCTGCTGTGCACATTTCCCACTCTCTCCTCTTCCTTTGGTACACCATTCCCTTTCTTCCAGGGAACCCCACTTCCACTCCTGGTCCTGGGGAACTGTCAATCACAGTGCCCTCACCCCCAGCCACCTGGATGGGTACATCCTCCAAACCATACTCCCTGAGCCTCTAGTGACAACGGCTGGTCTAAGGGGTAGGCACGTGCCTCAGGTGAGCTGTTTCTACATGCAGATTGGGAGAGAAAAGTCTTTAGGGGCTGAAACTGCTCACCTGGCAGGATATTTGGGTAGCCACTTTCCCATCCCCAAGGAGAAAGCCAATATGTATAATAAATATGTATACAGAGAGCAGAGTTCAAAATACAGAGAAACAGCTCTGACCACATCTTCTGAGCAACAGGAGCCCATTGAGCCTAATCCACCTCCACTTTCTGTTTTGAAGATTAGATGTCTATAGATAATATTAACATTAGTTAATGCCAGACTTATCTGTGTTTAGATATTAGCAATAAGTTAATAGAAAGATTGCTATTCTGACCCAAGGTGCAGCTAAACTCACACTTTCTCTAGGAAATCCTACCGATCTATCTTTTCTGAAGTTCTCCAGAACTTCAACTTCTACATTACCAAGAGATTTTATCTTCCACTGCTTTCCTATTGTTTCATATATGTAACTGATTTAAAGTTTTAAATCTCTTGTTGCTATATAGTCAAAAGAATATAAAAGCTGCCTAAATCTGAGATATTTTAAGTTAGTTCAATACAGACTAGGATAAGGATGAGAAAGTCTAACTACGTAATATTTGACCAAAAATAACAATGCTGGTATTGATGTGGAGTAGGTTTCATTGTAATATTGCCATACCTCAGATATTCAAGTTTCTTTTCAAAAAAGAGATGATCACTCACTTATTCAGGAGTACAGGTCAACTTCACACCCAAAGAAGAGTGGTCACAGTGCATAGACCCCAAGTGATAAAACCTTCACAATCCAACTTACATACTTGAGGCTAAGGAAACATTATTCAAGAACCACTTGTTGGAATAATCCCATAGCACAATATGAAATAGCATTTCAGTCGGAAAACCATAGGATGTGGAGTCAGGGGACCCAAGCTGGAGTTCTTGTTCTGTCACTGACTCACCAGGAGAAGATAAAACAGACAAGGCACAAAACTTCTCTTGAACCTGTTTTCTTTGCTGCAAAACAAGAGTAATGCCTCCCTTACCCACTGTATAAGTAGGCAGTGAAGATCCACTGAGATAAAGTAAAAATAAAACAGCATCATCTGAAAGCAATACACAAATATAAGTTGCTGTCTAGAAAAAATAAATTAGTTAATACCTTGTGCTATATTCAAACATGATCTTAATCCTCTTCCAATTTTATAAACAAGAAAAAAACCCTCAAAGAGGTTAACCCTAGCTCACGCAAAGTCACAGAACGGGTACAAGAAGAGGTCAGTCCACAGCACACATTCTTCCCATCACAAACCTGACTTCAGTGACTACAGAACAACGAAGCGACACACCTCGACTCATGAAGATCCAAATTCTAGGTGGCCTTGCCTAGTTTACAAATGCATTTCGAATTTGTTGAGAAGACATAAATTCTATAATAAGCACCTTATTGTTGTTCTTTATTATTGACAAAGAAAAGGTCCAGCAAATATACATAAGGGCTTATTGTGCTCTGTTGAACAAAATAACTTTAAAGTGTCTGTTTGTCTGCTATGCTTGGTATGGTTAAAAAGCTAATTTAACATGGCAAAAATATCTGCAACTGAACTATAGTTAATTTCCTATAGAATTTTCAAGTTCTAAGAAACAAAATAGTTCCCAAATTTTCAATTTTTGACACCAAAAAAGCAACACAGATCTCTGCTTATAGGTTTATAGTGTTCATTTACTGAATGCAAACCATGATGAATACATTTAAATTTTTAACAGGATGTGTTTTTTATAGAAAAGCTGAAATTGCCTGACTAGTGATTTAAATCATGATGCAAGTTGGAATCATTTAAAAATCAAATCCATCTTGGATGAAGTTCACTGCTAAGACACAAAATACGTGTGAGGCCTATCATTTATTTTCTGTAGGATGCAAGCAACAGGCCTTGTTAGGAGGTAATAGAAAAAAGAAAGTCTCCAGGTAGTCGTGACTCACTGGATTTTCCCTGCCCACAAGACTCAATGGAAGCAAAAGGAACTAATCAACATAATGGGACTAAGGGATAGGAGGTATGCCTGTGGGCCACCATAGTGGGGAGGTGAGGTGCAACACAAATGGCTACTAGACTTGGGCCACCACTCTAGGTACACAATCAGAGTGTCTCCGGGACAGACATTTCGCATCATGTTGGTGCGAGGAGTAGGGGAGGAGAAAGGGTTCAGTGGGGTGTGTGCCAGAGTGTGTGTCTGTGCCTGGGCTTGTTTCAAGGGTGGAGAAGGATGCAGTGAAACCAGAAGGTTAGTCTGCAGCATTATAACAAAAGCATTTGAATACTTAGAGAGAAAAAGGCTTTTTGAAATCTTAAACCATTAAATTTAAAAACCAGTGGTTAAAACAAAAACAGAAAATAAAATTCCAATATGGCACAATCTTATAAGACACACAAAATCACTCTTGAATGATATAATCAAGCAGAGTAAACCATACTAAATGTAACATCAATACATTCTTTTTTGATTGTTAAGCCCCACTACCACCACCAAAGACTATAAGGAATTTAACAGAAGGAAATTAATCATCATAATACTTTGGTTCAATACCGATCTTCAGTGAAATAATTTGGGCATTAGTACAGTTTACTTGAAATAAGATTTAAAGCAGCACATTTAACAGAAGCAGAACTCATTAAGCAACCTCTCAAAAGGATCATTTCCTCTAATTATTGCTTTTATAACAGAAGAGAAAGGCAGCCCAAAGTAAGTTCATAAAATCTACAATTAGCTGCCAAAATCTTACCAGGTAAAATTAGAAGAGAAAGGATATTCAGAAGAACAATTGGTAAAAAGTTCTGTTATTTCTAAAAAGGCGTTTGCTCTTTCTTTCTACCCATAATCATTTAAAGTAGACAAACTCTATAGGCCGGATATGTGGTAGATTCACAGGAACGAAGGAGTGAAAATACAAGACCAAGCTGCGTGCTCCAGAAGTTTACACTCCTGGGGTGGAGGGGAGGAGAGTTATCCTCACAATACCTCCGGACAAGTGTTCTAACCTGGGTTGTATGTAAGAAGCCATGGAAGAAGGAAGCTGCTGACTGAATGGTTAACTGGAAAATCTTCACATCTGACCTGAGTCTAAATGGAGAAGAAGGAGAAGGAGCCTGAAAAATAAGGTAAAGCAAGAAGGAAAGTAAGGCATTCCATATGCCATGCAAAAGAAAACAAAAAGAGAACAGTGAGTGAAAGGGTACAAAAGGATGAAATAGAGTATTTTTAGGAATCTTTGGACAGAGGAGGAGTTGGAGAGATAAGGAGGAATGATGATGGGGTGTACAAAGCTGGAAAGGTCGATGGGAACAAGATTATGGAGGAAGAGCATTTAGTCAAACTCTGGAATTAATTCAGACTTTAGGCCTTACTCAATAGGGCCTATTGGGAAGATACTGAAGACCTGATCAAAATCTGTCATATAATTTCCTAATCTTTTCAGTATTCCAAAGTAATAATTATAATAAATGTTTTAACTGCAAAAAATATGATTAAAGGACAGAGTGAAAAGGCAACCTATGAAATGTGAAAAAATATTTCCAAACCATGTATCTGATAAGGGGTTAATATCCAGAATATACAAAGAACTGCTACAACTCAACAAGCAAAAAAGCAAACGAATAGTCTGATTAAAAAATGGGCAAAGGACTCAAACAGACATTACTTCAAAGAAGATATACTAATGGCCAAGAAGCATATGAAAAGATACTCAATATCACTAATCATAAGAGAAATGCAAATCAAAACCACAATGGGAAATCACCTCACACCCATCAGGATGGCCACTATCAAAAGAACAGAAAATAGTAAGTGTTGATGAGAATGTGGAAAAATCAGATCCTTGTGCACTGTTGGTGGAAATGTAAAATGGTACAGCTACTTTGAAAAACAGTATGGAGGTTCCTCAAAAAATTGAAACTGGATTACCATATGAACCAGCAATCCCAATTCTAGGAATATCCAAAAGAATTGAAAACAGTATTTAAAAGAGATATTTGCACACTCATCTTCACTGAAGCATTATTCACAATAGCCAAGAGGTAGAAGCAACTCAAGTGTCCATCAATGGATAAATGAGTACAGAAAATGTGGTATTTATATAAAATGGAATATCATTCAGCCTTAAAAAAGAGGGAAATCCTGTCATATGCTACCATATGAATGAGCCTTGAAGATATTATGCTAAATGAAATAAGCCAGCCAGAAAAGACAAATATTGCATGATTCCACTTATATGAGATATCTAAAGTAATCAAACTCTTAGAAACACAAAGTAGAATGGTGATTGCTGAGGGTTTCGGGTAGGGAGAAAGGGGAGAAGGCATTGGTGTTTAATGGATACAAAGTTTCAGTTTTACAAGATGAAATAGTTCTAGAGATCCACTGCACGACAATGTGCACAAAGTTAACACTACTGTACAATACACTTTAAAAATGTACTGTACTATGTACTTTACACTTTAAAATTGGTTAAGATGGTAAATTTTATGTTTCTCACCATAATTTAAAAATAAATAAACCAATAACAACAAATACAAAAAATTACAATTAAAAGTTGCAAAGTTTCAGGCTAATTCATAAGGGGTCCCTAAGGCCAATATGGGGACATGACCTGTAGTAGCTGTATACTGAGTTAGCAAATTTCCAGTCTTCAGCTTATCATGAAATTTCAACTTTCTCAGATGACACAGTAATTGCTGGCAAGTCGTATGCTTGAAATCTGCAGGATACAACATAATAGAAACTATACTTAGTGATAAAACCTAGCTCTAGTCTACTGGGGCCGAGACGGCCGAATGTGTCATCATGAAAGGACTTTTCAGGGTTCAGTAACTCAGAACTACTGATTTGTAGCTAGAGTTTTAAAAAGAAATCATTATCTTAAATAAATAAGCCAAACTTTCAGGCATTAAAAAGTCCAATCTAGTCTAAACCAAAACTAATTTCATCCAGTGTGAAGCTTTTCCCCTGAGACCAGCATTGAGGAAAGGGTGGGGGGCCAGAGCAAAAGAGGCAATTTTGAGGAAAAGGAAACAGGAAAGTCTATCCATTTGTCTGTGGTCCTCCGGTCTGTAAAACATCTGCCACTTGCAGGAGTCCAAATGCCAGCTCTCACTAGTGAGACCCCTTCACTGGGATCTCCACGCTGCCTGAGGCAGGCAATGAGGGCCCTTCGGCTCATCTCTCACAGCCTCCGCTGAGTTCCTGCCCCTGTGGTTCACCCACAGCCTCTTTCTGCTGGAGTCCTACACATGGTGGGCAGTCTTCTTCTGCAGGGAAGGTTTTTCAAGATGACTCACAGCTGCTGCCCTCCAGGGAGACCTCCTGACCAGCAGAAAAGGTCAAGCATTTACTGCCCCCTCTCTATACACACTGCCCCCTACCCCTCCACCCTAGGAAGCTCCAGCCACACAGCTGCTTTCAGGTGAGAGGAAGACACCAGTCTCTGTGTTCACAGACATCTCCAAACTCCAAGACACACGACAATCTCTAAAGAACTCTTTCTCAGATTCCATTCTAATCCCACAGTAGCACCTGTCTTGTGAGTGCAGTTCAATAAAATGTCAATTTCCTTTTGCAATCAACCCCAATCTTTTCATTACTCTCTTGGTGTCTCTCTCAAATGATTGCAGGCAGGACAGAGAGAGGGAAACCCCCACTTCCCTCAGGGAAGAGCACTCCCTACCCCGGGAGTTCCTTGCATGTAATCCATTTCTAGTCTTCCTGACACAGGCTGGGTTACAGGGTAGAGGGTGTAAAAGTTGCTAGACCTATTTGGCCAATTCTTGACAAGTCCTGCAACGGATGCTTCTAAAATCTCTCCTCAGACTACGTGGGTACTTTCCATCTACTGGCTACAGCTTTTGGACTTTGGCCAAAATTTTAGACAACAGGAAACCTCCCATTTAACATCTTATCATATATAAAAATGATAAGGACTATATCAAACTGAGGTACTGTTATTAGGTGCCCAAGGTATCTCCATGAAGTCTAAAACTCCTCCAAGGACAGTTTGAAATTCAACTCTACTGAAAATTCAAATAATTGCACAAATAAGCACTGTTACACAGGAAAAGATGTCAACACTGCTGAACCCAAACTGTTGGTTGGCAGGCAGCATCACCATGCAATAGCTTGAACTCTCTGCCATCCAATGCTTAAAGTTCTGATCATGTGCACAAAGGTCGTTAGAGGCATCAGTACAAAATGTACAAAAGTAAAAGCTAAGCCCACCTGTAGTAACATTGATGTGTACGACTAGGACTATCCAGGAAAGAAATCTTAGTAATTTCAGTAACTCTACTGCCACTACTAACTGTCCCTGCATTTTGCAACATTCTCTCCAGATTTAAACTCCAGGTGAAAGCAGTCAGGAGGCTGAGCCTAAGTAGTGAGCCCACCCCTGTAACTCCTACGGGGCAAGAAGAAGAAACGCTCATTTGACCTGGGCTGGCTTCCACAGCAGAAGGTGGACCCCACCACAGCCCACCACTGGGCAACCTACAGTGGACAGCAAATGTCCATTATAGACATTCTATCATCTTTCTGAAAGAACTCAGAATATAAGTCAAAACAACACTGGCAATGATAAACAGTGTTAGTTCTGCCAGTCAACATTACAGGCTAATATCATTCTGACTAAAAAATAATTTATAAAAGTATATCACTATCACAATCTGCCATCATCAGTCAAAATAAACAAAAAATGAAAGCTGCCAGAAGGGCTAAAATCATTAATGCAATGCTGATGACAAAGATGCTGGGAGATTATTTAATTTTTTATGTCATATCATATTAATTGTCATGTTTAAATTTGCAAATTGCTGCTTAAAATATTCATTTACTAAAATAATAAATAACGCATGTTGTAACATAATAGTGAAATTATTATTTTTAAGTGCATCATAGACACAGATGAATAACCATTTCAATGCAAACCCTTTTACCATTTAGGGAAAAACAAGAGGATCTGATAAGTTATATTGCGGCAGAAAAAGCAAGAATTGCTACCACATTTCCTTACCCCAAACTGATCCTCCACATTTCAAATTCATAAAGTCAGCTCAGCTCAGCAAGGCACCAGAGGAGCCAAAACCAGAGTCCGGAAAGTTGACTGGAGGCTTCCTGCCAAAGGCAGCACTTGAAGCAGCAGCACCAGGCTAACACTGAAGTTAAACTGACAATGGAAAGGTGGCCAGATTTAAAAGAAAGGCTGTAAAGAATTGCAGGACAAGAGAAGCTGTTCCAAATCATACTGTAGCAAAGGTAACAAAATTACAGCTTTCCCTAAACAATGTTCACCCATTTTCATCTCCCACTAATCTTACTTGGTAAATCTTTTATGTTCAATTTCACCTCTTATAGGGCACAGTTCTTTATTTTCATTGAATAGGGATAAACACTAGGCTCTCCTATGATCTCCTTCAAAAGAGAAGTGGTCATTTGCAAATGCTGGAAGGCCGAAAGTAAAAACAAAGTTTGTAGCGCAAATGAAATTTTGAAATTGAATCATTTATATGCAAAAAAACCCAAAAACCCATGCTCTACATACTTTTAACACAGATTTGAACATACATCATAAAAACCCTAGAAAATAAACTTGAAGTGACCAAATTAAAAAACATTCAAACCAAAGATGGTATAAAAATACTTGGTAACCAAAAGATTAAATGTAAAACATGTGCCTACTGAATCAAGGTCAAACTCCTAAACCTGGCATTCTTGGCTCTTCATGGTCTGGCCATAACCTACGCTTTAAAATCTTCCCATTGCTTCCCTCCAGAACAGAGGAGACCCATCCTCCAATCTATGGCAGGTCATCTCCTACCTGCCTTGTTGCACCCCTCAGATTTAAAAATCCATTTATTCCTTTGGCTCTTCCCCACTAGGGCTTAGTTCTCTACCCAGACAATGCATTTTCCTTTCAGTGGCATTAGGTAATGCTCCTTGGTTTGATCTATTTTTCTGCCTCACCATACAATTCCCTTATCCAAACAGCAGATGGTACACCACAGACAAGGTGTACCTCAGGGAACCGCCCCCCGCCCCCCACAGCTGGTGGATGGGTAACCCTACAGTGATTACCCCTGACTAACCTGGCACCACCTTGCAAACTGGTACCTTCAACCTCTTCACCAGAAAGTAAAGGTTATGATGGAGCAATTGGTCCTGGCTCTAGAATCCTGCTCTCCTATCCCCCTTTTCTCAGACCTCAGCTCTCAATTCTCTCCCACTGTATCTTCACAGCTACTTAAATTCTTAATGGAGCTGAACAATCTCTCAGCCATCCAGGCCATAAAGTGCTCAGACAAAGCTGAGTATCAAGTACAACGGCAGATGTAGAGAAATGGCTCAGATGACACAGATCTGTAGGCAACTCTATCTCCTCTAATACATATAACATTACACAATAAGTAATACATTTTCATGGTTTAAAAAAATTCAAATACAGATGAAGTCTCTACTGACCTCTTCAACCCCATCCCATCCTTCCTTAGAGTCCTTTATCAATCTATTTACGTACCATCTTTCATTAAATCTAAAATCTTACAATATCATGATTCACCAAGAAAGAAAAAAAGTTTAAGTATTAACTATGCCACCAATTGTTAGATACACTGATTTCAGAAATGTTGAAATGTGAATAACATGTTTTAGAATCCATGAAATACATCTAAATGAGCTTTTAAATATATCTAAAATGAATTTATTCTATAGATTTCATATGTACAATACATATAGAATTTTTTAAATGTAATAAATATAGAAATATATCTAGTTTTGAGGAATTTTTAATGTAAATATGATAATTTTGTAAATTTTTTTCACTAAAAATGTATTTGGGAGAGCTTCACATACTAGTTGCATATAGATCTACCACACTTTTTATGTGCTGCATAATATTCCATATGCTGGCTGTACCATTGTGCATTTAGTTATTCCAATACTATTCCAATACCATTACTAACAATGATGGAATAAGCATGTGCCCATGTGAATTTCACTAGAGGCAAAATTACTGGTGAATCAAAGGTATGTGATTTTATTTTCATATATACTGTCAAATTGCCCTTCCACAAGGTCTGAACAATTTATACACTTGCTCTATATAAAGTATACCTATCTCTCCTCATTGTTGCCAAAACAGAATATTATCAATCTTTTTAATTTCTGTCAATCTAATGGGAGAAAAATCATACCTGATTATTTTGTAGAAGCTTCCTTATATTCTTTCTATTTAACTATTTTCTTCTAGTCTATTATTTTTCTTTTAATTATATTTGCAGTTTTGCCTTTGGTGATACAGACATTTCAAATTTTTAAACAGTCAAATTTACTCATCATTTCCCATTTGCACCCAAGATTATTTACATATAGGTAATATTTTTTTCTAATAGGTAAGCTATTCTTTGTAAACTCCACTGGGTTCTGCCCTGGCAGTGTTTGGAAGGAGATGGAATACACTCCCACAACCCACACACTGGAGAATTTCCACACAACTATCCTGAGACTACCTCTGAAAGGTGCAGGTGCCAGTCAGTACTCTGCCAGCCTGTGGGCACTATTTCAGGAAGGACTAGACAGTTCCTTTCCTTAATGTCTGAGACAGAAGCCTAACCCATTCCAGGCTACATGTGCCAACTTGGTCAGCCTGACATCATGGCCCAAGGCCACAGACCAATGACCAGACACAGAGAGAGGCAAGCATCTCACAATATGTGGCTGAGTTCCTGAGCCAGGGGTGTCTGGACACCCTGTGTAAAGATAACCCATTCCCCCTCTCCCTCAGACTCAGATATAATAGGCTGCCTGCAGAACTACAACGCTGACCTGGCAAAAACAAACCCCAAAGCATTGGGTAACTCTGGTGACTAGATCCTGACAAGCCCAGCTGCCAAGACACAAGTCCATGTGACACAGTCCCCTGTCCCCAGGGAGCCAAGGGGAAAAGCCTAGCTCCTTTTCCTCCACATTTGCACCATGAGATCAGATTATTAATTCCTCTGTGTCCAGCTCCCCACTGTTTACACAGTCTCCCTCTCTCACTCCATAACCTACTACTCCCCGCCTGTGTGAGCTTCACCCCTCAGTCCCTCATGACTCACCCAACTGCCAGAAAGAGGGCCCAGGACAGTTAGGTTCCGAGTTCCCTGACTCCAAGCAGCGCCAAGTGAGCTCTTATTAGTGGCACCAATGGGAAGACATGGGGCTGTAGATGGGTCATAGATTGGTAGGAACACACACCCCTCTGCTATAAGTTCATGATTTATTTAGCCAAAAACACAGAACTTTAATGGGCAAGTAAGGTGGCTACACAGAATAGAAGCAGATGCAGACTATTTTTCTGTGGGTTTTCCTTTGCCCCTGGGTTTCCAACTAAGAGCACAGCCAACTGAACTCAAGGGTCTTGCCAGATTTGGAAAGAAAAAAAAAGCTGAACTCTTGCTGCAATTTTTTAAAAAATCTGGCTTACCCAACAACCTCCATACTTCTGTTTAAGGGAATATTTATATACATTACACACTCCTGGTTGGTGAGCCAAGCTCAGTATCATCAAGAATTCCTCCTCACCTAGGTGAAAGAGAGTGTGTGTGAGGAAGGACCCATGTCCGATGTCTCTGCCTCCGGCTTTCCAGAATCTTGAGAAAGTGCATCTCTCAGAAGCAGTGAAGACCTGAGGGGCACTGCTCAAACACATCTGGAACTCAGCAGAGCTTCTTGCAGTGCACACCTGGGGAAATCACTTGGGACTCAATCCCCCCTCAACCCTCTCTCACCCAAAATTAATCTTGCATGTCAGAGTTGAGAGGCAACTTACTGTTCCCTGATGAAATAGCTCCTCCTCATGCTGTTACAGCCCCAGCCATCCTGCACAATACTGAAGCCAACTCCTGATGTTAACAGCCTGATGAAAATACCCCACTTGGCATTCTGCACTCTAGCAGGTACCCTCCCTTGAACAGAGCTCACCCCTTGGTCCATCAAAGCCCCCGTAGGAAGAAGCAAATAGAAAGCTCCTTGAGGGGACCACCTAAGTTCCATTCATCTCACCTCTTCATTTAGTACAGTTCTTTACATATAAGAAATATTTTCTAAATATGTGTTAAATTAATTATATTAGAATTATTTTTGGATGAATACTTGACTTCTCAAATATTTCTATTTATTTTATTTCTTAATATTTCATTTCTAATATATTTAAGTCTAATAAACTTACATCTTTGTTAAAGAAGTCCTTCCCTTTGGCTAACAGCAATACTATCCATTATCAACTTCAAATTTAATCAGCCTCAACTTCCCAACCAAAAACAAGGAACCTTGAGAGCCCAGGATGCCATTACACTAAATGGAGACTTTCTAGATGCTCTAGATCTGTGCTGTACAACGTGGTAACCACTAACCACATGTGACTATTTAAATTTTAAAGAAAATTTAAAATTTATTTCCTCAGTCTCACCAGCCACATGTGGCTACCACATTGGACAGTGTAGATACAGAATATTTCCATCATTCTTTTGGTCAGCACTGCTCTAGATGCATTATAAACGTTGAAAACCCAAAGAATTCTCAGCTTGCAGCCAGGAAGTATCAGATCATCAAAGTGCTATAATAAATTTAAAAATACACTTCTCCTTTAATTAAAACAACAGAAGGAAACACTCTCACTGATGAGTAGTGCTTTTATAATAATAGATTTGTCTCATCACAAGGAAAAATTTAAACACAGTATAACTCTCATCTATCTCTGGTTGCCAAAATTAATATGCTTCGCAGAGGGCAATGCATACTTAGAGTTGCATGAATCCTTTCTTTGGACAGAGAAAATTTTCTGGTTAATGGTCATTTAGGGAACTAATTTTTATATATCACTTAATGTCCTAGGCTGAGTAGAGTGTGCAAACATCTAGAAAATTTTCAGCCCAGGGATTTCAAAATGTATGCATACAAAACCAAAACACCTAAGTCTTCTAAGAGTTCAGAATTTGAAGCTAGGAGAAAAATGGCCATGACTATGTTAAGTGATTATGTAAATTAGAATAAAGGAAGCACCTATGTGGGTCATCTCCCCCTCCCTCTCCCCCTCTCCACTAATGCCAACATTCCCTAACAGATAAAACATACACACAGGGAGTTAAAGAAAAGGGATCTGCTATTTCTACACTGTGATAGAAAAGTTTTCCCCCAACAGTGAAGCAGTGAGAGGTATAATAAGTGTACAATAAAAAATAAATCAAAACTGCAGTGGATAATGATGGAAAAAAGGGTAGGCCTGGAGGTAAAAATAACAACTTATCCGGGAGTGTCAAGGTATAAAATAATGCATTAGAGTCTGAATTTTACACAGTTTTACACATTTGTGACATTCTCATTGGGCTGTCCACCACACTGTCTAATAAACTGAGCTTTAATTACCAAGGTCATTCTCACTAATTCTTACTGAGATGTGCTCTACTTAAGGACCACTCAAGGGGATCACAAACAACTTCACTTTGTTTTCAGCTAAGTTTTCTGTTGGATCCTAAAGCCTATGACTTTCTACTAACAGAAAGGTCAAAGGAAATACATCCCTAAAACAATGCCAGGAAGACAGCTGGAGATATTAGGGATGGCCAACAACTGGCAGTTTGGTGATGTCAACTTTAACTTTCAGGTCACCTTTTCCCCTCTACAGCATCTCATAGTCCTAAAACAGTAATCACCCTTTTACTCCTGACTCCTGTGTCCTTGAAGAGCTATTTATCACCATTAAATCAAATTATATTTTCTGGGCTGGCCCCCTGGCCGAGTGGTTAAGTTTGCGCGCTCTGCTTCAGCAGCCCAGTGTTTCACTGGTTCAGATCCTGGGCGTGGACATGGCACCACTCATGAGGCCACGCTGAGGCAGTGTCCCACATGCCACAATTAGAAGGACCCACAACTAAAAAAATATACAACTATGTACTGGGGGATTGGGGGAGAAAATCAGGGAAAAAAAAAAAGATTGGCAACAGTTGTTAGCTCAGGTGCCAATCTCTAAAAAAAAATTCTGCTTTCTCCTTTGGGAACATACATGTTCTGTGACAAACCAGGAAATCCTTAGACTATGGTGGGTAGTACCATATTGGGCTCACATACTGACCTTGACTTCACTGGAAAATTTTAAGTGGAAAAATTTCATCAAGAGAGGAAGAAATGAGGAACATTTTTCCCTTCTATTTACATATCTATTATTTCAATTCCGTTGCCAACTGTTTGTAATCTTTTTTTATAAACTCTCAGGAACTCAAGAGAAAATAGTGCATGAGTCACATTCCCAAAAGCATTTAAATGACAAGGAATACATTATCATATGCATACTATCATTCATTGAAATTTTTATTTTGTTGTTTTTAATAAAGAAAACCCAAATGATTATCAAAAGTATATTGTAAGATTTGGTACAGGTTTCTTAAAATTTAGAAGAAAGTATGTAGACTAAAAAAGTATTAACATATCAACCCTAAGAAAAAAAGTTTAAAACATTAAAAATAAAATGTTTTAACCAGAATCAAATTTACCAAAAACTTTCTTTACTGAGACATTAGAGAAGAAATTAACTTTTTAAACAAAGACAACTTTTAAAAGTAAGCAATCTTACAAAATGTTTATCTAACATAATCCAGGCATGCTGGCTACAGCATCTCTATTGACATACCTTAAAAACCACAAATTACTATGAAATAGGTCTGGAAACATGTGGCCCATGTAGAAAAAGTCTATAACAAAGAAAGATTTCTTTCTAAATTATATTAGTATTCATGAAGTGGAACAACCTGTTACGGATGTGCAGTGTTAGTCTCATATTCAATAACACCTTCACTAACAAAGAATATGTCCAAATATTACTTTTTTGTTTTTTTTACAAAACTTAATTATCAGAGGCTAGAACTGCGAGGCACAGGGATGAGTTGCAGGATATCAGATAAGAGGAGAGCTAAATAATGAAATTATCGTTAAATATTAACTAAAAGTCAAACATGCAAGAAAATATAAAATATGCATCGACAGTTTTAGGATGAAGTTAAGGAAAAGAGGCAGTGAGCCAGATTACTATTAACAGTAAGACAAGAAATAAGAGGAATCTCTGTTCGAATAGGGAAGCGGGGACAGCAGAGGAAACTGAAGAGGGACAGAGCTCTGGGGTCCGAAGTAAAGAGGAGAATCCAACTCCTGCAGCCCCAGCAGACAGTCCAGGTTTCAGCTTCAGGCAGAGAACTGCGGAGGGGAGAGAAGGTTCTTTCTGGCCCTGTTTTTCCATTCCATGTCACCCATTAAAGGTCTACATTAGGGCTACTTTCAGGTCAACCTCAGCAGGAAGCGTGGTGTGACGAGAGGGGCGCTAGCATCTAAAACTCCACCCCTACCTGTGTGCTAGCTAGTGGCATGCCTGCAACATAGCTTTAACATGTAAATTCTGCCTGAGATTACAGTTGTTTTCATTATAACTAGTCAATTAATCACAAGTGTCAGTGAATAATATCAGATTCTTCTGTTTTGACTGAAGGAAGAAGGCAGAGAACAGAAGATATGGGGTGTTTGAAGCTAGCCAGAAGGCAAAGGCAGGAAGCTCAAGACAGTGGAACCACCTCTACTGAGTGACGTGCAGGCTATGAGCCAGCACCTCACTTTATCCAGGTTATCTCAGTTAAGCCTCACAATAACTCTCCACCCTGAAGTGGAGAGAGTCAAATGAGGGCAACTCAGATGTATACCCACCAAATCTGGGAAGACTAATGCTGTCCAGTAAGAATCAAACTATAAAAATCTCTGAGTTGAGAACAGGGATGGTCCAACATCCGCAAATCAGTCAATGTGATAAACCATATTAACAAAAGGAGAAACAAAAACCACATGATCATCTCCGTAGATGCAGAGAAAGCATCTGATAAGATCCAACATCCATTCATGATAAAAACTCTCAATAAAATGGGTATAGGGGCCGGCCCGGTGGCACAGCGGTTAAGTTTACACATTCCACTTCAGCGGCCCAGGTTTCGCCACTTTGGATCCCGGGTGCAGACATGGCACTGCTGTCAAGCCATGCTGTGGTAGGTGTCTACATATAAAGTAGACGAAGATGGGCACGGATGTTAGCTCAGGGTCAGTCTTCCTCAGCAAAAAGAGGAAGACTGGCAGCAGATGTTAGCTCAGGCTAATCTGCCTCAAAAAAAAAAAAATGGGTATAGAAGGAAAATACCTCAACATAATAAAGGCCATATATGACAACCCACTGCCAACATCACACTCAATGGGGAAAAACTGAAAGCCATCCCACTGAGAACAGGAAGGACAAGGGTGCCCACGATCACCTCTCTTATTCAACATAATACTAGAGGTTTTGACCAGAGCAATTAGGCAGGAGAAAGAAATAAAAGGAATCCAAATAGGCACTGAAGAAGTAAAACTCTCACTCTTTGCAAACAACATGATTTTGTATATAGAAAACCCTAAAGAGTCCATCAGAAAACTATTAGAAATAATTGATAACTACAGCAAAGTTGCAGGATACAAAGACAACATACAAAAATCAGTGGCATTTCTATACTCTACTAACAAACTAACAGAACAAGAACTCAAAAATACAACTCCATTTACAATCGCAACAAAAAGAATAAAATATCCAGGAATAAATTTAACCAAGGAGATGAAACACCTATACAAGGAAAACTATAGGACATTACTGAAAGAAATCAATAATGACATAAAGAAATGGAAATATATTCCATGTACACGGGTTGGAAAAGTGAATATAGTTAAAATGTCCATACTACCTAAAGCAATCTACAGATTCAGTGCAATCCCAATCAGAATCCCACTGACATTCTTCACAGAAATAGAACGAAGAATCTTAAAATTCAAATGGGGCAACAAAAGACCCCGAATAGCCTAAGCAATCCTGAGAAAGAAGAACAAATCTGGTGGTATCGCAATCCCTGACTTCAAAAGATATTACAAAGCTATAGTAATCAAAACAGCATGGTACTGGGTACAAAAGCAGGCACACAGATCAATGGAACAGAACTGAAAGCCCAGAAATAAAACCACACATATAGAGACAACTAATCTTCAACAAAGGAGCCAAGAACATACAACGGAGAAAGGAAAGCTTCTTCAAGAAATGGTGCTGGGAAAACTGGACAGCCACATGGAAAAGAATGAAAGTAGATCATTATCTTTCTCCACACACACAAATAGACTCAAAATGGATCAAAGACTTGAAGGTAAGAGCAGAAACCATAAAACTTCCGGAAGAAAATACAGGCAGTACACTCTTTGACATCAATCTTAAAAGGATCTTTACAAATACGACATCCACTCAGACACGGGAAACAAAAGAAAAAATAAACAAGTGGGAGTTTATCAGACTTAAGAGCTTCTGGAAGGCAAAGGAAACCAAGATCAAAATGAAAAAGCAACCCACTAACTGGGAGAAAATATTTGCAAATCATATATCCAATAGAGGATTAATCTCCATAATATATAAAGAGCTCATTCAACTGAACTACAAAAAAACAACCCAATCAAAAAGTAGGCAGCGGATATGAATAGACCTTTTTCCAAAGAAGATATACAGACAACCAATAGGTACATGAAAAGATGCTCAAGATCATTAATTATCAGGGGATGCAAATCAAAACTACACTTAGATATCATCTTATGCCCATTAGAATGGCTATAATCACCAAGACAAAAAATAATAAATGTTGGAGAGGTTGTAGAGAAAAGGGAACCTTCATCCACAGCTGGTAGGAATGCAAACTGATGCAGCGACTTTGGAAAACAGTATGGAGATTTCTCAAAAAACTTAAAATAGAATTACCATATGACCCAGCTATCCCACTACTGGGTATTTATCCAAAGAACTTGAAGTCAACAATACAAAGGGACTTATGCACCCCTATGTTCATTGCAGCATTATTCACAATAGCTAAGATGTGGAAGCAACCCAAGTGTCCAACAACTGATGACTGGATAAAGAAGATGTGGATACATATACAATGGAATACTACTCAGCCATAAAAAAAGACACAATTATCCCATTTGCAACCACATGGGGGGTCCTTAAGGGCATCATGTTAAGTGAAACAAGCCAGACAAACACTATGTGATTTCACTCATGTGGAATATAAACAAACTTACAGACAAAAAGAACAAGTTAGTGGTTACCCAAGGGAAGCAGGGGGAAGGTGGGCACAAGGGGTGCAGGGGCACATTTACCTGGTGTTTGACAAATATTAATGTACAACTGAAATTTCACAATGTTATAAACTATTTAGGCCACAATAAAAAAAAAATTTGTTTTTTTAAATCTCTGAGTTATCAGAGATAACAGTCTCTTTAAAGAATCAGAGCAACATTTGCCTGAAGACTCAGCAATTCCTCTCCCAGGTATATTCCAAGAGAATATAGGTATATTCCAAAGATTTGAAAACATGTGTCCACCCAAAAACTTGTACACAAATCCTCACAGCAGCATTATTCAAAATAGCCAGAAAGCAGAAACAACCTAAATGTCCGTCAACTTATGAATGGATAAACAAAATATGGTATATCCATATAATGCAATATTACTCGGCAATTAAAAGGAATGAAGTACTGATACATGCTACACATTGGATGAACTTGAAAACATTATGCTAAGTGAAAGAAGTGAGACACTAAAAAGGCCATATACTGTATGATGCCATTTAAATGAAACGTCCAGAAGAAACAAATCCACAAGAGATAGAAAGTAAACTAACAGTTGCCAGTGGCTGAGGGTAACGGAATAGGCAGTTACTACTAATAGGTACAGGGTTTCATTTTGGGGTAATGAAAATGTTCTGGAATTAGGTAGTGGTCAAAGTTACATGACTTTGTGAATATACTAAAAAAACCCCCACTGATTTGTATACTTTAAAAGGGTGAATTTCACAATATGTGAATTATACCACAATTTTAAAAAAGATTTGCCTGAACATAACATATCCAAAGACCGTCCATCAGAAGGGGAGACTTGTCAGCAACATGAGTTCAAAAACAGGGAAAAAACGAAAATGGCACCGTCTAGGGGAGAAGCTTCATTAGCAGAGGGACTAGGAACACTGAGCTCAGTCCCACTGGAAAGGCTTTTCTGAGCAGCATTAGCACTACAGAATTAATCCCGGGGGGGATTAATTGTGAACAAAGCCACCTCGAGGTGGGTAACATGGCAGCCCTAAAATCCCGTGTCAAAATCTCACATGCTTTAAGCAGCTCCATAGGGTTCTGCTTCCAGTATGCTCCACGGATCCAATATCACTTATTTCTCATTGTAAATTATTATTTAATAGTTTAATAATTATTGTGTATAATTTATAATTAAATTATTACTTGATACTATTAGATTATTATTAAAATTAAATTATTAAACTGTCTTTCGATCTTTTTAAACCCAATCAAGGTGGCTCCATCCTCAAGAGATGACTCACTTCCATATTTTTAGACCAAAAGAACATGGGCAAGACTAAGGTGAACAATCACCCGCATTTTCCTAGGACTGTCCAGGTTATAGCACTGAAAGTCCAGCATCCCAGGAAATCTCTCAATCCTGGGCAAACCAGGACAGTTGTCACCTTAGATAAGCCCCTGAAGTTGGTAACTATACCAAGATAATGTTGCCCTAACAAGGGTAGATGCTCTGTAAACCAACTGATGCAAACCCATTCCCATCACCTTCCCCTTTGTCTTCTAACCAAAGAGACTAGAAAGCTAAATTCTTGACCTCCCTGACTACCTGCAGCTAGTGACCGCCACGTGACTCAGCTGAAGGCAACGAAATACAGGCAGAAGCCCCTGTGGGGGAAGGGGATTGCCTCACTTCCTGAATAAAAAGGAAAAGCCTCACCAGGAGAAAGCCTTTGCTATTACCCTTGGCCCTTTCCCTTTTTTCCCTGCTGGAACAAAGAAGTGATGCCTAGACATGAAGAAGTTATTTCGTGATGATAAGAAAAGCATGAGGAAGGCCTCTATGCTAAGGATGGTGAAGCAGAAAGATACAAACACCCTGGCTCCTGATGGCATCGTAGTATCATGGGCAGCTGGCTGTCCCAGCCTTGGAATGCCTACCCTGGGCTGCTACAAGAGACAATTTCCACTGAAGCTCTATTATTTGAGTTGAGCATATCCCTAACTTACATTACCTATGAAACTTAAGAAAGAGCCAGCAGGTCACTCCAGGCTTAAAGGTAGTCATGGGAAATAAGAGTAAACTGTTCTCATTAAACATTCTCAGATATGCATATTTTACAAAAAAAGAAAAAGCTCAGAGATGGAATAAGGTTTGGGTCAGATATGGGATGGGGTGTTCACTGGTTATACAACTGGGAAATTTTTTAAAAGCTGAAAGGTTAATAGTTTCTTTCCCATGGTTAGGAAATAGGCATGAATGTCAAATCTACATCAAAATGGTCTCTTCAAAATGTCACGTGGCTTTCTTGGAGATAATCCATTTTGAATCAATAAATCTTTTATTGCTTGAATAGATACTAATCTTTCCACTTCACAGGTGAGAAGTCTAAGGCTCAGAGATGAAGTAAAAGGCCCAAAGTCAAGTAGTTAGAAAGTGCAGGAGCCAGTATTAAAATCTAGCACCAGCCCAAAGACTTCCTCTGCCCCAGGGATATGAGGAGTGGAGGAGGGTGCCTTGAAAGACGCACCATTTTGCCTAAATGAGGAAAGGACAAGTGGAGGCTCTACATAGTGGCACATATAACTTCATCAAGATTTCTTTAAAAAAGATTTAAACAAGTCTGATTTTATTGTAAAGAGGCTTTAGTCTTAAAGATTTATATATATTAGATAATAAGGTATCTTGTAAATAACAATAAATTGTCTGTTAAGATATTTACTAATATAACTATTACGTATAGGGAACAAAATGAGAAGTAAAATTGCTCAGAATATCCAATAATATGAAGAACAGGCCCACTTCCTGGGCTAATCCTTGAATGTTAGTATTCCCAGTGACCTGTTCTCTCTGCAACCATCATCCCTCACAGACTCCTCTCCCCCATGCCACACAACTTAGATTAGAAATGTCTCAACACTTCAGTCCATCCTCTCAACCCACAAAGACACTGGTCTACATACAAGACCCCGGTTCTCCTTTACCTCAACCAGCATATCACTCACTGCCTCCAATTTCTCTACCCCACAATGTTTCATGCTTCTACATGTTATCTACCTAAAACATAAATCTTTCCTCCTCTGCTTAAAAGCCTATTTTCAGAATAAAGTCTGAATTTCTTCACTGGACACAACTCTACCATCTTTATAGCTTCATATTCCATCACACTTCCCCTACCCTGAGCCATACCTTCTGTTCAGCCATATGCTACTTACCATTGCCCAAACATGCATTCTGGATCACATCCCCGAAAACTCTGTGCTCACTATTTCCTCTGGCTAGAGTGCCCTCCTCATTTGGGGGATGTCTGGTACACTCTGACACTAAATATCAACCTAAAAGTTCCTCCCTCTGCAAAGCATTCCCCAGCAAAACAAATTTCTCCTTCTTCGTGCTCTCAAGGTAATCTGTTCACCGCAAGCCCAGGCACTTAGCACACACCATTAGCATTAGTTGTATGCTTAGTTATTGACACAACCCACTAGTGTCCCTGGTTGACCACTATGTACTATATACCCATAATAGGTACTCAGTAAATGAATGAATATGAAAGATTTGATGAGTCACTGAAAAAGTGAACTCCATTAATCTTTGAGTTTCTTAAGGGAAGGAGTGGTGTCTTACTCATTTTTATATCCCTAACACCAGCAAATCTGAGATGCCCAATAAATGTTTGCTAAACTCATTATCATCATAGCTCTTTACGAAAATGTCTCCATTGAGGTATGATTTAATGCCATTCCTTTCTGTGAACTGAGGAATGAGAAATGAGAAAAGTCTCCTTGGACAAAGGTTTAGTGTTATTCAGGGAGACTTCATTTCGATAAATGTATTTCTGATTTGTTTACAATTTTTCTTTTTATACAACCAGCATGTGTTATTTTTACAATCAGGTATTTTCCTTTTGGTGAGAGAAGAGACAACATTAGGAAGAAAGACTGTCAATGTTATTACTCAATTATATAGGATTAGAATCCAAAATAAATTATCCCTGAACTCAGAAAAAGCAGGAAAAAAATTCTCTAGAAACTTCTATGCTTCCATATCTGATAATGAGACTCATAAACTACATCTTTCTCTTTTCTCCTTAACTTCCAGGATGTTTAGAACTAAATTACTCATTCTAGACACAGAGTTTATCTGTTCTTTCATCCTAACTATGTTTGATGCTGTGAAAAAAAATTAGTATATTAAGTATACTTCAATGAACTAAGTGACCTAAAATCATTTTTGGATGCAGGCATACTATAACCACCATATAATAGCTGAAATTAGGCAAAGCCACTTTCTGTAGCATCAAAACAGCAGTAAAGCCTTGAAAAAATTATACACCTCCCAAATCTTGGCAAAATCATCCCCCTCCCTTTTCTAAATTATTTCAATGCATTTTTAACAAGCTTTTTAGTTTTCACTGAGATCTTTAAACCATCACGTATTTAAGCACCATTAAAATCTTCTTTTGTAAAGCAGCAGACTGCCCACGTTGACACACAAAACTTTAGCTCTTCGTTATTCCGCTCCCAGAAACCCTTGTGGTTGCCTTAATTTTGACTTGGAATAAAAGGTCTACTTAAACTGAGAAATAATTCTGTATGATAATTACCAAAGCAATAACTCCTCAAAATAAAATTTTGCTTTAGTACTTGGAGATGCCTAAGAAATAGTACTACAAAAAGCAACAAAAAAATAAAAGTGAAGATTAACTTTTAATAAAACAAGTCTTTGTATGAAAAAAAGTAATGCCAGTCACAAAGAAGGAATACTTATACATATCTTCCACATTCTCTACATAATAGGGCAGACAAGCTCCTAAGAAGTTGAAGCCTATTTTTCTATTGCCGTAATAAAAAAAATGGGAGATATATTTACATTTTCAGAGCTCTTCAAATAGGGGGTAATGTTGACATGAAGTTGCAAGTGTAAATATTTGTTCCCTTCTTGGTTTATAAATTTCATGATGATAAAATTCTGTATATAGAGCCACTAATTAAAAAGGAATCTATTTGCCTTGTAGGATGTTTGAGGTTGTATGTTTATTCGAGATGAATAAAATGGTGTGTACTAGAAAGAAATGGGAATTAGAATTTTGAACTTTACTGGTTTAACAAGTTCCTCCTGGGAAGGAAAAGATATTTCATTTGTCAAACCTAAGAAGCTCCTTCAGATGATAATTTGTGTGAAGATGTAGCAGTGTAGTAAAAATTAACCTTGACCTTGAAAGGAAGGAAGGATGATGTGTGATGAAGAAACAGCAAATTAAATGCTTCAGGAAAAGGAAGACAATTTTCCATTACTTTGATTTTAGGGTCACTTGACAACACCTTTTAAAGGGACGTAGTAAAATGAAATCCCCTCATTGATCAAGATTGCTTTATTATGCTATTCAGAGAACTAGCTAAACAAAATCGATTATCACATAGCATATACACACGAACAGCCAGAACTACTACTATTTACTTCTATACTAATCTGGAATCTACACTTTAAGCTTGAATTGATCTCTTACAGTAAGAATCACCACTGCAAACAACTAACAGTTATTGAGTTCTTATTATATGCCATGGACTGTCCAAAGCACTCTGTGTATTAACTAATTTGATTTACCAAACAGCTCTGCGCAATGAGTACTATTATCCCCAATTTATGAAATAAAAAATAAAGATATTTAAAAACACATATATCTCACATAGTGAACTAATTTCTCTAACTTCTCTTACTGCTAGGAGGTCCAGGACTGAAAAACAGGGAATCAACTCTACGAAAATTGATATCCAGCCCTTCCCTCCTCCCTCCATAAAACATCTCTAGGCTCAGGCATGGATTTCTTCCCTTCTCACTGATGCTCTTTTTTTTTTTAAAGATTGGCACCTGAGCTAACAACTGTTGCCAATCTTCTTTTCCTTTTTTTTTTTCTTCTTCTCCCAAAAGCCCCCCAGTACATGGTTGCAGATTCTAGTGTGACTGCCTCCGGTTGTGCTATGTGGGACGCTGCCAGAGGAGCGGTGTCATGTCCATGCCCAGTATCCGAACTAGCGAAACCCTTGGCCGCTGAAGCGGAGCGGCACAAACTTAACCACTCAGCCCATATGAGCCGGCCCTTGCTCTTTCTTTCTTAACTGCCCTGGGAATCTGGCCTCAGGCCTCTGCTCTTCTAATGCACTCTCCCTCAAGTAAGCTCATCAGGTCCCATTCCTTTAAATGTCAGCTATACATTGATGGCTCTCAAATTTGTGTCTCCAATTTAGACCTCTTATTCAAGATCTCGACTCTCCAGCTGACCGCCCTGGGTCTCCATTTGGATGTCCAACAGGCCTCTCAAATTCACAGCCAGGAATAGAACCACTGATTTGTTTTTTCTCAAATCACATTTCGACATCATCTTCCAGCATTCCCTACCAGTAAATAGCATCATCCACCCAGAATCATCCTTAAGTCCCTTCCCTCTACGTCCTACATACAATCCATTATTAAGTCCTTCTGGCTTTATCTCCAAAAAATATCCTAAATCTGACCTTCTCTTCCTCTACTCTCCCTGGACCCCACATTAGAGTTACATGGGCCATCTTTCTGTCCCTCTTAACACCCTTGGCTTGTTTTCAACTCATGGCTTTTACCTGGGCTGCTGCTTTTGCTTAGGACACTCTTCCTTGAAGCAAAGCTGCATCTTCAGTTTCACTCAGGTCTGAACCCAAACGTCACCTTCTCAGAGAAGCCTTCCCAGACCAGTCCTACCAAATCTTTAGAACACCTATCACTTAAGAGAACTGAATGAGTCTTATGGTTTCACTTGGTAACATGTTTATTGTAAGCTCCTTGAGGGTCATGTCGTTCCTGCTCACTGCAATTGTCTAGAACAATGCCTGGCACACAGCCGGCATTCAATATTTGTTGATTTCAAGACTGGAAGTAGAGGATAACTATGAAATCAACTAAGAAAACACTGACTTACAGTCCATCAATCACTCAAGAAATAAACAACACAGGACAGCCAACAGTAGCCACCCAAGTGAGTTTGTGCTTTGCTTTCTCATTCCCATGGGGACTGCAAGACCTCTGTTTACAATAATCCTTTTGATGGCAACTCAAAGTAAATAATACATTTTACATCATGACCTAGAATACATATATGTACATATTTAACTAAAACAGAAGTTTCATGAAATAGTACTCACCCTTTGTACATGGGACATGCTACGATTTTAGTGGGTTTTTTTCCTTTAATGCTGGTAGCAAACCCAGATATTGATTTCACAACCAACTAACGGGAGAGAATTCAGTTTAAAGAACACTGATCTCATGCCTATATTTTAGTTTTCTAGGTAAAATTGCTGCCTACACCTGATAACTTCAAATGAGTCACTTCACCTCGCTGAGCCTCACCTCACCTGTGAAATAAATCCCTCTGTTAACTATTCATAGAGTGGCTGACTTGCGTAGAACAGATTGAGAGTGCCAGCACCTTGGGAAGGAGAAGATTCTACTAGAATTCAGTCTAATTATCAAGGCACACCAATGGGGCAACTTCTACCTCCCTCTCTTCCCCTCGGCCGCCACATCCAATTCATCAGCAAGTTCCATTAGTTTCACCTCCAAAACACATTTCAGATCTGTCCTCTTCTCTTCATCCCCACTGTTACATCCCAGCCCATGCCTCCATCACCTCAACAGCCTCCTCCCAGGGCCGCCTGCCTCTCTTGCCCCCATAACGCCTCCCACACACAGCAGCCTCAGTGACCTTTAAAGTTCTGTTTTTTAAAAATTTCAAGCCTATAGAAAAGTTGCAAGAATATTACAATAAATACCCATATGCCCTCAACAATTTGCCACCTTCTATTTCTCTCTCTCTCTCTTTTCTTTTCTAAACCACTTGAGAATAAGCTGCAAAGACCATGACCCTTCACCTCTCTTAAGAACAAGGACATTCTCTTCAAAACTCCAACGGATTATCAAATTCAGGAAATTTCACATTGATACAATACTGTTATCTAATATTCAGTCCATATTCAAATTCTGCCATTTATTCCAATACTGCCCTTTATTGCAACTTTTTTTTCTAACCACACATTTAATTTAATTGTCATGTCTCTCATTTCTCAGTGATTTAAAAAACACAAATTAGATCATGTCATTCCCCAACTTTAAACTCTCTGCCGCTCTTCCCTGGGTCTCTCTGCCATAGCATACGAACTGCCTTTTTCTTCCTCAAACACAGGTACTGGACCCTTCCCTCCATGAGCCCTTCAGCTCTTCCTACAGCTGACCCCTCATCCTCTCATCTCTCCTCAGGAACTTTCCAGAGCACAGCATCTATAGCCGCACTCCTTGGTTTTTATCTGTCACTCCGCTCTTGATCTCCTTCACATCACTTAACACAGTCTTTAATTATCTTGTTGGTTTATTTGCTATCAGCACCTCTCCTAGTATAATATAAACTCTGTGAAAAAAAGGGGCATCTCCAAGAACAGTGCTTGGCTCAGAGTAGGCACTCAGTAAATATTTTTGAATGAATAAATGAAAGAATTAATAAATAAACTGCTAAAAAAAGAAAGTGCCGTGTCAATGACAGCACTGTGTAAGGCTGCACACTGATAGGTGCAAGTCAGTAAGGCCCCTTTTCTTCCACGGGATATTACGGTACATGGTCACAGCCAGAGTGCATCCAACATTAACACTCATCCCAAGGTAAGCACTGTGAAGATTACCAAGATGAATAACAAGATGGTTTAGCATGCCAGAACAAGATGGTTTAAAGTGCTAGAAAGACATACATCCTCAGCTCAAAACAGGAAGCCCACAGCATTATAAATAAAGACCTGGCTCTGGAGTCAGAAGACGGATTTGACTCCCATCTGTGTGGCCCTAACTCTCTCTGGGCCTCAATTGCCTCATATGTTTTGTAAGGATAATGACTACTCCTTAGCCCATCAGAGAGGAGAGGGTGCTACAAGAAAGAGAGTAGGTGGGAGACTCCAGTTTCCATTTGTTCTCCAAGGACTCAAAGGCCAATCTTTTACCCCTAAATTCAAAATTACTTTGTAAAATGTCAGAGGTTGAAATGACTTTTGTTTCTATTTGATTTCTTCTACTTTTTTCCATCTGCAGATGTCTACAGATTATCTTAGTAAGATTTTTATAACACCAGGCAATTGGCTTTCTTACATTCCTAAAGTATCTATTTTAGACCTTCCTAGTAATCACTATACATCCCACAGGGTTATGTAAAAACACACACTGTCTCTTCTTTTAACCAAATTTTAGCCTCAGACATTGATAGATCATAATTTCTTTTATACTACAAACATTTGCATTGCTTATTTCATTAGCTCATGAAAGTGTTTCACAGAAAAAAAAAATAGCAATTAAAATGATCTCTCTCAATAGCCAACATGTTTAAACAAGCAAAATGAAAATGAAAAGATCAAACGGATCTATTTGAAATTAGCTGATAACTGATTGGGCGATTCACTGGTCATCATTAAATAAAGAGATTCTTGTTGCTACTCATCCTAGATCAAGACATGGAGGGGCCAGCCCCATGGCCGAGTGGTTGGGTTCACATGCTCTGTGTCAGCGGCCCAGGGTTTCACCAGTTTAGATGCTGGGCATGGACCTAGCACCGTTCATCAAGCCATGCTGATGCAGCATCCCGCACAGCATAACCGAAGGACTTACAGCTGGAATGTACAACTCTGTACCGGGGGAGCTTTGAAGAGAAGAAGAAAAAAGATTGGCAACAGATGTTAGCTCAGGTGCTAAACTTAAAAAAAAAAAAAAAAAAAGATATGGAGGCCCAAGTAAGAAGCTACTCAAATCTAAAATGCAAACCAAGGTATGAAATTCAGAGACTTGCCCTTAGGACTTTCAATTAGGTCTCATGTTTAAAATCTCTGTATGTTACCTCTGACACAGGATCAGAAAATATGACACATGTCTCCTGATCATCCTAGACATACTCTCCAAAAACTGTCCAAGTTTAGTGAAAAATCTGTCTGACTGTTTCTGAACAGGTTGTGGTGTTTCTGCAATGAAGCAAGAGACAAATGGAAACTTAATGTTAGCTAATAAACATTATAAGTACTTGCACTCATTCAACAGAGGTGAGCGAAAAGATAAGCTCTTTGTGGAGCTTTTCCATCTAGAGAGGACAACTGAAGTTAAAAAAAAGACCAAACAGGGGCCAGTCCCATGGCCGAGTGGTTAAGTTCACAGGCTCTACTTCGGCGGCCCAGGGTTTCGCCAGTTTGAATCCTGGGCACGGACCTAGCACTGCTCATCAAGCCATGCTGAGGCAGCGTCCCACATGCCACAACTAGAAGGGCCCACAACTAAAATATACAACTATGTACTGGGGGGGCTTTGGGGAGAAGAAGGAAAAATAAAAAAAATAAAATCTTGGGGCCGGCCCCGTGGCTGAGTGGCTAAGTTTGCGCACTCCACTTTGGCAGCCCAGGATTTCACCAGTTCGGATCCTGGCATCAGACATGGCACCACTCACCAAGTCATGCTGAGGTGGCATCCCATAGGCCACAACTAGAAGGACCCACAACTAAAAAAATACACAACTATGTGAGGATAAAATCAAAGAGCATATGTAAAGGGCTGAGTCCAGTGCCCAACACACAATATATACTTAATAAATGTTGGTGGGCATTATGATGATTACCAGCAAATAAATCCAAATGAAAAAGTGGGTTCTGAATCAAAAGTCTCCAGGGTCCAACAGATGACCAAATTAGAGAAATCAGATGACTCCTCATCAATCGCTGTTAAATGATTTCTCTCTGACAATAAGCAAATCAACTAGTGGTTACAGTCATTTTCTCTGAGGCCACCTACACTGTACCCTGAGTGAAACCAAAAAGATTAGTCCAAGAAAAATTCTCCTAAAGAAGAAATGAGCCACACAATTTTGCCAATTTACTAAAACAATTAAGAACCCCTTTATTAAAAATGAAGCCACCTGAAATAGTTTACAGAAATTGAGATAGAATCCATATAAAAATATGGCAGATTTAAAATAAAATAGCCCCACAAACAAAAATTATGCTGCTGGAATTTGCCAAGACATGATGTCACTAAGGCACGCTTTTAGAGTCCAGAATATTTGTGAAAATAAACCAAAAAAACAAGAACTCCATTAGCTTATCATGCATCTTCAAACACAAACACTGCCATAAAATCAGAATGCTTCTAAGATCAAACATATTTCCTTCAACTTAAAATATTAGGTAAAAGACAATTCTCAAGCATTCATCCAAACACTCAATAATCCGTGGCTTTAAATCATTTAGTTAATTGAGCAAAAAGTAAAAACGTTTTTGTTCATTCACTTCCATCAGAACTGAAAACAGTGTCAAAAGAGGAAGAAGGCTTTCACTATTGCTTTGTTGAATACCTGGATCAGACTGACCACCCTTTAAGATAGTCTTTGTGTACTCCACCACCCAAACCAAGCCACACGGAGCAGCTGCTCACTGACCAACTGGTCTGCGGAATTCAATGAACGACAAAAGGCTACCTTAATTCAATAAGATAATCAGCACACATTTACCCACCACCCAGAGTCTAACCATCTGCAAGGCGGCAGAGCCAAATGCCTATAAAACAACTGGCAGTGTGCAAACATGTCTTCGTGTCCCTCACGTCAATGAAATTTCTCTCTTAGCAACAGCTAAAAAGAAGCTGAACTTTCAAAAAAGTTTCAAGATATCATGATCTAACAACTTGTTAGTAAGTTATTTTGAGTGCCACTGAGATTTCCAGGCCAGATGGGTAATATGTTTTATTCAATTGAGTCTTGTATGGGGATAACAAAATGTGAGACAGACACGATCTGGATCCTTTCATTGTTCAAGAGGCAAACCAACCTCATAGCTTCCAAATAACAGCAGGAGCAATGTAGCAGGAAAGAAAAGAGAGAGAGAGAGAGAGAAGGAAAAAAAAAAACAGCGAAAATCCAACTACAAGAGCAACTTCAGAGCAGGAAACCAGTAACAATTCAGACTTCAGAATCTGACATCTGCCTTAGGCCAGGATACCATTCAGCAAAACATGCATCTATAGTGATTAAAACTACCAAATAATAATAATGATGATGATAATTCAACATAGAAGTTTAAAAAAAAAAAGATAATGGGCACTATAAACGGAATTCAATATAGAAGTTCATTTTCTTTCTAACACATTACACCTAAATCAACGGATGCAGTATTTCTCAAAGTGTGGGATTCAAGATGCTCTGAGATGAAACTTGAGATGTTTGAGGTGATCTGAATCACACAGAGAGAGAAAGCTCTCTCTTTCAATTGTTCCCTTTTCAATTTTCTCTGAGACCTTCTCATTAAGTCAATGAGAAAGCCTCAGTTTCGTGCCACTGTCTTTCACCTCTCTAACGTTGGCTAGTCTTCCTTTGAGAGAGCAGGCCTCAGGCTCGGAGCCTTGGAGGATAACAGTATCCAGCCACATTTTAATAAAACCTTTTTTAATAATAACTTTTACAAGTTACCTTCTACTTATGACAAGGTATACTTGTTTTCCACTTAGGGTAATGATATAGTTTCCTTTTTCAATAGATCTATTAAAGAAAGTGAGGCAGTTTAATTTTTAATGAGTATTCTAATTACACTTCTCTTTGTAAATTTACATTTTGAAAAACTTTCAAGCTTACAGAAAAGTTGGCAGTATACAATGAATGCTTGAATATTTTTCACCTAGATTCACCAATTATTCACATTTTTGCCTAATAATTTTATCTACACCTGTATCTATCTATACTCACATATATATTTATATACACACACTTTTGTTATAGTTGTTACTGAACCATGTGAAAGTAAGCTGCAGCAGCATGTCACTTCACCATTAAATACTTCAGAAGGTATTTCCTAACTCATAAGGACATAATCTTAGATAACCAAAATGCCATCATCATATGAAGAACATTAACATTAATGTCAATCGCCCCTAATATCTGGTCCAAATTCAAATGTATCTAATTGTCCCCCAATTGCTAGTATAGAAGTCAACCAAGGTTCATGCATGGCATTTGGTTGTTATGGTTCTTTAATGGGACAATGTGAAAAAAAATATTAAGAAAATAATTAATATGGACAGTATATGAAAGTGGCAAAAACTGTAATGGAATCACACTTTGATTTGAAAAACACTGAACTAAACAATGGCCTGAGAGGAGTAGGGGAGAAGTAATCTAAATAATTAATAAAGAAAAAGAAAAAAAACCCTCTGCTATTAAACTCATTTATAGCACACAAAGCTATGAAGGAAAACATTTAAGATCTTCTCTTTCTTTACAGGGCCTTGAAAAAGGACATAGTAAGTCAAAATATCACTGTCAAAACATAGAGCTATATGCCAAAACGTGCTTCATTAAAAATTCCAGAGCTGATACATGTTCAAAATAACCAGCTCATCTCTTTTATTGAATGGGCACTGTATTAGGTTCTCAAATGTATCATCTCATTAAATCCTAATTGACAGCTCTATGAAGAATATTTTATTATTCCTATTTATAGATGAGATGACTGAGATTCAAGGAGTTAGCATGGGCCTTTGTTTTCTTTCCATTATTAGAACTTTTTCAAGAAGAATGTACTCATACATTTCTTACATATCTAAAAAAAATAAATTTTAAAAGAGAAAAAGTCAAAAGTATAAATCTATTTCTTGTTAAAATATGTATACAAATGTATGTATAATATTTATTTACAAGTGCTTTAAGAAAGCTTAGAAGAATACATACAAATCACTAACTGTAGTTGTCTTTGGAAGGCTGTTTTAAGGGGAAGAACACACAGGGCCTTTATAACTTCTTAAAAGTCAAAAAATTCAAATTCTAAATTTAAAATGCCCATATTCTTTCCATCATACTATGCTGCCACCAATACGTTTCAAGTACTACCACGCATTAGACATATTTGGTTTTAATTTAATGGTAAAAAATTATTACATTATAGTTTGTTACAACAAAGATTTGGATATATCATACATGTACAATATATTACATCATAGCTTCTAAAACCCAATACTGTGTTCTATCTCTCTTGCAGGAGGTTATGTTCACTCTCCCTCCCCCCCCCCTCAACTCCCATGCAACGTGATCACCTAATACACGAGGATAACAAAAAGATGGCAACAGGGAATAAGTTTACTAATAAGAACACTTCTTTACTGAATAGACATGTTTCTAAAATGTTATGGGGAATTAAGACTGAAATTTTTAAACATGCCAGGAAAATTTACTATTCAAAGGAATGGATTAAATTTATTAAACAAATGATATATTATGAAGATGTGAGATTCATACTCAGAAAGCAAGGATGGTTAAATATTAGGAAACCAGTTATTATAATTAATAATATTAAAGATCAAAGGAGAAAAATCATATCTCCATAAATGCTGAAAAGACACCTGATAAAATTAAAAATCCATCCACAATGAAACTTCTTTAACATAGTAAGTACATAAGCCAGCATCCCACTCCCTACCCATGTTTAATGGCGATATAATGAAGTATTCCCCAAAAACATATCCACTATCACCAATATTCTTTAACATCATTAAAGAGGTATTAGAGCTGATAAAAATCAGACAAGAGAAAGATTTAAGATATAGAAATTACAAAAGAGGAAGTAAAAATTATCATTATTTGCAGATCACAGCATTACATATGGGGAAAATCCAAGATAATAAACTAAGAATTATTATAAACAAAAAGATAATTTAGTAAGGTGGCTAGGCACAAAATTAATTTGTAAAAATCAATAACTTTCCTGTATTAAAAAAAGAGCCAATTAGAAAGTAATGGAAGAGTCTATTTACAATAGCAACCCAAAAAGATCATACCTAGGAATTAATTTAACAAGAAGTTAACATCCTTCATACATACTACCAACACTCTATACTCTATACATTTATACTCATATCCAAAAGACTTTCAATGGATGATAATGGTTATATTACAGAAACATCTACAGATAAAATCATATAATGTCTGGGATTTGCTTCAAAATAATTCAGTAGTGGCAGGGGCCAGAGGGAGTGGGTAGGGATATAACTGAAACAAGAGTGGTCATGGGCTAATTATTTTCATAGCCAGTAATGGGTGAACACTGCTCTTGATTTTTATGTATGCATAAAATTCTCCACAATAAAAAAAAAATTTAAGTAAAAGAATAGATTAAAAAAGTGGAACGATATATCTGTTCTTCGATATAAGACTCAATATTATAAGAATGCCATTCTATACACTGAAAACTCCAATAAAATTACAACAAGATCTTTTGAGTACTAAGAAGCTGATTCTAAAGTTTATGTGGAAAAATAAGCAAGCACAATTAGCCATGAAGATTCTGAAAAAGAAAATAAGGGAGCATTAGCCTACCAAGAAAGAACAAGAGAGAAAGAAAGAAAATAAAAAGTGTCAGTGAGAATGTGGAGAAATTAGAACCCTCATACATTGCTGATAGCAATGCAAAATGGTACAACCACTGTTGAAAGCAGTCAGGAAGTTCCTCAAAAAGTTAAACATAGGGGGCCAGCCTGGTGGCATAGTGGTTAAGTTCACATGCTCCGCTTCAGAGATCTGGGGTTCACGGGTGTGGATTCCAGGCATAGACCTACACACTGCTCATCAAGCCACGCTGTGGTGGTGTCCCACACACAAAATAGAGGAAGACTGGCATAGATGTTAGCTCAGTGACAATCTTCCTCAAGCCAAAAGAGGAGGATTGGCAACAGATGTTAGCTCACGACCAATCTTCCTCACCAAAAAACTCCACAGTTAAACACAGAATTATCAAATGACCCAACAATTCCACTCCTGGGTAGGTATCCAAAAGAACTGAAAACACATATTTAAATAAATACTTTTACATGAGTGTTCACAGCAGCACTATTTACGCTGTCTACAAGATATACACTTTAGATTCAAAGACATAAATAGGTTGAAAGTAAAAGAATGGAAAAAGATATACCATGTAAACAGTAACCAAAGGAAGGTGAAGTGGCTATATTAATATCAGAAAACAGACTTCAACATGAAAGTTCTTACTAGAAACAAAAAAGGCCATTGTATATGATAAAAGGGTCAATACATTAAGAAAACATAACAACTATAAATACTGTATATATGTACCTAACAACAGAACGTCAAAATACATCTAGAAGTGACAATACTAAAAGAAGAAAGAGACAAAGTCAACAATAGTTGGAGTCTTCAATTTTATACTTTCAATTATAGTATAACCATGCAGAAGATCACAGCAAGGAAATACAAGTCTTAAACAGCACTACAAACCAACTAGACCTAACATATAGACCCCTATAGATGTCTCCACCCAACAACAGCAGAATACACATTATTCTCAAGTGCACATGGAACATTTTTCAGGATAGACTATATGTTAGGCCATAAAGCAAGCCCCAATAAATGTAAAAGGACTAAAATCATACAAGTATGTTCTTTAACCACAATGGAATGAAATTAGAAATCAATAACAGAAGTAAATTTAGGAAATTCACAGCCCAGTGTAAATATTTGGGCAACAGTGAATGAGAGTGAGGTGGCTGGAGAGGTCAGATGGCAGGTAGGGGCCAGAGTCTGATGGGCAACAGCTCAAGGCATGCCATACAGGAAACTCTCTTCCAACTGTGTCAGATTTAACACAGCAAGGATCTCTGACAAGTGCACTTCTACATCATTAAAGCCAATAGCTAATCAGCTATAATAAATCCTTTTCTGAATCCTCAGGTTCACAAAATGATCATAAGGAGTTAGTGAAACACAGGCTGACACAGAGGGCTAGCTAAGACCCTCTAGAAACCCACAGAATTTAAGTGGCAAATGATTTCAAGTGACCTATGTATTCTTGGAGATGGTAATACTGTACCATGGAGGCCACTCGCCTCTTGCCTTCAGCCTCCTCCTCCCCTACATTCCAAAGCAAAACTGGAGACAGCTCCAACAGGTTAAATGAGGTTAAGTGAAATAAAAGTGGGAAAGTTAATTGAGTTAAAATTATCAAAGGCAAAAGTGAAGCTGTGTATTGAGATCTACATTTCTGACAGATATAAAATTATGATGTGATTTTTTTTTTTTTAAAGGCATCATAGGGGAGCGGCCCTGTGGCCGAGTGGTTAAGTTCGCTCGCTCCGCTTCAACAGCCCAGGGTTTCGCCAGTTCAGATCCTGGGCGCAGACATGGCACCGCTCATCAAGCCCACTGAGGCGACATCCCACATGCCGCAACTAGGAGGACCCACAACTAAAAATATACAACTATGTACCAGGGGGCTTTGGGGAGAAAAAGGAAAAATAAAATCTTTAAAGGCATCATAAATTAGTGGAGAAAGTAAGACTTTTAATATATGATCCTGGAACATTCAGTCAGCTATTTAAAAAAAGAAGAAGAAGAAACATACACCATTTACCAAAATAAAAATTGCAAATGATTTTAAGGATTTAAGTAGAACACCACTAAAGACAAACAGAAAACTGCAAGGAAATACCAGTAAATGCCTCTCTGAACTCAGAATGGGGAAGAACTTTCTAAAACAAGCAAGAGAAAAAAAAATCACAAAAATTGGTAACCATAAACTTTATAGCTCAACTGAATAGTACTTGCATACTCATAAAAATATAAACACAATACAAATACTGACCTAAGCAAAAATGATGACAATTATACTGAGATGAGAAGGGCAACGGGAAACGGAAGGCTATATGTGTTTTAAGAGAACTTTGCCCTTATTTTCCTTGGCAAGAAGTCAATAGAAAATGTCTAAAATTGAAAATCAAGAAACAGCATTATAAGAATGTTGTTTAAAAATATAGAACTCTAACTTCCAGATGAAATTACCAAAGACGGTTGAAAGAGTTGAAGATGGTTGCTTCCAGGGCATAGGGATGAAGGATGGAGAGATAACCACACTAGTTTTTGAGCAATGACCATTAAACAAAAAAAAAGTTCAAGTTGTTCATAATCAAAGAAATGCAAAGTAAAGTACAGGGATCCGCTCTTCCCTCTACCACATTAGCAAGATAAAAAGTAAGAGCTAGGAAGCCCTTACATGGCCCCTCTTACTGTGCCCAAGAGCATAAGCTGCCCTTTTTATCACAGCCCAGGAAAAGCTCACTACCTCGCTATCTCAGGGCCATGCAGTTGCTGAAAATTATCCCTATGTAGTCTGTGCTATTATCATTTCCATTTGTCAGCTAAGGAAACCAAGACAGACTGAACTTGCCCAGTGGAAAAGTCAGGATTTGAACCTAAGCATTCTGGCTCCAGAGTCAGCTCCCCATAAGACTCCTTTTAGAATGATCTCTAAGATCTCTTTCAGCAAAAATGAGGGCCCTGCCTAATTAACACTTCTAGACTGTTTCCTCAACCACATAAGTAGGCCCTGTTTGTTTATCTATAAAAGAAGAAAGTTAGCCTCGGGCAGTGATTTGCTGCACATTGGCATCACCTGGGGATCTTCAAAAAGTTTGCCTGGCTCCCATTCCCACCCCAACAGTCTCATTTAACAGGTGTGGGGTGTGATCTGGGCATCAGAACTTTTTAAAGCTGTTCAGATGATCCTAATGTGCAGCAAAGTCTGGGAACCACTGGCCTAAGTTAAATGACCTGTTGAAGGAGGGGAGAGGTGAGAGGCTCCAGAAAAACACTCATAAATACACAAGCCCAACATTTTGCATACAATTTCAGGGGTTCACAAACTCCCTGAAGGGGGTCCTTGGATCTCATCTTAAAACCCCTGAACTTGGTGATCTCAAAGATCGCCTGCAACTCTAAAATTTTATTCTTCAGTTGAAGAATTATCATACAACAGTTTTACCAGATTAACTCATAATAGAGACAAGGGATGAATTTGCTGATTTTGGGTTTTCTATTCTGAAGCACAAACTCTAAGTTCAATTAATCAGTGGTGTCCTTTGGGTTGTGTATTTGGAAGAAATCATTTGGAAGAAAGGAGGAAACGGCACTGTCTGAGCTGTTTTTAACCAAATGCAAAGATTTCTAGAAAGTGAAAGCCTGTAGTGAGGAAAAAGGGAAAGGAGCAGGCCCATCGTCAAATTATCTTGGGAAACTGTGGGTTAAGCAAGTTAAATTTCAAAACTCCTCAGAGACTTTAAATCTCAGAACTTTATCAGCATCATTAACAGATGCACTTCCTTCTACCTCAGAACACGGTGCAGGAAAAGCTACCTTATATGACATCACACTATAAATTTTAAGTCTCTTCAGTGACTCCTATGACAAACACTAAAAGGCGTTTAGAAGTCCAGGTTTATAAGAACTTAATGTAAGGCTCTTTTCTTTAAAAGAAATTTTTCTTCATGAGGAAAACAAGAGGCAGTGTAGTGTAATGGTTAAGTATACAGATGATAGAGCCAAGATGCCTGGGTTTGAATCCTGGCTCTACTATACAATACCTATGTGATCCTGGGCAAGTCCTTTAACCTCATGTGCCTCAGTTCCCTCCTTTGTAAACTAAGAGTGAAAAGAAGTACTACTTCATAGGCAAGTTACTATATTTAAAGCACTTTAAGTAGCGCCTGTCTCATAGTCAACAATACGTAAATGCTAGCTGTTGTTACTCATTCCTAAAGAAAAGAAAATTTCAATCACTCTGAAAATGAAGATGACCCCACAGGTCATTTGAGAAGGACTCACATAGCTGCATGTCTTGGCATGTTTCAACTGATAATTTTAATTACCATTTGAATATGGCTTATATTTTGTAACTTCTGTAGTGCCTAGTACAGTGCTTTGTATGTTACAAGAATTCAACAGATATGTGTCGATTTCATCCAAATAAATGAGGTGACTGGCAGGTGGTAAAGTGGCTGTACTCCATCCTGTGTGCCAGGATTGAAACACCAGCTCCAATAATTCCTGTGTACTCGTGGACAAGGTACCTTCTCTGGCCTTTTTCTTCACTTGTAAAATTCCATTAATAACAGTACTAATCTCTCAGGGTTCATATAAAATTATTTTATATATATTAAATACTTAGAATATTACCTGGTACATAGTAAGCACTAAGTGTTTAATATTAATATCTTCTTTCACGTTTTATTTAGAGTCTTCAAATCTAATACGAACTGTTTATTACGCACAGTTTACAAGGCAGAAGTACATTTTTTCCTTTTTCTTTTTTTTTTGCTGAGGAAAATTCACCTGAGCTAACATCCATGCCAATCTTCCTCTATTTTGTATGAGGGTCACAACCACAGCATGGCTGACGAATGGTGTAGGTCTGCACTTGGGACCTGAACCTGCAAACCAGGGCCACAGAAATGGAGTGCGCTGAAGTTAACCACTACACCACAAGGCTGGCCCCCAAGAAGTACATATTTTAACCATGTTCTTTTGCTTATGTTGTATATCACAGACAAAATGGGGAACTTCAATGGTCACAGACACAAATCATGAATTTCAGGAGAGTCAAGGCACTTCCCGCAAGATATATGGTGATGTTCTACTATGTCAAACAAAGATGACCTAAAAAGTGGTGGTCTTGATGATAACTACTTAGTTTACTTTACTCTGAAATTTTTAGAAGCTAGAAAAATACATACAATTGGTACCTGATCAATGTTCTGCAAACTGCCTTCAGGTTTGTGTTCATACCCTAGCAAGATTTATTGCTAACCAACGTGCCAGGCTAAATTGAAATCAAGATATTACACAGTTTTCCAATAAAGAAGTGATTTTATAAGTTGGTATAAATACTTTGAGGGGATGTAATTGTTGGCATCTTGTCATATTTCAGTAGTTGATGGAAAAAGAGATAAGTTGGAAGGTTTACAGAGGGTCAGAGCTCATCAGATGAAAAGATCACCTTTTTTTAACAGCTCTAGAAAGGACATTTATAGGCAGACTACTAAACAGTTATTCTCTAACAATAGGAACAGTCAGTATTTTCAAAGCATTCCAATTAACTGCAGCTACTGCAGAAGATTCTACGAAAACACCGTGAAATGAAAGGAAATGAAGAATTCTTGAGGTTAACTGTCATTGTGAATCTTTATTTGATATTTATTTTTTCTGAGTTCTTACTAAGAACTGAAAGAATGTAATATACATCCTTCTTCATGCTATTTTTTCCAACTGTATTAAGATATAATTGACACATAACATTGTGAGCATGATATTGTTCTTTTTTTAATAAGTCAGTTTCTTTTTCAGCCTATTTAGAGTTCTCTAATTGGGGATTAGAATTTAAATAAAAATCAAAATTTTTCAGATGTCGTTTAGTCTTTAAAACGTCACCAAGGAGCCTATTCTTATTGAGTTGCCTTACATATTTTCATGTGCTCTGTGGGCATTTAAATGAAAGACATTTGTCTACAATTTTAAATACACTTCTTAGAAAACATTTTGGATATCCAAACTCCTATTGTTAAAAACTCTCAAGCTATTATTGCCAAATCCATTCTTCAGTTCTTCAACTTGTGAGTAAAGAAATACTAAATGGAAGCAGGAAGCAGTCCCTGTTCCTGCCCTCATGGAAATGATTCAGTATGTACCATCAGACCTAGAACTCAGGCCTCTTGACCCTCAGCCTTCAAGCAGCATTACTCCCATAAACTGTGATTCATTCCTTTCTAAGCAGACTTAGACCATGTTACACCATGGCACTAACCTTCAAAGATCTGCAACCCCCAATGCAAAAACTGCTTTAGAAGAGGATACTAAAACCACTGTGTGGCGGGCAGAATACTCCCACACACACAAAGATGTCCACTTCCTAATGCCAAGAACCTGTGAATCTATCACCTCACATGGCAAAAATGACTTTACTGATGTGATTAAGTGAAGGACTTTGAGATGGGGAGATTATCTTGGATTATCTAAATGGCCCCAACCTAATCACATGAATCCTTTAAAAGCTGAGAGCCTGTCCAGGCTATGGTCAGAAAGAGATGTGACTGGAAAGAGATGTAATGCTGTTGGCTTTGAAGATGGAGGGAGGGAGCCACGAGCTAAGGAATACAGGCAGCCTGTAGACACTGGAAAAGATGAAGAAACAGATTCTCCCCTAGAGCCTCCAGAAAGGAAGAGAGCCCTGCTGGCACCTTGATTTTAACCCAATGAGATCAATGTTAGACTTCCAACCTACAGAACTGTAAAACAATAAACTTGTATTGTTTTAAGCCACTAAGTTTGTGGTAATTTGTTACAGCAGTAAAAGAAAACTAATACACACTGAATGAAAGGTTATTCACACGGTCTCAGAGTATCACTGTACAGATTACCTATTAACGACAAAAGGGAAAAGATGCCTTTATAAAGAGAGATCTGGGACACCACCTTAAGTAACTGATCAAATAAGCACTGCCAGTAATGAGACAACGTGAAAGGATATATCTCTTAAGATGACCAAAGAGGAAATACAACATCACCCATGCAGTATACTTGCCAAAAATGTTTACCCTGAATCTAGTCATGAGGACACACTCAGACAACTGTGGGACATCATACAAGACAACTGGCCTAGATTCTTCAAAAATGTCACTGATAAGAGAAGCAAAAAAAGAAGGAAAACCATTCTCTATTAAAGGAGATACAACAACAAAATGCAGTGTGTGATCCTTAACTGGATCCTAGAACAAAAACAAAAGTTATAAATGACATTTTGGGGCCATTGGGGGAAACATAAACTGTCTAGTATATAACATTTGTTCCACTATTGAATCTCTTACATGAGATACGAGTATTGTAGTTATATAGGAGAATGTTCCTTGATATATAATTATTACTATAACAATATTATAATATCTTAAATCATGTTTGCTATTTATTTTCAAATAGTTCAGACAAAAAATATGATGACGTATATATATGTGTATATACACACACATATAAAAATATACACAGGAGAGAGAAAAAAACAAATGTGGCAAAATGTTAACAACTGATAAATCTAGAAAGAAATACAGAGCTTATTGTACTACCCTTTAAACTTTTCTGAAATACTGCACTTCTGTAAATTACAAAGTTAGGGAGGAGCTATCTCCCTGCCTACCGTCCCAGTCTCCTCACACCCTCCAGCAGTCTAACTGCACTAGCTTTGTTCTTCAGACAGGTCACACTCTTCTACTAGCAGATCCTGTTTTCTGCTGCTCTACTCACATCTCAAGGTTCAATAGCTGGGATTGGGTTTTGATATAAGATAGAAGATCATACATGATTTTAAAACACCAGTTTTGGAAACAAGTTGATTAAATATCAAATAGGAATTATCATTTGATATCCTTAACACTGGATTTCAGTTTGAGCATTCTTTGTTTCTCTTACTACTGTTTCTCTTACTCCATATAACCTTTACTCTCTGTTTCTTGAACTCCATCATTCCCATTTATGAGCTGAGAGGGTCACGAGCATGGCAGTAAACCGTGGATAAAAATCAGGACTGGCCACATCAGAAACTACTACAGAAACATTCAAGTGTGTCTCTGGCTCCCAGCCCACATCACTCCCAAATATCACAGGCAGCCGAGACAAGGCTCACCTCCTTCCTGTAGGCCTCATTGCTTTCCAGATGGCAGCTTACTGACATCAAAGAAAATGGAAGAAATTATCTAAATTCACCAGGCTAGTCTCATTCCCTCCCTTGAAGTGTGGAAGAGTCATTGATATCTCAATCACCTCTTCTGCAATACCTTTTTCCCTGCATGCTAAGATTTTGCAATGCTAAAAAAGGGGGGCCTGGGGGTATACTGGACTAACAGATGGAGGATTAAGAACAAAGACCTCCCTGACAGAGGGAACAAGAGCTAAAATGTTTGTATACCTACAATAATAGTACAGAATAACAAAAACTGAACTTGTAAATAAAATTAAGTTGCTCTTCTGAAATGCCTGTCTAGCTACAGACAGGAAAAGGCCCAGCATGGTTTCTATGTATGCTTATGCTGTTTCTAATAGAAAGGACACAATCAAGCCAAAACAAACATCTGTTAACCAGTCAAGTTTGTTAATGAAACAAAATTGCAGCTGGTTTTATCTAAGATCAAAAGTGAAGCAAATTAGAGAAAGGATGTATGAACAAAGCTGGTTTCTAAAAAATAATGGCTAAAGAATTCTAAACCCACTTGTCAAATTAACACAAATCCTTCCTGGATTTTGCTTAGACCACTGATTAGTATTTATTTTATATCTTTGTAGAGACCAGCCTCACAATTTAAATCTAATAGCATTCACTCTAGAATTTTGTTTATATAGTTCATTTCACAGATTTTTCAAACTATTACCTTTCATGAAACAAAAAAAGCTATACTCCACATTAATACTCTGCTAACTAAAAGGTTCACCTATAAAAGGAAAAACAATAGTATGCAGTCTGCAACTTGTGGAGAGCTCTTTGGGCAAATAGTGGAGTCCCAAGCAGAAGCCTAATAACCGTGATCTGTATTTCACAATGCACACTGGCCAGACTTCCTTTTTTTACACATATAAACTCCCCATCACCACCTGAAGACAGCAAGCACCCATACACAAATAAAATCATACTTTCCTCCTGGCCCTGCTAACTCAAAATGTCACGAACAAATTACATGGCTGACTCATTTGCTAACTTCAATTTAGTGAGCTAATTGATGTTTATGTACTTAGAAACATTAATAGATTGGAGAGATCAAAGTACCTGAGAAGATGCAGATTCACATTTTAAATGTTGGTGTAACTAGAGAAGAACAATTTCATCAGATCTACTGTAGTTTAATTGTACAGGCCAAAAAAATTAAACGTATAAACAAAACAGTATGAATTTTACAACCAAAATTTGCTATTGCAATGATAAAACAAGCTTCTCATGTATCCTTTGTACATTATCATGTACAAAGATAAAATACATAAAAAGAATATAGACCTTCATTCTGAGAAAAAAAATCTTTGCCATCCAAGATACAATCAGAATAAATCAGCAAACAGCACTTAACTGTTAAATAACTTCAAAGCTATAAAATACAGATTTTCTTAGCACAGAAAGTATAATAAATGTAGCTATTATAAGCTAAATAAGTATATGGAATACAACAATACATTCCTGAAAGCAGTCAAAAATATCCAAAATTATTCAAAAGTCCACACCCTTAGCATCCTCAATGCTTGAAAGATAATACCATTAGGAAATCAGAAAATAGACTGATCTGTGTATCATTCAGGATGGAATCATGTGTTGTAGAAAAGGCAGCAATACAGTACCAAATACTTATAAGATCCAGAGTTAAAAAGAATTTTTAACACTCATTTTAAGAGTCAAAAATCCCCTGACATAATGTCTCTACTTTACCTGAAGGCTATTTCATTAGAAGTCTAAACAAGTCCCATCTTGTTTTTTGTGTTTTTTTGAGGAAGATCAGCCCTGAGCTAACATCTGCCTCCAATCCTCCTCTTTTTGCTGAGGAAGACTGGCCCTGAGCTAACATCCGTGTCCATCTTCCCCTACTTTATATGTGGAACGTCTGCCACAGCATGGCTTGCCAAGTGGTGCCATGTCCGCACGCGGCATCCAAAGGGTGAACCCCGGGCCACCGAAGTGGAACGTGAGAACTTAAATGCTGAGCCACCAGGCCCAGCCCCCTAGACAAGTCCTATCTTGATAAAAGTTCAAAAGTGAACAAGCTGTCATGTCTCAGAGTACAACAGAAAGACTCATTCACTCTTCATTTTATCTTTCCCTTGACCCAACTAACTAGTTTGAGACAATGCAAGTGTTCTCTCAACAGTGTCTCAAGGACTGGTACTGCATGCTCACAAAAGTAGTCCTCAGATACTCTGCTATTTTGAAGAACGTCTGAAGCTTAATTATAGGAAAAACATGAACTACAATTTTTTTTTCTTCCCTGACCCTGGAACAGGAAGTATTTGATCCAGCTAGACCCTCACATTATAATAGGTCTCTGTCTGACTTTAGTCATTCTAAAACTGACTTTCATCCATATCAATCCCAAAATTCAGGTTACATGGAAGAGTCTATTTTGCAATATTTAGAGCTTTATCCAACTTTCAGTTGAACACACATAGCTAAGCATTCTTTGAGAAAGGTGACATCTGCAATACAAAGGACACCAATTCAAAGGACAACTAAGAAGGTCAACAGAGAGGAGGACATTTAGACTCTCTATAATTAGCAGATAAAAAATACACACATTTCTGCCAAAAAGATCCAGAGTTGTCTGAGACTACGAACAATTCCCCTAGGGCTGAGAGACTTCTGGAAGCCTGCCACATCAAAGAACAATATGGACTAGTGAATGGTCCTTCACAAAGTACAGGCAATTGGAACAGTCCCAGAGAGAGATGAAGAGGGTCTCTCTAGGGCAGGGATAATGGAACTGGAGAGGAGAGGACAGAATGGAGAAAACTGAAGAAAGGAAAATCTATAAATAAAGTTCTTCAATTTATGGCATTTACATAACACAAGAAACTGATGTAGGATGTACATTAATCTTACATTTATAGAAATATTTCATACTAATAACATTGCCAAAAGCCTTAATAAGATATTTCCCTAAAAGGGGGTGGGGGACAAATGTAATAAACAACTAAACAGGCCAAGACCACATGTGATTTTTTTTTAAAAGATTGGCACCTGAGCTAACAACTGTTGCCAATCTTCTTTTTCTTTTTCCCCTGCTTTTTTCTCCCCAAATCCCCCCAGTACATATATATATATATATATATATATACACACAAGTATTTTAGTTTTGGATCCACAAGTGATTTTAACAGTTTTGTCTCTCAGCCCCATTTCTGAACATCTGTGCTCCTTTTAAAACTCTTTGTTTTTTTCTTAATGACAGTATCATTGTTTTTGTAATTATGTTTGAAGGTTTTTGTAAGACTACTACAGTTATTTCATTTCTTCAAGAAAAAAAATACCAAAAGCCCTACTTCTACAAGGTGTAGAAGCCTACACCTACAGCAGTCAAGAATGAGAATTTCCTATTAGGGACTGCACTAGAAATATACCAAGATTTGATACTTAACAAACTTTAGAAGGTATTCTCAATAAAGTGAAATACCAAAGAACCTGTTTAAAATTGAACTAAACTGATTTTATAAAAATGCTGAAGCCCAAATGTTCAAATGAAATCTTAATGCTACAAAGCGTGTGGTGATAAACGAAGTCTCTCTTAGAATATTTGACTTTCCAAAGTCCTCATAATCTGACCTACTTGAGCTTTACCACTTTTGATGAGAAACACTAATACTGTCTTTGAGGAGTTTCCTCACTAAGTCAAAGATAAAGTTTTATCTGCGGTGGTTTAATTCATTTCCATATCACCTCACCAAAGACAGCTTTCTTAAAGAAATACAAAGAAGTGATGCTAAGGAGCCAGTGTGGTAACATCCACTCGGAATTCTAGGCTATCAGGAGATGTGCAGTTTCATTTCAGAGAGCAAGGAGCCCTGCTACTGTGACTTGCACTGTACCCCTCCCAGCCACCGTGCATAGGAACCATGACGACGTTAAATCTAGCTAGACACACGTTTACTATTTTCCCTGTTGCTTTCCCATACACGCTAACATTATAAATAGTATCTGCTTTAAGAACTGTAAGAAGCTCATTGCAACTACCAAATTTGAAATGCCAGATATCGATTTGTTGGGAGAAAACTGCTTCTAAGCATTCGAGGTACGGGAAGACCTATTTTTAGTGTTAGTGAAAAGCCGCCACTGTAGACCAGTACCCAGCCCAGTAGCAGAGCTGGGGAGTCAGACTGTCTCCTTAGAATCTTGGCTTCACCACTCACCAGCTCTATAACTGACCCTGGGCAAATTGCTTGGGCTCTGAGCCTGAGTTTTTCATCTGTAAAATAAGGATAATAATCTATGATCCTCACAGTTATTGTGGTAAGGAATAAATATAAAGCACTTGGAATAGTGCTAGCATTTAACACTTAAGAAATGTTAGTTACTATTTTTATTTTCTTTTTTACAGTTAAATGAAACTGCTTAGCAAAAGTAACTAGAATAACAGCTTCTTTGAAAGACATCAGGTGACAAAATTGTAACTGAGTTTATTTCATCTCTGTACAAACACTTGCCATTTATATCATAAATGTCCTCATACAATGCAAACTCTACAGACTTCTAGCACATCAAGAACTACAATAACCTGTCTTTCAAATATATTTTTAAAAGCCCTGTATAGGGGCCAGCCCTGGGGCCGAGTGGTTAAGTTTGTGCGCTCCGCTTCAGCGGCCCAGGGTTTCACTGGTTCGGATCCTGGGCGCGGACATGGCACTGCTCATCAAGCCATGCTGAGGCGGCGTCCCACATGCCACAACTAGAAGGACCCACAACTAAAAATATGCAACTATGTACCAGAGGGATTTGGGGAGAAAAAGGAAAAATAAAATCTTTAAAAGAAAAAAGCCCTATGTACATGAAACTACAGTACAACCAATCTGCGTACAGATCCCAGTTTAGCAGCTGAAGCAAGAATAATCAAAAGCCAACAATTAGCATAAGAAACTCAAAACACTTTCTACAGTACAAAAATGTTCACATTGACTATTTGATATTTTGGATCCCTCTGAGAATCTGATAAAAACTATAGACCCGGGGCCCAGACAGGTGGCCGAGTGATTAAGTTTGCACTCTGCTTCGGTGGCCCAGGGTTCCAATGGTTCAGATCCTGGGCGCAGACATGGCACCGCTCATCAGGTCATGCTGAGGTGGCATCCCACATGCCACAACTAGAAGGACCCACAACTAATATATGCAACTATGTACCAGAGGGATTTGGGGAGAAAAAGCCAAAAAAAAAAAAAAAAGAAGAAGATTGGCAACAGTTGTTAGCTCAGGTGCCAATCTTAAAAACAACAACAACAACAACAACAACAACAAACTATAGACCCTGACCCTAGAAAAACATGTGGATACACAAACCTGACATTCGATTTCAGGGGATTTGTGGCCTACCTGCTCCAAACTCATTCATGGATCCCAGGTTAAGAATTTCTATTACATTTAGCTTATTAGGAAGTTTACATGGTTTTAAACTATTTACCACTTGTAATTTCAAAGGGCAATATATTATGATGTGGTTTTTATTACATTTTTTCAAGGAAAAGTGCTATTGTAATGCACAATACAAACAAAAAAATATATTGTGTCCAAATTGATTTGATCTGATATTTATTTTTATTTGCTCTTTTTTAAGAATTAGATTATCATTACTCAATACAACTGATCTCCAAATTTCATCAAATAAACATTCTAGGACACATTTTTCTCAGCATTCCTTGTTATAGGATGATGCTAACTGGACAATTTAAACATCAGCATCATAAAAAAAGCAGTAACAATTGCATGTTAAGCAATAAATTACTCTGTTCTCAATCCGAGACACTTTCAGACATGAATTTTCCTTTAGACTAAAAATACTTCCATACAGATGCTGTATGAAAAAATATGATAAGGTTAGCAAGAAATGATGGGCAAGGTTAAAGAGACGGATAAGAAAGGGACTACGGAAAATCTATAGTGACTTCTCTATCAGAAGTAAAGAGATTCCCTGGATCACAAAATCATTGAAACATCCTGCTAAATGCTTAAAGCTGCCTGAATTAGTCCATATACCCGATAATGATAAATCCTTAAAATACCTTAGGGTAATATATATAATATGAAAACAAAGATATCCAAATCTATCAAGAAATGGCTCTATATCCCCTTAACGAATTTCCTCATGGTGTAAGCTTTTATAAAAATAGTTAATGAGAAACAGAAGTGCTTAATGTGGCTGTGTCAGACACAGGAATTAGGATTTGAGTCACTTGCTGTATTTTTTTGAAACAAATGTTATTAAAATGAAAATTTCATAGGTTTACTTCTTTCTTTATGCTCACGTTCTCTGACAAAGAATTGGGGGTTGGTTACACAAACAAAGACCACCAAAATAAATGTTGAGGAAAACTAATAAAATAAAAACACAGTTAAGAAATAAATGCTAGGGCTGAGATTAGTCCGTGGAAAGGCAAACCACCTGGTCATACTCACTTTCTAGAGCTGGGCCTCTATCAGCTTAAAGCACTGAGGGAAGCAGGGTCTATCTCCAGAGTTGGCCACATCCAAACAGGACAAACAAGCCAACAGGAGCATAACTTTTCCTAACACTCGTGTTTCCATCACTTCTAAAAATGTAGTTAACACATACAACCACCCTTTCTAAGAACAATGGTTAATGGTTTACAAGAGGTAAAGTTAACTGATATCAATGTGTCCACTTGCCCAAAGGACAGACAATCCTAAAACTGGAGGGCCTGAATTATTATCATAAACAATTTGCTACTGCTCTACTTTGGTTTTAGTTTGGGAAGCAATTTCAGCTGCTTTGAAACAAAACACTGGAAAATCCTACAGAACCAAAGACTTAAAATTTTAGCAGTAACTTAAGGAGAAATCTGCCACATATTTATAAATACTATAGAAATAACATAAGGCCCAGAGAAACCAAGAGAATTAGAAAAGAGAAGAAGATACAGTATGAGACAAATAAACATTCACTTTCAACCACTGAGAAGTGGACAATAATAAATTACTTTAAACTGAAACAGGCGGGATATTTAGGTCACATATTAAAACAATTCCAGAAACGCACAGACTATCAGTATTAAAATAATTAGTCTACAGATTCTTCTTCTCTGAAAATAATAAAGAGAAAAATATGTCAATTATACCTCAATAAAGCTGAAAAAATTTAAAAAATAACTTTTTTAAAAAGGAAAATATACTATGGCCTTTCTTAGATTTTTGATATATGATATATATGATCCTGCCTTGAGGAAGGAGAATTAAAGTTATCTATCCTGGTCCCTTCAAGCACTTATCAATTAGGAATTAGTTTAAAAAACAAGTGACATAATCATGTTAAATTCTTAGTCAACCAATGGGAAAGCCCTTAATATGTCGTAAAACAATACAGGACAGTTTATATTGTAAAAAAAAATACACATTTTAAAATATAAAAGCCTGCTCTAAGGCAAAACATTTGATTTTATCAGACTTTACTCAGAATTTTTGTCCATATGAAATTTAACTGAAACTGTACAAATCAAATGGGTAATACTTGGAACGTATTAACATTCTCTCTTCACTTACCTGGTCTTTCTCATGGGGTAGAAGGCTGACAGGTGGGAGCGAGGATGGGAAAGCACTGGGATATTTGGGAGCCCCTTTGCCGTCTAAGCTTCCATAATTAACCCTGTACTGCGGTCCATCTTTCAGTAACCTCCCATTGTTCACTGCGCGTTTGGCCCCCAGTCGCAGCCTCTGCTGAAAGGCTGGGTTGTTGGTGGTGCCCGTGAGATCACTTTGACTTCTGAGATACTTCTCTATGTTTTTCAGGGAGGAGCCATTTGGCTCCTCAAGTCCTTCAATTGCTCTCCTTAAAAGTTTATTCCAATCCACATTGCGGAGATCATTACATGATCCTCTAGATCCCTTGGTTGATTTAGGAAAAGTGCCTGGTTTAACTGATGAAAAGCGCCCAGGGTTGTCTGGGTCCTTATAAGAGGCAAGGCCTTTGTTGGTGACTTTGAGAACTGAGCCATCCTGAACACTGAGTTCCAGCTGTTCAGAGACTGTCTTCTTATCCAACCCATGGGAAGTGCTCACTGCATGGCAGATTCTCTCTTCAGAGGGCCTTTGCTTTTGCTTTTTTATTTTCTGTATAGCTTCAAGAATCCACTCTGTATAAAGTGGGTTTGCAAGTTTTACCATGGTTGACAAATGACTTCTTCAATACAAAAGTTACCCATAGAGGTTCTCCTTGTATTTAACAGAACTTGCACATTTAAAAGTCATTTACAATTCAACAAATGGGCAGAGTATTCCAGACCATATAAGCAACATCTTACAAACATCCATTCTTAAGAGATTAAAAAGACGGACAAAGAGGCAATGTTGATAGTTGTCTTATCTGCCCAACAGGAAAGACTGCATTCTGGCGAGGAACATCTTTAACTAGGATATCAAGACCTTAAAGGATAAAAAGGGAGGGAAGGCTCTTAATAATGGAACATCTAAAAATAAATTAAATGACTCTTAAGCATTACTTTTTCAGATGCAAAATGACCAGAGAAGTACTGACAGGCAGGTATTATGCAACAAAGTCAGTGACCATATTTTCCAACCAGAAATCCGGTCACAGTCTGAGAAGGAATCTCTTTAGAATTTTTCACTTGTTATTTATATGAAGTCACTTATGGGGCATTTAAGAGATGAGATATAAGTTCTATATTTAATGTATAACCTTTATTGAAATTAATAAAATTACATGAAAGGGGTTCAAGATACATGTCTATCATAAACATAAAATCAACATCATATAAGTCTATGATATGAAATCTGGTGAAGGTACATTAAACTTACTTCAAGAAATCCTAAACAAAAAAAAAAGAGCAAAAATTCTGATTTTCTATTTCAGCTAGACATTATATTTCCCAAGTCTCACACATAAGAGAATTTCCCATCTAGCCATTTCTATAGAATTACATCTTCTCATCCCTTTGAAAAGAGCCTGTGACACCCTCTAACCCACATGTTGGAAAACTGAAACTAATATAGTAACACAATGCTTCACCTTTTAAATAATGTAGCATTCTAGGTATCTTAGTACCTGGTTAGTTCAAGACACTGCTCAACACAAGGAAGGTTCACACAAATCTGACTCCAGGTAGACAGTAGTATTGCTCTGAGACCCTCCTGATGGACACAAAAACCACCCTAGATCTCCAAGCTGGTATTGAGTACACTGCAAGAGCACCAGGAGAAAGTGCCCTGGCCTGGGAGTTAGGTCAGATCTGGGCTCTAATCTCGCTCTCCACTGACAATATTCAAATCTTAACTCCTTTTTTATAGTTTGCAATTTATAGAGGGGCCAGCCTGGTGGTGTAGTGGTTAAGCTCAGCATGCTCTGCTTCAGCAGTCCAGGGTTCACAGGTTCAGATCCTGGGCCCAGACCTACACCACTCATCAAGCCATGCTGTGGTGGCAACCAATATACAAAATAAAGGAAGACTGGCACAGATGTTAGCTCAGGGTTAATCCTCCTCAAGCAAAAAGAGGAAGATTGGCAACAGACATTAGCTCAGGGCCAATCTTTCTCACAAAAAAAAAAATTAATTTACAGAGTGTGTTCACATATAATGCTTGTCATTTAATCTACAGGACGACTCTATGGGTAAACTGAGGCTCAGGGAAAGCTGTAACTCACTCAAAGTCACAGTCAATAGTAGACTTAAGGCTCAAACACCATTATTCTAAAATCTAAACCCAGCACTATCTTCATCTAAGCCACAACTGCCTGCTCTAGCTAGTTCTGCCTCTGCCATCAGACTAATGGTATGAATGCCAGTTCTACCAATGTCTAGCAAAGAAACTCTGAGTAATTGACTTAAGTTTGAGTCACTTTACCTGTAGGGCAATAATAGCACATCCTTCACAGGACTGTTGAGAGAATTAAGTGAAAACAATATCTAATATTCAATACACAGTAGCTACCATCAAATGCAGTATCTACACACTCTGAAAAATGTCTCATAAAATACAAAATTAAAGTTCTCTCTCGTTATTGATTTAGATTTAACATAACCTAAAAAGGGAAAACAACGTCTTTCCTCAAAACTTTAGCCAGATATACTGAAGAATTTAACGTTTGCTCTCAAATATTGGGCCATTGAACTATACTTTTTCAATCAGCTTCAAAGAGGCAGTTTAAAAAGGATTATCCTCTTTGCAATCAGTAAACTGCAGGTTCACTCCATATTTTTCCCATCAGATTCAGAAACTTGGGGCTGAAGGGACCTTAGAGGTCATCCAGTCCAACTTCCAGCTATCCAGTAAAAGACCCCTTCTCCATATCCCCAAGTGATGAACCATCAAGTGTCAAGATACTTCCAGGGATTGAGAATTTGTCATTCTTTAAGGCAGTTCACTCCACTGTTGGACAACTAACTGTAATATATCTCCTGCTCACAGGAGCCAAAATCTGCCTTCTTATAACTCCTAAACACTAGTCCTACTTCTCTGGAACAATCTGAAGAAATTCTGAATAATTCTTTAATATGGCAGGCCTTCCAATATTTCTAAAACAAATATCTTTTGAAAATCACTAACAATCAAACCCCATTCTACCTCCAGCCCTACCTTACAGCACTCACATCCCAGTTCCTAACATCTCCACATATCACATAGTTTCCAAGCACGCCTTCTTTTGGTTGCTCACTAGTTTGACTAGTGCCCATCCTAAAATCTGGCAGTCTAGGCATTATCTAGTTATAAATGCAATCCAGGGTTACATGAGCTTTTTTTTTTTTTTTTTTTTGAGGAAGATTAGCCCTGAGCTAACACCTGTGCCAATCTTCTTCCACTTTATATGTCAGTCACCACAACAGCATGGTTAACAGGTGATGTAGGTCCACACCCAGGATCTGAACCTGTGAACCCAGGCCGCTGAAGCAGAGCACACCAAACTTAACCACTACACCATGAAGCCAGCCCCCGAACTTTCTTAACAGCCACTCAACTGGCTCATGCTAAGCATGCAGTCCAACTAAGAATCTTCTTTCAAAAATACTGTCAAGCTGAGTCTTTTCATTCCCTTCCTTGTGCAAATTTAAATGCTGGAATTTAAAATTTATTACAGTTCAAGTTCATCTTGTTGGTTTGAGTATATCTTCCAATATTTTAAAATTTGTTTTGAATCTTGATTCTGTCATCTATGTCATCTACAAATCTAATAAGCATTCCCTTTGTGTCACTATATAAATCACTGACAAAAATGTTAGATTTGGGACATGGTATGTTTAGGAATGAAATCACTGGCTTTCACAGTGTAACCACTTTCACGATAGAACACAGGAATCATCATGTGTAAGTTTAGAACAGGAAGCTGATATTTCCAAAGTAAAATGATTTGGGGCAAAATTTCATTAGAAGACATTTCACCACATCCAAGTCATTATTTCATCTTTCATCATTTATTCAGGATGAATCAATTAATTCAATCTGACTGTACACAATATAACTACAGAAGCAGAAGAGGTCACAGAAAAGTATCCAATATTGCAAAGTTGCTTTCAAGCATTTTGGTTACCCAAGCAAATGAACATACATTAAAACAAACTGCATTTCATAATTAATAAATGCTCAAAGTGTACCTTCATGACAAGCTATTACCACAATCCTCACCTATAATCAAAAGAATCATTCATATCCATTACCAACAATTTCAATAAGACTGACATTTTATACATTAAAAATATAAGGGAAAATACCAGAATTGGAACTCCAAATATTTTAACAGTCCATGACAAAAGTGAAGATTGTCCAGATCTTCAGGCAAATCTGCCAAAAGAAAAAAAAAGTAAATGTTAATTTGGGCATAAGGACATCCCTTTAATCTAGCAACCATCTATGGAACTCCACAACTATTCAACACCTGCAGCTTGAGTTTATTAGTACACTACATTTAATGATATATCAACTCTTTCATACCACTAAAGGATATTTAAGAATATGGAATTTGGGACAGGAAATGAAGCCCCAAAGCAAATGCCTAAAGAAATAAATTTCACTCTTCTTTGAGGCCAGCCCTGTTCTCCAAATTTGAAAAATTAGGTTTGTGATAAAGTCTAAGAAAGAATCTTATGAAGAAAAAAAAGCCTCCTATTACTTAAATAGGCGGGCAGGTATAACATTTTATCCGAAAAAAAAAAGTCCAAACTTGTTTAAAAGGTCAATATTAACTCTCTCAGGCAACATTCACTATTTGTTCCAAGGGTCACCTGGCATCTAGGTACTGATTAGACTAGCAAGATATGGCCAATAACTGCACCTAAGAGAAGGATGTACCAGTTTCCACAGCAGTAGGTATGTGCTGACATACGTCACATTTTTGGACAGTAGTGATCATTTTTACTTCAAAACCAAAAAATAAATTTAAAATAACAGTGAATAACTGCATTTAAAATAGTAGTGAATAACTGCATTTTGATCTCATGCAAAACAACCAAGCAACCTTCGATCCTCCATCTGCCCTCCCCCAGACACAGACACACACCCCACTCCTCAATTTAATCTCAAAATTAGCTCTCATCTGACACCAACCAACAGAGTTAATTAGGCAAAAGCAGATGTAACTCAGTTCTTTGCTACAAGCAGAATCAGTGTTAAAAAAACACACACACACAGCTAGGAGAGGAACAGAATCAGAAGTCTCTTATCCACAGCCAATTCTCAACTAAACACATGTATATTATCCACTTTATACATTATCCACTGCAAATTTTTTAATCTTAGGCTGGTTTGTTTCTGACATCCCACTGGCCCCACTGTAAATTAGTATATGCTAAGAGAATAGATTGAAAACCAATTTAACTTTAGTCTAAGCAATATCTAACTAGAAAGACAAATCTATAGGAAAAAAATTCATAATTCATTCAAAAGCCAAACAGAAATGCTTTTTTTCCCGATTCAAAATTACCCACACCACTTCTCTTTTTCAGAGCACTAGGATTTGTTTCATATGTAAACAGGACATTCTATCAAAAGTACAACCCTAAAAATCATTATTCTCATTTTTTTCTATAAAAACTTGAAAGTTAGACTAGAAAGCTATCAAAAAGGAAGTGAATCAGTCCAAATTAATTCTGGGGACTCATGCAACATGAAACTAAATTATTCTATTTTCTAAGGTTTTGAATCATTTTATTTTTAACTACAAAATAATATCAGTAAATTATATGGTTCTATCATATAGTTTTATAATAAAACACTAGTTACATCATTTATTACAGACTACTCTAAACAGATCTAGAGAAATGCTTAGTCCAACACTGAGCTTTCGGCTTCATTAGTAGGATATAAATATCAACACTATTCCAAAATATTCACATCAGCATAAGAGTCAAAATATCCTGGATCATAAATATTACGTGATGCCTCCTCTAAGCTTTTACTAAAGCTGTGTGTTGTTTCAAAATCAATGTCATAACACTTGAGTCATGAGATTACGGATGAGCCAAAAACAATGGTTAAAAAAAAAAGAATAAATATTAATAACAGAGTGTATTCTTTTGTCATCCTGAGTTTTCCTTGCTAACAGTTATTTTTAGCTCTCTCACTTTCATAAGCTCCTGGATTATTTTCATAGCCTATTATGTAACTGAGTGAGACTCACAAATCTTAAAGTATCTTCCAAAACAGAACATACACTGCTTAAGGGAAGGCACCTTGACTTTTCTTTTATAACCATCCAGCATAGACTATTGGCACAGTTGCTCAAAACAGCGTCTTCGGTTAACAAATATCTGCTGTCTGACATCAAACATCATCCACATGGTGATATTTGTTAACTTTCAAGTCCTGGATGCATCCATTTCCCCTAAAATTAATGTTCAAGGCTCAAAATGTGAATTGGGAAGTAAGGTTATAAATACTAATCAAAGAACAACAAATAAATATTTAGCGAGATGTTGTTGTGTGTGTGCAGCCGTACAGTAAGAGCTATGCGGATGGGAAGTAATTAAGAAGTAACAAAGCACTGCTTGGCATTTCCTCAAAAAGTTAAACATAAAATTACCACACGACTCCACAATTCCACTTCTAGGTATATACCCCAAATAACTGAAGATAAGTACTCAAATAAGTACACATACACAGAGGTTCGTAACAGCACTATTCACAACAGCCAAAAAGTGGAAACAGCCCAAATGTCCATCAACAGATGAAGAAATTAACAAAATGTGGTATATCCACACATTGGCATGTTATTCAGTCATAAAAAGAACTAAGTACTGATACACGTACAACATGGATGAACCTCAATAAGATGTGAAAGAAGCCACATGCAAAAGGTCACATATCATATAATTCCATTTATATGAAACTTCAGAATAGATAAATCCATAGAGAGAACACAGATTTACAGGGCTGGCGGGGGGTAGGGGAGCTGAGGAGAAACTGCTCTATGGGTAAGGAATTTTATTTTGGATTGATGAAAATGTTTTGGAACTAGATAGAGGTGGTGGTCACACAACACTGTGAATGTACTAAGTGTGAAATGTCACTGAATTGTTCCCTTTAAAATCGTTAATTTTATGTTACGTGAATTTCACCTCAATAAATTACTTTTTAAAAAAAGAAATAAAGCACTAAACTATAATACCACCAACCATTTTCTGACACCTGCTGTGGGTGAGGCACTACACAGATTATCAGTAAACCTTAAAACAAGCCTATAAGGTAGCATTGTTGCTCCACTTTGCAAAAGGAAAAGTGAGACATGACCTGGCCAAGACCTCAGACCAGTAAGTCATGAAGGATTTTCAATCAGATGCTAAAACCTAAACTCTTTCCTGTCTCTCCATTGGTTTTCAAACTAGGTTCCTTAGATCTCTTGTGAGAACATGCTTTGGGCATCACCTGCAGGTGCCCCTTGTAGGCCATAACCCCTTGTACCCAAAAAAGCAGCTCCATCTTAACTGTTCTATATATACAGTGGGCTTCTCCACAAGATTCATTTCAAAGAAAGGGTTCCTCTGACTACAGAAGGAAAAAACTGTGGAACTCTGGAAACAAGTGTGACTATATCTTGCTAAGTGTGGATGCGTAGAACACCACTTGAGTGGATGGGACTTAAACTGAACCTTGAAAGACAAGGCAGAACTTGGATAACTGTCTGGTTTCTCCAACCAAATTCAAATCTTTCATGGCCCAGTGCAAACAACACCTTCTCAGTAGCCCTACATCTCTTTGTCTAACAGGAAGCTTTTAGCTTTCTTACTATTTTGGCATTCATTTCCTACTTTGAATTATGCTTATTTGCATACTGACCTCATCTCCCTTACTAGACTGTAAAATTCTTAAGAACAGGATTCATGTTTGATTCATCTTTGTATGCTCCAAGATTGCCCAGGACCACAACTTGAACATAAGAAGGGTTCAAAGCCTATTGGTTAAATGAATACATCAGTGAATGAATGAAGGGAATCAAGGAGAAGACAAAGAAACTAAGAATGAGCTGTCAGACAAAATGGACACTGAGTCCATCCATGTGCATGCCTAGAACAGGTATGTGTTACAGAGGAATAAGAAATACAGTTGGCTGTCACAAAAGCTAGGCTGATGGGGCCGGCCCCACAGCCGAGTGGTTGGGTTTGCATGCTCTGCTTCAGTGGCCCATGGTTTCACCGGTTCGGATCCTGGACACAGACATGGCACCGCTCGTTGGGCCACATTGAGGCAGCACCTCACATGCCACAACTAGAAGGACCCACAACTAAAATATACAACTATGTACTGGGGAGATTTGGGGAGAAAAAGCAAAATAAAAAAGCTGGCCTGAAGCATGAGAACATGACAGATGAAGTAATAGGAAGCCACTGAAGGAGTAGTGACACAATAAGGCATAGTGGAGTGCATGCATGCACACACACAAATTTGTTGAATGTCTGAATCACTCTGGCCATAGTATCCATCCAGTATTGGATGGAGAAAAGAATGACTGAAGGAATAAACAAAAGCAACCAGTATTTCATCTCTTCAAATATCAATTTTATTCAGCTTATATTTATGAGTCTAACTCAGCAGCAAGCCCAGAGTAAGCACTCAATAAATGTTAGTTGAATTGAATATTTAATTCCCTATCTTTTTAGAATAATACTAAGTTCTTTCTCACTACTCATTAACATAGTTTTCCATTCATAAGCTAATAATGTTTTCCAAGGATTTCTAAGAGACTAAATCACCATGAAAATTATCATTTCAACTAATACATATTACATTAATTAGAAGTTTAATTTTTCATGTCATGCTCTCCTAGTTGACAATATCCTTGTTATGTCATTAAACTATAATTGTGTAAATCTGCTTCAACAAACAATAACTGAACCATCAATAAACTATTATGGCTTCCATAATCCCAGCAAAGATTAGTTTCAACATCATCATCATAAATGAGTAGAAACATGTCCCAAATCTCCTGGTGAAGCCCATGAATTAGGTTTGCACAGTCATCTCTGCATTTAAGTGCTCAAGAGTTTCAATCTCTAAACTTTAATCACACTGTTAGGAACCTCCCAGGAAATTTGATCCCTTGTAAAACAGGATTTTAGAGACAAGATGAAAAGTCATTTGAAGTCATCAGGCCTTCGGAGCCAGGGTACACTGATTAGTAATGATGATATATTATAACTAAGCATTTGCACTTAAGAAATAATCAACTAAATTTGGAGCGATTTTTGGGGGACATCTAAAATTTCTATTCAATCTTAGATTTCTTTCTAATTACAAATTAGCTTTAGCTGGGTTTTAATGACAAAGACAGAACAACATACTAAGAAAAAATCTGACATCTGAATTTTTAAAAGATTATTTTGAAAATATAGATCATCTCACACTTAAATGTTACCTTTATCACAAATGTCTTCAAACAGGGTATCCAGTATAGCCTGAAAACAAATTAGGGCTCCCTTTGAGAATCACAAAAAATTACAGATCTATTTTTAAAAATGACCACATATACAGACAGCTATTTCCACAATTTCCAGGGCTTACAGAACCTCTATGGCCATCCCAGGACCCCGGAAGGTCCACTGGCTACTCCAGCTTTACTTACTTTAACAGACACAGTGAGGTTGATCATTTTATCCAGTTTCACAATAATTATCTCTATGTGTGCTTAATTAGGACATGTGACATTAAAAGTAAAAATGTTATTCTCATTGATTTTGGAAATTATCAAATATGCTACTGAAATCTTACTTAACAAGGTGTGCTATGATGGGACGTATCTAGAGGGTAGGGATCAAGTCCCCACTTTGCCAGCTACCTAAGCTGTGGCATATTGGACATGTTACTTAATCAACCTAAGTCTCAGTTTTCTCATCTGTAAAAATGAGAATATGTCCTCGTTTTGCAGAACTGTAAAGAGGAATAATTGAGATAACAAATATGAAAGAACCAAGGATGGAGGTGGACACATGGCAGGAACATAATAAAATGCTAGCTCATAAAAGGAAAAAGGGCAATACAGTCGGCTGGAGACCTGTAAAATCTAATCTGGCTAAACTTCTGTGTGTACGATCATTTGCTCCTAAGACAAGGGGAAGTCAGCACCTGGCTCTTAGTCATAGATGTAGACAAGCAAAAATTCAAGACAGGAAAAAGAAAAAGCGAAGAAAAGCAAAAATAGATTTGTAATGGTGAGGATGGGGTCGATAAGAGTGTATTTTACTCATAATCATGTATCTCTAAGGTCAATAAAGCTTTCAGGAGATTAATACTGCATAGGAGAATATCTACTTGACGTGAGGGTAGGAAGAGTCTTAAAACAAGACACAAAAAGCACTAACCATAAAGAAAAAAACAATAAATCTGACTCCATTAAAATTAAGAACTTCTGCTCATTAAAAGACATCATAAAGAGAGTGAAAAGGCAAGCCACAGAACTGACGAAGGCATTTGCAACATACATAACAAAGGATTTGTATCTACAGTAAATAAAGAACTTCTAAACAACAATAAAAGACACAAAGCCCAATTTAAAAAAAAAATAATAGGGGGCAGATTTGAATAGGAACTTTACAAATGAGGAAATCCAAATAGCCAAGAAATGTATGAAAAGCTGTTCAACCTGATTACTAATCAGGTAGATGCAAAATTTACCAGATTAGCTAATTTGAAAAGCTAAGACTGAGAGTTCGAGAGGACAAGAAACAACGGGAATTCTCATACATCACTGGAGGGAGTGTGACATGGTACAACAGTGGAAAACAGTTTGACTGGTACCTAGTAAAGCTGAAAATAGCATCCTCTGCGACTAGGGCAACAACACAACTCATCATCCAAATCCAGACACTTTTGAGAATTAAAGGTATTACATTAATAATTACACCAGGACAACAGGTATAAGCCAGGATAAGCGGTCACCCTACCTTTGAATAAGCAATTCCAACCCTAGGGGCACACCTTAGAGAAACCTATACACATGTGCACCAGATGACAGGTACGGGAACACTCAGAGCAGCTTTGTTCACAATTTCCCCCAAACTGGAAACAACTCAAATATCCTGCAACAGTGGAAAGGATGTTACAAAAATTGTGGAAGATTGTGGGAGTCCTGTAAAAAAGTGCTTAAAGGTGCCTTGGAAATGCAAATTAAAGCATTATAAGGAAGAAATATCCCTCCATCACACTTCTCCCATCTATGCATCATTTACCATTCTGCAAGCAAAGACTGATCACTATAGCTCACACATCCCTACTTTCATAAAACAATTTCCTTTTCTCTCACTTTATACAAATACAGGCATCTGTATGCAGGAAAAGTGAAGGTATTTTGTAGAGAACTATCTAAGAGACTGAAAAGTCACCTGTTAGGAATCCTGGCATTTAATAAAGCCAGATCCATTAGTTAGGTCTTCTTCTAACCAGTATGTGAAAGTCCATGAAAGTTTCTAAAGCACATTAAAGTTATTTATCAAACTTCCTCAACTACCTTCCAATACTCACCCTATTTTACCTTTCATTCATGTTATGCCTTACATCTGACAATTTCCACTTTATCTTCACAAGTAGTGAGTAAGATAAACATTTGGTTATAACGGCAGACATAACATCCACTCTACTCAGAGGCCTGCGTATGGCTGGTAGGCAAAACTACTGACCATGTCATCACCACCAGCCAGTTATTCCCCTAAGTTCCCCCTTTAATGTTAAAACCTTCCTCTGTCTCTACCTTTTCTTCATTTTTTTTTCTAACCATCCTTTCACCTCCCCAGCCTTCAATCCTAAGTAGAAGTTCTCGGGTAAGAATCTGATCCTTTACTGAAACATGCAATATTATCCTTTCCTTCTTTCTTTTTTCTTCTTCTCTCCAAAGGCCCCCAGCACACAGTTGTATATTCTAGTTGTAGGTCCTTCTAGTTTTGCTATGTGGGATGCTGCCTTAGCATGGCTTGATGAGCAGTGCTAGGTCTGTGCCCAGGATCCAAACCAGTGAAATGCCAGACAGCCAAAGTAGAGCACATGAACTTAATCACTCGGCAAGGGGAACAGCTCCCTATCCTTTCTGTCTTAAAAAGATAAAAAGACTGCCCCAATTCATTTTGATACATGTGTGAAAAATATATATAAGAAAAGAATGGAGTGTTTTATTTCAGGCTATCCCAGAAAATCTAAGGTACACAAGTAAGACGGTAAGAATGTACGTTACTAATAGTCATATCAAAAAAAAAAAAAAAAAACCTTTGTTGAAGCACCACAGAACTAACATTATCCTAACAGAACTAACTCCCATTTGCTACTTCCATCTCCTTGTTCATGTATGGAAGAGTCTTCATATACTCTTTAGTTTGAATTTCCTGGTACCTCCACCCCAAACATACTTGGTTCAATGGTTCTCTTTTCCCATTTTCCACATCTGTAATTCTTTATCACTATCTATTCACAACCTTGGTCCAATACTCACTTTATCACATCCCAATACCCTCTCCCAGTTGCAGGACTTAAACTCCTTCATGGGGCACAGGAGGCCATTTGCCTTTGTCCCTGATCTCCCACTACTCCCTGCAGTCTGGCCATACCAAAGCACTTACAAATTCAAAAATACACAGTATCCTTTCCCAAGGGAGTACAGAAGCCTCATCCTGAAACACCCTTCTTTCCTTCTCCTGCCCCACCTTCAAGACTCCAGCTCAAGTTTCACCCAAGAAATCCACCCTATCTAACAACCCTGTGTCCCAAACTAACACCTTTCGTTGTCCCATCCTCAGTCCTGGTGCAGTCCACCGAATCACATTCACCTCGACCTACTACTGCCCAGCTCCAGCCATCTTTCTTCACGCCTGCCACCTTTTCCCACTCCCGGGAATCCCTCATCCCCATGAGATTTTCTGCTACAGATATATTTTGCAAGTTCTAAGTAGCCTCCCTTCACATTTAAGTCTGCTCTGCTGTCTTATCATCTTTCAGAGACTCTCCCAGGCATATCCACCCCACCCTGCCATGTTTATTTAATTCTTCATAAACCCAAAGCCTGCAAACTTCCTTTCTATTCCAACATGCCAATTCACCCAGGTATCTCCTTCCCACCACAGCAACTGTACCTGCTCCTCACATTCCCCTAATACTACTCCCAATCCAATATCTACTCTACACTGCTTTCTCAACTCCACTCCACATCCACCACACCTAAATCCATCCTTACTCTGCTCTCAGACAACTGCAATCTCACCCTTCTGAATCATTTCACCTGCCTTCATCTACCCTTGGTCCCCCTTCCACATCTCCAATATTGCGCCTTTCTGTATCTTCCCTTCTGCACCTGCATGCACACGTCCACTTTCCCATCCTATCCATCCCCTCACCAGTCCTTCCCAACCACTCGCTGGCTCCCCACCGTTCCTACCAGGTCACTCCGATTCAGAAAACTCCTACAAGCCACCCACCTTCCGACCACCCGAGCCCCTCCCCCACTCCGATATCGCCCCGCCCCCTCCACCCTCGAGCCCCGCCCCTTGCCCTGGAGGCCCGCTGGGGGGCGGAGCCTGTCCCTCCTCCCCTTTCCCCGCCCCCTACCGTCACGCTCAGGGGCAGCCTGACCCCGAGCGGCCCCGCGGTGACCCTCGCGCAGAGGCCTGTGGGAGGGGCGTCACAAACCCCCGATCCCCACCTTCTGCTCCTCTCCCGCCCAGTCTCCTCCCCCTGGGAACGCGCTGGGTGGGTGACAGACCTGGCCGCGCGCCACTGCCACCGCGCCTGCCGGGGGTGCTGCCGCTGCCTGAGAAAAATCCGCGGCTGCCGCCTGGAGGAGGTACCGTCGCCTCCGCCACCTCTGCCGCCGCCGCCAGGGGTAGGAGCTAAGCCGCCGCCATTTTGTGTCCCCCTGTTGTTGTCGTTGACATGAATCCGACATGACACTGATTACAGCCCAATGGAGTCTCATTAAACCCGAGCCGCGGCCCCGCCCCAGCGCTGCTCCATTGGACGACACCGCAGACACTTAGAGCCACCCGTTGGCCTACGGCTCTGTCCGTCACGCACACAATAACCATTCTGCACCCCATTGGGGCAGATTCCTGCCGGTCATCTCGCCCCGCATAGACACACCCCTCGACACACATCATCCCCCTCTCCGGCACCACCCCGGGGGAGGGCCCACTGCCAGTACCAATCAACAGACCGCTGGGCCCGCCTCTTCTGGGCACCTATTGGTCCAGCACTTTTTCTCTCTCTCTGACACCGCGCCACCTCTACTTCCACCTACCCGCCCCCTCTACCTCTAGAAATGGATTGGGTCTACTCGCAGGAGAGGCGCTTGGCCTTACTGGCTGGAGACAACGCCAATCAGAGGGCCTTTTCCCTCTCCCCTCCCCCACTCAACCCCAAACCCCTAGCCCGCAGCTAAAGTTTGTGTGAGAGCTGATCGCTGGCGGCGGCCGCAGGATTCAGGGGTGGGCGGGGGCGGGGGCGGGCGCGCGCGGGCGGGCACGCGAAGTTAAAATTCGAGGTTCTCAGTCGCCGGCTCCCGCAGTGGAGAGCGCGGACGGGCGCGCCGCCCGGAGCGTTCCATCCCGCCCCCTCCTCCACCCTCTCTCGTCCCGTCCCGGGCGACTACTCGCCCGCCCCCTGGCTCTCATCCTTACCCCCCACATACCCCTACCCTGGAAGCCACAGGCCGCGTGCAGGCAGAACGATGTTGCTGCAGCCTCCTCTCCATCCCATACCGAGGGGGAGCAAGCCCCTACCCGCCGGGCGTGCACCCCCCGGCTCCACACTAGCCCGTGTCTGCAAGCACGTGCACCGTTCGCCGCTGCCTCCAGCCACCCCGGTCCCCGGCTAACCTCGCCTGCAGCCCGGCCAATCGCTTGCTGCCCTTTGTTGCTGCAGCCCGAGTCTCCCCGCTGCCTTCCTCAGCCTCCGCCTCGTCCTTTGCCAGCCGCCCGGGTCCGCAGCGCCGCGCTCCCCCCGCCCGGGACCCACCGCCGCCGCCGCCGCCGCCTCCTTCTCCTCCGCCTCCTCCTCCTCGGCTCCGGGCTGCAGCGCACAGAGCCCGAGGCAGCGCCGCCCAGCCCTGCTCCCCCCGCGCCGCCAGCTAGCCCGCCCGGCCCGGCCAGGGGCGCAGCCTGGACCCCGCCCGCCCCAGTCCCCGCCCCGGGGGTACCTGCCTCCGCCCTGGGGGGCTCCACTCGCCGCCCTCCGGGGAGGGCGGAGATGCCGGTGTCCGCGGGAGGATGGGGACGCCTGGGCCGTTTGGGGCGGGGAGTGTGCCCGCCAGGGCTGGGACTGAGAGGTGCGGTCCTCGCCAACGCGCCCCCCCTCCCGCCGCTGTGGGCCCCAAACTTCGTCCTCCGCCCAGGCCTTGCACCCTCGGGCGATCGCGGCAGTTTTGGGGTGGAGGATGCCTCGGGAGCTGTGTCTACCCTGATCAGGAGGAAGAGGGAGCAGTGACATTCAGCGACTGCGGACAGGGCACGGCGGCGGCATCCTTGGGTGGGAGTGGGGATGTCAGACGCGGGCTGGAGGGAGAAGCTGCCCCTCAAGATGCCCTCTCCCGGCCTGAGAGGAGCCAGAGAGCTCTGAGCTGCTTTCGGAGTGCTTTCTTGGGCGTTGCAGCCGACGGCAGAGGTGCTGGGGGGCGGGGGGAATCGGGGGAAGACCGCTGGGGGGGCCCTTCCCCCTCTCCTCTAGCCAGCGCTCGAAGGAAGGCTGATGGCGAAGTTCGGTTTTCCAGGCTTCCCCTGGGCCCCCCGAGTTCCTGAGGCCCACATGAGGGAGGCTGGGGGCTTCTCTGGCCGCCCAGTCAAGGCCAGTCTAACGCTGCCCACATGCCTTCCAGCGCCCTCCAGACTCGGAAGAGATCGTCCCTCGTTCTTCCCGGAGATGGGTGGCATGCTAGCAGGAGAGACTTCCGAAAATAGGAAAAGTAGGCTCAAGAAATGGCTTCTACAGAGTTTGAGTACAAAGTTTCCCTTCTGAGGCGCCATTTCTTCGGGAGGAGGAGGAGAACTATGTCTTTGTAAAAGATCCAAATTTCAGGCATGGTGGCCTGGGTGGAAAACCACCTGTTGACTGAAGTCTGTCCCTGGAGTCAGGGCAGTCTTGGGCCCTGGCAGAGTGACGCAAGGTGCCAGGGAGGGGAGGCCCCAAGCTTCCTGCACTGGTTGACTCCAGCATCCTCATGCCACTGACAGTGCAGCAGCAGCATCTTCAGCTCCCCATTAGAAACCACTGTACAAACTAGGTAGGTACTTTGTTAGAGCAACTTATCTCAGACAAACAAAACAAGCAGCACAGCCTTGTCCTCAAATACAGAGCACAATACACACTTTACTTTTAAAGATCGCCTGTTCCTTTGGGGTGTGAGCTGCCTCTACTTATAGCTTCTTGGCAGCAAGGTGAGAAAGGAGCTAAGACAAAGGGCACAGAGTTGGATGAAAGGATAGATAAAGGGAGAGGGGGAGCAAAAGAGTTGTAATACTAAGCGCAAAACTGTCACTGGTTCCATTATAAACCCCTTTTATAGGTGTTTTATTACTTGGTTGTTAGTTTTAAAAAAACAAACCTCTTTAGATTAAATCTTGGCATTCAGGGGCTCAGCTCAGGGAAACAAAACACAGGGAAAGCTTGCATCCGCCATCAGCTTGGCTACTTTTGAGTTAAATTACTGATAAAACAAACAACGGATTGGGCTTCCTCAGAGTCTCTCTACCTCTTTTCTTTAGTGTCTTCAGTAGCTGGCTCAAGGTGAATTTTTACAAGGCATTAGTTCATAATTCAGTCTAGTTCATTGAGTTATTTCAAAGAGAAGGACGTTTATAAGGTGTGCTTTTTTTTATAACGCAGGTGCTGGGATTTTTATTCTCCAAGAAGTTACTAAGTAAACTTAAGAATCCTGGCAGACACTTTAGCTTTTACTTTCTATTTTTTTCCTATGGTCTGCCCAGATTCACTTTATTTTGTAACTTAGATTTGAGTGTCCCAGACTGCATTTTATCTCAACCAATAAAAATAAACCATGTCTTAATTAAAAACAAGTTTCAAAACCCCATTAACTGTACACTCAAACTAAAGTATGCTAAAGAAGCAACCAAAGACAATAAAAGCCAAAAAGTACACATTTCAGATGTCTTCAGGCAATGAATTGTGGGAGATTTATGAGCATCTAACACTCATTCTCACTAATGAGTTAGCCACTTGGCTTTCCAGTGCATCAAGAAGTGAAGAGACACCTTGGAGAGAAATGGGTCTTGTTCACCTAAACTTGTGGTCCTGTAACCCCAGGAGCTGGCAAACACAGAACAGAGAAATGTCTTTATCCAAAATCTTAATATGTTTTCTGAGGTTCTTTTCTTAACAAACATTGTTCTCTAACAGTGGCATGGCAAGCAAAGGGAATGTCTTGCTTCCCCATTGATACTCCCCTCTAAGGTGAGAAATCCTGGCTCTTGAGATAAGTGGGACTGGAAAGGAAACAAAGACACAGCCAGAGATACTTAATGCTACTCCTAAAACTCTCTTATCTATGGTATCTCAAGTCTTCTGCTGAGCTAAACAGCTCAGTTAAGAAGTTAACCTAGAAATAACTTGAATTGAAAACCAAGTATTGTGCAAAATTTGCAAGCTGACTGTGCTGAAGGATTATGAATCCAGGGGCTCACTGACCAGTCCTCCTCCCTCCCCTAAAACAGCCCCCAACGGCCACCACTGCCAGAACTACTGACAACTACAGTTATACTGCTCAGTGTGGTCCACAGATCACTGCCATCAGAATGATGTGGGAATGAGTGCTTAAAACACAAGTCCCTCAGCCCAACCCCAGAGATTCTGAATCAGTAGGTCTGGAGTGGGGCTCCCAAATCTACATTTTTAGCCCGTGACTTGACTTGAAGCTTATGATCACTGAATTTGAGAACCACTGGCCTAGGCTGAATCCTCTACTTCCCCAACTGGAAAGGAATGCTGCTTCTGTGAGTGTCTAAGCCAGACAGTTATAGTCCCTGATACTGGGATGATTCCATGGTCTGACCAACGTGCCCTTGAGTCCTGAGTAAGGATAAAAAAGAATGCAGAGGAGCTTCAGGAGCTGAAGGGAACCTGGAGAGTTTGATCTTTTGGGTTTGTTTCCTTGCTCTGAGGCAAATCAGACAAACAGCCTGATGAGAGACATAACATCCACAGATGCACTAACAAGTCCTTCTGAAGGAAAGTGGGTAAGGAGGCAACAAGCCTGGATTCAGAAAGGATTTGTCCAGGCCTCAGCCCCACATGAATTCTATTTACATTCAATTAGTCACTTAAAAAAATTGGTCTATACCTCCCCTTCCTACTGCCACATGGAATCTTCTCTCTTCATTAACCGGAAATTGTCCCCACACAGTGTCTGATAAAGTAAGTCAAGGGCAGAGGGAGTGTGGGATGACCAGTCAAACTATTAGTTTTAAATAGGCTAGCAAATTCAAGCTATAGCTTTGTGTATGAACAGCCTGTATTATCTTAAATACCAGTACTCTGCACCCACACCCCATTTGTGTGTTCCTGCTTAAAAACCTTTAATGTCTTTTAAATGCATTCTGGATCAAGTCTAAATTCCTTAGTTTACCTCTAAGGCTAGAAGTACATCTGCACCCAACCAATATCTCATCTCTAGTTTCTCCCAACTCATCACACTCCTCCATGCCCAGCACTCACTGTTCCCTCTGCAGCCATGCCTGCCGCTACCTTATCTGATGAAGACATTGAGAAGGGTTCCTCCAAACCCATGATTCGCTGCTGCCTCCTCTGGGAAGTTTTCCTGGTCTTTTCAGGTAGCCCACAGGACTTTGAGCACACCTTTACTCCAGCCCTGGCACATGTTAAGTGCTCTGTTATTATTTGTTGAATTATGGAATAAATAAAAGCACTTAGCACACTCTGTTGTCACATTTGCCAGTCTGTTGTCCTATTCAGCTTTTCTCCTGCATAGACCAGCTTGTTCATCTGTGTAACTGCCCTAATGCCTGCTGCTTAGTAGAGAAACACCATCCATACCTGTGGTTCCCATCCCTGGCAGTACATTAGAATCACCTGAGAAATTTTTGAGCCAGCCTAGCCCTTAAGTTCCACCTGAGGCCACTTAAATAAGAACATCTGGGAGTGGGGCCCATTCATCAGTATTTTTTTTTTTGAGGAAGATAAGCCCTGAGATAACATCTGTTGCCAATCTTCCTCTACTTTATATGTGGGACGCCTGCCACAGCATGGCTTGACAAGCGGTGCCATGTCCGCACCCGGGATCCAAACTAGTGAACCCTGGGTCGCCAAAGCAGAACGTGTGAACTTAACTGCTGCACCACCGGGCTAGCCCCATCATCAGTATTTTTTTTTAAAGCACCCTGTGCAGTCAGAGTAGAGAACCATTGATTTATATAAACCAGGAGGATGTCTCAGCATCAAGTGAGAAATTCTGAAGAAGACAGAGGAGTGGGAAAAGATCATAAAGTTAGCTAAATGTTGCTGAGAGGACAGAGTTGGCAGGGATCTTTTCGTTTTTGTTTTGAGACTCAAAGGTGTGGTGACCTTTCATTAATCATCAGAAGAGAGTCTTACGACTCAGTTTTTAGCACCAGGCTATACCAAAGAAAATTTGAACTATCCCAATACTTAACTTAATGATTCCCAGTCATTTGGATTTTGAAATTTTGGGGAAACTGTCAGAGTTGCCAACTTTTAATTTTGATAATAAGGACATTTTTAAAAAGAACTAACTGCCATCCACTACCTGCATCATTTCATAGGAGAAAGGACATTTTTAACTCCCAAAACAGTTAGAAGAACATATTCTCTGAATGAAAGCCCCTCCCGTTAATTTGAAAGTGGGCAGCTTTACTTCACATGTACATTTTCTTTCTTCCTCTTTTTTTTTCCATTGCAGTGCAGACAGTGGAACTTCATCTCTGAGTCTGGCTACCTGACAAGAGTACATTTAAGAATTACTGGACTATTTTATACTTTTCTAGGGGTAAGGAAGTATAGATCATGTTCAGTCTAACAATTTTCTCCAGTTTGTACGACCCAATGTACTCAACTAATCCAAGACGGTTTTCTCTTATTCTGTCTTCAGTACAGAAAGAAAATATACACCTCAGAGGGTCCGTGGCAAAGGAATATGGAAGAGAGCACCAAATTAAAAGTAGGACACCATATTTTTACCCATCTCTGCCACCAACTAATGTGTGTTCTTGGGCGAATCACAGAGTGGCATTGTCTTAAAACTTGGGTTTTCTATGAGACAGTAAGCCCTGTGTGGGTGCTGTGTCCTCAGAGCCTAGCACAGTGCCTTGTACACAGTAGATGCTCAATAAATATTTGTTAAGTTAACAAATAGATTAAATCAAGGGAGTTATTTTACATTATCTCTAAAGTCTTAACAGGCCCCAAATCCTACAACTTATTTAAATAGTAAACTGCAAATCTCTGCCCTCAGTAATTTATTATTAACTTACCCTGTGGTTCCCAAAAGGGCATTATTCTTGTATATAGTGTGCGTAAAGAATTAATGAAAGAGCGAAATTTCTGAATAACTTCCTTTTTTTCCTACCTCATTTTTAATTATAAAATTTGTATACATATGTGTCATAGAATGGACAATAGAGAAAAAGGAGAAAAATTAGTTGTAGGTCCTGATGCTGAATGATAATATTTTATCACATATTCTTCTAATTTTTTGCCTCTGTCAATATTTCTATTGTGACTGAAGGTTGGGATAAAATTTTCAGCTAAGGAAACTAGAGTAGTAAAAAGTAATTTACTAGAACTTACTAGAATATTGAGCTTCCTTAGAGAGTTTGCATTATCATAATCATTCCATGTCTGGAAATATCCCAGTTCTTCAACAGAATTGCAGAGAGAGGACCTGAGTTCTCCTTTCCAGTTATAAGGTGCTAAATGAAGTTAGCATGTCTAAAACATCCCAGAGAAAGCCAAGGGGGTAAGTCTGATGAGTCTTTTCTCCAGCTTGCTACCTTTCCTGGTATTAGGAACAAAAGACTGCTTGTGGGAGAATGTGGTTGAGCTTGATCATAACACCCTTGGCCAAAAACTCCTTCAGGGTTGAGACTGGATTTGGTTCATCTTTATATTCCCCAAATTGCCTTGCACATATGTTGAATAAAATAGAAGGTTAAGGATCTGTTATCCATCTGCTTATCTAAAGCCTACCTTTTAAAATTCGTAAATTAAACTGTAAACCTCATAAGCTTAAAGATTTCTTCTATAGTGATTTTTACACATCATAGGCATTTATTAAATGTATGAAGGTTGGATAAATACATTTCCTAACCACTGTGAAATAGTACTTCCTGTTACCCAATCTAAAACCACTTTTTCTAAGCTATGTATGTTTGTTGGGGAGTTGTCTTTAAACACTTAACACTTTAGCATTTGATCAATGGGTGTGTTTTATTTGCTATATACTATATTTGCTATTTTTTCTACTATATATATGTATACATAGTGTGTACTATGTATATATGTATATGTATATTATGTATATACATGACTAGGAACCACTCCCATCTCAGTTTCTCTCTTTCTAAGAGCAAAAGTACCATACTTTGAGGAGCTCTTCTCTACTACCAAAACTGTTTTAGCTGTTGCCTTCTGGAGTTTGCAGCCTATTAATCTGCTCCATGCGCATTACTTCAGTGGCTGATGTGACTTGGCATATCTACTGGCTGGGACTTAGATCTTCTGTTTTCTTACAATAGCAATGCCACACGTCAAGTAATAATCTTTAGTAAATAGTCAATAATGGCTTCTGATTTTGTTTCCTAAATCATAACCGATGACCTGAAATAACAACTCCAAGTTCTGTGTATTTGTAGTTTGTTGTATCTCAATCCCTGGCAGAGAGATCAGTGTTCACCACTATTCCCTGTGCTTCCCTACATTTCACAGTCTTCCTTTCAATTTGGTTAGAACCATGTAGCTAGTTTCAGCCAATGAATGATGAGCAGAAGTGGTATGTATTACTTCTGGGTCAAGGAAATTAAGAACCAAGATGGTCATTCTCTATTCCTCTCTTTCCCTTCAGAAGCATCTCAGAATCCATGTGTTCCAGATGAGGAACCTCAACTTGGCAGAGCCACTATTAGCCTGGACCTCTGAGTGACTGAAAGGAGCAGACTTCCCCGTACCGCCCCCCCACCCCCCCACCGCCACCACTTGCTTTGACATATAACAGGAGAAATACATTTTGTTGTGTTAAGCCAAAAAGATGTTGAAATGTGTCTACTACAGCAGGTAGTAGTGTTGCATAACCTAAATTAATATACTCCCTAAATGCAATACTTTACAAACACCTTTCTTAAATCTCAGTGACTATGTAGTTGAGGTAAAAGCACTCCTCTCTCCACTAATTATCCTCTTCTCCAAGCACCCCAGCTGACTGCCCATTGGCCATGTTTGTGATGGATATATCAGATATATCATGCTATGTTGGATCTTCCTCATAGTACTTTAGTAAACTATTGATGACGTGGAGAGAATTAAAAAGTGGATCCATTTCTCCATGTAAATAAAAGCTGTGAAAGCCTGGGGCAGTAGTGTCACTCTCAGGCTAGAATCTACTGTATTTTGCCCTGAAAGGAGAGAAAAGGAAGTCGGAATCACCTTAGTACTTCAGTGTGGCTTTGTTAGCTTTCAAATAATTAACTTTCTCACCACTGTAAATTGAGTTTTTTGGAAATAATGGATGTTTCTTGGGAATATGACTGCTTATTAAGAGAAAGAAATTCTACCCCAGTCCATTCAGTGCCCTCTTTGCAGCTTCTCAACCTAGTCTTGGAGCTCTAAGAAATGACAAATGACCTAGGAGAAGCATATTTTATTCCTATCAATTAAAGGAGTAGGGGAACTCATGTTGGGCATGGTGCTGCGTAATTCTGTGGTTCTACTCAAAAGCTCTAAAGATGAATAATGTGGAAATGCAGGATGTTGAACTGGACTGAGGGAGCATTGTTTGCTGAGCATGGCTTTAGACTGCTTGGTGTAACAATATTATTAATAACAGCTACCACTTACGGAGTACTTACAGTGCTAAGTGATTTCCCTGAATTGGCTCATTTGAGCCTCACAAAAATCCTTTTTAAATACTGCTATTACCCACCTCCTTCCCCCCACCCCCCGCCCATTCACAGACAAGGAAACTGTGGCCCTGAGGTGTTGAGCAGTTGGCAGGAGGTCAGAATTCCCACCCAGGCTCTTCATCCTTACACTCTACCTGTCCCTCAATGACATCTGAACCCAAGCCCAGGCCTGAAGCCGCTGCTCCATGAGGGTGGCCCCGTGGAGCTAGTCAGGAGACCAGGCAGCCACTGAGCAACCCACCCTCCTCCACTGCCCAGAGGGCACCTGTGGACCAGAAGCAACCCTTAGGCACCCACCACCTCACCCAGGCACTGAAGCCCAAGGCTCCTGGCCAGAGAGGAGGTTGGCTCCACCAACAATGAGAAGGCAGGAAGGCAGGAAGGCAGAAGGCCAAGGAAGGCGAATGGCCTCTGGGGCAGAAGGAAGGAGTCCTGCACTCAATGGAAAAGAGAAAGAGAAGGTGCTACTGGCAGCAACAGAGAAAAGAACCGTCCCAGGTAGACTTCCTTGGGGAGGCCTGAGGTCTAACCACTTGCAGGCTGTGAGGACACTGGAATAACCGCTTTGGGGTTTACAAAAGCCTCTCACTTAATTCCTACAAGAATTATTCTGGGGCCAGCCGAGTGGCGCAGCGGTTAGTTCACAGGCTCAGCTTCAGCGCCCAGAGCACCGCTTATCAAGCCATGCTGTGGCAGGCCTCCCACATACAAAATAGAGAAAGATGAGCATAGATGTTAGCTCAGGGCCTATCTTCCTAAGCAAAAAAAAAAGAAAAAAAGAGGAGGATTGGCAGCAGATGTTAGCTCAGGGCTAATCTTCCTCAAAAAGAAAAACAAACAAACAAACAAACAAACAAACCAAGAATTATTTTACAGAGAGAGACAGAAGGAGCGAGGACGCGACTTGCTTCCCCCAGGCAGCTGCTGGACAGGGGCTCCTCGGCAGCCCCTCACCCACCTCGCCCTCCCCCGCCACAGGGCGATGCTCTGCGCCTTTGTCATTCCATATCCCACGGTGGCAGCTAAGTCACTCAGCTGTCACAATCAGGCCTGGAGCGGCAGGATACAAAATAACTCCATGGAGACCTCCCTGTGGCAGGGGTGGGGGCCAGAAGGCCTGGCAATTTCAGCACGCAAAGGAGCACCAGCTGCATCTCGCAAGTTGCTAAATTAGCCGGGCTGTGGTTTTGCTTTTAATTTTTGTGTGAATTCAAGAATAGGTAGCGGATGTCTTGGCAGCATGTGAATGAGACCCTTTCTGAAAGAATTCACCTAGCTGAGGGCCGCTGTCAGGCGCACAAAACTCGCAGTGAGCAGCAGACTTTGACAGAAGCCTCTTGCTTGCCCTCCCACTGCCGGGTTATGTGGCCTCCCTTCTAGGGGGCCTGCCTTACAGAACCGAGCACCTTGGGACCACCATCTCCCTTCCAGCTGGGAAGGGCGAGCTAGAGCCGGGGCCTGGGCCTGGGTCTGGCATGGCCTCTGAGCCCTCTGCAGTCAGGGAGCCGGCACCCAGCCTTCCTCCTGCTGGCCGGATATGACCCCAACAGTGTTCCTGGAAGGAAGCGGGGAAATCGGGCAGAAGGTTCTGGAAACTGACAGCCTTGCTCCTGAATAAGTCTGCTCTGCACCAAAAATATGCCTGCCTCCGGGTGACCCAGCCAGCGAGTCCTGTGGCCATCACCAGCCTGACATCGCCAAATGAGCAGAAGGAAAGGGCCATTCTGGTGATAATGGCCCCAGACATTTGTTGCTCTAGCAGAAAACAATACATAGATGGTTCATCTTAGTGTTGGTTTTGTTTCAGCATCACACCCAACTCTTTGCTGTCACCTTTCTCAATCTGAATGCACCCGATGTCTCCCATGGTAGTCCTAGGCCTCCTGGACTTGCAACTCCAATGTAAAGCCAAGGACACGAGCCAAGAGCCATAACAACCCATCTGGTTGCCTCAGCTGCTGCTTTTGCCCCCATGAACCAGTGTCTTTACTGAGACTAGATAAGAACTGACATGCTACATTTTTAAGAAAGTTGTACATATTTTTAAAAATGTATAATCCAACATGTACACTTAAGAGAAGAAAAGTACAGCTAATAAACATATGAAAAATGTTCAGATTCACAAGTTACGGAAGACCTGTGAGTTGCTATTTTTCCCCTTCCCAATTGGCAAAATGAAAATATGGAATCCCCCACACTGGCCTGGGTGTGGCAAGTTTGGCACTTTCAGTATGAGTGTAAACTGAAATGACGTTAATAGAAAGTAATTTGACCATGTTTATCAAGAGCCTTAAAAACGCCCCACGCAGATGAGTGGGCTCTAAAGCAGGGGCTTGGGAGCCAAGCAGATGTGAGTTGTGATACCCGCAGTTCCAGCTGTGTGCCCCAGGGCAAGTCATTTCACCTCCTTAAACCCCTTTCCTCAAGTATGAGGAAAATAGGAGTGCTCCTCCCTCCTCACAGGGCTGTTGTGAGGAAGAGGAGAAAAAATACAGGCTGCTTAACAAGTGCTGATGGTTGTTGCAGTATATATCATAAATTCTCTTTGGCCCAGTAATCTGGACTGTCCCAAAGAAATAATCCAAGATGTGGACATAGATTCATGCACAAAAGATGTGCATCCAGCATTACTTATAATCATAAAAACATGGAAACAACATACCTAGCATTAGGGGAAAAGTTAAGAAAATTATGGTACAGCCACATGATTTTACATATAAACTCAGCTGATAGCATATGATATGTACCGTTCTGTACCTTGCTTTTCTCACTTAACGGTATGACATTTTGCAAGTTTTAAGTGTGCCTGCAGGATAAGTACCTAGCATTGGAATTGTCGGATCAAAGGATGTGTACTTAAAATTTTGGCAACTATGGCCAACTTGCCCCACAGGGCAGTTGTTCCAGTGCTAACTCCCTACAGCGATATCCCGGAGCCTGTTTCCCCAACCCTCTACACAGTGTTATCAACCTTTGTTCTTGGCCAAGGTGAAAGTGCTATCTCATTGAATTTCAATTTGCATTGCTCTTATTATAAATGAGGTTGAGCACCTTTTCAGATGTTTAAGAGCCATTTGTGTTTCCTTTTCATTGAATTGTCTGCTCAAGTACCTTTGGCCTTGGTTTCTATTGGGTAGTATGTCTGTTTTTTGCATCAGTTTAGCCCTTTAGCTGACACATATGCAAATATTGTTTTGTCCTCCAGTTTATCACTTACCTTTTAAATTTTTTTGGTGGTTTTTGCCATTCAGCTTTAAAAAATATATACATATTGTCTAGGCTCTAGGCAATTGCTCTTTCTGTGCTGTGACACGCTGTAATGTCCTAACCCACTGACTCTTTTCACTTTCTCTGAGCTCCGTGAGTGCAGGGACCTTGACTATTTAGTTGACCACTGGAACTCCCAGTAGGCACCCGATAGATACTTGTTCAGTGACTGTAGTTCCACTTTGTGCGTGAGTGCCAAGAACCTGTGGCCTCCTAGGTAAATTTGCATAGTACACAAAGAAAAAACATTCTTGTGTTCTACTAACTTCTGCCATGAAACAGTCATGTTCAACTTGTGACAGAAATGTAGTGAATTCTCAAGGTATTACCCCAACCTCAGAGGTCAGCAGTCTCAACATTCAAGGGCAAGTGAGAGTAGACCAGTCCAACCCCAGCCTCCGGCCTGGCCCAGGCCCAATCCAGCCCCATGTCAGACATACTCTCCCAGCTCCTAACAGACTCACTCTACTCTGGCTCCGCACTGAGCAGGCTGACCTCCATCCACAGGGCCTGGGGCAGCTTCAGAAGACCCTCAGCTTGTCTTCTGAGGGGCCTAAGAGGAAAAGGAAAGTTCCTTTCTAACAGCAAAGAACAGGGTGGCCCAGATTGTGTCGTGCAAATGATTAACTCTAATCTATGGAAGCTTCAGAGCATTCCTGGCCTCTCCAAGAATAACCAAGAAAATTCAAATTAAAAAAAAAACGAGGGGCCAGCCCAGTGGTGCAACGGTTGGGTTCGCACATTCCGCTTAGGCGGCCTGGGGTTCGCCGTTTCGGATCCCGGGTGTGGACATGGCACCCCTTGGCAAGCCATGCTGTGGCAGGCGTCCCACATATGGAGTAGAGAAGGATGGACACAGGTGTTGGCTGAGGGCCAGTCTTCCTCAGCAAAAAGAAGAGGATTGGCAGCAGATGTTAGCTCAGGGCTAATCTTCCTCAAAAAATAAATAAATAAAAATAAATTTTTAAAAAATTTTAAAAAAGGAAAAGGAAGAGAGTACAGAACTACTTCCAGCCTTTAGCAGAGGTGGGCCAGGCTAGGCATTGCTGCCAGGGTCTCATATATTACTTGCTGTTCAGGGGCAAAATTGGCAAAGGTACAAAGTTAAACTTTGTCCCCAAAGCTGATTTCATTTTGGAGCTCGGACATCGGTATTGTTTTTCTAAGAACCACATTCCATGAGCAAAGGACATTGGTGTTGACACTAGGAGGGCAGTGTTCAGGCATCCAATACTGCCCCACTTGCATGGTTAGCCCCCTCTTTGCAGAAAGCATGAACGAGCCACTCTAAACAATGACCCTTACCATACCAGAGATATTGGAGATATCTTTATATCTTTACATATCTTAAAAGGCTTTTTTATTTTAAAAACATGTCAAATTTATAGAAAAGTTGCAAAAACAATTCAATGAACGCCCATACACTCCTCACCTAGATTCACCAATTGTTCTTATTTTTGCTACATTTGCCTTATCACTTTCTATACAATATATACTATTATTATTATCTTTTTACTGAAGTATTTGAGAGCAAATGGTAGACTTTTACTCCTAAATATTTCCATCTTCACTGCTAACATTGAGGACGTCCCTTTAAATAATCATAGTCAAATTATCAAATCCAGAAAATTTAGCATTGGTAAATTACTGTTATCTAATCTGTAGTTTGTATTCAAATTTCATTAATTGTCCCAATAAAGCCCTTCATAGTTTTTTCTTTCCCAAACCAGGATCCAATCCAGGATCACATGTTGCATTTATTTGATTTGTCTTCTTAATTTCTTTTAATCTGGAAGAGTTCCTCAGCCTAGTCTTTATAACTTTGATATTTTTAAAGATTACAGGCCAATCGTTTTGTAGAATTTCCTTTAGTTTGGGTTTGTCTGATGATTAGATTCAGATTATGCATTTTTGATAAAAGTACTTTAAATTGTTAACAATTCTTGTATATTATAAGCAAATTATCAGATGAGTCACATTTTGAAACAGATTTTTTCATTATAGTTCATATTAATTTGCAGCTTACTCTCTACTACATTATTTTTCTACATTTTTGTACTATCTCCTTTGGCAATCTTTAAACGTGGTAAAATAATTTTTTTGCATTTAGTGTTTATTCTTTTGAACATAGATCAGGGTGTCTCTCTTGCTGGCTCACTCTCCTTTTGTTAGTTCTGTTTTTGCACCTGTTAATAATATTTTGATATTGACAGTTCATTTTGAAATAAAAGAATTGTTTCCACTGAGACCAAGTCTCCTGTGTTGTATCCCTGTGTCTGGCGACAATACCTGGCAACACTCAGGAAGCCTTTGGGAACCATTGAGTGAGTGAATGAATTTAGTGGCTACAACTGAATTTTCTGAATTCAGGTCCTATGCAGGAAACAATTTTGATTGTTATTAATTACTATACACATTGAGAAGTATAGGAATTCATGTATTAAAATTTAACAAAAATTTATTCTACTAATAATTTTAGTGTCTCAATCTTCTGATGAACCCCAAATCCGCCATCTTTTATTGAAACCATAATTGAGCACTGGTGCATTTGAAGGAGGAAGGCTAGGGAGATGGAGGGGTTGGCTGGTCTGAAGCAGGGCTTCTCTGGGGAAAGGTGCTTCCCAGAAATGAAGACAGAGGCAGGCTGGGGGCTTTCAGGCTTACCACAGGACACCAAGTCTGAGTGCAGAGAATCTGACCTAGTCACTCCTTGGTTTGAATTTTGTAGCTTGTAGTCCAGCTGCCTCAGCCAGGTGTTCAAGATGCTTGCCCTCTAGAGCCAGCCCACCTTTCCAGGCTCAGGCTCTCCCTCCCCATTGTCCCTCTGCCAGTAACACTGCCTCCTCCACTCCCTCCCTGAAGTTCTGATGTTTGGCTAATAGATGAAAAGAGGCTCAAACTCACAGAGAATTAAACAAATTCAAATGTTATAATGAAATAGCGATTAAATTTATCAGACTGGCAAAGATTAGATAGATTAATTATACCCAGGAATGTGGCAAAAGAAGTGCTTTCATACACTTTTCATACATTTTACAGTATCTGTTTAAACTTAAGATGCCTTTACCTGTGAACTAAGCAATTCCAGTTCTGGGACTCTTTCCTGTAGAAATTCTTGCACAAGTGCAGAAAGAAACATGTAAAACACATTTTCTGTAAACTTTTTGTAACAATGAAAAGATGGAAACTGCTCATGCAACTGTCCACCAATAGAGACTGGCTAATAGACTATGGCACAGTATGTAGCCTGACACAATCTGGCTGTAAGAAAGAACAAGGTAGAGAGCTGCATGATCTAATATGCAACATTTCCAGGATATATTGTTAAATGGAAAAAGCAATTTGCAAAACAGATTAAGTATGATTAATAATATTGTGAAAATATTTAGTTCATCTGTTAAGATATGCACAGCAAAAAATCTGAAAAAACCTACTCTAAACTGTGAACGATGATTGTCTCAGAAATGCGGGATTGTGAGAGGCTTTCACATTCTTTGCTCGGCACATTGGTGATGTTGAAGGTTTTTTTTAAGATTTTTTATTTTTTCCTTTTTCTCCCCAAAGCCCCCTGGTACATTGTTGTATATTTTTAGTTGTGGATCCTTCTAGTTGTGGCATGTGGGACGTGGCCTCAGCATGGCCTGATGAGCGGTGCCATGTCCACGCCCAGGATTCGAACCAGTGAAACCCTGGGCCGCTGCAGTGGAGAGAGTGAACTTAACCACTCGGCCATGGGGCCAGCCCCTGTTTGAAGTTTTTATAAAAAATATTATTTGAAAATCAAAAAAACCCAAAGATTAAAAAGCCCATGAGTCAAAAAAGTGGTAGTGTTTGAGGTCAGGGAGTTGGTGGGGGTCCAGGTGCAACAAGATTGAACATATGTTGACTACTGCTGAAGCTATGGGAGAGGTACATGGGCGTTCCTTGTATTCTCTACTTTTGGATATGTTAGAATCTTCCATAATAAAAAGTAAAAAACAAAGAAAAAAACCACTTAAGACATGTAGGGGAAGAGCAAGCCTGTATGTCAATTGCAAAAGGATAGAGTTCTATGGAACTCTTTAAACATCTCAGTTTAGATTTTAGTAGGTAGAGAATGAGGCTCATTTATTAACTTTTTAAAAGTACGAAAACTAATTTTTAGAAGGATCACTTTGTTTAATTGGGGTTGGAGAACAGAAGGATTAGAGGTGAGGAGACAGACTAGAAAGGACTCTGCTAGCAGCAATAAGGTAGCAAGGAAGGGTCAGAGGTGGGGTAGAGGTTGCATGGAAAAGTCATGGTGACTGTCCAGGAGTGGGGAGGTGAGAAAGGAGTCCCAGGTAGCATTTCAGACCTTCTTTAGAGGCCCTGGAGGCCAGTGCAGCCATCAACAAAGTCAGACAGAAATCAGTTTCCTGAGTGCCGCGTTCCATCTGCTTCCCACCTCAGGGAAACCTCCCCACCTCTCCAGCTGCCTTTTAGCAGGCTCGTGCCTGGCTCAGGTGGAGATTGAACAACTGGCTTCTACCTTGATTCCACTTTTTTCTCCCTACTCCTCCCAACACCGTTTTCCATTTCTCGTGGGGCTCCCTATTTGGCTATAGGAGTTAGCAGGAGGGTTTTTTTTTTAATGTTCATTTATTCATCAAATATCTTTAAGTACATACAACATGTCCAGATATTGTTTGAGTATACACAATAATGAATAGAATAGACAGGTCACTGGTCTCCTGGAGCTTACAATCTATTCTTCCATCATCACATAAGTAGTTTTGTTTGTTTGTTTTCTCCTTTAAAAAATTATTATTATTATTGTGGTTAAATATATATATCATAAGATTTACCATCCTAACCATTTTTTTTTTTTAAGATTTTATTTTTTCCCTTTTTCTCCCCAAAGCCCCCTGGTACATAGTTGTATATTCTTTGTTGTGGGTCCTTCTAGTTGTGGCATGTGGGACACTGCCTCAGCGTGGTCTGATGAGCAGTGCCATGTCCGCGCCCAGGATTCGAACCAACGAAACACTGGGCTGCCTGCAGCGGAGCGTGCGAACTTAACCACTCGGCCACGGGGCCAGCCCCATCCTAACCATTTTTAAGTGTACAGTTTTGTGGCATTAATTGCACTCATATCTTGCAAGGCTGAAATTCTGTACCTATTAAATAATAACTTCCTATTCCACCCCTCACTCTGCCCCTGGCAAGCACCATTCTACTTTCAATCTTGATAAATCTGTTTACTCTAGGTACCTCATATAAGTAGAATCATAAAGTATTTGTCTTTTTGTGTGTGGCTTATTTCACTTAGCATATTGTCCTGAAGCTTCATCCATGCTGTAGTATGTGTCAGAACTCCCTTTTTAAGGCTGAATCAACCTTCCACTGTGTGTATATGTATCATATTTTTTTGGATTGCTTCCACCTTTTGGCTATTGTGATAATGCATCTATGAATGTGAGTACACAAATATTTCTTTGAATCTCTGCTTTCAAGTGTTTAGGTATATGCCCAGAAGTGGAATTGCCAGATTGTATCGTAATTCTAATTTTTTGAGGAATTGCTATAATGTTTTCCATAGCAACTGCTCTATTTTACATTCTCACCAACAGTGCACCACAAGGGTTCCAATTTTTCCACATCTTCACCAACACTTGTAATGTTGTTTGTTTTTATGGTAGCCATACTAATAGGTGGGAAGTGGTAAGATAGGTTTTAAATTATAGAATTTATGTACAACTAATATTGCTCAAGGATATATGATTTTCCATTCAGAAGGTTCTTTTCCACCATATTAAACCACCACAATCAGAGGCAGCAAGCTTTGGGAAGGATGAGCCATTGAATCGCCTTCTTTCCACGAGTCTAATCCCACTATACCGAATGCAGCACACCTGGAAGGTTCAATCCACTCCCTCTAGGGTTGCTCCTTAAATCAGTTTCCCCATCTGTAAAATGAGAATAACAATAGTATCTACCTCATAGGGTTGTTATGAAGATTAAATAAGTTAATTAATACAAAGCGCTTAGAACAGCGCCTGACATATTGTAGGCTCTGTATAGGCACCCATTAAATAAAACAATAAAAATGTTTTTCCAGTTTTGTGGCTTCCTTGGAGGTGCTGATTGAATGTAAGAATTGTGTATTACACTGAAAGGAAACATTAATTTATCAAACCTTTACTGAAAGCCTGTATGTCCCAAGTTGTTCTAGGCATGGGGAGGGGACATTGGGAGATGCTTCAGCATCATCCAGGGGCTGTGGCTCCCTGGTGAGAAAAACTTCTGAACATCAAGTTTCAGCTTCTCCAGAATTAAAAACACAACTGCTCAGCTTGCACAGACCCTGTAGCAGCACTACATGCTGGGCATTGTCCTGGGCATTTTATTTGCCATTTCTAATCCTTACAACAACCTTGTAAAACAGGGATTATTAATAACAGTTTACAGATGATGAAACTGAGGCTCTGCGGGGTTAAGTGACTTGCCCAAGATGGGGAGCATTGTGGGAGATGAGTCTAGGAGGGAGGCAGGGCCAGCTCACCCCAGAGATTGAGACCTTCAGGGTTAATGAACATCCACCATTTACTGAGGCTTGCTACATGCCAGCCCGGGCTAAGTCTTTACACATGAAACTCATCAGTGGACTCGCCATTCGTGGAAGAACTCTTCCTTGGAGGGACTTTTACTAAAGAGGAACTGGAGGCAGAGTGAGGCTAAATCATCAGCTGGCAAAATGTAAGTTCCTTACCCTGTTGCCAGCCACCTGAAAGGGTGGTTAAGCACTATCCAGGAATTTAAAAGGAGACGTCTTGCATCAAAATCACCTGGGTTGTATATCAAAATGCAGATTCCTGGGCTCCACCCCAGGCCCATTTAGTAAAAAACTGCCTAGGATTTGGATGTTTCAGTAAAGTTTTCCCTGGAGCCTGGAAAAAAGTAGAATGCAACTGTTCACAGAGAGTTAAACCATGAAATCAGCATTAAAGAATCCAGGCAAGATATGCAAAGTCACCTCCAAGGGGACAGATCAGCCTTCCTCTTCCCTCTTAACACTAACCAGATTGATTGCATTAACAAATATAGAAGAAGAATGACAAGGAGAAAATGTTATGACCATGGCATAGAGGAGATTTCTTAAACAAGTTGCAAAAAGTAGAAGCCTTAACAGAAAAGGATTCAAATATTGAATCATATAAAAATTAAAAACTTCTGTACACCAAAAGATGCCTTAAAAAAAGTAAAGACAAGCCAGAGAAGGGGAGAAGATATTTGCATTACACATAATCAACAACAGATTGTATACAGTCAACAAAAGATCAGTATCTAGAATATATAAAGAACTTTTAAAAATAAATTTTCAAAAAGGGAGAAATATCTCCACAGACTAATGATCAAAGGACATGGACAGGCAATTAGAAGAAAAGCCCAAACCACAGATAAAGACGTGAAAAGGTGTTAAACTTTACCAGGGATGCAGAAATGCAAATTAAAATCACAAAGACATATTTCCAGCTGGTGAGGCTGTGCAGCAGATGAAACTTCTATATACACTGACAGTGTGAAGTGGGACATACTCTTTGCAGAGCAATTTGGCAATAGCTAATAACATTTAAGAGGCAAATACCCCACAATCCAGTAATTCCCCTCCTAGAAACATTCCCCTACACGTGTTCCAAGCAGCAGGTACAAAAATGTCCACTGCAGCATTGTGGATAATAAATATGGAGACAATTTAAATGTCCTCTAATAGGAGAGTGAATAAATGTGTGATCCTACAATAGAACACCACACAAAAGTTAAAATAAATGAACCAGAGTTATGTGTATCAACATTTTAAAATGTAATCTAAGTCAGTCTCTCCTCTGCTCCCCAAGCCCTTCACTGGCTCCCCATTTCATTCCAGTGAAAGCAAAATCCTCACAAAGGCCTACAAGTTCCTCCATGATTTGCATCCCCCACCCTACCTATTATTTTTGGACGTTACTGGAATGCTGTCTGTGGCTCCCTCCTTCACCTCTGTCAAGTCTTCTTTCCAATGTCACCTTCTCCGAGAGGCCCTCTCCAGCCACTCAGTTTACAATTTACAGTCGCAAATACCTCTCCCCTTGATACTCCCAAGCTCACCTCTCCTGCTGTGTTTTTCCTTTCTCCTTGGCATGATGATCTCCTTTCAAACACGCAATATAATTCACATGTAATATTTAATGTTTACTTTCTGTCTTCCCCTGCTAGAATACAAGTTGCATGAGGGCAGAAATCTTTGTCTTTGTTTACTGGTGTATTCAAAACACCAAGAATGAATGAACATGGCTAAATCTCAAAATCACGTTAACCAATAAAATCATGATGCAGAATGATATTTATGGTATATTATCTATATAAAGTTTTAAGACATGTAAAGCAATACTATATATTGTTTATATATACATATATATGGAGCAAAAGTATAAAAACTTAAAGGAATCATAAATTTAGGATAGTAATTATCTCTGGTTTTGGAGCTGAAGGAGGATGGATTTGCAATTGATTTGTAATGTTTTGTCTTGAAAAATTGATCTGAGACATATGACAAAATCTTGAGATTTGACAAAGCTGAGAAATGAGATGTTGTGTCAGTTCTATTGTTTTCTCTTTGTGTAGCCTTGAAATATCTCATAACTTTAGAAGAAAGGAATAATAAATGAATCCATAAAAAGTTAGGTTGGCCATGCTAACCTGTACAAGGACAAGTGCTGGAGAGAAGCTGTCCTACCAGCAAATCATTGCAGTTCCTTTAGCTAAAACCATCCTAATTCTGAAAGGGAGATGTCAGCTACTAAATATTGAGCCACTAAAAATCAGTAAGTGCTGGCAAGGATGTGGACTGATTGACATTCTCAGACATGCTGGAAAACTGTCTGTCAGCATTATTAGATCTTAACAGGTCGTGTCCTCTGATTCAGCAATTCCACCCTCCGGGATATAACTAACAGAAATACATATGCAAGACCTCAAAAGACATGTACAAGAATATTCATAGCAGCATCATTCATAATAGCCCCAAACTGGAAACAACCAAATGCGCATCAAGAGAAGAACAGATACAAAAACCACAGTGTATTCACATTGGAGTACTATACGACAATGGAAATACATTAACTACAGCTACTTACACCACCGCAGGTAAATGTTGAACCAAAAGAAAAGACACCAAAAAAATACATACTGCATGATTTCATTTATAACAGTTAAAAAACAGCAAAACAAATCTGTGGTTTTAGAAGCCATGAAGGTTTAGTTTGGGGAGGAGGTAGTCTTTGGGACGGGTCACCAGGTGGAGGTGATTCTCGGAAACAGGAATGTTGGATTTCTTTTTTTTTTTTTTTTTTTTTTTTAAAGATTTTATTTTTTCCTTTTTCTCCCCAAAGCCCCCCCGGTGCATAGTTGTGCATTCTTCGTTGTGGGTTCCTCTAGTTGTGGCATGTGGGACGCTGCCTCAGCGTGGTCTGATGAGCAGTGCCATGTCCGCGCCCAGGATTCGAACCGACGAAACACTGGGCCGCCTGCAGCAGAGTGAGCGAACTTAACCGCTCGGCCACGGGGCCAGCCCCAGGAATGTTGGATTTCTTGACTGGAGAGGTGGTTACAAGGTTATATTCACTTTGTGACAGTTCATTTAGCTGTACTCTTATAAATTTTACATTTATATGGATGTGTGTTCCATGAGTTTAGCAGGGCCCATGCTAATCTCCATATTCTTCTAACATCTGTCCACATGCTTTCAAGGTGAATCGTGTATATATGTTATATGCCAATTTAAAATTTTTAAATAAAACATCTGAATTATTTAATTAACTACCCTTGTTCCTAGTCCACCAACCAACTTTTTGAATATGAGTTAGTTTCTGAAGGGAGAGAAAGTGCTAGCCGTATTATTTGGGTATTCCCTTCTTGGCACATCATGCATTCACCAATTCAACAACTATTTGTCAACTGCCTCCCTTGTGTTGAGCCCTCTGCTACATGGAGGACACACAATGATGAACGAAATCAGACATGGTGCTTGCATTCATGGGGCTTACAAACACACGCTATAGGCAGTGCTAATGAAACTCATATAAAGGGCACTATTTTTCACACTAAGTACATAAACTGGCTTTTAGCTGTGATGGATATTGCTGTTATCAAGTTCTTGTGCAAGTGTTTTTTGTGAACATATGTTCTCATTTCTCTTCGTATTTGCCTAGTCTAGGAGTGGCTGTGTCATGTGGTAACTCTATGTTTAACCTTTGGAGAATCTGCCAGACCGTTTTCTAAAGAGGGTGCCTTCACATTCCCATCAGCAAGGTACAAGAGTTCCAATTTCTCCACATTCTTGCCAACATTTGTTATTAGCTGTCTTTTTGATTGTAGCCATCCTAGTGGGTATGAAGTATCTCCTTATGGGTTTGATTCACGTTTCCGTGATGATTAATGATGTTAAAAAGCATCTTTTCATGCACTTATTGGCCATTTATATACTATCTTCTTTGGAGAAATATCTACTCAGATCCTTTGCTCATTTTTAATTAGGTTATTTACCTTATTATTATTATTATTATTTTAAAGACTGGCACCTGAGCTAACAACTGTTGCTAATCTTCTTTTTTCTTTCTGCTTTTTTCTCCCCAACTCCTCCCAGTACATAGCTGTGTATTTCAGTTGTGGATCCTTCTAGTTGTGGCATGTGGGATGCTGCCTCAGCATGGCCTGATGAGCGGTGCCATGTCTACGCCCAGGATCCAAACTGGCGAAACCCTGGGCCACTGAAGTGGAGCATGCAAACTTAACCACTTGGCCATGGAGCCAGCCCCTTCCTTTTTATTATTAAGCCAACAATATTTTATAGTTTTCAATCTACCATGTTGTACTTGTTTTGTTAATTTTTTCCTACGTATTTTATTCTTTTTGAATAAAGTTGTAAGTTGTAAATTTAACTGTTTTCTTAATTTCATTTTCAGATTGGTCAATGCTGGTGTATAGAAATACAATTGTAGTAGTATATTGATCTTCCATCCTGCAACCTTTCTGAACTTGTTTATTAGTTCTAATAGTTTTTTTATAGATTCCGTAGGATTTTCTATATACAAGAGCATTTCATCTGTGAAAGAGAGAGTTTTATTTTTTCCTTTCCAAATGTGGATGCCTTTTATTTCTTTCCTTGCCTAATTGCCCCGGCTAAAACATCCAATATGATGTTGAATACAAGTGGCAAGAACAGACATCTTTGTCTTGTTCCCAATGTAAGAGGAAAAGCTTTCAATCTTTCACCATTAAGTATGATGCTAGCTGTGAGTTTTTTATTGATACCCCTTTCAGGTTGAGGAAGTTCTTAGTTTGGTGAGTATTTGTGTCATGAAAGGATGGTGGATATTGTCAAATGGTTTTCTGTATCTATTGAGATCACCATTTGTCTGCTCCTTTACGCTATAATTGTGGTCAGTTACGTTGACTGATTTTTGTATGTTATACCAACCTTGGATTCCTGGGATAAATCCTACTTGGGTGTGGAGTATAAGCCTTCTGATATGTCACTAAATTTGATTTCCTAGTGTTTTGTTGAGGATTTTTGAATCTATATTCTTAAGGTATATTGGTCTATAGTTTCATGTCTAGTTTTGGTATGAGGGTAATAATACTGGTATCATAGAATGAGTTGAGAAGTAATCCCTGCTCTTGTGTTTATTGGAAGACTTTGTGAAGGATTTGTGTTAATTCTTTAAACATTTGGTAGAATTCACCAGTGAAGCCATCTGGTCCTGAGCTTTTCTTTGTGGGGAGGTTTTTGATGACTGATTCGGTTTCTTTATTTGTTATAGATCTACTCAGATTTTCTATTTCTTCTTGAGTCAGTTTCAGTAGTTTATTCTTTCTAGGAATTTGTCAGTTTCATCTAGGTTGTCTGATTTGTAGGCATAAAATTGTTCATAGAATATTCTTTTCTTTTGTACAATTAGTAATCATATCCTATCTTTCATTCCTGATTTTAATAACTTGGGTATCATTTCTTTTTTTCTGGATCAGTCTTGCTAAATGTTTGTCAATATTGCTGATCTTTTCAAAGAACCAAGTTTTGGGTTGTTAATTTTCTCTGTTGTTTTTTTAATTCTCTATTTCATTTACTTCTGCTCTTATTTTTATTCTCATTCTTATTCATCTCAAAGTATTTTGTAATTTCCCATGTGACTTCTTTGACCCACTAGTTGTTTAAGAGTATATTGTATAATTTCCACATATTTGTGAATTTCCTAAATTTCCTTCTGTTAGATTTGTACTTTCATTGTGATCAAAGGCATATTTGTATGACTTCAATCTTTTAAAATTTTTATTGAAAAAAATTTATGGCCTAGCATATGGTCTATCCTGATAATTATTCCATGTGCATTTGAGAAGTGTATTCTGCTATTATTAGAGTATTCTATAGATGTCTGTTAGGTTGTTTATAGTGTTGTTCAGTTCTTCTATTTACTTGTTGATCTTCTACCCAGTTATTCTATCCATTATGGAAAACAGAATATTAAAATCTTTATTATTAAATTATCTATTTCTCCCTTCAATTGCGACTGTTTTTGGTTCACGTATTTTGGGGCCCTGTGTTACATATATCCATCGATGTATAATTGTTATGTCTTCTTGATATATTGGCCATTTTATAATTAAATAATCTCTTTCTTTGTCTCTAGTAGCAATTTTTATTATAAAGTCCATTTTGTCTGATATTCACATAGACATTCCAGCTCTCTTTTGGTTACTATTTGCATGGTGTAGCTTTTTCGATTTCTCTTCTTTCAACCTGTGTCTTTGATTCTAAAATGTTCCTTTTGTAGACAGCATATAGTTGGATTTTCTTTTATCCTTGCCGAAAATCTCTGCCTATTGAATGGAGGGTTTAGTACATCTACATTTCATTACTGATAAGGTAGGATTTGCATCTGTCATTTGATATTTGTTTGCTATATGTCTTGTCTTTTTTATTTCTCTATTCCTCCAGTACTGCCTTCTGTTCTGTTAATTAGATATTTTTTACTATATCATTTTAATTTCATTGCCATTTCTTTTACTATTTTTTTGAGTTTTCTTTGTGGTTTCCTGGGGATTGCAATTCACATATCTTAAACCAATCCAGTTTGGAATGATTCCAACTTAATTTCAAAAATATATAAAAACTTTTGTCCTATATAGCTCCATTCACTCCCCTTTCCTTTGCACTGTTATTGCCAAGCAAATACATCTTTATACAAAATATGTCCATCAATATATATTTTGTATGGCTTATAGTTAGTACTTGTCTTGTTAGCAGTTGTCTTTTAAATCAGGGAGAAAAAGAGTTACAAACAAAATATACGTGTATACTGTCTTTTATATTTACTTATTTAGTTATCTCTTCCAATGCTCTTTATTTCTTCATGTGAGTTTGGATTACTCTCTAGTGCTCTTTCATTTCAGCCTGAAGGACCCCCTTTACTATTTTCTGTAGGATAGGTGTGCTACTGACAAATTCTCTCAATTGTTTTTTTTGCAGGGAAAGATTTGCCCTGAGCTAACATCTGTTGCAAATCTTCCTCTTTTTATTTTTTCCTCCCCAAAGTTCCCGTGCATGGTTGTAATTCTAGTTATAAGTCCTTCTAGTTCTTCTACGTGAGCTGCTGCCACAGCATGGCCACTGACAGACGGGTGATGTGGTTCTGAGACTAGGAAATGAACCTGGGTGGCCAAAGCAGTGAGAGCTCTGAACTTAAACCACTAGGCCATCAGGGCTGGCTTATATTTTTGTTTTGTTTTGTTTTTATCTTGGAATGTCTTAATTTCTCCTCAATTTTTCTTGCTGTTTTTTTCTAACATTGTATTTTTCTCTTATTGTGGTAAAATATACAGAACATAAAATTTACTATTTTAACCACTTTTAAGTGGACATTTCTGTGGCATTAAGCACATTCACATTGTTGTGCAAGCATTACCACCTTTCATCTCCAGAACTTTTTCATCTTCTCCAATTGAAACTCTGTCCTTATTAAACACTAATGCCTCAATCCCTCTTCCCCCCAACCCTTGGCGAGCATCTTCATTCAATTTTATGTTTCTACAGATTTGCCTATTCCAGGTGCCTCATATAAGTGGAATCACACAATATTTGTCTTTTTGTGTCTGGCTTATTTCACTTAGCACAATGTCTTCAAAGTTCATCCACATAGCATGTATCAGAATTTCATTCTTTTGTGTGTATATACCACATTTTGTTTAGTCATTCATCTGTCAACAGACATTTTGGTTGTTTTTATCTTTTGCCTCTTGTAAATAATAACACTGTTATGAACACTGGTATACAAATATCTTTTGAGTTCTCCTTAATTTTTGAAGGATAATTTTACTGGATATAGACTTCTTGGTTGACAGTTTTTTCTTTCAATTTTCAACTTTCTTTGAATATGTCATCCCAATGCCTTTGACCTCCTTGATTTTTTTTTTAATGTATAGGTTTATTTCTGGACTAGAATTTATGTTTTGTTTTGTTTCGTTTTTTGAGGAGATTAGCTCTGAGCTAACTGCTGCCAGTCCTCCTCTTTTTGCTGAGGAAGACTGGCGCTGAGCTAACATTCGTGCCCATCTTCCTCTACTTTATATGTGGGATGCCTGCCACAGCATGGCTTGATAAGTGGTGCCATGTCTGCACCCGGGATCCGAACCAGTGAACCCTGGGCCGCCAAAGCAGAACCTGCGCACTTAACCACTGCACCCCCGGGCCGGACCCTGACTTCCTTGATTTCTGATGAGATGTCAGTTGTTACTTTTGTTGAGGATCTCTTATATGTGATGTGTTGCTTTTGTCTTTCTGTTTTTCAGATTCTGTCTTTGTTGGTCCCTTTCAACAGTTTGATTATGATGTGTCCAAGTTCAGGTCTCCTTGAATTTATCCTACATTGTTTTTGCTGAGTTTCTTGGATATGTGGACGGTTTTCACGAGGTTTATTTTCTCAAATTTTGAAAGTTTTTGGCCATCCTTTTTTCAAATATTTTTTCTGCCCCTTTCTCTCTCTCCTCTCCTTCTAGGACTCTTATTATATATATGTTGATATACTTGAAGGTTTCCCACAGGTCTCTGAGGTTCTGTTCTTTTTTGCCAATCTTTTTTCTTTCTGATCCTCAGACGAGATAATCTCAATTGATCTATTCTCAAGTTCTCTGATTTTTTTATAACAACTTTATTGAGATATAATTTACATACCATGCAATTCACCCACTCAAAGTATATAATTCAGTGGTTTTTAGTGTATTTACAGAGTTGTGCAGCAATCACCACAATTAATTTTAGAATATTTTTACTTCTGAAAGATAAGCTCTGTACTCATTAGCTGTCACTCCCTGTTTACCCCAAAGCCTCCAGCCATGGGCAACCACAAATCTGTTCTCTTTCCTTACATATTTTCCTATTGTGAACATTTCATGTTTTTAATTTAAGAGTTTCTAGGGAATGGATTTGGCCTGGTGGACCCAGCCCACCCACCACCTAAATGGAATCAGGTTATCCCTCTTCATTCCCCCATCTCAAAGACACAGGCTTCCTGCCTCTTCCTTGTCCTCCTCCCTCACTTGTTTCTCTATCTTGTCATCCATCCCCTTACTTCTTCATCCTAGTTGCCTCTTCTCCCTTCTTTGCTCTACACTTTCCTTCCACTTCCCTTCTCTCTCCCTTGCTCTTCCAACATCTGCTCCAGTGAGGCAACATGACTTAGTGAATGTGCTCAGGATTTAGCACCAGGAAGATCTGAGTTGAATCCCAGCACTGCTGTGTGCATTTGGGAATGACCTTCTGTTTGCTCACCTGTAAAATGGATTTAATAACAATTAACTTGCCATGTTGTGGTGAGGAATAAATGAAATAATATATGCAAAGTTTGGCACGTGGTAAATGCTCAACATTGAAACGTTATCTTTATTCATGAATAAAGGTAATATTATACGTTCATTATTTCTGCTATGACTATATTATCAATTTTGTTTCTTTTTTTATGATTGTCAAATGTTCATATAATTTACCATCCATTCTTTTAAAGCATCTATTTCTTTTATGACCTCATGTCTTGATCCTTTTTTTTGCTTACCATGGCATATGGTCCCTGTCTCTTTAATTGTCTGCATCCCTGCTAATGTGTAGATCCTCAAGGGCAAGGACCAAGTCTTGTTCACCATCAGATGCCGGGCCCTTGGACAGTGTCTGGAACATGACAGGGACCCAAAAAACATTTACTAAAAGTCGAATGAATGAATGAATGAATGAATGAGCCTTTTCCCACTCTGGGACAGAAAGAAGTGCCCAGCAGGCCCAGGACACCTGTCTCTGCTCAGTGTTTCCCAGACTTCACGATGCAGTATCAGTATCACCATTTCACCATTAGCTGAAGGCCAACCATGCTATTATTTATTAAAAGTTTTATATAAATGAACTTGCTGTTTTACTGAAACATAGTCAAAAGGGAAATTTTATATCAATATCGTAAGTAGAAAAGCCAGTATCACTTGTCTTTATTCATTAGCATACCCATATTAATGTTCCAAATTAAAAAAAAATTCCATTGCGTATTCCTTAAAGTGACCTTGGGTACCATACTTTGGGAAATGTTACTTCTCATTCAGCACTTTTCCCACCCAATACACTGGCCATTTTACTTGGGATTTCAGAATTTCTGATTTTTCTCTGTCCTTTCCCTTCCCAAGGCTGAGATGCTGTGTCCTATGGAAAATGAAATTTCTTTGGTTTCCCTTAGTTTGAACTTACTTGGGGTCAACTCGAGATGGTACAACAGAAGGCATCAGGCTTTGGTTTCCAGGTGTGCACTCTGCTATTCTCAGGGCTTGATCCTTGATGTTTTTATTTCATTGCATCCCTTTGGTGCTCACCCCTGGGTGAGGCCACTATGACCTACCTCTGAGCACAAGGCATTGGATTTTTATGACTTGTAAATCAGATTAACCGGAAAGATCAAGATAAGGGCCCAGGTGAATACTTAGATTTACAAGGAAAAAGAAACATATTATTATTATATACCATGTCATTGGTTTCCAATCAGCCCAGTACTAGTGTTCTATGTTATAGAACATAAAGTGTCTCTAAACATGCTAGGAGAAATTTTTTCTTATAAAATCTCCTTCATAATTATATCATTGCTGCTTTGTAATTTCCATTAGAAACAAGTTTGCTCAGAGGTTCCTAACTTTGCTTAGTTTCCATAAAGTACCTTTTTGGCCAGTAGATTGTTGAACTGGATGCAAATCCTCTCTCTGAATTAAGTGAAAACTTGTTAAGTCACTTTATTTAGATCGAGGAGGGATTTTGATCTGTTTTTGGAGAAAGTACAGACGCTTTTTGATCCTGCCACTTCTCACAGCTATCGAAGATTATTTTACAAGGAAAATTTGGGGAAGTTCACCTTGGTTCACATTAATAAGCACTGCTGAAAACTGGAAGGCCCTTTTCCTTCTGGGATGCTGAAGGGCAGAACTACCAGGAGACAGGGAGCTGGGACTTGTTCCCCTGTCCCCCTCTAGGAGCCTGCCTGCGTGTGTGTCCTCCACCTCCAGGTGAGGCTCCCAGAGCTCCTGCCCCCAGCTCTGCTCCTCTTCCCTGGCTGTGGTCACCACAGTTCAATTCTGGCATGAAGCAGCCACAGCGTCAGCATCTTTGGTCCTCGCCTCCTGCAGAATTTGGCTAGAAGAACTTTAGGGGCCCTTCTGAGAGGGACAGGTCCTCTGGCCAATCCGAGTGGCTGGGTACTTTGCCAATGTCCCAAACTGACAAGTGACTGTGGCAAATAAATCACAGTCACTAATTTTGAAATATAAATTCTAAAATTTCCATCCAGACTGTCTGACAGAATATTAGCCAGAAGTTTTTCTTTTAGGGCTCCAGGGAAGTCAACGATAGAGTGGTTTTCTGCTTCCCTTGTGTAGGTCTTCTCAAGTGGGTGTGAAGGGGAAGGAAGGTGCCTCTTGACACCTTCTGTTTGCATTTGTTCTTTTGAGCATCTTTGTTCCTCGGTGACAGCAGCTCAGTGACCACACAGAGACCCTGTCTTCAGTCTGAGTCAAGCCCATGTGCTCACATTTTTATATTCACACAGAATAATTCCTGTGAAGAGAACTTCCTCTCCTCTTGTTGACTCACCAGTGATTCTCACTTCTCCCAACTCTAGATGCTGACATCCTATGTGTGGGAAGCCCGTGGTTTCCCAGCCTGGTGCCCTTTGTAATCCTGTTTCATCTACCTGGGAAGCCCATTCCTATTTTCAACTGCCCATCTCAAATGCCTTCTCATCCAGGTTGTTTTTCCATTTCTCTCAACTTTAAATCTCCATAGCACTTTGTGCATGTCTTCTAGAGCTTCCCTCACTCTGTGATATTAGAGTTATATGTGGCCTGTGCACTGGGCTATGTGCACCTTGAAAACAAGACCTTTGTCTTTTGACATCCTGTATCCACCCTCTACCCTTCTCAGAATGGTTGAGTACATTATTTGTTGAATTAAACCTAATCGCATCTATCTTTGCTTCTTTATTTTCTATTTTTTCCCTATTTGATCCCTTAGCTTCAGTCTTCACTAATTTCTGGATATATGCTCTCTTTCTATTCATTTGTCTCTTAATTTGTTAAGCAGACATTTATAATGTGCCTTCCAAGTGTCAGGCACTGGACGAGGCACTGGGGAGGACACAGTGAACAAAACACTGTCCCAGGAACCAAGAAGCCCACAGTCAGAAGGGAGGGATGGGGAGGAGAGAAGGACACGCTGCACTGGGGACTGCGGATGCAGTTTGGGGAAGTCAGGGGAGACTTTCTAGGGCTGTGATGTCTAAGCAGAATCACTGGCATTGGCTCATATATTCCCTATGCCTGCATATACCCTCTTCATCCCCTGGGCCCAACTCCATTTGACCTCCTCCCCTCCAAACCCTCCTCCTGGAGGCAGTCTCCTCTCTCAGCTTTCAAGACTGTCGCCCTCCTGGTCCTCAGACATTCTGGTCTTTTGTCAACGTCCAACAGCATTGGTAAAGTTTTGTCCTTGATCTTTTCCTCATTTTTCCTGGTTTGGCTCTCACCTCGATGCAAACGACTTTCCCATGTGTGTCTCTAAGCCCCACTTCTGGTTTGAGGTACATCACTACCTGCCTGCTGGATCCAGCTTTCTATAGACATTCTGATGTTTCCTCAAATTTGGCACACCCAGAACAGATGTGATGTTTTTCTTCTGAGTTCCCACTCCTAGGACATTCCGGGGATAGTGGTATCCTCCAGAGGTCTTAGGGTGAAGCCAGGGAGGAGGCAGGCTACCACTTCCTTTTGTCTTTTTGCAGAACCTGATACAAAGTTTACTCTTGTCATGTTCTCTCCGGCTTGGAGACATTCCTTTGTGATAAGTACAACCATACTATGATTTGTCTCTATTCATAGTTAGTTGCTACATCAAGAAGTTGCCTCAGCTAGTAGCCTACTTCTCAGATGTGCAGCACAATGGCAATGGAGTGCTGTGTGCCAAGCGCTGATTGGCTGGGTTTGCTTGTGGCCAGTTGTCTGAATACCAGTGAACTCTGCTAGTTTAGGATGGTTACCTACTATTCACCAAATACTTCCAGCTCTCTGCCTTTCTGGGACATGGAAGAATTGTAATTTTTGGCCCTCTTGTGGTTGAGTGGGGCCATGTAACTTGTTCCTGTTCTTGAGTCCTGAGTGGAAGTACTGCGCCTGGGCTGAAGCATTTAATTGCAAGTGGAAGACGCTTCCCAGAGCTCTTTCCCTTTGCCATGGCGACTGGCAATGTTTGTGATGACAATTGCTTTGCCAGCCTGGGTTCTAGAATGAGAAGATAAGGAGCAGTGGCTCCAGCTAGCTCATGATAGACACAGAGCTCGAGTGAGAAATAAACCTTTGTTGTTATAAACCACTAAGGTTTGGGTGTTGTAACGCAACTCGTCCTGGGTAGCACCTTAATAGCGTGAAGTGAAGTCATATTTAGCACCATTTATATTTCAAGCACACATTCGTTTTTATAGATGAATAGCTGACATATCCACTTCCGTGAACTTTGTAGATGAAATTCCCAAAAACAATAGGTTTCTCTATTTCAAACAATGGCAGAAAATATATACACATTGACATAGCATATTTTACACAAACCTAATCTATGTGAAATCAGAGTATGTTCCACTTAATGAGTTAATAAATTAGGCTGGGACCACACTTACTGTCAAGTTTGCCTTAAACTACCTACCTCTGTTGTCACACCACATGCTTGATCTGCTGCTCAGATCTGACTCTGCGTCCACAGGAGTCAGCACGTGGTGGCTGCCTCGTTTCCATTGTAGCTCACTTTGATAAATCAGAAGTGGTGTTTCCAGTGATTTAAATCTCCCTGATCTTTCTCATTCCTGTTCCAACCTGCCACCAGAGTCTCAAGTTAGAAGGGCCCCTAGCTGTCACATACCCACCTCTCAAACCCCAGAATGGAGAGAGAGAAACCAAGTGAGGACCATCTATTAGTGGCAGAGGACAGACACTCGGAGTCCAGCCAAGGACAGTCCTTGGAGATCCTACAATTGACCAGGCCTCAATCCCTCAGCCTCAAATGCTGTTCCCTCTGTGGGTGACTAACTCCACCATCTTCAGGTCTCTACTTAAATGTAGTCCTCCTAATGAGGCCTACCCTGCCTCCTAGATTTAAAATTGCAACCAGCTCCTCTCACCTTTCTTAACACTCATCTCCCTTTCCTTGTGTCTTTCCTCCACGGCATTTAACTCCTTGTAACATCCATATCATTTACTAGCTTATTGTTATTATTGTTTCTTCCTCTCTCCACTAGAACATGAGCTCCACAAAAGGAATTTTGTCCTTTTTTTTGGTCAGTCTTGTATCCCAAGTAAACAGCAGAACAGTGCCTGGCACAGAGATAATGCTTGATAAATATCTGTTGAATGAATGAATAGGGTGGGGCCAGACATCTGTGATTTTGACAGCCTTCCCAAGTGAGTCCAAGCAGAGCAGGGTGGAGAACCACTGCCACATAGTCCTTAGTTCACTGGTGATGTGCGTAGTTCTTGCTCTTTACTCGATTTGGACCAAAGTGGCCAAGTGTGTTCTGGTTTCTTCCTGCTGGTCAGGGACAGCATCCCTCCCACAGCCTTGGCAGAGCAAGGAAATGGAGTTGGTTCTGTGTGAGCCCATGATGGCTGCTTCTCTAAGTGCTTGTGTTCTCAATGGACACATTCCAAAAAAGAACACAAATCATGTGATACAGAATAATTTTTAGTGACTATTAAATTTGGGATGGAAGTGGAGGACGCATTTCTTTCCCTGATTACATTTTCAGAGCAGAGATCTCCCTGGCACCCTGTAGCTGTCAGGAGAGCATCTGGCATTGGTCTTGTTGTGAACATGGCAGTAGTAACAGGGAGATATAGTGCCACGACATCATTTGTCCTTTTAAGAGAGGAAACATCATAGTTGGCAAGCAATAGACTCTGTAAAAACATTTTTTAAAATTCTCTTTATTTAAAGAGTACCATTTGTTCCTAATTTTTTGCCTGATTTGTGTTACAGTCTTGTGTATTTTTTATCTGCCTTCTGTTGCCCATATTCTTTTCCTTTTTTTTTTTAATCAATAGACTATTTTTTAGAGCAGTCTTAGGTTTACACTAAATTGAGCAGATGGTAGGGAGAGTTCCCATACATGCCCTCCCAACATACACAGTTTGCCCTATCATTAACATCTTGCATAATGTGGTGTATTTGTTAAAATTGATAAGCCAGTATTAATACACTACTATTAACTAAAGTCCATGGTTTACATTAGGGTTCACTCTTTGTGTTGTATATTCTCTATGAGTGACAAATGCATAATGTCGTGTATCTGCCATTACAATATCATACAGAATAGTTTCTCTGCTTTAAAACTCCTTCGTGCTCCACCTGGTCCTCCCTCCCTCCTCCAAACTCCTGGCAACCACTCATCCTTTTACTGTCTCTATAGTTTTCCCTTTTCTAGAATGTCATATAGTTGGAATCATATACTATGTAGCTTTCTTCAACTGGCTTCTTCTACTAAGTACTAAGCATTTAAGGTTCCTTCATGTCTTTCTGTGGCTTGATAGATCATTTCCGTTTCATCAGTGAATAATATTCTGCTATATAGATTGCCACAATTTGTTTATCCATTCACCTTTTGAAGAACATCTTGGTTGCCTCTAGCTTTTAGCAATCATGAATAAAGCTGCTATAAACATTCATGTGCAGGTTTCTAAGCAGACATAGTTTTTAACTCATTTGGGTAAGTATCTTGGAGCACCATGCTGGTTTGTATGGTAAGCGTATGTTTGGCTTTGTAAGAAACTGCCAAACTGTATTCTGAAGTGGCTATACCATTTTGCATTCCTACTAGCAATGAGTCAGAGTTCTTGTTGCTCCATATCCTTGCTAGCATTTGGTGTTGTCTGTTCTTTGGATTTTGGTCATTCTAATAGATGGGTAGTTGTTTAATTTGCAATTCCCTGATGACATATGATGTTGAGCATCTTATCATATGCTTATTTGCCATCTGCATAGCTTCATTGGTGAGGATCTGTTCAGCTCTTTTACTCATTTTTTTAACTGGGTTGTTTGTTTTCTTACTGTTGAGTTTTAAGAACTCTTTGATATTCGGGATACAATTCCTTTATCAGGTATGTGTTTTGCAGTTTTTTTTAATATAACAGCGTTTTTGAGATATAATTCACACACCATACACTTCACCTTTTTAAAATGTATAATTGAATGACGTTTGGTATATATAGAGTTGTGCAAATGTAACCACAATTAATTTTAGAACATTTTCTTCACCTCAAAAAGAAACCCATGGCTATTAACAGTCACCCTTCATTTCTCCCCACCGCCTCCAGCCCTCGGCAACCACTAATTTACTTTCTGTTTCTATAGGTTTGTCTATTCTGCTCAGTGCATGTGGAATCATATAATATGTCATCTTTTGTGACTGGCTTCTTTCATTTAGTGTAATTTTTCAAGGTTCATCTATGTTGTAGCTTTTATCAATACTTTATTTCTTTATATGGCCGAACAATATTCCACTAAATGTGTACCACATATTGTTTATTGATTTATCAGTTGACGGTCATTTAGATTGTTTCCACTTTTTGGCTATTATGAATATTGTTGCTATGGACATTTGTGTGGACATATGTTTTTATTTCTCTTGTGTATATACCTAAGAGTATAACTGCTGGGTCATATATGGTAGCACTACGTTTAACTTTTTTTTTTAAAGGACTTCTTTTTTTTTTGGTGAGGAAGCTTGGCCCTGAGCTAACATCTGTTGCCAGTCTTCCTCTTTTTTTTCCTCCTCAAAGCCCCAGTATAGTTGTACATCCTAGTTGTGAGTCGTTCTAGCTCTTCTACATGGGATGCCACCACAGCACGGATTGATGAGCAGTGTGTAGTTCTGTGCCCAGGATCTGAACCAGTGAACCCTGGCTTGCCAAAGTGGAGCACACAAGCTTAACCACTTGGCCATGTGGCCAGCCCCTGTTTGACTTTTTGAGGAACTGCCAAACTGTTTTCCAAAATGGTGGCAGAATTTTACATAGCCACTAGCAATGTATGAAGATTCCAATTTCTCCACATTCTCATCAACATTTGTTTTTGTCCATCTGTTTGATTATGGTCATCTTAGTGGGTGTGAAGTGGTATCTCATTGTAGTTTTGATTTGCATTTTCACAATGACTAATGGTGTTAAGCATCTTTTCATAGCATCTTATTCACCATCTGTATGTTTTTGGAGAAATGTCTATTCCAATCCTTTCCCCATTTTAAAATTTAGTTGTTTTTCTTTTTGTTATTTAGTTATAAGAGTTTGTTAATACATTCTGGATACTAGACCCTTATCAAATATATAAATTGGAAACATTTCCTCCCATTCAGTGAGTTGTCTTTTCACTTTCTTTCTTGATAGTGTCCTTTGAAACACAAATGCTTTCAATTTTGAAGAAGTTTAATTTGTCAATTTTCCTTTTGTTGCTTGTACCTTTGGTCTTGTATCTAAGAAGCTATTACCTAAACCAAAGTCATGAAGATTAACAGCTATGTTTTATTCTAAGAGTTTTTGTTGTTTTTTTTGTGAGGGAAATTGGCCCTGAGCTAACATCTGTTGCGAATCTTCCTATTTTTGCTTGAGGAAGATTGTCACTGAGCTAACATCTGTGCTAACCTTCCTGTATTTTTTGTATGTGGGATGCTGCCACAGCATGGCCTAACGAGTGGTGCTAGGTCTACACCTGGGACCCAAACCTATGAACTCCAGGCCACTGAAGCAGAGAATGCAAACTTAACCACTATGCCACTGGGTGGCCCCAGAGTTTTATAGGTTTAGGTCTTAGATCCATTTTGAGTTAATTTTTGCATATGGTGCATGTGTGGAAGGAGTCCAACTTCATTCTTTTGCATGTGGATATCCAGTAATCCCAGTACCATTTGCTGAAATGACAGCACACAGACTTTTAATGAAGAAGCTAATGTTACGTTTGAAAGAGGCAGAAGAGGGCTTCTTCAGCCAGGTCTTCTGACTCTGTGTTTTCCTTTGGGGTTGCCTGACCAAGAGTCACTCTGTAGGCAAGTGCTGATGGTGGCCGTGGCCAACTTTTCCCATCTTTCAACGCTCATCTCCTTCATTCCACACCAATTTCCTTCATCTTCTAGTGCACTTAGAATAAAACAGAGTCTCCATAAAAGGTCCTTACACATCTAGTCTCACCACTGTGTGAAGCTTGAATCTTTCCCACAGGATCCTGGATAAATTGCTGGCTTGTTTCTCTTTAGATAACAGCAAGAAAGAGGAAACTCACTACTTTTGAAGTGACAAGTTCAATTAGTGGATGACTTGGTAATAATAACGATAACAACAACCACAACCACTATTTTTTGAGCCCTTACTCTGTGATAAGATGTATCATCTCCTTTTAATTCCTACAACAACCATCTGAGGTAGTTATTGTTAGTCTATTTTACAGAGAAGCACAGAGAAGTTATTTGCTCAAAGTCACACATATTGTTACTTTAACTATGTGGATCTAGGTTTAAATCTGCTCCATCTGACTCCAAAATCTGTCTTCCTAATTACTATATCCTTTCCAAATATGCTGTTGTGTTAGCAGATTTGGTTCTCTTCCCTCTGGGCACACAGGAGGACCAGCACACTTGTGATTAGGCGGTACTACATTACTATTTCCAGCCAATGGGCTGTGAGTTGAACTTCTAGGCTAAGGCATTTAAGAGCAGATGGAAGCTCTCCACTCTCTTTTTTCCGTTGCAGCACTCCTCGAAGCAATGATTGGAGACGGTGAAGCTGCGTAAAATGAAAGATACCTGGATCCCTAAGTCACCACATGGCAAATAGCTGCCTGGCCTTCATTTAACTTTGCCTGAGCAAGAAGCAAACTTTTATGTGTTAAACTTCTGAGAGTTTAAGGTTTGTTTGTTCTTGCTGTGTAGACTACCCCATCCGGAGTATTAAAGCTGAAGATTATAATTGCCTCCATTTATTTTACTCTTGATTGGAGTTCTGCCTTCTTGGGCTATCCACAAGGGTATGCCACATAATCTCAGTTTCTGACACCTGTCATATTGTTGGATTTGTTATTGTCTCCTGTGTGTTGATTTCCTGGCACTGATTAGTTAGCAGGTCAGAGATTATGTTCTATATTTCTTTTCTTTTTTCTTTTTTTTTATAGATTGGCACCTGAGCTAACAACTGTTGCCAATCTTCTTTTTTTTTTTTTTTCTGCTTTTTCTCCCCAAATCCCCCTAGCACATAGTTGTATATTTTAGTTGTGGATCCTCCTAGTTGTGGCATGTAGGACCCCGCCTCACTATGGCGTAATGAGCAGTGACATGTCTGCGCCCAGGATCCGAATGGGTGAAATCCCGGGCCGCCGAAGCGGAGCGTGCAAACTTAACCACTCGGCCACGGGGCTGGCCCCTATATTTCTTCTTTATCCTAGCAGCTCTAGGCACAAAATTAGTGCTAAAGCAATGCTAGCTAATTGTTGAATCCCCCAGAAAAACCTATTTGTATTTGTATTTACCCTGGCTTTAAAAAGTTAATATTCAGGGGCTGGCCCCGTGGCCGAGTGGTTAAGTTCTCGCGCTCCACTGCAGGCGGCCCAGTGTTTCTTTGGTTCGAATCCTTGGCGCGGACATGGCACTGCTCGTCAGACCATGCTGAGGCAGCGTCCCACATACCACAACTAGAAGAACCCACAATGAGAAATATACAATTATGTACTGGGGGGTTTTGGGGAGAAAAAGGAAAAAATAAAATCTTAAAAAAAAAAAGTTAATATTCATTAGATTTTTCAGTTCAGTTGAAGAAACTATTCTATTTATAAGTCTAGAAAGTTTTAGCAATTACTTTTAAGGACTTTCAAAATAATAATTTGATCCCATTTATAGATTCAGTTAAATACTTTTAGCCCTTTAAAACTGCATTTATAAATGTGATATATTTTATTTCCTTTTAAAGCTATTTCAGTTGTCTAATTGACAAACCCTCCCAAGTACCCATGTAATTTTTATAAATCTAATAAATTAAACATATAGATATGGTGAACCTAATTTCTCTAAAATGTTTCACTACTGTATATAAACCTGGTAAGATTTCTACTTAAAAATCATAAATCTAAATCAATTACCTGATTACACATTTTTGATACAAACACAAACTTCTAGCAAAGTTGAAAGTATAGTCCAAACACTTTTTTTCAAACCATTTCAGAGTAAGTTGCCGATCTGATGCCCCATCACCTTCAACCTTCAAATGTTTTAGTGTATATTTTCCTAGAAAAAAGGACATTTTCCTATACAACCACAACACAGCCATTAAAATCAGGAGATTAAACTGATACATTACTACTATTAACTCCTTAGACCCCATTCAAGTTTTGTCAATAGTTGTAATGATGTTCTTTATAGCAAAAGGATAAGTTCAGAACCATATGTTCATTTAGTTGTCCTGCCTCTTTATTCTCCTTCAGCCTGGAATAGCTCCTCAGCCCTTCTTTGACTTTCATATTCGTGATATTTTTGAAGGTTGCAGACCAATTATTTTGCAGAGTAGTCCCCAGTTTGGGTATGTCCAATCCTCATGAGAGGTTCAGGGTATGCATCTTGGGCAGAAATATCATGGAAGCACTGTTATGTTCTTATTGCCTTCTGTCAGTTGATGTGATTTCGTTTTTCTCATTACTGCTCATGTTCACTTTGATTGCTCGAGTAAGGTAGTGTCTTCCAGTCTTCACTGTAAACTGAATTTTTTAGTCCCTTTGTAACTAATCAGTATTTTGAAGCTATATAAATATCTCATTTTTGTAAAAGTTTTGAAAAAACTTTAACATATTCATTTATTTATTTATGCCTATATATTTCCTATTTTATTAAATGGATTATAATCCATTACTATCATTCTTTATTTTGATTCTCATGTTATCTATAATCAGGCTGGCTTGTTCCTTTTGACATGCCCCATCATTTTTTGAGCACTCTTTGCTCTCTGGCACAATACGATGTTTTGGGTTTATATTGCATTTCCCTGCCCTAGCCCTGGAATCACCCATTTCTCCAAGGAGCCATGATAGTATTTAGAAGCTAAGACTGGGGCTGTAGGTATACTCATTGCCATTGGGGTAATGCTCCTCCCAGGTTCTCTCTGTTGACAGAAACAGAGAGAAATGTGGCTTCCATTACTCTCAATATGTTTGTTTATTTATTTGATCAATACCTATGTACAAAATTAATCTCACACCTGGGCTGCCACCCTCTTTTCCCTGCTTGGACTCTGGCTCTCCACTCTAACCTCCCCCTGCATGGATCCCCTCCTCACCCTGCTTGGGATCTGACACTGCTCTGCACCACTGCTGCTCCTCACTTACTATCTAAAGGTACAGTCAATTCTCATTCGTGGTAGTTGTGTTCAATAAAGTCACCATAAATACTGAATTAGTGAATACTGAACCATTGCTCCTAAAGGAAATATAGGATTAAGATCCTGAGAGCCTCTGGTCACAATATTTTTGTCAATGGATCAATACATGCCTCATTTTATGTGTATTTCTGCTTAAAGTACATTATTCAATAGATATTGTTGATTCATTAACATTGAACTCACAGCCAACAGCACTATAACCCATGCCTGAATAAAGTTTACCTAACACATGTATTTTCTCTATAAGGCTCTTCACAGCCTTCTTGCACTTAGAAACAGTAGACAGCACTTCAAGACCACACTTGGGCCATTTTAAATAGTGAAACAAGACCAAAAAAGGACAAAAATGTGAAAAACATGGCACTAAATAGATAAAGAAAAGGACACTTGTGGAGAAATGTGTCAAGATGGTGGTATAGGCAGACCCTGAACTCACCTACTCCCATGGACACAACCAAGTTACAACAACTCTGGGAATAATTACTCCAAGAGAGAACTGAAAACTGGAGAAAAAGAACCTCTTCAACAAGGGACAGTCCTGACTGAGGTGGAAGAGGCAGAAATTGCTTTTTTGAGAGAAAAAAAAAAAAGCCACCTTCATGAGCCCAGGAACTTCACAGCCAGCCAGGAGCAATCATAAGGTATGCAGCCTTCCCTGGAGGTGTGGGGGACCTGAGCGGGGGAGCATTACTGCTATAAGCATCCTTTGGACTCAGCACAACCAAGATGAGACTCATAATATCTGGTTTTGCTGGCTACTAACAACAACAGTGACTACCCACAGAAAAGCTGTCAGACATAAGGGAAAATGAAGCTGGTTCTTAAAGGACCCATGCACAAATTCACCCATTTTGGAAAGCAATCTAAAATCACCAGAAAGAAAGGTACACAGTCCTTTGATGAAAAGAGACTCACCTGATAGGCTCTGGGTGCATCTTGGTGAGAGGTGAGAACTCTCCAGGGACTGAGACTTTGGCAGCAGCCATTATTATGACCCAGTACAGGTGTGCTGACACAGACAGTGGCAGACACCATTGGAATTCTTCCCCTGGCCTGTTAGCCCAGGGGTCTGCCCCACCCACTAGAGCACTGATTTAATTCAGCTCAGCCAGGGCAGGCAGCCTGCCTTAGGGACTGGCCCCACCCAACAGCAAGCCCTTGGGTGACTTGTGGGCCTGCATAGGCTGGGTGTCTGGATCCTCTGCAGCTGAATGGGTCCGCCTCTGCAAGGCAAGGCATGCACAAGGAGTGGGTGGAGTGTGTGGGGCATTGGTGGAGCGTGTGGGGTCTCTGCATTGGGGCAACTGGGTCCACTTCACAGGGTCAGGACATGTGCATGGGGCAGGACTGTGTTGATGGTGTGTGTGGACCTATGGGTGGTGGGACTTGTCAGCTGCAAAAGATTTGTGCTTCTCAAACAGCCACATAGGGAATTGACCCCACCTTCCAATGCCTGAAACAATTGGGTGCCCCCATGCCTGGGGCCACCCCACTCAGCTGCAATCATGAGAGAGCTGACAACAGCTTTGCGAGCTGGAGGCCTATAGCAATTGCAAGCTCCTGAGCCTAGCAACCAGCCACTCTGGGGGCCTACTCACTTAACAGAAAAACTTCAACAGGAATGTGCTATTAGACCTTGCAGCAACTGTGCTGGGGCTCCCCATGCCCAATAAAGTGACTGAAAGGTCCATAGCAGCCACATGCAGTTGAGCATTACAACCAGCTGGCAGATGGACAGCCTAGACTCCCTGGGCACTTTAAGCAAGAGCAAACCTGCCAAAACAGATGGACACATGTATCCCATACAGGGGTCACTACTGGAATATTTGGAACTGGTAATGAGAGGGAAGCATACTGCTGGGCATTATAAGGCATCTCTTACATAAGGCTACCTCTCTAAGATCAGAAGATGTAGTTGATCCACCTAATACATAGATATAAGCAAAGAAAAAAAAGCAAAATGAGGGGAAAAGGAATACATTCTAAGTAATGGAACAGGACAAAACTCCAGAAAAAGATCTAAATGAAACAAATGAAGAATCTACCTGACAAAGAGTTAAAAAAAAAAAAAAGTCATAAGGATGCTCACTGATCTTGGGAGAAGATTGGATGAACTCAGTGAGAATGTCAACAAAGAATTGGACAATATAAAAAACTACCAATCAAAATGAAGGATAAAATACTTGAAATGAAAAATTCACTAGAGGGACTTAATAGCAGAGTAGATGATACAGAAGAACAGATCAGTGAACTGGATGAAAGACTAGAGGAAATCACCCAGGCTGAACAGATAAAAGAAAAAAGAGTTAAAAAGAACAAGAACAGTCTAAGAGACCTCTGGGACAACATCAAGTGCACAAACATTCATATTATAGGTGTCCCAGAAGGAGAAGACAGAGACAAAGGGGCAGAGAATCTATTTGAAGAAATAATAGCTGAAATCTTTCCTAATCTAAGGAAAGAAACAGACATCTAGGTGTGAGAAGCAGAGATAGCACCAAACAAGACAAACCCAAAGAAGCCCACAGTAAGACACATTATAATTAAAATGTCCAAAATTAAAGATAAAGAGAGAATCCCAAGAGCTGCAAGAGAAAGGCAACAAGTTACAGACAAAGGAAACCCCATAAGTCTATCAGCTTATTTCTCAGCAGAAACCTTATAGGTCAGAAGAGAGTGGCATGATATATTTAAAGTGCTGAAAGGAAAAAACCTACAGCCAAAAATACTCTATCTAACAAGGTTATCATTCAGAATGGAAGGAGAGAGAAAGAGTTTCCCAGACAAGCAAAAATTAAAGGAGTTATCACCAACAACCAGTTTTACAAGAAATGCTAAAGGGACTTATTTAAGTGGGAAAGAGAAGACCACAAATAGGAATAAGAAAATTATCACACACACACAAAAAGACCCAGGCAATAAAATCACGGGTAAAGGCAAATATACAGTAAACGTGGCAGATCAACCACCTATGAAGATAATATGAATGTCAAAAGACAAAAGTACTAAAATTACCCAGTTCAATGATAAGAGGGTAGCAGATACACATCCACAAAAAAGAGGTTAGACATGATATCGAAAATATAAAATGTGGGAGGAGAGGAATAAAAGAGTAGAGCTTTCAGAAAGAGGTCAAACTAAAGAGACCATCAATTTAATATAGATTGCTATATACATAGGTTATTATATATGAACCTCATGGTAATCACAAAACAGAAACCTATAATAAATATACAAAAGATTAAGAAAAAGGAACCCAAACATAATACTAAAGAAAGCCAAAAAAAACCACAAAGGAAGAGATCAAGAGAATAAGAAAGGAACAGAGAAGAACTAGTAAAACACTCAGGAAAAAGTAACAAGTTGGCAATAAGTATATACTTATCAATAGCTACTTTAAATGTCAATGGACCAAATGCACCAATCAAAAGGCATAGAGTGGCCGATTGCATAAAAAAACAAGACCCATATATATGCTGCATACAAGAGACACACTTCAGACCTAAAGACACTCACAAACTGAAAGTGAAGGCATGGAAAAAGATACTCCACACATATGGCAATGAAAAGAAATCTGGGGTAGCCATACTTATATCAGACAAAATAGACTTTAAAACAAAAACTGTAACAAGAGACAAAGAAGCGTGCTATGTAATGATAAAGGGAACAATCCAATAAGAGGATATAACACTTGTAAATATCTATGCACCCAACATAGGAGCACCTAAATATATAAAGCAATTATTATTGTTTTTAAAAATTCTATTTTTCCTTTTTTCCCCCAAAGCCCCCTGGTACATAGTTGTGTATCCTTAGTCCTTCTAGATGTGGCATGTGGAATGCTGCCTCAGCATAGCTTGATGAGTGGTGCCAGGTCTGCAACCAGGATTCAAACCGGTGAAACCCTGGGCTGCCAAAGCAGAGCATGTGAACTTAACCACTTGGCCATGGGGCTGGCCACTAAAGCAATTATTAACAGACATAAAAGGAGAAAGAAACAGTAACACAATAATACTAGGGGACTTTAACACTCCAGTTACACCAGTATATACATCATCCAAACAGAAGATCAGTAAGGAAATATTGGCCTTAAATGACACATTAGACCAGATTGACTTAGTAGATATATACAGAACATTCCATCCAAAACCCACAGAATAGACACTCTTTTTAAATGCACATGGAACATTCTCCAGGATTGATCACATGTTATGCCACAAAACAAGTGTCATAAATTTAAGAAGATTGAAATAATACCAAGTATCTTTTCTGATCATAAAGGTATGAAACTAGACATCAACTACAGGAAGAAAATCAGAAAAGCCACAAATATGTGGAGATTAAAAAAATGCTACTGAACAACAATTGCGTCAATGAAGAAATCAAAGGTGAAATCAAAAAATACCTGGAGACAAGTGAAAATGACAATACCACATTCCAAAATTTATGAGATATAGCAAAAGTGGTTCTAAGAGGGAAGTTTATAGTCATACAGGCCTACCTCAACGAACAAGAAAAATCTCAAATAAATAATCTAAAAGTGTATCTAAAGGAACTGGAAGAAGAAACAAACAAAGCTCCAAATTGGTAATAAGGAAGGAAATAATAAAAATCAGCACAGAAATAAATGAAATAGAGACTAAAAAATCAGTGGAACCAAGAACTGGTTCTTTGAAAAGATAAACAAAATTGACAAACCTTTAGCTAGATTGACCAAGAAAAAAAGAGAGAAGTCTCTAATAAATAAAATCAGAAATGAAAAAGGAGAAATTACAATGGACACCTCAGAAGTACAAAAGATTATAACAGAATATGATGAAAAGCTATATGCCAACAAATTGAATAATCTAGAAGAAATGGATAAATGCTTAGATTCATATAACCTTCCAAAACTGAATCAAAAAGAAATAGAGAATTTGAATAGACCAATCACCAGTAAGGAGATTGAAACAGTACTCAAAAATCTCCCCCAAAATAAGAAGCCAGGACCAGATGGCTTCCCTGGTGAATTCTACCAAACATTCAAAGAAGACTTAATGCCTATCCTTCTCCAACTCTTCAAAAAACTAAAGAGGAGGGGAAGCTTCCTAACTCATTCTATGAAGCCAACATTACCCTGATACCAAAACGAGACAAGGACAACACGAAAAAAGAAAATTACAGGCCAGTATCACTGATAACCTCTATGCAAAAATCCTCAACAAAATATTAGCAAATTGAATATAACAATACATTAAAAAGATCATACACCACGATCAAATGGGATTTATTCAGGGATGCAAGGATGGTTCAACATCCGCAAATAATCAATGTGATACACCACATTAACAAAATGAACAATAAAAATCACATGATCATCTCAATAGATGCAGAGAAAGCATTTGACAAGATACAGCATCCATTTATGATAAAAAATGAATAAAATGGGTATAGAAGGAAAGTATCTCAACATAATTAAGGCCATATATGGCAAACCCACAGCTAATATCATTCTCAATGGAGAAAAACTGAAAGCTATCCCTCTAAGAACAGAAACCATACAAGGATGCCCACTTCCACCACTCTTATTTAACATAGTATTGGAAGTCCTAGCAGAGCAATCAGGCAAGAAAAAGAAATAAAAAGGATTGAAATTGGGGGCTGGCCCCGTGGCTGAGTGGTTAAGTTCACGCGCTCTGCTGCAGGCGGCCCAGTGTTTCGTTGGTTCGAATCCTGGGTGCGGACATGGCACTGCTCATCAAACCACGCTGAGGCAGCATCCCACATGCCACAACTAGAAGGACCCACAATGAAGAATATACAACTATGTACCGGGGGGCTTTGGGGAGAAAAAGGAAAAAAATAAAATCTTAAAAAAAAGGATTGAAATTGCAATGAAGAAGTGAAACTGTCACTTTGCAGATGACACGATCTTATATATAGAAAACTCTAAAGAGTCTGCCAAAAAAACTTTTAGAAATAACAATACAGTAAAGTTGCAGGATACAAAATCAACATACAAAAATCAAGTGCATTTCTACACACTAACAATGAAGTAGCAGAAAGAGAAATTAAGAATACAATCCCTTTTTTTTTTTTTGAGGAAGATTAGCCCTGAGCTAACTACTGCCAATCCTCCTCTTTTGCTGAGGAAGACTGGCCCTGAGCTAACATCCATGCCCATCTTCCTCTGCTTTATACATGGGACACCTACCACAGCCAAGCGGTCCCGTGTCTGCACCCGGGATCCAAACCAGCGAACCCCGGGCCACTGAGAAGCAGAACGTGTGAACTTAACTGCTGTACCACCAGGCCGGCCCCTACAATCCCATTTAAAATTGCAACCAAAAGAATAAAATACCTATGAATAAACTTAATCAATGAGGTGAAAGATCTGTGCACTGAAAATGACAAAAGATTGTTGAAAGAAGTTGAAGAAGACACAAAAAAATGGAAAGATATTCTGTGCTCTTGGATTGGAAGAATTAGCATAGTTAAAATGCTTCCTAAAGCAATCTACAGATTCAATGCAATCCCTATCAAAGTTCACAGAAATACAACAAAGAACCCTAAAATTTATATAGAATAGCAAAAGACCCTGAATAGCCAAAGGAATCCTGAGAAAAAGGAACAAAGCTGGAGGTATCACACTCACTGATTTCAAAATATCCTATAAAGCTATAGTCACCAAAACAGCATGCTACTGGCACAAAAAACAGACAGACAGATCAACGGAACAGAATCAAGAGCCCAGAAATAAACCCACACATTTGTGGACAGCTAATTTTTGACAAGGGAGCCCAGAACATACAATGGAGAAAGGAAAGTCTCTTCAATAAATGGTGTTGGGAAAACGGCACGGCCACATGCAAAAGAATGAAAGTAGACCACTGTCTTACATCATACACAAAAATCAACTCAAAATGGATTAAAATCTTGAATATAAGACCTGGAACCACTAAATTTCTAGAAGAAAACACAGGCAGTGCGCTCTTCAACATCAGTCTTATCATCATATTTTCAAGTACCATGTCTGACAGGGCAAAGGAAACAATAGAAAAACTAAACAAATGACTACATCAAACTAAAAAGCTTCTGCACAGCAGAGGAAACCATCAACAAAATGAAAAAACAATCTAACAATTGGGAGAAGATATTTGCAAACCATATGTCTGATAAGGGGTTAATACTCGAAAGGTAAAAGAACTCATACATCTCAACAACAAAAAACTAACAACCCAATTAAAAACGGCCAAAAGATCTAAACAGACATTTTTCCAAAGACGGTATACAGTTGGCCAACAGTCACATGAAAGGATGTTAAACATCATTAACTGTCATGGAAATGCAAATCAAAACTATGATGAGATATCATCTCACTCCCATCAGAATGGCTGTAATTAACAAGACAGGAAACAAGTGTTGGAGAGGATGTGGAGAGAAGGAAACCCTCATACACTGCTAGTGGGAGAGCAAACTGGTGCAGCCACTGTGGAAAACAGTATGGAGATTCCTGAAAAAATTAAGAATAGATCTACCATATGATCCAGCTATCCCATTGCTGGGTATTTATCCAAAGAACATGAAAACATGAATGCATAAAGATACATGCACCCCTAGGTTCATCACAGCATTATCCACAACAGCCAAGACTTGGAAGCAACCTAGGTGCCCATCAAGGGATGAATGGATAAAGAAGATGTGGTATATATACAAAATGGAATACTACTGAGCCATGAGAAACAATGAAATCCAGCCATTTGTGCTGACATGGATGGATCTTGAGGGTATTAAGCTAAGCGAAATAAGTCAGAGGGAGAAAGTCAAATCTCACTCTTAAATAGAAGATAATAAAAACAACAACAAACTGATACATATAGACAGAGATTGGATTGGTGGTTTCCAGAGGCGAAGGGGAGAGGGATGAGGGCAAAAGGGGTGATTAGGCACATGTTTGTGGTGATGGATTGTGATTAGTCTTTGGGTGGTGAACATGAAGTAATCTATACAGAAATCGAAGTATAATGATGTATACCTGAGATTTATATAATGTTATAAACCAATGTTACTACAATATAAAAAAAAAAAGAAAATGACACGTTTACAGTATGATAGCTGAAACAAGATGGCAGAGGGTTGTCTTGTTCAACCTCAACTGGGAAGGTGATTCAAATTTTTTGCCGCTCTGTGCATGCCCATGAACGACTTCAAAGGTGTCATGAGTAATCATTTTGGGATTACAAATAAATTTTAGTGAGTAGGCAAATTTACAAATATGGGATCCACAAATAACGAGAATTGACTGAATCCACTTTGCTCTGCCTCACCCAGTGGCTGTTGCGCTGACGGGAAGAAAGGGAAGGGAAGAGAGAGAAAGAGCTTGATGACATGTTTGAAATTGAAGTCACAAGGCTGAGCTGTTATACTAACAGGCTAAATTCTTTTAAGCACTAGAAGTACATAAAAAACAATGTGTACAAACACCTTAACTCAAAAATATTAATTCTCTGAGTGTTCTTCTTCTAAACATTTCCATACTTCCTTCTAAATCATACCAGGTTTGAAAGATACTTATCCATTAAGGAAATTATATTATCTCACACGATTTTTTTTTTCCTGAGGAAGATTTGCCCTGAGCTAACATTTGTCACCAATCTTCCTCTTTTTGCTTGGGGAAGATTCACCCTAAACTAACATCTGTGCCATTCTTCCTCTATTTTGTGCCACCACAACATGGCCACCAATGAGTGGTGTAGGTCTGCACCGAGGAACCAAGCCTGGGCCGCTGAAGTGGAGTGCACCCAACTTAACGACTAGGCCACAGGGCCAGCCCCTCACAAAATTTTTAGTATTATCTTCTGATACAATTTTTGAGGTTGGCTCATTGACTTACTTAAGGTTGCAAAACTACCAGAGAAGTGGGCTGCTGATGGGATTCTTGTTGGTGACCTGGACAGGATTCGGGGAATTAGTGTGTGCTGGAGCCACTCATACAGGCTTGCAAGAGATGGCTGTGCAATCTCTTCTCAATTCTATATTCTGAGCCTTGCATTAGTGGTTTGAAATTGGCTATGGTGGGTGTATTTACACCATGGAAATCTGCAAATGCTACAAATCAGAGCTTTTTGGGAGAACTGGTTTTTAAACCTTAACCAGCACACCTCTGCCCTGAACCCTATTTATAGTTACTGTACCAATGACTTCATAACCCAGAAAGGGAGTGCTCAGATAGCCAGAAACCCTTCTCACCTCTACTCACAGAAGTCTTCAACCCTTATATCACTTGTTTGGATACTACATTTCTTCGGCTCTTAAGATACATAACCTCAACTCTAAAGATTTAAATTTGATGGATTTCTGCATTCTTTCACCTTCCTAGGACCAAACAACTCTTACAGCCATGGAAATAAAATCTGACTGAGTCCAGACTCTTTCTCAGCTTTGTCCAGCTCAGTCATGACCTTCAAAGTCATTCTATGTCCCCCCACCCCAACCTCTAACCCAGTGTACATCCTCCTGCAGTATCCAGCCCAGAATCCTCATGCTATAAACTTTCCTCGTATTTTTTTCTTGCTTAGGGTCCAGATGAAGTCTCCTTTTACAGACAAGTCCCCTGCTCTCACAGCTTGGGGGTCAGGCACCCCCCCACCCCCCGACCCGCCGCAGGCCTCCTCTAGCCGGGTGAGCCGCCACAGCCAGTTCCCCTAACACCTGGCACCAGGATGTGGACAAAGAACTCGTGCTGTTGTGCTGATCCTAGTGACTCAAGCTGTAAAACTGCAGGCCAAGCTGTTAAACCCAGTTTCAGGTAGACAGCCAAACAGGGCCAAGGCTGCCCTGCATCTGGGTTTTGGCAAACAGCGCAGTTTCCCCATCTGTGGGAGCCTTAGTGTGGCCTTTCCCTCCAGGAGGCAGTGCCGGTATAATTTATTAGGCCATAATTGTTGAAAGGAACAGTCCTTCTGGCCATTCATTCAGGCCAAAAATATTTCTTTATTGAGCATTCTCAGTGTTCTCAGCCTTGTGCTATGTGGGGTGTGTGTGTGTTGAGGAGAGAGTCACAAAAAAGACCAAGACTCAGTTCCTCTCGTGTAGCTTACAAGTCAAGCAACAACAGAAAGCAGAACATAGTAAATGCCAAATAAGTAGTAGAAACAGAAAATGCTAAATAATTTCAAAGGAAGAACTTCTCAGAGTGGCCTTGAATTTCACGAGTGTTTGAAGGTTGAATGGGACTTAGTGAAAAGCAAGGTGAGGGCACCTTACCTGAGAGAAGAGCTCACAGGCTTGGTGTTCAATGGCCGAGGGCATGTCCAGGGAGTGCCAAGTCGTAGGCATGGAATTTCTGAGGTGGACTCTCCTGGGGAGGGTCTCCTGAGAGAAGAGCTGAAGATATGGGGAGGGGATCTGGAATGACGGGCAAAGGAGTTTGAACATCATTTTGTAAGAAACAGGAAACTTCATCGAAAGTTTTTAAGGTGAGGAGCAGCATGATCTGGTCCGTGTCATGTGAAAACCAAATTGGGATTTCTGCTCTCACCATTGGAAGTATTTTCTCTAAGAGGAGCTTCAGCAATGTGCTGAGTTTTCCAGGTTAAGGGGGTCATGAGTGAAGGAAGAAGGTAGGTGTGTTTCCAAGAGCATCTCTTCTGTGCTCACTGGGCTGTTCCCGTTGTCCAGTTACCATCTGCAGTAGATGTCGGAAGTAACAATGTGATTCATCACCATAATAATAACCATAAAAGTAACAAGTATAGGTAAAATTTATTGAGTAATTCCTATGTGTTAGACCCTGAGCTAAGCACTCTACATGTATGATTTTGTAAAATACTTACATCAACTCTGCGAAGTAGATACTATTCTTATCCTGATTTTACAGATGAGAAAACTAAAGCACAGAGAAGTGAAGTGATTTGCCCAAGGTCACACAGCCACGAAGTGGCAGGGGGAAGATGAGAGCCTAGACTCACTCGAGAGCTTGAGCTCTGCCCTTCTACACCGTCTACACTGTCTTCTGAGATGAGGCACTTCCTCTATGGAGCAGTCCCCAGGGTGTCTGGGCAAGAGAGTGAATGAGAGGCTGGATGTCAACCCAAGTAAGTGGTTCAGTGGGTAGTTGAAGGATCACATCCGGAGGGCGCTGGAGGATGAATTCAGAATGACGTGTGTGTGTCACAGGCTCTGACCACCATCCTGATAGTTCAATTAGTTTAATGATGGATGAATGAGTTAATTAATTGATTGCTAACTGGTGGCCCACAGGACATCTGTTCTACAGACATTTTTGTCCCACATCCTGTTAAAAAAAACCACAGAGTCAATGTTTTAAAATCAGGTGATTTAAAAAAAAATCTAGAATTCCAGATTCTCTTACAAAAGCTGGAGATCTGGCAATAGCACATTTGCATTCCTGCAGAGCAACAGTCAGCTGGAGCAAATAGCAGCCGCCCCCGTGCCAAGGGGCTTTTGCTCCCCTGTTCACAGAGCCCACGTCATTCACACGGAGTACACACTTACACCCAGCCCTAGTGATCCACTTTTCTTACCTCCTTGGCCTCTATAGGTATTTGATTTTGAGGCCCTGTTGATAGGTGATTCCTCAAATAATCACAGGTGAAGTGAAAGTGGGAGGAACAGCAAGAAAATGGATAACAGCATCAAGATCCAGAAAGATCTAGTCAACAGATGTGCATCTAGTGAAAGTTTAATAGAGATACATGTAAAGTCTTATAATTGTCCATTAAATCAACTGTACTAGTGGGGACACAGGGATATAGCTTAAAAGTAATAAACTTAAAAAAAACCCCACAAGTTTTAGTTGATAAAAATCCTCAATATGAATCAATAGTATGATATGAGTGTCAAAAAAGCTGTGACTTTGGGTTATGTTAATAGAAGTATATAGCAAATGTTTGACTTCCTTGTACCAGGGATTAGAGGTATACTGCATAGCCTCCCAGGAAGAGTATGAATTAATTTCACAGGGTAGAGACTAAGGGAAGACAGATATTGGCACAGTGTAAGGAAGCTGCCCAAAGACAGGAGTGCTGCTCAGGAAGCAGTGCATTTCCTGGAAACTGGAGTGTTCAAGCATGAACAGGATGACCACGTGGCAGAAGGATGGAGTGGTGAGACCATCAGAGGAAGATTGGTCTCAGAGAACTTAAGGTCTATTTTAACCCTCGCATTCCATGATTCCAGGTACTAGAAGTCTCGCTGCAGAAAGGAATATGAGTATTAACCTCTTTGTGCCATTTCATTTGTGAGAACTACACGTATGGCACTAGTTTAGAAGAAAGCACTGGTTAACCATACACTAACAACTTGCCAGATATTGAGGGTCCTTGTGTAATTTCAACCCAAATCTGGAAGTCTGCTCCCTTAACAACACTTTGTAACCACTGGGTTAGCAATGAGTCTGTAATATCCAATGCACATAATCACCTCACCCAGGAGGCGATGCTCTGCGGTGGAAAAGAACCCCAGCTCTGGAGTCAGCCAGCCTGGGATCCAATCCTGATCCAGGTTACTCATGTGTAGAATGAGGATAATCACACCTACATACAAGTTAATATATAAAGTGTTTGTAATTTAGTAAATGAGCAACAGAGACTAACCAAAGGCTTATTTTTCTTTATAAATATTTTTAAGACCAGACTTACTTTTTGTTGTTGTTTTCTTCCTATTGTGGCTGTGTCTGTGAGGCTGCTTACATTTCAGCAGCTTTGACTCTTAAAAAAAAACATGTGTTGAGGAGACTGGATGGAGGGTTGGAAGATCTGAGCTCCGATTATGGGTGGGATCCACCCACCGTTCACATGGAGAGATTGTCACCAGCAATTTTAATAAGAAGCTCCTTATTCACCATCTAACTCAGAATCTCCTGTAAGAGCCTCCCTAGAAGGTATTTCTTTCATCAGCTCCTCAAAGTGCCACCTGCAGGTCCCCAAACATGCCAAGCACACCCGCAGCCAGGACCTTTTTGCTGTTGCTTCTTCTGCGTGAAACTCTCTTGCCTCAGGTTGTGCACAACTCAGTCTCTTTCTTCATTCACATATTGCCTTGTCAGAGGAAGTTTCCCTGAGCAGTCCAACTGGAATAGCACTTGCCCTTTGTCCTAGTTTATCTTCCTTTGAACATCACCTGAACATACGATGTAATTATTTATTACCTTTATTGCCCTATTGAATGTGTTTTCCTTGAGAGCAGGGACTTGGTTGTAAACAGAGCTCTTTTCCCAGGGCCTGGAACCTGCTGACATTTGTTAGGTTTCAATGAACATTTTTGGATTGTGTGGTTTACAATGGCCTTCTGGATGGCTTTATTACTTTCCAGAAAAACTGTACTCCAACCCATGCTGAGTTCACTCTGAGTAATGGATCTGCGGCCCAACGGCAATTCCTAGAAAGAGAATGCTACCCTCCTGGCACTGGGATGGGTCTCTTTTGTGGCTGGCTCATCTACCTTTTGCTTCCCTTCTGCTGCTAAGGTTAAACAGTAGCAGCAAGAGACTGAGAGCAGGTGCAGGGGCTCCAGAAGAATGAGACATTTACTCACATAAAGGGGAAGGAGGACAAAGCGCTCTACTTCTAGTGAGCCGCCGCGCAGAATAATCCCTGGAAATGGGTCAGCACTTCCCAGTCCTGTCTTTGAATGGTCCAATTGTCTGGCCCCAGAGAGCTGGTGAAGCTGCTTATAGACGGGCTTTCACGCTCAGGCAAGGAAAGAGTTTCCTTCTGATCGTGCAGCTGAAGGTAAACCTTTCATACGTCTCATCTATACACAACCATTGCATTTTATTCACACGGAAGATCATGTTTACTCCTTTGGCCCTTGAAAGGCGGATCCTGTTGAAGCAATTATTCACCAGCAGTTCACATGCTGTTTAAACCTGTATTTCAAAACTGTGTTTGACATTGGAAATAAACTCGATTGGCTTGGAGGGGTTTTACGCGTTGGCATTTGGCTTGTTGGGCAGACGGCGCTTTTGAGCTGACAATTCAAACTATATCTTCTGATGGAAAGTGGTCAAATTGATATGGCTGTGGGTCTTAAATGAGGAAATATTTTTGGATTGCTATCCATATAATTATGTTTTTCATGACAGTGATTTTAAAAAGCTAACTGATAAAACTAAACAACTCACAGGGTAGGGGAGTGAGGGCTGAAAAACAACGCTTAGACTTTAGTAAGACAATTAACTCAGCAATTAGCTATATTTTGTATTCTGCATTTGTCCTTCATAACATGCAGCACATGCAGCATATGCAAGCATTTGTCCTTGTCACCAGAGCTTGCTGCAAGCTGACTCTGGCCACAGAGAATGGACAGAGGCTCCTCCCTTGAAACCCCTTTCCTTCAGGATAGGGGGTGAAAATGTGGTGGATGTATGACTCCTAGGATATTCATTTCCCATTTACTGGACTATAAAAATGGCTGAGGCCCAGATAGGAGACAGGCAGAGACCATGGCCTTTTGTTAATGACCTTCAAGCATGTTATAAACCAACTCTGGAATAAGCATACACATACCCATTTCCATCTTTGTGCTACCCACTCTGTCTTGCTCAAAAAGATGGTGGGTCCTTAAATGGTAGGGTCTATGAGTCATTCCTCTAGGCCTAGAAAGTGCCTGGTAAAGGGTGCTCAATAATGATATTGAGGGGGCTGGCCCAGTGGTGCAGTGGTTAAGCACACATGTTCCGTTTCTCAGCAGCCCAGGGTTCGCCGGTTCGGATCCCAGATGTGGCCATGGCACCACTTGGCAAAAAGCCACGCTGTGGTAGGCATCCCACATACAAAGTAGAGGAAGGTGGACACAGATCTTAGCTCAGGGCCAGTCTTCCTCAACAAAAAGAAGAGGATTGGCAGTAGTTAGCTCAGGGCTAATCTTCCTCCAAAAAAAAAAAAAGATCATTGAATAGAATTGAATCATCACAAAGCAGAATTTTAGAAATGGAGGGACTTCAGAGACCATCTAGGCCAAGAATCTGATTTCATAGAGAAGGGCCTGGAGAGGTGCAGTGATTTGATTTGAAGAGTTGCCTAAGATCCAGTAAGGCTGGCAGTCATCAATCACCAGGGCTTTTGCTTTCTTGCCAGACATTTTTACACTAGAAAAACAGAAGTTTCAGAGCTGGAAGAGGAAGGTATTCGTAAAACATCTTTCACTTGTGTGTCTCTGTGTTTGTGGGTCACAACTAATTTCTTTCTATTTGCAGTATAGAAAAGTCATCCCTCTAACACTGTCATTTTATAGATGAGGAGGTTGAGCTCTGGAGTCACAATGCAGTTGCCCGGGGTTACATGGTTGGGTATGTGGCAGGACCTCCTTATTCTCTAGGAGCTAAGCCTGGTATTTTCCCGGGCGACTGAGTGCACGCCCTCCAGAGCACTGGGAACTTACCGAAGTGCCCATGGGGAAGTGAGACTACGTGAGCCAACCACAATAAAAGATCCCCAAAGGCAAAGACTTTGGGTCTGTGGCAGTGCTTAGCACATACTAGGTGCCCAGAAAGTATCTGTTGAACGAATGAAGTACTAAAGGTATTTTGAAGCTGACCATGTAGAGAATGGCTGTAAAGTTACAGCATAAAAACAATCTCTACTTTCACAGAACGTTTACATCGAAGTGAGTCTTGTTTTCCAAAGAATTCATCCTTTGAGGCTATATATATTTATTTCAATATGCTGCTACTGTTCAAAATACTTTTAAAGCTCTGTTTTGGTATTTCTCTCTGAGTTTGGTAAAGTCCTATAAAATCAAGGTTTCCTTACGTTATAGTCACATCTTTTTCACCTAAACGCAACTTTCTCAGTCAAATCCTCCATCATATTCATCATATTTTATTTATTCAAAGATGTTTATTAAATGTCTTTTGTATGCCAGCATTACCGACTTCAAGATTTAGAATCCAATCGTTACATGTATAGCCGTGAATATTCATTGAATGCCAGGCAATGTGTTTATAAGCACTTCATAGAAAACGACTTATTTAATCCCCATGACGACTTTAAAAGCTAAGTGTGGAAGCTGAGGCTTAGAGAGATTAAACAGAATACCCATGGTGTAAAACTGGGAGGAGATGAGTTTGAATCGAGGTCTGACTCCAGAGCCTAGTGGTCGGACATTCCCATACTTACTGTCAGATATACTGGTCAACAGGATTTTTAAGAGCTCTGTGGTATTCCATCATATCTGTAGACTGTAGCTCACCAAAGCAGCCTTCTGTTGCAGAACGTTTAAATGATTTCTATTAAAAATATTTTAAGGAATTCTGTGATGAACATCCTTCGCCATAAATCTTTACATAGGTCACGAACTTTTCTTCAGAAACAAATTCTAGACATAGCATTTCTAGGTCATATTTTTAAGGTTTTTAACCACCTTCTACAGTATATGAAGCCTTGTTTCCAATACTTAGATTATCGTTATTTAAATCATTGCCAATCTGAAAGGTATAAAAAGATATCTTATCTTGATTTGCATTTCCATGTTTTTAGTGAGAATAAACATTTTTTTCATTTGTATTCTTCTTTTGTGAATTGCCTTTTATTTAGTCTAATAGGATGCATGTCTTTTTCCTTCTGCTTTGCAAGTGTTTTTTAAATAAAGGATATTAAGCCTGTGTCTATCTTTCATACTGCCAACATTTTATCCTTGTCTGTCATTTGCCTTTTCAGTTTTTTGAAATCAAATGTAAGTTTTAAAATTTTATGTAGGAAAATCTATGCATCTTTCATGATTTTTGCTTTGGGTATTATGCTATGAAAAACCTTTATGACTCAACACTTTCTATAATCTCTAGTTATTTAAGATATTTAAAAAAATAACTCATCTATTTGGAACTTTACCTTGATGATTGGCATGCAGTGGGAACTGTAGCTTAATTTTCCCAAACAAACCAACTATCCCAGTACTACTTGCTTGAATAATATTTTACCCCTCTGATTTTTTTTATTGAGAAATAATTGCCATGTAATATTATTAGTTTCAGGTGTACAACATAATGATTCGATGTTTGAATGTATTGCAAAATGAGGACCACAATGAGTCTAGTTAACATCTGTCACCACAGTTAGAAATTTTTTTCTTGTGATGAGAACTTTTAAGATCTCTCTTAGCAACCTCAAATATGCAATACAGTATTATTAACTATAGTCACCATGCTGTACATTACATCCACATGACTTATTTTATAAGTGGAAGTTTGTACCTTTTAATCCCCTTCACCCACTTCGTCCATCCACCCACCTCTGATTTTAAATGCTACTTTTATGATATAACAAATACTTGGATATACTTGGGTCTGTTTCCAGGTTTTAAATTTTATTGTACTTCTCTATCTATTCTATGCCAAATCTTACTGTTTTAAATACTCGGCTTTCTAAGAGGCTTTAGTACTTAAGTATGCAAATATCCCCTGATATTCCCCCCCACACACCCAAAATTCATTCACTCACCTCTCCCAAAATCTCTTTTTGATTTTAATGGGACCTCCACTACATTTATAAATTAGTTTGAGAAGAACTGACAACTTTATAATGTTGCCTTTTCTTATCCAGGGATGTGACATGTTCTCATGTATTTATCTTTTTTTTTAAACACAACAGCATGTTTCACTTTTTTTTCAGGAACATTTCAGAAATATTTTATTTTTCCAGCTTTATTGAGGTAGAATTGACAATTTAAAATTTTGCATATTTAAGGTGTACAACTTAATGATTTGATATAGGCATACATTGTGAAATAATCACCACAATCAAGGTAATTAACATATCCACCACTTCATGTAGTTAGTTACCTTTTTCTTTCTTTTCTTTTCTTTTTTTTTTGTGGTGAGGAAGATCTACCCTCTTAGCAAATTTCAAGTATACAATACAGTACTGTTACCTATAGTCACATTGTTGTACATGTACTTATCTTCTTTTATGTATGTTGGTAAAATTTTGCTCTTTCCTTCAAGTAGAACTTACATACATTTTGTTAAGTTTATTCCTGGGTCATATATTCACATGTACACACACACACACACATACACGTTCAAATACATGCATACACATTTTTATATATTTATATACAATTGCTACTTGAATGGGATTTTTTTTTCTTGTTTTCAAGCAGATTATTGATAGTAAATATTTATTTACTTTATAAGCAGGTACTTATTGTCTACTGTATGCCAGGCACTATGCTACGCACCAGGACTATGCTAGTGTACAAAACAGACCCAATCTGTATATAGTGTTAATAAATTCTAAAATATTGATCATCCTTGCATTTCTGGGCCAAGCCTTGCTTGGTAATAGATTACTATTATTTTAATATATCGTACTGATGAATTAGATTTGGTAGTATTCCATTTAGGATGTATGTTTGTAAATTCCATATAAATAGCTTAAGTGAGATTAGTCTGGTCCAGCCTGTGTTTTGTGTGTGTGTGTGTTTATGTTAGCTTTGTAAAATAAATTGGAAACCTTGCCATTATTTCTATAGTTTATATAGCATTGCAATTAAGTGTTTCTTATTCCTTGACAATCACATTAAATCATAAAGTTCAAACTAGAAGGCTAGAATTAAGCAATTCTAGAATTAAGCCCCAGGTTTTCTGAATCTCAGACCTTTGAAAGAATTTATGGAAATGGGACAGAATAGAGATTTATACGACAATAAGCCAGCTGATAAGAAACGTATTTCTTGTTTTGGTCCTGTTCCCTCCTGGGGTGACAGCGGCCTTGGATGTGCACATCTTGAAAGGACTGGCTTTTTTTCTAGGGAGGACACCAAGTATGTTCAACACTCTTGGCCAATACAAGATTGGACGGATGTTTGAGGCAGAGGGGACCAACTGGCTTTGTATGAGGTGAGTCGAATACCAGTGAGGACAGGCCAGGGGCAACAAGCAGCACCGTTGCTGTTCCTTTCTCATGGAACCTGCCTACATCAGATACAAATAAGAGTCCAAGAGCTCACACTTCTTGTCTTCATTCTCCGTGTCTTCCTGAATTTGTATACTTGTAGCTAAATCTATCAGGCCTGTTCCATGCCTGCTGCAGAGTCCAGCGTCAGGGCCAACCTGTGAGCCCAAAGCCTTGATTCTGTGATATAATATAATCCTTCTTGTTTTTATTTATATCCCTGAGTGTGTCCTCCAATTTTTAAATTTAAGCACCATCACCCTTACCTTCCCTAAGAACCTTTAAAGCACATGGGGCCCCTAAACCTCTTTCCAACAGCTCTTCTATTAGTTTTCTATTGCCATGTAAAAAATTGTCACACACTTAAGAAGCAGAAAACAACACCCATTTATTATCTTAGAGCTCTGTAGTCAGAAGTCTGTGGGATTTGGCAAGGTGCTCTCCCTCAGATCTCAAAAGGCCGAAATCGAGGTGCCAGCAGGTCTTTGTTCCTTACTGGGGGCTCTGAGGAAGAATTCGCTAACAAGCTCAGCCGGGTTGTTGGTCAAATTCAGTTGTTTCTGGCTGTAAGGCTGAGGGCTGTTTCCTTTCTGGCTGTCAGCCTGGAGTCCCTCTCGGCTCCAAAAGATTTCCCGTGTACCTTATCTCATTGCTTCTATATCTTCAAAGACAGCAAAGGTGCAATGAGTCCTTCTCTTGCTTCAGATCTCTCTGACTTCTCCTTCTGCCTCATCTCTGCTGCCTCCTGCCAGAGAAAGTTCTCTGCTTTTTAAAGGCTCATGTGGTTAGACTGGGCTCACCTAGGTCATCTAGAATAATCTCCTTATTTTAAAGTCTGTAACCTTAATTCCATCTGCAATGGCTTGTTTGCCATGTTCTGTAACATGCTCACAGGGCTCAGGGACTAGGGCATGGACCTCTTTGTGGGACCATTAAGCTTCTCAAAGCTTTTATCTCTTTATTTTCTATGCAGGATATTTTAGGATGATCTTTTCCTTTGAAGAAGAAGTGGAAAACAGTTTCATCCTTTAGAAAAAAATAAACTGCCAGTCACCATCGTGCCCCAAACTCACACAGACATCATGCTTTCAGCTTATGACCATAAACTTCTTTGATTCTGGCAGCAAACTCAGTAAAATTCATTTGGTGGATGTAAGATCTGAGACAGCCAAATATTGACACACCATTAGGTGGCACTTGATAGAAAGCTTGCTTCTGTCTGAACTTTCCCAAGGCAACAATCCAACAAGATGGAAAAGAAACTTTGTTGTAAACAGGGCAGCACGGAGGATGGGATTCTTAGTGATTATAAAAAAATCCTTAAAGGCAAAAACTATCCAACACTCGAAAGTAATCTGTACGTTCAAGCTAACTTGAGAGAATTTAATTATTACTTTGCAAATGTAAACAGAGTATTTAAAATCTTGTATACATGATAGTTTTAAAAAATCCTGTGGTCAAAAAATTACCTCTAATATATTTTTATTGGCTGTAACATTTATTCTATGTTAACAATGAACAAATATTCATGGAACACATTATATGCAGGGCAGGCACACAATGAATATCACTATGTCCTGCTTCCCTCCAGCCCGCATTTTGCACTAAGCCGTGTTCTTCTGAAACAGCCCTGTCCAACAGAAATATAGTATTAGCCAAATATGTAATTTTTAACAGCTTTTTTGAGATATAATTTACATAACATAAAGTGCACTTGTTTAAAGCATATGGTTCAATAGTTTTTAGTATATTTACAGAACTGTGGAATCATCACCATAATCTAGTTTCAGAACCTTTTTCATTATCCTCAGAAGAAAGCTTTGTACCCATTAGCAGTCACTTCCCATTCTCCTCCTACCCTCAGGCCTAGGCAACCAGTAATGAACTTTCTATCTTTACAGACTTTCCTATTCTGGACTTTTTATATAAATGGGATCATATAATGTGTAGCGTTCTGTGGTAGCTCTTTCATTTAGCATAACATTTTTGAGGTTCATTTCTGTTGCAGCATGTATCACTACCTGATTTGTCTTTATGGCTGAGTAATATTTGATTGTATGGATATAGCATATTTGTTTTTCCATTTATTAGTTGATGGACATTTGAGCTGCTTCTGATTTTTGGCTATTATGAATAATGCTGCTACAGAGATTCATGCACAAGTTTCTTTGTGTGGACATATGTTTTCATTTCTTTTGGGTAGTCACATAGAAATGGAATTGCTGGGTTAGACGGTAACTCCATGTTTAGCTTTTTGAGGAACTCCCCAAATGTTTGCCAAGATAGCTGTATGATTGTACATTATCAAAATTTGTAATTTAAAAAATAGCTTTACTGAGATATAATTGACATACAATGAAATGCACATATATAGAGTATATGACTCGGCAAGTTTTGATGTAGGCATACGCTTGTGAAACCATCACCACAATCAAGAGAATGAGCACACGTAGCACTCCAAAATTTCCCTTGTGCCTCTTTGAGATCCATTCTTCCCACCCATCCCTACTCCATCACCCCATTATTCCCAAGTGACCACTGATCAGCTTTCTATCACAATGGTTTAGTTTGCATTTTCTAGAATTTTATATAAATGAAATCACACAGTATGTACTTCTTTTTTTCTGGCTTTTTCATTGAATATAATTATTTTAAGATTTATCATGTTGTTGAATATATCCATAATTCATTCTTTTTTATTCATGAATAGTATTCTGTTGTATGTATATACCTCAATTTGTTTATCCTTTCATCTGCTGATGGACGTTTATTTTTTTCCAGTTCAGGGCTTTTACAAATAAAGCTGCTATGAACATTCATGTACAAGTCTTTGTATGGATGTATGCTTTCATTTTTTGGATAAATACCTGAGTGGAATATTTGGATGATGTGGAAGGTATATAGTTATCACTTTAAGAAACTTCCAAACTGCTTTCCAAAGAGGTTGTACTGTTGTATATTCTGAGCACCAGTATACGAGAGCTCAGTTACTCCACATCCTCACCAATACTCAATATGGTCAGTTTTTAAAATTCTACTAATTCTAATAGGTGTGAAGAGGTACCTCTTTGTGGTTTTAATGTGCATTTTCTTAATGCTCTATGATGCTGAGCATTTTTTCCTGTGATTATTTGGCAAAGTATGTGTTCAAATCTTTGTCTATTTACAGTGTTATAAGCTGATATGACCCCAGTAAAAAAAAATCTTTATCTATAAAACTGGGGGTTTTTAAAATCTTTTTTTTTTTTTAAGGCTTGGCACCTGAACTAAAAACTGTTGCCAATCTTTTTTTTTTTTTTCCTGCTTTACCTCCCCAGATCCCTCCAGTACATAGTTGTATATCTTAGTTGCAGGTCCTTCTAGTTGTGGCATGTGGGACGCCGCCTCAACGTGGCCTGACGAGCGGTGCCATGTCTGCGTCCAGGATCTGAACCGGTGAAACCCTGGGCCGCTGCAGCGGAGCGCGTGAATTTAACCACTCGGCCACGGCGCCGGCCCCTTATATTGAGTTTTGAGAGTCTGTTATATATTATTGATACAAGACATTTATCAGATATGTGTTTTGCAAATATATTCCCTTTCTGGGGCTTATATTTTCATTTTCTTCACAGTATCTTTTGTGGAGCATAGCTTTTTAATTTTGATGAAGTACAAATTATTGATTTTGGGGATTGTGCTTTTGTGTCGTATCTAAAGATTTTTACCTAATCAACCGCAAGATTTTGGTGCTGTTCTTTTTTTTTTTAATAGAAGTTTTACACTGTTGGGCTTTAAATTTAGGTCTCTGGTCCCTTTTGAGATAATTTTTGTGTATGAGATATACATGATATGAATTGTGATAGATGAATTGAAGGGTTTTTTTTTTTGTTTTTTGTTTGTTTGGCTTAAAACCAGCCACTTGTCCCAGCACCGTTTGTTGATAAAACTATCCTTTCTTCACCAAATTGCTTTTGGACTTTTAACAAAAGTCAGTTGTCACAGAATTAAAATTTCAGAAATAAACCCATGCATTTATGGTCAATTTTTTTTTTCAGTTATTTTATTGAGGTCATAATGGTTGATAACACTGTGTAATTTCAGGTGTGCATTATTATTTATCAGTTTCTGTGCAGACTGCATCATGCTCACCACCAACAGTCTAATTTTTATCTGTCACCATATATATGTACCTCTTTACCACTTTCACCCACCCACCAAACCCCTTCCCCTCTGCTAACCACTAATCTGTTCTCTTTATCCATGTGTTTGTTCATCTTCCACATGTGAGTGAAGTCATGCGGTGTTTGTCTTTCTCTGTCTCTGTTACCTTACTTAACATCATATCTTTAAGGTGCATCCAGGTTGTTGCAAATGGGCTGATTTTGAATTTTTTATAGCTGAGTAGTATTCCATTGTGTATATATACCACATCTTCTTTATCCATTCATTAGTTGATGGGCACCTAGGTTGCTTCTAAGTCTTGGCTATTGTGAATAATGCTGCAATGAACATAGGGGTGCATACATCTCTTTGAATTATTGATTTCAAGTTCTTTGGATAAATACCCAGTTGTGGGATAGCTAGATAACATGATATTTCTATTTTTAATTTTTTGAGAAATCTCTATACTGTTTTCCATAGTGGTTGCACTAGTTTGCACTCCCACCAGCAGTGGATGAGGGTTCCCTTTTCTCCACATCCTCTCTGACATTTGTTATTCTTTTGTCTTGGTAGTTATAGCCATTTTGAAAAGTGTAAGATGGTATCTCATTGTAGTTTTGATTTGCGTTTCCCTAATAATTAGTGATGTTGAACATCTTTTCATGTGCTTGTTGGCCATCTGTATGTCTTCTTTGGAAAAATGTCTGTTCATATCCTCTGCCCATTTTTTGATTGGGTTGTTCGTTTGTCATTGAGTTGTTTGAATTCTTTATATAATTTGGAAATTAACACCTTGTCAGATATATGATTTGCAAATATTTTCTCCCAGTTGGTGATTTGTCTTTTTGTTTTGTTCCTGATTTCCTTTGCCTTGCAGAAGCTCTTTAGTCTGATGTAGTCCCATTTGTTTATTTTTTCTTTTGTTTCTCTTGTCCATGTAGACACGGTATTTGAAAAGATGCTGCTAAGACCAATTTCAGAGTGTACTACCTATATTTTCTTCTAAGAGTTTTATGGTTTCGGGTCTTATATTCAAGTCTTTAATTCATTTTGAGTTAATTTTTGTGTGTAGTGTGAGAAGATGGTCTACTTTCATTCTTTTGCGGGTGGTTGTCCAGTTTTCCCAGCACCGTTTATTGAAGAGATTTTCCTTTCTTCATTGTACGTTCTTAGCTCCTTTATCGAAGATTAGCTGTCCGTAGATGTGTGGTTTTATTTCTAGGCTTTCAATTCTGTTCCATTGATCTTTGTGTCTGGTTTTGTGCCAGTACCATACTGTTCTGATTACCATAGCTTTGTAGTATATTTTGAAGTCAGGGATTGTGATGCCTCCAGCTTTGTTCCTTTTTCTCAGGGTTGCTTTAGTCATTCGGGGTTTTCTGTTGTTCCATGTAAATTTTTGGATTTTTTGTTCTATTTCCATGAAGAATGTCATTGGGATGCTGGCTGAGATTGTTCTGAACCTGTAGATTGCTTTAGGTAATGTGGACATTTTAACTATGTTTATTCTTCCAATCCATGAGGATGGAATATTTCTCCATTTCTTTATGTCATCTTCGATTTCTTTCAATAATGTCTCATAGTTTTCAGTGTATAGGTATTTCACTTCCTTAGTTAAATTTATTCCTAGATGTTTTATTCTTTTTGTTGAGATTGTAAATGGGATTGTATTCTTGGGTTCTCTTTCTGCTAGTTTACTATTAGTGTATAGAAATACAACTGATTTTTGTAAGTTGATTTTGTACCCTGCAGCTTTGCTGTAGTTGTTGATTATTTCTAATAGTTTTCTGGTGGATTCTTTAGAGTTTTCTATATATATAGGCTCATGTTGTCTGCAAACAGCAAGTTTCACTTCTTCCTTTCCAGTTTCGGTCCCTTTTATTTCTTTTTCTTGCCTAATTGCTCTGGCCAAAACCTCCAGTACTATGTTGAATAGGAGTGGCGAGAGTGGGCACCCTTGTCTTGTTCATGTTCTCAGAGGGATGGCTTTCAGTTTTTCACTGTTGAGTATGATGTTGGCTGTCATATATGGCATTTGTTATGTTGAGCTACTTTCCTTCTATACCCATTTTATTGAGAGTTTTTATCATAAATGGATGTTGGATCTTGTCAAATGCTTGTCAAATGTTAATGTGGTATATCACATTGATTGATTTGTGGATGTTGACCCATCTCTGTGTCCCTAGTATAAATCCCACTTGATCATGGTGTATGATCCTTTTAATGTATTGCTGTATTCAATTTGCCAATATTTTGTTGAGGATTTCTGCACCTATGTTCATCAGCTGTATTGGCCTATAATTTTCCTTCTTTGTGTTGTCCTCGTCTGGCTTTGGAATCAGGGTGATGTTGGCCTTGTAGAATGAGTTAGGAAGCATTCCATCTTCTTCAATTTTTTGGAGAAAAGTATAAACACTTCATTGTGATCAAATGAAGTGTTTATAGTTATTTTTGATGCTTTTCTTCCCTTTATCTTTTTGTCATAATTGTTTGCCAACCTGCTCCAATAGAGAGCTGCAATTTCCTGGTTTTGTCCATCTATTTGTCTCCTTGCTCAAGGTTTTTGTTTATCTGGGACAGCTTTTATTTCTCCATTGTATCTGAAGGATAGTTTTGATGGACAGAGTATTCTTGGCTGAAAGTTTTTGTCTTTTAGTATTTTGAATATATCATTCCAATCTCTCCTAGCCTGTAAGGTTTCTGCTGAGAAATCTGCTGAAAGCCTGAAAGGGGTTTCTTTGTAGATTATTCTCTTCTGCCTTGCTGCCCTTAATATTTTTTCTTTGTCATTGGCTTTTGCCAGTTTTACTATTCTATGCCTCGGAGAAGGTCTTTTTGCACTGATGTAATTAGGAATTATATTGGCTTCATAAACTTGTACGTCCAGTTCTTTCACGAGGTTTGGGAAGTTCTCAGCTATTCGCTGCTCCTTTCTCCCTCTTCTCCCTCTGGAATACCTACGATCCTTATGTTACATATCCTAATTGAGTTGGATATTTCTCAAAGACTTTCTTCATTTTTTTAAAGTCTTAGTTCTCTCTTCTCCTCCACCTGATGCATCTCTATATTTCTGTCCTCTAAATTACTAATTCTGTCCTCCATAATATCAGCCCTGTTTTTGAAGTATTCTAGATTTTTTGAAAAAAATCTCATTCATTGTGTTCTTCATCTCCAACATTTCTGAGTGGTTTTTTTTTTTTAGAGTTTCAATCTCCTTGGTAAGTAGTTCTTCCGCTCATTACTTTTATTCCTGAGTTCATTGAACTGTCTCTCTGAATTTTCTTTTGACTCATTGAGTTTCTTTATGATGACTATTTTGAATTCTCTGTCATTTAGATTGTAAATTTCTGTGAGTCCAGGATTGGTTTTGGAGACTTGTCATTTTTCTTCTGCTCTGAAGTGTTAATACATTTCTTCATGGTGTTTGATAAAGTGATCCTTTGCAGGCACATAGTGGTAGTATCAGGTCACAGATTCCACCTGCCACCCCTGGGCAAGGGGCAGGAGCTGTGTTTTCTGAAGAGCCATGTCTGCTAGAAGTTGTGCTGATAGGCATTTTCCTGCTGGCCACAGCTGCTTGGTGGGTCACACATGCACACACAGGCACTCTGATGGGAAACTGCTGCCTTGGCCAGGGACTGGCCAAGCTGGTGTGTTGGGCCAGAGGAGAGGGGTGCTCTCTTTCACGTGTGTGGGCCAACTCTGCACTCATGGGTGCTTCACCTGGGCTGTTGCACTTGGTGGGGATGTCGACACAGTGGCTGAGCCATACTACTTGGCATGGAGCATTCCTGTGGGAATCGTCTGTTGGCTAATGAATGTCTGTTTGGTTGTAAATTAAGGGGGAGAGACTAAGGGAACAGCTCACTCTGCCATAATGCTGACATCACTATGCCTGATCAACTGTTTTTTTGACAAGAATGCCAAGACAATTTGCTAGGGAGAGAATAGTTTTCTCAACAAATAGTGCTGGAACAAATGGATAGTCACATACAAAGGAAGGAAGATGGATCTCTACTTCACATCACAGCCAAAAATTAACTCATAAACCTAAATGTAAGAGCTAAAACTATAAAAGACTTAGAAGAAAATAAAGAAATAAATATTTGTGACCTTGGGCTAGACAATGATTTCTTAGATATGATACCAAAAGCACAGGTGACAGAAGAAAAAAATAGATAAATTTGGCTACATCAAAATGAGAATTGTTTGTGCTGCAAATGATATCATTAAGAAAGTGAAAAAACAGTCTACAGAATGGGAGAAAATATTTACAGGTCATATATCTGATAAAGGAATTTCATTCACAATATATAAAAAAACACTTTCAACTTAACAAAACAAACAAATAACCCAATTAAAAAATGAGCTAAAGATTTGAACATATGTTAATCCAAAGAATATATATAAATGGCTGATGGCACATGAAAAAATGCTCAACATTATTAGTTATTAGGGAAATGCAAAACAAAACCACAATGAGATTCTACTTCTCACCTACTAGGTAAGAGTCACACCTACTAGGATGGCTATAATATTGAAAAAACCAAACCAATAACAAACCAAAACAACAATAATCAGAAAGTAACAAAAGTTGATGAGGATGTGGAGAGATTGGAAATTTTGTGCATTGCTGGTGGGAATGTAAAATTGTTCTTCCACTGTGGAAAACAGTATGGTGGTTTCTCAAAAAGTTAAAGTTACAATTATCAGATGACCCTGCAATTCCACTCCTGAGTATATACCCAAAAGAACTGAAAACAAGTACTCAAACAGATACTTGTATGACAATGATCATTGTAGCATTATTCACAGTAGCTGAAGATGGGAACAATTCAAGTGTCCATCAACAGATGAATGGATAAACAAAACGTGTTATATCCATGCAGTGGAATAGTATTCAGTCATAACAAGGAATGACATTCTAATACATGCTATATCATGGATAAACTTTGAAAACATTATACTAAGTGAAATAAGGCAGAGACAAAAAAGACAAATATTATATGATTCCATTTATATGGAGTATCTGGAATAGGCAAATTAATAGCAACAGGAAGTAGATTAGAGGTTACCAGGGGCTGGGAGCAAAGGTGGGGAGTTATTGCTTAATGGGTACAGAGTTTTTGTATGGGGTGATGGAAAAGTTTTGGAAATAGATAGTGGTAGAGGTTGCATAACATTGTGAATGTAATTAGTGCCACTAAATTATATACTTAAAATGGTTAAAATGAGATATTTGATGTTACTTGTATTTTACCACAATTAAAAAAAAACATAATGAGATAGCACTTCACTTTCATTAGGATGGCTATAATCAAAAAGACAAGCAATAACAAGTGTTGGCAAGGATGTGGAAAAATTGGAAACTTAATACACTTCTGGCAGGAATGTAAAATTTTGTGATTGTTTTGGAAAATAGTTTGCAGTTCCTTAAAAGGAAAACATAGAGTTTATGTGATCCAACAATTCTACTACTATATATCTATCCAAGAGAAATGAAAACATATGTCCACATGAAAATTTGTACACAAATGCCCATAGTAGCATTATTTGCAGTAGCCAAAAAGTGGGAACAACCCCAGTGTCCATCAACTGGTGAATGAATAAACAAAATGACCTTTGTTTATTCTTACAATGTAATATTATTTGGCGATTGAAAGGAATGCAATACTGATGTATGCTACAATATAGATGAATCTTGAAAGAATTATGCTAAGTGAAAGAAGCCAATCACAGAAGACCAAATATTCTATGATTCTGTTTATACAAAATGTCTAGAGTAAGCAAATCTGTAGAGACAGAAAGTATATTAGTGGTTGCTTAGGGTTGAGGCAGGGGTAGTAATGGGAAATGAGAGTGACTGCTGATAAGTACAAGGTTTCTTCTTGGATGGACAAAAACGTGAAGGACAAAAAAGATTGTGGTGATTATTGCACGACCCCGTGAACTTACTAAAAAACACTGAGCTGTACATTTTAAACGGGTGGATAGTATGGTTTGTACATTATATCTCATAAAGCTGTTAAAGGATCACTTGTCCATATATGCGTGGGTCTATTTCTGGACCCTCAGTTCTGTTCCACTTGTCTGTTCATCTATCTTTATGCCAGTGCCACACTGGTGTGATTACTGTGGCTTTGTAATACGCCTTGAGCTGATCACGTAGTGTGAATCCTCTGACCGCTCTTCTTTTTCAAAGCTCTTTTGCCTGTTCTAGGTCCTGTGCCCTTTCATATGAATTTTAAAAATCAGCTCGTCAGTTTTCACAAAAAAGCCTGCTGGAATCATCTATAGATCAATTTGGGGACAGTTGATATCTTAATGTTTTTGTATTCTGACCCATGAAGAAGCTATATCTATTTATTTATTTAGGTCTTTAGTTTCTCACAGCAGTGTTTTCTAGTTTCCAATGTAAAGGACTGTCACATATTTTGTCAGATTTATCCCCCAGTAGTTAATATTTTTTATGTTTTTATAAATATTTTATTAATTTTAATTTTTAATTTTTTACTGTTAGAATATAGAAATACAATTAATTTTTGTGTTTATCTTGTATGCTTCAACATTGCTAAACTTGCATATTAGTTCTAGTTGCTTTTTTCTAGATTCCATTGGATTTCTACATAGACAACTGTATTATCTACAAACACAGTTTTACTTCTTCAATCTGGCTGCTTTTTTTCCTTTTTCTTGCTTGACAACAGTGGCCAGACCTCCAGGACAGTGTCAAATAGAAATGGAAAGAGCAGATATCTTTGTCTTCTTGTTCCTGCTCTTAGGGAGAAATTATTCAGTTTTTCGCCATTAGGTATCATGCTAGCTGTAGGGTTTTTGTAGATTCACTTTTTCATGTTGAGGAAGTACCTTTCTATTCCAAGTTTTCTGAGAGTTTTTATCAAGAATGGATATTAAATTTTGTCAAATGCTTCCTCTGTGTCTATTAAGATGATCATATAATTTTCTTTTTTAGTTTGTTAATATGGTGAATTACACTGATTGATTTTGAATGTCAAACCAATCATATATTCCTGGGTTAAACCCTACTTGATCACGATGTAGTAACCTTTTAATGTATTGTTAGATTCAGTTTGCTGAAAAAAGCTTTTAAAAAAATTTTTAATCAATGTTCATGAGAGATATTGGTTTGTTATTTTCTTCTAATGCCTTTGTCTGCTTTTGAGACTGGCCTCAGAGAAGGAATTGGGAAGACTTCCGTTGTCTTCAGTTTATTTCAGGAGAGTATGTGTAGAATGATATTCTTTCTTCTTTAAATGTTTGGTAGACTTCATGAGGGAAACCATATAGGCCTGGAGTTTTCTTTGTGGGAAAGTTTTTCAACTGCAAATTCAACTACTTTAATGTATATAGGACAATTAATCTTATCTTTTTGTTTGTTTCAAAGTAAGGTTTATTGAGATATAATTAATATATCATAAAATTCATATTTTAATGTGTACAATTCAGTGGTTTTTTAAAATACATTCAGGTTGTGCAACCTCTACTGCTATCTAATTCCGGAATATTTTCATCACTCCAAGAAGAAATTCCATAACCATTAGCAGTCACGCCCCATTCCTCCCATTCTCCCAGTCACTGACAAATATTAATCTACTTTCTGTCTCTGTGATTCAGATTATTACCAAGTTAATTTCAATAGTATCCAAAATCTTTGCTCCTCTATTGCCTCAGTCTTCCCTTTATGCTGTTATTGTTACAAATTATATCTTTATACATTGTGTGCCTATCAACATATATTTATAATTATTGCTTATGCAGTTTTCTTTTAAATAAGACAGGATAAAAGAAGAGTTATAATAAAAATACATTATTTAAAAAATATTTATCCATGTGATTTTTCATATTTACTCAGGTAGTTACCCTTACCAGTGTTCTTTTTATGGATCCAAGTTACTGTCGAGTGTCCCTTCATTTCAGCCTGAAGGATGCTGTTTAGCATGTCTTCCAGGGCAGATTGGCCAGCAATGAACACTCTCAGCTTTTTTTTTTTTTTTTGAGGAAGATTAGCCCTGAGCTAGCATCTGCTGCCAATCCTCCTCTTTTTGCTGAGGAAGACTGGCCCTGAGCTCACATCTGTGCCCGTCTTGCTCTACTTTATATGTGGGACACCTACCACAGAATGGCTTGCCAAGCTGTGCCATGTCTGCACCTAGGATCCGAACCAGGGAACCCTGGGCCGCCGAAGCAGAATGTGCCAACTTAACCGCTGTGCCACCAGGCCGGCCCACACTCTCAGCTTTTGTTTATCTGGGAATGTCACAATTTCACATTCACTTTTGAAGGATATTTTTGCTGGATTCTTGGTTAATAGTTTTTTTCTGTCAGCACTTTGAATATGTCATCACACAGCTTTTTTATTTTTAATAGACTTTATGTTTTAGACAAGTTTTAGTTTCAAAACAAAAATGAATAGAAAATACAAGGAATTACCATATACTCCTTGCCTCCCCTCCAGGCACAGTCTCCCCAACTATTAACATCCCACACCAGAGTGGTACATTTGTTATGACTGATGAACCTACACTGACATAGCATCACCCAAAGTTCACAGTTATATTAGGATTCACTCTTGGTTTTGTATATTCTATGGGTTTGGACAAAAGTATAATGACATGTATCCATTATTACAGTATCATACAGAATAGTTTCACTGCCTTAAAAATCCCCTGTGCTCTGCCTATTCACCTCTGCCACCCGAGCCTCTGGCAACCACAGATCTTTTTACTGTCTCCATAGTTTTTCCTTTTCCAAAATGTCAAATAGTTGGAATCATACAGTACATAGCCTTTTCATATTGGCTTCTTTCACTTGTAATACTCATTTAAGGTTCCCTCATGTCTTGTCATGGCTTGGTAGCTCATTTCTTTTTAGTGCTGAATAATATTCCATTGTCTGGATGCACTACAGTTGATTTACCCATTCATCTATTGAAAGACATCTTGGTTGCTTCCAAGTTTTGGCAATTATGAATAAAGCTGCTTTAAACATCTGTGTATAGATTTTTGTCTGGACATAAGGTTTCATTTCTTTCAGGTGAAGAGCAAGGAGCATAATTGCTGGATCATATGATAAGAATATGTTATTTTTGTAAGAAACTGTCAAACGGTCTTCCAAACTGACTGTATCATTTTGTATTCCCACCAGCAATGAATGAGAGTTTCTGTTGCTCCACATGACAGCATTTCATGTTGTCAGTGTTATGGGTTTTGGCTGTTGTAATAGATGTGAAGTTGATGTTTTAATTTGCAATTCCCTAGTGACATATGTTGTTAAGCATATTTTCATATAATTATTTTTCATTTGTATAACTTCTATGGTGAGATGTCTCTTCAGGTCTTTTCTGAAGAGAAATCAGTTGTTAATCTTATTGAGGATTCCTCGTACGTTTTTATGTGAATCTCTTTGAGTTTATCCCACTTGAAGGTTATTGATCTTATTGGATGTATGGATTAATGTTTGTTATCAAATTTGGGGAGTTTTCAGCCATTATTTCTTCAGATAGTCTCTCTCTTCTCCCTTTCTGGGATTCCTACTATACATATGTAGGTACGCTTGATGGTGTCCCATAGGTCTCTTAGGCACTGTTCATTTGTCTTCATTTTTATCTCTCTGTTCCTCAGATTAGATCACCTCAATTGACCTACATTCAAGGTCTCTGGTTCTTTCTTCTGCCTGTTCAAATCTGCTGTTGAACTCCTCTAGTGAATTTTTCATTTGAGTTATTGTAATTGTCAATTCCAGAGTATCTATTTGGTTTCTTTTTATATTTTTCTATCTCCTTATTGATATTCTCTGTTTGGTGAGATATCATACTTTCTTTTAGTTCTTTAGATATGTTTTCTTTCAGCTGTTTGAACATACTTAAAATGGCTGATTTAAAGTCTTGTCCAGTAAGTCCAGTGTCTGGGCTTCCTCAGGGACAGTTTTACATTGGTTGCTTTTTTCTCCAGGTACGAGCCATAATTTCTTGTTTCTTGCACTCCTTTGAGTGTGTGGGATGGGACTGGAGCAAGTTAAAATGTCACAAAGCTAACTGTTCCTACCAAGGTGCAGCCATTTTTCTTAAAAAGTGATCCCCAAGTTGCTTCAAGTTTTTGATTATTGTCCAGAGTTCTGAAAAATTGATTCTGACAGTTTTTTGCCAGTTTCGCTCTTATAGAGTGACAGACTTTTGGCATTCTATACTCTGTCATTTTCGCTGATGTTTCTCTTCTAAGTCTTTAAAATCTGGTTTACTTTATACTTGCAGCACCGCTCTTCCAACTAGCCACATTTCAAGCGCTTAATAATCACATGGGGCTAACAGCTATCTTATTGGACAATGCAGGTCTATAAGAAAATTTCCAGGCAAAGTTATTTAAAGGCGTATAGATGAGAAATGAGGTCTCTAATCTAATTGATTTTTTGTACCTGGACCAGAACTGATTTTCATGGCATAGTAAGTACCCTATGAAGCACAGGTAGCAATTAATAGCTACCACTTCTTAAGCACTTTACTTAATGCCAGATAACATTTTAAGACTTGCACGTATTAACAATTTTATTCTTCACAACAAACTAATGGGTAGAAATTGTGCTTTAAAGATGCAGAAAGCAAAACACCAAGAATTTAAGCAACTTACCCAATGTCTCACAGCTAAAAAGTGGTAGAGCCAGGATTCAAATCTTGAAAGTCTGGCTTTAAAGCCCATGCTGTTAACCACCACTCTACACTACTTAGCAGACCTTAAAGGAAGAATTCAGAGAAAAATTATTTTGGCCAAGGGAGAACATGGTGGGGAGGAAACAGCACCATACAGAATATTAAAAACATAACAAAGTCCAAAACACATTTGCAAGAAAACAAACTTGCATTTTTATTGAGTGCTATATACCTGCACCTAGCACAGTATATGATATTTAGTAAGCAGTCAGTGAATGTTTGTTGAATGAATGAATGAGTGCTGCACATTTATGCGTTGTGTTAGGTCTTTACAAATGTCTCTCACGAAGTCATTTTAAAGAGGAGAAACTGAACCTCAGTGTGGTGGTATCATTTTCCCCTTACTATTTAGTTAGTGCACGGATTAGACTGGAGCCCAGTCCTCAAATTCCTACCCTATAGCTTTTTCTTAGTTGAGAAAGGAACAAAGTTGAGAAAGGATAAAAGCTTACATCATACCACATGATCATATTTCATTCATGTGCAAGTAGATTATGTGACTGAGGAGGGGGAGAGAAGGTGATCCAGTTGTGGCAAACTGGGTACTATTTTTCTCTTGCCTACTTAGGGGACACACTTCTATGAATGGAGTAGAATAGGGAAGAAGGAAGGGGTCCAGTATGCAGAATGTGAGCAGAAGTATAACCAGATAATATGAATAATTATAGCTGTTCTGGCAGCTAAAATCCTTGGCAAGCTGTCATCTCTAAGTCCCTAATGCCCTGCAGAGACACTGAGAAGTGAGAAAGGCCTTCACTGAACAAACACTTATTCAGCGTCTACTATGTGGCAATGGATAGTTCTACCTTAGAAGAAGACATATACATCAATAAACAATTATATGATACATCATGATTGTAAAAACTACAACAAGAAAGTATGCAATGTACTTTGAGAGAAGAAAGGATGGAGCAGCAACTAACTGCCTGGGAGGTTCAGAGAAAATCTTTTAAAGGACCTGACTTTTGAACTGGATCTTTAAACCTGAGTCGTTGTAGAAGAAAAACAGTAATCCAAAGAGAGGCATGAGCACAGTTATAAGGTGTGTTTGGGCTGGAATGTAGGCTTATAAGGAGGGATGGCCACAGCAAGGCTGTTAAAGTGATTAAGGGTGGATGGTCAAGGAATTTAAACAGACTAGGGAATGTGATTGTTTTTCTGCTCTAGCAAGGCATCCTCCATGGTGAGAGGGAACTGACTAGTGAAGGGGAAGAACGAAAGTTGGGTAAATTAGTTAGACATGATGAAGGTCTAAATTATACCTGAGGGGATGAAGAGGTGAGGAAGAGATTTAAGAGAGGTAGAGCTGACAGAACTTAGGGATCAACTAGATATATGGGTGAGGGAGGGAGAAAGTCAGGAAGAATTATTTCTATTAATGGAGGGAGACAAAGTAGGAGGAATAGAATGAGTCTGGATGTTCAAGAGAAGGTGAGTTTGGTTTTGCCAATCAACGTGTCTAGAGAATATCCCAAGGGGCTGAACTGTAGGTTTCAAGCTTAAAGGTCAGGAGGGGATCAGGTTAGAAACAGAGATTTTGAGAGTAATCAGGTGATAGATGAATTCATGGGAGTCAAATTGGTTACCTAGGAGGAGCTTATAGAGTTACAAAAGGCTTGTGAAGGTAGAGGCTCCTTAACACTGAAGAGAAGGACAGAGGAACTCTTCCTAACAGACTAAGAAGAGGCTGTAAAGGAGTAAGAGAATGAGGAAAACGTGGTTGTGTAAAGGCAAGGGAGGGGCCAGCCCTGTGGCCTAGTGGTTAAGTTCGGCATGCTCTGCTTGGGCGGCCTGGGTTCAGTTTCCAGGCACAGACCTACACCACTTATCAGCAGCCATGCTGTGGTGGTGACCCACGTACAAAATAGAGGAAGATTGGCACAGATGCTGGCATAGGCAAATTTTCCTCAGCAAAAAGAGGCAGAATATCGATGGATGTTAACTCAGGGCAAATCTTCCTCAGAAAAAAACAAAGGCAAGGGAAAATAAATTTTAAGAGAGTGTGACCCTCCAAGTCAGATACTGAGAAAAGATGAGGTAGGGTAGGACTGAACATAGGCCATTGGATCTGACAATTAGGAATTTTCTAATCAGGAGAAGGGATGCTTCAGAGGAGGTAGAAGCAGATTGCAGTGGATTCAGGGGTCTGGGTGGGGAGAGGTCTGGTTGGTGTTTGCAGGGGTGCTTCATGAATCTTCCAACTACCAGGTGGGTTGGGGGACGAAGAGAGGGTGCTCCATACTTAAAAGAGGAACTTGGAGATTGTGGCAGCCCCAAGAAACCACGCAGAAGCCCAAGATTGGCTAATTTTGACATGTAATTCATGTTAAAAATTATATTTTGAAGTAAATAATATGTATGTTTTTGTATTAATGTGCAGTTTTATCTTCTTCATGTGATGCTGCAATCAATCAAGTTTAATGGGTTTTCCTAAGTACTTTATATTTTTCCCAACATTAGGAAAAATTTCAACCATACAGAAATGTTGAAAAGTATTACATAGCAAACATCCATCTATTTACTATTTACCTAGATTCTGCAATTAATATTTTGCTGTATTTGCCTTATCACTTATCTACTCATATTTCCATCCCTCTTTCCATTTTTTTTTTTTTTTTGAGGAAGATTAGCCCTAAGCTAACCTCTGCCACCAATCCTCTTTTTTTTTTGCTGAGGAAGACTGGTCCCGAGCTAACATCCATGCCCATCTTCCTCTACTTTATATGTGGGATGCCTGCTACAGCATGGCTTGACAAGCAGTGCGTAGGTCTGCACCCGGGCTCTGAACTGGCGAACCCCAGGTGGCTGAAGTGGAACATGTGAATTTAACTGCTGTGCCACTGGGCTGGCTCTCCCATTCATCTTAATTTTTGATGCACTTTGCTGTTAAGTTGAAGACATCAATACACTTCATCTCTCTCAGTATGCATATCACTACCTAGAGTCTGATATTTGCTTAGGGTTCCTTTCTGCATGTGCGTGAGATGAAAAAATCAGACAACTTAAGTGGGACATTCCCTGAGTTTTGACAAATGCATACACCTGTGTAACCCTTATCAATGACATGAAATATCACTGTCAGCTTAGAAAGTCCCCTCATTTCCCTTCCCAGTCAGTTTCTTCTCCTCTCCCAGAAAGCCAGCTCTGCTTTTTTTTCACTGTAGGTTGGTTTTGCCTGCTCTAGAACTTTGTATGTATGGATTCTTAGTTTGCACTCTTTTGTATCTGGCTTCTTTCACTTGGTGAAACATTTCTGAGATTGATTCATGTTGTCTCATCAATAGTTAATTTCTTTCTTTTGCTGAGTATACTCCATTGTTGGAATATATCAAAGTTTTTATTCTCCTGCTGATGGAATACTACCCTGTTTCCAGCTTTTGTAAATAATGAATAAAACTGCTATAAATAGTCTAATACAAGCCTTTTTGTGGATATATGCTTTCATTTCTCTTGGATAAATACCAGGAGTGGAATGGCTGGATAAAATAGGTGTGTTTAATTTTATAAGAAACTTCCAAGCCTTTTTCTCAAGTGGCTGTTCCATTTTACAGTTCCACTAGCAATGTTTCTTCACATCCTCTCCAACATTTGGTGCCGTCATTTTAATTTTGGTCAATCTAGTGCACTAGCATCTCATTGAAGTTTTAACATTCATTTCTCTCATGACTAATGATATTGAATACTTTATCATGTACTTATTGGTCATTCATATATTTTCTTTTGTAAGGTCATCTGTTTGTCTTTTTGAGTTGTAAAAGTTTTTTGTGTGTGTGAGGAAGATTGGCCCTGGGCTAACATCTGTTGCCAATTTTCCTCCTTTTTTTCCTCCCCAAAGCCCCAGTACATAGTTGTATATCCTAGTTGTACATCATTCTAGATCTTCTATGTGGGATGCTGCCACAGCATGGCTTGATGAGCAGTGTGTAGGCCCACATCCAGGATCTGAACCGGCTAACCCCAGGCTGCTGAAGTGGAACATGTGAACTTAACCACTTGGCCACGGGGCCAGTCTCCATACTGAGTTGTAAAAGTTTTTAATATATTCTGGATATAAGTTCTTTGTTAGATATATGTGTTGTGAATATTTTATCCTGACCTGTGGCTTGTTTATTCCTAACAGTGTCTTGAAGAACAAAAAGCTTAATTTTTTTTGACTTCAATTTATCAATATTTTTTCTTTTACAGATAGTGCTTTCAAAGTTCTCTACAAGAAACTTTCACCTACTCCCAAGCTGTGAAAATATTCTCCTGTTTTTTTCTAGAAGTTTAAGTTTTAGCTGCTGTGTTATGGCCATGACCCCACTCTAATTTTTAGGTATGGTGTGAGGTCAGGGTCAAAGGTTCATTTTTTCCCCATATAGATATCAAGTTGTTATAGCATAATCTCTTGAAAAGACTTTCCTTTCCCCATTGGGTTGCTTTGGTGTCTTTGTGAAATATCAAACTACTTCATAATTATTTTACTATTAATAGTTTTCACTCACACATTCTCTTAACACTCTCTCTGGAGGTGGATATATTTTCACTTCACAGGTGAGAAAACCAAGGTTTAGAGTAGTTCAAGAACTTGTCCAAGGGGACACAAAGCCAAGGACTTGAACATAGAACTGCTACTGAATCATGAAGAAATTGTTTACACTTTAAACCTATTTTATCCAGTGGAAGCGTTATTAAATGGATGTCTTTCTGAGGGTGATGGAGTAACAGAACTGAATAAGCTCATATTTTTATATTTCAACACTGGTGGTATTTTTAGACTGCCAGCCAAACACATGCTTCCTTTGTAGGCTCGTGTATATCTAAAACAATCTTTATATTATGTGTCTGTTTGAAAGGGTAAAAAAAGAATAGTACTTGCTTTCCAAAATTGGGTAAGAATAATAGCTTTTAGCCAAAGTTACTTGGACTTTATTTAAGATAAAGAATTACTTCTCTCACCCTGATCTAAAAAAAAAGTCTTACTCTGATTCTTTCAGAGAAATAAAGCAGCACTTACAGATACATATGATGAAGACAGATGCAAAAACTAGAAGAAAACACAATAGCCACTCTAGCTTTTTGTTTTCTCTCCTACTCTGGTACATTTATTTGGGAACCCAGCTTGCCTCCAAATGCTTCATACCACCTTCTTTCCCACTTCATGGAAGCAGTTTTCTGGCAACCTTGATCATTTGGTGAGACTAGGCCTACCTCAATGCTCTAACTGTCCAGATCACCTACGCCTGCCCCTTAGGGTATCAGTTTCCTGTGCTTACCTCATTTGCTGACTGTGACACACAAATAGCCTGTTTTTCTGGCTCACTCAAGAACCACCTTTCCCCACATACAGGGAGCCAACCTTGTTAAAACCGCTGGTCTATAATATACTTTAGGGATGTTACAACTAAAGCATCTATGCCTTGTGAGTTACACAGAATAAGAGGGTCACACAACTATTTGAAGCCAATGAGGGGCCGGAACCCAAGTCTTCTTGACAACTTCACTATTCTTCCCCCATACTACATGTTCTCCCTTCAAATATCTGTTAAACCAAGATGCTATGAAGTGGGACTAGGTTAACTACTTCTCATTCCTAGATGGAAAAATTTAGGCCACAGAGGGGAATGCCTAACAGTCAGTCAAAGGCAGCTTTCCTGAGACCCAGTTTGCTAGGTTAGCCATTATTTTTCCTTTGTCGTGTACCAGAACAGAGAATTAAAAAACTACGCCATAAACTCAAAGACAAAATCCATATATCCCAGTGACTATTTTTTATTATGAGAAATTTATGTGATCTCTGTGCACGTTAAGTATTACCAAATAGCATACTTTGGAACCTCCAAATGGTGACTTGAAGTCAGAAAAGCCTAGTTGGTGAGTGGTACTTGAACAATAGTCTTGGGGTAAGAGACTTACTCATCAAAAAAGGGGCAGGAAAGGTTTGTCAGTGCCCTTCCTGCTTATCTAAGAGGAAGACATTCTGTACTAGTTTTAATATGATAAAGATACCCTACCACTCAAAATAATTGTTCTTGAGAGACAAAGTCGGAAGACTCCCTGATTTCAAAATTTACTCAAATCTCCAGTAATCAAGACAGTCTGGATTGGCATAAGGATAGACATATAGACCAATGGAATAGAATTGAGAGACCAGAAATAAAACCTTACATTTATGGTCAATTGAATTTTGACAAGGGGGCCAAGATAATCCAAGAGTGGAGAAAACAGTCTTTTCATTAAGGTGCTGGAAGAACTGAACAACCACATGCAAGAGAATTTAGAACTCCCCACCTCACATATAGACAAAAATAAACTCGGAAGTGGATCAAATACTTAAATGTAAGAGTAAAAACTATAAAACTCTTAGAAGACAACAAAGATGTAATTCTTCATTACCTTGGATTAGGCAATGGTTTCTTAGATATGAAACCAAAAGTACAAGTGACAAAAGAAAAAATAGATAAATTGGACTTCATACAAATTTCAAACATTTGTGCTTTAAATGACATTATCAAGAAAGTGAAAAGACAGGGGCTGGCCCCGTGGCCGAGTGGTTAAGTTCGCGCGCTCCGCTGCAGGCGGCCCAGTGTTTCGTTGGTTCGAATCCTGGGCGCGGACATAGCACTGCTCACCAAACCACGGTGAGGCAGTGTCCCACATGCCACAACTAGAAGGACCCATAACGAAGAATATACAACTATGTACTGGGGTGCTTTGGGGAGAAAAAGGAAAAAAAATAAAATCTTTAAAAAAAAATTAAAAAAAAAAAAAAAGAAAGTGAAAACACAATCCACAGAATGGAAGAAAATATTTGTAAATCATGTATCTGATAAGAGACTTACATCTAGACTATATAAAGAACTCTTACGACTCACTAATAAAAGGACAACTCACTCAATTGAAACAATGGGCAAGGGATCTGAGTAGATATTTCTCCAAAGAAAAAATATGAATGGCCAATAAAGCACATGAAAAGATGCACAACATCTTTACTCAATTGCATTAGGGAAATGCAAATCAAAACCACAATGAGATATCACTTCATACACACAAAGATGACTATAATCAGAGAGATAATGGCAAGCACTGGCACAGGTGTGAAGACACTGGGACCCTCAAACCTTGCTAGTGAGAATGCAAAATGGTGCAGTCCCTTTGGAAAAAAGTTTGGCAGTTCCTCAAAAAGTTAAACATAGGGTTACCACGTGACCCAGCAATTCCATTCCTATGTATATACCCAAAAGAACTGAAAACATATATCCACACAAAAAACTTATACAGGAATGTTCACAGCAGCATTATTCAGAATAGCCAAAAACTGGAAATAACCCAAATGTCTATCAACTGACAAATGGATAAAGAAAATATGGTATATCTGTACAATGGAATATTATTTGACAATAAAAAGAAATGCAGTACTGATATATGCTAAAAGATGGTTGAATTTTGAAAACATGCTAAGTGAAGGAAGCCAGACCCAAAAAGAACACAAATTACATGACTCTATTTTTATGAATGTCTAGAGTAGGCCAATCTATAGAGACAGAAAACAGATTAGTAGTTGCCAGGGGATGGGGAGTGGGGTGAATTGGGAGATAGAGTTTCTTTTTGGAGCAATGAAAATGTTCTTGATTTAGATAACGGTGACGGCTGCACAATTTTGTGAATATACTAAAAACCACTGATATTCTGACAAACCCCTAAAAACCACTGACAAAAACCATTTGGTATTCTCTCTAAAATCATCTCAATGACCTTGTACATTCGGGTTATATCCCATTTTATAGAAAGGAAATTGAAGCTCAAACAGGCTGAGTAATTTACCCAAGGTCATGTGAAGGTAATTAAGTCTGACTCCAGAGGTTCTACTATACTATTTGTCTTCCTTAAAACAGTGACTCACTGGTCTCCAATACTAAGTTATTTTTCAATGTATTATGTTATTCTTCCTTCTATCTCCATCAACAAATTAGATATCATTTCAGAGTCCAGGACTAAATAATGATCTTTCTTTCTTAGTTTGTTGAGCACAGGGAAAAGACAGAAAAAAGTTCCTATATGACAATTTTTATTTGTATCAAATTACAGAGAAACATAAGTAAATATAAGATAATTTGAATACTGCAGTATAACAATTTGGCAAATTATGTAATTATCCAAAGTTTATTACATGTTTGAGCACGCACTGAAGAGATTATTTGGCATAACTTGGCAAGATAAGTATTTCTGTACTTTATTTGACTATTTATCAATGTATATATGTGGTACATATGTGTATATATGTGTGTATGTGTATGTGTGTGTGTGTGTACTTCTCTCTGGATTCCCCTACTGTATCGTTGTTATTCTTAGAATATGGCTATTTGCACAAAATTCTATCACACACATACACAGATACTCCCAAATTAAACCTACTTGTATAAAAAGCTAAAGATTGATGTGTCAGGATTAACTCATTTTTAAAAATCTATTATATTAAATTGCATCTGCATTCAAGGCAGAAATGTAGGAAAAAAACTGATTGATTTCCTAAGTACACATGAACTTACAAAGTAATTGAAAATGAAATAAAAATTTCTATTGAAGTGTTATATTTCTGTTTAATTGACTTTTTTTTTTTTTTGAGGAAGATCAGCCCTGAGCTAACATGTGCCACCAATCCTCCTCCTTTTGCTGAGGAAGACTGGCTCTAAGCTAAGATCTGTGTCCATCTTCCTCTACTTTATATGTGGGATGCCTGCCACAACATGGCTTGCCAGCGGTGCCATGTCTGCACTGGGGATCCGAACCAGCGAACCCTGGGCAGCCAAAGTGGAACATGTGAACTTAACCGCTGTGCCACCAGGCCGGCCCCTAATTGACAATTTTAAGTGGCACTATCAAACTGTGGAAATAAACATTATTTTTTTAGGTTATTGAGAGAATAAAGAGTCTACTGAGCATTACTGTGTCCTCTAAATCAAGAATGAGTATTATTATAGCAGGAAAAGATGGCAGATAATTTTCTTTATTAATATGGGAATTCTCAGGAAGCAATCAGGGCAGTGTCTGGCCTCCTGGGCTTGGGTTTCTTGCTTTTCCATCAGTGGAAGTCTGGTTTCTCAGGAAAGGTGCATCCAGTCCGTCTAATTATGACACTTGCTGCATAGTGGCCAGCACGAATGCATTCAGTCAGGGGCTTGTCAGAGACCAGTTGAGACAGAAAACCTGAAACACAGACAAAAGAGAACAACGTGAGTACTGTGTAATAGTGTCAGAAATGTCATATTGAGTCAGACCAAAAAATGGTCCATGCATCTATCCTTTTTTTCAGTCTTGATAGTAAAGTGTTAAACCTCAAGGGCTAGAGAGGTGTTCTGCCAAACATCACGAGCTTCCCCTAATATTTCTTTTAAAGAGCTCAAGTTGGGACATGACAACTCACCATCAAGCCAGTCTAGTCTTTCTAAGTCTAAACTATCATGCTTTCCTTTAGCTTTGAGATTAAAAGATTGTAAGAAATACTGGCCAAATAATATTACCTTGGGTCTTTAAAGCTGAGTAGTTATTAGTATCCCTCTCTCCTTCTCTCTGGATTCCCCTTCTGTATCATTCTTATTCTTAGAATATTGCTATCTGGACAAAATTCTATCATCTGGATGTTTCTCCAAGTATAAATTTGAGAGTTGAAAAGTTATGAAGGATCTTACATCTTCCTTTCACTCCCAGAAGTAACAGTGAAATAATTTATATAGTGAAGTACCATGGACCAGCATGACATTATAATAAATTATGATAAGGTAAAATAGCGTTGAGGACTTCTGCTTCTGACCTAGATGAAACAAATGGAACCAGATTTACCCTTTCTCCAGAAACTACTAAAATAAAGACAAAGCATATAAACAACGTTTTTCAAATATTGTACATCAGCCACAAAGGATCCATGAAGGAAAGGAAACAAGTGAGGTAAACCATAAAATTGCTCTAGTTTAAAATCTAGAGAGTTTCCAGGCTACAACACAAGGAGGGACAACCTATGTAGAATCCAACAGCCTCAGTGAGTTGAGAAGACAGAATTGGGAGTCCAAGAAGGATAAAATTAAACATCTAGGCAGACTGATCAGGAAAAAAAAAAGAGAAGACATAAATTATCAATATCAAAAATAAGAGAGGTGGTATCACTATCGAATTTGCACATACTAAAAGAATAATAAGGAAAAGTTATTAACAATTTTGTGCCAATAGATTTGACAAGTTACATGAATTGGACAAATTCCTGGAAAGACACAAACTATCAAAGCTCACTCAGGAAGAAATAGGTAACCTAAATAACCTTGTATTTATTAAATATATTGATTTTGTAGTTAAAAAGATTCCTATAAAGAAAATCCCGGGTCCAGATGGTGTCACTAATGAATTCAACCAAACATTTAAGGAAGAAGAATAACATCAATGCTATACAAACTTTTCAGAGAACTGAAAAGGAGTGAATACTTCCTAACTCATTCTTTGAGGCCAGCATTACTCTGATACCAAAATCCGAAAAGAAAACTACACATCAATAATCCTCATGAACAGAGATGCAAATATTCTGAAGAAAATTTTAGCAAATCAAATCCAACAGTATATTAAAAAGGTAATAAATCAATTATCCTAGGAATGAAAGGTTGGTTTAACATTCAAAAATCATTCAATGTAATTTACCATGTAAACTAAGAAAACCGTAAGATCATCTTAATAGATGCAGAAAAAGAATTTGACAAAATTCAACATCTCTTCTAATAAAAACTTTCAGCAAAATAGGAATAGAAGGGAACTTCCTCAACCTGATAAAGGGCACTTCTGAAAAATTTACAGTTAATATCATTCTTAATGGTGGATGATGAAATGTTTCTCCCCTTAAGATCAAGAACAAGGCAAGAACATTTGCTCTTAAACACTGGCCTGGAGACTCTAGTCAGTGCAATAAGGCAAACAAACAAACAAAAATAAAAGGCATCAAGATTGAAAAAGAAGTAAAACTATCTTTATTTGTAGATGGCATGATTGTCTATGTCTATGTTTCTCAAAAGTGGGCAATTTTGCTCCGCAGAGGACATCTGGCAAAGTCTGGAGACATTTTTGGTTGTCACAACTGGTGAAGGGGGTGGTACTGGCATCTAGTGGGTAGAGTCCAGGAATGCTGCTAAATATCCTCCAATGTCTATCTATAATGCCGAGACTGAGAAATCCTGGTCTATCTAGAAAATCTTCTGGAATCTATAAGAAAGTTACTAGAACTACTAAGTGAGTTTAGTAAAGTTGCAGGATACAAGACCACACACAAAAATCAATTGAATTTCTATACCAGTAATGTGTGTATATATAGCAATTGTATATAGTAGCAATGAACAATTAGAAATTAATATTAAAAATACTATTTACCATACCATCAAATATGTGAAATATCTAGGGATAAATCTGACAAAAGTTATATAAGACCTGCACACTGAAAATGACAAAACAATGCTGAGAGAAATAAAAGAAATCCAAATAAATGGAGAGATATAAAGTGTTCATAGATCAGAAGATTCAATATTGTTATCAGCTTTGCAGAAATTTTTCTATTGATTCAATATAATATCAATCAAAATTTGAGCAGGCTTTTCTTATAAAAACTGAAAAGTTGATTCTAAAATTCATGTGGAAATACAAAGGACAGATTAGTCACAACACAACTTTGAAAAAGACTACTTGATTTAAAACTTAATATAGAACTAATATAATCAAGATATTATGGTATTGGCATAAAGATAGACATATAGATCAATGCAAATGAATAGAGTCCTGAAATAAACCTACTTCAATATGGTCAATTGATTTTTGACAAAAATATCAAAGCAATTCAGTGGAGAAGGAATAATCTTTTAAACAAATGGTCTTAGAACAGTTGGATGCCACATGTGAAAAAAAAAATCACTTGAACCCTTACCTCACATCATCTACAAAAATCAACTTGAAATGGATCATAGATCTAAATGTAAGAGCTAAAACTATAAAACTCAGAAGAAAACATAGGAGAAAATCTTAGTGATGTTGAATTTGCCAAAGATCTCTTATGATATAAGAAGTACAAACTTTTATAAAAGAAAAAATAATTTGGACTTTGCCAAATTAAACTCTTTTACACTTAAATAACAAGAAACAATCCAATAAAAAGTGGGCAAAAATGTCGAACAAACATTTTAGCAAAGAAGATAAACAGATGCCAAATAAGCAAATGAAAAGATGTTCAACCTTGTTATTCATTAGAGAAATGCAAACCAAAATCAAAATTAGATACCACTGCCCACCCACTACAATGACTAAAATTAAAAAGACAGACCATACCAAGTGTTGACAAGGGTATGTATCAATTGGAACTCTCACATACTGACATGGGAACATAAAATGATAAGACCACTTTGGTAAACCATTTGTTAGTGTCTTAAAAAGTTAAACATACACCTACCCTATGACCCAGTCATTCTATTTAACCCAAGGTACATGAAAGCATATATCCACACAAAGATCTGTAAATGAATGTTCACAGCAGCTTTATTTGTAATAGCTCCAAATTGGAAATAACCCAAATGGGGATGGATGAGAAAGGGCAGGAAGGGAGGATTACAAAAGAGCATGGGAATAGGGGATATGTCTACAGTGATGGTTTCATGGGTGTATACATATGTCAACATTTATAAAATTGTGCACTTTATGTGCAGTTTATTGTATGCCAATTACATAGCAATAAAACTATAAAAGAAGGCAAAAAGTGCTGTAGTTACAAATAAGATATGTCAAGAACTGAAGAATCTGGGGCTATTTTCCCCATGGGGAAACCTGAGCTGCTGTAGCAGTACTCAAATACTCATAAGAACAGACGATAATGAAAAACTGTTCTGTAGGCAGACTTCTAGGCCTTCTCCCAGGCTGTGGGCAGTCTAGGGGGTAAGGTTAATTGAGAAGCTGTGGTATAACAACCTGTAGAGAGCATTATAAGAGACTTATGTCCTTTCTCTTTTACCATTCTGACCACGCAGGCTTTTCCCTGTTAGATTTGGGGAATGCTCTGTATCCGATGAAACAAATAAGTATTCCCAACCAAAGAATAAAATTAATTTCGTTAATGGAGTGAAGTATTTTAAAGACATTTGCTTAGAATGTGAAATCACTCTCTCAAGAGGTTTATAGTAAGAGTATTTTATCACTGAGTTTTCAGGTAACAGTCAAAGGTCAACATTAACTTTCAGCCAAACTGTGCAACTAAAATGCCCAGCCCACACAGTGAATGGAGCAGATGCCAAATTCAGATCCAGATCAGCTTACAATGGAAACATGTCTAGAAGTCTTATAAGCAACATCTGTTTTCATCATTCCTCTTGGTATGATCTTTGTGAGAAAAAGAAAAGCTTAGTTTAGGAAATATTTTTGTGAATCACAAGTACCAGCATCACCAGCATTCTCTTTCTAAGAGAAGAGCTAGCTGATGACTGAAATGCAGTACTCTGAAGAGACATTTGTTTTGACAAGTAGAAAATCTGGATGCACAAAAAAGCTAAGACCTTTGCCCCAAGTGAGTATCAGTCTTTCAATAATCTATTTTTAAAAACCAACTGAGATGAACTACAGATATTATATAATAAATCAGAAGTGGAACTTTAATAAAGTAGCTGATACAAAACTCAAAAATTCTGTAAAATTGTTTAAACAAAGAGAGCTTATATTTAAAGAATCACGGGGAATCCTTTTATAATATGAATAAAAATCCCTGAGATTATTTTTTGTGTGCAAAATATACATAATCTAAAATTTATCATTTTAATCATTTTTAAGTGCATAATTCACAGAATTGAGCACATTTTGCAACGCCATCACCTCTATCGATTTCCACAACTTTTTCATCACTTCAACAGAAACTCTATACTCATTAAACAATAACTCTCCATTTTGCCCTACTCCTGGCCTCTGATAACTGCTATTCTACTTTCTGTCCCTATAAATTTGCTACTTCTAGGTACCTCATATGAGTAGGACCATACAGTATTTGTCCTTTTGTCTCTGGCTTATATCAACTATCATAATGTTCCCAAATATAATTTTTTAAGTTTAGATTTTTAATTATTAAATGGCCTAAAGTGTATTTTTAAAAAAAACTTTAGGGCTGGCCCCGTGGCCGAGTGGTTAAGTTCGCAAGCTCTGCTTCGGCGGCCCAGGGTTTCGCCAGTTCGAATCCTGGGCATGGACATGGCACCGCTCATCAGGCCATGCTGAGGCGGCATCCCACATGCCACAACTAGAAGGACCCACAACTAAAAAAATACACAACTATGTACCGGGGGACTTTGGTGAGAAAAAGGAAAAAAATAAAATCTTTAAAACAAAAAACGAAAACCTTTATTTGGAAATAATTTCAAATTCAAAGAAAAGCTCCAAGAATAAAAATAGTGCAAAAAGCATCTAAATATCCTCTGCTCAGGCATACTTATTAACATTTTGCTTCTTTTGCACACAAATACTCTCTTTATATAACTTCTTCCCCTGAACTATTTGAGAACAAGCTGCATTTTTCATGCTTCTTTACCTTTAAATCCATCAGTGTGTCTTTCCTGAGAATAAGGCTATTCTGTTATATAACCACAATCCAGTTCTCAACTTCAGCAAACACTGTTATAATACTGTTATCTAAGCTACTGTCCATATTAAGATTTTGTCAATGACCCAATAATATCCTTTATAGCATTCTTTTTCCTTCCAGGATAGAATCTAGTCTAGGATTTGTTGTATTTTTTAGCCTTCTTTAATCTTGAACATTTCCTTAGTCTTTCTTTGGCTTTGTGACAGGGACATTTTTGAAAAATACATACAGTCATCCCTTACTCCCTTTTTAATAGAGTGCCTCTCATTTGGGGTTTGTCTGATATTTCCTCATGATTAAATTCGGATTATGCATTGCTGGCAAGAATACTAGAAAAATTATGTCGTGTCCTTCTCAGGGTGTCACATTTAGAGGCACATTATGTTCCGCTGCTGTTCACTGGTGACGTTAATTTTGATCAACTGATCAAGATGTTGTCCTATTTCTCCACGTATAGCTACTATTTTTTCCCTTGCATCTAACAAGCAGTCTGTTGACAGACACTTTAGGACTGTGCAAATATTCTGTTCCCCATCAAAAGTCCCCACTCCCTCTCTCAGATTTAGTATCCATTCATGATTCTTTCCATGATGATTTTCCAACTCCAGCACTCTTTTCACATTTACCAGTCAGATCTTGGCATTCTACTATATGCAAGAGCCTACCCTTTCTTCCACTTGTTATTTTAAATCTATTTATTATCAGCAAGGAGGCACAGATTCTTTTTTATTAATGATTTATAATTCATTAATTCTTTCTCCAAGGACACCTGATTCCTATTAGGGTGGAATGGTATTAGAGTCCAATAGGTGGTAGGTGTGTTCTTTGCTTCTGGACCCTGTCAGTGAATAGAGCTAGGAAGTATGCATGTACACACACTCACAGATACACATAACACACTTATATCACAGACCTACTTTAGAAATTGAGTTGATACTTTCAACTCCAATTCATCCCAACAGGGTTCTTTCTTACCATTCCCCATTCCATTATTGTCATTATCATGTTCCTTCTTCTACAGCGAGAATTCTAGCTCTCAATAATACTTGTTTTTTTGCTCAGTTTTGTAATACTTTTAAAACAGCTTCAAAATTGCTTCATTCCAACTCTACAAAAAACCCCAAATTTACTAAAAAAAAATTGAGGATTGGTTTGCTCTTCTCCCATGTACTCAAATACTGTGTTAAGAATGTTACTTAGATTAGTTCTCTTTTTTACCCCACTTCAGGGTGGGTCATTGTACTTAAGATTGAAAAAATGTTGGGATCATGTGTTTCAATTTGCTTTCAGTTTTAGTCCCTCACTTCTATCCTTGTTAATTTAATTTTTAACAAATATGGAAAACATTAACATGTTTCCAAAAGTAAAAAGCTCTAAAAAAGATATACTCAGAGAAGTGCACTTCCTTTTATCCTATGCCCCTCCACCATCTCTCATAGGTACCCAATTTTACTTTTTTCTGGTTTGTCTTTCTGAGTTTCTTTACATAAAGATAAGTATATCTTATTTCCTCTTCTTTTTACACAAAAGGAGATAACACAGTGTATATATTCTTTTGCACTTTGCTTTTTTCATTTAGAAATATCTCCTGGAAATCACTGCATATCAATTCATAGATCTCTTCCTCGTTCTTTCATACAGCGGCATAGCACCTAATTGTATGGATACACCATAGTTTATTCACTCCATCTCCTATGTGTGGATGTTCAAATAATTTCCAATATTTTGCAATTACAAATAATGCTGCAATGAATAGCCTTCTGTGTATGAATTTTTGTTTTGTTGAGGGTATATCTTCGGGATAAATTTCTAGAAGTAGAATTTCTGTGCTGAAGGGTAAACATATGTGTAGTTTTGTTAGATATTGCCAAATTCCTCTTCAAAGGAGTTGAGCAATTTTTATTTCCATTAGTAATGTTTAAGAGTGTCTATTTCCCCACAATCTCACCAAACGAGTGTACTGTCAAGCTTTTGAGTTTTCAGCAATCTGATGTGTTAGAAATGGCATCTCAGTGTAATTTTAATTTGTATTTCTCTTATTATGAGTGAGGCTGAACACCTTTTTATATGTATAAAGAACAAATCTCCTTCTGTGAGTTGTTTGTTTTTATTTTTCCATAGGATTTTTGGTCTCTCCCCCGCTCCATTTTTAAATGATCTTTGCATTTTAGGAATATTATTCCAAAAAAGCAGTTTTTTAGGTAGGAAAAAACCCCCAACAATAATAATATGCTATTAATATATAAAAATACTGTATTGGCAAGTAAACAAAGTGCTTATTCATATTTCATTCACTGAATGTGGTGAATTATAAAGAATGTGGTTGGCAAACACTATAGTAGATAAATATGGATTGCAGATATAAAAATAAAAGAAGCTAGCTCTCTTTTAGTAAAGATTTTGGGCATACCAAGAGTTCAAAAAGCAAAATCTTGAATAACTGACTTATTATGTGTGCTCAATATGAAAAGGTCCCTTAGGAGCCCCTTTGCTGGTGCCATTAGCTTATGGTCCATGCCAGTACAGCATCTTGAAAATGAAGGGTGAGGCTCTGTATATATGCTTTTCAACACAGTTAAGAGAACAGGAGAACATAACACTGGAGAAAACGAAACATCAACATAGCTTTCCAAATGAAGAGCTCATATGTTGAGGCAGTTGTTGCCTTTCTACTTTGGATCCTTCTCTCTCTGACCTCTTAACTCCTCTCTCATCCTTTTACAGAGGGGCTTATCCCAGGGTCTCTTAGACTTTTCCCAACTTTAGGCCATGTCATGGACCTTAGGTCTCTAGCTGTTGAAGCATAAGGTAGGTGAAGGCTTCTTACTGACACCGAATTTGGTTCTTAGTGCTAATGGTGGCTAGCTCTTTTTCTTGGAACAATCATTGATCCAGAACTCTCAGAATAAACCTCAGTCCATTAACAACTGGTATAGCTTGCTATCTTTTTGTTAATTTCATTTGAACTTTTCTTTCACTGATGTTAAAGAGAGTGATCAATTTTTGGAATAACTGAATCCAGTGTCTGATATGACGTCTAAACATATATTTAAACTGTACACAGGAGGTGCTAAGCTAGTTTCCTCAAAGCACATAGAGGCTGAATGGAAGACATAAGTATGTCATTATTTTCAATTAAGGGGATTGTATATAGAAAACTCCAAAGAATCTAGGAATTGCTGGACTTGAGAGTTTTGAAAGATTGCTGGATACAAGAGAAATATACAAAAGTCAATTATTCATATATATATAAACAACATTAAAACAAAAGGAATTTGAAAAAGATACAAAAGCAACATAAATTATGCCAGTCTCTAATGAAGACAATTATAAAACCTTACTCAAAGGCATTATAAAGTACCTAAATAAACAGAGAGATATGTTAGGTTCTTAGATAAGAAGATTCATTAAAGCAAATTCAATCAAAGCCTCCACAAGGTTTTGGGGAACCTGACAAGTTGGTTCTGAAATTTGTAGGAAAAAAGCAAAGGATCAAGAATAGCTGAACACTCCTACTGAAGAATATACAAGGTAGAAAATACTTGCCTCACCAGATTCAACATTTATTATAAAACTAAAATAATAAATACAGTGTGGTATTGGAACAGATACAGATAAATAGTGCAAAGGAAAAGAAGAGATAGTCCCCAAACAGATTTATGCAAATGTGGAAATTCGAGCTACAACAGAGGTTAGTATTGTGAATCCATGGCGAAAGGATGGTTTATTAGAAAATAGTGCTTAGGCAACTAGTTTTCAATTTGGAAAAATAAAATGACCTCATTCTGTATGAAAAAAAAATTCCAGATGTATCAAGGAATTAAATGTGAATGGTAAAATTGTAAGACTTTTAGAAGAAAATAAAGAATACATTAATGCTATAGAGGTAAGAAGGATTTCTTAAATAAGACACAAAAAGCACAAACCATAAAGTAAAAGATTAAAAAACTCAACTTTGGTAAAATGAAAACTTCTGTTCTTCAAAAGATACATTTAAAGACAGAGGAAGAAACAAATCAAGTTTGTTTTCTATATACTAACAAAGTTTCTAAAATATCTAAGATATTCTATAAATTAAGAAAAACAACCCAACAAAAAAATAAGAAAACATCTTGAAGAGGCATTTCAGAAGGAAACATAAGATGTTCACTCTCATTAGTAATGAGGGAAAATGCAAATTAAATCCACACTGAGATTCTACTATAAATGCACTGGATTAGCAAAAATTTAAAAGTCTGACAATGCTGCTTGATGATGAGGATGCCTTATAACCTTTATACACAGCTAATAGGAGTTTAAATTGGCACAGTGGACTAGGTAAACGATTTGGCATTACCTAGTAAAGTTGACTAAGCATTTTTCACAACTAGGTATACATCCTAGAGAAACTCTTGCACCACTAGGACACATGTCTAAGAATGTTCATAGTCACATTGGCAATAATAGCAACAAGCTAGAAACAACTCGTGTCCATCAACTGCAAACTGGATTAATTAATTGTGGCATATTACTACAATGAAATTGAACAAATTATAGCTATATACGTGAACATGGGTGAGTTCTCACATTGTTTTGGAATGCATAAACATGTGACAAACTTAAAAGAAAAGTAAGAAAACAATAATTAAGAAATAGTTACTTCTGGTGCTGGGGACCTAACTGGGGTACAGTATACAGGGGCTTCAAAGGTATCAGTCAATGTTCTATTTCTCAACCCGGATGTATGTAGAAGCCTGCTCATTTATTAATGTTATTTGTATTTGATTATACATGTTACTCTATATTTATAAAATGTGTAATTTCAAATTTTTTTTAAAACTAGGAAAGAATTACATGGAATATTTCTCTGTATATTCTTCCAGGCTTTTCATATATATATGTGTGTGTGTGTGGTGTGCATGTCTGTGTATACACACATATATGTATATATATGTGTGTGTGTGTCTGTGTGTATATATAGTGTATATATACATATGTATTATATATCTCAATGTCATTATGTTGTCTTTTTAAAATTTCTTTTCTTTTTTTTTTGCTGAGGAATATTTACTCTGAGATAACATCTGTGCCAGTCTTCCTCTATTTTGTATGTGGGTTGCCACTGCAGAATGGTTGTCAATGGGTGGTGTAGGTCCATGCCTGGGAACTGAATTTGGGCTGCTGAAGTGGAGTGTGCTGAACTTAACCACTAGGCCACAAGGCCAGCCTGTAATTTCTTTTTTTTATTGAGGTAACACTGGTTTATAACATTATATACATTTCAAGTGTACATCATTATATTTCGACTTCTGTATAGACTACATCGTGTTCACTACCAAAAGTCTGCGTGTCATCTGTCACTGTACACATGTGCCCCTTTCCCCCTCTCCTCACCCCCTTCCTCTCTGGTAACCACCAATCTGTTCTCTGCATCCACATGTTTGTTTATCTCCCACATGAGTGAAATCATACAGTATTTGTCTTTCTCCATCTGACTCCATAATACCCTCAAGGTTCATCCACATTGTTGCAAATGGCAAGATTCCATCTTTTTTTTTTTATGACTGAGTAGTATTCCATTGTATGTGTATATACCACATCTTCTTCATCCCTCACCTGATGATGGGCACTTAGGTTGTTTCCAAGTCTTGGCTATTGTGAATAATGCCACAATGAACATAGGGGTGCATATATCTTTTTGAATTAGTGTTTTCACGTTTTCGGATAAATACCCAGAGGCAGAATAGCTGGACCATATAGTAGTTCTATTGTTAATTTTTTGAGGAATCTCCATACTGTTTTCCATAGTGGTTGCACCAATGTACATTCCCACCAGTAGTGTATGAGGGTTCCCTTTTCTCCACATACTCTCCAACACTTGTTACTTCTTGTCTTTTTAATAATAGCCATTCTGATGGGCATGAGGTTTTAATTTGCATTTAACTAATAATTAGTGATGTTGAACATCTTTTCACGTGCCTGTTGGCCATCTGTGTATCTTCTTTGGATAAACATCTGTTCAGATCTTTTGCCCATTTTTTAACTGAGTTGTTAGTTTTTTTGTTGTTGAGATGTATGAGTTCTTTACATATTTTAGATATTAACCCCATATCAGGTATATGGTTTGCAAATACCTTCTCCCAATTGTTAGGTTGGTTTTTCATTTTGTTGCCATACAGAAGGTTTTTGGTTTGATGTAGTCCCATTTGTTTATTTTTTCTATTGTCTCCCTTGCCTGGCCAGACATGGTACTCGAAAATATGGTGCTAAGATCAATGACAAAGAGCGTACTGCCTGTGTTTTCTTCTTAGAGTTTTATGGTTTTAGGCCCTAAATTCAAGTCTTTAATCCATTTTGAGTTAATTTTTGTGTATGGTGCAAGATAATAGTCTACTTTCATTCTTCTGCATGTGGCTGTCCAGTTTTCCCAACACCATTTATTGAAGAGACTTTCTTTGCTCCACTGTATGTTCTTGGTTCCTTTTTTGAAAATTAGCTGTCCATAAATGTGTCAGTTTATTTCTGGACTCTCAATTCTGTTCCATTGATCTATGTGTCTGTTTTTGTGCCAGTAACATGTTGTTTTGATTAATATAGCTTTGTAACATATTTTGAAAACAAGGAGTGTGATATCTTCAGCTTTGTTCTTTTTTCACAGGATTGCTTTGGCTATTCGGAGTCTTCTGTTGTTCCATATAAATTTTAGGATTCTTTGTACTACTTCTGTGAAAAATATGATTAGGATTGTGATAGGGATTGCACTGAATCTGTAGACTGCTTTAAGTAAAATAAACATTTTAACTATGCTAATTCTTCCAATCCATGAGCACAAAATGTTTCCATTTCTTTGTATCTTGTTTGATTTCTTTCAAGAACGTCTTAATAGTTTTCCGTGTACAGGTTAAATTTATTACTAGGTATTTTATTCTTTTTATTGCAGCTACAAATGGGATTATATTCTTGATTTCTCTTTCTGCCAGTTCACTGTTAGTGTGTAGAAACACAATTGATTTTTCTATGTTGATTTTGTACTCTATAAGTGTACTGTATTTGTTAATTATTTCTAATAGTTTTTTGGTGGATTATTTACGGTTTTCTATATACAGAATCATGTCATCTGCAAATAGTGAGTTTTACTTCTTCCTTTCCAGTTTGGATCTCTTTTATTTGTTTTTCTTGCCTAATCCCTCTGGCTAGGACTTCCAATACTATGTCGAATAAGACTGGTATCTTGTTCCTGTTCTTAGAAGGATAGCTTTCAGTTTTTCACTGAGTATGATGTTAGCTGTGGGTTTGTCATATATGGCCTTTATTATGTTAAGGTAATTTCCTTCTATACACGTTTTATTGAGAGTTTTTATCATAAATGGATGCTGAATCTTGTCAAATGCTTTCTCTGCATCTACTGAGATGATCATGTGATTTTTATTCTTAATGCTGTTAATGTAGTATATCACGTTGATTGATGTGCAGATGCTGAATCACCCTTGCATCCCTGGAATAAATCCCACTTGACTGTGGTGTATGATCCTTTTAATGTATTGTTTACTGTATTTGCTAATATTTTGTTGAGAATTCTTGCATCTATATTCATCAGCAATATTGGCCTGTAATTTTCCTTTTTGGTGTTGTCCTTGTCTGGTTTTGGTATCAGGTTAATGTTGGCCTTATAAAATGAATTAGGAAGCATCCCTTCCTCCTCAATGTATTGGAAGAGTTTGAGAAGGATAGCTATGAAATCCTTGAATGTTTGGTAGAATTCACCTGAGAAGCGGTCTGGTCCTGGACTTTTGTTTTTTGGGAGGTTTTTGAGTACTATTTCAATCTCTTTACTAGTGACTGGTCTATTTAGACTCTCTATTTCTTCTTGATTCAGTTTTGGGAGGTTTTATGATTCTAAGAATCTATCCATTTCTTCTAGGTTATTCAATTTGTTGGCGTATAGCTTTTTGTAGAATTCTCTTGTAATCATTTGTATTTCTGTGGCACCCATTGTAATTTCTCCTCTTGCTCTTCTAATTTTATTTGACACTTCTTAGATATTGTCTTGTAGCCTGCTTTTTTCACTTAATGATAACAATGTGAAATCATTTTTCACTTAAGAGATTAGCAAAGACAAAAATATTTAATACACTGTATTATCAAGAAGTGGACATTCTTTATATGCTGGAGTGTAAATTAGTACTTTTGAAGGGCACTTTGGCAATATATATCAAAATTATAGCCAGCTTTGGTGGTCTAGTGGTCAAGATTTGGTACTCTCACTGCTGTGGCCCAGGTTTGTTTCCTGGTCGGTGAACCACAACACCTGTCTGTCAGTTGTATGGGTGACCAAGTTTCACTGGAGTTTCTAGACTAAGACAGACTAGGAAGAATGACCCGGCCACCCACTTCTGAAAAAACTGTCCATTAAAACCCTGTGAATAGCAGCAAAGCATTGTCTGATGTGGTGCTGGAAGGTGAGAGGATGGCACAAAAAGAGTAGGTAGAGTTCCACTCTGCTGTACACAGGTGTCCAGGAGTCAGAATTGACTTGATGGCACTAACAACAAATCAAAATTATAAGTACACAAAGCCTTTAGCTTAGCAATTCCACTTCTAGGAACTGGAAGAGGTCTCTAAGCCACTACTGGCCATTTGTATTTCTTCTTTTCATGAACTGCCTGATAACAACTTTTACCTGTTGTTTCCATTAGGGTATTTCTCTTCTTTTATTGATTTGTAGGAAACATTCCCAGTCATTTAACTTTTTACTTCATCTGGAAATTATCTGAGTATGACGATTGATAGTGATCAACCTTCACTTTTTCCCAAAGAGTTTTACTTTTGTTCTACTACCATACCTTAAAAAATCCATCCTGTTCCTATCCTTTTTAAATATCTTATTTTCAAATAATTTTAGATTTACAAAGAGTTGCAAAGATATTAAAGAGTGCTCTTGAATCCACTGATTTTAAATCCTGACTTTATTAAACTCCTACATGTGCTTCCTTCCATTTTTAGTCTATCGTCAGATCCATGCAATACATTTCAGAAACACGTTTGTTCAAAATAGTAAAAAAGCAAAACCTCTGTGTGTCTAAAAAGACAACCTTATAATTTCCAGATTTTAGAGACAATTTTTATTTTCTGTCTGCTTTTCTTATCTCCTAAATGTTCTATAAGAAGCAATATTACTTTTATAATCAGAAAAAAGCCAATAAACATTATTTTAAAGAATAATATAGGAACATTTAACTATTTAGAAAAATGGTTAAGAACAACTCTTTCAAGAATTTCAGCTCAGTGATGTTTTAACAGTTTTCCATTCATGCTTTTAGAGTTCATTAATAATTGTAGCCACTTGAGAACAGAGCTTTCTTTAAAGTAAATCAGTATAAGTCTAAGTAGAATGAAACTGGTCACTCTTAGAAGATTCATCAAGGACATAAAGATCTTCACTACTTTCTGTACCCTTAGGCTTAGGGAAACATAGCAATCTTAGAATGTTTCTGAGGGAACCTTAGCACAGTCTTTCTTCCCCAAATAAAGTCTTCATCTATAGAAGCCATATGCCAAGTAAATCAGTCTGCCTCTTTTGAAATAGAAATTCAAGGACAAATGCTTCCCTAGCAGGGATTGCTGGGAGAATTCCTAACAGAATTAAGCAGAAAGGATCACTGTATATAATGTGATAGCAGTGAAAGTAAGCTTTTTGGTAAAAACTGTGAGGGCACTGGCCATAGGACACAGGTCTAAGCCTTAACACCTTAGGACACTGTAATTGATAAAGTTGGGAAACGTAGGACAGACACACAAACTGAAGATACTGGTAAAATGAGATGGACAGAAGGCAGGTTTTTCCACTGACTTCTATTTTAAAAAATTAATAGACTCTATTTTTTGGAGCAGTTTTAGGTTTAAGAAAAATTGAGTAGAAAGTACAGAGTTTCCATATACCCTCTCATTCTCCCATCCCTCAGTTTGCCCCTCACTAACATCTTTTATTAGTTTGCTACATTTGTTATAATTGATGAGCCAATATCAATTCATTATTAACAACTAAGGTCCATGATTTACATTAGGGTTCCCTCTTTGTGTTGTTAGTTCTATAGGATTTGAAAAATGTATAATGATCTGTTATCTATCATTACAATATGATACAGAAGAGTTTCACTGCCCTAAAAAACCCCTGTACTCCACCTATTCATCCCTCTTTACTCCCTACCCTGGTCCTTGACAACTACTGATGTTTTTACTGTCTCCATAGTTTTGCCTTTTCCAGAATGTCATACAGTTGGAATCATCCAGTATGTAGTCTTTTCAGATTGGCTTCTTTCCTTTAGCACTACGTATTAAGTTTCCTCTGCATCTTTTCATGGCTTGATAGCTCATTGCTTTTTATGGCTGAATAATATTCCATTGTCTGGATGCACCACAGTTTGTTTATCCAGTCGCCTACTGAAGGACATCTTTGTTGCTTCCAAGTTTTGTCAATTATAAATAAAGCTGCTGTAAACTTTGTGTGCAGGTTTTTATGTGGATCTAAGTTTTCAACTCATTTGTACAACTAAGAAGCACGACTGCTGGATTATATGGTAGGACTGTGTTTTGTAACAAACTGCCAAACTGTGTTCCAAAGTGGCTGTTCCATTTTGCATTCACATTAGCAATGAATGAGAGAGTTCCTGGTGCTGCACATCCTCATCACCCTGGCCACACATACAAACTCAAGATGTTGGTAAAATGATATGGGTGAAAGAAAGGTTTTTCCATAGTTTTAAATTCTTAATATTTACTTAAAAAGAAAAACCTCACTAAACAAAATGAACTGTTAAAAGTATATGCATTATATCCCAAACGCACTTATCTATTCCACTGCTTGGTGGACTTATTTACTTTATTGTGTGTTTTGTTGTTTTCTGGAAGATACTGATTCACCCCAGACTCCGTTGGTATTCTCCACAGCTTTGGCTCAGATCCTTAAGGACTGGGTCAATGATCTAATGAGTCATTTGCATTCCTGATTGCTATAATACTATGATGTCCCTACTGTCTCTATCCCTTGCCCCACCCCAGCTCATTTAAGTTATCAATGTCTTTCATACATGAGTAATATCAAGCTACACATTGTATAGTAGTGACAAGTTAATTACATAGTTATTAAGAGATAATGTGGGAGTAGTAACATAAGTTATCATGTAATTACCTTTGTTCTCAGAGACATTACCATGTAATTAAAGCAAACCTGATATAATATTTTACAGCAACCAATGGTGCTGCATTCTATATTCTCCTTCCTCCTCCCTATAAAAAAATTTGCTCTCAGTTATGCCTGGGTCAATTTGATTTTTCGATTCTTGTTTACTTTCCATCTTTCCTAGATATGTATACGTTAGTGATGATTTATGAGCTCTTTTAGACTGGCCTGCTATACCTTCTATGCCAATAGTTACCAGATATATGCTGCCACATGGGCATATGAAAGGCTGTATTTTTTTAAGGGTATATTTTTATTACTAATAGCTGTTTTAGGAAAGAGAATAAGATATAAATTAAAACTTTGACTAGTCTGAATCTTCAATTTACAAGACTCATGCCACTACCACTCCTATACTTGATTTTTGTTATAAGAAGCAAATGAAAAGAAAGTAAAAACTCAGAGTGCTATCAAACATACTTCGATTTATTCAATCAACAAAGTTATTGAATGCTACCATCACTAGGTACTGTGCTAGACATCAAAGGATTCAAAGATGGATAAAACCTAGTGTTTGTCCTTGAGGATTTTACAGCTTTAGGAGAGAAAGCCACGTAAATGCTTTAAAAATAATCCTGGCAGAAGTATGGAGTATGAACTTACTAGGAAAGAGATTATTGGTAGAGAGATCAAATAGAATCTACTGCAATATTCTATGAGTGGTTCTTGAAGTATGGTCCCATACTTTAGCATTGCCTAAGCCACACCCCAGATGAGTACCAAATGAGAAGCTCTGAGGATAGGTTCCAGCAATTTGTCTTTTAACAAGTTCTCCAGGTGATTCTGATGCATACTTAAGTTTGAGAACCACTGTTGTAGGTGACAGATAATCAGGACAGGAAGGAGAATAAACAGATTTAGTGATGTGATGTGGGTGCTGACAAAAGTTAAAAAGTTGAAACCAATTCTGTGGCTTAAAGCTTAGGAAACCAGGTGGAAAATGAAACATGGGATATGCCCTAGTTTCAATTCATGTCAAGCACCCTTCACCAGAGATTCTCATTGTCTTCTCTGTGGAGCAGCTACGTTTTTCCCACTCTCACCTGTAAGTGAGGGAACAGCAGTAAAGACCCTAGGTAGGACAAGACAAGGGTGCTGTTATTTGGTGCACTGGCCACTCCACTGGGCATTTTGGCAAACCAAATTTATAGATCTACTGGATACTTCAATACATTCTGTGAAATCTTGACTGGAGCCTCTGACCTGTATGCCAGTGCCTATTACAGTAGGAACTAATGTTCAGGATTATGATCTTAAGAATTAGTTTTCACATTTGTACTGTAGGTACTTAGGACAACTGATGTTAGATACTGCCTCCTTTCCTAACACATGTGTTCTATCCATATTTACCTCTATTCTAAGTGACAGTAAGGAAAAGGTAGCTGTGAGCAGTCTCTCTGCCACTAAATTAGTCACATATACATGCCAGCATGGGTTAATCTTAAATCAAGGTGACCTGACACTAAAGTATGGCATATCTTGCTATTTTCTGACTCACTCCCTCCCTCCCTCAATAACCAAATTCTTACATATACTGACCAGAATGTTTTTTATTTGATGGTAGGGAGTTAAGTCTGTTTGTAGCTGTGCATGTAATTGATCGATTCATTGATTCATACAACTAATATTTACTGAGTATCTACTCTGTGCCAGGCACTGTGTTGGGTCGTGGGGATACATCAGTGAATAAGACACATACAAGTCTCTGCTCTCTTGAGGCTTATATTTTAATGGTGGAGCTAAAAAAACCCAAAAGTAATACGTTAGTAATTAAGATAGTAAATAAGACAATTCCAGAGAATGTTCAGTGCTATTAATGAAAAGGACTGTGTACAGCAGTAGAGAATAGTGAAGGGACACATGTCAGATAGGATGATTAGAGAAGAGGTGACCTTTAAGTTGAGACTGAGGATGAGACAGAGATATCTGTGGCAAGAGTAGAGGAAGACCATCCTAGGCAAAGGGAATTTCACATGCAAGGTGTCTAAGGCCTGAAAAAAGACCAGTATAGCCAGAGCATGCAAGCAAAGGTGAGTATAGCATTAAATACAGATGCAGGGATAGCAGATGATATAGATACTTTGAAGCCACTACAGGAGTTCAGATATTTAGTCTAGGTACAACTACAAGCAACTGAAGGGTTGTAAGCCTGGGAGTGAAATAATTCAATTTTTTCCTAAAATGATTATTTTGGCTACCGTGTAGAAAATGGAATGGAGTGAAAGAAAGAGTGAATGTATGGAGATCAATTAGGAAGTTACTGTAGTAAAGTAGAAAACAGGCTGGCTTGAGCTAAAGTTATGGCAGAAAAGTAGAAGGCTTTGAGATAAGATGATATGAGATATAGCCCTAAAATTGAGTCAAAAGAACTCACTGAAGGTTTGGACAGAGGAAAAGAAAGGCATCAAGAATGACTCCTAGGTTTCTAGCCTGAGATATAGGATGTTTGATGTTCCACATATCGTGTGATACATGGAGCATGTTGTAGGCAACATTTTCAGAACCATAAGCATGGGAAAAATGGTATAGACAGGAATGCAAACATACACATTTATAGAGCCCACCCATTTATTACCCTTTTAAGAAGAGTCGCCTCACCTCCAGCGTTGCTGAGGGGATAAGTTGATATGTTCTGTGTGTGTAAATCAACCATTCCTGCTAATTAGACCAAGGGTAGGGCATTTGACCCAAGAGCAAACAACTTATGGTTCTTCCAGTGTCCTACTTATGAATGGCACAAAAAGTGAATTGAACTAACCTAACATTCTCTTTCAGGAGCCAGAATGGAAAGCAAAGAAAGATCAGGAAGCTGACTGTGAGGCAGGAAGAAGCAGACACGCAATGCAGCTGAGTAACATTAATGTGTAAGCACTGGAACGAAGGTCCATGAATATCTGCTGTTGGGGGTCTCTAGAACTGATTCGAATCTAGAATCGCCATCTGGCTCTACTCTCAGTGAAAACTTGTCCAGTTTTGGCTCTTGTTTGAGATTCTTTTTATAACAGGTAACACTTAATGAATCCTTACCTGTGTCAGGCACTGAGCTTTATAAACATTATTTCATTTAACTGTTGTAATAACCCAAATGAGGTAGGTACTCATTATCCTCATTTTATAGATGAGGAAACTGAGGCTTAGAGACATTAAGTAACTTGTCCATAGTCCTACAACTAGTTAACAGCAGTACCAGAACTCAAACTTACATCTTTTAACCCATTGTCTTAACCACCATGTTAAAATGCCTCCCTTAATGCTTGTGTGCTTGCTTAAAATAAATTCCTTATCCTGATCTAGATGAAATGGGTTTCTATTCCATTTGAACAAAGGAGTCAGATGAAAAGTGTCTTAAAGCCAAAGTATGATTCTCTACTATATCTTGCCCCACCCTCAGTGCCAACAAGTTCCCTCACATAGTTGTCATTCTTAAGAAAGTTGAATAGAACAAAGTAAACTACTGTATTGTGGGGATTTTGAAATGCACATATAAAAAATAGGATGATGTATTATAATCATAAATCCATATCCTTTCTTTTTCCTCTGCCTGACTTCGAATACTTTACTATAGAATTAAGATCTAAATACAATCGTGAAAAATAATTTTCCTCCTCTACCTTCTAAAAAATTCAAAGAAAGAGCTCTGGTGATGCCCTCTTATATAACAAAATTTTATAACCTGCTATTTCATGGCTTAAAGACTTAACTCAGGGTAGAACTTGGCTTATAACTACATAGCATTTCAAAGGCAAAGAAACCTTCCCCAACATCTTTCACTGTCCTTTGTGACAGAGTCTGTTACTCCTAGGCTTTAGAATTGGTTATCCCTCAGATGTCATCATTTTTATTAGTCATTTAGGCAGGCTGGGGCAGTAGTGCAAGAAGGCACGTAAAGTGTACTGTAAGGTACTGAGCAAATGATTATAGATATGGGGAGAAGACATTTTGAATATAACAGCCAAACTTATTTTTAAGAAACTTTCAGTTTTGTGTGCATCATCCTAGGTGAGTGAGTGTTTTCAACTGTGATCTTTTTCTAGTCATTTGCAAGAGGGCAGGTAGAGTGTCTATATGAACAGCTTTCATCGAATTCAATAGCTAATTCAGTTTCTGTAGAAGGTAAGCGACTCCTTAGTCTTACCCCTGTCTTTTGCACAGAAGTGCATCAACTTTTATCTTTAAGATGATGACTAACTTACAGCAAGCTAGAATATTTTAGATTCTTCTTTAACTAAAGAAGGTATTTAGAAACCAGGTGGCACTGACAGTTTTATGTGTCTAGGTCATGTTGTGCTACAAAAACATTTAAGTTTAATAAAGATGCTAACTAGATATTTTTTCTACAAAGACGTGTGTAAATATTTTATAATTGCTTTACTACTTCTTTAAAACTGGTTTTTCAGAAAAATCATGTACTTCTGCTGGTATGAGTATAGATCACTCTCTCTTTACATTGTGTTCTGGTGTTAGCCTAATTTCTAGAGTGAGAAAAAGTCTGAAAAACCCTTAGCCACTAAATTCATATATTTAACAGGTTACAGCCTTGAAGACTCGCTGTACCTGAAAGCACCATTAAAAATGCTGGACTGTTACTACTAGAGGAAATTTTTAATAAAAGCTAATTAAGCTACAAAACTCCCAAGCAGTTAATTGCTTTTAGGTGCTAAATTTCTGGTACTTCTAATTATCTTCTGATGACTTTACTTAGTGTTTTACAACCATGACAGATGACAATGAAAAACTGCAGTGAAATCCATCCACCCTGACACTGTGCTAAGCATCGGCTTCTGCCTCTCCAAGTAAAATCAATACTCTGTTTGAGTAAACACGTTTACAGCTTTATTAGGATGTCTGCTTGTTCTGTAACAGCTACTTGAAGCTGTGGTAACAAATCGACTCAACTCAGTTAAACCTAGAGAGCTGGGTAAGAGGCCCATCAATAAGGTTGTTATAAAAATAAACTGCAGGAGATCAGAAAGCTCAAGCAAACAGTCTGGTAAATGTCAATATTTTCCCTTACAGAGGATGACAAAAACAGTGAAATCATGTGGAAAGTCTTTTCTTCCCCCTTAAAAATGTTTCCTGTTTCAACTAGATAAAGCATATCTACTTTTTGTGCACAACTCTTATGAATGAAATTTTTGCTTCCTAATTCCCAAGTGCATCTGGAACAGGAAGATGATGTAAATACATGGTATTTTCCCTGCCATTTCAGATTCTTTATTTTCATTCACATTTAGAGGCTTATTTTGATCTTCACTGACTTTATTAAATCATCTTATTCAAGTTATCTGGAATACCTTTGGTGGCTCAGACTCACCTTTTTTTAATTAATGAAACAAAACTTTCATCATCTACATTTGAGAGGTCATTTCAATGCAGTGTTCACTCTTGACATAATACCTGTGAGTCATGATGTTGTACCTTCCAAACTACACCTTCCACATTTATGCATTTAACAAGAGCAAACAGTGTTAGCTTCAGACAGGCTGCACAATCTTCTGACCAGTGGTAGTACAAGAAATGTCTGCTATCTATTAGGAGCAAGCCTCCACAGTGGCTATAGCTCTAGCACATACCTTCTTTAGATGTTCACAGATTGCTCAAAGAACTAACATCTGGCAGGAAATTCCCACTTCAATTTGGCTAGCTTAGACTATTCAGATGTGACAAAGTAATGGTTTCCCCCTGCTGAAAAGTGTTCAGATGTAAACTTTTTTCTTTCAATTTCTATGCAGTCTAGTTAGTAAAAGTTTGTCTTGTTTTGACTTCATATTGACTACCAACTAGTCATGAACTCAAATAACATTGTGTGACCTATATGTTGGAAAACAGCAATTAAGGAGAATGGGAGAGGAAGCTACAAATGTGTGGGAACAGACAAACAAGGTGAGAATAGAAAATACGAAGGTAATTTAGAGAATCCCTGTGGCTCTCAGAAGTACACGTAGGTCCAACATGAAAAAGAAGTAGCCTCCCTCTTCTGGAAACTTAAATCTTTTTTTTTTTTTTTTAACTGAAACTCCTTTCTGAACATAAATTAGAAAGTGAAATTAATGCTCCTTTTTATTAGTTGGGAAATAGAATAATTATTTACATTGTGATTGCAAAGTGGCTTTAAGAGTTATTTGCATATTGTAGGTAACATCTTTTAGGGTAATACATCTTCTCTGCTAAAGCTCTTATGAGAAATTTGAAAATATAAGTATTAGAGGTAGCGCAGCTACTTTACTATCATTCAAAATAAACTGTTCTAAGCTACAGAGGACCCAACCACATTTAACAAAGCTTTTTTAATCCTAAAAATGCTGGCCTTGGGTGAGGTCTCTAGTCTTTTATATATATGTTCCTGGGTTTAATCTGTCAAAGATGTACTCACTTTTAGTCTAAAGATAATTTGTAGGTACAGTGCATATGCCTACAGCTGCCATAAGACATACAACTAAATCACATTAGATTAACACAGGCTGGTATTGACAGTCCACTGGGAACATATTGATTAGGTGCCCTTTCATGTTATTTGTTATGATTTTTCTTCTCAGTTTCATTTACTGGGAAGACATAGGGGAAGAGATTTCACTGGGAACAATGACAGTGTCTGTCACAAAATGTTCTCAATCTTTCCATTTGTTACTAAGGCAGTGACAAAGAGAGTTCCAAATGAAAAGGCAGACCTGCTGTGACAAAGCACAGCAGGACAACAGGAAGAAATTTTCTCCTGACCTGGGAAATTAGGAAATCATACTTAGAGATTATACAATTGTCTCCAATGCCAAGGGTACAATCGTAGCACTTGGGCTTTTGAGGGAGAATGTGAATAGGGCAGTTCCATCAGGGCTGGCTAATGACAAATAAGGGGCAAATGTTACGAAGAGCTTAAGATATCCAAATAGAACATGGAGGTATGCTTGTAGATGCCAGAGAGATTTGCCACTCACTAAACCCTTGAAATGGAACCACAAATTTAATTTATGTACATTTGAGGTACTCATTTAAAAATTATACATGAGGGGCCTGCCCTGTGGCTGAACCGTTAAGTTTGCATGCTCCGCTTCGGCAGCCTGGGGTTTCGCTGGTTCGGATCCTGGGCGCAGACCTAGCACTCCTCATCAAGCCATGCTAGGGTCGTGTCCCACATAGCAGAACTAGGACATACAACTAGAATATACAACTATGTACTGGGGGGCTTTGGGGAGAACAAGAAAGAAAGAAAAAAAGAAGACTGGCAACAGATGTTAGCTCAGGGCCAATCTTAAAAAAATTATACACAAAAATCTATGATGTAGTCATTTATCTCTTGTGCAGCTAGTAAGAATACATGGTACTCTGGTACCGGGATTTGTGATTAGCACATGGTAGGTGAAGTAATGCTTTACAAAGAACTTGAAATTAGGACTGGAATATAGTTATGCAAAGTCACAAAAGACAGAAATACTCTTAAGCCAGCTAGACTTGAAAGTAATAGAATACATTAACTATCTAAAGATAGAATGAGTCAATCAGAAAGGAGACATTTAATCAGGCAATAAAGCAAAGAAAGAAACTACATGGTAAATGTAAAAGTTGCCATTGTCTCTTCATTCATGTACAAGGTAGGCGAGTATGTTTCAACAGCTGGAGTATTTCCAGTCCTAGCAGAAAGGCTTCCCTAGTGTAGAGATGAGAGTAGGGGGTTTTAACCAAGGAATTTTTGAATATTTCTAACTAACAAGATCATCTCTATTAAGATGAATGCATCAGCTTGGTGCTATAACTCACTGTATTCAGATTCCATGCTGACCAAACAAGTTTATGATCTGACTTTCTGTATCTCTGTAGTACAATCCATTCTACTGCTTAGCACAGAAGCTTCTGGTTCAAACTCATTGGTTACTACAGTTCTTCAATTCTCCTCCCTTTCACTTTCTCTTTCTTTTCTGCAACAGTCTTGCCCTAGAGTCTTCAGAGTCCTATCAGATAACAAAAGCTCCTGTTCAATAAGTAATGTCATCTATTTAGATAATAGGAAGATTCTTTTTGGCAAAACCAGCTTTTGTTAGTAAGGCTGGTCTGTGGTTCTCAGTCCTAATGATGAGATTTCCCTAAAAGTTTAGACAGGTAGCATAGTGCAGTGAGTAAGAGCATTGACTCTGGAACCAGATTATCTGGGTTCAAATCCTGGCTCTGCTACTTTCTAGCTATGAGACTTTGGGCAAGTTACCTAAACCTTCATGTCTCAGTTTTCTCATCAGTAAAATGGGGTTAAAAACAAGCTACCTCAAGGAGATTTTACAAACATTAAATGAGTTAATATATGTAAAGTGCTTAAGATAGCTAGTAGGTGCTATATAAATGTTATCTATTGCTATTACTATGTAGCTTGACTTACATAGACAGAATGTGTTGAACATGCCAACATAAGTATTTCATTATTAAAATAACACTAGAGTATTCATCTCCTTGCATGACTCAGTCTTTCAGGACCTGATTATCCCAGGAACTGATCAGAGCAGGGTTAAAGTGAGAAAAACGGCAACCTAATTGAGGTATTACCAGTGAAGTCCTGCCTAATTTCAGCTTGCCTTCCACTTTCTCTATATGATTTCAATATGTATAGCGAAATCCAGTATGTGGACCCAGGGTATGATGAAAGTGAGTAAAGTGAGGAAGCTGCCAACGTATTACACAAAGGGTTGGCAAACTATAGCCAGAGGGCCAAATCCAGCCCAGTGCCTGCTTTTGGACAGCTGGAGAACTAAGAAGGTTTTTACATTTTTAGAGTGTTCTAAAAAACCAAAAATAAAACAAAAAAACAAACAAAACAAGAACTATGCAAAACAGGCTGTATATGGCTTGCAAAGCCTAAAATATTCACTATCTGACCCTTTACAAAAAAGTTTGCAGATCGCAGTTCCACATTCTTTCCTTTTTACTTGCCTCACTGTACCCCAACAATAAGTATATAATGAAGCTATGTAAGTAGAGTGATATAAAAGAGAGGCTAAAAACCCTGTAACAAAGAGCCCAAGTGCTTTGAGGAGGTAGCTCATTTATCACCCTAACCTCAACACAAATAGGTAGCTAGCTGTTCCTAGCATCCTATGAACGGCTCCTCTCTCCCTCAAAAAGTCTGTATATTCCTACTTAGTACTCGAAGAAAGATTACAGGTAGTTAGGTGTCTCTAAGGGAATCTGTTACTCTAGGGTCAGAGGTAGTGGCTAATCAAATCACCATCATATCTAGGATGGCCTCACGATGTGCCCTACTAAATGTCAAAGAAATAGAATACTTACTTAGAATATTTTAAAGTACTTAAATAATGTAAACACAGGGTACATGTTAAAAGTTTCTGTACTAAGACTCCTGTTTAATCAATTTCTAACCAAGAAATTAACAGTGTTTCCTTGAGGTATTATGGAATTTGGCCCAATTCTGGATAAGATATTTTTAGCCTAAATGGATTTATAGCTCTGATGCAGTATGGAATACAAAAAATAGCTGCAAAATACTAGCATTTAATCGATGATGAAGACTTTCAGAGCAAAGAAATAAAAGATGCAAGCATGACAGTCAAATAGAATGGTATCTGTGGTATGTACTCTTTCCAAAGAATAGGGCATGGGGCATGCTGCCAGTATAATGTTTAATAGCTCATTTAAGACTAGGCATGAATAGTTTCAAAGAAGGAAATATGAAAAACGTCAGTGAAAAAGACTACTAAAATAGAAGAATATATATATTTTAAACAAGACTAAGTTAAAACCATCAGGCAATCTTGAATAGGTTTCCCATGACTCAAATTATCTTCCAAAGAAAGGAGGACAATGGTCACCTCTATTTGCATTTTTTTCCTTGTCTTGCTTGATGTTATGAGAAATAAACGGAAATCAGGAGACTCTTCCGGGTTATCATTCAGGAATCTAAAGCTTTCTAGAGACTATAACATAGCTTAACCACCCCACTAACTAGAATGAGTTTAGATGTATCAAAAGAACCTTTAAATCAGATTTTAGATCCATCTAAGTCATCAAGCCAAGAATCTTCCAACTGTCTTGATGTCATTTTTTGAGTACTCATTCCAAAAATGATTTAGTCCTTATAAATTGTTCCAGTTCTTACCAAGACTGAACCAGACCAAAATTTAACCCTTCCTAGTACAATAAACTTCTAACTATTGTGTTAAAAAGATGTTTTAACCAAATAATATAAATGCAAAGACATCATTCTTCGTTATTAGCATACTGTTTAATATTCACCACAACTTGTTTTAAAGAACAACAATTTGTTAACATTTAAGCCTGAAGGGCTTTGAATATGCTATATACTGTATTTGATGCAGCTTGTTTATGCAATATTCTGACAGACACAATAAATCTTGTGAAAATGACTGGCATATATCATAATAGTAAATTACCTTTAAGCCAAAAGTACATATTTTTCCTGTAGTAAAATAGTCTCATAAAACTTACAATGACAGTAGCATATGGAAAGAATATTAGGAATTAATTATCTAAAAGAAGAAATTAAAAGCTATTAAATTCAAAAATCTTGGCTATGGGTAGAGACAAGGGTTAAAGGCAATGTTTAACTTAAAAGTCAGTATGAAATAAACAAGTCTGTACCTCCAACAAATGCATCTCCAGCTCCATTGGTATCAACAATTTCTTTCTGGTTTTGATCCAAGACAGGAAAAGCCGTGACTTCACTTCCTGCAATTAGAGCCAGAGAAAGGCAGACTGACTTCGCTTTGTAATGCTCAATATACACAAACTCACCCAGTAAAGTCTGAAGGTTCTTCATCATTGATCACTCAAAGAGAGAGAGAGCATGAGCTCCATATTCTGTACAAGGAAACCAAGGTGCAAAGTCATCTGTAAGCAATGCTTTTTTGGTAATTTTTAGTCTGCAGATCCTGTACATGTTTAGTTAGTGTTACATCTAGGCAGTTCACATTTTTTGGGAACGACTGTAAGTAGTAGCAGTACCTTTCTGGACAGTATAAATACTTAAACAGAAACTACAAGTTAAAGGAAGTGTTTGTAAAGACTGGATCATGGATCTCTAATAAAGCTTCAAGCCTGACTGCATTCCTGCCAGTGAAACCCTGGATAGTTAAAGAGCCGTAAATTTAAAAATTATAAATAACGAGCCTGGGGTGTTTCTCTACAGAAAATTGCAATAAAATGTAACTATTATTCTGTTACAATACTTCATGCCAGTGTCAAGGATTACTGATTTTAGTTGCATATTATAAATAATCTAATCTGGCTACTTTTTACAAAAGACTCACTATTTCCTTTCAACTATTTGTCAACTAGCAAAAGGGAAAGCTACCACTGAATGCATGGGAAGAACAAAACGGACAGTGCAGTGGGCTCTTGTCTTATGGCAGTCTGGACCAGGGCTTGGTTGTTTTGACTACAGAGTAACTTAATACAGTACTTTAAAGTTGGCACATGACAATAGAATGGAGTTATTTGTGATGAAATCTGGCCTAGAGGATATGTGCAAAAGATTGGATAGTGCTTTTTATTGGGGGTGGAACTTCTGAAATCACAAATTTGCATCCCTTATGGGGACTGGTGTGGCTGAAGACTTGTAAACTTCAATCTCATCTAAGATCAAGAGGGAGGGAAAAGGAGATCTTGAGAACTTTAAGGTCTCAGTAAAGAACTTAAGAATTTCAAAAAGTATGTCCTGTCTGCCTTATGCTACCTGCTACTGAGGGATACTTTCAATGAGAGATAAGCATAGATACAATAATTTAAAAAAGACCCTCCTGGAAAGATTGATATTCAAGAAGAGAACCCAATTTACTTAGTGGTCCCTTTTGACCATATGACTGTAGGTGCTAAGAAGACTCCATACCAGAAGCATCTATTTAAACTCTTTAAGCAACTAACTTTCCATACTTTGTAACACCAGGACCTACATGGCAGTTAACAAGATTTTGATTAACTGGAAGTTAAGACATAAAAATCCAGGATTAAATCTTCCAGGGAGTATGCAGTACATACTGCTATATAGGCAAGAAAAAGAAAAAGAAAAAGAAAAAAGAAGATGTAAGCAGACTTCACTAGTAATAATTAGGAAAGGGTTACAGTGTGATTTAGGGAAAGGTCTGTACCATAAATATTTATAAAGAAATCTGATTTTATTACTTCCAAGTACAAGTCACACTATAAAGGGAATTAACAAGTATAAACTAAGAACAAACAGGCACTAAATAAGTAAAATGAACTAAGTTAATGACACCATTACCATTTATAATAGGGTTATATTACATAATAACATAACGTGTCTATAAAACATTTTAGGTAATGTACGAATTAATATAAGAATTAATTACTGGATTACAGATTTAAAAATAATTACCTATAAAGGTAAGTAAGCCACAATTAGATATAATTCTTTGAGTTCTTTGTTTGAAAAAGTTACTGATTTTTGGTTGGATAAATCTTTATTTATGAATAAAACATAATTCACAATGGAAGAGATTATTTTGAACTTTGTTCTTAAGAATTATGACTTCTTGGTGTAAATTACTGAAAATTCTAAATGAATGCAGTTTTACTGCACTTTTTTCTGGATATATGTGTAGATTCTTGAGATGCTTTATCCTTCAGTGTCATATGAAGTTCAATTTTCTGAAATATACAGTACAATTATTTTCCTTTTGTACTTATTAATACAAATATATATACAAGAATGTCAAAATGTAAAAGAGCTGTCATAAATCAGTACAGGCACAGTCTAGTTTCTATTATCTTCTGTATCTATAGAGTTCTATTATGAGAACTACTTTCAATATAATGACCCTGAAAATTTGCAAGATCCTGAAATGTGTGCTAAATCAACGAAACAGGATTAAACAATGTTCAATAATATTTAAGTCCAGTTATATTTTTGGTATATTCTGATTTTTTGAAATGTGATGATCTAAGCTGGTTTACAGAGATGTTTAAAAAAACCCCACAGAACTAAAACAGTATTCACTAGCATGACTTATTCCATAGCCTTCTAGAGCATCTATTGTATGAACATATGAAGTACCTTACTAAATCTCAAGACACATTTATAGGCATGGGCATTATTCAGTCAATGAGGCCCAAGACACTCAAATGACTCTCATCGGGACCTAGTTACCTTAGGTGTGAAATATGCCTGGAGTAGCGGTGGGAACAAGCAGCAAAAGCAGCTTTCTGCCTTAGTTATAGAAAAATGACAGTTAGTTTTGATCAAGTACTTCTACTTAAGGGCTTTAGAAAAGTCAGAGCCATCGGTTCTCAATTCTTCCCAAACTTTTTGTAAAGTGAGAAGAAAAAGGATTGGGAATAATTATTATTCCTACTTTCCAGATTTCTATAAAACCACAAAACCATGAGCTTCCTCAAGCAGACAGGAAACGAACACTAACAATTCAGTTGATACCAGATTTATATGGTGTCATTTATTAGATAAGACTCTCAGGGCTTTCATTCAGAACAATGAAATTTAGCTTGCTTAAAATACAAAATAATGAAATTCAAACATTCTCTGGACAATTTATACAAACAAATAATTTACTCTTCACTTTACTATGACATAAGCCTCACTACCTAATTGCTTAAGAGGCCAGTTTGCCCAGAATCAAAACATCTTCACACAGCTATCATGCTAAGTCAATTAGAGTAGAGATGGTTAGTTCATAAAAATGTCATAATACCTAAGAGAAAAATAATAATAAAAAATGCAGTCACTCAATGCTAAACAACTAGATTTAAATGTTTCTGTAGCCTTATCACTACTAAATTAACTATATATTTTAGCACTGTATATATACAACCTCTAATGATATTAATGATAATTAATACCCTTAGAAATTTTGTTCGAGGTATTTTAAAATGCTGTTTTGTCACTGTTTTATTGCTGTCACCTCTAAATTGTAGAGAAGATATAATTGACAAAGATACATGGCAGGATGAGAGGCAGGTAGGCAGGTGTTTTCAACCTCAAGGTAGACTGCAGTCACCACTTCTGCCACTGCCTCTGACTGAGTATCACCAGGCATGGAAAAGACAAAAAAGTGATGGCCAAAACTTCACCAGAAAGTGAAAAGTGACTATGTAAAAACCAGAACTCGTAGGATTCTTAAAAGAGGCTCCTGCACGCTGGCCATTCTTTATAATTAGGTAATTTCCAGAGTAATAATGTTTTGTTTGCTTGTTTTTATTAACCTTTTATTTAGAGATAATTTTAAACTAACAGAAAAGTTTGAAGAAAAAGATAGAGAACCCTCATATAATGTTTATCCAGATTTACCAGTTTTTAACATTTTGCCACAACTTCTTTATCATTCCTCCCATATATACATACATATTGTTCTTGTATTCTTTCAAGCCATTTGAGCATATACTATACCCTTACTCCTTAATAACTCAGTGTGTATTTCCTAAGAACAAGGATATTCTTTTAGGTAACCATGGTATAGTTGATGAATTAAAAAACTTAATATTGTCATTTTATGTAATCTATGTTCCATACTCCAATTTTGTTAATTGTCCTAATGTCTTTTAAAGCAATTTTTTTATTCAGAACAGGATCCAGTCCAGAATCACATATTGCTTTTAGTTATGCTTGTTTTTTTTCATTTAACTTTTAAATAGGTAATGTATACATATAGTTCAAAAGTATAAATATATAAAAAGGTATGCTATATAAAAACTCCCTCTCACATCTTATCTCCCATTCATCCAGCTTCTAATCCTGCTACTTTCCAATCTGGTTATCACTGTTATTGCTTTCCCGTATATACTTCCAGAATTTCTCTATGCAAATACAAACAAAACACATTTTTCTCTTTTTAAAAAAAAAACAAAAAATGTATACTATGCAGGCTGCTCTGAACCATGTTTTTTCACTTGGAGATCTTTCTATATTGGTAAACAGAGAATGTCCTCATTATTTTTCATTGCTACATAATAGTCCATTGTATGAATATACTATAACTTATTTAAGTAGTCCTTTATTGACGGACTTTCAGGTTGTTTTCAGTTTTCGGCTATCACAAACAATGTTGCAAAGCACTAATGCTTTTATTTTAAATAGACTCTAAATTTAATTCTTTTACCTAGTAGCCAAGTCAATAACATCATTCCTATTTTATATAGGGAACAGACACAAGGAAACTATGTTGTTATACAAATGGCATGAAAAATAGGAAAAAAATGAGGATCCAGAAAATGCTTTTTTTTCACTAGGATACACATACCAGGATATGAGCAAAGACACGCTGCTTAGATTGCCCTAATAAAACAGGGTAATGAAATAGATGACAAATTCTGCTAATAATAGAGATTTATACAACAATCCTAATTAACAAGGACTTTTGGGGAATAAAGAGTTCTGGGTTAATTTAATTTTCTGGTTAACTAAAGAAAAAGCAGAAAGTCTTTCCAGTTGGAAATTTTTCTAAATGTATTAATATAATATAATAATACACCATGACATCTCTACTTTAGTTTATTGAATTGAGTCAAATTTTTCTTTGATAATAGAGAATCCTACAGCACATGTTAATGTCATTATTCTAAACATCAATTCTTATTGTAGTTCCAAAGGTATAAGTGCTTTCATGAGAGGCAGGATGAATGGTGGGAAGTACACTGGATTAGGACTTAAAAGACCCTTGGTTTTAGTCTGGTTTTGGCTCAGCTACTTCATTCAACAAATACTTATTAAGAGCTTACTGTGTGTCAGGCACTCTATTAGAAACTGGGAATACAGATGTGAATGGGACAAACAAAGCCCTCTGCTCTCATGGGACCTACGTTCTAGTGAGGATAAACAATATATAAGTAAGAAAAAATGAACGAGATAATTTGAAATAATAATAAATGCCACAAAGAAAATAAAACAGATCGATGTGATGAAGTATGACTTGAAGGAAAGTTAATTTAGACGGGGGGTGTTACTTCCTCACCAAGGAGGTGATGTTTGAATTGAGATTTCAATAGCAAGAAGGAGCCAGCTATGTAAAGATATAGAGGTGGAATATTAAGTGCAGTGGCCTTGGGCTAGCAACAAGTTTGGTGAGCTAAGCCTGTTTAAGGTTAAGAAGGCCACTGTAACTAGCGTATAGTGAGTGTAGGGAGACCAAGTGTATGTCTGTGTGTGTGTGTGAGTGTGTGTGTGTTTGGTGGTGGTGGTAGTTGGTAGGTAGAATTCCATTCTAAGTAAAATGGGAAGCCATTGGAAGGTTTTAAACAGGGGAGTGACACAATCCTATCTTTGATTTAAAAAGGTCAGGCAGCCTCATGAAGAATGGATGGAACGGCAAGGGGGGAAGTGGAGTCAACGATACTACTTACCAAGAGACCTTGTGCAATGTAACTTAAACTCAGATTTATTACTTAGAAAATGAGGATAATACTTGCTCTAGCTATTTTCTGTGACTATTATATGGATTAAGTATTAACAATGTTATGAAAGCACCCTGTCAAATACAAAGCCCTATACAACTTTACAAGGTGCTCTTAGGAGTTTATTTTCTTCATCAGGTAACAAGTATTTGTTGAACACTCACCATGAGCTCTTCATACTCTGCTAGATCCTTCGTGGGAGATACAGGAGAAATATTAAGATATGATCTGTCTTCTCCAAAAACTTAGAATCTAGATGGAAAGGGAAATCTAGCATATGTGAAAGAAATTGTGAAGTATCACACAAATAATACTTATTATAACTGCAACAGGAATTTATAGAAGAAAAGGAACAAGGTGAGATTAATTACCTGGAGATGGTTTCATGGAGAAAACTGAACTTAAGGTAGGTCTTAAAGATGTGTATGGCGAAGACAAGAGGAAAAGAAAGGTGTATATGTCCAAGGAGGCACAGAGAAAGAAGAAAGTTTGTATGTCAGATAAGGCAAGAAATAATGCTAGATGGGAGAAGGGGGGAGGTCCAGCCATTTCCAGCAATACTTTGAAAGCCAGACAAACGTTTGGATTTGATATATCAGGCAATGGGATGCACTGTAGTTTTTGAGTAAAAAAAGTGACAGTCAAAAGCTTACTGTGTCAGGTACTGCACCAAGTGCTTTATATTTACTTTATCTCATGTATTCTCATGGCAATCCCATGAGGTAGGTATTATTGACCTGATATTAAGGCTCCCAGAGGTTGTCAACTGCCTAGGGTCCTGCAGTAAAGCAAGACTTTGAGAGAAAAAGAATGAGAGAGAAGAATTAAAATGTGATTCCAAAGTTGTTATTTGAGCAATGTTGCTACCATTTTTCTGAAAAAAGATGATCATGGAAAAGTCCCAAATTTTGATTAAGCAGTATACAGCAGGTAATTGACATTTAAACTCCCTTTCTAAGCTCTGTACCAATAACTAAATTTGACTAAATTAAGCACATAAATATTCCATAGAGAACAGAGGCAGTATTACTTTGTGGTTAAGAATATGAACTAGCCTGCTTGGGTTCCCATTCCCAGTTACTAGTAAATTCCCATTTACTAAGCTCGTAACCAAGTTAAACTCTCTATGCCTCAACTTTCTCATGTGTAAAATGGGGACAATGATAGTAATTATCTCATAGGATTTTTGTGAGCATTAAAGCAGTTGATACATATAAAGCACTTAGAGCAAAAGTTGGTAAGTAGTAAGCATTTAATGAATAAATGTACATGAATATTATTAATCTTAAAATGAGACTTTTGGGTATAGGGAATTCAAGTCTCATTTAAAATTGTTGCTTCTGAAGGTATGGTTTTGACCTTGTGCACTACTTGACTGAGTATCACTGTTTGCTGTAAAGCCTCTTAGTTTGTTCACGTTTTCTTCTAATTTTATACAAATGTTTCAAGTAAGCGCCAGTTAAAGTCTTCAGGGCTAAATGGAGACAAATAAGAGAATAAATGAGTGTTTGCTTTGAATATGAAAATAGTTTTCTATAGAAAAGTCGTGAAGAAAACAATGATAAATGGAATTACTGCTTTAAAACCTTGTTTCCCCTTTGTTTGGTATATATTTATTTATTTTTACTTTAAGAGGTTTCTGTTATCTTTAATAGGCTCACTAAATGAAGCATATCACTTTAATCTTATATAAAGCAGTTCATTTCAACCTGTTCTTTCTCTGCTTCTTTCTACATATTAGCTCCATTCTCATAACTATAAGAACTGGTTTCCTTTGCTGGCTTAGCTCATAGGTGACTCGCCATCTATGGATTGTCTAACTTTGGTGAGGTTCCTATCCCTGATTCAATCAGTGCCCAGAGAAGGAGCTAGGGCTCGTGGCACAAAATTTGGTCACCTATGTAAGAGGGGCTGTAGAAAAGGCAATTTGTCTGAAGATCCCTAGCACCCAGAACTATGCTTGGTGTATTATAGGTGCTCAGTAAACATTTGTTGAATGAACAAACAGTGATTTTTTCATAAACACAAATCTGACCATGTTATTCTCCTATTAAAAACCTGTCAATGGTTCTCTAAAGTCTTAACTGTAGGACATGAATTCAGTCACTGTTCAAATCTCATCTTTTGCCATTCCCTGACCTGCGATTGCTCTTTTGACAAACTCATAATTTTTCAAATGTGTCATGCTTTTACTCCTGTGTACATACTAAGTTTACTGCTCAGATTGTCTTTCACTATTAGTTACAAATCTCAGATAAGGCTTGTCTTCCTGAATGTAGTCCCTGACCTCTCTGGGTTCTGCTCAGAAGCAGAACAGATTACTTCCTCTTTGATGCGATCACTTATAGCCTTCACATACCTCTAAGAAAGTACTTATCATGTTTATAATTACTTATTCACAAGCTTTCTTTCTTTTACCAAACTATGATTCCTTCCTTGTGGGTAGGAATCATGACTTAATCTTATTTCCAGCTTAGTTCTGTACCTAGTACCTAGTAGGTGCTTAATAAACATTTTTACTCCTACCAGACTTCAAGTTCCTTAAGACTGGTCTCTGTTTCATGTAGTACAGTATGAACTCACTATATATTTTCTGAATGATCTTGAATAAGTGGTACATAACTATAATACACTTCTCTAGGTTAGTTAAGCAAACCAAGTAAACTAAAGGTTCTAGCTGTCAATGACCCTGTCTTTTAGCATTTTTAGGATTTACTCTAGGTTTCTAAATGTTTGTATGAAAGGAAACCATACAAGTGAAAACCAGAAGGTTATGAGCTATTTCAATAGTGAATAAATTCAACCTTGCACAACTTGTGCTAAAAACCTTTCCAGTTAGAACTGTGCTGAAGAGATCCTGGAGAAATAATGAAAATATGATTTGACTGGCGCCTTCAAACAAGTTATTTTCCATCATTTAGAAATGAAGACACTTTTATGACTCAATGATCCTAGGTTTAGATCCTATTTACAGACAGAGGCTCTGATATTGGGTCTTAGAGTTAACACTTGGATCAGATCAAATCAGGGCAATCAAATGGATCCTAGTGACATGGTTAGAGTTCATCTCATGAGGAGTATCATATAAGTCCGACTAACATCTATATGTTGTGATCCTTCCTTATAAAAAGACCACAGGCTCTTAGGTCTAGAACAAGAGGAAGAGGCATTTATTAGATAATTTGGACCAAGGCATTATGGTTACGGAAAAAACTGAGTGACCAAACATCAACAGCCTTCCTAATTTTTTTGCGGTTTAGTTCTAATCACTGCAGTAGTAGGATAAAGGACATTATTAGTATTCTAAATGCACCCCTTCTTAAAATCATGTATTTCCTTCTGAGTGTAACAGTAAAGATTTTCAAAATAGCTATGCATATACAAAGTTGTTCTCTGTTCTTAAGGAGAAGATAGTGATGCCACTACTTCTAATCTTGGACTTTCCATCAATAAGATTTCTGTTTGAGTTGTTGATGGTGGCAACGGCAAATGTTTACAAAGTTATCAAAGGAAAAGCTGCATTAGATATGAGGGGACCAGCGGTTCCTTTTTTCTTTTTATGGATTAGAAGAAATCTTACAGCAAGAAAGCATTGCTGAGATATCCCTGATATTTAGGACAATCTGGTTTACAGGGATGATAATACCTCAAGATAATGTCATAGGTTTATACTGAAAGAAAAAGATTTTTTAAACATTCTACATTGTACAATAAAATTAAAGTTCCCCAAAGTATGGAGTCAATTTCAATGGGTGCCCTGACACACACTGATGAAAGTTATGAGTACTATTTATCATCCAATAAACTGAATTAGATTCACAGATCACTTGACTACTTGGAGTACAGCGATAAACACCAGTAAACAACCATTTTATCCAATTAAACATAATACTTTTCTTTATTGAGTCATTTGCCAATCTCTCTTGCACTTAAAAGTAGATTAAAATGTGTAAACGTATGGTTAATTACCTATTAAAAAAAACCTCTCAAGTACGCTATTTTACATTGCTTTTAAAGCTTGCGTGTACTCCTCATCATTCTTTATGAACAGAAGTTGCAGCATCACATTTTTAAAAAGTTGCAGGAATAGTTTAAGGATCAAACTCATGCCTATCAGGAGATTAAGAAGAATGGCATGATTCTATAAAGAAAAAAAGATAAAGACCTTATGTCAAAACAGGCTGGTGTCTGTCATCCAATACTCTGTCAATTACCTCTAATTTCTCTCAGAACAGATCATACTAACAGTCCGAATCTGGTGCTTCCATTTCTCTCCCCAAAATATTGTTCTAAATGTCAACTAGTCTTCTCAACTGCCAAATAATTCTCACCCTCAGAATGAATAGAAGCCCTTAGGTGTCAAGTCTTTACACTTTGCTAGTTACGTTAAACTACTACTAGTTCTTCCACCAAACAACACAAGAATCAGTATCTTTGTTTCCGAGACTAGAAGATGAGAGATAATTCAATTTAGGAACATCACCTCATACGACTTCAGAGGATACCATTTATACTATAGCCTGTGTAAATAGCACCTGCTAGACTTGGCCTATTCATAGACCACAATACTATTTATGCTTCCTCAGATGACCCAGGGACAATATACAAACTGGTTAGGCTACAGAGAAGTCAGTGAAGCAAGGCTAGTGTCATTAATTGTGTGGTATGTGAGTTCCTGACATTAGTTACATTTGGACAGAAGAAATTTGTGCTATGCTATGAAAAAAAAAATCTCTACTTTTAATGTACAGACAAATTATGATAGCAACCTTCAAAGAAATAAAAGCAGCAGCAATGGCCCCACAGCCCAGATATCAAATTGCTCATTTATTTTAACACCTCATTTTAGATAAGTAAATGTTCTATGTGAGCTGTAGTACACAACATAAGTATCAGTAATTACTTTTTATTTTACCATAGTGGCTGCTGATATGGAAGGGCAAAGAACTCCATGTTCTGGTTAGCTCATTCTGAAAGCCTAGAATCTGAGTGTCTGAGGGTAAGGTTCACATTTTCTGATAGTGATGGCAATACTCTAAATACTTTGAGAGTAAAGGGAACATATACTGGACGACATAGGTGCCTTCTACTCCTTATCCTCAGGTATTTTGGTCTTAAAGGTATGGAGACAGAAACATCTTTTATACTTTTAGGGAGAGTCATGGGCACAAGCTTTCACACTCTTTAGAGCATAAATGTGGCTGGGAAATACGAAAATGTGAACATTTTATCTAGCATATTCCAAGACTAGGAAGTCACTCTAGACATCAGAAAATTCTTCTTTCTTGATTAGACATTTAGTGGGAAGAAATAGGGGTAATTATTGAAACCTGGCAGAAAACCCATTATATTAGTTACTCAATAAATATTTGGTGATTGACTGAATTTAAAAGACTTCTAAGTTAGCAATCAAGTATATTTCCTGATAAACTAATTTTTACATACTATTTTAATAAAATAGAGAAAACTTGCTTAGATATTTTTTAGATATTCCTTAGATATTTTCTTAGTGGTTAGCAAGGGGATTACAACTAACACCCTAAATATATAACAAGCTAGTTTAAATTGATACCAACTTAGCTTCAAGAGCATACAAAACCTCTGCTCCTATACACCTCCTTCACTCACTTATGTCATCATTATAAATAACATCTTCATACATGTGTGTCCCTTAACATATATTGATAATTACTGTTTAATGTATTTGTCTTTTAAATAAAGAGGAGTTACAAATCCAAAATACAAGAATACTGGCTATTTCATTTACCTACGTAGTTACTTTTACTGGAGTTCTTTATTTCTTCATATGGCTTCGAGTTACTGTCTAGCATCCTTTCTTTTCAACCTGAAGGATTCCCTTTAGCACTTCTTGTAGGGCAGATCTACTAGCAATGAACTCCTTTAGCTTTTGTTTAACTGGAAATGTCTTAATTTCTCCTTCATTTCTAACAGACGTTTTTGTCAGATATAGAATTTCTGTATTCTTAAGCCCATTTTTTCAGATGGTGAGTTACAAATATAGTTACCAAGAGCTAACTCATCAAGTAGACTCTCCACAATTTTCACAATGCATTTTAATTTACTGAAGGTCCAAGAAGATAAAATTGTAGTGTGGGCAAAGATCAGTGTTGGGCTCAAGATAGCAAAGCTTTTCAGAAACTGGTTGCTGATTGTACTTGGATAATTAAATACACAAACCTGTGATCCTTTTAGGCTCACCTAATTAGTATCAAATGAGTTTACTTAATTGCAGCTAAATTAAATGCATAGGGTTTGCCTCATCTGAAAATAATTACATGTGCATTGTAATGTGAATTATGGAACATTAATTTGTAGTTTATCAATTACTCCCTAAACAGAGACTGGGACTCATTAGGACAAAGTTATTATCATAGTAGTTTTGATAAATAGCTCCTAGAAAAAGTTCTTGAATAATGTTTGCATATAAGTTCTCTAAAGGAAAGGTGTACATGTGTCAGAATTGGTACTGCTCAGACATTTATTGCAAAGCCCCAGCCTAGAAAAATGTGCTCCCTGAAGTATTCATCTGAGAGGCATACATTTGTATATATATGTATATAAAATCTCCACCCTCATTCTGCACAGAGCTAGAATTTTTTCAAGTTTACAGTAGAGGCTGTAATTACTTTTTTAAAGAATCTTTTAGTATAACGTTAAGTAATTATAGGTCAAACTATTACCTCTAACAAGCCAGTTCTTAGCACCCCTCAGATGGAGGAAATGATAGGTTAACTACAATGGTAAGAAAGATTTTGCTATGTTCATTATACCCAAGAACCACAAAAAAAGGGACAAAAACTCTCTCTCTTTCTCTACTGTGGATACTTTACCATAGCAGCTGTTTTCTTCTTCCTTTATGTGATCTTAAAAATCTGAGAAGGAAAGAAATATTTGCTGCTTGAAAATGAGTGGAGAATTATTAAAGGCAGAAATACAGACTAATCAGAGGGAGAAAACAGTCTAATTCTAGAGGTTTTTTTTTTTTTTAAAGGAAATGACTGTGTTGATTAACAGGGAAGAAACAGCCCAGTTCAAATCGGGCTCACTCAATTTAATACTTTTAATTTTTTGTCAAGGGGAGAAACCCTAACCACTTAAAATATTTCAAATGCAATTTCATGAACAGGCCTCAGATTTTCCTTAAATATAAAATGAATTTAAGTAAAAATAGGAGATTGTCATGTTTAAATGAGACAAACTTTTCAGACACCTTTTGCCTCACTTGCTTTAAATACACCCATTGTTTTTCACATTTTCCTATTCCTGCTCTACTGTGAGACAATGCCCACTGACTACATCAATAACTGTTACTGAGTTTATATTATTTCCCTTCATTTTTTTTTTTTTTTTTTGAAATGGAGAGGTTTTATTTGAGGAACCCGAGGTTGAAACCAGATTTTGGATCCACAATCAAATAAAACAAAGTAGTGGATTTCACATATTTGCGTATACAGATTTATGTATATACATATATTTGTAATAAGGAAAACAAAATGAAGTAACTGTTTATTTATCCAAGTAAGATAAAAAACAAAACCTGTTATCTACGATCACCATATTTTCATACAAGAAAGGCTATTTCTATACTAAAAAAGTAGGAAGGGTAAATATCAGATTAAAGAACTATTTTTGAGTAAATATATTGTGTAAAATATGTGTAAATATTGTCGTTGTTTTTCCTTTTTTTCTGTAGACAAGGGAAAAACTTTACAGATCAGGAGTGGTCTTCAGACAGGATTTGGGGATAGGCAGAAAGACGGTGAGAACTTCCTTTATATCCAAAGCAGGGATCTGATATTATCTCCTCAAGGTGAAATAACCTTGAATGGCCTGACATTTGCACAATTGCTTTCTTTTTGATCTGTCTGTAGTTCCAACTAATTACTTGAAAATACCTCTGCTATTTCCCTGCATCCTTCTGCCTATATTATTTTATGACAGTCTAATAAGAACTCAGCTTTCCCGACTGACCATATGTAAAATTAGATAAATTGCAATATTCTAATGGAAATGCTACCTTTTTTTTTGTATTTTTTTTTTTTTTATTAATGTTATGATAGATTACAACCTTGTGAGAGCCCTTCATTTTTCTTGGATATTTTGCACTGTGTGCCAAAAGAAACTCTGTTGCCACAGAGCCCAAAGAATGCACTGGGATGCTAACTGTAAACACTAAAATTTTGCTAGTCAGGAGCAGGGGCATTATCAGGCTTCAAAAGCAAGAGAGGTGAAGGCTGAACAGATATGTCAAGCCTTTCCTCTACATTTAGAATTTCTAACTTTGGCCACCATAGCTTTTTTCTCATTATTCTTGTAGTTTTCTGCCATTTTCTCCCTTTAAATATAGAGGCCAAGGGGAAGACCTAAGCCTAATACTCCTGTTTTCATTCAGCCCAATTTTGGCCTAAAGCAAACATCTAATTACTGATGATTAATTCTAAAGAACATAACCTACTTTCACATTCAGTGGGTCTACGTTTGAAACGAACTAGTGGCTTCTCCTCATTTTCCACTGCCTTTCACTCTTTTCTCTGTGTTAACTTAATCCCCAAAGTGACTGAGGAATCATAAACTGCCATTTTCCCACTACACAAAATATCTGTATTATGCAACTCACACCTCAAGGGACTTATATTAGTCTTGAATCATGTGCTCAAATTCACATTAAATTCAGATCTCTTTGTAATAAATGACAAGATGCATAAGGGTACTGTAATCTAGGCAACCATAATTATACAATTATTGACAAAATTCCTGTTGATAAACAATGCAAACATTAGGAAATACTATTTTGCAATTAAATGATGAAGAAAGCTGTTTACTGCCTTCCATTCTATCCTCTGTTAATAAGACTGAAGTTGCAGATGTTCACGTATGCTGCATTGATGCTAAATGGTGCATGATGCTCTAGGTGGTTCCCATAACCTTGCTTTGTCTACTATGAACTGACTCAATTGATATGATAATAGAGAAAAGAGCTGGGCTGAACTGCCACAAACTGCATAGCCTTGAGATTTGCCATTATTGGACAGCCAACTGCTCCTAAAAGTTCTTGTTCAGTTGTCACTGACAACTGTATTAGACAATGTTCCAAAATTAACCACTCAGGTGGGGACATCACTTATTGAAGCTTTCATCCTATCAAACAAGGTACCATCAGGGCATTTTTAAGGCTAACAATAGGGAATTTTGCGATTTTCTTTGGGACCAATTACTATTAGATTTAGCACAAAGAGAGCAGACATCATTCAGAGGTCACAAAACAGTGGTAGCACTTGCAACTTTTTGACACAGGAATTATATTTGGAGAAACACCTCTCTCCCTTTCACAAAAACCTATATTTCCACCTCATTATTAAATAAATATCATGTTTTAGATTAATAAATAATAAAATCTTTAATGTTGCTCAATATTGTACTTTGCTCATAAAATAAAGATGATATGAGAGACCTCATACAAGGATATAGGAATTGCACTGATGCATAAAAATAAAATGACATACTAGAGAACCTCAAACACTGAAGAAAATCCTAATACATTTCAAAAACAATTTGAACAGTAATAGGACAACTAGAAAAATACCATAAATATAGCCGTGAACCGGGAATCACTGAGTTTATAATTTAAGGGAATATATGATGAATGAAAGGATAAGAGATAGTAAATATACCCTTGGTCGGTAGACAATTAAAGAAGTAGGAGAAGAGACAAGAATTGCAAATAAGTGGGAAGAATATAATTTAAAGTTTAAAAAAAAATGTTGAAATAAAAATCCTAGAAAAGCTAATAGGAAAATTTAGTGCTAATGAAGGTATAATACAAAACAGGAAATATAATTGGGCTGTCCTGTAATACCTAGAGGTTAATATTAAAGATTTAACTCCCTAAAGAGCAAATTCCCATCTGACTAGTTGCATAAGAGATGGAAGAAAGGAATTTAGACAAACGCTTGATGAAAGAAACTATGAATACATGGAATTAATGTTTTAAAGACGGGTAACAACGATTTTTTAAAAAAAATCCAACTCTTTAGCTTAATTCAAGGTTTAAACAATAGTTTGTTCTGATTTTTGTTTTAGTTGGTATAAATCTTAAATTACAATGAGATCTTTCATTCTCAGCATTAGTGTTATTTCAGGGAGACCAGAATGTAAACTTGCGAAGTAAAATGGAGCCACTGGTACATTGTATTCACTGCCCCTCCTTACTGGGTTCATCCCTGTGGGAGAACTATAATCTGTTAATAAAGACTGTACGGTCATATGGTGCATAACAAGATTTTGGTCAATGACTGACCCATATGTGATGTTGATCTCATAAGATTAATACCATATAGTCTAGGTGTGTAGTAGGCTATACCATCTAGGTTTGAGTAACTACACTATAATGTTCGCATAATGACAAAACCAACTAACGATGCATTTCTCAGAATATATCCCTGTCATTAAGAAACACATTATTGTATTTACTATCTGATTAACAGCAGACTTGGCCATATGACTTGCTTCAGCTAACAAAATGTGAGGGGAAGTGATGTAAGAGCTGTAAGAACTACTGTGTAGTTCTTTCATCATGTCTTTCCCCCTCTACTACAACTAGTGTGCTCCTGATTGGGGCTTCCCTTCAGCATTGGTCCTAGAATGAAGAGAACGTAGAGTAGTACCTCAGTTAACCCAATGAATAAGAATGTAAGAGAAAAATAAATATCTATTATTGAAAGTCATTAAGATTTTGTGGGTTATCTGTTAGACTGCTGCCTTAGCCTAACCTGGTTAATAAACATATGAAAAAGGGCAGCACTGTGATTTTTAATCCTAACAGAATTCAATCACGAGATGAAGGCTATAGAGTAACTGCTTATTTGAATTTTATCATGCCTTCAAACTTGTCTGAACCAAAATGTAATATCAGACTAAACATTCAAGAGGTGATCTTAAAGAGCATCTGGATGAATGTGGTACAGATGATAAAAATGGGCCTATGAAGTCAGGGTTATCCCTGCTCCCTAACAGCTTCCTAAGCAACCCAGAAGGACAGAGGAATGTTAACATAAATTTAAGTAGGTTCTAGGGGCTTTTGATAATGGCAGACCAGGTAATTTAGACCAACTGTCTCATCAAGAACGTTTAGAACATCTGGATAAATTTATCTTTGAAAAACGTGCTTGAAGGCATCGAAGGCTTGACAAAAGAGTAAAGAATTACCAGAGTAGGATATAAGGGACAAGGGAGCCCAGAGAGGTGAGTCTGGAGTTTGATATTGCTAGGAAGACAAAACTGGAATCCAGAACCTGTCAAGAGAGATGGCCCTGGTAAAGCCTCCTCATCTTAGGTCGGGAACCCAAAGGGCTGCACCTAGGCTTATGGGTGAACAGGAAGTCGACAGGCCTTGGCAATTGACTGTAGCTTAGCTTCCAATCATCTAAATTCCCAAACTCAGATCAAGATGACTCTAGTGTGCTGGTATTCCCAAGCCTGCCAAAAGCAAACATGAATCATCCTATGCATCAAATTATTTCTACAAAAAATTTTCCACACATAATGTCTCACACAATAAAAAATAAGTAGCACTATAAGGAGACAAGCAAGAAATTAAAACCAGCAGAAACTGCACAACAGAAAGTAGCCCAAAGTGGTTCCAGATATTGAACTTATCAAACAGAAACTTTGAAATAACTATGCTTACTGATCAAGATTAAAAACAAAATTGAGAATTCAGCAGAGGACTATAAAATATAAAAAATGGAAATTGAAACTAAGAACTCGTGGGTTTAAACAAAAACTGAAAATAGGAATTCAGTTGCTAAGTTCACCAAACTTAGACACAGCTTAGAAAAGAATTAGTGAACTGTAAGACAGATCAGAAGAAAATATCCAGAATGAAGGACAGTGAAAATGGATAAGATGTGTTCTACATAGTTCTTGAAAGTGGAACTAGGACCTATAGATAGAGGTTATTAGAGGGAAAATGTCCATTCAAAAGGAAGAAAAACTTTCTAACAATTTAGGCTTTATAAAACTGAAATGAATAGATCTGCTAAGTAGTGAGTGTTTGAGAGAGGATTCTTGAGTTGGGAATGAGATAAGACCATCCCTATGCCCTTGACGAGATCTTAGGATTTTATAAGAATTCAGAGAGTTAACAGGGAGAAAAATTAAACTGAAGCATCTCACGAGAAAAAGGTTGGAAAAGTATAGCATGATCCTATATACATAAAATTATGTAATGTGTGCATGCAAGCACTCAGTAGAATGATGTCTGGAGGGATAATCACTAAATTGTTAAAATTTGTTATCTCTATTTGGGGAAATTTCAGTGGATATCTTATATATGGGAAATTGCTGAGGATGGTATCAGTAACCATGAGATCAGAGCATTGAAATTAAGGGTATTACATTAGAGTAGCAGTTCTCAACCTTTTGGTCCAAGGATCCTTGTGATACTCTTAAAAATGGAGGACTCCAAATCGCTTTTGTTTATGTGAGTTATATTTATCAACATTTATTGTATTAGAAATTAAAACAGAGAACTTAAAAAATATTTATTAATAATTATATTTTTAACATATTTTTATGAAAAATGATATATTCCAAACAAAAACATTAGTGAAAAGAGTGGCATTTTTGCTGATCTCTTTAATGTCTGGTTTGATAAAAGACATGGATTTTCATATCTGCTTCAGTATTCAATCTGTTGCTATATCACACATAATGCAGCCTCTGGAAAACTCTCTGGAAAGTGAAAGTCAAAAAGGCAAATAATGTCTTATTACTATTGTAAAGTAGTTTTGACTTTATGGAAGAGACATTTTGAAAGAGTCTTGGAGACCTCCACTGAGCCCACACTTTGAAAACTGCTGCATTATAGTAAGGGCTATAGTCATCACTGTGCTGGGATGGTCGACCTGCTCACTCTGGACAAGTAGTAAGGGCCAGAATATGTCAGGTCTGTTGTGCTCACAGCTGTGTTTAGTGGGATTAGCCAGTAAGGAGTTAGTGCTATGCAGTTTAGAAAGTAAAGATTCCAAACAGTGCTTACATGAAAGCAAGATGGCCAACAAAAATATTTTAGACTTCTCTAGGCAGATAAAGTGCCACTGTGCTGCTCCCTTTATGTAATAATAGGCCTGAATTAATTACCCTAACCTGTGATTATTTTGTTGTTATAGCAAACAGAAGTAAAGTTTGATATAAATGCATTAGACAAAGTAGACTAACTGAGGCCTGGCGTGACAGAACTGACAAAGGTCTCCAAAGCGAAAACAGACTGATTTCCACATTAGAATCCTGGTAATTTAAGAATGAGATATAAGCCCAATCCAAGATAGATGGAGATCTGAAGCCTGCCTAGCATGGCAGTTGCTCCTTTCTGGAGCGTGTGAGCACACACACCCATACACACATACGCAAAGGTCTGCAGTCCACACTCTACTGTGAAGGACATGATTTAGCCTATTTTATCAGAAACAAAATTAACAGGCCATTGAATTTCTCTCCTACCAGGCTCAGAGTTTTTAAGACTTAAACGAATCCTGTCACAAGTGTTGTAGACACCATTTTCTTCCTTAATTGGGAAGGCACAGGGTTTCTCTAATGCAGAGAATTTACTACAATAGCTTGGGGACAGAGTATTTTTATCCTTTTCCTCATGATGCTAAACCCTGACAATGAAATATTTGACTAACTTTTAAAAGTAAAAAGTCTGTGAGAATGGTCTCTCTGAAATAAGGCTTATATCTTATCCTTCAAAGATTCTTTTAATGATACTTCTGTTACCTTAATATCTAGACCAAGGTTTTTCCATCTATGGCCTGTGCGTCCTATCTACCAAAGCTGCCTACTTTTGTAAATACAGTTTTATTGGAACATAGCCATGCCCATTTATATACGGTCACGTATAGCTGCTGTGATATCACAGAGGCAATGAACAGTTGCAACTGAGATTGCACATCCTGCAAAGTTTAAACTTTTTAGTATTTGGCCCTTTACAGAAAGTTTGCTGACTCCTAATCCAGACATATATAGTCCATTAGAACTGAAAGATACATTAGAGATATTCTAGTTAGTCTTTTCATTTTATAGTTGAATGAAATGAAGCCCAGATAATCAAAAAAGCAGTATATTGAGCACACAGAAGACAAGTGGAAGCTTCCTAGCACATGGGATTCCTTCGTTGCTATTTTCTAGCTTACTCATTCCACACTAGGAATACTCTGCCTAAAAGCAAGAATCCTGTCGAGTCTCTTAAAAGCCACATATGGTCTTGGCAAAGAAATTGCTTTTTCAACACCTGGGTAACTAGGCTGTGTAGGTCCCAGGAGTAGAGCGGTGCCCTCAGCATCAGTTCTAGTCAACCCCTGAGGAGTTAGATTTGAGAGAAATTCACTTTCAAGGCCCTGCCTCATTAGTTCCTGCTGCTACCAATCTAGCTCAGGGAAAACTGATCCTTCCCCATGCCTGCTGCACCAAGGCCAGTCTTGGGGAAAGAGATTTTGTTCATAGAGGATTTGTTAGTTAAGTCATCACTGTAGTAAAGAAACCACTAGTAGGTTATGCTACTTTAGGGTAGCTAAATTTGTACAGTTAATTAAAAGGAGTATGTTCTTTTAAAAACAACTGATAATTTTTAAAAAATACAAAAATAAGATACGGAAACACATAGTATTTATCATCTTACCCCCAACATAATCACTCTTGCTATTTTGATTGTAATAGCAGGCAATTTTATATTCTGATTTTTTTATACTTACAGAAAAGTCCTCAATTTTAAGTAATTAAGTTTCACAAAATGAATGAACCCATTGTGTTGGTTTATTTTTAATCTAACAGAATACATATAGATCACCTGAAATTGCTACATTATTTTTAATGGTAGCATCAAGTAAACAACATACTTTACCCATAATATTAGGGTTGCTTTTTTACTATTACACACAAAAATGACATGAATATTTTCACATGTAGTTGCTGCTATATTTTTGATTAAGTATTTAAATACTAAGAACTGAAATTACTGTATAAAAGGATATGAATACTTTCACTTATTTATACTCTAGCAATAGTATAAGGGCATCTGATTGATCACACCCCAAGCATCAAATAGCAATTCTTTTAAAAGATTCTCCCGTATCACATATCCCAGTCTGAACTTCTTTATGATAGTCCCTATGTCTTCTAACATATCTAGGTTCTACCTATGGAATTAATCTTGAATAACTAGAGTTCACATTGGTCTCAACCACAGGCAGGATGATACTGTCAGAAAGCCATTAATAGTCCAATTCTAGAATAAAAGCTCATTAATAAAAGCAAAAGTGTACAAAGCGGGGCCGGCCCTGTGGCCAAGAGGTTAAGTTCACGTGCTCCGCTTCAGCGGCCTAGGATTTTGCCGGTTCGGATCCTGGGTGTGGACATGGCACTGCTCGTCAGACCATGCTGAGGTGGCATCTCACACACCATAACCAGAAGGACAGTTGTAGAATATACAACTATGTACTGGGGGGCTTTGGGGAGAAGAAGAAAAAGAAAAAAAGGAAAAGAAAAGGAAGATTGGCAACAGATGTTAGCTCAGGTGCCAATCTTAAAAAAAAAAAGTGTACAAGGGTAAAAAAAAAGTTTCATTAAAAGTATTTATTACAATCTGGGGCACCTGAGACATTGATCTTTCTGCATCTCTCACAAGGAAAAAATATTCACAGTAATGTGGTACTGATATTCGAAAAGCTGCATAAAAGCCAGTTTCCCATCCAGTTCACAGATACCAGCTCTCAAGAAAAATAATCATCCAGAGTCAGCAGAGATTCACAAACACACATATACAAATCTATATCTTAATAAAGTATATTACTTTAAGATTTTAGTTAAAAGTCACTAAATCACTAAAAATCACTCCATTTATCATAACTCAGGCAGCCCAGATTGCTTCAAGTTGTATATATATATTTTAAAATGGCTAACTCTTTTTTATACAGATAATGGTGCAGGTAAAATATTATACCTGACCATTCTAAGATTAAACTCATTTCTTTTATTAATAGCTTTATTGAGGCATGATTGACATACAATAAGCTGGATGTATTTAAAGTGTATAATTTGATAGGTTTGAATATGTATACACCCATGAAACCATCACCAAAATCAAGATAATAAACATACCCAGCACTTCTAAAAATTTCCTTATGCTTCTTAGTAAGCTCCCACCTCTTCCTGCCCCACAGTCCCCAGGCAACCACTCATCTGGATCCACAGCATCAAAATCTGATTTGAATTTCTAACCAATTTCTCTGTAATAATTCAAGTAACACTGCCTGTACTCAGTGGGTTTTGTCTCCATAAATGGATCTGTAATTTGAACAGCAGAGGTTACTTTCTAGGAACGTTTCTGAACTACCGATTCATTGGACCAACAGCAGCTTCAAGCATTTTGCTAAGTGCCAGTCTTCTGTGGAGACCGCCAGCCTTGTCATGTATTAACACATAATTATAGACCTCCAGCATTAGCTGATAATTGGTGGTTCTTGAAACAACAGTATTTTAAAACAAATGAAAGAGGAATTAATTTGATTATTTAGAACCAACCTTTGGAACATTCATAGCAATTCTGTCTTTTCTTTAGTTATTCCATATGCATTTAAAGATTTTTCTTTTCTTCTGAGTTAAGAAAAACATTCACTCAGGTGATTTTTCTTCTTTTACAGTTTGTAATTTTGAAAAAAACTGTGCCAATAGTCAATAATCAACTCTACGTTGTTGGCTGGCTTTCAGAACCTAAGATGAGCATTTGATATTCAGAGTTTTATTGATGAAATACGTTCATTTAGTGCTATTCTTCACATATACATAAAAAAAGACCTAGGTATCCCATGTATACTCAGATGAAAAGTATCTATAGGCTATATAATTCTTAATACTGAATTTCCATTTATTTGTATTATCATTCTTCTAGTCACTTAAATTCAAAATCTTAGGGTCATTTTTGTCCTCTTACACAGTCACTAAACCCAATTAAACCTTCCTTCATGATGTCTTTTGCCTTGAGTAATGTGATCCTTCTTTATCTTTCTAGCTTCCTGTACCCACACTTGGCTTGCACATGTAGACATACTGAACTATGTCCCTCAATGCACGAAGTTCTACTCTTCTTTGTCTATGCCTCTGCACATACTGTTTCTTCTGCCTAGAATGTTCTTCTTTTCTCGGCCAACTGCAAACACCCATCTAACGTTCAGTCTTCTATAAAGCACCTCTTAGACTCCTCCATATAATTAGTCACTCCCTCTTCTTGGGTCCTTAAGCTTAAACATTCATCTATTATAACTCTTATAAAAATGAATTGTGATTATTTCTTTATATCTCTATTTTATATATTATGAGTTCCTTTAATATAGAGACCGCCACATATACAGTACCTTACTCAGTGCCTGGAACATAGTAGGCCCTCAATCCCTATATATGGGATGAATAAATTCTATTGTCTTCTTTTCCATAGCTTGCCACCATTCTAATTCAAATCCTTATTGATGCATATCTAAATTGTTGCTCCTATATGGGTCTGCCTGATTATAACTTCTCCCTCCTTCAATTGATTTTATACAATAGCATGGAATTATATCTCCTAAACTACTGTTTTGATCACATTATTCCTCTTCTCAAAATCCTTTAATAACTTCCCACATCTTTTCAAATCAGACCCAAATCTTTAGTGAAGCATTCAAATTTTATCCCAATCTACCCCTAAGTTATCTTTCTGTTTGTTTTATCATCTATTAATTTTCCTTAAAAAACTCTACACTAGTCATATAGAAGTACTTGTATTTTCTGGAACATTTTGTAGTCTCTATTTTTGCTACATTATTCTTTAAAAAATAAGTTCTCTATTGTTCGCACTCCTTTCTTTGAAAGCAGAGGTATACTGAGTATAACACAATTGTTTAAAATTGAGGTATAACACATGTATAGAATAGTGTACAGATTGGAAGTGTGACCCTGGAAGTACTGACTCTGAGACTAAATGGAAAGAGAGAGAGGGTTCTAGCTATCCCTAATGAGTCCAGCCTGCAGCCAACACATTAGCTGAATGCAGCCACACAAGTGACCACTGTCAAGACAGGCAGAACTGCCAAGCTGAGCCTAGCCTTGATTGCAGAACTGTGAGAAAATAAAACAGCTATTGATTTTGTGTGTGTGAGGAAGATTGGCCCTGAGCTAAAGTGTATTGCCAATCTTCCTCTATTTAATGTGGGATGCCACTATAGCATGGCTTGACGAGTGGTGCTAGGTCTGCGCCCAGGATCCCAACCTATGAACCCTGGGCTGCTGTAGCAGAACATGCAAACTTAACCTCTATGCCACTAGGCTGGCCCCAAAACTGCTATTGTTTTAAGCTACTAATTTATAGGATGGTTTGTTATGTTGAAACATTCCCTTCTTGCAATTATTAATTCCCTCCAAAGGCAACTTGATTTTCATCTCCAGTGACTTTATTATAAACAGAATCACATAGTAAGTATTTTTTTGTTTATATGAAAATGTCTTTATTTCACCTGCATCCTTGAAGGAAAATTTTGCTGGATACAGAATTCTGCGTTGGTAGTTATTTCTTTTTTTAGCGCTTTAAAGATGTTGTTCTACTCTCTTTTGACCTCCATTATTTCTGATGAAAAAACCTGCAGTTGTTCATACAACTTTTCCCTTGTACACAGTGTGCTATTTTGCTCCAGAAACTTTCAATATTTTCTCTTTCTCTTTTGGTTTTCGTAGTTTGATTTTAATATGTTTAGTTGTGGTTTTCTTTGAATTTATCCTGTTTGTGGTTCACTGAGCTTCCCAAATCTGGAAGTTCATGTCTTTGATCAGAATTGGGAAACTTTCAATTATTATTTCATCAAATACTTCTCCTGCCCCATTCTCTTTCTTTCTCTGGGACTCCAATTACACATATGTTAGGCCCTCTGATACTGTCCCACAGGTTACAGAAGTTCTGTTCATTCTGTTTAAATTTTTTTTTCTCTCCATTCCTCAGACTTGATAATTTCTATAGATCTATATTCAAGTTTACTGGCTCTTCTGTCATCTCTAACTGCTGAAAGAGCATCTAGTGAATTTTTTATTTCAGAAGGCACAGGGTGATTACTTAGTTTCCCCAAGGTCACATAGTAAATAAGTATCTTTTACTTACAATATTCTCTTTGCAAAGAAAATGTGTTTTCTTTCTTACTAGGCTTGCTAGAAGGTTCAGAGGCAGAAATTTTATCCAACCCTAGCAGCTCTATAGGATACTTTCAGCTGCAAATATGCATTTGTTTTCCTTTTTAGTTCTGATGTTGCATTATATTTTGCATTTTCTTTGTTCCTGGATAGATAGATATAGGAATAAAAATAAGGATGGAGCCAAAGATTAAAACCTAGATGAAAGTACAATTATGTCTGCAATTCCTATATGTGGAGACAAGTACTTTGTAACATTAAATCAAAGAAAAATAGTGATTTTCATATTTGATTAAAGGTTTAATATGAATTCAAAGAAAATAAAATTTTGAAACAAAAAAATTACATTTTTTAGTTCTAGAATTTTCATTTTTTAAAGTTTCTGTTTCTCTGCTGAGATATTCTAATTGTTCATTCATATGAGCAAATTTTCCTTTGCATCTTATAGTTAAAATAATTTCTTTAAAATTCTTGTTTGTTAATTCTGACATCAGGGTCATTTCAGAGTTGGTCTTCATTGATTGCTGTTGTTCTTCATTATGCATATTTCTTTGCATGCCTTGTAATTTTAGACTGTATCCCCAATATTGTGAAAGAGATGTTGTAGAGCAAGGGTCAGCAAACTATAGCCAGTGAGCTGGTCACCTGTTTTTGTAAATAAAGTGTTAGTGGAATGCAGCCATGCCCATTTATTTACATATTGTCTATGGATACTTTTGCATTACAATGGCATAGTTGAGTAGTTGTAACAGATATCATATGGCCTGCAAGTCTAAAATATTTAATCTCTGGACCTTTAAGAAAAAGTTTACTGACCTCTGTTGTAGAGACCAGTCAATTACATTTCTATGAAGAGGATTAATTGATTTTTTTTTCAAAGTAGGCATTAAACTTGGCTAGATTCAAATTCTAAACTGTGTGCCCCAGCAAAGGGCAACAACAGAAATCTCCATTCAGTTATTTTAGACTTAGCTGGGCTGCTAGAAAGCTATCCTGCATATATGTAATTCCTGGGTCATCCAGATATTTTAGAAGGGTCTTTATGCGGAAATTAGGGCTATCTTTCTATGATTCTCTCCTTTCTGAAATTACTTTGCTCACTTTCTGCCTGATTTGGTCACCCCAAACTGTTTGTCTGCTCTTCAAGTCAGTAAGACTGTATGTTTTCTATTGTTTTACGCACGCCACTTGGCGCCAACTTGGGCCTGCCATAGAGAAAAAGGCCACAAAAATAGGAAACTTGCTCAAGACCATTCCCATTCTCTTTCAGGTATAGACTCTCTTTCAGTTTCTGCCTGATTTTCATTGTTCTCTAGTGTTTCCAGGTAGTTGCTTTTATAGAATTTTGTCCAGAGTTATAATTCTTAGTATTGGTAGTCAGGATTCACTCTTTTGGGTACGACTTTGCTCAACATTATGTTTGTTATAGTCACTTATATTGTTGACTGCAGTGGTAATTCACCCATTCTCTTTTCATTATGTATTTCACTGTATTAACTTAATATTCCATTTTACTGTTTATGGACATTTGAATTATTTCTAATTATTTTGGTCATTACAAATAGTACTGCTATATTTTTTATAACCAAGATGTATATCTGAAGAGGATTAGTAAAATAAACTATGGTATACCAATAAAATGGAATATTATGTAGCCATTAAAATATGGAAGAATCTCCAAGATATATTAAGTGAGAAAGCAAGGTGTGGAACAGTATGAATAGCTGACTTCCAATAGAAGCACTGGTTGCCTCTGGGAAAGGAAACGGAATAGACAGGGAACAAGATTAGGAAGGAGAACTTCATACTGTGTGAACATACGACACATTGAAAACACAAATTTATTTACAAATTTATAGAAAACACACATAAATACATTGTGTTTATCTTCCTGTTAATAAAAAAACTTTTATGACTAAATCAACTTCCACCTTATAGATATATTAATAAATTATCTATGGTTGAACATTTAGACTAGAATGAATAAGATCTATGTGAAGTATACAGAGAGATTTCTATGACATATTACAAAGTGAAAAAAGCAAAGTACAAAAGAACATAAACAGTGTGCCACCTTTCAAATAAAAAGGGGAAATAAGAAAATACTCACGTATCTGCTCATTTGGGCATAAAGAAAAAAGGGACTGAAATGTCTATCAATTAATGAATGGATAAATAAAATGTGGCCTATTCTTATATAGTGGGTTGAGTGTCCCCCGAGACCCCCCAGAATTCATTCTGGAACCTTAGAATGTAACCTTACTTGGAAACAAGGTCTTTGCAGATGTAATTAGTTAAGAGAGTCCTTCTAATAAGAGGTGAGCACACAAAGAGATACTAACTGGGAAGAAGACCACGTGAAGATAGAGGCAGAGATTGAAATGACAGAGCTATAAGCCAAGGAATGTCAAGGATTGGTTGCTAGGAGCCACTAGAAGCTAGAAAGACGCAAAGAAGGATTCTTTACTATAGTTTTCAGAAAGAATATGGTCTTTCTGCTATCTTTATAGAGTAATAATGTAATATATGCTATCTGGAGACTTCTAGCTTCTAGAACTGTGAGAGAATATGTTTTTTTTGGTATGCTTTGTGTTAAGCTGAGGAAGACTACCACTGAGCTAACATCTGTTGCCAATCTTCCTCATTTTTTGCTTGAGGATGATCAGCCCTGAGCTAACATCTGTGCCAATCTTCCTCTATATGTGGGTTGCTGCCACAGCGTGGCTGATGAGTAGTGTGGGTCTGCACCTGGGATCCAAACCTGTGAACCTGGGCTACCAAAGCAGAATGTGCCCAACTTAACCACTACACCATGGGGCTGGCCCCTGTATCTGTTGTTTTAAGACACTCAGTTTGTGGTAATTTGTTACAGCAGCCCTAGGAAACTAATATACCATGCAATGGAATATTATATGGTAATGAAAAGAAATAAAGTACTGATACATGCTGTAACATTGATGAACCTTAAAAACATTATACTAAATGAAAGAAGCCTGATACAAAAGACCATACATTGTAAGATTACATTTATACGGAATTTCCAGATAAGGCATATGCACAGAGACAGATTAGTGATTGCAAAGGGCTGGAAGACGTTGGGGGAATTGAGGAGAGAGCTTCTTTTGGGGTGACGAAAAGGTTCTAAAATTTACTGTGGTGATGGTGCCCAACCCTGTGAATATTCCAAAAAAACCCTGAATTATTCATTTTAAATGAGTAAATTGTATGGTATGTGAATTATATCTCGAAAAAGCTGTTAGAAAAAAAGATAAAATATAGGAAGGATAAATCATAAACTAAAGGATCCAGTTGCCTACAAGAAGTGGGTGGGAAAAGGATGGAAGAATGGGAATGGGAAAGGAGGGATGAGTGGGCAGTGATACTTCACTGACTATATCTTTGTGAATAGATACCATGGTATCTGTACAACCATGGTAACTTTCTATTTACCATAAAGTAAGTTATACTTAACAAGGATGTAGGGGGAACTCTGTGATGTTGGATTGGAGTAGACAAAATCAGTATGAACTCATATTTTAAAAATATATATACACAGATAGACATACAAATAGATAAAGATGTGTATACATTCATATATTTTCTAATCCCATACACAGAGAGGTCAAGAAGTAAAGACAATCCAGTTTCAATGAGAACAGCTAGTGCCAATCAAAGGACCCAAGGCTTCTTGGAGAAATTCTTGATTCCATGGCTGGAGCAGGGAAAGTACAAGATGAACTTAGAGAATCTTGTCCTAGAATATAAGGATGTCAAAAAATGATGGGAGCATGTTGAAAGGGCACAAGGGCCAACTTGAAGGCACCTTCCAATGGTCAATTCTAGAACAAGGTGAGCAACAAATAATAATAGTAATGAATTTTAATCCACAGAATAATCTGTGAGTCCATACTGATATAAATAAGTAAATAAATAAACAAATAAATGGGGAGAAAAGAAAGCTCTTCGTGATATAGAATTCCAATTAATAAATGTAGAGTAATAATAAAAATAGAAAATCATTATTTGGCTAATACCACAGTAATAAATATTACTGATTAATCAATGTATGTTAAAATTAGAAGTTAAAAAAGTATGATGAGAGCAAAAAAAAAAAATTAAAGACACAATTTCAAACTATTTCCCCCACAAAATATTTATTAAGGGAAAAACACTAACTTTGCAATAGAGAAATGTGAGAGGCACCAGCTTAACCAAGTGATCAAAGTTAACATCACCACTAATGAGGCAAACTGATATCATATACCTCTTGATATGATGCACCAAGTATAATATCATTTCTGTGGTATTCTTGCCTAAAACGCATAATCTGAATTTAATCATGAGGAAACCCATTAGTCATACCCAAATTGAGAGACATTTTATAAAACAACTGGGCAGTACTCTTCAAAAGTGTCAGTTATGAAAGACAAAGGAAAGACTGAAGAACTATGCCAAACTGTGAGAGAATAAGAAGAACTGACTCACTACTAATGCAATGTGGGATCCTGGTTTGTAACCTAGACCAGAAAAAGACTAGTGGGATAATTGGCAACATCTGAATAAGGGCTGTAGCTTTATTAATAGTATTAGATGCATATTAATTTCCTGGATTTTATAATTGTACTGTGGTTATATAAAATGCTAATGTTTAGGAAAACTGAGTGAAGCATAGATGGAAAATTCTACTACTTTTGCAACCTCATTGCTGCAAAATGAGAAGTTAAAAAAATAAAAAATTTAACACCAGTGCTGTTATGAACATTCTTGTATGTAAACCTTTGGGCATATGCTAGATTATTCCATAGGATTAATTCCTATAAGTAATGTTACAGAGTCAAAGGATATGCAAATTTTAAGGCTTCGGATATGTATTCTCAAGCTATCACCCAGGAAAAAGCTGTACAAAATTCCTCCCACCAGTAGTGGGTTTCAACTATTTTTCAAATTTCCAAGATGTACCAGATGATCTCTAAGGTCACTTCTAGTTCTTATTGCATCAAAATCTCACTTATATTCCACAAATCAGTTTACATGTCACTTTTAAAATACATTGTTCCCCTGATCACTAGTGTAAAGTCAACTCACACTTGCATTATTTCTATAGTACATTGTTTTGGTAAAATTCACATAATCTTCTCTATATACTGTCTTCTAATGTATACCTCACCTGACTTATTTAAGCATAAACTCTTTGAAGTAAGGGCCATATACCTTTGTTTCCAATATTACCCCAGCACAGTATGTTACATACAGCAAGTTATTCAATTTAGCCTTGAGGTAGTTAAACGAGTTGCAACTTGCTTCCTGTCATAGACACGTTCGGATACCTTGTCTGCTGATATTTTAGGTCATACTTTTGCTGGTGTCAGCTCCTTCTTCATTTTGCCCTGCTTATGTCTTTCCCAGGTCTTTACAGTTCAGGTTGTACTTGCAGAGGTGGGTACCAACTCTAAGTCAGTCCCAGTAAAGGCAGAATACGTATAAAAAGTAGGGCATGGAATTACCTTAGACATCCAGATGGAAGCTACAATGGCCCAGCTGTGACCACCAAGCTTTTGTTCTACCTTAATAAACTGTCTTCTGTACTAACCAATCCTTGGAACTGCACTGAGCTTCAGTCTAGATTCCATAACCTCACCCCTGAGTGATTATCCTTCCTAACATTCTAGTCTCCAATTTTTAAAACTAGCCTGCTCTAACTCCAAGGTGTTTGTTAGGTATTTTAGTGCTTGCCAGCTCCTGGCAACCTTTCTATTTAGAAGACCAATACAGCTCCTTTTATATAAGAATAGATCTCTCTGAATGACCCTGATTGCCTCCTGAGAAAGAGATTTTTCTGTTTTTCTGCTACCACTCCTAGCTCACGTAATATCTTGGTGTGTTTATAATAAAACTGCTGAGGCTTTTGTACTCCCTTGGAGACTGTACTTATACTTATGCAAAGTCAGATTTGTTATCAACCCCTGTATCCAGAACATCTTATCTCAACAATTGCTTCACCTGGGTTAAGTTTTTTTCAGCCCTGCTAGCTCTGCTTTCCTGACTTTCCTATTTAACCGAATCACTATGCCTCCTTCCCAGACCATTAATTTAATTTACTAAAATCTAACTAATCACAGCTTTGGCTTGTGAACATAGAAACAGCACATGAGGTCAACACCCAGAATCTTGTTGGTTAGCATGACTCATCCGGAAAAAAATTATCACCCCAAGAGTAACTATTTAATGTTTCTGTTTTCCTCTCTTAGGTAAAATTTAAAAGAACAGGAAGGAAAAAGCTAGCTATGCTTTGAAGCTGAACTGGGATCATCAAATACATAGTAACACATGGAAAGCTGAATTGCACACAGATCCCAGATTAAGCTTCAGTACTGTCAATGGTGACAAATGCCTCTATATTTTATAGATAAGCTTATAAGTGGCATGCTGGGTTGAGTTCTTGCTATCACGTGTCAAAGAAACCTTATTACCTTTATATTATGACCCACTTCTTATGCTGACATACCAACAAGCAGACATAATAAAAACTTCTCTTTTCAAAACTGTTCTTTGTACTTACAAAAAACTCAATAAAACAAATGTGAATATAGAAATCCCTTAGCAATGTAAAGATAGAAACTGATAAACCTGAGGCCATTTCAAAAGAAGGCTTTTTTGATTACCCTTTGTGTCAAATTCTCAAAGTAGTTAGAGCCAAGGCTCTAAAAAGCTTAAATCTTGTATTTGCTATGAGGGTCTAAGATCTAAATGTTTTAAAAGATCCCAGAATATCTGACTGACAAACTACTGTTTATTTTATCATAACAAATAGCACTGTTGATCTTTCACAGTAATCATGTTACAATTGCTAATTTATGGTAGAAATAAAATGGTAAGTCCTAGTGCAAGACACAGAAAGTCAAGGCCATGGTTTACTTTCTAGGACTCATGGGCATATTCAGATTAACCAGCAGTTCAGATAGAAATACGAACCTTGCTAGGGATCCATATAATTGTTGCAAAGAGCTAAACCCTTTTGTCTAGGCCTCTACACACTGTTCCTCATCCAATCTTCCTTAAGACCTAGATACCATTTAGACTTTTAAACAACATCTAAAGGGAAAAAGACAATTTAATAATAGTTCCTTCATTAAAATGAGAGTCATAGAAGGAAAAGTATTCTATAGAAAATACAGTCACAAAGATTTATCTGAATATGCCTAAAAAAATCCACTTTGACTCACAGATTATAATCACATTGTATATTTTATAAATGTAAACTCTTTAGTGAATACATATTCCTACTGCTCTAAATTTTAAGTGGCTCTACCATTTAGTTCTTAACCCCTCAACCAGGAATAATCTCCTGGAAATGGAGATAATTTCGCTAATGTTACCTGCTGTTTCTATATGTATTTAAAAGTGAGGTGAATATAGCTTATTTTAAACACTATTTTGAATTTCTAACTTCCAGTATTTATCACCAAAATTTCTCTAATTTTATTAATAGCTACAGTATCTCCTAATTTTGTATCAACTGCAAATTCTATTAATGAGTTACTTACTCTTTTTCTTTAAGGGAAGAAAAATGCTTTATATGAGCCAGTCCAGCAGCAATTTTTTTAGAAAGCACTTTAATATAAACTTTCTCCATGACTGAATTCATCAGCCTTTCACATTAGTCTTTAACATCTTTAAACCAAGCCAATTATTAATTTTCTAAGGCATTTCCCCTAGTGCTTTTACTATGATTTAGATTTAGACCCCTTTCTCTACAATTTTTCTAACCCTATCAAATTTGTCTCACTCTAACCCTATGGGATTGTTCATCACTAATACATTTTAGAAGGATTATTGCAGCTTTTATCCTTTGGCATTTAATTAAAAAAAAAGAAAAAGATCTTCATCTTTAGTATTTGTTGATCTCCCTGAAACAGGGCTTTATAAACAAATAGATGTGTAGTTTCTTTTATGGAATTAAGATAAACTGACCACAAAATATTTCTCAGCCCAAATGATCTCTTCCTTCTTTTTATGTAGTTTAAGCACTTAATCATGTACTGCCCAGCATAGCATTCAAAGGCCTATCACAACTTACCATTTCATGCGTATCCACACCTCTCTCCCCAATATCTAATGTTTTTTGAGATATATCATACCCTTTAAGGCCTCTTTGCCTTTTGATCTTATTATCCCATTAACTTACATCCCTTTGTAATCTCAACTTGCCAAAATTATAAGTATTCTTCAAAGCCTAGTTCAAACATTACCTCCTTTGTGAAACTTTCCCCAACTTCTTGTTCCTTCTGTTCTCCTGTAAAAATTAGTTCGTAAAAGTTGTATACCACTTCTCATATTGTATTAGTGAGATTATGTCTCTCCTAGATTTTAAGAAAAGGAGTTTTTGTGTTATTTATCTTTATAACCACAATTCTTGATACATAGTAGGCACTCAATAAGACCATACTGATTTGAATTCATTTGTACTGTTACTGTACTGTTTTATTTATTGATGCCTTGCTTCTTCAACTTGTCCTGCTTGAGGTTAGAGATTCTCAGACTTCTTTAAGTTCTACATTACCTGGCATATTCTTAGCACATGATCAAGAATCTTTGAGTTGGAAGAAATATTAGAAATAATGCAGTCCATAACCTCAACCAATGCAAGAATTCACTTTACCAAATACCTTTGTTTAACCAGCTATAATGATTAGCATGACCAAATGGATTGGTTTGTCCAGGATAGTCCTAGTATATTTAAAAGCACCCCTTTCACTTTCAAAAGTGTCTGGGTTTTGATGATAAGTTTTATGGTTATCCTACTAATGAAAAACTGCTTACTTTCTCACAAGTACTAGACAGCTGAACAGCTCTATTATTACACTTTTTGAATTCTGAACCATGTGAATGTGTTGCCTATTCACAAAGCATTTTTAAAACATTTCCCCTTCTTTATAGGTGGGGAGGGAGTGGAGTTCTAGAAATACGGAAATACTTAAGAGTATAGGTAAAATTTATTATGATAAATCGAATAGACAGCTAAATGCAAAATTGTTAATTTGACAAAAAAGTTAAATTAGGACTTTTGTTGAGACTTTAGATTGTTTATTAAACCAGAAAAGCTCTAAACATAATAACTTAAAATAGATTAATAAAAGCAGGAAAAAGCTAAATAAACTTTATGGGCCAAGAGTAAACAGAGGGGTAAATCCTCAGGAATGCTGGCTTCTATTGGGCTACTTTAAAAATCAATGAATCAAAAATGATGTGAGCTTCTAAAGAAGCTTAATTAGGATGAACTGTCTTGGCTGAGGCTTAAAACAAATACGATAGTTAAGTCTTCATTTAAGCACAGTTTTTAATATTCAATGTGCAACCACTTTAAATGGAGGGAAATTTTAGCTGTTTAGTTACCTGAATCAGACATTTCCACTACACCTCCAAAGATTTTTATTTGAGCCAAAAACTTGCAAGCAGTGTTTCAGCCAAAATAAAATTTTGTTGCCAAGTTGTAATGCTCTGAGAAATGAATTTTAGAATCTAATCGAATTTCAGAAGAATCACTCACTGGGTACAAACAATAATTACTCTGAAAAATATTTGGTAATATACCTCTTACATAAATATCTATTGTATTTTATTTTCAAGAGTTTTCAATTATAGAAATTGCTTATTTGGAGTTTTAAAATAAGACGGATATAGTCTCTAAGAATCATTTGAGATACTGTGTATATATATCTATAAATGTAGCTATCATCTAGACATCCATTCACATATAAAAAATACATTTATAAGATATGTATACACACCTAAATATCAGAATGTTTTCCAGCTCTAACAAATTCTAACTAAAGATAAGTCTTAGAATTGGAGATTATTTGGCAGAAGCTCTGAGAGACACATTTAACTAAGTATGAACTACATCATATATGGACACTTTCTTGGGTCAAGGGGCCTCTGGATGTATTCCTACAAGATTTATCTTGCTAATGTCTGTTGGTATTGATCTTACGGTTAAGTGTAACTAGGAAAGAGATAGTGATCCTATAAATATATATTCTAAGGTATACTGTAAGCAAAATCTTTTCCAACTTTGGCACTATTGATATTTTAGGCCAGATAATTCTTTGTGGCAGGTGGCTGTCCTGTGCATTATAGAATGTGTAATGTCATCTCTGGCCTCTATCCACTAGATGCCAGTGGAATTCTCCCACCCTCCACTGCTCACTTAGTTGTGACAACCAAAGTGAGAAAAACTGCTCCTGGTTGAGAACCACTGCTATAAATAAACGAGAATGTAGCAGAGAACAGATTAGATTAGACTGGGATTCAAGAGGCTGGGTTCTAATCCAGCTGTTTTGTCTCTAATTTTGGGATCTTGGGTAAATTACCTAATCCAGGAGTTTTCAAAGTGGGTGAAGGAGGGTTAACCCAGCTAAGAACCTTATATAACAACTAGATGAGCCCACTTAACTTTTTTGGGCCATATATGTTTCTATTTTTTTTTTTTTTAAAGATTTTATTTTTTCCTTTTTCTCCCCAAAGCCCCCCGGTACATAGTTGTGTATTCTTTGTTGTGGGTTCTTCTAGTTGTGGCATGTGGGACGCTGCCTCAGCGTGGTCTGATGAGCAGTGCCATGTCCGCGCCCAGGATTCGAACTGACGAAACACTGGGCCGCCTGCAGCGGAGCGCACGAACTTAACCACTCGGCCACGGGGCCAGCCCCAATATATGTTTCTATTTTATAATAAAAAATATTGACTAGGGACTTTAATTTAGGCTCTAATGCCACAGCTTGTAACAAACCAACTCCTACACCATAATCAGCTGGAAAAGCTGCAAAAATAAAAAAATTAAAAAAAAAATGAAGGTATGAGAGAGTTACCAAGGTAGCCAAGATTTGATGGGACAAGATCTCTGAGAGAAGAGAACTCTAAAAACCTAGGCTGACATTCTAAAAGTGGATTTTCCCTCAGGGTATTTGCAAATTCTTGGTGCTGGGTGAGAGGCTGGGAATTTAGGCAATAGCATATTACTTAGAGGCGGAGAAGCCAACAGAGCTTTTGTCAATCTTTAGGGCTGGTAAGACAAAAATTGGAGTTTGGGGCTGTGAAGGCAGTCAGAACGGAGATGTCACAGTGCTAAAGACAAGAGGAACACAGCAGATTAAGTCTGACACTCAGGGGTTTCTCCTTTGAGGTATTTGTAAAATTTGTAAGGTAGGAGGACAAGAGGCCAAGACACTAAGCAGAAGACCTCTAAAAGGCGGAGTATTGTTTTTTGCAGTTGTATAGTGCCAAACAGAACTCACCGAGGAGGAGGGACCCTAGTAAACACCCTAGGATTTCAGCTGAGATTTCAGGAGAGCTGTAGCAGAGAAGAGGGGGCAAATTAGAAGTAGATCGAGTCTTACAAAAACTGCAACCCAACCTTGAGTTGGCTTCGTCCTTCATCTATCTTTACTCTAGCTCCCTTCTACAGGAAGACAGTATCACCAACAGAAATGCTATAATTTATTATGGACAATGTTTATCATTTAACGAAAAATTATCAGGTAAATCGAGAAATAAGCCAAAAAGAAAAGAAGACAAAAGAAAAAGACCCACAGATGACTAAGATACAGTTTTTGGACAAGCAATTTATTATTACTGTGATTAACATGTTCAAAAAAATACATGACAAGGTAGAGGATTAAACTATAGAACTGGGATTAATAAAAAAATAATCAAATAATTTAGAAAATAAAATATGTGATTACTGAAAGAACTCAATAGATGTGTTGAAATGCAGACTGGACAAAGTAGAAGAAAAAGGATTAGTGAACTAAAGGCCAGGTCAGCACAAAATATACAGACTGAAGTTTGAGGACAAAGGATGAAAAATACAAAAAAGAGCATGAAAGACATATGAGATACAATAAGAGGACCTAAGATATATGTAATTGGTGTCCCAATTGGAAAGAGAGGGATGCAGTATCTAGAGAGATAATAGCTGAGAATTTTCCAAAACTGGTAAGAGTCATCAGCCTTAGGTTCAGAAGCACTAAAAACCCCAGCAGGATAAATACAAGGAAAACCAGAAACAAGGAGAAAGTTAAAACCAAAGAAAAACTTAAAAAGGAGCCAAAGAAAGTGGAAATACTATATTCAAAGGAGCAAGAATAAGATGAATAGCTGTTCTCAACAAAAATAAGAGAATCCAAAAGATAAGGGAAAGTCATCTTTTTTTAAATTGTGGTAACAGTGGTTTATAACATTGTGTAAATTTCAGGTGCACATCATTAGATTTCAGTTTCTGTGTAGATCATATCATGTTCATCACCCAAGGACTAATTATAATCCATCACCACACACATGTGCCTAACGACCCCTTTCAACCTCCTGCCTCCCCCCTTCCCCTCTGGTAACCATCAAACCAATCTCTGTTGCTATATGTTTGTTTGTTCTTGTTTTTGTCTTCTATTTATGAGTGAGATCATGTGGTATTTGACTTTCTCCCTCTGACTTATTTCGCGTAGCATAATACCCTCAAGGTCCATCCATGTTGTCACAAATGGCCAGATTTCATCCTTTTTTATGGCTGAGTAGTCGTCCATTGTGTACGTATACCACATCTTTATCCATTCATATCCCGATGGGCAGCTAGGTTGCTTCCAAGTCTTGGCTATCGTGAATAATGCTGCAATGAACATAGGGGTGCATGTATGTTTACACATTCATGTTTCACGTTCTTTGGATAGATACTCAGCAGTGGAATAGCTGGATCGTATGGTAGTTCTATTCTTAATTTTTTGAGGAATCTCCATACTGTTTTCCATAGTGGCTGCACCAGTTTGTACTCCCACCAGCAGTGCATGAGGGTTCCCTTGTCTCCACATCTTCTCCAACACTTATTATTTCTTGTCTTGTTATTTATGGCCATTCTGATAGGTGTGAGGTGATATCTCATTGTAGTTTTGATTTGCATTCCCCTGATAATTAGTGATGTTGAACATCTTTTCATGTGCCTGTTGGCCATCTGTATATCTTCTTTGGAGAAATGTCTGCTCAGATCATTTGCCCATTTTTTAATTGGCAACATGTTACATCATGTTGTTAGGTTTTTGTTGTTGAGATATATGACTTCTTTATATATTTTGGATATTAACCTCTTATCAGATATATGGTTTTCAAATATCTTCTCCCAATTGTTACATTGTCTTTTCATTTTGTTGATGGTTTGCTTTGCTTTGCAGAAGCTTTTTAGTTGGATGTAGTCCCATTTGTTTATTTTTTTCCATTGTTTCCCTTGCCTGGACAGACATGGTACTTGAAAAAAAGCTGCTAAGATGGATGTCGAAGAGCGTATAGCCTATGTTTTCTTCCAGAAGTTTCACAGTTTCAGGTCTTACATTCAAGTCTTTAATTAATTTTGAGTTAATTTTTTGTGTATGGCGTAAGATAATGGTCCACTTTCATTCTTTTGCATGTGGTTGTCTAGTTTTCCCAAGACCATTTCTTGAAGAGACTTTGCTTTCTCCATTGTATGTTCTTGGCTCCCTTGTTGAAAATTAGCTGTCCACAAATGTGTGGGTTTATTTCTGGGCTCTCGATTCTGTTCCATTGATCTGTCTGCCTGTTTCTGTGCCAGTACAATGCTGTTTTGATTACTATAGCTTTGTAGTATATTTTGAGACCAGGGAGTATGATACCTCCAGCTTTGTTCTTTTTTCTCAGGATTGCTTTGGCTATTCAGGGTCTTTAGTTGTTTCATATAAACTTTAGGATTTGTTATTTTATTTCTGTGAAAAATGTGCTTGGAACTTTGAGAGGAATTGCATCAAATCTGTAGTTTGCTTTAGGGAGTATGGAAATTTTAACTATGTTAATTCTTCCAATCCAAGCGCACAGAATATCTTTTCATTTCTTTGTGCCTTCTTCTACTGCTTTTGACAATCTTTTGTAGTTTTCAGTGCACAGGTCTTCCACCTCTTTGGTTAAATTTATTCCTAGATATTTTATTCGTTTTGTTGCAAATGTAAATAGGATTGTACTCTTAATTTCTCTTTCTGCTACTTCGTTGTTAGTGTATAGAAACTGAACTGATTTTTGTATGTTGATTTTGTATCATACAACTTTACTATATTCATTTATTATTTCTGAAAGGTTTCGGTGGATTCTTTAGGGTTTTCTATATATAAAATCATGTCATCTGCAAACAGTGACAGTTTCACTTCCTCTTTTCCAATCTGGATCCCTTTTATTTCCTTTTCCTGCCTGATTGCTCTGGTTAGGACTTCCAATACCATGCTAAATTAGAGTGGTGAAAGTGGGCATCCTTGTCTGGTTCCTGTTCTTAGAGAGACAGCTTTGAGTTTTTCTCCATCGAGAATGATATTAGGTGTGGATTTGTCATATATGACGTTTATTATCTTGAGGTACTTTCCTTCTATACCCATTTTATTCAGGGTTTTTATCATAAATGCATGCTATATCTTGTCAAATTCTTTCTATGCATCTATTGAGATGACATGTGATTTTTATTCTTCATTTTGTTAATGTGGTGTATCATGTTGATTGATTTGCAGATGTTGAAGCACCCCTGCATCCCTGGAATAAATCCCACTGGAAAGTCATCTTTAAAGAGCTCAAAGAATGTAACTCCCAATGTAGTGCTCTATACTCATTGAAAGGGAAAATAAAAACATTTTCAAGCAAACAAAAACCAAGAGAATTCACTCAGTGAAGTACTAATGGAAGCTATTTAGGCAAAAGAAAAATTATAAAATAATTCATAGTTATTCAGATGAAACCATGGAAATGCAGGAACAAAAGAAAAACAATGGTAACAGTAAATTTAACTGCATAAAATAATATTTTGTTAATACAATGCATTACAATATATGTAAATTAAGATGACTGACAACAATAATGAAAAAGGTTGGGAGGCTCAAATTGAATTAAAATATTCTAAAATCCTACCACTGTATGAGAAATGGCAGAAGTTACAATTTACATTTGACTTAAATATGTCAAGGATACATCCTGTAACCTTTAGGGCAAACATTAAAAGGATATACAACTGATAAGCTAATAGACAAAGAAATGAGAATAAAAAATATTGGAACAATCCAAAAGAAGCAGGAAAGTAGAGAAAAAAGAAGATAAACAAGTGGGACAAATAGAACAAAAAGAGTAAGAGGTAATATATTAACCCAATTATATTACATATAATTGGACTCCAATTAAAAGATAAAGATTGTCAGAATGAATTAACAAACAACAAAAACTATATGCCAATTACAAAAAAAGATCTTAAATTTAAGAACATAGAAAGGCTGAAAGTAAAGGGATGGAAAAAGGTCTACCACGCCAACACTAACCAACAGGAAGCTGGCATAGTTATACTAATAATAGATAGAACAGATATTGAGGCAAGAAGCATCACTAGAGGTAAAGAAGGATATTTCAAAATGATAAAAGGTTCAATCTATCAGGAAATATAAGAATTCTAGGGGGCCGGCCCCATGGCCAAGTGGTTAAAGTTGTGTGCTCTGCTTCAGCAGCCCAGGGTTTCACCAGTTCAAATCCTGGGTGCAGACACAGCACCACTCATCAAGCCATGCTGAGGCGGTGTCCCACATGCCACAACTAGAAGGACCCACAACTAAAAATACACAACTATGTACCAGGGGGCTTTTAGAGAAAAAGGAAAAATAAAATCTTAAAAAAAAAAAAAGAATTCTAAATTTATAACATACTTGTCAGATAGCTTCAAAATACTTGAAGCAAAATTTGACAGAACCAAAAGTAAAAATATACAATTTCAAATCATAGTAGGAGACTTCAATAAACCTCTCTCAATAACCTATAAAACAAGCAGATAAAACTAAACAAGAGTATAAATGATCTGGACAACAAACTTAACCTAACTGCATATACAAAGACCATATTTAAGACTGTCAGCGTATACATTCTTTTCAAATGCACAAAGAACATGTATAAAATTGATAATATGGTGGACAATAACACATAATTTCAACAAATTTTGAAGAACTAAAATCATTCAGCATATGTGACCACAATAGAATTAAACCCAAAATCATAAACAAAAGATAATTAGAAAATCTCCACATATTGATGAATTAAGCAAAACTTTCTAAATAACTTATGGATTAAAGCTGACATCACAACAGGAATTAGAAAATATTTTGAACTGAAAATAATGAAAAAAAAATCTCAAAATTTGCAAATTAAACATATAGAAAATAGAAGAAAGACAACAGTAATACCAGAAATTTAAAAAATAAAAAACACAAAATGCAGGAAAGCAACAAAGGCAGAGTTGGTTCTTTAGAAGACTAATAAAATTGATAAACCTATGTGGCCATAAAAACATGCCTCAGATCTGTCATGTGGAGCCTAAGTGACTGATGGCCCCAGCTGTGCTCTGAATCGACCACTGGTATTCATGCTGAGGCCACGCTTTCCATGAACCTGGGACCGAGCACAGCAGGAACACTATGGAGACCTATTCTTGAGAGATGTGGGACTCCTTTCGGCCACTTTGGCTTGAGAACTCCCCACTGGCCTCGTCAAAACTTAACTATATTGCAATCTAAGCCTCTTCCAGTCCAGTCTTCCGTCTTTCCCTCTCTCCAACATAGGGGTCAGACCAGCAACACAATTTGACAGGTCTCCCTGCCTCCTCTGATTCCCATTCTATTTTCCCTCACAGGTATTTCTGTCAGTAAATCTAGTGAACGTCTAACTTCATCTTGGCACCTATTTTTTTGAAAATCCAAACTAAAATAAACCTCTAGGAAGAGTAATCCAGGAAAAGAGAAAAAGCACAAATTTAATTCCAGGGTCAGGAATTTAAAAAGGAATATTACTATAGATGCTACAGCAATGAGGAAAATGAGAGAATATTATGAATAATTTATGCTAATAAACTTGAATTTTTACATGAAATAGACAAATTTCTAGAAAAATACAACTTATCAAAACTGGCATAGAAAGAAATAGAAAAAACTGAACATTGCTATTCAATTAAAGAAGTTGAATCTGTAATGAAAAACCATCCTACAAAGTATTCTCTAGACGCAGATATTTTGATAAGTAAGCTCTTTCAAAATTTACATAAAAATAACATCAATCTTATAATACTCTTCCAGAACAGAAAAAGGCACATTCTAATTCACTTTATAAGGCCATCATAATGTTCCTACCCAAACTAACAAGGATGTTACGAGAAAGGAAAATTACAAGACAAGCTCTCTCATGAACAACACTACAAAAATCTGAAACAAAATATCATCAGACTAAACCCAATAATATATTAAAATAGTATCGTGATGATATTGAGATTATTCCAAGAATGCAAATGTGGTTTACCATTCCAAAAATCAAGTTGTAATTCACATATTAAAAGAAAAAGGGGGAGAAAATCATATAGTAATCTTAATAGATGCAGAAAAGTTATCTGATAAAACATCCTTTCATGACTAAAAAAAGTCTTAATAACAAAACTCTTAGCAAACTTTTAATAAAGGAAACTTCCTTAATGTGATAAAGAATATTGACAAAGAGTCTATAGCAAACATTACCCGTTTTGATGAAATATTGAAAGTTTTCACTTGAGATGGGAAATGAGACAAAGATGCTCACTATAACCATTTCAATTGTATTTGTATTCAACATGCTTTACTGTGCTAGTTAGTTCAGTAAGAAAAGAAAAAATATAAGTAGAAAGACTGGAAAAGAAGAAATGAAACTGTCATTATTCACAGATGATATTATATACATAGAAAATCCAAAAGAATCAGCAGATACATTACTACACTTAATAAGTGAAAACAAAGTCATTATAAAAAAAATCTATACCAGTAAAAAATAGAAACTGAAATATAAAAGGATGTCATTTAAAAATGGATAGCATCAAAAAACAAATAACTAGGAATCTTATAAAAGATATATTTACAAGACCATTACACTGAAAACAACAAATATTTGGAGAAAAATTAAAGACCACCTAAATTAACAGAGGGAAATACTCCATAGACTGGAAGACATAATAATGTAAAGATGTAAAGATTCTCTCCGAGTTGATTGCAAACTCAATATAATCTGAATAAAAATTCTAGTAAGGGGGCCAGCCCTGTGGCCAAGTGGTTAGGTTTGTGTGCTCTGCTTTGGTGGCCCAGGGTTCAGCTATTTGTATCCTGGGCATGGACCTAACCACCGCTCATCAAGCTATGCTGTGGCGGAATCCCACCAAAAAGAACTAGAATGACCTACAACTAGGATATACACCTATGTATTTGGGCTTTGGAGAGAGAGAGAAAAAATTCTAGTAAGGATTAAAAAAATTTTTTAGGAGGGTGACAATAAACAAGCTGATTCTAGAATTTATGTAGAAATGCAAAGGGGCCAAGAAAAGCTTGGATAATCTTGAAGAACAAGTCTGGAAGACTGACATTACCAGATATAAAAAAATTATAAACTAAATAATTAAGAGAGTGTAAACTGGTACAAGGATAGATAAAGAGAACAGTGGAACAGAACAGATGGCCTAGAAAAAGACTCACAAACGTAGATCTGAAATGTAACAGAGGTATCAACTTAGTGCAGTGAGGGAAGGGATGTTCCTTTTAATGAATGATGACGGGTCAACTGGTTATTCATGGGGGAAAATAAATAAATTATGCCCTCTACCCCGTACTATATTTAAAAATTATTTCTCATGCTAGATGAACTACGGATCTAGATAAAAAGAGTAAAAAATAAAATTTTAGAAAAAAAGAACAGGAAAATATCTTCATGAGCATAGGCTGTGCAAAGATTTTCTTTAAAAGAACATGAAAAGCACTACCCATAGGGAAAAACATTATAAATTGGATTATGTTAAAATTAAGAGCTTTTATTTATCAAAAGATACCATGAAGAATCAACAACTACAGCAAAGTAGCAGGGTATAAAATCAACATACGTAAATCAGTAGCATTTCTATACACTAACAATGAACTAACAGAAAAAGAACTCAAGAACTCAATCCCATTCACAATCGCAACAAAAAGAATAAAATACCTTGGGATAAATTTAACCAAGGAAGTGAAGGATTTATACAATGAAAACTACAAGACTTTCTTGAAAGAAATTGACGACGACATAAAGAGATGGAAAGACATTCCATGCACATGGATTGGAAGAATAAACATAGTTAAAATGTCCATACTACCTAAAGCAATCTACAGATTCAATGCTATCCCAAACAGAATCCCAAGGACATTCTTTACAGAAATTGAACAAAGAATCCTAAAATTCATATGGGGCAACAAAAGACCGCAAATTGCTAAAGCAATCCTGAGTAAGAAAAACAAAGCTGGAGGAATCACAATCCCCGATTTCAAAACATACTACAAAGCTACAGTGATCAAAACAGCATGGTACTGGTACAAAAACAGGTCCACAGATCAATGGAACAGAATTGAAAGCCCAGAGATAAAACCACACATCTATGGACAGCTAATCTTCGACAAAGGAGCAGAGGGCCTACATTGGAGAAAAGAAAGTCTCTTCAACAAATGGTGCTGGGAAAACTGGACAGCCACATGCAAAAGATTGAAAATTGACCATTCTTTTTCACCACACACCAAAATAAACTCAAAATGGATCAAAGACCTAAAGATTAGGTCGGAAACAATAAGTCTTCTACAAGAGAATATAGGCAGTACACTCTTTGACATCAGTTTCAAAAGAATCTTTTCGGACACTATAACTCCTCAGTTGAGGGAAACAATAGAAAGAATAAACAAATGGGACTTCATCAGACTAAAGAGCTTCTTCAAGGCAAGGGAAAACAGGATTGAAACAAAAAAACAGCCCACTAATTGGGAAAAAATATTTACAAGCCACTTATCCGACAAAGGGTTAATCTCCACAATATACAAAGAACTCACACAGCTTAACAACAAAAAAACAAACAACCCAATCAAAAAATGGGCAGAGGACATGAACAGACATTTCTCAAAAGAAGATATAAGTATGGCCAATAGACACATGAAAAGATGTTCATCATCGCTAATCATCAGGGAAATGCAAATCAAAACTACACTAAGATATCACCTTACACCTGTTAGATTGGCAAAAACATCCAAAACCAAGAGCGACAAATGTTGGAGAGGTTGTGGAGAAAAAGGAACCCTCATACACTGTTGGTGGGAATGGAAACTGGTACAGCCACTATGGAAAACAGTATGGAGATTTCTCAAAAAGTTAAAAATAGAAATACCCTATGACCCAGCCATCCCATTACTGGGTATCTATCCTAAGAACCTGAAATCAGAAATCCCAAGAGTCCCTTGCACCCCTATGTTCATAGAAGCATTATTTACAATAGCCAAGACGTGGAACCAACCTAAATGCCCAGAAACTGATGATTGGATAAAGAAGATATGGTATATATACACAATGGAATACTACTCAGCCATAAAAAAGGAAAAAATTGGCCCATTCGCAGCAACATGGATGGACCTCGAGGGTATTATGTTAAGCGAAATAAGCCAGACAGAGAAAGACAAACTCTATATGACTCCACTCATAGGTGGAAGTTAACATATTGACAAGGAGAACTGATTGGTGGTTACCAGGGAAAAGGGGGGGTGGGGAGAGGGCACAAAGGGGGAAGTGGTGTACCCACAACATGACTAACAATAATGTACAACTGAAATCTCACAAGGTTGTAATCTACCATAATATTAAAAAAAAAAAAAAAAGATACCACGAAGAGAATGAAAAGGCAAGCCATAGAGTGGGAGAAGATATTTGCAATCTAACAAAAGACTTGTATGTGGACCAGAAAAAGAATTATAAGTCAATAAGACAATCTACTATGGGCAAAACTTCAACAGGAACTTCACACACAAAAAATATGAAAATGCTAATGAGCAGATGAAAAGGTGCCCCACCTCATTACAAGAGGAAAGTTCCAATTAAAACCACAACAAGACAGTAGTACATACTAAACAGATGGCTAAAATTGAAAAGATGGATAGTAGCAATTTCTGGTGAAGATGTGGAAAGATAGCCATTCTATATGCTTTGGTGGGACTATATACATTGGTACCATCACTTTGGAAAACTGGAACTAAAATATAGAACTCTTCTGTATCACAACTGTGGTGGTGGTTACATGATCTTATGCATTTGTCAAAACACACAGAACTTTACAAGATAAAGGGTGAATTTTACTTATTAAAAAAATTAACCCAGGGGCCAGCCTGGTGGCACAGTAGTTAAGTTCACTTGTTCTGCTTTGGTGGCCCAGGGTTCACCAGTTCGGATCCCAGCTGTGGACCGATGCACCGCTTATCAAGCCATGCTGTAGCAGGCATCCCACATATAAAGTAGAAGAAGATGGGCACGGATGTTAGCTCAGAGCCAGTCTTCCCACACAAAAAGAGGAGGATTGGCGGCAGATGTTAGCTCACAGCTAATCTTCCTCAAAAACAAAAAACCAAAAAAACAAAAAACCAAGAAAAAAACAAAGAAAGAAAAAAAAATTAACCCACATACGAAAGGAAACCAAAATGGACTACAAACTCTAACAAATGAATAATGTAACCACACTAAAGTGGATGGAATAAAATAACTAACCTAAGTTACTTTGGATAACAATATTTTGACTAGACACTGTAGGGCTAAAGACAAAAAGAACTGTAAAGAAACAGTGTACTTTGGTAAGTAAATATGTTTCTCACAAGGGTATGGGTAAGCAATTCAAAACTACTTTAGGATGGAACAAATAAGTAAACATATTTTAGATCATGAGAGCCAGAACTTTCAATGACAGAGGAAGAAGCTATAAATAAGGAAAGGAGGAAGGCTAGAATGAACTCTGTGTTGTTGGACTGGAATCAAAGATGTCACTTTGAGCTCATGGAATTAAACATATAAACAAATAGATATAGAAATAAATATAGATGGGTGTGTATGCATAGGTTATTATACATACACATATTGCCAATCTATTCGCTAAGAGGGCCTGGAAGCAATTATACTCAAGTAGCAATAAGCTTATCTAGCACCCAGATCTGGGTTTCTAAAAATCAATTGTCAATAAAAGGAACTGGAGTTACTTGAAGTGGCTAATTCCAGGACCGAGGCAGGGAAAATACAAGGGCCTAGAGCATCTTATGTTGTCAAACAGTAATGTAGTGCGCAAAAAAGGATGGGGACAGGGTCAGATAAAAAGTCTATAGGACTTGGTAATTCTGTTGCAAAAAGAGGCAAAACTAATTGCTAGCAGCAGAAGCCAAAATAATGGTTACCTTTGGTGGGGGCAATGATTAGGAGGGGAGCACATGGGGTAGCTTCTAAAGTGCTAGAAGTGTTCTATTTCTTGATATGGTGGTAGTGACACAGGTGTGTTCACTTAATGAAAAGTTACACCAATTTTACATGTATATTATACTTCAAAACAAACTATACAAGATGTTCCATATTTTGATTATGGTAGTTCTTACATGTTATTTAGTAAAATATGTGTGCATTTTACTATATGTAATCTATACCTCAAATAAATCTGACTTAAAGGTCCTTTGAGAAATAAACACTATAATAGGGTTAACATTTTTGCCTGGTTGAGGTTGTCTTCTATTTTGCTTTCCAGCTTTGACAGAAAGGTAGGAGTTGAAAGAAGTCTCATTTCTTGACAGGCCAGAGATCACTAAAGCATACAAACCATGCCCCAAAGATACTACTTTGTCAGGAATGTGACAGTTCCACATATGTTATTCTGAATTGTTTTTGATCTCTTGGCTAATTAAAGGGACTTTCTGTTTTGTGGTTACAAAAACCTAAAAATGGAACATGCGCTAATAACTTAGTTGTTTATATTCATAGTCAAGAAATATAAATTCTTTAAAATATCTGGTAAGAACTTTTTTCTATGAATGTCATACACAGACATTCTGAAAGAATGCTACCTAATTTGTTCTATCCACATCATCACCAACCTATGCCAACAAGATCATCACTTAAAATCAGTTTGGCTGTAGCAGAGGTAACATTTTCAAAATGATTTAATAATATTTTGTAGCAGTAGGGATTGTGATGATGTGCTGACATTATTCTTCTGCTGCTGAGATTGTTTTCCCTCAGAATTTGCATTTTCTATTACATACTTTCTGTGCTTTATGCCTACAACAATTGCAAATCATATTGACCTTTTCTTACAGAGTAATGGACAGCATTGAGTGTTTTCAAAGAACATGAAAAATTAACTAGTAAAAGGGGTGACAAGTTTCTTTAAGGACTCAGGAACATGAAGACAAGTAACTTAATAATCCCATTTACTTAGAAATTGACAAAGGGCACTAAGATGACACTATTTTAAATTATAAGCTCCTCAAAGGCAGGAGACTATTGAAAGTGATAATGTAGATTGCTTGTAAGAGTGGATGAGTCCTTCATACTTTGTGATTGATCAAGAAAGACAAGCATTCACCAAGGCCTGACTTACTGAAGTCCGAGATGCTTAGTTACTAAAAGGTTCTGTTTCCATCATTCCACAGGATTATAGGACTTGAGGTAACATTATCAAATCAACTAACCCAGTGGTTCTCAAAGTGAGAAATGGAGGATAGACAGCATTGCTGTATCACCTAAGAGAGTTTTTTTAACAAATACACAACCCTATACTCCCCTTCCCCCAGACTCCACCACTCCCATTCTCATAAATCTTCTTGAGGAAGTATATTCTAATACGTCTTACAGGGATATATCAGATTGAGGGGAAGGCGGCTTTTATGAAGGCAGGGCTGTATTTACCAAAGCACCACTAGGTGATTCTGATATGATAGCATTAACCTTCCAGTTAAAAATGTCTCGCCTAATCCATTTTTTCCCTTTGGGCAAAATTACAATTCAAATAGCCCAGAAAGAATTCTGAAAGTATTCAGAAAAATCTACAATTTATTCTTCAGGGTACCTATTTCATTGTCTCATAAGAGCCACTGTGTGAAATGTATTATTTTCAATTTATAACAAAAGGTCTATTACTTTTTCCAATTTTTAGTGATATATTTAGTACAGAAACTTGGAGAAATTTAAACTTTCTACAAAGACATATATATGTATAAGTGTGTAATGTATGTATTTTTTTCACTACAATCCTTAACATAATAAGGTGCTAATATACAAAGACCTCATTAGTAGCTGCTGTCCAGTAGGTAATAAAATCCATAGTCTTAGTTTTCTTAAATTTATAGACACAGAAATGGTTTCCTTGATCTGACTCTCATGCCACCTAACAGGTGCATTCAACATTTATTAAAAGGATCAAAATGGACAGAATCATCTTTTCTTTCCCTTTCCTTCATTCCCAGCCTCTTACTCTTATTACTTTCCAGTGTTCTGTTGTGTCCTCCCTCCCAACCCCTCTGCAAATCTTGGAACTCAACTAGCCTGCAAGCAATGAGACAATCAATGATTGATATGTGACAAAACTTCTAGGCTGGATGGATACTCAATCTGAAGTACAGGTGACCAAAAAAATAGGGTAAATGGAAAAGACTTTAGATTTAGAAAATCTAGGCAATTTAGAGAAGAGGAATTCAAAGAATTACACTTATAAAATAAGAGAAAGTGGTTTATAGACACTGTATCTCAAAAGGAGAAAGGTCTCTAGAATTAAATACCAAGAGAACTGATTTTGTTACATTATTCTTACATGCCACAAACTTAGTATTGATCATTTAAAAATACTCTATAGTGTGAGGTTTAAGGAACAATGGTTCCTAATTAGTGTTTTAATAAGTGTGTTAGCACTGCCTTGTGCCATTCTGCAACGTCATTTATGGTAAATTAAGGAACACTTTCCCTTCCCATCTTCCATTAGTGTTTTAATGCTAGGAGGTAGGGAAAAAACTGATCCATATTCAAGAGGAAAGGAGGAAAAACAATAACAAATTGGCATCTCTTCTGTGAATTGCCCCACAGGCCAAGCATTTTTATGTTCTTAATCATTATTAAATGACTTAACATGACACCCAGAGCTTGACGAATGATTGCATCCTGACATGAGAACGAATTACAAATGAAATGAAAGATCAAGCTGTATTAGAGGATTGCCTCTGGGAAATGAAAATCTTTAATTCTCTTTTATTATTGACATTTATTTGGCCGCCATGAATAACAACACAGCAAAGAGATTCAGCTATGCTTGTGCACTGAATAGCTTATCCCAGGGCTCAAAACTGCATTAACATTTATCATATTTGCTTTTGTAGCTGACACTACTGAACAGATTCTCCATCCATCTTGTATTTATCATGCATTGCAGATACAGTACATCCTCTAATTTAAGTTCATTTTCATATAGGAGGAACAGCAAAGATTAGCCAATGTCTTTGCTCAAATAAATTCCTGCTGGTAAGCATTCCTAAGAATGGTTTAATAGATTTAATAAAGAACAAAATGAGTTGACAAGGAAACTCAGTCATAGGAAGGGGAGGCTAATTTAAAAGGTTTCAATTTTGGGAAAATTGTGCAAATTCACAATGAGGAAGACAATTGTACAATATGTATATCTGCAATAATATAAAGCCTTAAAATAAATGTCTCCATAAAGAGCAACCAAATAGCATTTCATGAATCTGAAGGCAGTACTACAGTTCCTATAAGATAAGAAGTCTGCATGTTTTTCAACTTTCCAAACAGTGTTCATTGCTAAGACAGGAACAGGGCATACAATACAGAAAGACAGGAATTCAGATAGTTATTATCAATGTAGGGATATCTTTTCATAACTTGTTTCTTTTCTCTCTTGTACAAATCAACAATGTGGCTTTCCTGTCACAACAGGAAAAGATTATTATATCATACCTAGTGCCTTTGCTTACATGATCTTCTTTGACTGGATTGTCATCCTTTCTTTAAATCCTTCCTACAATTCAAGGCTTACCAACGATATCAAAGTATCTTGGGAAAACCACTTAATATCTCTGAATCTTGTCTGAAAAATTATTTTTTAGTGTTCTTTGTTTTTTATACTTTTAATTATGGAAAATCTTAAACATATACACATAATGACCACCCGTCATATATCCATCACCCAGCTTCCATAATTATTAACTCATGATGAATGTCATTTCATCTATAACCCCACTTCCCTATTTACCACTCACTGAACTATTTTGAAACAAATATTTTTTGAAGTAAATCTCTGAATCACGCTTTTGACAATTCTAAAATAAGAAAATTGGAATGAATTAATTCTAGGTTCCCTTCTCCCCAAAATTTAACAATAATTTCTTCTTTGGCCCTTTTCAGGCTTATAATATTTAATTTAGCAAAAATTTACTTCATATTCACTATAACATCTTTTTTTAAGTTTTATTGATCTCCTTCTTTGAATCAATACAACCCATATTATCTGTAGCAATAATTTAGGAGTATAACTATACTTCCTTTTATTTATATTTTGATGTGTATTAATTTTATTTCCCAGTTAGATCTTTAAGGCTCATATCTTAAATTTCAGTGCTCAGCAGAATACTGAACCAACACAAAGGTAATAATTGCTACTGTTTTAATAATTATTAATTAACTGATTGATTTTAATCTTAATGGTTCAGACAGAATTAAAAGGTTTGGGGTCAGCCCCGTGGCCGAGTGCTTAAGTTCGCGTGCTCTGCTTCGGCAGCACAGGGTTTCACGGGTTTGGATCCTGGGCCAGGACATGGTACTGCTCATCAGGCCACGCTGAGGCAGTGTTCCACATAGCACAACCAGAAGGGCCTACAAGTAGAATGTACAACTATGTACTGGGGGGCGTCAGGGAGAAAGAAAAAAAGAAGGAAAAAAAAAGATTGGCAACAGATGTTAGCTCAGGTGCCAATCTAAAAAAAAAGGTTCATATTTTGGCTTTAATAGTAGATAGCATCATCTTGACAATATTAATCATTTTAATCAATAAAATGTTTACTAGATGAAATTCTTATTCTATTTCTATGAGTGCTATAAAATAGATGGCTGAATAAAAACAGAAGTGAGGTTTTTTTTCTTGAAGTTTAAAACTGAAGAAGTAATTTATTTCTGGATTTTGTTTATTCACAATTAGATAAATTTATTTTATTAAAGTATAGGTATCTGGTAAGTAAAATGTTCTGGGTTTTTTTCCAGGAAGGACATTTCTAGACTGACAGTATCTCCAAAATGTTAAAGTAAATAAACCAAACCAAAGTGGATTTACTCAATTGAATTTTAATAAATTATCTTCTTGAAAATAAAATATTTTCTACTGAGATAGAAGGTAGGTTTATTAAAATTAAAAACTATAAAAGGAGGGCTGGCTTGGTGGCATAGTGGTTTAAATTTGTGTGCTCTGCTTCGGTGGACAGGGGTTCGCAGGTTCAAATCCCAGGCACAGAGCTTATGCACCACTTGTCAAACCACGCTGTGGTGGCATCCCACATAAAATAGAGGAAGACTGGCATTGATGTTAGCCCAGTGACAATCTTCCTCAAGCAAAAAGAGGAAGATTGGTAACAGGTGCTAGCTCAGGGCCAACCTTCCTCACAAAAAAAAACAAAACAAAACTATAAAAGTACATTTTCACAGAAATGGAACAAACAATCCTAAAATTTGTATGGAACCAATAACGCCCCCAAATAGCCAAAGCAATCTTGAGAAAGAAGAACCAAGCTGGAGGCATCACATTTCCTGATTTCAAACTATATTACAGAAATATAGTAATCAAAACAGCAGGATACTGGCATAAAAACACTACACACATATAGATAAATGGAATAAAATAGAGAGCCCAGCAATAAACCAAAGCATATATGGTCAATTAATTTATAACACAGGGAGCCAGCTCTGTGGCTCAGTGGTTAAGTTCGCGAGCTCCGCTGCGGCGGCCCAGGGATTGGATCCTGGGCGCGGACATGGCACCGCTTGTCAGGCCATGTTGAGGCAGCGTCCCACATCCCACAACTAGAAGGACCTGCGACTAAGATATACAACTGTGTACGGGGGGGTTTGGGGAGATAAAGCAGAAAAAAAAAAAAAGGTTGGCAACAGTTGTTAGCCCAGGTGCCAATCCTTAAAAAAAAAAAAAATTTATAACACAGGACCCAAAAATATACAATGGGGAAAAGACAGTCTCTTCAATAAATGGCATTGGGAACACTGGACAGCGACATGCAAAGAATGAAACTGGACTGCTATCTTACAACACACACAAAAATCATCTTAAATTGGACGAAAGATTTGAATGTAAGACCTGAAACCATAAAGCTCTTAGAAGAAAACATAGGGGTAAGTTCCTTGACATTGATCTTGGTGACGATTTTTTGAATCTGACACCAAAAGCAAAGGCCACAAAAGCAAAAGTAAATGTGTGGTACATCAAACTAGAAAAACTTCCGTACAGCAAAGGAAACCATCAGCAAAATGAAAAGGCAGCCTATGGGATGGGGAAAAAATTTTGCAAATCATATATCTGATAAGGGGTTAATATCCAAAAGACTTAACTCATATAACTCAACAGTAAAAATAACAATCCAATTAAAAAATGGGCTGAGGATCTGAATAGACATTTTTCCAAAGAAGACACACAAATGGCCAACAGGTACATGAAAAGATGCTAAACATCACTAATCATCAGGGAAATGCAAATCAAAACCACAATGAGATGTTACCTCATACCTGTTAGAACAGCTATTGTCAAAAAGACAAGTAATAAGTGTTGGTGAGGATATGGAGAAAAGGGAACTCTTGTGCACTAGTGGTGGGAATGTATATTGCTGCAGCCACTACGGAAAGCAGTATGGAGGTTCCTTGAAAGATTAAAAATAGAACTACCACATGATCCAGCAATTCCATGTCTGGGTATTTATCCAAAGGAAACAAAAACACTAACTCGAAAAGATACCTGCACCACCATGTTCACTGCAGCATTATTTACAATAGCAAAGGCATGGAAACAACCTAAGAGTCCACTGACGAATAAAAAGATAAAGAAAACATGGTGAATATATATACAATGGAATATTAATCAGCCATCAAAAAGAAGGAAATCCTGCCATTTGCAACAACATGGATGGACTCTGAGGGCATTAGGCTAAGTGAAATAAGTCAGATGGAGAAAGGCAAATACTGGATGATCTCACTTATATGTGGAATCTAAAAAAAACCTCAAACTCATTGATACAGGGAACAGCTTGGCTGTTGCCAGAGGCAGGGCTGAGGGGGTATGGGGAGGGAGCAAAATGTGTCAAGGTAGTAAAAAAGAGAAAAAAACGTTACATTGTTTTGAATAAATTATAATAGAAAGAATATAGAATTTTGTTATGAATGATTAATCTCCATAAAACTGGGTTTCTCACAGTTTCTACATGTACCTGTAGCCATTATGGTGTCATCTCTCCCTTGGGTGAAAATCACGATTCGCTGCCTCTTCGAGTTCACCTTTGGCAGAGCCTGTGTCTTTCTGGCTATCTCTTTAATGTCTTCAGTCTATTAATGAAAAGGAGGAAAAAATTCTCATAACCAGTACAATAAAGCCAAACTTTATTAGATTAAGGATTAAGCTTCTCATGTTCAAAATAAGAGAGACCTGAATATCTATTAAAAGTTATTTAAAAAATTTTACCACATACAAAAGTAAACAGAATAGTACAAACCTCCAAGGAAAACCCACCATTGGGCTGCAACAATTTTAAATTTATGATGAATCTTATTTCATCTATACCTTCATCCATCTGCCTTTCATATTATTCTGAAGCAAATCCCAGATACTATATCATGTCATTTGTAAATGTTTAGTATGTATCTCTGAAAGGTAAAGACTTAAACATAACCACATAACTGTAATCATATTTTGAAAAATTCACAATAATTCCTTAATATCAGCAAATACCCAGTTAGTTTGCAAGTTTCCAATTAAAGAGAGATTTGTAAAAAGAGGAATGTTGAATTATTTTAGAGGTCTGCAGAGCATAATTATGCTGTGGAAATAACATGGTTGCTATAATGCCCAATTTTTCAAAGAACTAAAATGAGAGGAAGATGCCAGCCATTTCCTACAGACTTAATTTTCTTTAAAAAAGACAAAGCTTAAAAAATTACAAATTAATCTAGAAACCCTGATGCTATTTTTCATATAGCATAGGCCGTGAAGTTTTACATCATAAATGTTGAAACTTAAGATCTAACTCATAAGCCATAGGCAGGACTTTTAGAATCATGTTTTCAACAATTTTAGATAATTTAAAAATCCATGTCTGAATTCAGTGGGCCTCTAAAATTGTCCATGGTTTCAGCTTTGTTGGTAGTTTACTGTATCACTGTGCAAAGTTTCAAACAGTTATGGAGAGAGAAATATATCTGAGTGGCATAAAAGATGTTAATTAGGACATACAGGGGGCCGGCCCAGTGGTGTAGTGGTTAAGTTTGTGTGCTACACTTTGGCAGCCCAGGGTTCACAGGTTCAGATCCTGAGCATGGACCTAGCACTGCTTGTCAAACTCTGCTGTGGTGGCATCTCACATAAAATACAGGAAGATTGGCACAGATGATAGCTTAGTGACAATCTTCCTCAAGCAAAAAGAGGAGGATTGGCAACAGATGTTAGTTCGGGGCCAATGTTTCTCACCAAAAAAAAAAAAAAGGATATACAGGACCGAAAAATTTAAGTAAGGGAGGCAGACAAATCATTCTGGTCACAAACAACATCAGAAACCATGACATTTTAAAAGGTATGACAATCTTCAGTGAAATATTTATATGTTGTTTGTTCACTAAATACTTAAATTCCAGATGCTATATGAAGTTAAGCTTCTACTACACTTAACATGATGATTCCAGAGGACTGTTCTTTCTGAAAAGACACTTCTGGTAGGACAATGCTGTTGACCTTTCAAACATGCTGACTATTTTACTTTTGACTGCTTATTGTAGAAGAGAACTAAGCCTGAACTCTGATAAGATGAGAAAAGAAATTCCCTAGGTTTTGCTGGCAAGACTATTAGAAATCACTAGTAATAGCTGAAAGGACCAAAAAAATGCCATATAATAACAATGTCTTCACTGTCTTAAATAAATGTATACATTTAATTAAAATGACTCACATATTCTCCCAATCTCCCTACCACACATATATTTTACGACAGTAGGATTTTTGCTTATGATTGAGTACAGTTCATATTTAATAAAGATAAGAGGCAAACTCCAGAAACAGATTCACTTTATCATCTTGGGAGCAGAATCTTATGCATGTGCTGGATGTTTTTAAAATAGAGGTCTTTCTTCAAGGTGGTATAAAGAATATATTAAGAATGACATTCCACTGTTGTCTTCAACCAACCCTGTGAGAAGATATTTTTTTATGTGAGTTTTGGTAACCTAATCAAAGAAATCTTACTTATGTCTCAAATTAAATCTTATAAAAACGGTAACTGAAAAAGGGTGAAATAAACTTTCCAAATATAAAACATAAATTTTTACAGAAAAGTTAAGCTTTATTCTATTTGTATCATATCTATAGCTCATATAAAACCTCTTTGTCCCTGTGGGATCACCGTCAGTGAGCACCAAATCTAAATTTCTCACTATGCCTTGTGCAGCCACTGCTTTGCTCTCAATAGCTGATCTCCATCTAGTATAAAAACTCGTGTGAAAACCTCAATTTTGTCTTCCCAATGCTACAGATTTCTAGCTCTGTATTCCTCCCACCCACATGGTAGATTCTTCTCCCGTATACTTGGGTTAACATATCTTAACAGAATGGTGAAATTACAGGGAACTTTAGAGTATGATATACCTGGATTTACTATTTGTGTGATGTTGAGCAGGTAAATAAACCTCTCTGAGGATCCATTTCCTCATCTACAAAACTAAGAAAATGATATTTATGTTAAAAGATGTAAGGAGTATCAAGGTATCTCCCTCTAAGATACTTATTTGCTATAAAAGGAAAAATAGTAATGTTACAGTGGAGAAAGTTGACAGACATCACTTTACCCCAGTGATCAAATTTAGTGATGCTAAAATTAGTGGACAAAACAGGATATTTGCATAGTCCTAAAATATCACCCCCAAGATATTTATTAACTATAGTGGGAAAATAGTAACTTTACAGAGGATAAACTGGCAAACACCACCTTAACCCAGTGACCGAGGGCAACATTATCAAGAATAAGATATTGGGAAATCATATACATCCCTGATATGATGCAATGAGAAGGGCACATCCTTTCTCTGGTATTTCCATCAAAAATGCATGACCTCAACTTAATTATGAGAAAATATTAGACAAACTCAAATTGAGGGACATTCTACAAAATGACTAACAAGTACTCCTCAAAGTATCAACCACCAACAACAAGGAAAGAATGAGAAACTGTAACAGATAGGAAGAAACTAAGGAGATATAACAAATAAATGCAAAGTGTGATCCTGGATTAGATTCTGGAACAGAAAAAGGAAATTAGAGGAAAAACTGGGGAAATCAGAATAAAATATGTAGTTCAGTTATTGGTATCGTACTAATGGCAATTTCCTGGTTTTAATGATTATATCTTGGTTAATTAAGATGTTAACATTAGGGAAAACTGACTGAAGGGTATCTGGGAACTCTCTGCACTAGTTTTGCAAATTTTCTAAGCCTAAAATTATTTCAAAATAACAAGTTATAAATAGTTGTGAGGATGAAAAAGGATAACGTAAGTGCAAGAATTTAATGTAACATTTAGAACATGCTAAGTATTTAATAAATATTAATTTCTTTCCTCTAATGAGTGTAATACTCTCCAAATCTGTCATATGCTGAGGGTGCCCCAAAATCTCTAGAAAGGGCCTCAAGAGTTTTGAGTGTAGAGAATTCAATTATGGCATCTAATAATGAAGGTGAAAGAGGAAAAGAGGGAGAAGTAGAAGAAAGCTCATACAATTTAGCTGTGAGCCTGCATATAGCTCTGAAGTATATGTATATACTCATGTATATAGCTCATTAAATCTTAACTTTTCTAGGCAGTAGGTGTTATTACTACATTCCCTTTTTATAGATGAAGAAACTGAGTCACAGAAAAGTTAAGTGACTTCCTAAGGTCATTAATACACTAAGTGGAGCCAAGACTGGCACCCACAAAGTCTAACTCCAAGGATTACACTCTTAACCACTGCTCCATGCTATCCACAAATTGCACTGATTCTACAAATTCTGGCAATGTGCTTTCTGTCGTTGTTATCACACAACTAAAGCATGTTCATCTCAAATCATTTTTCTGCCACATTCACAAGTCATTGACAATCTTGTATTCAAGCTTGCTATTTTTTCTTAATTATTCTGGCTTGTATTTTACCCTAGTGAATTTCAATATTTGAATTTCAAGATATTTCTCATTTTCCAAGGTCATTTGGAAATCTAATCTTCTCCTCCAACATGTTAGAATGTGAGAAAGAAGTGTAGTTTATATAGTAAAGAATACCAGACTTAGAGAGCTGAGCTCTGGTTCTGGCTCCATTATATATTAGCTATGTGACCTTGAACAAATCATGTAGCTTTTTTAAAAATCTCTTGAACTAATATGGTAATACATGCCCTACCTGCCCTCGAAGGTTTGTGTGAATATTAAATGTATTAATGATATGTTAGAAAAGGTTTTATAAACTGTGAAGCATTTTATAAAGGTAAAAGTATGCTTTTATTGTCATTGGTGATAAAATACCTTAAATTTAGCATTGTCTTCCAAATTAAAGAATATAGTCTCTTCATTCCGTTTTTAACAACCTGGTGATATAAATGTTAAACAATACTGTCACAATCTACCTACACCTGTAGAATGCCAATTGTGGTGTTCCCACACATTGCCTCACTTAACCATAGCATATTTTGTTTTCCAACTAGAAACTTCTGTAATAATTAAGGTGTTCATATGATGTGTCAGTCTCCAGTCTTAACTCATACTACACTCCTCTTCACTCACTCCACTTCACTCATTCAATGTGACTCCAGTCACTGGCCTTCCGTCAGTTCCTGAAGTACACAGTAATTATGCTCTTTCTTGTTTTTTTTTTTTTTTTTTTTGCTCCTTATTTGAGGGCCTTTATACTCTTGCTCCTTCTGTTTGAAATTTGTTTCCCTGTTTGTTTTGCTTTTTTTCTGCCATGGCTAGATATTCATATTTTTCAAGTTGTACTTCCTCAGAGAGTCATTCCCTGACTATTGTATCTAAAATAGCACCTCCTCCTGTGTTCTCTTTCACAGTACACTCTCTGGTCATTTCCCTCTTGTCTTCAGGGTCTATCAAAGTGTTAGGCACATAGTCAGTGTTCAGTAAAGATTTGTTGAATAAATGATAAAATGAAGAGAATTAGAAGAATATTGTATTTTTTTCCCTTAATCTAACTGTTCTGAAACTGTCTTCTTTTGGTACTCAGTCACCTAGCAAAGCAGCATTGCACTCTCTTAGCCAGCAAGACCTGACTTAATGTTTATTTCCAGAAACTCTGGGTAATCATACTGTATTCTTTATATTTGTGAGGAACACAGGAACTTTAGAACAATCTTGGAGAATTCTTTGGGAATCAATACCTCCTGAACACTCTCTGTGGACTTTCTATCCAGTGCTGATCAATGGAACTTTCTGTGATGATGTGTATGTTTTATATCTGCACTGTCCAAAACGGTAGGTACATTGGCTATAGTGCACTTGAAATGTGCCTAGTGACGCTGAGGAAATGAATTTTAAATTTTACATAAATAGCCACATGTGGCTAGTGGGTGCTGTATTGGATAGCACAATTCAATGCTTTACTCTCTCAGTGGTTTAAGATGATAGAGTTGTCATTGGTCAGAGAAAGAATACAAGTCTGGGATCCTCTAGGTAGAGCCATGGGCTGTGGGGAAAGTTGGAAAAGGGAAAAGGATTACTTTATTTCCTCTATAGTCATAAGTTTTATATCTTAGAGATCTAAAGTAAGAAAATTAAAATTTGTTGCTTAGAGTAAAACTAAATAAATTACCCAATAAGGAAGGTATGAATCCTCTTTATCATTAGGCACATACTCTATTGCACAGAGAATGAAAATACAAATAATATTCATTTTTAGGTTTTGGAGGTATTTTCTTCACTTTATTTAAATCAACTTTCAATACAGCTTTTAAAAGCCTTCTTAATGAAACACGCTTTTAAGAATCTTATTTTTATTCAGGTTCTAAAAATACAAAACTTTTATCGGCTCAGCTCAAGATAAGACAGATTTAAAAACACATTGCAGTCTGAACTGATTTTCCAGAATAATAAAAGGCCTCATGAAACTTTTTACCCCAAGAATTGTCATTTTAAATTCTTAGCAGGTCTGTCATTTAAATCAGGCACTATGCAATTTTCCATCACCTATATATATAAAAAAATCCTCTCTATTCTGCTTTGTGCTCTGCCCAGCTCCAGTTTTTATCTCATTCTCCAGTGCCCTCCTAAGCTGCCTCTTCTTACTCAAAATTGCCCAATTCATTTTAAAGATTAAAGATTTTTTTTAAAAGAAAGATTATCTAAAATTTTGCAGAGAAGCTAACCAGAATATCATAAACAATGCCACTGAGGATATTTCCTGATGAATAAACACTGGTTATTTTTAGAGGCATTTGGATTGTCTGTTAGCAGACAGATCACTAGTGGCAATACTCAGTGGTTTTGGGAACTGATGGGGATTTATAATAGAAAGTGAGTGTAGGAAGGCAGAGATGGTGGGAAGAAAAAAATGCTCACCTTTCTTTTTATCTTTTCTTTTCTCTCCTCTCATTCATGCCCAAAATTTAGAGGTAAAATTAAAGTTGGGAGGGATAAAATGCAGATTTTGTCTAGTCTGTCACGCTAGGCTTGAGAGCACTGACACATTTTCATACACATTAAACTGTTAAGATAAACTGATTTATTCTTGTTTGACTCTTTAAAAATACGAAGTTTCATACCTATGTCTAATTGACTAAGGAAACTTTAATGGCATTTGAAAATCACTGAATTTCTCTAGATAGCATTCCACACATGGATCATATTTTATTAACAATACTTACTTGAGGTTATTCTACTCAAGGCTCTTATATATTCTGCAGTGCTTGTAATATTTTAGGGAACAGATGAAGGGACACATCAAGACACTGTGTGCGTTATTCATCTAACATATCACCGTCAACATCACCAAAAGAGCAGTTTTGCTATGTCAGGAGGTAATAAGGTATATTCCTACTATAATCGTCATCACTTTGCTTATATGCTGTAATCAATTATGGCAAATTTATGGTTAAAAGAAATAATTCTAGAATCATTAAGTAAGAACTAATGGAAGGGTTAATATGGTGCTGGTTGGTAGAAAATAGAAAAAGCAGTTTGTTGCTAAGACTGAATTTAAACCAGGCATATTCAAAGCAAGTAGTTCAAGGGGGCAATAGAAGTATGAAGTAGTCAGGTTTAATAAACTATTTAAAAAAATTATTATCTAGGCACTACAGAATCATAATCATTTATTATGCAACCTGTTATATTTCTAAGCATCTACCAAACTGGTTATTTTCTAGAACCAAAATACATTTTTTATGTTAGCACAGAAAACAGGGCACAAATTTAAGTTTTACAAGCTTTTATCTGTGGAGAATTTTGATGTAACAACAGAGAATATCAATTGTTAATATTAAAATTTAACATCAATGAAAGTTTAAAACATGACAGAAAACATCTACTTATATTCTCATGATCAAAACACTTGACTTTTAAATTGAATATTCCTCTGGTTACATCTAGTCCTGTATATCAATAGCCAGTTTGGGAAATTACAAAGTGAAACTTAAATTTGATTAAAAAAATATTTGGAAATCTTTACTCCTTCTTCCACATTGATTCAACCTTATATTCACAAGAATATGGTAAAACACAAAAAGCAAGCACCCAAGAAATTATCACAGTACCTAACAGTTGAGTATTATAAGGCAAAGTTTCCTATCCTGATATAGTTTTTCCATAGGATCTTGACAGTAAAGTAGAATACTTAAACCACATGCTCACTGTCTTCCTCCAAGAAAAGGAAGCTCTGTGTCTGGCTGTCAAGTCTTACGACATGGGTAACATGCACATGTATTACAGTACTTTGTTGCTTGATAATGAATCTGCCTTTCATATATTTAAATAATAGTTCCATCACAAATTCATTCAGCACCTTTCTCTAAAGAGTTCAAAGTGAGCTTACTAATAGATCCAATCAGTGCTTACAGCTTCTCTATCTGGCATACAATACTGAATATGCAAATAAGGAGAGAGTGTCCATATTCCAGCTCTAGTCATCTTAAATTTTTTAAATTACTACCATGCGACATTCCAACTTGCCATACAGAACACAGCATTCTGCATAATTCTGGCTCCATAAATATGATAGTCATAAAATTTGTAAACTGAGTTAATTCTTTGTCATTTATCCTGGGGTCAGATTAAAGTCAGCATTTTCTAACAATTGACTAGAAGATGGATATTATATAGATAAAAACATGGTCTTGTCTGTTATGCTAATTTTGCCAACAACAACCACATGGAGTTTTGAATCTTGACAGGATAATACTTTTACCAGGAAAACAGAATCCGGACGTGGAAATTAAAGCCATTTATCGATATTTAGTTTCAAAAAATTTATATGTTTTATGCTATCCAAAAAAAAAAGGAGAAGGAAAAAAAAAGATTCAAACAGGAAGTTTATATGAGCAGAATTTAAATTAATCAGTTCCTAACAACTGTTAAGTACAACCTTTTGGAAATTAATTTGCATAATGATAATCTACATGTAGTGGGGTTGAAATTATTTAAACGACATTATAGTTCACTATTTAGTCTTGCTCCACCACTGCTTTTGCAGCGAATCTTTATGAAATGTAATGTAGCTAATGAGGTAGCTTTTTAACTGAACAAACTGACAGGCCCCATATCTGCAGAGGCAGCTTGAAACCGTGCCCAACCTCTTGGCTTCCCAAGAGGCTTTTCAAAATTCAATAAATAACATCTGTAGGCGATGTTGGGTGCAGACCTAGCAGAGTGCGTCATAACACTGTGCTGGCAGAACAAAGAAACCATGACGACTGCCAAGTTTCCATGGCAACCGCTGCGAGGCTCTGAGAGTATAATAGCACATCAATCACTGTCCAAAAGAACTTCATTATCAGCTAGAAAAAACCTTTAGGATCTGTTTAGTGTGCAATTGCGGGTTAACTCACCTCAAAGCCTTGCTCTCTAGCAAAAGTGGCAGCTTCCTGAAATTAAAAAAAAAAAAAGAACAGTTAATTATGAAGTGCTAGGTAATGAAGAAATAATCCATTTTGAAACTCTGATTCAAACAGCCTTCTTTTTACACAATTATCTCAATATACCCACATAGTTCAATTTTTATTCTTACACCAAAAAAGCTTTCTTTTTTCCTTGGCATAAAAAAAAAGGCAGCATAATGTCAACACACTTCACAAGTTAGAATAAAGAAGATGTAGCGCATGTTTTTACTGTAGCTGTCAGTGAGTTCAGGTGTTTTGACCCCAGCAAAGACAGATAATCATTTGAAACCTGAAGAACACGCCGGTGCTTATGTTTTTAATTAAAACAATATCTTTCAGAAAGCTCTTCTGTCTGTTAATAAATGTAAAGATTCAGAAAAATCACCATTTTGCAATCCCTGATGAAATTTATTCGAGCAAGGATCATCAATCGATGTCAAATTCATTATGTGAAAGGATCATGGGGAACTGGGTATTTCATGGAATCAAAATATTACAGATTATATGCTGGTCACAGGGAGTGAAGTATAACTTAATAATGGAAGGCTCAAGCTGTCATCATCTTAACCCAGTGATCAATCCTACCACTTATTATCATTAATAGTGGGATCACCAAATATCGTGCCTTCTGTTATAATGTAGTACAAAGTACACAGCATTACCTCTAAAGTTTTCTGACCAAAAATTTTTAACATGAATTAATCAAAACTTTAATTCAAAACTTACAGTCTACAGGAAATACAGAGGATAGCAGAACAAGTTAAATGATACACTGAGAAAGCAAATGGACAAATCTGTAAGAATATTCTTCAGGACAGGGGCCGGCCCCGTGGCCGAGTGGTCAAGTCCTCACATTCCATTTTGGCGACCCAGGGTTTCGCTGGTTCGAATCCTGTGATCGGACATGACAGGGCTCATCAAGCCATGCTGAGGTGGCATCCCACATGCCACAACTAGAAGGACCCACAACTGAAAATACACAACTATGTACTGGGGGCTTTGGGGAGAAAAAGGAAAAATAAAATCTTAAAAAAAAAAATGTATATTCTACAGGACAAGTAGCTTGGTGTCTTCAATCAATCAATGTCATGATAAAGTGAGGAGGGGAAAAATGACCAAGAGCAATGTAGAGACCTTACCTGATGCAGTTTTGAACAAACCAGCTATAAAAGACATTTTTGGGACAATTGGAGAAATCTGAATATGAAACAGGAATTAGATAATATGAGGAATTATCAATTTGATATGGAAAACGTCCTTAATTTTTAGAGGTTTATCCTGAAGTACTTAGGAATAAAACAGCATGATATATGTAGCCTACTTTAGAATACCTTAAAAAAAAAAAGTGAAGCAAAAATGGCAAAATGTTAACTATTAAATCTAGATGTATTCAGTATTTCTACATTTTGTCTGTTTGAAAATTATTATAACAAATAGTCCAAAAAAACCTCCCTATTTCCCTTTGACATAAGATGACGAGGTAACAAAAGTTAAACATTAAAGAAATATAGTTAAACATTTTAATACACATTTTTCTAGATATTAAATATCTTAAGGGCACAATCTGATGAACATTGTTATATAATCTAATGCCCTTATAACAGGTTATCAAATGACAAAAACACACCTATGTAACCAAATCCTTTCTCTTTCTTTACTCTTTGCTTTGCGCATATATTTTAATTTTAGGACTGATAGAGAAAACGGAGGAAATAGTACTTTTCAACTCCACTTCCCTCTTGAAAATGGAAAAAAGTGCAGAGAACTGTCAAGAGCCTCTAAATCTTAACTCACATTCCTCCAAAATTATCTTTGCCAAGAGATATTAATAGAAAGATGGGATTTGAGCCTGAGTAGTGAGCAGATCCAACTCGACTAAAACGACTGCTGCACCAAACCATGTAAGGCAGAAAGTACGGTCAATGTCTTCAGCATAAATTTGGGTACTGTCTACATGTTAAGGAAAACACTGGGAAATACAGCATGTATGCACTTATGGTCCAAAATACTAATAATGTGTAGATTTAAACAACCATTTCGAGGGTTTAAAAAGGTTGAAATGGATAATTACAGCTGAACACTGAAGTTAATAAAAAGTGATAAGCTGAAAGTTCAACTCCTTAGGCTGTTCACTAGAGAAGCATAACCTTGATTGAGTTAGCCTTAGTGATGTAGATTAAAAAAACTGAATTATGATCTTGACAATTGGTGCAAGAAAGGTTAGCCTCTTTGACAATTTACTTACAGTAGAATTTTGTACACCATATAGTCAATAATATTTGCTGACGTGGATGTCAAGGAAAAAGATAAGGATCAAAAGACATCAATGCAGTATTTTTCCAAGCTGTCCAACCCAACAATTAACCAAGCGAACTCTTATACGAAAAAGACAACTGAAAAGCTCGGCTAGAACAACTTATTCACATGGAACTTCATCAGAGACATGAAGGAACCCTCGAGGACTATAAGATAAAGTTAATATGAAGAATCTGTATGACTAAAATTGTACTAAGACATAAAAGCTCAAAATTCACATGGAGTAGTTAAATTGCTTTTTTAATGTTCAGTTTTGCTCACACAAATGTAAGAAGCAATTAACTGTGATCTGTTATGCTATAGTAGAACTGACTAATTACAAGAAGGCACATATATAAATGTCAGATCAGTATTCGTTAAGGAAACCAGGCCCTAGGACACTTCCACATCTGTAAACTATTCCAAGTGGTAACATATTTCTGACTGAGGAAGGATATGCTGAAGAGAAGTCAACTCGATTTCCAATCTCAGCACCCCCTCACACAGGTTTGCAGAGCTGTGCCCTATCACTGAAAAGCTAAGCACTTGTTCTAGGGCTTAAAAAGATCTTATCTCCTGACTTACTCCCACCTTCCTTTGATCTGGGGCTGGTGCCCCCTACTCCATTAAAGAAGGCAGCTGGCTCACTTCACTGAAGACTTTCCCAAAGCTAACCTTTGATCTGAAGGTGTTTGTAGATACAAGGATGGAACAACATTTATTTTTTCCTCTCAGCAAAACAAATAAAACAACATAGGGGAATAGTTTGACTCAGTAAGAATTTTAAGCAGGATACTAGTTCTCAGATTCACTGCATTAGGGACAGAAAGAAAAGGCATTAGGTCAGAAAATAGAGAAGAAAAAAGGGGCATACATGGTGGGCAGAAGAGCAAGGCAGGTTCCAAATATCAGGGGTAATTCCAAGTGAACTGATCACACTAAATTGAAAAGGACTTTTTAGTGTGCCTTTGCAGTAAAAGTGAGAAAAGAAAACAAGCAAGTCCCCATCTGTGCTGCCCCAGGGCGCCACGCACTGAGTTTCACAAGTCTAATGAAGCAGTCAGGTTAAAATCCAACTGCAGAGTGGATGTGACATGTGGAGAAGGGCTAGGGTTAGAATAGAGAAGCAGGGTGGTTCCTAATCCATGTGATAATCATTATATTTACAGGCTTTCCATTTTAGATCTGACATCAAAAATCACAAAGGAGGATGGATTAAGGAAATAAACAACTGATACAGAGGCTTTCCTGCTCCCCCGAGAGTATAGCACTTTCATTCATGCATGACAAGCAACAAAAGCAAAACCAAACAGGCCAGGAAAGAGTATTTCTGAGAAGGCTGGATTTCACATTAACACTTCTTTCCATTTTGATAACTTTCACTGTTCTTCAGTTTCTCAGGTCACATTTTCAGAATCCAGTTCCCATTGTTGTCTATGAAGTATCATTTTTGGTTTACAATGAGTGATACTCACATAATACGTCTTTTACAACAACAAAGTCATTTTTTCCTTCCTGGAATTGAGTGTTGTGAATAAAATGACATATAATTAAAGTCTTAGACTCTCATCTACACCACGCTATTTAGGATTTGCAGCAGGCTTGCTGCTTCACTGACCAGACTAAAAGGGTGCTAGTGAAACAACAATCAAGTATGGTTTATTGAGGCGAGGTTTAAAAAAAAAAATCTGAAATTTATGGTTAATGAAAACCATGGAATACTTACATTAAGAGCTATTTAAAGGGATTAGCAAGCCACTATTAAAAAAGCACAGTCTTCGGATTATACAGGAACAGAAGGAGAAACTCAAGTGTGTGTTTGTGTGTATGAAAGACAACTATTTGCTTTATAGTCAATTGAGGAGGAAACAATTTCTCTGCATTCTGTCTGATAATACCCCAGTTTTAATTTATAAAATAGAATTATCTGTACTCAATAGTAAATCAAAACCATAACTTGTCCATATTCTTATTTCAATTCCAACTATTTGTTACTAGATATATAGAAATACAAATGATTTCTGTATATTGACCTTATATCCTGAGACTTTGCTAAATTCACTTATTTGTTGTAGGAGCTATTATTTTGCTTTTGTAAAGATAGTTTTCTATGTTCCTACTAACCATGCCACAAAGTTATTTTGCGAAGTTAGCAAATGCCTTTAAAAAAATTTTCATCTCTCTTTTCTCCAGGGTGATCTGAAGGGTATGACTACTAACTACGACCACTTTACCATAAGCTCATAACCCTTGCCCTGCTGCTTCCTGCTCTGCACTTCAAACCACTGGACCCAGTTAGAACTATTATCTGCTTGCTTATGTTACCACTCTACTTTTTAATCTTAGACATGAGGGGTCCTGGGTGTAGGCTGAAACTTCATGGACTGAAACAAAAATGGGAGAAGGTCCAATTTAGGACCACAGAAAGGTACTTCTGACTATCCACAGAAAGCAGTCCATCCATCCAAAACAAACTACTTTGTTGCTCCAAAGCAAGGAGAAAGCAGAAAATTCAGTGGGAGTCCCCCTGGTCCTCATTCAAGTCATAGGAGTCCAGAGCTTTGGGAAAAGCCAAGGGAGAATGGAGCCACCAAACCAGTTCTGCTGTTTTACTTTGTTCATCTCTCCATTCAACAAGTATTTACCTTCTAAGTATCGTTTTAGGCTAATAGATACTATTATCCTAAAGGTATATCACTGCTACAGTTGTTGCAGAGCTTATAATGGTATTAGACTTTGACTCAGTAATATTGGAAACAATACTATAAAAATGCTAAATGGTGTGGTGTACATCAGTCTAACACACAATGTTATCTGTCTCTCTCTCTATAAATCTATGTATAAAAGTCTCTCTATATAAAATTCATACATTTATATATATACACTTAGATGTATAAAGCTCTCTTTGAATCGCTTTAAATGCAATATAGTACTAGTCAGGAGGCAGTTACAGCCAAATGGAAAGTACAGGGCTTAGACTCAGAAGACCTACACTAAGTTTGCAGTTTTACAGCTCACTTGCTATGTAATCTTGAGCAAGTCACCCAGTCTATCAGTGTATATCCATAAAGTTGAGGCCAACAATATCTATTTCACTGGACTGTTACTAGGAATAAATGAAATATCTAATGTGAAACTGTAAAATCATTTTGCCTATTGAATTTAAGTTCTTGGTAAGATCTCAGGATAGTTTAAACAAATGAGTTCCAGAGCATCCAGAATGCACTCAATGATTTGTTCTATCTGTGGATCATATGTGTAGCAGGCAGCCTCCAAATTGGCTCCCAATGATCCCTGACTGCTGGTATTCAAACCCTTGTATAATTCCTTCCCCTTGAGCGTGGGCTGGATCTAGTGACTTGCTTCTACCAAACATAAGGCAAAAGTGATGGGATGTCTTGTTCATCCATCCTTTTGCTCACATGCTCTCTCTGAGCTCTTGCTCTAGGAGAAATAAGCTGCCACGCAGTGAGTACTCTTATGGAGAGCCCCATGGCTAACAATCAGTGAGGATTTGAGGCTTGCCAACAGCCATGTAAGTGATTTTGGAAGTGGATCCTCCCCTAGCAGTGATATGACTACGGCCCTGGTTGACCTCATCATTATAGCCTTATGAGAGACTGAGTCAGTCATCAAGCTAAGCTGTGTCTAGATTCCCTACCCACATTTTACACGCAAGGAACCTAAGCTTTAGAGAGGCTAGGTAACATAGCCAAATTCAGATATTTTCTCATTCAGATTGTTAGCCCTTAAAAAAATTCTCACAAAAATCAAATCAAAGCAAGCATTGTCAACAGATTATTCACAGGGTGAGCAAATTATGGAAGGATAACTTAGATACATACTATGTAAATGCGTTTGTATAAGTGATTATGGTTATCTATTTCTTCAATATAGATAAACTGGATATATTATCTTTTGCACAAAATTCATTTTTTGGCATCAAGTTTAGTTTCACTTTACAATGTCTTTTGTTATTCTGAAGCAATGGTTACCTTACCAAGATTAGAGTAAGATATTTAAGTAGTGCTAGAATCCTTGAGTGAAAAAAATATTATTGAGGCAAAGCCTAATACCATTTTAAGGTCTGCAACAGACGTAGCAGTGATATACCTCTAAGTCATGGTGATATTTAATAATAAAGAACTACCTGCTGTTTATTTCTTTTCATACAATATATTATAAAGACATGTTGCTGAAGCCTCTAAATATTTCCTCATGTTGTCTTTCAGACTATGAATTACCTTTTCTTTATGCTATCTACAAAATCATTTATGTGCCTTTTTATGAGAATACATTAATGTTATACTATTTTTAATTATACTATATTCTATATATTATTATATATATCAATTACATATAATTATAAATATATAATTATTATATATTATTATAATTATATATCAGTTACATATAATTATATATATAATTACAAATATATATAATAAACATATACTATTTGTACTATAAATATATATACTTAATTACACTATTTCTGATGAGGAAAAGTTTCACTTTGTAAACAAAGTAAATGGAGGCTAGATAAAATTGTTAAGTAAAGTATGAGCCTGGGAACCCCCTTTTAAAATAAATTCCATTAACAAAAATATCTGTATTGATTTTTCCAAGGAGTATAACATACAACTTTTTGGAGATTTTCAACCTGTGCTCTGACATTTATTACCATATGCTTCCTGTCTGAAGAATGCTGAATAGAAATATTATTTGACATTTATTGAGTGCCAAAAACTCTGTGGGGCAATGTATAAGCTATAAAGACACTTATGGCACCTATCCAATAGGTTTATAATAAAAATTAGAGTATATAAATTATACCTCAATAAACGTGACTGAAAAAAACATTAGGCAGCTAAAACACAAGCCAAAAAAATTAGGCTTAGTTTAGAACATACTTAACTCTTTCACAAAGTGATTTATTAGGTGACGTGTCTATTCTAGCAAGGAGAGTTTCTCATTCTCACCTTTAAGCATATTTAATGGTGGTAACTAAAGGAAAACAAAGTTAGGAAAAGTGCTTCGTGAAAATGTGATTGATTAGCTTATTTAGGCTAACTTCGAGAACAATCTATGTTTTTCAGTTACTGAAGAAAGAGAAGAGAGATGATAGCATAAGAAAATTCTCAGGGTAGTAGGCCTGTTATTGGGTATTTTATTTCCATTTTTAATGAGATAACATGTGCTTGGCACAAAGGAGGCACTCATCAAATGTCAATTATTTTCCTTATTTCATTTGATCCTCTTAAAAATCCCCTAAGTATTTTTCTCATTTCACAGATGAAAATCTGAAGGTTCAGGGAGATTAAAATATGTCTAAGACCATAGAGCAGGTGATTGTTATAGCTAGCGTTTGGATCTCAGGCTTTCTGAATGGTCTGTGCTGGTCTGCTACTGATGAACTCTTACAGCTTTGACATGTCTGAGAAAGTCTTTATTTCATTTGCATTCTCAAAAGGTATTTTTGCTGGGTATAGAATTATAGGTTGACAATTGTTTCTTTCAGTGATCCAAGATCTAGCTCGTATTGTTTCAGATGATAAGACTGGTGTCATTCTTATCTTTGTTCCTGTATATATAACGTATTTTTTTAAAAAACAAAATCCTGGCTGCTTTTAAGATTTTCTAATCACTGATTTTATGCAATTTGATTATGATGTTCCTTGGTGTAGTTTTTCTCCTTGTTCCTTCCGCTTGTGGTTTGTTGAGCTTCTTGGATTTGTGGGTTTACAGTTTTCATCAAATTTGGAACATTTTCAGGCTTTATTACTTTAAATATTTTTCTGTTCTCCCTCTCCCTCCCCAGGACTTCAGATATGTACATTAGGTCACTTGAAGGTTTTCCACAGCTCACTGATCCACTGCTTACTGTTTTTCCAAGTCTTTTTTTTTTTTCCCCTCAGTGTTTAATTTTGAATGGTTTCTACTACTATCTTTAAGATCACTAATTACTACTTTTTCCTTTTGCAGTGTCTAATCTCATCCGGTGCATTTTTTATCTCTAGAAGTTGGATCTTTCTAAAATTTTCCATATCTCTCCTTAACAGGCTTATGCTTTCCTTTACCTTCTTGAAATATAAAAGATATTTAGAAATGCTAATCCTTTTCAACTAATTCTAACATCTGTGCCATTTCTGAATTCATTCTATTGATGGATGTTTTTATTCAATTACTGGTTGTATTTTCCTGCTTTTTGAAGGCCAGATAATTTTTGACTGGATACCAGACATTATGAATTAGATATTTTGGGGTAGTGGATTTTTTGTATTTCTTTTTACATTTTTGAGGTTTATTCTAAAATTCAGTTTGGTAACTTGGAAACAGTTTGATCCTTTCCAGGCTTATTTTTAAGCTTTGTTAAATGAGATGAGAGTAGTTTATCTAGAGCTAATTTGGTACTCTAACAATGTAATACATTTTTTGAGTACTAAATAAAACGTCCCATTTATTGGAGGTTTCTCCACTCTGGCTACTGGAGACATAAACTATTATTAGCCTTGTGTGAGTTTGGGGAATGTTCTGCCTGCTCCTTTCCAGTGGTTTTATCCTTGGCCTTGAGTAGTTTTCTCACATACATGTGCTGATCAGTTTTCAGCTGAGACTCCAGGGAGCCCTCTGCAGATATCTAGTGTGTATGCTCTGTCTCCATGCAGCTCTCTCTTCTCCAGTACTCTCTCTTGCAAATTTTAGCCACCTGGGCCTCCTTTAACTCTTAATTGTTTCAATTCAGTTGGACCACTGGGTTTGGGATCCACCTTCCTACACTGCAGACTGGAAACTGTTTAAACAGATGCTATAGCAATGGTAGGGATTCCCTCATTTGTTTCCCTTCTCTCAGGGATTACCATCCTGTGCTGCCTATTGTCTAATGTCTAGCAACTGTTGTTTTATATATTTAGCCTGGTTTTACATCGTTTAAGGAAGGAAGATAAATCTGATCCCTCTTACTTCATTACTAACAGCAGAAGTTGAGTGTGGATCCATCTTAAAGATCCTAAAGTATCCTGGAACAGTCAACAAATTTGTAACTCTATTTATTGGTTTAAAAAGCTTATCTATCAGGCCAAAGACAACACAGATTGATCATTTATCTTAAGCACCTCAGATATTGGTTTTTACACCTTATTGTACAAAGGACATAGTTCCTTTATAGCTCCTGCACTAAATTAGAAACATTCTACTTTACCAGCAATCTACATTTGAAATTGTCTGGAGGGAACTCTACTCAGTTCTAAATCTTCATTTACTTTACCACATCCCATATTATTGTCATTTTCTTGCTTTTTGTCTCACCAAATAGAAAGTTCCAGATAGCTAATAAAATCATTCCATCTTTTTTTTTTCTGGTCTTCCCTTTCAATCAATAGAGGGCTCTACTACAATGCATGATCAATACATTATGTCTGAGATCAGCAGCCTGCAGGACAAATTCAGCCACTGCCTGTTTTTATTAATAAAGTTTCACTGGAACATAGCAATGCTCATTCATTTACATATTGTCTATGTTGTTTTTATGCAACCACAGCAGAGCTGAATACTTCAACAGAGATCATAATACCTGAACTTTTACAGAGAAAGTTGGCCGACTTGCGCATTACACTACGAGTAGGTTATTTATAAGTTTCAAAACAGACTTTTTTCTTCTTTATTGAGTTACCAATGATGGGCTGAAGGTCCTATGGAGAGCAGGCTCCAGTATGTTAGCTTTAAGATAAGTAAAATGTGTATCTTTTGACAGGTCTTATTTCCTTCATTCGCTGGCAAAAAAAATCTAAAAATCAAATCACTTATACTAATAAAAAGACAGTAAAAGACAAGATAAATAACCAATTCTTATGAATTTAGCTACATGTTTATGCAGGAGAATGAGAATGGCATTACTGATCAGTGCTAAGCATGAGATGAAAAGAGGAAGGGGAGATCTCAGATAGGGAGAGATCAGCATTCTTCATTCAGTTCAAATGTTCTTTATATTTTCCCTATTCCATTATTGATGCTTCCCAAGTTACCAGGGTGTGATAATCACTGTCACCATAAATTCTACCCTTCATGGCCATTCTAATGGCCCTAACTTATTCTAGTCCCGGAAGTTTTGCAAAATTAACTCTCAGAAAATAGGGTAAAAACAAAATGAAAACAATATACAAAACACAGAAATGGACAAGTACACTGGGTACAGCTGTTTTTGAAACTACTGAGCAAAATGGCAAAGGTAAGGTGTGAGATATAGCAGTGTAATACGAATGCTGGATAGAGCACCAGGATCTAGCTGTTTTGACTCTAGCTGCAGAACTTATCACAAAAGCTCTCCTATTCTTTGATTCTCTTAGTCTTTTGAGGGAAAAGAGGGAATAGAATTAGAAATTCCAGTAACATTTAAAGTCCAAAATATTACTGGATTAAATTAAAATAAGGGAACACACAGGACTAATCGTAATTTATTAACATAAGAAAATACAGTAAAAACAGAGAAGCATCTAGTCCCTTACCTCCAGTGAAAAAAAGGTAATTCCTCCCCAGGTTAGAATTTTAATCTATGGATTTTATATAAGACACCCCATCCAAATACTACCAATAATCAGTATTATTTTCTTCCTTGTTGCCAGAAGACTCACAATAATTATGCACAGAGTATATTGTAATGCTGCTGTCTCACAAGCAAGTCCAAAACAGAAAAAGCTCAAAATTTTCACAATGCCCAGTGGGAAGTAGCAAGGACAGTCATGGCAGTAACAATCAACACGTTTCTTTTCTTTGTGGTGAGGATAATTTGCCCTGAGCTAACATCTGTTGTCAATTTTGCTCTTTTTTTGCTTGAGGAAGATTAGCCCCAAGCTAACATCTGTGCCAATCTTCCTCTATTTTGTATGTGGTCACCGCCACAGCATGGGATGAGTGGTATAGGTCCATGCCTGGGATCTGAACCTGTGAACCCAGGGCTACCGAAGTGGAGCACACCAAACTTAACCACTATGCCACGGGGTCAGCCCCCAACATGTTTCTTTGCTTTTTTGTTTTTCAACACGTTTCTTAAGAAACCCCCCCCCCAAAAAACAACAAACCCCCAAAAATAAACCCACGAAACTACAAAGAAGTTGAAGGAAAAAAATCTAATGTGCATGAAAAGAAATCAGCCAAATGTACAAGTCAGGCTATTAAAAAAAATAATCATAGAGAAATGAGAGAAAACACCCAACAGAGCACGTAGCAGGTACTCAGTAAATGAAAGGTACTCAATAAATTGAAAGCATGATTCACTTATCCTTGCTGACTATTTCTGAAAAGCTCACACAGCATTTGATAATGAAATGGGAGCCAATCATCTTAGTTTACAAATTAGAATCAAGAAATGTCCGTCTTTCTACTTTACAAAGCTCTTGTCAGAATCTGAGATAACACAAATTATCCAATCCTAGTGCTTTCCTGTGGTGTTCTATAGTCCCCATGAGAAAGGATGAGTTTTCACTGGGTATCAACAACACATTGGGAATTGAAGGTAATGTAGCACAGAGGTGAGTAACAAAGGATTTGTATTGTACTGAACATTGTAAACTGATTGGGCTAACAGATGGGATTTTGCTATTAGCAATTTTGCCTTATTGTACATAGTATTACAAGTTGGCTTCCAGCTATAATCCATTAAAGAAACGGTTTTCTCATTGGTCACCAATCCCAGCCTTTCTCCTTGACCTTTTTGAATAGGTCTTGATCTCTTTTCTCGAGGGAAGAAGAATTTCTGCACGGTGTAAAACTTTGGAATAATTATTTTAAGAAATAAAATAAGAACTCATTTCCTTCTATTCTTTCAGAGGTTTAATTTCAGTCTCTTTCCAAATTTCTTTGTATCACCAATTACTCTTCATTTCCTGAGTAAATATTTTCCCTCCTCTGGGTCTTTGGTTAATTTTCCCCCACTTACTCCTGCACATTCAAGCTCTCGTTTGGATCTTCCAATTCCAACGGATAATTTAATAGGTGAAAAACGAGACTTACTGATGTTTTAGAGGTTGAACTTTCCCACTCTTCTAGGAACTGTCCTCTCTACTTTTCTGTTGCTTATCTTCTTTCCCTTTCTCTCTCACCTTTCTGTTGCTTATCTTCTTTCTCATTTGTTAAATTCCTTAAATACAGCCTTTCTCTAAAAATTCAGTTATCAACTTTCCAATCTTTTCTCTTTACTTTTTTTTTTGGGGGGGGGGGGCTAATTTTCTTTGTTCCTTTAATTTGATATCATCATCAGATATCCTGCTTCACTTCCAGAGTCCCTTTGACACTTTTTCCTCTTTGCATCTGACAGCTTCTAAGTTCTGCCAAGTACATTTAATAAGCATAAGGCCTATAACATTTATAGCTTTGTTTCCATACCTACTGACACAAACTTAGGTCAATCCTGTACCACCTCTTGCCTAGATTACTGCTACAGTCTCCTAACCAGTTTCTGGTACCAGTCACACTCAGTGTGAATGCATCTTTGCAAGTGACCATCAGATTCACCTTTCTAAATATCAACTATGATTCGCCTTTGCTCAAAAAGCTACTTACTGGTTCCTGATAGAGTCCTAGTTCCATAGCCTGACTTTCAAAGGTCCTCCATAGTGTGCTTCTACTTTTCCTTTCTAGCCTAATCTTTTACTATTCCCTTATACATGTACCAGATGCCATTCAAACTAGAATATTTACTATTCTTTGAACATGCCCCAGGCTTTTTTGCCTTCATGCTACCTTGCACATGTAAGCACTAAATGCATTAGAATACCCTTCAACCACCCTTGTCAAAATGCTACCAATCCCTCTGGGGTTAGTTCAGCCATCTTTTGCTTAATGGAAGGCTTCTTGAATTGTTCATGGTCTCTCCTTTCTCTACCTCCAGAAGTGGCTTCCTGCATTGCAGAAAAGTTTTGCTCAATTTGTAAAGGTTTCTCTTATGGCAATTATGTGCAGAGTAGAAACATAGTTATTTGTATAGACAGTTTATCTCCCCTACTAGATTATAAATCCTTAGTGCAGAAACTCTTTTTCAGTTTGCATCTTCAAAGCATCTATCATATTGATCTGTACAGAATAGATAATAAATCCTCTGCTGATTTACCAAATGATAAAGACAAAGCATTCACCTACAATAAGCAAAGAAGAAATATCTCTGCATTAGATTAACATTGACTTGATTTCTTGTGGTTCATACTTTATTTTTGGGATCAGAGTTGACTGACTTAGTATGCTGTAGATGCCTCTATTATGCTATTTTTTTTTTGCATTGCACTATAATTTATTTACATCATCTATTTTCTCCCCTAGTTTATGAGCATCTTGAGAACAAAGTTTTATATCATACCCTAGAAATATGTCTCACACATAGCATGAATTAAATGTGTGCTGGAATGAGTTAAACTGACTAATTTAAAGGAATCTTATGGATAAAGCAAAAGATCATTCATCTTACGTGTACTGAGATTTTCAAGAATGAGATCTAAGATTTGGGGGCTGGCCCTGTGGCTGAGTGGTTGTTCGCGCGCTCTGCTTTGGTGGCCTAGGGTTCCGCCGGTTTGAATCCTGGGCGCGGAAGTAGCACCGCTCATCAGGCCATGCTACGGCAGCGTCCCACATGTCACAACTAGAAGAACCTACAGCTAGGATATACAACTATGTACTGGGGAGGCTTTGGGGAGAAAAAGGAAAAATAAAATCTTTAAAAGATTTGGCTAAAAACGTAGTAAGTTGCTGGTCTGATATGTTACATGAGACTATGAAATCCATATCTTGTGCCATATCCGCAATTCTTCTGCTCTGAAAAGTTATCATGGGGGCCCGCCCATGGCTGAGTGGTTAAGTTCACGTGCTCCGCTTCGGTGGCTGAGGGTTTTCGCCAGTTCGAATCCTGGGCACGGACATGGCACCACTCAACAAGCCACGCTGAGGCGGCATCCCACATGCCACAACTAGAAGGACCCACAAGTGAAAATACACAACTATGTACTGGGGGGATTTGGGGAAAAAAAGGAAAAATAAAATCTTAAAAAAAAAATAAAAGTTATCATGAAGGATTTCGGCATTTGTCTCATTTCCAAATATCACACAAATAATCAGGGAAATAGTCTTTCCTGGAAGAATATTTTACTCTGAAATTTTTAAATCATATTTTCAAAGATATACACAGTCCAGACATCTCTGGCAGATACTGGATATCAAAGAGTATAATACAGCACCATAACAAGATAAGTGCCAAAAGATTTATGACAGAAGTAGCAAAAAACAAACCAAAAAAACCAACTAAACAAAACCCATAAAACAATACCCTACATACACATTAAATAACAGGGGTAAATACTAAGTTCCAACTCAGTTTGAGGACTTGGTAAGTTATCAACTAAGAGCAATTCTGTGACAAGCTACTGTTTTACTTTGCTGACATGCAAGATAATTACAAAATGTACAGCACGTGGGATAGAAACAAAAGTCTAAATGAGCTTATAACCAGCAATAGCCCACTATGGTACACTTTCACTTTAAAACAACACCTTTTTTCCCCCTCTAGCAAATAAATGCTAACATATATCCTATGTAAACCATGTCATTTTTTCACTGCCATTGCACACATTATTATAGATATCATGAAATGTGCACCTCAAGACCCACTGCTAAATTTTCTTATTTCAAAAGAAGCGATTGACCTTATGTGTTAAGTGTTCCAAGGACAAGATCTGATCCAGACAGTGAACCCCTTGGAAATAGAAGCTAGGAGCAATGTTCAGAAATCTAAAAACCTTGTTCTGAAAGAAATGATCTGATTTACATCTCTAATTAACATGCACTGCTCCTCACAAACAAGGAAAGTCAATACTTGATTAGCCAGAGTAGATTAGAGATGGTTTGACACAACAGGGGCCTGAAATGTGCTCACCAACCCAGTAGAGCCTGCTAATTAGGCAGTATTGGATTAGCAGTAGCAGGGTGGAAGGCAAGTCTGAATTTAGGAGTGGGTTGCCAGAGGGGAGGGTATTAAGTCTCCCACCTCCATGTCAAAGAAAATAAGTCACTATAATTTTACCATGGTTAACCTTCACCTGGACAACCAAGACGTGACAGCCATTTTGTTATTATATATAGGGATTTTCAGTTATCAGTAACTTCTCTTTCTGCTTTGCTACCTTCACATAATCCCCTGCTAATCAATAGATGATGGTAATGTATTTTTCTTATTTTGGAAGGATGACAAGAAAAGTCAAGAGTCTCAAGAAAGCAAGGGTACATTCTTGAGAAGAGAACTGTATTAAAACATGTATATGAGAGAATGCCAACAATATTTATCACATTACATAATTATAGTACAATATTATTATCTATATTCATTATACGGTGCATTGGATTTTTATGGCTTATTTATCATCATTACAAATTTGTACCTTTAAATATCATCAGTCTTATCCTCCCCGCCCCCCCCCCCAACCGCAGCCTGCTGTCATTCCCTGGTAACCACTATTTTACTCTGTTTTTTTACAGATTTGACATTTTTAGAGTCTACATATAAGTGATATTATACAGTACTTGTCTCTTTCTGACTTATCTTGCTTAGTATAATGTGCTCAAGGTCCATCCACATTGTCACAAATGACAGGAGATGGGATGTAATTCATTTAACTGTGTGGTAGGTAGATGGAAGAGGTGAGAAATACTAAGATTTTTGAGTAGGCAAGCAACATAATTAGGATTACATTCTAGAAAGATTAATTTATTTAGCAGCAGTATGCAGACTGGATGTAAAAGGGGAGATGAATGAAGATTCTTAGATGGCAGATCAAAAAACAAGTGATAAGCAAAATTCTTCTTTTTTCCTTTGGTGAGGAAGATTGGCTATGAGCTAACATCTGTTGCCCATCTTCTTTTTCGCTTGAGGAAGATTGTCCCCGAGCTAACATCTGTCCCAATCCTCCTCTGTTTTGTATGCAGTTTGCCGCCACAGCATGACCTGACAGATGATATAGGTCCACGCCTGGGATCCAAACCCACAAATCCTGGGCCACCGAAGTGGGGCACACGAACTTAACCACTACACCACCAGGTCAGCCCCTAAACAAAATATTTAACTCAAAGAACAAATTACAGAAATGACAAGTTCTAAGATAATAACAATATAATGAACTTCAGGTGAACAATCAGCTTGCTTTCTATGTTTCATAAAATAATGGTATAAAAAGACAGAGTCCTAGGGGGCTGGCCCCGTGGCCGAGTGGTTAAGTTCGTGCGCTCTGCTGCAGGCAGCCCAGTGTTTCGTTGGTTCGAGTCCTGGGCGCGGACATGGCACTGCTCATCAAACCACGCTGAGGCAGCATCCCACATGCCACAGCTGGAAGGACCCACAACGAAGAATATACAACTATGTACCGGGGGGGTTTGGGGAGAAAAAGGAAAAAAATAAAAATCTTAAAAAAAAAAAAAAAAAAAAGACAGAGTCCTGGACTTGGAATCAAGAAACTTGGACTCCAGTTCTTTGCCATTTACTTTACCTCTAGTGTGACTTTAGGCAAGACACAAACTCTCTTTCTTAGATGCCTCATGCCCAAAATGAGAGTTTTATAACACTTTCTAAAGTCCTTCTAACTCTGAAATAATGATCATAAAAATGAATTTTTGGAAGGTCCATACCCATCCACAGACAGTCCATTATTAGGGAGGGCCTCATATACAAAAAGGCTAGAGACTCTACTTAGAAACGACTGGCCTAAATCAGTGAGCAGATTTAAATATCTGTAATTTTCTACTGCTTATATCTTTCTGTAAAAGGTAAATTAAGTTTTTAGAAGACAGGAAAAGATTCATTCCTTCTTTCTAGAAGACAAAATTCAAGAAACCTTTTGCCTTATTCATGGGTACTTAAAATAAACCCTTGCCAAGGAAAACAAATGGCAAAATATGGAGGTTGGAAAATGTGAATCATCACTGGTATTAAAACCCACATTTAATAATTACACTGCAGTTTCAAACTACTGCTGAATCCCACTAGGTTTAAACATAAATTCAGTAAGAATTTATGATTTTATAAATGGCATTTAAATGTATTCAGAAGTAGAAATAAGAACCATCTGATAGAGAAGCAATTGTGGTTGAAACGAAAAGAAGGAGAAAATAAAGACATAAGGAGGCCAGAAGGTGAAGAAGAGGAAGGGTATATAAATAGGCTGACAGTGAATGTACTACAGTAATGATTTTGTGGCTAAAGTTAGGAAGCAAATGCTTACAAATTTATCTGCTGTATTATGCTTTTTCTTACTTGATGCGATTCTGAATTAATACAATTAAAGATGAGGCACTTGTCATTTAAAAGGCAGAAATTATTCCAGCAGAACTTTGTGCCAAGTTCTTAAGGATTTTTAGAACATATGGAAATATGCACCACATGACTGAAAATAACAATTTGGCCTTTATTCCACATCCAATTTGGATTTTATTTAACTGTCTTCTGAAATTTTTATTCCATCTTAATTTTAATCATATTCATTAATCTGTAAAATAGAATTGCAAGGAGGGGTCTTATTACATTGTTCTCCTTCCCAAAATATGGTTTATACTTTATTCTTGATATGATCACTTGTTTAAAAGTCATCAGTACTTTAGGCAGCAATCTTGAATTGTTAAAATCTTTAACTCTCTCATTCAGTTGCAGGGAATAGTTATGCAAATATTGTTTCATCAATTCAACAAGCACATGGTAAGGACACAGTAACATTTCTGGAGCACTACTGGAGCTAGGCTGAATTCTAAGACCTGTGATTTGACTTTCTAGGCTCTAACTTCCCTTTCTGAACTCTTTTACTTTAACCCAACCTTCTAGCTCCCAGGGCTTTAAAACCATATTTTAAATAATTTAGGATCCCACAAGGTCTACATACCTTTTCTCTCTATGCTACTAATACTTAGCAATTTTCCTAGGGCCCTTGGGCACAGAATAGGGAAGAGAGTAAAAATTGTCAGTCTTGAAGGGTGAACAGAAAATATTCAGCATGGGAAGTTACATCTAAGCTTTTGAAGCTACCAGCTTTGGCCAAGATTCTCAAGCCCCAGGAAGCAGCAGAGCCCCTGAACTTCAAGGGCTAACAGTGGGTGTCTCAATAGAGTGAATGTGGACAGAAGATTGGGGCGGGGAAGAGGTTAATTTCCTAAATGTTTTACCTTGTGTGAGAGCCCTACAGAGGTGAAGGAAAGCACACCAATAATGACTTATATTGATTCCTCAAGAAAGGGATTTAATTTAAGGAAAATAAGATTAAAGTGACTTTTTTTGGGGGGTGGGACATGTGAGATTAAGGAGTAAGACCACAACAAACACAAAAATGCCTACTTTCAATACAAAATAATGTACATATGACCAAGTATATCAAGGTATAGTATACAAATGTTGAGAAATACATACCAAAATAGTGAGAAAATGCAGAGTTTTTTTTATTAAGGTTATGATAGTTAACAACCTTGTGAAATTACAGTTGTACATCATTATTAGTCATGTTGTAGGTACACCATTTCACCCCTAGTGCCCTCCCCCCACCCTCCTTTCCCCTGGTAACTACCGATCACTTCTCTTTGTCCATATGTTAACTACCACCTATGAGTGGAGTCATACAGAGTTCGTCTTTCTCTGTCTGGCTTATTTCACTCAACATAACACCCTCAAGGTCTATCCATGTTGTTGTGAATGGGACGACTTTGTCCTTTTTTATGGCTGAGTAGTATTCCATTGTATATCTATACCATATCTTCTTTATCCAATCATCAGCTGCTTGGCACTTAGGTTGGTTCCATGACTTGGCTATTGTGAATAATGCTGCGATGAACATAGGGGTGCATGGAACTTTTGGAATTGCTGATTTCAGGTTCTTAGGGTACATACCCAGTAGTGGGATGGCTGGGTCATAAGGTATTTCTATTCTTAACTTTTTGAGGAATCTCCATACCGTTTTCCATAGTGGCTGCACCAGTTTGCATTCCCACCAACAGTGTATGAGGGTTCCTTTTTCTCCACAGCCTCTCCAACATTTGCCACTCTTGGTTTTGGATATTTCTGCCATTCTAACAGGTGTAAGGTGATATCTTAGTGTAGTTTTGATTGAAAATGCAAAGAGTTTTTAGCAAATGGAATAGGGTTAGTCAGAAAAGGTTTGTTAGAGAGAAAGGATTTGTGTGCATGGAACTTTAAAAGAGCATCCTGCGAAGAAAAACAGAGTGAAAGCGTAAACACAAAAAGTATTACAGAATGCTAAGAAAATCACACAACCAGGGTACATGACCATCAAAGAGAACAAATGAAATACCATTAGTTTTCCAGGGCTTGAGAAGGTTTTCAAGCTTCAAAAATTAAAGGTAGAATGTATACAGAGTTTTCTTTTTTCAAGTGGCTTTCCTCCAAATCTTGATGGGCTCATTTGATTTAAATGGTCTTTTCTGGGAGATTTCTGAGATTCTGGCTTTGACTCTAAGCAAAGAACTGTTAGAAGTTAAAGATGCAGACAGCGGAGAGATGCTTGGGAAGTTGGTAAGTGAAACAGGTTGTATTCTGACATACTTGTTAGGAATTTATTATACAGTAGTATCCACTAACATAGTAGCTTTCAAGGTTTCTTGATAGCAACCACAGTGAAATATTCACTTTACTTTGCAACTTGCCATACACAGACATATGTATACATGCATTTCTATAAATGTACATTCTTATATCTTTTATATTTATTTCATTCAGAATTGCTAATTTTGTTCCCTAGAGTGAAACTAAGAATATCACTTACAAAGTAACTTGACTTTTTGGAACCCAGACGTAAGAAAGTTCCTTGAGGGCATTTTATAGTGACTACAACACAGTAAGTGCTAATATATTACTCCATCCTTTCACTTTCCAAGCACCCACTATGTGCCAGGGACTGTTAGGAACTAGTAATATAGGAGAGACTATGAAGGGAATCTAACTGAGATTTGGTGGTGTGGATGAAGAAAGAATCTCTAAGAGAATGATATTTAAGTTGAGACTTAAAGAATGAGTAAGACTTAGCTGGGTGAATAATACCAAATAATGGGATAAAAATAGGTCAAGGCAGAAGTTCCTTATGCACGTGCAAAGAGCCTGAGAGGACAGAAGAAAGAGTTCAATGGTTTTTAAAACTGAAAATAGGCCAGTGTGTCAGGAGAACAGCTACTAGAGAGACAGTGTTATGGATTCTGAATTTTGTTCTAAGTGAAAAAACAAAATAAAGCAAATACCCACAACACGACATAACCAAACAAAGAAAAATATTTGTTGAATGTAAAACCAAATCCAGAAAACAAATTTAATTCTGCCCTTGACCTGGTTCGCAAGGATAGTTTTAAAGTTATAGAGCAGAAAATATAATGCAAGTGTACTTGACACAAAGAACACTGATTTAATTTCTTGCCAAAGCAGGGATTTATTGAAAGCACATGTACTACACTAAAAAGAATCCTAAAATTTTATGTGCCACATTTGATAAGAGATCTAATTTATATTCTGGCATTTAGGCATTTAGCTAGAAGCCTGGATTAGTGATGCAGCAATATAATAAGGACCTCATTTTCTCTGTTCTTTTATAGATATGTCATATTCACTTGGTCACTGGCAACTCCAACTAGTACAAACTGATGTACTAATTTCAAATAAAGGTTAGGGGTCAGGAACAAGGAGAATAAGACTATCTATAAAGAAAATGAAACAAATTGCTAATGAGTGAAAGTGTATTTGCACCCATTCCAATATACTCCAGTCCTTGAGTCTATCCCTAAATCAGAGCATTTCATTGCTTTTCTACTGCTCCAGTTGCTCTAATTCTAGACCAAGTACCAATTAATTCTAGAATTAATAAAAAGTCTATATTCCTTTAAAAATGCCATATAGGCTTTATTGATTAAAAAAGCACTTATTAAGCATCTATTATGTGTCAGGCAGTGGGCCATGAAGAAAAACATGACTCATGTTCTTATACTTCCCCTATAATGATACTTTGCACAATTAATGCTGGTGCTTCCCTGTCTCACTTTCCCACTAGATTGTCTATCTTGCTCACCATTTTATCAAGAGAAGTGCTTGGCACATAGCAGGCATTTAAATATTTTTTGAATTAATAAATGGTTTTTAGGAACCTTTAGTAGTTACAAGGTTGTGTAAATGCTCAAGAACACCAGATATAAACAATTAAGCACAAAAAACTCAACTAAATCTTTCACTTTAACTTAACTCAAGACCATAATATCAGAGGGTAAACTCTAGGGATCCATTAGAAAAAAATTACAAGGTAAAGTTGGGAGCCAAGGCAATGGAGAAATAGTAAAACTGTCACTAATCCTTATGAGACCTCTTAGAACATGTTTAGAACCCTGAAAAGAGGAGAAAATTCATTCTCATAAAAGCTCTCTATACAAAGTTCATTAAGTATTCAGATTTTCAGTTTTGTACCCTAAGAAACATATTTCTACATACCAGGATCTCTCATATATAATAATATCAGCATCAAGTGGCAACTAGTTTAACTGCACTGAAAATGGAATACTTTCAGTATTCTACCTACTTTTTCTTAGATAAATCTTATAGGGCTGCAGGCAAAAGACTAAGTCAACCAAAATATATTCCTAATAAGATATTTCCTTTATTGGTACTAAAAAAACAAAAATAAATTTCACAGTCTTTCTGGGCTTGAGTTTTTGTACCTGTAAAATGAAGGGATAGGTTTCCCTGGCCTCTTAAGGAGGTCCTTCTAGTTCTAAACCCTATTTTTAAAAATTTATCTTTTATTGAGGTATAATTGAGATATAATATTATATTATCAGGTGTAGAACATAATGATTTAATATTTGTATACATTGCAAAATGATCACCACCAAATTCTTGTGGTGAGGATTTCTAAGATTTATTCTCTTAGCAACTTTCAAATATGCAATACTCTAAACCCTACTTTATGACCAGCAATGAAGCTTATTTTCTGAGCATGACTGGGGCCACTGTAGTATGATGACATTAACTGAAAATGATTTGTGGGGTTACCACTTGGAGGTGAAGTATCTTTTGTGAATTACAGTCAAGAAAAGAACTAGTTTAAATTATATTTAAGTGATTATGATGGCTTTTTTTTTTCCACGTGTCCAACTTGGTCAGACTGAACTATCCTCCCCAGTTATTCAATCAAGCACTAATCTAGTTGCTGCTGTGACAGAATTTTGCAGATATAATGGGAACCCCTAACCAGTTGATGTTAAGTTAACCAAAGTGAGATTATCCCAGGTAGGCATGACTTAATTAGGCAAGCCCTGTAAAAGACAGCTTAGGCTTTCCCTGAGCTGAGAGACTCTAACCAGCTTATACCCATACAGTTTCAACCTGCTCACGATCTCTTTTCTGACTGGTCTTTGCTTTGGTCTTGCTTAGCCAGCCTCCAGAACTGCCTAAGCCAATTCCTTATATCTATATCTATATGGTCCTACTGGTTTTGCTTCTCTCTTTTAACTCTGACACATATAACGATGCTAAATAAGTTATAAACAGTGAACAACTTAAAATATTTTAACTGTTCCCAACAATTTCAGTGAAATGAGTGGTCTTGAGGAGTAGACACATATATATTGGGCAGAAGAAATCTATATTCAGATGAAACTTTGAGGGGTGCAAAGGTAACTCTGATGCCCTATCCTCAGATTCACACTGTTTATTTTCTCAGACTCTTACACTTTTCATTGTCTCTTTCCTTCCCTATCCAAGACTGAGATGAGGAAAGGATGTTAAAGATACTCACACTCTGGTATTAATACTTAGCAACATTTAGTATGCCAAAATTTCCAGAAGGTACTTCTATTTTAAGAGTGAAAAGCTTTAACACAAAGGAGTAACCGGCAAATGGTGGAATAAGCAAGAAAATAAGTATGTTCTGGCAGAATTAAATTCACAGTCTCTCAGATGATCACTTATTCTGTCTACCTGAACACTGGCCACTTTCAGTTTTTTGGATGATTTCTTCATTTTACATTCTAGAAATGATTGCAGCCAAACCTTTCCCACTAGTAACATTTCCTTAGCAGATAATACTACTACAGAAGAAACTGACATTTTTTTTGTTCTGTTTTCTTTTGGTTTGGGGAGAGGGGTCTTTATACATCGTTGGGTAATTATCAATTATTTTATTATTTAACTTTTGATGTACTTATGCCATGTACTCCAAACTAGATCATGAGCTCTTTGAAGAGAGGCTCATACCTTGCGCCTCTAAAAAAAAAAAATGCTACCACGACTTTTTCTTCTAAGAGGCTAGCAATAAGACAGGTACCCAATAAGTATTTATTGATTTGATAATTTGTAGAACAGTATGTAGAAGGAGGGTAATTGTGGCTTGGCTTTTATCTAAAGGAAATTTTTCTGCTTTGTGTGAAATTCCAGTAGCAAAGCCTTTCATAATAATACCATAACTAGGAAAGGTGTATATATATTAGCCACAAAACTAATAGTAAATATAAAGATACATAAAAGACTAAATTAACTAAATTTCAGAAAAGGACAAACTTCTGGTTTGTTACATGTAGCTTTTTACTTTTGGTTTACATATTACACATTACTTTTACTTTATGGCAATATTTAGAAGTAACTGCTAACCATTCTAGAGAATTTGGTCTCTTGCTAGGCTAAAACATCATTGTTGCAAATATGATTACATTTTTAGTTTGTCCATGCAGTACAACTCATCATCTAGCAGACACTTGGTACACTACAGGACTTAAATGATTAGACTGTGAAAATAAGTGAATGAATGAGTATATTACACTCATATGAAATGTGCTATTTGATATTAATAAAGGTCAGAAGCTATAAAGAACAAGACTAACAAATTTGACTATATATAAATTCAAAACTTCCATTTACAAGAAACTATCCAAAATAAAGTCAAAAGACAAACTGGGAGAAATATTTACAAGTCAGCGAGGGATTTATTCCTTAGTTAAAAAATACACAAGAAAAAAGTTAGTAGGAAAAAACCAAACCATGCAAAAGAAAGATGGGCAAAGAAGTAAGGGTATAACAGAAGATGAAAAATACAAATGGTTTGTAAACATATGAAGAGACGTGAAACTTTAACAATAACTCTAGAAATGCTAAATAAAACCATAAGATGTCATTTTAAATTTATCATTTCAGCAAAGCTTAGAAATACATTTAAATTAGGAATATCATTTGGTAGAAACTCTAAGGAGGGCAATTGGCAAAATTTATCAGAACTTAAAATACTCAGCAGTTCTACTAGAGATTGAGCCTACAGAACATTTACATAGAATAGAGAGCCCAGAAATATACTCACACATCTATGGACGCTAATTTTCGACAAAGGAGCCAAGATCATACAATGGAGAAAGGAAAGTCTCTCCAATAAAGAGAGAGGAGATAAACAGATGGTCCTGGGAAACTGGATGGCCACATGCAAAAAAATGAAAGTAGATCATTATCTTACACCACACACAATAATTAACTCAAAAGGATTAAAGACTTGATTCAGGTCTTATAAGACCTGAAACTATAAATCTCTTAGAAGAAAACATAGGCAGTACACTCTTTGACAGTAGCCTTACAAGTACCTTGTAAATATCATGTCTCTTCAGGCAAGGGAAACAGAAGGAAAAATAGACAAATGGGACTACATCAAACTAAAAAGCTTCTGCACAGCAAAGGAAACCATCAACAAAAGAAAAAGACAATCTAACAACTGGGAGAAGATATTTGCAAATCATATATCCAAAAAGGGGTTAATATCCAAAAAATATGAAGAACTCACACAACTTAACAACAAAAAAACCCCAAACAACCCAATTAAAAAATGGGCAGAGGATCTGAGCAGACGTTTTTCCAAAGAAGATATACAGATGGCTAAGAGGCACACAAAAAGATGTTCAACAGCACTAAGTACTAGGGAATTGCAAATCAAAACCACAATGAGATATCCCCTCACACCCGTCAGAAGCTGGCTATTATTAAAAAGACAAGAAATAACAAGTGTTGGAGAGGATGTAGAGAAAAGGGAACCCTTGTACACTGCTGGTAGGAATGTAGAGTGCTGCAGCCACTACGGAAAACAGTGTGGAAACTCCTCAAAAAGTTAAAAATAGAATTACCATATGATCCAGCTATACCACTTCTGCATATTTACCCAAAGAACATGAAAATACTAATTCAAAAAGATAATATGTACCCCCATGTTCATTGCATCATTCACAACAGCCAAGACTTGGAAACAACCTAAGTGCCCAAGGACAGATGAAGAGATAAAGAAGATGTGGTACATATATAAAACGGAATACCACTCAGCCATAAAAAGATGAAATCTTGCCATGTGAGACACTGTGGATGGACCTTCAGGGCATTACGCTAAGTGAAATAAGTCAGTTAGGGAAAGCCAAATATGGTAGGACTTCACTCATATGCAGAATACTAAAAGCAACAACAATGACATCAAACACACACAAAGACACAGAGAATAGACTGGTGGTTACCAGAAGGGAAGGGAGGAGGATGAAAGGGGTAAAAGGGCAGATGCGTCTGGTGACACATGGCAATTAGACTTTGGGCAGTGACCACGATGTAGTCTTCACAGAAATCGAAATATAATGATGTACACCTGAAATTTATATAATGTTATAAACCAACGTTACCTCAATTAAAAAAAAAACAAGAGAATTTACACAAAAGTACACGGACATATATTCACTATGGCACTAAAATAACAAAAACCAGGAACAATCCAATATCATTCAATAGAACAAACTCTGGTGTATTCATACTATAATACAATGATTATAAAAAGTAAGGAAGATAAGTCTACCTTCTTCTTCTTATTATTATTATTCAGAAAAGAGGTCTAGGTATTTTGTTAGGTAAAAAGCAGAATGATAGTACGATCTTGCTAAAATGAATATTTCTAATACTTTTTACAATAAAAAGTAATCTGAAAGAGCATATCCAAAACTATTAACAGAGATTATTTTACTATGAGACGTGATGGGATTACGAGTTTCCTTTCTGCATTATTTATTTTTGTAACGTCTAATTTTTAAACAATTACCAAGAAATAAGGTTCAAGTATGAGATAATGATGCTATCTCTGGTCATCTGTTCTACTTCATTGTAAATTATCTGGATACAGAAGTTGCTGATATTACATAGTGTTTATGTAATAGTAAATTACATGGTTTTTAAATTATAAAGGGGATGAAAAAGCAAACACAAATATTATACAATCAACATATATCCCCATCAGTAGTCAGTCAAATATATATGCCTATTTAGCTTTGTAGGTTTACTAATTTGTGTTTGAAGACCTACGATTCACCTTTTACAAACTTCGGTTAATACAAGGCAATGAGAAAATAAAGCATTGGGTTCCTTTGCTATGTACAGCATAGCTGCTTTTCGTAGTTTTAATAAAGAATGCTTAAAAATTTTAATTTGTAGCTCACCATTGACATTAGGTATAATGTAGCTGGCAGCTCAAATTGAAATTTACTTAGCTTACTTTTATACATGTTAGAAATAGTTACAGAGTAGTATCATTCTCTAACATGTCATAGCACTTGGACTATTTCAAATAAATACCTGATAAGATCCACAGTAACAGGGGTATACTCCTATTCTATTTCTTGAGGTCTGACAGCCTACTACATACTCTAAAGAATGCAAGAGTAAGGCAGAAGTGGGGACCTGACAGCACCAGTCACAGAAATCAGCAGTTTTTTTCTATAGATACACTGCCGTGTAACCTATGCTTAAATCTTACAGAGCAATAATTGTCCTAAAAGGAAACTAACAGCATACCTCCAGCTGTGCTTGGCATCCTTCGCTCCTTAAATTCTAAAACAGACTCCTATATTTTTTTAACTTGATACATAAAAGAAGATAGCAGGAGAAAAGCTAAGATTGATTAAGGATTGGTCACTAAGACTGAGAAAATTTTTCCATGAATGCTATATACACCCCTCCCACCAAATCTCCTGAGTGGTACTGATATTCCAATAGAAGATATTTGGCTAAATATACAATAGCATAGAGTCCATGCTGGTCAAAGCTAGTGAAGCTATTCATTTAGCTCAGTAGCGAAGAATACATACCATATAGTACAAGAGAGGTTGGAGACTTGAAATACACTCCTGCCAATTGCTTGTTACTTTGAAAGCTTTCTAAACCAATGATAAGCTATCCGCACTAAGAAGGGTATGGAATAGCCTCAAGTTGTATATGCAGTCCTTATGTAGAAAATAAGCATGGCTCATATGGCATATTGCTTTTCCCTATTTTAGAACTAGCACAGGAACCATGTGATGCATTCATTGCTATGGTAACTATATTTCAGTAGTTAACAGGAGAGCAAATGGGCATGTAAAACATGTATAAGTTGTCGATATTTAAGTAATTGCTGCCCTGGAGCTGCAATAACTTAAAATTCCTTGTTGTAAGACTTATTAGAATAAAATTCCATCCCTTTTATTTTTTTAAATGAGGTTAATAAGCCTTCACTCCCCATAATGCCTTCCCCCATTCAAGAAAACAAATGAATAGTTGTTTCATCCCAGGGTTTCACTTGCTTCAAAGAGAACTATTATAACTATTATTATTATTATTATTAGAGATCTAGGCTTCTAAAACAGTATGTGCAATGTCTTACATGATATAAGGATGAGTGGAGTCTCTGCCTTGGTCAATAGGAAAAATGTTCTGCCTATCTTCTCTAGGGGTTTGAGTCTACTGTTAGGACCAACTCAGTCAGATTTTTAGGTCTGATTATACAAGGTTAAATCTCTGATTTGGCACCAGAGTTATTTCAGTCTTATAGGTGCTTTCTGACCAAGCAACCAAGAAACAAGATCCTCCCACCATTTGATTATCCTTGATTACTTTTAGATAAGTCTCTGAATGTCCTATATTTTAGTGAGATACTTATAATATTGCATATTTAATTTTAGACTTTTTGTATCATGCCACTTAGGAATAGAAATCTTAAGTTTTCTGACAATTCTCTCTTTCCTCTACTCCTTCTGATCCATGATTCTGACTTGTGAGACAGGTTACGGGATCTGATGCCAGTGACTTAAAAAAAATTTAATGTGTCAAATGAGTTAAGAATATAAAGGGAAAGGTCAGCCCCTAAAATAATTTTTAAAAGTTAAAATCTATACCAAATTCCATATTATCTTAAGTCTGTGGTCACAATGACTATAACACTATGGTTTACACATAAAATAAGCTATATCTGCATGTCCACAAAATTACATTTTTATATAACAAATATATTGGGGTTCTTTTATAAAGAACCACATTCTGTAGGAAATAAAACACTGCTTCACTACAATAAATATTAATGTCAAAATAGACTACCGAAAAAAATCAGAATTCTGATTTTATTCATAGTAAATGGCAATGTTAAGTTTTACCATATTTTATAACCTGCTATTAACTTTGAACTGAAAAGTTTTTTAAAAATTTCAATAAGTTTCTAATTTAGAAAATACAGTATCATTTTATTGGAACTTGGAAGAAAATTACATGTTAAATAAAGCAGGTTATATTTATAATCAATATACCTCAGACATATAACTATTCATATAGAAATTAAGCTGGAGAGAATAAATTTGTGTACAAAAGAGTAATTCATACTTTGTGCTGTTTCAATGACAGGAATATTTTCTTCAAACTCATTGGTTCATTGACACCATATGGAGCACGCTGATCTTCAGATACCGAGAATGTCTCCAAGATACATTTCATTCTAGTGTGTTAAAACTTTCTACCCTGCAGCTGTCATTATAACTATAATTCATACCCTACTATAAAAATGCAAATCACATAGCTTACTATGCTTGCAGAAATAGAAGGGATTTCTAATGGTATTTATATCTCCAAGTCATAATTTCAATTCTTTGTTAGAAGCATTCCATACATGTGAAGCCGCTGATGATTCTGCTGACTTAACTACTGCTACAGGTGGGGTAAAAGGATGAGAAAGAGGGCAAAGGAAAAGGGATCTCAAAAAACCATTTCAACAATAAAATATTATATAGCAACATAAATTAATAAACTTCAGAAACATACAACAACATGGCTGAATCTCAGAAACCTATTATTGGATGAAAAGGGCAAAACTCAGGCAACTATATACCATATTATACCATTTCTATAAGGCTAAAAGAGAAACACAACAATATATTGTGTAAAGAGATAGACATATATATTTATATACATACTTTTTATGTTATATATAAATATTTATATGTATTCATATATAAATACATATATAAACACATACACAATACATAGATACACACATACATATGCAAGAGATATTTAAATATATATATATACACATATGCAAGGAAATGAAAATACAAAAGTCAAGAACAGGGATTAGCTCCGCAGGGGATTAGCAAAAGTGGGGTTTTTTTTTGCAGTCCTAACAGTATAATTTCTTTTTAATTGTGGTAATATTGGTTTATAACATTATATAAATTTGGGGGTACATCATTATATTTCAATTTCTATGTAGATTACATCATGCTCACCACCCAAAGACTAATTAAAATCCATCACTGCACAAATGTGTGTAATCACCCCTTTCGCCCTCCTCCCTTCCCCTTGCCCCCTCCCCCTCTGGTAACCACCAATCCAATATCTGTCTCTATGTGTTTGTTTGTTGTTGTTTTTGTCTTCTATTTATGAGTGAGATCACTTCTTTATCCATGAGGCGGGAGTCATAGGCATTTGCTTTGTAACACGTGTTACATATATTCTTTGATATACATTAAATATTTCATAATGAAAGAAAAAAGAAAAAGGAGATGAGAAAAGAAAAAGAGAGTATATTGCTGTATAATTACCCTTGAATGGGCCAAACATCACAGTTCCCATTTTACTATAAGAAAGAGTAAGAGAATGGGGTATAAGAGGCTACCATGGGAAATTACCTTTGTTTTACCCAATATAAAAGCATACACAATAAAGCAAAAGATTTACCTTTTTTCACAGAGGATGTTTAGTCAATTTTTTTAGATAATCTTTTCACAATTTGTATGTCACATGTAAGCATATGTAAAATAGCATTAAATAAAACTTTTCTTCTTCTAAAAACAAGAGAGGCAGGATTTATTTTTCTTTTAAAAGATGGTGAGATTTTTTCTAGTAGAGATGCCTGGTTGGCTTGCAACTGGCTATTATTTATAGCATTGTGTATTTTCTTATCACTGAGGTATAATTTATACACAGCATGATGCAGATCTTAAATGTTCACCCGTAACAAGATAAGGAATATTTCCATCATCACAGAAAGTTCTCTACTGCCCCTTATCAGTCAATCTCTATGGTTCCTTACAAAAAAGAAACTGCTTTCTGATTTCTATCATAGATTTTTCTTTTTCCTGTTTAAATGGAATAATACAGAACACAAATATTCTTTTGTATTTGACTTTTTGTGCTCAACATAATGTCTTTGAGGTTTATCCCTGTGGTTGGGGGTATCATTAGTTCATTCCTTTTTATTGTCTAATAGTGTACTATGGTATGAATATATCACAATTTGCTGAAAATTGTCCTGTTGATGAATGTCTCTGTTTCCTGCTATGAATATTTTTGCATAATTCTTTGTGGACATATGTTTTTGCTCCTCTTGAGTAAACGATTTACTGGGTCATAGGTTAGATGTATAGCTAACTTTATTTTTAAAAACCAAACAAAATGGGGCCGGCCCGATGGAGTAGTGGTTAAGTTCACAGGCTCCACTTTCGCGGCCTGGGATTCACAGGTTCGGATCCCGAGTACAGACTTACACACTGCTCACCAAGTCATGCTGTGGCAGTGTCCCCCATACAAAGTAGAGGAAGACTGGCACAGATGTTAGCTCAGCGACAATGTTCCTCAAGCAAAAAGAGGAAGATTGGCAATAGATGTTAGTTTAGGACCAATCTTCTTCACTAAAAACATAAAACAACCACCACCACAAAACAAAACAAAAAACTACCAAAACGTTTTCCAAATTTGTGGTACCACTGAATGATCCCACTAGTGGAGAATGAGAGTTCCAGTTGTTCCATATCCTTGTCAACATTTGAGAGCCTTTTAATTTTAACCACTGAACTAGGTGGGCAATGGTATCTCACTGTGCTGTTAATTTGTATTTCCCTAATGATTAATGATGTTGAGCCCCTTTCACAAGCTTATTGGCCATTAGATTATTTCCCATTGTGAAGTGTCCAAGTCTTTTGCCCAGTTTTTTTCACTGTGCTCTTTGTCTTACAGGATTTGTAGGACTTCTTTATACATTCTGTATACAATCCTTTGTCAGATACACAAATTGTAAATATTTTCTCCTTATCTGTGGTTGGCCTACTTATTATCTTAATGGTATCCTTAAAAAAAAAACCAAACAGTTTTATTAAGGTATTAATTTACATACTATAAAAGTCACCTGATTTCAGTGCACAATTCAATGATTTCTGTGCCAATATCACCACAATCCAGTTCTAGAACATTTCCATCACCCCTAAAAGGTACCTTCATGCTCATTTACAGTGAATCCTTCTTCTACCCCCAGTCTACTATTTGAACTGCTTTAGGCATAGGAGACATTTTGAATTAATGAACCATTTTTTAAATGTAAGGTCATGATGCAAAAATAAAGTAAAAATAAAGAAGTATAAAATGTTTTAAAATCTCAAATAATGGTTGATAGCAGCAGCTTATGAAAACAATTTTTTGTTAGGTTTATCTACCATTACCACCTAATTTCTTAATCTTTTCTATCAATGTAAAAAATTAGTGAAAAAGGCTAAGACATTTCACAATTTAATCAGTATAAAGGTGGTGTATTTCATAGTTGGCTGTCAATTAACAAAACAAGTTGGGGAAAAAAAGTCAAGTCTCTCTACCCTTAAAAAGACCCTAACAGGGCTGGCCCCGTGGCCGAGTGGTTAAGTTCTCGTGCTCCACTGCAGGCAGCCCAATGTTTCGTTGGTTTGAATCCTGGGTGTGGACATGGCACTGATCATCAGGCCACGCTGAGGCAGCGTCCCGCATGCTACAACCAGAAGGACCCACAACGAAGAATATATAACCATGTACTAGGGGGCTTTGGGGAGAAAAAGGAAAAGAAAAATCCTTTAAAAAAAAAAAAAGACCCTAAAATATATATATATCGTATGTCTGGATCTCTAAGTGTAAGGTATGTACGTTTACTATGTAAATGGCATAAAATCAGAACAAACATGGCCTGAAAATATGTTCCAGCTTTAGTTAAATGTAGGGTTCTCTACTCTTGCTATTAGTTATAGCGTAGGGAAAAAATTATGCATAACCATATTTTCTTCCACTAGTATTCTCTGCTGAACTTCTCATAGTTCTTAAGCCTACTTTGTTATCCTGCCTTTTCAGTCCCCTAATGATGTCTTGTGATGAAAAGAATTTCTTAATTTTAACTAGTCCAATTTACTTTTTCTTCATTGCTAGTATTTTGTGCCCTTCACAAGAAATTTTTTCCTACGTAAGACTATGATGATAGTTTCCTATGAGTTCTTCTAGAAGCTTTATTGTTTTACATTTTATATTTATGGACATTCCATATAGAAGTGATTTTTGTGTACAGTGTAGGGTAGGGGTCAAGATTAATTTTTTTCCATATGAACATCCAATTGACCCCAGCACCATCTTTTCCTCTCTATTCACCAGTGGCACTGTTGCTGTAAGTTAGGTGATTGTATATGTGTGGGTCTATTTCTGAACTCTACACTTTGTCTATTAGCTTATCCTCAAGTCAATCCCACACAGTCGTAATTACTCTTGCTACATAAGATTGTGTTGATATAATAAAAAGTTTACTTAAAAAGTAATTCAATTACATTTGAGTATAGCATATGAGTATAGCATAGTATAAACTAAGGTTCAAATGGATATTAATAAGTAAAATAATATAAATTAATTACAAATACTAACATTGGTAGGCCTATATTACTTATCTACCAAGAAAATAAAAAGTCTTTACAAATTGATTGCTGGACTATCCTGACTCTCTATTGCCTATCACACCATGTCAATGCACATTTACTTGGCCCCTATTCCAATCTATTAAACAATGTAGCCATGTCAAAGCACAGATTTATGAAAATCTTAATAAATCTTCTTTTACCATCTTCATCATTGCTTAAAAACCTCCAATATCTTCCTGTTGTTGCTGCAAGGGGGCAAGACTGGGGGGAGAGCAATTATGAAGCTATTGTAATAATCCAAACAAGTGACAAGGGCATCATGAACTAGAAGGAAGGCAGTAGAGGTGGTAAAAAGTAGTCAGATTTTTAATATATACTGAAGGCAGATTCAAAATTGACTGTTTTGGGAGTCACGTCAGCATGATGGTGGAGTGAGCTCTCCTGGTAATCTCTCCCTTTCACTATACAATGAAAAAGACATTCATACTCCAACAGAGGACATCCAAACACAACACAAAAGACGTCTGAGAGACCCACGCAGCCATACAATGGAGAGCGGAGAGGTTGGAGCCCCCCTCAGAGGAGGTGGAACAGGGTAAGAGAAAACTTTGCTCCTTTCCCAAAAGACTTTGATCCAGGACTACATGGGCTCTGAGAGGGAAGGAAGGGCGAGAGGATGTTCATTTGTGGGAACATCAAAGATCCCTGAGGGCCCTTGCAGCCTAGAGGGAAGCCCTCTACCAGGGTGAAAGGTATCATGGGGCGTGATCTCATCAAGCCAACACCCCAGGAGAGCAGATAGGGAGAGTAGAGCGAGAAAACCCCAAGAGCATGCAGAAGAAAGCGCCCTGCTGCCCATACCCAGAGCCGGCTCCAATGCCTGAGATCTCAGCAGAAGGCAAAGGGCTCAGAATATGCTGCTCTTGACCCCCACCCAGCGGTGAGAGGCAGTAACTGTGACCAAACTATACCACAATGTGCAAAAACAGAGCCACGCTCGCTAGGAGCAACAAAAATTAAGTCTCCAGACCAGAGAGAAAATGACCAGTACTCAGAAATGTAATCTAAATGACAAAGAATTCAAAATAGCTATCATCAAAAAACTCAATGAGTTAAAAGAGAATGTAGAGAAACAATTCAACAAGTTCAGGAGCTATTTCACAAAAGAAAATGAAACTATAAAGAAGCATCTATCAAAACATTGGAGATGAAAGACACAATGGAAGAGATAAAATAAAATATGGACTCCCTGAACATTCAAGCAGACATCATAGAGGAGCAAATCAGCATAATTGAGGATAGACATGTTGAAATGCTCAAGATAGAGGAGGAGAGAGAACTAAAACTGAAAAGAAATGAAGAAAGTTTCACAGAAATATCCAACTCAATGAGGAAATGCAACATAAGAATTATGGATAATCAAGAAGGAGAAGAAGTGAATGGAGTACAAAGCTTTTCCAAAGAAATAATAGAAGAGAACTTCCCAAACCTGGGGAAGGAGACGGAAATCCATGTGGAAGAGGCTATCAGATCTCCTAAATATGCCAATGTAAAAAGACCTACTGCAAGGCATATAGTAGTGAAACTGGTAAAAGTAAATGACAAAGAAAAAATACTAAGGGCATCAAGGCAGGAGAAAATAACCTACAAAGGAACCCCTATCAGGCTTTCAGTGGATTTCTCTGCAGAAACCTTACAGGCTAGGAGAGAATGGAGTGACATACTCAAATCTTTGAAGGCCAAAAACTTTCAGCCAAGAATACTCTATCCAGTGAAAATATCCTTCAGATAGGATAGAGAAATAAAAACTTTCTTGGATAAACAAAAGCTAAGGGAGCTCATATCCATGAGAACCCCCTTACAAGAAAGTCTCAAGAAGGCCCTCATACCTGAAAAAAAAAAAAAAGGGAAAAAGGGGTTATAAAGCACAGAGTAAGGAGATAAATAAGCAGACAAAATCAGAAAATTGTAGCTATACATAAGAACAGGTTAGCATATACTCAAGCATAGCATTAAAGATAAAGGGAAGGAAAACACCAGATACAAAGATAATCTTGTCATTTTAACCACAAACTCACAACATAAGATGGAATAAGATATGAGAAATACAACTCAGGAGGGGAAGAGGAAAGAGGCAGAATTGGTTTAGTCTAAGGAAATAAGAGGTCATCAGAAAATGGACTATCGTATCTACAAGATTTTGAATACAAACCTCATGGTAACCACTAAACAAAAAAGCAGAACAGAGACATGCATAACAAATAAGGAGAAAACAAAGAAACACAATATAAAAAACTACATAACTCAATTGGCAGACCAAAATACACAGGACAAGAAACAAAGGAAATGCAGGAGAAGGGGAAAATGAGTGATAAAATGGCAGCATTAAGCCCTCATATATCGATAATTGCCCTAAACATAAATGGATTGAATTCCCCAAAATCGACTGTTTTGATTAAAATTAATAGGTGACAAGGGTTATCAAAGCTCCCTGACAATAAATCACTGGACATCTATCCCTGACCTAAAATTGCCACTCAAGATCTATAAAGTAAGAATGACAACTAGACATCATGAACTTCTTCAGGACGTTCAAAGAATCCAGAAATAGTCTCTTAGATGTATAAGCATATCTATAGCTATCAAAAGTACCATTATAATTTTAATGAATCGACATACATAGTTTACATCTGTTATATCCATGAAACTATGGAGGATAAAAGTAATTCTAAACACCTTTTTGCCTTCCCTAATCTCTGCTTTCTCAAAGAATATATAATCTACTATATAAACTAAATTGCCTGTACAAAAGATAAAAAACCAATGCTGTATAAGAACCAAGTGTGATAGCCCAAAGAGTGTTCTATAAACTCAGGGAGAAAATTAGTGAATAAATGAAGATTTCATAAAAGAAATGGGATCTATGCCTCAAGACCCAACACAATCCCATCCTCAATTAGTCCGATTTTGAAGAATACACCCTCATTTTAAATGATTTTAGAACAAAGTACCTGCCCCTCATAATACACATCAGTTTGTAACTATAAATTGAGTAGTACCTTAATTAAATACATAACATCTGTCTCTCTCACTAGACTGTAAAATCCATGAGGGTAGGGACCATGTCTGTTCTTTCTCACCAAGTATCCCCAGCATCTGACAGAGAGTAGACACAATAAATTATTATGAAATAACTGAATAAAGGAAGGCAGGAAGTCCAAATTCTTCTGCCAGGTTTTCCAAGATCATGGAAATTTGATCCTTTTTTACTTAGTTACAACAGGTAACCTTTGTTCCAAAAAGGCCTGGTTTTATTCACAGTGCAAACTTATTTATTCATTTATTGAGTATTTATTTGAGAAATATTGAGAAAATATTTATTGAGTACCTACAGTGCATAGGCACTGTTTAAGAGGCTGGGGATACAGCAGAGAATAAGTTACAAAGTCTTTATCCTTATTGGGTATACTTCAAACTACACTCATTCTTGCTTCAGTGGCATTCTCAAGCTATTCCTCCTGTGTAAAACATCTTCTTTACTCCCTTCTCTCACCTCTAAGATGAAGATTTCCTGAACACAAAATCCTCTGGTAGGGTTGCCAAATAAAAGACAAGATGCCCAGTTAAATTTGAATTCCAGATATGAAATAAATTGGTTTTTTAGTATAAGTACATCCCAAATATTGTGTGTCCCATCTAAAATTCAAATTTAAATGGACATCCTGTATCTCTATTTGCTAAATCTGGCAACTTAATTATCTGGTAATTTTCCCTTTTCCAAAGTTCCATTCTAATTATATTCAGAATCATAGAGATTAACATTTAATTATCATCTTCTGTAGGATTTTTGTTTTGTTGCTCCACGTTGTTAGTACTTAACAAATACTTGATAGATGGATTCAGAAATTAAAATTACAATGAAGATTTATTTACAAAGATGTTCTCCTCAACTGTATTTGAATACTGAAAAAATTAGAAACAGTAAAAATGTCCAACAATACAAAACTAATGAAAATACATGATATAATACAGCCACCCAAAATGATACCTGAAAAAACAATGACATTGGAAAACGCTGAAAATATATTAAGTGGAAAAAGGGATATAAAATTATAATAATGAAAATATCAATTTGTTAAACACTGCATATATAGAACAGTTGGCTATCCACTTCAAAAATGCCCATGTCATGAAAGAGAGAGAAAAAGCAAGGAACTGTTCCAGATTAAAGGAAACCAAAGAGATATGGCAAGTAAAGGCAATGCATGATCCTGGACTGGATCACGGAGCAGGAAAACAAAATTGCCAGAAAGGACATTCTTGGGAGAACTAGAAAAATTTGAATATGTACTGTGATTAGGCATATATAAGTAAAGAGAGAGAATACTCTTATTTGTACTGTTCTTACAACTCTTCTCTAAGTTGGAAATAGTTTCAAAATAAAACATTTAAAAATATGTGTGGAAAAAAACCTGCAAGGAAATACATGAAAAATTTTTAATTTTAATGCTAGATGATATGATGAATGTTGATTTTAATTTTTTTGTATGTTTCTTAATTTTTCACTCTTGACAGGGAGCATGTATTATTAGTATTGTTGGAAATTTTAAAAAATTTATCTATTTTGATATCCCTATTGATAGGGATCTTATAAACGTCCATGACAAGAAATTATTTTTAACATTTTATTAACTTATCGTTATAAGATAAGCTAGCAAATTGAATACATTCTCAATTACTTTCCTAAGAATGGGAGGTACCAAAAGGTATGCATCAAATCAGTTTGTTCATCTACCCTTCTATTTCCACTTCTACTCTTCTACTCTTCTATCTAGGACATTCTATTGTCGTATAATACAGGTAATTTCTAAAGGCTCTAACTTGTAATTGATCTAGGTATAAGCAACTTTTTAGAAATATTCCCTATACTCATGTTACCTATTATACACAAAGATACGGGGAATCTGATAACTAAGTCAGTGGCGTCTTGGGATTATTTTTCTGATTGCTTGGAATAAAATAAAAAGGAATGAAAATCCAGAGCTCAGTTAATATCAATCTAAGTGAGAGTAACTAAAGAAATAGAGATGAGAATATTTCCAGAAAAGGCCTACCTTTTCCCATGCCCTTGCTGCACAGTAACTAATGCATTAAAATCACATTTTTTAAAGGCCCTTCATAACTCTTCCAGTCTCATAAGTGTTTCACTTCTTTCATTTATTATTTGAAAAATAGTACTAAGTACCATTCAGTTGTGACAACATTGCTTGGCATATCTTTGTCATTTGTAGCTATCTAACTGTCCTGAGCAACAAGCAAAAGTTTTGCTAATTTATTTTGTAGTATTCCTTGTGTATTTCTGGGTTCCACATAACAAGAAATATAAACTCTGATTTCAGGATAACAAATGTGAAGTTTGATTATGAAGAAGTAACCTGAATTCACCTCCTAACCAGAATTTCCCTCTGAAGAGGTCATTTTTGAGTTAATACCATGCTGAGAGAAGAAAATGTGTGTTTCCCCACATTGTAAGAAATTAATTTTCTACAAACTATCAACTCAAGTTGGCTTGATGCTGTAATAAAGGATTCTGTTTATCTATTCTTATTTTAATTTGAATAAATTAGTACAAATATCCACTCTACTAACTAACGTCTCCATGTTTAATATTTAGTTTTATTCAGGTCAATTACTGAAAACATTTGTTGCCTCACAAGAAGAATTATTCAGTATAGCTCAAAAGGAATAGTAGTTTAACAATAAAACAACAGTAATGGGAACATCCTATCTACTTGGCCTTGAAAATACCTAACACAAATCAAATATGAGCAGTCATATTTCTGAATACACATTAGAATACCCTTCCAAGGAAAAGGAATTAAAAACAGGAGGAGCCAACGAACTCTTGAAATTAAGAAAAGATGATAGATTTAAGTCTTCTGATCTTGGGTAGCAATATTTGGCAATAGGGAGCTGAAGTCCCAGTCCCCTAGACTTCCATCTCTACACCATGGATTGAAATCAGAGAGGAAGAGGGCTGACAAAAGGCTTTTGGTGGAAACCAGAGTTCCTGGGCTTGTTAAATTAGTACAAGGGTACCACAAAATTGAAGCCTTTAGAACTAAAATTCATGTTAGCTGGGACTCCTAAGCCAGACCTGACCCTCTATGTGAAAACATATTTGAGATTCCTACTTTGAAAAAAGTTGACAGGAAAGAGATTGTGATAAGTAACTGACTATAATAGCAGTGTAAACATTCTTAGAGATCTTAGAATACCTAGTACAGAGTACAGTGCCTGACACAGAATATGCTCTCAATAAGTTGTTGTCAAATTGAAGGACATTAAATCTCCAAGAGAGTACCTTAAACTAATGAAAACAGAGTAGGCTTGTTGCCATTTTTCAGATGAGAAAATTAAGGGCTAGAGAAGTTAAACAGACTTGTCACTGACACACAGCTTAACTGGCTAACAGATCAGTGGTCCCATGACTCCCAGGCTAGCGCTCTAATAACTATATCATATTGAAAAGTACATCTGGCATAGAGACAAAGCATTAATATGTGCATCTATACCATTAAATCTTGAGGAAGACGCTGAATGGAAATGACAAAAATTTGAAAATCTATTATCCATAGTTGAAATCAGGATCAACGTAGATAAGCAAGCCCCAGATGCTCCAGTTCATGATATCCTCCTAACTCTGAAAAGGTGAAAATTGAAAGTAATGTAAAAATCCTAGTCACAAATAGTAATTATGCGTTATTTTAACAGGAAGATGTAGTCATCCTTGACTCTTCTCTTTCTTTCAATCTGTTAGCAAATCCTGTTGGTTCTATATCCAAAATATATCCAGAATTAAAACAAACAGTTCGGACTACTTCTGCCACCACTATCTTGGTCTAAACTACTATCATCTTTTGCTTAGATTATTGCCAAAACCTAATAATGAGTCTCTTTGCTTATGTCTTTGCTCCCTTATAGTGTATTCTTTCTTAGTAAAGCATCAGTTTCACAAAGGCAGGTATTTTTGCTTTTTGTATTCCCAGAATTTAGTACAGTACCTAGCACAGAGTAGTCACTCAAAAAGTATTTGTTAAGTGAATAAATACAGCAGCCAGAGTAATCCCTTTATTTATTTATTTAAAAAAAATTTTTTTTGAGGAAGATTAGCCCTGAGCTAACATCTGTGCCCATCTTCCTCTACTTTATATGTGGAATGCCTACCACAGCATGGCTTGTCAAGCAGTGCCATGTCTGCACCCGGGATCTGAACTGATGAACCCTGGGCCTCTGAAGCGGAACATGCGCACTTAACTGCTGCATCACTGGGCCAGCCCCCAGAGTAATCCCTTTAAAAGGTAAATCACATCATTTTACTTCTTTGTTCAAAAACCACGCCCAATTCTCTCCTATCTAATTAAAAAGCCAAGCCAAAGTCCTTAAAATGGTCCCCAAGGCCCTAAATAATCCAGCATCCCACACAGCTCTCACCTTATCTGCTACTACTTTCCTTTCCTAGCCACATGAGTCTTGCTGATGTTCACTTACTGTCTATCTGCTTGGAATGCTCTTCCCTCAGATATATCTCCTCCAGATCTCTGCTCAAACACTGCTTTTTCAGTGACGTGTTCTCTGATCATCATCATACATATATGTTTTTATCATATATATATGTTTTTACACACATTTTTTAATGTCTAAAACTCATAGATTATTTTTAAAAATAACCAGAATACCACTGTCCATCTAAAAATTTTAACAGTATTTCCTTAATAGCAACAAATAATGCAATCATGTTCATATGCCCCCACTGACTTGAAAGTTATTTTGTTTTTTCAAGCAGTGACTTTCCATTGGGATTGGGATGCAAATAAAGTCTATGCTTTGTCATTGGATGGCATATCTTTTAGGTCTCTTTTAATCTATAGATTCTCTCTTTTAAAATTTTGGTTTAAAAAATTGAATTATTTGTCCTATAGAATGTCTCTCAATCTAGATTTTGCTGAATGCACCTCTGTGATATTATTTAATGAGCTTCTCTCTGCCTCTTATACTTCCCAGGGTAGATTTAGAGAGTTTATAGATTCAGGTTCGAGTTTGGTTTTTTTCCTCCAAGAATTACATAGGTGGTGGTGTGCAGTTCCAACAGAAGGTGCATAATGACTGAACACAATAGAATCTCCACACGAATTAGAATATAGTTGCTGTACACAATTAAAGCGTGCCAGAAAGATGGCTCACAAAATAGACAAAAATTAATCTACCATTTCAACACAAGCTAACAGACATTAAGAAAATGACATAAAACACGAAACAGAACAAGTTAGAATGAGAAAAATTCAGAAATAAAGCAACAGAACTTAGGAAAGAGTTAGAATAAAAAAAAAACGTATTTCAAAAATGAATAGTAACCTAGAAGGAACACAGAATTAAATGCAACAATTTCTGTCTTAAGAGAAACAGAAAGTGAAGAGAGAAAATCTAAAAACAAAAACATATGAAGACAGACACAAAAATTTTTGAGGAAAAGAAACAAATATTGAAGCCAGGCAAAGAAGACCCAGCATGTGGATAAAAAGAGTGCCCGAAAAAAGAAAATCAAAGCAAGAAAATAGAACAAATACCAAAAACTACATTTTAAGAAAACTTTCCTGAAAAAAGACTTAAAACTATGCACTGAAAAGCATACACACTATGTTTCTAAGAATTTTGACCCAGAATGAATGCCACCAAGATAAACTCTACTAAAATCACTTTAAAGAAAAAAAATCTTTGTGCAAAAAGAGCAAATGACTTATGGGGGAAATAAAATGAGATTATTATCAGACTTTGACAACAAAGAAAATATAGCAAAATGTTTAAAACACACAAGGAAAGAAAACATGAGGCAAGGATTTTATATCCAGCAAAACTAAGCTTCAAGTATAATGCCTACAAACAGTTAACAACATGTGAGAACTAAAGGAATATTGTTTCCATGAGGCTTTCCTGAGGAAATCAGCTATAAGCTACAGGAAATCAAAACAACCAAAGAAATATTAACATAGGATTGGTGGCAGTAATTAAACATATAGTTACTTATATAACTAAGAATAAATGAGAGGAAACAGGGAAAGAAATATATATCATGACTACATCCTCTAAAAATGTAGTATAGCTTGTAAAAATGGGAGAGAAATATAGATATAAGTAAAAAAAAGTTAAAATTATTTTCAGTAATCATATTGATAGTGACAGTATTAAGATTATTATTGTGAGACAGTTGTAAATGTCCTATGGCATAAAGTAAATGAGCAAGTATGTGAATTTCCAATTCTATCATACCCTGTGTCCTAAAGAACCAAGATTCTTAGTGTTAAAGAAAGGGAATAAAAGATATATTATAACAGAGGTTAGGTAAAAACCCTGTAGCCCTAAAGTTGAAGTGGAACTAACAGCATAAATTCATGGGTTAGTTAGGTTAAAAAATTAAATATACATACAGATGTATATGTGTATAAGTGTATATGTGTATAAATGTATATGTGTATATACATATCCACATATACACTTACGTGTGTGTGTGTGCATATATCACACACATTTCCTAGCTCTGTCCACTGAAGAAGATTACAAACAATAAAGAAACAATCTTGTAGCAATGAGCATCCCTTGCACCCAGACTGTGTTCTTGAAATAAACTTTCTTACAAATTTTTGTTTCCATTATTACTTCCGTCATTTCAAATTTTGTGTATTTGTACTCTCTCTCATTTTTATTGATTACATTACATGATTCTGCACACCAATTATAAATTTTGCATAAATAATAATCTATTCATGCACCCTTAATATGGTATAATAAAGACTATATCTGGTTCTTGTCCTGGTTCCTGGCAAAGAACTTCAAACACCCTTGGAATTTCCTGAGTGATAGGCTTATCTTTCTAGTGCTAATGAGGTGACTTATTGTGGGCCCCTAAAAAGCTTCAGACTGGGGCTAGAATTTGGGGTCAGCCCTACCTCCAAAGACGGGGGACTGGAGATTGAGTTTAATCATGTAGGCAATGATTCAATCAATCACATCTACGTAAAGAAACTGTAATAAAAACTCTGCACACTGAGGCTTAGTGGAGTTTCCTGATGGGTAAACACACTGATGTGCTACAAGGGTGATTTGCCTTGACTCTAAGTGGAGAGGGCATGGAAGCTCTGTATCCAGGATCCTTCCAGACCTTTCTTCTTGAATTCTATCCTTTATAATAAAACTGTAATAATAAGTATAGTGCTTTCTTGTGTTTTATGAATCATTTGGGCAAACTATCAAACCTGAGAGGGTTATGGGAATCTCTGGACTTGCAGCTAAGTTGGTCAGAAATGTGGGTGGCCTGGAGACCCCCAAAGTTTGGCTGGCGTCTGAAGTAGGGGTAGTCTTGTGGAGAACTGAGCCCTTAAACCTGTAGAGTCCGATGCTAACTCTCAGCAGTTACTGTCAGAATTGAATTATAGTCCATCCAGTTGCTGTGGAAACCAAACTAAGGGAAAAAATAATGATCAAGGAAAAGCAAAGTACACAAACAAACGTGCATGTTATTACCTAACTAGGCATGCTAGTGCCTACAGGGCAGGAAAAGTGCTGTCTGTATTTTTAAACTACAAAAATAACAGGGATGAGTATTTTTCCAGTTTTTCTTCATACATATCTACAGAGGATTTCGTCACGCTGTTCCAAAAGTTATAAATTTTAGGATTGTCATTCAAATTCAAGAGTCAACCCAACAGCCCATGTAATGTACGACTTGCTACCATATGAAGGGAAAAGAAAGGTAGGAGTCAGCAGTGAAGAGAACATTCACGTTTATTTAACTCCAGGTTAATTTCAATTTTGCATTATTATGTTACACAGCATACATAAAACTGTCAAATAAGGGTTAATATTTTATCACTTAAAAATATTTTAAATGTGCCAAATATAATCTAAAGTAGTTATAAAGTTTAGTTTGGCAGATTCAGATTTAAGATAAAATCTTGAATTTTTCTAAGATCAAAAGTGGTGATTAAGTAGAGACAATCATATTTGTAAAGACAACTATACTCTACAGTTTGCAAAGATTCAAATTATCCAAGCAAAGGAAAAAAGTCATTCATTCATTGATTAAATGTTTAATAAATACATATTATTTGTTAGGCAGGAGGACTATAATGAAGAACAAAAGTCTGATATGAAGGAAACATCTAGTGTAAGAGAAAACACATTAACAAGTAATTACTAAACAATTTAAGAGTTATAATTACACACAAAATATCACAGAACCACTTTTTTTTTTTTTGAGGAAGATTAGCCCTGAGCTAACATGTGCTAATAGTGCTCCTCTTTTAGCTGAAGCTTGACCCTGGGCTAACATCTGTGCCCATCTTCTGCTGTTTTATATGTGGGATGCCTGCCACAGAATGGCTTGGATAAGCCATGCGTAGGTCCGCACCTGGGATCCAAACCAGAACCTGGGCCGCTGAAGCAAAGTGCACAAGCTTAACTGCTATGCCACCAGGCAGACCCCCAGAATCACATTTAAATAATGACTAAGTGAATGGGGATAAAGGGAGAAGGAGAAAAAGGGGAGAAGGTGTGAGGGAAGTAATATTTGAACTGAGTTTTAATGGATAAGAAGAAGTTTGCCAGATAGAAGTGGAGAGGGGTGAGGATAAAGACAGAAGAATTGGCATATAAAAAGACATGAAGGCCAAAACGAACAAGTGCATTCTGGAAAATATGAATAGTTATGTACTGCAGGAGAATGAGGTACTTGTGGGAGAGAAATAGGAGATAAAGATAAACATATACAGACACAAAATGAAACTAAAGAGTATATAATGGGGATTCATTCACATTGATCTAATACTTTTAAACAATCAAGCACAAAACAAGACAAAAGAGTCTTTAAAGTCTATACCTTAAAGATATCACTTTTTATTTCTTGGATTATTTTTACCGTGCTAAAATGAATTGGCTGGTAGGAGGTGAATCATGCTACAGTCTTAATTCAGTTTAATTCTTGCAGCAACTAGGTTTTTGAAATAAGAATAGAATTTTACCCTTCTAATGACTTCTGTTTGATGGAAATACCTTATAAACAGTTGATGACAAACATTAAAACAACCTCACTAGAAAAAGGTATTCACATGCACTGCTGCTGGGAATGAAAACAGGTGTAACTCTTTTGAAGAGGAATTTGGCAATATCTAACAAAACTATACATGCACTTATCCTTTGATCCAACAATCCTACTTATAGGAATTTACCCTGAAGAAATAGCTCTAACATAAAAACATGAGTGCACAAGGTTATTCACTGAAAGATCGTTTTTAACTGCAAAATACTGGAAACAACTTAAATGCCCATACACAAGAATGACTGAATAAACTATGGTACATTCACACAGTGGGGTACAATGCAGCTAAAAAAAAAATGAGGAAGAGGTTTATGAGCGTCTATGGAATGATTTCCAAGATATACTTAAGCAAAAAACAAAACAAAACAAAGCTAAGTGCAAAGAGAACCTACAGTATGCTGCATTTCATGTAAGAAAGAAGTGGATATAAGAAAATAAACATATTGCTGCTAATTTGTGCTAAAAGAAATACAGGAATGTGAGCCAGAAACTAATAAGATTACCTATGGGGCACAGGGTAGGTGGGAAGAAACAAAGTAGGAAGAATGAGAAAATGAGGAAAGAAGTAGATGAGAGATGAGGTCCTGGAGAGTGACACTTCTGAGTAAACTTTTTTGTGTAGGTCTGATGTTTAGAACCATGTAAATGTTTCACATATTAAAAAAAAAATTTAAAGTAATTCAGAATTTTGGGGAATCCAAAGTGGAATACAAACAGTAACAAATGAGCCTAACTGTAATTAAATAACATAACCACCCTGAGAGATTGGGGAAAAAAGAACTAACATAAGTAACTTCAAAAAAAGTATTTGACTACGTATTCTAAAGCTAAAGACAAAAAGAGCTGTACACAATTACTGAACTCTAATTTGTAAATTGATTTTCACAGCACGTATTAGTTATCTGTTATTGCATGACAGATTACTCCAAAACTTAGTGACTTAAAACAACAAAAACTTTATCTCATAGTTTCTACGGATAAGGAATCCAGACATGGCTTAGCTGGGTGCCTCTTAATCAAAGTCTTTCACAAGGCTGTGGCCAAGGTGTAGGCCAGGACCGCAGTCATCTTATCTTTGATTAAGGGAGCATTTGCTTCCAAGCTCATTTATGTGGTTGTTGGTAGCCCTCAGGTCCTCACTGGCTACTGACTAGGGACATCAGTTCCTTGCCAAGTGAGTCTCATTAAGGCTACTCAAAACATGGCAGCTTGCTTTCCCCACAGAACGGACTCCAAGAGAGAGGGAAAGAGAGACAAAATAAGAAAGAAGTTAGGGAACTTTTGTAATCTAATTTTGGCAATGACATATCACTTTTGTTATGTTCTATTTGTTACAAGTCATTAGATCCACAGTCAAGGATGGGAACTCTATAGGATCATGAATACCAGGAGGAAGAGATCAGCCGGGGACATTTTATAGGCTACCTATCACAGTCTATCTTCTAGACCCCAATTCATGCCCCTTCCACATGCAAAATACATTTACCTTCCAAAGGTGGCTTTGTAATTCTGGAACTACTTTATATGTATTTTTGGTTTGAGCAAATAAGTCACTAAATTGTAAATAACAAAAGTCAGGTTTCTTACTGTAAAAGAAAGGAAATACGAATAAGGAAAGAAGGAAGGTTAGCTTTAACCCTGTGGTGTTAGATTGCAATTTGAGGTATCATTATGGCCTCATGGTTTTTAATATAAAGATAGATAAACATAGATGTTTGTATGTATATACACATATATTTCTTAGATCTGTTTGCTGAGAGGCCCGAGAAGTAAACATATCTGGTAGCATTGAGCACACCAAGTTCCCAGCTCTTGGTTTCTAAATATCAATGTCTAATAAAGTAGTCTCCAAGAAACCAGGACTCTGTGGACAAATGCAGAATTCCAGGGCTGAGACAGGGAAAATACAGCACAAATTTAGAACAACTTGAAGTGCCAGAAAGTAAGGAAGTGCTCAAAATTAATCAGGCAACACCAAAAGAACAGAGGAGCCAACATGAACGAGCTCCCCATGGCCAAAACTGTGATAACTCATGAAACAAAATAATGATTGCAATGGGTTGCAACCCATAGAATAAAATAAATATCCATAAATTATACTGGTATAAACATGTAAGTTAACAAATTAACAAGTGGAAGAAAAGGGGCAGCTCTTCCTTACATAGAATTCCAATTAATAAATGCAGAAGAAATGATGGAAATAGAAAAATGAGCATTTGGCAAATACCACAATAACTGTTGGAGGCAAGAACCATCAGTGGGTGCTAAAAGTAGTGGGTGAAAATATAATAAAAGAACAAAATACTTACATACTCTTTTTCATTTCCCCACAAGATACTTATTAATTAAATTACAAAGGGGAAAATAGTAACTTTGAACGTAAAAACTGGGTCAACATCTCCTTAACCAAGTTAATATCACCAGTAATGAGACAAGTTGAAATCTTGATATATGTATGAAAAAAGACACAACAGCATTTCTGAGGTATTCTTGCCAAAAAAGCATTAATTATGAGGAAATATCAGTCAATCCTACCTTGAAGCACATTCTACAAAATAATTGGCCAGTACTCTTCAAAAGTGTCTGGTCATAAAAGAAAAAGAAAAACTGAAGAATTGTTCCAGACTAAAGAGACTAAGGAAAAATGTTAACTAAAGGTAACGTAGGACCCTGGATTGGATCTGGATCAGAAAAAGAACATTAGGAGTTTTCCAAATGTGAACATTTTACATAATCATTGTAGAATTATCAAGGGAAATTCTTGATAAAATACTATTAACTAATCTATAGAAGCTATCTAAATTTTGCCAATTATCCCTCTAATGTCAAGGAAGAAAGGCATAGAAAAAAATTTGAGCTGAGTCAAAAACCGGACTTTCTAAATATAGTCCAGTGCTCCTTCTACTGTCATATAAATTTATAGTTTTTATTTACAAGAATAAGTCAATTTCATTAAATAATTTTAATAAGAAGAAATTTTTAAAATGCATTAAATAAGAACTTTAAATATTAACTCATTACTTTTATATCATTGCATACTAGACAAATAATACTAAAACAGTCACAGAATTTGTGGTACAGTAACCAAAACAATCAAATAAATAAAAAGATTAATCGAAATACTGAATCACATGAAAAGGGATAACTGCATAAAATATGATTATCTCCATAGCACTTCAAACCATTTCAAATTGAAGGGCTTTTTACCAATAATGGATGATAGTTTGGCAATGATTTAAAAACTTTTCATTTTTAGAAAGGCAACGGAGTTGGTAAGGGGAGGGAGATGAAGGCAGTAAGAAAGGAAAGGTATGTTGGTGAGGATTGAAAGAACAAAAGAGGAAAGGAGAGAGTTAAGCAGAAGGGAGAAAAAGAGACGCAAAGCATGTAGTTAGATAGCCTTTGGCTCTTTCTGAATCCTTCCCACAGCACATCTTTACAACACGCCACTGACATTAGAAGCTTCCCTTGTGCTACAGTAAATCTCATTTTCTTTAGACAAGTAAAATATATCAGAAAGACCCTAAGGAGAAAGTTAAACCCAGGAGCTAAGCAGCAATATTATGATGCCCCTGCCCTATCTTAATTGAAATTTCATTATCCTTAGCATAAAATATAAATATGTCAGAATTTTATAAGAGCATCACAAATTTTTTTTTGAAGGGGTTATGCATCTTTTCTGAAAACATCTTTTTCTACCTTCCTTGCCTGATCTTATAACAACCTTAGATTTTGTCTATATCGTGGGCTCCTCTCTCTACTTACGTCAAAGAAAGAGGAATGGAAAGATCTGTATGAACAGTTTCAGGAAGGCGACTTCCATCTTTCCTTGGAAGAAAGAAGGCACTTTTGTATTCTACCCTTAAAAGGGTAAAATCATCATTTTAGATACAGCCCTATTTCCCACATCCACGTTGGGAACACCTTGACAAGAGGAAAGGAAAGATCATCTCTTCTGCTATCAGAATATGGACCTGGTGACAGCCTAAAACTCTCTTAAAATGTTTGGAAATCATGTATCTTAAGGAATTAGATTTGACCAAAAGTTATAAAAATTCCAAAAGGAATTCTCTAAGGATAAAATGTACATAGATTTGAGAAAGTGTTTCAAAAATTAAAAATAATACCTTTACAAAGAACAGAAAGTCTCCTAACCAAAGAGAGAATATCTGAATGAATATATATGCATGAATAGCACTGATCACATTTGACAGACATAAAGATTTACAGAGATTTTCATACTGAAATAGCAAATGACTTCCATTTTACAGATGTATAGAAACTGACAAAATACTTTAGATAAGATAGAGTTTACTGAAGGTTATTTACAATTAAAAGCACTACTGATGTTTTCAAATTATTAATTTTTGTACTGTCATTTTAAAAAGAATCAATGGCCATTAGAAAGATTAAAATGGATTTAACAGTGTAAACAATAATATCAATAAAGTCTCTTTTCCCCAGCAAAGTATATAAAAGAAGAAGAAAAAGCCAACCTATTCCATCCGCTTTGGTAAAAAGATGATTAGGGTTTACTTCCAAGCAGATACAGCCACTATTCAGGTTTAGAAAACAGGGATTCAAATACCTAAAACCAATTTTACGTTTTTTTCAAAATGTCCTGATGCATTAAGTAGCACTCCTGTTTTTGGGTGTACATCATCGTCCTAATATAATTGAAGAGCTACTCAACAACAGAAACAAACACAACAACCAAGTGTAGAGCTTTGTTCACTGTTTTGTAACTCATCCACTGAGAAAATAGATATTAAAAAAAAAGTTAAATCATCACTCAGGAAAGACAGTAATTTCAATTTAGCTGGTATCCTCTGCAGGGTCAACAGGTTTAAAGTGGATTTCCCTGCAAGAAAATGCACACTGTGGGAATATTGCCAGCAAGAGGACTGATGAAACAGAGTAACATATAATCTTTATAAATAGAAATCATCTGGGAGATTCAAAATACTAGCTCTATGAGGGGGAGTTTTATCCAAAATGTATCATTCGTAATCCATATGAAATAATTAAACTGAATTCCTCTGCCCAATTTTCAAGCTGTATTTTATTATTTAAACTATCTTACAGTGCACTGTATGGGTGATGTGATGTGTTTCACTGTGGAATTAAGTGGTAACTCTTGACAAAGCAATTATTATCATGAGATAACTGACGTTATTTGAGAGTTAAGCATCCTGAGGCAAAGTTGAGTATACTTAATCCTGGCAGGTTAATTATCTAGTGATTATGGAGCCTTGAAAGGTATTACTCTTAAGGACCATTTGCAAGATGAAACTACTCAAAAAAAATTCCTAATTTAATAAAAATGAAAAACAAGAATAATAATCAAGTTCTTTAGTCATGTATTGCTAGATAATGACTACAAAGCAGCTTGCATTAGTAGGCATCAATGGATATTTCTACCTCCACGTAGAAGGTCCTTTATTAAGCTGATTAAATGTGAGTATAGCTAACAAACGGTTGTCACTGAAGAGAAATGTTTTAAACTTTGAAAATGTCAAAAATAAATTAAAAACACAACGTAACATTTAAAGAATTTATATACTAGTTTCAAAACTACCTTAACAAGAACAAGCAATAAATTCAGATGAGCAGTTTAAAGTACAAAATGCAAAGCAATACAATACCAAGAATTTTTAATTAAGGCAACATGGAAATTTGTCTCTATGTATTTCCGAATCTCAGCTAAAAGTAAACTGCACAAATTAAAATCACGCTAACATCCCACTTCACATCCATTGGTATGGCTATTGACAAAAAAGGAGAAAATAACAAGTGTTAGCAAGGATGCAGAGAAACTGGAAACCATGTGCATTGCTGGTAGAAATGTAAAATGGTGCACCTGCTGTGGAAAACAATTTGGCGGTTCCTCAAAAAGTTAAACATAGAATTATTATCATATGATCCAACAATTACACTTCTAGGCATATTCCTAAAAGTCCTGAAATCAGGGACTCAAGTAGATACTTGTACACCAGTCTTCATAGCAGCATTATTCACAAAAGACAAAAAGTGAAAACAAAACAAATGCCCAGCAATAGATGAGTGAATAAACAAAGGTGAAACTAATACATGCTACAACATGGATGAACCTTGAAAATACTATTAAGTGAAATAAGCTAGATGCAAAAACACAACTATTGTTATGATGCTACTTATATGAGGTACCCAGAATAGGCAAATTGATACAGACAGAACAGTAGTTATTAGGGACATGGGGGTGGTGTGGAGTTATTGTTTAATGTGTATAGAGCTTCTGTTTGGGATGATGAAAAGGTTCTAGAAATAGACAGTGGTGATGGTTGCACAACATCGTGAGTGTACTTAATGCTACTGAACTGTACACTTAAAAATGGTAAATTTTTAATGTATTTTTTACCATAATGAGAGAAAGAAAAAAGGTAAATTATATCATTTAATAATTATACTTTGTTTTTTATCACATTAAGGCAGCAATGATAGTCATGTGGACATCTCTATTTTGTCTCAAGATGTGCCCAACCAAATATTTTCAGATATTCCTTAGAGAAGAACATCCTTTTCCCTGGGCAAATTGAACAGAAAAGAAATGCGGGTGGGAGGGGTGAGAGAAGGGAAAAATCTAGCTTGAAAGGCACTACAGTTGACCCTGTAATACTAACAATGAAAGACAATAACTATATAAATTAATATTTTAGGCACATTATTTTAGATTTCAGAACAAGGACTTTGCTGATTTATAATAAAATTGGTCAGCGTTAATGAATATTAGAATGTGTCAGAAAATGAATCCTCAGGATTTTTTTAAAACATTTTAAGAAAAAATTTACAAGATCATCTAGCATTTCTATATAAATCCCTCACTTTGCACATGAGGAAACTGAAGGAACAGTAGTTGGCTAATAAATTAGCAAATTGATTAAGGAAAAAAAGTCTAAACATTTTACTAATACATAAAGATACATCATTTACTAATATTTAAAGTAGGGTCAGGACTTTTAGTGTGTGTCTGCTGAATAATATTCTAGTCTTTCTTACAGAACCAGATCCATAATTCATAGTTTATGAATTCTTGTTTCAGTTTCTTTAAAGCAGAGTGAAAACTTGAAGACGTCTATGAAGCATCCCTGAGTGTAGATAGTTACAGCTTTTCTTCTTCCTTTAATCTTTTATACTTTTCATGCCCACATCTAATCTAAGGACAACTTTTTAAAGCAATTTGTCTTTACTGAGTTTTGTACCCAAACAATTCATTAAACTAATTCTCATTCTATTTGCGCTCACATTTTATCAGATTATCTAATAATTAAATAATTATATAATGAAGATGAACTGCATAAAAAAGGTTTAGAAACAAATAAACTGACTCTTGGTAAACAAACAGTTTTGTAGGAAGAGAAGTAATGTTGTACACCAGAGAACGGTCTAACAGCCACAAGTTTTCTTTCAATCACTTGGCACCACTCATGTTTTATGAAGGGAGTGGGGAGTGCAGGTTATCCAAGCAAGTTAGTTAGGAGAAACTTAATTAAGAGGGGAATAAGATCAACACTCCTAATAACACTACCACCACCACCCAACAAAACTGAGTACTTTTATGAGTCAGGCTGCAACTTTACAAGCATTAGAGAACCAGCCATAGAATTGTTTTGTAGGTTAAATGATGGTTTGTAACTTTAAAGCATTACTCAATGGTAGGGCATGATAATTTTTAGTAGTCTGTCAAGATTAAAGCCCAGGATAAAAGCACTCCTCCTCTGACTTGATATTACCATTGAAATATAAAGGGATCTTTCAGGAAATAATGAAATTTGATACACGTTGAACAAAAAATAAAAAGTTGGCACTTCATTTTAACATTGGTCCTTTGGAACTTTTTATTTGAACGACTCGATTAACTTTTCCTGTTTTTAAAATTACCTAAATGAAATCACACACTATATATTCACTTAAAATAGCTTTATGAGGTATAACTGACATGTAATAATCTGCTCAAGTTAAAAGTATATAATTAGATAAGTTCTGACACATGTATAAAGTCTTGAAACCACCACAATCAAGACAAGGAACACACCCATTACTTCCAAAAGTTTCCTTATGGCTGTTTATGAACATTGCCTCATAGCACAGCTTCATCCCCAGGCAACCATTGATCTGCTTTCTGTCACTATAGATTAGTTGAATTTTCTAGAATTTAATTTAAATAGAATCATAGAGAATGTATTTTATTTCTAGTATCTCATCTTTCACCCAGCATAAATATTCTGAGATTCATCCATATTGGTGCATGTATAAATAGTTCACTTCTTTTATAGTTGAGTAGTATTCTACTGTATGGATATATAACAATTTCTCAATCTAGTCCCCAGTTGATGGACATCTGGGTTGTTTCCAGACTTTGGGTATTACAAATAAAACTGCTAAGAGCATTTGTGTATGTCTTTATGTGAACATATGCTTTCATTTCTCTTGGGTAAATACCTAGGAGTGGGATAGCTAGGCCATATAGTGGGTGTATATGTAACTTTATAAGAAACTGGAAAACTGTTTTTCAAAGTAGACATACCATTTTACATTCTCACCAGCCATATATGATAGTTCTAGTAGCTCCATATCCTGTCAGTATTTGGTATAGTCACACTATTTAATTTTGGACACTCGAATAGCTGTGCAGTTGTGTGTTGTATGAATTGAAGTTTGCCTTTTGGATATGGATATTCAATTGCTACAACATGATTTGTTAAAAAAGAAACTACTCTCCACGGATTGACCTCTGAAACTTTGTTGAAAAATCAATTGTGGGTCTACTTCTGGACTATCTTTTCTGTCCCCTGGATCTATTTGTCTATGTTTAGGCCAATGCCACATTGTATTGATTACTGCAGTTACAATATAGTAAGTATTGAAACCATGGAGCGTAGGTTCTCTGATTTTTTTTTCCCAAAGTTGGTTTGACTATTCTAGTCCAGTGCTTTTCCATATGAATTTTAGAATAGGTTTGTTGACTTCCACCAAAAAAACATGCTGAGATTTTGATTATGTTAAATCCATGGACCAATTTGAGGAGAAATGACACTTAACAATAGTGTTTTAAAATCTATGAACATGCTATCTATTTAGTTCTTTAATTTTTCTCAAAATGCTTTGTAGTGTTCAGTACACAAGTTTTACACATCTTTTGTCAGATTTATCCCAAAGCATGTCATATATTTTTGTGGTATCAGAAACAGCATTTTAAAATTTCAGTTTATGAGTGTTTGCTGCTAATATATAGAAATATAATTGATTTTTGTATTTTTATCTTGGATCCCACAACCTTGTTAAACTCACTTTCAGTTCTAATAGCTTTTTATTGATTTCGTAGGATTTTCTACAAAGACCATCATGGTATTTGACAATAGGGACAGTTTCACATCTTCCTTTCTAATCTGGATGTTTTCCATGTCTTCTTAACACTGTACAACGTTGAATAGAAGTGGAGAGAGTGAACATCCTTGCTTTTTCTTGATCCTAGAGGAATGTATTCAGTCTTTCATCATTAAGTAGCACGTTAACTGTACATTTTTTGTGGATTCTTCAACCTTTACAAGGTTGAAGAAGTTCCTTTCTATTTCTAGTATTCTGAGCGCTTTTATCTGGAATGGACATTGGATTCTGTCAAATGTTTTTTTTGTGTTTATTAAGATGATATTTTTTTTCTTTTTAGTTTTACTAAGGTGAATTATATTGATTGATTTTAAAGACTGGCACCTGAGCTAACAACTGTTGCCAATCTTGTTTTTTCTTTTTTTCCTGCTTTTTCTCCCCAAATCCCCTCAGTACATAGTTGCATATTTTTAGTTGTGGGCCCTTTTAGTTGTGGCATGTGGGACGCCGCCTCAGCACGGCCTGATGAGCAGTGCCATGTCCACACCCAGGATCTGAACCGATGAAACCCTGGGCTGTCAAAGCAGAGTGCGCGAACTTAACCACTCCGCCATGGGGCCGGCCCCCATTGATTGATTTTAAAATATTAAACCAACCCTGTATTCCTGGTCATGATGAATTATCCTTTTTACATATTATTAGGTTTGATTTGCTAAAATTATCTTAAGAATTTTTTTATCTATGTTTATGAGGAATACTGGTTCATAGTTTTAATTCTTTGTTTGGTTATGGTAGTGTTTCTTCTTCTTCAATTTGCTAGGATAGTTTATACAGAATTGGTATTATTTCTTCCTTAAATGTATGGTAGAATTCAACCTTGAAGCATTCTGGCCATTGAGTTTTCTGTGTGGGAAGGTTTTAACTAAAAATTCAATTTCTTTAATAAACAACCTGAAATAGCCCTATTTCTCTTTCTTCTTGAGTGTGCTTTGGTACTTAACATCTTTCAAGGAACTTGTCCATTACATAAAAGTTGTCACTTATACTGGAATAATATTGTTAGAAGGGACCACAGTAGCTTCTACTCTAGACTAATTTTGTCCCATTAGTGTTCTGAGTACTCTATTTGAAGCCCCATGAATTATGAGGTTATTGACTCTGGCTAGTGGAACAAGAATCGTTACAGGCCCTATGTGTACTCTAAGGATTATTCCCTTTAATCTTTTCAGGTGGTTCTTCTCCCAGCCTTCATAAGTTTCCTTACAAAGATGTGCTGACCAGAACTCAGCAGAAGACTTGGGTCAGACTCTGCAAATCTCTTGTGTTCTCTATGTAGCTCTTTCCTCTCTGGTACTCTGACTTGCAAACACTAGCTGTCGGATTCTCTGAACTTCCAGCTCCTTCTCCTCAGTTCAAAAGAGACTGCCAAGAGGGTTCCCCTCTTTGTGTTGTGGCCTGGAAATTCTCTCCAAGCAGTAAGCTGTGCTAATCATGAGGCTCACCTGATTTATTGCTTGTCTCATAGGGATCATTGTCTGTCTTTACCTGTGAAGATATAGCCTTGGTGGACACGGGTTTTTTTTCAATATTAAGGTTATCAGAAAAGATTTAAAGCATTATTTCTAGTGTATGACCCTCTGAAAAAGGGAAGGTGGCATCAGGTAGACAAGAAGAGCCAAGTGTGTTTGGTTTTAGCTAAGCGCTGACATTTTAAAAATTTATACTAAGCACAGGAGATTTGATTTTTTTTTGGGGGGGGGGTAGGGGCAGATAAAACAATCCTGTATGTATTCTCTGATAAATATATTTTACATTTAGTAGCATTTTAGAAATAAAATGTCTTTCTCCTGAAGAACTGAAGATAATTTATTATTATTAGTGTACTCAAGGAGAAGAACATTGGGAGATGAGATTAAAAAGATAAAGCTCACAAATACCATACTTGCTTTTTGTAACGAAATATGGTATCATTTTTATTTATCCTTATTAAATATCATCACTCAACTGATATTTCCAGTCTATTAAAATTTTTTAAAAGCCTCACTTAGACATTCAACTTACTCGGTATTTGTTAAGGTGTTGCATTATTTGCATTCTCTGCAAATACAGCTTTATCTGAATCATTGATAGTTTAGTTGAGCAAAGCTCAGAGTAAACACTGGGGCATATCACTAGAAATCTATTTATTTATCAGCAGACTTTTTAAGACCGGTTCAGTAAAAGAGCAAATATATTTAATTGCCCTGTATCTAATATTTATTATTCTATAATCCATTTTATGACAGATCATCTCAAATATACTATATACCTGTTTACTGGTCTGCCATAATAGGTACTACATATCCACTAAGATGAATTCAAATGACCAGTAATTACATAAAAAAAGTAAAAAGTCATCCTAACATGACTTATAGCCTTGTAGCAGTGTGCAGTTTTACCACTTCCTCTTCTAGGTAAGAAAAAACAGATTCCTTTAATAATCAATATTAAGTCATAGTCAAACTTTACCGGTTTGTAGAATTAATCTTTTTTTTTAAATGTGGTAAAATACATGTAAGATAAAATTTTACCATTTTAACCATTTTAAGTGTTCAATTCAGTGACATTAAGTACATTCACAATGTTGCACAACCATCACCACTATCCATTTCCAGAACTTTTTTGTCATCCCAAATAGAACCTTGTACCCATTAAATAATAACTCCTAATTTCCCTTTTCCCCAGCGCCTGGTAAACACTATTCTACTGTCCATCTCTATGAATTTGAGTATTCTAGGTACCTCATATAAATGGAATCCTTATAGGAAAATTCAACAGTTGTCTGTGTGTGGCTTATTTCATGTAACACAATGTTTTCAAGGTTAATTCATGTTGTATCACGTGTCAGAATTTCATTCCTTTTTAAGGTTGAATAATATTCCATTATATATATATATATATATATATATATATATATATATATACACACACACACCAAATTTTGTTTATCTATTTATTTGTTGGGGAGCATGCGGTTTTTTTTCCAACTTTTAGCTATTGTAAATAATGCTGCTATAAACATTGGTGTACAAGTATTTGAATCCCTGCTTTCAGGTCTTTTGACTACAACCTAGAAGTGAACTGCTGGATCATATGGTAATAATTTTATGTTTAACTTTTTAAGGAAGCACCAAATTGTTCTCCATAGCAGCTATACCATTTTACATTCCCACCAGCAATGTATAAGGGTTCCAATTTCTCCATATCCTTGCCAATACTTGCTTTTTCCATATTTTTATAACAGCCCTCCTAATGGGTGTCAAGTGCTATCTCATTTTGGTTTCCATATGCATTTCTCTAATGATTAGTGATGGTGAGCATATTTTCATAGGCTTATCAGCCATTTGTATATCTTCTTTGGAGAAATGTTTATCTAAGTCCTTTGACCATTTTTGAATTGGGTTGACTGTTTTCTTGCTGTTGAGATACATATTTTGAATATTAATCCCTTATCGGATATATCATTTGCAAATATTTTCTCCTATCCCATGAGTTGTCTGTTCACTTTCTTGATAGTGTCCTGTGATACACAAAAGTTTTCAATTTTGATGAAGCTCAATTATTTTTTCTGTTATTGCCTGCACATTTGGAGTATTTTTTAAGTGATTATCATTTTGATATCATCAACATTTTCTGCAAGCCTAGTCATTCTTGGGCCTCTATTCTTTTCTATTCTCCTAAGTCTCTACCAAACTTTTAGCATTGTTCCCTATTCTATAAATGTTTTCCACCTTTTTTACATGTTATACAAATGTGAACACTATTAGTTTTCTGTGTGCTCCACAATATTTTTTTTTAAGGCTCCTCTCCCTGTTTTTTAAGTAATTAAGGTCATTTGAAGTTATAAAGTCACAATTGAATTTTTGGTGGTATTCAATCCTCTGAAGTTATCTCTACTTCCAAAGTCTCATTCTTTGGAATCATATTTACATTTTAAAAAGTTTTAACATTTCTCTTGTTAAAGTCTAGAGCATATATTTAAGTATTGCCAGTCTGATCTTTCCTGATTATAAAGAACTCTGAGTTAAAGTATCAATTTCTCCCAAGGATTCTCAGACTACCACACTGATGACGAATTCTTTCATGTTATTTAAAGGGCTAGAGTAGCACTTTCCCTAGTTACTTCCTTTACCCTTCAGAAAATAAAACCAGCAGTAAGGAAAATCTAAACCATAGATTTTTAGTCAAGTGAGACTTCCAGCAGATACATAGGAGTTTAAGGCTTTTACCACTATGTCTTGCCTTTATGTCAGTTTGTGAATTGTCAAGAATGCAGCATTTCTTTCAATTGGTTAGTGCCTTTGAAGATACTCTCACCGTATTATTTCTACAAAACACCCAGGTGATCTCATATTATTTCCAGGTCAAATTTTATGTTATTCTAGGCAGACAAGACAGTTATCTTATTTAGATACAAAATCAGTGAATATAATCGAACTGTTAGAATTATAGAATCAGAATCAGAATGGGCTTCTGGGATAATTAATACAACACCTTCCCTTTACATATAAAGACCCTGAGATTCATGAAAGTTAAGTGACAATACATAGGTGTATGAAGATACACTGAAGATCTCTTTGTTTTTTCTACTTCACAGATTTTTAAAGTCTACCGGTTAAACAGAAGCTATAAATACTAAATGAGAAAAAACAAAATATATTTCCCACTAATTTAGAATGAAAGAAAGTATATTCTTGGTAAAAAGAAAAAACTGAAAAAAATGAAATTCCATTTCATTACCTTCAAATATAATATGCAAATGATACTACTAATAAATGTAATACAAATGACAATATACCAATATTTGCTCATAATTTATCAAATTAAATTAAATAGACTTACACTTTGAAGAGCTACTTAACTTCATAAAACAGTTATTTTAGACTAGATGCCCCTTACCTTAATTCATGAAAATTTCAGAGGAAGATATTATTTTATTGGTTAGAAAACAAAGTAGTTGATGTCAAGGGCTTTGAATGAGGGGAAGGGTTGACTGAAAGGGGTGATGAAAGTGTTTTTTATCTTGATTGTGGCTGTGGTTACATGTCAGATATGCATTTGCAAAAACTCATAGAAATGTACAGTAAAAAGAGTGAATTTTACTGTATATAAATTATAAACCTCAATAACCTAACCCTTTAAAAAAACAATATTTTACCATGTAAGAAATTAGTATAAACTGAAGGAAATACTGAAAATACTGAATTAGTGTGGTTCAAATTGAGGCAGTTTTGTTGTGTAATTCTCAAGTATATTTATGCAAATATTTTGCTTTTTACTTATATATCTGTAAACTTATACACAAACCAGAAACCAAAAAGATCAGGTACGTTTTTTAAAAAACTAACTTACCGTCTCATTTCCAAAAAGTATGTCAACATAAGGCATAACTTTCATCAATGATTCTTTGAAGAACTGACTAATAAATGGTGCAGACAGATTCAAAGTGAAAATTCTGTTGTTTTCAGAAGCATGGCAAGCCACTTTTAATACTGACTCCGGGGAAACCGTAAGAAAAAAACCCTGGTTAAAGAAAAAAAGGAAGGGAAATTAGAAATGCCATCTCTACAGAGTCACTCTCAGTGAGAATAAAGAAATCTATACAAAATACAAAAGCCTATATATTACAAACTTTAAAATAGTTATAAAACGCAAGGTAGAAAATAGCATTTGATTAGGAGAAAAGTTTATCATATGAGTTCTATAGGCTTGATATTTGACATTATGTCACAGTATAAAACATCACTTATTTCACAGTAGATCCGTATGCTCAATACTGAAAGAATTTGGGGAATCTACAAAAGAAAAAATATTTGAAAGGTCTCACTCAAGACAACAATTACATTAAAATTAGAGAAACAGTAATGAAGGCAGATTGAATCCTTCCAGCTTCTTATAAACAGTTTGCATTTTTGTAAGTGATGTGATATTTATTAAAAATAAAATTAGTTTAAAAATGAAATTAGTTTACTAAGATCAGAGCTTGGTACCTTATGAAACATCTAAACTGATTTTTTAAGGAAGATTCTGAAATAGAATCTTCAAATAATTAGAAAATAATTCAATAATGAAATAGAAAAATATTTTAATTAAAATTTCATGTTAGGAAAGTTACATTTTATTATTTATTTATATATTTTTTGAGGAATATTAGCTCTGAGTTACAATCTGCTGCCAATCCTCTTTTTGCTGAGGAAGATGGGCTCTGAGCTAACGAGCTAACATCCGTGCCCATCTTCCTCTATTTTATATATGGGACGCCTACCACAGCATGGCTTGACAAGCCGTGTGTTGGTCCGCACCTGGGATCCGAACCCGCAAACCCTGGGCCTCCGAAGTGGAACGTGAGAACTTAACCGCTGCGCCACCAGGCTGGCCCCAGGAAAGTTATATTTTAAAATGCTATTTATCTACATCTTAAACATTAGCAAAAGTCTTCTAAAATACATTTATGCTTTCTAGATGAAAGAAAGTATAAGTAAAGACATGGATGCTCAAGGAGGAAACGGGTTTGAATGGTGCAGAAGTGAGTGAAGGAATATACAAAGGGCAAGAGAAGATAAACTTGGGAAGGCCAGCTGCATTATAGACCATTAAGGGGCTTAAGAGGCAGGTTAGGAGTCTATTAGGTGGGGTGGGGACGCATGATGCATAACGAAGATTTCTTGAAAGAAAGGAATAACAAGCTTGTGAGAAAAGTTAGAATGTTAACTTAGACAGCAGCAATTCAGCAACAGTCAATAAAGGCCTGCATTTGGCTCTGAACAAGGAAATCATACTGGGAGTATTACATTCTAGACTTAGTAACTGTTTAAGATGTGGAAGACAAAGGAGAAAAGAGTCAAAAGATGACTGAGATTCTGGGGCCAGCCTGGTGGTGTAGTGGTTAAGTTTGCGTGCTCGCCTTTGGCGGCCTGAGGTTCGCAGGTTCAGATCCCTGACATGGACCTACACACTGCTCAGCATGCCATGCTATAGCAGCACCCCACATACAAAACAGAGGAAGACTGGCACAGATGTCAGTTCAGGGACAATCTTCTTCAAACAAAAAGAGGAGAATTGGCAATGGATGTTAGCTTACGGTGAATCTTCATCACCAAAAAAAAAAAAAAAAAAAAAGATGACTGCGATTTTGAATATGGTTCCACTTTAACAGAATCAGAAAAATTGAGAATAAGACCTGGCTTAGATGTAAAGAGAGAATATTTAGTTACAGTCAGACTACATTTGAGGTGTTAAGGGACTTCCAAAATAGATATCAGAAAGTTGGACTCACAAGAAAAGCCATGGAAGAACGTGATGGTAAAAGGGAGGTAGTAATTACTGAGGAAGAGAACGTAGAAAAAGAAGATGGTAAAGGACAGGATGGAGAAGAACAAAAATGAGAGGGCAGAGGAAAGGAAAAAAGTAAAGGAGAGAATAAGAGGAAGGCAAATGAGAACAGTAGAAGTGACAACAGAGAAATCCAACAAGGGAAATTTCAAGAAGATACTTAAAGGTACCTATAGCTATCAATTGGTAGAGAAACAAAGAATTGAGCAAAAGCCACAGGATTTGATGATGAGGAGAAAGTACTTACGGTATGAAGGTAAAAATAGTTTTAAAGAAAGAATGGTGAGAAAGTAAGGGTGAGGATTATAAATTGTTTTGAAAACTTTATCAGTAAACAAAAGAATCACCTGAAATTTACTGAGCAATTCTTGTGTTCCAAGTACTATACTAAAAGCTTTATGTATATTAACTCAATTATCATTTTTTCCTTATACCAAACCCATGAGGTAGATAACTGTTATTATTCTCCTTTTATGAATAAAGAAGGCAAGATGGGAAAGTTTAGAAATGTACAGGTCATACAGCTTATATGTGATGGAACTTGGATTCAAATGACTCCAGAGATAATGCCCCTAGTTTGAGTAGATAATAGAGAAGAAAAAAGCAGAAAGATACTTTTAGTGGGGGAAGAGGAATGGGAGAGTGGTTTTTAAGAACAGGGAAAGTTGGAGCATTTTTGCTCTTCATTGAAAAGGATCTGGTAGAGAAACAGAAGAATGAAGCAGAAAGATGGGGAGGATTAGACAGAGGAAGGAACCAGAGAAGAAAGACAATGGGAACCAGAAGGGGAGAAGAGCTAGCTTATAAATGGAAAAAATAACCTTGAAAATGTAAAAGAAACTTCTCTTAACAGTTACAAAAAACCTACTGAAATATTCACTTAAAACTGAGGAACTAACCACTTTCATCACGCTTTAAGAAGATTTTTTTCTTATTACTTTCAAACTGAACATTAAAATAATATTAAAAAATTAATTTTGTGGTAGAAGTCGTGTGTATTGAGATCCATCTTTGAAGCGTTTATTGCCCTTATAAAATTCTGAGATATTAAGAGAGAATTTTACACTGTAATTGTCTCATTACTTTAAAGTACTACTAATGAAATTCTAATAAAAATGTTTTCCTATCACAATAACATAATACGTCCTCATCATTTAAAGATCCCAACCCTTTAATTCTTTACCAATATTCAACTATTCTAAAAGGTAACAAGTCTTTGTCTTAGGTAACATTATTTTAAAAATGTTTTCATCTTACTTTTTTAACCTACTATCATATCACTTGCAAACCATGACCATCCAAGCTGCTTCCTTTGCTATTTCTGTCACTTGGAGAATTAAATATTACAGCATTAATCACTTGGAGAATTAAATTATATAGCATCTTGTCTCCACAGTAATACGTATGTACTTGCTTTTTAGCCTTTCATTTAATGAGGAGAGTTTAAAGCTCCCCACCCCCATTTCTCCCCAGACTATTTCAGCATGAAATAAAAACCTCCCAGAGCTAGCATTCTGCCAGCTGTGGATTAACCACAGACAGCCATAGAGTGGTCTACATAAATAGTAACCTGGTCAAATAATTAGGCTTCTCACCAACTTCTAACTGAAAATTTGATCTGTGCTAAAATACATCTGATTGTAATTTAAGGTACAGAACAGTACACCTCTGGAGTCTAAATTTGGCCTCATTCCAAATGTGTGTATGTTGTATGTGTGTTTTACTTTAAAACCAACACAAGAGTATTGTAATGTGGATACTTTAATCTCCTTTTTGTTAATTTTATAAAAAATATACAAAAAACTGTCAGTTTCTAAATGAGGCAAACACAATTTAAATTAATTCCATTTTTGAATGGTCTCCTGTTTTTCTTTAAGTAAATATTTAGTATTTAAACAATTTAGGATTTGTGCTCTGTCAGAGTGCAAAGACTTAAAACTGATGCCAACCATAATTTTTCTTCCTAGATTTATATTTGCTAGGCCACATGTTCCAGACTGTAGTATCACCAAAAATATAAATGGTGCCATTATAAAAATTTTTTTCAAGTGTCAGGTTACAACGAAAACAGACCAATAGTTTACAAGGCCATAGTTTAGAAAAATACTCTATATAATCAACAAAATCTTGTGATTTTTTAAATTAGGGATTTCAGTCTACACAACAGTTAAATCTGCTATTATTTGTCCCTAAGAGTAACCAAAAGCAAAGCAGATTCTAACACTAAAGAGGTTAAGTGTTGGAGGTTGGATAATATTAACCAGAACTGAGAGTAAGCAAGACAATTTTACTCCTTAAAATGAAAAACAAAAATGCAGGAGTAGGAGGGATAGTGAAAGACTAAGGTAAAGCCAAAGAACCATTTTAGCAGAGCCAGACATAATGCTTGGAAATCTCAAATACTAGATTTGTCATCCAACTACTCTAAGGACTTCTCAGGGTAGTTTAAACAGAGGGGAATGAGGGAAATTAAACTGTTAAACATACTAAAAGAAAAGGAAAGGAACTACTCTTTACCAGTATTTACCTTAATTCAGGGCAATCACTTGGAGTTCTTTTTAATCCTCCCTACCTAAGAGCACAAACTCTTTTTATTATTTCCATCAACAATTATCTGAGGAATAGATGTGTGTGTGTGCACGTGTGTATGTGTACATAAACACCTATGTAAATTTTAGGGATTCATAACTCTTGGAAGTATAAGAGTCTTGATCCAAAAGGAAATAAAGCTATGTAGAGCAACCATGCCTTATAATTAACAACTGTGAATAAACAGTGAGATAGAAAAAAAAAAGGCCTTTTGTTTAGAAAAATACTCTGATCAGAATGTAATAGGGCAGAAATGGATATTGTTTTGAAACATTCAGAAAGTGGATTTTAACCTATTTGGCTCTATCTAGATACACATATGCATAAAATTTTATATGCAGTGGCGGTAGGGGTGGGTCAGTAACCCCTTGAGGCTCATTTATAAATAACGGGTAAGCACTGGATTTGACTGAAGGTTAAGAACTTGTCATTTAGTTTGTTTTCTCAAAAATACAGAACCACATAAATTACAAGTTATTTAAAGAGCTTGACTTTCTTTTCTTAAAAGCATGGACAATCTCTAATAAAAGAGAACTTCTGGAATGGGAAAGGCTTTCAAGACTGGAGAGAGAAAGATTATCTAAAGATTTGCTATAGAAAAATCAAAACCTTCAGTTGGTTTTCTTCCAAACGTGGGGCTGGGGGCGGGGGGGGGGGGGGGAAGGGAGGGAGGGAAGAGAAACAAACAAAAAACCAGGAAAAATGCCTACAGTAAGTATGACAAAGTGTTAATATCTTTAGTCTATAAAGAACTTAAAAAATAGATTAAAAATTAAACAAACATCAGGACACCAATTGCTAAATAAGCGAAGAACGTAATGAAGCATTCCATTAAAAGAGAACTACACTAGTAAATAAATATATAGACAAGTATTCCTCTCTAGCAAGTAAAGAAACAACATGGTACTACTAAATGATGACGAAAGGTAGGTGAAATTAATATATCAATATTGCTGATGGGAATGCAACTGACAGAAAATACACATAAGGAACCATAAACAAATTCATACTCTTTGACCCAATAATTCTACTTTTGAGAGTCTACTTTAAGGAAATAACCCAAAATATGGGAAAATATACATTCACAAGCATACCAGTATACTATTTATTTTATTGAAAACCTGGCAACAGCGTAAACATTCAATGACAGAGGAATAAATAGTCAGGTAAGGACTGGCATATATACTCACTCTAAAACTGGCTATTGATCATTTAAAATGTGGCTAGTGCAACTGAAGACCTAAATTTCAAATTTTACTTAATTTTAATTTAAATGTAAGAAGCCACACGTAGCTAATAAGCTCACGCAATGTGGCTAGTGTAACTGTGGAACTAAAATTTTAATTTAGTTTATTTAAAGTTAACAATGGAAGCAGTCCAAAATATTTTTCTGCTAAACACAGTTTTATTGTTTTGGTAGGACTACATTTCATTTTGATCATGGAAAATTTAGTGAATGAATGGTGTTATAAATGTAAAATAGATACCAATTTCAAAGACTTAGTATGAAACAAAAATCTTAAAAATGTAATTAATAAGTTTATATGATTAGATGTTGAAATGAGAAATATTTTAGATATAGTGAATCAAATAAAATATATTAACATTAATTTTATCTATTTCTTTTTACTTTTTTTATGTTGTTACTAGAAAGTTTTGAATTGCATATGTAGTTTGTACTGCATTTTCATTGGACATTGCTGCTCTAGAGAATACTTTGAAGTTATTAAAATGATTACGAAAACTAGTAGCAAAAGTGGAAAACGTTTATGCTACATAAATGTTAAATGAAGCATAAGACATACAAATAATGTGTACAAAATATGGTTACAAATTGGATTAAATCAATAGAAAAAAAACTAGAAGAAAATACTCCTAAAATAAAAATGGTTAGATTTGAGTAGAAAAATTATAGATAATTTTACTATTTTCTCATTTTTCAAATTTTGCTGATGTGGTTCAATTACTCTTCTGATAAAAACTGCTTAAAAGATAAAAATATTTCGTTCACTTGATGTAAATCTATGCACAAACAAGAGATACACTGTGAGAAGCTTAATTCAATAAACAAGAGTAAGAACAGATAAACAGCTAGGAGTAAGTCTACATTATTTCTTCGAGTATACAGACAGTTGAAAAAGGAACAAACTAAATAAGCATAAATCACTATTCATACAAGCAAAAGAAAAATAAAGAAGGATGTGGGGTAACTGAAAAATATCTGGACAACCAGAGAGCCCCACCAAACCCAGGCTAACTGATGAAGGAGGTTGAAGGTACCAGAGGCTGTATCTTAAGATGTACCACTGTTGTTTTAAAGAACATAATTGGTCTGTTTTCCATGCCATAATGAAGATGCCATAGTAACACTAGTCAGAGAACAGGGTTGAGAGAATGAATGAATTAGTAAGCCAAAAATAACAAATACAACAACCATATAGCATGTTTTCTCACTCTTAATGGGTCCTCCATCTTATATGAATCTCCCAGAAAGTACAAAATCTATTTCCTTGTAAGAGAGGGAGGATCAAATATGAACTCTGACAAAGCATAGTTCTCATTTGCTTGTAAGGAAAATAACTGACTTTTGACAACCATTAAGATAACGTACAAATCATTTACAATTACAATGTTGTGATATGCACTACTTCATACCAATGATAGCAATAGAATTACTAAAAGAAAAAAGTCAGAACAAATACACTAGCAAATGCTGCATTGATTATATCTCCACTGACTGAATGTAATGCATCAATGGAATAGAATAATTCACCTAGAACTTTCTGCCTGTGTGGCTCTTTTGGAAGCATCAATGAAATCACTCACTCCACATATATTTTAACCTCTTTAAGGATTAAAATACCTACAAACTATACCATGAATGCAGAAGTCAGCTTTTCTTCCATCCCAAATAACCCTCTCAAAAAGCATGTAATAGGAGGCAGCAAGAAATAGGGGAAAGAAGATGGTTTTAGGGGGACACGTAAGAGGATATTTATCACAACTTTGCTGAAAAGTAAAAGGGAGTGTGAGGCATCCTGGAAGTCCACTTCTATGGGAAAAGATAAGGAAAATGTGGTGAATGCACATCATTATATAGAGATTAAAAACAATAGATTAGAAATATATATATCAGATTGAATAAGCTATATACAAGTATCTACATACTTTTATCTACTGTACATAATATCAACACACATGCACACATCTAAAACAGGATACATTTTTCAAGGAGACAGGACACATCAAACACATTAGAGTATCCACGGTGGGGTGAGGAACGGAATTAGGGATCAGGAATGATATGAAAAACAAAATAATAAGAGAGGAGCCATGCCTAAGCCAAATGATAATAATTTGACAGGGTCTGATTTTAACTCAATTCTCTGCACTATAGAATTTAAACAAACTAGTATACTTATTTTTAACAATTTTGCCAATCTGACTACTTATTAACTGCGTGATTTTGGGCAATTTAACTTCACAGACCTCACTGTTTTCACCTGAAAAATGGCAGTAACACCTATACCTATCAAGGTCATTGTGAAAATTAAACGAGTGCTTAATACACGCCTGGCAAGTTGCACACACTCCATACATATTTATATTTTATAAATATTATTTCTGTAGTAATATCAAGAGTATTAGGGAGTTTTGTTTTGTTTTTCCATGAATGGTGAATTCTATGTTATAGCTGTTAGTTACAATTCTGAACCAAAGTACACTCTTTAATGTCAATATACAGTTTGGGGGGCTGGCCCCGTGGCCGAGTGGTTAAGTTCGAGCGCTTCGCTGCAGGCGGCCCAGTGTTTCGTTAGTTCGAATCCTGGGCGCGGACATGGCACTGCTCATCAGACCACGCTGAGGCAGCGTCCCACATGCCACAACTAGAAGAACCCACAAAGAAGAATACACAACTATGTACTGGGGGGCTTTGGGGAGAAAAAGGAAAAAAATAAAATCTTTAAAAAAAAATATACAGTTTGGTATTTCCTTTGAAAAACAAAAATATAAAACAAAATCCATCATTCCTTTTCCAAAAGCTCTTCCTGCCTCCTCTCTTTGATTTAATCATCCTGTATCTTGCTGACAGATTAATCACTCTGATCACTCTTCTTTTCCTAGTAAATTAAATCCAAATGCCTCACACCCCAGCATTCAAAGCTTTCCACAGAAGTACTCCAACTTACATAGTAAACCAGCTGTAATCTATATTACTTCACAACATATGTCCTTGCTTCAATCATACAGAATGCTTTACTTCTCCCAAAATAAATCTTGTGACTCTTTATGTTGTTTCTTCTATCTGAAATATCCCCTCCCTCCACCTGTTGGAATTTTATTCATCCATCAAGGCCCATTTGAAATCTAACTTCCATCCCACAGAGTATTACTGCATTCCCACCAATGAGAAGTTCTCATTCTTCTTTGAACTTCCATAGTAGGTAGTATTACGAAATAAATAACCAAGGGTATTTATTTTATTTTACTTAATAATAAAAGCAACTTGCATTTGTCTTATCTCCCTAACTTCACTGTAAACTTAAGGGCAAGAGTACTTTCTATTTTTATGTTTGCTGCAGTACAAAGTACAATGTACAGATATTTTAAAGATACCTCAAAATTTAGAACCGCAAAGACCCCAAATAGCCAAAGCAAGTCTGAGAAAGAATGAAGCTGGAGGCATTGTGCTCCCGGATTTCAACCTATATTACAAAGCTATAGTAATCAAAACAGTATGGTATTGGCATAAAAACAGACACAGAGATCAATGGAACAGAATAAAGAGCCTAGAACTAAATCCACACATATATGGTCAATTAATTTACGACAAAGGAGCCAAGAAAATACAATGGGGAAAGGAAAGTCTCTTCAATAAATACTGTAGGAAAACTAGACAGCCACATGCAAAAGAATGAAACGGGACCACTATCTTACATGTACCATACACAAAAACTGACTCAAAATGGATTAAAGACTTGAACATAAGACCTGAAACCATAAAACTCCTAGAAGAAAAGATAGGTGGAGTGACGTTGGTCTTGGCAATGATTTTTTTTGGATTTGACACCCAAAGCAAAAATAAACAAGTGAGACTATATCAAACTAAAGAACTTCTGTACAGCAAAAGAAACCACCAACAAAATGAAATGGCAACCTACAGAATGGGAGAAAATATTTGCAGATCATATATCCGATAGGAGGTTAATATCCAAAATATATAAAGAACTCATATGACTCAATCACATAAAAATCAAACAATCTGATTAAAAATTGGGCAGAGGATCTAAAAAGACATTTTTCCAAGGAAGACATACAAATGGCCAACAGGTAGACGAAAAGGTGCTCAAAAGCAAACCAAAACCACAATGTGGTATCATCTCACACCTATTAGAATGGCTATTAACAAAAAGACAAGAAATAAAGTGCTAACAAGAAATAAGTAAGGACATGGAGAAAAGAGAACCCTTGTGCACTGTTGGTGGGAATGTAAATTGGTGCAGCCACTATGGAATATAATATGGGGCTTCCTCAAAAATTAAAAACAAAACTACAATAATGATCCAGCAATTCCACTTCTGGGTATTTATCCCAAGGAAACAAAAACACTGACTCCCCCATGTTCACTGCAACATTATTTACAGTAGCCAAGATATGGAAACAACCTAAGTGTCCATCGATGGATGAATGTATAAAGAAAATGTGGTATGTATATACAACGGAATATCAGCAGCCATAAAAAAGAAGGAAATCCTGCCATTTGCAACAACATGGATGGATCTTCAGGGCATTATGCTAAGTGAAATATGTCAGATAGAACAAGACAAATACTGTATGATCTCACTTATATATGGAATCTCAAAACAAAAAACAAAACACAAAACTGAGCTCATAGATATGGAGAATCTGTGGTTGTCTGAGACAAGGGTGTGGGGTAGGCAAAATGGGTGAAGGAAGACAAAAGGTACAAATTTCCTGTTATAAAATGAATAAGTCATGGGAATTAATGTAAAGCATGGTGACTACAGTTAATAATACTGTATTGCATATCTGAAAGTAGCTAGGAGAGTAGATCTTGAAAATTCTCATGAGACAAAAAATTTTTGTAACCCCAAGGAATGTATCACAATCTAATGTTGAAACCGTGTATTACTCTGAGATAAAATAACCTAGAGCACTCTTATGAGTTTCCTGCAGCAACCTGGGATGTCTTAGTACACAGTTGGGAAACTGTGGCTCTAGTTGAAGAAAATACCTTGACAAGCATTTTTATTTGAGAGAGCTAAAGCCCTTCTTGAACATAATTCAGAGTATTTAGAAAATGGAAGTTGATTTACTCTGCACAAGGTAGCAGAAGTAAATCTGAGTATAAGGGTAGCATTCCAGAAAGCAGAGGTGAGAGGATTTTATAAAAAGATGGCAGCAGGGTGCCCTGAAAGTAAAATATAGCCAATGAAAAATTGCCTGTGGCTGGGATCCCCTAACAATTTTAGTAATGCTTCCTGTCCTTTATAGTGTTATAATCCCTCTCCATTATAAAAATTAGTTCTTCACCTCTCAAATATGTGTAAATAATTTTTCATATTTCTGTTCAAGGACGTTTGAATTTAAGAATTGTCTTTGCCCCCAAATCCAATGTCTATGTCCCATCAGTTTTAATTCTATAGTAACTCTCACAGCTATGCCATCTTTCCCATTTATGCAACATTAATATTAATTTCCTATTAATACAACCCTCATTACTGTGTAAACACTACTGCAACAGTTTCCTGTTTTGGCAAAGCTCCTTTGCTCAAAAACCTTAAATGGCTTGTTTCCTATACAATATATCTCAAGTTCCTGACATGGCATTAAAAACCTGTTAAATCTGAGTAATCTATCTTTCCTATACTCTCTCTGATGACCTATCTTCATGAAACTTTCACTCTGATCACACGGGGCTTCTAGCTAGCCTAAGTACAAATTCTACATCTTCCTATATCCCTGCCTTTGCTGGTGATGTTTATCCACTTTATAGAACCTGTTCTTCACCTTCTACTTGATCATAAGTTGGCAAAATGCTTTCTGCTAAAGGCCCAATAGTAAATATTTTAGGTTTGTGGGCCATATGATCTCTATTGTAACTACTCAACTCTGCTGTTGTAGCACTAAAGCAGGTATAGACAATACATAAAAGAATGAGCATGGTTGTGTTCCAATAAAACTTTATTCACAAGAACAGGTGGTGGGCCAAATCTGGCCCACAGGACATACTTTGCTGACCCCTGAACTGAAGGAAACATGTACTATTAAGTGGAAATGAAAAGAATCACCTAGATAAAAAGAATGTTGGAGAGAAATATTAATAGGAAATCCAATGTACAGTGGTAATGAGAGTTAGCTTCCTCTTAAGAATAAAGAACATGAAATTTAAAGTTAAAGTAGATTTAGAGAGAGAAGGAAACTATATAATTACATTTCCTGATATCTTCTCTTGAAATGAGAACATCTGACTATTTCCTGAGGTTAGCACTAAGTTACCACAAGTCTCCTACACTTGAGTGCAACACCTAAATTCCAGAGGGTTCTAAGTTATTGCTGCTCTCCATCTCCACCCCTTAGGCTAACTCAATGCTTCTCCCAGATGCCTCTGAAGATACTCTCTAGTTTCCACATGCAGGACAGGATTATTTATATAATTTTTATACCATGAGTAGTATCTATTGGAAGAGACAAAAATTGTCAAGTGGTGGAATGTGCTAATAAAGCTAACCAATGTTTTTAAGATTTTTTTAAATTTTTAAAAATGAATTACAATCACGGTTCACAGACCAGGCACTTGTGGATGAGAATTAAAATAGAGCGTGCCTTCTTTGATGCCAAGGTATTGCAGAGAATAACCTTCTTCTAATTTAAGCTCTGGACTGCTTTGTGGCAAATTATTGAAATAAACACTTGCTATTCCCACATTTTTCATAAGTGGCACAAATGAAAGTGTTTGTCTTAATTTTTATGTAAAAGTAACAATTGGAGTTGTATGTCTCCCTAAAATTTCTAAAATAGCAACAGATAATCAAGTAGCAGGTGACAGTTGAAAAAAAAAAAAGACTGGAGGGGCTGGCTTGGTGGCATGGTAGTTAAGTTCGCACACTCCGCTTTGGTGGCCAGGGGTTCCCAGGTGTGGACCTACATACTGCTCATCAAGCCATGCTGTGGTGGTGTCCCACATAGAAAAGAGAGGAAGATTGGCACAGATGTTAGTGGAGGGCCAATCTTCCTCATCAAAGTAAATAAATAAATAAAAATTAAAAAAAATGACTGGAGTAGAAATTTAGATATTCAAATTCTGGTCTAGGTTTTGGACAAGATAATTTGAAACATTTGAGCAATATATTTAATCTCGACGAGCTTCTGTGCCTTTTTTTCATTTTTTTGAGGAAGATTAGCCCTCAGCTAACATGTGCTGCCCATCCTCCTCTTTTTGCTGAGGAAGACTGGCCCTGAGCTAACATCCGTGCCCATCTTCCTCTACTTTATATGTGGGACGTCTACCACAGCATGGCTTGCCAAGTGGTGCCATGTCTGCACCCGGGATCTGAACCGGTGAATCCCCAGGCCACTGAAGCAGAACATGTACACTTAACTGTTGTGTCACCAGGCCAGCCCCGAGCTTCTGTGTATTAATTTGTGAAAAACAGGAGATTGAATGGATGATCTTGAGAGGATCTTCCATCTCAAAAATTCTATAATTTAGTTAGGTTTTAAATTAATTGATATTTTTTAATCAAGGTAAAATTCACATAACATAAAATTAACCATTTAAAGGTGAACAATTCAATATCACTTAGTACATTCACAATGTTGTGCAACCATTAGCTCAATCCAGTACCAAAAAGTTTACATCTTCCCCAAAAACAAACTCCATACCCATTAAGAAGTTATTCCACATTGCCCCTAGCTCCTGGTAACCACCAATCTGTTTTCTGTTTTCATAGATTTACCTGTTCTGGATATTTCAAATAAAGGGACTCATACATCATGTTATCTTTTATGTCTGGCCTCTTTCACTCAGCATAATGTTTTTGAAGTTCATATATGTTGTAGTATATTTATTTTTTCTTATGGCTGAATAATATTCCATTGCATGGATATATTGCAATGTGTTTATCTATCAGGTTATGGACATTTAGCTTGTTTTCATAAGTGATGTTTTTTGCATATTATTTTTAGAAGCAATAAATAACAAGAACGTGTAAATCTCAAAAGTGCACTCTAAAAAAGATCTGAAGGGATTTCTGAGGAAGGAGTCCCTTTTATCCAGAAATTGACAAATCTTAGTGAGGCAGAAATGCAATGAATTATAACTTCTGATTCATATAACTAATTGAGGTTTTAGTGAAAAATTTTATTTTTTTTTAATTTTTACTTTTTAAAGATTTTAATTTTTCCTTTTTCTCCCCAAAGCCCCCTGGTACATAGCTGTATATTCTTTGTTGTGGGTCCTTCTAGTTGTGGCATACGGGATGCTGCCTCAGCGTGGTTTGATGAGCAGTGCCATGTCCGCACCCAGGATTCGAACCAACGAAACACTGGGCCACCTGCAGCGGAGAGCACGAACTTAACCACTGGGCCACGGAGCCAGCCCCTAGTGAAAAATTTTAAAACACAAAATTCTATCTAAGATGAAAAAGTTTATGAAATACATAGATCAGGGTCTGAAAGAGAAGTAATAGAGAACACAAATGATCTTTAAGAACCTACACTGAGATGGTTGCTCTTTTTGGCCATATTTTATCTTGAAGTGATCTTAAGTAGCTACTTTACAGAATGAAAAATAGTGATTTCTCTCCATTACTACTGGACACAGTTGTTTTAAATCTGAGTTCAAGAATGGCAAAATGCAACTATTTTTCTGAGTAATCATTTTGGCTCTCTGAAGTTTGCATTGTTTATTTTCATGAAAGTATCATTTTATAAATGGAAAATGACTAAGCTGAAAGCTATTGTTTTATCATTCTAAGTGGTCAATGTTTCTGTTTTTGATAAAGTCAAATTTCAAACCATTTTCTGTGACATAGGAAAGAGCTAAACTGTCAGTAAATGTAGTTTTACTGACTCTGACATTTTCTTCTTAGGTGCTGCAAGCCTGTCAAAAGGACAGAATTGCTTTTAGACTTGAAGAATTTCTTTATTGCCGAAGCAAACTCTGATTGATTGCTGCCAGATCAGTATCTATCTGCTCATAACAGTAGCACAAGAAGTCCAAAAGGTACAGATAGCCCTTGGCAACAGATATGAAACCTTCAGGACACTGGAAGCCTTGTATGTTAATTAGCATTTTTCAGATATCATATGATACTTAGACATTAATTGTCTTCTGGCTGTTATTAAGTTACACAAATTGATATAATTTTTAAATTAAGAAAAGTGACTAAAATACACTTTTAACACTGATATAGGACAGTAGTTCTTGAAATGTAATTCCTGAGTCAGCAGCTTCAGTATCATCTGGAACTTGCTAAAAAGGCAAATTCTCGGTCCCACCCCAGACATAGTGAATCAGAAACCGTGGGCAAGACACAGCAAACTGTGTTTTCATGCCCTCTAGGTGATTTTGATGCATGTTAAAGTATGAAAACCACTGATCTAGAATAATGAAATATCCATTCATTATCCTTAAGACTTCTATCCATTATACAGAAACTCAAAATCTTTATGAAGATGGTAAAAAGGAGGCCCACTACAAAATACAAAACTTTTCTGTAGTGTAGAAAAAGGTTGTGTTTCTTTGTTCTAAGAGGTACCTCCAATATTTTCTAGATAAAAATTAGAATTAGTTTCCCTGCAATGGTAGCATTGGCCTGAACACAGCCATTATGCTATTATATGGGGCTTCCAAGTTATGTCCTGTGAAAAAAGGTTTCGCAGTTAAAAATATTTGATCTATTATGGAGATTTCTCAAAAAATTAAAAATAGAAATACCATATGATTCAGCTGTCCCAGTGCTGAGTATTTATCCAAAGAACTTGAAATCAACATTACAAAGATATTCACGTACCCATATGTTCATTGCAGCATTACTCACAACAGTCAAGATGTGGAAGCAACACAAGTACCCTTTTATGGATGAATGGATAAAGATTATGTAGTATACATACACAACAGAATACTACTCAGCCATAAAAAAGGACAAAATCGTCCCATTCGCAACAACATGAATGGACCTTGAGGGTATGATGGTAAGCAAAATAAGCCAGACAGAGAAAGACAAATACTGCATGATTTCACTCATATGTGGAAGATGAAAAAACACAGACAAATAGAACAGTTTAGTGCTTACCAGGGAGGAAGGGAGCTTGGAAGTGGGTGAAAGGGGTAAAGGGGCACATATGTATGGTGATGGATAAAAATTAGGCTACTGGTGGTGAGCACAATGAACTCTGTACAGAAAATGATAAATAATAATGCACACCCCAATTACACAATATTATAATCCATTATGATCTCAATAAACTGAGGAAATTAAAGCCCAGAGAGGTTGGTCTACTTGCCCAAGGTCATTAGTTGGTCAAGTAATGATTTGAAGAGGTACTAGAATTGCAGTCTACTGACTTGCATGTCTGCTTACTTGTTTATACACACTCCTGTCATGTTCCACAATTAATGAGGCAACTTAAAAAAAACGATTAGGGAAAATAGAACTCAGAATAGGTTAAGATTGGAGGAAAAAGAAATACATGGCATAGGGGTCTTGAACTAGCTCTGAATTTGGTTCTAAGTTTCTTGACAGTCAAAGCAAAGAGTCCGACATCCAGTTACTTAGCATTCATTCTTGAGGAGATGAAAAATACCAATCTTGTATGAGAAACATTTGGTTCTAAAATATACTTCTCATATGGTACTTAACATATTAAACACTGATTAATACAGAAGACTATGCTGTCCTCAACAACTTCTCAATAGCAGGTTCAGTCTATTTACTGTAGCATTCTTCCATGAAAGATGAAGGCCTTCATATCAAAACACCTCAGTAAAAGCAACGCAGGTGGGAGTAAAGACCCAGTAAATAGCTTTCTGATGATCCAAGCGTACAACGTGGACTTTTTAGAAAAAAGGATAGACTCTATTTTCCTCAAATAATCCTCTATCAATATCAATTCCCTAAAGTAGGGTGAGAAAGCAGTTGAATAGCAGACAATTTGAAGTTGCGAGGTTGTACTTTCTCTAAGTACATTCATGAATATATTTCTCATTTGGTACATGTTCCATAATACCATGCCACCCACTCTATTATAGAGATTTTAGAATTAATCAATTTATTTATCATGAAAATCTGATCAGTGGTAAAAGCTCTATGATTTACATAAGGTAAATGCTAATGTAAGGAGATGTACATTACTGTTCTATAACACAATTTGTTCAAATAACAGCGCCCCAAAAGGTGTTCATCAACTATTGTAGGTAGTACTTGAACCTCCTGCTTTTAAATTTATTTTTAAATATAGCATTCATCACTACTTAGCATTATATTATACATTCACTTACTTATTTTATTCTTTCTCTCTACTGCTGGAATATAATATGTATGAAGGCAAGAACATCTGTTTTGGTCCTTATTGCATACCTAGAACCATGCCTGACATATAGTGAGAAAAACATTTTAAATATTTTTTAATGGAATGCACAAGTTTTTTTCTTTTTTAAACCTAAGACACAATATTATGTCTAATTTGCCGAAACGACCAAATGTCAGAGCAGCATACGTCTGTGTTCGGGAACCAAACCCAGGCCACTGAAGTGGAGTGTGCCAAACTTAACCACTAGGCCAGGCCAACAACTGTTTTTAAATTAAAACAAACAAAAAAAAGGTTTTTGTGTGTTTATTGAAGAAGATTGTATTTTTTTTAAGTGGTTATGTTTATACTTACACGTTTTCTAATGTTCTTTTCTAAGGCCTTTGTTATTTTATTTAACCTTTTGCTATCTGGTTTATCTGTTTGATTGGTATCCTTTAATTCTCATCTCTTGCCTATATAAGAGGCTTTGGGTTTCTTCTATTTCCTTCTATCTTTCTCTCTCTCTCTTTTTCAGTTACATCATTTCTACTTTGTCCCAACATATAAAATTGGTACATTACTCTTTTACCCTTGGATCTTTTTACTTTAGTCATAGATGTATGTGAATATATTTTTAAATGTTCACCATCATTTAAAACCTCCTGGGGCAGGCCCGGTGGCATAGTGGGTACAGAATTCCCTAAATTCTGTGTTGAAAACTGTTTTTTATAGTCTTTAAACAAAAGAGTCTATTTAGAGTCAAGAAGAGATGGTGTCTGAAGTTAAAACAAATTAATTTGAAGAATACCACGTAGCTGAAACAACGGTTGCCACCTAAGTTCTGTCTCCCTCCAAGACAATACAGAACTAGGATGGAAAAATAAATCTATGAAAACACCATGTCCTCAGCATAAGTTGAAAACAAAAAGAATGCCTAAACTTCAAAGGAACTACAAGTATAAAAAAAGAAAAATCACCAAATTCCATTGCAAGATCTCTTACATTCATGCCCCACCCCCACTCCACTGTGAGGTCTTGTGGAGAGCAAAGGTAGTTTGAGAAAAACTGTCGGCTAAAGAGAAGGAAGCTGGTAACTGAGCTTAAGGGCAATCTAAAACCACTGTCAGAAAGATGATATCCATCCTAAAAATGAAAATATTAAATAGGTATTCAGGCAGATCAGAGAAGGAATTTAAAAGTACACAAATTTGAAAAGGCACTCTTTGAAATGCATAATTCCTAAGGGAGAAAAAAGGCAAAAAGAAGCCCCTTTGGCAATTGAGTCACAAACAGGAAAAGAATCAAAAGGGGGAAAATTTAGAGCTTTGAGAGAGCACAAAGTTGGAGAACTCACAATCCCTAAACCTTCCCTGAAAAAGAAAATCCCCTGAAAACAACTCCTATCCCCAACCCCCACCCCCCAAACAAATCCACTAAAGAATCGGCACTTTGATACACTGACAGAAGAGGGCACTGTTTACTAGGAATCATTTAAAGCACCATAATACCACACACATATCCACACATCCATGCACACGTACAATGAACAAGAGAAAGAATAACAAAAATGAAAATCAATACATATCACTTGAGGAAAATTCCACAAGGAAAGCCAAACATGAAGCAAAAGAAAACAGCAAGACAGCACTGCAAATGGAATTAAATATACTAAAAGAAGCACTTGAAGATATGAAAACTCACCATCAATCTGAAATTTAAAAACTAAGGATAGAAAAAACAAAACAGCAAGAAGAGAGTTGACCGAACTCAGGAAATAAAAATGAACCTAAGATAAAATCATCTCAGAAATGAAGAATAAATTACAACGTGCCCACGGAAATAAACTCAAATGAAAATGTAATAAGAGACAATGAAGAAAGGCAGGAAATTAAAAGAGAATGAAAAAGAAATAATAAGGAAGTAAAATGAGTCAGAGAAAAATAGTGGAAATAGAAGACAGGGAAAGTTGGAATAACATTCATATTGTTAAGTCCCTAAAAAAATAATATAAAGAAACAGAATTAATATTCAAAACTAAAATCCCAGGAACCTTTTAAAAAATAAGAAAGACGTGAATCAAGACATTGAGAGTGCCTGCTGGATACCTGAGGAAATTAATCCACAATGCATATATATCAGATAAATTAGGAGATATATCAGAGTAAAACTACTAGATTATAAGAAATAAAGATAATCCTCCAGACTTCCAAGTACAACAGTCAAATAACTTGCAAAGGCAAAATAATTAGACTGGTATCAAACTTTTCAAAACCAACATACAAAGCATGGCAATAATGGAACCACAAATTTTCAAAAACGCAATAAAAAGAAAGAGTAAACTGAGGATTTTTATATCTAGCCAAGCTGTCCATTAAATATCAAGACTATAAAAAACAGTTTTCAACACAGAATTTAGGGAATTCTGTACCCACTATGCCACCGGGCCTGCCCCAGGAGGTTTTAAATGATGGTGAACATTTAAAAATGTATTCACGTACATCTATGACTAAAGTAAAAAGATCCAAGGGTAAAAGAGTAATGTACTAATTTTATATGTTGGGACAAAGTAGAAATGATGTAACTGAAAAAGAGAGAGAGAGAAAGATAGAAGGAAATAGAAGAAACCCAAAGCCTCTTATATAGGCAAGAGATGAGAATTAAAGGATACCAATCAAACAGATAAACCAGCAAAAGGTTAAATAAAATAACAAAGGCCTTAGAAAAGAACATTAGAAAACGTGTAAGTATAAACATAACCACTTAAAAAAAATACAATCTTCTTCAATAAACACACAAAAACCTTTTTTTTTTTTTAATTTAAAAACAAAATTGTGGGCCAGCCCCAGTGGCCTAGTCTTGAGTAAGTAGGAATAATCAGATTTGAAATGTTCTTTTAAGAGATTCTTTGAAATCATGTAAAATGATTTGAGTTATTATAAGTTATTATAAGTTTGTTGAATCACAAAGAGCCCACATCAGTTTTATATTAATATAGCAATATTGGAATCCATATTTTTGAAAGCATTAGAACATTTAACCAATAGTTCTGGAAATGAATCCTTTTGCCAATCATAATCTAAATACTTAAAAATTCCTTCTCTTTATTTCTTCCTTTTAAATCAACGGCATCTGAATTTCAAAAATATTTCAATAAAGAAGGAAATAAGCACTTTTTAAAATGTTTTGGAAAAGGTTTTCAAATTAGATAAAAATGAGGAAATAAAAACTTCTTTATGCATTCATTGCAATATTGATTTTATCAATGTGTTTCTATAAGGATACTTATATACTAACTTTGAATTGGGTAAACATATGGTACATATGTAATTAATGATGGTGTACAACTATGTTAACCCACAAAATATTGCCAGGGATTTACCAACAGCCACAATTATACAGAAGAAAATTGCAGTTGAAAATACAGGGTTTTGTCTTTTAACATTCTCTCTTTACGTCTAGAAGGTACCAGAGATATTGTATCCCTAGTATATATAATATATACTAGTATTTTCACTTTTTGTCAGACTCTTCTCAAATGTCTGGTAAAGCTGGTTGTCCATTTATATTTAGGAGTGATGTGCTAAGTATGTGATTAGACAATGTACAAGATGATACTTTTTGACCTTCTTAGAATATTTGAGTAAAAGCTTTTTTATAGGAGGGGTAATTTCTATGTCTTGTCTAGGGCTATTTCATTTCTCCAGAGGAGATTGGATCCTCCAGTTTTCTGCTTGAGTGAATTTAAGTCCAAGTGCTAGCCAGGGAAAGGATCTGAGGGCTGACTGTTAGTTTACAGATTCTCACATAACCCTCTTGGCCTGTTTTCAGTCCAGCACTTCCTCCTGAAGTCTGTCCTTTATGCTTGGACTCCTGAGTCTGAAGCTTTTCCCATTTTTTCCTAACCTACCTTCTCTCCATTATCCTGCAGAGATAAGGGAAGGATATTTGTCAGGCTATATGGGATATGAAAGGGAATCTGAAAGTTCAACTCTTAATCATCTCCTCTAATTTTCAGCCTCACTAGATATCTGGTACATACTATCATTTTGTAAACTTCACAAGGTTCTCTGGATGAAACAGCATGTTTCTTGTTGGAATCTCCGTCTGTAGGCATTTATGCTTCAGCTTTCTTTACTCTGCTAATCTAGTTACCACTTCTCCAATATACTTTCTGTTAGTGGCCAAGCTGTGCTAGTGGCCCACATACTGAAAAGTAGAAGAAGACTGGCATGGATGTTAGCTCAGGGCAAATTTTCCTGAGCAACAAAACAAACAAAAAACAACCAAAAAACCAAAATTGTGTTTTCCAGAGGCAAACTTGATGAATGAACTACGCGATAATATTCAAAATGTCATTTCTCTTGTCTTTAGGCAGAATTATATATGCTCAAGGAGTAACAAACAGCACTGTTTCTGGAAAATATCAGATGACTAATAAATGTATATAGAAATAAAATGAATATTTATTTTTGGCCAAATGTTAGTAGTATGCTTCCACTTTAATCTAGATATGCTGCTAAAAATAATGCCATACTTTTCCTCTGATCAAACAGAATATTACCTATCTCAGACTATAAATTATTACTGATTCTTAAATACTTATTTAAATAGAGTACATTATTTAAAAGTCAGAGATTAAGGAAAACTTCATTTATTAGCAATTTCTCACTATTGATAAATTTTAATTAGAGATAACTGAAAGACGTAGAGCTGGTTTTAAGATAGCATTTCTGATGCCAGAGTATAGACATTTTTGCACAAAAAATTCTCTTCTCAAAAATTACATTTTCTTCTCAAAACAATATAGAGATTGAGAAACTAAAACAAAACTCCTTTGTAAATAAAACTTGAAGATACTGACAATCATGGATATATGAAGAAAAAAAACTATGCATTCCATTTTAACTTGATAAAATAGAAACTGGTTTAATTCTGTTGAGTTAGCATTTAGTAGTTATGCATAGAACTTAGGGTGAGCCATCATACTGTGATCCAATTGGAGAATAATCAGAAAATTATCCCATCCTGCTCTGAGTCTAGCACAACAATAGCAGCACTTTCAGGACTAGACATATCTCTGTTTTAAAGTATGCCTTAGGAAACAGAATGCTATCCAAAACAGAACGCAGACAGACAATGAATTCTTAAAATTGGAACTTAATGCAAATCTAAACATTCCAGAGATTTTTTTCATATATGTGTATATGCACACACACACACACACACAAATACCTATCTCTTAGGGTTTTAGTAATGATTAAATGACACACATGATCTAGCCTACTCGATGTACTACTACACTTATCTGCACTCTTCCTCTAGTAGCACAGCTGAGAATAAGTCGTTTTTCCTCACTTCTCTAATCTTTATCCAAAATTCATGACTTTCAACTTTTGATCCAAATTTGCTGAATTTCTCAGTACTGTTATTTTGACACATTACATAAACTCTCAGCTAAGTATACTCTTATGTGTCTCTTGAGCTAAACTCTACCTTTTATATTGTAGAAATCAGTATCTGGCTGAAAAGATGACTAAATATATAAGCAAAGTGTTCTATATGAACTTTCTTTTAATATAAAATATGTAATTACCTTGTCTGTGAGTCAAACTACTACACGGTGAACTCCTCAATGGCAGTCCAGTCTTACAGGCTTACTCATTCTTAGCAAAGATCCAGGTAATAACAATAACAACAATAGTAGCAGCAGCAGCAGCAGCTATATTTTTTAGAACATTATATGTGCCAGGCTTTTTCATAAGTGCTTCAAATATATTAAGTCATTTAATCATTACTAAAACCCTAAGAGATAGGTACTCTTATTACCCTATTTCATACTTGAGGAGATTGAGACAGATATGTCAAATGACTCACCCAAGATCACACAGTTGAAGTAGTGGAATCTACTCTAGACAATCTCAGAGAGCCTATAAGATTAGCCACTTTACCACAGCACCTAAATGTTCAATACATACCTGTTGAACAAAGCTAAACATAATCCCTGTTAGATTGATTAAATGTCTTTAATGTTTTAAAAGGCTAGTTTTCATTCACGTTTAGAAATGAAATGGAAAACATATTTTAGATTCCTCTATTTCTAATATCTAAAGTTTGGAAAATTATTTTTCTTACAAGTTACCAAGAGGGAAAAAACTCTGTAAAGGATAACTCAGGACAGTTATAAAAAGTATGTTTACTATTATCACATTTTAAAATGCGTTCTTTCCTTGTAGGTTATTCCTCAACTTTTCAGTGTAAATAGGTGATGTTTTTATACTTCTCACTGCATGCCATTAGGAGACACATTAAGTTATTATTAGTTAAGATGTTATATTGAATCACTTGGTTAGGGTGGATTACATCCCTATTTTAACGATTAAATCTAAAGACTGAAAGTCCTGGTTGGCTAAAAATGCACAGTTTTTAGATAAGCCAAGTAATATATTGAATGTGAAAGATACTTTTCTGTTAGTGCTTCAATATGCTCTTTTTAATGATTCTACTATTTCTTCTAATTTTCTCTTTGACATTTCCCTTATTTTCATTATTTAAGGTCTGATACTTGGGACATTGTAAGAGACATGGTGAGATCTGATAGAAAGCTAAACACAATATTATATTTTTATAAAGAAAATATGTGAATTATTTATCCTATATTTAATGTGTTATTTACGAACAAGTGAAAAAGATTGTGGGAATTTTCTACAGGTCAAAAATTTTCAAGATTTTCAAGAAAATATTACTCAGTTTTAAACTCAGTTCAAAAATATTAACAATAGCCCCAAAATTAAGTTGACCTAATCTACCATCCTTTTCCCAGTTTTAAAGTGCCCAGAAAAAACCAAAATGGAGTATTTCATAAAATAAATGCTAAAGATTCCAGCACTAAAAATCATTTTAATCATTTAAAACTTTTTCTGTAAAAAAATTTAATGTAAATGGTATATATGCATTTTTTTTGCTGAGGAAGATTGGCCCTGAGCTAACACCTGTGCCCATCTTCCTCTATTTTATATGTGGGACACCTGCCACAGCATGGCTTGATAAGTGGTGCGTAGGTCCATGCCCGGGATCAGAACCAGTGAACCCTAGGTCGCTGAAGCAGAGCATGCTAACCCAACTGCTATGCCACTGGGCCAGCACACTGTAAGTGCTATATTTTTGTTATTTTCTAGCAATCATTCATTCCTAAACTGAAGCATCAAACCCACACAAGAACAAAATTCTTAATAACAAATATTATCTTCAGCATGTACAAAAATTAAATTCTAATCACTTTGTTTAATTAATATAAAAGGGCTTACTATGAAATATTTACAACTAACCCTTTTCTACATTTAACTGCATTATTTTAAAGAATATTAATAATTTTGAGGGCTTTTACTTTTTTATAATGCTATGATAATCAATGTTTACAAAACCACTTTATGAATACAAGGCAAGAATAGGACTCTTCTAGAACCACAAAAACTAATTATGATTAGGAAGCTACTCTGAATAAGGAGTTCCACGTAATAAAAATAGAGTCAATGGCAGCCATGATACAATTTGATAAGCTTAAATATAATGAATACCACTTGCAGATTTGTGAAACACGAATTCTTACCAAAAATAAAAAGAAAAATGTTTACTTTTCCTGAGAAACCTAATAATAAGTACCCGTTATCAAGGATAACACGTACTGGCAGGATTATATTTGTTATTTCTAACTGTCACTAAAATCCTGAGAAGGAAATTTTATTATTTCATATTGCAGATAAACTAAGAACCAGAATGGTTAAATAACAGCCTTCAGACAAACAGCTAGTAAGTACATGACTGAACTGGGACCTAAACTCCGATCTGACCTCCAAGGCATATTCCACATCACTTTGTGTCTCAAGAAAATAGATTTTGATGAAAAGAATAGACACATATTTATGATAAAGTTTAAAACACTTATTGAAATCAGTACATGTTTAAAACATATGTCATTAGCTTGACCATACTAATTAAAATGGAAGACTGTATTGTGGTGAGTTTCTGGATTCTCTATTCTCTTCCATTACCTATCATTACACCAATATCACATATCTTTATTACTGTAAATGTATATGCAGGAAATTAACTTCTTTCATCTTGTTCATCGTTAAGAGGGTTTTAAGATCCCTTGAATTTCCGAAAACATTTAAGAATCAGTTTGTTAACTTACACCCTCCACATCCCTACTTGTTAGGATTTTTACCAGAATTGCATTGAATCTACCAGATTGGTTTGAGAACTGACAATATCGAATTTTTACAATATTCAGTCTTCTAATCCATAAACATCTTAAATGTCTCCGTTTATTTCTTTCTTTCATTCAATATGTGTATGATTTTCTGTACAGAAACCTCATACATGGTTCATGAGATAAGGTTCTAGATATCAGATACAACTAGTGTTCAAAAGTAACAAAATTTTCCAGGCTGTAGGGAATTCATATCTTCAACTTTAACAAATAATGCAACAGTGTTTTCCAAAGTATATAAGAGTTACTAATCCTAATCTTGGGCAGCATTTGGAATTGTTAAACTTTACAACAGTCTGTTCCTTTGTGCTTTTTGTGTCTTGCTCAAGAAATCTCTCCTTACCCTCTAAGTCATACAGGTATTCTTCAAGGTTACCTTCTAGAAGCTCTATTATTTTACCTTAAATATTCTGATGTACAATCAACTTGAAATTGCTTTCTGTATATGGTGTAAAACATGCATTCGGTTTCACTTTTTCTTTACTAAAAAATAATTACCTCAGCACCACTTATTGAATAATCAACCATTTCCTCTCTGAACCGCAATGCCAGATCTTTCATAAATCAAGTTACTATGTTTTTTGGGATCTATCTGTCTCTGTCCTCTCCATCTTATTCCAATGGTCTACCATTGTGCCAATAGTACACCTTCTAAATTGCAAAAGCATAAAATGTTTGAATACATGGTAGGACACCTCCCCATATTGTGCTTCTTCAGGAGTATCTTGATTACTCTTGACTTTCTGCTGTTCCTGGGAAACTTAAAGTTCCCAAAAATCTTATTTGCATTTTGATTGGAATGGCACTGACTCTATGGTTGAATGTAGGCAGAAATGACATTTTTAATGACGTTAAATTTTTAAATTTAAGAACATCATATAAGACTGATATTTGACTTAAAATTTAAATAACTAAATATAAAAGTATTTCCTTAATACCCGAAAGTGACTAAAAACTATGACAAATTTTCCCTAGATGTCACCAAGGCTTAATGAAAAGGAAAGCTTATATAAAGTGTTTGAGGATCGTGATAAGAAAACATACAGTTATTTTCTGTTCATATTCTACTAAGTTCAGACCATTAAAAGAACTGGTGCATATATTTCATAAGCATAATTCCTGCTAGTATGGAACACATCCCTAACCCCTTCCTTATTTGAACTTTCTGTAAAGCAGCTGGCTTAGAAAAACACATCTTATTCAAACATGAGAAATCAAAAGGGAACCATCCTAGAATCTGTGGATTAACGGAAAAAATAAACTGTCAAAATAAATGACACATGAAAGACATTTAAAAGAAATACATGGGGCCGGCCCTGTGGCCGAGTGGTTAAGTTTGTGCGCTCTGCTTTGGCGGCCCAGGGTTTTGCTGGTTTAGATCCTGGGCACGGATATGGCACAGCTCATCAGGCCATGCTGAGGTGGTGTCCCACATGCCACAACTAAAAGGACCCACAACTAAAATATACAACTATGTACTGGGAGGATTTGGGGAGAAAAAGGAAAAATCTTAAAAACATTAAAAAAATAAACAGGTCCAGAACTTACCAAGAAATTATAGAAACAAAATAAGTAAATCTAAGACAACAAAATGATATCCCTAAACTAGAGTAATCAAGTAGAACAGAAAAATAGCTAAAAATGTATTTGGACATAATAGCATTCACCTTAAACCAAATGTCTATTCATATTCTTCCAATAAGCCACAGCAACAACAAGGAGACCAAATAAAACAACATGTGACCATGTCTTCAGCATTACTAGGGCACAGAATACAGGGAAGAAATGCAAGAAAAAGATAAAATCACTCCAGAGATAAATTTCAAAGTGTCTGAGATAATATATTCAAATTAAAATATAATATGGGACAGCAAAGAAATGAAGGCAAATAACAAAGAGAATGAAAATAAGAAAGAAAAAGGGTCAGAGAAAAATGGATGAAATGGAAGACAAAATTCGAGATATGCATAATTAAAGCCCTGGAGGAAGAAAATAAAAGAACTGAACAGAAACAATATTTAAAATTTAAGAAAAATTTCCAAAACTATAAGAAAATTTAAATCTACATATTTAAAAAACTTACTGTGTACCTGGGGAAGCTGACTACAAACAAAATGTGACATATATCTTGGTAAAATTATTAGACTTTAACAACAAAGAAAATATTCTCAGGGCCTCCAGGCAAAAAGATAAACTTAATCATAAGGGTAAGAAAATTAGGCTGGCATTAGACTTCTCAAGAGCAATATACAAAGCAGGGCAATAGCAGAGCAACACTTTCAAGAAATAAAGTCTAAGATTTTATATTCAGCCAAGCTCTCTTTCACGTACCAAAGTTATACAAAAAAAAAAAGAGAACACAGGGCATATTATACACATGTAACCCTTCCTGAGGAATCTATTAGAAGATGAGCTTCATCCAAGCAAGAGGTAATTGGGGAAAAAATAGAGGACTATTGAGGATTCACTATACTTAATTATAGAGCTGTAATTATAAATTAAAAGACTGGAAGGGACAATAGTTTATAAACATTATATACTCTGAAAAAGTAGAAATACTGCAATTTAAAAACAGAGAAGGGAGAAAGAAAAAAGTGGAAGAACATTATTGACCACTGTATAGGTAGTAGGTGGCGATCAAAGAATATCATTAAATACTGGTAGACTAGATAGTAAAATTTTAAGTAAGAAAAAAAGAGAATAAGGGCACTATAAATGGTGTATACAAAAAGCTAACACTAGAAAGGAAATATAAACCTTCCAAAATACCGAAACAAAAAATTTTTAAATAGCAATGATAAGACACCACATGGAGAGAAAAAACAGTATACATAATACATTCAGTAACTGTAACAGAATAACATGACAGAGTTGAGGCCAAACATACCAGCAGCCTGCTGAGAGAAAAGTATTTTCAAATTGCCTCAGGAAGCAAAATTAGATTTTTTACTGAAAGAGTGATTCAAAATGGCTAAAAGGGATAGTGGAAGATAAACCGGGCCAATGGAACAATAAGAAAATAGAAGTTACAGTCCTGATATAAAGATATATTTGAGAAAATTTTCTAGAAATAAAACCTAACCTGCAGCTGGAAAGAGCTCAACACTGACATATAATAGATAACACTAAGACATACCCTGGTAGATGAATGAGAATTCAAAATTTAAAAAGAATCCTTGGGTGACCCAGCAAAAAGATCAAGGTACTGATAAGGATGGAGGATGGGCCAGAATCAGTCTGGTCTTATTAATTCAACAAACGTTTATTAGATATACACTAAGTAGTGAGCACTTACGTCAGCTCTTGGAATTCAGCAGTGAACAAATCAGACCAAATTCCTTTATTATTGAGGTTTGCATTCTATTGAATGGAGACAGACAACAAACAAATAAACGAAAGAATATATACACAGATGGTAGAAAAATAAAGTTAGATAAAGGAAACAACATTACCAATGAAGAGGGAAAACATAAACATTAGTGCTCAGACTGTTCAAAGCATCATCTAAAGCCCTAAGACAATGAAGTAATGCCTATCACCTTTTTAAGGAAAGAAAGCCTAGCTAAGAATTTTGTATTTAACTAAACTGCCATGTAAGTATAAAGGAAATGACAAAATTTTTGAACATAAAAAGAACTTGGGGAATATAGTCACTATGTGACTTTCTGAAGAAATGACTGAGAATAAGCTTTAGCAAACCAGAGATGAATTGACTATTATTAGAGGTTTGGCAATGAACGTTGATTCTTTTTAACTATTAAGAATAGGACCAAAAATTGTGCGTGGATGAGAGTGGTTATGATTATAGAACAGAACGTAAATTTTATAAACTCTGACAATAAAGAAATATATAAATACAGTAATTGAGAGAAGATGGTGAGAGACTATGAGAGTAAGTAAGATTTCCTCATCCTTTACAGGCAGGGGTCAAGGAGATTCTAAAAAGCTGATAAATCATGTCATCACAGTCTAAGTATACTTAAAAATACAAGAGAAAGAAATGCTTCGTAAGAAAAAGGAATGAGGAATTCCTCATAAGAATCAATAGCTAATACCTAAAAAACACAATTATTTATACAAAGTTACAGATCTAAAGATAATCACTAGAATAAAAATGTAAGCCTTACAAATTACTGGAAGAAACATACACACAAACCAAAGAGGGGAAGACCACATGAAAGATTAAACAAAAAAGCTCATAAAGCTGAAAGCATCATATAAAGTGATAGAACTCAGCCCCAAAATATCTGCTTTAACTATATATTTTACATAATAAACATGCACTATTGATTCAAACAATAACATAAATGAATCTTAAACACATTTTACTCAAAGAAGCCAGATCCAATAGGTTAGATATTGTATGATTCCATTCAAGCGACATTTTAGAAAATACGAAACCAGAGAGATGAAAAACAAATTAATGTTCCCCAAGGGTTGTGGATGGGGGGAGTGTTGTCTGTAAAAGAGCAATAACTTTGAATTTTTAGGTGACAGAATTATTTTGTATGGTTATTTAGAGGTGTATTCATGACTATATTTGTAAAAACCTAGAGAGCCGTACTCTGCAATGAGTTACTTTTACGGAATACAAATTTAAAAATATTAACTAGGATGCTGGGGAAACCTAGGATGGAATGCCAACAGTGACAAACTGGTCTAACTGTATTACAGATGTATATTACAACCTTACGGAAGGTGGAAGGGAAGAAAGAAGCTAATTTAAATAACTGGCAGGCAGTACTTTGTTGAGATGCTGTAAGACTAAACACAAAAAGAACTGTACATAAACATTGTACTTCAGTTGGTAAATTTGTGTGTCAGAGGAGTACGATTTAGTACTTTTGTAACTACTTACAGGTATACCAGAGTTGAGCAAATAAATAAATCTAAGTCAAATAATGAGCACCAGCTTTCTCACTATCAGAGAAAGAACTTACAAATAAGGAAAAGAGAAATGCTACAATGAACCCTGGTGCTGGATTATTCATAGACAGTATTATGAACTCCTGCTTACACACACAGATAGATAGATAGACAGATAGGCACAGGAATAAATATACTGTGTGTATACATAAGCAAGTGGACATAAATATATGTCCTAGCTCTATCTGCTGAGGGAACCTAGAAGCAATGACAGCCAGTAGCAATGAGTACATCTACTGTCCAGACGTTGGTTTCTAAACACGAGTCTTCAATAAATGAAACTAGAGTTCCTTGGAGAAATAGGCTGGGGTATGGTGAGCCTAGAGTATCTTGCAGTGCCAGAGAGTAAGGAAATGCTAAAAGAAGGAAAGGGTCTATCACAAGGATAGAGAAGCCAATTTGAAAGAGATCCCAATGGTCTAAGCAAGAATCTGAGCAATAAAATTAATACAGTATTGGGTTATAACTGAAAGAACTAAATAAATATCCATGAGTCCATATTGATATAAATAATGGTTTTTCCATTTATTAAAAAATACTTGACATATAACATTATGCAAGCTTAAGGTTTGCAATGTGATGACTTGATACACATATATATTATGAAATGAGTACTACAATAAGGTTAGTTAACACATCCATCACCTCACAGTTACCTTTTTTTTTAATGTGCTGAGAACATATTTGTTAACTAAATAATGATTGACTGAATAAAATTAGAAAGTCTGACAACACCTATAAATGGTGTTCAGATAGCAAGAATATGGAAACAAATAAAATACAGTATGGAAAAAGACAGTATCATATCAGTTTCTTACATCATTCCACTTTCTGAAATGATGGAAATATTCCTCTTCACTGTCCAATGGGTAGCTACTAGCCACATGTGGCTGTTCAGCACTTGAAATGTGACTACTCTGATGGAGGGATTTAATTTAATTAAAAAATTTTACATGTAAATAGCCTTATGTAGCTAGTGGCAATCCTACTGAACAGTAAACTTCTAGATCTTACTAGGAAATACAGGTGATAGAACAACAATACCACAAGGAAATACTGAGCCAAATCCAGACTATGAAATATGATGGAGGACAAATGACCTGGTTTTTCTGACAAATCAATGGGAAAAAAAGTGAGGAAGGGGTGGGGAAAAGAACTATTACAGGAAGAAGAGTCTTGTGAGACATCAAAACTAGATGACATCTCAATTGATGCAGAAAAAAACTGACAAAATCCAACATCCGTTCATGATAAAAACACACAACAAACTCAGATTAGAAGGAAATTATCTCAACATAATTAAGATCATATACAAAAAGCCCACAGATAATATAATAGTCAAAGGTGAAACATTGATAGGTTTCCCTCTAAGAGTAAGAGTAAGAGTAAGGCAAGGGTGCCCACTCTAGCCAATTCTATTCAACATAGTACTGAAAGTCTTAGCTAGTGCAGTGAGGCAAGAAACAGAAATAAAAGGCATCCAGATAGAAAAGGAAGAAGTAAAACTATCTCTGGAAAACCCAAAAGATTCCACCAAAAAATGTTAGAATTACTAAGTGAATTCAGTAGTTACAGCATACAAAATCAACACACAAAAATCAGTTGTGTTTCTATACAATAACAATGAATAATCCAACAAGAAACTTAAGAAAACTATCCCATTTACAACAGGAAAAAAACAGAAAAAATATTTAGGAATGAACTTTACAAAGGTGGTGAAAGACTTACACACTGAAAACTATAAAACATTGCTGAAAGAAATACAAGAAGACAAAATCATAAATGGAAAGATATCCTATATTCATGGATTGGAAGACTTAATGTTGTCAAAATGTCCATTCTACCAAAAGTGATCTACAGAGTCAATGCAATTCCATTAGAAACCCAATGGTATTTTTTGTAGAAATAGAAAAAAAAAATCCAAAAATTCACACGGAATCTCAAAAGACCCTTAAACAGCCAAAACAATCTTGAGAAGAAAAAACAAACCTGGTGGCTTCACACTTCCTGATTTCAAAACATATTACATGGAATATCTCTGTTTGCTAGATGGGATGCTACCTGATTCATGAATCATTGAATAAAGCCAATTAGATCTTCAAATTTAAAAAAATATTATAAAACTATAGTAATCAAACAATATGGTACTGGCATAAAGACAGATGTATAGACCAAGGGAATAGAATGAAAATCGACAAACAAACCCTCATGTATATGGTGAAATGATCTTTGAGAAAGATGCCAAGTCTATACAATGGGGAAAGAAAAGTCTCTTCAGCAAATAGCACTGGGAAAACTGGATATACACATGCAAAAGAAGGAAGTTGGACTCTTACCTTACACCATATATAAATTAACTCAAAAGAGATTAAAGACCTAAATGTAAAACCTAAAACTACAAAACTCCTATAAGAAAACAGGGGGAAAGCTTCATGACATTGGACTTGGCAATGATTTCTTGCATATAACACCAAAAGAACAGCCAACAAAACCAAAACCAGACAAAAGTGACTATAACAAACTTCAAACTATATATCAGATAAGGTGTTATAATCAGAATATATAAAGAACAACAACAACTCAACAATGAAACAATCCAATTAAAAAATGGGCAAAGGACTTTAATAGACATTTTTCCAAAGAAGATATACAAATTGCCAATAAACATCTGAAAAGATGCTCAACATTGCTAATCATTAGAGAAATGAAAGTGAAAATCATAATGAACTATCACCTCATACCTGTTAGGATGACTACTATGAAAAAAACACACCCCAAAACAGAAAATAACAAGTGTTGATGAGGATGTGAAAAAGTGGGAATCCTTGTACACTGTTGGTAGGAATGAAAAATGGTATGGCGTCTAAGAAAAATGGCATGAGGCTCCTCAAAAAATTAAAAATAGAATTATGAGAGGCCAATCCTGTGTCATGGTGGTTAAGTTTGACGCGTTCCACTTTGGCAGCCCCGGTTTGGGGGTTCGAATCCCAGGCATGAACCTATACCACTTGTCAGCCATGCTGTGGTGGTGACCCACATATAAAGTGGAGGAAGATTGGCACAGATGTTAGCTCAGGAAAAGTCTTCCAAAAGCCAAAAACAAGAGGAAGACTGGGAACAGATGCTAGCTCAGGGCTAATCTTCCTCAGCCAAACAAAGAGAGAATTACCAGATGACTCATCAATCGCCCTTAAGGTATATATCCAAAAGAACTGAAAGAAAGATCTTTATGATATATGTTCATAGAAGCATTATTCACAAGAGCCAGGGGGTGGAAGCAACCTAAATTTCCATCAACAGGTAAATGGATGAAAAGAGATGTGATATATAAATACAATGGAATGAATATATTATTTAGCCTTAAAAAAGAAGGAACTCTTGTTATATGCTACAACATGGGTGAATCTTAAAGACATTATGTTAAGTGAAATAAGCCAGCCACAAAAAGACACATACTGCTTGATTTCACTTATATGAGGTATCTAAAATAGTCAAACTCTTAGAAACAGAAAAGAATGGTGGTTGCCAGGGGCTGGGGGAAGAGGGAAAAGAGCGTTTCACTTAAGCAAGATGAAAAAGTTCTAGAGATCTGTTTCACAACAATGTGTATATAGTTAAAACTACTGTACTGTGCACTTAAAAGTGCTTAAAAAGGGAAGACTGATGTCAGGATCATGGTGGAGTGAGCTGTCCCTGTGCACTCTCCTCTGTAAGATACAACTAAAAGGACATTCATACACAATCAGAGGACATTCAAACAACACAAAAGAAATCTGACAGACACATACACTCATACACCTGAAGGTGGAGGTGCTTGCCTCCCTGGAGGAAGTGGAAAGAGGCAAGAGGAATTTTCTCTTTCTCCCCAAACAGCAGCAACCCCAGGACCATCTGCAGCTCTGAGAGGAAAGTGGGGAAGGGTGGCCCTTTGCGGGAATACCATCACTCTTCAAATTCCCTCAAAGCCCAAGGGAAAGCCCCACACACAGAGGTGACTAAGCTATTGCGGGGGTATCTTCATCAAGCTAGCACCACAGGAGAGCAGACAGTGAGGGCCCAGTGAGAAGCCCCAAGGATCCAGCAGGTGAAAGAAAGCACCCATCCCCCAGCCTGGCACTCCAGCTCTTGGGTTGGCTAGAGCCCACGCAGGCACAAAAGCAGCCAGCAGCTGGGGTGACAGTACAGGTGAAAGAAAGAGCATATCCTCATGCCTGGCACTCCAGCTCAGTGGTCGGCCAGACTGTCATACATAGAGAGAAGCAGCCAGTGGCTGGGAGGATAGCACAGGTGAAACAAAGCGACCCTCCCGTTGTCCAGTGCTCTAGATCAGCGATGGGCCAGAGTGCCACACAGACAGACAAGGAGTCAGCGGCTGGAGCTAGGGAGCTGTGGATCACAGTGGGATCAGAATAAACAACTCTGACTGCCACACAGTGGCAGTAGGTGGAAGCTGCGACCGTATACTCTGACTATGTGGAGACAGAAATCCATGCCATCAAGCAGTATGAAAAATATATTAAATCTCCAGACCAGAAGGAAAATGACAAGTAACCAGAAATCAATCCTGAAAGCACACAGATTCATAATCTGAATGGCAGAGAATTCAAATAGGTATCATAGAAAAACTCGACAAGATACAAGAAAATACAGATAGACAGTTCAACGAAATCAGGAACTTCTTCACAAAAGAGATAGAAACTATGAAGAAGAAGCAATGAGAACTGTGGGAGACGAAACGCACAATGGGTGAGACAAAGAAAAATCTGGATACCCCCCTGAACAACAGAGATGACATTATGGAGGACCAAATTAGCCATCTAGAGGATAGAAATATACAAATGCGCAGAAGGAGGAGAGAGAAGGACTAAAAAGAAATGAAGAAATTGTTCCAGAAATATCCAACTATAATTAGGAATATGCAACATAAGGATTATAGGTATTCCAGAGGGAGAAGAGAAGGAGAATGGAGCAGAAATCTTGTTCAAAGAAATAATAGCAGACAACTTGCCAAACCTGGGCAAGGAGCTGAAAATAAAGTGAAAGAAGCCAAGAGATCTCCTAAATATATCAACGTAAAAAGACCATCTCCAAGGCATATAGTAGTAAAGCTAGACAAAGCAAATGACAAAGAAAAAATACTAAGGGCAGCAAGGTAGAAGAAAATCACTTACAAAGGAACTCCGATCAGGCTTTCAGTACATTTCTCAGCAGAAACATGGCAGGCTAGGAGAGACTGGAATGACATATTCAAACTTCTAAAAGACAAAAACTTTCAGCAAAGAATAATCTATCTAATAAAATTATCCTTCAGATATGATGAATAAATAAAAACTTTCCCAAACAAAAGCAGAGGGAGTTCATCACCACAAGAAAACCCCTATAAGAAATCCTCAAGAAGGCCCTCATACCTGAAAAAAAGAAAAATAGGAAAGGGACTACATAGCCCAGAGGAAGGGGACAAATAGGTAGGCAAAATCAGAAAATTGCAGCTCTCTATCAGAACAGGTTAGTAAACACTTAACTATAATGTGAAAGATAAAGGGAAAGAAAACACCAAAATGAATATAATCTCGTCACTTTAGCCAGGAAGTCACAACAAAAGATGAAATAACATATGACAAAGTGGGGAGATCTTGTCAACATGGCAGCATAAGCAGGCTCTGAACTCATTTCCTCCCATGAACACAACAAGGTTAGAACTATTTTTGGAAAAATTACCCTGGATAAGAAACTGAAACTGGATAAAAAGACCCCCCACAACAAGAGACAGTCATGACTAAGGCAGAAGAGGCAGAAATTCCTGCTGGAGATGCAAAACAAAACTACACTAAGATATCACCTTACACCCATTAGAATGGCAAAAATAACCAAAACAAAATGTAACAAGTGTTGGAGAGGTTGTGGAGAAAAAGGATCCCTCATACACTGCTGGTGTAAGTGCAAACTGACTGAGCCATCCCACTACTGGGTATCTATTCAAAGAGCTTGAACTATCATTTCCAAAAGTCCCATGCACCCCAATGTTCATTGCAGCATTATTTACAATAGCCAAGACGTGGAGACAACCTAAGTGCCCATCAACAGAGGACTTGATAAAGAAGATGTGGTATATATATACAATGTAATACTACTCTGCCATAAAAAAGAATAAAATCATCCCATTTGCAACAACATGGATGGACCTTGAGGGAATTATGTTAAGTGAAATAAGCCAGATAGAGAAGGACAATCTCTGTATGACTCCACTCATATGAGGAATTTAAAAATGTAGACAAAGAGAACAGATTAGTGGCTACCAGGGGAAAGGTGGTGTCAGGGGTGGGCACAAAGGGTGAATGGGTGCACCTTCAACACGACTGATAAACAGTAATGTATAACAGAAATTTCACAAGATTGTAACGTATCATTAACTCAATAAAAGTTAAATTAAAAAAACAAGCAACCAAAAACCAGGCAATAAAATCACTTGTAAAGGTAAAAATATAGTAAAGGTAGCAGATCAACTACCTGTGAAGATAATATGAAGGCTAAAAGACAAATGTACTAAAATCATCTATTTCTATGACAAGAGGGTAATGGATAGACTGACAGTAAACAAGAGACTATATATGATTTCAAAAACATAAAATCGGTAGGAGGGGAGTGAAAAAGTAAAGCTTTTAGAAAGAGGTCAAGCTAAAGAGTCTATCAACTCGATATAGACTGTTACGTACATAGTATATTAAATAGGATCCTCATGGTAATCACAAATCAGAAACCTATAATAAGCAAGAAAAAAAGGAAGAGAAAAGAAATCAAACAGATTACTAAAGATAGCCATCAAACGACAAGGAAAGAGAGCAAGAGAAAAAGAAAGAAACAGAGAAGAACTACTAAAACACACAGAAAAAAAAGGTAACAAAATGGCAATAAATACATAGTCATCAACAAGTACTTTAAACGTCAAAGGACTAAATGCTCCAATCAAATGCCATAGGGTGGCCAACTGGATAAAAAAACAAGACCCATGTATATGCTGCATACAAGAGACACACTTCAGACCTACAGACACTCAGAAACTGAAAGTCAAAGGATGGAAAAAGATATTCCATGCAAATGGCAAAGAAAAGAAAGTGGGGGGTAGCAATACTTATATCAGACAAAATAGACTTTACAACAAAAACTGTAACAAGAGACAAAGATGGGCGCTACATAATGATAAAGGGAACAATCCAACAAGAAAATATAACACATGTAAATATCTATGCACTCAACATAAGAGCACCTAAATATAGAAAGCAATTATTAACTGACATAAAGGGAGAAATAGACAGTAACACAATTATAGTAGGGGACTTTAACACTCCACTTACACCAATGGATAGATCATCCAAACAGAAGATCAATAAGGAAACACTGGCCTTAAAGGACACATTAGACCAGATGGACTTAGTAGATATATACAGAACATTCCATCCAAAAACCACAGAATACACATTCTTTTCAAATGCACATGGAACATTCTCCAGCACTGATCACATATTAGGCCACAAAACAAGTTTCAATAAATTTAAGAAGATGGAAATAATACCATGCATCTTTTCTGACCACAAAGCTATGAAAACTAGACATCAACTACAGGAAGAAAACCAGAATAATACCTAAAGCAGTCTACAGATTCAATGCAATCTCAATCAGAATCCCAATAACATTCTCACAGAAATAGAATAAAGAATCTTAAAATTTATATGGGGAAACAAAAGACGTCCAACAGCCAAAGGAATCCTGAAAAAAAGCACAAAGCTGGAGGCATCGCAATGCCTAACTTCAAAATTTACTACAAAACTATACTAATCAAAACAGCATGGTACTGGTACAAAAACAGGCAGAGAGATCAATGTAACAGAATGGAAAGCCCAGAAATAAAATCACACATCTATGAACAGCTAATCTTCGACAAAGGTGCCAACATACAATGGAGAAAGGAAAGTCTCTCCAACAAATGGCGTTGAAAACTGGACAGCCACATGTCAAAGAATGAAAGTAGACCGCTATCTTTCTATATACACAAAAATAAACTCAAACTGGATCAAAGACTTGAAGGCAAGACCTGAAACCATAAAACTTATAGAAGATAATACATAATATAGGCAGTACATCCTTAGACATCGGACTTAAAAGGATCCTTTTGAATACCATGTCTACTCGGACAAGGGAAAAAAAAGAAAAAAGAAACAAGTGGGACTTCATCAGACTAAAGAGCTTCTGGAAGGCAAAGGAAACCAGAATCAAAACGAAAAGACAACTCATCAACTGGGAGAAAATATTTGCAAATGATATATCTGACAAGGGGTTAACCTCCACTGAACTACAAAAAAATAAACAACCCAATCAAAAAGTGTGCAGAGGATATGATCAGACATTTTTCCAAGGAAGATATACAGATGGCCAATAGGCACATGAAAAGACGTTCAAGACCACTAATAATCCGGGAAAGGCAAATCAAAACTACACTTAGATACACCCTACAGCTGTTAGAATGGCAATAATCACCAAGAGAGAAAATAACAAACGTTGCAAAGGTTGTGGAGAAAAGGGAATCCTCATACACTGCTGGTGGGAAGGCAAACTGGTGCAGTCACTATGGAAAACAGTACGGCGATTTCTCAAAATATTAAAAATAGAAATACCATATGACCCAGCTATCCCACTACTGGGTATTTATCCAAAGAACTTGAAATCAACAATACAAAGAGACTCATGCATCTCCACGTTCACTGTAGCACTATTCACAATAGCCAAGATGTGGAAGCAACCCAAGTGCCCACCTATGGATGAATGAAGAAGATGTGGTATAGATATACAATGCAATACTACTCAGCCATAAAAAACACAAAATCATCCCATTTGCAACAACCTGGATGGACCTTGAGGATATGATGTTAAGTGAAATAAGACAGACAAAGACAAATACCATATGATTTCACTCATATGTGCAAGATAAAGAGACACATGGACAAAGAGAACAGTTTAAGTGGTTACCAGGGGGAAGGGGATTGGGCGGTATGCACAACGGGTGAAGGGGCACATTTAGGTGGTGACTGAAAAATAATAACGTACAACTGAAATTTCACAATTTTACAATTAAAAAAAGTGCTTAAAAAGGTAAATTTTACATTATGTGTTTTTGACCATAGACACACACACAAAATGAAAAAACTAGATGAGAAACCCACACATACACACACACCTTATTTGCATAATTATTTGAATAAAACTACAAAATAAGTGCAAACTGTAAATTATTACTGAGATTACAAAGGAAATTTTATTGTAAACTAGATATTAGAATTTACTAAGGGATTACTGTTAACGTACATAACATGAAGGTGGGTAATGGCTACAGAGGGGTTCATTATGCTATTCTATCTATTTTTGTATATGATTTCAAATTTTCCATGAAATGTTCAAAACATTATAGATTTTCAGAGCTGGAAGAGACTTTAAAGATAATCGAATTCATCTTCCAATTTTATGAGAAGACGAATCTGACACAGTTACTAAACTTGAACATTATATAAATTAGTGGCAAAACTATGATTAATATTTGAAATTCAATTTGCGATCTAATACTTTATCTAGTATACAATACTGACTCCTTCATAGAAGCTCTATTAATGAACAAAGACTATATATGATACATTTTACTTATTCCCTCTGTAGCTAAACTAAATTTTAAATAAATTTAACAAATTATTAAATATCATTCCACTAACAATTATCATTAAAAATTGACATGACAGCATGCTATATTTGAAAGGATCACTAGATATGATGATGAAACTTTGGAGAATGTTAAGTTTATTAAAACTGTAAAAGTAAAAGATCTTTTGGTTCATTTTTGAGTTCTTCACCTCAACAACATCAAAAATTGTCCAAAGACATCACTAATGGATGGTCTTAAAAAATAAGAAGGGTAATAAAGTCAGTTAAGGCACAGCCTTTTTCTTGAAGAGACACTGAGGAAGACTCTCTTTAAGAGTCATATAACTGTACATCTATCTTCCTAAGGGCCTTTTAATATTACCAGCTATAACAAACACCACCTACTCCCTCTCCCAGTCAGAATCACTGACCATCTGGGACCCTTGAATTGAATGGAAAAAGGGCACTTGGGAAAAGTAGTATAGGTGTAATAAAATACAAAAAGTTAAGAGGAGGAAATTGCCTATACAGTGTAGTGAGAACTAATGAGGAAATGTGGTATAAAGGAAAAAAAGATAGGGTACCTGGGTTTAAGAAACAGCTGTCAGTGACAAATGCGATGTGTGCCCTCTCTCTATCTAGTTCCATTAAGATGATAGCTACCTTATTTAATAGAAATGAATTGAGATTGCAAACTCAACTATCATACAAAAATAACTTTTATATAAATTGTGATTCCAGGGCACTACAAGATCAGTTGATGTTTAATATATAGTTTTAAACAAAAATGAACAGTGAAATTTAATATTGTCTCTATGAAAGAAATATGTCATGAAAACTTCAAATAGAGAAAAACATAAAATAGTAAGTGAATCCCACAATTCCATAATCCCACTTTCTACAGATAAAAATGAATAATTTCATTATTAATTCTCAACAACCATAAAAAAGGAAAGATTCATATATTATTATTCTACTATGAAATTATCTGGATAATATCCATGAAATTTTTTTATTGTATTGTAGCACTGAATATAATAAATCAAAAAATTATATCTTATTCTTTTGGACTCTTAACTATTAATGACTGTTAATCTGGACTGTGAAATCAAAGACACAAGGAAAGCCCTGGATATATAATTTACGACTTCAGGGTAACATTTGTTGTGGCTTTATGGACTATCAACTCAAGACAGAGATGTCAAGAAACTGCAATTCATTGCTTTTCACTGCACCAGGTCTGAAGTACCCTAGTAACACACAGTTTCTTTGATATAGACTTACAACAGTGATACAGTGTTAGATTATTCGGAAGATAAAGGGACTAGTAAAGGTCCATGAATTTTATTTTAATGCTAGAACATGCCACTGTCCTTTCTTTGAGGTCATTTACCTTCACTGAAATAGTGTTAACAGATGAAATAATTAAAAAAAGAAAAAAAGGCAGGGGGGGCCCTGGCCTGGTGGCGCACTGGTTAAGTTTGCACATTTCACTTCTCGGCGGCCCAGGGTTCACCGGTTCAGATCCCAGGTGTGGACATAGCATAGCTTGGCAAAAGCCATACTGTGGTAGGCATCCCACATGTAAAGTAGAGGAAGATGGGCATAGATGTTAGCTCAGGGCCAGTCTTCCTCAGTGAAAAGAGGAGGATTGGCAGTAGTTAGCTCAGGGCTAATCTTCCTTAAGAAAAAAAAAAAGGGCAGGGGGATGGGTAATAATATTGCTGGATCATTAACCTATAATTACAAAAGGGAATTTTTTATTTATTTATTTTTTGGTGAGGAAGATTGGCCGTGAGCTAACATGTGTTGCCAATCTTCTTCTTTTTTTTTAAAGCCCCAGTACATAGTTGTATATCCTAGTTGTGAGTTCTTCTAGTTCTTCTATGTGGGATGCTGCCACAGCATGGCTTGATGAACGGAGTGTAGGTCCATGCCCAGGATCCAAACCAGGGAACACCAGGTCACCGAAATGGAGCATGTGAATCCAACCACTATGCCACCAGGCCAGCCCTCAAAAGGGAAAATTTTGACTTGTATCTTTTCCTTCCATATTTTCCAAAAATATCTAAAGTTAATCATTTAAAATATACACATACACAGTAATACAACCATATATGTAGTCAATTATCTTATTCTTCTTGGGAAGATCTGCAATTTCATAAATTAATTTATCTAGATTTGTTTAATTGAAGATTTTATTTATTGCATACAAATACTACTAAACCACTAACTGTCTCAAGTAACAGATATTAAATGAAGACATGACATTTCAGCTAATGAAGCAAAGCCATTTACCTTGAAATTTTCTTGCTATAGAAAGAGAAACCTTTAAACATGGCCTTAAGTTTGCAAAAATCAGCAACTTTAATCTATCTACTTTCTTTTGACCTTTACAGTCAACCTCAAAAAAATGTTCAGCAACATAAATTCGATCTCCAAAGGCTGCTGCAAATCTCATTTTCTGCTGTTTTTCCATTAGGTATTTATGGGACTTGCTAGCGTTACAAGGGACTAGTAAAACGCCAAAGTAATCCTGCAGTTCCTGTCTATGAATTCAGCTTTTCCCTTTGAGATGATAACTGTTATCCCTTGCCAAAGTCTTTTCTGAATTGAGTATAAAACTAAGACTATAGGTGTAACGTTCTCTTTTAAGACGCACGATGGGTGAGTGGGGATAGGGCAGAGGGAAAAACATTAACTAGATTTAGCAGTTTAACTATGGAAACAAAATAAATTTTAAGCCATCAAGTAGCTTCTTACACATTTGTACTAATTGAAATCACAGGATGATTACAGAGGATAGAAACTGAATTCAATGAATTCTGAAGTTTGAAGAGCTCAGCTGCCTGCATGCCTTTTTTTAACTACACAGGAAACCAGCTGCTTCCATTTATGAACTGCATTGAACACATGTGCTCCAGTATATCCATGACATAACTTGTAACACTACACCTTCAAACAAGTTTGCCAAGAAGGGGAAGGGTGTACAAATATGTCAGTGAGACAAAAAATATTATATATGCTTATTCTTTTTAACGTTAGTAAGGAAAGAAAAGAACTTCAAACTGTGTTTCCATTAATATTCTTTATAATTCTTTATAAAATATAAATAATAAAATCAAAGAACTTAAAAAGAAATCAATTCACTCATAAACATAAGATAATCAGAATCTAAATCCAAATTAAGTCTGAGACAAACAGCAATATTAAATTAATCACTCATACCTATCATTCACTCAATATGGATAAGGGACTATATTAGCCAAAAGATATTGGGCTATGAGCCTAAAACTTTCCCTAATTTATATAAAACTAGACCAAATTCAAATTCTTCCCATTTCCTCATGTCAGTTAGTGGAAGTTCCACTCTTGACTCATTTCTTTCTTTCATACCTTAATTCCAACCCAACAGCAAATCCTATTTATCTACCTGCCAACTACATTCACAATCTGATCACTTCTCACCACTTCCACTGCCAATAACCTAGTCCAACCCACCATCTCTCTCATCTGGGTTACTGCAACAGCCTCCAAACTGATCTCTTTACTTTTGTCTTTGCCCCATTCAGTTTCTTGTCCACACAGCAGCAAGAAAAACCCTACTAAAATATAAGTCAGGTTATGTTTTTCTCCTCTACGCAAAACCCTCTAAAGGCTTTTTATTTCATTCAGAGTAAATAAATAAAGTCTTTACACTGGCCTATAAAGTCTTATTTAATATGCCCCTCAACTCTTTCCCTCTATAACTACATCTCCTACTACTTTTCCCATTGCTCATTCCATTCAAGCCATATTTGCCTCCTTGCTGTTTCTTAAACATGCTATGCCCTTGGCATAGAGCCTTTGTACTTGCTATCTATTCCCTGTGTCTAGATAGTTTTTCTCCCTGTTATGTGTACGGCTCCTTTAACTTAAAATTTTTATTTAAATGTTAGCTTCTTGGGCGAGACTTTCCCTAATGGTCCTATTTGAAAGTGTCAGCCCTCTCTCCAGACCCCAGGACTCTTTATCCTCCCTTTCTGTTTGATTTTTCTCCATAGTTTCTATTATCATCTAAGACACTGAATATTTTGTTCGAATCTTTACCCACTAAAATTAAGCTCCTTGGGGGCAGCACTTTTTATTTGTTTTGGTCTGTGCTATATTTTCAGCACCTAGAAAAGTGCCAGGCACATAGTAAGTCTTTAATAGGAATGAATTAAGCATTTAAAAACATTTAAATTTAAATACATTTCTAAAGGCAAGGTATCTTTTGAACTTCTGCTTCTGTATCTCTTGAGTAAAAATGATTAAAGTTCATGGAATAGTTTTTCAAGGTATGATGGAAATAAATACACAGTAAATCCTAAATTAATATCACTCCATGAATTGTTTACAGATTCTTATTTTACTTTATTCATTTATTTTTCTTTGCTGAGGAAGATCAGCCCTGAGCTAACATCTGTGCCAAACTTTCTCCACTTTATGTGTGGGTCACAATCACAGTATGGCCAATAAGTGGTGTAGATCTGTGCCTGGGACTGAATGCAGAACTCTGGGCCACTGAAGCAGAGTGCACCAAACTCAACCACTATGCCATGGGGCCAGCCCCTATAGATTCTTATTTTAATATACGAAGAGCACACTCACATAACTATTCTTACAAAGATGAAAATTTCCAGAAACTAGGACAAAAAGAACACAGAAAAAGTTGAGTGTCATGTATAAAATATATCTTATGTATATTCCTGAAATTTTTCTTGGTAGTCACTGTTCATCAGTACAAAGGCTTTACATGTATAATTTTGGAAGCATACAAGTAACACAAGTGTACAGGAATCTTTGGGTGTCCAAGAATACACCAATTCAATCATAAGAGCCATAGTCCTTTAATTCAGTAAAAACCCCTTTAGGAAGTTTTGCTTATGATTTTTCTCTTATAAGACATTTAGGATCTATACGGTATCAAGTAACAATCTAATTCTTTTCTAAGAACATTTCCTTGAGTTGTATTAGTATTTTATTTACACTTTGCCTAATTCCTTGAGGATTAAGCTGGTTTAAAAGGATGTAAAAAAGACAGGACCGTGACAAAAAGTTAGTGGTAAAGAAGAATAAACAGAATAAACATTATATGTATACCATAAACTGCACAACAGAGATTTGATTTTAGCCTTTTAACAACCATGGGGAAAAACATAGTGATACAACTGAAAATGTACAAAAGATTGGCAAATCAGGGTAAACAGTATATACAGGTTCTCTGTTTAAAAATATACCAAAATAAAATAACGACAGTAGACAGAAATTTCTCAAGAACTTTAGTTGCGTTTTTCCATGTTTACTGAGGAAATCTAAGTCATCACTGTCTTAGAATTCCAGAAGACAGCTTTGAGACCATCATGAATCCTTAAATCCAGGAATTATGGATATGCTAAATTAAAACTTCTGTTTTTATCCTAAATTTTATATGAATCATGTTTCTTTTATGTGTATCTCTAAACTTAAAGCTAATCAGTTTTTTATCCCTACTATAGTCTTCTCTTCTCATTTAAAGGTAATTTTTCAGAAAGAATTCAAGTTCTTATCATTTCAGAAGGGCAACTGCTATTTGACAAGCTGTAGAGAACAAAGTATGTTGGATGCTACATAGTTAACTAGACTCATTCACTACGTAAGATCACAGCAAATGTGAGTCAAACTACAAAAGCTAAATTTGTGAATGGCAAGGAACTATCTTATTCTTTCATTTTGAAGTAGATGACTCAACTATGACTAACCTATAATACTCTATCTGATGGCCAAAACACAAAAATTACTTGGATTTTTAAAATTAGATATGAAACATACGTGACCTGTTGAATTACTTTCTGAAACTTCAGTTGTTAGTTTTAGGAGAAAATGCGGTCTCTACTTTTTTTTAAACTTTTTTTTCCTATACTTTTTTCTCTGTAGATTGATCTACAGAATTTTAGAAAAGCTCTTCAACTGTACTCTTTAAAAAAGTTCTATTTTTCTGAGAGTACCACGATAAAAGTTTATTCTTAATATGCTGTACAACTTCTCCTAATTTCTCCAAATTGTTAAAAAAAAGTTCATGTTCTTTACAACAGGTCAATAATTTAAATAGGCTTTATCCAATTTAAAATATATTAATGATATAAAAAAACTATCCAAAGCAACGTTCTCAGAGTTCTGGTATAAAAACAAACAAAAAAGACACATAACAAAGAGATTAGAGTGTTTTCAAAACCTGTAAGGCATTTGTATAAGATTTAAAACAGACATATATGCTTTTGAAGGCAAGAACTTTCAAATGCAACAGTTAATCCACATAATAATTCAACAATCAAGACAGGCTAAAAGTTCTAACAGGTACCATATGCAACCTATAATAAAACCTGAGTTAAGATATTTCAAGCAACAGGATAATTTCATTTTCCATTTTAACTACCCATTTATTTTAACAGGCTATGATATAGCACATAAAAATGCTGTAATTATTGTACAAAACCCTCACAGAAATAAGATATTTTATTATTAGTCAAGAAGCTAAGATTCAGGGAGCAATACAGCAAAAACATTTTTCTATGTTTACTACAGAAGATAATTCATACTGAATTAATTGAAAAAGTCATGAAGTCTAGTAATTGTTCAAATAACTAGCTAAAAGTAGATGAAACAGGAGGAAAGTTATATTTAACCTGAAAAATGTATGAGTTCCAAACCATTATCCATTATATTGAATACCTACTATATGTAAAGCTCTATGTCAGTTACAAAGCGAATACATGTTTGCAAGACATTATGCTATTGCAATAGAATTACCAAAAAATATTAGTATTGCGATAGGGAAGGATCAGAGATACATCTAAATGATTCCACATTTTAAATCAGAAGGAAACAATTAAATAAAGTGCAAATAGTACTGTCAGGATTTTTTTCCTTTCCAAAATAAAGAATCAAAGTCATTGTTCTGAGAATCATAGCAATAGAGGGCTTCACAGGCCATTCAGACTAGAAAGGTGAGAAAAGTTTTAAGATGGAATCAATGTGCAGATAAAATTAGCTGTTAGTTGAGTAAAACAAGAAATCTATTTATTGTTTTTTGCTAACAGTCTTTGAGACAAGGGAACACTGTCTGGCAGCTGAACCAAGAGAAGTTGGGAACTTAAATGGCATTGTTAAAAGGAAATATTCTCTATTTCTGGTTTCTCAAGTTTATAGTTGGTTTACTCTAAGGACTTACTCTAAGTATTCCTTACCTGAATCACAGAAGATGTTCTGTACATTTAAGGACAGAAAACTGGCAACCCCGATCAGCTGTATTTCAATATTACAATAGTGTCTTTTATTAGAAACTTAGTACTCTGAATTCATTCATCTGCTAGACAGAACTTCCTGGCCATTGTGATGACATAATTTCTGACAAAGGCATTCTCAGTAAAATGGAGACTACCAGGACTAATCATTATAAATATTATAATGATTACTTTAAATATTTTCTTAAACTGTTTGTAATTCATGGAATAAAAAGGACACTTCACAAAAACATCCACATCACATCATGTCACCCTGAAGGGGCAACTTCACAAAGCAAGAGAGACAAATAAACAAAAACTTGGCAGATTTCAAGTTTGTTTGTTAGGGACAATTTTGCTTATACCTCAGTTGTTTGCAGCAGAGTACCTAAACTGTACAGGGTAGGAATAAGGCAAATAGGATAATCTGGCACTCTTAGTGAGATGGAACTAATTACATTGAATATAAAATCATAACTGAAATTTTAGAAAAAACTAAGCATCCTTAAATAGGAATCTCTCCATTATTTGCATTATAAAAAGTCTAATGGAGTTAATGAACATCTGAAAAAAACTACAATCTTACAACATGTTTTTAAAGCAACAACACTGGGCCGGCCCCGTGGTGGAGCGGTTAAGTCTGCATGCTCTGCTGAGGCAGCCCAGGGTTCCGCGGGTTCGGATCCTGGGCGCAGACATGGCACTGCTCATCAGGCCACGTTAAGGCGGCATCCCACATGACACAACTAGAAGGACGTGCAACTAAGATATACAACTATGTCCAGGGGGGATTTGGGGAGACAAAGCAGGAAAAAAAAAATGATTGGCAACAGTTGTTAGCTCAGGTGCCAATCTTAAAAACAAATAAACAATACTATACATATGTGTGAGGTAAAAAGCAAAAATCAAACCCACAAATTAAATATACTGAAATGGCTGAAATTTCACAATTGCAGAATAACAGACTCATAAGCACGACATATGAAATAAGCTCTACCCTACCCACCTCCAACAACCAAAATGAGTTAGACAGAGAGAGAGAGTTTGTTTGTGTTTGTGTGTATTAGTATCATGTAGCTTATGTCAAAAGGACCTTTTGGTACACAGAAGTAGTACAACAAGGACTTTTTTGTTTTTCCACCAAAAACTGCTTTTACTGGAGTAAGCTTGGGAGAATAATGCTCAAAGAGAGCTCAATAGCAGATGTTTTTTCACAGTATTTTCTCCTGAGGTAGAGGAACAGTTAGGTAGCCATAGACAGAAACAAGCTTCCAAACCCAAATTTCTTTCTAATTTGAAATTTGCAAGTAAAACAGACTGCCTTCTACTTCTTCACGTGTGAGTGTAATTATGAGGACAAATACTTAGAGGGAAGCTCAAAACAAGAAGTGATCATGACGGTGGGAGTGGGGGGAACATAGTTAGATATTTTTTTCTTTTTTAAATCATTGGGAGACAAGAAAGAACCAATAAAAGTTGGTAGGGCAATTAAGCAAGAAGAAAAAAACAGTTGCCTTATTTTAGCAGTGAAAATGTTTGACTCTTGACTACAGAATGCTGATTTTGTGTACAAGTATTTTTTCCAAACAGCATCCTGCTGAACCTACTGTCCCTTGAGACATAAAAAGATGTTCCGTGAATAAAGGGTTTTGTCACACAGCACAGCAATCTGTTCAATTTTTGCCTATCCATATATTTTCCAGCTAATTTGAAAATGAAACTCTTTACTCATGGAATATAATTTGGGAAAAAAAATACTTTTCACCATATGTTAAAGTAGGGTTTATATACGTGTATGCTTAAAAACATCTTTTAATCAAGTTCTGTTTGATTATTTCTTGTTCTTGGCCATATTAAACCTTAACTGATCAAAAGAACTCTATGGTTAGGGAAGAACCACTAGGTGGTCCTGTGGGCTGGTCCTAAATGTAAGTTAGATGAGTATTTCAGAAAGCAGTACAGGAAAGAAAGCTATTTACCTTCATTTATCAGTGGGAGCTAGTAGTACAAGGTGTGGCGTATAGAATGGTCTATACCAAATAGGATCTGCATTACCTTACTGGAAGTATGGGGCAATAATAAAATTTCCAAAGCCAAACTGAATGATATTATATAACTTTTCTTTGGACTAGGGGTCCGAGTATCCACTCCTGAATGATAGAAAAGAGCAGTAACTTCAAACTGGGGTGTGGGATCATTTTTTTAAATGGTCCCACACAAATCATGGGAATTCTGCATTAAAAATGTTTTCATACAAAATTTTAAAAATTACTCCCAATTGTACATCCAAGAAGATGTGACACACCCCCGATATTTTTCAAGTCAGTTTGAAAGGCAGGGTCTGAGGCTCATCAAGAGGAGAGTTAATAAATGGTTCGTTTTACCAAGAAAATAACAACGACGTTTCAAATATCAGTCTGTCATTCCAGAAATACTTACTCATCACGTTACACGCTAACCACTGTTTTTACAACCATAAAACATTCCCTCCCTTCTCATCACAAAGACTTCGTGATCCTCAAAAGTATCAAGCATGTTGTACTCTCTGTTGTATGTGCCTGGAACATTGGTATTTCAGATATATACATGATTTGCCTCCTCAAATAATTTCTGTCTCTGTCAAAAGTCCTGTCCTTAAAAAGATCTTCCAAGAACATCCTGTTTAAAGAAGAGCACCCCCCAAACCCTGCCAGTCAGGCGCTAACCAATTTCCCTGGTTTATTCTTCTTTAAAGTACATACTGCCACCTGACTTCCATAAAATATTCACTATCATCTGAATATATATACTATATAATTGTTTATTATATCATATCCCTTTCCTCTGCCTCTCTAGAGTGAAAGATTCCTAGAAGCAAAGAGTTTTGTTCCTGCAGTACACCTAGTATCTTGTATATAGTATGGACTCACATAATATCTGCTGTTGAATCTGCAAATACTACATGGCCTTAAAAGAGACAGTATATTAAATGGAACGGACCAAGTCAGGAAGTAATGATTGAAACGAAATCTGATAGAACTGTAGAGTTAACTAGGTAAAGGAAGGTGGGAATATGAGAGAGTTGTTTGAGCAGAGAAGAAAAAAACCTGAAAAAAAGTCCAGTGTGGCTGGAGCTCAGAGAACACTGTATGAGAGACGCAGGTAGAAATTAGACAAGAAAAGGCATTCTTTTGGAAGTGAAAAAGATTTTCAAATTAAACTCTCCCTTAAAGATTTGCTTACAGGAGGAGGCAGAGAATAGTTTTGTGGGTCTTAAAGCAAGGCCACTGCAAAGTATGATAACAATAGTCACTTCAGAAATAATCATTTAACTAAGATGAAGCAATATTTTTGAAAAACAAAGTTAAATATTTCTCAGGTTACACAAATGAAAGTCACTTATGAATCATGAAATCAAACTTAGAGCTTCTAATCATATCGTCTGAATTAACAAATCACTTTACTACTTGTATAATGAGAATGTTAGCTCTCTAATGTTCCTGAACAGGCAAGTGACAAATCGAAATGGCAAGCAATAAGATATATTGGAGTATATGAGGAAGCCATTTGGTATAAACCTAATTTGGCCTGACTTCCACCCAGCTCGAAACAGCAGACCTGCCACCCTGCTGTGTTCACCGAGACAGCAGACCTACCTGCTGTTTCCATCCATCGCTGTGCCGACAGAACAGTCTCGCGACTATTGTAAAAGGGACATTTCAATCCTATGTGAAACATCCTCTCTGGGGGTATATAACCTCTCTGTGCACCCCACTTCTTTGGTGCCCTTTCTTCCTTCAGGAAGAAAGGCCCCGCGCCATGGTCCTCAGATTTTAGCTCAGAATAAACTCTCCCAAATTTTCATTTATAGATTGGTTATGGATTATTTTCGTTGACACAAGGAATAGGCAGATATTATTCAATATAACTCAATCATAAATGGAAGAGTTAACTATCTTTTCTAAATTGTGAGGTTGCTTTGTATATAGTTCTATTCCAATGAACTATAAAGAAGTGCCTTTATTATACCAAATAAGCTACTTGTCAAATATGTTCTTTCTTTTACATATAGATTTTCTTTCTGTTAGGATCCAACTTCTCTTCAGCATTCTCATGACTTAACTTTGGAATAAACATATATAAAATTTAACAGAGTCTGGTAAATAATAAAAATATCATCATAGCAAACATTTGGTGCTTCTGGTGGGCCATGTACTGTTCTAACAACTTACATATATTATCATCCCATTTTGCCGATGAAGAAAGTGAGGTTCAGAAGTTAACTTGCCTCATATCACACAGCTAGTAAATAGTGAAACTTGGATTTATATCCTGATAATTTAACTCCAAGGCATACCCTCTTAACCAATATAATACTCTTGTCTTAATACAGCATGAAGCTCCTAAAAAAGATTTATTATTTTTACACATATTTTAAGCTAAAATATATAAAACACAAGAATGTTTCCATAATTGAAAACATTTCATATACTCATTGCATTTACTTTAAAACTTTTCCAAGTTACCTCAAATGCACTCTACTGATGGTTTCTTCACAGTAATAAGTACATTAATGAAACAAATTGAATCAAGTACTGTTATTGAAACTATGCCATTGACAAACACCAGGAAAACAACTCTAATAAACAATCTTTTTAAATGGGGAAAGAAGAGGGAAATGGTATCAATGATTCCCAGTATGTATGAATGAAGCCAAAAGATTTTTATCTAATCAATGCTGTAGCATTCCTAAGGCCTTAGGTGGTCTTTATTTAACATTCTTACTTCTGACATGCTAAAGAAATGTCCATTCACTGCAAAAGTTAAGAAAACAAAAATATGGACATCTGCTAACTATGAGAAAATTTTAAGATATTAATAAAGTTCCAATTTAGAAAGAGTTCTGCCTCACTAAAAAACAAAAACTTAAAAAACATATATATATGCTTTTAGGTTCAATTCTTGTCATTGTTCTCCAAATTCATTATGGCTTCTATCATAAATATCCAGAAGCTTAGAACAGCTCTTATAAAAACAAAACAAAAAATTTCATTAGTCTTTTAAAAATTGTTAATTAAATTATCGTTATTGAATTATAAGTTTATAAGTTGTTACTTTTTATGAAATCAATCAATGAAATTGTTGTTTCAATCCTTTTTTCTACAATTTTATAGGTTAGGGACACGAGAGAAATGAGAAGAAAAGGAAATTATAATAAAACGAAATAATTTTTAAAAGCAAAAATCACGGAAAGACTACTACTAAGTTCACTTGACATGCCACAAAAAAGCTTTTAATTGCCTTAAATTTGTGAAAAACTACCCAGGAGATCAACAAATTCTCATCAATGAACTGTATTATACTAACAAGAGACCTTGGCTTCTAGCCAGAGAGAACAAACAAAAGGAACCATTCTCAGATGGCTGCAAATTATCCAAAAGGAAAAGAAAGAGACAGAGTCAAAGTAACATTTGCTTGCATGGTGGGGAAAAAGATCAAATATTGATCAGTCCAAGCTGAGGATATTACAGCCACAGTCAGGGAGATGGGATGCATGTTCTTAGTCCTACAGAAATGCATCTTAAATGCTGAGCAAATGAGTTATTCGCTAGTTGGACTTTTGTAAAAGAAAAAAAAAAATTTCAACAAAACATCTGGATCGTACCAGGTGTTTATACTTTTAAAATTTAATAACTTCTTGACCATTTCAGCAATCATCTCGTTTGTATGACTTTCAGAAGGATTTGTAAGATTTGCTTGAATTTTAAACATATCTCTATTACCATGAGACTAATCACTTACCTATATTAAACTATCGTTTGCACAAATAATCAGAAAATAACATAACTGCAAAATGAAGACAGTTTAAAAATTAGTACATCTCATTAAGTATCTATATACATCTATAAAGTTTTTTCTAACTTTTATTACAGCAAAACCTAGACACTTCCTTTTTTATGGGAATATTACCACTATCATTGTTGAAAACTTTAGAGGTTACAGTAACCTAAAAAAATTGGAGAAAATTCTTAATATTCTACAGCAAGAAGCAAACCAGAAATTAGTCTATTACTCATTCAAAATGAATTTTTTTCATTTAAGCTCTATTCTAATTATAATCACTAAGTGTATCTGGTAGTTAAAACCAAAGTTCTCTATTAAAAACTTGTGGTCAGTCATGTGATAAACTAGAATCAACGGAAAATGTTCACCATGAATTAACTTGCCATGAAAGATTGTTCTTGAAAACTCTGAATAGAACTCTTATTATTACTATTCTGTAGCAATATGAAGCTTTCATTTATAATTTTCCTGATATATATCTAAAGTATTGTGTTTCTACCTCTATTTATAAATTCACGGTTGTAAAACGTTGAAATAAAAATAATGCTTGTACGCCTAACCTCCTTTCTTCCCACCATATTCATGTGTGTTGGTCAATTACAGACTGACTTCAAAAATTCGGCAAGATACGGCAAATCATTAACAACTCTAAAGAAGGCAGCACCACAAAGCTTAATACCACAATTTCAGTTAAGTAGAATGAATGCCTATTTCCACATTCTAGCTAACGACATAATCCAAATGCAGATAAAATTATAGGTTAACCTGAAAATTTTAAATTAATTTATCTAAAATATATCTTTCATGTGTTCTTGTCAACCAAGTTTATTTTCTTAGTCGCAAATTTACTGAAATAACTATTATTTGTTCAAGGTTACATCTATCTTTCTTTTAGTCATGCATGATTATATGTATCTTAATTTTTGTGTAACACATTATGTCTACACTCTGAGCAATTAATTATAGCTAGTCCACCATGAACAAGCAAAACAGGAAATTGAGATGTTTAATCAATATACTGGTTCTGATCAAGCCCCTTATATATTAGTTCTTTCAAGCCTCTTTTCCCAAAATATCAAACACAGGAAAGAGTAAGTGAATAATCATACTAATCATTATTTTTACATTAAGAGTTATGTTACTATTCTTTTAAAGAATAGTGTATTTTGGTTTATTTTCTTTCACTTTTTCTGGCACATTACTTCTTCATTTCAGGATAGTCTTGTTCTATCATTTACGTCTTTGTGAAAAGAGAATGAATTCTAACCATTTGTAACAAATTCCTAATCCCAGTGAAGCTTTGACAGATGGAATGAAATACTCAGATAGTCACTTTAGGAGCTTTGCTATATTGTTAGCTCTCCCAACCCCACCTTTTTTCTGCATTGCTGGAACAAGTGGATCGGATCATCTGATGAAAATGAACTACAAATCTCAATGTTACCACGGGGAAAAAAGTTTCATTTCTAAATTCTTAGTCGTATTTCAAGGAACAGAAATTATATTCACCTTTCATCATTAGCATTTTTTACTATATCTATAATCATGTGATAGAAGCTACCGGTACTCCCCAAGAAAGAATACAGTTAGCAAATTGTTCCATTGGAACAGTGCTTTTATTGTCTCTTTGGGAAAAAGTGGAAAAGTAAATACACTACTTTGCATTTTGTTACCTAGTTTGCAGACAACTTTACTGGCTAAAATAGACAATAAAACAATGTTTATCTTTTAGTATTAAAATCACTAAAAAGCCATCAGAGTAAGATATTCTTTACTCCCTCCTGCTCCTCACAAGGAAATCTCTGCATGTCATTGGCTGACTAGATATTATAAAATCAAGATAAATTGAAAAGAAAATCATAAAATAAGTAGAACTATTATTTCACTTTTTTCACAAAATCCCATGAGAAATTAATTTAACTATGAAAAAAAAGCAGTAGAATCATAATTCTTAAAATTTTAAAAGCACAAAAGAGAAAAAAGGATGTCCAGTTGTTCCTTTGACGTTTTTCTAATACTTAGAAGTGGAAACACAGTGAGAAATAAAGCAATTTCTATGTATTAACAGACCACTGACCCTCAAATGAGATAGGAAGGTAAAAAGATAGCACAGTTAATTAATCTTTAAACCATTTATCTAATAAACCTCTAATCCGCAAACAAATATCTGTACTCAGTAGGATAAAACTACAGCAGCTTTCCTTTATATTCAATTGCTTTGCCTTGTTCCACAGAAAAGCTATAAACAGATGTCCTGTTCACTGAAAGATACCAAACCAGAGAAATTTTATAATGATTGAAGACAAAATAACTGAATATAAACTTTAAATACATAAAAGCCAGAACACTGAAAAAAATCAGTTTACTATTCCTTATTCAATTATGTGATATATTTCAAACATTTTGGTTTCTCTGAATCCCAAAGGAGATGCATTACAAAACCAAGTTTGGATTTCTTCTGTATGCTGTTTTAAATTAATTCAGCAAGCAATATTTATTAAGTATCTTTTAAATGCAAAGCAATAAAGCACTGAGAAGAGATCTAAAATCACATAATAATTCTTACCCTCAAAGTGTTTACATTCCTGCGGGGGAAGATGTGTTAGAAAATGACTTTCCCCAATTTAGGAATTGGGACTGTATTGATTCTTAATACTAATTTAGATATGGCGCTTGGACTCAAAGTACCATCGGATCTGGATGCACATGATGGATCACACTACAACACAGACAGATGTTATGTTTTTGTTCATTACTTAATCCACTTAAACAACAAACATTTGTTGAACACGTTTTTCCAGGTATGGAACGTTTTCCACGTTATGCCAGGCTGTGGGGATACAAATACAAGGATAAATAACACACAATACCAGCTTTTAGAAAGCTCACAGGCTGGTTGTATTCTTGCTCTTATCATATTTTTATCCTCTTAGTCACCATACATATTCCTGCCTTGATCTATGCTTAATCACAAACGAGAACAGATCACTCCATTTCTGTTACCTAAATCACATCTATGATTCAAGTTCGACCTCTTCTATCGGTCCTTACAATGATTTCAGACAGACAAAGTGTTTGTATGAACTCTAAGTTGTTAAGATTTGAAAAAAAACTTAAGATACCTTCTGTTTCCTTTATACTCTTAGCAAAATACTAGGCACATAACAGATTCTTCTCTTTTTTTGTGGTGAAGAATCGCCCTGAGCTAACATCTGTGCCAGTCTTCCTTTATTCTGTGTATGGGATGCTGCCACAGCATGGCTTGATGAGTAGTGTGTAGGCCATACCCGGGATTCAAATCTGCCAACCCAGGGCCGCTGAAGCAGAGCACATGAACTTAACCACTATGCCACCAGGCTGGCCCCACTTAACAGATTCTTAAAGAATTAAAAGTAAAAAACCACCCCAACATGATTAAAGACCAAATACCTTGAATTTGCTATTTCTTTCACAAAAATTTATCTTCTGTGATAGCATTTTTGATGTGACAACTTGGCTAGGCTACAGAGTCCAGTTGTTCAATCAAACACTAATCTACGTGTTGCTGTGACCGTATTTTTCAGATGTAGTTAAAAAGCCCTAATCAGTTGACATCTAGCAAGTGAGTCAATAATCTGGATATTCTGGAAGGGCCATAGTGAATCAGTTGGAAGGCCTTAAAACCACAGCCAAGGTTTCCCTGACAAATAAATTCTACCTATGGAAGACAGCTTTGGTTCATGCCTGTGAAGTTTGAGCCTGATGGTGATTTCCCCTTCCTGACTGCCTTTCCTATGGTTTTTGGAGTACTTAGCCAGCTTCCACAATGATACAGGCCAACTCCTCGAAATCTGTGTGTATGTATACACATCTCACCTATTGCTTCTGCTTCTCTGGTTGAACTCAGACTGACACAATCTCACTATTCCAAATTATATAAGTACTATATGAATACATTTTCAAAGAATGTGTACCTCTGCTTTTTAATTGGAAAAGTGGGCATTTTATCAATTAACGAAGTCAGTATATATTATTGGATATGAACATAAAAAATAAGATTTATAAACAAGTTTGAAATGAGGTTAGTATAAACCTGAATAGGATTTCTAACAATTCTTGGCCAAAACTTCAGCTTTCAATTAAAGGGGCCCAGTTATAGAGAAAAACTGAAGAGGAGTTCCAACAGTTTGTTTTCTTTGCGAACAGAGCACTTTAGTAGGCACTGAAGAGTGTCACAAAGAAAGAGAGGACATGGATTTATCTGAAAGTTGCTTAACATCCTGGGGCAAGGCAAGAAGCCTAGAAAGCCTATATATAGAGGAGGAGGTGACATATAATGAATATTTATCATATGCCATACATTATATATATGCTATCTCATTTAATCCTCATAATCTAATGAAGTAAACATTATTATTCTTATTTCCATATGGGAAAGTGGAGGATTAGAATTGGCCAAAATCACATAGCTAATAGGTGGCAGAATCAGAATTTGAACACAAGCCTATATAAAGCTCCAACTTTTTCTGCACTGTAGAAGGAAATGACTCCCTAGCAGTATAATGAATCATTCATTGAGAACTTACTATGTGTTAGACCATTTTATTAAGCACTTTTATGTATTTTTTGCTGATGTTTTACAACTCTTCAAGATAAGTGCTATCTTAACCTCCATTTTACAGATGAGGGGACTAAGGTTGGAAATGGACATAGAGTAGTAGGATATTAGCTAAAGCTTAAGAATCATCTTAATTTAGCACCCTTGTATCTGAGAGTAGTCCATAGCTAATCTATCTTCTTCTGGAGAAGTACGGGAGTGGAGGGATATTTAAGTAAATATAGCAAATAGTATAGCTGCTAATTTAACAATCATCATGTACATAATAAAAGATGTTTCATAGAAATTATTACTGGGAGGGTAGAAGATTTGAAATGTTTCAGTAAAGCCCTAAAAAAAAAAAAAAAAAAAGACAACAAAACCCCAAAGATTGCACAATGCAAATCAATGAATGAGGAACATGGGGTGCTTTGAGACTAATCATATATATGTTGGCTTACAAAATCAATGTAAAAGTTTGCTTAAAATCACTGTAATAAACTAGAACAAATATAGTTGATGAAACAAGTTTACAATTGTCTTAATATATTTCTAAGCTCTAAAAGCAACAAGAAACTGAAGAATATTTGAAGATCTTTGTCTTCTATATTCCATCCACTTTATATACCTGGGAATTACTAGCATAAAGTGTTAACTGCAACTGTACAATTATCCACCCTCTCACTACTATTCTTCCAAATTACAGTCTTACATAACACTCCTTCTTAAAAAGATTTTATGGTTCCCAACTGCGTATAGTTTAGAGTTCATATTCCTAAGCATGGAATATAAGGTCCTTCTGATGTTTTTACTTTTCTACCATCACCTACTTTTCTACCATCTTCTTCTACCATTCTTCCACATGCAGCCTAACTTAGTACTTCACAATCTGTTCCACAGGAGAGGTTAAAAAGCTCTCTGAAAAAAAGGGCTAGAGGGGCAAATAGATTTTTAAAAGCTGCATATCATATCTTTCTTAGAAATTCAAAATGAATATCAGCCTATTAAGGGGAGGGGACAGGTTGGAAGAATTTCTAAGAAAAGTAAGTAAATTACACAAGGGTTACACAATTAGTGGTAGACCATCCCCACATAAAAAAAGGTTCAGGGGCGGGCCTAGTGGTGTAGTGGTTAAGTCCATGCACTCAGCTTCAGCAGCCCGGGGATCACAGGCTTGGATCCTGTGCACAGACCTACACACTACTCAGCAAATCATGCTGTGGCAGCATCCTACATACAAATTAGAGAAAGACTGGCACAGATGTTAGCTCAGGGCTAATCTTCCTCAAGCAAAAAGAAGATTGGCAAGAGATGTTAGCTCAGAGACAATCTTCTGAACCAAAAAAAAAAAAAAAGGCTCAAGTAATTAGTATGAGTAAGGAGATAAATTATCAGTCTTAAATCAGTATAAAAGAAACAGTTAAAGCCCCTTAAAGTACATACCATCCATTTTAGCATTCACCTGGCAGAATCTATTCCCAAATTATTTACTGGGTTTTGGCTAACCTACTATTTAGATGAAATAAAAAATACACTTAAGATATAGGCTTCAATTAATTCAAAATCATTACTGAAGTAACAAAGAAAAATACTATACACATTCAAATATGTATTCAGAGTTAAATCATTCTTTTTTAAAAAGGTAGAAGTTTTAAAAATGATAAAAGTTCAAAAAGTGACCAGCAATTCCTTCGAGAGAAGAGAGCAGTTATAACTTTCATTTATACTTGACATTTTCCATTACCCTTTCTTAGAATTCTCAGTAAACAATTACTTGTACTCACTTTATGATTTAGCTTAGGCTCAACAGCCACTTCCTCTAAATAAGGAAACCCAGGTTAAGAGAGGTTAAATGCCTCAGCGCGGATCAGAGGTGGAACTAGCTATATAACTATGGGGTTCTCAGGAAATAATTTACTCTTTCCTGCAAGCAGGTGTAAACATACTAAGACATGTGGCATTACAGATATTCCAAGTAGCTTCTTTTACATTTTAACCACTTTATTTCACTCAAAGGCATGAAAAATAATACGGCATAATAGTAGAGAAATATATAGAAATGGATATAAAAACATGTTACAAACAAATGAAGGAATTATTAACACTATTAGCAGCACTTTATTCTTTATTAAACAAAAATTAGATAATAATTACCACTTAGTTATAAACTGGAAAATTCTTCATTTGAGGAATGAATAATAAGAAACATAAGACGTTAATAATAAATTAATTACAGATACATTAATGGCATTCACACTTGCTATTAACATGTTAATCACTAAGTACGCAAGATTTTTCAAGCTAGGGGCAGCTGATTTTAACAGAATGTCTTTTCAACAGAAGCTGCGTATAACATCTGTAAGTTTCATGTCAGAATAGAGGAGAGAAAAAAATTTTTTGGAAAAACTACTGGCCAAGTGTGTAGAAACTAAATTGTGCATGTAATGAATTAATTCTTTATGAAAATATTGAACAATCTATTTACAACACATTGTTAGCATTTGTTTTTCTAAACTAGTGATTATGACAATAAAAAAATAAATTCTACAAGGATGTTTATTCTCAATGTCTTATTACTTCTTGTCTAACCTGTATTTTTAATATTCTGTGTATATGTGCCACTATAATCAGACATTGTGAAAATTATTATACTGTCACAGAAAAGGATTTTATGGTTTCTGGTGGGAAATAAAGCAGTCAGACAAACCATTTGACAGAAAAAAATCATAATTTATGAAAAGTAATAGATCAAGATATTAATGACCATCACTCCTGAACTCACTGCTGGATGCTAAAGAAAAAGGATCTAAACCCCTAAACTCTGAATTAAAAAGGAACGGCTTCTTTAAAAGTCCAAATCTTTTTTCCACATTATAAATTATATGTTTATCCTATAGTTATAGAAGACATGTTGCCAAGGGGAGAAGCAGCTTCAGAGTATACTCCCCCATCCCTCACTACTTTCCATGTCTACTTGTTTTAATAAACACTTCAAAATACTCCAGAAAGCAAGAACCATTTCATTTCTAACAGAGAAGGCTAGAGAACAACTTGAAGATGTGTACTCTTTAAAGGTTCATATCCGTTATATGATGAGGATCAAACAGAAGATGAGCGAGTCTACTAACTCCCAAGTATGTGTTTATCAAAAAACAGACAAATATGCCCCTTTAAAAGCGGAAAACCTTGGAGCAGGATTTATCCTCAGGAAAAATTTTTCTTCTTCCTCTTTCATTAAAGGTCCTTTGCTTCCTAGCTAATTGATGCTTCAATTTAGCTACCTTAAGCGTTAAGCATTTATGGAATATTGTGGAAAATTAACCAGCATTTGTACCTGAAGTTAATTTCTGTGGGGGAATATGTTTCAAGCACCAAATAACTAATTACAAATAAACTTTGGGCATATTGCTTATTTGTTCACACTGGATGGTCTGGCAAAGGACTGATGAAGTGCCAATGAGATAATCATATTAATAGGTAGGTCAGTTTCATATACCTAAAATGGAGAAGCAAGTGATAGGTGATCTGTAAAGTTCTAATATTGATTCTTCCACACTGGACTACCAACATTTGAGTTTCATCCTAAACACTATAATGTATTTAACCAACAGGGACTACAGTAGAATGAATAAGTTAACACCACCACGGTGTTTGATGAAAATAATAAATAAAACAGAAATAATACTTTTACATTACACATTCCTTCAAGGTGTTCCTTTCTAAATATATTTAATACTACAAGTGGTCTAGGTAGTCTAAAAGTTCTGTAATACCATCCGTTCTTTTAAATCACAGCTTTATTGAGACCTAACTCACATACCATACAATGCACACATTTAAAGTGCACAATTTAGTGGTTTTTAGTATATTCACAGATATGTAATCATCACCACGATCAATTTTAGAATACCTTCCCAATCCCCCCTGCCCCAAAATCCTCTACCATCAGCAGTAACTCACCATCTACTCCTCCCTCTCACCTGCCCCTCACAATATTTTCAGCCCAAGGCAACCAACAATCTAACTTCTGTCTCTATGGATTAACTATGCTGGACTCTTCACATAAATGGAATTATACAATATGTAGCCCTTTGTAAATGGCTTCTTTCACTTAGCATAATGTTTTCAAGGTTTATCCATGTTGTAGCACATGTCAGTACTTCATGCTCTTTATTGCTGAATAATATTCCATTGTATGGATACAATAAATTTTATTTATCCATTCACCAGCTGATGGACACTTGAATTGTTTCTACTTTTTGACTATTATGGATAATGCTGCAATGAACATTCGTGTACAAATTTTTGTGCAGATATAGGCTTTCATTTCTCTTGGGCATATACCCAGGAGTGGAATTGCTATGTCATATGGTAACTCTATATTTAGCCTTTTGAGGAACTGCCAACATTCCCACCAGCAGTGCAAGAGAGTCCTACTTTCTCTACATCCTTCTCAACATTTGCTATTCTTTTTTTGTGTGTGTGAAGAAGACTGGCCCTGAGCTAATATCTATTGCCAATCCTCGTGTTTTTGCTTGAGGAAGACTGTCACTGAGCTAACATCTGTGCCAATCTTTCTCTATTTTGTATGTGGGACACTGCCACAGCATTCCTTAATGAGTGGTGTGCAGGTCCATGTCTGGATCCGAACCTGTGAACCCCAGGCTGCTGAAGCAGAGCGTGCAAACTTAACCACCACACCACTGAGCCGACCCGTTATTATCTGTCTTTTTTATTATAGCCATCCTAATGAGTGTGAAGTTGAATCTCATTGTGTTTTTGATTTGTGTTTCTCTGACAGCTAATGATGTTAAGCATCTTTTCATGTGCTTATTAACACGTGTGTTTTGTGTACATGTGTATGTATGCATTTTCAGAAAGTGGATGTAAGGTGTTCAGTTTGCAAAGCTATAAGGTTAGTACAAAGCTGATGAAATGACACTTAACTTGTTACCTTTGACAGTTCAGCTGAGGCAATCCTCACATATACTAAGTAAGCACTCATCCCTCTAATTTATATCGCAACAGATCTTATCCTTCCCAGAAGATTGGTAGTTCAAAGACAGCACCTATGTTTTTTTATCTTTGTACCTGTCACATTACTTAATAGGTCAAGCAGTAGGCAGACTCAATGAATGAGTTAATAAATTTAATAAAGGTACTACATTTAACACGTGATCTCATATTACCTTCAAAAATCCCTAAGATAGAATGGACTGACAGTAGTCAATCCCATTTTGAAAGATGATGATCATACACAATTATGCTTTGAATTAGTGATACCATTAGAAAACTCCAAATTTCCTAACCCAAATTCAGTACTCAGTATACCTTTGATTAGGCCAGAGATTTCTGATGTTCAGATCTAAGTTTTAAAATATTTATATCTGTAATAAAGCAGTGTCTTTAGTTCATGAGCATGAATAGATGGTTCACTTCTTTTAAACAAAATGAACATAAAACTAGAGATTATCTCATTAGGATATGGTAAAGCTTAATTAATTTTCTAAGTGTGAAATAAGTGATCGATGGAGTCTTTTGTTTCGCTCAGTATAAGAGGTAGAATTGGGGAATGACTGTTTACGTCTATGAACCTATAATGAAGGTCTGAGTTCCAGTCTCAGATGTACAACTTATGAGCTGGTGACCTTGAACAAATTATTTAACCAGAGGTTCAGTTGCTGCATTTTTCAAGTGGATAACAGAATTTAACTCAGAGGGCTATTGAGAGGAGTAAACATGTAATGTACTAGGATGTAGTAAGCAGGTATTGAAGTAAATTACTATTCTTCAAGGGAACATTGTAAACATGTCCAATGTGGAATCAATTTTCAAAGAAAAAAAATTCTTTAACCTATATCAAGCCAGTAGGATTAATGTGAATTTCTTAGCTTGGTGGGGAACTAGGTGACAGAGATGGAAAAAAGATGCACTTGTACCTTTTGAATTACACATTATCTGCATATGTTATATATTCAAAAATAAGTCAACGAAAACATAAATAACCAAATTAATTATTTGATTACTAAAAGGAATATCTTGTTATGAGAAAATTATTTCTATATTACAAGCTGATATAAGAACTTATATGACTTAATAACATGGACTACTAATACCAAACATATATGCTTACAGGAAATTATGCATGTCTATATACTGAAATTATGTCAAGTTGATTTGTAAAGCAAATGTGATTATTTCAAATTGGGACATTAATTTGAACATTAAATCAACATAAAATGGTTTAACATTAGAGATTTAATTTTATGATGTTTGCTTGACTTATTGTGTATTTCACATTTTATAAACATGAAAACCATATTTGCTGATTTAAGAAAACATTTTCAATAAAAAGGTGAACTTTCTTTTGGAAGCTAAGATAGATTATAATCCATTAATATATCCTTCAACAAAAAGAATGAAATCTTCCACTGGTTAGACTGATAAACTCTTTCGTGTCAAAACTAAGCCCTTTATCATGATAACCCAGAATAATGGTCAGCTGCTCTAGGCACTTTATCTACTTTACAGATGAAAAATCAGCTCTACTTCCGTGGAATTAGATTAATGCCATAACAGGAAATACTTCTGGGGCTGAATTTGCTTCATGCCTTCAAGGCTGCCTGTAAATTTAAAGTACTTCCTGAACTCAAAAGATAAGACAGGAGAAGGAAAAAGAAAAACAGTACAGTGACCCTTTTACTGAAGGAAAATATTGCTTCCTGAAAAAGCTGTTGAATGCTACTTGCTAAGGGCATTATGCTCTAGTAAACCTAGGGCAAGTCTGTTTTAGTTGAACATGGGGATTCTGGTCGTATATTTCACAGATGCTATAAATCTGTTCCTTCTATAATCCTTTTTGATAAACTTTCTTTAAGTCATCTTGGTGAAAGCTAAAGTAATAACTTTCTCAGCTTTTAATAAATTGCTCACTATTTTACATATAAAATTTTATAAAGGATTATAGATTAACACATTTGGAAGAATGCTGACCCCCAAGCTCTAGAATTAAATTTTGGTTCAGAATGCATACCAAAGGCAGCAAATCCAGTAGACACTTAATTGGGCATTCTAAATGTAACATAAAAAAATAGAAGGCATTATGTGGAACATGAAAAAGAGTTTTTAAAATGGTGATCATCATATGAAGATGAGAATTTTTATATGGAAGACATATAATTAGAAAAGAACACTGGCTATAGGTATGCATTTGAACATGCCCACATGAAATTGAAGACAAATACAATAAAACAAATGATTATATGATCTAAAAAAGAAGCAAGAAAGGAGGAAATGGGCCCACTATGAAAACAATAAAGAAAATCAAGAGAAATACAACATCTATCAATTTATATACATCTGGTTGCTTACAATGTGTATAGCACTGTGGCGTATACAAAAAGAAACATAAGATTCTACAGATGCATACTGAACATACATTAAATACTAGGCACGAATGCTAGTAGCTAGCGGTAACGTGGTTATTAAGACAGGCAAGGACTTTCTTTACCTTCTCATCTGCTAGCATCCTAGGAGGGATCAGAGAAGATAATTACTAATTCAGATAACTCAATAAAGGCAACAAGCATGGTTATACAACAGGTGCGGAGTGGTCTAGAGGCGTACAATGACCATAGCTCACGGAAGAGCAGGAGAAGCAATTTTAGAAGGTGATCAAAAAAAGTCTCGCTGGGGTTGGCCCCATGGCTGAGTGGTTGAGTTCGTGCGCTCTGCTGCAGGCGGCCCAGTGTTTCATCAGTTCGAATCCTGGGCGCGGACATGGCACTGCTCAACAAACCATGCTGAGGCGGCATCCCACATGCCACAACTAGAAGGACCCACAACTAAGAATATACAGCTATGTACTGGGGGGCTTTGGGGAGAAAAAGGAAAAAATAAAATCTTTAAAAAAAAAAAAAGTCTTGCTGAGAGGATGATATCTGAGATGAAAGCTAAAGGGTATGAATGAGTCGGCCACTAGAAAACTTGGGTCAAGGGCATTCCAGAAACAAGGAGTAAAAGTGAAAAACTTGAGAAGAAAAAGAGCTTGGATGTTTACGTAATGGTCAATGAGGGAGGGAACAGAATAAGATGATACGACTGGTAAGAGAAAGCCATAGACATGTAAGGTCTTACATGTCAATGCATGAAGTTTGGACTTTATTTTATGAGTAACTGTCTGCTATGCAAGGGATTTAAACACTAAAGTGTCTTACGCTGACTTGCATTTTAAAAATGTCACACCAATTATTCTGTAGAGAATGGTTTGGAAAGAGTTAAAAAGTAAAAGTAAGGAGACCAGTTATTGCCATAGGCCAGGAGTAGAATAATAGTACCTCAGAGTAGAATAGTAATTGCAGACAAAAGAATAAATGGATTCTAGATATGCTTTAAAGATAGAGACTTCCCGAAGCAGAAGGAATACTGAAGGATGACTCCTAGGGTTTGGCCAAGGGGCCCTGAGCCAAACTCTAGAGTGATGCCATATATAGGAAGACCTTGAAGAAACTGCAGGTTTGGTTCCAGACCACCACAATTAAGCAAATATCACAATAAAGCAAATCACACAAACTTTTTGGTTTCCCAGTGCATATAAAGCTTTGTTTACACTATACTGTAGTCTACTAAGTGTGCAATAGCCTTATGTCTAAAAAGAACAATGTACATACTTTAAAAAATACCTTATTGCTAAGAAATGCTAATCCTCATCTGAGCCTTCAGCAAGTTGTCTTTTTGGTGGTGGATAATTTGAAAGAAAACTTTTTTTCTGAGCAGTAGATCTCAACAGGGGGCTTAAAATATTTAGCAAACCATGTTGTAAACAGATGTGCTGTTATCCAGGCTTTGTTGTTCCATTTATACATCACAGGTAGAGTAGATTTAGTATAATTCTTAAGGGCCCTAGGATTTTCAGAATGATAAATGAGCACTGGCTTCACCTTAAAGTCACCAATGGCATTAGCCCCTAACAAGAGAGTCAGTCTGTACTTTAAAAGTTTTGAAGTCAGGCATTGACTTCTCCTCTCCAGCTATGAAAGTCCTAGAAGGCATCTTCTGATGCAAGGCTGTTTCTACATTGAAAATCTGTTGTTCAGTGTAGCCACCTTCATTAATTATCTTAGCTAGATCTTCTCGATAACTTGCTGCAGCTTCTACACCAGCACTTGCTGCTCTAGCTTGCACTTTTATGTTATCGGAGACAGCTACTTTCCTTAAACCTCATGAATCAACCTCTGCTAGCTTTAAACATTTTTTCTGCAGCTTTGTTACCTCTCACAGTCTTCAGAGAATTGAAGAGAGTTATTTAGGGCTTTGCTCTGGATTAGGCTTTGGCCTAAGGGAATGTTGTGGCTGGTTTAATCTTCAGTCTAGACCACTAAAATTTTCTGCACATCAGCAATAAGGCTGTTTTGCTTTCTTATCATTCATATGTTCACTGGAATAGTGCTTTTAATTTCCTTCAAAAACTTTTCCTTTACATTCAGAAGTTGACTAACTATTTAGCACAAGAGGCCTAGCTTTTGGCCTATCTCGCCTTTCAACATGCTTTCCTCACTAAACTTCATCATTTCTAGCTTTGGATTTAAAGTGAGAGACCTATGACTCTTCTTTTCACTTGAACACTTAGAGGCTGCTGTAGGGTTATTAACTGGTCTAATTTCAGTACTGTTGTGTCTGAGGAAATGGAGAGAGATGGGGGAATGGACAGTCACTGGAGCAGTCAGAACACATACAACATTTATTGATTAAGTTTGCCATCTTATATGGGCGCAGTTTGTGGTGCTCCAAAACAATTACAATAGTTACATCAAAAATCACTGATCATAGATCACTATAATAAAAATGAAAAAGTTTGAAATATTGCGAGAATTACCAAAACGTGACACAGACACATGAAGTGAGCAAATGGCACCGACAGACTCGCTCAACACCGAGTTGCCAGAAAACATCAATTTGTAAAATACAGAATCTGTGAAGTGCAACAAAATGAAGTGCAAATAAATGAGGTTTACCTGTATAGAGACGTATTAGACACAAGAGAGAAACAGGATTGATAGTATACATCAAGACTTCTGTTTGCATAAAATCAAGTAACCAGAGTTGGACATTGCATTTGGAGATCACAAAAGAGGTATGCACTAAAAAATACATCTGGAAATATTCACACTATGAATGGTATTTATAGCCATGAGTATGGCTAAGATCAACTATGACAATAACGCATGAATGAGAAAATTCCAGAATGTGCCAAACTTTTAAATTTATTGGCCCAAATTTCCTCCTAGAATTGTTTACTGATTAAACATCATTTTCATTTCTAATATTGCTAATGTATGCCTTTTCTTTTTCTCACTTGATTAATCTTACCAGCACTTAAAAAGCTAGGTTTTAGATTTAAGTCTCTCTCTCATTTTCTATTTCATTACTTTCTATATTTATATTTATCATTCTCCTTTTTCTCTTATTTTTCTTAGTGGATGTCTTAAGATTTTTTATATACAAAATCATGTTATCTGCAAATATAGTGTCTTAGTCCCTTCAGGCTGCTATAACAAAAATACCACAGACTGGGTGACTTGTAAACAACAGAAATTTATTTCTCACAGTTCTGGAGTCTGGGAAACCAAGATCAACCGTTTGATGAGGGCCCATTTTGTTTTATAGTTGGCCACCTTTTCTCTGTGTTCTTATGTGGTAGATGGGGCAAGGGACTCTTTAAAGAGCAATAATCCCACTCACAAGGTCTCTGCTCTCAAGACCTAATCACCTCCCAAAGGCCCCAACTCCAAATCCGGTAACACTGGGGATTAGGTTTCAATATATGAATTTTGGAGGAACACAGTCTATAGCAGATAGTTTTACTTCTTCATTTCTAATCCAGGTCTTTTATTTTTTCTTGCTTAATTGTTATGGCAAGAAACGGTAGTACAACGCAGAATAGAAATTTGCTTAGCTCTAGACCCAGATTTTTTGCCATCTTGTTTTTCTAAAATTTTTATAGTTTGTCTTTTACATTTAAGTCTGTCATCCAGTTTGATTAGATTTTTGTATAAGATGTGAGGTTTGGGTTAAGGTTCATTGCTCGGTCTATGGATGTCCAATCCCTGAAACATCTTGAAAAAGCTATCTTTCTTCTATTGAAGTGGTTTTGTACCTTTGTCAAAAATCAGTTGAGCATATTTATATCAGTCCTTTAATGATTTTAATTATAATTTTTATTTGCTCATTGGTTGTCCTAAAGCTTACAATATACATCTTAGCTTATCAAATCTACTTCAGATTCATATAAACTTAATTCCAGTAAGATACAGAAACCATGTTCCTATGCAGCTCTATTCCCGCCTCCCTCTTGTGCTATTATAATTACAGATATTAAGTTCATATGTACGTTACAAACCAGCAATTCATTTTCATACAAACTATATAATTTTATGTGCTTTAGAGAAGAAAGCAAAGCAAGTATACATGTATATACTTTGTTATATTAACCTTCTTATTTACCATTCTGGTTCTCTTCATTTCTTCCTGCGCATTTAGGTTGCCATCTGGTGCCATTTTCTTACTTCAAAACAGTTTTGTTGCCACCCACCTCCTTTGCAGTGTTACTGTTATATGTATTACATTCTGATATGTTATAGGGCTAACAATACAATTATATACATATTGATGTATGCATTTGCTTTAAATGAGTTAAGAAAGAATATGCAATTATATCGTCTTTTATAATTACTTACATACTTACCTTTATTGGTGCTCTTTGTTTTATTGTGTGTAAATTTGAACTACAAACTTTCAGCTGAAGAACTTTAGTATTTCTAGTAAGGCAGATCTGCTAGTAACGAATTCTCTTGGATTTTCCTATCTAGAAGTGTCTTTATTTCACCTTCATTTTTGAGCTATTTCAGCCAAACAGAAGATAATTTGTTGATTTGGTTTGTTTGTTTCAGCACTTCAAATGTGTCATCTCACTACCTTCTGGTCTCCATCGATTCTAATGAGAAGTCAGCTAAAAATCTTATCGGTGCTCCCTTTTTTGATGATGACTTTCTTTCCTTGCTGCTTTCACTATTTCCTCCTTGTCAATATCTTTCAAGATTTTGACTATTATGTGTCTTTGTATTTAGCTACTCTTTACATTTATCCTACTTGGCATTTAGTGAGCTTCTGGGATGTGTAGATTAATATTTTCAATAAATTTGGGAAGTTTTCAGTCATTATTTCTTCAAACATCTTTTCTGTCCTTATGTGCAGACATGGTAGTAGTTATAGTATAGAACCAGGCATCAAAATATTTCCATTCTCTAACTATGTGATCATGCATAAGACACTTAAAATTTTTTGTCTCAATTTCCTTATATGTAAAACAGATGAATTATATCAATTATATTCCACCTAACTCACTGGATTCCTGTAAGGACCAAATTAGATGATATCTAGCTAAAACATACAAAATATTAAATGTGTAAATTTTTTCCCCAAGGAAAAAGCCTTTATCTATATGCCTTTGATATTATTCTATCCATTAGTTATCATTCTTCCATACTGCACCATCAGACTCTTTTGTTCTATCATATGTTTTTCAGCCAATACACAAATTCAAATACTCCTCTTATGTCTTTAAGGAAACCTTCCCTTTCATTCAACACTCTTTAACTCTGTGTAATCTGCCCACTATAACCATCTCTCTTATACCTTATACTAAGGTATAAGGATTCTCTCTGTGGTGAAGGACAAGTTGACTTTTTTAACCCAGTCCAACACAGACCCATGATATGGCACCACTGTGCATGACTCTTTTACATTTTGTGCCACAAGAAACTCACCGAAGGTTGATTCCCAACATTTGAAGTTGTCCATTCCCTATTCAATGAGGAATCCAGTGATCATGCACCTGGATGATGGGGGCAATGCCAACGTGCTAAAAAGTTTCTAAATACTTACTCTCAATTTCTGTATTTAATTCATTGCAGACTGGGATTAAACGTTTCTCAGACTACACTTTGCTCTAATGATTTTTTTTTCACTGTCACCAGTGGTATAATCAAGGTCTATTAGTTGATTCACTCAGTGATGAACTCTTATCTTTCAGAACCATCCTTCTCTAACTCTTCTATTGATTTTAATTTCTGCCTTCACCACCTAGGAAGCATTCCTCAACGTGGTGCTTTTGGTATTCTTCCCATATCCTTTCTCCTGTTAATCTCAATACTCTAGAAGCTTTCCTAAATCCATCATTATAATTGACTCCCAAATCTGCACCTTTACCTCTGACTTACTTCCCAAGAACCAGAGTTGCAGTTGAGATTATCTATGGGTATCTCATTCGCATTTCTATTTCAATATATCCAAAATCAAACTCACTAGATATCTAGACAATCATTTCTTTCTCTGGATTTACTAAAGAAGGCAGGATTCTCTCAAGTCATCCAAGATAGCAGGTAACCTCTAACTTGTTTTAGTCTGTCACATGCATTCCATTCCAAAGGCTCTTGTATTCTCTCCTGCTTTTCTTACTGGTATCTTAGTTAAGGTTCTTATACTCTCTTGCCTTGACCTAGACTAAAGTAACACTTTCCTAATTAATGTCTCTGTAACTAACCTCTCTTACCCCCAGGTCAGGTTAATGTAGCAAGCACAGTGTTTTGTTTTGTTTTTTTTAAAGATTGGCACCTGAGCTAACAACTGTTGCCAATCTCCTTTTTCTTTCCTTTCTGTTTTTTCTCCCCAAATCCCCCCATTATATAGTTGTATAATTTAGTTGTGGGTTCTTCTAGTTGTGGTACGTGGGAGGCCGCCTCAATGTGGCCTGATGAGCAGTGCCATGTCTGCGCCGAGGATCTGAACCAGCGAAACCCTGGGCTGGTACAGCGGAGCACACAAACTTACCCACTCAGCCATGGGGCCAGCCCCGCGAGCACAGTTTTGATCATATTACTTCTCTCCCTACTCAAAACCTTTCAATAATACTTCATTGCTTTAGCACTCCATGATATAGTACTAATCTCAAAATTTACCACTAATTTATACAAATCAATTCTGACAAGTCTTCAATTCTCTTAAAATATGTAGCAATTGTAAACATCAGTAAATAGTTACTGAATGAATAACTAACTTAAATGATTAAAACATCTGGATTCAAAATAATTTTGAAAATAAAATCATTCTTTGTACTGTTTATATGATTATAAGCTTTTATATTACTATTCTTCTTTTACTAAAACCATTCTATAATCAATGCTATTTTCATATATCTAATAATGTTGTTGCTGATTTTAGTCTTGGATGAACTACATTCTAGCCTCCTGCTGTTACTGAGAAATGCATTAAAGCAGGTCACATGGTTTTCCTCATGTCAACAAATGATGGCTCAATTAGGCAGATAAGTATCTACAGCCCTCAGCAGAATCTTCAGTCCATTCTCAGCAGTTTAGAAAAGCACTCTGGTTAGCATTAGAGCTAAGGAAAGGAACACTTGTAATTCTTTAAGTATTCAATTAAATTTTTAAATTCAAGAGTGGCTATTGAATGTTTCCAAACACAAACAGTGTGGAAGTAGACTTTCATCATGAATGAGCACTCTAAATCTGATGTGTATGTAAATTTCTTAATGAAATGAGATTATGACATTTCTGATGCACTGTTTGCAGTATAAACACTTACGAATGATCCATTTTGCTAATTTTCTCATCAATAGAATAATTCTATGCTGAGTAGCTAATTAATGGACAGGGTTTGCTTGCACTGAAACAAAGGACTTCCAAATAAAAGATACATGGAGCTACTGCTGAGTCACCTTGTAGAGTAAAGCCTTACACTTAAGGAAAGGAAACCTCAGGAATGCAGAGTATAAAAGAGAATCAGGGAGTAGAAAAGGTCCCTGAGCAGTCAAACGTCTAAATATTTAGTACTCAACTTATTTGTTCTTTTCTAAAAATGTCACCCACCTAACTAGATTTCCCCATACACTAAAAATTTAGTGACAACAAAAAAAGAAGTAGGTTGCTTAAGGATGATACATTACCAGCTACAGAAGTGGTAACATTATCTATATCTGCTCAAATTACATTTCAGTTTTGAGCCATTTAAAATAAAAGCAAATAAATGTGCAAAAGAATAGACCCATGTAAGAGCCCAATAAATGGCAGATATTATAGATGATGGCCTTGAGATACGAAGAAAAACTAAACTATATTCATGGAATTAATGAAGAAAGACTGAACCTGAAACACTTCTATATAGCTACATCTATATCTGAAAGAATAAAATTTAAAGAAGGTTCCATTCAGTATTTTGTTTATTAAGATTCACTGCTGCCCTCGACAATTCTGGACATCTCATATATCACCAAAGTTTCAATACTACTAATAGCAGTGCTAAATTTATCTAAATGAGAAAAAATTGTCTATTGTAATTTATCACTCTTGCCAGCACAAGGATTCATTGAAACATCCCTCAATAACATGGAAATAAGAAATATTAATACCGCCTTTCAGTCAACCATAAAACAACAAAGTAGGATAAGATATGCAATATACAATATATGTTTGAATATATTAACAAATCTAAAGAAAGATTATGCTGAGGTTAGTATTGCTGTTAGTGTTGACAGGTTAAGAAAGAGGAACAAAGGAAAATGTTAATCAAAGAAGAGCTCAGGAAGCACTGGGCAATGGACTGCAACTTTTTAGGTCCCTATTGATCAGATAACTGTAGAACATTCAGATACTATTAAAGATTAATTTACTCAAGTCCCCTTATTCTAACTCCATGTCACCACAGAGAAAATACTTAGCTTCCAATGCAAATTTGTCTATATACAGAGAATATGCAGATTAGTCAGACACAAACATTAGGGTTCAAGCGATAAGTATATTTCCTACTATAAATGAATGTGACCTATCATTGCGAACATGGTAAATTTAATCATCCTTGCCTCCTCTCCTTCTCTCATATCCCATAATCAATCTATCAAAAAACTTTGTGAGAGTGACATCAGCATCATGGAGGAGTGAACTCTTGCCTTAGTCTCTCCTCCCTAAGACACAAAGCAAAGGACATTCACAAACCAAGAGAACATCCACACAACACCACAGACGTCTGAGAGATCCATGCAGCCATACGCCTGAAAGGTGGGGTTGCTGGATCCCCCAGGGAGGCAGTGGAAAGACATAAGCGAATCTCTTCTCCCTCCTCCAGCTGCAGCAGTCTAGGGAGCAGGACCTTGCATGGTGGCCGGCCCACAAATCTGAGAGGGGGAAGGGGAAAAAAGACAGCGCTCATGGGAACATTTCTGCTCTGGGAGTTGCCTCCTGGCCTAGGGATTCCTCCATGCTGAGGCTGCTAAGCAACTGCAGGGGTGCCCTCACCATGCCAAGCAGCCCAGCCAGGGAGCCAATGAGTGTAGAGCAGGAGCACGGTGGGGAAAGAAGGTGCCCCCTCTCCCCACATCCCACCTAGTGTATCAGCTTGGCCAAGGCAGGGGATCCCGGACGGAGGGCCTGCACCTACATGTGTAAAGTAGCTGTGGCTAGATGCAGCATATCATCAAATGAATGGGCACAACTGCCAGGCGTCATGGCAGTCAAAGAAAAAATAGCTCCTGGCCCCCCAGTGGTGGCAGGTGGAATCTGCGACCAGATACTACCACTAAACAATGGCAAAAGCACACCTCTTCAAATAGCATGAAGTACATTAACACTCCAAACCAGAAGGAAAATTACAAGTACCCAGAAACGAATCCAGACATCACAGAAATTTACAATCTAAATGACAGAGAATTCAAAATAGTTATCATAAAGAAACTCAATGAGTTACAAGAAAACTCAGAAAGACAGTTGAATAAACTCAAGAATAAAATGAAACAGCAGAGGGAATTCTTCAAAAAAAGAGACTGAAACTAAAATATAACACTCAGAAATGTTGGAGATGAAGAACACATTGAATGAGATTAAAAAAAAAATCTGGAATACTTCAAAACCAGACCTGAGGGGCCAGCCTGGTGGTGTAGTGGTTAAGTTTGTGCACTGTACTTTGGTGGCCTGGGGTTCGCCAGTTCAAATCCCGGGGGTGGACCTAGCACCACTCCTGAAGCCATGCTGAGGTGGCATCCTACATAGACGAACTAGAAGGACATACAACTATGTGCTGGGGCTTTGGGGAGAAAAAAAAAAAAGAGGAAGATTGGAAAGGATGTTAGCTGAGGGCCAATCTTCCTTACCACCACCCCCCAAAAAACGCACAAAAAAATATATTAAAGAAAAATTAAGCTGCAGGAAAAAAAAAAAAACGAGATGATACTATGGAGCATAGAATTAGTAATTTAGAGGACAGAAATATAGACATGCTCAGGTGAAGGAGAGAAAACTAAGACTTAAAAAAAATGAAGAAATTTTCCAAGATATAAGTGACTCAATTAGGAAATGCAATGTAAGGATTATAGGTATTCCAGAGGGAGAAGACAGGGAGAAAGGAGCAGAGAGCTTTGTTCAGAGAAATAATAGCTGAGAAATTCCCAAACCTGGGGATGAAGCTGGAATTACATGTAAGTGAAGCTAATAGAACTTTTAATTACATCAATGTAATAAGACCTTCTCCAAGGAATATATTAATAAAACTGGCAAAACACAATGACAAAGAAAAAATATTAAGGGCAGCAAGGCAGAAGAAAATAACCTACAAAGGAACAACTAACAGGCTTTCAGCAGATTTCTCAGCTGAAACCTTACAAGCTAGGAGAGAGTAGAATGACATATTCAAAATGATGACAGACAAAAACTTTCAGCCAAGAATACTCTATCCAGTGAAATTATCCTTCAAATATGATAGAGAAATAAAAACTTTCCCAGACAAAAACAGCACAGGTAGTCCATCGCCACAAGACCCCTTGCTATAAGAAATTATCAAGAAGGCCCTCATACCTGAAGAAAAAAAAAGAAAAGGTTTACAAAGCCTTGAGCAAGGAGATACTTAGACAGACAAAATCAGAAAATTGCAGCTCTCTATCAGAACAGGTTAGCAAACACTTAATTACGACATTAAAGATAAAGGGAAGGAAAGCATCAAAAATAACTATAATCATTTTAATCACAAACACCCAGCACAAAATGGAATTGTGATAACAATAATTTAGATGGGGAAGAGCAAAGCTATGGAAACTGCTTAGACTAAGGAGATAAGAGACTATCAGAAAATGGACTATCTCATCTACAAGATCTTTTAGACAAACCTCATGGTAACCACTAGACGAAAAATCAAAACAGAGACAGAAATGATAAATAAAGAGAAAAGCATCAAAGACAATCACCAAACTGAACTGGCAGTTGGATACACAGGACAAGAAACAAGGGAAATAAAAGACCAGAAAACAAGAGATAAAATGGCAGTACTAAGCCCTCATATATCAATAATCATTTTAAACATAAATGGATTGAATTCTCCAATCGAAAGACACAGAATGGCTAGATGTATTAAAATACAATGGACCCAGCAATATGCTGCCTTGAAGAAAGACATCTCAGCTCAAGACAACACAGGCTCAGAGAAAAGGGATGGAAGACAATAATCCAAGCTAATGGCAAACAAAAGAAAGCAGGTGTTGCTAAACTTATAACACACAAAGTAGACTTCAAGATAAAAAAGGCAATGAGAGGCAAAGAGGGGCAGCATATAATGATAACAGGGACACTCCACCAAGAGGACATAACAGTTATAAATATATATGCACCTAACACAGGAGAACCAAAGTACATAAAGTAACTATTAAAAGACCTAAAAGGAGCAACGCAATAATAGCAGTAAACACCCTACTTACATCAATGGACAGATCATCCAGACAGAAAGTCAAGAAGGAAATAGTGGAACTAAAGGAAAAACTAGACCAGATGGACTTTATAGATATATCAGAACACTCCATCCAAAAAACACCAGAATATACATTCTTTTCAAGAGCACATGGAACATTCTCAAAGATAGACAATATATCGGAAAACAAGACAAGCCTCAATAAATTTAAGAAGACTGAAATCATATCAAGCACGTTTTCTGACCATAATGCTATGAAACTGGAAGTCACCTACTAGAAAAAAGCTGGGAAAGTACAACTATGTGGAGACTAAACAATATGCTACTGAACAACCAATGGATCAATGAAGAAATTAAAGTTGAAATCAAAACATATATGGAGACAAATGAAAATACATCTTACCAACTCATATTGGATGCTGCATGCAGGACTGCAGGATGCAGTCCTAAGAGAGAAATTTATAGCAATACAGACCCACCTTAACAAACAAGAAAAATCGCAAATAAATAATCTTAAGCTACATCTAATAGAAAAAGGATAAAAAAGGCCAAAGTCAGTAGAAGGAGGGGAATAAAAATTAAAGCAGAAATAAATGAAACAGAGACCAAAAACACAGTAGAAAGGATCAAAAAAACTAAGAGCTAGTTCTTTGAGAAGATAAACAAAATGGACAAATCCTTAGCCAGACTCTCTAAGAAAAAAGGAGAGAAGGCTCAAATAAATAAATTAGAAATGAAAGATAAGAAATAACAACAGATACCACAGAAATTCAAAGGACTATAAGAGAATAATATAAAAAACTATAGCCAACAAATTGGACAATCTAGAAAAAAATCGATAAATTCTTAGAGACATAAAACCTCCCAAAACTGAATCAAGAAGAAATAGAGAATCTGAATAGACCAATCACAAGAGATTGAAACAATAATCAAACACCTCTCCAAAATTAAAAATCTAGGACCAGATGGCTTCTCTGGAGAATTCTATCAAACATTCAAAGAAGATTTAATACCTATCCTTCTCAAACTGTACCAAAAAATTGAAGAAGGTGGAACACTTCTGAACTCATTCTACAAGGCCAACATCACGATGATCCCAAAGCCAGACAAGGACAATAACAAAGAAGGAAAATTATAGGCTGATATCCCTATGAACTTAAATGCAAAAATCTTCAACAAAATGTTGCCAAAGTGGATACAGCAATACATTAGAAGGATCGTACACCATGATCAAGGGGGATTTATACCAGGGACGGTGGGATGCTTCAGCATCTGCAAATCAATTAATGTGATACACCACATTAACAAAATGAGGAACAAAAACCACATATCACCTCAATAGATGCAGAGAAAGCATCTGACAAGATGCAACATCCATTTATGATAAAAACCTTCAACAAAATGGGTATAGGAGGAAGGTAACTCAACACCATAAAAGCCATATATGACAAACGCACAGCAAACATCATACTCAATGGGGAAAAACTGAAAGCCATCCCTCTGAGAACAGGAACAAGACAAGCGTGCTCACTCTCAACACTCTTATTCAACATAGTACTGGAGGTTTTGGCCAGAACAATTAGGGAAGAAGAAGACATAAAAGGAATCCAACTTGGAAAGGAAGAAGTGAAACTCTTGCTGTTTACAGACAACATGCTTTTATATATAGAAAACCCTAAAGAATCCATTGGAAAAACTATTAGAAATAATCAACAACTACAGCAAAGTTTCAGGGTCCAAAATCAACTTACAAAAATCAGTTGCATTTCTATACTCTAATAACAAAATAACAGAAAGAGAATTCAAGAATACAATCCCATTTACAATCACGACAAAAAGAATAAAATATCAAGGAATAAATTTAACCAAGGAGGTCAAAGACCTATACAAGGAAAACTATAAGATATTACTGAAAGAAATTCATGATGACATAAAGAAATGGAATGATATTCCATGCACATGGATTGGGAGAATAAACAGAGTTAAAATGTCCATACTACCTAAAGCAATCTATAGATTCAATACAATCCCAATCAGAATCCCAAAGACATTCTTCACAGAAACCAAACAAAGAATCCCAAATTTTGTACAGGGCAACAAAAGACCATGAACAGCTAAAGCAATCCTGAGAAAAGAGAACAAATCTGGAGGTATCACAATCCCTGACTTCAAAATATATTACGAAGCTATAGTAATCAACACAGCATGGTACTGGTACAAAAACAGACACAGAGATCACTGGAACAGAATTCAAAGCCCAGAAATAAAACCACACATCCATGGACAGCTAATCTTCGACAAAGGAGCCAAGAACATACAATGGAGGAAGGAAAGCCTCTCCAATAAATGATGCTGGGAAAACTGGACAGCCAGATGCAAAAGAATCAAAGTAGATCATTATCTTTCACCATACACAAAAATTAACTCAAAATGGATTACAGCCTTGAAGGTAAGACATGAAACCATAAAACTCCCAGAAGAAAATATAGGCAGTACATTCTCTGACATTGGTCTTAGAAGGATCTTTTTGAATACCATGTCTACTCAGGCAAGGGAAACAAAAGAAAAAACAAACAAATGGGATTTCATCAGACTAAGGAGTTTCTGCAAGGCAAAGGAAATCAGCAACAAAATGAAAAGACAACCCACCAACCAGGAGAAAATATTTGCAAATCATATATCTGACAAGGGGTTAATCTCCAGAATATATAAAGAACTCAGACAACTCAACAACAACAAAAAAACAACCCAATCAACAAGTGGGCAGAGGATATGAACAGACATTTTTCCAAAGAAGATATACAGATGGACAACAGGCACAGGAAAAGGTGTTCCAAGTCAGTAATCATCACAGAAACGCAAATGAAAAGTATGAGATATCACCTTATACCAGTTAGAATGGCTATAATTACCAAGACAAAAACCAACAAATGTTAGAGAGGATGTGGAGAAAGGGGAACCATCATAATGCTCCTGGTGGGAAAGCAAACTGGTGCAGTCACTATGGAAAACAGAATGGAGACTTCTCAAAATATTAAAAATAGAAATACCATATGATCCAGCTTTCCCTCTCCTGGGTATTTATCCAAAGAACTTAAAATCAACAATTCAAAGAGACTTATGTACCCCTATGTTCACTGCAGCATTATTCACAATAGCCAAGACGTGGAAGCAACCCAAGAGCCCATCAACTGATGAATAGATAAAGAAGATGTGGTGTATATATACAATGGAATACTACTCAGCCATAAAAAAAGAAAAAAATCGTCTCACTTGCAACAACATGGATGGAACTTGAGGGTATTATGTTAAGTGAAATAAGCCAGACAAACACTGTATGATTTCACTCATATGTGGAAGATAAATAAATACATGGACAAAGAGAACAGATTAGTGGTTACCAGAGGTGAAGGGGGTTGCAGAGTGGGCATAAGGGTTAAAGGGACACATATATATGGTGACTGACAAATAATAATGTACAACTGAATTTTCACAATGTTATAAACTATTATGACCACAATAAAACAAAAAGCAAACAAACAAAAAAGGCTTGGACACAGAAGCCAAATGGATGGATTCAAATCTTGAGTTGGCCTCTTACTAGCTGTGAAACCTGGAGGAAGTTAATTAGCATCTCCATGCCTCTTGTTCTTCATCTGTGAAAAGAAGGTAATAATAGTGTCTACTCTGATAAGGGTATTTGAGGTAAATTAATTAATACATGTAAAAATCTTAGAATGGTATGTGGCACAGAGTAAGTGCTATATAAATATCTATTATTATTAACAACTCTTCAGAGAATATTGTCATTATATCGTCTATTACAACACATGACCCTTATTCATGGCTATATTCTTAATGCCTAAAGCACTACCTGGCACATAATAAGCACTTGATAAATATTTGTTGAATGAACAAATGAATGCTCCTGAGAGATGTATCGCTTTTAGTGTACTAATAAAATCACTCTTCCTAATCTTCAAGTTTGAGAACACCACTAGTCAAATCTTCCTCGTTTTCATATTTGTATAACTGATTACAATTGACCACAAACATTTTCATCTATATCAGAGAGTTCTTTCTTCTCCCCTTCTTTCTTTCCTTCTCATGAAAACTTTCTTGGTTTAATATTCATTAATATTACATCCAACTTGATAGAAAGAGCTTATGAATATATTTTTAATCTCTTCCTTCCCTCCTTCTACTACAGAAATGAATAATGGTAATAAGGTCACTTGTCTGAAGAATTGTAGATATCTTCAAGTAATTCTAACCATCTTTTTCATGTATATAAAAAATTGTTCAGAATTAATTGAAAGAATTGAGATATTCTGTTCCAAGTTATAACTGTATATTAACTATATATATAACTATATATTAACTATATATAAAATATATATTAACTATAAATATAACTACATATTAAACTGCTATCGTGTTAAATCTCAAGGTGATTCTAGGTAACATAATTTAATGCTGTAAGAGGCATAAAGTCAGTGTAATAAGACATTTCACAACACAAAATCAGTTTCCTAGTTGAACAGTTTGAATAATATTCATTTAGAACCCTGGTTAAGTGTCATTTGGGACTTTCCACTATGAGTCCACCCTAAGATGGTTTCTGCTCAATTTCTCCTCTGCAACAAAAGGACAGTTTATCTAAATTTTCAGTTGGAAATTTCAAAAGTATAAAAAGTTCCAAAAATAAAAATAGTACAGGGAACACCCATATACATACACCCATTACTCAGATTTTCCTGTGAACATTTTACCCCATTTGCTTTATTTGCATTTGCGACTATTCTGTCCCTCTCTCTATATGTGTGTATTTTTCTCCTATTTCCCTGTGATTTGATGAGATTATGTATTCTGAGCCAGAATACCGCATAGGTGATGTTGTGTCCTTGTCAGGGAACCTCACTTGGAGCCACACAATGGCCATCTGATCCTCCTTGGCAATGATAATTTTGATCACCAGGTCAGGTGTTGCCTGACTTCTCCATCATATTAATGCTGTTTTCTCTTCTCCCCTACAATTAATAAATATTCTATGAGGAGACACTTTAAGACGATGCAAACACCCTGCTCCTCATCAACATGTCCTTTTAGATGTTGCATCCATTGATGATTTTTGCCTGATCTAATCTGTACCCCGGTAACTGCAAAATAATGTTTTTTTGTTTTTTTCCAACTCCAGCACACCTTCCACATTTGCCAGTCAACTTCCGGCATTCTACTGTAAGCAAGATACCTTCCTTCCCTCCCTCCTGCCTGTCTATTATTGGTACAGTCTCATAAAACATTTTTTCCCAATGGTCTATAATTCACTACTGTATTTAATTATTTCAATGCTCAAACTGTCCCAGATTTGGCCAGTGGGAGACTCTTTAAGCTAGCTCCAATACAGTTATGATTAAAAAAACCCATCACTGTTTCGAGTACTTTATGTGACATTACAAGATGTTTATGTTGCATCTACTTGGCCCTAGACTTGGAGTCAGCCATTTCAACAACGAATTCTGGCTTCTTTTAGTGGATGTGGTGGGTTGAACTGCGACCCACAAAAAACTATGGTTAAGGGCTAACCCCTGATATCTGTGAATGTAGGCTTACTTGGAAACAGAGTCTTTGCAGATATAATTAAGATGAGATCACAGTGGATTAGAGTGGGCCCTAATCCAATGACTGGTGTCCTTATAAGAAGAGGGGAATTTGGATACAGACACATCAGGAGAATGCCATGTGACAAAGACTAGAGTTACGTTGCCACAAGCCAAGGAATACCAAGGGTTGCAGGCAACCGCCAGAAATTAGGAGACAGGCATGTAACTGATTCTCCTTCTGCCCCTCCAAGAATTCACCAACCCTGCCAACACAATGATTTGAACTTCTGGACTCCTGAACTGTGAGAGAATAAATTTCTGTTGTTTTAAGTTTGTAGTAATTTGCTATAGCAGCCCTAGGAAACAGAGTGGGAAATGGTGCTAGCTGTGTCATTACTACTTGAGTGACCTTGTTCCTTTGCCCATTTAGCAACAGAGCTAGGAAATAAATGCATGTATATTCACACATACATACACACATACACAAATATACACACATAAATATACTTATACACATGGTGCATATATTTACAGAGCTACCTGTAATCTAATCCATCTCCACAGTGTTCTTTCTGTCTTCTCCTATTCTATATTTCTATGTCCTTTTTCCAGTGAGAACACAGACTCCTAACAATATCAACTTACTCATTTGCTCAAAATAGTTTCAGAACTAGTTACCCATAACACTAAAATAAACGAATCTACTGAAAACAGTTCAGGATTTGTCTGCAATACTTTCCTCCTCTCCTACTCTGCCCCAAACTGAGGATGTAGTCCAATATTGTGTTCATAAATCACCTGGATTAGTCCTCCCTTCTTCTTTCACTTCTTTCTTTTTTATCTTCAGTGTGGTTATAGTATTATTTGACTTTTGACAAACAATTAGGTTCATTTCTTTCAGTTTGCTTACAGTTTTAGGTCCCCTATTCCACCAATATCATTTTATCTTACTTTTTCCATAGGCAGGATATTGACATGCTAACAAAATTCAAAACTATACCAAAAAGATGTACTCCAAGAAGTGTCATGCCCTCCTGTATCTCTTCCACCACACTTTCCTTTCTACCACGTGTATGTTATTGATTTTGTTTTCTGCTTTACTTTTCCTGCATATATGCATGTTTTATTTGCCCTCTGTCTTACATAAAAGGTAGCACTATATATGCTCTTATGTGCTTTCCTTTTCACGTAATATTTCCAGGAAATCACTCTATACCTGTTTATAACAAAGTTGCATAGTACTCTATTGTCTGTATGTACTAGTTTACTCAACCAATCTCCTATGACTGGTCATTTAGTTTCTAATATTTTGCAATTATTAATGATGCTTCAATGAATAATCTCAGCAAATTATTTTTATATGCCAGAGGATTGGATTCTTGGATTAAACTAATTCCTACCTGTGCAGATTTTTATCTTTACTCTCATGTGTAACTAAGTGGTGGTAGTGGGGTTATTGTGGAGGAATATTTAATGGCATGAGCAAACATTCACTAAATATTAAAAAAAAATCATATTATGAAACAGTAGATATGGTATGATGAAAATTATATAAAACTTCAAAGAGATGCTTACATGTATGCACAAAAAACAAACATATGTGATGGTATATGGAGGATTTTAATTTTATTCTCTGTACTCTTTATATTTTTCAAGTTTAATGTAATCATCATGCATTATGTTTACAATAAAAAATAAAAACAATGAATTATATTTGCAAACAAAAAGGAAGAGTTTATTTCTGGCAGCAAAGCTGATTTAAGTACTGTAACACAGCCCTTCTGCTGAACACAACAATAAATGATGAGTTAAAATAAAAGGAAAAGAAAAGGATCTTTTTGGTTTTGAAATATACTGCTGGGTTGACACAGAATACTCAGAAGGCTAAAACAAAGTAAAAATGGAAATCCAGAGAGGAAAACAAACACTCAAAACACCTTTCATTATGGGGATATGCCAAACCCAGTGAATTGGGCTTCAATTTTCACAGCCATGTTCAGAGCTGGTGTGCTGGTGCTGGCTCATGAACAACAAAGAAAACAAACCACCCTATCAAAAACTGAGCAGAGGATATGAACAGACATTTCTCCAAAGAAGACACAGAGATGGCTAAATAGGCACATGAAAAGATGTTCAACATCACTAATCATCAGGGAAATGCAAATTGAAACTACACTTAGATATCACCTTACACCCATTAAAATGGCTATGATCACTAGGACAAAAAATAAATCTTGGAGAGGTTGTGGAGAAAGGGGACTCTCATACACTGCTGGCGGGAATGCAAACTGGTGGGCATGCAAAAGCCACTACGGAAAACAGTATGGAAATTTCTCAAAAAATTAAAAGTAGACATACTATATGAGCCAGTTATCCCACTACTGGGTATCTATCCAAAGAAATTGAAATCAACAATTCAAAGCGACTTATGCACCCCTATGTTCACTGCAGCATTATTCACAATAGCCAAGTCATGGAAGCAACCCAAGTGTCTATCAACCACTGACTGGACAAAGAAGATGTGGTGTATATATATGTACAATGGAATACTACTCAGCCATAAAAAGAACAAAATCATCCCATTCACAACATGGATAGACCTGGAGGGTATTATGTTAAGTGAAATAAGCCAGACAGAGAAAGACAAACACTGTATGATTTCAATGATGTGGAAGACAAACACACACATGGACAAAGAGAACAGTTCAGTGGTTACCAGGTGAAGGGGGCTGAGAGATGGGCACAGGGGGTGAAGGGGAGCACTTACGTGGTGATGGACAAATAATAACGTACATCTGAAATTTCACAATGTTGTAAACTATTATGAACTCAATAAAAAATATGTCCTTTGTGGGGGGAGGGGGGAAGAAAGCTAAATATACATATCTTTCCAAATTCTCGTTCAGTAACTTCATGTTGGTAGCCTGAAATCAGCCATAATATGAAACTAGAAAATATTACAAAGCAGGACTTCTTTTCTCTAGAGAGCCAGTTTAAAAATATTTACCAGCACATTACTTAGCTCAAGATTTAGGAGAGAAATTCTAGGTATACTGAAGATAGGAAGTCTAATTGGAGATCTCCACATAGAGCTGGGACTCTAAAGAGCTGCATGCTCAGTGTAAGAGTAAAATAGAACCATGCCTATCCCACGGAAAGAATCAGCAAGGAAATCTGCCTGTTTCAAACTCGGGGCCGGGTGGAGGTAAAAATATCTTCCCTGAAAATTTAACCACAAGGCCACTCTCATGAAAGTTTATGGATCTGGAACTTGCACTACCTATACAGCCCACAAAACTTTAAGCCTAAAAATATTTGAATGTGTTCCCAAGTTGATAGTAATCCCAGGCTTTTGGCAGATTCAAACGCAAATCCTCTCTTTGGAAACACTGTCTTCATCTCAACCTCAGAAATTACCACAAATAATGAATATGTCGTATTTTCCCTGACCCAGCCCTAGAATCAGCCATTTCTTCAAGGAACCTTGGATTCTTTTACTGGAGAATGATATTTACAAACCCAGATCTGGGTGCTGGGTATGTTTGTTGCTACTAGGTACACCGCTTCTAAGCTTTCTTAGTGTACAAAACTAGGAAATATACATATGTATACTAATCCCCGTACAGACATACATCTGTAATTCTCTCCTTTTTTTTGAGGAAGATTAGCCCTGAGCTAACATCTGCTGCCAATCCTTCTCTTTTCGCTGAGGAAGACTGACCCTGAGCTAACATCCATGCCCATCTTCCTCTACTTTATATGTGGGATGCCTACCACAGCATGGCTTGCCAAGTGGTGCCATGTCTGCACCCGGGATCCGAACCGGAGAACCCTGGACTGCCGAAATGGAACGTGCGAACTCAACAGCTGTGCCACAGGGTGGGACTCTGTAATTATTTCTGTATCTACCCATTTACTCGTATTAAGCTAATGAGTTCATACTATTATGTCCAACTCTAATTCAGTACCACAGTGTTCATTCTAGCTCTCCCTCCTTATCTTGTTTTTCTGTAACACCTCTCTCTGACAATGAGAAACCTGAATCCCACCATTCATCATCTATTTAGATATTTGTTCAACCTTAATATATATGTAAAGCCGGTTCAAAATTGTTAATCCATATCCCTATAAGAAACAAATTTACCAACCAGAATATAGTGTTTCTGTAGTGTTCCTTTGTATTTAGCTTTACATTTTCCAGTCAAAACAACATTTTCCAAAGTTATTTTAAGTCAGCTCCTTTTTTCACCACCCCCTCCAGTGAGGTAATGCCACACATTACATTCAGGTAGAGTCATTTGTCAAGGTCTGCACTCCATCCTAGGTTTCCCAATATTTAAAAAAATTCATACATTAAAGTTAATTCCTTGTGATGTACAATTCTATAGGCTTTAACAAATCTATAGAATCACATATCCACCACTATAGTACCAAAAACAACAGTTCTATCACCCAAAAATTGACCTATGTGTTTTCTTTGTAGTCAACCATTTTTCTTCCCTATCATCTGTAATTTTAATATCTGAAATGATTAAAAATCAGAGTGCAAAAATTAAAAATCATGATTCGGGCAGAATAAAACCTAAAACTCTAAGGAGAGCCACTGCTTGAAGGTTACTAGCGTTGAGAGCTTCTAATCTATCACTTAGAGTTCTAGGCTGGAGAAAGGACACCTAAGTTCTTTAATTAGCTTTTCCATGATGTTATTCTAAAACATGAGACTATGAGATCAACTTTGATCTTGTTCATGGTTGAGAGTTGGGTTCTGGTCCCAAGCACCTATTTTCTGCATTTATAAAATATTCTCCAAGGAGAGAACCTGCAAGTTTTGTTCACACAAATGTTTAAGATCGAATTTTTAATGGTTTACTAGGGAAATATTAAAAAAACAAAACTACATTGTGGCAACAATAAACTAGAAATTTATCTTACAGGCTATTCAATTTGCACTATCAATTATGTGATTATTTGGTCTTAAGAGGTATGCTATGATAGCTGCCCAGGATCACAGATCTAAAGCTTTTAATTTCAGAAGGATAGCTTCTCAGGTAGATTGACAGATAAGGAAGAAGAATAAAAATTTTCAGGTTATTATTTATACTCTCTCTCTTTTAAACACACGCGTGCGCGCACACACACCCCCCACCCAGGTATGGAAGTTTTCATTTTATTTACATTTAAATAGTGTTAATTCTGTACAGATATCACATACAATTTGCGAATCACGTCCCCAAAGGCAGTGTCATCTGGGAAGGTGGTTAACTATACAGGTCTAAGCAGCTCAACCTACTTGCTGGCAGTACCATCATCAGTTAAGGACTTTTAAGTTGAGCTTTCTCCCCCTGGTGGCAGTGTCTGCATGGATAACATTTTTAAAAATATTTGGATAGTATCTTAATGTTTACAGCTACTATAGTCAATTGCAGGTAGGCAATTTAAGGATAGAAGTAGATTTAAATGAAAAAGGAACAGATCTCAAAACTCTTCTAAAGGAAGCACTTGTCTCCTATAGTTTCTCTTTTTTTCCAAAATGCAATTACAACCATTACATCATTGTAAATTACACGCTGGGGTTATCTCAGTAGGCATCTGCCAAATGTAAAACTTACAAAAGGTCTTCAATGTAATAATCATATTTTATCATTTTAATTACAAACTCTTCAAAAAACTCCCTAAGGTGTACCAATTGGGGTGGTCTAAATTAACAGTATCTTAGTAGCCCAAGGGTAGTAAAAATAGATTGAACTACCAAATTTCATCATACTTATAGCAGCTGTCTTCCTGCCTCTAAGAAGCTAAGTATTTAACAAAGCAGACAGCTTGGCATTGGCATCTGATTAGCAGTGTGTCTACTGTCAGATAGAATGTGCTTGGCTCTTTTGTTCCAGGCTTTGATTAGAAATCTGGAGAGCAGGGGCATCATGTAACTTTATTCTTAAGGTTTCTGAAAGGTAAACAAACTGTGATGTTTCTTCTGGTATTGTACATGAAAGACTGATGAATGCTTTTCTGGTGATATGCTTTATCAAATCCTAGAAAATTTAAATTATAAGGAATTCCTGTATTTTAAAACACACCAAAGATTACTTGAAACAGGCAGATCTTAAAATAATTTTAATTAAATACTTTATACATTAAAATATTTTTGCAATAAGGTGCTTTGAGTCATATTGAGTCCTGTAATTAAAATACTGTTGGTGGGGAGGAAGAATAGTCATTTCAGAGCACATAAATACAATATTCTACTCCAAAAAATACCAACAGTCTAAATAAAGATTCAGAAAATATTTTAAAATGCATATGAACATCTTTTTGGAAAAATAACAGTCTTGTAAGAATAATATTGTTTTGATGCAAGTGCTCAAACATTAAACTATAAAAGGGTGATGCTCATTACTTTCTCCCTACAAATTTCTTTGAAAATTCTTTACAAATGATTGTGCTTATTGGCAGAGTTCAAAATCAGTAGAGTCCATGCAAACAATCTACTTCAATGAGAAGTACATTCTTTTACTCTATCAAATCCATCGGAGGTAATCAGACTGGATGTTTTATTCAACAGGGCTGAAGAAAATTGTTCTACAATAGGTTAATTCAAAATGGCAGCATAGAAAATGCATCTGTCAGTGGGGATCAAATTACAGGGCAAGCTCCTCTCAATGCTTAGAAAAACAAGTCTGCAGTTCTACAGATTATGTGCCTGTGTGTGTTTAAAGGGGTGGGAAAGGAGCTAAATATCTGAGCTAACCTCCAATTAAAGTCAATCATAAAAACAGCCAATTTAATGAGTGCGGATTTCTTTGGGTAATTATAACACCAACCACTTTTTTCTCTTTTAAATCTGTAATTCTGCCTTCTTGTTATTGCTTGCTTTGTCATTAATCGCCTCAGGACCTTGATTTCCTAGCAACAGACTGCCACCAAACATTTGGCTCCTGTTCAACATTTTCTTTGTGAAAAATGGCACTGCTGTTGCCGCCTGGGCTGCTGCAGCTAGACTGACTGTGTAAGTGCTCTAATAATGTATTCCACTGGAAAAAAAATCACATGATATGGGGTGCAATGCCCGAGCTCAGTTAATTATGGAGCTGGGAAGTTTATCTACAATCTAAAAGCTGTGTTGAGGGGAAGGGGGATATAAGGATTAAAATGGTGCTCCTTACATTATCAATAATTTGCAGGTGAGAATTTACAAAGAAATATTTTATTCTTGAGTTGATAGGTTTCTGTTTAAGTTTATTTAGGAAAGGATACAAAAGGCCAATGTCCCTTAAATGTTGCCTGACAAATTCTTTCTCTTCAAAATAGCCCCAAACACACAAAGGAATCAGAACAGTTTGCTGCAATTTTAAAAAGCAAATTAACCTATGTATCTGTCAGCTGTTTCTTTTCTACTTAAGGCAAAAATCATGTGTATATGTAAATATGCTATGAGATTGCAGAATGAGGTTTTCATTCACAACATGAACACTAGACATTATGAGAACAGAATAATTCAAAATATTGTGTTTTGCTATACTGTACACTTTATTTTTAGTCTATAAGAGAGAAAAAAGATGCTTATCTTTATTTTTGAAATGATTCAACTGGGATTGAAGAAAATGAGACCTCATAATTGGAAACCTAGTGATAAGTTAGATAGGTATTTTGCCACTTTCTTCTTTGTAGATTTATTGAGATTCTCCATGCCTCAGAAATACTACCACTCCCAGTAATGATAGTTATGGAAATTAACATGGCATGTCAGATATGGTTTGCTGATACCTTGGCTTTAGTTCTCAACAATATGGCTTTATAAGACCGGCATGTTTCAGGACGGCTGTCAGGATATGATAATTTAATATGCCCAACAGTACACTAAATATTATGGAAGCATCTGTGAAGCTAAGAAGTCACTGGACATTCCAATTCTTACCAATTTCTACTTATTGTATTAAAAACTTCCCAAAAAGTATAGTCCCAATCCACCTCATCTGAAGAAATGAAAATGCTACAGTCTACCTGAGAACACCACAATGACTACATTGATAGACTGAAATAAAAATGACATTAGGGAATATTTATAAAGGAGCACTAGCATTAAAATCTCTTTGGTTATACGCAGGTAGTTAAAATACACAGATATTTTTAGAAGAGAGAGAATGAATTAAAGATATTTGATGATTTTTTAGAACTCTGCTTATCACTGGCACTTAATCACATCATTTCACCATTGAGCCTGATTCCTCACTTTAACATATTTTTACAAAAACCAATTCTCAGTTGACAGAAGAAAGCAAATATATATTCACAATGAGAAAGGTTATAGAAATCCAGAATGGACATTATTTATCAATTCAATTCACTATTTACTATAACAGAGGCTCTTGACCTGGGCTCCATGAATTAGCAAAAAGTCTTTCGAAATTTATGAACTTTGAAAACTTATATGAAAATTTTATAAGTAAATAAATTTTTCTAGAAGGGTTCAAAACTCAGAAAAGACTAAAAACCACTACACTAAGCCCACCAATCTACCTGAGAAATGCTAGTTGACATTTGTAAGTAAAATTATATTTTAAAGATTCAATTTAGTTTATTATAGCTGTCAAACTAAATAACTGTTAACCTTAAAAGAAGCTACATTCCTACAAAAATAATTCTTTTTGAGGGATGAATAATGGAGTATATGGTGCTCTCTTTATTATATGTGTATCTTTCTAGAAAAGAACTAAAATCTTTTTCTTTGTATTTTATTTGACTGTGTCTCTTTCTGTCACATCTCTTAAACTTAACAATAACATAATACAAGGTGGTCTTAAATTCTTTATAGATTGAAGAAAGAAATAAATACTTTGAAAAATTAATACAGAAAATGACTAGTCAGGAAAGGAGAGTTGAACAGAGGTGGGAAGTTGGATGAAAATTAGATGTTTGGGGTGAGGGTATTACAGGGGAAGGTGGGAATTAGAGAAAAAAGTATTCAAGGGTTTATCACAATCTCAAGAAAAACTTGTGCCACCAATCTGTATAGAGGACAAGAGAAATGCAATTTGGAAAAGCATCAATCAATCTTTCAGAATATCCTCAACTATTTAGGATTTGCTAATGTTGCTAATTGTATTAGGACAATGTCAGTAAAAAGAGGATGAGAATATGTCCTAGAAGTCTAGAGAGGTCCCTGCAGCTTCCAGAAGCTATTTCCAAGGGATACAGAGAAAACACATGATAGATACAAGAGGTTAGAGTCAAATGAGCCCTATTATATAGCTGAGAAACCTGTACTGGTCTGAAATAGGGTACAAAGTAAATATGGATTTATATGAGAACTTGCGTTCTTGAGTAAGGCAAGGAAGAAAACTGTTTTCTCATTTTCTTCATCCACTTTACCAAATATAATTTTTAAAAAACTTCACCTACTACGTCATCCACCCAAATCAGAAAAAAAATTTGACTTTTTAAGGAACTGACCCCAAAACATGGTAATATATCCAGAACAAACAAATGAGAACAAAAGCTCAAAGACCCTCTTCAGACGGTCTGCAAAAGAGAAAGAGGTTAACAGTCAGACATCAAAATAGACTTATTATTACTGCCATTATATATGTCAAAAAACAACAAATTCATTATTTTTCTAATTAAGAACAATTATATCATTTGTAGCCATAATACCTGGTTATCACTGAAACTATTATGAGAGACGTGGATATAAGACTGAATCCAGGAACCATGGGGAATAACTGCTAATGGGTACAAAGTTTCTTTCTGTGGTGATGTGAATGTTCTAAAAATAAATTATGGTGATGGTTGCAGAACTCTGTAAATCTACTAACAATTACTGAATTGTACATTTTAAACGGGTGAACTTTATGTTATACAAATATCTCAATAAAGCTGTTATAAAAAGACTAAATCTAATTTTATTTATCTGAAAAGATAGAGACAACATAAGGGTTAAATCTTATTAAGCTATAAAGATTCTATAATGTGTACAGTAAATATGTTGGAAAACAGATACACTTCTACAGATACGAGACTGTTTATGTCCAGTTTATATACAAAGATATGACAACTAGCACATAAAAATGTACACTTACCATCATAATGTTTATAAATTTTCCCTCTCTTAATCATGTTTATTAAAGAGATTTAGTAAACATTTCATTTCCACAAGCAATTGCTGATTGGTCTGAAATATATAAATAAAGTAAATGGAAGTGGAAACATTTCAGTAGAGGGTTTGTTAATTCATTTGGGGCTCTGTATAAGGGCCTACTGTTTTAACAACTAAGTGCTATATATATGTTTATTTTCTTACCATTCTAAGGCAATTAGCACATAGTGTGGTTTCCAAACTCACATAAAATTCCAAGGCTTCGTTATAACGCCACGAATCCAAAACACAAAAACTTGCAATCATTATCTTTAGAGCTCATAGCTTCTGTAACCAACACTATCTTGCTTCTACTAAGTAAGTCAAAAGATTATTCTGTTTAACTAAAAATAACCTTACTTTAATGTTCCATATATTCTCTCCCTTAGTAGAGTTTTACTTTTGATAGCTGCCAAAAAGAAGACTTAAGAAAAATTACACGAACATAGGAGTAAATTGCCCAACTTGGAGAAAATATTTATCTATAAAAATCACAAACTCTTACTCTAAAAAAATGATTCTGTTAGAATTTAACCTGTCCCAAAAAACCAAGAAAAAAAATAGAGAAACTGGAAATTAATACAAATAGAATTCCTGTAATCATACTCTTGTTTGAAAAATTTTCCAGAAAGAATCAAAGACTGTCCTTATTAAGGAAGAAGTAATAACAATAATCATTTGTGTAATTCACTGAACAAAAATAATATATGGCAAATTTTTTAATGTTAAAAATTGAACTCTAATGCTAATACTTCAGAAGGAATATATAAAGTCCTTTTCTTGTATCTCTCTATACTATACATGAATTAAAGAAAGATGTCTTTATCACATAGTTTTGTGCTTTACTTAATGGGATGTCAAACTGGCACATAAAATTCTAAAGGCTGGCACGACAAAGATTTGTATATACTAAGTGTGAGGAATTATACACAAACATGAAATGCTCTGGATAGAAAAATTAAAACCCCACATATTTCTTCTCATTTTACTTTTCGAAGTTATAAATGTAACAGTTAAGGTCATCTGCAAGGACATTTTAAAATAAAGGCTTAACAATTCATAGTTAATACATAATGAAGTCAAAGAAACAGCCCAGAACAGAGTTGTCAAAAACTTGAGGAAAAAATACAGGAACAAAGCCAAACGGTGATTGCTGATTTGACTAATATAATACATAAGAGTTCAAAAACCGCTCTTAGAACACTGATAAAATGAAAAGTCAGAGGTGGTTCAACCATCCCACTCAACCAATAAACTCAGAATAATAGTATAGGGATTAATAAATTCCCAAAAGTGCTGTGAATTCTATCTAAATGTTTTATAAAGTGTGATATTATTAAATCAATTCATTCACAAAACAACTTAAATTTTTTAAAAAATCCATTATTTACTTACTCTGCCAAAGTATATTCATTATAATAGTACAGCTTTCAAAGGTTTGCTATTGCAAAGGCATTTCTATATCTAATATGGTTTAAGGCAATGAGTTTAAGTAATCGTCCATGAGTCAGTAAAACTTTTCTATCTTCAACTGTTCAGATTTTTATTGGGGGGTGGGGGAGGTATAAATCTCAAATGTATACATATTAAAGTAATAGTTATCTTTCATTTCATTTTACATTACTCCAATTTCGATTAGGTTACCATTACAACACAAATTCACTCATTTTCACTAGAAACTTTTTCAAATCTTTTCACTAAAGAGCTAAGAATACCATAAGTCACATACTAAATTTTGAGCAAAATGAAAATGATCTATTAAAATTTCTAATCAAGGTTTACTGTAAGCATATCTTTTAGTAAATACTGTCAAATCCTAAAAAAACAGCCAGCATATATTTCATTATACATTCATTCTAATTGTTATTCAATGTTTGAGAAAACATTTCTAACGTAAAATTTCTAATATATGATTTCTTAGACTATACTTCTTACAATTTATCACAACACCTCATTTTAAGCACTTTACTTATTGCTTTCAGATTACTGACAAAGATGTTTAATTGAAAACTGAGTCTAAATAACCAGTTCTACTAAGATAAGTTATTATTCATGGTATCATTAAGAATTTTAGGAGGAATGACAACAGCATCATGGCAGAGTGAGCTCGCACCTTGAAGTCTCCCCACTAAAGTACAACCAAAAGGACATTCATACACCAACACAGGGCATTCACACAACACAAAAGACATCTGAGAGACCCACACAGCCATGTGTCTGAAGGTGGTGGGGCTGGATCCTCCGGAGAAGGTGGAAGCTGGTAAGGGGGACTTCTCTCTTCCCAGTGGCAGCCAGTGACCTTGGGACAGCAGGCAGCTCTGAGAGGAAAGGGGGTAGAGGTGGCCCTCTGCAGGAACACCAATGCTTTCTGAGTTCCCTCACAGCCTGAGGGAAAGCCCCACACATACAGGAGACTGAGCTGCTGTAGGGGTGTCTGCACCAAACTAGCACCCAAGGAGAGTAGTGGATGAGGGCACAAGGAGAACATGGGGATGGTATAGAACAGAGTGCCACCCCCCCTTGCCAGGCACTCCAGTCCTGTGATCACCCAGAGTGCTGTGCGGAGTGAGAGGCAGCAGCAGGGAAAGGTGGGCAGGTGTAAGCAGGTGCCTCTTCCCCAACTTGGCACTCCAGCCATGTGATCACCCAGAATGCCGTGCAAAAGAGAGCCAGTGGCTGGGAAAGCTGCACAGGTCTGAGAAGGTGCCCTTTCCCCCTTCTAGCACTCAAGCCCTGCAATAGCCCAGAGGTCTGCACAGAGAGAAAAGCAGAGCCTGGGGAAAGCACAGGTGAAAAAAAGAACCCCTCCCTCTGCCTGGCGCACCAGAAATGCCATTGGTTAGAGCATTGCAAAGAGAGAAAAGGAGCTGTGGCTGGAGCTGGGGAGCTCCAGATCATGCTGGACCCAGAATACACAGCACCTGACCCCACCCAGTGGCAGCAGGTGGAAGCTGCGACCAGATAATAACTGTACAGAGGCAAAAATTTATGTTGTAAAGCAGTATGAAAAAGTATATTAAATCTCCACACTAGAAGGAATGTGACAAGTAGCAAGAAAGCAACACTGAAGACACAGAAATTGATAACCTAAATGACACAGAATTCAAAATAGCTATCATAAAAAAACTCAATGAGTTACAAGAAAACACAGAAAGACAAATCAATGAATTCAGGAAATTCTTCAGAAAAGAAACTGAAACTATAAAGCAGAACCAGTCAGAATTGTTGGAGAAAAACACAATGGGTGAGATAAAGAAAAATCCAGAAGCCCTAAACAACAGAGTTGACATTATGGAGGATGGAATTAGCAACTTAGGGGACAGTAATATAGAAATGCTTCAGATGGAGGAGAAAAGAGAACTAAGACTAAAAAGAAATGAAAAAACTCTCAGAGAAATATCTGACTCAATTAAGAAATGCAATATAAGGATTATAGATATTCCAGAGGGGGAAGAAAAGCAGAATGGAGCAAAAGCTTATTCAAAGAAATAATAGCTGGGAACTTTCCAAACCAAGGGAAAGAGTTGGAAACACAAGTGAATGAAGTCAATAATCTCTTAATTACAACAATGTAAAAAGACCTACTGCAAGGCATATAGTAGTAAATGTGGCAAAAGTAAATGACAAAGAAAAAATGCTAAAGGAACCAAAACAGAAGAAAATAACTTACAAAGGAACCCCTATCAGGCTTTCAATGGATTTCTCAGCACAAACCTTGCAGGCTAGGAGAGAGTGGAATGATATATTCAAAATTCCGAAAGACAAAAACTTTTAGCCAAGAATACTCTATCCAGCAAAAATATCCTTCATATATGATGGAGAAATAAAAACTTTCCCAGACAAACAAAAGCTAAGGGAGTTCACTCCCACAAGATGCCCCCTACAAGAAATCCTCAAGAAGGTCGTCATACCTGAAAAAAAAAATACGAAGCCCTGAGTAAGGAATGAATAGGTAGGCAATAATTGGAAAATGGCAGCTCTCTATCAGATCAGGTTGGTAAACACTTAACTTTAACATTAACGATAATGAGAAGGAAAACACTAAAATAAAAATAATCTCATCATTTTAACCACAAAGTCACAACACAAGATGGAATAAGATATGAAAAAAGTAATCTATAAGGGGAAGAGAAAAGGGATTGAATCAACAAAGTCTAAGGAAATAAGAGTCTATCTGAAAATGGACTATCTCATCTATGAGACTGTTTATACAAACCTAATGGTAACCACTAAATAAACAATTAGAGAAGAGACATATACGATAAACAAGGAGAAAATGAAGAAAATATCATAGAAAACTACGTAATCAAATTGGTAGTCCAAAAATCACAGGACGAGAAACAAAGGGAAATGCAGAAGAACTGGAAAACGAGCAATAAGATGGCAGTATTAATCCTTCATATATCAATAATCACTCTAAATGTAAATGGACTATTCTCCAATAAAAAGACAGAGTGGCTGGATGGATTAAAGAACAAGACCCAAAAACATGAGACCTCCAGGAAACACATCTCAGCTCCAAAGACAAACAAAAGCTTAGAGTGAAGGTATGGAAGATGATACTACAAACTAACAGCAAAGAAAAAGAAAGCAGGCATCGCCATACTTGTATCAGACAAAGTAGACTTCAAGACAAAATAGGTAAAGAGAGATAAAGAGGAGCAGTATATAATGATAAAAGGGACACTTCACAAAGAAGACGTAACACTTACAAACATATATTTGCCCAACATACGAGCACGAAAGTACATAAAGCAAGTATTAACAAACGTAAAAGGACATATTAATGACAACACAATACCCCACTTACATCAATGGATAGAGCATCCAGACAAAAATTCAATAGTGGAATTAAACGAAAAACTAGACCAGATGGACTTCATAGATATATATATAGAGCACTCCATCCAAAAATAGCAGAATATACATTCTTCTTAAGTGCACATGGAAGATTCTATTGGGAAACAAGGCAAACCTCAATAAATTTAATAAGATTGAAACCACATATAGTATCTTTTCTGACTATAATGCGATGAAACTAAAAATCAACTGTAAGAAAAAAGCTAGGAAAGGAACAAAAACTTAGGTAATTAAACAACATGCTACTGGACAATGAATGGATCAGTGAAGAAACAAAAGGAGAAATCAAAAAATATCTGGAGACAAACGAGAATGAAAACACACTATACAAACTCGTATGGGTTGCAGCAAAAGCGAAATTTATAGCAATACAGGCCCACATTAACAAATAAGAAAAAGCTCAATTAAGCAGTCTTAAACTACACCTATTAGATTTAGAAAAAGAAGAACAAACAAAGACCAAACTCAGCAGAAGGAGGGAAATAATAAAACTAGAGCAGAAATAAATGAAATTAAAACAAAAAAGACTGTAGAAAGGATCATTGAAACAAGGAGCTGGTTCTTTAAGAAGATAAAATTAACAAACTCTTAGCCACACTCATGAAGAAAAAAAGAGAGAAGGCTCAAATAAATAAAATTAGAAGTGAAAGAGGAGAAATTACAACAAATATAACAAAAATACAAAAGATCCTAACAGCATATTATGAAAAACTATATGCCAACAAACTGGACAATGTAGAAAAAAATCGATAAATTCTTAGACTCTTACAACCTCCCAAAACTCAATCAAAGAAGAACTAGAGAAGATGAAAACCAACCACTAGTAAAGAGATGGAAACAGTAATCAAAAGCTTTCCAAAAAATAAAAGTCCAGGTCCAGACAGTTTCTCTGGAGAAGTCTACCAAACATTCAAAGGAGATTTATTATCTATCCTTCTCAAACTATTACAAAAAATTGAGGAAGATGGAAAAACTCCTAACACGTTCTATGAGGCCAAAATCACCCAGATACCAAAGCCAGACAAGGACAACAGAAAGAAGGAAAATTACAGGCCAATATCCTTGATGAACATAGCTGCAAAAATTCTCAACAAAATACTGGCAAATCAAATAGAGTAATACATTAAAAAGATCATACACCATGACCAAGTGGGACTCATACCAGGGACACAGGGATGGTTCAACATCCACAAATCAATCAATGTGATACACCACATTAACAAAATGAGGAACAAAAGTCACATGATCATCTCAATAGATGCAGAGAAAGCATTTGACAAGATCCAACATCCATTCAGGATAAAAACTCTCAATAAACTGGGTATAGAAGGAAAGTATGTCAACATGATAAAGGCCATATATGACAAACTCACAGCCAACATCATACTCAATGGGGAAAAACTGAAAGCCTTCCCTTTGAGAACAGGAACAAGAAAAGGGTGCTCACTCTCGCCACTCTTATTCAACATAGTACTGGAGGTTTTGGCCAGAGGAATTAGCCAAGAAAAAGAAATAAAAGGAATCCAAACAAGCAATGAAGAGGTGAAACTCTCACTGTTTGCAGATGAAATGGTTTTATATAGAAAACCCTAAAGAATCCATTGGAAAAACTATTAGAAATAATCAACAACTATAACAAAGTTGCAGGATACAAAGTCAACTTACAAAAATCAGTGGCATTTCTATATTCCAATAATGAACTAACAGAACAAGAACTCAAGAATACAATCCCATCTACAATCCCAACAAAAAGAATAAAATATTTAGGAAGAAATTCAACCAAGGACGTGAAAAATCTATACCAGGAAAAGTATAAGACATTACTGAAAGAAATCGATAATGACATAAAGAAATGGAAAGATACTCCATGCCCATGGATGGAAGAATAAACATAGTTAAAATGTCGATACTACCTAAAGCAGTCTACAGATTCAATGCAATCTCCATCAGAATCCCAATAACATTCTTCACAGAAATAGAATAAAGAATCTTAAAATTTATATGGGGAAACAAAAGACGTCCAATAGCCAAAGGAATCCTGAAAAATAGCACAAAGCTGGAGGCATCGCAATGCCTAACTTCAAAATTTACTACAAAACTATACTAATCAAAACAGCATGGTACTGGTACAAAAACAGGCAGAGAGATCAATGTAACAGAATGGAAAGCCCAGAAATAAAATCACACATCTATGAACAGCTAATCTTCGACAAAGGTGCCAACATACAACGGAGAAAGGAAAGTCTCTCCAACAAATGGCGTTGGGAAAACTGGACAGCCACATGTCAAAGAATTAAAGTAGACCGCTATCTTTCTATATACACAAAAATAAACTCAAAATGGATCAAAGACTTGAAGGTAAGACCTGAAACCATAAAACTTATAGAAGATAATATATAATATAGGCAGTACATCCTTAGACATCGGTCTTAAAAGGATCCTTTTGAATACCATGTCTACTCGGACAAGGGAAAAAAAAAGAAAAAAGAAACAAGTGGGACTTCATCAGACTAAAGAGCTTCTGGAAGGCAAAGGAAACCAGGATCAAAACGAAGAGACAACTCACCAACTGGGAGAAAATATTTGCAAATGATATATCTGACAAGGGGTTAATCTCCATAATATATAAGAAGGCATACAACTGAACTACAAGAAAATAAAAAACCCAGTCGAAAAATAGCCAAAGGATATGAACAGACATTTTTCCAAAGAAGATATGCAGATGGCCAACAGGCACATGAAAAGATGCTCAACATCACTAATCATCAGGGAAATACAAATCAAAACTACAATGAGATATCATCTTAAGCCTGTGAGAATGGCTATAATCACCAAGACATAAAATAACAAATGTTGAGAGGGTGTGGAGAAAAGGAGGACCCTCATACACTGCTGGTGGGAAAGGAAACTCATGCAGCCACTATGGAAAACAGTATGGATTTCTCAAAAAACTAAAAATAGAAATACCATATGACCCAGCTATCACACTATTGGGTATTTTTACAAAGAACTTGAAATCAACAATAGAAAGAGACTTATGCACCCCTATGTTCACTGCAGCATTACTCACAACAGCAAGACATGGAAGCAACCCAAGTGCCCACTGAGAGATGATTGGATAAAGATATGGTATATAGATACAATGGAATACTACTCAGCCATAAAAAAGACAAAACTGCCCCATTCACAATCACACGGATGGACCTTGAGGGTATAATGTTAAGTGAAATAAAACAGAAAGACAAACATCATATGATTTCACTTATTTGTGGAACATAAACAAACTTACAGACAAAGAGAACAGTTTAGTGGTTAGCAGGCAGAAGGGGTGTAGGGAGTGGGCACAAGGGGTGAAGGAGCACATTTATATGGTGTCTAACAAATAATGTACAACTGAAATTTCACAATGTTATAAATAATTATGACCACAATAAAAATAAATAAACGAATAAATAAAACAGTCAAAAATGAATAAAAGAGTATCAAACAGAGTATTCTAGTCTAGGTAGCAGATGCTAAGTCCACCTACATCCTGGCCAGGACTCACTCTGTGATTAGGAAATCTCAGCAAACTGATAAAACAATTAAAAAATTTCTTGGGAAGGTAATTTGTGATTCCAGTATAGAAGGTGTAATTGATCAATTTAGACTTGGTAATCAGTTTTAAGTTACAATCATATATATTTTTGTATTATTGGAAACTATATACTAGTGGAACTTTAAAAAAAAAAAACAAAAAACAAAAGAATTTTAGTAGAAAAACCAACCAGGCAAACAAAATGATAGATGTAAAACCCAAATAGTTGTTACTGATTACTACTTGTCCTTTATATACAAATACTCCTATTTCTCTCCAAGTATGAATTCCATTCCTTTTCTCCAAAGTTGTACACTTCTCTGACCCATGTTTCCTCCACTCACCTACAATCACATTTTCCTTTATTCCAGAAGCAAACATTAACACTTGAAAACCCTACCCTCTACAAAAACCACATTTCCCAATGGTAAGATCGTAGGTTGAAAAGAGATAAAAGTGGTCACAATGGAGTTATAAAACAAATATGGACAGGGAAAAAGATCTGTAATAAGCCATGGAAACTGAAAAAATCAGTGAAAGAAAGCAACAGGCATAGGTGCCAACGAAAAATTCAAAATACAAGTCCCCTCTTCTCAGATAATTATCAACAAACTATGATTCACTATTCTTTCATTTAAAACGCTTAATTTTCGATCAGTAGAAAAGGGCACATATCTGGCTGACTTAGTTTATACAAAGTAAGTCACGAGGTATTGGAAGCTTTTGTTAAACCTATTTCTTAAATATCCGCTTAATCTCTAAAATTGAAAGTTCTCCCTATAATAAGCCTAAACTTGTAAGCAGATTCATGCTTTATAGTGTATTTGAAACTTGGAAATTTTTCCTCAAAAAAAAATGTTATTAGAAATAATGCATAGATTTCTATGCAAAATCCCACTGTAGTGACAATATAGTCCAAAACATTATAAAGGGTTGACTGAGAAAAAATTACTGCAAAATTAATAATTATACATAGATGAACAGTATATACTGGCTGACACCTTTTAAATTATTTTTAAATGATAAAATGGTGGCTAGAGAATTTTATAGAATCTACAATAATATGTTGGAGAGCTTTGGAGTTGAATCAACCTCAAGACTAATTTAAGACTTCTCACCACAACTTGGAATTTCTGCTATTACTTGACTATTCTCTATAATACATTTATCAGTGATAGTTTTGGTCATTCTGACACTTAAATAGTTCAAGGAAGGAAATATAAAATCTGGGGACAGGGAAAGAAAGAATTAACTAGGTTAAATGAGAACTAAATCTGCAGTTTAAAATAAATACCGTGTTCCAGGAAAAGTCAGTATAAAACAATGGACACAGAAATAAGTCATGGTTAAGTTATTAGCAGGTTCAAATTCAAAGAAAAATTTAGGCAATCTTGCAGAAAGAGACAATCATCTAAAAAGAGAAAAACCAAATCAACCTGGGAATTTCTGCTTCCAATCAAGATGGATTAATGGGGAATGGATTTATATGTTCACATTAGACAACTAAAAATGGACAAAACATATAAAACAACAAGTTTCAGACATTGGCCAATAATCAAAGAAGGGACAAAATAAGGACAACTCTATAATTCCTCAAACTTACTCCCTAAACAGGGTTTCCAGGCTGCAGTGCAGGCAGAGACAATTGAAACAGAGTCCAGTAGTGTCCATTTGGGGAGGACAAGGTGCCTAACAGATGCAAGGGCAGAATACTGGACAGCAGAGAGCTGCTTGAAGAAAGAGGTACAAAATGAGAACTCTGGAGATTTGCAGGAGTTTTTCATCAAGTCTTCAGCACATTAGCATGAGGAAACAACCCAAAGCCAAGGTTAGAACAAGGGAAAAAAAAACATGTAATAGAATTAGTAGACAAGGACACTAAAACACTTGTTATAATAAGATTTCACAAGTTAAAAATGGCAGATGGCAACATAAGTATGTAAAGTAGACATGGCAGAAGTAAAAAAAGGCCCAAATCAAACTTCCAGAGATGAACACTATAATGTATGAGATAAAAAATACAGCGGAAGGGATTAATAGAAGATTAGGTATTGTAATAGAAATGATTAGTAAACTTCAAGACACACACAATAGTAATTATATGAAATGAAGAACAGAGAGCAAAAACAAAGAAAACTGAAAAGAGCATCACTGAGCCACGGGACAACTTCAAGCAACTTAATGTTAATTGAAGTCCCGAAAGGTGGGTTCAGGTGGCGAGAGAAAATTTATTTACAGAAAAATTTCCAGAGGGAACAAATCCGAATTAGAAGAAGCTTAAAGAAAACTAAACCAAGGTATAACATAATAAAATTGATTAAAATCAATGAATAAGAGAAAAATCTTAAAAGCAAACAGAGGAAAACAAGATATATTAGATAAGGGGGAACAATGATAAGAACGAGAATAGACTTTCTTCCAAAAAATGGTGCAAGGCAGAAGACAGTGAGAAAACAGGGAGTGGAGCCTCCAGCCTGAAACCACAACAAAACAAACACACAAAAAGAGACATGATGAATGCAACAATGGTTTTTAAGACAGTGGACATCAACGATGAAAAATAACGATCTTTGAGAGATTGGAAACAATCTAGGTGAGCCCTAAGAGTGAATCAGCATACTGCCTTGAAAGAGTTCCCAGCTACAACACAAGGAACGGGAACTGTGGATTCAGGAGACCAGAGCAGTTAGAGTTCAGAGACCATAACACTAGAGAAGAGAAAGCACTGCAGAGAACCCTAGAAATCTGCAAAGGGTTCCCATTAAACATTCACCAGAGCAGAGCCTGGGAAGAACTATCTAAAAATATTAGAGTGAAAAGGATTAGAGGGAACAGTACCTGTTTCCACCATCTAGAGCAGAAAAACTCATAATTAGTGGGTCATTTAAGAGAACACAGGAAAGTCTTGCCTCAGTAGTAGGGAATATTAGTTTTAGACCAGGGTTTCTTAAACTTGGCTCTATTGATATTTTGAAATTGAAAATCCTTTGTTGTGGGGTGCTGTCCCACACATTGTAGGATGCTTAGCAACATTCCTGTTTTATATCTACTAGTAGCAATCCTTACTCATCATAATAAAAAATGTCTCCAGACTTTGCCAAATGTCCCTAAGGGGCAAAATCGCCCCTGGTTAAGAACCACTGCCACTGAATGAGCACTATTCTAGATTCACCTAACAAATCCTAACCACAAGACCCAAAAGCACCAAACTTGTTCCAAGTAATGTGAATTCATCCCAGAAAAAACTTCAAGAAGATTTATAATAATACAAAAATATCCTGTACCCAAAATGGTGAAATTCACAATGTTTGATAGTCAATGATTACCAGACATACAAAGAGGAAGGAAAACACAACCCTTAATGAGGAGGATAACTAATTACTCAAAGCTACCCCAGGATTGACACAGATGTTAAAATTAACCAAGAGAGACATTAAAACAGTTCTTTTAATTGTGTTTCACATGTCCTAAGTTGAGACAAGGAAGAGATAAAAGACCAAAATCAATCTTCTAGATATGAAAACAAGTGAAATGAAAAACAGACTGGATGGGATTAATGACAGTTCAGATATTACAGAAGAAAATATTAGTGAACTAGAAGGTATAGCAAAAAAAACTATCCAAAATGAAAATAGAAAAAACAATGCACAAAAAAGAAGAGCGTGGCATCACTGAGCTATGAGACAATTTCAAGAGACCTAACATATGGGTAATTTGAGAGGCAAAGTGGTGGGGCAGAAAACATATTTAAAGAAATAATGGTTGAAAACATTACAAACATAATAAAAGCTATAAACCCAAAGCTCTAATAAGTTAAACACATCCCAAGCACAAGAAATAAGAAAAAGAATACCCTAAGGACTAATACAACCAAACTGATCAAAACCAGTAATACATAGGGAATCTTAATAGCAACCAGGGTTGAGGGTGTATGGCATGTTACATTCAGAGGAACAAAGGTAATGATGTCAGATTTCTCATTAATAATAACGCAAGTGAGAAGACAGTAGAGCAATTTTCAAGCACTGAAAACCAAAAACAAAACAAAAAAATCTGTCAACTTAGAATTATGGACCCAGTAAAAATCTCTTTTATAACAAAGTGAAATAAAGACATTTTCAAACATACAAAAACTGAACAAATTCATGACCAACAGATCCAAGTACTTGAAATGCTAAAAAATGCTCTTCAGGCAGAAGGAAAATGATACCAGATGAAAACCTAATTCTAAGCAAAAGGAATGAAGAGCACAGGAAATGGTAACTAAATGACCAAATATATGTTTTAAAAAAATTATTTAAATCTCTTTAAAAGATATTTGAGAATTTAAACAAAAATAATGTGTTACAGTGTTTGTGAAGTATGTAAAAGAAAAATGCAAATTATATATTAATAAAGTTGTTTTAAAAAATAATTAAAATTAAAAAAAATTAAAATGTATGAAATGACAGCATAAAGGCTAGGAGACATAAAATTGAAGTATGCTATTGTAAAGGTCTTATACTACGTGGGAAGTCACATAGTATTATTTGAATGCAGACTGCAATGAATTAAAGATGTACATTATAACCCTAATACAATCACTAAAATAGCAAAACAAAACAAAAATACTGGATTGATTCAAAAGAAGGCAGGAAAGAGAAAGAACAACAAATGGGACAAATGGAAAACAAATACCAAGATGATGAACTCAAATCTAACCATATCAATAATCACATTAAATGGGAATGGTAAAAACAGCCCAATTAACAGGTAGGCATTGTCAGGTTGGACAAAAAATAAGATCCAACAATATGCTGCCTGCAAGAGATGCACATTAAAAATAAACACACAGGGGCTAGCCCCGTGGTCGAGTGGTTAAGTTCGCGTGCTCCGCTGCAGGCGGCCCAGTGTTTCGTTGGTTCGAATCCTAGGTGTGGACATGGCACTGCTCGTCAAACCATGCTGAGGCAGCGTCCCACATGCCACAACTAGAAGGATCCACAATGAAGAATACACAACTATGTACTGGGGGGCTTTGGGGAGAAAAAGGAAAAAAATAAAAATCTTTAAAATAAGTAAATAAATAAATAAACATACAATAGGTTATAACTAAAAGGATGGAAAAAGACATACCATAATATCAATAATCAAAAGGAAGTTGGATTGGTTACATTAATATCAGAGTTTCCTATAGAGTAGATTTTAGGACAAAGTATATTATCAGGAATAAATATTTCAAAATGATAAATGGGTCAAATAATCAATGCTACACCTTTACACACCTAATAACAGAGTTTTAAAATACATTAAGAGAAATCTGATAGAATTGCAAAGAGGAATATATAAATTCATGCTAGTAGAAGGAAGAGTCAGCCCTGGTGGTATAGTGGTTAAGACTCAAAGGATCACAGCCTGTGTTCCTTTCTAGGTTAGGGAACCACACCTTGCATATATCGGTTGTCATTCTGTGATGGTTGCAAACTGCCGTAATGCTGAAAGCTATGCCATTAGTATTTCAAATACCAGCAGGGTCACCCATGGTGGAGAGGTTTCAGAGGAGCTTCCAGACTAAGACAGACTAGGAAGAAGGACCTGGACACTCACTTCCAAAAAAATTGGCCACGAAAACCCTATGAATAGCAGTGGACCAATGGCTGATATAGAGCTGGAAGATGAGAGGATGGCACAAAAAGACCAGGCAGGGTTCTGATCTTCTCTACACAGGGTCACTAGGAGTCAGAATCGACTCCACGGCACCAACAACAAAGAAGGAAGATCTCTGGGAAATCTCCGTATCTAGAAAATAAATAACACACTTCTAAATAACCCATGAGTCAAAGGAGAAAGTAAAAGAAAAAGTGGAAAGCTGAATGAAAATAAATGAAGGAGGAAGAGTAGAAGAGAAACAAATAAAATCCAAAGTAAACAGAAAAAAAGGAATAATAAAGAACAGAAATAATAATTAACCCAGACTTGGATTTTCCATAAAAAGTGCTAGAAGACAATAAAGCAACGTCTACAAAGTACTTTGTTTCACAAAATATCACGCCAAACAAGTTGTCATTTATCTATAAAAGCAAGAAAAAGTAAACAAAAGCTCAAGAAAAAAAGAGCTCTGAGTCCTTCCTTGAGGGAAAAAATGTTTGATGACAAAATGCAGCCAATTGAGAGAGAATCAAAATAAACAATTAAGGAATGGGGGTAAAGTAATCGGTTGTAAGCATTTGACTCAATTAAATATAGAATTAAGACTGTAAGAACTGTGGTTGTAGAACAGAATGCAAATGTTTAAACACTGAAAACAAAAATAAAATAGAAATATAACTATGAAAAATCAAGAGGCAGGATGAAACACTGAGTGCTAATTTTCTCATTTTTGATACCACAGTAATGTTGCTTAAAAAAGGAAACACACAGTTTAGAAAAATTAATGGCTTCAATTTCCTAATCGTTTTTATAACTCTGTCCTAAATATCATCGTCTTAGAGGGCTATCAGAAGAAATATTTCTTGTAAGAGAAGAAACAGATATATGCCTATCTAGTGCTAAGGTGAAGAGCACCTGAGATTTATATTTTGAAAAATATAACTAGCTATCACCATAACCAGTAATCTCTAATCATCTACTAACAAGGAATTTGGTTTAAACATGAAAAAACTGAGTTTACATGCTATAAATGAGACACCTGCTCTGGAGATTTAAAAAAAATGTCAACACTTTATTTAAACCAAAAGAGAACGTTGGTATATGTATATTCCATTTCAGCTTTTTATCAGAAAAGTTTTTGATGTGAACTTTGCATTGTAGGTCCATTGCATTATGTGACAGAGAGAATGATCCAGATTTTGAAGTGTGTGTGTGTGTGTGTGTGTGTGTGTGTGTGTGTGTCTGTGAGGAAGATTGGCCATGAGCTAACATCTGTTGCCAATCTTCCTCTTTTTCCTTGAGGAAGATTGTTGCTGAGCTAACATCTGTGCCAATCTTCCCCTATTTTACATGGGTTGCTGCCAGAGTGTGGCTTGAGGAGTGGTGCTAGGTCCACACACAGAATCCGAAACGTTGAACCCCAGCATGCCAAAGTGGAGCGCATGAACTCAACCACTACGCGACCAGGCCGGTACCAAAGAGTCTGAATTTTCTTAGTGCTCATGACCATTACCAATTTATGGAAGAGTGGAAAGAAGACGACAATGTAGATCTGGATTATTTTACATAATTCAGACAGATGTCTTAATTATGGAACTTCACTGAACAGATATACTGAGTTGCTTCCTTAGATCAAGAACTTTTTATACCTAAAGAGCTCTCAGAATTTCAACTTATTAAACCTCAGTAGTTAATGCTGATGAGATGAGAGGACTGCTGACCCTATAGAATCTGAAAGTGTGGAGGAGTCCACCTGATTTGTTTAAATAAGCATAGATAAATATCTACTCAAGCTAAACTTGCAGTATCATAATATACTGTCATAATTTCAGTCAATATAAATAATATAAATAATTTCAAATTTTAAACCATGTGCTCTTTGAAATTCAGACTTACAGATGTAAGATAGTTTGAAATAGCACACAGATCCCTGCTAAAGAATCAAACTACAAAACATTAACAAAGAAATTAACAAGACATTAACCAAAAAATCAGATCATTTGGAGAAATAAAATAAAATAGAAGGTAATCAAGAAGGAAAAATTTTTAGTTTTTGAAATGTTTTCTCACACACTGGCAGAGGAGGTAACGTGACTTTCTTCTACATAATCCTCTCGATGTAAGCATTTATGTGACAGTTATAAAGAGGTAGGATTTCCTATACAGAGGAATCAATAACAACCTTGTAAAGCCTACAGCAGTGCACATAAACATGCTGTAGGAAATATTAACACTAGACTGAAAGAAATAATTAAATTCTCAACAAACATGTTCCTACTGGATAATCAATCTTTTACACGTCTCACCAGCACCAGCTGTTTCACAGCTCAGGTAGTGAATGGCAGCAGCTGTTATATCAAAACCATAGATTATATGCATATGAGGTGCTTTTAATTTTTCATAGGTATCTACTTATTTGTGACCAGACATGGTCAACTCATATTAAATAAACACAAGGTATTCAATGGGTGATTAATTCAGGAGGATTTTTAGTACAGTCTTATTTTAGAAATAAATTCTTAACCAATTATTTTTATGTCATAAGACAATAATTCAAATTACATATTGCCCTTGTTCTCAGATTTAAGAGATTTGTCCTGATCAATGTTTCTAAAATATTAAGTTAAATGGTAATTACTATGGAATAAATAGCAATTAAGATTTTTTTAGGCAAATAAGCTCAAACTGTTTGCAGTGAATATTTATACCACTAATATTTTCCGACACAATGCATGCATCATTCATAACAAGTAGCCTAAAAATATAAAATGTAAATTTGCAGAATTACCTCAAAAGATCTTAAGAAACTGATTTAATACAGAATTTGACAGTACTTGTTAAAGAAAAATCTATGAATAACATATCCAAAAAGAGGTAGACTTGAAGGTAAATAATATAAACTATGTTACCATACAGTGATCATATGTCCGTTCTGTATTTGTAATGGTGAACCTAACACATGCTTTGAGAAAAATAAGTAATTCGCAGCATAAGGGCTGGCCTCATGGCTGAGTGGTTAAGTTCCCACACTCCACTTTGGCAGCACAGGGTTTGCCGGTTCAGATCCTGAGCACGGACCTACGCACTGCTCATCAAGCCATAGTGTGGCAGCATCCCACATAGAAGAACTAGAATGACCTACAACTAGGATATACAATTATGTATTGGGGCTTTGGGGAGAAAAAAAACAAGAGGAAGATTGGCAACAGATGTTAGCTCAGGGACAATCTCCTCAAAAAAAAAGAAGAAAGAATTTGCAGGACAAGTAATGGACAACTATTTAAAAATTTACATCAACTAACAACTATAATTTATAGAGTAAATACGTAACAAAAATTTGAATTAAGTAAATACTTACTGCTATGTAATATGTACCAAAAATTTGAATTAGGTAAATACTTACCGCTATGTAATAAACTCTTGCTTTTTCAACCAACATCCAGTTTTTCTCCATATCAAGATGTTTTTCCTTTTTATAACAATTGGCAGCAGCAAGATTAGCTACAAGGGACCTACAACAACAACAAAAAGCATAGGTTTTACTTACACTGTTGCCAAACTTGTCAATTAACATTATTTTTGCAAATTTTGCTGTATATTGACTATAATAAATATATATAAAATTAATTTTGTTTTGGGAACTTTTTGAAACTTCTATGTGGCCTTTGAGAAAAACAAAGATGTTAATACATGTCCTAAATACGATGTGGTATTTTGAGAACCTGGCATTTAAGTTACATTTTGAAACTAACATGATACGACTATCTACTTTCTACATATTAATAGTTCAAAATGCAGTTAAGAAATATGCTACCATGCTGTTACGCAGAAAAAAATATATATATATGCTAGTAAAAACTTCATTTTTAAGTATCAACATGCTGTACATTTATTATTTAGTCTAATACTTTAGAAATCAAGTATGGGATTAATTTCACAAAACACACATATAAATGTAGACTGTATTTACTATGAGGAATTAATTTGCAAATCATTACATTTTAAGGACTGGAATAAATTTAAAGTAGTTTCTATAGTTGAAAACTCCCTGTGCTGGTTCAGTTTTACAGCTAAAAGATCTAAGCAGGATACTGCATTTAAAATCTTGCTGCAAATGTCACATAGAGCTTTTCATTATTGCCCAACAGTTAAACTTAATAAAATAATTATTTACATTACAAACAAATTAATAAAATACTTTCCTGGGGCCAGCCCCAGGGATGAGTGGTTAAGTTCGTGTGCTCCACTTCGGTGGCCTGGGGTTTCACGGGTTTGGATCTTGGGCGCAGACATGACACTGCTGATCAGGCCATGCTGGGGCAGCATCCTACATAGAGGAAGTAGAATGACCTACAACTAGAATATGCACTATTTCCTGGGGGGCTTTGGGGAGAAGAAGGAAAAAAAAAAAAGACTGGCAACAGATGTTAGCTCAGGTAACCAATCTTCAAAAAAAACAAAACCAAAAATCTTTCCCTCATCATTCTGACTCAAACTAGAAAATAACTTGCCAATTTTTCATTTTGCTAATCAAATGCTCACAGTTACGATTTTAAAAAATCCAAATATATCATCTCACCACTTGAGAATTTGGTAATATAGCTGGTTTCTCTGTTAAGAAAAAAATAGATCGATTCTCTTCCAAAACTCATCCACATGCCAACCGACTACTGAAGGATACATCTGTTTATATTCAATTAAATGAAGGAAAATAAGAGTAACACACACATTGATAAATTCATATGAAAAAATAACTGTTACATACTTTAGAATAATTAGGCCTAATTTATAAAAAATATTTTAGTAATCAAGACTTTAGTAAAATTTTGACAAAAATGGTTACTAAATAAAAGCAAACATTTCCAGTATCAGCTACTAAACTCAATTTCGATACCAAAACTACTCTTCGATAGGAAACTACATAACTTCTCCAAAAGAAAGATACACATATTCTTACCTTCCAAATGTATTTAGATACATTTGGAGAATGAGAACGTGGATTGGGAAGATTATATTATCCAAATTCTTTGATTCCCGAGTTTTGGATAGTGGCAGTAAGAGTTACCAGACCTATCTAAAACAATTTATCCAATTTTCTGAGGTTCCACAATTTGGACAATGAGTTAGACCGTGACTTCCAGTTTTTGACTTCCAATATCATCTGAACAAAACTGATCATTATAGGGGCCAGCCCCATGGCTGAGTGGTTAAGTTTGCTCGTTCTGCTTCAGCAGCCCGGGGTTTTGCCAGTTCGGATCCTGGGTGTGGACCTAGCACTGCTCATCAAGCCATGGTGAGGTGGCATCCCACATAGCAAAGCCTACAACTAGAATATACAGTTATGTACTGGGGGGCTTTGGGGAGAAGAAGAGAAAAAAGAAAAAAAGATTGGCAACAGATGTTAGCTCAGGTGCCAATCTTTAGAAAACAAACAAACAAAAACTGATCATTATAGGCAGATTAGTATATAAATTAAGCTGCTGGCATCTGGGAGACCTAATATTATCATAACAGTTCTTTAAAATAGCAATTTACCATATAAAAACAAGTTAGCAATTTTACTCTAGCCTGAGTGGTATCAGAGGCAAAACTTGACCCATTTCTGACTAATGAGAAAACTTCGCACCTGCACATAAAAGTTGGTTTTAGAAAAACTGAAAAAGGGGGCTGGCCCCGTGGCCGAGTGGTTAAGTTCGCGCGCTCCGCTGCAGGTGGCCCAGTGTTTCGTTAGTTCGAATCCTGGGCGCGGACATGGCACTGCTCATCAAACCACGCTGAGGCAGCGTCCCACATGCCACAACTAGAAGGACCCACAACGAAGAATACACAACTATGTACCGGGGGGCTTTGGGGAGAAAAAGGAAAAAATAAAATCTTTAAAAAAAAAAAAAAGAAAAACTGAAAAAGGAGAAAGATCTAAACAAGAATATTTCAAATATGTTTGAACAACGGATGGTTTTATTTATTGAAACTTTAAATTCATAAAGTTCTCCTACACACACAAAATAAAGTTACAGGAAAGGATTAAAAATGGGTTTGGCACTCTGTTTTTGCAAGTTAAATTTTAGTTATTTAATGACTACTGCCCAGAATACTGTCAGATCCTTAACATACATTCACGTTTGCTGGAGGTCAAGGAGTGAGCAAAAATAAAAGGAGTAAGAAAGGGGAATGGAGCAAGGGGAGGAGAAAAAACGGAGGAGATTAAGAAAGGAAGACAAAGAAGCAAATAGAAAGGAGGGAAAAGAAGGGAGACAGGGAATACAGGAGGACAGACTAAATATTTCCAGCTATGAGGAATACAAAATTTTAGTGAATCTCTATTTAAAAAGAGAAAATCTTTGGTGATTCTAACAATATAATAGCTAGGAAATTTACTTTATTTTTCCTTTGCAAAGGAGAAAAAAGCCTATGCTGATGAGCAATATGGTAAAAATGCTGTTAGCAACACATGAATGTATTGAAGGAAAATCTCCATGTAGCTGCAAAAAGCACAAATACAACCAATGCATGGAAGGCCCTGAGAGATATAGTTCAAATTCATATACAGAAGAATTCTCTAATAAGCAAAGTTGTAGAGAAATGTAATGGGTTGCTTCTTGAGAAGTGCATTACTCAGGACTGAAGTTTTTTAATATGGATGGATGACTATTTGCCAAAAATGCTTTAGATGTCCTAATTCATATGAGACTAGATATAATGTAGTATTTCATATATGTTAAAAAATACATATGTAGGGACTGGCCCCATGGCCGAGTGGTTAAGTTCATGCGCCCCACTTCAGTGGCCCAGGGTTTCACTGGTTCAGATACTGCGCACACACATGGCACCGCTCACCAGGCCACGTTAGCTCAGGTGCCAATCTTTAAAACAAAAAGAAATATGTATATATGTATTTGAATATTCTACTCTCAGGATATGGTGAAAAGAACATTCTTTCTAATGCCAGTTTGGCAAGAAACTAGCCACAAGACATTGAATAAAATGCTTTCCTTTTCTGATCCTAATTATAAAAAGTAGAGATTAGACTAGACAATCTCAAAAATTTCATTCTCATATGCCTCATGAAGACAACAGCAGGTTCAACAAAGGAAATTTTTTTAAAATAAGAAAAAATGATACAAGGAAGAAGAGTTTATTAAATATTAAAAGCAATTATAAACATGAGATCTAAATTCCAAATTCAGATTGGAATTCAGAGTATACCAGTGTTTAAAAAGCCAATTAGTACAGGGCTTCCCTTGGAATTACACTGACCTGTTGTCATCAGTGATGCACACAGCACAGGTTCCTGTTGGTTGCTCATTCTGTTCATAATAATGAGCATCCACATGGACTTCAGCAGTTTTTTTCTTCAGGATCTCCCCAAATTTATCTATTCCGATGCATCCAAAAAATGTTGCTGCTTTGTGTGGTTGCTGAATCATCCACTGAAAAATAGGAACATAAATAATATTAATGGGTCAGAAAAATAGAACACATAGTTCAGTATTCTGCCATAGATGGTGGCATAAAAGGGATGCTTAGAAGCTGTGGCAGTTATGAATAGAATTCCAACCCTGTATTAGAATAATAAATCTAATATAACCACCACATAAAATGTTATTATACTACTTTCAGGGAGAGAAACAGAGCATAGCGGTTAAGAGCTCAGAATCTAAACTCACACAGACCTTACGTCAATGCTGGCTTGATATAGGAAAATAATAGTGAGTCCCAACAGAAGTAGTATAGCATTGTCATTAAAAGCCCAGATAATATGTATTAGCAGTGGTTGTCACTATTATTGTCATACTTGTAGTAATTCATATATAAGTTAAGCTAAACTATGCTCATGTCTAATAAATTGTTTTAAAAATTCAGAAATAAAGTGTTAAAAATTTCAATTCTAATCTTATCATTTCATTAGTCTCATAAAATTTAATTTCTCTGCCATAAATTAGTGACAGTGGATTTCTTTCAAAATGCATATTTTTCACTGATATGAAATGTTATCTTTCATAATTAGTTCAAATTCCTGAGGTTTCTAAAACTTCTATTAGCTATCCTAAAGCCACCATCGATTTTGTTTCTAACACTTATAGTTAGCAAAATACAAAGTCAAAAGACAATAAAATCTTATCATATTCTCAAATATTTGGAGTATAAAAGAAATGCATGTATATTTGAGAGTTAAAGGAATGAGGAGAGAAACAGAAGGTAACAGAGAGAAAAGCATAAGATAAAGATACAGTAACCGTCTGATGATCTAGCAATCTGACTTCTAGAGATTTATCCTGAAGATACATGTCCACAAATGTAAAACAACACATGTATACGTATTCTTTGAGACATTATTTGTAATAGGAAAATGTTGGGAACGACCTAAATGTCCATCCGTATAAGACTGGTTGAATAAACTATGATAAATCTATTCTGTGGTATACCACACAGCAATTTAAAACAAAAAAGAAAAAGGAAAAGCTGTATGGAATCATCCATCTATATGGAGTAATTGCCAGGATATTTTGTCAAGTAAAAAATAAAAAAGAGCAGGGTTCAAAAGTGTGTATGAGTGTATATGGTTTAAGAAAGAATTAAGAACATATATTCTTTTAGTATATAAACATATTCTTTTAGAATTTACATGTAATTTTAAATTTGGTTCTTCTACAAAAGGAAACATAGGAAAAATAAACCAAAAATTAAAATTGTTTTCTATAAGGGTGGGTGGCAAGGAATGGAATACAGAAATAGGGAAGAAGAAAGACTTCTCTGAATGTAATACTTCACATGAACTTGACTTTTCAAATGTTAAAATTTTACTTTTTTGAAAACGAAATTCAATTTAAATTTCAAATTCAATTAAAAGTGGTAAAGTTTAATACAATAGAAGTAAAGAAATCAAAGAAAATATCAAATTGCGACATAACCACAAAGAAAAAAATACAAACAACTTTTCAACATACTGTTAACTTTTCAACCTACTAATACAAGGAACAAAAACAAAAAAGTCTTGAACTTTAATAGTAGGTTTATTGTTGGTAACGACATTGGGTAAAATTATTTTGCGTCTATTGTAGGACAGTGAAATGGACATAAAGTTGATGTCGCTGGGAAGCAGGCTTGAACTGCTGTGAACTAGGCTTGCAGGATAGGAGAAGGACAATACAAATATGGAATGGGGCAAAGGAAGAATGTTCCAAGCAAGAAATTTGAGGGAGACTATCTCAATCAAATGATTTAACTTAGTTTCTTCCCTTACTAAAGATGCTGACATTATATGCCTCCTGCTATGATGCAATGAGAAATACGAAGTATCACTTTTATATAGTATTCTTGTCAAAAATGTTTAACCTGAATCTAATCATGATGACACAATCAGGTAAGTCCAGATTATGGCATATTTTATAAGTAACTGGCTTGGACTCTCAAAAGAAGGAAATGCCTAGAAAGACATCCCACAACCCCCCTAAAAAAGGTGGAAATATTGTTGTAGATCAAAGTAAATTAATGAATATGACAAATACACACACTGTGTAATCCTTACTGGGTCTTGGATTAAGAACAAAATCATGGGGCCGGCCCCGTGGCCAAGTGGTTAAGCTCGAGCACTCTGCTGTGGCGGCCCAGGGTTTCATGGGTTCAAATCCTGGGTGTGGACATAGCACTGCTCATCAAGCGATGCTGAGGGAGCATTCCACATGCCACGACTAGAAGGACCCACAACTAAAAATACACAACTAGGTACCGGGGGGCTTTGGGAGAAAAAGGAAAAATGAAATCTTAAAAAAAAAAAAAAAAAGAATAAAATCAAACAGCTATAAAGGACACTAGTAGAATAATTGTTGAAATTGGAATACTTATATCAGAAAATAGTACTGTATCAATTCTAAATTTCTCAAACAGAGGATAAATACTTCAAAATGGTTTGGATGAATTAATTAATTAATTAATTAATACAAAGAAAGAGAAGCAAATGTGTTAAAATTTTAACAACTGGTAGATCTATGTGTGAAGGGTATAGGGAAGTTCATTTTACTATTCTTTCTACTTTTTCTGTAAGTTAGGAAATTTTCAAAATTAAAGAGTGGGTCAAAGATATTATAACGAAATCAATCATTCCATTTAAAGACTAGTAATAATTTGAAATTAATTTATTCAATCTTGGATATTATCAATCCATTTATTAAAATGAGTAAATCACATCAAGCAGTTAATATCTTAAAATGCATCAATATTAATGCCTAACAGATTTTAAATACTTTAAACTAGACTTAGGGAAAGTATAAATTTAACAGCAGAGAATATGTATTGTTCTATAAATTACTTTTAGTCATGTAGAAAGGAGGGTTAAATGATCAGCTATGTCTCTTTTATGTAGAAAAAACAAGCCAACAACAAATTTTACTATGATTATTTAAATAACTTAATATGCTATCAAAATAATAGAAAACCATTCAGTGAAATTGAAGTCATCATAATCAAACTTTACATATTCAAACTATAATCTGAAAAGGGGGCTATATCAGCTCACTACCAGGCTTAAATTTGACTTATAACACTTCCATAATTGGTATTTAAATGAATTGAAATATCTCGATTATGAATCAATATTCCTTATACCTGCAAGACAAAAATGGACAAATAATACAGATATTCAGCAGGTTTTGTTATAATTCCACTATTGAAAATTTCACCACAATGGCTAACATTCTGGCTATTTCTGATATTAGCATACCAGGACACTGAACAAAATGTGAGAACCTTATTTTTGATCAGTTATTTCCACTCAAAAGTTAGTCAATCTAGAGGCTAGCCCAGTGGCATAGTGGTTAAGTTCGTGCACTCTGCTTTGGCAGCCCAGGGTTCACAGGTTCGGATTCCAGGTGCGGATCTAGCATCACCACTCATCAGGCCACGCTGCGGCAGCATCCCACATAAAACAGAGGAATATTGGCAACAATGTTATCTCAGTGACAATCTTCCTCACACACACTCACAAAGAAGTCAATCTAAAAAATGCAAGTTTAGTAAGCCAAAGTAGATACACAAAAGGAATAGAAGCCATGTTTACTGCACTTAATAATCTAGCTGAGTAAGTAAAGATATAACTAAGAAAGCTGAAATAGATGAAAAATATCAACGTTTTTAGTTTCCAAATTAATTTGTTAAGAGTTCTGTTAAAGTTAGAGTTGTCCTAAAATTTTCTCTCAAACACAACATTACCAACACCTAACCAATTTCCTACCATTCTGACATCCAATCAATAAATATTTAGTGGGTGTCTACTAGAGGATAAAAAGATGAAAATAACAGTGTCCCTAATACGAAGTCACAACTGCTACTTTTTCAGATTCTCCAGGAAAGAGATTTAACCATGTTTTCATATTTCTTTTAGCTAAAACAAATGGCCCAGCTTCTCTTTGTTTATATACGTATAGTATATCCTTAAACACCTATCTTTAACTTCCCCTTCAGCCATGAGGGAGCAGCAGGGTCTAGAATTACTCTTGTGCTGTCAATAACTAGAAAACAAAACCAAAAGGAAACTACAGAATTTTCAGACATTGGACAACAGGCAGAGAAGGGCTGTGATCTCTGACAGATAAGAAACAAGGTGAGCCCTGACATCATGCAAGCTCTATGCCAAGAGGCAATTTCCAGACTAAATGCTGCAGGTACAAAGAAGCCCAGCATTCTCACTGAAATGAGGGGACAGAGATAAGTGTTCAAAGAAGAAAAAGAAGGCTAGCAATTACGGAAAAGAGTTTCAGAGAGGAATAAGCTGAAATCCATACAGAATAACTCTTGAGGCTTTGGCTGGATACCAACCTGTGCATGCTTAAGGAATATATGAGATCATAGGGAATCTAAATAAATGCTCTAGGATTAAAAAGTGAGTTTATCAAGGTCTCAGGATTCAAGATCCATTCACAAAAGTATAATATAATTCTATATACTATCAGGGAACAGTTGAAAATTAAAATGAAGAAAACGTCATTTACAATAGAACAAAAAATGAAACACATTGGGACAAATTTAAGAAAACATGTGCAAGACCTATACATAGAACACTACAGAAATTCGGTGAGGAAAAAAAAGCCTACATATATGGAAAGCTATAGTACTATGTTTATGGATTAGAAAACTCAATATTCTTAAGACAGCAAGTCTCCCTAAATTGATTCATAGATTCAATGAAACACCAATCAAAATCTGTTTCTTTCCTATGAAAGATCAGATTCCTGCTCTGCCTGTTGTGAAATGTCTGAAAATTCTGCCATGTCTGCAAAATTTTCATAAATGTTATTAAGATATCAAAAAGCAGATTCTAGGGGCCAGCCCCATGGCATAGAGGTTGAGTTTGGTGCACTCCGCTTTGATGGGCCAGGGTTCACGGGTTCAGATCCCGGGCACAGACCTACACCACTCATCAGCTGTGCTATGGTGATCATCCACGTATAAAATAGAGCAAGACTGGCCCAGATGTTAGCTGCTGAGGGCTAATCTTCCTCAAGCAAAAAAAGAGGAAGATTGGCAACAGATGTTAACTCAGGGCAAATCCTCCTCATCAAAAAAAAAAAAAAAGAAAGAAAAGAAAAAAAAGAAGCTGATCACATATTCAATAGTAAAAGAAAAAGGAACAAGAATAGAATAGCCAAAGGTTAGGAGGTATGTCAGTGACGGAAATCAACATTGCCAAATCCCAATTTCTTCAAATATAAAATGTGGAATATAATCTAAGATCTTGTAAGGATGTTTTAAGAATTAGAAATAGACTAACAAGACGTGCACTTCAGTTCATCTATTATAGTTGGATCACTTTTATACAAATGAAAGAGCTTCACTATACTATAAATAACTACACCTAACTGGAGAACAAGAAAAGCACAGGCATAATTGGTAACTTCAAATAAATACGTGGATTAGGGTCAGGCCCAGTGGCTAAGTGGTTGAGTTCGCACGCTCCACTCTGGTGGCCCAGGGTTTCAACGATTCGGATCCTGGGCGCGGACATGGCACGGCTCATCAGGTCATGTTGAGGCAGCATACTACATGCCACAACTAGGAGGACCCACAACTAAAATATACCGCTATATACCGGGGTATTTGGGGAGAAAAAGCAGGGGAAAAAAAAAAGATTGGCAACAGTTGTTAGCTCAGGTGCCAAAAAAAAACCACGTGGATTAGTTGAATTCAATTTTAAAAGCAATACTAAAGGCAGAATGTTACCAGAAAACATCCAGGAGGGAGATTAATTGCAGCTGAGGGGATCAGAAAAGGCTCCCAGAAATGGGTGACATTATCAATCAGTTTTTGAACGATGGGTATAATTTTCAAAAATGGCTATGACTTGGAAAGAAAGTAGAGGCATAGAGTACTTGCCTCCTTTCCTGTCTTAGGAATTTAATCATGGTGTCCCTAAGGCAAAAGAAATTCCATTTAAGTAGTTAGTTCCAAACAACTTAATAACTATTATTTTGTAACAATTTAGCACCTGTTGCGTGCGGCAAAATTCTCAAACCTTGGAATCAGGTGGTGATCACCACCCTCATTTCCTATTTCACATTGATTTTTGTGCAGTACCTGTTTCTTAATCACAGAAACTACCAAAAACCAGTTTTGCAGAGTATATGATACAACCAAAAAGAATGCAGCAATTTAATGTTAGAACGGAAACACCTGGCCAATAGGCACATGAAAAGATGCTCATCATCGCTGATCATCAGGGAAATGCAAAACTACACCAAGATATCACTTTACACCCATTAGAATGAAAAAAATATCTAAATCTAATAGTAACAAATGTTGGAGAGGTTGTGGAGAGAATGGAACCCTCATACACCGCTGGCAGGAACGCAAACTAGTGCAGCCACTATGGAAAACAGTATGGAGATTCCTCAAAAAATTAAAAATAGAACTACCATACGATCCAGCCATTCCACTACTGGGTATCTATCCAAAGAGCTTGAAGTCAGCAATTCCAAAAGTTCTATGTGCCCCAATGTTCACTGCAGCATTAGTTACAATAGCCAAGACATGGAAGCAACCTAAGTGCCCATCAACAGATGAATGGATAAAGAAGTTGTGGTATATATATACAATGGAATACTACTCAGCTGCAAAACAGAACAAAATCATGCCATTTGCAACACATGGGTGGACCTTGAGGGAATTATGTTAAGTGAAATAAGCCAGTTAGAGAAGGATAATCTCTGTATGACTCCACTCATATGAGGAATTTAAAAATGTGGACAAAGAGAACAGATTAGTGGCTACCAGGGGAGAGGTGGGGTTGGGGGTGGGCACACAGGGTGAAATGGTGCACCTACAACATGAATGACAAACATTAATGTACAACTGAAATCACACAAGATTGTAACTCAATTAAAAAAAAAAAGAAGGAAACACCTGGAGCTAGTGGTGCATGCTGTATCTGACAGATGTCACTGTTTGCCTAGAAAATTTAAAATATCCTACAGACCCAATGTGGGTTTGCTACAGCACCCAAGGAGCCTTTGAACATAGTTTGGGAAATAAAGGATTATAGCGTCGACAAAAACAATGAAAAAGAGAAATAAAGAATTAATAGGAGTATAATGACAGAGCTGCTATATGCAAGGGAAGAAACTGATGGGAAAAGTAGATCTAGGCCAGATCATTAAATGCCACTTTAAGAAGTTTAGGCAGCATTCTGTAGGAAGAAGGATGGGCTTTTGAGCAAGAGTGAGATGATAAGAGCTGATGCGTCATTAACGTAAGGGATCAGGAGGAGAACACTTACAACTGAATTTAAACAGGGGCTGAATAAGTTACATATTAAGCTTCACATGAAGAGTCTTTAACAACATATGGAAAGATTTCTATTAATTATTAACTTCACCTTCCAGGTGCATTTCCTTTTATCAACTAAATGCAATATTTAGGACAATATAACTGACAATGATTTTCAAGAGCCAGTCACTTCTAAGATAGTGCTATATACTTTAATTCACGTCAGAATAGAATGATGAAGAATGACACCTAGATGCTAAAATAGTTGCAGAATAAGCCAAAAATAAGAAATTTTATACCAGAAAACTCAATAAGCCATTTCAGGAAAACTATAAAGCACAACTAACAGAAATTAAATGTCAAAACTGGGAAATAGCAACAAGCAGATTGCAAAGGGAGATGAGGAAATCAAAACTGAAGTAGTTGGTTAGGAAAACAGCATATATCACATAGTTTAAAGGACTCATTCTTTCAAATGACTGATATACTACCAAGTGAGACAGAGTAAAACACGAAATTTTCATAAATATTATTAAGAACCAATTCTCCCTGAATAACTAGTACATTATACTCCTTTCCTGCCAAAACTGCTCTATTTCCCAAGTTGGCAAGCATCCTATTAATAAAAATTGATTCCAAATAATCCTATTATTATCTCCATCAATGGTTCTTTTGTATTTTTATTGTTAAATACCTGTTAACATCTGTTTCTCAGAAGAGATTTTGGGAAACTTAGGCCTAACAGGAAAAAAACATAAATCTTAGACTCAGATGTATGTAAGTTCATTTAGCCATTTGATGATAAATTACACCGTCTATCAGAGATATATTTTTTGCAGAATTATTCTGAGAATTGAACAACAAAATGTAAGCAAAGTGCCTAAAGCAATGCCTGTTAGCAAGTACTGATGATGATGACAATTAACAGGCCACTGATATGATAAAAAGAATTTTTAGTCTAACTTCTTTCAACTCATTCCATAAATATTTTCTGATCACCTACCATTTGCTGAACATTACTGTAGTAAATAATGGATAAAGCAGCCTTTCTCTATTTCTTTCATAGGCTTCTTTTCTCCCCATCCCTTAGCGTTCCATAGGCCTGGATCTAAGGATTATCTGCTCTTCTCACCTATATGTTTTCTCCAAATATGGTCTAATCTACTCCCACAGTTTCAATTACCATGTATACACTGAGACTCTTCATCTCTATTTTCAGATTACTGACCTGAACCTTCAAATACCTATAAACTCTATTTTGCCTACTAACTCTACATACTTCTACTTCTCTCTATCTCCATTATTTCTACTTTAGTGCAAGTCACCGTCTTCTCTCAGCCTACTGCCAGTGTCTTTAAAATTTTTGTTGTTGTTGAAATATATTCACATACCATAAAATTTACCACTTTACAGTGTTTCCCTTATAGTTACAAGCTTATGCAACCATCACCACTATCTAACTCAAGAACATTTCAACACTAAAAAAAGAAACCTGTGCCCATTAGCAATCATTCCCCATTCTTCTCCCCTACTCTATCTCCCACAATCATTTGCAATAGTTTTTTAACTCATTTCCCTGCCTCCAGTTCTGTTTCCCTCCAATCCACTGCACTTTTAATGATCTTTCAAAAATGTCCTTCAATACTTACCCATTTCTCTTAAGCAAAGTTCAAACATAAACTTTATTGAACCATCTACTGCCTCTCCAAGTTCATCCTACAGTATTACTCTCTTGAATGCAATGTTCCAGCACAGTGAATACTTCATTCCATTTGTATTCTGTCTCATGTCTTTCCAGCTTCCTACTTAGGTGTTAGGCCTCACTTTCTTGGTAAACTTCCTGAACACTAGAGTATACGCCCATGTCTCATGTTGCCAGAGGAAACTGTATCAATCCTACCACAAAATTAATTCAACATAATTGTAATTTCCTGTTCAACACACTGTTTTCCTGGCTTCTTTGATGTATTTCTACATCTAGAAGTGGGTCTGTCATTTTATGCACTTAATAAATATTTGTCAAATAAATGAACAGGAAACCCATAATTCTTTCTTCATAAAGCTTACAATTTAGGGTTACATAAAAATTACAGAAAAAAGTACATTACTATAAGATACACAGAGAAAAAGTTATTGTAGCAGCTGGGAGTAGCATGTACCTTAGACTCTGGGGAGTGGACAAAGATTTCCTAAGGGAAATACAAGAAACTGTGTCCAGGCTAAAACTTGTAGGAATTATGGGACATGGTGGGTCTTGGATGGAATACTTAATTTTCAAAGGAAGAAGGATGACAAAGAAGATTAGAAGTAAAAAGGAGACTATTGGAATTATAGAACTAAGAGTAAATTCAGTACTCCAAAGGGATTTTGGTACCTTATAAATGCAATGAATAAAGATGAATAAGAAAAGTTCTTAGAATCAAAATGCTTATAATCTCTTCTGTAGTCTAAAGATATAGCATTTTCTAAAGCACACAATAAATGCACACTGAATGTATTCTACTTGGAGATATCATTAGTGATATAACCATTAAACCCGTTTAAAGATTCAGCATAGGACCTGGGATAAGGTTAGCACAGAATAAATTTTAAACATTATTATAATTCCTACTCTTGTAATTATTATATCAGCATCAACAACACTATTGTTATTGCTATTTCGAAGAGAAATTGTTAAGTATTTAGAATAATAATAAGGAGTCTGAATGTAATCTTCTAAGAAGATTTGTAGCCCACCCGAGGTCCATGGGCCCCTACTAGTGCAAGGTATGTGTGGGATGAAGGGCGAAATCTATGAACTCCCTAAAATGATAAAGAAACTGAGACGCATTTTTTAGAGGAAAGGATTCACAGATTTCATCAGATTCGTAAAAGGGACTGGGCCATCCAGACCAAAGAGAAGGAGACACGGGGAGAAGGTAGCTATAGCGAGGGAGGAAGATCTTTTTTTTAACTAGGTTATAGGACGGAACCAAATTAACCAAGAAAACCATTTAATCCAAAGATATCCAAATTAAAAAATATTGTAGAAGTTATGTGTCCTTAAAACAACTTATATTATCTGAAACTGTTACTAAATTAATTTCTTTAACTATCAACAATAACTAGCCTGGATTTATTTCCATAGGTCTCCAAAACCAGGGGATAAAAAATAACACAATGCATGAGTATGGTGTTATAATAGGTTTCAGGTTTTTAATCAACTTGACTTTCACCAGAAGCCTTTAAGCAACAAGATTTCTAACAAGTGGATAGTATATATTCTACTTCTATGTCCTTCCAAAATTTTAAAAATCATGCCTACTTTTAGTTTCTTGTTTACATACAATGAAGCCTACATTTTAGGTTGGGGAAAAAAAATCTCTTAAAGTGAACTCAGATCTTTTAAAAAAACCTCTGGAAAATGTTTTCAGAAATAGAATTCAATATAGCATTTCCACAACATTAATGGAAATTGTTAAATTCCTTTACATAATGAAATGATGTTCTAAATATATATGGCAATATGTTGATGGGGTTCAGGACACGCTACACCAAATTATGGCACATTGGCTGAAGGAATTTGAGAAAATGGCAGAAACAGGAAGGTCATTCTGACCCTCCCTTCCCTTCTCCCCTGAAACAGGTCATAAAATCCTCATGTTAGACGTGTCCTCTCTATACCTAGAGGAAAAGAACATCTTTATGTCTGAAGACAAAAGGATGCCAAGAACTCTAACTAAAAGACCTTGCTAAGTCTCCCCCAGTTTACTATACTTGCCTCATACTTTCTGACCTATCACATTTCCACTAAATTTCCCACTCTTCATCAAACCTAGCATAAAAATACTCAGGCCAAATTGTTTCTTCAGCTCTTCATTTCCTTATGAAAGCTCCCACGTCACATAAAATTTATGTTAAATAAATCTGTATGCTTTGTCAGTTTAATTTTCAGACCCAGCCAGGGACCCGAAGAGGGTTAAGGAAAACTTTTTCCTCCCCTATAACCCACAAACAACTTCAAATTAAAGGAGATTGTAGTAATAGCTGTTCTAGAGTTTAAAGAACATTTTTATTCATCTATATATTTCATTATAATTTAAAATAATTTCCAAAATCATTTATCATTTTCCCCATATATTCCAAACACCTTCCCCTGACAACTTAAGAAAAACTGTGCTAACACCAGATATAAACCAAAGGTTCAGCTGAAAAACACTATAATTAGCTAAAGATGAGTTAGAAACAAAAATACAGTTAAGAGCTAAATTAGTGAGTACTTACTATACATTGGGCATTACGCTAGTTCTTTACCCACTACGTTATATCAGTTAATCTGATCTACCAAGCACGAGGTAAATACTATTCCAGTCTCACAAGTGAGGAAAGAGAGAGTAGGTCAGTGGCAAAGCTCAAGTCTCTATGATTTTAGAAGATATACTCTCATTCTTTACTCTAGATATGAGGAAAGAAAGGGAAGTAAGGAAAATCATACTAGAATGAGTGTCATCAGACCTTAGACATAGGGCTGGCTTGGAAAAGAGTAACTGTGTAACCTCATATAAGTAACAATCTCTCTAGCTATCATTGTCCTAACTTGTAAAAGTGAGAAAATTCTAGTGATTTTCTAAGAGATCTATCACTTCAAGCTATGAAAAAGCAGAAAAATATACTATATATAAAACAAGAAAATAAACACCATAGAACTTTATTGTGGCCAATTACAACTGGGACAGAGGGGGCTGGCCTGGTGGCGCAGGGGTTAAGTTCGCACCTTCTGCCACTTCTCGGTGGCCCGGGGTTTGCCAGTTGGGATCCCGGTTGCAGACACGGTACCACTTGGCAAAAACTATGCTGTGGTAGGTGTCCCACATATAAAGTCGAGGAAGATGGACATGGATGTTAGCTCAGGGCCAGTCTTCCTCAGCAAAAAGAAGAGGATTGGCAGTAGCTAGCTCAGGGCTAATCTTCCTCAGACAAAAAAAAAAAAAAAAGAACTGGGACAGAGAGGTGAGGACAGTAAAAAACCTTTAGAATAAACCACAGTGGTCTTTAGAGGTAACAGTGTCACTCAGATGCTTTTGCCGAGAAATTCTACAAAATCCACAGAGAAGCAAGTCACCTAATAACTAAAGAGTAAGAGAAGAATTGAGAAAAATCCTAACCCTTTACTATCTCTAGCATTCACGTTATAAAAAGCAAAGTCCCTCAAGGCAGTCAACATCTGCCCATCAACACCTATCAGCAGCAACATCAAAAACATAACGCAAAGGCCAAGTCAAAGTTTAAGACAATGATGAACTATGACAGCCTCTATTAAATTACCCCTTCCTTCAAGGTGTGTTTGATCAAAACAGTAAAGTTATTTTCACTCAGTCACATAACAAGCTATTTGTTGAGACTGAAACATCTGGTCAATATCTCCTAACACTGCAATTTCATGCACAGTTAGCATAAGGACACGTTTCTTCTCCTCTTCTTTCAGAGACCATAACGGTGGCACATATGGCTGATCATTTCATTCAAAGAGGATTCAATTCAAGGCATCACACACAATCGTCTGTACTTTATGGTGTTTTAAGTCTACCTCCGTAGTTTTGCATCATCATTGCTCACTGATGTTCTCTTCTACTATAAAAGCCTGCAAATATGACAGAACACTTAAAGCTTAACAGCTTTCCTCCACTGGAGTTAGAAAGCATTTAAGGCAAAGAATCTATAAAGTGGCAGGTGGTTTTCTATTGCTAAAAACTCCCAATACATTAAACTATTTACCATTTTATTTACTATTTAAGCAAAGATCTAGCACAGATTAGGAAAGTAATTTTTAATGACAAATCAAATGCTTAACTTTCTGCATGAAAGATCTATGAAAGTATACTCTTTTGGTATAATTTTAAATTATAATAAATGACTTGAAAACAATATCACAGGAATATTTAAAAATTAATTTTAACAGGGGTTATCAGACTTTTTTTAAACTTCACAAAGAGCAATTCTATAAGAAAATAAGAATGCTACAATTTTATCAGTCCAATATGCTGAAAATTTTCCATTTGAAATTCATTGATTTGTTGTCATGGTAACAGGGCTCTTTCTTAAACACTTATAGTAGTAAACCTGAACTCATACCATAGACTTCTCTTTTCCCCTTTCTTCCTTTAGGATAATAGCTTCAAAGGAAAAATTGGGTGGAGGTAGGGGACATCTTTAAAGCTACTGTTTCACATCTCCTTTGTCACACCTCCCTGATAGTATAGTAGTATAATTGCATGAGGATAGTTACCTTCTGAAATATAAGATTTGCCTAGACATTAATAACTAAACAAATTTCAATGAGGAAATATTCTTCTAGTGATAAAGAATTACTTATGACCATCTTACAATAAGTAGCATGCAATGGCTGATTAAAGAAGGAGAATATCACCATGACCGAATTGAAATCTAAGTTAAAAGTAATGTCCAGGGCTGCTACTCTAGCATATAATTTAAATATTTTGTTTGTTCATTTGTTCATTAATTTAGTCAGTCAATCCAATCTAAAGTCATTTATGGAACACTTCTGTGGGCCAGACACCACGCTGGCACTGAAGCATAAATGTGAATAAGTCAGACATGGTCCCCATCTCATGGAGATTCCAAACAAGATAAAACACAAAGCAAACAAAGCATTAAACAGAAATAAAATAATTGTAAGAAAAGCTATAAAGGAAAAAACAAATAGCTGAGAAAGACAATGGGTGGAAGAAGGGCAAGGAAAGAATCTACTTTAAATAGGCCTATCTGAAACACAAAATATGCAAAAGAGCTTATCAGACAAAGAGTGAACTTGGGGGTTGAGGAGTTTTCCAAGTGCAAAGCTTCTGAGGCACAAAGGAGTTCGGCATGTTCAAAAAAACTGAAAATCAGTGTGGCCAGACCTCAGTGAGGGAGATGGAGGGTAGCTAAGATAAATTTGGAAAAATATGCAGATTCCAGATCAAGCACACCTTGTTGGGTACGAAGAGGAGAATAAATTTTATCTAGGGTGCAACAGGATGCCACTGAAGGGTTTTTTTAAACAAAAAAGCAAAATTATGGAATTTAAATAAAGATCACTTTCGCTAGTGTATAAAAAGGGATTTTTATACTGTATATAAAAGGAGAGGCAATAAGAAGATCAATTAGGAGGGTGTTATTCACATCCCACAGACAGTCCTTTGGAAAAGCTTATTGGCTCTATTCTCAAATTATTTCCGGATTTTAACCACTTTTTTTTCCAACCACTTTTCTTTAATTCCACTGTGACCACCCATCCAAGTTACCATAACATCTTGCCTAGACTGTTGCAAACTGCCTAATTCCCATGCTTCCATCCTTGACATTTTCCTTTTAAAATTTAAGTCAGCGCATGTCATTCCTTTGCTCAAAACCCTGCAATACTCTCCACATCACTCAGTAAGAAGCAAAAGTCATTACATTAGTCTACGATGCCCTACAGGATCCAGCCACTCTCCTTTACCTTCTGTTGCCTCTCTAACCTCATCTGCCGCTCGTCATATTCTGGTTCGACTACAGTGATCCTTGCAGGATTTTGAAACATGCCAAGCATGCCGTCCCTTAGCAACTGCTAACATCTCTACTAGACTGGACTTCCACAGCTAGCCAGATGCCTCCTCCCTCATCTTGAAAGTCCTTATTCAAATCTCACCTTCTCAGCGAAACTCTTGCCCACATACCCTACTTAATATTGTAAAACGCTCCTTTCGTTCCAACATTCCCGAAACCATACTCTTCTACTTTTTATCCCTATTCTTTATCACCTTCTAACTTGCTTCTGTAGTACATTTATTATATTTCACCCTCCCACTAAAATATTAGCTCTATGAAGGCAGGAATTTTTATCTGTTTTGCTTACTGATGTATCGCCAGAACTTGACATATAGTAGATACCCAATACGGATTTGATGAATTGTATCTTATTAACAGATCAATAGATAATAAAAGAGACATCAATAGATACCAAAAACTTATTTTGATGATATGCATCACATATTCCTAAAACAATGTACTTGTTTATTTTAAAACAATGAGGGGCCAGCCCCATGGCTGAGTGGTTAAGTGTGGGTGCTCTACTTTGGTGGCCCAGGATTTTGCTGGTTCGGATCCTGGGCACAGACATGGCACCACTTATTAGGCCATGTTGAGGCGGCATCCTACATACTACAATCAGAACGATCCACAACTAAAATATACAACTACACTCTTTCAACTCACACTTTAACCAAAAATGTAAAAAGAGCAGAAAAGTAGAAAATTCAGCTACTTATATTTTAGTAACTTTATGACAGAGATAGATTTCCTAACCAGGGCATGAACACCCAATAGTACAAAGGAAAATACTGACAGCATGACTCGATAAATCTTAAGATCACTATACAGGAAAAAGAAGTGTATGTATGTGATGGGGGTGGGGCGCACATGGGGGAGTTTGATATCCTTAATGTACAAAGCACTCTCAAAAATCACTAAGAAAAAGATCTGCAAGTTTGTCACAAGGGTGGTGGTGCTTGATAGAGTGATGTCCACCGATATAGATGATAATACATATATTTCTTTAAGGTAAGCAAAGAATACAAGCATTTCAAATACCGAGAGGGCTATCTATAGTAAGAAAAATGGCAGCACTTTGAAAAAACAAGAGCAATCTTCATTGGCTTTCAAATCTGTATTAAGGATGCCACTGTTGAAGCTATTTCCTATTCAAGAGTGAGGATGCCACAAGGTCTTTCAAGAAGCTCCCTTTGCCATTCTCACGATACTGCTGAGGTGCTTATGCCATTCTGGTCGTTCCTGATTGACTCTAATAAGAGACTAGCTTTGAGCCTGCCTATCTACCATAGGTAAATAAGTGGTAACAACTACGTCGGAGTCCCAAGTGTTGATTTGTGAAGCCAGGTGAATCAAAGCACAATTTCCCAGGCATATCCCCTATCTCTGGTGGGCCCACACTTTAGCCCACCTGTACCTATTCTTAGAATGAAATAAACAGGAAAGGACAATAATCATATATATTTTTTGCAGAGTAACATCAGATAATTAAAATGTACAGAGTTCTTTTAGAAAAAAGATTTACATGCAAAGAGATCAAGGAGAATCTTGTTAGTAAGTTCAACTGTAAGATCACTAAAGTTAAAATGTTATGAGGCAGCTACCAGGGAATTATACATCTGTTAATCCAAAAAACTTCTATTAAGCTCTTATTATATCTAAAGTACTCTGTGAGGGAATACCAGCGTGAATAAAACCTTGAGGAGTTCACAGTCTAGGTGGAGGAGGCAGCATGGAAACCGAAATACAATGAGCATTATAACAGAGGAATGCACAAAATATTCTGAAAGCATGAAGAAGTTTGGGGAGTAATGAAAAAGTCAAAGATAAAATGACAAGCTAGTTGTTGATGGTTGATGATTTGACCAGGCTGAAAAGAAGAAAAATAAAAGTAAATTACAAACAGAGATACTCACACGTGTAAAAACAGAGAGGGATATCATGTTCATGGCTTACTCAGGGAATTAGTAAGACACAAGATCCATAATAACATATTTTACGAAGGACTAGTAGTCCATAATACTGAAAAGCAGGCTGGGATCAGAGAGTTACATGATAAAAATGTATTTTAGTAATATAATTTTGGCAACAGTGTTCAGAAAACTAACCAAAAAATGGGAGACAATTCTCAATGGGTCTATCATGTCTCTGTAGGTCTTTATCAGATTTTGCTCTCTCCTTTTAAGGATGTTTATATAACAAACAGCCTTAGAAGATAAAGACAGTGGCTTTATCTTAGGGTAAAGGTTGGGCAGGTTTTCAAGAAGCACCTTTGAAGACTGGGGTTTCCTAAGTTCAGGATTCTTTAATTGTAACACAAATTCTCTGCGAGCACAGGTTCCCCCTAGGTCAACCTCCACATTACCAATGAGTGACTGAGGAGGCAAGCAGAACCAATGGGAATATGAAATTCACGCTGCCTGCTATGCTTTGAGTGAAAACTTAATTTGTCTCGGACCCAGAAGGCTCTTGTCTTCTGTCATTATGTCATTATCTATGAAACTGTGGGAGACTAATTTGATAGCTTGCAAGTGGTACAAAATCCAAGACATTTCACAGTTATTGATAAAAAAAAAAAAGAGGAGGGCCAGGACAGGACGCAGGAAGACCAATTGCCAGGCCATGTGGTATTATAGAAAAGAGACAAGGATCTCAACCTTAAGAATTCTAAGGAAGGAGAAAACAGACAAGAAACATTTTTTTGGAGGCAAAAAGGACAAGACATGGCATTGATTGAGGTGTGGGAGGTAAGAGAGAGCGTGGGTTGAGTATGACTACAATGTCTCTAACTGGATGACTGATGCGTGGTTATGTCATTAAAAGAGAAAGATAAGAACATAAGAATAAGTACAATGTGAAAAGCCAGAGAACTGAGAGTTGAGTTTGAACATATGGAATTATGAAAATATTCATGTAGAGATACTTACTGAAACATTGGTAATACAGCTTTGTATTTGTTCCAGAAAGAGATCACAAACAGAAAAAGCATTGAGATTCAGCTATTCTTGCAGAAAAGTCTGCAGATCCTCAGAAAACCCTGAGAACTTGTCAGAGGATCCACAAAGTCAACTCAATTTTCACAATAGTATTAAGCTGTTATTTGCATTTTTCACTGTGTTGACATTTGCTTTCATAGTGCAAATTCAACAATGGGTAAAACTGCTGGTACCTAAGGACAAAAAGAGGCAAGGGAACAAAGCTGTACCAGTAGTAACTGAATTACTCAAAACCCTGTGCTCATATTAAAAAGATACCAATTTAAAAATTTTTTGAAGCAGAAAAATCACTGTTTTTTATGAAACATTGACCCTCAAATATACATCTTTTAAATTCTCCGTGTAAGGAAATGGGAAGTATGAATGAAGTACAATGGTTTCCTGAGGAAACGCATTTGTGCAGTTGAGTTTCTATATGAACCAACTGCTTTTTTTTACAAAAAACTATTTTTATTTGAAATAATGATTGACAGACAAATGATAGTTATTCAGACTTGAGTATCTGGCAGACATTTTCTTGGAAATGAAAAAAAGTAAGCCTGGCGCTTAAAAAAAATAACTGTCACGATTTATTGCTAATAATAAAATTTGAGCTTTCAACTGAAATCATAATTGTGTACAACGCCTATCTACCACAGTGAGATTCTCAATACATAAAAGACTATTTTCTTGAGATTGGTAGATTGACAAATGAGACATTTTGTATTTGCATAATTTAATAAATGAAAACTTTGTAAATGACCAATGTATCATAGTAAAAGTCAAGAAGATCTATTCAAAGACTTAGACCAAAAGATATATATTTTTTTAACATTAACAGCTTTGTTTAGATACTATACAATTTACATTTAAAGTATACTATTCAAGGGCATTTAGTACATTCATAGAGTTGTGGAAACATTACCACATCAATTTTAGAATATTTTAAAAAAAACCCACATCACTTAGCCATCACACTCCAAAACCCCTACTCCCAATAAGCCCTAGGCAACCACTAACGTATTTTCTTTTGCTTTAAACATGCATATTCAGGACATCTCACAGAGACTGAATCATAAAATATATGGACTTTTGTGAGTGGCTTCTTTCACTTAGCATAATGTTTCAAGTTTCACTCATATTGTGGCATAAACCAGTACTTCAGTTCTTTTTATGGCCAATATTCTACAGTATGAATACTCCACATTTTGCTTATCTATTTATCAGTGGATGGACACTTGGGTTGTTTCTACTTTTTTGCTACTATGAATAATGCTGCTATGAACATTTGCGTATAAGTTTTTATATAAACATATGTTTTCACTTCTCTTGGGTACATACTAAGAATGGCTGGGTCACATGGCAAATCTATCTTTAGCCTTTTGAGGAATCGCCAGACTATATCCCAAAGCAGTTGCACCATTCTACAATCCGACCAGCACAACTTTTCAACATGCTCATATACAAAAAATTTCTGTATACGGAGTGACGTAGGGGTATAACTTCATTCTTTTGTATGTAGATATCTATTTTTTCCAGCATCATTTGTTGAAAAGGCCATTCTTTCTCTAGTGGACTGTCTTGATATTCTTGCCAAAAATCAACTGACCATAAATGGATGGATTTATCTCTGAACTCTCGAAGCTATGACAACTAAATTTGACAAAGGTGCAAAGGTAATTCATTGGTGAACAAATAGCTTTTTCAACAAAAGGTGCTAGAATTATTGGACAGTAATTTACAAAAACAAAAATCTTCAATCTATTGCTCACACTATAAATGAAAATATCACAAGGTAGACCACAAATCTAAATGTAAAATCTAAAACTATAAAACTCCAGCAGAAGATGGGATAAAATCTTTGTGATCATGAGTTGACTTTTGTCTAACCAAAGGATTTTTAAATATGGATTTATTACTGGCACTGAATAAATGTTAATAATAATGCCATCATGTACCATGATTTTTTTATCATTGGCCATTTAGAATTCCATACATAGAAATATCATAATTACTATAATTTTTCCCATATTGTTGAACATTTAGATTGTCTTCAGTTTTCTACAATTACAAATACTGGCTCAATATATTTACATGTTACTTATGTACACATCTAACTATTTTTATCGGATACTTAAACTAGGAATTATTGGGTCAAAGATTATGTGCATATTAAACCTGTAAAGAACCGTCAATGCTCTACAATAAAGTGTACCTTGTTTTCACACCCATACAGAAAGGTTTAAAAGTGTCCTTTGTTTTCTATCATCCCTAACACTAAACTCTAATCAGTTTATTTTTAACAATGTGACAAATAAAGACGGTAACTTTTATTTTAACTTGTATTTTGATTGTTAATTAGGTTGAGGAGCTTTTCATTTACTTATTAGCAATTCATATTTCTTCTTATGTGAACTGAATTACCCATCATATTCTCTGTTTACTTTCTCGGTTTGGTTTTCCTTTCCTCTTTATGATGCCAAGAATCCAAGAATTTGTTTATATATTAGGAACATTAACTCTTTGTCTGATACATCTTGCAAATATTTTCCTCCATTTCATCTTTGTTTATAATTTTTTCACCAAAATTTTTTTTTGCATTTTTATGTACTTTGATCTTTATGATGTATGAAATTAGACACAACAATAATTGAAGGAAAAGGTAAGCCAGCAAAAGGTACAGAGAAAGGATGACTCAAAGAGTTAATAAAAGAACAAAGAATGAGTGCTATTTGTCCTGAAAGCTAATGGAAGAAAGAAATTTTCAAAATTGAGAGAGTGATCAACAAATGAAACAACCTAAAGTGGGTCACAGTTAGGATTCAGATTTTTAAATGGCCTTTGGGTTTGGCAATTATATTATTAGTGACTTTTGCAAAAAGAATGTATTTAAAAAGAGATAAAGTTGAGATCTCACATTGCAGTTAGTGAATAAAGAATGAGTGGGAGTGGGAGGTGGAGCAGTGGTGATAATGAAGGTATAGCACTCTGTCCAGACATCTGGCAGGGAAGGGGAGGGAGGAAAAAGCTAACAGTTTGAGGTTCTAGAGAATGAAAAAAGATGGAATCGAGTTGAAAAGACAAAATTTTATAAACAAGTTTGAAAACAATGGGGAGAGAAGGTGAAGAAGTCAAAACAACAATTTTTTTATATTTATAGGGTATGCTATGAAGTTGCTTGCTGAGAATAGGGTATGATGGTACAGAAGATTGGGAAAGATGTAAACAAAAACAAAGAAAAATAAGAACTGGAGTAGAAACTCAAAGTACTGTAGATGCAGACATGGGTGAGTTTTTAACAATGCCTAGAAAAATGATTTGCACATAGACAAACTCACTGAATAAGTATAAAATTTAACTAAATTTGGGATAATTAAAAAATATACATACTTCAGAAAATATCGTTTTTATATTAGTCTTTAATACATGTTTTATGCAAACCAATAGACTAATATAATTACACTGTGACATGATTTCCTAAGGAAAACATATAATTTCATTTATTTAATTTCAATAGAATCCGGTAAAGAAATTTCAGATTAAGGAGTTGGCAAGTTGATGAAGCAACAGCAGTTGAAATTTACATTTGTAATATAGCATGAAATATTTGTTAATGTCCAAAAAATGAAATCTTTAAAATTTCTCAAGATCCTTAATAAATAATAATATTTTAATATATATAACACTCTAGAAATAAGAATCATTTAAAATATTATAATCTAAAATGTAACAATAAGAAAACTTAGTCAAGTTTCTATCTAAACTATATTACCATGAGTAACTGTCAACAAAACATTTCCATAACAAAAGCAAAAGTAAAAAGTACTAAAATTGCTAATCACCGGTAAAGCTTGCAGCTAGAGTTAAAATGAAGACTTTACTAAATGTATTCAGTTATTAAATGTACTCTGAAAATGATTTTTTAATGACACTAACACTGAGGGGAAATTGGGTAAGGATTACATGGGAACTCTCTGCACTACCTCTGAAACTTTCAGTAAACCTAAAATCATTCCAAATCAGAAGTTTATTTTTAAAAACTAACAATGAAATAATAGTTTTACATTTTTAAACTTTTTATTTTTAAATATTTTATACTTATAGAAACATTGCAGAAATAATAGAGAATTCCCACATAACTTTGTCACAGCTTCCCTTAATGTTAACATGTTATATAATAATAATAAACTCATCAAAATCATGAAATTGCTTTCATATGTTGAAGAGCTTGCCCACATACCATAAAAAACTCTGGGTCATAAGGTAATATTTTTATTGCAAAATTTCCTTGACATCGTTTATTGCTGTTCATCTGAGGTGATAAAGAAAAGGACATTTCCATTTGCAAGCAGAGTGAAAAAGAGTAGTGTTTTCACCTATCAATTTTATCGTTCAACTTTCTACAATATATTGCTATTTTGGAAGTGGGTATCCTCCAAGTGGATGGATAACAAGGTACTTACTTAAAATTGTATGAGACATATTAATCATCAAAAGAATTTCTAGAAAGGGGCTGGCCCCGTGGTCGAGTGGTTAAGTTCGCGCGCTCCGCTGCAGGCGGCCCAGTGTTTCGTCGGTTCGAATCCTGGGCGCGGACATGGCACTGCTCGTCAGACCACGCTGAGGCAGCGTCCCACACGCCACAACTAGAGGAACCCACAACGAAGAATACACAACTATGTACCGGGGGGCTTTGGGGAGAAAAAGGAAAAAATAAAAATCTTTAAAAAAAAAAAAAAAAAAAAAAAAAGAATTTCTAGAAAGAAAAGCTACCATTTCCAAAAATATTCCAGGAAGAGCTGAAGATCTGGAGACCAGAAATTTGTCAAAAGACCCCCCTATATAATATTATAATTTTCATCTAATAGTCTCAATATCCAACGTATAAGAGTGGTGGATGGTTAGGTAGACTGATCAAGAATAGGTGGCTAGATATTGTGAAATAAAAGGACACAAAAATTGAGAGAAAAACGTGAGTACAGTCAAATGCACTAAGTGCAGTGAAATGGCAGATCTAGGGTCAGTGAAGCTTAAGGCACAAGGGCTAGGAGAATTCTATGTAATCAGAGAACTGAAATAACAGGAGAAAAGTCAGGGAAAGACTGAAAAGGATGAGAGGTTTTAGTCAGAGAATAGAATATTAAATTTTTAGACTTCATACACAGAACAGTAGGGGATGATAATGTAGTACATGTAGACATGATAGAGTATAATTAAAAAAGAACTGAGGTCAACAAATTCTGAAACTACCATGAGGGCTGGGTTACAACAATGAAGTCAGACCACTATCAGTTAAATTATTCCTTACCTTCTAGTTGGAGAATTCTTGATAGATACCTACACAAGCCTCAATGAAATTCATTTAAACATCTTAAGACTACAAAACTCTAAAAGAAATTATTAAAATGCTCAGTCTATCCTGTATCTGTTGAACTCATGGGAAAAACACAATTTAAAAAAAAAGCCAAAAAAACAAGAAACGTTAAAATTGTCTTGAAAAGAGGATTTTCGAGCAGGATCACCATTTCACAAAATATTTTATTACTAGTTTTTCAAATAATGTCTAATGCTATTAGACATTAATCTCCAGGAATTATATTCAATGTAATTAATCTTCAGAAATTATATGCAATGACACTGAATAGGCATTTAAATTAAGTTTGTAAAGTAATCCTTTAGATAGAGGAGAAAAATGTGATATCTACAAACTTTTCATTTAGAAAACAGAGGAAGACAGATTTCTTACACCTCTGAAAAATTTGGAGGTAACGTGAGTGAGATATTAAGGATGAAGCAATTCTCTCTTGCAAAAACTATTCTTTTTTATATGTTTATTATAAATGGATATGCCAGCATTAGGGCTATACCTTCCAGTTTTACCTGAACATGAGTCAAAAATAAATAGACATCCTTCAAAGTGCACGTTAAAAATATAATCAAAGACATTTCAGAAAGTTGAGGAGAACCGACTTTCTCTTTTCCTTGGGGGGTGAGACACAGGACACTTTAGATTATGATTGTTCTAACACATTAACACAGCTGATTTTAATTTTTCCTTTCCAAACCCAAAAGTTGCAATTGCTAAAACATATATTTCATTGTGAATTTATTTTTCATCATAATGGGTTGTTTGAAAAGGAAATATGATTAAAAACATACTAGACAATCAGGAAAGCAACCAGGAAACTAACAGTTTAAAACATCTCCAAAATAAAAATTACAAGGCTATTTTAAAATCACCTTAAAATTACTCTATATGATCTTTAAAAAATATTAATAGAAGATTTTTAATAATAAATAACTCTTAAATAACCTCTACCATAAAGACACATATTCCAAGCTCACTTCTAACCATAATCTATTGGGCCAAATGTATATCAGAAGAAATTGAAGAAAACAGTCAAAAGGCTTAAAAGATGTTGCTCATTCAAAATCTGGAGACTAAGTAGTGGGAAGATGGTGGCATAGGTGGAGTGTGAACTAACCTCCTCCCACAGATACAACAAATTTACAACTACCCTTGGAACAATTATCCTTGAGAGAGAACTGAAACTGCATTAAAAAGATCCCCACAACAAGGGACAGTCCTGACTGAGGTGGAAGAGGCAGAAATTCCCTTGTGGAGAGGAAAAGAAGCCAGCTTCACGAACTCAGGAGCTTCACGGCCAGCCAGAAGTAATCCTAAGTTAGACAGCCTTCCCTGTAGGAGTGGGGGACCCGAGTAGGGGAGCATTACTGCTATAAACATCTTTTCGACTCAACACAATCAAGATGAAACTCATAATATCTGGCTTTGCTGTCTACTAACAACAACAGGGAATACCCCGAGAAAAGCTGTCGGACATAAGGGAAAATGAAGCTGGCTCTTAAAGGGCCACACACAAACTCACCCATTTTGGAAACCAACCTAAAATCACCAGAAAGAAAGGTATATGGTCCTTTGGTGAAAAGAGACTCACCCGATAGACTGTGGGTGCATCTTGGTGAGAGGTGAGAACTCTCCAGGGACTGAGACATTGGTGGCAGCCATTATTGTGACCAAGTACAGGTGTGCTGACACAGACACTGGCAGACACCATTGGAGCTCTTCCCCTAGCCTGTTAGCCCATGGGTCTGCCCCACTGACTAGAGCACCAATTTAATCAAGCTCAGTGAGGGCAGGTAGCCTGCCCTATGGACTGGCCCCACCAAACAGCAAGCCCTTGGGTGACTTGCAGGCCTGAATAGGCTGGGTGCCTGGATCCTCTGCAGCTGAATGGGTCCGCCTCTGCAGGGCAACGCATGCATGAGGAGTCGGTGGATTGTGTGGGGCACTGGTGGAGTGTGTGGGGCCTCTGCATTGGGGCAACTGGGTCTGCTTCACAGGGTCAGGACACATGCATGGTGCAGGACTGTGTTGATGGTGTGTGTGGACCTGTGGGTGGTGGGACTTGTCAGCTGGAGAAGACTTGTGCTTCTCAAACTGCCACATAGGGGATTGACCCCACCTTCCAAAGTCTGAAACAAGTGGGTACTCCCATGCCTGGGGCCACCCCACTCAGCTGCAATCATGAGAGAGCTGACAACAGCCTTGCAGGCTGGAGGCCTACAGCAATTATAAGCCCCTGAGCCTAGCAACCAGCCACTCTGGGGGCCTACTCACTTAACAGAAAAACTGTAGCAGGAATGTCCTATTAGAGCTTGCAGCCAACTGTCCTGGGGTTCCTCTAAACCAACAAAGTGACTGAAGGGATTATAGCAGCTGCATGCAGCTGAGTCTTACAACAAACTGGGCAGGGGGACAGCCTAGTCTTTCCACACATCTGGAGTAAGAGCAATGCTGCCATAACAGAAGGACACATGTAGCCCACACAGGGAATGCTCCTGGAACATTTGGAACTGGTGACAAGAGGGAAGCACACTGCTGGGTCTCATAAGGCATCTCTTACATAAGGCCACTTCCCCAAGTTTGTAAGACATAGCTGACTTAACTAAAACAAAATATAAGCTCACAGAAATGGGCACAGTGAGGAGACAAAAGGAATGTGTTCCAAATAAGGGAATAGGACAAATCCAAAGAAAAAAAAACTAATTGAAACAGAGATAAACAATCTACATGATAAAGAGTACAAACTAAGAGTCATAGGGATGATCACTGATCTTGGGAGAAGAAAGGATGAACTTAGTGAGAACTTCAATGAAGTGGAAAATATAAAACAGAACCAATCAGAAATGAAGAATACAGTACTGGAAATGAAAAATTCACTAGACAGACTCAATAGCAGAGTAAATGATACAGAAGAACAGAAGAGCGAGCTGGATGCAAGACTAGAGGAAGTCACCCAAGCTGAACAAACAAAAGAATTGAAAAGAACAAGGACAGTATAAGGGACCTCTAGGACAACATCAAGTGCACTAACATCTGTAATATTGGTGTCCCAGAAGGAGGAGAGAGAGACAAAGGAGCATAAGATCTATTCAAAGAAATAATAGCCGAAAACTTTACTAACCTAAGGAATGAAACAGACATCCAACTACAGGAAGCACACAGAACACCAAAGAAGATGAGCCCAAAGAGGCCCACACCAAGACACATTATAATTAAAGTGTCATGAACTAAAGACAAAGAGAGAATCCTAAAAGCTGCAAGAGAAAGGCAATAGGTTACATACAAAGGAAACTGCATAAGGCTATCAGCTGAATTCTCAGCAGAAACCTTACAGGTTAGAAGGGAGTGACATAGTATATTTAAAGTGCTGAAAGGGAAAAACCTACAGTCAAGAATATTCTACCTGGCAAGGCTATCATTCAGAATGGAAGGAGAAATAGAGTTTCTCAGATAAACAAAAACTAAAGGAGTTTATCACCATTAAATCAGCCTTACAAGAAATGCCAAAGGGAATTATTTAAGTGGAAAAGACCAAAAATAAGAACAAGAAGATTATCAAAAAATAAATAAACAAAATCATTGGTAATAAACATAGCAAATCAACCACACATAAAGGTAAGGTCAAAAGACAAAAGGACTAAAATTATCTATTTCCATGGTAAGAGGTTAATGGATACACACAGACACAAAGGTTAAATATGATATCAAAAACATAAAATGTGGGGAGGAGAGCAAAAGAATAGAGCTTTTAGCAAGAGATCAAAGTTAAACAACCATCAACTTAACAGAGATTGCTATTTATGGAGGTTATTATATATGACCCTCATGGTGATCACAATCCAGAAACCTATAATAAATACACAAACAATTAAGAGAAAGAAACTCAAACAAAATACTAAAAAAAGCCATCAAACCAAAAGGGAAGAGAGCAGGAAAAGAAGAAAGGAACAGACAAAAACTACGAAAATACTCAGAAAAAAAGTTAAAAAATGGCAATTTGTCCATTTTTATAAATAGATAGTTTAAATGTCAAGGGACTAAATGCTCCAATCAAGACATAAGGTGTCTGACTGGATAAAAAAGCAAGACCCATACATACAAGCTCCATACAAAAAACACATTTCAAATCTAAAGACACTCACAGACTGAAAGTGCAGGGATGAAAAAAGAGACTCTATGTAAATGGCAAAGAAAAGAAAGCTAGGGTAGTAATATTTATTTGAGACAAAAAGACTTTAAAATTGTAACAAGAGACAAAGAAGAACACAACATAATGATAAAGGGAACAATTCAACAAGAGGATAGTACAGTTGTAAATATCTAATACACTCAACAGAGGAGCACAAAAATACATAAAGCAATTATTAAGAGACATAAAAGGAGAAATAGACAGTCATACACTAATAGTAAGGGACATTAACACTCCACATACATCAACGGATAGATCATCCAAACAGAAAGATTAACAAGAAATCACTGGCCTTAAATGAGACATTAGGCCAGATGGACTTAGTAGATACATATAGAACACTGAATCCAAAAACTGCAAAATACACATTCTTTTTGAATGCACATGGAACATTCTGCAGCATACATAACATATTAGGCCACACAAGAAGTCTCAATAAATTTAAGAAGATCGAAATAATATCAAGCATCTTTTCTGACCACAAAGGTATGAAACTAGAAATCAACTACAGGAAGAAAATCAGAAAAGCCACAAATATGTGAAGATTAAACAAAATGCTACTGATCAACAATTGGGTCAATGAAGAAATCAAAGGTGAAATCAAAAAATATCTGAGGACAAATAAAAATGACAAGACAACACGCCAAAATTTATGGAATATAGCAAAAACGGTTCTAAGAGAGAAGTTTGTAGAAATAAAGGCCTACCTCAACAAACAAGAAGAATCTCAAATAAACAATCTAACAGTGCATCTAAAGGAAGTGGAAAAAGAAGAACAAACAAAGCCCGAAATCAGTGGAAAGAATAAAAATCAGCACAGAAATAAATGAAAGAGAGACTAAAAAAACAAATAGGAAAAACATCAATGAAACCAAGAGCTGGTTCTTTGAAAAGATAAACCAAACTGACAAACCTATAGCTACACTCAACCACGAAAAAAAGAGAGAAAATAAATAAAACCAGAAGTGAAAGAGGAGAAATTACAATGGACACCTCAGAAATACAAAAGATAATAAGAGAATACTACGAAAGGCTATCTGCCAACAAATTGGATAATCTAGAAGAAATGGATAAATTCTTAGAATCATACAGCCTTCCAAAACTGAATCAAGAGATAGAGAATTTGAACAGATCAATCACCAGTAAGGTGATCAAAACAGTAATCAAAAAATCCCAAAAAACAAAAGTCCAGGACCAGATGGCTTCCCTGGTGAATTCTACCAAACATTCAAAGAAGACAATGCCTATCTTCCTTCCACTCTTCCAAAAATTGAAGAGGAGGGTAAGCTGCCTAACTCATTCTATGAGAGCAACATTATCATGATACTAAAACCAGACAAGGACAACACAAAAAAAGAAAATTATAGGCCAATATCACTGATGAACATCGATGCAAAAATCCTCAACAAAATACAATCAAATCAAATACAACACTACATTAAAATGATCACACATCATGATCAAGTGGGATTTATTCCAGGGATGGTTCAACATCTACAAATCAATTTATGTGATACACCACATTAACAAAATGAAGAATAAAAAATGACATGGTTATTTCAATAGATGCAGATAAGGTATTTGACCAGACACAGCATCCATTTATGATAAAAAACAAACAAAACGGGTATAGAAGGAAAGTACCTCAATATAATAAAGGCCATATATGACAAACCCACAGCTAATATCATACTCAATGGAGAAAAACTGAAAGCTATCACTTTAAGAACAGGAATCAGACAAGGATGTCCACTTTCGCCCCTCTTATTTAACATAGTATGGGAAGCCCTAGCCAGAGCAATCAGGCAAGAAAAAGAAATAAAAGTGATCTAAATTGGAAAGGAAGAAGTGAAACTGTCACTTTTTGCAGATGACATGATTTTACATACAGAAAATCCTAAAGAATCTACCAAAAAACTTTTTAAAATAATAAACGAATACAGCAAATATGCAAGATACAAAATCAACATACAAAAATCAGCTGCATTTCTATACACTAAAAACAAAGTAGTAGAAAGACAAATTAAGACTACAATCCCATTTACATTTGCAACAAAAAGAATAAAATATCTAGGAATAAATTTAACCAAAGAGGTGAAAGACCTGTACACTGAAAACTATAAAACATTGTTGAAAGAAACTGAAGAGGATACAAAGAAATGGAAAGATAGTCCATCCTCTTGGACTGGAAGAACTAACATAGTTGAAATGTTCATACTTCCTAAAGCAATCTACAGATTCAACGAAATCCCTATCAAAGTTCCAACTTTTTTTTCACAGTAATAGAACAAAGAATCCTAAAATTTACATGGAACAATAAAAGACCCAGAAGAGCCAAAGCAATCCTGAGAAAAAGAACAAAGCTGGAGGTATCACACTCCCTGATTTCACAATATACTACAAAGCTATAGTAATTAAAACAGTACGGTACTGGCACAAAAACAGACAAACAAACCAATGGAACAGAATCAAGAACTCAGAAATAAATCCACACATCTATGGATAGCTGATTTTCAACAAGGAAGCCAAGAACATACAATGGAGACAGAACATTCTCTTGAATAAACGGTGTTTGGAAAACTGGACAGCCACATGCAAAAGAATGAAAGTAGACCATTATCTTACACTATACACAAAAATTAACTCAAAGTGGATTAAAGAGCTCAATGTAAAACCTGAAACCATAAAACTTCTAGAAGAAAACATAAGCAGTACGCTCTTTGACACTGGTTTTAGCAGCACATTTTTAAATACCATGTCTGACTAGGGAAGAAAACAATAGAAAAAATAAACAAATGGGACTACATCAAACTAAAAAGCTTCTGCATAGCAAAGGAAACCATCAATAAAATGAAAAGTCAACCTAACAACTGGGAGAAGATACTTGCAAATCATATATCTGATAACGGGTTAATATCCAAAATACACAAAGAACTCATACATCTCAACAAGAAAACAAACCCAATTAAAAAATGGGCAAAAATTCTGAACAGAAATTTTTGCAAAGAAGATATACAGATGGCCAACAGGCACATGAAAAGATGTTCAATGTCACTAATTATTAGGGAAACGCAAGTCAAAACTACAATGAGATATTACCTCACACCTGTCAGAAAGGGTATAATTAAAAAGACAAGAAATAACAAGTGATGGAGAGGATGTAGAGAAAAGGGAACTCTCGTACACTGCTGGTGAGAGTGCAAACTAGTGCAGCCACTATGGAAAACAGCACAGAGAGTCCTCAAAATATTAAGAATAGAACTACCATATAATCCAGCTATTCCCACTGCTGGGTATTTATCCAAAGAACATGAAAACACGAATGCGTAAAGATATATGCACACCTATGTTCACTGTGGCATTATTCACGATAGCCAAGACTTGGAAACAACCTAAGTGCCCATCAGAGGATGAATGGATAAAGAATATGTGGTATATATATATATACAATAGCATACTATTCAGCCATAAGCAAGAATGAAATCTGACCATTTGTGACAACATGGATGGACCTTGAGGGTATTATGCTAAGTGAAATAAGTCAGACGGAGAAAGTCCAATACCATAGGATCTCACTCATAAATAGAAGATAAAACAACAAGAAACACACACATAGATACAGAGATTATATTGGTGGTTACCAGGGGGGAAGAGAGGCGGGAGGAGGGGTGACTTGGCACATACGTATGGTGATGGATGATAATTAGTCTTTGGCTAGTGAAAATGATGTGATCTACACAGAAATTCAAATATAATGAGGTGCACCTGAAATTTACATAATGTTGTAAACCAATGTTACCTCAATTAAAAACATATTTAGAGTGCTAACCCAAAACATTATAGTAGGCAAATGCATTTAACAAGAAAAGAAGTGGGGCAAGGCCATGAATACTTAACATAGTTCTGGTTTCCAACGAAATAATACTAATATCTAACACTCTACCACACACTTAGAGCTTTTGTTCTGTGATGTTCATTCACTTCTATAAATTGATTTATTTTGTGATTAAAGATTCAGCTGACTTTAGAAAACTCATTTAGAGTTACATGGACACAAATTCCTTTAGTTATTTTGTTTGTTGATTTGTTTTAATAGCTTTACAGAGGTTTAAATGATACAAAATTATCTATACAAATTCAAGGTGTAAAATTGTTTTGACCTATCTATATATCCAATGTACAATTAATCTTTCTTTTCTTTTATGGATCATTCTACTGGTGTCATATATGAAAAATCTGTCCACATAATTTTATTGAGTAATGTTGCATACTTTTAAGTATACAGATGCTGTACATATTTTCTCAGATTTGTCCCTCAGTATGTCATATTATTGATGGTATGATAAACATTGCTTTTTATTAAATTTCAAAATTTTTGCTGCTAGTAGAGAAAAATACATTTGATTTTAAAATATTGATCCTGAATCCTATAAATGTGTTAAACTCAATTATTGTAGTACCTTTTTGTAGATTCTATAGGGTAATGTACACAGATGATCATATCACTGACTGACAGATTTACTTCTGCTTTTCTAACCTAGATGCTTTTCTTTTTATTGACTAATGGTTCTGGCTAGAACCTCCAGTACAATGTTGAATAGAAGTGGTGAAAGTGGACATCCATGTCTTGTTCCTAATCTTAGTGGGAAAGCATTCAGTCAGTAACAGTAAATATAATGTTAACATTGGTTCTTCATAGATTGTATTTATCAGGCTGAGAAAGTTCCCCTCTATTTCTAGTTTACCGAGCGATTTTATGAGGAAGGGATGTTAGATTTTGTCAAATGCTTCTCTGTATCTAAAGACACGATCATATGGCTTTTATTTTATCATTATTTCAGATGGGAAGGTAAATCCTGTACCTGTTACTCCATCTTGTTAGAAAGAGGGAACTCCAAATTCCTTTAATTTTGAAAAATAAAAAATAGACTTCTAATCAGTGAAAGCACCTAAGTATGCAAATATATAGCTCGTATTTGTTAAAGACCTGTTTCTAACTCTTCAACTGTTAATGAATTAGCAGGTCCTTAGATAAAATGGCTAAATTCAGTGTAAATGGTTACAAATACCCCATAGCAAAATACAGTATTATATTCCAATATACTGAATGACGAGAAAATAACATTTCAGACAGAAATTTGAAGTAGACTAGTGAATTCTGGCAGAACTATAAAGTGTAAATATGAAACTCACTTAAATCAATGACATTTATCATGGTTATGTTAGTAGCATCTGATGTGTGATATTAAGAGATGAACGATGCTGTGAGACTATGATTTATAAGAAACATATATATGATCATTCAGATGACTGAAATACATTTCTCAGATATATTTGGTCTTCATCCAGTGTTCCTGGCTCACACTCTCAAAACCCTTGGAATTTCCTAAGCCAAGAGAATGATATAGGTGTCTTTTGATATGTTAATAAAGGCGACTGTTGGACCCCACCCAAAGATGGGGCGGGTTGCCAGGAGAACCACATACATGATCAGAGGATTGGAACTTTCAGTCCCACCCCTTGATTTCCAGGGAGGGAGAGGGGTTTTAGTTTGAATTATTTGCTAGTGGCCAATAATTTAGTCATTCATGACTGCCTAAGGAAGCTTCTAAAAAAACCCAAAAGTACAGTTTGTTGGTCCTTTTTTTTCCTTTTCCAGTGTTGGGGGAAATGCTTCCACATACCATGGTCCTGGGCCTCAAGCTCCACAAGGACAGAAGTTTCTCTGTTCTGCAGCCTGCTCTATGCATCTCTTCATCTGGTTGTTGATTCATATCCTTTGTAAAAAATGGGTCATCTACTGAGTAAATGGGTTTTCTTGAGTTCTGTGAGCCGTTCTATCAAATTAATTGAACCTGAGGAGAGGGTCGTGGGAACCTCAGATTTATAGTCAGTTGGTCAGAAGTATAGGTAACAACCTGGATTTAGGACTGGTGTCTATAGCAGTGGGTGGTCATCTGGGACTGAGCCCTTTAACTATGGAATCTCATTCTGTCTCTGAGTAGACAGTGTCAGTCAGAATTGAGTTGAATTCTCTGACACCCCGCTGGCATACAGGAACTGCCTGTTGGTGAGCAGAAGCCTACACACACACACAAGTTGGAACTGCATCCAGGAACTCCTCTGCAGATGCACAGCCTCATTTTAATGTCAGTTAATGTTCACAGAAAAATAAATTAAGAAATATTAAGTTTAAAAAGAAAGACTTCAAAACGTCAACTAGATTAGCCTCCCTGCCTCTAACCAATTATAGGTGATTCTCATTATTCAAGGTACTTATGTTGTAGAAAGTTGCCAGAAACATTGAATTTGTGAATACTGAACCACTGCTCCTAGGGGAAATACAGGGTTAGGTTCCTGAGATCCTTTGGTCACAACATTTTTTGTCAACCAATCAATATCAATACATAATGTATCTCTAAATAGAAACACATAAAACAAAATTATTTTATTTATATTTATATATACATATATAAAAACGAAACTATATATATAACTATATATATAAATGTGTGTGTGTATATATCTACACATATTAACATTTGACTCATTAACATTGAATTCACGGTCAACAGCACTATAACTCATGCCTGAACAAAGCATGTGTAATAGTATTTTCTCCCAACAGCACATCACAGCTTTCTAGCACTTAGGAACACTAGACAGCATTTCAACACTATGCCTGGGGTCATTTTAAACCAAAGAAAATCACCAACGAAAAGGACAAAAATGCAAAAAACATGGCACCAAATACACCATGAAAAGGACACGTTTATAGTATGAGCACTGAAACAGGAAGGCAAAGCGTCACCTTGTTTGACCTTAGATGGTGATGTGCACATCAGATGACTCAAATTTTTTGCTGCTCTGTGTATATTTCTGAATGACTGCAAAAGTACCCTGAGTACTGAGTTCGGATTTACAAATAAATGTATGTTGAATAAGTGAACTGGCAAATGTGGAATTTACATACAATGAGGATCAATTGTGTATATATAGTGGGATCCACCATGGCCTTTCCCAACATTTTAAATCAGTGGTTCTGAACCACTTTTTGAGTTTCCAATTCTTTTGAGAATATAATAAAAGTTGTGTATCCTCTAAAAAAACCCACACATTAAAAACCACAATTTCAGTGGATGTATGTACCTCATATATGTCCATAAATGAATGCCCATTCCAACTGATAATCCATGAACCACCGTTTAGAAAGGCTAGCTTTAGAGGTTCTAGGGAAAGAATTATTAAAGCATCACTTGATAACCATTTTAAATTTCAACTATTGCTTAACTCTTCATATTTATAAATAGGCATTGCTATACCTATCATCAGCTTACATTTTCTGGATGCACAGCACAAGAATGATTGGGGTTTACCAACTAGACACAACATACAATGTGATAGAAGATAAAATGCATTTGCAATTTTCATGCTTTCTAGAAAAGACTTTTCTTGCCTTTCTTGCAGAAACACTATTTAAAAAAATCTACAGAACATAAGCAGAAAAGCAATACATAAAATTTACAGAGCTCTTCTTGCTTCTTAAATGCTCTAATTTTGGTATACGAACACATAAAGTGTGAGGTTTCATAACACACTGATATTTATATCAGCTTGATAATTTTATTTGGCTCTCTATATATGAAATATCTAAAAGTGTTGACGTAATCTAGTATCCCTTTAGTCTCAAAGAGAAAGTTTGACCGCCAAAAACACTTTTATATCTGAATTACAACTGACATCAACCTGGTAAACATTTGTGAAGTAGTAACAAGAAAGCATGTAATATTTTCTAAAAAGAAAAGGGAATGACAGAGAAAACACATATCAGCAATTACTTCAGCATTAACCAATCAAGCTAGTTAATCAACAAAGGAAATGACAGCTTTTTTATAATTGTATATTAGGATATGAGGAACTGCTACGTAGAAATGTTCTGGATTAAAAATTTGAAAAAGTACTGGATATTTTAGTATAAAAATTAAAATATAACTTACTGCATTTTAAGTACAGAGGGTTCAGACATGTCGATAATATTCAAGTAATTATTAAAAACATGATTATAATAATAGAGAACTTCAAAGGTCAAAATGTGGCTCTTTGATAATTATTAAACCTAGCAACACCCTGCCTCTGATCATCTAAAATATATTTCTGGGTTAAAACGAAAAAACAACGAAATAAAAAATGATTAAATAAGCTGAATAGACATTTCTCCAAAGAAAATATACAAATGGCCAAGAAGCACATAAAAAGATGTTCACTAGCATTAGTCATTAGGGAAATGCAAATCAAAACCACAATGAAATACCACTTTATAGCTGCTAGGTTGGGTATAATTAAAAAAAGGGGATGGGGAAATAGCAAGTGTTGGCAAGGATGTGCACAAATTGGAAGCTTTGTACATTGCTGGAGAAAACATGAATTGGTGCCACCACAGTGGCAAACAGTTCAGCGGTTCTTTGAAAAGTTAAATGTAGATTTACCATATGACCCAGCAATTAAACTCCTAGGTATATACTGAGACAAATCAAAAACAGGCATTCAAAAGGTAGAAACAACTCAAATGTCCATCGACTGATGAATAGATAAAACATAGTTTATTCATACAGTGGAATATTATTCAGCTACAAAAAAGAACGAAGTGCTAATGCATGTGACAATGTAGATGAACCTCAAAAATAGTATAAGTGAAAGAAGTCAGACATAAAAGGTCACATAATGTAATGATTCCATTTATAGGAAACATCCAGAACTGGTAAATCCATAGAGACAAATACCTTACCAGTGTTTGTCAGAGGCCGGCAGGAGGGGAGAATGGGGAGTGATTGCTTAATGGTCTGGGGTTTTACTTTGGAGTGATGAAAATGTATTGGAACTAGATAGGGATTATCGCTGTACAACACTGTGAATGCAGTAAATTCCACTGAGTTGTACACTTTCTAGAAGAGAAGGGAACAAACCAGAGTAAGGGAGGAAAGATTATAGGAAATGGTGATGCCTGGGGTAGACTTTGTAAGACTGCCAAACAGATAAAGGAGAGGAAACCATGAATAGTGCCTGTGACATTGCAGCACAGCATTAGAATATATCAGAAAGAAGGCTAGAATTCATTTGCTAAGAGGCTGTGAGAACCCAAGAGGAAATACAATAGCCTTGGGGTAAAAACTGAAAGGAGTAGGAAAGAAACACTGTAGAAGCCATAAGGATACAAAGATCCAGCTATGGAAAAGGAGATAAAGGAAGCAAAGGGGAGGAAAACCTGGAGAGGTATCACTGAAGCTAAGCAAGAGAGAAAAAAAGTTTTAACCTGGTGATAAGGGCCATATATAGGTCAAATGAGAGAAGAATTGAAAAGTGTTCAGTGGATATGAAAACTAAAAAAGGTCAGGAGTGACTCTTGCTACCTGGATGTCAAAGAATGCTAAGAGTAGTTGAGTGAATAAGAGATAAAGAAGATAGATTACATTTTCAAGAAATTCAGCTGAAAAGGAAAGAGGATAGATGAGGGTAGACAGATGTTGGTGAGAGACTTTCTTACTTTATTTTGGGATGGGAGAGAATTAAGGCACATTTATAACAAAGATAATGAAGACCAGGGAGGGGATAAAATTTGAAGGCAGTCTCAAGAAAGGATGAAAAGAAAAGAGCAAATGGGGCCGGCCCAGTAGCACAGTGGTTAAGTTTGCACATTCCACTTTGGCAGCCAAGGGTTCGCCAGTTCAGATCCCGGGTGTGGACATGGTGTCACCTGGCAAGCCATGCTGTGGTAGGCATCCCACATATAAAGTAGAGAAAGATGGGCACGGATGTTAGCTCAGGGCCAGTCTTCCTCAGCAAAAAGAGAAGGATTGGCAGCAGATGTTAGCTCAAGGCTAATCTTCCTCAAAACAAAAAATATCTGTTTCTCAAATTCAGTAGTCCCCCTTTATAAGTGGTATCGCTTTCTGTGGTTTTGCTTTCTGAGGTTTCAATTATCCTTGGTCAACCATGGCATGAAAATATTAAATGGAGAATTCCAGAAATAAACAATTCACAAGTTTTAAATTTCACACAATTCTGAGTAGCATGATGAAATCTCACACCATCTCACTCCATCTTGCCCAGGACGTGAATCATCCCCTTGTCCAGCATATCCATGCTGCATATGCTACCGGCCTGTGAGTCACTTACTAGCCATCTCAGTAATCAGATCAACTGTGGCAGTATTGCAGTGCTTGTATTCAAATAACCCTTATTTTACATAATAATGGCCCCAAATTGCAAGAGTAAGTGATGCTGACAATTCAGATATGCCAAAGGGAAGTTACTGTTGTTAATCTTTTACTGAGTCTAATTTATAAATTAAACTTTACCAGAGGTCCGTATGAATGGGAGAAAACACAGTATATATAGGGTGTGGTACTATCCGCACTTCCAGGCATCCACTGGGGGTCTTGAAACGCAACCACTGTGGATTATGGTATTTGATAGAAACAATAAAGTATAGATGTGGATGCAGTTAAGTGTGACCATGTATAAGACATTGAGAACACTTCTTAATGGCTAAAATGATTGCTTACTAGAAGTTGAGAATTTGTGTCCTGACAGAGCAATAGGAGGATGGGTAGGAATTGGAGGACAGGAATAAATTATTTAAGTAAATTCTGAAGAAAATAAGAAAGAAAGCTGACCAAAAGCAAATAAAAGAATTGAAAAGAAGGTTGAGGGCCCAACTCATTGTGGAAAACTGAGTTATTTTGTCTCCGTACAAACAGCAAGATTTTCTACAAGTTTTGATCCATCATTTATTCTGCTATCATCCCAGTTTCTTCTGGCATGATAAACAATTTCAAGTGACTATGATTCAGAATACCATAAGTAACTAGTCAATATTTACAAATTATGTCTGTTGGTAAAATTTTTTTCATAATTAACCATGATAATTTCAGATGTACTTCAAAAATGGGCTATATTTATGAATGGATCTGTAGAAATGTAATAGGTATACGTTGATGATAGTTTATTTATAAGAAGAACCCCTTTACTTTCCTCCTGTAGCCAAACATAGGGTAAAGAATTCCTAGCTCTGAGGATGGAAGCTTTAGTCTGTTTCTTATCTCCTAGTATGAAATATATATAATGCAAATTATATACATATTTGGGTAGGTATGAGGGGTTTTTAGCATATATATTTGTAAAGAAGTAATTTTGCATAAACTGTTATTCTAGATTTTCAAAATTGAATGAGCTATATTTCTCTGGTCACAAACAATCAATTTTATCACATACACTGTGTGTACATATATATATATCTGACAATAAAATTTGAAATAAATGAACCATAGGTCTGTATTAGACAAAGTAGATGTTAAATCAACTGCTCTGTACATCACAGTTAGTTTCAGAAGCCTATGCTAATGCTAAATTAAGGAATACTCCTTAAATGTTCTATAAGGATAACTTCTGAATTACGCTTCAAAACACAGGATTAATAATACCCAAAATATCACATAAGCACTGCCACTTGAAATTAATATTTACAGATATAAGGCTATCCCATAACAAGCATAAAGATATATTCTAACTTTGCATCTGTCACAATTATGAGGTAAATTTAGTTTTTAAAACTCTTATAAATAAATAGTGACTTAAGTCCAGTGTTTTAGTTTCCATTACAATCCTAAATACTGAGAAAAACATTAAATTTAAAAAACTCTAGAAGTATTTTTTTCTGTGGGTATTAATAAGTGGATTCTTTTAATGAATAATTTATTTTTATTCAAGGTCACCACAATTTCATCCTTCAATATATTCTGAAATATATGTATGTATATATACAAAACTTTATTCATATAAATAGAATTTCGCCCCTAGGGATCCCAGCCTCAGTCCATCACTTTTTTTAGAGTTTAACTCATGAGGATGTGAGAAAAACATTCAGACTGCTCATGGGATATAGATCATAAACATGTAAACGTAGGTATGAAATATTCACTTTATCTGCTTACACCAAATACTAGTCATTAGCAGCATATTTTTGTTATGTTTCCACCTATGTAAGGCCTAGGTTCAAACTGCAGTTCTGCTACTTACTAACCATGCAGCTCTGTACTTCTATAAACAAGTGTTAATTCAAAAACTGTCAAACGTCTGATATTTAACCCTATTTACACACTAAATAATTACTCAGCCAGCGTCTGCCTATTTGTCTCTTCCTCTCTCTTTCTCTACACACACAAACACACACTGACAGAAGGACGTGATACCTCTGGATCAGAAGGACAATTTATTACTCATGGCAAAAACAGCAGCCAGAGCAATAACTTAGTGCTGCTTTCCTGAGCTTCAATACTCATGGGGCAATACAATGAGGGCTAGATGTTAGCACATGCAACAGAGAGCATCACAGGAGAGTAATCCCAAAATTAAGAAACTGATTTTCTATGTGATTTCTGCTCTGCTCTGTTCTAGAGAGAAAGATCATTCATTACTCTAGTATATAAGCAAATCTCCTACAGAGAGGGGAAGGTGAGGTCTTTTATTTTAATATCATGGGATATCTCCAAGGAGGGAACATGTTACTAGTTTTACTATCCAGAAATTTCTCCTTACACAAACATTGACACTGTAAATGCCCTCACTTAGAAGATTTAAGACTGTACAGGAATGTGAGAAATCCACGAACTATCTCCTGACACTCAGTTTTCCCTTAGTGAAATGATAATGATAACTTAGTGAATGATGATGAGATACAATGAAGTTATATTGAAGTAGTATAAGGTTTAGACGTAAGTTGCCTAAAAAAGTGACTAGCATATAGAATAATTAACTATTTCAGACAGGAGGACTTAGAATAGGCTTCCTAGAGATGTACTGACAGGAGTGCTCTTGATTCACTGGGTACAAAATGGAAAACCCTACTATCTATAACAAAATGCAAACCATCCTATGAAATGAGTATCTTATTATAAAATAACCCAATAATATCTACTATACAAACAAGATGAAGAAGATTCCTCCATTTATACTAATTAACCTCTTACACAGTGATTTTCAAGATATAATCTGCGATGTGCTAGTGGATGATGTTAACTGTAATTGGTCACAACCATCATTTTTGCATTTAATCGAATAAAAAAATCAAGTGTGCTCAAGGTACTAGAGGTAAGAATTATTTAGTGAAAATTTTCAGTTATATATATATACACACACACACACAGGCATCCTTAGAAGTAACAGAACTGCATTTCTTAGTGTGGACTGGCAGACATACGCATTTAGTTATATAAGATAAATAAGACTACATCCAAGAATTGGGAATTTGTAAATAGTAACCTAATGTTTGCCAACAAATAAATACTTAAAAAATAAAATTCAGGAAAGCTCAGTTTTCAATATAATGAAAATTAGAAGAGATACAGACCAGTTGCTCAAATGTCAACTGAAGACAAGATAAAAGGAATTGTCTAAATTATAACAGAAAAAAAATTAGACACTCCTGAGTGAGAAGGGCTAAATATCGTAGTGAAAAAGTGTTATCCAACACTTTTCTCTTCAGCTTCTGAAAATTCTATCTGTAAATATTCCCTAACTCATCTTCCACATCCTACCTTTCTAATAATATGCTAAGCATTAAAGAAGATAAAAGCCATATTAAACAACCACTACCCCAAAGGAGCTTATAATAAAACAAAATTAAGCATTAGTCCATACACATTAAATTGTTAACTCTTGATTGCACAGGCCTAAGTCTTTACTTTATATATTATCTAAAATGCTTTTCTTTGTCTTTGGGTCATTTCATTATTCTTCCAGGTGACAGAGAAGTTTTTAAAAAGTCAACCTATACATCCTTTGTTAATAAATCTAAGAAATGAAATGACGAAAAAGCAACTATCAACTAACAGGTGGTTTATGGTTTAAGAATAAATTTAGGGGGCTGACACGGTGGCATAGTGGTTAAGTTCATGTGCCCAGGGTTCATGGGTTCAGATTCCAGGCACAGACCTACACGCCACTCATCAAGGCATGCTGTGGCAGCATCCCATATACAAAATAGAGGAATATTGGCACAGATGTCAGCTCAGCAACAATCTTCCTCAAGCAAAAAGAGGAAGATTGGCAACAAATGCTAGCTCAGGGCCAATCTTCCTCACCAAAATAAAAAGAACAAATTTAGTCAGGAAAGCTGGGTTTGAACACTCAGCCTTACTCCTCACAATATCTAGCCATATGAGCTTGGTCAAATTACAAACTCTCAACATACACATATAAAATTAGAAAAAATCTGACCACAGACAACCAAATCCATTGAATGAATAAATACTTGTAATGAAGTCTTAGTGATTTACCACACAGTCTTCTGCTTGGACTTAATCAATGCACTACAAATGCATATGGCTTATATAATCATAATCACACACAGTGGAAGCAGAGAGTGAAAAGTAAGAAGCAATAAGATATCTAGCAACTCAAATTTAATTCAAGTGCTAATAGATCTTTCCCTTTGAATCTGATACAGATTTTTTACTTAAAAAACAATGTCATTGGGGCTGGCCTGTGGCTGAGTGGTTAAGTGCGTGTGCTCGACTTTGCCGCTAGGGTTTCGCCAGTTCAGATCCTGAGTGAGGACATGGAACCACTCATCAAGCCATGCTGAAGCACTGTCCCACGCAGCACAACCAGAAGGACCTACAACTAGAATATACAACTATGTACTGGGAACCTTTGGGGAGAAGAAGAAGAGAAGGTAAAACTAAAAAAAGAAGATTGGCAACAGATGTTAGCTCAGGTGTCAATCTTTTAAAACAAACAAACAAACACGTCATTAAAAATGGAAAGACGGCATGAAATTTTGGAGCTGTAATGGACCTTAGGAATCAAGACTAAAATAATCATTTAACAGATTAAGAAGGTGAATCACTTGTCCACGATCACTGAGCTACTTGGTAGCAGAGTATGGAGTAGACCTTCTACCTCATGAGTTCCCATTACACCTGTCACTTATTATGACTGTTTCTATCATCCAAGATGTTTATAAAGTTTCCCTTAAGACTATACAGATAAATGTCTTCCTCTGAAAAGCCACAAAACAGTTGAAGTTTATCATGTTTTTTCCATAAGCAGTATTCCAGAGGTGATATTCGTTCAAAAACAATAATTGTTTTAATACCTACTCAAGGACTTTGTGGACAGTTATCAAAGAATGCTAAGGTTGAAGGAATTGTGTTGTGGGGAAATTTTTACTATTTATAAAATTGTGTAGGGATAAGAGACGCAATTTTCCAGCAAAAACAAAATCACAAAGACACTAAAATATTTCTGTGAGAGTCAATGAGTCTGTGCATGTGATTCATTTCAGGGCAGCATAGGATTTGCTATACTGATAAGAAGATAAAAATTACTATCTTGTCTCCGGCTGGAACTTATTCCAGATGCTCAAGAGAATGATGAGTTCACTTTTTCCTACTCCCATGTGAAACTTCTGCTCAACAGGAGTAATCAGTAGAGAGACTAACCATAATCAGAAGTTTAACTGCTTGTATTATAATTCATTCACCAATTTGTTGAATACATATTTTTTAATGCTGCTTTAATGTGATGCTCTTCATAAAATGAAAACTTGTTTTTAATGCAGAGATTTAGAGCATTTTTAAAGCTTGATTTATGTTCTACGCCCTTCTTTTTTTTGTGATTCAGAAAAGCATTTTTAAAATCCCTAAGAAACTCTATACACAAAATCAAATACTCTGTTTCAAAAACAAGATTGCTTTCTTTCATTATAAAACAATTTTAACTTTGCATTTATATGACCTTAGTGTTTCTTTCCACTTTAAAGAGACTTTTTTACAGAAAAAAATATAAGACATGTAACTCATAGTCAGACTGATTAAAAACCGGAAATCAATGAAAATTTAGACTAGCTTAAATTAATTACAAGCTAATTAATCAATTATATTAAATGAGGCCCACCCATGTTATAATTACATTCTATTATAATTGTTACACACTTATATCAATATCACTAGTGGAGTAAAATTCTAAATGGTAATAAACTATCAGTATAAAAATTTAATCTATCAAAGAAAAATCTTAGTGGTACATAAATTTAACTAAAAAATTATGATTAGATTTAATACTCATTTCTTCATGCCAGAAGATAACCTTATAAAATATAACTGTTACACCCAGTATTCAGTAAGATTAAAATACAGAGTGGCATGGTGGTGTAGTGGTTAGGTTTGACTGCTACACTTCGGCGGCCCAGGGTTCTCGGGTTCGGATCTGGGGCGTGGACCCACATGCCGCTCATCAAACCATGCTGTGGTGGCATACCACATACAAAATAGAGAAATAATGGCAAAGATGTTAGCTCAAGATAATCTCACTCAAGCAAAATGAGGAAGATTGGCAACAGATGTTAGTTCAGGGCCAGTCATCCCTCAAAAAAAAAAAAATTCAGTATTCATGGAAGTATAAACCACTGTTTTAAAATTGTTTTGCTGATATGTACCACGGCATAAAAAGAAGCGAAATAGACTTTTTTTTTTTTTTACTGAGGAAGATCCACTCTGACCTAACATTTGTCATCAACCTTCCTCTTTTTGCTGGAGGAAGATTCGCCCTGAGCGAATCCCTGGCAAATCTTCCTCTATTGGTGGGCCATCACCATGGCATGGCCACTGACCAGCAGTGTAGGTCCATGCCCAGGAACCAAACCTGGGCTGCTGAAGCAGAGCCCCCTGAACTTTACCACTAGGCCACCAGGGCTGGACCAAACATGAATTTTTGACTCATTAGATAATAGAAATTTTTAAATGCAATGAAACTTAAGCTTATTCAAATGTTCTTCTCAAAGACATTAATAAAAACAAGCTAGGTTTTATATAAAGAGTAGATGATGTTTTACAGAATAGTATATTGAGTGATTCCATGCAAAAAAGATAACGACTAATTTCACACTTTGATATCAAAAGTTCTGTTAATTACACATAAAAGACATTTATGTGTGCTAGAGAAGACACACTGTAGATTAAAAGTTACAAATATATTTAAAGTAACAGGGTGAAAAAAAAAGATATATCAGACAACTAACCAGAAGAGAGCTGAAGTGGCGATACCAACATTAGACAAAACAGACATAAGACATAAAAATACATTAGGTCACTCAGAGGAAACGGACAAATTCCTAGAATGCCACAAACTACTGAAACTGATTGAAGAATAAATAGATAGATAATCTGAATAGACCTATACAATGCGTGAAGAGACTGAATTAGTAATCAAAAAACTACCCACAAGGAAAAATCTAGGCCCAGAGAGCTTCACCACTGAATTCTAACAAACATTTAAAGAAGAATTAATATCAGTTCTCCACAAACTCTTCCAAAAGATAGAAAAAAGAACATATCTCAACTCATTTTATGAGGCCAGTATTACCATATCAAAATTAGACACAGAAACCACAAGAAAAGACAACTACAGACAATCTCTCTTAATGATATGATGCAAAAATACTCAATAAAACAAATTCAGCAACATAGAAAAAGAATTATGTAACATGACCAAGTGAGATTTACCCCAGGAATGCAAAGTTGGTTTCACATCTCAAAATGAATTAATGTAATACATCATATCAATAGAATAGAAAACAAAAATCACACGATCATCACAACAGATACAGAAAAAGCATCTGGCAAAATCTAATACTGTTTCAAATTAAAAATACTCAGCAAACTAGAAATAGAATGGAATCTTCTCAATCTGATAAAGGGCATCTAAAAAAACCCAGAATAAACATCACAGTGAATGATTGGATGCTTTTACCCTCAAATGAGGAAACAAGACAAGGATATCTGTTCTTACCACTTCGATTCAACATTATACTATAGGTGCTAGTCAAGGCAATTAAGCAACAAAATAAACAAATAAAAGGCTTCCAAATTGGAAAGGAAGAAGTAAAACTGTATTTGCAGATGACACATTTTGTATATAGAAAATCCTGAGAAATCCACTCAAAAATATTAGAACTAATCAATGAGTTCAGCAATGCTGCAGGATACAAGATGAGCATTTAAAAAATCAATTTTATCTCTATACACTTGTAATGAACAATTCAAAAATGAAATTAAAAAAACAACTCAATTTATAATAGCATCAAAAAATATTTGGGAATATGCTTTTTTAAGTGCAAAACTTATACTCTGAAAACAACCAAATTTTGTTGAAAGAATTTAAAGATCTAAATAAATGGAAAAGCACTCCATGTTTAGGATTGGAAGACTTAACATTAATTAACATGGCCAATATGACCTATATTGATCTCTATCAGAATCCAAGCTGTATTCTTTGTAGAAGCTGACAAGCTGATTCTAAACCTCATACGGAAATGCAAGGGACCCAGAATAATCCTGGGGGAGGATTGGAGAGATGATAGCTTGAGGGAGCATGTGGTTTCTTTTTGAGGTAATGAAAATGTACTAAAATTGACAATGGTGGTAGTTACAGTATAGATGAATATACTAAAAACCATGGAACTGTACCCTTTGAAGGGATGAATTATATGGTATATGAATTATATCTCAATAAAGCTACTTTTTAAAAAGTAGCATGAGAACAAAGTTAAAGAACAGTTTAATTTCCTTTAGGGGAGGGGAGTTCACTAAAAGATACCAAGGAATGGTGACATTTGTGCTACGTATATGTTTTACTGTTCCGTAAGTCTTGAAAAATATGAAAATACACATATAGCAACAATTAACCACAACAGCACAAATCTGAGCATGCTAGTATTACATTGCATATTTCTACATTATGGAACTTTATAAATGAACAATTGTCAAAACAATGTTTAATATAATGACAGCCAAAAAAATAAATACACAAAACTCCAAGAATAGTTATTTGTATTATATAAGCAACTATATGACATGGGAACTATAATGAAAAGCCAACACAAGATACATTTTGGATTAAGGAAGTCCAAACAGAAAACTTTGAAGAAGCCATAAGTAGACAGCAAAAGAGAACAAACAAAAACAGAGACAGCAAGAAGCAAGGGTAATGACTGCAAAAATCCTTCCAATGTATAAAATATAGCATGGCAAGTACAAGAAATTTTGGTAAAAGAATAGTAAAAATGAAAACTTAAATGTGAAAGAAAAGAATCCAGGACATCACTTTGAATAGTACTTTCAAGGAGAAGAAAAATAAGTATAAGTAGGAAACTATACCTTTGGATGCCACAAGGAAATGCACAAGAAAATAAGGATGAGTGTTCATCAATCACATGAGTAATAAAATCTCTCTCATTCAATTTCTGACACAAAGGATAGGGTACACATCTAACGAATATGGTTAGTCTTAAAAATCATTTTCCCATATTACTTAGGGAAGAAGTTTGTGGTATTTTTTAAAAAGTATTTGAAAGACAATGCCAAATGTTCTACATGAAGTACTATTCCTGGTACTATTGTGCAAATGGACAATAATTAACATTGATTAAATAAATTGCTCCTGTTAAATGTGCCAGCCATCTTAAAATTTTCAAAATTATGTATTTATTTACAATTGGTAATACACAGCATATTACAAAAATGATTAAAACAGTAAGAAAGCACATTGAATGGAAAACAATTTTTCCACAAACAGGAATTTCTGACTTTTCCTAAACTTGTTGCCTGCTTAATAAATATTCTTACTCAATTTCCATTTCTATTTGGTTATTTATTGACTCTATTTTGATCTGTCAATCTATGTACCCAGAAAATATATCCATTGAAACTATATATCTTAGATTTCCCAGAGCAGTCTAGACTTCTGTTCACTTTATCAAAGCAAATGGTATATATGCCCTCATTTTCATAAAAGACCTATTTGCTTACAGTTTCTAAATAGTCACATTCACAGTTCCCAAACCAGGAATCAGAGTATATCATCTGAAACCTGGTTTAGAAAATATTTTTTTTTTCAGTGAGGAAGACTTGCCCTGAGCTAACAGCTGTTGCCAATCTTCTTCTTTTTCTTTTTTCTCTCCTCAAAGCCCCAGTAGACAGTTCTATATCTTAGTTGTAAGTCCTTCTAGTTCTTCTACATGGCACACCACCACAACATGGTTTGATGAGTGGTGTGTAGGTCCGTGCCCATGATCCGAACTAGCGAACCCCAGGCCGCTGAAGCGGAGAGCTTGAACTTAACTACTCCACCACTGGGCCAGCCCCCATGAAACCTGGTTTAGAAAATATTTTAAGAATGAAAAGGCACTAGGTGCAGAAATGAAAAGTGTCAACTACTTAAACTGCCAAAACCGTACATGGGGGGCCGGCCCAGCGGCGCAGCAGTTAAGTTCGTGTGTTCCACTTCTTCGGCCTGGGGTTTGCCAGTTTGGATCTCAGGCACAGACCCCTACCACTTATCAGGCCATGCTGTGGCACGCGATCTCACATATAAAAACCGGAGGAAGATGGGCACGACTGTTAGCTCAGGGCCAATGTTCCTCAGCAAAACGAGAAGGAATTGCAGTGGATGTTAGCTCAGGGCTAATGTTCCTCAAAAATAAAAAACAAGTATATGGGAATACAGGGGAAACAAGTGAGTTTTTCTCATATATAACATAAACAAGGTAAAATGCAGATAAATGACAAAACATTAAAAACATTTCCTTAGATTTTTAACCAGTATGCTATACCTTTTCCTTCCCCTCACACTCACCAAAAAACAGGATTTTTCTGGTCAATAGAGTTGAATCCTAAACTTATGCTAAATGAATATAACTCACATATATTTTAAATCAATCTAAAGACAATTTATAGTAATAGAATACATTAATATCAGCTCAAATAGTTTACATTCCCTCACATGTACAAGAAAAATGGCCCTTCAAAATGGAAGGGAATTTCATCAACTGGTTTAAAAATAACAATGAAATAAAGAGCAGAACAGACCGGACTACTCTTGGCCTCTGGCTTCCTTCAATATAGAAATGCTATAAAGGGAAGAGTAAGCCAGCACCGATGTAGTACAGAAACCTCCACTTTAATAAATCATTTTTTCAGGAAAAACAGAAGTCTGCAAAATCTGTGAAAGTGATTTATCTTCAGGTGAATAAAATGAACAGCAATTGATCTTGCACCTAGGGAGTGATTATTCTACAGGTTACAAATATATCTCTGTTAAATATCGCTACAGGTTGGGTGGCCTCATGTTTTGAATAATTTATTTATATATTTAAGATTTAGGATGTATTTTGAAGTTTTGTAGTGGATGCTACCCTTTCTGATGGGTGATTAATTTTTCTCTTATTTGGACACTTTGTACATCTGTAAAATGAATCCAGCCTGGCATAGGAGCATATATGAGTGGCACCAAATACACATTTGGGGATAAGTAGCAGAGGTAAGACCTCCACAAGAAAGTGATGTTTAAGCTAAGACATATGAAATTGGTACAAATTGGTGAAATAAAGGTTAAAGGTCGATGAGATTGCATATTTTATGCCAATGAGATAGGTGACCACCAAAAGTTTCAATTTATAACACAGAATTCTGAAGAAATCATGAGTATTCTCTAATTTAGTCTATAAAGAGGATCATTTTGAAAATGAAACTATTTTATTTATATTTGTAATCCTGGAATCCTGTGAAGAGGTTAAAAAAGCAATAGACGAAGGAAAAATAGTTTACAAAATTAATTTTCATACAATTAGTTTCAAAGTCTTAAGCCCTCACTTTTTTTTTTTTAAATATGTATCATGGGGTTATTCTGTCATGAAGAGAGAATTAGCTTAGACAAGAGATGCAAAGGATGTAAAGACCTAAGACTTACTGAATGACAAAATACTAATTTTAGATTCACAGGAAGTTGCAAAAATAGTACAGAAGGCTCCCATGTCGCCTTCTCCCAGCTTCCCCTAATGATAACATATTACATAACCATAGTCCATTTTCAAATTCAGGAACTTGACATTGGTACAATACTAAACTACAGACCCTATTTAGATTTCACTAGTTTTTACACACATTCTTGTTTGTGTGTGTGTATAGTCTAAGAAATCTTACCAGTTGTATCGATGTGTGCAACCACTACCACAATCAAGATACAGAACTGTGCCATCATCACCAAAAAGACCCCTATGCAACAACTTTATGTTCACACTATCCCCCTTGCCCTTCATCCCTAAACTCTGGTAACCACTGTTCTGTCTTCCACAACTATATATATATATTTTTTATTTTAAGAACATTACATAACTGGAATCATACAGAATGTAACCTTTTGAGATTGGCTTTTTTCACTCAGGATGACGCCTTTGATACCCATGCAAATTGTCTACATCAGTACTTTATTTCTTTTTAAAGCTGGGAAGTATTCCATTGTATAGATGTATAACAGTTTGTTTACCCAATCACCTGTTGAAGGTTATTTGGATTGTTTCCAGTTGGGCAATTACAAATAAGGCTGCTATAAATATTTGTCGCAAGTTTTTGCATAAACGTTAAGTATTCATTCCTCTATGATAAATACTCAGGAACGTGACGGCTGAGTCAAATGGAAATGTAGTATGTTTAATTTTATAAGAAATGTCAAACTGTTTCCCAGAGTGTCTACATCATTTTACATTCTTACCAGCAATGAATGAGAAATCCAGTCATTCCGTAGTCTCACCAGTACTTGTTATTGTCAGCATTTTTAAATTTTAGCTATTTGAATATACATGCAGTGATTTCTCATGGTTTTAACTTGCACTTCTCTGATGGCTAAACATACTGAAACTGTTTAACATGCTTATTTGCTATCTTAAATATCCTCTTTTATCATTTAAACATTTTAAAATACATGATCTGAAGAGGGAATATTACAATAATATCTCCAAGTGTGCAGTTAGTAAACTCTTCTAGGTAATTAAACAGTCTGACAACAGGGATAAATACACAAAAAGTTAATGAAGCTGTAAGAATAAAAAGTGGAGACAAACATAAATATAAAAAATATAACCTAAGTTATTCAGAAAAATATCATTATAGGATGATTTGATTAAAGCTATTATAATAACCTAGGAAAGGCACTTAAAAGTCATAGGGCATGCACCAGATGCTCTAAGTGCCCCTCTTATATCCTTTGGACCTGTTTCTCCTTGATCCAGATTATTTCTAACAGCTGGTATCTTCCTCTCTATGTCTAAGAGCTTTTCTTCTGAACTGGTGAAGAAAGCTGGTATGTCCACCTGAGCACTCAGGAGGTGCACAGTTCTCTGGATTGCACTCCACAACCAATAATAGCAAACACACTCACTTCTGGTGAGTTAATTCTGAAACTGATTTTGACACTGATTTTTCTCAAAATTCCCCCACAGCATAAAGCTCCAGCAGCCTATCATGGTATAATAACTTTTTATTAGCTGCATTGTCTTCCTTGAATCACCTCCTGCCACCGTCGCGACTGTTACTGACACCTCCCAAATAGGCCATTTGTTCTAAAACCCTTGTCCTAGGTTCTGCTGCTGGGAAAACCTATATAAACTACTCAGCACAACAAAGTAAGTCTCCTGAAAAATAAAAATATTTAAAAGAAAAGAGTAGTGACAACCAAGAAGATGGATGAGCTTTCCTTTTTCTACCTATTTACTTATTACTCATTTTAAAACTGTCTTCAACTGTAAATTAGCAGCACAGTTCTCCGCATATTGAAAACATAATTTCTAACATGTATATTACATCAAAATTCAACAGATGTCTATGACTATAAATGAAATTTTCAACCTGTAAAATGTAATACAGTAGTCTCCCCTTACCTGTTGGGGATACGTTCCAAGACCCACAGTGGATGTCTGAAACTGCAGATAGAACCCAACCCTATATATACTATGTTTTTTCCTATACACACATACCTTTGATAAAGTTTAATATATAAATTAGGCATAGAAAGAGATTAACAACAATAACTAATAATAAAATAGAACAATTATAACAGTATACTGTAATATAAAAGTTACTGTAGATCTTAGCAACCTCAGCATACGATTTTTTCCTTTCCTTATTAAGTCAAGAACTTTTCACCTTTTCAGTTGAAGCACTTTATGGTTTCTATTTGGCACATCCGAACTTCCAGCATCTCTACTCTTGTGCTTTGGGGCCATTATTAAGTAAAATAAGGATTACTTGAACACAAGCACTGAGATACTGCAACAGTTGATCTAATAACCAAGATGGCTACTAAGTGACTAACGGGTGGGTAGCGTATAGAGCGTGGATACACTGGACAGAGGGATGATTAGCATCTGGGGTGGGACAGGATGGTGCAAGATTTCATCATGCTACTCAGAATGGACACAACTTAAAACTGTTGAATTGTTTATTTCTGGAATTTCCCATTTAACATTTTCAAACCGTGACTGACTGTGGACAACTAAAACCACAGATAAGGAGAGAACTACTGTAATTTCAACTTCCGGATTCAATTTAACATGATTAAAGAGACCATGAAAAATAAACACATCAAGGGTTAGTATAAAGCTGCAGTAATCAGCACAGTGTGATACTGGAGAAAGAACAAACATATAGATCAATGGAACAGAATACAGAGTACAGAAATACAACCATATAAATGATTTTTGAAAAAAGTACAAAGACAATCATAGTGATTTATAAAGATTTCAGGAAAGGGTACCAGCTAGAACAACTGGATGTCCGTATGCCAAAGCAGGCGGGGAAAGAAGAACTTTGTTCCATATCTCACCCTACATACACAAAAATTAACTCAAAATGGATCCCTGACCTAAATGTAAAAAGTAAAACTATGAAAGTTCTAGGAGAAAATCTTTCTGACTTGGATTAGCGAAAGAATTCTTAGGTATTACACAGAAACATAATCAATAAAAAGCAAACTGATAAATTGCTAATAAGAATTTCTGCTCATTAAAAGATATTATTAAGAAAATGAAAAGACAAGAACAGACTGGGAGAAAATATTTGCAAATCACATATCTGATAAAACGTTTGTATTCAGACTCTACAAAACTCAATAATAATGAAAATAACACAATTTTTTTAAAGCGGTAAAGATATGAACAGACACTTCTCCAAAGACGATATACAGATAGCAAAAAAACATATTAAAAATATGCTCAACATCATTAGGAAACGGTAAATGAAAAAAGGGATACGACCCTACCACTTTTATAATGGATAAATAACAAAATCTAACAATACCAAGTGCTGACAAGGACGTGGAGTCACTAAAACTCTAATACACTGCCGGTGGAAATACAAAATGTTAAAGCCAACAGTTTTGCAGTTTCTTATGAAGTTAAACATACACTTACCATGTGACCCAGCAATCCCACCTCTAGTAAAATAAAAACATATATTAACACAAAAACTTATATACAAATGTTTATAGCAGCTTTATTTATAATCGCCAAAACTGGAAACATTCCAAGTATTTCTCTGCTGGGGATGGATGTACAAGCTGCAGTACATCAAAATGATGGTATACTACTCAGCCATAAAAGAAACAAACTACTGATATACCATAAAAGTGATCACTCTCAGATGCACTTATGCAACTGAAAGAAGCCAGATTCAAAAGCTATGCACTGTATGATTCCATATAAGTGTCAGGAACTCACATGAGCTCAAGAGAGCTGAGTTGCCAGGTTTGGGAGAAGTCCATTAAGACAACAAGCCAAAATGAAAGTAATACTCAAGCCTTTCATCACTTACTGTGATACTATAAGAAACAGGCTAAACCATAGAAAGCATAGCTCCAGACTGTTCCATTTTCCCCCAAGGAGCAGCACACTGGTCAAGGATCAGGTGGATCAACACAATTGTGAGGGTGGTTTCATTGCCAAGGGAGTCCCCAAACAAAAGGCTCCAGCAGTTTCATGACTCTGGGTCCAGGGGAAGGCAGAAGAGGAAGAGCTAGGAGTAGAAAAGTACTGAGTACTAAGTCAGTAGAGAAAGATGTCTTCAAACTTCCCCCTCATTTCCCCAATAAGAAGGTCTTGACAGAGGCATCTGAGGCAGGCCTCTCTGAAAGCCCCAGATAAAGAGGCCTCTGAATGAAGGTGCTTGAGCTAGAAATTCAGATATGTGCAAGAGCATGGCTGCCCAGAGGGGCAGAGTCCTTGACTGCAACTCCCTTCAGAGACTGAAATGCACTGGTTTTGCATTCCAATGGTGAGGGGAAGGCAGCTTTCTCATGTAAAGCTCACAAGGCAAAATGTTTGTAAATGCCTATGACTGGGCCTAAGAAAAAATCACACACAGGTTTTTAGCTAGGAGCTGGATTCCTCAATACGAAACACAGGAAAAGTCAAAACTAAAGGGACAAAAAACTATGAGTTATGGGATTTGATTTTATCCTATTCAAAAGCTAACACAAAAGTCTGTTACTAATTCATGGATGAGGGCAGAAGACATGAGACTCCTGAGTCAAAGACAAAAGACTTTATTACTCACAGCAAGACACAAGAACATAAGCATATTTGCACAGTTCCCCTTCCTCCAAGTCCTATGGTGCTAAGACAATATGGGTCAGATAACTGGTTTGTATGTAGTGGGTCTGCACTGGCAGGTGAGGAACATCAAACTTGGTGAATCCACCAATTTTACAGCAAACAGTAACTAAGTTTGCTCTTTGTCTGGGGAAAGACAGTTACCTCATATCTTAAGTTCACCAGCTGTATAAATAACACTCAGAAATGTCCCAGGGGCCAGCCCCGTGGCTGAGTGGTTAAGTTCACGCGCTCGGCTTCAGTGGCCAAGGGTTTCACTGGTTCAGATCCTGGGCGCAGACATGGCACTGCTCATCAGGCCATATTGAGGAGGCGTCCCATATGGCACAACCAGAGACACTCACAACTAGAATATACAACTACGTACTGGGGGACTTTGGGAAGAAGAAAAAGAAAGAAGATGAGCAACAGATGTTAGTACAGGCGCCAATCTTTAAAAAGAGAAAAAAGAAAGAAAGAAAGAAAAGAAATGTCCCAGGAAAAAAGTAGTCAGAGCCTTACAGTTCTGGCACAGCGAGCAAGAAAGACTGTCTCTGCCAAGAAAAACAGAGCAGCAATTGCCAAGAGCTGAGGTGAGGGAAAGGTTGACTACAAAGGGGCACAGGGAAGTTTTGTGGTAATGGAACTATACCTTCTCTTGTTTCTGGCAGCGATTATACATCTGTATACATGTGTCTTAAGTTATATAATTGAACATTAAAAAGGTCAATTTAACTGTGTGTAAAATTATTTCTGAATTTTAAAATGGAAAAAAAAAAAAGAAAATGAAGATATTGGGACCTTGTGTTAACATCCTCAGTGGCCCTTTCTGCATATGTCTACTTTCAGTTTCCAACTACTTAACAATGTTTCCAGCATTCATTTAAAATTCATTTATTACACTTTTAGATATACTGAAAACTATTCAAACTTACTAACCTAGGACTCACAGTTTCTAGATCTCCTGGTGTTTACAATTTTTGAGAAAGAAAATAGCTTAAACTTGCAAAATAAAATAAATAAAAATTAATATAGTTTACTGTTGCCTTTCAGCTTTCTAAATTAAGATATGCAAAATACAGTAACATTTGGCAAGCTTCCAGTCACCCTTCTTACCATCAATATTAACTGACACACAGAATAAATTTTCAAAATCATCAAATTGCCATTGCTCATGTTTCTCCTACTGACCAGTGATCTAAACATTTATTTTAGTTAGGAAGGTTTTTAATAGAATGTAACATCTGTTTTATGTTATTTGGGAGACAGCAAAATTCTTCCTCTCTGACTGGATTATTAATGCTCATGCCTTCTACGGAGTTATTCTCTTCATTTGGAATCCCCACACTAGCTCTCCGAAGTGCAACATACTCCCTCATGTAACATATTCTGCTAACTGTATAATACTGTAGATACCATAACTTTAATGTGACATGCTAGCATTTCCTCCTTAAACAACAAATGCATTTCTTATTCTCAATCACAAATTTAAATTTCCTGTGTATTCCCAGCTCACCAGGCATTTTTCTCTTAAAACAGCTGCATAAAAGAAGATGATTTCAAGTTTTTGATTTTGTCATTTCATTTTTTATAGACCTCTCTACAACTCTTAGAATGGAAAAGTGAAGAGATATTTGTTTTAATCCGTGTACTATTAAAGCACCTTAAGCATAAGAAACATTGTAAACTAGTTGTACTTCTTAGGAGTGATGTAAGTCAGTCCATGACACATATAAAATTATTTAAAATAATGGTTGTATTAAAATCAAGACAATTCCCTTTAACAAAGGCATTCTGCCTGTGTTCAACTCTAGAATTATATTAACGTGAATACATTTTCATTTTGATTTTTAAAACTCCTCAAAATTTGAGATATATTCCTCATTTTGTTTGAGATTAACACCATCTGAGCACATCTTACATTTCATTGATTAAAATGGAGATAAAATAACATGACAAATGGAGTTGTTATATTTCTATTACCTTCAGTTTTTCTTGTTGTGCAATATTTTTAGTTCATAATGAATGGATTCTGACAAAATTGAGACAAACTACATCACTACTGATGATTCTCAATTAGTTCTTCAGTTCATTTCCTTTGCCTAACTCCAAGAAAACTACATATGGTTTAAATTACTGGTATTTTTTACTTTCTGCCAATACACAAACTATGCATTTTTTGCGTTGAAAACATTCCCGTGAATAATTATAATAGTCTCCAAAGAGACCAGATGGTAATAAACTCTAGAGCAAATTTGGAACCTAATCATAAGTTTACCTTTTCATAGTCTCATCATCATAATACAGTTCTTTGTGTTATGCCATTAAAAAAAATACTGGTGAGAGAAATAATATGAGTATATATTGTACTTAAATAAAAAGATATACAATCATGTTAGGGTCTTTGATAACTACACACACCCCCATCTTACAGTGTTAGCAATTTTTAAGAGAGCATCAACTTGATAGAGTATGACATTACTTATCACATAATATAGTGATTTTTACATTAGCAAGATTACTATTAGAATAAAATTGAAGAAATATGATCTACCTAATGGCAGCAAATGATTTGAAGTTAAAAAAATAGAAATACAGTCTAATATTATATAGAATTCCCACTGATTTTTATTTTGCTATTCTTCAAGGAAACATAATTAAATTATTCTGGCCATGCCATTTCAATCGAAGTAAAAGACTTGTATAATCATTTATCACTCTATTTAACAGTATCATGCTTGTGAGAAATAAAACTGAGGAGTGGATTTCAAAAGAAGCATAATTCAAAACTTTCAAAACATATTGTAGTATATAAATTAAATTTTAGGCATTTCCTTGTATCTGTAAAAAATAAAAGTTAGCCAAAGAGTAGCTTATTTTGTACTTTTCAATTTAAGCTACAAAATTAATGTATAATAATTAGCTGTATTTTCTGTATTCCTTATAATATCTATAACATATATATCTATAATATATAAACCTATAATAATATACAATGTCTCTGGTATTAAAAAATTCTTATAGCTCAAAACAAGGAATATATAAAATTACACAGCAATGGAAGAATAGAGAGAAAACAAAGAGAAGTACAACAAGGAGAGAAAAAGAAAGTTTAAATAGAAACAGCAAATATAAATTGGGGGGGAGGGCAGAGATTACAGAAAACAGAGACAAAAAAAAGCACCTGTCCAAAAGGTATTTTATCTTTTTGTTTGCTATTGTAAATAAACTTTATAATTTCTATTTATAGTCTATTAAAATGCCTCAATATTTTAATTTTAAATCCAGATAATTTATTGATTCTCTGTTTATAACAGTTTTCACTTCATTTTGTTGGGGTTTTGCACAATAGATTCAAGATAGCCTTAATTTATTTTCCTATTTTATCTATAAAATATGATGCTGGTATTGGAGTTGAGAAAGATAGATTCTCTCATATTAAGGAAGCTTATATCTATTATCATGAACAGATGCTGTTTTAACATCTCCAGAGAAGATCCAGATTCTCTTTCGTTTTACTGATATGTGACTAAAATAATAGATATTATAATATTAAACCATCCTTGCATTCCTAGAATTAACCCTACTTCCCAACTTGGTCATTGACTATTAAGGTGGCACTAGATTCTATTTCCAAATATTTTGAGATGTTTACAATAGTCATAAATAGTAATCTATACTTTTAGTTTTATGCTCACTTAGTTCTTTTTCTTTCTGCTATCCTTGCTGGGTTATGGTATAAATGTGAGAGCAGCTTGAAAAAAATAATCTAAGGGCTTTTTTTCTCCAGTTCTGCCAAACGGTTTAGAATTATCTTAGATTCTCTGCTTCTCACAGGTTTGTCTATTTTCCTGGTGAAGCCAGCTAGGATTATTACTCTTGTGGAGAGTAAGGTCTTGGATAATGAGGACTATTACTCTTGTGGAGAGTAAGGTCTTTGATAATGTGCTCTATTTCTTGTATAAGCTTTATTTCATTAATTTTTTCTGTTTAGAGTGAATTTTGGCAATTTACTTCTTTTGGACAATAGTTCACTCCATCCAAGTTAATTCATTTCATCCATAGAAATGAAAATGTAAACTTTCAATGGGATTTTATTTTTCACATATTATATGATAAAGAACACTCTGAATTACTCTGAATTGGTGAGAATGCATTAAAATAAACATTTCATTCAGTTCAGGTGGAAACAGAAATTGGTAAACTGTTTATGTGGACAAATTTGGCAACTTCCATAAAAATTTACTACACCAATGCTCTTTGACTCAGCAATTTGATTTGTAAGGGTAAATTATAGATACATTCACACAGATGGAAAATGAAATGTATATTAAGATACGCAATGAAACATCTTTGTAAGCCATCTAAATGTCCAAAAGTAGGGTATTCATTAAACAAATTATAATACTGTCAAAGAAGGGACCATTATGGCTATTAAAAAGAATCAGCATAGGGTATTTATCCAAAGAACTTGAAAACACAAATGTATAAAGATACATGCACCCTTAAGTTCACTGCAGCATTATACACAATAGCCAAGACGTGGAAGCTACCTAGGTGCCCATCGAGGGATGAATGGATAAAGAAGATGTGGTATATATACATAATGGAATACTACTCAGCCATAAGAAATGATGAAATCCAGCCATTTGTAACAACATGGATGGACCTTGAGGGTATTATGCTAAGTGAAATAAGTCAGAGGGAGAAAGTCAAATACCATATGATCTCACTCATAAGTAGAAGATAAAAACAATGACAAACACACACATAGCAACAGAGATTGGATTGGTGGTTACCATGGAGGGGGGTGGAGCAAAAGGGGTGATTAGGCTCACATGTGTGGGGATGGACTATAGTTAGTTTTTGGGTGATGAACATGATGTAATATACAGAGAATTCAAAATATATTACCAGATACATCTGAAAACTATATAATGTTATAATCCAATGTTACTGCAATTAAAAAAAACAGAAATCTGCATAGAAAAAAACAGGTAAAAAAATAAATAATAAATCAATTAAAAAAATAATTGCTTTACCATTGCAATAATTTCAAATTTCATTAACAGAAGATCAGGCCTTTCATATCATAATAGTATCAATGTTAAACAAGTACATATTTAAATAAGTTTAAAAATCAATGTGAATACATACTCCTGAAAATGTCAATGATGGAATGAGACTCTTGACTGGTAAAGAAGTAAAATTTAAAAATAGGAAGTCACTGGCTCTAAATGGAAGGCAACAATGCCCCTAAGGAGGATAAGGAGAGACAAGACATGGAGGTTGGGGGTTCTGAGTACTTGGTCACCTCTAAAGAGCAATACACAGTACAGTGCCTAGGAAGCAAAAATTTTGGCTCACTTTCTCACAGTTAAAATGAGCACCTGGCAAACTAGTAGAACCTGGAAAGTAATATCACAGATACTCATTTGACAATTCATTATTATAGATTGCAAAATTTGATACTATAATATCCAGACTATATCTATGAAGGATGAAGAGTAGCCATTAGACAGTAACAAAGATAGAAGGGATACAGTGGAGACAAGTCTCACATGCACCCAGACTTCTACCCAAGGATATTTCCCAGACCACAATATAGGAAAATAGAGTAAAACATACATTGGCAGTCTCATTAAGGTGAGGAAGCAAATCAGAGTTCAGGGATGTCCTCAGACATCTGGGATTTAAGGAGCAGGGTACCAGAGAACAGGGAGCTGCAGAGAAAGAAGCCCCAAAAAACAGTGTAAAAATGTTCCTTGGGAGAATAACGCCTAATATAAACTAGAGACTTCAGGTGATAATGACGAGCATATGTATGTTTATCAATTGTCACAAATGTACCACTCTGATGGGAGATGTTGATGACAGGGGAAGCGTGAATGTTTGCGGGCAGCAGCTATATGGGAAATCTCCATACCTTCTGCTCAATTTTCCTGTGAACCTAAAACTGCTCCAAAAAATAAAGTTTATTTATTTCACCCTCTCCCTCGAAAAAATGAAGAGCAATTTCCTAAGATTTAAGACAAACCCTAAATATTTTGACAGACGTACAATTCATTTACTAATTCAAAATTTTTAGCAATAAGCTATTAAAGTACTACTACAATAAAAATCCTGTCTTAAGAATGTTTTTTGGACATACTTGGAATCTCTTCACCCATGGAATCAGAAGAAAATTTTATAGTAATACTCAACTTAAAATTATAAAAACACTGTGTTCCTATACACATCTTTTTTTTTCTTTGTGACCATTTTAAGTAGTGGGTATTTTCAGAACTTATATTAAGAACAGGCATTGAGGTGTTAAGCTGATTACATAATTGTTTTCTCTTTTGAGCCTACTGCTAAAATATATTATTTTAATATTTTTCCTTCTTTTATTACTTTTGCATTCACTAAAATATAAGCATTATGAGGGCAGGCACTTTGTTTTGTTCTCTGCTATTTCTCCTTAGCATCTCCAACATTCTGTCACTTAGAGGACATTCAATGAACATTTTTTTAGTGACTGAATCGATTAATAGACATAACCTTTTATGTGAAAGCTGTATTTTTCTTTACTGCTTGATGTTGTGGTTTGTACTAATTTTATTTAGTTTTCTGACTAACAAATAATCAGGAAACTCTCCCTAACACTAGAAAAGTTGGCTGATTTCACAGCCAAAGCAGTTGTGACCCAACAACGATTGCTTAACTCACTTGATCAGGGAAGTTTTAGATACCTGATGAGCAGGGAGGTGTCTGTGTAGTAACAAACACCTCTTGTGGCACATGGATAAACACCTCTGGGGAAGTAGAGACTCAATTACATAGAATTAGAGAGCAAGCACATCCACTGCAACAAATTTCACCCAATAACCCAGTCTTTTGACTTATCCACCTGGTTATCCTCTGGTTTAGCACTATCATACAAACTGCGCTTCTTGTATAGTTCTTTACCCTGCTTTGTGTACTTGTTGTTCAAGTCTGTTCCTATGGCTTGCCAAAACTTTGTAAACATGATGTACCTAACGAGGTGATGTTAGGTCAACAATTCGAAATGATTTCTAACACTTATGACCTCAGACAACTATAGACTTTGAATAAGAGATGCCTGAGAGTTCTCCCTCCCTCCCTGTCACTCAAATGTGGCCTAAATGGTTTCCAACCACTATGAACTTTCCCTTCAACATGGGACATGACAACCAGCAAAGGTCCTCCTGAGGGACAAAAGCACTATATGCAGAAAACCTGACTCTTGATCAGTGATGCTTTTGAAGAAAAATCTTGATGACGGATGCCCCCTGTCACCACTCTTATTTAACATAGTATTGGAAATCCTAGCCAGAGCAATCAGGCAAGAAAAAGAAATAAAAGGGATCTACATTGGAAGAGAAGGGGTGAAACTGTCATCTTTGTGGACGACATGATTTTATATACAGAAAACCCTAAAGATTCCACTAAGAAAGTTTTAGAAACAATAAAGGAATACCAAGTCACAGGGTCATTTCTCGTGAATAAAGGGGTCTCAATAAGATTAAAAACTGATTTCTCACCAGAAACCATGGAGGCCAGAAGGCAGTGAGATGACATATTTAAACTGCTAAAAGAACCAAGAATTCTATATCTGGCAAAAATTATCCTTTAAGAGTAAAGGAGAAATTAAGACATATTTAGATAAACAAAAGCTAAAGGATTTTGTTAATAGTAGACCTGCCCTACAAGAAACGTTAAATGAAAGGACACTAGACAGTAATTTGAAGACATAACACAAAATAAGGAACACTGGTAAAGGCAACTACACGAGTAAATATAAAAGCCAGGAGTACCACACTTTTGGTTGCAACTTCTCTTTTATTCCTATAGGACTTAAAGGCAAATGAACAAAACAATAATTATAAAGCTATATTAATGGGCACACAATCTCTAAAGATGTAATCAGTGACAATAACAACATAAGGAGGGAAGACGAAGATGTAAAGGAGCAGAGTGTTTGTATGCTACTGAAACTAAGCTGGTACAATTCAAACTAGGTTGTTATAGGTTTAGAATGTTAACTGTAATCCCCAAAGTAACCACTAAAAAAATAACTAAAACACATACAGAAAAGGGAGAAGAAGGGAATCAAAATGGTACAGTACCAAAAATAAAAAATACATACAAATGAGTACTTGTCATGAACTGAATTGTGTCCTCCCCAAATTCATATGTTGAGGCTCTAATCCCTAGAATTTCAGAATGCAAGTGTATTTCGAGATAGGGCCTTTAAAGTGGTAATTAAGTTAACATGAGGCCCTTATGGTGGGCCCTAGCCCAATCTGACTGGTGTTCTTAGAAAAATAAATAGGAACACACAGAGAGACAACAGAAGTGTGCACAGAGGAATAACTACACAAAGAGGTAACAAGAAGAGAAAGGACTCAGAAGAAACCAAAACTAGCCAACATCTTGATTTTGGGCTTCTGGCCTCCAGAATTGTGAGAAAATATATTTCTTTTATTTAAGCCATCCGGTCTACGGTATTGCTACAGCAGTCTTAGGAAACCAATATAGTATTTATTTGAAATTAAATATTATTCTGTATTATTTACTTTTCTGTCACATAAGTGCTGTTATTTAAACAAAACAACAGAAACAAATTACTAATGGTGGCAATTAGTAATAATTAAAAGCAGGACTAATTAAACAAATAGTATGTGTGAGAAAAATATAACAATCGTTATAATGCTTCTTTTGTTAAAATAAATATAGCAACTTATTTCAACTTTTCTTAACTCTTTATTAGATATTTAAATTTTATAGGCCATAATGTGTATTCTTAACATATGTAAATGTAAAATTTTTAATAAGAGTAAGTATACTTAGCTTAAACAGATATTACCAATATTTAGAAAAAATAACACTGACATGTTTCTTTTTGTTCCATGAAATAACAGAATATTTTTACTCTGTTCCCTTTCCAATAATACTTCTTCCAATTAACTAGAACCATTAGGACATCCTTCTTTTAGGTGTGGTTAAACTGAATATCGTTAAATATAAATTTCACTTTCACTTACAGCTCTGCTCTTATCAAGTCCACATTCTTGGTGTGATTCTAGTGTGACGCCGTCAGCTAAATACGCTCTTAACAAAAGCATTTGAGCGTGAAATACTTAGGATTTTACTTACTAGCAATAGCAGGTATTTGGATATATGAGTTAGCTTCTAGCTTTACAAAATATCCATCTACTTTACATCTAAATGGTTGTTTTGGTATTCCAATTGTTTATCAATCACATACTTTGCATTTATAGATTCATTATATATGCCATCCAGGTCTAAAATGAACATCATTTCAAAACACTCAGAAGCACAATGATAATTTCAATTTGTGCTATCAAAGTTGGATTCCAAATAAGTTACAGTTTTAGTAAAGAAACTGAGAAAGTATTATTTAACTTGGCTGCCCTTTTGTGGTGACTTTTCTCCCCCCTTAATTATGAAACAGTCATATTACACAAAAATGAGTCATGTGTTTGTTGTATCAGCTTTTTCCAGTCTCCTTACAGCCTCTTCAAATATCATCAAACACTTTTGGAGAAATGGCATGTAAATTTCTGCTCTACTGTAACCTTTTTCTCATTCTCATCCTCAATATATTGCCAAATTAGACAAAAACATTCTTGTCTCACATTTTAAAAATATTTTACTGCAGGACATCTTTTCTAAGTCCAGCAACAATTACAGTCATTTTTTAGGCACATGTCCTGGGAAGCTATCCCCTTCCATTTCTTTAAAGTCAAAAATTACAACGTGTGGCATCTGTACATACTGAGAAAACTGAAAAGTGACCAAAAACATTCACTATGAAAGCATCAGTATCACAGGAAAACAAATCACATCTCTTTTTAGCAGTGTTGTATACAAGGTGTACAGGATATTTAGCAGATAAGATGTTTTTATTCTCATTAATAAGAAGTTTACACTGAAGGGAATTTGACAAAATTTAAATTTGCACTGTCTGGCAAATATGCAGATAAGAAAAGTCTAGAACTGTATTTGGACGTGATATCAACAATATTTTGTTTTACATTGCCTGTGGTTTCATTAAATCTTCAAGAACATGATTAAACAAATCAAAGTATCTAAAAGTTAATAGGAACTTTTTTTGTTGACGTGATTTGCTAGTTCAACTGATATATCAAAGTACAGTTGTTGCTAAGATCTGACAGAATGAGCTCTACATTGTAAAGTGTTAACCTTTACTCTCCTGACGGACTCTCAGTTCTTTCACAGAGGTGGTGACTTTTGCAAATAATGTTCTCTTTCAATTTTCTGCATATTTTTCCATAGCTACCATGTAAGTTATCGTTATTAACTACCGAACAAGGAGAAATCCACCTAAACCTGGTGTCGTGTGGGGAAATTACCTTGAAGCACTGGTAGCCTCCTAGTATATAAACAAGCAAAATATCTTGGAAGGCACAGAACAGAAAGGACCTACAGACCTCAGCAAAAAGAGGAGGATTGGCAGCAGATGTTAGCTCAGGGCTAATCTTCCTCAAAAAAAAAAACAAAACAAAAGAGCAAGAAACAAGGGAAAGAACTGAGGTAAGTTAGTACTCAAGGTGCACTACCTTAGGATGCAATCAAGTATAAGGACCACCCTAGCTGAACGTTCAAACATCCTGTCTCTCTTCACCTCGTTAGCCTTGCTACATACTCACTTGCACTCTGGGAGAGACTCAAGGGCAAGGAGGCTAAAGCTTGAGAAAGAGACTGCTGAATAGTCAAGGTTTTATTTGACTTTCTGGAGTAGAGAGTATATGGGACCAGAATGAGAACATACTAAGTGTCACTAATGAGTGATCAACTTAGGGGTGATATAACTGTCAGCTCAGTGGTACACGGTCATGATATGTTCTTTCCACCCCTTCCTACCTATAAGTAATACTCATGTTTGTTACAACATAGTTTTTCTCTATTCTATCTTCAGCAGTCTTACAGGTTACAAACTTACTTGCAACTTATATTTAACTCGAGTTTGCCTGTTTCCCAAGCTACCTGTCTATTTACTATCTATATTTAAAATATCCTATGAGTTTTGCCTCAATCATATAAGCTATCAGTTTACTTTCTATGAATTTCATCCATCCTGTTTTTCTTGTCTTTACAGAATAATTGAATATTTTCAGTATAAATATTACATAGAACACATACAGATACAGAAAAGACATATTACATATGCTAAATACCAATAAAAACATAGTAAATGATCTGTGAACAGTTGGATGACTGAGTTCTAATTTTACCATAGATCTTATCATATTTTAGATCTACAGTTCAAGTATCTAGTAGACATTCAGTTAGTGTAGCTCTACTGGACTGATATTTGCTGCCCAATATTTGCTTCTTCAATAATCTACAGTGATAGAGAAAATGGAAAGTGGTACTCCAGTTGTTTTCTAGGGTAAAGGAGAACTCAAATGGGTAAGAAAAGAAGACGACAGCCCAAAACCAAGCAATCAAACACACTAACACAAAACAAAACTCAGCACCTTCCCTGGTGGGCTGTTCCTGTGCAACTCCTTTCTACTGGATTTGCCTAGACTTTTTAGACAGCTTTAAGCTCAATCTCAATGTCCACATTCATTCATCACATTAGATACAGCCAAGACTAAACCATGATTATTCACTCTAAGGCTGTAATATTTTTTTGATATTTTACTTAAAATTTAGACGAGACAGTTTGAATTAGCAGTTACTACCTAGTACAATAACTAGCATATAGCTGATGCTCAATAAATATCTGCTTTATGTACCAAAAAGAATCAGTTATTCCTATTAATGATTGCCAAAGAAAATCTGAGCAATTCTCCTTCTAAAGAGAAGTACTTCTAAAAGAATGTTTCCCAAAACTATGTGGTTATCCTAGTCATAAATTATAATTTGGCAATTATGTAGTTGGATCATCAATCAGATGCAAAGGAAAAGTACTCTCAAAATATTAGGGGAAGTAAAAAGTCAAGCAAGATGTTCAATTGAGAGCTAGATTGAAAAACATATTTTTAAGTGGACGAGAGCCACAAATCTAGTTGTGCTGTGCACGAATGGGTACACTTAGGCCTTCTTAAGATGAAGAAAAGTCAGAAAAATGGGGGGGAAAGCCTTCAACCCTAGTGGTTTCCAAATTTTCTTTTAAAAAGTAGTATAATTTTTTTAACCATTTGTTATCTTATTAATCCTTACAACTTCCATCTGAGATAAGCTTTAACCTCCACATTTACAGATGAAAGGTCTATAAAAGTTGAATAAATTGCTCATGGCTTCATAGCCAGCCAGTCAAGTGACAAATCTTAAACGCAAACTCATTTCTAATGGACTCTCATGGTCCCAAGAGCAAATCCATGCTCCTGACTTGTTATTTTTTAAATTGTGTTAAAATAGACATTCACAAAATTTACCTTAACCATTTTTAAGTGACATTAAGTGACATTCACATTGTTGTACTACCCTTACCACTATCCATCTCTAGAACTCCTTTCATCTTGTAAAACTGAAATTCTATACCTATTATGCAGTAACTCCCCATTTTTCCTTCCCCCAATCCCTGGCAACCACCATTCTATTTTCTATCTCTAAGAAATTTGACTACTCTAGGTCTCTCACATAAGTGGGATCATCAGTATTAGTTCTTTCATGACTGGGTTATTTCACTTGGCATAATGCTCTCAAGATTCATTCACATTGTAGTATGTGTGAGAATCTCCCTTTTTTTTTAAGGCTGAATAATATACCATTGTACGCATATACCACATTTTGTTTATCTATTCATCCATTGAAGTACACTGGGGTTGCTTCCACCTTTTGGCTACTGTGAGTAATTCTGCTATGAACATGAGTGTACAAATATCTCTTCAAGACCTTGATTTCAATTCCTTTGGGTATGTAATCTGTCTTAGTCTACGCAAGTTGCTGTAACAAAATACCAAAAACAGGAGTGCCTAAACAATAGAAATTTATTTCTCACAGTTCTGGAGGCTGGGAAATCTAAGATCAATGTGCAGTCAATTTGGTTCCTGGAAAGGACTCTCTTCCTGGCTTGTAGATGGCCAACTTCTCACTGTGTCCTCATGTGGTGGTAGGGGGAGGGGAGAGCAAGCTCTCTGATGTCTCTTCTTATAAGGGCATTAATCCCTCATGACGGGACTCCTCATGACCTCATCTAACCCTAATAACCTCTCAAAGGCCCCATCTCCAAATACCATCACATTGCAGGGTTAAGGGCTTCAACATATGAATCGGGGTGGGGGTGGGCACAAACATTCAGTCTGTAGCATTCTCAGAACTGGAATTGCTGGGTCAGATGGTAATTCTATTTGTAACTTCTTGAGGAACTACCATACTGTAAACTATCCAGTGTACAGGGTTCCAATTTCTCTATATCCTTAATAACACTTGTTATTTTATGTTTATGTGGTAACAGCCATCCCAATGAATGTGAGGTAGGCAGCATAAATTTTTAAAAAGTTAAATTTTACATTAAAGCTAATATACAAAATAGAAAGCAAAATTGTTCTTCTTTTAAATACAACAAATTTAAAACAAATCTAGAATTACCCTTGCCTCCTTGTGACAACTTCTGAGAGCCCTGACCAACAGTTTGAGAAAAATCTTAGAAAACAGACTGATAAACCAATCTGATGTTGGGAAAAGGGGGTTCAAGTTGGATAAAGAAAAACTGCTATTCGTGAGTGTCTCTTTCAGTTTTCCTAGCTCAAATTTAAAATCTAGGACATGAGATAAAAATCCTACTGAGAAAATGAGAACAGTCGTGATTCAACCAGAAATTGAACATAACACTGGAGGTGTATTTGGGCAGATATATAGAGTTTTGGATTCAAGTTTCCAAAAACTGGAGAAACCATATACATGAGTACTGACATATTTTTATTCTGGTTCTTCTAAATTTGTTTGTTTGTCTGTCTTTTCGGGGTGGAGAGGATTGTTCCTATAACATATTATACTTAATAGTTTATTCTTCTATTGCTCCACGCCACCACCCTGATGCCCAAATATATTTTCATTATAATGAAAGCTTCAAGAGTAGGATCAAGTCCATTATTAACTGTTGCATCAACACCATCTAACAGACTACCTGGCACATGGTAGGAATTTAATAAATGATGATGAAGAAAGGGAGGAAGAACAGAAGAAGAAAAGTTAGGATACTTAATGGTTGAAAAGGAAAAAAAATGGTAAGTTTTGCAATGTAAGCTAGAATTTTATAAACAAGGGAAATTTCCTGTTTATTGATGTTATCTATCATATATAGCACAGAGATTTCTCTAATATCAATACATGTTGGCTGAACTAAACTGAATTGCTTTGCATATGGTCTAAAAGAAGGATTGAGGGGGCTGGCCCCGTGGCCGAGTGGTTAAGTTCGCGTGCTCTGCTGCAGGCGGCTCAGGGTTTCGTTGGTTCGAATCCTGGGCGCGGACATGACACCGCTCATCAAACCACGTTGGGGCAGCATCCCACATGCCACAACTAGAAGGACCCATAGGGAAGAATATGCAACTATGTACTGGGGGGCTTTGGGGAGAAAAAAGGAAAAAAATAAAATCTTTTTAAAAAATAAATAAATAAATAAAAGAAGGATTGCTAGTCTTACTATCAGGATAGGATTTCAACCCCAAATATACCATTAATAAGAAAGTAAAAATAACGGATGAGCCACCCAAAACTTTAAATTCCATTTACATCCTCGGTAAAGATAGGAACAAATACACCATTACTAGAATACATTGTTACAATGAACATGAAATATTGTCAAAACTGAAAATAATAACAGGCAATGATGGTTTTATTAGTGAGACCAACATCAGGTAGAAATCCAATCAAGAGCTTGATATTAATTATATAAGTAATAAATCTTGGGAAAGTAGGAATTGAAAAAGATCCTCAAGAAAGAAGAAATTTGTTAAGTGGACAGCTAATGGCTTCCTGGCTCTAGAGGGAGAGAAGAGTGAAGGGGGAGTAGAATGTGCTTTGACAGACTGAGGCTTTAAAAAAGAGATCTGTCATGGACAGAATTGTTCCCACCTGAAAATGCATATATTGAAGACCCAAACCACAACGTTAACTGGAGATAAAGCCTTTAAGGAGACAATTAAAATTAAATGAGGTCCTAAGGGTGGAACTCTCAACTGATAGGACTGGTGTCCTTATAAGAAGATGGAAGAAACACCAGAGATCTCTCTCTTTGCGGGCACAGAAGAAAGGCCATGTGAAGACAGTGAGAAGGCAGCGATCTACAAGCCAGGAAAGAGCCCTCACTAGAAGCTAGTCCTGATGGCACCTTGATCTTGGACTTCTGCCCTCCAGAACTGTGACAAAATAAATTTCTCTTGTTTAAGCCAAGCAGTCTGTGATATTTTGTTGTAGCAGCCCAAGGAGACTAATACAATATTCTAAGGACAAAAGTAAACTGTAACTTTTTCTAATAACTTGAGCTTACAAAGTGACCAGCAGGATGTTTTAACAAGAACAATACAAATTCAATTGACAAATACAAAGATCTTCTCATTAGGCCACTCCACACAAATGATCACTTTCAAGATTAATTTTTACAACTTAAAGTATTTTAATACTATGATTAAATTTGAGCTTTGGAAGTAGGTAAGATAATTACACTGCACACTAAATCAACTAAGTGTTAGTCCAAAAAACCAGAAATTGTTCAACCTTTCTCAATATTCTACTTCTCCAGTCCTTGAGATAATTAAAATTCAAAGGAAAAGCAAATCCATGAAAAATCAAAATGACCAGAGTCCATCAGAGTTGACCAATGATTGCAGTACGTGAGATTTTCAGCTACTTTTCAAATCACAAAGGGTAAGAACCTGTGGCAGGTAAAGCTTTTTCATCTCCTTCATAATTGAAAGTTTAAAAAGAATACTAACCAGTCTCACTCAAGATTAGGTTAGGCTGGTGACTTTGAGAGAATAATGTCAAAATGAGATTATCCAATTACCCATTGGAAGATAAAGATATGAGTATAGATACAGCTATATAAATTTGTACTTTTATATATATATATATATATGTATGTATAAGTATATATAAAAGATATGCACAGATATAGATATATAAGTATCTATACATATACACATGAACACTTACAGTATCTTGTTCTAAGAATGTCCTTTCGAAGCACCATATGAAATGCAGAAGCCATAAAGTCTAATTACATTAAAAAAACTGAGAACTTTGGCAAAGTAAAAGACACTATAAGCAGAGTTAAAGTATAAATAACAAATAAACAATAAATGGCTTTCAATTTATAGAATAAAAAGGAATACTAACCATAAAAATATCAGGAATTTCCACAAACCACTAACACAAAAAATTCTAAAATAATAAAAAAGGATTCAACAACTAATTAAGAAAGAAAAAGTGAAAATGAACAATAAACATTAAAAGATATTCAAGCTTACTAACAAGCAAAGGAATACCAATTAAAATAAAATAATTTTTGTGGATTAGATGGGCAATAACTGCTAAAATCCCAATTCAAAACCAACAAAACTATTCTATAGCAACAAAATACACCCTGGAAAATTTATGAACAATGACCAAAAGGCCTAGAATCATTTTATAATCCATTTCTTTGTAACTTTTAAAATAATTAACCAACCTGGGCCACTTTAATTGAATTCTGGGTAGAGCCACCAGCATGATATTCAACTTTGAATTTTTTCACAAGTTCATCAAACCTATAAGGAAATCACAGTAGAAAAAAGTAAGTTAGTATCTGTCACTTGTCACAATGTTATATTTTCTGATTAGAAATGCATTAAATCACAATTAGTGGGATTTTTTTTGAATTATACAATTATGTTGAATAAATGACTTAAAATACTGTACGAAAAACAACTTTGCTACATTTCCATACTGAAGAAATTTCTTCCACAATTGTACAACTACAAGAGTTTAAAATACATAGGCTGTCCATACTTAAACATTAAACTAAACACGAGTAAAAATAAAAATACATAAATTATTGTTTGTAAAAGCAACACATATTTCCTATATTAAGTGTTGATCTCTAGAAACCATACAAATGTATATTCAAATAAATTTTTAAAGCTTTTGATATCATAAAGACTATTAGCTTATAATTTAAAGAATCAGGAAACTATATTGGGTTGTAGGAATGATTCTAGGCAAGTTGCTTGGTGATAGTTTCTGTATCTGCCAAATAAAGGCACAGAGAGAGATGACCTAAAGCTTTGATATTTCATTATTCTGGTACATGATAAAAGCTATTTTCTCTCCAGGAAAATATATATACTCACTTTATGTGAAACTTTTCATATACATGAAACATGATCCATGTACACCTCTCCTACTACATATACCCAGTCAAAAGACTATGGACAACAATTCCAATAAGTCTCACATTAGATGGCATTAATCTGGATCACAAATCAATATTCCCTACTACATGGCTCTAACATGTTAGGAACTATGGGAGATATCCAAGGGGCATAAGTATGTACCTTAATGTCAAAGGATTTACAAGCTGTGGAAAGACAAAAAGATGAATAAACATGAAAAAATTGAGAAAATTAGAAAATACTGAGTTACAGAATAACAAAACATATGCAATATAGAGCCAGCCCTGATGGCCTAGTGGTTAAAGTTCGGCACGCTGTGCTTTGGTGGTCTGGGTTCAGTTCCAGGGCACAGAACCACACTACTCAACTGTCAGTAGCCATGCTGTGGTGGCAGCTCACATAGAAGAACTAGAAGGACTTACAACTAGAATATACCACTACGTACTGGGGCAGTGGGGAGGGGGAAAAAAAGGAAGATTGGCAACAGATGTTCACTCAGGGTGAATCTTTATTAGAAAAAAAAAAATGTATGCAATGTAGACAGCAAGTGCTACAGAAGGTTAGTCAAAGGAAAAGAGAGATTGGGACGTGAGTAGAGTATTCAAGGAAGATTCCAATCATGGAAAGTATTGTCAAAACTTTAAGTATAGAAGCAGATCCTTTTATTCAAATGAAACATTTAACAGAACATCAAAATATAAAAAAGAGATAAATGTAGAGATGATCAGATTAGGAGTAGGGAAAACGTAGCTATATCCACTCCCATTTCTCTAACTGTCTTGGGATTCCATCTATAAAACCCTGAGATGCCACTAAAACAATTAGCAAACTAGCCAAGAACTTTAAGAGCAATATTTGTATACCACTAATAATACGAATGTAATAATAACAGTAGAGAAGGGAAAGTACATAGGCACAGATGTGGTTAGGTGAGTAGCTGTGGTAGTTACGGGAAGTGCCTTTCTAACTACTTTCTGAACTAGGTATCAGCTAACTGTGATGTTAGAGATTGGAGAAGAAAGGGAGAGTGAGGGCCAGCCCTGGTGCCGAGAGGTTAAGTTCAGCATGCTCTACTTTGGCGGCCCAGGTTGAGTTCCCAGGCATGGACCTACACCACTCACCAGTGGCCCTGCTGTGGTGGCAGTTCACTTACAAAAAGAGGAGGGTTGGCAACGGATGTTGGCTCAGGGTGAATCTTCCTCAGGAAAATAATAATAATAAAATAAAATAAAAATTTTTAAAAAGGGAGACAATGGCAAAGTAAACGCAGAGTCATCAATTGCTAAGCTCCTCTGAGGTCACTCCATTTTCAATCTATTTAAATTTATAGTGATTACTGATATATGAGGGCTTAATGCTGCCATTTTATGACTTGTTTTCCAGTTCTTCTGCCCTTTTCCCTTCTTTGCTGTCCAGTGCATTTCCGACTACCAATTCAGCTTGGTACTTCTCTCTGAAAGTTTTCTTATTTTTCTCTTTATCATTTGTGTCTCTGTTCTCATTATTTGTCTAGTGGTTACACGAGGTTTGTACAAAAAAAATCTCATAGGACCAGTGACGTAACCATGATGGCGGAGTGAGCTTGCCCAAGACTCTCTCCCCTCCAACATACAACAAAAAGGAGCAACCGTATTCCAATAGAAAATATTGTAATAGCACATGAATCCTCAGAGAGTCATGGAAACCAAACAACGGAGGGCAGAAAGCCTGGAGCCCCCCACGGAGGAGCTGGTAGGGGTAAGAGAGAACTTGACTCCCTCCCCTAAAGGCTGGGATCACTGGCGTGGGAGGCTCTGTCAAGGAAGGAGTGGGGAAGAGGTCACATGTCCGTGGGATCAGCCAAGACTTCCTAGTGTCCTTGCAGCCTAGAGGGAAGCCCTCAAATGCGGCGAAAGCTTTCCCATGGGGTGACTTCAACAAGCCAAGACCCCAGGAAACTAGACAGCAAGAGCTAATCGGGAAACCAGGGACTGTAGGCAGGAGAAAGCATCCCCCAACACATCCGAGCCACACTGCACCATCTTGGCTGAACGTGCAGGGCTCAGAATACGTGGCTCTTGACTTTTATCCCATGGCAATAGGCTGTAACTGCAACCTAATACTATCACAATGGGAAAACCTCGTTCTTCCAGATCAGACAGTTCCTCAAATCTCCAAAACAGAGAGCCAATAAATACCCAAAATTGAGTCCGAAGGACTCATAAATAAGTAAATTAAATGACAATGAATTCAAAATAGCCATTGGCAAAAAACTCAATGAGGTAAAAGAGCATATAGAGAAACAATTCAATAAGTTCAAGATCTACATCACAAAAGAGACTGGAACTATAAAGAAGAGTCAATCAGAAATACTAGAGATGAAAGACACAATGGAAGAGACAAAATAAAATATGGATACCCTGAATTCTCATGTGGACACTCTAGAGGAGCAAATCAGCATAATCAAAGATATACATGTTGAATTGCTCCAGACAGAGGAGGAGAGAGAACTGCGACTAAAAAGAAATGAAGAAAGTCTACGAGAAATATCATGACTCAATTAGGAAATGGAACACAAGAATCATAGGTATTCAGGAAGGTGAACAGAAGAAGAATGGAGCAGAAAGTGTGCTCCAAGAAATAATAGAAGAGAATTTCCCAAATCAAGGGAATGAGAGTGAAATGTGTGTGGAGGAAGCTATCACATCACCTAGATTTGTCAATGTAAAAAGATCTACTGCAAGGCACATAGTAGTAAAATTGGCAAAAATGAATGACAAAGAAAGAATACCAGGACAGTAAGACAGAAGAAAATAACCTACAAAAGAACCCCTATCAGACTTTCAACAGATTTCTCTGCAGAAATCTTACAAGCTAGGAGAGAATAGAATGACATATTCAAAACTTTAAAAGACAAAACTCTTCAGCCAAGAATATCTTCAGCCAAGAATACTCTATCTAGCAAAAATATCCTTAACACATGAGGGAGAAATTAAATCTTTCCCAAATAAAACCTAATGGACTTCATAGACACGAGATGCCCCCTACAAGAAATCCTCAAGAAGGCCCTCATATCTGAAAAAAGAAAGAAGGGGAGAAAGGGGTCACAAAACACAGTCTAAGGAGACAAAAACATAGAAGCAGGATAGGATAGCAAATATTCAACTATAGTATTAGGATAAAGGGAAAGAAAACATCAAAAGCAGAGACAATCTTGTCACTTTAACCACAAACTCACAACACAAGTTGGAATGAGGTATGAGAATAATAATTGAGGAGGGGAAGAGGAAAGGGACTGAGTCAGTTCAGACTAAGGAAATAAGAGGCCATCAGAAAATGGACTATGTTATGCACGAGATTCTGAATACAAACTTCAGGGTAGCCACTAAACCAAAAAGCACAACAGAGACACAAAAGATAAATAAGGAAAACACCAAGAAACAAAGAAAGAAAACTCCATAATTCAATGGGTACACCAAAACACATAGGACGAGAAACAAAGGAAATGCAGGAAAACCGGAAAATGAGTGATATAATGACAGCATTAAACCCCCATACATCAATAATCACCCTGAATGTAAACAAAGTGAACTCGCCAATAAAAAGACACAGAGTGGCAAGATGAATTAAAGAACAAGATCCAACAATATGTTGCCTCCAGGAAACCCATATCAATCCCAAGGACAAACACAGGCTCAGAGTGAAGGAGTGGAAGACAATACTCCAAGTTAATGGCAAACAAAAGAAAGCAGGTGTCGCAAAACTTATATCAGACAGAGTAGACTTCAAGATAAGGCAGGTAAAGAGAGGCAAAGAGGATCAATATGTAATGATCAAAGGGAAACTCCATCAGAAAGAAATAATGCTTATGAATATCTATGCACCAAACATAGGAGCAACTATTAATAAACCTAAATGAAGATATTAAAAATAACACAAAACACCCCACTCATATCATTGGACAGATCATCCAGACAGAAAATCAACAAGGAAACAGTGGAATTAAATGAAAAGCTAAAACAGTTGGACCTAACACACATAATTAGAACACTCCATCCAAAAACAGCAGAATACACATTCTTCTCAAGTGTGCAAGGAACAATCTCAAGGATGGACCATGTGTTGGGAAACAAGACAAGCCTCTATAAATATTAAAAAGTTGAAATAATAAGAAGCACCTCTCCGTTCATAATGTTATAAGCCTAGAAATTAATTACAAGAAAAAAGCTGAGAAAGGGACAAAGATGTGAAAACTAAACAGTATGCTATTGAACAAGCAATGGATCATTGAAGAAATTAAAGAAAAAATGAAAAAATATCTGGAGACAAATGAAAAAGATAACATGACATACCAACTCATATGGGATGCAGCAATAGTCGTATTAAGTGGGAAATTCATCGCAATACAGGCACACCTTAACAAACAAGAAAAATGTGAACTAAGCAATCTCAAATTACACCTAAGTGAATTAGAAAAAGAAGAACAAACAAAGCCCAAAGTCAGCAAGAGACAAATAATAAAAATGAGAGCAGAAATAAATGCTACTTAAACAAAAAAGACAGTCGAAAGGATCAATGAAACAAAGAGCTGTTTCTTTGAGAAGATAAATAAAAGTGACAAACCCCTAAGCAGACTTGCAAAGAAAAAAAGAGAGAAAGCTCAAATAAACAAAATCATAAATGAAAGAGGAGAAATAACAGACTCCACAGAAATACAACAGATTATAAGAGAATACTACAAAAAACTATATACCAACAAAATGGATAACCTAGAGGAAATGGATAAATTCTTAAATTATTACACCCTCCCAACGCTGAGTCAAGAAGAAACAGACAATCTGAACAGACCATCACAAGGAACGAGATTGAAATGGCAATCAAAAGCATCCCAAAGAACAAAACCCGAGGACCAGATGGCTTTCCTGAGGAATCGTACCAAACTTTCAGAGAGGATTTAACACCCATACTTTTCAAGCTATTCCAAAATTTAAGGAGGATGGAACACTTCCTAACACATTCTAAAAGGCCAACATCACACTGATACCAAAGCCTGACAAGGACAGCGCAAAAAAAGGAGAACTACAGGCCAATATCGTTAATGAACATACATGCAAAAATTCCTAACAAAAGTTTGGCAACCTGACGTCAGCAATACATCAAAAGGATCATACATCACGATCAAGTGAGATTCATAGCAGAGACACAGGGGTGGTTCAACATCCGCAAATCAATCAACGTGATACTCCATAACAACAAACTGAGGAAAAAAAACCACATGATCATCTCAATAGATGCAGAGAAAGCCTTTGACAAGATCCAACGGCCATTTGTGAAAAAAACTCTTAACAAAACGTGGATAGAAGAAAATTACCTCAACATAATAATGGCCATATATGACAAATGCACAGCCAACATCATACTCAATGGGCAAAAACTGAGCGCCATCCCCCTGAGAACAGGAATGAGACAAGGATGCCCAGTATCAACACTCTTATTCAACATAGTACTGGAGGTTTTGGCCAGAGCAAGTAGGCAAGAAAAAGGAGTAAAACGAATCCAAATAGGGAAGGAAGACGTGAAACTCTCGATGTTCACAGACGACATGATCTTATATATAGAAAACCCCAAAGAATCCATTGGAAAATTATTAGAAATAATCAACCACCTGCAGCAAAGTTGCAGGGTATAAAATCCAATTACATAAATCAGTAGCATTTCTATACTCTAATAACGAACTAACAGAAAAAGAACTCAAGAACACAATACCATTCACAATCACAACAAAAAGAATAAGATACCTTGGGGTAAATTTAACTAAACTGAAAGACCTATACAATGAAAACTACAAGACTTTCCTGAAAGAAACTGATGACGACATAAAGAGATGGAAAGACATTCCATGCACATGGATTGTGAAGAATAAACATACTTAAAATGACCATACTACCTAAAGCAATCTACCGATTCAATGCAACCCCAATCAGAATCCCAATGCCATTCTTTACAGAAATAGAACAAAGAATCCTAAAATTCATATGGGGCAACAAAAGACCCGGAATAGCTGAAGCAATCCTGAGAAAAAGAACAAAGCTGGAGGCATCACAATCCCTGACTTCAAAACATACTACAAAGAAACTACAGTAATCAAAACAGCATGATACTGGTACAAAAACAGGTGCACAGATCAATGGAACAGAATCGAAAGCCCAGAAATAAAACCACACGTCTAGGGACAGGTAATCTTCAACAAAGGTGCTGAGGGCATATAATGGAGAAAAGAAACTCTCCTCAACAAATGTTGCTGGGAAAACTGGACAGCCACATGTAAAAGAATGAAAATTGACCATTCTTTTTCACCATTCACAAAAATAAACTTTAAATTGATCAAAGACCTAAAGGTAAGACCTGAAACCATAAGGCTTCTAGAAGAAAATATAAGCAGTACACTCTGACATCAGTATTAAAAGGAGCTTTTCAGACACCTTATTTTCTCAGACAAGGGAAACAACAGAAAGAATAAACAAATGGGATTTCATCAGACTAACGAGCTTCTTCAAGGCAAGGGAAAACAGGATTGAAACAAAAAAACAACCCACTAATTGGGAAAAACTATTTGCAAATCACATATCCGACAAAGGGTTAATCTCCATAATATATAAAGAACTCACACAACTCAGCAACAAAAAATCAAACCACCCGATCAAAAAATGGGCAGGGCACACGAACAGACATTTCTCCAAAGAAGATATACAGACGGCCAATAGGCACATCAAAAGATGCTCATCATCGCTGATCATCAGGGAAATGTAAATCAAAACTACACTAAGATATCACCTTACACCCATTAGAATGGCAAAAATAACCAAAACAAAAAGTAACAAAGGTTGGAGAGGTTGTGGAGAAAAAGGACCCCTCACACACTGCTGGTGGGAATGCAAACTGGTGAAGCCACTACGGAAAAGAGTATGGAGATTTCTCAAAAAACTAAAAATCGAAATAACATATGACCTGGCCATCCTACTATTGGGTATCTATGCAAAGAACTTGAAATCAGCAATTTCAAAAGTCCGATGCACCCTTATGTTTGCTGCAGTATTATTTACAATAGCCAACATGTGGAAGCATCCTAAGTGCCCATCAACTGACAACTGGATAAAGAAGATACAGAATATATACACACACAATGGAACACTACTCAGCCGTAAAAAAGAATAAAATCGTCCCATTCGCAACAACATGGATGGACCTTGAGGTAATTAGGTTAAGTGAAATAAGCCAGCTGGAGAAGAACAATCTCTGTATGACTCCACTCATATGAGGAATTTAAACGTATGGACAAAGAGAACAGATTAGTAATTACCAGGGGAAAGGGGGAGTGTGGGGTGGGCACAAAGGGTGAAGTTGTGCACATACGACACGACTGACAAACAATAATGTACAACTGACATTTCACAAGGGTGTAAACTATCATAATCTGAAGAAAAAGTTCAAAAAAAATCTCATAGATGCGATAGTCCATTTTCTGATAGCTTCTTATTTTCTTAGACTAAGTCAATTTCATCTCTTTTCTCTTTCCCTTCTAACTTATTATTGTCACAACTTAATCCACTTTGTGTTGTGAGTTTGTGGTTAAAATGATGAGATTTTATTTATTTTTGATGTTTTCCTTCCCCTTCTCTTTAATGTTATAATTGTTTGCTAATCTGTTCTGATAGAGAGCTGCAATTTTCTGATTTTGTCTATTTATCTCCTTGATCAAGGTTTTGTAATCCCTTTCTCTTCTTTTTTCAGGTATGAGGGCCTTCCTGAGCATTTCTTGGGGGGGGGGGGGGGGGTCTTATCGCGATGAACTCCCTTAGCTTTTGTTTATTGGGGTAAGTTTTTACTTCTCCATCATATCTGAACGATATTTTCATTGGATATAGAGAGTTTTCTTGGCTGAAAGTTTCCGTCTTTCAGCATTTTGAATATATCATTCCATTCTCTCCTAGCCTGTAAGGTTTCTGCTGAGAAATCCACTGAACGCCTGATAGGCATTCTTTTGTAAGTTATATTCTTCTGCCTTGCTGCCCTTAATATGTTTTATTGCTCATTTACTTTTTGCCAGCTTTACTACTATATGCCTTGGAGAAAGCCTTTTTTCCTTTTTTTTTTTCCTGAGTAAGATTAGCCCTGAGCTAACTACTGTCAATCCTCCTCTGTTTGCTGAGCAAGACTGGCCCTGAGCTAACACCCATGCCCATCTTCCTCTACTTTATACATGGGATGCCTACCACAGCATGGCTTTTGCCAAGCGGTGCCATGTCTGCACCCGGGATCCAAAGTGGCAAACATTGGGCCACCGAAGCAGAACGAGCACACTTAACCACTGCACCACCAGGCTGGCCCCATGGAGAAGGATTTTTTACATTGATAGAGTTTGGAGATCTGTTAGCTTCTTTCACTCGTATTTCCAGCGCCTTCCCCAGGTTTAGGAAGTTCTCAGCTATTACTTCTTTGAACAAGCTTTCTGCTCCATTCTCCTTCTCTTCTCCGTCTTGAATACCTATAATCCTTATGTTGCATTTCCTATTTGAGTTAGATATTTCTTAGAGAATTTCTTGATTTCTTTTTAGTTGTAGTTTTCTCTCCTATTCCACCTGAAGCATTTCTATATTTCTATCCTCTAGACTGCTGAGTCTCTCCTCCATAATATCAGTTCTGTTGTCCAGGGAGTCCAGAATTTATCTCACCCATTGTGTTTTTCATCTCCAACATTCCTAATTGGTTTTTCTTTATAGTTTCAATCCCTTTTATTAAGAAGTTCCTGATTTCATTAACCAAGTGTATTTTCTTGTAACTCGTTGATTTTTTTTATAATAGCTATTTTGAATTCTCTGTCATTTAGATTATAAATTTCTGTGCCTTCAGCATTGATTTCTGGGTGCCTACCATTTTCCTTCTGATCTGGAGTATTAACATATTTTTTCATATTGTTTGAAGCGTTGATTTGTGTGTCTGCATAGTGATAGTATTTAGTCATGGCTTCCACCTGCTGCCACTGAGTGGCAGTCAATACCTGTGTATTCTGCGCTCGCTGTGATCCATGGCTTACTCGCTCAGTCACCGCTGCTGGTTTTCTATTGTATGCATGGATGGCTGACCAGCTGAGATGGAACACCAGGCAAAAGGGAGGGGCTTTCTTCCACCAGCCTGATCCTGGGGTGTTCTCGTTCTGCCCTCACTATCTGCTCTCCTAGGGTGCTGGCTTGATGAAGACACTCCCACAATAGCTTAGCCTCCTCTCTGTGGGGCTTTCCCTCAGGCTGTGAGGGAACTTGGATAACGAACGTATTCCTGCAGAGGGCCTCCCCTCCCTCTCTCCTCTGAGAGCTGTGCACAGTCCCAGGGTCACTGTTGTTCTGGAGGGAGAGGAGATCCCCTTACCTCCTTCTAGTTCCCCTGGGGGTCTAACACGTCTGCCTTCAGACCTATGGCTGTGTGGGTGTCTCAGATGTCTTTCATGTGTGAATGCCTTCTGTTGGTATATGAATGTCCTTTTTATTGAATCTTACAGGGGAGACTCTAAAGGAAGCACTCACTCTGCCATGATGCTGATGTCACTCCAGGATCTCTCCCCTTTCAAAAGCCAATTCCTCCAAAGGTTTTAGTATTATTTGTAGTATTTTCAAATGGTCACCTCCATAAAGATATGTTCCCCAGAATCTGTGAGTATAACCCTACTTGGAAAAAGTGTCTTTGCAGATATAATTAAGGATCTTGAGGTAAGATCCTCCCTCCTGCATTACCCAGGTGGGCCCTAAATCCAATAAGAAGTCTTCTTATATCAGACAGAAGAGAAGATGGAGGCAGAGATTGGAGCAACATGGCCAGAAGCCAAGGAATGCCAACATCCACCAAGAGCTGGAAGAGGCAAGGAAGGATTCTCCTCTAGGCTCTTCAAAAGGAGCACAGCCATATCAACACCTTGATTTCAGACTTCTGCCCTGCAAACTGTCAGAATAAATTTCTGTTGTTGTAAGCCACCCCAATCTGTGGTAGTTAGATTAATACCATCCTTTCTCACACTCTTAAGAAATTCTCTCCTTCAGTTATAGTCTCCTCTATTCCACCATTTTTTTCCTTCAAATGACTAAGAATCAAGTAGCTATAATATTTTGGGAAGAAATAGATGGGCCTAAATTTGTTATAAATAACTAAAATCACAGTAAACAAACTACAATGTATTTCTAAGAACTTGGGAAAGTGTAAAGCAAGATATAAAATGAAATCTCTATTTTGGAAGGCACAGTGTACTGCTTAACAGCAATCTGACTACAGACTGGAACACTTATTGCATCACATCTCGTGTGACCATGGTGACATGAACAAATCCTTCTCTGTTTCACTTTCCCGATGGTAAGTAGGGGCTAACAGTACCCACCTCATAAACTTCTAGCGAGTGCTAAAAAAAAATGATGATTTGGATAGACTGTTTAAAACAGTTACTTTAGGCGTATAGTAAATACCATATAAATATTAGCTATGGAACTTAACCCTAACATCTCAGAGGCTTCTGAGATCCTAAGTTTTGGAAAAACTGAGTAATAGCTTAAAAAGTTTCTTTGCTTCAGAATATCTCAAGGCCTTTAATATACTGATGCACACTGTGAAAATTCAAGATGGAGAGAGAGTACACACATTTCCTAAGTTTATTTGGTCATGTAATTCTTTTTCTCTAAGGCATCTAGCAAAGCTCATGGTATCTTTAAACCTTAATAGTCTAGAAGCATATTGGTCCAAAAAGGTAGCTACTAGCCTTATATGGCTATAGACATTCAAATTTAAGCTAATTAAAGTTAAATGAAATTTAAAATTCAGCTCATAAGTCACACTAGCAACATTTCAAGTGTTCAATAGCCACGTGTGGCTTGTGGCTATCATACTGGATTCATAAATACAGCACATTCCCACTATTACTAAAACCTTCTATTGTATGGTGCTGGGAAAGTTCAGTAACAAAAACAAAGTAAACAACAGAGGAAACATGATCAATTTTAGACCTGAAAGGGACCTAAGAGAATGCCTTCATTTAACAAATGGGGAAAGTAAGACATAAAGTATTTGAGTAAATTGCCAAAAAAAGTCACATACGGCAAACTGGTGAGTCAAAATCAGAACTGCAAACTCAGAGTTACCTGTTAATTACAGACCCAGAGAAATCAGTGTATATGCCTCCTCATTCCAGTCAACTAAGAGTTTTCTATAGAAACCAACATTTTGTTTATTAATGTTATCTTTGGAATCAGTTCAAGAGGTATAAAATTATACAACCTCACATTTCAAGATAGATGACGAAGCATATGTTTGATTCCTCTTCCAAGTCAAAAAACATGTTTCATATATACGTAAATAAGCAAAAACTTGAAAGCACCACAAAGCAAGGAAAGACGCCACATGCAGACCAAATTTGAGAAATAAAATTCTAGTTTAACAGAAAGCAAATGCAATAAAGTAACAAAGCAGTGATAGGAGACATAATAGTAAGAGTAATTTCTTTAAACACTGGTATTTGGAACATCAGGGTAGCTGCCCGACCATTCCTACCTTATCTACAAAAGTAAAATTTATTTAAATGCTCCAATTTGTCATACTAAAGTCCTCCTTATTCTGACCATTGTGTAGAGTCATAGTCTACCTGCCAATTTCTTTTTCCTTTTTCTTTCTATTTTTTTGGTAACAACTTTTTTTTAGATATAATTCATATACCATACAATTCACCCATTTAAAATCTACAATTATTTTAAGTATATGCATATTTGTGTAACCATGACCACAATCAGTTTTGGAATATTTTCATTAACTAAAAATAAAACCCCATTGGCTTTAGCTATCAAACCAAATATCCTTATTATCGTCCCCTACTCTAAGCAATCTACTTTCTATCTCTGCAGTTTTGCCTATTCTGGACATTTCATATAAATGGAATCTTTCAGCATGTGTATGGTTTTGCTGACTGGATTCTTTCAGTTAGCATAATGTTATCAAGGATTATATATGCTGTAGCATATTATCAGTACTTTATTCCTTCTTGTGGCTAATAACATTTCATTATATGGATACACTACATTTTGTTTATGCAGTCATCAACAGATGGATACTTGTGCTTTCATCTTTTGGCTATTGTGAATAAGGCTGCTATGAACAATCATGTACAAGATTTTGTGTGGACATAATATTTTCATTTCTCGTGGCTATATATTGAGATGTAGACCTGTTGGATTAAATGGTAACTCTACATTTAACTTTCTGAGGAACTGCCAAACTATTTTCCACTACGTAACTAGTTTTTGCTGAGGCAATAGATGGAAACCTGCCTGTCTAACTACATGAAAAACGAGAAACTAGAGAATAATAGAGTTTCTATAAATTAACTTTCTACCACTGTTGAAATTTTTTTAAAAATCAGTAGTTGAATGGATGACCTGAGCAATAAAAATGGACATTAATATCAAACGAGCTGAAGACACGAGCTGAAGTTAAGGAAAATATTCAGAAATTGGATAGAAAACATGAAAAATGAAAAGTATGAAAGCAAAATTAAACAACACAGAAAATGGATCCAGTGACCCAAGATCCATTTCACAAGAATGACAGAAAGGGAGACAGAGATAATGAAGAGTAAGAAGGAAATACTAGGAGAAAATAGTCTTCAAAACAGGAAAAAAATATATAATATTCAGATTTGTCCAAATACCAAGCAATTTTACTAAGGGGTGGGGGGTGGGGGGACTAGGATCCATACTTGGACAACTCTTGTTAAATTTTAAAACTCTCATATTAAGGGAAAACTTTAAAAGCTTCTAGAGTAAAAAATAACAGCTTTTACCATATAGCTTTTTATATAAAGTATACAGCTTTTAGGATGTTTAAAAATTCCAGAAGGAATATTACTTAAATAAAATGCTAGAGAAAAACTGGATTCAATGCTTATCAAACTTCTGGACGAGAGTTTCCAGTTGACAGAAGCCAATAAAGAATAGGAACAAATTTGATAATATAAAAATATTTAAAACTTTTTTATGTAAAAGCAAACTCAAACAAGAAATTTTAACTATAAAGGAGAGGAGATGTTTAATAAATACGAAAAATAGTTACCTTTCATTAAAATCTATTTTTAAAAAATATTTCAAAAATATGTTTCTTAATTTAATTTTTAATGAATTTATTAACTCAGCACAATCACATGCCACTTAACAACAAGGATATGTTCTGAGAAATGCATTGTTAGTCGATTTCGTCATGGTGTGAACATCATAGAGTATACTTACACAAACCTAAATGGTACAGCCTACTATACACCTAGGCTATATGGTACTAATCTTATGGGACCATTGTCATACACACGGTCCACTGTTGACTGAAACGTCGTCATGCGATGCAGGACTGTACTTTTAAAAATATAATTTTAATATTCTCATACAAAAGAGAAATAAAAATATTAAGGCTCAGATAAACTGACAAATGAACAATGAACAAAAAAAAATGACTAATGTTGGAAAACAACTAGCCTCAATCACTAGTAATCAACTATATACGAACAGAGATTTCTGCACATTAGTCAAGAGTATGTTATAATACTCAGCATTAATAGTGATATGAAAAAGCTGACATAACCATACAGTATGACAGAACTCTTTTGTAAAGTAATTTAGCAACACATATCAAGAATCATAAAAATGTTTATACCCTATTATCACAAAATTCCATTTCTAAGACTACTCTAAGGAAGCAACCCAAATCATAAATAACGCTATATGCAAGAGCTGCTCATCCTACCATAATATACAATAAAGTAAAACTAAAAGCAACATAAACATCCAAAAAATTTGACAATTTCTGAAAAAATTAAACATATACTTTACTAGACAACTCAGGTACATGACTGTTTATAACAATCTTATTTATTTATAATCACCAAACACTTGAAACAACCTAAATGACCATCAGTGAATGGATAGACAAACTGTGGTACATCCATACAAGGAACACTGCTAAGCAATAAAAAGAAGCAAATGACTAATACATTCAAGAACATGGATGAATCTCAAAATTACTGTGCTATATGAAAGAAGCCAGACATAAAAGGGCTACATACAATATGACTCCATTTATTTGACATTCTGGATACGGCAACGTCTTAAGGACAGAAATCAGAGTAGTGGTTGCCAGGTGCTACACGCAGAAAGGAGAAATTGACTATAAAGAAGTATGAGTTTTTGGGACAATGAAAATGTTCTCTTTTGGTGATGGTCACACACTGCATACATTTTCAAAACTCACAGAATTATACACATAAAAAAGGTGAATTTCACTCCACATAAATTATACCTCAATATACATCAATAAATCTGACTTATTAAAAGAAAAGGAAAGAAAGAGAATATACTACCTAGGGAAAAGATCAAGAAAATTCCAAAAGACTATCTCTCTCTCTCCGCATGTATGTACATAGGTAATGTATCTACCTACCAACCTATGCAGAAAGACATATACATGGACACACAGAGATACATGTGAAGCACATCTGAAACTCAAAATAATCCTGCAACAAGCAAGATGAATACAATTATCCTAATTATCTAAGACACAATGTAGAGTTGTAGTGACTCGCTTTTTAAACTTTTAATTTTAAAATAGTATCAAACCATGGAAAGTCTGTAAGAACAATACAGAGAACACCTCTACATGTTTTACAAAGATTCACCAATTTTTAACATTTTGCACGTTTTCTCTTTTTCTCTATAGATACATCGATGAATATCTAGTTTTTCAAAATCATTTTGGTGTAGGTTGTATAGATAATTTTATTATTTATAATCCCTCAGTGAATACTTCCTAAGAAGATGAAGTTTATACCTAGGAAATCACTTGATTTTATGGGTTCGCTAGATAGCTCCAATTCCAATCCAATCCAATGCCATTGTCTTCTCCTATTGCTTGTCATCTCCCTTTCTACAATATATCTCCCTTCTTCCACAGCGAGATCCCTTGTTCTGAGGTCTAGGACAGGGCTCAGTGCCCCTAATGGACAAGCCCCTTACAGGACAAAAAGGGAAATCTAACTTTCTAGAATGGACTGAGGATGGAGTACTGGGAAGAGAGCCTGCCTGATCCTGCTCTATGTCCAAACAGGCCTGGGACCTATGTTGGACTTTTCAGGAGTGACTGTGTCAGTTCTAAACTACATTCTCCACATCTCTCCTTTCTTTTTCATAGTCTCTTAAGCCTCCCCCAGATCCCTGCTCTGTAAAGGCACAGAAGTATAGAAGTAGCAAGGGCTCTACTGGAATATGATGTTTCTTCCTCTACTTATAAGAAATCTGAATTCTTAGTATGTTCTGCCTCCTAGCAATTCTGAAGGTGCAGGTTATGTGTAATTCTCTTTGTGTCCCTTGTTTTAAGATGGATGAGGAAATTCAGATTCATTATCCTCCAAGCCCAGTTAAAGTGATTTTGATGGATTTCTCAAAATTAGTAAGAGGATTTCTCAAAAGTAGTAAGTAAGTTTTCTTAATTAAGAAAACATTAAAATCATATAAAATAAAAATAAGAAAATTTAGAATAAAATACCTTATAACCCGAAACTGAATGAATGACTTTTTTTTTCTTAAAGATTTTATTTTTCCTTTTTCTCCCAAAGCCCCCCAGTACATAGTTGTCTATTTTTAGTTGTGGGTCCTTCTAGTTGTGGCATGTGGGATGCCTCCTCAACGTGACCTGATGATCGGTGCCATGTCCGCACCCAGGATTTGAACCAGCGAAACCCTGGGCGACCAAAGTGGGGCGTGCAAACTTTACCACTCGGCCACGGGGCCAGCCCCTGAATTACTTTTTAATAAAAGGTAGCTGTGGCTTAATTATTTTTAAGCTACATCCAGAAGATGAATTCTAAAAAGCCAGAAAAGTAAAAGAAACAGAGAATGATAAGGAATGAAAAACGAAGAGAAGAAATTAAAGAATAGAAATAACTCTTTAAATTTTAATGTGTATTTTTTTCTACTTATCAGATATGAAGCAAATACTTCAAAAGATTTCATGATTACACCTTATAACTTAGCATCAATCATTTTTATTTGAAAAAAAGTCCTTATAAATAAGATATAAGAATTATGAACAGGAAAGTATCCACAAAATCACCCTTTACAATTTCTAGTTCTGTCTTAGGGCAACTGCTTCCCACTTTCACAGTAACTAAAGTCTCTTTTACCCTAGTCTTAAGAGGAAAACAAATGTAAGCTCAGCATACATAAGAAGATAAACCAGATCTCACATTGTGCTAACATCACCACAACATAGAAACAAACATCAAGAATTCTGGACATTTCAAAAAGGAAGAGAAATGAGGAATAAGACACAAAAGTAAAACCTTTACAGTACAACTTAAAACATTTAACTTCCTTAAGAAAGGATTCATAATTGCCAAGTAGAATTTTTGATGAAGTTCTTTCCTAGACTTCTCATCTAAACAAATAATAGATGAAAAAACATCAGTAATTCTAAACAGGTTATACTTATTAAGACCAAATGTTAATAGAATAACACAGGGGGAAAAATCCACAGGCAATTGTAAGATTCAAAGCTTTGAAATCTTTTACCACAAAGGGTTAGTGAGGTTGAAAAAAATTCACTTAAATGTCACTTTGATAAAAGCCAAAAGAACATTTCCCACATGTGTTTATATTTAAGCATACTTTAAAAGATGGAAAAAGTAACAGTCATTCAAAACTAAGGTTAAGCTATTAGTTCACCAGGATTGTAATTTAAAGGTATTTCTCCAATCTCTAATTTTATTCTTTGATAAGAAAGCAGTTTTAAGCATGTGTTGCTTAGATAAGCCCTGATTCAATTCTAAAATGTTTAAAGGTTTAATTATTCCCACGATAACTCTGAAGATGAAGTTTTTTGCACGTGAGATAATCAAATATACTGTTGAAAATCACTTCATATATAAGTATAGATGATTAAAATAAAATGAATTATTTCTAAATTCAGATGCACAATATGTCTATTAGGTTTCTACCCATTCTAAGAACACAAACAAAATTTCACTAAACTAATTGACTATTTTCATTAAATAGTAAAACTGACATTTAGTTTTAAACCATAAAAGAGAAAGCCATATAAAAGGAAAAGAGAAATACTGCAGGACAGTGGTTCTCAAAATGAGACATGTGTCCCCTGGTAAACTTAGTGTGTCATCCATATTTCCACAGGTGGTTCCAAAACACAGATTATACTTTTTCCCTCCTCTATTGATTTGGTTTCAGCTGTTATTTCTATCGCAGAATCCATGGTTTGTAATGGGGCCTCAGTTTCTCTGATCATAGAAAAATTCTAGAAACATACGTAACAGATATGGAGAGGAAGTATTCAAGGAATAATTAATCATTTTTCTCTCCCAAACTTAAAAAAAGTCACTCATCAGAAACACTGAGTCAAACATTTAAATCTCTTATCAAAAGGTAACACATGGAACTTCTGATTCTGAGTAGCATATAGTTCATATAGGTCACAGCCAGCACTCCTACTGACCACAACTAGAAAAGTCATACAAACTATAAATCATTAAAGGTACCAAAAAGCCATGGAAGCAACAAGGACCAAATGAATAAATTTCCAGGGACGTGAGAACTGTTCAGAGGGCAGACCAGTACTGGCAGCTCTTTGTCCAACCTTCGATTTTGTAGTCAGTAGCACAGGGCTGGAGAGACAAAATTTGATAGCAGGGACCTCAACACACAACTGGTTTGTCCTGTAATGCATCTGCTGAATTCTGAAACTGAATGGTAAGCTAAAGGTTAACCAAAATCATCAAAAAGCATAAAGTTCTCCCAATCTGGCAGTGCTTACAAAACAAAGACAGACCAGGAGAAAAGGAACTAAAAACATAATAGGTAAGAAATGAAAGCCCAAGGAGTGGAAAATAAAAACTACAGATACACAGAAGCTTTTCTCCTGAGGACTGGGACAGGACATGTATCTATACTGGTTACATACAGAAGCTGAAAATTCAGACTTAGAGCTTAGCAGAACACTGGGATGGGGGTGGAGGGCAAGGAGGTAAAAAAAAGTGGGTACTTCAGCCATTATATAGTACTAAAGTAATAAAACTGGAAACTGAGGACCTAAAACAAAAGGTCAGTTTCCCAATTTGGATATTTGTCAAATTTTGAAGGTGGGTTGAGCAGAAGGATACAGAATAAAGCTGGAAACCTCCAAGAGCAGCTCTGATGACCTTGTTCTGGAGGAATGTTTCAGAGTTGATGAGACAAAGAACCAATGGTTTCAAATAAAAGTCCTAGAGGGTCAAGCTCTACAAACAGAAGCAAATGAGGTAGACTGAATCTGTCAAAACTGAAAATCAACTTTGACCTAGCTTAATCCTTGATTTTATTAAGGCAATTAGCTTTCTTGTCACTAACAAAAAAGAAAAACACAAGAGAAAAAGTTTCAGAAATGATTCAGATACTGGAAAAAAAGGGACTTCAAAGTAACTATGATTAATATTTTTAAGAAAACAAAGGGAAGGATGTATAAACCAGATGAAAGAATGGAGAATTTCACCAGAGTTGAAATTATAAAAAAAAAAAAAGAATAAAATAAACATTCAGAACTGAATAATTTAATATATGAGTTTAAGAATTCATTGAATAGGTTAAATTTAGACTATTCTCTCTGTATCTTCCTACCACTTAGCCCCAGGCATGGGTTTAGTCAGAGTGTGTGTGGCAGAAATGGGAAAACAAAGCCCTAGTTCTCTGGTTAGAAGACCAAAAAGGAGAACTACAGGGAAACACAGAATACTAGAACTCTTGAAACATCTGGAAAAAAACAAAAGACTCAGCAAAGAAATAGAAGATACAGAAAGAAGATCAAGTGAAAACTCAATAACTGAAATTTAATTTTATCTATTTATTTATTTATTTTTGGTGAGGAAGACTGGCCCTGAGCTAACGTATGTGTCAATCTTCTTCTATTTTTTGTATAGGGGATGCCACCACAGCATGGCCTGATGAGTGGTGTGTAGGTCTGCACCCAGGATCCGAAACTGTGAACCCTGGGCTGCCAAAGTGGCGTGCACACACTTAACCTCTATGCAACCAGTCTGGTCCCCAATAACTGAAATTTTAAAGCTCACTAGCAAAATGTCAGCTCAACAGCAAAATGGAGAAGACAGAGTTAAGATTCAGTACACTTGAAGAAAGACCAGTAACAATGTTCCAGTTTGAACAACTTAGAGAAAAATGACTGTTAATAAATGAACAAATACTCAGACACCTATGAGATAATACTAAAAAGATATAATGTTTATGTCACCGAAGTATCAGAAGAGAAAAAAAAGCAGTGCAGAGAAACTTTTTGAAGAAATAATGGCTTAAAACTTTCCAAATTTGATGAAAGACACATTGCTACAGGCTTAAGAAGCTCAGATCAAACAGAACAAACAAAAGGAATCCATACCCAGACACATGCGAAGAATCCAGAGGATAGAACTGCATAGAATATCAATATTTAAGAGGAAAAGGTATCAGCAGAGGAAGGGAAACATCCAGCTAACAAAAACGCCAAGAGTGAGATTTCAAGAAGGAAAAAAGGAATATCCAGCTTAGCCAAATCACTTACTAAGGACATATAAGACAAATTTGGTATCAATATGATCGAAAAATGATTTCATATTCTAAGTCATCAGGGTAGGCACCATTCCTTAATGGTTAAGAGCACAGGCTCTGGTGTCAGACAGACCTGGCTTTAATTTCATGTTCATCTAATTGTCTGACATGGGGCAAGTAACTTAAATTCTCTAAGATTAGGTTTCCTCCTTTGTAAAACATAATATTAAAGACTGTGTCTGTTTTTCATTCCACAATATTTAAGCATAGTGTCTGAGAGATACCATGCACATACACACAAAAAAAGAAAAATTAATAAATGAACGAACGGATGGATGGACAGGGGAACTATGGAAGGATTAAATGAGAGTCTTCTTGCTGCTGGGGCTGCTGCTGCTGCTGCTGTTGGATATTTAAGAAAGTGCAGACTACCAAACCATAAAAAGCCTTTAAAAATTAAGGCTTTTAAAATTTTTCTAAAAAGAATTTGACATTGATTTGGATTTTGCCTATGTCCCAGATACCTACTGGACACTTAGGTAGAAAATTAAGGCAAAAGAACTCAAAAAAACAAGAAGGTAGAACATTTTTATTAGAGAAATTTAACTTTATAAGACATAAATTTTAGGGGCCAGCCCATGGCCGAGTGGTTAAGTTCGTGCGCTCCGCTGCAGTGGCCCAGGGTTTTGCCAGTTCCAATCCTGGGCGAGGACATGGTGTCGCTCATCGAGTCACACTGAGGTGGCGTCCCACATGCCACAACTAGAAGGGACCACAACTAAGAATACACAACTATGTACCAGGGGGCTTTGAGGAGAAAAAGGAAAAATAAAATCTTAAAAAAAAGAGAGAGAAATTTTAGGTTAACACTTAGATATGATGTTACTTGGTGAGAAAAACAAAATCAAATTATTTGTAAACAACTGAGATCAGATAAGCTGCTCTGCCTTGCTTCCCCTACAACAGGCTCAAGATGAGAAAAACGTGTGTCTATGTGTGTGTATAGTACACTATTTCACTTTCATTTATTAACTCCTTATCTTTCTTCCAATTAATACAAAACATTGCCACACTGTTGTGAGGATTATGCCAGTGCCTTCAACACAGTAAGCACTCAATAAATGTTACCTACTATTTTTATAATTGTAGAGAAATAACTTAGTTGCTGATTTTGCAGAAACTATTCAATCAGTTTATCCTCTAAAAAAAGTAAATAATTGACATCTTTAAAATTTTAAATTCAAACTTCCCCAAAATTTGGAAGACTTAATATTGGACATTCTCAATCCCTGCTTTACTAAGTAATATAGAATAAAATATCTTGCATAATCCTTGAAACAATTAACCAAATATTACAGCTATACAAAACAAATACTAACCACATAACAGTCAATTCAAAAGCAAATACAACACATATTATTTTTTACATTATTGTTAATGCAATTCTCATTTTGATACTACTTCCTAAAAGCAAAGATTCTGAAATTTGTCAGTATAGAAGTTTTATCTTATGCATGTCTTTGCAGCAAAAAACATTAAAATCATTATGAAAAGTGTTTAGATACTGAGGAGATGTTTTCTTTCATCTTCCAAATACTACTAAGAGAAATTCCAATAAAGAAAACCACAAGTTTGCTGAAGGTTAAAACATCTGGGGAATATATTAAGATATTCATTCTTAGGAGCTCTATGTTAAAGAACAGCCTGAAGGGTAGATGATAAATCTGCTCTAAAAGTGGAAGTGTGTTTTTAATCCCATTGAACACAAACAGACTTCTAAAAAAAAGAAAGAAAAAAGGAACTATAATTCAAAAGCAAGGTGCCAAGAGACAAAAATGCTCCATAAAAGGAAACTTTAAAAATAAACACCAGGGCTCCATTATAAAATATATAAGACTTAATTATAAAATAATCATGAGAATATAATGATTTTAGAGACATCGGCAACCAGAAGGTTAACTATCAATAATCCTTTGTAATTGTTAACTGAAGAATATTGGGTGATGGGTTCAGATTACAAATATTCCTTTGTGAAAGATGTTTCTCCAGCTGTAAATTCTCATGGGGTAATAATAAACTTCAGAAAGCTGTTGCAAGGAATAAAAGAGTTAAGAAAAAACTGAAGATGTATATGTATTTTGCATCAAGTTAATATTAATGCAAAAGTTTGTTTCATAAAAACATTATTTGCTGAAATATTCAATATAGAATGTATCCAGACATGATATATGAAACATATCTTATATATGTAAGATATATATATATCTTATAAATATAAAACTCATATTTCCCACAGAATTTAAAATAAAACTGTCCATGAAGCATACTAATTTGAAGAAAGTATTCATACTGTTTTTTAAAACACCACCAACACTGAATTCAGTAGAATGTGGCATATAAATTCTTTTTAGTACACACTGGATTTCAAAAGTAAAAAACTTTGAGCAAATCACCATTAGTCAATTTGGAAGCAAAAGCAAACCAAATAAGTTAAAAAGGCAAACGCCTGAATTCCAATGTTATTGGGCTACTATAGGAAAAAAGTGTTTGTTGCCGGATACCCTACAGGATATATTCTACTGACATATAATTTACAGGTTAATCTCTTTCCCAACATTTTGAAGACTTAAATTACATTATGTAGACAACAAACTATTGCAAATTTGAACATTTTTAGTATTTTCTAAATTTAAGAACTCTAAAATGAGAATAAAGGACAATCAATCCAATGCATACTTGGTTCTTAATTAGACATACTATTATTCTTTCAGGAGGGGAGTGGTGGGTAAGAAAGCTTTCTCTGTAAAAGATCAGACAGTAACCATTTTGGGCTTTGTGGGTAAAGAGAAAAACACAAGGATATTATTTAGGTAGTTGTAATCAAGAAAACAAATTTCCAGAGAAAATTTTGCTGATGAAATTAAAAATATACCTGAGTAACTTTTTTTGTTTTGTAGTTCAGGTTTACTAATGAGAAGAATATAATTCTCGTGGAGGGAATAACATTTCATTTAATTGGTGTTCAAAGTTAGTGTTTCCTATCAAAAACAATTGCAAATGTTCATCTTGTTAACATTGATCTATAATGAGATTTTACATATTTCAACTTTGAAAATGTCTTTTCACACAGATAGACTCTGCCAAATACTGACATCAATCTACGAGCATATGATTTTAATTGAGCATATTCATCATGTAGAAAGCATTTATACAATTCTATTACAGGAGTCCCTTGATATTTGCCTTTTAGCCTGTCACTATATTGTAGGTTAACCACTTCCAACTCAAAGTTAGGTGGAGGCTCCTCAACTGCACTGTTAGAGGATTTTGAAATAAGGAAGTTTCCTTTGCACCTGCATCAAGGTCTGAAAAATACAGGTTTCAGCCTGGAAAATATATCTGCTACAAATGTGTGTGGGAATGGAGATGTCACTTCTTGTTTTAACTTCTGACAGAATGAGACATATATAATGTAGTTTGACATTACTTGTGATTCAAACTACATTAGTCACTGTCAAATGACTACCATAGTTTAAGTTTCACATGTTAGTGCTGTTTTGCCTTGCAATTAAGAAACAATATCAACTATATCATTAAGAAACAATATAAAGAGTCAAGCAAAAGGTAAAATTCAAAGCCATTCAAAGTTCCATGAAAGCAGTTAAAGGTGCTCTTCTTGTCTAGAAAAATCTGAATCTTGACTGTGTGCTCAAAAAAAATTGCAGTAATCAAACCAATGGATGGTAGGGCGAGATAAATAGCTCAAATTCCTTACAAAAACTTACAGAATTATCTCTTCATAAGATCAAATTAAGTTTACTATATTATTATTCAGTAACAAATGACAGATTCAAATATTTTCCACAATTTTTTAATTGTATTAATACAATGAAAACCACGGGCTTTAAAAACCTTACATTTTTACAGACTTTGTAAATATGTCCAGTTAACTCTTTTTCCTTTCCACATATATTTTTACCACCCTCATTTGTAACACATCTTAATGGATTCCACTTCAGACTATACTAAAATACTGTCGTCTTAATTTCTTTGAAAATAATCTTGCCTGCAGTTGTTCCACACAGGCTTTCTGTGGAGGCTAATTAATTCTTCAATCACTTGAAACTCGGCATTATGTCTTTGAATAAACAATGAGCAGTGCCAGTAAACATCTGTTGACTCATCAAGAGCCAAGGAAAACTACTCAAAATCATTATCATCTTCTTTAATTGACTACTGATATTGCTACCAATGTCCACAATTCTTAAAGCAATTACTGTCGCCAAAAGGCTAATAGTCTTAAACAAATTTATTTTCTCAACACTTCAGCTATTACAATGAAACACAGTTTAACTAATTCACCATTGGTATATCACTCTCTTTGCTAGGCTAACAAATGAGCCACTCCAAACCTTACTTTGGGTACAGCTTTATTTTCACTTTTGTGTACATGTGTGAAAAATTTCTACTGTGATGAGATATTTTAAATTTTCTAATTTTTATGAGAGTTGCTTTCCTGTGAGTCTGGAATACTATAAGTGCTTAGCCTGGTAATGGCAATGTATACCAAATTCTTTTAATAAAACATAATAAACCCAATGTTTTACCATCTAATTTAATAAAATAATTCACGGTCCACTCCCTTAAAACCATGAGATTCAAAGTCCCCTTTTCTCGCCTTTTCTTGTTTTGACTTGATGGTATGCACTAGTCATAAAAAAATAAAGTATTACAGCATGGCAATACATGTGACACTTGAAACACTACTGAATTACAACTGCATTACTGAGATGTGTAGTGTGCCAAGCAGCAGTGTGACGCAATGAGAATGCCACGTGAAATCCCAGTTGCAACTCTACTCAACTCTGCCACAGTGGTGGGAAAGCAGCCATAGACAATACATAAACAAACGAGCATGAGTATCTTCTAATAAACTTTAATTATGGACACTGAAACTCAAATCTCTTCCCTATCATAAATTTTCCTATCATAAAATATTATTCCATTTTTTCCCAACCATTAAAAAATATAAAAATTCTTAGCTTACAGACCACACAAAAGCAGGTGGTGGGACAGATCTGACCCACAGGCTGTAGTTTGTCAACACCTGTTTTAGAGAAGTGACATATTCATTTTGGGCTCAGTTCATCCTTCTGTAACATGTAAATAAAATAACAATTGTTGTATCTATCCACCACAGAGGGCTATGAAAAAGATTATCAAAGACAACATGTGAGCAGGTTCTGAGACTGTAAAACAAATGAGTGTCAACTAATTCTATTTTGCATTCACAAAATAATGATTGTACAACATTCAATGTACTATGCCAGGCAGTGGAGAGCATGTGAGCATAAAACATGATCTATATCTTCTATTTTCTATGAGTTTACAATGTAAGTGTGAAAATACAGCATAACCAAAAGAAATACTGAATTGCTTGTGTTAAATACCACATGAAGACAATCCAATTACATAAACATAATAGAACAAACACTAAGGATTTATCTTGTGCAAGATATACAGTTAGGCACTTCAGAAATTCACTATGTACACACAAAACACAAACATTTCACCCACAAACTCTTTTAATAAAATACGTATTTCAGGAACCAATCTTTCCTAGAGCTTATTCCATAACAACTAGCACCTAAAGTCACCCTCTTTTTAGTGGCTTCATAGTCTTCCATTTTATAGCTACAACCTAATCTCTATAGTAAACATTTGGGTTTTGTCTAGTTGTTTTGCTTTTACAGGTAACACAGGAACAAATAACCTTACATATACATACAAGTTCATAGATCACAGGGCATTTAAAATTTCAATAAAAAATATAAGTTGTTCCATCAAAGAGGTTGTGGCAATTTATATCCTCATGATATTACGAAAGTGCCTATTCTCTATATCCTTGCCAATACAATGTATAAGAATTACCGTAACAGCTTTATTTTTAATTCCTCTTTTGAGAGAGGATATTCTTTCATATGTTTAAGTGCCATTAATATTAACTCTTCTACCCATCATCTGTTCACAGACATTATTCATTATTAATATGTAATTGTCGGTCCTTTATTATTGATTTCCAGAAGCTCTTTACATATAACAGAAGCAGAATGTGGACTCTGATGCAATTGGCTATTATTATCAGTTTGTAAATTGTCTTCTGACTTTATGCAAACTTTTTGCCATTTTTTGTATTTTTATGGTCAAGTGTCTCTTGCAAGAATGTAAAAAAAGAACTGCAAATTAAACCCAAAGAAAACAGAAATAAAAAAATCACAAAGAGCTAAATATATAGAAATAGAAAATAAGCATGCTCTATAGGGGAATAACAAAGCCAAAGCTGGTTCTTCAAAAAGGCTAATAAAATTCATGAACCCTTATGAAGAAGGGACAAATAATCATTAGCAGATATGCAAAAGCATATATCTCCACAGATCATACACATATTAAAAGATCACAGACAGATATTTTGAACAAGGGTATACCAATGCATTTTAACATTTGCACAAAATGTACTAATACTTATAAATACAAACCTTAGCAGAGCTAATATAAGAATATATAGAAAAATCCAGAAAGTTCTTTATTTTTTTAAGAGAATATTCCCACAAAGAAAACTCCAGGTCTAGAGAGCATTTTGAGTGCATTCTACCAAACAGTTAAGAATGAAATAACAGCAACCATAGGCAAAAATCATACAGAGAGTAAAAAAAGAGATGAACATCAAAAAGAGTATCTACATTAAAATGAAGGACATTTATTCATGAAAAGATACCATTAAAAGAGTGAAAAATCAAGTCTCAGAGCCAGAGATGGCATTTGCCAAACAAAATGGATCATAACCTGAATATATAGAGAATGCCTATAAATCAATAAAAAATTATTAAACACCCAATAGGAAACTGGGAAAAACAACTTAAACAGGGGCCGACCCTATGGCTGAGTGGTTAAGTTCCCATGCTCTGCTTCAGTGACCCTGGATTTCACCGTACGGATCCTGCGTATGGACACAGCACTGCTCATCAAGCCATGCTGAGGTGGCATCCCACATAGCACAACCAGAGGCACTCACAACTAGAATATACAACTATGTACTGGGGGGTTTTGGGGAGCTGAAGAAGAAGAAGATGAAAAAAGAAGATTGGCAACAGATGTTAGCTGAGGTGCCAATCTTTAGCAAAATTTAAAAAAAGAACTTAAACATGCAATTCACAAAGAAGTATATTCGAATAGTCAATAAACAAATAAGAAAACGCTCAACTTTATTAGTGGAAATGGTCAAGGAAATACAATTAAAACAACAATGAGATACCACTACTCACCCACCAGAATGGCTAAAAGAAAAATTATAAAGACTGAAAATACTGGGGCTGGCCCCATGGCAAAGTGGTTAAGTTTGTGTGCTCTGCTTCAGTAGCCCGGGGTTCACAGGTTCAGATCCCAGGCGTGGACCTACACACCGCTCATCAAGATATGCTGTGGCGGCATCCCACATACAAAACAGAGGAAGACTGGCACAGATGTTAGCTCAGCAACGATCTTCCTCAAGCAAAAGAGAGGAAGATTAGCAACAGATGTTAGCTCAGGGCCAGTCTTCCTCACCAAAAAAAATAATAAAATAAAATAAAAATAAAGACTGAAAACACCAAGGAAACAACTGGAATTTTCAGTCGTGTTGATGGGAATATAAAACTTTGGAAATCTTTTTGGCAGTTATCTAGTAAAGTTTAAGACAAGCATACCCTCTGACCCTGTATTTCCATTCCTACATATACTTCCAACAGAAATGTCTGCACATGAACACGAAAAGACACATGCAAGAATGTTCACTATAGCATTTTATAATAGAGCCAAACTAGAAACAACCCAAATATCCATCAACAGTAGAATATAAAAGTAAATTAAGATGGGTTTTTACAGTGGAATAGGACACAGAAAAGAAAATGAACAATTCACTACTATATGCAATGATGTGAATAAATCACAAAAAGATGAGCCAGAGAAGCCAGAGACAAAAAAAATACAAACTATATGATCCCATTTATTTAAAGCTTGAAAGCAGCAAAGATAATCTTTAGTATTATAAGTCAGGACAGTGGATACCTTTGGGGAAGGAGGGAGGCCAGGGGTGCTTCTGGGCTGCTGGCCAGGTTCTATTTCTAGAACTGGATGGTGGTTAAACAAGTATATTTACTTTAAGGTAATTCTTTCAGCAGTACACTTATGATATGTATACTTTTCTATGTGTGTTATTCTTTAACTCATAGAAAGCTAATAAAAGGAGAATGAATGCTGAATTTTGCAAATGGATTTTTAGCATTTATGAAATTAGTCATATAAAATTTTTCAAAAAATCTATTAATATGGCCCCATTGGTCTGGGTCCAATCAAAAGATTAAAACCACACAGTAAGTGAAACAGAGGAAGTTTAACATAAAGAATTACTAACTATGATAAAAGAGATTGAAGAGTACCCAAGGAAGGAAAAACTTGTAAAGGATCAGACCTCATCTGAGAAGGTGTGGTTCGGCCACCAGATAGCAGGGTTCACTGGTTTAGTTGGTGTGGAGTTGCAAAGCAAACAACAGAAACCCCCTGGGAAGCAGTTGAGGAGAGCATGGTAAATTATCTTAATAGATTTCCTAATTCTAAACTATCCTTTCATTTTAGAATAAAGCCCACTTGTACTAGTATCTTGTTATATAGCTATATTCTGTTTATACTGCTGTTAATTTATCACTTGTGGCTCTTTGTATACAGAAAAGTATAAAAAATATATTTTTGTATATCAATCCTGTAATCACCCACCAAGTAAATGTTCTTGTTTCTAGTGACTGTTCAGTTGATATTTCTTGTTTCACACACATATAATCATTTTGCCTGCAGAGAGTATTTCCTTTCTTTACTATTTCTATATCTTACTTATTTTTATTAGAGTATCATGATCTGACTTACGTTTTCAAAAAGTCAACCTGTCTGCTGTGCTGAGAATATAACGAAGGTGGCAAGAGTGGAAGGAGAGAGACTAGTTAAAAGGCTATTGTAGTAATAACCCAGACAAAGGATGACAGTGGCACAAAGTGGGGGAGAAATGACTGTAGTGGTATAGATGGTAAGAAGTGATTAGATTGAGGATATATTTCAAATGTGGCCCAGTAGGACTGGGGAAGGATTAGATATGTGCTATGAGGAAAAGAGAAGAATCAAGAATAACGCTAAGGTTTTTAGCCTGACAACCAGAAGGATAAAGTTGCCATCAAGTGAAATAGAGAAGGCTGTAGTTGGAACAGGTTTGGGGGCAAAAGTTAGGAGTTCGGTTTTTGATATGTTGAGTTTAGGATATCAAAAATACAAGCACATTCATTAAATAAATGCTGAAAGAAGAAATCAATTAATCAATCTCTCAACCATGACTGATTCTCCAATTTTCCAAAACTGCTATGATTAAGAACACACAGAGTTATGCCATAGGTAGGACACACTCCATTTCACTGCAAAAAAAAATGATTCCTGAGACTCGCAAAAAAGGATAGAGACTTCACAATGGGTGCTATCTTCCCATGGCAGAAACTGGCCTATATACCAACTGCCATGTGCAGGGAGAACCAAAATGCAGGCTTTACCAAGGCAGAAACAAAGGCCCAAATTTCCCTCCATCATATTCCATACGATCTTTGCAAATAAATAAAACAAGTAAAAGACTGGTATTCTTGGTATAGCAGACAACACTAGGTTCACAATAGTTCTAGATAGACAGGTTTATCAACAGATAGACCAATCCATGTTAAAAAAAAAATACCTTTGAGAAAAAGAAAAAAAAAAATACCACAGTTCATGGTGCTAGTGACATAGTCATTCTGTGCCCAAGGAAGACCTGGCAAGTTTACTTCAAGAGAGACATCTTGCATTAAAAATTTGAACTGCAAGATCTTAAAGTTTCCTGTTTTTCAATATGATATGGTTTTCTTTATTTCATGCTACCTCTTTTCCTTCTTGCAAGAAAAGTCATGAGGAACCAAATATTGTGCATGAGAAAAGTGAAGTATACAATCATAGTGACATATGAAATATAAAGGTAGCCAAAATTAGAATTTTTATCTCCCACATATTTTGTCATTTTCTCAAAGAATTTCTAATATTGTAAAGCTGTCATACTAAATTAAATGAGGTAACAGATAAAACTATAAAAACTTAGCACATTATCAAAATTCCAATGACATTTTTTGCAGAAATAGAAAAAATCTTAAAATTCATATGGAATTTCAAGGGACCCCAAATAGCCAAAACTATCTTGAAAAAGAAGAAAGCTGGAGGATTCACACTTCTGATTTCAGAACTTACAACAAAACTACAATAATCAAATAGTGTGTAATGGCATAAAGATAGACATATAGGTCAAGAGAACAGAATAGAGAGGCAGAAATAAATCCTTGCATACATGGTAAAATGGTTTTTGACAAGAGTGCCAAGACCATTCAAATGAGGAAAGCATAGTCTTTTCAACAACTGATGCTGGGAAAACTAGATATCTACATGCAAAGGAATGAAGCTGGACACTTATCTAACACCACATAAAAAATTATCTAGAAAGGGGGCTGGCCCCGTGGCCGAGTGGTTAAGTTCGCGCGCTCCGCTGCAGGCGGCCCAGTGTTTCGTTGGTTCTAATCCTGGGCGCGGACATGGCACTGCTCGTCAGACCATGCTGAGGCAGCGTCCCACATGCCACAACTAGAAGAACCCACAATGAAGAATACACAACTATGTACTGGGGGTCTTTGGGGAGAAAAAGGAAAAAATAAAATCTTTAAAAAAAAAAAAATTATCTAGAAAGGATTAGAGACCTAAATTTAAGAGCTAAAACTATAAAACTCTTAGAACATAGAGCAAAAGTTTCAGGACACTGGATGTGGCAATGATTTCTTGGAAATGACACCAAAATAACAGGAAACAAAAACAAAAATAGACAAATTGGACTTCATGAAAATTAAACTTTTGTGCAGCAGAAGACAACATCAACAGAGTAAAAAGACAACCCACAGAATAGAAGAAAATATTTGCAAATTGTATATCTGATAAGGATTAATATCCAAAATATAGAGAACTCCTAAAACTCAACAAAAAAAAACCCAAACAGCTTGATTCAAAAATGGGCCAAGGACTTGAATAAACATTTCTCCAAAGAATATATACAAATGGCCAATAAGCACAAAAAAAGATGTCCAACATCACTAATCACTAGGAAAATGCAAATCAAAATTATACTGAGATACTACCTCATACACATTAGGATAACTACTATCAAAAAAACAGAATATAACAAGTGTTGGCAAGGATATGGAAAAATTGGAACACCTGTGCATGTTTGGTGGGAATATAAAATGGTACAGCAACTGTGGAAAACAATATAGTGGTTCCTCAAAAAGATTAAAAATAGAATTATCATACGACCCCACAATTTCACTTCTGATATATACCCAAAAGAATTATAATCAGGGTCTCAAAGAGATATTTGTACACCCATGTTTATAGTAGCATTATTCACAATAGCTAAAATGTGGCAGCAACTCAAGTGTCTGTCAACAGATGAAAGGATTAGCAAATTGTGGTATACATATACAATGGAATATTATTCAGGCTTAAAAAAGGAAGGAAATTCTGACATATGCTACAACATAGATAAACTTTGAGGATATTATGCTAAGTCAAACATGCCAGCCACAAAAAGACAAATATTGTATAATGCCATTTTTATGAGGTACTTAGAGTAGGAGGAAAGAGGAGTTATTGTTTAATGGGTATGGGGATTCCGTTTTGAAAGATGAAGAAGTTAGCTATGAGATGAATGGTGGCGATGACTGCACAACATTATGAAATTTTAATTCGTGTATTTTACTACAATAAAAAAAAAACTGGAGAAAAACTTAAGCAGATATAATTTTAAAATATTTTTTAAAAAATCAATAATACAGGGCCAGTTCCCGTGACCTAGTGGTTAAGTTTGGCATGCTCTGCTTCAGCAGCCGGGGTTCAGTTTCTGGGTATGGACCTTTACCACTTGTCTATCAGTGGCCATGCTGTGGCGGCAGCTCACATACAAAAAAGAGGAAAACTGGCAACAGATGTTAGCTCAGGGTGAATCTTCCTCAGACAAAAAGAAAAAAGAATTAATACTTCAATAATCACAATACTTTTCCCAGTTACAATTATCATTAAGATTTGACTACTGCCATATATCCTTTATATAAAAGAATTTCATAGAATTTATGCTGGCTTCCCACATGTCTGCAACTCATAACAATCTACACAATGCTTTGGTAGAAAATGCTTTATCTTTGTTATGTGTGACATCAAGATTATTATTTCTTTATCAGCTGATGATAATATAATAATGAGCAAAATGCTTCTATATCCTTTAACCTATATTTCACATATGGGCAATAAAATGTATTACAAAACATTTTCCATTTTAAGTTTGTAATTTGGCAGAAAATTTTCCACAGCATTTAACTTACTATTATTCGCTACAGACTCTTCCTAAAAGCAAGGGGCAGCCCATTTTCTCCAGATGACTCATTAACTAAAGGCACAGTAGAATGAAGTGTTCCAACTTAAAATACCAACAGCTAGGGGCTGGCCCCGTGGCCGAGTGGTTAAGTTCGCGCGCTCCGCTGCAGGCGGCCCAGTGTTTCGTTGGTTCGAATCCTGGGCGCAGACATGGCACTGCTCGCCAGACCACGCTGAGGCAGCATCCCACATGCCACAACTAGAAGGACCCACAACGAAGAATATACAACTATGTACCAGGGGGCTTTGGGGAGAAAAAGGAAAAAAAATAAAATCTTTAAAAAAAAAAAAAAAAAAATACCAACAGCTAAATATAACCTCTTCCACAACACTGGAAGAGTCAGTGGCTGTCTTTACTCTATAAGAGCAATCTTAAACAGTTACCTTAACAGAACACATTTAGCACATTAGGTGATCAGCAAGAAGAAAAATCTGGAACAGTGTAAAGTTTTCAAAGAAAGCATTCAGCAAAAATTGGGGAAGCTTTGCAAATTACAAAAAAAAGGAAATTAATTTTTTCTCATTCTTTAGGTAAAACACGTACCTCTCTCATAAAAGAATTTAGCACTTTAAAATATGAATACTGGTCACAAATACTAAAATTTATCTACTGGTGCCTAGTGTAGTTAAGTTGAAAGGCTTTTTCAGCCATTAAACAAATGAGAATCCAGTCATGGTTATTTCATTTGAGATTACTCTTTTGAAGAAGAACAGTGAATATATTGGAAATCTTACAAAAATATCAAGCCAAACTATTTTTTCTGGATATTTATCTTGCATATAAGATAAAAACGTAAAAATATTATCTGAAATTACTAATCAACAGTACTGATAGCTTTTCAAATAAGCAAGAAGGAAAGCTAGCAGAAGACCCTTACAAACACAGTAATCAAAGTAAAAAAAAAGAGAGAAAGAAGTATAAAGAGGAAGTCTGACAAACTGAAGATAACTGTTAGAGATGGACAAAGGAAAGAAATGAAGAAAGAAAAATTTGACAGCTTTTGAGACCTTAGATTTAGTCATCCCTAAGGCCCAACTGTTTCCATACTTTTGCAGTTTAGTGACTTGAGTTGCTAAATTCCTTTTTTAGCTTAAGCTAGTGCTGGTAAGGTTTCTTGTCATATGTAGCCAAGAAACCTAACACAGTGTAAAAATATTCTTTTAAAAAAGAGTAAACTACTAATTGTCAATACATCTACAGAAATACATCAATTTCCAGGTGTACTATGACATCATACATTCCATCTTTTCAACTTTTTCCACAAAGGAGAATGATCTCTCCTTTATTTCAAGCTTGGGGGCACGGGTCTTTTAAAAATCATCAACGTAAGATTCATTATAGGAGATCACTTCAGAGACAACTTTTTTGAAAAGCAGCACCAATTTAAGAAAGGAAACGGAAACAACTTTCCTGAAGTACTCATCTCTTTTTAAAATGTCACATCATTTTTAACAGAAAAATTAGTTGGAAGGAATACAAAATGGTAACAATAGTATTCTATTCACAGTGGAATTACTGATGATCTTTATATTTTTCATTTTATTTTTATGTATTTTCCAAATTCACAACAATCAGAAAGAAATGTTACTTTTTTAAAAAGGGTACATTTTATTTTAACCTTCATCATGGTTGAAAGGACATCTTTGCTTAGGCTTAATCTTCACATAGTTTTGAGAAGTGAATTGTTTATTTACTTCAATTCAACAAATATTTATCAAATATCTACTATGTGTAATGCAGAGTGGCATAGCAAAAATGATATGTAGTTCATGGAAGAAGCCATAAGAAAGACTTCAGTGAATATATGTTTGTTGATATAGGTTTTGTGTGTATATGTGTGTGTATGAGAGAGATGTTTGAGTTGCAATAAAGTTTAATCCAGGCTTTATGCCACAACTTTATGGCTCAATTCAACAATAAAGTATGAGCTGCTTCAGTTTAACATTTTTATTTCCTACCTACTGACACAATTTTCAAAGTACCCACCCTCCCCCAGTCAGCTGCAATATAGGCTTATAAAACACTACTTGCTTTTCATGTAAATAATCTCAGTATAATACGCAAAACAACATTTATGGATATTAAGAAAGAAAAGTGAAGTAGCACTGTTACTCACTTTAGATCCTGTTTTCTACTATAATAGTTATCAAGATTCCACTCCAGAGGTGTGTCGACAGTTACCTGTAACATAGTTCAACTTCACTGTAATATTCTAATAGTTTATAAATTTTGGCAAAACAACAATGAGACTTTCAGGTAAACGATTCTATAGTGAAGTTTTAAAAGTTTACTTTAGTATGTTATGGTCACGTTTGTTTTTAACCACAATACTGATTTAAATGATCTCTAGTAAAAGTCTTTTTCAGTGCTGGAGAATGTGAAAACTGGAAGTTCAGAAGCTATTTAAACTCAACAGATTCCACTAGATGGGCAAGTCCTAGAACTTTCCACTGTGCCCCTTCCTAGGACCCAGAACATAACTGGGCTCTTGGCTATTGTGTTAAGGCTTGATAAAGGAAAAGGTCTCAATGCCTACAGTTCGCCAAGGTTGAAGAACAGATTTCAAAAATATTGGAAGGCAATTTAGGAAGCAGCTTACATAAATGTTTATTTGGAGCCTATTAAGGCCTTAAGGATGCCCTACATTATGTTCCATATATTATCATTAATATGCTTTATCTCAGATTGACACAACCACTCTCCCAAGCTGAGTATAACCTGAGAAATCATTCCTCTCATTTTTTACACTGCCAATCTGTTGATTCCACCTCCCAAATAGCGTTCACTTCCACCTTTTTCCCCTTTAATCTCATTGCCACATTTCAAGACCTCCTTATTTCTTACTTGGGCTATTTCAACAGTCTAATAAGTCTTCTATGTATATCTATATCTAATTTCAGGTGTACTGACTGCAGAAAGGCCTTCCTCTAATCCATTCTACACAGTTTAATCAATTAGCTCCCCTATTTAAAATCATTCCCATTACCTACTAAAAACAAATCTAAACTTCTTAGAGTATATATAATACAACCTGGTTTAATGCCTTTATATATACTAAAATCACTCTTAGTTCCCCAACTCATGTACTACGCTTCAGTCATATTGAGGTGTTCCCATAAAATGCTTTCTCATATCTCCGTATGTCTTTTGCAAAGACTGTTCACAAGTATAACCATGCCACACACATACCTTGCTACCTATCATTTTAGTTGTCTAACTTCATACTTGCCTTTAAAGACTCAGCTTAAGGCATCATCTTCTCTGTGAAGGCTACCTTCACTGTTATCCTTCAATTCTAAACTAGGTATCTCTCCTCTATGCTCTTAGAGGTCACTTTTCAAGTATTTCTCATAACATATCGCTTTTTCATTAAATTACTAGCTGTGACTACTCAGAATTCTCTCAGACTCAGTTTGTTCATCCATATAGTGATTAACAGTATCTATACTGAAGGACTATTATAAGGATAAATCCAGGAAGTGCCTAGCACTTAATAAAAGTTCCAGTAAATGATAGATATACTGTCATTAATATTTTTCTCAAAGACAAACACATTAGCATTTATCTTCTTTACTTCAACAGCTAATCCAGCAGTTGGCAAAAATAAGCTGCCATACATTTGTAAAGTAAATAAATCTATGTTTCAGAAAGATGACTCCTGTAACAGTATAGAAGATGGAATTGAGGAAGTCTTGCAACAGACCCATTGGGACTTCAGAAAGAAGAGAATCACTTTCAGGGTGTTTTCAACACCTAATACATGCTACACGGAGACCCAGAAGATTTGGTGCCTCAATTGAGAATTACTACTGAAGGGAGTTTCTCTTAATTAAGAGGAGGAGGGGATGACTGGATGGGGATTCAATCCCTCATGACAGAAAAGGTGGAAAAAGAGAACCACTGAAGAAACAGAGCCAGAGGAGAGAGGGCTATAGTACTTAATTCAAGAGATAATGAATCAGGCAATAACCAGTAAAGTAGCAAAGAGGGGTGAAATTTGAGAGCCATTTCAGATGGCAATAAGAGCTAGTGAACAATCTGTTTGTGAAGGTTGAAGGAGAAGGATCAAAGATAGCTGAAAACGGTTAGTATGACAAAAGTTAATTGTGATAAACAGAAGCAAGGCACACAATTAAACTGACCCAGTTTTAGAAACCGGTAGAGTCAAAAGGGAGAGAGAATTGAAGGTAATGGTAAAATCTAGCTGAAATAACTGACCATGCCACTCAGGCTGGATAAAGAGAATAGAGTTAAGATAGGAAAGAGCTAAACAGGAAGCTGATACAGATTTTTTTTTTTTAAAGCAGTTCTGAGCAGGGACTAGGTTCAGAATGTGAAAAGAAGGTCACTGAAGTGGAATGGAGATAAAGGTAGTTATAAAAGAGGAGTTTAAGGAAGTGTGTGATAACTGGTGCTAGAAATGTCATCCACATGAGAACTAAGAAGATATCAGAAAACAGAATATTTGTAAAACAGGTACCAAAGTTTTCAAAGAAGGTGAAATGGTCTAAAAAGGGTGACACTCCAAAAGCTTCCCAACGATCTTTCCTAAGCTTGATCTAGGATTTGCCTTATTGAGTAACTAAGTTAATTAGAGCTTGCTTCCACTTCCTCTAACTTACTGCTGTCTTCCAGAATAAGACTTCCCTATTTTCTGGTATTTTTTCCATGGACACTTCAGTTTGTTATGGCCAGAACAGCACATTCTACATCAGGTGACTTTCATATATTGTAAAACCAAAATAACAGCAAAAAATCTGATTTTACACTAAACAACACAAATTTAATAATCTTATACTAGAAGATATGAACGAACAGTTATTCATTCTACAGATTCTGGTAAGAGAATGACCTAAATGAAAACAAGAAAAAATCTCCATGCATACATTTGATACAACCGTAAACACTTCCGTAAACTACATGTTTTCTAGGAAACTTTAGCTGTTCTCATCACCATCGTATATCAATGGTTATTCTTATTACTACGTACAGCTTTAAAAGCAACAAAACAATTTCTTATTAAGGTGGTTAACTCCAACAAAAGAATAAAACTAAACCTTACAACCCTTAAAAGCTTAAGGGAATTATTATAATTTATGGCTATTCGGAATATTTTAGTACATTTTAAATGATCCAGTTACAGTGTCTTTTCATAAGTACATTGGTATCGCCATGCAATTTTAATCCATATGCTTAAACCCCTTTCACAGTTTATAGGAACAAAGCAGTTCTGATTCACAAACAATGCCCTGCAGTCAAATACTCATGAGGTATTAATTTACAACTTCATCTGTGATCAGTTAAACTGCATGTGAAATCTTAAACATCCTTAAAAAGCTCACCACAAATATAGTTCAATAAGAGATTCTTGGGTTAACATTACTTTAACAAAAAACATGTAAGATTAAATTCTATGGTAAAATAAAACCAAATGCCACTTTCTTTTAAGGATAAGCCACTAACAAAACAATCTTTTAAACTGTCACCTTTTGCATCTAAAATATTAATTAAAAATGTAATGTCAGTATCAAAAAACATATGCTTCAAAAGCTCTGGTAGGACAAGTCACAGATAAAAAGAAAACCAATTTCAGGAAGAAAATGTACATATTTCAACAAATAAGATGTTTCTTTAATCAGTCCCAGGAGCCAGATTTATTAAAATGTCAGGTCAATCTGAATTATACCAAAATAAAAGATTAAAATTACCAGTTTTACCAAACAACTAAAATGTCAGATCTACATAAGTTATGGACAAAGACAACAGTAATGAAAGAAGATGATATAAGTTTCCAATTCAGCTTATTTTAGTGAAAAACAATAATCCCTAACTTCCAAGAAACTTGCAGTTTTGAGCTTTAATATTTACGTAATTCGAACCTTAGAATGTTTATTTAGGATTTTTTTAGCGAGCCACAAGTAATAGTTATTTTGATCAGTTTTTTAAGGCAATCAGAGAAATTATTACCTCATATAACAAAACATCCGGAGCTACAGGAGTTCTAGGATTAGTTAATTTACACTCAACATTATCATCACAGGCCTAGGTTCTTTCCATGTTTTCCCTGTGCCATCCTTAATGTGATGACTTTTGTCCCTTAGTGATCCAAAATGGCTAGAATAGTTGCAAGTATCACTTTACCTAATGTCCAAAGATCAGAAAACAGACTGCCCTTTCCTAATGCATCTCTAACAAAAAACAAGGAAAACTTGTCCCAATAAACATCTTCTTAAGTGTTTCTGGCCACTCCTTATTAAATCAATCTCTAGCAAAGGTAATGAAATAACCATGACCGGCTTAAATTAATTTAGATTCAGCCCCTGCAGGTAAAGAAGAACACAGCTTCCCACAGGGCATAGGGGCATCTAAGTGATAAAAACCAGAGTATCAAAATGACTATATCGATTTGTGACGCATCGAAAAGTGAAGCATCAAATCAATACTATTTTCATACATTGCATATAATTATATACAACAGTTGCTATTTCCTTTACATGATTCAAACCAACATTATACATCCAATGAGGCAACCCCTTTTTGTAACCCTGTATATCTCAATTCTGATAAACTGAATATCTCACTAGAAAACTTTATACAGTATATATATATATATATATATATATATATATATATATATATATACACACACAGTAATTTTCCATCTAAATTAAGAAAGACAAAATAAGATAAAAGCAGTAATTCAAAGTATGTATCAGGCTTTCAGCAAAAAGCAAGGAATTGAATACATGCATGAACTTCTGATTCCTCCTGAACCCCACTAAAACTACTCTCAAAGACAAAAATAACAGAAAAGCAAACAAAGGTGACAAAAATTTCGATATTAGAAAGCAGAGTGAGGAGTAGTGATTAACTCAACAAACCCAAGAAAGTTGAATCCTAAACAGCAGCAGAGAAAGACAGAAGAAAGTTGGAAAGCAATCACATTTACAGTGCCATACCCCTAAAAGACACCACACTGGCTGGCATTAGGCATCTGTAGGAATGGGAGTAAAGGTAGGACATAAAAGTTTGTTTAAAAAGCAGCTAGACTTCCAGATCCTGTCCTGTACTCTGCACATTAGGACATACACCCCACCTCTTTTTCTCATCCAGGCAGAAGACAGGAGATCCATCTTCTAGAAAGGATAAAAAGAGGACTAAAAAAAATATTGAGAACATAAGGATTAACTGAAAATTGACACACTAAACTTTGGGGCCTCCAATTTTCTTCTCCTTCTTGGCTCCAGAAGGCAGAAAGTTGGAAAAGGAACCTTTCTATAATTGAAATAGTCTAAGAAACAATCTAATGTTATCAACATGGAATTCTGCTACAGAACAGCCCAGCCAGATCATTTAACAGTGGCACCAACAGCTGACAACTCCTACCCAAGCACAGATATTGTCTTTCAATTTCCCACTTTTAAAAATAAGCAAAGAGGTAAATATCACCAGACGTTTAAAGAAAATCTCTACTGTGAAAGACAGATGCTAAAATATACAAAAATTGTAAACGACAACTTCGAGAAAAGGGAGATGTGCATTAGGAAAAAAGCTGGGGGGAAAAAGCCTATCTTATTAATATCCTCAGAGAGATGAGAGAAGATACTGCATCCATGAGACAAGAACAGATGTTACTAAAAAAGAAAATCAGAATAAGAACCCTTTGAAATTAAAAATATGACAGTAAAAATCAAAATTTCTCAAAAAAGTAGAATAAAATTAGAAGAGAAAAGATAATATAGAGGACCAATCCAAGATGTCTAATATCCAAATGATTGGAGTTCCAAAAGAGAGAGAGAGAACAAAGAAAATAGGAAGAAATCAAACAAATTATTTCAGAAAAACAAAGCTGGGAAAACTGATTTCTCAGAACTGAAGGACATGATCCCTATCAAAAGAATCCATCACCAATGTGTCCAGTAAAACGGATGAAAAGAGATTCATGCAAAGACATTATCAGGACAAAGAGCCTAAAGGCTTTTGTAGAAAAAAACAAACAATTCAAACAAAGGATCAAGAATCAGAATGGCATCAGATTTCACCACAGCAACACTAAAAGCCAGAAGACAATGGAGCATTGCCTTGAAAATACAAAGGCAATTTTGACAAAAAACAAAAATGAAACGCACTACTGAGACAGAATAGCTTTATACCAAAAATGTCTGCTTTAAGTAAGCTGATTTTATGACAGCTAGTACCCCAAGGGACAAGTAAGATCACTCAAATCTGAGCAGCTCTAAATACTTCAATTCTATATAAAGAACAAGAAAAATGGAGTTGTGGCTTAATTCAGGATGCTCCCAACTCTCAGTTGGAAACTTCTAACTAGAACTTCTAATGTTCATGAAACACTTCCTTCTTCTTAACTGGAAATCATGCAAAATCAAAGACAATGAAAATAGCACTTCATTTTCAGTAAAATTTTGTTGTTAGTGCTGTTGAGCCAATTCCAACACCAAGTGACTTTGTGTACAGCAGAGTGGAACCTGCCCAGTCTTTTGGGGCCATCTTCTTATCTTTCAGGGCTCTATCAGACAATGTTCTGCTGCTATTCATAGGATTTTCACAACCAATTTTTCAGAAATGGGTGGCCAGGTCCTTCTTCCTAGTCTGTCTTAGTCTGGAAGCTCTGCTGAAACCTGTCCACCATGGATGACCCTGCTAGTATTTAAAATACTGGTGGCACAGCTTTCAGCAGACAGCAGCATGCATATGCCACAGTGTGACAACTGATGGATGGGTGATGTGGTTCCCTGACCAGGAAATTACCACTAGACCACCAAGGCTGGCTCAGGTAAAATTAGGAGACAAATATAGTAAGTAGGTATTGCAAAGTTAAAAGGAAAAGATGCAGTAATCAATGATGGTATAGAACCACTATAAATGTAGACTGTAAGCTCTGTCAGAAGCAGCTGCCATGCAGCAGGAAGAAAAGCACAGAGTGTGGCACAAGTCCAACAGCGGAAACTCACTAGAAAGAGTCTGCAAAAACATACTTTTTGAAGGTGACAGGAGTACCATGAAATGCATAACTACACCACCAATTTGCCAAGTTAGAAATAAGACAAGAAAGCCCACTATCATCACTATTATTTAACATCATACTAGCCAACACCATTAAACAAAATGAAGGAAAGTAGAGGTATAAATATTGAGAATTGAGAGGTAAATATATTACTACTTGAAGCTGTTATTATTGCATAGCTAAAAAGAATTCCAAAAAATATTAACAAAAAACTTTAAGAGAAGATGGCATGGTAGATGGGTAAAAAATTTATATATAAAAGTCAGTAACTTTCATTTATATAAACCAAAATTAGTTTTAACCAATCCTGATTCACAAAACCAATGAAAAAGGTAAACTTTAAAAACATATAATACGTATAAAAAATAAATATAAAACACTTCTGAAATCATTAACAGAGACTTGGAGCAACAAAAGGATAAACTATAAATATTAAGACGTCAATTTACCTTCAGTTAATTTCTAACTTTAACGTAATAACCATAACCAATGTTCAGAGACAACAGGAAGCCCTACTGGCCTAAATTTCTTTGTAAATTGTTGGCTAAAGCTGTAAATGAAGTAAGTAGTTACAAAGGAATAATTGACAAAATGATCTAACAGCAAACCTCTGTAAGTAGAAGACTTTTCTACCAAACTCGACTGGAATTAAACACAGCACAGCTTTTAACTTATCCATCACAACAAAGAGCAGTAAAATATCAATATTTGGAGGCTATAAAATTAAGCACAATCTTTTTAATTATAATCAGAATTAGAAAATAAGGCATATTTTTAATGTTTTCATCATACATTATTTAAGTATAACCTTTCCTTCATACAATAATTTTTAAGTTCCTACTGTGTGCTAGCCACTACCTAGGAGCTGGATATAGAAGTCAAGAGGATGAAGCTCCTGCCTTCAAGGAGCTTTACATTCTAGTTAGAAGAGACAGATAATAAACAAGGAAACAAAGTAACTTCAGTATCTGTAAGTGTTATGAGAAGTGTCATCTGAACTGAGAACTGAGAGAAGCACAAAAGAACCATAAGGAAGAGCATTCCAGAAAGAGGAAAACAACACATGCAAAGGTTCCAAGGTAGGAATGAGCACCTGTTCAAGAAACAAAACAAAGATCAGTGTCATTGAAGCATATGAGCAAGAGTGCTCTTAGATGAGGTAAGAGTTACACTCAAAGTGTCAATGTCAGGATCAATCATCCTTCCTCCTACTTAATCTGTTGTTTATAGTTAGAGAATTATGTAAATACTTGAGACTGAGAGCTGATAAGCAAACACTTTCAGATTTTGCCAGTAACTAATGCTGCTTCCCATCATTTGTTTTACTCTTATATTATGAAAAAATTAAATGTACATTTTCACAGACATTGAAGAGAAGAAAGAGAACAGAGTAATGGAAAAATTTCTCACATCCCTTATAAGGAAAATTAATTTTATATGTAACATTCAGTAATGCAAAAGATATTAGCAACACTTCCCCTTTATGCAAATATCTACATATATTTTGACTAAGTCACATTAAAGACAGTAAACAAATCATCTATACATCATAACATAAGTATATTCTGAAATAATTAAGGTTTCCCTTCATGTTAAATCTCTGCAAATAATTTAGTATCAATGGATTTGCAGTGTAGCTGGTTCGTACCAGGAAAAACAAGTATTTGTTTGCTGGACTTATCAAAGAGAAGGTTAAGCTAATACAACAGGGGCTGTCCCTGTGGCCAAATGGTTAAGTTTGTATGCTCTGCTTCGGCAGTCCGGGATTTCGCCCGTTCGAATCCTGGGCACGCACACAGCAACACTCATCAAGCCATGCTGAGGCAGCATCCCACATGCCACAACTAGAAGGACCCACAACTAAAAAATACACAACTACGTACTGGGGGGCTTTGGGAGAAAAAGGAAAAAAATAAATAAATAAAATCTTAAGTTAATACAACAATGCTAAGTGGCTTTGTCATACCAAATAACTACAATTACACTATTAGGAAGAAAAGTAAATGATATATTTAAAACAAAATTGCCTTAAAATATACCTTAATAAAAATGTAAAACAGAAATACTTTTAATCTCTAAGCATGAAAACATAAATGGCTAAAGTGTCTAATCAGTAGTGTTAGACCTAAAATTTCCAACATTAGAAATGACAATTACTGCACAATATTAACCAAGGTCTGTCCTGTCTCCATGTCTCACTTAAACAATTGCCAATCTGGAGGTATCAAAAACCTCCACAACTTGATATTGGGGTGAATATATGTTACACTAAGAAAAATTATCAATACAGGAGCCCCTATTTATAAGTTAAGTCTCATTTGTTCCTTAATCTAAGGTGACTAGTCCCTATATACCATCCTGTCAAGTAGATTACATTGTTATCCTCTTCTCCTCACTTGCTGGCATATGTATTCATTTATCAGGCTTCTTTCTCCAAAATATTCCAGTTTCGTCTACACTAAAAATTGGTTGTGAGAGAGAATTTCTCTCTTCTTGATGATCTCTGCACAAGTGTTTTAAGAAACTTTTTAGCAGCTATGGTATCCACAATTGCTGCCCTACCACTAACTTGGATATCACATGCATTTAAAGGGGCTGAACCCTACAGAATTCTCTGCGGCTCTGACAAGTTTGATCAGCGGCAGCTACACACTGCTATAGACTTTAAATTCTCAAATTCTTGGTCTTTTAACATAGGGTCAACATACATCTAATATTGATGCTTAGACTGCTATAAATTCAAAAGATTTTCTACCAACGTCTCTTATTGATTACTTACAATTGCTTAGGCTAGCAGTTCTCAAAGTGTGGTCCATAGATCACAGGGGTACCTAAAATTATTTCAGGGAATCCACAGGTTAAAACTATTTGCCTTTTACAATGTTATTCTTGCCTGACTGTACAGCAAAGTTTTCCACAGGCTACATAACATGTGATGACATCACTCTGGCGGCTAACGGAATGGATGCTTGTGTATTTCTGTTTCATTATGAGAATTTTTTAAGGTAATAGATCTAGGGTCTTAATATGTGTGTTTTCAGAGACTGTTTTTTCTCAGTACATCTACTGGGCTGTACCTGTATAATCTACATGTCTGTGAGGCCATATTTCATTTGTATACTTCAATCGAAACAATATATTGTAACAGATTGAATGCAGAAGCAGATGAAGCTCCACGTGCCTTCTATTAAGTCAAACATTAAAGAGATTTGCAAAAATGTAAAACAATACCATCCTTTTTTCAATATTTTTTGTTTTGGAAAATACAGTTATTTTTCACAAAAATGTGTTACTTATGTTAACACAGAATGGGTTTATTACATTTACCTTTAAATGTATTAATACATACATTTGGGGGATGCTTTTCACGTGTTTAATCACTAGCTTTGTCTTCCATATAATTCCTGTTGTTGCATAAACCAATTTTCACTTTTTAAAAAAATTTCTCTACTTTTAACCACTATCAGATGGATACCTCGCTCCTCATCAGCATTTCATATTCTTAAAGCTTTACACCTATATAATATTCTTAAAAGTAAATTGAAATTAAAACACTAACAAAGCAAACACAGTACAGAACAGTACTTTACACGCAGTACACAGTATTTTATTGTTGGTTAAACACAGTACAGTATTTTATTGTATACAACAATAAAATAACAAGCCACATCGGTTTACAATGTCTTTTGGTCTGATGTGGTTTTATTAAAAATGTTATATGGTGAAAACTGGTAAAAAGAACTTTTCAATATTTTACATTGATATTTATCAATTCTGAATAAAAGACACCAGTATAACACAGCTTACAGCTAGCCAAATTTAAATATGCCATAAGTCAAATAATGATGTAACACTATGTTATCTTATAAGAAAAATAGTTCTATTCCATCACTATCAAGAATCTCCTGTGTATTGCTAGTTATTGGAAATGTGGGTTACCAAATATCTAATGTTCAAATAGTTTAAAAACCATTATGGAGGTTCTTGAGTCTACACAACAGTTAACCTGAATACATTATAAAAGCCTTATAGCTGACGGGAAAAAAATTATGATAAATATAAGCAATATTTTCTAATAAAGATGAATGGTAATTGAAAAGTTAATGCTACATTTAAAATACATTTCTGAATATTACACACAGCAATAAAGCACTTTAATTAAAAAACAAGTTTAAACCATATTTAATCATTCATCTTTCTCAACTCTTACCACCAACTTCCTTCTATTCTTCAAACACACAAACCATTTATATTATTTCCCCAAACAATAAAACTACTGATCATAATTTAACTATATTTATTGCTGTCTTTAAAGATAATTTATATTTCCCAACATAAATTAATTACAAAAACCTTGCATGAACTAAATCCGCACATTCAATGCAAGTATAAAAATACAGGTAAGTCATGAATAGTACTAAAGCTATCAACTGTCACATTAAGCAGTGAAGGTGGTAATCAATAAACTAAATAATTTAAAAATTAATTATTATAAATTATTATTTGTAATATTCAGAGATTATAAACTAATATAAGACATACAGCAAGTGTTGATAAAACCCACAAGTGTCAGGCTAATAACCATGCTTAGAGGTAAGCTAACATTTCGGGAATACATGATATATGCCAGGTACTAAGCTAGGTATTTTACACATATTATCTTATTTCATCATTGTAAAAACTGTATCAATAGATTTCATATCCGCACTTTTGCCAATGAGGAAATGGATTCTGAGAAGTCACGAAACTAATAAGTAGCAAAGATGAAATTAAAGTAAAAAATTCTAGTGAAATGAAAACAGTTTTAAGACAACTTTCTTAAAGAAACGATTACCATTTTACAACCATTCTTTAGTCTCATAACAAGATTCCAAATTTGCTTTTGGGGAATCATCCCTCCAACACTCTTAATCGCAAAGTTTCCAGCAGTGCTAACGCTATCTCCAATTGCAGGAGTAGGTATGTAGCCCAAGCCAAGCCAAACAGATCTATTATGATCTAATACCACAAATTTTCTTGGAGCCACCAGAACAGATGCAAAAGAGTGAGAAAGATGTAAGCCTACAGCTGCTGGCAGCTACCCTACCTCCAGGAGATGAGAGCCTATTTGCAAAAGGAACCAATACCAAGAGAAACAAAGCTAACAGTTGAAGAGGGTCCAAGTAACATTATTTGAGCCACTAGATCAAGCTTCACCTGAAATCAGCCATACCATGATCTTTTTAATTATGTGACAGTAAATTTCCATTTGCTTAAGCCAGTTTGAGTTGGAATTTCTGTGACTTGTCCAACACACCTATCAATAAAAATTTAATGGCATAAATCATCTCCAGAAATCAAATAATGTATTTAATTATTCTCAGTCTGAAAACTAAAAAGAGATTAAAAGGAATCAAGAAACTACTTTCAGTATTTCAAAAGTTTAGTGGAGTTATACATTGACCAGGGATAAGGCCACTAAAACCTATTAAAACACCAAGTTCCTTCTGACTGTATCATTTCAATATGAAAACTTTAGTTATCTTGTTTTAATATGAGTTCTGAATAAAAATACATTTTTACATATAATCTTTTTTAAAATTAGAAATAGATTGTTACTTTTAAAATACAGTTTATTTGATGGACAAACTGCTTTAAAACAGGAAACTTCAAAATGATCACTGGAGGAGAAAACATCAAAAACTATCATATTACTTTGAAAAATACTGAATAAAACAATTCACATCTTTAATATACAAGCAATTCCTGACTAACTCCTTACTTTGCGACTGCCTTTCAATCCTTCTACCCTGAGGCTATTTAGCCTCCAGAGATATCAAATAAGTAGTCTAGGCTAATGGCACCGCCTAGTGTCCTGTACTGGTCACTTTCTGACTTACCGTCTTCCACTTCTTTTCGCTGCTGAAGGAACACAAGCTAGTCTCCCACTGTTTTTCTCTTTAATAATTCTTCCAAAATCTACTTCTTATTCATATCTGCATACACGCTGCCCTAAGTCTCCTTTCATCTTTCTCTAAACGACTGTCCAGTTACTGTCCAGAACAGCAATTTAGTATGCCCTTGATTTCTGCCAGGTACCTTGGTATTTAAATGTAGGTTATCATCACAAGTACTGTGTAAAGTTACTACTATGAGTATCTCATTCACATGCCCAAGAGCACATCACTGGACCGGCAGTATGACTCTAAAGCCATTTACTTAATTACTACTCATAAGACCCATGCTGCTTTTTTTTAACTCTTCTTTTCATACTACAGCAAACCATAAACCCAATTTATAACATTAGTGGATTCAGCTGTATCTCAGAAGAAAACAAAAACCATTAAAAGTGAAAATTAGATGTAAAAAAAAAAGTCTCAATCCACCATTTGAAATTATCTAGAAGTTCTTACCTTCAGAAAGTTATCATCCATTTTTTTCACTCTGAAAATTAAGTCAAGCTTCCCTCAAATTCCATCACAGCAAAAAATGTTTCTGTTCACTTCTGCTGACTATACTAACATAATTTTCTAATATTTTGTATTATGAATTATAATTCTCTAGCTTATCATCAGTTAAATCAATTTTGGGGAAAGGACTTAAAGAGCTAACCACCACTGTTCTTTTTGTTTTAAGAAAATTCAGGGGCCAGCCCCATGGTCTAGTGGTTAAGTCTGGCATGCTCTGTTTAGCGGCCCAGGGTTCACAGGTTCAGATCCTGGATGCGGACCTACACCACTCATCGGCCATGCTGTGGCAGTGACCCACATACGAAATAGAGGAAGATTGGCACAGATGTTAGCTCAATGCAAATCTTCTCCAAGCAAACAGAGGAAGATTAACAACAGATGTTAGCTCAGGGTGAATCTTCCTCAGCAAAAAAAAAAAAAGAGAAAATCCAAATGAAATATTGGATAAGTTATTAACAGACCAATAAAACAAAATTAGAACCCAGAAACAGACTCATACACATACAGAAAACTCAATATATGGACTGTTCAAAAAATTATGCCAGGATAACTGGTTATCCATATGCAAAGAAATTTAGTCTCAAACTATCACACCATACACAAAAATTATATTCAATTGGATGAAAGATCAAACTCTATAGAACACATACAGGAAACTCTTCGACCTTGAGTAGGAAGAAATTTCTTAAACAAGGCATAAGAGCAAAAAGCATAAAAGAAAAAGATAGATAAATTTGATTACATCAAATTTCAAAACTTGGATGAAATGAAAGACACCACAAAGTTAAAGACAATCATATAAAGGGCACAGATAGATGAAACAGATAAAATCTAAGAATTAGTAACCATAAAATACAAAAAACTTCTACAGATTGGTAATTTTAAATATTCCAACAAAAAAAACTGAGCAAAGGACACTAAGAAGCAATCACAAAACAGGAACCCTTAGGCAAAATAAATGTTTATATAGGAAAATATGCTCAAACTCATCAGACATTTTTAAAGCGTTAAGCTGAAACCATGAGATACATTTCACACATATCAAAACAGAAATAAATTAAAACTTCTATTGATACCAATTCTTAGCAAGACAACTGAGGAAGAGAATGCTCAGATACTGCTGGCAAGAACAATTCAGCAATATCTAGTAAAGTGCAAGACGTATATGACCAGTAATTCCAAACATAGATATAAATCCCAGGCAGCATTGTCCTAAAGAGTTTTCTGGAATCACGGAAATAATCTGTATCTACAATACCCAACACATTAGCCACTGGTTACATGTGGCTATTCAGCACTTGAAATGTCACTAGTGCAGCCGAGAAACTGAATTAATTTTATTAATTTAAATTTAAATACCCACATAGGGCAAGTGGCTACTATACTGGACAGTACAGCCCTAGAGAATCTCTCACATATTCATACACATATAAATACAAGAACCTCAATTGCAGCAATGTTTCTAATACTGAAAAAACTTTTAAGTCTTCAATCAGAGAATAAATTGTGACATTCATGTAGTAGTATATAGGAGAAAATAAATTACATAATAATACGTTAATATATATAAATTTCAAAAATATAATACTGCACAAAAAAGCAATCTGAAGGACAGAACAGTAAAACAGCATTTACATAATATTTTAGAGCCTTCAAATCAATCCCTCATATTGCTTATGAATATATACATATACAGTTTAAGCACTAAGAAAAGTATTACAGCTAAAAACACCAAAACAGCTAGAAATAGCAGTAACCTTTGGGATAAGAGGGAGAGTGGGATTGCAGAGAGTTATACAGAGGGACCCAACTGTATCTATTGTTTTATTCCCTCTCCTCACCACACTCAAACCTTCAACAAATACAGCACACTGTTAAGATATTGGGTACATAGGTGTTTTAGTATTATTAAATTTTTCTATATACTTAAAACATTTCATAAGGAAAATCTAAAAACAAGAAAATCCATGCTATAAACTGTAGAACACAATCACCTGAAAGTTTGAGAATTCTGTTTAATCTTTAATTTCTCCCCATCTCATTCAGCTTACTAACATCCATCACTAAACACAATGAAATCAAATTTGTAAAGGTCTAAAATACCCAATTGTATTTTCATGAGGAAGCATAGCCTATCACTAAAAATGTTTTCTACTTCCTAGTAAAAGCAGTATATAAGCAAGGTTTCTCTTTTTCTTATGACTTTTTGACTTCTCATTCAATTCCCATGTGTAGTATTTGTAAAAATCAAGTATTTTCAGCATGGAAAAAAGAAAAAAACTTTGCTATATAAGAATTATCCTTGGGATAATTCATGGATGTCTGAACCAGGTCATTTAGCTATGAGGTCAATTATAACATATGTTTTAAATAACATTTAATCTACTTTGCTGAACCTCTTACTAAATGTTTATCTTTTGCAACAACTGAACAACTCATAAGGATCATATATTAGGTATTTCCGCCAAGACATTCTGCTCTCTCCTAGTTTTAAAAATCAAAAGGTAACAAATGTGTTCAAGAAAATAGAAACAAGCAAATGTCTCATTCCATTTAAAGAAAGCCTGTCTCTGAATTCAAGAGTTTTCTTGAATCAGTCAGTCCTCCTATGGTTGAGAAGCACAAAATACATGTTTTATCAATTAGATTCTTACCAATCCCTAGTATGGTGTCACTATAATGTTATTGCGTAACACAATATGACTGAACAAATAAACGAACAATCAATGAATGAAACTGCCTATTTATCATCAGTATCAAATGTGTTCCATGTTGGCTTGCTATGCTTCATGGCTTGGTAAGACAAAATAATATGAAAAACTGGAAATAAATGTGCTTGAAAAAGCAATTCTGGGGCCGGCCCAGTGTCTGAGTCGTTAATTCACACGCTCCACTTTGGTGACCCAGGGTTCTCTAGTTCGGATCCTGGACGTGGCCCTACACACCGTTCATCAAGCCACGCTGTGGCAGCATCCCACACAGCAGAACTAGAATGACTTACAACTAGGATACACAACTATGTATGGGAGTTTTTTGGGGGGGTGGGGGGGAAGAGGAAGATTGGCAACAGATGTTAGCTCAGAATCAATCTTCCTCATCAAAAAGACTGCAGAAAAAGTAATTCTAACTCAGTGTTGGAGCTTCACACCAGAATTCGAAATTTGCATAGAAGAATCTCAAAGCTTCTCCCTCTTCTTGCTTTATGCATCCCACCCTCCATCTCTCAGAGGAAGCAGCGATAAACAGGGTAAAGGCCAAATCCCAATTTTAAGGTTAAAATCTTGTGTCTTATGGCAAGGTCTTCACTCTGTGCTCCATCTGGCTAGTGCACTTATACTTGGGAACAATCCCTCTGTCCGAAAAATGACAAAGCCAGGAGAAAGGCTTGGAGGGGATGGTTTAAGCCAGCCACTCTCAGCCTAAAAAGATCTTCTCCTCAACCCATCAACCCTTGAATTGATTCTCTCATGCTGTTTCTCCCCCATTAGAATGCCAAGATTATAAAGACCAATATCAGGGTATGAATGTAAGAGAAAACAGCCAAACAGGTCTGCGTGCAGAATGAGTACAAAAGGAGCCTTTGCAGAATATATTACAAATGGCCAATAAAACAAAAATGTTTTCAACCTCTGCAATAATCAGGGGAAAGAAGGCTTATTAGAACTGTTAAGGGGCCGGCCCAGTGGCGCAGCAGTTAAGTGCACACGTTCCGCTTCGGCGGCCCGGGGTTCACTGGTTTGGATCCTGGGTGCAGACATGGCACCGCTCAGCAAGCCATGCTGTGGTAGGCGCCCCACATATAAAGTAGAGGAAGATGGGCATAGATGTTAGCTGAGGGCCAGTCTTCCTCAGCAAAAAGAGGATTGGCAGTAGTTGGCTCAGGGCTAATCTTCCTCTAAAAAAACAAAAGAAAAGAAAAGAACTGTTAAATGTCACATTTTCACCTATCACATTGGTAACAGGTGTAAATAAACACTATGATACTCTATCTTAAGGAACTGATACAACTTCTATAAAACATAATTTGGCATCTCTCAAAAATTAAAATCTATATTCCCTTTAGTTATATCTTATTTAAAAACTGGCAGAATTTTGTAAAAGTACATCCAAAAAGATGATAAATCTGAGTAGTTTTGCTAGTGAAAAACTAGAAAAACCCAGAAGTGTTCATTAACAGGAAATAGGTTAATAAAAATAATTCATAGTTCTAGAGAGAAAGAACAGAGAAAATGGTAGAGAGAAAATTACCAAAAAGGTATAACAAAAGCGGAGGAAGGACACTAAAGTCTCTAGACTGTAAGGGCCAATCACACGCTCAGCACAATGAAAAAAAAAAAGAAGAGCCATACTAAGAAAAACTACAAAAAGATATTTCAGAATCCCAGGGGGAAAGTGAAGATCCTTTCCAAGAGTTTCCAAAGAGAAAAAATAGGTCACATATAAAGCTCAAAAATCAGTACATCAGTCTTTTCATGGGCAACACTGGCTACTAATGGAATAAGGCCATCAAATTTTTGAGGAAAAATTATTTTCAACCTATAATTCCATACCTAGTTGAAATTCCAATCTAATGTGAAGGTAGAATAAAGATATTTTAGATCAGAAGTACTCAAAAGTTTTATTTTCTACCCATTCTCTTTTCAGGAATCTCTGGCAGATATACTTCAGTGAAACAAGTGAATAAACTAACAAGAGGGAAAACAACTGAAAACCAAATTATCCAACAAAAGAACAACAAAAGGAAGTCACAGAATCAGAACCATAGAAAGGAAACTAAAAAAGACAAAAAAACTGATTGAAGCAGAATAGAGAGTTGAGGGAGAAAAGTCTCCAAGAAAAAAAAATTGAGCTTTTGGAGCTATATTTAAGCACTCGGAAAAAAAAGCAAGGCAATAAACACAATGAGAGGAAGAAGAGGACACAAAAGTTTACTTAAGTAAATGAATGTAATATAATGCATGACATTATTCAATACCTGCATGCTCATTATAATGTAAATACTGAGTATAGATTCAACCAAAATTATTACATAGCTTTTCAAAACTCGAGATGTATAATATGATCTGAAGCCCAAATAACCATAAAAAAGTCAATAGATAACACCTAAAATTGGTTAATCAAGAAAAGTGGAGTGAGTACATTATTTAAAAATAAGATAATATCAGAAGGAAGAAGATAATACTATTGAAAGTGGCTGCTTCTAAAGAACTGAGAAGGCAGGAGACTGCTATATTTTATGATAAACCTTTTGGCAATAATAGGATTTTCACCCATGCAAAAATTACTTTAATACAAAAAAGTTCCTAGTATTATCAACTTTGATGGTGTTAAAATTTTGTTTTGTTTTGTTTTGCTTTTTGGTGAGGAAGATTAGTCCTGAGCTAACTCCTGTGCCAATCTTCCTCTGCTTTATATGTGGGATGCCTCCACAGCATGGCTGATGAGTGGAATATGTCCAGACCTGGGATCCGAACCCCCAAACCATGGGCCGCTGAAGAGGAGAGCTCAGAACTTTAACCATTCAGCCATGGGGCCAGTCCCTAGAACATCCTTTAAAGAAATATAAGATAGGTGAACAAAAAAATACTAATTTATTGGGAAGAAAGATGGGCAGGACAAGGAGTATTCCCAATAATATGAAGACGGAGAGAAAGAACAAGTAATGAAATTTTTTCTGAATCAGTCAATTCAATGAGCAGTTAATTGAGAAAAATTATTACACTGAGTTCATAACTCATTCCTAAGAATTCTGAAGCATACTTAAATCACCACCACCACAAGAATATAAAGCTTAACAAAACATCTCTTGGTTAAAGATTTTCAAGTTAATTATATCTAACTATCTTAATTTTTTAACAAAATTCTTAAAAAACTACACTTGAGCACATGCTTATGTGTTCAAAAAACAATAACTACCGATAAATATTCCATACGGGCCATGACAAGAAGGTTGAAAAGCAATGCATTACGGTATATCCTCATATTTATATGTTAAACAACCATGTTATAGAAAATAATTTGATAACATTTTAAAAAGGTAAAAATTTAAGGAAAAGGGCAGAATATAAAACTATTATATTATTAATATCTAAAGATATTATATAATCACCATATCAGCCCACAGCACTCAACAATGGACATAAACGACAGATGCAAGTCTTCATTTTTAAAGAGATGAGCCTTACTTTATCAGAGTTGATATTATGATCCTTTACTTTTTCCCAGCTAAATAAAATGCTTCAAATTTTGATTACTTCTAAATCTGTTATATTAAGTCTGAAACCAATTAATGATGTACTGTAGCCTGCTAAGTAGAATTAAATTAGTGTATAATTGATTACTGTATAATTGAAGCAGTTGTAGAGTTACCAACTTTAATTAGGATGGCTTATTACAGATAATTTACACTATGAGAAAAAACAGAAGAAAGAAGTTCATCACAACTTTATATTAAGATCCAAGATACAGTATTATATATTAGAAAGGGCTATACGTTATTACCAAGTACTCTGAAACTAAATCATTTTAGTGCTAATCCTTTAAAAGGAGAAAATTATTAATCTTTTAGCCTAGATTTTTCAAATAATTACACTATTTATGGTAATCTACATAGTAGGTGTTGCTAACTTATGTGAGTGAATAAAAGAATCCTTATCGATATTTTGTCTACCTACAACACTAAATTACACTAAAAAGAACACATATTTAAATATTTCTCATAACTCCTTTAGAAGGTAATCAAGCAACAGAAAATTCCATTTGTCTTACCCTAAAAGTAAACCAATATTAATTTACCAACAAAGAAGCAAGTAAGGAGAAAGAGCATCTCAGCAACAAAACACAGGAGTGCCTGCAGTTCTCTCAATACCCTGTGGGTGGTAACTACAGCCCAGAAAGTTCCACAGGTAAATTGGTAACTCCCTCAAGTTTAAAACCATAGTAATTAGGTTCATTATCGTACATGCTAATGACACAGAGATAATAAGTTTGCAGTGAATTCATATACTACCAGCTCCTTACTATGATGCTCACTTCTAATAGTTTATTTACAGCACAACTTACACTGCATTTTTTCTACAGTTTAAATGTATTGCCTAGATAAACAGGAATCATTCAGTGTAGAAATCTAATTTACTGTCAGTAAATGGTAACAATCTCAAGCAAATATACACGGTTTGTATATTTGTACTATAATTTTTGCTCCTTATTCATAATTACTTATGATAATAATCAAAACACCATAAGAATGTCTTATAGAAAGATTAAGGTACCTATAGCTATACAGATGATTATTCTAATGATATCAGATAATGGTAATTACCCACAATGATTAATTGATATCAATAAATTGTGAATTGCTTTAGTAACATTTTCAAATAAGAATTAATATCACTGAACTCATTTAAAAATCTAAATATAAATTATTTTGGAACTTTGAATATCAAAGTATAAATGAGCCTCTTAGGTTTCTTAATACATAAATATTTACTGTAAAATAACATCGAACGTAAGATTAAATTCAGTGACCTACAAAATTGCAGTTGTCTTCTATTTTTACCCAGTGTTGTAATGGATTTATATCATACTTGCCGTATTTATGTTAACAAATTGAAGATGAGGTAATTTTCGTCTCTTTCAAAATGACTTTCTTCTACATACTTACAATAACTCATCTCATTCTCTAGATATATTATGAAAACTTTTCCATTACTATGTACATGAATATCTCTAAACCAGACAGGCAAGATTTTTTCAATGAATTTTTATTCTTCTACAATGATTCCTTCTAAAATAATTTTACTTCTAAGCTAAGACTATTTTAATATGCAGGTTGCATCAATGAAGACAGGTCAGGTAAAGTTCAGGTAACAAGTGCAAAATGTCAGTGGCTTAAAACAATAAAGTCTTTATCTCACTTATATTGGATGTTCATGGGTCATCTAAGGCTCTACTCCATGTATTTTCATTTCAGTACCCAAGATGATGGAGCAATCACCATCTCAAATTCTGCCAGTCATCATGGAAGATGGAAAGAGAGGTCTGGAACAGTCTTGCTGTGGTAATTAAACACTCCAGCCCAGGAAAAAGACATTTCACTTCTGCTCATAACTCATTAGCCCAATGATCTGAGTAAGTGAAATCTTGAAAAAGTTTAAATCTGTAAAATTTCCAAAAACATTTTTTTCCTCAAAGACATCTACTTCACTTAGCAGGTTTGGAAGATAGGTAAGATAATGTTCAAGAAGGTCTTTGAAGACAAATAGCATTCCAAATTCCTTTTTGTATTAATTCACTATTGTAACAATCACTTCTTGCCAAATCTGCCAAAATTATAACCAGGATAATATTAAGTACCCTTTCAAAACTGCAAATTTGAACACATCACCTGCTTAAAATCCTTCAATCTTCTTAGCATATTTCTCCATGAAATGATCCCTGCTTGCTTTTCTGTCATCTCAGAATACTCAATACAACTTACAAAATGCTCCAGGGAGACAAAACTAATAACTATGCTTCTCTCTGGCTTCCCTGCCTTTTCACATGCTGTCCATGTCAGAATGCTTTCTCTGCCACCTCCACTTGATGAAATCTTACTCTTCCTTCAACTAAACTTAAGCCCATCTCCACTGTGAAGCTTTTCCTGACTCTGATCACAACTGGCAAAACCCTGGGCCACTGAAGTGGAGTGCGCGAACTTAACCACTCGGCCACAGGGCTGGCCCCCACTTTGATCTTTCATAAGGAACATGTAATATACCTGTACTTGGAACCAAAAAAGAAGAATTTTTATAATTTTGCAATTATAATTTATACTAATTAAAAAATCAGAAATAGAATGAGAGTTTACTGCAGTTATACTCTCCAGAGACAAAGCTGTTAATAGTTTGGTTATAAAACCATGCACCGCATGATAACATTTCAGTCAGTGACAGACAACAGATATGACGGCGGTCCCATATAGCCTAAATATTGCTTGGGCTCCTCAAAGGGCCTTGAAGAGGCTGTGTACGTGAGGAACCCTGAAACAAGTGACTACAAAGTACATCCATCTCTATTTCCTACCCTAATTTCAAGACCTATTTTCTATTCCTTTTATCTACAAAAACACTTAAAATAGTCAGACTTCCTCAATGATACTCTGCTACTATAACATAACAACATGTTAAAAGAAAAAGAAAGAAACAGGCCCAAAATTGAGTCACTTCTGCTAAGCCCCACATCAGCTAATTAAACCTTAATATCTAAGCTAAATACAGTTTCAGCCTCTCCCAGGAATGTGACCTTCCAGATTGATTCCAATCTGGATTGATTCCAATCTGGAGTTACCTGGTTAGCACTAGTGAGATAATCTGCCTTTTAGACCCCCACCTTTCCCCCAAAGGAAGGTGACCTTGCCTGAAACAACCTACTCTCTGTAAGAAACTTCCTTTTCTGCCCTCCACTGTCCATAAAAGGCTTCCATTTTGTACAGTTCTTTGGAGTTCCTTTCTATTTGCTAGATGGACGCTGCCCCACTCATGAATTGTTAAATAAAACCAATTAGATTGTCAAATTTACTCAACTGAATCTTGATTTTTTTAACATATCTATTTTCTAGAACATATCATCTCTAGCTTCTATCCCAATTAAATTACGTACATTGACACTAAAATTGTCTACTAATTCTGTTTTAATTATATCTTAATAGTATGCAAGCCTTACAATGGTCTTCTATTGTACTTCAAATCAAGGGTAAATATGTTAGACCCCAGTTAGGTTTCTGTCACTGGTAAATGTGGGGAAAAAAATCTAAATCAAAATGGCCTAATAAATTTTCTTATATATTTCACAGAACCTAAGAAATTTCCTCTAATTTCATATAAGACTTAGTCCCGAGGCAGGGTAGCTTTAGGATTGAGTCATTTAGCAGCTAAACAGGAGCATTCAGGATCCAGATTCTATCTTTTCACTCTGTCATACAGTTTTTATTTTATACTCAAAGCAGTGTTTTGATTTGAGTACAACCCTCATATGGTTACAAAACAGGTCCCACAATTTCAAGTACCCATCTAAATGGACAACAGGCGGGGCGGGGGGGGGGGGGGAATTCCCTAGAAGCCCCTCATAAAACCTCCCTCTCGTCTCATTGGCCAGATATGAGTCACATGCCCATGTCTTAACGAATTACTAGCACAAAAAATAGGATGACCCTGATTGGCCTAGACTGATCAGGATTTACTCAAGTCACATGGTAGCACGGTGAACCTATCTACATACACACACAAAAGAAGGATCTGCCACAAGGACAATAGCAGTAACGAATGGCTGCTGGTTAAGCTTTTTATTAAGTAAATCAATAGCTAATCTTGACATTAATTACAGATTTTTGGCTATGACATATATCTGATTATAGGGCAAGGCTAGATGATGTCTTTAGATCCATCACAGCTCTAAAGTCCTAGAAAACAGGCAAACAGCATAGTGGTTAAGAGCCTGGGTTTTAAAGTCAGACTGACCTGGGTTTGAATACCCATCCTGCCACTTATTTGCTGTAAAATCTTAGTCAAGATACTGGCTCTTCTGAAAATCCAGATAGTAGTAATATTTAACTCATGCTGCTATGAGAACTAAATAGGATGATGAACACAAAAAGCTTAGGATTTTAGCTAAGCTTCATAGGAAGTACTCAATAAATTTTATCTCAAATTTTAACAGTCTATAACATACATTATTATTGTGATTTTTGCACCACTAATCTAGAATTTGTGATAACTAAGACACTGCTTATTTCCAAACCAGAAAAATTATTGATTCCACCTCCTATGTTTTATAAATAACAAGCTGAGAATTTAACAGATTTAATGATATACCTAACAGCTATCCCTCTCCTAATTCTTCTCTTTTCCCTTTAATAGGCATTTCCTCCACCTACAACTTAAATATCTGCAACATTCCTTTAGGTTTATTCTAAACTCAACATTACAAAACCAAATTCATTACTTTCCCAAATCACATTGCTTTTCCTTTCGAAATTAACAGGATCACCATATATCTATACAAATGCCAAAAACAAAACTTGAGACTCTTCCTGGATGCCCTCTCCTCACTGATCAATCACTAAAACCTGTCAATTCAACCTCTGAATTTTATTTATATATAATTTTTTTAAATTTTTTTGGTGAGGAAGATTGGCCCTGAGCTAACATCTGTTGTCAATCCCCCTCTTTTTGCTGAAAGAAGATTGTCGCTGAGCTGACATCTCTGCCAACCTTTCTCTATTTTGAACGTGGGACGCTTCCACAGCATGGCTTGACAAGTGGTGTGTAGGTCCAAGCCCAGGATCTGAACCCACGAACCATGGGCCACTGAAGCAAAGTGCACAAACCTAACCACTACACCACCAGGTCGGCCTCTGAATTATATTTTTAATTCATCCCCTATTTTCTAAAGTCACTACTACTACCCTGTAATAGATCTTCACTATCTCATTCATATCTATTATGAAGAGTCTTCAAATTAATATACCTGCCTCCAGCCTTGACCTCTCTTAACTTTATCCTGTATTCTATCAATTATCATTATAAAATACAGACTAAGCATGGTTGCCTACTTAAAAACTTTCCACAGGTCCCAAATATCTCTCAACTTTACTCAACAAATTAGCCTAGTACATATAGGACTTTAAAACCAACAACTTTAGCTTAGTATATAAGACCTTTCACAATCTGGCTCCAAACCACACTGTGTAGCTTCTTCTCTTACCTCTCCTTCCATGACATACCTAGTGTTTCAACCAAACTATACAATACCTCATCATTCTCCAAATACACCTTGCTCGTTCATGCTTCTGTGTGGTCACATAGATCCCTCTATTTGGGGCATAGGGATAACTCTTCCTCTGTCAATGCTGATTCCTCTGTTCCCAACTATTTTCTACCCATCCTTCAAGGCCCAACTCAGGTATCAGTCTTTGATATAGGTTCTTGTATCCCTCACAGCTAGAGCAATTTATTGCTCTTAAAGGATTTTATACATAATTCTATCATAGCAGTTATCTCACTGTATGATAGCTAGCTATTGCCTGTCTATAATCCTGGAGAGACTGAATTCTTTCAGGGGAGAGTTATATTTTACTAATCTCTACATTTCTGGTATATAATAAACATTTAATAATAAGCCTTAACTAGATGAATAAGTAAACAGTGGCAGAATAAGAACTCAAGTCATTAGACTCCAAGTTCAAAGCATTTTTACTTTCCATTTTACTAGAAATACTAAATGAGAAATTTAATGCTCAGATCTGTCTTCTGCATTAGACTATAAACTCTATGAATGAAAGAAAATTATTGTTTAACACTCTGTATCCAATGTCTAAAGTAGGGCTTTACATAGAGTAGAAGATTAATAAATATTAGTTAAATGAATAAATACATGAATTAATAAATAAAAGAAAACTTCAGCATACTTGAAGAATGGGGCAATCACGTATTTTGTCTAATAACGGGTTAACAAGGAAGCCCATTCATTCAGTTCTGGTCAAATTTCTTAACACTGTAAAACTGAGGGCAAGATTCTACAGTGCCACGAATCTTATCTTGAAGAGAGATTATAATCTACCTATAAATATCTATTGCTTCAACTTGGCTCATTTCACTCATTCATTTCCTAGTTGAATCTTGTAGTAAATTAATTTAACTCCTATGCCATGCCTTTAATAAATGTCTGATAAACAAATAAAACTGTGTGTGTATGTGTACAATAAGACATTATAAAATCTCGAATTCTTTTTGTAAGTATTAAGGATATAAATGATATCTAGAGAAAGATATATGCATAGACACAGAAACACAAGCACCCACTTGCAAATGAAAATAAAACCAAATATTTTGCTATAATCTATTTCTTTCTAGTAGTAGTAAGAATATTTATTTTCTTAGAAACAAAAAAAAAGAATTAAAAACATCAGGCTTATTTCTCCTCCTCAACACTCTGTTAAATTAAGAAGTAATATAATATGTTTTAATGCAGTCACCATTCTAGTGATTATATTACAAAGGACCCTACTACTTACAAAACTACCAACTGAGGAGAATTTCACACAAATATTGGTTATAGATTAGTTTACTTTGTTGGAATACATGGAAAAGGAACAGACAGAAGAGTGGTAAACAAGAGGAAAATATATTTGTCATCATAAGCAAATCAGAAAATAAAATACACCCCAAAATATCATTAATTCAATGTACATCTTCAAAATGGCTTTTACCTTCCTTTGCAATGTTATTTTTCCCTTTCTCTTCCAAATTTCTGCTACCAACCCATCATCTCTTCAAATGGCTTGCAATAAAAGGAACAAACAAAATACACACACTCCTTCTAAGAGAATCAATCATACTGCTCAGGGCAAGACCATAGATCCACATAAAGTCTTCGGGTTTACTGACTAGTTGATATCAAAGTGGAACATATCTGCTAAAGCAACTGCCTTTTTAAAATGAACTCATCATTAAAACAAGTTATTTTCAACAAACATACTCAAACACATAATAATAGAAAGAACTTTGAAACTTATCTAACCCAATTAACCATATCTCCCTGATTCATTTGCCAACATTCCTACCAAGTAATCTGGTCTATACTTTAACACCACAGCAAGGGAACCTATCACCTTCAAAAGAAGTTGATTCTATTTTTATATTTCTTTGCTACTAGAAAATTTTCCTTTATTGAGCTAAAATGATTCAGTCTGTGTCATACACCCATCGGTTCTTCTATCCTTGAGGTTTCATAAATAAATCAATAAATCTAATCTCATTTCCACATGAAGGAAGCCCTTCAAATTAAGAGGGCCATCATATATATCCTGACTCCCTTTCCTCGAGTTAAAATTATCAAGGTTTTCAATCCATCTTCATGACATGGCTTTAAACTCCTTCAACACTTTTATTAAAAAAAGAAATGTTTCATAATCCAACCTCCCAACCATGAGATATAACATGAGAAATAATGCATGTTGACCAAAAAGGCAACATGGAATTACTATCCTCTTAATTTTTGAAACCTAAGAATAGAATATCTTGTTCTTCTATGAGTGGACTGCCATAAATGTCCAGGGAAGCCTGTAACCAATGTTTCATTGTTGATGAGGGGGAATAAAACAAGAAAAGAAGATAATAAAAGAGTCTCTAAAATGCAAGAGCCTCTCTCTTTGCCCTCAACCTTATTTTTTGGACACTAAGGCTATTTCATGTACCTATTTCATATGCCAATTTCTTTTTCCTGATGGAAAGTTCATACTTCATAGCAGGGTTATACTAGACATTTTGTGTGTGGGGAAAAAAATCCACCATTTTATTGTAGCTGAAAAATCAGGTCAATATTCCCAATCTACTCATATACATAACAAAGTTAGGTAAAATATCAAACTATAAAACAGTTTAAGGAGTTTGGAATTGGTATTAGGTTGGAGAATATCTACATAACAAAACAGCTAATAAAATAAATCAAAGCAGTCAGAAGTCAGTGATACAAGTATCAGCTAAGCCTAAAACTGGCTGAGTATACTTGACTAAACCACTATACCTTGCTGGGCCTCAGAGTACCCTCATGCATGAAATAAAGAATTAAGGTCAGAAGTTCTCATTATGCTTTGATCTCAGTACCTCTTTACATTTAAAAAAAAAAGTATTAAGTACTTGAAAGAGTTTTTATATCTATCCCTGGTTACCATATTAGAAATTAAAACAAATCTTTAAAATGGCTATTAATCTATTTTTTTTTTAAAGATTGGCACCTGAGCTAACAACTGTTGCCAATCTTTTTTTTCTCCTGCTTTATCTCCCCAAACCACGCCCCCATACATAGCTGCATAGCTTAGTTGTGGGTCCTTCTAGTTGTGGCATGTGGAACGCCGCCTCAACGTGACCTGATGAGCAGTGCCATGTCCCCACCCAGGATCCGAACCCTGGACTGCCGCAGCGGAGCGCACGAACTTAACCACTCGGCCATGGGGCCAGCCCCTATTAATCTATTTTTTTAATAATAGAAGCACTAAATGTCAACAAAAGTAACATTGGGGGGGGGGGTGGCGGGGCTGTTTCCAAACTAAAAAAATTCAGTGAGAAGAGTAACAATGCTTTATAATTTTTGCAAATCTCTTTCATGTCCAGCTTATTAGAAGACAACTCATATGCCATGCATTCAATCAATATCACATGTCATGTTACCTCTGGAAAACTACCTACATTCCTGAGAGAATGAGAATGAAAAGGGCAAGCAATGTCTTAGCATCATTTTGAAAATAGCTCTGCCCTCATTTACCCCCTGAAAAGTTCGTATGAACCCTCTAAAGAAGCTCTGAACCACACTGAGAGCTCCTAGACTAGAACATCTCTAATTCTCAAGATTCACGTGAAACCAGACTGAAGATGAGATTTTTGATTTTTTTAAAAATTAAAAATACACTTATCTTCACCATGATAGAATGCATTGCTAATATGATTCTAAGAGATTTCAGTGAGATGGTCCATTTTTAAAACAACTATAGGGGCCAGCCAGGCAGTGCAGTGGTTAAGCTGATGCACTCCATTTCGGCAGCCCAGGGTCCCCAGGTTTGGATCCGAGGTACAGACCTATGCCACTCATCAGCCATGCTGTGGTGGTGACTCACATACAAAAAGCAAAAGAAGATTGGCACAGATGTTAGCTCAGGGCAAATCTTCCTCAAGCAAAAAGAGGAAGATTGACAACAGATGTTAGCTCAGGGTGAATCTTCCTCAACAACAACAACAACGACAACAACAACAACAACAACAAAAAGCCATCTCAGAAAATAAGTATAAAGATTAAAACAGTAGTATACAGAATACTCTTTGTTACTATGAAAATTTCTAAAAGGAAGAAAATCTATCTAACTAATTTTCTTTGTAATATAATACTACCTAATAATACTTGGCATGACAAAATTATTCTTTTATGTAACAAACATACACAGATCACCTACTATATGTAAAGCACTGTGATAAGCAGAATGAAGGAAACTAAGCAGGAAGAATTTTATACTCTTGCAGGAAAGATCAGACATATACTCCAAAACTATAACACAAAGTAAAACAATGACAAATGTTATGAAACAAGATAAAGTAGTGTGGTGGTTCACAATCTTAAGGGTATTATGAGGATGATGTTAATTATGATTATTTATTCATAAAGTCTAGGAATGTAAGAAAATATACTATCTATATTTGCTAGCCTATAAAAATATGCTTCATTCACTGAATTCAAAGTAATATACGGGGGCCAGGCTGGTGGTGGAGAGGTTAGGTTTGCATGCTCCGCTTCAGTGGCCTGGGGTTCACTGGTTTGGATCCCGGGCCTGGAACTGCACACCACTTATTAAGCCATGCTGTGGCAGGCGTCCCATATATAAAATAGAGGAAGATAGGCATGGTTGTTAGCTCAGGGCCAATCTTCCTCAGCAAAAAGAAGAAGATTGGCAGTGGATGTTAGCTCAGGGCTAATATTCCTCAAAAAAAAAAAAACAACAACAAAGTAATATACATACTTTTCCAGACAAAATAAATGTAAGAAATAAAAGCAAGTTTAATATCTAATTTCACAGATGACAATAACATCATTGCTGGCATAATCAACAATGACTTTGACGAGTACTTCTAACAGCAACTTTATGATTCAATCTCATGGCCAGACACAAATACAAACAGAGAGATAGTAAGATCAGAAAAGTAATTACATTAAAATCCCAGAAGCAGTGGCTGAATCTTTCACTGAAATGTTTCACTGAAAAGTATCTATACTTCAATAGCTAGCCATTTTAACTATAATTGATAGTCAACTGCAGGATCTAAATGAAGAGTGTACCACATAGTTTTTTCTTCCTAATATACAAATTAATTTAGAAGAGCCATCTCTTTCCTTTGTAAAAATAATGAATTCAAGCCTAATTTTCTCTCCTTTATTTGGGAAATGTTCAAGAACACATAAAATAGTCAAAATGTTTCCCTTTTTTGTAAATAACTATATAACTCAGTAATACTGTTTACTTGAAAATGTAAAGAAAGCCAAAACAAATTTTGATACTATACACCTTTTATAATTACATTTTTCATGCATATGGAGTTATGACAGTTACCTTAAGACGAATATCTACTTAATATTTTTAGACTAAATATAAGGTTCTCTGCCATGTTAACTCTAGCAATAGTCTCTACCTTCACTAAGATAAACTTAGAGTACTGAAAGAAGTTTACAACATGTGAATACTTCTTCCCACCGAGCTCCTCTACTCCCAAAATATTAAATCCAAAAAATATTAGATCTTCCACACTCTTAAGTTCTATATACACTTATCCTCTTTATTTTCACAGACAAAACAGGTGAAATAGCGCCATCTGGTGCTTACTTTTAAAATAATTTTCTACATTTACCTACCTTATTGATACTTCTTTGTAAAAACTGCATAACAGGGAATCATACAGTACTATGAGTAAATAATGAAAAGCAGCTTGATTAGCAAGCAAAAGTATACTTGAAAATTGAACCAAGGTTGCAGTATTGTTTTGTTTTTTAATTACTAAGAAGTTAACTGTTATTGTAATGCTAAGGATAAAATTGTAATGTTAAGGATAAAATCTCAAAACTTAACCTTGTGGTCTTAGCTTAAAAAAGAAGTGTCAATTTTTAATACAAAAATAATTTATAGTTTTTATATAAATTATTCAATACTACACGTATACTATTCAAGGGAGAGGATGAGATGTAAACTATTATACTACTTTTTACAAAAGATACTGCTGTCTGTTATTTGTTTATTTTAGGGTTGATTTTTTTTTTAAAAATAGCCGTGTCTAAATAGTCAACTGAAATAGTAGGGCTGATCTCAAGGTTTATTAACAATAAAAGCTTTCTTAGTACTAACAGTATACTGGACAAATGGTCAAAACATAAATTAGGTCATCATTTTATGAGCTAAATAGACATGTAACAACTATGGGAAGGAATATAAACAAACTGAAGACAAAATCAGAAATAAGGTGGAGTTATTTACTTTGGTAATTTTCATATCAGGCTTTTAAAGGTGAAATGGAGAAGGAAAGCAGGATCAAATACTAAAGTCAAACAAAACGGTAGCATATATCTTAGATGAACTTTTATCTAAAATCGTAAAAAACACATATTATATGTTTCCAATAACTATTGGAACTATCTTACTGGGGCTTAAGGTAGAAGAGAAGGCTGTTGGCAGGGGAGAGCGCCAAAGGGGAAAGCCAGATTCAGACCATCAACTGCTTCCAAGTCATGCTTAGTAACCTGAAATTCATCCTGTAGGCAAGAGAAAACTATCTAAGTATTTTAATAACATGGTCAAGTGATGGAACAAATTAGCATTTTAGAAAGGCAGACAATCAGCAGGACAGAAACAAAAGTACAATGACATTAAAAAAAAGAATGTGAAGTACGGATTGAAGGGATGAGACTGGAGGTAGGGTAATCATATAAGATCTACTGTAATATTCCAGGCAAGAATATAAAAAGAAGAATGAATAGAGTTGGAGAGATTTAAGCATATTTATTCTTTAAAAACGTATTGAGCTCCTAGAATATGCTTCATAATGCCAAACCCTGATGATACAAAGATAAAGTATTCTTGTCTTTGGTTAGCTCATAATCTAGAGGAAACAAAGAAAAATAAACAGGGAATTATAAAACAACCTAATAACTCCTCTAACATAAAATCTGGGGACAACTCAGATTTAGGAGATGTTAAAAATAAGACAACAGGCCCAAACTGGAGTTGCTTATGCTAAGCCCCCAATCATCAAACTGAAACTTATTACAGTTTCAGCTCTCCCAGAAATGGAATCTTAAACCAGTCAATTAGGAATCACCTGATCAGCACTAGTTAGGTAATCTGCCTGACAGACCCCTGCCATCGCCCCTAAAGGAAAGTAACTTTGCAATACGCAAAGCATAGTATAACTTCCTTGTTCCCACTCCCTTCTGTCTATAAAAGTCTTTTATCTTGTACAGCTCCTTGGAGCTCCTTTCTATCTGCTAGTCTGGATGTTGCCTGATTCATGAATCATTGAACAAAGCCAATAAGATCTTGAAAATTTACTCAATTGAATGTTGTTTTATAACAGAGGTCAAAGTTTTCCAGATAAATAAATATCTGAATCTTGAAAAGGATTTGGAGTGGTGAGAGGTGACCTACTAGGAGGTTTTTAGAGGGAGGAGTGTGCACAGATACATGTGCAAGAGAGACATCTTCAATGAACTGCAAATACATGTCACAACTAGGGAGTAAAAAGCAAAGGAAGTTCCTTGGGCTTCATCCTGCAGACAAAGAAGAGTTTATGTTTTTAACCTGAAAGAAATAAGATCAGATTTTCAATTTAGAAAAATTGTAATAGGACAAATGTAAATAATATGCATATTTCAGTGTCCCCATGCACAGGAACTAGTTTTTTAATTCACATAAATTACCTGACATTAACAACACAAAAGCTAATGGTGACAAAAAAGCCAAAGAACTACAATTGATTTCAGAGTATTCTCAATTCCACACATACACTGTGAACTTGAACAAGTAAGTGAAAGTTTCTATTCCCCTATTCTTCATAGGAGGAAATATTACTACTACTTCAAAGAGGTCATGACAATAAAGAATAGAACACTTAATCACTAGCCAATTCTATTTCACACAAGCTTTCCCAACCTGTATTCAAACTAAAAATCATGGTTGGAAAATAAAGAACAAATCTGCTTCTTTTCTGAAAGGGTATCAATTCAAAATTCAATGTTTCCATAATGCATGCATATATACATATTAGGAAAATGAACACAATTTGGTAAAGTTGAAAGAACAAAGAACTAAAAAGAAGACCTGAGTAACAGTCTTTTCCTTGCCAATTATGATTTCTATGCCTCAGCTTACTGATTAGTAAAATTAAAATGGCACTAAATGTTGTCCACAGCTTAAAATATTCAGGAACCTGAGGGACATTTTCATTACTGCTATGAGAGAAGAAAGGCATAAGTTAAGCATTAAATAACATCCTAGGAATATGTTTGTAGATAGGAAATGGAATCATTCCTTTTATGCTGATAAAACACGTTTTTACCCACCAAAACTTCTGCACATAAAATGGCCATAAGCAGAGGGCCTAAGAACCGTAACACCCTAAGTCTTTTAAAAAAGGGTTTTAAATAAATTTCCTAGAGATTGACATTAAACTGTATGATAAGTCATTCCTGGAATTAAACCTGTATAATGTCTTTATTTAGTCTGCCTTACAAATGTGGATGTTCAAAAGATAATGATTAATAACAGTCATAATGCTGTCAGCAACAACAGTTATAAAGTCAATGAGATGATCCCCAGAATCTTACAGAATCTTATTGTAGTCTTATAGTTGTTTTGTTTTACAATATCCATAAATCATCCAGACAGAACAAGAAGACAGTTAAGAGACCTATACTTTCACATAGGTGTTTCCCAGATAGTGAAACCTGAAATTAGCAAAAAAGATGTGCTTCATCTCATAAAATGTTCATTTTCCCAAATAACTAACAATGAGTTTACAAGGTTAAATTATCACAGTTTACTTGCTTTACGCAGGCCCATTTTAGATTATGAAAACACATATTTAACCTTAGAATATGCTTCATAGACCACAAATCTAAGGTAAGAACAAGAGAAAATTCTCCCAATTATACAAATTAATGGAAGACAATGAAACATTATTACACATCAAGAACTCAGTCAACAAATAAAAGGCCCTAAGTCCTAGGAATACAAATGATAGTTTCTACCCCTAAAAAAATGTTTAATCATTTTCAAGTATCTGATGAGATGGCCTATAGAAAGCAGTAAATTTACACTATGCTAACTCCTGAGGGCATAATTAGAACCAACATGGGAAACAAATAAGAAAACTCCAAATGATAACAATAACAGCTAAAAATAATATGAAAGTTTTGAAGAGAGGCTGAAAGTTACTCACTTCTCAGGAATATTGCAAAAGTAGATGCTACTGTAATCTTTAAAGAATTGCAGCATTATTATTTTACAAGTCTCACATATTAATAAAAAAAGCTTTACAGAGAAATGAAAAGCAAAAATATATGCAAACATTATGAAAATTAGAGCAGAACCTTCTATTTAAAAAGTTCTTCATATCCAAAGCAAATTGAATTTTTGTGGTGTGGTCATTACAAAACTGATTCAAAGATACCTAAATTAAAGTATTTAAATTATACAATCATCTACTAATATTAAACATTCTTACATATAAGTACTTGAATATGACAGTACATCTTGCTTTTCCCAGTGATTATTCAGTTCTACTTTTACTCTTTTTTTAAGGTCGATTGAACCCATAGTCGTCACTTTTACCCTTAGCTAATATATAACTCTTTGCATAGAAGACAATATTCTTTATTTTATGGAGAAGATCTAATCCCATCCTTGCTGAGTGACTGATTAAAATAATTCCAAACAACAAGTGACTGAATAATAATATATAGTAGTCTGGAATAAAAGTCTCAAAACTACTAAGACTTTAAAAAAACAAAAACCTATTATTATAATGATGTTTTCAAGAGGAGGTAGAAATGTGAGCAGCTTCCCCACTGTGATCCCCTTAAAATATGCATCGCTTCTCGAATATAAAGCACTAACCAAAGCAGCTCTTTACTCTGTAGTATACCATTCTCCTGAATGGATTTTTCTACACTTCCTGGTTTAGAGACAGTAAATAATTTTGTTCGTTTATTTTTAAAGTGTCCTGCTGGGTTGCTGAGGAGGAAATCAAAGAAGAGGCTGAAAATTATGTCAAGACAAAAGGAAGCATATTTCTCAAGGGTTCACATAAGTGCACACATCCCCTTTCAAGTCTGAAGATAACACAAATCTTCCATGCTTTAAAAAATACCCACTCAATTTTTACACATTTTTTACATCTTGGTTACTATCAGAGAATGGGTTTAAATTTCCAATTTTTAAAAGTTTTAATTTTCTTCAATGTGCAGAATAATAAGGAATAAAGACCATAACAGAAAATAGTTTGAGGAACTCTCTCACTGAGGCAGTTTATAAGTCTAGCCCTGGTTGCTATGTTCCCAGGAAAATCTGACAGCCCATTTTATTTAAACATTGTGAGCACTGCACTGTTAATTCCCAAACCAACAGTCACTTCCCTTTTGCAGTGGAACTCCAAATTTTGTTCAAATATTAGAGGGCCTTGTGCTTTAGCCTATGGAATCACTCATGATTGGAATAAGCCAAATCATGATAATTCCATTTTCTTTGCCAGTCATTGGTTTAGGAATGGGCATGTGATGCAATGGAAGTCAATGATAAATTAAGGAGAAATCTGCTGGGGTAATTCTGGGAAAGCTCATCTTGCTCTTAAAAAGGAATACAAGGGGCCGGCCCGGTGGCATAGTGGTTAAATTTGCACACTCTGCTTTGGCGGCCCAGGGTTCACAGGTTTGGATTCCAGGTGTAGACCTACACACTGCTCATCAAGCCATGCTGTGTTGGCATCCCACATAGAAAACAGAGGAAGACTGACAACAGATGTTAGCTCAAGGCCAATATTGCTCACCAAAAAAAAAAAGGAACACAAGATTTTCCTGTGAGTCAACAGATACTATCAACTACATCTGACCTGTGGAACTACAACAGCCATTTGTAACTGTAAGGATTACCAGCCCAAAAGAAGAGTGGGGATGGTAAGCAGAAAAACATAAAGACCCAGGGCTCCCTGATGATGTTCCGGAAGCACTGAATTAACCAACCCTTATCTCCAGATTTATTGTGTTAAACAATAAAATTTTCCATTATAGGTTAAGTCATTTGTTTTGGGTGTCTATTACTTCCTTACGTAATACTAGTATGTGAATCTCCTGACTTTAGAGAATACCAGTTCTGAAAAAGTTTATACTCTCATCTACCACATATTTAATAAGATGAAAAAATTTCTAATTAAAGAAATCTAGAATTGGCATTAAAAAATTCTCTCAGAATCCAGACCTAGGAGGACAGTGACAGAAATTATTCCAAATTTAATCAATACTAGCTGGATTCTAGAATTAGACGCACTTATATACAAAGTCAATCCAAATGTTGGAGAAAAAACAAAGATTTTTGCTCTCTGCTAAGAAAACTTAAGTTGGTAATATTTAAGGAATAATGAGAGGCACCTAATTGTATCTTAGGAGTGTATCTTATTTTCTTAAAGGAGCCTGCTGTTAAATTTGATAAGATTCATGAAGACATAAAAGACATAAAAACCAAAAGTCTGTTTAACCATCAACTTTGTTGTAAAACCAAGAGTAACAAAAATCATTGTGAATAAATCCACTTAATGGTAAAACATACAAATAAATATATGAATTAACAACATCACAGATACTCTGCAGACTATCTTTCAAAATAGTCTTTAATTATTCACAAACATTTATTAACTGTCTACTATATTCCAGGGAATACAAGATGAATAAAATATGAACCTTATACTCAAAGTACTAAGTCTAAAAGAAAAATAAGCAAAATGTAAATAAATAAAAATAGCAGTAGAAGTAATTATGCACATACCAGGCATCATGGAATTGCCTATATGCATTATTTAATCCTCACAATAATTCTATAAGGTGAAGCGTTATCGTTCTCATAATTTAGATGAAGAAACATTTAAAGGAATAAGTAACTAAACCAAAGTCACACAACTAGTAAGTGTCAAAACCAAGATTCTAATTCTGGTCTGCCTGAGGGTCTGCACCAAACTAATCCCAGAGCACAAGAATGGTGGCCAGTAGAGAAGCCTACCAGAAAGAATTAATATCTGAGTTAAGCTTTAAAACATGAATAGGGGTTAATCAAAGAAGATGAAGGGAGTTCCATGGTTTTCTTTTAAAAATGTTTTACCCATATGAAAAAACAAAAAACAACAACAACAAAACCTACCACAGCCAGTGTTGACCCGGCTCAGGTGATTCCCAAAGTATAGTATGTGCACCACTAGTGATACTCGAGATAATATTTTTTTAACTTCTTATTTTGAAGTAATTTCAAAGTTACAAAAAAACTGCAAGAATTGTACAAATAACTCCTGTATACTCTTCATCTACATTTACTTATTTTTTAATATTTATTTTTCTATTCACTGGTTTTTTGGTGGGGATTTTTGGTTTTTGTTTTGGTGAGGAAGATTGGCACTGAGCTAACATCTGTTGCCAATCTTCCTCTTTTTGCTTGAAGATGACTGCCCCTGAGTTAGCATCTGTACCAATCTTCCTCCATTTTATATGTGAGACACTGCCACTGCATGGCTTGATGAGAGGTGTGCAGGTCTGCGCCCAAGATCCGAACCTGCAAACCCTGGTCCACCAAAGTGAAGCACATGAACTTAACCACTATGCCACTGGGCCAGCCCCTACATTTACTTAATATAGATTATAACACAGTTTAACTTCTCTCTCTCTCTCACTCTATCTCTATAACTATTTAATTCATGCATTTTTTTTGTAGGAATACTACCTACACATGTGATATTCTGTCCTCAGTGCATCACATCAGGAAGCACATGATGTCAACTTGTACTTAAGACAACTTTAAGTGGCAAACATTTTTTATTTTAAAAGTTCTATATTTAAATAAAACTCATGATTTTACAGATATTAACAAGATGAGGTTAATTTTTTAAGTTAACATAAAGAAAAATTGAAATAAATATTATAGGAAGTACTAACACTGGGAAGCACTGCTATGCATGTGACCCATATGTTAAATCAAATTCAAAATGAGATGGACTTAAGTAGCCAGCAATAATGTAGAGGAAGTCCACTCCAGATTTCTCCCAGAGAGTAATGGAAGATGGGTTAGTTATCCTTAAAAAACAATGAGAAGTAACGGATTAAAAGAGAAAAACTGTAAGAACTCCCAGAAAAATATTTATGTATCAATACAAACTTTTTACTGACAGAGGAAAACAATATGCCTTTTCAAGGGCATAATATACACTTGAAAGATGACTGATGGATTTGTTATACTAATAAAACTGGTTCAATTCTATTCTTTGAAACAATTCTGATATCAAATTCAAAGTCAACAAATATAAAGCGAATAAGAATCATCCTTGAATTTCTTTGCGCCACCCTAATGCATGCCTGTGTTTGTGCGAACTATATTATACTTTAACAGAATAATAAATACTCAGTATTAACAAAAGATTCAAAGATAATTATCCTACAAAATTGTTTAAAAGCCTATTCATGCATGATCGTAACAACGTCCTTCAATCCTACTTAGAACATAGTTAAACTTTTATAAATTAAAAGAGCATATATACTTGAGTTCATTCTTATCCTCATTATTATGTTGTAGTCCCCAGCTTTACAGTTGACATCAGTTTGCCCATTTTCCTAAATTCCATCTTGGAAGCCAATCACATTCCCTCTGCCCTCATTATAGCACGAAAAAACATCTTTGAAGAGGTAATTACACAATTTAATATTTAAATATAAAATAATGTGGGGAGGAAAGGAGAAAAAGTGATGGTGAAAGAAGTATCCACACTTCCACAAAGGGAAATTGATGGTAAGGTTTGATAACACAGGATTTTCCTTACAAGAATATAAATTTATGGAAATTGAATATGTGAAGCATATTTTCTGCATTTCTTTGTTCTATTTTGGGATCTTGCTAAGATATTTCTTTTTGTTCTCTCTACCACCCAGAAATTTTGTCTCTTTTCTGTAAATCAAAACAAAAAAATTCCTTAATGAACATTCTCCCATCCAATTCAACATTGAAAAGACTCCAAAAAAAAAAAAAAGCAGCAGCCAGCCTGGTGGCATAGTGGTTAAGTTCGCACACTCCACTTCAGTGGCCCAGGGTTTGCTGATTCGGATCCCGGGTGCAGACCTAGTACTGCTCGTCAAGCTGTACTATGGCAGCATCCCACATAAAACAGAGGAAGATTGGCCCAGATGTTAGCTCAGGGCCAATCTTCCTCACATACACACACAAAAAAAGGATAATTTCAAATATGATATATAGAATCCAGGATAATTTCAAATATGATATATATAGAATGCAGTTAAACTTCAAACCTTTTTTTTCCCCAAAATCTTCCATCAGGGTTTTTTCTACCTCCTCTGGTCTTACCAAACACAGACCTACAGACCCAGAAATCACAAGTTTCTCTGGCTTTCCCAAACAATGCACTAAAGTAGTAAAAATGCTTGAGGAAGGTGTTTTAATTTCATATATGCTATTAAAATTTAGTATACACAAAGTGAGAAATTTCTATAAAGGCAAAATTTTCATAAGAAAAACACTTGGAAGTGATTAGGAAATAAAGTAAAATTCTACAAGAAAATTTTAAAATGTATTCTAGATAATGTTTCAACCACTTTGCTAAATAATAGAAAAAGTCAAGTTGCAATCTTAATGAAGTTCTACAGAGGGAGCTATCATCACAAAGAATAAATTTATATTACACAGAACTTCAACAAAAGATCTAGTCTGTTGGAAATATCAGATTTCTATCCATCAACATCAGCTCAGATTAGCCTCTAAGATTTTACCTTAACCATCAGCCAACCCAAAAAAACACAGTATTACCTACAAACTATGGCATATTTCTAGTAAACCAAACTAAAACTTAGGAAATATAATATCCATCATAAATCCCTTGAAACACTTTGTAAAGTAGGTATACTTGTTCTAAGCCATAAAACTCCTCCAAAAAAGTAAACAATATTCTTTTTCCTAAGTCCTTGAACTTAGGCAAAGTAGAAAGCAACAAAAAAATCTAAAATCAGTGCCAGCCCCAGTGGCCTAGTGGTTAAGTTCAGTGCACTCATCTTCAGCAGCCCAGGTTCAGTTCCTGGGTGCAAATCTACACCACTGCTGTGCTGGTGGACCACATACTAAAAAACAGAGGAAGACTGGCATGGATGTTAATTCAGAGTAAATCTTCCTCAGGAAAAAAAAGTCTGAAATCAAATCACAGTATATCCTTTTCTACTATGAGACAAGTTATGGAATCTCTCTGAGCCTCAGTTTCCTATAAAATGGGAATGATTATAATATCTGCCTGATAAGCTTGCTGTGAGAATTAAACTAGAGCATAAAAGTAATTAAAATAATGTCTTCTTCCCTTGTTCTTTAATACACGTTATTTAATTGCTCAATACTTTCCAAAAAGAAATCAATAATTCTAGTTAGTAAAGAAAATGTTTTCAAGGATTAGATTAGCTGCTAATAGATCCTAAAAGTTCCCCAAAACTCCCAAATCCACATCATTCCCAAAAAGTGTGACTCAGTCCTTAAGGGGATATAAACAGTGCTGGCATAACCCTCACACTATTTTTCAGGTACATATCTGTCATAGCTTCATTTTCAAAACATTCCTGTTTGTTGGAGAACAAGGAGAAAAAGAATTCAACATATCAGCAGTTTCTGCTCTCTCCATCCCATGTTGACTCCAATGAATATTCACCCCATAAATATAACAGCGAAATACTGTCAAGCAAATTGTTTGTAGCAAGGGACCAATGAACACTACATGGACTGAAAACCTGTGGATAAAGTTTCAGGAAACACCTTACTCCCCATCCCTGAAAAATCAAACAGGTAGAGAGCGCAGATCATTACCTTCTTTTTTTTTCTGAAGAATTTTATGCTAGGAACTCAGAAAGTATACGCAGAAGGATTACTCAATAGACTAAAAGCAAATTAAAGAAATCATTTGCTTAATGAATAACAATAAAATAGTGAAGCACTAGTCTAAACCCACAGTGATATCTGAGAGACACCTTCTCCAAGAGCAGAAACCAGTTCTCGAGGGTTTTCACAAACCATCATATTCACAAAGACCTGTATCAGACTAACCATTACATGGTTCTTCATAGTTCAAAACTTTTTCACATATGTAATTCTATCTAATCTCATTACACCCAATAAGATAAAATGGAATTATCACCATTTTAGAAATGAGGACATTAAATTCAGAAAATTAAGTGATCATGCAAGTATGGTAGTTTTATATTATGACAGGACTGGTTAGTAACTTTTCCCTGATCCTTTTTGGACCTTTACTTCCCTAGTTTTTCCCACAATTGAATAAGGTTTAATTCCTATAATAAATTCCTTATTTCTTAATACTTGTAGTTGAACTGAATATTAACTGACACACCAAGGTTACAGTCTGTGGCAAAACTCATATATAAACTAAGTTTCTTCTAATGCTAAGTCCAGGGCATCACACATTTCTTCAAAAGCAGAAAGTGATAATTTAGGACTAATCCTTAAAGAGTTTTAAGATTTTACCACTAATGATATACATTTTTAATTCACTTATCATATATGCATGAATATAAGACCAAGTTTAATCCTAAAATTATCTGTTATAATGAGTTCTTCTCCCTTCTGACAGAGTTAATGATTTTCTTTTAAACAATAAAACATTTAAGCAAACGTTTCAGAAGTTTCATAAGCCAAGTACAACAGATAAGAAGAAACTATGAAATCCTAAAATTGCAAAATGAGAGCACAGTTAAAAATTTAACTAAAAAAGTGAACTCTGGTCACAGAGTAGTTGAGAACCATTTGTGGAAAATGTACAAAAGCCTGAAATGAATTCAATCAATGCTAGTTTGGAATTCTTAAAGAAGTCACCTGACTGTATTAGCAAAAACAGGAGCAAAGAAATCTAACACAGATTTAGTACTTATTCCTGGAAGCACAGCTTCATAAGCACACACGGTAAATGTTATTATAAAAAGCTTTTTAAAGATCAATTTAAAAAGCAATGTAGTTAACAGTTACCTTACAAAGACCATGACTATATATAAAATCAACAAAATAAAATCTATTTTCATGTAAGAGACACTTGTAGGTTAGGATGAAATGTTCAACAAAAATATCATACATGGAATCAAACAACGGAGATCAAAAAAGATTAACATATCTAGTGCTGACAAAGATGTCAATAATGAAGATTCTGAACGTTTAAGGAAATGAGAAGTAAAAAACAAAAAAGTACCTTAAAATTACTTCACATAAGATGTGGTTATAAAATGTTATGATGTAATGAAACTAAATTATAAGTGTTATAAATTGATTTATTTCATAAACATCTCTAAAAGCTTTTAGAATCAGGTTGGCCAAAAAGCTTTCTACTACATACTCTCTCTTTGGAAAAACAGGAAGTGCCTTGAATCTGGAAGTCGGGCATACATAGTATTTAATTATTCTCAATTCACCCACTAGTAGCTATAGGTCTGAAGTGGTTCCTAAAACCATAATACAATACTGTGAAATTAATCAGTCACTGAATCTTGATATAGCTATTGAGTTCACTATAATCAGTTACTGAATCTTACAATGTATGTTAATCCCTTCTAATAAAACAAAAATCACTGCATACTGAGGAGCTACTTGGTGTAACAGAAAAAGCACTTTAAATGGGAATCAGGAGACTTGGATTCTGGTCCAGTGGTGTCGTTAAATAGCAGTGTAACCTGTAGCAAGTCACTTTATCACTGTGAATCTCACCCAATTCATTATAAAATATGGATATTAGTTCTAAAGTTCATTTCTAGAATCCAAGTTCTATAACTTAAAAGATATGAAAGTCACAATTAGAATGACGTGCAACTAAGATATACAACTGTGTAAGGGGGGGTTGGGGAGATAAAGCAGAGAGAAAAAAAAAAAGATTGGCAACAGTTGTTAGCCCAGATGCCAAGCTTGAAAAAAAAAAAAGAGAGAAAAGATATGAAAGAAAGCAGTCCCTGAGACAGGGACCATAAAAATGTTCATGATATTTAAAATATTGCACTTTATTTATGAATATTGAAAAAATATTAACCATTTAATTTTGTTGTTGGTTCTAGATGTTCTTTATTTCAATTTTGACTTTTTGCTTGCCAGGGTTTTTTTTTTTATTTTTCCTTCAGCAAACGAACAAAATCTATTTGCTTTACAGGCAATCAATTCTTACATCATTCTTACAAAATGATCTTGATGTTTCCGAAGAATTGCTAAGTCACAATTCTAATAATAATGGATTTAAGAGCATATCAGATGTTACTGATTGTCTCTCAATACTCTTCACATAGTCTCTTTTTTGAAGAAGTAGAAGAAGAAGATTAGCCCTGAGCTAACTGCTGCCAATCCTCCTCTTTTCGCCGAGAAAGATTGGCCCTGAGCCAACATCCATGGCCATCTTCCTCCACTTTACATGTGGGACACCTACCACAGCACAGCATGCCAAGCAGTGTGGCATGTCCGCACCCAGGATCCAAACCTGCGAACCCCGGGCCGCTGAAGCAGAATGTACGAACTCAACCACTGTGCCATTGGGCTGGCCCCTGCTCTTCACATATTCTTAAACATGCTACTTAAATACTTATATATCTCCCCTGCTAATCTAGAAAGTGGGCACTGTTCTCTAAGAAATTATAATAATTTCACACTGAATGAAGGATCAAGGTGTAACAGTGTCCTTTCCAATACTCTTTCTCCATATCCCTTACATAATTCATTTATTTTCTCCCATTTCATCATAATCCTAAATCGTCAAAAACTTAAATTCAAGATGATTAATTATTATATGACAAAATTTTAAATTTAAGGGGGTAATTCTGACAAAATAACTTTTGACATAAAAAGATAGTCACTGAAGAGAATCCATTCACTATCAGAAGGGAAAATATACCTTATATCTAGAACAGCATACTTTGCTTATAAAAATTCACTTTATCTTGGCAGCTATCTTGAAAGGTCAAGTAAATAAATGTGAATCTTTTCTAAAGAGGATTGCATCATGCCTTATGTAACATAGCAAACCAAAAAGAAGTCCTCAGATACCAAGTGACTTCTGTGTTAAGTGGCATGGATACTTCTAAATTTATTTATATTTGCCTTTGGAATTTGTCCCTAACTCTAGCCAACTTTTAACTTTCCTCATCTGAATCTTCCCGATCTCATATCAATATTCTGTTCAAGGTAATATACAATTTAGATATTCATAAAACGAACAGATATTCATAGAAACAAAATGGTTCTATCTTCTATAACTGCAGATATGTTCAATAATAAGAAAACCCATGCTTACAAAATCTCCAATTATGAAGCTGTTTTGAAATGTGAAATAATATTAAACTGAAGAATGAGTCTCCATTTATAAATGAAGTCAGTAGCTTTTCTTTAAATAGTACCTAGCATACTGGCTGATAACAGGGTGAAAAAATATTTATTGAATGAAATAGTGATTTTACCTTATTTTAAATTACTCCATTTATAAAACTACTCTGATAGACTCAGAAAAATCTACAAAGACTAATGAAACCAGTTCATTATTGGACCATGTATAGAGCAAAGTATAAATTCCATAGTTTTGGATTAATCCCATCACAAAGTTAACTGCCTGGCCTTCCCTACTTAAAATCATCCCTCAGGGCCAGATCCCGCGGCTGAGAGGTTAAAGTTCCACATGCTCCACTTTGGTGGCCTGGGTTCACAGTTTCGGATCCCCAGTGCAGACCTACTCCACTCACCAGCCACGCTGTAGCAGTGTCCCAAACACAAAAAAACAGAAGAAGATTGGCACAGATGTTACCTCAGGGCTAATTTTCCTCAAGCAAAAAAAGAGGAGGATTGGCAATGGATGTTAGCTCAGGGCAAATCTTCCACAGCAAAAAAAAACAAAAAAATCATGCCCCAGAATCTTCAGTATGTAGAATATTAAAAAAACAGGAACTTGAAAAAACCACTCTCTTTAAAGAAACAAGTGTCATTGTTATGGCTGACCAATTTCCCCTGCTTTGTGCATGTCAGCCTTCCCCAAATAACAAGCATATTTGTGAAGCTTGAGTGATTACGTGTAAATGGAATCTGAATCATCACATTTTGGGAAGAATAATTTTAATGAAAATATGGTTAATATTTACCACATAAAGTATTATCAAGATAATTATCATTATACTCTTAATGATGCATTTTCAAAAAGCAAGCTAATATGATGGTGTCAATGCATTTTTACAATATCATGATGAATCAAGACTGCCTTTAACAGATTAGAATTAAGAAACAATAATAGTGTTTTATGAGAATAAAGCATGGAATTATTAACTGGATATTTTGTTATATATCTGCATCTCATGATATTTTTAAGCTTAGTATTGAGCACAAAGAGATCTTAGCTATTGTAATTATAAAAAAACCCAAATGAGATTATGTATGAACAGCTTTCATAAAAGGCTGCTATTGAATTTTTTTTAAATTAATATTCTGCTCTTACAGTAGCATATTCAACTGAGAGTTTTCTTTAGTGTATGGGTCAAAAAATACAAGTCATAGAGCCAGCAGCCAAAAGAATTAAGATAATCAACTAATGCCAAATCAATCAAGTGACGATACTAGCAAGTATAAGAACCTTACTATGTTAGCATTAGTTATTAAGGAAGACTTCAGGGGCCGACCCAGTGGCGTAACGGTTAAGTGCACACGTTCTGCTTCAGCGGCCCAGGGTTTGCCAGTTCAGATCCTGGGTGTGGACATGGCACCGCTTGGCAAGCCATGCTGTGGTAGGCGTCCCACATATAAAGTAGAGGAAGATGGCCACGGATGTTAGCTGAGGGCCAGTCTTCCTCAGCAAAAAGAGGAGGATTGGCAGCAGATGTTAGCTCAGGGCTAATCTTCCTCAAAAAAAAAGAAGGAAGACTTCATGTTACACTAAAAAAAAAAAAAATTGTGCCTTTCAACTTTTAGACCCTTGTTGTGTTTGCTCACTTAGTTCACCAATTACAATTATAAAGTTGAAAATGTTCATCTCATAATAGATATTTATATTAACACTTTAAATTTAGGGAATTTAGAATTTCTTTCATTAAGTTCTTCTTTTTTCTCGTAATAGAAATAACACAACTCATTAGAAAAGATTTAAAATACAGATAAAAGTACAAAGAAGAAAATAAAATTCATCCATAATCTCATCACCCAGAGATCTACTATTTTACTATAATTCTCTTCTAGGATATGCACAAGCAAGCTTTTTCACCTACTTAATCATCATGACATTAAATATTTTCATAAAAACATTTTAATAACTGCATAATATTCCACAGAGTTAACTTAAGCACAGGAAAAAGAAAGTAGATCATTTAACACTAATTCAGTGGTATGGCACTTACCATTTTAAGATGGTCAACAAAATTTGTGTTTTGTATAAAATGTGTATATATTAAGTGTTAAGACACATGTCACAAATCACATGGCTCCTAATAAGAGTCTAGACTCTTTTCCATCTTTCTTTAAATTGAAATAAAATAAGTAAAGCAAAGAGTAACCTAGAGAATATGTAATTCTTTTACGTTTTTTAAGCAGTGATAAAACAAAAATTCTAATAACCTAAAAATCTACTCCAATCAATAAAATGTATTTTCCCTGTCATAATATCACATAATTATTTTTCCAGGCCACTTCCATTAGATTAAAAATTTGAGTTATTAAAGTATCATAAGACTATACACCTTAACCAGTTTTTCTAATAATTATGGCAGGTTTGAGCTAAATATCTACCTCTCTTTCCTAGTTGCTGATATGACCAATGACACTCATTTGGACCACAGCTGGCAAAGGTGAGGGGTATCACTCATTTTCCTCAGAGTGACTATGACATACAGCTATATATGTAGATGCGGTAGAAAAATAATTCTAATGTACTTTTAGTGATAAATATTAATTTATAAAATAATTACTGTGTAACATACTCAAAGAAGAGTAGAAATCTGCAAGAGGAATGATAACAACAAGTATTTAACTTTCAAATCCAGAAGATGTTGCAAGTGGCCTAAAATAAAGAAATTTCTAGAAAAAGACATAGTATCGACACTCATCCAGTATATTCTACACTTGATACTATTAATGAGACAGGATTGCCTTTCCTAAATCTGTTATAGAATATCCAGAAGAGGTATTATACACTGTGAAAAGAAAGGACATCTATCCAAATTTAACATACCCCACATGAAAATATAATTTGAAACCCTCAATCTTTTGTTTTGAAATTCAGTCATCAAGCAAAGCTGATATTAAAATTCATTCGGCCAAAAGACATGCAAAACCTCTTTAGTAAAAACTAAAAAGCACTGTCAAGAGACATTAAAGGACTAAATATTGTTAAGATGTCAATTCTCCCCCAAATAGATTCAATATAATCCCAAGGATAATCCCAAAAGGCTTTTCTGAGGAAACTGAGAAGCTGATTCTAAAATACATGGCAATGTAAAGGATCTAGTACCTCCAAAGCAACCTTGAAAGAAAAATAAAGTTGGAGGAATTACATTAAGTAACTTGAATACTTACTACAGTGTATTACTGGCATAAAGAGTGATAGGTAAATCGATGGAACAAAACAGACCTATATTTCTATGATTATTTCATTTTTGACAAAGGAACCAAAACAATCCAGTGGACAGTCTATTCAGCAAATGGAACTGGAATAATTAAGTATCTATATAGGAAAAAAAATGATCCTCAACCTTTATTCAAGCCATATACAAATGTTAATGATAGATCATAAAGCTAAACATAAAAGCTAAAACCATACAGTTTCTAAAGAAAAAAATATAACAGTATCTTACAAATTGACGGTAGGCAAAGGTTTCTTAGATAGATCAAAGAAAGCAATTATTATGAAGGAAAAAACTGATAATTTAGACTTTATCAAAATTAAAAACTTGCTTATCAAAAGACACTATTAAGGGGTAGGCCCCGTGGCAGAGTGGTTCAAGTTCCACAGGTTTCACTTCAGTAGCCCGGGGGTTCATGGGTTCGGATCCCAGCAGGGACCTACTCCACTCATCACCTATGCCATGGAGGCATTCCACATACAAAAAAAGAGAGGAAGATTGGCACAGACGTTAGCTCAGGGCGAATCTACCTCACCAAAAAGAAAAAAGAAAAGACACCATTATGAAAAGCGGTAAGCCATGAACTGGGAAGAAGAAATTTATAAAACATACATCTGACATAAACTGGTATCCAGGAAATATATGAATTCAAACAACTCATCAATAAAAAGACAAAACAACCCAATTTATTTCATGTGCAAAAGATTTGGACAGACACTTCACCAAAGAAAATATAAATGGTCAATAAGCAATTGAAAAAGTGCTCAATATCATTAATCATCACAGAAATGCAAACTAAACCACAATGAGATACCACTATACATCCACCAGAACAGCTAAAATTAGACAAACCAACAAATACCAAATGTTGTTGAGGATGTAGAGCAACTGGCACTCATATATTGCTGGTAGGAATGTAAAATAGTACTACTCTAAAGAAAATCTAGTAGTTCCTTATAGAAGCAAACATACTGTTAGCCTATTGACTCAGCAAATCTACTCCTGAGTAATTATCCAGGAGAAATAAAACATGTTCACAAGAAGACTTGTGCAAAAATATTAATAGCAGCTTTATTCATAGTAGCCAAAAACTGGAAAAGAAAAAGCCTAGATGCCCACCAATAAAAGAACAGATAAACAATGGACTATTAATCAAAAATAAAAAGAAATTAACTAATACATGCAACGATACAGATGAATCTCAAAAATATTATACTAAGTGAAAAAAGTCTAAGCACATATATATGATTCTATTTAGAACAACTTCCAGAACAGGGAAAACAATCTATGGTAGAAAAAAATCATAACAAGGGTTACTTATGGGAGGGATAAGCAGAGACCGATTACAAAGAGACATGAAGGAACTTTCTGGGGTGGTGGTAATGTGCCATATCTTGATAGAGGTTTGGGTTACAAACATTTTATGCATCTGTCAAAATTCAGCAAATGTACAATTGAGATCTGTGCACTACATTGTATGAAAATTTTACATGTAAAAAAAATAACCTCTGAAACACTGAACTTTAGATGATGGTACACATGTTGAAATACTCAGGGGGAAACATACTGATACCTGTGATTTACTTTAAAATGTATCCAAAAGACAGATGAAATAATGGATAGATAGAAGAATGAATAGAAAGGTGATAAAGTAGAGGAGCTCCCCTTATCCGTGAGGAATACGTTCCAAGACCCCCAGTGGATGCCTGAAACCACGAATAGTACTGAATATATACCATGTTTTTTCCTATACATAAATACCTATGATAAAGCTAATTTATAACTTAGGTACCGTAAGAGATTAACAACAATAACTAACAGTAAAATAGAGCAATTATAACAATATACTGAAATAAGTTACCGGAGATCTTAGCAATCTAACCATAAGATTTTTTTTCTTTCCTTATTAAAATGAGACCTTTCACCTCTTCACTTAAAGGAACCACTTTCAAGGTACTCTTTGGCATATCCAAATTGCCAGCATCACTACTCTTGTGCTTTGGGGCCATTATTTGGGGCTAAATAAGGGTTACTTGAACACAAGCACTGAGATTTCATAGCAGTCTGATAACCAAGACCTGATAACCAAGATGGATACCAAGGGACTAACAGGCAGGTAGCACACACAGTGTGGATACGCTGGACAAAGGGAGGATTCACATCCTAGGCGAGACAGAGGTGGATGGCAAGAGATTTCATCACACTAACTCAGAATGGTGTGCAATTTAAAACTTATAAATTTAAAACTGGAATTTTCCATTTTATATTTTCGGACCATGGTTGGCTGCAGGTAACTGAAACCACAGAAAGAACTGTGGATAAGAGGGGACCACTGTAAATAACATGCTAATGAGAAAATGTAGGTGGTGAGTATTTGCATGAATATATACTGAATGTTTAAAATTTTTCATAATAAAATCTAAGAAAAGAAATCAGTCTACCCAAGGGGGTGAACTATGTCATAGACAGCTAATAAAATTTTTAATGAATTAACAAATTAATATGGGTTATATATTAAATAATATGAATATATTCTTTAAAAGCAGTTTTCTGGTATTTTTACTATCAGTCATAGTCTACGAGGGTCAAAAGAACCTCTAGCTCGACTACCTACCTAATTCCCCGACCGAAAGAGCTGTTACCAGACCTACAAATAACAACCAACCAACGGCACAGTGATAATCACCTATCCTCACTGACTATACTTGCCAGTAAAGAAAGGAACTACATAAAATTTCTTGACGATATATTTGAGAATCCACTATGGAGATTATAACAAATGAAGATAGAACAAATATTAAAATATTGAAAGGTTAGCATAACAATGGGATATATCAACTGTTAAGAACTCAAAAAAATCTTCCTACAAATTGGTCGTACCATTTTATGATTAATAATTATTACAATGTCTTCAGTGAGAGAGAAGAAAGAAAATAATTTGGAAGTTTCAGGGCAGAGTTTTTAAAAAGTACTTAGAAAAATCATTACTTAATCTTGAGAAGAAAATAATAGTCTTGAAGTACTCTGTCTAAAAAAAAGTTATTCTCCATACAGATGAGTACAAATGAAGATTACATTAAACTAAACCATAAGTGACCTGAGTTAGATATTAAAATAAAATATCCTAAACATTAGAGAGTATCGAACACTAGGAAAACTCTAAAAGAGCTTGTAAAGTTCACCAGTATTTTTACAAACAAGATAGAACCTTCACTATTATCAAAAATAACTGTGGTCCAATCTGAAGGTGCAGTTGGCCTGAAATTACGCAAATTCTTAATTCTACAGTATTATTTAACGTGAGGTATTTGCATAATAATTAAGGTTATCAGAATTTTATTACTGCACAGTGCGGAAAAAAACAGACTAGCTAGAAAATAGAAATATATAAATTTTTTTTTAGCTTCGCTCTTTGGACAATCTTATGATACTAAAAAGGTTAGGACGAATTTAAATAACTCATAAACCTGTAATTTTTAATTAAAAACCTCACAGTTCCTATGAGGTGGTAATCTTTTAAACAATACTGTAGGGCAGTTGCCATATACTGTTACTATATAGCAACAGGAATATCACAGAATTATATACAGACAGTCCCCAACTTAACGATGGTTCGACTTAATTTTCTGACTTTATGATGGTGCAAAAGCAATAAGCATTCAGTAGAAACCATACTTTGAATTTTGAATTTTGATCTTTTCCTGGGCTAGAAATACACTGTCCAATACTCTCTCATGATGCTGGGCAGCATTAGCAAGTCGCATCTCCCAGTCAGCCACACAATCACAAGGGTAAACAACCAATACACTTACAACCATTCTGTACATATACAACCACTCTGTTTTTCACTTTCACTGCAGTATTCCATGAATTACACGAGATGTTCAACACTTTAGTATAAAATAGGCTTTAGGCTAGAGATTTAGCCCAACTATAGGCTAATGTAAGTGTTCTGAGCACATTTAAGGTAGGCTAGGCTAAGCTATAATGTTCACTAGGTTAGATGTATTAAATATATTTTCAACTTATGATATTTTCAACTTACGATGGGTTTATCAGGATGTAATCACATGGCAGGCTGAGGAAGATCTGTATACAGTTGTTTTTATCCAAAAGATAGAATGCTAACAACATTAAAACTTTAAAAAGAAACACTATTTTATTCCCATTTGAAATTTTATTATTTAAAGTGTTTTACCTTACACTAAATAATAGCCAGGCATCTACTTTTTAATAAAGCAATAAAAGAAACAAAATTATATTTCTCCATCTTAAGCATGAGGGCAAGGAAGTCAACTGAGTAAAAGACAACAATTAACTACGACAATTTAATATATTATCTGGGGAAAGAAAATGAAATGACATATTTCCCAATATGCCCTTAGTCTAGATAATGGAATACAATACTACATATTTTAATGTGTATATGGGAACAATTATTTCCTGTGTTAACCTTATGTAGTGTAAATTATCCTAATCCTAGTAGGATTAAGGTCATAGTGTTAATTATATCTTTATACCATATATAATTTTAAGAATCAGATTGTTTACATACAATCTACTCCACGAACAGAGTAAACCATGCACAACCTCAGGTTTAACACACTTACAGTTCCTTGTGTTTGTCTTCAGCCAAGATTTGGTCATTTGCTTTAAGAGAATACCTATAAAACAGAAACAAAAATAGACTGGTCATTTAAACATACAAGTACAATTGCCTCATGGACATCTGACTGTGGTATCAACCCAGAGTCAGTTGACCCCTATCAAACAAGCAGTACTCTCTGTTACAGGTCTCTGTCTTAATTGATAAAACATAAAAATGACCAAGTTCTTTGCTGTGCTATTAGTCACTTCCACAGACACACTCCAAGAACTGAAGGGAGATGAACTTGACCATGGTTTGATAACATAAGATATCTTCAATAATCTTCTGTAGTGAATCATCTGTAATGTTACATTCATCCAGCAGATCAAAATTCAAGAAACTACTATAACATTAAGTATCTAAGAGTTCATAAAACAATATACAGTTATTCATTCGTTAAATACATATAAAGATCTTCTGTGTACCAGACTATGTACTAGGTAGTGTAACACAGGAGGAAAAGTAAGTTTTGGAGTTCCTGACTAAACCATTTACTAGCTTAATGGCCACAGGCAATTACTTCACCTCTTTAAGTCTCAGTTTCCCTGTCTATAAATTTGAGGTTGCTAGAAATACTAGAATAGGGATCTTTCAAATTGCTGTATATTTGTACTGCTGGAGGTAATCAGACTTTCTGAAGAGTACACAGAAATAGATACTTAACAATGATGGACAACAATTCCCAGGTCTTCAATTTCCACTTGTATTCAACGCTTTCCTAAAACTAATCTACCTGACAATGGATCAGAGGTCCAAGTGGAATGTAGATTCTCCTTCTTGCCTCCCCTTTCACAAGTACTTTTACTCACTTTATTAAAATATGGCATACCTCTCACCCATCCTAAATGGAACTATATTGCATTGCCTGGGATGTAAAGATCTCTGAAGTGCTAAATGAGGAATGATTCATATTTTGTCTGCAAAGCCATAAACTGGCTACAGGGCTTCCTGGTTTATACATTATTTCTATAAAGAATGAAGCTGGAAATTATAAATGGGGAATTGTATTAGGATGTTCTATTTTAAGATACATTACGGAATGGGGCAGAAGTTCATTACAATTTTCATTTTAAAAGTTTGTCTCTTTCAGCCCATGTTCATCATCAAAGAATGTATTACTTTTCAGGAAGAGTCCTGTGAAGCAAAGCTAAAAGTTTCCAGTAAGGAACAAGAAAAGCGTCAACTTATTTCTTCGAGGCAACAAACTTAAAACAAGGCTCCTTGCCCGTTCATTTATATACCAAGAATTAAATATCAGAAGATGGCTGTCACAGGAACACAAATCAAATCATTAATTTGAATTGAAAAATGAGGCCAGACTTCTTCTATCATGAAAGTAAATCTGACTAGTTTGACAATGAAGAATAATTTTGTCTATAAGGTTGCAAGGCAGATGATGGCCTTAAACTGAACAAAAAGCTTTGACTAAAACATTTTTAAGTCACTTGATAAAAACATTTTATAAAAACAATATTCTTTTCACATTAAGTATATTAAAACTAACAATATTAAACTTTTCCCAGCAACTCCAGAAATGTTCAGGTAAACATATGCCTATAAGTAAAACACTAATAGATAAAATTACTAATTTTTTTTTTAGCTTTTTTATTTTTCTGGTATACTTCCCAGAATTGCATGTCTCTACTGACTCTAATAACTGGCAAGTCAGGGGGATTCTAATTTTTTGCTTCCAATAAAACTGAAGAAAGACCTAATCAAATTATCAGCTGATAAATAAAAATTATTTCTGATGACAGATATTTGATGATAGAGAAGTTCAAATAACTGAGAGAAAGAGCTGAAACAAAACTGTCCACTACCATCAAATTATGCGAACATTGTTCTCAGCATTTATATCTCTAAAAGAAAAAAAGGGAAACGAAATTGATGCTAAACATTTTCTTACTGCAGCAATGAACGTTATTTATTCACAAAAGGTTGAACTAATTTAATTATAATAAATATTAGCTTCACCCATCTCATTAAAAGATACATTTCCAATAGTTTTCTATTTCTCCCGTTTAATATTTATTCAACAACAGTTAATAAACTTATGTTGTTTTACTAATTATATACTAATTATGACTTACTAACCAGGAAATTTTTTAAATTCAATTTACACACGTTTTTGTTGAAGAGATATATGATAGGGTGATCAATATGCAAGAAAGGCTTTAATGCTAAATATATTACGTTCATAATGTATGCATAATATATTATACGCAAAATATAACTCAAGCATAAAATACATTATATAAGGATAAAGTCTGGTGGGGAAAAGTGTAAGAGAAATAGAAATTTAGAGTGACATTCACAACTTGGCAGAGTGAGTTGTTCTCTTTATCTCTCCCTCTCTTAACTACAACTAAATGGACATGCATTGACCAATGGAGGAAGTCCACACAGTACAACAGGACACCTGAGAGACACACACAACTATACATCTGAGGGTGGATTGACAGGACCTACAGGAAGTGCTGGAGCTAGGTGAGCACTTCCTGCCCACCCCCCTACAGCCCTGTGCACACGCACACTTTCGAGCCTAGAATGAGTGCCAGAAAAGTGGACACCCCCAGGGGCGACTGTGGGAAGACAGAGTGACAGCCCTTAGCCCATTCGTGATCACTTTCCTGGAGGGAGGGAGCCCACCATGCCCCTGTGGCTCCAGGGAGTGGCCCTGGCTTGGTCCCTGTGAGGAAGCCACATCCACCAAGCACAGCAGCACGGGGGGTCCACAAGCAGACAGAGTGGGAGATCTAAACACCAGTGGAAGCACGCTCCAGGACCACACAAGCACCCATAGTACTGCTGAGCCCTGAAAATGGGAATGCACCCCAGGGTGACTGTAGGAAGAGGGGGCAGCAGCCCTTAGCCCACTCGTGATCCCTTTTCCAGCAGTGGGGGAGCTCACTGTGCCTCTGCGGACCTGGCTAAGTCCCCATGAGGAAGTCCCACCAACAAAGCACAGTCCACACAAGTGCCTGAATGCTCTCTAGGCTGCCACAAGTGCCCATAATGCCCCTACAACTTCCAGAAGAGGAGTTGGGACCAGAAACTCTGCTTCTGCTTCCCACTAGTGGTAGCAAGTGGAATCTGTGATCTAATACTACCACAAATGTGCCAACAAAAGATTAGTTCACCAAACAAGATCAGAAACTACAGCAACAATTCAGACCAGAAGGAAAATGACAATTCATCAGAAACCAACCCCGAAGGCACAGAAATTTATAATTTAAATGACAGAGAATTCAAAACACCTGTCATAAAGAAACTCAATGAGTTAAAAGAGAACACAAAAAGACAGTTCAATAAGCTCATAAACAAAATTAATAAGAAGGAATACTTCACCAGAGAGATTGAAACTATTAAAAAAAAAAGTCAAGCAGAAATTCTGGATACGAAAAACACAATTAATGAGATAAAAAACAATCTAGAATCCTTAAGAATAGAGCTGATGTTATGGAGGAAAGAATTAGTGATTTAGAGAATAAAAATATACAACTATGACAGGTGGAGGAAGAGACAGAACTAATATTGTAAAAAAAATGAAGGAATTCTTCAGGAAATATCAAACTCAATTAGGAAAAGCAACATAAAGATTATACCTATTACAGAAGGAGGAGAGAGGGAGAAAGGAGTACAGAGCCTATTGAGAGAAATAATAGCTGAGAACCTCCCAAACCTGGGGAAGGAACCAGATTTAAAAATACTTTCAAAGCTAATAAAATGCCTAATTACACCAATGCTAAATGACGTTCTTCAAGGCATATGATATTGACACTGGCAAAAATCAACAACAAAGAAAAAATATTACGGGCAGCAAGGCAGGAGAAAATAATCTACAAAGGAAACCCTACCAGGTTTTCAGCAGCTTTCTCAGAAGAAACCCTAGCAAGCTAGGAGGAAATGGAATAATATATTGAAAATAGTGAAAGACATAAACTTTCAGCCAACAATACTCTATCCAGCAAAAGTTTCCATCAGATATGATGGAGAAATAAAAGCTTTCCCAAATAAACAAAAGCTGAGGGAGTTCATCACCACTAGATCTCCCCTACAAGAACTGATTAAAGATGCCCTCATATTGGAAACAAAAAGGCAAAGGTCTACAAAGCTTTGAGCAAGGAGATGAATAGACAGACAAAATCAGAAAACTGCAGCTCTCTATCAGAAGAGGGAAGCAAATGTTCAATTATAACAAAAGATAAAGAAAACGAAAGCATCCAAAGTAGGTATTAACACTTCAACTTAGTCACAAACTCACAACATTAAAAAGAGAATACATGCAACAATAACAGCTCAGAAGGGGAAGAGGAGAGGGATGGAACCTAGATTGATGTAGATAAGAGGCTATGAGAAAATGAACTGTTTCATCTACAAGGTCTTTCATACAAACCCCACGGTAACACTAAAAAAATCAGAGCAGAGCCACAACTCACAAAAACTGAGACAACCTCCTCAGAAAACCACCAATATGAAACCGCAGTCAGAAATACAAAGAGAAACAATGAAAACATAACCAACCAGAAAACAAGAGATACAATGGCAGTATTAAGCCCTCATATATCAGTAATCACTCTAAGTGTAAATGGATAGAATTCTGCAATCAAAAGACAGAGAGTAGATGGATGGATTAAAAGACAAGACCCAACAATACAGTGCCTCCAGGAAACACATCTCAGCCCTAAAGACAAACACAGACTCAGAGTGAAGATGATACTCCAAGCTAATGTCAAACAAAAGAAAGCAAGCATTGCCACGCTTATACCAGACAAAGCAGACATCAAGATAAAAAAGGCAGTGAGAGACAAAGAGCAGCAGTATATAATGATAAAAGGGGCATTCCACCAAGAGGACATAACACTTATGAATATATATGCACCTAACACAGGGCCACCAAAGTACATAAAGCAACTAATTAACAGATCTAAAGGGAGAAATTAACAGCAACATGATAATAATACGGGACCTCAACACCCGACTTACATGAATGGACAGATCATCCAGACAAAAAGTCATGAAGGAAATGGCAGATTTAAATGAAACACTTGACCAGATGGACTTAACAGACATATGGAGAGCATTCCATGCAAAAACAGCAGAATACACATTCTTCTGAAGTGCACATGGATCATTCTCAAAAACAGGCCATATGATGGGAAACAAGGTAAGCCTCAATAAATTTAAAAATATTGAAATCATCTCAAGCATCTTCTCCAACCACAATGCTATAAAACTAGAAATCAACTACAAGAAAAAAATAGGGAAAGCCAGAAATAGGCAGAGACTAAACAATATGCTACTGAACAGCCACTATATCAAAGAAGAAATCAAAAGACAAATTAAAAAATACCTAGAGGCAAATAAAAATGAAAATACAACATGCCAACTCTTACGGGATGCAGCAAGTACAGTCATAAGAGGGAAATTCACAGCATACAGGCCCACCTCAACAGACAAGAAAAATCTCAAATAAGTAACCTTAAAGTACACCTAACACAACTAGAAAAAGAACAAACAAAGCCCAAAGTCAGCAGAAGGAGGGAAATAAGAAAAATCAGAGCAGAAATAAACGAAATAGAGACTAAAAAGGAGAAAGTATCAATGAAACTAAGAGAAGAAAATAAAATTGACAAACCCTTAGCCAGACTCACCAAGAAAAATAAATAATGAAAAGAAAGAGGAGAAATTACAAGAAATACTGCAGAAATACAAAGGATTATAAGAGAATACTATGAAAAACTATACGCCCACAAATTCAATAGCCTGGAAGAAAGGGATAAATTCTTAAACTCAAACAACCTCCCAAAACTGAATCAAGAAGAAATGGAGAATCTGAATAGACCAATCAGAAGTACAGACATTGAAACAGTAATCAAGAATATCTCCCAAAACAAAAGTCCAGGACCACAAGGCTTCTCTGGGGAATTCTCCCAAGCATTCAGAGATTTAATATCTATCCTTCTCAAACTACTACAAAACATTGGAGAAGATGGAACCCTTCCTAACTCATTCTATGAGTCCAACATCACCCTGACACCAAAACCAGACAAGGACAAGACAAAGAAGGAAAATTACAAGCCAATACCACAGATGAACATACATGCAAAAGTCTTCAACAAAATATTGCCAAACCGAACACATCAATACACTAAAAGGATCATACACCATGATCAAGTAGGTTTTATTCCAGGGACACACGGATAGTTCAACATCCACAAATCAATGTGACACACCACATTAACAAAATGAGGAATAAGATTCACACAATCATCTCAATAGATGCAGAGAAAGCATCTGACAAGATCCAACATCTATGTATAATAAAACCTCTCAATAAAATGCGTATGGAAGGAAAGTACCTCAACATAATGAAGGACATATATGTGAAACCCAGAGCCAACATCATACTTAATTGTGAAAAATTGAAAACCAACCCTCTGAGAATACAAACAAGACAAGGGTGCCCACTCTCACCACTCCAATTCAACATAGCACTGAAGGTTTTGGCCAGAACAATTAGGCAAGAAAAAGAAATAAAGGGGATCCAAATTGGAAAGGAAAAAGTGAAACTCTTGCTGTTTGCAGATGACATGATTCTATATATAGAAAATCCTAAAGAATCCATCAGAAAACTATTAGAAATAACAATTACAGCAAAGTTGCAAGGTACAAAATCAAGTTACAAAAATCAGTTGCATTTCTATACACTAACAACAAAGTAGCAGAAAGACAAATCAAGAATACAATCCAATTTACAATCGCGACAAAAAAGAATAAAATATCTAGAAATAAACTTAACCAAAGAGGTGAAAAGACCAATACACTGAAAACTATAAGACACTGTTGAAAGAAACTGAAGAAAATATAAAGAAATAGAAAGATATTCCATGCTCACAAATTGGAAGAATAAACATAGTTAAAATGTCCATATTACCTAAAGCAATACAGATTCAAAGCAATCCCAATCAGAATCCCAATATATATTCTTCATGGAAATAGAACAAAGAATCCTAAAATTTATATGGAACAAGAAAAGACCCTGAATAGCTAAAGCAATCCTGAGAAAACAGAACAAAGCTGGAGGCATCACAATCCCTGACTTTAAAATATATTACAGAGCTACAGTAATCAAAACAACATGGTATTGGCACAAAAACAGACACACAGATCAATGGGACAGAACTGAAAGCCCAGAAATAAATCCTCATATCTATGGACAGTTGATCTTCAACAAAGGAGCCAAGAACATAAAATGGAGAAAGGAAAATCTCTTCAATAAATGGTCTTGGGAAAACTGGACAGCAACCTGCAAAAGAACGAAAGTAGACCATTATCTTGCATCATACACAAAAATTAACTCAAAATGGATTAATGACTTGAATGTAAGGCCTATAACCATAAAACTCCCAGAAGAAAATATAGGCAGCACACTCTTTGACGTAGGTCTTAGCAGCATCTTTTTCAACACCACATCTACTCAGGCAAGGGAAACAAAAGAAAAAGTTAACAAATGGGACTACATCAGACTAAAAAGGTTCCGCAAAGCAAAGGAAACCATAAACAAAACGGAAAGACAATTGTCAACTGGGAGAAAATATTTGCAAATCACATATCCAACAAGGGGTCAATCTCCAAAATATACAAAGAATTCACACAACTGAACAATAAAAACACAGAAAACCTGATCAAAAAATGGGCAGAGGATATGAACAGACATTTTTCCAAATAAGATATACAGTGGGCCAACAGGCACACGACAAGATGCTGAACATCACTAATCATCAGGGAAATGTAAATCTAAACTACACTAAGATATCTGGGCCAGCCCAGTAGCATAGCAGTTAAGTTCGCATGCTCCACTTCAACAGCCCAGGGTTCACTGGTCAGGATCCCAGGCATGAACCTACACACCACTTATCAGTCATGCTGTGGTAGGCATCCCAAATGCAAAGTAGACAGGCATGGATGTTAGCTCAAGGCCAATCTTCCTCAGCAAAAAGAGGAGGACTGGTAGCAGATGTTAGTTCAGGGCTAATCTTCCTCAAAAGAAAAAAAAAATACTACACTAAGATATCACCTTACACCCATTATAATGGCTATAGTCACAAAAACAAAAATTTTAAAATGTTGGAGAGGGTGCGGAAAAAAGGGAACCCTCATACACTGCTTGTGGGAATGCAAACTGGTGCAGCCAATATGGAAAAGCGTATGGAGATCTCCCAAAAAATTAAAAATAGAAATACCATATGACCCAGTTATCCCACTATTTAGCATTTATCCAAAGAACTTGAAATCAACAATTCAAAGAGACTTATGAACCCCTATGTTCACTGCAGCATTATTCACTATGGCCAAGAAAAGACAAGATCGTACCATTTGCAATAACATGGATGGACTTTGAGGGTATTATGTTAAATGAAATAAGCCAGACAGAGAAAGACCAACACCGTATGATTTCACTCATATGTGGAAAATAAAACTAACACATGGAGAAAGAGAATAGTTTAGTGGTTATCAGAGGGGAACAGGGTTGTGGTGTGGGCAAAAAAGGTCGAAGGGTCACATTTACATGGTGACTGACAAATAAGAATGTACAAGTAAAATTTCACAATATTATAAACTATTATGACCTCATTAAAAAAAAAAAACAGCAAACCTAAGTGTCTAATCATAAGTCTATGTAAGCACCATGAAAGAGCAGAGCAGGGGTCTATTAAAGCAAAGAAGAAAGGAGACTTTTCTAGGTCAGGAGATCAGGAAAGGCAGTCATGAGGAAATCACATTGGAGCTGATGTATAATGGATGAGGAGAAGATAACCAGGCAATTTTTACAGGGGATAGACGCCCAGACAGAGGTAATTCCCGGCACTGTGTGAGGCAGTAGAGGTCAGAAGGTGGAACACGGAGCAAGGAGGAGAATGTTTCCAGATGAGGCTTCCAGAGAGAGACAGGCATCAGACCTTGCAGGGCTGTACTGTCCATGAAAGTAACTTTGTTTGTTATCCTAACACAGTATGTCTGAAAGATCACACTGGTGGTGGGTAAGGCGGCTTCTGCACTGGTCTAAGAAGATATGATAAGGACTTGGGTTAGAGTGGTGGCAATAGAGAGAAGCAGATGTTTCAAGAAATATTTAAGAAGTAAAATCAATAGGACCTGGTGCTACATCTATTATGGGCAAAGAGGAGAAAAAAAAGAGGAATCCAGGACACACACACACACACAGACTAGAATGAGACACCACCTTATACTTGTCAGAATGGCTATTAGCAGCAAGACAAAAAAATGAAGCGTTGGAGAGGATGTAGAGAAAGGGAACACTCATACACTGATGGTGGGAATGCAAACTGGTACAGCCAATATAGAAAACAGTGTAGAGATTTCTCAAAATATTAAAAATAGAAATACCATATGATCCAGCTATCCCACTACTGGCTATTTATCCAAAGAACTTGAAATCACTGATCCAAAGAGATTTACGCACCCCTATGTTCACTGCAGCATTACTCACAATAGCCAAGATGTGGAAGCAACCCAAGTGCCCTTCTAAGGATGAATGGATAAAGAAAATGTGGTGCATATGTACAACACAATACTACTCAACCATAAAAAGACAAAACCGTCCCATTCACAACAATATGTATGGACCTGGAGGGCATGATGTTACATGAAATAAGCCAGACAGAGAAAGACAAATACTGTATGATTTCACTCATATGCGGAAGATAACAAATACACGGATAAAGAGGACAGATTAGTGGTTACCAGAGGGGAATTGAGGGGTGGGCAAAAGGGGTAAAGGGGCACATATGTATGGTGACAGACAAAAATTAGATCACTTGTGGTGAGGACGATGAAGTCTATTCAGAAAATGCTAAATAAGAACGTACACCCAAAATTACACAATGTTATAAACCATTACACTCTCAACAAAATTACTGCAAAAAAAAATATTTAAACAGAAAAAGGAATATAAAATTTTTAAACATTAAAAAAAGAGCTTGTTCAGGTATTTTCAGAAATGGATGATGGCAGGTATCCAACCACAATGGTATTTAGAGTCCACTAAAAGAGCAATTTATCAGTTTTATTTTACATCAGAATAAAAACCCATAAATATTAACTTAGTGAGGAGGCACTTCTTTATTAAAACATTTTTGTGGAAGTTAAAAAATTTGAAACCAGTGGATTTGATGATATCTATATTTTAGCAAAGTGCTTGGTACACATACAATAGGAACTTGATCATCATTACTTCCCTTCCTTCTCTAGCTAGCTAGTGATAGAGAAATAAACATTTCTTGCCCTTAAGGAACCTCACAATTCAGTAAGCAAATCAGAAGAAAGTAACTCTCACAGTGTGGTAAGCATTACGATAAAGTTAAGTACAATGTACACTGTTCATACAAAAGAGGGAGTAATAAGTCTCCTCCCTAAGAGAGTCAAGAAAGGGATAGCTTTTACATGTTCCCCAACTTTCTCTTCATTCCCTGTCATCTCTCTTCTTTGCTCCTTCCCCATAAACCACCTTCCCTTTTAAACTCTCAGGAAAAGAATGTAAAGGGAATAGTGAAAGAGGCCTGAAAAAAGGATCAGGCAAGAAGCAGACAATAGCCCAATTTTGATCAAACTGCCAAAGAGAGATTTTACTCTCCTAATTCACACAATACATCTCCACGTCCTCAACAATGACTTTGCAAGACCCATTTTGAACTGTTCTCCAGGCAAATTAGTTCTCTAATCCCAAACAAGCTCAAAGCTGTCACTTTTCCCATAGTATTTCTTTCTCTGACCTGATTTACCCCTGCCCCAAACCTGGTAACTTTCCATCACATCTCAATAACCTTTATTTTTCTTCATCTTTGCTGGTTTTTATCAATTTTATCTTCCTTGTCTCTTCCTTGACCCCTGCACACTGATTCTTAGGAACATAGCCAAACATATACTACCCAGAGTTAGCCAAACCACAAGGTTTAAGGACACAGTACCCAAGACTGTCCTTGCTTCTGATACCATCTGCAAGTTCAGGGGGTTCCCAAAATCACCCTCAGGTACAACACTTCACTAGAAGGACTCCCAGAACTCACTGAAAGCTATTATACTCATGATTACAAATTACAAGGAAAGAATACAGGTGAAAATCAACCAAGGGACGAAATATACAGGGCAGTGTTTGGGAGGGTTCCAAATGCAAATCGTCCATTGTTCCCTCCTCACAGAGTCAGGATGCATTATTCTCTCGGCATCAATATGTGACAACATGGCACATTGTTGATATGTGACAATGTGGCATGGAATATTTCCAATCAGGGAAGCTCATCAGAGCTTCAGTGTACCGAGTTTTTATTGGGGCTTCATTATGCAGGCATGACTGATCAACTGAGTGCCCAAGTAATTTAACTCAGTCTCCAGGTCAAGTGATACCATACAACCCAAAACCTGACCCTAAATCACATAACTGGTCACAACACTGGGTATGGACAGCCCTGCTCCTAAACTAAAAAGACACTTCTATCAGGTATGATGTAGATTATCTCCCAGAAGCCAAGGGAAAGGCGAGACCTCTCTTTGTGGAAGGCCAAGTTCTTTACTACACATATGGCTATGTGAGTGTTTATTTATTTATTTACATATGTCTATAAATATACTGATGTGTATGTGTATTTCTTTATTCATAAATTTCCATCTAGATTTGCTTTTTTCATAGAATTCTCCTTTATAAATATGCACTTTACCCAATTTTAGTTAGGTAAACAACTACATGAAATGCCACTAAACAACCTATGGTTATTAATTATCTATCTTGCTGCCTAAAAGAACAATATTCTAATTTTACAACTGGAACATCAATTTCGTTTGCAAATTAGAAAAAAGGTACTATTAGACAGAGGTGATTTGTTCCTCTAGGCAACCTAAATCTATTTCTAAAGTTCACAAACTACGATCAAACTCGATAGCTATAGATGGTTACTTGTAAGAGAATAAAAACTTTACGGAACACTTTTAAAATGTAACCAAAAAAAAAACAGTATACATCTATAATTGTAAAAATTATGTTATAAACTAAAAAGACAATTGAAAATCATTTTGAAAGTAGGCAAAGTACAAATTATAATTATAAATATAAAGGTAAATATACCATGAGGACCATAATCATCACTAATGAAATGGAGCTATTTCTCCTGAAATATACAGTTTGTTTAAATGTGGGATTATAATCATATGTTAACCGCACTTTTATTTAGAATGTTCTGTTCTGCCAACTGAACTGCTATTGGCAGAACAGAAGATATACAGCCTTTTGAATATATCACATTTAACTTATTCTATGGATACTCAATTTTTTAAATTAATAAACTTCAAAGGGAAAATTCAGCTTAGTAGGAAGTACAGAGTAAAGAGCTATACCTCAACTTTCTACTGTCTTTCTCAGAAGGATAAAAAGCACAGCCTATTTTTAAGTCAGGTTTTGATTCTTAAAGACATGACTAGATAGATGGTCTGTTTTTATATCCATTTCTTACATTCAAACATGAACATAGTCCCTAAAAAATCAGAGACAGCAAAACAGTATATGGTAGTTCTCAACCTTTTTTCTACCTGAATTTACCACAGGGAAAAGACATACACTCCAATCAGTAGAAGACAAGGAAGCAGAAGGAGCACAGGGAAGGGCCCTCTTTATCCTGCCACTCACCCCCACAAAAAGAACCCAGGAGGGCATTAAAGAACATTAGATTGAAGGTCTAAGACTTGTCTTATTGTCCTGATTCTGCCATTAAGTAGCTTTCTAAAGTAGGCAAGCCATTTCATCTAAGCAGGATAAAACTACTTATGTCACAGGGTTGCTATGTGGATCAAATACGATAATACAAGAAGAGTGCCCAGCACAATATTTAACACATAACAAATACTCATCCTTTCCCACTTTCTTGAAATGCTTCCACTTCTGTAAAATGAATAATCTAATTAGTTCAGGAGGCAGGGAGCAGTTTAAACTGTTTGCATGTTTTGAAACAGTTACATGACTACAAATTTCCATTAAGGAAAGCTCAGAGAGTTGTGTACAAGGATGTCAACCAGAGTATTATTTATGGAAAGGTAAAACTGTAAACAATCACACCATCCAGAAAGTAACAGATTACATCAACGAATAATAGTACAACCATCCAGAAATGGTTCAATATTAAGCTTAAAAAAAAATGAAAAAGAAGAAATATGGCAATGTACTCCCAAAAACAACTGGAAACATACATGTCAAAATATTATATAGCATTACAGACGATTTTTATTTTCTTCTTTGTGCTTTTTCAAAACATAAATAATAGGCATTATTTTTAAAATTAGAAAAAATATATCAAAAACAAATAGACATAACACTTTAGAATGTGGTTACAATATTCACCTGGATGTAGCTTTCACTTAAACTTTTCAATCAATGAACATGTAAGCCTCCAAATGTTAGTGCCAAACTCAAAACTTTTCTTGTATAAAAAATTTTAGGGGCAGGCCCGGTGGCACAACAGTTAACTGTGCACATTCCACTTTGACGGCCCGGGGTTCGCCGGTTCAGACCCCAGGTGCGGACATGGCACCGTGTGGCAAGCCATGCTGTGGTAGGCGTCCCACATATAAAGTAGAGGAAGATAGGCACACATGTTAGCTCAGGACCGGTCTTCCTCAGCAAAACGAGGAGGATTGACAGCAGATGTTAGCTCAGGGCCAATCTTTCTAAAAAAAAAAAAAATTTTTTTAATATTTATTGTATCAATACTGATAGCAACAAGCGACAAGTTGGAAGAAGGGAAGTGGGAAGGGAAGGAGGTGGAGGGCAAGAGGAAAAGAGGAAGTATGGGAGAGAAGGAGGAGGAGTACTTTCCCTCGACCCTGTCTGAGTTGTTTAAGGAAGACACACTTGAAGCAAAAAGAATAAAATTCAGTAATGGCATTCCCACCACAGGCAATGGGAAAATGGTACTGTTCTTTAGGTTTATGATTAAATGCCAGAACACATAAATAAAGCATATTTTATTTGTATATATAAGGTATATATATATATAACATAATATAATGTACATTATAGATAAGATATGCTAGAATAGCAGTATTGTACAACAGCTATAAAATAAAGTTTGGGCCTTTTACAAGAGACTGAAACAAATTTTATTTATTCAATGTACTCTTTCCCCTGAAGATTAGCATAATAGAATTTCAGGTCTAGAAAGGTACTTGAAGAGATTGTGAAGTCCAGAAACAGCCCAGTCTTAAGTGAAATGTCCTGCCCAATGTCACACAGACAGTTAATGCCAAACTAAAACTTACTACATAGCAGGATGAGAATAAAATATTCCATAAATACTTGCAACTAAGATTGGCCTCTGAGAATCAAACAAGTAAAATTTCTAGAAATCTACAAATATTACCACAAATTGCAAAAAATTCTAATAACATCCTGCAAAGCTTTATCGAATTGGCAGAATCAATCCGGTAGAACAGTGTGGGTATGGCAAGATTTTAAACTTAGCATGTTTAATTGGCTATTGCAATTAAAAAAATAAAGGTTGATTAAAACATATTAGAAAGGAGGAAAAGGGAAACCAAAAGTATTAATAACCACAACAATGTTTCAGACTAAAGCTGAAATTTAAGAGGCCTATAAAGAAACAGATTAAGAGTAAACTAGGGTTAGAATGAGAAGAAGAGCTAAAAGTTACAAGGTTTATGAAAATAATATTTTAAATTCTCATTAGTAAACTAGATGAGGATTAAAACTTAATTAGAGAAAGCTAAAGGAAAGAGAATTAAACTAGATCTAAACCTAAACAAATAGAATTATACTTTTCATATTCTTAAATTTTTCTTTCCTTATGCTTTTTATTTAAAAAAAAAAAAGAACTGATAACTACTCAAAATGACTAACCACATATTTCCATTAACGGATATTTTTAAAATTTGGTATTTGTGAAATGTCACTGCTTAGCTCTTGGGCCACATCAATGAAACTAGCCTACTTTATATGACACCTCCCATTTATTTCTAAATACATTTTAATCTGGCTTCTGTCCCTATCACTCCACTGTGAGTTACCTAGCTGAGGTCACCATTGACATCTTATTTTCAAATTCAGTGAACTTTTTTTTCTTTTAAGATTTTATTTTTCCTTTTTCTCCCCAAATCCCTCCAGTACATAGTTGTATATTTTTAGTTGTGATCCTTCTAGTTGTGGCATGTGGGATGCCACCTCAGCATGACTCGACGAGCAGTGCCATGTCTGCGCCCAGGATGCGAACTGGCAAAACCCTGGAACCCTGGGCCGCCGAAGCAGAGCGCACAAACCCAACCAGTTGGCCACGGGGCCGGCCCCTCAGTGAACTCTCGTAGGCCTTATGTTATTAGACATCTCTGTTACATCTGATATTATTAAACATTCTGCCATACAAACTCACTATACTTCCTAAGACTCTGTCTTAGTTCTCCTGCTAAAAGCTCACTATTTCTTCTTCTATCTTCTTCCATAATTCTTCTTCACCTATCCATCCACTAAATGTTCTATCATCCAACCTACTTCTTCTTTTACTTTATACCCCTTCTCTAGAAGGGATCATCTACTGGTTGCTTTAAATACCACCTACATAATGATAATGATGATGATGATGACGATAATGATAATAATAGCTAACACTTATTGAATGGCATTGTGTCAAAGTACAATATGTTTTTTTATTGTACATCTCTCCAGCCATGAATCCTCTAACCACAAGAAACATAAATCAAACTCTCTCCTAATTATGCCTACCTAGATATCACATATTCAATTCATGCATGAAAAAAATTGAACTCAATCTCTCTAACCCCTCTAACATGTCCTTCTCCCATACTCCTCAGCTTAGTTGTACATATCACCATCTACTCAGTCACTAAAACCAAAAGTTGTAATGTCATCCCTGATGCCTCTGTCCCCTTCATTAAATCAATCATCAGGAATATTCTTATTGAAGATCTTTAGGGGCCGGCCCTAAAGATGGCTGAGTGGTTAAGTTGGTGTGCTCCACTTCGGCGGCCCAGGGTTTCACCAGTTCGGATCCTGGGTGCAGACATGGCACCACTCATCAAGCCATGCTGAGGTGGCATCCCACATGCCACAACTAGAAGGATCTACAACTAAAGTATACAACTATGTACTGGGAGGCTTTGGGAAGAAGAATTAAAAAAAAAAAAAAAAAAAGGAGATCTTTATAGAAGACGACCATTATAACACTAAAATATTATGAACTTTCTCCCAACCATTCTATCCTAACTACAAAGATCAAGTCGCCATCTCTCAACAGGTCTATCACTACAGCCTCTTCTAATCTATCTCCTCAAATCCACTGACTGACTACAGACACAGTGATTTATATAATTTTAAATGTGAATCTGACCACATCATTTCCCTGTTTAAACCCCCTCATGTTTTCTCCACTGGGACATGAAAGACATCCCAAGCTCCCTGGTAGCCAATAATATTAGCTAACACACAGCAAATACATAAATTATCTCATCCAATTCTCATATTATAATATGCCTATTTTATTCACGAGGAAGTTGAGCTTCCATAGATTAAGCAACATAACCAAGGTCATACAACTGCAAGTAGATCCAGGGCACAATCTTAACCTCTATTCTACAATGCCATAAATGAACTGATTTCTTTCTACATCTGTCTCCTCAATTAGAATTCTAGCTGCTTAACGGCAAGAAACTTACTTAACACTATATTCCCAGTATTTGGCAAAATGCTGACCACGGAGCAAGTGCTCCAAAAAACTTGTACTGAGCTGAAATAAACTGTTAAAAGCGAATCCATGTTTAGGGAAGCCTTAGGAATACTATTTTCCTCATTATTCATGTAAGATCTGAACATCAGAGAATCTACAAGGAAGACCACCTAAGAATATCTGGGCAAAAGGAAGACTTCATAAATGAGTCTGTGTTCATTTAGTATCCATACTTTAGGTCTTATTTGAGAAAAGCCTCACAGCAATTCAAGACCAATCACTTAATAAGTGAAACAATATAAAGATTCAGAATCAAAAATACTAGTTTATTTCAAATTCTAGGAATCTAGACTTCTAAAATAGAGAATTAGAATAACCAAAGATCATCTTTCTTTTTTTCTTTCTTTTTTTGAGGAAGATTAGCCCTGAGCTAACTGCTGCCAATCCTCCTCTTTTCACTGAGGAAGACTGTCCCTGAGCTAACATCCGTGCCCATCTTCCTCCACTTTATATGTGGGACACCTACCACAGCATGGCGTGCCAAGTGGTGCCATGTCCGCATCGGGGATCCAAACTGGCCAACCCCGGGCTGCTGAAGCAGAACGTGGGCACTTAACCGCCGCACCACCAGGCCAGCTCCTATCATCTTTCTCTTAATGCAGGTCACAAGATAACCAAGTTAAAAAAAAATCAAAACTCAGTACCATTTCCAAATACCAGCAATAATCTAGAAAATGTTATTGAAAGAAATTCTACTCACAATAGCAACAACTTTATTTTTAAAATACCTAGAATAAAGCTAACAAAACAATGTACACCTACGAAGAAATAATAAAATGTTGCAATAAGACCTCAGCTACCCTAATGTCATAACCATTAATCACGTGACTATTTAAATTTAAATTAAATTTTAAAATTCAATTCATCAGTTTCACTAACCACACTTCAAATGTTCAAAGCTAAACATAACTACTGGTTACCATGCTGGATGGCACAAATACAGCATTTTCTTCAAGGCAGCATGCTGTAGAGATAACAACTTATCCCAGTATTCATTTTTACTTTAATTACTTCTACAGGGTTTGAATTTTTCTCAAAGGACATTTCTTTTTATGATTTTTGAAGCTAACAAATTTAGCAACGATCACTACCATAAGATGTACAAATCTAAAAAGAAAAACCTAACCATTTTGTACCCCTGTATTTAATGTACTTAGAGCCTATGTGTTATTGAAATATATAAAACAATACCTAAAATAGAGAAATATATGTATCTACAGAAAAACTCATCTAGTAAAGATCTTTTTTTCCAAATTAATCTTTAAGTGCAACACAATTCTAAACAAATTCCCAGAAAGAATTCTGTAGAACTTGACAAGCTCATTCTAAAATTTATGTACAAAAGAACCAAAAATAACTAAGAAAATTCTTGAATAAGAACAGAGTGTAGGGACTTGCCCTATAAGACATCAAGTTTATTGTAAAGTCTTAGTAGTAAAATAAAGATAGAGCTGCATTAGTTCAAGGACAGACAAACAGACCAGCAGAAAAGAACTGAGAACCTAAAAACCAAGCTACAGATAAATAAAAATCAGCAGTGCAGGTCACTGGGCCTGATAGCTAATTTCCCATAAGGAAAAAAGATTTTTAAACTGGATCCCAACCTCACACTACATACAAAAATCAATTCAGGTCAATTAAAGACCTAAATACACAAAAGCGTAATGTTAAAACTTGTAGAAGAAAGCAATACAAAATAGCTTTCTAAAGAATTAACTATAAAAGTGTCAGAGCATTTCACAATTAGTTTTAAAACAAAGCAATAATATCTTTTTATATGGAATCTTACTTGACACTCTAAACACTGTTTCACCTTCATATCTAATACACTCATTTATAGAAGTAATTCATCTTAATTTATACAAATAATTCAATTGTAAATTTTCAGCATTGAATAATCAATACTGAAATATATGACCAACTGTAATTACTTTGAGTATTTGTGAACATTAAGTAATGTCATTCATGCATGCTTAATCAAAACTTACCTACAGTTTGTATGATTATATTATTAAAGATTTATAACTGTGAGAAAAACATCTATTTCCTCAACTACTCTAGTTTCCCTTCTTAAAACTGAGGATTTTCATGTCTAATGATGGTTTTTATTTCCCAATTACCATTTCATTAATTCTCTCATTCCTCTTACTTCTGTAGCATTTATCTGATGTCAGGAAAAATGAAGACAAATCTGTCTTACATATTCCTTCCCTCCCTTTTCTATCCCCGTTAATACATACCTCTTCTTTTATTCTCCATAATTAGACTCACCCTCACCTGGAAGAATTTATATGTTCCATACTTCCTCCTCCCCTCACATCGACTGTGTCTCTTCAATATGCTAGAAAGAGTATTTTCAATAGCCTACTTCCTGCCACAAGTCTACCTACTTCTTTTCAGTTGTCATATTTTGGCAAACTGAACACATTAAAATTCACTAACTTAATTTTGCTTTTTATTCAATTAGATAAAGATCCTGAATTTTTCTTATTCCAGGGAAAAACTAGCTTTACAATCTTGAAATAAACAATAGCATATTCTAGAAGAAATGCAATTTTGGGGTATCAAATAATTATCTAATTGATATTTCTGAATAATTAAAGATTCTGAATTTTTCTTATTCCAAGGAAAAACTAGCTTTACAATCTTGAAATAAACAAAAGCATATTCTAGAAGAACTGTAATTTTGGGGTATCAAGTAATTATATAATTAATATTTCTGAATCATGGCAATGCTTTCTCTATTCTGGAAACAGGTCATCTGTAGGCAACATACCAACCTCCCAATGAAAGAAGTACTTTGTTTTGAAAACTTAAGAGGAGTATTGCTGAGTCTTTCAATCTCTGACAAAGGATTTATGAATCTACTCTAATGTACTAATTAAAACTAAATATTAACAATTTCAGGAACAAATTACATACATTTTCCTCACCTATAATATACCTATAATTGAAGGAAAAGAGAATTTCATTAAGTTTATAAACCTTTACATATCTACCATAATGTACACCAAAAAAATCTGGATATATAATTGAATTTTTCACTTTCAAATTAATACTTCCATTATAAGGTAGCCAAAAATAAAGAATACAGGTTTTATAATGAAAACGAACCTGTATTACAAATCTCTGCACTGTGACTCATGCATTTTTGGTCATGAACACATTTCTTAAGCTCTAAGTTATTCTTTATGAGGATATCTCTCTCATAAAGTTGTTATGAAGACTAAACTGATACCATATAAAAGGACACCTAACACATGCTGAATAAATGCTATTATCAGATAATAATTGTTGAAAACTACTATACTCTTATTTTTCTCTTTATTCTTGAAAGTTTTTCAGATGGACTGTCTATGGACCTTCTTTAGATTCAACCCTTTGTGATGCACTAATCCAATTTGCAAAGACAGCATATGATGGTTCTTGTTCTTACAAAAACTGTTCTGAAAAGCTTGACAAACAAAAAGCATATCTGTCAAGAGATTTTCACATATTGAGGTATATGGGGTAGCTATTGAGGTTCAAACTGATTCGGCTTAAACTAAAGAAGCCTGACTTATGGTCTGTCAAACCATAACACACATTGTACATCTGCTTTAAATATTAAAGAACGCACTCTCCTAAAATAAGAATGCATAGTTCCCCTCCTGCGCCCTATCCTATCCTTAACACCCTATCAATAATGCCCATCTTATAGTCATTTGCAAATGAATACCTTTTTAAAACTTTGATGAATATGTATCCTGGGCATGTTTAATGTATGTTCCTTGTTCTAAAATGGTATTAAGACTGTACTGAAAACCACGCTTCTCCAGAAAGCTTTCTTCCTTTGTGCAAACTGCCTTCTTGGGTTATAATCCTCACCCTACCTCAAGTAAAACTCACCTTCTCTCTCTTATCTATAGAATGGTTATGGGCTATTTTGTATCAACAATCTGCATGTGGACAGCAGCTGACCTAAGGTAACCGAAACCTCAGGAAGCAAAATTGTAGATAAGAGGGGACTACTGTATATAAAAGATTCACGAAGATACTTTTCCTAATTGTCTCTCTCCCCAGCAATGTTTATAACTGCTGCATGCAAGGCTTATACTATGGATATTTAATTATAAACAGTACAAAAAAGATTATTGAGCTTCCTTTCAAGTAAGAGATTATTAGGAAGCGAAAGAGAATAAGTAAATGAGAGCCAAAAAGGTCATAGGAAATTGTAAATGAAAGAAAAAAACCTTTTATTCAAAACACCGTGATACCAGCTCAACACAAGGTTAACATAAGGGAAGCCATATTGTAGAAAAGAGCCATATTGTAATTTTGAATTACCTTTGATTAACTAACCCAGACATGCTCTGTAGATTTTATGGCCCCTCCCAGCTGCTTTAAATTGACAACTTTGTTCTTTTGAGTTCCTTAGGAATGTGATGACCCCAAGGCAGAGAGTCTATGCTAACAGCCATCATCAATGACAACTGAAAGATCAGGGTATAGGGCATTGCTCTGGTCCCTGATGCGTATCTAGTAAAACAAAAGACTATCAGGAACTAAGACCAGATGTCTGCCCGTACCTGGAGATCAGATGGAGGCCCCACTGGGATTAGGTCTATTTTTCAGGGTCTGTTAAAATTTGGGTTGTCTATACTTCTTATCCTTCTGGTCCAATACTTGATTATAAAATGTGCCTTTAGATGTTGTTCCAAAACTGCTGAGCAAGGTACAAAATTCTAATAATGCAAAACGTCAACCTGAAGCCAGGAACAAGGGAATATTTCCAAATGAGTGCTAAACAGTTTCACTCCTCTAACCCAGATCTACACCCCAATTCAGCAGGAAGTAGCTAGATGGGTCGTCACCCCAAATCCCTCAAGAATAAGGAATGATCAAAGAATAGGAGGACTGAAACAGGCTGAAACCAGCAAAGAGTTAGCCACTGATGATTAAGCAGCTAGGAACTAAAGGTTTTTTTCCTTTTTGCAATTACTAATTACAGCTTTTAGTTGTTCCCCTGCCATCGTTAACTGTGCTGTTTAGGCAATATGCTGACTCCCACTAGGTTCCCATAGATAACATCTTCCTGGAACCTGAGTCACCAGGGTGATGGGTGATTGAGCTGGTTTTCAGGAAAACCACTTCAGGCCAGTTGAGACCATCAACTCATCACCTGGGTGTGTGCAGATGTCCAATAAGCTACCTTCTGACGTCAAGAGGCTAAAAACTTGAACCTGAGATCATGCTAACACCGACATTTTGTGAACATGCGTCCTGTGAAGAGGCATGAAGTCTGACTACACTCACACAGATCATCAATTACCTCACTGTTCCTCACCTACAACCATCTATCTCCACATTTAAGACCACCTTTCCTACTCCATAAATATCCCTAAGTCCCTATTTTTGGGGAAACAGATTTGAGACTTATTCTCTCTCTCAATTCCTCACACAGCTGGCTTGTGATTAAAACCTTCTCTGTCCCAATCTTGTCGTCTCAGTGTTTGGCTTTCTGGGAGGTGGGCAAAAACACACCTGGTGCAGTAACAACTGCTTGTTCAAAAAATTTTAAGTTAAGATCATCATATTAATTATATAAATTGTTGAAAACTTAAAACAAAGGAAGAGGCCAGCAATTAACAAAAGATTTGAACTAAAGAAAAGAAAGATAATTTATTTATCTAGCTATTGTTCTGTGAGGTAGAAACCAGGCTTACGCTTTCTGAATCCTCAAAATATGGCATATAGTTATTATTATTAGTTTGTACAAATGTTTTAACTACCAATAATTTAATAATCTAGTTAAGCAATAAGGGTAGTTAGCATCCCATGGTAGAAAAAGAAACAAATAAGGATCGGGAGATACAGATCCCATCTCAGGTTTGCACTGCTAACTGTAATCATGAGCAAAGGATTTAACTTCTCTGAGCCTGTTCCTCTGTTGTAAAATGAGCAAAGAGGATTAAATTTAATCTCCAAATTCAAATCCATCTCAAAAATTCTATGAGTCTGTAGTTACACATTTCCTGCTGCTGTACATATAATAATAGTGAAATACACATGCACATCCCTTAGACTTCCACTTAAATATGGCAGAAAGAGTATTCTTCCTTCCAAGACACTATTAAAACAATAATAAAGGTACAAAAAGGGGTGAACATTCACAGGATCAAAAAGAACAGTAATGTAAGCATTAATGGGCAAGCAGTTCCTACAAACTTTCAGAAAAAGGACAGCTGATGAGCAATTTAGCAGAGGTGAAGAAATTAAAATCTCAATTGCAAATGAAAGAGGCTAGATGATTAGCAAGCCTAGTACACCTGCAGAAGCCCTAAGTCTCAGAGGAAACAGAGAAGGCATGGAGCTAAAAGTAGAGAAACTAACTACCATCTTGTTACAGGCTCTTAAATAATACACCCTGATATCAGTTCCCCCACATTGAACCCAGCATATACATGGTTACAAACAAAAGCATTCATCCCCATTCCCTGCTTCTTTAGTTACACTCATACGTCACACTCACACAAAAGTTTTGGCTAATTGCAGGCCCTTGAAGGTTATTACAGGGAAGCTGATGTCCAGAGAATATCAAGAAACCAAAGCTTCCCAAGCCCAACTCCTCGGCTTCCTGGCACCAGAGTCCACCATGGAGACAGCCAGCCAAGGACATCCTGGAATTCCTTATCTCCTCCCCTCCTGCAAGCAGCTGAAGGCTGGTAAAAAATTCCAGCGAACAAGGTCACAGGCTTTCTCCCTCCCCACATTCCTCACAAACCTTTAAAACCCTTCACCCGTTTCTTAACGGGAAGCTAGCAATTCTTAAGGTACTAGCTGTTGCTTTGCTCCCTAAGCAATAAAGCAGGAAGACTTTATTCTTCAGAATACCTAAAGAAAGGAAATTGGAAGACTATTCTGTAAAGAAACTGAACAGCCTCAGAAAAGAGACTTCCAAATACTAATGTTAGAGGTCACTCTCCCAAAACTAGGCTTTTATCATAATCAAGCCACAATAAAGTCCCATCAGTCGACAACCCCAATCCATGCATACCAACCTTCCAATGAGGTTTTTAATGTGAGGCATGGGGTGGTGGGCATACATTTGAAAACAAAATTGTTTTGCTTTATTTGTTAGTGCTCTTTGGCTATGTAACAAATTCACCCACAACTTAGCAGGTTAAAACAACAAATAGTCATTATCTCACACAGTTTCTGAGGCTCAGGAATCCAGGAGTGATCTAATTGAGTTTTTCTGGCTCAAGGTCCCTCATGAGGTTGCAGTCAAGCTGTCAGCCAGAGCTGCAATCACCTCAGGGCTCAAAAGAGGATGGAGAGTCCACTTCTAGGCTCATTTAATGTGGCAGTTGGCAGGTCTTGGTTTCTCTCTGGCTGTTGGCCAGAGGACTTCTATCTCCAGCCACATGGGCCTCTCCATAGGGTAACCTGAATGTCCTCAAAATATTACAACTAGCTTCTCCCAGAATGAGTAATCCAAAAGAAAGAGACAGACAGAATGAGAGTATATAAACAACTGAGAGTTGTTGATGGAAAACACAGTCTTTTACAAATTAAATCTCTGAAGTAGCGTGTCATCACTTCTGCCATATACCCTTGGTTACATAGATCAGCCCTAGTGCAATGTGTGAGGGGACAACTCAAGGGAATATCAGAAGGAAGGGCTCATGGGGAGCCATTTTGGGAGCCAGCTATCACAGTCTGCCTTCTCATCCTCAAGGTGCCTCTGTTTTTTTCTCTGCCTCCTATTTTTCATATCCATGTATAGTACCTCTCCAACATTATACGCGGTTTGGTCTGTAGGACGTATAGCAAGCATACAGCAAAAATGACAGCATGTCACTTCCAAGATTAGGTTATAAAAAAGACTGCAGCTTCCATCTAGGAAAAATGACTCTCTTTTCCTCTCTCAAATCACTGGCAATGGGGCAAACAGCTGCCATGTTTTTAGGAAACTCAGAGGTCCACGAGGCGAAAAACTGAGGCCCTCAGTCCAACAGCTCTTAAGAAAATGAGGCCAGCCAATAATACGAGTGAGCTTGGAAGCAAGTCCTTCAGCCACAACTGAGCCTTGAAACGACTGCCACCCTGGCAAACAGACCAACTGCAATTTCATCAGAGACCCTAAGCCAAAACCACTCAGCTAGGCCACATTTTCAAATTCCTAACTCTCAGAAACTGTGTGATACACTAAATGTCTGTTAGTTTAAGCAGCCAAGTTTTAGGGTAATGTGTTACACAGCAATAGTTACCTATTATTATATAGCAATAGATAATTTTATAAAAATCTTTTAAAGAAAACTTGTAAAAGCAATTCAGGATTGTTACAAAAATCTTAAAACTGTATAGATTGTTGAAATAAAAGTACCCACCCTAGGCAACCTACCCTCCCACAACTTTTTCTTATTCCTATGCAAATAAATGGAATGAGATTTTTAATCTTACCCTTAAATATGAACAGACAGCCGCAGATCACCTAATACTAGAGGAAAGTCTCCATCATGAAGGAGAAAGACCACAACAAATAATCACAAAACAGAGATCCACAGGGAACAGAGATGAATCAGGAAATAGAAGATAAACCTTCAAAAACCAAACAAAACCATCTCTAATATGCTTAGACGCACAAGAGGAAAAAAACAGCATCCATAACACAAGAACAAAATGTTACATAATATAATTTACTAACACGAAGGACCCAAAAAAAAAAGATCTTAAAAGCTTCCAGAGAGAAGAAAAACTGGTGATATACAAAGGAAGGAGATGCATTGGATGCTGGCAGACAATGGTACATGCCTTCAAAATTCTCAAAGAAAATTATACTCACCAATCAACAAGGTGTGAGGGAAAAAAATTTTCAAAGATCATCAGACATACACAAGGATTCAAAATATGTACCATACATGTGATCGTACACTTTTTTTTTTTTTTTTAAATGAAGATGCCCAGAGCCCTGCTTGGCTGGGCTTGCTCTGGCCTGTGTGCTGGGTGAGGGGGAGACTGGAGGCTGGGACAGCACTGGAGAGGCTGTTGTAAGACTCAAGGTGAACAGGTATAGACCCTGTACCAGAGTCAAGGTGGTCCAAGTGAAAGAGAGGAAAAGCTGGGTTCTAGAACCCGCATCAGGTGTGTCATAGGTGCTATCTGGCTGACCTGGGGAGGACAGATTTCTTTTTTGGTGTGGGGGAGGGGGAGATTAGCCCTGAACTAACATCTGTGCCCATCTACCTCCATTTTCTATGTGGGACGCCTACCACAGCATGGCTTCATCAGTGGTGCGTAGGGCCAGGCCTGGGATCCCAACAGGCAAACCCCAGGCCGCCTAAGCAGAGCTTGTGAACTTAACTGCTGCATCACCAGCCGGCCCCTCATACACTCTGTATCTTAGGAAGTTACTGAAGGATATGCTACATACATACACCCACACACGATATGAGGCGCAGGAAACGAGAAATCCAAAACAGGAAGTCAAAAGGTCATTCCAGGAAGACTATTGTTTTAAAAAAAAAAAAAAAGTCTAACAACACAATCAGTTCAGTTTGGAGCACAAAGATGGAGAACTCTAGAAGGGAGGTTACCAGATGAAAAGAGGTTGATAGACACATATTTCGGGGATTAGGAAAAGGGAGGGAGAGGGAAGAGGTTAATAGGCTCAGGATAGATTTAATAAAGTGGTTTGAAAATTTGAACAAGTGTGCAAACGCAGAATGCAATAAGTAAGTGCAAGATAAACAAAAAGTTTTATAAGTAATCATAGTCCACAATTTTGTTCACAATGATTACTGATTTGTTTTCATGTAATACAATAATATAAGGAAGATAAAGAGGGAATGATGGTAGGTAAAACAGAGCTAAATCCTTAGCTACTACAATAGGAGTCAATATAGAATACCTAAAATAGACAAACCAAGTAAAAGCTAGAGGACACAGACCTCAGATACCCCCTAAGCTTGGGACTGCTAGTTACATGGTGTGCACAAGAAATTAACCTTCGGGGCCGGCCCGGTGGTGCAGCGGTTAACTGCTTAAGGGCACACGTTCTGCTTCAGCGGCCCGGGGTTTACCAATTCGGATCCCAGGTGTAGACATGGCACCGCTTGGCACGCCATGCTGTGGCAGGCATCCCACATATAGAGTAGAGGAAGATGGGCATGGATGTTAGCTCAGGGCCAGTCTTCCTCAGCAAAAAGAGGAGGATTGGCAGCAATTAGGTCAGAGCTAATCTTCCTCAAAAATAATTAATTAATTAATTAATTAACCTCCAATTCACCTAATCTCACAGTAAATATTCAGGAATGTACAGGGAGTTTTTACCAGTTACTACCACCTGGTCAGCAAGGAGGTAAGTAATCAGAGACTCTTCAAACAATTAAAGCTACATCAACATAAAAATCCTAGTAAGCACACCAAAAACAAAGTTCTCAGAAGGTCAGAGAGAATCCTCTCCACCATCACCCAGTAACGTGATTAGGTAATCTCCTCCCATAAGGACCTGAAAACCAAGAAAGTGTGCCCCTCCACATGGAGTACTACTGCGTCCTCAGTTCTGGAAGCCATCCTGATGGAATCATGTTCTTGTAACCTTTCCTTACATTCAAGGAACTTCTATACTTTGCCTCTCCAATCAATCACCCTTATGGAAATCACATAGAGCAGTATTAGCATATTATTTAGAAACAAGGCAGATACCAGGAAAAAACAGCTAATAGAATTAAAAATGTTTTCTGAAAAAAACAGCAATTATGGGGAATGGAGTAAAAGGGGAGAGGCAGACAATGCAGAAAAGAACCAACATTTTTCCCTAAAAATATTCAGTATTAGTTTACTTTTTAACTAGTATTAGTTTTACATTGATACGTATTTTTTTCATTGACAGGGTCAAATTTTTTTTAAAATCAGAATCAGAAAACAAATATTTTATCAAAAAAACAGTGTAAGATACTAATAAGTATATACTTAATTCATTTGTTACAGTAGCTAGCAAATTATTCCTGGATAATTTACACAGTTCAAATGTAAAACATTTATCTTAAAATGGTCTGAAATGTAAGCTAAACATAGTCCATTGAAATAAGAAGGAACACTTTCAAGTGTATTTTGGGAGTTATAAGAAAAGGGACTTTTTTACCTTTTATTTCAGAGTCTAAAAATTTGCTTTTTACCTCCAAGTACTGATTCCAAATATCAAAGTTAAAAAATAATATCCTCCCAAAATAAAAAAATAAAACTTCGGCTGGCCATTGAAGATCAGCTGCTAATGAAACAAAGAAGCTACTTGAGGTCACAGTAGTGACAGCACACAGCTGCCAGATTATATTCATTCTGATCACATTTGCAAGAACTTTTAAAAACAAACATCTAAACATATTGTAGAGTAAAACAGCAAATTAGCTAAGGCTACACATAGTATTATCCCATAAACACACGCATCCGTCCCTCCATTATACATGCCTAAGAGATGTCTGGAGGCATGTTCATCAAAATAATAAAGTTACACGTCATAAAACTTCAGATTTTTTACTTTCTCTTTGTATTTTTATATGCGGTTGGATTTCTTTAAAAATAGTGACCATCAATTAGTTGATTATCTAAACAAAACATCTCACACTAAGCAAACAAAAGGGATCTAACTTCAAACCCATGAAATTCATGTTCAATTATTTTCTTTTGTTCATAAAGCTTTCTTGGGGTGTAAGTGGCATACAATACACTGTATATATTTAAATATACAATTTGGTAAGTTTTGATACATGTTTATACTCATGAAATTATCACACAATCAAGACAATGAACACACTCCTACAAGTTCCATTCTGTCCCTTTGTAATCTCTCCTTTCCACCCTCCACCACACTCTGGCTCATGCACATGAAACCAAGGATCTGCTTTCTGTCACTATAGATTAAAGTTTCTGTTGTCTCATATAAATGGAATCATACAGTATATTTTCTTTCTTGTCTAGCTTCTTTCAATGAACATAATTATTCTGAGTTTCATCCAATTAACACTTTATTCATTTTTTCTATTTCTGACTAGTATTCCACTGCATGGGTGAACTGTCTAATGATTCACCTGTTGATAGACAGGTAACTTCCAGGTTTTAACTATTAAAAACAAAGTTTCCATGAACATTTGTGAACAAGCCTTTGTATGGACACATGCTTTTACTTCTTTTGGGTAAATACCTAAGAAGGGAATGGTTGGATAAAACAGTACCTGTATGTTTAACTTTTTAAGACTGCCAAACGCAGTGCAGCATTTTACATTCCTATGAACAGAAAGTTTCAGCTTTCTTCCACATCCTGACCAAAATCTGCTTATGCTAAGTTTTAAAATCTTAGCCATTCTAACAAATGTACAGCTGTATTTCACTGTGGCTTTAATTTACATTTCCCTAATAACTGAAGTAGTTGAGTATCTTTTCATGTGCTTATTTGCCATCCGTGTGGCTTTGGTGGATGTTCCAATCTCTCACCCATTTTTTTATTGGGTTATTTCTTTTCTAACTGAATTTTGAGAGTTCTTTATATATTCTGATCAGTAGTCCTTTATCAGACATAAGCTGTGCAAAGATTTTCTCCCAGTCTGTGATTTGTCCTTTCAGTCTCATAACAGACTCTTTACAATAGCAGAAATTTTTTATTTTGATGAAGTCCAATTTATCACAGTTTTTCCTTTATAGAACATGCTTCTGGTGTTATACATAAGAAATCTTGGTTTAAATCAGAGTCACGAAGATTTCCTCCTATGTTATCACCTGGAAGTTTCATAGTTTTAGCCTGGCCATTTAGTTCTATCAGTTAATTTTGTATATGGTACAAAATATGGATCCAAATTCATTTTTTAGCACATGGATATCCAATTGTTCCAGCATTGTCTGTTGAGAAGACAATCCTTTCTCCACTGAATTGCCTTGCACCTTTGTCAAAAATCAGTTGTCCGTTTACATCTGGGCCTACTTCTGGACCTTCTATTCCATGACAACAATATCTTTATGCCAATATCACTGTTTTGATTACTGTAGCTTTATAATAATTCCTTTATAATAATCAGGCAGCAGCTTTCTTATAGATTCCATTACACATTCTACACAGGTAATCATGCTTTTGAAAATAAAAACAGTTAATTTCTTCCTTTGCAATCTGGATGTCTTTTTATTTCTTCTTGCTTGCTGCCATGACTAGAATCCTCCAGAACCACTGCATACATTTTGAAGTGGTGAGAGCTGACATCCTTGAATTATTCCTGATCTTAGGGGAAAGCATTCAGTCTTTCACATTAAGAATTATGTTATCAGTAGGCTTTTCCGTAGCCTAACCTTTAGGAGGTTAAGGAAGTTCCGTTCTATTCCTAGATTGCTATAAGAAATTTTATGAGGAGTAGATATTGGGTTTTGGCAAATGGTTTTTCTGTGTCTATTGAGATGATTATATGATTTTTCTCTTTTAGTTTGTTACTTTGTTAATATACTGAATTACTCTAATTACATTCCAAATGTTAAACTTACTCTATATTCCTAGTATGCTATTTAATTCTGCAGTAAGTGATATATACAGCGATACTTGTGTAAATGCAGGTAAGTGATTTTCAACTTTCACTATCACTTTGTATTCAAAGTTGGTAAGATAATTATAGATAACAGAACGAAAACATATCAATCTCAATATAACAATAAAAAATATAAACAGAAGTTAGAAAGTAAAAAGAAGGAAAAATAGGGCACTGGTAACTTCATCCTACATCATGAGAAGTAAAGGGATTCTACTCAAAGTTGACAGAACAAGACATTTTAAGAAATTTATGTATATTATATTATTTAAAAGTACAAGGTAACCAAAAGCACTAAAATTATTAACATAATTGCATGAAGGAGAGTTTTTGATTAGCAAAGCCTATTTTAAAAATTTTAATCTCAATTTCTTAGGATAAGATACATCCTCCAGTTTATCCTAGGCCCCCCAACCCATTTCCTATTAGATTAAATTCTTGCCTGATTCTTTGACATTCGAGTTTATTCATACAAAGAGTTACGGACATAATATCCAGAACATTAACAAACAGAATTTGTTAAAAATGCTTGTCCCTCTAAAACTAGCAGTATTTCTGTATAGTAGCAATGAAAAATCCAAAAATGAAATTAAGAAAACCATTCCATTTACAATAGCATCAAAAATAACGAAATACTTCGAATTAAATTTAACCACAGAAATGCAAGACTTGTACGCTGAAAACTACTAAACATTGCTGAAACAATTTAAAGAAGACCTAAATAAATGGAAACACATCCCTTGTTCATGAATTGGAAGTCTGAATATTGTTAAAATCGCAAAATTTCTAAAACTTATCTACAGATTTAAAGCAATCTCATTCAAAATTCCAACTGTCTTTTTTGCAGGAAGGGACAAACTGATCCTAAAATTCATATGGAATGCAAGGGACTCCAAATAGCCAAAACAATCTTGAAAGACAACAAAGATGGAGGGCTCACATGTCCTGACTTCAAAACTTACTACAAAGCTACAGTAATCAACACAGTATGGTACTGGCATAAGGATAGACATACAGATCAATGAAATAGAATTGAGAATCCAGAAATTAACCCATACATCTATGGTTGATTGATTTTCATCAAGAGTGCCAAAACCATTCAATGGGGAAAAGAATCTCTTCAACAAATGGTGCTGGGACAACTAGATTTCTAGATGCAAAATGAAGCAAACCCTTAACACATATCTTACACAAAAACTAACTACCCAAAATAGACCAAAGACCTAAATTTAAGAGCTAAAACTATAAAACTCTGAGAAGAAAACATAGGCATAAATCTTCATGACCTTGGATTTAGCAACAGATTCTCAGATATGACAGCAAAACCACAAGCAACAAAAGAAATAAACTGGACTTCATCGAAATTAAAAACATCATGTGCATCAAAGGACACTATCAAGAAAGTGAAAATAACCCACAGAATGGGAGAAAACGTTTGCAAATCAAATATCTGATAAGGGTCTACTATCCAGAACATATAAAGAACTCTTACAAGTCAACAACAAAAAGACAACTAAATTAAAAACTGGGTGAAGAACTTCAAAAGACATTTTTACAAAGATATACAATGGCCAAAGAGCACATGAAAAAATGCTCAACACCATTAGTCATTAGATAAATGTAAATCAAAACCACAATGAGATACTACTTCACACCCACTAAGATGGCTATAATTTGAAAAAGGGAAAAGAACAAGTTTTGGCAAAAATATGGAGAAAATGAAACCCTCATACACTACTTCTAGGACTACAAAGTGGCTACCCAAAAACTTAAACACAGAATTACCATACGACCCAGTAATTCCACTCCAGTGTATACACCCAAGAGAAAGGAAAATATATATCCAGACAAAAACTTGCACAGAAATGTTCACAGCAGCTTTGTTCACAATAGCCTAAAAAGGAAACAACCAAATTGTCCATCAACTAATGAATGGATAAACAAAATGTGGTATATCAATACAATGGAATATTATTCTCCCATAAAAAGGAATGAAGTACTGAAACATGCTATTATAACATGGATATACCTGGAAAAACATTATGCTAAGTGAAATAAGCCAGACACAAAGGTCACGTACTATATGCTTTAATTTATATGAAATAAAATGTGCAGAATAGGCAAATCCATAAAAACAGAAAGCAGACTGACAGTTCTCAGCAGACTGGGCATTGGGTGGGGGTGGGGAAATGGCAGGCAGGGATACTCAAATGACTTGGGTATGGGTTCCTTTTTGGAGTGATGAAAATGTCCTGGTAATAAATAGTGGTGATGGTTGTACAACACTGCAAATATATTGGCAGTCAATGAATTGTACACTTTAAAGCGGTTAAAATTACAAATTTTATTTCAAGTGAATTTTACCTCAATAATTTAAAAAATACTTCCCCTGGGCACAGAACTTGGGGTGTTCAAGGGAAAGAGAACCTTGTTTCCTCATTATTAATCTTTTTTCACTAATTTTTTTTCATTAATTTTTCCTCTGTACCAAATAGTCTCAGTCAGTGAGATAAATAAACACAAACTGATTTCTCAGCTAAGTTAACAAAATCAAATATTACTATTAAGGGAAAAATACCAGAGGTTTGTGGCCTTTGAATTATGTCCTGCATATTCTTCTTGTCCTCTCTAATCCTCTTTCTTCTCCCATATATATTATGATACCATTACATATGCAGTTCACTGACAGTAATATAAAAATTAGGGAATTAAATGATTAGGTAAATCATACATATTTCTTTCTTGCAAAGAACAAAAAATAAATTTCAAGTGAAAACAGCACAAGGAAGAAACAAATATACCCAAATTTTCTCAGGGAAAATTGTGGTCAGTTACTCAATAAATAATGATAGTGCACTTGCTATTAACAGGTTTAGATTTCCTGAATTTTCCTTCAATTGAAGGTGTTAGACAGTAAATTCACTTGTAAAGTTTTCATCAGTTTTGCTTTAGATATAAGTTCCACATAGTAAATATGAAGACTTTAATACTTACTTATCAAGGAAATCCTTATCCACTACAGCAGAGATATCAAGAAGAGGATTTCCCATTCCAAAGAGAATATTTTCCCTAAAAAACATAAACAAAATACAAGTTAGAAATACTTCTGAAAACAAGTTGATGTGTAAAATGTACAAATACATAAATAAATATCTTCACCTTGAAAATAAATCTGACATGCTACTTTATTAAACCTTTTGATTCGCCTATTACATGTAAGATAACATTTTAGAGGTAGCCCAGAGACATTTAGGAAGGATAATGACTTTTAAATTGGATGAAATAAAATACAACAAAAGAAGTAGCAAGATCATGGGACTTTTTCCTTCATGTTCAACAGCTAATGACTGATGCTAATGAATTACAATGTTCTTTTTTAAAAAGCAAAAAAGGTCTATCACAACAAAATTCTATACTTAAACATGACAGATAATTAGCTGTAATGAGTAAGATACCCATTTACTGAAACTTATTAGGGAGAATGAGGAAGTCCTAGAGGAGTCCAGGCAAGAGCCCTATCCTTGAAAAACTGATAACTGTGGTAGGGCCTTCACAACAGGTATCATAGACAATGCATTTCTCAATTACATTTAACAGACTGATGAAGTCTGTTTTCCAAAATTGTTTACCATATGCTCAAAACTGAGGAAAGAACAGAACTCCACCACAAGTGATGCCTTAACAGGAGCCCAACTGACAGCATGAAATGACCAGTGGCCATGGGTGGGTCAGCATCAATGGGAGGAATTCTTATAGTTTATTCAATAAAATTTGCCTCTGTGTAATTTCCCATTGGTCTCCAGTTTAGTGAAGATCTCTGACAGTTGCCCCCAAATGAGTTACCATGCTCACCATTTGGAGACTATCAGTAATATCAATAGGACCAGTACCCCACTGTTTAAGAAAACAAGCTATAGAGGAGAGTGATATCAGCATCACAGCGGTGGGAACTGTTCCCTTTGTCGCTCCCCTCTAAGTTCCAACTAAATGGACCTTCATTAATCAGCAGAGGATTCCCTGCACAGCACAACAGGATGTCTGACTGATCCATGCAGCCCTGCAACTGAAGGTGGGTAGAGTGGATTCTCAGGAGGCAGTGGACCTAGGTGAGCATACCCCTCTCCCACCCTGGTAGCAGCAATCTAGATCTTTCCTCACACAGTAGCCAGCATGACCATAACAGGAGGCAGGGGCAGGCTAGCCTGTGCGAATACTTTCTGAGTTGCAGCTCAGCCTGCAGGAGTGCACACCATGTCACAGTGGCCCTGCCCATGGGAATGCTCCCCACTGAGTGGCTGGGCCTGCGAAGGAGCACCCACCAAGAGCAGCAGTTCAGGAGAGCCACCTGAGAGAACAGAGCTGCCCTGCATACAAAAGGAGTGCCCCTCCCCTCTCACCTAACGCACCACCTCAGCCAGTAACCTGCCAAGTACAGTGGTCCCACAGCAGAATGACCCACCAGCAGAGCACAGAGGCCCTGAATGCACATCCGTGGGTGAATGCACAAGCAGATACAGCCAGCGCACAAACACAGAGCAGCCCTACCAGCACAACCTACAGTAGATGCAGTGGGATCAGAAAACACAGCTACTGCCCACCCGCAGTGGTGGCAGGTGGAATCTGCGAACTGATACTATCAAAAATACACCAGTAAATGATCACTTCAGCAAGAACTACGATGAACTACATTAACAGTTCAGAGCACAAGGAAAATGACAACTCTCCAGAAATGAATCATGAACTAAGAGAAATTTACACTCTAAATGACAGTGAATTCAAAATAATTATCATGAAGAAACTCAATGACTTACAAGAAAACTCAGACAGAAAGTTCAGTCATCTCAGGAATAAAATTAATAACTAGAAGGAATAATTTATAAAAGAGATTGAAACTATTAAAAACAAACAAACAAACATGGGCAAGCCTGGTGGCACAGCAGTTAAGTTCACGCATTCTGCTTCCGCGGCCAGGGGTTCACCAGTTCAGATCCCAGGTGCGGACACGGCACCCCTCATCCAGCCACGCTGCGGTAGGCATCCCACATAGGAAGTAGAGGAAGATGGGCATAGATGTTAGCTCAGGGCCAGTCTTCCTCAGCAAAAAGAGGAAGATTGAAGGTAGATGTTAGCTCAGGGCTAATCTTCCTCAAAATAAATAAATATGTAAATATGTAAATTGCATGCTATGTGAATTATATCTCAATAAATTTAAAAAAGTAACAGAAATTATGGATATTAAGAACACAATTAATGGGATAAAAAATAATCTCAACTCCATAAAAAATAGAGCTGATGCAATGGAGGACAGAATTAGTAATTTAGAGGACAGAAACATAGAAATGCTTCAGGTGGAGGAGGAACGAGAACTAAGACTTAAAAAAAAATGAGGAAATTCTTTGAGAAATATCCCAATCAATTAGGAAATGAAACATAAGGATTATAGGTATTCCAGAGGAAGAAGAAAAGGAGTAAGGAGCAGAGAGCTTGTTCAAAGAAATAATAGCTGAGAACGTCCCAAATCTGGGGAAAGCACTAGACTTACAAGTACATGAAGCCAAAAGAACTCATAATTACATCAATGAAAAAAGGCCTTCTACAAGACATACAACAGTAAAATTGGTAAAGTCAACGACAAAAAAAATATATATATTAAGGGCAGCAAGGCAGAAGAAAATAACCTACAAAGGAACCCCTATCAAGCTTGCAACAGATTTCTCAGCAGAAACCTTGCAGGCTAGAAGAGACTGGAACGATATATTCAAAATACTGAAAGACAAAAACTTTCAGCCAAGAGAACTTTATCCAGCAAAACTATCCTTCAGATAGAGAAATAAAAACTTTCCCAGATAAACTAAAGCTGAGGGACTTCATTGCCACTAGGCCTACCTTACAAGAAACACTGAAGGGAGCCCTCCTATCTTAAACTAAAAAGCAAAGGTTTACAAAGCCTTGAGCAAGGAGAAAAATACACAAATGGAATCAGAAAATTGCAGCTCTATGCCAGAATAGGTTAGTAAACACTTAACTATAACATTAAAGACAAAGGGAAGGAAAGTATCAAAAATAACTATGAACACTTCAATTCAGTCACAAATTCACAACACAGAAAAGAACAAGTTGAGACAATAAAAACTCAGAAGGGGAAGAGGGAAGGGATGGAACCAGCTTAGGCTAATGGAGATAAGAGGCTATCAGAAAATGCACTATCTTATCTGAGATCTCTTACACAAACCTCATGGTAACTACTAAACAAAAAAAATCAGAGCAGAGCCATGAATCATAAATAAAGAGAAAACCATCACAGAAAACCAGCCAACTGAAAAGGCAGTGAGAAATACAAGGGAAAAGAAACAAGGGAAACATAGAACAATTGAAAAACAAGAGAGAAAATGGAAGCATTAAGCCCCCATATATCAATAATCACTCTAAATGTAAATGGATTGAATTCTCCAATCAAAAGACACAGAGTGGTTGGATGGATTGAAAAACAAGATGCAGAGGCCGACCCCATGGCTGAGTGGTTAAGTTCGCACACCCCACTTTGGCAGCCCGGGGTTTTGCCAGTTGGGATACTGGGCATGGACATGGCACCCCTCATCAGGCCATGCTGAGGCAGCATCCCACATAGCACAGCTAGAGGCACTCACAACTAGAATATACAACTACGTACCATGGGACTTTGGGAAGAAGAAGAAGAAAATAAAAAGGTTGCCAACATATGTCAGCTCAAGGCCAATCTTTAAAAGAAAAGAAAAACAAGACCCAACATTGTTAGGTCCAGGAAACACATTGCTGCCTCCAAGAAACACATGTTAGCTCTAAGACACACCCAGGCTCAGAATGAAGGGATGGAAGACAATACTCCAAGAGAACAGCAAGCAAAAGCAAGCAGGTGTTGCCCTATCAGACAAAGAAGACTTCAAGATAAAAAAGACAGTGAGAGACAAAGAGGGGCACTATATAATGATAAAAGAGACATTCCACCAACACCACTTATGAATGTATATGGACCTAACACAGGAGCACCAAAGTACGTAAAGCAACTATTAACAGATCTAAAGGGAGAAATTAACAACAACACAATAATAGTAGGGGACCTCAACACCCCAACACCCCACTTACATCAATGGATAGATCATCCAGACAGAATGTCAACAAGGAAATAGTGGACTTAAATGAAAACGTAGACCAAGTGGACTTAATAGATATATAGAGAACACTTCATCTGAAAACAGCAGAAGACACATTCCTCTCAAGTGCACATGGAACATTCTCCAAAACAGACCATTGGAAAACAAGGCAAGCCTCAATCAATTTAAGAAGACTGAAACACATCAAGCATCTTTTCCAACCATAATGCTATGAAACTAGAAATCAACTACAAGAAAAAAGACAGGGAAGTCACAAATATGTGGAGACTAGCCAACATGCTACTGAAAAAGCATTGGATCAATGAAGAAATCAAAAGATATTTGGAGACAAATGAAAATGAAAATACAACAAATTAACTCTTATGCAATGCAAGAAAAGTGGTCCTAAGAGGGAAATTCATAGGAATACAGGCCCACCTCAACAAATAAGAAAAATCTCAAATAAGTAATCTTAAACTGTACCAAACACAACCAGAAAAAAGAAGAACAAACAAGCAAAAAGTCAGCAGAAGGAGAGAAATAATAAAAATTACAGGAGATATAAATGAAATAAAACCAAAAAAAAGTAGAAAGGATCAATGAACCTAAGAGCTGGTTCTTTGAGAAGATAAACAAAGTGGACAAACCCTTCGCCAGACTTACTAAGAAAAAAAGAAAAGCCTCAAATAAATAAAAGAGAAATGAAAGACGAGAAACTAGAACGGATACCAGAAAAATACAATTAAAATACTATGAAAAACCATATGCCAACAAACTGGATAACCTAGAAGAAATGGATAAATTCTTAGACTCATACAACCTCTCAAAACTGAATCAAGAAGAAACAGAGAGGGGTCGGACCACGGCCGAGTGGTTAAGTTCACACTCTCCACTTTGGTGGCCCAGGGTTTGGCCAGTTCAGATCCTGGGTGCAGACACAGCACCACTCATTAGGCCATGCTGAGGTGGCGTCCCACATGCCACCATCAGAAGGACCCACAACAAAATATACAACTATGTACTGGGGGGATTTGGGGAGAAAAAACAGGAAAAAAAAAAGATTAGCAACAGTTGTTAGGTGCCAATCTTTAAAAAATATATATATAAGAAACAGAGAATCTGAATAGCCTAATCACAGGTAATGACATTGAAAGAGTAATCAAAAACCTCCCAAAAAACAAAAGTCCAGGACCAAATGGCTTCTCTGAAGAATTCTCCCAAACATTCAAAGAAGATTTAATACCTATCCTTCTCAACGTAGTCCAAAGAACTAAACATGGACGCTTCCTAACTCATTCTATGAGGTCAACATCACCCTGATACCAAAACCAGACAAGTACAACACAAAGAAGGAAAAGTAGAAGCCAATACGACTGATGAACACAGATGTAAAAATCCTCAACAAAATATTGATAAACGGACTACAGCAATACATTAAAAGGATCATACACTATGATCAAGAGGGATTCATACCAGGTACACAGGGATGGTTCAGCATCTGCAAACGAATCAATGTGATACACCACATTAACAAAATGAGGAATAAAAATGACATGATCATCTCAATAGATGCAAACAAAGCATTTAAGAAGATCCAATATAAATTTATGATAAAAACTCTCAATAAAATGGGTCAGAAGAAACTACCTCAACATAATAAAGGACATATATGACAAACCCACAGCCAACATCATACTTAATGGTAGCAAACTGAAAACCATCCCTCTGAGAACAGGAACAAGACAAGGGTGCCCACTGTCACCACTCCTATTCAACATAGTACTGGAGGTTTTGGCCAGAGCAATTAGGTTGGAAAAGTAATAAAAGGAACCCAAATTGGAAAGTAAGTAGTAAAATTCTCCCGGTTTGCTGACTACATGACTCTCTATACGTAGAAAACCCTAAAGAATGCTTCAGGAAAACTAAAAGTTACAATCAACAACTACAGCAAAGTTGCAGGGTACAAACTCAACTTACAAAAATCAGCTGTATTTCTATATGCTCATAATGGACTAGTAGAAAGAGAAGTCAAGAATATAATTCCATTTACAACTGCAAAAAAAAGAATAAAATATCTAGTAATAAATTTAACTAAGGAGGTGAAAGACCTACACAATGAAAACTACAAGACACTGTTGAAAGAAACTGAAGAAGATATAAAGAAATGGAGGGGCCGGCCCCATGGCTGAGTGGTTAAGTTTGCACGCTCTGCTTCGGCGGCCCAGGGTTTCCCCAGTTCGGATCCTGGGCACGGAGATGGCACTGCTTGTCAGGCCACGTTGAGGTGGCGTCCCACATGCCACAACTAGAAGGACCCACAACTAAAAACATACAACTATCTACTGGGGGGATTTGGGGAGAAAAAGTAAAAAAAAAAAAAAAAAAAAAAAAGAAATGGCAAGATAGTAAATGTTCATGGATTGGAAGAATAAACATAGTTAAAATGTCTATATTACCTAAAGCAATCTACAGATTCAATGCAATCCCAATCAGAATCCCAAGGACATTCTGCACGGAAATAAAGCAAAGAATCCTAAAATTTATACGAAGGACAAAAGACCCCAAATAGTTAAAGCAATCCTGAGAAAACAGAACAAAGCTGGAGGCATCACAATCCCTGACTTCAAAATATACCATAAAGCTATAATAATCAAAACAGCATGGTACTGACACAAAAACAGACACACAGACCAACAGAACATAAGGAAAGTCCAAAAATAAAACCACACATCTATGGACAGCTAATCTTCCACAAAAGGGCCAAGAATATACAATCAAGAAAGGAAAGTCTCTTCAATAAATGGTGTGGGAACACTGGACAGCCACATGCAAAAGAATGAAAGTAGACCACTATCTTACATGATATACAAAAATTAACTCAAAATGGATTAAAGACTTGAATGTAAGCCCTGAAACTATAAACCTCCTAGAAGAAAATATAGGCAATACACTCTTTCACATCAGTCTTAGCAGCATCTTTTTGAATGCGTGTCTACTCAGGCATGGGAAACAAAAGAAAAAAATAAACAAATGAGACTACATCAGACTAATAAGCTTGTACAAGGCAAAGAAAACCTTGCAAAAAATGAAGACAAGCCGCCAAATGGGAGAAAATATTTGCAAATCATATATCCACATGGGGTTAATTTCCAAACTATATAAAGAACTCATATAGTTCAACAACAAGACAAATAACCCAATCAAAAATTAGGCAGAGGATATGAATAGACATTTTTCCAAAGAAGACAGACAGATAGCCAACAGATACATGAAAAGATGCTCAGCATCACTAATTATTAGGGAAATGCAAGTCAAAACTACAATGTGCTATCACCTAACATCTGTCAGAATGCCTATAATGAACAAGACAAGAAATAATAAGTGTTGGAGAAGATGTAGAGAAAAGGGAACCCTCATATACTGTTGATGGGAATGCAAACTAGTGCAGTTACTATGGAAAATAGTATTGAGATTTCTCAAAGAATTAAAAATAGAAACACCACACAATCCAGCTATCCCACTACTGGGTATTTATCCAAAGAACATGAAATCAAAAATACAAAGAGATCTATGCACCCTTATATTCACTGCAGCATTACTCATAATAGCCAAGACGTGGATGCAACCCAAGTGTCCATCAACTGATGAATGGATAAAGAAGATGTGGTATGTATATATATACATACACACAGGCACACACACACAAACACACAAAGGAATGCTACTTAGCCATTAAAAGAGACAAAATTGTCCCATTTGCAACAATGTGGATGGACCTTGACAGTATTACATTAAGTGAAATAAGCCAGACAGAGAAAGACAAACACTGTATGATTTCACTCATATGTGGAAAATAAACAAACACATGGATAAAGAGAACAGATTAGTGGTTACCAGAAGGGAAGGGAGTGAGAGGGTAGGTGAAAGGGGTAAAGGGGCACATACATATGGTGATGGATAAAAACTAGACTATTGGTGGTGAACATGATGTAGTCTACAGAGAAACTGATATAACAAGGTACACCTGAAACTGTACAATGTTATAAATCAATATGACCTCGATAAAAGAAATTAATTTAAAAAAAGAAAACTAAAAAAAAAGGAGAGAGAAGGAGGTATAGACTACAATTATAGTCTACTATGATTTAGAACACTAAATCACAGTCTCTTATTAAAACTACAGACTGGGCAACTACGGCTGAATACACAATAAAGAGACATTTGTCCCTTTTTCTACTTAAAGAAAGCTGGATGGAGGAGGGTTAAAAGATAATACATTTATTTATTCACACTGAAGTTGCATTTGTGATCAAAATAAATGTCTAATATAAAAAGAAAATAAGTGTTTACAAGATGAAGGATCAACAGGCAGATACAGTGAAACTTGACCATCATTTCATCAGGAACTTCTCTGCCTGATTTGCGTATTGTTATTCAAACAATAAAAACTCCTAGAACTTGTTAAAGAAAAAAGAAGAAAAAAGCTTGGGAGAAGCGTTAACTGGGCTGCTTGGCTGTTTCTTTTTAGTCACTCTTTTTAAGTGTTCAATGTGTACAGTCTGGTAACCACCACCGGAATCAAAATATGGAACATTTCCATCACCACAAAGAAGTATCCTCCTGCCCCCCTGTTAACCTCTTCACCCCCAAATGGTCTCCTATTAGTTTGAAGGACTACAATTGGGACACTTCTTTTTAAGAAGTCAATCCTTTGAACATCTCCTGTATTCCCAAAATAGTTTATTACACTCCATTTGAAAATCTAGTAAAGACAGTATTACTATTAATGCACCCTCTCTGAGCCTATGGTTTCTATAGTCAAAGAAGTACTGAGAAGATGAGCACAATGAGTCACAGTAACCATATTTAAACTCATATTCCTAAATGTGTCTCTCCAGCAAAACTTTTTTTCTGACTGTAACTGGACAAGAATACACTTACACAACGAACAAGAATCTGCTGGGAATGAATTGCTCAAGTTTAAGACTGGAAATAATTTTTTATGTTTTATTGAGAATGATGATTAGAAAAAATTTAAGTGGTAAATTATTCCTTTATTATTATTATTAATAAAATAAGTAAATGATAATAACAACATTTGCCTTGTTATTGCCAAATAATATTACAATTCAGTTAAGGTCATTTGAAGCCATTCTCTTAACAAACAAGAATTGTGTACTTGTTATCTGTTCCTTGCCATCCTCTTTCTTTCACCACAAATTACCTTGCTCAAGAGATCTGGGTCGTTGATCCATCCCAGTTCATGGAGAGTAGGGGTCTGAGCAACTTAACCTGGGGCAGAGCAATGCCTAAGCCAATCAGCATAATGCAGTTCTCGAGCCTTTGTGATCACTTCAGAGATGGGCATGTAACGTAAGCCAATCAAATCAGAATGAACCCAAGATTTTTTCTAAGAATGCTCAGATACAGAACATCTTCCTTCCTAATAGATACAAGTGCAGAAGGTACTGGCAGCCCTAAGTATCTCAAGGTGCCCAGGTGGCTGCCTTGCAATCAATCTGACATCACAGAAAACAGAATGGAAAAAATGTAAAGAAACCAGGTTACTGTTGAAGTTACTGGAACACTGAACTAAGCTTTACCTGAAATCTATACCCTCTTTGGACTTTTCAATTACATTTAGGTTAATAATTTTGTTTATTCCAATTTGAGGCTGGTTTTCTATTACTAACATATAAATTATCATATTTCATTTTGCAAATCTGCATTAGTTTTGTAATGTTTTTTCTTTTTTTTAGTGAGGAAGATTGGCCCTGAGCTAACGTCTGTTGCCAATCTTCCTCTTTTTTTTTTTTTCTCCCCAAACCTCCAGTACATAGTTGTATATCCCAGTTGTAGGTGATTCTAGTTCCTCTACATGGGACGTCACCACAGCATGGCTTGATGAGCAGTGCATAGGTCCATGCCCAGGATCCAAACTGGCAAACCCTAGACCACTGAAACAGTGTGTGTGAACTTAACCACTTGGCCACAGAGCTGTCCCTGTAATGCATTTTTAATATAAAGCTGTAATATAGACAAGGTTGTTAGTATTTGCATTATGAATCCACGTTCTATTAATTTAAGTTTCTCTGAGGCTAAAGTCTTTTACTTATTCTCAGGCAGATTCCCTTTTTTTTTTTTTTTTTTTTTAGAAAGATTAGCCCTGAGCTAACATCCATGCCCATCTTCCTCTACTTTATATGTGAGATGCCTACCACAGCATGGCTTGACAAGTGGTGCATAGGTCTGCACCAAGGATCTGAAACGGTAGAACCCCAGGCCACAGAGAAGCAGAACCTGCAGCACCACCAGGCTGGCCCCTCAAGGCAGATTTCTTGGTTTCCTTTTTCTTTCCTTTGTGGTAAGGATTATATGAATTTTGGTTTTACTGTCATAGAAACGTGGAGTCTAAAAAACATATTCAACCATCATTTGACATTTTCTTTGTATATCAACAATAAATGGTAATATTATAGTTTAGTTTCATACACTAAGTTCCTACTTGTTTACATATATAGGCTGCTTTGTGTCTTAAGTCTGTGGGGGATCAGAATTAGCCATCCCAAAATGTGTCTCTTTGGCTTGATTTTTTTTTCTTTTTTGAGGAAGATTAGCCCTGAGCTAACTACTGCCAATCCTTCTCTTTTTGCTGAGGAAGACTGGCCCTGAGCTAACCCATGTCCACCTTCCTCTACTTTATACATGAGATGCCTACCACAGCATGGCTTGACAAGTGGTGCACAGATCCACACCCAGGATCTGAACCGGCAAACCCCGGGCCGCCGAGAAGCAGAACGTGCAAACTTCACTGCTGCGCAACAGGGCCAGCCCCTGGCTTGATTATTTTTAAGAAAAAAAGACTCTGAAAGAAACTCTGACCTTCTCCCTAACTGCCTAAAAGAATTTAAGATAGAAGGCCTGTCACCAGCACTGGCCATCACCATAGATAACTCTGGGTATGACTGGCTGGGAGGATCCTTGCTAAGCAGATCCCAGGTTATCTGTAGATGGCCCAGCAAACATTTGTTAATCAAACATTTGCTTTCCCATCTCCATGTAAATTTCCTTCCTTTCCTTTGAAGACCCAAACTACTACCACCAACATCCTTCTTTGTCTTTAGCTGAAGACGGTATTGAAGGTGGTGGCTAGAGCCATTTTGGCGAGTTACTCAGTTTTCCTGGGTTTCTCCCACGTATAAATGTTATTAAACTTTGTTTGATTTTCCCCTGTTATTCTGTCTCATGTAAATTTAATTCTTAGACCAGTCAGAAGGACCTAGAGAGTAGAGGAATAGTTCTTCCTCCCCTACACTGTGATATTGTTATTTATATGAAATGTATATTTGATCTTCATCCCATCTGGGAACAGAGCTCCTAAAACCCTTGGAATTTCCTAAGTGAGGAGACGAATAAGGGTATCTTTTGTTAGGTTAATGAGGTGAGTTTTGGAAAGCCCCCAGATAACCTAAGGATGAGGACTGGTTGCAAGGGGAACCAACGAGGTAATCAGAGGATAGGAACTTTCAGTCCCATCCCCCAACTCCAAGGAGGGGAGAAGGGCTGGAGACCAAGTTCAATCACCAGTGGCCAATGATTTAATCAATCATGCCCATGTAATGAAGCCTCCATAAAAATCCAAACGGACAGGGTTCAGAGAGCTTCCAGGTTGGTGAACACATGGGAATTTGGGGGGAGTGGCTCACCCACAAAAGATGAAAGCACCCATCCCCTCCCACGTATCCTGCTCTATCTATCCTTGTCTTCCATCTGGCTATTCTTGAGTTCTATCCTTTTATAAGGTTGAAATAAATTTCTAGGCCCAAGATGGAGCCACTCCTGCCCAGAGTGCTCCATCAATAAACCAAAGTTTCATGTTCCTGTGTATGGTCCACTTGCCCAGAAATGCAGTACATCCAGTCTGCTACTCTTCAAATGCCCAGCCAACTCTATACCTATTTCCTTGTTCCTTAGTCATTCTAAATAAGATCAGATATGCAAGCCCAGCCAGTCATGCTCTGTTTCTGCTTTGCCCCCTTCTAACACTCCAGAAAACTCACTCTTGACCAAAATCCCCTGGGAAGAGTGCTCCACTGCTTGTGAGGCACTGTATTCCCTCAATCCATGCATTGTTTTCCCTTAAATACAGGACATCAAAATTGTTACTAAATTGGAGAAGGGGCGGAGGAAAATGGCTGGGTGAGCTGACCTGGGACTCTCTCCCCTCAAAATACAACAAAGGATTGGAAAAACTGAACTTCAGAGAATAAATCTAATGCCAACACGTTAGAGACCTACAATACCAAAAAGGCAGAGAACAGAGACCTTGCTGCTGGCCTCGGAGGAGCTGGAACGGGGTAGGAGAGAATGTCGCTCCCTCCCCTAGAGTCTGCGTGCGATCCCTGCTGTGCGGTCGAGAAGGAGCAGGGGAGGGGCCGTACGACCGGGGAATCATCCAGGACTCCCGTCACTGGTACAGTGGAAACCCGCTGACAGGGGAAAGCTTCATTGTGCGGGTACCCCATAAACCTGGGGCCTCGGGAGACCAGAGAACAGAACTGACAGGAATCCAGACTGGTGCATGAGAAAAGCAGCCCCTCCCACACGGAAAAGCACACTGGGCACAGCCATCTTGCCCGAAGGCGAAGAGATCAGAACACGCGGCTCCCGACCCCCATCTAGTGGCGACAGGCTGTAACTGCAACTGAATTCTACCACCATGCGAAAAAACTGCTCCTCTACCATCCAGAAATTTATAAAAGCCCCAGACCAGAAGGAAAACAATAAAAACATAGAATTAAGTCCTGAGGACTTGAAATTAGGTAAACTAAGTGAAAATGAGTTCAGAGCAGCTATAATCAAAAAACTCAATGAGGTAGAGAGAAAGATAGAGAAATAAGCCAATGAGTTCTGGAGTTACTTCACAAAAGAGATTGAAATTATAAAGAAGAATCAAACAGAATTACTAGAGATGAAAAACACAATGGACCAGATAAAACAGAATACGGATTCCGTGAATGCCCGTGTAGACATCATAGAAGAGAAAATTAACATAATTGAAGATAGACAGGCTGAATGGCTCCAGACAGAGGAAGAGAACTAAGAATTTTAAAAAATGAGGAAAATCTCCGAGAGACGGTGGATTCAATGAGGAGTAAGAACTTAAGGATCATAGGAATTCCCGAGAACATGGAAAAGGAAAATGGAGCAGAAAGTGTGCTTAACGAAATTATAGAAGAAAACTTCCCAAATCTAGGGATTGACGGAGAAATGTGTGTAGAGGAAGATTTCAGATCTCCTAGATTTGCCAATGTAAAAAGACCTACTGCAAGGCACATAGTAGTACAAATGGCAAGAAGGAAAGACAAAGAAAGAATACTCAGGAAAGCAAGAAAGAAGAGAATAACCTACAAAGGAGCTCCTATCAGACTTTCAGCAGATTTCTCTACAGAAACCTTACAAGCTAGGAGAGTATGGAGTCACATATTCAAAGCTTTAAAAGATAAAAATCTTCAGCCAAGAATACTCTATCCAGCAAGAATTTCCTTCAGATATGAGGGAGAAATTAAATCTTTTGCAGACAAACAAAAGTTAAGGGAATTTGTAACTAAAAGCCCTCCAATACAAGAAATCCTCAAGAAGGCTCTCATACCTGAAAAAAGAAAAAAGGGAGAAAGGGGTCACAAACTACAGACTAGGGAGACCGATGGATAGAACCAGAACAGGATAGCAAATATTCAACTATAGCATTAGGGTAAAGGTAAGGAAACTACCAAAGCAAGGACGATCTTATCACTCTAACTACAAATTCACAACACGAGTTGGAATAAGAAATGAAAATAATTATTTAGGAGGGGAAGAGCAAAGGGTCTAAATCAGTATAGGCCAAGTAAGTAAGAGACCACCAGAGAATAGACTATATTATACACGAGATTCTAAATACAAACTTCAGGGTAGCCACTAAACTATAAAACAGAACAGAGCCACAAAACATACATAAGGAAAACTCTAAGAAACCCAGCATAAGAAATTGCAGTATTAAATGGGTAGGCTAAAGCACACAGGAAAAGAAATGCAGGAAAACATGATAATGAGTGACAGATTGACAGCATTAAGTCCACATGCATCAATAATCACTCTCAATGTAAACGGATGGAACTCTCCAATAAAAAGACACAGAGTGGCAAAATGGATTAAAGAACAAGGTCCAACAATTTGTTGCCTCCAGGAAACACACCTCAGCCCCAAGGACAAACACAGGCTCAGAATGAAGGGGTGGAGGACAATACTTCAAGCTAATAGGAAGCAAAAAAAGGCAGGTGTTGCAATTCTTATATCAGACAAAGTGGATTTCAAAATAAGACAGGTACAGAGAGACAGAGAGGGACAATATATAATGATCAAAGGGACACTTCATCAAGAACAAATAACGCTTATAAATATCTATGCACCCAACACAGGAGCACCAAGATTCATAAAGCAACTATTAACAGACCTAAAGGAAGATGTTAAAAACAACACAATAATAGTAGGGGACCTCAACACCCCACTCACATCAATGGACAGATCATCCAGACAGAAAATCAACAAGGAAATAGTGGAGTTAAATGAAAAACTAAAACAATTGGACTTAACAGACATATATAGATCACTTCACCCTAAAACAGCTGAATACACATTCTTCTCAAGTGCACATGGAACATTCTCAAGTATAGACCACATGTTGGGAAACAAGGCAAGCCTCTACAAATTTAAAAAAAATTGAAATAATAACAAGCATCTTCTTTGATCATCATGCTATAAGGCTAGAAATTAATTACAAGAAAAAAGCTGAGAAAGGCACAAAGATGTGGAGACTAAACAACACACTACTGAACAAGCAATGGATCACTGAAGAAATTAAAGAAGAAATCAAAAAATACCTGGAAACAAATGAAAATGACAAAAATATCTAAAACTAATAGTAACAAATGTTGGAGAGGTTGTGGAGCAAAAGGAACCATCATACACTGCTGGTGGGAATGCAAACTGGTGCAGCCACTATGGAAAACAGTATGGAGATTTCTCAAAAAATTAAAAATAGAACTACCATACAATCCAGCCATCCCATACTGGGTATCTATCCAAAGAGCTTGCAGTCAGCAATCCCAAAAGTCCTATGTACCCCAATGTTCATTGCAGCATTATTTACAATAGCCAAGACGTGGAAGCAACCTAAGTGCCCATCAACAGATGAATGGATAAAGAAGATGTGGTATATATATACAATGGAATACTACTCAGCTGCAAAACAGAACAAAATCATTCCATTTGCAATAACATGGACGGACCTTGAGGGAATTATGTTAAGTGAAATAAGCCAGCTAGAGAAGGATAATCTGTGTATGACTCCACTCATATGAGGAATTTAAAAATGTGGACTAAGAGAACAGTTTAGTGGATACCAGGGGAAAGGTGGGGTGGGGGGTGGGCACAAAGGGTGAAGTGGTGCACCTACAACACGAATGACAAACATTAATGTACAACTGAAATTTCACAAGATTGTAACCTATCATTAACTCAATTTAAAAAAAAGTTACTAAATTGTTTTAGTTTTGTCCTTTGACAATAATAATCTAGTAAGTAAAATAGTACTTACTAGTAGTACTAATACTTTATTTTTTTTTTTTTTAAAGATTTTTATTTTATTTTTTTTTTCCTTTTTCTCCCCAAAGCCCCCCAGTACATAGTTGTGTATTCTTCGTTGTGGGTTCCTCTAGTTGTAGCATGTGGGACGCTGCCTCAGCGTGGTCTGACGAGCAGTGCCATGTCCGCGCCCAGGATTCGAACAGACGAAACACTGGGCCGCCTGCAGCGGAGCGCGCGAACTTAACCACTCGGCCACGGGGCCAGCCCCCAATACTTTACTTTATTAGTACTAGTAAAATAGTAAGTAAAATGTTTCTCTGAGTTCTGTGAGCCCCTCTAGCTAATTAATTGAACCCAACAAGGGGATCCTGGGAATCTGATCTATAGCTGGTTGATCAGGAGCACAAACGACAACCTGAACTTGCAACCAGCATCTGAAGTGGGGGAAGGGGCAGTCCTGTGGGACTGAGACCTCAACATGTGGGATCTAATACTATCTCCAGGTAGATAGTATCAGAATTGAGTTAACTGCTGGGTGGTGTTGGAAAACTCACACTGTGGACTTGCCCTATGCATCTCTTCCATTTGGCTGTTCCTGAGTTGTAGCCTTTAAAATGAACTGGTATACACTAAAAAAAAAAAAAAGATGGTGTCTTAGGCTAGGTTCTCCCAAAAGCAAGCCCAAGACAAAGGCTTATAAGCAGGGTATTTGAAAAGTGACGTCAGAAAAGTTGGAGTGAGGGATGAGGGAGTGAAACAAGGAAGGAGAAAAGCCTATAAAAACGTGTTATTGAGTTGGCCATGATTATAGATGATACTGCTCATTCCCACCACTACAGGTGACCTTTGATCAAACTTTTCAGGAAACCTCATAAAATGTGCTTCAGAGCTCCCTGTCTAAAAGACAAAAGAGAAAGAATTTATACATTGACTACTGTCCCCCATTGCAAGAAGTACACAGTATGGGCCTTGATGAGAGATGCTGTCAAACTGTAACTGACCAAACCCTGTGTGGAACCCGATGCAGCAACAGCGGCTAGTGTGAGAGGTGGGGAAAATGGAATTTAAAGTAGCACCCAAGAGGTGTCTTCATACACAAAGTTAAATATAAACTGTACAATTATTTCCAAAAGCAAATGACTTTAAACTACTCACGTCAGGTTTTCCTCTCTAACTGAGAAACTAGTATATGACTTCATTCTAATATAATAAATTAACTCTGTTAAAAACACTAATTCTTTTAAATAGCTAGTTTCTTAAATACCAACACATATAAACTAGTTCTCAGGCCAATAAATACTAAGACATGTATTACCCTTGTTAAATGATGAAGATACTATATATGTAAGCATTCATTTTGATCTTGTCTGCTAGATATGAACAAGATGGGGTCCAGTCTATGGCCAAAAACTATGACTGATCCACACTGAGATTACTATTTTCTTCCAAATGTTAGCAATGTTTTTTTTCCTGGAATGGATGCTAGAATGAAAGATTCTGAATTACTTTTTTTTTTGGTCAGTAATTTTTAAATGTCTCATAATTCAGGCCTCTAGCCAACATAAACCTATACTATAATTATTTTGTTGGATAGCTAACAGATTTTATGCACTGACATAGATATCAGAGTAAAAGTTTCTGAGAAAAATTTGTCTTGGCTATTGATATATTAATACTGATTAGCCCTCTGGCCAGCAAAAATGTTTAGTTACAGTATGGTGCCAGAATAAATACTGAGTTTTCCTTAACTATTACACCAATCATCCTCTCTTTAAATCCAGAAACCTCAGTTTCATATGTGATTCATCTCTCTCCATCAATAAGCACCACTTTACTAGCAACTGTATCTTTTCAGTTTTATCAAACACTTCTCATACCAGGAACCCTACAACATCCCACTGGCACTGCCTTTAACCTAGGCCCTCTATAGACCTTGCCTAAATTTCAACATTGCTGCTCATTTTTTTCAGACACAATAAATCCTGTACATAGCATCAGAATTATATTATTTACACAAATCCGACTATGGTATTTTTCTACTTAAAGTCGGCCTAGCTTCCAATTATGTACAGGATAAAATCCAAAAGCCTTAGCTTTTGAAACATAACGGACATTGAGTCTAGTTGGAACTCACTATATCTCCTCAAATCTCAGATGCCATGAATTCTACGATACATTCCAATTTCTCATGATGACTGCAAGACACAATCAGTTGTAAGATTCATGCTAATTTCAGAGATATTAAAAAGGGAAGAAATGTGCATGCTAAAATCATTGAAATACCATGCCTCTCTAACTTTACCTCTTTAAAATACACAATCTATTTTCTAATCATGATACCTCACTGTTCCCTGAGAAAGACTCAAAGTCCTTCCCCTACTTCTTAGGCCTCACAAACTCCCATTCATCTTTTCAAAATTTCTCATATCCCACCTCTCTTAGGAAATCTTCCCTACCAAACTCATACCCAAGGGTTACCATGTAAGGCTACACAACCTGTCCCTTGCATAACTCCAGAAGGTGCTGTTCACAATGTGAATGATAGCTCCTACAGTTGTGTATTAAGGAAGGCACTGCTGTCCTCCCTTCCAAAGTTTTATTCATTCCCTCACCCTAGGTTCTCTAAGTTCTTTGATAAACTTTTCAATTGATTTTACGAGTTGCTTTATACTTTATCTCAATCAACTGATCTCAATCACCTAAACATAAAGGGTAAAGATTTTTTTAAATATTAATTACATTTGTATTCTCAATGACTAGTATATGATAATCACAGACTTTGATCAATTTTGCGATTCTATGTTCTGCTTTTCTATCAACAGACTGCTGCTTCTCTCAAGTTCCCATAGATCAGGGCTGAGTCTAGAGTAAAGTTAGATTTTAAAGGTACTTACATCAAAGGTGAAATGATAAAACACTAAGTCAAGATAGGTTGTGATAAATTAAAAATTAATATTGCACTTCCTAGAGCAATCACTAAAATCTGATAATACAACAAAGTACAGCTAAAAATTGTATAGCAACGTATAGCTATAAAATGAAAAATTAAAATATACCCAATTTAGAAAAAAAGGCAGCAAAGACAAAACAACATACAGGATAAATGGAAAACAAAAGGATGTTATACTTAAACCTAATCATATTAGTAGTTACATTAAATGTAAATGGATTAAACACTCTCTAAAAGATCAAGATTTAAACTGCCACACAGTCACACTGGATTAAAAAAGACAACAACAAATTAAATGCTATTTCCTAGAGACACACTTTAAATATAAGGCCATAGAGAATTTGAAAATAAAAGGTTGGATAAAAAGATATACCATGCAAACATTAAATCATAAGAAACCTGTGGTGGCTAAATTAATATCAGACAAGGTAGACTTTAAAACAAGGAGAATCACCAGATACAAAAGAATTTCACTAAAGAAAAAATAAGTCAATTCATCAAGAAAATAAATGGCTTCAAAATAGAAAAAAATTGGAGAGAAACAAAAGAAAGACAAATGCACAACCTTAATTTTAACACCACTCTTCAATATGGTAAAACAGACAGACACAAAAATGAGTAAGGAGGCACATTACTAGATAGTTATCTTAGAGAAATGAAAACTTAAGTTCAGGGGCCAGCCCCATGGCCAAGTGGTTAAGTTCGTGTGCTCCGCTTCGGCGGCCCAGGGTTTCACCGGTTCAAATCCTGGTCAAGGACATGGCACCACTCATCAAGCCACCATGAGGCAGCATCCCACATGCCACAACTAGAAGGACCCACAACTAGAAATACACAACTATGTACCGGGGGGCTTTGGGGAGAAAAAGGAAAAATAAAAGCTAAAAAAAAGGAAGAAATCTATCATAACATTAATAAAAAAAAAAAAAAAAAGGAAGAAAACTTAAGTTCACAAACAAACCTGTACAGAAATGTTCATAACAGCTTCATTTGTAATAGTAAAAAACTCCAACTGTCCTTCAACGGTGAAAAAATAAGCAAACTGTGGTACACCCATACAATGGACTAACAGTCAGCAATAAAAAGGAATGAACTATGACACAATAACTTGGATGGATCTCAAAGGCATTATGCTGAGTGAAAATAAAACCCATATCTACATGTTACACACTGTATGATTCCATTTATATAAGACTCTCAAAGTGAGAAAATTACATCAACGGAGAACAGATCAGCAGTTGCCAGGGGTTAAGGGTGTGAGGACAGTATGACCACAATGGATAACACAAAAGAGTTTCTTTGCAGTAACAGAACAGTTTAGTACCCTAACGTGTTAATGGTTACACAAATCTGGACACAACAAAATTTCATGGAACTATACACCACTACCACCCAATAAAAAACAGTGTATGCAAAAACTGGAGAAATTCTAACATCTGTAGTCAAATTAATAGTACTATACCAACATCAATTTCCTGTTTTGGGTAATATATTATGGTTATGTAAGACTTATCTTACATAAATTGGGGGAAGTTGGATGAAGAGTGCACCAGAACTCTGTACTATTTTTGCAACTTTTTGTGTCTTAAAGAATTTTGAAAGAAAGAAAGAGTAGGGATATAAAAAAATGTTTAAAAAATAATTAGGGTGACATCACCAGGAATGGCAGAATAAGGGCCTCCAAAAATCCTCTCTCCCATACAAGCAGTAAGAACACTAGCAAAAAATGTCAAAATCAACTTTTTCAGAACTCTATTAACCAAAGGCTTGCAACAATCTGAGAAGCATTTATTCAAAAAAAAATGGCTGAATCTCAGTAAAAACAGCAAGCTTTGTGGCATTTTAACTTACCCTATTCCCGCTCCCCTCTTCCAAGCTCCAAGATAGCCTTAAAAAGCAAAAAGCCTAACACAGTAGAAACCAGGAGCCTAGCAACCACTGGAGGGGTCAGATCAGGATTGGAACTCTTTCAAAGCCCCATTTTCAGAGAACTGCTATTATTTGAGCTTACTGGCAGTTCCCTAAAAACCCTACTCCAAAGGCTTCTCATTATTTGACCTGACTCAGAGCCTGCCCAATGCTAACAGCCTTTTCTCCCAGGTGTGTTTGTCAAAATCAATCAGCTGCAATTGTTTAACATCCCAGCTGTCTAAAGCAGTTGGGGTAAACAACAAGATAACCAAAAAACTTAAAAGTAAAAATGGGGTATCAGATGTCCATAAGAGGTTTTGAAAAGTTCTGAATATCCCTGAGAATCTAGAAGGCCACATACATGTGCCCACGGCTGTGGGCATGCTCAAGAAAGACCTTAAAAGGTCCTAAGCAATCATTTCTGAGCATGAGACTCTGACAAGCAGGAAATAAAGGCTATGGCACAGTTGTTAAGCCTGGCTGAGTGTTGAAGGTATGCCTCACTGAACACACAGAGCCTCTCAGCAAAGACTAGGAGAATTAAGTATTGGCAAGAATGTAGAGAAACTGGAATCCTCATACACTGCTGTTGGAAATATAAAATATTGCAGTTAGCTTAGAAAAAAGCTTGGCAGTTCCTCAAAAAAGTAAACATAAAATTACCACATGACCTAGTAATTCCACTCCTGAGTACATACCCAGGAGAAATGAAAACACGTGACAACACAAAAACTTATACATGAACGTTCATAGTAGCATCACTCATAGTAGACAAAAAGTGGAAATAAAAATGTCCATCACCTGATGAATGGATAAACAAAATGTGGTATATACATACAATAGAATATTATTCAGCCACAAGAAGGAATTAAATACTGATACGTGCAACAACATAGACGAACTTTGAAAACATACCCCATGAAAGACGCCAGACACAAAAGTCCAAATATTACATGATCCTACTTATGAAATGTCCAGAATACGGCAAATTCACAGAGACAAAGTAGATTAGTGGTTGCCAGGGGATTGGTGGGAGAAATGGAGAGTGACTGCTAACAGGCGTGAGGTTTCCTTCTGAGGTGATGAAAACGTCCTAGAATTAGATGGTGGTGGTGGCTGCACAACCTATGAAAAACCACTGAGCTGTACAGTTTAAAATGGCATATTTTATGTATATGAATTATATCTCAATTAAATAATAAATTAGTAGTAATAATTAAGTAAATAAAACAAACTATTTGATATAATTGCTATTTTTGGAAAACTACACCCAACACTGCAATATTCATTTACTTAATGAAAGATGTGCAAAACATCTACAGTGAAAACCTCAAAATACTGCTAAGCAAAACTAAAGACTTCAAAAAGACATTAACATTCACCAAAACAGACCACAGGCCAGGCCATAAAACTAATCTCAGTAGGTATCAAAGAACTGAAATAATAGACAATATATTCTCTGTATATACAATATAGATGAGTTTACAATGTATAAACAATACATTCTCCCATCATGGAATTAAATTGAAAATCATTGTTTTAAAAATAACTAAAAATCGGGGCCGGCCCAGTGGCCGAATGTTAAGTTCGCGCGCTCCACTTGGTGGCCCAGGGTTTCACCAGTTCAAATCCTGGGCGCGGACATGGCACCGCTCGTCAGGCCAGGCTGAGGCGGCATCCCACATGCCACAACTGGAAGGATCCACAACTAAAACTACACAACTAGGTACCAGGGGGCTTTGGGGAGAAAAAGGAAAAAAATAAAATGTTTAAAAATTAAATAAATAAAAATCCCCAAGTAATTAGAAATTAAACAATTAACTTCTAAATGACCTGTGAATCAGAGAAGTCACAATAGAAATTAGAACATAATTTGAACTAAACACACATATCAAAATTTGTATGATTCAATTAAAGAAGTACCCAAAGGGGAACATTTTATATATGAAATGCATATATTAGAAAACAAGAAAGGTTTAAAATCAATGATCTAAACTTCTAACTCAAAAAAACTAGAAAAGAACAAATTAAATCCAAAAGAATAGAGGCAAGGAAATAAGATGAGAGCAAAATAAATGAAGTAGAAAACATTACCAAAACAGAAGTTCAACAAAATCAAACTCTGAGTTTTTGAAAAGATTAATACAATTGATAAACCTCTAGCAAGACTGATCCAAAAAAGTTATAAAGGAAAAAAAGAGGTAGCAATATCAGGGATGAAAAGGGGGACATAAAAACAGTGCCCACAGACAATAAATGGATACTAACGGAATATTATAAGCAACTTTATAACTACTCAACAATTTAGAATAAACTTCTTTAAAAATGCAACTTCCCACACTGACACAGGATAAAATGGAAAATCTGAATAATCATACATCAGTTAAAGAAACTGAATTTGTAATTTGAAACCTTCCACCTCTTCACCCAAAAAACATTCCAGGCCCAAGTGGCTTCACTGTTGAAGTCTATCAAAAATGTAAAGAAATAATATCAATCTTACAAAGCTACAATAATTAAGACAGTGCGGTACTGGGATAACAATATACAAATATATCAAAGGATTGGAATAGTGAGTCCAGCAAAAGACCTATACCTATCTAATCGGTTGATTGAGAAACCCTTACACCATAGCAAAAAATTAATTTAAGATGAATCATAGACCTAAATGTGAAAGCTAAAACTATAGTTTCTAGAAGAAAACAGAAGAGAATAGAGGTAAGGAAAGATTTCAAAGAAGACAATAGTTAACAACCATAAAATAAAATAAATTAAATCAATGCATTTGACCTCATCAAAATTTAAAACTTCTCCTTCCAAAAGACATTGAGAAAATGGAAAGGCATAGATCAGACAAGGAGAAAATATTTGCTACATATGTAAATGTGTGTGTGTGTAAAATCTGACAAATAACTTGCATCCAGAATATAAAAAGAACTACAAATCAGCAACAAAAAGATAACTCAATCAAAATATAGGTAATAAACCTGAACTGACAGTTCAAAAGAAAGATAAGCAAATGGACTATAATCACAACATCATTAGCCATCAAGGAACTACAAACTAAAGCCACGATAAAATATAACTACACACTCACCAGAATGGTTAAAATCAAAAATACAAAACATTGTCAAGAATGTGGAATAACAAGAACTCTTATAATAGCCCCAGTGGGAACGTCGAATGGGTTCAGTTTTCCATTTTTGAAAAAGTTTGGTGGTTTCTAAAGTTAAACATACATCTACCCTAGGACACAGCAACACCACATCTAGGTATTTACCCAAGTCCACATAAAGGCTTATACAAAAATTGCAACAGCAGCTTTCCTAATAGTAACCAAAAAGTAGAAACAACTTAAAGTCCAACAACAGAACTGTTGTTATAACACACTGTTACTCGGCAATGAAAACCAACTACTGATACACACTTCAAAATGGATGAATCTCAAAATTATTATTGAACAGAAGTAATCAGATACAGTGTACTTACTGTACAATTCCATTTACATGAAGTTCTAGAATAGGCAAAACTAATCTCTACTGATAGAGGTTAGAAAAGGGTTGCCTGGGTTGGGCAGGGAGTGGGATTGATTTTGAAAAGAGGCAGGAGAAAACTTTCCGGCAAGTTGAACAGGTTTGTATGTTAACCTGGGTGGTATTTACACAAATATATAGATAGCCAAAATTGAGTGAACTTAAGATCTGTGATTTTACTGTATGTAAATTATACTGTTGGCATTTTTTTTTAAGTGAACAGACTAGAGAAATATTTGTGTCCCTTAGGCTACGTAAGGCCAATACTTGCATTCGTATTCTAGATCCTATGCCTTCTTGTATACTCAAGGAAATTATCTCCTCCCTCTGTCCAGCATCATCTATTTTTTGGCTTTCTATTGGATCATTCTTTTCAGCATACAATATGTTGAAATTTCAGACTCCTCCCCAAAAAAACCCTCAATTCCACATATATCTCCAACTACTATTATTTACTTGCTCCCCATTACAGCAAAACACTTCTAAAAGACTGTCTACACTCTGTTAAACGGCAAGTGCCCCTAAACTAGATAAAATTGTTCATTTTAAATTCACTTTTTCAAGAACACATGTGTGACATAATGACTAACATTTATATAGCAATTTGCAGCTCATAAAGCATTTTTATATATGTTATCGCCTTTAAATCCTCACCATACCCCTATAGGACAGGTATTGCTATTATCCCTGTTTACAGAAACAAGAAGTTCAGAAAGGTTTTATAACCTGCCAAAGGTCAGACAACAAACAAATGATTCCTAACTTCAAACAATGTGCTTTCTTGTTCAATACACTACAGTTAGACACTCAGAACTCTCTTAATAAAAATGACCAATGAAAATTATCCAAATCTGGCCAGAACAGGCCAATATTTCATTATCTTATGATCCTACTTCAAAGAACGTTTCAATGACCAAAATCTACCACAAGAAAATTATTGTAGTGTGTAAGCAGGTGACCAGATAATTTATTATCCAAACAGGACACTTTTGAGAGCAAAGAGCGAGCTATTAATAATTATGCAGAATAACAGGCATGACCCAGGATTGTTCTGGGCAAACTGGGACATACATTGATCCTTTTCATAAGTTAGCTTTGCTATTTGAAAATAAGAATCCATACTTATGTTTTATTACAGTATCTTTTAAAATAATTTAACCGGTTAGGTATGAAGAGGTAAAGAGACATGATTGTTAACCAATGTTACAGGAAAGGGTTAACATTCAAAGAGTCTAGACAACCATTATGGTGCCATTTTATCTCTGACAGTTCTGCTTAATGTAGCAATACTGTGGCTGGAAAGACGTGGATTGAGAAAATCTTATATGCTTTTTCAAACAAAGATGACCTATTTATAAATACGAGCATTAGCAGTTCACAACATTGCAGAGTTCTGTAAGAAAAGGATTCCTGTTTTAGTTCTTCAAAATTTTTTATAAATGAAACAATTCAATTTTATTTTAAAAGCTCATTTGCCTCACTAAGACATCCCACAGCATAAAGTTTGCAAAGCAATCTGAAATTTACAATTCTTATAAAAGACACAGGTCATGAAACAAGTTTGAAAATCTGCTTAAAGGTTCTAAAGAAACCAATTCAACAAAGTAAGGCAGTTTCAATCTTAGCCAGATTTTAGTCTCTATATGAATGTTCTCGACCTGAGTGGCTTGGCAGATCCTATTGGACGCATCTCAAAAAGTTTTGAGTCTTAGGAGAAAAACACCCCAGGACCCCACCCACAGCCCACATAAATTTTCCAATGTGGGCCCAACCCACAGAAGCCGTTCCAGAATCATCATGTAGGGCACAATCATGTTGAGTCCCAGAATAGACTTAGACCAAATCTGACCTGTCTGGGCAGGCCAAAGAATAGGGCTCCTCAGCTCTACAGCAAATACTCTCCCTGTCTCCCTATCTCATTTTCCCAGTCTTTCCTGGCATAAACTCAAACTGTAAGCAATGCCCAAATCAGACCAGATACTGATGTTAGGAAAACAAGGCAATATTCATAGGGATATTCTGAAATAGTGTTGCTCAGTGAAAAGTGCATAAAGTAAGAGTCAGAAGACCTAAGTTCTATATTAAGCTCTACTACTGCCTAAATAAGACACATCACTTCACTTTGGGCCTCAAAGTCCAGTATAAAGAAAAAGAGTAAAATGCTGTCTAAGATTCTCTTCTAGTCCTGACATTCTACATTTTCCTCTGTCTCTTGAATTTAACTCAAGCATCAACTTTCCTATTGGGCCGATTAAAAATGACAAAAGCATCAATTTGCCAAATATGTTCTATCATTTCCCAAATGAAGACCAGATGGAATCTGGTATACGTGACAAGGATAAAAGTTGTTCTTCAAGGATAATTGGTTTTAGGGGCTGTAAATTTAGACTCTTCATCAGTAATGATGTAGCAGAATAGAATACAAATAATAAAAGTCAGAGGGAAGTATGTCCAGCCAAATTCATTCAAAGGTCTTAAGTTTCTGAAAAAATTCTTTTGATTTAAGCCATTATTTAGGATTCCTAGTAGTTGAATCCTACACTGGAAAAGGCATTGAACCAAGTGTCTAGAGATCTGGGCTCTAGTTCAAGATATGCAACTATCTGTGCGAACTTGAACAAATCATGGTATCTCTTGGCTTCAGTTTCTTCAACTGTAAAATGAGGGAATTATCTAGGTAAGTTTGCTTCCTGCTTAAAAATTTAAGATTTAAACATTTCTTTTCAGACGACACCATTCTCTAGGGGGCTAAAACTGTTTTTAACAAGAGAATACTGATTTATAAAATGCCTTAAAATTTAAAAGCACTTTCATACCTACTCAACAACACCATCACTCAGTATTTCATTAAACAAATGTCCAGAGAAGAGAAAAAGACCCTCAACTAGAACCCAGGTATGTAGATGACTGGTCCTCATTGGTTTCCAATCCTATATTCTGTCACAGTCATTGCAAAGAGTCACATATTACTATATTTACAACAATTATTTTAAGTGTAGTGTAAAAAACAACATTGGACACAGTCATATTTTGATAAATTATGATCTTGATCACTCTCCACACCAGTAAAAGTGGGTCAATAATACCTATCTTTTGCACTACTGTTAAGACTGGGCACAAAATGGGAACATGCCTAACATCATGATTGTGAAAACTAAAGGTATGACATAATTGCATTAAATGCTGTCCTCACTGGGAACTGGCTGGTATCTGTAGGATTACCAACTCATTCAAAACTGTCACCACATATATAGGGCTGCTTCAACTTCAACAGTCTGCCTATCTACTCCTAAATCTAAGTTATCAAGTTCCTTGGAGGACTAGAGGAAAGCAAAAGAGTTACTATAGTTGTCTCTCACAATACTTTCCAATTTTTGTCCATAGAAGCAGTTTTTTCAGGAAATTTAAGTACTATACTGTTTCTGTCTGCATCACGCAGAGCATTAGATTATGGATATCTGGATTCAATTCCTAACTCTGCCACTAACTGACTGTGCCCAAGGCACTCAACTTGTCTTGGTCTTAGTTTCCTCAGGTGTAAAATGTGGTAGCTGGTTTAAATGACATCTATAAATCTTTTTTTCCAGTCACGTCGCTGTAGTTCAAGACTATGTAAAATGCAGACTAACATCTGAAGAAACAAGCATAAATGATAAATGTTAACTATTGGCAGTTATCTATCCCTCCATAATAAGTCAAATAAGGCTGGTGTCAACCTTTAAGACAGTCTTGAAAACAACCACCACTCAACCCCTACATTAAAAGATACACCCTGGGCCGGCCTAGTGGTTAAGTTCGTGGACTCTGCTTTGGAGGCCCTGGGGTTGCAGGTTCCGATCCCAGCAGATCCCAGCATGGACCTACGCACCACTGATCAAGCCATGCTGTGGGAGCATCCCACATACAAAACAGAAGAAGACTGCCACAGATGTTAGCTCAGGGCCAATCTTCCTCACCAAAAAAAAAGGGGGGGGGGGGTACCCTGTTGTCACTTACCAAACAGCAGAAGCATCAGATTGTGTGTTTCTCCACTGAACAGTAGCCAGGAAGACTACGGTCAATTAAAATTGAGTCCACATAAGAACTGATTCTTACCAGAAAAAGTATTTGACCCTCACTCCTAATTAGCAAGAGGCTGCCATGATGGGAGTGGGAGCAAGACTGGGGTGGGGGGGATTAATTTGGCTTAAGAGCATAATCCTAATTCATGCTAAAATACTGTCAGCATTAATAGCTAGATTTATATGTCCCAATATAATTTACTGTGAAACCTTTTCATGTGGCTTTCCATCTTTCAGCATCCAAATGTGTCCTGCATAATGAGGTAAGTACTGTTTGTCTCTGTTTGTATAGGATTATGCAATTTAAGAAAGAGAAAATGTTTCCAAATTCAGCACAGTCGCATTTTACCTTATCTTACCTAAGGGTATCTCTTAAATATTGCGTAGTCAAAAATTACCCCTGAGAAATCGTTAAATCACCAAGACTTAGGCTGCTGGAAGCTCAAAGACCAAAAATTAACTTATTCTATTCTCTTGGTATTTGTGTTGGCGCCTCCCTTTCTCTGGGACTATAAAGGCCAAGATCTACTTTAAAAGAGGCAGTTCAGAACAGTGGGTAAATACGTCAATTTATCTCTTTTTATACATAGCTGCATTAGCTTAAGTCAGTCAATGCTCCCCACAGAAAGCGGACAGGCCCATTACCCTGCTGCCATTAAAAAGAATCCTCCAAAACTACGGAAAAGCGCAATTTCGGAGAAGTCTCCTGATTATTGCTTTCGCTTTCGTTATATACCATCTCACAAAACTAATTTCATTTGAGACTCTCAGATAAAAGCAGATAAATCTGTGCCTTCGGGAACCAGAGTAGTAACTAATTCCAGTCATAAGCAAATTCGCGGGACTCGCAGTTTCACACCTTGTGGGCGATCTACCTGCTTCAGAGAAGGGCCAACTTTGCAGGTCTGCTCACGGCCACCAACGAAGTTCTGTCGGAAGGCACGACACGCAGGCATGGACACACACGGTGCACCTCAAACTTCCTCAGGCCCCAGGTCACCCCTGGGGGGAGAGGTGGCTACATTTTTCATGAAAAATCCACTACACACACAAGCAAGCTTCAAACCCTGGACTCTGGGCGAGGATCACCCCAGCGGTGCGGCTACTTACAGGGCTCCGCCACATGCCACAGACCCAAAAACTTCTGAGGAAAGCAGAAATGACCAAATGAAAAGTGCAGAGAGAGCTCCAACATGAGGGGGGCTGGTGGCACTAGAAGGCTCCAGACCACCCAAGAGAAGGGGCGACAGTTCTCAGGCAGTCAGGAGGCTAAAGCCCAACAAGCGAGCACTTTAGGCTGCAACCCTCTCATTACCTGACAGACGTCATGGCTTCACCTTCCTGCCCCACGCACGAGCCCTCGCGTCCGAGTTTGTGTGTGCGCAGTGGCAGCAGGTACCACAGCGACCGCTCCTCTGCTCAGGCACTCAGCGACTAAGAGCGCGTCCTCACACACCCCGCGCGCGGGCGGCCCCCGCGGACGGGCCCGCGCACTGATTGGCCGCGTACGCAGGGGGCGGGCGCTGCGCCAGGTCCGGGGCCGGAGATGAGCCCTGGGCGTGGCGCGCCACGACTACCCGCCCGCGCGTCTCGTGCCGCCTTCCCGGCGCCGGTCTAGCTGGCTGCCTAGCTGGCCCGGTGGCCATCTTGAGTCCTGGTAACAGTGTTCCCTCCCTTCGCGAAAATTGCGGGGCAAGAGGTTGGGTGCCCGCCTCAAAAATGGCCGCCCCGACTGGCAACAGGTTCATCGGTCACGCGGCCACGGTCTACCTCGGCGTGGTCAGGTCGCGTTAAGAGGACTTGGGACGGGGACGCTATCAAGGCAATCTTCGGGGATGGGTTGAACAGCTTCCAAACCCCTCTGCAGAAGAGCAGCAGCCGCCTGGAAGCCACAGCCCGGGGAAAATCGAACACGTGGCAACACTAGCACAGTATGGTAAATTCGAACTCGCAGCCTTTAAAAGTCATTTGCTGAGTGCGATGGTCCTCCAAGGTTCTTGGACTTCAGAAGCACTTAGATCAGTTTATTTAATATGGAAGTGTCCCGGGCTCACTGTAAACTTTGTGAATCAGAATCTGTAAGGGTGAGGCCTGGACATTCGTATTTTTAACAAGTTCCCAGGTGATCCAGATACACACATAAAGTTTTAAAATCCCTGGGCTTTGGGGCCGGCCGGGTGCGCAGCGGTTAAGTGCCCGCGTTCTGCTTCGTTGGCCCGGGGTTCACCGGTTTGGATCCCGGTCGTGGACATGGCACTGCTGGGCAACCCATGCTGTGGTAGGCGTCCCACATATAAAGTAGAGGAAGATAGGCACGGATGTTAGCTCAGGGCCAGCCTTCCTCAGCAAAAGAGGAGGATTGATGGCAGATGTTAGCTCAGGGCTAATCTTCCTCAAAAAAAAAAATCTCTGGGCCAAACTAGCCCATTCATACTGATGAGGATTTTAGGCTACTTAATTTTAAAACTGCAGAGGAGAAGCAGGATGCAAGGACTGGAATTTGCTTGAGAGATATTTGCATTTGTGAAGGAGGGGGGATGGCCTTATCTCTGGAAACTCTTAATGGGGAAGGCAAGAACTTAAGTTGTTTACTCTCTGGCAACCTCATGTAACTGACCCGCCCTCAAATCCTCCTTTGTCTTTGGCTGAGGATAATATTTAAGCGGTGACTTCTGCCATTTACTCAATCCAGTTTGATTCTTATCTAAAAGTTGTGGGACACCCAAGGGCGGACCCTATCGGCACTGATAGCATTTTAACTTTTTTACATCTTCTTTCCTTTGTCTTGTAAAGAGATAACACTCACATGCCTATGCCTTAAATTTAGCCTTACTCTCCACCCATGTTTGCAGCAGAAGCGGCAGCAGCAGCTCTGACTGCCCATGGGTCCTGTCCCCATGCTATTCCACACTATTCTCTAAATAAAAGAGCACTACTGCTAGACCTTGAGAGTCCAAGAAATCTTTCTTTTGACTCCTCGGCTCACCGACCCCGCATCAATACTATCCTGCTTGCCACACTTTATTGCCAGATTACCTCACTTTTCTGAAAAGCAGCGCTCTGAAGCAAGGATCTAATGCTAGAAGAAAAAAATTGGAAGGACTCTCCTGGCCCTAATTTTACAATTTAGTGGGGTAGAGAGTTAAGAAACTGATTCTGAACCACTAATAAAAAAACAGGTAAATTAATTCCAAGTGCTGGAAGATAGAGGGAAAAATCAGTAGATGCTTTATGACCTAAATAGCTTTTATTTCCTCTATTATTCTCTGTATAGTAATATTTATATTAGACTACAACTTCCAGTGGCCTTCATTTACTGACAGTACAGGATGATGATCGGTTCCATAGGTCTGAAATCAGTTACATTAGAAACACAACCCAACATCATGTGATACTGAAATGTAGCTAATATGACCGAAAGAACTTAATTTTTAATTTAATTTTAACTAGTTTAAAATTTTAAAACCAAGGCAATGTATAATATTTTTCTATTGAACACAATTTCGTTTTTATTGGACTACATTTCCACCTTTTAACTTGAAAATTTAGCATCCCAATTGAGACACTATAAGTATATAAAATACCAGATTTTTCAAGACAGTGCAACACAATATATAAAATATCTCAGTAATAATTTTTATATTGATTACATGTTAAAATAATATTTTGCTATATTGGGTTAAATAAAATATTAAGATTAAACTATCTTTTCATTTTTTTAATGTGGCTACTAGAAATTTAAAATTATATGCATCTTGCATTATAGGTCTACTGGACAGTGCTGTTCTACTATCTAAGTTATCACTGCCCCACTGACAGAATAATAATGTTCACAAAATGAAAATAGTAGACAGATCCATTTATACAGATCTGTGGTTCCTTGCTAACCATCTAAAACATCAAATATTCCAAAAGATTTCAAGTTTCTTTCGAAAATGCTTATTTCAGCATTGTCTCTTTAATTTGGGGAATGCCTATCCAGAATGAAGCCATGGACTCATAAATCTGATGTTTTTGGTCCATGAGAAAAGTCAGTTAAAAAGAGAGCTATCCTTGGCTGATTGAGACTTGAACCAAACGTGCACAAGCAGAATTAGTCAATGGGCCGGCCCGCGGCCGAATGGTTAAGTTCGCGCACTCCACTTCAGGAGCCCAGGGTTTCACCAGTTGGAATCCTGGGCACGGACAGGGGACCGCTCATCAAGCCATGCTGAGGCGGCATCCCACATGCCACAACTAGAAGGACCCACAACTAAAAATACACAACTATGTACTGGGGGGCTTTGGGGAGAAAAAGGAAAAATAAAATCTTTAAAAAAAAAAGAATTAGTCACTTGTTCCTCTGGCTTAAACAGAACAGCAGTAATGCGAGGTCGGTGAGCCGAGGAGTCGAAAGAAAGATTTCTTGGACTCTCAAGGTCTGGCAGTTGTGCTCTTTTATTTAGAGAATGGTACAGAATAGCATGGGGACAGGACCCATGGGCAGTGAAGAGCTGTTGCTGCTGCTGCATGGGGACAGGACCCAGCGGCAGTCAGAGCTCCTGCTACTGCCCTGAGTTGAGGGTTAGGGCTAAATTTATAAGGCATGGGTACGTGACTTATTTTTACTGGAAAAAGAAAAGATGATGTAAAAAGTCATTAAATGATTTCAGTGCAGATGGGGTCTGGTTATTGTGTGGTCATATAACTTTAGATAGGAATCTGGTCATATAGATCGGCATGTAGGTGAGGATGCCCTGGGCTTCCCTGCCTGGGGCAGCCCTAATTCATACCATAAAAATCCACCGGGTCATAGAGTTCGGCATGTAGGCCAGGTCACCTTGGGCTTCTCTACCTGGGGCAGCCTTAATCCACATCAGCAGGCTAGCAATTTGAAGTGGTGGGAACGCTAATTCAACAGTTTCCCTCTTCCCCTTGTGGAAAATGTTAATAGATAACCCACATGAAGTAAAGCCAAACCAGGAATAATCCTTTTAGAAAGGATTTCAAAACCTCAATGTAACTTTTAGTATGGGTTGTAGTGTGGTGCTTCTCAAACTTTATTATGCATACACATTACTTGAGGGTTCTTGTTAAAATAAGTGTTTGCCTCCATAGGTCTCTGAGGCCAAGATTTTGCAATTCTTTATGTACCCAGATCTCGACAATTGCTTCTGGTCTATGGGCCATGCTAAGTACCAATTATAAAGGAAAATAGCAAGATTGTAAAGATAGCAAGACAGATGTGGTTTGGAACCCCTGTTGACTTCCTAATAGCTGCATGACCTTGGGCTGGTTCTTAATCTATCTGTCCCTCAGTTTACCCATTACATGTTTCTCAGGGCACTGTAAAGATTAAAACTTAACTAATTCTAGTAAAGTGTCTAATAGAGTCCTTGCCACATGGTGTGATTATTACTTTGTTGTCACATTAGTTATTACATCTCTGAGGGGCCAGCCTGGTGGCGCAGTGGTTAAGTTCACACGTTCCGCTTCGGCAGCCCGGGGTCACTGGTTCAGATCCTGGGTGCAGACCTACACACCACCTGTCAGGCCATGCTGTGGCAAGTGTCCCACATATAAAGTAGAGGAAGATGGGCACAGATGTTAGCGCAGGGCCAGTCTTCCTCAGCAAAGAAGGGGAGGATTGGCAGCGGATGTTAACTCAGGGTTAATCTTCCTCAAAAAAAAAAAGAATTATTTAAGAAAAAATATTTACATCTCTGAGAAGTATGATATGAAAGCTAATATGAACTTGGCCCTTTGAAAAATAAAATGCACTTTTGCTCATGCCTAAGATGCTTTAGTAACCCCTACTTTTGATTTTTAATAAAGTTTTCTTAAAAAACTAATTTTGGTAGGAAAACAGCTAGACTTGAAACTTTATTTTTTTAACAAATATACTAAATTCTATGTCATTAAGGGAAGATAAAGGTCTGCAATATTCAAATATTTAATCAAATTAAAGCCATATCACATTCAAAGATTTAAAAAACAACTTATTTTTCATAAGTGACACTTTGCAACTAACAATCAAAACCTTAAATGTTTTTTACTCTAGCAGTTAACACAACTTTCAAAAGTTTATTCTTTCAAAATATATTTAGGTACCAGTTCATTTCAGCAGATAGAGACACAAAAATGTTATTTCAGCAAACAAGGCTCATGTGTGATTGTTCTTTCAGAGTCAATCAGGTAGGAACAAAAAATAAAGACATGTTTTTCCAGGTAAAAAGGCAGAAGTTCTTTTTATTCACCACACCTTTCTTTCCTCAGCCTTTCTCGCTGTTTTTCTAATCTTTCCCTACCCTCTCTTCCACCCAGTCTTTACCAACACACATGTGCACAGACACAGCTACTGAGTTCTTTTGGTCAACTTTTTTTTTTTTTTTTTTGAGCAAGGTTAGCCTTGAGCTAACACCAATCCTCCTCTTTCTACTGAGGAAGATTGTCCCTGAGCTAACCTTTGTGCCCATCTTCCTCTATTTTATATGTGGGACACCTGCCACAGCACGGCTTGATAAACAGTGCTAGATCCACTCCTGGGATCTGAACCAGCAAACCGCAGGCTGCCAAAGGGGCGCGTGTTGACTTAACCGCTGTGCCACTGGGCTGGCCCCTTTTGATCAATTTTTTAAGCGTTTTATTTCAACTCTATTCTTTTCACTTTAGGGAAAAGCAGTCAATTGAAATTTTTAACATCCATTAACCTTTTTTTTTTTAAAGATTTTATTTTTTCTTTTTCTTCCCAAAGCCCCCCCAGTACATAGTTGTGTATTTTTAGTTGTGGGTCCTTCTAGTTGTGGCATGTGGGACGCCACCTCAGCATGGGCTGATGAGTGGTGCCACGTCTGTGCCCAGGATTCAAACCAGTAAAACCCTGGGCCACCGAAACGGAACATGCAAACTTAACCATTCGGCCACGGGGCTGGCCCCTATTAACCTTCTTATAATGTAAATAGTTGAATCAAGACTAGTGGGTCAGAATAGTTTGCTCTTGGGAAGATCGATAAGTAAATATTCTGTCAAGTTTATATAATCATGTGGTTAGTTGGCTGCTATAAAAGCAAATAGCCAACTCCAAATAGTTAAATGCCTCTGGATAGCATAACAAATATGTGGAGCCACTCTACTAATCTTTCCAACAAATGCTTCAAGCGCCAAAATAATAGCAAAGTTCTCTTCAAATACAGTTTGCTGTTAAAGGTGCAATAAAACAAGCACTTTCATACATTATTTGTGGGAATATAAATTTAGTACATTTCTAGAAAGCTTTTTGGCAATATGTGTCACCAATTCCACATTTTAGGCATCTATAATAAATAAAATAGAACAATGTGAACAAAGATTTGTATATACCCAGTGATTCATTTCAGCATTAATAATAGAAAAAAATTATTATATCCTAATTAACCAAAATAGGGCAATGGTAATATAAATTACAGACAAATATTATAGAGCCATTATAAAATGTTTCCACAGACTTTTTAAGGACGTAAGAAAATGCTCATGTTATAATATTATATGAAAAAAGCAAAACAAACAGACAAAAGGAATGTAGAGTATGATCTTAGCTGTTAAAAAAAAATATGCCATATATGCACAAAAAAAAGATTGGAAAGAAACACACCAAAATGTTATTATTGGTTTGTCTGGAAAGTAGAATTATGCATAATTTATACTTATTTATATTGATCTGGCTTATAAATTTCCTACCATATATTGTTGTATTAACATAAAATTTTTCTATTTATTATTAAATTTTAATTATCTTTCTGAAATGGTTTAAAAATACAAAACTTATTCCTCCTCTTTTTTAAAATTTGTATTTTTTTAAATCACAACCATCAAAACTACTCTTATTTTTAGAATTCAGCTTATTTTATAAATGTCTCATCTTTTCATGTGTAAAGATTCTTTAAGACAGAAATAACAAAAACAAAACGTCTTCATGATTTTCTTTGTTAATTTTTAATCTTAACTTGACAAAAGTTAAAAGTGTAAATACTGTAACCGCGGGCCCTCCAGGACCAGTTCAGCTGACCCTACTGCTTATCAACGGAGTGATTAATAATTGCTTTTTCAGAAAACCTGCAAAGTCACATAGCCAGGGCATGCGCAAAAGAAGAATTCATGACCTAAAATGACTGTAGAACCAAAGATCCTCCTTCCCATGGAACCCAAGGACTGGAACACGACCAGAACTTGAAAGTCAGACTCTTATCTGAAATGAAGGATCCCTCATTCAGGAAGATCCAGTGTTAAAATTCCTTCCCCACCTCATCAAAAACTCTATCATAAAAGTTTAGAACCTTATCATAAATGTTTAGAACCCTGTCATAAATGTTTAAAAGCTTACCATAAATGTTTGAAGCCTACCAATCAAAACTTGTCCCACCAGCATTTCCGCATGCCAGCCTGTTCTCCCCAACCTCTTAAATTTTGCCCCAAATCCTGAATTGGGGAGACAGATCAGAGGGCACATGCCCTCTGTTCTCCCTGCAGATAGATCTCACAGAATCAAGCTGATCTCTTGAGGCCAGACCAGTGGCATAGTAGTTAAGTTCACAGGCTCTGCTTCAGTGGCCCAGGGTTCGCCAGTTTGGATCCTGGGTGCGGACCTACACACCGCTCATCAAGCCATGCTGTGGTGGCATCCTACATACAAAGCAGAGGAAGACTGGCACAGATGTTAGTTCAGGGACAATCTTCCTCAAGCAAAAAGAGGAAGATTGGCAACAGATGTCAGCTCAGGGCCAATCATCCTCACCAAAAAAAAAAGCTGATCTCTATTCCCAAAGGCTATTGCTGTAATTAATCGGCTTGTTTATGTGCATCAGGCAGAGAACCCTGATTTTGTGCAGTAACAATACCACTTTTAGAACTTTATGTAGCCTTTAAGAGGTCAGCTGTCACCAGACTGAATGTGGAACATCTTCCCTGCATGTTACTTAAACATACATCTCCAGGGTCAAACCAATGGTGTAGTGGTTAAGTTCTCATTCTCCACTTCAGTGGCCCAGGGTTCACAGATTCAGATCCCAGGTGCAGACCTACACTCATCAAGCCACACTATGCCGATGTCCCATATACAAAAATAGAGGAAGACTGGCATGCATGTTAGCTCAGAGATAATCTTCCTCATGCAAAAAGAGGAAGATTGGCAACAGATGTTCGCTCAGGGCCAGCCAATCTTCCTCACAAAAACAAAAACAAAAAAACTCCCCATTTCATATGAATTAAAATACTAATAAAATAATATTTTTAAAGCAATGTATATTATACTCCAAAAGGAGACTTGTACCCCCTAAAATAAGTAGTATGCCATAGCGTAAACTTCAGGAGCCTGGGAATAAGAAGCTGGAAATTCTAATCCTAGACCCACCAGAAAATGTTATGCCCTTTGACCATGGGTTTCCTTATCTGAAATACAAGGGAGTTTGCTATAGGTGACATCTCAAGTCCCTTTCAGCTCTTATTGGACAACGAAAGAAAAAACATCCACTTGTGTCTCAATACAAATTGGGGTATTTTTTAAAGAGGTGATCAGTTTTAATGCTATAAAAAGCACGCAGTTTTAGTTAGCTTTCATCATGAACAAGATTATTCAAAGAAACATTGCTAAATGTATTAACTCTTTTCCCCAAAAGACATTATAAGAGGTCTACTATTTTTATTTCCTTTTAATTATCTGTAGGGTCTTATGTCACATTTCACTTTAACATTTGATAAAATAAATGGCAAGCGATAGGATATACTGGAGTATATGAAGAAGGCATTTAGTGTAAACCTAATTTAGCCTTTTTTTTTTTTCCAAAAGGGCCTGATGTGGCTGTTGAGCATGTATTGTATAACTGCTTTGAGTATTTGCTATTCCCAAAGACAAAAACAAATGTCCTTAAGATAAAGATGCAGGTTCCCCGACACTGGCATTTCCTTAAGGATAAGCATCTCTCCCTAGACTAGGAAGTGATTGCTGCGCTCACCCTGTGACCACCCAGCTGGAGAGAAACAGACCTGCTCTCTGCTGTGACCACCCAAATAGCAGACCGACTACCTGCTGTGTCCATCAGTCTCTGTGCTGACAGAGCAGTCTTGTGACTATTGTAAAAGGGACATTTCAATCATGTGTGAAACATGCCCTTTGGAGGTATGTAACCACTCTGCACACCTCACTTCTTTGGTGCCTCCCTTCCTTGGGGAAGGAAGGCCCTGGGCTATATGGTCCTCACATTTAGCTCATAGTAAACTCACCCCAATTTTCATTTATAGATTGGTTATGGATTATTTTAATCAACAAGTTACATGTTCAAACAGAATATAATCTTTAACTGGAACCTGACAATTTATTTCCCAGGAGTTTTTCAAGAATATACATTTGATTAATTGAACTTTATTTAGTAAGAATTTTTAGCAAAACCCCCTCCCAGGAACACCTACCTAATGCTTCTTTATTTTCAGTGAACTACAAATCTCTGAAATTCAAAGAAAACCTCCAATCTAAAAGTACAGGACAACAGTACGTCCCAATTTTGTATGCTGCCAAGAACATATTTTTAAACTATACAATTGAATATCACTATCATTTCACAAAAGAAAGAGCATTTTAACATAAAAATGCATGAAGGACATCACAGAATAAAGAACAGCCCTTCCCAAAGTCTGGCTGGTAATCTTATTAAGTACGTTTTCTATAGAAAAGATTTTTCTGATTTTTATTTCACCAGAGATCTGGTTTACAGTTCTTCACAAACAAGCTTTTAGGAACCATTCACTCATTAACTCATCGAATATTTACTGAGCATCTACTCTACTACTCAAGACACTAGAGATTCAGCAACAATCAAGAACATGCACTACCCTTACAGAACTTACATTCTAGTGAGGGGATATAGATGAATAATCAAATAAACAAATAAGAATATCAAATGACCATAAGTGATATGCAGACAATTAAAACCAACAGATCAAGATAGAGAAAGAGTCCTTTAGATTGGGTAGTCAGGGAAGGCCTTCAGCAGGAGAAATCTGAATGACAAGGATAGGTTTGGGGGGCGCGGAAGGCATTCCAGATAGCACTAAAATGATAACTGGAAGGCTACTGTGAAAAAAGGCTAGGGAGAGAAGAAAGGTTTGTGGTCAGAGCAAGAAGCAGATCATCTTAGCTTTTATGAGCCTAAGAAGTTTTTATTTTGTTATATAACCCTGACAGGAAGCCACTATAATTAAGTTTCAAACAGAGGAATGATATGATTTGATTTTGTTTTAAAAGATCACCCTGGTCATAGTGTAGGGAATGGACTACTGGAAGATGAAAGCAGAAGGACCAAATTAGAAGCCTATTATAGTAATACAAATGACAAATAGTAGTGGTTTGAACCATGAAGATAATGGTGGACATAGAGACAAGTAAACGGACACTTTAGAAGTAGAATGACAGGGCCTTCTGGTGGACTAGATATAGGAGATTAAGGAAAAGAAAGGAATCAAGACTAACTCCTAGATTTTGGATTAAATTGGGTAAATTTGGACTAAATTGGGTAAATGGTGCTGCTGTTTGCTGAGATAAATGGAGAAGGCAATAGAGAAGCTCAGAAGACTGGAGTTCTGGGATAAGTCAAGGATGGGGACAGAGACTTGGGAAACAGATTTTTCTTTCTAATCTTTCTTACTAGTGCCTACTGTTTCCTATTGATAGACTAAAAATAAATGTCCAGAATTGCATATGCAGTTTCATTTGAACTACACTCTAAAAGGGGAAGCATTCTACCTTGGCAGTCAGCTGCTAGCAACTGTAGGGGAGGAAGACATTTCCTCTACCCTCTCTGGGTTCTTCTGGCCAGAGAACAAATTAAATTCACATGAGACACAATAACAGGAGAAAATTAAACACAGCTTTATAACATCTATACATGGGAGAGGCTCAGGCAAACTGAGCAACTCACCAAAATGGCTGAAGCCACCACCTTAAATATCATCTTCAGCTAAAGACAAAGGAGGATGTTGGGGGTGGAAGGGGAGTCGATCTTGGGAGATTACCACACAAGTACAGTAAACAAGATGCAGATTTAAGTCCTTGCCTTTGGCATTGATAAAGATTTTCTAGAGATAAGTCTATCCCCCCTTCTTCCGGGTACAGAGAGGGAGACACCTTTAAAGACGGAGATTTCCTTTACAATGTAACTGTTTCTTAACAAAGGGTAAGTAAACTCTGCTTTTCAGAGTTGCTTTCCTGTCTGCATTTTATTAAAAGTAACCAGCCCCAAACAATCCTCATGCCAAAGAGACATATCTTGGGGTGGCAAATTCCAGGCCCCAACACAGCCAATAAGTGTATCTATATAGTAGAATAATAGGTAAAACTTACTGAGTGCTTAATATGTGCCAGACACCATGCTACTGTCTTTCAAGTACTATCCCATTTGAATTTACAACAACCCTACCAGGAGATATTTTATTATCACCATTTTACAGATGAAGAAATTGAAAAGTTCAAAGTGGTTAAATAACTTGCCCAAAGACACACATCACACAACAGAAATCCAAACTCTGATGGTCTGACTCCAGAACTGAGACTGATTACTACTATACAGTAGTCCCTCTTATGCATGGGGAAATCGTTTCAAGACCCCCAGTGGATGCCTGAAACCAAGGATAGTACTAAACCCTAGATATACTATGTTTTTCCTATACATATATGCCTATGATAAAGTTTAATTTATAAATTAGGCACAGTAAGAGATTAACAATAACTAATAATAAAATAGAACAATTATAACAATATCCTGTAATAAAAACTCACAGGAGTTATGTGAATGTGGTCTCTCTCTTTCTCAAAATATCTTACTGTACTGTACTCACTCTTCTTCTTGTGATGTGAGATGACATAATGCCCACGTGATAAGATGAGGTGAGGTAAATGATGCAGAGTCTGTGACCTAGCATTAGGCTACTACTGACCTTCTGACAAAACGTCAGAAGGAGGATCTTCTGTTCCTGGATCACAGGTAACTGAAAACACAGAAAGCAAAACCGCAGATCAGGGGGCCTTACTGTACACAGTGTCAGTAGAGTAAACCCAAGATAGTCTGACATACATCTGAGGCTTTTCTAAATATCCAAATTTAAGAAACCACTCTATGATTTCAACCCATAAGATACAATGATCCACTAATAGCTTTCTGATTAGCTGAAGCACCACATGAAATACTTTCAGAAATTGCTTCTTTTATTTCCACATATGCTTATTCACAGATTAAATATGAGCAGCCAGTGTATCTGCCATTTTTGTCTTTTTTTTTGAAGATTTTATTTCCTTTTTTCTCCCCAAAGCCACCTGGTACATAGTTGTGTAGTTTTAGTTGTGGGTCCTTCTAGTTGTGGCATGTGGGATGCCGCCTCAGCATGGCTTAACAAGCGGTGCCATGTCCACGCCCAGGATTCAAACTGGCGAAACCCTGGGCCACCAAAGCAGAGCCAGGGAACTTAACCACTCGGCCACAGGGCCAGCCCCCATTTGTGTCTTTAATTTAGCTGAGACTTCTAATTGTCAACAAGAATCACTTCTTAGACTTCTTCATATTTTAAAACTTCAACCACAATTTCATTTCTGTCAAAATCACGAGTGATTTTTGATAAATAAAAAATATATTTTTTTAACCACTCTGCAAGAATTTAGGGGCACAGAATGAGTAGCAAGTGGCCAAATTTTACTATCAGGCTAAGTAATCCCCCATCCCAGCCATTCAGCTTGTGCAAATCAAATTTAGGTTTCACTACAATTACAAATTATTTCTTATCAAGATCTTTCAAGATTTAGAAGCTGAAAGCACAGATTTCACAAAAGCTTCCAGTGTGAAAAAAAAAAAACAGTACATACATATATATATATACACATATAGTCCTTGGGTATATCCTTTTTCTAACTCCTAGTGCCTATCATTTTCTATATAAGAGTAAAAATAAATGTGGTCTCAAATGAATATGGTTTCATCCAAAAAATATCCTAAGAAATAATAATTTCTACCTGACTGTTTTACAAATGATGGAATTGATTTCTAAAGTTTTCTTTCATTCAATGTTTTTGGGTTTCTTTTTCCTCTAAGAGGGTAACCTAACAACAGGAACCACCAATCCCATAGTCTTTACTGATTAAGACTGACCTAGATTTGAAGGTCCTATCTTCACCAAGCTACATGGACAGAGGGTCATCTTCTCTCACAGTCTGTGGAACAGGAACCAGATTGACATTGGTACTCATCTGCCTAAAGACTGACCTGAATTTGGATTTCAGGGTGAAGAACCCAACACTACGGAAATAGAGTACACTGTTTTCCTGCAATGACTAGGTATTTAAAATTGAAAGACTTGGGCCAGCCCAGTGGCATAGTGGTTAAGTTCACGCACTCCACTTCTGTGACCCAGGGTTCACAGGTGTTCAGATCCTCGGCGCAGACCTAGCACCACTCATCAAGCCACACTGTAGTGGCATCCCACATAAAACAGAGGAAGATTGCCACAGATGGTAGCTCAGGGACAATCACCCTCAAGCAAAAGGAGGAAGATTAGCAACAGATGTTAGCTCAGGACCAATCTTCCTCACCAAAAAAAATTGAAAGACTTGAAGATTTACATGGTGGTGGAGGTGGCAGTGGTAGGAGTCTCCATGTTATTGGGAAACACAAGAGGGAGAGAAGTGCAAAGAGCCCACCAAAACTTGTATTTGAAAAAATGTAATTTTTGAAGTGTCTTTCCACATGTAGTACAACAAACATTCTAAGTCAACTGGAATTAAAACTACAGATACAGGGGACTGGCCCAGTGGCGCAGCAGTTAAGTTCGCACGTTCCACTTCTCAGCGGCCTGGGGTTCACTGGTTCGGATCCCAGGTGCGGACATGGCACTGCTTGACACACCATGCTGTGGTAGGCATCCCAAATATAAAGTAGAGGAAGATGGGCACGGATGTTAGCTCAGGGCTAGGCTTCCTCAGCAAAAAAAGAACGGGATTGGCAGTAGTTAGCTCAGGGCTAATCTTCCTGAAAACAAAACAAAAAAAAACCTACAGATATAAATACAATACATATACTGTATATGCTACAGCACTCCTTGGAATGTTATCAATGGAGATTACTTCACCCTGTGGTTACTTATTTTTTGTGTTTTTTTGAGGAAGATTAGCCCTGAGCTAACATCTACCACCAATCCTCCTCTTTTTGCTGAGGAAGACCGGCCGTCAGCTAACATCCGTGCCCATCTTCCTCCACGTTATATGTGGGACGCCTACCACAGCACGTCTTGATAAGCGGTGCCATGTCCTCACCCAGGATCCAAACCAGCGAACCCTGGGCCGTTGAAGTGGAACATGCGAAATTAACCACTGCACCACTGGGCCAGCCCCACCCTGTGGTTACTTAATGGGATCATGTAGTCTCAAGTGAAAATTATTAGCTTTTGGGGTGGGTTTTAATGCAGATTTCCTAATGATATATTACATATCTGCGAGAATAAGGCATGAAAGACATTAAGAACAAATTATTTGATTGCCTCAATAATTATAAAAGACATTCATCAAGAAGTGCAATGTGATGGGACTAACAATATCAGGGTTTGGTGCATGTTTATATACACATTGTATGTATATTATTCTAAAAATTATTATTTTGGTATAACTAAGTATAACTTTTATCACTTCACTAAAAGTTGAGATAAGATATTTATCCTCACAATGCCTACTTATAAGTTTAAAATACACAAGTTCTCCCATTCCCATTTTATTTTGGGGTAGGTTTTAATATTTATTTTTAAATGCTGGCGTTTAAACCCACAGAATTTCATTCTAAGCTCTTTATTTGTTTACATTCTCCTCCTTAAATACTTTGAAAGAAATCTTGACTATCATCATGTCTTCCTAAGTGGGAAAAAAACAGCCTGGGGTGGAAGAGCATTTAAGATGAATGTGGTTGATCTGAAAAACAGGACATCTGTCTGCACACAGAGGCAAAGCAGAATTACTCAGCAGCAGAGCTGGTCAACCAACCAGCTCAACCCATTCCCTGAAAGCCAGGGATTACACCCAGACACTCTTTCAAGATTTAAGATTCTAAGTAGCCAAGTGTATGACAAGATAAATCTTTTTGCTTATGTCTATAGAGATTGCTCTTAATGTTCCAGTGGGCAGATACTCTGAAATGGGCATTTCTTTAAATTCCTGTGGTTCTATCACAGAGCTCGGGCCTCCTGTGGGAAGCAGTATGTCAGTTGAAGGTACAGTATATCATAAAACCTGCATTTCACAAGAGTGGATGAATCCTTTTTTTATTGAGGTGTAATTGACACATAACATTATATTACTTTTAGGTGCACAACGTAATGATTCAATATTTGTATATACTGGAAAATGATCACCACAATAAGTCTACGTGACATCTGTCAAAACCATACATAGTTAGTAAATTTTTTTTCTTGTGATGAGAACTTTTAAGTTTTTAACAAAAACGTTTAATATTTTTATTTCTTTACTGAAGGGTGGGATGGGGGGTTGGAACAGACTTCTCACTCTTTCAGGTTTCAACAAAAACATAGCCTCAGACTGGCTGTATCCGAAGGGAGGGAATAATTAAATCCAAATGTAATTTTCAGGCATTGTAAGAAGGCAGCTCCTTTTGCACTCCAAATAGACTTTTTAGGTCATGTTAGAAAGCAAACATCCTAAGACTCATAGAAATTTTTAAACCTTAAATTATTTCTTCAAAAACATAAAACCCTCAGTATTCCATGGAAAAATAATACGTGTATTTAAATTAAACTCTGAACTTTGAAACCAATAGACAAATTTTCCAAAGTGGTGGTGGGGCAGGAGAAGACTATTACAAGTAATCATCTTTTGAAGGGCAATAAAGAATCGAAAGTTTGAATATATAATTCAGTCATGTTTCTCAAAATTATTTTACCATAATTGTGGCAGATTAAAAATGGTCACAATTTCTTGGAGACAAGAATCTATGTCCCCTCCCCTTGAATCTGGCTAGCCTATGACTCCTTTGACCAATAAGTTATAGTGGAAGTGATGCTATGCCAGATTCCAGGCTAGCCTTTAAGAGGACTGCAAGCTCCTGCCTTGGTCTATTGGAGCCCTGAGCTGCCATGTAAGAAGTCCAACTACTGAGCTGAAGAAACCACATGGAGATGCCCTCAAACCACATAGAGAGGGACAGGAGCCCAGATGAGCCAAGCTTTCCAGCCATCCTCACTAAAGCACCAAGCAAATGAGTAAAGACAACCTCCTGACCAGAACTGTTGTCAGCTAAATACCTTCAAGTGATCCTAGTCAATACCATAGCAACAGAAGAATCAACCAGCCGAGCCATGTTTGAATTCCTGACCTACAAACTCATAAGCTCTAATAAAATGGTTGTTATTTTAAGCTGCTAAATTTTGGCATAGAAAACCAAACTCACTGTGAAAAATAAATTTTGCATTGCAATCTAGTATTTCTATACATAACTGAAACAATGTTTCATAAGGCAATACTTAGCCTTACCATATTCAATGCACTGATATTTTCTATTCTATTTTCCTTTCATAAAATACCAGTTGTGCTACACCCAAATTGATTCATGATCTAGTTTGAAAAGCATTTTAGTCTATACTACTCACTTCACAGGTGCATACATAAACATATACAGAAACCTTAATAGGACCAAGGTGTCTTGATTCCTAATCCAAAACTCTTTTCCCTGTACCATGCTAACAGCCCGTAAGTATTAGGGCTCATAACAAAAAGTTTCTCACATACACACCTCAGAGTTGAATGAAAAGCTGAAAAGCTAAAGTCTGAGGTTGGAGATTATGGAGAAATCAGAAATAGCTAAGAGAAACTGAGCCTTTTCCTTTTTTATCACTTCCTTTTACCTCCCCCTTCCTGTTCACAGATCTGTATTTCCCTCCCCCTACTTGCTTTTTCCTATGGTTATCAAGCATTATGAAACTGAGGTTTTTAAGTATCGGTTGAATTTAACAAAATGTAGTCCTCTTCTTAAAAGTAGGCTAACTGAACGTTTAATCATTTCTTTAACAAGGTTGCTTTTTTACATTATTTGTATGCGGTCCAAGACTAATTGTGGCTATAGGTCATTTTTAATGAAAAAGAATTCTCATCACTCCCATCTCAGATCCGATAGAACATTTTTATAAAATTTTTAATTATTGGGGCCAGCCTGGTGGTGCAGTGGTTAAGTGTGCACGTTCCGCTTCAGCAGCCCAGGGTTCGCCACTTTGGATCCGGGGTGCAGACATGGCACCGCTTGGCAAGCCATGCTGTGGCAGGCGTCTCACATATAAAGTAGAGGAAGATGGGCAATGGATGTTAGCTCAGGGCCAGTCTTCCTCAACAAAAAGAGGAGGATTGGTGGCAGATTTTAGCTCAGGGCTAATCTTCCCCCCGCCAAAAAAAAAATTTTAATTATTAACAGTATTAAAAGATTAATAGCTTTTTAGATTACTAGAAATTTTTTCATGTATAAAATAGGAATAATTTTTGAAGCAAAGGGCTTGCTTAATTTTTTTAATCATAAAGTCATTGTTGATTCCTGTTGCTAATGTTTATATAATATCTGAATATTGCAGCTAATTACTAAAAATCTTAAAATAAGACAGATTCAGTTTGAGTCCTATCTCTGCCACTTACTAACAGTGTAATCTTATGCACATTAAAATCTCTGAACAGTAATGGTTATTTCTTATTATTATAATAATAATGCTAAAGTTATAAGATTCAAATTATTAATATCAGGGAGAAGTACAAAATTTCCAAAGTAAATTAAAACTTACTAGAAATTGTTCTCTTAACTGGAACATTTTAACTTTTAAACATTGGTTTGCCCAAGGCTTTTAATTAGAAAACACAATCTGCTCAAATTTCAAGTTCAAGTTAATCCATTTGCAAAGCATACCATTAAGTATATCCCACAAGGGAATTTTTATTCTTGTGGGGAGAGAAACTACTCATGTGTAAATAAGAGAACTTGAGAGTCAAAAATCTATACAAAGTTACTAAACACACTGCCACAGAATTTCTTTAAATAGTGTGCTTATCTAGCACACATAGAATCACTTTGACAAGTTCTCAATTTGAATCTTCATAGTGTAATATAAACAGTAAGAAATGTGAGTCAGAGTCCTGAGTGTGAAATAAGAGCTCACTACTTAGGAACTCAGCTTCTCTGGGTCTATTTCCTCAGGTCAAGACAGCTACTTGGTGGCCTTCTTGTGAGGATCAGTAAGAAAAGGTAAGTGAAAGTGCTTGATATATTCTTTAAATATGTTATTCTTATCTTAAAAAAAGAAAAAACAAAACCCTGATACTTCATTTCTTATTCCAGAGGGTAGTACAATGGGAATCTCTCATCTCAGATACTTAACAGCTTTAAGTAACTAGCTATGTTACCTAATATCATTTAACCTCTCTGAGCTTCAATTATCTCAACTGTACAATGTAAATATTAGACTCTGATTTTAAGTACCTCATCATGCACTAACAATCTAAAGAGTCTAAAACATGTTCAAAGAGTTTTCAAATATCCCATGAAAATGTGAACTACCATTTTAAAGCCACATCTGGCTGATACTGAGATTTGCTGTTGTTTTCACACCTCAACTCTATGATTTGCAGAAAACCTCAACTCCGGGAGGTCCCACCCTACCTGGGAATCTTAGCCATCTCCTCCCACCCCTGCTCCTACCCTAACCCACCATCATTCCCAAGCAGTGTTTGGAAATACCAAAGTAGCTTCTCAAGGGGTTCTCAAGGCTAGAAGAGACTTTTAAAACTTGTTTTATGAGTATATAAAAAGCAACATCTTGGCCAAAATGAAATCATTTAAAGAGCCCTGAATCTGACTTGATATCCACAGAATACTAACAAGTCTTCTGATGAATGTAGTTTATTCAAGCTTCAATCTCTGATGTGTGTGTATACGTTTTCCCACTAGTGGAAAAATATACTCCTGTTCCCTTATTTGCGCTGAATCTAGGGGAGGAATGCTATACAAATAGGGGAAGAGGAATGTTAGAGAAGGGATTCCTGTCTAATGGAGGAGGCTAGGCAAAGATAACTTAAGATCCGTCCCAATTCTAAGGATCTGTGACTCTTAAGTCTAGGAATTTATATATTTCTTTACATAGCACCCTTATGACATTCAAACACAGGGATGGATGCACCCAAAGAAGTTGAATCTATCATGTAGAGGAGAACCTATACTCCCCTCCCCCCCAAAAAAGACAAGTCTTTTGAGGGTTTTTTTGCTAAAATACTATTTTTTGATACTAAACATTTAGTACTTACTGAATTTAATAATGTAACTATATTTTATTGTAATATTTCAAATCTAAACAATTCAGTTGTATACACTGGATAAGCAAGTGCTAAGTAAAAACAACAAGACAAAGTAGAATTTGTCAGCATTCTTTAATGCAACATGCTATTCCATGCTAAAACGTAACATAATCAGTTCATCTTGAGTGCGTGAGAACAGAGACATAACCAAGGGTATAAGTCTGCATCACTTCTACAGCCTAACAGCTTTAAGCTTCAACAAAACTAAGAACTAAAATGATAACTAAGACGTCAGCTCTGTTTAGGAAAAATAATTTCCAAAAAACTCTATTTCAGGAGGAACCTAAACTTCCTCAGTCATGCCTACAAAATAAGAAAATGTTCAAATCTCTAATGTGGTTAACTTCAAAGACAACACATTTGAACTATTTATTTTTATTTATTCATTTATGTATTTATTTATTTTTGAGGAAGATTAGCTCTGAGCTAACTGCTGCCAATCCTCCTGTTTTTGCTGAGGAAGACTGGCCCTGAGCTAACATCCGTGCCCACCTTCCTCTACTTTCTATGTGGGACGCCTACCACAACATGGCTTGCCAAGCAGTGCCATGTCTGCACCTGGGATCCGAACTGTGGGACGCCTACCACAGCATGGCTTGCCATGTCCGCACCTGGGATCCAAACCAGCAAACCCCAGGTCGCCAAAGCAGAAAGTGGGCACTTAACCGTTGTGCCACCGGGCTGGCCCTGAACTGTTTATTTTTAAAGGAGATACCTTTCTTGTATTTCATCATTCTGTTGGGTCACTGAGATCTTTGTATATTCACTCTTGCAGAAAACTTATTCCTCCACCAAATAAGCAATACTACTATATTAAAAAAAGAAGAAGAAGAAGAAAGAAAACACTGAACACAGGGCCCTAATAAAATTTTACTGTTTATATAGGGGAAGTATATTTATCCTGAGGGAATTTTCCCCATGGACAAATGAAGGAAATTATTATTATAGTCAAAGCTCACTACAGTCACCAAAAAGAACAGAAATGCAACCCAGGAGTGCTTCTCTTGCCTCTCTGTTCTCCAGTATTGGATTTATTTCACACACAAACACACTCCATGTAACAAAAAAAAGGAAAGGTCCAAGAACCACGAAGTGTTTGCAAGTAAGGCTTCTCTCTATCAACTCTTATGAACAGACAAGAATTTACAGCTAATACATGAATCCATTTTGCACCACCGAGTATTATTAACATCTTTTTCTTTTTTAAAGATTGGCACCTGAGCTAACATCTGTTGCCAATCTTCTTTTTTTTTATTTTGCTTCTTCTCCCCAAAGCCCCCCGGTACGTAGTTGTATATTCTAGTTGTCAGTGCCTCTCTGGTCATGCTATGTAGGACGCTGCCTCAGCATGGCTTGATGAGTGGTGCCATGTCCATGCAAAGGATGCGAACCAGCGAAACCCCAGGCCACCGAAGCGGAGGGCGTGAACTTAACCACTCAGCCATGGGGCAGCCCCTTAAAACATCTTTGAAGAGTTAATTCATTCATTCAGCAAAAATTTAGAGCCTGTTATGCTGCAGTGAAGTAATTAGTTATGAAGCACTAAGAGATTTCCAACTAGTTTCCTTATTTTGAGTTGCAGTAGACAAGATAAAACATGCACATACTGTACATAGCAATAATGCAAAGAATGAAGTACAAACAGCCAGAGAAGGAGTCATTTCCAGGCTGGGTGATTAGGAAAGTTGTAGAGAAGACACATTATGGCTAGACCCTGAGGAATGAGGTTTTGAGTTGGGGAAGTGCTTCTTTTCATAAATATTTTCTGTATATGCTATAATGGATTTTTGTCTTGCTGAGGAAACAACACAACCTCCCTCATTCTACAAGGTCTGGGTGGAGTTGTTGATTAGAGTAGCTCACACACTCACCCATGCCCACTGGCCTGCATGGGCACACACATGTACACACACACACACACGGGATTAGAAGTGAAAATATAACCAAAGATGGCTAAAATCCCCATCTCTGATACAGTAATTGGTTCAATGGTCAGTATTTAACCCAGGCAGGACCAATCAGCATATTCTCAAAACTGATACATGCATGTGGAAAGTCTCTTCCATTGGGCTCATTGAGATTTTGGCTTGGGGTTGAGAAACGTCATCTTTCTTGTTACATTGAGATGGCCTATGTGAGAAATAAATCCAATACCAGAGCCTGACAGAGGCAAGAGATGCGCTCCTCAAATGAGTCATATTTGGCCAAACTTCCCAGTTGTCCATAATTCGGTCTCTTAGAGACTTAGAAATGGTTCTATTAGGGAGGTATCCAAGTCCAGCCTCAGCCTCTAGAAGGCAAATAGCCAAGTAACTACTTTAATATCACTTCTGATCATTTCTAATTTTGTGAGTGATCACATAGGCTACCTTCATATCTATAATCCTATATTTATTTGCAGGTAACATAGCAAAATAGTAGGGCTTACTAGTACCTAAATGCAGCTTACTGACAAAATAGTGAGACCATTAATACAGTAACCAAACTGATGTGCCTTGAGCAGGTAAGAATTTCTTACATGATAACTGCTGTACATATTTTCTTATTCTATTCTAGAGAAGATGCTGAAATCAGTATGCATGCAATTAAAGCCACAATGCAAATGGAAACTCAGATATTCTTACATTGAAAGATAACTATATTGCTTTCTCTATGACACATTTTTTTAAGAGATCATATGAAGCCACAAGTACAAACAAAAACACCAGAAATAAAACATATCAGGGCAATAATTTTAAATCTGCATTGGAAAATACTCAAAATTTATCTTCTGGGGCCAGCCCGGTGGCGCGCAGTGGTAAAGTGCGCACATTCCACTTTGGCAGCCCGGGGTTCGCAGGTTCAGATCCCAGGTGTGGACATGGCACCGCTTGGCATGCCATGCTGTGGTAGGCGTCCCACATATAAAGCAGAGGAAGATGGGCACAGACGTTAGCTCAGGGCCAGCCTTCCTCGGCAAAAAGAGGAGGATTGGCAGTAGTTAGCTCAGGGATAATCTTCCTCAAAAAAAAAAAATTATCTTCTTCAAGCAGTATGTGGAACCAGTTTGTGAGACCACTTCAGTGAAATAAGCCTTTCAAATCTTCAAGTCCAAAAGTTGAAGAGAAGTCTTTACCTTAGTTAATTACTATTAGAGAACAAGAAAAGCCTAATAACTCAGTAACATAACCAATACCAGTATTAGGGTAGAGCTAGCCAAAAGAGATCTTTGAAATAAGCATCTACTTAGTAATGTAGAAGTGTCAAATGGGGATTGTAGGAAAAATCTAGCAACTGACTGTGATGAAAAATTGTTGTTCCTGCACAAGAGCAAACTTTTAAAGGGTGACTATTTAAATTTTTAATAAAGATCCACAATCCTTTTGTTGAATCCTTAGGGCAAGATATGTTTTGGGGCTAGAATTTCATGAGATTCAGAAGTTTATGAACTTTAGAAAGGCAACACACTGTAGGTACGATATATTTTGTAAACCTCCCAGTAGGTTTTCATGCACCATGCCATTAACAGAGTAATATTTCTACAGCAAAACATATACATTTGTATCAGACACACTCTACAGAGAGCTTCATCAGTTCAAGTTTTGCTGCCAAATTAATTCATCTCAAGCTTTTTTAAAAAACTTCCAGTTTTCAGCTTTGGGGGATTTCAGAAATATAGATGAAAAGATTACAACCTATAATAAAATCATAGTACTTATTTTACAAAGTTTCAGGTTTACCTAGTATCCCACAGGTCCATTTGTAATGGTGTTATTTAGCCACTCAGCACTCAGCCAAATTACTTATTCAGTGTACATCAAGTTTCCCCAACTTAAAATTAAGAGTCCTAATATACATGTTCAGTGTGGAAACTTTGGAAAATACAAAAAAAGAAGAAACCAAAATAACCCACAGTCCGTCCACCTAGAGATAACTACTATTAAATTTTTGGTGTCTAAATTTTCAGATTCTTTCTATATATATTAATATAGTAATTAGGATCAAAATTTCTATAGTTTTAGTGTGAATCTTTGTTTTTATCTTACTATGTACCTGGAATATCCTTTCAACCTAAGGACTTTAGTCTTTCTTAAATTCTGCAAAGTTCTCAATCATCATCTCTTCCAATAGGGCCCCTCCACCATTAACACTATTTGCTCTTTTTGGAACTCCCAGCTAGATGTGAGTTGGTGCCTCTCAATTTATATTCATATTTCTTAATTTCTCTTTATTTCTCTGTGATATATCTGGATGAATTACTTAGTATTATCTTCCAATATTTCTTAATTTCTCTTTATTTCTCTGTGATATATCTGGATGAATTACTTAGTATTATCTTCCAATGCACTGTTTCCCTTCAAATATGTTCGGTCTAGAGTTTAACCAACCTATTTTTTGTTTTAAATTCACTAACTCCATTTTTTCTTTTACACAACCATTTACTTCATATCCACCTATTCTTTTTTTTCCTTCATGTTTCTTTTCTTTCTTTTTGAGGAAGATTAGCCCTGAGCTAACATCTGCCACCAATCCTCCTCTTCTTTGCTGAGGAAGACTGGCCCTGAGCTAACATCTGTGTCCATCTTCCTCTACTTTATATGTGGGATGCCTACCACAGCATGGCTTGACAACCAATGCATAGGTCATCACCCAGAATCCGAACTGGTGAACCCTGGGCCGCCAAAGCAGAACGTGCGAACTTAACCACTGTGCCACCAGGCTGGCCCCATATCTACCTATTCTTGATGCATAACATGTTGTTTCTTAATGGCTATCACTACTTTTATCTTTTTAAGGACCTTTAAAATACTTTGTCATTTTGCAATTGCTCTTATAATTTCATTAGTTTTTGAGTGAATTTATCTCCTGATTGTTGTATTTATTTTCTAAGTAACACTCTTCCTCATATGTTTGCAGGCTCACTTTCCTTTCATTTTTCTAGTGGTTTTCAGGTAGGCCAACCCATCTTCAGAGCCCATGACCTCCAAGCTTGGCGCTCTTATACTAGATGATAGTGGGGAAATTACAGTTCCTAACCTGAGCCACCTGGCAGCTCAGCGACTTCTGTGTCACCACTTCAGGTTCACAGCTTTTTAAAGCAGCACCCAGGAGAAGAAGTTTTCAGCCTTCTTTTCATCCAGCCCCAGCCCAGCTCAGAGTTTCATGCAGGGTATCGGACTTCAGTTCTCCTGCACAGAGTTATTTCCATAAGTTCCTGAACCCAGAGTCTGACTGCATGTGTCTTTTCCATTTTAGTCACTGGAGATGTTTATCTTGATCTGGAGTATACCTACACCTTTTCAATTTTTTAAAATTTATTTGTTTACTGTTTTTAAAAATTAGTTTATAGAGGTCATAATGGTTATAACATTCTGTAACTTCAGGTGCACATTACTATTTAAGTTCTGTATATAATACATTGTGCTCATCACCAAAAGTCTAATTTTTATCCATCACTATATATATGTGCCCTTTCACCCGTGTCACACACCTCCCAGTCCCCTTCCCTTCTGGTAACCACTAAGCTCTTGTCTTTGTCCATGTGTTGTTTAGCTCCCACATATGAATGAAATCATGTGGTGTTTGTCTTCATCTGTCTGGTTTATTTCACTTAACATACTGCCCTCAAGGTCTATCCATGTTGTTGCAAATGGGACAATTTTGTCCTTTTGTAATGCCAAAGTATTCCATTGTATATATATACTTCTTCTATATCCATTCATCACTTGTCGGGCACTTGGGTTCTTCCATGTCTTGGCTATTGTGAATAATGCTGCAATGAACATAGGGGTACATGAATCTCGTTGAAATGTTGATTTCAAGTTCTTTGGATAAATACCCAGTAGTGGGATAGTTGGATTACATGGTATTTCTATTTTTAATTTTTTGAGAAATCTCCATACTGTTTTCCATAGTGGCTGCACCAGTTTGCATTCCCACCAGCAGTGTATTAAGTGTTCCCTTTTCTCCACATCCTTCCCAACATTTGTTATTTTTTGTCTTGGTAATTATAGACATTCTGACAGATGTAAGGTGATCTCTCATTGTAGTTTTGATGTGCATTTCCCTAATACTTAGTGATGTTGAACATCTTTTCGTGTGCCTGTTGGCCATCTGTGTATGTTCGTTGGAAAAAATATGTGTTCATATCCTCTGCCCAGTTTTTGATCAGGTTGTTTGTTTTTCTGTTGTTGATTTGTATGAGTTCTTTATATATTTTAGAAATTAACCCCTTTGTTGGATATATGACTTGCAAATATTTTCTCCCAGTTGGTAGCTTGTCTTTTTGTTTTCTTTACAGTTTCGATGGCCTTTCAGAAGCTCATTAGTCTGATGTAGTCCCATTTGTTTATTTTTTCTTTTGTTTCCCATGCCTGAGGACACATGTATTCAAAAAGATGCTGCTAAGACTGATGTCAGAGTCTACTGCCTATATTTTCTTCTAGTAGTTTTATGGTTTCAGGCCTTACATTCAAGTCTTTAATCCATGGTGAGTTTTTTGTTTATGGTGTAACATAATGATCTACTTTCATACTTTTGCATGTGGCTGTACAGTATTCCCAACACCATTTATTGAAGAGACTTTCCTTTCTGCAATGTATGTTCTCAGCTCCTTTGTCAAACATTAGCTGTCCACAGATGTGTGGTTTTATTTCTGGACTTTCAATTATGTTCCATTGATCTGTGTGTCTGTTTTTGCGCCAATACCATGCTGTTTTGATTGCCATAGCTTTGTAGTATATTTTGATGGCAGGGATTGTGATGCCTCCAAATTTGTTTTTTTCTCAGGATTGCTTTTGCTATTCACGGTCTTTTGTTGTTCGATAGAAGTTTTAGGATTCTTTGTTCTATTTCTGTGAAGAATGTCACTGGGATTCTGATTGGGATTGCACTGAATCTGTAGACTGCTGTAGGTAACATGAACTTTTTAACTATGTTTATTCTTCCAGTCAATGAGCATGGAATATCTTTAAATTTCTTATGTCATCATCAATTTCTTTCAATAATCTTTTAAAGTTTTCAGTGTATAAATCTTTCACCTCCTTGGTTAAATTTATTCCTACATATTTTATTCTTTTTCTTGTGATTGTAAATGAGATTGTACTCTTGAATTCTCTTTCTGCTAGTCTATTATTAGTGTATAGAAATGCAACTGATTTTTGTAAGTTGATTTTGTATGCTGCAACTTTGCTATAGTTGTTGATTATTTCTAATAGTTGTCTGATTGGTTCTTTAGCATTTTCTATGTATAGAATCATAACATCTACAAAGAGCAAGAGTTTCACTTCTTCCTTTGCACTTTGCATACCTTTTTCCTTTTTTCTTGCCTAATTGCTCTGGCCAAAACCTCCAATGCTATGTTGAATAGGAGTGGTTAGAGTGGGCACCCTTGTCTTGTTCCAGTACTCAGACGGATGGCTTTCAGTTTTTCACCGTTAAGTATGATGTTGGCTGTGGGTTTGTCATATATGGCCTTTATTATGTTGAAGTCCTTTCCTCTATAACATTTTATTGAGAGTTTTTATTATAAATCGATGTTGGATCTTGTCAAATGCTTTCTCTGCATCTACTGAGATGATTATGAGATTTTTACTCTTGTATTTTGTTAATGTGATGTATCATATTGCTTGATTTGCAGATGCTGAACCATCCCTCTGTCCCTGGTATCAATCTCACTTGATCATAGTGTATGATCCTTTTAATGTATTGCTGTATTCGGTTTGCAAATATTTTGTTGAGGATTTCTGCATCTATGACCATCAGCGATATTGGTCTGTAACTTTTCTTGTGTTTTCCCTGTCTGGTTTTGGTATCAGGATGATGCTGGCCTCATGAATGAGTTGGGAAGCATCTGTCTTCTTCAATAGTTTTGGAATAGTTTGAGGAGGATAGGTGTTAAATTTTCTTTGAATTTTTGGGAGAACTCTCCGGAGAAGCCATCTGGTCCTGGAATTTTGTTTTTTGGGAGGTTTTGATTACTATTTCAATGTCTTTACTTATGATTGGGCTATTAAGATTCTCTACTTCTTCTTGATTCAGTTTCAGGAGGATGTATGAGTCTAAAAATTTATCCATTTCTTCCAGGCTATCCAATTTGTTGGCATAAAGTTTTTCATGTAGGGGCTGGCCCAGTGGTGCAGTGGTTAAGTTCACACATTCTGCTTTGGCAGCCTGGGGTCAGCTGGTTCAGATCCTGGGTGCGGAGATGGCACCACTCAGCAAGCCATGCTGTGGCAGGCATCCCACATATAAAGTAGAGGAAGATGGGATGTTAGTTCAGGGCCAGTCTTCCTCAGCAAAAGGAGGAGAATTGGAAGCAGATGTTAGCTCAGGGCTGATCTTGCTATAAAAAAAAATTTTTTTTCATGTAATCCTTTGTATTTCTGTGGTATCCGTTGTAGTTTCTCCTACTTCATTTCTAATTTTATTTAGTTGAGCGTTCTCTTCTTCTTAGTGAATCTGGCTAAGGGTTTGTCCACTTTGTTTTTCTTCTCAAAGAACCAGTTCTTAGTTTCATTGATCCTTTCTACTGGTTTTTATTGTTTTTTCATTTTTGTTATTTCATTTGTTTCTCCTGTAATTTTTATTATTTCCCTCCTTCTGTTGACTTTGGGCTTTGTTTGTTCTTCTTTTGCTAGTTCTGTCAGATGTAGTTTAAGATTACTTATTTGACATTTTTCTTGTTGAGGTGGGCCTGTATTCCTATGCATTACCCTCTTAGGACTGCTTTTGCTGCATTGCACAAGATTTGCTATGATGTATTTTCATTTTCATGTGTCTCCAGGTATTTTTTTATTTCTTCATTGATCCAATGGCTGTTTAGTAGTATATTATTTAGTCTCCACATATTTTTAACTTTCCTAGGTTTTTTCTTGTAATTGATTTCTAGTTTCGTAGCATTATGGTTGGAAAATATGCTTGATATATCATTTCAATCTTCCTCTTTTTTTTTTGTGCTTGGAAAGAGTCACTCTGAGTTAACATCTGTTGCCAATCTTCCTGTCTCTTTTTTTCTTTTCGCTCCAAAGCCCCAGTGCATAGTTGTGTATTTTAGTTGTAACTCCTTCTGGTTCTTCTGTTAGCTGCCACCACAGCATGGCTATTGACAGACAAGTGTTGTGGTTCCGTGCCCAGGAACCGAACCGGGGCTCCCAAAGTGGAACATGCCAAACTTTAACTGCTGGGCCATCAGGGCTGGCTCTCAATCTTCAAAAATTTATTGAGGCTTGCCTTGTTTCCCAACAAATGGCCTACCTTTGAGAATGTTCCATGTGCAGTTGAGAAGAATGTGTCTTCTGCTGTTTTCAGAATGTTCTCTATATATCTATTAAGTCTACCTGGTCTAGATTTTCATTTAATTCCATTATTTCCTTGTTGACTTTCTGTCTGGATGATCTATCCATCGATGTGAGTGGGGTGTCCCCTACTATTATTGTGTTGCTGTTAATTTCTCCCTTTAGGTCTCTTCATAGTTGCTTTATATACTTTGGTGCTCCTGTGTTAGGTGCATATATATTCATAAGCACTATATCCTCTTGGTGGAATGTCCCTTTTATTATATACTGCCCCTCTTTGTCTCTCACTGCCTTTTTTATCTTGAAGTCTGCTTTGTCTGATATAAGTATGGCAACACCTGCTTTCTTTTACTTGCCATTTGCTTGGAGTATTGTATTCCACCCGTTCAGTCTGAGCCTGTGTGTGTCTTTAGAGCTGAGATGTGTTTCCCGGAGGCAGCACTTTCTTGGATCTTGTTTTTTAATCCCCCCAGCCACTCTGTCTCTTTTGATTGGAGAAGTCAATCCATTTACATTTAGAGTGATTACTGATATAGAGGAGCTTAATAATGCCATTTTGTCTCTTGTTTTCGTTGTTCTATATTTCCCTTGTTTCTCTTCCTTTGTATTTCTGACTACCATTTCAGTTGGGTGGTTTTCTCTGATGGTTTGCTCTTTATGTATGATTCGTGGCTCTCCTCTGACTTTTCTGTTTAGTAGTTACCATGAGGTTTGTATAAAAGATCTCAGATGAGATAGTGCATTTTCTGATAGCCTCGTATCTCTATTAGCCTAAGCAGGTTCCATCCCTTTCCTCTTCTTCTCCTGAGTTATTGTTGTCACCAATTGTTCTTTTCTGTGTTGTGAGTTTGTTGCTGAAGTGTTCATAGTTATTTTTGATGCTTTTCTTCCCTTTGTCTTTTGTTATAATTGTTTACTAACCTATTCTGACATAGAGCTGCAATTTTCTGTTTCTATCTGTCCATATATCTCCTTGCTCAAGGTTTTATAAACCTTTGCTTTTTAGTTTAAGATAGGAGGGCTCTTTTCCATGTTTCTTGTAAGGTAGGCCTAGTGGCAATGAACTCCCTCAGCTTTAGTTTACCTGGGAAAGCTTTTATTTCTCTATCATATGTGAAGGATAGTTTCACCGGATAAAGTTTTCTTGGCTGAAAAGTTTTTGTCTTTCAGTATTTTGAATATGTCATTCCAATCTCTCCTACCCTGTAAGGTTTCTCCTGAGAAATCCACTGAAAACCTGATAGGGGTCCTTTGTAGGATATTGTCTTCTGCTTAGCTGCCCTTAATATTTTTCTTTTGTCATTGACTTTTGCTAGTTTTACTATTATATGCCTTGGAGAAGGTCTCTTTACACTTACATAATTAGGAGTTCTACTAGCTTCATATACTTTTAAGTCCTGTTCCTTCCTCAGGTTTGGGAAGTTGTCACTGTTATTTCTTTGAACAAACTCTCTGCTTTCTCCTGTTCTTCTCTCTCTGGAATAGTTATAATCCTTATGTTGCTTTTCCTAATGGAGTTGGATATCTCTCTAAGAATTTCTTCATTTTTTTTTTTTAAGTCTTACTTCTCTCTCCTCCTCCACCTGAAGCATTCCTATGTCTGTCCTTTAAATTACTAATTCTGTCCTCCATAATGTCACATCTGTCTTTTAACGTTTCTACATTGTTTTTTACCTTATTCATTGCGTTCTTCATCTCCAAAATTTGTTTGGTTTTTTTTTTTTTAGAGTTTCAATCTCTGGTGAAGAATTCCTTCTGCTCATTCATTTCATTCTTGAGTTCACTGAACTGTCTTTTTGAGTTTTCTTGTAACTTGTTGAGTTTGACAATTATTTTAAATTCTCTGTCATTCAGATTGCAAATTTCTGTGACTTCAAGACTGTTTTCCGGAGACTTGTCATTTTCCTTTTGTTCTGGAGTGTTAACGTAGTTCTTCATGGTGTTTGATGCAGTGCTCCTCTGCCAGTGCATAGTGGTAGTATCAGGTCACAGATTCCACCTGCCACCTCTGGGGGAGGTGGGTGGGCAGGAGCTGTGTTTTCTGAACCCATGTGTCTGCTGGAAGTTGTGCTGATAGGGCTCATCTGCATTTGCCTGTTGGCTGCAGCCACTTGGTGGTTCACACACACATGTGCAGGTGCTCTGGTGCAGGTCCACTGCCTTGGCTGGGGACTGACCGAGCTGGTGTGCTAGGCAGGAGGGGGGCCCTTTCTTTCGTGTGCACATGTTGCCCCCATTTTGCTTCCATGGGTGGTTCATCTGGGCTGCTGTGCTTGGTGGGGACACCCACACAGTGGCTAAGCCACACCAGCCAGTGTGAAGCATTCCCATGGGCTGGGCTGCACTACGAAAGTGAAAGCATTCATGTGGAGGCCTGCCTGCTTCCCCACCTCCTCTTACAGTTGCACACCAGCTGCTGCATGAGGACACACAACCTAGATCACTGCTGCTGGGGACGGGGTGGGGATCCACTCATCTCCTTCCACTGCTTTCTGGGGATCCAGTATCAGCACCTTCAGATGTATGGCTGCATGGATCTCTCAGACATCCTTGTGCTTTGTAGGGAATCCTCTGTTGGTTAATGAATGTCCGTTTGATTGTAACTTTTGGGGGTGGGGGGCAGGACTAGACTAAGGGAATAGCTCACTCCACCATGACACTGACATCATTCTTTCCATTTCTTTTAATTTGTAAGTGCTACATTTGGAGCAGAGAAGGAAGACAAAAGCAGAATAAGCAGTACAATAATAATAACAGCTAACATTTATTGACACTTACTATGTGCCAATTTTACGTTTTTCTCATGAAATATCTTAACAATCTTTTGAGGTAGGTACTATTATTATACTCATTTCATAGGTGAGAGAACAGACACACAGAACCAACAAGCAATCTTCAACATTGCCAGCAAATAAAGACAAAGAGTCAAATTAGATGTCTGATTCTAGAGGCCATGCTCTTAACCACTACTCTACTGACTTCCATCCTGAACAGAATGCTGTTTATAATTTTGATTCTCTCTCTTCTTTTTTCCAGTTAACTGTGAACATTTTGCACACAGGCAGGATTTTAATTGATGGAAGGGAAGTGGAGCCCTATTATAGGTAGAAAGCAGCATATAAGCCGCATGTTTTATTTAGTGTTATTCAATCTAGGCCTACACCTAAAATCAGAAACTAGTTTTCATTGCCTATCTTTTTTCCTAAAGCCCTTCTCACTTTCCCTGGGCTCCAAACACTTCATGCTTGCCCCTAGATATCCATGACTTTCGATGCAGGTTTTCCTCTGGCTCTGTCTCTCCACCACCCTCACTCTGCTCTACTATATGATACCCAGGAAAGGACCTGATTAAGGCATTCATAAACAGTACCTCAGAAGACTTTTGCCTTCCATCTTCCTTCATAGTCCAAAACCTTAATCTTAAACTATTAAATTTGTGAATATAAGCAAACAGCATGCAATATCATCCAAAAAGAGCTAAACTCAACTCTAGGCTGCATTATCAAAAATATAAAGTCTAGAAAAGTGAAGATTATCAGTCCCAGTCTATGCTGTGCTGATAATTCATTCAACAAATATGAATTGGACAGGTCCTAAAGACCAGGCACTGTGCAACACTACGGACACACAATCAACCTTTCTCTTTTCCAGTCTGCATATATTTTCCTTATTTAATCCTCAAAACCACCCCTCCGAGAACAGCGTGCTCAGTTTATAAAAATAATCTTCCAGAGAATTTTATGAAAGAGAAAAAAATGTTTTCTTTTTTTTCTTGAGGAAGATTAGCCCTGCTCTTAGTCTTCCATTCCTCTTTTTGCTGAGGAAGACTGGCCCTGAGCTAACATCCGTGCCCATCTTCCTCTACTTTCTATGTGGGACGCCTACCACAACATGGCTTGCCAAGCAGTGCCATGTCTGCACCTGGGATCCGAACTGGCGAACCCCGGGCCGCTGAAGCAGAACATGCACACTTAACCACTGTGCCACCCGGCCAGCCCAAAACTGTGTTTTAGAAGGAGGTTACTAAAGCTGTTGCTTGGCCACCTAAGATACTTAGACTTTTCTTCCCAGGGTTACTATTCAATTTTATTTTATTTTATTCTTTTTTAAAGATTCTATTTTTTTCCTTTTTCTCCCCAAAGCCCCGTGGTACATAGTTGTATATTCTTCATTGTGGGTCCTTCTAGTTGTGGCATGTGGGACGCTGCCTCAGCGTGGTTTGATGAGCAGTGCCATGTCCGCGCCCAGGATTCGAACCGCTGAAACATTGGGCCGCCTGCAGCAGAGCACGCAAACTCAACCACTCGGCCACGGGGCCAGCCCCTACTATCCAATTTTAAAACACAGGGTCCTTAGTGAGGTAGGAAAGGGGGGTGGGGGGAATCCAAGTGAAATGGTTAGGAAGCAACAATTTGAGAAAAACTGAATATTTGCTGATTGGAGAATTGCAGTTTGTTTTCTTTTTAATATTAAAAGTTGTGACTCAGAACAATCTTTAATTGTTAATGTCAGAGAAAGTTACAATGTGGACTCTTAGGATTCAACCCTTCCCGACATCAACTTCAGGGCTCACAAATACTTGCTATGATGATTAAGTAGAGCTATGCCTGAAGGAGATTAGGCAGAACTTGAGACTGGAGACAGAGAGACTAGTTAGGGAGCCAATCAAAGGCTAAGCAAGATAAAATCTAAACTTGAGCTGTCACAGCAGGAATGGAAAACAAAAGGAATTTATAAGACATTGGTGAAGGAGAAAAGACCAACTTTGATAACTACATGTGGATGGAAAATGAGTCAAGTATCTAAGTTCCAAACTTTGGAGAAAGAGAAGTTAGTGGATGCAGAAACCATAGAAGGACATAGACGGACAACAGGTGTATTTAGTTTGCTACATATGACTTTGAAGTGTCAGCAAGACACTCAGAAAGAGATATTGAGGAGACAGTTAAAATTAGGGTCTGAGAGGTGAAGAATATAAAGATAATAGAAGCAGATAGAAAGATCACACATATGAAACCCTCCAGTACAAAGCCTGGACTCCCTACACCTTCTGCTTCGTCAGACCAAACCATCTGTAGTTCCCTAACAGAGGCAGCTCTCTTTCATCTCCACCTCCAAACAAACACTCCTATAATGCCAGATACCCTACTTTATCTATCCCTGGTTAACTCCCTGTCATCTTTCAGAATGCTCAGGTATCGTTTTCCCAAACTCCACTCATTTCCCACCAAGAGGATGGTACCTGAGTCTTACTTCTCCCTATAAATGTACCTAATTTTTAGCACCATGCCTAAATTAGCAGGCACTTAAAAGACTGACTGAAAGAACAGACTTGGCATGTGCTCAACAAGCCTTGGAAGGAACTGTATCCTCTTGGATGTGACAACTAAAGAAATTAACTTGGATGAGATTTTCAAAGGAGAGAAAAGAAAACTAAGTGGTCCCAAATATAGGTAATCATCGTGGAACATCTTCATCTAGGGAGCGGTTCTCATAAATGCTTCTTGATTTCTTTCACCCCTAAATACCTCATCTGTAACACAAGGATCATTATTCTTACCTCACAGATTACTGGGAAAATTAAATGAGATAGCATATATAAAGCACCCACTATAAAGTCTAGCACTCAACTAATGTTCCCTTCTGTTCTCCAACCCAATGTGAAAACATGTTAGGGCCTGCCTATTTCTTTGCAGCTTTAGTAACTGCTATCCGCTGAAAAACAATCCAACCTAGAAAATAATGGATACTTGAGAAACAGAGGCTAGACTTGTCAGATGTTCTCCCTAGAGCAGTTTTTTTCAATCTCAACACTATTGTCAATTTTGGCTGGATAATTCTTTGTTGTAGGGGGCTTCCTGTGCATTGTAGGATATTTAACAGCATCCTTGAACTTTACCCACTAGGTGCCAGTAGCACTCCCCACCAAAAATGTCTCCAGACTGCCAAACACCCCCTGGGAGGAAAAATTTCACCCTCATTGACAACTACTACCTCAGAGCTAACTGAAATTCTCACAAAGCCCTAAATCCATTGTCTGACATCTACAAATAAATTTGATAAAAGTATTTGTTCCCCACTGACTGATTCTACACAGTAATTATGGTTAGACTTCATAAGCCTTTCTCCTTAAAAGTTAACCAAAACTGGTAGCTAGCCCCTTAACTGTCAAGCAAGTCATCATAGATAATGCATGCAGTCTAATCACTCAGTACATTACCACACTGCAACCCTTAAAGCCAAACTAACATAATGAAAGTAGGAAGAGCCAATCCCAAAAGGTCTTCACACAAAATTTAAAAGAGTTGTCCCAGTACTCAAGTGTCTCATCTTTTCACTTCATGTCTACAGATCGCAGTAAGTAGAAAGTGTATAAAATGGGTTGTAGTTGCCTAAGGACTTTCATAAATTTTAAGTTACACTAATGACATATAAAATGCTTTATATGTATTTAAGATTATTGGGGCCGGCTCCATGGCTGAGTGGTTAAGCTCACGCGCTCCACTGCGGTGGCCCAGGGTTTGAATCCTGGGCGGACATGGCACCACTCATCAGGCCATGTTGAGGCAGCGTCCCACATCCCACAACTAGAATGAGGTGCAACTTAGATATACAATTGTGTGTCGGGGGGGGGAGGGGGATTGGGGAGATAAAGCAGAGGGAAAAAAAAAAAGATTGGCAACAGTTGTTAGCCCAGGTGCCAATCTTAAAAAAAAAAAAAAAGATTATTATGTATCATATGCCCATATATTGCAACAACATAAAAAGTTAGGTACACTAACAAAAAAAAGAAGCAAAAGTAGAGAAACAAAAACTGAGTTAATAGTTCACTAGGGTTTTTGGATAAATTGCTTCCAGTCAATAAATATAGCATAGTAATTAAGAGCAGACTTGGAATCAGACTACTTGGATTAAAATCCCAACCCTATCACTTACTAGATAGGTGACCCTGATCAAGTTACTTAACCTCTCTATATCTGTTTCCTCCTTGGTAAAACCGAGATTATAGTATCTACCTTGCAAGGTTGTTGTGGGAGAGAATGAGTTAAAATAGATAAAGTGTTGAAACAATGCCTAGCAGATACTTACTTAAGTATTAAACAGTATTATTTCTCATTATTTTTAAGGATTCATAGGAGGAGAAAAGTGTATCTTGGGTTGTTGCATAAAAGTAGGAATAATAGAGTCAAACAACAATGAACTTGCACCCATATGCTCTGGATTATTTCAGTTTCTTATCTAATTGTGTCATTTGGGCTTCAATTTCCTCATCTGTAAAACAGGAAAGCACTTTGAAAACGGATTAGCATAAGGGAAAATCTAAGGCTGTATGTTTAGTAGGGAAAACGTGCATCTGTCTTCCAATTCAGTAGAGGAACTTTATGAAGGAGGTGCCTTTTACAGAAATACTCTAATAATGGGCCCAGAACGGAGAGCACATGCCTTGAAACCAGGTGGGTCTGATTCAAAAGCCCTTGCTTTACTCCACAGTTTGAAAGCTTAAAATAAAAACAGAACATCTTGAGTTGTAAAAAAAAAAAAAAAAAAAAAAAGTTTATTTTCTTCATATAAAGTACGTACGTAGTACAAATACATTAAAGGCACTGGTCACCATCAATTCAAAACAGCATGAACATACCACCAGGCCCCTAAGTGACCTTTTCTTTTCAATTATGAATGATTCGTTCTTTTGGAGAACAAGAAGGGCGATGCTGGAAGAAATGAGATTTCTCTTCTATAATCAGGAATGTCCTAACAGTTTTAAATCAGTTTGATATGTCTATTTTTAGAAAGGAAAACCACTGCCTCCCAAGGAACATTTCAAAATCATCAAGGACTGCGCACGCTGCACATTACACTTATTAGGAAGGAATATTTTAGCAAACAACTTTTTATAAGTAAAAGTTGCCACATAAATCACGTGAGGCAGGTGGTAGTGGCAGAAGTGTCTCCATTGCTGCCAAAACGTGCCAAGAAAAACCAACCTTTCCTACCATTCAACCAGAGGCCGCCCCCGCAAAGCCTCGGAGGCCGGGTCTAGGTCTCGGAGGACGGGTCTAGGTCCCTGGTAGAGGGTCTTCAAAGATGCCAGCTTTCAGGGTATATACGAAAATGAAGGTCAAATCGCCCTTCTGGGACACCTTTATGAAAAATCTCCAAGAATCCTCTCTTTGCCTCAGCGTAGAGCGGTAGCTCGGCACCCTCCTCGTTATCCCCCAGGGAAGAGGCAGCGGCAGCGTATCACTCTGCTCTGGTCCAATCTCGTCCTCACGAGCCGCACCAGCCCAGCCAGTGGGGGCTCCCACGTGGCGCCCGCAGCCTGGCCACAGCCGGCTTGGGCTACCCCCACCTCCCGGTCCGCGCCTCGGCTGACGCTCTGATTGGCCAAAGGCGGCCCGAAGGGCTCCGGAGCAGGCGGCGATTCGGCCAAACTGGGCGGGCACCGGGCGAGGGGGCTCGCAGCCATGCGGGGAGCTCTCAGAGCAGCCGGTCCTACTTGTTGGCCCCAGGCCGGCAGCGAAGGCACCACCCAGCACCGGGGCCGCGCAACCCCACGTGGGTCCTGGTTAGCGGCAGATGCCGTCACCCTCCACCTTACGTCGGGTAGCGCTCACCTCAGCGCTCGCGGCGCCTCCGCCTTCAGCTTTTTGGGCTTCCGCTCCTCCTCAGCTGCTGCCATCTTCGTGCACCCTACCCCTCTGGCCTCACACCCTCCTCACATCACCACCTCCTTTCCTCCGAACCCCGCCCCTCCCGACTCTTCTCAGTCGGTGCCTCTCCCACACACAGCCCCTGGCTCTACCCGTCGGCCGCACTCATTGGCTAAAACATAGCCCCTTCCTGATCCCGCCCACCCGACTGTAGGAGGACCCCAGACTGAGTTAGGCTGCGCATGAGAGCGCCTGAGTCCAAATGGTGAGAAATCCCCAATTCCTCTAGATTCTGGGTGATCTAGAAGATTTAGATCTTAAACCTCTAGAGACATCTTTCTTCTCAATCATCGTCTTCCCGCTTATTTAATCTTTTCAGCACTGTAGAGCGAGGTGGTTTCTTTCAAGCTGTCGGTAAGGCAATCTACTGGGCACTCCAACTGCGGGGTCCTCACGGCCTTCTCAGCTGCCTCAGCCTCCGTCCGGAGAGGACCCGGCGCCGAATCACTGACAGGCCCAGGTCTTGGGGTGAGTGTGAGGGGCGGGGAGACTGCGGACAGGGGACAGCTCGAAAACTGAGGAGTAAGCTGAGTAGCTGGGGCTCCGAATTCCAACCTGGGCTGTAGGAGCGTCTGTGGTGCTGTGTGCCGGGCCCGCTTTTCCCTCCCGGCCCTCCGGGCTTTCTTGCCAGCAGGGCCGGAAGGGAGCGGTACTCCTGGAACCCAGTGTTCTCAGGCCCCAGGCCCAAGAGGTTCGAGCTGTTTGGGGTCCCTGTCCGTGCTCTGGCACAGGAAAAAGTCTTGTCACCCACAGTGAGCTGGAGCACCGACGACTCGGACCTCAGCCCCAGGCTTCTGCTTTGGAGGACAAAACCCCTGACTGACCTGAGCGGACGTCCTCTTAGAGGGTGGCGCCTGGATCAGCCTGGGGTGGGGAATACAGTGAAGAGGGTGTTGCAACTCTTAGAAGAGAGGTGACGGGAATCTAAACTGAGGAGGTGGCAGTAAGTATGGAAAAGTGATGAGTGATCTGGCTGGCTGGATTTGGTGGATTTGGGTTGAACCTGCAGCTGAAGCTTATAGCCTACATGATTAAGAAGATGGTGCCACTATAAAATTGGGATATATCAAGTTTGAAACCGTGGTTTAAGTGGAGATGTTAGAAAGATTTTTTTAAAACAAGCCTGGGAAGTAAGCCGGAAAGAAACTTTCAAGGTGCGAACCAAAACAGGTAAAGTTTCATATAATCGGATAAGAAGTGTTTGTTTTGTTTGGGGGAAAGTTATCGGTTACATGAAATGCTGCGAGGGTCAAAGGAGGAAGTTGAAGTCTGAGAATAGTTCGTTAGATTCCATGATTAGGAATCATTGGGTCACTTGAGAGAGCTGCTTTAAGTACAGTAGATTACTGAGAGGAGAGGCTGCAAGTGAAGCCTTAATTCTTCATCTGGAGCATGAAGCAAAAGATTTTTGAGAATGGCAAGGTCTCTAAGAGGTTTGGAGTTTTTCTTAAAGTTAAACACGAGACGCATTATGTTTTGGTGCAGAAAACAGGTAACCAATGTATAAGATTAAAGATCCAAGAAAAAGAATACCCAGGAAGAAAGGGAAGGGTGTGGGTGGATTGGTTTTGAAAAGAAAGGAGAACACTTTCAGTTGAAACCATAGGAAAACTGGAGGAATGAAGTGAATGAAGAATTACCTGAAACTTGCATATCTTTAGTAGGAAAGTTCTCTTTACAATAAGGTTAACTTTTCTTCCTGAATGTTAGGATTTTTACAATATTTCTAAACATTCAACATAATATACTACTGGAGTTCCTTGCAGACCAGATATTTTTAAAGAGCTCAATAATATCTTAATTCATGAGTAGCCAATGGTATTTGTAGAGAAAAGGAATTCTCTCTCCTATCACACAGAGAAAATAGAAGCCTTCATCTTCCTGCAACCAAATAACACAACCCTTCTTCCCTTTAAAGAGGAAAAAGTGTCTCTTCACCTTAGGGAAGGCAAATCCTTCTTTCACCTAGTCTCCCAATACCGTCCTCTTCTACCTTCTGAGGGTCTTTTTTTGGGTTTTTTTTTTTTTTTTCAGTTATTCCCTCTCTCCTACATCATTAGCCTTTCCCCCTTTACTCACACCTTTCTTTCAGCATTTAAAAATATTCTTCCTTTATTAACCACTCCCATTTATTTTCCTGTCTTTTCATTCCCTTCACAGCTAGAGTTCTTGAATGTATCATCTACTCTCCTTATGTCTGTTTTCCCCACTTCTTGTTATTTATTTCTCAGCCCACTGCAGTATATCTTGTTTCCATCATTCCACTGAACTACTACTAAAATACTTTTACTAAGATCACCAATGTCCTCTATGTGTTAAATCATACATTCTCAGTAGGGACAAATATTGCTTCCTGTGAGGCAAAAAAATATATATACTGTCTTTATGTATAAAGCACAGATATGTTTACAATACATAAAGAGATATACAGATATATATTTGGTGGTATTAAAATTTTATGGGGGAGGGCCGGCCTGATGGCGCAGCGGTTAAGTTGGCACATTCTGCTTCGGCAGCCCAGGGTTCGCCGGTTCGGATCCCGCGTGCAGACATGGCACCGCTTGGCAAGCCATGCTGTGGTAGGCGTCCCACATATAAAGTAGAGGAAGATGGGCCCGGATGTTAGCTCAGGGCCAATCTTCCTCAAAAAAAAAAAATTTATGGGGGAGGGGCGTGAATGAAGGGGAGTCTGAAAAGGCCCCTTAGCAGCCAATAATGAAAGAAAATTGAAACACACTGTTAAATCAATGTCATTTTCAGTTCTTCTTGTAGCTTGAACTCTTTGTGCATTCAAAATGTTTACTACTTTGTTCTTCTGGAAACACACTAACACACTTTAGTTACTAAAAACCATTACTCTCCCCTTTTTTTCTTATCCCTCTTCAGCCACATCTTCTTAGGTTTTTTTTAGGCCCACTTTATTGACTCAGCTGCTACTCAAATGTTGGAGTTCCTTCTACTATGTACATTCTCTCTTTGTAGTTATATTCTTCTTATAGTTACAATTCCTGTTAACAAGCAATCATTATTACTCACAAATCTGTCTCCAACTTGGCTTCTTTCTGAGAATAAAGTGAACCAACCTCTGCTTATCTCCTTCTCCAGTCTCATCTCAACACTTCCCTCTGCCTTCTAAAATTGCTACATCTGTCATGGATTTCTTTGTCTTGTGTTCTCTCTCACGTCGAAGCCTTATGAATTTCTGTAGCACACTGTGTTTCCCCTATCATAATAAGAATTACGTCTTTACTGAATTAACTTGGGTGCCTTCTTTGGTGAACTCTAAATGCTGTGAGTTTAGGGACTCTATTTTTGTTCACCCTTGTATCCCAATTGTTTAATGTATAAAAAATATTCAAAACTACTTGTTGAATGAATAAATGGTCAAAATATTCGCTAAGAATTAGAGGAGCTAGATTCTTTTCTGGTCTCATTCTCTCGCCTTGGATATAGGCCCTTCTATGCTTCTATTCTGTTACATATAGAAGGAATACATTTTCCTTTTTAGACACTATCTTCCAAGAATATTTTGACTATTGTAATTGCATTGCTTATGAATCATCAGGATGAGTGTGTTCAACATTTGGTAAAGAGGATTTATGAAGTATTTAAACTGCAGTCAAATCTTTGATGAAACTACCTCTGAACACAGCTTCTCAAGTGGCTTTAAAATAAGCTGGGAGAATTCTGCTTTCTGACTCAAAAGTCACTAAGAACAAAAAGATGGTTGTGGTGGTGAATGTGTTGCTTTCCCAGAAAGTTTATTAAAATAATGAAAGAAGTAACTGCAGGTACTAAAAGGATAAGTAGCTAAAGAAACAGGCAATTTTACACTGCTGCATATGGTATTTATATAATTGTTGTATGCATTAGGCCCTTGGTTACAATATGGATAGAAGAAATAAGCTCTATTTTCCTATAATAGAATGTTAAGATGGGTTTTAAAGCTAAGCACTGTTGAGAACAACAAGTGTACGCTTTCATCTCAGCACTAAGGATAACAACAGTAAATCCAGATGGCTGGTTTAACTTACTGTATTCTTCTGAGACCTGAACTACTGCCAGTGAAAAGAACTTTGGTGGAAACTTTTCCTGGAGAGACTTTTTCACCAGCTTAAGAGGATGAGTAGGAATCTGGCTCCTAAAATAAATAAACTACCAAGTCACTTGCTTCAAGAATAAGCAGCTCTTTTAGGGTATATTGTGACAGTGGAGTACCACAGATCCACATGAACTATACTTTCTATAGGATGAATGGTTTAAGAAGATAACCTATGTCAGCTCCTTTAAATATAACTTCTACTCTAAATAATCTATTAGAACACATTTTGACTTCTGACTAAACAAGAAGCATATTCTTCAGCTCTTCCTCATAAATAAGTAGCTCAAACAGGACATTTGCTGCCCAGTCCCATATGGTAACTACTAGCTACATGTAGTTATTTAAATTTAAATTTAAACTTCAGTACATCAGTTGCATTTGCCACATTTCAAGTGCTAAATAGCTACATCTGATTAGTGGCTACTATATTGGACAGCACAGATACGGGACATGTCCACATTGCAGGAAATCCTATTGGACACTGCTGCATTAGAGTGTATTCCTAATAATTACTCTCTGGAGGAAGGTAAGAACAGAGGCTCAGAATTCAATTGGATCTGGGTTTGAATCCTAGCTCTGATACTTATTGTATGATCTTAGATAATTGACTTAAACATTTGTGAGATTTTATTGTGTTATCTGTAAAATGGAGAATAAAAGCAGTATTTATAGCATTGAGTTGTGAAAATTAATGTAGGTAAAGTGCATTGCATAGTATATGGCCCACAGTAAGTACTCAATACATTTTATATATTCATTTATTTTGAATTTATTAATTCATTTTGAATGGAGCTGAAAGTTAATTTTTGCAAAGGATGCCATATTCTTTGCTGGCTCACCTGAAGTGCTCAAATCTGAATCTCACTGAGTCAATTACAGTGTTCCACTTTACACCACACTTTATATTTCAGATGAAGATTTTATTCCAAGAAAAGGAGTCATAATGCAAATTTAGTTGCAGATCCTATCACTAGATATTCCTATTTCATTTAAAAAATAAAAGTGTATCAGCAGAAGTTATGGTTAGAGTAAGTAGGTTCTATATAGCAAGTCCACTTATTCCAATGGCACTGTTTTATCACCCATACAGAAATATAAGACTGACACAAAGCAGACATACTAAACAACATATTTGGTTAGATAAAGTAGAAAAATTTAGCAGGTTTCAGATATTGATCTGGAAAAATTTAGTAGGTCCAAAGCCTGAGGTATCACGGTTTATTGCTGCCAACTCAAATTGATTGCTGGGCTAAGTGGAGATGGCTTTGAACAAAGAAATATTTTTTTGTTTCTAATAAGCAGGAACTCTAAACTATTAACAGAGTTTATGTTTTATTAATACAGTAATTACTAAAACACATCTTAGTAATTAGTATTATTTACTTGATAACTCTTGAACATGTATCAAATGGGAAGGGGAAATCATCACGAGATAGTCTTTAAATGTCAGCTGCTTTCATAAAATAAATGACTTCCTTGGGGTCGGCCTGGTGGCACAGCAGTTAAGTTCCTGTGTTCTGCTTCAGCAGTCTGGAGTTTGCCAGTTCGGATCCCAGGCAACGACCTATGCACTGCTTATCAAGCCATGTTGTGGCAGGCATCCCACATAGAAAATAAAGGAAGATGGGCACAGATGTTAGCTCAGGGCCAAGCTTCCTTCCTCATCAAAACGAGGAGGATTGGTGGTGGATGTTAGCTCAGGGCTAATCTTCCTCTAAATAAATAAATAAATAAATGAAATTACTTCCTCTGAAAAAACTGATCAGGTTGATGTCATTATTTTCTGTATGAACAGAATTGGATGAATCCATTCTGGAAAGTCTTTCCTCTTTGGAATTTATCTTCATGAATAGAAACTGTATTCATAGATTGTAAATTCTTTCTCCTTACGCTACATTTACTATACAGTAGTATAATTTTGAATGAATAGACCACTAAACGCCTAATACTGATGTTATCCATATAAAAGAAAGGAACAAGTTAAGGTAATAGACATTTTCCCACTGTCCCCCATATTGCAAAGACAATGAAGTTTTTATTTGAAGCATTACTAACACTCAGAAAAGTGTACAAGTCGTAACATAAAGCCCAATGAATTATCACAAAATGAACGCAACTTGTAACCATCATCTAGATCAAGAAATAAAACATTACCAGCACCTTAGAAGACCACCCCCATGCTGTTCTCCTCACTACCCACACTCCCCTCCATAAAAGAAACCATTTGATTTCTCAAACCATAGATTATTTTTTGCCTGTTCTGGAACTTCACATAAACAGAATCATATGTATGAATCCTTTTGGGTCTGACTTTGTTCAATATTGTGTTTGTGAGATTCATCCATATTTTGTTTCATATGGCCATGGTTTATTCATTTTCATTGCTACCTAATATTTCATTTTATAATACACTACAGTTTATTTTTCAATTGTACTCTTAATAAAGATTTGAGTTGTTGTGCTTATTGGCCATTTCTGTATATATCTTCTTTGGGATGTCCTGTTTTTTGCTCATTTTTTTAATTGTGTTATTTGTCTTTTTTTTAATTGAGTTGTAAGTGTTCTTTATAATAGTCCTGTGTAAGATAGATGGCTTGCAAATATTTTCTCATTCTGTGGGTTGTTTTTTTATACTTCCTGTTTATTTATTTATTTATTATTGTGGTAGCATTGGTTTATAACATTATATAAATTTCAGGTGTACATCATTATATTTCGATTTCTCTGTAGATTCACCCCCCGAAGACTAATTACAGTCTATCACCACATACATGTGCCTAATCACTGCTTTCACCCTTCCCCCTCCCCACTTCCCCTCTGGTAACCACTAATCCAGTCTCTGTTTCTGTGTGTTTCTTTGGTGGTGTTTTTATCTACTACTTATGTGTGAGATCATATGGTATTCAACTTTCTCTTTTTGACTTATTTCACTTAGCGTAACACCTGCAAGTTCCATCCATGTTGTCACAAGTGGCCGGATTTCGTTATGGCCAGATTTCTTATGGCTGAGTATTATTCCATTGAGTACATATACCACATCTTTATCCATTCATCCCTTGATGGGCACCAAGGTTTCTTCCAAGTCTTGGTTATTGTGAATAATGCTTCCATGAACATAGGGGTGCATGTATCTTTATGTATTTGTGTTTTGATGCTCTTTGCATAAATACCCAGCAGTAAAATAGCTGGATCATATGGTAGTTCTATTCTTAAATATTTTGAGGAATCTCCATGCTATTTTCCACAGTGGCTACATCAGTTTGCACTCCGACCAGCGGTGTGTGAGTGTTCCCTTCTCTCCATATCCTCTCCAACACTTATTGTTTCTTGTCTTGTTAATCATAGCCATTTTGACAGGAGTGAGGTGATATCTCATTGTAGTTTTGATTTGCATTTCCCTGATAGTTACTGTTGTTCCCTAATAGAAAAGATGCTGAACATCTTTTCATGTGCCTGTTGGCAATGTGTATGTCTTCTTTGGAAAAATGTCTGTTCAGATCTTTTGCCCATGTTTTAATTGGGTTTTTAGATTTTGTTGTTAAGATGTAGTGAGTTCTTTGTATATTTTGGACATTAACCCTTATCAGATATATGGTTTGCAAATATCTTCTCCCAATTGTTAGGTTGTCTTTTCATTTTGTTCATAGTTTCCTTTGCTGTGCAGAAGCCTTTTAGTTTGATGTAATTATTTGTTTATTTTTTCTGTTGTTTCCTTTGCCCAGTCAGACATGGTACTTGAAAATATGCTGCTAAGACTGATGTTGAAGAGCATACTACCTGTTTTTTCTTCTAGAATTTTCATGGTTCCAGCTCTTACATTGAAGACTTTAATCCATTTTTAGTTAATTTTTGTGTATGGTGCAAGATAATGGTCTACTTTCATTCTTTTGCATGTGGCTCCCAGTTTTCCCAACACTGTTTATTGAAGAGACTTTCCTTTCACCATCGTATGCTCTTGACTCACTTGTTGAATATTAGCTGTCCACAAATGTGTGGGTTTATTTCTGGGCTCTCAATTCTGTTCTGGTGATCTTTGTGTCTGTTTTTCTGCCAGTACCATGATGTTTTGGTTACTATAGCTTTGTAGTATATTTTGAAATAAGGGAATGTGATACCTCCAGCTTTGTTCTTTTTTCTCAGGATTGCTTTGGCTATTCAGGGTCTTTTGTAGTTCTATATAAATTTGAGGATTCATTTTGCTAGTATGCAATTTGCTAGTATTTTGTTGAGGATTTTTGCATTGATGTTTATCAGTGATACTGGCCTGTAGTTTTCTTTTTTGTGTGTTGTTTTTCTCTGGTTTTGTTATCAGAGTAATGTTGGCTTTGTAGAATGACTAGGAAGCTTCCTCTCCTCTTCAATTTTTTGGAAGAGTTTGAGAAGGATATATATTAAGTCTTCTTTGAATGTTTGGTTGGATTCCCCAGGGAAGCCATCTGGTCCTGAACTTTTCTTTTTTGGGCGATTTTTGAGTACTGTTTCAGTCTCCTTACTGATGATTGGTCTATTCAAATTCTTTATTTCTTCTTGATTCAATTTTGGAAGGTTGTATGATTCTAAGAATTTATCCATTTCTTCTGGATTATCCAGTTTGTTGGCATATTCTCTTATATATTTGTATTATTCTCTTATAATCTTTTGTATTTTTGAGGTGTCCATTACAATTTCTCCTCTTTCATTTCTGATTTTATTTATTTGTCCCTTCTCTCTTTTGTTCTTGGTGAGTCGAGCTAAAAGTTTGTCAATTTTGTTTATCTTTTCAAAGAACGAGCTCTTGGCTTCATCGATTTTTTTTTTAGTCTATTTCATTTTATTTCTGCTCTGATTTTTGTTATTTCTTTCCTTCCTTCCTTCTGATTTGGGGGTTTGTTTGTTCTTCTTTTTCCAGTCCCTTTAGATGCACTGTTAGATTGTTATTTGAGGTTTTTCTTGTTTGTTGAGGTACGCCTGTATTGCTATAAACTTCCTTTTTAGAACTGCTTTTGCTGTATCCCATAGATTTTGGCATGTAGTATTTTAATTTTCATTTGTCTCCAGGTATTTTTTGATTTCTCCTTTGATTTCTTCATTGACCCAATCATTGTTCAGTAGCATTTTGATTAATCTCCACATATTTGGATAAAAAAATAAGACCCATAGGGGCTGGCCCCGTGGCCGAGTGGTTAAGTTCGTGTGCTCCGCTGCAGGCGGCCCAGTGTTTCGTCGGTTCGAATCCTGGGCGCGGACATGGCACTGCTCGTCAGACCATGCTGAGGCAGCATCCCACGTGCCACAACTAGAGGAACCCACAACGAAGAATACACAACTATGTACCAGGGGGCTTTGGGGAGAAAAAAGGAAAAAATAAAATCTTTAAAAAAAATAAATAAATAAGACCCATATATATGTTGCATACAAGAGACATACTTCAGATCTAAAGACACTCACAAACTGAAAGTGAAGGCATGGAAAAAGATACTCCATGCAAACGGAAAAGAAAAGACAGCTGGGGTAGCAATACTTATATCAGACAAAATAGGCATTTTAATAGAGGTTGCATTGAATCTATAGATCAATTGGGAGAGTATTGCCATCTCAACAATATTAAGTCTTCCAATCCATAAACATGAAATGTCTTACCATTTATTAGGTCTTTCTAATTCTTTCAGTGATGTTCTATAAAATTCAATGTACAAGTCTTTCACTTCTTTTGTTAAATTTAATCCTGAGTACTTTTATCCTTTTGATGCTCTTGTAAATGGAATTGTTTTCTCAGTTTCATTTTCAGACTATTCATTGCTAATGTATAGAAACACAATTGATTTTTTATATTAATCTTGTATCCTGCAACCTTGCTGCTCATTTATTTGTCGTAATAGTTTGTGTGTATGTATGTGTGTGATAGTTTTACTTCTTCCTTTCCAATTTGGAAGCCTTTTGTTCCATTTTCTTGTCTAATTGCCCTGGCTAGATTCTATCATACTGAGTAGAAGTCATGAGAGTAGATATCATTGTTCTTGATATTAAGGGGAAAGCTTTTGGTCTTTAACCATTAAATAAGATGTTAGCTAGGGATTTTCATACATGCTCTTTATCTGGTTAAAGAAGTTTCTTTCTATTCCTTGTTTGTTAAGGGTTTTTATCATAAAAGGGTGTTTGATTTTGTCAAATGATTTCTCTGCACCTTTTGAAATTATGCTTTTTGTCTTGTATTTTATGAAAATTGTGTTGAATTTTATGAAAATTATATTGATTGATTTTCATATGTTGAGCCAACCTTGCATTCTTGGAATAAATTTCACTTGATCAGGGTGTATTATCTTTTTTACATATTGCTGGATTCAGTTTGCTAGTATTTTGTTGAGGATTTTTGCCTCTATATCCTTAAGTGATATTGGTCTGTAGTTTCTTGTATTGCTTTTGTCTGGTTTTGGTGTCAGGATAATACAAGGGTACTTTTTGATATATACTAAATTTAAGCTTTTTTTCCCCCAGAAAATGATCCACAGTCTATTTCTCATAAACTGTTCTGGTGACATATTTCTGGAGAAGCACTGGAAGAGCGTTGTGAGCCAATCTGTTTGTGATTATTTCTTTGAAGCTCAAGAGAAAGCTGCTGATGTTGAAAATGTACCACCTGTCATTTCAACACCTCATCACTACCTCATCAGCATCTACCGGGATAAGCTCTTTTTTGTGTCCGTCATACAGACTGAAGTGCCACCTCTCTTTGTAATTGAGTTCCTACATCGAGTTGCTGACACTTTTCAGGTTGGTTATTCATCAGATCTTTTGATCTTAAATTATCCAAGTTAGTTGGAGGTGGGACACATGATTATATTTTTTTATTACCCAGCTTTTATTATGTTGTCTGTTTCTCTCTCTCTTCTTTTCAACTAAGCATAAGTTCATAAACTCTTTTTTGGAGGGTGTACAGTAGCACACATGGCTGCTCCATTCACTGTTTTAGAAGAACAGAACAATCTCATAGTCATGGAAGCCTTATTTTTTATATGTATTGCATATTATGTCATCAGGAAACAATAGTGCCCTCCACATACAGTTCTCTGAATGGTCTCAGGATTTTTATTGGTTATGAAATCTTCTAATGTTTACATTTTATTATTTTCTCTTGTCTTGCTGAATATATCAAATAATTTGAAATTTATCTGTGTGTTTGGGGTACCTAATCAGGGCAAATGAAGTTTATATTTCACATTCTGGTTTAAATGTTTCATTGTACTTTCTGGCATAGCATGTAATAGGAATTCAATTCAATGTAAAAATATTAAGAAACTATTGAGGAATAGTATATGGAACTATAGACAGGTGTTTTTCCCTCTGTTTTACATTCATCTTAAACAGTGAATTATGTTACTCTAGGTTTATCCCTCTGAACAAAAAGTATTTAGCAAGCCTTTCTCTATGCCTTCCATTGTGCAATATTATGTATATATTTGTTAGGACTACTTTGGTGAGTGTTCGGAGGCTGCAATTAAGGATAATGTGGTCATAGTATATGAGCTCTTGGAAGAAATGTTAGACAATGGATTTCCACTGGCTACTGAATCTAACATTTTGAAAGAACTGATTAAACCACCAACAATTCTACGTTCCGTCGTCAACTCTATTACAGGTAAGGTAAAAACATACTCTCTTAGGAACTGAGCAATGAAAACTTTATAAACAACTCATTGTTGCTGATGATCTGGCAGATTATTAAGATGGTCCAGTTTTTCCGGAGTTAAAATTAGTGGTAATGTTAAAACGGATGTATATTTCTTTTCACGGAAAGAGGCTAGTCTTAAGTGATAAAGAACTTTTGGTTATTACTCTTTTATTAGAGGATTTTCTACAAGACCACAACAGCATTATTACTGTTAATCAGCACTAAATAAGAAGACTGAATAAATTATCCCAGTTAATCATAAAGAAGCCAATATAGTGATGGATGTTAACTTACTGTGGTATCATTTTGCAATATATACATATATCAAATCATTATGTTATATACCTTAAACTAATACAATGTTATATATAAATTATATCTCAATAAAACTGGAAAAAATAAAAAGGAATATATGAGGCTACTTGGAAGAGCATTTAACCTATTTATAGACTGGCATTTTAATATTTAAAATAGCATTATTTTATGTGATGTGATGCAGGTGTTAACTAATGCGATAGTGGTAATCATTTTGCAGTATAAAAGTGTATCAAATCAATACATTGTACCTTAAACTTAACAAAATGTTTTGTGTCAGTCATATCTTAACAAAGCTGGGGAAAAAAATAGCATTTAAAACTGGCATTAGGCTGCTACCCCACAATTACTAAAGAAAATTTAAGGCTCTCCACCACAGACTACATACTGCCTCCTCCAAGTCTTTGTTTTAATACATCCAGAAGATGTATTAAAACAAAAAGAGAGAGGAAATTAGTCTATTTGTGAGATCTCATGTGTTGTATGAGGGCTTTGTACTTGTCTTACAAGCTTCCAATTTTGGTTTAATTCTTCAGTATAGCTAGAAATTAAGTACTCCAGATGACAATATTCTTTTGAAAATATTAAAGTCTTCTAGAGAAGGATTTCTATGAAATGTTATATGCTGTTCCAACTATACTGTCCACCATTGTAAATGCCTCTCCAAGTGCACTGACCTAAAAAATGGGGCAAGAGAGGCCTTTAAGAAAGTGATCATTCAACAGCTTTTTATTCATCCTCTGTGCAAAGCTGATTGTAAGGAGAAATTCAAGGACAGATAAGGTGGAGCACCTATGCTCCTAAAACTTACACTCTGGATGAGAAACTGGAAAAAAATTAAAATACGTAAGTAACAGGATAAGATTTTGAAAAGTAGTTCCATATTTTATAGATGATGTACTGACACTGGAAAGTGCACATGATGTAATATCAAATGGGAAAAAAAACACACAAAAATATAGAAGTTACTCTTAATTGTACATAAATATTCACACAGACAAAAAAGTTCTAAAATGTTTACAATGATCATTTCCAGCCAGGGAACTACATATTATCTTTATTTTTGCTTTATACTTGCTAATTTCCAAAATAAACACGTATCTTATAGTCAGAAAAAAGTTACTGTAGAGTGAAAAAAATATAATACAGATTAGTAAGGCAATACCTTAGAAAGTTCAAGAGACTAGTTCAGTACATGAAGTAATTCCTCCTGAACTGTAATTGGTGGCCCTGGGGCAGGGCCCTGGAGAATCAACAGAATTTAGGAAGAGAGGAAAGAATAAGAGCATTCTTCATGGATGGATGGAACTGTGTGAGAGAAAACACACACAAAGTAAAAAACTTTGAGTTGTATTAACCCATTTAGCTGTTTTTTTTTAGTTGAATAGTGGGAGGAAAAATTAAAAAGTTAAAATTGAGGAAGTCCTTGAATGCTAGGCTAACTGTTTAGCTTTTATCATGAAGCCAGTAGGGAAACATTGAAAGTTTTGAACAAGAAGATTAAAGCAAACACTGTTTTTAGAAAATTCTGGAGGTCAACAGGTTGGAGACAGGAACCCCAACCATAATTAGACTACAAAATTGTATATATAGTATGACTGCAACTCTATTTTAAAACACAATCAGAAAAAAGCAAAATTATCAAAATAGAAAAGAATAATAAATGTAACCTAGTTTATGAGGGAAATGTTTAAAGAAATATACCAAAATGTTAGTGGTAGTTGTATTTTGGTAATAGGAAGATAGATATTTTTTTTTAGCCACTTTTCTGATCTTTCCATATGTTGCTGTTGTTAAGCATGCACTACTTTTGAATTGGAAATGTAAATTAATCAAAATGTTAAATACTTCACAGCTCAAGGATATATGTTTTGGACAACCAGACCTATTTTTAGACCTATGTCAATTTACCACGAAACTAGTCGTATATTGAACATTAGCCATATTACAGCCATATGGGTGGGCTGACCTTAAAATGGGAAAAGGCCAGAGTATGTTCTTCATCCAGTTACTCCACTGAGGCCTGCTTGGCAGCATCTCATGTAGATAGAATTTAAGCTGAATACCAAAGGGCCTAGTTATCACTCTGTATTCTCAGTGGAGACATTTTATCGGCAGAAGGTTTTGAAACAGTCAGCCTCTTTTTTCACCAGTGGCAACAGGATAAGATTCTGTTATTGAGCCACTGGAATTAGGTTAGGTTACTGTTAACACACAGGAAGCAAAAGATAAGTAAATGAATTTTACTGGTTTGGCAGATGGAGGATCACATGGCCTATTTCTGTCTTCTAGAAATTTGACCATGTCGGTATGGACATGTCTCTGACAATTCTGGAAACCATCCACAACTTCAATGAAGAAAAACTGAAACGTTAAAGAAGCAGCTAAAGCATTCATTTTTTTTTTCTTTTTCTGTTAATAGCTTTTCTGACGACCATTTTATACATTAGCTTTGCTTTCTCCTTTTCCGGTTTCTAGGCAGTAGTAATGTTGGAGACACACTCCCCACTGGGCAGCTGTCCAACATCCCATGGCGCCGGGCAGGGGTAAAGTACACAAACAATGAAGCCTATTTTGATGTCGTTGAAGAAATAGATGCAATTATAGATAAATCAGGTAATTGTGTGCATATGGTCTTATTAGGGAAAAAAACAGTTCAGCTGACCTAAGTTGAATAGGAAATCGAAATCGCTCAGCAGTATGGTTTCAGTGAAAAGGCATTTGTATTGTAATGATTTAAAACTCTGTTTATTTTACCTGGAGATTCTGTATAATTTTCATAACCACTAGTTGAGATCTGCCAAACCTTTGCAAGTCAGATCTCATGCTGCTTACTTTAAGCCAATTATTAAACTATATACCTTTCCCTCTTGCCATTTATTCATTCTAACTTTTATTGTATATCTACCATACACCATACTTTTGCTACTACTTTATGTGCAGTACATCTAGTAAAGACCCCAGACAAAACAATACTCTATTAGAATCATAAATTTTTTTTAAAAAAAACATCTAGTCCAACCCTCACATAAGGAAAGTGAAGCTCGGAAGGGTTAAGTAATCTGCTCAAAGTCACACAGCTAGTTAGTGTGTGAAAATGAGCTACTGTGAATTATAGCCATATGTTTTCTTCAGTGAGTGCCTTTTTTATTACCAAATTATTTTGCACAGAATAAATAAGAATGGCTTCTATTTCTTGAAGGTTAACATATGGCTTAGTCCATCTCATGATAAATTTGCCTCATTTTTACATTCTGTTTAAAAATGTTTTAACTTCATATCCAGCAGTCTTACAAAGTTGACTCTATAAAAATAGAGACAGGTCTGATTTTCCTTAGAATTATCATATTCCAATCAAAGTTAGGTACAGACCATAGCACTCAGTGAAGAAGCTGTCTGAACTGGTGTAATGGATCCTCTCTCCACTGACCTGTTAATAGATGTGCAAAGCTTCAGTATGTCTGACACCCAAGAGGCATCTCCATTACTTCAGATACAGTGATAACTCTAGTAAAGACACAGATTGCAGTAATGTTATCACCCTTTTTCTTTCTTTCGTCAGGATCCACAGTCTTTGCAGAAATTCAGGGGGTCATTGATGCTTGCATTAAGCTATCTGGAATGCCTGACCTTTCCCTTTCTTTCATGGTAAGTTCTGTTCTCCAGTTCTGAAGCTCCTTGCATGCCTCATACATAAGAAGTACTAAATGAAGTGATAAATACTGAGAAATGTTTGTGTCTTAGATTGCCAAGGATTATTTCAGAAATATTCCTGGCACAGGTTCCCAAGACAATAGCTTACATGATGGGCATGGCCTTTATGGAAAGGCTGAGGAGAGCTTTTTGCCTAAGTGTGTTAGAAGTGGCTTAAATAGCTGGCTGGCTTCTGCAAATCTGCAGTGTCATTTTTACCGAATTATTTGCTTTGCTGATAAGAAAGGGCATTGATCTTTTGCATCATTTTAGACTTGGCATGACACACTACTAAGAACAATCAAGAGAACTGAGTTCTGGTGCTGTCTCTGCCACTAACTTGTCCTGACCTTCAGTTTTTTTAAGCATGAAATGAAAATGATACTACTCGCATTTTCTATCTCATAGAGTTATTAAAATTTAAGTAAGTATATGAAATATTTGCAAACTTTAAACATTGTGAAATTATAATGTGTTGATGTGGTTATAATAACAAACTCTTACATGATTGCTTTATCTTTAGGGAGCATATTAATTTCTCATAATATCTGAGTAGAGTTGCCATATTTGTTATATTCTATGAATGCAGCTGTCTTCTGCTTTCCTGGCAGAACCCAAGGCTTCTCGATGATGTCAGCTTCCACCCCTGCATCCGGTTCAAGCGTTGGGAATCTGAAAGAGTTTTGTCATTTATTCCTCCAGATGGAAATTTCCGACTCATATCATATCGTGTCAGCTCACAAAAGTATGTCGATGGTTCAACCAGAATCTGCCATCATATATCAGTGTGTTGGGTAGAACTCACCTTTCCCTGTTTCATGCTGACAGTTGGATACTTGAATTCATCATTGCTCCCTTTAGCCATGGCTCACGAGGAGACCAGGAAGAACTGGTGAAAATACGTGTTTAAAATAATCAGCGTACCTTGAATCTAAGAGTTTAGAGTAGTAGTAAATGAGACTATAGTAAAATATGTACTTGAGAGCAAGCATTTTGGACCATGCATAACCTGGGCAAAACCATGAACCAGTGCCATAATTTTACTGTGGTCTGTAGACATCATGGCTGACAGAAGGAGACAGACGTACCTGTAGCTCCCCAGGACATCCCCCAACTAACTGGTTTCAAGTCACTCTTCTCTGCACTGAGGTTTAAATGAATGATTTAGTGTTGTCGGCTGTAACTGGTTTGTCCCTTGAAAGTACCAGAAGATATCTGGGTAACATCAGGACAGGACTCAAAAGCAGAGGAATTGTTTTTTGGCTCTTACCACATACAAACTGCTTTATTTAGTTTGTATAATTTTAAATTATCTTTCCATGGGATCTTAATTCATTTCTTTAAGCTAGGGCTATTTGCCCCAATTTTTTATGCTATAATTAAGTTTCAGACTTCTATCTTGATTTGTATACTTATCGCTCAGGAATTATATAATTCCTAACACAGTGGCACCAGAACACTGCTGTACTCAGCTCCCTCACTCTGGTGCAGATGCTGAATCTGCAGTTCTGGGGGAATGGGACCCTATAGTGGAGTTAGAAACAGGGTAGGACTGAGATGTGCAGGCCACCTCTGGAGCTGTCTCATACCATTAATTGTGTCTTTGTGCTTTTGTTTTTTTCTCTTTTTAGTCTAGTGGCAATACCAGTGTATGTGAAACATAGCATTAGCTTTAAGGAGAATAGTTCTTGTGGCAGATTTGATGTTACAATTGGACCAAAACAGAATATGGGAAAAACTATTGAAGGAGTCACAGTGACAGTTCACATGCCAAAAGTTGTGCTGAATATGAACCTGACACCAACACAAGGCAGCTATACATTTGATCCAGTTACCAAGGTACAGCCACCTCAAATCAAGAGTGAGCAAGTGTTTCTGCAATGTTTATTTTGTGATTTGGGAAGGTGGGGGGCAGAGGGAAGGGTTTAATGTCCTGGTTAAAACTAAAGTTTCTAATAAAACCTGAGCATACTGTGCTGTGCTTCTGCCACTGGCTGTGGATGGAATCCTGCATCTGCTGCTGAGTAGAAGAAAAGTGAGACTCATTCTGTTCTCTTTCAGAATGTGCCTTTACTCATCCATTGATAATCCAGAGACTCACTCTCTCTCCAATAAGGAAGAAGATGTAAAAGCTTTTTTTTTTTTTAAAGATTTGCCCTGAGATAACATCTGTTGCCAGTCTTCTTTTTTTCTTTTTATTCTTCTCCCCAAAGCCCCCCAGTACGTAGTTGTATATTCCAGTTGTAGGTCCTCCTAGTTCTGCTATGTGGGACGCTGCCTCAGCATGGCTTGATGAGCAGTGCTAGCTCCGTGCCAGGATCCAAACCAGCAAAACCCTGGGCCGCTGGAGCAGAGCTGGTGAACCTAACCACTCTTTGAAAAAGAGAAAAGCATTATATGGGTATAAGAAGATACCATTTTAGTCTATTAATTGTTAACTTTTCTGTAGAAATTTATCATTAAGACCCTTCTCTTCTTTTTAATTTAAAAGCATTGTTTTTAAATTACACAGTGGATATTTGCAGGAAAGCTGCTTCCTCATCCTACATAAACATGCCTCAAGCAGAAGGCATGTTTTCAGAGAAAGTGTAAAAGATGATTTTCTCTAAACTTCCTGCTTGGGTAAAAATATGATTATTTTCAACAAAAGAGTCATTGAGCTGCCTGATAAATGAAAAGGCTTATTTTTTAATAAAATCATAGAATGTTAAAGGTCATCTAATCCAGTCCTGAGGATTCAAAGAACCTCCAGAGAGACCACACAGGGCTGAACAGTGCAAGGGGGAGCTGCAGATCCCTGGCCCTTCACCCCGACTTCAACCATGACAGCTTCACTTTCTCATCTATTTCTGAGCTTTCACACTAAAGATTTCATTTGAACAAAGGGTTCCATAACTAAAAGTTTAGAAACACCAATTTAGTCAGTCTTCTCTAAACTGAGGCCCAGAGAGAAACAGTGATTGTGGTATAGTGGAAGGAACATTTGAAATCAGATAACCTTAGGTTAAAATCCCAGTCTTGTCGCTAACTAGCCATGTGACCTTGAGCAAGTCATTTGACCTCTGAGCCTTAGTTTCCTCATTTGTAAATGAAGACAAAAATCTACATCACAGGCTTCTATGAGATAACTTATGAATAGTGCTAAGAATAGTGCTATATCCGAAAGTGGAATTTCAACAAATGTTGGTTCTCTATCCTCACTCTCCATTCAGAGTCACAGAACTAATTATTGGTAAAACTCAGTGACAGTCCCAGGTCTCATTTCCAAGACACTGTGCTTCATTTTGTACAGAAGTTTGAACTTTTGTCTTAGTACATCTGTCTTTAATAAATTCAGATTGTTTTTGTTTTTTATGTCTTTTTAAGGTACTAACATGGGATGTAGGAAAAATTACTCCACAAAAGCTCCCAAGTCTTAAAGGACTGGTAAATTTACAGTCTGGAGCACCCAAACCAGAAGAGAATCCAAGCCTCAACATACAGTTCAAGATCCAGCAGCTTGCTATTTCAGGTAAGGAAAAGTTTGACTTGTGTTTAAAGGTAATTGAGTTTTGCTGACGTCAACTATTGGGAACTTAGAAGGGTAACTGACATTCCCTCTCTAGAAAGAGCAAGAGCTCGTTTGCCTTTCACACTGTACTGTGGGGCCACCCTCTCGGGTATGATGATTTTGGAGAGCGCCTTATTTCACACAGCTTCCCTTCACCTTATTCACCTCATTCTTCACCCTTATTCAAGCACCAACAGAGCCGTTCATACTCACAGAAAGTAGAATTATTCTTAAAAGACATTCCTAGCTCACATGGGAATCTGAACTAAAAGTATACCCCCACAGTGCTATAATTTGTGAATGGTAGAAGGGACATTGCTTCCAAATGGTGGAAGGGGCACTGGTTATTATCAGATTTACTGTGTAGAGCTCATTGCTAAACAAATATTATACTGGTTGGTGTGACCAGGATAATCATTTATGCTTTTCTTTACCTATTGTTTTTGACACAGGCTTAAAAGTAAACCGCTTGGACATGTATGGGGAGAAATATAAGCCATTTAAAGGAGTGAAATATGTCACAAAAGCTGGAAAGTTCCAAGTGAGGACATGAGAAGAGGCCAAAATTCCTCAAGATTTGTCTGTCTTACAAGTGTCATTACAGTTTATTACTATTAAGTACCAAGTGGGTGGGAATACATATTCCAGTTAAAGCATTTGTGTCAAGCTACACACCGCTTACAAAATTGCTTATTAATCAATGTAGGGTTCTTAAGGAGCTTTAAGCTAAGGTAACTTTTGAATGACTTAGCTTATTTTGTATCTTTTCACTTAGGAAGATTTTGAAGTTGATTTCCTCCATGGGGGGGCACCAGCTGGAGGCTGCACACTGTAACAGTAAAGGCAGAAGGCTACAGTGATAACCTCTTGCCTAAAACAAGTGAACTGGTCTCAGCCAGCAGGAGCTGTCTTAATCTGTAGTGTGATGTGTCAAGTGCAGCCAAATGTCACACTTGATCTTAGCCATCTCAAATCAGCATCTGTCCCAACAGAGGAAATTTCCCCCCACCCTGAGAAGTTTACAAAAGACTGCCTCTTCAAGTGTTTGCCTTATTCAGCTTTTCACTTGTGCCATTAAGCAAGCACTGTAGCAAAAGCCACTTCCACATGGCCCTGGCAGGGAGCGCTGCTGCTCCATGCTCCATTCTCACTGTACTTGGTATTGTATTTTTTATAAATCAGATTTTTATGTAAAGCTCAGATTTTGATTTACAGGGACCTTGCTGCAGAAAGTACCATCTCAGTTTTGTGCCACTGGTTCAGCTGTTAGCACAGCAAAAATCATTTGTATCAAAGGGGCGAATGCTTTATTAAGGTAATAAAAGGGAACCTACTTCTGCTTCTAGGAAGTTATTGCAAGCACAAGCATTTGAGATTTTAAGCAAATTAAAGTACTAAAAGAGAAAGTTAAATGAAGCTTTGCCATCTTCATGTTTTATACAGCTTATCTAACACCACTTAAACAATAATTAGCCTAAAGGCCTCATGCCCTAGTTCAGTGAAAGGAGGAAGATATGCCTGCCTCACTATCCTCAATCTTTTTTTTTTTTTTTAATCTTTTATCTTTTCTATTGTTGTTCTCAAGGGCTTGAATTTGCCTGCATCCTTGTCTTCAGGGGGAACTCCCTTTTCATATTGTGTGCTTCCCAAGGCTATAATCAATAGATTTCTTCCTTAAAGTATTGCCGTAACTGTCACTGGAGTACTTGAATGTCTCTACTGACAAAGTATGTGAAGGTACATTATATTGAGGCAGAAACAAAATCCTCAGTAACGTTGATGAAACCATGTTGATCATCGTGGTTGGCAAGTCAGTCTACAGTTGTATCATTTCACTCAACTTCATTGGCTTAGAAGTCCCTGCCCAGTTATTTTGCCTTTGTTAGACATGAAGAATGGAGAAAGGCTGAAAATTATAAGTGCTGCTTGTTCTTCATGTTTCCTTCTTGTTCTTATGCTATTTTCTTCTCCTTGTGATTCCATTCTTTTCATTCTTCTCAGCTTATAACTCCCTTTCCCTATGCTAAGGATAGCCCTGATACTCATCCACTCTGCTGTCAAGGGCTAGTGGTTGGTGCTGGTAGAGGGAGCCCAGTACACAGCAGCATTCTTACCTTTGCCTGCCTAGGGTATCCAGCCTGCCTTTCATCTAATAGGAAAGGTTACTTTTTGCAACTTTGAAGTTTCTAGGCTAACCAATATCAGCTTGGCAACTAAAATTAAAATGTTGCCAAATATTTATTCCCTTTGCCTAAGGCTGGTTACCCAGTTGAATTACTTTTCCTTTTTAATGTCTTACTCTTCAGAGTTCATACCTCAAAAGAGCAATCAGTACATCTGCTTTTCTTTCTGCAGAATCCCTAATCTCAACTATCTATACCTGGACTGTCCAATTTTCTTTCTGTGCCGTCTTCTCTTATATACAAGCAGATTGTATGCCAAGAGTCCCTTGCCTCTAGCAATTTCTGCTGAAACTTTCAAGTAGACTGTTTCCTTTTACAATTAAATTATTGTGTTTATTAGTTTGATTGGATCTAGTAAACCCTTTCTCTAGCTCTGGCTATACTGTCAATAAAAAGATGAAAGCAACAAGTTGATTTTTTAGCTTGACTATTGATTGAGCATTCTCAAACGGGCACGCCTCAGTATCAGAGCGGGCTGAACATGATCAGATTTTGTTCTGTCATCACACAAGGTGTGAGGGTTGCTGCAAAGCTCCAAGTGCTCCTCTCTTAACTTCAGTATGCTAATAGCCATGTATGCTTTCTCTAAGCATCACCCTTCTGGCCACAGACTGATTTAAAGCTTCCTCTCCCTACCACCGCCACCACCTACTAATAACAAAGATCTATGAATACTTAGTACTAGTGGGATATTTTTTAAGACAGAATTCCAGCTAATCCCAGAATAGCCCTGTTTTCTAAATTCCTAAAGGAGTTCATCCCAAGAGCAAATGAAGTAGATGCTCATTTTTTGCATAGAGGAGTCACCATTATTTTATTCAAAGGCAATTCATGTGATGGGTTCATTCAAGTGTGCTACAGAAGAACCCTGGGAAGATGCTGGTCTTACTGTCCTTAGAGTCACCTGATTTGGGAAAACTGAAATATAATGCAACTAAACTATAATGCAGCAAGAAGGCAGCACCAGTGAACATAGGGTGAGCAGCAAAAATGAGACCATGAATACTCTTTTCAGACATTGCTGAACTAATTCAGTAGCCTTGGACATTTCTGTTTAACTCAAACAGGCTGGAATCTGCCTCCCTAGTCAGCAACTTTTATAAGTTAAAGCAGAACTAACTATCACCCTTTAATGATTTTTTACCCCTTTCATATCTAGAAAATCAGGCAAAAACAGTGATGTCCTAGCTCTATTCCAAGAACCTACGCCTTTAGTTAGTGTTTCCTCAAGCAAGAGGAACATGTCCCCAAAAGCCAGCTCTGCATCATAGCCCTTGTGGATCCCTGACAACCCTATTGTTCTGTATTGAGCTTTGGAATACGTAAAACGGACCTGTGGTATTCCTGTACATGTAACAGCTTCAGCTCATTAGGGCATAGCAATGGTCTCCACAAATAGCTAGACTCTTCTAAGATGAAGACAGACTACTTAACCAGGGGATGATCCACATCACCTGGCTGCTTTCCTCCTACTTTTAACCTTTGTCACTTTTCCTTCTAGTACATAATCCCCAAAGTTGTCATTTATTACACAGATCCTTGTTAAGTAAATATACTACTGCTGGTTTCTCCTCCTTCCAATACAACACTTGGACTAAATAAAAATCTTTAGTTTCCAGATCTTGAGGATTAGTTTCATTGGCTATTCTTTAAAACAAAGGAGAAGACCTAAAAGTTCTGCTAAAATAACATACCCATCATTTAAAGCATTATTTATACAAATGCACTTTATTGTTTTAAACAGAACAAAAGAGACAGAAAATATTTGTATATAACAAATCCTAGCTTATAAATGTAGTTTCTTAGTGGTAATGTCTCTAATCATCATTCAGGGATTTTTTTTTTTTTAATTTTGCTTCACTGTGTCTTGAGCACTGATATTAGAGAAAAGCACATCAGCATAAAGTGTAAACCAGTGTTTCAAAATGCTGGAAGAACTTGGAGAGCAAACATGATTTTTCTTATTTCCTCTAAGTAATCTTTAGTAAAATAAAAGGTGATCTTTGGCATAGATTCATACTTTAAAGGCATTAATATTGCATTTATATCAGGTAAGCAACTATACAAATAAGCTGAGGGCCTTGAAAATAATCTTTAGCAGTTAAAAGGAAATAGAGGAAGCCTGAGTGTACGGTACCAGCTTTTAAGACAAGTTTTACACATTCAGTGTTGGATCTAACACACATTGGAGGTGGGAAGGAAGGACATTCAGGCAAAGCTTCTTACTCCTTTACTCATCCAGTTCTGGCTTGGGGAAGAAATATGGTTTCATGTGCTGGGGAATGCTTAGACAGCAGTGATAAGTGCAAAAAAGGAAAGATTGCCTTCTCTCTCACTTTGCTAATAGAAAACTTATTATGATGATAATTAAATATCATACCCATTACTCTCTTGAAAAGTTGTACTTGGGAGGGAGGAGAGGATGCAAGGGGCTTGGTTGTAGTTGGTTAAGGGAGGTAGGAGTTACTGAGGACTATTTCCCATTGATTCATCCCAAACAGCGCCAAAATTCCAGTCTGTAAGTACCACTCTCCCTTAGGTAGGAAGTGACCTTCAGACAGGATTGCCTTTCCATTAAACACTCCTGGGAGGCAAGCACCAATTCTTAGGACTGAATTTCAAAAGGATAAAAAGGATCTTTCAAAATTACAGATGAACAAATACATATCTTTAAAATCTTGTTTAGGAAGAGTATGGGGGAAGAATACAAAGGCCAGGATAGGAGACATGATTTGGTTAAAAATTAAATGCAGCATTTCAGCTCAGAAAGAACAAGAGCTAAGAATGAATGATAAGGCCTCAGCACAGACCTCTGCAGGCAGTGACAAAACATGGAGTGCCTGGGAATGGCCCTGCTGGAAGGATGGGCAGGGCCACGCCCCAGCTACTCTGCCCTTTCAGTGGCAGAGAGCACCAAGACACACAGTGTTCGTGGGATGGCTACCTTGGCAGGCCGAGGCAGGATATGGGACAGGAAATTTCCCTAGCACAGATATCGCTCAGGGGCACAGTAAAGACAGAATTATCCGATTCTGTGATTTCCTCCTAACAAGAGTAAAATTTGGTTTTGTAAACTGTGGGAAACTAGAAGGATTAAATTGTGGAAGGGCGGGAAGTGAATCCAGGCCCCATAAAGCTGAGGCTCCCCAAGAGGCCACCTTCCCCTGCGACAGCAAAGCTCACTTCTGAAAAGGACCCAGGTAGCACAGCCAGGGAAGGTAGGCAGGGTCAGCAGCAACATGGAAAGCCCAAAAGAATTTTGGAGGCACAGTGATTTCCTTCTTAACTGACTTGCCTGGGCCTTAGGTCTTGGGAGCCTGGCAGGGAGAATGGGAGGCAAGGAAAAGGAAGCAGAGGGAGAACTGTTCCCTAGGGAACAAGGGCAGAGCAGGGTGTCTGGCTAGTGTTCACTCTTGGATTCTGAGCTTCTGTGAAGTCCATAGGCTAGAAACCCAGTCTGCCTATTGGGATAGAGTATGCACGAGTATAACTGTGTTTGAGAATACAGGCTTTATACGGAGACATATTTCAAAGTGTCCATGACAAGAGTATTAATGTTTTCTAATGTGAAGAGGCCCCCATTCCTTTCTGTTATGTCAGGCCACAATGTGGTTTTCAACCCCCCAGCAATTTTGAGTGGTTCCTGGGACTCAGATCATTTCATTCTGTTTAGTAGGGGTTTCTATGCCAGCCAGGTTCCACCAAGTACCTACTGGTACCAGGGAGTCTTTCTAACCCAGCGCAGTGTAAATCCAGCATCAGTTCGAATTTTGATTGAAGCTGCTTCTGCTTCTCGAACAGTCTCCTTCACAGACTGCATGAGGTTCTGGGCATTGTGAACCAGCATCTCTGTGGCCTGCAAGGACAGAGGAGCTCTCCGTTACTCAGTCTCTGACACAGCCCTGCCTCCAAAAAAGGCTAAAGCCAGGGGTGGACTGCAGTTTACTCTACCTGCATCTGGCATCCCCCATCACAACACTGGTGGTTTAGCTGGATCACCAAAAAGAACCCAAAACTGGACCATCACTAATTGTATACTATACCCTCAAATGGCTTCTAGCGTATGCTCTTTTCCTAGTCTTCACACAAGCTCCTCCGTTGGGCTCTTGCTGTTCCCTTTAACTGGAATGCTCTTCCCCCAGGTTTCCCATGGCTCACCCCTCACCTCCTTAGATCTTTGCTCACTTGTCACCTTGGAGAGGCTTTCCCTGATCACCTTATTTTAAATCACAAATCACCTTCCCAACTCCTAGCATTCCTTATTCTCCATTGCTTTCTTCATTTTTCTCCACAGAACCCATCATCACTAACTGATGTACTATATGTTTTACTAGGTGGGTTTTTTTTGTTTTTTGAGGAAGATTAGCCCTGAGCTAACTGCTGCCAATCCTCCTCTTTTCGCTGAGTAAGAGTGGCCCTGAGCTAACATCCATGCCCATCTTCCTCTACTTTATATGTGGGACGCCTACCACAGCATGGCTTTTGCCAAGCAGTGCCATGTCCGCACCCGGGATCCGAACCCCGGGCCACCAAGAAGCGAAACGTGCACACTTAACCTCTGCGCCACCGGGTCGGCCCCTTACTAGGTGGTTTTATCTGATTTTACCTAAAATTTAAGTTCCATTATGGCAGAGATTTTTGTCCGTTTTGTTCACTGCTCTACCCCAGTATTAGCACAGTGCCTGGCACATAAGTGGTATTTCATAAATATCTAATTAATAAATGGAAAAAATAACCAAATGAACAAACCAACCACCTTATAAATCCATGAAAATCTAAATAGTAAATCTTCTAAAACACACAAACTTACAGGACTGGGATCACACTGGTGCTCCACCACAGAAAGTCATGGAACTTATAGATCCATTAAACCACGAATTCTTTTTTTTTTTTAATTCTTAACTATTTTTGACCCACAGACCCTTTGAGGATTTAATGAAGGCTGTGGATTCTCTCCAGAAAAAGGCTCACATGTGCAAAATTTCAGAGGGTTCATGGGCTCTGAGAGGCATAACTATGGGCTATAATTCTGGAACAGTTGATCTTTTCACCTGGTCAACAAAGAGGCTGAGGCCCATAGAGGTTTGGAGACTTGTCAACCAAACTCACACGATAGTCAGGATGAGGACTCAAAACTTCTGACTTGGAATCCTGTATTTTTTCCATTCTAACACATTGTCAGTTTCTACCTTTTTTTAAATTGTAATATTTAATGGAACATAGTAGACATTCAAAAGATACGTTTGTTGGTTAATTGATTAACTAAATAATAAGGTCTGAAACTCTGAGCCTTATCCTTCCTTCCCTGTTTTTGCCACTTCTTCTTGGGGCAGAAGAGCTCATATGACAGGAAAGAGCCCAGTGCCCAAACCCTGGCTAGAATACATGGGAGTTAGGGGTGACAATCCAGTTCCTACGGTTTGGGAGAAGAGAGGGTTAGGGTGAGAACCACTGGCTTAAAACGTGGTAGTGAGGGGTCAGGCCCATGGCATAGTAGTTAAGTTTAGCACATTACGCTTCAGCAGCCTGGGTTCATGGGTTTTATCCTGGGAGCAAACCTATACCACTCATCAGCCACACTGTGGCAGTGACCCACAATAGAAAATAGAGGAAGACTGGCACAAATGTTAGCTGAGGGCTATCTTCCTCAAGCAAAAACAGAGGAGGATTGGCAACAGATGTTAGCTCAGGGCTAATCTTCCTCAGCAAAAAAAACCCCAAAAAAAACATGGTAGTGAAAGGAGCATTACTGGCACCAAAAAGAGTAGCCGCCTTATCTCTAAAGTGCCCTTAGCCTCTGTCACCTGGCCTAGAGATCAGAGATGGTTTTTCAAACTATTTGAGTTCCTCAAAGGGAGGGATTATGTCTATTTTTTTAAATTCCTTATATAGTGGCTAATACAGTGCACATACATAGACCATGTATGATAAGCCTTGTCTGGGCAGTTCAGCCAAAGATGTGCTACCTGCCATAGGAAGAAATTGGGAGTCTGGCTCGCAGCAGAGCCTTCTAGAGAGGAGATAAGGAGAGGAAGAGGAAGAGGTGCTCAAATGAGGGCTTTCTGAAAGACCTGGGCCACATTTCCAGGAGGCAAGGAAGGAGGACAAACTCCAAGAAGTGGTTGCCAAACTACATATAAGAGGCATTGCTTAAGAGAACCCTCCCACCATCCTTACTTCAATCTCTGTCAAAGAAACCGAAAGAGAAGCACCTCCTTTGAGCTGTCATTTCAGCCTCAGCACAGGCCCCTGAGAAGCCTACACTATTCATCCTCCCTCAGGTACTTACCCAGAGAGCTAGGAAGGAGAAATTCTCTCCAGCCAAAAAGATATAGTGGGCAGGAGTAAACAGGCACTGAAGGCCTCAAGAGGGCCAAACGTAATCCAGGGGGGAAAAGAACTGAGAAGAGTCCTAACTGCTACTGATTCCAACACTTAACCTCCCTAGGCCTCAATTTCCCATCTGTAAAATAACAAAAGTTACACATGAGCCTTACTTCCCCTTCCAAATTTCTGATGCATCTCTCCAACACAGATGCCCTTCTGAGAGGGTTGAAGACTGCATCCCACATACTGAATGCTCAATTAACAGGTTAAATTTCCCCAAAGCTGAATTAATTGCTATAACTAGCAAAGAAGCTGCTGGCAAGAAACCAGAAGGAGCAGACACATACCTGCTCAGATTCCTCATCACTGATGTTGGTCCGGCCCAGCATGGTGGCCTTTACTGTGGACAGGATTTTCAGCTGGGTGCTTATGGTGGGGATTCGCTCACATACCTAAAAAGAAAATTTAATTTAGCCTGTTTCTATATTTTTCTTGCCCACAAGCTCTTTGAGGGCAAGACTTATCCACCTCTGTATTCTCAGCGGCTAGCATGCAGAAGGCACTCAGTGAATTAGCAGCAGAATTCCACTTCTTTTCTCCCTAGGATCAGTATATGCCCTGTGTCCAGAAATGGAAGCACTAAAATTTCTTTCATTTGATTAGGAAATAAACTCCTGAATCTGTTTTTCCCCCAATACACATGCATATTTCCCCTTTTATTTCTTTCCACTCTGAAGCACTGCCGCCTCCTTGCTCACCCACTTTTCTCTCTTCTGCGTTCCTCCCTCCCACACACCCTCACTCTGATTCACACACACACACACTTTCCTGAGTACCTGTAAGAGGTTGGTTCTAATGCGCTTATCTGTGCACTGCTTGGCAACCTCCTTGGCCAACCGAGTCACCTCATCTGAGGCCTTGGCGATGTCCTTGGCACATTGAATCAGTGCCCGCTTGGTACCACTGCCCCCTCTTACCAGCCGAGACATCTCAGCCATCAACAGAGCCATGCGCTTGGCTGCTGCAATGATGTCATTGCCCTAGAGAGAAGCAAAGATACAGTGTGAGCTCAGCCCACACTCTGGCCAAGTTAGGGAAGGAGGTAGAAGCACAGAGAAGAGGAGAGAGCCTGCTGCTCTAGCAGCCCTCTGGAAGAGTGAGAAGAGGATAAAATGATATGGATAGCACAGGGGAAACAAAGAGAAGAGTGACCCAGGGCACTCACCCCAGCACTCAGTGAGTGAGAGTGAGAGTGAGAGAGAGAGAGAGATCACCCGACTGAAAAAAGGAAGACCTGGATCTTAATCTGAAAGGACAAGATGTGCGCCCCAGGCACAGCACTAAACAAGCATGTCAGCATCTCCAGGTTAATCATGTCAATAAAATATCAATAAAATGGGGCCAAGAAGTTGGTTAAACAGGCATTTTCCTTTCTATAGGGGAAAAGCAGTAGAGCTGGCCTGAGGGGAAAATACAGAGGAGGCTTTTTTTCCAGATGCTGAAATCATCCTCTTCATCCTTACACTTGTTACAAATAGCAGCCAAGGACTACCGCTGCTGAACTAGAACTTAAAACCCCAAGTAACTATTATCAGCCTTGGTGATAAAAAATATATTTCCTGACCTAGACTACTCCTTCTCTCCCTCTATTGCCTCTTTGTCTTGCCTGCCTTATTTTAATTTTTCACATTTAAAAAGGCCAAGAATCAACCCTTCAGCCCCTCAGCTAAGTGGCTTCAATTAAAGAAACCTTTAGCTAAGAGGATGCTGGGGGACATATCAAGAAAATAAAATCATGAGCCAAGCTGTAAATGGAACCCCCCATGCCAACTAATAGCAGTTTATCTTAGATTTGGCATTTTATCTTAGTTTATCTTAGATTTGGCATAAAACCCTCATGGGTCATAATAAAGAATTGCACAAGTAATTTACTTTATATCCTAAAAGGTTCATCTTTTGGCTGGTAACAACCAAAAATAACAACTGCCATGTTCAAAACCACCTGAAAGGCCAGGACCTCCTCATTTTTCCCCTCATGCTTTTCAATTTCTATATGATGCAGTGAGGCATACACAAACCATGCCACTGCAGGGCACTCTGTGAGAGATCACCATGGGCACCAGAAAGTGGCTGATCGTTTATGCTGGAAGGCGTGTAACATCTCAGGCAGTAACTGAAGCCAGAGAGAACACAGGTATGGGAAGAAGTCATGAGAATAGGGTGTGTTAGACAAGGCCGTCTGGGCCCACCTCTTCCAGTGCAGACCTGGGATCACTATAGAACTTCATGACCTTGGTTAGAAGACAGTATAGTGCCAGGGTTAATTATTACCCAACACTCTTCAAACCCTTTCTTCTTGCAACATGCCACCTTCAAAGGGAAAAAAGTGATCAGCCCACCCCTATACCCGAAACTAGCCTTGGTTCAGTCCCCAAGGCCAAAGCTCTATTACTGCTTGTCCTGCAGCCTTGAGTGCTCTCTGTTCCCCATTCCCATCCTCTCTCACTGCAACACCTGGACAGGCAGTCAGTGAAGCCCCTTTCCATATGGGTTCCCATTAAGGCCAGCATCTGCCACACAGCCAAGTGCAGGGCAGCAAGCAGTCCTCCCCAGAGACCCTGCCATATGAAGCTGCTTCTCATCCTGATCAACTCTGCCTGAGCCATCAGTGAGAGATCAGCAGGGGCGGGGGTGGCAGGCAAAGCTCAATGATCAGGCCAGGTGACTTCTTACTGGTCTACAATGGTTCCTGACCTGCAAGTCATTGAGAGATGCATCCACGGCTTCCCAAGGGATTTAAAGTTCCCAAAGTGCCCACAAGGTCAGTAACAAAAGGAATCCTTTCAAAAAGTGACCCCATCTCTCACTAGCCCCCAAACATAAATGCAATCCAATTAATCTGGTATTAGCAAACCTATCAACTTGTGAAGCCAGTCCTAACAACAAGGTGCAGACAGACAGATGCCCACCCTGCTCAGACTCACAGGACCCGCACAGATCATGAGTGATGCAATGTGTCAAGGCTGCACATGGCCGGATGCATATGGAGCAGCCCCAACTGGGGGTGCTAATCAGTACCTTACTAGACCACTTGGTAGCTTCCCGATGCAATGACTGAGCCGCGGCCAGAATGGGCTGGTTGACCGGCTGATTGGATGGCATTAACAGCAGCTCAGGTTCGTAATCGTCTTCCATGTCAGGGGGGACAGGGAACCCAACAGCATCGGCCGCATCTGCCTCAGCTACAACACTTAGACCCACCTCAGCGGCTGGGTTACCCGGCTTTGTCGATGGCAGGAAGGATGAGAAACAGGGACAGTGTTAGTAAGAGCAGGAGGACTTGGGAAACTGAGCTTCAGCTGGTTTAGTAACCAAAGCTTGCCTAGGATGGGAAAGAAAACGGCATATTCTTCAGGAGCCAGATGACCAAGCTCCACAAAAGGGGGAATTCTCAGCCTCCAGCACCAGTCCAACCTACCCTGTTCATAGTGAGTGAAGGAAAGAGATTCACTCCAGTGGCAAAGGGTTTCCAGAGAAACATTTATACCAAGAAAGCAAGTGGCATTCCTTCCTTTTTTATTCACTGACTGCCAAAGTTAAACTTGCCAAGAGTAATTCTCACGACAGAACATTTTTGAGACACCAAACAACCCAACAGTAGTATCTGATTACTTTTAAAAGGAATCCAGAGGGAAAAAGTAAATGCAGCCACAGAAGTTGCTTTGAACAAAACAAAGTGACACCTGCTGGCTCATATGGACACTGTTCTACATGTTCTTGGACACAGGCAGTGACTTGAGTCAGCTCTGTAGCTGCCAGACACACATTATTATTTCCCTCAGGAGTTAAAAGTCCCAGAATTAAAAACAACACATTGGAGGCAACAGATATATCAAACCAGGAAAGAGGCAGGACAGCAAACATGATAGTGACTGAAAAGGACTTATTAAGTACCCTACAATCACCCAGCTGGAAGGGGGCTCGAGAAGTGATCCAGCCTCCATCTTACGGAAAACCCACACCTCAGACCAGCTCTCTATCCCCTCAAGATGTTCAGAGACAATGCTTCCACAATCTCATATTGAATCCATTGCTAGTACAAACTCAGAAAGCTGTTCTTTGGGTACAACCTAAATCTCTCCTGTTGCAAAATAGGGTTCCCACTCACCTCAAACTCAATTTACATATTTAATAGATAACACATGGACTTGGCAACTGACCAAGGCTGAACTCAGAAGAGACCAAAATTGGTGCCCATGAGAGAACAGAATCCAAGCAGGGAGAGAATGAATTTAATACCAGGGATGGGAATTCTGAAAGGCCAGGGGAAGAGGCAAAGGGATCAAATGCTAAAACAGGCTAGAGAGGAAAGAAAATAAAAGGAATTGCCCCAATGAGGCCAAAACCACTTATGTGAATAATGGTGAACACAGGTTCTTTATATCAACCATCTTTAATCAAGAGGAGTAGGAGTTTGTGTGGAATTATACTGGCGGTTGCTATCACTCCTAAAAGTCTTATCTGGCACAGAAAACTGTCTCCAAAAGGTGACGACAAAGTTGGAGGATTCAGGGTCAACAAGGGATTCAGGTACCATCGAAATCCTTTCACCTAACCTCTGCCTCAACTGGGACTCATCCCCATTCCTTGGAGGAGAGGCTAGCTCACTGCTGCTGGGATTCAGAGTCCCAAAGTATACAAAGACAGATAGATTGACAGATACTACAAACACATACCTCCACCCACCTCCCCAAACACACATGGTTCAAGCAGCTCCTGACTTCACACAGCTCATAGTCAGCAATCCTCTGATGCTCCAAACCTCCAGAGACAGTCAGACCTAAGGATTTCTGGCCACAAATGGCAGATTAGGGTAAATAGGTAGGCTGAAGCTGCCTGCCTCTTAAATTTTATCTTTACAATTCATGTATATTCTACTTCACGATGTATCTGGGTTTATTTGTAATCAAACTTAAATTTCCTTTAAAACCTTTGAGTAAAACCAAGTTTCATTTTCATTGTCACCCCAACCCCCCTCCTCACGTGCATGCTAATGGTCCTAGGGGTGTGCATGTCCCAGTTGGAGAGAGAAGATTATAAACAATTCCACAGGTTGGACCTGACCAGCAAGGTCACCATTCTGTCTTAGAACCTGGGCTCACAGCTAATGGTTCAGAAAAATAGTTAAAAAACAAAGGTCAATTTCCCAGTCTGAAAAAACCCAAGATCAGTTGCATGTGCAGGAAGTCCCTAAGGAACTACATTCAATACAAGAGTTTGAGATGGCTGAGGGTTTGAAAAGAAAAAAGGCAAATAGTTGGTGGAAATAAAGATCTAGGGTCATATTAGAAACAGTTTAGAACTGACTTACAACTACATTTCACTGCAAGGTTAGTAATAATATTTAGCTCTTATCTGGAAAAGCTACCACTCACTTTTAGGGGAAAATAAGCAAAAGTTATTCATGAGGCATGACTTGCTGTGGCATCCAAATTTTCACCAACCACATTAATATTTACACTTTCAGATTTGTTTAGTTGGAGTTAGCCTAGAGCTGTCTTGAGTTGAGGAGTAAGATGATTCTGAGAAAAGGACAAAGCACAGGCTTCTAACACAGTAATCTACTTGCTTGCAAACATTTCATCTAGCTGCAGCAGAGCCCACAGAAGACAGTGTCATGTTTGGAGTGCTGATAATTAGCAAGAGAGCATCTAAAAACATTCAGCAATACTAAGAAAGAAAAGCAATTTCTAAAAGACACCAAACGTCCAGCATGAGGGCAGCTGATGCTCTAATGGACAGAGGAAAGAGACTCTCAAGCCACAGGCATCCTAGCTCTCACTTTTGCTGCCAGAAGGAGAAACCATCAAGCACCAGAAACATCTCACTAAACTACTATAAGAGGATCACATGACTGGCAACAACAGGAACCAAAGCAGAGAGAGGAGGACTTTCCAAATAGATTCTTCTTCCTGGGCTGTAAGCATGGTTCTTCATCCTTTCTCAACAAGAAAAGCTTCATCACTCACCTTGCTGGACCATTTGCGAGCTTCATCATGGAGTTGCCTGGCAGCCATCATCATTGGCTGATTAATCACCTCCCCAGCTTTCTGCTCAGGGAACTCTTCGTCCTTCTCCTCCGGTGGTGGGGGTCTGGGGGGAGGGACCTCTCCCTCAGGCAGAGGTGGTTTGGGAGGAGCAAGCTCATCTGTCAGCTAAGAAACAATTACTAGGTTGTAAGTAAAGCCCTAGGAACTACTACCCGCTAGAATTCTTTCCTTTCCTCTAAAAAGCATCCCCAGAAAAGCCACCCACATTCACTCCATATAAGACCACCCAAACTGAGCACAAAGACCACCTGCTTCAATCTCAACAGAAGCATACTTTCTTCCTTTTTCCTCGATAAAAAGCTAGCTGCTACTGTTTTGGACATATCCCAGAGTGGCATGCACAGTACTACCAGACCAAGGATTCTCAAAGAAGATCTAAGTTCTGGTTCTGACTCTGTTGAGGGGCCGCTACATAGGCAAGTAACTTCTCCCCTGGGCCTTAGGTTCCCCTCTGTCAATGAGGGGTAGCTAGCCAAAACAGCCTCTAAGATCTTGATTCTAAACGTCATGACTATTGACCACAAAAGAAGCTGTTCTCCAAAAGAGCCCTCTCCCTGGCCCTAACCACCCACCAACAGGCCAGCTGGAAAGAATCAAGCACTGGAAGCTAGGGGAGCACTATTCCTTAACCAGGGGCACAATGATCCAATTTTGTCCTCAACCAACTTAGAAACTTACATCTTTTACTGACATTAAATATGAGAAAGTAAATCAAGAAGAGTAAATCATATCATTGCCTTGATAAACTATTCCCAAGGTCAAGCTATTTCCAGTGCTGTTAGTTAGAGTAAATGTCTAAAAATAATCATTATTTCTTTTTTTTTAAAGATTGGCACCTGAGCTAACAATTGTTGCCAATCTTTTGGGGTTTTTTTCTGCTTTTTATCCCCAAATCCCCCCAGTACGTAGTTGTATATATTTTAGTTGTGGGTCCTTCTAGTTGCGGCATGTGGGATGCCGCCTCAGCATGGCCTGATGAGCAGTGCCATTTCCATGCCCAGGATCCGAACCAGCGAAACCCTGGGCTGCCGAAGCATAGCATGCGAACTTAACCACTCAGCCACGGGGCTGGGCCCTAATCGCTATTTCTGATTCTAGGACTTGTATATGCAAGATATTGCCCAGCTAACCTCCCCCTAAACCATTTACCTATGAAAGAATAAATTCATGGTACTTTGGGGGGCATCAAAAGATTTTAAATTACAGTTGGGAAAAAGTAAGCTTTTCTTTTAAAAAAAAGGATTGTATTACTTTTATTACCAAAAAAATCAAGTAAAGGAAAGAAGAATATACACAAGAGTCTAACCACCTCAGTTTTGCCATCATCAACTGGGAACACATGGAATCTCCTCACCACATAATAAGCTGAGCAGTTTATTTTCCCACTCCTCACTAACTTGCCCACTAACTCATCACTCAACACATCCACACTTACCAAAGCCAGCTCCAGTGCTCCTATCACTCCCCATCAGAGTAGGCCAACACCACAGACCCCACCTACCCAGCATACCACATGCATAAGCACTGGGTTGGGACTCCACTAGATTTAGGAATGAAAGTCAAGTTGCACCTCCAACTAAGCTTCAAGTAAAAGCTAAACAAAGCCACACAGTGATTGAGGCTCCAGAACAGTCTACCTCTTCTCTTGCCACAGTCCCAGCACCCTGCTGCTCAATTCTCCCCATCTCTCTGAATTTACTTACGCGGAGCTGCTCAAGGTCTGGTGGAGGAGGCGGGAAGTCAGGCTCCTGAGGTTGGAAGGCTTCTCTGACCTTGGCAACAGCTCCCAGGATCCTATATCCTGAGTCCAGGAAGCTCTTTTGCAGGCCTAAACACAAGACACCCTCACTTTTGGCTGGGCAGGTCAGTGCCCTTGGAGCACTGTCTGTCCAGCAGAAGAACTGGTTTCCATTAACAAAAGCTGGGTATGAAGCTTCCAGTAAGCATCACAGGCAATGAGTAAGAGTAAGGCAGATGCCCTGAGGCCTACAAAGAGTCAGAAGTGTCACAAACCAGCTGTGCCCTATAGTGCTCAGGGGGCCTTCTTGCCTATACAACTAATAAGAATTCAGGACATTCCTGGGTGTGAAAACTTTGGGCTCAGGTGGTGCTCATCATCTCTCATGATGAAGCAGTCAAGAGATAAGCCTCAACTCAGAACAGGGCAATGTCAGTTTCAGATTGGGCACAGTCCCTAGAGTACTTCTCAACTTTCTCCCTACCCCTTTGCTTCACCTGGCATTCAGCTTATTAACCCCTATGTTGAGCTGCTGCTACTGTCCAGTCACCTGGAATTCAGGAATCTACTCAAGCTATTAGAGACTCCAGTTAGGAAACTGAGCTTGTCCTTAGTGAAGGTGGATTAAAGATACTAGAAAGATTCTGCCTGGGCTAGGGATGAATACGGCAGCCCCTCCTTCCTACTCTTTCACGATAACTGGACTCTACTCATAGACGAGGCTACAAACATTGGATGCTCAGAACAGGAAGCATTCAGATGTTTCGAACCAAAGGATTGGTAATATCTTGAGTAGTACTGAAAATACGATCAAAATTCAGCTAAAGAAAACCCAGATTCTTTGGTATAGGACCAGGATAATCACCTAGGAGATGACAGGTCAACTTAAGCCCTCCAGATTTGACAGAAGCGGAAAATGTTTTCCAGAGAAAAAGCATATTAAGAAAAGTAACGCTCGTTACATAAGCTAAACAGTTGGTAAACTGTTTATCATATATCTTTTGAGAAATTTCCAAAATAATGACTAAACAGGGCCGGAGCTATTTAGTCAGACAACATTAAGAAAGTGCAGAGAAGTTGGTCCAGAGTAACTTACAACCCTGCCAATGATGCAGAAAATATTCTGTTCAATATCTTTTGGACAGAAAAAGATTAATCTAGCATTCTCAAACTAAGTGTCTGTAGTTTTTGCTCCCAGATTTTGTATGTGGTGGTCGTGGGGTGCATATTTTCTCCCCACCCTGTCAACTTCCTGAGTTAACTTCCCAGCTGAGGTGAACCACACCAGGCATTGCTTACCAGGATCAGAAATGTTTCCAGCCACAGCCTTTGCATCCATTACCATTGGGGAGATAGTTTTGCTCAACTCATCAGAGGCAGCTTTCACAGCCTCACGGAACTTGGGATCCTCAGAGTTCTCCACCTCCCTCTTAGCCACCAGCAGGATCCGGTTGGCCCGACGGGCAATGCTGGTTGCCCCAGCGACCAGCATCTGAGGCTGAATATTGGCCATGGCTACTTTACACTTGTCCAGATCTTTTTTAATTGCTTCTTCGGAAGCATCCAACAAAGATTTGGTATCAATGGCTTCGTCCACCAGCCCTGTCAGGAGAACAGAAATAGAATTTAGTTTCTATTTTAGAAGAACAGAGATTCCAAAAGCCCGTTGTCCACTCAAGTTTCTCATGTGAAAGTACAAGATCCAGAATTCTCTCATTCAGCTCAAAGCCCTTCTTACACAATCAAAAGCTTCCAGGTGAATACCATAGTTAAAAAAAAGTGCAGATGTAGCCTAGGAGGCCAGAGAGACTCAGAGCATTTATACCAACTTTGGTCACTGGTCTTCTCGTATCTACCACAGACAACCAGAAATGTAACGACATCAGGAGGAAACAAAAATTACGTCCGAAACCTTCACCGCATCATCACCACCTTATCTGTTAATAATTTTTTCTCCCTTCTTGTCTCACTCCCCAGCCATCTGTTGCTTGTTGGCAGCTTGTATTGCCCAAGATGAGCCACGCGGAGGATTCCAGTAACCCTAACAGCCTGTTTCTTGTTTCTGTTACCTCTCTTCAGACACCTCAGGAGCTCCACTTTCATCTCTGGCTGCTGTGGATCTCTGTCACAGCAGGTTCTGCAGGGAAGCAGAAGAGCATGCATCCCTCTTTTCTTCCCTCGTCTCCTATCCCTCCCTCCATAGAGAAGGAAGATGATTCAGAGCTGCCACTTCAATTGCACAGACACAGGTTTGTTGGTGGTTGGTTTCTCCTTTTTTAAAAAAACTATGTAGTTGATAAGTTGGAGGAAACTCTGAGACAAGTTGTGTTAAATGGTAGCTATTGTAGTTCCTTGAAATGTGAATCCACTGAAAATGACAGGGACACTTAGTGTATCCACAAACACCGCCTCTCAGCCTCTGAAACCAAACTCTGGCTCAGACTGAGCAAAGACACTATTCAAAGGGGAGATAGGAGCTGTAACAATAAACATCACAGCAGGAGGACAGTATTAAAACAAAAGAGACTCAAAGAGTCTCTCTTCGGACAAAGTTGCAAGGCTCGAATGAGAAACCGCTGCTGCTCAGTAGCCCTAGTCAGGGCCAAGTACACTGTCAAGCACATGACCATCCCTTTATCCAGTTACAGCTGAGTAACATAATCCGTCCAGCTTGAGTTTCTCAGAACTTATTTCTCATAGGTTAGACAATAAGAACTTTGCGCACAGCTCTACCTGTCATTTTTTCAACATTATCAATCCACTGGTTCTTCATGGTCTCAAAATGTTCATAAGCAGCTTGATTTCCAGGATTCCTAAGTAAGATGCGAGCAGCTGAGACGACCTGGCAACGACAAAACAACCCTTTAAACACCAGAGCACCCTCCCACTCAAACACAAACTTTCAGTTACGATTCCCCTTCTTTACCTATAGATGGCACTGTAAAGCCAAAAACCAGCAAGTCTCTTTTCAGACTGAACACATTAGGTTTGGTCTCATAAACAGCACCCCAGAATAGGCCCTCACAAAACATTTTACAGTCACAGCCTGATTTTAAGAAGGTAATAAAGTAACAAAGTAAATGAGTGTTCACTTAATACTTTAGGACATACACAAAATTGACATATATTTAAGCCCTTGATGTCAACTCTTCCATTTTAAAAAGCACCATGAAGAAAGATACCAAAAATTACTTAAAATTGATAGGAATATTTATAACAAATAACTGTCTACAGTTAACAAAGTGCTCTCACATCCATTATCTTACTGAATCCTTACAACAACCTTATGAGAGAGACAGGATAGGTAATTTCTCTACAGATGCAAAACCAAGGCTCAGAAAATTTAAGTGAGCTCCCACCCAGTCAGTTAGAGCACTTGGGGAAGGAACTAACATTTATCAAGTATTTGGTAAGTTACAGGCTGAACAAGCATCCTCTTAATCCTCAAAACAATCCATTAGGAAGGAATTATCTCCATTTTACAGATGAAGAAACTCAAAGTCACAGAGGATTCAGGTCCAGATCTGTCTCCAAAGTCCTTACTCTTCGTACAAATGGTGTTTTAAATCTAGTTTTCTGTTTCCTTTTTTTTAGGAATCTGAGTTTTATATAGAAATCCTATGTTTTACGTTTACGTTCCATGTTTTATGGAAGTTTCTAAAGAAACTTTAGACATGTTCATATTATACAGTTTTTTTAAAACTATGATTTTTCAAGAGAATCTGACTTATTAATATGTCATGTGGCCAAAAGTTGAACAATTAGAGACGTGCTTATTTCCCTGTCTCTCCTGCAAGTCCCCACCAAAGCCAGTATCACAAATCTATAAAACCTAGCACAGTTCCTAATGCATTATAGGTACTCAGTATATATCTGCTGAATACATGAATGAAAAAATAATGCATTTTGTATATTTTGATTAGAATTAAAAATGCACAAACATCACACCAAACGATGTTGAACTGGTATTTTTAGAAACACCTATCATTTACTGAACTTTAATTCCTGTCCAAATTGTTTTCTTTTGTTCTCACTCTTCTAGTATACTAGCTCTATCTTGGTTATATAATTAAGTAGAAAAAAGAAAATAAGTTATGGACACAACGGAATTTTTTAAAAGTTCCCTCAAAGAGATATGGGGAAAGGCATAAGCTCTAAAATCAAAATAAACTAACCTCTCAAGATTATCCAAATATTTCCCTTATGTGTGTTGTGTGTGTGTGTGGGGGGGGAGGTGCTTTACTAGTTTTTTCTACTTTGAAAATTAATCTATAATCATTGTAAAAAACTTCAAACAATATAAAAATGATTTTGACACTATGGATATGAGTGTTTTTTCCATGACATTTTATGTAAATGTTCAAAAATGTACAAAAACTGTTCCATAATTAACCTTCTTTACTGAATACTATATGGTGAATATTAAAATGATGAAGAGTGAGCAAAACCCAACCTGGGGTGTGAGTTCTCGGGCCGTCTTCACTGACGCCTGAATGCCTTCCACTGTTGATTTATTAGCAGTTCCAACAGCAGCTGCCTTCTCTGCTGTGGCACCAAGCCTTCCTGAATGGTTTTCAAAATTAGCTGCTCTCTCATCAAATACCTTGAGGAAAAAACAAAGACATAAAGAAAATTTATTTCAATAAAAAGGCTCAAGCAGCCAAAAAGTCTCTCTTTAAGCAGAGGCAGCAACTGCTCAAGCAAAGACTTTAGAAATGACATCAAACCCTCAATAAGACAACAATCAAACACCAAGTGTTGCCCTTGCTATATCTCCTCAGAGGTTTGGCCATAAGCATCATCTGCGTGCACGTGTGCACACACACCCTTGAATTTCAGTGCAACCAGTGCTTACCAAGTGCAAACAGGACATACAGCACTCTGCAGTCTGCAATAGGGAGTGAAGTCTTCACATTTTGGAAATAATTCCCATTTCCAAAAGGCTTATCCTCTAGTTTCAAAAAGACAAGCAAACCCACTCCAGGTTCCAGTGTAGGTGGCTGGGTGTATTAAAAGCCAAGAATATCCATGGAGTCCTAAACAGAGCTCCAGTCTCCTCAGGGCAGCATCTTTCACATATCCCATTACCATTAATGTTGTAAAACTCTGCCCTGACCTCCATGGAAAAAACGATAACTGGTGCTCACACTCAGGCGTGACACAAGGGTGAGGATGGCTAACTTTTACTACCCCAAATGTAAAACCATCTACTGAATTATTTATTCAGTTCTCACATTTTTAAAAAGTTAACTTTTCCTTCAACAAGGATATTATACAAGGTTGCATACCATGAAAAGGACGATTTAACTTAGATGAATTGACAAAAACTCTGTCATCTGTTTGGATAACATTATTAGAATTGATGCCTAAAATAGCAAAGTATACCAAACAGCACTGGTTCAGGTTTATACTATACACAGAGCATGTCAGGAAATGCCTGGCAGAATGCTTCCTCTTCTTTGCCTCCTCCTCAAGGTCTACCTGCCCACAATTAGAGACTAGTTCTGGCTCCTGGCAGACGATCTCTAAAGGCCTCCTGGCTCAACAGCAGGCTCCAATCTCATTGCCAGGGTTCTGTGTTTACCCACTCAAGTCTCTTCCCTATTCTGGCCTCTGGTTTGGATTCAGCTACCTGGTTTGTGCATTTAATGCTCAGAACCTCTGCCTAAATCTCTGTCCTGTCTCCTGGCCTCAGTCCTTGTTTCTCTCCTTGGCTGGTGTCCCACACTCTGGATCTACAGGGCTTTTCCCTACCTTGGTTGATCGTCTGGATCCCAGCCCATGTCTGCTGCTCCCCCTGATTAAACCGTCTGCTTAGCTTGCTTTTCTCGTCACTCAATCAAAATGTACTGATCACCTATTATGTGCCAGACCCTGGAGTAGGTGCTGAAGATACAAAGATGAATAAGACGTAATTTCTGCATCTCAAGGAGTTCACTCCTAGTGGGGTATAAAAGGTCCATAAGCAGATATTTATAATAGAGTGTGCTACGTGCAATAACACAGCTAAGAACTGACAGCATGGGAGTAAAAGGAAAGGCACCTAACCCATCCAGGAAGTATAGGATAACAGGATAAAGAACAAACAGGAATTAGCTGAAAAAGAAGGTAATTAGGCAGAGAAACAGAAAGAACAAAGACATGGAAGGGAGAAAGGATAGAGTATGCAGGAAACTATAAGCAATTAGATATTGCTGAGGCATGAACTGAGAGGCAGGGGTTTGTGGGAAACAGATATAGAGACAGTATTAGAAAACAGATCATAGAGCTCGGGCTTTATTCAGTAAGAAAGGGAAGGCCCACTGAAAGGTGTAAGCAGGAAAATATCTGGGTCAGATCTCTATTTTTATTTTATTTGTGGCCAAGTGACAGATTCAAAGAAAAGCAGCCAGAGCTGAGCAGTCATACAGGCAGCAAGGGACAAGGTTCAGAACTAGAGCTGTGGCAACATGAATGGAAAATGGAAATGATTCAAGAAATATTTGTGAAATCAAATTAGCTTGCCTTAATTTATTGGTGTAGGAAGATGAAGGGAAGGAAACGGTCAATAGTGACTCACAAATAGATTTCCAAGAAAGAGACAAGAAGGAGGCTAACGCATGCTAAGGTAAGCTATGAAACACCTGGGTGGAGATTACCAGTAGATAGTAGGATCTACTAGTCTGAAACTCAAAGAAGTCTGGAACGAAAAATAGCAAATCACCCCAGCCTAAGGGGACCAGGAGCTGAACAGCCCAGTAATCTAGGCTAGAGAAACAAAACGGGGGTCATTAAGCAAACAAGAATAACACAGTTCTACAGTGTCTTGGTTGCCTGACCCAACCCCTTCTCCTTTGCTCCCAATACTATAGAGGCTGGAAAACCAAATACTTGCTTCCTTAAACTCTTTTGCATCTTAGGTAACTATGTGACAAAGCTCTAGCCAATGAGACATAAACAAAAGTCTCCTGGAGGATTTCTGGGAAAGCTGTTACTTTCATTCATTCAGTATCAACATATCAACATATGCCAGGCACTGTTCTAAGAATTAGGAATAAAGTAATGACAAAACAAAGTTCCTGCCCACAAAGAATTTTCATGATAATGTGAGGAAGACAGACAAACAAAAAACAAGGTAAATACATCAAATGTTGATAAATGCTGAGGAGAAAAGTAGGATATAGAGATTAGGAAATTCCTGGGAGTGGGGGTGGAGGTGGGGTTCCTATCTTAGGTGGTGACCCAAAAGTGACATTTTAGTAGAAAGCTGAAGAAAGTGAGTAAATACATATAGTTATCTATGGAAAGATCAGAGAGAACAATAAGTACAAAGGCCCCAAGGTTAGAACATATAAACATAATCAAGGAATACTGGGAATACAATGCAAGGAGGTTAATGTAGACAGAGGAGCAGGAAGGGGAAGAGTTATACCACACAAGGTAAGAGAAGCAGACGGGGGACCAGATGCAGTGGTGTACCAAATCCACCGCTTGTACCAACTCACCCAGCTCACACAAGCCAAATGTGCCCATCTCTTTCCAACCCTGCTTTCAGTGACTTCACATTGAAACAGCCATGATAGGAATATTTAAATTATGGAAATCAACAAACATTACAAATCAAGGCTTTTTGCTTTTTGGGTTTTTTTTCCTGGAGAGTTTGGCTATGAGCACATCACTGCCCTCACTGTTTATTGTAAGGACTCTGGCTTCATGCTGGGTCAGGGAGGAGTCAGTGGAATGGTTTAAGTAGATGAACAACATCAAATGATTTCAAAGGATCACCCTGACTTCTGTGTTGAGAATAAAGTGCCCTAATAAAAGGGATAGTTATGACTGGAATGCACCCATCCCTTATTTCTTATTGCCTTGAACATAAGGCCTAGGGTTGTAACAGCCATCTCATGCTATGATGAAAAGACCAAGAAAATCACAGAGATGCCAGCTTTCATGGTGTCAAGTTGCTGAACCAAGGCTATCTTTCTCTATATTTCTTGTTATCAGATGAGAATCTAATCTATTTGCTTTAATCTCTGACAGTCAGGTGCTTGCAACTAAAGACATGTCCTAAAGACATTCCTAACTGATACACTTGGTGTCTAAGAGAAGAGGTAGCAGGGCCTTCCCTCTCCCACTCTTCTACCTTTCATCTGCAATTTCCCAACCATTGTCCCTGATGTACACTGTAATCACATTTTACCTTTACAAATAAATAATCAATAAATAAATGTATGTGTATGTGTGTATGGCTAGCAAACAGAAGAAATGGAAGACCTCAGATATTCACCTCTTCCCTATTGGGTGCATCAGGGGGTGCAGTGGCCGCAACTGCCAACAGCTTGATGGGAGTTGTGGTATCGCTGAAAACATCTGACACCTCCTGAGTCATGGCCTCCTGCATCCGGGCTTTCAGATCCTTAAAAACATTGTTTACAAATAAAAATTTCCAAAAATATTCCAGAAGCACATCCGACAGTGTTCTCACTTCACTGACACGTTCATTCATTCAATAAATATTTATTGAGTATCAACTATGTACACAGCACTAAGCTAGCACGGAACAGGTGTAAGATATGAATCCTGCCCTCTAAGCGATTAGAGTCTAATAGGAGAGGTAAGACAAGACCTACATTTCCCTAGAAATTGTTCCACCCAATCAAGAAATCTTACTTCTTTTCTTGGTGGCCTCCAATAAACAATACTGAGAATCATGGGGTTGAGCCCAAAGAAAGCTCTGAAACGAGATGGAGCTCCTCACCATTCTGAATGCTAGAGGGGCCTGATAATGACCACAGTAACTGTAAGGATTGTTTGGTGGGTGCAGTGCCAAATTTCTAAGCATTTTGTTACATTAGGAGGAAAGAAATCAAGAATGGGAATTTTTTTGATACATGTTTTTTCAGTTAAGTTTATAGAAAAACTGATAACATATATGTATCCAATTCTTAACTAGGTCTAAAGAAGTCCCGAAAAACATCCTTTTCATAGTTATCACACTTAGTCCAATCTGTTTTCTGGATTTATACAAAGAAGTCACGGGGCCAGCCCGGTGGCACAGCGGTTAAGTTTGCATGTTCCGCTTCAACGGCCTGGGCTTCGCCGGTTTGGATCCTGGGTGCGGACATGGCATTGCTTAGCAAGCCATGCTGTGGTAGGCGTCCCACATAGAAAGTAGAGGAAGATGGGCATGGATGTCAGCTCAGGGCCAGTCTTCCTCAGCAAAAAGAGGAGGATTGGCAGCAGATGTTAGCTCAGGGCTAATCTTCCTCAAAAAAAAAGAAGTTTCAATCGCCTCTCACTGTTTCTCAAGGTGGGTGGCATTTACTGGCTGGTGATACTTGAGGTGGTTTTTAGGTGTTAAAAAGACAAATGTTTTTATTTTAATAATTACATGTTTCTTATAAAGAATATTAGAAAAAATATAACTAGGTCACCAAGCTCATGGTTTCAGGATTACTAGAAGGTTTTCTTTTAAATAAATTTATTTAAGTTTAAAAAAAGAGTCCATTTTAAGAAAAATATTGATTAAATAAAAAGTACAGGTGATAGGTGGATGGAGCAAATTCAAAATAGCTCTTCACTGAGTGAAACATGGGAAATATAACTTTAGTTGCTGTCACTGGTGAGCTTTTTCCTAATAAGCTGTGGATTTCCTTATATCCTTGGTCACACTCTTTTCACTTTCCCTAGACTCAGGAAATGATATATTTTAAAAAACTCTCTCCCTCCCTAGTTTTTCAATAACAGTAAGCATAAGAAATGTAATGATATGTACTCCTGAGTTTTACCTTTAAAGAGTCTTGGAGCTGAGATGCAAGTGCTCTCGCCTGAGGACTCTCCCCTTCCCCTCTGGCAGCCAGGTCAGCCAGCTGGGCCGTCAGCTGGTCCACTCGGTCACACTTTGCAAGAAGATCTTGGCGATAAGGCCCCATCATGACATTAGCCAGACGATGCCCTTCGGCCACAAGCCCCCGGATGGCAGCCTGACCTGGACCAAGAAGAAAACACTGAAACTCACAAAGACCTGGAGAAGGTACCTACAGTGCCATTCTGGTAAGTTGTTTTTTTTTTTTTTTAACAGTAACACTTAGTGGGTTTTTTTACCCTGACAATAGAAAAAAATGTGAGACATACAGAAAAGTATAAATAAAAGTAGATAAACCACCCATAGTCCTTTCACCCAGAGATTGGCACATTTGAACATTTCCTTCCAGTCTTTTTCAATGCCTTGCAAGTCCTATACACACATACAAAATTGGGATTATACTATACATTAACTTTTATTCCTTGTTTCTTTTAATTTAATGCAAGCATTTTTCCACATCATTAAATATTCTTCAAAAATAATTATCTAATGGGGCTGGCCCCGTGGCCGAGTGGTTAAGTTCACGCGCTCCGCTGCAGGCGGCCCAGTGTTTCGTCGGTTCGAATCCTGGGCGCGGACATGGCACTGCTCATCAGACCACGCTGAGGCAGCGTCCCACATGCCACAACTAGAGGAACCCACAACGAAGAATACACAACTATGTACCGGGGGGCTTTGGGGAGAAAAAGGAAAAAATAAAATCTTAAAAAAAAAAAATAATAATTATCTAAAATTTATGTAATATTTTATCATATTAACCACAATTATTTGGCCATTTGCTTATTACTAAACATTTATACTGTTTATATACACTCTTGTATGTAACTCCTTAGAAACATCTCTAATTATTTCTTAGAATAAATTCCTATAAGTCAAATTGCTGATTCAATGGGTATGAACATTTTTAAAGCTCTTGACATATTATATGAAATTAACATTCAAAAAGTTTGTACCAATTTATTCCTCCACCAGTAAATTATATGTTAGCTTAATTCCCCAACACTGGGAATCACCAATTTAAAAAATTATCTTTTTATCCAATGAATACAGCAAATGAAGTAAAGAGATCTTTCTGCTTCAGCAGGTTTGCTATCATAATATGACCTAAATTCTTATAGATTCATTCCTAAAATTTCCCAAAAATCAAAACTTCAGGTTATCAACTATACAGGTGACTGTGATGCAGGAGCTCTCACAACTGAACAGTAACCTTGGTAGTTGTGTCTTTCTAAAAATTATGTTTACCTGGGAACTTTCTAAGGACTATAATAAAAGAAATACTATAGAATAGACATATACATAGACTGGAAATAATTAGTTCAAAGTTTCAGTTCCAACCTGAGGACTTTTCTATTTGCCCACAGCAAAATCATTTATTTGCTAATACTTCTTAATTAAATCACAGGAATCTTATTGGCTGCATTTGGAAATGAAGTCATATTACAGAATGACTTACTCACTAGTAGGTGAAGAAAATCCTTCTGTGCCTAATTATAGATGATATAGGATCTCTATCAACAACTTACTTATTTTCACTGAGACCAGTTTAATGAAGGTTGACTGCACTGACGACCTTACCAACTCCCCGGTCATCCACTGTGGGATTATCTATCCACCGCTGTGCTTGCTCAATCTTGCCCTCAAGGTGGACAGCTGCTTTGGCAGGTCTGCTGTTGGCCACAGCCCTGTTGGTTTTGGTCTGCAAGTTCTGCAGGGCCGTGGCCACCTGTTTGGCCAATGCTCGGGCCTCTGGGGAATCTCCTTTCCCCCTGCAGAGGAAAAGACAGCCATCCTGTCACATATAGACACTATTTACATTGAGATGACTTATTTGCTAACACCAATGCTAATAAGGTGACAAACTGCTAATGATTATTATTAACTTAGTTTGAAAGGAAATAGGTTTATCTATTTGGCCCTTAAATAAGCAATTAATAATATAAATTATATATACATAAATATATAATATATATATAAAATATATATATAAAATAATATGAAGTATAAATTATAAATAAATAAAACATTGCATAGTCAACCAGTGGTGAGATCTGGAGCTGGAAAGTCATATTAAGCCTGAAACATGGTAGGTCAAAGCTAGATGAAGAACCCAAATAAATAAAGTCAACACACAGAGTGAAACAAACAAAGCACACCACACAGCTACTAAGAGATGGAGGGAGGCGCTTCTAGTTGCCACAGGATCTGGCCATACTTTAAGCTATTGGGTTCTATTCGATGCCTCTATATATTTTCAATAAACCTCCACTTTTTACTTGAGTTAGTTCCTTGCAACCAAAGAACCTCAACAAGAACATCAACACAGAAATAAAAAGACAATCTCAGTTATATCACAAAGGGAGATAACTGTCCCCAAAACTTTATTCCAAAGACTTCAGATTCTAACCATTATGAACATACGAAGATTCTAACACATTGTTTTTTGGTTTTGGGGTTTAATTTTAATTTTTGTTTTTATAGCAGTAACATTGGACTATAACTTTCTGATATACATCATAATATATTTCAAATTCTGTGTAGATTACATCATGTTCACCACCCGAAAACTAATTATAATCCATCACCACATATGTGCCTAATCATCCCTTTTCCCTTCCTCTCCGCCCTTCCCCTCTGGTAACCATCAATCCAATCTCTGTTGCTATGTGTTTGTTTGTTGTTGTTTTTATCTTCTACTTATGAGTGAGATCATATGGTATTTGACTTTCTCCCTCTGACTTATTTCATTTTAGCATAATACCCTCAAGGTCCATCCATGTTGTCACAAATGGCCGGATTTCATCCTTTCTTATGGCTGAGTAGTATTCCATTGTGTATATATATATCACATCTTCTTTATCCATTCGTCCCTTCATGGGCACCTAGGTTGCTTCCAAGTCTTGGCTATTGTGAATAATGCTGTGAAGAACATAGGGGTGCAAGTATCTTTATGCATGTGTGTTTTCAAGTTCTTTGGATAAATACCCAGCAGTGGAATAGCTGGATCATATGGTAGATCTATTCTTAATTTTCTGAGGAAACTCCATACCGTTTTCCATAGTGGCGGCATCAGTTTGCACTCCCACCAGCAGTGTACTACGGTTCCCTCCTCCCCACATCCTCTCCAACACCTGTCATTTGTCTTGTTAATTATAGCCATTCTGACCGGAGTGAGGTGATATCTCATTGTAGTTTTGATTTGCATTTCCCTGATAGTTAATGATGTTGAACATGTTTTCATGTACCTGTTGGCCATCTGTATATCTTCTTTGGAGAAATCTCTATTCAGATCTTTTGCCCATTTTTCAAATGGGTTATTGTTTTTTTTTGTTGTTGAGACACATGAGTTCTTTGTATATTTTGGATATTAACCCCTTATCCAATATATGCTTTGCAAACATCTTCTCCCAATTGTTAGGTTGTCTTTTCGTTTTGTTGATGGTTTCCTTTGCTGTGCAGGAACTTTTTAGTTTGATGTAGTCCCATTTGTTTATTTTTTCTTTTGTTTCCCTTGCCTGGTCTGACACATTTTATATCTCAAGTTCACTTGGTCATAGAAAAGTAAACTTCAGGCTAATCTTACCTATCTCACCTATAAAAAGGAAAATATTAACCTACCTGCCAGAAGGACTAATTTAAATACTCTCTTAAGAGCTCCTTTTTGATTCTAAATTTCTATACTTTCTCTACCATAAAGGACAAAGAAGGTATTTACCATGGTTCTGATCCTGGCTACTCCTGCTGCCAGAAGGTTATATATATGGACACGTGATAACAATAAGTAAAGACGGCATGTGACCACACCTGAAGGCCTGCTGTTCTCACCATTGCCAGTAATTCTCTCCTCATCATTAAGAAACATCAATGAGTGCCTGCGATGCATATGGACTTGTGTTAGGGTCCTGAGAACACAGTTTCCTCCTCTGAGTATTTTTAAATCTAATAAGAATGTAAATAGACTATATTAATGGGCTAATATTAATGAACATAGACCTAACTGTGTTGACATTCTATTTTACAACTGTCAAATTATACATTTCCCCACCTAAATAATTCAAGATTTGGGGTATAAAACAGTGATCCCCTTGGGCCGGCCCTGTGGCCGAGTGGTTAAGTTTGCGCACTCCGCTGCAGCAGACCAGGGTTTCGTTGGTTTGGATCCTGGGCACGGACATGGCACCGCTCGTCAGGCCATTCTGAGGCACCATCCCACATGCCACAACTAGAAGGACCCACAACCAAGAATATACAACTAGGTACGGGGGGGCTTTGGGGAGAAAAAGGAAATAAATAAAATCTTAAAATAAATAAATAAATAAAACACTGATCCCCAAATGACTGTGCTTGATATACAATCAAATTTGAGCTATAACCTAAGGTGGTCTCTATCACCACAACCTCTTGCCTAAAGTATGCCTACTCTGCTCCTACTGATTTCCTATTTCACGATCCTAGGCAGGAATTTGCTTTCTTAGCAAACATTGCCCTCTTAATCAATATAAGACTTGAAAGAACTCTGAAGTACCTCTTTGGAAAAATGTGAGGCACTCTCTCATGGAAGAACAGGAAATGAAACATGAAAGTGAAATGAAAACCCAAATCTCACAAAATACTTGACTATGGTTATCTGTGCAGAAGTGGCTAGAGGGCTAATGTGGGAAAGAAGCAACTTTTACTTTTGACATCGTACCCTTTCTTAATGTTCATTTAGCATGTGCTATAGGTTTTCTTTTCTAAAGAGAGAAAAGTATCTATCAAAGGAAGAAAGTAACACCTCTTTTCTATATAGTCAAAGTAGTGCCATGAAAGCCTTTAAGAGAAGAAGCTGTGGTGAGGACGTCATATTTAAGGATCTTTTCTAATTACTACTTAGGAAATAACACTTCTAGGGAAGAAGAAAGTATTTTCTCATGCCTCCCTCCAATCACACCCCCCCACACCACACACACACACACACACACACAAATCTTTTCACAGCTAGCCACAAAAATTATTTTCCTCATATGCCTGGGATACAGATATGTCACAAACATTACGTAACAGGAAAAGTGCCGGCTCAGAAATTTAAAAAATAGATCTCATAAAAGGAGATCTTAGCATCCTAAATTTATTAATTTAAAACTATGTGACCAGCAATAAATTATTAAACTTTAGTTATGTCAGGGATAAAACAGAGTAATATCTGACCAAGCCATGTCACATAGAATTGATGAGAATACAGTGTAAGAGCATCATATGTGCACGTAACCTACAGAATTCAATTATATATGTGCTTAGGAGAAAAAGAGAGAGATTAATGGGCAATTTAAGCAACCAAATACATACTGTCTTCGTAGATCTGCTAATTTAGAAGTCAGAGCAGATATTTCTCCAAGAGAACGTAAAATGTCATCCCTCTCTTTAGGATCATCACATAATTCTGCTATTTTCCGAGCTTCAGCCAAAGCCCCTCGAATCTGTTCTTCTCCTTCTGGTCCACCATTTGGATCTGCAAGCCAATTCTACACACATAGAAATGGAAAATAAGCACACTCTGATCTACTCACAAACCACATTTTATTAAACTTACCAAGACCATCAGAAATATTTTGAAAGTAATCACAAGGCACAGCAGTAATTGTTTTTATAATGCTGATCCTTATTATTTTACATAGGTTCTTAGCTCAGGTAAAATCAAATCAATTCCTCATCTTTTTAAAAATGATTTTTTTCTTCCCCATTAAAATAATACATCTTCACAAGCTTTATCTTATCTTTGAATTAATCACATCTTATTAATTCTTCAGTTTCTCAAACACATGTTTCTTTGCGAAATACTTGAAAATTATTTTACAGTAGTATCAGAAAACTTTAACCCTTTAACATTGCTATGACCAAATATAGTTGTGAATTCTGAGATGAAGAACAATTTTATTCTTTTATTTATTTATTTATTTATTTCCTGCTTTTTCTCCCCAAGTCCCCCCAGTACATAGTTGTATACTTTAGTTGTGGATCCTTCTAGTTGTGGCATGTGGGACGCCGCCTCAGCGTGGCCTGACGAGCAGTGCGCTGTCCATGGCCAGGATCTGAACTAACGAAACCCTGGGCCACTGAAGCAGAGCACGCAAACTTAACCTCTTGGCCACAGGGCCAGCCCCTAGAACAGTTTTAATATACTGTAAGGTACATCAGGAACTAGAACTCTCTTGGTACTCAGAGTACTTACTTTTAACTAATTGAAGTATTCAAAATTAAGATCTCTATCTCAAAATACAGATAAACATTAGTCTAAACCTGTGGTGGCGAGGAGGTGTTTACATTGGTAACTGCTGGGAATTAGTCATCACTTAGAAACACCCATTATCCACCCACAGTAAATTAGGGAGACAGAGAGAGAGATACAGGATATTTATGGAACATTTCTCTTTCTCTTTTATTTCCCACCTCTCCTGAAAATCATCATTACTACCTGAGCAGCATCGATCTTCTTCGCAATGCTCTGCTTTGAGTTGGTCATGGCTTCCAGCTTGCGGGCTGCATTTTCCACTTTCGCTGTGAGCACATCTAGACCTTGAGACACCTGCTGGGCTTTCTGCATGGCCACTGGTGAGGCGCCTTGTCCTCTACTCAAAACAGACAGATGCTGTCATTGTACTCTCTCAAATACTTAATAGCAAAATATTACTAAAAGCACAGTATATGTCATTTTTGTTAACATGCTTGTGTTTTTCCTTTTCTCTAGTAAATCGGGGATAGCACAAGAAAACACAGAGATAAGCAAAGCAAAAGACCCAAACTGTCTACTTTCTCCTTTGCTCTTAAAAATACACATTAGCTTCATGGAACTGCATAACCACTTTAAATATCAGGCCTGCAAATTTTGATAATAATGATTCTCCTCTTGGTGGTGATTACATAATCAAACCTAAACTTCAGCAGGGAAAATGTGCTTGTGATCTTATTGCCATGGAGGATTTTGTTACCATAGTAAAGTATGCTTTAGAAATAAACAGCCCACTAGATTATTTACTGGCAACTATACATTGAAAATGTTTCAGGAGGCAGCATGCACAGTGTTACTGAAAGCACACCACACTGCGACCAAGCAGATCTGTGTTCAAATCCTGACTCCTGATACCTGTGGAACCTTCTTTACAATGTTCAACCTCCCTGGGCTTCAGTTTTCTAAATTATAAAGTGAGGGTTGGGGAGGTAAGAATACTTGCTCTGCTTACCAAACAGAGTGGCTTCAAGCAAAAAGATATAATTGAAAACACTTTGGCAATAAAACAATACACATATACAACTATTATTATGATTGAATTATCATCATTATTATTATAATGATATAACCTAATGATAATCTTAAATGTCTACCTTCCACTCCTAGGCAATCTGTAAATATCAAACCCAGTTAGTACTGAGGAAAAAAAGCACATGGTGACAAGAAACCATTGTTTCCCAGTAAGTTCCTAAAGAATTAATTTCACTATTTTCCTCTCTCAGAAATGGTATGCTACTACTACAAAAAATGATCAGTTAGCAGAAACTTATTTTCCCTTTGTAAGAGACTTTCCACGTCATAAACAAAGTAAAATTTGCCATCTTTATATAAGTTCAGATTTTTTAATCCACCCAGCCTGGTAAATTCAATAATAGCGGTGGCAGCTTTATCATTTGGTAGAATGGCATGGCTGATCATCTTAACCTGAACTTTAGAATGAACTCCAAAACATCTCTGCTTCCCTTACTAATAGTATGGATGTCTGTCATTCATTTAGCTATCCTCTTTTTAAATTTATCTCTATTTTTCATCTATACCGATACTTGAGATAATAAATCAATAATATTTATTGCCAGGTACATATACCTTTTATTTGTCCTTTGACACCTCCCTTTTACATGGCAGAAAAGTGGAATACTTTTAGGAAATATTCTTTTTATGATTTAATTTGCTTTTTTCCTTCAAATCTAATAATTCATGATGAGGAACCCTTTTGGTACAAGAGTCCAACTGTGCAAAAGTAAAAACATTTATGGGCTACATAATTTTTCATTCAAAATAAGAAGTGTACAGTCCCATGGTGGTAGAAATATACACTTATAATCTAGAAACTCTAGGTGACCAAATAGAAGAGTATCAATGACAAAATTGTTACTGAGTTTCAACTACAAAAATGTTAAATAACTAGGCATAGTTAAGAACAGGTAACAGGGAGACAGCTTTCCAACCTTTCATCATGAAAGGATGTTGCAGGCTCCAGCGTGAAGCAGGTCCATAGCTGCTCCTCACTCTTCTAGACTTTTCTCTTTACAGACAGATGGTCGATCCCATACAACAACTACTTCATTCTCTGCTCAAATTCATCTTTCTCTAAATACATACAATTGCGTATTTGAGAATTCCAAGTGAAAACTGTCTACCACACTGGGAAAAGGCTGCAGACAAAAGAGCCAGCAGCGAGAAATTAGAAGAGCCAAGAATCTTGTCAAACTGCATTGGCATTTCTCCAAATGGGAACAGAACTTCCTTTTGTCCTTTCTGTAAAGTTCTGTCATGCTCATGACAGGGGAGACTGCTTCACAGTAGGAGAAAAAGGCTCAGTGAGCTCAATGAAATCCACTTATTTATGCTGTTCCTTCTTTCCTTCAAGAGAGAGACTCTTAAACCTGAAGCCCATGGAGCTTCCAGGGCTACAGTGAACCCATGGACCTCTGGAAATTATACATAATATTATAGGGGCATGTTTATATGCAACTTTTTAGGTAGATATTAATGGTTTTCATCAGATTATTAAAATGATCTTGGTCCAAAAAATGTTAAGAACCACTGCTTTAAGAACTGTATTCTTAAGTCTATTATGTTAATACATTTGAGACCAGGTATAATGGTATGCAACATGTCGAGGAGGCCATTTCTGAGGCCGTAATTTGTATGGAGACCCTGTATATTCCAATTACCTCAAGATGTTTCATGACATTCTTGAAGCAAAATTAAACTTCATCTACACTAGTGTTTCAACATAGTTCAATTTTTCTCAATGCCCATATTATAAAATTCCTAAAATTCAAGATCTTTTAGAACTGCATTAACTGTATATATGAGTTCCAAACAAACCTGTATTACACTCAGTTTTCTTTCTTTCTTTCTTTCTTTTTTTTTGGTGAGGAATATTGGCCCTGAGCTAACATCTGTTGCCAATCTTCCTCTTTTTTCTTGAGGAAGATTGTCCCTGAGCTAACATCTGTGCCAATCTTCCTCTATTTTCTATGTGGGACTCCATACCTTGGCTCAATGAGTGGTGTGTAGGTCCGTGTCTGGGATCTGAAAGTGTGAACCGCAGGCCACCAAAGCAGAGTGCACAAACTTAACCACTATGCCACCAGGCCGGCCATATACTAAGTTTTCTTAATAGCCGACTACATATATTTAGTTTATGGAGGAAAAAATTCTAAAAGCCAAGACCTGAGGTGAGTAAAAGATAGGTAAAAGAATTATACAATCAAATGAACAGTGATGAAATAGAAACTCAAAAGAGCCCAGAAATGACCAACTTAGAGGATAATCTATTTAGCTGATTTTAAAAGTGATATGAAATCATTCCAATGTCTTTATTCTTTCTGTTTCTTTCTACCCATCCTTCATAAAAGATATCTACTCCTTGCCTCTTATTTTTCATAAGCCAATGGCTAGAAATTAAAAAACCAGATTTCTATTTCAACTTCAACTTTATTACAAGGCATCTGCATATTTTAAAAGTTCAGCAAAGAGAAAATTCACTTCAATTTCAAAAGAATTAGTAGATTATGATATCTATGTTATCTATTAGACAAAGAGAACTAGAAACCTGCTTTCTGAATCATTCTATCAGGCAGGAGATCCTATCTGTTACCCACTACTGCTCTGCTAAGAGCAGAGGAACTTTACCTGGCTCGGAGGTCAGCCACTTGGTCAGTCATCTGTCCTAGCATTTTGCAGGTTCCCAAGATCTCCCTGCGTTCTTTGCCTGCACAGAGTTCGCCAACTTTTCCAGCTTCATCTAAGATCTGCCTGATGGCTTGCTCACCAGCATCCCCTAAAATAAAAAGATATTCAATATCTACATTGTTGACACATTAATTATTTAGAGAGGATGCTTTACAAGTCATTTCATTCATGAAGGAACAGATGATTTTAAACAATAAGACAAGTGAATAGAAGGCAATACATCTGATAGCTAACAGCCAAGCAGTGCCCTTACAACCACAGGGTGAGGTTTCAACCACAGATACTGCTAAAAAAGATATACGTGGAACCATATCCATCTGGAGATAGTAAGCAGCTTGTGGTAAGAATATGGATGACGAAAATAGGCCCTAACAGTTTCATAGTACTTAGCACCTACAAACCTCCCTCCAATAGGCTCTTCATTCAAATATTAATCTAAAACTGAATAAATATTAGATTAGAAAATCCATAAAGCCTAGCTTAATAACCTATTTGGGTCTTATCTGTTTATATAAGTCAACTTTACTTTCCAATTCTTATTGGCATCATCATTTAATCTGCTTAATTACTTTATTGACATAAATGGAAATCTGCCCAATGGGAATGAGAAGAGAAGAGTTTTTATTCAAAATAATTACCTTTCTGAGTCAGGGAAGGGGTGAACCAATAATTCGGCAAAGAATGCCCAGTTCAGCTTGGTTTATTCCTCCATGAATAGGGGTGATTATTCTATACTCTTCATTCTTTTAAAACTAGTAATGCTTCAATTAGTCAAAACTATCAGAGAATGGAGTATGTCCCTAAATAGTGTACTAGTTATCTCAGGATTATGAGATTATGGAAAGACTTCTTTCTTTATTTCTTTTGTTTGCCTGGTTTTTAGCTTTTTATTGTATCTACAGAAAAGTAGAAGCAGAGGGTTACCTGGGGAGGCACTGGGGTCACGGAGCCAACCTTTGGCCTGGTTCAGTTTGGAGTCTATGGAGGCCAATGCTCTCTTCATGGCTTCAGTGTCCTTTTGAAGAGAAATACCACGATTATTTTCTTTGCAAAAATTGAGATACTATGATACAAAGTAAGACAGAGAAGAAGTTACAACATACAATAGCTAAGGTAGTCCTACAACAGCCTTAAAAAATATTCTCATCACACCATAACGCCTATTTCTGTCAAAATGCAGCGTCTTGCATGCAAATCTTCAGTTAATTCTATTCTCTTTCCTGGTCTCCCTATTGCCAAACTGTGAAAATTGGTAAAATTGCTCAAGCCAAAAGATGTTTAACGTCTTCAGCAGGAAAAAGCCCTGTTGTCACATGCTTCATTATTAGACTTTCTACTAGTCAACATTCATCTACTTTAGCCCTGCCAAAGCCCTCCCAGCTTCAGGGAAGCCTCATTAGCAAGTGGTGCCACAAATCACAGTTCTTTTACATCTTGTTTTGAAATACACACCTACTGGATAATGTTTCACTATATTTAATTAATCTGAAAAACTTGGAATTACTGGTTGGAAAAAATTAAAAATGTTAATCTAGCAATTTAGTTTTAATTCCACAAATAAACCACTAAATGTAATACAAGAAAGAAGTCTTTTTCTGGCCTTCCCTGCCACGCATCATCCTTAGTTCCCGTAACCATCCCTAACCTGGAAGAAGAGGCAGGATAAAATAAGTGGGTCTCAATTTAACGTTTACATTCAGGATTCATAATGGCTAGCATAAATGAGAAGCTGAAACAACAGGCTAGTCACTTTAAAAATATAAATATATTTTAATAAAAGTTTTAAAAATATAGAAAAATTCAGAGAACAATATAACAAATAGCCATGTACCCATCCTCACAACTGACAGACTGGCCACTTCTTAAGTCTCTATTTAACAACTTAAAAGATAGCCTATCTCACCTTTACTCTAAGGAACTGGCTCTTACAGAGTCCATCCATCAAAGCACAGAGTTAACCTTTGAAATTCTAGGCAATGCCCTAAATCCCTACCTTTTGTCAATTTCCGGTCTTGCAAAACTGGGGTTCTTAAATATGTTGTACCACTAGTTTTCCACAGGGGGGAACCAGGAGCATCCTTACTTCCAACTCAAAGGAGACCCAGCACTAAGCACAAATAAGCCCTGGGAGCACTCATAGTTAGATATAAGGTCAGCAGCCTGACCCCAGCTTTTCCAAAGTACCTATTCAAATTATAGGACTCTCAGCTTTGGATTCCTTTCTTCTGCATCTCAACAGATACAGGTTGTTCTACTCTTGTAACCGTGGCGATCTAAGGCTCTAAATGGCAAATCTCAATCACAGCAGCTAAAGAGAAGCGAACTAAATTACTGAAAAAATGGAAATAAAATAGTATTATCATCAAGTTATATGGAATTATGGTAGTGCTATATCAGTCTAAAAGGCAGAGTCATAGGAGGATCTATTTCAAAATCCATTTGTAATTAGCACAAGTAGACAAGTGGCATTTTTTAAGTGCTCTGATTCTCTAATAATTTAAATATCTGCTCCTCTTCCATCTTGTTCTACATTTATCTCTACAGAAAATTCTGCCTTCAAAAGTCAACTTGAGCTTAAATCCAAAATAGCAAAGCCAAAATCAAGAGCTCTTTAGAGAGAGTTTCAGGCAACTCCCAACCTCAGAGTTGGATAGCCTTTAGGATCAAACACGAATTATAGGACTTTGTGTGGGTACAGACTAAAAAAATTCACAATCTCTCACCTAGGAAGCATGTGTACATTCTGATGAAGAGAAATGATATTCATGTAAAAATACTTAACTTAAAATCTGTTAATAACCATTTTTCCAACACACTTATATGAAACAATAGATATTTACTAATTTCAAAAATCTAAATTTAAGGGGAAACAAAGATCAGAAACTTAAGTGTCTACTCTAGCATTAAAGGCTACTAGTTAGGAAACTAACTTTAATTGAGCATTTCCTGCATGTTAGGTTTTGTTTTAGTCAGTTTTTTCCCTCAATTACTTCATTGAACTTCAAATTTAAATGTAATTAAATTTTACAAATGAAGAAACAGGGGTTCAGTCCTAGAATCTAATTTGATCTCAGGTTTGTTGACAACAAACCTCATTATTTTATGTTAGATGAAACTGAGGAATTTTTTTCTTTTACCAAAGAAAGTTGCCAAAGATTCCACTAACCTTCTATAATAGTCAGCAAATCTTTGCCTTGTCGATTTTGGCTTTGGTCAATACTGCCCAGAAAATCAGCTCTAGAAATAAAATTCATAACCCTCCCTAACCTAAATGACTGCTTTTATTCTCCATTGCCCAAAAATGATTTGAAACACAATGGAAAAACTGGCTTTGCTCTATTCAGTATCCTCAAAAATCATTGCTTTTTCCTCCCTAATAAAGTGTGAATGGTGACCACACCTCAAAGAAAGAATCTGACTCTCAGGATGTGAGTAATTTACTCCTGTGTGGGAGATGTGACAACATCAAGAAGTTAAAATTAAGAGAGATGCTCATTTTCCCCTAAAAAGAATCAATGGTAAATTGGGAATAAAGCTGCATTTTTAAACTGAGAATTGCAATTAGTTACCCAAGTTTTCAATAGCATGAATTTTAGACAGTTTTGGAGATTTAAAGCAGTCACTGAAAGGGCCACCTTAAATTCTTTCTGGAACAGAGCAAGTTGTAAATAATCATTTAAACACAATACATTTTAATGTCATATCTATTAAAAACAAAAATGTTTATGGGAACAAATATTTTGGTCTCCTAAGAATCTCATATATATTTCTTTTGAAGGGCAGTATTGATTATGGAATTGACAGAATTCTGTCATAAGCAACAAAAGAAGTATAAGAACACTGGATCTAATATAAACAAATTCACTAAACAACTAGGACTAGAAGTCAATTTTGAGACATATTTATAAACAGTGAAAATAATCACAACCCTTGTGTTCAACCATACTATGTACAAAGCTTTTAGTTAAACCTTGTCACGTAAGTCTAAGTATCCAGAGTACAATCTGGGTATGAAATAGAAGAGAAAAAACCTGCAACTTCATTTGAGTACTTTTCTCTATAAAATCCCAAATTTGGGAAAGAGAAAAGTCTCTACCAATCTCTTCTCTGGTTTTTTGTTATTGTTTTTTAAGAATGTAAAGAAACCAGATCTAGTCATGCAGCTTTGGGGACAGCTGGCAGGTTTCTGGTCCCCTCCGCCTATAGTCCCCCTTTTTTTTTTTTTAACCACTTTTTTTTTTTTTTTTTAAAGATTGGCACCTGGGCTAACAACTGTTGCCAATCTATTTTTTTTTTCCTGCTTTATCTCCCCAAACCCCCCCCCCGGACACAGTTGTATATCTTAGTTGCCGGTCCTTCTAGTTGTGGGATGTGGGACGCTGCCTCAACGTGGCCTGACGAGTGGTGCCCTGTCTGCGCCCAGGATCCAAACCCTGGGCCGCCTCAGCGAGCGCGTGAACTTAACCACTCGGCCACGGAGCCGGCCCCTATAGTCCCCTTTATTATAAAACTTTTATGAGTCTAGGTTTTAAATGAAAAAACCACAGTGCCTTGGCACTCTCCCACACATACCAAAAGGTAGAAGGACAACCTAAAAGAACTCCTTTCTACACGCTTTCCTCTGAAATTTAATATAGAATTAGACCTAAAGAACATTGAATAATACTGAGAACCAGTGAGTTCCTCCAACAGACAATCAAAAGGAACTGCGGCAGAAAAAGAAAGGTCCTGCAACCCTAGGCTCTTGAAAATTTTAAATATGAGGCAAAGAACCGCCTCTCTCTCACTGCCTAATCTACTCTCCCTTTGTCCACAAACACCTCCCTCCCCACTCTTCCCACTCCATTCCATTCCTGACCACATTTCCACCCACAAATCAGTGTTTTAAACAAGGATGTTTCTGGAAAGAATAGACTGGGCAGTAGAACAAAATCTTACAAATTACATTTAAGCAAGAAGAACAAGTCGTCTAGCCTGAGACTTCAGGCAAGTTACCCTTCCAGGCTTCAGTTCCTCATCTCTAAGAATACCTTCCCTGCTCTAAAATTCTATGCTACCTGTGAGTGCACAAACGCATTTCAGATGTACCAACTAAAAAGATCACTTGGATCAGAAGGGAAATGTCAAGTCCTTTAACATTTTGGGCTTTTCTCCTTTTTGTGGGGAGGGGATAAAATATCATAAATGCCTAACTAAATTAACTATTTAACTCAAACTCCAAGGGATAAATCTTTCATTGCATTAGCTGCTAAAATAAAACACTAGAAGACTCATAAAAAGTTCACATACAACATTATTTTTTCAAAAATGAAATAAAAATCAACCCTTAAATCCCAATGGTCTGCTGTAAAGGCAAGTATTACAGGATTGCATGTTCTAACCAATACTTCCTCCTTTGGTAGAGAGGAGTAATCTATGCAAGACTTCTGAGTCAGTCACTACATCTTCGCCCACCAGCCCAGGCCCAGAGTGGGAGGAGACCCACAGGAACTAACTTTGAACAATAGTATCTAATCACTCAAGGTACGGCTGCAGGAGTCCCTATGCAGGGTTCAGAAACTCTTAGCATTGAAATGCTTTTTAAATTTTTCTCATTTCCTTTCAATTCTCAGCATGTTTCAAGATACAGGTAACATAAATACAAAAAAGAAAGATTAAATATAGATTGCTAAATTTACAAAGGGTGGAATTAGAATTGTTTTTAATTCACAAATTCTTTTATTTCATAATGTATTCCCAGCAAAAATGCTAAACTATTTTTTAATGATCACTGTAAGACGATTATTGCTTTAAGGAGGGGAAAATGTTTACTTTCAAAATGAAATGAAGTATTTAAAGTCAAAGTATTTTTAAATTTGTAAATCTGCAATTTGAGTGTTGGTATGAAAGGTAAAATAATCAGCTATTGCATTGCCTCTTTAAAATCTTAACTTATTTGGCAAGACGCACTTTTACCAAGAATTTTTTCCACTTACTTTCTTCCCCCACTTTTCTAGAGGAACCACCACTTTCCAGGAGAAAACTGCACCAGTGGGGAAGCATGAAACAAGTATGGTAAGACAAGGTTAATTCTTTATTGGTAGGGCAGAGGAGGTAAAAGATACCGTAGTATTAAACAGAATGGGAACCCAGGGGTCACAGACAGTCATGGTCTGATTAATTCACTGCTTACAACTGAGAAACGAAAGATGCATAATGCTACTAAACTGAAAAATAACCAAAACCTTACTTACCAATTTCCATTGTCAAGGTAAAATTTTTTTTCTAAATATTCTACCAAGTAATAAAACAATTACTCTTAGAGGCTAAGGGGAGGTAGAGTGGATGGTGATTGAGTCGGGAGGGAGATTGTCATGTATTTTTTTCATAGCATTTTGATTTTTGAACCAGGTAAATGTAGAACAAAAGCAAAATAAAGCTAAAAAATAAACATTTCTTGTTCATTCTGATGTCATTATGTACTTGAGCACAACTAATCTTATTTACTTTCTTTCATTATGGTAGTTTGTTTTGCAGCATCCTAGCAGTCTGGTTCCTTCAAGGTCAGCATAAAACTAAAACAGCTACAAGACTGTACACCATGGGGACCAGGTCTATTTCCCTTATATATCCCCCCAAGTGCCTAATCCTTATCCCGAAAAATTCAACTGACTAATTTTTTTAAAGCAGCAGCTCTCAATGGCACTTGGGCAAAATAAAGCTTACTAACAATTTACTAAATGATGTATGACTTTTCCTTGCCGAAAACAGAGAAATATTCAGACTTCAATGCCTGCTTCTCCTTTTTACTATTTCTCCTCTGCCAGAAGCAAAGGCGAGAGAATAAGGAAAGAGATCAGGTTAGGGGAACATGAGGTCATGAAGAACTATGGCTGATTCACAGCTTAGACAGCAGAACATGCAGTGAGCTATGGATTGAAGTCAGGAAAAACTTTAGATACACCTTACTTTTTTCCTTTTGATTTTGAAGGCTAGGATTAGTGTGAAGGATAGGTGCCCCATCTAAACTCTCTAGCCTACCCTTTTGATTATGGCTGAAAACCTCAATGATACATCACCAAAAGCAAAATTCCATACCCTGCAAAAAAGACTGGTAGGAGAGGCAAATACAGAGACAGCATCAGCTGAAAGTTTCCTTTCCTAAGAGAGAGTCCACAGGTAACTTAAGAGTCACCAGCTACCTGGGGAAATCTGCCCCTCAAATGAAGTCAGTGAGAATGACCAGGCGAGAACAGTTCTCAGGAGCCTGTCAAAGAGATAAAAGTACCCACCAAATAGAGAAAGCCTGATATCCCATAATAATGTCTTTCCTTTTGCTTTCCCCAAAGAAACAGCTCAATATGAGCCAGAGTCAGTCTGCGCAGCACAGCCCCAAGTCCCATATTAAGTTATATTCTGACACATATTCGAGCACAGTGTTACACACCGGCACACAGAATAGGCACAGCACACAGCACAAGAAAACCTCACAGACATGCTTTTTCTCTATTTAAGCGAAAAAGAAACTAGAGGGCAAGAAAAAGCTTACCTTCTAAACGTGAGAAAAAGAATAAAACAAACAAGAAAACAAAAAAAGATGCATAAAGAAGTCATAACAGGGAAGTGAAAGTTGTTAAATATGCAAAAGCAAAATTAAGTAAAATATCAAAGACTTAAAATGATTTTACCATATAGATTTAAAATACAGTCTTAGAACTTGTTCAAGAACTTCGTGTCTCTGTAAACAAATCCATAGTTAAAATAAGCTGACTAATTTCTTCTGCATATTTAGATGCGCTTTCTGGGCAACAAGAGAGAGGGCTGGTGATTTTAGGCCCCAGCTTTTTTTTTAAAAGATTTTATTTATATATTTATTTTTCCTTTTTCTCCCCAAAGCCCCCCGGTACATAGTTGTATACTCTTCGTTGTGGGTCCTTCTAGTTGTGGCATGTGGGACGCTGCCTCAGCATGGTTTGATGAGCAGTGCCATGTCCGCGCCCAGGATTCGAACCAATGAAACACTGGGCAGCCTGCAGCAGAGCACCCGAACTTAACCACTCGGCCACGGGGCCAGCCCCTAGGCCCCAGCTTTGATCTTACCTTACAAGTATCCTGGAGGACAAACATAGCCCTACCAGCACCCAGTGGAAGTCACACTACAAAAATCCCCTCTTTAGTCTGCTACCAGCCTGCTGGGTAGCCTTAGAGACAACATTTGGGTCACACATGGGGAAGCTGGATCCTGGAGACAGTGTGTTCGCCCCACCACCTGTATCCTGGGCTCCTACACAGAAAGTGTAAACCCAAGTGTCTCTGTTCCCCAAGATAGTCACTAGACAGGGAGAAGCAGACCAGAACAGCAGCAACACAAAACCACAGCTGCTGGGCTCTAGAAGGAACCCATCAACTCTTTTGGAGTCCAAGAAGAAATTCTAGAAAAGGGTAAAGGGATCCCCTCAAACTAACTGACAAAAGTGAAAACTAATATTTTAATTAAGCTCTCCTTAGGGAAAACGAAATGACGAAGGGACACACCTAGAAATGCCAACAGTTTCCCTCTGTAGATTTCTCTGGGTCAAAGGCTGGTTACGGAAAAGTTTTCCATAAAATTTAGTCACAGGCATATTCTGTATTTTACTTAGTCACCTAGTAACAACCACCCATGAAAAAGGTAGGGCTCCCACCCACAGGAGTATACATCACACCAGAATTCCTCCACCAGCCCAGTCCATGAGACTCTAGCATGAAGGGAAAGCTACACATCTCAGCCTTTAACCAACATTCATCCCACATAACTATTTCTTTTTTTTACCTTGTAGCAAAGGAAATTTGAAAAAGTAGCAAGTAACCCATGAAACAAAAGTGAAGAAATTACTTTCATAATGTCTGAACAGTCTTATTCTACACACAATTACAAGATAAAATACAGTCATGTACTGCATAACAGTATTTTGGTCAACAATGAACCACATATACAATGGTGGTCCATAAGATTAGTACCAGATAGTCTAGGTGTATAGTAGGCTATACCAGCTAGGTTTGTATAAATATACTCTGTGATGTTCATACAACAATGAAATCACTTAACAATGCATTTTTCAAAACATATCCCCATCATTAAGCAACACATGACTATATACGACAATCAAACCCCCAGGAGGGGAGAATTTGGGATTTTGCTTAGTTCTCCTCCAATAACACTTACCTTGCTGGCCCAGGCATCTTCATCCCAAGAAGTGAGTTGTAATACACGAATGATCTCATTAATTTCAGCACTCATCTTTTCTACAGTAAAATTGCGATTCTTCAAAGCTTCCTCTATTCCTTGGTTTTTTGAGTTTTTAGTTGTTACAAAAATCTTCATAGCTATAAAAATAAAAGATCAAAAAATAAGCTTAGAATTTAATCCTGTTGTATAACAATATCACACAAAATGTTCTACACTTTGAACACATGTTTTGGGCTTCTAAGGTCTTAAAAAGAATATAAAAACAAACACTGCAAATCTGCCGATAAAGTTCCTACATCAGCAACTGTCATTGTAAAGAAAACTCAACGTACAAAACATCACCAAGCATGATCACAGAACTAATTTAACGTGCATGTACTGATGACCTACAATCACAAAATATCCAGTGTCCTAAATCAGTTATCATCCCAGCCCTAACACTGGCCCCCTCTAACACAAGCCTAATGGGACAAGATAAAAACAGTCAGTAAAACCATCAGTGGAGTATCCTGCTGCCCCCAATCTCGATGAAAGATTCCCAAAGTGTTTATCTTGCAGGATTTCTCTCAACATGTAGCAGGGACTTTCTAACCCCCAAAAGAGAGGAATAAGAAAATAATAGTAATATGAAACACTGGAGAGAGTATCTTTCCATGAAATAATTAAAGTTATAAAAATAAAGATTAATCAACACTTCATCGAGTTACCTAGAGTAGGAAGAAATCCTCTTCCCAACAATCTTTCTGCCACATGGATCAGTTGGCCTCACTGTTTCCGAGAGATTATAAGACTCTATTATCAAATTTTTGTTTTCTAGTTCACGTAAGGGCTTTCTGAACTCTTACATTCACATATCTCCTTTTTTAGTTACTACCTGAAATGCCAAAGCAGGAAGGCAGTTGTTGGGGGTCACAGTGACATGCCTCATAAGATTCTGAAAATAGGAGCCAGCCCCGTGGCCGAGTGGTTAAGTTCGCATGCTCTGCTTTGGCGGCCCAGGGTTTCGCCAGTTCGAATTCTGGGCGTGGACATGGCTCCGCTCATCAAGCCAGGCTGAGGCAGCATCCCACATGCCACAACTAGAAGGACCCACAACTAAAAATACACAACTTATGTACCAGGGGACTTTGGGGAGAAAAAGGAAAAATAAAATCTTTTAAAAAAAAAAGATTCTGAAAATAAAGCTGCCTTCTGAGAGTTAAACAGTCAAACCACAACTTGACTAAGATAACTACATAAACCATGAGGTGTCTGTACATACTAGACACTCAATAAGCATAACTCCCTTTTGCTTGTTGAGAGAGTAGCCACGATGTTTGTATTTCTGGACTCTTTTCAATGGGAAAGTGATCCCAGTTGGTGTAGGCCATCAGCTCTACAATGTAGAGAACAGTTAAATATATTTTAGGAAAAACTGTGTTAACACAACACTGAAAAGCATTCTGGGTTCACTTCTTTATCATACAGTACTCCATAATATCCATTCTAGCTCCTAATTGTTTTTTTATAACACAAATAAAGGTGTCAAAATTCATACATCCCAGATTACTGATTCTAGAGGAGATTCCACCTCCTGGAAAAAGAACCTATTAGAATTTAACAAGAACAGAACTAGGCAACAGAAGGGCAGTTTCAAACAAAGAGCAGGAGGAGAGCATTAGAGAAAATGAATACTGGTTCTTAGCCAATCAGCTGCAGTCATCAGGTAATACTCAATCCATCAGGTCTCATTTTTACCCAGGCTGAAGGACATGCAACCATGCAACAAAAGAAAATGAACATCAGAGTTTAGAATATGTTAACATTTTTTTTTTTTCTCTAAGATAAAGTACAGGCAGAAAATACCTGAAATGAGAACTGGCAGCAACTCTTTCACGGTGTTCATTGAGTTCACCAGCATCACTCGGTGCTCCTGGTGAGTTAGTTCCTGCTGCCTCTCGTCAATCATCTTGGCCATCTTAGTCATTCCTGGGGCATAAGGAATAAATTGGGCAGGGTGAGTAGTGAAACAATCCAGAGTCTGCCTTTCTGAGCCTAAATCTATTAATGAATTACTATGAAAGTCCAAACTGATTGTTCACACTTATTTAAACAACAGATCCTATCACTGGACTCTAGCATTTACGATGATAGAATTTCTCAGGAAAATTCTAACTTAATGCAACTTTTATCTTTTCATTAAAAGTAATTTATTAAATATAAATCCTAAATGTGACATAATTTTCACACATTTGACATATACACATTCATAAATATAAAAAAATTGAAATGAATAAATATATATTTGTAAAAAGTAAATTCACAAGTAGGAAAAAAATATTTTTCCTGGCTACCATGTATACAGGTTTCAGGCCATGTACTTGGCCACTGCGCCTACGTATGTAAGAATCTCAAATGAACTTAGTATTAAGAGTATAGTGACTGAAAAGAATCTTAAGAATTGCAATAATGTGTTTTGTTTTCATCTTTATATTTTTCTGTACTTTCCAATTTATCCAAAATAAGCATGTACTACTTGTATAATTAGAAACAAATAAAATATTATAAAAATAATTATAGTGATGAGAGCATCTGAAAGCATCTGGTGTTTTGGAATCAGCCTGCTAGCCCTTTTTGTTTACTTTGGTTATTATTCAAAGGTGCTATGTGATTCTCTAAAGCTTTGATTTTCAAACTGCTCTTAGGATTTCGTAAGTAGTTCACAGATCGTCAAGAAGTACCAAATGAAGATAGAAAAGGTGGGGCCGCCCCAGAGTAGCTCTATTTTTGTCTTTTATATGTTGGGACTCTGCATAAGATTTCATTTGAAGAAGTAAAATTTTCTCCCAGTGCTATAAGAAAGTTTAAAGAGTACTGCTCTAAAGCCATTTCCTGGTGATCTTCAGTGATGGTTCAGAGAAATTCTTAACTGCTGTAAGTTTACAGAATGACTGCACCAGAACCTTACAAAAATACTGTTAATAAAAATCATTTCACGTAAAACAAAAGAATTTCATAAGGTGGTATGTGATCTTTAATACTAACCAGTTAAACATCTGATGTGTCTTGTCATTGGTCTCATTCATACTTTAAGGACCCTCAAGTTCATGTTATATGTCTATAACATCAAAAGCTGGTACCTGTTCATATATTTTGAATATTCAATTATCAGACGACTAAACAATCATTTCAAAATGAGAATTAGCCAGAGTAGCGCTTCTCTTCTTCTAGGTCTGATTATATTATGCAGCTTGGGCTAGGGCATGCATCCTTTATAGTAGGTGGGCTAATTAGCAAGAGCTATAGGCCAGCTGGGAGACAGTGAAGGAATGCTGTATAATGTGGAATGGAGAGGTCAGGATTCAGGGTGGCCCTAAGCATTACAGTAATAGAAAAGTATCTCCTACACTCTCCAGCAACATTTGCAATGTCTCGTTTAATTCATTAGACAGGACAGAAAGCAGATTCAGCTTTCAGAGACAATGATATCTCCTCAGTAGAAGCACAGCATAACTCCATCAGCAGAGGAGAGACACCTAAAAGCCCAATGCATCATTACCTACCTTCTACAAAAGTAGGGGGGAGTGTTCCTTTCCTCTTGATCAAACAAGGACAATCCATAAAAATTTTTATTATAAAAAGTGGATATGACTAACCTGGTCCAAGATTCTTTGTGTAAGTGACCAAATCTTCCATAGTTTCCACCACCTCTGCCACTGTAAGATATTCCAAAATTCCTTTGCAAACTCTAATAATTTTACGAACCTGAAAATATATTTCAGGGTATTCAGTCAAGTGAGTGAACAATAAGTAGAAAATGTGGTAATTCAGATGTGTAGCTATTCAACATTTTCTCATCCTAAACAATCATCAATCCTCCATTATTATTTTTGACTAGGCATTTTGTCGGAGAGAGACTGCCTACCTCAGCCTCGTCGAAGGTGAGGAGCAGGTCTGATGTGCCAGAGAGGATGCCCCTTGACCCATCAATTAGATAATCTCGAGCAGGCACTGAGTAAGGGTCTGACTGAAGCATCTGGGCTGCCTGGACAAGTTTGGTGCAAGCATTCTCGACCCTGTGAGGAGGAATAAGGATTTAACCCACTAGCAGAACCAAGCAAAAGAATATCATACGCAAATACAAAGACAGTAAATAGATGTAAATTCACATTTTCTCCCCACATGGAAAATAGTCAAGACCAATGTATAACAGAACCTAAGTTTTTAGCTTTTAAAATTTACAAGTAAGGGCAGCTTATTCATTCATTCACTCCACTAATCCCTTGTTTTTTGCTATTTCCTGGCAACAAAAAATGATGAGAAAATGTTTTGGACCTTTTACTTTAGGTTGCTATATCTCTGTAACTCCTTTGTTTCCTTACTCCTCACCCTATGCACCTTGCTGTTAAAAGACACTACACAGAGAACTGAAATCTTTGACAACAGTTTCAGATTTAACAGCTGAAAATAAAATGCCAAAGCCCGTTGTTAAGTGAAATTTAATAATCAGACGAAGAAAAGGAATAGGAGAAAACACAAAGAAAAAAGCATGAGGCAATGATAAATTTCTCATTCATCGAGCTAAATGGATTTGTTTGACAAATCCATTGGACTGTTTGAAAATAGCCCTATAACACTATGTTGTTAATTAAAATGTCACTGGCATTAATAACTGAGGCAGTTATTAATAGATTAATATTAATATAGTTTAATGTAACATAGACGAGCTAAGCAGCCAAGACTGTTTTTTAGGGGTGGAGAGAAGATCACTTAAAAGAGGAACCCAAATGAATAACCCAAATATTCCCCTTGACCCTCTTGTACTACTAAAATGTATTCATTCATTAGATTATTCATCCACACAGAGTTGAAAAGGACCTAATAGATCATCTCCTCTAATCTCATATTTAATAAATCCATTATGTTATCACTAAGTAACTTACAAAGACATAGAACAAATCACTTAAAGTTAAAATATTTAGCCAAAATTATACGTTCTTATTTGAAAACATAGAAAAGCCTAGTGACTAGCACATAAGATAGTGCATGAAAAAAAATTAGCGAAACCGAAGTCACAGCAATAAAACTTCAAAATGAAACAGAAAGGAAAAAAAGAAAAAAAATGAACAGAGCATCAGTGAGCTGCGGGATAACTCCCAGCAGCCTAATACGTGTGCAATTTGAGTCCCTAAAGGAGAGGAAGAGGGGACAGAAAAAAATATTTGAAGAAATAATGGTGACATTTTTTCTAAATTTAATGAACTATAAAGCCCCAGGTCCAAAAAGTTTAATAAATCTCAAGCACAAAAAATATCAATAGAACTACACCAAGGCACATCATAATGAAATTGCTTAAAACCAATAATACAGGGAAAATATTAAAAGCAGCCACAGAAAAATGACACTTTATATACAGAGAAACAAAAAATAACAACAGATTTCTTGTTGGAAACAATGCAAGCCAGAAAGACAGTGGAGAAAAGTACTGAAAGAAAAACAATCTGTCAATCTAAAAATCTATACCCCCAAAAAATATACTTCAAAAATTAAGGCAAAATAAAGACTTTTTCACATATATAAAAGCTAAAAGAATTCATCACTAGCAGACCTGAACTATAAAAAATATTAAAGGAAGTCCTTCAGGAAGAAGCAAAATTATAACAGATGCAAATTTGAATATATAGAAAAAATGAAGAGCACAAAATGGTAACTATGTGGGTAGATATTTTTTCTTACTATTTAAATATCTTTAAAAGATAATTAACTCATAAGAGCAAGAATTTTTGGGGGGCTGGCCCCATGGCCGAGTGGTTAAGTTCTCTCGCTCTGCTGCAGCAGCCCAAGGTTTCACCAGTTCGAATCCTGGGCGCGGACATGGCACCAATCATCAGGCCACACTGAGGCGGCATCCCACATGCCACAACTGGAAGGACCCACAACTAAAAATACACAACTATGTACTGGGGGGCTTTGGGAGAAAAAGGAAAAATAAAATCTTTAAAAAAAAAAAAAAAGCAAGAACTTTTTTAAAAATGAAGTTAGAAAGGGCTGGCTCTGTGGCCAAGTGGTTAAATTCATGTGCTCTGCTGCAGGCAGCCCAGTGTTTCGTTGGTTCGAATCCTGGGAGCAGACATGGCACTGCTCATCAAACCATGCTGAGGCAGCGTCCCACATGCCACAACTAGAAGGACCCACAAGGAAGACTATACAACTATGCACCAGGGGGCTTTGGAGAGAAAAAGGAAAAACAATAAAATCTTTAAAAGAATAATAATAATCATTTAAAAAAAAATGAAGTTAGAAAAAGTAAATTTGATTTGCTGGCTAGTTAGACAGTGAAGACTGGCTTTGCCAATGATTATGCAAGATGTTTTCCATAAATTAAGCTAAATTTACATGGAAACATACTTAACACATACATATAATATACAATATGGCAGAAAATACATCCTTTGCAACTAGTTAAACTTATGATTTAAAAATGTTTCAATGAGAACTTTAAATATTTAGAAGTATTTCAAAAGTCCTTTAGGAACAGCCAACCACTCATTAAAGATCACTAGGTGAACAACGCTGAGCTCTTGCTTCAAGGTTTCTTAGAGCCATTCCCTCTAACTGAAATACCTCTCTCTCCCCGCTCTCTTGCTTCACTAACTCCCACTTGTTCTCTTAGACTACGCTTTTAAATGCCTCTTACACTTTAGGAAACCATCGCAAATCTATGAGTTCCTCTCCTACGTGCTCCCATGAGACTTATCACACTCTCTCAATTTTGTTTTCTCTATCTCCCACAAGACTATAAATTCAACAAGGCAAAGGACCTCGTCTATCTTGTTCATTAATGTATTCAGAGGATACAATGCCCGACACATAATAAAAGCTCAATAAATATTTGTTGAATAAATGAATGAATTTTCAACAAATACAGGCAATCATGAAATCATCTGGCCCACAGAAATCATTAACTTTATCAAGTCACAAACTTTATTTTATTTCCAGGTAACATAAACTTTGATGAAATTATAGCAAACAAACATAAGCATCATAGGACTCAACTGCCGCATTACAGCTATTTGCAAGGATCCAGTTACTGCATAAGTGTTTCAAATTTGGAAAAAACAAAAATTAAATGAGAGTTAGGAATAACTATCATGGAGAAAGGAAACAGAAAAAAAAAAAGAGATGAAATGGAAAAGGTTTACAGCAACAAATTTGATTCTCCACTAACGGTTCCCTTGTGTGGTAAAATGATAATGCCAAAACAGACACTATACCATTTTTTTCCTACAATAAGACATCTGATCTTATTGACATTAAAATTTAATGACACTCATAAAAGCCAAACAAATCCCACCATGACTAACCAGTAGTCAGAAACAGGACGGAGTCTGTCTTGTCTGTGGAAAATAGATTTTATTTAAACATTGCAGCTGCCTGGCTTTTTAAAGCAATCTTCTACTTTTTAATACAACTCTGAATTTTTTAAAAAGCACTTTACAGAATGACATTAGGGATAAGGCCTGTTTCCTAAATAACTATATATCCTGACTACATACTAATAATATTGATTTACATACTTTAAATCAATCAACTAGCATAGGTTAAGTCTTCTCTCTGCCTTTGAGTCTTCAACCTAAATTAATAGAAAATTCTTATGCTTTAGATCAATGGGCCAATGACAGCTTATGGGCCCCAAAATCCGTTCACTCATAACTCACTAACCCATTCTTCCCAGAATTACATACGATATAACTTGATACAATTTAAGAGATGTAAAGGTTCCAAACTACTCAGTTTCACGTGATTTCAATTATCATTAATCAAGCACCTTAAACTTATGCTTAACTTTTTATTTAAGAAAAATAAGAGAAAAACAGATTCAGAGATTGCAAAGATTGATTGTCACAAGTCATTTTAAAGGTTTTTCTAGACTGCATCCAGAAATGAGTTACTAAGCTTAGATTCCTTTAGTTTAATTCTTTCATATATTTGTTCAGCTAACAGATTCAGGACCTACTACATGCCATAGGAGTCCTAGAAATAGAAAGATTTTTTTTTATAAGTCCCTACCTTTAAACGGTTACCACTTTGGTAGGAGGAGACATACATGTAAACAAATACAAATTAGTATCTAGAAATATGTCCAGCACATGCTGAGGGGACATAAAAGTGAGAGAAGTCATTTTTACCTGAGAGATTAGGAAAGTTGACATGGAGAAGGTAAAGACAACTTTGCTCCTGCCCTCAGAAGCTCAACACTACTTATAAAGATGATTCTCTTCACAGCATTTCTTTGAGCTGTTTTTCCAATGGAATAATTTCTCTCTCTCTCTGTGTCTCTCTCTGTCACACACACACACACACACACACACACGAGAGTCTTTTGCAAAAACTAACATGCATTGGCAATATGCCTGGTTTGACTAGGGAGGGCAGTCTACTATCACAAAGTGCAGGTAACTCACTCACCCTGAAACTAAACAATCTCAATCTGCTGCTGTAAAAATCAGTCATCATATTCCAGATCACTGTTTTAGTTGAGGAAAGGGAGAGAGACCTTTGGACAAAATAATACAAAGGAGACAGTCTGATGAGTCTGATGAGTAGACATATACTACGCCCTATTTTAAAACTGAAAAGCTCTCCAAAACATTCGACAAGTTAAACTTTCACCCCACCCCCCAAAAACACATGGGGGGGGGGGCAACTATGCTATATCAAATTCACTGTTTTAATAAAACCTGACCTTTGATGGTATAGCCATTTAGCTTATAAATACTGTCACACACAAAAAATGCACCCTATTTGCTAAAGACTGAAGTGCTATAGAGCAGAACACATGAAAATCTGATTTCCTGGAAGCACACCTAAGGCAGCTGGTGTTTACATCTTGGGATCTGTCCTTTTGAGAGAGAGTTGGTCAGAGCACAAGCATATCCAATCACACAAAGCACAGATAACACTTGGGAGATGTGAAGGAAACAGGTGGAAGGAAGAAAGAGAACACAACTGGCTGGTCGGTGAGGCTTTCCCCACTGTGGCCACTGCACCCAGCACCTCCATTTTCAACTAGGCTGGCTCTAGCATAGTTATTTGGCGGGCAAAACTGACTGGAAGGGCTATTCCTGCTCTCTTCTTAACCTATGTTGAGACTTTCCTTCCCTTCCCATCGGTGCAGGGTCTCTCAAAGATCAAGAATGGCCCAGATCACTTCCAAGTTTGAGAAGCCCATCATATTTAAAAATGAAGAAGTGCCAGAACAGGATCATAAACATGATGGTACATTTAAGTGTTCACATTTCATACCAATAATTGCATGATAAAAACTTTTTAAGATTCCCTGTTTTTATCTATGACTACATATATGGTATCATTGAAGATAATACTGAAGTCCAGGCCCTTCATAAATATAAGATGTGAGTTTGAGAAACCAGGGCATGAGGGTAAGGGGCAGCCCCTCAAACTCTCTCTGGTTTCCCATATTTAGAGCCTACCCACAGCCAAAGGTCTGATAAGTGAAAATGACAAATGAGGCCTCAAAAATTCTCCCTTCACGAGCTATTAAAGCATTTAAATTGTTAATCTGATGAATGAGCTCCAGTGAAATTTCAGGCACCAGCCACTGATGTTCAGCCTTTCTAGTATCCCTCAGATAGGAAGTACTGCTTCTCTAATCACTTCATTCCATTCTCAGATCTTTTCATGTCTGTACACGTGATTAAAAAATAATAAAAATAATATATGATCTCAAAAGACCCAGGGAGATGTGTGAAAATAAAATTTTCTTTTAAATACTAGCCATTTGGCACAAATTTTACTTCAAAATAGCAAAAGTAGATTTATTCTGTGGCATCCAAGTACTAGCCAATATGCTTTGCTCCTGGCGTTGCCATTTTGAGAAAAGTCAAGGATCCTCAGCCATCAGTCATCTAGAAACCTGAGTGGAGGCCATAAGAAGTTAGTGTTTAGGAGGGAGTCAGGAACACAGAGTACAATGACAAGCTGTAATCTAGTTCAAGTAGCAAGTCCACAGCACCAACTCACCCACGTGTACACAGTATGATAACACTACAACATGCTGTTCTAACCCTGTGCTCCTAAAGATCCTACAGACCTCATCCACAAATTATTACTTTTCCTGTCATAACTCAGTGATAATACAAGACACTGCATGTGTATACCCAAAAACTAAAATTAAAAACCACAATGAGTCATGCTAAAAACATTCAGAACCCTTTAAAGGCAACACCAAACTCTTTTTGCTAGAATATGTATATTGAGATTACAAAGCTAAAATACACATATAAACACCATGGGCTCACTGAATTCTTCTATTTCAGATAAGGTTAGGAGAGTATGCAGCCAGTTTTGACTTAACCTCCAAACAAAACAGGATTCTGCCAGAGCCAAGAGATAACTGAAGGGGAAGCAGCACCCTGGGAATGGGAGGGTTAGAAGTGTCACCGCTGCCCAAGCTATACACTCCTCAAGTCTTGGTAAGAGCTTATTTGAAAGGTAGAGTATGAGCCACAACCTTTGAATCCTTTAAAGCCTGAATGATTAGTCCTAGTCTTTCTCCCCATTTCCTTCACCTCCTGTTCAAATATGGCATCTGTGAAGGAAGAGGAGATTCTGAGAATGCAAGGTTCAGTCAAGAACTCTGCTACCTACAGGTCCATCAGCTCCTATGGTTCTTCCTCCATCCCATGCTCGGGTTACAGCAGAAACAGATGAACGTATAAGCAAGTGTGTCTTATGGATACTAGTAGGTTTGAAATGTATGTGGATGCTGTTGTGATGAATAAAATAAAAATTTATTTTAAAACATTACAAATTCATTTTATCTTTCGTTCTTATACATTCTTAATCAACTAATAATAAAAAGTTTCACTATTATTATTTGAAGTTCCTTATGGTGAAAAAAGTTGACAATCACTGCTCTATAGCACAATGTAATAAATGAGCTAGAGGTATAAACACAAAATGAACTGGAATAGATACAATAATAAGAGAATATTTTTACTTATGAAGAAAATTGCCAAAAACTAGAATATGGTTTAAAAAAAAGAACAACAAAATCTGGAGATACAAGCCTACAGTAGGCTAATATCAATCAACAATCATTCTAAAAAAGGATAATAAACAATAAAATAATTAACAGAATTTAGGACCCAGGAGAATTATAAATTTCTAGCCACTTAATAATATTGCTTTAAAATAAATAAAGATAAAGGGCTGGCCCCATGGTATAGTGGTTAAGTTCAGTGCACTCTGCTTTGGTGGCCCAGGTTCATGGGCTTGGATCCTGGACATGAACCTACACCACTTGTCAGCCATGCTGTGGCAGCAACCCACATATAAAGTGGAGGAGGATTGGCATGGATGTTAGCTCAGGGATAATCTTCTGCAGCAAAAAAATAAAAAATAAAAATAAAAAATATATATATATAAAGCTAAAACTGACAATTATGAGGAAAATTGACAAATCTACAATTATTATAGGAGATTTCAACATATCTCAATCATAAACCGACAGTTCAAACAGAAAAAATAGTAAGGTTATAAAAAGTTTGATCAATAATATTTATATGTTGACCTAATCAATATAAAGAGAACCCTGTACTCAAGCAAAAGAGAATATACATTCTTTTCAAACACACATAGTACACTTACCAAAACTGACTACTTATGTCACAAAAGAATTTCCAAGAATTGATACTATACCAACCATGTCTTTTGGGCACAATGCACTTAATTAGATATATAACAATAAAAATATAGTAAATTTGGGCTGGCCCCATGGCCAAGTGGTTAAGTTTGCACGCTCCGCTGTGGTGGCCCAGGGTTTTGCTGGTTCAGATCCTGAGCGCAGACATGGCACCAGTCATTGGGCCATGCTGAGGTGGCGTCCCACGTGCCACAACTAGAAGGACCCACAACTAAAATACACAATTATGTACTAGGGGGATTTGGGGAGAAAAAGAAGAAAGGAAAAAAAATAGTAAAAAGAATTTAAAAATCTTTAGAATGCACATGGTTAAAGAGGAATTCACAACCAAAATTACAAAATATTTAGGGATGAACAACCATTAAAGTACCTATAGCTGTTTCTAAACTTGCAGTAGGACTTAGAGCAAAATAAGAGCCTAAATACATCTATTTAACAACAAGAGGGGGCCGGCCCCATGGCCAAGTCGTTAAGTTCTCGCGTTCCACTGCAGCGGCCCAGGGTTCGGATCCTGGGTGCGGACATGGCACGGCTCGTCAGGCCACGTTGAGGCGGCATCCCATATGCCACAACTAGAAGGACCTGCAACTAAGATATACAACTATGTACCAGGGGGGATTTGGGGAGATAAAGCAGAAAAGAAAAAAAGATTGTCCACAGTTGTTAGCTCAGGTGCCAATCTTTAAAAAAATAAAAAATAAAAACAAGAAAGATTAAATATAAAGATTGAAATATTGAAAATAAGGTATTCAAATAATAAACTTAGAAAATAATAATAAGTAGGAGAGAAGAATTTAATGAAATAGATCTTTGGGGAAAAAACTAAAACATAAATCTCTAAAAGAGTGATAAGAAAAAAAGGCAGAAATAAATAATACTGAACAAAAAAGGATAGATAAAATGGATAATTTCTTAGAAAAGTATCAGATTGTCAAAGTTAACTAAAAATGAATTTAAAACCTGAATTCGACGATAAAAAGAAACTGAATGAGTAATCAAGTTTCTTACTCCAAAAGACACCAGACCTAGAAAGTTTTCTTTAGATGCAAGTTTTGCCAAACTTTCAAGAAAGATCATCTTTATCTTATGTAAACTGTTTCAAAGACTAGGAATAGATCTTATTTTACGAAGCTAAAATAAACCTGATACCAAAACTGGATAAGAACAGAACAGGAAAGAAAATTATAGATCAGGATCCCTCATGAACAGAGAAGCAAAATCCTTTAAAAATATTAGCAAATTGAAATTAGCTCTGCATTTTCTTTTTTAAACCACAACCAACTAGGGTTTATCCAAAATGCAAAGATGGTTCACCATCAGAAAACCTATAATCATGTAGTAGACCAGAAACCATCTTATAAATAAAAAACGCATGATCATTTCAACAGATACAGAAAGAGCATTAAATTTTAAAAAATCATGATTTTTTAAAAAAGGTCTTAGTACAGGACATAGTAAGTTTAGGGCAAAATTTTCTGTGAGAAAAGCTTAAAAAGTAACTGAGTTTATTTGAAGAAAATGAGGGAAAAAAAGATTCAGAAGCTAAGGAAGGAAGCTAATAATTACCAAATGTCTTTTTTTTCCAGGTACTTTCACATACATTGTCTCACTCTTTTAAGCCTCACAACAACTATTACATTATAAGCAGAGATTCTTAGAAAGAAGGGTGAGAAAGAATTTTAGAATACTGGAATGAGCACAAGCCTGGGAGTCAGATAGTTCAGGGTCTGAATCCTTCCTCTACCATTTACCTCCTGGGTAACTTTGAAGGAGTTAACAGGCTTCTCTGAGTCTCAGCTTCCTCATCTGCAAGATGAGGCAGATTAAACAACACAACTTAAAGTACCCAGCTCATAAAAAGTATTCAAAGGGGCCGGCCCCATGGCCGCTCTTCTGCACACGTTCTGCTTCTGCAGCCCAGGGTTTCCCCAATTCAGATCCTGGGTGCGGACGTGGCACCACTCATCAGGCCACACTGAGATGGCGTCCCACATGCCACAACTAGAAGGACCCACAACTAGAATATACAACTATGTACGGGCGGGGAGGGGGGGTGGAATTTGGCGAGAAAAAGCAGAAAAAAGAAAAAAGATTGGCAACAGTTGTTAGTGCAGGTGACAATCTTTTAAAATAAAAAAAGTATTCAAGAAATGGAGCTATTTTTATAAGGTTATTTTGCTTCTACTAAAGAAAGAATAAAGATTTTAAATAGATGTGAGGGAAAAAATTTAAACCCTGAGAATTTCTTAATTTGGCACTGGACCCATATAGGAATAGTTAAGGTAATAAGGGAATACTTGTGTCTAATTACTTTTAGTGTTTCTGTTTGGTTCTGCAGGGTTGGGGTGGAGCAGCCAACGGCCTCAATTCATCTATAAAATAAAGCAGTTGGATTAAATAGTCTCTATGATTCCTTTTAGCTTTTAAATGTTATGACTCTATGGGGCCGGCCTGGTGGCACAGTGGTTAAGTTCCCACGTTCCACTTTGAACCCAGGGTTCGCTGGTTTGGATCCCAGATGCAGACCTACGCACCACTTGTCAAGTCATGCTGTGGCAGGTGTCCCACATAGAAAGTAGAGGAAGATGGAGACGGGACACGGATGTTAGCTCAGGGCCAGTCTTCCTCAGCAAAAAAGAGGAGGATTGGCAGTAGATGTTAGCTCAGGGCTAATCTTCCTCAAAAAAAAAAAACGTTATGACTTTAACTTCTTTACAGCTTAAAAGATGAAAGACACTGCAGTACATCACAAATTACTTCTTTAACAGTCTTTCCTCGGAAATACTGAGAAAAAGTGTAAATTGTTATCCTCTAAAAGTGGTGTAATGTTAGTGCTGCCTAGAGAGAGAAGGGTGGCCTACATGAATTCTCAGAAGGTCAGATTGTGGAAAGAACACGACTTGGAAGCCACGAGACCACCAACAGGAATTACGTCCACCACTAGCTAGCTAAGCAACCTTGGATGAGTTAACGTTTATCAAACCTCAGTTTTCTTATCTGTAAAATGGAGTTATTAATATCTTGAAGTTGTTGTTCTCAGAATTACATGAGAAAATGAAAATATATAAGTATCTGATCCAACAATATGCACTCAATAAATGTGAGTAACCCCTGGAGTTACTTTCAATCTTGATTTTTACTCTATAGACAATGGAAACCAAAGCATTACGTGTTTAAAGTTTTATTAGTTTATTTCTTAGTCACGAAGGGTATACAAAGCAAACCAAGGATTAAACCCCTGCCAAGCTGTTTAGAACTTTTCTGCAAGTTAATAAAATGACTCAGAGTTCATCATTGAGAAAACTCAAAACTTAAATCATTTTTGTTTGAGAACGTCTGTGAAGAACAGTAGTACCCAATTATGTTTAATGTGGCAAGTTCAAAGGTAAACTATTTAAAGTTTGAGTGCTTGCTCTAGGTCAAAAATGCAGCAAAGTAGCTGGCATATATGAACGATTATCTCACAGAAACTTGGTTGTCTATGTTAAGAGACAAAAATCTTCTCTTAAAATAGTATGGACATTTTAATTACGTCAATTCTTCCAATCCAAGAGCATGGACATCTTTCCATTTCTTTGTGTCTGCTTCAATCTTTCAACAATGTTTTACAGTTTTCAGTGTACAGGTCTTTCACCTCTTAGTTAAGTCCTAGGTATTTTATTCTTTCTGTTGTAACTGTAAATGGGATTGTATTCTCTCTCTCTCTCTTTTTTTTTTTTTTGAGGAAGATTAGCCCTGAGCTAACATCCGTGCCCATCTTCTTCTACTTTATATGTGGGACGCTTTAACACAGCATGGCTTGCCAAGCAGTGCCATGTCCACACCCAGGATCTGAACCGGCAAACCCCAGGTCGCCAAAGTGGAACATGTGAACTTAACTGCTGTGCCACTAGGCCGGCCCCAATGGGATTGTATTCTTAATTTCTCTTTCTGTTCTCTCTTAATTTCTGCTTTCTGTTAGTGTATAGAAATGCAACTGATTTTTGTATGTTGATTTTGTATCCTGCAACTGTTCCGTATTCATTTATTATCTCTAAATTTTTTTGGCGGACTCTTTAGGGTTTTCTATATATAAAATCATGTCATCTGCAAATAGTAACAGTTCCACTTCTTCCCTTCCAATTTGGATCCCCTTTATTTCTTTTTCTTGCCTGATTGCTCTGGCTAGGACTTCAATACTACCTTAAATAGAGTGGCAAAGGTGGAGGGCATCCTTATCTGGTTCCTGTTCTTAAAGGAATAGCTTTCAGTTTTTCTCTATTGAGTATGATATTAGCTGTGAGTCTGTCATTTATGGCCTTTATCATGTTGAGGTACTTTCCTTCTATACCCATTTTATTCAGAGTTTTTATCATAAATGGATGATGTATCTTGTCAAATGCTTTCTCTGCATCTATTGAGATGATTGTGTGATTTTTATTCTTCATTTTGTTAACGTGCTGTATCACATTGATTGATTTCTGGATGATGAACCATCTTTGCATCCCTGGAATAAATCCCACTTGATGTTGGTGTATGTTCTTTTTGATGTAGTGTTGTATTCGATTTGCTAGTATTTTGTTGAGGATTTTTGCATTGATGTTTATCAGTATTGACCTGTAATTTTCTTTTCTTGTGTTGTCCTTGTCCGGTTTTCATATGAAGGTAATGTTGGCCTTGTAGAATGAGTTAGGAAGTTTCCCTTCCTCTTCAACTTTTTGGAAGAGTTTGAGAAAGATAGGTGTGAAGTCTTCTTTGAATGTTTGGCAGAATTCACCAAGGAAGACGTCTATTCCTAGATTTTTATTTTGGGGGAGGTTTTTGATTACTGTTTCTATCTCCTTACTGGCGATTGGTCTATTCAAATTCTCTATTTCTTCTTGATTAAGTTTTTGAAGGTTGTATGATTCTAAGAATGTATCCATTTCTTCTAGATTATCCAATTTGTTAGTGTTTAGCTTTTCGTAGTATTATAATCTTTCATATTTCTGAGGTGAACAAATAACTTCTTATAGGGTGAGTCTAACAGATATTTTAACATTACAGCATTGTCATTATACTCCTAAAGTCTATGAATATTGTAGCAGTTTCTAAGGCAATCATCATGCAACTGTATACCTCTTGTGCAAGCATGTGGCTATTAATGAAATCTTGGGTAAAATTAGTAAATTGTAAACTCTATCTGCCAGTGCAGTCAGGGATCAGATAACTTTTGCTCCACCCAAGAAAAAGTCTTTCTGTGACAATGCAAATCTTGCTCTATATTAAATTAGATCTCACTTTTACAATAAGGAATTACCTGAGCATTGGAAGTCCCTCATTGACAGTTACAACTCAAATATATAATCTTTAACCGATATTAAACCACTTTCCAACATTCCAATATGCCCTTAATTGCCAGTCACACAAATAGATTTTGATTTGATTTTGAGACCCCCACATCCTGAAACTGTCAAAAATTCTGTAAATGTCATATCCTTCCCTGAAAAATATCTAATTACACACCAGATTACTTAGGTATAAATCTATCTACAGACCAGGAGTCTTCTGTTTTCTCTACCACTGACATTCTAATATTTAGGAGTAGAAATTGATCTAAGAATAAATTTTTTAAACTTATTTTATTCTTTAGTGTTGCCAAAGCAGACACTATGTAGAAATCCTTGTGAATGTGGCTATCAGAGGAAGCTTCAGTCTATCATGCCCTGGAAACTTCAAAACATCAACCAAACAGCCCAAAAGTATGTCCTAGTCAATAGTTCCAAGGATGTCATTAATTGCTTCCATCTGTTTCCCTCTCTGTCCTCTCCCCTTCCCAGTCAAGGTGTCTACTAAAGTTATTTTCTGCTTCATTTTGCATTCTATAGAAAGGCCTAAAAAGCCATCATATTTTAATCTGCAGAATATTTATTTGCCCCCAAATGTGTTTGACAACCATAGCCATACTGTTTTTGCACTCCAGGCTATTTTCAGGTAACATTTCAGAGTGTAACATATTCAGTTATGTGCTTTTTCTTTTTGAGGAAGATTAGTCCTGAGCTAACATCTGCCACCAATCCTCCTCTTTTTGCTGAGGAAGACTGGCCCTGAGCTAACATCTGTGCCCACCTTCCTCCACTTTTATGTGTGGGACGCCTGCCACAGCATGGCTTGATAAGCGGTGCATAGGTCTGCTCCCGGGATCCAAACCAGCGAACCCCGAGACACCAAAACACAACACGCGAACTTAACCACTTTGCCACTGGGCAAGCCCTTCAGTTATGTGCTTTTTAAACACTGCTCAGTAAATATTTCAGTTGGTCATAACATAATGTTTTTTTGTGACTCCCCAAGAAGATTAGGCTTTTCCCCCATGGTACAATAAAGGTTAAAACCTTTGAATGGTTTCATCCATTGATGATCCTTACCTAAATTAATTGTTTCATTAAAAGCTGCACTGATGACTTTCTAATTCTGTCATTTATTCCACATTTATTGGTTAGAATTCCCCTCATCAACTAGGGCTATCAGGCTACTGTGAAATAAAGTCTGTACAGGAAAGGCAGGATAGTTACAAATTTTTTTGTCATGATGAGCATTTTTAAGATCTACTTTCTTAGCAACTTTCAAATACACAATGCAGTACTATTAACTATAGTCACCATGATGTACATTACATCCCCAAGACTTATTTATCTTATAACTGGAAGCGTGTACCTTTTAACCACCTTCACTCATTTCATCTACCTCCCATCTCCTGCTCTGGCATCCACTAATCTCTGTATCTATGTGTTCAGTTTTTCTTGGATTCCATATATAAGTGAGATCATACAATATTTGTCTTTCTCTGTCTACCTTATTTCACTTAGCATAATGGCCTCCAGGTCCATCCATGTTGTTGCAAATGGCAGGATTTTCTTCATTTTTATGGCTGATTTTCTTTTCTTTTTTTTTTTTTTTGGTGAGGAAGATTCACCCTGAGCTAACATCCGTTGCCAATCTTCGTTTTCTCATTTGCTTGAGGAAGATTAGCCCTGAGCTAACATCTGTGCCAATGTTCCTCTACTTTGTATGTAGGATGTCTTCACAGCATGGCTGATGAGCAGAGTAGGTCCACGCCTGGGATCCAAACCCACGAACCCAGCCCCCCAAAGCAGAGTGCACGGAACTTTAACCATCTGGCCACAGGGCTGGCCCTTATGGCTGAATATTTCATTGTGTGTATATATCAAATTGTCTTTATCCATTCATCCATCGATGGACACTTAGGTTGTTTCCTTGTCTTTGCTATTGTAAATAATGCTGCAATGAACATGGGGGTGTAGATATCATTTCGAGCTAGTGATTTCCTTTGGATAAATACCCAGAAGTGGAATTGCTGGATCATATGGTAGTTCTATTTTTAATTCTTTTAAGAAGCTCTGAAAAGGCAGAATAAATGCTTAATTCTTTTCTTTAAATTCCCAATTAACACAGTAAGGGTTGGTGTCATTGTTACCACCAAGGGTGATCAATGAAGTTTTGTTTTGTTTTGTTTTAACGTTACCTACTTTAAGAAAAAAGTTATAGCCAGGGTACACTCCTTAATGTTTCTAAATCCCCAAGGAAGGCTGTGAGAGCACATACCATATTTTAAGGGTATATTTCTGGGAATGAGCAGAAATGAGTTTCCGAAAAAATTATTTTCCCAATCAAATGATATTCATAGACTTAAACGTCAAGGTTGAAAGAACTTTATGTAGAGTCATCTAGTCCAACTACCCACCTGATTTGGAAACCCCCTGTATAATCTCTCACTATACTCTGTACCTTCCACAGGGTGAGGGACAAACGGGTACAAGCTAGAGCTGTGATTTTAATATAAGGTAAATTGAAGTTTAACTATAATATGTTTACTGACAGCATAGGATTCCTCTTCATATTACCATGCTGATGGAATGGCACACAAACAAAGTAGGCTCGTACTAGTTAGAGCAAGAAGAAACCCTAGAGGTCTCCAAGTCCAATGAAAGCAAGTTAAAAAAGATATTCCCACAAAACAGGCTCTACAAAAAACAGATGCTTCTGGTACCTTACTTCCTGACATATGAACATTTTGCAGAATTAACAGAAACATAGTTCTGTAGAAGCACCCACTCAAGTAAGTTAGAAATTAGAAGACATCAGTATGGGTGAAATTTTGCATCTGTTCAATGAAAATAATAGAACATAAGGAGGATAAAAATAAAGGAACATTTCTTGCTTTATTTAAAATTGTGATATATAACATACATATAGAAAATTGCATAAAATATTTGTATAATATAATGAATAATTATAAAACCACCACTCATGTAACTCAACACTTAAGTCAAGAAATAGAACATTATCACCACTTTAGAAGCCCCTGTGTGCCTCTCCCTGAATATAACCCTCCTCCTTCCTCCCAGAGGTACCATTACCCTGACTTTTGTGATCATTATTTCCTCACTCATCTTTATCTTATTACTATATAAATAGGTAACCCTAAACAACATAGTTTATTTCTATATGTTTCTGAACTTTAAATAAATGGAACCTACCTACGCCCTATCTTATCTTTCTACCTATCATTCAGTTCCCTCAATTATTTTTGAGATTCATTCATTCTTTTTTTAAATTCAGGTGAAATTCACAAAATCAGCCATTTTAAAATGAAAAACTCTCATTCCTTTTTATTACTGATTAATACTCCAATTTATGACTATACCATAATTGTTTTCATCCATTTTACTGTAGATAGACCAGTGGGTCATCATGAACAATACTGATATCAATATTTTTTTATATGGAGCCTAGTGTGCATAGGCATAAGTTTCTCTAGGAAACATACCTGGGAGTGGACTTGCCTGTTTTCTGCTTTACTAATGCCAAACTGTTTCCCAAAGTGGCTGCACCAATATATATTCCCAACAGCAGTGCAGGAGATTTCCAATTTTTCCACACCCTCATCAACAATTGACATTATTGTTATCAGACTTCTTAATTTAGGGGTTTATAAAAGAATAACTTGTACTTCTCTGATGACTAATGAGATGCAGCACCTTTTCATAGATTTACTCATCTGGAGTTCCTCTCTTTTGAAGTGACTATTCAAGTCCTTCTGCCCCGCCCCCCCCTTTTTTTAACTACATAGACTTATTCTTATTGACTTGTAGAGGTTCTATTTTTTTTTTTAATTGTCTTATGCATCAGCCTTTACTTTTACTTAGGACTTGACTGCCATATAAAACAAAGTCATGGGCCGGCCCTGTGGCGAGTGGTTAAGTTCTCACACTCCGTTTCAGTGGCTCAGGGTTTCGCCAGTTTGGATCCTGGGCGTGGACATGGCACCACTTATTTGGCCATGCTGAGGTGGCATCCCACATGCCACAACTAAAATATACAACTATGTACTGGGGGGATTTGGGGAGAAAAAGCAGAAAAAAAAAAGATTGGCAACAGTTGTTAGCTTAGGTGCCAATCTTTAGGAAAAAAAATAACAAAGTCATTAGTCAAAGACAACATAATCAAGAACCTGAAAAGCTTTAGCTAAGCAAAAGTTAGTATCTCTGCTTGCTTTACATAGCAGAGGCCAAATGTCTGGAAATTATTTGCAGGAATACTAGGCAATATGTAAGTATAACTTAAAATGCTCCTGAAATATGTCACAATAATTTTTTTTTAAATTTAGTATCTACAGTTATTCCCTTACCCCCAAGCAAAGGTGTTTTAAAATACAATTTAGATTCATGCAAGCTAAGGTCAGAATGTTTCTGAATCCTTTCCATTCTGGAAAACAAAACTCAGAAATAATGGTTTTCTGAGAAATTATGATGTCAAAAATGCCTAAGACCAGTGAATAAAATCAACAGCAGGAAGCCTGAGTGGCGAAAGACAAAAAATTGAAAGTTCAATTGTAAACAGAGCTTTATATATATTTTTCAAAAAGGTAAAAAAATCCTGGAATCACTTTTCTTTTCTAACAAGAAATTATTCTGCTTAGCAATAGAAAACGGTTTTAATTACTTACTTAATAAATGCTGGTGGCATATCTCTCTTTAAAATCTGATCCTCAGTGGTTTGAACAGTCTCTTTTCCAACCTACAGGGGGAAAAGATTCACAACCCAAATATAAATTCTCAGACTTTAAAACTATTACTTAAACATATTTGAAACATATATTTTACATATAATCTATCATTTGAAATTATCAAGATTGCTCCCATATGTGCTTCCACAATACACATGGATAATAACATGGAGTACAAACACAATATTAACCCCTCTCTAGAGCAATTAATTTGAAGGCATCAGTGAGCACATGAGAAAAAAAGAGAAATTCATCATTGAGAATGTGTGTGTGGTTGTTATGTTTAAAAGTACATGGAGTACATGAATCAAGTTAGGTAGGCTAAAATGTCTATACAGAAAAAATTGATGTTACTGGAACTGGGAAAAATATGTGAAGCAATTATGACTCTGAAACTAGAAACCAAACATATGAAAATATACAACTTCACTAGTAATCAATATGATTTTTTCCCTACTTATAGAATAACTTTAAAAGAAATAATATATAATGCTGAATGTTACAATGGAATAGTTTTACACCCTGCTGGTGGTAATGTAAACTGGTATATTCTCTTGGGAAAATCCTTTGCTAGTGTATGTCATAAAAAATAAAACATAAAACCTTATGACCCAGCCATCCCACTACTGGGTATCTATCCTAAGAACCTGAAATCAGCAATTCCAAAAGTTCCATGCACCCCTATGTTCATCGCAGCATTATTCACAACAGCCAAGTCATGGAACCAACCTAAGTGCCCAGCAATTGATGATTGGATAAAGAAGATATGGTATTATATACAATGGAATACTACTCAGCCATAAAAAAGGACAGAGTCGTCCCATTCACAACAACATGGATAGACCTTGAGGGTATTATGTTGAGTGAAATAAGCCAGAAAGAGAAAGACGAACTCTGTATGTCTCCACTCATAGGTGGTAGTTAACATATGGACAAAGAGAACTGATCAGTGGTTGCCAGGGGAAAAGGGGGGTGGGGGGAGGGCACTAGGGGTGAAGTGGTGTACCTACAACATGACTAATAATGATGTACAACTGTAATTTCACAAGGATGTTAACTTTTATAACCTTAATAAAAAAAATAAATAAAACATAAAAAATGTCATATCTAGGGGCTAGCCTGGTGGCGTAGTGGTTAAGATTGCACGTTCCACTTTGGCAGCCCGGGGTTCAAGGATTTGGATCACAGGCATGGACCTATGCCCCATCTCATCAAGCGATGCTGTGGCAGCATCCCACATATAAAATAGAGGAAGACTGACAGAGATGTTAGCTCAGCAACAATCTTCCTCCAGCAAAAAGAGGAACACTGGCAACAGATGTTAGCTCACGGCCAATCTTCCCCACCAAAAACAAAAGTCATATCTAGGAATTCCACTTATGAGAATATACCCTATAAGCAATAATATCAAATGTGGTAATAACAATATTCACAAAAGTACTCACTATCATGTTAGTTATAAAAGTCAAAATATTTTTTAAATAACTTATCCAACAATGAGGAACAGTTAAGTAAATTAAGATACATCATTAGATTGAGTACGTGAGGCCATTAAAACAATGGTTACAAAGACTCAGCACCGGCGGGAAATGTTTAAAACATTATATTTCATTTAAAAGGAGGAATAAAAAATAATAAATATACTATAATTACAACAAACCAAGAAAATCCATATGTATAAGGCAAAACAAAATGTTAAGAGTGGTTGTATTAATTCCGGGGAGGAAATTTTGAGTGAATTTGTATCTGTAGTTCCTGTTTTCTCATTCCTGAAATGTGAATATACAATTTTCATAATTTAAAAAGTAATATTAAAATGTTACTCTGGGTTATTTAGGTGCAATTATTTGCTGCCTAATAATTTTAGTAATTATCTATCATTTTATACAAACCTTCCCAATAGTAATGGCCAAAAATTTTTTTTAATCAAAATATTAAAAGTCACACTAATCATATTGTGTGCATGTGCACATTATTTATTAAACCACCAATGGTACACATACTTACTTCTTCAAAATTATTCTTATGCAGGGCTTGGATGTCAACTTTTCTTTCACTATGTCACATAAAGTACTCTAGAAGAAGTACACTTTAATATAGCAAATAGTGAAATTCACCCATTTTATCAATATAAAGCTACCTGGGAGTGCTAAGACATAAATATAAACCACATTTTAATGCGGAAATATGTGAAATTTTTTAAACCCAGAACGTAAAATATGTCAACCCTACTATTTAACCATTTAACTTTTGATTGAGTTTAAAGAAAAAAAAACAAGTAAAAAAAATCCCTAAATGTACAATAAATCAGCTAAAGAAAATAACACAATAAACTATTCTCAGGGAATACAAGTCATGCATAAGTTAATGAATACAAGATTTTTCTCTCAAGTTAATAGCTCAGAAAAAAGCAACACACATACACCACTGTGTAACAGCCAGTGCTTTTGTAGACAACAGACTGTCTGTATCATAATAAAAGCCTTTCAAATCAGCAGCTGGTTCTCTAGAGTTTCTCAGATCAAAACATGACAGAACATTTCCAGATGTATTGTTCACTATATTTTCCAACTAAAATCAACCATTCAAAAAGCTGTGGGCCAAGATTCCATGAAGTAAAAAATGAAGTTCAGCAACAAAGTCACTAGTTCATACTAATTATAAAGGGCCTGACAGGATTTTACACACATGGAGGTTCCTTTTCTTACACACACACAGAAGGACAGACAGATAGAAGAGGGGAAGAAAGGCAGTGAGTTTCTATCTCCCTTAGAAAATATTCAGTTCTTCAGTGTTATTAAACATTTATTGACTATAACTACATGTGCTAGGCACTGTTCTAGGTACTGGGGATAGAGCAGGGGGTAAAAATATTTATCCCTCCTTGCCTCTTCATTCCTCCCCACCCCCAAACTTCTGGCAACCACTGATATTTTTACTGTCTCTATAGTTTTGCCTTTTCCAGAATGTTATATATTTGGAATCATACAGTACACAGACTTTTCAGACTGACTTCTCTCAATTAATTTAAATTACCACATGTGGCTAGTGGCTACCATATCGAACAGCTCAGATCTATGGGACTTTCATTGTCTCCTAAAACTGGTCTTCCTGCCTCCAGATTCTTCCTTCTTCTAATTCACTCTTCAGAGCTGTCGTCTCTTCACAGAAGAAAGGAGCTGGGCCTGGAAAGACAGAAGTTGCAGGTGGAGAAGAGAGGGATCAGACAGCCCAAGCAGAAAGAGGAGCACAAGCAAAGGCTTGTATGTGTTTGAGCACATGGTTGACTAGACAAGAAGAGACTGGTGTGGCTTCAGCAAAGGAAAGGAGGCTAGAAAAGAGTCAGCCTGGGAAGGGCTTTGTATGCCAAGTGAAGGCAGAGAGGATTATGTAATTAACCTGCCCATTTATTCAAAGGTTGTCATCCTCTATTCTAAATCTTTCCAATTCACTATCTTATCACTGAAGTATCAAGTCAAGAACTTCCAAAGAAGCCAGTTTCTAAAGATACACAGGACAAGAAAGGCATCTCCTATATGAACAACTGGCAAAGCCTATCTAGGAGAGCCAAAGACAAAGCTCCACATTTCTAAGCCATCAACCAGGAGATGACAGAAAATGCACTTCCCTCCTCTCTCTTCACACCATCAAAACAGAAAGTTTCTACAGCACCCATCTTTACCAAATAAAAATAAAGTAGAACAATTAAGAAAGGGATTAATTCACAAAACACTCTTTGTTAACCAATAGGAATCTTCACAGCTTGTGGAAAAACATTATTCCTGGAGGTCAGCCTTAGTATGGGGAAGAATATGATTCCTAATATAGTCTACAACTTTGCAAACAAGCAGGTCAGTAATAACCTTAACAAATACTCCTTGAACCTGTGCAGTACCAGGTCATGAAAACACTTGGGTGGCTAAGCCAAATGTTTTTACTACATACATGTTAAGAGCACCTGCACGGGAATTTGGTGACTTGGTTTCTAGTTCCAGCTTAGCTAATAAATGGCTATGTGACCTGAAATAAATCATTTAATTACTCAAGTATTTATTCTACCATTATGTGATCTCTGTAGGTGTACTGTGGGTTAGCCAAACTCCCTTTTAGCTCTCTGATAAAGGAAACTTACCTTTAAATTTATCTTTTCTACCTTAAGTCCTCATTTACTACCTCAAATTCCTTTTGGGAACAAGACAAGGTATAAAATGATTAATAAGTACAAAATTTAAAAGCTCTCACTTCCAGTATATTTTATCTATGTTTTATGATGGTGAGATTAAAGTAGATGCCTGATTTTTTTTCTGCTTTTTTTTTTCTCTCCCCAAATCCCCTCAGTATATAGTTGTATATTTTTTAGTTGTGGGTCCTTCTACGAGCGGTGCCATGTCGGTGCAATGCCCATGTCCAGGATCCAAACTGGCGAAACCCTGGGCTGCAGAAGTGGAGCACGCAAACTTAACCACTTGGCCACGGGGCTGGCCCCTGATTTTTTAACCTTAAAATAAATCTTATTCCCTCTGTAAAAAAGAACCATATGTTAAAGGGTAAAAAAAATTGCAGAGAAAAAAACGACACATAGGTCTTAGTTACAGTCAAAGTTCTGAGCAGGTTTTCCAGATTAGCATTTAAAAACAATGCTTTCAAAGTAATCTAACTTTATAGCAAATACATTTTTTTGCTTCCAAACTTTACTGCATTGCTGAAACTCAGATTTGTTGCTTTTATTCACTGCTAAAATTATTTCTCTTGTATTTTCTTCTTCAGAGAATTGCCTTTAACTTTTGAGGCCCAATTCCATTCACTTCAATAAACAGGCAGTAAGTGCCAACTATGTGTCCGCTAGGTGGTGGGAAGAGAATGAGATAAGAAATAAAGCATCTTTAGACCTATAAACTGAAATAATGGTAGTGAATGAGTAAGAGGCCTGGAGGCATTTTCAGGGGGCTTGGCAGGAAGCCCTGTTTCTTTTGAAGAGCTCTTACATTATTCAACAATTTAAATATCTTTTGTTCAGTATGTGACTTTAGTTCAAAATTCTATGCAAGAGGCCTTTTCTCTTCTGCTCTTGTTATTCTTACTCCTTTTATCAGCATCTACCCAATTTGGGTCAGTAATGTAGAAAGATTTGGTTTCTTTCCAGCAAAAATAGCTTGGCTGGTTCAAGTCACAACGCAGACTGAAAAATACGTTAATGAAGACGTCTCCCTTAGTTAGACTAAGTATAAGAAAACAGGAAGACAACACGCAGCAGGGAGGACTTGTGTTACTGATTTGCACAGTGTAACTGGTAATTATAGAGCAATGCATTAAAAAGGTGGCAAGGAGATGGTAATCAACAGAAATTCTTAATGTATTTAGATAAGAAGATACAAACGATGAAAACATAAGCCTAACTCAGAGTTAAAGTTACAGTGGGCCAAGCTACAGGGCCAATTGACTGTGACCAATTCATTTGTGACCAGACAAGGGAATGTACACCCATATGCCTGTACTTAGTTTGGCTCCAATCAGTGTTTCTTATGGCATAACTCTTAGGCTGATCAATTTATTAAACTAACACCCATTCTGTTATGCAGCTGTGTTCCATACCACGCCTAGGCCTTACAAGGATAATGATAATGTATGTGACTCACCATCAGCAACGCCTTTGGTTGCTTTCCTGCAGTAGTGATGGACTTGTGATCCATCCACCCTCCCTGGTATCTTTTGTATCAGTCACAGATGATATGCCAGAGTCAGGTGTTCAAAAAGTCATATATCCAGAAAAACTAGGATTCTCTAACTTACTCTGATTTCCAGTTCATTCATTTAATCAAGCACTTATTGAACACTTCCTATGTGGTAGGCACTGTGTACACACTCTGTATGATGGGAACAGAAAAATAAGTGAGACTCAGTCCTTGCCCTTCAGACAGACAAACGCTTAAACAAATCATTGTAACAGTGCAATGCATGCTCTGATAGAGTTACATCCAAGTTTCAGTTCTGCATCAGTGAGATACAGGAGATTTCACGGAGGAAAAGAAAGTCTAAGAAGGCTGATAAGAGTTCTCCAGGAGTAATGGGATTCAGAGAAGAAAGCAGAGCTTTCCAGTAATGGGGCAGCATATGTGAAAGCATGGCCAGCTCAAGGAACACAGATCCACATGGGTGGAACACGGAATTGGGTGGAGGAGAGGTGTGGAGAGACTAGAAAGTTGGAGAAGCAGCAAGGGGCCACATCAGGGAGGGCATTGTATGCAATGGGCTTAGACTTTATTCTCTAAACAATGGGAAATTATTTAACAGTTCTAAGCAAAAGACATTAGCTTTGCATTTCAACAAGAAAAATTCAGCAGCAAGAATGGACCAGAGGGAAGAAAACTAGAAGACAAGTTCATTTGTTAGTTCATTTATTCAATCAAATGTTTATAGGGCTTTTCCTCTCTCCTGCCTTCCACCACTTCCTTCAGACCTAAACTCGAGCCAGCTGCCCACTGGCCTAGCATCACTTTCGCCATGACCCACAGTGATGCTGACATGCAAAAGCAGATTAAGCATATGATAGCTTTTACTGAACAAGAAGCCAATGAGAAAGCAAAAGAAATAGATTTGAAAGCAAAAGAATTCAATGATAAGAAAGGTCTTATTGTACAAACCCAAAGACTGAAGATCATGGAATACTATGAGAAGAAAGAAAAGCAGATTGAGCAATAGCAGAAAATTCAGATGTCCAATTTGATGAATCAAGCGAGGCTCAAAGTCCTCAGAGCAAGAGATGACCTTACTACAGACCTACTAAATGAAGCAAAACAGAGACTCAGCAAAGTGGTAAAAGATGCAGCCAGGTACCAAGTCCTATTGGTCCTCCAGAGTTCATACCAGTTGTGGGAGCCCTGAACGATTGTTCATTGCAGGAGACAGGATTTCCCTCTGGTAAAGGTTGCAGTGCAAAAAGCAATCCCTATTTACAAAATCACCAACAAAGATGATGTTGATGTCCAAACTGATCAGGAGGCCTACCTGCCTGAGAAAATACCTGGTGGAGTTGCGATCTATAATGGGGATTGTAAAATAAATGTTTCCAATACCCCGGAAAGCCAGCAGGATCTCATAGCCCAGCAGATGATGCCAGAAGTACAGTTAGCCTTGTTTGGTGCAAATGCCAACAGAAAATTTTTGAACTAAGCCTTGGGAGGTGGAGCTCATCCACTGTTCTACCGCTATGATGCAGAAGTTTCTGCTATTTGAAGAAACAAGATTATCTACATAGCTTCCCCTGTGCTGTTCTAATAAACCATACTTATCAGTGGATACCCTTCTGTAGCTAATGTCCTTGGCTTAACTTAACAATGGGAGAAAGTTTCACTTAATGTGATCAGGAAACCTACCTCTAGCTTATGTAAAAATAACGCAACTTTTAGTTGGTTCTGCAGCATAAAGGTGGTTGCATGAACTTCACTGAGTCTTCTGCTCTTCCTCTGGTTCCAGTTATCTAGTTTACAGGGTGATGTGTATGTGTTCTCTGCCATTAAGTCTCTGCTCTTTAAGCTTAAAATGCATATGAGGTATGCATTCCTTCCAGCAGTAGTAGCTTCACTGTTACCTGTTTGGGCCTAGAAGTGTTTCTCATCTGTAAATCTTATTTAAAATCTAAGCCATGACTATGTTTTATTTATTAAAACAAAAGGTTTATATGAAAATATGTATTTATATAATATACCATGTGCCAGGTATTACAGACAGTGATGAAGAAAATACACATGGCCCCCAATCTCATAGAGCTTACAGTCTTAGTGAAAAATAAAGATGCACTAAAACAGCAGCAGTATGGATGGATATGAGGGCAGACGTAAGATATGTATCTACATGACACTCTCTCCACGTGGAGGGTAAGGGAGAAATCTAGGATGACTTCCAGGCTCCTGACTCAAGTGACTTCATAACACAGGTAATACAGAAGCAAGCCAGATCTGAGAGGGAAACTAATTAGTACCTATGGGATGTTCAGATGGAGATAAGCAAATGTTCAATAAGCAATTGAATAGATAGTTCCTCAGTTTACTTGCCTGGACTGAAGAAATAGATTGCAGTTGGTGGAAGAATAAGCTGGTGAAAAGAGCAGAGAAGGAAACATCTGAGAGGTGGGTAAGGGGAATGGCAGAACTGTGTCATGAAAGCCAAAGGAATAGAAAGTGGAAGAAAGTGAACGAACAGTCAATAGTGTCAACTGCCAAAGAGAGGCTAGTGGTTTCTGGCATATTCATAGAGTTGTGCAACCATCACCACAATCGATTTTGGAACATTTTCATCACCCCAAAAAGAACCCATTAGCACCCACCCACTTCATTTATCCCCAACCCTCCTCCACCCACATCCAGCCTTAGGCAACCACTCACCTACTTTCTGTCTCTATAGATTTGCCTATTCTGGATATTGGATATAAATGGAATCATACACTATGTGATCCCTAGTGACTGGCTTCTTTCATGTTGTAGCATTAATCAGTACTTCATTGTGTTTTATTGCCAAATAATATTCCTCTGTATGGTTACATTACATTTTGTTTATCATTCATCAGTTGCTGGACATTTGGATTATTTCCACTTTTTGGCTATTATGAATAATGCTGTAACATTAGTGTACATGTTTTTGTGTGGATGTCTGTTTTCGTTTCTCTTGGGTATATATCCAGGGGTAGAATTGCTGGATCATGTGGTAACTCTATGTTTAACTGCTTGAGGAACTGCCAGACTGCTTTCCAAAGAGGCTGTACCATTTAACATCTCACCAGCATGTATGAGGGTTCCAATTTCTCCACATCCTTGGCAATACTTGTTATTATCTTTTTTATTATAACCATCCCAGTGCAGTGGTATCTCACTGTGGTTTGATTTGCATATCCTTGATAGCTAATGATGATGAGCATCTTTTTATGTGTTTATTTACCATTTGCGTATCTTCTTTGGAGAAATGTCTATTGAGATCCTTTATCATATTTTAATTAGGTTACATATCTTTTGCAAATACCTTTTCCCAGTCTGTGAAATGTTTTTTCATTTTCTTGATGATGTCCTTTGCAGCACAAAAGTTTTTAATTTTGATGAAGTCCAATTTATCTATTTTTCCTTTTGTTCCTTGTGCTTTTGGTATAGTGTCTAAGAAGGTTTTGCCTAACCAAGGTTATAAAGATTTACCCCTATGTTTCATTCTAAGAATTTTATAGTTTTAGCTCTTACATTTAAGTCCATGATCTATTTGGAGTTTATTTTTGTGTATGGTATAAGCAAAGGGTAATTATTTTGTTTAAATAGAAGAAAACCAAGAATGTTGATACTCTGAAAGAAAGGAGGCAGGAAACAAAACACGGATTATGAAGCAAGGTCCCTGAAGAGGCAGGGATAGAATCTGGAAAGTAGGTAGAGAGATTAACCTTTACGAGGAAGAAGACCACCTCTTCCTCAGAGACAAGAGGAATGGTAGGGGAACCAAGTAGAGATAGAGATATAACTGTAACTGTGGGATCTATGGGTTATACCTTCTTAGAAATTTTAAGGCATAGTAGTATGTATAAAGATCTAAGATAACCTTTGTGGGGACCTGAAATTGGCCACCCCAAGATATGTCTCTTTGGCATCAGGATTATTTGAGGCTGATTGCTTTTGATAAACTGGGACAGGGAAGGAGGCTCTGAGGAATGGAACTTGCCCTTTGTTAGGACACATTTACATTTGTAAGGTAAATCTCTATCTGTAAAAGGTGCCTCCCTCTCTGTACCAGGAAGAAGAAAGGCGATGACCTTCTCTCTAGAAACTCTTAATCAAGGTCAAAGGCAAGGACTTAAATCTGCATTTTACTGTGCTTGTCTGGTAACCTCCTGTAACTAACTTCCCTCCCCCTCCCAACTCGGGCATTTCTTTAAGGATTAAGCATCTTTCCTTAGGCAAGGAACTGATTGCTGCGCTCACCTGTGACCACCCGCTCAAGACAACAGACGCCTCCGGCTACGCCCACCGAGATAGCAGACCACTACCTGCTGTGTCCATCAAGCACTGTGCTGACAGGGCAATCTTGTGGCTATTGTGGGAAGGACATTTCAATCACATGTGAAACACCCTGTTTGGGGGTACATAACCACTCTGTGCACCCCACTTCTTCGGTGCCCTTTCTTCCTTCAGGAAGAAAGGCCCAGGGCCATGGTCCTCATAAAGCTTTGTTTAATTTTCTCTTGCTGTTCTGTCTCATGTGAATTTAATTCGTTCTCCGGCCAGACGAACCCCCATTTGGGGAGAGGAAATGTCCTCCTCCCCTACACCTTCAGTCAGGAAATCTGTTCAATTTTCTTTAATTCACCATTCTCCAAATTCATTTGACCAAGAATTCTTTATTTCTTAATGCCTACTAAACTATGATAGAATTAGGTTATACTTAGGGAAATAGTGATCTTTGTGCAGAACTTGGAGCAAGGGTGGTTTTTGTTTGATCCACATTTTTTTTTTTTTAAATCATGAAATTTCACAAAGATCCAAACTTCTGGCATCTCTTAAAGTATCAAAAGATTTCACCACATTAGAGCTGCATTTCAGCAAGGAAACAATTTGCTGGAACCCAAATGTTGCAAATGGGGAATATACTCTCTGCATCACTTCCTATATCTTAACATCTAGACCATTTCAGTCATTTATGTCACTGCCTGGTCACTGTGGGTATCTCGGTTTATCATTCCTATCCTAGGCAACCCTCTCAGTGTCTACAGAGTGAAAAGTTCCTGAAGCCACTCTTAGAAATTCCTTATCTATCTCCTCTCTAAATATTTTCTTTTATCAAAGTGCTCTTCTTATGAGAGCTGAGAAAGACTGAAAGTATTTATGTCAGGAATGACAAAATGGCAGTGTATAAGCCAAGTGCAACCCACAGACCTATTTTGTCTGACCTGCAAAATATTTTTTTTAATGGGAAATTTCACATTAAAAAGAAATATAGATTTCCAGATTTTACTGAATATCAGGAAGATCTGGTAATACCAGGCCCTGTTTCCATATGGCAACAATAAGCTGAAGACAGTAGCAGCTGTCTTCAATCAGGACCTGCATTTTTCATTTTACCAGAGTCCCTCCTGCTCCCTAGTGTCCTACAACTGGTCTGATTCACTCATTACCTATTTGGCCCTGCAGGCATCTGAGTTTGTGCTGCCTGATTTAACAAAAAGATTCAGTCTTAGCACAGCGAATGAGACAAGCTCCCTAATATCATGAGTGTCGTATGAAATTTTACTTATGCCTCAGCTATTTCACTAATATTGAAACGTCTCACTCACCCCCAAATATATATCAACACCAAAAAAAAATGACTGGAAGGAAACAAAGCACAGAAAGTAGAATTTCAGATGATTTTTATTTTCCTCTTAATCTTTTTCTGTACTTTCCAGATTTTTTTTAAATGATTATGTACTGCCTTCCTAATCAGAAAAACATAGACTAAATTTTGGAAATGTATAAACAATATTGTTGGTAAATAACAATCTATAAAGAAGAAACCACCAGTGCCTAAATGGTTCAAATTTTGACCAATTGCCAAAAACAATTTAATGTGCATCAATGAGAAAACAATCAAATGGGTTAAACAGCTGATGAACCATGTCGGTGGCAAGTTCTAATTTCAAGTAAGCTCATTTGACGCAACACACTTTCCTTAGAACTAGTGTTAAGCTGCCTTGGCAGCAGCTGTTTATTCTAACGCACCATGAGACTGAGTGGATCAATTAAGGCTAGATAAATGTTAGCAGAGCAGCCTTGCTCACTAGATCCCTATTAATAAGGATACTGTGGCAGGCTTCCAATTTACAGATACTTCATTCTCCCCGTCAACTCAGAATTCTTCTGCAGACTTCACAATCACTTACATTTGTGCTCTGGATGGCCACCAATTTAACAATAAAGCAGGTCATCAGCACCGGGAACTTCTCCCCATCCCCCACTTTCTCCCCCTCTCTCAAAGAAACACAAGATACACTCCTTCCTTTTCACAGAGAATTGCAGAGTGAGAAAGAACATGGCAATCTAGTTGCAGAACTTGAATTTGAATCTAAGCCTCTTGCTCCTCTTCCTGTGTTTTCAGGTACACTTCCTAACTTGCAAGCAAGGCAAGTTGTTAAGTGACAAATATTCCTATACTTGCTTAGAGTTTATCAAACCCTACTTAAAGTGATTTCCATTTTGGCTTCAAATATACATAAGCAAACGCTACATAACATAACATAAAGGACTCCCAATTCTCTCTTTAGTTCTGCCTCTAGTGACAGGAAATCAAGCAATAATAATGGGAAAATAAAAGGATTGTTTTTCACTCAATCTCCTTTACTTTTTTCAATTTTTTTAGTTATTAAAAAGATTACTTAGGGGCTGGCCCAGTGGCCAAGTGGTTAAAGTTCCACACGCTCAGCTTTGGCAGCCCAGGTTCGCAGATTTGGATCCCGGGCACAGACCCACTCCACTCATCAGCCATGCTGTGCAGGCATCCCACATACAAAACCGAGATGGACTAGCACAGACGTTAGCTCAGGGCTAATCTTCCTCAAGCAAAAAAAACAAAAAAAGAGGAAGATTGGCAATGGATGTTAGCTCAGGGTGAATTTTCCTCACCAATAAATAAATAAATAAATAATAAAAAAGATTACTTAAATGGGAACTCAGTCCCACTAACTTCATAATTAAATAACTATCACATATGCATAAATACTGGTGGAGAGGAAAAGATCTTTTCATGATCTGACTGTAATCTTTAGTAGATGCTTCAAGTAGAGAACAAATTCCTTAGGGGAAGGGTCTGGACTGCTTTTTCCCATATAGCCATGATACAGTGGCACATAAGTGCTCAAAAAATAAGTGCCAACTGAAATAAGTAAAATGATAAAGAAAGATAATTAGTAAAATAGGTTAACATTTAACTCTACCATTTTTATATCTGCCCATATATACTCTTTAACTTCTCCATTCTAATTCCTTCTATTCCTGCACAATTAACTCAGGAAGACTTTTGTTCTTTTATTTTCATTCTCTCCTCAGTACACCTATAAACTAATCCTCTATGACTCTATTAAGATTTCTAGCTGGGCTCCCACAGGCCATTAAAAAAAAATCATGGATAAAAACATGAAAAAAAGCAAGCTAAATATTGCTAAGGGAAATTAGGTCAATTCTATCACCTGTCCCATCTGTTTCATACATGATTATAAGGAAACAGTGCAGGTGGATGTGCTTTGTATACCATCAAAGTGTTATCAAATATAGGATATCTCTGTGCTATAAATGTTTAGTCCTTAAAATATCCCGGAGGCTCCACCAGCATTAAAAATAGTCTCCATCTTCTTCCACACTGCACTCTAACCAAATCTACTTTTCTCAAAATAGTATCATTCCACAGAAATTAAAATATACTCTTATTTTTTCTCTTTTTCTGCTGTCATAGCTAGAATTGCAAAAACATTTTTTCTTAACAGTTTTAGTTCACAAATATGCAATTACATTGTAGCTTTTGCAGATAAGCTTGGGTATGTAACCACCATTTGTAACACTGTCCCCACGGAAAAATAACTTCAAACCAATTTGAAATTTTTGAAAAACAACTCATTTTTATGTTAGGAAAACTGGGACCTAGTCTACATCCTGGAACATAACATGGAGTGGAGGGAAAAGAAATGGGGCTCTGGAATGAGTCTCACCTTGGTCTGCTACTGCTAGCTCTGTGTCCTTGGCAGCCAACAATCTCTTCGAGCCCCAGTCTTCTTAACAGTAAAATGGGAAAAGCAAAATCTCTCTCAGGGCTAAAGGATGTTAATATATATGTAAATCACCTAAAACAGGGCCTGGAAGATAACAGGTCCTAAATAAACATTAGTCCCTTTTTCTTTCCCTCCACCATTGCAGCACTCATTTGTGACTTCCCTTTGCCACTTAAAAAATTTTTTTTTATTGAGCACATGCTATAAATGGAGTTCTTTAGTACTTCATTAAATCCTTACAACAACCCTAGGAGGTACGCACCATTACTATTTCATTTTACAGATGAAGAACAGAAGCACGGAGAGGTGAGCTGACTTGCCTAAAATCACTCAGATAGTGGTGTAGACGTCAGCATACCCATGCTCTAATCCTAAACTACTTTCGTATTTTTTTTTAAATGAAGTAGAGGGATTCAATGATATCTAACGTTTTCTGCTGTTACATTGCATAATTCTATAATTCTATGGAGCCATCAGATGGCAAGAAGGAGAAGAAAAACCTCAAGCTCACAATGGGCAAATATAAACCATCAGGATGCAGTCTAACCAAGTAACCCCAAATGTTCCAGTTTTCCTTTCCAGAAACTGGAAAGTTTCCACAGTCAAGAAGGATTAGGCTCACTAGGGCTTCAGTTCTGTAACTGTTATTTGTTTAGGAATAATCAACTGAGTTAATCTGGCCTCAACTAGCTTTTAGAATTGAACCAGAACTGACCAACAAAATAGCCCTTTTTTTTTTTTTTTTACAGGTGTGGTCAAACCTTGAAATAGTAACCTAATGGCAAGAGTCTTTAAGCGTTGTCACTAATGTTGGGAGCCATCCTGCTTACTAATTGGAGATTACTCAGAGTCACTTTTACAGGACAGTTATTGAATTTGGCTCCAGGCCACAATAAGACATTCTGACCCATTAGATTAGGTCCATAAGTGGGGCCGGCCCCGTGGTGTAGTAAAGTTCCCACACTCTGCTCCAGCTCAGGTCCTCGGCGTGGACCTAGCACAGCTTGTCAAGCTACGCTGCGGCAGCATCCCACATAAAATAGAGGAGAATGGCACAAATGTTGGCTCTGGGCCAATCTTTCTCACCAAAAAAAAAAAAGTTAGGTCCATAAGCAAATTACTCTATATCTTAGTTCAAGCTACGAACACCTTTCTTACAAGCAGCCAGAACTAGAACTTCAAAGTTTTGTAATATTAATGTGTCAAAAGGTTAAGGCTGCCAATTAAAACGCTCATAGAAAAAACTCTTGTTCTATGGTACCTATATTAAATAAACCCCCAAAGTTTCATCTTTAGGCTTTTCTCCTTAATGTTTTTACCTTTTCTTCTCAACATATGGGCTGAGCACAGATTCAGTTCTAAATTTGCTGAAAAGTAAAAGAGGAGAACCACAGCCTCACATCCAGATCAACCTGGCTGAGACGCACAGATAGAAAAAAGCTGTCAACCATCCCCAGCAATACTACTTGTGTTTGTGCCTTCTGCAGATCGTATTTCGTCACTGCTCTTCATATAACATTAACAGATTAGACACAGCTTTGGCCTAAATCAGGAGATAGACTTTTACAGGAATATTAAGTTTACGGTCCCACACTGCACTGTATAATGACGTTCTGGTCAATGACAGACCACATATACAACAGTGGTCCCACAGATTAGCACCAAATAGCCAAGTGCGTAGGCTATCCCATCTAGGTTTTTGTAAGTTCACTCTATGATGTTTGCACCACAACAAAATCGCCTAATGATGCATTTCTCAGAACATATCCCCGTTAAGTGACGCGTGACTATATTTACTTTTGTTTCACTTGCTTACTAATACAAAATATCAATACTGCAGCCTAAATGTTGAACAGGTGCCATAGACACCTGTTAGTAAGTTCTGGCTCTACCATCTTAGATAACTTATTCCCAGTTGGGCAAAAAGGAAGAGACAGAATTAGTCAGAATTAAGAGAATTACATTTTAATGAGAGTCCGTTCATTCATCTATCTAATTTTATTGTTGTTGTTTTTGTTTTAAGGAAAGTATTAAAGACAATGCTGGCAGAGCACCTAAACACTAACCTACAATCCTTTTATCTCATATTATTATCTATTATTTGTTATTTATTTTATTTATATTATTATTTTTTTATTATTATTCTATTATTATTTATCTTAGTAAATATCAACTTCACTCCTAACGGTTCATTACAGAACAAGACAAATCTATATTTAGTTCGTAAATGGAAGCCTTCCCAAACTGAGAGTTTATATGGAAGATGTAACAGCAGAGAATCCCTCGAGATCGAGAGAGAATATGGAAGGGTTTCATTGTTGAATCTGATTTTAAAGTGTCAATTCCTACCTTAGCAGGCAAGTTTCCATAAGTCTAGTAATCAACAAATATACTAAAAGCTTAAATAATCATCACACAATTAGGTAATCCTCCTTAGGTGAAATCCAAATTCTCTCCCCAGGGCACACATACTTCATCAATTGTTAGGTGGATATGGTGTTGGTAAACGTCCTATGAATTCTTCTATACAGCTGATCCCATCAAAAATATTACTCTGGTGCCGGCCATGGGGCCGAGTGGTTATGTCTGCATGCTCTGCTTTGCCAGCCTGGGGTTTTGCCGGTTCGGATCCTGGGCATGGACCTAGCACCGCTCATCAAGCCATGCTGAGGGGGTGTCCCACATGCCACAGCTAGAAGGACCCACAACTAAAATATACAACTATGTACTGGGGGGCTTTGGGGAGAAGAAGGAAAAATAAAAAAAATAAAATCTTTAAATAGATATATACATATATTACTCTGTAGAGATGTATTTTCTTTCTTTTTCAACAGAAGTAAACTAGAGATGTTGAAAGCATCTCTTATATCTTGACATTTTTAGATTAATTCATTCCTTAAATTATGTCCTGAGAATTCTGTGTGTAAGGCAATGTGCAGGTGACACTTCTTCAGGTGACCCAAAGATGCACAATTAGGCCTGGAATAGCATCAGGACTACATAAATGACTCCAGTGAGTACCAACAGGGAGGTATAACTTAGCACTACTGGGGGCTGCTGGACAGGGAGGTCAACCAGTTGCTGAGATAAGGGCAGTCTTCAGTATTTGAGCTGAGCCTTAACGCATGGATTTAATTTCTGGAGGGAAAGGTATCTTCAATGGAAGGAGATGTAGTATGTGTACAAAAGCAGAAGTGAGAAGGATTTGGAGTTTGCTCATGAAATGCCAAGCAGTCTCACTGGACTAGTATAGACCCCCTGGGAGGGCACTATGGTGGGGTAAGACCAGCAATGGCTTCTGAATTTCAGAAGGGATTCTGAAAGAACTTCATGGAGATAGTGACATCAACACTGGGCCCATTTTAACAAGAAACAAAGGGTAATTCCAGGCAGTGAGAATAGTGCAAACTATAACAACAAAAAGATGTGGAAAAATATTGAACTTATCTTTTTCACTTCAAAAACAGTGCATGTTCATTATCAGGGGAAAAACATGAACTGTGGTAAGAAAAACAAAAAAACTTAACCTGAAATCCCACCACCCAATCCCACTACATTTTAGTACATGCTCTTCCACATATAGATAACACAAAACGGGATCTTCTAAATACATCCCCCTCCTGTTTTTGCATAACACCTCAACAGCATGGCTATCTGTCCATGCCAGCTTGAAATACACATTGGAGTGATTAAAAACCATGGGCATACCCGAGTTCAAGGGCAAGTACATAGCCCTTCCCTTATAGACCCGCCTTCCAGCTCCCAATTCAACTTGATCTTTTCTGTTTTCTTTCACAATTTCTACAGGTGGATCCATGCTGCTAGCTATTGTATTCAATTTTTCTTTCTTCCACATGAGCGCAAAAAGGTATGCTATGACTTTAACATACAACTTCAGTAAAATCATTGTTGACATCTTTTAGATTTGATAAGGATTCTACGTTTTCTGTCCTGCATTTCAAAGCAATCTCATTTGCATAATTAAAATACTTAAAATCTGGTCTGCCACTTACTACCTGTGGGCTCTACTGAGCCTTAGTTTTCCTCACCTATAAAATGGGAATGATCACATAGTGTTGCCCTGAGGATAAACAAAATAATTAGAAATTTTTAAAACTTATTTGTTTTACTGGTACATTTTTGAAATTGAGAATACTATGAATCCAAATGTAAATTAAGTAATAAAGAGACTGTCTCTAGAATTTGCCCCCTTTCTCTATCTGCATTCCTCTCACTGCTTGAAGGCAGCGTCACTATCTCTTGGATGGATGGCTCTCCAATTCCTGTACCTCACTCTCCAATCTACACATCTTCCTCACCACTACCCGAGTTATCTTACAAAACCCAAAATGGCCACATTATACCTCAGGTTAAAATCCCTCCACTACTTAACAACCTGTGCTTAGAATGTTCCCCTTCTAGGAATTATCCTATAAATTGCACTTGCAAATGCATAAAATATCTGTCATTCATAGCCACATTGTCTGAAATAGAAAAAGACCACAAATAACCTAAGGTCCTTCCATAAAAGTCTAGTTAAATAAATTAGGTTACAAGCATCAATGGACCATTATGCAACCGTCAAAAGAAAAGAAAGCTCAGGCCCAGCCCAGTGGCATAGTGGTTACGTTCACGTGCTCTGCTTTGGTGGCCAGGGGTTCGCAGGTTCGGATCTTGGGCACAGACCTACACACTGCTCATCAAGCCATGCTGTGGCAGCATCCCACATACAAAAAATAGAGGAAGATTGGCATGGACGTTAGCTCAATGACAATCTTCCTCAAGCAAAAAGAAAAAAGAGGAAGAATGGCAATAGATGTTAGCTCAGGGCCTGTCTTCCTCACCAAAAAAAAAAAGGAAGAAAGGGAAGCAAGGGAGGGAGGGAGGGGGAGGAGGGAGGGAGGATCGGAGGGAGGAAGGAAGGAAGGGAAGAAAGCTCTATATGTACTGGTAAGAAATGTTCTCCAAAATATGTTAAGGGAAAAAAATCAAGGAACAGGACAGTAATAATCACCATGTGCATAAAGGAAGAATACATATTACCTAAATCACAAACTATCTCTATAAGCATACCCAAGTCATTGGTTTCCTACGAGAAGGAAAACCAGTGGCTGGAGTTCAAGGATGGGAGGCAGACTATTCACCATATACTTTGCTAAACCTTTTAAATTTTGAACCAGGTGAATTTTTTACTTATTCAAAAATTGAAGCTATTTAGTTTATTGATTAATATGGCATATAAATCCCTTCACAAGCTAGCACAATCTACCTTAGTAATCTCATTACTAAAGCTTCCCCACCCCCTAACTGCACATTCATGCCTTTGTATCTTTGCATTCACCCTGCACAGAAGGCTTTCCCATTCTTCTCTGGCTGGCAAACTTCCTCATGCTTCAAATACCACCTAAGATAGAACGAACTTTCTCTCCTGTCTTCCTGCCATATTCTGCAAAAGGGCCTTTGGCCTGCTTTGATTACATGTTTGCTCCCTGGCATCAGCGGCTGAGTTCACAGTCCTACATGAGTCCATTAGAAGCTTATACCCCTCAGAGGCAAAGTCCAGACCTCAGAAGGCATTAAAAGAGGGATGAAACAGCAGCATTATTCACAACAGTCAAAAGGTAGAAGCAATCCAAGTGTCCACAGATAGATGAATAGATAAACAAAATGTGGTATATGCATACAATGGAATATTATTCAGCCTTAAAAAGGAAGGAAATTCTGGGGCTGGCCCTGTGGCCAAGTGGTTAAGTTCGTGCACTCCGCTGCAGGCGGCCCAGTGTTTCGTTGGTTCGAATCCTGGGCGCGGACATGGCACTACTCAACAGACCACGCTGAGGCGGCATCCCACATGCCACAACTAGAAGGACCCACAACGAAGACTATACAACTATGTACCAGGGGGCTTTGGGGAGAAAAAAGGGAAAAAAATAAAATCTTTAAAAAAAAAAAAAAAAGGAAGGAAATTCTGACACATGCTACAACATGGATGAACCTTCAAGACATGCTAAGCCAATCACAAAAGAACAAATAGTGTACATTCTGCTTAGATGACGTATCTAGAGAAGTCAAATTCATAGAGAGAGAAAGAATAGTAGTTGCCAGGGACCCAGAGGAGGGAGAAATGGGGAGTTCAACAGGTAGAGAATTTCAGTTGTGGAAACTGAAAAGGTTCTGGAGGTAAATGGTAGTGATGGTGACACAACAATGTGAATATACTGAATGGCACAGACTGTACACCTAAAAACAGTTAAAACAGTAAATTTTATATTAGGTAAATTTTACCGCAATAAAAAAAATTAAAGAAAAATAACCAGAGACTTAAGACAGTAATATTATCCTGGCATTTCACCAGATTTCAAAAGTGCCTTTCTATTTTCATCTTAGTATTAAGCTCTTGTAGTTTCTACACCTCAAGATGGTTTTTTACCAAACCAAAAAAATGAGAATGAAAACAATGTTTCAAAAAAGGTATGATGAAAGAACAAGAGACTCCCAAAACTGACAAGCAGATTTTGAAAAAAAGACAAACAGATTCCTAGAGGTAAAAAATACTGTCATTTAAATTAAAAACTCAGTGGCTGGATTAAATGGCATATTAGACACAGCCACATGAAAATTACCAGACTGGAAGAGCTAAAGAAATTACCAAATGGAAATTGTAAAGAAACACAGAGGACAGAGTGAGAGAGTCCAACATTTTTCTAATTAGAGTCCCAAAGGGAGAGAATTAAATGAAGGAAGAGGCAAAAATTCAAAGAGATAATGAGAAAGACTTTTCAAGGACTGGTAAAAAAAAAAAAAAACCAACCCTCAAAATCAGGAAGCCCCGGAAATACCAAGAAAGATTATAAGATCTTAAAAACCCCAGGGAGAAAAGACATAATCTACAGCAAAACAACAGTTAGACTGATGGCTGACTTGAATGCAGAAACACTGGGATAATACTTTCAAAGTGCTGGAAAAAAATTACTGTCAGCCTAGATTTGTATATCCAATGAAATTATCATTCAAAAAGAGGACAGAGTAAGATACTTTCAACAAATAAAAATTTAGAGAGTGTACTGCCCAAAAGTGTGTACCCCACCTAAAGATACTAGTGAAGAATGGACTTTAGGAAGAAGGGAAATGTACCTAGAAGGAAGGTTTGTTCATCATTTCTCTTATATCTCAAAGAAAATGGTAAACGTGGGTAAATGGGAAAAAAACTGTGTAAGACAACAATAGTATCTAACTCATGGGGTGAAAAAAACCAAGACAGATGAAATCCTAGAGAACTATATATAAGGAGACAATGGAATTAGAAATATTTTACAATCTTTATATTATCTGGGAAGATAGTAAAGATGCTAATAATTTAAGATTTTGAAGTTAAATATGCATGTTAAAAAATTTCCAGAAAACCACTGGAAGACTACAAATAATAGGTATACCTTCCAAACTAGTAGTTATGGTCCCCCAACCCTCATGTTCAACTCCACTACTCCTGTGTTGATAGGACATGTGAAAGAGATTCTAGCCTTTCTTTCAGGCAAGAGACATTAAGCTCATCCAGTATCTGGCATAGTATGTAGTCATTAAATATTTGTTAAATTAATTTGGCTTTTCTAGAATAAGATGAATTCGATTTCACAAACGCATCATACTTCTCAAGTATACCTGGAAGGCAGATTCCATCTTATTATTTTGGTGAGTGGCCTAACTACCCCTTCAGTTTTTCCTTTTTTAGAAACTAGGACAGGGGCCAGCCCCATGGCATAGTGGTTAAGTTTAGCAGCCCAGGTTCACGAGTTCAGCTCCTGTGGACCTACACCACTCATGGGCCATGCTGTGGCAGCGACCCACAAATAAAGTGGAGGAAGACTGGCACAGATGTTAGCTCAGAGCTAGTCTTCCTCAGCAAAAAAAAAAGAAAAAAAAAAGACAACAAATGCTTGGGATAAAATCTTGAATCCTACGCCCCAATTCTTGCTTTTAAATTGAGGGAGGGGGATATATTTCCCCTCCACTAAACAAAGGAGATATCAATCAAAAATTTAGATGTTTGATTTTAATCTTGGGAAACTGGCAATCAAAGGTTCAGACATCTAAACTGTGAGTGATATTTTCCCCACAGTTGATAAAACTATGTATTCCACAACATATGGAATTCTACTGAAAGCTTTCACTGGCACTTTGCCTTGTTGAGTAAAAGTTAGAAGCTATGCTTAGATATTCAAAAAAAAATCATTAAACTAACACTTAAAATATGACTTTAAAGTCATGGGAAAATATATTAATATACCTAACACTCATTGAGTTCTTAACTATGTGTCAGGCATAGTTCTAAATATTTTTACAAACTCATTAATTCTCACAATAATACACTATGAGCCTGGTAGTATGATTAGCTATGTTTCACAGAGAGAACCATAAGAAATAGAGTTTAAATAATTCCCCTGTGTTACATACCTCACAGGTATCAATCAGTGGTCGGATCTGAACCTCAGGAGTTTAGGTCTGGAGACGTTACTCTTAACTATTACACTTGACTGCCTGCCAAGAGTCTTGTCACGTTTGTATGCTGATTTACCTTGTATCTATATCTAAAGTCTGACTTGTATATTTGCTAATTCATAATAGAAGCATTTTGCCAAAGATGGCTATTCTGTTCATTTGCAAAGGATCAAAACTAATAGAGAATTCCAAACCCATGTTACATTTTTATTTACACTTACATATTCTGCATAATTCTGTATCGGGAAGGATTATCCCCATCTGTACCCTAGGACTCTGCTTGGAATTTATTCATTCAGGAAACATGAACTGTATAGTCCTACTACATGCAATGCCCCGTGCAAAGCAATTATTTATAGCTACTTTCCTAATTGGCAGTTAAATTTCACCAAGATTCACTCACAGCATGACATATATTTTTCCAAAGCAGCTTAAAACAGTTTTTGCTAGGGAAGCAGCAAATGGTCTTTCCATTTGTTCACTCTACAAAGATTCCCCAAGACTCTACTACGTGCCAAGCACTATGATGGGTGCTGAAAATTCAGGGGCAAACATAGCAGAGCCAACATTCGCCCCTGGGGCTCTAGTGGGGAAAATAGTTAAACAAGTAATAATCACACATATAATTACTTACAACTGTGATAAGCATAAGAAGAAAAAATATAGAAAGCATATGATAGCAGAACCTAACTTAGTTTTGGAGGTAGAGTCAGGAGGGTATCCCTAAAAAAGTGACATTTTTCGTGGAGGTCGAGGATTAGCAGAAATTACTCAAGTAAAGAAGTGCAGAAGAATAGTTCAGGTGGAGGGAACAGCACATGTAAAGGCCCACAAGAAGCACTGGGCTTTGGAGGAAATGAAACCCCCGCGTGCCTGAAGTGCCACACGAAGAGGGCAGCTGAGGCCAGCGTTCAAAGGTCTTTTCCTAACTATGAGGCCCACCACTGGCTCATTCTGCTGCTGGCTACCTCACATTTTCTCCATGGCTCCAAGGAATAAAAATTGTATTTACAGTACTAATGCACAACACTTTAAAATGAATAATTTAAATTCTGCAACAATTTCATTGGTGGAGAGGATATGGATAAGATAAATCTTTTATAAAATTATGAATTTCATCTGTATTTTAACAACTCGAGGCCAGAGACCATATCATATATCCTACTATCATTCAGAACATCTAGCAATGTGCACAGCTAGAATCTGATAACTAATTTTGTTCTTTGGGAAGAGGAGCTGTAGGATAAGGAATTTAAGTGTTACTAGTCTAGAATATAGGTATAAGATTCACTAGCCCATTCATATATCCTCATTTAATTTAATCACGTGAATAAAAACATGTTGTCCATCTTTCAGATAAAAGATGAGCCAGTTCTCCAGGGATGGGGTGCGGTCAGAGAGAAGGCAGGAATATAGGGAAGTTAGATAATAGACATCCCTCAGCTCTAAGAACAAATGTGCCTTTTCTCTTTCTTTGCAGAAAGCTTAGTTGTGGGAATAAGTTAAGCTTATTTTGAAAGAAGGAATGACTTTGACTTGGATTGTGGCCAGCTACAATGAAATTTAGCCACTTTCCCCTTAAAAGTCATTCAACTGGAAATCTTATCAGTGGGAAATTCTCTAAGGGCCAAAGACTATTTTCTGCAACTTAATAATATCTGTAAAACATTTTTAGTTCTAAGATTCACTACCTCTCATCCCCTAATCACCCTCACATCTCATGTTCATACCAATCCAATGAGCTGACTTCTGATAGAAGTGACAGAATTCTTTGAAACCTAAAAGTCCAAAAAACCAAGACAACACAGTATCACTTATGAATCTTTGTTTCTCTCTGTGATTACACAGACATTTGTATATAAGCAACATTTGAGACCATGAAAAGAGAATCACCATGTCTTCTAACAGAGGCAAGAGAGAGTGCGCTATCCTCAATGTCATGAAAGAGCCTAGAATGACTAACTGGTATAGCGAGTATCAAAGAACAACACACTTACTGAAAGAATATCATGAGTAAGGGACTGCAATAAGCACAGCACTGGGAGTAGCAAGAACATAACCCAGTCCTTGCCCTCAGGAAACCAACCCTCTTAAAGGGAGACACCTAGGGGAGTAAAGAGAGAGGGGAAAGAAAAAACACAATCAAATCAATCAGGCAAAGACTGATGACCCAGCAAACAAGGACACAAAATCTACAACTTTTACCAAGGAATTGGAAAGAAGGCAATGAATCTCCAATTTCGTATGTCTAATTATACAGGTACCCTTTTACCCATTACTCTATCATACTCTATCCCTTTGTCTGCACATCATGCACATACTTAAATAGATTTAATCAACTTAAAGACCCCATATCTTTAATAAGCATGTCAAGATTAGAAGTTCTCTCAGGATCTAGCCCATTATTTTGAAGTTATTTCATTCCACACTCACTCAAACAGCAGTTATCTAAGTAGAGCATGGTTCCCTCAACAGCACATTACAGAGAAAGTCTTAGGATGTTGTAACAGACCGGGTTTCCTCACTTTTCTCTGAAAATTCTTGAGCAGGAAAATGAATTAAAGGGTTTGGGGTTGTCTTCTTAATGGTGAAAAAGGATAAGAGCTGGTGCATCTATATACGGTTTTCACTTATATCCGGAGAAACACAAGTTGGTTTGGAACAGAGAGAAAAGACAAAGAGAGAGGAAAAGACAAATCAAATTCAAAAAGACTGAAAAAGGCTGAGAAACACTGAGGGAAGATTATGACTAAAGATAGATTTTCTAAATGTCAACAGCGAAAATGTAATACTCCTGTAACAAGAAAAATTTTGTTCTATTTGAAAGACTATCTGAAGGCTTAGCATGACAAAAAATGATTACTAACAGTATACTGTTCAGTAAGATACTATATTATTTCTAGTGGTGTATGAAGGATAAAACACTTTATATGAACAATAATTTTCCACTTATATAATAATCTCAATTTCCTTCTCTAATAAACTTTTTTGTAAATTGTTAAGAAAGGTAAGACAGCCTTCCTCTCCACAACCATTCCCAATGGAAACTGAGTAAGTACTAAAATGGCTGAAAAAACAGAGAAGCAACCACTTAGATCATTCAAAACTTTCGTTATCTGAACTTAATTATGTGGCCTAATATACCCAAACACAGATTGTAAGAATTCTACAGGTCCAGTGTAAAAGGAATAGAAAGACACAAGAAAGCCTCCAGCGGGAGGCTTTTCCTCCAACATATCATCAACTTTCTTCTCTGGGTGTTTCAGTCTTATTACAGATTTGAACTTTACTCCTTAAAGCTCTCTCTGAAATATTTATACAACACAGCACTGAGGGCTTAATAAAGCCAAGGCTGAAATTCGTGTTTTCTTCCTCTAGTCCCATCTGTGTGGGAAGGTTTAAGGGCAGACTTGCCTGAAAGCAACATGAACTAATAAAATGACCTTTCCTCAGTAAGAATCCTGAGCAGAACATTATTCTAGAGAGAAATCTGCTGTGATAACAGCTAATCTCTGACATTTACTCATGAACAACTGCTACTTCTTTTGATTATTATGTAAAAAACATACTCCGTTGTCATGATCATGATGACATTAGTTTCAATAAAAAGGTTGGGCCTAGTTCGGCCAGAAAGCAAAAAAAAAGCAGATCAACTTTATGATATCTTTGTCTCCTGCCATATGGTTAAGGAAATAAAGATCTTTTAATGAGGAATTCACAACTCATAGTATAATACTACACTGTAGCCAACAGGGCTCTAAATAACACATCAACACCTGGTCTAAATTGTTAAATTTTAAAAAGACATTCCTAATTTAAAAAGAATGCAAAATCTCAATGCCACTTTCAGACAGGAGGCAACATTTTCTCAGAATATGAATTTAGTAAGTGGCTGCATAGTTGAAATGACTCTGAAACAGAGAACCACAACCCAAAATAGCTTGAACACTGTTGTTATCTCAAACAACAGGCAGTTAGTCATTCATTCCTAATCTCTCTTAGTATATACTCTACTTGTTTCAGACAAAGTTCATTATAAATTCGACGAGACTGTTCAGATTTGGCTATACCAGATGTTTGAAAGCTGGGAATGGAAAATATTCATTGCACAAAAATTCCTATTACAATATTTTGCAGGCAAAAAATGACTACTATGTACATGTTCATTTAATTTTTTAAAAAATTATATTACACACCTATAACCAGCCTGACTCTGGAAATAAAGGGGGGGGGGGTAGACAACAGACATGGTCCCTGCCAGTGAGGAAATTACAATCCAGCGGAGAAGACAAACACTGACCAAGTATGATGACTGTCACTAAAAAGCATATACATGCTATGCTGGACTCTAAGCTGTGGATAATGAGGATATTCCCACCTACTTGCTTCCTAAGTGTGCACAAAAGACCAGGAAGTTGTCAGAAAACTTTTAAAATAATGACCCTCTCAGTTGTGATACATATAAAACATAACCATTTTATACATATATAAATGACATGTAATTAAATGAGAATATAAAATAACCAAACTACTTTTTTAAATAAATATACAAGAAATATTAAAATCCAAATAAAAGTCCCATCCCCATAAAAGTAGTTGCCTTAATTCTGCTCTTAGTATCAGACTGTAACAGAAGAAGCCAACTTAAGATACCATAGGACTTTAACTTTCATTTTGTTCACTTAGAGTTATACCAGTGCTATTTATAAAACAGCTTTAGAAAAGCCAAACTTTCCACTATGTAGCTATATATAAACAAATATTTAAATCGGGGCTCCATTAAAATTACAAACAGTTTTAAAAATATACAACCTCCAAAAATCTTCTGTTCTCTCAATCACATGAGTAAATGTTAAGCATTATTGGAACAAAGTTCACATCTGTCTCATTCTTACATCTCTTTTGATCTGGAGACAAAGTTTTTCAAATTCCGTTTCGTGATTCCCCACAGAATCCACAAACCTACTTTAAATACAGAAATACTACAAACCTACTTTAAATACTATTTAGCTCTAATAGGCTTCAAGCTAAGCAGCAACATATACTATAAAAAGCCTTTATCTGTCTTGCAGGCATAAGTACTTTTGTGCTGATCTGTTTCCACTCTTATTTTTTTAAAAAGAGAAATGCTGTGAAATTGAATGTCACCACGAAACAGAACCCTTTCTTCATATCATTCTTTTCACATAGGCTCTTCAAGCAGGCCATGTCAAAGTGAGGCTTTAAACACATAATCTTGCCAGGCATAGAACAAATGGAAACTCTGTGACTAAAAGCATTCTTCTTGCTTCTGATTCTAGGTGGAAAACTTCCACTGCTATTTAACACCTTTGCTCTAACTGGACATCGAATGGTGGAGTGAAAAAAGCAGAAGATCTAGAGTAAGAGAAACAGCATGAGTCCAAGCTCCACCACTAACTAGCTGTGCATTGTGGGCAGGTTACTTAATTTCTCTGATCTACAGTATCCTCATCTGTAAAACTGGGACCACAGCAATACCTACCTTAAAGGAATACTATGAGATTATACATATGCAAGTATTTTATAAACTATAAAGGATTATACAAATGGTCTTATTATTTACCTTATTAACTTTTTCCTTAATATAGGAATTATATGTTCATTTTAAAAATTGGAAAATATGGCAAAGTATTAAGAAGAAAAAAAAATCATCCACAGGCCTATCACCCAAATATTGTTATTTATTTTAAATGAAATAAGTCCAACATCAACCAAAAGAAATTAAAGCAAAAATAATTTCAGACGTTAAGACTAATAATTTACAAATGACAAATGTAATTGCTGATCTCTTTTTAAGAGCAGAACAGTCTTTCCCATCTATTAAGTTTAAAGTAAACCCAATGCTTCTATTTGTCCTAGAGCTGGCCCCAACAGGGTATGATATATGGATGAGGCTCATAAGAGTCAAGGCCACAAAAACTTCCAAAATAAATAATTCATGAGCCCAAAAAGTAGTTACAATATATGCCCTCAGATGCAATGGAGAAGACAAAGTGTCTGCAGCCCCATTAACAAAACCAAAACGACTGTAGGGTCACAAAGACTGACAGATTTTCTATGAGCCACTTCAACGGAAAAAAAGAAAAATTTATATACCATGCTACAAAATGGGCAGTCTAAGACAGAATCTAACTTTTACACACTGCTTACTGAATCCCATCCTTGGAACTTCTTGTACCCCTCCTCATTTTTCCTTTTGCACCTAGGCTCCCCTCCTTGTTTTATTATTACATTAGGATCATTCTCTGTGTTTAAAATGGCCTTATTCTATACAATGGAATATTATTCAGCAACAAAAAGGAATGAAGTTCTGGGGCTGGCCCTGTTGCCAAGTGGTTAAGGTCACGCGCTCCCCTGCAGGCGGCCCAGTGTTTCGTTGGTTCGAATCCTGGCCGTGGACAGGGCACTGCTCATCAAACCACACTGAGGCAGCGTCCCACATACCACAACTAGAAGGACCCACAACGAAAAATACACAACTATGTACTGGGGGGTTTTGAGGAGAAAAAGGAAAAAAAAAATAAAATCTTTAAAAAAAAACAAGGAATGAAGTTCTGATACGTAATATACCATGGATGGACCTTGAAAACATTATGGTAAGTGAAAGAAGTCAGACACAAAAGGCCACACATTTTATAATTCCATTCATATGAAGTGTCCAGAATAGGCAAATCCGCAAGGACAGAAATTAGATTGGTGATTGTCTAGGGCTGGGGTTGTGGAAGGTGGGAGAGAAGGAGTGACAGCTAATGGGTATGTTTCTTTTTGATGGAACAAAAATGTCCCAAGATTAGATTGTAGTGCTGCTACACAACTCTGTCAATATACTAAAAAATACCATACATTTTAAATAAGTGAATTGTATGATATGTGAATTATATCTCAACAAAGCTATTTTTAAAAAATGGTCTTGTTCAGGATCCTGAGCTGAAAAAAAGGTAAATAAATATTCCCATCCTACCTCCTCCCTAAGTGTGGAGTAGAAGTGACGACTTAGTTGTGACAAGATATATATGTAAAGTGACCAGATTACTTTTTTTTAAATATCAGCAACAGTTTTTATAATTATTTTCCTTTTTTTTTTTTTGCTGGGAAAGATTTGCTCTGAGCTAACATCTGTTGCCAATCTTCCTCTCTCTCTCTTTTATTCCCCTCCCCAAAGCCCCAGCACATAGTTGTATATTTTAGTTGTAAGTCCTTCTAGTTCTTACATGAGCAGTTGCCACAGCATAGCTACTGACAGATGAGTGGTGTGGTTCCACGCCAGGGAAGGGAACCCAGGCCACTGAAGCGGAGTACACCAAACTAACCACTGGGGCCATCAGGGCTGGCTCCAGATTACTTCTGTTTAACAAATATACATGAAATTACAACTCTAAATGAGTCTTACTCCCCAAAAAGTAGTTAGCTTAATAATGCCCCAAGTCAAAACTTGGTCCACAGATTCTCGATAATTCTGTGCCTTTGTTTGGGTAGTTCTTTCCACTTGTAACATCTTTCTTACCACATCTTTAAATGTTCAAATCCCACTTGTCTTTAAGGCCAGCTCAAATCCTCCATGAAGCCTTCCCTATGCTCCCACCAAAAGTAATGTCACCTTCCTTTGAAGTTTCCTGGTACTTCACTTCCTGAAGGCCACTTAGGACTTTCAATCCAGTATTATACTTATTCTGCACAGTATCACACTTATTGCTTTGACATTAAAAGGGGGTCTCAATAAATACCTATTGATATGTGGATGACTACTGCTTAACAATTGAGAATTTCACCTTCACCCGGGAAATTTTAATTTTGGAAATATCCCAAATGTCATTTAGACTTAAGAATGGTACATAAAGTAGGGCTAAAGAATATCCACTTCAGATAAAATTTTCCTGACCAAAATAAAACAAGACTAATTTGATACATGGATGCAAATCTGAAAGAAATTCCCAAAGAGAAGCACTGTAATAAAGATACAATCTCCCAAGGTAACTGAAAGAAACGTGAATTATATAAATTCCAGAATATTTGTTTGAAAATCAGTTTCATTATTTTATAGTAACACCATGTTTTTTCCTCGCAAATGTGAGAGTTCTATTATCAAGTTCTACTAACTCTTCTACTATATTTCTAATTAATTCCTTCTCCATTTTCCCTGCTACACCCAAAGTCCAGGCCCTCATTTTCTTCATGACCAACCAATTTAAAAAGTTTCCTAATTTACCTCCCTTGCCATAGTTCCTTCTTTCCTTCAACAATACTTATCGAGTCATCCTGTGTGCCAATGTTGAGGGCAGGAAGTGGAGAGCCCATAAAGAAATATCAAATGAGGCTTGTTCTCCAGACACAAACTAGTTGGAACCTTGACACATGTACACAACCCATCACAATACCCAGCATCATACATATATATAAGGGCCACAATTGACACTGAGAATTCCAAGCAATGGGTAAGTCTTCCGGTCACCCCAGAACACAATCTATGTAGTCTCCCTCGCACACAGTCTCATCCTCTCCCTCCCACTCTTTTTGCTCATCTTATTGGATAAGCCTTCTGTTAAACTGCCCATATGTCATGCATCTACTTCATCTCCAGTTTCTCTCCAACTTGCCTCCTGAGCTAATCAAGACAATCTATTTGCTGTAACCTGGAAGTGACTTACTCACAAGTACATTTGTTCATGAATGACTATTTATCAGCACAATCCTCCCCACTTTCTCTCTACTGATTCCTATCTACCACCAATCTCAAGTCCCTTCTTCTGTATCCATTGGGAAGTATGTAACTACTACGTGTAATTTTTTTTTCAGCTTGTGACTGGCCTTATTTCTTTTGTATTTGTCTCACAGTATCTATTACAGCGTTTCCTAACTAAGGGTGTATATCACGACCACCTATGGAGCTTCTTAATAATACAAAGACTTTGACCCTACTCCCTAGAGAGCTCCTCAGTAAGTCTGGGGTGGGAGGTGGACATCTTTATTTCTAACAAGTCGCACTGGTGATTCTGATGCACACCCCAACCTGAGAACTACTGATTTATTACAAAGCTCTCTATACAGCAGACATTCAATTCTTATTAATTCATGCATTGAAGCTCATAAATAACTTTTCTCTAAATAGCCTAACCAGATATCAACCCCTAGACTACTCTAGGTTGGTTCCAAGTGCAACATGTGGTTTTCAGATTTCACTTCCTGAAGTACTCCGTGGAGGGACACTATTACCTTGTCTCTTTACATTGCTTCCCTATTTGTTGAAAAATGAAGGCCTGGAATGCAGCCATGTTAGACAGCACTACATAAGAATGTACTCTGGAGTCTTAGATTAAAATTAGTTATGAAAAGAACAAGAACAATGTAGAATTAGACATGTTGAATGAATACAGTGTTCTTACTGAATAAATTTTTACTAAATCTTTACAGAAGGAAGATCAGAAGTTTGGTCAGTATTGTCTCCCCATCTTCCTAGTTGCCAGTCTCCTGAACCGCCTGAGACAGTGGAGGGGCCCCTGAAGACTGAGGAAGACTTTCAGCTGCTCAAGTGCCTCTAGTGCATTAAAGTGCTCTAATCAGATAAGTAACCCAAGCCCCACCCAGACCCACAGTTGCCTCCCAACTACCCTGACACACACTATTTACACAGCTCAGCTCAGCGGGGGAGCAATATCAACTTTTTCCAAAGTTGTTCCTCACAGGCAGCAGGAATCTGAGTCACCCACCCAGAGTGGGACAGAAAAGTGTGATATTAGCCAGGGGAGTGTTAGGAGCTTGGTCACAGCACCTCTTTTCCCATTTCAGAAGCGGGCTCCGCCTCCTCCAGGAATACCTCCGTTATTAGTCACAGCTGTGGGCCGCAGGGGTCTGCAGAGCCGGGAAAGTTGTGGACTAGAGAGGAGACGCCCCGTCCTTCTCCCCGGCAGAGGCCCCAGATCCCAGATTCCACAGGCCTCTCCCAGCAGCTCCATCTTGCTTCCTGCCAGGAGGAGGGGCCGAGAAGGAGGGCCCCCAAGTCTGGAAAAGGCCCCAGTGGGAGGAAGCCGTTTGACAGCAGGTAAAGCCAGGTGGAAATCTCCACCCGAAGGAATGAAATGAAAGGCAGCAGGGTTAAGCGAAAGGGGAAAAGGAACTTGTAGTCATGAATTACTGCATAAAGAAACTACCCGGTGTTGGAGGGTGCCAGAGGTGTGAGCAGAAGTAGAAAAGCCCAGGAAGAAAGGAGGAGACAGACGAGTGGCCAGTAAAACAAGTGGACAAAGGGCCAGACGTGGGGAATGCTGGGGAGGGACGGTGGGCGAGGCAGGTCTCAGTATGAGGGGCAGAGTATTAGAAAGAACAACGTGGCTCAAACAAGAATCCCTGGAAGGAAAGGCAGCGAATCATCAGTAGGGGAGCCCGCCAGCCCTTAGGCCAGACTGGGGAGACCTAAAAAGGAGCTGAGAGCAAGGCTGTCAAGGTGAGGGGCGACAGCCTTGCTGGGGGAAAGGGGCCGTCAACGTCCTAACAACTCTCACCTAGCGACTACGGGTCATAAACTGCGCTAGGCACTTTACCGAAAAAAACCCACAAGGCGGGCATCATTATGACTGCCCCCATCTTGTACATGAGAAAACTGAGGCCCAAAGAGGCTCAGGGGCTTGCTCAAGGTCACAGAGAGGAGGAATCGGGATTCGAACCTATGGCGACGTGGCTCCTGAGCCCACGCGCAAAGCCACAGGCAGCGAACCGGCCAACGGGAAGCGCGAGGCGTCCCCGGGACCCCGGGGATGTCTCCCGTCCCCACTCCCCACCACAGGCCCAGCTCGCTCACCCGGACGAGGTTGCTGACGGCCGCCTGCACGGCGGCCACGGGCGCGGTGAGGTCAGGGATGGCTTTGCCGTCCACCTCGCCTTCCTCGTGCATGATCACCAGGTGCGAGATCTGCTGCGCCACTGGCTCCAGGATGCTCTCGATCGTGCGCGTGTGAAACACCGGCATCGCGGCGGCGAGCGGGGCGGCGAACCGCGGGCTACAGAGAACCGGGAACGATGAGGCCGAGAACCCGCAAAGAGACAGACTCCGAGCGCCGACTACGGACTCCGGGCTTCCCTCGGCGTAACCAGCCTCACGGGCGCCCCTCCCCCTCGCGTCACTGCACCCAATGGCAGAGCCGCTCGGACCCAGGCTGCCACTATTATTGGTCCCCTTCGAGATGCCCCGCCCCCGCCACCGCGCTGCAAGACCCCGCCCCACCCCCATTCCCAGGGGAGGGGCCTGGGATTGGCTCTGTGCCGCCGGGATCGCGACCGGATTCCGGAGCCCTAACGCGGGGCGCTCCTTATAAGGAGATGGTGGGAGCGGAGCGTGCGGTTGGAGTCGGTGGCCCCGCCCCCTGGCGCCGCCTCCCGCTTGGGCTCTGCAGAGCTCCGCCTTCTGCAGAATCACCTCAGCCGGGTGGGGTCTCCTCACCTCGGGCGGCGGGGGAGTCTGACGAGACCGGCGAGCCATAGGTCTCGCCGCCGCCTCCTCAACCTTTCCCTTCCCTTTGAAGCCCTCAAAATACTCTATTTCCTCTCGGTAATACATGGAAACGTTTTTAGTAAAACATTCAAACGACAGAAGTGCACAGAGAAACATGAACGTCCCATTCATTCACATACACACTCCACCCACGCCCTTCCTCAGCGATATGCACTGTCAACAGTTGGTGTGTAGCCTTCTAGACCTTCTGTCCATTTTCTCGTACGGATATATTTTCTAAGAAAGTGGAACTTACTTTTCCTGAAACTTGATATTTTTCCCCCGTAATTAAAATTCCCTGGTTATCTTTAACCGTTGGTAAATATAGGTCTACCTCGTTCTTTTTAATGGCTGCATGGTATTCCAGTGCATGAAATCAATTTTTATAACCAATTTCCTAGTAATGGGCATTTAGGTCGGATTACGTTTTCCACTGTTAAAAAACAATTCTGCATGAACATCATTGTACTTGGCTCTGTGTTGTGCACATGTATATTTATCTGGGAGAGATACCTAGAAATGGAGTGAAAATGAAAAAGTATGTACCTTTTACGTTTTGACAGATATGATCAAATTATCTAATCCTCTCACAGCATGCTTTGTATAAGTCATCTTCTGAATGTCCCCCTCACCTCAAATTCTGTTTTGCCCAAGCTTCCCCATTCTGAGACAAAATACTTTCACTAATACTTTTAAGCAGAAGATCCTCAAGTCAAATGAAAATATTTCCAAAAGTCTCAAATTTTGCAAGAGGCTAAACTGTGTGTATTGTCCTATACAATTTTTTTTTTTAAGATTGGCACCTGAACCAACATCTGTTGCCAATCTTCTTTTTTTTATTTTTCTTCTTCTTCCCAAGCTCCATCCCCCCAACACATAGTTGGATATTCTAGTGTGAGTGCCTCTAGCTGTGGCATGTGGGACACCGCCTCAGCTTGGCCTGCTGAGTGGTGCCATGTCCACACCCAGGATCCAAACCAGCGAAACCCTGGGCTGCCAAAGGAGAGCGCACAAACTTAACCACTTGGCCTCGGGGCTGGCCCCCTGTCCTATACAATTTTTGAGATTATATTTGTCTAGTAGTATATATCCTGTTTCTGCATGTTGCCAGATCCTGCACTTTTCCTTCTCATAATACCTTCACTTTTTTGTTACTACTTCCCTGTCCTTATAGGCAATGGAATTCTATATCTCTCTATTTTAAGCTAAACTTTATTTAGTATTTTTTAAGTTCTAGGCACTATATAAGCCCTTATTTAAATTGAGGTATATGCAGTATATACTATTTTATTCTCCCTTGTTTTACATATGAGGAAACTGAAGCTCTGTAGTTTGTCTAAAATTTCACGTAGGACCAGCTACTCAATTTGTGGGGCCCAGTGCAAAATGAAAATATGGATCCCCTTCTTCAAAAAACAGGAAAAAGTGCTGTTAAACATATTAAAATATAAAGCTTGGGGGCTAACCCCAGCAGAGTGGTTAAATTCATGCACCCCACTTCAGCAGCCCAGGGTCTCGCCAGTTCAGATCCTGGACGTGGACCTAGCACTGCTCATCAAGCCATGCTGAGGTGGCATCCCACATGCCACAACTAGAAGGACCCACAACTAAAGTATACAACTATGTACCAGGGGGCTTTGGGAGAAGAAGGAAAAATAAAAAAAAAATTTTTTAATAAAATCTTTAAAACAAATGTAAAGCTTGTTCCCTTCTTTGGCAGTCTCTCAATCTGTAATGGTATTTTTAATTTGCTATTTATTGTCACACTGCCTAGGCAGGGGGATACCTTTGGGGTGAGTAAAGACCCCCATGGGGATTTGGGGGCCCATGCAACTCACTGGCTGCCTGGAGCCCCCTCCTGCCAGCTGAGGTACTGTTCCCAGCTAGAGACAATGAAGCCAGGCCAGGCATCTCCCCAACCCACAGCAGATGGGTGACCTCCAAAGGTATTGTAACTGAGACTCACTCAGTAACTGAATCGAGAGAGGGCAAGAGGCTCACCTCCACCCAGACACCCGCCAAACATTCTGTGGCATTCATAGCTCAGGTTGGGAATGGCTACAGCCATGCCTCACCCCTAGACACTATGTGGAACACACATGGAACCCTGCCCGAAGCCAGGCAGAAGGCAGCTGTGGTCACTGGACAAGGGCAGGGAGGGGGAAGCTGGATGGTGTCAGGGAGCCAGAGGTTGGGAAAGCAGGTAGCTGAAAACCCACCCAAGGGAGGTGGTGAGAGGCAGGACCATGGAAAAGCTGAGGCTTCAAGCCCACAGTGCATGCTCCATAGTCCCATTGGACTTCCCTTCTAAAATACAAGCTCAAAGATAAAATTATTAAGAATCAGGAGCCGGCCCCATGGCCAAGTGGTTAAGTTCATGCACTCCACTGCGGCGGCCCAAGGTTTCACCAGTTTGGATCCTGGGCGCAGACATGACACTGCTCATCGGGCCATGCTGGGGCAGCATCCCACATGCCACAGCTGGAAGGACCCGCAACTAAAAATATATGACTATGTCCCGGGGGGCTTTGGGAGTAAAAGGAAAAATAAAATCCTAAAAAAAAATTAAGAATCAGAACTATGACCGCAGAGCATTAGACCCCAAATGTGGAGCTCTTCTGCTCAGAAGAGAGAGTAGAAGGGCTCTTCTACTCAGGGCCCTGTGCAACTATGCTGATTGCACATCTATGAACCTGGCCCTAGTTACACAGCTGGTAACCCAGATCAGAGCATGACTGACTCTAAATTACTAAACAGCTGCCTGGGAACTGCCATTCCTTATGCACCCTCTTATCAAAACTAATAAAATTTTTGTCTAGTCTACCACAGCTACCAAAATTGTTTTCTCTGCTCATTATTTCACATTAATCATAGTAATAATTGGGTGATGGAACTATATATGATTTTTTTCTGTAATCCTTACTCTGCCTCCACTTTGACGATTGTGTACTTATGTGCAGTTTAACATGTTCTGTCCCAAATATTTCCTGCAAATTGGCAGCGAGATTCAGAGGCCTGATCATGCAATAGTCTTTTAACTGTAATATATCATCCCTGCCTCCAACTTATACTCCAGGCTACTCCTGGCTGGCCATATTAACCTCCCTAAAATAACACATTGCACATCCAATCCATGTGCTCCCTTCCGTCCACATCCATTTCTACTTCTGTCCCCTTCCTTTCCCACATTCACATGCACCCTCTAAAATCTTCCATGACACCTGTTAACACGTTAACATCAATGTCTTCCACAGTCTGGGCTCAAACCAACCTTACTGCCTTCTGCTTCCCCACCCCAACCCACAGACAGATGGGTTAAACAGTGCAAAGTGCACAAACTTGGAGTCCTCCAGAGCTCAAGCCATAATCCCAGCTTTACAACTTGATTGAGATAGACCTCTGGCAGGTGGCTTTTCTTCTCTTTGCTTGAATTTCTTTCTTTGTAAAAGTAGAACAATACCACCCTCAAAGAGCTGATATAAGGATCAGAGAATGAATTTATGTAAAGCACCCAGGTAAAAGGGAGCTGCTATTATTATTATTATTATTATTGGAGCAATCACAAACAGACATATTCAGTCTCAAAAAACCCTGGTGGAGTTTCACTTTTGAGCTTTTGCCTACATTTGTATTCCACCTAGAAAGCTCTCTCTGCTTGTCTGAGTCTTACTGTGGTAGGTAAAATTCTAAGATGACCCTCTAGATTTCCTACCCCTGGTATAATCCCCTGGACTGTGAGTATAATGGATTTACTTCTGTGATTAGATGACTTATATTTCACAGCTGACCTTAAGATAGAGTGATTATCCAGGCAGGCCTGACCTAATTACATTAGCCCCTTTAAATCAAAGAGTTTTCTCTAGCTGGTCATAGAAAAGGAAGTTAAAAATTAGAAGCACGACAAATATTTGACAAGCTGTTACTAGATTAAAGATGCAGGAGGCCACATGTCAAAGAATGTGGGCAGCCTCTAGGAGCTGAGAGTGGCCCCTGGCTGACAAACAGCAGGGAAATATGGACCTCATTCCCACAGCTGCAAGGAACTGAATTCTACCAACAAGAAGAATCTTGGAAAAAGATTTTTCCCCAGAGCCTCCAGATGAGAACTCAGTCCATTCGACGCCTTGATTTCAGCCTTGTGATACTGAGCAGAGAACGTAGCCACACCAAGCAGAACTTCTGACCTATGCAATTGTGAGATAATAATTAGATGTTGTAAGGTAATTTGTTACATAGTAATAGAATGCTGATGCACCTACTTCAAAGCCCCCTTCTTCTAGTCCTTTCTCTATGACTTCCCACTACAAAGCTCTGGCATGAGCTGTTTATATAAATTCTTTCTCCTCATAGCCCTTAACATAATTGTCCTTTTATTACATGACCATTTTACATTTCTCTCCTGTCTGTTTATGACAGAGGTTGCTAGATGTCCCCCAATATCTGTTCTGCTCTTCCTACACAGTAATAGAACCCCAGATTGATAGCTGGGCACTTAGCCACACAGTACCAACTTGACACTTGGCAAGTTACAAAGTTTTGGTTTTCTCACCTCTAAAATGAGGATAATAATGTTTTCAATCTTGCTGAATACAAAGGACTTAGCACATAACAAGCACTAAAAAAAATGTTACCACAGAGAGAGAGCTCAATTCATAGCCTGCACTAGACTAAGAACCATCATAAAACAAAGTCACAAATACTGTGGTGAAGATCATTTGGTCAAGTTCCAAGCAAGAGGTGATTACCTTGGGCCTGAGGGTAAGAAAGAGTTTATGGGACAGTAGAACTAAATCTGGCCTCAAAGGAAGAATAATGTTTGGTTAGGCAGACATTCCAGAAAGAGCAAGGCCTGGAGGTGAGAGCATATTCCAGGACAATGATTAAATTAGACAGATTGAAGTAAATGTTCACACAATTCAAAGATAAGGATGAAAAGGTAAATTTCCTCAAGATTATAACCAACGGAGGTTAAGGACTGTGTGACATTTGCTCATGGTTATGGGTAGTTCAGCGTTATCCTTTGCCATGTAACTAGTTTGAAGGCCACTAATGATAGAGAACATTGTAAGATATGTAAAAATTTAGCATTTCTCAGTTAGAAATAATTGGGGAAGAGTTTTTGATGGTGGCAATTATTTTACACAGTGTCCCATGACATGGGAAACTTTAGATTCTTCTAAGTCCATAGTAATTATCTGAGGTAAGTCAAAAACAAGAAGTACAGCTCTCTTTTGTTACACAGACTGGGAAATTGAGACATAGCAGCAACTATGTCGGTATGAGTACAGTTTGTGGAAATTTTAGTCAAGGATAGAGCTGGATATAAAACCTGAGCCTTCTATATTTCGTTGGGATGCTCAGTTTCACTCCATGATTCTGTGCTCTCCTCCTGATTAGTTTTTGGACTGCTATATATTCATTATATATCTAAGGATTTACTTACGCCTTCTCAATACACTCTAGTGCACTTCATGCCCACATGGGTGAACGTACAACATACACACACACACTGCATTCCCCCTACTCACCGCAGATATACCCACTCTCTCTATCGAGACCACTTCACCAGCCCTTTCTCCACACTGCCTCACATCAGAACCACACAGTGGCTCAATCAGAAGTTCTTCCTTCTCTTCCCCAAACGCTGCATGTACATCACACCACACCATCCACCCCCACCCAAAACCACAACCACTTCCCCCATCACTTTGAAAACAATGTGGCTCTTCTTTTTTCTTTTTTACTCCAGCTTTATTGAGGTATAGTTAACAAATAAAAATTATACATATGTATATAATTTATGTATATATATGTACAGCGTGATGTTTTGATATACATATACATTATGAAATGATTACCACAATCAAGCTAATTAACACACCCATCATCTCATATACTTACCATCTTTTTGTGTATGGTAAGAATACTTAACATCTACTCTGTTTGAAAATTTCAAGCATATGATACATTATTGTTAACTATAGTCACCATGCTGTACATTATGTCTCCAGAACTTATTCATCTTATAACTGGAAGTTTGTACCCTTTGACCACTGTCTCCTCATTTCTTCCCACCCTCATCCCCTAGCAATCATGCTTCTACTCTCTGCTTTTATGAGTTCAACTTCTTTAGATTCCACATCTAAATGAGATCATGCAGTATTTATCTTTCTGTGTCCGCCTTAGTTCACTTACCATAATGTCTTCCAGGTTCATCCATGTTGTCGCAAATGGCAGAATTTCCTTCTTTTTTAAAGTTGAATAACATTCCATTGTATACACAGACTACATTTTCCTTATCCTTTGATGGAAACTTAGGTTGTTTCCATATCTTGGCTGCTGTGAATGCTGCTGCAATGAACAGGGGAGTTCAGATATCTCTTCAAGATCTAGATTTCATTTCCTTTGGACATAAACCCAAAAGTGGGATTGCATTTTCCAAAGAAGACAAACAAATGTCCAACAGGTGTATGAAAAGGTGCTCAACATCACTAACCATCAAGAAAATGCAAATCAAAACCATATTGAGATATCACCTCACATCTGTTAGGATAGCTATTCTCAAAAAGTCACAAATTAACAGGTGTTGGCAAGGATATAGAGAAAAGCGAATCCTTCTACACTGTTGAGAACATAAATTGGCACAGCCATTAGGAAAGTTCCTCAAAAAATTAAAAATAGAGGGGCCAGCCCCATGGCAGAGTGGTTGAGTTTGGCACGCTCTGCTTTGACAGCCAAGGTTCACAGGTTCAGATCCCAGCCATGGACCTACACCACTCATCAGCCATGCTGCGGCAACATCCCACATGCAGAGTGGGGGAAGATTGGCACAGATGTTGGCTCAGGGACAATCTTCCTCAGCAAAAAGAAAAAAACATCAATGTGGATTTAAATCATTTTCAGCTTTATACTTTTTTTAAATTGTACTTTAGCCTTCTAGATTGTGTGAGAAAGCTACATAGAAGGCTATTAAAAATTATGTTAAATTCCAGCTCCCAGAAATAACTACTAATAACATTTTAATATTTCCTTTCAGCCTTTTTTCTGTTCATATACATTTTTATGTGTTCATTGCTTTTCTCATACAAAGTTTTTACTGAGATAATTTACATACCATAAAATTTATCCTTTTAAAGCATAGTGTTCAATTTTCATTCCTGCTATTTTCACCTTAACATTATTATATCAAGGACATATGCCCATGACATTGAATATTCTTCAAAACTTGATTTTTATAGTCAGTTTATAGCCATACTACATTTGAAGTGTGCAAGAATCATAAACATCTCCCTATTACTGGACGTTTAGGTTGTCTCCAATTTTTCATTATTGTAAATAATGTTTTGAAAAATAGACGAGTTTTGGGCCAGCCCAGTGGTTAAGTTCGCACGTTTTGGAGGGCCCAGTGGTTAAGTTCGCACGTTCTGCTTGGTTCAGATCCCAGGTGCAGACACGGCACCGCTTGGCAAAAGTCATGCTGTGGTAGGTGTCCCATGTATAAAGTAGAGGAAGATGGGCATGGATGTTAGCTCAGGGCCAGTCTTCCTCAGCAAAAAGAGGAGGATTGGCAGCAGTTATCTCAGGGCTAATCTTCCTCAAAAAAAGAAAGAAAAATAGACCAGTTTTTATTTTTATAGGCATTGAATTGTTGTTTTAATACATTTATTACTTATGAGAGGGGCAAACACCATTGGTTGCCTACCTAATAGGCATTATCTCCTTCATCCTTAGCTTATAGAATCTAATATTTCAGAAAGATATATTAGTTATCTTGTTGCATATAAATTACTCCAGAATGACAATCCTTTATTCTCCCTCATATTTTCTGTGGCTTAGGAATTTGGAAGTGGCTTGGCTGGGACGTTCTAGCTCAGAGTCTCTCATGAGATTGCAGTCAGATGGTAGCTACAGCTGGAGTCATCTCTAAAGCTTCTTCAATCACATGTCTGATATCTGGACTGGGAAGACTCAAAGAACCAGGGGCCTAAATGATGGAGCACTTCAAGCATCTCTTTCTATTTCTATGTGGTCCCTCCAGTGATCTCTCAAGTGTGCCAGCTTTAGGGTAGCCAGATCTCTTCCACAGGGCTCGTAACTCCAAAGGCACGTCTCCCAAGAGATCAAGAGCTAGGCAGAAGCTATACCACCTTTTCTAACTTAGCCTTGCAAGTCACAAATATCACTTCCCATCTGAGTCATACATAGCCCACCCAGATTCCAGGAAAAGAACCTAGACCCCACTCCTTGATGGAGAAGTATCCATGTCACATTGAAGGAAAACATTTGGAAAATATAATCTGCCAGAGGAGGCAAACATGCTCAGAGTAGGTAGCCCCCCCGCCAAAACCTAAGAGATGAACCATGCTTTGTCTGAACTAAGTATGGTAATCCCACTCTTTGTTGTTAGTGTAAAAGACACTGCTAGTTAGCCACCCAAAATTTATTTTCCCTTCCTCCTATCAGAACCCAGCTAAATATACTAAATCACCCAAGTTGTCTTGCAGCTAGGATAGACAAGAGATAAATTCTGCCAATTAAACTAAGCTATGAGATCTAGGAAACCTTTCATTTTCCTGTTGTAGGTACTTGCTCCTTTCTGATGAATAAGAACACAGCTCCAAGGGTGGTCCTTCAGAGGCATGAGCCAATCAATACAGTCTATCCACCTGCTCATAGTGATTAGTTCAAGAATGAGCAATTGATCCAATTCCGTCCAGGATGAGAAAAAGTGACTCCCTTTATGGAGAAAGGCAAGTCCCAAGATCTGCACAGTGAATTGGCAATCTGGAGACCTAGGAAAGAGATGGTTTAGTTCTAGTCCAAGTCTGAAGGCCTGAGAACCAAGAGAGCCAATGGTGTAACTCCTGTCAAAGGCTGGCAGGCTCAAAGGAAAAGCCCATGTTTCAGCTCTAGTCCAAAAGCAGGGAACAAGCCAATGTCCCAGTTGGAAGGCAATCAGGCGGGAAAGAGTTCTCTCTTACTTGGGGGAGGGTCACACTTTTTGTTCTCTTCAGGCCTTCACTTGATTGGTTGAGTCCCACTCACCTTAGCGAGGGCAATCTGCTGTACTCAGTCTGTCAATTTCAAAGATCTCATCCAAAAACACCCTCACAGAAACACCCAGAATGTTTGACAGATTATCCGGGCACCCCACGGCCCAGGCTGGTTGACACAAAATTAACCAGTACACTGAGCAAATGAATCCCTCATGTGGTTTAAGCCTGTTTGATTTGGGTTTTCCTTCACTTTGCAACCAGAAGAGACTAAATTGATATAGGGCACCTACTGCGTGCCAGACTGTGCCAGGTGCACAGATGAGATGAATAACCAGACAGAGTTTCCAGACCTGCAACGTGGGTAAGAAGACCATTGCATGCTTTTTTGAAAAATGTTATTAAAGCATAACATTCCGGTGACTGTAGCCTGGTTGACATCTTGACTGCAACCTCATGAAAGATCTCAAACCAGAACCACCCAGATGAGCTATTCCAAAATCCCTGATGCAGAGAAATCTATGTGAGATAATAAAAGTTTTTTGTTGTTTTATGCCATTAAGATTTCAGGTAATTTGTTACACAGGAATAGATAGCTAATACACCCCTCTCCCTAACGTATCTACTAATCTGATCATCATCATCGATTAGTTTTGCCTGTTCTTGTAATTTATATAAATGGAATCCTACAGCATGTACTCTTTTGTGCCTACCTTCTTCTACTGATTATTAGATCTGTGAGATTCATCCATATGCTTACATCTAGCAGTAATCTTTCTTTGTTATTGTTGTATAGTGTTTCATTTCATGAATATACCAAAATTTATCCTTTCTACTGTTAGTGGACATTTGATTTTTTTTCCAAACTCTGGCTATATGAATAAAACTTCTGTGAACACTCATATATATCTTTTGATTGGACACATACACTCATTTTTCTTGGAAGTCATTTTTTAATGTAATATTTCTTGCTTCTTCTAACTTTCTCACGCTACTGCCTACTGTGATATTTTACTTATTAGCTTGTCCCACTGTTCTTTTGAAAATGACTGCAAATTCAATTATATCTTTTAAACATTTCCAAACAACCTTTAATTTGTACATTTTAAGTACTTATAATGGTAAAAGAATAATAAGAGGACACTTTGTTTTCTTAGCTGTGCAAAAGATGAGTTCTCCATATCTGCCTCATTCCCATGGGTTTTCTTAATCCATCAAATGGAACTTTCAGTCCTTCTAGATTTTATGTACAGAGAACATTTTTCAGCAATGTTTTTGCAGATCCCAGATTAACCCTAGCAACTAAAGCTACTACATAGCAAAATTGTTGAATAGCTAATGTTTGCATATGCCAGCAGTTCTCAAACTTTTTGGTCTCAAAACTTCTATACCCGCCTAAAAATTATTGAGGACCCCAAAGATCTTTTGTGTATGTGATTATATTTATCAATATTTACTGCTTTAAAGAAATTGGTAAAACTTTTACATATTTTTTTCATTTTAAATTAACAATAATAAACCTATCATGTGTTAACATAAATAACATATTTTATGAAAAATAATGTGGGCCCCCTGAAGTTGTCTCAGAGATTCAAAGGGGTCCCTAGACTACACTTTGAGAACCACTGGTCCATGGTGATGAGTTCCTTGCCCCATCATACCATATTGTAGCAATCATCTCTTATTTTGATTTACCAGCATCAATCCATTTTTATTTGGGGATAAAACCCTACTTTCCTAAAAAGAACCTATTCAAGATGGTTCAGATGAGGCTGATCACACTCCTTTTCCCACTCAGAGATAAGCGTGTGACCCACGATTGGCCAGAAATTCTTGGGAATTCTCATGTTATTAGAAAATTCTCTCTCTTTCTCTGTCTCTTATCTCTATCCCTCTCTCTCTCTTCCCCCCTCCCCCCAGGTTGTGAATCATAGCCTGACAATAGCTTTCGTCCCCATTTAGGGGAGAGAGCCATCCAAGAGATAATTAGTATATCACCATTTAAAATGATTTTACTCTTTGTTTTATAAACAGTAAAGATTACGTTTTAGTCAGAATGTAAATTAGCCACCTAAATGATTGCAGAGAGGCATGTATCCATTAAGAATGCTTTTAGCCCCAAATAGCAGAAATCCTAAGACTGCCATAAACAAATAGGAAGTTAACTTCCAATTTTGACCAAGACAGAGTAACAGGGACCAGATTTACCCTCTTACCTAAAAACTAGACAAACAAACAAAAAAACAGACAAAATATATGAAACAATCATTTTCAAACATTGGACAATAGGCAGTGCATGACAGTGATCCCTGAGAGAATGGAAACAAGTGATGAGAGCTTTACTATTGCCCTGGGTCACTGCCAGGGAGGAGGGATCCAAAGAGTCCACTGTCTACCCGATTTGAGGAGGTTTTTCTGGAGACTGTAATTCACAGGAAAGAGTACCAGAAAGGAGACAGCTGCACAGAAAGAGAGCTCTGGAGATCTGCAGAGGATTACCTTTGAGTCTCCAACTGTCTACTCTTCAGAATACACATGTAAGAAAACTACCCAAGGCTGGGGAAAGACCCATCTGAAAGGAACAGGTGGAATAATTCACAGAGCTCACACAGGATTGGGAATAGTTCATATTCTTAACAGCCAGAATGGAAAAATCTTGTAATACATGGACATGAAGCAGCATACTCAAAAAGGTATTGCCTCAGTAGTGATCCAAAATTAACCCTAGATATGGGACTGGCCCCGTGGCTGAGTGGTTAAGTTCACGTGCTCTGCTGCAGGCGGCCCACTGTTTTGTTGGTTCGAATCCTGGGCACGGACATGGCACTGCTCATCAAACCACACTGAGGCAGCGTCCCACATGCCACAACTAGAAGGACCCACAATGAAGAATATACAACTGTGTACCAGGGGGCTTTGGGGAGAAAAAGGAAAAAAAATAAAATAAAATCTTAAAAAATATATTAAAAAAAAACAAAATTAACCCTAGACTAAAGGTTACTCAACCTTAAGTTATTAACAAATTTAATTAAAGAAAGACCTGAAAGGATCAAATTTTTTCAAAGAAACTTAACTGCATTCTAGAACAAAGCTCAAGAAAAAAAATTTTTTTTTTTGAGGAAGATTAGCCCTGAGCTAACATCTGCTGCCAATTCTCCTCTTTTTGCTGAGGAAGACGGGCCCTGAGCTAACATCCATGCCCATCTTCCTCTACTTTATATGTGGGACACCTACCACAGCATGGCTTTTGCCAAGCGATGCCATGTTCGCACCCGTGATCAAACCCGTGAGCCCTGGGCCACCGAGAAGTGGAATGTGCGAACTTAACTGCTGTGCCACTGGGCCAGCCCCCAGAAAAAAAATTTTAAACAAGAATATCCAGCAGCGAACAAGAAAAAATTTACAATGTCTGGCATTTAATTCAAAAATTGCCAGCCATGCAAAGAAGCAGGGAAAATATAGCCCATAATGAGGAAAATAATCAATTCATTGAAAGCCAACAAGAAATTATATAGATGATAGAATTAGTAAATATGATTATTAAAGTGATTATTATAACTATATTCCACAAGCTTAAGAAAGTAGAGAAAAACATAATCATGTTAAATAGAAACACAGAAGATTAAAAAGGAGACCCAAATAGAATATCTAGAAATGAAAAGCATAATGTCTGAGATGAAAAATACACTGGATGGGATTAACAGCAGATTAGACACTGAAGAACTTGAAGTGAACCTGAAAACTATCGAAAATGACACACAGAGAGAAATAAGCTTAAAAACAAAATAAACAGAGGCAGCTCTGAGGGCCTAGTGGTTAAGGTTCAGCGTGCTCCACTTCACTGTCCTGGGTTCAGCTCCACAGGTTCAGAACCACACCAATCGTCTGTCAGTAGCCATGCCATGGCAGTGGCTCACACAGAAGAACTAGAAGGACTTACAACTAGAATATACAACTACGTACTGGGGCTTTGGGGAGGAAATGAACACGTAAAGAAATAGGTTTGGGACCACTTCCAGCCGCCTAATACCTGTGTATTTAGAAGCCCTGAAGGAAAGAGAGAATGGAGGGGTAGGGGGCAGAAAAAACTGCAGAAATAAAAGCCAAGATTTCTCTAAAGTTGGTGAAAACCAGAAAGGCACAGATCCAAGAAGCTCAACAAACCCCAAGTACAAGTAACATAATGAAAACTATACCAAAGCACATGATAATCAAATTCCTTAAAACCAGTAACAAGAAGAAAACCTTAAGAGCTGCCAAAGAAAAATAAAGCTTTACATATGGAGGAACAAAGATAAGAATAACATCAGACTCCTCATTGGACACAATGAAAGTTGGTAGAGTGAATGAAATTGGTAGAGTGATATCTTTAAAGTTCTGAAAGAAAAATACCGTCAACCTAGAATTCTATGCCCAGTGAAAACACCTTTCAAAAACGAAAGGAAAATGAAGACTTTTTCAGACATAGAAAGCCGAAAAACTTTGTCACTAGTAGACGTGCATACAAAAAACATTAAAGGAAGTCTTTTGGACAGAAGGAAAATGATATCTACACAAAGGAATGAAGAATACTGTAAATGGTAAATATGTGGGTAAGTATAAACAAATAGGGATTTATTTTCCTCACATAACAAAAAGGTTGGAGATTGGCAGTAGGTAACTTTAATTCAGGTGGTCAGTCTTCAAGGATTGCAGCTCTTTTCAATCTTCGCTCTGCCATACTTGATATTTAGACTTTTCATCCTAATGTCTGTTGCCTCAAAGAGGCCTTGTCTTAATATTTTCCCTTTCATGTATCAGTGAGGGAAAAACTCTCCTAGAGCCTCTCAGGAGACTTCTCCTTAAGTCTTTTAGCTGAACTGAAAGGCTGGAAAACAAGTAGCTTGCTTTTACAGCCTCTGTAATGGGAGGTAGGAAAGAGAAATGGTGGTTCAGCTAAACAAATAATTGTTGTTATAGGGTATTAATTAAAAGTGTAAAGCATATGTTTGAAGTTGAGATGAAACTCAAAATTATCTGCGATATTATGTAAGGACCATCTCTTAAGTTACGGACCCAAAGCACAAAGACAGAGTCCCACAGACAGATTGGAGAGGTTAAGATGCCCCCACAACCGTAGGTGAATCTGGAACCTACAGCAGTCCAAGATTCTGTTCTTCATAGCTACTCTATTGAGTCCACATCAGATCCAAACAAGCCAAATCAAAATGGGGAAGCTTCACCAGACACTTCTGCCTGAGAGTTTCAGAAGGAGAAACACTACTATCCTTTGTCTGCCCTACAGCCCAGGGCTGTTCAGAATTCTTGGACCACCCACGGAACACTCCTTTCCTTCATCAATGCTAAGTGAGCCAAAGGAGAGAGAGCAAATGAATCGTCCATCTTTCTTCTTCCTTTCTATCTCTTTTCTTTTCTCCAGGTCAAGAAGGATAAAGTCAGCAAGAGAATCCCAAATTGTTGCCTTTGTTTCCTCTTCTTTTCTATGTAGCCTTTGGTTAGAATCATCTGCTACTTAGGAAAGTCAAAGAAACTTGATTAGGGTTTTAAAATTAAAACTCAATTCATTTGTCACAGACTTTGGATCTTAACTTTAGATGCCAGTCGAAAGACAACTTAACAATTTGGATGGATATTACTGAGCAGAGGAGTCCGGCAAGAGAGCAGTAAGTTCAAATGCTGTAGGAAGAAAAACCAAAATAGGATGTTACCATGTGGTTTGGGGCTAAAGAAAAATATTTCATCAGCTTCAGCATATTGTAGTTATTAGCCCAAGAAACTGAGACATAGATAAGGCTAAAGATAGAAAAATCTAGATTGAGCTCTGCCTCTTATCTTCTGGGAGCTATAACATTATCACTCATGTTTCTTTTATCCTTCTTCTGTTAACATACATAACCCATTTGCTTTGGAGAATTCCTCTCCTACTTCATACAATTGGTGGGGCTCTTAATTACAGTTATCTCTTTTCTCTAACCACTTCCTCCCACCATTACCAAAGTGGAGTGAATATGACCTAGAATTGGCCAGTCATAGTATCCCACCTCTTTGGTAGTAATCACTCATTTAAGAATGGACACATAACCCTAGCAGAGCCAATCAAAATCCTTCCCTGAAATTGATAGGTGGGTAATGAGAGACAGTAATTCTCTACTGGAGTTACTAAACTTGAAAGATGTGAAATTGGAGTTGTGGGAGCCAATTTCCCCAGAGGCCTATCTGGAGTAGGAAAAAGTGAAGACAAACCACTGAGAAAAGCAGGGCATGAAGATAGGGAAAGAAGAAAAGACTTGGCCCATTGTTTGAGACCCTGAATCCAGTTGTGCTTAAAGCCAGACCCTGCCCTGAACCACCCAAATATAGGAACAAATAAATTCCCTTTGGCTTTTGCTAAGTTTAGGCAGGATCCTCCCACCTGCAGTCAGAAGAGCTCTGGTTACTGCACATTGCTTTTCCCCGGTCTTGTCTACGTCCCTATCCAGAGGAAAGGGAAGAAAGAGCATACTAAATGGTTTGTACCAGCTTAAGAAGAAGACAAAGGTTTTAAAGTCACCCAAAACAGAGGAATATTGCTTCCCTTCTCTTATCACCCTCAACACACACCCTCCAGCATCAGGTACATGTTTAGTATATTTACTTGGGGAATTATTTTGAGAACAGCACAACATTATAGTTTGGAGTACTGTGGATAATTATATTTTCTAAGAGAGCTCTTGTTTTCTTTCCAATGTGTGACTTATACAAACTTTGCTTTTTAGAAAGAAGTTTTATTGTTATCTTACCACATGATCTAAAGATACTTATAATCAGTTTTAGAACCCCCTGATCTGGTAAATTTTAATGGAAGTCAATGAAAGAATGTAAGCCACGTAACAGCAAAATTCCTAAAACGTTATTTATTCTCCTAAGCAAGAGGGACTTGCATCACTCTTTATGCGCTCAGGAGTGATTGCTCCAGAAATTAGAGTGGATTCACAGACAAAGTGACTCTGGAGCATGGTATCTTATAAAATACAGAGAATCTTGGAAAGTGGGTGAGAAATAATTTCATTAACTGTAGGCCTGTTGTAAAGCAATCATTTTACCTAGTAACCAAAATGTTTGCATTCACTGGCCTAGGACTACAAATTTCAGCCATGTTCATTAATACTAAAACAAAAACTCAATACTCATTCCTTTGATTGCCAGAAGTTACTGCTTCAATGTGACTGGGTGGGAGGGGCTGTCTATTGAAGGATCAGGAATAGGTCTGTAAGATTCTGCTGCTCTGGCCATCTCACCTTGTGGTCTCTTTCAGGGACCCTGATGAGATCACCACTGCAGGGGACACCTCTGTTTCCCACCTGGTTCCCTCTGAGGTTATCCGCAGGCTGTTATCTGGGAAGGGTGTGTTGCTCTCTCCTTAGCTACCCTCTCCCACATGTGACAGTCTTACTTAGGAATCAAATGCACTTAAACAAAAAAGCTATGTGCTGCATAGATAAAAGAATATTTCACAGAATCCAAGGATAGGACGTGCAGTCCAGCCTCATAAGAGACAGAACAAAAGGGATTAGGGTGTGGTCAGGTACAATGGCAGGCATCTTCTATCTCTGTATCTTCTTCTAGGGCCTCTGGTACTCATGGGCACCTGCTGTATTCTCCTCCCTTTGTGGTGACTCTCTTTACCTTTTCATCCACAGCGTGGACAATGACTTTTCCAGCTTTCTTGGTTCCCTCCCTGTTTTCTCTCACAGGCATTTTCCCTAATAAATTTCTTATACAGTTAATCTTGATTCTGCTTCTCAGAGGACCCCAGACAAACATCCAACATCAATACATTCTGGATTATTCAGTCTTAAAAACTACCATGTGAAGGGCAGCAATAGCCAAGAGCTGTCACTGTGTAGTCTCTCTTCCAACATGAGGTGAAGTTCACCCCTGTGGTCCCTTCTACAGTCTTCAGGGTTCCTTCATAAAAAAAAAACTGGAAAAAAGTTACACAACTCTCCAAAAATGAGCAATAGTTTACAGGTATAGGGCAGCCTAAATTCATAGAGGAAAGAACAAGTTCGCCTTCAGGGTTGCTAAAAGATACACCCAATTTACACTATCAAATACATAATTTCTTGATCAAAAACCACTATATTTGAGTTTGTTTACTGTATTCAATTTTTCTCTCAAGACCAATGGATGGATACTTTGTACACATTTGCATGATTTAAAAACAAAACGGAGGCTTTTCCAGAACACAGGGCAGTTGACTCTCAATGTGTATCCAAATCTTCACTTTTTGACAGGAAGGATCTGCTTGTACCTTTTTTTTTTTTGCTGGGGAAGATTAGCCCTGAGCTAATATCCATTGCTGCTTGTAACTTTTAAGTTTTTATTCTGCTTCAAAAATCTCAGGATCCAGTCTCTATAGAGACAATCCATTGTACCTACATTCTCATTTAATCCTAAAAATACCTGTCTTTGATTCATTTTCATTTTACAGAAGAGGAAACTACATTTCAGAGAAATTAGGAAATTTACCCAAGGTTGTTCCACTAAGTCTTAGAGACAGAAATTAAACCCAGCTCCTCCTAGCTCACAATCTCACATCTTTCCGCTGCTTTCAGAGATGCCACTGAAAATCTAATTTGCTAAAATCTTTATTAACGATAGTATATGAAGCTTTAAGCAAACTTGCTTGTCCTTTTCTTACTTAAGAAAATGTCTGTGAACTGCTTGGTCAAAATAGGTGAATATACGTAAGTGTTTGTTATGTATTGCTTAAATTTCTGACATATTGAAAAAAGAAAAAAAAAAGCTTTTCTCTTCCTCTTCCACTTTACTGGGGCCAAGGTTTCCAGTGGTATCCAGTAAGGGGTGGAGGTTGGCATGCCTGGGGTTAAGCAAGTAAATACAGATTTCTCACTGTCACAAAAAGGAGTTACAACCGTGGAAACTGGGAAGTCTAGAATATACCCTGGAGTGTTGCATAGGAATTGGAAATGTCAGTATCACAGTCTGATTAGATAGATAGACAGATAAATACAGCTCTGTGTGTATGTTCTACTTCTGTTCACTGAGAGGGTCTAGAAGCAACGGCATTCCAATAACAATGAGCACGCTTAGATCTTGGTTTCTAGATACCACTATCCACTAAAAAGAACCAGGACCCCTTGACGAAATGGTTGCTCCACGACTGGAGCAGGGAAAATACAAGATGTGTTTGTAACATTTTATGACACCAGAAAGTGGAAAGCAAAGAAGTGCTCAAAGAATGATGGGAACATATCTATAAGACACAGTAACCAGCTTGAAGGGGCACCCACTGGCCAAGTCTGGGACAATTTGAGTATCAAAATAAACAATAATAATAACAGATTGTAACCTTATGAGTAAAAGAGAAATCCCAGGCCAGCCCAGTGGTGCAGTGGTTAAGAGCACACGTTCCGCTTTGGCAGCCCAGGGTTTACCGGTTCAGATCCCAGGTGCGGACATGGCACTGCTTGGCAAGCCATGCTGTGGTAGGCGTCCCACATATAAAATAGACGAAGATGGGCCCGGATGTTAGCTCAGGGCCAGTCTGCCTCAGCAAAAAGAGGAGAATTGGTGGCAGATGTTAGTTCAGAGCTAATCTTCCTCAAAAAAAAAAGAAAGAAATCCTGAGTCCATACTGGTATTAATTAATTAATTAATTAGGGAGAAAGGAAAATTCTATCCTATCTAATAAATCTAGATGGAATGATAGGATTAGAAAATCTCCATTTGGTAATTATCAGAATAATAATTTATTCAAGTTAGATCATTAATGGATGCTAAAATTGGCGAGAAACAAGATATTCACATGATCTCAAAAATTCTTGCCACAAAATAATTATTAATTACTTTACAATGGAGAACCTGGCAGATACCATCTTAACTTGGTCATAAAAGTCAGCAACACCATTAATGGAACAAATTGATATCACGTGCCTCCTCATATGATGCCTGGAGACTAGTATAGCACCACTTATGTGATATTCCTGCCAAAATGCATAGTTATAATCATCAGACAAACCTCCATAACTAAGGAACATTCTCAAGGCAATTGGCTTGGGCTTTTCAAAACTATCAAGGTCATGAAAGATACAGAAATGGTTCCAGGTTGAAGACTACTAAAGAGACAGGACAAATGAATGCAACACTTGATCCTAGATTGGATCTTGGACTTGTAAGGGACATTATTGAGACAATAGGTGAGATCTGAATTAGGTCCCTAGATTAGATGATATTGTTGGATCAATGCTAATTTCCTGGTTTTGATTACTGTATTTTATCCTTGCACTCAAGAAATACAAACCGAAATATTAAAGAGTAATGAGGCATCATGTCTACAACTTATTCTCAAATGATTCAGAAATAATAAGTGGAGGATCGAGGTGAAGGATACAGGGAAGATCTGTTTTTGTCAATTTAAAATTAATTCCAAATAAAAAGTTTTAAAAATGAAAAACTGTGTCAGTTTCTTCCCTGAAGAGCTCTAAGAACAGCAAAGCCCACAAACACCTGTGGGATTAGGAGATTTAGGGAAAACAAAACAAAAATATTCCTTTCAGTTATTTATGGCTGCGTAATAAACCACTCCAAAATTCAGTGACTTCATTGTGTTATCTGTCATGATACTGTGGATTGATTGGCCTCAGCTGGGCAGTTCTGCTCCAATGTGATGTCAGATGGGGCTTCAGTCATTTGGGGGTTCCACTAGGCTGGAACATCCAAGATGGCACGTTCACATGCCTGCTGCCTTAGTGAGGACGGTTGGAAGGCGGGGCTCAGACAAGCTGCTAGGGTGACGGGGCCTCTTCCTCCATGTAATCTCAGGGTCTCTCCATTTCTGCATGGCCTAAGTCACTTCTCCAGGTGATCTCTCCAGCAGAGTAGCCAGACTTCTTATATGGCAGTTCAGGACTCTTCAAAAGTGCAAAAGCAAAAAATTGCCAAGACTTCTTAAGCTTAAGTCTAGAACTGGTCCAGTATCACTTTCATTGTATTCCATGGGTTAAAATGAAACAAAAAGTAGAGAAATGTTCAAACATACAAAAAGTATATGAGCTTTCATGTACCCATCATCCAGTTTCAAAATTTTGTACGATATTTTAAATCTAATTAAATTTATTGGTAATTTTATTAAAAGATGAGTCATAGGGCCAATCTAGGTTCTCTGTGGGAGGAGATTGTACAAAAGCATGGATAACAGGAGGTATATTGGGGCTATCTTTGAAGATTAGCTACCACGCCACCACAGCTAATTTTCCTGTCTCCTTGCCAGAAATATGCTATATTTTAAAATCATATTTAAAAAGTAACCTTTAGGGGCCGGCCCCGTGGCACAGCAGTTAAATGCACACATTCCACTTCAGCAGCCCAGGGTTGGCTGGTTCAGATCCCGGGTGAGGACATGGCACCGCTTGGCACACCATGCTGTGGTAGGCGTCCCACATATAAAGTAGAGGAAGATGGCCACAATGTTAGCTCAGGGCCAGCCTTCCTCAGCAAAAAGAGGAGAATTGGCAGTAGTTAGCTCAGGGATAATCTTCCTCAAAAAAAAAAAAAGTAATCTTTAAAAGCCAAAAATGAACCAAAGCAAATAAGTTAAAGCTTTTCTTTTTAAAGAGACATACCATACATTCTTGTATAAGTTCTCTCTTTTTCCCTCTATCTGATAGGTATGTAATTTGTGCTTGTTGTGGTTTTTAAAAACCTAGTTTATTTTCTCATTATAACTTTGTTGTATCCGAGCAGCAAACTATCTTGATTTATGAACGCCTTCCTGATTGTATTTTTATTAATTCTTTAGATATCAAGGACAAGTTGAAATAACCAAATGAATTTTCATCATAATGTCCTTTCACTGTCATGAATTGAAGTTTTAGCAGCTTTACTGAGATAGAATTTAAATACTATAAAATTTATACATTTAAAGTATCCAGTTCAATGGTTTCTAGTAAGTTTACAGAGTTGTGTAACCACCACCACAATCAATTTTAGAATATTTTCATCACCCCAAAAAGAAATCTGCTTCCCATTTTTAGTCACCCCCCAACCCACCACCACTCCCAGTCCTAGGCACCACCAGTCTGCTTTCTGTCTCTATAGATTTACCTATCCTGGACAATTCGTATAAATGGAATCACACAATTTGTGGTCCTTTGTGACTGACTTCTTTCAATTAGCATGATGTTTTCAAGGTTCATCCATGTCGTAGTATGTATCAGTACTTCATTCCTTTTTGTTGCTGACAAATATCCCATTGTGTGGGTATACCACATTTTATCAGTTGGCAGTTCATTTGCATTTTTTCTACTTTTTGGCTATTATGAATAATGCTGCCATGAACATTCATGTATACATTTTTGTGTGGACGTGTGTTTTCTTTTTTTTTGCTGTGGAAGATTCACCCTGAGCTAAGATATGCTACCAATCTTCCTCTTTTTTGTATGTGAGCCACCACGACAGTATGGCCACTGACAGAAGAGTGGTGTAGGTCCATGCTGAGGAGCCAAACCCAGGCCGCCAAAGCAAAGTGTGCCAAACTTAACCACCAGGCCACCAGGGTTGGTCCTGGATATGTGTTTTCCTTTCTCTTGGGTTGATATCTGGGTCCATGAATATTTTATAATATATTAATTTCATATATTTGATTAATTTTATACAATTAATTAATTATATTTAATTACATTTTTATATTTGGTTAATTTTGTATATTTCATAATATACCTGGATCTAGTGATACTTTTATGAGAAAACTAATGGTTATTTTCTAGTTATTAAACTTCACCTTTCTACTATATAGTAAACTGTAAATAGTAGTTAATTTGGGGGAAGAGGATTAGAGAAGTTGATGGGATCTTAGTATAAAGGAAATTAACAGCTTAGACTCGAAGTGTAACTATATGGTTTAAAATCCTGACTCTACCACTTACAAGATGTGTGACCTTAGACAAGTTACTTAGCCTCTCTGAGCTTCAGTTTTTTCCTTGTCTGAAAAATGGAGGAAAATATATAATAACTACCTCATAGCGTTGTGAGGATTAAATCAGATACCCCTAAACCTAGTGCTGGGGACATTGTAAAAATGTATTAATTGTTAGCAATTATTATTAACAATTTATATACTGTTGCATTTTTACATTTTTATAATGAACACACATTGCTTTTGAAATTTTAAAAACAACTTTTAAGTGTGTGAAGTCAATCTTAACATTGCATGTTTACTAATTTAAATACGTTTTTACATTATCAAATCATGCTTTAAGCTGAAAAATAGAGATTTGACCCTGCTTTCTTGGTGTCTGTGTTTTGGATTAACTGAGGAAATGGAGGCTGCGGACTTATGGTCTGAGTTGTGCGTCAGTTATTCTTTTCCATTTTATACATCAAGGAGGTAGAATTTCCTGGGTAAAAAAATTCATAAAGCTGTGGTGCCATTTTTTACCAAAATTGATCTAAAATAAATGCTAACAATATCAAATTTCCTAGTATAAAGAGTTACTTTTCTCATTCCATTGATCATTTGGATCTTTGAAACAAAGCAATTCTAACTAAATTTCTTTTTGACCCCTGAGGCTTTAGTTTTAGTGCAAAAGAACTCTTGCTAATAATCTCGCATCTTGCCAAAGGTCCCGTCTTGTCCCCCTATAACTGGTTTGAGCATTCCATTTTAATTCATGGCTTGCGGAATTAGTAATTATATGATTTCTCTAGTGACTCCAATCTTAAATAATAATACCCCTCTAATAAGGTGTTCTATCTATAAGGCTGAAAGAGAAATTAGATTTTTAAGAGAAAGCAGCAGCAATACTAGAATTAACTGTTAACATGTGCTTTAGAAGTCATTTTATGGCCTGTTTCTACTGCTTTATTCATGTTTCTGGTCAGAAGAACAGGAGTACAGAATGAGGAGCTTATGAGGGCCTCACCCTGGTTCCTCTCACCCATACTTGGACTCAGTAAGTGGCCACTCACTAGGATCTCCAAATGGGATACCAGGGCCATTTTGCAGACCTCAGGAGACCTGTAGCCTTTTAACCAACCAAGCTGTAAGTAGATACAAGGTAACAAGTACTGTGCTCAGGGCTATCTTTTGTGTGTGTGGATAACATATCTATTGAGATATAGTTTATATACTATGCAATTCACCCACTTAAAGTATACAATTCAATGGTTTTTAGTGTATTCACAGAGTTGCACAACCATCACCACAATTTTAGATCATTTTCATCACCCCAAATAGAAACCCCATGCCTATTAACAACATTCCTCTTTATTCCCCAGCCCTAGGCGGCCACTAATCTATTTTCTGTCTCTATAAATTTGCCTACTCTGGAAATTTCATATAAATGGCATCATATAATATGTGACCTTTTGTGTCAGCCTCCCTTCATTTAGCATATTTTCAAGTTTCATCCATATTGTGTCATGTATCAATCCTTTATTCCCTTTTATGGCTGAATAATATTCCATTGTATGGATGTACCACTTTTTGTTTATCCATTCATCAGGTGATGGACATTTGGGTTGTTTCTACTTCTTAGCTATTGTGAATAATGCTACTATGAACATTCAAGTGCAACTTTTCGTTTGAACATATTTTCATTTCTCTTGGGTATTCCACCTAGGAGTGGAATTCCTGGATCATATGGTAACTCTATGTTTAACTTTTTGAGAAACTGCCAGATTGTTTTCCAAAGTGACTACACCATTTTACATAAAGACTATCTTAAGATCTACTTTGTCTGGGGTTAATTGTATCAGGGTATGGCCTTGGGAACAGACCTTTGCTGTTCAGGTAAAAAACTTCTGTCAAAGATTCTTATTACATTATGATCTGAACTTTAGCAATCTAAAAGAGTATGTACTTTTCAACAGTTTTCTAAATAAAATGATTAACATTCTTCTGTTTAGAAAGAAGAAAAAGAATCCTACTTATCAAGTTTCTAGGATTCTATGGACTTTTATGGAGCACTTGCCTCTTCTCACCCTAAGAGACTGAGTAGGCGTTAGGGGCAGGTGGAGCAAGGCATAGTGGTATAAATTAAGGGGCATAGCAAAAGTAAACATGTCCCCATTTTGATAAGGTAATTCTTCATCTCACTTACAACAATACCCCTGGTTACAGAAGTCAGAAGCTCATATGGGTTAATACATTTTTATTGTAGTCACTCACACCTTAGCACAAATTACTTTAATAATAACACTTTCCACCTAACTACTGGTTGAGTATAGTCTGCTCAAACTAAGGTGTTCTGATAGTAGAGGAGGTACAAAAAAAGTGGAAAAGGAATAATTTTAGAGCCTAAGAAGGGTGATTTAGAACATACTACATACATTACATTTATTAGATCATTTCTTCCTTATAACAACTCCACAACTCCAAAAGTGTGATACACACTGTTATTTTTACTTTAAAAGAAAGGAAAAAGGCTCAAAAAGTTAAGTGACTTACCAAAGGTCACACAGATTCTATGTGGAGAGCTGAGATTTTAACTCAAATTTATCTGATTCCACAGAGTCAGCGCATCCTCCTTCTATTCTGAGCAGAGAGCAGACACTACTGGGCCTCGGGCTCTGGGAAGGAGGGAATGTGGAGAGTAAGGGTGTGCCAAAGCCAAGCTTTGCCTTCTCTACAAATTTTTTTCATGTCCCTGGTTGCTACAACTACTTACTGGCAGCACCTCCGACCACCAATGGTTCAGCAGTGCAGGAGTGCTAACGAGTCCCCAAATGCCTCAGCTTAGCGCAGCTAGCGCTCTGGACTAAGTTAGGACTCCAGCAACTGCCGTGCTGCCTGGGCCACACACACTCCAGCAAAACTTCCTTATTTGGAAAAGTCTTCTCCATCCTATTTGGGCAGAAAGAATACAATCTCACATTTAAGAAAAACAAAATGCTTTGACCTACATCAGAAGGGACACTTGAAAATACTAAAACACAGAGAAATGCCAAAAAAGATTAAGTATATTTCTAAATACTTTGCTCAAGTGTCGGGGGGCAGGCATGCTTCATCAGACAGTTAAAAGAAAATTCACAAATCTCTTTTTCTTTAACCCCAGAAGTTGTTCTAGTTAACAATAAGCTTTCAATTTCAGTTATATGAAATTTAGCACACTTTTTATTAGAGTTTAGAAAATATACATTTTGGAGTTGTTTATGCTGTCGAAGCCGAGAGGGACCTGAGTGGCAGGAGAATGTACTTTCTCAGATATGGTTTAGCATTGCTTCTAACACCCTGAGCAGAAGTTATATTTTAAAAGGCAGGACCAAGTAGATATTTGCAGGATGGGCCAGTGGGGTCAGCCTGAGTGTAAGCTTTTGTCATTCCTGGAAACTGCCCAGGAGCAGCTTGATAGAAAGGTGAAAAGAGGAGACTTAAGATAAGCCTCAATTCTGCCACTAAATAGCTAGATGAACTTGGGCAAATTACTTAACTTTCTGAATGGACCTCAGTTTGCTCTTCTCTGAAGAAGGATTAGACTAAGAGACCTCCAAGGACCTTTCCAGAATTGACTTTCTATTGTATAATTTCCATGATTGGAAAGGGCTTGTCTAGGCTAAAGTGTGCAATGGAAACCATGGGTTTCCCATACCCTCTAGACCCACCTCTCATTTCCTAACTTCCCTCCTGGTAGCCTCACCCCCTCACCCTTTCTGGAGCCCGGGGCCTTAGTGTTGCTTCCTGGCTTCTTGGAGCAACCTCCCAAAAGATCAGTTGGTGTGCAAAGCACAGTAAGCCTGACATCTTCCCCAATGCTTGTCAAATCTTATCTGTCCCTTTTTCCATTCCCTCAGAATCTGCTCTCATCTCAACCACCTGGTCATGGGTGATGAGGGATTAAATTAGATAAAATAACCCTCATTGATATTTACTAGTATGTAACCCCATTCACACAAATACTTCAAAAATAATCAGAATCTACATGTTCCCCCTCAAAGGTCCTAATAGCTGCTTTATTCATTTACATGATAGGTGAGTGTTGATCAAGGGGTCTTCTTATGCCCCTGAAATTGCAATAAGGTTAGATTGCCTTCTCCAATCAGGGAGACTTGGGGAAGTTGTCATATCTTGGCAGGAATATTAAACTCAAGATGGAGATTTTGTTTTCCTTGGCATTAATCTGTATCTAATGCCAGTGAACATTATCCTTGTTTAATTACATTCACTAACCAACTGACACAACTTCCCCTGGGAAGAAGCTTATCCAACTCTGACTCATGCTTTACAGCATGTTGGATTTGAGGAAATGGATAATATACGCCCCGCTGGCTTTGGAATTTTAAACAGAAACCCACATGCAGCTGAGTCTCCGTCTTACTCCCAAATATGGGAGAATGTGTGCCCCAGCTGTGGTTTCAGGAGGCATTCTCAGTGTGACAAAAGGCAAAACTCATGGTATGCGCTGAGCACCAGGCCAGGCGTGAAGAGCTAGAGCCAGCATCCATTTAAAGGAAAAGGAACAACCCCAGCAAAGGGGAGGCAAACTGCCACCCCTAATGACTGCGTCCCTTTTCTAGAGTTATCTTGATGATGTCATGGCAGTGAACATCTTATTAAAAGTAAAATGCATCTCTAGCAACCACACACTAAAGAGGAGGGTCTTCCAGGGGCCAACCTTTAGAGGCTTTTAGAGCAGTGCTCACAGACACAGCATGTCAGGACAGGAGAGGAAATGATATGAGCCTTGTGCTGGGCTAGTCAGGTCACTTTGTACCCAGATCATGGCAAGAAGCCCTCCAGTGGCTAGTGTGCCCCAGAATTCTCTGAGAATCAGGGATGTTGCCAGGGAAGAGGTAAGTGGGGCAATTGCTCTTGTGTCTGAGCTGAGGGTGTGGGAGGCAGTATCCCAGAGTAGAAAGAGATGGTTACTCAGCTGGAGACCAAAAAAAGGTCTCAGTCCACTCCACCACCACCTCCCTTCCATGGCTGAGCCAACCCCTCCTTTTGCCACACCTTCCTAACGCTCCTCTTACAAACTCTCTTCCCATTCAGGGCTGTCCTTTTTCTTCGTAAAAAAAAAGAAAGAAAGAAAGAAAAGAAAAGCTTTATTGCTTTTATTTTAAAAATATGTGCTTTTTGAAAAAATCAAATATAGAAATGTAACAATAGCAGCTTCCATTTATAGAAGGTTTTCTTTGCATAAGACACTGTATTAAAGCACTTAATGTGCATCATTTTATTCAAACTTCACAATATCCCTACAAAGATGGTTTATTATCATCCCTATTTACAGATAAAATTAAAGTTCATACAGGTGAAGTAACTCGCCCAAAGTTACATAGTTAGTACCCAGCAAAGCTGAGATTTGAACCCAAGCGCTTGTCTCCAAAGGCTGTGCGCTTAAGTATTACATATGCTGCTTTAAAAAGTACAAGGAAAAGAGAAATATCAGCCTCAATCCACCACTCAAAAATATCACATTGTCCTTCCAGACCTTTCTTTACATACACATGTGTGGCGTTTATTTCAACCTGATTTTAGTAGAATAAAATCTGGGGTTGGTTGGGCTTCCAAGAAAAGGGAGAAGGAGTCACCCAGTATCATTTATCCTGATTTCTCTTCCCTTTGAAAAGTTCTAGCTCAGGGAACCTGCACTTGGCTGAGTCCCAAGCCCTCTGAGCCCTCTGCTGGGCTCTGAGAGGCTCAGGTGTCTTGCTGGGAGTGTCATGCCAAGCACACAGTAGGCACTCAATTAATTCTCCTCAGTGGTATTGTCAGGGATAGATTCTTCTGTGATCCTTGGCCTCTGCTGCAGTGTAGGTATTTAAGAACTGTGTTCCTTCCCTCTCCAGATGGTGCTGGTGTTGGCTTTGGAGCCAAATAAAGAACCAACTGCCCCAGGGAGCCTAGGATATGTCATCACTCTGGAGAACAAAATTAATGCTATTACTGCTGTCATGGGACTGCCATTTAAAGCCCTTGCTGAATTTGTAGTCCTGGTCTTTCTCATGGCTACTGACGAAGAGAGAAGCTTTGAGGTCGGAGATAGTCACAGGCAAGGTTGAATGTGTGTGCCATGGGAGTAGGGGGAGCAGAGTGGGACCTGGATTCAATGGCACTTCTGGAATTCATGGTCACTCGTCACCTGGTCCAACCTGGCTTCAAGGGGCTAGAGGATCACCCCTATATAATGAGGGGGCTGATTTCAGGGGGCAGTGACATTTCCCCGTTTGATCATGAGATCTGAGCTGAGCAAGCACAGCAAACGCTTGTCACAACAAGACAGGCCATGACAGAAGATAATCAGGGACTCAGGAAACCTGTCTTTCCTTCCCACTTCCCACTAACCAGCACATCCCCTGTCACACACAGAACCACACACCTTCTCTCTAAAAAATATATATATGTATATCATAAAGTGGTAAATTTTCTGTTGTGTATATTTTATAACAATTAAAAAAAAAATCCAACCCAGGTTAGATATTCTATTTTCTCTCCTTATTCCTATATCTACATATTCCTCAGGTTTTTTCTTCCCAAGCACTGTAATAAATATTATTGCATTTGATCCCCTCAACTTGTCATATAATAAGAGTGGTTATCATTAGTTTCCTAAATCAAGGATTAATAATTTTTCCTTTTTTTGTAGAAGTATAACATATATACAGAAATCATAAAAGACAAACAGTCTTATGTAGCCAAAACCTAAATGAAGAAACAGAACATCACCAGCATCCCAGAAAATCCCTTTTACCCCTTCTAGTCACTAATCACTCAGGGATAATCCCTATTCATAGATCAAAGGCATAGATTAATTTTTCCTGTTTCTGAACTTGACATAAATGGAATTAATTATAAGCATGTACTCTTTTATGCCTGGCTTCTTCCACTTAATGTTATATATGTGATGTTCATTTTTATTGTTGTATGTAGTTAGAGATTATTCTCATTGTTGTATAGTACTCCATTATGTGAATTCACCATTTATTTATCCATTTATCCAATAAATCCACCATTTATTGTTGGTGGACATTTGAATTGTTTCTAGTTTTTATCTAATACAAATAGTGCTGCTATGAACATTCTTGTACATGTATTTTTGGGAACATACGTATTTCCAGAAATGTAATTGTTTATCGTGGGGTATGCATATGGTCATCTTTGGTAGATATTGCCAAACTGTTTTCCAAAGTGGTTGTACCAGGGCCGGCCCGGTGATATAATGGTTAAATGTGTGTGCTTCACTTCAGTGGCCTGGGATTTGCCGGTTCAGATCCTGGGTGAGGACATACGCACCACTTATCAAGCCATGCTGTGGCAGGCATCATCCCACATATAAAAAAAAAAATAGAGGAAGATGGGCACATATGTTAGCTCAGGGCCAATATTCCGCAGCAAAAAGAGGAGGATTGGTAGCTCATGTTAGCTCAGGGCTAATAGTCCTGAAAAAAAAAAAACCAAAGTGGTTGCAACAATTTACATCCCACTAGCAATGCATGAGAGTTCCAGTTGTTCATATCTTCACCAACACTTAGTGTTGTCTGTCTGTTTTATTTCAGCCATTTTGGTGGGTGTGTAGGGATATCCTATTGTGCTTTTAATTTGCATTTTCTGCTGGTTAGTGAATTGAGTAGCTTTTCATATATTCCTCAGCCATTTGGATATACTAGGGACTTTTAAAAATATTTTTCCTTGTTATTAAAGTAATACATGCTAATTGAATAAGGTTTGGCAGATACAGAAAGGAATCATGGTAGCTTTGTACTATGTCAATTTAGCTAAACTAGAACTATGTTTTCAGAATTTCTTTCCTTGTCTGGTTCTGGGCTACGGTTGGACCCAAGAAAATTTGCACAAGATCTGGAGGGCAGAAGTGAAATAGCCATGTTTATGCTCAGATCTGTGTGGAGTCAAGTGCTGTTGCGTCTCACACACGTCTCAGGTGGACTGTCTCACCTCACTGGCTTGGATAGCAGTTGGAACCATAGCTCCTTCAACTCCCACCAGATCTAGCCCTTTAGCTTTTCAACTCCTGGGCCAAACGTGTGTTTAGCTCCATGACAAAAAACCCAGTTACCTTTGCAGATCACTCACATCACTGAAGTTGGAGATTTTGATAGCAGTGAAGACCGAGGCAGGTTCCAGTTCACTCTTGTGGGTACCGCATTTTTCCTGAAGGTTCCAGTTTACCCTTGTCCTCCCATACTTCATGTCTATGTATTTATTCTGACTACCTACCCTCCTGACTTCAGGTCCAGAAGCATAAGCAACAATTGCACACAAGCTGTTTAATCAGCTTGCACAATTGCACAACGTCAAATCCCTATAATAAACCTCTTACTCTGTGTCATTCCTAATAGTTCTGCTTCTCTGATTAAAACTTGACTGATACAGGCATTAAGAAGAAAATTAAATTCACCTGTAATCCCACACCTAGAGAGGACCACTGTCAACATCTCGGTGTGCATTCTTCCTGTGTGGAATATTTCAGTTGAAGAGAATGAGCCCCAGAGAGGTTAAGGACTGCTTAGGGCTTGACCAGCTGGTGGCAAAGCCAGACCTTCAGAAAGCTGGTTTCGTCCCTGCTAAGGTAGCTTGTTTCTGCTGTGTCTCAGAATCCCTGAGTGACTCTTTACTCCTCCAGCCTTCCAGTGCCCCTCTAGCTCTGAGCACAAGCTCTAGGCCTGTGGCAGCAGCTTTTGGACACATCTTCCTGGGCTTTGCAGCCACCTGCTTTTACAGTTTCCGTATTTTGTTCTGACCAAATTGCGGGAGTTCCACCTTCCTGTTCCTCTTCAGAAAAAAAAGTCTTTTAAAACTAGAGTCATGCTGTGTCATCCACATCTGAAGAACTGACCGAGAAATGATGGCCACCAGGGGGCCAGAGAGAGTCCTAAGGCCCTCCCCTCCCCCGCAAACACAGTTCCCAGGTGTCAATTAGAGATGTAGTTCTCTGATTTAAGCATTACTATCTCAAGATTTCTCTCTTAAAATATAAGTACTCCTGAGAGAGGTAACACATGAAATCCTTAATTCTTCAGAATGAATGATTCCCCATATGCAGTGATAAGTGATATGATATCATAAAAGCTTTGGTGGAAAGCAGGCTGGGCAGGGAGTGGCCAGGCAGAAGAGGGGCCAAAGACAAACGTGGCTTACTTTGCCATTTGGCGGAGAGCCTCCTGCACTCTGAGTTTTACAAGAACAAAAGTCAACAGGGCTTTTCTGCTCAAACCCGAAACTTGGGCCTAGGCTCTGCTTCTCACCTGGAGGGTGGACCGACTACGAGGACAGATTTGCTTCTCTGAGAACAGAACCAGAGAGAAGCAAGAAGGGACGGAGTGTAATTTAGAAACTAGTGATGAGGAGAAGAAACTGGTGACACACTCTCTCCCAGAATGTCGGTTCTGCCTGGCTGGTTCCTTGAAGAGGAACAAAAAGTGGATGCTGTAGTTCAGTCTTCCTGCTTTGCTTTCTTTTCTCTTCCAATGGCTATGGATACTGTTGGCTTCTTTCCTGGTATGCTCCCATCACTGCCCACCTCCAAGTAGAGGGGACAGTTACCTTGTAGCTCGGCTACTGAGCTGGGAGCCCCAGGTTGGCAGGGAGGCTACAACCCAAAGCGCAGGAGTGCCCAGGGGTAACATTATCCTGCCAGAGCTAAACAAGGAACTGAGTGTTTAGAATAACTTCAAGAAAGTCGTGGGTGTTTCCTCTGTCAGAGAAACAAGAAACCACAGTGAGATAATGGATAGCTATATTCAGGTCACAGATTATCAGCTGCCGCTGCTGCTTCCTGTTCAAAATTTGATGAAGCTTCTTTCTAGTCACTGGAGCCTCATGGATTCTGCAAGCGTGACAACATTAAGTAATGTAGGGTTTGGGAGTCCTGTTTGGGGATCTGAAATAACCCAAAGGTGAAACTGTTTTTTGGGGTGAGGCTTCAGGGGCCTGTTCCTGGTGAAGTAGGTGGCAGGTTAGGGACCAACAGTGAGAACTTTTGCCAAACTCTTAGTATTTTTCAGGCTCTTGGACTAAGAGATTTTTGTGCATTATCTCATTTGACTCTTAAAAACCACCTTATGCAAAAGACAAGTGTTGGTAAGGATATGATAAGTTGGAACCCCTTGTACACTGTTGGTAGGAATGCAAAATGGTGTAGCCACTATGGAAAGCAGTGTGGAGGTTCCTCAAAAAATTAAAAATAGAGCTACCATATGACCCAGCAATTCCACTTCTAGGTATTTATCCAAAAGAATTGAAATCAGGATCTTGAACAGATATTACCATACCCATGTTCACTGTAGCACTGTTTACAATAATCAAAATGTAGAAACAAAGCGTCCATCAAAGGATGAATGGATAAAGAAAATGTTGTATATAGAAACGATGGAATATTATTTAGCCTTAAAAAAGAAGGAAATCCTAAAATATGGGCATGGTTAAGCCTTGAGGACATTATGCTAAGTGAAATAAGCCAGTAACACAAGGACAAATACTGTATGATTCTACTTATATGAAAAGTCTAAAATAGTCAAACTCATAGAAGCAGAGAACAGAACAGTGGTTGCCAGGAGCAAGCTGGAGGGAGAAATGAAGAGTTCCCAATCAACAGGTTTAAAGCTTTAGTAATGCAAAATGAATAAGTTCTACAGATCTTCAGTACAGCATTGTGCCTATAGTTAACAACATTGTATTATACACTTAAAAATCTGTTAAGAGAGTAGATCTCTTAAAACATAATGAAATAAAAATAAAAATTTAATTAAAAAACAACCCTGTAAGAGGGGTCCTATTATTATCCTCATTTTATAGATGAGGCAAGGGGATCATAAATGTTAAGTAACTTGCTCAGTGATCACAGTGGTAGAACTGGGAACCAGAATCAAGACTTGCTTCTCTCTCTTTCTCTGTTTCTCTCTCTCTCTCTCTCACTCTCTCTCTCTATCTCTCTCTCACTCTCTCTCTCTTTCACACACACACACACACACACACGGTACTTTATTGAGCTATCAGATACATGCATATTAAGTGATATATTAAGCTATCACTTAGTATGTATATACCCATGTGGACACCACCAAGATCAAGATTTGAACATTTCCATCACTCTCAAAATTTCCCTCATGTCCCTTTCCAGCAAAAACTCACTCCCCCTAACTGCCAAGGTAACCAGAATTCTAACTTCTATCCTCATAGATTTGTTTTACCTATTCTTGAACTTCAAATGAATGGAATTGTACTCTTGTATTTGGCCTTTTTTGCTCAATATAATGTGTTTAGGATTTGTCCACATTCTGATATGTATCAAGAGTTTGTTTCTTTTTATTACTGAATAGTATTGCATTTTATGAATATACCACCCAATTTATTTATCTATCTTCTTGTTGATGAATGTTTAAGTTGTTTCCAGTTTTAGACCATTTTGAATGACACTGCCATGAACATTCTTCTTAGGTAGGAATATGTTTAACCGTATTAAATACTGTCAAACAGTTTAGTTGCTCTGCATCTTTGTCAACACATGAAATCGTCAGTCATTTCATTTTAGCCATTAGAGTGAGTGTGAGAATTAGCTCTTTCTGATTCCAAAGCCTATGCAGCATCAAAAAGCTCTGGGTCTGAGTTCCTGCTACATCCATGGTTCTCTGTCTTGGGTGGGAACAAGAGGCCCAAGTACCATTTATATGCTGGCAGCCAGGATGGAAAATGGCTCCCCAGGACAGCTAGGTGCCAGGAAATCTGCCTCCTCCATCATTTCCGAGGGGTGCCCATCAATTTCAAAACTGAGTACATACATGCTATTTTATAGGAAAGGTCTCTTGGAGAAAGCTCTCCTGTGGCTTCTGGTACAAGGGTATGCCAAGTGTGTGGCCAGTGTGGTCAGAGCCTACTGTGAAGTCTGCCCTGTTCTTCTTTGCTAACAACTTGGAGTGGTTCAAGCCAGAACATCAGAAGGCTCTTAAGGATGGGGCCTGGCCCAGGAAGCACTGTGGCCTGAATCATAAAAACCCTAGAGCTACATTCTAGTTTGGCCTCATCCCCTAATGCGGCCTTGGGAAGTCATTTAACCCTCCCATGACTCAGTTTTCTCAACTGTTAAATGAGGCAACAATGCCTGCACTGTATCCACACAAGTTTCTTCAAAGGCTTTTTGCTATTCCTAAAATGTCTGTTTCTCCTGCCCATCTTCTCCTCATGTCCCCTGGGCTTCTGCCACACTGACCTATTTAATGTTCATGAGCACGATATCCTTTTACTCCTCCATATTTTTATAAAAGGTATTTTTACACAAGGTATTCTCTTTTTTCTGGAATGCCCTTTCTCACCTAATCCAACTGGCAAACTCTTCCTCATTCTTCAAAGAACTTGTATTTGAATATTGAATATCTCAGACTTGGTAAATAAGTCAAGGAAAGAAACTTAAGGACTGAATTTCCTTCTCCATTCACTCCTCTGAGAACCCTAAGAAGTCCCTTATTCATTCATTCCTTCTTTCATTTTAATTACAAAAGTAACACATTGTATACTGTAACAAATTCAGACAATACAGAAATGTATAAATAAAAAGGTAGATGTCTTCCGTATATGTATGTATCTACAATTTTTAAAAAGAAAACTAAGACTGTACCATATGTATTCTGTAACTTTTTTTTTCAGTTAATAGCTCATTGTAAATATAGTAAATACACATCTACCTCATTTCTTTCTGATGGTTATATAGTATTTCACTGAATAATGTAACATGATTTAGATGTTTCTAACCCTCTGTCAATGCAATATATCTGTTCAATAAATACTTACTAAGCACCAATAGGAAAAAGTAAATAAAGTGTGGGGCTTGCAATGACAAGTTTATCCGAGGATGCTGTGGGACCCCAGAGGAGACACACAGACTGGGAGGCCTGTATTTGACAGTACCCTCAGCATCAAGGATGGAATTGAAAAGCATGAATCTAAATGTCTGGTTGCCTGGAACTCTCCCTTCCACCCAGGCCTTGCATTTCATTGGCTAGAACAAAGCAGGGTCCAGGACTCCCAGAGGGACCTTCCAGAATGTGAGAAGAATGGAGCAAGCAGTTTGCTTTACATGAACAAATTGGTTTTGAAGCAACAGGAAATTTCTCTCATACTTTAAGTCCTAAAATAGAAGAAATACGCTGGGATGCACAGAGATTTGGGGAATTTGGTTAACATTGTAAAGTAAATTTGATGTGAATTTTGAATCTGACAGTCTTGATGTGAGCTGTTACACACTCCTTAAAAAGGTTTTTATTGAAAATCAAGGAATGGCCACAATCAAGGAATGTTCACACAGTAATAGAACGGAGGAAAGAAAACACCTCTAAATATTGCTAGTCTTAAAGGTGCAGGAAATGGAACCCTTCCGGCTCTGTTGAGAAGATTGTAAATCAGGCAGCCTAGAGGGCCAAGCTCAGCCTGGCCCAGCCTTCCTCTTCAGCATCGCTTCCAGATTTCCTCCCTGTCGCTGGGCCTGGTATTCCTCCAACTCAGCACATTGTCTACCTCAGGGCCTCTACACAGGCATTCCCATTGTCTGGAAGGCTCCTTCTCCCCAAGACTCCCCCAAACCCCCAGTCTTCCTAGTCTATTCCTACTCATCCTTTAATTCTCAGCTTAATGGAGGCTATCTCTGAACCCATAGTATAAATTAGGTTCCTCTGTTTATATTCTCTGACGATCCTGTTCTTTTCCTTCAGAGAAGTCATCACAATTGCAAAAATATATTGATTTGTGTGATTATTTGTTTAGTGATAATGTCTTCCACTAAGAACTGTCAGTTTTATTCATAGCTGAATTCCTAGGGTCTCATAAATGTCTGACACAAATTAGTACCCAGTAAATATTTGTTGAATGAATGAATGCTTTTAGAGGACAATCTTTATCAAAATTGTAAATATGGTAATGTGTGCTTAGCCATCCTACTTAAAGAAGCTATCTTACAGAAATAACACAATTGTATTAAGATACAGGTGCAAGTATATTCACGGATGCATCATAGATATTAGCAGAGGTTTAGAAAATGCCTACATTATGGTACGTCATTCAATGGAATACTATGTAAGCATCCAAAAGAATGACAAATATATACATCTACTGATATGAAAAGTGTCAAGGGAAGGATGAATAGGTAGACCACAAAGGATTTTTAGGACAGTGAAACTACTCTGTATGATATGAAAAATGATGGATATATGTCATTATACATTTGTCAAAACCCATAAAATGTACAGTACCAACAGTGAACTCTAATGTAAACTATGGGCTTTGGGTGACAATGATGTGTCAATGTAGGTTCACCAATTCTAACAAATGGACCACTCTGGTGCAGGATGTGATAGTGTAGGAAGCTGTGTGGATGCCGGTAGGGAGTATACGGGAACTCTGTACCTTCCACTCAATTTTGCTTTGGACTTAAAACTGTTCCTTAAAAATGTCTATTACAAAAAGTCCTTGAGCCATTTATGATGGATTTCTACTTTTTTGTTTACATATTCATATTTTCTGAATTTGTTACAGTAGACATGCATTAGTTACTTTTATAATTAAGATATCCCAAAGATCAAAAAGAAAGGAAAAATGAATACTGTCAGTCAATACATACAGTTCATACTGTCCATCTGCACACATGCACAGTACGAGGCAGACATGCAAACATGCTCAGAACTCTCTGACCATCGATAATAGCATCTAAGCTTTTCCCTGAACACCTACAGGGCCACACACTTTTGTTGACTGTGTACCTCGCAGAGGAAGTAGAAAGCTGCTTATCTCCAAAAGATTTGTTCAAGCCTGGCCGTGGGAGAGGATGAGCCTGGGGGGTACCCAGTGGGGGTTGGAATCTGTGCAAGACATAAGAGAAGTGTCTTCTGAGCTTGGCACCCTGTTCTTTCAGGCAGGCCCAAATGAGTTTTCTTCTCATAATTATAAAATTTATTCATTTTTATTATGAAATATTCAGACAATACAAAAAAGTATAAAGAAGAGAACCAACAATCTATAGCTCCATATCCTACTAATAATATGACCTTAGAGATAATAACATGTTGGTGTAAATTCTTCCAGACTTTAAAAGTCACACATATATAAACACATATATACACACACTTCTTATATATAATATATCTGATATATTGACCTATTTTTATTTTCCTTTAAATGTCTTTGGGCTGGAACTGACTTTTACTTGTTTTTAACTCTTTATTTTGGAATAATTTTAGATTTACAGGAAAGTTGCAAAGAGTACAGAGAGTTCCTGTATAACATTCACCCAGCTTGCCCTAATATTTACACCTTACATACACCTAAAAATAATCCACTTGTCGAAACTAGGAAATTAACATTAGTATAGTACTATTAACCTAAATACAGACATTATTCAGATTTTACCAGTTTCTCCACTTATTTCCTTTTTCTGTTCCAGGATACCACATTGCATTTAGACAAACAAGTTTTTATAAATTTCACCTGCTTCTTAAGATGCTCCTTTTCTTTCCCTACCACACGTACTGCTAACATGGGGTCAGAATGCCTTCCTTCATTTTTCTATCTCCTTCCTTTCAGGCTAAATGTTTCTTTCCTTAGGTGATTCTCCATAGCCTGCCTTCGGGGACAGTGTAGATATGAAGTCTCTCCAAAGACTCCTTTGGTCAAACAAATCTTGCTCGTTGCCCCCTTGCTGAGTAGGGCAATTCCAGCCAGGAAGTTCACCCATCAGGAAGCATCTTGCCCAGGACTGGACTGGATCCACTGTGTTCTGGGTTCCCTTAGTGTGCATCTTCCCTATACCTTCCAGTGTAATTCCAACTCCACAACTTCTCTGGGCATGTCACCTAGGGGCCTCAGCCTTTACCTGCTTTCTCACTCACACAACACCTGTATCACCACAAAATGCCCTCAAGATGCCTGAAGCATTTTGTGATGATCTTTGTGGTCCTTCCTTTGAAATGTCTATCTAACATTTATGCAGCCACCAACTATTCCAATCATTAGGGGAAGCTCCAGATGCCCTTATTATTGACCATTTGCGTGAAACTTTTTGAGGGCAACTTTTTTTTGGTGGTCTCCGGTACAGAGAGTTGGACAAATCTTTTCAGTTCACAGTACATCATTTCATCATTGGTAGGTAGGTGCCTCCTTTTATTTTTTTCCCATTCATCCCCCTACTTGTGCATCCTTCTCCCCACCCCATAAGGGGCACTCACTATAATGTGTTTAATGTATGTCCTTGGGTGTATGGGCTTTCCTAAAAGACAAACAGTGATCTTTTGTGGATAGATGTGACTTTAGCCTACATAAATGGTATTATATCATAGATATTATCGTAATTCTTTTTACATGACACATATTTTTAAGATTGCTGTATGGCTCTAAACACAACTGGCTCACTGAGTCTGACTGCTGCATGATACTGTAAAGCACGCATCCACACACTTCACTCCTCCATTTCCCCAGTGATGAACCTCTAAACTGCCTCCACATACAATCCTCTGACAAATATGCTTGTTTATGTTCCATGAGGGGGCTTGTGTGAGAGTTTTTCTGTAGCAATGTACCCAGGAGTGAGACCACTGACTCTTTGGTTATAGCATATTTCAATTCATGAAACAGGGTCAGATGGCTTCTAAAATGGTTCTACAAGTTTATACTCCTACCAACCTTGGTTCCCTTTTCCCCACGTCCTTGCCAATACTTGGTAGGTAATATATGATTTGTCTAACTTTTACCAATCTAATTGACACAGAGTGCTAACATGTTCTGATTTGAATTGCTCAGAGTGCTTCTAAGGTTGAGCATCTCTTCACACACTTGCCAGCCATTCTGATTTCCCTTCTGTGCTTCCTAGTCTATCTATTGCTCACTTTTCCATTGGATTTCTGATCTTTCTTGTTGGTCTGTAGGAGTTTCCTGTACATTTCAGATGGTAATCCTTTGCTGGCTTAAGACATTGAAAATGTCTCCGCCCAGTCTGTCTCGGAGGTGCCTATTTTCCTGGGCCTGAATTCACTCTCAGGGAATCACTGCAGTTGACTTGCTGAGATCCAGCCTCTCATTTTCTGATAAATCTTTTGAGACTTAGCCACCCTCCTTGATCCAGAAACAACTAAATTATCCCTATTTTGTGAACCCATTTGTTAAAAGTAGTTAGGCTGGGTTTATCTGTCTAGTCTGTCCTCTAAAATATCCACCTTGATTGCTACAAAATTCGGGTTAGTGGTTGCTTGTAGGAGGAGAACGGGGCTTATGATTGGGATAGGGCACGTGGTGGAACTTCTGGGAGGCTGGCAAATATTTATTTCTTAACTTGGTTGGTTTTGCCTTAAAATAATCAATTAAGCTATGCATTATTATTTGTATGGTTTTCTTTTTCTATGTTTTATTTTACAATAAAAAGGTTAAGTTATACATCCTTCAGTTACCTTTCCTTTTTCTACTACTCTTCTGATTGCAAGAGCAAAACTCATTTTTCAAACAAATCCAGTTTCTCTGCAAGTCTGAGCAAACCTGATTCCTAGACACACACTGCTCCACAAATGGGTTTTTCCAATGCTTATAACTCTGCTTTCCCTCTTTACTGTTCATTGATAAAACCAACTCCCCTACTGGGTTGAGCAGTAGGCTCTGTCCTATAAAATCCGCAGCCATGACAAGCGCCTGTAAAATCAACCAGCCGGGGCTGACCCAGGCATGTGAGCGGAGGAGGGCATGATTTCAGGAACCCCTGAACCTGCCTCATGAACCCACAGGATTGGCTCTGCCACAGTTCTCAATAGGCCCTGGGTAATATACAAAACAAGAGAAAGAGGACAGAATTTGAGGAGGCTGCTACCACTAACAACTTAACGACCCCAAACTTCACACACGTCCTTAGTCTGTACAAAACTGAGCTGCTTTTTCTACAGTTTAAAGTTTGCAATATTGGATGAGAAACAGGGTGAAGGGAGAAAAGCAAACTGTGGTAGCATAAACTGTTTTACCAATGATGACTAAAACCACTGTCTGTTTGAAGCAAGCCTTTGCCAGATCTAAAAGTTTCTCTCTTCCCAATAACCTGATACCAGCTTCTGTCACTAGCCAAGGCAGCTGCACTAAGCTATGGGCTCCCATGTGTTATTTTTATCCCAAATACTCACTGGAACCCACTTGGTCACCAGTACGTTCAGAGAAGGGTTTGGGGGCCTGAATGCTACCATCTACCTCACAGGGATAAATGCCATATGGGCAAGAAGAAACATTTTTATTAACTGTCTGGGTAAGCCTCCTGCATGCCCTCAGAACTAGATTCTTCAGTAAAACCTGGATCAGAGAACTCAGCTGTAGCCGGGAGGCCTCAGCAAGGCTTCCTGTTCCCTCTCTCTGAATCAGAGAGTTCATGACCCAACCAGCTGCATGGCGGAGGATGGCTGCCCTTCTCAGAGAGGCCAGGCCCTTTATGGTCACCATATGGAGGCAGGAAGCAGAAAAGAAGAAATTGGGTCATTAATCCCCACTCAGCAAAATAATATTTCTCTCCCTGGGCCTAGCCATCTTGCCCTCAGAGCTGGACTTGCCTCCCTTTCTCAGCACCACTATCAGAACAATTTCTTAAACCCAGGGCATGGCATAAACAACCTTGAGGTAGTCAGAGCTTGTCTTCTGTGAGTCTCTTCTGACACCAAGGTCCTCCTCACACTGCCCATTAGGCAATCCCACCCAGCCTTTGCTTTCCCAGCCAGAGTTTGGATGCCACTCCATGCTTGGTCACCTTTCACCCCCCAGCCCAGCAGAGGCCGCTAGAGTGATGCAGATGAAGCTAGAGTTGTTCAGCGCAGTGACAGAAGGGCCCAGGGGCCTCCAGAAGCTGAGTCCAAGCACCCAGCTAGGATAGGCACTCTGAGCTCCCGCTTAGAGCTCCCCTTATCCTTCTCAGAGGTGAAGATAGGGCTAGACTATATCCATTTTGTTATTTTAAAACTATATTTACTACTTCCATTTTTAAGGCTCCTGATATGGTGTTTAAATGCCAGAAGTTACTAGAGTTGTGGTCTATTTCAAATGTTTATACTTCGCAAATTAAAGCTTGTGATCCCCTTGTGTGTGTGTGTGTGTGTGTGTGTGTGTGTGTGTGTATACACAACACGCATAAAAGGCAACATAATGGTACAATTCACAAGCTATATGAAAATAATAATGAGTAGTTTACAGCACACCACAGTTGGCATGGTCTGGTAATGGCACAAATTTGGGATGCATATCTTCTGCTGATCTCAGTGAGTGAGGCTGGGTGTAGCTCTGTGACAGATACATAACCCCATACATTGAAGGTCTGTATTTGAGGCCCTTTATAAATGTGAGCCCTAGCCAAATGACCCTCCTAGTCCACTGCCCACTCTCCACCACTACCCTCCATGGACCAGGTCTCAGTGAAATTTTAAACTAAGTACAAAGTAGAGAAGAGGAAGTGGGGGGTGGTTCAAAAGTTACTGGTCCCACTCTTCCAGCTTCCAACCTGTCACCCTCAGTGGAGAAATGCTCTCAGCTGGCTTGAGGAATACAGCTAGATGGCAAGAGGGAGGCTTCTCTGCTTCTGTTCTCTGCGCAGCCCCTATCACCAAAGACTCCATACTGTTCCCTTCTTTCCTCCCGTTAGGCCCCAGAGCCTTTTCCTGTGTTTGTATTGTTTTATCAGAGCAGGAAGTCTTCCTGGAAATCCTCCAGAAATCCAACATCCTCCTCCTTACCCAGGGGACACTGGCCTTAGGTATGTTCCCCACCCCACCCACCCCACCTCATCTCTGGACTGAAGCCAGAACAACAGGAAGCCATCTTCCCAGGGACTCAGCATCTTACCCTCAGGGTGAGCATCAGCCGTGGGCCTGGCTCCCCATCTCAGCAACACTCAGAACAACTTCTTGCAGTAAGAAACAATAAGAGAGAAAAAAGTTGAAGCTTTGTAAGGAAATTTGAAAAATGTAGAAAAGTGCTAAGAAGAAAATAACTCGTATTTCCCCAATGCTGCTCTTTTCATGTCCTTTTTTTTCACCCAGGGTCTGAAGTCTGAGCACCATGATTCCCCCACCACATCTGTTGTTTCTGGTCAGTGCTGAGTGCTCTCAACCTCTTCCTCCTTGTACATCTGTCAGAATCTCCATCTCATCTAGTCACAGGAGGTGATAAAGCTAATGTTAATAACTGGCAAGGACCACAGTGTGTTCCCTCTCCCGGGAAGGTTGGGTTATAGACTCATAGCTCAGGGTGTCCAAAAGAGTCTATGGAATGCTAGTCCTGCTGGGTGCTCCTGGAAAAGGGGGTTCTGTGGTCAAACATGTTTGGGGGACATCATTTACAGGTCCACAATCCTTTTTGTACAATGTTAAAATCTAAAAAGCCCTGAAAACTAAGTTTTTTCATAACTCGGGCAAAACCTGAGCTAAATTGATGTGTAGTTTTTCAGATTATTTATTTAACCTACTTAGTGTGACTATCCATATGTTTTGCTTCCAAAGTATGGGCCTGTCCTACTCTGTGGGGGATGCTATGGAATAAATAGCACATTCACCATATCACATTATTAAAATCTGAAAAATTCAGAGTTCCAGATACATCTGGCCCTGAGGGTTTTGGGTACTGATTGTGAATGTTATAAATCCCCTTATTGGACATTTATCCTGTCCATAGCATTTCAAGGGTTCTGAGAAGCCTTGTTGTAGACAGGAAACTAACCTGACAGAGCATTCCCCAAACTTATTTGGCTACAAAACTCTTTGTTCCACTTAATATCTGTTAACACCTCACAGAATTTCCATGTGGCTACTTTGGGAAACAGGGGATGTTTAGAATAATTTAATTTTCTAACAGTTGACTCTCAGATCTAGGAAAAGGGTGGATCTTCCTGAGAGCTCTTAGATCCCAGGCCCTAGGGACACATTTTCCTTATTCTCAGGGCTAAGACTGTGGGCAAAACAAAAAGCTAGAATAGGGAAGACTGAGGCAAGACTTTGATGACTCGTGTGGGCCTGGGACAGGGACAGGGCATGCTGGAAAACCCAATTAGGACAGACACGAATGTTGAAAGTGAAACCAGAGAGCTGACAAGAACCAGGAGGGAAACAGTTAAAAGTTCAGCTGAAGATCAAAAACCAAGAGATATGCAGAATTTAAAGCACTGAGGAGTCCAAGTGCCTAACACAAAAAAAACACTAAGGCAACCTTTTGCCTCATCCTATGAGCTTTTATATACTGCTATAAAGACCCACACCCCTTCTGGAGTTTACAGGTAGAAAGCTAAGAGCTCCTGGCTGGTGTATTAAATCAGTGAATAGGCAGCTAACTCACCTAATGTCCTGTCTTTACCCAGATGGAGGGGATACTAAGGAACTTGTGAGAATAGTAAATTCAGGCAACAAGAGTTTCCAATATACAGCACACTAGTCCCCCTTATCCACGGTTTCATTTTACCTGCAGCCTACCACGGTCTGAAAATATTAAATGGAAAATTCCAGAAATAAACAATTCATAAGTTTCAAGTTGCATTCCATGCTGAGTAACGTGATGAAATCTTGCGCTGTCCCGTTCCATCCTACCTGAGACATGAATCATCCCTTTGTCCAGCATATCCACACTGTATACGCTACCTAATCACTTATTAGCCATCTTGGTTATCAGATCCACTGTCCTGGTATCGCAGTGCTTGTGTTCAAGTAACCTTTACCTTACTTAATAACAGCCCCAAAGCACAAGAGTGTGATGCCAGCAATTTGGTATGCCAAAAGGAAACTGTAAAGTGCTTCCTTTAGGTGAAAAAGTGAAAGTTCTCAACTTAATAGGAAAGAAAAAAAATTGTATGCTGAGGTAAGAATGAATCTTCTATCCCTGAAATTGTGAAGAAGGAAAGAGAAATTCATGCTAGTTTTGCTGTTGCACCTCAAATATGCACGTATAGGAAAAAACATAGTATACATAGGGTTCACTACTATCCACGGTTTCAGGCATCCACTGGGGGTTTTGAATAAGGGAAGACTACTGTACTGTTTGTGTCTCTGGTCTCTTGGTTGCTGGATGTTATCATGCATTGAAATTACTTGTCAATAAAAAACGTTGGGCTCGACTAACATGTGTTAGAGCTGGGACCCCTGGCCTGTCAGAATACGCTTGTGAGGAGGTGGCCCTCTCGGCTGGTACCCCTTAATGGTCCTGAGATTGTTAGGTGACAGGAAACTCTTCAGAGTTAGCTCTGGGTAACTCTGGGATAGTTCATTAACAGTTTTCTCTGAGCTCTTAAGGCTGGTGCTTGGGAACAGCAGGTACATACTGGGGAAAAAGGATGTGCTGCGTCCATCCCAGGCTTTGCAGTAGCTGATCCCTGTCCCTGCTGCTGTAAACACAGTATATACAAGGCCTTTTTTTAAATGTCCCTTCAAAAATGCTCATGCTCACCCTCTGGCTACCTCCCTGTGCCTGCTCTATAGAACTTATTCTCTATCTCAGGATTTCTTAACCTTGGCACTATTGACATTGGGGCCAGATAATTCTTTGCTGTTTGTGTGTAGCTGTTCGGTGCATTGTAGGATGTTGTTACCCACTAGATTCCAGTAGCATCCCCACAGTTGTGACAACCAAAAATGTTTCCAGACACTACCAAATGTCTCCTGAGGGGCAAAATCACCACTCCCTGTTGAGAACCACTGCTCTATCTGAATTGGGGAGGTAGCATGGCAGACTGAGTCTGTGGGTGAGACCCCAGCTCTGCCCTGGGCTAGCTGTGTGCCAAGACGTCTGTACTATTTCCTATGTCGCCCTGTAATATTTCCTGCTGAATTTAACCTCTCTGAGCCTCAGTTTCCTGACTCATAAAATAGAGAAAAATGATAGTAAATATCTCATAGACTTTGGAGGATTAAATGAGCTAACTCACATAAAAATATTCTATTGCTTGGCACAATAGAGCATTCTAATACCTGTGGGTTATTATAAACCCCAGCCCCCCAGGGCTCCACACCTGCCTTCAAATTGACCACTAACTGACCTTAAAATCACGTTGTAAAACATTTCATGATCCAACCTTACCTCTCTAACTTCATTTCTCCGCACTTTACCTCCAAACTCAATATTTGAGACCTATCGACTGCTTGTAATTCCGGGGAAGCAGCCAAGTTCTTATAGGCCCTGGGGTCTTTGCACATGTTGTATTGTTCCCTATGCCTGGAACTCTCTTCTCCTTCCCTGGCTAACTCCTTTGCACCCTTTAAGTCTCAGCTTGGACAGCACCAGGTCCAGGAAGGCTTCACCTCCCCTCGTCTGGGCAGGGGAGCCTTCTTTGCAGCTCTATGGTCTCTGACTTCTCCGTCATCATGCTTCTGATACTGTGTGGTCATTGCCTGCTTCTCTGTCTGAATCGCTGTCTTGACTGGGACCTCTGTGAGGTAAGGGATACTGTGTTGCTCTATGCAGAGTCTCTAGAACCTAGCACAGTGCCTGATGTCCAACAGGGACTCCACAACATTTGTCCAGTCGATGACTAACTTTATGAACTGCTTTAGCAATAATATGGGAAAGAACTCTCTTTTTCTCTTCCTTCCCAGACAACCATGTATTATTCTTTCCATTCAAATAAATGGTAGTTGCAAATAGAACAAAATGTAAAAGTTATCAAAGGGCATATGGAGAAAAGTAAGGATCCCTTTCCCATCCTCCAGCCATGCAGTTTTCCTTCCTAGAGGCAACTACAGTACCATGCAAACTTCTAGAGAGGTCCAACTATGCATTTTAAATGGAACCTTTGTAATCTAGCTATGGGACTTTCCTAGATGCTGCCCCACTCTCAGGACTCTAGTCTGGGCAGTGAGCAAGAATCCTCCTCATTCCCAAAATCCCACTTTCCATACTCAAGAAAACGGACTCATGAGAGCAGGAAACAAACTTTTGATTCTCCTCAAAGGCAGCAAGGTAGGAGGAGGCAGAGGACAGACGTGATGGCAAGGGGGAAGTCTGGTAGATCCCAGCATGTCCACCACCCTAGACTCTCCTAAACTGTCTACACACACACACGCACACATACAGGCACAGAGAGTAGAATCAGAAGCTATAGGGATGCTCTCGAGGACATCTCCTGGACCACTGTCACCTGCAAAGCCCCACCCTCTACCTCACTACCTTGAGAAAGCTGAGAGAGGGAGAGGATCAGGCCCAGCTCAGGCTTCCTCTTCCCTCCTCATAGAGGAAGCAAACTGCAATGCTTAGTCATTTCCCATTGGGTTGGGCTCTACCTGGAGGTCTGAGTCACCAACCAGGTGCCAGGGAGGGAGAAGTGCTGCCGGACATGACACATCCGCCTGCCCAGGAAGTTTAGCTGTTGGGGGTTACAGGGACCACTGTAAGTCTGACCATGGAGGCTGAGAACCCCTGCTGCTCTGTGAGGAACTTTGGAGTCCCAGGCCAAGGGCAAGAGCTTAGGGTAAAGAATCGAGAATACAGGGCTCCTTCACTTGTCTAACTCTTTTTCCTTTCTCTCCTTTCATCCCCCTCCACCCAGGGGGAACCCACCATCCTGGCCTGCATCTCCCAGTACCTCAGTGGGCAAAGCCACAACCCTCCTGAGGGGGCATGGGTAAAGTCTGCTACAGTCCTAGGCACTAGGTGGGCCCTCAACAAACACTATTTCCTTTCTTCTTTCTCTGAATTGAAGAGAAAGTCCAGGGCCTGAGGAGCATCAATAAGCATGCTGATCTCAAGGCAGCCTCAGTGACTGACCAAACATCTCAGCCATTCCAGTGGCTTCCTGGAACTGGCAAGAGGTGACCAATCGAATCCTGGAAGAGGCTGGACCCTAGACTGGGGCTATTCACCTCTGCTTAACTTTCACTGTCCCTGTAGTAACTGTGTCCACTCCCATTAAGCTGTGCTAATTGTAGTAGGCTGAATGATGGCCTCCTAAAGATGTCTACATCCTGATCCCTGGGATCTATGAAAATGTTACCTTACTTTCAAATGTTTGGCTGGACAACCTTTTGATAATGCCTTGGAAGGATCAAAAGATCAGAGTATTCATTCACACAGAGGGCTCTTAGAAGAGATTAAGCATGTGACTCATGGATCCCCACAACCATCTCAGCAGAATCCAGAAATAGAGACAGGATCATTCTGGAAAAATTTGTGGAGGAGCCTCTTGTCTAATGGAGTGAATGCCTGTGACATACATGAGAGACCCATGTTCTTGAGAATTTTATACCAGCAGAAACTCTGCCAGCTTGGCCTGAGAGGGACAGAGAGAAGACAACGTGAAAGAAGGCTGTAAGACTCCCAACATTCTATAGGCACGAAACAACATGATAAAATTACTTAGATGCAAACATGAGTTACTCTTCAAGAAAAAAGAAAGAATGACTAAGAGAAGAGGGGCAAGCCCAGAGGACAGAGCCTTGAGCCAAAGAAGATTATTCCCAGTCTTTGAAAGCTAAAGGAGTTTTCCCAGCCGTATTTTGAAATGTCTTGGAACTAGTGACTTCTTTTTTCCTTCCATTTTCTCCCTTTTTGAATGGAAATGTCTATATCTACTGTCCTACACCTGTCCCTGGGAACAGATATCTTGTTTCTTGAGTTTCATAAGTTCACACATGGAGAGAAAACGGGCTTCAGGATGGGTTATACCCAGTGCCCCACTTATACTTTATTTAGATTATGATATTTGGGGCTCTTGAGCTGATGAGATTTTAGACTTTGAGTTGGTGCTCTAATGGGTTGAGATTTTGAGGGATGTTGACATGGCGAGAGTGTATTTTGCGTATGAGACAAATGTAAATCTTTGGTGGTCAGAGGGCAGATTATGGTAGGCTGAATAATGACCCTCAAGAATATCCACATTCTAATCCCCAGAATCTGTGAATATGTTAGCTTACGTGGCAAAAGAGATTTTGCAGATGTGATTAAGATCTTGATATGGGGAGTTTAACCTAGATTACCTGGGTGAGGCCAATATAATCACAATACATAAGGAGATCCTTATAAGAGGGAAACAGGAAAGTCAGAATGAGAGGAGAAGTAATGACAGAAGCAAAGGTTGGAGTGATGTGGGGTCATGAGCCAAGGAATTTGTGTAGCCTCTAGAAGCTGGAAAAGGCAAGGAAATGGCTGCTCCCCTAGAACCTCCAGAAGGAATGCAGCCCTGCTGACCCATTTTGGTTTTCGGACCTCCAGAATTGTAAAATAATACATTTGTCTTATTTTAAGTCAGTAAATTTGTAGTAATTTGTTACAGCAGCAATAGGAAATTAATACACTAATCCTCTTCCTACACCAGGATCCATATCACTCAAGCCAAGCTACTCCCTCTCCCACCTGGGGCCCCTTCTATCTCCTCTGGACTTCCAACTTGACATTTCTTTTCTTTTTTTTTTTTGCTATTCTCCCCAAATCCCCCCAGTATATATTTGTATATTTAGTTGTGGGTCCTTCTAGTTGTGGTATGTGGGACACTGCCTCAACATGGCCTGATGAGTGGTGCCATGTCTGCGCCCATGATCCGAACTGCAGAAACCCTGAGCCACCAAAGCAGAGCACAGGAACTTAACCACTCAGCCACGGGGCTGGCCCCCAACTTGACATTTCTAACTAACCTCCCCACAGGCTTCTACCAATTGTTTCCTTGGCATTCCTTCACTTTCTGCTGTTTCCTGGCCTCTTCCAGATCTGCATCATCCTCTAACCTGAGGGTTCTTAACTTTAACTACATGTTACAATCACTTGGGTGAGGGATGGTGGGAAGGACAGTTTGTAAAAAATATTGAAGCCCCAGCCACGACCAATTAAATCAGACTCTCTGGAGGTGGGGCTCAGGTCATTGCTAAAGCTCCCCAGGTAATTCTAATGTGCATCCATCATTAAGAACACTTGCCAACTTGTTGCTCAGGGTTATCAAACATTTACAGGCATAAGAATCACCTGGTGAACTCAATATAGATGCCAGGGCCTCAGGCGCAGAGAGTCTGGTTCAACACATCTGATACTCAGTTCTTGCTTTTCTAACAAGCTCCTCAGAGGTTCAGATGCAGGTGGCATTTGGAACTTTAAGAGATATTTCCACAGCCCTCTGTCTGCTCCCTCCCCAGGAGACTCAACTGATTAATAGGATGAGTTCCTTAGATCAATGATTCTCAATCTTTGATGAAAATCAGAATCACCTAGGGAGCTTGCTAAAAATACATTTGCCCAGACACCAAACTGGTTTTTTTTAACCAGGTTCTGGTTAACAAGCTCCTCAGGTGGTTCATATGCATACTGAAGTCTGAGAATCAATGCCCCAGATCAGTGGTTCTCAAACCTAAGTATATAACAGAATCATCTGGAGTGCTTGTTAAAACAGATTGCTGGGCCCTGTCTCTACAGTTTCTGTTTCAGTAGATGTGGTTCAGGGCCTAATAATTTGCACTAACAAGTGCCAGGTTATGCTGAAGTTGCTGATTTAAAGACCATACTTTCTAATCACTTTAGATTGATGTTCCGAGCAAAGTGTTTATCCCACCCTGTGTCTCTATCCATCCTTTCTCCTCATTCTCTCAGCCACGAAAGAGCCCAGCTGAGGAGAAAGGACTGAGGCAAGTGCCTGAGGGAGTGTTGACTCGAGGGGGCTACAAGAGCTCCCTTAGAGATGGACTTCTGGTAAGCTTACCGCTAGGACATCCTGGCATAATTCTAATAGCTCGCCAAGTCCAGGGATGGTGGCCAAATTCCAGTGGAGGATAAAAATGATCTGATCAATAGCTGTTTACTCCACATATACATCAAGCCTCACTAGGACTCAAAGCCTAGAGCTTCCCTGGCAGAGCCTCTAAGCCTATGGTGGTGAAGGGTATACAGATGCAGTGAGGAATAAGAGAAAATCTGAGGTTGGAGCTGACCCTTGACACCAAGCTAATTAGGGTAAAAGCCAAACTGGAGCTATAGAGTGCTGCTCACCAACAGCATTGACCCCAGCTTGTACATATGCTCTGGGGAGAGAACTAAAGAGATCACAGAGTGAGGATGGGGAAAGCCACGTGAGAGAGGAAAGTCATTCCTTTTCCTTTATATCAAGAAGGAGTGAGAAATTAAGGGCAATTGGAAAACCATAGAAAAGGGGGATGGGGGGATTGGGCTGGGAACCCCACCAGCCAGAGTTCTTACAAAATCTGCTTTATTCTCACACCCTGAATGCAGAACTTTGTTATGTGCTAACTGCATATGATCTGCTCAAACATCAGAAACCACGTCTCAGTCCTAGGAAGTCAGAAGGTGAAAAGCCAGATCCAGCGTCTGCTGATCCCCTTAAACATACCACAGACTCAGCTGCTAATTCACTGACAGTGCATCACAGGACTGGGACATTTTGGAGAAGTTCCTAGAGTCAGAACCACAGTCACAGGGCTGAATAGACCTAGGGTATTTAGTTAGCGAACAATCAACTCCTCCAGGTTTGAATGACATCACCACTTGGTGATTATGGTGATGGGCAAGTTCTCCAGTTGAGTGGACAGAGTCACTGAGGCCACCAACAGGTCTAGCTTGCCCTGTAAATACTGATTCCAAAAATTCCACCAGTAGTAATTCTAGCTTGGTCAACTACCTACTAGATATGGCTTTAGGGAAATCACTTATGGTAGAACTTCAGTTTCTCACCTGTAAAATTATGCAGTATCTTGCCTGTCTGAAGGCAGGAGGCTAAACTAAATGACACTTCCTTCTCCTTCTTCTACCCCCAGCCAGTCACCAAGTCTATCTGGTCTTCACAAAATCTTCTGTATCTGTACCCTCCCCTCCCACCCCACTACCACTGCCCTGATCCAGACACTCTTCAGCTCTCACCTGGCTAATTGTAATTGTCTCTGAACTGGTTTTCCCCACCCATAGTTTCACCTAGGCCAAGAATCTTTTTTTTTTTTAAAGATTGGCACCTGAGCTAACAACTGTTGCCAATCTTCTTTTTTTTCTTTCTTCTTCTTCTCCCCAAAGCCCCCAAATACATAGTTGTATATTCTAGTTGTAGGTCCTTCTTGTTGTGCTGTATGGGACGCTGCCTCAACATGGCCTGAGGAGCAGCGCCATGTCCACACCCAGGATGTGAACAGGGAAACCCTGGACCGTCAAAGCAAAGCGCGTGAATTTAACCACTCAGCTACGGGGCCAGCTCCCTAACGATCTTCTTTTAATCAGTCTTTCACACTGCTGTCACATGTTTCAAACTTTTTAATGACTCTCCATTACAATAAAGTCCAAAGTCCTTCATATGGCAGACAGGGCCCTCTAGGACCTTGGGTTCCAGCTCTCACCAATCCCACGAGCCAAATTGCCTCTCCAAAGCTGGTCCTATACCCCATCCACTTGAACAACCTGCAGTTCCTTGAGTGCCCCATGCCTCCTCCTTCCTCTTTACCTTTGCACATGCTCTTTCCTCTGCTCAAAGTGTCATTTCTTCCTTCCATATTTGCCCTTCAAGACTCCACTCTTAGGGCTCCATTCCCATCTTGCACATCTTCCTCATAGCAGTGCTCTCACAGTATTCACCGGTGTGTCTGTTCCCCTAATGGACCTTTAGCCCACTGAAGCTAAGACTGAGGCTTTAATCTCCATATGCAATACACAGCAACATGCCAGGCCAATGACCAGCTCTCAATAGTGTTTGTTGAATGAAAGCGTGAAGGATGAATCAATGATCAATGAATATCTTGGGGCCTCTCCCAGCCCCCAAACCTCAATAACTTGGCCTGAGTGCCCTTCCTTTAGAAGTCCTTTTAAAAAATGCAAACCTCCTTGGACTGGTAGCATATTAAAGTTAATGAGTTATTTAGACCTAACTAGGTGATCAGGCAGAACAAGGGCAACAAAAAAATGCCGGAGGTAAAAAGGTATAAAGGTAAGGGTGGAGAGGGCACCAGAGACAGACTCTACCTACATTTCCTTTTAAATGCAAATAATACTATCTCAAATGTACATACAATTTACAAAGAACTTTCACATACTTTATCTATGATGCCTCAATCCAGAAAGGTAAGTTGGATGAGTGTTATCATTAACTACATTACACATATAAGGCTTGGAGAGATTTGTAATACCGTAGGAAACAGCTTATGACAAAATAGTCAAAAGAAAAGGGTAAGGTACAAAATTATGTATAGAGTTTGAACACAAGTATGTAAAAAAGAAGCAGACAGAAAAAAATGGAAAGAAATACATCAGAATGCATTTGTTCAATAAATATTTGTTACATGTCTGCCATATTCTAGACCTCCTGCTGGGTGCTGGGCATACAGTGGTGATCAAAAACACCCTGTCCCTCCTGGAGGTTACAATTTGGTGGGAAAAAGCAAACATTAATCAAATAATGATGCAGCAAGTGTAAAATTGCAGCACTGATAGGTGCATCAAAGAGTATATAGCACAATGAGACTGTAGACGAAATAGGAGGATCTTATGCAGATACAGGCAGCCCAGGGAAGCCCATTTCTTCCCTTGAAGAAATGAGCTCTGAAGCGTGAGAAGAACTTAACTAGTCAAAGACTGTCAGAAAGAAAGTCCCAGGCAAAAGGAACATCACGAATAAGGGCTCTGTGGTGAGAGAGGGACCAATGAGTAAGAGAATGACTGAAGAGAGGAAGACTGGAAGAGCTTGGTCCCACGTGGAGCTAGAACCGAGGTTGGGGCCTGACCGAGCCCCAGTCAGCCAGCCATTTTTAAATAGCAATGGGAGTCATTAAGCACATTTGTATTTTCTAAGGACTTCTCACTTTAGGTGAGCAGAATGGATTTGTCAGGGTGTGGGAGGGAGTGGAGAAAGAGACAGAGTCAATGCGGGAGGCCTCTTGGGAGTCTGCTGTGGTAGTCAAGGCAAGAGTTCATGGTGGTTTGGGTTCAACTAATGGTGGTGGTAAAAATGGAGAGAAATAGATGACTTCAAGAGCTATTAGGCAAATTGCCAGAATTTGGTGATGGATGGGATGAGGCAGGTGAGAGGAGAGAAGCATTAGGATGATTCCTAGGTTTCTGCATGTGAATGGAGGTGGTGCCATGATCTGAGACAGAGTGAAGGAAGAAGTCCATCAGTTTGGGACCTGAAGATACAGCCAGTTTGGGGCAGATTGAGTTTGAAATGCCCTATGTGCGACAACCAAAAGGGGGTGGCAAGTAGACAATGGAAAATAAGGGTCTGGAGCTCAGAGGAGAGGTCTGGCTGGAGATGAGCATTTGTAAATCAGTTGTTTATGGTGATAATTTAAGGCTGGATGTGAATGAGACTGCTTGGGAGAAAGTTTAGGCTGTGAAGAGGAGAAGGTCTAGGATCAGGTGTTGGAGAGCCCAACATTCCAGGCTAAGTAGAGGAGGTTGTTGAGACTGTGAAGGAGACTCAGAGATGTTAACAATTGCTGTGGAATGCTGTGGGAGCACTTTACTTTTATAGCTACTTTTACAATTGGGTGGAAGTTTTTAGGTAAGAGAGAAAAAACCCACTTTTTATAGTTCCTTGACCTTAATTAACTTTCTGGGTTTTGGAAAAAAGTACTTGAGGGCAAGAGGTGGTATTCAAAATATGTAACTAGCAGGACTTCAGAGTACCAGCACTTTGGTGGGCAGCTGGAGGAGAGAGGGGTCTCTCTCAGACCTGCTGTGTCAGGCATTAACCCTTTGGTTGGTGGGTCATGAAGAAATGGAGAAAGACTGGGCAGCAGGGGGCTACAAGGAGGGGATCTTGGCACAGCAGCTATTTAGTGATTGAGCAGTACTGGTGCCTGCTGCTGAGTATCAGCCCTGTCTAAGGGTCCTCACCAGCTGGATCCCACCAGCTCCTTCCCCCACTACTCTCTGCCTGTTCATTGCCCCCCAAACTCTTTTCTCTATCACGGCAGTTTATTCGTTATTTCTTGAGAACATCCTGCCTTTTCACGCCTCCGTGATCTTCCCCATGCCTAGAATGGCTTTCTCCTCCTCCTTTGGCAAGTTTCTTTGCATCTTTGAAGGCCCAGGTAAAATATCACCTCCTCTGTAAAGTCTTCCTTGATTTCCCAAGGCAAAATTAATTGCTTTCACATCATTGTTTCATGCACTTTATACATGCTTTCATTATAGTATTTATCACTTGAACTTTGGTCATGATTCTGTCTCCTTTGCAAAGTTGTGAGCTCTTGAGAACTTGGACTACGTCCCATTCATTCTTATATCCTCAGCATTCAAAACAGTGCCTGATGTTTAGTACTTAAAATTTTATTTTAGAGTTTGTTGAATGACTCTCAATGGGACTACAAGGTCAGAAGGGGGCCTAGACTATCTTTTCTCCCAATTTTCTATTTAAAACTCAGCAACAGTACCGACACATGCTACAACATGGATGAAACTGGAAAACATTACAGCAAATGAAAGAAGTCAGTCACAAAAACCGACATATTATATGATTCTATTTATATGAAATGTCCAGAATATGGAACTCATAGAGACAGAAAGTAGAGTGGGATTGGGGAGGAAAAGGGAGTGAGTGCTAATGGGTGTGAGTTTCTTTTTACGTGATGAAAATGTTCTAAAATTGGTTGTGGTGGTAGTTGCACAACTCTACGAACATACTAAAAATCATTGAGTTGTATACTTTAAATGGGTGAATTGTATGGTATGTGATTTATATCACAATAGTACTATTATTTAGAAAACACCTCAGCAACTCCTCTCACTGTGTCTGGTTCAAAGGGAAGTCTCAAACGGTTGCTGCCAAAGAGGAAGGTGGACATGCTGGGGGTGTGTGGAGGGGTATATGCAGGGATGTGGTTGCTGTGGGGAGTCAGCTTGGGCAAGCAGAGCACAAGTGGAAATCTAGTTGAGACCTGATAATAGAATGGGCCAGGGAATATTTCGGAAGGAGGGGTTCTGGTGAAAATGGAAACCACTTCAATGAAACCAGGTTTCAGCAAAAAAGTCTGAGGTTAGCTTGAGAAGGGTGAAGTTTTACTTTGAAACTGGTGGCTGAGCATGCTCTCCTCACTTGGCCTGGGAATCTTTTTTTTTTTTAAAGATTTTATTTTTTTCCTTTTTCTCCCCGAAGCCTCCCAGTACATAGTTGTATACTCTCCGTTGTGGGTCCTTCCAGTTGTGGCATGTGGGACGCTGCCTCAGCATGGTTTGATGAGCAGTGCCATGTCTGCACCCAGGATTCGAACCAACGAAACACTGGGCTGCCTGCAGTGGAGAGCGCGAACTTAACCACTCGGCCACGGGGCCAGCCCCTGGCCTGGGAATCTTTTAAGAAGAAAAAATTATAATCTAGGCCAGGGTTGAAATTCGGATACACTTAGCCTAGAAACCCAGCATCCCTGAAGTAGGGAGTGTGAAAGGAGGGCTGCTCTCCTTTCCCCAGGCTGGGCCCTGCTGAGAGGTCATATGTTATAGTGCTGGGCCTGCACACTCTGGAGCCCACTGCCTGAGTCTGAACCCTGGCTCTGCCACTTACCAGCTGCATTGCCTTGGGCAAGTCAGTCAATCTCTCGGTGCCTCCATTTTCTCTACTGTAAAATGGGGCCAATGATAGCATAGGATCGTTGTGAAGATGAAAGCAGCTAATATGCGAAGAATTTAACAGGGGCCGGCCCCGTGGCTAAGTGGTTAAGTTCGTGCCCTCCACTTTGGCGAACCAGAGTTTCTCCAGTTCGGATCCTGGGCGTGGACATGGCACCACTTATCAGCTCATGATGAGGCTGTGTCCCACATAACACAACCAGAGACACTCACAACTAGAATATACAACTATGTACTAGGGGGCTTTGGGGAGAAGAAGGAGAAGGAGGAGGAGGAGAAGAAGAAGAAGAAGAGGAGGAGGAGGAGGAGGAGGAAGAGGAAGAGGAAGAAGAAGAAGAAGATTGGCAACAGTTGTTAGCTCAGGTGCCAATCTTTAAAAAAGAAAAAAGGAATTTAACAGTGTCCAGGACACAGTGAGCACTAGAAGAAAGCAGTCCCTAAAGTGATTGACAGGGTAGTATCTGGAGCCATGAAACTGGTTGCTGGAGAAGTGGATGATCCCGGCCAGCCCCAGTGAGGTCTACAGGAATCAGGGAAGAGATAGCAGCTGGCTGGGGGTTGGGGGTGGTGGCTGGGAAATGGTCTGTAGAGTTAGCGTGCCATTGCTCAATCCCGCCAGTGGGGCTCATACTTCCTGTTTTCAGTGTCTGTGAGCCCTGATGCTGGAGCTGCTCATGTTGGAACAAGATCTTTCTTGGCCCCTGGGGGGGAACACAGAGGCTGAGCAGCAACTCAGCCTGGGCTGGGCCTCTTAGCTTCACATCACGCCTTTTCTTTCCTGGCAAGTTTCAGCCCCTACAAAACATACCAATGTAATCCTGAGGAGGAAGAGGGGAGGAGGTTCCCATTCAATTCCACAGAAATTTACATCACTTTGTAATAACAGCCACTGTATTTGTGCCTTTTCTAGGTGCCAGGATAACGCCAAGAGACTTATGAACTCATGAATCTTTATCACAGTCCTGGGAGGCAGATATTATCTCTTTTTCACAGATGAGGAAACTGAGGCATAGAGAGGTTAAGAGTCTTTCCCAAGTCACACTGCTTGTATTAGAGCCAGGATTCTAGTCCAGCTCACCTGACTCCAAAATCCATGCTCTGAACTACTGCATCATACTGAATAAGACAACATGCTAGATTGTGGGGATTAAAAATCAGATCCTTGCCCTCCAGGGGCCCATGGTCTAGGGAAGCCCGGAGACCTTGCACCCCCAAACCCCACTCAGAAAACTGAGTGTTCACGCGGAGAACACATGTTGACAACATCTTGAATTTTCTGGGTCCTTCACATAATCTGGCCAATGTCCCCAAAGGATCTCAATCAGGGGTGATAATCAGAAACATCTGGGGAGCTTTTCTACCATCACAATACGCGGCACTAGCCCTGACCTGATCACAATCTCTGTGGGTGGAGCATAGGCTTGTTTATATTTTTAAAAGGTTCTCAAGTGACTTGGTTAAGAAACACTGCCAAAACCCATCAACATAGCTTGGAAATTCCAATATTTTGGCATCCTACCTATATCTCCTGGCCTGCCTTCTATACCCCAGTTCTTCAGAAGCTGATATCTGGTTCAAAATATATGGTCACCTCCATTAGGATATCACCCAGCTTTAGATTCTGAGCCCCCTGATGTTAGGGATAGCAATGGCTGGTCACAAGCTCCATTAACACACTGAGAAAACTCAGCACCAGCCCCATGCACAGATGATGGGAAATTACATTCTGTTCCCTGAATGCTGCAGACTCAAGCTGAGCTGGTTTTAGATCAGCAATTTTCACTCAGGCAGATATTCTCCTTGGTTGAGGTCAGCCAAGGATTGTTGGGGTGGAGTGAAGAGAATATGGTGGGACTAATCCTAAAGAGGATCACTGTGTACAGTTGTATCAGATATACACTGCACAAAGGAAGCAGGCTGAGGACGGAATTGGGAGTTGACACCCAGCCTGCACACCATTTAGCAAGCCCTGGGGCCCTGACTTGGGGCATCTTTTTGTACATTACGTGCTTCGGAGGGCCTTCTCTACAATTCTCCTAGCCTCTACTTCTCAAAGCCCCATTAAGTCCAGAGATGCAGCTCCACAAGAGACTCTGGGGTACATGCCACCACCGTCATGTTCTACTTTCTATGCTCTCCAACTCCCTCCCATACAAGCACCAGGGAAGAGACAAAGTCTTCAGAAAATCACATTTTATTGATCGTCTTTATTCAAAATTACAAAAATAGATATAAATAAAAACAGCAGAATATAATTATTAAATATTCAGTGTACAGGAGTGGTCCTCACCCCATTCAGTGAGGACTGGACGAACTCCGCTAGAAGGTCAGAGGGCATAACTGGCCAAGAAAGGGACATCTGTGTGAAAGTGAAATGGAGACATCTACTGCTGGTCACAGGCCACAACCCAGAATGACACATTCATAGGCATCATCAGGTAGGGGACCCAAGAAGCCCCAGGAATGACCCATGACCTCTCCAGACAGACTGTTCTATGTGGCATCATAGTTCATATAGTTTAGGGAAATATCTAGACTTGCAGTCAGACACAGGAATACATTGGCTCACACTGATACTCACAGTCCATGCACACATGTGCAAACATACACACACACATATAATATTACCTGATACATTCATGGAATGCCAGAGCCCTTCTCTCAAGTCATTAGTGTCTCTACTCCCTAAACCACTGTTCCCACACCAGCCAAGCTCCCTCAAGAGACCTCAGTTTTGTTACACTTCCTAATTTGGAAATTATTCATTTCCCAACAGTGTACCTCATGAATGCCCACTGTTGGGGGAGCTAGGTCTCCTTCCATCCATACACAGAAGATGCCACTTTTAACTCCAGGAGGCTTTAATCCAGAAAAAGACAAACTACTGGTCAATACCATCCTGGGTCAGGACCATCCCTCCATCCTGGCCGGGGGGAGCTAGGCACCCAGCACCTAGGCTTATCCGAGGGTAAAGCTATTGTCGCTCATCCTCATGGGCAGCACAAGTAAAACCATCTTTGCAGAGCCTATGTTCCTCAGTCTCTCCCTGTATAGCTGGTGCAGGTGGCCCTACTGCAAAAATCACAGTTAGCATGGGAGGGTGGTGCCCTTCTCCTCCCTTGGCTCCCCAGGTCCTCTCAGAGGGCTAGGCCATTCTCTTCCCCAGTGTGAGTGCGGATCCAGGGCAGGAAGCGTGAGACCCTCGTGTAGACGCCTGGCTTGTCCTTCATGGCACATCCACGGCCCCAGCTCACAATCCCAGTCAGAGTCAGGCGGCCTTGGACGGAGCAGACCAGGGGGCCCCCAGAGTCTCCCTATTAAGCCAAAGATGCAAAGTGAGCCCTGGGAGAAGTGAGGAGGGGGCCATCTGATCCCACCACCCAATCATGCCTAAGAGAGAAGGGATTTTCCTAGAGTCAAAGCGCTTAGGGACTCCCCATTTCCTACCACATCAAGTTTAAATCCTCTGCTTGGCTTTCAAACCCTATAATCTGCCACTATTCCAGCTACATTCTCAGACCCTACTTCTTCCCATTCTAGAATATGCTGTGCTCATTCTTATTTTTTTATCTTTCCAAGATCCGCTTTCCTTTCTTCTTTTTGCTTCCTCAAATTCCCATTGAATCACATTCTCTTTAACGTCCCCCTAGTGTGACCACCCAGTTGGCACTCACCTTCCTCTCCTAATCATCTGATATAATTCACATCACACCCTGAGCACTGAGTTGTATTTTTCTCTATTGTTTTCTCTTTTTTATGGTCTTAGTCCCCCTCCCTCCCCTAGTCTGAAGTACCTAGCACAGAGCCAGGCTCATGACAACTGTTTGATAAACACATAAGGATTGGTTTAAACCTTTTAAGACCCAAGCTCCCCATTCTGGCTTCTTGGGGCTTTGGCTGGAGAAAGGCTTCCCAAAGCTGACAGGGATGGGCCCAGGAGCCCTGGGGAGATGGGGAGATGATGGAGAGAGACACTTGGAACTCTCACCTGGCAGGAATCTGTTTCCCACTGCGGGTCAGCAGCACACAGCATTTTGGTGGTGACTTCAGAGCCATAGTAGTGGGGCTGCTGACATTCCTGGTGGGAAACCAGCTTCACAACAGTCATTTTCAGCTGCTCTGGATAGAGATAGTCAGCTAGATGGAAGAAACAGGAGGAATTTATGTTAAGATGTATCTGTCCAGCCTTCCCACTGGGACTTTCTGCTAGGGAGGGGACCAAAAATCATCCCTAACAGGGAAAACCCTTATTCTTTTCCCACCCAAATCTGAACCTTAACCCCACCTATAGCCCCTCACCTCCCATCTATTTACCTTTATGACCCGTCATTCTGTAAACAATGCTCCCTACTCTGTTCCTGGACCCATCTGCTGCCTCCATGGTGCTCCCATCTCTATCTCCATACTCCTCCCTTGATCAAGCTGAGCTCATGTCTAGGTTACAAGTGACTTCTAGGTCACTGCTAGGTTACATTCCCCCAGGACACTCAGGCAGCCCCAAATATCACTTACTGGAATTCTGTTTTCCAAAGCCAGTGATCTCACAGCTTGTGCCAAAACGGGCATCACCATACATTGGGGGCAGGCAGATGGTCTGTATGGACCGGGACGGCTGTGCACACTGGCCTGTGCTGGAACTGATCTTCAGCAAGGCTGGGGGAGGGGAAAAGGGTTAGGTGATCACCATCTCTCCCCTCCAAATGCTGAGGGAGTAGCTGTCTATCCCTAGGTCAGTTAGGGTCAGGGGTCATCCTGGGAGATCTGCTGGTAGCTTGTCACCTGAAACAAGCCTCCCCTGTCCCATGCCTCAAGAGCTTTGTTCCAGCTGCTGACAAAAGCTTGGACAGCCAAGGATGCTGCATACAACTATATGGGTTTTTTCTGCAAAAAGTCCTGGCTGAGGTAGCTGGGCTAAAATCCAGCCCAAAGCTCTCTCCAACTTCTATATCCTGGACAGACAGAGGTTGCATCTCATCCCAGCCCAAGCCATATGCCCCTGGGGCCATTGCCGCCCAAGGGGGCTACCTGTTTGGAAATTCAGGAACTTTACAGAGGAGCACCAGGCCCCTCGTATATGTCACTCTGAACCCTTCTCCACCACTCCCTTTGTTGTGTAAAGCAGGGTCCTCAAGTTCCCCTACAACCTCAACCTCCTACCTGAGTCTCTTCTTGCACCCCTCTTCCCCCAGCCATCATCATTATGGCAGATGAGGGCTTTCCACTCACCAATATCGTTGTGGTGGGCGAGTGTGTCAGCACTATAGTCCTCATGCAAGATGAGCTTTTCCACCTCAAACTTCATCTCCCCGGGCGAAGTGGAGCTAAGCCTTGACCGACCCAGGTAGACAATGTAGTCCTCCTTCTTCGGGTAATTACTGCGGGAGGGAAGGTTTGTCACACAGTGTGATCTCATGAGATCCTGTCACTTTTCCCTCCCCACCACCTCAGAGCATGACTTGTTCCCAAGGCCGTGGGCTGCATGGAGTGGGGCTGAGGGAGCAGAATTGAAGTGGAATCCTTTGCTGGGAAAGAGGAAGAGATATGTTTGGGGTAGGGCGGCGGGTCAGGGAGAAGAGACAGAGGGACGTACATGAAGCAGTGTGTGGCGCTGAGCACCCAGCAAGGACTGATGAGGCTGCCACCGCACACATAGGTGACAGAGCCTCCACGGTGCCTCCTATAGATGGCTGCAAACCACGGCTGGTTCTCAGTGGTGGTGAATTCTCCCCCAATAATCTTAAAGCGGGGCCTCAGAGCCTTCTGGCCACACTGGAACTCTGCTTTTTCCGGAGGAGAGGAGGGACTTTTTCCTGGAGGAGAAAGAGAGGGATGTCTTTGGGAGGCAGGCAGGATAAAGTATCCCTTTCCTTGTCCTCTGACCTCCCAGTTTTTCAAGGCCTAGCAGGCCTCTATCCTCATCCCTCCTGTGATGGGATAAGGGGCCATATGCGTTTATCCCCTTCCGCCCTACCTTCATAAACAGGCCAGTGACACTCACCAAAAGAGCAGTCGTGCACCATGCACTCTTGGACAAGCTGCTTTAGGCCAACCTGCACATAGCACCAGGGCCTTCTCTGATTGTCTGGGTTCCTGGCAACACAGAGGGTAGAGGGTATCATTCCAACCCTGAATGCCTTTCCTGCATCCTCCCCTCCAGGGAAGAGTCAACCAGAGGCCTTGCTTTTCTCATGCTATGGCCAGCACTCTGGAAGCAGGAGGGAACAGTAACAAGGGTTTCCGCGAGGCCCTTGCTGCCCCCACCTCACCTGCAGTAATTGTGTTTCCCCAGGCCCAGCTGAAGGGCATCAGGTCTGTGTGCATGGTACGTTTTCAGAAGGACAGTGGCAGAGTTCCACTCCAGGCAGGGCCGGCCCATGATGTCAGTTTTGGCCTTCCCTCGGTAAGAGTGACCATTCCCTTCATAGCAGGTTTTTGATGTATCTGTGGAAGAATGTGAGGATGAGAAAATATTAGAAAAAGGAGGAAGTTTAAATAGGCATTTTAGAGACCCTGTCAGGCCTCACATGATTATAGGCCTGGGAGAAAACACTAGAAAAGGGTCTCCTTCCATCTTCATCTCACATTCATGCAGCCACAGTTTCATGAGATGGTGTGTGTTTGACTATGTACATCACATAGGGATAAATATGTCCCTCACACCACCTCCAGCTCCTAACTCCTGCCTGTTCTTGCATCCCACCCATCTCTCCCTGCCCCTAAATCTCTGGTGTCCCCTCCTCCCCAGTTAGAGTCAGGATCCCCATACCTATCTCACAATGTTCCCCTTGGAATTTCTTTGGGCAGTTGCATCGCTGAATGTTGGAGAAGAACTTGTAGGACACACATGTTCCTCCATTCAGACAGCCACAGTTCGCTGGAGAGCACAAAGGTTAGGGGTATAAGAAAAGAGTGTGGGAGGAGGCAAGGGGGGAGCCAGCCCTTCAGCCTGGACAGGAAGGGTTGCCCCCTGAGTCTTTTCCAAGATGTCTGTGCAGCCAGATATTGCGCAAGGGATGGATACTCACATGCACTGGACGCTGGATGAAGTTCATGGCTGCCCTGGAAGAGATGGGAGGGAAAGGGGGAAGTTCACTAAAGGTCCAATGCTCCTGGGACTCCAGGGTGTGGATAAACTGGCCCCAATCCCAAAACTCACCCTTCCCTCCAGCTCCCTCTCTCCTCGCTCTGTTCATGTCTAAGTAGCCCTCAGATGGAAGATCATAGATTTCCGGCAGGAAGAAATGGATTGACTCAAGCAAGCTTCACATATCAGGTGCCAGCAGGCTGGGGTAGTCCCTGCGGTTTCTTCCTCCCTTGCCCGCAAGTGCGGACTCCCCTGGTTCTCAAGGCCCCCTCTGCCACACCTGTCCTATTTTCCTGGGAGGGTCTGACCCTGCTGTTGATGGAATTCAGAGGACTCCGGTTCCCTATACAGCCCCCTTCCCCCGGCGCTGTTCAGGGGTCCTGCAAACCCCGCCGCCATAAGTCAAAGCAGGGAAGCCACTCACTTCGGAGTCGCTCACGACCAGAGTCCAGAGGAGCACGCAAGCCAGCAGGATTCCCATGGTGGCGAGGCTGGGGCTCTAGACAGCTGCTCTGCAAGGAAAGGAGAAGTCAGGGGAAGAAGCGGAGGAGCGAGAAGGCGGGCGGGGTGGGTTACTGCAGTTCACGGCAGGAGTCCCGAGGTCCCTTGTGGGGCGAGCCCGCAGTGACCAGGCTCTCCAGGCTCGGCCGTCTCTCCTCTCTCGGGCATCGGGGGTCCCGACGCCGCCTGGACCAGCACCCGCACGGCACGGACACGGGCAGCGGTGACTCGGCCGCTGCCGCCGCTGAGCCGGAGCAGCCGGGGTAGGGGGAAGGGAAGCCAGCAGAACAGGACCGCGGCGCATTCGCCCTGCGCTCTTGGGGCGGCGTGCACTCACCGGCGGCTGCGGCGAGAGCACTGCGGGGCCGGAACGGCGGGGGCAGGTTGACTCTGACACTTGGCGGGGCTCCGGGGCTCCAGTCTCCGCGCTGTGCTGCTAGCCAGCGGCGCGTGCTCTATATTAGGACTCGCCCAGCCTGGCCCCGCCCCAGCCCAAGATCGCCCTTCCCACTCCCTTCCCTCCTCTTCCCTGGAGCCCCGCGCGACGTCGACCCCGCGTCCTTCCTCAGCCTTGACTGAGTGTGAGGGGCAGCGCGGTCCCTGGCGGAGGGGACGAGCCACGTCTGAACTGAGGGATCTAGAGGCATCTAAATTCACCGCCCCCTCCTCCCATTTACCTGCCCCGGGCCCCGCCCCAGTGCCGGGCTCCGAAGTGGAGAGAGGAGCGGAGGTCCCGGGATTCTCTCCCGTTACAGCTCTGATGATTCCCCACAGATCCCCTAAGTCAGCTTTTCTCCAGCCTTTTCACACTCGACCCCCAACTACCTGGGAGGATGATTCCCACCCTAGGTATATAGGGGCATAGTCCGCATTCATATAGCTATGAAGTCTCTTTCTCAACCTGAAAATGCACGTGACTCTCACTGAAACACAGACAAACCCCCTGCTAATAGGGGCTGCTTCTGTCGAATACCGGCTACACACAAATCGTCAACGCAACCAGCAGATAAGACAAAGCTAAGTTTATTGCTTACCGCGGTTAGGGAGTTTGGTCGTGGGGGACCAGAGAGGGTAGGTAAGGTCGCATGTTATTGAGAATTTGCAGTTTAAGGGTGGTCTTTGCAAGTGTGGGCTTGATAAAGATTAGATAAGGGTCATGATATAATATTGTAGGATTGTGAGAACAAGGTCTTAGGGCACAAACTGTTCATGCTTTCTGTTGAAGTGTTGATGGGTCTTTCAGGAAGTTCCTACAATGAGCAACCCATTTATTTGCTTGGGCCGGGGTATAGTTAGTTAATAAAGACAATGGAATAGTAAAGCGTTATTAATGTAGACAGTAAACTGTGGAGGGGTAGGAAGTTCTGTTTTCACCTCTGAGGAGAAGAATTAGGGAACTGGAGGACAAAAATGAGAAGAAGTTTTATTTTTCACTGTATGCCCTTTTACACTGTATAAATTTTTGAAAACACGTCCTTGTATCATCCATTCCAAAAAGATGATTACAGATTTCTGAATGCATGTGTATTTAGTATTCTACTTCATCATACAGCCTTGTTTCTAATAAGATTAAATAATTGCTTATCATAAGATTGGCCTCCAGAAAGACAGACCATGTGTAAAGGACTCCACCCATTCTTCCTGCCTGATGGCGAGTGCACATATCTGTGTACACAAGCACATGCACACACACATGCACACGCACATATCCCTCAGGCATAAAGGAGCTCAGCAGGAACTCTGAGGTTCAGTCACCCACATCCCTTTTGCCTAGTGTTGGGAACCAGAGCTTGAGGTCACTTTGATTCCACGTAGCAAGACTGTCTCCCTTAATGGGAGGGGAGGAGACTGAGTCCCTATAACTCATTAGAGGCTCACAGCCAGGCCCAAGGTTTGGTCCCTCTCACTGACTAGGCCTACAGCATTTTGCTGTCTAGCAAACTTGGACCTTGGTTCTGCATCCACTTGAAGGCGGCAGGAAGAGGTCAGGGAGAGTGCCAGGAAGGAGGAAAGCCTCTTTGCTCTGCTCGGGCCAGAGGTTTCAGGACGCGGGCCTCTGTCTGGGGAAAGTACAAGTTAACCTTCCAGCTTTCAGGAGGCAGGTGACCCATCGTCCTCCAGAGAGAGTTTTTCTGTGCCAGGCTGAGCTGCCACTTCCCAGGGGATGGACTGAGTCAGAGGTACTACAGGCCTGAGACCTGGCCTCTCTACTTCCTCTAGAAGACTGTGACATGTTTTGTTTAGATTTAGAACCCATTAGTTGTAAACAAACGTGATCAAAATGTAAACAGAGATGTTGCAGCCTGAGGACTTACCCCGAAACTCCTAGGTTAGTTATCAGGAAATTCCCAGCAGTCGCATGAATCACAGAGCTCCCCAGCAGCTCTCATGACTCCAGATTACTTGGCTGGAGGCTGTCATGCTGATTCTCAAGAGCAGGATGACTTCATTTCCTCCTGGTCAAAGAGGCTTGGAGACCGTTATGCAGCGTGACAATCTCTTCCCTCTCCTTCCCCCTGCGGCCTCTTCACCTGGTTGAACAATTCTAAAGCCTCTAACTCTTCGTAGAACTTCCTTTTCATTCTGTGATCTTTGGCGCTCTCTAAAATCTCTGTGTCTGTCTTTTGGTACACAGTCTGTGCTAGTCTTTCAATCCTTTGAGAGCAGAGATCACATCTTAAGTAACTTTGTCTCTCCCTCAGCACTTGGTGCGTGCCTTGTTCACGCAGGTGCTTTATTATAAATGAATCGGGAACAAGGGGGAACAGAGGGCTTTGGGGCATCCTGGAAGTTTCCCTCCTCTTTGTCTTTTTTTCTTGCCATAAAAAATAGTCCTGGCATCGTTTCTGTCTTGTGCTTAAAAGCACTTTGATATAAACTATTCCTCTTTAAACTCACAACTGCCGTATGATATAGCTGAGAATTTTTATTCCTATTTTGCAGAGGAAGACAATGAGGTGGAGAGAAGATACACAGTTGATGAGTAACAAAGCCAGCACTAGAACCCAGGTTTTCTGATCTTTGTTCCCTTGCTCTATACCTCACAGCTTCCATAAGAGAAAGGTACAAGACAGAATGCTGTGCAGAGAAGGGCCAGCTGATGTAAGATATTCCAGCTCAGGAGAGTCCTCTTCCTGGCTTTGGAGACCTTCTAGAAACACTCCTCAGACTATGGGCTCCGAGCTTCTGGGAGGTTCTTGCTGTAAGATGAGTTAGTTGCTTGTCTGAGTTCCAGGAACTAACTTGGAGGTCTAGGCTATCTGAAGTTTCTATCAAGGATAAGAGAAAAAGGAACTGAATGTTTGTGACTTCGTTCTGTTCCTGACTCTCAGTGTAAAGCCACCAGCTCCCTGCCTCTGTGTCTCAGGAATCCAGACCTTCAGAGTTAGATGTGACAACAGAGACTAATGGAGGGGCCCCTTTTCCTGGAGCTGCTCATAAAAGGGCAGGCAGATGCCAGGTGGGCAAGGAGGACCAGGATGTCCAAAATTGGCCCTGAGACTGTGTCCAGGAAACTGAGCCCCTGAAGGGCTATTTTCTGACCAGCAGGACCCCAAAGGAAGTTCATGTCCAGTCATAGGATGTATTCCTGGACTGCCATACCAAGAATGTTCACATGGTACTATAAAAAGAGCACAGTGTCTAGCCTCCAGTCTGCCACATCTAAGTTGAATGACCTTAGGCAAGACACTTAACTCTCGTGATGTCAGTTCTCCATCCATAAAATAAGGCAATGCCTGCCCTGCCTATGCCTCACTTTGCAGATTGAATGAGACCATGCTTGTGTGTGAAAGCATTTGTTCATCTCTTTGTTCATTCATCCAGTACTTATCACGGGCCTACTATGTGCCAGGCACAGTTCTAGACACTAGAGATAGGATGAACTTTGAAAACCATAATTTCTACCCTGAGTGCCTGCCTGGCCTTCCTGACCATGGCTGTACTGGCCCAGAAGACTAGGCCATTCTGGAATCCATCCCAGGATTCCAGTTAAGTGAAGATGCTATGTCCTTAGCCAGCGTTTCCCAGCAACTGGCCAGCTGCATGTGCTGCTCGCCCCCACAACCCCAACTCCCACTTCCCCCGACTCCTTTCTGTTGTCTGCGGCCTGAAGCTCTTCTCTTTCTTTCCTACACTGGGGCAGACAGATTCCTGTGCAGTTCTGGGAAGGAGGTGCTAATTGCTGGTCATATAGCTTCCTTGGGTCTGAGGACTCCTTCTCCCTGCATGTTTAGTGCTAAGGGGAAAGATGCTGTTGTCACAGCTGGCACTGAAAGCCACATCTTGGGCCTGGTAACACGATAGGGGAGGTGCTGGAGCTGCTAGGCCCCCAGTGGCCTGTGGAAAGAGTGGGGCGGGAGAAGCCACATTCTTGCTTCCTTACTCATGGAAAGCAAAGAGCCCGGGGCTGCACCCTGAGGTTATACTCTGTCGTCAGTAGCACCATGAACAGAGGGGCCAAGTTGGTCCCTCCAGCTTTAGCCTATGACCCCCTACCCTTCCTCGCCCTTTCCTGCCTCACCATCTCTGGCCCAATTCCTAGCCCCACCCAGGCCAGTCAGCTCAGACTTCTGCATGAATATTTTGATACTTGGCCCAAATTTTCCTTTGTCTCTAACCTAAACCCAGTTACTTCCTAAGTCAGGAACTTATTATGTTAAAGGAGTGTTGGTCACAGCTTTCCATAGCTTCTGAATTCTGAGTCTGTCACCAGGAGCCAAAGTTAGACCCTGGTCCTAGAACTTCTGCTTAGAGCCCAGGTTACCATGTTAGATGGCAATGGCTGCTTAAGTGGAAGCTAAGGGGGATACCAGGAAACAAAGGGCTGGAATAGGAAACCAGAAACTGGTGGGTTTGCTGAAAACTGCCAAAAAGTCAATGATGTTTAGAGAAATACATTCAGTCTGGAGCTAATATAATCAAAAATATTGTTCAGAAGAAAACCAACATAAGTGCCATAGCCCATATGATATATAGTTTCATGTGCTCCTGGCTCTCCCAAGCTGGATTCTATATGCTGCTCTGTCTTTAAAGCAAGTGCCAGCACTTCCCTTTCCATTACACAGAGAGGGGAATAGAGGGCTGCCGAAGGGAAGTGAATCATCTGAATTCATTCACTGAAAATGATGAGATTCAGAATTCATTGACTTTTGAGGAGACTCATGACACATTTCTTCCCTCTCCCCTCCTATTCTGAATCCTCATTCCTCCCTTCCTGACCACCTTCAATCCCCACCCTCAGTCTCTGTGTCTTCCTACCCACTTGCAGAAGGTCCTTCTTTTCTCCAAGCAGTGATTGATAATAGTGTGATGAGGCAGCCAAGTCCTGGGGAGACGTCAGTCTCCTATTAGGAGGTACTATAGGATGAAATGTGTGGAAGTCTGCGGGAAGAGGGAGGAGGGACACAGCAGGGGGTCCCTGAGATAGGTGGGTATGCAGAGTGAGAAGGTGATCGAAGCAGGAGGCTCCTGTTGGCTCTACCAGCAGTGATGGTGGGAAGCATGACAGGAGCTAAAGACGAGAAAGTCTATTCTCTCCAAGGTGATATTATAATCTACCCCTTGTTAAAGATAGATAATTAATAGCCAACTTTTATTCGCTTTACATTCATTTTCTTTTTCAATCTTAGCCACAACATTTAAGGACAGTACTATTAATATCACCATTTTATGGATGAGAAAACTGAGGCTTGCAGAGTATAAGCAATTTACCCAAGGTCACACTACAGGTAAATGGTAGAGCTGGAACTCACACACAGTCCTGGTTGATTCCAGGGTTTGCAGAACTATCTCTGAGGCAGTATCCCATTCAGTCAGGAAGGCTGGGGTGCTTGTCCTCATACCTGGAAATCTCCCTACTTCTAATCCATGGTGCCATCCCAGAGTAGCCCCAGCTGTCCACGTCGTGTCTGTGTTGGTTCCTACCTACCCAGTTCGAGCCAGGCTTTGATAAAAATGTTCTTCCTTTTCTTAATATGGCCAGCCACAGTTGTGTCTGCTGGGTCTGGTCAGAGAAATGATCACTGAGTCATCTGGCTGCATTTATATATCTTTGTGGATCCCTGGAACCATCGATAGCCAGTCTTCCTTTTTCACAACCATTATTTACCCATATTTATATGATAGAGATACCTTAGAGTTTTGCTGTGGTAAAATAACAGTAGCATCTATTTACTGAGCATGCATTTTATTTCGCAGGCATTGGGTAACAGTTCTGTATGCATCATCTCTGAGGGAAATGTAATATCACCCCCACTTTATGGATAAGGAAACCGAGACTCTGAGAGGTTAAGGTCACACTGCCAAGCCAATACCTAGCAGGTCAAACCCAGCCTTCTGACTCCAAAGTGTGTGTTGGTAATCACTATGATAGTATTGTCTCTTTACTCTTTGCTGAGGAAAAAGTACCCTGTTAAGTAGGTGCCCAGGAATCTGTAATAATAATTATTCACTGGGACTGGCCCGGTGGCGCAGCAGTTAAGTGCGCACATTCCGCTTCTCGGAGGCCCGGGGTTTGCTGGTTCGGATCCCAGGTGTGGACGTGGCACTGCTTGGCAAGCCATGCTGTGGTAGGTGTCCCACATAGAAAGTAGAGGAAGATGGGCACGGATGTTAGCTCAGGGCCAGTCTTCCTCAGTGAAAAGAGGAAGATTGGCAGCAGTTAGCTCAGGGCTAATCTTCCTCAAAAAAAATAATAATAATAAAAATTATTCACTAATATTATGTTTTCCAACCTTGTCTGGTGATAAGAATCACCTGGCTTGAAGGTTTAAAAAATACAGAATTTCAGGTTACTTCCTCGGAAATTTTGATTCATTAGGTCCAGGATGGAGCCTAGGAATCTGATTCTTTTTTTTTTCCTCGAGGAAGGTTAGCCCTGAGCTAACATCTGCCGCCAATCCTTCTCTTTTTGTGCTGCGGAAGACTGACCCTGAGCTAACATCCATGCCCATCTTCTTCTACTTTATATGTGGGGCTCCTGCCACAGCATGGCTTGACAAGCAGTGCATAGGTCCGCACCAGGGATCCAAACCAGCGAACCCCAGGCCACCGAAGCGGAACATGCGAACTTAAACACCGCACCACCGGGCCAACCCCAGGAATCTGATTCTTAATATACATCCCAGAGGATTCTTACCACCAAACAAATTTGGGGGAAATGTCAGCCAATGCAAATCTAAGGAGTGTTGGTTTATTTTTTCACCCGGGAATGTGCAATTCAATTACAGACTTTCTATCTAGTGGGGCTTCTACTCCAGCCTCATCCTTTGAGGTGGAAGCCAAAGGAGAACATAGAGGTGGGAAAGGTCCAGGACTAGAAGGCAGACTTTTGGGCAGTTTCCCAGACAGGGATGAATCAAGGAGGGAATGCACACCTGAGAGCCTTGTGCCAACTCAGCCACCCTGAGGCAACTTTTCTAAAGAATCTGTTTTCAAAAAAGAAAAGTTAATTGCTTCAGCACTTTTGTACTTGTCCTTTTTTTTAAAATCCTAGTGATAGTTACATTTAAAAAATGCCAAATGGATGGCTAATGGAGGGACTTTTCCATACAGAGACTAAAAGAGCCTGGGGAATCAGAGTAACCCTCAAAGTCACAGCAGTGGATGAAAAATTGCCTCCCAAACACCACAGGAAAATCGGGAGAGACTGAGTAGATGGGAGAAAAAGGCAGAGTTGAGAATACCTGTACTCACTAGTACTTTTCTATCTACGATATATCCTCACATTTCCTGTGCTGGCCCCCTTCTGAGTTTCTCAAGGTCAGTTTTTTTTGTAGGATCTTCTGATTCCAACTGAATAGAGCTGGGTTTCCAGAAAATTGTCCCTTTGCAGAGAGGGCGGGAACTACCCCCAACAACAAGGGACTCAGCAGCTTGTGGGATGACCACAACATTTACATTCTCAGTCAAAAAGGAAGCAACAGTGACACTCTCCCCATGCAGACTGTCTGCTCCATGGCATAGTGTCCTAAAGATTTATTCAGTCTGTATCATGGTAGTCAGCCTGTCTAAATATTTATAAGGAAAATTCTACTTTAAGTTCTAAAGATAAAAGAATGGAGCTCAACTCAAACTGTTAATTTCATTCAATCAACCAAAAATTAGTTTCAGATACCTACAGCATGCCTAGCACTGTGCCAGACCCTGAAGTCACACAGAAGAACAGACATGATCCCTGACCTGGAGAAGCTTAAAATCTGGTAAGGAAGACAAAATGAATATACATGAAACAATTAAGAAGCCAGTAAGCAGGATGGCTACTATCAAAAAACCAGAAGATAGCAGATGTTGGCAAGGATGTGGAGAAATTGAAACCCTTGTGCACTGTAGGTGGGATTATAAAATGGTGCAAACCACTATGGAAGTTCCTCAAAAAATTAAACATAGAACTATGAAATGATCCAGCAACCTCACTTCTGGGTATATATGCAAAACAATTGAAAGCAGGGTCTCAAACAGATATTTGCACACTCATGTCACAGCAGCACTATTTCCAATAGCCAAGAGAAGGAAGGAACCGAAGTGTCCATCAACAGATGAATAGATAAGCAAAATGTGGTATATATGTATACAATGGAATATTATTCAGTCTTAGAAAGGAAGGAAATCTCATCACATGCCACAATGTGGAAGAACTTTGAAGCCATTATGCTCACTGAAATAAGCCAATTACAAAAAGGCAAATATTGTATGATTCCATATATATCTTTAGATATAGAAATATCTAAAGGAACCAAATTCATAGAAACAAAATGAGGAGTTGTTTAATGGATATATAGTGTCATTTCTGCAAGATGAAGAAGTTCTGGAGATCTGTTGCATAACAAAGTGAATATACTTAACACTAATGAACTATACACTTGGTTAAGTTTGGCGTACTCTGCTTCAGCGGCCCGGGTTTGGTTCCCAGGCACCAATCTACACTACTCATCAGTGGCCATGCTGTGGTGGCAGCTCACATACAAAACAGGAAGATTGGCAACAGATGTTAGCTCAGGGCGAATCTTCCTCAGCAAAAAAAAAAAAGTTTAAGACGGTAAATATTATGGGGTTTTTTTTTACACAATTAAAAAGAAAACCAAACTGTTAACATTAGTCAGTCTGACCACTGACCATAAATGCAGAAGAAGCTTAGAGAACAAAGACACTGAAGTTAGAGATTTTCTGGACCTGAACAAATCTTAAAGGATGGGTCATGTCAGGATTGGTAGAGGGCAGGAAAAAAGAAGTTCCAAGCAAGAGTCCTGGAAAAAGACAGAATCTGGAATAAACATTGTATATATTGTGCAGAGTAAACTTTGTATGTGCTTAATTGTGGGGTATGTGTGCGTGTGTGTGTGTGTGTGTGTACATGTGTACATAAGCAGTGATAAATCTGGCCCCAGAGTTTATAGATAGGCAGGGTGAGGTCAGATTATAAAAGGTCTTAAAAGCTAGGTAGAAGTCTTTACTTGATACCATAGACTCCAGGAAGGCACTGTAGGTTCTTGAACAAGGATGTGTATAAGATTTTTAGTAAAGCTGAAAATTCCCACTGGTCTCAATTGACATAAGAGAAGCAAAAGAGAGTAATTTGGATTTTGTCTGGGCTCAGGCTATAGAGAATGGTTGAATGATAAACCCCCGGGGCAGGGTCCAATAGTGGGAGTGAGAATTGAAGTGAGAGGATACCAGAGGGGAAGTGAGAATGCAAAGGAATTGATGAGGACTTCTACATACAGCTGTCTTTGTTCCTGTTCTTTAGGAACTTTTGTTTTTCCAAAGTGTCCAGGTCATATGTTTTGCCTCAGAAAGGGCCTTAGAAAGTTCCTTTAAAGGGCTGTACCATGAAATCCATATCTGAAGGCCAATACAATAGTCTCATGGATTGGAATGGGAAGACTGAGAGTAGAGAGCCCCGTTGCCTAGTCCCAGTGGCACCTGTCAAGTACAAACACCATGTCTCCGAGCACGAACTGAGAGCTTCCTCTTGAGGAAGGTGGTGACTGCCTGTGGTGAGGGCTGTGGTTTCGGAGTCAAAGAATGGAGCTCCATTCTTAACTTCGTCGCTAACTCCATCTGTGAACCTGAATGAGTCACTTCCCTTCATAGGCCTCTGTTTTCTCTTTTGTGGAATGCAGAAGGACATTTTTTTTTACCTGCTTTCACAGAAGACAGAAGTGGCTGAAAGAAAAAGAAATTTACATTAGGCGCCTCTAAGCAAAGGGGTGAGGCCGAGGCTGAAGCAAAGCCCAGGATGTATGAGGATACGGGGGCCAGGTTTGACGTGCCCTGCTCTTGACATCAGAAGTCCACGGAGAGGACGTAAGTATTAAACAATATAAACAAATGTTGCCCCAGAGAGCCTGGGTTCTGGGAATATGAACAGGGAATCTTGACCAAAATTCCAGGTCTCCCAATTCCCCTGAAGGAGTCATGAGGCTCATGCAGGAGGTGAATCACCACACCCAGGGGCTGTCTTGGAAATCTAAACCACCAAATATGAGCCCCAGCAAAGGAAGGGGCTAGAGGGAGGCTTCATTCAAATAGCTTGGGGGTTGTAGCTAGAATATAAGCTGTTCCCCTGGGTCCTGATGAGACCAAGAAACAATTTTGCCCAAGGTTCTGGATGCTGTTCTGGTTCTGAGGTCAGTAGCTGGTCAAAGCCATAAAGTCAGTCCCCATGGAGTCAGCATAGTTGTCTCTGGCTTGGAAGACTAAAAGGAAAAAGGAGCTCAGAAGATTTTGGGCCTAAAGAAATTGAATTCGTATTCTTCCCAGAGTTTGTATTATTTCGTAGTCCAACTCTCCATAAGAAAAAGGCAAAAAGATGGGCAGCAGCTCTTTAGAGCCTGGAAGAGATACGGGAGGGTACAGGGAGAAAGAAGCGTGTTGGCTGTTCATCAGCAATGATGGTTTCTCTGCCACAGAGAAATATCAATCCTCAGAGCCAGGGGAGGCTCATGGGGTGCCCATGGGGAGGAGCAGACCCTGGGAATCTGGAACACTTGGACTTATGGAGCGCTGTGTTCAAAAGGGATCTCACATACCACTTCATACCCATTAGGATGGTTATTATCAAAAAAGTGAAAACAAGTGTTAGCAAGGATATGGAGAAATTGGAACACTTGTGCTTTGCTGGCAGGAATGTAAAATAGTGCAGCTGTGTGGAAAACAGTTTGGTGGGTCCTTGAAAAGTTAAATGTAGAATTACCATACTATAGAGTAATTCTGCTCCTATGTATAGCCCCAAAGAATTGAAAGCATGGACTCAAGCAGATACTTGTACACTCATGTTCATAGCAGCATTATTCACAGTAGCCAAAAGTTGAAGTAACCCAATTGTCCATGGACAGATGAATGATAAACAAAATATGGCGTATGCATACAATGGAATATTATTCAGCCTTAAAAAGGAATGGAATTCTGATACATCCATGCTACAACATGGATGAACCTTGAAAAAATTTTAAGTTTAGAGAAACAAGCTAGGCACAAAAGGCCACATATTGTATAATTCCACGTATATGAGGTACCCAGAATAGGCAAATTCATATAGACAGAAAGTTGAATAGAGGTTATTAGAGGTTGAAGGGGGAGAGGATGGGAAGTCATTGTTTAATGGGTACAGAGGTTCTGTTTGGAATGATGAAAAGGTTCTGGAAGTGAATAGAGGTAATGGCTGTGCAATAAAGTGAATGTATTTAATGCCACTAAACTGTATGGTTAGAAAGGTAAATTTTATGTTACATATATTTTACCACAATATAAATAAATAAATAATATATTTTTTTAAATGGCTAAAATGGTAAATTTTATGTTATGTATATTTTGCCACAAAAAAATAATTGCCAAAAAAATTGGGGGGAGGGGGGAATCCCATGACACAGGAATCTACCAGGCACTGAGGATAAGACTCAGAGATATAAGGCATGATAAGGTGGCAGCAAAGATATTCAGAGTCACGAGTGAGATGGGAATAGAGACTGGAATAGAGACAAAGAAATCAGTCCCCAAAGGAAGAGGATAAAATGTGAGAGTCACAGATGAAAGACAGAGAAGTTGACCAAAATAGAACCCTGTTAGGGGATAGGGCTGAGTGTGGAGAAAGAAATGGGGATTGGCAGGTCTGATCTTAAAAATTAATCTTAAGTCTGGGTCTTGTCTTTGTCAGGCATGTGCGTTTCCATGTTCAACTTCCACAGGGCTTGTGGTGGATGCTTCTGGGACCTTCATCCACTCCACAGTGGTCAGCTAGCTATTGCCCTCTGAGGCTTCCTGTCTCCTTTCAGAACTGACAGACACCACAGTGAGTCAGTCCTACCAAGGCTTGACTCATTTTTGACCCAGTTTTGGTGATCAAACACAATACCCTGGAATGTGGCTCTATGGCTCAAAAGGTATGGTGGCAGCATGGTTGCAAGACCCAGGCTCCTAGCTGCTTCCTATCACCATCCCATTTCTTGTAAAGGTTGGAGTGAATGACATTTAGTCAGAGAGACTTGGGTTCAAATTCTGGCTTATCTTTTATGTGCTGTGTGACCTTGGACAAGTTACTTAACCTCCATAAGCCATGATTTCTTCATTTGTAAAGTGGGGCTACAGAGCTCCATAGCCTTGTGGTGGGGATTAGAAGAGATAATGTATGAAGAGCTCCTTAGAACTTTGTGTGTTACAAAGAAATTGCCCAGTAAATTAAGGTTATTATTATTATCAGCACTATTAGTAGTACCTTGAGATCTTTGATTACCTAGGACTATTTTGCCACAAGGGCAATGGAAACCTGTATCTGGACCTTCAGTAACCCAGACTCCTGTAGCCCTGGATGTAGAGCAGAAGGATCTGAATCTGATCTGGGCTTCCTGATTTACTAGCTGTGTGACCTTGGGCATTTGTCTGTTTTCTCATTTTATAAAATGGAGATGATTATATAGAATTGTAAATGTCAAATTAAACAATATGTGTGAAAGATTTATAAAAAAACAATAGCTACAAAGCACAAATGTATAATGTGCTCAGGATTAGAAGCAAGAATGTGTCTGGGCCACGGTTAATGTCAATATGGGAATTAGGGTTGAGATTGGCACCAGGGCTGTAAAAATAATTGTGACCAAGATCAGGGTTGGCACTGGGGGTCAAAGCAAAGTTTTGGGCTGGAATAGGGAAGGAGTCATGAGCAGGGTCAAGGTAGGGGTTTGGGTGGGGTTTTTGTTTTGGGCTAGAAAACCAAGCTGGATGCTGTGCACTGTCTAAGCCCTGAGGGATAGGGCAGTGCTGTGCAGTGACTCAGAGGCAGCTGCACTGTCTGGGATAGAGCTCTAATCCAGAGATCTTGGTTTAGGGGAAAGCAGAGTATGGGACTTAACAAATCCTGAGACACCTGTAAAAGTGCAGGCCTTTGGGGAGATAGTCCAATTGCAGTAGTTCACCTATCTCATTTCCTTCTCCTCACAACCTGGTAGGTAGCTAATTCACATTGTCAGCTTATCTCCAGGTGCATCCTGCACAGTGCTGGTCCTCAAAGCACTGATCATCCCTCCTCCATCATCCATCCATCACCCTTCATCCATCATCCATCCATCTATCCATCCAACCAAGGTTTATTGAGTACTTACTATGTGTCTAGCAATTTGCTAGACCCTAGGGATCCAGCAATTATGGAGGCAAGCATGTTATCTGTCTTCATGGAACTTCAATCTAGAGGGAAAGACAGATAACACAATGAATTTCCATTTTCTACACTTGTGTGTGTGTGTGTGAGGGGGAGTGGTGTAGATTCTAAAAATCAGTTCACAAGGCAAAGATGGCAAAATCGTTCTTGAAAATCCCTGAAGTCACCAGGACCTTGGTGTTTAGAAGCACCAAAGCCAAGAAATAACATCGATTTCTCTTTGCACTTTGGGCATGACCCTGGGGCAGTAGATGTCAAGATCTGGCTTTAATGATAGAATAAAGGAATTACTACATGAGCATCTGGAGCTTAACTCTCCTGGGGAACTCCAAGAAACAGTGTAGAACATGTGCCTCAAGGTTTTCTCACTTGAGAGGCAAAGGCATTAGTGTATTTATCCACCAAACCCATCAGTCATTGGTTGGGGGCTGCTACCATATGGGGCCCTTTATGTGCCCATAAAGGTTTAAAAAAAGGAATTTCTTTGTTTCTTGCTCTTTCAGCTGAGTGTGTATAGTTGGGTTTGAGTAAGCTAACTGCATTAATGATGGGACCCCAGTGTAAACACAAATTACACCAATATGTATGTAATTATTATAAATATGTTAAGGAGGAATGCAGTGCACTGTGAGGAGGTACAGCAGAGGCACAGCCTATAAGGGGCAGAGAAGTGAATGATATGGAAGGCTTCACTGATGAGGTGACATTTAAGATGAGTCCTAAAGGGTGAATATGAGTTAGCCTATCATAAGGAGAAAAAAGAACTTTCCAGGCAGAGAAATTGGCAGGAAGCAGAAAGGAGCTCAGTGCTCCTTAGGAACTGAAAGCTAATCAGATTGGAGATATTGAAGAGATAACAAAGTCCTTCCTGATTCAGTCCCCAAAATGAAGACCTTTCCACAAGCTCTGACACAGTGTATATAACAGCATAGAGGTAAGGTGACCTGAGACTCGAAATTAAATAATTTAGAGTACAGGGCTAGGGAAACAGTAGTAATCAGTCAACATCTTTTGGACTCATTGGGCCAGCTGCCCTGTGGGATACAAAAAAGAATAAGAAACAAGCTATTAGAAACAGAGACAGTAGAATTCATAGTGGAGTATGATACACATAGACATAAACCAGGAGTCACAAACACAAACACCCCAGAAGCTAAGCAGGTAATGTAAAGAGTAAAGCAGGCTGAATGTAGGACAATAGGGAGTGGTAGGGACTATGGCAAACTGGAGAGCTCTTGTCTTGTTTAAAGGGGCAACTGTTATTCAGCTCCTGCTAATTGTTGCCAAGCAGGAACTAAGGACCAGTTTTGTTAGATCTTCCACATTATAGCAGATGTTGTCAGTTCCAGCTTCCTGGCCTTTGGAGCCCACTCTTCCCTACTGTACAGCAGACTAGATATTCTCCAGGAATTAACACTATCATTACCCCTCCTCCCTCACACCATAGCAGCTCCCAACCAATGACTGATGGGTTTGGTGGATAAAGATGTTAATGCCTTTGCCTGTCAGATGAGATAACTTTAAGACATATTCTACACCGTTTCCTGGAGTTTCCAGGGAGAATTAAGCTCCAGTTGCCCATATGGTAACTTCCTTGATAACTTTGCCTTATTGACTACCTCCCTTCCCTTCCCTGTCCCACTTCTCCACTGCCTAACTACAATTTCCTAGGGTCACCTTCCAGATAAACCACTTGTAACTGAAGCCTTGTCTCAGGGTCTGCTCTAGGAGAAACTAACGTAAGAACACAAAATGTTAAGAAATATTTGGATTTTTTTTTAAGATTTTATTTTTTTTTCCTTTTTCTTCCCAAAGCCCCCCAGTACACAGTTGTATATTCGTTGTGGATCCTTCTAGTTGTGGCATGTGGGATGCCGCCTCAGCGTGGTTTGATGAGCAGTGCCATGTCTGTGCCCAGGATTCAAACCAACGAAACACTGGGCTGCCTGCAGTGGAGCACGTGAACTTAACCACTCGGCCACGGGGCCCACCCCAAGAAACATTTGGATTTTTTTAATGTTAAAGCTTCCCAATTAAAATTGTACATGTCAGCAAAAACAGATTTAGGGGCTTGATTTGGCCAACAGACCATCAGTTTGGGATTCCTAACATAAACTAAGACTTCATCTGTCTTTCTTATAGCACTCACCCAGGAAGGGAACACGTCTGCTAAAGCAAAGTGTTTAACAAAGAGTTTGATGAGAAAGTTCTAAGGATGGAGACTTGTGCCTTGTGGAAATGACGGCTTAAAATACAGGGAATTAGAGGGGGCTCAGCGATGATGAATGTTGCTGCTGGAACAGCAGCTCCTGACCATGGCTCCCTGCTGTGAGCCTCTTCATTTGAATCCAGCCTTAGCAGCCACCAGGATAAGTCACAAGAAAGCCCCAGGGGAAGTCTCAGAGCCCAAGCAGAACCAGCAGCTGCCCACACCAAACTGGTTCTGCAGCAAGAGTGACAAGCCAGGGCCTGCTTGCTGCAGAGTCCTCAGAATCAGACTCTCCTAGTCGCCAGTCTGCAACAATCCCTGGGGCCACAAGACAGCTGCTGTTCTGCACAATCTTAGCCAGCTCGCCTGGCCTCTTGTTGCAAGAAAAGGTCTCAAGATTGTGGATGTGAGGAGCTGGAGCGGGGTGCAGCGAGCCCCCTCCCCGGTACCTTTAGCCAAGCCAGCTTTCTAGGTAGTCATCCAATTCAACCACCCAAAGTGCTGACAGGAGATACGGTCATCCTGGTGCTGCATCGAGGAAGACATGGCAGGCCCAGGAGGGTGGAGGGCTGCATCTGGCTGGGATGCCCAGACAGGCCCACGGGTGACAGGCAGCATCTATACCCCAAGCTGTCTCGTGGTGTTTGCAAAGCCTGTGCTATTTTAGATTCTTTTGTCATCATTGCAGCAAACTGGACTGGAGGAGCCTGAATAAAAGGGAAAGAACTGGTTTAGCAGAGCTAGGGTTGTGCAGGTTGCTTTGCCAACTTGGCACCATAGTACCAGGCAGAAGAGCCTTGTGTCAATGCTTCTGAGGCTCAGGACTGGGTTAGGATTCCAGCAGCGGCTTCAGTGCAACTTGCCAGACAAAAGAGGCAAAGAGGAGAACTTTGAGGTTCAGGGCAAGCAGCTATAATTCCCATCTCAAGAATAACCATGACAATAATACTTTATTATAAATGTGTTTTATAGCATATAAGATACCTTCATAGACATGATCTCACTTGGTCTTTACCGCATGCAGTCCTATGAGGCAAGCAGGTATTATTTGTCCTGCTTTAAGTATAAGGAATCTAAGTCTCACCAAAGTGAGTGACTTGCCCATGGTCAGTCTTTAGAAAGTGACAATGGCAGAGCCTCAATCAGTTGCAGAAGGGGGTTTGGGAATGTAGCCCTGCACATCTAGAGGTCTTTGTAGGAAGAAGGAAACTCAGGGAGAGAGGAGGAGCCTTGCTTGGCCTTCTGCTCGTGGCCCCAGGGAACATGGGGCTTCCTGGATCAGCAGCTGAGGAATGACCCACCCACAGATCCTGTTGGTGGTCTGGCAATACAGGGTGATCACAGCAGAATCAGGGCAGTTTTGTCTCCTCTCTTAGCTGGTGGGTGTGAAGGGTTTTTCTGTTCCCCTCATGCTGCCCCCTGAGTCAGCTCTCTGGCCTTGCCCTGGCATGTCCTGGGCCCCACGCCCAGGCAGTGAGGAGGCTGGCAGATTGCCCAGGGAATGCTGCTGTCTTAACTCAAGCCAAGTCCTAGTTAAGACCCCCTTCCCAGAGGCAGCCCAACAGTGGCTGCGTTGGGAGCTGTGACTTTTATGTACCGGGTAAGTCCCCCTCACCCCTTGGACTTCCTGGCATAGGTGGCATTGGGCACACGCCTTTACCTGAGGGCTACAGCCCAGGAGGGGATGCAGAGACCAAATACATGTTATAGACTGGCTGAGCTAGGCTCCTACCCTAGAGCCCTGCTTGGGTTTCTGGTCACATCCAAATAGCTAGGGAGGGAGTTGCTTTTGGACAGAAAAGGAGGAAAGAGAGCCAAGACTTCAGCCTGAAGCTGCCTCAGCTGTTTCTGGGGCTCTGAGTCAGAAGCTGCTTCTCAGGAATGTTGAGCACATGGGCCTCTGAGCCCCTTGTCCAGGCACAGTGGAATGAACAGCTGGGGTATGGAGGATATTTTACCTTTCTCTCTCTTCTCTGAGGACATCTCTTTCAGAGAAACTCCACCACAGGGCAGATTGAGGGCTCATCCTGGAAGACCCTGGTCATCTCCTCCAGGAAAAAAGCCTCCCCAGACCACCTCAGCCCCCAGGGATTGACACCAGCAATGACTGCCTGCAGCAACGAATTTGCACTTATCAAAATGCTGCATTGCATAGATGTCTCTCTAGTTATCTTATCTCCCCAACTCTGTTCTAACTTCCTGGACCTCATGTTTCTGGGCAAAAAAGGATGCCTTGAACATAGCGTTCATTTGATAAATATATTGATTGCTAATCTGAGAAAAAGGAGCAAAGAAAAGACAGAGGCAAAGAGAAATCAGTGAGAAATCCAGCTGTCTGGGTCACATCCCAAAATCTGGGGACTCTGCTTCCCTTGCCAAGCAAAGCTTCCAGACCACTTGAAGAAAGGAGAGCAGAAAAGCTGTGGTGAGGTGGCCTGGCACTTCCTCACCCCTAGCACCCACTCTAATTCCAGATGCCCTCAGATCTGCCAGGAGCTGCTGGGAATCCTTCCTCCTTGAGAGAGGAGGGGGGCTCTGCAGTGATTCTCCAAACATGGGCAAAGGTTCTTTTCTCTGCCTTTTGCCTTTATTTGCTTTCTCGTAAGCAGGTAGATATCCCATAGGATAATCCCCAGTGAAATGAGACAGAAGGAGAACTAACCCTGGAACAGAAATCATGTCAGCACCTTATCACACAATACGATAATTTTAGGTTTAATTGTCTGCATACTTCCTTAGATCATAACAGCTGAAAGGGCAGGAACAGAGTCTGTCTTGTTCACCAAGCAAGTCCCAGAGTTTAGATGCTACATGGTACACAGCAGGCGCTCGGTAGGGTGCTTTATACATGTCTGTTGATTTGGCTAATTGAGGGGCATCTGGAAACTGCCAGTACACTCCTGCTATCTAGCTGCCATCAGCAACTTTTATTCTGGAGCTAACTCATTCCCGGTCCAGGAATCTGATGATCCATTGGAAAAAATTGAAGCCAGGGACACTGATAGGCTGTCTCTGGGGCCTTGGGTTCTAGGATAGACAATGTTGGAAAAGATTCCTGGGGTGGAGTCCGCTGAGTAATCTACAGCCCTGCTGGCTCTCTACAACCAGGCCTACCGCGGCCTCTAGTGGACAAGCAGAATCACTGTCCCTTTGGGGTAGAGGTCCAGCTTCCTCATCTCTTTGCCCCCAGGATCTCCAGGTTCTCCATCCTTGGACCCCGAGTCAAAAGCACACAAGATGGCACTACTCGCAAGATGATGGATGATTTCAGAACAATAGACCAGCTATCCAATGACCAATCCATTAAAAAGTACCCATTATGTACAGTGCATAGCACTCTGATGAAAGCTATAAGGAGAGAGGAGAGAGGGAGATATAAGAATAAGACAAGGGCTCTGCCCTTAAGAAACCTATGATCTAACTAAAAAGATAAAACTAAAATTTTTAAAAATCAAACAGCAAGCCCATAATCAGGTGCTAAACATTTCAAGAGCTGACTTCAGAGAATCAGCGCAACCTCTCTGTGCCTCAGTTTTCTCATTTGGAAAATGGGGATAATAAAATATACTTTGCAGGGTTATGTAAAGACTAAAATAATATGATGGGGAGAAAATATGGCACTATGTTGTTGTTTTTCACGTAACCTACATTCATCATAAAAAATGTAGAAAGCACATTTAAGGAAGAGAAAAAAGTTCACACTAATACCACTACCAGAGATAAGTACCGTTAATCTAATGACGTACATTCTTAAGCACGTTGAGCACGTCTGTAGAGGCAGAGGCATTCTGAGAATGGTACGTAATCACAAGATTGGCTAGAATTACAGAGGATCTAGAAAGTTATACATGAGCTTTCTTATTTAATTCTGAAGAAAACAGTATTTCGGCAAAATGTGACCTACTGAAAGTGACATTGTTTCCTGCAGATCTCTGCCTCTAAGCCCACCTTAGCAGAGGGGCCTTCCTCGAAGACCCTGTATTAAATAGCACCCCTGTCACTCTCCACCCTGCTTCCCTGCTTTATTTTTCTTCATAGCACTTATCACTGACATATTAAATACTTATTTGTTTGTTTATGGTTTGTCCCTCTCACCAGAAGGTAGGCTTCCTAAGGGCAGAGACAACATATATTTTGTCCACTGCCATATCCCCAGCACTGAGACAGTGCCCTGAAAAGAGTAGGTGTTTGATTAATATTTTCTGAAAGGATGGAAAGAAGGAAGGAAGGAAGGAAGGTAGGGGAATATAAAATGGAGTTGGTAAAGTTAGGAGGGCTACTGCAGTATCTCTGGAGGGTGAGGTAGGCCCAGTCTAGGATGGTGGGAGGGAAATGGAAAACAAGGAATGGATACAAAGACATTAAAGAGGAAAATATACTGGTGTTGGTTCCTGACAATACATGTATGTTATTACATATTATGATAATAATAACTACCATTTATTTAGCATCAGGCATTGAGCCATTCACCTATAAAGATTATCATTAAGTTATTATAACAACCCTATAGTAAAAGTTAGCACATCTTTATTTTATGGATGAGGAACACAAAGCTCAGGGAGTTTAAGTAATTTGCCCAAGGTCACACAACTAGTAAGTGGCAGAATTCAAACCCAGCTCTGCCCCCTAAGTGAGAGAAGGGATGAATCAAAGTTGACTCCAAGATTCTAAACCTAGATCATTGGCAGGATAGTCATGTCACTGTCAGAGCCAAAGGAACTGAAGAAGAAAAGCGGTTGAGGGTGGCAAGGGGAATAATTATAATAGTTAATATTTATTGAGCCCTTACTATGCAAGGCACTCTTTTATTTTTCTTATGTACTAATAATTTACTCCTCATAAAACCCTCTAAGACAAGGACTACTTATTATCCCTATTTTTCAGATGATAAAACTGAGGCACAGAGAGGTTATAGAATCTGCAGGCTCCCACAGTTAGTAAGAGGCACAGCCAGGACTTAACCTCAGTGTTCTTAATCACCATGTCATATTTGGGGGTACAGCAGGACATTCAAAGGGGAATTTCTGGTGGGTAATCATCTATAGACCAGGTCTGGGAACTAAAAGCCTCTGTAGTCCAGAAAGTTGGACACTGGTCCTTCCTGAGGTCCATCCCTGCCTGGCCTATGAGCCCACCCACAGTCAGACATTATTTATGTCTGGCGGGAGCCCAGCTTTATGTCCTGTTTCTCCCCTCTCCATACCCTCCCTTCCAGCTCACCTGACCACCCAGTTTCCCAAATACCTGCCAACCCCTAAGTATTCACACTCTCTTCTCCACCAACAACGCCCCCTCTCTTCCACCTCCATCCTCAAACATCCTTCCCCTCCTTCCATCTCCTCCATTTAAGTCTTTTCTGATTGTTTCAACTAATCTGATGGCTCTTCCTTTAAAAGTCAGGCACTTTAGACATAAGGTACCAGGGTGAACATGAACAGACACGGACCTCAAACACATGTAAGATTTACTTGGGACAAGTGCTTTGAAGAAGTGATGGATGGAACTTTGGGGGCTGTCATTACAGGGATTTGATCTGGTCAAGAGGTCAGGGAAAGCTACTCTGAGAAAGTGACACCTGAGCAGGGAACTGGAGGACATGCAGAGGTGTGAGAAACGCGATTCTGGCAGCCCTTTGCACTATGGTCCTAATCTTTCCATTTGTATCGTTGCTTTATTGTCATGCTCATCTTCTTACCTCCAGTGAGTGAAGCTCTTTTAAGAAAGGGCCTATTTCTGGCCCATATTTCTATCCCCTATGAGAGTTAGGACTGAAACTTATTCAGGGCAGGGAGATATTGCCTAAATGGATTGAGGGGACATTGGCTGTTCTGCAGAACCCCTGGGCATACCACCCCCAGAGCCCCTGGCGTGCTGAAAGGCCATCCTGGGCCCATCTCCAACACCCTCCTTTGAGTAGACAGGGAACAGTGTCATTTCCAGCCCCAGGCCCAGTTTTATGTCTGCTCTTGGTGAAGGTATCTTGTGGCATTAACCTGGGGTTTCAGGTCTTATGCCTTTGTGAGCCTGGAGGCAGCCTGCCCTTGTGACCTGTAGAGTTTGGAAGGAGCACTAGGGTGGTTGTACCAGAACAGTGGTGTTTATTAGGGCCTCTGAGTCCTATTCTCCTACTGCTTCCTCCCTTGCCCACTGCACTTCTGTCACACCAGCCTTCTTTCCGTCTCTTGAATATACCTTGGCCATTTTTATTTCAGGCTTTTTCTGTGGTTCCTTACATCAGGAATGCTCTTGTCCAAGATCTTCAAATGACTGCCTCCTTATCATCACTTAGGTCTCTCTTAAAAGTCGCTTTCTGAGAACAGCCATGTCTGAACACCTCAGTTAAAGCAATTCTCTATACCCCACCACCCACTCTCTATTCCATTGCTTTATTTTGTTTTCTCTGTAGAACTTACTCCAGTCTAAACTGACCTCTTTTTAGATTCATTGCCTGCCTGCAAGCATGGAAGTTCCATGAGGGCTGGAATTTTGTCAGATTGTTCTCTTCTGTTTCCCAAGGGACAGGAATAGACAAGGTGTTCAATGAAATGAAGAAATGAATGAATGAATGAGTGTCGGCTCTGAGTAAGTGCCTGGATTCAGGACTGGGACTAGATTGGGGCAAGTACACACTGAGTTTAAGATTCCAATATAGATCCCATTGGTGGTATGAGCACATCTGAATTGAACGCCCGTGCAATTTACTGCCCCCTTCCCATATCCCTTTCTATTCATTTCCCTTCAATCACATCATCCCAGCTCTACCACATATTAGCTGTTTGCCCTTAGACAAATTACTTTGCCTTTCTAAACTTCAGTTTCCTCTTCTGTAAAATGGGGCTGATGGCTCTTCTACTCACAGGGTGGTGGCGAAGATTAAATGGAATAGCTTATGTAGAGGGCTTATTGCCTGTGCCTTTCGTGTAGCAAGCTCTCCCTAAACATTAGCTACAATTGTGGTTTTTATTATCTTCACCACTTCTCTCTTGGTCATTCACATTCCTCTCACTTTCCTGTCCCTCTCTCCAGCACCCTGTTTGCCTCAGGTCTGCCCACCAGGGGGCCCCACATGCCACTCTTCCTCCATTGGCCATCTGTTGGTGTGGGTAGCCAGCCTCTTACCTCAGTACCTCCCTTTTTCCTCTGATGACAGCTCTGTCACCTCTCCACTGCTGTTCCCTCTTCATTCAAAATATCTCAGCCCCTTGTCCCCAATACTTCATTCATTCCACAAATAATTATTGAATGCCTACTATGTGCCAGGCTCCATGCTAGCTGTAGAGGATACAAGTAGAAGGATCAGGTACCCTCTGTCTTCAAGGAGTGCACAGTCTATAGGGGCATGCTGGAGGGGCGGAGAGGCAGAGGGAGCCCTCACCTGGATTTGGGGGTGGGAAGGCAGGAGTCAGACTGCCCTTTGGAACCAGCCTTCTAGCTGGAAGTTGGAAGAGAGTTCCTCCCTGCCAGCCCCTCAGCCCCTTATTCCAAATACCCTGGCTCCTCACATTACATACTCCTACAACTTCTACAGCTCCTGAACTTGTGAGCTCAACTCATCCTCAGCACCTCAGACTCTATTCAAAATACCTCAGTTCCTCATACCAAATGCTTCAGCCCTCACCTCAAATATCCTGTCTCTCACCCCAAAATCTCATCCCCTATGCCCAATCCTTCAGGAGCTCAGCCCCTCACCTTAAATACCTCAGCTCCTTTTTAAAGAAATACTGCAGTTACTGATTTAGTCTGTGGTTCTTAATGCTTTTTTCAGCTCTTAGACACAGGAAGGATAGGGAAACACTCCCACTAAGGAAAATGGCTCAATTGGGAGTAGTTCTCACAGGGAATGGGGTGTATCAACTTATCTGTGCATGGTCGTGATTTGATGTGTCTTCTAGGAGAGAGACGGGCATCCCTCACTCACTACTAGTTTGTGGATTGCTTATTTAAATGTTTTACTTTGTCTTTCTCACTCTTTTTTCCTATCTCCATTATCACATCTTCTCACTGGTTTCAAATGCTTCACCACTAATAATTTTCTCAGTCCTTGGAGAAAGGCCATGACCTCATCATCCCTAATTCTCAAAAACTAGTCATAGAATCTTAGAATTGGAGGGGACCTCAGAAGCCACTGTCCCAGTGGGTTTCAAACTTTTCAGAGACGTTTTTTAGCCAGGGACTATTTTTTTCAACAACATCTTATGTGAAACCCCAATATATATGTTGAGCAGCTGCTGAGGCATGACCATATAACCCATAGGGTTATGTGGAATATGGATTGAAAACCACTCATGGGCATGAGACTGAATTCTCTTCAAATTTATTTTACAACATCCCCTAACAAGCAGGTAACTGTTTTTGTGTCCAAGAGTGTCATCCCCCTTGCATTTAAATACCTCACTTTCAACTGCCCCATTTCCCTCAGGTTTGAAGAATAAGTACCTTTATACTCTAAAATTGCATTCCAAAATTAGAGAGGGAAGCTTCTCTCATTCAGGAGGCAGTCCCATGGCATAATTTTTGGAGCCTTCAAAGAGAAAGATCAGCAGAATGATGGAGAGTCCCACTGAATGGGGCCTAGGGCATCATCGATTTCCTGTATGATTCCCTGTTCCCAGTGCTACAGGCACGGCCTGAGTGCTGGCGCTGCCCAGGGGACCAGCTGCAACCAGAAGAGAGCAGTTCAAGGACCCCATGAGGTTGCCACAGATACTGATGCACAGGGAGCTGGTGAACTCATTATTATTTTTAAGTATTTTCCCTCTAATTGTTGTGGGGTAGCTCTGGGTTGTGTGAGTGCTACAGCAATCGGGATCAAGGAGGGTGTGTACAAGGGTGTGTGTTTGTGTGTGCACACAAAGGTGTTTATAGGCTCCAAATTGCCACTGTGGCCATGTCAGAGTGTAAGCTATTGAGAGAAGCAGTGAAGAGGGAGAGAGAAGTGGGGTAGACATAGAAAGGAAAAAGTAGAGAATGATTAGAAGTTTCCTTCTAATTGTTTACATTCTAATTTTCCACTTTATTTGCATGTTTTGCAAAGTAAGAGGCAGTGCCAAGCACATAGTAGGCAGTTGATAAATACTTGTTGAAAGTTGGCTAGCTCCACTTACATAGGACTATGAGTCATCCTTGAGGCTTCACCCCAATGTTTTTCTCATCACTCTTCTTTTCACCCAGAGACTCGATGCAAAGTGCTTTATATGGTTACCCTAAAATACCCAGTGCGGAACCCTCACCCTCAGCAAGGAAGATATCCACTTCAACAGTGGACGCATGAGAGAGGTCAGAGTTGTAGTCCTGTTTTCACATTTTCACCTGGGGCACCCTAGGGGACTCCATGCAGCCCTAGTCTATGCTTGTTTTGACCTCTCTCCGTCTTCTCACTCCACCTTACATTAATGAATATAAAGTTTCAGCATCTGGAGGTCAGGAACCAAGTCACCTTGAGGACTCAGGAAGGGCACATTGATGATTAATTAATATGCAGCCCCTATTTCTGGAGTGCAGACTAGTCGTTGCTTCTGCCTTTAAGGTAGATGACAGATTTACTGTCATCCCTGAGCATACTGTCTCATTGCCCTGCCCCATGCTGGGACTTGGAACCAGGCTCTCACCCCAGTGCTTCAAGACAGGAAGTGGCCTTACTCCTCAGTGCCTTACTTCCTGTTGCCCTGGGGAGGGGTGGGGCATAATGTTCTGTCACCTCAACCCTTTCCTTCAGCCCTCTCTGCCCTCCTCCCAGGCAACCTGTTAGTGCTTTTCCTCTCCTGTTTCCCTAATTGTCCCCATAGGTCTGGTTTTCAGACTAGCTCCCAGGGCAGTTGGGTAAGGAAAGATGGGAGCCCTCCCTGGAAGCTTTGCTCTTACCCACCCACTCAGGGAGGCGGCCTGGGAGGCTGGGACACCTCTCAGCCTCTCAGCTGCATTCTCCCAGTGCCCAAGAGTCAGCCTACTGACAATAGAGGCCAGATTCCCAGTGGGCGTCCTGCTGTAATCAAGACTGAACTGCAGCAGTTGGCTGAGATCCGCCCTGCCCAGTTGGGGCTGGCCCTTGACTTGGGGTACAGCTACCTGGGAAGGTCAGGAACCTGCCCAGCCTGTTTCTCCTCCAAGACAGTTATGTGGCTGGGTCCTACCATCCTCTGACAGTGGGAAGAGAAGATGGGATGGTACCTCCCTCTGCCAGGGCCCTAAGGAGTCCCTTCATTCCACAAATATTTAATGAGGGTCTGGGGCTGAGAATACAATGGTGAACAAAGGAGGCAGAGATCCTGCCCTATTGGAGCCTACAATTTAGTGGGAAGGCAAATGTTAAATAATAACAGCTAACACTGTTATAATTAGGTGCCAGTACTATTCTAAGTGCTTTATGTGATTTAGCCCATTTAATTCTCACAACCCTATTTTCTTCTGTTTTCAGATAAGGTAACTGAAGAACAGAAAGATTAAGTGATTTGCCCAATGTCACGCAGCTGGTAGTGAGTTGCCTAGAAATCCAAGCCCAGCAGTCCGACCCCAGACTCTTTCCATAATCATGCTCTAGCTCTACTGCCTCTCATACCTGCAAACACACAAAATGTGATGAGTGCCATAAAATAAAAACACAGGGTGCCCTGCAAGAAAATGGGGTTATTTTCTCCTTCCTTCTGCTTGCTCTTCTAGTCCACACAGCACAAAACCTTTGCTAATTATTCCCAATTCATTCCTTTCATTATTGGTCTGAAAGAGAATGTTCTCTCATCTCTAAGCTTGGAGTGCAGCAAGGCAGAGTTCCACCTGCATACTTGGCCCTGGCCTGGTCTACCTGAACAACTCGTGCCTGAAGGGTTTTATCTAATAATGGCCCTGATGCTTACACGAGTCTAGACTGTCAGCTTCCCGAAGGAAGGCTGCTGAGAGCTGGCTTTGCACAGGCTGGGGGCAGAATGTGCAGTCTGACACGGGCTTTTTGACCTTGGCGTTCTCTCCACAATGTGTGAGCTGGGCTGGGTGCTTAGGACCCGTGTGTGGGGCCCGCCAAAGAACTCGGTGGTTCAGACCCCTACACGATCGCAACGCACACACACTCGCACGCACATCCCCAGCCCTTGCAGGGTCCCTCCCTGGACGAGCCCACAGGTCGCGAACCTTTCACCTCCCTCTGGGTGGCCCGGGGCTAGGACGCCCTCCTCTCAGCTCCCCTGCGCGTGCTGCCCAACCCGGGCCGCTCCCGGGGCGGGGCGGGGCCGGCGGCATAAGGCCCCTCCCCGGGGGCGGTCCGGGGGCCGGGCGGAGGGGGGCCGGCGGGCGGGCGGGCGCGGGGGTGTCCCTCCCTCCCTCGCTCTCTCCGGTAAAGTCTCGCGGTGCTGCCGGGCTCAGCCCCGTCTCCTCCTCTTGCTCCCTCGGCCGGGCGGCGGTGACTGTGCACCGACGTCGGCGCGGGCTGCACCGTCGCGTCCGCCCGCCCGCCAGCATGGCCACCACCGCCACCTGCACCCGCTTCACCGACGACTACCAGCTCTTCGAGGAGCTCGGCAAGTACGGCCAGCCAGCCGCGGCCCCCAACCCTGCCCCCGCCGCCTGGGCGCTATGCGGCTTCTCGCCCCGCCCCCCGGCCCTGCACCGGCCGCTGCAGCGCCCCCTCGGCCCGCCCCACCCCCAGCCTTTCCCGCCCGCCGCCTCCGGGGCCCCCTCGCCCCCAGCTCCCTGTCCCGCAGCCCCCTCCGCGCCCTGCAGCAGCTGCCTGGGCTGCTGCACCGCGCGTTGCCGCGGGGACTGCAACCCACGGACCGGTCCTGGGCACCCTCCAGCCCCGCCCCTCCCACACCCTTCAGGCGCCCCCCATCTCGACCCTGCCTGCTCGCCACCCCCTCCCCACCCTGATCAGGAGCTCACTCAGCACCCTGTCCCATGTCCCACGTGCCTGGCACTCAGGACCCTCCCTGGCCCTGCAGCTCCAAGCCTGCTGCGGTGCCCGGGTGTAGGGGGATGTTTAGTGCCCGGCCCCGCCCCCCCCGCTAGTGCCGCTTCCAGAATCCCAGCCCCGCTGCTGGGCAGTACTGCAGCACCCCCCTGTCCCCTCCCCCCATCCCCGCAGTGGTCCCAGGAGCCGCGCGCCGCAGCCGCAGCATCCCCCTCCCCTCTGCACTGAGCTGGCCGCTGCAGCAACCCCGGCCCCCACCCCCCCTGCCGCCCCGCGGCGCCGAGCAGGGCCACTGCAGCCCCCGCCCTGCCCGCCCCCCCCACCCCAGACGTTTCCAGAGCTGAAGAGTGCGAGCTCTCATTTGCGGGGGGGGGGGGGGGGGGGGGAGGGGGCGCCGGAGGGCGGAAGGTGGAGAAAGATATTATGGGGGGGGGAGCTATTTATGTCTGAGACTCACAACTGCCACAACTGGATCCTCTCTTTCCCTGCTGTCAGTTGAGCTGGGATACAGTGGGAAGAAGCCAGCGTGGGGGATTTGAGCCTCACTTTCCTCACCTTCACTCATGGTTGAGGGAGATTTCTCTCTCAGGCGATTACACCCTCTTTCTAGTCTCTCCTTCCCCTACCTTCAACTATTTCTGCTGAGAGAAGGGCAGGGTCTCTGTTCCCTTCTCCTGATTCCCTTGCCTGGGCCTGCAGGACTGTCCCTGAGATGCAGCAGGTGTGTGTTTTAAGCATTGCCCACCGGCTCCTGATGTATAGCCTGAGGTTGGGGCTGTTGCTTTGCTCAGCGGCTAGATCTGGGGGTGGGAGTGGGGTGGTCCTCCACCCGCATTTGTTCAGTGTCATGCAGTGGCCACCATTCTGCCCCATGTTGGATGGTGATGGTCACTATGCTGGTGCCTGTGTAATTTCGACTAAAGGTCTGTTGATAAGAGCATCGCTGTCCTCAGACCTGAAGCATGTCTGTGTCACTCTGCTCGGTGTCCCAGTTCTTTCCCCCTTCTCCCTCCAGGGGTGCTTTCTCTGTGGTCCGCAGGTGTGTGAAGAAAACCTCCACGCAGGAGTATGCAGCAAAAATCATCAATACCAAGAAGTTGTCTGCCCGAGGTGAGTTCCCCATCTTTGCCTCTCCCTGGGGTGCCTCCAAGGGCTACGGCTTCTTCTGAAGGTGCTCCTAGAGTTGGGGGCTGTGTGTTTCAGCACTTGGAAAAGAGTTGGAATTTCAGGGTAGACTTTGAAGCCAGGCAGGAGTTGCATGGGGACTGGAAGTGCTCAGGTAGAAAAGAATGAAGAAAATGTAAGAGATGTAGGTAGCTTCAGGGAGGAGTAGTCCCTAAAGGCTCAAAGGAGTTTGGTTTTTAGGAAGGGGGAGGATATGGGGAGTGGTGGGTGGCATGGAATGGCTAGGTCTTAATTTGGGTCTTTTGGAGTCTCTGTGTTTGGGGCACTGGTAGCCACTCCTAGGTAGCCTGTCTTAGTCCCTGTGCCCCAGTGCTGACTTAGGATGAAGATAGAGTAAGTGAACAGCTCTGACAAATCTAGCCTCCCCCTGCCCACCAGGCGGCAGAACAGACTCCCAAGGGAAGGAAATCTGTAAACATCAAGGGAGGCTGCTACTGCTGAAGGCTTCTTGGGAACAAATCCTGCCAGATGAACTTGATTGCTTTTTTGATCAAATTACAAACTTGGTGGTACAGCAGCAGATGCAGTCCGTCCTGGGTGGAGGGTGATGCCTCATGATCTGGAAATCTCAGTGGCCTGGTCTGGGTAGGAGCAGCCTTGCCTCAGGGTCTGAGGATTGTGAAGGCCCAGGCCTTGGAGCCTGACTTGCAAGAGCCTCCCAGGTACCTGAGGCGGGGAGCGTAAGGCCCTGCCTTTCACACCTCCAACCTACACTCCCTGTACCTTGTACTGGATGCTTGCCAAACTCACCTCATCTGATAGGTATAGACCCAGCAACGTGTGAAGTGCTCTGTGTATAGGTCTGGTGAGTACGGAGGTATGTGGATAGGTCAGGTCATTGAAGGCTGCAGGGTGCAGCCGGGGGACAAAGGTATGAGACTCAGAGGAAGGAATTAGGGCTGGGCAATAGGATGCCATAAACATATTAAGAGCCAGGACAGATGCCCTGGGGAAGACGTGGGCCATGGCTAGTAATGACCCAGGCATTTCTGGGGTAAGAGATGTAGTAGATGTCTCCAAGCATCAGAGAAGCTATAAAATTCCACAGAGATGACAGTGGGCTTCTGTCATGTTGACGTTATTCTGGGACCTGTTTAGCAGAGCTGAGTCTGCCTCCTGGCTAGGAGGGCTTCTCCCCATCCCCACAAGCACAGTTTGTCTTGCTGTCTCCCTACCAGCCCCCATCTCTTTCTGTTCCTTTACATTGGCTATAAAGTTGACTTATTTGTTTGTTTTTTTTCTCTCTGGGTACCTTGAGTTGGATGCAATTGTTGCCCTAGAGGTAGGTGGACAGCCAGATGCCCTCCTCCCCTAGGGTGGGGGGACAGTGCAGTGGGCTGGGCTCTTTGGCTCTCTGGCCAAAGATGCAGGGTGCAGGCAGGGACGATGGTTTGAGAATGGATGCCTCCCTATGCCCACACAGCATGGCCCTGGGGCTGGTGTCTGGTGTCTCCAGTTAATGATGCAATGCTTCGCTTTCCTCATCTCACCGGTATCCTCTGACCCAGGGGTGAGGGAGGTAGAGACAGCTGGGAGCTGAACTCTGGCATGTGAGGATAGCTGATGTGGTAACTTTGTGGAGCTGCCTGCCTTGGGCTGTCATTTTCCACTCCTTCCCTACTCACCCGAACTTCCTTGATCTGTGTGATTATGTCCCTTTCCCGTCCTCACGTCCTTTCAACCCTGTCCTGTCTTTCCCAACTGAAATCTTTCTTTCTCTGCCCAAGCTGGATGAGATTTGATTTCCGTTTGATTTTCTTTCCCCAAGAAGAAGATTCTTGTGTAAGATCATATGCTTCAGACAGCAACTCCCCCTCTCTCGATATGGTTATGCCAAGTCTGGGGCTCTGTTGTGTAGCTTTTGTGCCAAGTTAACTTTGGAACAGAGGCCTGGTCCTGGCTGATGGGCATAGATGCCAACAAGAAGGGTCAGGAATATGTAAGTGTCAGTACTGTTCAGAGGTGGGAGAGTGAGAGGGTGTTGTCTTGGAGATGGAGGGAGCAAGCCAGAGACTACTGTAGGTGTGGGCGTGGGGGATGTGAGCTCCTGGAGAGGGTTGGGCCAGGGTGCCCACTAGGCTGGCGCCCATGGGGTTGGGGAGTGAAGGCCGTGGCTTCCCTGCAGCCTCTCAGTTTACGCTGTATATTTTATAAAGGTGCAGCAGCTGGGGCTGGGTTTCACTCGTTACTGTCTGTCTGTCTAGGGCTCCGCAGGTGTTGGATTTCTGTGTCTGGGAATGTGGTGGGCTCACCAAGGTCATCCATGAGGGTCTAAAGGAGCTTGGTGTGTTTGCTCTCTCCTTGCCTGTTTTCTTTCTTGTTTATGATTCTCTGTGCTGCAAACCAAAAGGAAAGGAAGAGGGTATTGAGCTGCTTCACCTTGGCATCCATGGTGAGGTGGTCCAGGAGGCATGGGGCGAAATCTCCAGATCTTGTAGGGGGTCAGATCTGGATAGGAATCCTTCCTTTGCTGTGTTGCTTCTTGTCATTGTAGCCTCAGAGGCCCATGGCAGTGGCTGTGTTACAAGGTAGGGACTTAACATGGCTGTGCATAGAGACCGTCTTTGACTGCAGGCCTGTCTACACGAAGTCACTGAAAGTCACGTAACGTCACTCCATTTGCTTTTTGGAACAGCGATAGGTGTGGAGTTGGGGCTCTTAAGGGAGCCCATGGTTCCAAGCTTAGCTCTCAGCTAGGCTGAAGGAGGCATTTAAAAAAGGCTTGGATGCAGGCACTAGTGGGCCAGGTGATGGCAATGATAAGTCGTTATTTTAAGATTTAGGAGCACTCCCCACCCCCCAGGAGCCTGAGCCCTTATGTCTTTTTTTTATTTTTACATCTTCATATTCCCTTCTTATCTTTATTCATATGCATATAGATTTTCACCTCGTGGAGCATAACATTTTATATCTCACTCTCTTGCGTATATCCAAAGCATTTCCCTGTATTGCTACAGTTGAAGGGCAAATGGTCCTTTCTTTCTTCTACGTAATTTAAGATTTATCCTTGGAACAATTAGCATCATAAGAAACCTCTGTATTTGGACCATTTACCTGGATTCCAATTGCTTTTACTACTGTGGATACTTGGCCCTACTTAGAGATGCTACTAGAAACAATATTATGAAATGTGTTACAGCACTTGCTGTATTTATCCATTTATTTAATCTGTATACCTCATGTGAAGAAATTTCTATTGAAGCTAAATACATTTAGGAAAAGCTTTCCTCTTCTTGAGGACCTGGGTGGTAAGGTAGGCACCATATCTGTTTCTTTACTTCTGTGTGGGTAGGGCCTAGCAAAGTGCCTGATACATACCCAGCCTATACATGGTGAATGAATGGATTAAGAGGACTATGTAACTAATCATGGTTGCCTTTTGGCTTTGGCTTTCAGGAAACTCAGAGCCAAGTTGCTGGAACCCTTGTACCTTGGTGCTGGCTTGGGTTCCCCCTTTCTGATCCATGGAGCCAGGGTGTAGGCCTGACACAGCTGTTGGAGAGGACAGATGAGGTTAAAGGGCTGTGCTTGGAGAATAAGGCAGGTGGGAGATGTAGGAAGACAGTGTAGCTTATGATTCTTCCTTCCTTGTCATTAATGGCCTTATAAAGCAATGTTGAGACTTCCTCCAAGCAACGATGTTCAATTTTAGTGTGCGTAGGGATCACCTTGAGTACTGGTTAAAAATGCAGATTCCTGGGCTCTGTCCACAGAGATTCTACCTCAGGAGATCTGGGGTGGGGCCCCAGAATCTACATTTTTAACAAGTGCCCTAGTGACTTTCATGCAGGTGGTCCCTGATCCACGCTTTAAGAAATGCCATTTAAAATCTGCAACAGCAGCGAGAATTACTCTTGCCATGTTCTTTGAGATTTACCAGAGACACCTTGGCTCAGCCTGCTCCAGGGGTATCTCTGCTGGTATGTGGCCATCTGTGCACATGGGCTGTTCTGTGTTTACGGGACTCATTCTGAGCCCCCAGAATGGGATCTCATGTCCATGTCATGTCCATGGTTGTGGCAGGCCGAGTGGCTGGGGTTGTGGCATGTTGGCCACAAGAAGGGCAAAGGCTGTCCCTTTTTGCATCCAGCTGGCCCTGGGTATTGAAATAGGATCCCCCTGGGTGGTGCCAGCTGAAAGGCCCCACCCCCTTAGTGTTGACCTGAGTAGCCCCCATGACATTTGTGTCCCCTGTGGTATCTCCAAGTGAGACTTTCCTGTTAAGGATCTGGGTGAAGTGAGGAGAGGAACAGAGGGGAGGGTGAAGCACCAATGAGGGAGGGAGAGAAGGAAGAGAAATCTAGGCAGTGCTAGAACTCTAGGACTCTTGGACTTGAGGAAGCATTTAAGGAGGTTGTATTCAAAACCATGCTTTCCCCCTGAGGATAAGACAGCCCAATTTCTGTTGACTAGAAATGGGCATCCTGTATATAAGTGACTGAGCTCCTCTGATTCTTCCCTCTAAGTGGATGAGGAAGCAGCCTGGAGGTCATTTCTCTGTGCCAAGGCTTATACTGGGCCGGTTTTGTCATACAGTGAGCTGTGTGACTTAGCTCAGACAGCACTGGCATGTCACCCTGCCCTTCTACCCACCTTCCCAGAGTGCCTTTGGATGCTGGCATCATGGGGTGGGGATGGAGGTTGGAAGGTGGCCCCATCCCATAGGAGAGGCCTCTGCTTTCTTCCTGCTGCTTGCTCTGGTCCCTTGTTAGAAGCTGTGCTCCAAGCTTTGAGTCTGTGCTGAAACCCTAGAGGTGAGTTGCTGACCCCATTCTCTGCTGAGGCTGGAGACAGGGAAGGGGAGGAGTGGGTGTGACAGACTCCTGTCCCCGTCTCTGTGCTTGCTGTTCTCTGGACAGTCATGGCAGGCCGATAAGGGCCTGATCCCATGGGTGCCAAACAGGTGGTGACAGGAAGAGATGGGTACTTTGTACTTCGAGTGCCTCACAGCAGAGGCCCTTTGTCATCTGCCCACAGCCAGACAGCTCTGCCCCAGGGCCACTGGGGAAACCAAGGCACAAAAGTTTGGTTGGTTTATTTTGAGCTGTAGGTAATGCCAATGGTTTTGCCAGCGCTCCAACCCCAGCATCCTCAAGCAGTGTGGTCTTCACTTACCCCTTGGCTCCTTTCTTTAAAACACAAGTTCTGGCTATTTTGTTCCTGTGATGAATCCTGGTATATCACCCCCCACCACCCACCCCGCCTCTCCATCTAGGTTCGGAACTCTAAGTGCAGTGGAGCAAATCCCTCCTTTCTGCTGGCTGAGGCCTCGCTCTCGTCCATGCCCTCCTCTCTGGGTACAGACCTCTCTATGGTGGGAATATTTCCAGCCAGTCCCCCCAGCACCATCTCTAGATGCTGGGCCCTATCAGCAGCAGCAGCAGCTTCCCATCTGCTCCCTTCTTTTCTCCTCCCTTTCTTTCCCCTCCCCCGCTTGCTGCTGCCCTGGGAGGAGCTATTTTTAGGGTCTGCTTCCTGGGATGTTTTACTTGGGGCTGGTTACCATGAAGGAAATGTCACCAAAACAGTGGGTAAAGGCTGCAGGCTCCCTGAGCCCTGCTGGGGGCATGGAGAGCTCAGCGGCTGACCCTGTTCTGGCCCTTGAGACTGTCCAGAGTGTCCAGAAGCAGAGCCTTGCCTTCTTGGGGCTTGCTAGTGACCCCATGGGGATTTTCTCCATCCAGTCTGGTTTGGGAGACTTTTGCTATGGGGCTCCTTTCCCTCCTTAGTTAAGGCTTCTCTTGTCTTAAGAGCCAAAGGCCAAAGTGGGGCTCAAGTCTTTGTGTCACCTGGTTAAAACTGCTCGAGTTAGGACTGAAGAGAAGGGGAGGGCACCAGGTTAAGGGACAGAGCCTTGGGGGTTCATGTAGGCACATTTCAGATCCCGTCCCACTGTATTCACAGCCCTCAGCTAGTCCCCAGGTATATATATATGGGTGTGAAGGAATTAGAAGCCATGGCCCCCACTCTTACATGGTGAATGGACTTTGCTCTTAATTGGAGACTCTTTGCACCTTTAGAGTGAGATTCAAAGAGGAAGGGATGTGGCGTCACAGTGTCAGGGTGAGGTCAAAGGGATTGTGGCTTGGGATCCCCACTGGTCAATGCCCAAGGCCAGGGGCTGTTATAAGCAGCTGGGGAATGTGGATTATGACACCAAATCCCTATGCTGCCCTTGTTTCTAGTCCTCAGAGTGATGCCTCAGGGGCCAGACAGGGGCCTCTACTCCTTGGGAAGGAGGAAGGAGTACTCAGGGCGGGCAGCAAGAGGAGAAGCCCCACATCGAGTGTCTGAAATCAATGGGGCTATACGAAGCTTCTCATGATCCATGTTGGGGCCACAGGCGTAGGCCTTTGAAATACTCAAAAAGTCAAGGATGTCATTGCGATTGGAACTTGGAGAGGGTCTTCATAGTCAGAGTAGGGATCTGTGTCCTTTCTTGCTCACAGAGGGTCGTATATTTAGGTGGCAGCAGGATCTTCTTTGAAGCTAATGCTGGCATTTGTGGTTTTAGAGAAATGTCACTAAATCAGCAGGCATGTCCCTGCAGGGCCATGGAAAATCCGAGGCCAGCCCTCCCTGGCCCCCAATCCTGTGGGGGAAGGAAAGTGCATTTGGAGTAGCCTTGCCTGCTGGGGGCCTAGGGGAGAGGTGGTTCTAGGGCTCTGCCTCCTCTTCGCCACGGGCTGTCTCCTCACTGTCTGCTTCCTCTTTTCTACCTCCCTTGGCACATCTGGTCACTCCTCGCTGCCTTTCCCTTGAAGGATATTTGGCCTTTGTGGTGCCCTGGGCCAAGTCTTGAAGTGCTTGGGCAGAAGGTGGGAGAGGCATGGCCTCCAGGGATCTTTATGTTCCCTGGCCTGGCTCTACCCTGGTGGGCTGTTGGGGAAGGCCTGAAACAGGTTTCTGATAACAGCTGCTTCTGCTTTCTGCTCCTGTTGCTACTCTGCTCTTGAGGGGGAAAACCTTGCAGAAGGCTGTGGTTGGAGCTGGGCTGAAGGCCGGCAGGGGTGGGTCTCTCCATGGTAGTAGCACACAGGCAGGCAGGAAGTGGCCCTGTGCAAAAGCGGGAAGTGGCTGTTGTCAAACAGGAAGGGGGGGCTGGGCCGTGTGAGGGGGTGGGGACAAGCCCATAGAAAAGTGGGTGGGAAGAGGGTCAGCCTTGGAAGATCTGAGCTGTTCCCTAGGAACAGTGAGCTCAGTGGTCACTAGAAGGAGGGATGTCTCAAGGGAGAAGGCCACCTTTGTGACAAGAGTACCGGCTGGTGTGTTATCACCTTGGGTTGCTGAGCCAGGCCCTAGACCTACCACTGTGGACCAAGCCAGTTCAGTGACCTTGCCACTTTTGGGGTTGGGGATGCTGAGTTTAGCCAGCACACCCCTTGCATCTGGGAAAGATGCTCTACAGACCATGCTTGTTGCTGAAACACCGCTGCTGTTGAGGTAGACCGCTCTGCTTTTTCCCAGACATGGAGCAACCCCGGAGGGGACTACAGGACAGGAAGTATGGGGGAAAGGGACAAGAGACAACAGCTGGAGAGGCTGTGCTTGGTGTAAGGAGGCAGGGAGAGTGTGGTGGGCAGAAACCACCTGGCTCATTGAGCAGAGCTTCTGGATGGCAGGGTGTCACAACCGGGCAGGCTGAGGCCAGGGAAGAGGAGGGATCCCACAGACATCAGCACCTGCTGGGCCGTTCTCTCTCTGAGGAGCACCTGTTGCTAACCTTCACTTGCAGGCTATAGACATGGGTGGGCTCTACCAAAATAGGAGGGACACCACTGCCCCCAGGAGGGCTGCTGGGGAGCCGGGTCAGAGGGCTCAGTTGGTGCGTTGTGGACCCTGTGGCTGCCCCTGCTGAGGGAGAGTGGGTCTAACTCTCTCAGTGTCTCTGGTGATAGCCATGGCCACAAGCCCAGCCTGGGAGGCCTCCTCTGTCTTATTACTGCGCCCTTGGAAAGGAGGCTATCCCTGTGTGCCAGGCACTGTGCTGAGCATTTACCCAGTTACCTTATTTAATCCACAGATATCACTGCCTCCGTTTTAGAAGTGAGGAAACTCCCAAGATATGTGCCTGGCTTACCTCACCTCCTTTGGGTCCTAATCAAATGCCACCTCCTCACTGAGGCTTTCCCTGACCGCCCTATTTAAATCTACACTCTCCCCCTCCCCTGCTTTATTTTTCTATATTTTCCACATCATGGCACTTGCCACAACATTGTATCATCCAATTCTTGTCTTTCCCGCCACCTACCCAGACCCACTAGAATGTCAGCTCCCTCAGGGTGGGGCTTGCTGTCTGTTTTGTTCACTGCCGTATCCCCAGCATTTAGAACAGTGCCTGTCACATAGTAGGCCTCAATAAATATTTTTTGGATGAATGAATGAGGCTCAAATGGGTTTAATAACTCACCCAATATGGCAGCACTGGGACTCAATCTAGGGCTGTCTGACTCCAAAACTGATGTGCTAATGGCTGGATTCCATGGCTGAGGATCAGAGTGAGGACCAAGGCACAGCCTCAGGTTCAGAGAAGACATAGGCCTCACCCAGAATGTGGGGCTCTGCTTCTTGGAGTTAGGGTTAAATTAAGTGACTGACAAGGACCCTCTGGACTCTGGGCAGCTCCTTCAAGGAGCCGGGAATGTGAGTCTGTCTCTCTCCTCTTCCCGCTCTGAGTCAGTGGTAAAGCCAGAGCACCCCTATTTTTAATGCTGTTCCTGTTGTAGAACTGTAACCATTAGCCAGTAAGAGACTTAAGGGAGGAGATAAACATTAATCTTCTGGGCCTTCCCCTCAGCTACCACCTCCACATTGCAAGATGCTGTTCTCCTGCACCTGCCTGGGCAGCCAAGCCTGAGAGTTGTGGGTTGAAGGGTAGTGAGGTGAGTGGTCAGAGACGAGGGCCGGTGAGTTTGTACCTTTGGGGCTGGCTAGCTTGGTACCTCCATCCTAAGTCTAGGGGCGGGGGAGAGGAAGGTGGGTATCCCTGACATCTAGCTAGATCTGGAAGAAGCAAGCCCCCCTGCCACCAGTCAGGGCTAGCACTGCTTCCTTCTACCTTCCTTCCTTCTAGCACTTCCTTCCTACTACCCCAACCTCTGAAATTCCCCGGGACTGAGGGATCCCAGGCGATGTGGGAATGTGGTGTTACCTGGGGTTCTCCTGGCTGCATCCTGGTCAGTGGTCATGCTGAACCTGAGGACTGGAAGGAATGCATGACCCAGATCTTTGGGCAGCAGGGATGGATTAACTGGGCAGCAGGAACTAATCTCTGCCTATCCCCACCTCCTCCTTCCACAAAGCAGAGCTGTCGCTAGAGGGAAAGTTTAGGACAAGCTCGGATTGGTTGGTAAAACAATAAATGTGAATTAAATCCCAGTTCTGTCCCTTTCCTGCTGTAGGGCCTTGGGCAAGTTACTTAACTTCTGTGGGCCTCAGTTTCATCATCTGTGAAATGGGGACAGTCATAGCACCTACCTGGTAGGATGGTTGTGAGACTCATAGGAGGCTTTTCAGAGGCTCTCTGCTCTTGAGGTAGAGGTAGGGTGGGCAGGAATCACTTGTCGGATGTGGATGTGAAGTCACCTGCCTTGGTCTGGAGAAGTTGAGGTGAACTGGACTATGCCCCACAAATCCTGGAGTCTTTTTTTTTTGAGGAAGATCAGCCCTGAGCTAACATCCTCCAGCAATCCTCCTCTTTTTGCTGAGGAAGACTGGCCCTGAGCTAACATCCGTGCCCATCTTCCTCTACTTTGTACGTGGGGCACCTGCCATAGCATGGCTTGATAAGTGGTGTGCAGATCCACACTCGGGATCCAAACTGGTGAACCCCAGGCTGCCAAAGCAGAATGTGCGAACTTAACTGCTGCGCCACTGGGCCGGCCCCAAGCCTGAAGTCTTTACTGATGCTCTCACTTTTCTTTATCCTTTTGTCATATCATAGTGATGGCGAATGAGGACTCTAGGCTTAGACCACCTGTATCCGCTGCAGGTTACTTTAACTTTTTAAGCCTCAGTTTCCTCATTTGTAATGTGATGGAACTAATCCAATCCCTTACTTCATAGGGTTTCCTTGAGGATGAAATAAGATAATCCATGCCTCTGCCTGGCATATAGCAAATAGTAGTTATTACTACTGCTGTTGATCTTATTGATAAACCCTTATTAAGCCCCTGTTATGGAGGGAACTCGATAAAGCACCACTTTGAAGGTCCCACCCTTTGAAGAGCTTGTGACCAAAAGATAACTGAGTAACATATGATGTGAGGATTCTAAGAGGTACAGTGGGAGGTAGGAGGGTGGTCATAGCAGGGAGAAGTCGCAGTCTACTGAGAGGAACAGGGAAGACTTTGTGAAGGAGGTGGCTTTTGTCAGGATCCCAGCAAGAAGAATTAGGGAGGGAGAGTTGGGCGGGCTTCTAGTCGCCTTGCTTTGATTTGAGTAGTAGCATCCTATTTCTGCTTCCTGGGGCTCTGCCTTCCTCTGGAAGAAATTGACCAACACAGCTCACTTGAATCTAGGGACTCTTGGCTTCTGGTCATTTCACCAAATCAGTTACCCCAGAACCTGAGTGTCAAGAGGTCAGAGCTCACAGCAGTGGGTGGCCAAGAGGATCCTGGGGAGAAGCAGGATTTCTATAAAGTAATAGTACCAACCTCATAGAGTTGTTATGAGGATAAGTTAAAAGATGTATCTCCCTGGTGTAGAAGTAAGCTCTCAATAAATGTTAGCTATTATTATTTTTTTTTTCAAATCATCATTATCATCATCATCATTTTGTTGTCAGCATCATTGTGTTTCAGGGCGGCTATGAAGACTAAATCAGAGAATACATGCAAAACTCCTAGCACAGTGTCTGGTCATGGAGTAGGTGCTCAGTAAAACTTAGCTGCTATTAGTATTTCTAACAAGAAAGAGATTCTGCCTCCATCCTCCCACCCCCGGCCCATTGAAGTCCCTGCTTTAGTGGAAAGAGCACTGGAGTTTTAGTTGAAGACCTGGATTCAGATCCTAGCTCTGCCACTCAGCAGCTTGAGGTCTTTTCCTAACGCATTTCCTCACCTGGAAAAGGTGGTGGTAATACCTGTCTCCAGGATTGCCGTGCCTTGCTGCATTAATTCAGCAAATCATAAAAAAGTGCACAGTTGGTGCCTAAGAATTGAAGGAATATGAATAGCCAGGTGGCCACGAATAGAATGAATGGTTGATGGCTTTTGTTTTCTCTCTTCTGCTTTTAGATCACCAGAAACTAGAACGTGAAGCCCGGATATGCCGACTTTTAAAACATCCAAACATTGGTAAGTGTCCTTGGGCATTTTGTAGAAAGTGGGAGGAAGAGATCTGCTGCTTTTGTGTGTGGAACCATTTCTGTCCCTGGGCCTTTGCTTGGTGTCTTTTTAGCAGCCGTGTCTTGCTCAGAATTCTGGCATTCTAGTTTAGGGACCTGAGTGGCTCCATCCCTGTGGTGCCGTCTCAGGGCTGGGATGTGAGCTATCCGGAGAGGTTTCAGACTTCCTTTCTTCCTCTCCCCTTCTGTCTTTGGGCTGAGGTCCAGGGTCCTCAGCCTGTGAGGCTCTGGGCTAGTAGCCTGCCAGCATCCCTCACCAGGGACCTTCCCCAGCGGTCATAAAAGGGTCCGGATTTTGTTTCTGGACTTGAAAGAGTTTTGTTCCTGTTGCAGTGTCGTGCACACTCTGGGGGTTTCCATGGCGCTCCCGTTTGTGTTCCCCAGAGCCAGGAAAGCAAGTTGCCCACCCGCCTGGCTTCTCTGGAGAAGGGATGGAAGGAGCCACTCTCATGGGGAAGGAGAAAAAATTAAGAAGATTTCTCCCTGCTCCCACCCTGACTTGGGGAACAAGAGCACATTGTTGGTTGTTCTAAAGCCTGGGGAGGTTTGCCTTCCACAACCCACTCCAGCTCAGTTTTACATTGTTTAGCTGAAATAGTCTTTGCCAGAAGCGTTGGCCCTGATTTGGTGCTTTTTGCAGAGGGGACAGAAACTGGGCTGGCTGCAGTATCTGAGCAGAAACCCCAGTCTTGACTTGAGGCAGAGCAGAGAGCATCTCCTAGGTTTTCGCAGAAAGCCCTGAGTCATCACAAAGAACAACACGTGTTCAGTGCTCCTCTGGCATGGCCTAAATAACAGGGCTCCCACAGTGCCTTAGAGGCCGCCTGGTCTGCTCTGTTGGTGGCCAGGGCTGTGAGGCCAATTGCTGAAGCTTGATGCTTCCTCCAGAGCTACTTAGCCTCTGGCTTCCCAGATCTGGGGCTAGAATGCTCAGCATGAGCTATTACATGGGAAGAGCTGAGGTCGTACTCCAGCCCAAGGGGAGAGGAGCAGAGGTAACCAGAACTCCAACTATACAGGGCTTTATAGATTGCAGTCAGCAGCTTGGATTAGTCCAGAGCAGACTGGCATAGCCAGGGCTCAGCTCTGCCTGGTATAGTATGTTCCACGGAGCTAGCACCTCTCAGCCAGTGGGTCCTGGGCCTGGAACTGTTGGAGCTCCTGTTTGATCTCTGAAGTTAGACCCACACCTGAAAATGGCACCGTGGGGACCAACATGTTACCTTGGGTAGGAGAGAGATGATGGAGAAGAACAGCTGGAACAGCAGTCACAAATTTAGGCATGTTTCATTTGGCCGGCTCGTGGGTCTAAAAATATTTTTATTATTTGCCAGTATTTGAAAATGAGATTTCACATTTTAAAAAAAATTCTCTTCTCTGGTCTTTCAAATCAGAAGGCTTAGCTCTGCTGAGCCCACATCCATGTGTGGCCAGAGTCAGCTGGGGCTCGGCAGTGGCTGCCCCTTTAGCCCACTAGCCACTGTCCTTGCCACTCCTCGTTATCCCACATTTGCACTACCCATGTGATCCCTGCAGGCTTTGTGAGCTTGTGACCTCTGACCTGGAAGTTCCAGAACAGGAAGAAAAAGCATAGGGGTAACTAAAGCCATCTACAAGCACAGAGCATCTTGGTGTTCTAGTCCTGGATCTCAGAGTCCGAGGACGGTAACTTCCTTTCCTTATACTCCTGTGACCAACATGAAGGGAGGCGAACAAGGGGTGGGGTAGATCATGTAGGAGGCAGAAGCATGGCTGCATCACCTACGACACGGGTGTGGTTGACCACAGAGGGTTAGGGTGGGATGAAAACAATTGTGAAATGACCAAGAAGGATAAAATCGAGATGCTAGCTGAAAAAAGTCCTACCCTGCTTTCTGTGTATTTCTAGAAATTAAGTATATACTTTTTGGCCTTTCAGACTTCACTTGGTTTGGTCACTCTTTTTTTTTTTTTTACCACTTGCCCCCAGCTCAGAATTAAGGCAGACAGAGGGACCATCTACCCCAACCATCTGCTCTGTTAGGGAGGCAACAAGAGCCAGGCAAGGCACACTCGCTTTGTCAGCATCTGATTGCTTCCATTTCATGACTGCTCCCAGATCCTGAGGGATATTGGTCTGAGGCCCTGAGGTCAAAGGCAGGGAGAGAGAAAGGTGAATCAGGACTGTGCCCTGGGAGAGTTGGCTGGTCAGGCTTTCTGGCTTCCAGTGGGAACCAGGGCTCCTGGAGATGTGGCAGAACTGCAGGTCCAGGAGGTGAGGGTTGCTCTGGATCCTGACCTGGCTCGTGGCAGGAGATGAGGCAGTTTTGTCTCCGTAGTTCACTATTCCTCTCCTCTCTCTGCTGCTCCATCCTTCAGAGCTGTGGCCCTTTTGGCTTCAGCCTCTTTAACTCCATCCTGGAGGGATACAAGTGGACCAGCCCAATAGTGGTACAGATTTGAAGAAGACAAGAGCATAGAGCACACAGTCAACCTCTGGTTCTGTCAGGCTTGGAGGCACTTGAATTCAGAAGGGTATTTGGTGCAAGAAGCCGGGCATCCCCAGTTTTTTCCCTAATAGATATCCTGTCTCCGGAGTTAAAAGTCTGTTGGAAGAGTGAACCCACATGTAAACCATGGACTCTGGGTGATAATGATGTGTCAGTGTAGGTTCATCAAGTGTAACGAATGTGATGGTTGGGTAGGGGATGTTGATGGTGGGGGAGGTTGTGTGTGTATGGGGACGAGGGTATGTGGGAGCTCTTTGTACTTTCTGCTCAGTTTTGCCATGAACCCAAAATGGCTCTAAAAAGTAAAGTCTATTGGGACCAGGCTGGTGGCATAGTGGTTAAGTTCGCACACTCCTCTTTGGCAGCCTGTGGTTCATGGGTTCAGATCCTGGGTGTGGACCTACACACTGCTCATCAAGCCATGCTGTGGCGGTGTCCCACATACAAAATAGGAGATTGGCACAGATGTTAGCTCAGTGCAAACTTCCTCACCAAAAAACTAACTTACTAACTAAAGTCCCTAGTTAAAAAAAAAAAAGCCTGTTGGTAATGAGGCCTACTGCAGAAATTGAGACAGCCCTGGAGGATGTGACCAGAGGTGTGGAGTTGAGAGGAGAAGGTGGTAGTGCTGATTATCTAAAGTCAGAATGGAGTGTGTTCTTCCTGTGATCTGCTTGCTCCCTGCTCTGAATTCCTCTAATGAATAGACTCTGTCTTCCTTCATGCTGAGCTGCCCCAGCAGTTTCCATCACAGTCTGGCACTGTGGTTTAGAGCAGCACTTCTCAAACTTTCATGTGTTCATGAATCTCCTAGGGATCGTGTTAAAATTCAGATTCTGATTTAGTAGGTCTGAGGTGGATCTGAGCTTGTCCGCAAGTGATGCTCACGTGCAGAAGCAGAGGTCTGTGGCTTTGGCATCGTCTTCCAGGTTTGAATCTGAGATTTGCTGTTTGGTAGCTGTGACCTCCAGCACACTATTTCACCCACCTGTGCTTCTGTTCTGTCATCTGTGCCTCTTTGTGGAGTTGTTGTGAGAGGGTTCAGCAAGCAAAGGAGGCCTAGGAAATAAATGGAGATAATGGAAGTGGAGATTCCAGCTCCCAGAAGTGATCTTTCCTAAACCCCTAGTCCCAACTCAGTTCACGAGTTATTCAAGTGAGGCTGCCTTTTACCTTGGGCCCAGGGCCCATTCAGCTAACAGTAGTGTAGCAGAAACAGTTACAAAGAAAAAGAAGAAAACATTAGATTATGACAGAGCAGCTCCCAAATCCTTGCTCACCTGCTCCTGGGGGGCAGCCTCCGTCCTCCACCAGCCCCCACTGTGGACATTAACAGTGACACCTTGTCAGTACTTTTTTGACTGAAGTTTATTAGTTAAAATCTGGCATATTGTTGGGTGGTCTTGTTTTTGTTTTTTGAGGAAGATTAGCTAACTGCTGCCAGTCCTCCTCTTTTTGCTGAGGAAGACTGGCCCTGAGCTAACATCCATGCCCATCTCCCTCTACTTTATATGTGGGATGCCTGCCACACCATAGCTTGCCAAGTGGTGCCATGTCTGCACCCAGGATCCGAACCTGTGAACCCTGGGCTGCCGAAGCGGAACATGCGCACTTAGCTGCTGCACCACCAGGCCAGCCCCTGTTGGGTGCTTTTTAAACATTGGAAATAGTGGCAACATTTGGGTTGTGGCTTTGTCAGGTATGAAACATCAAGTAAGATCATTTAGGTATTTTTTTGGCCTGTTCTTCCTTTCACAGTTTGTGAAGAACAATAATTAGGTTTATCGCAGTAAATGCTCTATAGTCCTTTTCCAAGATCTTCCTGTCTGTAGATTGGCCTGGCCCTCCTTGGCCTTCATGCCCTCTCATTACTGTGGAATGGGCTGGGTGTCAGATTATTTTATTCCACACATCCATAGCATCCTTTGCTTCTGCCTCACAGCCCTCAGCACAGTCGTGCTTAGTTACATATTTGTGTAAGTGCTGGTTTAAAGCCTGTCTTCCCCGTTCACCTGGAAGCTCCGAGATGGCAGGGCTGGGTTTTTCTCTTCTTTACAGCCATAGCCGTGGCATGTACAGCCACGCTTGCTTCAGGGAAGGTGCTGAATGAACATTGATGAGCAAGTCAGAATGGCCAAGGCTAGTGGGGACAGGTTGAAGCTCCTTTGCTGAAGAGGATAGAGGAAGTGACTCCCTAGCAGGCAATTCTGCAATATCAAGGATCTTGAAGTTGGTTTGTTTTGGCTTCAAGTCTTGGTTCTACCGTTTAGTGTGACCTTGGATGAGTTTCTTTTGGAGCCTTAGTTTCCTGTCCTGTCGTGGGGGTAGTAGAAGTTACCCCACAGAGTTAATTCAAGGGTTCAGTAAAATAATATATGTAAAGCACTTGACACGATTCCTAGCACACAGAAACAGTTCAACTAAGTGTTAGTTATTATAATTTGGCTCATTATTATCAAGAGTCTGCTAGGTAGGCATTTAGAGTGGCACAGTCAAGTTTCTCCTCTTGTTCTCAGTTCCCAGTTAATTTTCTCTACAAATGAAAAAAAAAAAGAAAAATGACAGCCTTGCTCAGATACGGGGCCTTCCGCACCTGTCCCTCCTTGTCTTGGTGGTGCCTTGCTCTGGGGCACAGATTAAAGCCGTTCTCTGGACTAGGTGGCCAGGGAGGATTAGTCTTCCTTTGCTGCTCTTTTCTTTTGACGCCCCTCCCTGCTTTCTCCCACCTGAGCTCTGTGTGTGGCCTTCCTGGAGAAGGACAAGTGCCAGTGACTCCCTGTCTGGGCATAGGCATGGGTGCCTGCACTTTTTGCCCTGTTCTCAGCTCTGCTGTGCTGAACTGGGGGCTAGCACAGGGGTGAGGGTCCAGGGGGGGCAGGACCAGGCGGCAGGGCTCTCTTGGGAATGGTTGTTAGCATTGTACCTGCTGTCCTGTTAGCTCACCATCCTGCTGTTAGTCACCTCCCTAATGAAGCAGGTCTTTAGCTTCTGGGACAGCTGATTTCCAGGGGATTATTTGTATTACACACTTTAATGCTTTTTAATAGCAAATTTTTAATTAAATGGAGAGTCCTTTTGGAAGCGAGGAAGCAGCAGCTGCAGCAGGACTCAGCGTGAGGCACCAACTTAGGCCAGAGAAGCACAAGTGAGGAGGAAGGGTGGCAGGGCTTTGGGGAGCTCAGTTGAGCATGTCTGGGTTAGTTAGGTGGGAGGGAAGCAGCAGTCTGGCTGTCGCTCCTTCCTTCTGTCATCTGTAGGCCCAGAGAAGTGTGAGCTTGGTTCCCAAGTACAAGAAAAAACAGTTTGAGGAGGAGAATTTTAGAAGTACTACCCACCTTTGATCCCATTGGTAAATCACAGAAATACTGAGTTTGGGTGGAATTTGGGGGTTAAGTAACTTGATCAGATCAAATAAGGTAGGCAACATGAAGTGTAAACAATCGTCAGGGCCTGGTTCTAGCCCGAGCAGGCCTGGGTCCTCATTTGTCAAGTGAGGAGAACCACGTGGCTGTAGTGATGGCTGAGTGCCTGTATTGACTTTCTGGCTGATCTTGCTTTGGTAGCGAGGGAATGTAGGCAAGTGCCTCAGCCCTGATGAAATGCTCTGACACTGGAAATGGAAGCTGTCCTTTGGGGTGGTTGGCAGCCTGGGCCCACTGAGGGAGAGACATGGTGATTTCGTTGTTTCTAAGAACTTCACTGGTTGGTTTGGTGTCAGGCCATTCCTGAAGTGCTCTGTGAGGTGCTCCTGAAACTGCCAAGGATTGGAGCGAAGGTCAAACAGAGGGAGCCCTTTGGAACAGAGGTTCCCCATCAAGAGAGTTCAGGTGAGGGAAGGGACAGGAACACCTGGGACAGTTGGCCACAGCATTGAGTTGTGTTTGCAGTAGAATGATGCTCAGGGATTGGTGTTTAATCCAGAGGTGGCTTTGTGGACAGAAGCTTGAAGAGGAGACCTCAGAAGACATTAGGTTGATTTTTAGCCCAAGAGCTCTGGAGGTGGGGAGTGGGAAGGGATTCTGCGCTCCAAGCTTTTCTTTCAGTTGGTGAGTTACCCTAGTCTGTTCCATGCAGTGGCCTTCTGGACCCATCTGTGATGCTGTTGTAGGTTCATTCGTGAGTGATTTCTCTCCCAGGTTCCATTGCTTTGTTGCCTGAGTATGTGGGCTACTCCGTATTTCTTATAGGAAGCAGTGGTGTAGACCAGTCTTTGGAGGCAGAAAGAGCTGGGTTCACATTTTGACCCACCATATCTTTGGCCTTTGGCCAGGTACTATATGTACCTGAGCCTCCAGTGTCCTCATCTGTAGAATGGGAATAATACTCATCTCAGGGTGGTTGTCAGGAAAAATAAATTCGTAGAAGGCAGGCACTGTGTCCTTCCTAAATCCCACCATCTAGCACAGGGTCCGGCACACAGTAGGTATTCATTAAATGCTTATACAATAAGTAATGTATGCAAAGCGCCTAACACAAAGCCTGGCACTAACACTCACTTAATTCAGTAATCCTCCCTTATTGATGGTTTTACTTTCTGAGGTTTCAGTTACCGACATTCAACTGCGGTCCAAAAATATTAAATAGAAGATTCCAGAAATAACCAATTCTTAAGTTTCAAATTGCGTGCCATTCTGAGTAGTGTGATGAAATCTCACGCCGTGCCACTTCGTCTGCTGGGGATATGAATCATCCCTGTGTCCAGCATATCCTCGACTGTATGCACCACCCGTCCATTAGTCACTTAGTAGCCGTTTCAGTTATCAGATCGACTGTCACTGCATCACAGTGCTTGTGTTCAAGTAACCCTTATTTTACTTAATAACAGCTCCAAAGCTCAAGAGTAGTAATGCTGGCAATTCAGATATGCCAAAGAGAAGCCGTCAAGGGCTTTCTTTAAGTGAAAAGGTGAAAGCTCTCAACTTAAGAAAAGAAAAAAATCATATACTGAGATTGCTAAGATCTATGCTAACTTTTATTACAGTATATTGTTATAATTGTCCTATTTTATTATTAGTTATTGTTGTTAATCTCTTACTGTGCCTAATTTATAAATTAAACTTGATCATAGGTATATATGTATAGGAAAAAACATAGTATACATAGGGTTCAGTACTATCGTGGTTTCAGGCATCCACTGGGGGTCTTGGAACTCATCCCCCAAGGATGGGACTACTGTAAACAGTTATTTTATCATTGCCTGAGTCTGCATGTTGCCTCTCATGTTTACCATCCTTTGTCCTCACTCCACGTGCCTTCCTGCCGGGCTCTGCCTTTCCAGCTTCTTTCCCTCCTCTTAATTCTCTTCTTCCTATTTACTCCTCTGAAAGAGCTCTCAGGCTGTCACTTCTTGCCATTTTCTGTCCCCCTGTAGTCAGCATAAGTAGTTGCTTCTCACCCTGCATTACCCCATCACGCATCATATCCCAGGACCACCTTCTCTGGGACTAGCCCCTCTGGGAAGTTTCCTTCTAGCTTCTCAGGGAAGGTTGCTTTTCTCCTTGTCTTACTTCTTAGCCATGAAGCTTCTGTCTCTTGCCTGCATCTCGGCACTCTGAGATGGCGACCAGAGCGCTGAACCCTGGGGGCTGGTTATGTCTACTCTGTGGCCGTGTATCTTTGGGTTGAGGGGAGCTGGGCATGTTGCCACTTCTCACTGTTGCTCCTTTAGGAGAGAGCCCAATGAGGTTGACAGGATCGGGCAGGGGTAGGGTTGCTGCAGAGGAGAGGAATAGGATTTCCCAGTTTTCTCTCTGTTAATCTCTGTCCCCATCTCCTCTCTTGCAGTGCGCCTCCATGACAGTATTTCTGAAGAAGGGTTTCACTACCTCGTGTTTGACCTGTAAGTGCCATTTTCTGAGGGTGTGGGGGCCTTTCCCTCCAGCTGGCTCAAGATGAAGGCTTGAGAAAAGGCCGAAACTGGGCCTTCAGCCTCTGCTGAGGATCCCTCTCCTTTGCCCGAGGGAGAGGATTTGATTTTTGAACTTCCTCTGGTAACCGGCAGGTTGCTGGGGGGCGGTGGTCTCATTGCTCACTCAGTATTCCCCAGGACTCTGAACCCCAGCATGGCATTGCTCTCACATTTCTGATCAGCAGCACACCCTATGCAGTTGCTTGTTTCTTCTTTCTTGGTGTGTTGTCTTTAGTGGAGAAATAGAATACAGCTCTTTGCATGACCTTAAAAATTCTGGGAAATTGAAAGTAGCTTTTATTAGTCATAAACTGGGCTCTAATTGGTCTCTCCTCCACATTGGTTGTGGTTTAATGTCTTAAAAGTGGCTCTTCACCTCCTGGGAATGGCTCTCCAGTATTTTCAGAGTTGGGGCTTAGTGTCCTTGGTCTTCAACTTTAGTAGTAGGTCGGACCTTCTTGGGCAGCTGTATCTTAATGTTCATATTGGTCTCAAATAAAGCTATAACTTTCTAAGTATGTCGATTATTTTCTCTTAGATTCTCACATGTTTGTCTTTGCCTAAAGTATTAGCTAATCTGTAGGGTATAGAAACAGAAATGTGCAGGAGGAAGGGAGGGCCCGTGTTACCCTAAGGTGAAGCCCCATGTCATTGAAGGATTGAGCATGTTCTGAGCCCTCAGATGAAATGTATGTAAAGTTGGAATTTCTCTAAAAGCTATTCTACAGTGTGACCTGTTACCTTTTGGATGCTGGGGTTGACCAACTGACCTGCCTCCTCTGACCCTATTTGTCTGTCGGTTGCAGTGTTACTGGAGGTGAGCTGTTTGAAGACATTGTGGCCAGAGAGTACTACAGTGAAGCTGATGCCAGGTGAGACGAGGGCCCTTTAGTTCATGTGTGAGTCTTGGCCACCTTGGGGGACCAGGCGTTGTGCCTATTTGAATAGTCTTTGGGGAAGATCAGAAGAGCTCTTGTCTGGACAAAGGTTCTGTTAGAGCTGGACCCAGGCTGCATTTTGTGGGTGATAATTAAAAGTTAAATATTCAGCACTCCCAGATCAGTGTTTTTGCAAAGCCCTTACAAGTCTCCTTTACCCTTTCACCCCAGAAAAACCTTTTCTTTGCACTACTGTGTATCCCAAGTATGCCCAGAGCCCTCCATACCCCTGCTTCTTTCCTTTAACAAATCTACAGTGTACAAGGCATCCTGGGGATGCTCTAGGGATAGAGGAAACACAGTTCGTATCATGAAGGAGTGGAAACGTCTGGGTTAATGATATGACCAGGAACCTTCTCGGGAGATTTCAGCCTGGATCACCTTGTGTTTTGACCACCATGACCAGCCCTGATTTAGGGCTCCTCAGTCCTGAGGACCATTCTTTGGCCACTCACCTCAGCCCCCAGCCCTCCATGGAAACCCTGGCAGCTCATTCATGTGACACAGCAGAATTCCTCCCACACCACAGCTCTCGGGTGCTTGTTTGGCCTGCCTTTCCTGCCTCGGCTCCTCCCCTGGCCCTGAGTTTTCTCTGAGGGTGATGTCCTTACAACCTGGTTTTGATCATTCTGCCTGCAGCTTATCTGGCATATGTGGCAACTCTGGCTGCCTCTGGAGAGTCGGGGAGCGCAGCTTCCTCACAAATTTCTCAACCCTAAGAGGCCACTGTTTGCTGATCAACTTCAGATGCTTCAGCCTCAGGAAAAATTCTGGACTAGGGAGATGAATTCCAGTACCAGCAGGGGAGCACCAGGCTCTGGGGTGGGAGGAGGCAGTGATAGCTCAGGGAGGCTGGCAGGGAGGAGGGAGAGCTGGGGGAGTGACTGTACCAGTGGGCTTGGCCTGGCTCTGCTGGGACATTTCTCACTTTTGCCATTTTTGGCCAGAAGGCTCTCCCTGCTAGCCTGGCTCTGTTCTAATTATATATTTCTGTGGAGACTCGCCTTTTCAGCTCAGTCTTAAAGTCTCTTTGGCCTACTCTTGGGCTGTGTCCTGTGGGGAGGCCTGAGCCTCAGCCTTCAGGAGCCCAGTAAAACCCCTTGGCTCTTGTGGAAGCTCCAGCATCAGATTTTAGAGGAAGGAATATTAAGTCCAAGCCACCAGCCCAGCACCCCCAGACCCCAGGCTCTGCAAGCCTGCTCCACATACCTGGTAATACCTGCTGGGTGGGGCTCCATTCTCTGGGACAGAATTCCTCAACCTCAGCACTGCCGACATAGGGGACCAGGTAATTTTTTATTGTGAGAGCCTTGTCGAGGTTTAGAAGCATCCCTGGCCTCTGCCCACTAGATGCCATTAGCACCCTCCCCCTCAGTTATGACAACCAGAAATGCCTCCAAGCATTGCCAGATATCCCCTGGGGGGGAAAATTGTCCCCCAGGTTTTACTGCTGCTCTAGATTGCCAGTACTCCCTAACAGGTGATTGACTGCAACTGTGGCAGGATGGTTTGGAAGGTGGACAGCCTGATTCAAGAAATGAGCAGCTGAATGTGACTCTGGCTCCGTTTGTCTTTTTCTATACAAAATCGATACCAGAAATGCTCGTCAGGTGCCCTGTTTGGAATGCTCTTAAGTACACTATTTCCTAAAGATGTCTGTGTACTTGTTTTATTTCCCCTACTAGATGATAAACTTCAGGGCCGGCACTGGGTCTTATTCATCTTTAGAGTCTGTGTGGTACCAAGCACAATGCCTTTCGGCACTCAGTAAATGCTTAAATGAATGAGTGCACCCACCCCCAAAACAGCTTAGGCTTAGTTGGGCTCTCCTTCCTAAGTTGCCACCACAAGCCTTTTCTCCAAGAAGAGGGGTAAAGAGAAAGAAGGAAGCAGTTGGATGGCCTCTGTTTCTCAGGACGGAGTCTAGGGTATCTTCCAATCTCTTAGAAATGGACAGTGTTGGGCCTTTGCAGTCGAGGGAGGCATGGTAGACCCTGTTCTAGTCTTTCCTCTGAGAGACTAATGGGAGACCCTGGACAAACCACTTAATCTGCCTTGGCCTCAGTTTCTTCTTCTGTAAAATAGGTTGAATTAGATGCTGTCCAAAGTCCAAGGTTCTGGCTCATTATTCAGTGATTCCCTGTGAACCTGTGACCCAGAGTTTTGTGCTTTAGTCCACAGCATGTGGTTGTGGATGAGGTGGTTTAACCTTCCACTGACATTTCTTTTCCTTCTGCTTTTGCAGCCACTGTATACATCAGATTCTGGAGAGTGTTAACCACATTCACCAGCATGACATTGTCCACCGGGACCTGAAGGTACTATCCAGGCTCCCCCTTTGCCTCCTGCTTGTGACACGTTGGCGCCACCTGGTGCCAGGTGGTGGTACTGCAAGGTCCCATCTAGGCTCCCTCTGGGCCTTAGGGGTGTGCCTCACAAGGTTCTCTCTTCCTTATACAGCCTGAGAACCTGCTACTGGCCAGTAAATGCAAGGGTGCCGCCGTCAAGCTGGCTGATTTTGGCCTAGCCATTGAAGTACAGGGAGAGCAGCAGGCTTGGTTTGGTAAGAGTGAGCCTATCTTTCTGGAATGCAGCCCCCACCCTTCCTCCTCTTCCTGATCTGCCTTCCTCTTTCAGAACTAGAAGCCAGACCCTTAATGGTCCTGGCCTCCTCAGAGACTGGATGAGGGAGAGGGTACAGAGCTCCCCCCTGGTCCTATGTGACTCAAAACAGTGAGTCTAGCTATTGTCACACTGTGTTCTTGCTGTCCCTGGGAAGAAGTGGGAGTTCCTGGTAGGCACATGGTCTTACCCTCTGATTTAGAGTCCGGGCATGACAGGAAGGAAGCCTAGCCTGTCATCTCTTGCTGCCCATGTGCTGAGAGCTTATGTAGCAAAAGCAACAGGAGTGAGATGGGACTTGGGGAAAATTGTTGATGTGGATTTAATGAGAGAGAAAGTTGGTTCAGTGTGCCTCTGCCCTCTCTTTTGCTACAGGTTTTGCTGGCACCCCAGGTTACTTGTCCCCTGAGGTCTTGAGGAAAGATCCCTATGGAAAACCTGTGGATATCTGGGCCTGCGGTAAGCCCATTCCACACTCTCAGCTTTTCGGTGTTAAGGGCCCTCAACTTCCAGTGATGGTGAGAAAGAGACATTGCTATTCCTTCCAGGTCCCACAAGTGTCTGGTACATGTGGAATCACGGTGTTTACTTTAGTGCCCCTGGGATGGCTCTTCCCATCACACCCTCCTCTCCAAGTACTTCCTGGATTATATTTCATCCTTAAAGAGGGATTTGCCTGTGCCTTAGAGGGTGGGTTGTACCTTAAGAAATCCCTGACGTGCTTGGTGACATGAGCAGTGAAGCACAGCAGGAGGAGCTAGTGGCAGAGCATCACTGTCTGCCATCCACTTCTACCTCTGATATGGCCCTTAGCTTTCTGGGTGGCTCCAAGTCCTGTGTGCCTTTTCCTGGTTCATCAGAAAAGTAAGTGACTGACCCCAGTGATCTGTGTTCTGTCTCATAGGGGTCATCCTGTATATCCTCCTGGTGGGATACCCTCCCTTCTGGGATGAGGATCAGCACAAGCTGTATCAGCAGATCAAGGCTGGAGCCTATGATGTAAGAACCAGTTTGTTCCCACCCCTCAGGCTCTGTCTAAGGGAGAGGATATGTTTAGTGTGTCACCGGATACAGGGAGTGTCAGGGGACTTTGAGGATCCAGGAATGAGCATAGAGGTCTCAATTCTTGCCACCCTCATTCCAGGGAGCAACTCTTTTGGTATTTTGGTAGCTATAAAATCCATAACAGCCATTTTGGTAGCTATAAAATCAAGGAGCCCACTGAACCCCTTTGATGTATTATTTGCAAAAAATGGCATGGCCATGTGGTATGCTGCATAACCTAGGGATGAGAAGTCTGGCAGCTCCCTCCACTGCAGTGGGGCCTTGGGCACATCATTGAGCCACTGTTCCTCCTAGTAGAGAGATGAAGTTAAACCAGAAGATGTCAGAGTCAGTCGGAGTCCCCTCCCAGTAATCCCTGATCTGATACTCTGGCATTCTAACCATGACTGCTCTATTTTCCTTTCTCAGTCTTTAAGTTGACACAGGTCCTGGGATACCCCAGGGCTTCTCTAACTTTCTGACAGGCAGTTTGAGGTAGCACAGAGTATCCCAATTATAGGAGCTGGGATGAAGACAGAACCTACCTTTCAGGGTGTGAGGCTCACAAATTTCATATTCCTCCTCTCCCTGTTCCTGCTCCTTAGTTCCCATCACCCGAGTGGGACACCGTGACTCCTGAAGCCAAGAATTTGATCAACCAGATGCTGACCATAAACCCTGCAAAGCGCATCACAGCTGACCAGGCTCTCAAGCACCCATGGGTCTGCGTAAGTGTCTTCATCCATGATGGAAGAGCTCAGGGATATCACCTCTCAGTATGCTCTTAGTACCCTCCTTGCCCTCCTTCTTATGAGCAGAGAAGAATCATTCTGGGCCCTGGGAAAGGACTCAACAGATAGGGAGGTGGGTAGCACCTGGAGTCAGTAAATGTCACCAGGAGGAAGTCAGGGAGGAAGATGGGGCTAACTGGCCTTTACCTGTCTCTCCTCTACTCAACTTGTCAGGTGTGATTTGGTTCTGATCTTGAATGAGTGCTTAGGTTGATCATTGCCTTAGGTAATAGGGTTAGGTAATAGGTTTAGGTTTGGGAAATAGGGTGCATGTTCAGATCTCAGCTCTCATACAATTCTAATGGAAGTGAGACTGAGACTTAAATAAATGAAAGGGGCCTCTGAGCACTTAAAAAGGACCCTGAAGTTCATTCATAGAACTCGTCCTAGGAGAGCCCCCTAGGCTATCAGTGTGGGTCTACATCCTCTGTTTTCATATGCAATTCTATCAAGCTAAAATATTTGTTTTCAAACAAGGAATAAGGTATGCTACGTTTAGGCCTCCTGACACCAGTGATGCGTTTATTTATTGGTCCTTTCTTGTGTTTACTGAATGCCTCTTTGGTGCTGGTCACCCTGCGGATGCTGAAAATACAAAGATGAATGAGGCATGATCCTTTCCCCAAAAGATTTCAAAAATTACCTGGGGAGACAGGACTCAAACAGACAACCACTCTGCAATGTGACCAGTACATAAACAAATCTAATGAGCACACAGGAGCTCCCACTGTCCCTGGTGGGCAATGCGATTACTGAAGGTTGCATGGGGGAGGTGACCTCTATCCTGGTTCTTGGCAGATGGCTAGGAGTTCCCCAGGATGATAACCTACAAACAGAGGTTAGCATGGTCCATAGTGAGAGGCCCTGGGAAATTGTGGCAAGTTTAAGGAATGTTAAGTAGTTTGGTTGTAGATGAAGGTATGATTACAGGAATGCAAGAGAATGAAGCCAAAAAGAGTTCATGACATATAAGTTTCTGCCTAAGTTTGAATTTTATTGTGAAAGCATAGGGAAGCATTCAAGGGCTTCAAAGAGGGAATGAAATGTGCAATTAAGAAAGATCACTTTGGAAGCTGTATAGGAAATGGAATTAAAGAAGAAAGAGCCTGGGGACAGAGAGCTTAGGAAGCTGTTGTAATTATCTAAGCAAGACCAGATGAGATCTAAGCTAAGGATAATGATTGGAGAGTGGGTAGTATGGCAAGGAGCGGACAAATTTGAGAGACATTTGGGAGATAGAATCAAAAGGATTCAGCTGGACCAGTTGACCAGTTGGATTTGGGGGGTGAGGAGAGAGAGGGATCGATGGGGACTGTCATGTTTTGAGTTGGTAACTGAGCAGAGGGTTGTACCATTTACTGACCCAGAGAAAATCCAGAGGAGGAGCCAGTTTGTGAGAAAAGATGATGATTTTAGTTTTGTACATATTGAGTGTCGTGTCAGGACCTCTAGCTGGAGACATTCAGTCAGTAGTTATAAATGTGGTTCTAGAGATTAGAAGAGAAGTTAAAAATTGGAAATGCAGGTGGCAGTTATTTCTGTATGGGTGATGTTTAAGCTGTAGAAATAGATAAATCATTTCTCTGCTGATCGAATTCTTACTGGGGGCTTGTATTGCTTCATAAGAGAAGAGATGGCCACCAAACACAAGCATTTAATGACAGGGAGAGTTAGAGGAGCCAGCAAAGGGGACTGAGAATGAGAACTTCCATGGTAGGAGGAGGAGCAGGAGCAGGAGATCCTAAGAAACAGGAAGTCTCAATAAGGGAGCCTCTGTGGTCAGATGCTTCAGAGTCCATGATAAAGATGGAAAAAAGTCCATTGGCTCTGACCAATTAGAAGCCAATATTTTGTTATTTCAATGATAGAGGCAATGTTGTGAGAGAGACTGAAGCCTGTTTTTGGTGAGGTGAAGAGGGAATGGGGGTGAAAAGAGAAAAAAATGGTACTATTTAAAGAAGACAGATGAGTCAGGGGTTTTTTCATTTTTGTTGAAGATTTTATTTAGGGAAAGGCTTGATTATGATGTATAGACTGCAGAGAAGCATATAGTCCAGAATAAGAGATTAAAAATATTCAGTAATTAAGGAAGCAAAGGTTTGGATAGCAAAAGAGAGGGGGGCTCCCAAGCCCAGGTCAAGGGGTCGACACTGGATATGAGGGATGAAACTTTTGAGACCCGGGTTTAGGTTGCAGGGGGGTGAAAATCAGCTTGTGAGGTGGAGGCTAATGTTAAAGGAGGAGTTCTTTGCTTGATTATCTCTGATTTCTTTTTGTGGAGAAATTTACACTTTGAAGAAGGAGGTGAAATACAAGACTCGGGGAAGGTAGAAAAGGTTGGGAGAGTTGCTTTGGGAACCAGGAAAAGGAGTGGTCCAGGGATGAGGGGGAGGATTGTGGGGCGGCCCTGTGGGGTTGTGGGCACCAGGCTGCATGTTGTAGGATTTATTTTTCTAGCAGACTGGCTGAGACACCAGCAGCAAAGGGAGGAGGTGAGAAACTTAAAACAGGCACTCAAGAATTGGGAAAATATTACACTCTGGGGGTCATTTTTGTGGGCCCCAGCCTCCAGCATCCTATATATCTCAGTAGCCCCTGAGAGCATCACTGTATTATGATATGAAATAATGATCGATACTTGTGTTCATGACCCTGAGTCATCAAGGCAATATAAATCATTTCCAGTGGACTCTGTTTAAGGAGGAAGGAAGTTATACATTGAAGAAAAATTCCCATCCAAAAGGTCAAGACCCTTAGCTTCTCAGATGACAGCTTCATTCAGGACCTTGTTGGGGTGTGTTGAGAGCAATGAACCTTGTCTGTAGAGAGCAGGAGCCCTGTCTGTTCTCTGACTGCTCAGAATCTGGATGCAGTAGATGCACAGTGTACGGTAGTAGAAGGAGTAACTGCAAGAGGATCACAACACACAGGACACTCTCTTCCGTTCTGTAGCTTCCATTTCCCAAGGAAGAGTAGAGTGCTCTCTCAGACACTCTCATTTAGCATCAATTATCAGGGGTGTTTTCATGTTCACATTATTGTTCTTACATAACCTTGAGTTTTGGGTGGTGCTTTTATTCTAAAAGCATTTTCACATCTATGACTTCATTTTCTCTTTGGAGCAACTCTAGGATGGCTGAGCACAGCCATCAGTGCTGGGCCTATGGTGAGGGGCAGAGGATCTGGCTGGGGTCTCACAGGCCTGTCTGTTTGGCTTCCAGCAACGATCCACAGTGGCATCCATGATGCATCGTCAAGAGACAGTGGAGTGCTTGCGCAAGTTCAACGCCCGGAGAAAACTGAAGGTGAGTCTTGTCTTCCGGGCTGCCAGCATGCTGAAATCATACCTTTTGACAGTGCATTCCCTGCCCCATCACAGAAGGAAGCTCCCCTCCTGGCTGGAGCTAAGTATGAAGGTTGTACATGTTGGAGGGCCCCAGAAACCTGATGTCCTCAGGCTCTAGCCAGCAGCTGCCCTCTGCCTGAGACCAGGCCATGCTTTTGTAGAGTCCAGTTGAATTCACAGGACCCTCTTCTTTCCCCAGGGTGCCATCCTCACGACCATGCTTGTCTCCAGGAACTTTTCAGGTATGTTTTCACAGCTGTGCACTTTAATTCCACCGAGGTGAGTGGGTCGGAACGGGGCATTACCAACCCAGTGCTGGATGTCTCGGGCATCACCTTGACCAAGATGATGAGGATCCTGTTTTGAGGGGCTGCTGCTGCTGAGTTCTGTAACCTGAGGTTTGGGGGGCTTCACTTGACTTCAGATTTATGAACTCTGTTCCCTAGAACCTCTCAAGGAGTAGCCCGCTCAGCCTCTCATTTGCCTTGTCCCTGGGGATTCTTATTTAATTCTCTGAAGACTCTCAGCACTTTAAGATTTTAGACAGTCGGTAGGGTATTGGAGGATGTGCTGGGGAAAAGAAAGAGATGAAGTGTAGTCAGTCTTCTCAGTTGCCACAATTCATTTGCCGACTGGGATGATCTCTACTTACTTCATTGTGTCCAAGTAGAGATGACTAATAGAAGCTATTCCAAGCATTTAAACCTTTTACAGTGACTGTGCTTAAAATATTTTCTGTGATACCAGCTGTAAAAGTGAAGAAATAGAGACCAGCAGGGCGGAGAGAAAGGAACTTGCTTAAATTCTTCTGAGGAATTGGGAGAGTTGGGACCTGTGATTTGTAAATCATATTTGACATTTTCTTTTTAAGATGCAAGACACTCCATCCTCCCCACCCCCACCCCCATCATTGTTTGCCCGCAATTGGGAAGCACAGTGGCTTTTCCGTAAGGAAGAGATTAAAGACAGGACTCAACCGAAGACAGAAAGGTCTTTTCCCAGCTTGCCTTTTCCTCTAGTCTTCCCTCCCCCTAACTCCCAGTCCCACTGTTTTGGTTCAAGACACCCATTTTCTCATTCTCATAACAAGACTCCCTCCCTTGCTTTCCTTCTGCACTGCCATGAAGAGGGGATTGTGTGGGAGGCTCTGATGGGCAGCCATTCTGGGCAGAGGTTGCTCCCTTGAGCTCAAGCCCCAGTAGGCTCATCTGTACTGCTTCCAGGTGACGTAAGGGCCCTGGCTCTGAGGATGCTGCAGGCAAGAAGACCTGGGGCTTCGTGAGCTCTAGCCTGAGCGAGAGCCACAGGGCTCCAAAGGGTCAGTACTGGAGAGTGAGCTGGGGGACTGTCCTACCTCAGGCTTATCCCCTATGACCTCGATTTGAGGCTCCTTCTTGTGTTGTGGGTGCCCAAAAGGGGAAGGCTGTGGCTCTGGGTTCCCCTCTCACAAGTGAGCACAGGAGGGCACAGTTGACTGCCTCCAACAGAGATAGAGCTATAGTCCCACATCATGCTTCTTGTCCTCTAATTACTTGCAGTTTCTACTTTCTGGGTTTAAGAGCCTTTCTAGAGGATGCTTAAGGGCATTTCTGTGCTGATCCTGGAATGGTGATCTGTTCTCTCTGAGTGGAAGAAATTGTAAGACAGGCTACTGGGAAATCAATAGCATGTGCCCTGTTCTGTAGCCTCAGACCTCCACATCAACCTTTCACCATCCATTTTTGGAAATCGCTGTCCTGGTTTTAGGAAATTGGTCTCTGTTAGGACAAAGCACTTTCACTCATCCCTAAAGAACCTCCTGTCCTTGATGTCTAGATCTCGTCTGGCCTTTGAGCTGACTTTGCCCTGGGTCAGAGGAGACAAGAAAAAAATGCTGCAAGCATTCCAGGATGTCCTCTTCTGCCCTGACTCTGGGACAGGTGAGGACAGAGCCTGTCTCCAGAAGCTTCTGCAGAAAGAGGTGTCTACAGGTATTATAATGAAGAAAGGGCACCTGTTTGTTTTTTTAGGAACAAGCTAGGCTGTTTTCTGGACCCCGAATCATGGGTGCAGCTTAGCCCTGGACTTGAGCAGATTGGCTAATGGTGAAATCAGGGCTTCTAGAATGTATTGCTTTAGCAGCCTTTGTTTTCTTTCTGGGGGCTCTTGTCTTCGGCGTCTTCACCCTCAGAACACTGTGAAATACAGGTCGAGAAAAGCTGCCTCTCCTGGCTACCTGCCTTGAAGAGGGAAAGTGACCTGTGTCTTTGAGGAGCTGGCAGATGTGGAGCGAACACAGAGCATCAGTGAACTTAGCTGCACAAGGACTGGGGACCCTCCCTGGGCCCCAAGTGCCAGTCTCTCTACTGTTTGGAATGTGACCAGAGGAAAGAGCTACCCCTGCTTCAGGCTCTCTGATAATGTCTTCATTCAGTTCCCCTAAGGAGGGTCTGAAAGTGAAACTCAGTTTTTTTGCAGTCTTCAGCTAGGGCTAGGCTACCTCAGAAAGGATGCCGCCTCTCACCAAGTCAGGCTGTTACCTGTAGGCCCTCACCTGAGGTGGTCGTGGGACAGCTGCTGGAGCCGTGGTGTTCCGCACACCCTGTCTGAGCCTGGTCCTCTCAGGTCCCCAGACTGCTGCAGGGTTGGCTGCACCTGCTCATCAGCCTGCCACCAGCGCCTTCGCTCCCCCAGCTCGGCTGGCTTGGCCACGCCGCCTGGGCCCTGCTGTGCGTGGGCGGCCAGCGGGTTCCCGCGCCTCATGCTGGGGCATGCTCGCTGCTGACTGGCCCCCGTGGCTTTGCGGCAGCTCTGTGCACTGAGAGATTGTATCCCCTCAGTTGGCAGGCAGAGCTCCGCCCCCGCCTCGCCTGCCGCGAGCGCCGCCGGCCTGGCCGGGCAAGGTACGTGGCATGAGTCCTCCCCGACCGCCTGCCTCGGCTCCCTGCCACCCCACCAGGAGGGCCAGCATGCCAGGCCCACTCACCAGGGAGGCGAGTCCCATGCTTGCGGGCTGAGATGGGCATGCCAGACAGACCACCTAACTTGGCATCTGCGAGCGCATTGGTGTTACGGAGCTCCCTAACCAGCCATGCATGCTGGGCGCTTGCCAACTCTCAGGAGGCAATAGCCTGGGGACATGGAGCTGGGCAGCAGAAGGCTTTCCTCCAGATGGTCCTGGCCTGCCTGTGAGGGCTGCAGCCAGAGGTGGCCCCCAGGGACAGCCCTGGGCATGGCCTGGAGCTGCCCAGTGCTAGGACTGTGGGAGACCCCACAGAGGAAACCAGGCCCTCAAAATTGTGAAGTCCGGCATTTGCAGCCCTGAAAGTTTGAAAGGCTATAGAATGCAGAAGCTGTGGAGGCAGCCATTCCTGGGTTTGGATCTTAACCCTGCCACACCCTGAACAAGTCACGTCAGCCTTAGTTTTCTCATCTCTTCACTGGGGCTGATAAATAACACGGCGATGATTAAGATCATGTATGTTGAAGGCTCTCAACTCTGCCTGTGTAGGACAGCTTGTGAAAAATCCTAATACCAGGACCCTACCCCAGACAAATAAAATCAGAATCTCTAGGCCATGGAATAAGAATACGCATTTTTTTTTTAAGTTCCTCAGGTGATTCTAGTGGGCAGGCAGAGTTGAGAACTCTGATGTATGTAAAGCACTTAACACAGTAGGTGGTCAGGCCACAGTAGTAAACACATTAAAAATGTAAGTTTCAAATCACCCCAGCATGACTGGAGATGGGACCAAAGGCCATTTTTGGGGGTCAGAATTCTTGTGATGGAAGGACCTCTATTCTCACTGGAGAGAGGTGGGACTCAGCTTGGGTAGGAATGGGCACCTGAAGGAAAGAACGGCAGCAATAGTGACAACGGTTAGTACTTAAAGTACTTGCTATGTGCTAATAAGCACTCTGCATGATCCCATTGGATCCCCTCCAATAGAGGAAGAAACTGAGATTCAAAGAGGTTAAGAAACTCACTCAAGATCCCACGGCTAGCAAGTGGTGGAACCAAGATGCAAACCCAGCAAAGTCTAGGTAGATCAGACAGTGGGGCTGATTCAGTCACCTCCCAGACTCTCATCCACTGTCTGCTCCCTTCCTGTGGCCTTTATGGCCAGCAGGCATCACCAGTCTTCCTGCACAGAGCTCATCAGTTTTGAGCATTACCCTGTGCCTGGATAGAATCTGTTTAATACCTCATTATTCTGCCCAGTCCTTCCTGCTCAGTGGGCCCACAAAGTGGACGCTGAGGAAAGGGTGGCAGATAGGACCCAGTAACTGGGTCTGGGTGAGGACCTGCCCAGTCAAGGCTTCAACCCCCTGGCAAAACCCTCCTGTAGGTGGTCCTGGTCTGTGTCTCTGTCTGTCTGTCTGTCTGTCCTCACGTCTGGTCTCCTTCGTAAACTGTGACACTTTTGTTTCTTGAGAACACTCAGGAGATGTCTTGCATCCTTCCAGCTTGGCCGTCCCAAGAAACTCCATGGCATCTAGGGACGGAGCCCTCACCTTTCACCCTGGCACAGTTGCCAGGCCTGGTAGAAGCTGTCAAAGGCAGAGTTCCCAATGGCCCAGGCAGCTCCGATACCGAATGTGGTTTCTCCTCCTAAGCATAGTGTGTCACTGTCTCTGCTGAGCCCCTTTCCAGGAGATCCTGGGGTGCCACCCAGAGAGTCTCATGCTGCTTGAGATGCCCTTCTTGCTTTGAGGCTGTCAGGAAGGGCCTCTTCCAAGGGTTTCAGGAGACTCCTGGCCCCTTGTCAGACACAGCAGTCTCTTGAGGATCCAGCTACCAGATTTCAGGTTGGGGAGAGGGTACAATGCAGGAGACTTGATTTTCCTCTTTGTTTTCACAGCTGCCAAAAGCCTATTAAACAAGAAGTCAGACGGTGGTGTGAAGGTAGGTGTCTCCACTACTCCAGCCTGAGACTGGCCTCTCCCTCCCAACTGTCACTACAGGGAACTCTTGACACCTTGTTCCCCCTTTCCCCGGGAAGCTTCCTATCTTTGCTTTTCTGCTTTAAACCAGAAACCTTTGTGCTCAGAACAGCAGGTTCCACTGGCCTGAGAGGGCAGAAGGGAGACATGTTTCTCCTGACCCTAGCTTGATCACAAAGACTCAGGGGAAGGGATCTAAATTATAGTTTACTAGAGTTGAGTCCTGAACCTGACTTCCAGACACAAGCTTCGTCTCCAGGGCTTGACTCTCTGGATTTTTCAGGTCCTGTGGTTAATCTTTTTTTAATTTTATTTTTATCAAATGAAATCAGTTTGCCTGGTTGACTCAGGGTACAGGGCTTGGAACCTGAAGCCACTATCTTTTTGGTTTTTTCCTTCTCTCCAAAGCAGTTCCAGAACTCAGTTCAGATGCCACTAAGTAGAAGTGTCTTAAACTTTCTCAAGGCATAAGCTCCTCAGAAACAGGCGAGGGATGCGTTGTATCAAAGCTCCTTCACATTTGGTGAGGGAGCTTTTCTTGGGACATCAGGGCAAGAGGAGGGAACAGGGCCCATAGGGACCAGCAGGAAGCTCTAGTGGGAGTGGCTGCTTTGCCAAGGTGGAGGAGAGGTGGCTGGGGGTCCTCACAGGGCCCAAGGTATTGTGTAGATGCTTTGGGGGCAGAAAGGGGCCTGGGGCTGGGACGTTGGATAGGAGTTCATGCTGTCTTGAAGTCTACCAGTTTACGCCATAGAGAATTTCAAACCATGAAATTCCAGTGAAAGTTTAAATTGGGCCTTTCCCTAGAATCTTATGTCCCCAGCTAAGATATACACGTGTGCCCCATTCCCTTCCCCTTACCCCTTTCTCATTCTCTGTTCTCTGCATGCCTGCTTCTGTGTACTTCTGCCCCAAGGAGGGGAGCTTGGGCTCCGCACACACCTGCTAACATGGAGCTGGGGTTGACTGGCAGCCCCCAGTTACAGGGACATGGGCTAGATGGGTGGAGCCAAGTTGGAAAAGCTGGCGGGTTTAGTTGGAGAGTGATTTTGCATATTTCTATCTGGGAAAGAAGCTAGAATCAGCCAGTCTTCACAAAATATTTAGTAAGTACATATCAGAAGCCCGGTGCTGAACTCAGGTCTAGGGACACACAAGAGGTATAAGAGGCAATACAGTTTTTGTCTAACCTTAGGAAGTTGCAAGGTTAATTCAAGAAGAAAATGGACACCTGGAATCAGCTAAGCACTGAACGGTATATGGTACTGGATCCTACATGGGATAGTTCAGTCCAAGAAGCTTCTGGGGAAAAGCTTATGGGAGAAAGCTTAAAGGATGTAAGAAGATTAGAACCAAGGCAGTGATTACCTCTAGAGAATGGGATTGGAGGTGAGGACAGGGGAAGAGGATGACCTTTTGTTTTTTACTTTGTACAAAGTAAATGAGAATGTGTTACTTCTATAACTTAAAAACATCAAAACAATATTTTTATGGGTTCTATTATACATTTTGATGTTCTCTGCCCAACTGGAACATGGGGTGTGTGGTAGTGGGATATAAAAAATACAGCTAGATTAATCTGTTTGAGTAGAGGAATTGGAGGTTTGTGTGTTAGACCAGTAGAAATGCCATAGACCACTGAGCAGGAGGGCTATGGTAAGAGTGACGTTTTTGAGATTTGGGTAAAAGTGTAAGGGCAAATAGAAGAGGGTAGGAACTAGACACAGAGGCATCAGTTAGGATTTGTTATAATCTGGGTGTAGGGTGAAGAAAAGGTACTTAGAAATAGAAAGGGTTAATGTTCAAAGTACTTTACCACCAGAAGAGCATAGAGATCAAGCAATTGGAATAGGTGCTGCCAGCGGGTAATTGGTCCAGCCATACCCATGAATGCTGGGATCTAATTGGTTATAAGTTCTGATTAGATGTATGTCAAAGGAAGTTCACATTGGATATGGGGGACTAAAAGAGGATCCATCAAAGATAATGTCAAAGTTCCTTGAATGTTAAAAGAAATGGTGATATCTCTGCTAGAAATGGGAGTAGTTGTGAAGGAATGCCCATTTTGGTGGGAAGAGAAGTTTTGTTTCGACCACATTGAGACTGAGAGACAAATGGAGGGAGATCTGTCACCACTTGGGTGGAGACAGACAAGTGGGTGGAGAGGTCTTTAAAGTTGCTGGGAAATACCTAATGTAGCCCAGGGAGGAGGTCAGCACTAGACATGCAAATAAGGACTCTCTGGAGTGAGTCACCTGAGTCCACTCACTCACCCAATTCTGTGTCTCAGGAGCTGGGAAGGCAGCAACATAATCCACCCTTCAAGGTGTTCACAGTGAGAGAGAGACAGGGAAACTACCAGCTCACGTGTGGTCTAGTAAGGTCTGTAAGGGAGGTGTGCACAGGGCAGGTGCTGGGGGAGCAGAGAGATGAGCATCTGAAGCAGAACAGGAAATTTTCTGAAGAGGATGGCCCATCAACTGAGTTTGAAGGTCTAGTTGGATTCTGCCAGGTTAAGGAAGGGAGAGGAAGGGGAAGGATGTTTCAGGCAGAGGGAATAGAGCATGTGAAGATGCGCAAGTTTGAAACAGCATGACGATTCTAGGAACTTCAGTCGCTTCTGTATAGCTGAAGCCAAGAGTGATTGCAAAATAGGACTGGAAATAAAGCAGTGACAGCTGAGATGGTGGTAGAGGATGGATAAAGGAGCCATTAAGGGCAGGTTTCTTGGAGAACTTTCTAGGTGCTAGCCTCAAGGATGAGTGTTAGGTACAGCCATGTAAGATTAGCCTAAGGAGCTAGTTAGAAATACACAGATTCCAGGGTCTAGCCTGGAATTCAGATTCAGGAAGCCTTGAGTGGGAGGCAGAATCTGAATTTTGATAATACTCCCCTCCCTCCATATGAATCCAAAGCACATAAAGGTTTAACAGTCTGGGAAAAGCAAAATTTCAGGGTTATCTGTTATTAAGGGGCTGGAAGAAGAAGAGGAATTGGCAAAGGAAATGGAGAAAGAACAAAGAGGTGGAGGAAGAACAGAGGTGTGCAACAATGTCGGACCTTACGGAATGCTGAGAAGGATGAGGGCTAGGCAAACAGAATCATTAGATAAATTGCTTTAAATGAGAACATATGTGGGAAGCCTAGCCCAGTGTCTGACCTTGATATGTGCTCAGTAGATGAGTTTTATGCATACCAAAATACTGAATATAGTGGTGGGACCAGAGGCTAAAATGCAAATGTTTAAGAAGGGAATGACCAACCAAAATGAAAAGACCGATAACAGACAGATTGGGGAAAATATTCACAGTAGGTGCAACAGGAGGAGTTAATATTTTTATACAAAAGAGCTTTCTCTAATAAATAAGAATCCCCCTAAAACACAGTAGAAAAGTGGTCAAGGAAGATGAACTGACAATCTGAAAAAGAGGAAGGAAGTAGAACTGGTTAACAAATGTGGATGTTCAGCCTCACTAGTATTAGAGAAATACAAGTTGCCATTTTTTGACTCTTAAGTTCGTGATAGTAGTGTAAATCGGAATGGCCCCTTCTGAAACAGCATGTGTGTCAAAAGCCATAAAAATGTCCCTACCTTTTTTACCCTTTAATTCTACTTCTGGGAATTTATCCTAAAGAGATAATTCAAAATATGGAAAAACTGAAAGCAGAAACATTCAGTATGACATTATTTATAACTGGGAAAAGATTGGAGACAATCTCAAATGTGAATAAAATAATGACTAAATACTTATGGGAAATCCATTTAATAGACCATTACAAAGTTATTAATTTTCATAACTATATAAGATGGAAGTGTTTTATAGTAAGTGGCAAAAGTGAGATATAAAGCAGTACATACACTATTGTCTAAATTTTGTTTTTAAAAAACTGTGTGTAGATTAAATATGAATATTAACATGATTATATTCAGTATATATGTGGATAGAAAAAGAACTGGAAGAAAACCTAGCGAAGTGTTAATGGTAACTTCACTGGACGATGGGAATTTGAGAAACTTTTATTTTAAACATTTTTCTGTATTTTCTACATTTTTCACCTACAGTGTGCATTACTTTGATAATCAGAATAAAAATCAAAATACTATTTATTTTAAAAGTAAGGCATAAACTTGTATATAGCTTATAATCACATTTTTAAATAGTATAAGAAAAGACTGGCAGGGGCTGGCTCTGTGGCCAAGTGGTTAAGTTCACGCTCTCCGCTGCGGCGGCCCAGGGTTCGGATCCTGGGTGCGGACATGGCACCGCTTGTCAGGCCACGTTGAGGCAGCGTGCCACATCCCACAGCTAGAAGGACCTGCAACTAAGATATACAACTATGTATGGGGGGTTTGGGAAGATGAAGCAGAAAAAAAAAAAAGAAGATTGGCAATAGTTGTTAGCTCAGGTGCCAATCTTTAAAGAAAAAAAAAAAAGACTGGCAAGAGTGATAGGATTATGGGTTTTTTTTCCCTCTTCTCTCTTTTCCAAATTGTTTGTAATGTGGCTGCAGTCCTTTCATAATCAGGAACATGTGTACAACAATTAATGGGGCGGTTGGATGAAAGCGCTGTGGAAGGGGAAGACAAAGCAAAATGTGTGGGGTTCAATTTTTCTGGGCCTTCTTGAAAGTGGAAGTGATAACCTGTGAAGTTGCTGAGAAGATCCTGAGATGTCAGTATCCTGGATCTTTCTTGTAGACTCCACCTTCCTCCCAGTTCCTGCTGCTTAAAGTCATAGGGAGGCTTCTTTCTCACTGTCCAGAAGCTTTCACAAGATGCTTGAATATTAGCATTGGTTTGAGCACTGAGTCTACATTCTGCTCGTGAATTTGGGGACTTCACATTCTGGTTAGGTTTCTTTGAAGGTGTCTGTGGAAGAATGTGAGCCACTTATGAGGATAAGACTTGAGGGGCCACAAACTCTCCAGATCCCAAGAGGGCCCTAGTTGAAGACAATTTGGGCATTCTGCTAATCCCAGGCCAGGATGGCCATCCAATCTTTAAAAATAAAAGAATGAGAGAAAGAAAAGGATATAGTTATTTATTTAAGTACTGTTTGAATATTTGTTTGTTAAGTATGGGAAGGAGGTTTGAACACTTTTCTGGTTTAAAATTTTAGATAAGTATTTAATTTTTAAATAAAAGTGAGATAGAGTTCTTTAAAAATGATCTGGTATTTAAACAATGCTGCGCTGCACTGATTGAGAAGGAGCCCAGCTGTGCATGGCTGAGAGCAAAACCCTGAAAGGATGGAGAGAGGAACTGAAAGAAGTCCACTCACCCAGTAGAAACTAACCCTTGGGTAGTAAAGGATTATCTCAGGTTTCTGTGCAGGACAGTTTGGGGAAAGAGAGCCAGCTACGAGAAAGCTGGGAACTTATTCCCCGTTTGGTGGAGCAGGCAGCTGAGAGTGTTCTGCCTAAGGCAAGGTCCAGGTAAAAGCCACCTGCACTGACCACAAGCTCCTGGACATCACAAGAGCCAAGACTGGGCCTGGTCATTGCCCCTACAGAGTCTCACTGATGGGATTCTGGGCAAGTTAGAAACCTGTACTCTGTTTTAGCCTGGGGAGAAACCAGAATCAGCAAACCCAGTTCAACTCAGCAAGAGTTTGTTGATTGTATGCTAACTTGAAGGCACTTTGCTAGGCATTATGGAAATTCATGTATATATGAATGTGAGGCAACTCTCTCTTTTTGAAAGATAATTTTGGAAGTAAATGCCCCTCTTCTGTTTGGGTATATATGACAGGCTAATGCAAAAGAGGCCTAATTATATTTTTACTTTCTTTTTCTTTAGAGCTAATTCTAAATTATGGACCACTCTTTTAAATACTTGTAGTCTCCTTTTGAATGTAATACATTCCAAAAAATGTCTTCTAAAGTAGAGTGTCAACTTCTTGAGGGCAGGAACATTCCTCTGACATGTTCACTGTGCCTAGAACAGCCCTCAATAAATATTTGTTGGATATTGTTAAATGAATATGCAACAATCAAGCAACAGACAGACGTGTTACAAGAGGACTTCTGTCTCCCAGCAAGATAATTATAAAATTCCTGATTACCTTTTACCTTTTAGACACAGTCTTCTGAGATGTATTTTCAGTGTTCCATGTGGTCTTTATTTTTCTGCTCCTATTTCACATCTGAACATAAAGTCCTTGAGCATCTGGTTGAGGCTAAGGAAGCACTGCTTTCAGCATTCCACATGGTTTACATCTTTGTGTCATTGTGATCACTGCCCTTTTAATCACCAGCACTCCTATTTTTCCACTTCCCATTAATTGCAAAATGCAATAAAACATTGAAATTTTTTTAACAAGCATGGCCATACCAACAAAGAAACGGATGCCAAAATTTAACTGTTTGCCAGACGATTTTCAAAAGCTCCACATCTTTATCTGAAAAGCAGTTTAGGGGGCCAGTGAAAAGTCTAGGTTCAGAAGTCAAATGTTATTATTAGAGCTGAGGATGACCTAGAGTAGCTTTATAGTAGCTTTAGCTATTTACCTGGTAGCTGCTCACTTGAATTTCAGGCAGACCTCGTAATGAGAGAAAATAAATAACCTTAGAGGTGAGCTAGCCTTATAAGCCCAAACTTATAAATTGGCAGCAAAAGTTACTTACCCCCATAGATTTGTGACTTAATCTACTTAAGAAGCTTTCTCTGATCAAGGCCGAGACATCTCAGAACATACTAAATCTGTGTTTGTGAACCTGACAGCAAAGGAGTTCTTCCTCTCCCAGGGTCTGGAGGGGTGTGTGTGCCTGGCAGTCTAGGTGCTGTTTTAACCCTTCTGGTGCTGGACTCCAGGTCTCCTCCTTCCATTCTTTTCTCCTGAGGCAGAGCCCACGCTGGTACACTAACCTGCAGCGTTTCTGTGCTTCTCTTTCCCCTTCTCTTTCCCTTTTGCTGTGGTGTGTCCAGAAAAGGAAGTCGAGTTCCAGCGTGCACCTAATGGTGAGCCTTGCCTGCCCACCCATCCGCCTACTCCATGCTGCCTGCGCCCGCCTGCCAGCCACACAAACCCATTCTGCCATGTGCGTGTGCTTCACTCATCCTCACTGCATGTCTGTGATGTGTGGGCAGGTGTGGCCTGTCCTGCCAGGTGGGGGCCATTGCCCATGGTCACCCAGTGGCCTAAAATCTGGGCACTGGAATGTGTGGTATGGCACCCCCTGCTGCAGAGCTTGGACTGCCTCCAGTAGCCCAGGGCAGGAAGTGAAGCTGGTAGGGACTTGGGGCCAAGTGGCAAGCACAGGGTGAGACCCTCACTCATGTCGCTCAGGAGGAGAGGCCCTGCTCACTGGGCATGAGCAGCCACTTCCTACAGACTGGCAGCCCAGTGGGCATCTGTGTGGTGGGCAGAAGAGTTGGTTGTAGGCTCATGGCTCTGAGCCTCACTCTCCTGGCCTTTTCACTTGTGCAAGTGCCTATTAACAGGCTGTGCCCAATGTTTCATCCTTCCCACCCAGCCCTCAGGGGAAACAGCTGAAAGACTACAGAGAATGCATCTTCTTTCTCATGGGACACAGGGCATCAAGGGGAACACAGCAGCCTGAATTATTATGAAACCATCCATTAAAGCCAGAGGTAGGGCCGCCTGGGTGACATCTCAGCCCTCTGCAGATATGGCAGGTTTTACGTACACCCTGGAGTCCTTTTCCCTTGCCAGGGTCTTTGTCTCAGCTGGGCTTTGCAGGCAGGTCAGTCTCCAATGAGCCCCAAACAGATCAATGTCAGCAGCTGAGCTAGGAGAGCTCTGCTACTTCCTGGGAAGAATGGAAGAGAGCAGAGCTGATGTGAGGTTAGACCCATATCCTGACTACTCCTGGGACTCCTCTTCTCCAGCCTGCAGAGTTCAGTGGAGTCTTGTAGCATTTGGTGCCTGGCTTTAGATTCCATGCCTAGCCCTGGGTTTGGGGACCTCTCAGCTATTGACAGCAAGCTAGGGGTGGACAGCTTCAGGTCTTGTCCAAAGGGTCATAAAAGAGGCCTCCAGGCAAGAAGAAGTAGGACAGTCTGGATAACTTTCCGTGTGTGTCTTAGGAAAGGAGCACGTCCTATTTGTCAGTGTGTCCCCACTTGCGTCCTGCACAGAGATGGTAACTACACATTTGTCTCTCTGCCTTTTGAAGAACTTGCAGGCATCAGGCTGCTCTTTGGTGGTCACCAGCTCCACTGGGACTCCCTGTGAGACTTAGTACCTTGGTTAGGGGATTGTAAGAGGCAGAGAGCGTTGATAGGACTCCCCGCCCTGGAGATCAGCCTCCTTCCTTCCTGGCCATCCTCCGACCCCAGTCCCTTGCTGTGCCACTCAGTGTAACATTTTGAAAGGCAAGGAGATACCCCAATAGTCTGCTGCTGTTAGGAGTGTTGGCCTGCTCTTTCCTGGGGGCCAGGTTCTGGGACTGCAGCCACAGCCCCCACCTGGATTCACCTGATGCTCTTTGTAGCTCTGCCCTGCTTCCTGGGGTCAGTAGATACATTTTGTATCCAAAGCCAAATTCCACCCCTTTCCTCTCTGGACACCATTCCTAGGCCAGATTTTCTTTCTCTTCTTGTTCCTCTTCTTTTTAGATCAGGCTTCAAGCTGGTATTTTAAGGGGAAGGAAATGCAGGTGTCAGGTTGAAAGGGCAGCAAGAGTCTACCCGCAGATAGGGAACCCAGAATTTCTGAATTTTGTTCTGCTTTCTTAGAAACCCCCCTCCTTTCCCGCTATAAAGTAAGAAGAAGATCCTGAATTTCTTTGGGTGAAATATGATTGTGCAATGACATGGCATCTGGCATGAGCAGAGATTTCTGGAGAGATCCTGTAAAACAAGTCTTTGGGCTGGTCCCACATTGAAGATGCCTCCAGAGCTAAGTCTCTGGGCCCCTACAAATACTCCCTTCTCTGATCATCTCTCCAGCTGTTATTCCCATCCGCATAGTGTTATGGAGGCCACCTCAGGCCTAGCTCCTCCAGGCCAGGCCAGGGGACAAGGGAGGTCTGGGAGTCAAATCTGAGCAGCTTTGGTAACTCTAGAGGAACTAAATCATCTGTTTTCTTGTCTCAGCCACAGAGCAACAACAAAAACAGTCTCGTAAGCCCAGCCCAAGAGCCCGCGCCCTTGCAGACGGCCATGGTACCTCCTGACTACAGCTTCTCCGCCCCTGCCCCTGGCTGCCTCTTGCTCCTTCCTGCTTCCTCTTCTTGCCCTCCCTCCTCGGCCTCCTCGGCCCTTTTCCTTTCTTATCCCTGTAGAGCAGGCTACTTTGTGTACTGCCCTATAGGCCCTTCTCCCTCATTGTCCCGCTTGGCCATGCTCCGTCCTGCATTGCAGAACTGCTGCTCCTGCTCCTTTCGCTGTTGGGGGGAAGAGTGATCAGGGCTCTCAGCTAAACCTCCCAGCCCCAGGTTGGGCCTCCAGTGGGTCTGCTGTGGGGGCCGGGAAGGTGAGTTACTTATCAAAGGAGAGGGTAGGAGCTTTCTTGGGACTTGTACATCAGTTCTTGGTGGCCTCCTTATAAAACCTGCCTCAAACTCTCCTTTGTAAAGCCATGAACAGGAAACAGGGCTGGGATCTCCCACCTCTGGATGGTGCTGAGGTCTCTGGGTTCCTTGAGAGCCCCATGCTGCCAGTGCTTTCTGAGTTCTCTTTGGGCTCATCCAAGGAGCACTGTATGCTCTCAGAGCTCCCTCTGCTAGCAGTGGCTAACTAGAGAGTTAGCAGGGGGATGACTGAGAGACAAGGAGGGGTAATTGTGCCTGCTATTCCTTCTACTTCCTGCGGACCTTCTTGTTGCCTGACATGGTGCTGTAGGGACAGGAACTCTGGGGAAAGCAGAAGGTGGGTGAAGCAGGCAGCTCTCTGGGCTCAGCTTATGGGGGGGGAGGGCGCATCCTGGGTCTTTCTGGAAGACCTTAGTCCACTTCCCCTTTGTCCCTGCCTCTCGCACACCCCTTGGTGAACACTGTTGTCAGGGCCTGGCCTGTGCTCTCAGCTGACAGCTCTTCCAGTGTACTTGTCCCATGGGGAAAGAAAACTCACAACTAGCAGGAATTGGGGATAGAGGCGCTTGTCCTCTCAGCTTTGCTGGTACCTGCTTCCATTAAGTGCCAGGCTTCTCCTTCTTACCAGCCAATGCTGTCCCCCAAATCTGGGGTTTTCCAGCTGCCTGGGGTCCAGTTGAGCCAGGATATTTTGTCTTGTAAAAATGGCTGGTAGGCAGGCCTCGGGTCATCACAGGGTCTATGAGGGTACTGGAGTAGGGGTGGGGTCCCTCAGGGAAGAGCTGTACATCTGTCCCCAGGTCAGGAAGGTAATTTTCATCTTCTCTCACAGGAACCTCAAACCACTGTGGTGCACAATGCTACAGATGGGATCAAGGTGAGTGGCTGCTGAGCCTGTCTCCTGCTTTCTGGTCAGCAGGCAACAGGTGAGCTGGGTTTAAGCGTCCTGTAGATGACAGTCTACAGGCTGTATCTCGAGGCCAAGGTGTTTGCAGAGTCTAGGCTATGGGTAGTGTGTGCCTGCTTGTCGCTCCATTCCCAGGAAGGGTGTTATACCTCAGTGATTCTGAGCTTGGGCTTTGTAGTCAGACAGACCTGGGTTTGAATCCTGACCCTGGGCCACTGGACAAGTCACTCTACTACTCTGCACCTCTGTTTCCCCATCTGTAAATTGGGGATAATACTAGTAAAATCCTCCTCTATGACGTGAAATTTAAGTGAGAGCAAACATTAGCTAGAAAAACAGGCAGGAGTATACTCAGAGCCTAGAGTCTGCTCCATTGCCTCACCCCTTTATGCCCTCAATGACCTGGTCTCCTCCTTTTACAGAGGTGACAAGATAAAAGTCCCTCTCCACAAGTGTGAGGAAGGCAGATAATAAAATAAGAACCAAATAAATAAGATAAAATCCAGTACTGATAAGTACTATGGAGAAAATGGCATGAATTACAGAGAAAGAGTGAGCAGAGCCTTTAAGTGGTTAATGAAGGGCCTTCCTCAGGAGGCAACATCCTAGCTAAAAACTAAACAACGGGAAGGAGAGAGCCAGGCAGAGTGCCCTAGACAGAGGGAACTGCAAGTGCAGGGGCTTGGCATGTGTACCTAAGAGAAGAAGCAGAATAGAAGAAATCAAGCAGAGCTAGGAATGTAGTGAGCAAGGGGGAGAGTGGCAAGAGGGAGATGAAGTTGGAGACCCAAGCAGGGCCTACTATGTAGGACTTTATAGGAGTTTGCCTTTTATTCCAGCAGCGATGAGAAACTATCGGAGGTTCTTATCAGGGGAGTGATACAGTCTGATTTACACTTTGGCAAACCACTCTGGCCATGTTATAGGCAAGAACTTTAGGGAGGAGGCAAGTGTGGAAGCAGGGAGACCAGGAAACTGTTGTAGTAGTTCAGGTACCAGATGTTGGTAGGTTGGAATCAGGTTGTAGCTGTGCATTTGAAGAGAAGAGGTTAAGACGCAGGATTTATTTTGAAGGTAGAACTGACAGATTTTATTTTAAATTGGATAACTGAGATATGAGGGAAAGAGAGAAAGAGAAGAATTAGCCTAGAATCAAACCTAGAAGAGGACTCTAGATGTTAGCCCAAATAACTGGATAGATGGTACATTTACTGAGTTGGAGAAGACTAGGGAGGGGGTTTGGGAATCCAGAGTTTTGTAAGAGTCAGAATAACAAGGGTGAAAATAGAAACTTCTATGGTTCCTGCTTGCATCTTTCATAAGAGCATATACTTTGCTTCTGTTCTTGGCTCCTCTGGTTTGCAAGGGCCTGAGTGTATAGAAACACATTCTTTTTGGCCTACAGGGCTCCACAGAGAGCTGCAACACCACCACAGAAGATGAGGACCTCAAAGGTAGGTGTTGGCCCTTGGGTGGAGTAGGGATCCCAGCAGTGTCCCAGTTGGCTCCAATGGAGTACTTGCCTTATCTGCCCCCAGAACTGAGATTGGTAGCTACTTATACCCCTGGAGAGGGCTTGGCATAAAAGCTACTTTCCATGGGCCAAGGTATGAGGCCCCTGTCTGCTGTTGCTGGGCTGGGCAAGAGACTTCTCTTCTTTGACCCCAAGTCTGAAATAACTAAACTAGAGGTTTTTCTGAACCTATCTGGGGCCAGGGCTCAGAGAACTGTTCCCGTTGCTGATAATGATGTGACATCCCACAACAGGGACATCTTGAATCTCCACAGAAGTAGCCCACAAATGTGAGTCATTAGTAGGTGACCAGTGATCCCAGTTTCCCTAGGACTGAGGCGATTCCCAGGATGTGAAACTTTCAGTTTTAAAACCAGGACAGTCCTGGGCATATTGGGATAAGTTGGCCACTCTCATCACAAAGCCTTGGCATGAATGACAGAATCAGAACCACATTTGACCATGTCCTGGTGGTCTTGTGAGGACTACCAGCCTAAGCTTGGGCCTGGCCAGAGTGCCAGGGGGTGTTGGAGGGCATGGCGGGCCAGACCACTGGGAATCTCTGTCCCGCTCTTTGGTTTGGCCTCCTTGAATTGCTCCCTTTGCCTCCAGTAAGTGACCTTAGGCCAGGCTCTCAGAAAAGATGGAGGAATGTCACAGGACATTGCTGAGAGAACATGATCAGGGGCAATAAGCAGGCACTAAACCTTTGGGAACCAAAAAAATAGAAAGCATAAACTTATAAGGCAGTAAAGAACAGTACCTCCAGGACTGCTGGGGTTAAGATCAGATCAGTTCTGGCAATGCTGGCAGGGTAAGCAGCTCCTTCACTGTCAGGCTCTTGACCTTGTAGCCTAGCCTCCTAGAACATCTTCCCTGAGAGCAAGGGTCCTTGTACAGGCTGGTTGAAGGCTCCTCTGGAAGCCACAAGCCCAGGTCTGTGGACCTCTCTGGGGCTTTCAGCTGGGAGGCCTCTCTGGCAGAGGCGGCGGCATGGGATGTGGTCTAGTGTCCACAGCAGCCCAAGATGTCACCTTGTCCCAGCTCTGCAGTGCCATGGGCTCGGGTCCTGTCCAGCTTGCTCGCTCACCTGCCTTGTTCTGTTTGTTTTGGCTGCTCTGCCTTGCCCTGCCCTGCCCTGGCTGCCTAGCTGCCCCGCTCCGCACTGGGAATGGCAGCTCGGTGCCTGAAGGACGGAGCTCCCGGGACAGAACAGCCCCCTCTGCAGGCATGCAGCCCCAGCCTTCTCTCTGCTCCTCAGCCAGTAAGTGTGAGGGAGGCACATTCTGGCTTCCGTCTCCCTAGCTTTCCTGGAGCCCCTCAAGGATTCTCTCCCCTACCCCCCACCCCGAGCTGTCAGCCCAGCCCAGCCATCCATTTTAGTAAGCTTCAGAAGCTCAGCTTCTGCTGGGTGGGGGAGCTGACTAGAGGCGCTGTTAATACCAGGCATAAAGAAGAGTGGGTGGAAGAACATGCTGTGGAGGGAAGGAGTAAAAAGCCACTGGGCTATGTAGTGGGCCTTGCCTCAGCACTGAGCCAGGAAGAAAAGCGGAGACAGAAGTTAGGTCCAAGGTGGTGGGAGCGGGGTTGATGATGAAATTGCAATAGTTAAGAAACCATGTTGGGATGAAATGTAGTGCTTCCTGAGGCTCAGCATAATATCATACTAAGAGCTTGGGGTGAGACAGACCTCAATTTAAATCCCAGCTACACTAGCTACAAGAATGTGTGAAGTATCTTAACCTCCCAGAGCTTCAGCTTCCTTATCTATAAAGAGGGAATAAAATGGCACCTACCTCATAGCACTGTTATGAAAAATAAATGGGATAGTAGAATGTCTTAATATGATGCCTTGCCGGGTTAATGGTAGCTTGTATTTATATTTTTAGTTGTGTCTGTGTAAAGGATGCCTTTGCCTGCTTCTTTTACTCCTACCATCTATCCTTTTAGAGTTTCTAAACACAGTCCTCTTCACCCACAAGGCCCCAGTCAGGTCCTGCAGATGGGTTTGGTGGGGTTGGGGGGTGGTGTGTGGGGGTGTGTGTGGGGGTGTGTGTGTGTACACATACCTGCTTGCCTCTAGAAAGTGGAAAGAGCTTGTTGGTTCCCCTAACCTGCTGCTTATTTGCCTGGAGCTGCCCTGCTGGTGGTGCCGATGGCTGTGGGGTCCCTTCCTGGCTGAACCTTTGGCTGTGCCCTTGGTTGTGCTGTTCTAATGCTCGCATTTGTCTTGCAACCCCTTGCTCCTGTGAGGAAAGGCTTGTGGCCTGGGCCAGCCTGGGGGTCTGGTCAGGGTTAGCCCAATCTCAGTCTGAGCCCTCCCTTACCCTGCTGGTGCCCTCTGCTAATAGTGGTGCTCCCTGTGAGTGGCCATGAGTGCAGGATGTCACCAGCAGTCCCTTGGCTTGGGATGGGGTGGCGATGGGGGCTCTGAGGGCACCAACTCTGCCGGCCTGTCAGTCTGAGCCTTGTCTTGGTTTTCTGAGGGACACATCCTGGCGTGAGAGCTGATATGAAATTTAGAGCTTTTCCAAGGCTTGTCCAGGGTAAACGGAGCCATCTCTCTGGTGAGAGGCTCCATTTAAAAAGAGTGTTTATAGTTCCAAGATCCTTTATCCCCGAAAAGCCCTGCAGTTGAGATGAGCAGGGTGAAGATAATTAAGCATCCATCTGAGGGCTCTGTTCATCCTTTTAGAGCCCTCATCCCTGGCTAGATTCTGCTCTCAGGCTGGCTGTTGCCCAGGGCTAGGTTCTCAACAACAGTGACTGTTGGGGCTGGGGGAGGTGGGGGTGGTAATTGAGACCTGACTGAGTCCCTTCAGGTGAGAGAAGTAAGTAGGTGGTGGAAACAGCCATTTTGTTCTAAGAGATGCTTCTTAGAGAGACTGAATCTGCTGGGGATGGGATACACAGACCCTGGGCAGATTATTCATGATGTGCCGGGCTCCTCAGCTGTTAAAGGCAAGAGTGTTTTCTGCATCTTGGTTATTGATAGAGAGGGAGGCAAAGGCCAGAGAAGCATAACTAATGGCTGGGCTTCAGGAGAAAGGTGTTGTTAGCTCTACAGACAACAAAGGGGGGCTGGAGAGAAAGGTAGGCTCACTTTTCCCGCAAAGGGCCTCAAAGACAGAGAAGAGGGATGTCTTTGTCAAAGAGATCACAGGGGATTCTCTAAAGGATTGGGGAGGGCTCTCTGTCACTTGGGAGGTCCCCAGTCCCATGCCAGTAAATCATTGGATTTTTTTTCCCCACAGTGCGAAAACAGGAGATCATTAAGATCACAGAACAACTGATTGAGGCCATCAACAATGGGGACTTTGAGGCCTACACGTGAGTAGAAACCCATTTCCTTGAGACCCAAATTGTCTCTTGAGGCCTTCCCTCCTCCTAAAAAGCTGCTAGGACCTGGGAAAAGGGAAGGCTGGGCCCTTGGGCATAGTGTCTGAGTTAAACACCAGGCCCCTAATCTGGGAGCCCTTCCAGGTAGATGACTATGATTGAGCCCTCCTGTGGTGTCCTGGCAGTAGGCTGAAAGGGCAGAGAAAAATGGCTCAGCAGGCAGGCCCCTAAGATCTTAGCCATCTCTCAAGCCTAGCCCACAGCTAACCTGCTGCAGGACAGACACCACTAACCAGGAAGAAAGACAAGTAATTCCCATAGAAGACTGACAGGCTGCTTTCTTTTTTTTTTTTCTGCAGGAAGATTTGTGATCCAGGCCTCACTTCCTTTGAGCCTGAGGCCCTTGGTAACCTCGTGGAGGGGATGGATTTCCATAAGTTTTACTTTGAGAATCGTGAGTGGGTTCGTGCTGCTGATATACTCCTGCCTGCCCCTTCACCCTCCGTGCCTCTGTCCCCACACACCTTCTCCTCTTCCCAGTTGCCTACTTTTCCCTTATTTGACCTGCCTGCTGCACCCTGGTCCGTGTGCTTGCCTCCTTGTGCCCTGAGGATGGTCTTAAAGTGACAGCTTCGAAAGCCCTGCCCCAGAGCCCCACGTGCCCTTTCATTCTGCAGCTGCTTCATGGCAGTGCCAGTCGTCAGAATCAGGGTCACTGTATTTCTTGAAGCCTCACCTCTTTCCAAGATGATTGGGAACCATTTGAGATTAGGTTGAGATGATCTCAGCAAGTAAGAATAAAGTTATGTGTCTGCAGGTTTCCCAGTAGAGGAAATTAAAACCAGGATAAGAATGTGCAAGCAACATGGCACTGTTGGTGATTTGTGGCTAGGGTCCTCCTAAATATCGAGGGAGATAAGAGTCCTGTCTCTGGGGGTGTACACTCTCGACAGTTTGTGGAAGTCCCAAGGGACCAGAAGCTGAATCATCACCACCTCCCATCTTTCTCTCCACTCTCGAAGACCCTCCCCCTCCTTATTTCTTTTCTCTTCTTTTCCACTTTATCCTGGGCCTTCCCCATCCTGCCCTGAGTTTTATTTTATCACTGTTTTTTCTACTAACTCTCCATGTGTCTACTGCAAATGTAAACCCTAGGCTATCTAAGTAATTCTGTTAGCCAGAAGCAATTCCAGAGTTCATAGAACTTCTAGGGAAGGTCTCAGATGGCCCCGTCTAACATCTGAATTGAACTAAAACGTGAATCTCAATAAAAGCAACACAATTCTCAGTGTTTGCTGATAATGGCAGTGCAACTTCTTTTGGCTTTCCCCCAGAGGAGCCTGGGAACCCTGGGAATATCTGAGCTTGCTGCTTTGTTGATTCTGTTTTAACTTTGGAACTTTTTTTTTTTTTTTAAAGATTTTATTTTTTCCTTTTTCTCCCCAAAGCCACCCGGTACGTAGTTGCATATTCTTCGTTGTGGGTCCTTCTAGTTGTGGCATGTGGGACGCTGCCCCAGCGTGGCTTGATGAGCAGTGCCATGTCCGCGCCCAGGATTCGAACCAATGAAACACTGGGCCACCTGCAGCGCAGCGCGCGAACTTAACCACTCGGCCACGGGGCCAGCCCCCAACTTTGGAACTTTTTTAAATCACAAATCAACTTTCAGTATTTTAAGTTCTTGATTTGCTCTACAGCCCTAATTAGGAAAAAGCCAACCTTTATGAAATCTAAACATCAGCCTGGCAGAAAGGTCATAGGCTTTAGTTGAGTCATATGGTCCTGAGTTCAAATGTTGTGTGATATGGGCAAATTACTTAATCTCTTCGAGCTTGTTTCCTTATCTAACTTATAATGAAGAAAATAATATTGACCAAGCTTACAGCACATGCATGTAAAACCCCAGCACAATGTCTAATTAAAATAGCAGCTGGTATTATCATTATTCCTCACCTTTCTCTTCCTTTTTGGTAACTGAGACTAATGTGATGGGGTTTCCTGGCCTCTGGAAGGAGTATGGGGGACTTGGAGACTCTCAGAATGGTTGCTGGAGAGGGTGAGACTTGGAGTGCAGGCTGGGAGGAAAATGCCCGTTCCCAGGCCTGACGCCCTACTACCTACCCCACCCTGCCCTGCCCCCTACAGTCCTATCTAAGAACAGCAAGCCCATCCACACCACCATCCTGAACCCACACGTCCATGTGATTGGGGAGGACGCAGCTTGCATCGCCTACATCCGCCTCACCCAGTACATCGATGGGCAGGGTCGGCCTCGCACCAGCCAGTCGGAGGAGACCCGGGTCTGGCACCGCCGGGATGGCAAGTGGCTCAATGTCCACTATCACTGCTCAGGGGCCCCTGCCGCACCGCTGCAGTGAACTCAGCCACAGGTGCACCTGGTGGGGGTGGGAAAAGGCTGGGACAGGTGGGGTCAGAGGAGGAAGTGGAGGTTGAGAGGTGGCATTGGGGGAGGATAATGGGCCATCCCAGAAGAGTAGCAAAGGCTGGACAGAGTGGTTGTAGTGAGTTATGCTCTGAAATCAGACAGACTTGAGTCCAGCTCCATGACTCCAAATTGAGTGACCTTTGACAGGTTACTTCCCCTCCCTAAGCCTCAGTTTCCTTAGCTGTCAAAAAGAGAGAAAGAGTGGTGCCTACCTCATTGAGTTGTGAGGATTAAATAAGATACTTAAAAGTCAAGCATTTAGTCAAGTGCTCAGCAAATGCGAGGCAATGTTATATTTAAATACTAGCTTCTCCCCCATCCTTCACCTTCTTAGGCAGACTTGGCCATGTGTATAGTGTGTTTAAGTCCCTGGAACTCATCTGTGTGCTTATTGTCCTCTGTTCCATTACCACATCTGTCCTCTTTGACAGGAGCATTAGGAGATCCCAGCTGGAGGTCGAACCTTTGCAGCCAGTGGCTCTGGAGGGCCTGAGTGACAGCAGCAGTCCTGTTCGTTTGAGGTTTAAAACAATTAAATTACAAAGAGGCAGCAGCCAATGCACGCCCCTGCATGCAGCCCTCCCGACCGCCCTTCGTGTCTGTCTCTGCTGTACCGAGGTGTTTTTTACATTTAAGGAAAAAAAAAGAAAAAAGATTGTTTAAAAAAAATGGAATCCATACCATGATGCATTTTAAAACCACCGATAGTCCTTGGGCTGGCAAGAAGGCAGGAGTTTATGTGATGCCCATCCTGCATGAGCAGTGGGCTCACCTACCAGCCCAGAATAGGTGAGCTCAGTCTCTAGCCTCCATGGACTCAGAGGACCAGGCAAGAACTCTGACAGAACTTTGGGGGCTGTGATGTGATTGCAGCCCCTGAGGTGGCCTGCCTGCCCCAGGTCTAGCAATGGACTTCTTCAGAACTTGCATATGGACCTAGAATGAGGCTGATGAGAACATCGTGGCCATCAGACCTACTTGGGAGAGAACGTGGAGCTCCCAGCCTGCTTTGGAGGCAGCTGAGAAGCAGTGACCTCAGGACTGAGAAGCAGTGGCCCAGACATTGCTGTACTGTTCCATTTAGTGTAGATGGGAAGAGAATTGGTGCTGCAGAAGTGTGTCCGCTACGAAGCTGATGAGAAACCTTGTGTTAGTCTGATATGCACTCATCCATTTTTATAGGATGCACAATGCACGTGGGCCCTGATAATGAGGCCCAATCCCTGCAGCTGGGAAGGGGGATGGGTTGCTGCTTTGCTTCATGTTTGTTTTCTTATAACTTAGCAAGGAGAGAACAGGCCCTGGTCAGGGCTCCCCTTGCTGCCTTTGGCAGTTCTGTTTCTGTGCTGATATGGACCATCTTTGTCTTGCCTTTTCATGGTGGTGGTCCCTGTGCTGACCCTCATCTGGGCCTGGATCCTCTGCCAAGTGCCCCTATGGGATGGGAGGAGTGAGGCAGTGGGATTGAGTTGATGGTTGTTTCTATGCATTCAGGCTGCCCTCAGGGCTGCCTCCCTTCCTCTTCCCTTGCTGCACGTCTGTCTCTTTTCCTATCTATGAGATTTACCTGACTGCTCTGGCAAGAAGAAGAGGTGTCCTCTTTAAAGGCCTCTTTACTGACGAACTGAAGTATAGACTTACTGCTGGACAATCTGCATGGGCATCACCCCCCCCTCTACCTGCATGTGCCCACAAAGAGGTATCCAGAGCCAAGGCTCCTACATTCATTGTCCCTCTCTGTGCTCAAGGAGTTCCATCCCAGGAGGGAAAGATCTATACTCTAAGCAGATAGCAGAGAAGATAATGGAGGAGCAGTTGCTCATGGCCTTGGTTTCCCCCAACACAACTGTGTAGACTTACCTGCACAAATATCTGCACTATTAGGGGAAAGGTGGGTAGACTCCAGCTCCTTGGACTACCTTCAGGAGGCACAGGAGCTGGGAGAAGAGGCAAAGCTACAGATTGACCTTGGAGCCAGCTGAGAAGAAAGCAGACACAGGTGCTGGTGCTTGGATTTAGCCAGGCTCCTCTGAGCACCTCATGCATGCCCTAGCTCTTTCCTGCTCTGCAGCCTGCAGTACCAGCACGCAGACACCTTCACCACAGGGTTTGGTTTTGCTGGCTTGAAGATAAATGGTCTTAGAGTTCATTAAGACCCATAGCTTCATATGGCTGCTCTGGCCCCACTTCTTAGCATTCTTACTCCTCTTCTGGGGCTAATGTCAGCATCTATAGACAATAGACTATTAAGAAAAAAAATCACCTTTTAAACAGGAAATGGAAGGCATTTGATGCAGAATTTTTGCATGATGACATAGAAATAATTTAAAAATAGTGTTTGTTCTGAATGTTGGTAGACCCTTCATAGCTTTGTTACAATGAAACCTTGAACTGAAGATATTTAATAAAATAACGTTTAAACAGTCCATTGTGTTACTGCTGTTGAGGCTAATGGCTAGAGGTCTAGATTTTAGCAGCCTGGTTAGAAGGCTTCAGATGGAGAGATGTACTTTCTCCGACTCTCTTTGGGCCCATTTTAGAATAAAACTTCCTTATAAACTTACCAGTCTCCCACCACTCCATCGGGCCGCTGAGGCCAGTGTGGGGTGAGGAGGAAGAATTTGGGCCCCTAGGTGGTGGGCTGGGATCTCGCCTCGCCCCCGGGCCCCGCCCGCCACAGGGCCGCCCTCGCCCCTCAGTGGGCTGGCCCGGCTCCCCCTCCGCAGGGCTGAGTGGAAGAGCCCGAGTCGTCGGCCCGCCCCTGCCCGGGGAGCCGTGGCGCTTGACGCTCGCTAGACGGTGCCACTCACTGGGTGGGGGAGGGGGTGCGCCTCGGCGGGCGGGGCGCGGAGCCGGCCGTCTCGGAGGCCGTGGTGCGTCTCAGCGCTACCGAAGGTCCTTCGGCTGCCCGACTCCTCGGCCGCGCGGCTGCCAGGCCCAGAGGCGGAGGGAACGCGAGGGGGCACCACGAGCGGCGGCGCGCCGCCTCCCCCAGGTGGAAGCGGTGGTTGGGCCCAGCTGCGGCGGAGCGTTTGCTCGGAGATGGCGGAGCCGCCGCGACGCGGCCCGAGGCCCCGAGAGCTGGGAAGCCGGGCAGCCCCGGGACGTGGCGGAGCCCGGGGACAGCGGGGACGCCGCCCAGTCCGCCGGGTGAGCTGCCCTTGAGGAGAGCCCCTCCACTCAATGTGGCCCCCACCCACGGCCGCCCGCAGTCCCTCCCCTCAGACTGCCCCTCAGCGTTGCCACCGTAACGCCCGCAGGGGCGTCCCGGGCGGCCCCTCAGTGCGGCCCAGCGCTCCCCTCGCCCTGTGCTCCCTCCACTAGCCTCCCTGGTAGTAACCTCGTGCCCCTCAGCTCGCCCCTCAGTAGGGGGCTCCTCTTCCCCTCGGGGTTCTCCCAGCGCAATGGCTGCCTCGATGTCACCCAGACTCTCTCAGTGCTCCCCTCGCCCCGTCTCCTTTAATGCTCCACGTTTGGCTTTCTCTACATATCCACCTGTGACCTCGTATTCCTCCTCAGCCGGCTTCCTCCAACGTGACCCCAGTGTGCTAGCCCCCCTACCCGTGTCGCTACTCGGTCCCCCCTCCTCCCACAGCACCTCACTGCTTGTCTCCAGCGCGCGGCCCACGCCCCCGCTTCCCCGGTCGCTGTCACTGTTGCTCTCTCACAGCCCAGGCCTGGACGACCTCTTTGGTTTCTCCCTCAGAAACCTGGCACTGCTGCACACTCATACAGCGTCCCCCTCACCCCGGGTTCCTGCTTCGGTGTTCATCATCCCACCCCACACCCTACGCCAGTACGCCCTCAGCACCCCTGCCCTAAGTGTTGCTGCTGCTTCTAGGTACGAAGCTAAAATGCAGTGGTTAAGAGCAGGGCTATGGAGCTTGACAGGCCTGACTTTGAATCCCAGTTCCTTCACTGACTGAGCTGTGTGATCCTGGGCAAATTACTAAGCTTCTCTGGACGCCAAATTACTCATATGTAAGATGGGGTTGATAATAGTATCTACCTCTTACCTCTTAGAGCTGGTGTGAGCGTTAAATATACGGAAAGCTCTTAGAAGAATGTGTGGCAAAGAGTAAGCTCTTAGTAAATGTTAACTATTCTTAACATTATGGGTGACACATCCTGAATATCTGCTTCCTCTCAGTGACTTCTTCTCACTAGTGTTTTCCCTAAAGAATTTCCTCTAATTCTTACAATTTACTCCTTCCTAGCGCCGTTTTGATCCTCTCCCAGCTCTCTCTTCATGTCAGTTAGCTTTACCCATGCCAGAGATGAACTACTCTTAAATCATCTCTCTCAATTCTGAAGGGCCCTGTGTTTGCCTAATCACTCCTGAGATGTGTGTGTTGGGGGGGGGGGGGGGTGGTAGAGAGGGATTGCCAGCCACTGGCCCAACTCGGAGTGACTAAGGTGGGGAGAGCGACAAAGTTTCTAGAAGCAGTCTGTCTATTTAAGGAAAAAAGTCTCCAAAATTGTGTCCTTAAAACTGTTTTCTGATCTTACTGTTCTTCTCTATTATTGATTGGATACGACTTAAGCTCCTGTTACTTTCTGTTATCCAGCCCCACTCAGTTTGCTCTGTTTTTAGCACCATTTCTCTTTCCTCTCGAATTCCCCCACCATAGTGTCCACCTGACTGCAAGTTCGTTAGTGCCGTTAGCCTGTGGTGTTGGGTCTGATTGGTGAGGAAGATTAACAGACTCGTGAGTTTCCTCTTATCTGATATTTTGTTGGAGCTCAGGACTTATGGGGCTTTCCGTCCCTTCCTCACAGGAAGACCAGAGCTCCTGCTGGCTGGCCAACTGTACTGTTACCAGCTGGGAACTCCTTTCAGAGCAGGTTCATTTTCAGCCTCCTGGGCTGTTTGGCCTCTTGTTGATAGGAGATTTGTTCCCTTCCTGTCCTTGAATATACTGCTCTAACTCTGAGCTTAGCGCAGGGAGGAGAATTTAGACAGTATTCTAAGAAATGGAACAAGCTGTGAAGCTAAGGTATGAGACTCAGATTGTGTTGTTTTTCTACAGGAGCTTTTTTTTGGAGAACAAATCATCCTGTGAGCAGGAGGTAAGAGAGATGGGGTGAAGAGGGGGAATAGATTAATGACACAGTTTCAAGGAGAGAAGTAACCCATCAATTTCTCTGTCTTACAGATAGTAAGGGCAAAGATTGTGAACTTTGCTGACCTCTGATGTGAGGAGCTCAGCCAGGACTGAAGGTGGAGCCTGGCTAGATTTGCATCCTGAAGCCATGGGCCAGTGGGCCATGGTGACCTGAGACCAATGGACTCTGTCCACTTGCCCCCTGTTGCCCTGTCTACCTCCCCTACCCTATTCTAAGGGGACTAGTCTCCACCTCTTCAGGGAACTGACCTTGCAGGAATCCCTTTCCCCTATTTTTCCATCCTTCCACTCTCCCAAGAGAGCCCCAGCCTATAGAACTCCTACTTCCCATCCCCTGAGGTGGTCCCCGTTCCTCCGTCCGCTCCCCCGCCATGCTCAAGCTGTGGAAGGTGGTACGCCCAGCTCGGCAGCTGGAACTGCACCGCCTCATACTTCTGCTGATCGCTTTCAGTCTGGGCTCCATGGGCTTCCTGGCTTACTATGTATCTACCAGCCCCAAGGCCAAGGAACCCTTGCCCCTGCCCTTGGGAGACTGTAGTAGTAGTGGTGGGGCAGCTGGCCCTGGCCCTGTACGGCCTCCACTCCCACCCCGGCCCCCGAGGCCTCCAGAGACAGCTCGAACGGAACCTGTGGTCCTTGTGTTTGTGGAGAGTGCATACTCACAGCTGGGGCAGGAGATTGTGGCCATCTTGGAGTCTAGTCGTTTTCGTTACAGCACTGAGCTGGCACCTGGCCGAGGGGACATGCCTACACTGACTGATCATACCCGTGGCCGCTATGTCTTGGTCATTTATGAGAACTTGCTGAAATATGTCAACCTGGATGCCTGGAGTCGGGAACTGCTAGACCGGTACTGTGTGGAGTATGGTGTGGGCATCATTGGCTTTTTCCGAGCACATGAGCATAGCCTACTGAGTGCCCAGCTCAAGGGCTTTCCCCTTTTTCTACACTCAAATTTGGGGCTCCAGGACTACCAAGTGAATCCTTCTGCCCCGCTACTGCATCTCACACGCCCCAGCCGCCTGGAGCCTGGGCCCCTGCCTGGTGATGACTGGACCATTTTCCAGTCCAATCATAGTACATATGAACCAGTGCTTCTTGCTAGCCTTCGGCCAGCTGAGCCCCCCGTGCCAGGAGTGGTGCCTCGCCGGGCCCACCTTCCCACTGTGGTACAGGACCTGGGGCTTCATGATGGCATCCAGCGAGTGCTCTTTGGCCATGGCCTCTCCTTCTGGCTTCACAAACTTGTTTTTGTCGATGCTGTTGCATACCTCACTGGCAAGCGCCTCTGCCTGGACCTTGACCGCTACATCTTGGTAGACATCGATGACATCTTTGTGGGCAAGGAAGGTACCCGCATGAAGGTGGCTGATGTTGAGGTCAGTCTTTTTGTTGACGCAAATTGCTTTCCTTAGAAGTTGTTTGAAGCTCTGTCCTATCAGACTCCCTTCCTTGATTCTGAGCTTGTCATAGGTATACACCCTGCCCTTTCCAGGCAGGAAGAATGCTACTTCTCATTTTTCTCCTGCTCAGTCTGCTCTCTCCTGATTTCTCATGTCCCTGATACTCTTCCCAGGCTCTGTTGACCACCCAGAACAAACTCAGGACCTTAGTCCCCAACTTCACCTTCAACTTGGGCTTCTCGGGCAAGTTCTATCATACTGGTGAGCCTACTCCCTTGCTCCTTCAGCATATCAGTCTTAGTTTGATCTGTCCCTTCACTGTCCATCTTCCTGGGCAGACAAGCTGGAGAAGAGGGGCAAGGTTTGGGGTCAGAGTACTGTGAGGAGCTTGCAGTGGGTATGAATTTAGGTTTGCATGGGTGGCTGGAGGGCAAGTTGGTAGTGGGGCAAATACAGTCTTAGGTGGGCAGAGGTCAGCAATGTTGTTCCCAGGATGGAAGCTGGTCAGTGTTGTTACAGAAAAAGGAGGGCACAGGGGCTGACTTGCTGTGGTCAGTGGTCAGTGTGTGGTCATAGGGACAGAGGAGGAGGATGCAGGGGACGACATGCTGCTGAAGCACCGCAAAGAGTTCTGGTGGTTCCCCCACATGTGGAGCCACATGCAGCCACACCTGTTCCACAATCGCTCCGTGCTGGCTGACCAGATGAGGCTCAACAAACAGTTTGCTCTGGTGAGACCCTTGGATCTCTCTTCCCCATACTTTTCCCCAGAAATAATGCTTCCTTTTCAACTTTCCCCTAAGGGGGTACCCTTTCCCTACCCTCTCCATTTTTCTTTCTGTGGAGGCATCCCCACCCTCTTTACCCGCTACACCCCAAACCTCACCAGGTCCTGGTGAGAGTCTGTGCCATTCCCAGGAGCATGGGATTCCCACGGATCTGGGGTATGCTGTGGCCCCCCACCACTCGGGCGTGTACCCTATCCACACGCAGCTCTATGAGGCCTGGAAATCTGTGTGGGGCATCCAGGTGACCAGCACTGAGGAGTATCCCCATCTCCGCCCTGCCCGCTACCGCCGTGGCTTCATTCACAATGGCATTATGGTGAGGGACTCCCCATACAAACTTGAATCAAACTCTCACATTTAGACAGCCCCCAACCTGCATTGACCTTTGTCTTGTCAGCTTCCAGTCCAAGTTCATCCACATAATAGGGGGTAGAGGGGTGAAGAGTCATAATGCACATAGTAAGAGCTTTATTGCTATAACTTAAGACTTAGTCCTCTACAAATGCAGGGAATCCTAATGCTTCAGGATTTTTGTCCTTCATCTACTTCACATTCTACCTTTCAAATTTCATCTATCCCTGTTCCTTGTTTTCTCTCCAGGTGCTGCCACGGCAGACATGTGGCCTCTTCACTCACACAATCTTCTATAATGAGTACCCTGGAGGCTCTCGTGAACTAGACCGGAGCATCCAAGGTGGAGAGCTCTTTCTGACGGTGCTGCTTAATCCGGTAAGGTGCCTAGAGGAAGGGCTAGAAGATTGGCGAGCCAAAGTGTCTGCAGGCTGGGACTTTTGCTCACCAAGCCTGATTCTGAGGTGGGGTAGGCTCTCCAAATCTGACATGCAGGCACCCCCTTACAGATTAGCATCTTTATGACGCATCTGTCCAATTATGGAAATGATCGCCTGGGCCTGTACACCTTTGAGAGCCTGGTGCGCTTCCTCCAGTGCTGGACACGGCTGCGTCTACAGACCCTTCCTCCAGTCCCTCTTGCACAAAAGTACTTTGACCTCTTCCCTCAAGAGCGAAGCCCCCTTTGGCAGGTATGAGTGGAGCTCAGGCTGACCAGAGACATGATGGGGGTGGGGGTTGAAGGAAAGATTAGGCCTTATCTGATTCTTGGCCTCACCGTCAGAATCCCTGTGACGACAAGAGACACAAAGATATATGGTCCAAGGAGAAAACCTGTGATCGGCTCCCCAAGTTCCTCATTGTGGGACCCCAGAAGACAGGTGAATCATCCTTAGCCAACTTTTCTTGCCTTGCCTTAAACCCAAAGGATTTTTTGGCCAAGGAACTCCCTTCTCATACCCATCTCTTATTAATCCAGTCTCTTGAGACAGTGATTCTTATGATTCTTAACCCTGGTATATCAGAATCACCTGTGGAGTTCTTTTTTGTTTTTTGTTTTTTTTTGTAAGATCCACAAGTGATTGTGATGCACAGTCAAGGCTGAGAACCACTGTTTTAACCCTTCCCCGGGCCTCTCAGACTTTCCTTCTCTCACTCTAGTTTGGCCAAAGGGGATTTTACTACCCAGAGTGGTTATTTTCTCACCTCCTTCAAGCCATGTTGTTGAGCTGCTGCTCTCCTACAATGGCCTGTACTTTCTTTCCCATTTAGGGACCACAGCTATTCACTTCTTCCTGAGCCTGCACCCAGCTGTGACCAGCAGCTTCCCCAGTCCCAGCACCTTTGAGGAGATTCAGTTCTTCAACGGCCCTAATTACCACAAGGGCATTGACTGGTGAGACTGGGCACCCTTGGAATGCTTCTCAGAGCTCTCCCTTCCCTGAGAATATCCCATTCCACCTTCTACCAGCACAAATGTCTGGCCCCTTTACTCTGCAAATTCTCTGCCTCTCCTCTGTGCTACTTCCTAGGTACATGGACTTCTTTCCTGTCCCTTCCAATGCCAGCACTGATTTCCTCTTTGAAAAAAGTGCTACCTACTTTGATTCAGAGGTTGTACCACGGCGGGGGGCTGCCCTCCTGCCACGAGCTAAAATCATCACTGTGCTCACCAATCCTGCTGACAGGGCCTACTCCTGGTACCAGGTGAGCCTGAAGCTAGGGGCACATTAAGGCTTAAGGGAATGAGGGTAGGGAAACTAGTGCCTTGGGGAGGGGTGCCTGTGCTGTCTGTTCACCAGACAGGAGTAAGGGCAGAATAATTTTGTCACACCACCAATCCCTTCCCTTCCTATTCCTTGTCCTCCAGCACCAGCGAGCACATGGAGACCCAGTTGCTCTGAACTATACCTTCTACCAGGTGATTTCAGCCTCTTCCCAGGCCCCTCTGGCACTTCGCTCCCTGCAGAACCGCTGTCTTGTCCCTGGCTACTATTCCACCCATCTACAACGCTGGCTGACTTACTACCCCTCTGGACAGGTACAATTCCCCAATAGCCCTCACTGGGGTCTCCCTTCCCCACCTCTTCCCTTCAGCCCAGAGGCTCCTAAGGAATACAGTGGGAACCACATCCCTCTTCCTTTAGTTGCTGATTGTGGATGGGCAAGAGCTGCGTACCAACCCAGCTGCCTCAATGGAGAATATCCAGAAGTTCCTGGGTATCACACCCTTTCTGAACTACACACGGACCCTCAGGTGGGAGAGCATGACCCAGGGGAGGAGGACTATGGGGGAAATGGGGAAGCAGGTTGACCATGTCTGTTTGGAAGAGACATGGATTTGCCTGTCTCACAAGGAGAGACGTGTCCCCGGGGGCTGGGAAAAGTAGTGTACATTTATGGGGCTTGGATTTCTTTTCTCCCTGCCACCTAATGGCCTCTTCCTGTCGAGCAGGTTTGATGAAGATAAGGGATTCTGGTGCCAGGGACTTGAAGGCGGTAAGACTCGCTGTCTAGGCAAGAGCAAAGGCCGGAGGTACCCAGATATGGACACTGAGGTAAGTAAAGCCCGGGGCAGAATATTCCTCTCCCACCTCTGAGATCTGATTTTGTGTCCCACTCTTAACCATTTCTGCCTTCATTTTTCTCCTATCAGTCCCGCCTTTTCCTTGTGGATTTTTTCCGGAACCACAACTTGGAACTGTCGAAGCTGCTGAGCCGGCTTGGACAGCCAATGCCCTCATGGCTTCGGGAAGAACTGCAGCATTCCAGTCTGGGCTGATGTTCCAGCATCCTGTACCAGCAAAAAGCCCCTGCTTCCCTGAGGCACAAGCCCAGAGCAGGGCCCACAAGGGGTATGAGAGTGGCCTGGCCCCTCACCCTTCTACCTCAGTGGCCCCCAGGCCTGGGATGGCTAAGAAGGGAAGGGCATCCCTTTCCCATAGCTATGGGGTCTAATAAAGGGGCTTCCCTTGATACCCCACATCATGGTACTAGGCACCTTCAACCCATGGTCTTAGAAGGTGGGAAGGAATGAGAGGGTCCAGGCAGGGTGTAGAGGAACGTCTTAATCCAATGATTTCCCTCTTCATCCCCAGCAGTGTATGTATTTATACCTGACTATGGGAGGGACCCCTTACTGTGGGATCAATGGGATCTACCTGTGGCCTGGCCTCCCTATGTCATTCACATTGAATGGGGATGAGGTCGGACAGTGGCTCATAGAGCTGAGTATGAGCCCTAGCTGTGGGCTAGAAATGTCCTTAATAAACATCCTTATTTTTCTGTTTTATCTGCCTCACTGGAGTGGGAGAAACCTAGAATAAATATCAGACTTTTCCCCTGCCTCATTTCAAGGTTCATCTGCACATGGAGGGAAAGAAGGGAAAGGCCCAGGCAGACTAGAGTAAAAAAGGAGTTTATATATTTATAAATGCCAAATAAATACCAGAGGCCACCCAACGCCCCCTCCCAGACAGGGCTGTCTCCCCCAACCCTAGGCTTCTAGGGTCTGAGACATCTTGGCCCCAAGCTACAGCCCAAGAGCAGCTGCCAGCCTGGGCTACCAGGGAACTGAGTGAGGATGGTCTGTCCAGCCAAGATTCACTCCCCCTTTGTGAGGGACCCCCATAGCCACAGGCCTGTGTCCCTGTATAGGGCCCTAGCGGGGCTAGACTCAGGGGGAGAAGGTGGTCATCTCGAGTGAGACCCGCTGCCACAGCTCCTTGGTCTGTTTGCTGCGCTTGAGGTTCTGCAGGATGTCGTTGAACTGCATCATGCCCATGGGTGTCAGGCAGAAGGCGCTGCGGGCACTGCGGATCGCATTCACAAAGTCGTCGTAGTCGGCAGGGGTCAGGTGAATCAAGCGGTGGTGGATGTACTGGAGGAGGATGTACAGAGGATGAGCCACTAAGCACAGAACTAGGCCCCTCCTCCCTTGCATGCTGGGTGAGCTGTTCCATGCCTGCGAAGGAGGTGCTCCACCCTACTCCATACTTCCTGGGTTGTCACCTGCATGTATGCCTGTTGGCAGCGCTGCACCAGTTGGTGGAAGGCCGGGGCACGCAGGTGGTTGTGGGCATGAGCAGGGCTCAGCCGCTGCAGCGTCTCCATGACGATCTCCTGCAGCACAAACGGGCTCAGCACCCCCTTGGCTGCCCCCACACAGAACTGGTGCACGTAGTTCACTCCTGGGGGGCAGGGGGAGGGGCATGAGACGGGGGTGGCCACCTCTGCCCTAGGGACCCAACTTTTATCTCTCAGCTCTGGCCTGGCAGAGAGCCTCCCTCCACCCCAGGAGCTGAGGTAACCCCCCACCCCCCGCGCACGCACACATACCCGACCAAGGCCTCAACTCTGAGCAAGAGCTAGGAAGGAGGTCTGGGATAGGAAGGTGGGGGAAGTGGGTGGGGGCGGACAATGGTCCTGGGGAGGGGAGGTGTTACCCAGCTTTGCTGCCAGCCCCAGCAACCATTTGACATCATCAGTGTAGGGGGGGGAGCGGGAGAAGTTGTTGGGGTGATCATTGTGTGCCCGGCGACCCAGCATCTCCAGTGCCAGCATCCCTGGGAGAAAAAGATAGGCACATGGTGGGGCTGCATCCTCGACACTCTACCCCAACCTGGCACCTGACCCCATAATAAACTAAGAGGTATGGGGGGAGAGGTTACTGAAGAGCCTCTGGCACAACTGTAGGTGGGGGCACAGAAAGGGACTTCCTCTCACCAACACGGTAGGCAGCATGCAGGTGGTGTAGGCTGTGTGGGTTGACAGGCTGACTGTGCGTCTCTTCCTCGGGTGGTGGAAAACCCCCGCTCACCAGAGGGCTGGGCTGTGTGGTCAGGGCAGGCAGCGAGGCACCCTGGATGGCTGGAAATGTGGACGCTGGATGGACACTGCTCACTGAGAATGGGATGAAAGCCATTTAAGGACCTCGGAGACCAAAGAGGGGCAGAGAGAATTTCGTCCCTACCTCCCCTGCCCAGTGTACCTCCCCTCCATTCACCTGTTCCCTGTCCCCACAACTCACAGGCCACACTGGTGGGCAGTGGGAGCCCTGGCTCTGTGTGGTAGGGATGTACTGTGATGGGTGCCATGGAAGGGACGGGGAAAGACACAGCAGTGGCAGCAAGTGAGGGAGGAGTCACTGAGTAAGGGTACTGAGCCCCCAGGAATGCAGGATGCACACCCTAGAGGCAAGGAGAAGACGACAAGATAAATTACATTAGGATGTAGCTCTTCCCTCTTCGTCTCACAACTGGGTATCCCTACTTTCTTAGTTAGGCTGCATCCCCCAGACTCCCACCAACTCACCAGGACTCTTGGAACAGCCCTATTATCCTCCCAGAGTATCCTACTCCAACCCCATGAACTCCCAATGTTCTCCCACGTGCCCAACCCCCCAGTAGAACATTGGTCTCACCTGTGGGTATGCAGAGCTGGGCACAGGGAAGACGGCAGGCCGGGGCATATGAGGCATGGGGTGGGCAGGGTGAGCTGGGTGGGTGAGGTATTGAGGGCTGCAGGGCAGGTGGGGCTGTAGAGCCGTGTAGGGGTGCAGGCCAGGGGAATGACCATGCCCCAGTCCTGGACCCGGATATAAACTGGACCCCACCGAGATGACTGGCACCACTGTGGCTGCTGCTGTCACTGCTGCTGCAGCCACTGTAACTGGCTCAGTCCCTGGGCCCCCCCTGCCCTCAGGCAGCCCCCGCCCAGCCTCCCCACCTGCCCTGATCCCACTGGCACTACAGCTTGTAGCCCCTTCACGGGCTGTGGATGAGCCACCTGCTGTTTGCTCATATAGCCAGAACCACTGGTGAGCAACCTCAAACAACACTTCGGGGTATACACCCCCACCCTTAGCCGCCTCTTCCACTGCCATGCAGGCCTTCTCCAACATCAGGTTATCCTGGAAGGGAGGGGCATAGAGGGTTAGCCGGGAAGGGCTTTACTCAGGGATGGTTTTAGATGACATTCCAATGCCTCCCTTAGAATTGGCTGGTTCTCTGGGAGGCATCAGAGGTCAGGGCCAATGCTCAAAGTCAGTGTCAGAGCAGTGAATGCTTCACACAGATACTGAACAAATAACTACTTGCTGACCAGTAGAAGTCAAGACCCAGGTTATAGTCCCAGTTACAAACTAAGTTAGCCACTCCCCCCAATCCAAGTCCCATTATCTCCCCTAAGTATTCCATCCTGGTGATCATCTTGGTCCCTGAACTACAGACCTCCATTTCCTTATCTGTAAAATAAGAATAATCCTAAACTCAGAGTTGTAAAGCAAAGGAAGTAACAGATGTGAAAACATATTAATACGTCAAGTGTCACTGTAAGAGGAAAAACTGAATAGTTTGTGAACTCCAGGATATGGGAATCAAGAGCTGGGTCATCAGCTTTTCCCATGCCCATCCTCCCTGCCCAGATGCCCCAAAGCAGGTCCCCGGACTGCCTGTAGAAATACCTGCTCCTTGCACTGCACCAGGGCCCGCTGGATCTCATTGGGGTTCAACGCATGGGCATGAGGGAGGCAGCTTAGGGCTAGCTCTGCTGCTGCCCTCACCATATTGGAATCTCGTGCCCGTGATGCCCTGTCAGCCAGGGATGCAACCTCAGGGGGCGTCAGGTGCCCATCCCAGCACTCTACCAGTATAGTCAGGGCTGCACTGCCAATCTCCATTGCCTGGCCTTCAGGGGAAGGAGAGAAATGCAGAGTGGGGTTAGCATAGCACCTCTGGGGAGTGGGAATGGTATCCCTCCTATCAGATTAATAATCCACAAGGATAATGCTCTTTTCTCTTATCAATTAACCCCCCCTCCCATACCTAAATCAAGACATTGGATTTACCTGTAATCCAGGAAACGTGGGAAGAATAGGTACGTGAGAGCCAGTTAGGAGAAACAAAGTTGTGCAGGCCAAGGGCATAAAGCCCAATCTCGAAGGCGCAAAGGTGCAGGTTGCGGTGAGGACCCTGGTGGCCCCCTGAGGAAGATGGATGTGTGAAAATGGAAGTGCTGCTGTTGCCTCCTGCCTTGATCAGCACTGTCTTCGCCAGCTCGAAGTAGAAGTGTGCAGCTGCCTCTGACGGCTGATTGGGTACATGGGGGGCATGACTCTCGGGACGGCGGCCCTTGTACCTGAAGGGGCAATGGGGTAGGGACGGGGATTGGGGTTTCTCTGAAATGGGTGTCCAGGTAGGTTGGGTAAGACTAGGGTATAAAAGTGAGGATGTTGCGGGGGACAATAGTTGGATTACACTAGGGATGTGGCTCTGAGGGTGAGCCAGATCAGAGGAGATGGGTATTTCTTCCCACTGACCTGCCAACTTCAACTGTCTTCGCCCGAGCCCCTCCACTGGCACTGGCCCGGCGACTTCCACTGGAGGATGAGGAGCCAAGGGAGTCCGAGGAAGAGCTGCTAATGCTGTCACTGTCCTGTCCTCGACCCCAGGAGGTAGGGGCCCAGCCCCCTCGAAGTGGCCTCCGGCTTAAGGTGGGAGAGCTATCTGATGTTGTTTCAGGGGCACTGCTGTCAATGCTGGCCATGCCTAACCCCACAAGACAAGTCAGTCTCAGAAGGCAGACTGCGACCGTCAGGAATATCCTTCCCTCCATGTCATCCCACAGGCTGGCATACCTGTGTGCTTCTTCTTAGGCCGCCCTGGGGAGCCCCAGCCCCGTCCATTGTAGCCTCCACGACTGCCAAGAGCCAAGCGGCTAGGAACCTTCCCTTCTGGCCTTGGGGTCAAAGCTGCCTCAGATGGGAGACCCTCACAGGGGGAATGTGGGGAACTCTCTAGGTGGGGAAAATAGGACACTGGGATGAGCCCAGGAAAGGGGATCCCAACATGACTCCATACCATTCATCCCCCCTGCCCAGTGCCCCCACCTCACCAGGCACATTCTTCTCTGTGAAGCCCTCAGCGGGGCCTGGCCCAGCCCCTGCCACACTCCCTGGCTGAGCAGGCCCTGCAGAGCCTGAGGTCAGTGGCTGCAGGGCCCCTGGGGCAGATGGGGCCCCATGCTTTGAAGGAGACCTCTGGCTGGCTGTGGCTGGGCGGCTAGATGAGTAGAACGAACTCAGTGTCTGTGGCTTATGCGTCTGGCTCTCTCGGTCCAAGAGTTTGTCTAAGATCTGGAGGACAGAGAAGCGGTGACAGGATGCCCTTTATCTCCTGACTTCTATTACCTTTCTTTCTCCTTGAAACAGCTTAAAACTATTTCCTCAGGAAGGCTTCCCCAGTTATAACTATAGAAGAACCTCCTGAAAGAGAGGCTGGGTTACATATCCTGGTGTCTTCTATAACACTTATCACAGGGCTGAGTATATTGATATTCAATAAATATTGAAATAAATGAATGAATGAACAAGTTACTTTATGCCCTTTGCTTCTCCTTCACCCCTTGCCCAAGCACTCCTATAAGAGTCATTGGTCTCTCTTGTTCTTTATGAGGTGTACCCAAGATTCTCCACTTATTTCTTTATGGGCAGAATAGACCTTTTCTCATTGTACTCCCAAGAAAGGTGGTAAAATCTGCTCTCTTTGCCTGTCAAAATCCCTGTATCTCAATCTCTTACCTTTTTGAGTTTGGCCTGGTCATCCTTGTAAGTGATCATTAGTGCCAATGCCAGGTCACCCTTCTCCCGACGTGTGCCTTCACATAAGAGGGGGTGCTCTGCCTCACTCACTGTTGTCTTCATGCCTGTGAGAAGGAGGAGCCCATGGGGACTCAGAATGGCCATAACTCCCAAGACAGCACAGATAAACAGGCCAGGGCTCCCCAGCCACCAGCATGTGAGGCAAGGAGTTCTCCTGGTCCAACTCACATCCCCTAGGGAAGGTCCCCATTGCCTATTATATCCAGCCTGAGCTCCGGTCTGCTTTTTAAGACCTTCATAACCTAGCCCACTCTACCTTCCCAGCATACCCATCACTTCAGAGAAGATGGACTCTCATTAAGATGTGATTGCCCCTGTGTAAACTTTACTCATAGTGTTTTTGTCCCCCTACCTAGAACTTAACTGATCTTTTAACCCACATTCCATATTCTACCTCCTTCCTGGGGCCTTTCCCTAGATTTCTGTTTTGCTGTCCTTCTAACACCCAACACCCATAGCACACATTTCTGCCCTAAATTCTTGACTGCTTCATAGGCATTACTTGGGTCATACATGTCATCCTGGCTTTCCCATTACCATAGAGCCCCTTCGGAACAAAGCCCATGCCTCATGTCCTTCAAGGCCCGAGCCAGGCTTAGCTCACAGACATGCTCAAGACACTGACAGACTCACCCAAGGCAGCAACTGCTGCTTCAAATCCCAGCTCCTCATCCCCAGGCATCTCATTGTTCCAGTTGCGACTTGGGGGCCGGGAACCCGTGGGGGAAACCACTGGATAAAAGTTGAGGTAAGTCAGGCAGATACAAGTAGCATGAAAAGAATGAAAGGGAGGGAACACAAGACCCTCATCATTCCAGACCCTCCCATGAAGCTGCCTCATGAGTCCTAAAGGCGATTCAGAGCTTTGGGGCTCTTGGTTTTTTCTTCAAGAAAGCTACCCCTACCCTAGTTCCTGATTTGCTGTAGAATCAGGCACCATACCTGGAGCACAGAGAACATCAAAGATGAAACTGGCCAACATGAGAGGCAAAACAGGCCGATAGTCACAGAGTGTCCCCTCCCGAAGTTCCTCTGCCCGGCACCGCATGGTACTCATCTCACTTGGACCCAAAGGAATCTTCTTGAGCAAAGCGGCCACCTCAGACTCCTGGTATGCCAGCTTCACCTAAGGGCACAGGAAGGACCATAGACCTCTAACAGCTCACTGGAGATCAATGGAGACTTCAGTACAAGGCTCAGACAGAATCTCTGACCTCCAAGGCCTTGGTAGAAGCTGGGGGCCTCTGGAGCTCCAAGGCAAACATGCCAACTCGGAAGGCCAGGTTGTGATGCTCTGGGCGCTCACTTAGCACTGTCAACAGGAAGGCTGCCTTGGTCAGGGTGTTGGTAGCCACCCAGGTCTGACGGCTTGTAGATACCTTGTTCTTCTTGCCCTAAAGAGGGAAGCACAAGGAGGCAGGCAGATGCGTCTGACTCACCTTGGTTGAGGGAGAAGGAAGCTCTCACTTGGGGTGGGGCATGGGAGAGGGTTAGGGATAAGTGGGGAGGGAAAAGGTGGGCGGTCTCTCTCACCTTGGCAGGGGGCGGCTCTACCTTGAGGTCAGGTGGGTTGGCTAGCAAATCCTGGGCAAGCTCCACAGTGAGACGGGAGGCCTCACTGCTGTAGCCATGTGCATGCAAGGCCTCAGCACAGGCAAATAATACCTGGAGAGAGGACATGGGCACCAGACATATTGAAGCCCCAACTTCCGGGGGCAGGACACCATACTCACTCATACAGCAAACATCCCCAGAGCACCTGCTATATATGTGGGCTCTATGCTGGTCCTGGGTGTACCACAGGAACTCACAGTCTGGTTAGAGAAACAAACACACAAACATACAAACCAGTGTGAAGCCAGCTGCTACTGGGAAAGGTCAAGAGGGGAGGTGAGTGGGATACCTTATTGGGACTTGGGGCAGAGAGGCAGTCTCAGGGAAGACTTCCTAGAGGAAGTGATCACTAAGATCTCTGAGACCTAAAGAAGGAATAGGAGCTAACCAGGTAAGGGAAGGGAAGAACATTCCAGGCAAAAAGGCCAATTTGTGCAAAAGTATGGATGCAAGAGAGAACATGGCAAGCCACAGGAATGGTGCAACTGACTGCAGTATAAGGGACAGAGTAGCTAGATGAGGCTGGAAAAGCAAAGATCAGACCAAACGGAGCCTCACAGGTCATGCCAAGGATCTTCATTTTTATCCTAAGGGCAATGGGAAACCACTGAAGAGTTTTAAGCAGCAGAGTGACACAATCAGATATTGCAGGAAAATCAATATGGAAGCAGTGAAGAGAATGGACTGCAAGCAGGGAAGCCAGTTAGGAGCCTGCTATAGGACTCGAATAGTCATGCTATGGTCCTGACACTCCCAACTAGAGCCAGATGGCCCCTCTCCCAGCTGTGGCTAAGGAGCACCCTCATAGTCCCCTCACCTCCATGCGGCTCTCCTGCTCCAGTGGCTTCAGCCCAGCAAACAGGTCGTGCTCCTCCCCAGCCCCGCCCTCGGCCTTCTCTTCCTCGCCCCCAGCCCCATCCTGGGCATTCAGATAATATGCCTGGTAGTCATCATCCTCCTCTCCAACAGCAGGGGCTGTCTCTTTGGTTTTGGGGAGCCCATTGCCACTCTCATCTGTGGAAGGGAGGTCATCCCGGGTACAGACCTCCCCAGGCAATAGGCCAGGGGGGCCAGCAGAGGCTGTGGGAGGCTCAGGCCCTTCTGAGAAGTACACGCCACCATCTTCTTCATAAGTATCTGGGGGTTCAGGAAGGAAGGTGGAAGGGCCTCGGGAGCCACCAGGGGGAGGGCAGGGTGGCGGGCTCTCAGGGAATCCGCCAAAGGTGCTGGCCTCTGCACCCAGGGCGAGGCTGCTATCATCCAGGCTCAACTCGGCCAGATCCGGCTCCAGGGAACTGTCTTCACTGCTCAGCCGTCGCTTGCTCCCACCGCCTGTGGAGCCCTTGCCCCCACTGCCAGCCCCACCCAGTGCCTTGGCTTTGCCCCCACCTGGACCCGTCTTATGCAGAGCCTTATCTCCCCCCTCAGCTGAGAGGCGGCGGGGACCCCGCTGCGATGAGGGGACCCCCTCACCCAATCCCTTGCGCTTTGCCCCAGGCTCCTTGGGCCGCACTGCTGGCTCAGCAGGAAGAGGGCGAGGCCGCTCCCGAGATTCCTCCAGGCCCCCAGATCGGGAGGCACTTGACCGAGGAGGCAGGGCTCGGGCCCAGCACAATGCCAGCTTCCGGTCAGTGCCGCTGTAGGTGACGCCGGGAAGTGGGTAAGCCTCTTCCCAGTTGAAGTAGCAGGCCTCCACTGCAGGCCGGAAGCCAGGGAAGAGCCGCTCCAGGGTCTTCTTGTGCTGTCCCCGCTTCACATTCTCAATCACCTTTAGTTGCCACTGGCGTAGTTGCACGCACAGTTCCCGGCGGCTGTGGGAACAAAGGGGAGGAGGCTGCGGAGGGCTATACTCTGCACCAAGAAGGGATGGGAGGGGATGGAGTAGGCATATATCCTGGAAGGGGGGCACAGGGAAGGACCTAGGGAAGCACTTTTTAAGCCCCACAGACATCACTCCAATACTTGTGAGTTTTAGAAAGTGGGTGCTATTTAAGGGAGAGAAGGAAGAAAGAAAAGCACTCATAAATCACTGGTAACCCTAATGCTCAGCACCTCCCATTGCCCTAGGACTAGAAGAATGTACGTCTTTATGTATACAAGGAGAAGAGGGCTCGGTCTGTCCTAGGCTGGCCCAGTCTCCAAGCTGTGGTGAGCTTAGGGGGAGACTCACCGCTGGGGGCTGAGTGCAGGGTCCAGCACAGCCAGCCTCCACAGTGTGACCATCTCGTCACACATGCTGGCACATGCATGGGCTGCCACCTCTGACTGCCCATTGCTACGGCCTGTGTGCCCACTGGCGCTGCTGTGTGAGGCTGAGGTGCGCACGCTGTACCACCAACCTGTTATCTGGAAACAAAGAGGGCTCTGAGATGAACCTAATAGCTTGGAGATAGAGTAGCCCTCCCCAGTGTCCCTGTCACCAAGAGGGGAATAAGGTTAAGTGAGGGAGAGAATGAACCACCACGGGGCTACCCAACTCTGGGGGATTACCTGTTCATAGGTGAGGCACTGGTCAGTGAGGATTTCCAACAAGGGAGCAGCATTGCTGTCCCTCCGTTTGAACATCTCCCGCACGATGCTAAGCAGGTTCCAGACGCCCTCTGGCTCACGGCCCCTCAGAGGGCGCAGCAGACATGCCCACTCAGCAGCAGCCGGAGGCTCCGTGGAAGACAAATACATGGAGTTCACATCACTGTGAAAGTAGCAAAGTGGAAAATGATGGTCCTAAGATGGGGCTGAATAAAGCAAGTGAAAGTGCAACAGGGCTTTGACACATAAGGCGCTCTGACCCAAAATAGAGAGTACAGGGAAAAAAGAACGTCCATGCCAAAAATTCTTAATCTCCCTCTGCCTCAATTTCCCAATCTCAAATGAAGAAAAATAGCTCCTGTTCTACCTAGCAGACCACTCTGTGACTACATAAAATTATAATTGTGCACTGATTTCATTAGTGACATCTTCTGTGTGCCAGGCACCGTACCAGTGCAGTGAATAAAAGGTGGAAGATGCAGGTATTAACAAAGTATCTATCAACAGCCTGAGAGATGCTCCCCTTCCACCACAGAAACAGGCATGAAAAGATCCAACTTACCTAAAGACCACAGGAGAGGGGCCACAGAACTTGTGCAGTGTCTTCTTGATGTTGTCAGTGAGTGTCGATTCATCCAAATACCAAGTACTCTGGTCGGAGGCTGACGGCCCTGCTGTGGGGTCTAGGGACGATAGGCAGTCAGTCACCTAGAGATAGGGGCCTGGATTTGCCTGACAACAGCAAGCCTTTAGTAAGTGGCACTCTGCGCTACCAGCTTGCTTTCTTCCTACTGCCCTTCTTTCTCACCACACTCACCTGGGGCTCCACACACTGTATTAATGGCTGTTGACTGGGAGGAGAGGAGTTCATCCAGGAGACGCTGGGCTGTAGGGAGGATCTGAGGAGGAAAGGGACAAAGGCATAGGTGACCCAGAGGCCTGGGCCTAACAGGAAGGCTGATATGCTGCCCTGGAGCTAGTTGGAGGAGGATGTGCCAACCTAACTCACCTGCTGAGGGAGCTCACTGATGAGGTACTGAGCAAACTTCTGCAACTGGTCCCTCTGCAGCCGAGACAGGGATTCTGAGACTGGGGCCCGCAGGCAGACTGCAGAAGCCTGAAGGGGTCAGAGAGAAATGGAACAACCTGAGAAAAGGCTCACTGATGCTGGAGCTGGGGACAGAGAGGCAGAGTAGGGGAGGCGAGGGGGCTCACATTGTGGCCAGGCATGCAGCAGAGAAGGGGGGGATGGAGCGTAGGATAGGGCCGGGATAAATTGGGAGGGCCTCACGTTGTGGATGCGGAAGAGACAGAGTGCCACGACGTGGGTGCACCATTTGGCCCCAGCCCCACAGGTGCAGCTGCAGGAAGTGACCCGGCAGCGGTCAAACATCACAGCCACATTGTAGGCCCCTTTAGGGGGGACCATCTGAGGTGGCACCACTGTAGCACTCAGGTGGAACCCTGGGGAGAAACATGGGTATGGTCAGGGAGAGCTGCCAAGACATAGGTCTCTGCCCTTGACCCTGGCCCTGCAGTTATTCAGACAACCTGCTCCAGCTTCTTGCAGTAGGTCCTTAATTCATAACCCAGGAGATAAGAAGAGCAGGAGGTACCACAGGGCATGGTGAGACTCTTACCTATCTGCAGTGGGTCCTTCACAGCCCTCATACGAAACAGCTGATCCCCTCGCTGGAACTCATCTGCACTGCCGTTGGCCAGGCAGGAATACAGCCTGGGAGTGAAGAAGACAATACAGCCACAACTCAGCAAATAACCTACAGACCCTGTCAGAGACCACAATGCCCTGGGCACTCTCTCTCCAGTGTCACTCCATCCAGGCTCTCCCTCCTCCCCTTGTCTTCTGCTTACCACAGCCCCAAATACAGTATCTCCTTTGTTCTACAGGAAGCCCAGCATATGGTGTGGAACATCAGGACCCCACTCCCAGCCATCAGTCCTTTAGCCTCACCGAATATCCTCTTCATTTTCAGGGAAGCTCCAAAAAGCAATTCGGAGCTGTAGCTGCTCAGGCACTGGTGGGTAAACTTTCTCCACCACTTCAAATGGGATATGAAATGCCACCTGTTTTGCTGACAGCTCCACCAATGGGATCACCAGTCCATCTTTGGAAACAAAGGTTGAGGTGAAGAGAAAGAGAAGGGGAAATGAAAAGGGCCATGATTACTTAGCACCAAGGCCTATGCCACATCTAGGGTCCCACCTTCACTAAGAAAGAGAGGGGAGGGGCCAGGGCCAGCCTGGTGGCACAGGGGTTAAGTGCGCACATTCCACTTTGGCGGCCCAGGGTTCGCCAGTTCGGATCCTGGGTGTGGACATGGGACCGCTTGGCAGGCAATGCTGTGGTAGGCCTCCCACATATAAAGTAGAGGGAGATGGGCATGGATGTTAGCTCAGGGCCAGTCTTCCTCAGCAAAAAGAGGAGGATTGGCGACAGATGTTAGCTCAGAGCTAATCTTCCTCAAAAAAAAAAAAAGAAAGAAAGAAAGAGAGAGAGGGGAGATTTGGATGAAATACCAAGGGGACCCTCCTGTCTGGATATACTAATCCTTAAGACTCCATCTGGGGGAGAGGAGCTAAACAATCCCTAGCCCACAGTCTGCTACCTAAGGTCTGAAACAGAGGATATCAGAAATATTCCAGAAACTCCTGACCAAACAGGTGTGTTCCAGGATCCTAGCAAGTAACCCCTCCCACATGGATTGGCATCTAATTTCCCATATACCTAGCACATTAGATTCATATTACATTGTTAATATCTCTCCTCTGGCATTCTCTTCTCTAACTGCTTTTTTTACTGTCGCTTTTTCTCTAGATGACTCCAGGCCTCCATCTAAAGTGGGAAGATAGGCCAGAGCCCAGAAGAGTTGAGAGAGGGACCTCCAGAAGCAAAAGAGCCTGCATTTCTTTTGGCACACCTGAACCCTGGCTTGCCACAATGGAAGCCTGGGGTGGGGTGGCGGTGGGGGGGCAGGGAATAGGTTATCCCAAGGGAACATAGCTGCTGCTCCTGGATCACCTGGAGAAGGATGAAGTTACCACTCAAAATTTCCCACACTGTTTTAATCAAAAAGCAGTGAAACACAACAGATTGCATATCTTACCAAACTGCTAGTCAGATTAGAAGACAGATCAGAAAATCATGGAGCTGAAAGGAACCTTTTTAAAAAAATTTTAATCTCCTTATCTTACAAGTGAGCAAGTGAAGGTAGCCCAGGAAGGAATGGGGAAATGACATGCTTTCCTAGATTTTAACCTATTCAGGTAGATAGCAATATATTGAAACTCTTCACTACCATCCTCACCATCTTCAGTTACTTCTCTCAAAATGAAGGAGCTCTAAGCCCCAAGGCTACCCACACATGCCAAAATGAAAGAAGGGAAAGGCCAGAGATGACCCAGAGTGAAAATGCCTATGATCTGCATGTGAGTGTGTGTGCATGTGTGTGTGTGTGTACATGTGTGAACACAGAGCATATACTATCTCTCCAGCTGAAGTCGAATACAACTCCTAAAAAGTGACACGTGTAAATTTCTCCCTGAACCAAAGGGATGCTAGGAATCTCTGGAGGGCAGTTTGGAAAACAGGACTCTTGGAATAGCCAGAGTAGACTCACAAATTAAACCCTTTAACTGCTGAAAAAAGTTTCTCTTGAGGCCCAGGACAAAAACTCCGCCATGAGAATGGCAGGGAAAGGATGTGGTGAGTCCCGAGCCTGAGGGGCTTCTCTTACCATTCTCCTTTCTATCTCCTTTAATAAAAGCAAAATCCTTCACAGCACTAATCAGTTAATTCCCTGAAAGACTCACAAATGAAAGAAACTCACGGTGAAAAGCAGGAAGAGTGTTTCATAAGGAGACTCCAGAGACAATTACCCACACTCTTTCCCAGGCCCCAGATGATGTAAAGCTGAGGCTCTAATCCAGCGGTCCCAGCCTTGGCTTCTGACAGATGTTCCATATGGCCAGGAACCAAGTCTCTGATCTAAACCTATGTGACATCTCCTCTCACAGGCCAGTTCACCACCACTTTCCTCTAAGTGGAGTCCCTTCGTAGTGCAACTGGGATCAGAGATCATCACCCTGAATCAAGGAGCTCCCAATGCACTTTGCAATGGGGTGACACACCTAAAGTGGTCACTTTTTCATAGTCTACTCTCTACTCACATCCTCTTATGTCTACTTTCTGGCTTGCCTCAGGCTAAACTCGGTAAGTATTCCCAAGTGTGAGAGGAGACTCTTCTCCCTTACCCCATTTCTAAGGCCAATGAACGACAAGAGATCTACTTTCTGTCGCTAATCTTATCCAACCCAGGATTTCCCAGCCATGACCCCAACACACACACACACACACACGCTGGTGTGGAAAAGCCAACCCCAGGAAGACCGGAAAAGCGAGTCCTGAAGTCTGTTCTAAGCTTGGGACAGCTCGTGGTCCGGGACAGCTCCTGAGCAGGGACAGCTCTCGAGCAAGACTGGAGCAGGGCCTGCCCGCTCCCTTCCCCCGCGCTCACCCTCACCTCGCATTCTGGTACCGCCACCGCCACCTCCACCGCCGCCGCCAGTGGGGGAATTGGGCCCCGCTGACTGTTTGCGCCATCCCCGCCAGTTCTGGCAGAGGCTCTCGGCCTCGGAGATGAAGGAACAGAGCGAATCCTCCTCAAAGCGGTCCGAATCCTCGAATGAGAAGCGCTCTCCATCCTCCCACTCCGCGAACATCAGCTCCATGGGGCCCGCACCCCCCTGGGCCGGGTCCCCCCCCGCGGATCCGGGGCCTGGGCCGCCGGCCGGGGGCTGAGGGGAGGCCCGGGGCCTGAGGGGCGAGCCGGGGCTGGGAGTGGCCGGGGCGCTCAGGGCGGCCGTCCCGGGCGAGGATTTCAGGCCTGAGAGAGATAAGGTACAGTGCCTCGCCCACCTGCGAGGTGCAAACAGGGATCGTGGCCAGTCTCGGAGACTCAGGGCCCGGACGAAGCGCTCGGCAGCCGGGGCCTCTCCTGGGCTGCGGCGCCGCCTCCCCCATCAGCTGATCTGAACTTCCGGCCGCGCCGGCCACCACCACTTCCGCCCTCGCGTGCTCCGCAACCCGACCGGGTACGGGCGGATGTAGGGGATCTGTTTGTTTAATTGCTGCATTTCCTGCTTTTTTTCCTCGAGCGCACCCTCAGATATCATTAGAGGAAGCCAACCCTCAAAGGTATACGAAATAACTACAGATCCCAGCGATAACTCGGAGTCCATAATGTCCCTAAGGAATAAACAGCCGCCACGCATGACGGGAATCGTAGGCTGTCAACAGACAACACAGAAATCACTGGGTGGAGTTACTGTCCCAACTCCGGATAGGCCCCGAGCCGCAACACATTGTGGGAATTGTAGTCCAGAAGCCTGCATTCCATAAGACTATTTTATAGGGTCTAATTGGGGAAGCACTAGGAAAAGAAGGCACTTTATTTCAGGAAGTGATTGTACTGTTTGACAGTGGGGCCTTTGATTCTAGGGGTTCTTAGCCTTTTTTTTGTGCCACAGACCCTTTCCTAGCCTGGTGATGTCCCTAGACCCCCGCTCCCTTCTCAGATTGTAAATGCACAAAATATTAGAATTACAAAAGAAACGAATTATGTTGAAATACAATTATCAAAATATTAATGAAAAATTTTGTAGGAGCTGGCCCAGTGGTGCAGCACTTAAGTTCACACATTCCGCTTCAGCGCCCCGGGTTCACTGGTTCGGATCCCAGGTGCAGTCCTATGCACTGCTTCTCAAGGCATGCTGTGGCAGGCATGCAACATATAAAGTGGAGGAACATGGTCATGGATGTTAGCTCAGGGCCAGTCTTCCTCAGCAAAAAGAGGAGCATTGATGGCAGATGTTAGCTCAGGGCTAATCTTCCTCAAAAAAGAAAAGTTAAAAAAAATTTGTAACATGGTAGTAAGTTTTTATCTACACATTAAATAAGATCTAGCACTAAGTGTAATTACCATAATTTTGAAGCTAGTGATGAATATAAATAATATTGAGATATCTGTAACAAACTGTAACATGATATGAAAATACTGATTTCATATAGGTATTGCTAATGGTACTGTGGTTTGTTTCCCACAGTCCTAACTGAAATGCTAAACTCTGGTTGTGGTTAAAGATAAAAGTTTTTCCCATCCACGTTCACAGACCTCTTACTGGGAGTGTCTTGACCAGAGGTTAGGAAGTCCTAAGTCTAGTTCAAAGTGCCTAAGTACTAAGCTTCTTCCTATAGCTAAAAGCCTCAGCTTGTAGAACCAAGCAATTGCCCAATTGCTGTACCTATGGTGTATGAGGACTACTAAAAGAGGCAGCTGTGGCGGGTCAGGGAATCAAGACTCATCTTTATCTTAATAATTATCCCACTGGAGCTTTAAACCCCACTGATCCCTTCGTCCATTTAATACTGTGAAGTACACAGAAAAAAAGTTAACTCAGTTATGCCTGAAAGGGGAAAGTATACATAAATGCTATACAATTGTTTCTAATATCAGGGGGTCAGAAAAGCACATATCTTCCTTGACTTACAATGGGGTTACATTCTGATAAACCCATCATTAAGTTGAAAACATCGTTAAGTCTAAAATGCATTTAGGGGTCCGGCCCCGTGGCCGAGTGGTTAAGTTCGTGCACTCCGCTTTGGTGGTCCAGGGTTTCACCAGTTTGGATCCTGGGCACAGACATGGCACCGCTCATCAAGCCATGCTGAGGCGCCGTCCCACATGCCACAACTAGAAGGACCCACAACTAAAAATATACAACTATATACCAGGGGGCTTTGGGGAGAAAAAGGAAAAATAAAATCTTAAAAACAAAATTTTTAAATGCAATTAATACACCTAAGCTACTAAACAATCATAGCTTAGCCTAGCCTACCTTAAACGTGCTCAGAACACTTACATTAACCTACAATTGGGCAAAATCATCTAACACAAAGCCTATTTTATAATAAAGTGTTGACTATCTCACACAATTTATTGAATTTTGTACTGAAAGCGAAAAACAGAATGGTTATATGGGTACAAAATGGTTGTATCAGATGTTTACCCTCTTCATGTGTGGCTGACTGGCAGCTGTGGCTCACTGCAGCTACCCAGCATCACAGGAGAGTATTGTACTGCATATTGCTAGCCCAGGAAAAGATCGAAATTCAAAGTATGGTTTCTACTGAATGCATATGGCTTTCTCACCATCATAAAGTCAAAAAATCATAAGTCAAACCATCATAAGTCAGACCATCTGTAAATGCCTTCAGCAACCAGGTAGACAACTTAATGAGACTTAATAAGAGAAGTGGGCAGGTGATACACAAAGAAGATAATTGCCAATTAAGTCTCTTTCACCATTTGGGAGAGTCCTGTGGCCAGCTCCCTGGAGAATGGAGACAAATGATAATCAGCTCTACTTGATCATTGCTATGTGGGAATAAGAAACTAGGGTTGCCAAATCTCCTGTTTTCTTTCTAAAAGCTAAAAAGTGGATTCTTTATGACATTTTCCCTATTTTTGAATGTGGTCAGTTAATTTAAAAAAAGTTTTAACTGTGTGAGCCAAATAAAATACATCTGTAGTATCTTTCGGTCACGAGTTTGTGAACTTCTGATTATTCTGGCAGCACATTGCAGGCGCTACGCACAAAATAGGTAGTCACTAAATACTTACAGATGATGGCAACAACCAGTATATAGACAGATTTCAACATCCTTAGTGCATCCAAAGGCAAGGGCACCAAATGGTGAAAACGACTTCAAATGCAGGATAAGACAGATCTTTGTCCCGCTCCTGGGGCAAATCAGGGAGCAAAGAACTTCTAGGGGAGGATACAGGGTTCAAGTATGAAGGGAGTACCTAATCCACAACAAAAGGCCAAGTTCTCTTCAGAGGATTTTATTTCAAGATAAAGCATAACTTCCACAGAGACAATGGTTCCAAAGGACAAAAAAAGTGGTTTTGTCTCCTTTTACTCTGCAAAGAGAGTATAACAGTGCAAATGTTTCTAAAATGCCTCTGCATAATTCTCAGAAGCTACAGTCCCGTCATTGAAAAGGCTTCTCCATTTTCAGCTGACATAAGGTTTGTTAGGAAACCTCTGTAACAAATTATTAATTTTCTTAGGGGGTAAACTCCCGGACTCTCCCAGGTTCTCCTGGATTGATCTCATCTTTCGGGCTGCCTGAAAACACAGAACAAAACAAAAATGACAGCTTTACAGTTTGCCCTGACGTAAGCCAATAGTTCTCTCCAAGTCCCAAAGCACACTAAAATATTAACCAGCCTGAAGAGATTTGTGTCTCCTTTCAACAAAAGGGGCTTGGGACCTACAAATGACTGTATGATCTGAAACTACCATGCCAGCTGGCAACTCAGTCTAGGCTGAAAACCAAACAACCTGTCCTTCACTATCTTCAATTCTATTTTAGACAATAATGTCAGTTTGAAAAGCAACTTTAATTTTACAAAGTGGTTCTCCCATTACTTCCTTCATTTGACACTCGCAAAATTCTGTGAGGTGGGTGTTTAATACTAACTTCATTTTACATCTGATAAAGCTAAAGCTCAGTACAAAGAAATAATTCGCTCAAGATCACATTGTCTTCAAAATCGTAACCTTTCCCACTTCGGCGTAGGTGAAATAGCTCCCAAAACTTTCCTCACCCTTCTAGAATGAGAGGGACTTTTTTTTATCACCCAGCAAGAGGCAAGGAGAACCATTACTATATCCCCCCCATTCTCCTCCCAGGAGCATCCGAGGAGGCTTGTCACCTCAGCCTTCGAAGCACAATCGAAGAAGGCCTGGATCTCTTTTCTGCAAGCTTCGTCGCGGAATTCATTCCGCTTCCAGCAAGCCATCATTACCGACATCTCCGTGATACAGGTCGCCTCTGAAGGGGCAGAACCGGGAGACCCTCAGTCACAAGGAGACCCCCTTACCTTCCGGTCCTCCCCCCAGCCGCCCCCTGCACCCCTCCGGCTTCCGCTCTGGGGCCTCCACGGCTCTAACTGCTCACCGCCCCTCTCCCGACGCCGTTCCCCGACACGGTTAGTGAGGATGAGGGGCTTGTTGGGCTTCAGTATAGGTTTCCGTGCGTTTCCAAGCCGCGCTAGGCGACCCCTAAGGCTGGGCGTCGCCATTGCACACGAAGCTCCCGGCGGGCTCCGCGGCGCAGTGCGTGAGCCTGCGTGACCCCTACGAGCTCGGCGACGCTCGGCGCGCGGCCTAGAGCAAGCTCCGCCCAGGCAGCCCCATGCCCCTCCTTCTTTTCTTTGCCGGGTCTCCCGGATGCTGGGTTGGGACACTGGTGGATCCAGACTGTCGTGCAGGTCAGAAGGAGACTGTTTGGAGCCCGTACCCTGACTTAGGCCGCTCTTTTGTAGTGTCTGGGCCCTGAACTCTCGGAGCAATGCCAGGCCGAGAACACGCAGGAAAGGGCCCCGATACGTAGACACTAGTTTCTCGTGGCAGCAGGCGGGACTAGAGGATGATTGACATAGGCAAGGGCAGAGACAATGGGAGCGAATCAAAATAGGCGACTTTGAGATGTTATGTTGGGAAAGATTTTTGCTTTATTTTAATGAACCTTCAAGAATTGTTGATTTTGATGCTGTGGTAGGCGTCCCACATACAAAGTAGAGGAAGATGGGCACGGATGTTAGCTCAGGGCCAGTCTTCCTCAGCAAAAAGAGGAGGATTGGCAGCAGATGTTAGCTCAGAGCTAATCTTCCTCAAAAAAAAAAAAAAAACCCCTCAGTCCAAAGATGTGCCATGGATTCTCTAAGGCATTTACAAATAAGCAAGAATGTTTCTGGTAATGGAAGTGTAACCTGAACAAGCCTGCAGTTCATAAGATGACGACTTTGGAGGTGCAATATTTATTTGGTTGTGTAAATTTAGTGTGCTAAAATCAGGGTGCTGGCCAAGTGGCTACTGGTTTAAGTTCGCCTTCTCTGCTTTGGGGACCTAGGATTTTCAGGTTCATCCTGGGTGCGGACCTACACACGGCTCATCAGGCCATTCTGTGGTAGTGTTCCACATACAAAATAGAGGAAGATTGGCACAGATGTTAGCTCAGGGCCAATCTTCACACACAGACACACACACACAAAATCATTTATCACGTTTGGAATCTTCCCAGTGATCTCCCCATCACTGGTTCTTTTTCTTCTGTTGAGTCTGAGAAGCATTCCCTGACTTCCATCCCCACCAGTGTCGACCTGTTTTATTTTCTTCATAGCACCTATCATAGTCTGAATTGTCTTGTTCATTTATCTGTTTACAGCCCTACCCTCAACACCCATTGTTAAAAATTTTTTTAATTTTTTTTCTGAGGAAGATTAGCCCTGAGCTAACATCCATGCCAATCTTCCTCTACTTTATATGTGGGACGCCTACCACAGCATGACTTGCCAAGCAGTGCCATGTTCGCACCTGGGATCCGAACTGGTGAACCCCAGGCCACTGAAGCAGAATGTGCAAACTTAACCGCTGCGCCACTGGGCCGGCCCCTCACACCCATTTAAAATATAAGCACCACGAGTGTAGGGACCTTGTCTATATTGTTCAGTGCTGAATCCCCAGTGCCTAGAGTAGTGCCAATAAATACTTGTTAAATGAACAAATGTTTGAAATATTTTTACAAGTCTCCAGCTTTATCATGCTCAACCCAGAAGTATAACCAAGCAGAAGACACTGTTTAAAAGAAGCCATTTATTACACAAAGTGAAACCTGAGATAATAGAAAATAGCAACACCTGGAGTGATAAAGGAATCAGCCCCATGCTCCACCCCCGACTCCAGCAAAACAAATAAAACTGATTCCTGTCAGACACTTCTACCACCAGTAACCCCAAGCCTGCTGCTGTATACAGAGCAGGCTGGGCCCCACCAAACCAGAGAAAATTCACAATGCTTGCTTTCTCCAGAGAAGAAATGAAGCCTAGTAGTTAAATACCATGTGGCTATTCCTGATTCTGCTTTCCCTTGTGGAAATGTAGCACCTGGTTTACCCTGCTCTTTTGTGAATACTTTTATGGTGATAGCAATAAAGGAGAAAGTCTAGGAAGCACTGACTACAAAGCAGGCATGAGTCTTCAGCCACAATCATTCATAATCAACTGGCCCACTTTGTACATAAAAGTGCTAAACGAATGGCAATGTGAACTGGTGTAATTAGAGAGATAAGGGTGAGTCTACACCTTGCATAACCATTACTTACCCCTTGTATTGCACATGATTAAACTTGAGTCCTAACCTTAGTTTGCACTTGGGAAATACATATTTTGCGCTATAAAGCAGCACCTGCATTGAAATAGATTGCAAGCTTAGAAATCAGAGTCCCGAATTTGACTTCTTTTGTGGATCCCTACTAAATCAAATTTTAACATAAGTATTTTTGAAGGTCTGTCTTTCCCTCTTGTTCTTTTCTGCAAAAGTCCAAACAGGGTAAGCAAACTTTCCATGCTGTTTTGAAGAGCACTTTTTAATAAAGAATAAGATGAAAAAAGAACTGCCATGGCAGTGAAATCCAGCCTAAATTATAGCTTTTCCACATCTTTAGATGTCACAATAAGTATGAGACCCTCTTGAAGCATCTAATATATATACATTTATATATCTGGTTGTAAGTTAATGTGTGTGTGTATACATATACATACACACACACACTAAACTAGATATATTGATAAGCTATGGGACTTCTCTAGTGATAATTTATAATACAGCATTACAACCAGGGTAGCTCTAAGGTCCAATGTCTAAGGTCTTGTCCCTCTGCCCCAGGAAAAGCTCCCTGCCCATTAAGCTGTATGTGCAAACCATAGCAATAGAAGCATTTAGCTACATCCCCAAATCTGACTAAAAGCTTTTAATTTAGCTAGCCACTTGTGGTAGCTTAAATCTCTTGCCTCGCCTTTCATCACCTTGAGCTTAGGGCCTTGGGTGGGCTCCATCAAAATGCAGACTCAGTAAGTACCATAAAGTTGTATAGAAGGATATCAACTAGTAATAGAATGAATGAAGTTGGAATATTCATCCCACTTAGAGTGAAAAGTGCTAGAGAATATGAGATGATTTTTAGAGCTATATTGCTGGGCTGTTTTTTTGACCATAATTTTCAGGACTCTTTGGGGGAAAATGAGACTTGTAGTATATAAAAATAATAAAATAGAGGGAATAGTTCACTAGGTAGACAAAAGAACAAAGACCTATAAAAATTTGCACTTTGATTTACATTGGCCTATTTTAACATTTCAAAATCATTTAAATATTTTATGTATATATATATATATATATATATCTTTTTCTGCCATCATTTCCAGCCTTAGTCTCCATCTGAGCAAGACAATTCATTAAACTGACATGGCATACATTAGCTTCTGAATCTTGCTGTTCACGAGGAGAGAAGGCATTCCAGATACGCCCTAGATAAGAAGCAAACACCCAGTAAGAAAAGCTGTCAAATCTATAACCAGTTTAATGCAGGAGAGAATGAATGTGGGAATGGTGGCAAGGCTGTTGCATCTCCATCAGAAATTGTGGAAAACCAGGAAAGAAAAAGCCATTTAAAGGAAAAAGTTTGACATGAAATGCAAAGTAAATGATGTAAAAAGTACAACTCCAGAGAACCAGAATACAACCCACCAGGAGTTTTGCTTCGCCACCAGTGTAAAAGTTTATAAAGCAAGGGATGAGGAAAATAGATTGGGAAAAGTATTGAATAATGAAGGGTTTGAGGAATAGCACCGAAATTTTAAGACCCTAAACCTGGCTCATCTTACCTCATTCATAGCCAAGTAGTAAGGTATTGTTCCAATCACAACTGAGAGGATGAAATTGCTAGCGAAATAATCAGTTCTTTAAAAATTCTATTGGATCAGCACCTTGAATCAAATGGGTGTTTCAGGCTTCTGTTTCCCATTATACCATGAACTGGATGCCTCCATCTCTTCTTGAGTGGCCCTATTACCAAAGGCTGAGACCCTAGCTATACATCATTAGGATAAAATATCAGTGGATATAACTGGAATTCTTTGAATTCATGATAAGACAGTGTTGAATGAGAGTTTGTGCAGCGGATGCCTCTCATGTCCCATGGTAGATTAAGGACTTCCATCTCCTAAGCTCTACCAAGTTAAAAGCTCTCACAAGGGTAATTAGAGATTTTGGTTCCTTTTCATGAAGATTTCATGTAGGTAATCCCAAAATTTCCTCTGCTGTGTCTCATTGTTGCGGATCATGGCAGTAAGAGCTTCCCCCTGGTCCAGACCTTGCCAATAATCTTGCAGCCACATCTCCTTCCAGCTGAAACATCAAAATGGGTGTTGGATTATGGAACCTCAGCACAGCTGAGTCCTGCCTTTCTCTGAATGGGGCTAAAGAATCTTAAGCAGATACAGTGGTCCCTGGCTAGGACAGGCTTCTGCTTCAAAGCAAAGGAAACGTGAAGTAAATCCAGTACTAGTCCAGGTGACATGCAATAAGCCACAAACACGAATATATCACACAACCCACCCAATGAGTTAAACTTCCTGACTTGCCTGCTGTTGGTTCCCAAGTGTGGAGGGAGGTCAAAGGCAGGCAAGGCAAGGGGCCACACTATGGAAACAAGGGAGCATATTTAGATGGTTACCTTTTAAGTTGCACCTTTATTTTTAATAATCAAAATGAAGGTGCAGTGGCTTCCAGTGGCTAGATAAGACATAGCCTGAATGTTATTTTTTTTTTAATGTTTTACACTTTTCCTCTAGTAAATCATATTATGTTCAGCACAAACTAGATACAAATTACTTGATGGAGGACTCCACTCCCAGGGCCAGTGTGCCAGCAGCATATATCAACAGCCCTCTGCTGCCATCCACTGTCCAAGTCAGTCTCTGCAGCCCATTCTAGCAGCATCTCTTTCTTAAACTTAATAATCTTTTATGGCCTCTCCCCCAAACAGGTGTAGTTTGATGAAAGTGGCTTCAACATTTTCCTACCCTACCTCCCCTGCTGACCTTGTTTCTCAATGCCACCACCTTCTGCCACCTCCTGCAATAGCCTCCTCACTTCCCTTCCAATCCACACTGCTCACCATTGTTAATTATCTTTTGAAAGCATTCCTTCTATTCTGTCTAGGGTGAACATACAATTTATCATCCAATTCATGGTAATTTTAAGAGTGAAAGGAGGTGCTATATAAAATTACGCCAGGTTACCAGATGTAAACCCTGACTATTGCAGACAAACCTCCCTAAAAACACTCATCTTTGTATTTTTCATCCTCATCCCTACCAAGTAGAAGGTGCTCAATAAATAGCTGAGTTGATTTTCAGGACAGTCCAACTCCCCAGCCTGGTATTCAAGCTATATATAGCCTGGCCCCAGTTTGTCTGCCCAACTTTGTCTCTCCCGCATCACTTCCCTGAACAGGTCCTCTGCTCTGATTGAAGGGTTTTTGAATCACTATTACACATACTGTCCACAAAAGCCGATTTTCATATGTTGTTGCCCTCAATTATATTTTACATCTTTTACTGAGCTTTCTCTTTTTGTCTTACCTACCCAACTAGATTCTTGACACCTTAAAGGCAAAGTGATCCTATGTCATAACTTCCTTATAACAACATTCCCTCAGCACCTAGTGCTAGTTCATTGCACACAGTAAGCAAGTAAGTACATCATTTGATTTGATGGCCGCAGGTAACCCCAGCTACCATTACCTGTCATTCTCAGGAATCTCTTCCACACTGCCAAAGCCAGGTGTGGGCATTGGGCAGTCCAGGTGTGAGAGCTGGGCAATGTGAGGCTCAGGGAGAGGAATGTCTCCAGGAGAGGCAGCATGGGCTTTCTCGGCCTCCAGTCGAGCCAGTTCGTGGTCACAGACGAAACACTCGAAGCCATTGAGGTAGTTAGGCAGTAAAGGATCATTCACTCCCCACTCCCGATGCTTCAGACTATCCAGAAGGAATTGGTTGGTGATGCCCCCAGGTTCCTTGTATGCCAGATATTTCATATATTCCTCATCATTCTTATCCAGAAAGTCAATAAACTCTGCCAGCTTCTGAGGTGATTCAAAGTCGTCAATGAGGATGATGGAGTGATTGTTGGGCATCCAGTCCCTCACAGAGGGAGAGCCGCGGTACACAGGCACAGCACCGAGGTGCATGGGGCGCCACAGTTTTTCTGTCATGTAGTCGTTACAGATGGCATTTTCGAGGGCCAAATGGAACTTATAGCGGGACAAGAAGGCCAAGAGCTCTGGATCCTCGGTGGTGGCTGTGGCTGTGTCCTGTAACCGCGGAGTGGGCAGCTCCCGATTTTGCAGGCATTTCCCGTACGAGTCCACCTAAGTGGAGTAGAGGACAGTACTCAGGAGGGTACGGCATGTCGGCCCGGACACCAGCGATCCTGGCCTCCGGCCCCCTCGCCCCCCTCGCCCCCCAGCCCCGCCACGCCCTCACCCACCCGGATGTAGCGCATGAGCTCTCGCACGTAGCGGTCCCGGTCCGCAGGCACGTCGCAGTGGGACTGCAAATAAAGCAGCGGCGCATAGCCGCGACGGCGCCACTCTGCGCGCTCCTGGAGCGGCGGCGCGGCGCTGCGCAGATAGACAGTGCCGGGCAGCCACTGCAGTGGCAGCGGGTAGTCTGAGTGGCGGCTGAAAGTGGCGGTAAGATTAAAGAGGCGGATGCCCGGACCATGGCTCAGCAAGAAGTTGTTTAGGGGCGACTCCTCATGCAGGAGCGCCCAGCTCTGGTGCCCCATGCGCGGTAGTGGCGCCTCAGACGCGCGGAAGTCGGTGCCGTAGAACAGCAGTGCGCGCGTCCGCGGGTCTCCCCACATCCCTCGGTCTCGGGACGCCAGGCACGCGCCGCGCGCGCAATCGATGCGCTCCGAGTCTCCTGGGAAGTGGGGAAACAGCCCTGGGCTCCACCACAGCAGCACCGGCAAGTCCACGGCCTCCTCCCTCCCCAGCCGCGGGGTCCCGGGCTTGCGCGCCACCCCCACCGCGCCCAGCGCTGAGGGCGGCCGGAAAACCGCGCCATCCCACGGCTCCGCCCACCCCGCGTCCCCACCGGTCTCCCTCTCCGCCTCGGGCCCCGAGCCGCTGACCGCACAGACACTAAGCACTCCCAGGGCGGCAAGTACAGCCCCGGTGCGGCTGGGCCCCATATCCACTCTGGCAGCCGGCGCCCCTCAGCTAGCACTGGACTCCGCCTCGCAGTGAGTCGCACCGGGACGAGGTCCTACGCCACGGGAGCAGACTGCGCATGCGCAGCTCCGCTCTGCCAGCCACTCCCCAGGAGCTGCTAATCCTGGCAGGAAGGGCTGGAGGGAAAGTGATAGTCGCGGGTAAACATGAGGCTACTGGTTACATCTTAATTTATTTTATTTCTTTACAAATTAAAGATGCATTGAAAAATAAACCAATGAAGAGAAATGAGAGGTCCAGAGCAGGGGCATCCCAGGCTGGGAGCAGGCAAGCCTGGCCACCGTCAAGCCTAGCCCTTGTCCTGCCCCAGCCACTTCGGGTTGGAAGATAACTGTCAGCCACTCTGTCAATACCAAGGCCTGAGTGGTGTCCCAGCAGGAGAGGGCAGAGCTCCAGCCGCCTTTGCCTCTCTCCACAACAACCCTCATCTTGAGGAAGCAGTGTTTCCAGTGGGAGCTCAGAGTGGGATGTGGGCTGGCTCTGTGAGGTATTGCAAGTTGATGACCAGGCTCCCTAAAGAACCATCCAGTGTTGGGGCCTCTCCAGCTGGAAAGAAGGCTGATACCTCTCCCAGGTATTAATATACTTTGCAACTCAGTTCCCAGGCTTATTCATCTCTGACATTGTGCCTCTGTCCATGGAGTGATCACCCATCATTGCAAGAGAAAGAGCAGTGGAAGCAGAGAGAGAAAACTAATCAACCACTCTCAGTAACTTTGACTTGGCTTGCTGACTTCCAGGCCCAAGAAGGACCAACCACTTTTCTCTCCACCATCTATGGTCTATACCCCAGCTCTTGTGCACCTCTATGTTTCATCCCTAATATAGGAAGTTGCTGAGGACACTGAGCTAAATTAGCCACTCCCCTCACAGTAACGCTGGGATCTCCACTCCTTCTTGCCTGCCCCTTTCTTCTTGGAGGCTAGTCCAAAGGGATATGTAATATTGCAAGGGTCTGGGTGCCTCCAAACCCCCCAACACCAAATCATATACAGTGAACTGAGAAACTACATTCATTATGCAGGATTAGCAGGAAAAGGAGGATAAAGTGAGGGGATAGGGACACCTTCCATCAGCAGGACGTGACAGAGTGTAGGATAACTTGAGCCCAGAAAGAAGGTGTCTCCTTACACTTTCCCCTCCCCACAAAGAGACTGAGGTCAGATTACATGACTTATTAGATATGGGACTGTCCCGATTTCTCTGCTGTCCTGGGTACTTTCTGGAAGCTGGCCTGGGACCCTATGACATTTACCCACTTTCTCTAGCTCAGTAGCTGCCGAATCTCCTTGTGCATATGACAGAGAAAGTCCACATAGGATGCTCCCCCACTCAGGCTCTTGTCTTCCACCAGGAAGTGCTTGAACAGCATCTCCAGCTTGTCCTCCTGTTTCACCACGATAAGCTATGGCCAGAACACAGGGTCATGAGGCAGAGCCAAAAGGAATTAAACATGCCCTGAAATCCCATTATTCAGTCACTTACTCACTACCCACCCCCTTTCCAGGTGAGGACTTGACAAGGTAAGAAATCTAAGGTTCAGGATCAGTGTTACCTTCATGTACCGCGATCTCTGTGCCCTTAAGCTATCAACGAGGCCTCGCACCTTCTTAGATAGCGGATTATCCAGAACTGGCAGAATACTCTGGAACACAAAATTCATTTATCCTTATGGTAAGGTACACTGAGTCCAGTCAAGATGGGGCAGCAGAAATGTATGCATCATCTAAAACAAGGAAGCCTGGAAAGAATGACAACACCCTTCCTCCCCTCCAATTGTCCCGATATTTAAGGGGACTAGCACATGAATTTTATTGGCTCCTAATCATATCACAAAGTGCATTTCCACACCCATTTCTCCTTGACTCCCTGCTCTCACCAAGCCACTGGTGATCTGACTGAAGGAGGAGACGCTGAAGAGGCTCTGGACCACACCTTGTTGGACACTTGCTCCCACCCAGAGGAAGAGGTTGAGCCCATTCTCCAGCAAATATATATCCCCATCACTTAGACGTTCTTCAGATGCTCGAACTGCTGGTGGTTCAGTAGTACTCTCAATGGGAGACTTTGTCTAGACAAAAGGAAGGGGTGAAAGGTTACCAAGAACCATAAGACATGTTTGGCTCATATACACACACAAAACTTGAGAAAGCTAAGTCCCTCAGTAACTCTCAGTGTGAAAATTACATCAGATAATGTAAGTAAAAGAATAAATTCATTAGTGTCAGACACAGATAATGTTAAACCCTTCCCTTCCTCCTTCTATGATGTCTCTTTCTCAGTGCAATGTCTCAGACTTCAGCCCTCAGTCGCACCAATGGTAGAAGCCGAGGATAAAAGAAGACATTGGTCTCAGCCACATCCATGGAGGTAACCAGCTGTCGGACATAGGCACGGTCATCAGTAGTGACTTCAGCTCCAGGCTGCAGGACATCACTCTTCAACACACAGTTTAGGTAAACGGGGAGTAGCTTCATGCACTCAGGAAGGATCAACTGAGGGGGTTATCAAAGTAAAGATAATGATCATGAGAAGTCCCTCCCAAATGCAAAAATTTGTCCCAAGAACTCCTCCAGTGACATGCTTGCCCTACCTGTCCTGCAGAGGAGGGGCTGGCACAGTTCTTTCTGTAACAGGCCAGAATCTGGGCACACTGGGTGATAAGAGCATCACGAACAGTCTTCACAGGGCTGTTCAGGACCCCTCGGTATGCTGGATGGGAAAGGGAGATAGCACAGTCACCAGTCAGCCACTCCATCACATGTGCCTTCCCACCACACCTACCCAGGAATGTTGAATCATTGACTATCCTGGACCCTTCTCTCATCCCTAAGCCCACCCTACCCTGCCTCTACCCTCACCAAACTTGGCCATGTAGTTGATGAGCGTGTCAGTCTCACAGTTTCGATACAAATCAGCCAGCTGGGTGCAGCAGTTCAGGGCCAGGTTGTGGATGCGGAGCCGTCGCTGCCCTGCACAGCTGGTGTAGAGCAGGGCACACTAGGGGAAGGGAGAAAGGGGGAACTCACACCCCTCCCTCACCAAAGCCCTCTGAAAACTGCCCCTTTGCTATATTATTAAACTAGAGGAAAGACATGAGCCATCCCTTCCCCAGCCTCTTCTAGTCCTCTCTGCTCGCCCCTCTCCCTCTTCCTTGCAGCCTTATTATATACAGTGAAATGACACCTGACACTTCCTCCCCAGCCCCTGCCTTCCGCCTGCCACCTGCAGGAGGGCTCCACTCTCTTCATTGAGCCGATCATCATGCTTGAACTCCACGGTCACCGTCTTGTCTCCATCCAGCCCAGCCAGCTCCACATCTGTTGTGTTGCTCATGTAGAAAGCCCCAAAGAAATCTACAGCACGGATACCTGAGGCCACAGGGACAGAGCTAAAGGTATGACAGGTGCCACTTGCTTCACTCCCAGATTTGGCCCCCTACCTGCTCTTCTCCAACCAGGACTGACCAGTGCTTGTGCGGACTCGCATCACAGCATCAAAGCCAACGACCTTCTGGACATCCCGACGCAGGTCACTCAGGAACCGTTCCTGGTCATTCTCTACCTGTAGCACCCCAGGCCCAGAGTCACATCACCAACTACATAACATCCTGCAGACAATCTCCCTGCACCCCCTCTACTCTACAAGCCTGCTGAATCATAATAACAATAACAGTGAAGATGATAATAATGATAACGATAACTTTGAAGCACTTATTACATGTCAGGTGCCACATTAAGTACTATACTTAATCCTCTTGATAAATCCTAATTAATAAGTATTAAAATCCCATTTTATAGATGAAGAAACAAAGGAGAGAATAATTAAGTAATTTATCCGAGGTCATCCAGAGAGTTAAGTGGTAGAGCCAGAATATCAACACTTGCGGCTCTTTTTTTTTTTTCCTAAAGATTTTATTTTTCCTTTCTCCTCAAAGTCCCCCGGTACATAGTTGTATATTTTTTTAGCTGTGGGTCCTTCCAGATGTGGCATGTGGGATGCCGCCTCAGCATGGCTTGATGAGCGGTGCCGTGTCCATGGCCAGGATCCAAACCAGCGAAACCCTGGGCTGCTGAAGCAGAGTGCACGAACTTAACCACTCGGCGGTAGGGCCGGCCCCTTGTGGCTCTACTCTTTACACTATGCAGTTTCTCTTCCATTCCTATTAATGAGTCAGCAGCTAAAGAGCCACTCCACATCTAGACAGACATTCCCAGTCCTGCTTCTACCTGCCACCCAGAGTCCCATGCTGTACCTGAAAGCAAGCATATTTGTAGACAGAGCCACCAGTGAGTTGGGGAACAACACAGAGTGTGGCCACATCCACATACTGGTTAGGGAAGAGGAAGAGGTCTACACAGCAGCCTTGGGCCACACACTCTTTGGCCAGGGTCTGATAGGCACCTGTCTGAGGCTGGAACAGAGTCTAGGGAGGAATAGAAGAAAATGTTCAAATATCTCAGCTCCACCCTATTTGAGAACTGTATATGTAATACAGAACATTCAAATAAATGTAAGATTTCAGATCTACCTCATAGGAGTTTGCAATAGTAGTACAACGTTCTCTAAAAAAAGGGGCACCGAGGGCTTTGGGATAAGATGGGATAGAGAGGTGTGGGAGCGGTGGAGAAGGTTGGAAGTCACGATGTGACATGGGAAAGGGCAGAATGTCTAGTTCCAGTCCCTCTCAAGAAACTTGAGAGTATTGCATTGTGAAGAGTCACCACCTTCCTCTATAATGGAAAATCCTCCCCATCTCCCAATCCCACACCTTCTCCTTGTCTGTGTTGATCAACTTCCTGTCATCTCTGTTCTTCAGTTTCCCTGGGGCCTCTGCAATGGGCAGGGAGGTGTGGAACAGAAACAGCTTCCCTGCACACTCAGCAGCCTAGAAAAGAAGAGAGGACTACTTGTTCATTCTTTCCTTTATTCATTCATCCCTTCCCTTGTCATTTATTCACTGCCAACTATGTCAGATGGCCTGACTCACTGGACAGTCATCAATGGCTGAAGAAATGGGGGTTGTATCCCAGGGGGTAAGATGGTCGGGGGAAAGTGGGGCAGAGGAGGTTGCCAGGGAGTCTAGCCCTACCTTCAGAGCCTCCATTCCAGCCTGGATAACTGGGGCAAATACTGTCTCCGTCTCCCTTGTGTCTGCAAACATTTCCGGAATCTGATCCAATAAGCTGAAGAGATAGGTGATGTGAGGCAATCAAAACTGCTGTCCAGATTCCAGATTCCTCCGTCCTCAAGAGTCTCTCAAGAGTCATCTCACCCCCAGACTCTGAAAACACCTGAAGCACAGCCCCTGTCCATTTGCTGACCTCTTTGCTCAACTCTCTGGCTTTCTGTGGTTGTACCCACCCCAGCCTCGCTTTACCCCACAATCTGGCTCTTACCTGGTGATGACTGCCTGTGACTCATTGACATTGACCAGGAAGCCATCCAGCAGTGGCACAAACATGTCAGCCACATCAGATACAACCATCATCTGTGGCTGGGCCAATGAACTCTTCACATTGTAGAAGTGGAGCACTTTATTATAGGTGACAAAGCCAACGCGGATTGCTGACTCTTCTGCCCTGCCCTCCCTGTAGAAGGTGACATTGTTACCCAAACTTGCCACCTTCTCCACCACCCAACTTCATGACATGAGGCGCCATCTGCTGAGTCAACCCAGGCCACCCACCCCCATCATTATCCAAAGGAAGCACCTCGGCTCCATAACTCTCACCTAGGTAGACAGTCTAACAGTGACTTGAGCTCCTCACAGAGGAGCCTAACAAGACCACTCCTGATGGCATTGTAGGAGACGTCAATCATGAAGATGAAGGCAGGAGGGCTGGGAAATTTATTATTCTGCAAAGGAAGGAAATGTTGGGGGGAGCGAGGTATTGGTAAGCAGTCCACTTGACTAGTGAGAAGTCAGCATCAAAGAGGACAACAAAGGGTTCAGGGAAATGATCACAGCAATTCTTAGTTGTCTCATTATCCTCCACCCACTGCTCCTCCCCATGCTACCTTCCCTCACCTTGCAGTAATCTACAGTGGCCAAGAATTCATAAGAGCCCAGGGATAGCTCAGGACGGTCATAAGCATCCACACGTTTGCCGGTATGATCCAGATGTTGAAAATACTGGGGGGGAACTGTGGGGAGTATGACAGAGTGTTACTCAAAGGTCCACTCTCAATCTTAGTAAATCTGGCCCTGGCTGAGCTCGCTCTACTGCCCCATATCCCCATATGTGCCCTACTTCCCCAGTTCCTGAACAATGGACCCTCGTCTATCTAACTAGAAAGAGAAAAATGAAGATGTATTCCAGATCTTTCCCCCAGTCCCAGCCTCTGTGAACATACCATCATTGATACAGCTGCAAAAACAGCACTGGAAACGCCTCCCTCCCTCAATGAACTGCATGAAGGGGCACATGTATGCTTTGCAGCGATTGCAGCGCAAAGGGCCAGATTCTCCATGATCGACGACATACGGTGAAGCCTAAGGAGCAAAGGGCAGGGGCTCAGACACAGAGGGAAGTTATGGTGGGTTGAGACATGTGGCAGTAGATGAGGAGGAACAACCTGAATGGAGAAGAACATGGCTCAGATATTCTGTGTGGGATGGAGTACAGTGAAGGAGGATGAGGACAAATGATGAGGGTACTGGTCACAGGAATGTCCCTAAGAGTTTAAATTCTATAGTTCTTGCTCCTTGTTCCTCATCTCCAGAATTTCACTTCTTCTTGAAAGAGAAGAGGGACTGTAAAACTGGCTCTAACAAGCCAGGGGCTGCCATGGGCATATGAGGAGAAAGCCAAAGATTACCTAGGATTCTCCTTTCTGGCCCTATCTTCAATTCCCTTCACTCTTGCCCTAGGGATCTTGACTCCTGCTTCATTCCCCAACCAAGTATCTATGACACTTCTCCTCCCCCATCCCTGGGTTTCTGTGACACCTACTGATGCCCCAGGCAGATGTCATCCTACAGATAAGAGACCAGCAGCCAGGTGTCCAACCATCCCCACTGAGATCCAGGAAGAGAGAAAGAGATAAACACAGAGCAAGACAGAGAGAAAAAAGCAAGATGTAAAGTGAGCCTTGAGCTTCCAGTTAGAGAGATATCCACCCTAACTTTGATAAGCTAGGCATGAACCTGAGGGTATCCTACCAAGGCCTGGCAGAGCAGCTGCCAAGCTCTTTCTCTTTTCATGCTGATTTCAGGTATTAGGGTGACAGATCAGGGCCCAAACTAGGTAAGAGAAGGACTACTGGATCCTAATCTACCTTTTTTCTTACATGTTCTCCTGACATTCCTAACCTACCTGAGATGATAGGATAGCATAAAAGAAAAAATAGAATGATGTGCTTCTAATCATCTGGAGGTGACCATGCTATGTGAGACACCTGTAGCCAGCTGTCTCTTCCCCTACAAGTTGGCCCTGCCTCTTTTCATATTGTTTGTTTTTCCTATGGACCCTGCTCCCATCCAGCAATTTCCTGGGCTTTTGCTCTCATCCCTACCACCCGCTTCAGGCATGGGCCCTTGGATAGAAAGTTACTGAAGATACTCTCTCCCCACATCCAACCAAGATTCTTCCTTTGTGATTGCCAGAATCACATCTAGGAAGACATCTTATTCCCCCGCCCTTCCTCCCTTTCATTATACTCTAGTGCCTTCCCTGACTTACCTCCTCTGGGGGTAGCCTTGCTAGTGGCTTGATGACAGCTGCCAGAGGCACCTGAGCCTGCTTAGCCATGTCAGATGTGCAAGGGATATTATAAGATGTGCATCGGATGTATCGGGGACTTGCATTCCCTGAAGACAGAGGAAGAAAACCTGAGTCAGATCATAGAATCCCTCCAGACACCAGCTCTCCATTGTCGATGCACCCCATTACCCCCACAAATACTAGAGCAGATTGTGGCTTTTTTCCCCTAGAGAATAATGAGGGACTGGTCTCTGATTAAAGATTGACGAGCCCCATCCATAAGCTGATAATCTTGGAGAAAAAGCCCTGTAGGGAGGAGTTAACACCCTTCTCACCTTGGTCTTTCACCAGGAAGTTGGTGGTGACTAAGGGTGGCACCTGGCCCCGTACTCCAGTAACAAATGGCTCTGAACCCCGGTTGTTCCTGTCATCCTCAATAACCTGAATCTGTAGGGAAGAAGTGACATGAGTAAAGTGACAGAAGAAAAGGAAATACCAGGTCCCAGAGAGCCAAGAGAAAGAATGGCTGGAGCTGAAGCACAGAAACTAATAAATTGCCAAGGAACATCTCATGCACCAGAACTGCTTTCTTTCTGGAGATAATATAAAATGCCACAATACCAATCTTTTGCTCTATAGTCAGCAGCAAAATGTTGGACGGGCAACACTGAGAATGGGCTTCTTTATGGATCACCCTGAACCCCAATCAGTGGTGATCACCCTGTTATTCCCCCAACTCCAGGAAAGCTCCAGCTCTAATCACAAACCTTCAAACATGATCAGATTCCACTTCCCTCCCCAGCAAGCATTCCCCTCCCCTTCTCTCCCCAGGACACATTTTGAGTCAGAGCAGGAAAACAGACAACAGTAACCATGTAAAAATGAATCTACCTGGAATGACTCTACAGTCAATGAAAGTAAAAGGGACAGGGTGAGGAGAGGATTAAACAACCAGAAATGATCAGGTAAGGTGAGGAAGCCGATGCTGCCTTATTTTCAGGTTAAGCATCAGTGTGTAAATATGGGAGAAGAGGATAAGTACCCAAGGCTTATAGCCCAAACCTCAGTCCCCCACATTTTGACAGACCCAGTGAAGGAAAAAAAACGTTTTGCAAAACTGGTAACCAGATCTTTGTGCAGGCTGATAACCTGTGGTCAGTTACTTCAGGATGGGTTTGGTAAAACCAGAAAAAGTAAAGGGAGACTAAGACTCTGTATCTCATAGCAGAAAGAGTTGAAGCTTAGAAATATACCAGAGTCAAAAAGACTCTCTAGATGAGAAAGTGGCCCACACTTTCCCAAACCAGCAGTCGCTTTCCCTGTAAGAAATGCCAATATCCCAAACTTGTACATTAGTGGCCACCTACCCAAATGTTTCTCCACAACAAGCTGTAGACAAATCAAACCCAAAAGACAAAGATCTACTGCTCAGCTTTGTCCTGTTCCACCATATGTCACATGCAGGCTCCTAGAGGAGCCAGAAAGCCTAAAACCAAAGCATAACGTGCCACCTGACCCCGCCCTTAGAGCGTGACTTTCTACCATCCCATACTTAGGGCACTGCCAATAGCTTGCTACTTCTCCATTACATGGCAATTTGAGGCATGCACATCCTTCTAGTTTGTAAAAGTGAGGGTCTATAAGGACTAAGGGACGAGGACAGAGAGGGATGGACATGGTGGATGAGGCGAAGATGAGGTCACAGGCATGCATGGACGGCACTAATACAGGGATGACACGCACACGCACACACCCCCACCCTCTGCACTTACTGGACTAGGAATGGCATCAGGGTCTATTCTGTGCCTGGTTTTCTGCTGAGGAGGCAGCTCATTGAGTTGCTTTTAGTGTTTTAATAATAAAGGCAGCAGGGGAATACAGGGAGGGAGACAAAAGAACAAGAAGCAGATGTTACTTCTCTCAACCCTGATGAGTTAGACATGAACAGCTGGAGCCCAGCTCAAGCTGCTGAAATCGGGCCCCCTCTAGATCAGAAACTCCAAGTCTTTCTGGCCCAACACAGAGGCTTTAATGGCTCAGACTATGATGTAGAAAGATAAGGAAAGGTGCAAACAAGAGGCAAGCAAGGGTTATACAGGGAGGGGCTGAGTGGGAGAAATCTTAAGAAAGAAGACGAGGGATGTTCCCTCCAAAAGGCCAAACCTCCCATATCTAAGGACTATTCTTATACTGAAAGAAGCTTCCTCTCACATCCAATCAGATTCTCCTTCTCACTGAAGAAGGGGAAAGGAAGGAGGGGTTGTTTAATCCTTTCAGGTCCCCTTTAACCAACAGGGTCCCTCACCATGGTAGTTCCTCAAAGGAAGAGGGAAGAGAACAGAATGGAATATGGCAATGGCTAAGCATGGTGAGGTAACTGACATAGTAAATGTTGCAGAAAGAACCCTAAAGTGGTCCCCACTTGGGAGTACAGTCCCACCCTCTATTCCAAGTATGATAAGGAAAGCCTGAGGATTCTGATGGCTCCAAGGGTGAGGTTCACTTTCTTCCTGGGAGAAGCAGCTTTCCCTTATTGCCTTGGTAAACTATAGATCACTCTGCCCCATCAACACAGCAGGAGCCTAGCAAACAAAAGTACTGGAGGCTTCCTCCTAAAACACTGTCCAATTAGGGGCAGAGAGAAACCAGTGGGGCTTTCCTTCTCTTAACACCTAACACCAGAGAATTCTCACCAGCTCTACCCATTAAGAAGACTGCTATCCTACTAGATCTAAGCGGACAAGACTTGGACTTAACGAGTACTCCACAGACGGGCAGAGGTTACTATGCTACGTCCAATAGTGACAGAATGCAGCATTCAACCCAAAGCTCTAGTGAGAGTGCTCATCACTCTTGGCTTCCCTTCCTTTCCTGGCCAGCTATGGAGTAAAAGTGCCCCCAAAAAACTTCTGAGGCCTCAAGTTCCAGTTCAAAGAGTCAAAAATTACATCTAGGTTCTAGACCTACAAGATGATGAATGAAAAGGGAAAATAATCAGAAAATGCTAGGCAAACCATCCATCTAGGTTGATTCACTTACTTGGCAGTTACAAACTCCTTCCCCAGGACCACATAAAGTATCTACTTACAGGGCTCGGGATGGCATCAGGGTCCAGGCGCTTAGGAGGCAGTGGTTGAGGAGGCCCAGGCTGACTGCCAAAAGTGGGTGCTCCTGGGTAGGGACTTCCATAATTGGGCTGAGGGCCCCGACCTGGTCCAAAGGAACCTGAGAGACAAGGGCATAAGGTTGATGAACTCAGAATCTCCTCCCATCTCTTCTTAAGGCCTCAGAGAAATGCCTAAACTCCTATAAACGTAGAATTACGAGGTACAGTGATGACCATTCAGAGATAGACCACACTATATGAATTACAATAAAAAAGACTGTCCTATAAACCCCACATCCTAGGACTAATTCCCTGAAGCTATCCATTTAGTTCACCACTTAGCAAGCAATACTAAAAGCAAGCAAAAACAAAAAACATCTTAAAAGTGAAGCCTTTGGCTCCTAAATAGACCTTGGGAAAAACTCACCATTTTGTTGTAGCTGATAGCCTGGCTGCTGGGAGGAGTGCATAGGTGGTGGTGGTCCCGGGGGCCCAGTCATCTGGGTGCCAGGGGGCAGAACTTGAGGAGGAGGTGAGGACACATGATTGGGCTGGCTCACTGGGGGCCCCCCAAAACCCTGTCCAGGCAGGAGTGGACCACTCATTGAAGGCATCCGAGGACCCCCTGAAGCTGGGGGTGTGAAGCTGGAGGCCTGTGGTGGGGCAGATCGCTGGGGAGGCTGGGCCCCAGGATGACCTTGGGTCTGGCTAAGGGGCGGAGCCTGGCCCTGAGAATAGGAGCCATACAGACCAGAGTTAGGGAAACTTCCTGAGGCTGAGGCCAGCGATGTTGGTGGGCCTGGGAAGTAGAAGAGCTAGAGTCAGAACCCCAGTCATTCTGTCTCCTTGTTCAGTAAATCACTTCCCTTTCCACATAACAGGAGCAGGAATGAATGTCCCATCTGCTGGGCTCAGAGGCACAAGAAATAAGAGATTCAGGTATACCCTCAGAGCCTGATGCTTCTAAAAAGAAGGGGACAATAACATTCCTGTGGTCACAGCTACTCACCATAGCCTAGCCCCAAAGTAGGAGGGGCTGGGGCCATAGCACCACTGATCTGCATTCCAGCCAGCTGGGCAGTCACCTGTGAACTTGTCGGGAGAGGGCCATAGGGCTGAAGGACAGTTGGCTGGCTGACCACAGGGGCCAATGGGGCTGACCCAAATGGCTGAGACCCAGAGAGCCTGTGAAAAGAAGGGAGGAGAGGTGACCACTAGGCTGGGATACTCTTCAAAGCTGGCAGAAGCTCCACATCATACAAGAAACTATGTTGTTTTACAGCATCTTACTCTCATCTTGGGCTCTTTTATGGCTTCATATTTTTGTATATTTGTGGATAAATTACATTCCTGATGATCTACACTGTGATTATTCATGGCAAATCTTGTTTTCCATTAGGTTCCCTCCACAAACATATGCTGAGCACCCTCAGATCAAAGACTATTTACTCTACTAGTTAGATTATCACCTCCTCGACCTTTTGTTGACAAACCACCTCAGTTTTGTGATCAGAAGCCCTGAAGGAGTTGAAAGGGAAAGTGCACAGGAGCATTAACACAACAGATGCTTAATAAATATAGGATCAAACAAATATAGTTTGATTAACTTTTAAACCAAAGTATTTATTAGTTTATCCTGGGAGAGGTGTTAGAAAGATCTGTAAGACCAGAGAAGCAGGTCAGCTGAGTATGGCATTCTGTACTACTCAGAAAGAAGGTGATAACTCGACCAGAAAAGGACTAGAGAAACAGGACATAAACTAGCTAGCCTTCTAACTGTGTCTATCTAGCAAAGCCTCCTTGTTTGGATAGCTATGGGGACACTCGCATGGTATCAGATGGCACACTAAAATATAAATACAAAATCACTCCAGTATCATTGTACACCAACTAGCAACTGCACTGGTGTTTACAGTGATATTACTGCAAAATCTATAACATAGATTATTATACATAAGCTCCTTCTGGGATTTCAAGAATGAATCAAATTCTTCACAACAGTCTCTGTTACACTGAAATTCTGATTTATTCTCCCTTCTTATTTTGTCTCTACTAAATATCTGGTCTTTATTAACTTTGCTCAGCTTCTATTAGTTCTGCAGTTTAACACTTTTCTTTGATTCATTCAGCTAAGACACTCTTCACCCAGATCTTTGGATAGCTCCCTTCATCATTTCACTGAGGTTTCAAATATCACTTCAGAGAGGCTTTCCTTGACCAATGTATTTAAAACAGCTCCCAACCTCCTCACCAGTCATTCTCCATATGTTTACTCTCTTATTTCTTATTTATATTTGTCTACTTGTTATCTTCTGTGTACTCCACTAGATTTTAAACTCCATGAGGGCAGAGACTTGGTCTGTTTTGTTTACTGCTTCATCTCCAACCTCTAGAACGACGTTAGACACATAACAGTACAAAATAAATATTTCCGAGTGGATGAATGACTGAATGACTTCCCTATACTGCTTCTGAGTTTTCTAACAGACAGGGTTAAGAAGAGCTTCCCAGACTCTTTCTCAGGCTTACATTCAATGGTAAAAATGCATATCCTGGACACACAATAAAACTGTCAGAAAATGACTTTTCCACTACCACACATTCTACCCATAGTTATACTTTATTCTTTGTTTACCAAAAAACAAACAATACTCCAATAGAGATGACTGCCCTCCTTTAATGGACTTCCATGGGAAGACAGGGATTTACTGAATCATGCACCACCCAACATTTCATCATTCATGTCATTTTCCCTTGAGTATCTTTCTTTTCATAACTTTTTCATGGTCACACTCAAACTTAACCAATAAGTCCTACTAAGTGCCTGATTTAGAAGATAAGGGGAAGTCAGAGAAGAAATAAATAATCCTGAGGTCCCTTCTTTCTGTTTCTCCCTTAGGGTAGGCTCAGTAGGACCACAGCAATTATTGAAGACATATGTGTAGTCAAGGAAAAAATTCAAGTTCATGGAAAGAGAAAGAATACACAAAAGAACCAAGTACTAAGATGGGTCAATAATCTGGAGTGGACACCAGCAGCACCTATAACCTGGAAAAATAAAAACAAAATACAAAAAGTCGGAGGGAAGAGAAAAAGAGATCTAAGGGAAAGGCAAAAAAAGAAAAAGAAAAAGGAAAAGGAAATAGGCCCTCACACATTCCTAATCCTTCATTTCATCAGACCAATTTTAGGTTGACACAAATACATACCTCTGCATCTGAACAGTGGAGCTTGGCCCATTCTGTACATCTCCTTGGCCAAACTGGCCATATGCAGCCTGGCCACAAGGGGTCTGTGCTGTCGTTGCTGGAGGTGCTCCCAAAGAAGGTGGGGCTCTTGACACACCTAAGGGTAAAGGACAGAAACTAACTGAGTGAGAAATAACTCGCTCCTCTACCCTAAGCAAGGAATACAAAGCAAGGATCAATAAGCTCAGACCTTCACTGACCCAATACTACAGCTTTGTGTTTTTTGGGGGGGGTTTTTGCTGAGGAACATTTGCCCTGAGTTAACATCTGTTGCCAATCTTCCTTTTTGTATATGAGTCACCACCATAGCATGGCCACTGATGGATGAGTGGCGTAGGTCCGTGCTTGGGAACTGAACCCAGGCCATCAAAGCAGAACACGCCAAACTTAACCACTAGGCCACCAGGTCTTGCCCCCAATACTACAGTTTTGCAATGAAAACAACACCATCAACAAGCAACTCCAGCTACAGCAGATTCCAAACACAATGCCCAGCCAGATAGCCTCCACTCTCCTAGACAGGTACACTATAGGTGAAGCTATAGCCAGAGACACAAGAATGTAGGCCCCTCCTATGATCACCATACACTCTCACTCAATCCAGGACAGTCTAATGTTCTTAGCCTAGACAAAAAGTCAACTTTTTTAAGGAAAAGATCCTACTCCAGAAATTTAGAGCATATAAGAGAAAGGTGGCACAGAAGACGACCAAATAATATACTCAACTAGATTGTAAAGAAAGGCACCTCTTGGGAAGACTATTCTGCTAACTTCTTCTTCATATAGTCTACTTATCCTAACCATCTTCTTTTTCATCCTCTTCTAAATGTTGACACTCCTAATAGCACATGACTCAGGAAAGTGTTCTCATAGATTGGAGACTCCCTTTCTGCCCAATAGTTCAGTCAGGACAGTTGGCCTGCTCTCTCATTAGCGCTGCCACCTATGTCTTCACAAAAGCTGTACTCCATTCTTTCCACTCATCAAAGCTGCCATCAAAGCTACTTCTACTACCCCCAATCATCCTTCCTGCATACTATCCCCAACCATCCTTCTCACATGAAATGCAGGAAGAAAGTGATTAGTTACTTGGCACATCCCTTTGAAACAATTGTTTTGATCCCTGCTCAAACAATTGCTTTTCTTTTCCTCTGTCCTCAGTAGAGATTAGACACTATAGAACCTACCTATAGGAACACGATTAATCTGAATCTGCTCTCTAGCCATCACAGAACCACATATGTTTTCCTCTTAATAACAAAGCTTCCTCTTGAGACAATGCCAAACTCCATCTTGATAAGCCAGGACTCGACAGATCAGAGGTGGACTCTGTCCAGCCAAAGTCCCAACCCAGAGTAAGGCTCTTCCAAAGACCTGAGACCTAATCTCACCACTTTGCTATAATTAAAATAGTAATACTTCTTTTACTTCCCAAATCTTACCTATGGTAACTTTTTTTCCCTCCATATCCCTTTATGCAATTTACTCTCTTAAAAAGCATTAAGTGGGGCCGGCCCAGTGGCACAGCAGTCAAGTTTGCACATTCCGCTTCTCGGCGGCCCGGGGTTCGCCAGTTTGGATCCTGGGTGCTGACATGGCACTGCTTGGCAAAAGCCATGCTGTGGTAGGCGTCCCATGTATAAAGCAGAGGAAGATGGGCATGGATATCAGCTCAAGGCCAATCTTCCTCAGCAAAAAGAGGAGGATTGGCAGTAGTTAGCTCAGAGCTAATCTTCCTCAAAAAAAAAAAAAAAAAAGCATTAAGTGTTTGCCATATCTTAAGTCCTCAGCTAGCCTAACCAAAGATCTACTGTTAAGCGTTTTCTAAAAGGGGCTTATAGATAATCTGTAGTGTACCAGCTCCTCTTCTTAAAAAAGTAACATAAAAGCCAAACACTGATCCTAAGTCATCACCAGATTAGTTTTCTCTAGTTGCCCTGAAATTAAAGACCATCTAAACAGCAGAGGAAATTCAAGCAAAAGAAAAGGAATGAAGGGGCAGGCCCCGTGGCCGAGTGGTAAAGTTCGCACGCTCCGCTGCAGGCGGCCCAATGTTTTGTTGGTTCGAATCCTGGGCGCGGACATGGCACTGCTCATCAAACCACGCTGAGGCAGCGTCACACATGCCACAACTAGACGGACCCACAATGAAGAATATACAACTATGTACCAGGGGGCTTTGGGGAGAAAAAGGAAAAAAATAAAATCTTAAAAAAAGAAAAGAAAAGGAATATCAGCAGAAAGATATGACAGGCACCAAAAATCAGGCACACAAACACCACACTTTTCATTTATGAACTAGCTCCTTTTGTCCCAGAGTCACTTATAAATAGAATCATTAATCCAATGAGAGATATTACCAATATACACGAGGAACAAGTGATTTCAGGGAGACTTTAGGTCACCAGGAAATATTCAATCCTGGTCACAGGCCCTGGAGGAGCTGTGACTACAACCCTTTCATCTAGCTATGAACAATGCAGGAGAGGCTGCACAGGTAACACCCATAGGAAGTGAACTGCCATTGAGCCTGGAAGATGTGCTCCCACTAGATGTCTTAAGGCAGAAACACAGTCACCCTATACAAAAACAGGGAACGGAAGACTGCCCACAGGCCTCTCGGTGACCAAGAGCCAGATTCATGTTCCTCAATCCCAGTGACTTCAACTCTCTAGGCAGTTTAGGCAGGGCAATACAACCCAACCTGAAGACTACTGATTCCCCTTCTTAGCTCAAACGAAACTTGGAAACATACCCGGGGCAAGTGTTTCCTGATAGCCTGGTACTGGGCCATTGTAGGCTCCATAGTGGGTAGGAGGAGCTGTGGACCCTGGTTGCCCACCATAGCTGGATTGATGATACCCTGGGTAGACAGGCTGGGGCTGCCCAAATGGCGGCACAGGTGGAGCTGACTGGTTGACGTTCATTATGAGAGCATCCCCACTTGGTCTCACCTATTAGAAGAGAAGAGAGAAATTAGGCAAAATCAGCTTTCTGAAGAGAGAGCAACTATTCAGGGTAGGAAGCAAAGATAAAAAAGGACTGGCCTTATCGGGCATGATGAACCTAATCATTCCCACACTACTATCGGATCTTTGTAATTTTCTGCTCCAGCCAGTAGCCAGATTACTTCCTCAAAGTAAGGATTTTGTTACTCTGAACCCCACGCTTTGTCACTGCCAAGAGGGTATAAATTTCAACGTCAGATAGGCCCACTGGAATGGAATAGCTGCCTCCATTCCCTAGTGGTATGATTTCTAGTAACTAGTCACACAAGGAATCTTGCCGCGATAAACTATGGTGATATTACAGGTAAATGAAACACTGTTCTCACTCTCCATTCACTCACTCTAGCATCCATTCATTCAGCAAACACCAAATACCCTCTAGTGTGTTAGTCATTTTTAACCACTCAGGCTATACTAAAAAAGATCAGATAAATTCCTTTCCCCTCAAAAGACAAATTTTAGAGTAACATTAGAGAAATGACATTCTTTGGCTAAACCGTAATTATCCCCCAAATGCTACTCCATCACCAGTCTTCCCACCAAAAGAGTGTATGGATGTTAGAACTGAAGTATTAAAATCATTAATTGTAAAGGACACCTGAAAACTCTAGCAAGGTACTAGATTAGAACTGAGTGCAGGCCAGACACAAAAACTTCTCATAATAACCTAGGGAAACAGTTCAGAGATCAGTGGAAAAGTTAGATTTCATGGAAAAAGATCATTCACCTTGTCATTCAAGCAGAGGGACTGTGAGTACTCCAAATCCCAGTGTACTTCTCCGACTCTCTTGTTTCTGCTCTCCTTATATGCTTATCATGAATCTGGACCACTACCAAAATTATTACAATCTTGCCCAGCAACAGAAGAATGAATTAGAGGGCCTTTCAAGAGTGCTTCCAAGAATAGGACTATCTGATCACATCTACTCTAAAAAGCCTTATCATTCCAACCATCCTATAGACAGCAGGGACCCAGGAAGCAACAGAGCTCACAGCTGCTGCAGTGGAACAAGGGACTTTCCCCTTTGTTAAGAAGGGCTATCCTGACTATAGAAAAGAAAAGCTGAGCTGCCCCTGGACTAGAACTCCTTAAACCCAAAGCCATCTCAGGAGCTGTTCTTCCAAATCCTAAACCATGCACAGGTCACAACACTAAGCTTGACAGATGTCCCTCTCCCCTTTATCTTCCTAAAGTCAGTGTGGGGGTGGGAGTGGGAAGAAAGGAGTTTCTTCTCCACGAAATAACCCCCTCAAACACACCCAAGAGTTTGGAATCAGGCTCAAGTCTCGACTCCATTCAGGGTAGAAAGTCGAGGGTGACAACCTAGGGGGCGGGGCAAGCTTCCCATAGAACTCTGAAAGTAGTCGAGCTGTGGAGGCTGGGAGCGCCGGGCATCAAGACAGAGAAGCCAAGCTAGCTTCTCAGGCCACGATGAGAGAGAGGGCTACTCCATTAAACGTGGAGATCGAGCGTCCTGCACCCTTCAACAGGCTCTGGGCAGGAAGCGGGAGCCGGAACCTGGGCCGGGAGGCGAGAAGGGAGGGTCTAGGACTAATCCTGAATTGTGGATGCGTGAGGCGAGGGTCTCTCCCCGGGCCCCGCCCGCGGGCTCCTCCCTTCCTTCTCAGACTGAATCCCGATCTGGGCAGTGATACCCGGACCTCTCCTCTTCTTTCCTACCCACCCAACCTCCCGATAGCTCTCCTCACCCGGCTCCAGATCCAGGTTCGACTTCGTTTCTAACGTCAAGGATCCCAGGCTCCACTTCCGGTTCCGAGGAGGCCGGCGCGTCGCCCCCGGAAGTTCCACCCTCTCGCTCCGGGGCGGAGCTACTCCTTCTGCCACGTCTGCAGTAAGCACGCGTTCAGGAACCCGGATGCTGCGCATGCGCCACTTCTCTCTTCCCATCTCGACTTGTCCCTGGGAGGCTCCGCAGATTGTTAGGCATTTGTAGGGGGGCGTTTTCTCCCCTCAGATGTTCTGGTCACTTTATGATCCCACCCACTGAGATGGGATTGAGAAGGCTGGGTCAAACTATCTTTAGTAATGCCCACTCAATCCGCCTATGACATTAGTGACCTCTGATCTAGAGTCCTGTAGTCACTTCCTGCTGACCCCTGACCCCATTGATTTCCATATTCGAAGTTGTTCTCACCCGTGACCTTTGCTGGTCATGAGATTTGAAGAACGTATAACGGTGAAGGGCAGTAACTCTGCTTTCAGGCTTCGTATGTTTGAGTTCTGGCTCTGCAGTTCGCTGGCTTGGGCAACTTAATCTTTGCCTCAGTTTCTTTCACCTGTAAAATGGAGAGAATGCTAAATGCCCTTATAATAGCTTGTTGAGAGCATGAAATTAGACAAGTCGCATAGATTGCCTGGCACCAAAGTAAGCACTCAGTGAAGGTCAGCTGTTATTACTTAACCATTTTTATACAGCACCTTGGTTTAGATGCAGAGCTCTGCCATAAAGCCTTTCCTGCCCATTTCCCAACTCCCTGCGTATAGAATTAATCCTTCCTCTGGGCAACATATGCATCTTCATAGTTCTACTGTTGTATTTCTAAGTCAATATTGAAGTTTGTTTATATGCCTGTCTCCCTCCTAGACTGTGAGTCCTTGAAGGCAAGGACTGTGTGCACAGCCTGTTAACACCATAGAGCAGTGACTGATGTAGCAGGTGCTCAATAAATGTTTGCTGAATTAAATTACTTCTTACAATACATAGGGTGATGGAAAGGTGGATACAGATAGGTGTGCATAAACATGCCAAGCCGTGTTAATAAAATATCTACTTATTTTTGGTTTCCAATACATGAATGTGCCCTATGTTAAGAGATCTCTTTCTATTATAAAACATAACATTATGGTGCTGCAACTGTAATTATCAAGAGTTTCCAGGAATAGCTGCTCTGCTAAGTGCTAAATGCTGTTTGCCTTGGTGTATGATATAGTCAAAAAAAATACTTCGGATTTACAGTCAGATTCTTGTTCCATCATTTATTAGCTATGTGACTTCAGATAGTTACTTTACCTCATCAGAGAAGAGAGTATCTAAATATCCATTTATTTGCTATTCAAACATTTATTGAGTGCTATGTGTCAGCTGTTATGCTATGCCAGTGGCTTTCAATTAACGCAGAGTGCTCATTAGAATCACCTGGAAAACGATCCTATCAGGGAAGGCACAGTCCCTGAAAGGGTGTACATCAGTTATAGAGCCCAGAGAGCTAGTACTCTGAGTCCTGAATAAAGGACCCGTGCAGGAGAATGGGGAACAGGGGAGGGCAAAAGTTTTTACTATAATTAGTTCTGGGAGTAATACGGCTGGGGGAGGGAAGGGAGTACAGCCGGAAACTATTTTGAGCACAGCTTCGATTGACAGGACACGTGTGCTGGACTGTACTGATCCCAGGGCCAAGCTGCCTGCCTGTGGTGTGTGGTGTGGCGGGGAAGGCCTGGGGCAGCAGGAGCAGGACAACCAGACAGACAGGCCGGACGAGGTACCAGCACCTCGACTTCTCTCCCTGGGACACTGTCCAAACTCCAAGGGCCATAGGCCAAGCTGAGCGATGGGTGCTGAGGAGGAGGTGCTGGTCACTCTGTCAGGGGGAGCCCCCTGGGGCTTCCGACTTCAGGGGGGGGCCGAGCAGAGGAAACCATTACAGGTGTCCAAGGTAAGGGAGAGCCCATATATTGAGGTTGAGGGAAAGGGGAACTCAAGGGAACCTGGGAAGTGGAATGTGGTGGCCTATGTGGGAGAAGCGGGAGGCTATGAAGAAGAGCGTCGGGGTGGGTAGGTGGGCAGGGAAGCATGCTCAAGTCTGGTGGAGGGAGTAGTGTCTGAGCACTGGCTTCTTGTGAGGGGCTATTAAAAAATTCCTGCTTTCTGGGAGCAAAGAAAAAGTAAGACTCTGCCTCGGTTCCCTGCAGCACCATAGTAGCAGAGGCCCAGTTCTGGCCATCCAGTCTTTGCTCTCCTGAGTCCTTTACTCCAAACTCCAGGAATGTAGGGAAGGTTCTAATTTCTTTCTAACTAAACTGATATGTGATGAACTGAGGCTGTCTCATGCAGCCCAGCTCAGCTCAGTCCTGCCCTGCCCATGGCTTCAGTGCTCCTTTCCTTATGCCAGATCCTTCCTCTCACTAGGCAAGACTTTTTTAGGTGCTAAGAGGGTTATGGCAAGATCCAGCCTGTCAAATGAAGTTGTTACCCTTTTGGTTTCACCATATAGGCTTAATTTTCTCAATTGTAAAATGTGGGTAATAATAGTACCTACTTCATAGACCCATTCTAAGGATTAAATGCAGTAATACATGTAGAGTGCTTAGCACCATGCCTAAAATTTAGTAGGAACTCAATAAATGATAGCCACCACTGTTATTATTACTTTAACATATGTATGTGCACACATGGAACACATATACACACACAATCACAATCTCCCAGAATCTGCTGGACTCCCTCCAATCTGGAATACTGTTCTAAAATCTTGACTGTGTAGATAATGATGCCTGGAATTCCAAGGCCTAGAAGAGAACTCTTGGCTAGTATAGATATTGCCCTTAGAGGAAAATCTTGAGGGGCTATAAGCACATTTCTAGCACCTCCCCCCTGCAGTTTTCCTCAAACCTCTTTCATTCGGTGATTACCCTACCTCCCCTCATGTGATGTATTACTTCCTCCAGTTGCACCTTCTTCCCTCTAGATAGGCCCCCTTAACTGCAGCTCCTCCCTACCCTTTCTTACTCTGCAAAGTAAAATCCCCTCCACACATGGGTCCTTCCTGTCCTAACTCCCTTCTATCTATTCTCCCTTAGAGCCCTCCCTCACCTATAATCTCTCCTCTGTCATCTTCTCAGATCCGAAGACGGAGCCAGGCTGGCAGAGCAGGACTCCGAGAGAGGGACCAGCTTTTGGCCATCAATGGTGTCTCCTGTACCAGCCTCTCTCATGCCAGTGCCATGAGCCTCATTGATGCATCAGGGAATCAGCTTGTCCTCACTGTGCGACGGTATGGAGCCCTCCCATCCCACCCTACTCCTGTTCCCCTAGTCTAGGGCTCCCATTGCCTGTCTCAACTCTATGTCTCACTGGCCTAGCTTCAGCAACTAACAAGTACCCATTTCTGCTTGTATGTTTGTTCTGGAGTGTAGATGTTAGTATAGGCATCCCAAAGGGCTTGAATGTATCTGCAATTAAGGGATGTGGATATCGAGTGGACATTTGAGTATGTGGGCCTACTTCACCCCTTGCCTGTCTCCTTATCATCACATCTCCCTCTAAACCCATTTCCACTCACAGCCCTCCAAGCACATTTGCCTCCCAATTTGTCTTCAGATATCTGCTCTTCCCAGCCCATCCATTCCACCTATGTGCCAGTTCCCTCTCTTCCCTTACCTCCTCCTCCTATCCCCTCCAGATCTCTCTAGGTGTCAGTCATCCACCCTATCTCTCAAGTTCTGTCATCTTTCCTATCCAGGGTAGAGGATGAAGGGCCTGTGCGATCTCCATCACCTGGTGAGCTTCAGGTGCTGTCGCCCTTATCTCCGCTGAGTCCTGAGCCCCCCGGTGCTCCAGTTCCCCAGCCTCTTCAGCCTGGGAGGCTCCTCTCACCTCCTGACAGTGAAGCTTACTATGGAGAGACAGACAGCGATGCTGATGGCCCTGCCACCCAGGAGAAGCCCCGCCGACCCCGCCGCCGAGGCCCCATGAAGCCTACGCCTCCAGGAGCCCCACCTGATGAGGTCTACCTGTCTGACAGCCCTGCAGAGCCAGTGCCGGCTGTCCCTGGCCCTCCCAGCCAGGTTGACAGCCGTGTGAGCTCCCCATCTTGGGAGGACGGGGCAACCCTTCAGCCACCCCCAGCAGAGGCCCTGCTGTTGCCCCATGGCTCCCTCCGGCCTGGCCCTCATCTCATCCCTATGGTGGGGCCTGTTCCCCACCCAGTGGCAGAAGATCTTACTACCACCTACACCCAGAAGGCCAAAGAAGCCAGTGAGTGCCTGAACCCTTTTTCCCTAGCCAGGATCCTTCAATCTGAGCCCTAAATATACCCCTCCATAACCATACCTTATGCTTCCCTTGGATATAGTCTTGGTGACAAGTGGAGAAGAGTGATGAGTAGGAGGGGAAAATAATTATTCTCATGGTCCCCATTATTTTTGCTGTTTGAACCAGTGTGGCAAAAAGGTACAGGTGGTTCAACCCAACCCAGGAACAGGGTAAGTAGGGAAGTTGGAAAGGGATATGAATCGATGAAGGGTTTGCTTATTGTTGTTGCTATGATTTTGTGGATGTCAGACGAAGTGAGGGCGGAGTGCAGACATGGGGCAGGGAAGTATTTGGAAGCAGGGCAGTGCTTACAGGGGCTCTTCAGTGTTAATTGCAGGCATGGCATCAGAGATACCTTTGACACTGTAAGTTCCGTTAGGATTCCTGGGGACTGGGAGGCTATGGGATAGTCATGAGATCCCTAGGAAATGGTAGAGGGAGGGATCTTTGGCTCCTTATCTCAGGCAAGAATGTAGGCCTGGGCAGAAAAGGCCAGTTCCACTTATCTCAGGCTCTTTGCTATTTTTGATGTGAGCTACAGAACAATGGCTAAGAGTGAACTTTCTCCCTGTCCTATGCCTTCCATGCCCCTCCCCGAGATACCTTTCATGTCACCTTGGAAATCTCAGGATTATCCCTTTAGTTCTCATCTCTTATTCCTCCCTTCCACCATTCTGATTCCTGATCCATAGAATTTTGTGTCTCTAAGTCTGGAATAGAGGCTAAGGACATAACAGTTTAGGGTCTGACATCGCTGAGAGTGTCCAATATCCCACAAATTCCAGATGCATGTCCAGGATCCCATGCTTATCCCCAATTCTCATTTTAGCATTCTCTCCCTTCCCATCATGCGGGGTGAGACTGTAGTTAGTGGCTCAGGGATATTTTTAGCCAAGCAGACCTCATTGTCCAGTGGGTTGGGGTGGGGGGAGGGTAGGCAGGTGCCCATGTCCATCACACCAGGGCTTGTAGGGCAGCCAAGAGAAGGCAGGGGGTCAGGCCCCAAAAATAGCACAGTGAGCTCATTCAGCTGCCAGCTCTGGGGATAAGACAAAGGGGCTTTAAAAGGCATGGGCGGTGGCTCAAGCTGGTCCTGCTCCAGCCTACACTGCCTTTCTCGGCATGGAGACCTTTGAGCCCATCAGCCAAGAGTCCCTCAGCCAAGCCAGCTGCGACAAAGTCCCAGGCCCGTTTCCTGAGCTCCAGGACCAGTTCTATGCAGGTACAGACCTCCCATAGTCAGCAGAGTTCTGGGATCTAGAATGGAGGGGAATACATCAACAGTTTAGGAAGGGAGGTCTTTGGGAAAATTCTTACTCTGTCATCCCCTCCTCCTTTTTGCCTTCCTCTTCTCTTCTCAAGAGAATTTCACTGCCTTTTTCTCAGAATAGGCTGATGCTATGGCCACATGTCGAAGGGGTTTGTGACCACATGAGCTGTAGAAAACTCATGGGAAGAGTGTATGTGAGAGACAGAAATGTGAACAATCCATAAATACATGCAGGGATGTATGTGGGAGTCCGTGGGAGAAGATATGTGTGAACAAGAAAGTGTCTGTGTACATGTGAGCTAGTCTAAAGAAAGCTTTGATAGTAATTGTTACTCACAGTGAGCCTTAGGGCTGCTGTTAAATGCTAAATTTACCTACATTATCTCACTTAATCTTCATAGCAACCTTATGAGGTAGCCATTATCATCCTCATTTACAGATGAGGAAAGTGAACTTCAGTGGGGTGAAAACGCTCCCAAGATCCAAAAATCTGAATGGAACTCTGACTCCAGTGCCTATCTCTGGTCCACAGTATTAGTCTGTGGTATAAATGTTGGGATGGGTGGAATGAGAGCCCTAATTAGAAAGGAGTTTGGTATCTTGAGTGGAAAGTAGATGGAATTTCAATAATTTTTCAGAAGGGGATCATGGGGATCATTGATCAGAGAGTATTTGTGTCCATGGCAGGGCCCTAGCAGCAGGGCTGCCTCTCCCATTTCCTGGTCCCACCTCCCAGGCCCTGCATGGCATGGGAAGCCGTGCCCTGGCTCCCCTTAGTACATATTCCTTGTGTGCCTGCCTGGTAATGGCTGCCCAAGCTCTCTACCTAGAAGGTTTGGAAAAGAGGGGACATCTCTGACCCCCACAAAGCCCTCTATAGTCCCACCCCCAGCTTGGGGAAAAGGAGAATATATTTAGCTGGTGATCTTGAGGTATCCTAATGATACTGAGGGTTGCCTTAGAGAGCAGCACTCTGGCTTTTCCTGCATCTCCGATCTGAAGCTCTCCCTGGCTGTGAGTAGCAGGGGTGTGAGGCACAGAGGAGTGCCCTGGTGGTTGGAAGTCCAGTATTGGCACTAAATTTTTGTTCAAACTATTAACAACAGGGTCTTTGCAGGGGGAACCCTGGGAAGAAGGGCCATATGTGTAGGCCATATGTGTATAAGAGTATGCATATGTGTGAATGTATTTGACTCTATGTGTGTTTTTATGTAGGCACATGTGTATTTACATGCATGTATGTGAACTAGGGTGTATATAAGCTAGGTTATATAGGAATGAGAGAGAAAAGTACATAGAAAAAATATGCCCACAACCCATATTCTTGTTGAAATGATGTGTGATGGGAGTTATTTCTATGAATATATATGATGTGGACTGCATAATGGGGGTGGAATAGTGAATGAAGACCCTCACTGCTATGGATCCTTTGTATCCTTATCATAAAGGATAAGGGGTGAGAAGAGGGAATAAGCCCCAAACTTTCTGAGAAGCCCCCTAACATGGTCTCTGTGGTGGGAGAAAATTGTCCCTTCTCATCTCTTCTCTCCCTGGGACCTGCTTCATGTCCCTGCCTGCCACGAGAAGTGACCCACCACCTCAACCCCAACCACACATTGCCAGCCAAGAATGGAGGGAGGCAGGGGAGGAATTATTTGGTGTGGGTAAGAGCACGTCTCTGGGAAATAGGAGCAGAGTAGAGGGAAGAGAGGATAGGAGGAGAGCTGTAGTCAGCGTGGCGTCAGGGCAGCCAACTACACTCTGTTTTCTCTTCAACTGTCCTTGGTTTCACCTTTCACCTTCCACTCTGCCCCTAAGTTAGAGGACTTTGCCACAGGCAGGAGACCGTGTGGGTAAGGTCAATGAAAAAACCAGGGGTGGGAGGCCTGAGGGAGCTGGCTGGGGTTGAATAATACTAGAAGAGGCTCACTGACCATTTTTCCTCCTGGCCTCCTCAGAACTGCAACGGGCAGAGAGCCTCCAAGAGAAGAGTGTGAAGGAGGCCAAGACCAAATGCCGGACGATTGCATCCCTGCTAACCGCAGCCCCCAACCCCCACTCCAAGGGGGTGCTTATGTTTAAGAAACGTCGGCAGAGAGCCAAGAAATACACCCTAGTGAGCTTTGGGGCTGCAGCTAGGACAGGCGCTGAGGAGGAGGAGGAGGATGGCATCCCTCCAACTAGTGAGTCTGAGCTGGACGAGGAGGTCTTCTCCGATGCCAGAAGCCTCACCAACCAGTTGGATTGGGACAGCCCCTATCTGGACATGGAGCTGGCCAGGCCAGGCTCAGGCGCAGCAGAGGGTCAGGGCCCAGGGCTGGGAGGGCAGTTGAGTGAGGCCTCTGGGAGAGGGGTCCAGCTCTTTGAACAGCAGCGCCAGCGCACAGCCTCCAGCACCCAGGAGGTAGCCCGGGATGGTCCAGCAGCCATGCTCAACGGGCAAGGCCTGCAGTCACCACCTCGGGCCCAAAGTGCTCCGCCGGAGGCGGCTGTGCTCCCATCCAGCCTTTCGCCAGCCCCTGCAGCCAGCCCTAGACCCTTCCTCCCAGGCAGTGGAGCCTCTACCCCAGCTCCAAGCATCTTCAACCGGTCAGCCAGGCCCTTTACTCCGGGCTTACAAGGACAGCGGCCAGGTACCACCTCAGTTATTTTCCGGCCCTTAGCCCCTAAGAGGGCAAATGAAAGCCTGGGAGGCCTCAGCCTCGCTCCACCGCCTTTCTTGTCCTCTCCGCAGGGGCCCACCCCTCTGCCCAGCTTCACCTTAGGGGTTCCCAGCCATGTGCCAGCCTCCGCTTCCCTTAGTACCCCACGCCCCTCGGGCCCCGTGACGGCCACCAGCTCCCTGTACATCCCAGCCCCTAACCGTCCTGTTACGCCAGGCGAAGCCCCAGAGTCCCTCGCTTCCCCTAGCGGAGCTGCCAAGACCTCCACCGCTTCTATTTTCCTATCGGCGCCTCTGCGATCCGCTGCGCGCCCAGAGGCGCCCGCCCCAGGCTCCGCGGCCCCTGAGCCCCCCAGTGCTCGGGAGCAGCGCATCTCTGTGCCAGCTGTCCGCACCGGCATCCTCCAGGAGGCCCGGCGTCGGGGGACCCGGAAGCAGATGTTCCGGCCAGGAAATGAGGAGACGAAGAACTCGCCCAACCCCGAGCTACTATCGTTGGTGCAGAATCTGGATGAAAAACCCCGAGCTGGGGGTGCTGAATCTGGTCCAGAGGAGGATGCTCTGAGCCTCGGTGCTGAAGCCTGCAACTTCATGCAGCCACCAGGGGGCAGGAGTTACAAGACGCCGCCTCTTGTGACACCTAAAACCCCGCCTCCAATGCCTCCCAAGACCCCACCCCCTATGACGCTCAAGACTCCACCCCCAGTGGCTCCTAAGCCCCCATCTCGAGGGTACCTTGATGGGCTGGTGAATGGGGCGGCCCCTTCGCCTGGAATCCCTGAACCACCAAGGCTTCAGGGCAGGGGTGGGGAGCTGTTTGCTAAGCGGCAGAGCCGAGCGGACAGGTATGTGGTGGAAGCTACACCTAGTCCTGGCCTTGGCCCTGGCCCTGGCCCTCGGCCCAGAAGCCCTTCTCCTACTCCCTCACTGCCCCCTTCCTGGAAATATTCACCCAACATCCGTGCCCCACCTCCTATTGCTTATAACCCACTGCTCTCACCCTTTTTCCCCCAAGCTGCCCGAACACTCCCTAATAAGGCCCAATCCCAGGGGCCCCGGGCAACCCCCAAGCAGGGTATCAAGGCTTTGGATTTCATGCGGCACCAGCCCTATCAACTTAAAACTGCCATGTTCTGTTTTGATGAGATTCCCCAGACTCCTGGCCCCACCTCCTCAGGGCCCCCTAAAACTGCCAGAGTCCAGGAGATCCGCCGATTTTCCACTCCAGCGCCCCAGCCCACTGCAGAGCTCCTGGCCCCCACTGTGCTTGCTCCCCGAGCAGCCACTACATTGGATGAGCCTATCTGGAGGGCAGATCTGGCCTCAACCCCTGTGCTTAGCCCAGCCCCTCCTCCAGAGTCTCCCAGGGGTCTTGGGGCCTCCTCCAGCTCCTGTGGCTTCCAGGTAGCCAGGCCTCGGTTCTCAGCCACCAGAACCGGATTGCAGGCTCATGTGTGGAGGCCTGGGGCAGGCCACCACTGAGCAGGGCACAGCTCCCAGGACCAAGGAGAGGTGGAACATCCAGTTCCTAAAGTTGATTCTCCTACCCATCCCACTCCCTCTTTCAGGTATCTGGAGGTTAAATTCCCTTTTCCATAGTTTTGGAGTTGGTGCCCCATCCACCAGCTTCCTCCTCACTCCCAACCTCCCTGCTGCTTTCCAACATACTATCCCTGCGTTGCTGTCTGTGCTTCTCTTTGTCTCTGTGTTCCTTGCCTGGCTCTCTGTTTTTATCTCTAGGTCTCTCACCCATACTCCTCCACTTGTCTCTATTTCTCTACTTTGAGCTTTTCTCCGTGGGCCTCATTTTAACATTCAATGAGAAGCACACAGAGCAGATACCACTGAGACTTCAAGCAAGAAGCTCTCCACCAGGCAGGCAACAAAGGGACTGAATTGACCTCTTCTTGCACTTAGTCATTTGCTATTCCTCACTCTTCTTTCCCAAGCTTGGCTGGCATATACCTAGGCATGTATGTGTGCATGTGTGTATGTGCAAGTGTGTGTGTGTACACACAGATTTGCTCTTCTGTTTGAGGCATGAGTAAGAAGAGAGGTCTAAATAAAGACCCAGTTGGGGTTTTACCCTTTTGCTGATGAAAGGAAGGACAGATATCCTCACATGGAGTCTAGTGGAAGAAAGAGATGCACTAGAGTTAAAGACCAGCATCTGTAGTAAGTGTACAGCATTTTGTGAAACTCATAAAGTATGAGAAGACTTGAAGGGCTAGGGCAGTTTGTTTAGGCTGAGTTATATCAGCTAGACCAGGAATAGAACTGAGAATTCTATTCCTCAGGATTTCAGAAAGTTAGCAACTTGAGAGGCCCATGCTGAGCAACAAAGCATCCAGGAAGTGAAAAAAAAGAAAGAAAACTTCCTCTGAGAATGGAGAAATCATTGACTTCATTGCCTTATGAACTTAAGACACAAAGGAGGGAGAAAAGAGCCATGGTGTGGAAAGTGAGATAGAAACTAGGAGCAGAACAGAAACGAATGAAATTCACTGAGCCCCAGAGAGGAGCATAGTGAGGGAGAGTGCAGTGTTGGCAGAGAGTAAAGTTGGGTAACAAGAAACTAACCATGTACAAAAGGGGGATTGGGGAAAAAGTTGAGGGAGAAGAATGTATTTGTTAGAGTGAAGGGGGATGATGGTGGAGGGATGTGAGAGTGTGTGCTGAGTGTTGAAAGAACATTTTGTATCTGTGCTGCCTCCTTTGAGCCTGTCCCATTGTCTTCTGCAGCTTGTCATGACTACCTGGGAAAGGGCAAGGAAACACCCAGAGCCAAAATCTCTTTTCAGTCCTACCCCATACCTCAAACTCTAGCTTTTGTTCCTTTCCAGCTTCAGGTCCTGATCTCTGATCCTGGAGGGGCATGGACTCCCCTCTCACCATGACTTCTACCAGTCACATTTGCTGCTTGATCTGGAAATTGATAATTTCCTTTGGCATATTGGGTGTGAGTCACAGTACTTTGGTTTGTGCACAAGAATAAACTTATGACCCATACCTTCTGTTGCTGTCATCTCTTTTAGTTTCATACCCAAATCTTGATCTTCTCTAACCCATTTCTCTGATCTCCTGATTCCTGATCTCCCTCTCCATTCCTGACCTCTTATTTTTCATCCTTTTGCCCTTTACCACCTGGTCTTTTCTCTACCAATTCTGTCCAGCTCCAATTTAACCACCTCCACCACTCCCTTTGGTTCCCTCTTCCCACATTCTCCGTTCAGATTCTCCCCTTTCTCATCACCTGCTCCATATTTCCCAGGCAAGTCCTCAGCTTATAGAACAAAGAGAAGTCAGAAAGGCCCTCTGAGCCTTTTGCCATCAGTATTTTCTAGCTCCCTGGAGGAAGAAAGCAACCATGTTAACTGGTCGCTAGGAATTAAATGAAAGGAAATCAATGGCTGGAGGTGAAGGTGCGATGGGAGAGGGAAGAAGGAAGAAGGAGAGAAAGTGCATCAGGGTGGATTGAGAGAAGAAAAGGCACTGGAAGGCGGGCTAGAATTAGACTTCTGAGAAGGAAAGTTCTGTTGCCCCAATTTTACCAGCAGGGGGCATATTTGTGTCAATAACCAGGCCCGTGACTCATGCTCCTAAGTACACAGTCTCTCAGAATTCCAAAGGAAGGGCTCAGAGAGCATAGGCTAAATATTCTGTGTTCATCCACTTGGTAGTTCTAGGTACTCCATCATAGGAGACCAAAATTTTGTTTTGTCTTTGTTTTTGAGAAGAGGATGGTAGTGATGATGAAATCACCTTTTGTTATTTATGTTTTTTTCTTCTAATTGCTTCTTTGGGTTAGGAGGGAATGGAGAGGGAGGACAAAAGATGAGGGATGTGGAGATTAAACAAGTCTAGGCAGAGGCCAACTAGAGGTGGGTAGGGTGACTTTTCAGCCCCTAGACTGAACCTGAAAAGTTCAAGATGGGAAAAGAGGCAGGGCCAGCCCCGTGACCAACTGGTTAAGTTCGCGCACTCTCCTTCAGTGGCCCAGGGTTTCACCAGTTAGGATCCTGGGTGCAGACATGGCACTGCTCATCAAGCCACGCTGAGGCAGCATCCCACGTAGCACAACCAGAAGGACCTATAGCTAGAATATACAACTATGTACTGAGGAGCTTTGGGGAGGAGAAGGAAAAAGTAAATAAATTTTTTTAAAAAAAGAAGATGGCAACAGATGTTAACTCAGTGCCAATCTTTCAGAAAAAAAAGATGGGAAAAGGGCATGGTCAGAAAGAGTAGAATGCTCACGGAGGGACAGAAGGCTATTCTGGGAGCTACAAAAGCCACTTCCTAAGGCAGCCACAACAGTGTGGTGGTGGCTATAGCAGAGTTGTAGGAGCAACTGGTTAAAGAACCTGAGCAGAAGGTGAAGGAGGATCTAAGATGTTCATGCAGCTACTGAGGAAGGGAGTAGGCAAATGACAGGTTTCCTTCATGGGGGTTCTCAAGCTTGTGCCCCTTCCCAGAGACTCCTCTGAAACAGTGTGAATGGGACAGTCCAGATCCCATGGGGTATATGCTCCCTCTGAAGAAAATCCCAAGTAGAAACCTCAGAGAGTAAGGCCCTGGCATGGCAGAAGCCTACATGTACTTTTCAGGAAGACATTGACATCTATCCAGCAGAGCAGGCTGAACTGAGCACCTCAACAGCAAATGGGGGTGAAGAGGCAAAAATTGGTCAAGTCTTCCCCACATCATCACTGACAGCCTAGGAAGCACTGGATTTGGTTCATTTTGTCCCTTATTCTGCCAGGAACTGATCCTCCCAGAGGAAAAACCAACCCATCCAGGAACTTTCAAAGAGCAGCTCCATTGTGAACAGACTTCCCTTCCCCAAACAGAGAGCCTTAAGTCCTCTCACATCCAAAATGCACCTGCGTGTCCCTCCAGCTCTGGCCAGGATTGGCTCTGAGTGGCTCTCCAGACCTGTTCTCTAGGTTCTCACTCTCCCACTCTGAATTCCTCTCCACTACTTGCTGCCTGCTTCCTCTCTTCTCAGTTTTCAATTTCTCCCTGAATGCTTCTTTGGATCTCAGACTCTAGGAGCCAAGGAAGGGGAGTCCCTGGGCAGACTGATCCCTAGTTCAGACAGCTTAGTGGGAGAATCCCAAAGGCCTTTTCTCCCCTTCCTGCCTCTGGGCAAGGGCAGGATCTTGGTTTCAGGGTCTCAGTACCCCCTGTGCCATTTGAGCTGCTTGCACTCATCATCTCTATTAATAACCACCCTCCCTCCCCCACTGCCAGTGCTTCCCCCACACCTGCCCAGCTCGGGCTCTCCGGTCATAGCAGCTCAGTCCTCCAAAGCTGCTGGACCCCAGGGAGGGCTGACTACCGCCTGAGCAGCCGGTAAGTCTCTAGCTCTTTGGCCAGAGCTGCTGGAGCCCACTCTGCTGACAGCTGTGTCTGTGTCTGCAATAGTGACCCTTGATCCTGGGGGAGTTGCCCCCCCCCCCATCTATGCTCAGCTCCCAGCTGTCCAGTTTAGGGGAGCCACAGAGAGTTGGAAGGAGAAGGGCTGGGGATGGAGGGGGCAGGGATGGAGATGTTGGGGGAGGCACTGGAGGAATGGAAAGGGGGTCTGAGAGGTTAGATGGAAAAAAGAACCTGGTTGGGGCTGAGAGAGGTCCAGGGAGAGTCTATTTAGCAGTCCCTGGATTCTGGCCTCAGCAGACCCCATTAAGGCAGTAGAATTGCAGATGTGTTGTTGAGATAGGACTCAGCAGAAGACAGCATTTTGCTGAGTACTAGCTTCTGATAAGGAGGAGCTGGAGTTTGTATCTTTTCCCAGCTTGTCCCCCTCCACTGTGAGATTATTATGTTCCTGTCTTCTCTCAATTCCCCACTGCTATGATATTGCTGAATTGACATGCATCAAGGTTCAAATGTCCCCTGACCGCCTCTCCACTCCAGTTCGGGGGTCTGGGGCGGGAGTGACTGAAAGGGAGCGGAAAACACTGCTGTGACCTCCCAGGCTATGTTCCAGCTGGCCCAGTGGAGGAGCAACAACCTCTCCTTCCTATGGGGAATGTTTTTGGCTGCATCTCCTCAACCCTGGCAGAACATTTTTCTTCCCCACCTCCCACCCCACTCTGGGCTTAGGGAAGACTGAGGAGAGACCAGAGCTTGGAATGACAGCCCCAATCTGAGATCCTCATGCAAGTAAAACTTCAAGTCATGCCAAGCCGGTGAAACCTGGGTGCATTGCCCTGCCTGTGTTGTTTGTTTGTTTGATACTCTTCCCCCCAACACACACTGTGTTCCTCATCCCTGTAGCAGCTCTATGTAAAATAGGTGAAAAGAGGCTGGTAGAAGATAGGGGCAGGGGGTGCATCTATGCTTTCTGCCCTGCCTCCCCAGAAGAGAAGTCCTGAAGCAGTAAGTGTTCACCTTTTAGGAGAATATATATTTCTTTGGAAATCTAATGAAATTTTGCTCCCTGAAGCCCTTAACTCCAGGTTAAGAAGTACTGCCTTACTGTAGACACTCAGCTTTCCCAGTCCCTGTCCATCCTCCACCTCCCCCTTCCCACCCTATCCAGGCTGAATCTGCCTCCACAATGCCACTCTCGGGAACCCCGGCCCCCAACAAGAAGAGGAAATCCAGCAAACTGATCATGGAACTCACGGGAGGTATGACATGTTTGCACCTACCTAGTGTGGGACGTATTAAGAGTATCTCTGGCCCAAGAGTCCCAGAAATATCATAAGGTTCTATATGTCTTAGGGTGAAGAGACATAAAGAGACAAGAGGATTTCCGGGGTGGGGAGGAGAGAGACAGAGGGAGAAAGGATTCAACACTGACTACTTACCCTTCTACCCTTTTCACCTTGTAATCTGAGACAATAACACCCATGCCATCTTGCCAGTGCAGGTCCAGGACGAGAGGCCCCACAGGTCAGTGAGGGATGTTTGAGGAAGAAAATCTATATGATAGAGACTGGCACAGAATAAGGTCTCGATAAATGATTAATTTCCTTACTTCTTTCCCCAGAGCTTGGGAGCCTGTGTAAGCACTTAAAATGGAAAACTGCTCAGGCATTTTTCCCGGGGGTGGTAGGAGTACATGCCTGTGAAGAGCTCTCTCAATACCTAGAGGCTGTTCGCAGCCAGAATTCCCTGAGGGGAAGAGAAGGAAAAGAAGTTAAGACAGGAGTCTATATTTAGAGGTGGCCAATTCCACACAGTGTTGGCCTTTGGGCTTTCCCCCACACTACAGTTTCCCCAGTGGTCTCCATCTATGACGTTCCTTTACTCATTTTGCCCTGTGCCCCTTGCCCCTTTTTTACCCCATTCACCATCTCCGCTCTAGTATCCCCAGTATTCCTACTCTGCACCCCAGTTCCCATGCATTCTCTCCAACTCCAAGTGCAGGAAATCAAAATCTCTCACAAACTAGACAGAATTTGATCAGATATCACAGACAGCATCTGCTTCCCTCAGTGATCTCTGCTGAGACACAAACACTTAGTTGTAGATGGTGTCCGCATTCTAAGCCCCAAAACCCTACTTTCCTCTTTCCCTTGTCTTTTCCTCCCTACTTCACAAAAAGGTGGACAGGAGAGCTCAGGCCTGAACCTGGGCAAGAAGATCAGTGTCCCAAGGGATGTGATGTTGGAGGAGCTGTCGCTGCTTACTAACCGGGGCTCCAAGATGTTCAAATTGCGGCAGATGCGAGTGGAGAAATTTATCTATGAAAACCACCCTGATGTCTTCTCTGACAGCTCAATGGTGAGTTCGGAACTTTACTATTCTCAAGACTAGTGCCTTTCCGGACAGCTTCTTGGTAGGCCCTGAATCTCCAAAACATCACCAAGCTCCTCTCCTTGCCAATTTATAAGCTCATTAAACCCCCAGATATATTGAGCCCCAATAGCACAAGGGCAAGTAACAGCTCACCTTTGAAACTAAGTGACTATTTGAGAGCTAGTGAAGGGGGATGGGGAGTACCACAACCTCAGGAGAAAATTCCTTCCCAGTATGGTTGTGTTAAAGATAACGTTGCCAGATAAAACTCAGGAAGCCCAGTCCTGTATTGTAAAGTTGAGATACACATGAATCCTTTTTTAGTAAAGTATGTCCCATGCAATATCCGGGACATAAAAATTAAATTAAATTTGAAAAATACAGGACACCCAGTTAAATTTGAACTTCAGATACATGATGAATACTCTCTTATATATAAATATGTTCCATGCAATGTTGGGGAATATTTATACTAAAGAAGTACTGTTGGTTATCTGGGATGCAAATTGAACTGGTGTCCTGTAATTTTCTTTGCTAAATCTGGCAACTCTAGAAAGAGTTAAGTGAATTTTTATAGCCATCTCCTTCTTGAGCCATTCTTTTATCTAAAGGTTCAGTCTAAGGACCCCAGATATGGGGACTGAAACCATCCTTTAAGATCCTACTTCCCCTAGTCAGGATCCTTCTCCAAAGAGAAGTAGGGATTGGAGAGGGGCCAGGCACAAGATGTTATAGCGGAGTAGGTGAGGATCTTCTCCATTTCCTTTCTTTCCCCTCCACCTTCCCTGGGCAGCCAGGGGAGAGTGGAAATAGATGTCTATATGGGGCCAGGGGCAGGAGTTTCTGTCATTGGCCTGTATGTAGGAGCACAGTAAAAATGCTGAGCCAGTCATCTCTAACTTTAGGAGGCCAAAAGTCCTCCTCCCTGCCTGGGTCTGGTTACACTGGGTGGAGCATGGGGGTGTGCATGGTGGGGTGGCCAGGAGAGCCTCCTGAAGGAGTTGGCGATGTTATTTTTAGGCTTTGGGGATGAATCCAGTGTTACCCTTTTGGCCACCCTTCCCCCATCCACTGCAGTTTCACTGTCGGGAAGTCCTGGTCCAACAGGCACCAAGAGGAGAGAGGGAGAGGAAGAGAAAGAGAAAAGAGACTTCTGTCTATTACACAAGATGAGGAGGGGGAGGGGCGGAGATCTCTCTAGTTCTTCAAATCAAGTCTGGGTTCTCTAAGCCAACTCCACCCTCTGAAATTTTAGTTGAGCAGAAGTCTTGGTCCCCTTTGCCCTGGTAAGGATGGGAAAGGGGAGTATGGAGAATGGGTTGCCTCTCTCCTAAGGTGTCATTGGAGGAACTGAGCCAACGGGGTCCTACCCCTTAAGGAGAGTTTAATTCCTCTCATTCAGGGTATGTACTATCCACCTACTGGAGGGAGGAATCTCAGAGGATTCAGTGTGTTCGGGTTGTCCACTGTCTTTGATCACCTCCTCCTTTCAATGCTCACCTGTGTCTTTGTATATTCCCCATACCCTTTGCTAATCTTCCCCTCACTTTGTCCTTTCTTTTCAGGATCACTTCCAGAAGTTCCTTCCCACAGTGGGGGGACAGCTGGGCACAGCTGGTCAGGGATTCTCCTACAGCAAGGGCAGTGGCAGAGGCCAGGCAGGAGGAAGTGGCTCTGCTGGACAGTATGGCTCTGACCAGCAGCACCATCAGGGCCCTGAGTCTCAATCTGGAGGTACAGGAGGTCCTGGGGGCCAGACTGGCAGAGGAGGAGTTGCTGGCACAGCAGGGGTTGGCGAGACAGGAACAGGCAAGTATCCTCACCCAAGAGTAATGCGTCTGGTCCCTAAGAAGAAATATCTCCAGAAGTGAGGCCTAGACTAGGTGTAGGGCACAGAGGAGGCTTCTGAGATGTCTCGATGTACTCTCTGGGTCCAGGGGGATACAGATGTGTCTGTTCCATCCAGAAGCCTTGTCTCTCAGTCACCTTTCTGGCTTTTCAGTGTTAGTTACAGATCTGACCCCAGCCTGTTATTATTCTACAAACCTTATACAATTACCAGGATGTTATACCTTTGCTCCCTGGCCCCAGCAACTTCCCTACAGCAGATGTGTGAAACTAATTTCCACTGGCTACTAACTGCTATTATTTGTGTTACTTTTCCCTCCCATGGCTGCCAGGAGACCAGGCAGGTGGAGAAGGAAAACATATCACTGTGTTCAAGACCTATATTTCCCCATGGGAGAGAGCCATGGGGGTTGATCCCCAGCAAAAAGTGGAACTGGGCATTGACCTGCTGGCCTACGGGGCCAAAGCTGAACTCCCCCAATATAAGTCCTTCAACAGGTAGGCTTGGTGGGGAAGGAACCAGATGCATTCTACTGTGTGGCAACATGTCCTTAGTTGGGATGGAGACTTTGGTTCAAATGTTTCAGAAGGAGGCTGAGGAGGCATGGGAGGAATATGGGGGCCCTAACTGAAGGCCTTTTCTCTTTTCATTGTAGTTCAGAGAAACAGTATGGTAAGATGAAGAAAAAATTTGCTGGGAGGCAGGATTTGAATTTTAGTTCATAGGCCATTTATTAGCTGTGTGGGCATAGGAAAGTCACACTACTTCTAAGCCTTGGTTGCCTTGACTGTAAAATGAGAATAATATTACACATTTGAAGCCTCTTGAGACTCTCTTCATTCAAGTTTAGGATTCCATTAGTATGATTCTATTTCTTAATACCCTACTTTAGTAAGGCTTAAATATCTATTCTTTTGGAATTGGGCTTCTCTAGACTGTGGATAGGAGATCTGTGTGAAAGCAGGATAGGGAAGTGCTGGAGAAGTGCTTTTGCATTTGGTCCTAAAGAGCCTGGATTTTCCAGGAAATATTAATTCTTCTCATCCAGGCCATGCACTATCCACTGGAGGTGGGGTAAGGGTTTTGAGGGGAGTCTCTACATTGTAATTTAAGGTGGCCTCAGACCTTTGGGTCTATAGTGTTTGGAGTCACTTTCTCTGAAACGCTGGTCTGGGTCACAACTATCCATGAGACTCTCTATCTAATACCACTGGACTCCTTTTTCATTGTTAGCTTTGGGGAAATAAGCAAACCTTGGAGTGCTAAGTGAGAAGAAGAATAAGGAGTGCAGAAGTTCTCTAGTTGTATCTGGAACTAGAATTCACAGACTTCCCCATCCTCAAATCAGGGTGACATCTCACTGATAAAACTCTGTTCCTTTTTTTCTAGTTATTAATTTAAAAATGTTTTTAAAATGTGTCCCCTTTTCAGGACAGCAATGCCTTATGGTGGATATGAGAAGGCCTCCAAACGCATGACTTTCCAGATGCCCAAGTTTGACCTGGGGCCCCTGCTGAGTGAACCCCTGGTCCTCTATAACCAGAACCTCTCCAACAGGCCTTCTTTCAATCGAACCCCTATCCCCTGGCTGAGCTCCGGGGAGCCTGTAGACTACAACGTGGATATTGGCATCCCCTTGGATGGAGAAACAGAGGAGCTGTGAGGTGTTTCCTCCTCTACTTTGCATGAAGTTTCCCCTCTCTGGTTCCAATTTGGAGAGGGAATGCCGATCAGGATACCCTCACTGTAAATCCAGTATCCTGTGGGAATGGAGGGAAAAAGGAGGGAGAGATTTGTCTTTCCATCCTTCACTCCAAGTCCCCACTCCAAGCGTCCTTCCTCAGAGCTCCCCTTTCACTTGCTCTGTATAGAACGTGCTCTTTTATGGAATTTGCTTTGCCACTGGTAACAGTCAATAAACTTCAAGGAAATGAACTCATTCTTCCTCTGATATTTGAGGGCAGACAAAAACTGAGGCTAACAATGCACAGAGACTAATTAAAGTAAAATACTTAACATTCATTATTCAGACTTCAAGACCAGACCCGAGCTCTGGTTGCTTACACACCCACACCCACACCCATGAAACCACATTCATAGGTGTATACAAAGACATATTTATTCAGTAGTACATAAGACAGATAATCACGTACAAATACATGTGCTGGCCCACATGTGGGCAAAGCTAAGAAGCTATTGTGTGCTTTGATTAGGAAATGGGTGTTGGTGATCCTGGTATTAGGTCTGTTTATGTAACTGATTAGAAATTGGGATAATCAGGATTACCCAATTATCACAGAACTAGAGCATGCCATAAAGTTTCCAGATGACACCAGACTGGGCTTGGGAATGTATGTGTCAAAGGTTACAGATTCCCAAAAGGATGAAAGAGAATAGGGAGCTATGTTGGAATCCGGAAGGAAGTGGGAGAAACTGGCTGCAGTTATAGTATGCCTGGCTATGTGTGAACACAGCAAGAAAGATCTAAGAGTCACAGGGGCACTGCAGTTGCGTCCAGAAAGCACTGTGATTGGAAAGAAACCATGGGAGTCCAATAGGAATGAGTAGCAATATTCTTTTTATTGATTTCAAGCATGGGTTTCTTTAAAGTCCCAGACTTACTACTATGTTCCACAAAGTAAGAGTGATGCAGACCAGGAAGAATAAAGAGATAATGTAATAGGATGTAGGAAAATAATTTCTGAGGAGAGCTGGCTAAATTTAGTCAACTCCATGACCCGTTAATGATTATATTAAGTGCTAGACTCTGCATAGACTGAATCAATTTTCACAGACCTTGAGTCACATGACATTTCCCCTGGTCACTTTCTGTTAACAACCTAAATAAATTTCAGGAGATTCATACTTCCTCTAAACTTGTACGCAAAACTCTATTTCTCTGTGCATTTTTCTAAGAAGAGTCTTGTCATAGTTTGGATTTCCCCCCAAACAGACCTTGAAACAAAGATATGGATGCAAGTAGTTAATTTGGGAAGTGATCCCAGAATCCAAGCAGTGAGTGAGAAAAAGCCAGTAAAGGCGCTTTGGGCAACTGGGGCTGAATATCATTGGGGATTCTGAGAAAAATGCTATTCAATGAGTGGTCCATGGACTGGCAGCATCATTATCTCCTGGGAGCTTGGTTAAAAGTGCAAACTCAATAATGTGCTTTATTAATCTCTCCAGGTGATTCTTATGTGTTAGTAAATTTTGCGAAACACTAAAGTAGAACATACCTCAGAATTGCCCCACTGAGGGAGTGAGGAACTGGAGTACTTAGCCACCAAATGCCATCTCTCATTGGTTGCAGATTGCTGCTGGAAATGTTAACTCTGCTGGCACTTGTAGGAAAAGAGATACTCAGATGTTTGAAGTAGGAGGCTATGGGCTTGTACAGGATCTGTCTACCAAAGCTGTAGTGAACTTTGGGTTAGGCTGAGGGAATACAGGTAGAACACAGACAGGATCTGGATAAGGGTTCATAACTTTCATCAGATTCTCCTGTTTAAAAGTCCATGAGCCTTCCCAACTAAAAACCTACCCTTAAAGTTGGGGTAAAAAAAAGTCCAGGGTCTGCTAGTCAATAGCTCTGAAAACCTAGAAACTTAATTTTTCCAAGCTCAAACTGTCTGAAATCTTAAATACAACAAAAAATCATGATAGAAGCTTATTAATTTACAAGGAGCCCAGGTTGGTTTGAAATCATCCTACTAGAAAAGTCTACTTGAAAGTCAATTATCAGAAGTTGCAATGGTGCACACTTGTACAGGACCCAGCCAGAAATCCAGTCAAATCCTCAAGCTTTGCTGTCCCTTTGTCTGAACACTATTCTTCTGTTAAAACATCCTTCCTTCAAAAATGTTTCATATATTTGAATACCGTGGTTCACAGAGGCCACATATTGGCAGCAGAGCTAGTTGTCTATACTGCTCATAGACATCTTCTGTTTGCCATCGCTGTGTTTTAAAACTTCGGAGCTCAGGAGAGCTCCCTTGTAGATGGGAGCTTGTACTCCACCCATGCGTCCTAGTTCCCACTACTACTTATTGTTTTACACCAGGTCACCTTTTATTGTTACATGCCTAAGCTCTGCAGCCATTTGAGTTAGCAACTTCAAGGGTTTCTTTTACATAAACCACATGCCCATAATACTATGCCCCTAAAGTCACCCAGATAGTGTATTCCCTAGTCTAGGGTCTAGAACTTCACTGTCCAACTGTAGCCACTAGCCACATGTGGCTATTGAGCTCGTGAAATGTGCCTAGTCTGAACTGAGATGCTCTGTAAATATAAACACTGGATTTTGAAGACTTAGTATGAAAAAAAGAACGTAAAATATCTCATTAATAATTTTAAAATATTGATTACATGTTGAAATGATATTTTGAATACTTAGGGTTAAACAAATTACCAAAATTAATTTCATATTTTTTACTTTTTAAGAATGTGGCTACTGGAAATTTTAAATTGCATAATGTGGCTCGACATGCATTTTTACTGGACAGCACTGGGATAGATTATGAGAACTATTTAGAGGCTTCGGAGAAAAGAAAATGGATTCTCCATTTATTATTTCTATTCCCTTATTTGTTCCCCTATGTTCTTTAAATTCCCCTTCTATCCCACATGCTACTCCATCAGTCTGCATTTACAGTTGTCTGAGAGCAGCGAGAGAAAGCCATACAACTAAGTGTGGAGAAAGTCACTAAAGATGTGTCCATAGGGCGGCAAGCAACAAGTACAAAGTTCAAATCACACACCAATGCCGTCCTCTTCCGCATTCAAGGCCAAACACCAGTGCTTAAATATAATTTTTCTTTTTACTTTTTTCCCCTATTTTGGTCCGGCGAACTGATGGGGGTGGGGCACCTGTGGGTAAACGTAAACATTTCTGTGAAGCCAAATACCATTTGCAAACCAGGGTAGGGGAAGGACGGATGAAAACTTTCTGAAGGAAGGTAATGATATGGGAAAATCAGTTTCTGGCTTGCTCGCTCTATCTCTAACTACTCTGCATCCAGAAGGAAAACGCCGAGAAAACGGAACTTCAGTTAAAGGCGACACTGCCTTTGAAGCACTTGGGAAAAGAAGACCACATCCGTAATATTAATTCCAGTGTAGGCTTCGCCATACTAACTTCCTCTATCCCAGATTGTCCTGCCTACGATAGTTTTCCGGCTTTCCGGGCAGCTCAAGATTCTTCCCCGCCCTCGTCCACTTCCAAACCTCTCCAAGCCACCCCTAAAAAGCTGTGCAGTCGCCATCTTACACAGTATGTACTATCGCGAGACATACTTAGCAGTCTCAAGCCTGACTCATTTACTTTCTTGCGAGAGGCTTTTCTTGCCTGTTCTCGCCGTAGCTGAGGAAAGTGTCGCGAGAGCTGGTTGCCTTGGCTCCCTGTAGCTATAGCAGCCGCGGCGGTTAAGGATGCGGCAGCAGGAGCTGTGAGTGCGACACCCTCAAGGGGGCGGGGCCGGAGGTATCAGGGTACAGGGGGTAGTGCCTAGGGAGGGGGTGGGGAAGGTCGGGTCGCGGGAGGAAGGGGTCCAAGTGTGACGTGTGGGGAAGGACCTGGGTCCTGTGGGTATAGGGACAGGGCGCCAGTTTGCACTAGGGCACGCGGGGAGACTGGAGCTGCTGGGAGGTCCAGGGGGAGGGACTGGGGTGTAGTAGGGTTCAAGGGGTAGGGGCTGGAGCGTAGAAGGGTGTGTGTGTTGGGAGCAAGAGGATTACAGGGGACTCAGAGTTGGATAAAGGGACCGGGCTACATCGAGGAATACGTGGGAAGAAATGGGGTACAGCGAGGAGGAGGGTATGTTGAATGGGAACACAGAGGTTGGGCCCAGTTTGCTTTGCACTGGTCGGGATGGCAGGGGCGGGAGGGTGGGGGGAACGGGGTGCAGTGTCAGATCTTCACAGCTCCCCGGGATGCGCCTGAGGCTGGTCGGAGATTGCGCGCCAGGACCCGAGTCCTAAATGGCGTGGGGGAATGGTGGCGTCCCAGACCTTCACCGCCCCGCGTCCCTACCAAAGAAATCCCATATGAAATCTGAGTTGTGAAAGGAGGGTCCTGGTGGTCTAGTATTAGTTGGGAAGGTTCTTTCAATGGAGAGACTGTGAGTGGGATAATGAATGATTGCTGCTCTAGAAGTGTGGGGTGGGGGCGGGAGAGAGAAATTCTTGAGAAAAAAGCCTAGGAGGTGCTTCCTCTGGAGCATATTGAGTTGGAAGAAGGGGGTGTGTGCTAAGATCATATTTCTTCCCAGATTCATTCAAGTGTAGAATTCCTTTACGATGTACTTATGAAATTATATGTGCAGTGTAAAAATCAGTTTAGATGATACAGTGAAAGGATGTGCAGTACAACACTTAAACCTTCCACGATGTAACTTAAACACTAAGAAAAGTGTTTCTTTGCAGCAGCAGCAGGCTGAACACTAGGGATAGTTTTAGTTAGTTGAATATAAAACCTAGTGTTCCCAAAGTGTGCCTGTTTAGTTATTTGCTTTTTAAGAAGTGGATGACCTTTTATTTTAGGAGACAGAACAGATTTTGAATGTCTGTCAATCTGGAAATAGAAGGAGTCTCCCGGGAGTTAAAATTGCGGAGAGGGCAAAACATTTAGTCTCGGAATCTCAAGGATTGTTTTCTAGAGACAGATTTGGACCACTTTGCTGGTTAACTCTTTATCTAGTGAAAACAGTGGCTTCAATTCAGTCGTAAAAAATAATTTATCCGTTTCAATCTATAGATACAAGCTTTCTGATAATTTTTCTCACTATCTTTTGTAGCTATAAATTTGCAAGGGATAACCTCTCTTTTGATTATGTAACTGGATTTTTCCATGTTAAGCGTCACAAATTCCTTAATTAGAATAATGGATTTTAAATCCTTCTAGAGCCAGCCTTGATGTAGTTAGTCATTGAACCTCTTTATTTGATATGTGTTAGACTAAAACTGTTAATTCGTAATGTCAGTAGCTAAACTTTAAAGTATAAGTGCTTTTCTGAGGCAAGATAAAGCTTTATGTGGTTGGGTCCAAAAGATTTCTGCATGAATTTATTAATGAGCTTTACTGAGTTCTTATTATGTGTAGAGTACTGTGTAAGGCGTTGCAGCGGGGAAAAAAGATTAATTTATTTATCCATTCAACAAACATTTATTGAGACCTACTTTGTGTCTGATTGCTAAGCCTTCAGGATACAAATACAAGTAAGTCTTGCTCTCTACTTTGGAATTGCTCAGAGCCTAGGAAGGAAGAGTGATAGAGAAACAAATAATTACAATATAATAAGCACAATATATAAACATAGGCTTATGAAACAAGGTTCTGGCCCTGAGGAGTTTACATAGTAGTTGACAAGACTAAAAAGGAAATAAATTTTTTTCTCCCAAAGGAAGTAATTTAAAAAATTACAAAATATTTAGCAAGTTCTAAACTGTATGCTGGATCAATAAAACATGTATTAAATTTCTCAGAAGATATAAAAGTTAGAATGGAAGCCTGAGGAGAAAATTCACGGGTCAGTTCATAATTTAATAGTCTTTTTTTTGTACTTTTTTTTTATGAGGAAGATTCACTCCGAGCTCACATCCATTGCCAATCCTCCTCTTTTTTTGCTTGAGGAAGATTAGCCCTGAGCTACCATGTGTACCAGTCTTCCTCTATTTTGTATATGGGATGCCTCATCAGCATGGCTGATGAGTGGAGTAAGTCCATGCCTGGGATCAGAACCCACAAACCTGGCCGCCAAAGCGGAGCACGTGGAACTTTAATCACTTGGCCACTGGGCCGGCCTCCTTTAGTACTCTTTTAAAATGAATATCACTGGACATTCTTAGCTCAATATTAGTAATAAGCATAATAGCTAACATTCATTGGGTGATTATTAATGTGACAGGCACATATTATCTCACTTTATCTTCCCAACATTCTGCTCTTCAGCTGGTACTAGTACTTCAAATTTAAAGATAAGAAATGGATGACTGAAGCTTAAAAACTGAAGGAAGTTGCCAAAGATCCCAGAGCTAGTAAATGGTAGATTAGGGATTGTAGTTGGAAATACATGTGATTGGAAAAACCTAAGCAGGTTTCCTTTCTTTCGCAGGGGTGGAGTCCTGGGATGGGGGTAAGGGGATCAGAGATTAAAGGTGCAATTGGCCAGAAGACCAGAATTCAAACTGTATTTTTATTTGTAGATTTTTTCCCCCTCAAATATTTACACTATGTATAGGGAACTAATTTGAATATTAGCATGATGGTAAGTGTGTGGTTTGTACTGTTATATAGAGAACCGAGTAAATTACCATATTCATGTATATAATTGTATAGGGAGCTATGCTTGGGAAAATAATTGTAACAAGCAATTGTTAACATCTGTAAGCTTCCAGAAAGTGATCATTTTAATAGTAGAAATAGTTATCTATATTCGTATATAGGGCAAATGTTATTACAATGGCCTTTAAGGGATTGAGTCAGGCTTTTGTACTGTAGTTTTTGTATTGAGAAAAAAATATATACGTGTCCCATGTATTTACATGTTTGCTTTTGGATTTTTTAAATTCTATATTCCAAAATCCAAAATCTGATTTTCTGGTTGAAATTCAAATTTTATCTTAGTTCATGATTTCTTTAAAAATCTAAGTGAGGGGCCTGCCCCATGCCTGAGTGGTTAACTTTGCATGCTCCCCTTCGGCGGCCCAGGGTTTCGCCGTTTCGGATCCTGGGCACGGACATGGCACCGCTCATCAAGCCATTCTGAGGAGGCATCCCACATGCCACAACTAGAAGGACCCACAACTAAAAATACACAACTATGTACCAGGGGGCTTTGGGGAGACAAAGGAAAATTAAAATCTTCAAAAAAAAAATCTAAGTGAGAATTGTAAATACCCTCAGTGAAGTGTTGATGCTTAGTTGAATGCTTAGAGGTCAACTAGTTTAATACATTCCTTTTATACTGAGGAAACTAGAGCCTAGAGAACTTTTAAATGACTTGCCCAAAGTCACACAGATGCAATATACCAGGTGTCCTGATTTCCAATTAAGTGTTCCTTCCACTGTACCACATTGCCAAATTATGTTTAATAATTGCTATATGTAGAGTTATAGATGCTCTCAGCTAACTTTAGGAAACCAGTGTTAGGAGACTACTGATAGAAGACAGAACAAACTGATTACTTGTTTCCCTTCCTTCTTATACTTCCTACTTAGGATAAGTACATTTGGATAATTTATTCAAAATCGTCCTATATTCGGTTTATTATATTACTGTTTCATTTTTCTGTGTCCGGCTGCATTGCTGGCCCATTTTAATAAATGTTTTTGTGTCTTAAAAAAAGTGGATGGCTACGACTCTGTTGTAATACATAATATTCTTAAGAAATACATGCAGATTTGAAGGTAAGTCAATGATGTAGTTTTTTTCATTGAGTTGACTTTCTGCAGCAGTCCCTCATCTGTATAGATTTTAGCAGGAATAGCACATGGTTGTGAATGAGATTCTTGTATTTTCTAACACCTTTTAACTAAGTGGGTTGGGTGCCCGTGTTTTTTGTGTGCATTATTTTTGAGGCATTGAGATGTTTTTCCAGGAAGGGTCTAGAGCAAGAGAATGAGAGGAGAGGAAGAACCTTGAGAGCAGAGAATGAAACTTCTCCACCAAAAGGGTTGAAAACTGAAAAAGTAGTTGAGGATGTGTAAAGAAGATAAGGGCCTAAAAGTATTCCTTAACTCTCACCCTCCACGGGAGAGCCTGAAGAACTTTTCTTTGATACAGATACCCTCTGGAAAGGTTCTATCCATTTACACTACTCCAGGGATGAGTGGGAGAAAGTATTAGTTTCCCAGCGCTTACAGTAGCAATAGTAAACAGACATTGAACAAACCAAAAACAATTTATTCTACATGATAGGTGAAAAGTTAGATCTCATTTTAAATTTCCATTTCTTTGATTTCCTGTGAAGTTGAATATTTTCCCATATTTAGTATTTTTCTTTCTTTTTTTTTATTTAAAGATTTTATTTTTTTCCTTTTTCTCCCCAAAGCCCCCCAGTACATAGTTGTGTATTCTTCGTTGTGGGTCCTTCTAGTTGTGGCATGTGGGACGCTGCCTCAGCGTGGCCTGACGAGCAGTGCCACGTCTGCGCCCAGGACTCAAACCAACGAAACACTGGGCTGTCTACAGGGGAGCGCGCGAACTTAACCACTGGGCCACGGGGCCAGCCCCAGTATTTTTCTTTCTTGACTTCCCTGGTTGTCTTTTTTTAAAACACTTAAAAATTTTATAAATATTTAAATTGTATGCTTAATTTAAAGAAAGAGAAAAAAACAGTCTTTTAAAAAAATAATACTGTATTTAGAGGCTAAGAAGCAAAGATTCCCTTCTGTTTTGTTTTTTTTTCCCTTTTTCTCCCAAAGCCCCCTGGTAAGTAGTTGTATATTTTTAGTTGTGGGTCCTTCCAGTTGTGCTATATGGGACGCTGCCTCAGCATGGCTTAATGAGCGGTGCCATGTCCGCGCCCAGGATCCGAACTGGCGAAACCCTGGGCCGCTGAAGCAGAGCGAGTGAACTTAACCACTCTGCCACAGGGCTGGCCCCTCCCCTGTTTGATGGGTTTTCTTCTAGTCTTTTTTCTATGCAATATATGCAGTTTCTATTTATAATCTATATATCTATGTGTAACGTTTTAAAATCAGTGGAATGATAATATATTTTTTCTCTACCTCTTTTTTTAAAACTTAGCAATGTGCCTTTGAGATCTCATCCTGTCAGTACATACTTTTTAACAGCTGATTGTATTTCAGTTTGAATTACTGTAATTTATTTAACAGTTCCTTTATTGATTAACATCTAAGTTGTCTCAGTTTTTGCAAATTACTAACAACACTCAAATGAACATCAGTTATTCTTGTCTCTTGTGCAAATATTCTAGAATACCGCTAGAATAGGTGCCTAGAATTGTTGCTTAAAGGGTATGCATATTTTCAGCTTTGAAAGATACTGCCAATCTGCCCTTCAGATCGTCTGTGTATCATTCTGCATTGCACCAGCACTTATGAAAGTGCCTATATCCTTACATACTTGCCAACACTTGATATTATCAATCTTGTACATTTTTACTAATATAATGGGCAAAAAATTTTGTTTTAATTTGCAGTTGCCAGATTACTTGTGAGTTTGAACATCTTTTATTTCTTTATTGGCTGTTTATATTTCTGGGAAATTGCTTATTCTGTTCTTTGCCTATTTTTTAACTGGGTTGTTTTATTTTTTAAAGATTTTTTTTTAAAGATTTTATTTTTCCTTTTTCTCCCCAAAGCCCCCCGGTACATAGTTGTATAGTTTTAGTTGTGGGTCCTTCTAGTTGTGTCATGTGGGACGCCGCCTCAGTATGGCTTGATGAGCGGTGCCATGTCTGCACCCAGGATCCGAACTGAGGAAACCCTGGGACACCGAGCGGAGCGCATGAACTTAACCACTCGGCCACGGGGCCCGCCCTAAAGATTTTATTATTATTATTTGTCTCTCCCCAAAGCCCTCAGGTACATAGTTGTATATTCTTAGTTGTGTGTCCTTCTACTTGTGGCATGTGGGATGCTGCCTCAGCATGGCCTGATGAGCGGTGCCATGTCCATGCCCGGGGTCTGAACCAGTGAAACCCTGGGCTGCCAAAGCAGAGCGTGTGAACTTAACCGCTCAGCCATGGGGCCGGCCCCTGGGTTGTTTTCTTTCACCTGTTGATTAACAAGAACTCTTTATATGTATGTAGATACACTACAACTCTGTGTTTTTAAAATATATTGCACATATTTTCTTCAGTCTGTTGCATTATCTATACTGTCTGTTGGTGTACTAAAATTTTTATATTTCATCTAGTCATATCTATCTTTTTCTTCATGGCTTCTGGACTTTGAGACTTGCTTAAGAAGTCTCTCCCCGTCCCAAAATTATAAAAATATTTTACTATAACACTTTACTAGCTAAAAAATATTTAGCTCTTTAACCAATCTGGAATTTATTTTTGTAAGTTTTATGAGGTAATTTTTCCTCCAAAAATATATAATTGATTCAACCCTTTTTATTGAATATCCTATTTTTTCTTCACTAATGTGAAATCTTATCTTTATCATGCTCTAAATTGCGATATATACATATGAATGTGTGTTTGTTCCTGACTCTGTTCTTTTCAGTTGATCTGTCTGTTTATTTCTGGGCCAATACCACTCAGTTTTGATTATTGCTAATTTATGGTATGTTTAAAGGTCAGGTCCCCTCTCAGTCTTAGAATATGTATAAGAACGGATTTTTTTTTCTTTTGGGTTTTATTACAAACAAAAATTATTTTAGAATTGTAATTGGGATCGATTGCAACAAATAGAAAGATTACTTTGTGAGAGAATTTATATCTTTATATTATTGAGTGAGATTTCTCATTTAGAAATAGGATAGTTTCTTTATTCAGGTTTGAAAAAATCTTTTAGAAACGTTTATAGTTCTCTTCATATTGGTCTTGTGTATGTCTAATTTCTAGGTATTTTATAGTTATTTAAAGTTGCTATGGTAATTGGGATCTTTTACTTCATGACATTTAAAAAACTGGTTATTGCTGACATGTAGGAAAGCTATTGATTCTTCTATGTTGATCTTGAATTGGATTATCTTACTAAATACTTTTATTAAATATTATTTTTCATTTGATTCTTTTGGATTTTCTAGATAGTCATGTTTTCTGGCTGTTCATATTTTTGCCAATTTTCATTTTGGCATATACAATTTTTTCTTATTTGACATGTTTTAAAGCTCTTTATAGTAAAAATGTTAATCCTTTATCTTAAAGTTTGCAATTTTTTTTAGTTTGCCATTTGTTTTTATGGGAAGCCTCTTCATCATCAGTGAGTAAAACACTAGAATGGGCTATTGCAATGCTTTGAAGTTATCTTTTTTTTTAAATTTTTTTCCTTTTTCTCCCCAGAGCCCCCTGGTACATAGTTGTATATTCTTCATCATGGGTCCATCTAGTTTTGGCATGTGGGATGCTGCCTCAGCGTGGTTTGATGAACAGTGCCACGTCCACGCCCAGGATTCGAACCAACGAAACACTGGGCCGCTTGCAGCAGAGCGCGAGAACTTAACCACTCAGCCACGGGGCCAGCCCCTGAAGTTATCTTGACACTAGGAAAATTCTAAGAGGGTTAGAATTCTTTAAACAAGTCTGGTGGCTAAAACTGTGAATTAAAATGAGGGATACAAATGTGATTTGGTTATAAAATTCAGAAACTCATTTAATCTTATTTATAGTGATGTGCCATCTGAGTTAAAGGAGTTGAATTTAAAGTTGGGGAGAAGATAGCTGAATAAAATTGATCAGATTGCAAATCCACAACAGAATATATAGATAATAACTATATCTAGTATTTAATGATACATATAGAATAAACTGGTTTTTCTGATTATTCTTACGCTTGGGGAAAAACAAAGTTCTTTAGGAGCAATATACCCTCCACAGCTCTCTTATGAAGGGAAACCCTGACATGTGGACATTCCTGAATTTAGCATTGAGAAGGAGGTTGGCATAGTACAAAGAACATGGGCATTGGAATCAAACAAACCTGGTTCCTGTTTTAGTTGTCAGTTACTAGCATTGTGATCTTTAGCTCATTAAGTCATATCTTCCTCTGTCTAATAGGATATTCAAATATAGTAGCTATTATTAATTTTCAAACTATGATATATCATACCGAATAACATCATCGATTGCTCAGAATTCATATTGCCTTAGAGCTCCATTACATGGTGCAAATATTTGATGAAAGAGAAAGGCATGCTATAAGTTAAGGAGTCTGAATTCATATGTTTGCTGCTGAGCCATCAGTAATGTGGATCCGGTCAGATTAGGGGTTAGGAGAACCAAGAATCTAGGATTAGGACCACCTAAAACATGTTAGAAATGCAGAATTAGAATCTTCATTTTAACAAGATACCCAGATGATTCATATACACCTTAACGTCCGAGAAGCAGTGATCTAATGTGCAGTATCTAAAGGAATGTGGTAACTTCAAGCTCAAAAAGTTCAACTTAGCAGTTGGAACAAAGCAGCAGGAGTTGAGATGATAGGAGTCACAGAAAATTAGACAAATAATCACCTTGTGCTTCCAAATGACTCGTTTATTCACTGTAAGACCCTCTCAACAAGCTGGGGGATACAAGGAACATCTCCCAGGAGAAAGGGCTGGCAAGATCCTAGTTGGGTATCTGGTCACCAGCCAAGGGGTTTGGCGTCAAGTATGGACATTTTAACTGTGTTAATTCTTCCAATCCAAGAGCACAGAATATCTTTCCATTTCTTTGTGTCTTCTGGGGTTTGGCATCAAGAACAACAGCTTTAGTTGCTGCAGGAATCAAGACTAGCTGTGGTGTTAAATACAGAGGCCACTAGCCATATGTGGCTATTAAAATTAAAGTTATGTAAAGGTAAAAATTCAGTTCCTCAGTTGTACTATCCTCATTTAAAGTACACAGTAGTCACATGTGGCTACTATATTGGACAGATATCAAACATTTCCATCAGTCCGAAAAGTTCTATTGGACAGCACTGAGGAATAGGCAGAGACACCAAGATAGAATGTCTGCCTTAAAGGCTGTGTTATAACGGCCAAGTATAGAAGGTGGGAAAAATCCATGACGTGCTGGTCACACATGTACCTCCCCACCCCATTCCAGATCCTTTCCATTGCTGATAGCTGCTGATACATTCCCTGTCCTGTTTAGGTTTGGATGGGTCTGCAAGTGAAAGGCATCAACTAAAAGGAAAGGGAAGGCACAGGCTGACGAGGAAAACATTCTGGGAACTGTGAGTGTTAAGTAAAGAGATTTTCCAGGCATAAAAGAAATTGTTGAGCATTGGGAAGAGTAGCCAAGGTTGGGTATGGAGTTGGGAAAATAATATGAAATACTGAAAGGAACATTTAGCTGCTAGAGAAACAATATTGCTTCTAGAAGAAACAATACTGAAAATGAATTCCAATGTCCAGGTTAATGCCGAGCCACTCACCAACTTGATCATGTCTTCACTAAAGTTTTTAAGTTGGTCTGTAAATATTAAAAACATGGGTGCTGGCCCGGTGGTGCAGCAGTTAAGTTCGCATGTTCTGCTTCAGCGGCCTGGGGTTCGCCAGTTCGGATCCCGGGTGCGGACACGGCACCGCTTGGCAAGCCATGCTGTGATAGGCATCCCACATATAAAGTAGAGGAAGATGGGCGCGGATGTTAGCTCAGGGCCAGTCTTCCTCAGCAAAAAGAGGAGGATTAGCAGCAGATGTTAGCTCAGGACTAATCTTCCTCAAAAAAAAAAGCACACTTTTTTTATGTTTAGTGAGAATTGGTGGGAAAGTGGAATTCACTTTGAGCTTCACTTTTCAGTCATTCTCCCCCACAGAATACATCTATGGAAAAGGCTTATCCAAATTCTATTTAGTTTTGTTTTGGGGACAGTGGTGTATAATAAATTTGTGAATTATTTCTTTCTCTCTTTCTTTATTGATGGTTTATATCAGACACATACATGAATATTTATGTAATTGTAGTATGTACAAAAATGTTTTTAGGGTCTGGCCTAGTGACATAGTGGTTAAGTTTGTGCACTCTGCTTCAGTGGCCCAGGATTTGCTAGTTCGGATCCCCGGTGCCGACCTGCACACTGCTTATCAAGCCATGCTGTGGCAGGTGTCCCACATATAAAGTAGAGGAAGATGGGCACGGATGTTAGCTCAGGGCCAATCTTTCTCAAGAAAAAAAAATGTTTTTAATCTTCTATTACTCTTCTGGAGTGTTTCTTATTTCTTTCAGTTTGGCTATATAAATGTTCGTTATAGACCAGTGGCTTTTAAGAAAAAGCTATTACATTAATTACTTAGCTTTTTGCAAAAAGGAAATATAGCCCTGTCGTTGCTGGTATTGCAACTAATGAACTTTTCTGAAATCCATGGTTCAGTATTTTAGCGCTTTCTGTTAACAATACCTTTCTGTACTATGCTGAAAGTAGAAAACATGTTCTACAAAATACATTTTTCAAATAGCATTTGAGTTTTTGCATGAAAACAAAAGCTGAGGATAAGACTATATTGGACTCTTGCAAAATATATTTTTCTTGGTCTTATTTTGACCTGTGTGTAGGTTCATTGTTTCCTAAGACATGAAAGTAGGTTTTTAGTATAAAGCTGGCAGGAAGTCAATGACTTGTTTGCAATTCCCAGAAGAAAAAATTTTTGTTTGCTCCTAAGAAGAAATTTCTGAATAAGTATCTTTTAGATAACGTAGTAGTTTCATAGTCAGGCTTGTAGCAAAATTCATTCACTATAAAACAGAACTTTCTTGGGGCTGGCCCTGTGGCTGAATGGTTAAGTTCACACGCTCTGCTTCAGCAGCTCAGGGTTTTGCCAGTTCGAATCCTGGGCATGGACATGGCACTGCTCATCAAGCCATGCTGAGGTGGCATCCCACATGCCACAACTAGAAGGACCCACAGCTACAAATACACAACTATATACCGGGGGGCTTTGGGGAGAAAAAGGAAAAATAAGATCTTTAAAAAACAACAACAACAGAACTTTCTCCTTGTTTGTGTACCATTGTCTTATTTCTGACCTGGGCTCAGCTCTTGCTTCTCTGTGCAGATCCATTTCCTTTGTTGGTACATCCTGTCCTGGATGTTGACCCCCAGTGAAAGCTTTATAGTGGCAAAAGAAAGTAAGTTTCTTGATCCTCTTTTGCCATTTCTTTCAGCCTCTTATTTATCTTTACTCATGGTCATTGAAGACAAGAAAGGTGCTTGTGAACAACTGAGAATTCCATCATGTGTTCCTTCAGTGTTGGGGAACCTCAGAGGGAGGGAATATCATTTTAGTCTTGGGTTTTCATTCTTCCTGGAGCCTCCAGCTCTAAGGAAACTTCTAGTTATTTCACAGAATTGAAATAAGAAACTTTGTATTTACAAAGGTAAATTTTAGACACCTCAGAGCTTTAGCATATTTACTGATATTGAGAATACCATTTATATTATTCATGCTTTATCAATCAAGACCAATGTTTAAACCACAAATTGCCACATAGCAGCTTATTTTGAGTAGGAAATCTGTATGAACCAAACTCTGGCCATGATTTTAATTGGGCAAAGTAAAGAAATCTGATTTAGAGTTGTCTTTTCCTATGCCTCCTCTAAAAATCCATGAAAAGAAATAATAACTCCCTTTCTACATTCAGTTTGCAGTCCTTATTCCACAATGACTTTTATCCTTTTTATTCCTCCTTTCAATGGATAGTTACTAAGCACCTGTTTTTAAAATAACAGTTTTATTGAGATATAATTCATATACCATACACTTTACCCATTTAAAATGTACAATTCAAAAGTTTTTAGTGTATTTACAGTTGTTACAATTGTCACTACAATCAATCTTATTACATTTTTGTCACCCCGAAAAGAAATTGTATATCCATTAGCAGTCACCCACTAGTTCCACTCCAAACTCTAGCTCTTGGCAACCACTAATGTACTTCTCTCTCTTTAGATTTCTCTGTTCTGGACATTTCATATAAATGGAATCATAAAATATCAATATGTGGTCTTTTGTGACTGGCTTCTTTCACTTGGCATAATATTTTCAAGGTTCAACTATGTTGTGGTATGTGTCAATATTTCATTCCTTTTTACGGCCAAAAAATATTTCATATTCCACTGTATGAATATAACACATTTTATGTATCCATTCGTGCATTGATAGGCATTTGGATTGTTTCCACTTTTTGGCTATTATAGATGAGGAAAATCAAGTGCTTAGCCTGCAAATAAGGATACTAAGGGTTGTGCAAATCCAGAATTTAAGGAGGCACTCACTCTCAGGGTCAATCAAGTGATGCTGTGTATGCACAATCCTGAGAGTGCGTGCCTCTTTAAGTTTTGCACCTGGGAGCCTTATGTGTCCCACCATAGTCCTGCCTGTGTATTGGCTCTAATAATACTCTCCTTGAGCTCCAGTAAAGACCAGCGACTTTTGAAAACTGAGTAAAACGGTACACTTTGCTCTTTTTCACTTTCCTGTTGATCTTCCATTGATTATCAAAGACTGACCAGTGATTCTGGCTTTATTTCTAGTTAGATTCCCACTATTTTATTCTTTCAGCCGGTCTAAATTACTTTCTATTCCCTAAACAAATCAAAAGTTTTCCCTTTATCCTGACTTCACCTGTGCCGTTTTTCATTTGGAACTGATAGAATGAACAAAATCTGTTTGTGTTGGCATTGATCAAAGTGAACCAACTGTTTGAGCCTATGGCACTAATCTTGTTCATACTGTAGTTCCCAAGTATTAGAAGTAGATTGCTTTCTCTCTGGATCACAGATATTTTCCAGGAAACTAGTTAGGAACTTTCTAAGTAAATTTCTTACTCAGAGTGCTGAAAGACATAAGTGTCCCTAGTCAGGACAAATTCCATAGTTATTGGTTCAAATTGTTCTTTTTCTTACCATTTCCTCAAAGTGCTTTGCTCAGCTGTTGCCTAGCAGTGCCCAAGGGGATTACTAACATTATGCAGCTGATTTGTTTGTGCCAACCTCAGAGAGAAAGCCACGCAAATCTGAAGCTATTAAAAAATAAAATCAGGGCCAGCCCGGTGGCACAGCAGTTAAGTTTGCACGTTCTGCTTCTTGGTGGCCCGGGGTTCGCCGGTTCAGATCCCAGGTATGGACATGGGACCGCTTGGCACGCCATGCTGTGGTAGGTGTCCCACATATAAAGTAGAGGAAGATGGGCACAGATGTTAGCTCAGGGCCAGTCTTTCTCAGCAAAAAGAGGAGGATTGGTGGCAGATGTTAGCTCAGGGCTAATCTTCTTCAAAAAACAAATAATTAAACATACATAAAATGCCATAGATGATGAGTTTTTGGCTCTTTTAAATGCATATACGTCTTGTCCCTTATAGTCTCAATATAGTTATGTAATTTGGGGGGTTAAATCATTTTATGTTATACAAATATTGAACCTGAGCTGCATAATGTACAGTGATTATAATTCTTTTCTTATACAACTTTTTATTTTCCTTAGGCATAATAATTGCCTTGCTTTTTTCATTTGCTCAGCTTTTAAAGTTCTGATCATTAAATCATTCCCAGACTCTTAGCCAGGCCCATAAAACTCTGCTCCGTTCTTCAAATCCAGCAGATAATTTATCAGTCTTTTTTTTTTTTCACCCTTTAGAGACCTACCTTGTATGTCCTTCTACATTCTGCTCTAGTATGGCTTGATTGTTACCTAGGCCTGCTCTATATCTGTCAACCTGGGATTGTCTCTCTCTGTCATCCTGGGAACTCTGTTTCCTGAATTACATGTCATCTTCTTTCTTGGTTTACTCCCTCATTTTCATGAAGTACATATCCTCTAGAAGCTTTCTGAGAGTTAACATTTACAGGGGATAAAATTTTTGAAACCTTGCATATATTAAAATGTTTTTATTTTGCCCTCAAAATTAAATAATACTGTATTTGGGAATAGAATTTTTTGTTGAAATCCTTTTCTCTTCTAATTTTGAAGATATTGTTATTTTCTTTCTTCCTGTGTTGCTGATGAAAAGTCTGATGTGATTCTTTGTATTTTATTTTTATAAGAACAAATGGTAGTTTATTAATAAATAAATAAAGATATGTAATTTCTAGTAAAACAGAGACTGAGTGACATTTGCAATGCATACATTTACTTCAGAATTCTACAGAAAATATAGTGTTTTCATATGGCCTGATTCTTGTCTAGGAGTTGGGATCTGACCAGTGAAGTGATCCATCATTCTTTTTTAAAAATATTTTTTTTTTGTTAAATATACGTAACATAAAGCGTACCATTTTAGCCATTTTTAAGTGTATAGTTCAGTGGTATTAACTACATTTACATTGTTGTGCGATCTGACGCTGTTTCTGATTTCCATTCCTTTGTATAGTTCTTTTTTTTTCCTCTTTCTAGAAACTTACAGAATTTTCTCTTTATCCCTAGTGTTCTGCAGTTATCTGTGCTTAGTGTGGGTTTTTTAAATTTGTTGTGCTGGGGACTTTGTGGTTCTTTTAAACTTGAAAACTTATGATCTTAAAATCTGGGATACTTTTTGTATTTTTTCTCAGATTCTTTCCTCTTCTCTTTTTCTGGAAAGCCTGGACAGATTCTCTGATTTTTAAATCTGTTATCTTTTCTCTGCTATTTCTGTCTTTTAATTTTGCTTTTTGGGGGATTTCCTTACATTTTTTTTTCTGCTTTTTCTCCCCAAGTCCGCCCAGAACATAGTTGTATATTTTAGTTGTGAGTCCTTCTAGTTGTGGCATGCAGGACGCTGCCTCAGTGTGGCCTGACGAGTGGTGCTGTGTCTGCGCCCAGGATCTGAACCAGCGAAACCCTGGGATGCCAAAGCAGAGCGCGAGAACTTAACCACTCAGCCACAGGCCGGCCCCAGGACTTCCTTAAATTTGTCTTTCAAACCTTCTATTGAATTTTTAATTTCTTGTTTTATAGATGCAAAATCTTACCTGTCTGAGAAATACGTTTTATATTTTCGTTTTCTTGGATTCCCTGGATTGTCTGTTTCCTTCCAGCTTTCTCTCTCTCCCTCTCTCTCTCTTTTTTTTTTCTGTTTGAGGTACCATCAGCTGTCAGTATCTATAGGTATTCTTTTGGACTGGTCAATTTTCCCAGATGGAAATCCTCCAATCTCCTGCCTGGAGAGTATAGAGTCTGACTGCCAGTGGTTTGGTGCTGAGAGGGAGAAGGGGGACTGGGGATCTCCCCATTTAGTATATAGACTTTTACTTAATCTCCCCATTCTTTTTCAAGTTTTCACTTTTTATTACAGTAAAAGTTTTCTATTTTAAATAAGGCATCTCACCCAATTTAGTTGTGCCTGGTGTCCCAGAATTATACCGTCTCTGGCTCTTACTCTTCAGAAAGTAGCCTACATTCTTCAGCTGTAGTGGGAGGGCATTTGCCTGGCTGTATTGGGTTGAAAGAGAGAATCTGAAGCATCTAACTGCTTCTTAAACTCATTTTTTAATTGCTGTTCCATTTTTAAGTCCCATCTTAAAATTCCACCTGCAATGGTTTCCAATTCCTGAGCCTTTCCTGGGTTCTGTAGTGGGAGTATGAATGCTTCTGGTTGCCACCATTTACCTTCCAGTTCTTTCTCTGGTATGTTAATCAACTACCACATATTCATCTGCTTTTGTTTCCAAAATTTTGTGTAAAATCTACCTCTGCAGTCTTTTCCCAAGTGATATTAGTGTCTTTGTTATTCATTGTGAGTCCTTCCAGCCACACTGAGTTTATGCTAACCAGGTGACTCCTAGTGTACTCCTGGATAATTTCAAGATAGGGGCTGGTCATGCTGGAAAGACCAACCATGTGATTAGAGGGTTGGGGCTTTGAGCCACGTGATATCAGCCTGACCTCTGGGAAGTAGAGGGAGGCTGGAGACAGAGTTCAGTCACATAGCAATGATCCAATCATTCGTGTCTACATAATGAAGCCCCAGTAAAAACTCTGAACATTGGCAGTCAGTGAGCTTCCCTGGTTGGTGATACACATTGATGTGCTGGGAGGGTGACACATCCTAAGGACACAGAAGCTTTGCTTTTAGGGCCCTCCAGACTTTGCCCTATGCATTTCTCCCTTTTGCTGGTTCAGATTTATAAATTTTTGCTATAATAAAACTGGAATTGTGCGTACTACACATATCACTTGGGAAATTCCAAAAGTTTAGAGGCTTTCCTCCCAGGAACCAGGGACAAAGACAAGTCAAATTCTTTACTATACAATAGTGTTGAAACCCAATTCAGATATGACTTTTTCTAGAAAGCCTTTAAAAAAATCCCAAGAGACTTTGTTCATATTTCTGTTATAGTTTTTCTTTCTCCCTCATTAGATGCTGAACACTTTGAATGTCCCCTGATTTTAGTCATCTTTGCATCTCAAATATTAGCACTGTGGCTGTCTGGCTTACAGTAGATGCTCAGTAAGTATTTAATACATTAAGATATTTAAGATATAACTCATGAGTAGGTGGGAAGTACAGTGTAGAACTGTCTTATCAGACTTGTTTTAAGATCAAATAGAATCAATGGTCTTGCTTCATTCCGTCTTGTTCCATCCATCCTCATGTGCTCTTCTTTAAATATTTTTATTTTATGTGGACATAAAATTTACAAAAGAAATAAAAAGGATGTTTTGCTTTTTAAAATAATTTAACAATCCTTTAAATAGCAACCTTTTCTAATGCATTTAAAATATACCAAATTTCCACTTACACACAGATGGTAGGGACTGCGTTATTATATAATCACATAAACGTTCTCAGGCCTAACCTCTTGGAACCTTAGAGACTCTTTATAGTTCCTTCTTCTGATTCTAAGGGTGAATAGGTTCTAATGCCATCTTGTTTGTCTTGTCTGTGCAAAGGAAATAGTGAGTACTTAATAAAAATGTAGTAGTATTCCCTAAACCATTTTCTTTGTGTTAAGATTTAAAAAAAATATTCTGGATATTTTTATCATGATTTGGGCTAGTTCCTATGAAACCATATTTCACTGGAATGTATCCTTTTTGGAGTAGTAGATACACCAGAAGTTATTTGATGTGATTTGTTTTTCCTTTGTTATGTAATTTTCCCACTTGTATGTGATTTTGTACTACTGATTTTTATTAAGTTCCTATCTTTTCTGTAAACTTTAAAGTAGGTTTTATTTTTAAAAACAGTTTTAGACTTACAGAAAAATTGAGATGATGGCACAGAGAGTTCCCATATACTTCCTCACTTAGTTTCCCTTACTATTAAGCATCTTAAATTAGGGTACATTTATTGCTATTAGTGAACCAGTGTTGATGCATGATTATTAACTGAAGTTCAGATTTCCTCAGGTTTTACCTAATGTCCTTTCTTTGTTCCAGGATTCCATCTGGGATACTACATTACATTTGCTCATAATGTCTCCTTTGGCTCCTCTGGGCTGTGACAGTTTCTCAGTTTTGATGACTTTGACAGTTTTGAGGAGTATTGGTCAAGTATTTTGTAGGTTGCCCCTCCATTGGAATTTATCTGATGGTTTTTCTTATGATTAGACTGGGGTTATGGGTTTTTGGGTGGAAGATCACAGAGATACAGTGTCATTCTCATCACATCATGTCAAGGATACATATTATCAACATGATTTCTCCTTGTTGATAATAACCTTGATCACCTGGCTGAGGTTGTCAGGTTTCTCCACTGAAGTTACTCTTCCCCTTCCCCATTTCCATACTGTACTCTCTGGAGGGAAGTCTCTATGCGCGGTCCTCCCTTAAGTAGTGGGATTTATGCTCCTCATCTTTGCAGGTGGAGTATCTGTATAAATTATTTGGAATTCTTTTGCAAGGGAGATTTGTTCTTCCCCATTTATTTATTCTTTTCTTTATATCAGTATGGACTCATAGATATTTATTTTATACTTTAGGTTATAATCAAACATTATTTTTTTGCTCAAATTGTTTCAGATTTAGCCATTGGGAGCTCCTTTGGTTGTCTCCTGTGTCCTTTGACATGCCTCCATCAATTCAGGATTTTTGTTTTGTTTTGTTTTGAGTATTTCCTTACTTTCTGACATTACAAGATTCTCCAGGCTCATCTTGTATATTTTCTGTCCCAGTCCTAGAATCAGCCATTTCTCCAAGGAACCTTCCTTCCTTTTATTGAAGAGTGATATTAGAAAGTAGGATCTCGGGGAAGCCCGGTGGCGCAGTGGTTCAGTGTGCACGTTCTGCTTCTCAGCGGCCCAGGGTTCCCCGGTTCGGATCGCTGGTGCGGACATGGCACCGCTTGGCAAAAGTGATGCTGTGGTAGGCGTCCCGTGTGTAAAGTAGAGGAAGATGGGCATGGATGTGAGCTCAGGGCCAGTCTTCCTCAGCAAAAAGAGGAGGACTGGCAGTAGTTCGCTCAGGGCTAATCTTCCTAAAAAAAAAAGAAACTAGGATCTCTGCTCTAGGTGTGCTTGTTGCAACGGGGGTGTCATTGATTCTAAGTACTTTTCAGCTGACAGAGCAAGTAAATATACATGTGTATACATATACACATATCTATAAATATTTCTAGATGTAACATCTGTATCTTCATTAAGCTGAACACAAGTTCATATTCCAACTCTAATCCATTACCACATTGATCATTTTAGCTTTTTCCCTGGCTTATCTGTAACCTCCCATTCCGAAAGTCAGAAACCTTCCACCATCTGCCATTCATTTACTTAATTGTTCAATTCCAGTATACATGTATAGTGGTTTCAGAATTGTTAAGCTGTACACCTGTGGGAAATAGCTTTACTAGCTGGAGTATGGTGCTAATATAAAGTTTCTTGTGTCTTTAGTCTTAACAGATTCCAGTCATCTCGAAAGTTACTTAGGTCAGTACCTTTATCCACTACCCCCTTCAGTGAAGTTGTTTCATACGTTTGTATCTTTTTATTATGGGAAATGTCAAATTATACAAAAGTGGGGCCGGCTGGTGGTGCAGTGGTTAAGTTCACATGTTCTGCTCCTGCAGCCCGGGGTTCACCGGTTCGGATCCCGGGTGCAGACATGGCACTGCTTGGCAAGCTCGTGCTGTGGCAAGTGTCCCACATATAAAGTAGAGGAAGATGGGCGTGGGTGTTAGCTCAGGGCCAGTCTTCCTTAGCAAAAAGAGGAGGATTGGCAACAGATGTTAGCTCAGGGCTAATCTTCCTCGAAAAAAAAAAGACTTATACAAAAGTAAGGAGAAGAGTGTAATGAACCCACATGTACCCATCACCAGCTTCATGAATTATTAAATACGTGATCAATCGTGTTTCATCTATACTCCCCTCTAGTCAACCCATAATTATTTTGAAGTAAATCCTATATATATTATTCATCTGTAAATATTCCCAAATGAGACCTACCATAATTTAACCAGTCCATTATTGACAGACACTTAGTTTTTATTTATTACAAACAGTACAGCTATAAATATCCTTGTACATTTATCTGTGCAAACTATAGGATAAATTTCTAGAAGTTGAATTGTTGAAATAAAAGGTATAAGACATTTAAAATTGAAAAATGCTGCCAAATTTATTTTATTCCTATCAAGAGTAAATGAGAATTTACCCTTCTCCACACCCTCACCTATACTGGTTTTATCCAATTTTTAAATATTTGGCAGTCTGAGATATGAAAAATGGTATGGATTTTTCTTTTGCATTTCTTTAATATGAATGAAATAGGACATTTTTTCTATCTTTATTGGTCATCTATTTTTTCTTTCTGTGAACTGCACATTTACATTTTTTCCTTTCTTTATGAGGATTTAATTTTTTTGTGAGGAAGATTTGCCCTGACCCAACATCCGTTGCCAATCCTCCTCTTTTTTTTTGCTTGAGGAAGATTAGCCCTGAGCTGATATCTATGCCAGTGTTCCCCTACTTTGTCCGTGGGGTGCCTCCACAGCATGGTTGATGAGTGGACTAGATCTGCACCTGGAATCTGAACCCTGCAAAGCCTGGGTTGCCAAAGTGGAGCATGTGCAACTTTAACCACTTGGCCACAGGGCTGGCCCCTAAATTGTTTGCTTGTTTAAGAAAAGAAATTAAATTGGCACAAAGGGCCAATTTCCTTTCCCAAACTGTTAATGCTATGCTGTCATGTCTCTCTTTTCCCCTATTCCCAGTTCAGATCACCAACTCAGGAGTGGTGCTTAAATCTTTTTAATAAAGGTAAATACCTGCCCATTTTTTTCCTTTCCTTCAGACCCCTTTTCACTCATCAAAGGTTCATTAACTCTCTGTTTTCTGTGCACCCTGGGTACAGTCAGATTGTCAAACAAATGGTTTTAAATCAGCTTCTGAGTGAGTACTCTAGGGAAACATGCCCAAAAAGCAACAGGAAGGATGTCTATAGGCACGTGGGGGGAATGTTTGTAATTCGTTAGCAAAGAGTGTGCGCAGCAACTACTACTTCAGTCTGCCCTGTTTATCTGTTCTGTCTTTCCACCCAGACACCAAACAGGTACTGTGACTTTTGCTGCTGTGCTATTTTGGTGGCATTTTCAGCCTTATTTTTTTCAGCGTGGATTATCTGTCTCCATCCACTTTGGACATATATGTAATTAATAGTAACACTGTTGTCTTCTTTTTCTTTTCTTTTTTTTTTTGAGGAAGATTAGCCCTGAGCTAACTACTGCCAATCCTCCTCTTTTTGCTGAGGAAGACTAGCCTTGAGCTAACATCCATGCCCATCTTCCTCTACTTTATACACGGGACGCCTACCGCAGCATGGCTTTTGCCAAGTGGTGCTGTGTCTGCACCCGGGATCCGAACCAGCGAACCCCGGGCCACCGAGAAGCAGAACGTGTGCACTTAACTGCTGTGCCACTGGGCCGGCCCAACACTGTTGTCTTCTTGATTAGGGAAACGGTAATCGCATTCTGTCCTGAATTAAATGACAGTGTCAGAGAGTAAGAATGCACTGACAGCCTGATTTTCTTTGCCTATATATTCTTTGAAAACAACTCTTCAACATCTCATACACACAGAAGTTGTTTGCCAAGCACTTGAAGCCATCTAGTTTTACCAGGTGGCAGCTGCTGTTGTTTATGGGGACCTAATTTAAACTACAGACATGAAACAGAGTGTCCTTGTTTTGCAAAAAAGGAACTGTGGGGGCCAACCCCGGGGCCTGATGGTTAAGCTTGGCTTGCTCTACTTTGGTTGCCTGGGTTTTGTTCCCAGGCATGGACCTACACCACTCATTGGCAGCCATGCTGTGGTGGTGACCCACATACCAAATAGAGCAGGATTGGCGTAGATGTTAGCTCAAGCAAAAAGAGGAAGATTGGGAACAGATGTTAGCTTGGGGCAAATCTTCCTCAGCAAAAAAAAGAAAAAAAATGAAAAGGAAACTGTGATTTTTTAAGTAACAGCTTTATTGAGATATAATTTACATACCATGCAATTCACCCATTTAATAAAAGTGTACAATTCAATAGTTTTTAATATATTCACAGAGTTGAACAAACATTATCACAATCAATTTTAGAACATTTTTATCACCCCGAAAAGAAATGCTATACTTGTTAACAGTCACTTTCCATTTCCTTTACACCTTCTCTCAGCCCTAGGCAACCACTAATCTGCTTTCTGTCTCTATAATTTGCCATTTTTGGACATTTCATATATTTGGAATCATATAGTAGGTGGCCTTTTGTGACTGACTTAATGTTTTCTAGATTTGTACATGTATTAGTACTTCATTCTTACAATGGCTGAATAATATTCCATTATATGAGTATACTACATTTTATTTATCCATTCATCAGTTGATGTACATTTGAGTTGTTTCCACTTTTTGGCTGTTATGAATAATGCTGCTATGAACATTCATGTACGAGTTTTTGAGTGACCATATGTTGTAGTTTTTCTTGGGTATATAGACCTAGGAATAGAATTGCTAGGTCATATAGTAACTCTGTGTTTAATCTTTTGAGGATCTGCCAGACCGTTTTCTAAAGTGGTTGCAACATTTTACATTTCCACCAGCAGTGTAGGAGGGTTAAGGTTTTTCCACATCTTGTTAACACTTGTTATTATCTGTCTTTTTGATTATAGCCATCATATTGGAGGAAAAGAGGTATCTCATTGTGGTTTTGTTTTTCATTTCATTGTTTTAATTTACCTAACCTGTGTTTGTTTGATTATTATTACTAATAGACTTTATTTTTTAGAACAGTTTTAGATTTACAGAAAAATTGAGCAAATAGTAGAGAGAGTTCCCATATGGTCCCCTCTGCCCCAAGACGCACACAATTTCCCCTATTATTAACATCTTACATTAGTATGGTACCTTTATTTCAATTAATGAAGCAATATTGATATGTTATTATTAACTAGAGCCCATATTTTATTCATATTTCTTCAGTTTTTATCTAATGTCTTTTTTCTGTTCTAAGTTCCCATCTAAAATTCCACATTACATTTCTTGTCATGTCTCCTTAGGCTCCTCTTGGCTACAGTGGTTTTGCACTCTGTTTTTGTTTTCCCCTGAGGAAGATTTGCCCTGAGCTAACATCCATTGCCAATCTTCCTCTTTCTTTTTTGCTTGAGGAAGATTAGCCCTGAGCTAACACTTGTGGCAATCTTTCCTCTATTTTGTATATGGGTCGCTGCCACAGCATGGCATGATGAGTAGTGTGGGTCCATGCCTGGGATCTGAACCCGCAAACCTGGACCACTGAAGCAGAGTAGGCCAAACTCAACCACTATGCCATGGGGCCAGCCCCTGCAAACTTTGTTTTTGATGACCTTGACAGTTTTGAGGAGTACTGGTCAAATATTTTGTAGGATGCCCTTCTATTGGAATTTATCTGATTCTTTTCTTGTGAGTTGACTGGGGTTATGGGTTTTGGGGAGAAAGATCACAGAGATACAGTGCCATTCTATATATCATATCATGGGTACATATTATTGACATGATTTTTTGTGTCCATATGCCGAAGCACTGTTTGTCAGGTTTCTCCTCTGCAAAGTTACTCCTCCCTCTTTCTATACTCTATCGTTGAGCAGCTTTTCATGGGCTTATTATCCATTTGCATATCTTCTTTGGGGAAATGTCTATTCAGATACTTTTTAAATTGGGGTTTTAAAAAATAGCCATTTTTATTTTTTTGCTGAGGAAGATTTGCCCTGAGCTAACATCTGTGTCAATCTTCCTCTTTATGCTTGAGGAAGATTCACCTTGAGCTAACATCTGTGCCAGTCTTCCTCCATTTTGTATGTGGGTCACTGCCCTAGCATGGCCACTGACGAGTGGTGTAGCCCTATGCTGAGGAACAGAACCTGGGCTGCCAAAGTGGAATGCACCAAACTTAACCATTAGGCCACAGGGCCAGCCCCCTAAAATACCCAATTTAAAATGAGTTGTTTTTATTATCAGTTGTAAGAATTCTTTATATATTCTAGATACAAAAGCCTTATCAGATATGTAATATGAAAATACTTTCTCTCGTTCTTTGGGTGGTCTTATTACTTTCTTGATGGTGTCCATTGAAGCATAGAAGTTTTCATTTTGATGACATCAAATTTAGCTATTTTTCCTTTTTGCTGCCTTGTCTTATCTAAGAAGACTTTTGCCTAATCAAGGATCTTGAAGATATATGCTTATATTTTCTCCTAAAAGTTTTATAGTTTTGGTCATTCATTTAGATGTTTGATCTATTTTGAGTTAATTTTTACAGAAGGTGTGAGATAGGAGTCTAGCTTCATTCTCTTACATACAGATAGCCAGTTGTCTCAACACCATTGGTTAAAAAGACTATTCTTTCCCCCATTGAATTGTCCTTGGCACAACTGTGTGATTTTTAGGGTTCGGTTAAACGTGGGGAAAAATATTGCACGTCTATCTTCATACATTATTAGTAGCTCTACCCAAAATCGGTTGTAGTTTGCTGAAGTGTGTCGGGGCAAACTACACTTTGCTCCAACAAAGGCTTTCACTACAGAAGCTTTCGCTACAGTTAGAGAAGACCAAAAATGATTCAGGAAACAATATTGCCAAAAATATGAATTACTTTGCTGAAAGCTTACCACAATTGTAGACTCACTTTGGTTCTTATGAAATCTTTTAAGGAGTTTTTGCCTTTAGAATCTTGTATTTTAGCACACATAATCAATTCAGTGACAAAGGGAGGTGGTTATCAGAACTGGGAGCAAATTGCTCTTCAGTTTATTCCTGATTTTAGTTTGTGGCCATCCTGGACTTTTGGCACTGTCATCATTTGTCCCTTACTCCTCTCACTTATGCCTGTCCCAAATCTTTATAGATTTGGAGTTAGAGTACTAGTAGAAAGAGCTCTAGAAGTAGTGGTGGGCTCTAAGAGTTTGAAGAGGTTTAGGATAACAGCTATAAGGATACAGCAGGTGAAAATGAGAAAAATAATACATTAGGGGTCATACATGGTATGAGAAAATTGGAGGGATGGTGTCAGATATAGAAGTAGGATAGGGGCAGGCCCTGTGGCGCAGCGGTTAAGTGCTCACATTCCGCTTTGGGGGCCCAGGGTTCGCTGGTTTCGATCCTGGGTGTGGATATGGCACCACTTGGCATACCATGCTGTGGTAGGCGTCCCACATATAAAGTAGAGGAAGATGGGCATGGATGTTAGCTCAGGGCCAGTCTTCCTCAGCAAAAAGAGGAAGATTGGCAGTAGTTAGCTCAGAGCTAATCTTCCTCAAAAAAAAAAAAAAAAACCCAGCATAACTGGGGCTCAATGGCTTCCTCTATTTACAGGAAGTAGTAAATTCAAACTCTGTGTGGTCTCATGAGATCACCTTGACAAGGTTTGTCTGAAATTGTTTGTTCTGGAGTCTATAGAATAGGAATAGGCTGCCAACATAATTTTTACTGCCACTCGATATTTGGTCAGCTTCTCCCCTCCTCATCATTTTCTTCTTTCTTCTTTTTTTTTTAATAGGCATGTCTCTCTTCTTTTTTGATTCTGCCTTAAACTTTCAGGCTTACAGTTTAAAAGAGAATGAGAGATTCATATTTTTGACCACTTTCTGTGAAATTAGCATTTAGGTGGTCCTGTGGAGCACTTTGGAAATATTTCATATTCTTACTGCTCTCTAGGAGCTTTCAGTCTATTTGAAGAAATTTTAAACCCTTGATCTAGAGATATGTTGGCTAATGTTCATAATGACATAATGCTATTTCAAATAATTTTTAGGATGATACAAGATGTAATTGAATGTATAAATTTAAGTAATAATGATATTATAACATTGGAAACCAAAATAAGTGGCTCCTGACTGCCTTTCCTCTATTTCAGAGTCCATTTGTGTGAGAAAAACAACGGAAGTTTTCTTGGATGGTTTTGCTGCTTAGGTCTGTGGTTAACAGCCAATTTCTCCAAAATGTGTCCTTAGGATCGTAGTTTTTTTCCTTCTTTTTTCTTCCTTTCCTGCAATATATGTCTTAGTAATATGCACTTGAGTGAAACAACCAGCTATTTAAGGTACACACACTATTTACCAACAGTGTGAATAAATCTCGGAATCAGAACTAGATACAAATTAGCTATATAGTTTTATTGTTTTCCATTGACTTTCCAGTATATTCTTCCTTACAATCTAGAGTCAAAGGCTAGAATATTTTCTCTTGATTTCCTTGTTTACTAAGATCAAGTCCATATCTTAGTTTCATTTTCCAAAACTACAGTTTAACAGCTCTGAATTAAGCTTTTTTTTTCCTTCCTCTGAGCATATAGCCCAGGGATCAAATGCTACTATTCTATGGGCTTCCACTTGATATAAGGCAGTTTCTACCCTATCCCTCCCTCACCTCAATCCTCCATAGTTTATTTAAAAGTCCCCAGATTTCCTAATTATTCTCTCGGGTGCTAGAATCAAGAGGCTTTTTTTTTTTCCTATCTGCCTCCTACTCTGGAGCCACTCAGATCCTGCCTTTACTGCCAACATCAGTATTACATTAGCATCTCAGAAATAAAAACCAGCAAAAATGATTTTGCTTTGGGGTTACTCCAGGAGGGAGTCACCTTGGTTTTTCTTAGGAAAATTCTCTAAGAAATTAGAGAATTTCTCTTTTGTGGTTTTAAGAGAAGCAAAATGTTCTTTCATTAAATCGAGCATTCTGCTGTACCCTACCCCACTTGCTAGTGGAGACTAATAATGAAAGGTTGTGGGATCTGACCAAGTAGGACTTTTCAGTCTATGTTCTCCCCTCCCCTGGGTTTCTCTTGATTGTTTTTTTCAAGTCTTAGAGGTAGTTTCTCCCTGCTAATAATATTTTTTCAGAGGTCTTTGTCTGTTATGGTCAAAGGTGGGCTATTATGCTATAACATTCCCAGCAAAGTACTTGAAAAACATGACAAGTTTTGTTGAGGCCTGGTTTTACAAAGTACTGTTGTAACCGGTCATCCAACTTTAGGATCCCAGGACATTTAAACCGGACATCTAAATATGTACATCTATAAATATGTAGATATATATTTCATCATATATGTCACTCTCCCTCTTGGCCTGGCAATCATGCCCACAAAAACTCTCCTATAGGCAATTTGGCACTTACCTAACACAAACCTATAATTACTCAATTTATTTTGAGTGGAGAGGCCACCAGTGTTTGACATAGGGTTCTCAATCTATATGAGACAGAATCTCCTGTACAGTCTTAAAAAGTAAATAAGAAATGTCCCCAAATAACTTATACAAAGTGGAATTTGAGTATGTAGAAGAGTTTTATGTGAAATATTTTCTGAGGGGCTTTCAAAAGAGATTATAATATATTAGGGTGAGTTTTCCCTGTGGATCACCTCCCTTGCCTGGCTGGGATATGAAAAATCCTGTTTCTAGTTGCACTGAACCAGGGTTGAAGCTGTGTAACTCTGCCCCAGTACTCTAGTTTTATTTGAGTAGGTCTACAGTGAATATATAACCATCTCTTAACAACTTGATTGGAGAGCTTGACCTAGATATTTACTCATTGTTTCTTTGCTTTTAGCACTGATCAGTAGAAATCCAGTGTTTCACACTGAAATAGCACTAACATCCCCACCCCCACCCAGCACTAAAAGACCTGAGTTAGAATGCTAATGGTTAGCAAAAGAAAAGCAATTATATATATATATATATATATATTTTAATTTTGGCACTTCCCTTGTTGCCAAAGAACCACTTTAGTTTAGCATATTGTTAAAATGTAAGAACATAATTAGTTTTAGGCAATGCCTGCATCTGTTTAATTTTACCAATAAATCTTAACTAAGTCTTTTTAAAAAATCAACTCATTTATTTTCTTTCAACCTATAGAAACACAACAGACCTTCATATTTGGCAAGGATCCTGCTGATGAGTTTTTTCATCAGTCTGCTTATAAAACAACTCCTTTTAATAAAGTTGTTTTATAACTGGGACTAATACATAGATGGGTGTGTGTTGGTCCTCTGGGGCCTTTTTGCCCTGCTTACAGATGTAAGTTCTGGGCTGACTGATCACATGTTTGGGGGCAGGACCCTGCCTGCTGTTTGTTCTTGGTGATATAACTTGGTTTCTTCCTGAAAGAAGGGTGGAGATCTTTCACTGTCCTTGCCTTTGGGGTTGGTAACCTTTGAGATCCCATGCATTTTAAAATTGATTCTTGAATCCAACAGCTCAGTTTACACAATAATTTTCTTTAAGAGTGTGTCTTGTTTAGGACAATTGGAGGAGTTTTGCCTGTTAAAATGATTTAATTTAAGTCTAGACAGTCTTGGAATTCTGAATTAAGGATTCAATGACGTTGTTTTGGTTTTTATCCAAAGCACTAGGAAAGTGTCTTCTAGTGCTCCTTTTGACTGTAGCGGGAACGACTGTTTCTTAGGACTGGCCCTCTGGGAGCAGCTGCCACCCTGCAAACTTTATTGTTACACTGCTGACCTTTGTCATCAGGAATGCCCCTGGAGGAAATAGCCTCCTAATTGTTTTTCTTAAGCCTCTATGAAGTTTGTGATATGTCCTTTCAAGTTACTTTTGATTAGTTTCTTAAGTTTACTTTTTTGCATTTACATGGAGACTCCCTCCATCTTTTTAGCTTTATAGTGAATTGTCAGTGCCCAGTTCCTAGTAGATGGTAAAAAGAATTGCCCTTTCCCTGTTATCCTGTCCTGTGGGAAGCCTTTGTGGTTAGATTCAGTCTCCCATTGTTGCTAGTTGCAGTTGTCTCCTCCCTCCATGCCCTTCCCGCCCCACAACTCTGGCTCTTCCCCTGTCCCTCCCATTCTTGTATCACTTGCCCCACAGATGCCCTTGTGATTGCTGGAGGTTGAGTATGCTGTCTGGTAAGTGTTGTGCTTGTGGTAAAACTGAGTCGATGCGGGGATGTAGGGGACTAGTCAGTCTTTGTGAAGTGTTGCTTTTAACAGCAATAGTTTAAACTTTGAAATTGAGGGTTTAGGACTGTCTTAACATTTAGGAGGCTTCTTTCATGCTGACCTGTTGTTTCTGCTCTTCTCTCTGTTTCGAATATTAAGGCTTTGGAAATCTGATTTTTTATTATTGGTTTAAAAAACTATTCTCCTAGATTTTCTTGAGCTCGTTGGAATTAAAGGTAAGGGTTGTGGGTTTGGTATTTTAAATTTCCTTCAAATAGAGGTTATTTGTAATTTCTTTGTACTTATTTTCAGTATTAACATACTGATAAAAGTAATAATGAAAATATCTTATTTTTTGGCTAAGCTGGAAAGTAGCTTTTACTTCCAGAATCAAAATGATTCTTTTTTCCTCTCACAGACTATTGTTGGCAAAATTAACTAAAATTTTGGCAATTTGTTGTCAATTCTGGGAAATGGTTTGCTAAGTACTTCAGGATAACAGATCCTTCTGGGAATTATTTTTGGGAAGTTAGATAGATTTGTTTATTAGCACCTGCTCCCTTGAAGTGTGAGATCTGTAATCCTTTTCACAGTAAATTATTTAATATTGGGTATTCAGATTGAGTCAAATATCACTTTCTTAATGGGTTTTCTAGTTCCTTGGATTGTTTGTTTTGATCCTGAATAAAGAAACTGTGTGTGTGTTTGACACTGATGGATGTGGACTACCATTTTTATGGTAGACGATGTGAGGGAAAACTTGTTCGTGGGATTTTATTACTGTTCATTTGAGTCACTTAGTCAAGTGGTAGTTGCAGTTGTACAGTAATGATTTCTTGAGCTCCTACTGTGTGGCGGATGCTAGTTTCTATGCTAAGTGCTTTGCATTTACTTCTAATTCCCAGCACAACCGTGCCAGGTAGATAGTATTATCCCTCGGGGAAGTTGTCATACATAGGTAGAAAGATCATGGATTTTTATTTTCTGCAAAATAAGGAAAATAATCCCTACTTGGTAGATTAATTGTGAGAATTAAAGGACATACCATGTATCTGGTGCTTAGCACAGAGTTGGTGTTCACTATGTGGTGGCTGCTATTATTATAATTTTACAGCTGAAAGAGCCAGAGAGGCTAAGTAACTTGCTGAAGGTTTCAGTTGTAAGTGGTAGAACTGGGATTTGACCTGGCCCAAAACCTGGAGTCTCCTAGCACGTTTTTGTTTGAGTACTGTGAAGGCTTTTAGAGTAGATTTCAGTGGATCCCTGCCCATCCTTCCAGCTCCTGCCCCCACAGAGGAGGGGTTCTTTAGAGATGCCCTTCTTTCCTTGGTATCCTCTGTCACCTTCCCAGTCATGTGCTTGGTCTCTCACACTGGAGTTGCTTGTGCCATTCAGTACCAGTGTTCTCCCAGCAGAAATGAGTCAGGCCAGTGCAGTTAGTCTCTTCCCTTCCTATTTTCCTCTTGTTGATACAGCCATCATGCTTTCATTATTGTTTGTGCTGAAATAATTTGGGTAGTGGTGTATTTATAACGATTCATAAATAGTACATAGTTGCAATCAAGCATTTACATTTAAAAAGCCTTAGTGGTTTAAAAAATTAGGGAAAAAGATCTCTGGTTCTAAGTTATTGAACTAGAGGAGAATACTGTATAGGGCAACTTTATGGAACTCATAGTTTTCATTTTGCTATCCTGGGGCCTAAAGTAATTGCTATTGATTCTCTTTCCCTTAACTACCGCTGTTACTGGTTTGGTGTTAATTAGTGGGATGTCTGAGAAAGAATGCTGTGTTTGTCCTACTGGTCATAGAGTGCAGTTGGCCCTTCTTATCTGCGGATGCAGAGGGCCAACTGTAAGAACTTGAGCATCTGCATGTTTTGGTACCTGTGGTGGGTCCTGGAACCAGTCTTCTCCTGCCATCCCATCCACCCTCTACCCCGATACTGAGGGAGGACTGTATCTTTCTTCCATAGACCTTTTGGAAACACAAGGTATGATATAGGTGTGATATGATTGAGGCAATCGATTCAGGGAAAAGAGAGAGAGAGAGATGACTGGTCATGTTTATAACTGAGTTATCTCTAAACTGAAAAATGTGTTTCACAAAACTTAACTCTTCGTTTTTTCTTTTATTTAACAAGTATTAAGCATTTGTTGAGTTTAAGGCAGTGTAACTTTCTACATTGTATTCTAATAAAGTACTAATGTACTGGTTAAGTACTGATTAATGAAGTTCCTGGTGGAAGAGATTAAGCCCCAGTTGATGGGGAGCAGTATTTAGACAGTCCTTTGGGAAAAGAATTAATATAAATGATTACTCCTTCCTGATAATAGGGTGTGACTATCATTAGTCTCTATTACTGTAAGTTGCCAGCAGAATGGCTTCTTCAAACAGGTTTGCTGAGTGGAAAGCGTTACTAGTATTGGGTAGGACTGGGAAGATGGGAGTGAGGAAGAGGGTAATATTCCTTATTGAGCAAAATGCTGGGCGTATACACAGAACAAATCTTTTTTTGTGTTTTAAGGGGAGTAGGGGTGGATGGAGTTGGAAATGTGCATGAGTTGATTGTGGAAGGCCATTTAAAGCCACGGAGTTTTAACTGTATTTTGTCACTGAAGTTTTCTGAGCTAGTAGTGATCAGAGTTCGTTTTTGGCAATATTTTATAGATAGAATTAGAAGAGGAATAATAGTTTGGAAGTTATTACAGTAGTCTAGGTGAATTGTATTGAGAATGTATTATTTTTAGAATACATTTTCCCTCATTTTGATATGGCTTTGGGTTTGTACTATCAATTTTAGTTTAATCTCATAGAATTTTTACTGTGTGTGTGTTTGCTTATGTAAGAGAAAGGGAGAAAGAGGGAGAGAGGAGGATGGGTATAGGGGATGGTCAGTCATCATAATCATAGCTACTATGGAACTGCTATTTTGTACCTATCCCTAAGTATTTTGCATACATAATTTTGTTGAATATTCTCAACAAATTGCATTTATTACAGGAGTAAATGACCTGAAAGTGGTGGAGCAGGATTGGAATGTAGTTTCATTTTCTTCCTCTTCATCATCATCATAATTAAAATATTTATGCCTCACTTACTAAATACCAGGGACTGGGCTAATTATACATCTATGCATTATTTCATTTAATCCTCATAACAGTCCTATGAGATAGATGTTATTTATTAACCTCGTTTTACTGATGAGGTACCTGAGACTTCAATAACTGATTCAATAACTTGGTCAAGATGACACAATTGTTAGGTGGTGCCGTTCATATCTGTTCTACTTTGCTAACTCTGGGTCCCTAAGTTGTATAATTCACGTTGTGTTCTCTGGGAATGGTACCTCTTGGATCTCTACTATGAGTGTGGTGTTTCCTGAAGTTATGCAATGTGGTTTGCCCTGCAGAGGCTGCACTTTGAACCACTATGTTCTTTCCACTATCATGCTGCCTCCCTTAGAAGACAGTAAATTATCTATACACCTCTGGATCTTTATAAGGAGGGGCTAAGTAGCCTGCAATTTTCATTTTTTAGTTCTTAAAGTTTGTAGTTATAACAAAGTGAAACATGTCTTCTTGTCTTTTTATTTTCTTTCCAACTGGTTTTGGACAAATTTGTTGTAAATGACAGTTTCTCTTCTAAGTTCTTATGAAAGAAAAATTGAGCCTTTCTGTCCTTTATTAGCTTACAACTCTTGTTGTACATGATGTAATAATTTGAAGCTGCCAAAGTCCAACCCTCAGGAAATTGTTTGAGTTGAGTAACTGTATTCACTGGGGAGTTGGAGATAACCAGCCCATAAGTCAACAAATAGCTTAGCCTTTTTATGGTTGTAGATGTTTATCTCTCTTTATTTTCAAGCCTGAATCAGAAGCAAATATTGAGTCAATTGACATAGTCTCCATTAGAAAAAGTTGTCTGCAGTATCTCAAGCTAGATATGGACATTTTGGGGGCTCTTTCAGTTAAAGAGAGTCAGAATTTATCATGATGTTAGATTTGGTTGTTCTAGGTACTTATCCCGTCAAACAAAAGGTTTTCTCTTTCAATTAAACTTTCAATGGTTCAATGTCTATTATATTCAACCTCTTTGTGGAATAAAAAGATGTCCTTAAGGAATATATAATGTAGTCCATGTACACAGATAACTGTAACATGGAGGAGGATGGGAATACTGTAATCCAAGCCCCACCTGCAGTGAGAGCACAGAGGAGAATGAAATAAATGAAGACAATGGAAAGGTGAGAGAGGGAGAGGCTTTGATGCAGCTGTTCCTTGAAGGATAGTTGAGTTTTAACAAGAAGAAATGAGAGAAAAGGCACTCCAGGTGGAGGAAATATTAGAGGCAAGGCACTGAGGGAGTACAGAGCATATTCATTATACAGAAAAGAGTCCAGTTTACCTTGAGTGGAGGATGTGAGGAGCACATAATAGGTATTCAGTGAAATGTCTGATCAAAGAATGAGTGAGTAGAAGATGTAGCTAGAAATGGTGGTTAGGTCTAATGATTCTCAAACTTTGTGCAGGTGCCAGACATTTAATTCAATCTTATAAATTAGTAATTAATTTTACTGGCAGAATATGTAAATATAAAAATATGCAATATGAAAATCGCAATCATGAATATGAGTCAATAAGAAAAATGCTATCAAAATAGGTCTGAATGGGGCCAGCCCCATGGCTGAGTGGTTAAGTTTGCAGCTCTTGGCTTCGGCAGCCCAGGGTTTCACCAGTTTGGATCCTGGGTGTGGACCAAGCTCCGCTCATCAAGCCATGCTGAGGTGGTGTCCGGCGTCCCACAGCTAGAAGGACCCACAAGTAAAAATATACAACTATGTACTGGGGGGCTTTGGGGAGAAGAAGGAAAAATAAAATCTTGAAAAGAAAAAAAATAGGTCTGATTGATTGCTTTGGGTTTTTTTCTTTCTTTCTTTTTTTTTTGAGGAAGATTAGCCCTGAGCTAACTACTACCAAATCCTCCTCTTTTTGCTGAGGAAGACTGGCCCTGAGCTAACCTTCATGCCCATCTTCCTCTATTTTGTATGTGGGATGCCTACCACAGCATGGTGTGCCAAGCAGTGCCATGTCCACACTAGGGATCTGAACCAGTGAACCCCAGGCTGCTGAGAAGCGGAACGTGCACACTTAACTGCTGTACCACTGGGCCGGCCCCTCTTTTTTTTCCTTAAAGATTTTATTTTCCCTTTTTTCCTCCCAAAGCCCCCTGCTACATAGTTGTGTGTTTTTAGTTGTGGGTCCTTCTAGTTGTGGCATGTGGGATGCCCCCTCAGCATGGCTTGATGACCGGTTCCATGTCCGCACCCAGGATTCGAACTGGCGAAACCCTGGCCTGTCAAAGCAGAGCCCACGAACTTAACCACTTAGCCACGGGGCTGGCCCCATGTTTTTTTCTTTAAGTTTGCTATTTGTTCATGTTTTCTGTGTTACCAGTAGAATAAGTGGACAAGAAAAAATTACAAGAGAGAAACTTGTGAAAAATCCATCCATTAATTTTCCCCCTTGAGAATTAGAAAAATAGCATTTTTCTCTAGCCAAAAGAACACCCTTCTCTGGGAGGCACTAAAGATTTTTGAAAGGAGGAGTAACCTGGTGGTTTAGGAGTCCTCTGGTAGTCATGTAGAAATGGAGGCCTGGCAATGAGTCAGTACTGTGGTGCAGTAGTCCAGAGGTGAGTATCTGAGCCTTAGCAGCAGCAGCAATGAGAATAGAGTGAAAGGCAATAGATATGCAAATTTGTTATCCTGTTTCTAAATAGGAAATAGTACAGTTATTAAACAACCTTCATACTGTTAGAATATTAGGTGTCTCAATGATTGATTACCTCTGCTCCAGAGTCCTTTCATTCTATTTTTAGGGAAAATGAGTTTAAATACTGATTTTAGTTTTTCTTTAAGTAAGGAAATGATGAATTATGGATAATTTACCTCTGAATTATAAGAAATTTAGAAAATAGAAAAAAGGGGAAAAAATCACCCTATCAAGACTCTTATTTTTTACATTTACTTTTCCTTGATCTTGTAGATTTAAAAACTTTCTAATAGTTCATTCTAATTAAATCAAGCTCTGAGAAACAGGTTCCTGAACTAATAAAACTTAACCCATTAAGTTATGCTGCTATACTGTGATGTTAAACATAGTAAACCCAGAGATTTCACATGAAGACTTCATTGGACTCTAATTTACCAGGATCACAAACTATTTCAATGTGTCTTCTTTTCCTGTAAATCTGTCTTAGTCCACCTACCTTTATATGTACAGATATTAATCCCCCAAATGGCTTTATTCCTGGATGGGCCCAAGGTTCCATCTCCTTCTATGAATTATTTGCAAAATTTAAAAAGTTTTTTGGGGCCAGCCTGGTAGCATAATAGTTAAGTTCACACACTCCACTTTGGTGGCCTGGGGTTTGCGGATTCAGATCCTGGGCATGGACCTGCATGCCACTTGTCAAGCCCATGCTGTGGTGGCGTCCCACATACAAAATAGAGGAAGATGGACACAGATGTTAGCTCAGGGCCAACCTTCCTCACCAAAAAAAAAGTTACTTAATAAAATAAAAAGTTTTTTATTTTGAACCAATTTTGGATTTATAGAAATGTTGCAAAAATGGTACAGAGTTTTCATATATCCCTTACATGGCTTCCTCTAACGTTATCATCTTATATAACCATAGTACAATGATCAGAACCAGGAAGTTAACATTAGTACAACACTACTAACTAAAGCCTTTTTTCAAACTTCACCAGTTTGTCCACCATTGTTTTTGTTCCAGGATCCTGTCAAGGATCTCACATTGTATTTTAGATGTTTTTCTTCCTTAGTTTCCTGTGTACTGTAAAATTTTCTCAGTCTTTCTTTGAAATCTTTTGTAATCTTGACATTTTTGGACAGTATTGATCAGTTGTTTTGTCAGATGGCCTTCAATTTGGATTTGCCTGATATTTTCTCATGATTGGGCTGAGATTATATGGTTTAGCCAAGAATACCACATAGATAATGTTGTGTCCTTCTCAGTGCATTATTACCATGGGATTCATGATGTCAATATGTATTATTGCTGGTGATGTCGACCTTGATCACTTGGTTAAGGTGGTTTCTGCCAGGTTTCTATACAGTAAAGTTACAGTCTTTCCTTTGTAGTTAATAAATACCTCAGTGAAGATAGTTTGATACTGTTATTTGCATAAATGTCATGGAGTTCTCTACAGGTGGAATTAGTAGTGTTTACTTAAAGACCTCACTGAACTTTATTTAATTATTATGAAATGAATTCCCTTAAGAGATCTATCCCCCTCTAAGCTTCCTGCACCTTACACCTGGTGTCATCAAAGGGCGCTCAGGGTCTGCAGGAACAAATCTTTTCTAGTTAATCTTCATTGGTCTCAGTCCCATTCATGTTCCATTCATAATGAAGTCTTCCAATGTTAATAACCTGTAGCTCTCTGAACCTCATTTACCCCCCTGTCTGTTAGGGTGACAGGCTCTTCCTAGCCCAGTGCCCTTCCAGGCCTTCTCTCTCTTTATGCATAAGCCAGTTTCATTTTAGCAAACAATTGAATGACTACTACATTTTTTTTCAGAAACAGAATGACTACTCCAGTAGGGGATAATTAGGGTGGTTGCAGCTGTAGCCTAGGTTATTACTTCGGCCTGAGAAAAATGGCAGCATATTATGCTGTACTGTGTATATTTGTTGTGAAGTAAGACTGTATTTCATTAATACAGAGACATAAAATGTTTTTTCTAAAAGTTGTCAGCTTCTAGAGCTGTACCCCTAATGCTGTAAGTCTTGAGCTATGATCTTTTAAATTTAGCCCTGTCATTTCTACTCTGTCAACTGTGGATCCCTGGTAGAATTATTACAGTAGGCCCAAGAATGCAAAATCCAAATGTGCACCAAAGAGTATAATTTAGATCTGTTTAGGGGTAGCAAAATTATATAATGAATAACGTATTAGATACTGCTTTGATTAATAAAATACAAATTTATTAGTATTACTGAATTTAAAGTAGCTTTTTGAATTATGTAGTTTCTCAAGTAGTATATCCTATAAAAGTCCAGTTTCTGTAATATGATTCAGATTCTATGGGGGTCTGGAGCTTGTATAATTCAGGGGGTGCTCTTTAAGGAAAACTTTTTTCTTTCTTTTTTTTTTTTTGCTGAGGAAGATTTGTCCTGAGCTAACATCTGTTGCTAGTCTTCCTTTTTTTCTTTTTTTTGCTTGAGGAACGTTGTGCCTGAGCTAACATCTGTGCCAGTCTTCCTGTATTTTGTATGTGGGTCACCACTACAGCAAGGCTACTGACAAGAGGTGTAGGTCTGTGCCTGAGAACTAAACCCGGGCCACTGAAGCATAGTGCACCAAACTTAACCACTAGGTTGTGGGTCCAGCCCCAGGAAAACATTTTCTTTAAGGTAAAAATTAGATATTGAGCCTTGAGAGTCTGTTCAAGAGAGGGGCCCTGAAGCTTAATCTTCATTAGTTTCTTCTTAAATCTGCCTCTAGATGTAGGGGTCTTCAAAAAGGTTGGAACCCAGTGTTTTCCATCATCTCACATGTGGAAAGGTTTTTAGCTTGCCCGCAAGATGTTAGTGTGTTGTGATTGGAAACAATGTGGAACATACAACTAAGTAACCCTGCTACCCAAGGAAATAGGTAATAGATGATAAGATGATAGACTTCTTTCCCAGTTTTGGCTTCTGGCTTCCTAGAAGTTAACCTGATGTTAGAGACAACAAAGTAATGCAGACTGTTTTGACTTAGTTAATCCCAGGCGCTAGGTAGTAAAGATAATTAAATAAGTATAAAGAAGGTTAAAGATTTAAAAAAAAATTTTTACTTAAAAAAATTTTATTTTTATTTTTTGAGGAAGATTAGCCCTGAGCTAACATCTGCCACCAATCCTCCTCTTTTTTGCCAAGGAAGACTGGCCCTGAGCTAACATCCATACCCATCTTCCTCTACTTTATACGTGGGACGCCTGCCACAGCATGGCTTGACAAGCAGTGCATAGGTCTGCACCCGGGATCCGAACCAGTGAACCTTGGGCCGCCAAAGCCGAACGTGCGAACTTAACCGCTGTGCCACCGGGCCGGCCCTAAAGATTAAATAAATATAAGAATTTATGTTTAGAATGATGTCAGCATCACGGTGGAGTGAGCTGTTGCCTTAGTCTCTCCCCCTAAGATACAATGAAAAAGACATTTATTAACCAACAGAGGACATCCACACAACAATGAACTAACAGAAAGAGAACTCAAGAATAGAATCCCATTTACAATCGCAACAAAAAGAATTAAATATCTAGGAATAAATTTAACCAAAGAGGTGAAACACCCATACACTGAAAACTAGGAGACATTATTGAAAGAAATCAACGATGACATAAAGAAATGGAAAGATATTCCATGCTCACAGATTGGAAGAATAAACATAGTTAAAATGTCCACATTACCTAAAGCAATCTACAGATTCAGTGTAATCTGAATCAGAATCACAATGACATTCTTCGTGGAAATAAAACAAAGAATCCTAAATTTATATGGAACAATAGAAGACTCCAAATAGTGAAAGCAATCCTAAGAAAAAAGAACAAAGCTGGAGGCATCACAAGCCCTGCTTTCAAAATATACTACAAAGCTGTAGTAATCAAAACAGTATGGTAGTGGTACAAAAACAGACACAGAGATCAATGGAACAGAATTAAAAGCCCAGAAATAAAACCACACATCTAAGGACAGCTAATCTTTTTTTTTTTTTTCTGCTTTATCTCCCCAAATCCCCCCTGTACACAGTTGCATATCTTAGTTGCAGGTCCTTCTAGTTGTGGGATGTGGGACGCCGCTTCAACGTGGCCTGATGAGCGGTGCCATGTCCGCGCCCAGGATCTGAGCCCTGGGCCGCCGCAGCGGAGCACGCGAACTTAACCACTCGGCCACGGAGCCGGCCCCTAGGGACAGCTAATCTTTGACAAAGGAGCCAAGAACATACAATGGAGAAAGGAGAGTCTCTTCAATAAATAGTGTTGGGAAAACTGGACAGCCACCTGCAAAACAATGAAAGTAAACTATTATCTTATGCCATACGCAAAAATTAACTCAAAATGAATTAAAGACTTGAAGGTGAGACTCTGAAATCGTAAAACTCCTAGAAGAAAGTATAGACAGTACACTCTCTGACATTGGTCTTAGCAGCATCTTTTCAAATACTGTGTCTACATGGACAAGGGAAACAATAGAAAAAATAAACAAAAATGGGACTACATCAGACTAAAGATCGTCTGCAGGGCAAAGGAAACCAGGAGCAAAATGAAATGACAACCCACTAACTGGGAGAAAATATTTGCGAATCATATATCCGAAGGGATTAATCTCCAAAATATGTAAAGAACTCACACAACTCAACAACAAAAAAACAGACAACTCAATCAAAAAATGGGCAGAGGATATGAACAGTTTTCCAAAGAAGATATACAGATTTTCAATAAGCCCATGAAAAGATGTTCAACATCACTAATCATTAGGGAAATGAAGATCAAAACTACAATGAGATATCACCTTATACCTGTTAGAATGGCTATAATTACCGAGACAAAAAATAATAAATGTTGGAGAGGATGTGGAGAAAAGGGAACCTTCATCCACTGCTGGTGGGAATGCAAACTGGTGCAGCCACTATGGAAAACAGTATGGAGATTTCTCAAAAAATTAAAAATAGGAATACCATATGACCCAGCTATCCCACTACTGGGTATTTATCCAAAGAACTTGAAACCAACAATTCAAAGAGACTTATGCACCCCTACGTTCATTTCAGCATTATTCACAATAGCCAAGATGTGGAAGCAACCTAAGTGCCCATTGACTGATGAATGGATAAAGAAAATGTGGTGTCTGTGTGTGTGTGTGTGTGTGTGTGTGTGTGTGTATGCAATGGAATACTACTCGGTCATAAAAAAAGACAAAATCATCCCATTTGCAGCAACATGGATGGACCTTGAGGGTATTATGCTAAGCAAAGTAAGCCAGACAGAGAAAGACAAACACTGCATGATTTCACTCATATGTGGAAGATAAACACATGGACAAAGAGAACAGATTAGTGGTTACCAGAGGGGAAGGGGGTTGGGAAGTGGGCAAAAGGGGTAAATGGGCGCATATATATGGCAACAGATAAAAATTAGACAGTTGTTGGTGAGCACAATGCAGTCTATATGGAAATAGATCAATAATAATGTACATGTGCAATTTCACAATGTTATAAACCATTATGACCTCAATAAAAAAAAGATTAAAAATCAAAAAAAAAAAAAGAAGAGTGAGAGAGAGATCTCTCTGTGTGCATGCACCGAGGAGAGGCCATGTGAGGACACAGTGAGAAGGCGGCTGTCTACAAGCCAAGAAGAGAGCCCTCAGCAGAAGCCAAATCTGCTTCCCCCTTGATCTTGAACTTGCCAGCCTCCAAACTGTAGGAAATATTCACTGTTTATTTTTTTAAAACAAAGAATTTATGTTTAGATTTTTTATTTCTTCATGATTCAGTCTTGGTAGGTTATATATTTCTAGGAACTTACCATTTTTTCTAGATTATCTAATTTGTTGGCATATAATCGTTCATAGTTTTTTTTATGATCCTTAGCATTTCTGTGTTATCAGTTGTAATGTCTCCTCTTTCATTTCTGATTTTATTTGAGTCTTCTCTCCTTTTTTTCTTAGTTAGTCTAGATAGTGATTTGTTAATTTTGTTTGTCTTTTAAAAAAACCAGTTCTTAAGTCTATTGATTTTTTCTATTACCTTTCTAGTATGGGTTAATTAACTTGATTATGGGAATCCTTTCACAACATATGCGTATATCAAATCATCACTTACACTTTAAATATATTACAATTTTATTTGTCAATTATACCTCAATAAAGCTGGAGAAAAAAGGAATTTATGAACAAACTTATTTGGCGCTCCTCAGAATCTATTCAGCATTAGTAAAATCTATGTGGCTTTGTCTTTTTCAGAGTTGAGAGCAACACAGTAATAAGATTCTTATCTGCTCTGTCTCTTCCTTCCACCTTTGACTGATTACTGCATAATTTTAGAACTTGGCCAGAAACTAGTAAATGTTAGTAAAGATGATGGTACATTTTCTACAAAGAGTTTGGGAATAAACGGCTGCCAAGTAGCCTGCTGCTTGTGAGTTTATTGTAATCTAGGACTATTCTCTGCATGATGTTGTGAGCCCTTTGCTGCTGCCAGAGGGGCAAAATCAATCAGATAGGAGTAGTACTAGGGTATGAAGCAGTTTTAATTTAAATTTGAATAAATTTGCATACAGGACTTAGTTGCCTTTATCAAGTGGTGGTTGTTTTAGTCATCATCTAACTGACTGTCATTAAAATTAAGCAAGATTCTGTATTTTTTTGAGAAGATTAGCCCTGAGCTAACATCTGCCACCAGTCCTCCTCTTTTTGCTGAGGAAGATTGGCCCTGAACTAACATCTGTGCCCAGCTTCCTCTATTTTATATGTGGGATACCTGCCACAGCATGACTTGATAAGCGGTGCATAATTCTGTGCTCAGGATCCACCCCGTGAACCCTGAGCTGCCAAAGCAGAGCATGCAAACTTAACTGCTGTGCCCACCAGGCTTGCTCCAAGATTCTATATTGAAAACTGTATGTGGACCACTTGTTTGAAACAGATTGCCACTGAACAAATAATGCATGCTCACCAGGTGTTTTTTTCCTTTTTTTAAAATTAAGTATATAAGGATGCATTTGTGCAGAACTACCTCGCTAGGATCTCATCAGTGTTTATATTGATACTCATTATATAAACACTCATCAGTGCCTATATTGACAGTGAGAAAAGCTTAAAGTTTCAACTGAGTCACATTAATATAAAAATATCTTGCTTTTATAAGATGTAGCAATTGTATAGAACGTTAAAAAATACATATTTAGAATCATACTTTTTAGTTAGAATTACAATTTATAAATAGAAAGGTGGATTATCTGACAAAAGAAACTATAGTAAAAATCCCATGATAACGTGTCCCACAATAACAGATGTTTGGATATAATATAAGTGGCTTCTGACCTCCATCCATTCCCCATCCTGAATAGAGTAGGGTAAAGTCCCTTATCCTCTAGGGATGGAAAGGAAGATGAAGGAAGGAGGACTTCAGAAATATTGGCCTATTAGAAACATTAATTGCCCTTAAAATTATAGAAAATTTATATAAGAGCTCAGAAATGGGGAAGATTCCTTCAGGCTTGGGGTGGGCAAGGAATGTTTTACAAAGAGGCTGGGTTACATATAGAGGGGAAGAAGGATATTGAGTATCCTATGTAGGTAAAATGGAATTAATAAGATCACAGAAATGGGAAAACCTTTGTTTGGGAACAAGGTTAATGTAGGGAAATAGAAGGAGATAAATATAAAAGGTAAATTAAGGTCAGATTATGTTATTAAGAATTACGCTAAGAAGTTTGGACATTATTCTCCAGGAAAGACCTGGGAAAATTCTTTGTTTTTTTAGATTGATATTTTAGAACATGCTTTTAAAAATGATTTTTAAAATCTTTGGTAATTTACATAAAATTACCAAAATTTGCATAAAAATACCAAAATCTTTTTGATATAGCTCTCGAATTTTGCTAAATGCATAGAGGTAGTGTAACTACCACCACAATCAAGATATAGAACAGCTTCATCGTCCTAGTACTTCCCTACCCTCATCCCCAACTGTTGGCAACCACTCATCTATTTGACTTTGAATTTTCCAAAATGTTATGTAAGTGAAATCATATATTATTACATAACCTTTTGAGTCTGCTTATGTCACTTAGCATGATGTATTTGAGATTCATCCATATTTTTGTGTATGTCAGTATTCCTTTCTTTTTATTGTTGAGTCTGTTATATGGATGTACAATTTACCAGTAGAAGAACATTTGGGTTGTTTCCAGTTTTTGGTGATTATGTGTAAAGCCACTTAAACACTTGTGTACAGGTTTTTATGTGAGCATAAGCTTTCATTTCTTTTGGGTAAAATACCTAGGAATGGGATTGCTAGGTCATATGGTAAAAAGTGTATTTAACGTCACATGTAACTGCCTACTGCGTTCTGTATTTCCATCAGCAATTTAGGAGAGTTCCAGCTGCTCTGATTCTTCCTCATTAGCAGTTGTTATTGTCAGGTTTTAAATATTTTGTTTGTTTGGTTTTGTGTTTAGCTATTGTAATAGGCATGTAGTATGGTTTTAATTTCCATTTCCCTAATGACTAATAAAATTTAAAATCTTTCTGTATGTTTATTTGCCATCTGTATATCTTCTTTAGTGAACTGTCTGTTTAAATCTTTTGCCCATTTAAGAAAATTGGGAAATTTTTTTTATTATTGATTTTAGAAGATTCTCTATATATTTTGGATACAAGTCATTTATATGATTTGAAAATATTTTCTTCCAATCTTTGGCTTGTCTTTTCATTCTCTTAACAGTGTCTTTCAAACAATAGAAATTCTTGATTATGATGAAGTCCAGTTCTATAATTTTTTTTCTTTTATGAATTGTGCTTTTGTTGTTGTATCTAAGGGTCTTTGCTTAATCAAGGGTCACAAAGTTTTGTTCTGTCTTCTTGAATTTTTATAGTTTTCATTTAGGACTATGACCCATTTTGAGTCATTTTTGTGTAAGGTATAAAGTATGCATCAAGGTTCAGTTTTTTCCAAGTGAGTGATCAGTTGTTCCAACATCATTTGTTGAAAAGACTGTTCTTTCTTCATTGAGTTGCCTTTGCACTTCTATTAAAAATCAATTGACCACATATGTGTAGGCCTGTTTCCAGGCTCTCTGTTCTGTTCCACTGATCTATGAGTCTGTCCTTTCACCAATACCATATGGTGTTGACTTCTGAGTCTTCCAATTTTGTTTTTCTGTTTCAAAATTATTTTGGTTACTGTAATTCCTTTGCCTTTCCATATAACTTTTAGAATCAGCTAGTCAATTTCTATAAAAAGAAGTCCTTCTGGGATTTTGATTTGAAATTGCATTGAATCTATCAATTTGGAGTGAATTGACATCTTAACAAAATTGAGACTTCCAGTTTATGAACATGGCATACCTGTCCACTTATTTAGGTCACCTTTGATTTCTTTCACCAGTGTTTTATAGTTTTCAGCATATAGATCTTACATATATTTTGTTACGTTTATACCTAAGTGTTTCATATTTTGTGGTATTATTGTAAGTGGTACTTTAAAAGAATTTTAATTTCTGATTGTTCATTGCTAGTATATAAAAACACAATTGATTTTTTTTTTTTAATATTCACTCTGTATTTTGGGGCCCTACCAACCTCACTTATTAGTTCTTAGAGGTTTTTTTTGTAGATTCCTTGGGATTTTTTAAATGTAGAACATCATGTTGTCTGTGAATGAAAGTTTTATTTCTTCTCTTCCAATCTGTATATTTTTCATTTCTTTTTCTTTCCTTATTGCACAGGCTAGGACCTCTAGTATGATGTTGAATAGGAGTGGTAAGAGTAGTCATCTTTGCCTTTCTTGGGACCTGAAAATGGTGGGAGTGGTTCTATCAAAAACTTCCTTTGGCTGGCAACTGACATTGCTCTGCTGGTAAGGAACAATTCAAGATTTCTGCCTCTTTGTATAAAATGAGCAGAAATAAGTATTGAGACATGTTAAAGAGAAATATTAATAAAAAAGCTAATTATATAAATGAATTGGAATGGCAAGAGACAGGAGACCAGAAAGACTTATCTATTGTAATAGTTTAAATGGGAGGTAATTGTGGTGTAAAGTAAGGTGATGACAATGGAAGTGAAAAAGAAGGATCAATATAAGAGATTTTGAAGGGAGAATTGACAAACCTTTGTGATGTGAATAGGGAAGGAGGAGGAGGGATTGAAAGGAGACAAAAACTACAGAGATTTTGAACCAGGGTAATTGGAAATGCCATTAGTCAAAAAAAGAGGTGGGGCGGGGAGGGAATCAGAGGAGGAACTGCTTTTGCGGGGAAGGCGATCTGGACATGTTGAACTTGTTCTGAAAGTGGGGCAGTGTGCACCTCATTGGTAATCTGGTTTTAGAGTTCATGAGATTTGTGATTTATCAAACCAGAAGTGATAGTTGAAGTTCCGACAGAGAAGAGCATGAGAACACCATGGGAAGTACTATGGAGAGAAGCAAGAAGGTCTGATTTAAACTTTAGTGTATGCCCACTTTTAAGAAACCAACAAAGGAGAGAGAAAATGAACTGTCTGAACAGTAGGAGAACCAATAATATTCATTTGTCATTCTTTCATTTTATTCCTTCTGTCATTTTCTTATTAATTTACTCAATGAATCCAAGACTGTGTAGCATTAAGGCAGCCAGTATTAGGTACTACAAGAAAGTTAAGAAAAATGAGGCCCATGGAAAAGTCAGTAGGTTTTTAAATTAGGAGATTGCTTTAGAAAACGAATGTTCCATGAAGTAAAATTGTGGCGGTGGAGTGAAGGAGCAGTACCAAGTTCTGAAAAGATTGGTGGTGAACAAGGAGAGGCAGCAGTTGTAAAATATTAATTGTGGAGATATTTAGTAGTAAAAGGTTGAAAAAAATTTAGGACAGGGGCTGGCCCTGTGGCATAGTGGTTAGGTTCAGTGCACTCCACTTTGGCAGCCTGGATTTGCAGGTTTGGATCCTGGGCATGGACCTATACCACTTGTCAGCCATGCTGTGGCGGTGACCTACATACAAAGTAGAGGAAGACTGGCACAGATGTTAGCTCAGGGCTAATCTTCCTCAAGCAAAAAAAGAGGAAGATTGGCAATAGATGTTAGCTCAGGGCTAATTTTCCTCAGGGAAAAAAAAATTTAGGACTGTAGGCATAGAGTTAATAGGTAGCCTTTGTTGTTGCTGTTTTTTTTCTTTAAAGAGTATAGGATATCTGTGTGTGGTTATTTTTAAAGTGGAAAGAGCTAATGAGGAAGGAATGTTTGAAAGGTAATAATAACAACAACAGTCATTTATATAGCAATTGCTTTATGCCAGATGTTGATATTAGCACTTTGCATGTATTAACTAACTTTAATCCTCATAATAACCAACAAGATACTACAGATATGGCTGGGAATTATTGACATGTGGAGTGTACCGAGGAATTGAGGTAATTGCATATTGATTTATTTGTTGAAATATAGTTTCTTAACTAAATTACAAGTAAACTGCGATATAGAAGAACAGAAACTAGAAACGTGATCAACTTTCCTGGCTGAACTGTTTGGATATCTCAATGTAGTACAGTTTGACTTCCTAATGTTTGGGTTACTTTTTATTTTAATCACTAGGGGCTACTGTTCCTTCATTAGAAACTGAGATGCTCTTCATGGTTTTTCCATTTGAATCATTGATCAGTTGAACGTGGTCATTCTTTGCAGACCTTCTAAAATGTTAGTGTATTCCTTGTGAATAGGTTCAGTTGTTTTCCTTTCTAAGTTAAACTTTGTATTTTTAAAATAATTGTAAAATTTAAATGTTTCTCCAGGCACATAGCTAAATTATACTGACATATCACTTATCCTGTGTGAGGCCTGTTGTTCTTTTTATACAACTAGATTTATTCCTGGTGGCTTACAACTTTCTAGTATCCTGAGGTCCCCAAACCAGAGTTTACTTTTTTTCTTTTAGGTATGGCAGTTCACTCATTCAGTGAACTCATTATTCATTCCTTGTATTAAAAACTTGCTGGTTCTTTCACATGACTGTCTCATTAAATCTCAGCCATTGTCTGAAATAGGTATTGTGTCACCATTTTACAGACCCAGACAACAAAGTTCGAGATACCTAAGTAGTTTGGGATTATACAAAGTAGTAAAAATGTGGGAATTGAACACATGTCTTCTAACTCCAAGTCTAGTCCCAGTCTTTATAATATCACAATTACTCTACATTACTTGCTCCTTACAAATTTGACATTATACTGTATTTTGAGCTCTGCTTTTCATAGAAATAGTATTCAAGCTTTATTCCATTTTATTTTGTCGTCATATCACTACTTTTTTGTGTTTGTCTTTCTCTCCCTTTTTTTTTTTTGGTTTGGGATTGCCAGTATGATGTAGCATGGTTAGTATCTAGCTCAATGCTTTTAGTCATGATTTTGCATTGAATCACAAATACTACATACAGTAAAAGGTAATTTTTACATAATTTTAAATTCTTTTTTTATTTTGCAGATATCAGTTTCTTTCAACTTAAAAAAAAATTTAAAACTTACAGAGAAGTTGCAAGAACTAGTACAAAGAATTTCCATATACCCTTCATCTAGATTTACCTATTTTTAACATTTTGCTATAATTTACCATTTTCACTCTTTCCCTCTTTCCATATATATATAAAGATATACACACACACAGATACATACATACATATATGATTTTTTTCTTCTGAATCATTTCAGAGTAAGTTGCTAATTTTATGCTCTTTTGCCCCTAAATACTTATGTATTGCTTAAGAAGTTATTTTCTTCTTTAAAATAGGTTGTTAGAGCCTGTGGGTAGAACTCTTAATTGACTTTCTCATATATCTTTAGTAGATGGCATTGGAGAAGGATTATGTTGTTTTGGTGCTAGACCTGCAACTTAAGGTCTATTTTATCATCAATATTTCTTTGGACCATTTGTTACTGCCTCTCTTGGCTTTGCTCTTTTTGTCTCTCACCTCTAGTTTCTGACACACCTAGAGCAAGTGTGAGAGCTTATTGCCTTACTCTATGTGATGCTGCCATTCAGAGCCTGAGAATCTTTTTTTTCTGCCGCTGCCTTTTTTCCCTTTGCTCCCTGAACTCAGGGGTGTGTATCATAGGGCAGACTGAGTTTCAGTAAGCTTCTATTGTGTATACTGGAAACCCTGCTGCCTGCCAAGTCCTTTTGGCTGTGAGCAAAGTGGAGGCTTGGTACTTGTCATTACTTTGCAGCAGTTGAGCTGAAGGAATGCTGTATAGCTTGTTGGAAGTTGCTTCATGGGCTTGAGTGGGGTGTGTATGAGGGTGTGTGTAGAGAGTTGAGGGTCTTGTAGTCTGTGTGGGAGACATGGGATCCTTGCTGATGTCATGCTAATCATCAGGCAGTATTTATTGAGTGCCTCCTTAAGCTTAGCACTGTGATAGGAGCTTTTGGAATAGTATAATACAATTCATAATTAAGTCAAAGTATAACAGTCAAACAGTTCTAGCTCTGCCACTTATTAGCTTTGATTTGGGCAAGTTAGTGTCTTTAAGCCTCCCTTTACTCTTCTGTGAATGGAACTATGAATACGTACAGGATAGGGCTGTTGTGAAGATCAAATAAAGACTGCAAATAAATAGTGTTTAGCACATGTCTGGCACTAGTTAGTATTTCATTTCCTACAGTCATATTCAGAATATATGACTATCATATAAAATAAGTAGAGTAACATGATACTACCGTGTATAACCAAATATTTTAACTGTGACATGTAGTCTGGGAATTTAGAAAAGGGAAAGAATTTAGAGAAGGGAAAGAGCATCTCCCTTTAGAGGAGGAAAATGGTCTTGTGCAACCATGTAATGTTTCTGTACCTCAGTTTTTCCACTGGACACACTGTGGATAATGCTAAGTGATCTCCCGGAGAATGATTAAGATGTTATAACATTTTCGCTTTTTTAGGTGGTCTATATGATGGTGGGAAGGAAGGGAGAAGCTTGGGGAACTGTTAGAAACCAATTTAACACTTAATATTCTTAATTTTTTCCTGGTGTGGACATGGCAGCCTTATAAGAAAACTTAAAGTTGGAGATTAGAAGCGTTTCCTTCCAAGGAAGATGCTTGCTTTGGTATTTCTCTGTCACCTCACTGGCATTTTAATTAGTTGAAAACTAATGTTGGTCAATTGATGGCCTCTGATTGTGAGTGCCTCAGATATAATCTGAGGATTAAGTGATTTGTAACCTAAATTATCTCTGTGATCCTCTGTATAAATATAATATACAAACAAACAGGGCAGGAGAAGATTTAGTTCTTTTGGACTGAATGTTAAAGACGTATGGTTTACTCACCATGAATGTATCTCTGGGTTGGGACATGTTTACTCATAACTGAGTCCAGACTGATGACTTGGCCTTCTTCCCTTTAAATAAGCTTTGAAAGCCATGCACATGTGAAACACCTTTAAAAATTTCTTTACTTACAACATCCAAAAGAAACTGTTTCAATTCCTAGCTTGGTATGTTGCTTATTTGGTAATTTTTTTGTTAGCCTGATTTTAGAAAGTGTATTGGGTTTTTATTTTTGTCCAGATCAACTTTCTTCTCCTTCTAGAAAATTTCAGAGAAGTTTCCCACGAAAGTTAAGCTTCACACACCTTTTTCTTCCCCCTCTTTCGTTTGATTGTTTCTCCTTTTTGTTGTTGTTAAGGTAGTTTTGGGTTTTTTTGGGGGGGGAGGCATTGTTTGCCAAGGTTTCAAGTTTATAGTAAGAGGTGAGGCAACGTTGATCTTGGCAGAACAGCACAAAGCCAGTAGAGTCATTAAGTGACGCAAGCTTTTGATTTTTTTTTTTCTTTTTGTTAAAGCTCTCTGGCACAGCTGGCTATTCTAGTCACAGGGGAAAAGAGAAGAGAGTTACTGAAGTTCTGGATGGAATGATAGAAGATGTTTGAGACATATTAAAAAAATAGCAGCTGCAACAACAACAGAAGTACCGTATAATTCAAACAAGCTTCTTAGTTTTGTGGGATCCATGTTAGTTGCTTAGAACCTGAGTTTTTACTTCAGAGGATGATGGGACAAGGAAATAGAAGGCAAGAAGGTTGCGTTGGATTCTTGCTTATCTGTCTGCCTCTCCTTCCAGTTGGAAGAATCTTCAATCCACAAGAAGCATTGTAAACAAGCCTAACGAACACGTCCTACCCTGATCTGGATACTGTTGGAGTTGAGGATTACAGCCAGTTCACCAGGATTTTATGGAGGCAGTTCAAGAAAAATAGAAGGAAGCAATAACTTAAGGATTTTTCTGTTTGTATTAGTCCTGTGCTATGTTAAATTGTGGACATTATTTGGAACAAGTAGGAGACGGCTCTGTCATGTGGATCTAAGAAGATACCTGAGTTCCTTGAGCTACATATATGATGTTTGGAAGGTTATAAACTCAAAATCTTTCAACATAAATTCATTAAATTCTGGATTATCTTTCTATTAAGGACTTCACCAGACAGAAACTCCCTCCCCAAAAGATACAAAACCTTCTCTGTGTTTTCAGACTAAATGTGAACAATAATGTCTTGGAAGAGAAATTATTTTTCAGGAGGCCGTGGTAGTGTCCAAGGGATGTTTGCACCTCGAAGCTCAACCTCCATAGCCCCTAGCAAAGGCCTCAGCAATGAGCCAGGGCAAAACAGCTGCTTCCTCAACAGTGCCTTGCAGGTAAGGGTAATTTCTTTCCTTTTGGTGGACTTTGACTTTTAGTTGCTGATGCTGTATTTCTGATAACTTTTTTTTTCTTTCTTTTTTTTTTTTGGTCAGGAAGATTGGCCCTGAGCTAACATCTGTTGCCAATCTTCCTCTTTTTGCTTGAGGAAGATTGTCACTGAGCTAACATCTGTGCCAATCTTCCTCTATTTTGTATGTGGGATGCTGCCACAGCATGGCTTGATGAGTAGTGTTCAGGTCTGCCCCCCGGGATCTGAACCAGCAAACCCTGGACTACCAAAGCAGAGCATGCAAACTTAATCATTATGCCACCAGGCCAACCCCTGGTAACTCTTTTAAATATAATACTTGGCAGTCTGTTTGAGGTTAGCAGCTTGAGATCCTTTTTTAAGTTTATCCGTGTGATCTTAGGCAAGTCACTTTATCTCTTTGAGTGTCAATTACCTCATTTATAACAAAAGGGATTAATTATGATAGTAGAAGTAATAACTGTAACTGCTACTACTTACCTGCCTAAAGGGAGGTGCATGGACTAGATGATCTTACTACTTTTTTATTTACTTTTTTCCTGAACAGTCTCTATTGTTTCCTTTTTTTCTTTTTGAGACCAATGTCTTATCACCCTGATTGTTTTTCTCTAGTATAAAAAGCAAAATTCTTTCAATGAGTCAAAGACCTTCAGGTTTATCATTCTTGTCTCATAATATTCAGGCTCTTAGCACACACACTGAATGGAGTTCACTTTTTGACTGTCTACTTCTTCATCTCCTTCCTCTAAGCTCTCCTCCAGTGGCTCATGATTGGTGTCTGGTCAGACATGCTTGAACAGAGCAAGTGGAAAGTAAAGTCCCCTAAGGTGATTATCTACTCCAGATTTTTCCCTTTTGGTGTTGCTTACCATCTTAGTGGTCTCAGAATCCCAAAGCTTCCTTTCTGTCTGCCCGTTCTGCCTAGTGAGGCTTGTAAGAGTGTTAGGTTCATCCCTCTTGGCCTAACTTTCAAGTAATTACTTTCTCCTCTTTTCTGCTTTTCAGAGTAAAAGTAAATGAAATTTGCCATCCAAGATAATTATGCTTGGGTGAAATACTAGTTTACCCTCACATGTAATGAGAAAATAAGTTGCCGTGAGAGAAGAAGAGATAAGAAATGTATTTAGTGTAAAAGCACCGGACTTAGGGCTGAGGAGACCTGGTTCTATTTCTAGCCCTTCTGTAGACTAGCCTTGTGATCTTGTGCAGGTAATAGTGTTTCAGTTTCTTCGTTCATAATGCAAGAATCTTGTCAAGATTATTTATGTAGTAGAAGTTTCATACTCTCTCTCACTTTTCAAAATTTCTATTTGAAAACATTAAAAAAAATCCTATGCTGTCAAGCCTATAAGAAGAGTTTAAGTACTTTCCCTAGTTACTAGTACAAATTTCATGCAGTTGGATGGGCTTAGTTAGGTTTTTTTTTCCCCAGATGATGCATATTAGGTTTTTGAGTGACTTTGTGTAGACAAATAATACTTTTATAATTTAGAAGCAGGCAAGATAGGGTATTGATGTAGGTGTGTGTGTGTTTACCTTCTACCTCACCATAGTCCTGTTTTTATAATTCTGTTTCTTTCTATATGTTTTATTATACTGTCAGTTGAAACAATGATATTTATGACTTTCTGTTCTAATTTCCAGTGCCATATGGAAGACATACTATACATACATACATACATATATATGTTTCTTTATCCATATTTAAACATTGAGTCATTGATGGTTTTGGAGTACCTATTATAATCATGTTACAAGTTGAAAATAATTGTTTCTATGAGCTAATATTCTAACTTTTGATATGAAAGTTGTGTTTACCACAGATATGTTAAACCCATTACATTTATTATAAAAAGGTGTGACTTGTTTGGGAGCATAGTGTGTTTCAAAGAACTTTTGGAATATATACCTTGAGATACCTAAGTAAGAAGAAGCTCCAGAGGTGTACTGTGAATCTGGGGCTCCAGAGTGTAGTGCCTTTTCCTATATGATGGCATTTAAATGTTTTCCAGGCAACAGGACCTTTGTAAGGCATTATGCTATATATTATGCCGTTTCTTTTTTAACTAAAGCCCATAGTCTATTCAGATTCCCTTAGTTTTTACCTAGTGTCTTTTTCTATTCCAGGATATCACATTTACATTTACTTGTCATGTCTGCTTAGGCTCCTCTTGGCTGTGACAGTTTCTCAAAATTTCCTGGTTTTTGGTGATCTTGACAATTTTGAAGAGTACTAGTCAAGTATTTTGTAGAATGTCCTACTATTGGACTTTTTCTGATGTTTTTCTCATGATTAGACTGGGGTTATGGGTTTTTGAGAAGAAGACCATAAAAGTAAAGTTCCATTCTCATTACATCATATCAGGATTACATGCTATGAGCATGATTTATCACTGTTGATATCACCATTTTTTAAATTCTGTTAACTTAAGGACATCATACCACTCTCAGAAAGGTCCAAAAATTGAGAAATCTGGCAAAGATAAAATTCCACACTGCAATTAAAGCTTCTGAATAAGTTTTAAAATATTCTTGCTTTTCTTATGTGGACCATTAAAATAAACGCTTACTCTGCAGCTTTTAACCCATAAATTTCCTCTTCAGGATCACATTGGATGTATGTCGTACCATATTTTCTCTTGTGACCTTCATTCATGTTCAGATCAATGTCTTTTTCAGAATATGATCATCTCTCCCTCTTGTTAGATACCTTACTTTTTTGACATTTGTTTTAATATACTAGAATGAACTTTTCTCTTGGGAATAAAGATATCTTCTGCAGTCATCATCTGTGTTTGCTTGAACTCTTGAATTTAGAATTAAATGGTGGCTTTTTATAGAGTAAGGAAGTATTTTCCCTTTTCCACCAGGTTTTATGGCACTTGGACATCTTCCGACGTAGCTTTAGGCAGCTTACAACTCACAAATGCATGGGAGATTCCTGTATCTTTTGTGCTCTCAAGGTAAGTACTTCAAATTTGTTTCTTCTCACTACCATTAGGTTGCCAAATGATCAATATTGAGGTGGTTTGGTTAATCAGAGTGGTGCTAAGGAGTTTATTACTGAGTCCTCTGCCTGTGTTTTAGTGCAAAGGATGAGTATGATTAGTTTTGCTTGCTTTAGAGAATTACTACTTGGCTTGGGCAGAATGTTTTTCTCAACCTTTTTGCCCATACACAGCTCTATTTCATGTGATAGGATATGATTCAAATATGCTTAGATTTTGAGTATTTACCTGAAAAACTAATTCTAAATTTTCATTTTGAAAGAATAAACAACCAACTGTTTTTAATGGAATTAGCTATTATCTATTAAAGTTAAATTTAGCAACAAACTCTTCCTGAGAAAAGCCAGTACTAAAATTTTCCTATTCCCTAATGTTTCCCATGATTACATTTAACAGATTATTTATAGCAGTTCTCTACCTCGTAATCTGACTCCATGTTTTTCATTTTTTAATAAAATGAAACTGAAGATTCATGTGGAGACACAGAAAACGGCCTAAAGTGAGAGATTTCTGACTCAGAGATTTTAGATATACTGCTAAAGAGGAAGAACTAGGATGTATATAGGGTCTTGCATTACTTTATTTGCTTTTCCAACATGTAGCTTCTCCATGTGTTCTTGGTCCGGATATACAATGGATTATATGTGGTTGGATGAGTCTGCTTGAGTTCTGAGTAAGCTTCCAGAGTCGTTTATCAGTCTCATGAAGTCTGAATTCTTGGTTTGTCACAGACGTGCTTGGATGTGATCGTTATATGTTTAGTTGCTTTTACATATTAGAGTAAGAATTGTGACCAAAAATTCGAGGAGAATTTTCTAGTTATGTTGGTTATTTGCAACAACTGACTCAAAACGATTTTTTGACGGGCATCACTTTGGAATTTTAAGTCCATGAATGGCAGATATCTTTTTATTTTATTTATTTTTTTTGTGAGGAAGATTGGCCCTGAGCTAACATCTGGACCAGTCCTCCTCTACTTTATGTGGGACACCGCCTCAGCATGGCTTGATGAGTGGCACTAGGTCTGTGCCCAGGATCCAAACCTGTGAACCCAGGGCTGCTGAAGCAGAGCTTCGGAACTTAACTACTATGCCACTGCGCTGGCCCCTGGGCAGATATATTTATTTTTTAATTTAATTTTATTTTTTTTGAGGAAGATCAGCCCTGAGCTAAATCTGCTGCCAATCCTCCTCTCTCTCTCTCTCTTTTTTTTGCTGAAGAAGACTGGTCCTGAGCTAACACGCATGCCCATCTTCCTCTACTTTATATGTGGGACACCTACCACAGCATGGCTGGCCAAGCAGTGCCATGTCCACACCCGGGATCCGAACTGGTGAACCCTGAGCCACCGAAGTGGAATGTGCACACTTAACCGCTGCGCCACTGGGCCGGCCCCTAGGCAGATATCTTTAGAAAGAGATAACTGAGTCTTCTGAACTTTTTGCCACTTGGGTCACAAACATCTTTTTTCTCCACTCTTTCTTTGGAACCATTATAACTTTTAGCAAAATATAGAATATAAATTGTTGATTAATTGGAGAGTTTAAATATGAAAGTTTATTAAAACCAGATCTTTTACAAGATGTAACATTTCTGACTATGCCCATTCAGACAGAAGTCCATCCAAAAGAGTATTTGGCTTGATTCTGAAAGGTACATTGCTATTAAGTATCTAATTTTAGATAAACAAGAAATATAATAGTCCTTTGGTCATCAAGTTTGAGGGAAGTCTGGTTCGTGGCATTAAAACCAAAAAACTAAGGCAAGATACTTGCTAGAGAGATTTGAATCCTACAGAAATTTCTGGTAGAAGAATCTCCTGAAACTGGAAATTCTTAGCTGTACCAGGGAGGGATGATAGAACTTATATGACCCCCTGACATGCCTTTTATTAGTCAGGATTGTGCCATACTCTTTATCAACCCAGGTGGGACTCTGGAGAACTAGCTGTCACAATCTTTTTCTGTTTCCTTTTCCAAAGGGACAAATTGTTATTTTAATGTAAATCAGTATCGTTATATAAGCCAGAGAGATGAAGAAAACCAACCACCAGACTTTATGGGACATCCTCTGAGACACCCAAGTACAGAAAATAAGTCGTTTTTTAACCTGTAGGTACTGAGGATGTATCTTGGGACTCTTTCAGAGAAGCAATTGCTTATGATAGATAGGTAAATGGGCTTAGGGGATCAAAGGCTGTATTCTGGGTCTTCATAACTCTGAAGTTGTGTTGGAATTCTGATATCTTTACTTATCACATCACCGCTTGATCTATTCATTAGATTTCTTTTCCTTCACTGACTCTTTTATTACATTGGGAGTATATTAAAAATTTGATTTTTTCCTCAAGTGCTTTTCAATCCCTCAGCACTATATAAATATAAATAATTAGGCATAGGTTACACAAAGTTCATGTTTTAGGTGGCACTGTTAGCAGTCTTCTAATTATGGTGTGCTTAATTTAAAAATTATAAATAGACTTATAATGCAGATGGATTAATTTGACAGTACGGATGAGCTGAACTTGGTTCTAATAGCTGAGAAATTTAAATTTCTAGAATGGCCATAGTTTCTAAGAGACATTCCTTTCATCCAGACTGGAGGGCTTTATTTTCTGAGAGAACACAGGGATGATGAGTGTATGGAAGAGTAAACCTGGGATGGACCAGCAGCACCTGGACCTTCCCATAGGATATCTCTTTTGTTCCCTATTTTAAAAATATTTTTATAAATATGAAAATAATACAATTCATCATTGAGCTAGGTTCTAGTCAGTATAATAAGATAAGAAAAACAAAGGAAAGATAAAGATTAGAAAGGAAGCAACAAAGTTGTCATTATTTGCGGGTGATGTGATTGGCTATTTGGATAAATCCCAAAGAGGGGCTGGCCTGGTGGTGCAGCGATTAAGTGCACACATTCCACTTTGGCGGCCCAGTTCTCTGATTCGGATCCCGGGTGTGGACATGGCACCGCTTGGCAAGCCATGCTCTGGTAGGCGTCCCACATATAAAATAGAGGAAGATGGGAGGAAGATGGGCACGGATGTTAGCTCAGGGCCAGTCTTCCTCAGCAAAAGGAGGAGGATTGCCAGCAGATGTTAGCTCAGGGCTAATCTTCCTCAAAAACAAAAACAAAAACAAATAATCTACTGATAATTTCAAAATCAGTAAGAGAATTTAGCAGGTTGTTGCCAATAAGATCAAGATATAACGTTCAATTGCATTTAGCAGCTAACAGAAAGCACAATTTAAAAAGAGCTTTTTATAATAGCAACAAAGTATATAAAGTAGATATAAATAAATCTTACAAAAAAGATGTAAGACATTTGTGTAAAACCCCCACAGAGATTCCGTATAATAAGTAATCATCAAGTGAACATCCTTGTAGCAGCTCTTGAGGTGAAAATAGAACACTACCAGTACCATAGACATTCTCCTTCCCGCCTTTCTCAGTGACATCTCCTGCCTTCTCCCAGGGGTTACCACTTTCCTAATGTTTGTGGCAATCACTTCCTTATTTTAGCTGATAGTTTTACTACCTATGTATCCATATTTAAACAATCTAATTTAAAAATGACCTGTTTTTGAAACTTTGTTGTAAATGGAATCACTCTGCATAAACTTGTGTGTATGTGTGTCTTTAGCTCAGCAATATGTTTATAAGATCATCATGTTGTGTGTGGGTTGAGTTTGTTCATTTTCATTATTTTATGGTATTTCATTGTGTAAATAAAGGACTCTTTATCCATTCTGCTGCTGGTAATCATTTGGATTATTTCCAATTTTTTATTTAATTTAATTATTTTTTTATTTTTTCATTGTTTTTTAAGATTGGCACCTGAGCTAACATCTGTTGCCAATCTTTGTTTTTTTTTTTTCTTCTTCTTCTCCCCAAAGCTCCCCACTACATAATTGTATATTCTAGTTGTAGGTCCCTCTGGCTGTGCTGTGTGGGATGCCGCCTCAGCATGGCCTGATGAGCAATGCTAGGTCTGTGCCTAGGATCCAAACCAGTGAAACGCTGGGCCGCCGAAGTGGAACGTGCAAACTTAACCATTTGGCCACGGGGCCGGCTCCATCCAGTTTTTTATTTTTTATGAACAATATTGCCAAGAACATTGTTGTACATATCTACATATGTGTATACATTTCTTTTGCATACATGCCCAGGAATGGATGTACTGGATTGTAGGATATTTATATCTTCAACTTTTTTAGGTAATGCCAACTGTTTTCCAGTATATCCACATGTTTTCCAATGTGGCAGTATTAATGTATACTCTGACCAGCAGATTTTTCCTGAAAGTTGAGAAAATTCAATTCTGAACTTTATATTACAAACAGTGAAGAACAGACAGAACATTCTTGAAGAAGAATAACAAAATGAGCAACTTGCCTTTTGTGTTAGAGTAGGCTAAGTTATGTTGTGGTAACAAACTAAAATCTCAGTGATAAATATATAAAAGATTTATTCTCATGCACATTACTTGTCCACTGTAGGTTAGTAGGAAAACCCTACTTATAGTCACTCAGGAACTTAGGTGCCAAAGCTACAAGCAAGTTGAATATTACTAAGCCAGAGAGAAAAAGAGCTCTGGAGGGTTTTGCACAAGCAATTAAATGTTCAGCAGGTCACTTCTGTTCACAACTCATTGACCAGAGCTAATCATATGGTGCTAATCACAAGGGGGCCAGAAAGTGTGATCCTGTCATAATCCTTGGGAGAGGGAAGAACCAGAAATATTTGGGAAACAGTACTAGTGGTTACCATACTTTATCAGATATCAAGGCTTATTATAAAACTGTAGTAATTAAGACAAAGTGAGGGGTCGGCTCCGTGGCCGAGTGGTTAAGTTCACACGCTCCCCTGCGGCGGCCCAGGGTGTGGATCCTGGGCGCGGACATGGCACCACTCGTCAGGCCACGTTGAGGTGGCGTCCCACATCCCACAACTAGAAGGACCTGCAACTAAGATATACAACTATGTATTGGGGGGCGGGCGGTTTGGGAAATAAAGCAGGAAGAAAAAAAAAGATTGGCAACAGTTGTTAGCCCAGGTGCCACTCCTTAATAAAAAGGAAGATTGGCAACAGTTGTTAGCCTAGGTGCCAATCTTTAAGAAAAAAAAAAAAGACAATGTGGTATCAACACAGTATGACTACTCAATGGAATAAAATCAAGAGTTCAGAAACAGACATGTGGAAACTTGCCTTTTGCCCTGTGAATCAAAGGAGTAAGTGGTGCTTAGATGATTGGTTATCCATATAGAAAAAAGAGGAAATTAGATCTCTACCTCATATTATACCAAAAGTAAGAATTTCACATGGATTAGGAACTAAATTGTGAAAGATAAAATGTTTACAGTATTAGAAGAAAATGTGAGAGAATATCATGACATCAGGGATAGAGAAGATTCATTAAATAAGACATGAAACATACAAAGTTAAAAAATTGATATGTTTTACTATAGAAAACTCAAGAACTACTTTTCATCAGAAGACTCCATAAAGAGAGTAAAGGACCCAGCCCCGTGGCCAAGTGGTTAAAGTTCTGCGTGCCTCACCTTGGCAGCTCAGGTTTGTCGGTTCACATCCTGGGTGCAGACCTGCTCTACTCACCAGCTGTGCTGTGGAGGTGTCCCATATATAAAAAAATGGAGGAGGATTGGCATAGCTGTTAGCTCAGGGCGAATCTTCCTCACCAGAAAAAAATAAAAAAGAGTAAAGACACAAGGCTACAAACTGGAAGAAAATACCTACAATATATATAACCAAAAAAGGATTGGTAATCAGCATAGAACTCCAGAGAAGAACTCCTATAAAGAAAAAGTAAAAGATAAAGGAGTCAACAGGAAAATGGGAAGAAGACATAAACAGACATTTCTCAGAAAAAGAAACCCAAATGACCTTTAAACATGTGAGCGATGCTTACCCTCTTTAGCAATCTAAGAAATGTAAATTAAACCATACCCCTCAAATTAGTAGAAATTTAAAAATTGGGTAAAATTGGGGGCTGGCCCCATGGCCGAGTGGTTAAGTTTGCACGCTCTGCTTTGGTGGCCCAGGGTTTCACCGGTTCGGATCCTGGGCATGGACATGGCACTGCTCATTAGGCCATGTTGAGATGGTGTCCCACATACCACAGCTAGAAGGACCCACAACTAAAATATACAACTATGTACTGGGGGGATTTAGGAAGAAAAATCAGGGAAAAAAAAGAAGATTGGCAACAGTTGTTAGCTCAGGTGCCAATCTTTAAAAAAAAAAAAAAAAAGATTAAAAAAATTGTGTAAAATTGTTACCTAAAAGGTAGAATAATGAGAACGAACTTACATGCTAGTTGGAATATAAACTGATGCCACTACTTAGAAAAACAGTTTGTCATTACGTTTGTCAAGTAAAATTGAACTAGCATATACCTTGTCACTCAGTAATTCTACTCCTAGATATACACTGTAGAAAACTTCCTTGTGCATACATACCAGAAGATATATTTGAGAATCTTTAAAGTAGCATTTTTTGTGATTATGGGAAAATGGAAACAACCCATTCCAACTATAGCAGCATGGATTCAAAAAACTATGGTTTATTCCCAGAGTAAAATACTATATAGTAGTGAAAATGAATAGGCTGCAGCTACATATATCAGCTTGGATTAATGACAAAAATATTACATTGAATGAAAAAAGCAAGTCACAGAAGATTACATAAACTGTGATTTCATTTATATACAAATCAGAAACAGGCAAAACTAAACAACATTTTTCAGGGATACATACATGTGATAAAACTGTAGAGGAAAAGGGAATGATTTTCACAAAATTCAGGATAGTGGTTGCCTCTGAAGGGTGAAGAGGGGAAGATATAATCAATTGAAGAGTCTCAAACTCATTATTAATTTTTCCATTTCTTGGGGCTGGCCCAGTGGCATAGTGGTTAAGTCTGCATCCTCTACTTCAGTGGCCCGCGGTTCGCCGATTTGGATCCCAGGCACAGACCTAGCACCGCTCGTCAAGCCATGCTGTGGCAGCACCCCACATAAAATAGAGGAAGATTGGCTTGGATGTTAGCTCAGTGACAATCTTCCTCAAGCAAAAAGGGGAAGATTGGCAACAGATGTTAGCTCAGGACCAATCTTCCTCATATACACACATATAAAAAAAATAAGTAAATAATTTTTTAAAAACCCTGTAATTAAAAAAAATAATTTTTCCATTTCTTAAATTGTGTCGTGGGCACATGGCATTTATTTATTATTCTTTGGGTGTATGTACACATCATGTTTGTTCTTTTTTTGAAGGATGACTTTTATTATAAATATGGAAAAATACTGCAATCATTCTGGAAACTACACTGAAGTGTAAAGAGTAAAACTGAAAAACTGCCTGAATTCCACCACAGAGATTGTCATTTCTCTTTATGCCTCTACTCTGGTCTATGATAGTTCTAGTAATAAGTGTTTTTGCTCACTGTTTTAGCAAAAAGAGTATTTTTTTTTGCAGACCTGTAAATTGCCTCTCTATCTCTAGTATCTTCCTATTTTATTTGTTCTAACCTAAGAATACCCTGGAATGCTATTTTGAAGTTACTCTCTTCTTATAACCTTTAAGTGGCTCCCAATTGTCTCTTAAATCATTAAAAAAATGCATGATTATAGACATTTAAAAAACTAATTTCACACTTTCTTTTCCCTTCCTTTCCTTCCCCAGGCACTCTCCATTTCAGCTGTGATAGCAGATGGTGCACTTGCTATGCTGGCCTCTTAGATATTGCAGATGTCATTCACTTTGCCTGGATTCTTTGGCACCCAAAACAATAACAACAATAAACAAAACAATAACACATCCCTTTTAAACCAAACCACATCCACCTTTCAAAACTCCACTTAAGAAATTTATCTTCTGATAAATTTGATTTTTTAAAATGAAGTTTTAAAAATACTTTCTCTATCTGGATCCATGATGGTTCAACTTAGAAGTGTTTATCATGGCTGGGTGAATTTTTAGGAAGGTGGCTCAACCTTTTTTCCTTCTTGGTGTTCCTCATAGTACCTGGACCACAGTATAAATACTTAACTTTTCTGAGTTCATATATCCTTTTAGTAGTTCCTGGATTTTAGTTTATGGAGTTTTGGATACTTGCCTTTTCCTTCTCTTTTTCTTTTTGTCTTTTATGCTCTCTCTCACTCTAGTCCTGTTTAATATTTTCATATTGTGACTTTTGGTTTCACACGTTTTTTTAGTAGGTGTACTAATCTAGGCCTTTCTGCTTTATTTAGTAAGAGAAGAGTGAGATATGAGTGTGTATTTGCGGGGGCGGTGTGAGTTTATGGTGGGAAAGATCTTCTGAAGGAAGAGTGAAAGCCTGGGATTCTGTCAGCAGAGCAGTCATCTGGTATCCTGTAGTTAAGTTACATGTTAAGTTTGTGGCATCCCAGTGTGGATGTAATTCTATATATTTGTTTTTCTGTGAGTGTAATTATATATATTTTTCTCTCTTTTTTTTTTGCTGCCTCCTATTTAAAAATTAGAGGAATGTTAAGTGAAGCTAATAGCTCATTTTTGCTCATACTTCGTGTCTGTTTGTATTCTTTAATGCTGAGTTTGATATGTAAAATTATTTCATAGGTTTTTTTTCGAAACAGGAAACTCCACAATTCCTGAATTTGAAGTACTCTATAAAACCTTGCCAATTCTATAAAGTCAGAATTCTTTATGTTGGAGCATAATTGTTTAGTTCTAGAACCCACTATTAAGGACAAAAGGAAACACAAACATCTTGCTAAATGAATCAGAAACTAGCCAACTTTCCCTTAAGCTGATGTTTGGATGAAGGGTTTGCCCTTCTAAGTCTAGCTGAAAGATATGTATCCCTGCTCTTCAGTTTTTTACTTTACCTTGCACCAACCCTTAAAATGCATTTGCTATTGGCCTTACACGAACACTTTTTGGTTCATGTCTTTGTTTAATATTTTTGCTTTTTTCTTCTGCTCTGTGAACAGCTATCAGTATTCCTGTGCCTCGTGATCTTCACCAGGTACCATAGTATATGTTTTATCCAGTCCTTATAATTGCTTTTTGGTGGTTTGTACACAATATTTATGATAATCCATTTCTTTTGGTCCTGCAAAACGTACTGGTTTTTTTTCTGTTACTTGATACAAAGTCCCTAAAGTAATTTCAGCCTCAAAATCTTGCATGCAAATTATTAATGATGGCTTTCATTAAAAAGAATTTGTGTCAGTGTATCTTTCTGCTTACTTTGAACCACAATGCCTTTCAACTCTGACTTAGCAAACAGAAGAGATTTGTGTGCTAATTTCCCCGTTCCTTCTAAAACCCGAAATTTATTCCTATGTGGTGTTACTCAAATATTTTCCAAACCTAAACTATTGTCGTGCTTATAGTCCAGAACTCTTATTTATTATTCATCTTGAATTTGCTCTTACACCCCGAGCCCCCAGAGTATAACTTTACTGTGGAGTTGGCTTATTTATCTCTGTCCAGGGGAGGAAATCCGTCCACTGTACTTAGTATGCCACAAAGATTTTGTTCTCCTTCCAGGGATTGTACTAGAGGCTTTGGAGTGCCAAGATGTAGGACAGAGTGTTTTTTGTTATAGGCAAAGAAGAATGCTGCATTGATTGATTAAATTCAACAAATCTTCTCAGTTAGTAATTTTTCTTTTAAGAATGCTAGTATAAGACTTAAAAGCTGGGAGTGGTGGTGGTGGGGGTGGGTGGGAGGAAACAGGGTTTTGTAGGTAAGGTGTGCTGAAATGTAAGTCTGTATTGTTAGAGCAGTAAGACTGTGCTAAAGGAGCAAGAAAGTCTGTGTTCTGCTGGTAGCCCACTTGTTAATTAAGGGGAAATTTGAGAGTTCAAGGAACAGATACCTCAATATATATATATTTTTTTGGTTGAGGAAGATTGTCGCTGAGCTGACATCTGTGCCAATCTTCCTTTGTTTTGTAAGTGAGACACTGCCACAGCATGGCTTTATGAGCAATATGGAGGTCTGTGCCTTGGATCCGAACCCGTGAACCCTGGGCTGCCAAAGCAGAATGTGTGAACTTAGCCAGTACAGCACCGGGTCAGCCCCTCACTATTTTTTGACTGTGTACCAGTTAGCTGTTCCTGTATTGGGTACTGTAGCTTAAGTTTAGGGAGTAAAACATATAGGAAATTACTCATCATTCATTATCAATCCTGTCCTTTTTTTTGTAGATTATAGGAATGGAAGGATCTTCATTGTCTTGTAGTCATGGCCAGTATCAGAGACGAGTAAATCAATTATCCTGGACTGACTATTTAAATCAAGAAATTAGATTTCTAGTTTATTTCCTGGAAATTTAAGCTAGTAATAAACAGCCCTCATGTAAGGAAGGTGTGTCCTTATGTCTAATGCACATATCATCTACTTGAGTTGAACTTCCTTGTTTTGCTTACCTATGGGACATGAACATATTTGTGTGGTCTTTTGGTTAACCTTTCTTACTCTTGAAGTCCTATTAGGCTGTACCTAAATATTCTCAACTAATTTAACTATTGACATAACTTGAATAGTATAAAATTGAGTCTTTTGTCCTTTTTAAAATTTTACATGATATTCAAATAGAAGGGTATGACGGCAAGGAAAAATATAGTAGATCATCATGATTCTTTCCTTTCCAGAGTTTATGGCAGAACCTGAAATTTATACAATCTCAAAATCTTTGTGCATGTCCAGAAGGGTCCCCCTTTTCATTTCCCCTGTGGGGTAAGTGGTTATAGTATTGATTCTCAAAATTTGATTTGAATACTGGTGGTAATATATAAGGTCCTACATTTTTTTTAACGATTGGCACCTGAACTAACATCTGTTGCCAACCTTACTTTTTCCTTTTTTCTTTTCTTCTTCTCCCCAAAGGCCCCAGGTACATAGTTGTATATTCTAGCTGTAGGTCCTTCTGGTTTTGCTATGTGGGATGCCACCTCAGCATGGCTTGATGAGCAGTGCCATGTCCATGCCCAGGATCCAAACTGGTGAAACCCTTGACCGCTGAAGTGAAATGCGTGAACTTAACCACTGGGCCACGGGGCCAGCCCCCTGCTACATTTTTTATCTTGGCAAAAAGTAGCAAATTGACTATTATATTTTGTAAAATTTAAACATTAGTTTATGGTTTCCCACTAAAAGTAGTATCATTCTCTGGTGAATTTGGCTTGTGTCTGCCTCTGTGTCTCTGTCCAGTGTCTTGAAGTCTTGATGTTTCTCTTTATCTGTGTCCCTGTTTGTGTGTATGTGGATGTCTGTCTGTTTTATAAAGGTAGCAGGAATGACTGTCTTAGATAGCTTATGATAGTCTTTAACTTCACCACTGCAAGTCCAAAGTATTGGATTATGAACTGAGTGCAAATAAAGCCCTAAACAGATGGGGAGATATGATATTGATAACTGAATTTAATTTTAAAAGACTGATATAGGATATGTGGATAATTTTCTAATCAGGAAGTCCAGAAGGTAGCTATTTTCAGACATAAGGTTATGTCTGAAACTAGGGAGAAACTAGCCAGCTATTCTCTGCCTTCCCCAATGTTGTAGCAAGAGTTTCTATTAAACTGACTGGATATTTGATGTTATTAAGGAATTATCGTTATCTTTTTCTGGGTGTGGTAATGATATTATGGTTATGCTCTAAACAAAAAGAATTTTTTTAGAGCCATATCCTGAAATATTTACAGATGAATAACATCTGTCATTTGCTTCAAAATGATCTGGGAGTGGGGTAAGTGGGTGGGTGGTACATAGGAAATGAGATTGATCACAGACTGATAATTGTTGAAGATGGATTATAGGTACTTGGGAGTTTATGTGGTATTTTGTCTACTCCTGTACATTTGAAATTTTCTGCAATAAAATGTTAAAAATCCAATGTTGTTGTTTGGGCTGCCCAAATGGTAAACATTTAGATATTCTTTCCCGTCTTGAAAGAGAACATTCAGCATTCTTTTGAACACAGAAAACTAGTGTGAAAGTTCTCTTTTCCAATGGTCAGCGACCTTCAAGGACTAGCTCCTTTATCTTCCTTTGAGAGAGCTGTGTTTACAAACAGGCTCAATTGGCCACATTTAGGTTTACAGTTTATTTAGGTTTATGGTTTCCAGGAGGTGTGGAGAAAAAGAGCGATTATGAGAGTTAAAATGATGAGCGATTTGGGAAGCCCAGATCAAGAGGAGAAACCGCTAAGAATTGAATTAGTAGCAGTGCATAAAGTGTGTCAGGCCTTTGCAGAGGTGTTGCTGGAGACATCTTAGGGATGAGTTGGACTCATGACTGGGGCACTTTCCAAAGACTTAAGGCCCATAAAACATGAAGTTTAGTGACAGCCCTTCTCCTTGACCCCTATCTTCTCTACTTATGACTTCTTTTAGATGCACGATTAGGAAATCCTGAAAGATAAACAAACAGCTGTTCCCTGCCTAAAGACAAGAGCTATGTTTTAGAGGGAAAAAACTTAAGCAACAGCTGCATTTGTAAATGCCAAAGCACAAAGACTTTCTGTCTTTATGGCACTTCTATCTTATTTACATGGTGTTTTACTAATCCAAATAATTATGTGTTCATCGGGGTAGAATTATTTGCTACTTGATCCAAGAGAAATGGGTGGGGAAGCACCTGCTTTTAGTTATTAAAGTCGTGTTGCTTTTGCACTACATCCAAGAAAACAGCAAACAGACAAAAAGTCACTTGCCTTTTCCTGAAAATGAAAAGGAATACCTTTGGTTTCACCCTGTGAAGAAGAGCAGAGAGAACCCTCAAAGGTGGGTTTTCTCTGTTTATTGAAATGAAACCATCAGAGACCCCACAGGGAAAAGTGATTCCTAGGTTTCGGTTCTTCCTGCCCTTTCTCCCTCCCTGCCATAGAACTCAGCAATTGGAAGAATACCAGTTTTTGTTCCTTATTGGTGCTACCACCTGTTCTTATTGCTGAACTAAATGTTCTTGGCTTTCTTTGCTGTGAACAGGATCTCCCTCTGGGAAAGGTGGGAGGAGGGTGAAAAAGGGAACAGGAGGAGGCCCGTTCCAGCCCTGTGCTCATGTGAGAGGGATACACAGAGGTTAGTGTGCTGCCCTAACAGAGGGGCTTTGTGCTACAGCTTCTTCCAGAGCTGCGGCTCCACAGATGCATGCTGGGCTAGCTCAGCCTGCTTCATCCCTGATACACTTGCTTCTTCCTGACAATAGCAGAGCGAGACCAATAACAATAATTAAAATAAGAAAATAAAGAAGATGCAGGCAGAGGCCATTCTGAATGCATTCAGATAGTCAGTATGCCTGGAGAAAGCTGCCTGTAATTAAGAGGTGAGAAAAGAGTATATCATGGGGAGGTTGGTGCTACTGAACGCAAGTGCCAGATCTGTTGTTGCATATCCACTGTGGATGCAAGCAGAGCTCTGACTAGGTCTTTCCCTTTCTGCGCTAAACCTTTGTTATTTAGGTCAGGAGAAATCTTCCTCTCTTGAATAGGAGCAACAGAATAGAGAAGAGTTTTGTCCTTCCTACCCAGATCTGAGAGACTGGGAAGATAGCTCAAGGTAGAAACATTTCTGACTCAAGGCCCTTCTTCAGCGTAGGTCAGTGGCAGATAGGCTCCTTAGAAACCTAAAATGCTCCCAAATAGAATAATAACAATAGCTAACACTTAGATAGCACTTATCATGCTGCCAGGCATTAGTCTAAGATATATAGATAGACAGTTGGATAGAGATAGAGATAACTTGTTTAATTCTTAAATAACCCTAAGAGGTAAATACTATTCTTAATCCTCTTTTAAAAGAGGAAACTGAAGCCTAGAGAAGTAAAGTAACTTGACCAAAATTATGTAGATCATAGGTAACAGGGCTGGGATTTTGAACCCAGATAGTGTGGTTCCAGAGTCCACGCTAACTATTACTCTATGCCATCTCTCAGTGGAGCCCTGTCCTTTCTCAAATGGGGTCATCTGAATTGCAGAACACAGAAAGTGATTTGAGTGACTATTTTCTTAATTCTGTCTCAAGGATGGTAACAACTAGTGCTATGCATAGAACAGAAGTTAATTCATTAGGAATGTTGATGCCTTAGAGTATTAAGGCTTAATTTTTGAGGAAAACCAGTTGAGAAAGACTAAAGGGGCTGTAGTTTGCAAATATCATATTTGTACAGTATAATCCTGGAACTAATTTCCTGTTGGTTTGTTTTGGGGAACCAGTTTTGGACTCTGGACAAAGGACCAAACCTCCTCCATCCATTGCTCTAGAGATGTAGAGCCTTTGTCAGCAGTAATGTCTTACCATTAACAATTGAGAAGAGCAGCAGTTTGGGATATGATAGTGAGGTGACTTTCTTTCAGCAAATCATCAAGTGGTTAGACTACCATTATTTGCAGAAGCAGTCACTGCTGCTTTTCCCACCTTCATTGTCTTTTGTTTCTCCACATTCCAAGTTTCAGAATCCCATAGGTCACTTGGCAGGTATCCATTTGCCCTCTGGGAGTGTTTAACTATGGACCTAGGCCTTTCCTTTTCTTTTCTTTTCTTTTTTTTTTTTTTTTTTGCTTAAGGAAGATTAGCCCTGAGCTAACATCTGAGCCAGTTTACTTCCACTTTATATGTGTGTGGCTGCCATAGCATGGCTGACGAGTGGTGTAGGTACCCACCTGGAAACTGAACTCACAAACCTGGGCCACCAAACCAGAACATGCCAAACTTAACCACTGTGCCACAGGGCCAGTCCCCTAGGCCTTTCCTTTTGATCTAGTTGAAGAGGTCATTGATAGACATTCTTCCACTTTCAGCAACAAATTATGGAAGGTCGTGCCCTGCCTTTATCTGATCTTATAATAGGCTTGTGAAGAATTTCTAGGTTAGCTCAAAATAACATCGAGTAATTATAATAGATTCCCCCCCATCTCCTAGCTTATTAAATAATACTAAATATGTATTGCTGGTACTGCCTCCTCCACATCATATAGAATCATTTTTAGGGAAATAATAGCAAGTTACGTAGTAAGTTTTTCTTGAGCTGCTGTGGGGATAGATGTTTAATATGTATGAAGAAAAACGATGCTAATGAGAGTAGAATGAGGAAAGCAGTTCTGACTTTAAATTAGTAGAATGAGATTTAGTACAATTTTGCTCTAACCAGTTATATTACCTTAAGAAAAATTTTCATCGTTTCTAGGTAATTCTTTATCTGCTTAAAAAAGGATAGGGGACTTAATAATATCTTCCCTTAGTAAGATCTGCCCATATCACACGATTCATTCCTTTAAAACTAGTTATTGGCTGCCCTCTATATGCCAGCACCATTCTAGGTGTTGGGAGTAAAGCAGAGAAGTAAAAGACAAAAAGTTCTGTCCTCATACTTATATTCTAGAGAGTGTAGTCAGACAATGAATAAGTAAAATATCTGGTATGATAGATGGTGGTAAGTGACACAGGGAAAAATAAAACAGATAAGCCTGGGAGGTTTGGAGAAGAGGTGGTGGAACTTGCAATTTTAAATAAAATAATCAGGAAATACTATATTGAGAAGGTAATATTTGGATAAAAACGTGAAGAGAATGAGTTACTGAGCTGTTGGTAGGTCAAGTAAGATGACCATTCTTGATCTATGACTAGGTTGATGGGGCCTCCTATTCTTAGATCACATAGGTAAGTTTAAAAAGTTAGGAAGTTAAAAAGTTCATTTCTGGTCTTATTTGTAAGTCTGAAAAATAACCCTGGGATTTTTACATATGAAGAAATTACTAACAAGAATTTCAAGCGAGTGACATTCTTTGGCATGTTGACAATGGCATGTAACTCATTGTTGAGTGAGTTGTTTATCTGATTGGTTTAGTGAGGATCTGGGCCACATGAGGTCAAGGAGTACATCCTGACCTCTGTGGGGAAGGTCCGATACCACTTGAGAAGGACTCATCGAGTCAGGTTTGTTTCCATTCTCTGGACATCACATTCAGCATTGCTTTAGATGTAAGTAAAGATGGAGAAGATAGGTATGCTTAATTACTCCAAAATAAAAAACTGCTGCGCGTAAAAGACACCAGAAGACTGGAAAAAGATACTTGCCACAGGACAAGACCGGTAAAAACTAAATGTAGTTATAAAGACTAAAATTAACCAGCCTGCCTTATCCCCATGGTAAGGATTTCGGGAAATTTATTTATTTTCATGCACTGGTGGAAGTATAAGTTGGCATAGCCTCTTTACAATAGCAAAAAATTGGAGACTGCCAAAATGTCTGTCAATAAAGAAATGGATAAATAGATGTGGTATAATCACCTGATAAAATACCATACAGTAGGGAAAAGGAATGAACCAGGTCTCTCTCTCTATATATATGTATATCATTATGGGTAGATCTCAAAAACAATGCTGAATTTAAAAAAAATTAAAAGTCAGTGTGATACTTTTTACATAAACAAAACACACACACAAAAGTGTATTATGTATTATTTAGGGATATATACATACATACATATGTAAAAGTATTAAAAACAGAAGATTATGCAACAAACTCATAAGAGTGAGTGGCTGGTGAAGAGTGGGCAGTCTTAAGCAAGACTTTAGCTTTATGTGTGCATTAGAAGTAAGCATGATAGAAGGTTTATTTCTGGGTGTTAGACATGTAGGTGTTTGTTATATTATTCTTTGTACTTTGGGGCAATTTTAAACTAGCTGAACAGTTTAAAAGAAGGGGCCAAGTTTCATAGGATGAGCCCCCAGAGAATAATTTTCATCCATTTACATATAATTTATACTTGTTGACTATAGACCACCTACCTCTATCTGTATCAGAAGAAATGAGGTAACTGCATTACATTAACACGTGAGGTTAATTGTCTCTCCTAATGTGTTCTTGATGGTGTCACATTCGGGTGGAAGAGCAAGGATTCTTATTAGCACAGAACGTGCCCTTTACTCTGACTCTTGATTTTTTCCTTTTTTATTACTAATTGCAAGCATATCAACTCACGGGAAGTACATTTGGTTCCATAGCTATAAGCATGGAGATGCTAGCATGACAGATGGGGATGTGTGGAAGCTTCATAACAGCACTGTGCTCATTCCCTTGTCTAACCTCTTCCCTACAGGGAATCTTTAACCAGTTTCAGTGTAGTAGTGAAAAAGTGCTTCCATCTGACACTGTTCGCAGTGCTCTGGCAAAGACATTCCAGGATGAACAGCGTTTCCAGCTGGGAATTATGGATGATGCTGCGGAGTGCTTTGTAAGTGCTGGCCTCTGGCACTCTTTGATGTGGAGTGGAACTGCTGATAGTCTCCATCAGGGACTGGCTACTTTCCTGTGGTATTTACTGTGCCCCTTGTCTCTACAGTTACAATTAGGAATTTCCCTGGTTTCTCAGAGCTCTAGGGTGTCTCTTCTAATGCAGTATGAATTGCCTAGTGGGTTTATTCTTTTTTCTTCAAGCTTAGGGTAATTTTGTGCTTGCCATTGCATAAAACAGTGGCTCTCACCTTCAGAGGAGACAGGACTCATTGAAATATAAATTGCTGGGCCCCATCCCCTTGGGTTTCTGATTAAATAGGTCTAGAGTGAAGTCCAAGAATATCTAGCTCTAACAAGTTCCCAGGTGATGCTAATACTGATGCTGCAGGTCTGGGGACTGCACTTTGAGAACTCTTGCATTACTAAGGATAATTAAACAGAGAATAGCTGAATCCCTAGCACAAGTGTGATGTACTATTTAGATGGCTACATTGTTCCCTGGGACTTTTAGTAGAAGACCCTAACTCTTCTGAACTTGGTTCTATCCATCAATCTTCAAAAGACTCTCTGTGCATCATTAAAAACATCTGAGAGTCATATACGTCCCATTACAGGGTAAAGTGTACACCAAAATCAGAGGTACTCCTGAGAAACTGGATCATTGATATATTGCTGGTGGGAATGCAAAATGGTATAGCCACTCTGGAAAACAGTTTGGCAATTTCTTAAAAAACTATACTTGCAAACTACCATACAATTAAGCAGTTGCATTCCTGGACATGTATCCCAGAGAAATGAAAACTTATGTTCGTACAAAAACTTATACATGAATGCTCGTAGAAGCTTTATTTGTAGTAGCCAAAAATTGGAAACAACCCAAATGCCTTTGATGGGTAGATGATGAAACAAACTGTGGTACTTAGATACCATGAATACTGTGCAGCAACAAAAAGGAATGAACTGTTGATTTACACAATAACTTGAATGGATCCAAAGGGATATACTGAGTGAAAAATGTAATATCAAAAGATTATATACTATATACTATCCCATTTATATAACATTCTTGAAATAAAATTATGGAAATCAGAGAACAGATTAGTGGTTGCTAGGGGTTAGGGTTGGGTTTGGGTGGGTAAGGCTATAAAGGGCTAGCATGAGGGAGCCTTGTGGTGATGGAATAATTTTATATCTTGGTAGTGATTCCATGACTCTCTATATGGGTAAAATTGCATGGAGCTATACACACAAATGAGTGTGTGTAAAATTGGTGAAATCTGAAAACTCTGTATTGTATTGATGTCCATTTCCTGGTTTGGATATTCTACTATACTTATGCAAGATGTTATCATTGGGGGAAACTGAGTGAAAGGTACATGGACCTCCTGTATAATTTTTTTGAGACTTCCTATGAATTTATAATCATTTCAAATTAAAAAGTTAAAAAAAGTCAGGGTATTCCTACATTCTAAGAGAATTGCTGTTTCTCTGAGTAAACTGCCAACCAATTTGTACAATACATTTGTATTGTGATTTACTGCTTTTGTTCTTTGCCTATTAGGAAAATCTCCTGATGAGAATTCACTTCCACATTGCTGATGAAACCAAAGAGGATATATGTACTGCCCAACACTGCATCTCCCACCAGAAATTTGCAATGACTTTGTTTGAGCAGGTGAACCTTATCTCTATCTCCATCACTTCTTAGATTTGGGTACGAAAACAGTTAATGACTGTGGCTGCTTGGTTTTGCTTTTTTCTCCCTGGGCCTAGTGTGTATGTACTAGCTGTGGCGCCACTTCTGATCCACTGCCTTTCATCCAGATGGTGCATTACATCTCCACCACTTCCCTTTGGTGAGTCTTACAGGGTTCCCTGATGGTACTCTTAGGCGCTCCTTTAGTTTGGGTTTTAACTGAAGGCATCCAGATAGCTTATATCCTTATTGCTGAGTCTATGCTATATGGTAGGAACCCAGAACAGTAGTTTTAACATAACCTGTATTCTCCTTCTTTCTCCTTCCGTCCCTCACCTTTTCTTTGGCTCAGTTCTGGCCAGCAAAGTGGGAGGAGGAATGGAGATTCTATGAGCTTTGGACTTGGGGACAGGCAGAGGTACCCAGTGTGTTTGTGGGACACTGAGGCTTGTTAGAACAAGGGGCTTTGGTATAGTGGGCAGAGGAAGTCAAACATGTGAGTTAGGAGTGAGCATGAATGATTTATTTGATTTAGATATATAACTCTATACAATTCCCACCATCATCCCACTTCCATTCCCCATCTTGAAGCAATCAGGCTATTTGTATGCTGGAAAGACGAGAAAAACCCTCACCAAGCATGTTTGGTGAGCTGCTGCAGAATGCCAGCACCATGGGGGATCTGCGGAACTGTCCGGTGAGTCAAGTCAGGGGTGGGGATTGGAGTGGTGAGGGGAACCCTAGAATTAGTAGAATTGAGGCAGAGCCAGTGGGAAACATGTCAAACTACCCTTATATATGTATTTCAGAGCAACTGTGGAGAGAGGATTCGGATTCGCCGTGTGTTGATGAACGCTCCACAGATTATCACGATTGGACTGGTGTGGGACTCAGACCACTCAGACTTGGCAGAGGATGTCATCCACAGCCTGGGCACTTGCCTTAAACTGGGTGATGTGAGTGTTAGTTACCTTTATCTCTGACTTAGAGTTCTTGTGTCTTAGTATTGCTCAAGAGCAGTGAACACTGAACACAAAGGTATATCCTAGATGACAAACATTATAGAGCTTTGGACAAATTATACTAGTGTATATGTGTCCACATACAGATGCATGCATGTATATGCTCACATACCTTCTTTGGGTAGGTGGCAAAGACTTTAGAAGAAAAGGGATGACCTTGGCCTTGAAAAACATGATGGGCAGAGCTTAGCTACTGATAAAAATCAAACAGTTTATAGAGTTGTGTGCTCTACTCATTGCTGGTTTATATCAGTCTAGAGTAGGGAGGTGTATTCAACCATGGGAGGTAGTAAGGTCAAAGAAGTGAGCAATGTTGACTACAGCTGCTATGGGAGGTGAAGGAGGTAAAAGTTGGTGACCTTAGCCCTAGAATACGAAATTCACAGTGAAGAACCAGTGTCTGTTGAGAAAGTAATAAAATCACTTGGAAGAGAATTTAGTGGTTTAGAGATTTTCCATGTATCTGTTTAGGGAAATAGGGAAACAGACTTCAGATGTGATGGGGTCTTGACTTTATCAGGTCTGTGCCCTGGTGTAGGTACAGCCAGGGTTTTCCTTCAGTTCAAGAGAAGAACCAGAAACTCTGTGGTTTTCTTTCTACTGGTTATTCTCTGGGATAGTTTTGTGACTAAGAAGATCTCCTGTTGTTTTTTAATGTCATTAAGCCACTAATGAAAATAAATGAACTATCTGAAATCTTGTTTTAGGTCTCCTTCCCAAGTAATCTCTGACATGAGTAGGCTATGCACAATAGAATCTCTTTTTTATAGATTTCTGTAGCCTACATATTCTGTACTGTTCTAGTTTTATTTTTATGATTGTTTTCTCAATCAGATAAGTTCCTCAAGGCAAGAATCTTTTTCTTCAAATTCTTTTTGTATGTCTCTTAGCACCTAGGACAGTCCTGGACATCTAGGAATTGAAATGCTGGTAATCAGCATGGCAGCATTGCTCCTCCTAAGGGCTTTCTTACCCACTACTTAGGGTATCAGCAGGAAATTTATATTTGTGGTGCTAGGTGATAAATAACTTTTGAGACTTGAGAGTTGTTTTGTTTTATTTTTTCAACTTTCCTGCCTCCTCCTATGATAGGACCCAGCCAGAAAATATTATTGAAAGGTATGAAGAAATATCACCACCTTACCAGTTTACTGGCCCTATCTGTCTTGCTTTTCCCTACATTTTGCCTTTTTAGGTTCATTTCTGATGATTAATATGGACTAGCAAAAAAATTGTAGACTGAAGGGTGGAGAAGCAAGTCAGTACCTTAATTAAGAAATGATGGAGTCTGCTGAGAGAAGATGTGAGAGGGTTGAGTATGTGACTGTTCCTTTTCTCTTCTTTCCCAACAGCTGTTTTTCAGAGTGACAGATGACCGGGCCAAACAGTCTGAACTGTACTTAGTAGGAATGATCTGTTACTATGGCAAACATTATTCTACATTCTTTTTCCAAACAAAGATCCGCAAATGGATGTATTTTGATGATGCTCATGTCAAGGAGGTAGGAATATTCAAGCCCTTGTTGAAGTGTTCGGTGACTAAAACAAAAAACTGAGGATAATTATTTGTCTTCAGTGTTTCATTTTTATAATTTTGATGTCTGCCTGCTTATTTTTTGAATTTATGAGAGTATCAGTCTTGTCTTCCCCAATAGACAGCACGTTCCTTGAGGACAGCCTCAATATATCTTCTATTATTTTCTCTGAAGTGCATCACAGTTCTGTATTTATAGTTGACGAAGTATTTTTTTAATGTGTTAATTGGTTGATTTGAGTGAGAACAGTCTAATGCCTTGAAGTAGGTTATAAGGTTAGCACAAAGTTCAGAATTCCAAATCTTGGAATTATCAGTGGGTAATACTTTGTCTCAGGGTGGCTATAAAGTATTCTCTGATTGTTAGCTCCCTAAGGTGCTCTATTACAGCTTAACGTGTTTTGGGATAATATAGAGAAAATAGGGCTATGGTGATGTTTAAAGCTGGAAACTTGGTATTATCTAAACCACAGAGTCTTTGCTGAAGTAATTTAAGTGATCTGCGTGAGTTAGGAAGCCTCTTGTGGTAAAGTTAGCAGCTAGGAGACTGCTGACTATAAGCTACACCAATCCATGGGCCTCAAAACCGTGTGTTCCACAAATAGGAAAGTCTCTGTCAAATTCCCTGACTCTCTTCATCTTCTTCTCTTTTTTTTGCTCTTATAATTTTGGGCAACTTATATAAATTCTTTGAGCTTCAGGTTTTTTATTGAAAAATAATACCTGCCTTATGAGATATTAAATAAGATTTGTATGTAAAAAGCATATGTTTTAGTTAAAATAGTGAAAACTCAGTTACAAATTTACTGAACATCTATTATGAAATGAGCGTTTTGCTAATTGTCTGACTCCGACTAAGAATGTGACCTGGTTCAAGCTTAAGAGAGGATGAGTTTGGGGATTTGATTGAATTGTTGTTCCCATGGCTATTCTGTCACTCTTTTCCACTGCCATGACAACACAGAATCCAACACAAACCTAAGGCCAGGAAGTTCAGCTGTCAATTCTAAGCATTTTGACATTTTATGTCCTGCCATGTGTAAACTCTGAAAAGGAACGTCATTGATTCTAAGGCAGTCTGTGAAAGAGTTTCTGTCTGCTCTTTAGCTTTATAAAAGTGATTTTAATATTTAGGAGAAAATTATAGAAATGCAAACTTCAAGCAAGGGCCTTAATTTGGTGTTTGTAAAAAGAAATTGATCACCAAGACAGCTGAAGCTCCCTCACATAACCTATTCACCTTTGAAAACTTTTATTTATGTTTTACAATTGAATTGATGTAATAAAAGTAATTTTATTCAGCATTCCTATCTCTTACAGGGTTTTAATAAAAGTAATTTTTATTACTTTTTACAGGGTTTTAATTACAGGGTTTTAATGCTTTCTAAAAGGATTTAACAAAAAATTTATTAAGTTTAGTTCTAAGATCTCTTTCGTTGTCTCTTTACCCAGTTCTTTTTTTTTCTTCTCCCAAAGCTCCCCAGTACATAGTTGTATATTCTAGTTGTGAGTGCCTCTGGTTGTGCTATGTGGGACGTTGCCTCAGCATGGCCTGAGGAGTGGTGCCATGTCTGCAACCGGGATCTGAAGCGGCGAAACTCCGGGCCGCCGAGGTGGAGCGTAGAACTTAACCACCTGACCATGGGGCTGACCCCTCTTTACCCCATTCTTGTCTTTTCATCTCTTTTATTTTCTTTAGAAAAACAGAACATGGAGGTATGTTTTGAATTGTGGATATGAAGTATAATTGTCATGTTGTTCTGTTTTTTTCTGATTCAGATTGGACCCAAATGGAAGGATGTGGTGACCAAATGCATCAAGGGTCATTATCAGCCTTTGCTACTGCTTTATGCAGACCCTCAGGGTACCCCAGTGTCTACCCAGGACCTGCCTCCCCAGGTTGAGTTCCAGTCGTACAGCAGGATGTGCTACGATAGTGAAGATTCAGGTGAGCAGCCCAGCTCTTTGCCTTCCCCTTCTCCCCTCCAATGTGATCACTGGACATTTGGGACTCATACTTAATCATGAGCCTAGTATATAACCTAGCTTGGAGAAAGAGGCTCCATTAAAGATAGGAAAGAAGTGCCAACTTATGCTGAAGCCCAAGTTGTGCCAGGCTTTGTTTCCTTCAGCCTTCAAGAATGTGTTGCCTAAATCACCTGGCCCCAGTTCAAAAGTGAGAAGGAAATTATGTTGATTTAGACTGAGATAGTAAGTTTGTGAGGGAAATCTCAGTATTTAACTTCTAATACTGGTAGAGATGACTGATTCTTAACAGTGACTTAAGTGAGTTGTTAAGACCAAGAAAAATGATATATGTTAGTACAAAGCTAGCCATTTTGTTTGAGATAAGAGATTTTTTTTGGTTTTAAAATGCCAAGTGCAATAGCAATATGAATCAGTTGTTCACTTCTAATTCAATTGTTTGGAACTTGTTATGCTTTCCTGTAGAAACAATTTGCTAGCCCACAGAGGCTCATAATATATTAGAAATATAACCCTAAAGGTTTTGGCTTGATTCCTGAAAAGGAGGAAAAAGAATTGTTCTTTTCCTCTGCTAGAACTGGCCCTGAGTATAATTTTGAAAGACAAGACACTTGTCTTTAGAATCTTTGTCGCTCCCTTTTGTGCCTCCCTCCTGCTTGGTACCTGGTGTTCTTCCCATCCTTGTACCTCACCCAGACCTGCCCTACTTCTCCTTCAGTCAAACACTCATTTCCATTCTTGTGCATATTTCAGCTAGGTGTTCAGAAGAGAGTAGTCTGATTGAACTAATTCACACTAAAGTATAAATAACAGCTCCATAATTTCTCAGAGAGATTAAAAATGCTTATAATGTCAATTAAAATCTTTAAAGTGACATTTCTGGCAGTATAGGAGAAAAATTATGGGACAGGGGAACAACTGGTTATGTATGCCAGGTCGGCCTGGGACTCTCCATCTAAGTAGATCTTACTTTTCACAACTTTTTCCTTTCTTCCGCTTCCCTCCCCCCCCCCCCCATAGGTTTTCTAAAAACCCCACAGTTTTTCACAGTGGCAGGCAAAGTGAGGGCTTCAGTAAGGTAGGGGCAGGAATGGGAAGAATTGTTTGTGTGTCTGGGTTATCTGGAAGCTGGGTGTTGGGAAGAATGGCTCTAGTATATCCTTCTCACCCTTCCATCTAGGAAGTTCTTGCCTTATGGACCTTTGTTACCATCCAACTCTTTTCCCCCTCTCTATCACTGTCCTTCTCTCTTACCTCACTTTTGCATATATGTCTCCTCCTTCCCTCAGGGAGGGAGCCCTCCATCTCAAGTGATACTCGAACAGATTCCTCAACGGAGAGCTATCCCTACAAAAACTCCCACCATGAGTCTGTGGTCAGTCACTTCTCTTCTGATTCTCAGGGGACAGTCATCTATAATGTGGAGAATGATTCCACGTCTCAGAGCAGTCGGGACACAGGTAGGGACTTATACAGTGGACCCAGCTAGCCTGATTCAGTTCCTACATAGAGGGTCTCTCAAGAAAAAGAAACTGGGGCAAGTCAGAAATATTTGTCATGCAAAGGGGGAAAGGCACAGAACTTGGGTAATTGAATGGGATGAAAAGAAGCAATGCAATTCTGAATAAATGATAATGTTCCATTCCACATATTCCTGTCAACAGCAGCATATCAGTAAGAACCATTGTGATGTGATTATTGATGTGATTGTTTATTCTGAAATCTACTTTTCTCCTGCTATGCTCATGATCCCTGTCCTTCTCATAGTGCTCCATTAAACCCTTGCGGTCTTGCACCTCATCATATTCTCATGCCAGGCTTTGTACCAAGTGAAGGACTTTGGGAGAAGGAGTATATTTATGGGCAGGGGATACTTGCTGATCGCCTTACAAAAAGCAAAAGAAGGAAAGCTAGCCTGTTTGCTATTGTGGTTCCAAGCAGAGAATGTTCTTGAATTGTTCTGTTAATCTATAGAAGACTGCACCTGTATCATGGAAGAAATCAATATAGGGCATAGGAGGAAGAACAGCAGGTGACTGACTGCTGAGATGAAAAGTTCGTCACTTAAGGCATAGAACAGTGCCCATACTCTTAGAGACTTAGGAATTAGTGAGCACATGGCTTCAGATTGGTGGTTTATACTCTGTGTGTGGCCTTTTTTTTTAAATAGAGAGTTTCAAACATATTCACAATTATACAGAGTAGTATACTGCCCCTCCAGGTGCCCATCACCTAATTTCATAATTATAATTCATGGCCAAACTACTTTTATCTGTACTTTAACCCACTTCCCCACTCCTAGATTGTTTTGAAACAAATCTCAGATGTTATATCACTTTTTCCATAAATATTTTAGTGTGTATCTCAAAAACATAAGAAATCATTTTTTTTTTTAAGGATTGACACCTGGGCTAACAGCTGTTGCCAATCTTTTTTTTTTTTTTTCTGCTTTATCTCCCCAAACCCCCCCATACACAGTTGTATATCTCTTACTTGCAGGTCCTTCTAGTTGTGGGATGTGGGACGCCGCCTCAACGTGGCCTGATGAGTGGTGCCATGTCCGCGCCCAGGATCCGAACCCTGGGCCGCCGCAGCGAGCGCATGAACTTAACCACTCGGCCACAGAGCCGGCCCCATAGAAATCATTTTTTAATATACCATTATCATATTTAAAAATATTAACAATACTTCCTTAAAACCACTAAATAACCAGTGAGTATTCAAATACACAATTATCTTACAAGTGTCATAAGTTTTTAATGGTTTGACTCAGAATCCAAATGAGGTCTACACATTGCAATGAGTTGATAAGTCTTTTATGTTTCTTTTAATCTGTAGGTTTTCCCTCTGTATTTTTCCTTGCAATTTATTGCTGAAGAACTAGGTAGTTTGTCTTGTAGATTCCCCTGATTCTAAATTTTGGTAATTGTATTCCTACGGCACACTTCAGCTTTTTTTTTTCTGTGCTCTGTATTTCTTGTAAATTGGTAGTTGGATTGAGAGATTTGGTCAGATTCATGTTGGATTTCTTTTGGTGACTATTGCATAGATGACTACTGCAAAGTGTGATTTTTTTTTGACCATATTTCTCAAACTGCAAACCAGGGAGAAGCCAAGTCACAGGATAAATAAGGGATATTTTCTGGGAGAGTCAGGTTTATGTTAAGGGTTTGTGAACAGCTGAGAGTAGGGTAGCATACCCCCATTGCTTTAACATTTGTAGATTTAGTTGCTTCAAGTGATTTCCTCCTGTCTTTCTTATGGGCTCAGAGGTAGCAAAGGATCAGATAAAAGTAATAAAAGATTGCATGGGTAATTGATTGAAAATATGTAGCCATATCACTACACTGCTGATACCTGAATATGTACAAGGATTTTCACATACTAACATATGAAAACAAAATTCTCTTAGCTCTCAGTGCATTTGAGAATCTAGATTTTCTCTAAGCCTGCCTTCTAATTTAATTTGCCTCTGACTTCTGCAGCTTAGATGATTGTATCCTTTGAAATCTGACCTTTGCTTTTATCAAAACATACTCATATATTTACATACTGTGGGCATAAAGCAGGGCAAGTTACATGAAAGAGCCCAGATCTCCTGGATTTCCCAGTGATTAGTATTGAGGGACAGTGAAGTGTAATCTCTGGGTGGAGCCGAATTTGGGAAAGCATGGGTTGGGGCCAGGAATGAGAATTATTCAAATTTCAAATGTCTTTTTAAGTGATTCATATTTAAGGTAGGTTTAGAACTGTGGGCAAAGGCTAGGGCACTTGGGATAATACCAGATGTAATAAAAATTAGGCTTTATTGGTATGTATTGCTAAAGAAGTGAAAGGAAAGCTCTGTCTTCTATTTATGAGAGTGAAAATGTATTGGTACATGACATTTTTATACAATCTTTAAAACTTTTGCCTTTTAAGATTACCAAGTGATGTTCCTTCTGGGTCACTGGGAAAGATTATGAGCAGATTGAGACTGCTAATTGCTCAGGAAACACTTTAAATTGGAAAGTTCCCAATAAATACTTGAGTTTCTCTGCATTTATCTATTGAGAGATTGCTGCTACACTTAAAGCAGATAGCCTTGGCCCCTACAGCTTCTGATACATGAATACACTAAATTTGTGGTACCTCCGTGAATCCCAAAGGGAGGCAAGGTTCCCAAGAGGTGGAGATTAGTCTCAGATACCAGCTTACCCCATTTCCTTGTTCTTCCAGGGCACCTGACTGATACTGAATGTAATCAGAAACTCACATCCAAGAAAGGGTCATTGATCGAGCGCAAGAGGAGCTCTGGCAGGGTTAGGAAGAAAGGCGATGAGCCACAGGCCTCAGGGTACCACAGTGAAGGCAAGCCACTCTGCATTGCTTCTCTTTCTTCATTCACTCTATCAAACTTTTGTCACACACCAGACTGGTTTCTCCTTTCTGCTCAAAGGGCTTTCCTTGTTTCTTCAACTTTAGGGTCTGGGTATCCATAATTATTTTAAATATTTATATTTGTTTCATTCTTTGTGTTTTTAGGAGAAACATTGAAAGAGAAGCAAGCTCCTAGGAATGCCTCTAAACCATCCAGCAGCACGAACAGACTGAGGGATTTTAAAGAAACAGTCAGCAATATGATCCACAACAGACCATCCCTGGCTTCTCATACCAATCTAGGATCTCCCTATGGGGGGAGGGGAGGAGACCAGACTGACAAAAAACCCCCTAGGAACCTGCCTCTACACTCTCATGACTGGGAAGTAGAGAGTACCAGCAGTGAGTCAAAATCCAGTTCTTCTAGCAAGTATCGTTCAACATGGAGACCCAAACGAGAGTCTCTAAATATTGACAGTATCTTTAGTAAGGACAAAAGAAAGCACTGTGGCTATACCCAGCTTAGCCCCTTTTCTGAGGATTCAGGTGAGAAGATAATTAGGGAAGAATTGGGCTTTTAAATAAAGTTGATTTGTGTAATTTAAAAAGCTGGGTTTTCTGGTAGACCTGGCAAAGTGCCTTTTTACCCTTTTGGGGATATGAGTTCAGTGAATGAGTAGCTGGAGGGAGGGGTTAATTATGTCTTGATTTGAGGCAGATGCTAAATCTACCTCCTTTTCCATACTTGTCCTTTGATCGGGATAGCTAAAGAATTTACACAAGATGAACGAAGCAAGCCACCTGCTTACGACGTTAAACCTGGTGGACCAAGCCCCCAGCACAAGCCCTGGGGCCCAGCACGGCCAGGCTCTCACCTTTTAGAGCAGCACCCTCGCCTAATTCAGCGAATGGAATCAGGCTATGAGAGCAGTGAGAGGAACAGCAGCAGCCCTGTCAGCCTGGATGCAGCCCTTCCTGAGAGCTCCAGTGTCTGCAGGTATTGTTTGGCCTTTGAATAGCGGCATTGTCCCTTGCAGCAATGTGAGCCACCAGGAGGCTTTTCAACTCAGACAAGTGGAGAGATGGACTTTATTACCATTGTGTGGGCAAGCAAAGTATTGTGCTCTATCAAATTTCTGTGGCAACAGCACCCTCTGCTGGGAGAAAGAGCAAAGGCATTTGAGAAAGGAGATAACTTTTAATTAAATATTATATGTAAAATAATTGTTTAGTAAATTACTTTTAATGAAAGAATGAATTAGTGCAGCAAAACTTATATAGTCCTATGATCAGAGAGAAAACTCAATTGCTATTTATTCTTGCCTTTCATTTTATGATAGGTTCTTTTTTTTCAGGGTCACTGGGGATTCTGTGTTTAATGAAGCCAATGATATTCATAATTCCATAAGATGATGACAGTTTAATAAAGCTCATTGTACCCTGTACATAGGGCCCATTTTGCTATAAATTTCATATCTTCATACATTGTTTTTACTGAGTTGCCACAGAGGCAAGTTTCCTAACTGTACAGCTGCTTTGGAAGGAGTGATTACACCTTCAAGGGTGGCAACCACATCCTCATACTTTCCCATTGTTCTTCCCTGGCCACAGGACCCTATTCAGTTTTATACATGAGAAGATGCTACAAAGGTGTAAGGAAGGAAGGCAATCCATATGAGAGCATTTGTTTATTAATTCATTAAGTAAACTTTGTGCCAGAAACTGTGCTAGATGCACAAAATGTGAATGAGGTGAGATAAGATGAGGGACTGAATGGATATTTCAATTTTTCAGAGGTAGTATAGTGGATACTTTAATTATATTAGTTTGATGTTTTGTTGTTTTTTTGAGGGAATTTAGTCCCAGGAATGTTGCTAGTTTATCACCCTTCTGTTTCTTTTACTGGACCCTGGTTCTCTTTTGAAGGGATCCAAGTGCTAAGAGATCAGCTGGATTGGCACCTTCCTGGCATCACATCCCAAAGTCTCACAGCAGTAGCATCCTGGAGGCGGACTCCACAGCATCCAGGAGTGGTTGGACAAAGAATCAGCCCATTGCAGGTAAGCAAAAGGACCCTGGATTTGGAGTATTGAATTTGACTGCCATTGCTATTTGGGAAACAGCCTTAGCTGAGCACATTTGAAATTAGAGGACAGTTGCACTTTGAATATTCCATCAGAATGTAAATGTACAGGCATGTGGGCTGCTCCATTTTTGGATTTATTTATTTTTTGTTCTCCATCACAGCTTGCCTGATTGTTTTTTTCTACCTTGGAGAGAGCCCTTGTGGGAGCAAGAAGGAACAGAAATATAGTGAACAGTGTCAGCAGCACCTGAATTCCATAGAAGAATAAGTCCTAGGGCTTTCCTTGATATAGAGGCAGCTTCTTGGGAATGGATTTCTTTCTTTCTTTTTTTTTTTTTTATTATGGTCTAAATAGTTTTTTAACATTGTGAAATTTCAGTTGTACATTAAGATTTGTCAAACACCATATAAATGTGCCCCTGCACCCCTTGTGCCCACTCTCTCCCCTCCCCTTCCCCCTGGTAATCACTAAGTTGTTCTCTTTGTCCATAAGTTTGCTTATATTCCACATATGAGTGAAATCATACAGTGTTTGACTTTCTCTGTCTGGCTTATTTTGCTTAACATGATGCCCTCAAGGTCCATCCATGTGACTGTGAGTGGGACAATTATGTCTTTCTTTTATGGCTGAGTAGTATTCCATTGTATATATATACACCACATCTTCTTTATCTAATCATCAGTCGCTGGTTACTTGGGTTGCTTCCATGTCTTGGCTGTTGTGAGTAATGCTGCAATGAACATAGGGGTGCATAAGTCTCTTTGTATTGTTGATTTCAAGTTCTTTGGATAAATACCCAGTAGTGGGATAGCTGGGTCATATGGTAATTCTATTTTTAATTTTTTGAGAAATCTCCATACTGTTTTCCAAAGTGGCTGTACCAGTTTGCATTCCGACCAGAGTGCATGGGGGTTCCCTTTTCTCCACAACCTCTCCACCATTTATTATTTTTTGTCTTGGTGATTATAGCCATTCTAACAGGTGTAAGATGATATCTAATGTAGTTTTGATTGGCATCTCCATGATTATTAGTGATATTGAGCATCTTTTCACATGCCTGTTGGCCATCTGTATATCTTCTTTGGAAAAATGTCTGTTCATATCCTCTGCCCACTTTTTGATTGGGTTGTTTATTTTTTTGTAGTTCAGTTGTGTGAGTTCTTTATATATTATGGAGATTAACCCCTTATTGGATATATGACTTGCAAATATTTTCTCCCAGTTCGTGGGTTGTTTTTTCATTTTGATCTTGGTTTCCTTTGCCTTCCAGAGCTCTTTAGTCTGATGAAGTCCCACTTGTTTATTTTTTCTTTTGTTTCCCTTGTCTGAGTTGACATCGTATTTGTAAAGATCCTTTTAAGACTGATGTCAAAGAGTATACTGCCTATATTTTCTTCCAGAAGTTTTATGGTTTCAGGTCTTACCTTCAAATGTTTGATCCATTTTAAGTCTATTTGTGTGTATGGAGGAAGATAATGATTTACTTTCATTCTTTTGCGTGTGGCTATCTAGTTTTCCCAACACCATTTATTGAAGAGGCTTTCCTTTCTCCATTGTATGTTCTTGGCTCCTTTGTCAAAGATTAGCTGTCCATAGATGTGTGGTTTTGTTTCTGGGCTTTCAATTCTGTTCCATTGGTCTGTATACCTGTTTTTGTACCAGTACCATGCTGTTTTGATTACTACAGCTTTCTAATATGTTTTGAAGTCAGGGATTGTGATGCCACCAGCTTTGTTCTTGTTTCTCAGGATTGCTTTGCCTATTTGGGGTCTTTGGTTGCCCAATGTGAATTTTAAGATTCTTTGTTTTATTTCTGTGAAGAATATCGTTGGAATTCTGATTGGGATTGCATTGAATCTGTAGATTGCTTTAGGTAGTATGCACATTTTAAGTATGTTTATTTTTCCAATCCATGTACGTGGAATGTCTTTCCGTTTCTTTATGTCATTCTCAATTTCTTTCAGTAATTTCTTATAGTTTTCTTTCTATAGGTCTTTCACCTCTTTGATTAAATTTATCCCTGGATATTTTATTCTTTTTGTTGTGATTGTAAATAGGGTTGTATTCTTGAGTTCTTGTTCTGTTAGTTCATTATTAGAGTATAGAAATGCCACTGATTTTTGTACATTGACTTTGTATCCTGCAACTTTGCTGTAGTTTTTAATTATTTCTAATAGCTTTCCAATGGATTCTTTAGGGTTTTCTATATATAAAATCATGTTGTCTGCAAACAGCAAGAGTTTCACTTCTTCATTGCCTATTTGGATTCCTTTTATTTCTTTTTCCTGCCTGATTACTCTGGCCAAAACTTCTAGTACTATGTTAATTAAGAGTGGTGAGTGTGGGCACCCTTGTCTTGTTCCTCTTGTCAGCGGGATGGCTTTCAGTTTTCCCCCATTGAGTATGATGTTGGCCTTGGGTTTGTCATATATGGCCTTTATTATGTTGAGGTATTTTCCTTCTATACCTGTTTTATTGAAAGTTTTTATCATGAACAGATGTTGTACCCTGTCAAATGCTTTCTCTGCATCTATGGAGATGATCATGTGGTTTTTATTCCTCCTTTTGTTAATATGGTGTATCACATTGATTGATTTGAGGATGTTGAACCATCCCTGTGTCCCCGGTATGAATCCCACTTGATCATGGTGTATGCTCTTTTTAATGTATTGCTGTATTTGGTTTGCCAATATTTTGTTGAAGATTTTTGCATCTATGTTCATCAGTGTTATTTGCCCGTAATTTTCCTTCTTTGTGTTGTCCTTGTCTGGCTTTGGGATCAGGGTGATGTTGGCCTCGTAGAATGTGTTAGGGATATTTCCGTCTCCCTCAATTTTTTGGAATAGTTTGAGAAGTTTGGTAGAATTCTCCAGAGAAGCCATCTGATCCTGGACTTTTAATTTGGGGGAGGTTTTTGGCTACTGTTTCAATCTCTTTATTTGTGATTGGTCTACTCAGATTCTCTATTTCTTCTTGATTCAGTTTTGGGAGATTGTAAGAGTCTAAGAATTTACCCACTTCTTCTAGGTTGTCCATTTTGTTGGAATATGGTTTTTCATAATATTCTCTTATAATCTTTTGTGGTTCTCTGGTATCTGTTGTAATTTCTCCTCTTTCATTTCTAATTTTATTTATTTGAGCCTTCTCTCTTTTTCTCTTAGTCAGTCTGGCTAAGGGTTTGTCAATTTTGTATATCCTCTCAAAGAACCAGCTTCTTGTTTCATTGACCCTTTTTACAGTCTTTTTTGTTTCAATTTCATTTATTTTTGCTCTAATTTTTATTATTTTCCTCCTTCTGCTGAGTTTGGGCTTTGTTTGTTCTTTTTCTAATTCTGTTAGGTGTAGTTTAAGATTATTTGAGCTTTTTCTTGTTTGTTAACATGGGCTTGTATTGCTATAAATTTCCCTCTTAGGACTGCTTTTGCTGCATCTCATAAGAATTGGAATGATGTGTTTTCATTCTCATGTGTCTCCAAATATTTTTTGGCTTCTCCCTTTATTTCTTTGATGACCCATTGGTTATTGAGTAGCATGTTGTATAGTCTCTACATTTTTGTTCCTTTTCCAGATTTTTTCTTGTAGTTGGTTTCTAATTTCACCGCATTATGGTCAGAAAAGATAGTAGATGTGATTTCAATCTTCCTAAATTTATTGGGGTTTGCCTTGTTTCCCAATATATGGACTGTCCTTGAGAATGTTCCATGTGCACTTGAGAAGAATGTCTATTCTGCTGTTTTTGGATGGAGTGCTCTCTATATATCTGTTAAGTTCATCTGGTCTAGGTTTTCATTTAAGTCCACTTTCTGCCTGTTGACTTTTTGTCTGGATGATCTATCCATTGATGTAAGTGGGGTGTTGAGGTCCCCTACTATTACTGTGTTGTCATTGATATCTGCTTTTAGGTTTGTTAATAGTTGCTTTATGTACTTTGGTGATCCTGTGTTGGGTGAAGACATGTTTATAAGTGTTATGTCTTCTTGGTGGAAAGTCCGTTTTATCATTATATACTGCCCCTCTGTGTCTCTCTTTACCAGTTTATCCTGAAGTCTACTTTGTCTGATATAAGTATGGCAACACCTGCTTTCTTTTGTTTGCCATTAGCTTGGAGTATTGTCTTCCATCCCTTCACTCTGAGCCTGTATTTGTTTCTAGAGCTGAGAGGTGTTTCCTGGAGGCAGCATATTGTTGAATCTTGTTCTTTAATCCATCCTGCCACTCTGTCTTTTGATTGGAGAATTCAATCCATTTACATTTAGAGTGATTATTGATATATGAGGGCTTAATGTTGTCATCTTATCACATGTTTCCTTGTTCTTCTGCATTTCCTTTGTTTCTTGTCCTGTGTATTTCAGACTACCAATTTGATTAGGTAGTTTTCTCTGTTGGTTTTCTTCATTTTCTTCTTGTTTATCATAAATATCTCTATTCTAATTATTTGTTTAGTGGTTATCCTTAGGTTTGTATAAAAAATCTCACAGTTGAGATAGTCCATTTTTCTGATAGCCTCTTATTTCCTTAGGCTATACTGATTCCATCCCTTTCCTCTTCCCTTCTAAGTTATTTTTCTCCTACCTTTTTCCATCTTGTGTGTTGTGAGTTTGTGGTTAAAATGATGAGATCATTTTTGTTTTGGTGTTTTCTTTTTCTTTATCCTTGATGTTAAAATTAAGTGTTTACTAAGCTGATCTGATAGAGAGCTGTCACTTTCTGATTATTGCCTACCCATTCATCTCCTTGCTCAGGGCTTTGTAGCCCCTTTCTTTCTTTCTTTTTTTTTTCAGGTGTGAGGGCCTTCTTGAGGATTTCTTGTAGGGGGGATCTTGTGGCAATGAACTTCCTTAGCTTTTGTTTATTTGGGAAACTTTTTATTTCCCTGTCATATCGGAAGGAGATTTTTGCTGGATAGAGTATTCTTGGCTGAAAGTTTTTGTCTTTCAGGATTTTGAATATATCATTCCACTCCTAGCCTGTAAGGTTTCTGCTGAGAAATCTACTAAAAGCCTGATAGGGGTTCCTTTGTAAGTTATTTTCTTCTGCTTTGCTGCCCTTAGTATATTTTCTTTGTCCTTGACTCTTGCCAGCTTCACTACTATAGGCCTTGGAGTGGGTCTTTTTACATTGACAATGTTAGGAGATCTGGAGGCCTCTTTCACATGGATTTCCAGCTCCCTCCCCAGGTTTGGGAAGTTCTCAGCTATTATTTCTTTCAACAAGCTCTCTGCTCCATTCTCTTTCTCTTCCCCCTCTAGAATACCTATAATACTTATGTTCCATTTCCTGATTGAGTCAGATATTTCTCTGAGAGCTTCCTCATTTCTTTTTAGTCTTAGTTCTCTCTTCTCCTCCCTCTGAAGCATTCCTATAGCACTATCCTCTAACTGGCTGATTCTCTCCTCCATATTGTGAGCTCTGTTGTTTAGGGAATCCGGATTTTTCTTTATTTCATCCATTATGGTTTTCATCTCTAACAATTCTGCTTTGCGGTTTCAATCTTCTTTGTGAAGAAGCTCCTGAATTTGTTAATTTGTCTTTCTGTGTTTTCTTGTAACTCGTTGAGGTTTTTTAACGATAGCTGTTTTGAATTCTTTGTCATTTAGGTTGTGGATTTCTCTGCCTTCAGGGTTGGTTTCTGGGTACTTGTCACTTTCCTTCTGGTCTGGAGATTTAGTATATCTACTCATACTGCTTGATGGAGTGGATTTTTGCTTCCTCATGGTGCTCTTATCTGATCGTAGCTGCCACGTATCACCACTGGGTGGGGATCAGGTGCTGTGTATTCTGGGTCCAGCACAAGCAGGGGCTCCTCAGCTCTGGCCACTGACTGCTTTTCTCTCTGAGCAACTGATCAATAGCAGATCTGGAGCACTGGACAGGGGGAGGGATACTCCCCAGTGCTTCCCCCAGCCCCTGCTTGTCTCTCTGTTTGGAGCTCTGGGCGATTGTAGGACTGTGCACTTTCCTTTTTCTTAGCTGCTGCTCCCTTGCTCACTACTCTGTGCACCAGGTGATAGTGGAGCTGGGGTGCTGGGTGGGGACAGGGTGCCTCTCCTCACCTGCACACTTTCCCTGCTGCTGCCACCAAGCTCTCTGGGCTGTGCTGTGGGTGATCCTAGGGCTGGAGTGTTGGGCAGGGATGGGGCACCTCCCTCTTCTGTGCACTTTCCCCTACACTGCTGCCACACCCTCTGCACTGTGCTTCAGATGATTCTGGGACTGCACACTTTCCCTGCTGCCCTTTTCACCTGTGTACTTCCTGCTGCCACAGCCTGTCTCTCTCCATGGAGCTCCTGCAGATCAGTTTCCACTTCCTCTGGAGGACCCAGCCCCATGACCACCTTGAGGCGTATGGCTGCCTGGGTCTCTCACACGTCTTTTGTGATATGTATATGTCCTCTGTTGGTGTATGAATGTCCTTTTGGTTGTATCTTCAAGGGGAGAGGCCAAGGGAGAGGCTCACTCCACCACGATGCTGACGTCACTCTCCTCCAATGCTTAATTTCTCAATAAATCAGACATTAACTCAGGAACGGCCAGATGGAAGAGATGCATAGGGCAAGGTGTGAGGAAAGGACGCAGAGCTTCCATGCCCTTTCCAAGTGTGCCACTGTCCCTGAATCTCTCCATGTGTTCACCAACCCGGAAGCTCTGGGAATGGATTTCTTATTGTTTAGTACTACGAATTGAGAGACAAGGTGGAATATGTAGGCTATGGGCAAAACTGGGAAATAAGCAGGTCAAGCCTACCCTTGCCTCTACATCCTGTCCAGTATCCCTGTTTTGTTTTCCATTCTTCAGAGTGCCTTGTGTCTCATACTCCCTCCTTCTCAAAGCAAACTCTCAAGGAATGATCTGACTCCTTCACACTAAATGTGAGTGATGGAAAACAGTTTAAAGAATGCTTTCTCTAAGAGGAACTAGCATTTTAACAAGTCAAAGTCTGAAGATAAAGGGATACTGGAATTTCAGGTGTGAAACACCAAGGGTAGATATTTGAGGTAGTCGTAAGGTTTAGCTACCTTTTACGTTCCTCTCACAACACACATATATACTTACAGTGCATGTTCTACTTAAGTGAAGATGCAGTCCAAATGGTTCAAAATAAATCTTTTATTTAGAACTGAAAATTGAGGTGCTAGCTAGGTAGTGTCCCCAGCATGGAGACTTTTTGCAATGACTGAGGGAAGGTGGTGAGTATACAATATCGTTTAGCCTGCTGAGGAGTTCTGGGAGCTACTTGTCTAAGTTAGAGGTCAAGCTTCTCTGAAAGATACGTTTCATCTTCTTTTCTGCTCTGTTAGATCAATTGGAATAGTGTGTGTGGGCAGAAATCTAACTATGGTCTGATTTGATAAGATTCTCGGTGTAGATCTGTGGCCAGCTTACTAGGGAATGAGGACAGAATACTGTGTGCAGGCCTGTAGAGATGAGACCAGGAACATTATTGGTATGACCAAAAATTCTCAAGATAACTATTGAAAGTTCTTAGAGGTGGCTGGAAGGGAGGTATGCAGCAGTAGTAAAACGTCATGAACTCTTTTAGGCTTGCATGCTATAGGTTGTTGACATCTAGCAGAGCAGAACAATACCTGTAGAAGCAGGTATCTCTGAAATCCTGGGCTGGAGTAGGTTATAGTTAGAAACTTGTGGAAGAAATTCATGCTTCCTAATGAAATTATGCATTTAGTTTATTTCCCACATTTTAATTTATTTCATATTGACTAACATTGCTTTGGGAAACTGTGATCATGCATGAGCCTATTCACCCTTCTCTTTTCTTGAGATAGCTAATACCTTTTCAACACATTAAAAACAGAATCTGATGATTTCTCTAATAGCCCTAATTCCAGACCAGCTGGGTAGATTCCTCAACTGGTAAAAGATATTTAGCAAGGAGTTATAACAAATTCCTCACACGTCATACCACCCCAACATCCTCTTTATAAAGTGAACCCTACCTATGCCCCACAATTTGATCCAGTTATTTTAGTCTGGCACAAAACAAATATTTTTATGTGGTGACTTTGATCACTCTTTTAAAAAATTACAGAAGTAAAATAAGTCCAACAATTCAGTAACCTGCCCTTTGCCTCTTCAAATTGAACGAACCAATGTTACCATTATGGTATATATCTTTCTACATCTTTTTCTATGCTTATACAATTATATAGATAAGTTTATTACTACCATTTTTTAAAAAATAAAATGAAGGGGCTGGCCCTGTGGCCGAGTGGTTAAGTTTGCGTGCTCTGCTGCAGGCGGCCCAGTGTTTCGTTGGTTCGAATCCTGGGCGCTGACATGGCACTGCTCATCAGACCATGCTGAGGCAGCATCCCACATGCCACAACTAAAAGGACCCACAACGAAGAATATACAACTATGTACTGAGGGGCTTTGGGGAGAACAAGAAAAATAAATAAATAAATAAATAAATAAGTAAATAAAAATAAAATGAAGTCATACTATACATATTATTCTGTCACTATTTTTTGCTTAATATATCATGGACATCCTTTTAGATCTATTTGGTTCCATCTGTGAACACTGATAAAATTAAGTTTTTACTACTATAGGTATTTTACAAACTCATTAAAGAGATGGTAGAAATTATGAGTGAGAAATTGACTTGCTTGAAGCTTCCCAGTAAGTCAGTGGCAGCATGTGGCAGAGAATGCTCCCTGATGATTAAGAGCATGGGTTGTGAATTTAACCTATTTGACTTTAATTCAGCTCCACTATTACCATCTGCGTTATCTTGGGCAAGTTATTTATCCTCTTTGTGACTCAGTTTCCTCATTCCTGAAATGTGGGCAGTAATAATATCTACCTCACAGGTTGTGAGAATTAAATAAAATAATATATGTAAAAGAGTTAAAACTATGCCCGTCACATAGTAAATGCTCAACAAATGTTAGTTGTCATGTTATTAAGCATTCAATAAATATTCATTATTATTATTATCATTCACAGTCCAGGTCTCATGCTGAATCTGATATGGAAAATGCTATCCAAAATATGAACTCCAAATTGAAGCCAAGAGTTCCAAAGGAAAAGCAGTGCAGTGGCCATAAATGCAGCAGGTGCTTAATCTTGGTTGTGGAATGCTGGCAACTTCTCTTCTCCCTTGCTTCTATTCCAGGTGGGGAGATATCTTCCAAAAGCGAACTGGATGAATTGCAGGAAGAGGTGGCCAGGAGGGCCCAGGAACAGGAACTTCGAAGGAAACAGGAGAAGGAATTAGAGGCAGCTAAAGGGTTTAACCCTCATCCCAGCCGCTTCCTGGACTTGGATGAACTGCAGAATCAGGGTAATTCTTGGGAGATTAGGTTGCAGGTGGTGGGGACAGAGAGAGGGGGGGAAGAAAAAAAGCGTTAAAGCTTGTAAATTCCCTGTCTTTTTAGCAAAGTTATATTTTATTATAATTCAGCCATTTTAGTGAGAGCTAAAGTAGAAGGTGACAAGCCTGTTGACTGCAGACAGTCACTGATTTGGGGCCCATCTATTAAAAGCCTATAGCCTAGAAATAGTATATTGTTCACAAAAAATATTTCTCATGAACATCTATAGAAGGTGTAAATAAAACTAGTCACAATTCAGAAACAGAAGAAAGGGCAGTGAACAAGCCACTCTGACAGTGAGGGGAATCCTAGTTGCTGGGCAGAAACATACCCTTGAGATTTCCCACCTGTAACTTCAGGAATGTGGATCTGCCAAACAGGTTCTAAGAAACACAGAGCCTGATTGCCTTTTGCTCCTCTGATGATTCATTTCCCAATCTCATACGATTTTCATGGACTTTACTTAAGCTTCCTCAGATGCCCCACATTAGTCACATTTTTTTCTTCAATTGCTTTAGGACATCACTTTGTATCATAAGAGACTAGCCTTCAAAATGTGAGTTCAAAAGGCTGAGGTATTTAACCTTAAATAGGCTCTGAAAACTGTATCTCCATTTTTCTTTCTATAAAATGAATTTATTACTCTATTATTCAGAACCCCCAGTTATCACAAATTGTGCTAAAGAAGTGTAAATAATAGGAGTCAATACTATTTTGGGTGATGACTTTCTACTGATCAATTCCCTCTTTTTATCAACACTTAGAGAAGCTTCCTGGGTTAATTTGGGGCCCTATTTGGGGGCCACTTTTCTCTTCTAATCCTATTGTCTTTTAATTCAAGGCAATTGTTGCCTTATATTTCCCAAGGCGTTATATTTGTTTCCAAATTAGTTTTAAATTCCTAATTCATTCGCTGTCCCTATGTTTGGATAGTCTTTTCTTACTTTTTGTCCTCAAGCTATATCACATTGGTATCTCAAGTTTATATTGCTTCTGAAAGAGGGATCTTGTCATCTCCCTCCCTCGCCTTTATTTCCCCCTCTGTCAGTTGGGTAGTACATTAAAGTTGAAAGGGAATCCTTCTGGCTATATTTCATTGTCAATTCTCCATACTTTGGTTCAGCATCTCCTGGAGGAGCAAGGAATAGAGTGCTAAAATTCTAGAGGGTAAGATAAAATCTAGTATAGTGATTGATCAATTGTAGTTCACCCATATCTCTGTAGGGAACTTTGTTTTAATGGCTCTAGCCACTACCTCAAATTATAAAGGTTGTTTATAGATTAAGTTGATAGATTAAATTGATTTCAATATGAGAAAACTTCAGGCCTGGAGAGTGGGGGACCAAATCTCTGGAGGTGGGCTAGAACCTGAATGCCTAGTTCTTCAGAACCGACTTGCTGCTTCCACTGCCTTCCCATTGCTCTCCAAAAGCCATGGTGAGTTAGGGAGTGAATGTTAGGGATGCGGAAGAACCGTTACTTGGCTCTGTTACCTGGAGGTAAGTGGAGGATGGAGACATTGTCAGAGAAATGACTCTGACATTTTGATTTGTTTTTCTTGTGAGCTTGTGAAAACTCACTGTTAAGCCCAATTGTAGGTCAACTTACATTACAGCTTACTACCAATTTACGGTTAGGAGTGAGTAAAAGGCGGTGGGGGGGGGGGTACATAAACCTGAGGATTCTTTTGCAAAAGTTGCTCTTATGGTACTTTCTCATTTGTTCACTTGGACTCTCCTGCTCCTGCTTTGGCACACATTCACTTTCAGAGGTGTGAATATCTCCACTTTCAGATATTCAGAGGAGGAATATCTCATGCTCACTGTATGGGAAGTTGACTTTTTTTGCAGTAGATTTGGTGAGCAAGGGCATGATAAAAGTAAATACTTAGCAGTGTTGATGAAAGGTATGTGTGTGCAAACCAACAACAAAGACGGTTCAACTGGCCTGGTAGATATATTGAGGTTAGGAACTGTAGATCACCTGTGCCCAAGAAGTGTACTGATTTTTCAGTTGAGGGTAGTGCAGAGTGGACTGTGAATTGATGTAGGAAAGAAGTGTTACAGATGGCTTTCCACAGAGTAGTAAAGCCACTTTTGCCTTAACACAGCAGTGGAGGTCTCAGCAGACATTCTGACACTGGTTGGCAAGATGTGTCTTATTGTGGGAAAGCAGGTCAGTTCCAGGCATAGGAACCCGCCTTTATGGTGTAGACAATAGTTTGTTCTTTCTTTGAAGGACCCCCTACGAGGTCTTGAAGTTGGAATCTGTAGGACAATGACATGCTTCTCTTTCATGACCTTGGTAAGATCTCAGTTAAGGCAAAAATGGGTGTCTTGTGTATTTCAGAGAATTCTTAATAGCAGTGGACAGTTGGAATAAGGGTAGACCAAAGGCTCAGCAGCAAGAATCTATGTGTACTGAAGGGAAACAACAGTACATAGAAAAAATTGGAATGAATTGTAATGAAAATGAAAAGTGCTGGCCCTTTCAGGGAGGAGTAACGGCTTTGAGAGGTCCCTGCAAGAGGCAGATTCAGTGTTTGAAGAGTCGCTGCATCTGGAACAGAAGGGAGACTATGCTGCAGCTTTGGCTGTCTGTAATGAAGCTATCTGTAAGTAACTCTAACTGCTATGGCTATGGCACTTTTAACTAACTTCACAGTAGGTATTATTAGTGTCATCACTCAGATGGGATAAAAACAGCTTTTATGTCTCCTCACTCTCACTCTCCCAAACTGAGGCCCTTTAGCTATATTTGCCCTTGAGATTTCTAAGTGTGCCACGCACTGTCACTGTGGCCTATGGATATGTACTGGAATAACCTCAGCAGGAGTCCACAGATGAACTATCCAGCTGTGCCTGCCTTCTCATCCCAAGATAAAGTTAGACCTCAGGTGTGAGGTTAGTCTACTCTTTCTCTAGTTACTGACTAGTGAGGTGGAGCTTATGGTAGGAAGAAATGAATAAGTTGGCTGTGACTTCCCAGGCCCGTGACTTTGCACTGCATATTTGATTCTTTGTTTCTCCCCTGCTTTCCTGGTATGGCGCACCCTAAGGTTACAGCAAGGGACTAAGGCTTAGAATTTGTATCTGGTTCTTAAATGTGACCCATAAGAGGCTGTGTTCTATAAAGACAGATACAGGTTTGGATCTTATTTCTGCTGTTGGCTGTCAGGAAGAGGGAGTTGGGAGCAGAGAGTGGAGACTAGAGTCGGACAGGTCAGTTGCAAAGGACAATGAGAGTGGCAACCTCTAAGACGGAATCACCAGTTTCTTCCAGACTCATTTTAGTTTAGTTGTTTTCTTTTCATTTGTTTTTTTAAATTTGAATTAACCTCTTTGGCCTCCATGGCTTCTATGAATGTTCTTTATAGCCAGAGCCTGTTCTGTGCCCTGGACAGCATAAGCATGGTCCACGCCTTGCATTCCTGCTGCATATTTTGAGTTTTACTGCATATCTTTGCTCATTTTTGGTTCAATTTTATTCTTTTTATTTTTGTTTGTATTTTGTGTTCTGTTTCTGCTGTATTTTCTTTTGCATTTTAGCTAAACTAAGACTTGCCCTGCATGGTGCCAGCTCTAGCACGCACAGCAGAGCCCTAGTCGATAAGAAGTTGCAAATCAGTATTCGAAAAGCGCGGAGCCTGCAGGATCGCATGCAGCAGCAGCAAGCATCGCAGCAGCCGTCGCAGCCCTCAGCCTGCCTCCTCACACAGGGGGAGGCCCTCCCTCAGACAACAAGGTAGTGCCTGGGAACCACTGTAGTTTATGGATGCCAGGGGAGGAAGTGACCATGGGTGCTCCACAGCCAGAGCTCTCATTGTCTTGGCGCTACAGGGGAGATAGAAGAGTCCTCTGAAAAGATTTCTTCTCTCAGGTCAGACATACAGTGAAAAACTCTTCTCACTGCTGGTCCTTTTCTTTTTTTTTTATTTTGAGTAAGATTAGCCTTAAGCTAACTGCTGCCAATCCTCTTCTTTTCGCTGAGGAAGACTGGCCCTGAGCTAACATCCGTGCCCGTCTTCTTCTACTTTATATGTGGGATGCCTACCATAGCATGGCATGCCAAGTGGTGCCATGTCTGCAGTTGGGATCCAAACCGGCGAACCCTGGGCCGCCGAAGCAGAACGTGCGCACTTAACTGCTGCGCCACTGGGCTGGCCCCTGCTGGTCCTTTTCTTAAGAGTTCCTAGAAAGATGCAGAAAGTATAGCATAATAAGTAGACCACTTGTCCATATTTCCTGTGGGTGAGTTTGTGCCTGGATTATGTAATAACATGATTATTAAGTTTGTATGTATTATATTCTTAGACATGGCAATCTGAGCTACATTTCATATTGCAGGAGAAACTATATGATTTATTTTGGTATTTCAGTGTTTCCTATCACTCGTGGAAGCAGAGAAAGCAGTCTTCCTTGTTCTCTTGAACCAGAAAGAAGAGACACAATGCTTCCCTTTGTTTTGCTTCCCTATAGCAAGGACTAGGAAAAAAGTCCCTGTGGCCATTGGTGTAGTTCCCCCATTTTAGCCCTTGAATTTGGCTGTTACTTAGAATAGATAGATTTAAGTAAAAATTATTTTTGGCTGTTAACAAGCCTGAGCAGCTTTCATAAAATAAATATTATAAAAGCAGCTAAGAGGTTTTTTAACATTTATTTATGCCTTGGCACTAAGCTAGACACTTTATGTTTTATTTTATTTAATTCTCACAATAACCTTAGGAGATAGGGACTATTATTTAGCAATGTTTTATAAATAAGGAAACTCAGGCTCAGAAAGGATAATATAAATAAAGTACCCAGGATTACTCAGCTGGTAAGTGGTAGAAGCATGGAATCCAAACCCACATCTGTTTGACTCCCATTAGTTTCCCATATAAGTATAATATCATATTCTTCATAATGTGGTAAGGGTGACTGGGTGACTATACCCATAAAAGTTTATGGTATATTATCATTCAAATTTAGTGCTTGTAGCTAGGATCTTCCTTTTTCTTCTTTTCTCCTGTTTTATATTCCACTATTGAATGCTGATCCAAGAATCCCATCAGAGATGTGTTTTGAATTTAGGCAACTAAACTCTCCAGAAAACTTATGCCATTTGATGTATGTGAGTGATTGAAGTTTTTTTTTAAGTGCTTCTAATACTGAGTTTTTTAGTTCAGAAGTACAAAGCAATTAGTGAGAAACCAGCTAAATGCAGTTAATCCCTACTTCCACTCCCAAATCTCAAGAGAGTTACAGTGCATTACTTTGGGGAAACATCTCAGTATGTAATACAACCAAATCCAGATTATGAAAACACACTTGAAATGGTTGATTTCTATATAATCTATGAGCCAAAATCACCCTGTCCTGTAAATGTGGCCTTTTGGTGCTTTTGGCTGGTCTGCCTCTCAGGACCCCAGGTATGAGTGATTTCTAGGCTTTGCTTACCTTCCATGTCATCTGCATGTGGGACTAGCAATTTTTGTTTTCTAATCTGTGAGTAGAATAAGATGGGAACAGGACTTCACAGGTAGTGAGGAATATTGGTGAGGGCTTCATGTAATAATATTGTGTGCAACTGTGGTGAGGGCATTCAATAAAGAGGATTAATACTACCTGTTGTTTGGGTGTGAGCTGACCATATGCCTTCTCTTGTAAACCTCTGAATTATTGGCTCTACTTATGCTTTTCTTTTCATTTATTTTCACCATTCCCTCTGTGGATAGCTAGAAATGAGAACTGAGTGAACAGTTCTTTTTGCAAGTGGAATCAAGGCAGCTTATGACTGGCTCTCTCCATTTCTTTCAGTGAACAGCCTATCCCGCTCCAAGTATTGTTAAACCGGGAGGCCCAACTGGAACCCTGCACAACTACAGAGTTTGGGGCCAGTTCTTTCGTCCGCTCACCTGCTTCCTGCCATGAGTTGCGCTCATCACTATTCCCAGAGTCATCTGCCCTGTCTGCTCCACAGCACAATTCCCCCAATAAGTCTGCCTCAAACCTTCTGACTTCAGCTGAGGTGGATAGCACTGACCCCTCTGCATTCCATAGGTCGGGCTTACCTAAAACACTAGGGAGGACTGAGAAGAATTCTCATCATGGTTGGGAACCACTGGTTGTACCAGAGGGTAAGCTGCAAGGCTGCAGGGGTGACAACAGCAGTTGCATCAGGTACCCCCCACAAGAAGGAAGAGGCATTGATCAAGAACAGCTATTCCAAGACAAGAGGGATCCTGCTGACTCATCCCAGGTGATGCCTTGGTCACATCCAACTGGAACAACCACCTCTGAGAGAGGAGATGCACACAGCCTAGGCTGTAGTCCTTCAAGTTCATCAGTTCAGCCCAAACTTCCCCTGTACAGAGGCTGCCACCCCATAATGCCTGCTGCTTACTCATCTGTGCTTCACTCTCCTGATACTGTACAGAAAACTAACCAGTGCTTCCAAACCAAAAGCCTGAAAACTTTGACTTCAAAAGTGGATGGAGGCAATGAGGAGCCCTATAGGCCAGAGTTTCCCAGCACAAAGGGGCTTGTCCGCTCTCTGGCAGAGCAGTTTCAGAGAATGCAGGGTGCCTCCACAAAGGATGGTACAGGTTCCCAGGATAGAAGTTTGCCAAATAGTCTAAGGAAGAACTCTTCTTCTGACTCTAAGCCTCCTTTCCTACAGGGTCAAGGGAAAGGCCATTGGCCTTGGGCAAAACAGCAATCCTCTGTGGACGGTAGGGGCAGACTGCCTTCCTGGGAAAAGCCTGTTGATCATCCTTCTCTTGGCATGAACTCTGGGCTACCTAATGGTGAAACTTCTAGGGGAGGACAGCTCAGGTTGGCAGAGCCAGGTATGTACCAAGGAAAGCCGTCTCAAGTGAGCAATGCTAGGCCTAAGGAGCTGGACAGTGGCATTGACTTGGGGACTTCCTTGCCTTTGGATTCCTGGGTGAATGTCACAAGGCTCTGTGATTCTCAGCTTAAACATGGGGTCCCTGTGCCAGGAATGAAGTCCTCCCCCTACGATTCCCATATCTGTGTAGCCTATCCAGAAATAAACCACATCCATTTGCATCCACATTGGAACCAAGACACAGAGCAGGAGACCTCAGAATTGGAGTCTCTCTACCAGGCCAGTCTTCAGGCTTCTCAAGCTGGCTGTTCTGGATGGGGGCAGCAAGATGTGACCTGGCATCCACTTAGTCTAACAGGTAAGAATGCAACAGGGGCAGGGGGAGCGGGGGACATATGAAAGCTAAAAACAGGGGGGAAAGATCAGAAGGGGGGGTGGTGGTCTGTTCAAATAATATCCCTAGCTTAAGAGGTGGTAGTAGAACTGACTTTATTCATAAAGAATTCAGGACAAGGGCTAGATACTTTTCTAGCTGGAGTGAAGAATGGGGACAGAATCATCGCTCACAGTCTGGTTCCCTCCTTCTAAAGAAAGAGACCAATGAGTATATGCCCAGAGATTCTGTAGTATGCAGTATTAAGGAATGGTTCATAGGTCTTTGAGAGTGACTCAGGATAAGGTGGGGGAGGCTGAGAGGAAAAGTCATCCTTCTGTGGCTTAAAAGCTGAACTAATCCCAAGATCTAGCTTTCAGATCTAACTTGCAACAAGGATGTCTACATTGAGCCAAGTCTCCAATGTGGTATTTCCAGATCATTACTGAACCAGCAATATCAATAGTTTTCCTTGATCCCTTCAGGAACTGCCAGGTTTAGAATTTTCAAGGTGATATGCCTATAGGGTACCTGTTCACTGACTCTCCATGAGATTATATGATGTGAAGAGTGATGTCAACACCTTAAATGCACATCACAGACTTAGTTCTGGAAATTGAAGATATGAAGAATATTTATAACTTAGATTGATGCACTTAAGAACTCCAAAGCCTGGAATATTGTCCTGGCTCCATCATTGACTCTCAGTATAAATTTGGACAAGTCACTAAAATCCCAGGGCCAAGTTTTTACCTGTAAAATGAAAGAATTGATTGAATAATTCTTTTAAAGATACCTTCCAGCTCTTAAAATGATACGTATGATTCTGGGAAATTGAACTCGGAGAATGTTATCTTTAGCTCAGGTATGACAGTTTCCATAAAATGGTACAGGTTGCTTGCATACTGCCAACCACTGTTTAATTACAGCCAAACAACAAGTGTTTATTGAGTACCTACTATGTTCCCAGAGCTGGCAGGGTAGGGGGGATATCACATAAATATAAGATTTGATATTAAGTTTTTTAAAAAATCTGCATCTTAGGGTAGACTTTGCAATAACATTTATAAGTGATCCTTAGGTACATGGGACAGGGCAGTGTGGGAATATTCTAAAAAATGAGGAAGAACTGGAGTCATCCTCAATTAGCTTTCTGTTTAATATAAGGGAGAAAGAAGACACAAATGTCAAGTGTTTTAAGAATAATAATAAACACATATAAAAGAATATATTGCAATTAAAATTGAACTAAGTGAATGTCAAATATTATATTACCCCCCAAAAAACCCCTTATATCACCCAAAATAGCAACATTTTTCATTGTAGACAGTTTTGAAAATATATCAAGTAACAAAAATCATTGATAATCCCACTCTTAATAATTTCATGAGTTTTCTTGTGGCTTCGTTTTTATGCACATATATATTTATTTCATTTTGATTTTACAGAAAGTAGGATCATTACAATATATGTATATAGTTTAGTCCTGTGATTTTCTTACATTATATCCATGAGCATTTTCCCTTTGAAAAAAATTACTTTCAATGACTATAATGTGCTACATATGAATGTTCCATAATATATTCAACCATTCCACTGTGGTTGGAAACTTAGGTTACTTCCAATTTTTTGATAATATAGCACTGTGATGAATATCTATATTCTTAAGTGTTTGGCTACATTTCTGATAAGCTCCTTAGAATAAACTTTTAGAAGGGTATTAACTAGTTGAAGGTTATAAACTTTTAAAAATCTCTTAATACATACTTGCAAATTAGCCTTTAGGAAGATTATACTTCTGGAAACAATATGAAAGAGTACCTACCAACCATTAATTTTGTACTTGATAGTGAACAAGAACTAATTTTAAAAACCCATTTAATAAGTCAGTTCTTAAAATACTTGTCAAACCAAACACATTTTGGTTAGAGTCTCTGTTTTAAATTGAGTCTTTAAGAAGTGACATGAGATAGAATAAGAAGTGATCAGGAGAAATAAATCAGGAAGTAGATGATGAAGGAGAATGCCAAGTAGCGTCCATATATGACAGGATATATCTTTGGGGGGGAGTCCTTTATCTTATTGTAAGCCATGCATTAAGCACCAAATTAGTTTTTCCTGCAGCTTTATTGACATAATTTACAAATAACATTGTGTAAGTTTAAGGTGTACAATGTGATGGTTTGATACCTGTATACTCTATTGTGAAGTGATTATTACAATAAGGTTAGTTAACATGACCAACACCACAGATAATTACAATTTTTTTGTGGTGAGAACATTTAAGATCTACTCTCTTAGCAACTTTGATGTATATAATACAATATTGTTAACTATAGTCATTATACTGTACGTTAGATTCCCAGAACTTATTCATCTTATAACTGGAAGTTTCTACCCTTTGACCAATATCTCCCCATTTCCCCCACCCCCCAGCCCCTGGTAACTACTGTTTTATTCTCTATTTCTGAGTTTGGCTTTTTTTAGATTCCACTTATAAGTGAGATCATACAGTATTTGTCTTTCTCTATCTGACTTTTTACTTTAAAAAAAAAAAAAAGCTTGGGGCTGGCCCTGTGGCAGAGTGGTTAAGTTCGCACGCTCTGCTTCAGTGGCCCAGGGTTTCACTGGTTCGAATCCTGGGTGCGGACATGGCATGGCTCATCAGGCCATGCTGAGGCGACCTCCCACATGCCACAACTAGAAGGACCCACAACTGAAATATATACAACTATGTACTGGGGGCTTTCAGGAGAAAAAGGAAAAAATAAAATCTTTCTTTTAAAAAAAGCTTTATTGATATATAATCTACATACCATACAGTTCACCTATTTAAAGTGTACAACTCTGGGGCTGCCCCGTGGCCCAGTGGTTAAGTTCACGTGCTCCGCTTTGACGGCCCAGGGTTTCGCCGTTTGGGATCCCGGATGCGGACATGGCACTGCTCATGAAGCCCTGCTGAGGCGGCATCCCACATGCCACGACCAGAAGGACCCACAACTAAAATATACAACTATATACCAGGGGGCTTGGGGGAGAAAAAGGAAAAATAAAATCTTTAAAAAGTAAAAATAAAATAAAGTGTACTATTCAATGATTTTTTAGTATATTGACAGAGTTGTCCATCTAGCACCACAATCAGTTTTAAAGTGTCTTCACCCCAAAAAGAAACCGTGTTACCCATTAGTAGTCACTTGTTATTTCCCCCTCCCCTCTATCCACTAGCCCCAGGCAACCTCTAATCTATTTTCTGTCTATAGATTTGCTTATTTTGAACATTTCATATAAATAGATTCATATAGTAGATGGTGTTTTGTGACCAGATTAATTTTGACATGATTATAATTTCTAAAGAGTTATATAAACACTGCCTTTGACTTATATTCTAAATTTTATAATATTTTGAAGCTGGGTAGACATCAGCTTAAAAATACAAAATAACTTTGTTATGGAAAATTTCAAGTATATTCAAAAGTAAAGAGTAAGAGTAAATGTTGTAATAGCCCCCCTGTACTTACCTCTGGCTTCCATAGTGATTATCTTGGCTAGTTATCAACATGTGGCCAATTTTGATTTAGCTGTAGTGCACTTCCCTTCCCCACTGAATTATTTTAAAGCAAATCCCAGAGATTATATCATATATTGTTATATCATTTCATTCATAAATAGTTTGGAATGTATCTCAAATAAGGACTCTTTTTTAAAAGGCAAAACTATAATATTATTACACCTAAAAAATTAACAATTTCCTTTTTTTTTCTTTTTCTCCCCAAATCCCCCAGTACATAGTTGTATATTTCATTTGTGGGTCCTTCTATTTGTGGCATATGGGATGCCGCCTCAAGATGGACTGATGAGCGGTGCCATGTCTGCACCCAGGATCTGAACCGTGGAAACCCTGGGCCACCGAAGCAGAGCATGGGAACTTAACCGCTCAGCCATGGGGCCAGCCCCAACAATTTCTTAATACAGTAACTAGTCAGTATTCAGATTTTCTCAATTGTTCCACTGATGTCTTTTCACAGTTGGTTTATTTCAAATCAGGATCCAAATCCACACATTACATTTTGTGGATATGTCTCAAGGCTTTTTTTTAGCCTGTAAGATTCTTGTCTCTTTTTTCCCCTTGCCAATTATTTATTGAGAAATTTGGTCATTTGTCTTCCACATTCTAGATTTTGCTGATTATATTCTAGTAGAATTTTTCCTTTTTTTAAACATGTTCTTCTAGCCCGTTTTTCCTGTAACCTGGTACTTAGGACTAGAGGCTTGATTAAAATCAGGTTCAATTTTTTTTTCCATTAGGAAGATTGGTCCTGAGCTAACATCTGTGCCAGTCTTCCTCTATTTTGTATGTGGGATGCCACCACACTGTGGCTTGACCAGTGATGCCAGGTCCACACAGGGATCCGAACCTGCAAATCCTGGGCTGCTGAAGCAGAACCTGTGAACTTAACTGCTATGCTACTGGGCTGGCCCCTCAATTTTTTTAATAAGAATATTTCATAGGTAGTGCTTTGTACTTCTTACATCATATCAGGAAGTACATAATGTCTGGTAGTCTTTCTTCTTGTTACTATTGATCAGTGAGTAGACATGTTAACCCTACCTTCTATCAAATCCAGTAATCCCCTCAACAGTACTACTTATGGATGGTCACCTCCAACTCTGCTTAAATATCTTTAAAGGAATCATAGTCTATTCCCTTCAGGAGGTTCCAATGGCCACATCTTTGTCTAGCAATCACACTTGATTAGGGGAGCACCAAATTTTAACCATTACAGCTATGATTCTTAAATCTGGCTCCCCATCATAGTCACCTGAGGAGTGGCTTTTAAAAAAAATAGAGAAATAATTTTATGTAAATAGGATCATATAGCACACATGCTGTTTTTATTATAGACAGTTTTCCTGTTTATCTCTCCTCCCCTTATATCAGTCTCTACTTTTTATCCCCCGCTTTCCAGGTAACAATCTAAACGCATATTTCTGTATTTTTCTGTTCATATAATACTATATAGACCTACATATACTGTGTTTTTTTGTTTGGGGATAATATTACAGATTTCTTTTTTCTTTTTAAATCAACAGTACTTCATGAAAATCCCCCCAGGTCATCTAGTTTTACTCAATTCATTCTTTTTAGTAGCTGGGCAATATTTGATATTGAGGATACCATAATGTTTTTAGCCATTTTGCTATAGATGGATATTACATTATTTCTAGTTCTTGGTGACTACAAACAATGCCACAATATACTGGTATTTTTGCTTCTTATTCCCAGGAGTAGAATTGTTGGGTAAGAGGGTAAGTATATTTTTAATTTTAATGGCTATTTCTAGATTGCTTTTTAGAAAGACTATAACATTTCACATTTCCTCCAACAATGTTTGAGGATATTCTCCCACACTTTTTGGGGAAGCCTCTTAAAAATAAATATTCCAGCCTCTAACCACAAAGATTCTGATTCAGTACATCTGTGGAGAGGTACAAGAAGCTATGTTTTTAAAAGAATCTGAGTGGTATTGGAACCACTACATTTAAGCACCAGGAAACATTAAAAATAACTGGTCAAAGCAGAAAAAACAAAAAAAGAAGATTTGCTGGGCCGGCCCCATGGCCGAGTGGTTAACTTTGTGCACTCCGCTGCAGTGGCCCAGGGTTTCGCCAGTTCGGATCCTGGGTGCGGACATGGCGCCGCTCATCTAGGTCATGTTGAGGTGGTGTCCCACATGCCACAACTAGAAGGACCCACAACTGAAAAATAGACAATGTATACTGGGGGGATTTGGGGAGAAAAAGCAGAAAAAAAAAAAAGAAGAAGATTGGCAACACTTGTTAGCTTAAGTGCCAATCAAAAAAAAAAAAACAAAAATAACTGGTCTCCTAGCTTAGTATCAGCAATATCATGCTTTAGTCAGATACGTATATTAGAATCAAAATATCAAATCAAGATGAATTGGTGATAGACATATATATCAAATGTCAAAGGCACGTGCATTTTCAGAATGGAAGGCTTAATTAGTTGTGTTGGGGCAAGCGCCTTGGGAATCACATATCCAGTTTGGAGCAGCTCTTGTATTAACAGTCTAGCAAGATTTGGAAGAAGAGATAAGCATTGAATGATTGTTTAGAATTTAAGTGATTGAGAGAAGCTAATGCAGGAAATAAAAGAGCATCACATATAAGTAATGTTGTTGAAGAGCTCCTGCTCATAGTAATAGGAAGGTGTGAAAATCAAGAGACTTGAATTTTGATATTGGTCAAGCTACTTACTATCTACCTGTCAGACCCTGGAACTCATTTTCCTGTTATGTAAAATGAGGAGGTTTTATAGATGATTACTATGGTCATTTCAATTCTTAACTAGACTGGAGATAATAGCTCCCTTTGTCATCACAGATACTTTAGAGAATCACCATGTCAGACAATTTCCTCTGTATATTATAAGTCTTGGGCCCAAGTCTGACAAGCAAAGCTGATTGTATTTACAAAAATGAAATGAAGCAAGATGGGAACATTCAGCTATCTGTTCACAGAGCCCCCTCTCTACAAGGTTCTTCAAGGCCCGTATCTGAGACCCATGTGGCCTGTAGGAAACTATCTATATTCTGAAACTCGTGTTTCTACATTCCAGGAACACTTCCTTCATTGGGTTAAGGGATGCATTTTTGTTATTTAATGAAATAAGAACTCCTGAGTTTTGTGTTGCCAGGCTCAGGGTTTAGGATCCAGAAGAAGAGATGGCTTCAACTTGTATTTATGTTTTTCTTCTTAGGCTCTGCAGATGGTATGGGGAGGAGGTTGCACTCAGCCCCTGGCCTTGGTCTCTCAAAGACCCCAACAGCAGAAATGGAGCACAGTCTCCATGGAGCCAGCACAGTGCCTGCTTCTCAGGTAGTAGCCTCAGATGCTAAAGTGATGGGCCTGGGAATGGTGTATTGGGGAAGGAATCGTGGAGAGATATGAATAGTAGGGCTGGTAGTAAGTCAGGGGTATGGTAATATTGGGCTATTAGAAGAGAACAGGTTTATGAGTGGGCTTCTTTTGAGTGAGAGGAAATTGCCACATGGCCAGTACTTTTCAAATATATCTGATTCAGGTCTCTGCTAGTGAGTTTATCCTGTTCTCTCCCATATCCTTGGGGACAGGGTCTGTGGGAAAACCACAAGTCTGGTATTATGTGTCTGCCTGTATGTCTTGTGTGTTTGAAGGCTGCACATTGCCGAGGCCGCAGCAGAGGGTGTGGGAAGGATGATCAGTATGGTGCAGAGAACTTTCGCCGCATCTCACGCAGTCTCAGTGGCACTGTTGTCTCAGAGAGGGAAGAGGCTCCAGTTTCTTCCCACAGTTTTGTAAGTAGGATCAGGGTCTGTCTATTCAGAGTACCCTCTTTTCTTGCTGGGTAAAAATATAGTGCAGGTGAAGGGGCAGGAGAAACTGAGATTGTAATTTGGGGGAAAGCCATGTGCAATCAGCAAAAATGAGGGTACCTAGCCTTTGTTTTATTGACACACATTAAGATTGAGCCCAGAGGAATGTCCTTTCCTTGTAGCAGTTCTGGAAGGTATATCGTTGGGTTCCCCAGGGTGAGAAGAGTCCTAGTAGTCTTGAGAAGAGTCTCCAAGAAGCAGTGGCTGCTGATTGGGTCAGAACCCATTGCACTAATCAAAGGAAGAAGAGGTGGAATAGAGTATTGTTTTGCCTTTTCCTCCCCACCCCAGTAGATGATTGAGTGGGGTCGAGTGTACTTTCAAGCTAAAATGAAGCATGTGCATTAGCAAGTAAAGGAAAATGATTTAAAATCCTCCTCCTTGAGGCTTTTCATATGGAATTAATGCAGTAATCTATAGGCGAAAGGGACTGGGACACTCAAGTCAGCAGAGGTCAACAAACTCAAATAGTTTCAGTGGCTGGGTTTATAAATCTTTCCTTTTGAGAATTTCACACACTTGCCCAAGGTAAGTTGAGTTTTCAATAGAGGTCAGATGCAAAGTACCAGTGCACTGAAGCTTGTTCATCAGGTCAGTTAATAAAAATTTAAAAACAGGTTTTAAATACATGGTACAAAAGTAAAAAGGTATAAAAGGATAAACAATGAAAACTAAACCTGTTCTACCAGTCCTTCAGATCCAGTTTCCCTTCCAAGAGGCTGTCATTTTTTTCCAATTTATTGTTTGTAAGTTCCTAAACACCTTTGAGCAGGTTGCCATTCCTTTTGGAAAAAAGTGGTGTTTTCTGCTCAGCATTTGTTCTCATACACATTTAATGGCAAATTGTTATTTTCCTAGGAGAATTGGCTTTCTTTCTCCTGACCTCTGTTTCATTCATTTATTCATTGATTGCTTCTTTTAAACGAATGCTTATTGAGCTTATGTTCTAGGTATTGTGCCAGGTGCTGGTGATACAGTGGTGAGTGAGTCAGATATAGTCCCTGCTCTCATGGACTTTACAGCCTACCTGGTGAGACAGATAAATAAACAAACAATTACAATATAATATGTTAGAATTTAATGCTATGGGAGCATAATAGAAGGGACATCTAAACCAGGCTTGAGGGGATTAATGAAGGCTTCCTGGAGGAAGTGAAAAGAATACAGCAGGTAAATAGACCTGAAGTAGATATTAACTAAATTAAAAGAAGCTCATTTGGTATGGCAGGATTAGAGTCTGGTGAGGGCAGGATGGAGAGTGTTGACAAGTGAGACTGGAAAGAATATAAACAAGGGTCATATCATGAACCACAGTAAATAGTTTGGGAATATAGAGAGAAGTAGACATATTGGAGAACCAATTAGGAAGTAAAAGTCAATGAGGTTTGGTGTCTGCCTACATGGATTTGAGGAGAGTAGAATCAAGGATGATACCCAGGAATTAGGGTTCAATATGATATATTTGAAGGAAGAGAAGTGTGCAATTTTGGATATATTAAGCTTGAGTGAAGATATCTGGTAGGCCTTTGGATGTGAGACATAGCTTGAAATTGAGATTTGAGAATTGAAAAACCATTAAAAAGAAGAAAAGAGTACTGCAAAAAGAGGCGAGGAGTCAGAACATCTCCCTGAAGAGTATCAGTTTAAGATGGTTCTTCTGAAGAACTCTAAAAGGAGACTTAGTAGAAGAGACCAGAGAGATAGAAGGGAAACCAGGGAAGTGTGGTGTCACTTTCTTTTGTCCGGAAAAAAAAGACTAGTTGGCTGTGTCACTGCTCAGAGGACTGGCACCTGGTCCTTAGGCTGTATGGTAAATGCTTACTATGTGCCAGGGTGTAGGAGGAGTTATGAGCTAACACTGATGAAACAGCACAAATTCTGCCCTTGAATAGCTTACAATTTAGTAAAGGAAATACGATATTCTGGCATATAGATTATTTTATTTAATATATTATTTATTTAGTGCCTATAATGTTCCAGATGCTGTTTAAGGTGCTGGGGTTACTGGAGTGAAAAGAAATGTATTCTACTAGGAGAGAAAGACAATAAATAAGTAAACAAACCCCAGACAATGTGTGATAAAGAAGAATAAAACAAAGCAAGAGGATAAGGAGTTATGAGGTAATAGTAGTTATTCTCAGGGCTATTTTTGATAGAGTAGTGAGGAAAATCAGCTCTAAGGAAGTAACATTTGATCAGAGACCTCACTGATATGAAGGTGTGAGCCATGGGAAGCACATTCCGGGTAACAGAAACAGTAAAGGCCTTGAGGTGGAATGAGCTTGGGGTGTTTGAGGAACTTTAAGAAGAGTGTTAAAAGACACAGGAATGGTAGGAGATAAAGTGAGAAAGATCGGTATTGCCATATCACATAGGAACTCGCAGGCCACAGTAAGGAGGAGTGGGCTAGAGGTAGGAAGATCAGATTGGAAGCTGTTGCAGTGGTCCAGTTGAGTTTAAATATGAAGCCTATAGGTAGAAATGACTGTATTTGGCAAAGGCAACTAACAGAATTGTGGATGAGAAGTACAAAATTAAGGGCAATGTCAACATTTGAGTCTAAGTGACTTAGGAATATGTGGTACCAGGAGGAGGAGTTTGGAAAGACGTTGGTTAGATTTTGGACATATTAACGTTTTAGATGTTGAAGGGGTTATTTCTGAGATTTGCCACAAAAGTGAATGACTAATGGTGTATAGAGCAGGACATAGGGATTAGCGGTACAACCTTGACAGGCAAGAGAGGAGACTGGAATGTAGCAGTGACAGGAGAGAAGATGGCCTAGTAGAGTTCTTCTCGACTGTACATTTAAGGAGATATAGTTTAGTTCCCAATATTTAGAGAATACATAGAATTTTCTTTCTCAATCTCTCAGATTTTTTGAATTTTTCTCTCTCATTTCTTCTATTTTTTAATTTTGATCTCAATCTTTCTAATTCTACTGTTAGAGTTACAGAGTTTGCTAAAGACCTAAATGATAGGGTTGGGAAGGTGAGGGCTATGAGGAAGACAGGTTAAGGGAAGAGGATGTGCAGTTTGGTGTCTCCAGTTCATAGTGGTCAGGATGTTTCCTAGAGAGGCTGATGGGGAGAGTGACTGAGTAAACTGGGTCCCTCTCCAGAACAAGGCATGTTTGTATTCTAGTTCCTTCCATCTCCCTCTGCTTGCCTCACTGTGTTTACCCAACCATATCCTGCTGTGTGTTAATCCTCATCTCTATGGTTTTTTTTGTCTTGTCTCATTATAAGGATTCATCAAACTTGAGGAAAAAGCCTTTGGAAACCGGGCACCGTTGTTCCAGCTCCTCTTCCCTCCCTGTCATCCATGACCCTCCTGTGTTTCTCCTTGATCCCCAACTCTACCCACCCAAACCACAGTTCCTGTCCCCAGATGTCTTGATGCCCAGCGTGGCAGGGGAGCCTTATAGACCCCCAGGTAACTGTCCCCAAATCTAATATCATGTGCCAGAAATGTGGTACCTTTCCAGGGACCTAGAAGGATCAAATCAGTACACTTTTTGGGGGGGAGGGTGTTCCAAGGTGGGATTGTAAAGGGATATGAATTACTGCTTTAAGGTCAAGCATTGATCTAGATGAATTGTGATTGCATCATTTCTTGGGCAACATGGTTCTTACAGTAACCCAACTAAGGATCTAGGTTCTAACACTAAGGGTCTAGACCAAAGCTCCCAGAATCTAACTACCCATGAAAATGAACTGCTTCAGTCATGATAGGATAAGCTTTTAAGTGACCAAGGGGAGTTAATGCCCAGTCTTTAGGATTCTCCCCAACAAGGAGTGAATGGAAGACTTGGAAAGACCCTGTACATGGAATGCCCATGCTATGTGTACAAACCCAGACAATCTTGGGGAAGGTGGGCAGCATCCTCTGGCTTTCTTTGACCCTCCACAGCAAGATTTGCTCCTTTTCCTCCTCATAGGCCGAATCTATGGTTTAAGGCAGTAATTCTCAGTGGGAAAGGGGAGGTGCTACTGACATTTAGTAGGTAAAGGCCAGGGATGCTACTAAACATCCTACAGTGCACAGGGCAATTTCCCCACACCTGCCCCTGCAAACAAAGAATTATCAGCCCAAAATATCAGAAGTGCCAAGGTTGAGAAGCCTTGGCTTACGGATATAAATGCCCTGGGGTTAGGGGGAGGGGATTGTGGTTCTAGAACAGAAGATAATGTAGTATTGTTGATATTTGTGTCCAGATTTTAGGGAGCTTTGGATAAACAGACCTTCTGGATAGATGGACTTCCTATTACACAGTGGAGCAGCCAGGTAGCCAGCCTCCTTTGACAGTTGTTACGGGCATCTGATCAGTCAGCAGCATTTATTACAGCCTGTTCTGCACCAAATGCTGCAGTGAATACAGAGGAGAAAGAAGGCGGCTCCCTGCTCTAAAGAGCTGAGTTTAAATAGTAAATATATATACATATATACAAGAGTATAATGCAGATGTTAATGGGTTATAAAATAAACAATGGAAAGTATTTTTTAGAAGTGACTTTTGAAAAATTAGTTATTTTGTTTCTTTCAAGGGGAATTAATGTATAGAATCTCAGAGAATAAGCAAGAATATAAGCAGAGACAGCTTAACTGGAGTGAAGGTACTATGTTAAGAAAAGCTGAGTTATGTTTTGGAGTGGTGGTTCTAGGAGTAGAGTTGTCACAATGAGAGTATACATTTGCAATATTAAGGAGCCATTCATGAGCATGTGTGTATGTGTTGGAGGAAGGATTATGGTGGAGTAAGGTAGAAGTATGGCAACATCCAGGAGACTGTTTCATTTGCCCAGGTTGGAAGTAAGAGACTTGATTTTGATGTATATTAAGAATTTTAAAAAATGAAATTAAAAGCAAAGCTAGGCTCTTTCCCTCTTTGTGTGTGTATGCTGTTGGAGGGGTGGGGAGTTGGGAAGAACAGCCAGGAATGGTCTTCTGGGAGGAGAATGATTTACTGAAAATGCTCAATCTTTGGGTTTCTTTTCTCTTCCCAGGAACTTCGAGGAGTGTCCAGCAGTTTCTGGCTATGTGTGACAGGGGTGAAACTCCCCAAGGGGTCAAGTACACAGGAAGGACTTTGAACTACCGCAGTCTCCCCCATCATTCCAGAACAGATGCCTCCTGGGGACCATGGTCAGAGACCCACCAGCACATTGGGGCCAGATTCCTGACTACTCCAGGATGCAAGCCTCAGCTAATGCACACTGCCACACTACCAGAAAGACGCCACGGCCTTCAGGTTCCTCATGCTCAGTCCTGGGAGGATCTTTTCCATTCACCCTCCCACCCTCCCATTGTTCACTCCATGTCTCCACCATCAAGCAGTCTTCATGTACCCCTAAGGTCTGCTTGGAATTTGGGTCCTGTTCCAGGGTCTCGAGCCCCTGGTCCTCGAAGAGTAGATATGCCCCCAGATGATGACTGGAGGCAAAGCAGTTATGTCCCGCAGTCTGGGCACAGGAGGACAGAGGGAGAAGAGTTTCCGTTTGTTCTAGCAGATGCCCCTGAAAGAGAGCAGATCAGGGCTAGAGCCCTGCAGCACAGCAGGTGGTAACGGTCACCCCTGTCCTTTCCTGGAGCCACAGCTTTCTCTGTTAAACCGATGTGGCAGAGTTGGTACCCTGCATCTCTACCAGGATTGTGCTAGTCTCATCTCAACATAGAGTTGGCAGTTTCTCCTAGGGGTGCCAGGAACATCTAACAGGACTTGGCTCTTTGAGAGGGAATATTTGAAATTCCAATTTCCATTCACCTAGCAAAAGGAAGCAGCTGCTGTTTAGGGCTTATTTGATCCACTTTAAAGATGAATTCATATTCCTCTGGATACTAGCCATTCCTTAGGATCTTAGGGTTACCATTTTATTCCTGGATACTTTAGGCCTTCACCTGCACCTGATCCCTTATCTAATTTTCCCTGCTATATTACCTACTTCTAGTCTTTGTTTTATCCATCTATCCCTGTTATCTGACCTTCTGTCTTCCCCATACCCCATCCTTTGAGGGACATGTAGTCCCGTGGTCATGGTCCTGACCACATCATTCAGGGCAGCCTACCTGCCCAGGTATTATGGACTGTCAGTCTTCCCTGTGTCCCCAAACCTTAGGTGTAGAATGCAGAGGTGCCAACATAACATTTGCCCCTCTGAACAGATGGAGTCAGGCACACTAACACACCCTCCTGTTCTTAGCAGCAGAGCCATTACTGCTACTTGCTCAGTCGCCATTATAAACCCTCAAAGTCAGCTGAACTGTTTTAGGGTCAAACATACTGTTTTTGTAAAGTATTTTTCATGAATAAATCTGTAAGATAGTTCTGTTTAATTCCTTGTCATTTGTCTATTTAATTCCTTTTGTATGCTCTTGCTCTTTTGTATTGGGGTGGGGAGACCTTAATAAGCAAGAAATACTAATTCGCAGTGGCCTGGGGCTCCCAAAGCCAGAGCCACGGCACAAACATATATATGTATGTGTGTGTGTATATATATATGTATATATATATTTATAGTCGAGAGAGAGAGAGAGAGAGAAAGAGAGAGAGAGACTGAGTGAAAGTGAAGAGCCAAAAAGGATTAGAAGGATATATACTCAAGGTAGGAGTCAATGGGCCCTAAAATGGAGTGACTTTCCTTGTTGTTACTGTCGCTAGTATATTTCCTACCCCTTTCCTGCCAAGAGGCACTCAATACATTACACACTTTCTCCATCCTCCCTTAGGGAGATTTTCTGGGCATTCACACTCCTCTTACAAACTTAGTTCTGTTCTATGTACTCTTGGTGCCCTCCCTCTACAAGTTTGTGATGGGTCTCCTATCCTTTCCTTGTTCTCTTCCCATAGCTGGCCCTCCCCTTCCCTTCCCCTGTGGAATTATTGCACTTCTATGCCAGAAAGATACATTTTCACCCCTGCCTCACTCCCAAATTCTCCTCCCTCTAAAAGATATTTTGTGGGCTCCGTTGGCAAAGAATACCCATTGGGCATTTCCCTCCTCTCTTACCCCAGGTCTCAGAATCATTGAGATTGACAAAAAGAAAGGGTAGAAAGGTACTCTTTGAGACCTTTGGACCAGAGCTTAACCTAATTATCACCATCCTTTATGAACAGATTCTGAGCACGTGTAGTATTGAGCAGGAGGATGGGGAGGAATTTCTCACTTCATCCCACTTGGATCCTATGCTATCACGATAAAGAGATCTTAGTGGTTACACTGGTGGTCCCTGACTCAGTACATCTGGTGTCATACACACTCTCTCTTCTAATAATTATTGATTAATCAGTCAGTTCTTCTCCCACTACCCCCTTCCCCATGAATGTCCATCCCTATAAAGGTTCTATAAGTCACCTGGGCCCAGATTCTGTATGTGCACAGAAATATTTATGAGGAACTAATTTCCAATTCTCCATTTACTCCTCTGCCTTCCAAATCTCTATTTTCTGAGTGAATCAAGAGGGAGGCTGTGTCCTTTTCAGGTGAATTCTGTAGACTCTTTGAACATCTCTTGGTGTCATCCTTTCTCCTTACCTGTTTTGATTCTTAACCCTTGGAGCTAGTCTGCTCTTTCTGCATTCTTATACTGTGCCTTCAGACTCTTGACAATTCCACGCTCTTAAAACAAGGGCCAGATTCTCAAACTCCATTTCGAATGATCACTTCTGCTCTAGAACCTACAATGCCTTCTCTATTCTCCTGTCCCTTACCAACCAAATTACCCAGGTCTGGTAGCCAAATTGTTATACACTTGTTTCTCTATTAGTAGGAGATTCTGAGGTTTGATCACGTCTCCCCATCTTACTGAGAGCTCCAGGAGAGCCGGTGTCGTGTTTAGCACTCCTTCACAGACAGCCCTCTCTCCTCACTCTCTTTTTTTCTGCCTGCTCAGAATTTCAACCTGATCCCTTGGCCTCGTCCTGTTTCTCTCCCAGCCTTAGTAATTTTGCCCAAGTCCCTAGAGCCTGCTCCGCCCCCGCCCCCGCACGCGCGGTGCATGCCGGTCTTAGCCCCTCTGTAGGGAAAGAGGGTCCGCCATGTTCCCCGGCGGCGCCGCCGCTTGGCTCTGGTAGCCGCCGCCCCCGCCCCCAACCCCGCCCGGCCCAGCGCCTAGCCGAGCCCCGGGCCCAGCATGGCCGCCCCGGAGCCGGCCCGGGCTGCACCGCCCCCACCCCCGCCCCCGCCGCCCCCTCCCGGGGCTGACCGCGTCGTCAAAGGTGAGAGGTGGACGAAGCCCTGGGGGCCTGGCCTGAGGAGCTGTGTGTGAGGGCGGGCGGGAGACCGTCCCCTCCGGAGCGGGCCCGGAAGGGCGGGCGAGTGACTGGCTGCCTCCCTTGGGGAGTGGCCCCTGGGCGGGCCCCTGCTGGGCTGGGCCGAGTCGGTGGCAGCGGCTCCGCGGTCTCTCGCTTGCCTTCAGGCCGGGGCGGGGGTTTCGTTCTTGTGGTCTCCTAGCCGAAGGGGTGAGGCTATTGGCCGCAGTGAGCCACTTTCTTTTCCTCCTCGGCCTGTCGAAGCGGCCCAGAGGCCGCGATTAGCTTCCTGCTCCGTGACAGCTGCACGCCTGGCTCGCCGGAGCGGACCGAGGGGCTCGGAGACCTTCAGCCACGCGAGGCCGGGCGTTGAGCAGTCAGAAATCACCTCGGCTTTGGCCCACGCCTGCTCCCCAGTGACAGCCGTTCGCCCTATTCGCGCCTAGTTAGCGCCAGCCCCAGGAGTTCGCGCCCGGCCCTCAGGTGTCACCCCCCGCGGAAATTGGGGGAACCATATGGGATTGGACAAGGGTGAAGGGACGAGGCAGGATTTGGGGGCCCCGGCTTTAATTCCAGAGTAGATGGAGAAAAGCAGTATAAAAGAAGAAAAAAAAAGCCTCGTGGATAGGAAGAAGCATTTACTTACAAAACTGTCAACACTGTTTGGTCAAAGGCCAAAAAGAGTTACCGTTCCCTTGCAAATACACACCCACACACTCCTCCTTGAATAAAAAGTTAAATATTTCTCAGCTGGGGCAGAATTTATGGATGTTTACCGACAGTAGGTCAACAGATTAATTTAAAAGAGAAATTGAGAGTTGCCTAAGATTTCCGTGCTCTGTGGGAGGGCCCATCAACTTCAAACACTGCTGTGGAGGTGAAAAACAGAATTTGGAATGATTTTTCTTTGCTATGTAGCTTGGTTAATAAATTGAACTCATTTTAGAATAAAGCTTTCTTTATTGTATTACGTTTATTTTGGAAAGATAGAACTTTTATTTGTTTTATTTTTTTTCATTCACCTCAAATCTACTGGCACAATGTTTAAACACGGTTAGCCCAGTTTTTGAAATCTGACCAGATATGTTTCCATTAAAATATTTAAAAACAAGAAAAACTTTTCCCTTTGTGTTTTTCAGTTTTAATTTTTCACTTTGAGCCTCCTTTAATAACACTAATTTGTATCCAGGCTTCTGTAGATAATCTTTAAAAGTTAGTAGTCTGTCTGGTTGGGCTAGGTGTTGGAATGAGCTGAATAAAGAGCTATGGAATTCTTGCCCTGAGAAGTCTTTTTAAAAAGAAAAAAATTAGTAGTTCAGGCATTCATCCTATCATGAAATCCTGGAGTTTTGTGGAGGTGGGAACAGGAGACACAGGCTGCTTCTTCATTTTCTGACTATATATCTGTGTTGTATGTTCATTTCCTTGGGCACTTTCCACCCTACTATTAGATGGGACACCAATCACATTCCTGAACAATGGGTCTGTGCTATCCTTACACTTGTGAATCTTCTTGTTTCTTGTCATATATATGGTAATGTTTTCCCTGTACTGATTTAATACATTAAAAATAAGATTCCCAGCATAAGGCATATTCCTTAGGGGTGTGTTGTGAATCCAAGACATAGGCATGTTTGCAGCTTATTGGTAGAATAAAAGTGATTTGATTTAGGTAAATAGGAAAGGAGCTTGTTGGTATAGAAAATTATGGTTAAATAGAGCTTACGGATATAAGATCTCATGTCAAATAATATATTCTTCATCAAGACAAGAAATTTCATTTCTTTATGGAATTTGTTACACATTTAGAATGCCTGATATGGATTACATGTTTAGAGATGGTGTGCAAGAGACTAGTTTGCGCTGCTAGTGGAGTCTCATCTCTGGCTTCCTAGAAAGTTACTGGGAAGTTCCCCTTTCATCTGGAAATCCACTTTTAGATTTCATCTTCAGGCCTCTTTCTTGGCTTCTTCATTCAATAATCGTACTGTAATGTTACATTTGATGACAGAAAACACCATTGCCTGAAGATATATGACCACAGTGCTAGTTCAACTTAAGTTTAAATTGTTAAAATCCAGATTTCTTTTAAGTCCAGTATGTGCTAGTTTTGCATCTGTACGATTTTATAGTAGTAATATTATGGAGACCATTGTTGACATTGAATACAAGTGGTCTTTTACTGCCTGAAACTTTTCCTTGTTGTCTCTAAATTTTATACTCTTATACTCCTAGTCAGAGGCCTATATTTTATGGTGACTTAGGTTTTGAAGGGTGTATAGATCTTTCTGTGTTTAATATCAGATGCCTGAAATTCGCTTCATGTGAAGTTTGAGATCTTGGAATAGTGTAGGTGATTCATGTATAAATGTGATGGTAGCTCTTCATTGAAATTATTAGTGATAATTCCATATCGTTGATTATGAGTGATTAGGTTCCATCATTAGTTAAAGCAAATTCTGTTCTGACTCTTCTCCAGCTGCTGGCTTGGGTCAAATTCTCTTGTTTGAAAGTTGATGTAGCCCAGGTGGTGTAGGTGAGATAGTATGCCCTTTTAACTATTTTCTGTTAAGCATTTTTCTATTTCTTAATTAAGATAAGAAGTTGGAAATAAGAAAATAGAAACAAACTAGGGAAAACAGCTAACTGTATCTGCTTGAGTGTCTTACTGCCACATAAGCAAAATTGGTGTGGGTAATTTAAGCATAAAACCCTGAATTTATGTGTATTGATCTCCACCGCCCCTGAAAATTACTTGACCTGAATTGTCCAGGTATTTCTTTTCTTTCCAGATACTTTAAAAATGTACTTTTTGCTGTATAGGTGAGGTCCCAGATTTGTAAAATTAGATTGTACCCTCGGATTATTAAATCTGTTAGTCTTGGTATAAAAATTCACCTGTATCACTTAAAGGGCATTGTCTATGTTGTGTATATGTTCATTTTAGTACCCACAATGTGACTCACTTTCTTTTGCCTTCAATATATTTTCTTTATTTCCTAGGTTATAGTAACCCTATGTCTTAAATTATCAGACTTTCAGATTGAACCAAAATGCTGAAGTGTATGTGTGTTTTAGGTTTTTAAGGTGATATGTTTCTGATGGGCAGCCTTATGATTCACTTAGGTTCTGTTGCCAGCTGCTCTGCTTATAAATCCGAGGTCATTTGGCTAAAGTGTTTTCCAGTACCTTAGCTTTATTAGGATTGCTTATTTCATTACAGATTTTTAGATGACCCACATAGGTCTTGGGGTCGCATTGCTACTTCAGTGTTTCTTACTAGTTCTATTTCATGTTTTAAAGCAACTTGAATTTTAATTTTTGTTTATAAAACCTGTTTTGTGGACCTAGCTATTTAAAAAGATAACTATTGAAAATGATTTTTCTTTTTCGTTGCACCCCTATTAAAGTATTAAGCAAACTAAAATAAATCTTCAGTACCATGTGTCCTAGAGAAAGCAAAGGAACAGAATATAGTGTGTGTGTGTGTGTGAGAGAGAGAAGAGAAGAGAGAACATTGGTAACAAGTCATCTTAGAAGGAAAATGCCAAGGAGGAAATACACCTCCTCAGTTATGAGGCAAAAGCTTCAGGTTCCAGAGCTATTGAATGAATTGGTAAGAGTTGTAAGGAAAAGTTTGGTGAAAAGAACCTTGGTTTATTAAGTGAGGTGTGTTTTAGTGCCAATTATATGACTTCATTTCATTATAAAAATGTTTACACAGAGATGAAATAAGCTGACGCTACTTGGGCATTTTTTATGGTATGTAAAATTTATTTTGGAACATGAAAGTAATAAAATAGCAAATGTTTATTAAGTACCTGCTGTATGCTAAAAACTGTAGGGAGACAACAGACTTTATAAAAGATGAAATACAGTCTTGGTCCTTGGGGAGATAAGTACTCATTCAAAGTTATTATATATGTCATAAGGATGGATGTGATTAATAATTGCCAGATAAGTGGCAGAGCCGGTGAGTTGTTCGAGTTCGTAGGAGGTCGTAATGACTCTGGACTGAAATGGTCTAGCAAGGGTTTGTATAGGAGGAAAGAGGCTTTGAAGGGTGGGTAGGATTCAAATAGGCAGAGGATTGGGCCATTTATTTGTGCAACATTTATTGAGTACCTACTTTGTACCAGGTGTTATACGAGGCATTCGGGATACAGAATTGAATTACATACATTAAGTAAGACAAATTCTCTTGGAGTGCTGGCACTCGAATGGGGGAGACATTATTGCAAATAAATAATATATTGAATTAGGTACAAAGTGCTTTTGGAGCTATAAAGAAGGAATTGACTATCTGACTTGGAGAGAAAGCATCACTGAGAGGATTATGTTTTGAGGTGGGCCTTGAAGGATGAGAATTTTTCCAGAAATATATTGTCTAAATATATTGTCATTGCTGTGTAAATTAGTGTCAATATGTACAAGTATTTTAGAAACTATAATATATCATTCAGTAAACATTCATTAGTACCTGAGTTCTAATCACTAGGTACGTAGAGATGAAAAACATAGCCCCCTCCCTTCAAGGAGCTCATAAGCTTGTGGGGGAGATGGATATTTATATTGCAGTTGCTAAGTGCCATGGTATAGGTGTGCATCGTATGCAATGCTATGGGATCACAAAGGAGGAGGCACTGTTTACCTAGTCTGTGAAAATCAGGAAAAGTTTTCAAGAATTGGAACACTGAAATGAGGCTTAAGGACAAGGAGAAGTTAGGCAAAAGATGGAAATAGTGTACCCCCAAATGATAGGGCATGCAAAGTACAGAGATTTTAAAAAGTGATGTAATTAAAAATGAAAAAGTGTTTGGAGTGTAGGATGTGTCTGGAATGTGGGGTAGTGGCAAAAGTTGAGGGTTGGAAATGTAGGCAAGGGTCAGATCACAAGGGGTCTTGTATGCCATGTTAAGATAAAGAATTTGGATTTTATATAAAAATGAAGTCAGTCTTGAAAAAGAGTTTTGAGATTTGAATTTTAGAGTGTTTTGAGTATTGTGGAGCATGGTAAAAATTGAAAAGATCGTAATAATTTTAGAAAAAAAAAATCTTTATTCAGACAAACAGTTCAGAGAATTATTTAGGACCTATTGGCCGTGTAGGGTGAGGAAGAAAGAGACTTCTGAGATAACTCCCAGATGGATAACTATTGGTAATGGTTTAGAGGGGAAGAGCATACATTAAATTTTGGACATACTAAGTTTGAGATATCTAAGGACCATCCGAGTGGAGATACTTGATATTTTAATAAGGATCTGGAATTTAGGGGTGGGGTCTGGACTGAGCGATCTGCATATTTGGGAGTCCTCAAAATGTAGATTTTAGTTGAAGCTGTGTTTATGAATGAGATGACTAATTCAGAGTGGTGTGATAGAGGCCAATAACAGAATCCTAGGACACATACTGACATTTAAGGGTCAGGAAAAGGACTAGAAGTCCATGGAAATAGGCCAATCAGATATGACCAGAGAAGTAAGAGAAAAACCAGGTGAGTGATTTCAAGAACCCAAGAGAGAGTTACACTGTGGAGGAATAGAACAGAAGCCAGATAAAGGGATCGAGGAAAATAGACAAAAAATGAGAAAATGAAGTTATCCATTATAGATTACTCTTTCAAGAAGCTTACTTGTCAAAATAAGGGATATATATGGTAGAAACAAGGATAAGGAGTAAAAGAGAGTTACTTGTTTGGGTTCTTTTTAAGATCATAGAGACTTATGTATGTTTATCTGCTCAAAGGAAAGATCCAGTGGAGAATCAGAGGCAGAAGAAACAGAATAGGGCCATGGTGGGGTGGGGAGGGTGATTGAAGTTAAGAGGCTGGGGGAGAGGGATTCAGCACAGGTAGAGCACAGTTTTGGATGGAAGGAATACATCTTCCCTGAGAAAGGAAGAAATGTAAAGATCCATACTGGCATAGGTATGGATAGAGAGAAAATGAAGTTTGGTCTGAAGGCCTCAGTTTTCCCTGAAGTTAGATCCAAAGTTGATTACTGAGTAAGGGATAAAGTGAGTAATGGGTTCAAGGAAGAGGTGACCATTTGAAATCTCCGCTGAGGAGACTGGGAGAGGGCACAGACTAGAATGTTCAGTAGGATTGCTGGGAAGTACCAGTGACTGATTAAGTTGGAGACTATGAATTTGTAGTAGCACTGGGCCATTTTGATGATTTTATACTTAGCACCCAAGTTTAGAAGCTCATCCATCTAAGAATTGGAGAAGGTGTGTGAGCCAGGAACCTGAGTTTCATGTGAGACATGACTAGATGTTTAGTGGATGGAAGGGACCTCAAAGGAGGCATTTTTTCCTCATTGGAATGATTACGTTGGAAGTGGTAATCGGGAGCTAAAAGAAGACTGAAGCCTTCTCTGCTGGGAGCAGTGGAGTGTGGGAAAACTAGCAGTGTCCACTTGGAAAAAAGTATTTGAGAAGTGTTATCCTTCAGGGCAACTACGGTCTAATTAAGCTAGAGAGATGAAGACAACATTCTGTGAAGAGCTAAAGTGTGTGGGGGGGGGGGGCAGAGGGGTGGATTTCTTTTTTTTTTCTAATAATGGGAGTTCTGGAGGCCTCAATGAAAAAGATTGGTAGGGAGAACAGACAGAGGATGGAAAAGAAAGCCTCTAGAGAGTAAAAGAAAGAGAAAAAAGTATAGATGACAAGAGAGACTTTATTTTGGACAGTTGCCAATAGGGCAACAATGAGAAGCACAGGCATCTGAATGATAACTTTGTAGTAAAGTTGTTCAGTTGGCACAGGCTGCACCTCAGTTGGTGTTGGAGTCCTCACAGGGCTAATAGTTGCAGCCTTTGCTTAGAGTTGCACAACAGGATTAGTTAGTTCCCAGAATTCCTTACCCAGTAGTAGAAAAAGTAAGATCTCTGCCCCTCCTGCCATCCTTGTGATCAATTTGGGTCCCTAGTTTATTTTTCCAACCTCCCAAATGAGAGCTTTTCAGGGTCCTTGTTTTTTTAGCCACTCTGTATTAAATCTGAATGAAAATACCTTGTGAATGTTACTGATTACTGTATGCATATGCTCCTCATGCCAAAATTTGGGTTAAAGGAAGTTTTTCAACAAAACAGTTTGGTCAAAATGAATACTACCAAATCAGGTTTTCTAGTGTTGGAAACTTGGTGATTTGAGGTGATTTTGTAGCTCTATAGGTTGTTCCAGTTAATCCTCCATTTTAGCCATTTCAGTTATTTGCCATTTACATTACATTTTACGTACTTTATGTTCTGGTTTTTCCCTATTACAGATATGGAAGAGTAGGAGAAATAGTCTGAAAATAATAAGAAAAAATATATAGGAAGAAAATCCTAGACGAGCAGGAATAATTGGCTGAAGATGAATTAGAAATAAAAAAGAAAACCTTTTAAAAGCCTGAAAATAGATGGAAGCACTTTAAAATGCCTTAGGAGTTGCAAAACAAAGTAGTATCTGAGAATATTAATTTTTTTATTGAGTTCATAATAGTTTACATCAATGTGAGATTTCAGTTGTACATTATTTCTTGACTTGAGAATATTAATTTTTGGTGAAAAAAATTGAACCCTCTATTGACCAACAGGGTCAATAAGCAGCCCCCTGTTAGGCCAAATGCTATTTGGTCAGTTTTCTTTTGCCTGGTCAGATCACCTGCTACGGCTCCTTTCTCTAGCTGGCAAAGAACACATGCCATTTTCCTCTTATTTTCTTATTTACTGATAGATTGAAACGTATTCTTTTGAAACTTCCTATTTTCCACTTTCAGTGTCATGTTAGAATGACACCAATCTCTAGTTTTCATCTACTTTTATCTATGGTAGATGGAGGCATACTTGGTTATAACATATGTAATGGTTTGTTTAATCTTTGGAGAAAAATGTACTTTAACAGAGGTTTTTATTTTATTGGAATCTAGATGTACTATATTTGGGAGAACAAAATGTATTTTAATGCCTTATTCTAGATGTAGGAAAACGTAATGGACATAAATGTGATCTAGTGAAGGGAAAATAAGCAAGTTCAGGTTTTGTTTTACTATGTATCAAAAAAGAAAAAGAAGAAAGCAAGAAGGATTGGTGATTTCAAAGTCTTTTAGAAATGGTTGCCATCCCTCTGCTTTAGTTCTTATCTCACTTCTAAAGGATTGTGTTCTTACTAAATGTTTTTTCCTGCTACAAGGACATGGTTATTTATTATTCTTTCTTAGGTAATACAATTCTAATCCAGCCCCTTGTTTTGAATTACTTTAAGTTGAAATGTGAAGAAACAATTGGTCCTATACATTTCCAGTCTTCTTTATAATAGTTGATAAAGTGATGACCCTGAAACATCAAAAAAATACTGTATACTGTATACTTGAATATAAAGTGAGTTTTTTCTAAAAAAGTTTTATTTCAGGAAAGAGGGAGCTGCCTTGCATTTGAGTCTGTATGTAGACTTACTGTAAATTTCTCTCTTGCCATCTTATTTTGAAAAACAAAGTACTGTTTGGTAAAGAGCCTAAAACTACTTCAATCCAAGCAGATTTTGAATCCATAAAGAGGTCGCTTGTTGGATTCAGTAAAAAAGGAATCAAATAAATTTAACAGATGTATAGTCATTTTTCCTAGGTGTATGACCTCAAAATTGTGCTAGATACCATTGAAAATAGACCTTCTTGTTTCCCATAACGTTTAACAAATACCAGTTTAAAACAGTACAGTTGGTGATTACCTGTGGAAATCATAAATATATACTACAGGAGTATAAAGGCCAACTATTTCGGTAGTTAGAAAAATGGGAACTGTAGCTTAGGATGCATTTATAGTGATAGCATTTTACATCTATTCGAAAAGTGCTGCGTCTCAAACAACTTATGGAGGTGAAGATGATTTGCTTTTGAAAAGTGTTAGATGACTCAAAAAGTAGCTTTATTGATAAGGAATACACTGATGTTGAAGATATGCATAATGATTTTGAATGAAAGTGTTTTGTGAAACAAGAAAGTTGGAGTAAAAGCAGTATTCAAAATTGTCATGATTTGTTAATGTTATTTTAAATCTATATGTGCATCTCAATTAATTTAAATTTCATAAGTAAGCATTTGTGTGTTTTATCTGTATCCCTAAAAGTTTTTGTTCCAGTTGGCCAGAAAGCATTGTTTTTATATTCTTTTTAGGAACATGTGGATCACCTTATATTTGAGATTTCTTTTTATTCAGGCTTATATGGTATTAAGTTATATTTGTTATACTTCATTTAAGGTGAAGAGTATAATGTTTTAAGAGTTCTGCCAAAAAATGTTTTGGCTTAAAGAAAAATGCTTTAGTTATTTTGAAGAAACTTTTAATTTTGTGAGACAATTCATTCCCTAATAATTCTCAACAAAAGAGATGTTATATATAGATTAACAAAAAGTATAATTTGATTACTCTTTTTTTTAAAAAAAGCTTTTTAGAAATTAACTCCTTATCTAATAAATGAAGAAACAAAAACTCCAGCTGTTCAGTTTTTACTCTTATTTACGTAGGTCCACTGATTAGTTTTTATGTTAATGTATTAATAGTGATTTTTTTTATTAATTAAAAAAATGCAGCAGTACCTTTCCCCCCAACACATCGCTTGACATCTGAAGAAGTATTTGATATGGATGGGATACCCAGGGTTGATGTTCTGAAGAACCACTTAGTAAAAGAAGGTCGAGTAGATGAAGAAATTGCGCTTAGAATTATCAATGAGGGTGCTGCCATCCTTCGGAGAGAGAAAACTATGATAGAAGTAGAAGCTCCAATTACAGGTACACTTATGTATGTTTTGGATATTAGTTCTTTATTACACCATTATTTAATTGCCTGGATATAAAGCTGTTTTCTCTTCGTATTGTATACTAAATTAGTATTACATGGACGTTGTCTTGAATTTCCAAATTGTTTTCTGTAATTTTTTTTAGTTTTTGCCTGTTTTCAGTGAATAAATTTGATCCTGAATAATTTGAGTGTAGAAATTAGTATAATATGCTTTTGTGAAGCTTTCATGAGTTGTGTTGGCCACAATTCAATTTGGTTCAACAAATACTTATTTACTTTGCTTTTGATCATTAGGGGCAAACACCTCAATGTCACATCATGTACCAAAGATGATCATTTAGAAGTCAACAGAAAGTATTGAGTTAGAATGGAGATTTTACCACCACCATTATAATTTTGTCATCCTGAGACAAACATGCTTGGCTTCCTAAAGAGGAGCTTCATAAATTTAGATGAAAATTTTGTCACTGACTACAGATTTCATTATTTTTGTTATATCTTGTTCTAAATCTTGAGCACATGAACACTTGGGTACACATCATCCCTATCATGACTCTTCATAGATGACTTCCTTCTCAGACATTTCTTGATAGAATTTATACTCTCTCTTATGTAAAAGAAAGTAGAATTTAAGTAAAATTTATTGTTTTAGAGGGTTTTTTTTCATATCTAATAATTTTCTTGTTTCAGTGTGTGGTGACATCCATGGCCAGTTTTTTGATCTGATGAAACTTTTTGAAGTAGGAGGATCACCTGCTAATACACGATACCTTTTTCTTGGTGATTATGTGGACAGAGGTTATTTTAGTATAGAGGTAATAATCATATACTGTCACTTGATTTGCTTTTAAGTGTTATCATATGATTTCCATTAATTTCTAGTAAAATAAGTTCCTTAAAGTCTGTATATTGGATTCTTTTTAATACTTATCATATTCTGAAGTTTTTAGGTAAAGCTATTATTTATTCTTCTTCTGTCTTTCACACTATTAATTTTCTTGTATTACTCTGTTTATATAATTATAACTGCCGTTTTTCCCAGTGAAAATTATGAGCAAACTGAGGGGTCTTCATTGCTCTGTTATCTAGTGGCTCCAAGAAGCTAGTGCTGTTTCTCTCTCTTGCCCCTAAAACCATTAACCATATGTCAAAAGATTAATTGAATTTTCTCTGATTAAATAAAGCATATTATAATGCTTTTATTGCTTAAACCCTAGTGCCTCTATCCCTCCTGTGGCTATTAAGACCTAAGTATATCATATGGAATCTTTGTGTATTCTGAAAGTATTCATTTGTTTTAAAAAACTTGAGAGGCATTAAAATGACCTGTAGATCATCACCTAACAGTAGATGGTTCTTTTTACTCCTTTTACTTTTTCTAATTATATAAATAAAATAAGATAAATAGAGAAAAATTTGTATTTTCTAATATATTCATTTCTCTTTCTTCCTTTTTAAAATGAAAATGGGACCATCTTATAATATTGTTCTTTAACTTGCTTTTTTCATACATCTCTATACTGTGATGTCTTTCCAGGTCAGTAAATATAAATTTACAGCATTATTTTTAATAGCTGCATTGTATTCCATTGAATAAACAAAGCACAATTAATTTAGTCAGTTCCTTATTGTTAGACACTTAAGTGTTCCCAGTTTTTTGCCATTACAAATGATGCTTCAATGAGACATGTTGCTTGTACATCTTTGCATACTTGCCCAATTATTTCTGTAGCACATATTCCTAGGTAAAATTTCGGGGTAAAAGCTCTACCAATAGATACTTGTGTTGAGCATTTAATATGTTCCAAGCCTGTTCTAAGCACTTAACACACCTTGATTAGTTTAATCCTCACAACAATGTTGTGAGGTAAGTACTGTTATTTTATCCATTTTATAGATGAGGAACCTGAGGCCTGGAGAGGTTAAGTGACTTGCCTGAGGTCACATTGTTAGTAAGTGGTGCAGCCATGCACTCTGACTCCAAGCCTATGCTCTTGAACCACCCTCTCACAGTTTTGAAGCCTTAGCTGGTAAATGTTCATGCTGGTTATTGTTTATATCCCCTTCTCTAGTGTTTTCAACCTCCTTTCTGACGTATGCTAGGATTCCTAGTGGGGAAGCAAGTTCAGGGCTCTGTCCACCCAAATTCCCTAAGGAATTTTCTTATCCTGAGTTGTTCTTCCTTCCATTCATAGTTTCATCATCAGCCCTCTCAGCCTTCCTCAAGACTTTGAGAAAACCAGAAAATGGCACTTCTTCACAAAAAGTTTGGGGACTTTGACAAAAACAAAAAATAAATAATTTTAGGAGGCTTGGTTGGTAATTGAGCATATTGGTTTGTATGTCCTTGTATTGGCGTGTTTTGTGGCTGACTTTCTTCATACCTTTTATTCTTATAAAAGGAAAATAACAAAGAATCAAAATAAGCAAAAAGGACTGGTAGAGTTTAATAGGTAGAATAAGTTTAATTTTTTCTTGTAAATAAAGTGAAGCTGTGAATAGTTACACATTTCAATATACCTTAACTTGTTAAAAAGTTTGTTTTTACTTTTTGTATTTCCATATGAAGTAGTCCTTCCTTTCTTCTTAAGCAAATAAGTAAAATGTGAGTCTTTTTCTTCTAAGTCTATTTAGAGAAAAGCTTCTGCTATACTGTTTGTTTTAATATTCTTTTTAAAAAAATTGCACTTTCTTTGAATCAGTTTGAATAATAAGCACTTACGTTATGTAAAGCAGCAGTTATAACCAACAAAATAAACATAAAACATGACTGTTCCCTTCATGAGGCAGTGTGGGGTAATGCTTAAGATTAGAGGATCAGAATCCTGTCTCCATTACTTACAAGTTTTGTAATTTGCGACAAGTTACTTAAGGTCTTTGCTTCAGTTTCCTCATTTGTAAAATAGAGATTTTATTGCATATTTCATAGGGTTGTTTGAGGAATAAATGAGAGGGGATTAATTATATAGTGCTTGACACATTGTAAGTACTCAGTAAATGTTAGCTGCCTTTATTTTTGACATTGTTATTTTATTTATTGATATAGCTAAGGAGGAGACCAGTCTGCTAATTGTTTTTACAGTAAACAATCTGCAAATCTAAAGTAATTAAACAGATTATTTGACTCATCCATTCCATAAATATTTGTTGCTCTTGTACTATTTGCTGGGTAATTTTCTAGGAGTGGAGAATCAGAAGTGAATAAGATGACAAAGTGCCTGATTTCATGGAGCTTATATTTTAGTAAGGGATGAAGAGAAAAAGATAGTAAAGAGTAATAGAGATTATAAGGATAATAAAGTTAGAGGAAAAAGAGCAAAGATCAAACAACTTAGTTAAACAAAAATATAAAATAAATTCACTGGAAACATTTTCTTTTGCAGTGTGTCTTATATTTATGGGTCCTGAAGATTCTATACCCAAGCACATTATTTCTTCTGAGAGGCAACCATGAATGCAGACACCTTACTGAATATTTTACCTTTAAGCAGGAATGTGAGTACTGCTATGAGAAATATTTTTACTTCCTCAGTGATCTTTTGGAGTGATGTGGGTAGTAGGAGTTTGAAGACTTTACAGTGCAACACGTAAGAACAGATTTTGTGTCCAAACATACAGAGCTCTGAGGAAGATTGTTCAGAGCTCTCTAATGTTTAATGACATTTTATTCAGATGTTTTCATTTCACTGTTTCCTATTAAGTTTGATTTTTACGTATGTATTTAGGAACAGCTTTGAGTTTTGTATATAGTCTTTTGTTTTGTTTTGCTTTGGTAAGGAAGATTGGTCCTGAGCTAACACCTCTTGCCAATCTTCCTCTTTTTGCTTGAGGAAGAGTGGCCTGAAGCTAACATCTGTGACCACTTCCTCTATTTTGTATCTGTGCCACCACAGCATGGCTTGATGAGTGGTGTAGGTCTGCGCCCAGGATCTGAACCCATGAACCTGGGCTGCCAAAACGGAGGGTACCAAACCGAGCCACTACACCACCGGGCAGGGCCCCATGTATATAGTTTTTATGTTAAAGTTTTTTTTTTCTAACAGGAAGAATAAATACCAAAAGCAAAAACAGTTGTTGTTGCTATTACATTGGAGATTTTTGTCCCGCAATATTGAGGCATTCCCATGAAGATTCTTAACAAATTATTCATCCTATCATCATTGCAGATCATTGCAAACACACCGTTAAAGAATTGAAAGTCTTAACCTACAATGTTTATGCCTTTTCTCTCTTAAACTATTATAGCAGTGGTAATCTTAATAGCTGTAAGCAACCATATGATAGAGAGCAGTGTTTGGCCTTTTTTCACACCCTATAGCTCTGTGCTTGTTAATATTCATGACTATATTAAGTCTTACTGCTAAGTTCTAAAAATGGAAATAATTTCAGTGGGGCTGGCCCCGTGGCCGAGTGGTTAAGTTCGCGCGCTCCGCTGCAGGCGGCCCAGTGTTTCGTTGGTTTGAATCCTGGGCGCGGACATGGCACTGCTCATCAGACCGCGCTGAGGCAGCGTCCCACATGCCACAACTAGAAGGACCCACAACGAAGAATACACAACTATGTACCGGGGGGCTTTGGGGAGAAAAAGGAAAAAATAAAATCTTAAAAAAAAAAAAATGGAAATAATTTCAGAATTATCGAGACTCAAAACATGACCCAATAAAGATCATAATAATAAAGACTTCCAGTAAAAGGAGAAAAAATATAGTGATGGGTAATGAAAGAGGTGGCAAACTCATAACTTCAAGGATAAGGTGGGTAACCTAAATGAATATAAGATGAAACCTGAAAAGTGCATGCTTGACCTAAAAGCAATCAAAGTAAAATTTTTATTAAACCACAGTGCTGGAAAACAGGTCTGTTAGTACACTACCAATTTAGAAGCTCTGGTTGCTGGGTATAGATTTTCTCATATTTGAATGCTACAATATTAAAAAGGGAAATAGGAGCTGAGCTCTTTTTTTTTTTCCAGATAGTTAACAAACCACCCACCAAAATCCCAAAAACATAAAATATCCAGAAATTTAAAGATATAAAGAGTAAAGCAATGTATCTGATATATCCTTAAAAGTAAATGAGTTTCATTTGGTGAAGTTTTGTCTTTCTTGTGTTGTATTACCTTCCGGCTTCACTGTCCATTTTAAACGGGCTTTGTAGATGAGAGGAACTCTACTCTTCCGACATATGAATAAGATATTTTCTTTTCCTTTTTTTAATTGGATGGACCTTGAGTTTTGTTGTGGTGATGTGGTGGTCTTGCATGTAACAATGAAGTTGTTACTGACTTTTAGAATATTAAAACTATTTTAGTTTTAAATATAGTTCTAATTTTGTTTACTTGGCTGATAAAGGTGAAGAGTTGAGCTGTTTTTAGATATTTGACTTACTTATTTTTAGTGGTATTTTATGACTATCTGCTGCATACCCAAAATAAATTTAGAGAGAGCAAATATTTTGTCTTCATAAACCCAACAATGTTGCTTATCTTTGTTAATTCTTATAGGGCAAAGATGCTTGCCTTTTGAAAAAAAAAATTGTATACAGTAAAATTCACTCTTTGTGGTGTTTAGTTCTGAGTTTGACAAATGCTTAGAGCTGTCCACCACCACAGTCATGATACAGAAAAGTTTCATCATCCCATGAATTTCCTCTTGCTGCCTTTTTATAGTTATCCCTTCACCCATTCTCAACCCCTGGCTACCACTTGGCTGTTTTCCCTGTCTGTAGTTTTCTTGCCTTGGTTTTAATAGTCAATTTTATATGTATGTTTTCAAAATGATCAACTAGTAATATAATTTTTAATAATTTAATTTTTCGTTTTCTAGGTAAAATTAAATATTCAGAAAGAGTCTATGAAGCTTGTATGGAAGCTTTTGATAGCCTGCCTCTTGCTGCACTTTTAAACCAACAATTTCTTTGTGTTCATGGTGGACTTTCACCAGAAATACACACACTGGATGATATTAGGAGAGTGAGTATATATTTTAGTTTCAAGGGTTGATTCCTATTTATAGTACTTTGTAGGGTAGGGAGTAGAAGCTTCAGACTTCTTCACTGCCAAGATTAGGTAATGGCAAAAATTTATGCACTGATATTTTAGGGAGATATCTTCTAACCATTCAGAACAATGTAGTATGAACAGTATTTAAAGTTGGTACCACTTTCCTATGTCCATTCTATTCTTGCTTTTTGACAAGTTATTTCTCTTCTTTGTTTCTTTCCTTTTCTTTCTTTCACAGTTAGATAGATTCAAAGAGCCACCTGCATTTGGACCAATGTGTGACTTGCTATGGTCCGATCCTTCTGAAGATTTTGGAAATGAAAAATCACAGGAACATTTTAGTCACAATACAGTTCGAGGATGTTCTTATTTTTATAAGTAAGGAAAAATATCCAAGATTAATCACATTTTAGTTGTTAAAATAGCATAAACTTCATATAGAAAACCGTTTTTTTACCTAATCTACTCTTTTTCCCCCACAGCTATCCAGCAGTGTGTGAATTTTTGCAAAACAATAATTTGTTATCGATTATTAGAGCTCATGAAGCTCAAGATGCAGGGTAAGAATTCTGTTTCCCTGACCCAAATTAACACCTTATGTACAAATCAAACTTAGTAACCATGATTGATGCTTTACGATGCATATTAAGCTATTTGTTTTGCAGCTATAGAATGTACAGAAAAAGTCAAACTACAGGGTTCCCTTCATTAATAACAATTTTTTCGGCACCTAATTACTTAGATGTCTACAATAATAAAGGTAAGATGTTGTTGATAAAAAAACTGTTAAACAACTTAGCATTTTAATTGACTTACTTTTTTGAAAATATAATAGAAAAGGGGCATTATTTGAAACTGTGACTATCCAAATCTCATTATAAAAAAGTATAAGATATAAGGGAGGGGAGAGAACAAGAAATAAAAATCCAAAATGTGAAACTTAAGTCATATGTAACCATTCCACAACTTGTCACTCACAAAAGCTGTCTTATAAAAATGCTCTGAGTTAAATACATCAAGCAAAACTAAACATGATTTTCTCAAACTCCCCTTTCTTAAATCTTTTCCCTTATAATCAGGACAATGTTTTCTTGTTTGCATAAAGCTGCTGCTGCTGCTTTGACCGTTTCGTGTATTTGCAGTGTATAGTTGTTTAGTTTATCGTGTTTCTTGTTTTATGTTCACTGACCTTTCCCTTTCTTATTCCCTACTTTTACCTCCACAGTCTTATCACTGCCCCATGAAGATTTATAGTTGAACCTTCTTTGATTAATTCACTGACCTCCTTTCAGGGATCCATTCTTCCCTTTCCTTTCTTTTTACTGCTCTTTCTTCATTTTTTCTTAACCTTCTGTTCCAGTGGTTTCCATTCCCCCTTCTTCCCTCCAAATTTGATCTGTCTATAATAATTGGGTTTCATTTAACTTTGAACATAGCTGATTGACAGATATTACCAAAGAAGCTTAATCTGGTTGTGTGTGTGCCAAGGACATTGAAGATGAGCTTGGATATATTTACGTAGTTCACATTTGAAGGAGAGGAAATTAAGAAGCCAGCTCCTATTCTGTCTTGACGTGTCTGGAATTCAGTTGACTATGCCATAGTTTCCAGGGTCAGATTGGTGTGGATGTGCCAAGAGGAAAGAACAGAAGGTTAAAGACTTTTAAAAGTACCTTTAGAGAGATAATTCAATAATTTGTGGTGTGAGTTCAAAAGAGGAGCAGAATAAGAGTTTTTTGAATAATTGGAGGTGACGGTTAAAAGATTAAAACATTTGCCTGAGATCAAACAGTACCATGCAGTATAATAGCTTTGATACGGAATATGCTACAAGAACTTAATACTGTATTAATTACCAAAACAACTATACCATTGGCGTTAATTGAGTTGCTAATCTTTAGAAGCTAGTATCACTGCAGACTCTAAGGATTATGCCAGGGCTAAAATATTCTTTTAAATTATCTTTTGATTTATAAATTCTGAAACTTCTATAAAGATGCCTAATAAAGTGTGGCTTCCATTTTTGAGGAGAAGCATATCTAAGTTTTGACTCCATTCTCAAGAACAGAATGGAGTGCTACGTTTAACTTTCTACCAGTGTTCTAATTCCTCAACTATGACCTCCCCCTTGTCGATATTAAAGGAGCTAGTGTTCAGTGCTCAGTTGATTACTGTCTTACTGTTTGTCCTTTGTTAGTTTGACTCAGGAGGTTAAGGGATCACTTTTCTTGGTGCTCAGAAAATAAATTCAAACCATTGAATCTGTCTTGTCAAAATCAAATGTCTCTTGATAGTTCTGAGTCTGTACATAGTGTTAATGATTTGAGTGCTTACATGGTATAGGTATGTTTGTAATGTTTCATTCCATCCATAAGGCAATTTTCTAGATTCTCTCCCTTTTTTTCTTTTTTAAAGCTGAAAGCTTAGTATCAGCCCTTAATTTCTCAGGCTAAATTTATAATACTTTTATTTCATGGGAATTTCGTAAAGGAAACAAACAATACTTGTGACTCTGTATTAGCCAGAATTCCAAATCTTGGAATTTAACATCTGCAATTGAATGTTTTTCATTAATTGGAAAGAAAAAAAGTAACTACATAGTTATTATAATATCTACAAAGCATTTTATACTTTTATTTACTTTCATGTGAAATGCGTTCTCTGATCTTAAAACAAACTTCTGAGGTAGGCAAGGTAGATGTTTTAATCCTATTTTATAAATGAGAAGCAGACTAGTTAAATAATTTACCAAGCATTGCACAACTAGTACATGCTGTAGCTTAGATTAGAAATCTAGCCCGTATAACCCAGTGTTCCATAAAATAATATAATCAGTGACTGAAATCTGTATTAGTTAATTTAAGGTATTATTTATATCAACATAGTGAAGCATTAGAAAGATACCTGCAATTGACATGAGTATGTTACCTTTGGGTTATTTGGTTATAATATTTTCTCTTTTAGTATTTTAATAGAATTTTTTTCTAAATGAAGTAAAATATTTCTTTGTGGTAGTTTCACTTGATTTCTCATATTAAATGAAATAAATACATTTATACACTTATAAATAAAATGTTCCAAATTGGTTTTGTTCTGGTTTTTGTTGTTTTTTTTTGTTTGTTTGTTTTCTTTTTGCTTTATTACCATTCAGCTATCCTTTTCAGGTTGCCTGCAACTGAAAAGACTCTCTTAAATTCCTCCAACTTGTATAAACTTTTAAACCTAGAAAATTGCTCTTTGCCATTCTGTGTTTCCTCTAAAAATTGAGTTTTCACAATTTTGGATTTAGTAAAAGTGCATGTTTATCATTGGATTATAAAGTACAACAAACATTCTAGAAAGAATCTGGAAATTTCGTTAATAATAAGTGAAGATTGACTATGGTGTACATAGAAGTGGGTTAAAAACAAAAAGTGAGTTATTACTAAAAATTAGTTCCTACCTCCCTCTGTTAGCACTCATTCCACTCACCCCTTGATTTCCCACCCCCTTAAAAAGATATTTTTCTGCTTTTATGTGTTTTAGACTTTGGAGCTAAAAAACAAGTTGTTACATTGACATTCAAACTTATCTTGCAGCTGCTGTATTAAAGTATGAAAATAATGTGATGAATATTCGACAGTTTAACTGTTCTCCACATCCTTACTGGTTGCCCAATTTTATGGATGTCTTCACATGGTCTTTACCATTTGTTGGAGAAAAAGGTATGATTTTTATTTTAAAAAAATAATTGTTTTATTACTGTTACATTTACTCCAGTTTACTATTGCAGGCACATACTTGCTAAAGGAAGCTGAAGTCTAGTTTCACTGTGGGTACAGCTCTGCTTGTGTCAGTGGGTGTGAATATGAGAGCCTCAAAGATATTTTAGTGAGCTGTTTACAGCCCCCATGTGAGGGTGTCTCGGGGCCTGGGAGAAGACTTATAAATAGCCTGATGTTGTCTTCAGCTGTTGGGTTTTCTTTCTTTTTTTCCTTAGCTTAAATCTTTTATGAAGGAATGGAGGGATAGCTTTGCTTTGGAATGGATACTTTTGCCTATTTTATCACCACTTTTGGGGATGTCTCTGCAATTCATGGTAGAATTTAACAGCCCTTATTTTGGGCAATGTTAGTCATTTTATAGCAGTCCTGCACTCTGAGAAAAATGATAGAGAAATTCAGGTTCTAACCTATATAAAAAATATGTATACAATTTTAGTGGTAGTGCTTTTCTGATAATTTATAAGGATACCCATTAGTATATACCTTATAGGCTTTTTAAGAGAACATAAATGCTATTTAAGAAATTTTCTTTCTGTGTTTTGTTTTGGTTCTATAGAATTCTTAGGATTTCCTTACTTTATCACAGTCGTCTTTTCCATTTTCGTGTTAATTTTTCCATAAGGCAATGCCTCAGTTTCCATATGTGGAAAATGACAGTGTGAGAGTACAGACATGATTGTAAAACATTTTGTTCTATATTCCTCTCTATTTTTTCTCACCTCTTCCGTGTTACAAAATGTTCCTTTCTGTTTAAGACGTTACTTCTGCCAAGGCAATTTTTGGTTCTAAAATTTAGAGTTACTACTTAAACTGCGTATGTTAAAGAGATTTTTGCAGATTGCCTTAGGTCTTTGTCAGTTACTCAATAGGTCAACATTAAGTTATTATGGAGATAGAATTACACACTTTAGCATTTGAGAAGGGGGCCAGTAAAGGGCTTAGGTGCAAGGGATGCATTACACTTATAACCTTCTATCTTTGGTATATGAGAAATAGTTCAATCATAGCATCATCAGGCTAAACGGGAATTTAAGAATTCATCTTGCTCATTCTCCTGCCTCCAGGCTAGACTGCAGCTCAACTATTTTAATGTAATATGAGTGGAGAGGAGGGTGGAGAGAGCAGGGAGGATAGGGTAGGAGGAAAATAGACGTTTCATAGATTCTAATTTGATTCTCTGATGCCTCCACAATAAGAAATATTTCCCTATATCTAATCTAAAGGTTTTTTCTGTGAGTGTTTAAACAAGGAAAGAAATAGAGATAATAGGTTTTCTCACCTAATGTGCCTATCAAAAACTATGACATAGTATTTTAGAACTCATAGTGAGCTTAACAGTTATGCAGTCTAACTCCTTTTGAGAGGTGAGAAAATTTAATCTAGTTTCTGTGGATCTCTTATAAGTGAAGATGAGGAACAGTAGGTTTCTATCAGTGTTCTTGCATTTGAAGTCTGCCCCTGAGTGATCTTTTGTTCTTTTGCTACTTTAAATCATCTTATCTATTATAAGATGAAGAACTATTCAAACCTTTTGACCATTTTTGTTGTTTTTCTGTGGATCGTCTCTAAATTATTCACATCTTCCTAAAAAAAGATGAACCTCAGATTTGACCATTATATGCAAATAGAATTCTAACCAATGTTGAGCACAGTAAGAAAATTTTCTCAAACTCTGCATATTTTTCCATTTTAATACATGTTAGCTGGTTAGATAGCCTAACTACTTCTTGATTCTAATGAAAATTTTCTTTTGGTGTGAAAAGCGGCATATGACATCTCATTTGTTCCACTTAGAAAAAGCCAGTTTTACCCTGATCTAGTCCCTGGAAAGCAGCTAACCTAAGCCAGAGGCTTCCTCAGAAGCTGGTTTAATCCTAAATTTAGATGAAAACTTTTTAACCTTTTTAACCTTTTTGGGGCTTTTTTTCATTTTTTAAAAAAAATCTAACATTGGAAAATTTGTAACATATACAAAGGTAGAGTGAATAATATGATGAATTCCTATGTACCAGTTACTCAGCTTTGACAATTATCAAATCATGGCCAATAATGTGTCATTTATGTCCCCAACCACTACTCCCCACCTCACATCTCAATTATTTTGAATCAAATCTCAGCTATTATTTTTGTTTGTTTTTTTGAGGAAGATTAGCCCTGAGCTAACTGCTGCCTATCCTCCTCTTTTTGCTGAGGAAGACTGGCCCTGAGCTCACATCATGCCCATCTTCCTCTGCTTTATATGTGGGACACCTACCACAGCATGGCTTGCCAAGCAGTGCCATGTCCACATCTGGGATCTGAACTGGCGAACCCTGGGCTGCCGAAGCAGAACGTGCGCACTTAACTGCTGCACCACCAGGCTGGCCCCTATTTTTTTTTGTATCTATAAATATTTTAGAATGAATCTCTAAAAAGTAAAGACTTTTTTTAAATTATTAAACTGCACAAAAATGTTTATTAATTTTCTAATACAAAACACTTTTGAGAATCTGATGAAGGTTACAGACTTTTACCCCAGAAAAATTCGTGTACAAATATATGTATATCTGTACATACACATAACATTTTCAGGATGCTCATAGATCTGACGTGAATTAGTAACCCCCCTCACGTTTATTGGCCCCAATTTAAGAACTTCTGTTCTAGAGGGTCCACTGTGGTGTGATCTGCCATGGAAGGTCAGACATGTAAGATTTATTCATTTACTAGATTTTTTTTGAAAGTCTCTTTTACTCAAGATATTAAGGATACAAAAATACAAGTAAGATATGCGCCTTTGTAGATTAATAAGGGACTTAAAATACATAAATAATGATAAAATGTAATATGGTAAGCACTCCAAGACAAGCATAGTTTTATAGCAATTAAGAGGAGAGAGGACATGTTTGTCAGAGGGATTAAAATAACATTTGAACTGGGGCTTGAAGAATGGTGGAATTGTGCTTGTAGATATGGGCAAAAGAATTTTAGGTAAGAGAACTTCCAAAGACTGAGTCTGAAAGCAAAGAAAGCACTGGTCACTGAGAAATGTTGAGGGCTTCAATCTGATTAGTGAGTAAGATGCATGAAGGACAGTAGTAGAAAAAGAATGAAAAGTTAAGTCAGGGCTAAATCATGAGGATCTTGATCACCACACAAGAGGATTTGGAACTTGATAAATGCTGGGAAGCACCTAAAACAGAATATGACCATGAGAGTCATTTAGAAAATTACTCGGGTGAAAGAGCCTGGAAGGCAGACTAGGGTTTGGGAGACCTGTTATGAAGTTACATCGAGTCAAGGGGAAACATAATGAAGCCCGGTAGCATTAGGAATGGAGAGCACGGGAGAACCCAAGAACTGTTGAAGTAGAATCGGTGAGATTCTTGTTAACAAGAATGTTTAAGGGGCGGGAATGATTAAAGGTGACTTGGATGTTTTGAGTCTGGTAGTGATAGTTCTGTTAAAACTCTCTGATGAGGGACTGGCCCCATGGCCGAGTGGTTAAGTTTGCGTGTTCCGCTGCAGGCGGCCCAGTGTTTTGTCGGTTGGAATCCTGGGTGCGGGCATGGCACTGCTCATCAGGCCATGCTGAGGCAGCGTCCCACATGCCACAACTGGGAGGACCCACAACTAAGAATATACAGCTATGTACTGGGGGGCTTTGGGGAGGAAAAGAAAAAAACTCTCTGATGAAAACCCCTGTTATTCTAGCAAACCTTCACAGCAATTACAGCTGCTCTTCATCTTTGTTAAGATTGCTAGCTTTGACCGTGTAATTTTCTTAGTCAGATCACTCCTTGCCTCTCTTCCTTTTTAACACACCCTCAAACTCCTTTCTCTCTTGCTTTTCTACTTTGTTTCTTCTAAAAATCTTGGCCCCAGTAAAGTCCAGCCATCCATTTTTTCCATTCTTACAGCCAGGGTGTAGAGCGCTGCTGGAGATATTTATACAGCCTTCCGAATTGGTACCACTCTTTGATTTCTAGCATTAGCTGGGCTCTCGATAGTACCCAGACATCCTTTATGTCACTAGTCTGCTTCCTCTTGCATTTCCCTTGGGATATAGTCTAAATTTTCTTTTTTTTTTTCTTAAACTTTCTTTTTCCAGCCGTTTTGCTCACTCTCAGAGAAAAAACATACCGCTAATGAGAGCTTTGTCTACTTACTGTTCCCCTGCTTTATAAACTGCACTCATCTTGAATTCTTGTCTTATTGGAGAGGTGATCCCTCCATCCAGAGCTACCCCTTCTAAGTTGTTCCTAGATTCCGTTGTGCTTCTGCTTTTTCAGGAAACTTGCTTCATCAGTTAGGTCCTCTGTATCTTTAAACTCTCTCTACTAAGCTCTTTCATAAATTGTTCCAATCTGTCTAATCTTTAAATAAAAAATAAATAACATTTTCCCAATCTGATACCTTTCTTTGGCTATTACCATACTGTGACTGTCTTGCCTTTCCTTCCTTCTTAAGTTTCTGGATGAAAAGTACTATGTGCTTAAAAGCTACTATTTAGTATCCATAAATGGCTTCTGGTAGGTTCTAAGATAAATTTTCACCTGTCACACAAGGTCTTTGGACCTTCCCTACTGTCTCTTCAGCCTAATTTCTTGCCTTTCTCTTTCGCATTCTCTATGTTCCAGCTAAAACACAGCACAGCCAATTTCCTGAAAGTGCTCTGCCCTTTAAGTTTCATGCCTTATATTTTTTATTTTTTCATAACAACTTTATTGAGATATAATTCACATCCCTTACAATTAACCTATTTAAGTTGTATAATTCAGTGGTTTTTTTTAGTATATTCCCAGAATTTTGCAACTATGACCACAATCAATTTTGAAACATTGTCGTCATCCTCTCAAAGAAACTAGTGTGTCCATTATCAGTCACTCTCCATTTTCCCCCACCTCTCTTTGCCAACCCTAGGAAAGCACTAATCTACTTTCTGTCTCCATAGATTTGCCTGTTCTGAACATTTCATATAAATGGAATCGTACAATATGTGGTCTTTTGGAACTGGCTTCTTTCTATAATGTTTTCAAGGTTCTTCCATGTTGTAGCATGAATCAGTACTACTTCATTTCTTTCTATGAGCAAATAATATTCTATTATACGGATGTACCACATTTTGTGTATCCATTCATCAGTTGATGGGCATTTGGTTGTTTCTACTTTTTGAGCATTATTAATAATGCTGTGATGAACGTTCATGTTCAAGTTTTTATGTGGACCTATGTTTTCATTTTTCTTAGGTATAGAACTGAGAGTAGAATTGCTTGTTCATATGGTAACTCTCTGTTTGGCCTTTTGAGGATCTGCCAAACCGTTGTCCAAAGCAGCTATACCGTTTCACAATCCCACAGCAGTGTGTAATCGTTTAATTTTTCCATATCCTTGCTGACCCTTACTATGTATCTTTTTCTATTTTAGGTATTGGATATCAAGTAGTTTCTCATTGTGGGTTTGTTTTACATTTTCCTATTGAATAATGATATTGAGTATATTTTCATGTGCTTATTGCCTATTTGCATATCTCCTTTGAAGAAGTATTTATTTAAATTCTTTTTTCATTTTTAAATGGGTTTTCTTTTTGTTACTGAGTTGTAAGAGTTCTTTTTATATTCTAGATGCAAGTCCCTTATCAGATATATGATTTGCAAATGTTTTCTCCTGTTCTGTGGGTTGTCTTTTCACTTTCTTGATGGTGTCCTTTGAAGCACAAGAGTTTTTAATTTTGGTGAAATCGTATTTATTTTTTCTTTTTGTTGCTCATGCTTTTGGTGTCACGTTTTAAGAAACCATTGCCTAATCCAAGTTAGGCATGAAGAATTACCCCTATGTTTTCTTCTAAGAGTTTATAGTTTTAGCTCTTAGATTTAGGTCTTTGATCCACTTTGAGTTAATTTTTATTTATGATGTGAAGTGGGGGGGTCCAACTTCATTCTTTTGCATGTAGATATCTGGTTGTCCCAGCACCGTTTTGTTGGAAAGACTCTTCTTTCTCCACTGAATTGTTTTGGCACCCTTGTCGAAAAGCAGTTGACCTTAAATGTGAGGTTTTATTTCTGAACTCTCACTTCTGTTCCATTGATCTGTATGGCTACTTCATACTTTTTCTAACTTCTGTTTAGAGTACTTTGTCTGCCCTCTCCAACTGGCAAACTCCTACTTCATGATTCCTCTACCAAAGCCTTCCTTTCCTCAGCAGGTCTTTTGTATACCTCTGCATACTTATAGCATATGCTCATCACTCTTGTGATATATGTATTTATCTATCCTTCAGTAGTTAGTAAGCTTTTGGAGGATAGTGACTAGACCTTTTGTATTTGAATCCCAGAGCTTCAGCACAGTGCCTGGCATGTGATGTACTATTCATCTATTTATAGGAGGAATAATAGGGACAGTATTGAATTTTGTTTCGATGTATTCATTTCTAAGTGCTGTCAGGACATCCAGGGGCTAATATTCAATAGCTATTTTTATTAATTGAAATTTGCTTATATCTTTTTTTTAATTTACTCATTTCTAAGGTATTTATTGGATGACTGTCATATGCCAAGCACTGTAGTAGGCTACGGGGATACAGTGGTAAACGAAACAATGCCCTGTACTCATGCTTTCATTCTAGTAGGGAAAACAGACAATATATAAATAGTTTAAGACAGTTGGCAATACAACCAGCAAGGAAATCCAGAGCCTGATTGAGAGGTCAGACATACTGGTGATATAGACTTTGGAATCATCTTCAAAAAGTTGATACTTGAAACTATATAGTAATGGATGGAATCACCAAGAGATTGAGCATATAAAAAAGAACAGGACTGCAGAGAGAATTTTGAGAATATCCAAATTTTGGGAAAAATGGTCTACAAGGTAGGAAAACTAGAAGAGTGGACTCCTGGAAACCAAGGGAAAAAATATAGAGATGGTAAAGGAGAATTAAGCCTAAGAAAGAACCATGGCTTCAGGATGTTAGATAGTCATTACTAATCTTAAGAATTAAGTTTCAGGGGAGTTGCTGGAGCCAGTTGTTTGAGTTTTTTCTTTTCTGTTTTTTCTCCCCAAATCCTCCCACTACATAGTTGCATGTTTTAGTTGTGGGTCCTTCTAGTTGTGACATGTAGGACACTGCCTCAGCATGGCCTGATCCATGTCTGTGCCCAGGATTCGAACCAGTGAAACCCTGGGCTGCCGAATTGGAGTGCACAAACTTAACCACTCGGCCACAGGGCTGGCCCCTGGAGCCAGTTTTTAAAAGATTGAGTCCTGGGACTTCTTTGAAACAGTGGAACTGTGCCGTGATTTTTTTTCTTACTCCTTCATGCTGTATCCATAAATGAAGATTTGAAATGTATACATTTAGATGTTCTACATCTCTATGCCTATCTCTGTGGAACTTTATGTTTTTTTTGAGAGACCTGAAAATTTATTCTATAAAGAATCTCTCTCAGACCTCTTATCTATTGAGTTTCTTTCCTTTGGAAAGCTTTTATCTCTTTTAATTCCATCATTCCTGTTATCAGAATGTGTTAGTCTTCTTGGGTTAAAAATCATTTGACCATTTATATAAATAATTGTTGTGTATACATATAGACAGTTGAATATGGTCAGCTAACATACTTTTTTTTTTGAATAGTGACAGAAATGTTGGTAAATGTTCTGAGTATTTGCTCTGATGATGAACTAATGACTGAAGGTGAAGACCAATTTGATGGTATGATTATTCATTTTACTATTTTTTATTGTGAAATGGTTTCTTTTAACTGCCCAACTTTAATATACACTCTTTAGCAAAATGTAGTCATTGTTCTCAAATGGCTATGCTATTTGATAAGTGACAAGTCACTTTTTCAGGTATTGTTTATTTTAAAATTTTAAAATAATTTTAGTGATTTTTTTTTTCTGTTGGTGTGGGGAAGAAGATGAATTTTGGGAAAGGGGATATTTGGAAGAAAGATCAGAAGAAAAGAAAATTGAAAAGTACTAAAAGGATGTGGTTCTTCATGAATATTGACACTTAGAAAAGGGAGGATAAAAATGCTTTTTTGTTTCATTGGTGGAATATTCCTAGTCCATCAGAAACATACCTGAACCCCCAATGTCATTATGACTTCTTTCTTCCGAAAACCAAAGTAGACTGTTCCCAACTTATAAGTAGTTCTGTTCTAAGGCACCACTTGTTATTTTAGTTTTGAGATTCAGAAAGCATTTTTTCCATAGAAGCAAGGCTATACATGGTTGTTAGTTCTTGTGTAAGGCAATCAGCCTATGTATCTAATGTGCATTTATAGTATACATTAATATCATAGAAACAAAATTCCTTTTATTTTCATTTTGAAATTTTTATTTAAAACTTTTCAAATATTTCCTTAAATTAACTGAGTGAACAAAAATGTAAACAACTTGTAAGCTGAAAACTCTTTATTTCCTTCCATAGTCCTCTCACATCTTTGTTGTAGCATGCTTTTCATAAGTGAAACCAGTATATAAATGTTTCCATATATTCAATGTGGTCTACATATTGGTAAAACTTAATAGCTACATATTTCTAGGTATATTTATATACCAAAATTTTCATAGTTAAGCTCATATTGTTTGACCTTTTGGTTGCTTTAAATTATCCTTATTATGACTAGCATGCAAGAAACATTTGTACAATAGTTTTTATTTTCCTTCTTAGAATAAATTTCTTGACAAGAACTATAGAGTTAAAGAATATAAAGAGTTTTAGCTTCACTATTTTAGCTATAAACTGCCAAATTGATTTGCAGAAGAATTGCACCAATATGAAGTACTTCCAGCAATGAATTCATAGACCTATTTCTCTACAGGCCCATCTCATTGGGTTTTGGTCATTTTTACTTATTTTGCTTGGTGGCTATATAGTAGTAAGTTGGTTTAATTTACATTTCTTTAACTTCTAATGATGCAGAGGAAGAAAAATTACTGTCTGCTTTTCCAGCTGTGTAAACTGTCCATCTCAATCGACCACTTATTAAGTAAAATCTGAATAAAAACTATTTAGAAATTTCTCTACTTACAAATAGGATTGATTCTTAAACACTGTTGTAGCCCATTTGTTGAAAGTACAAAGTGTCTTCTATTGCCGTATGTTGGTAACAGGCAGAGATGTGCTTTTACTCTGACTTGTAATTTGGTTCACTGAAATAAATCATTTATATCAGTTCTTTTTTGGTTTGGATAATAAGCTTTAATGAGTAATATTCTTCCTTATTTTAATTATCTCTCCTTTTGATTTTTCTGTAGAAGTTTTTAGCTCTAACATTTTATCATATCTGTCTTTTCCATAAAATTTTTAAATAGTTTTAATTAAGTATTTCTTTTCCTTGTTCTGCTACCACTTTGTAAGACTAGGTCTGGGTTCAGATTCTAGTTACTCACAAATGGCTATATGGCCTCAGGCGAATTACTTAACCTTTCTGAGCCTGTTTTCTTATTTTCAAAATGAAGATAATAGTACCTACTTCATTACATTATAGGTATTAATATAATGACTAAAATAATTTTTGGTGCATAGTCCACTAATTTTTTCAGATAAAGTTTTTTGTTAATTTGTCAAATGCTATGAAATATCTAGTAGGAGTTTTAATTGATAGTATATTAAATTTTCTCTGAATCTAGGAAATTTTTAAAAAAATAGTTTCCTAAATTTAGATCAAGATCTCTTACTTTATATAATTAGTTCATGTACTATAATTACTCCACTTAATATATTTAATATATGATTATTCCACTTAAAATTACATAGTTTTTATTTGAAAATATGTATTATTAGCAAGTTAAGTTAGTACTTCAGTATTTTGTATTCTTATTACTGTTACAACTGGTATCTCTCTTAACGTATTTTCTGTGTATAAAGGAATTATATCTTTGTGGGTTTATTTTATGTTCAATAACTTTGATTAGCAGAATTATTTCTTATGGTAATTTTAATTTTGTTTTCCTTAACTTTTAAAAATATGTCATTTGCATAAGGCTGATACTGTTATTTCTTTTCAACTTTTTAACCTTTTATTTCTTTTTATTCTTCAAAAATTTGTATCAAAGTGGAGGAAGATTGGCACAGATGTTAGCTCAGGGCTAATCTTCTTCACCCCAAAAAGAAAAGAAAAAAAAATTGTATCAATATCGCTGAGTGTATTAAATAGGAGTAATGATAGATGATGCTTTAGTCCTCTTCCTATGATAAGAAGGAAAAAAGTTTCCCTGTTAAGTTTAATATAGTACTTGGTTTAGAAACTTATGTGAAGATAGACAATCATTTTTTGGGATTCAACCAGGAATAGATAGAAAGTTTTATTATGTTTCTTCAAATGAGATTTATGTACCTCATCAACATTTTCCCTATTAATGGTAAATTATGCTTATTTATCCACTTATTATATCATTCTGGTATTCCAGGAATGAATCAAATTTGATCATTAAAGAGGCAGTATAGTTTAGTGAAAAGGATCAATGGTTTAGGTGTCTTGGCACTACAGTTATACTAGTTGTGTAATCTTGGAAAAGTCACCTAACTTCTCAGGATCTTCTCATCCATAAATTGAGGGAATAGAGAGGATGAAAATTCTTTCCCACTCTTCAGTAATTTAAAAAATTGATAAGCACCGCTTATGACAATGTTTCTATGGGAAAATATACTGAGTTCCAGCTTTAAATACTAGAAATAGATCTCTGTTCATTGCCAACATGGCAGGTGCAATTGCTCCTCATTTCTTCACCCTTTCACTATCAAGTATTAGGAGCAGGGATTCCAAGAAAATTTTAAGAATATGGGTCTGGGAGTTTTCACGGAGAAATGAGAGTGATGTTGGGGAGAAAGAACATTGAGGAATGGAGGAAAGGGGAGGAGATCTAGCATAGGGTAGGGAAAAGAGCTGCTGGAACTAGGTTCATTTCCCTTCCTTATTCACATTCCCGTATTTCTTCTCTTTAACTCCGTTCATCTTTTCTCCTTTCCTTTCACCATGATAGCACGCCTTCTGTTCTCTCCTTCCCCTTTTCCCACTCAGCAGTGGGCCTGGGGAGAAATCTGATTTAGAAAGAAAACTTGGTGGGGTGGGGATTACTGTCGAGGCAGATAAGGATTTAGCTTTTCTGTGGGGATTTCTGTGGGGAAAGAGAGCGGGCAGCATTATAGATTTCCCAGTCGCAGGTAGGAAAGAGTAGTTTTTGCATATTCAAGGCAATGGTCTTTGGTATTCTGTATTGTTTAATGTATGTGAGGGGTTATTTTTAAAGGCAGAGATTTGCATACACATATGGCATGTATAAATGCACATAGCATTTGTAAAGAGGCATTGTTTAATCATTAAAGAGATTTTTTTTAAAGAGAATTTTTGAACTCTGATTTCTGTGATATTTAGAATGCATACTGTTTCTTTCAGATGTTTATCTTTTGTTTTGAGTTTGGTAAAGGAAATACATAATCCATATGTGTTACAGTTTTACTAAATTAAAATTTTACATTTCCTACAATTGAATCATGTGTTTCACCATTCGAATGGAAGATATGGAAAGCTCAAATGAAACATCTCTGCTGCCTACTCTTAGAGCTATTACTTGCTTTGAAACAATCTGTTACTATTTCTGCAAAAAGATGTCCCTCAAACTTCCAGATTGGATTGGGAACAGACAGCACATATTGTTGATCCTGAGTATGTGCAAAAGTTCTATAATTGAGATTCAAGAAATTGTACGCACTTGTTATTATGAAGTGTGGGAGGCTTAGCCTTTCCTTTATTGGGGTGGGTAAGATTTTTCACTGAGGTAGTTTATAAAGTTATCTACATTTCTCTGTATATACTACAGATTTTGCAGACGTTGGTGTCCTTGAAGAACCACATGAGTTTGTATCTCATTTGTGTTATTACCTTTCACTTAACATAGTTCCATGGGTGACACATTTCCTTAGGGGTATCAATATAAATGTGCAATTGTTGTTAGCACAGTCTTTTATGTGTTTTCACGTGTTTTTTTTCCTGTCCCTAATTTGTCTACTTTCATCAAATACTGTAGTCATTCTGTCCATAATTTCTTCTGAACATGTATCTTTTAAGAAATCTTCCCTTTAGAGCTTTACCCAGTGGCATCCCTCTTTCACTTGCCAGTTGCTACAGTACTGCATTTTTCAAATTTCAAATATGAAGGCCTTCATTTTTCTCCCTTTCTCTACATTCATTCTTCAGTACCACTGCCAAGTTAAATCTCTATCTTTTTATTTGTCTCAACCACCTTTTCTCCATCATTCACTTCCTTTTTTCTGGACTCTCCATCTGAAGAACGGCTCATATATGGCAGTAAAAAAGGTACAGACCAGACAGAGTAACATTGTTTTGAAATATGACTTCATAAGTTATCCTCATGTTCATGTAAGTTAGCACATTCATTGAGTAACTATTTATGCAGAGTCCTCTTGGGCCTTGTGCAAATTTAGTTTAAGTTTTATCTAAGTTAGAATTTGATGTTTTTAGAAGTCATATTCCAAGATATCTGTCTTTCTGTGCATGGAAATATTTTTCCCTCTTTTTCATTCCTCTTGTTTTTAAATTTCATTCTTTTGCTTATTTGTAATGTTTTGTACTTTTCCCTGCATGATTAGGGGTGTTTGATTGTCTGTCTTATTCCCCAAAGTAATTTTACTGTGGACATTTACTTTAATATTATGCATGATGTGTTTGTAGACTGATTTAAAATCCTGATTTGTACAGTGTTTTTATATTCCAGTGAATTTTAAAATTTGAAATCAGCATAGTTTACATATCATTCAGTTTTATAGATATATAAATTAAGGCTGAAAATATGAATGTACCTCATTACAGCCATCCTCTCCCATCCCCATACCTTTCCCCCAGTCTAGCTGTTTTAAAAATTCTGTCAATTTTAAAATGAAATGTCTATATTAGTTTGTTTGAAGAGAATTAGACTTACCTTATGTCCTTGAACAAGACACTTAGTAAACTTAGTTTCTTTGTCTATAAAATTAGGAGATTAAATTTTGCAAGATCTCTAATGTCTCTTCAAATTCTAATATTCTATGATTCTGAGACTTATAATTTTTTTGGCATTTTAAAAATACCTGTGTAGTGCCATGATACCTACGCAGTTTTGGACTTGTAAAAACTGTAGCTTCAGTGCTCAAAATATTACCCTTTAGAGTATCATAAATATGGTCATGGAGCCTATTTTCTCTAAAATATATCTTTTGTTTTCATTTTGAAATTGGATTTCTTTTTCTGTTTCTTTGCAGTAAGATCCAGTCATAATCTTAGTTTTTAATTATATGTGTTTGTGAGCTGCTTGAATTTTAAATGAGAAGCTCTAGACCAGAAGACTTAGAGTTGTTCAGACCTCTATATACCTAAGACCCCTTTTGGTCTAGTGTCTTTAGCTTTTCCTTAACCTTCTCCTCAACCATGGTGCTTCCATATGTGTGTTTTCATCATGTTGAAGCACAGTTCTAAGGAACCACACTCTTGGGTCCAGAGTGATTCTAGTTGCTATATATGAGATAACAGGACTGAGATTGTTGTTCTTTCTGGAGGCCAAGGGAAGGAAGATAAAACCTTTGAGGCTTTCTTCACCCAAAGATTCAGTTATTTTGGTATATTCTCTTCTGTATCAGTGATAGGCAGCACAGCTAACCCTTCAGAGATGAAGCATTAGTTATCTTTTAGTCATGTTTTTTTAGGGAGTCTTTTCTCATTGCTCACTCTCCTTGTGTCATACTCACCTAGGGATGTAAGGGTTTTGCATGACCTTAGAGGACACCTGGTTCATGAGGTTGAGATGTACATTGTTGAAATGCTGGTATTGTCCTTAGTTTGGGGTTGCCTGAACAGTAGTCGCTTTGTACCATTGTTTTTAGACCAACTTAGAACAAGGAAGCTCATTTTGTCTTGGTATGATGGGATATTTCCAGCCTGCATGTCAAAGGCTTTTATGATAGTTAAACAGAAGACTATAGGCTATTACCAGTTCTTGTCAATCTGCATGCCAAGGCTCTCATGAGAATTAAACAAAGACCGTAAGATTGTTACCATTTTTTTTGTCCTCTGGTTTATGATACAGGTTGGGCTCTAGTTTCTTTCCCATAGCTATTTGACTGATTAGTCAGTACTGTAAGAGTCATAAAGTTTGTGGATTACTTTTCATTTGTATCTGTATGAGACCCTAGTATTAGCCCAGTGCTGAGCTAAACATTGAAGGAGTGAAAAGCTTTTTGGCATGAGTTCATCTAGTCTCCTCCATGTGAGCTGGTGGCAGGGGGCTTGGTGTTGATTCTGATGAGCGTGGAACAGGCTAATAGAATGGTGCATGTGTGGATACCCTAAACTTGAGTCTTTCTTTCTATTTATTGCATTGAAAGTAGGTTCAGCTGCAGCCCGGAAAGAAATCATAAGAAACAAAATTCGAGCAATTGGCAAGATGGCAAGGGTCTTCTCTGTTCTCAGGTAATGATGTATTTTCCTGATTATTTGTTTTACAGAAATTACTTTTGTTGTATTTTGTGAGAAGTAGTGGCCTGTTTGACATCTAAAAGCAATGTAGTAGTATTCTTCCTATAAAGAAGTTGGTTGTACATTTACCTATTGAAGAAGGGAACGCAAATCCCTTTGAAACTAGGATTTTTGACCCTTGTGATTAATATTGTTCACCTTTTGTATTTCTTGTCCTTCTGTGATGAAAGTACTAGTCTGCACCTTGAAAATTAGAGCAGGATAAGAAGGAAGGGTTACTTTTTAGAATATTCCTGATGAACTTGCTTATCCCTGTAGGAAGTCCCTTTTGCTGGAGCCAGAAATTGTCTTCCAGGGGTTAATTCAGGAAGACCAAGTTTAAGGGTACACATGAAAGGGTCAGTCCTTAAAAATTTGTTCGCAAAACTGATTATATCAGACATTTGAACTTAAAAGCATGTGAAATACCATATTTTCTCAATTGTATAATGCCCGTTGATGATGAATCTCATCACATATTCAATAAAACTTTTCAGGAAAAACAATTTATACCTCAGTTGTAAGGCACAACTTCATGTCTGAAACATTTAGAATACAGAAAAATGTGTATCGTGGCATTGAGGAGAATATAGTAATAACAATGAATGTCATAAATTATATGCATGGCCTATATCTGGGCGCCATCTCCTTTTTTAAACTAAGTACTTGGTGGAAGTCTCTGATGTTTATTATATCTCTCTGCTATAGGGAGGAGAGTGAAAGTGTGCTGACACTCAAGGGCCTGACTCCCACAGGGATGTTGCCTAGTGGAGTGTTGGCTGGAGGACGGCAGACCCTGCAAAGTGGTAATGATGTTATGCAACTTGCTGTGCCTCAGATGGACTGGGGCACACCTCACTCTTTTGCTAACAATACACACAGTGCATGCAGAGAATTCCTTCTGCTTTTTAGTTCCTGTCTCAGCAGCTGACACAGGCAGAATTCTATCTGATAGGTAGTGTCTGATTAATAATCTGACCATGGCAGAAAATTGATAGAGTGGGTATTCCTTTCAATTGAAAATAATGGTCGGTCTCTCAGCTTTTCATGAAATGATATGGGAGAGGCTCATATTATAATGTCTGAAATATTTATTCATTTGTCTAAAGCACCTTTTTCTTTTAAAAACCCTTTTCTTTTAAAGTTTCAGAACGTGAATCAAGGATATCCATATTACTAAAATGGAAATGTAATTCCAAGTTTCCTATTTTTTATTTTTTTAACTTATGTAATTGTATTAGACTATGCTTATATTTTCAGATACTTAATTTTAGAGTTAGCAATCTGCTTGGGCCCCAGAACATTACTTATTCACTTCACTTGCCAAAAGATTTGTGCAAGGTTTTGTACCGTGGTAAATGATGCCAAAGTTTGTTTTCTGTGGTGTTTGTCAAATGTTCTATGTATAATTGACTGTCTGTAACATGCTGTTTCCTTCCTCTGCAGATGTAGCTGCTTTCCTAAACTGTCTGTCTTTCTTTAGGTTAGCTGTATGTCTGTAAAAGTATGTTAAATTAAATTACTCTATCAGACACTTGTCTGTCTTTTGATGTAGAAGCAACTTCGTAGCACCTTGTTTTGAGGTTTGCTGCATTTGTTGCTGCACTTTGTGCATTCTGAACATGAATGTAACATTAGATATTAAGTCATTGTTATAAGGGGTTGAATTTAAATCCTGTAAGTCAAAATTGAAAGGGTGTTATTAAGTGTGCCTTTATTTTGCATGAAAATAAAAAGAATTATACGTAAAGCATTCCTGTAATCTGGCTCATTGAATATTTTACATTTTGAAAAACCTAACTTTTTTTGGCGTAAATATCTGTGTAAATACTGGGTTAACTTTTTGAAAGCCCATTACAGATTAAATAGAAGAGAGTGATGTGAATGTTATAGATTATACACAGTAACCCAAACTCTAGATTTCTTTCCCTTGTGATTGGAAAGCAAAAAATGTGATATGGAAAGCCTTAATTTATATGTTTTCTTGTAGTCACTTTTGACAGCCCTCCAAGGGTCATTGCTTTATTAAAACAGGCAGCAACAGATCTGATGTTTTCCTTAGTCATGATTAACAATTTCTTTTTGGTGTTATAATTAGAGAATTTTTTAAAACAAAAAAAATTAGGAAATTTTAATTTAAATTTTTGAATAAATTTCAATTAGATCAACTTTTCACAATTTCATTTCACTCAGTCTCTTAATAAATGCTTAAATAAATTTGAAAAAGGAATTTTTCCTGTAGACAAATAATTTCAACTTGTAGCCTATACGTGTTCTATTTTATATGTTATTGTGTTGTCTGCTACCACCACTGGTATGTGTGAAAGTACAACTATGTTTTGAAATTATAGCTTCACATTTTCATTCTGAATGAGGTTTCTTTTTTTGATTTTACAAAAAACAAACTGCTTTGATTCTCTTTATGTTTCCTACCCTCCATTTTTCTTGTTATATTGTAAACATTAGAAAAGTGAACTAAAAAGAATTTCATGAAAACAAATTAAGATTTTAAACATTCAATAAAATTAGGAAAAATGTTAATAGGAAAGAATGAATTTTAATAGCTTGAAAAATGTTATCCATTTCCTGCTCTTTGTTCAGAAGAAAATAAAGAAAACCACAAGGATCTCATACTTAAATAAATCTACACTACAGTTGTCTCTCAGTTATCCTTGGATATATTATGACTTTTACGTTATATCCACAGCAGATCTTTCTTTCAGATTTCACAATTAGCACCCGCTAGTTACATGCTTTGTTGACAGCTCGGCTCTTCTATTTATTCTTAATTTGCATGCAGCCTGAAGCTCAGTCTTCCAACTTTGAAATCACCCCCAACCACAGGAAAGGTTTGAAAGACAGGTTTACTGATGGGACTGTCTATTTCCATCATAGAGTGAGTTATTGGATGGTGCTGAGCTTAAGGGGTCTAATCTGGGAAACTAGGTAGCTCCCTAGCTCTACCAGTGATGGGTCTTGATAATATGGTTTGAGCATTTGGTTGAAGTGATTTCCCTAGCATAAGATAAACCCATTTTGAAACAAATAACTCATACAAAAGCTGTATCTGCGTGATTTTTAAAAACTTATCTAACATTTAAAATTTTAGGAGACATGTTCCCCGATGTGAATAACTGAGAGTTGAGTATTGCCAAAAGAAAGTTTTTAAATTCTAAAACCTCAGTCCTATTGTCAGAAAATAAAAATTGTCCTCTCAGTAATTTTAAAGTTAATTTATGATATTTCTCAAGTGTTTTTACAAACTGCACAACTCTCTTTGAGTAGGATTTGATATTATATTTTATGTGAGTTTGTTTTCTTCATAGAAATTTGATTGGGAGCTAGTCCTATAATGCTACCTTCACCAGGACCTATATGGGAAAATATGTGGCCATTTCTGTTTTAGTAATGTCAAATTCCTCTTGATCTGTTATCCTGTGTAGTATTGAGGAACACAGTTTGAGACAGCATTATACTCAAACTTATTAAGGCCATGCCAAAATACATAATAAAACTGAAAACAAATAGAGGAAAAATAGTGCCTTTCAGATAGAATTTGCAATTATCAGATCTCTTTCTTTCCAGCTTAATGTTTAAGCCTCAAATGACCTTTCAATTCTAAGCATTCAAGCCTGACATGGTATGCAGTTTTGAGTGTGATATCTAGTTTTTATTCTGAAAAGGATAAAAGCCTTTAGAGGTCTCAGGAAAGAGCAGAGAATATAATTGACCTAGAAAATGCTTTTACACGTAGAACTAAAAGCCCATAGAATGATTTCAAAAGTATATTGTCACATTTCATAATTTGAAAAACGTATTAATAGACATTTTTTTTTTCTGAGGAAGATTAGCCCTGAGCTAACATCTGCTGCCAATCCTCCTCTTTTTGCTGAGGAAGACTGGCCCTGAGCTCACATCTGTGCCCATCTTCCTCCACTTTATATATGGGATACCTACCACAGCATGGCTTGCCAAGCCGTGCCATGTCCATACCCGGGATCCGAACCGGCGAACCCCAGGCTGCTGAAGCAGAATGTGCGCACTTAACCGCTGCGCCACCGGGCCAGTTCCATTAATAGACTTTTAAACTGTTGATACACTCAAATAGATACAAATTCTTATAGTGATACCAGTTTTATTTTTAATTTATTACCCTATATGATACAAGTTATGAAATATTTCATATAAAATCACTTCTGTTACCACAAGCTCTTTAAAACGTATTCTGATAGGCATTTTATTTTTTCCTCATTCCATTTCTAAATTATAAAGAAAATAGTTCACATTTTGAAGAATAGGAATTCCGGGGCTAATCAAGTAGAGGTGAGTCATTTATCCCATAGTTTTCTGTCTGGGCAAATTCCAAGAGTGTTTTCCAAGTGTACAGGGCTGGATTTTGTTAAATGATGATATGTACAGTGGGTATACAATAAGTATGTCTGCTTTGATTTGTGGTATAATTTAACAGTTAAGGAAAATTAATTTTTCCTTCATTCAGTGTTCATCCTACTTCTTTTGGCTCCCCAATTCACTTTACTGTCTGGTTAAGGTCAACAAACTTGTCTAATTTAGTCTACTTTAATTCCTTGATTCATCAGAGTCCTTCCACATTAATAACTGCTTTGGATAAAATTTATCATTTCTAAATCATTTGTGCTGTTAAAAAGTCATTTCAGGAATGATTATTCTATTTGGCCTTATTGTAGAAGAAGTGAAATAGAAGGGATGGGGCATTATTGGTATAAATAATTCTGAGTGTGTGCACTTTAGATAAAGTGGAGAATTGGCATTATTATCAGGCAATATTGTCCTCTGCAATCTTTGGTCTTGGTCCTGAATGTCAGTGCCTTATACAGTTTGAACCCAGAAATGAGCCAAAGAATCTTTGACTATAAAATGTATGACTAAACATGTTGGGATTCTCTAACTGGAGCAGAGACAAACTATACCAAGAATGCATTTCTCATTTATATGACCTGTATGTATGTCCATATCATGAAATAATTAGGATTTATTGCCTGTAAGAAGTTAATTCTCTCTCTTCATTCCTTTCTAGTTAGTGGATGGGCTTGAAAAGATGCTCAGTAACCTTTCTATCTTCGCTTGAGAATGCGGGCTGTTACTACCTGAGGCAGATTTGAGTTCATGATAAACAACATAAGTGGATTTTTTTTTAGGGCTATAGATGTTAATATCTTTAGATATTTGGAACGTCAATGTTGGAATAGAAAGGAAGTACCTAGTAGACAAGAGGAGTCCTTTTAGGTTACCCACAAAGAAGAGAACTATAGAACTTTTCTACTTAGAGTAACTTACCATGTTTACTGCCCTTAAATTTCACTGTAGCCATACCAACTTTTGCAGCTTATGTTTTGCCCTATGAATTAGAAGTGACAGGAAAGCACTGTTGACCCCTTCTAGTTTATATCTCAGGGAATCAACTGATGATGAGTATTATTTCAATTAGACATGAAGGAAAACAGTCTCCTGTTTGCTCTTCTGCCACAAATCTACCATCATAATTTCACCTTAGAGAACTTCCTTGTGATTGTGATATAATAAGCCTGTTGGAAAATTCTAAGGCCATCAAAATACTGAATTCAAGATGGGTAATTAATATTGGAGTGCATTTGCATGGGTGCTGAGGTGTTTGTGTTTACAATAGGTCTGTGTGTTCTGTGCTCTGAGCGATGTTGTCATAGTGCTGTGTGTAAACTGTGCTGTGTCAGGATTTGGGGAATTGGATGGGACTCTCTAATATGGGTAATATTTATGTTAAATTGTAAATGATGATGTAGTATGGGGTATTGTGATATTTTAAGTGATCATTGCCTTTTCTGCTGTACAATATGACCCTTCTCATCTCTCTCATTCATTTTGCATGCCTCTGCTCACTTCTGTACAGCCACAGTTGAGGCTATTGAGGCTGAAAAAGGTATGATCAGAGTCCTTGCACTGGGCAGAGATCTGTGGTGTGTGGGTGGGCATCAGAGAATGTCCTGTGGGTTTGTCTTATTCCTAGCTTGCACAGGCCATGAATTAGACTCACTGACTCATCAAGTTTAACAGTCACATTCCTCCTTTTTTTTTTTTTTTAAATCACAAGGGCTGATTTCCATAGTGACAATCTGGTTTTTTCCTTTTTCTAGTATAGTATGCAATCAGCAGTTAATGTTCCTGAATTCTTTAAAATTGTTTAGAGTACAGCATGATGTTGTGCTATGATTTAGCATTTAAAGTTGCAAATAAAGATCTATTCCATATTTTGCATGATTCTATGCTATGCAGATAATTTTTTCCTAAGTGAAACCCTCTCTAAATATAGGTTTGAGTTTGTTTTTATTCATTTCCTGTAATTCACTTAAGAGTGCAGGAGCTGTCACTATGATTTTTTTTTTTTTTTTGCTGCAATTTGGGATAGTGTTTGCTGATAATATTATATTTATGTATATAATGTGTTGGCTTGATATATTACACATCACTGAATGCTTTGCTGCCCCAGCCATTTATTTGGTTCACATGCACAGACTCTGAGTCCCAAGGATTGCATATATTAAAGCAAGCAGATTATAACCAGTAGGGTGGAAATTGTTTCTATGCATATTTTAATAATGGAGGATGCATCATTCCGGATGAAGTGAATGAGAAACCATAACAATTAGAGGAGAATTGCCATTTATTTTGATTTTGGTTTCCAAAGAACATGCAGTGAATAGCCAGTGAATTAAGGAAGACAACTCCTAAAATATGGAACTATAAATACTTTTTGCTGTCAGCCAAACACACATCTAACTCCTGGAGGCATTTCCCACCTTTTTCATTTCATATTGGTGGTGATGGCATGATGATACCTTGACCTCCAAGAAAGTTCTCATCTGCTAAATTTTAACTTAACTTTATGTCTTTCTCCTCCCAAGCTCTTGGAACAGATTTGTATGTCGAGGATTAACCTTATTTAGCCTCCTCACTTGCCCCTACTCTTGTTGCCGCCTTACTATGATAGTCATTGGTGATCTTAGAGTCCGAGGTAGGAGATAATTGATGTAGTAGAAGTTAGACTGAGGCCCTGAGACCATTGCTTGGAGGTTGATTGTGGGGGCAAGGGAAGGTTATTTTTGTGTTTTGTTTTTTTTTAAAAGGTTATGTTAACCTTATCGTCTTTGAAGTTATCATGTTTATATTTAGGTTTAAACATTTCACATTTTAAAAGGGAAGTCTGGAATGGGGATAGGATTCAGTAAAGTAAGATTTAAATGTTGCTACATACAGCTAATTTCTTTCTTCTTAAAAATCATTAATTATGTTTTTGAAATCTCAGAAATGTTTTTCAATTACTGACTTATCAAATTTGCATTTTGTTAAGCAATACGAGGATTCTCTCCACCACATAGAATCTGCAGTTTTGAAGAGGCAAAGGGTTTGGATAGGATCAATGAGAGAATGCCACCCCGGAAAGATGCTGTACAGCAAGATGGTTTCAATTCTCTGAACACCGCACATGCCACTGAGAACCACGGGACTGGCAACCATAGTGCCCAGTGACCCACGGCTTCCCAGGGACTCTCACATCTCGGGCCCCAAATGGACAGATCACCCGAGGAGCTGGAGGGGTTGGCCAAGCTGACTGTAAATGTCACAGTCCCTCCGGAGAAACCATTGTGCTTTTGAGACCCCGGCCCCTTCCTAGATGGAGGCTTGAGGGCCCTGGGACATGTTGTGCTATCTGATAAGACTGGGTCATCGCTGCCAATGTGGAGAGCAGTGAGCAAGGGGCTTGGGGCAATTTCCAGTGGAGGGCAACTACACCTCCATTTATGCTTGTGGTTCACACATTTAAGTTTACAAATGAGATTTCTTTTTCCCCTCGGTAGAATTAGATTTTGTTTTTCAACCCTGACTTCAAATGCAATCGTAGTAGCTCATGTGGACTTTTCCCCCCCATGAAATGTCTTTAAAGGATGAATTAGCATGGTCTTAAAATACATTTCTGAGGTTACTAAGCTGTATTTTGAGTTATGGGCAAAATGCTGAGAAACCCAGTTGGCATTTATACAAAATGCTGACGTCAGGTTTATAGTTCTTAAATGTGGCTAATTCTGTAATATAGTCTTGGTATTTTTGAATTATGAATGCATAACCTATTTCTAGGCAGACTCTGTTACTTGAACACAAATCCAAAAACCAATTTAGAATCTTTTTTTGCCCACATCTTTTGAGATTTACACCCCAGAGATTTAAGAAGAAAACCTCTAAATTTCAAAATTATAAAGAATTACAGAATTAATCATTTAAGGTACTTTAAAAGAAGTTTGTACATTGTCAAAGTAAATTTTAATTCAAATCATGTCTGTAAAACTTGACGTATTTTGTGTATGCATGTTTTCATTTTGAAAATATTTAATATATAGACCTATGATGTACAGGTACGACATGTATAGGTTACCTAGATGTTATGAGAAATTTTAGTTTATTGTGAGTACTCAAGTTGCTTCAATAGCCACCAGGGTGATTTGCTGCTGGCTTTCTATCATTTTTATGTTTCGATGCAAAGGAAATTTTAAAATGTTCTGGAAGTGTTTTTGGTTAAGCAATGCAGCATAGAACCAATGGTTCTGTTCAATCATTCAAATGTTAGTGGAAGCATAAAAGTCAAGACTGCATGTTGAACATTTTCTTTTGATAGTTACAGAACTGCTTGGTTAAACTAAATGGAATCATGTGCTAATTTTTCACAATTATTGATCTGTATTGATTACCACTGTAGTTTGGTATTTCCCTTTACTTTGGTGGCCTGCTTCCCTCATGCCCTGGAATACAACTCAGAGCTCCAGGCAGCGGAACCATCTATTGTTTTGTTTGCCAGAAAGTGCACCCTGTATGGTCTCCTGTCTAAGTTGGAAATATTATGCATGTGCAGGACTATTCAAATATTTTATAAACAGTAGCACACAATAAATTCCATGCATGGGCCGCTGCTCCTATCTCTGTCTTGGGTTTTATTTGGAAGATGTAGTCTAACTGGACCTTCTTATGCAAATCAGAAAATCCTGTTGATGGAACTGGGATGCATCCTTCAGAGAAGATTACCTCATGGATAGTTCATGGTAATTTGATGAATTAAATTCTTTTATTTTTTTTCCTCCCAAAGCCCCAGTACGTAGTTGCATATTCTGGTTGTAAGTCCTGCTAGTTCTTCTTTGTGAGCTGCCGCCACACCATGGCTACTGATAGATGAGGGGTGTGGTTCCACACCTGGGAACCAAACCTGGGCTGCTGAAGCAGTGAGAGTGAGCAGCTTTAACCACTAGGCCATCAGGACTGGCTTGATGAATTAAATTCTTCTAAATTTTGCACCTTTTTTTCTAACTTTCGTCGCACTTCTTTTAGATGAGCATTGGTAACTGAGCATGAGAGAACTTTGGGTGCCTATTATAGGCCTCCTAAATTGAATAATTAAAATCACTGTTTCACTTGAGTTTTAATTGAAAGAAAATGTTTTGGCTAGAATTTTGTTACTCAGCAACAAGATGTTAGCTCAGCAACAATCTTCCTCAAGCAAAAAGAGAAAGATTGGCAATGGATGTTAACTCAGGGCCAGTCTTCCTCACACATACACAAAAAAGATTCTTCTTAATGTTATTGTTTTATGAAAACTATGCATGTCTAAATTAAGAGTTTAGTATATCAGGTACCAGGAACTTCTTTACCTCTTAGGTCCTTCACTGGAGTTGTATAATGTTTGTGGGAATCATGGGCAAACTTAAAGCATCATTGGCAAACTAGAAGAATTATGAGTTGATGGTAAAGTTTAAAAAGAAGAAGTAAAAGAAAGGAACGGAACTCAGAAAAAGTGGCACATGTGAAGGGTGGTAGCAGTGCCTCATAGACCGCTTCCTCCTTGTTGAATAGAAACCTCTTTGTAGGCTTTCTTCATAACTGGTTTCGCAATCAACTATAAAAGTATTTTTTAAGGTTTTTTTTCAGTGTAACTCATGATGAATGCAAATTGTGAGAAGTTCAGATCTTTCTAAATTGTAAATTTAAATGTCTGCCAGACAAGTAGTAGTGATGGGAAAATGTAAATTAATATTCAGTATCAAATTTTTTTCTATGTATTATCTCCTCTTATATTCAAAGGTGACACTCTTCAGTTAGAAAAGATAATCTCTGACTTCTTATACCTTCTGCAGTTCAGCCATTATTAACAGAAATCATAACCTTTACATGTTCTGCCAGTTAAATTTGAAATTGGCGTGAAGCCTTTGCTTAAATGAATCACCCCTATTTTATTCAGGAATTTTGTCTGTTGCAAGTGATTTTCCTTTGTCCACAGCTATTCTACATAATGTTATCTAATGTTTTGTTGCATCCTTAACACTTTCCTTTCACCTTCCCTGCTTGTAGCTTGTGCTTTCTACAATTTGGGGTTCCTTTGAAATCCATTCTCTGCATCTGTTCATATGTAGATTTGATTTGTCACATTCCAGGACCTCTTTGCAAGTGGTTCTGTTCCCCAGTTTGAGGATGTTCACAGAAGCAGGTAAGTGACATAGCTGGGGCCCGATGTAAGCAAAAAGTCAGGTCTTGCAGCCATATGGAACCACTACCCTAACAACTTCTGATAGGTTCTGGAGCTTGACAGTTCTAAGTGAAAAGGAGCCTGGAATGTGGATGGATCACATCTATTACAGGAAGAAATGAGAAGGTGTTTGGGTTGATTCTTTTCTATTTTCTGTTCCTAGAAATAGTATGCATTTTTAGTCCTTAATATTTTGGTCTTGTTTACTTTAATATTCCAGAAATATTTATTCCTCTTTTGAAATACACAGACAAGTGGAGTGCCCCTGATTATAATGACTCAGAAAGTATCTTGCTCTCCTTTCAGGGAAAGTGAAATTTACAAATTAATTCTGGATGTTTCCCCTAAAATTGATTTCCTTCTATACCATTAAGTAACCATTTCTATTTTCCTTTCCTGGTTATTATATTTGTGCTTAAGCCTAGATTGGTCATTGTTGAGTTGTGTTTGAGCAGTGTTTATTATGCTAAAAAGGACTTTGAGCTTGGGGGAACTCATCCTGGGTCTAGATTGACATCCAGAACTCCAGGGGTTCCTGTTCCTCTGAGCTAGTGCCTACTAATCCCAAGGGTTTTTTCCTGATGCTCTGGCCTGAAAATAGAAATACTGCCTTAATGAGAGGGGTTCAGGAAACAGTAGGCTTCATTTTTCCTCAGCCTGCCTGGTCTTGGGTGAGTTCAGGAGTGTTGAGAGAGTTCTGAGCCTTCCTGGCAGAGAAGGAAGGTCAGAAAGAGACAAGTCCACAGGCAGGGGGCCAGGTCCCTACTTGCCTCGTTAGGGAGAATTCAGCGTAGTCTGTCTGGTTGGCAGGGCACACCTAATGACAGAGACTCAGCATTTCAGCAGTTTACAAAGGAAAGTGATATGAAAGGACAGCTGCAAGTCAGCCACAACCTAGACCTGAGAAGATCAAGCATTCACTTCACTTGGAAGAACGAGCAGGAAGGAAGCCGAGGGCTTAGCAGGGTAAGTTACTTTTCCATCATTCGTCTGCTTGCTTAGTTTATAGTTGAGTAAAGCATTTATCACCCTAGGGAGTGTTAATCACTGATTAAGCAGCTGAATGTGCTCGTAATAGCAATGTTCCTAATATATTTCTCCTTTTCTCTTTCTCTTTCCCAACCCCTTTTGAGAATCCCCAATGACTAACTTCGCTTCACCTTCTCTTCCCCACCTCCCCAAAGATGTTTTGTGTTTGCTGGTGAGTTAGAGAAAATTAGATGGACCTTCCTGATCTGGAGATGGTGAGAAGATGACTGTGGTTTAGGTGAAACTTGAGGCTTTTGGTGGTAAGGAGGAAGAAATATGAGAGACCCAGGTCTGGGACTAGGCTAATATTTTAGGGAATTTGGAGATGAAGGATAAGAATTTTTCTAGGCATCCAGTTCATGTCTCCTCTCCTCTCCAGTCCTTGGTGTTGGTGTTCTCTGTCTTAGTCACTGGGAATGGTTAGAAAAAAGTTAAAGCGATTCCCTTTCGAGGTGGGGTAGACTCTGAACTCTGGAAAATTCTGAAAGTTTTCTAATTCTTTCCAACTTCTCCCTTGTCCCGTCAGTTTTTTGCCTTTGTATCTCTTCAGTTTCCCATGCCCCACCCCTGCCTTGAATTTAGAGGATCTTGGGGCTCACTGCAGGAAAGTTAGGACCAGGGAACCTGCCTCTGGGCCTGGGATATACAAAGTCAGACATGAGCCTGATGATATATGTAGATGCAAATGCAAAGACCTGGCTCCTCATTCCCACCTTCTTACCTTACTGTCAGAAATTTAGTTCATTTGTATTGTGAGCTTGCTGTAGACACAAGAAACTATGACATCAGAGATTTTACCAGCACTACTCGTCTCCAAGCTGTGTGATCTGTTGAATTTTAGCGAGTTGAACCAGCCCCCAGAGAGCCAAGAGTTAATCTTCCCTTGGAGGAAGACCTCTCTTTGGAAAGGCAGCTAAGTGAGGCAGTACCTTTCTGGTCTTAATTGGCTTCCATTACAGCATAAAGGCTTTTGGTTAAACATCAGGAAGATATTTATTGTTACATCTGGTTAAGACTCTTGAGTTGTCTTGAATCCGGATACTTTTCCTCCATACCTAAAAAGAAAAGATGAGTCCATTCTTTCAGTTTAAGAAGGTCTTATCTTGCCTGAGGGAGCTGGGTAGACAGAGCAGATAAATGCTGCTTCTAGAATCACAGTGATTCTGGAAATGTGATGAGAATGTATGGTGTCAGGTCAGTTTTAGGAAAAGGAGTCCTAAGGTGTGAAGGCACCCTTTAATAAAGAGACATGACCCTTAAATCCTAAAATAATCTACTGACTTTAGGTCTAATTTCTTCTTTATTGGTGGGAACAAAAAAGATATGGTATGCAGATGAGCTTAGCTATCTCTGTTCTGCTGGCTCCGAAACCATCCATTCATCAGTGGGACAAGGGGAGAGATTAAAGGGGTAGAATGAAAGGATAAGGAGAAAGAAAGTATAAAGGAAAATATAAATTAGTTCCTCCATTAACCTGAGCACAGGGGTTTGCAAGAGCCATGGTATAAAATAATAGATATTAGCTGGATGATTCTTGCAGGTTTTTTCCTAACAGATCTGGTCCAGAAGGATTAAATATCAGACTATTTTTGTAACAAAACATGATCCCTGATTTGAACTTTTTAATAGTTAACTTCATTCACAGTAAAACCAACCACTGTCAGCATTTTTATCCTCTGTCATTTACCTATCCCTGGAGGCAGTTAAGCTGGGGGTTAATTTTTTAGCTTTTCAGTCTCTATTGGTACCTTTCTTTCTTTCCTTTGTTTCAACTGAAGGAAAATTAACATAAAATTAATCCTTTTAAGTAGGCAATTAAATAATATTTGTTACATTCACATTGTTGTGCATCCACCACGTCTATCTAGTTTCAAAACATTCTCATCACCCCAGAAGAAAATCCCATAACCATTAAGCAGTTATTCTCCATTCCCCCTTCCACCCAGCCCCATGAATCTGTTTTCTGTCTCTGGATTTACCTATTCTCAATATTTCATTTAAATGGAATCATATAATGTGACCTTTTGTGTCTGGCTTCTTTCACTTAGCATAATGTTTTTGAGGTTCATCCACGTTGTAGTGTATCTCAGTACTTTATTTCTTTTTATGGCTGAATAATTACATTATATATATATTTTGTTGTTGTTGTTGTTTATTACTTCATCTGTTGATGGACCTTTGGGTTGTTTCTACCTTTTGGCTCTTGTGAATAGTACTGCTAATGAACATTTGTTTTAAGCATTTGTTTGGGTACCTGTTTTCAGTTATTTTGAGTCTATACCTAAGAGTGAAATTGCTAGGTCTTATGGTAATTCTACATTTAACTTTTTGTGGAACCAGTATACTGTTTTCCATAGCAGCTGCACCATTTTACATTCCTACATCAGTACCTGAAGGTTCCAGTTTTTCCACAATCTTGTCAACACTTGTTGTTTTCTGTTTTTTTAATTATGGCCATCCTAATGGATGTGAAGTGGTATCTCATGGCTTTGATGTGCATTTTCCTAATGCTTAGTGATGTTGAGCATCTTTTCATGTGCTTATTGACAATTTGTCTATATTCTTTGGAGAAATATTTATTTAAGTTCTTTGCTCATTTTTTAATTGGGTGGTTTGTTGTTGAGTTGTAGGAGTACTTCACATATTCGATGTTATTAATCTCTTAACAGATATGATTTGCAAGTATTTTCTCCCATTCTGTGGGTTGCCATTTCACTCTGTCCTTTAGGGCACAAAATTTTTTGATTTTGATGTAATCCAATTTATCTATTTTCTCTTTTGTTGCCTGTGCTTTTGGTGTCATATCCAAGAAATTGCCAAATCCAATTGGAAGCTTTTCCCCTATGTGTTCCTCTAAGACTTTATAGTTTTAGCTCTTACATTTAGGTCTTTAGACTTAATAATCATACCCAAACCATTCTATTTCATTAATTCCCAGAATGTTCCCAACTACATTACTTTCTTTCTTTTTTTTTTGAGGAAGATCAGCTCTGAGCTAACCACTGCCAATCTTCCTCTTTTTGCTGAGGAAGACCGGCCCTGAGCTAACATCCATGCTTATCTTCCTCTACTTTATACATGAGACGCCTACCACAGCATGGCTTTTTGCCAAGCGATGCCATGTCCACACCAGGGATCTGAACCGGTGAACCCTGGGCTGCCTAGAAGCGGAACATGGGAACTTAACTGCTGCGCCACCGGGCTGGCCCCCCAGCTACATTTCTATTCTCATGCTCTTCTCTGTGCTTAGAATTCCTTTTTCCTTATCTTTATGTATTCAAAAGTATTAGCATCTTTCATGGTCTATTCCTACTGCTTCCTGCTTGATAAAGTCTTCCTGTACCTCACCAACTAAAGAGACTCTCTTCTTCTGATCTTTCATTAGTGTTTCAGTTTCACTTTTCTTATAGGATTTATATACTACCTTCTATTATAATTTATAATTTTTATAATTTTTATATTTGTAATTTTAATTCCTCTATAAGACATTTAGATGTTAAGTATATTTTTCATATTTGTTTCCATTGTAGTATTTTGCAAATGATTTTATCTGTTTATCAATAAATATTTGTTGAATGAATGTATTTTTTATTGTTTCCAATATCGTCCCTTTTGTTTACTCAGTCCTTGTGGAAAGAATGGGAGAAGTCAAGCCAGGGAAAGAGGACATCATAGAGTTCCTGCTAGGTAGTGGGTGGGTGTGGGCTTAGTTCTACTTCAAAACTCACTACTTTAGGAAATTTTCCTCATAATTTGCGTAACTTGCTTTGACTATGCAACTCAGCATTGTGGTGCTCATTTTGTCTTGCATTTAATTTCTACTTCTTGGTTTATTGCTTATAAATGTGACGATAGGTCTTTTAAAATGAATGTTTTACTTCCCCAATTAGATTAGATTGACTAATTCTCCAACTAGATGGTAGTTTTGGACAGCCAAAACTTCTGTTGCTTTTTCTTCTCTTTCAAGTTGATTTTTAAAATACACTAATAATATGTGAATCTATTCTTTGTATAAAAAAGTCAGACATTACAGATAAATCTAAAGTCCACTTTAATCAACCCAGTTCTCATCCCAGTGCCTCTTCCTCTCCTCAGAGTTAATCACTGTTATTGGTTTTATATGGTCCCTACAGAACTTTTTATATGCATTTATTTACTTATATATTTATATTATATATGGAACTTCATATGTAACACATATATGTATAATTATATATAATTATTCCTCACTATTTTTCACAACTGCCTGTGGTGATCAATTCTAGTCAGTAGATACTAAATAAATCTTACTGATACTGGGATCTGAGAGACTGGAATGAGAAGTAAAAGGTCAAACATATGAAAACACATATCCAGCTTGTGAAATTCCATTCCATATCTGTTCTATATATAGTCCCCAGATATCAGTGGACAGGCCATGGCTCCACGGTCCCGGCGACGAAGGCACAAGAAACCTCCCTCATCAGTGACTCCCATGGTTGTGACCCCACCCACAGTTGTGACCTCTGTGCCTGTGACCCTCTCAAAACCTGGCCCTAGCATTGATGCACTTGGCTTCTTCTCCTTGGAGAATAATGTTCCTGGCCTATCCCAGCTGATCCTTCAAAAGCTGAACATGAAAAGCTATGAAGAATACAAGTGAGTGACTAGCTCTATGAGAGAGTGATATATTATCTCCGGTAGAAGTGATTTCAGAAGGTAGGGAGGGAGTAACTTGGAGAATATACAAATGAGGGGTTCTTGGAGTGAGGGATTTTCTCATCCTAACTTTTGCTAGTTTTATTACTATAGAACAAATATAATTTGCTTAAGTGAGAAATGATGGGAGTAGGTTACATGGGAGTAGGTAGAAATATATAGGAGGCAAGGTAGGGTTCATGAGAGATTTTGGAGATATTCTTTTTCCTATTATCACTCCTTCTCCATGCTGTCTTTTGCAGGTTGGTGGTAGATGGGGGTACTCCTGTGTCAGGCTTTGGATTTCGATGCCCTCAAGAAATGTTCCAGAAGATGGAGGACACATTCCGATTCTGTGCTTACTGTAGAGCACTCCCTAGTGGCCTCTCAGACTCCAAGGTCCTCCGGCAGTGCAAGAGGTGACTAGTTGGGGGCTAATAGGGGAGATATCCAGAAATGATCCTGTTCTAAGACCTCATTGCTGGAGGAAAGTTCTGAGAGTTTTCAGAATAACTTAAGGCCAACTCCTCATTTTGTGTGATTCAGGCCACAGAGAGATTAGAAAAGGGTTGGGCTCCTCATTTTTCATGTTATGGAAAGGTCAGACAGAGACCACAGTACAATCTTCTCTACCTCCCTCCTCTTGAGTACTCAATGGGTAAAACCATATCTATTCTAGGGAGGTTGGGGTTGAGCCATACCTGTGATAAGAGGGCAGCTACAAACTCCTGATTTTGTTGTTGTTGTTGTTGTTTTTTCCGTCAGGGATGTAAAAAATAAGTTGTTCCAGAAAGAGACTGAGTTGTCACTCTGACCCAAGAAGATAATTACATTCCCAGTCTCTATTGCGTCACCTACCCAATAATAGTCCCCAAATTTCGTGCATCAGCTATTATTCCTCTCCCTACCTTCCTTACTCAGTGATCTTTCTTCCTAGGTGCAGGAATATTAATTCCCTCCCAAAGACTCTCCCAATCACCTTTGAGGTATAGGAACATTATTTCTGGGACTCATTCTCTCAGGTGCAGAAATGTCTATTACTGTGGTCCAGAGTGCCAGAGGTCAGACCAGCCAGCACACAGGAGGGTTTGTCAAGAGCTGCGTCTTGTAGCTGTGGATCGTCTCATGGAATGGCTTTTGGTCACAGGTGGAGTGGTGGTTTTGGGGAACTTTGTCATAATGGTCATAGTTAGTCATACTAGGGGAAAGATAGGAAAGCATATTGTTATGAGGAACTGGGTAGGGCAGGGGAGTGGGGCACTCCTGGTCACACGTTGGGAGAGTGGACATGGAGGGAATATTGAAGCCAGGGAAGGATTAGGTCATTACTTATTCTTTCTTTCCTGCAGGTGATTTTGTCCTACCCTCAGGACCTTGGCCATGGCTGGCTGAAGTTGTACAGGGCTGGGACACCTGGTTTTCTATGCGGCATTTACAACTAGATGCTGCACTGGATGCTGTGCTACGTAGTCATGCCATGACCACCCTCTGGGCCAGTGTAGGACGGCCAAGGCCAGACCCAGATGTCCTGCAGAGCTCTTTGAAGCGGCTGCTGACAGATGCCCTGTCACGGCCCTTGACACTGGGCCTTGGGCTTCGGGCCTTGGGGATAGATGTTAGGAAGATTGGGGGAAGCACAGTGCATGTGGTTGGTGCTTCCCATGTGGAGACATTCCTCACTCGCCCTGGGGACTATGATGAGCTTAGCTACATGTTTCCTGGACACCTTGGCCTCCATGTAATCATGGTGGGTGTAGACATAGCTGCTGGCTTTTTACAGAGCACCTCAACTTCACCCTTGGAACCTGGCACAGTTCAGCTTAGTGGCCATAAGGGCCTCTATCATGACTTCTGGGAGGAGCAGGTAGAGACTGGGCAGATAGCCCGTCCAGATTTGGTGGTGGCATTCCATCCAGGTAAGAGGCATTGGTTCAAGGGAACACTGGGTGGCTTCTCTGGGAATTTTCTGTCCTGACTCTTGTGTCTTCTATCTTTGGAACCTCATTCATTTGGTCATGTAAAACAATATAATGATGACCTTGGTTGGTCATTAGCCGTATGTGCTACACCTATGTTCAGAATTTTCCATTGAAGAACCTGGGGTGGGTGATGGTGGTAAACAAGGTGAGGAGTGGGGTGGACACAAAGAAGTATCTTGCTTAGGGTCTACCTAAGCCTTTCCTCTCTCTATTCCCATTGCCATTTTTGTTCCATAGGTTTCCATGCTTCCCCAGACTTGATGGAGGCTTGGCTGCCCACCCTCCTGCTACTTCGTGATTATGAGATCCCTACGTTGATTACTGTTTACAGGTTTTGACCTCTTCCTATTTGTGATACCTCCCTGATTCACTCACACCTATCTTTATATAGATGAGCTCATTTCTCTCCCCTTTGCTCATCTGCCTTCTGGTGAAGATTTTCTTCCTTCTCCTAGTTGACATTCTCATCCCCTTGGAACAAAGTACTGTGCTAGTTAATTGGATAATTAGTGAGACATTTGGAAGGGAGGGTTAGCTCTTGCCTAGTCTAGCCTGAGGTAGTTTTTGGGATCGCTGAGTTTAGAAATGTCAAGTTCTGAGCAGTTTCTCTCCTCTCTCTCTCATAATCAGCAGGCCAATTTTTCTTATCTGTCTCTTATAGCCATCAGGAGTTGGCAGCCTCTTTGCAGATTCTAGTGGACCTGGATACACACATCACTGCCTATGGAGCTAACCCTTTTGCATCTCTCAAACCTGAACAGGTCTATTCCAATCCCAACAAGCAGCCCGTATACTGCAGTGCCTACTATATCATGTTTCTTGGAAGCTCCTGCCAGCTGGATAAAAGGCAATTGGAAGAGAAAGTAGATGGTGGGGTTTAAATAGCTTAACCAGATCCTGACTGGATGTCTAGAAAATGGAGAGATTGTGATGAAATTACCCTGCTGATGCCAGGTTGTTGCCAACTTTGAAACCCACTATTTTCTAAACCTTTTCACTTGTCCAGGTAAAGATTCTAAGCTGAATGGGAGCTCCTGTATTATGTGACTCATTTCTAAGAAGTTAGCCACAAGTGCCTTCTAGAGACAGCATTCTAGATTTATTGCATGGCAAGAGGCCCTGATGTCAGTCTTTCCAAAGCGTAGAGTTCTAACTGTTTCCTTTATGAGAAAGTTATACCTTTTGACTTGAACCAGATGGCACCAAGGAGAAGAATAGCACCTTATTCTTCTGAAAAAGACTTTCTTCTTATCCAGCAGTTTGGGCTAAAAAATGGAGAAGTGTTAATGACTTGAAGTGGTGTGAGAATGGGCAAGTCAGAGAAATGGTTGGGAACAGGGAGGAGGTTGTGAGGATTGGCACACTGTTCTATTTCCTGGCTTTTTTGAGATAAATGTCTCAATTTCCTATTTTCTCCTGGGGACTTCTGACCCTAGAGCAGCTTTTTGTCCTGGTGTTGTATTTTAGATATCCCAGGGTATATCAGACTTGACTTTACTATACTGGAGTTACTTGTTATCACCTGATCTATACTGCAGTAAGCTCAATTTGGGGCTGCTTAAGTCACTTGTTTTATCTTATTTCCTATTCACTGGCATGTATTACTTGTCTACACACAACACCTGAAGAATGAAAGTTTCTCTCTTGCCAAAGGAGTGATAAACATCAGCTCTCTGTTTGGGCCTCCACTTTACCATACCCTATTTCCACGTCATCCTTCTTTTGTCATAGTCTCAGGATTAGGATATTCCCTAGGTATTCTTTCCTGCAACCTTCCATGACCTCAAGCCTCCACCTCCAACCCTAATACATATATACATTCTTATTGCCCATTCTGATAGGGATAATGTTAGAATTCATTTATTCATTCAAGACAGTTAGTACCTACTATGTCAAAGGTACTGTATTAGGGCTTTGAGGAGATACAAAGGTGAATAAGATATGGTCCTTATTCTTAACCTAGGAGGAGAAATAATATGTATACATAGTTACCTTTATTACAAGATGTAATGTGGAATAAGAACCATGAGAGAGGCTTGTAGTACTAAGGGAATAGCGTGAAAAGAGAGATCACTTTGCTAAGTGATGGTGAAGGTTTTGTGAGTTAGAATTTTATGCAACAGATGGAGGGCAGAGCATTTCAGATGGAAAGAACAACAGGAGCAGAAGTTCAGAGGCAGAAAAGCATGGAAATATTTTAGAGTACATTGGGGGATTAGTATAAATTAAGTCTGAAACGTAGATTGGGACCAGATTATAGAAGAAGCATAGCCTACTGGTTACCTTTAGATTTATATAGTTCTGAATATGAATCCTAGGACAACCACCAAATATTTTTGTGCCCATAGGAAAGCTAAACTTCTCCAAGTTTCCTTAGTTTCCTCATCTGTAAAATGTGAATAATGCCTAGTACCCAGAGTTACATTAAGCATTAAATGAGAATGTTTGCAAAGTGGGAGGACTGACACATCCCAATTTCAAAATTTGCTACAAAGCAACAGTAATCAAGACAATGTGGTACTGGCATAGGATAGACATATAGATCAATGAAATAGAATTGAGAATCAAGAAATAAATCCTTACATTTATGGTCAATTGATCTTCGACAAGTGTGCCAAAACATTTCAATGTGAAAAGAACAGACTTTTCAACAGATGCTGCTGGGACAACTGGATATCCACATGCAAATGAATAAAGGTGGACTCTCACCTCATACAATACACAAAAATTAACTCAAAATGTATCAAATACCTAACAAGCTAAAACTATACACTCTTAGAGGAAAACATAAGGGTAAATCTTAATGAAGTTGGATTGGGCAATGGTTTCTTAGATATGATACCAAAAGCATAAGCAACCAAAATAAAAACAGGTAAATTAGACTTTATCAAAATTAAAAAATTGGGGGCTAGCCTCGTGGCTGAGTGGTTAAGTTCACACGCTCTGCTTCTGTGGCCCAGGGTTTTGCAGGTTCGGATCCTAGGTGCGGACATGGCACCACTCATCAAGCCATGCTGAGGCAGCGTCCCACGTGCCACAACTAGAAGGACTCACAACTAAAAATACACAATTATGTACCGGGGGCTTTGGGAAGAAAAAGGAAAAATAAAATCTTTTAAAAAAAATTTAAAAGCTTTCTGCTTCAAAGGACATCATCAAGAAAGTGAAAAGAATGGGAGAAAATATTCATAAATCATATATCTGATAAGGGACTTGTATCCAGAATATATGTAAAGAACAGTTACAACTCAATAAAAAAAAGGAACAATAACCCAATTTAAAAAATGGGCAAAGGATTGAATAGATGTTTCTCCAAAGAAGATATGCAATTGATCAATAAGCACATGAAAAGATGCTCAACATCATTAGTCATCAGGAAATACAAATCAAAACTATAGTGAAATAGCATTTCACCCACTAGCATGACAATAGTCAAAAAGATAATAACAGATGTTAATGAGGATGTAGAGAAATTGCAACCCTCCATACACTGCTAGTGGGGACATAGAGTGGTACAACTATTTTGGAAAACAGTCTAGCATTTCCTCAAGAAGTTAAACATTGAGTTACCCATTTGATCCAGAGATTCTGCTCCTCAGTATGTACCCATGAGAAATGAGAATATGTACACACGTATTTATAGCAGAATTATTTCTAATAGCCAAAAGGTGAAAAAAAAAAACACCAATGTCCATCAACTTGATGGATAGACAAAATGTGGTATATCCACTGTAATGAAATATTTGGTCATAAAAAGGAATGAAGTAGTGATTCATGCTACAACATGGGTGAACCTTGAAAACATGTTCACCTATGTTCATGTTAAGTGAAAGAAGCCAGTCACAAAAGACCACATATTGTATAAGTGCACTTACATGAAATGTCCAGAATAAGCAAATCTATGGCGACAGAAAGTAGATTAGTAGCAGCATAATGATGAGGAGGGTGAAGGTTTTGGGGGTGATGGCTTAATGGTATGGGCTTTATTTTTGGGGTGATGTTCTAAAATTGATTGTGGTGATGGTACAACTCTGTGAATGTATTAGAAACCATTGAATTGTACACTTTGTATGAGTGGATTATATCAATAAAGCTATTGCCAAAAAAATTTTTTCAATCTTAGAGAACATATAAAATGAGAATATTAATTGCTTAACATACTGCCTAGCACATAGTATGTACTTAATAAATGGTAGCTGTTATTGAATACATACCACTTTGAATTTTACTTAGCAACATAAACAGATGGAACTGGCAGTACTGTGTAAGATGGTTTGATGATGGAAAAATAGTTGGGACGCTATTGTCATAGTTCAGGCATGATAATCGGATGTCAGCTAAGGTGATAGTAGTGGGCATGGAAAGGAGGTAATTTCTAGCTATAACAAAGTAAATAAGTAGGTAGTGACATTTTATAGGTAGAACATGAAAGTAAAATCTCTTGAGTTTGGTTACTGATTGTGATGGATTAAGGGTGACATATCTATCAGACCCTTATCAAGAGACAGAAACCACGCAGTAACAGGTGACACAAAAATTTCCACCTTAGTAGAAGAGTAATGGTAGTACCTGAAAGTCTAAATGCCTAGCTTCATGCTAAATGCTGAGGATTCTAAGATGGCTTCTGCCCTTAAAGTATTTACAGTTTAATAGAAGACTGACGTAAGCAAGAGCAATGTAATGGAGTTATATTTTTAAAGTAAGCAAATGAAGTGAAAAAAATTGTATTTTCAAAACTACATTGAAAATCTCTTAGGATAGCACTACATTAGATTCCAACATATCCTCCTCTCAACAGGTCTATTAGAGTTTGTTTTTCCTCCAGTATTCAAAACAAATCTTTGTTTATTTAGTTGATCACCAGATGAAATAGTTGGCTTGGGTTTTGGGGGCTGTGTTGTAGTCAATCAGATATTTATTGAGCATTTATTACTAGACTCTAGGGATATGCTTGTTCTCAAGGAGCTCACATTCTAGTGAGGGAGACAAACAGTAAACACAGAATCTCAGATGCTTTTAAGTGTTATAAAGAAAATTAAGTAGGGGAATGAGTGTGTATAACTGGTAGTGGTGGTGGTGGCAGTGGCAGCTACTAATGCTACAATGTTCAGGGAATACCTACCTCTCTGAGGAGATGGATGACATTTGAGATGATACATACAGTGAAGAACATAGTAGAAGGAACAACAAGTGCAAAGATCTGAGAATCTCTGGTGTATTTGGTCACAAGCTTGGTATGTTTGCACAGAAAGCCACTTTGACCAGAGTAGTGATTGAGAAGGAAGGTGAGGAGGGATGAGATCAGAGAGGTAGGCAGGGCCTAATAGACTATGACCAGGAGTTTGGACTTTATTCTGGTTCCAGTGGGAAGCTATTGGAGGAGTTTAATCAAGGGAATGACGTGACCTTTATTTATTCTTTAGAAAGATCACTCTAACTCAGGGTTTCTTAACCTTAGCACTATTGACGTTTTGGAGTGAGTAATTCTTTGTTATAGGGAGCTGTCCAGTGCACTGTAGAACATTTAGTAGCATCCCTGGCCTCTACCCATTAGATTCTTGTAACACTCTCCCCCCATGTTGTGACAACCAAAAATGTCTCCAGACATTGCCAAATGTCCCCTGGGGCACAAAATTACTGCTATAACTGTACAAAAAGTATATTTAAATACTAGACTCTGACACAATGGGATATTCACATTGGGAAAAGCATAATGACTCCTACTTTACATGAACATATGATGACCTTCATAGGTGTTTTGTTTTTGCTAAGTTTATGTGGTTGAATGCAGGGAAGTTAAATGCTCATGTGTTATGACTCCACTGTTAAATGTGCTACAGTGGACATCTATAAAATGTGTAGTTGGGCGCAAAAAGAGAGTAAGTCTATCCAAGGGAAGGTAAGGGAAAGGAGGAGGTCAGGAAAAGTTTCTTGAACCAGGAAGGAGATGGGCAATCTTTGAATTGAGTCTTTTTTATTTTAGTTATTTTATTGAGGTCTTATTGGTTTATAACACTGTGTAATTTCAGGTGTACATTATTATATATCAGTTTCTGTATAGATTGCATCATGCTTACCACCAGTAGTCTAGTTTTTATTCATCACCATATATATGTGCCCCTTTACCCCTTTTACTCACCCTTTCCCACCCTCTTCCCCTCCAGTAATGAGTTGAGTCTTAATAGATGAATAATTGTTCAAAGGTGGGAAGTACTTTCTAGGCAGAGGAAGCATGAGGAAAGGGCCTCTGATCCTGGAGGGCCTTGTATGTCAGGAAAGAAGGGCAAGTTGAAAGAATGAAGGGGGAAATCTAGTGGTAGTGTTTGAACAACAGACTTGGATATTTGGGCCAAAGCTCAGGAAAGTGGGCTGGAAATAGGAGGTGTGGAAAATAGCCGCTTATGGTGATAGTTAAGGCCATAACTAGAGAGGGAGAGAGGTGGGGATGAAATCACCAAGGGAGTAGTGTGAAGAGGGGACAGGCTTCTTAGGGAATGCTTAAATTCTGGAGGTCTCTAGGGAAGAATGTACTGAAAGGCCCCTTATTTGCCAGGTGGACAGACTGGCAGGAGCTGGGAAATGAATGCTGGGTACCCAGAGTGTTGTGCAGTTTTGTTTAAATTTGTTAGTGACCTTCCTCAAGTACCTTCCACTTCACTCCTGTTTTGGGGCCATGTATATCTTACTCTTCCCATTTAAAATTTAATTCACCCTATCCCACCCCCATGAGGAAGCTTTTGGGTGGAAAAGCATGCAGAGTAATAGATTAATGGTTCTCAAACTTTAGTGTGCCTCAGAACCACCACAGATTGCTGAGCTCCACCCCTAGAGCTTGATTCAGTAGGTCTAAGGTGGAGCCCAAGTATTTGCCTTTCTGAAAAGTTTCCAGGTGGTGTTGCTGCTGCCGGGCTCGGGACCACTGTAAACGGTAGCTAACAGGTTTTTGCTCGGGAATACAAATTTCTTAATGAGTTTAAGATATTGGTCTGGGCCCTTGAAATTGCTTCAAATGTTTAATGCTAGTATGAGGAGAGCCTAGAATCACCTAACTCCCTGTGGAGTGGTTTTGGTTAGTATATTTCAAGTTCCGACTATCCGACTAAATATTAATTCATTTCATAGGGGGCTAATAAAAGACACTGTCCTTGTCCTTATAAGATACCAGGGAGGACGGCATATTAGAGGCGGAGAGGCTGCACCTGGCCTCCCAGTCTCAGCCTTTCTCTGCCGCCCACCACTGAAGGGGCTCTGGAATTCCTTAGAACCGCCGCAACTTCCCAAGTGACGTGAGAGAGCCCAAACGGGATTGGAGCATGGTCCTTGAGACCGAAAAATGTGGTAAAACTGGCTGGTCCACCGAAGGGAGAGTCTTTTGCGGTAGGTGGAGCTGCGGGGCGGGGACGAAGGGAAAGCCTAGCTCGGGTCCTGCTGGCCGCCTGGGCCTGCCGGGCCCCGCCCCCTTCTGTCCAGGGACGTTCCCGGCTACGAAGGCAACCTAACGGGCTTGGGCGGTGGCCCCCGGCGCCCCGCCCTCTCTGAGCCCGCCCCCGGCTCCATCTTGCCGGAAACCTGGTTGGGCTGTGACGCTGCTCCCCGGGGTGAGGTGAGGAGCGGAGCCCCCTACCCTTCCCGCCCCTCGTCTCCCTGGGTCATGTCGCCCCGGTGCGCTCTGAGGCCGGACGTTCAGGAGATGGCGGGGCCTCGCGTGTGTCCTCGCGTTAGGGTGCGGTGGAGGGGCCTCTGGGCCTCCGGGTGGTGGGCGACTCGCTGTGCGCGTCTTGGGACCCGGGCAGCCCGGCGGGGGCGTTAGGACGGAGGCACGTTGGGATGGGGTAGGTGCAGCGGCCAGCCGGCCGGCTGGGATCATAGAAAATATGTTTGCTGATCCTCTATGCCCTTGGGCTGTCCGGAGATCTGAGGGAGCAGTGACGCCCCGCGCGGAGGCAGTTGGACTACAGGTGGAGGGAGAGGCCGGAGAATGGCTCTGCTGAAGCGACCTCAAGGAGGACTGAGTAGGGAAACCAGCGAGCAGCGCCGAAAGCTACGTCTGGATGATGACTAGACTTTCCGGTGACATAGCAAATTTAGGGGAAATTGGGAAATTTATTCTGTGCTTAGTGAACTGTTGGAGAGAATGCGTAAGCCTAAAATTGTACACTGGCTCAGGTTTATAACTCTTAGAAACTAGGAAATAGGATTCCGGATTTGATTCCTATTCTCTGAACAGCAGCAAACGTGCGGGTATCAGCCCATCCTGTGGGAATACTTCTTGTACAGAGGGAGATGATTGATGTCCACCGTAAGCTGACAGAAATGAGAAGTTGCACAATGTTTTTTAAAAAAATGTTTTCTTCTTCCCAAAGCCTCCCAGTACATGGCTGTATATTTTAGTTGTGGGTCCTTCTAATTGTGGCATGTGGGACCCTGCCTCAGCGTGGCCTGATGAGTGGTGCGAGGTCCATGCCTGGGATCTAAACCTGCGAAACCCTGAGTGAAGTTCCGGGGGGGAACTTAACTGCTGGGCCTTGGGGCTGTCCCCCTAACTCCGTAATTTCTGCCAGCTGTTAGGGAGCTGATCTGATAATCTGTCCTAATTAGATAATGAGTTACCACTCAGAGAAGGAGTTTTAAGCACCAGATAGGTAGGAAAGTAGAGAATTTTGGCCACTGGAAATTTAGGCCTCTTTTCAGTTCTCACCGTGGTGGCTGCCTACTCTGTCCAAGCAGAGGCTCTCTGTGCCTCTTGTTCTTTATCCAAGGACCCTGCTGACTGATTTAAGTGGTCCTTCCTAACCAAGAGACAGGTTTTAGAAAATTGTAGTATCTGCTTTGGCCGTCTTCAGTCACTTTTCCTGTTCCATATTTGTTTCATAAATTTGCAACAGTTGGCTTCTTGTGTTACTGGGCTTCTTGCCATCTTGATACTCCCCTAGTGAGACTCACCCTTTTAGTAACTGACTCACTGGGTGGAGATGGTTTGGAAAACCAAGGATGATTTTTTTAACGTTTAAAAAATCTTTTAAAAGCAGTCTTTTAAATCTTTTAAAAGAAAATAAAAGCTCTGGTTCACCAGTATAGTCTGTTGTTCCGTGGATAAAGTGAGTAATTTGTTGAGTCGCCCTGAGGTGTGTTTTGCTTTTGACAAAAACTTTTTTTTTTTGGCGTGAGGAAGACTGGCCCTGAGCCAACATCTGTTGCCAGTCTTCCTCTGTTTTGTATGTGGGATGCGGCCACAGCATGGCTTGATGAGCGGTGTGTAGGTCTGCACCCAGGATACCAACCGTGAACTGCTCCACTGCTGAAGTGGAGCCTGAGAACTTAACCACTACACCACTAGGCTGGCCCCTACAAAAACTTGTTTAATCTACCTTTTGAATTGATGATACGTGCACAATTCCAAAAGGTTCATTGAAAAGTATGTCTCCTCCTCATTATGCCCCAGCTCTCCTCCCTGGAGGGAGCCACTGTTTCATACTTCCTTGAGTATATTTTCAGGGATATTCTCTACATATACAAGGAAATAAATGTATTTTTTACGTGTATGGTTGCAAATGATCTATGCAGTTTTTCACCTTACTTTTTTTTACTCTTAGTGATTTAGAGATGGTTTCACATATGAGTAAAAGAAGGGCTGGCACCTGAGCTAACAACTGTTGCCAATCTTTTCTTTTCTTCTTTTCTCCCCAAATCCCTCCAGTACATAGTTGTATACTTTAGTTGTGGGTCCTTCTAGTTGTGGCATATGGGACGCCACCTCAGCATAGCCTGATGAGTGTTGCTATCTCTGCGCCCAGGATCCAAACCAGCGAAACCCTGGGCCACCAAAGCAGAGCACAGGAACTTAACCACTCGGGCACAGGGCCACCCCCAAGATGCTCATTTTTAATAGCTGCATAACATTTCATTGTATGGCTATCCATAATCTATTTCACCTGTCCCTTATCGATGGACTTTTAGGTTGTTTTTAACCTTTTTCTATTACAAATAGTGCTGCAATGAATAGCCTTGTACAGACATAATTTTGCATTTGTGCAAGTATTTCTGTAAGGTACATCCCTGAAAATGGAATTATGTTCCAGTCCTTTATATAATTACATTCTTCAAAATGCACTCACATTCACTTTCTTAAAATTGCTTTAAGTTTTCTCATATACAGAGAATATTTACTTCATTTTCATTCTGTTTTGAAACTCTTGTTGACATAATTCTTCTAGGCCCTTAAAGGTAAGATTTAATATAGTAGCTAAAGAATGTAGAAGTAGGACTTTGTCACTAAACAATTCCTGAGATTTAGAAATTTAAATTGCTTATGTAGCCTTTGGTACTGTAATTACTTGTTGCCTTTAAAATTATTCTTAATTTCTCTCATGAATTATTTTCAGATTTTTTTCCCTTTCTTTTGACCCCAGCCTCTTTTGCTGTTGGACCATCTGACTGTTCTTAGGTACTCTTGTCCTTCCTTTACTCCTTACACCAACCAGGTTTAGAAAAGAAGAAAGCGAAAGCGATATAGCCTGTTTCTGTTTTTACATCCATGACTTTGGATCCCAAATGATTATTTTAGAACTGACTGGAACAGTTTTCTTATTATTATCTTTCTTATAAACTTATAACTTTGACTCAATATATGCCCATTCATTTTCAGTTTAGCAAGTTTTTAGCTTCTATCCTTTGATTATGTCATAGGGACACTAAAAGAACTTAACTTTATCATCTCATTTTCCTATACGTACTCAAAAGGCAGGATGCTTTTCCCCCTGTACCTAGGACAGTGCTTAATACATAATGGGTTTTCATAAATGTTGAATTGGATTTGTTTGAGGTCTTGATATAAAAGATATACAAATCATTTACAGCTGTTTTGGGGAGATGAGCCAAAACATTTATTGAAAAATTTAGCAAATTATATGGTAGATCCAGAGATGCCAAAATATTTTGATACTAAAATATGATTCACGGACCAGCGTTATTAGCGTCTCCTGTAAGCTTAGTTAGAAATGCGGAATCTCAGGCCCCATCTCAGAACTACTGAATGAGTCTGCATTTTAACAAGATCCCCAGGTGATTAACATGCATATTAAAGTTTCAGAGGTACTCTTTTGTCTAGTACATTGTTCAAAAGAGGGAGAGAGAAGATTTGAGCTGAATAGGTTGGGAGGGGTGAGTGAGCTCAGGCTTGAGGACCAACTCAGTTAATGATAGCAGTGGCGGAAGCAAAGGCATGTTGGGAATGGTTCAGAGATAGAGATTTTGCATTGGAGGTTAGGTATTGGTAAGAGATAAATTGAATAGATAAATTGGAGCCAGTACTAAGGAAACCTGAATGTCGGGCTGATGAATTTTCATTTGATATTCCAGCAGTAGTCACTGAGGAGTTTTGACCTAAAGAGTAATGTGTTGAAAGAGCAGCATTTTAGGAAAGTTTATCTAATGATGGTGTCCAAGAAAACTGAAAGTGTGAGAGCATAAGCAAGGATATGAATAGAGAAGTAATTTTAGTAAAATAGGCATCAAGTAATGACAGCCTGATCTAAGGGGTATGGCCATGAGAATTGAAATGACAGGAAGGAGAGGCATTTCAAAGGAAGAAAAGAAAAATACTGGGTTACTTAACTATACTGGAGTAATAGTAACTGAAATTGTGGTAAATACCCTGCCCCTTCTTTTTCTGTTTTGATGACCATCTTACAGTTCTGTCCCACCTTTTGCTTACACCTGACATTCTTCTTCTACTTCCTTGTCAATGTGTCCAGCACCTTAAAACCTGGTTTAAACTTTTGGTAGTTTCTTTACTTTCCGGACTCAGTACAGTGTTTTATGGCAGATGCTAAACAAAAGATTGTTGACTTTATATAGATATATTAGCCAGGTATATTACATTTGATCACTAGTAGTCTTTTAGATTTGATAAAGCTATAGAAGAGTATTCTTTTGAGCGTTTTTGTCTCTTGTTTATTTGCATTTGCTTTAGCTTAGTAGTGTTTTCTTCAAATGCAAAAGGCATATATCTACAGGTAGATTTGTTTGTGGTTTTTTGGTTCACCCTAGCTCCATTTGTTTTATATGAGCAGTCTTTTAAAAAAAAAAAAAAAAACTTTTTAAGTTTAAACATGCAAAAGTGGACAGAAGAGTGTGATGAATCCCTATGTACTCATCACCCAGGGTAAACGAGTATCAACTCATGACTGATCTAGTTTCAACTATACTCCCACACAACCCCTTCATGTTATTTTGAAGTGATTCCCAGCCATCATATCATTTTATCTGTAAATATTCAGTGTGTAGCTCTAAAAGATCATGGTTCTTTATGAAAATCACAATACCATTATTACACCTAAAAATATAATAATTTCTTAACATCACCAGATGTCCAGGTGATTGTTTGCAAAATCTGGTGCAGACTGTGGTTCCCAAAAGATATTTCCAGTGTTATGTTTGCTGATCAGAATACTATCAAATCTTCATCACTATGCATTATCACAGAATAGATAATCAATGTGTGAGTGCCTCTTTAATCCCAGGTAAACTGTACTATACTACCATACTTTCTTTTCCTGTCAATCAGAGAACGTACACAAATTTAAAAATTAGTCTAAGACTATTAAAATTGGGAATGCATTAGCAAATATTGGTAATATATGTAGAGTGGTATCTGTACAAGGCTATTCATAGCAGCACTGTTTTTAAGAGTAATGTCTTTAAAACACAGTAATTTGACCACACATTCATAGTGGGATATATTCCAGTATAATAATCTGAATGTTTGTGTCCCCCCCCCAAATTCATGTGTGAAATCCTAACCCCCAAAGATGATATTATTAGGAGGTGGGGCCTTTGGGAAGTGCTAAGGTCATGAAGGCAGAGCCCTCATGAATGGGATTAGTGCCTTATAAAAGAGGCTCCAGAGGGATTCCTTCCCCTTCTGCTGTGTGAGGACGCAGGGAGAAGGCACCAGCTATGAACCAGGAAGAGGGCCCTCACCAGAAAATTTGACTATGCTAGTACCTGGTCTTGGACATCCTAGCCTCCAGAACTATGAGCAATGAATTTGTTGTTTATAAGCCACCCAGTTTATGAAATACTGTTATAGTAGCCCTTATGGACTAAGACACCCAGGGACCAAAAACAAATTGCAAAAAAGGATTTTTAATTGTTTTTTAGTAAATGTGTTGTTAGTAACAATATGGGTATTTGTACTAATTTCCTATGGCTGCTGTAACAAATTATCACAAACTTGAAGGCTTAAAACAACACAGGTTTATTCTTCCAGAGTTCTGGAGGCCATAAATCCAAAATCAGCATCACTGGGCTAAAATCAAGGTTTTGCCAGGGTTGTACTCTCCCAGGAGGCTCTGGGGGAGCAGCTGTCCCTTGCCTCTTCCAGTTTCTGGTGGCTCCCAGCATTCTCCAATATCTGTCTCCATGGCCACATTACTTTCTTCTCTTTACTAAATCCCCCTCTGCCTCCCCTTTATAAGGATACATAATGTGACTGCATTTAGGACTCACCTGGATAAGATAATCTCCCCAGTTCAAGATCCTTAACTTAAGCACATTATTTTTGCAAGATAAGGTAATATTCACAGGTTCCAGGGATTAGGATATCTATTGGGAGGCCATTATTCAGCCTACTAGAGTATTACTATTCTGAAACTCAGAGTAGAATAAAGCAGGTGGTTGTGTTAAGGCATTAGGAAGTAAGAAGTTCAGTGTAAGGGAAAATATACATAAATATAAAATCAAATCAGTTAAATAAAAAAAACTTGTAATCCTAATTTTGAATTGGAAATATCAGTATGAATGTTTTCTTTGGAGAAAAAAAAAAGTATTACTAGCCCTGTTTCACACTGAAAAGGCCTAGAAGCAATGATCAATTAGTAGTAGTGAGCACCCCTATTACCCAAGTTGTAATTTTTAAAACATTTATCATTTCCCAAGAAAAGTGAAGAAGGCTCCTTCTTCAGAGAGTAGACTGATTCCAGGTCTGGGGCAAGAAAAGTACAGGATAAGCCTGGAATATCTTGTCCTATAAAATGGCAGGGAAACTATCCAAGAGATCTGAAGTTGTGTCAAAACAACTCATTAGGCAATGTAAAGAGCCTTCTCTTGGCCAAAGATGGGAGAAATTGAGCAATAATAAGAAGAATAAGTGGATTGAAATATATCAAATATGTTTACATCTTTGAATTAAAATTGATAAAAAAATTAGTCATCTTGTATGCTATGGAACCAACTCATTTTGAAAACTGGAAAGGAAAAGAAAAAAAAGCAAATATCATGTCTTTCCTATATAGACTATTTCAGGAAAACCGTATAGTTGATAAGGGGAAATTTCTCAAGAAGTATTCCAGATAATGAAGAATGATAGAATTAGATCTAGGCATCAATCATCAGCCACAAAAAAGAGTGACAGCTGGTCATTATGTGTTTCCTGATGGAAGTACAGAAAACACCTGTTGAGTATTCTTGCCAGAAAAATTAACCTGAATATGACCAAGCTTCTAGATCTGACTACTAATTTATAGGAAATAACTGTTAAAGAATATTATGGAGATTCAGTCAGCAAAATCTAGATGTGAGAGATTTCAGAACAAACTGCCTAGTTTCTTCAACAAACTGTAAGGAAAAAGGAGAAGGGAGGCTTATCGATTAAAAGAGACCTCCAAGAGACACGTCAATTGATTAGAATATGTGGACCTTATTTGTATACTGATTTGAACAAACAAACTATAAAAAATATTTTGAGACAGTTGGGGAAATTTGAACATTGACTGTATATTTGATGATACTAGGAAATTGTTAAATTTTTAAGGTACGATTTGGTAAATGGCTATGGTTTAAAAGAGTCCTTGTCTTTTTACATATACTGTATTGAAGTTCTTATGAGTAAAAGGATATGATGTCTGGGGATTTGCTTTAAGATTATCTAGGAAAGGGTAGTTGTTGGGGTACAAATGAAATAGGATTAATCATGATTTGATAATTGTTGAAACTGAACATGAAGGTTACGTGGACATTCATTATATTAGGTTGAAACAAGAATTTTTTTTGTATGTTAAAAACAGTTGAATCTCAGTAATGCTGTGTAGTTCAAGCTAATACTGTTCTCTCTACTTTTAAATGTTTGAAATTTTCTATAATAAATTAAACAAATATAAAAAACAAATATTTAAAAGATAATTGGAAATTTTAACACTGACACATTGATGATATTATGATTATATTTTTAAAACAGCCCTGTTAATTAAAAAAAAGTTATGTTTTTAGTGATATGTACTTAAGCATATATAGGTTAAAATGATAGATTGTCTAGTGTTTGCTTCAGAATAACCAGTGAAGTGATGGGGAGTGAGTGAGAGTATTGAAAAAACAAGACTGGCCATGAATTGGTAACTACTGCGGCTGGGTGATGAGTCCATGGAGTTTCTTATACTGTTATCTTTACTTTTGAATAAGTTTGAAATTCTCCATAATCAAAAGTTTATACAAAGAAAGAAAGCCAGGGTTTAATCCAGGTATATATGACTACAGATTGTTAACTCTTAACCATTATATCATTGTTACCTATGATATGGTTGTATCACCATGTAAGGAGATTTCTATGGCACCTAGGAAGCATTTATTTTAATATTTATAGATTCATTTTAATGTTACCTTGTCTTTGTGGAAGAAACTGTTGCAGGTTTTCCATTTATGGAAGTGATATATAGCAAACTTTTAAAATAGATTTAAGTGAAAAATTAATTGACTTGAAGAAAAATATTCCATAAATAATAGTACCAGTAGTATTCAGATATGACAAAAATTGTGTGGTATGAGGAAAATGAATTACCGCACTATACTGCCTCCATTGGTACGAATAGTGAAATGAAGAAACATAGTATAAGCTTTGCTTATACCCCTAATATCTATATTTGAATGCCTGTCACTCTTGAAAGGTGTATTTTGTATAGAACTCCATGATAATATATATCTTCAGAGGCTTTAACCCTTATAAGAAATTACAGAAGACATTTTTTATTTTTGTTACAGAATGTCATACCCAGGGTATCCCCCTACAGGCTACCCACCTTTCCCAGGATATCCTGTAAGTATTGCCACTTATAATACTAAAATAGCTCATATCCTTGGAATAGGTGTTGTGTAGGACTAGCCCATGACAGATCTTACAGATATGATACAGCAGGGGTCATAAACTCAAATGCCCGGAGATCCTGAGTAGAATAAGTAACTGAAGGCAGTTGTTGTGGGGAACTAGAGGGCATTTGCCTTACCCATGGAAAGCCAGCAGCTACTCAGCTGTAGCCTGATGTGGCCATGCCAGGAGGCCAACCAAAGTTGCTAGATATTCCATTTCTTCAGGTAAAGCCAGAACTGTGGATTTTATGTGATATTGCCCCAATTTTTTAAATTGGGAAATTAATTTTTAAAATGTTAAATGCAGGCCAGCTCCAGTGGCCTAGTGGTTAAGTTCAGGGCGCACTGCTTTGGTGTCCCGGGTTCAGTTCCCCAGCACAGACCTACACTGCTCTGTTAGTGGCCATGCTGTGCTGGTGGCCCACATACTAAAAAATAGAAGAAGATTGGTACAGAAGTTAGCTCAGGGTGAATCTTCCTCAGCAAAAAACTAAAAATAAATAAAATGTTAAATGCTGTATGAGCCAATAAAACATATATGTGAGCTAAATCCATCTCATGAGTCACTGTTTTTTAATCTTTGTGTTAGCACGTTTAAAATAATTAAGAAGGACTTGATTCAGAGATAACAAGTTGTAGCGGATTTGTAGTTTGAATATTTTTAGTATTTGGAGTGCATTTTATAAATGTGCTACCAAGTTCTGCCTTGTTGATGTCTATCTGAGGACTAAACTCACAGCTGAAGCATAAGTGAGAATTATGCATTTCAATTTTATATTCATAAGTATGTAGGGCATCTTTCTAACTCAGTGAGAATAGAAAGAGGGGCCTATATAGATTAATGGTAATGTGTGTATCCTATGTGAAGTGAATATGTAGCTCTCCTGAATTTATCATAGGAGAGATGAGAGTTATGAATATGTTCCCAGGTCCCTATGTACTAACGGGATTCTGGCAATCATTTCAGTCAGTGTAAGCTAATTGCTGAAATACAACTCCAACATCCCAATGACTTAACACAATAAAAACTCATTTCTTGCTTACTTTAGTCTCCTGGAAGTCAGTGGCAGGGGCGGGGGTTGGGGAGTGGGCAGTCGGCAAAGCGGCTTTATTCCATGTAGTCAGGTTCCAGGCTCCTTCTGTGTATTGGCTCTACCATCCTCTAGTGCCTTGGAGTCGTCCACTGGATCCTGTGCTTCTGACTGGCAGATGAAGGAAGAGAGAGGGTAGAGGACTGGGCAGGAGGTGTTTAAGGGCCAGGCTGGAAGTGATTTACGTTTCTTCTGTCCACATTCATTCACCAGTATTCAGTCATGTGGTCCTACCTAACTGCAAGGGGATCTGGGAAATGTACTCTAGCTTTGTGGCCAGGGAAGAAAGTTCAGTGAACAAGTGACAGTTTCTGCCACACTTAGACATAGTTCTGAACTGAGGTCCAAAATATCACACCCCATGTGTGACACAGGTCACCTTTTTTTTTCCCAACTATGCAAAGATCCAGGTGTGTTGCAAGAGAGCCATGAATTCCTCTCTTTAGGGTAGGGAGGCGGGTCTTTCTCATGTTTCCAGGTGCTAGGAAAGTGAAGGAACTAATGAGCTTTGTGAGTTGTTCCTGAAGCCTTGAGGTTTGGAAAGAGCCTGGGTCTTACTCCTGAGTAGAGAAACAGACCCCTCTTGCCTGACACAGGTAGAATTAAATTTAACTGAGTTCTGACAAACTTGTGTCCTGACAAGCTAGTACTGTATACTTGTAAACTGGTATAAGATACCAAGACTTCTAATGAGACTTTTAATATGTAAAAGAACAAGTTAGACCTTAACCGTTGCCTCTGTTCCTTTTTTTAGACGGCTCATATTCCTCTATGATCATTTGAAAATTTTTCTGGTTTTTCAGCCTGCAGGTCAGGAGTCATCTTTTCCCCCTCCGGGTCAGTATCCTTATTCTAGTGGCTTTCCTCCAGTGGGAGGAGGTGCCTACCCACCAGCACCAAGTGGTGGCTACCCAGGATCTGGAGGCTACCCTGCCCCTGGAGGTTATCCAGCCCCTGGAGGCTATCCTGGTGCTCCACAGCCAGGGGGAGCTCCATCCTATCCCGCAGGTGAGTTATGGGTTGTGGTCAGTCGTGGTTTGGAATTGCTGTAGCACTTTTTCCTTCTCAGCTTTATTCTCATCATTCCTGCTTGTTTTGTGTGAGGTCAGAGTTGCTCTTAGCCTATTCTCTCCCTTAGATAGTAAGGACTAGCTGGCGAGATAGAAGCATAAAGGTTCTCAGGGGGCGTGAAAGGTGGGAGCAGTCTCAAAAATTCTGTTGTGAAAGGAATTGGAATAAATCTTATGGTAATAAAGAACCAATATATAAAACTTTGCTTGATTATTTGTAATCTTAAGAACTGACTAAGACACATTTCAATTAGCATGATTGTGACCTTTAGGACAGCTTTCTCCGAAGGTTAAAAAAAAAAAATTACCACTTTTGTATTGTACGTTAGTAAGGCAGATGAATGAAGTAAAAAAATTTCAATTTCTTTTTTAATGGGGAAGGAATTGGTGAGAAGTTGAATTTAGATGAAAAGGGACAGCTATTATAGCATTAATAGCATATTTTTTTACACTGTTAATAGTAGATAATTTTCTAAAGTTTTCTCTTCAGTCATGAGAACTGTCACTATAGTTTGTTTATTCTTTTCTCTAGTTCCTCCAGGCCAAGGGTTTGGAGCTCCACCAGGTGGAGCAGGCTTTTCTGGCTATCCACAGCCGTCCTCACAGTCTTATGGTGGTGGCCCAGCACAGGTCCCCCTACCTGGTAGGTACCAGCTGTCCAGAGAAAAGCAATCGCAAATTATTTTGAATTTTTCACTTGTCATTAAGACAACTTAGTTTATGTTTGGGATAGTCTTCCGTAAACGTTTATACTAAGTACTTCTATAAGTAATTTTAAATACGTGAATGGTTTCATGAAATGTATTAATTTTATGGAAAAGTTTAATCAGTAAGTTGGAAATAAGGACCCGCTTTTTCAATGAAAAAAGGAAAAATCTGTCCCAAAGCCATAAAGCAAAACCTTCAGGAGCTTCTCTGTTCATTTCTGTACCAGAAATAAAACAACCCCCAGAACTGTATCCTGATATCCTTTCCAGATGGAATCAGAATTTAATCTGGTACAAGTGTTTAAATTAAAAAGAGGTATTATTCGTTAGGAAATTATGTAGGACATGGATATTTAAAAGATTCTTAAGACCAAAGTTGGTTTTAGATCCAGTAAATTATATTGAAAAATTACCCTAGTGATAATATAGTGTGAATATTCTCATATGTTTCCATATTCATAATAATCAATGCTGTTTTGAAAAATTAAATCATATAAGACCTGTTTGTATTTTTTTTAACACGTAGGTGGCTTTCCTGGAGGACAGATACCTTCTCAGTATCCTGGAGGTCAAGCTCCTTACCCTAGTCAGGTATTTTTGCTCCTACCTTTTAAATTTAGTCTGGGTAACTGGATAATGCCAAGAAGGGCACCACTCCTTTGCTGCCGTTAGAGGTTTCCATGAAGCAGAGGAGATGGTCTATAATAGTCACTTAAGAATTTAATCTTTGCTTCTGAAAGACTCCATGCTATCTTTGGTCCATCTGCTTTAAGTAGTGTCCTGATGACTTTTATCAGAGAAGCATAGGTCCCTTCTTGAGGATGATGATCTCATAACTTTTTCATAGAGATTCACTTGGGTTCTTGGCATTGGTTTTAGTTCTTTTTCCTCTTCCTTTGTTGCCAGTTATAACTATGAGCTTGGGTGACTGAGTGATTGGTATTTCCAGCAGTGTTTTATGAAGTGAAGTTTCATTTTCTATTTTTACCTTTATAACTTTCCACTCTTCTTTCAGATCAATACAGAATCCTTTCCTTCTTATCCTGTTTTCTCTCCTGTTTTTTTGGATTATAGCAGTGAAGTGAGTAAGGTTTTCTAATGTTCACTAATCACTAGGTCCCCTATATGTGTTTTCATTTGTTTCTGATTTCTCCTGTATTTGTCTTTCACCACTTCCTTGAGGGCTCAACTGTGTCTGTTTTATCTTTATGTCTGTGTAGTGCTTGGCACAGCTTTAAACGTGGTAGCCAATTAATGTCCATCAAATTAATTTCTCAATGGCCCTAGAAAGTCTCCCATTTATCAAATCTTTGCCCCATCTCTGTATGGCTCCTTATTTTAATATTAAGTTTTATTCTTTAATTGCCTTGTTAATTCTGTTATATTCTGTGCAAGTTACTAGGAACATAAGCAGTATACTTTCATGCTTATCTTTATCTTGATTTTCTCATTTATTTCCATACTGTCTATTCATAAAGATCTAGCATTTTCAAGTTTCTTTTAGGCTTGGATGGAAGAGGGATTACAGTCTTGGAAGAGAAACACCTTAGCCATTTTTTGGCTTATTTCCCTCATTTGATGAATTTGAGCTCCAGAGAGATTAAGAAACTTGTTCAGGGTCCCACAACTAGTGAAAGACAAAGCTGAAACTAGATCCTACGTCTTCTGACCCCCAGACCTGTGTCTCTGTTATACAATGCTTCTTTGCAGATACAGTAAACAATATTCCTCCAAAGCACATAGTAAATTGCTTTCAATCCTCTTTTTTATTGTTGAAGTTGATTTTTAATTATGTTATAAATCTGTGGCTATTTTAATCATTTGTTAAGAGAATTTTGATTTTAGTTTAAGCATGCATATAATTTGAGACATCATTTTATGGCTGAATATAAAAGATTTTTAAACATAAAACACTAAAAGTAAAACACACATACAGTGCAACTTCTTTTGTGTAACAATTACCACCTTAAGATAGAACTAAAACCAGTAGGGGGAAGTTAACAGAGTGTTAGATTTTGAAAGGGGTTTTAGATGGAAGTGGAGGAATAGGCTCCCTTGTGAGGAGTAAGCTCCCTGTCACTGGAAACCCTCTGGTAGAGGCTGGTTGTGCATGTATGTGTCAAGGAAGATGTAAAGAAAATTTGTGTCTTGGTTGGGCAAGTGGGCCAGGTGACCTCTCCTGGTTGAGCCAATTCTAGTTCTATGGCAAATTTTCAAGAGGAAAGTTGGAATCAAGTGGGTGTCAAAGGATGGAACTTTTGGTGGCAGGTAGTGTGGGCTTTACTGTGCTGAGAAATCTCCCCTAGTTAGAGTTTTGACCTCAAGAATGTGGACCCTGATTTCTTTGAATTCAGTATAATGCCTGGAGGATGATAGTATTCTTGATGAAGATTCACTTCAAACTCAGACTTTTAACAAAGAACAAAACAAAACGATTTTCCCCTACAGATGAAAAATGGGGGGCCTGCTGCATGGCTGAGTGGTTAAGTTTGCCCGCTCTGCTTTGGCAGCCCGGGGTTTCGCCAATTCAGATCCTGGGCGCAGACCTGGCACCGCTCATCAAGCCAGGGTGAGGGGCATCCCACATGCCACAACTAGAGGCTCTCACAACTAGAATCTACAACTGTGTACTGGGGGGCTTTGGGGAGAAGAAGAAAAGAAAAAGATAAAAAAGAAAAGTGGAATAGGTTTGTTTTTTAGGAAAGAAAAGGATGACAGAAAATGAGAATCATCAAACAGTACATGATGAGGGTTAGTTTCTCTTACTATCTAGTTCAGTGTATTATAAACAAAGGTTTATGCCCTGCTTAGATTTTAGCGACAGTGGTTATATCAAAGGAAACTTTCTTAGTTTCTCACTACAGTAAGGCTCATGTAAAGACAGTATGTTGAAAATATTTTTATTCTTGAATGTTTGCTACAAGTAGAATAATTTTAGTTTTTCCTTAAAACCGTATACAAATATTTCTTGTTAGTTCTCTGCTTACATTTCTAGCTTAGAAACTAGCAAAGGATAGTTGTTAAGGCTTATTGGGGGCCGGCCGGGTGGCATAGTGGTTAAGTTCGCATGTTCCACTTTTCAGCGGCCCAGGGTTCACCAGTTTGGATCCCGGGTGCGGACATGGCACCGCTTGGCAAGCCATGCTGTGGTAGCCATCCCACATATAAAGTAGAGGAAGATGGGCATGGATGTTAGCTCAGGGCCAGTCTTCCTCAGCAAAAAGAGGAGGATTGGCAGTAGTTAGCTCAGGGCTAATCTTCCTCAAAAAAAAAAAAAAATAAAGAGAAATGGTAAAAAATGAAAAAGAAAGGCTTATTGGTAGAAGAAAATGTTAGCATAAGAGTATAGATGAGTGGGAGGAATTGTTGATCATAAAACTGTTTGCTGGAAGGTGGTCCCGCCCCCTTTTCCCCATTTACTTCGACCTCACAGGTGCTGGCATATTGCTATATTCAATGTGTGTAACTCTAGGACAGTTTCAGTTGCCTGAAAAGCAGTTGCATCTTTTTTTTCCCTTGAGGAAGATTAGCCCTGAGCTAACATCCACTGCCAATCCTCCTCTTTTTGCTGAGGAAGATTGGCCCTTAGCTAATATCTATGCCTATCTTTATCTATTTTATATGTGTGTGTCGGTCCGCACCCAAGATCCAAACTGGCAAACCCCGGGCTGCTGAAGCAGAGCATGTGTGAACTTAACTGCTATGCCACCAGGCTGGCCCCTGAATCATTTTATATTTTGAAATGATTTTGATTGCATGTTTAAATGATATTATAGAGATACTGGGTTAAATAAAACATATTACTAAAATTAAATTTTTGAAAAATGTAGTGAGATATCATCTTGCTTCATTTCATCCCTCTTACGCCCTGATTTGAATATTTTAGGAAAATTATTAAATTGTTTCGTAGCTTTGTAATTTTAAATTTTTTTAACTTTTAATTTTGAAATAATTTCAGACTTAGAAAAACGTTGGAAAAATTGTACATAGAATTCCTGTACCCTTTACTCGGATTCTCCAAATGTTAACTTCTTATATAAACACAATACAATGATCAAAATCAGGAAATAACATTGATATGCTATTACCCAACCTGTAGACCTTATTCAGACTTCACCAGTTGTCCCAGTATTGTCTTTCTCTGGTTCAGGATCAAATCCAGGATGAAACATTACATTTATTGTCATGTCTCTTAAGTTTTCTTTAATATGAAATAATTCTTCAGTCTTTGTCATTCATGACCTTGACACTTTTGAAGAGTACCACCAGTTATTTTGTAGAATATTCCTTAGTTTGGGTCTTATATTTTCTCATGAATTTGGGTCTTATATTTTCTCATGAATTTGGGTTATGACATTTGGCAGGAATACCACAGAATTAATGTAGTGTCCCCAGTGCATCTTAACAGGAGGGACTTATTGTTGACTTATTCCATTTCTAGTGATAATTGGTTCTGATCACTTGTTTAAGATGGTGTCTGCCAGGCTTTTGCTTTCTGGTTTATTTTCTTACAAAATCAATGGATATTGTACCTCCTGGAATCTCTAATCATCATTTTCATTTTGTGCTTTTCTTATTTTAAACTGTTTTATTTCATGTTTAATAATCAGGGCCCATAGAGGAAATGAAGAGCTATTACCAAAATTGTATTGCTTGTTCGGAACTTCATTGGGCAACTCATATTCTACTTCACTAAAGCCATTATGATAGTCTTTAAATCAAACACTGACTCATCTTCACTATCCAGGGATCAATCTTTTTTTTTCTCCTATTTTACCAAGAAGGAGCCCAAGGCATAGGAAGATTGTGACTAATTTCACAAGCTTGACTATCTTATCTCCTGAAAGTTTGGTGTTTGGTTGTCTATCAACAGGAGGGAGATAGGTCTTTTCTGCCTGTTCCAGAATGAACCCTGATAATAAAATGTTCATATTCTTGTCCTAAAACCCAAACACTGGCTTCCTTGCCTAAGAGTGATAACTGGGGAAATCTTAAGTTGTCTTCTTGTCAGCAGGGAATCCTGATTTGGATTTTTTTTAAATTTGTATTTCTTTTATTAAAGAAGTTGAACATCTTTTTCATATTATTTCTTTTTTTCTCCAGTTTTATTGAGATATAATTGACGTATAACATTGTATTAGTTTTAAGTATTCAACATGATGATTTGACACATGTATATATTGTGAAAAGATTACCACAAGAACTGACTTGGATTTTATGCCTCTTGTCCTCAGGCTGCTGCGATGACTCAGGGCTCTCAAGGAACAATCCGACCAGCTGCCAACTTCGATGCCATGAGAGATGCAGAAATTCTTCGTAAAGCAATGAAGGGTTTTGGTAAGGGAAACAAATTTTTGTCTTATTTATAATAAGTTCAAGTGATTGAATCTAAAATAAAAAAAATAAGCTTTATATTGTAAACCAAGTTTATTTGAGAGCCTGTATGCACGTACCTCAGTTTAATCTGGCACCAGGTACCTTGTAAGCATCCAAGAGATGTCCTCAAGGCGAACCCAGCACAGACTTCATCCTTACTTAAACATGTATGGTTCTTTCAGGGACAGACGAGCAGGCAATTGTGGACATTGTAGCCAACCGTTCCAACGATCAAAGGCAAAAAATTAAAGCAGCTTTTAAGACCATGTATGGCAAGGTATGTTTGTTTGTTTTCTTTTTCTTTGCTGGGGTCAGCATGAACAGTGGCCTGTAGTCCCTGCATTCTTGTCAGGTTGGATACTATCTTTTTATTAGTACTGGTAGTACAAAGTAGAGACAACTAGACTTGAGAGACTCCAAGGGAGGTGTATTCACTATTTATTTCTCATAAGAGCCTTTCTAATTCTAGAGTAGTCTTTGATCTCATAGTCATACCTTATACTATATCTGGTATGTGATAGATGTTCAGTAGAAAATAGATTATGACCACAATCATGATCAGTACCTCGGTTCTCAATCTTCTTCTTACAGTGGGATTCAAGGACTTATTATATAGCCCCTGCTTATTCTTGGTCCTTGGCATCATCTCCCACTACTCTCCCTGCCTCTAAACATATCCTATATTAGAATTGTATGCAACTTCTTGCCATTCCCTGCACACACCATGATCTTTTATATTTCTGTGCTTGGTTTATGTTGTTCTCTTAGCGTAGAACACTTTTCCCTCTTTTTCTGCGTGGGATGCAACTTCTCCAGGTTTTGGCTTAAATAGCTGCTCTGTGAAGTTTCTCTCATTGCTCTGGGCAGAATTTAGCTGCTGTTTCCACTGTGGTCCCGTAGCACTTTGTAAAACCTCCGCTATAACTAATCTCACTGGCCGCCTCCGGAAACTGAGCTCCTCTCATGCAAACCATGTCATATTCATCTTTGTATTTATAGCACCAAGTATAGGAACAATAACAATAGCCACGTGTAATGTTTGTTGAATGGATGATCAGGACTAAATCCAGCAAGATTCCATGGCTAAAAAGTACTTCTCAGATATAAAGGGAAAAGCTGAGTAGCATTGGTTTGCCATTTAGATAGGAATCCCCAAAATTTCCTAACATCATCTGGATCCAGTTTACTTTTCTCCGAGTGGGAGTAGAGATCCCTCAGTTGGTCCCAGCTTGCCTATTCTACTCTGCTTTTCCCTCTCCGCCTAGCGTGGATCCACTTCTTTAACCTTAAGGCTGATTAAGCAACACAAACTCTAGATTTCCCATGACTCACTCTCTCCCCAAAATATTTACCATATTATGAATTTCTTTAGTTCATATATAGTCTGTGCTATACTGTCCTGCATTTTCTCATATATTGCTTTAGAATTAAAACTAAATTCACAGCCTATTTTCCTTACCCTGAGCCACGTTTTCTCTTGACTTCCTAATAATTAATAAAAATACTATTCTTCTAGCCTAGGGTGGAGTCTTCTTTGATTCCACATTCTTCTTTATCAGTCAGTCAGTTAGTATTTACTCAGTGCTTACTGTATACCACGCACTGCTTTGTCCTAGCAATTGATTATTGACTATGTCTTGTTGATCTAATCTGTAAAAGGGCTCTTTAAAAATGTGTCTTCTATCTCCTTTTTTTCTTTCCATTTCCATTGCCACCACTCAAGTTCAAGCCTTTATTACTTCTTACCTAAATATTTCAGTAGCCTAAATGTTCTCATGTGTACCCTCTTTGTCATCATGGTCCATACTGCCTACTGTTGCTACATCGATGTCATTTTCTTGCATAAAAGTTTCCAGTAACTCCTCCTAGCATGTAAAATCAAATCTACATTCTTTAGCTTGGTATTCAGGGTAACAGTCCAAGCATATAGTTACAACTTAGTTTTACTAATCTGTGAAAACATTCCCACCTAACAAAATTGGTTATCTTACTGTACCATTGAACAAGATTCTCTCATTCTTGTCTCTATACTAGTGATTCTCAACCATAGCTGAACATCATAATCTCCTTTAGAACTTAAAATCACGTGCAGAATCTTAGTATTTGTCCTTGACATGATATTTTTTTTCTTTTCTTTTTTTCTTCTTAAGATTTTATTTTTTCCCTTTTTCTCCCAAAGCCCCCCGATACATAGTTGTATATTCTTAGTTGTGGGTGCTTCTAGTTGTGGCATGTGGGACGCCACCTCAGCGTGGCTTGATGAGCAGTGCCATGTCTCTGCCCAGGATTCGAACCGATGAAACACTGGGCCGCCTGCAGCAGAGTGCATGAACTTAACCACTCAGCCACGGGGCCGGCCCGATATTTTTTTTTCTTAAGAAAAATTCCGCAGATGATTTGAATGCATAGCAAAGGCTGGGAACCACTTTTCTGTTCCTTTTTTGTGTTCCTTCTTCTTGCCTAAAATACCTTTCTCTTTTTCCCTCTTTACCTGCTAATTTTTACATGCTCTAAAAGATAGGAACTGAAAGCTTTCTTTGAGCTCTCTAGCCCACTTTAACTTTTCCTGTTTCAACTTTCTGTTATTTATTTCTGTATTACTTACTTGTCTGGTGCTGGAGTGCAGGCTGCCTTATATTATCTCTTTTTAGATGTTTGTCTTATTTTTATAAATAAGAACCTGATGATGATGCTTTCTGCTTCCTCATAGAACAAGAACAATTTCTTATACTAAGTAAATATCTGCTTATCATTTTGTTAATTTGAATTATTCTTTGTTTCATGTATCTTTTGTCTTTGTACCTGGGACAGTGGTACAGCTATAGTAAGAATTATTGTTAACTGTTTATTGATAGAATGAATAAAATTCATCTGCTTGAGTGTAACAAACTTCAAATGTATATTTTGTTATTTCTTAGTCTATAATATTCAGATTTGAAATTTAGGTTTTCCTAAAGCAATTCAATTCCATTTTTCTGTTAAAAAAATTAAGCAACAAAATTTGGAGAGCACATATACCTAGTTTGTATTTGTAATCAAACAGGATTTAATCAAAGATCTCAAATCAGAGCTAAGTGGAAATATGGAAGAACTGATCCTTGCTCTGTTCATGCCTGCTACGTATTATGATGCCTGGAGTTTACGGAATGCAATGAAGGTACTATATGTCATTTATTTTGAATATTCATCCTATTTCAAATGTCAAACCCCATAAATTATGGCAGTTCTGAATTTACAGTGACAGCTAAATCAATACATTATTTCATAACATTTGAATATATAGAGCTTTTCAGGTCTGGAGGCCAAAGAAATATTTGATGGAACTGTAAGATTTATATACTTTAAGAGATTCCGTTTTCCTTTGTATAATTCTCCCTTTCCTCATTTCACACAGGGAGCAGGAACTCAGGAACGTGTATTGATTGAAATTTTATGCACAAGAACAAATCAGGAAATTCGAGAAATTGTCAGATGTTATCAATCAGAATTTGGAAGAGACCTTGAAAAGGACATTAGGTCAGATACATCAGGCCATTTTGAACGTTTACTTGTATCCATGTGCCAGGTGAGTATAGCATCAATGTGTGTTGTTGGAGGGAACGTTCTTTACTGCCCATTGCCAGTTACCATTCTTTATTCTTTGTAATATTTAGCTATCTTGGAATCTTGCCTTCTTTAAGAGGGTTAACACAGAATCCAGTGTGTAAATTTCTTTGTAGTCATTATTGAGGTTTATTTCTACAGATCTGGCTTTTGTCAGGAATCAGAAATTAACCTCTTTAAGGTTATATAGAATCAGAAATCAGCTGGAGGGTCTGTCTTAGAATGGGGATGAATCTACACTTAAGCTTAGCATTGTACTGCCAGTTAAGTTGGACCGTCAATGAAGATATGCAGGACTGCTGTTGAAATGCTATGGGAGGTGAGAACTGTGTGAAGAGAGCCAGAAATGCAGAAAAACATTTCAGGGTTCACAGTAATATTGTGATTAGCACTTTCCTCATTCTGATTCCCGCCAGATGTGCTGGAGAAGTGACAGAAAATTCTCCAAATAGGGTATTTGGAATGATATTATAAACACACGTAGAATGGGATGATGAGGGTATATTTATTTGAAAAAGATGATGCCAAAGACTAGCACACTGCTTCAGTATCTGGAGTTATCGGCTATTCTGTTAGTGCACAAGGTTGGACAGTCTTGAGGGTTCTAAAAGTAGAGGAGAGGCTCTTCAGAGCAAAGGGAGGTAGTTGCAGAAAAGATAGTTTGCCAAAGTGAGTGGATGTGTAAATGAGAAAAGAAAGTAATAGGTGGGAGGAAATTAAATTTACCTACAACAGAGTTATAAGCAGGAGAGTAGGTTAGCATTTAAAAAGAAGAAGAAGAAGAAAACAGGCAGGCACAGAGATTTAATGCTAAAAAGTTATTATTAAGACTTTATATGAGGTGCTGAGTATCTCTGTATGCAGGGTTCAAGGCCCAGCCATTTTATAGAGTAAAGGGTCCTCTTCCGGGGAGTGAGCAGAGGAATGGCTTCCTAGGAAAATGGGGCTGTATTGTGTGTTTGGCTCCAAAGACAATAATCTGGGAAGATTTTCCTGCGCACCTTTTTCTATGCTATATTCAGTCACCCATTTAGAATATGCTTCTATATATTCCCTGTGCCCAGTGCCCTTCAGAAGACAGTTTCTCACCTTCAGGAAACACCTCTCCATTTTGTTCGCCAGACACTGAGACTCTAGAAGGCGGCCTTTGCTTCATTTGTGTTTGTGTTTCTATTTTGGGGAGAAAATAACTGCCCCTCTAAGCTTCAGTCTTGCTCAGGCCCAGAGCTTTCTCTCTCCCTCTCTCCTTCCTTCTCTCTCCTCCTAGGGAAGGGTTTGGTATACAAATTGGCACAGATGAGCAGAACTTGAGTTATTTATAGCTTCTTCTAAAGAGCTCATGTGGCATATTTATGTATTCATTTATAATAAATACTTATATATTAAGATTACACTTGGATGAGGGAAAGGAAGTTCTTGAAGCCTCCATATTATATGTTCCCTTCCTTGACTTCAATCCCTTGAAGGTAGGGACCTTGTCTTTCTTGTGTCCCCACCACCTAGTACATCCTGTTGGTTTTGTTTCTCTGGAGAACCCTGACTAATACAGCCTGGCACAAAGCAAGTGCTCCATACCTTTTGGATGCATGAATGAATACAAAGTGGAACTCTGCACAATGCATATTAATCTTAAATTCCGGCTAAGGAGAATTATAATTTCTTATTTGAGTGGTAGTTTATATCTCTTAATAGAGATATTTTTCTATATGTGCTTATGTATAATTTCTTATGGAAACCTTGTATGGTTTAATTTATCTCTCAAAGCCCTGAAAACCTGTCATTTTAACATAACCTCACTAAACCATGATCATATATTATAAAATCCAACGTTGGTAGTGTAATAAAGTACTAGTTACACTAGTACAGTTTCTTTGGAAATGAAAGATATGCATGATAAACTTTATGCATTAATCTTTAACAAATTGTCCCTTAAAATCCAAAAGTGACTAGATTGCAAAAAAATTTTTTATTGAACTTGTATCTCTTCCTTCCAATTTCTGCCTTTCTCTTTTGCAGGGAAATCGTGAGGAGAACCAGAATGTTAACCACCAGTTGGCTCAGGAAGATGCTCAGCGTCTTTATCAAGCTGGTGAGGGGAGACTAGGGACAGATGAGTCTTGCTTTAACATGATTCTTGCCACAAGAAGCTTTCCTCAGCTGAAAGCTACCATGGAGGCTTATTCCAGGGTATGAGCTTTTCTTTTCAAGATTTGGCTTCTTTTTTAAGGTATGAAAATATTTTAACCACTGTACTTTTTGTTTGCAGATGGCTAATCGAGATTTGTTAAGCAGTGTTGGCCGTGAGTTTTCTGGAAATGTTGAAAGTGGTTTGAAGACCATCTGTAAGATACTTTTGTATTTTGCTTTGTTTTGTTTATAAATGAGTGAGAATTTAGATAGTTGTTCCCATTAAGTAACGATAATTGATACAGCCTCCCTGGAATCTGCTTAGGCAGAGGCAGAGCTAAACCTTTGTTTTTACGTGCAATTCCCTATGAATGGCTGGGGGTGTGATCAGTTCGGGTTGTTTGGGAATTATTTGGACTTTGAGGACTATGTAAGAGATAAGTTGTAGCATTTCCATTAAGGTGAATGGGAAAGCATTGAGGAACTACAAGTACCACCACACAAAGTATCATTTTGAGCCCCCCAAAAAATACCTCTCAACTACTCAGCCCACTGAGACTCTTCCCTTTTGAAATTAAAAACTCAATTTCTGGTGTCCTGGTGTTCAGATGTCTAGTGAAATAGAAATTTCTTTCTCATGGAGAGTGTAGCACTAAAGAGAGTATTAGTAACGCATTGGTATTAGCAATTGAATGTCTTACAAATATTACTATAGTAATTGTAGCTAAAGTAATAATGTAAAGTTAGTATATCTCTACCATCTACAGGAAGAGACTTAGCTAAGTAATTTTTTTTAATAGAAAATGTGACAGATTTCTTATTCTCAAATCTTTGCTCAGATCTGTGTTTTCTTTTTTATATTGGAGTGTATCTCATATCCTTCTCTCAGCCAAATGAGATATTTGACCTCTAGAATTCAGATTTTAGTCATTATTCCTTTTAAGTAAGACTTTATGAGGGCACAGTTGCTACGGATCTTCCCACTGAAAGGGGTAAAATGTAAAGAATCTAAGCTACTGCATCTGTGGAGAGAAAATGGTTTTTTTCAGCCAGAGAGAATCTAGAATTGAAAGTAGCCTGTCTGATGCAGCTACAAAGAAAGATGGATGCTGAGAAAAATCAAGGGGGAGAATACCTTTCAACTCACCTCATGTGTTTCTGAGATGATTACATAGAAAATGATCAAAGAGAGGGTAGACGTGCTAAATGAAGCTGGAGCGAGGACATTTGTCAAGTCATGATTCCATGTCTGAAGCATCTCTAACTTGCAGTGCAGTGTGCCCTTAACCGCCCTGCCTTCTTTGCTGAGAGGCTCTACTACTCTATGAAAGGTGCTGGCACAGATGACTCCACCCTGGTCAGGATTGTGGTCACTCGAAGTGAGGTGAGGCTTTATCTTGTTGTCCGACCTTACTTGATTTTGAGTGTTGATTTATTTTTTTTTCCCCTCCCCCCTGAATGTTGATTTCTTGAAAGTTCCTCAGTTGGTTGTCAGTCCCTCAGGAATGATGTTAAGAAAGAGCTCTCGGGGGCTGTCCCCGTGGCCGAGTGGTTAAGTTCACACGCTCCACTGCGATGGCCCAGGGTTTCGCCAGTTCGGATCCTGGGTGCAGACATGGCACCACTCATCAGGCCACGTTGAGGCAGCGTCCCACATGCCACAACTAGAAGGACCTGCAACCAAGATATACAACTATGTACTGGGGGGATTCGGGGAGATAAACCAGGAAAGAAAAAGAAAGATTGGCAACAGTTGTTAGCTGAGCTGCCAATCTTTAATTAAAAAAAAAAACAAAAGAAAGAGCTCTCTTTGTCGCTGCTGGTAGAGGTTGTATAGTTCACTTTTCTCATGTCATGAGAGAGGCTTGCTGTAGTGAAACAGACCACTGTACCTCAATGAAGCCGGTGCCAAGAGATTTTCCTACTTGAGAAGGTCTGTGGAGAATACTAGTTTATGGCAAGCTGGAAGATATTTAACTTTTGGTTTTCATTTTGCTTATGTAAAAAATTGTATGAAAGACCTATGCAGATTAATCCTTTTTATTGTTAGTGCTGTTGAGTCGATTCTGACTCCTAGTGACCCTGTGTATAGCAGAGTGGAACTCTACCCAGTCTTTTTGTCCCATCCTCTTACCTTCTGGTGCTGTATCACACAGAAGTTCCTTTGCTATTGATAGGGTTTTCATGACCAGTTTTTTAGAAGTGGGTGACCAGGTCCTTCTTCCTAGTCTGTCTTAGTCTGGAAGCTCTGTTGAAACCTGTGAAACCTGTAAACCTCCACTGGTATTTGAAATACTGGTGGCATAGTTTTCAGCATCACAGCAACACGCAGCTGCCACAGTATGACAACTGACAGATGGGTAGTGTGGTTCCCCATCTGGGAAATGAACCCCGGCAGCATTGGTGAGTGTGGCAAATCCTAACCACTAGACCACCAGGGCTGGCTAGATTAATCCTATTGGATATAAAAATTCTTGAAAGTTAACCTACCTTGTTAATTATAGAACAATTTTTAAAGGAAATTCATCTTTATCTCAGTACCTAAATATAGCCTCAAATGTTTTCCTTTCTTTGATTGTGTGTATTTATTGGACTGTTTTTTAATTGAAAGAAAACATACATTACTACATTATACTAAAGAAGGCAAATCATTTTTAAAAAGGAAACCAGAAAATGATGTTTTAAAAAAACTTTTTGTATGTTTGTTCTTAGACCTAAATTTTCTAAGCAGGATTTTTTTTAATTGTAATAAAATATACATAACGTAAAACTTACTGTTTTAACCATTTTTAAGATTACACTTCAGTGGCATTAAGTACATTCACATAGTTGTGCAGCCATCCACCACCAGAACATTTTCACCTTGCAAAACTCAAAATCCATACTCATTAAACAGTAACTCACCGTTTTCCTCTCTCCCCTGCCAGTACCTGGCAACTACCATTCTACTTTCTGTACCTGTGAATTTGGCTACTCTGGGCACCTCATATAAGTGGAATCATATAGTGTTTGTCCTTTAGTGACTTCTTTTACTTAGCATAACATCTTGAAGTTTCATCCATGTTGTAGCATGTGTCAGAATTTTCTCCCTTTTTAAGACTGAATAATATTCCATTTTATGTATATATCACATTTTGTTTATTCATTCTGCCATGAGTGGACACTTGGTTTTCTTCCACCTTTTGGCTGTTGAGAACATTGCTGCTCTGTGCATGGGTGTACAAATATTTGAGTCCCTTCTTTCGCTTTTGTGCATAAACCCCGAAGAGGAATTGCTGTATCATATATTAATTCTATTTTTTTTTTTTTGAGGAATCATGATACCATTTTCCACAGTGGCTGCACCATTTTACATTCCTATCAGCAAGGCATAAGAGTTCCAGCTTCTCCACATCCTTGCCAACACTTGTTGTTTTCTCTGTTTCTCATAATAGCTATCCTATCAAATGGTTTTTAAATGACTAATATTTTTGGAATAATAGATGAAACTAGTACCATTCTTATCCAACGTTTTTACAGAACAGTGAATCAGACCTTCATTGGGTGATGCTAGCACTAGTCTGAAAGCTAGCTGTAAAATGTCAATCATGTGGGTGTTTTCCCCCTCTGCTTTGATTATAATTAGGATCTTTTCACTATTAAGAATAATTCTAATGAATACCAGTTTTCTTTTAACAGCTTTTTTCTAACATCAAAATATCATCTCTTGCATGCAGATTGATCTTGTACAAATAAAGCAGATTTTCAGTCAGATGTATCAGAAGACCCTGGGCACAATGATTGCAAGTGACACGAGTGGAGATTACCGAAGGCTTCTTCTGGCCATTGTGGGCCAGTAGGGGGGATTTTTTAAATGAATGAAGCTATTCAAAGCTTATCCTTCAACACAATGACCTGCATGCAGCAATATCAACCATCAACCATCGCCTAACCAAAAGAGCTTTTTACCAAGGAGTGTGTCAGGGTATTGTGCTTGGTTTGCACATGGGGTTATTGCCTTAATTCCAATGTTATTTTTTCTCTATACAATTACTGTAAAGCCATATCATAATGATATAGTAATAATGCAATGTTTTTAAAGCACAATTCTCACTGTTCTTATTCTAATCAGGATACAAAATTGAATAAAAATGACAACAATCTCTAATTCTGTGTAATAATATTGAATTAAAAAAGGTTGCTGAAAACTCTGCCTTCCAAAGTCTTACTCGGTCCATTGGACAGGTATAGTTGGTAGAATGTCAAAACTGTATTACTTGAAAAAGAAAATTCAGCTCTTTGACCTAGAAGAGTATTTCACATCTTATTTTACATAAATTGGTATTTTATCTTCAAAAACACTAAACTTTCCACATTTTCCACATAGTATTGCTTGTAACAACTTTTTAAAAGGGGTCAGATGTTTATATGTATAAAATATATAGCCTACTTTTATGTCTACTAAAACTCGCTAAAGATTTTTATTGGCCCTTGATTTAAAAAAGATATTTATGAAAGACTTTAAAATTAATTGCAATTTAATCATGATTCAAGAAAGTGAAGCTTGACACATAAGAGGTGCTCAATTAATGAGTGAATGAGGCTTAAAAGCATCTCCCTGGGAGAACTGAATGTTAGCTCTTTGGAGAAATAGTGCAGGACGTCAGTTAGTGGTACAGCAGGGTGATTTCAAAACCCACTGGTTTATCCCCAGTACTGAGCAATTACTTACTGAGTATGTTGAGCATTACTATAGGTAGTCAGGGAAAGGAAGGAGATTAGTAATCCAGTGGGAGTTCTAAACAAACATTTAGGATGCAAAGAAATAGTGTTAGACAGTAAATTCTGCTGAGTGTAAGAACCCTATTCGTTCTTTGTGCCAAGCTCCCTGGCACATAGCGGATATTTAATATAGATTTGATGAATGATTGTACTAAAAATTGAGAGGAAGAATACTAAATATCAATTATAATTCAGTGAATATTTGTATAAGTACCAAGTCGCATACAATGCGATATAAGACACAACCTTACTCTTAGAAAGATAGACCCATGTACAATTGTAGTATGAGGCAAAAGCAAGATACACGGGTAGAAGGACAGTGGGCTAAGATAGGTGTAATTACTTTTTAAAAGTTTCACTGAAAAATTTTGGTTTTGATCTAGGTTTTGAAAAAGTAACAGTGGTGGAATTTGGAAAAGATGAGAAAGGAGGGTAGGGTATTAGGGAAAGAAAAGATATGAGCAATATATTTTTAAACTTTTGAAAAATCGAGATATAATTCATATACCATTCACCCTTTTAAAGTATGCAATTCAGTGGCTTTTAGCATTTTCACAAATTTGTGTAGCTATCACCACAATCAACTTTTGAACATTTTTATCGCCCAAAAAGAAACCTTATACCCTTTAGCCATCACTCCTGATTGTCCCTGCTCCAGCCTAGTCCCTGGCAATCCCTAATATATTTTCTGTCTCTATGGATTTGCCTATTTGGGGCTTTTCGTATGAATGGAATCATACAATATGTGGCCCTTTGTTTCTGGCTTCTTTCAGTTAGCATACTGTGTTTAAGGTTCATCCGTATTGAAGCATGAATCAATACTTCATTCTGTTTTGTGACTGAATAATCCATTGTATGGATATACATTTTGTTTGTCCATTCATCAGTTGATGGACATTTGGATCATTTTCACCTTCTGGATATTGTGAATAATGCTGCTATGAACATTCGTATACAAGTTTTTGGGTGGACACATGTTTTCAGTTCCTTTGGCTATTGAACTAGGAGTGGAATTGCTGGGTCATATATCTTTAACTTTTTGAGGATCTGCCAAACTGTTCTCCAAAGCACCTGCACCATTTTACAATCGTACCAGCAATGAATGAGCCTTCCAGTTTCTCCTTATCCTCACCAACACTATCATTGTCTATATTTTTGATTGTAGTCATCCTAGTGGATGTGAAGTGACATCTCATTGTGATTTTGATCTGCACTTCCCTAATGACAAATGAGCATATTTGCTGTGGTTATTGTCCATTTGCATACTTAAAAAATGTCTATTCAAATACTTTTCCCATTTTTAAATTGGGTTGTCTTTCTTTTGTTGAGTTGTAAGGGTTATCCATGTATTTTGGATAGTAAACCCTTATCAGATATGATTTTGTTTTGTATTCTTTTATTAAGTAGTCAGTCAGGGGTGGCTACAAGAGGAGACACAGGAGAGGCTCAGGAAAACAATTTATTATACTCAAACCTCCTAGAGACAGGAGGCACTGCACACACACAGCCACATGGAAAAGACACCAGAGAGGTCAGGAGGCTGGGGGGAGTGCTTAGGCCATGGGCTTTATTGGAGTTTCCAAAGGAAAGGCAAGGCAGGACAGGGCAAAGAGTTTAGGACTGCCTAGTTTGAATAATTTAGGCAGGCTTTGGGCTATATGTGTGGTTTCTAGTTACCTGGTCCCTGGCCCTGGGATGATTAAGGTAGAAGAATATTGCCTCCTGGGGTGCAGGGACAGATACAGGAGGTATGGCTCTAGATTGTTTAGTTTGTATATCAAAGGCATCCTCCTGGCTGGGCCTTTTGCTATCACTAAGAATTGGCTACCCAGGGAAGTGCAGTCTCTCCCAGCTAGAAGGTTTTTTTAAGATGTAAAAACAGCATAATATACAGACAATTATACACATACACAGTACAGTTTTACAAATATTTTCTCCCATTCTGTGGGTTGTCCTTTTCTACTTTCTTTCTTTCTTTTTTTTTTTTTTTTTTGAGGAATATTAGCCCTGAGCTAACATCTGCCGCCAATCCTCCTCTTTTTTGCTGAGGAAGACTGGCCCTGAGCTAACACCCATGCCCATCTTCCTCTGCTTTGTATGTGGGACACCTGCCACAGCATGGCTTGACAAGCGGTGCGTAGGTCCGCATCTGGGATCCAAACTGGCGAACCCCAGGCTGCTGAAGTAGAAGGTGTGAACTTAACTGCTGTGCCACCTGGCCGGCCCCATCTTTTTACTTTCTTGATGGTGTCCTTTGATGCACAAAACTTCTTAAATTTTTATGAAGTCCAATTTCTCTTTTCTTCTTTGATTGCTTATGCTTTTGGTGTCATGTCTAAGAAACCTGCCTAATGCAAGCTCACAATGATTTACCTCTATGTTTTCTTCTAAGACTTTTATAGTTTCAGCTCTTAGATTTAGATTTGTTGACATTTTTGGTTAATTTTTATATATGGTGTGAGGTAGGTATTCACCTTTTGCTTTTGGATATCCAGTTGTCCCAGCATTGTTTGTTGAAAAGGCTATTCTTTCCCCATTGAGTTGTCTTGGCACTCTTATAAAAAATCAATTGACCATAAATATAAAGATTTATTTCTGAACTCTCAATTCTATTCCATTTATCTATATGTTTATCCTTAAGCCTTGATTACTGTACTTGATTACTTGATAACTGTAGCTTTGTAAGACTGTAAGAGGAAGTCTGAGTCCTCCAACTATGTTCTTTTTCAAGATTGTGTGGGCTGTTTGGTCCCTTCCATTTCCATATGAATTTTGGAATCAGCTGTCAATTTCTACAAAAAAGCCCTCTAGGATGTTGATAGTGATTGCTCTGAATCTGTGGATAAATTTGAGGGTGAGCAATATATTTGATAGTATATTGGATGTTGTCAAAAATAAATTGACTTTGGAAATAACCACAGATTAGCTAATTAGAAACAAATCTTTAGGAGTAATGAGATGGGAGTTTGTTGAGATATTAGTGAAGGTCTTTGAAACCCAGACTAAGGAGTTTGAATTTTATTAGATTTTATAGCTTGTTTTGCCCCCAAATTGGTTTGTATATGTAGATGATTTAATTCTGATTCTCAGTCCTGCTGTATTTTCTATAGCACTAAGGAGGGCCTTTTTTATGTTTCCATATGCAAATTGATACTTTAAATCAGTCAAAAAACATTTGAATGCCTTTCCTCATAAAGACTATGGGAAATGCAAACAGGGTTGTCATGGCTAAGCCCTGTAGGAGAATAAAAGAGTATAACGAGAGGTTTTGCCCTCCAGTACCCTATAGTCTAATGAGGATTAATTATGTTAAGGAAGTGACACCTGTTACTTATCATTGCTTGCCTAGGCCTTGAAACAAAAATACTAAGTAGACCAAGATCATGAGTGTTCTAAAACAGTTCCCTAGAAAGACTTGGCCCTAATCTGAGCTTATTTTGTAGAAGAAGTATGTCATCCGCAAGGTAGGATGGCTGTCTGAGTGCAAATTCACTCACAGTCCTCACTTGAGAAAAATCCAGAGAGAAATGCCTTAAGTCAGTAGTTCCATAGTCTTATTTTGAGAAACCTTTTATTACTTATAACACTGCAACTTTTAAAAATCTTTTTTCTTAATTTTTATAATTTTAATGTTTATTAGCAGAAATAAAATTTATTTTTTAAATTTGGCTCTGGTAACTCCACGTCCTAAGCAAGGAGTTTCCATGGAGAGTGGTGTGTGCGTGTGTGTTTAATCATTTGTTTTGAAATAATTCCAAGTCCGTAGAAAAGTTGCCAAAACGATGCAAAGAACTCTCATGTCCTCTTCTCCCAGATTCTCAAATAGTTAACATTTTCTTGCTTCATTGCTTACTCTGTGTGTGTGTGTGCGCGCGCGCCCGCATGCAAGTGCATATATCGCTTGTTATTAGTCTTTTTCTGGGCCTTATGAAGGTTGAGAGTGATGGGGTTCAGGGCAGGCCACCCCAAGATGTGCCACTCTGGTGATGTGCCACAATAAAGGCTCAAAAGACTCAGGAAGAGCATCCAACCTTCCCCCCCAAAACTGCCTACAGGACTTTAACATAGAAGGCCTGTTCCAGGAAGGAGCTCATATCATGTGATAGCTATAGTATGATGGAAAATAGGTGTGAAAAAAGGACACCAATAAACCCAGTTTTTGGGCCCAGCAAAACCTGTTTAACAAACATTTGCATTTCATCTCTCTGTAAATTGTCTTCCTCCCCTTTGAAGTCCCAGATCACTAACCCCAATGTCCTCCTTGTCTGTAACTGAGGTTACTTAAACAGGTGGACTCAGCCAGATGGCTGAGTTACTCAGTTTCTCCTGGGTTTCTCCCATGTGTACATGCTATTAAATTCTGTTTGATTTTCTCTTGCTAACCTGCCTCTTTGATTATTTAACCAGCCATAAGAACCTTAAGGAAAAGCAGGGAGGAATTCTCCCACTTCCCCGACAAGAGCAAACTGTGGATATGATGTCCCATCACTCCCAAGCACTCCAGTGTGTATTTTCCCCCAAACAGGGACACTCTCCTACCTAATGGCAGACAACCTTCCACATCAGGAAACAATATTGGTGCAACACTACCATCCAATCCACTGAGCCCATTCAAATTTCACCCACTATCCCAACAATGTCTCTTTTCCTCTTTGGTCCAAAATGCTATACAGGAATATACATTGCATTTAGTTGTCACGCATCTTCACACTCCTTTCATCTGGAACAGTTCCCAGTCTTTTGTGTCCTGGACAGTTTTAAAGAGTACAGGCCTTTCTATAGGATGGCATGCAAGCTGGGTCCTTCTAATGGCAGGAATACCACAAAATGATCCTTTGCTTCTCCCAGTGAGTCTCATCAGGAGGCATGAAATGTAGACTCCTCCCAACACTGGCGATGTTAAGTTTGATCACCTGATCATGTTGGTTCCCTCAGTTCACTGTTTTCCCCTTTGTAATTGATTAGTATTCCAAAATCATGCCAATATTCTCCTCTTCATCAAACCTTCACCAACCAACCTTAGCATCCATTGAAGATTCCTGCCTGAATCATCCATCTCTATAGCAGGATGACAAATGGTAATTCTCTATTTCCATCATTTCTTATCCATTATTGGATTGGCATTCTAGAAACAGCTTTCCTTTCTATTTATTTATATCAATGTGAACTTGTGTATTCCTATTTTATTCAATGGATTGTAATCCATTATTACCATTGTTTATTTTGATGCTCGAATAGTCTAATTTGGCCAGTGGGAGTCCCTTCTGATGCGGGCTTGGTGAGTCAAGGAGTCGAAAGAAAGATTTCTTGGACTCTCAAGGTCTGGCAGTAGTGCTCTTTTATTCAGAGAATAGTACGGAATAGCATGAGGACAGGACCCATGGGCAATAAAGAGCTGCTGCATGGGGACAGGACCCATGGGCGGTGAAGAGCTGCAGGCATGGGGACAGGACCCATGGGCGGTGAAGAGTTGCTGCAATGTGTTGAGCGTTAGGGCTACATTTATAAGGCATGGGTACGTTGACTTATTTTTACTAGAAAAAGAAAAGATGATGTAAAAAGTCATTAAATGGTTTGAGTGCAGATGGGGTCTGGTTATTGTGTGGTCGTATAACTTTAGATATGAATCTGGTCATATAGATCAGCATGTAGGTAAGGATGCCCTGGGCTTCTCTCCCTGGGGCAGCCCTAATCCACACCATAAAATCCATCGGGTCATATAGATCAGCATGTAGGCCAGGACACTTTGGGCTTCTCTACCTGGGGCAGCCTCGATCCACATCACCTTCAAGCTGGGTCTTCACATTGCAACATTTTAAAGTACGTATATTGCTAAGATTCATCCATGTTGTGAGTAGCTGGAGTGCATTCATTTTGACTGCTTTGTAATATGCTGTTTTGTGACTATGTATCACTTTATTCATCCACTCTTCCTTGGATGGGCACTTGGGTTGTTTCCAGGTTTTTGCTATTGTATTTTGCTATTCCAACTCTAAAGTAATGTTGAATTTCAAATGTATTAAAATTTTGCATTAACATCATATACTTCGTCTGTTTATGCTATAAACATTGAGTACTAGAAGCATCACTGTTTTGCCCTCTCACCAACAGTGTGTGAAAGTCAATAAAATACTGTCTTATCTCCATCTTTGACGGAGAAAGATTTAAATGATCTATTTTCAAAACCGTTTAATAAAGGCTTTTATTTTGTATTTAAATTTCCTTTTGGTTTTTCTTCTCCTATTTGTGGAGGGCTACTTAAAGAAAAGGGTCGAGACAGTAAAATCGAAAGGTAGAAAATCCTGCCCTTAAAAATAATTTTTGCCAAGGAAAACTAGCACCTGCGGAAACAGAAGACACCCCAAGGGCGGAGGCAGACACTCAACGGGCACCGTTCCGCAGCGCAGGCGCAGAAACTCACCCTGCGACCCGCTCCTTGTTTCCCTCCCCGAAAATGTTATCGCGATTCTGGAGAGAAACCTGTGGTGACTGCAAAAACTAAGTTCTCGCGAGAGATAGTTGGTTGCTATAGTTGCGAAAAACACGACTGTGGCTGCCGGAGGTAAGACAGTTATCATTCCTTAGAGAACCTTCTCTTCCTCGTCTCTCCACCACGGCCCTGCGGCCATCCCCTGTCACTTTAATCTATGCTCCCTCAGCTACGGCCAGGCTGAAAGGCACAAACCGCATCCCTTGCACCGCTGCACTCCGGCACAGACCTAGTCGCCATCGACCCCGCTAGGCGTGGACGCTCCCGCCAACCCCAGGCATCCCACCCGAAGCCAGACGTAGACTTCCTTCCCACTTTGCGCCAAGATCCTCCGGAGTAAGCGCAGACTGCGCATCTAGCCCCAGATCTCACCCCGTCACAGCGTCTCCATCTAACCTGTTCCTAATTTGACTCTGCCCCTGCATCTTCTTCTGAACAGATGACAAGAAATGTGTGCCTGTTGGGGGCAACAGTAGCTCGCACCTGACTGCCCTGACCATAACTTGTAACTCGCCAGAGTTTTTGCGCTCGTTATTCAACAAATACGCTGTCAGTGCCTCTTGAAGACAGGTGTGGTGCCAGGCATTCAGAGGCTGTAAGTATGAATGACAGATTACTTGTCTTTAAGGGGTAATTGAGCATTCAGGAAAAGCAGTGCATATTAATAATACCATTTATACAGTGCTTCATACGTTAAGTAGTTTTATTATTTTAGTGGATATTCACAACAAATATGAAACAGGTCAGAAATTGTATTATCCTTTATACAGAAGGTAAAACTGAGGCTCAGAGAAGTTAGGCATTTGCCTAGGATCGGTCAGGCTAGTGAAGGCCTAATTCATGTGGTCCTATTATTGAAAAGGAAAGAAGGAGACTGATGCAAAAGGTCATTTCAAATGTAAACTTGATAAGAAAGTTGTCAGGGCCACTTAGGCCCTAAATGAGCCTGGAGACTTGGTGTTACACAAGTGATCTGAGACTTTTACGTGACTGAGAAAATAAGAGAGTCGGTGGAAAGAGGCAGAATAACCATAAAGTCTGGGGGCAGCAAAATATCTTTTTTGTTTTTGTACCACCAGTCCTGGACACACTTAGAATAGTTGCATTTAGTTCTACTTTGAATTGAGTCATAAAGCATGACCTTTTAAAAAAAATAGATATCCAATTTATTTTTGAAATTGTGTCCTTAATGTTGCAAAATAATTAGAAAGTATCTTTGACTAAATAAGACATATGTCAGAACTTTTTCCAGTGGATTAACTTCCATGTGGCTGCTTCTTTCCTGTTATCAAAATATATTTTTGTAAAACTGAGAGATTAAATAACCCTGAGGGGAGCTTTGCACATCAAAAAAAGCTACCAAAGAACACTACGAAAGATGTAGGGGATGGGAGGCGGGGAGATGGCATTCCTACCCTCTTTGTCTTGTGATAATTTGTGCTTAATGGATTAGTTACCTGTATAAGGATCTTTTTAGCAGTAGTGCTCAACTTTTTAGCACTAACCAGTGGAATCATCCTTGTGACCAGCTCCCTAAAGCACTGCCTATCACTGCGAAGATTAGAAAGGGCACAAAACGATGTGAGACTGTGGCATTTCCCTAGGTTCTCCCCTGGTATTGGTTATGATGTAATGTGGGTACTTGTAAGGGGACAGGTTCACTCTTTATGTTTACAGAGACCAAAGAAGACTTTGCCCAAGTGCCAGTATGGAGCAGGTGTCATCAACAGGCAAACCCGTGCAGATCACTGTGACAGATGGATATGACTTGGTAAAGTTATTTTTGGAAATCCGAAAAGTCCCTAGTTTATTCATTCTTCTTTAAAGTACGTTTGCCTTTGGGCTCAGGTCTCCCTGTCAAACATCTACCTGCGGGTGAGGCTAAGATGTGTTGGGAGCACCAGTGGGAGGAATGCAGTTTTGCATCATCCGATACCACCAAACCTGCTGGCTTACATAGTTGCTTTCCAATGTTCCTTATTGTTAGTCTGTAATCAGCAAGTCACATTACTATATGTATAAAATACCTGGCAATTTGAATACTAAATTTAACAGGGGTGAAACAAGAAGTGGTTTTCATTTTCGTAGATAGCAATTTCTTTCTCCTGAAGGATCTGAATTCTTCTAGAGTTTCTCTTGTGATTAATTTCATTTCACGAATTTAAATAATAAAACTATAATATGATGTAACTATTAAAAATTATGAGAATAATGATATTGCAAAATATTTGTTCACTATTATGAAACCAAAAAGCCCATTCCAAAACAGGTTTTAATAAATGATCTCTACTTCGTTTTAAAAGGTATATATTAAAAAGTATAAATAAATGCATGTGCGTATACACACACACACACACATACTTGTGTGTATACACAGCAAAACACTAGAAAATATATTCTACAGTGTTAATACTGCTTGCATATTACAGTGAGATTACAGGTAATTTGTTAGGAATGTGCTTTTCCCACTTTTTCAAATGTACCATAATATAATTTTATAATCAGGTAAACACAATAAATGTTATTTTTCAAAACTCCAACATAATGGCATTTAACTAGAATGTTGCATTCGGTTTGTTTAATGACTTTCTACGTACCCCTTTTGTATTTGTGATATAGCTTGTTAGGAAAACATAGAAAATGCTATTTAGTCCAAGTCAAAATGGGTTGCCAGATGGGTAGGAAAATCCTCTATTTGAGTATATTTGTAAAGTGGTATGTTTCTGTCAACAGAAAGGTTTTAAAGGAGATACTCCAGTTACCTTTGTTCGTGCAGAATTCAATCAGGTGGTTCTGGGAGACTCTGCAAAGATTACTGTTTCCCCAGAAGGAACTGCAAAATACAACTTCACTAGCAGTTTTGAGTTCAATCCTGAAGGAGGAATCACTTTAGATGACCTCGCCCACAAACCTGTGTTCTGTAAGTCCTTGTGGTTCTAAAAATCTTAATTCTATAAGTGTGTTATGAGGAGATTCTGCGCTATTTAGTAGCTGTTGTTGGGACAGATGAACACACCTTACCTTCTGAATCTAGGAATAATGCAGTATACTTTGAGTCCTACCTGCTTCTGGCAGCAGTCACCATGGCCTACTAATTTTAGTCTTTTTGTATCAAAGACCTTTTGACATATGACTGAACTTCACAGCCCTTATTTCCTAGACTGAGTTGGAAACTTTTCCTTGCTATTCTTGTATTTAGGGTTGCCAGATTTAGAAAAAACAACAACAAACCCCACAAAATTGGGGACATACTTATTCTAAAAAAGTATTCATTGTTTTTATCTGAAATTCAAATTTAATTAGGCATCTTGTATTTTACCTGGCAACCCTATCTGTACTTCTGTATACTCACCATACTGTATAGCAATTATTAATTTGCCTCCCTTGCTAAAGAAGGCACTTTTTGAAATCAGGGCTGTATCTTATTTATTTCAAAATTTCTAGTGCCCAGAAATATCTGGAACATAAAAGAGCTCATAAAGTGTTTGTTGATTGAATGGATGGATAAATGGATGGATGGTTTCTGTATCCACACTTTTACAGTTTCTAACTACACAGTATTATTTTTTTTTTAGTGGCACATCTCCTAGGGTATTTGCCAAAAACCATAGATTCCAAGATCCTAAATCCAGAGAGGTGGGACCTGGGAATCTATACGGTATTCTAGAGCAGTGCTTTCCAAACCTTTTTTCCCTTAAGAGTTACCAGAGGCTCTGGGAGAAAATAGTCTTCAGGTTCCCACCCCAGACCACTAAATTTGCAATTGCCAGGGAAGGGCCCTGGGGAGCTGCACCTTGGAACAAAAGTCTCAAGTGCCTCCTAGGAAACACTGCTCCAGAACAGTGATTCCTAGCTCTGGCCTAGCTGAGAATCAGTCACCCGTGGAGGCATCTGTCTGATCCACACTCTCTGACCACTCCCTTCTACTTCTTTCCTCTTTGCTCTGTGCTTCTCTGTCACCCCAAAATAGAAGAATGTCCTGATTGCCTTCCTCCCTAACATGTTGAATGGGAAAGGCAGAACTGGAACGTTCTTTTAAATGTGTTCACTGAACTCATGAGAAAGAAAGGGCAATCTCTTTGTCCAGAAAGCAAAGCAAGGATTGAAACCTGGAACTCTTGAACAGCTGCCATTGGTGTGTGGTGGTGTGAGGGGACAGGGCAGTAGTCCAAAACCTAGGGGCTTGGGTTTTAATGCTCTTAAAGGGACAGAGACCTTGGGCTGCTGTAGATGGGGAGTTGAGACTGAGACCACCACCCTCACCACAAGCCAAGACTCTCAAAAAGAATGGATAGAAAAAAAAAATCCACTGATCATATCTGTCTAGACCTTAGGTAAAGGAAAAAGTCTTCCCTAAGAATTACTAATTATAGGCTTATGCCAATCATTAATATATTTTTTCTTAAAACAGACAAAGAACATTTATGTAATAAAAACTAGCCACATACTAGGCCATAAATCAAGTCCTGTCATATACCAAAGAATCAATAGCATACAGACCAAGTTTTATGACCAAAATACAACAGTCAACAAAATTAGAAATCAATAGCAAAAAAAGAATCCTTTTGAAAATTTTAAGACACACTTTTGACTATTTCATGAGACAAAGAAGAAATAATAATAAAGACTGAAAAACATTTAGAATGAATCAACAGTAAACACCAAATATCAAAACTTGTGGAATTTAGTTATAGTAGTACTTAGAGATACACTTATAATCTTAAGTGCAGTCTTTGGAAATCAAAAATGATTTAAAACAGAACTTCTGCTTCCAAGAAGATGGAGTAGATATACTTTTCTCTATTCCTCTTACTAAGTTCAACTACAAACCCTGGACATTACATATGAAACAAACATAAAAGACTCTGACAGGTAGAGAAAATAAGGAAACTTGAGACATGAGGAATGACATAGTAGTGAGTTCCTTGGGTTTTCTTTTTGCCTCATATATCCCAGACTTGATGCTGAAGAAGCTAGCAACCTGGAAACACTAAGGAGTGCAGATCCAAAAAAAAAAAAGAAGAAAGAAAGAAAGCCCATCAAAAGTCTAACCAAACGACCAGGAAAGGGGCAGCCTAGCAAGACAGAAAACTTTTAGACAGTAACTACTCCTCCAGCCAAACACCACAGAAAAAATTGTGGCCCCACCCACACCCAGGTGGAGTGGGGAACCTAGACTTCTACTCTCACAAAGCTGAAATTAATTGCCCCAACACCCTGGCTAGGTGGTGTCAGAGAAGACCAAGTAGGGAACCAAGACTTTTATGCCTTCTGGGAATGAGCCCCTCTCTTACGGTGTGGTTTTAGTGGAAACCACATGGGGAGCCTAGACTTCTGTCCCAATATGGCAGTAACAAAGTGCCCCTCCACTCCCACTGGGGTGGTGTTGGAGGAGGCCTAGTATAGGGTAGAGACTTTCACCATCACCTGGTGGTAATGAGTCTACACCCATTTGTGGTATATCAGTGGAGAATAAGTAAGGAGCCAGAAGTCCTATTCCTCCTTAGCAGTGAAAAGGAGCTTTCCCCCTCAGGTATCAATGGAGGCTGAGTGGGGAACCTAGATTTCTGCCTTCACCTGGCAATAATGAGGCATCACCCTTCCCTTTCCTCTGTTGGAGTGATGTCAAAAAAAGCCAGCTAAAATAAGGTTTAAGGAAGATTCAGAGTTTCATAACATCATACAAAATGTCCAGGTTTCACTTGAAAATGCCTCATCATATCAAGAACAAGAAGATCTCAAACTGAATTTAGAAAGGCAGTTGTACTTGTCAACACCAAGACAATAGATGTGTTGGAGTTATTAGAAAAAGGTCTTGAAGAAGCCCTGATAAAAATGCTTTAATGAGCAATTGCAAACAAATGAAAAAATGGAAAGACTTAGAAGAGAAAGTCTCAGAAAGAAATTGAGGATATAAAGAAGAACCTAATATAAATTTTAGAACTGAAAACTACAACTACTAAGAAAAGCTTAGTGAATGGGCTCAACAGCAGGATGGAGGAGACAGAGGAAAGAATCAGTGAACTGGAAGATGGAACAATAGAAATTACCCACTATAAGTAGTATAGAGGAAATAGACTAAAAAAAAAGAACAGAGCCTCAGAAGCCTGTGAGACTATGACAAAAGATCTAACAGTGTCATCAGAGCCTCAGAAGGAGAGGAGAAAGACAGTGGGGCTGAAAAGATATTCAAAGAAGTAAAACCTAAAAATTCCCCAAATTTGGCAAGAGACATAAACCTACAGATTCAAGAAGCTGAGCAAACTCCCAACAGGATAAACCCAAAGATATCCATGCTAAGAAGCATCATAATTAAACTTCTGAAAACTAAGGACACAGAAAAAAATCTGAAAGCAAGGGAAAACAATTAGAATGACAGCAATTTCTCATCAGAAACCATGGAGGCCCAAAGAAAATGGCATAATATTTTCAAAGTGATAAAAGAACTGTCCACCTAGAATCCAATACCCAGAAATTAAGGAAATCAAGACATTCTCAGAGGAAAGAAAACTAAGAATCCATCGCCAGCAGACCTACCCTTAAAGAATGGCTGAAGGAAGTTCTAACAGAAAGGAAATGACAAAAGAAAGAACCTAGAAATATCAAGAAAGAATATGGCAATCAAAAATTTGGATAAAGTAAGCTTTCCTACTCCTTGAGTTTTCTAAATTGTGTTTGACATTTGAAACAAAATATAACACTATTTAATGCAGTTCTAAATGTATATTGAGAAAATATTTCAGGCAATTATAAACAGAGAGGGCAAAGGGACATAAAGGGGTTAGATTTCTGTACTTCACTCAAACTAGCGAAATGATGACACCAGTAGGCTGTAATAAGTAATGTATATATAATGCAATACCTAGAGCAATGACTAAAAAATCTATACAAAGAGATACATACATTCAAAAGTATTATAGATAAGTCAAAATGGAATTCTAAAAAACATTCAAGTAATCCACAGGAAGGCAGAAGAAAGAAAACAGAGAAATGAAAAAGAGAGGACAAACAAAAAAACCCCAGCAGACTTAAGCCCTAATATACTAATAGTTACAATAAATATATCAAGAGACAGAGAAATTGCAGAATGGATTAAAAAACATGACCCAACCATATGCTGTCTACAAGAAACTCGAAATATAACCGTGTAGTCAGGTAAAAAGTTAAAAGAAAAAATATATCATGCACACATAGATCAAAACAAGGTAGAAGTGACCATATTAACATCAGATAAAGTAGACTTAGCAAAGAAAATAAACACAGACAGAGAAGTTTCTTATATAATGATGAAAGAACAATCCACCAAGAAGGCACAGCAATCCTAAATACAGATGCGCCAAACAGAGTTTCAAAATATGTGAAGCAAAAATTGATAAAACTGAAAAGTGGACTAGAAAAATCCACAATTGTAATTAGATACGTAGACACCCCTCTCTCAACAATTTATAGAATAACTAGATAGAAAATCAGCAAAGGTATAGGAAAACTCAATACCATCAATCAACAAAATCTAATCAATATTTATAGAATGCCCAACAATAGCAGAAAACTCATTATTTTCAAAAGCCCACAGACTGTATACCAAAACCATATTCTAGGTCATAAACCTAACCTCAACACATTTAAATGAATTAAAATAATACAGAATGTGTTCTCTGACAATAGTATCAAAGTCGAAATCAATATTAGAAAGATAACAGGAAACTGTCCAAACACTTGAAAACTAAAAGACACACTTCTAAATAATCCATGGATCAAAGAGGAAATCTCAAAGGAAATTAAAAATACATTGAACTGAATGGGAATAAAAAGTACAGTATATCACATTTGTGGGACATAGCTAAAGCACTGATGAGAAAATTTATAGCGCTAAATACATACATTAGAAAAGAGGAAAAGTCTCAAATCAGTAAGCTCTCACTTCAAGAATCTAGAAAAAGATGAGCAAAAGAAACCCAAAGCTTCCCAAACAGAGGGAAGAAAATTATAATGATGAAAGAAGAAACCAATGAAATGCAAAACAGAAAAACAATCGGGAAAATCGATAAAACAGCAGGCTATTTGAAAACATCAAAATCAACAAACCTCTAGAAAGAATAACCGAGAGAGAGAGAAGACACCACAAATTATCGATATTAGGAATGAAATGGAATAACACCACCGATGCTGCAGACATTAAACGGATAATAAAGAAATATGAACAACTCTACAAACATAAATTTGACAACAAAATCGACCAATTCCTTCAAAAATACAAACCACAGCTCATCCTATATTAAATAAAGTTGCTCTATAACTATTAAGGAAATCAAATTCATAATTTGGAATCTCCAGCACCAGATAGTTTTCACTGCAGAATTCTACCAAAAGTTAAAATAATAACTAGCACTAATTCTACACAATCTTCCAGGAAATAGAAGAAGAGGAAACACTTCATTTTATGAACACTTCATTTATTCCCTGATACCAAAACCAAACAGTACAAAAAAAGAAAGTATAGGCCAATATCAGTCATGAATATGGACATAAAAATTCTAACAAAATATTAGCAAATAGAATTCAGCAATGTATAAAAGGAATTATACTCCATTATGAAGTGGGGTTGATTCTGGGGTTTCAAGCTAGTTCAGCATTAATCAATGGATTCCACCATATTGATAGTCTAAAGATAAAGCACATGATCATATTGATCAAAACAGCAAAAGCGTTTCACAAAATTCAGCACCAATTCATGATAAAAACCCTCAGAAAAATATGAATAGAGGGAACTTACCTAATAAAGGCTAACATTATGCTTAATGGTGAAAGATGGAATGCTTTCCCCCTAAGACTGGAAACAAGTCAAGGAGGTCTGCTCTCACCACTCTTATGAACATAGAACTGGAAGTTCTAGACAGTGCGATAAGGTAGGAAAAGGAAATAAAGTTCATATAGATGTGAAAGGAAGAGATAAATCTGCCTCTGTTTGCAAATGACATATTAGTCTATGTAGAAAATGTCAAGGAATACACAAAACTTCTAGAAAGAAAAAGTAAGTTGAACAAGATCACAGGATGCAAGGTAAATATATAAAAAATTATATTTCTAGAGGCCAGCCCCGTGGCCGAGTGGTTAAGTTCGTGCAGTCTGCTTCTGCAGTCCAGGGTTTCGCTGGTTCAGATCCTGGGCGTGGACATGGCACCGCTCATTGGGCCATGCTGAGGTGGCGTCCCACATACCACAACTAGAGGGACCCACAAATAAAAATATACAGCTATGTTCCGGAGGGCTTTGGGGAGAAAAAGGAAAAATAAAATCTTTTAAAAAATTAATTATATTTCTATATACTAGTGATAAATATATGGACACCAATATTAAAAATCAATACTATATACTATTGCTTTTTAAAGTGAAATGCTTAATGTAAATCTAACAAAACACATATAGGGCTTATGTGCTGAAAACTAGATACTGTCGATGAATGAAATAGAAAAAAATCTTTGTAAATGGAGAGACATACTGTGTTCATGGACTGTAAGACTTAGCAATTAAGATGTCACTTCTTCCCAGATTGATATAAAGGTTGAATGTAATTCCTATAAAAATCCAAGAAAAACTTTCTGTAGATATGGATAAGATTATTCTAAAATTTACATGGAAAGGCAAAGGAACTAGAATAGCTAAAACAATTTTGGAAGTGAATAAAATGGGAAGAATCAATATACATGATTTCAAGACTCATATGGCTACATTAATCAAAATTGTGTGGTGTTGGTAGAAGGATAGACACATAGATCAATGGAATGGAATAGAGAACCCAGAAATAGATCCATCCAAATATGCCTAACTGATTTTTGACAAAAGTGCAGAATCAATTCATTGGAGGAAAGGTAGTCTTTTCAACAAATGATGTTAGAGCAACTGGACATCCATAGGCAAAAAAGTGAACCTCAACTTAAGGCTCATGCCTTATACAAAAATTAACTCAAAATGGATCACAGACTTAAACATAAAATGTAAAGCTACAAAACATTAAGAAAAAAATAGAAGATCTGTAGGATCTAAGGTTAGGCAAAGAGTTCTTAAATTTAACACCAAAAACATGAGCCATAAAAGAAAAAAAAACTGATGAATTGGACTTCATCAAAATTAAACTCTTGGTCTGTAAAAGACCTCATTAAGAGGATGAAAAGGCAAGCTACAGAGTGAGAGAAAATATTTGCAAACACAATCTGACAGAGTACTAGCATCTAAAATATATAAAGAACTCTCAAAACTCAACCATAAAAAAATTCCAAACAATCCACTTCGAAAATGGGCAAAAGACATGAAGAGACATTTCACCAAAGAGAATATACAGATGGCCTATAAGCATATGAAAAAGTGTTCAATATCATTAGCCACTGGGGAAATGCAAATGAAAACCACAGTGAGATATTACTGCACACCTATCAGAATGGCTAAGATAAAAAATAATGAAAAGACCAAACACTGGCGAGGTTGCAAAGAATCTGGATCACTGATGATACATTGCTGGTGGGAATGTCAAGTGTCAAAATTTCTGGTGGGCATTTTGAATCACACTCTAGAAAGCAGTTTGGTAATTTCTTTAAAAACTAAGCACACAAACCACCATATGATCCAGCAGTTGCACTCCTGGGCATTTATCTCAGAAAAATGAAGACTTACCAACACAAAATCAGTACATGATTGTTTTTAGGAGCATTATAGTAAAAAAAAACTGGAAACAACAGGGGCTGGCCCTTTGGCTGAGTGGTTAAGGTTCTGCACACTCTGCTTCGGTGGCCCGGGTTTGTGGGTTCGGATTCTGGGCACAGACTGACACCAGTCATCAAGCCATGCTGTGGTGGCAACACACAAGATAGAGGAAGATTGGCACAGATGTTAGCTCAGGGCTAATCTTCAAGCAAAAAAAACTCCAAAACACTGGAAACAACACAGATGTTCTTCCGTGTGTTAAACAAACAGTGCTACATCCATACCATTAAATGCTACTCAGCAATACAAATGATCAAACCACTGGTACACACAACAGTCTCAATGCATCTCTAGAGAATTATGCTGAATGAAAATGCCAATCCTAAAAGGTTACAAACTGATTCATTTATATAACATTTTTGAAATGACAAAGATTAGAAATGGAGATCAGATTAGTGGTTGCCAGGTGTTAAGGAGCGGGGAAGGTAGTGGAGATGGCTGTAAAAGAGTGAGATGGGTTGAAAGGGTAACAGCATCCTTGTGGTGATGAAAATGTTCTGTATCTTGACAGTAGCAAAGTCTATCCTGGTTGTGATATCTTACTATGTAATTATGCAGTGTGTTACTATTAGGAAAAACTGGCATACAAGATAGTTCTCTGTATTCTCACAAGTGCATGTGAATCTGAAATTATCTCAAAATAAAAATTTTAATTTGAGACATTAAATTTATTTTAAAGGGCAAAAAACATCTTTGGTACTGAGAAGAGTCACAAAACCCAACACCACTAGGTTGCTCAGTGCTGTAATGATAGAGCATCACTGTCTGCTCAAGAGGGAAAGAAAGTACACAAATTAATGTCAGCCTCAAACCACCCCTCCTCTGCATAGAGCCCACAAATTAGACTGAAAGCTATGAAAACGGAAACAAATTATTTCTGGAAACGATGGATGCGCTGCAATATAGAGTCTGTCATCTTTCCCTTGGATTCTTCTTGAGAGAGACCACTTCATGCCGAGAACTTCATCTAGCCAATTTATTGAGTTAAACTGTATAAAAGAAAGTTTCTGCTTTGCTAGTCGGAGTTTGTTAACAGTGCATAAGTCTTATCAGAAGGTGAAAGAGGACTTGGACGACTTCATTTTTGAAACTCTGAGTGTATTAAAAAATGAACACATGCCCGAATGATTACAAAAATGTTTGATTATGGCATATTTTAAAAGTCTGTCTTTATGGGGCCGGCCCGGTGGCGCAGCGGTTAAGTGTGCACATTCCACTTCAGTGGCCCAGGGTTCTCTGGTTTGGATCCTGGGTGTGGACATGGCACCGCTTGGCAAGCCATGCTGTGGTAGGCGTCCTACATATAAAGTAGAGGAAGATGGGCATGGATGTTAGCTCAGGGCCAGTCTTCCTCAGCAAAAAGAGGAGGATTGGCAGCGGATGTTGGCTCAGGGCTAATCTTCCTCAAAAAAAAAAATTTTTTTAAAAAGTCTGTCTTTAATAAATTGATTCCCTTGATGAACATAAAAATATTAAGAGCAAAGGAATTAAATGTTCAACTCAAGAAGCTAGAGAAATAACAGAGAACCCCCAAGAATGTAAAAAGGAAGAAATAATTCAGGACAAAAATTAATGAAGTGGAAAATAACCACTAGAAAGGATCAACAAAACAAAAACCACTTCTTTAAAAGACTAACCAAATAGACAAACTTATGGCATGATTGAGGCAAAACAAAACAAAGAAGACAGTGTTAGGAAGAAAATGGAACTTTACTATACGTAGAGAATAGTTTAAAAAATTATAAAAAGAATATTCTTGAAGATTCTGGAAAGATAGTGGAATGGGAAGCACCCCTACCTAGGCAACAATTACACTGACAGAATCTGTCTGATAGAACTATTTGGGACTCTCAAGTCTGTTGATGGCTTGCAACTTCCAGGGGAGGATGTGGATGGCAAATTGTGATTAATTTTGGTCAATTTCGGATCTTAGCACACTAGCAACTACACATCCCCCACCTTCCAGGCATGTGGCAGGGAGCTGTGTATGTGTTCCTGTGGCAGCTTGCACACCGCTTGCAGGAGTAAGAGTGGGCAAAAAGGACCCTGTCCTCCAAACATCAGGGATCTGTGCTCTGATTGCTGCTTCTGATCACAGAGGTGCAGACAAAGAGGTGATCAGCCATTGTTATTGCACCTCCTTCCATTGTTGCAAGCCCTTTAGCCTCTGGTTGAAGAGGCTACCAGGGAATTTAAAGGAAATATAGGTATCTTTTTGATATCTTGATTTCATTTCCTTTGGATAAATATCCAAAATTGGGATTGCTGGGTCATATTTTAATTTTATTTTTAATTTTTTGAGGAACCTTCATACTGTTTTCCATAGTGGCTTTACCAATTTACCATTCCCACCACCAACAGTGCACGAGGGTTCCTTTTTCTCCATATCCTCACTAAGACTTGTTCTGTCTTGTCTTTTTGATGATTAGCCATTCTGATAGGTGTGAGGTGATATCTCATGTGGTTTTAGTTTGCGTTTCTCTGATGATTCATGATGCTGAGCATCTTTTCATGTACCCATTGGCCACTTGTATGTCTTCTTTGGGAAAATGTCTATTCAGTTCCTCTCTGCCTTTTTAAAATTGGATTGTTTGGTCTTTTCCTATTGAGTAGTATGAGTTCCTTATATATCTGGGATATTAACCCCTTATCAGATAGATGGTTTGTAAACATCTTCTTTCATTTTCTAGGTTGCCTTTTCATTTTGTTGATTGTTTCTTTTGCTGTGAAGAAGTTTCTTATTTTAATGTAGTCCCACTTATTTATTTTTGCTTTTGTTGTTGTGTTTTTGATGTTGTAAAACTAATGTATAGGAGCTTTTCCCCTGTTTTCTTCTAGGAGTTTTATAATTTCAAATCTTATGTTTTAAGTCTTTAATCCATTTTGAGTTAATTTTTGTGAGTGGTATAAGATAAGGGTTCAATTCCATTTTTATGCATGTGATTATCCTGTTTTCCCAGCACCGTTTATTGAAGAGACTGTCCTTTCCCCATTGAGTATTCTTGTCTCCCTTGTCAAATATTGGCTGACTATATATGCAAGGATTTATTTCTGGGCTGTTCAATCTGTTCCATTGGTCCATGTATCTATTTTTATGCCAGTACCATACTGTTTATTGTATTGTTGTCTATTTCTCTTTTCAGATCTGTTAGATCTGTTAGATCACATTTGCTTAATATGTTTAGGTGCTCCAATGTTGGGTGCATATATATTTATGATTGTTATATCTTTTTGATGACTTGACCTTTTTATCATTATGTAATGAACTTTTTGTCTCTTGTTACTATTTTTGGCTTAAAGTCTATTTTTTCTGATACTCCTGCTCTCTTTTAGTTTCCACTTGCATGGCATATCTTTTTCCATCCCTTTGATTTGACCCTTTGTGTGTCCTTAATGCTGAAGTGATTCACTTGGAGGTAGCACATATTGTGTCTTTTTCTTTTTAAATCCATCCAGCCACTCTATACCTTTTTTGGAATATTTAATCCTTTCACGTTTGTAGTAATTATTGGTAGGTAAAGGCTTACTAATGCTATTATTGCTTTCTGGTTTTTTGTAGTTCCTGTTCCTTTCTCCCTCTCTTGCTGCCTTACTTTGTGAATTGACGATATTCCATAGTGGCATGCTTTGATTCCCTTCCCTTTATCTTTTGTGAATCTACTGAAGGTTTTTATTTTGTGGTTACTTGGAGGCTTACATAAAATATCTTATATATTTAACAGTCTATTTTACGCTGAAACGACTTGACTTTGATCACATACAAAAACTCTACCTTTTTACTTTCCCCTTTTATGTTTTTGATGTCACAATTTATCTCTTTTTATATTGTGTACTCATGAAGTTATTGTAGCTATAGTTACTTTTTATACTCTGTCCTTTAACTTTTATACTAGAGTTAAATGGTTAACACACCACCACATTATGCTATTAGAGTATTCTGAATTTGACTATATATTTACCTTTACCAGTATGTTGTATATTTTCGTGTTAATAATTGGAGTCCTGTCATTTCAGCTTGGAGAACTCATTTCATCATTTTCTTTTAAGTGAGTCTGGTGGTGATTAACTCCCTCAGCTTTTTTTTTTTTTTTTTTTTTGCATAGAAAAGTCTTTGTTTCTCCTTCAATTCTGAAGTACAGCTTTTCTGGATAAAGTCTTCTTGGTTGGCAGGTTTTCAGCACTTTGAATATGTCATCTCACTGTCTCCTGGCCTGTAAGGTTTCTGCTGAGAAATTTGATCATAGCTTTATAGGGGTTCCTTTGTAAATTACAAGCTTCCTTTCTCGTGCTGCTTTTCAGATTTTGTGGGCAGGGGGTCTTTGATTATTGAAGATTTTATTGTGGTGTGCCTTGGAGAGAATATTTTTAAGTTGAGTTTATTTAGTGACATGTGAGGTTGATCAACTTGGATATCCAAATCTTTTCCCAAATTTGGGAAATCCTCAGCCATGTTTTTTTCTTTTGCTTTCTTTTTTTTTTTCCTGAGGAAGATTTTCCCTGAGCTAGCATCTGTGCCAATCTCCCTCTATTTTATATGTGGGTCACCGCCACAGCATGGCCACCAATGAGTGGTGTAGGTCCAAGACTAGGAACCAAACCCAGGCCACCAAAGCAGAGAGCACCAAACTTAACCACTAGGCCATGGGGCCAGCCTCAGCCATTATTTCTTTACATAAGGTATCTGCCTCCTTCCCCCCTCTTCTTCTTCTGTAACGCAAATATTTCATAAATGTATATCTTTTGATGGTAACATATAGATCACATGACTTTCTTCACTGTTTTTCATTCTTTTATCTTTGTTCTCCTCTAACTGGATAGTTTCAAAGTTCCTGTCTTCTTTTTTTTAATTAATTAATTTTTTTATTGCAGTAACATTAGTTTATAACATTATATAGCTTTCAGATGTACATAGTAATATATTTTGAATTCTATGTAGATTACATCATGTTTACGACCAAAAGACTAATTACAATCCACCCCCACACATATATGCCTAACCACCCCTTTCACCCTTCTCCCTCCCCGCTTCCCCTCTGGTAACCACTAATCCAATCTCTGTTGCTGTGTGTTTGTTTGTCATTGTTTCTATCTTCTACTTATGAGTGAGATCATGCAGTATTTGACTTTCTCTCTCTGACATATTTCACTTAGCATAGTACCCTCAAGGTCCATCCATGTTGTCACAAATGGCTATATTTCATCATTTCTTATGGCTGAGTAGTGTTCCCTTGTGTACATATACCACATCTTCTTTATCCATTCATCCCTTGATGGGCACCTAGGTTGCTTCCAAGTCTTGGCTATTGTGAATAATGCTGCAGTGAATATAGGGGTGCATGTATCTTTATGCTTTTGCATTTTCAAGTTCTTTGGATATATACCCAGCAGTGGAATAGCTGGATCATATGGTAGATCTAATCTTAATTTTCTGAGGAAACTCCATACTGCGTTCCTTAGTGACTGCACCAGTTTGCACTCCCACCCGCAATGTATGAGGGTTCCCTTCTCTCCACATCCTCTCCAACACTTATTGTTTCCTTGTTAATTATAGCCATTGTGATGGGAGTGAGATGATATTTCATTGTAGTTTTGATTTGCATATCCCTGATAGTTAATGATGTTGAGCATCTTTTCATGTGCCTGTTGGCCATCTGTATATTTTCTTTGGAAAAATCTCTGTTCAGATATTTTGCCCATTTTTAAATTGGGTCATTAGGGGGTTTTTTGTTGAGATGTATGAGTTCTTTGTATATTTTGGATATTAACCCCTCATCTGATATATGGTTTGCAAATATCTTCTCCCAGTTATTAGGTTGTCTTTTTGTTTTGTTTATGGTTTCCTTTGCTGTGCAGAACCTTTTTAGTTTGATGTAGTCCCATTTGTTTGTTTTCTCTATGGTTTCTCTTGCTGGGTGTGACATGGTATTTGATTTTTTTTTTGAGGAAGATTAGCCCTGAGCTAACTGCTGCCAATCCTCCTCTTTTTGCTGAGGAAGACTGGCCCTAAGCTAACATCCATGCCCATCTTCCTCTACTTTATATGTGGGACACCTACCACAGCATCACTTTTGCCAAGTGGTGCCATGTCCGCACCTGGGATCCAAACCGGTGAACCCCAGGCCATTGAGAAGCGGAACGTGCGCCCTTAACCGCTGTGCCACTGGGCCAGCCCCTGACATGGTATTTGAAAAAAATGCTGCTAAGACCGATGTTGAAGAGTATACTGCATGTGTTTTCTTCTAGTTGTTTCCTGGTTTCAGGTCTTACATTCAAGTCTAATCCATTTTGAGTTGATTTTTGTGCACAGTGTAAGATAATGGTCTGCTTTCTTTCTTTTGCAGGTGGTTGTCCAGTTTTCCCAATGCCATTTATTGAAGAGACTCTCCTTTCTCTATTGTATGTTCTTGGCCCCCTTGTCAAAAATTAGTTGTCCATAAATGTGTGGGTTTATTTCCGGGCTCTCAGTTCTGTTCCATTGATCTGTGTGTCTGTTTTTGTGCCAGTACCATGCTGTTTTGGTTACTATGGCTTTGTAGTATATTTTGAAATCAGGGAGTGTGATACCTCCATCTTTGTTCTTTTTTCTCGGATTCCTTTGGTTATTCAGGGTCTTTGGTTGTTCCTTATGAATTTTAGGATTCTTTGTTCTATTTCTGTGAAAATTGTTGTTGGAACTTTGATAGGGATTGCATTGACTCTATAGATTTCTTTAGAAACTATGGACATTTTTAATATGTTCATTCTTCCAATCCAAGAGCTTGGAATATCTTTCCATTTCTTTGTGTCTTCTTTAATTTCTTTCAACAATGTTTTATAGTTTTCAGTGTACAGATCTTTCACCTCTTTGGTTAAGTTTATTCCTAGGTATTTTATTCTTTTTGTTGCACTTGTAAATGGGATGTATTCTTAATTTCTTTTCCTGCCAGTTTGTTGTTAGTGTATAGAAACACAACTTATTTTTGTATGTTGATTTTATATCCTGCAAATTGACTGTAGTCATTTATTATTTCTAAAAGTTTTTTAGTGGATTCTTTAGGGTTATCTATATATAAAATCATACCGTCTGCAAATAGTGACAGTTTCACTTCTTCCTTTCCAATGTGGATCCCTTTTATTTCTTTTTCTTGTCTGATTGCTCTGGTTAGGGTTTCCAATACTATGTTAAATAAGAGTGGTGACAGTGGGCATCCTTGTCTGGTTCCTGTTCTTAGAGGGATGGCTTTCAGTTTTTCTCCATTGAGAATGATATTAGCTGTGGATTTGTCATATATGACCTTTATTATATTGAGGTATTTTCCTTCTATACCCATTTTATTTAGAGTTTTTATCATAAGTGGATGCTGTATCTTGTCAAATGCTTTCTCTGCATTCATTGAGATGATCATCTGATTTTTTTTATTCTTAATTTTCTTAGTGTGATATATCACGCTGATTCATTTGTGGATGTTGAACCATCCCTGCATCCCTGGAATAAATCCCACTTGATCCTGGTGTATGATCTTTTTAATGTATTGTTATATTCAATTTGCTAGTATTTTGTTGAGGATTTTTGCATTGATATTCATCAGTGATATTGGCCTGTAATTTTCTTTTTTTGTGTTGTCCTTGTCTGGTTTTGGTATCAGGATAATGTTGGCTTCGTGGAATGAGTTAGTAAGCTTCCCATCCTCTTCAATTTTTGGAAGAGTTTGAGAAGGATAGGTATTAAGGCTTCTTTGAATATTTGGTAGAATTCACCAGGGAAGCTGTCTGGTCTGGGAGGTTTTTGATTAGTGGTTCAATCTCCTTGCTGGTGATTGGTCTATTCAAATTCTTTATTTCTTCTTGATTCAGTTTTGGAAAGTTGTATGATTCTAAGAATTTATCCATTTCTTCTAGATTATCCAATTTGTTGGTGTATAGCTTTTCATAGTATTCTGTTATAATCTTTTGTATTTCTCAGGTGTCCATTGTAATTTCTCCTCTTTCATTTCTGATTTTATTTGTTTGGGCCTTCTCTCTTTTTTTCTTGGTGTGTCTACCTAAAGGTTTGTCAATTTTGTTTATCTTTTCAAAGAACTAGCTCTTGGTTTCATTGATTTTTTTCTATTTTTTTTTTAAGTCTGTATTTCATTTATTTCTGCCCTGATTTTTATTGTTTCCTTCCTTCTGCTGATTTGGGGCTTTGTTTGTTCTTCTTTTTCCAGTTCCTTTAGGTGCACTGTTAGATTTTTTTATTTGGGATTTTTCTTGTTTGTTTAGGTAGGCCTGAATTGCTATAAACTTCCCTCTTAGAACCACTTTTGCTGTATCCCATAAATTTTGACGTGTCATATTTTCATTTTCATTTGTCTCCAGGTATTTTTTTATTTCTCCTTTGTTTTCTTTATTGGTCCAATCATTGTTCAGTAGCATTTTGTTTAACCCCCACATATTTTTGGCTTTTCTGATTTTCTTCCTGTAGTTAATTTCTAGTTTCATACCTTTGTGGTCAGAAAAGATGCTTGGTATTATTTCCATTTTCTTAAATTTATTGAGACTTGTTTTTTGGCCTAGTATGTGATCAATCCTGGAGAATGTTCAATGAATATTTGAAAAGAATATGTATTCAATGGTTTTTGGATGGAATGTTCTATATATATCTACTGAGTCCATCTATTCTAATGTGTCATTTAAGGCCAATGTTTCCTTGTTGATTTTCTGTTTGGATGATCTATCCATTGGTGTAAGTGGAGTGTTAAAGTCCTCTACTATTATTCTGTTACTGCCTATTTCTCCTTTCATGTCTGTTAACAATTGCTTTATATATTTAGGTGCTCCTATGTTGGGTGCATAGATATTTACAAGTGTTATATCCTCTTGTTGGATTGTTCCCTTTATCATTATGTAGTACCCTATTTGTCTCTGGTTACAGTTTTTGTTTTAAAGTAATTTTGTCTGATATAAGTATTGCTACCCCAGCTTTCTTTTCTTTGTCTTTTGCATTTTGTATCTTTTTCCATCCCTTCATTTTCAGTTTGTAAATGTCTTTAGGTCTGAAGTGTGTCTCTTGTGTGCAGCGTATATATGGATCTTGATTTCAGTATCTGATCGGCCACCCTCTTGATTGGAGCCTTTAGTCCATTGAAATTTAAAATAGCTATTGATAAATATGTATTTATTGCCATCTTGTTACTTTTTTTCTGGGTGTTTTAGTACTTCTTCTCTGTTCTTTTCTTCTTCTCTTGCGATTTGATTGATTTCCTTTCTTTTGTGTATTTATTATAGATTTTTGATTGCTATGAGGTTCATATATAATAATCTCCATATATAGCAATCTACATGGGGTTGATAGTCTCTTTAGTTTAACCTCTTTCTAAAAACTACTCTTTTACTCCCCTCCTCCCACATTTTATGTTTTTGAAATCATATCTAATCTCTTATTTTGTGTGTGTCTATCCATTACCCTCTTATCATTGAAATGGGTAATTTTAGTACTTTTGTCTTTTAACGTTCATGTTATCTTCATAGGTGGTTGATCTGCTACCTTTACTGTACTTTTGCCTTTACCAGTGATTGTATTGCCTTTTGCTTCTGATAATTTTTCTTATTCCTATTTTTGGTCTTCTCTTTCCCACTTAAATAAGTCTCTTTAGCATTTCTTGTAGAACTGGTGTATTGGTGATAAACTCCTTTAATTTTTGCTTGTCTGGGGAACTCTTTACCTCTCCTTCCATTCTGAATGATAACCTTGCCAGGTAGAGTATTCTTGGCTGTACGTTTTTTCCTTTCAGCACTTTAAAGATTTTATTTTTCTTTTTCTCCCCCAAGCCCCCCAGTACATAGGTGTGTATTTTTAGTTGTGAGTCCTTCTAGTTGTGGCATGTGAGATGCTGCCTCAGCACGGCTTCACAAGTGGTACCATGTCCATGCCCAGGATCCGAACTGATGAAACCCCAGGCTGCCAAAGCAGAGTGCATGAATCCAACCACTTGGCCACGGGGCTGGCTCTGTCAGCACTTTAAGTATATCATGCTACTCTTCTAACCTGTAGGGTTTCTGCTGAGAAGTCAACTGGTAGCCTTATGGAGTTTCCTTTGTATGTCACTTGTTGCCTTTCTGTTGCTGCTTTTAGGATTCTCTCTTTATTTTTAATTTTGAACATTTTAATTATAATGTGTTTTGGTGTGGGCCTCTTTGGGTTTATCTTGTTTTGTGCTCTCTGTGCTTCCTGTACTTGGATGTCTGTCTCCTTCCTTAGGTTGGGAAAGTTTTCAGCTATTATTTCTTCAAGTAGATTCTCTGCCCCTTTGTCTCTCTCTTCTTCTGGGGCATGTATAATGTGAATGTTAGTGTGCTTGATGTTTTCCCAGAGTTCCCTTAGATTGTTCTCATTCTTTTTAATTCTTTTTTTCTTTTATCTGTTCAGCTTGGGTGATTTCCTCTAGTCTTTTGTCTAGCTTGCTGACCCATTCTGCTGTTTCGTCTACTCTGCTATTGAGCCCCTCTAGTGAATTTTTCATTTCCAGTATTCTTCATTTCTAATTGGTTCTTTTTTATATTTTCTAGTTCTCTGTTGATGTTCTCACTGTATTCATCCAGTCTTCTCCCAAGATCAGTATGCATCTTTATGACTTTTTGTTTGAACTCTTTGTCAGGTAGACTGCTTATTTCTGCTTCATGTAGTTCTTTTTCTGGGGTTATGTCCTGTTCCCTTGCTTGGGACGTATTCCTTTGCCTCCTCATTATGCCTCTTTCTCTATGCTTTTATCTATGTATTAGATGAGTCAGCTATGTCTCCTGAACTCGGAGAAGTGGTCTTATGTAAGAGATGCCTTTTGAGGCCCAGCAGTGTGCTTCCCTCTCATCACCAGTCCAAATGTTAAGGAGTGACCCCCCCCCCCCATGTGGGCTATGTGTGTCCTTTTGCTGTGGCCAGGTTGCTCTTACTGCAGGTACCCAGAGAGTTGAGGCTTTCACCCCCAGTTGGCTGTTTTGTAAATTGGGTTTGGGGAGCCCCAGTGCAGTTGGCTACAATGTCTAATAGCACACTCCAGTTGCAGTTTTTCTGTTAAGTGAGTAGCCACGCCCTGTGGCTGGCTGCTGGGCTCAGGGGCTTACACTTGCTGTAGGCCTCATGCCTGCAAGGCTGTTGTGAGCTCTCTTAGGATTGCAGCTGAGTGGGGCTGGCCCCAGGCATGGGAGCACCCAATTGTTTCAGGCTTTGGAAGGCAAGGCCAATCCCCTTTGTGGCTGTTTGTGAAGCACAAGTCTTCTGCCCCTGATAAGCCCCTCACCCCATAGGTCCACACACACCATCAACACAGTCCTGGCCTGTGTACACTTCCCAACCCCTGGGAGCACACCCAGTCACCCCAATACACAGGCCCCCACACTCTCCACCAATGACCTCCACACGTCACCTGCTCCTTATACAGGCCCTGCCCCACAGAGGTGAACACACTCACCTGCCTGCAGAGGATCCAGGCATCCAGTCTATGCAGGCAGACAAATAACCTGAGGGCTTGCTGTTGGGTGGGACCAGTCCCTAGGGTGGGCTGCCTGTCCTGGCTGAGCTGGATTAAATTGGCACTCTAGTGGGTGTGGCAGAGCCCTTGGCTAACAGGCTATGGGAAGAAGTCCAATGGTGTCTTCCAGTGTCTGTGTCAGCACGCCTGTACTAGGTCACAACAATGGCTGCTGTCAATGTCTCAGTCTCAGGAGAGGTCTCATCTCTCACCGAGATGCACCCTTAGCCTACCAGGTGAGTCTCCTTTCACCAAAGGACTGTGCACCTTTCTTTCTGGTGATTTTAGGTTGCTTTCTGAGATGAGTGAATTTGTGCATGGGCCCTTTTAGAGCTGGGTTTGTCTGCTTATGTCTGATAGCTTTTCTAGGGGTATTCCCCATTGTAGTTAATAGCCAACAAAACCAGATATTGTGACTCTTGACTCAGTTGTGCTGAGTCGGAAGTATGCTTGTGGCTGTAACACACCCCTGCTCAGGTCCCTGCTCCTCTAGGGATAGCTGTGTATCTTAGGGCTGCTCCTACCTGTCTCTGAAACTCTGTGGCTCACAAAGGTGGCTTTTCTCTCCAAAGAGGAATTTTTGCCTACTGCCTCAGTCAGGTCTGTTCCTTGTTGTGGGAGGTCTTTTTATCCAGTTTTCAGTTCTGTCTCCAGGATAGTTGTTCCAAGAATAGTTGTAACTTGGTTGTGTTTGTGGGAGGAGGTGAGTTCAGAGTCTGCCTATAGTGCCATCTTAATGAGATGCCCCCAATTTCCTGTCTTCTAACTCACAGGTTCTTTCTTCTGCTTGATCCGTCCCTCTGTTGATGCTCCCTATTGCATTTTTTTTCATTTTATTCATTGTATTCTTCAGTTCCAGAATTTCTATTTGTTTTTTTTTTGTGCTTTCTATCTCTGTTAAATTTCTGATTTTGCTTGTGGATTGTTTTCCTAATTTCCTTGAATTGTCTTTCTCTGTTTTCTTGTAGCTCTTTGAGTTTCCTTAAAATAGGTATTTTGAATTCTTTATTGGGTAATATACAGAACTGCGTGTCTTTGGGATCGGTTACTGGGAGATTATTGTGATCCTTTTGTGGTGTCATTTTCCTTGATTTTTCATGTTCCTTGAGATTTTGTGTTGCAGGCTTCGCATTTGAACTAGCAGTCACCTCCTCCAGTCTTTACTAACTGCCTTCCAGAGAATAATACCTTCCATTTGCCCTGCTAGGGATTCTGAGGTTTTCTCAGACCGTCTATGGATACATATACTCCATACTTCTTGCTTTCTTGTGGCAGAATTCTTAAGCTTGTATGCATTCTCTCAATCCTGCAAACTACCAGACTGAGAGCTGATAGCCTCCTTTTTGTTTTCTCAAGGGTAGCACTAAAGTTCAAGCTTGTGGTATGTCCCTGGCCCACAGATTCAGGCAAGCTTTTTGCATGTACTCACCAGCCATCTGCCAAAGCTCACTCTTGCAGGTGCTGTTGAAGGTATGTGCAGGAAGCCAGCCACTGGATGGGAATGTGTTTGGGTGAGGCATGTGGAGTGCTGGGAGTGCCTGTGAGCCAGTTGGGGTGATCCACAGGCAAGGCATCCTCTGTGGATGGTGTGTGGGCTTCTTGATGGAATCTGTGACACAATTAGTAGGATCCACATAACTTTATTGTTCTCTGAGAATCCTATCTACTGCTTTCCCTGATTCTTCCTGCCGCCAGGCATGCAGCTCATGTGTCAGTACTCAAAATTGGCCTGTTTGGCCTCATCCTGCACAGCTGGGGAAACAGGTGCTCATTCACACACTTTCACTTTTCCCCACAGGAGAAATCACAGGCCAAGAAGATCTCTCTTGTCCCTGAGCAGTGCTGCCCTGGGGGATGCAAGTAAAGTCAAACTGTTCCTATTCCCTCTCCACTGCATCCAAACTCATGTATTTTTGCTCCAACAATGTGCTGGAACTTCTATGCAGGAGTCCTGTACTTCCACAAAGGATCACTCATCTGTAGATGATTGTCTAAGACAGTGTTTTCCAGGTGCACTTGGACTTCAGCTGAGAGTGGCTACAGCTGGCTCATGTGTGAGTGCAGGGTTCACAGCTGGGACCTAAGTCTGTATGCCTAATACTTGACACAGGGTGTGTGATACTCCTCCTGGGTCCTTTTGCATATGGTGCTGGATCCTAGAGCTCCCACAGAGGGACTTTTGTGTGTATATGGATGCTAAATTGTTGTTGTTGAGACAGGGACACCATAAGGGATGTCTTATTCAATAATTTTGCTGATGTCACTCCTCTCACTTTCTCAAAATCTCAGTAAAGGTAAATATGTAGGCAATTATAAAAGCTAGTATTATTTTAAGATGATTTATAACTGCAATTTTTGTTTTCTACATGATTTAAGAGACTAATACGTTAAAAGAAAAAATTATTATTAGTGTAAAAGCTAGTATTACTGTAACTTTGATTTGTGCTTCCAAATCTTATGTTCTACATAATTTAAGAAACTAATGCACTTAAAAGAATTATTAGTTTGTGTTTTGAGGCACATAATGTGTAAAGATGTAATTTTGTGACATAAGCAACTGAAAGGGTTGGGGATGGAGGTGTAAAGCAGCAGAGTTTTTGTATATTCTTGAAATTAAGCTGCTATAAATTCAAATTACACTTTAGCGTGGTCATTGTAATCCTTATGGTAACCACAAAGAAAATAGTTATAGAATCTACACAAAGGAAAATGAAAAAGGAATTTAAGCATGTCACTACAAAAAAGCAACTAAACACAAAAGAAGACAGTAATACAAGAAATGAGGAACAAAAAAGCCATAAGGCATATAGAAAACAAATAGCACAGTGATGGAAGTATGTCTCTCATTATCAGTAATTGCTTTAAATTTAAATTGATTAAACTCTTTAATCAAAAGACAGATTGGCAGAATGGACAAAGATACAGGATCCAACTATATGCTATCTAGATGAGACTTACCTTAGATCCAAAGACAGAAACAGGTTGAAAGTGAAAGGATGGAAAAATATTTCATGCAAATTGTAACCAAAGAAAGCAGGAGTGGCTCTACTAATATCAGACAGAATGGGCTTTAGATCAAAAAAAGATTACAAGAGACAAAGAAGAACATTATATATTAATAAAGGTTCAATACAGCAAGAAGGTATAATGATTATAAACTTTTACTTACCCAATGGCAGTCCAAGAAAATATACAAAGCAAAAACTGACAGAATTGAAGGGAGAAATAGATAGTTCTACAATAATAGTTGGAGACTTCAATACCCTACTCACAATAATGGATAGAACAACCAGACAGAGGATGAGTAAAGAAATAGAGGACTTGGGGCCAGCCCCATGGCTGAGTGGTTAAGTTTGTATGCTCTGCTTTGGTGGCCCATGGTTTTACTGGCTCAGATCCTGGGCGCAGACATGGCACCACTCATCAGGCCACACTGAGGTGGGGTCCCACATGCCACAACTGGAAGGACTCACAACTAAAATATACATCTATGAACTGGAGGGATTTGGGGAGAAAAAGCAGAAAAAGGAAAAAAAAAATTGGCAACAGTTGTTAGCTAAGGTGCCAGTCTTAAAAAAAAAAAAACAGAAATAGAGGACTTAAACAACACAATAAACCAACTAGATCTAAATGACATATACAGAACACTTTACCAAACAACAACAGAATACACATTCTTCTCAAGTGCACATGGAATATTTTCCAGGTTAGGCCAATATATTAGGCCACACATTAAGTCTCAATAGATTTAAAAAAATAGATATCTTGCAAAGTATCTTCTACAAATACAGTCGGATGAAGTTAGAAATAAATAACAGAAGGAAAACTGGAAAATTCACAAAATTGTGGAAATTAAACAGCACACTTTTAAATAACCAATGGATCAAAGAAGAAATCACAGGGGAAGTTAGACAGTGAAAACAGCGTACCAAAACTTGGGAGATGCAGTGAAAGTGGTGCTAAGGGGGAAATTTATAGCTGTAAATGCTAACACTAAAAAACTAGGATGATCTCAAATGAATAATCTAATTTTGCAACTTAAGAAACTAGAAAAAGAAGAACAAACTAAATGCAAAGCTCACAGAGGGAAGGTAATAATAAATACTAGAGCAGAGATAAACTAAATACATAATAGAAAAATGATAGAGGAGTGACATCAGCAACATGGCAGGGTGAGCTGTTCCCTTTATGAGAGACCCATGCAGCTACACATCTGAAGGTGGATGGACTGACCTCTGGAACGTGGAGGATATAGGTGAGCCCTCCCCTGCCCTTCCCTGGCAGCCCTGTGCATGTTTGCAAACAATTTCCTGGCTGATGCGAGCACCCCTAATGCCACTGCACCTCAAAAGTGAGAATGCCCCTTGGCACAACTGTAGGAAGAGGTGGTGGCAGCTGTTAGCCCTCTTGTGATCACTTTCCTGGTGGTGATAGAGCCTGCCATGCTGGTGTGGCCCCAGGGAGAGGCCCAGCCTCGGATCCTATGAGGAAGCCCCACCTACCAAGCGCAGTGGCTGGTGTGACTGCAAGAAGAGGCAGCAGCAGATCTACACACACGTCCGAACACTCTCCTGGCTAGTGCAAGTGCTCACAATACCTCCACAACTTCCAGCAAGCAGGGTGGGATCAGAAACACAGCTCCTGCTTCCCTCTAGTGGTAGCAGGTGAAATCTGTGACCTAATACTACCACAAATGATCTGACAAAGATTAATTTATCAAACACCATAAGAAACTACAGCAACAATTCAGAACAGAAGGAAAATGACAGTTCTCCAGAAACCAACGCAGAAGGCACAGAAATTTGCAATCTAAATGACAGAGAATTCAAAATAACTGTCATAATGAAACTCAAGAAGTTACAAGAAAACTCAGACAGTTCAGTGAGCTCAGGAATAAAATCAGTGAGAAGGAATACTTCACAAAGAGACTGAAACTGTTTAAAAAAAAAACAAACAGGGACTGGCCTGGTGGCATAGTGGTTAAATTTCACACTCTGCTTTGGTGGCCTGGTGTTTTCTGGTTTGGGTTCTGGGCACAGACCTATGCACTGCTCATGAAGGCATGCTGTGGCAGCATCCCACATAGATGAACTCAAAGGACTTACAACTAAGATAGACAGCTATGCACTGGGGCTTTGGGGAGAAAAAAAATTTAAAAGAGGAAGATGGGCAACAGATGTTAGCTTAGGGCCAATCTTCCTCACCAAAAAAAAAAAAAAAAACCAAAGAAAAAAAAAACAAGCAGAAATTCTGGATATGAAGAACACAATTAATGAGATAAAAAATAATCTAGAATCCTTAAAAAATAGAACTCATGTTATGGAGGAAAGAGTTAGTGATTTAGAGGATACAAATATAGAAATGTTACAAGTGGAGGAGGAGAGAGAACTAACATTTTTTTAAAAATGAAGGAATTCTTCAAGAAATATCTGACTCAATTAGGAAAAGCAACATAAGGATTATAGGTATTCCAGAGGGAGAAAGGAGCAGAGAGCTGGTTGAGAGAAATAATAAATGAGAACTTCTTAAACCTGGGAAAAGAACCAGGTTTACAAATACATGAAGCTAATAGAAGGCCTAGTTACATCAATGCTAAAAGACCCTCTCCAATGCATGGAATAATAAAACTGGCAAAAGCCAATGACGAAGAAAAATATTAAGGGCAGCAAAATAGAAAATAACCTACAAAGGAACCCCTATCATGCTTTCAGCAGATTTCTCAGCAGAAGCCTTACAGATTAGGAGAGAATGGTATGGTATATTCAAAGTAGTGAAAGACAAAACTTTCAGCCAAGAATTCTCTATCCAGCAAAACTATCCTTCAGATATGAAAAGCTTTCTCAAATAAACAAAAGCTGAAGGAGTACATTGCCACAAGACCTCCCTTACAAGAAATGATCAAAGATGCCTTCATACCTGAAATAAAAAGGCAAAGGTCTACAAAGCTTTGAGCAATGAGATAAATAGACAAAATCAGAAAACCACAGCTCTCTTTCAGAACAGGGAAGCCAATACTCAATTGTAACTTAAAGGGAAGAAAAGCATCAAAAGTAACCATAAACACTTCAACTTGGTCACAAACACAAGATGAAACAGAATAATTTGGGCCTGGCCCCTTGGCTGAGTGGTTAAAGTTCCACGAGCTCTGCTTCAGTGGCTGGGAGTTGCCAGTTTGGATCCTGGCGGAGACCTGCTCCACTCATCAGCCACGCTGTGGAGGCATCCCACATACAAAAAATAGAGGAAGTTTGGCACAGATGTTAGCTTAGGGCTAATCTTCCTCAAGCAAAAAAAGAGGAGGATTGGCTATGGATGTTAATTCAGGATGACTCTTTCTCACACAAAAACAAAAACAGAATAATTTGTGACAACAATAACTCAGAAGGGGAAGAGGAAAGGAATGGAACCTGCTTAGGCTAATGGAGATAAGAGGATATCAGAAAATTGACTGTCTCACTTATGAAATCTTTTATACAAACCTCACAGTAAACACTAATCAAAAAATAAGAGCAGAGCCACAATTCATTAAAAAAGAGAAAACTGAGAAGATCTGCACAGAAAACCACCAACATGAAATGGCAGTCAGAAATACACAGGAAGAGAAACAATGGAACAGAGAACAACTGGAAAACAAGAGATAAAATGGCAGCATTAAGCCCTCATAGATCAATAATCACTCTAAGTGTAAATGGATTGAAATCTCCAATAAAAAGATACAGAGTGGAGGCCTACCCAGTGGTGTAGTGGTTACGTTTGTGTACTCTGCTTCAGCGGCCCAGGGTTCGTGGGTTTGGATCCTCGGTATGGACCTACACACCACTCATTAAGCCATGCTGTGGCGGCATCCCACATACAAAGTAGAGGAAGATTGCCACAGATGTTAGCTCAGGGACAATCTTCCTCACACACACAAACACGCATACACAAAAGACACAGAGTAGATAGATGAATTAAAAAACAAGACCCAGGGGCTGGCCCCGTGGCCGGGTGGTTAAGTTTGCGCGCTCTGCTGCAGGCGGCCCAGTGTTTCATTGGTTCGAATCCTGGGCACGGACATGACACTGCTCATCAAATCACGCTGAGGCAGTGTCCCACATGCCACAACTGGAAGGACCCACAGCGGAGAATATACAACTATGTACCAAGGGGGGCTTTGGGGAGAAAAAAAAAAATTAAAAAATTAAAAAAATAAAAAACAAGACCTAACAACATACTGCCTGCAGGAAAAGCATCTTAGCATCTCAGCTCTAAAGACAAATATAGGCTCAGAGTGAAGGGGTGGAAGACAATACACTAAGCAAATGGCAAGCAAAGGAAAGCAGTTGTTGCCATAATTATATAGACAAAGCAGATTTCATGATGAAAAAGACAATGAGAAACAAAGAGGGGCAGTGTGTAATGATAAAAAGGACCATCTACCAAGAGGACATAACACTTATAAATATATATGCACCCAACACAGGACCACCAATATATAAAGCAACTATTAACAGACCTAAAGGAGAAAATAACAGCAACACAATAATAGCAGGGGACCTCAACACCCCACAGCCATCAAGGGACAGATCATTCAGACAGAAAGTCAACAAGGAAATAGTGGATTTAAATGAAACACTTGATCAGATGGACTTAATGGATATAGACAGAGCATTCCATCCCAAAACAACAGAATACACATTCTTCTCATGTGCACATGGATCATTCTCAAAGATATACCATATGTTGTGAAACAAGGCCAGCCTCAATAAATTTAAGAGGATTGAAATCATATCAAGCATCTTTTCTGACCACAATGCTGTGAAACTAGAAATCAACTACAAGAAAAAAGCTGGGAAAGTCACAAATATGTGAGACTGAACCACATGCTGCTGAACAACTGTTGGATCAATGAAGAAATCAAAGGATACATTAAAGAATACCTGAAGACAAATGAAAATGAAAACAACATACCAACTCTTATGGGATGCAGCAAATGGTTATAAGGGAAATTCATAGCAGTACAGGCCCACCTCAACAAACAAGAAAAATCTCAAATAAGTAATCTTAAACTGCATCTAACAGAACTAGAAAAAGAAGAACAAACAAAGCCCAAAGTCAGCAGAAGGAGGGAAATAATAAAAATTAGAGCAGAAATAAATGAAATAGAGACTTAAAAAACAGTAGAAAGGATCAATGGAACAAAGACCTGGTTCTTTGAGAAGATAAACAAAATTAATCAAGCCTTAGCCAGATTCACCAAGATAAAAGAAGAGAAGACTCAAATAAATAACATTAGAAATGAAAGAGGAGAAATTACAATGGATACCGCAGAAATACAAAGGATTATAAGAGAATATATGAAAAACTATATGTCCACAAACTATAACCTAGAAGAAATGGATATTTAGACTCATACAACCTGCCAAAACTGAATCAGGAAGAAATAGAGAATCTGAATAGACCAATAACAAGTAAAGAGATTGAAATGGTAATCAAAAACCTCCCAAAAAATGAAAGTCCAGGACCAGATGGCTTCTCAGGAGAATTCTACTGAACATTCAAAGAAGATTTAATACTTATCCTCCTAAACTATTCCAAAAAATTGAAGAAGACAGAATGCTTCCTCAGTCATTGTATGAGGCCAACATTACCATGATACCAAAACCATACAAGGACAAAACAAAGAAGGAAAATTATGGGCCAATATTGTTAATGAACATAGATGCAAAAATCCTCAACAAAATACTGGCAAACTGAATATATCAATACAAAAACATCATACACCATAATCAAGTGGGATTTATTCCAGGGACGCAGGGATGGTTCAGCATCTGCAAATCAATCAACGTGATACCCCACTTTAAAAATGGAGAATACAAATCACGTGATCATCTCAATAAATGCAGAGAAAGCATTTGACAAGATCCAACATTCAGTTACGATAAAAATTCTTTATGAAATGGGTATAGAAGGAAAGTACCTCAACATAATAAAGGCCATATATGACAAACCCACAACCAACATCATACTCAACGGTGAAAAACTGAAAGCCATCCCTCTGAGAAAAGGAACAAGACATGAGTGCCCACTCCTACCACTCTTATTCAACATAGTACTGGAGGTTTTGGCCAGAGAAATTAGGCAAGAAGAAGAAGAAAAAGGAATCCAAATTGTAAAGGAAAAATGAAACTCTCACTGTTTGCAGATCACATGATTCTATATATAGAAAAACCTAAAGAATCCATCAGAAAACTATTAGAAATAATTAACAACTACAGCAAAATTGAAGGGTACAAAATCAACTTACAAAAATCAGTTGCATTTCTATACACTAACAACAAACTAGCAGAAAGAGAACTCAAGAATATAATCCCATTTACAATCATAACAAAAAAAATAAAATATCTGGGAATAAATTTAACCAAAGAAGTGAAAGATCTATACACTGAAAATGGTAAGAAATTATTGAAAGAAATTGAAGAAGACATAAAGAAATGGAAAGATATTCCATGCTCATGGATTGTAAGAAAAAACATAGTTAAAATGTCCATACTATTTAAAGCAATCTACAGGTTCAGTGCAATCCCAATCAGAATCCTAATAACATTATTCAAGGAAATAGAACAAAGAATTCTAAAACTTATATGGGACAGCAAAAGACCTCGAATAGCCAAAGCAATCCTGAGAAAAAAGAACAAAGCTGAAGGCATCACAATACTTGACTTCAAAATATACTACAAAGCTATAGTAATCAACACAGCATGGTACAGGTACAAAAACAGACACATAGATCAATGGAACAAAATTGAAAGTCCAGAAATAAATCCACACATCTTTGGACAGTTAATCTTTGACAAAGGAGCAAGAACATACAATGGAGAAAGGAAAGTCTCTTCAATAAATGGTGCTAGGGGGCTAGCCTGTTGGCTCAGTGATTAAGTTTGCTTGCATGTTCTGGTTCGGTGACCCGGGGTTCACCAGTTCAAATCCTGGGTGTGGACCTATTCACCGCTTGTCAAGCCATGCAGTGGCAGGCATCCAACATATAAAGTAGAAGAAGATAGTCACAGATGTTAGCTCAGGGCCAATCTTCCTCAGCAAAAAAAGAGGAGGATTTGTGGCAGATGTTAGCTCAGGGCTAATCTTCCTCAAAAAAAAAAAAAAAACTGATAAAAAAATAAAATAAATGGTGCTGAGAAAACTGGACAGCCACATGCAAAAGAATGAAAATAGACCATTATCTGACACCATACACAAAAATTAACTCAAAATGGATTAAAGACTTGAATGTTAAGACCTGAAACTGTAAAACTTCTAGAAGAAAATATAGGCAGTACACTCTTTGACATTAGTCTTAGAAGCTACTTTTCGAATACCATGTCTACTTGGATAAGGGAAACAAATGAAAAAATAAACAAGTGGGACTTCATCAGACTAAAGAGCTTCTGCAAGGCAGAGCAAAACAAAAAGACAACCCACCATCTTGGAGAAAGTATTTGCAATCATATTTCCTACAAGGGGTTAATCTCCCAAATATATAAAGAACTCACACAACTCAAGAACAAAAAAACAAACAACCTGATTGAAAAATGGACAGAGGATATGAACAGACATTTTTCCAAAGAATATATGCAGATGGTCAATAGCCCCATGAAAGGATGTTCAACATCACTAATAATTAAGAACATGCAAATCAAAACTACAAGGAGATATCAATTTACACCCATTAGAATGGCTGTCATTACCAAGACAAAAAGTAACAAATGTTGGAGAAGATCGGGAGAAAAGGGAACCTTCATTCACTGCTAGTGGGAATGGAAACTGGTGCAGCCTCTATGGAAAACAGTATGGAGATTTCTCAAAAAATTAAAAATAGAAATACCATATGACCCAGCTATCCCACTCCTGGGCATTTGTCCAAAGAACTAAAAATCAACAATTCAAAGAGATTTCAGCATTATTCACAATAGCCAAGACGTGGAAGAAACCCAAATGCCCTTCAACTGATAAATGGATAAAGAAGATGTGGTAGATATATACACAATGGAATACTACTTAGCCATAAAAAGACAAAATTGTCCCATTTGCAACAACATGGATGGACCTTGAGGGTATTATGTTAAGCAAAATAAGCCAGACAGAGGAAGACAAACACCACACGATTTCACTCATATGTGGAATATAAACAAACACATGGACAAAGAGAACAGACTAGTGGTTACCAGAGGGGAAGGGGGTTGGTGGTTGGCTTAAGGGGTAAAGCAGCACATATGGTGACTGACAAATAATAATGTACAACTGAAATTTCACAATGTTATAAACTATTATACCTCCATAAAAAAAAGACAGAATCATCCCTTTTGCAACAACATGAATGAATCTTGAGGGTATGATGTTAAGCAAAATAAGCCAGACAGAGAAAGGCAGATACTGTGTGATTTCACTCATATGTGGAAGATAAACAAATACATTAAAAAAGAGAAGAGATTAGTGGTTACCAGAGGAAAGGGGGTTGGGGGGGTGGGCGAAAGGGATAAAGGGGCACTTATGTAAGATAAAAATTAGACTACTGGTGGTGAGCATGATGAAGTCTTTACAGAAATGGATAAATAATAATGTAATGATTTCATTAAAATAATTGAAAAAAAGAAAAACAATAGGGACAATCAATAAAAGGAAAAGTTGGTTCTTTGAAAAGTTCAACAAAATTGACAAATCTTTAGATACATGGACTAAGAAAAAAAAGGAGAGAACACTTGAATTACTAAAGTCAGAAATTAAATTGGGGACATTACTACTAATTCTGCAGAAAATACCAGCAAACCAAGTTGAACAGCACATTAAAAGGATTATAGGGGCCAGCCCCATGGCTGAATGGTTACATTTGTGCACTCTGCTTCAGTGGCCCAGAGTTTTGCCAGTTTGGGTCCTGGGCATGGACCTACTACTGCTCATCAGGCCATGCTGAGGCAGCATCCCACTTAACAGAACCAGCAGGACCTACAGCTAGAACATACAACTATGTACTGGGGATCTTTGGGGAGAAGAAGGGAAAAGAAGAAGAAGAAGAAGAAGATTGGCAACAGATCTTAGTTCAGGTGCCAATCTTAAAAAAAAAAAGAATTATAGACCATGACCAAGTGGGATTTATTCTTCAAATGCAAGGATGCTTCAACATATGACTCTGTCAGTTTCATACACCAAACCAACAGAATGAAGAAGAAAACCCCGTATGATCATCTCACTTGATGCAAAAAACGTATTTGACAAAATTCAATACTCTTTCATGAAAAAATCACTCAACAAACTAGGAATAGATGGAAACTACCTCAACATGATAAAAGACACTATCCACAGCGTAAAAAGGCAACCCACAGGATGGGAGAAAATATTTTCAAATCATATATCTGATAAGGGATTAATATCCAGAATATATAGAAAACTCCTAAAACTCAACAACAAAAAAACCTGTTTCAAAAATGGGCAAAGCAGGGCTGGCCCCATCGTGTAATGGTTAAGTTTGGCATGCTCTGCTTCGGCAGCCCAGCTTTGCGGGTTCAGATCCCAGGTGCAGACCTATGCCACTTGTCAACCATGCTGTGGTGGTGACCCACATATAAAGTGAAAGAAGAATGGCTCAGGGCTAATATTCCTCAGCAAAAAAAAAAAATGGGCAAAGGATTTGAATAGACATTCCTCCAAAGTTCTACAAATGGCTGATAAGCACATGAAAAAATGCTCAACATCATTAATCATTAGGGAAATGCAAACCCAAACTACAATGAGATACCACTTCGTACTATTAGGATGGCCTCTATCCAAAAAACAAAACAGGGACCAGCCCTGTGGCTGAGTGGTTAAGTTCATGGGCTCCATTTCAGCAGCCTGGGGTTTGCTGGTTCGGTTCCTGGGCACAGACCCGTGCACCACTCATCAAGCAATGCTGTGGAGGCATCCCACCTAGAACTAGAATGACCTACAACTAGGATATACAACTATGTGCTGGGGCTTTGAGAAGGGGAAAAAAAGGAAGATTTGCATTAGCACAGGGCCAATCTTCCTCAAAAAGTAAAAATAAAACAAGTGTTGGCAAAGATGCAGACAAATTGGAACCCGTGTGTACTTTTGGTGAGAATGTAGAACGGTACAGTCACTGGGGAAACTAGTGGTTCCTCAAAAAATTAAAAATAGAATTATGATATGACCCAGCAATTCTACTTCTGGGTATATACCCAAAGTATGGAAGGCAGAGTCTCAAAGAGATATTTGTACACCCAAGTTCATCACAGCATTATTGACAATAGCTAAAATGTGGAAGCAACCCAAGTATTCATCAATGGATGAATGGATAAGTAAAATGTGGTATATACATAGGCTGGATTATTATTTAGCCTTAAAAAGGAAGGAAATTCTGACATATATTACAACATGGATGAAATCTGAGGATATTATGCTAAATGAAATAAGCCAGTCACAAAAAGACACCGTGTGATTCCACTTTTATGAGGTGCCCAGAATAGTCAACTACATAAGGACAGAAAGTATTCTTGTGGTTGCCAGGGGAAGGGGAGAACGGCGAGTTATTATTTAATGTGTAGAGAGTTTCAATTTTAGAAGATGAAAAGTGTTATGGAGATAGATGGTGGTGATGTTTGCATGAAAATATGAATGTATTTAATACCACTGAACTGTACACTTAAACATGAATTAGGATAGTAAATTTTATGTAATGTGTGTTTTACCACAATTTTAAAAAGACATAAGAAAGGATTTTCTGCCATTTCTTATGATAATTTAGATAAAATGGACAATTTCTTAGAAAAATAAAAATGGGAAAAATCTAAAGAAATGGAAGGAGAACCTACAGAGTAAAAGAGATTTAAGAGACATTAACTAAGCACAATGTGTAGACGTTATTTGTATCCTGATTCAAATAAACAAAAGAAAATGATGTTGAGAGACACGAGGTTGAACAAAAGGAAAGGCATACCATGTTCTTATAAAGGAATGCTCAACATTATAAAGATGTCATTTTCCCTAAGCTTGTCTATAAATTTAATGTGAACTCTATAAATCTGCCAACATTTTTTAAATTAGACTCTTACAGAAAAAACTTTTTAAGGTAAGTATAATCAGGAATTTCTGAAAAGGAGGTTAGTGAGGGGTTATTAGTCCTTCATGATAGTAAAATGTAATATAAAATCACAATAAAACAATGTGGTACTTGGGCATGCATAGACTTACAGATCATTGGGACAGACTAGAAGGTCCAAATATAGTCACCAGTACTTCTAATAAGTTAGCATAGTGATTGAGATGACATTTCACATCAGTAGGGAAAAGATAGACTATGTAATCAATGATGTGAGGACATGTAGGTAGCTATCTGGAAAAAAATGTAACTAACATCTCAAAATTATACCAAAATAAATTCTATATGGATAAAATATGTGTACAAAATTAACCATGTAAGTACCATAAGAATTCATGGAATTAAATAATCAGAGTAGTGAAGACTTTCTAAGTATTTCACAAATGCAGAAGCCACAGAATAAAAAAAATTAATACATTTTACATAAGTAACTATAGAAGATGAGTCACAAACTAGGGCATAATTTGCAATTCATTTCTACACAAAAGGCAAATTTCCCTTTAAAGAACTCCTGTATATCAATAAGAAAAATACTAAGACTCTAACGGATGAATGTACAAAACGTAGGAAAGAGATATGAAAATTCCACAGAAAAGAAACTATAACTGGTCCTTAAATGTATGGAAAAATGTTCAACCTCACTTTAATAAGATAAATAAAATTATGCTGAGATGCCATTTTCATGATTACAAAGATCACAGAGTTTGATAACATACCATGTAGGTAAGTATGTTATCAAATTGTATTATCTTTGCCAGAAATGGTGAAGGTGAATCTAAGTGTACAGGAAACAAGGATTGAGAAACAAATTAAACAGCATAAGAAAAAAAAAACAAGACAAATCCAGAGGATGAGACAGTCTATATAACAACTGGCCTGATGATTTTAACAAATCAGTGTCATAGAAAAAAAAGCATATGGGAGGAGGGACTGTTCTAAATGGAAAAGAAACATAAGAAACATAACAACTGAATGCAACATGTGGTCTTTGATTGGATCCTAGTTTGAACAAACCAGCTACAAAATAAATTTTGGGATAATTGAGAAATGTTCAGTGTAGACTTGGCATTAGATGAATTAAGGAATTATATATAATGCTATTATCACAACTTGCTAGATGTGATAAAAGTATTGTGAGTTTGGAGGAAAATGCCATATTTGGGGTTTGTATACTTTAGTATTTAGGGGTAAAATGTCATGATGTCTGTAATTTACTTGAAAGTGTTTCAGCAAATAAGAATAGATGAAGTAAATATGATGTTAACTTTTGTTAAATCTAGGTGATGGTTATATGGATATTCATCGTACTATCTCTCTACTTTTTTGTGTATTTGAAATTTTCATAATAAATTTTAAGCACATACGCAGAGTAATGTTGCAGGGAAAAACCTGCTGCATACCTTGCGTGCTCTGTAAATGACTCCAAGGTCTGCTAAGCCCTATGCTAGGCAATGTGCAAAGATCTAGAAGGTGTTTTTCAAACTGCAGATTGTGACTTTAGTCATTCCTAAAACTGAGGAAGATCATGACCAGTAATTTTTTATACATAAAATAGAATAGAAAATATGTAAGGGTTTTAAGCTAGTAAGGATGAATACTATATGAAACTTTGTTCTAATTATATGTATCAGTTACTTTTATACAAATATGTGTACGTGATTATGATGTAAAATACATTGTTGATAACTTGCATGCAAAAGTTTCAATAGATCACTGAGGTGCTCCAGTATTTTGTATCAGAGTCACCAAAATTGATACCTTCTTGGGTTTCAAATTCATTTCTCTTAAATTTCTTTAACAGTGCTTTGCTTGGTTTTCTGATAGATGAGCGAGGCACGTTCTCATTTGTTTGTTCTGATTCTTTCAGTAACCGTGACTGAGGTTTTACCAAAGGAAAAGAAACAGAGAGATGAGAAGACCTCAATTCTCGGGCAAGCCGTGGTGGACCTTCTTCCTTTACTGGAAGGTCAGATGTGTGATTTGCTCGAAAGCAGAAATAGAAAAGCTCACAAAATTTAGCTCCAGAGAAGTGCAAAACTCAGCCTCAATGAATTTGAGGAATTTGATGAAAAGATGAGCACATTTATCTCTGCTTAACCCTTCCTTTGGCTTGACTTGGCCTTCTTTTCGCAGGGGAGAGTTCATTTGAAACAGTGGTCCCATTGCACCCTGTGCCGGGCTCGCCTTTAGAACCTCTTCGATCAGGTGTTAAGGTAATCAGAGTTTTAACCCTTAACACTGCAGCCTGCCATTCAGTCTAACAAGTCTGTCTGCTATTAAGGTTCAATTCAGTTGAGTCCATTCGTCAGGCGCCTTCTTTTCACAGGCACACATAGTGCTAGGTTCTGGGAAACAAAGATAAATAAGGCAGAATCCTACTTTAGGAGTCCATAATCTACATATTATGGATTAAAATCCAGTGTGATTAAATGGTGGGGTGGGGCACATAGTAGGTATTGGTTACTTTGCCCAGGAGTAGATGTAGGAAAGGCTTAACCATGGAAATGTCTCTTGAGCTGTGTCCTGCTGGATTAAATTCAATAGTACATGAATGTACCTAACACAATTTCAGGCATGGTAGCCTGCTTCTGGTAGTTGGAGGAGGGGAAGTATGAATTGGTAGGCTCTGTCACTGTTTGTTTTCTGGGCTGTTTCCCAATTCTTCTGGGGATCAGGAGCTTCTTGGGGCACTGCTTTGCCACTCTGGTGCAAGTGCACTCACTCTCAGCAGATACCACAGCTGCCTTCTGTTTTGCACAAGTAAAGGAGAGAGGAAGGCCCAACTGACCCAGCTATTCCAAATGCTGTTCCCTAGTTAACCATCGCTGTAGGCCCCTTCCTGCTTCTTGTTAATCCTGAGCTTGGAGCTGCCACAATCCATTATTTTAGGATGTGGTTGGTTTCTTCTAGTTTTTTTTTTTTTTTTTGTAGATCTGATTTAATTTGCTTCCTATCTTTCAAAGATTCCTAAAAATATATAGTCCAGTGATGGCATTTCTTGTTTTCTAGGGCCATTATAGCATTATCTTTTTATTGGATATAAATATATCATTTAATATCTTTCTGTCATTCCATGTAATTTGCTCTGGAAAGAGCTATATATTTGAGCTCAGTCTGCCTTCCTTGGTCCAGTCTGCTAGCCTATGTATTGTTGATTTTCCTTAGATACCTATAGAAGAAAAGTTAGTCAAATGGATCTCATGATCTTTGCTCTTAATATTCCTCCTCAGTCCTCATGATTAGTCCTCATGATCTTTGCTCATAATATTCTTGTACTTACTTATTTTACGTACTCAAGGAAAAAATATATGACAATTAATGTCCATTTGCTTGAGAGTTCTCACTAATTTTATATTTAAGCAAGTACACTGGTTTATTCTCAAAACTCAGAGACTAAAATGACATAAACCTGTACTTGGAAAGGAGATTCCAATTCATCTTCCAGTATTCCCTGTCTTGATGGAGTAATATAAGTTAGAAACCTTACGGACATTTTCCTTATCCTCTCAGAGACATATTGACCAGAGGTGTCACATTCTTCCATGCTTCTCTTTCTCAAAACCTTTTCTCCCTTTTGTGTTCTATTTCCTGCTTATTGACTGTACTTTCTCAGGTTCCCGAACCAGATCTCTTTCCTTTGCCTGTCCCTTAAGTATGAAGCTTCTAACCTTGGCTAACTTTCTTTGTCTGTGTTCATACTCGTGGTGACGGGAGGTAGGGAGGTATGGTGGGGGAAGGGGGTTGGGGATCATCCATGATTTTGACAGTTACCAGTATGTTGAAGACTTCTAATTCAACAGCTCCTGCCCAAACTCCTCTCCTGAATTCCGGAATGTCAAATGTCAATGTCAGCATTCCAAAACTGAACTCAGCATCCTCCCTCAAACCTATTCTTCCTTTTATCTTAGTTATTTTCACTAATGGCATCACACCTCTGTGAGATCATAGGACATACATAGAACCTACGTTACATCCATGACTGCTCCCTCAGACCCTAACTGCAACTAATACCTAAATCTGCCTTTCACCCAATCCAGCCTTTTCTATCTTCTAAGTGCCTTTGGGCTGTCTCTTCTTAGCTTCATTCCTATTCTTTATTGCCTTATAATCTCACCTGGAACCTTACAAGTAGCTCTGTAACTCCCCTTGCCTCCTTCCAGTTCAGCCTTCCCATTGCTTGCAGAGTGACTTAAAAGTAAATATGATCACCTCTCTTCCCTTATTTAGTACTGTGTGGTTCCTAGATTCACCACTGCTTACATCCTAAAGTCCAGATCCTTTAGCAGGCACACAACAACTTTTATGATAGCAGCCTGTCCCTTGTCCAAGCTCATCTCTCAGGACTGCCTCCTTGTGCATTGTGTTCTAAAATACCTGAACTGAATATACCGTGCTATTTCAATCCCCTTTTACATAAACTCTTCTTTTCGTCTAGAATTATTTTCTCTTTTCTTTCTCTGCTTATCCAGATTGCAAACTCCTATTTATCTTGTAAAAGTCAATTCAGATGTCACCATCTCTTATTCCTCCTCACCCCGGTAATTAGTTATTCACTTCCTCTTGGGTGCCCCTTGACTAGGGCATTTTGTACAAATCTCTATTATAGCATTTATCATAAATAGTGGAATTATAATATGAATTCCATGATGAAAGGGGCCATGTCATCTTCATCTTTATAGTCCTGGTGCTGTAGTAAGGTGCCTAGCATATAATTAGCAATCAATACACATTGTAAACCTACTTTTTCAATGTATCCTGTGTGAAAATGTCTATAGATTTGTCTATATCTCTATATATGGGTATATATGTATATATTTGAAAAAGCATTTTCAAATTTCTATTGGAGACATAATTTGGGAATTTCTCATTAGTAGGATACTTAATTCTTTAACAATAATGTTAATTATTCTTATTAATGTTGATTCCTAAGAAATAAAATGAAAATGAACAAATTCTTTTTTTCTCTCTAATTAAAAAAACACTAGCTGTCTTGACTACTCTACTTGGATACATTGCTAACATCAAAGCTTTTGCAGCTCTTCTAAAAAATTTGTTTCTAGAGCTTGTTCATGCTGTCAAAAATATTTTCTCGCCTTTGCAAAATAGAAATATATTGAGGAATATGATTTTCAAATATTTAATAACAAACCTAAAAGTTTTTTTAAAAAATCACATTTAAATTACAAAAATAATAATAAAATATAGGCTAGCAAAAAGGCACCCCAATCTCACTCACTCACTTGTAACTACTATTAACATTTCAGTATAGAACCCTCCAATTCCTCTCCTGTTTGTGTTTGTAAACATACTTGACCTCAGTATGTTAGAGGGGAAGGGCTCTAGCTTAGGGGTAAAGTTTTCTTCTTGGCTTTGTCTCTAACATGTGGGACCTAAAGAAAGTTATTTGAATCTCCTGTATGGAAATAATTAAACTTGACTTTTTTTTTTTTTTTTTTTTTTGCTGAAGAAGATCTGCCCTGAGCTAACATCTGTGCCAGTCTTCCTCTATTTTGTATGTGGGTCATTGCCATAGCATAGCTGCCAACAAGTGGTGTAGGTCCACACCTGGGAATCAAACCTGGGCCACCAAAGCAGAGCATGCCAAAGTTAACCACTAGGCCATGTGGCTGACCCTAAACTTGACTTTCTTACCTTGAACAGTCATGTGAGATTAAAATGAGATAATGCAAAAAAAGGGAGGCCTCTGGCATTTCCAAAATGCTGTATAATTTTGTTCTTTTCCAGCAATGCAGTCTTGAAGTTAAAGTATTTGTGTCGGAACCCTTATTGACCCCAGCCCAGATCTCAGGAGGCAGTCTACTGAAAGTCACATTGGAGGCTGCCTACTCTGTGCCTGAATCCTTCATTCCGATAGGGCCCCTGCAGAACTACATGGTTGGTCTGCAAGTTCCATCTGTTGGAGAGGTAAAGCGCCACAGCCAGATATTTATATGGATTTAGACACTCATATGGCCATCTCTTCCTTACCTGCTAAGATTTCATTCAAAGCAAGCTTTATTAATGGCTGAGATTTATTTTAGGTTTAAAAAAATAAAGTTTACTTCTGTTTTATATATAGATGTTTATATTTATAGTTTATATATTATATATAATATACATTACATATAATTTATATCAATAAATGCATATTTATGGTGGAAAACGTAAAACATTTTAAACTTAACAATTTTTTAATGTATTTCTGCACAGATTACTTTTATGCACATATTTTATCGATTTTGTATAGTGTACTTTATTATATAAAACTTTATCTTAATTCCAGGTTTTTTTCTTAGTTCAAATTTCTATAGAATGATTGTATATGGGTCTTTTGAGCCTCTTGATAGAGATTTCCAAATTGCCATTTTACATTTTCGGTGTAGAACCCTCCAATTCCTCTTTGCCACTTTATATTCTCACCACAGTGCACCAGGGTTCTAATTTCTCCATACCCTCGCCAACACTTATTTTCTGTTTTTTGTTGTTTTTTGATAATAGCCATCCTAATATATGTGAAGTGGCATCTCCTTGTGTTTTTGATTTGCATTTCCTTGAAGACTAATGATGTTGAGTATCTTTTCATGTGCTTATTGGCCACTTGTACATCTTCTTTAGGGAAATGTCTATTCAACTCCTTTGCCCATTTTCCCATCAGGTGGTGTGTTTTTTTTGTTGTTGAATTTTAGGAGTTCTCTTTATATTCTAGCTATTAATCTCTTATCAGATATGTGATTTGCAAATATTTTCTCCAGTTCCATGGGTTGCCTTTTTTTACTGTGTTAGCGTCTTTTGATGCACAAAATTTTTAATTATGATCAAGTCTAATTTGCCCATTTTACTTTTGTGTTGTGTGTCTTTGGTGTCATAACCAAGAAATCACTGCCAAATCCAATGTCATGAGGCTTTCCGCCTGTATTTTCTTCTAAGAGTTTTATGGTTTTAGCTTTTACATTTAGGTCTTTGATCCATTTTGAGTTAATTTTTGTGTATGGTGTCAGATAAGTGTCCAACTTCATTCTTTTGCATGTGGATAACTAATTTTCTCAGCACTCTTTGTTGAAAACACTGTTCTGTCCCCATTGAATGGTCTTGAAACGCTTAATTTTGACAATTTTTGCCAGCATTCTTGTTGTTTTTATGGAGGAACAGATTTTTAGAAGTCCTTACTATGCCAATCCAGAAACGCCCCTCCTTCATGAAAGGTTTTAAACTTAACCCACAGAACTAGAATAGGTGAGTTATAGGGTATACCAATTTTAAATTTTACTAGAGACTGCAAAATTGCTTTCCATAGTTGTACCAGTTTACATTTCCAGCAACTAAGTGTAAGAATACCATTCCCTTCACAATATTGTCAATACTTGATATTTTCAGACTTTGACTTTCCAATCTATGGTTTAAAATGGTATCTTATTGTTTTAATGTGTATTTCATTTATTATTAATTATATCTAGCTTGTTTTTATTCAATTGTTGGATTTTCTAATTTCTTTTTCTATAAATTGCCTATTTATATCTTAACCAATTTTCTATTGCAAGTATATTTTATATAAATTATAGATATGAAATTGCCTATATTTTTAGCTCTTTGTCAGATTTGAGTTTGTTTTTTAAAAGGTACATCATGACTCTCAAATAAATATAAAATGACAAAAAGGGTTTAAACCAGTTCAAAGGAGAATCTGAAGAAATGACCCATTGTCTGTTCGACAGTACCCAGCATTTCATTGAAAAGACACTTCTGTAGTCTTTTTTGTCCATTTCAAAGTCTTTTACAAAATTTTCTGATGTATGGTGTTTATTTCTGTAGAAGGACTATCCCATTTTGTTTAAGAATGGAACTCTGAAGCTTGGAGGGGAAAGAGAACCTGTTCCCCGGCCCAAAAAATGGCCTATTGCCAACATTCTGGCTCCAGGAGCTAATAACATTCCTGATGCATTCATCGTCGGTGGGCCCTATGAGGAAGAAGAAGGGGAACTCAACCACCCTGAGGTGAGAGAATTATGCAGTTTTTGTGATAAACTCAGTGTACTGACATATGACAAAACATTTTGTGGATCACTGTGATTTATATACATCCATCACCTATTAAAATAAAACAATTACATGTCAAAATAAAAGTTATCTAATTCTGATTAAAATGTTCTCCTGATGTCTTAAGTCCAGCAAACAACATAATTGATTTAATTCAAATTTACTCTTTATTTTGTTTTAAAGGTAATAATACAGTCACAGGTCAAAAGAAAAAATTAAGAGATATGCAGTTAAAGTCTCCCTCCTACTCCATGTCTCTTCCTCCTAATTCCTTCCCAGGTTATCATCCTAGTAGTCACCTTTGTTATAATTTCTTGTGTTTCCTTCCAGCTACTTTTTTATGCATATAAAAACAAATATATATAGTCAAAGGGAGACTCAGAAACAAAAACATTTAGAAAAGTAAAGTTTTCTTGCAAATAATGCAAGGGAGTCAGATTTCAGAAAGACTGGCCCACATACATAGCGTAGTAAAAGTCAGGAATAAAATTGTTTTTCTTTAGGGAGTCCAGATTTATAGGCAATATTCAAAGTCTTGTTATTTTCAGAACTAGAACACGTCAGGAAGATACTGCTATTTTTGCCTTATCTCAGGGTATAAAGTTTTATTTATTTTTAACTGAGTGTATAAAGTGCTTAATCATATTGGAAGCAGGGAAAAATATCAGTTTTTGCTTCATATATACACACAAATATATACATACACATATTCTTTCCCTATCATGTTTTACACAAATGGTGGCATACTCACACACACTGTTCTGCAACTTGATTTTTTTGCATTATGCTATATCTTAGAGATTTTCCCACATCACTGCATAAAGAGTATTCTCATTCTTTTTCTTTATTTACCTGCACTTGCTGTATGATATGACATTGTATGGACCTACTTTAATTTAATTAACCAGTCTCCTATTTTTAGGTTGTTGAAATTCTTCTTTTTTTTTTTCTCCTTCCCTCCTCCTTCCCCTTTTCCTTCTTTCTTTCTTTCCCTCCTCCCTTTTCCCTTCTCTCTCCCCTTCACTCCCTCCCTCCCTCCTTTCTTCCTTTCTTTCTAACATGTTTTATTACAACTTATATTTGTCAAGAGTATAGAAAATGCTATAAACACATTTGCAAATGTTTCTTGAATGAGCTGATAGTCATTAGTGGAAACATTTGATCACATAGTTTGTAAAACAAGGATGGTTGAATTCTTTCAGTATCTGACTCTAGAGATTTTAAGTAATAGAGATAAGGCTAGCAATATTTGAAAAACATTGCGCAGTGTCTTTCTCATCATTGAGATTAGTGAAAATTTATACTGTTCTTAGATTTATATTTTCATTTAGATCAGATATTTTATTTCAGGTAAAAGATTTTATTTCATATTTTAAAAAACTATATGTGTGTGTGTGTGTGTTTGGTGAGGAAGATTGGCTCTGAGCTAACATCCGTTGCTAATCTTCTTCTTTTTGCTTGAGGAAGATTGTCCCTGAGCTAATGTCTGTGCTAGTCTTCCTCTATTTTTTATGTGGGATGCCGCCACGGCATGGCTTGATGAGCAGTGTACATGTCCGTAGTGTACATGTAGGGATCAGAACCTGTGAAGCCCGGACTGCCAAAGAGGGATGCACACACTTAACCACTATACCACGGAGCCAGCCCCTAAAACAACATTTTTTAAAACAATAACAATGGCCAAGCCCTAACCCAGATCAATTACATGAGAATTTACTTTTAAAATAGTACTAATGCCCTTCTTTTTTGAAGCACTCAGATAATTCTAATATGCATCCAGGGTTGAAAATCACTCATTGAGGTTATGTGAGTAAATATTTGGCAGTTAGTACTGGATTGATGGTAAGGATAATGTAAGTAATTTATCCTATGTACTTTATTAATAGTAAAGTACCCTAAAATTTAAGATGGTGGTAGTATTTACAATAGTACTTCTACTTATAGTAGTAGTAATAAAAGTATTGTGATCAAATCCATTAAAAATGCCCTACAGATTAAGCAGGATAAAGCCATGGCACACTGAGAGAACAACAGTCTCTATCTTATTATTTTATAGGACAGAGAATTTAGGAACCAAGCAGAGTGCATAAAGAAAAGAATTATTTGGGACTTGGAAAGCCGCTGCTACCTTGATCCTCCTGCAGTGGTCAGGTAGGAAAAGAAAGGGAATGTGTTTAACCAACAAAGACTGTAGGTGGGAGGAAATGTTACTTTTGTTAATTTTATCCATGTTTGAGTTAAGGTAATCTGAGACTCTCTACCACCACATCTGCTAGTAACGGAGGCTTCTAGTGATGGTAGCTTAACCAAGGTGGGTTCTTATTTTTCTTTCATATAAAAGAAGTCCAGAGCTGGTGTGTATGGTGGCTACACAATGTTATCAAGTATCAAGGCTCAATCTTTCTTTTTGCTCTACTTTCTTTAACATGTGTCTTCCATCCACAAGGTTGTCTCATGGGCCAGGATGGCTATTGAAGTTCCAGCCTGCACATTCACATATTCCTGGTGGAAAGTTGGAAGAGGGCAGTGTTTATGGATTAAAAAAAGGACACATGCTGGCTGTCTTAGCCCCTCTTTTTTTTTTTCTTTTTTTCTCTGAAAACATCTTTATTCTACCCACATACTTAATTGATATTTGGGTTAGCTATAGATTCATAGATTGGGACCCATACTCCCTCCGAAGTTGTTTTTTTTTTTTAAATTTGAGTTCATAATAGTTTACATCATTGCAAAATTTTAGTTGTATATTATTTCTTGTCTGTCACCACTTAAGTGCTCCCCTTCACCTCCCTTCCCCTGGTAACCACTGAACTGATTTCTTTGTCAATGTGTTTGTTTATATTCCACATATGAGTGAAATCATCTGGTGTTTATCTTTCTCAGGCTGACTTATTTTACTTAGCATAATTCCCTCCAGGTCTTTCCATGTTGTTGCAAATGGGATGATTTTGTCTTTTTATGGCTAATTAGTATTCCATTGTGTATATATATATATATATATATATATATATATATATATATATATACCACATCTTCTTTATCCAATCATCAGTTAATGGATCCTTGGATTGTTTCCATGTCTTGGCTATTGTGAATAGTGCTGTAATGAACATAGGCGTGCATATGTTACTTTGGATTGTTGATTTCAAGTTGTTTGGGTAGATACCCAATAGTGGGATAGCTCGGTCATATGGTAGTTCTATTTTTAGTTTTTTGAGGCATCTCCATACTGTTTCCCATAGTGGCTGCACCAGTTTGCATTCCTACCAGCAGTGTATGAGGGTTCCCTTTTGTCCACACCCTCTCCAACATTTGTTATTTTTAGTCTTAGTGATTATAGCCATTTTAACAGGTGTAAGGTGGTATCTTAGTGTAGTTGTGATTTGCATTTCCCTGATGATTAGTGATGTTGAACATCTTTTCATGTGTTTATTGGCCATCTGTATATGTTCTTTGGAAAAATGTCTGTTCATATCCTCTGCCCATATTTTGATTGGGCTGTTTGTTTTTTTGTTGTTCGGTTGTGTGAGTTCCTTATATATTATGGAGATTAACCCCTTACCAGATATATGATTTGCAAATATTTTCTCCCAGTTGGTGGGTTGTCTTTTTGTTTTAATCCTAGTTTCTTTTGCCTTGCAGAAGCTCTTTAATCTGATGAACTCCTACTTGTTTATTTTTTCTTTTGTTCCCTTGTCTGGGAAGACATGGTATTCGAAAAGATCCTTGTAAGCTTGATGTCAAAGAGTGTACTACCTATATTATCTTCCAGAAGTTTTATGGTTTCAGGACTTATCTTCAAGTCATTGATCCATTTTGAGTTTATTTTTGTGTATGGCGTGAGATAATGGTCTACTTTCACTCTTTTTGCATGTGGCTTTTCAGTTTTCCCAACACCATTTATTGAAGAGACTCTTTTCTCCTTTGTACGTTCGTGGCACCTTTGTCGAAGATTAGCTGTCCGTAGATGTGTGGTTTTATTCCAAAATCTGTGTCATATCTGAGTCTAGTTCTTAGGTAGCTTTGTCTCTTGAGATTGTTTTTTTCCTTGCCTTTTAGCATTCCTAGTAATTTATCATTGAAAGCTGGACATTATGTATTGGGTAATAAGAAATGAGGTAATTCAGTTTTTTAGTGTGAGGTTTTATCTTAATCTGGTTGGGAGCTGGGCTGAGTTTAATGTTTGCTCTAGCTATAGATGCTAGAAGCTTCAGTTTCCTTTTTTCACTCCTCCCTAGTTGTCTTTGGGTTTTGCTAGGAACTCTTTCTGAAATAGGGTTTCTATTCTGCAGCCTCTCAGTTATAATCCATCCACTCTTATTGTACTGGAACCCTATTGATGTGTTAGTAAGGTATTGTGGAGGGGAAGTATTATATAATCCTGTGATTAAATCTCAGTATTTTAGTGAGTTTGAGTCCCTGGGGCTGTGACCTTCAGAAGTGTTTACTAGCCTTTTTTCCTTCCTCTCCTTATGTGAGACAGGAACGCTAGACAAGACTGGAGTTGTCTAATTGTCCTTTCCCTGGGTCACATAAGGCTCTGGTAAAGTACTTTACCTTAAAGGATGGGCCTTTGCTATGGAGAACACTCTGGGCATTTTTCAGAATGGTTACTTTTCCCTTCTTCCTGCCTAAGTGGATTTTTCTCCTATATTCACCATGAAAGTCTGATAGAGCCCCTTGATTTAAAACTCAAGAAAGTATGGGGACCCCTAATACAAGGCCCCCAGGAACTTTTAACTCTCTGGCTAGTTCACATTCAGCTTCCAGCAGTTTGTCAAAATTACCATTAAAGTGTTTCTTCTGGTTACTGGCTCCAGTGATTTCTGCTGCCTGTAAGCTAATCTCAGTCGTGATTCTCTGTATGTGCCTGTCTCTCCATATTTCAGGGTGGCAATTTGCCCTATGAAATTAATTCTTACATGGATCTAAGGAAAGTCATTGATTTTCAGTTTCATCAGCTTTTTCTTGTTATGAGGACAGGAGTCACAACTCCTAAGTTCTTTACATATGGGAGCTGATAATGGAAGTCCTACTCTATTTTCACAGTAGAAATAAATATATTTTATACTATTTTATAGTCTGATTATTTCTTTAGAATAAATCACTAGAAGTGGAATTTCTGGGTCAAAGATTATGAACATTTTAAGGCTTTTGATTCATATTGCCAAATTGCTCTTAAAATTTTACAATTTGCCTCTGTTAGCAGTACACTAGATTTATTTTGGGAATTTTATAGATTTGAGAAAGTTTAAAAAACCCATCTTCCTAATACAAATTTTTATATATATGTATTCCATTACTTTTTAAAAGAGAGGAATACTTCCCTTTAACTTAGATTATACTAACCCCATTTTTGGATATAATGCTAATAGGCTGACTCTTGATTTGTAGTTTTCAGAAGCGAATTGCTGATTGCCGATTTTGGCCTGTAGAGATCACGAGAGTTCCTCTGATTATTGCACCCAAAGGGAAAGCTGCCAAATTTGATAAGGTAGATTTGTTCACTTAAAAATATTTATGTGAGAAATGCTGGATCAGACCCAACTTGTCATTCTGCTTCTAATTCTGATACCAAAGGAAAATGTAAACTGATGTTGCTGCTCTCTAGGGTGACCAACTCATCCTGATTTGCTAAATAGTTTCCTGGTTTTAGCACTGAAAGTCTCATGTCCCAGGAAACTCCCTTGTCCCTCGCGAATTAGGATGACTGGTCACCCTTGCTCCCTATTGTTCACTAAAAATTATTTAGCCTTTATTTCCAGATATCCTATTTCCATTTAACCCTTCATTACAGTTTTACTGTAGGTAAAACTGTACAAAATAGCCATTTTTATAGGTCATAGAAGTTAAATATTGGTAATATGGTTCAACCTAATACATCTTTCTGAATTTCTTTTAGACTTACCTACTTGAAATGTTTTAGCCTGCTAATTAGAGCAACAGGGTTCATAGATGTGCTGCTCTTCTGAAAACATACAGCTTTGATGAGCCTAGAACATGTTCTCTATTGTTTTACTTGTGTGTGTCTGGTCTTCTCTGCTTTTTTTTAAACTCCCTGAGGGTGAGGACCCTATAGCAGACTGCTTTGTATCCTCCACAGTACCTAGCATGATTCATGGCATAGAGCAGATACTTAACAAGTACCTAAGTTGTTTTATTGATTTTTAAAATAGGCTTTTTTTGCATAATAAAAATAGTACTATGGTGTAACCACTTCTCCCTTTGCAATATATAATATGCATTGGCTAACTTTCCTTATGTTTCTAAACAGAAGTGTTATCACATGAGCATAGGACTTTTTAATCTAATTTCTAATTATTATAATAGGTGAAATCAAAGAGATTACTTTTAATTTTGTAGGAGTTAAATGTATTTTCTTTTACTAAATTGATTTTTTCTTATAAAAGTTTTCTATGAGACACCATACAGCTATTAAAAATAATGTGAATGGGGCCTGCCCAGTGGTCCAGTGGTTAAGTGTGCATGTTCCACTTCAGTGGCCCAGGGTTCGCCAGTTCAGATCCCAGGTGTGGACATGGCACCGCTTGGCAAGCCATGCTGTGGTAGCCATCCCACATATAAAGTAGAGGAAGATGGGCATGGTTGTTAGCTCAGGGCCAGTCTTCCTCAGCAAAAAGAGGAGGATTGGCAGTGGATGTTAGCTCAGGGCTAGACTTCCTAAAAAAAAAAAAAACTGATGTTAAGGGGCTGGCCTGGTGGTGTAGTGGTTAAGTTCATGTGCTCCACTTCGGCAGCCTGGGGTTCACAGGTTTGGATCATGGGCACGGACGTAGCACTACTCATCAAGCCATGCTGTGGCAGCATCCCACATAAAATACAGGAAGATTGACACAGATATTAGCTCAGCTACAATCTTCCTCACACACACACACACACACACACACACACACACACACACATAAAATGATGGTAAGATATATTTATTGACATAGTCTTTTTCTTTGTAATGGGAGTTCAGATGAGATTAGGGATAGCAAGTACATGATGACAGACTGTCATTCACCCGCCTTCATCCACGGCAGATAGTACCAGTCAATCAAAGCACTCTTTCCTTCTGAACCCAGATAAGACATAGACTCTTTCTCAACATAGTACTCTAAAACACCTCCACCAATTGATTAGAATTTAGGCATAAGTTAAAACCTGTTTGTCATCACTGGTCCAGATGACTTGGAAGGCCCCTCTCATTCATACAAATCTGTGAACTAAAGCTAAAAGTTACAGCTTCTGATTTCTTTTAAGTTTTTGTTGTTGTTATTATTATTGTTTTTTTACAAAGCTTCACTTTTTCCTAAGAAGCAACATGATGAAATTGATTTTTTATTTGAATATATATAATCAATTAATTTGAGTATGTGTTGATTCAGCTACTGCCTTTACTATTCATTAACACTGTTTATGTGCATTATCTCAATGATCATGGTATGATTAAACCCATTTTGAAAATAAAGAAAAGGAGACCCAAAATGTCTTTGTAACTGGCCCACAGTCAACTGGTTAAGTAGTATAGCTAGTTCCTAAAACCTGGTCTTTGAACTGCTACATTGCTCTATAGCACTAACAGCTCTCTGGTTTTATTCCCTTAGACTGATGATGAAAGTCAACTTTCATTTCATGGTGTGGCTTATGTTAATATGGTCCCATTGCTGTATCCAGGTGTGAAGAGGATTCGGGGAGCTTTTCATGTTTACCCTTACATAGACAGTTCAGTCTATGAAAAGGTAAAAAGAAATTGTTTAGAAGACATAATCCTAATTTATCCTTTATATATGTGTTTACTTACATCTTTAGCATACACATGTTTGCAATTGATATTTGGAACCAGTTGATACACTTGGATGTTAAATATAGAGCCTTGCAGGCATTCTGCTATTGAGCCTTAAAAACCTCAGAATAATAAAAAGCCAAAAACTAGAAACAACCCAAATTCCCAACAGGTTAACAGAAAAACAAATTGTGTGGTATGTCTATACAATAGAATAATGCTCAGCAATCAAAAGGAATGAACTATTGATATATGCAACATGGATGAATCTCAAATGCATAATGCCACATGAAAGAAGCCAGACAAAAGAGAGTACATACTGTATGATTCCATTTAAATATAATTCTAGGAAAGTAATCTATAGGGACAGAAAGCAGATGAGTGGTTGCTTGGGAACAGGAGAAAAGAAGGGATGGATTACAAAAGAATGTGAGGAAAGTATTAGGGATGATGGAAATGTTGCTTATCTTGATTGTGGTGATGGTTTCACATGTGTATAAATATGTCAAAATTGATCAAATTATATACTTTAAATATGTAATTTCTTATATTTCAATTTTACCTCAATAAAGTTGGATACAATATCTTTAGGATAATGAAAGAAGTCTTTTGTTTTAATTACGCAAAAACTGGGGGGAGGGCAAAAGGAGGGATTAGGCATATATGTGTGATGATGGATTATAATTAGTTTTGGGTAATGAACATGATGTAATCTACACAGAAATTGAAATATATTACTATGTACATCTGAAAGCTATATAGTGTTATAATCCAATGTTAATGCAATAAAAAATAAAAATTAAAAAAAGTTTTTCTAAAAGTATGTGAAAACTTAAATCCATATGCCGATTAATGAGCTACAATACGGTTCTTTCAATTTTCAGGTGTTAAAATCATCAATGTATCTATCTATCTATAGAGAGAATATATACATATATGTATATATTCAAGCAAAAAGTCAATTTATCATATTGCTTCTTAGGAGAAAGTAAAGCTTTATAAAACACAATAATAGTAAGAAGAAAAAAAAATATGACTATTTTGTCATCATCAGGACAGCTATTTTTCAAAAAGACCCCTCATCTATTTGCAAACCAGTTGAGTAGTAAACTCTTTCTATATAAGTGTCCTTTGAATCAGAAATTGCACTTATAAGGATTTATCTTAAGGAAACAATTTAATAGCATCAAAACTGCCATATTTGTGAAAACTTTTTGGGATCTATAATAGCAAAAAACTAAAAATAAGGTTAAATGTCTAATAATAGAGACAGACTTAGTAAATTATTGTAAAGAATACTGATGGAATATGCATCCATTAAAAAAGATAATTATTAATGCTCTGTAGATAGTTAAATGGCAAAAAGAATGCAAAAATCTTACATATAGTATAGATCAAAATAAATTTCAAATGAGTTTATTAAAATAAGTTAAATGTGAAGACCATAAAAAACAGAAGTGGCTATTAATTAAATATATGAATTAAAAGAAGACTTCCTAGTCTTGAAAGAAATAAAAGATATAAAAGATTTAGATTACAGGGGGCCAGCCCTGTGGTGCAGCAGTTAAGTTTGCGTGTCCCACTTTGGTGGCCCGGGGTTTGCCAGTTTGGATCCCAGGTGCGGACCTATGCACCGCTTGTCAAGCCATGCTGTGGCAGGTGTCCCACATATAAAGTAGAGGAAGATGGGCATAGATGTTAGCTCAGGGCCAGTCTTCCTCAGCAAAAAGAGGAGGATTGGCAGCAGATGTTAGCTTATCAAAAAATGGAAATCATCTCTATATGAAAGAAACCATCATAAACAAAATTACCATGTAACTGAAAAAGTGGGGAAAATATTTGAATACATATCAGAAAGATGGCTACCGTTCCTAAAATATAAAGCACTTCATCAAATCAATAGGAAAAATACATGTTTTTTTTTAATGGGCAAAGTACATGAAGTATCAGTTTGCAAAAGAAGAAATGCCAATGGCCAATAAATATAAGAAGAAACATTTGGCCTTATTTATAGTCAAAGAAATTCAAATTTAAATAACAATAAAATATTTTATTTTACCTGTAAAATCAGACAATTCTTTAAAATATGATAATACCCACTGGTGGCAAAGATAGGTAAAACAACTTTCATTCACTGCCAGTAGAAGCATAAATTAGTACCAAGTGTCTGCAAAAAAATTTTCTGTCAGTATGTATTAAGAAGCTTAAAATACTTATATCCTTTCCCATAGTACTCCTACTTCTAGGAATCTATTTTAAGGAAATAAGTAGAATAGTATCCAAACTTTACTGCATGAAAATATTCCGGTGAATCTGAGGGAAACAGTATATTGTAATTGAAAGGTTATGGGCTTTGATGTCAGGCAGCCTCTAGTTTGAATTCTGGAGCTGCCATTTACTGACTGAGTGACTTTGGCCAAGTGACTAAATTTCTCTTTAGTTTGTCAGTAAAATGGAGACAGTGCTTGTTTCCCAGAATTGTTTTACATATTGAATGAGATAAAATATGTAAAGCACTAGGGATATAGTTGGCACACAGACATTTTTACCATTACTTTTTTTATACTCATATGATAGGAGCGATTTCTTTGTGTGTACATTAAAAATTATCCTGATGCAAAATTTAAAAACATGAGAGGATGCATGTGATAGTCTGTTAAGTGAAAAATCAGGATTTAAAATTATATTCAATATGATCTCAACTTTTAAAAAAATATATAATCATAATTTTTAAAATATATAGGAAATATTGGAGAGGAAATATTTCTGGCTATGTCTGAATGATGAGGTTGTCAAATTTTCTCCCCCTAATCAGCTATAAAGCTGGACAAATCGACAAAAAGCCATTTCAGCGCTCTGGAAATTGACCAAAGGCATCAACAAAATTAGAAGTATTAGTGCATGAAAAACTATGGAGTTTGAGGCATTCTTGCCTAGGGCTGCTCCTGAACCACTCCTCATCCCCCACTCCATTCCTTTAGCTTCATCAGAGCAGTGATTCTACTAGGGCAGGCTAGGCTGTGAGGACCAGCAACTTTGTTTCCACAGAGAGGGCTCACACGATTTGGAGCAGTGGATGAAGCACCCATGCCCAGTGATGCTGTTGGTTAAAATGGAGATCTTTGTGGAGAGCGACCAACATAATTGTAATGAGAGTCCCTAGAGAGAAGAGATAGAAAGGGGCAGAAAAGATAAATGAAGAAATAGTGTCTGAAAACATCCCATGTTTGATGAAAACATTAATTTACGTATCCAAGAAGTTCAGAGAATGCCAAATAGGGTAAACATACAGAGATCTACAATATACACATCATAGTGAACTGTTGAAAGACAAAGAGAAAATCATGAATTCAAAAGGAGAAAAACAGCTCATCATTTACAGGGGAGCACTGATATGGTTAACAGCTGATTTTTCATCTGAAATAATGAAATCTAGAAGCCAATCGTATAATATATTCAAAGTGATGAATGAAAAGATTATCAACCAAAAACAAAGGCAAAATAAAGACATTGCCAAATAAACAAATATTGAAAGAATTTGTTGCTAGCAAACCTGTCTTGCAAGAAATACTAAAGGAAGTTCTTTCAGCTTGAAAGATTATGACACCAATTGCTAACTTGAATCTACAAGAAGAAATGAAGAACATTAGAAATGGTTGAATGTAACAATATAAAAGATTTTAGAAATATATTTTTTCTCATTTTATTCTTAAATTATTTGAAAGACATGATTGTACACAGCATTAATTATATTATTGGATTTATAACATATATAGATTTAGTTTATATGATAGTAGTAGCATGAAGGGGAAATGATAGAATGGAACTATAGTGCAGTGAAGTTTCTACATTTTACCAGAATTGTTAATATCAATGTGAAATAGATAGTGATTAGTTAAGATGCATATTATAATCCCTAAAGCAACCACTAAGAAAATTGTGTGTATACATATACATACACACAAATATATATGTGTCTATATGTATATAAACATATATATATATATATACACATCTTCAGGTACACATATATACACATATACATAAACAAAGGAATTAAATGAGATATCACAAATATTTAACATAAAAGAAGACATTTAAAGGGGGAACAGAGAAACAAAAAAGACAGAAGATATATAGAAAACAAATAGCAAAATGGCAAACATAAATGTTAATTTCAACAATAACATTATATGTGAGTAGTCTAAACATTCCCAATGAAAGGACAGAGATTATGAGACTGGATTAAAAAAATCTAGACTCAGTGATATGCTCTCTAAAGCAGATATACCTTAGATTCAGACACACATAAGTTGAACTAAAAGGATGGAAAAGGGGGTTGGCCCTGTGGCATAGTGCTTAAGTCCAGCACACTCCACGTCAGTGGCCTGGGTCAATGAGTTTGGATCCTGGGCATGGACCTACATCACTTGTCAAACTGTGTTGTGGCAGTGACCCACATACAAAATAGAGGAAGATTGGCAACAGATGTTAGCTCAGAGAAAATCTTCTTCACCAAAAAAAAGAGAAAAAAAGGATGGAAAAAATAAACTATGCAAATAGAAAAACAGAGCTGAGTGGCTATCTTATATCAGACAAAACAGACTTCAAGACAAGAAATATTACTAAGATTTAGCGTGACATGTTATAATGATTAAAGTGTCAATTAATCAGGAATATAGAGTTTATAAATTATTATAAATAATATTTATATAAATTATAATGCATACACACCTAACAACAGAATCTCATAATGCATGAAGCAAAATCCAACAGAACTGAAAGGAGAAATAGATAATTTGACAGTAACACTTAGAAATTTCAATATTCTACTCTCAGTAGTTGGTAGAACAACTATGCAGAAAATCTTTGTTAAACATAAACTTATCACACACCCCAGTAAATCATACTTAGGAACCTACCCAGGAGAATTGAAAACTTGCATTCACACAAAGACGTGTATGTGAATGTTTATAGCAGCATTATTCATAATAGCCAAAAACTCACAACAGTCCAAATGTCCACAACTGGTGACTCAGTAAACAAAATGTGGTGTATCTATACAAGGAAATACTATTTAGTAGTGAAAAGGAATGAGTTACAAATAATGTGATATGCCAAATCATTGAATTTTGGGTACACTTTCAATGAGTGAATTATATGGAATTTGAATTATACGGTCATGTGCCACATAATGACGTTTCAGTCAATGACAGACTACATATATGATGGTGGTCCCATAAGATTAGTACCACATGGCCTAGGTGTGTAGTGGGGTATACTGTCTAGGTGTGTGTAAGTACACTCTGTGATGTTCATACAGTGACAAAATCACCTTATGACACATCTCTCAGAACGTATCCCTATTGTTAAGTGAAGCCTGACTGTATCTCAATAAAGCTGTTTTAAAAAAGGAATGAACTACTGATACATGCTATAACGTGGATGAACCTAAAAAACATGCTAAGTGAAAGAAGGTGGACACAAATAACTACATATTGTACATATTGTTCATATAAGTGTATATGAAACGTTCTTGTTTCCTACAGATGTTAAAATTTGAGAAAGTTTGTATCTTAAAATCTATGAAATACAGTAATTATGGTAAAGGTGGTAGAATTGCGAGTGATATTTGGTATTTACAATTTTTTCTTCAGTATTGTTAGACTCTCTTTTTAGCAGTTTTATTGAGCATAACCAACATATAATAAACTGCATACAGTGTACAATTTAAAACTTTTGACATAGGTTATATCTGTGAAACTGTCACCATAATCAAGATAATGAAAACATCCATTGGCCCCCAAGTTTTCTCGTGTCCCCTGTTATCCTTCTATCCCACCTCTGTCCACTCCTCACCTTTGTTTTTTTTCTTTTTGGTCTGGCTGATTTCACTCAGCATAAATTATATTTAGATTCATCTATGTTGTTTAATTAAAAATTGTTATAAGAATCTTTTCCAGTCATTTATCTATAGTTTGAATTTTCCCATACAAAGTTTTTACTTTGAACTTTAAACCTGTGTTAGTCTCCCAGTTATAATTGATGGGCCAAGTAGTAATTAGACAGGTAATATTTCTTGTACAGAAATAAATTCTACCACTTAAAGTTAATTTGGAACTATGTGTCAGAAATTAAAAGCTTTCTGGTAACAAGTTCTGAGACACCAAAATCAAGCCAGGTTGAAAGGTCTCCTCTTAATAATTTAAGTAATAGTGCAGGCAGCTAATTTTCTGTGATGGTTTCATCTGTTATTTTTTTGTTTCTTTTCAGACCAAGTGTTTATTTAGCTTGTTCCGGGATACTGGCCATCATTTGATTCAGAATAATAAAGTAGGAGGTGTTAATTCCCCATTGTCCAAACCAGTTATTTCTAAGAACCTGAAAGAAGATAAAACAGTCAAAGAAAAGGACATAGAAGGAAAGCCTAAGCCTGGGGATGTGGTAGGTTTTTGAGAAGGTGATGATTTTGCTGGTTTTGCTACATTCCAGAAGCTTGCACTGATTTCTCCTTTGGTGAATTGCCTCAAGTTCATTTGCATTTTGATGCAACATAATGATCATTGTTCCTGCCCTTGTGAAGACCATGTAAGAATTCAGTTTTTGAGGTGTGCTCATTTTCTTTCAGCAAGCACCTAGTATAAAATCTCAGAGCTCAGATACTCCTTTGGAAGTTGAACCCTCTCTATGCCACAATCCAGAAGGACAGGTAACTATGCAAAAAGAATTGAAAATTAAGTTTAAATTCATCAGTCCTTTACTGAGCAAGATAGTATGGTATAGTTGAAAATTCTTAGGAAAATGCTCATTATCTGAGTTACCATTCCACACTTGCCATGACTAGTTTATGACCTTGGGTAAATTTCTTTGTCTCGTTGAGACTCTCTAAAATGAGTGGGTACCAGATTAACTTTAAGGTTCTTTCCAGGATTAAAGATTTATGTCTTTTATTAATTCTACCATATTAAACACTAGGAGGGATGCAAAGATGCATTATCTGCAGCATTTATTCATCTGCCCTCTGGACACTCAATAGTCTGGGTGTAAAACAGACTGGCACACAGCTAACTGTGATACAGAATGTTGATGAGTGCTATAGGAGAGGTACAAATAAAAGTGCTGTGGGGCTCAAAGGAGACAGATTAATAGCTACTAGGATGGGGCAGTCTCAGGAGGCTTCACGAAAGAGGGCATCTGAGCTGAGTAGTGAAAGATGAAGAGAACTCTGCCAGATGAAGATGGAAAGAGGCCAGGGAACAGCTTGAGTCAAGGCACAAAGAAGGTAGCAGAACTCGGGGTGCATCAATTAGTTCAGTGCATGGTACAGAGAAATGAAAAGAAAAGAAGAGGTTCTAAAGAAAAGAAAGGAGAGGTTCTAAAAGGAGTTGAGAAAGAAGAGAGAGGCTGAGTCCGGTTGTAGAAAGACTTTGCAAGCCTTGTTAAAAAGCTTGGGCGTCATTCTATAGGTGATGAGGGACTCATAATAAAATGACTCATAATAAAAGTTTTTAAGTCGAGGAGAAACCATGCCTCGTGTGTGCTTCAGGGTAGAACTCTTGCAAAGATGTGAAAAAGATTTCTGGGGTAGGGGCTTCAGATGTCAGTTTATAGGTTTTTCTTGTAGTACAGATGAGTGTTGATGACAGTTTGATTTAGGGAAGGGCTTGTCATAAAGTCAGAAACCTGCAGAGGCAAAGCGTAGAATTGGGAAGTTTTGGGAGTGGTGAGGAAGAAAATTAAAGATAACTCAAGTTTCAAGCCTCACTTTCTGGAAGGATGGCAAAATCATTAAGAGAAAAGCCAAAAGAGAGGTTGATACAGAGGAAAAAAGTTCAATTTTGGACACATATTTAGGATGCTGGCGAAAATCTGGGTAGAAATGACCTTCAGTTTGCAATTGGTAGATGGTGGTAGGAAGCTGTGAGTGGGAACATCAGAAGGGTGTGAGAATATTTCTGCAGGACTCATGAAAGGTTCGGTGGGAGAAAGAATGGCATTCACTTAAAACAGTCCAAGAAAAGTATTAAACAAGTTAAACAGCGCTTCAGCTGTGGTACAAGTTTCGAAGAATAAAATCCCTTTTCTGAAAAAGATAACCACTGTTGCTATTTTTCTTTCCAGTTGTTTTACTATGTAAAAAATGTTTTAATAGTTGAGATCACACTATATATGTAGTTGTATATGCAGTTTTCTCACTTATTAATATTGTGAGCATTATCTTATGTTGCTAAAATTTTTTAATAAATATGTTCTTCTGGAAAGAATAAATTAGAGAAAAATGTCTTTACAGCAATATGTAGAAGCAGGAACGTACATTGTATTGGAGATTCAGTTGGACAAAGCTTTGGTTCCAAAGCGAATGCCTGAGGAGCTAGCCAGAAGGTATGTAGCAATGGTTCTCATACTTGTTTTGCAAAAACAATTTAGATATTAATAGAAGGAAGTCATTTTGTCCCCATAAATGTAATTTCCCCCGGGCTAAGCAGCAGACAGTTTTCCATTTTTTTCCAGATGAAGTTTCTTTTGTTAATTGTTGTTTTCTTATTACAAAGGCAGTTTGTGCCCATTACAAAAAATTTGAGAAAATTGAGATCAGCAAGAAAGCACATAAAAACGCTCAGATTTATGGGGCCAGCCCTATGGCATAGTGGTTAAGTTTAGCATGCTCTGCGTTAGCAGCCCGGGTTCCTGGATTCGGATCCCAGGCACAGATCTAAACCACTGATTGTCCATGCTGTAGTGGACATGCTTTATATGTGGGGGACATGCTTCCTGCACATATAAGGTGGAGGAAGATTGGCACAGATGTTGGCTCAGGGCTAATCTTCCTCAGCAAAACAAAACAAAACAAAACAAAAACACTCAGATTTCTACTCACCCGGTGATAACCACTTTTACCACCTTAGTATTTATCCTTCTGTAATGTTGTAATGCCTCTATATTACACACACACACCACATTATGTCTAAATATATGTAATTTTTAAAAAACTATTTTTATATTGTACCATAGTGCTTTGATTGTGTTTCTGGGAAGTTGTCCACTTCATCTAGCTTATCCAATTTGTTGATGTACAATTGTTTATGGTATTCTCTTACTATCCTTTTTGTCTCTGTAAAATGGGGAGTAATGTTCCCACTTTCCTTTCTGATTTTAGTAATTTGAGTCTTCGTTCTTTTTTTCTTGGTCCATCTACCTAAAGATGTATCAATTTTGTTGATCTTTTCAAAGAACCAGCTTTTTGGTTTTGTTGATTTTCTCTTCTCTGTTTTATTTATATTTAATCTAATCTTTATTGTATCCTTACTTCTTCTAGTTTTTGGTTTAGTTTGTTCTCCTTTTCTAGTTCCTTACAATGTACAGTTAGGTTATTGATTTGAGAGCTTTCTCTTTTTTAATCTATGTGTTTAGAGCTATAAATTTCCCTCTGAGCCCTTCTTTCATTGCATCCCATAAGTTTTGGTATGTTGTGTTTTTGTTTTTATTCATCTCCAGGTATTTTCTAATCTCCCTTCTGATATCTTCTTTGATATTTAGGTTATTTAAAACTGTGTTGCTTAATTTCCACATATTCGTGAATCTTCCAGTTTTCCAATTTCCTTCAATTATTGATTTCTAGTTTAATTCCATTGTGATTAGAAAAGATACAGTCATGTACCACATAAGATGTTTTGGTCAATGACAGAGTGTATATACAATGGTGGTCCCATAAGATTATAATGGAGCTGGAAAATTTCTATTGCCTAGTGACATTGTAGCCATTGTAATATTGTAGCCCAATGCATTACTCACGTGTTTGTGGTGATCTGGTGTAAACAAACCTACTACTCTACCAGTCATATAAAAGTATAATATTTACAATTATGTACAGTACATAATACTTGATAATGATCAGCAACTGTGTTATTGGTTTATGTATTTACTATATTATACTTTTAATTGTAATTTTAGAGTACAGTTTTGCTACTTATAAAAAAATGTTTACTGTAAAACAGTATACCATGTTATGCTGGCAGCAGCCTCATACATCTCATGTTTACTGTGTCTCTTGATTGTGTCATTTTTCTCTTATGCTTGGTTTAATTTGATGTCGTTTTGTTCATCATGGCCCCCAAGAATACAAAATCCACTGCTAATGTTGCCAGTAAGGGGCTACATTGAGTGATTGACCCGGAAATGAAATGAAAAGTGATTAAGGACTACGAAGGTGGAAAATCAGTGATGATTATTGGTCATCAGTCAGGCATGTCCCATTCCACCACAGTTACAATCTTGAAGAACAAGAACAAAGTGATGGAAGCTGTTAAAGGATCGGCTTCATCAAAGGCAACAAGATTAATAAAACTTTGAGAAGGGCCTTGATCAGGCATGTAGAAACTTCCAATGACCTGGATTGAAGACCTGTCACAGAAGTGTATCCATTTCAGCACCACGATGATCACAGCCAAAGCAAAAAGTTTATTTGTGATGTTGAAAGAAAAGGCTGGCCCTGACTATGGTGTTGAATTTACTGCTAGCTCTGGGTGGCTTAAACAATGCAAGAATCGTTATTCATTACATAATGTGAAAGTGATTGGTGAGTCTGCAAGTACTGTTGTAAAGGCAGGTGAAGAATTTTTGGAAACTCTAGATAAGCTGATTGTGGAAGAAAATTACCTGCCAGAGCAAGTATTCAACATAGATGAAACCTCCTTGTTCTGGAAACTGATGCCTGAAAGGGCTTTTATCTGTAAGGAGGCCAAGTAAATGCTAGGTTTCAAGGCTTTTAAGGACAGGATAATAGTCTTCCTTTGGGGTAATGTTGCAGGCTACAAATTGAAATCCTTTGTGATCTGGCACAGTGAGAGCCCCAGGTCTGTCAAGCATATCAATAAGCACACACTACCAGTGTACTACAGGAACAATAAGAAGTCATGGATAACCCAGTTCCTCTTCCAAGATGCCCTCCTGAATTGCTGTGCCAGCGAAATGGAGAAGTATTGTTTGGAGAATAACATCCCGTTCGAGATTTTTCTTATTGTTGATAATGGTCCTGGACATCCTCCTTTTATTGGTGATCTTCATCCCTACATCAAAGCAGTGCTTCTTCCTTCAAACTCCACATCTTTAATCCAACCAATGGATCCAGAAGTTATAGCAGCTTTTAAGGCCCTACTACTTGAGGATTACCTTTTCCCAGGCTATTGCTGCAACTGAGAAAGACACTGAGAAGACACTGATGCAATTCTGGAAGGATTCTAACATCTGTGACTGCATCAAGAACCTTGCTTGGGTTTTGGGTGATGTCACCAAGGAGTGTATGAGCAGCATCTGGAAGAAGACACTCAAGAGGTTCATCCATGACTTCTAAGGATTTGCCAAGGATGAGGAGGTTGCGCAACTCAACAAGGCTGTGGTTGAGATGGCAGACAACTTTACACTGGGTGTGGATGAGGATGACATTGAGGAGCTCCTAGAAGTAGTTCATGAGGAATTGACTAATGAGGAGTTCTTAAACTAAAATAGAAGCACATAGCTGAAGAAGAGGCAAGAGAAAAGGAAACTTCAGGAGAAGAAAAAGAAGAACCCCTAAGAAAATTCACACTGAAGGGCTTAGCAGAAGCTTTTGCAGACTTCAACAAGCTCCTTAAAAAGTTTGAAAACATTGTCCCCAACACCAAAAGGTTTTCATTAATAGAGAAGAATGTTCATGGTGCATTATCTGCTTACAAGCAAATCTATGATAAAAAAAAAAAAGAAAGAAAGAAACCAAGCAAACCACCATGGACATATTTCTGAAAAGAGTGACACTCCTCAAGAAGAGCCTCAGGCAGGTCTTTCAGGAGATATTCCAGAAGAAGTCATTGTTATCATAGGAGATGACAGCTCCAAGCATATTATTGCTACTGAAGACCTTCTGGTGGGACAAGATGTGGAGGTGGAAGACGGTGATAGCTATGATCCTGACCCTGTGTAGGCCTAGGCTAATGTGTGTGTTAGTGTCTTAATTTTTAACAAAAATTTTAAAAAGTGAAAAAAAAATTAATAGAAAAAAGCTTACAGAATAAGGATATAAAGAAACAATATTTTTGTACAGCTGTTGGTGTTTTAAGTTAAATGTTATTACAAAAGTCAAAAACTTAAAAAAATTAAAAGTTTATAAAGTGGAAAAGTTACAGTAAGCTAGGTTTAATTTATTATGGAAGAAAGAAACTTTTAAAATAAATTTAGTGTAGCCTAAGTGTACAATGTTTATAAAGTCTGCAGTAGTGTACAGTAATGTCCTAGGCCTTCACATTCACTCATTACTAACTCACTGACTCACCCAGAGCAACTTCCAGTCCTGCAGGCTCCATTCCTGTGAAGTGTCCTATACAGATGTACCATTTTTTATCTTTGACCATGTTTTTACTTTACCTTTTGTGTTTATATATGTTTAGATACACACATACTTATAATTGTGTTACAGGTGCCTACAGTATTCAGTACAGTAACATGCTGTACAGGTTTGTAGCCTAGGAGCAATAGGCTATACCATATAGCCAGGGTGTGTTGTAGGCTATACCATCTAGGTTTGTGTAAGTACACTCTGATGTTCGCACAATGACAAAATTGCCTAACAATACATTTCTCAGATTGTATCCCCATTGTTAAGTGACACATGACTACTTTGTATGACTTCAGTTTTTAAAACTTTATTGACTTTTTTTGTGACCTAATATATGGTTGTCCTGCAGAATGTTTCATGTGCATTTGAGAAGAATGTGTATTCTGTGGTTGTTGGGTAGAGTGTTGTGTATATGTCTGTTAGGTCTAATTGGTTTATACTGTTGTGTGAGTCCTCTGTTTCTTTATTGATCTTCTCTCTGGTTGACCTATCCATTATTGAAAGTGGGGTATCGAAGTCTCTATTCTTGAAGAACTGTCTTGTTCTCCCTTCAATTGTCTCAACTTTTGCCTCATATATTTTGGGATTCTGTTGTTACGTACGTATTTATTTGTGATTGTTATGTTTTATTGCTGTCTGGAAACTTTTTTCTATAAATAATGTTCTTCTTTGTCTCTTATAATCCTTTTTGATTTAAAGTCTATTTTGTCTGACAGTAATATAGCCTCCTCAGCTCTATTTTGGTTACTAGTTACATGGAATATCTTTTTCTATCCTCCTAGTTTCAACCTCTTTGTGTCCATATGTCTAAAGGGAATATCTTGTTGACAGCAGTTAGATGAATGCTGTACTTTTTTTTTTAATCTGATCTGCCAAGCTTTGCCTTTTAATAGGAAAGTTTAACCCATCTACATTTAATGTGATTACTAATGAAGGATTTACTTCTACCACATATCTATTTGTTATCTGCATGACCTATATGTTTTCTGTTCTTGAATTACTTCATTATTGCCTTTTTTATATTTGATTTTTTTTTACAATATACCACTTAGATTCCCTTCTTCTTTCCTTCTCTTTATATTTTTTTAGCTATTTTTTTAGTGGTTACCTTGGGGATTACAATTAACAGCTTAAACCTATAACAACCTGGTTTTAATACTATCAGCTAGATTTAATACTATATACCCTGCTCCTCTATGTCTCCATTCCTCCCTCTTTATATTATTATTGTCACAGGTTATATTTTTATACATTGTGTTCCTATTAACAAAGATTTATAATTTTTTTTGCATTTTCCTTCTAAAAAAAGAGATAAGGAGGAGTTACAAATCAAAAGTACAATAATACTGGCTTTCATATTTACTTTTGCCAGTGTTCTTTATTCTTCATTTACCTTCCAGTTGCTGACAAGTGTCCTTTCATTTCAGCTTGAAGGGCTCCCTTTAGCATTTCTTATGGGGTAGATCTCAGTAACAGACTGTCTTAGCTTTTGTATATCTGGGATTGTCTTAATTTCTCCTTCATTCTTGAAAGATAGTTTGCCAGATACAGAATTCGTGGTTGGCATTTTTTTTCTTTCAGAACTTTAAAGATGTTACCCCAGTGCCTTCTGACCTCCATGCTTTCTGATAGGAAATTATCTGTTAATCTTATTGACATTATTGAAATTATCTGTTAATCTTATGTGACAAGTCACTCCTCTCACTGCTTTTGAGATTTTCTTTTGCCTTTGGCTTCTGACAATTTGATTCTAATGTGTTGTATGTAGATCTCTCTGAGGTTATCTTGCTTGGAGTTTGTCAAGCTTCTCGTATGTGTACTCCTCATCAAATTTGAGGAGGTTTTGGCCATTATTTATTCAAAATTCTTTCTGTCCCTTTCCCTGTCTCTTCTGTTGGAATTCCCATAATGTGTATGTTGGTTATGCGTATGTGTATGTTGATGGCATCCTGCAGATTTTAGCCTCTGTTCACTTTTTTTCATTTTTTTTTCCTTTCTGTTCCTTAGACTGGATAATTTCAGTTGTCCTATCTTCGGGTTTTCTGGTTGTTCCTTCTGTTGATCAATCTTGAACCCTCTAGTGACTTTTTCATTTCAGTTATTGTACTTTTCAACTCCAGACTTTCTATTTATAATTTTTATAATTCTTGTTTCTTTACTGATATTCTCATTTTGTTAATACATCATTTTCCTGGTTTCTCTTAGTACTTTGTGGTTTCCTTTAGCTCTTTGAGCATGTTTAAATTGGTTTATTTAACATCTTTTTGTTGCACGTCCAATGTCTGGGCTTCTTCAGGGACGGTTTCTGTCAGTTTCTTTTTTATTTTGAAAGAGCCATACTTTTATGTTTTTTTGTACATGTTATTTTTTTTGTTTAAAACTGACCATTTGGGTACTATAATGTGGGAACTTTGGAAATCAGATTTTCCTGATCCCCGGGGTTGGCTGTTCTTGATTGTTGAAGTTGTAGCTTGTGCTCAGCCAGTGTTTTGACTGAGACTTTGTTGAATGCTAGTATCTTAACGTAAACAAACTAGTAAACAAAATCTCTTTTTCTGTCTTTGCAGATGGCTCTGTGCCATGCCATTCTTTTAACTCTTAACCAGGCTGTTTATAATTCTGCCTTAGCTTTTACTTTCTGCTTGCACTGAGACTATAGATCAGCTTAGGGTCTTCTCAGGTCTTTTCTGAGCATATATCCTGTCTTGGGCATGTATGTGGCTTTCTAAATTTCCCAGTGTATGCAAGTACTTTTGAATACCCTAATCTTCCAAAAAAACTCTCTGGCTTTTCCCCCTAGGCCTTAAGTGGTTGTTGTGTGTTTTAACCATAATCTTTTGTCCCACAGAGCTATGGGTTTTTGATAACCTTAAAATGTTTTTGAGTAGTGCCCACCCACTGCTTTTCTACACTGAATGGGTTTTAAGTTAGGAGAAATAGAATCAAATGCCTTATGTCAGTCCTTCAGGTAGTCCAAGATAGGTTAGAACAAACATGGTAACTTGCAAATAAGGTCTCCTTTGCTCTTCCAGAATCAGGGACTGGTGTGCCACACTCGAGATGTGGGCTGCCATCTTCAAGACTGCCACTGAGTTGGGGATGGGGGCAGTGGGGCAAGGGCAAGTAAAAATACTGCTAAGCTTTCCTGCTATTTTTTAATTGTGTTTTTCTTGATTTGGTATTCACTTGGTTGCCGTAAACCTTTACCTGTCTTCCAGAGTTCTGACAAAGTTGGTTCTGACAGTTTCTGGTTGGTTTTTCAATGTTTCTGTGGAGGGATAGGAGTATGGAGTTCTCTACTCTGCCATTTTGCTGATGTCTAGACCTCACCTCTTGATGTGACTTGCACCATGCTCAATGAAGGATGAAAGGAAATAAAAGCTTCCATGTTGAAGACTATTTATTACAGATATTTTTAAGGCTTTTGATAAATATCCCCAAATTGCCTTCCAAAAGGTTTGCAGTTCCACAAGCAATATATGAGACTGCTGTTTCTTCATACATTCACCAACACAATAGTTTTTTATTTTTGCTATTTTGACAGGAAAAGAAAGTTTCTAATTTTAACTTTAATCCACATTACAAATGTTTTAGTGAGATTAAACATTTTTTTTCACATATTCATTAGTCATTTGGAAGTCTCCTTTTGAGAATTACCTGCTTGTAGTGGCACATTCATCTTTTATACCAGAGAGTTCTTAAACTTTTTAAAACTTTTCAGTTAGTCCCTTTCCAGAAATAACTTGAGACTATTTACCATAAATGATATATATAAAATAAGGTTGATAATCTAGAAATAGAAAGTTAAGAACTTAAGCCATGGAAACAAAAAGGAAGCAAGTGTTAAATAGAGCTGGCAGGAATAATCATCAAATCTGAGTTGTCTAACAAAAAGGGAATCCCTGTAAGTTATGCAATTCTAATCATAGAGGAGGATGCACACTAGACCCAAAAGAGAACAGATTTTTTTTCTTGGCATTAAATTCTAAAACAAATTTCTCTTTTGAGCTCTCACATAGGGAATACTGAGTGACAGAATAATAGCATTGTTAATGAAAGTTTTATAGCAAATGCAGAAGCAATATTTTATTGAAGTATAATTTACATATAACATATTAGTTTCAGGTGTACAACATAATGATTTGATATTCATATGCATTGTAAAATTATCACCATAATAAGTCTAATTAACATAGTTACCATACATTGTTACAAAAATTTTGTTTTTCGTGTGATAAGAACTTTTAAGATCTATACCTTAGCAACTTTCAAGTATATAGTACAGTATTATTATCTATAGTCACCATGCTGTATATTGTATCCTCATGACTTATTTATTTTATAACTGAAAGTTTGTACCATTTGACACTCTTCACCCATTTTACCCACTCCACACCCATAGGTCTAGCAACCACTGATCTGTTCTCCATCACTGAGCTCTTTTTTTAATCATTGTTTTTATCTCTGACTTTTTATCAATTTAGCTTGACTATATATAGTACTTTTTAAATTATGCTATATCAACTTTTAAATATTCTTAGACTTTTTTAGTGAGAAATAGTTATTAGCTGTAAGTTTTTTCTTTGGCTGTAAGGAGGTAGAAGGCAGATTTCTCCTCCAATATATAGTGTAAATATGAAGATATAAATATATATAGTGACAATATATAGTGCAAAGGCCGATTAGAATGACTAGTTAGTGATAGAAAATAGGACCCAATATTCATAAGAGATTATTTGCCTTTGGTCTCTGGCTGAGGCATGTGTGTACCAAACTGCTGAATCTATGTCAATGTATAATAATACATATAAATTTAATTCATTCTTAAACATGAAACGAAGTGCAATTACTTTCATAATAAAAGAAATGCAAATTAAAACTACTCTGAAATACCTTGTTTTTTTTTAATTGCAGAAGATCAAAAAGGCTTGATAACTCATTATGTTGTTGATAAGAATATTTAGAAACAGGTCCTCTCATACGAGCTAGTGAGAGCATAAATTGGTGGTACAACTCCTGTGGAGGGCAATTTGGTAGTAGCTATTAAAATACAAATGCATGCATCTTTGAACCTAGTAATTCACTTCCAATAACTTGTCTCTGGGTAATAGTCTCAGCAAGGCTGTTAATGACCACCACATTGTTAAATCCAATGGTCTGCTCTCAGGGTCATCGTGACCTGTCATCAGCATTTAACTACTCAATCCTTCTTGAAGCACTTTCTTTACCTGGCTTTCAGGACACTATACTCTTCTGGTTTTTTCCCTCTCTCTCTGGCCTTCTTTATCTTTCCGTCCTCTAAATAGTGGAGTCCCTCAGAGCTCAGTCCCTGGACTTCTTTTCAATCTACACTCACTCCCTCGGTTTCCATCCAGTCTCGTGGCTCTAAATACCATCTATATGCTGATCGCTCCCAAATTTATATATCAAGCCTGGACCTGTCTCCTGAACTCTGGATTTGTATATCTAATTTTCATAAACTTTCTGCTCAGGGCCATAGTAATCTCTCACCTGGTGTCCCTGCATCTACTATTCCACCCTTCAGTTTATTATTTTTTTCTAAAATAACAGCTTTATTGAGATATAATTCACATAGCATTCAGTTCACCCGTTTAAAGTATACAATCCAATGGCTTTTAGTATACTCACAGAGTTGCACAGCCATCACCACAGTCAGCTTTGTAACATTTTTGTTACCCCTAATAGAAACATGTACGTTAGCAGTCACTTTATGCTTCCTCCCAACCCTTATGCCAATCCCCCAGCCCTAGGCAAGGGCTTATCTACTTTTTGTCTGTATAGATTGGCCAACTCTGGACATTTCATATAAATGGAATCATAAAAATATGTGGTCTTTGTGACTGGCTTCTTTCATTTAAGATAATGTTGTCAAGGTTCATCCATACTGTAGCATGTATCAGTACTTCATTTCTTTATTGTTGAATAATATTTCATCACATGGATATACCATATTTTGTTTTCCTGTTCTTCAGTTGATGAATATTTGGGCAGTTTATTCTTAATACAGCATTCTATAATGGTTGTATTGAAATGGAAGTCAACTCATGTAACTCCTCTGCTCAGAAACTACCAGTGACTCCCCATCATACTCTGAGTAAAAGTCAAAGTCCTTACAAGGACTTTGTCCTTATATATTCTGCATGTACTTTGCTCTCACTTTTTCAGTCCAGCCAAACTGGCCTCCCTGCTGTTCTGCACACATGCCAGGCACACTCTTGCAGCAAGGCCTTTATGCTTGCTGTTCCTTTTGCCTGTTATTTCCTTATCCCAGATATCTACATGACTTGCTTCCTTACTTCCCTCAGGTCTTTACTCAAATGTTATCATCTCAGGGAGGCTTTCCTTGGTGAAATATGCTCTCCCAGTCCACCACCTCCAGCCCCCAGCATAGTCTGTCTGCCTTCCTGTATTATTTTTCTCCATGGTATATATCACTAACATATTTATCTTTTTATTTTTTTAATTGAGTTAATGATAGGTTACAATCTTGTGAAATTTCAGTTGTACATTAATGTTTGTCATTCGTGTTGTAGGTGCACCATTTCACCCTTTGTGCCCACCCCCCACCCCACCTTTCCCCTGGTAGCCACTAATCTGTTCTCTTTGTCCACATTTTTAAATTCCTCATATGAGTGGAGTCATACAGAGATTATGCTTCTCTAACTGGCTTATTTCATTTAACATAATTCCCTCAAGGTCCATCCATTTTGTTGCAAATGGGATGATTTTGTTCTGTTTTGCAGCTGAGTAGTATTCCATTGTATATATATACCACAACTTCTTTATCCATTCATCTGTTGATGGGCACTTAGGTTGCTTCCATGTCTTGGCTATTGTAAATAATGCTGCAATGAACATTGGGGTGCATAGGACTTTTGGAATTGCTGACTTCAAGCTCTTTGGATAGATACACAGTAGTGGAATGGATGGATTGTATGGTAGTTCTATTTTTAATTTTTTGAGGAATCTCCATACTGTTTTCCATAGTGGCTGCACTAGTTTGCATTCCCACCAGCAGTGTATGAGGGTTCCATTCTCTCCACAACCTCTCCAACATTTGTTACTATTAGATTTAGATATTTTTGTCGTTCTAATGGGTATAAGGTGATATCTTAGTGTAGTTTTGATTTGCATTTCCCTGATGATCAGCGATGATGAGCATCTTTTCATGTGCCTATTGGCCATCAGTATATCTTCTTTGGAGAAATGTCTGTTCATGTCTCCAGCCCATTTTTTGATTGGGTTGTTTGATTTTTTTGTTGTTGAGTTGTGAGAGTTCTTTATATATTATGGATATTAAGCCTTTGTCAGATATATGACTTGCAAATATTTTTTCCCAGTTAGTGGGTTATTTTTGTGTTTCAACCCTGTTTTCATTTGCCTTGAAGAAGCTCTTTAGTCTGATGAAGTCCCATTTGTTTATTCTTTCTATTGTTTCCCTTCTCTGAGAAGACATGGTGTCCGAAAATGTCCTTTTAATACTGATGTCAAAGAGTGTACTGCCTACGTTTTCTTCTAGAGGCCTTATGGTTTCAGGTCTCACCTTTAGGTCTTTGATCCATTTTGAGTTTATTTTGGTGAATGGTGAAAAAAAACGGTCAATTTTCATTCTTTTACATATGGCTTTTCAGTTTTCCCAGCACCATTTGTTGAAAAGACTTTCTTTTCTCCATTGTTTGCACTCAGCTCCTTTGTCGAAGATAAGCTGTCCAGAGATGTGTGGTTTTATTTCTGGGCTTTCAATTCTGTTCCATTGATCTGTGCACCTGTTTTTGTACCAGTACCATGCTGTTTTGATTACTTTAGCTTTGTAGTAAGTTTTGAAGTCAGGGATTGTGATGCCTCCTGTTGTGTTCTTTTTTCTCAGGATTGCTTTAGCAATTCGGGGTCTTTTGTTGCCCCATATAAATTTTAGGATTCTTTGTTCTAATTCTGTAAAGAATGTCATTGGGATTCTGATTGGGAGGGCGTTGAATCTGTAGATTGCTTTAGGTAGAACGGACATTTTAATTATGTTTATTCTTCCAATCCATGTACATGGAATGTCTTTCCATCTCCTTATGTTATCATCCACTTCTCTCAGAAAGGCCTTGTAATTTTCATTGTATAGGTCCTTCACTTCCTTAGTTAAATTCATCCCGAGGTATTTTCTTCTTTTTGTTGCGATTGTGAATGGTATTGTGTTCTTGAGTTCTTTTTCTGTTAGTTCGTTGTTAGAATATAGAAATGCTACTGATTTATGCAAATTGATTTTATACTCTGCAACTATACTATAGTTGTTGATTACTTCTAAGAGTTTTCCAATGGATTCTTTGGGGTTTTCTACATATAAGATCGTGTCGTCTGCAAACAGTGAGAGTTTCACTTCTTCCCTCCCTATTTGGATCCCTTTTATTCCTTTATCTTACCTGATTGCTCTGGCCAGGACCTCCAGTGCTATGTTAAATAAGACTGGTGATAGTGGGCATCCTTGCCTCGTTCCTGTTTTCAGGGGGATGGCACTCAATTTTTGCCCATTGAGTATGATGTTGGCTGTGGGTTTGTCATATATGGCCTTTATTATGTTGAGGTAGTTCACTTCTATGCCCATTTTGTTCAGAGTTTTTATCATAAATGGCTGTTGGATCTTGTCAAATGCTTTCTCTGCATCTATGAGATGATCATGTGGTTTTTATTCCTCAGTTTGTTGATGTGGTGTATCACGTTGATTGATTTGCGGATGTTGAACCATCCCTGTGTCCCTGGTATGAATCCCACTTGATCATAATGTATGATCCTTTTGATGAATTGCTGAATTCTGGTGGCCAAAATTTTGTTTAGAATTTTTGCATCTATGTTCATCAGTGATATTGGCCTGTAGTTCTCTTTTTTCGTGGCGTCCTTGTCTGGCTTTGGTATCAGCGTGATGTTGGCCTCACAGAATGTGTTAGGAAGTGTTCCATCCTCCCTAATTTTTTGGAATAGCTTGCAAAGGATAGGTATTAAATCCTCTCTGAAAGTTTGGTAGAATTCCCCAGGGAAGCCATCTGGTCCTGGGGTTTTATTCTTTGGGATGCTATTGATGGCTGTTTCAGTCTCTTTCCTTGTGATTGGTCTGTTCAAATTGTCTGCTTCTTCTTGAGTGAGCTTTGGGAGATTGTAGGAGTCCAAGAATTTATCCATTTCCTCTAGGCTATCCATTCTGTTAGCATAGAGTTTTTCACAGTATTCTCTTATAATCCATTGTATTTCTGCAGAGTCTCTTGTTATTTCTCCTCTTTCATTTCTGATTTTGTTTATTTGAGCCTTCTCCCTTTTTTTCTTTGTAAGTCTGGCTAGGGGTTTGTCAATTTTATTTATCTTCTCAAAGAACCAGCTCTTTGTTTCATAGATTGTTTCTACCACCTTTTTCATTTCAATAGTATTTTTTTCTGCTCTGATTTTTATTATTTCTCTCCTTCTGCTGACTTTGGGCTTTATTTGTTCTTCTTTCTCTAGTTCAGTTAGGTGTAGTTTAAGATTGCTTATTTGGGATTTTTCTTGTTTGTTAAGGTGTGCCTGTATTGCGTTGAATTTTCCTCTTAATACAGCTTTTGCTGTATCCCATATGAGTTGGTATGGCATGTTATCATTTTCATTAGTTTCCAGGTAATTTTTGATTTCTTCTTTAATTTCTTCAATGATCCATTGCTTGTTCAGTAGTGTATTGTTTAGTCTCCACATCTTTGTGCCTTTCTCAGCTTTTTTCTTGTAATTAATTTCTAGCCTTATAGCATTATGATCAGAGAAGATGCTTGTTATTATTTCAATTTTTTTAAAATTTGTAGAGGCTTGCCTTGTTTCACAACACATGGTCTATCCTTGAGAATGTTCCATGTGCACTTGAGAAGGATGTGTATTCTGCTTTTTTAGGATGAAGTGATCTATATATGTCTATTAAGTCCAATTGTTTTAGTTTTTCATTTAGCTCCACTGTTTCTTTGTTGATTTTCTGTCTGGATGATCTGTCCATTGATGTGAGTGGGGTGTTGAGGTCCCCTACTATTATTGCGTTGTTTTTAACATCTTCCTTTAGGTATGTTAATAGTTGCTTTATGATCCTTGGAGCTCCTATGTTGGGTGCATAGATATTTATAAGCGTTATTTCTTCTTGATGAAGTGTCCCTTTGATCATTATATATTGTCCCTGTGTGTCTCTCTTTACCTGTCTTATTTTGAAATCCACTTTGTCTGATATAAGAATTGCAACACCTTCTTTTTTTTCCTTGCTATTAGCTTGAAGTATTGTCCTCCACCCCTTCACTCTGAGCCTGTCTTTGTCCTTGGGGCTGAGGTGTGTTTCCTGGAGGCAACTAATTGTTGCATCTTGTTCTTTAATCCATTTTGCCACTCTGTGTCTTTTTATTGGAGAGTTTAATCCATTTACATTGAGAGTGATTATTGATGCATGTGGACTTAAAGCTGTCAATCTATTGCTCATTATCTGGCTTTCCTGCTTTTCTCTTCCTGTGTGCTTTATCCTACCCATTCGATACTGCAATTTCTTATGCTGGGTTTCTTAGATTTTTGCTTATTTATGTTTTGTGGCTCTGTTCTGTTGTTTAGTTTAGTGGCTACCCTGAAGTTTGTATTTAGAATCTCGTGTATAATATAGTTTATTCTCTGGTGGTCTCTTACTTACTTGGTCTAGACTAATTTAGTCCCTTTGCTCTTCCCCTCCTAAATTATTATTTTCACTTCTTGTTCCAACTTGTGTTATGAGTTTGTAGTTAGAGTGATAAGATCCTCCTTGCTTTGGTAGATTCCTTACCTTTACCCTAATGCTATAGTTGAATATTTGCTATCCTATTCTGGTTCTATTTATCTGTCTCCCTACTCTGTGGTTTGTGACCCCGTTCTCCCTTTTTTCAGGTATGAGAGCTTTCTTGAGGATTTCTTGTAGTGGAGGACTTTTGGTTACAAATTCCCTTAACTTTTGTTTGTCTGGAAAAGATTTAATTTCTCCCTCATATCTGAAGGATATTCTTGCTGGATAGAGTATTCTTGGCTGAAGATTTTTATCTTTTAAAGCTTTGAATATGTCACTCCATTCTCTCCTAGCTTGTAAGGTTTCTGCAGAGAGATCCGCTGAAAGTCTGATAGGGGCTCCTTTGTAGGTAATTCTCTTTTGTCTTGCAGCCCTGAGTATTCTTTCTTTGTCATTCCTTTTTGCCATTTGTACTACTATATGCCTTGCAGTAGGTCTTTTTACATTGACAAATCTAGGAGATCTGAAAGCTTCCTCTACACACATTTCTCCCTCAATCCCTAGATTTGGGAAGTTCTGTTCTATAATTCCATTAAGCACACTTTCTGCTCCATTTTCCTTTTCTACGTTCTCGGGAATTCTTGTGATCCTTAAATTCTTTCTCCTCCTTGAATCCGCTATCTCTCTAATACTTTCCTCATTCCTTTTAATCCTTAGTTCTCTTTCTTCCTCTGTCTCGAGCCATTCAGCCTGTCTATCTTCGATTATGCTAATTTGCTCTTCTATGGAATCTACCCGGGCATTCACGGAATCTGTATTCTGTTTTATCTGGTCCATTGTGTTTTTCATCTCTAGTAATTCTGTTTGATTCTTCCTTGTAATTTCAATCTCTTTTGTGAAGTAACTCCAGAACTTGGCTTGTCTATCTTTCTCTCTACCTCATTGAGTTTTTTTATTATAGCTGCTCTGAACTCATTTTCATTTAGTTTACCTAATTCCAAGTCCTCAGGACTTAATTCTTTGTTTTTATTGTTTTCCTTCTGGTCTGGGGCTTTTATAAATTGCTGGATGGTAGAGGAGCAGTTTTTTCACATGGTGGTAGAATTCAGTTGCAGTTACAGCCTGTCGCCACTAGATGGGGGTCGAGAGCCGCGTGTTCTGATCTCTCCGCCTTCCGGCAAGATGTCGGTGCCCAGTGCACTTTGCCAGGGCGGGGGTGGGGGCGGTTTCTCTCACGCACCGATCTGGATTCGATCAGTTCTGTTCTCTGGTCTCCCGGGGCCCTGCGTTTATCGGGTCCCCGCGCACGGAAGCTCTCCCCGTCAGCGGGTTTCCACTGAACCAGCGGCAGGAGTCCTAGACGATCCCCTGGTCGTGCGGCCCCTCCCCTTCTCCTTCCTGGACCCACGCTGCGATCCTGGTTTCTAGGGGATGGAGGGATGTTCTCTCCTACCCCGTTCCAGCTCCTCCGAGGCAGGCAGTAGGCGCTCCGTCTTCTGTCTTTTGATACTGTAGGTCTCTGAGTCCTGGCATTAGGTTCATTAGCTGAAATTCAGGTTGTTTTTTCTTTTTTTTTCAGTCCTTTGTTGTAGTTTGGAGGGGAGAGAGTCCCGGGTCTGCTTACCCTGCCTTTTGCTCCGCCTCCTCTCCATTCCCTCTAACATATTTATCTTAATTATTTATCTTGTTTATTATTCTTGTTTCCCCACTAGAATGTAAGCTCTGTGAGGCCAAGAATTTCTGTCTATTTTGTTTAATGCTCTATCCTCAGGACCTGGAAAAGTGCCTGATGGATAGTAAGCACTCAGTATATATTTTGAATGAATGAATAAATAACATTGTCTTTCCAGAGGAAATTGGGTTCTGGACAACAAGGTTGGAAGGAGACTGTTTATTATATGTTATTTTATACCTCAAGTTTTGAATGATAAGGATATATTCCTATTAAAATGCATAAAATTAAAATTAGAAATTATGAGCTGAAGTATACAATTACATAGGACCTATAGAAGAAAAGTTGAATTTGTGAATTTGATTGTAAACTTCAAGGTAGTCCAATGTATTTCAATAGTAATCTGACGCTATAAGGAGAAAGAGCTATAACTTAATTTCCTCTAGGACCTTGTAAAGTCTCCTGAAAATAGAAGGTACAGTTTTTGCATAAGTAGTTTGACAGTGACAAAATGTATTTTCTTACTCACCATAAAGTCTGATATAATTATCATAATTTAATTCAGTCTTATAAATTATCGCCAAGATTACACTTCTTATCATAGATGGCAAGGAAAGAAAAGCTTTCACTTCCCTTTACCATTTAGATTTCCAAAACTTTGTGCTTTCATAGACTCTACTGAGTGCACCTAAAATCATAGCCCCCATTTCTTTCTAGCTCCCGAGTCAAGCAGCCTCTTGTGCATAACAATGGTTTTTAAAAATGTGTAAGGGTAGAGCCAGGGCTCAAATTAGCCAAAAGTACAACTTAGCTACTCTCTGAGTAGCTGCTTCCTGGCTTCCTTCCTACCTGCTCCATAGACATATACTGTTCTGGGGTTCACATCTAGGCTTTTACATGAGAGAATAGCACAGTGCTCAAGTGTAATGGGAGTGCAGAACTTAGATCTACCCCCCAGTCTCTTTGGAGGTGGGAAATAAGAGAACATAAATCTGCAGATAATAAACTTGTTCTTGTTGTTTTTCTGATACAGGGTCAAGGAAATGATTCCTCCAAGGCCACCTCTTACCCGTTGGACAGGAGGAGCTCAGAAGGCAAGTGCCAAAGCCAAGGTGAAACTTTAATGTTATAAGGTGTTGAGTGCACTCATTTGAAAATAAGGCAGGGACTCTTCAGTATGTTTTCCAGAAGGGGTGAGAAATTGTAGCTTCACATATTTTCCTTCCTGGTTCTGGTTGTGACTAGTGGGGTACAGTGAATAGTATAGTGTTTAATCTTTTGTTGGTAGTCTCTGAGCTGAAAAGAAAAGGGCAGTTTATACCTAAAGTATTGTTGAATGTAAAACCCAATCTAGTTTCAGACTTGCGTTCTGTATCTTAACCTCCTTAAGGCCTCTTTACCAGACATTTTGTATTTTCCTAGGCCGTGAGTGACTACCACATGCAGATCAAAAACATTTCTAGAGCCATTCTGGAAGAGTATCACAGGATGTTTGGAAAACAGGTGGCCAAACTAGGGAGTGATATGGATAGTGAAACCCTGGAGGAACATAAGTGCCAGCTCAGCTATGAACTTAATTGCTCTGGAAAATACTTTGCTTTCAAAGAACAACTCAAGGTAAATATTCATTTATTTAATTATTCCATAGGTTTTTATGAAGCATCTTCTCTACAGACCCAGTTACTTTTTTTCTCCGATTATGCTCAGCTATGCTTCCACCTTTCTTGTTTTTGGTGCAAAGAGCTGTGTTCTCTATGATAGAATGTCAAGAGAAGCTCCACTCCTGCAGAGCCTTAGAATGGTTCAGTATCTATTCTGAGTGTGAGCTTTTAACAAACTAAGTCTTTACTTGAGGCTAGGCCAGATTTGGGGCCGGATTTCATGTTGCTTTACCAGGCAGAAGCTCTGTAACTGGTACTGATTCCATGACTAAATATCTGTTTCCCATTAACAAACATTTCCCTAGTTCATAGAATCACTATCATTTGAGAAACACTTACTTAATAATGATTTCCCAAATAATAATGGTTAACATTTATTTTTTGCTGTAAACCAAATTTTTAAATGCTTTATATTTTGCTAATTTAATCCTCACAACTACTCTATGAGGTAGGTACTCCCAATTTTATAGATGGAGAAATACAGTTAGTCGGTTAAGTAATTTGCCCAAGGTCACAGAGCTAGTAAAGATCAAAGATAGGACTCAAATTCAGGCAGTCTGACTCCAGAACTCACGTTCTTAACTACTACATTGCCTGTCACCTCTCTATGCACACTTACTTTGTGCCTTGTACTGTACTAAACAGATACAAAGAAAGCGTATGGAAATAATAAAGTGAAAAACAACTATTGCTCGTGGAGGCAAGAGGCTGTTCTCAGTAGGCGGCATAGGCACATCTCAGTTTGATTCCTGGTTCCATCACTACTAGCCTGATGACCTTGGTCAAGTGACTTTACATCTCTGAGCCTCAATTTCTTTGCCTAATAATGAGGGATAATGTTAATATTATCACGTAGAGTCATTATGAGAATTAAATAATATAATGCATGGAAAGTGCTTAGTACAAAACCTGGAAATAATGTTAGCTGAGGGGAAAAAAAGAAGAAACTGTCCTGGCTACAGAAATATGTTATTTGTATAGCATTTTAAGCTTCACCACCTGTTATTTCTCTTTAGCTTCTCAGTCATTTTCTGAAATAAGATAGTAATACCAAAAGTACATATCTGTTTAACAAATGAGGAAATCAAGGTGCCAAGTGTAAAATAATTTATGAGGTTGTACAGTGGCAGGGTTAGAACCAGAATTCCGTTCTCCAGACTCTCAAAGCAGGTCTTTCTCCCTTTCTCCCTTGAATCATGTGGTCACCATGAGAGATATACTACATAAACTTAATACAAAGCTTTTCTTTGGCTTTATGGCTCTCTTCACACAGTTTGAGTCCTGCATCGACCATGTTAGTGATGATGGTGACGTCAAGAAAAGAAGTCACGTAGAGCATGTTGTTTGGAGGAAAAATCAGAGAGGTGATAGTCTAGCAGTTACCAAGGGAGAAATCAGTCACCTTCTGAAGTGCTGCTGAGCCTTAGACCAGAAGCTCAAGGGAGGCCTGTGCTGTTAGCATGGTGCTGGACTGTTATCAGATGGGTGACCTGTGTCTCTTGCAGCATGCTGTGGTAAAGATTGTGAGAGAGAAGTACTTGAAGACAACATCATTTGAAAGCCAGGAGGAGCTGCAGACATTTATCAGCGAGCTCTATGTGTTCTTGGTGGATCAGATGCATGTGGCCTTGAACCAGGTAGGTGCTCAAGAACCAAGAGCATCAGGGCATCAGGGTTTCCTCTGAATGATTCCTTCCTTGCTTCCTTTCTTCCTTAATTCTACGAACATTTATTGAGGTGTCTGCTTTCTGCTGGACATGGAAAACACAAAGATGAATAAGAAACTGCCTAAATTATAAGACTAATTTTGAGAACAAGCAGGTGTGCTCTTTCAACTTCCTAGAAAAATAAATTTCATAACTGTCATAAATGTGATGGATAAAAAAATAGATAAAATCGACTATGTAAATTGTGAAACAAAAATTATTCTGTTTATTCTGTGAATGCGTGCAATTCTCAATTTTTTATTCAAATGAAAAACTATGAGTTTTCAGATATTATACCTGAATGAGAATGACACTTCAGACGTGCCTTTTCTATTTGACTGGTGGTCTGCTTTCCTTCCACATGTCTGTTTATATCTATATTTGCACAGCTTGCGTCTTGCCTTTATTTGTTCATTTTTAGAAATTATTTTATTGAGGTCATGATAGTTTATACCTTGTGAAATTTCAGTTGTACATTATTATTTGTCAGTCGCTATATATATATGGAGCCCTTTATCCCTTATGCCTGCCCCCGAACTCCTTCCCCTCTGGTAACCACTAATCTGTTGTCTTTGTCCATGTGTTTGTTTATCTTCCACATGTGAGTGAAATCATGCAGTGTTTGTCTTTCTCTGTCTGGCTTATTTCGCCTAACATAATACCCTCAAGGTCCATCCGTGCTATTGCAAATGGGACGATTTTGTCTTTTTTTATGGCTAAGTGGTATTCCATTGTATGTGTGTGTGTATATATACCACCTCTTCTTTATCCATTCATCAGTCAATGGGCACTTGGGGTGCTCCCACATCTTGGGTATTGTAAAGAATGCTACAATGAACATAGGGGTGCATAATTCTCTTTGAATTTTTGATTTCAAGTTCTTTGGATAAGTATCCAGTAGTGGGATAGCTGGGTCATCTGGTATTTCTATTTTTAATTTTTTAGGAAATCTCCATACTGTTTTCCATAGTGGCTGCACGAGTTTGCACTCCCACCAGCAGTGTATGAGGGTTCCACTTTCTCCACATCCTCTCCAATGTTTGTTATTTTTTGTCTTCATAATTATACCCACTCTAATGAGTGTAAATTGATATCTCCTTGTAGTTTTGATTTGCATTTCCCTAACGATTAGTGATGTTGAACGTTCTTACATGGGCCTATTGACCATCTGCATATATTCAGAAAAATGTCTGTTCATGTCCTCTGTCCGTTTTTCAATCAGGTGGTTTATTTTTTTGTTGCTGAGTTGTATGAGTTCTTTATATATTTGAGAGATTAACCCCTTGCCAGATGTATGATTTGCAAATATCTTCTCCCAGTTGGTGGGTTGTCTTTTCGTTTTGTTGCTGGTTTCCTTTGCTTTGCACAAGCTCTTTAGTCTGATGAAGTCCCACTTGTTTATTTTTTCTTTTGTTTCCCTTCTCTGAGTAAACAGAGTATTTGAAAGATGCTTCTAAAACTGATGTCAAAGAGTGCACTGCCTATATTTTCTTCTAGGAGTTTTATGGTTTCACATCCTACCTTCAAGTCTTTAATCCATTTTGAGTTAATTTTTGTGTATGGTGAAAGATAACAGTCTACTTTCATTCTTTTGCATGTGGCTGTCCAGTTTTCCCAACACCATTTATTGAAGAGACTTTCCTTTCTCCACTGTATGTTCTTGGCTCCTTTGTTGAAGATTAACTTTCCGTAGATGTGTGGTTTTATTTCTGGGCTTTCAATTCTGTTCCATTGATCTGTATGTCTGTTTTGGTACCTGTACCGTGCTGTTTTGATTACTATAGCTTTGTAGTATATTTTGAAGTCATGTATTGTGATGCCTCCAGCTTTGTTCTTTTTTCTCAGGATTGCTTTTGCTATTTGGGGTCTTTTGTTGCCCCATGTGAATTTTAGGATTCTTTGTTCTATTTCTGTCACGAATGTCTTTGGGACTCCAATTGGGATTGTAGTGAATCTGTAGATTGCTTTAGGTAATATGGACATTTTTAACTATGTTTATTCTTCCAGTCCATGTGCATGGACTATTATTCCATTTCTTTATGTCATCATCGATTTCTTTCAATAATGTCTTACAGTTTTCATTGTATAGGACTTTCACCTCCTTGGTTAAATTTATTCCTAGATATTTTATTTTTCAGTTCTGATTATATTCTTGAGTTCTCCTTCTGTTAGTTTGTTATTAGAGTATAGAAACGCAACCGATTTTTCTGAGTTGATTTTGCACCATGAAACTTCACTATAGTTGTTGATTATGTCTAATAGTTTTCCGATGGATTCTTTAGTGTTTTCTATATATGGAAACAGTCTGCAAACAGTGACAGTTTCACTACTTCCTTGCCAATTTGGATATCTTTTATTTATTTTTGTTGCCTAATTTCTCTGGCCAAAACCTCCAGTACTATGTCGAATAAAAGTGGCGAGAGTGGGCACCCTTGTTTTGTACCTGTTTTCAGAGGGATGTTTTTCAGTTTTTCCCCATTGGGTACAATGTTGGCTCTGGGTTTGTCATATATGGCCTTTATTATGTTAAGGTACTTTCCTTCTATACCCATTGTATTTAGAGTTTTTATCATAACTGGATGTTGGATCTTGTCAAATGCTTTCCCTGCATCTATTGAGATGATCATGTGATTTTTACTCCTCATTTTGTTAATGTGGTGTACCACATTGATTGATTTGCGGATGTTGAACCATCCCTGTGTCCTGGTATAAATCCCACTTTATCATGGTATATGATCCTTTTAATGTATTGCCGTATTTGGTTTGCCAATATTTTATTGAGGATTTTTGCATTTATGTTCATCTTTGATATTGGCCTGTAATTTTCCTTCTTTACGTTGTCTGTTGGCTTTGGGATCAGGATGATGTTGGCCTTGTAGAATGAGTTAGGAAGCATTCTGTCTTCTTCAATTTTTCGGAATGGTTTGAGAAGAATAGGTATTAAATCTTCTTTGAATGTTTGGTAGAATTTTCCAGAGAGGCCATTTGGTCCTGGACTTTTATTTTGAAGAGCTTTTTGATTACTGTTTTAATCTCTTTACTTGTGATTGGTCTATTCAGATTCTCTATTTCTTCTTGGTTCAGTTTTGGGAGGTTGTATGCATCTAAGAATTTATCTATTTCTTTTAAATTGTCCCATTTGTTGGCATATAGTTTTTCATATATTCTCTTATAATCCTTTGTATTTCTGTGGTATCCATTGTAATTTCTCCTCTTTCAGTTCTACTTTGATTTATTTGAGCCTTTTCTCTTTTTTTCTTAGTGAGTCTTGCTAAGGGTTTTTCTGTTTTCTTTATCTTCTCAAAGAACCGTCTCAGTTTCATTGATCCTTTCTACTGGGTTGTTTGTTTGTTTGTTTGTTTTTTGCTTTCTATTTCACTTTTTTCTGCTCTAATTTTTATTATTTCCCTCCTTCTGCTGACTTTGGGCTTTGTTTGTTCCTTTTTTAGTTCCGTTAGGTGCAGTTTAAGATTACTTATTTGAGATTTTTCTTGTTTGTTAAGGTGGGCCTGTATTGCAGTGAATTTCCCTCAGGACCACTTTTGCTGCATCTTACGCGACTTGGTATGGTGTATTTTCATTTTCAGTTGTCTCCAGATACTTTTTGATTTCTCCTTTGATTTCTCCATTTATCCATTCATTGTTCAGTAGCATGTTGTTTAGTCTCCACATGTTTATCACTTTTCTAGTTTTTTTCTTGCAGTTGATTTCTAGTTTCATAGCATTATGGTCAAAAAAGATGTTTGATATGATTTCAATCTTCTTAAATGTATTGAGGCTTGCCTTGTTTCCCAACTTGTGGCCTATCTTTGAGAATGTTCCATGCACACTTGAGAAGAATGTGTATTCTGCTGATTTTGGGTGGAGCATTCTATATATATCTACTAAGTCCATCTGGTCTAGTTTTTCATTTAATTCCACCATTTCCTTGTTGAATTTCTGTTTGGGTGATCTATTCACTGATTTAAGTGGGGTGCTGAGGTCCCCTACTGTTATTGTGTTTTTGTTAATTTCTCCTTTTACGTCTGTTAATAGTTGCTTTATGTACTTTGGTGCTCCTGTGTTAGGTGCATATATATTTATAAGTGTTATGTCTTCTTGGCGAAGTGTCACTTTTATCAATTTATACTGCCCTCTTTGTCTCTTACTGCTTTTTTTACCTTGAAGTCTACTTTGTCTGATATAAGTATGGCAACACCTGCTTTCTTTCGTTTTGTTTTTTGTTTTGGTGAGGAAGATAGGCCCTGAGCTATCATCTATGCCAATCTTCCTATATTTCATGTGGGATGCTGCCACAGCATGGCTTGACAAGTGGTGCTAGGTCCACACCCATGATCCAAACCCGTAAACCCAAGGCCACCAAAGCGGAGTGTGCGAACTTAACCACTGTGCCACCAGGCTGGCCCCAACACCTGCTTTATTTTTTTTTTTAAACATTGGCACCTGTGCTAACATCTGTTGCCAATTTTTTTTTCTTCTCCCCAAAGCCCCCTGGTACATAGTTGTATATTCTAGTTGTGAATGCCTCTGGTTGTGCTATGTGGGACGCCACCTCAACATGAGCTGAGGAGCGGTACCATGTCTGCACCCAGGATCCGACTCAGCAAAACCCTGGGCCACCAAAGTGGAGTGCACAAACTTAACCACTCAGCCACGGGGCTGACCCCAACACCTGCTTTCTTTTGTTTGCCATTATCTTGGAGTATCGCCTTCCATCCTTTCACTCTGAGCCTGTGTTTATCTTTAGAGCTGAGATGTGTTTTGTGGAGGCAGCATATTATTGGGTCTTGTTTTTTAATCTATCCTGCCACTCTCTGTCTTTCAATTGGAGACTTTAATCCATTTACACTTAGAGTGATTATTGATGTATGAGGGCTTAATGCTGCCATTTTATCTCTTGGTTTCCAGTCGTTCTGTAATTCCTTTGTTTCTTGTCCTGTGTATTTACAATTGCCAGTTGAATTTGGTGTTTCTCTGTGATGGTTTTCTCTTTTTTTATCATTTGTGTCTCTGTTCTGATTTTTGTTTAGTCGTTAGCATGAGGTTTGTATAAAAGATCTCGTAAATAGTCCATTTTCTGATAGCCTCTTGTTTCCTGAGTCTAAGCAGATTCCCTCTCCTTCTTCTTCCCCTTCTAAATTATTGTTGTCACAACTTATTCCATTTTGTGTTGTGAGTTTGTGATTAAAATAAAGTGATCATAGTTATTTTTGATGCCTTCCTTCCCTTTATCTTTAACATTATAATTGTGTTTGCTAACCTGTTCTGATTGAGAGCTGCAATTTTCTGATTTTGTCTGTTTTTTGATCTCCTTTGCTCAAGGCTTTGTAAACCCTTTCTCTTTTTTTCAGGCATAAGGGACTTCTTGATCTTTTCTTGTAGGAGGCAGGGTTGTTCTTGTGGCAATGAACTCCCTCAACTTTTGTTTATCTGGGAAAGTTTTTATTTCTCCATTGTATCTAAAGGATATTTTCAGTGGATAGTTTTTGTCCTTCAGAATTTTGAATATGTCATTCCATTCTCTCCTAACCTGTAAGGTTTCTGCTGCAAAATCCACTTAAAGCCTGATAGGGGTTCCTTTGTAGGTTTTCTTATGCCTTGCTGCCCTTAATATGTTTTCTGTCATTGACTTTTGGCAGCTTTAATAATACATGCCTCGGAGAGGGTCTTTTTAATTGATGTAATTAGAAGTTCTAGTGGCTTTGTGTACTTGGAATTCTGGTTCCTTCCCCAGGTTTGGGAAGTTCTCAGCTATTATTTCTTTGAACAAGCTCTCTGCTCCTTTCTCCCTATCTTCTCTGGAATACCTATAATCCTTATGCTGCATTTTCTAATGGTGCTGGATATTTCTTGGAGAATTTCTTCATTTCTTTTTAGTCTTAGTTTTCTCTCCTCCTCTATCTGAAGCTTTTCTATACTTCTGCCCTCTAAATTACTGATTCTGTCCTCCATAATATCAGCTCTGTTATTTAAGGACTCCAGATTTTTCTTTATCTCATTCATTGTGTTTTTCATCTCCAACGTTTCTGATTTTCTTTTATAGTTTCCTTCTCTTTTGTGAAGAATTTCCTGTGTTCATTAATTTTATTCCTGAGGTTATTAAACTGTCTTTGCAAGTTTTCTTGTAACTCATTGAGTCTCTTTATGATAACTATTTTGAATTCTCTGTCATTTAGATAGTAAATTTCTGCGACTTCAGGATTGATTTCTGGGTACTTGTCATTTTCCTTCTGGTCTGGAGTGTTAATATACCACTTCATACTATTTGATGGAGTGGACTTTTGCCCTTGCATAGTGGTAGTATTTGGTCACAGATGCCACCTGCCACCACTGGGCAGAGGGTGGGAGCTGTGTTTTCTGAACCCTCTGCAACCCCTGGCAGATGTGCCTGTCCATTAGAAGCTGTGCTGACAGGGTCTGTCTGCATTTGCCTGCTGGCCACTGCTGCCTTACCCATGTATGCAGAGGTGCTCTGGCAGGAATCCCCTGCTCTGGCCAACTGGCTTAGCGTGTGCACCAGGCGGGAGTGGGGAGAGGGATGCTTTCTTTTGTGTGTGCGATCTCACATGCCCCAACTCTGCACTTACTGTCTGCCCACCTGGGCTGCTCAGCTTGGTGTGGATGCCCCCAGGATGGCTTACTTGCTTTGCTGTGGAGAGTTCTCACAGGCTGGGACGCAACTCCGAGAGTGCAAGTGTTCTTGTCTAGGGCTGCCTTTTCCCCTTCTCCTCTCAGTGCTGCGTGCTAGCCACTGCATGATGTCCTGCACCCTAGATTGCTGCCACTTGGGAGGGAGAGGAGATCCTCTTACCTCCTTCCACTGCCTCCCAGGGGGTCCAGCACCCCCACCTTTAGATGTATGGCTGTGTGGATCTCTCTCAGATGTCTATGGTGTTGCGTGAATGTCCTCTGTTGGTTTATGCATGTCTTTGTATCTTAGGGTGGGAGAGACTATGGGAAGAGCTCACTGTACCATGATGCTGACATCATTCCTATTTGCTCTTTTTTTAATGTATGTAGTAGTGGTTTGTTTGAAAACAAGGATAAAGTCAAAGTCTCTTTGTCCCCTTGGTAGTCTCTAACCAGCTATACCTCCTCAAAGCCTCTATTCTATTTCCTCTTTCCTTCACTGTTTTTTCTTCTCTGCCATCATCACTTTTTCTTTCACCTTGTTCAGCCCTCCTGGAAGAGGTAGGAGAGGAGTGCCCAGTATCCTAGGATTAAGAGAAACAATCTTGCTTTGGGCACAAATGATTTGGATGATTTGATTTGGAAAGCAATTGAGACTTGAGTATGAGATGGTAATTATTGTTGTCCTATGTCCCCAAGGAGCCCCTGTCTAGTTGAGGAGATAGGCACAAAATACAAATCACTGCAGTAGAGTGAGGTAAGTGCTGTAATAGAGGTGTGTCCGTGGTAAAGCAGATTAATGGATAATTTAAAGAAAAAGTGATCAACTTCACCCTGAGACCTTTCAGGGGAGGATTCACAGAGGAGCTGTGACTTGAGTTGGGCCTTGAAGGCTAAAAAAATGTTCTCCAGGTAGATGTTCAGAGCATTTGAGTCATAGGGAACATCACAAAGGCTAGGAACCTTGAAAGAATATGACATATACAGAAACTGCATATAGTTCAGGAGCAGAGGTTGATGTGGTTGAGGGACAGAGAAGCAGGAGTTGAAGTCAAGATCAATTCCTAATATGGAATTTGGGAGTGCGGAGGGAGGCCTTGTATGCCATGCAAAGAAGTTTTGACTTTTCCCCTTATTGGTAGTTAGCAGCAATAAATTGAATTATTTTATACTGAAGAATAGTGTGATCAGATTTACATTTTACAAAAAACGTTCTGATAGCAGTATTATGGGTTAGAGGTATTGAAACTAGCGATATTGACTGATTATTAAATAGTAAGGAGGAAAAGGAGTCAAAGATTCTTAAGTTTAAAATTCAATAACTGGGTAGCTGGTAGTACCATTGACCTCGACATGAAATACGACATGAGCAAATTTGGTGGGAGGCAGGTGTTGTTGACTTCAGTTTTGAACATTTGCTCTAGTGGAGTTTTTCTCAAAAGAGAAATCTGAGCTAAAGATGAGATTTGGGGGGCCATGAGTACGTAGATGTTAGTTAAACTAAGGTCATAGATGAAGCTGCCAAGAAAAACATGAGTAGAGAGAGAAGTGAGCTGGTGGTGGAACCTTAGGAAACACCAATATTTAAGGGATGGATGAGTAAAAGAATTAATGAAGGAAACAAGTGAATTATTAAAAAGGCAAAAGAGCCAGAAGAAAGTGGTGTCACAGAAGCTAAGGGAACAAAATTTTAAGAAGAAAAAGTGGTCAACGTTGTCAAATATTACTTGGAGTTCAAGAAAAACAAAATCTGGGGTGGGGGGATGGGCAATTGGAGAAAGGTGGTCAAAAGGTACAAATCTCCAGATACAAGATAAATTAAGTACTAGGGATGTAATTACAGCCTGATAACTATAGTTAACCCTCCTGTATGATACATATGAAAGTTGTTGAGAGTGAATCCTAAGAGTTCTTCTCAGAAGAAAAAAATATTTTTTTGCTTTCTCTTTTTATTATATCTATATGAGATGATGGATGCTAACTAAACTTATGGTAATCATTTCACAATATATGTAAGTCAAACCATTATGCTGTACACCTTAAACTTATACAGTGATGTATATAAATTATGTCTCAGTAAAACTGGGGGAAAAAAGAAAAAGAAAATCTGAAAAGTTTTCTTTGGATTTGACAATAAGGATGTTATTGATAACCTTTACATAGAAATTTCATTGGCTAATGGAATGGATACAAATTATAATGAATTGAAAATTAGGGAGCAGGTGAATATAAATTCAAGAAGTTGGAAGATGAAGGGAAGATGTGGGAAAGTAATAGCTAGAAGTTACATAGATTTTCTTCTTAAGATGAAAAACCTTTTAGCATACTTTAGTCCACAGGTTTGGGAACAAGAATAAGAGGCTGGAGAAGTTGAAAACAGGGAAAGGGGATAATTGATGGAAATCCCAGGGTGTACAAGTGGGAAAGGATCAAGAATTTAGATTGACTGCTTAGCCTTGAAACAGAGAAGGATGCAATGCCTCTTCCTCTGAGGCTGAAAGTAAGGAGATACAATGGATACAGAAATAAACAATTTAGGAGTGGGGTTCAAAAGTTGAGGGATTTCTTCCCTAATGTTTTCTATTTCCTCTAAGAAATAACATCTGTACTGAAAGTGAAGGAGATAAAAGTTAAATGTAAAGCTTGAATAAAGAGAAGAAAATATAGATACTGCATAACATTATGGAATATGTTGTTGAACAAGGACAAATACATAGATTGCTGAGAGTATTAAAGACCTTCAGCTAGGACTGAATGCCAGAAGAGTCTGTGGCAGCTCAGATATCTCTATGTATATGCAGTTTGCCTTAGGACCAGTTGGCAGACTTCAGATTGTAGGATTGCTTTAATTTAGAAGTTTTCAGGACAAGTGCAGGAGAAGGACAAGGATGCTTGGGACTTGAGTATGCTGGTGAAAGAGTAATATGAGTGGTTGATTGTGAGGCTTATCCACTTGGGAAATGATAGGCATATTGGAAGTGAAGGAAATAAAGTCAGAGAACAGTTTTAAGGGGACTAAGTGACAAAAGGCAGAAAGCTTGTAACCATGGGTTCCGGGAGTGGGATATTATAGAGGTACAGTATTTCTGGTTTGGGCATGAAAGTGTGTTGCTGGAGGGATTTAGAGGTCAAGATCGTCAAAATTAAAAAGGACAAAGAACAGAAACATTAGTCAATAGTCAGAAGCTTTCTGTGGCCCATCTCAAATTTAGCTTTACTCCACATCTCTTAGCAACTCTACTTGTTAAAATCACTTACATTATTTTTACTTCTAATTTAAGAATTTGGGGGGGTCTTCCTTGGTCATGGCCTCTGACTCAGGAGATTACTTGTTATACCAGGCCTACTTTCCTATCTGGGTTTATAGGATATATTATTTTTCTGGGTTTCTTCCTACCTTTCTGGCTATTTCTATAATGTCTCCCTTGCAGGATCTGTCTTGTCTATATATCCCACTAAAAGTATAAATGTAACTTCCAAAGCTTTACCCTTAGACTCCCATTTTCTTGATGTTTGAAGACCCTAGCTAGTGTTTTCCAACATCTTTCATGTCATGGGACCTGAAAAATGATATTTGTCCTGTACACTAGAGAAAATGAAAGAAGCTGTTTGATGTTAGAGGCGACTTGCCTAGGGATTCGAACTGCCCTGAGAGTTGAGGACAGCAATTCTGCCCTAAGGAATTTTAACTCACTTCCATGAGTTCCGACTGTTGGTATTCATACATTGGCGCTTCCCTTTCACTCTTGATATTTCTCTCTTGGTTCACTCTCACTCTCTTACTGTATTGGCAAGATTGTAAGAAACATCAATATCATTTTAGACCTCATGAATCCATGTCTGGTTCATTTTTATAAAACTTCTCTACTTATAATTGCTTCATTTTGTCTGCCTAACATCTTGATGTTGACAAGACCATACCAGATGATGTCCAAGGTGCTGTTTCAACCATTTATACGACTAGTGAACAGCTTCGACTCTTTGCATTTGAAGCAGAAGTCAATGAGAACTTTGAAATGGCTGCAGTGTATTATGAAGAGGTAATTAAACATCTTCCCAGTGGTTGTTGTTACTATTATTTGTACAATATGGGTATAATAAATAGTGGTTTTTGATTGTTTAAAATCCAATCTGATTGGTGAAATGATAGGCACATAGGTCAATAAAACAGAGTCCAAAAATAGGTCCATACAAATAAGGCCATTATATTTTTCACAAAGGTGTAAAAGAAATTCAATGGAAAAAGGGTAGTGTTTTCAAAAAATGGTATTGAACATTTCATATGTCACCCATGTGCAAAAAATGAACCTCAACCTAAACCTCAAACATTGTATAAAAATCAACTCAAGATGGATCATAGATCTGAATGTAAAACATAAAACTATGAAACTTTTAGAAGAAAACAGAGGAGAAAATATTTATGACCTGGAACTAGGTAAAGAGTTCTTAGACATGATGCCAAAGCACAATCCATCAAAAAAAAATCTGATAAATGGAAGATCATCAAAATTAAAAATGTAGCTTTGTGAAAGGCACTGTTAAGAGAAAGAAAAGAAAAGGTAAAAACCAGGAGAAAATATCTGCAAAATGTATATCTGACAAGGATTTGTATCCAGACTAAGAACTCTCAAAACTCACTAATTAAAAAAAAATTAACATGGGCAAAGGATTTGAAGAGGCATCACTAAAGAGCACATAAGTATGATGAATAAAAACATGAAAAGATGTTCAACATCATTAGCCAATAGAGATTGCAAATTAAAACCAGAATGAGATACTATTGCACTCTTATTAGAATAACTGAAATGAAAAATGCTGACAATAGCAGATACTGGTGAGAGTATAATGCAAATGGAACCGTCATACTTTGCTAGAGGAAATGTACAATGATACAACCACTCTGGAAAATAGTTTAGCAGTTTCTTATACACTTATCGTATGACCTACTGCTGGGTATTTACCTTAAAGAAATGAAATCTTATGTACATGAATGCTTATAGCAACTCTATTCATAATTGTGCAAACCAGAAGCAACTCAAATGTTCTTCAAAGGGGGAATAAACTATTGTCTATCTATACAATGAAATATTATTCAGCAATAAGAGAAATAAACTACTGATACACACAACAACTTGGATGAATCTCAAAGGCATTATACTGAGTGAAAGAAGCCAGTGTCAAAAGGTTACATGCTGTACAGTTCCGTTTATTTGACATTCTAGAACTGACAAAACTATAATGATGAATAACAGATCAGTGGTTGCCAGAGGTTATGGATGGGGCAAGAGAAAACTATAAAAAGACAACATGGGGAAGTTTTTTGGGGTGGTGAAACTGTTCTGTATTTTCATTGTGGTGATGGTAACATGAAGGTATACATGTGTTAAACTTCATAGAACTGTATACCAAAAGAAAAAAATGTTATCTTTATTGTAAATAATTTAAAAAATAACATAAAATTTGTGTTCAGAATATTCAGCAAACATTTACTGAGCCCTTACCATGTGTTATGAATGACAATTAAGTTCTTTAGTTCTGTTAGTACTGCCTACCACTGCATGATGGGTTGAATAAACATATATGAAGAATGGTCTGAACTTCTTTCTGTTTTTTTAATTATTGAGATATAATTCACCTGCCATAACATTCACCCACTTAAAGTATACAGTGGTATTTAGTATCTTTACAGAGTTGTGCAACTGTCACCACAGTCTAATTTTTAATAGACTTTTTTAGAGTGGTTTTAGGTTCACAGTAATACCACAGTCTAATTTGGAGCATTTGCATTACCCCAGAAAGAAACCCTGTGCCCATTAGCAGTCATTCTCCATTTCTTTTCACCCCAGCCTGACACAACCACTAATTTACTTTCTCTATATATAGATTTGCCTATTGTAGACAGTTCATATAAATGGAATCATACAATATGTGGTCTTTTGTAACTACCTTCTTTCACTTAGCATGATATTTTTGAGGGTCATTCACATTGTAGCATGTATTAGTATTTTATTCCTTTTTATGGCTGAGTAACATTCCATTATACAGATATACCACTTTTTGTTTTTTCACTCATTAGGTTAATGGGCATTTGACTGGTTTCCACTTTTTGGCTGTTATGAATAATGCTGCTATGAACATTCAAATATAAAGTGTGTAAACTTTTGTAAGAACATATGTTTTCGGTTTTCTTCAGTATATATCTAGGAGTGGAATTTCTGGGTCATATGGTAACTCTATGCTTAACTTTTTGAGGAGGTGCCAAACTGTTTTCCAAAAGGCTGTACTATTTTACATTCCCACGAGCAACGGATAAGGGTTCCATTTTTCTCCATATTCTCACTAATACTTGTTATGGTCCATCTTTTTTTTACAGCCATTCTAATAGGTGTTAAGTGGTATCTCATTGTGGTTTTGTTTTGCGTTCTCTAATGAATAGTGAGTTTGAACATCTTTTCACATTTATAATTTTTTCAAGAGGAAAATATGTTCCAAATTCTAAATTAATTAACAGGGGAACATTTAGACTACGATAAGTTCAAAACATCAGTCTATATAAATAAATTGTTATGTCTTTTTGTGACTGTCTTATTTCACTTAGAATATGTCCTCAATTTTCAATCCATGTTGTAGCATATGTCAGAATTTCCTTCCTTTTTAAGTCTGAATAATATTCCATTGTATATATATATCGCATTTGGCTTATCCATTTATCTCTCAGTGGGCACTTGGGTTGCTTGTACTTTTTAGCTGTTATGAATAACATTGCTATGAATATGGATGTACAAATATCTCTTTGAAACTCTGCTTTCAGTTCTTGTGGGTATCTACAGAGAAGTAGGATTGTTGTATCGTGTGGTAATCCTACTTTTCATTTTTTGAGGAACCACCATACCGTTTTCGAAAGTGGCTGCACCATTTTACATGCCCACTGTGTATAAGAGTCCTAGTTTCTCCATATCCTCATCAATAATTGTTATTTTCTGTTTTGTTGGTGGTGGCTATCGTAATGGGTGTGCGGTGGTATTTTATTGTGATTTGATCCCCTGATGATTAGTGACGTTGATCATCTTTTCCTATGTTTGGCTATTTGTAGATCTTTGGAGAAATGTCTATTCAAGTCCTTTGCCTATTTTTGAGTCAGGTTGTTTGATTTCTTGTTAGTGAGTTTTAGAAGTTCTTTATGTATTCTGATTTGAGCCCCTTGCCAGCTACATGATCTGCAAATGTTTTTTCCTATCCTGTGAGTTACTTTTTACTCTGTGATAGTTTCTTTGATGTACAAAAGTTTTAATTTTGATGAAGTCCAATTTGTCTATTGTTTTCTTTTGTTGCCTGAGCTTTTAGTATCATATCTAATGTTGTGAAGGTGTTGCCCTATGTTTTCTTCTCAGAATTTTACGTCTTACGTTTAGCTCTTTGATCCATTTTGAGTTATTTTTTGTATATGGTGTTAGGTAAGGGTCCAGCTTCATTCTTTCGCACGTGGATATCCAGTTTTCCTAGCACCATTTGTTGAAAAGACTGTCCTTTCCCTATTGAATGGTCTTGTCACCTTTGTCAAAAATAATTTGACCATTTATTTCTGGGCTCTCTATTTTATTCCATTGGTCTGTTTTTATACAAGTACCACACTGATTACTGTAGCTTTGTAAGTTTTGAAATCAGGAAGTGTGAGTCCTCCAATTTTGTTCTTTTTTTAAAAGATTGTTTTCACTATTCAGGGTCCCTTGAGATTCCATATGTATCTTAGGATGGGTTTTTCTATTTCTGCAAAAAACATTATTGGGATTTTGATAGAGACTGCATTGAACCTGTAAACTGCTTTGGGTAGTATTGACATCTTAACAATATTAAGTATTCCAATCCATGAACGTGGATGCATTTCCATTTATTTATTTCTTTTTGAATTTCTTTCAGCGATGTTTTGTAGTTTTTGCTCATTTTGAAATACTTATTTAAAATGTGTTGTAGGTAAACTTTATTTGCCATCTCAAGACTATGACAGAAATGATAATTTATGAATCTTTAAAATGAACCATAAACTGAATCTTTTGATTCCCAAGTAATTGGAGAGCTTATGTTGACAGAACACTGACACTAGGAAGCAATGACTTGAGGATTCAATTTTTAAAAGATTTTAGCAAATATTTATTGACCACGTACCATAAGCCAGAACGGTAACTGTACTAGGTATTCAGAATTCAGTGGTAAGCAAAAAAGAAGTCATAGTTTCTGCTTTCATAGAGCTTATGGTATTTATGGAGTGGCCCACTGTGTGATGTTATATGCATTAAAAATATGACATAGTGTCACAATAACCTTGGTCCTCTTGATGTTTTGTTTGGTAGAGGTTGGTCCGTGAGCCCCAGAACCTGGAACACTGGCTAGACTATGGTGCTTTCTGCCTCCTAACCGAGGACAACATCAAAGCACAGGAGTGTTTTCGGAAAGCCCTTTCCCTCAACCAGAATCATATCCACAGGTATGGGTGAAGGGAGATGAGGAATGAGTAGGAGCAGATAATCTTCTATATGAAATTATCTTGATTCCATGACTGTGACATGGGACCATGTTGTTAGTCATGTTGGTGGTCTCTTCTCAGCTTGTTGCTGTGTGGTGTCCTGGCTGTCCTGATGGAGAACTATGAGCAGGCAGAAATTTTCTTTGAGGATGCTACTTGCTTGGAACCAACTAATGTTGTAGCTTGGACTTTACTTGGTATGGTATTTTCCTGTGATCTGAATGTGTTTTCTTTCATTATAAGATTCTCCCTTCCTCTTTCCATTCTTTAATGGCTCATCATGTAGTTCTTAAACTTTGGTAAAAATGTGGGAAATGTAAGTGAAATGTTGCAATTCTTCAGTATATGATAGTGGGAAATTAGTCACATTTATTTCAGCATCTTTCTTTCTTCAGGGTTGTACTATGAAATTCAAAATAATGATATTCGAATGGAAATGGCATTTCACGAGGCCTTCAAACAGCTTCAGGCACAAGCACTTCAGGCACGAGTAACAAAGCAGAAGAGCACGGGTACTGTAGAGTACGTTGAAGAAGGAGGGAAAGTAGAATCCAGTTTAGGCCCATGGGGCGTCGCTAATGGTTCTTCTACAACAGCAATCAAGGTGGAAGCCCCAGCAGGTAGGATCAGGGAATGGGGATGATGAGTGGCTATGGGGAAAATTACTGGCCTCGTGAATAGGACCTGGCATATAGTAAGTACCCAGTAAATATTTGTTAAATGAATAAGTATAGTTTCGAGTTGTTCCAGGAACACCAAGAAAGACTCCTTCTAAATATTTCCTCATTCGTATGATTGGAAGTCTGAAGCTCCTACTGTTGTTATTCAGTTTTGTGAATCTTAGAGAACTTAGTGTCTCCATGTACCCCTAAAAAGGGGTTTCATTCTAGCAGAGTAAATTTCTTTCTTTTTCTTCTCACCCTCTTCCCTATCTAAGGTCCCTCTCTTGTGATTCTTAAATTTATTTATTTATTTAGGTACTTCTTTTTTCCCTGTTCTTCATTGCCGTTCTCCTTTCCTCTACTTAAGAAAATCAATCATTCTAATCTGTTTATTATATGTGTTTTTGTTTATGTGTTTCCTGTATATGTTATTTTGTTTATGTTATTCCATATTATTATTTCGTATGCATATATTTTCAACAGCTTGTCTGAGGTATAATTGACATTTCATAAACTACACATATTTAACATGTACAATTTGATAACTTTTGACGTATAAACATACCCTTGAAAACATCACAATCAAGATAATGTACATATCCCAAATCCCCAAAACTTTCCTATGTCCATTCATAGTCTCTTTCTCTTGCCCCCATTTCCAGACAATGCCAATCAGCTTTCAGTCATCATTTTAGAATTCTAGAAAGTTTCTAGAAATTTCTAGAATTAAACAGAATCACACAGTATATTTATATTTAATTTCTAGAATTAAATAGAATTGCAGTCTTTTTTCACTAATGATAATTATTTTGAGATTCAATCATGTTGTTACCTTTATGTATAACAGCAATTTATCCTTTTTATTGCTAAATAGTATTCCATTATATGGAGATACCACACTATTTTTATCTATTCACCTGTTGATACATATTTGGGTTGTTTCCAGTTTGGAACTGTTAAAATAAAGCTGCTATCAGTCTTTCATCTACAAGTCTCTGTATGGACATATACTTTCATTTCTCTTGGGTAAATACTTAGGAGTTGAATGGCTGGGACCAGGCGTTATCTAGCAGTATGTTTTTTATTTTCTAAATATTTTGGTATTTTTCCAGATATCTTTGTTTTTTATTTCTGATTTAATTTCATTGTGGTTAGAAAACATGCTTTGTGTGATTTGAATCCTTTTAAATTTATTTTGACTTGTTTTATGGTCCAGCATGTGATCTATCTTGATATATATTCCATATACACTTGAAAAGAATGTGTATTCTGCATTGTTAAGTGGGGTTCTATAGACATCAATTAGGTTTAGTTAGTTGATTTTATTGTTCAGCTCTCCCATATCCTTCGCAGCTTTGTGCCCTTGAAGCTTTGTTTTAATAGTTCTTCCTGCCTCCAGTCACATTTTCTTCAATGAAGTTTATAATGTTAGTTTGACATTTAGATCTTTAACAGGATTCCGTCTTTGAATGTGATACTACATAGGCATCCTGGTTTTTTTCTCCATATAAGGATGTAGTTTTTCTCAAAATCATCTATTAAACAATCATCTTTTCCTTTTGACTTAAGGTATATATGTCTCTGAGCTCTCTATTCTGTATTTTTTGTCTGATCTTAAAACAATATCACACTCTTTTTATTGCTGTGGTGCTGTGGTATGCCTTAATATCTGGTATATCAGGTTCTCCCATTTACTTGCCTTTTTTATACCTGCCTTACCTATGCATGGATCTTTATTCATCTATAAAAATTTTATAGTGAGTTTATCAAGTACATTAAAAAATCCAGTTGAAATTTTTATTTGGACTGTATTGACTAATTTAGGGATAATTAACATCTGTATCTTATTAAACCATTGAATCCAAGTATGTGGAAGATCTCTCCATTTACTCAGATCATTTTCTATGTCCTTTATTAAAGTTTTAACGTTTTTTTCCATTGAGGTCCTGTTTAAGTAATTCACAGACATTTTATAGATTCCATTGATACCATAAAAGTATCTTATCTTAATTATATTTTCTTGTTAGTTATCTCTGGTATTTTTTAATTTTTGCTATTGATTTTCTACATTTTAGGTTTCAGTGTATACTATTGCTTTTTAGATTGCAATTGTATATGACAATCTTGTTTGACTGTTATTGATTCTAATAAATTATTAATTCTATTGGTTTTTTTCTAGAATATGATTATCATATCATCCGCCAATAATGATAGTGTTACCTTTGTCTCCCAATCCTCATACTACTCACATATTTTTATTATCTCCAATAATATGTTATATATTAGTTATAGTGGTCAACCTTGTCTCCTTTCCTATCTTAAAGAGAATGAATTGAAAGTTTGTCTATTAAATATAAAATATGCTATAAGCTTTTTCTAAAAAACCTTTACAGAATTAAGGAAGATCCCTTCTATTCCAAGTTCCCAAAGAATTATTTTTATTGATAGGTGTTGGACTTTATCAAATTGTTTTTTTGCATCAGTTGAAAAAAATTAAAATTATTTTCTCCTTTCGTCTATTAATGTAGTAAACTACATTGATAGATTTCTTTTATGCTGAACAATCCCTGCATTCATGGGATAAATCCTATTTGATCATAATGCATTAATGTTTAGTATACCTTTGGATTTGAATAGCTAATACTTTATTTTGGATCTTTGCATCTATGTTTATAAAGGAAATAGCCTATTAGTTTCTTTTGTCATCTAGTTTTATAATCAAGATTATTAGGCAGCTTTTGTTCTTTTGCTATTCTATATCAACTTATATATGATAGGAATTGACTTTGACTTGAGAGCTTGGCAGAAATCAACCGTAAAACAACCAGGGCCTGGGTTTTTTAGCAAGGGAGGAGTTTGACTACCATTTCATTTTCTCAATATTTAATGTATTCATGTTCTGTATTTCTTATTGTGTTATTCAGACATTTTATACCTTTTAGGAATGCATCAGGTTCATCTAGGTTTTGAAAATTTATTAAAATGTTTATTCATATTAATCTTTTGTTTTTTAATAGACTTTGTTTTTTAGAGCAGTTTTAGGTTCACAGAAAAATTGAAGGGAAGGTATAGAGATTTCTCCTATACTTCTTGCCCCCACACATGCGTAGTCTCCTCCGTTATCAACATTCCTGACATATGATGTGAAGAATCTTATCATATGCTTATGTGCTGTCTGTATATCTTCTTTGGTGAGGTGTATATTAAGGTCTTTGGCCATTTTTTAATCAAGTTGTTTTCTTATTGTTTAGTTTTAAGAGTTCTTTGTATATTTTGGTTGTCTTTTATCTTATGTGTCTTTTGCAAATATTTTCTTCCAGTCGGGCTTGTTTTCTCATTCTCTTCATATTGTCTTTTGCAGCGCATAAGTTTTTAATTTCAGTGAAGTCCAGCTTCTCAATTCTTTCTTTTGTGGATTATTCCTTTGGTCTAAAAAGTTATCACCATACCCAATGTCACCGAGGTTTTCGCTTATGTTATCTTCTAGGAGTTTTATAGTTTTTGCATTTTACATTTAATTCTATGATCCATTTTGAGATAATTTTTGTGAAAGGTGGAAGGTCTATGTCTAGATTCATTTTTTTTTTGTATGTAGACATCCAGTTGTTCCACCACCATTTGTTGAATTCCTGTTGAATTTTGTCAGATGCTTTTTCTGCATCTATTAATATGATCATGTGATTTTTCTTCTTTAGCCTTTTGATGTTATGGATTACGTTAATTGATTTTTTAATGTTCAACCAGCCTTGCATACCAGGGATAAATCCCATTTGTTTATGATATGTAATTCTTTTTACATATTGTTGGATTCAACTTGCTAATATTTTGATGAGGATTTTTAGGTCTACGTTCATGAGAGACATTAGTCTATAGTTTTTTTTCTTGTGACATCTTTGTCTGGTTTTGGTATTAGGATAATGTAGGCATTATCATTCTCTTTATAGAAGGAGTTAGGAAGTATTCCCCCTGCTTCTGTCCTCTGAAAGATATTGTATAGAAATGGTATAATTTCTTCCTTGAATGTTTGGTAGAGTTCACCAGTGAAACCATCTGGTCCTGGTGCTTTCTACATTGGAAACTTACTAATTATTGATTCAATTTCTTTAACAGATACAGTCCTATTCAGATTATTTCTTCTAGGATAAGTTTTGGAAGATTGTGTCTTTCAGGGACTTGGTCCATTTCATCTAGGTTATCAAATTTGTGGGCAGAGAAGTCTTCATAATATTCCTTTACTATCCTTTTAATGTCCATGAGATCTGTAGTGATCTCTCCTCTTTCATTTCTAATATTAGTAATTTGAGTCCTCTCTCTTTTTTTTCTTAGTTAGCCTGGCTAGAGGCTTATTGACTTTATTGATCTTTTCACAGAACCAGCTATTGGTTTCATTATTTTTCTCTATTAATTTCCCGTTTTAGTTTGATTGATTTCTGCTCAAATTTATATCTTTTCTTCTTCTAAAGTTTGTATTTAATTTGATCTTCTTTTTCTAGTTTCCTAAGGTGGAAACTTAGGTTGTTGATTTTAGATCTTTCTTCTTCTCTAATCTATGCATTCAATGCTATAAATTTCCCTCTAAACATTGCTTGTACTGCATCACACAATTTGATAAGCTGTGTTTTCATTTTCATTTAGTTCAAAATATTTTTTTTGTTTTTCTTGAAATTTCTTCTTTGACCTGTGCGTTATTTAGATGTGTGTTGTTTAATCTCCATGTATTTTGGGATTTTCCACCTATCTTTATGTTATTGACTTCTAGTTTAATTCCATTATGGTTTGAGAGAAGACATTGTATGATTTCTATCCTTTTAATTTGTTAAGGTATATTTTATGGCCAGACTCTGGTGAATGTTCTGTGTGAGCTTGAGAAGAATGTGTATTCTGCAGTTGTTGGATGAAGTAGTCTTTAGATGTCCATTATATCCTGTTGATTGATGGTATTGTTGGGTTTAAGTATGTACTTCATGATTTTCTGCATGCTGGATCTGTCCATTTCTGGTAGAGGGGTGTTGAAGTCCCCAACAATATTAGTAGACTCATCTGTTTATCCTTGCAGTTCTATCAGTTTTTGCTTCACATGGTTCGACACTCTTTTGTTAGGTACATACACATTAAGGATTGTTATGTCCTCTTGGAGAATTGACTCCTTTATCATTATGTAATGCCTCTCTTTATCCTCATAACTTTCCTTGCTCTGAAGTGTGTTCTGTGTGAAATTAATATAGCTACTCCTGCTTTCTTTTGATTAATGTTAGCATGGTATTTGTTTCCCCATCCATTAACTTTTAATTTATATGTGTCTTTATATTTAAAGTGGGTTTCTAGTATACAACATATAACTAAGTCTTGTTTTTTGATCTATTCTGACCATCTCTGTCTTTAACTGGTGCATTTACACCATTGACATTCAAAGTGATTATTCATATAGATGGATTAATATATGCCATATTTGTTACTATTTTCTAATTTTTGCCCTTGTTCTTTGTTCCTGTTTTTGTCTTCCAGTCTTTTTCTGTCTACTGTAGTTTTTATTGGGGTATAATTGACATATAATATGTTAGTTTCAGTTGTATAACATAATTTGATATTTGTATATATTGTGAAATGATCACCACAATAAGTCTAGTTAACATCCATCACCACACATAGTTACAATTTTTTTCTTGTGATGAGAACTTTTAAGATCTATTCTCTTAGCAACTTTCAAATATACAACAGAGTATTATTAACTATAGTCATGCTGTACATTACATTCCCATGACATTTATTTTGTAGCTGGAAGTTTGTACCTTTTGACCACCTTTACCCATTTCATGCACCCCCTAACCCTCCAGCTCTGGAAATGCAATTTACCACTAGAATAGCTAAAATTAAAAAGATTGATAATATCAAGTTATGGCAAGGATGTAGAGTAGCTGTCACTCTCAAACATTTCTGGTGGGAATGCCAAATGGTACAACCACTTGGAAAAACTGACAGTTTAAAAATATAGTTAAACATACATGTGCCAGCAGTTTCACTCTTGAGTATTTACCCAAGAAAAATGGAAACATATATCCTTGCAAAGACTTGTACACAAATGTTAACAGATTTACTTATAGTAGGCAAAATCTGGAAACAACCCAACTGCCTATCAATAGGGGAACGGATACTAAATTTTCTTTTATCCACACAATCAAAAACCACTCAGCAATAAAAAGAAACAAATTACTGGGGTTGGTCCCATGGCACAGCAATTAAGTTCACACGTTCCACTTCAGTAGCCCGGGGTTCACCAGTTTGGATCCCGGGTGTGGACATGGCACCACTTGGCAAGCCATGCTGTGGCAGGTGTCCCACCTATAAAGTAGAGGAAGATGGGCATGGATGTTAGCTCAGGACCAGTCTTCCTCAGCAAAAAGAGGAGGATTGGCAGCAGATGTTAGCTCAGGGCTAATCTTCCTCAAAAAAGAAAAAAAAAGAAAAAAACCAAATTACTGACACAGGAGCCATCCTGGTGGTATAGTGGTTAAGTTTGTGTACTCCGCTTCAGTGGCCCCAGATTTGTGGGTTTGGATGTCGGGCACAGACTTACACACTGCTCATCAAGCCATGCTATAGCAGCGTCCTACATACAAAAAAAAAAATAGTGGAAGATTGGCACAGATGTTAGCTCAGTGACAATCTTCCTCAAGCAAAAAGAGGAGGATTGACAACAGATGTTAGCTCAGGGCCAGTCTTCTTCACACACAAAAAAAATTACTGATACTACATGGATGAATCTCAAAAACAGTATGCTAAGTGAATAAGCCAGATGTAAAAGAGTACATACTGTATGATTCCATTTAAATTAAATTCTAGAAAAGGCAAAACTAATCTATATTGACAGAAAGCAGATCAGTGGTTGCCTTGGGCTAGAAGTTGGGGATTAACTACAATGAGCATGAGGCAGATTTTGGGGGTTTAGAAATCTTTTGCATCTTGATTGTAATAGTGACTACATAAGTTATAAATTTGTTAAAATTCATTGAATTATATACTTAAAAGGGAATACTTTAGGGTCCAGCCTCATGGCCTAGTGGTTAAGTTTGGCTTGTCCTGCTTTGGCAGCCCAGGTTTGGATCCTGGGTGCAGACCTACACCACTCATCAGCCATGCTGTGGTGGCGACCTACACGCAAAATAGAAGATTGGCACAGATGTTAGCTCAGGGCAAATCTTCCTCAGCTAAAAAAAAAAATAAGGGGGGAAGGGGGAACACTTTATTATATGTAAATTATACCTCAGAAAAGCTGAATATTCACAGTGTTTTTCCATTAAGATCATCACTGGGGCCGGCCGGGTGGCACAGTGGTTAAGTTTGCACATTCCACTTCTCGGTGGCCCAGGGTTTGCTGGTTCGCATGCTGGGTGCGGACATGGCACTGCTTAGCAAAAGCCATGCTGTGGTAGGCGTCCCACATATAAAGTAGAGGAAGATGGGCATGGATGTTAGCTCAGGGCCAGTCTTCCTCAGCAAAAAGAGGAGGATTGGCAGCAGATGTTAGCTCAGGGCTAATCTTCCTCAAAAAAAAAATAATCATCACTTAACTCCTCAATGATCAGTCTGCTGTATTTAACCACTTTCTCCTTCCTGAAATACATGTTGGATTGTCTCCTACATCTTCAACAGTTTGGGTTTCTTTCTTTTTTTTTTTTTTTAAATATTTTATTTTTTCCTTTTTCTCCCCAAAGCCCCCCAGTACATAGTTGTGTATTCTTCGTTGTGGGTTCTTCTAGTTGTGGCATGTGGGACGCCGCCTCAGCGTGGTCTGATGAGCAGTGCCATGTCCGCGCCCAGGATTCGAACCGACGAAACACTGGGCCGCCTGCAGCGGAGCGCACGAACTTAACCACTCGGCCACGGGGCCAGCCCCCAGTTTGGGTTTCTTTTGTTAACTTCTTTTTCTTGTCACACTCATTAGATGTAATCATTTCCCAATAATACAGTCTTACTTTCTAAGAGCTCACCTACCCTCACAGTCTCCATTTCACTACTTATAACTCTCAAATTCAAATAGTTAGCTCACTACTTCCATGCTTTTGCCAATGGCACGCCCCCAGTCTTAAATGCCCCTCCCTCTCTGCCTGTCCAATTTCTACCTGTTTTTCAAAGCCGTATCTTTTGCTCTAGCCAAGAATGACCTCTTCCAATTCAGAAGCAGCTAGCACTGATCATTTCCTGGCTGGCGTTGATTTTTATTTTTATTCGTCAAGGATTTGTTTATTTGAGAAGCATGATGGCATGTTTAAGAGGGTCAGCAAATTATTTAACTTCTCTGTGACTCACATTGTTTAAAGGAGCATAGTAAATAAAATATTTCATAGTGTTGTGAAAAATAAATGAGATTATGCGTTAAAGTCCTTAGCACAATACCTGGTATACAGTCATGCTCAGATATAGCTGTTACTGCTGCTGCTACTATTATTATCATTATTGTTATTATTATTGTTATTGTTAAGCACTGAGATAAGGTGAATAAAATTCCTGTCCTTCAGGGGTTTTAATACTATTTAAAAATGTATTAAACTTCTCAACTGGATTCTTGAGATTCTAGGTTTAGCAACTAACTTTTATAATAGGTGTCTGTTTGGCATTATCATGACTAGGGATAGGAGCAGGATTGGACTGGGGGCCATAGAGACAGAAGCTGTGCTATCAGTTTAGCTTGTACTCTTTAAATTTTTCAGAAATATAAAGAGTCTGCAAAACAAGTCTGTCCTGCAATATTTAGGGAATATATTTCTTATGCTTTGAAAATTAATTATATTTTACCTTCTGTAATAAGCTTTTAATATCCAATGTAGGAAGATTTTATTTTTTTCTCATTAAAATTTAATCTATTTAGGACCAGGAGCTCCATTATCCGTTCTAGATGAATTTCTGGAAGAATCCTCCAAACTGCAGTCTGATTCACGAGAACCTCTTTTGTCTATACAATCACAGGATCCAACTATCAGCCAAAAACTATCTAACATACTTCTCAAGGAGATACCAGCAAAAAAAGGTAATTAGGAATAAAGATTTCCACTTTAAAAAAGGATGTAAACAAACTAGACAAGGATGAAAACGCCTTTGATTACAAAACGGTGATCTTGATTGAAGTTGATTCGTTTATCAGTGATATTGCCTAAGTTCCTTCATATGAGGCTAGACTCTGAAATCCAAACTCAGTAATGCAACTCTTTCAATAAGCAAGGATTTATATTAGCTCAGAGAAGTAGCCAACTACAGACCTATGATTTTCTAACAATGATTCTTCATTTTTAGAATATCTACAGATTGTGTTCCACGTTCAGGAAGATCTGAATACTTTAAAAAACCCTTTTGTTTGGTTATGACTTGCATTTGGACCCACCAGTAGACTAACCTTGAGAAGTTTTGAGATCTCCTCTTTGGGGACCATTGCTATGGAACAATCTGTTGCTTTGCAGATTATAATCTCTCTCGTATATTACATTAGAATACTCTCCCAGCTACGTTAGTGTGTCTGAGCTTCTGACATTTTTTCCTTTACATTTAATCGTCTATTCTTTTTTCTTTAAGTAGTTTTATTGGGATTATAGTGGATTATACCATTGTGTAATTTGGGGTGTACATTATTGTTTATTAACTCCTGAATACTCTTCATCATGCTCACTCCCAGCAGTCTAATTTTTATCCATCACCATACATATGTGCCCCTTTGTCCCTTTCGCCCACCCCCCAATCCCCTTCTCCTCTGGTAACCACTAACCTGTTCTCTTCATCCATGTATTTTTTATCTTCCACGTATGAGTGAAATCATGCAGTATTTGTCTTTGTCTGTCTGATTTATTTCGCTTAACATCACACCCCTCAAGGTCCATCCATGTTGTTGCAAATGGGATGATTTTGTCTTTTTTATGGCTGAATAGTATTTTATTGTGTATATATGTACCACATCTTCTTTATCCATTCATCTGTAGAAGTGCACTTGGGTTGCTTCCACATCTTGGCTATTGTGAATAATGCTGCAATGAACACAGGGGTGCATAAATCTGTTTGGATCATTGATTTTGAGTTCTTTGGATAAATACCCAGTAGTGGGATGGCTGGGTCATATGGTAGTTCTATTTTTAATTTTTTGAGAAATCTCCATACTGTTTTCCATAGTGGCTGCACCAGTTTGCATTCCCACCAGGAGTGTATAAGTGTTCCCTTTTCTCCATATTCTCTCCAACATTTGTTATTTTTTGTCTTGGTAATTATAGCCATTCTGACTGGTGTAAGGTGATCTCATTGTAGTTTTGATTTGCATCTCCCTAATAATTAGTGATGTCAAGCATCATTTCATGTGTCTGTTGCCCATCTGTATATCTCCTTGGAGTAATGTGTGTTCATGTCCTCTGCCCATGTTTTGATTGGGTTGTCTGGGGTTTTTTTTTTTTTGTTGAGTTTGTATGAGTTCTTTATATATTTTGGAGATCAACCCCTTGTCTGATAAATGATTTGCAAATATTTTCTCCCAGTTGATGGGTTGTCCTTCCATTTTGTTCATGATTTCCTTTGCTTTGCAGAATCTTTTTAGTCTGATGTAGTCCCATTTGTTAACTTTTTCTTTTGTTTTCTTTGCCTGAGTAGGCATGGTGTTTGAAAAGATGTTGCTAAGATCAATGTCAAAGAGTGTACTGCCTATATTTTCTTCCAAGAGTTTTAAGGTTTCAGGTCTTACATTCAAATCTTTAATCCATTTTGAGTTAATTTTTGTGTATGGCGAAAGATAATGGTCTACTTTCATTCTTTTGCAGGTGGCTGTCCAGTTTTCCCAACACCATTTATTGAAGAGACATTCCTTTCTCCATTGTATGTTCTTGGCTCCTTTGTCAAAGATTAACTGTCCACAGATGTGTGGTTTTATTTCTGGGCTTTCAGTTCTGATCCATTGGATCTGTTGGTCTGTTTTTGTGCCAGCACTAGTGTTTTGATTACTATAGCTTTCTAGTATGTTTTGACGTCAGGGATTGTCATGCCTCCAGCTTTGTTCTTTTTTCTCAGGATTGCTTTGGCTATTTGGGGTCTTTTGTTGTTCCACATACATTTTTGGATTCTTTGTTCTATTTCTGTGAAGAAAGTCATTGGGATTCTGATTGGGATAGCATTGAATCTGTAGATTGCTTTGGGTAGTATTTTAACTATGTTAACTATTTTAACTATATTAAAATGTTATTTAACTATTTATTAACATATATTTAATATGTTTATTATATGTCAAATATATATTAAATATGTATTATATTTATATTAAATGTTTTATATTATATCTATGAATGTATTAAATATATATTAAATATATATTTAATGTGTTAACATATATTTTAAAATGTTAGCATTTTAAATATGTTTATTCTTCCAACCCATGAACATGGAAAATCTTTCAATTTCTTTATGTCTTTTTCAATTTCTTTCAATAATGTCTTAGAGTTTTCAGTGCATAGGTCATTCACCTCTTTGGTTAAGTTTATTCCTAGGTACTTTATTTTTTTAGTTGCGATTGCAAATGGAATTCTATTTTTGAGTTCTCTTTCTGCAAGTTCATTATTGGAGTATAGAAAAGCAACTGATTTTTGTAAGGTGGCCCTGCAACTTTACTGTAGTTGTTAATTATTTATATTAGTTTTCCAATGGATTTTTTTGGGTGTTCTATATATAAGATCATGTCGTCTGCAAACAGCGAGAGTTTCACTTCTTCACTGCCTGTTTGGATTCCTTTTATTCCTTTCTCTTGCCTAATTGCTCTGGCCAAAACCTCCAGTACTATGTTGAATAAGAGTGGTGATAGAGGGCATCCTTTTCTCATTCCTGTTTTCATGGGGATGGCGCTCAGTTTTTGCCCATTGAGTATGATGTTGGCTGTGGGTTTGTCATATATGGCCTTTATTATGTTGAGGTAATTTCCTTCTACCCCCATTTTTGTTAAGATTTATCATAAATGGCTGTTGGATCTTGTCAAATGCTTTCTCTGCATCTATGAGATGATCATGTGGTTTTTATTCCTCAGTTTGTTGATGTGGTGTATCACGTTGATTGATTTGCGGATGTTGAACCATCCCTGTGTCCGTGGTATGAATCCCACTTGATCATGGTGTATGATCCTTTTGATGAATTGCTGAATTTGGGTCACCAAAATTTTGTCGAGAATTTTTGCATCTATGTTCATCAGTGATATTGGCCTGTAGCTCTCCTTTTTTGTGCTGTCCTTGTCAGGCTTTGGTATCAGAGTGATGTTGGCCTCGTAGAATATGTTAGGAAGTGTTCCATCCTCCCTGATTTTTTTGGAATAGCTTGCAAAGGATAGGTATTAAATCCTCTCTGAAAGTTTGGTAGAATTCCCCAGGGAAGCCATCTGGTCCTGGGGTTTTATTCTTTGGGATGCTATTGATGGCTGTTTCAGTCTCTTTCCTTGTGATTGGTCTGTTCAAATTGTCTGCTTCTTCTTGAGTGAGCTTTGGGAGATTGTAGGAGTCCAAGAATTTATCCATTTCCTCTAGGTTATCCATTCTGTTGGCATATAGTTTTTCGTAGTATTCTCTTATAATCCATTGTATTTCTGCAGAGTCTGTTGTTATTTCTCCTCTTTCATTTCTGATTTTGTTTATTTGAGCTTTCTCCCTTTTTTTCTTTGTAAGACTGGCTAGGGGTTTGTCAATTTTATTTATCTTCTCAAAGAACCAGCTCTTTGTTTCATTGATCCTTTCTACTGCCTTTTTTGTTTCAATAGCATTTATTTCTACACTGACTTTTATTATTTCTCTCCTTCTGCTGACTTTGGGCTTTGTTTGTTCTTCTTTCTCTAATTCAGTTAGGTGTAATTTGAGATTGCTTATTTGGGATTTTTCTTGTTTGTTAAGGTGTGCCTGTATTGCGATGAATTTCCCTCTTTAATATAGATTTTGCTGCATTCCATATGAGTTGGTATGCCATGTTATCATTTTCATTTGTCTCCAGATATTTTTTATTTCTTCTTTAATTTCTTCAATGGTCCGTTGCTTCTTCAATAGCATACTGTTTAGTTTCCACATCTTTGTCCCTTTCTCAGCTTTTTTCTTGTAATTAATTTCTAGCTTTATAGCATTATGATCAGAGAAGATGTTTGTTATCATTTCTATTTTTTAAAATTTATAGAGGCTTGCCTTGTTTCCCAACATATGGTCTCTCCTTGAGAATGTTCTGTGCGCACTTGAGAAGAATGTGTGTTCTGCTGTTTTTGGATGGAGTTTTCTATATATGTCTATTAAGTCCAACTGTTTTAGCTTTTTGTTTGATTCCACTGTTTCCTTGTTGATGTTCTGTCTGGATGGTCTGTCCAATGACGTGAGTGGGGTGTTGAGGTCCCCTACTATTATTGTTTTATTTTTGATATCTTCTTTTAGGTTTGTTAATAATTGCTTTATGAACTTTGGTGCTCCTGTGTTGGGTGCATGGATATTTATAAGCATTATTTCCTCTTGATGGAGTGTCCCTTTGATCATTATATATTGCCCCTCTTTGTCTCTCTTTACCTGCCTTATCTTGAAGTCTGTTTTGTCTGATATAAGTATTGCAACACCTGCTTTCTTTTGTTTGCTATTAGCTTGGAGTATCATCTTCCACCCCTTCACTCTGAGCCTGTGTTTGTCATTGGAGCTGAGATGTGTTTCCTGGAGGCAACAAATTGGTGGATCTTGTTCTTTAATCCGTCTTGCCACTCTGTGTCTTTTTATTGGAGAGTTTAATTAGTTTACATGGAGGTTGATTATTGATGTATGAGGGCTTAATGCTGTCATTATATCACTCGTTTTCCAGTTTTCCTGCATTTCCTTTGTTTCTTGTCCTGTTTGTTTTGGTCTACCCATTGGATTATGCAGTTTTTTATGCTGTGTTTCTTTGTTTTTTCCTTATTGATTTTTTATGTCTCAGCTCTGCTTTTTAGTTTGGTGGCTACCCTGAAGTTTGTATTCAGAATCTCATGCATAACATAGTCCATTTTCTTTTCTTTTCTCTTTTTTTGAGGAAGATTAGCCCTGAGCTAACTACTGCCAGTCCTCCTCTTTTTTGCTGAGGAAGACTGGCCCTTGGCTAACATCCGTGCCCATCTTCCTCTACTTTATATGTGGGACACCTACCACAGCATGGCATGCCAAGCGGTGCCATGTTCACACCCAGGATCCTAACCGGTGAACCCTGGGCCACTGAGAAGCAGAACATGCGAACTTAACCACTGCGCCACCGGGCCAGCGCCAACATAGTCCATTTTCTGATGGCCTCTTATTTCCTTAGTCTAAACTGATTCCATCCCTTTCCTCCTCCCCTCCTAAGTTATTATTCTCATATCTTATTCCAACTTGTATTTTGAGTTTGTGATTAAAGTGACAAGATTGTCTTTCTTTTTGGTGTTTTCCTTTCCTTTAGACTAATGCTATCGTTGAATATTTGCTGTCCTATTCTGATCCATTTGTCTCCTTACTCTGTGTTTTGTGACCCCTTTCTCCCTTTTTTTCATTTTTTCAGGTATGAGGGCCTTCTTGAGGATTTCTTGTAAGGGAGGGAGTCTCGTGGCTACGAAGTCCCTTAGCTTTTGTTTGTCTGGGAAAGATTTAATTTCTCCCTCATATGTGAAGGATATTTTTGCTGGATAGAGTATCCTCAGCTGAAGACTTTTATCTTTTAAAGTTTTGAATATGTCATTCCATTCTATCCTAGCTTGTAAGGTTTCTGCAGAGAAATCTGCTGAAAGTCTTATAGGGGTTCCTTTGTAGGTTATTTTCTTCTGCCTTGCTGCCCTGAGTATTCCTTCTTTGTCATTCATTTTTGCCAGTTCTACTACTATATGCCTTGCAGTAGGTCTTTTTACATTGGCAAATCTAGGAGACGTGAAAGCTTCCTCCACACACATTTCCCTCTCATTCCCTAGATTTGGGAATTCTCTGCTATTATTTCTTTGAGCACGCTTTCTGCTCCATTCTCCTTCTCTTCACCTTCTTGAATACCTATGATTCTTATGTTGCATTTCCTCATTGAGTCAGATATTTCTTGGAGACTTTCTTCATTTCATTTTAGTCTCAGTTCTCACTCCTCCTCTGTCTGGAGCAATTCAACATGTCTATCTTTGATTATGCTGATTTGCTCCACTATGGTGTCCACACGAGCATTCAGGGAATCCATATTTTGTTTTATTTCTTCCATTGTGTCTTTCATATCTAGTATTTCTGATTGATTCTTCTTTATAGTTTCAATCTCATTTGTGAAGTAGCTCCTGAATTCGTTGAATTGTTTCATTATATTCTCTTTTACTGCATTGAGTTTTTTGACGATAGCTATCTTTAATTCATTGTCTTTTAGTTTACTTATTTCTGAGTCCTCAGGACTGAATTCTGGGTATTTATGGTTTTCTCTCTGTTCTGGAGATTTGATGAACTGCCTGATATTGGAAGAACAGGGTTTTCCCATTGTGATATTATTCGATTGCACTTACAGCCTATCACCACTGGATGGGGGTTGAGAGCTGCATATTCTGGGCCCTCCGCTTTCAGCTGAGATGGCACAGCGTGGGTTTGGAGAGGGGTACTTTCTGCTGTGGTCCCATTTCCCGATTAGCTCTCACTATCTGGTCTCCTGGGGTCTTGGCTTGATGAAGTCACCCCTGCGTGAAAGCTTTTGCCCCATTAGAGGGCTTCCCCCTAGGCTGCAATGGCCCTAGGGACTCCTGGGGGATCCTGCAGACGTGCAGCCCCTCCCCCACTCCTTCCCTCACAGAGCCTCCTGAGGCAGCGGCCATAGTCTTTAGGAGAGGGAGCGGAGGGAGCGAAGTGAGCGAAGTTCTCTCTTACCCTGTCCCAGCTCCTCTGCGGGGGGCTCCAGCCTCTCCACGCTCAGTCGTGTGGCTGCCATGACTCTCCGAGGATTCCTGTGCTTTTAGGTTATTTTCTGTTGGAATATGGTTACTCTTTTTTGTTGTATGTTGGAGGGGAGAGAGTCCCGGGCAAGCTCACTCCACCATGACACTGACATCACTCCCTAATATTTTTTTCTTTATCATTAACTTTTGCCATTTTTACCATTAAATGCCTTGAAGAAGGTCTTTTAGCATTGATGAAGTTGGGCATTCTATTAGCTTCATTTATTTCTAAATCCTGAACCACCCCCACGTTTGGGAAGTTCTCAGAAATTATTTTGTTGAACAAGCTCTCTGCTCCTTTATCCCTCTCTTCTCCCTCTGGATTACCTATAATCCTTATGTTGCTTTTCCTTATTGAGTCAGATATTTCTCAAAGAATTCCTTCATTTTTTAAAAACCTTGGTTCTGTCTCCTCCTCCACCTATGGAATTTCTACATTTTTATCCTCTAGAAGACTAATTCTTTCCTCCATAAGATCTGTTCTATTTCTTAATGATTCTAGATTATTTTTTATTTCATTATTTTTTTTTCATATCCAGAATTCCTGCTTGATTTTTTTTCATAGTTTCAATCTCTTAGGTGAAGAGATTCATTTTACTGCTGAGCTTCTTGAATTGTCTTTCTATGTTTTCTTGTAAGTCATTGAGTTTCCTTATGACAGGTATTTTGAATTCTCTGTCATTTAGGTTGTAAATTTCTGTGTCTTCAGGGTTGGTTTCTGGAGAATTGTCATTTTGTTTCTGGTCTGAATTGTTGCTGCAGTTTCTTATGGTGCTTGATGAACTAATCTTTTGTCCAGGCATTTGTGGTATTCTTAGGTCAGAGATTCCACCTGTTACCCCTAGCGGGAAGCAGGAGCAGAGTTTATGGCCCCACCCTGTCTGCTGGAGGCTGTGGGTCTATTATGGGTGCTTGCCCTAGCCTGGGGTGTGTTCAGGTGCTTGTGTGGACTGTGCTTGGTGGGCGGGGCTTCCTTGCTGGACAGAGCTAAGGCCACTCTTTGGTGCCTCAGGGGCACTATGAACTCCCCCACCCCACCAGGAAAGTGATCACCAGCAGGCTAAAAGGTACCGCTGCCTCTTCCCACAGCTGCCCAGGACACGTTCCCTCTTTGGGGGCTCAGCAGCACTATGAGTGCTTGGGCATGCAGGCCTGGGCTGTGTTTGCCCCAGTGTATAGATCTGTTGCGATCTCTCCTTGAGGTGCACAGGGCTGCCGTGCTTGGCAGGTGGGGCTTTCTCTCTGGGACCCAGGCTAGGGCCATTCCTTGGCACTGCAGGGGCACAATGAACTCCCCTTCCCCACCAGGAAGGTGAACCCCAGCAGGCTCAAGGTTGTGGCACCACTTCCCACAGCCTCCCAGGACACATTCCCTCTTTCAGGGCTCAGCAGCACTATGAGTGCTCACTTGAGCCAGGGGTGTGCTTGCCCTATTGTGTAGATTTGCTGTGGTCTCATTTGCAGTCCATGGGGCCACTGTGCTTGGTGGGCAGGGCTTCCTTGCTGGGTCCCAGGCTAGGGTTGCTCCTTGGTGGCACAGGGGCCTGGTGGGCTCCTCCTCCTCACCAGGAGAGCAAGAGTGATCACGAGTGCAGGCAGGGGTTACCACCGCCTCCTCCTACAGTCGCCCCAGTGCTTGTTCCCACTTTTGGGGTGCTTGCACATCAGGCTGAAAAGCAATTTGTGTGTGCACAGGGCTACTTGGGGAGAACAGGGCATGCTCACCTATCTCTGCCACTTCCTGGGGGACCAGTCCGTCCACCTTCAGATGTATAGCTGCATGTGTCTCTCAGTTGTCCTCTTGTGCTTTGTGGGCTTCCTCCATTGATCAGTGAATGTCCATGTAGTTGTAGTTCAAAAGAGGGGGAGACAAAGGAAACAGCTCACTCTGCCATGTTGCTAATGTCAATCCTCTAATCGTCTATTCTTATAATATTTTCAGAAACATCAAAATGTCAAGATTCATCGACTTTTCTGCATCCCACCACTTATGGTATTTCCCAAACTCCTACTACCATCTTCATGGAAACCATACGCTTCTTGATGAAGGTCAATGCTGTGCAGGTCAGAATATTTGGAAAAGAGCAAACAGATGGAAAGATTTTAGTGAACTACTTATTCTATCCATAGTGCTATCTTTGCAAGCTTAAATATATATGATGCAGGCACCAGCCCTGTGGCCAAGTGGTTAAGTTCGCATGCTCTGCTTCGGTGGCCTGGGGTTTTGCTGTTTTGGATCCTGGGCACGGACATGGCACCACTCATCAGGCCATGCTGAGGTGGTGTCCCACATAGCATAACTAGAGGCACTTACAGCTAGAGTATACAGTTATATACTGGAGGGCTTTGGGGAGAAGAAGAAAAAAATATATGTATGAGGCAGAAATCAAATATGCTTTTGAGAGCACACCGTAGGCCCAATGGGATGAACATCAAAATATGAATCATTCTCTGCAGAGAGCATCAAAAGACTTCATTGCAAGCATACTCCCTCTAGAATACCATCAGAAGCAAAATCAGACTCTAAGTCATATGTAGCCTGATGCCACTTTATTACAGGAACTTATATGAGTGTTGGGGGTTCATAGGAGCCTAATTGTGCCCTTCTTCCCTTCTAGGTTCTGAGCCAATTGGAAACAGATACACAGTGCTGTATGGGGGCATAAATATATTAAATTTTTTTATTGGTAATACTGGGCTAGAGATGTGGTTGGTTCCAGATTTGACTTACCCATGCAGTCACAGGTGGAACAGCTGGAGAATTGCAGCCTCCTTCCTCTCAGAGAAGAAGAGCATCCTGTGAGGTCTACCTACCATATGGGAAACAAAAATATATCCATGAAGCAAGAAGTAGGAAAGAGAGAAAGATCCAGGAGCCAAGAGAGTTTGCCCTGCAGAGTGCACGCTCCACTTGAGGGTAGACAACCTCAAGAAAGGGCAAGAATTATGAACTGCACAGGAGTGGGCCACATTAAAGCTTTCCCAATAGAGACACAGGCTCTCTGCCTCCCTTATAAGTCAGTATCCACCCATGTCAAACAGCCACAATGCAGGTAGAGGGAACAGCTGCTGAGCCTCCTCCTAATATTTTCCAAAGAAGTGTTAGCGGAAATTTCAAATTATAGGCTGAGATGGAAACAGAGAGGCAGGAAAAGAAGGATTTCCTTGTCTGCTTAGCAAGGACATATGATTTTGTCAAATTTGCAGGCCTTATGTAGTATTAAAAACAAAGAATAGCCCAAAGTATAAAACTGGTGAACATAAGAAATGTTTGAGAGTGTGTCAGAAACAAATATTTATGCTTCTAAGATCCTAAGTCTAGAATTTTAGAAAGGAAAGTTTTGCCTCACTTAAGTTTCCTTACAATTACAGCTTCCCGAAAATGTTACCTCATGTGTAAATGGGGTGGTTGATGAAGTGCCTTTGTCTGTTGCATAACAGATACAGGCTAAAACCCATCTAGTGTGATGGCCAGCAATACCAGAATGGTGCAACACTGCAGATTATTCACTTGGAAATGCCTACATTTGGTGACTAAGTGAATAGCTGGTAAGGGAACCATGATATGCTGAATGTTTATAATTCACCTCTAACCTTTTGAAGTTGATAATCATTTCATTCTATAATATGTTCCTTATTTTATTTTATTTTTTTGAGGAAGATTAGCCCTGAGCTAACTGCTGCCAATCCTCCTCTTTTTGCTGAGGAAGACTGGCCCTGAGCTAACATCCATGCCCATCTTCCTCTACTTTATATGTGGGACGCCTACCACAGCATGGCTTGCCAAGCAGTGCCACGTCTGCACGTGGGATCCGAACTGATGAACCCCAGGCTGCCAAAGTGGAATGTGTGCACTTAACTGCTGTACCACCGGTCCAGCCCCTATAATATGTTCCTTATTATTTATTACCAGAGACAGAATCTTCAAGCACGACAACTGTGGAACTGACATAATGCAGCTATTTACACGTTCCTCATAATGTGATTTTTTCCTTGCAGTATGTGCATAGAGTGCTTGCACATGAACTGTTATGCCCTCAAGGAGGCCCCAGCTGTGAGTATTATTTGGTGCTGGCCCAGACACACCTTCTCAAGAAGGACTTTGCCAAGGCAGAGGAATACCTTCAACAAGCAGCCCAGATGGACTACCTGGTAATAACTTTTGCTAGGGCCCCTTGAGTGTAGTTTGGAGAAGGGGCAAGCAAGCTTTCTTAAAGGTGGTGATGTCACCCACAGGTAGATTTCTGGTTACCAGAGGTGTGGGTCATCAGCTGTCAGAAAACTCATCAATCTATTTCCTCCCATTTGTTTTTATTAAGCAATCATGAGTTTTGCAAAGGGCAGAGAAAAGGCTAACGACAGCTCTTTATCAGATGGTTTATCTATTTCAAGTTTTCTGGATTTCTGTTTTCTCATTATGAATACTATCATGGTTATGCTTGAATGTTTTTCTCAATATTTACCCCCAAGACAAAATGGCTTTGAAAAATGCAAGAAAGAAATGAGAGGGCATACCTAGAAAAATATCTCCCAATGCTGAATGGCCCTCTTTCTAATTGAGTGCTATTAGAAAAAGAAAATGGACTTAATCTAAATTTAAATGTTAAACAAAGATCATTAATGTACTTGTAAATATCACCTCATCTCATGTACTACTTGTTCTTCACTTTCTCAGAACCCTAACGTCTGGGGCGTGAAGGGCCATCTCTATTTTCTGAGTGGAAATCATGCTGAGGCCAAGGCATGTTATGAGCGAACCATTAGTTTTGTAGTGGATGCTGCTGAGATGCACTTCATCTTCCTGAGACTGGGGCACATCTATCTGGAAGAGAAAGAGGTGAGGGATAGAGGATAGAGAGTAACTATGTAAATCAGGTCATGGTCTTGGACCTGATAACACTTCAAGCATTAACATCCATCTATGTGGACTAAAAATAGTAATATGATAATGACAGTTTTACATCCAAAGGTAAAGTGACTTGCCCCACATCAGATAACTACTAATTAATAGAAGCAAGATTCAAACCCAGGCAGTCTATTACTAGAGTCTGTGGTTTTAACCATTATGCTACTAAAAAGTTAAGACCTCAGTAAATGTTATTTTAGCTAAGTTTCTTTTATTAGCAGTAGTAGAAACATTCTTAGCTTGAGTTAACTAACAAAGTTTCATGGGCTTCAAAAGAACTTCTCCAAACTTCCTCCTCAAAACGAAGGGTTACATTTAACTCAGCTAAACCCATTCCACAGGGCACTCTGACCTGGCTCTTTAGCAATTCCTCTCCATATTTTAGGAAGTACCCCAAGGTCTTCTAAAAGAAACTTTCTTTTATGGAAAATTTCAAATACATACAAAGAAAACACAATACAGTCATTCATTGCTTAATGATGGGGATATATTCTGAGAAATGTGTCATTAGGCGATTTTATCGTTGTGCAAACATCATAAAGTGTACTTATACAAACCTAGTTGGTAGAGCCTACTACACGCCTAGGCTATATGGTACTAATCTTATGGAACCACCATCGTATATGTGGTCCGTCATTGACTGAAACATTGTTATGCAGCACATGACTGTAGTAGGGTGAAGCAACATGGACACATCATCCCACTTCAGTGGTTATCAACATTCTGCCAAAGGCCTTTTGATTCCATGCTTTTGTTTTGATTTCATTTCATTTCTCCCCACATGGCACCCAAGCCTCTTTCTATTTAAAATGAAACAAAAAGAGCAAGAAGAAGTTACAGTGCCTTATAATTTAAGTAAGAAGCCTCACATAGGCTTGAGAGAGAAAAATCACTATCGTATTGCAGTGAAGTAAATAAGAAAAAGTTTTCTTCTGATGTCATTGCAAGCTGCATCTTCACAGAGCTGCTGACTTACACAGTCGCTTTGCAAACAGTTCCTAGGCTATTTGCTGAGGCTCAGCTATAGTTCCATCTCTCACATTGGAGATACAAGACAAGGAGTGGTCCTTTGAAGCCTACCTCTTTTGGAAGATTTATTTTTTTCATTTTTCTAAATGTCTCCTACTACTGAGAGCTTCTAAGACCTTTTAGAATAAGAGAACAGACTCTCAGAATAATGAGCCTCTATCAACTATACCCCTTAGTTCAGAGTTTCTATATCTGTCATCCCACCATATGATGTCACTTTTAGTTTAAAGGTGGTAATCCACAAAATCTGAGTAGAATTCAGGTAATCATTGTGGTTACCCAACACTGTCAATGTAACTCCATGCCTCAACTCTTATAAAGACTATGAACATCTTTGGAACTGCTTTCACATCAAAGTCTGCCCTTTAATTTGGTCTATCCTTCTCCTCACACAAGTCTTCTTGTGATGGCTCCCTTAAAATAGACGTAAAAATATAATCCAAGTCCAGAATAGCCAACACAATATTGAAAGAGAAACAGAAATGTGGAGGACTGAACCTACCTGACCTCAAGACTTACTATAAAGCTACACTAGTCAAGACAGTATGGTATTGCTGAAAGAATAGACAAATAGATCAGCAGAACAGAATAGAGAACCTGGAAATAGACCCACATAAATATAGTCAACTAGTCTTTGACAAAGGAGCAAAGGCAATACAATGGAACAAAGATAGTCTTTTCAATAAATGATGGTAGAACAAGCAGACATCCACACAAACAAAAATGAATCTAGGGGCCAGCCCCGTGGCCTAGTGGTTAAGTTTGCATGCTCCACTTCTGTGGCCCGGGGTTTCACTGCTTGGGATCCTAAGTGCAGACATGGCACCGCTCATCAAGCCGTGCTGAGGTGGAGTCCCACAGAGCACAAGCAGAAGGACCTACAACTAGAATATACAACTATGTACTGTGGGGCTTTGGGGAGAAGCAGCAGCAAAATAAATGAATCTAGACACAGACCTTACACCCTTCACAAAAATTAACTCAAAATGGATCATAGACCTAAATGTAAAATGTAAAACTATAAAATGCCTAGAAGTTAACATAACCTACATGACATTGGATATGGTGATGACTTTTTAGATACAACACCAAAGGCATGATTCATGAAAATAAATTGATGTTGGACTTCATTGAAATTAAAAATTTGATGTTCTGCAAAAGACAATGTGAAGAGAATGAGAAGACAAGCCGCAGACTGGGAGAAAATATTTGCAAAAGACACATTTGAAAAAGGACTGTCATCCAAAATATACAAAGAACTCTTAAAACTCAACAATAAGAGAACAAACAACCTGATTAAAAAATGGGACAAAGACCTTAAAAGACACGTCACCAAAGAAGATATAGAGACAGCAAATAAGCAAAAACACATTCCACATTATATGTCATCTGGGAAATGCAAATTAAAATAACAGTGAGATACAACTACACACCAAAATCTGGCCAAAATCTGGAACACTGGCAACATCTAATGCTGGCAAGGATGTAGAGCAACAGGAACACTTATTCATTCCTGGTGGGAATGAAAAATGGTATAGCCACTTTGGTAAACAGTTTGGCGATTTCTTACAAAACTAAAAATATTCTTACCATACAATGCAGTTATTTTGCTCCTTGGTATTTACCCAAACGGGTTGAAAACTTAGGTCCACACAAGAGCTTGCGCACAGATGTTTATAGTAGCTTTATTCATAATGGCCAACTTGGAAGCAACCAAGATGTCCTTCAGTAGGTGAATAAATAAACTGTGATACATCCAGACAATAGAATATTACTCAGCACTAATAAGAGATAAGCTATCAAGCCATGAAAAAACATAAAGTAACCTTAAATGTATATTACTAAGTGGAAGAAGACAGTCTGAGAAGGCTACATACTGCATGATTCTAACAGTATGATATTCTGGAAAAGGCAAAGCTATGGACACAGTAAAGAGATCAGTGGTTTCAAGGGGTTGGGGGAAGTGCACTGATCAATAGATGGAGCACACCAGATTTTTATGGCAGTGAAAATACTCTAATGATGGAACATGTCGTTATACGTTTGTCCAAAGCATAAAATGTACAATACCAAAGATGAATCCCAAGATAAACTATGGATTTTGGGTGATGATGATGTGTCACTGTAGGTTCATTAGTTGTAACAAAGGTACCACTCTGGTGGGGGATATTGATAATGGGAGAGGCTATGCACGTGTGGGGACACAGAGTATATGGGAAATCTCTGTACTTTCCTTTCAATTTTGTTGTGAACCTAAAACTGCTCTAAAAATTGTCTTAAAAAACATATAATCTAAGGACTCATTTAACTCAGATTAGTCTGGAGTGCAACTACAGAAGTCCCATTATTATCCTAACAATGCAGTGTTTGAAGCTTCCAGAAGAACAATAGCTTAGTGGTGCTTTCTTCCTACAGTATGAAAAGGCAAAGAAAACCTACCTGCAAGCCTGTAAGAGATCACCTTCCTGCCTTACCTGGCTTGGACTGGGAATTGCCTGTTATCGGGTAAGAGGATAAAGGCTTGAGACTAGGCCTTCACACAGCTGACCTTGATTCCTTGGTCTTCCAGGCACCCTGGGAATTTGTGATGATGGTGGGATGGCAATCGGGGCAGCCTTCTCTGGTGAATAGTTGCTCTTCAAAGTTGTTCAGTAGACTGAAGGTCAAGATGAACTAGAAAAATAAAACATTCTTTCAAAATCCCACAAAAGCCTGAATCAGGAAGCTATGTAATAAGAAGTTTCATGTTATTTGGTACAGAAGCTCATAATTTTATGATGTTATCTGTAAGAAAAAAAGTGGTATGAGATCCGAAGAATCTACTCAATTTAATTAAAGAAATTAACTGGCATTTCTTAAGCTCTGTGGTCCTTCTGTATTCAGGAGGCGCTGCTGCTACAGCTTTTGGTAGGCCTTTTGCTCCACCTCCCCTAAAACTCCCTAGTCACTCTTCCCTCCTTTCCTCCAATCTTTGAAAGAGGCATACGTCCTGCTGTTCTTGTCTAATTTCTTCATGTGTATTCTTGATTCTGTCTCGCTCCTTTTTTCCTAATACTTGATTGTCTTCATTTTTTTCTTTCTCCTTGATTTACATTTTTAACTTTTCCTTCTCAATCAGCTGTTTCCCCATACTTTTCCCTAATTAAACAACAACAATAACAACAGCCTTCCTGGTTCTCACCCTTAACCAAGAGTTGTCTGTATTCTTTGTCTCCTCTTCCTCATTGCTGTTTTTTTAGCCATAAAGGTAATATATGTTCATTATAGAAAATTTGGAAGATGCACAATATGAAGAAAACGTAAATGTATTCATAATCCCACTACTCAGTGATAGCCACTGTTAACATTTGAATGTATTTTCCTCCAGTCTTTTATCATATATATATGAAGGCAATTTTAATGTATAAAGTTGTAAATAATATATTTACTGCTTTGTAATCTTTTTTCTTCTTAACAATATGGCATTCGTATCTTCTCACATCACCAAATAGTCTAAAACATGAGTTTTGATGACGGCATAGTGTTCCCTGGTTTTGATGTTTAAGTAAGGTGACCATGTAATTTTTCATACAAACCCAGACATTTCTGAGAATGAAAAGGGAGCTATTAATAATTACACTGGGACACAGAAGCTGTCCCAGGCCAACTGGGACATGGGGTCACTTATGTGTATGCCATGTGCCTCCCTGCTCGGCCTTACAAGAGAGGATGTAAAATATTTGTAGCTGTTAGAAACCTGACAGCATTGTCAAAAGTACAAGAAACCAACTATACAAATTATTCAGCATAAGTCATACTCTATTTGAGTAGTGTAAAAAATATTTTCATCGAGGGTCAGCCTGGTGGCATAGTGGTTAAGTTTGCATGCTCTGTTTCAGCAGCCCAGGGTTCATGGGTTCGAATCCCAGGTGTGGACCTACATACCACTCATCAAGTCATGCTGTGGCGGTGTTCCACATACAAAATAGAGGGAGACTGGCACAGATGTTAGCTCAGGGCCACTCTTCTCCAGCAAAAAGAGAAAGATTGGCTATAGATGTTAGCTCACAGCCAATCTCCCTCACAAAAAATAAATAAATAAGGATTTTCATTAAGACATAAACAAAAAAACTTGAGTTAAGCCCTACCTCTAAGATGTCCAAGTAATCTCTGGCTACTCCCCTCCAATCAATGTTTGAGTTGTACTATGCCTATGTGTGGATATGCCATAATTTATTTGACCAATTACTTATTATTGGACATGTTATTAGTTTCTACAATCATACTATTATAAATAAAGCTGAGATAAATATTCTTGGACATAAATCTCTGTGCTTAATTTTGATTATTTCCTTAGGATACATTCTTAAAAACTTTTTAAATGTCAAAATTTTTTAAAGTCTTTAAATTACAGTGTCAACCTGCCTTCTAGAAAGGCTATATACTTATTTATACTCTGCCAGAAGGTAGGAGAATCCATTTTACTGTTACCTCATCAACAATGGGCATTACCATTTGCTGATTTGATAGGTATTTGCATTTTTATCACTAATGAGGTTGAAATCATGTGATACGTGTTTTTCTCTACTTATGAACTATCTATTCATTTCCCAGGTCCCATTTACCCTCACTCCATTACAATTAGGTGTGTACTTCTTACTGCTTTGCTGAAACTTCTCTGGTAGAAGTCCCCTATAACATCCTAGTTGCTAAATGCGGTAGACACTTAGATGAAGTCTCTGTGGCACTTAACCCTGTTAACCACTTCCTTCCTGAAGCCTTCTCTTCCCTTGACTTCCACAATACTGCTTTCACATCCTTCCACTTCTGTGCTTTCTTCTCTGGTAGCTCATTCTCAGCCTTTTTTGCTTGTTCATCGTCTTTTACCCGCCATAAATCTGTTGAGTCTCCCTGGGATCTATAGTTAGCCCTCTTCTCCTGTTATCTTATTTATTGTCCCTAAGAAATATCATCTACCCCAGTGTTCTTAACTACCATTTGTGCTCATGAATATTAAAGCTTCAGTTCACAACACTTTTCAAGTTCTGATGCTTATATTGAACAATGTAATGGACAACTCCATTTGACAGTTATCTAGACACCTCAAAGTGTAAACATATCCAAGATATAACCTAACTTATCTCTGAAGGATTCTCACATTCCTTAAGCCTGTACTGTTACCACACAAAGGGCACGATCTCCTCACCGCGAGACAAAAGCCAATTGTCAAGAGGCAAGATGGTGGCAGAAAAAGCATTTTATTACAGCTTGCTAGCAAGAGGGAAGATGGCTGACTAATATCCAAAAGAACCATCCTAAGGGGGCACAGAATCTTGAAGCAGTTATATAGGCCAGTGGGTTATAGGGAAGGAGATTAGGAATGTTGACCCTCTGGTGTTACAGACTGGGAGTGGCCACACCAGATCTTTCAGTTTTCATTGATGATGGCTGTCAGCATAGACTCTCTGTTTGTGGGGTCGTCACGTTCCTAAGGAACTCAAAAGAATAAAGTTATCGTCTTGTTGCAGCTGGGAGGTGTATGCACTAGCAGGGGTCATGAAATCTACAGAACACATGGATCTCCTGGAGGGTGCAAATCCAGCTGGGTTAGTCAGAGGTCACTCAAAGTTACAACGTGGTCTCTTTTCTACAATATGGCTTCCCTTATGTCAACCTTGTGTTGAGCCAGTTTCAATACCTTCTCCTATATTCTCTATCTTGGTGAAGGGGACTATAATCAACCCAATCAGCCAAGCCAGAAACTTAAAAGCTATCCTAGTCTACTACTACTATTACTTTTAATGAGGCATCAAATATATTATTGATTTTGTCTCCTAAATGTCTCTTGAGTCTATTGTCTTTTCTCCATCCCTCTTTTACTGCTCTAATTCAAGCCTCATCCCCGCCTGTCCTCCCTCAATTCATTTCCCTCATTGTTATCAAAGTGGTATTTAAAATATGCAACATAATGTTACTCCCCTACTTAAACCCTTCAATGGCTACCTGTTTCAGAATAAAATTCAGATTCCTTTGAATGAGTATATACGATCTGGTCTCTGCCTAACTCTAGTCTTAGCAGTTCCTTTATTTTCCCTTCTCTCTCTCTTTTCTCCAGCCACACAGGCATACTTAAGAGTTTTCTGAGCACGCCAGGCTCTTATGTCTCCATGCCTTTGTGTATGATATTCCTTTACCTAGAATGCCTTTCTTCACTTTGTATAGCTAACTCCTATTTATCCTTCAAGATTCATTTTAGCAGTGTTTCTTCTCAGAAGCCATCCTTTAATCTCAGGGTAGAATTATTCCTATTTTCCTTTGTCCCTTTGCTAGATCATATATATGCATTTATTACAGAAATTTTTATTTATTTAGAATTTATATAGAACATTTATATAGAAATGTTTATTCTGTATTGGAACAATTTATATGTTTGAGTTTTCATTTTGTTTTATTTTTTAACATATCTGTCAGTGAACTCTGAGGGCAGAGATTGTATTTTATTTTTTTATTCCCAGTATCTAGCATACTGCCTGACACAGAGTAAATCCTTAGCAATATTGGTTGATTGAATAATGAATCAATATCTCAGGGATGTTTAAAGTGTGGGCCAAGGTATGGGCATTGCTGAAAGGCCATTCTTCATATTGTCTTGGGCCTAGAAACCCATTATTTTCTTTCCTAAAACAGAAAAAATGAAGAGCTACTTTACTGGGGAGAGGAAGACCTTGTTCTTTCTTTAGGTAGCCTTTTGGAAGATTTTACAAAGCAAACTCACAGTTTTAGGAAGCAGTAATGATATTCATGTTCCCAGAGCTCAGGAAGCACCCTAGAGTCTCTGAATATTGTATTGCTTCCTCAAGATTGTGCTTAATGACTAATTTTAGGGTAAAGGAAGCTTTCTGAACAACAATATTTTGACAGGCTAATAGGACTTTAACCTTAAGAAAGGGATGCATAACATAAAGGAAAAAACTACAAATGTATTTGGCAACCCACGGTGCATGGGGAAATCACTGAATGATGCACACATGATAGTGAGGACTTCTGACTTTCCAGCCCTGGCACCTGAAGCTCTGTGGTTCATGGATGCCCAGATGTGCCTGCTATAAAGATAAGGAGGAACACAGGGGTATAAGATGAAAGCCTAGCAAGCAGGGCTCCAGACTCCTATCTGGCTTTTTAATCAGAGCAGTTCTACTTTTACTATTTTATATGCTGAGCCACCACATAATATTTTGCTTGAAGAAAGATATCCATTGCTAAAAATAAAATAAGTTGAAAACTGTTGGTATAGGTCACGTACACCAATGTTATTTGGATGTAGTGTTTTCAGCTAAGCTGACTCAAGCTGGCTTAAGTAAAAACCACTTTGACTTAACAACTCATATGTCTTTTTTTTTTTTTTTTTTGTCAAGCTGGAGGAGCTAACAGAGGCTGAGGATGCTCTCTCTGAAGCCAATGCATTGAACAATTACAATGCTGAAGTATGGGCATATCTGGCTCTGGTCTGCCTGAAAGTGAGTGTTTATTATTCTCACACAGTGCCCTTTTAGGGCAAAGATGTGAGGGACCAAATAGAGCAAGAGATAGTGGGATGGCCATTAATAGATAGTGGGATGACATGATAGTTGAGATTTGTTGAGCTTCAGATTTAGTTATGATACTGATGATGAAGGACAGGCCGTGTCTGGGAAGCCTCAACTTGGAATGTGCTTAAAAATCATATAGTCCAATATGTTTGTCTGGAAAGGAGATTCTAAAAATGGGAATGAGCCATTTGGGCTTGGTGGTCGTGGGTGAGCAGGAGTGGGGTGGGCCAGGGCTGACTGCCAGTCTGGGGTTCTGGGTGGGGTGGGCTCCGTCAGCACTTTAGAGCTGCTCCACAGGCCCCAGCCCAGGCTCTGCTAACCAAGCCCAGGCTGGTGCGTGCCCTGCCTCAAGATGAAGGAGGATGTGGGGATCAGAGCCTGGCTTAGGGTTGACATTGGGAATGCTGAATGGGGAGCTATGCATGGGCAGTAACTACAGTACAGTGGGATGGCAGATTAGACTGGGGGGTGGTGAGCAGTTCTCCTTCTGCCTTCTGCCCTCCTCAGCACCTCTCTGCCTGCTTATGCTCTCATGCTTAGGAGCTCAAGCCTTGGACAATGGTATGCATTCCTTGTATAGTCATTCCAGTTATGCTCTAGATCTACAAAAAATTCCTGGAGCCATACATATACCCTCTGATCTCCCCTTTTGTTAGTCATATTTGGCCTAGAAAAGCTATATAAGAATCCAGTGATAAAAATAAAGGCAAAGTAGACTATAATGGTGCAAACATAAATGGATTATCAACAAAAGGACTAACAGAAATCTGGTAGACTAAAGTGATTTTCCCAAAAGATCCTATTGTTTTAAAAATGGACCTGATCCTATAAAGCATCTTCTTTCTAATTGTTGCTGACATTTTCCTCTGAGACCAGACAGAATTTGGGATAGGTAGTTTAGATATTTACCTGATACTAATCAGGAAATACATGGTATTTATATTTAAAATGTATTTAGTTATATTTAATGACCTCATTTCTGAGTTGCTTTTTCATTAAAATAGTTTTCATTTCAAAAAAATAAATGTTAGGGTTCCCATTCAAGACCTGTATGGATAAAACTTTAAAACTTTATTGACGGGCATAAGAAAATATCTAGGGGCATAGTGGTTAAGTCCAGCACACTCTGCTTCAGTGGCCTGGGTTCATGGGTTCAGATTCTAGGTGCAGACCTGTACCACTTGTCAAGCCATGCTGTTGCAGCAACTACATACAAAATGGAGGAAGACTGGCACAGATGTTAGCTCAGGGCTAATCTTCAAGCAAAAAAAAGAGGTAGATTGGCAACAGATATTAGCTCAGTGTGAACCTTCCCCCCACACACACACAAAGATCTAATTAGGGATAGCATGTTCATGGACAGGAAGTTTCTGTAACACAAAGATGAAAAATTTCCCCAAATATCTAATTTAAATGCAATCTCAATAAAAATAATGATAGTTTTTTGAGGAATTTGATAAGATAACCCTAAAATTCACTTGGTCAATAAAAGCCAAAAAACAGCTATGACAATATGAACAGAGAAATAAGGAGTGGGGGCTTTCCTACCAAATATCAAGCCTTATTATGAAGCTCTAATCATTAAAACTGAGTGGTATTAGTGTAGGAATAAATAAGTGGAACATAATTAATAGACCGAAATTGATCCACATATATGAGGAGACTTAGGTTTTGATTAGATGGTATTTGAAAATAGTTGGAGTTTTCTAGAAATTTGCCTTGAAAAATATTCCTGCAAAAATTAAAAAACGCATACGCACAAGGTTATTGATTACAGTATTAATGCAATTGCAAAATATTGGAAACAACACACATAGGAGAATGTTTGAATAAATTATGGTGTATGCACATAATGGAGTACTATGCAGCTAAAAAAAATAATGAGGAAGATCTCTATGAACTGGTGTGAAGTGATTTCCAGGATATATTGTTCAGTGAAAAAAATAAAGTGCAAGATTTTCTATAGTATACCACCTTTTGTATAAGAAAGAAAGACAAAGAGGAAATTATACACGGATTTGCTCATTTGTGCAAAAAAAGCAGATAAAGGAAAAACCAGAGATTAATGAGAGTGGGTCTCATACGACATGGCAGGCACAGGATAGAAGGGAGGGAGGGAATGAGGAGGTGACACTCTCTGATTATACCTTTCTGTACAGATCTGACTTTTGGAACCTTGTTAATGTTTCTTATGTTTTTTAAAAAAGAAATAAAATCAACAAGAAATAGGGAGATCATATAATTCATATCATAAACAAAAAACCAAAACTATTTCCAATGAATAACATAATAACACTGAAGGTGGGAAAATAACTCAAGATACTTTTAAAAAGTTATTTGAAATATATACCCTCAGACTAAAGAGAAAAAAAGACTCTATACAAATATTAGACTTTAGTTAGTAGGGTTTTTTGCAGAGTCATGAGTTAGCAGTTCTGAAATTATTAAGTATTCTATGATTTACCAAATAAGTAATTATATTGTGGATCATGGGAGCCAAGTTTCTCATGGTCAGAGAAGTGAGTAATAAATATGGAAACAGGGGAGATAGAATGACCTTGTAGTGGTGGATTAGAATTGGAGATAGTGGTATGGTCTCATGATTTGATAGATAGATTTTATATATGTCTATATATTATATATAGTTGGGGGCCATGAGTACATCTAGTGCTCAGGTCTTGGTTTCTCAATCCATTAGAAGAAACTAGGGCGTTTGTCCAGTTTAAAAAAACAAAGCAATCAGAGGCTTCTTGGAATATGGCTGATTCTAGGACTGGGAGAGGTAAAGTGCAAGATAAGTCTGGAATATCTTGTTGAGTCAAAGTAAAAAGTGCTCAAAGAAAGATTGAGACATATGAAAAACACACAGGGAAGAAAGAAAAGACAAAGGAGCTAGCTTAAATGGGGGGCTCCCACTGGCCCTATCTGGGACAATTTGACCATCAAATTAATTATAATAAAGGATTACGAATGAGAATCTATGGGCCCACAGTGATATAATTAAACAAACAAATAAATAGTAGAAAAGGAAAGCTTACAGTAGAAGGCCAACTATTCAAAGTATAAGGAATTATGGAATTAGAAAATCACAATATGGAAACCACCATAATAATAATTCAGGGAACAGTCATCAATGTATGCTGAAACTATGGATGAATGTTTAAGGAGAAAGAAGATATTTACACAGTCTCAAAGTATTTCCCCACAAGATATTTATTAATTACAAAGGGGAACATAGTAATGTTATAGTAGAAAAACCTGGCAGATAACAATCTAAACAAATGATCAGTATTACCATCACCAGTATTGGGATAAACAACATGTACCTCCTGATAGGACACACTTAGGAGAACACATCATTTTTGTGGTGTTCCTGCCAAAAATTCATAACCTGATATAATCATGAAGAAACATCAGACAAACACAAATTGAGGGATATTTTACAAAATAACTGTCCAGTACTCTTCAGAAATGCCAATGTCATGAAACAAAAAGACTCAAGAACTGTTCCAGAGTAAAAGAAACTGAAGACATGAACATTGACTGCAAGGCATGATCCTGAATTTTCTTTTGCTATAAAAGACATTATTGGGACATTTGGAAAATTCTGAATGAGTTCTATAGATTAGATAAGTAGAATAATTAGTATTGTATTTACACTGATCTCCTGATTTTGATCATTGTACTTGGTTTTGTAAGAGAATGGCCATGGGGGTTGGCCCAGTGGCCGGGTCGTTAAGTTCGTACACTCTGCTTCAGCGGCCCAGGGTTCACCAGTTCAAATTCTGGGTGCAGACCTACACACCACTCATCAAGCTATGCTGTGGCAGCATCCCACATAGAAGAACTACAATGACTTACAACTAGGATATACAACCATGTACTGCGGCTTTGGGGAGAAAAAGAGAAAAAAAAGAGAATGGCTGTGATTTTAAAAAACATAGTAAAGTCTAAAATTGCATCACGTCTGCAATTTACTCTCAAATTGTTCAGGAAAAGTTAACATATATACTGATGTATGGGTGTGTCTGTGTGTGTTTATACAGAGAGGTGAGAACTATTATTGTAACTTTAATCTGAAATGTCAAAAAATTTAAAAGATACTTTATTAAGATAATGCAAATTAACACCACACTACATACCCACTAGAATGGCTTAAATCAAAAGAATTGACAATACCGAGTATTGACAGGGATGCCGAGAAAGTAGAACCTTCGTACATTGCTGGTAGGATTGGAAATTAGTACAACCACTTTGGAAAATAGTTTGGCAGATTCTTAAAATGTTAAACATACACTTCCCATATACCCAGCAATTCCACTTCTTGGTATCATAGTGAAAACATATACCTACACAAAAATTTCTCTATTTCATTGCAGCATTTAATAAAGCCAAAGACCAGAAACAATTAAATGTCCATCAGTGAATGGATAAACAAAATGTGGTATATTTACACAATGGAGTACTACTACTCAGCAATAAACATGAAATTATGATTCATGCAAAAATATAGATGAACCTCAAAAACACTACACTAAGTGAAAGAAGCAAGGCACAAAAGATTATATATTATCTGCTGCCATTTGTATGAAATTAGGAAAACTATAGAGACAAAAATAGATCAATGGTTCCCTAGAGCCAAGGGTAGGAAGGGGGATTGACTGCAAACAGCCATGAAGGAACTTTTCAGGAGTAATAGAAATCTTCTAAAAGTGGATTGTGATGATAGTTGCACAATTGAAGCTTAACATTAGTGAATTTTATGGTATATAAATTATACTTCAATAAAGCTTTTTTTTGGTGTGGAAGATTGGCCCTGAACTAACATCTGTTGCCAATCTTCCTCTTTTTGCTTGAGGAAGGCTGTCACTGAGCTAACATCTGTGCCAGTTTTCCCCCATTTTGTATGTGGGATGCCACCACAGCATGGCTTGATGAGCAATGTGTAAGTAGATGCCTGGGATCCAAACCTGTGAACCCCAGACCGCCAAAGTGGAGCAGGTGAACTTAACCACTATGCCACTGGGCTGGCCCCCAATAAAGCTATTTTTAAAAGACTATATAACCTCCCAAAATAAGGAACAAATGGACTACTCAGTAAATAGAGGTGGAGTCACTGGCTATCCATATATAAAAAAAAATTAGTTCCTTACCTCACACCACAAACACACACAAAATTCTAGCTGATTTAAAGACCTAAATCTTAAAACTTTAGACTGTTTAGAAGAAAATATAGAGAATACCTCTATGTCCTCAGGGTGTGCAAGGTTTCTTGTGACTGTAAAAGCACAAGCCAAAACTAAAATATCAATAAATTAACAACTTTAAAACTGGAAACTCATTTATAACAAAAGACACTAAAATAAAACTTCTGGACTTTATTATAAATATTTGCAGCATTTATAACTAATAAAGAATTAATATCCAGATTATATAAATAGCTCCTACGGTAAGAAAAAAGGTTATAGGATAGAAATATACAAGCTGCCAAAGTGGAAATTGTAAAAGTCAACAAATATATGTAGTAATCATGAAAATACAATTTAAAATAATGATGTGAAGGAAATTCCCATCCGTCTTGGCAAAAACTAGTCTGATAATACCAACATTGACAAAGAGTCTCATAATTGCTAGTGAATGTAAATTGGCATAACTCCTTTGAAGTACAATATTAGCATTATCTAGTCATATTCATATCTACAACTTAGCAATTTTATATCTAGATACATTCTTAAGAAAATTACCAGAAGACATGTACAAGGATGTTTACTGCAGCATTTTCCACGATAGCAAAAAAGAAAAAAAAGTCATTCTTTTTCAAAATTGTTTTGGCTGTTCTGGATCCTCACATCATTTGGCCCTCTGCCTCCCTGTGGCAGAAGTGAAACAAGGCAATAGTGATAGGAAGGAAGATGTGCTGGAAAATGCCCCTGGAATTCAGTGAACTTCAGGTGGGAAAACTTCAAAGTGTAGATATCATAGGAAAGTCTTTTGCATAATGGAAATTTTGTGAACCAGTAAAAATTTACCATGGACTAGCACTTATCAGGAAATTAAACTAGATATTCTCTAAGCTCCGTTCTAGCCTGAACATTCTGTGGTTCTCATATTTATGTATTCTAGCTTTCCCCAGTGACTTTTCATACTCTAATTTGTTATGCAGAAACTTGTGAAGTATAATAGTGAATTTATATTATTCTCATTGAACTGCTAGATCAGTGCTTCACACAAGAATAACTGGGAAGAGTAGTTAGCATTCTTGTCTCTTATCCAGATGTACATGGAATTCCAGTATCTGCTTTTTCTAATGCATAGAGACAGGATAAAGTGTAGTAGGTAAAAACTTGGACTCTGGGGCTAGATTGCATTGTTTTAAAACCTGGCTCCTCCGCTTATTAGCTTCATAACTCTGGCAAGTTATTTATCCTCTCTGTGCCTAAGTTTCTCTATCTGTAAACTGGGAATGAGAAATAATAGTAGTCATCCTTTAGGGTTGTTTTGAGGATTAAAAATGAAAGTATGTACTTAAAACAATGTAAATTACAAAGTAAGCACTATATAAATGTTAGCAATTATTAACAGAATGGCTTCTGTCCTGCCTGAGAGGAACAAACGGTGCTTTCAGGGGAAAAAAAAAATGAGAGGTCAAATTGTCTTTAAACTTTTTGAAATGAAGAAGGGATTTTTTACATATATATATATATCTAAGAATCTGACTTTCCCTACTACCTTTCATTTTCCTGCTTCCCCTTTGAATTCAGAGGTGTGGAATCCTCTGCTTTTGGTAGAAATGTTGTGGCAATGTACTTTCCTACTATAATGTTTATGATATATCATCATCACCAGCTGCTGCTCTTTTTCTCAGGCTGGTCGGCAACTGGAAGCTGAGCAGGCCTACAAGTACACGATGAAGGTATGATGCAGATGCCTTCACTGTACTCTATGTTTATTTGTCTATACTCTACTGAGGCTAGGAAACTGGGAGGAAGGTGCTGGCTTAATTCAGGACTTTACAGCATTTCATGATGTGAATATTTTTCTAGAGTCTTTTCTTACCATCTTTGCCATTATCATGGGACTGCTGGGTTTGCAATAATAACCCACATGCCACCATGGGGGATCTATGTTCTGCCTCTTTAGAGAATATGGTTTAATGGAAAGACAGATGGCCTGGGAGTCAGTAGACCTGAATTATGGTCTTCGTTTTGCCATTAACTTACTGTGCTAACCTCTGGGCCTCATTTTCCTCATGTGTAAAATGAAGGTGTTGGTTTAGTCCAGGGGTCAGCAAATATTTTCTGTAAAGGGCAAAATAGGAAACAGTTTAGGCTTCGTGGGCTAAACAGTCTCTCTTGCAACTATTACACTCTAGCTTTACAGTACAAAAGCAGCTATAGACAATAAATAAACAAATGAACATGGTTGTCTTTCAAATAAAATTTTACTTACAAAAACAGGCAGCAGGCTGGATTTGGCTCATGAACAGCAGCTTGCCAAACCCTGGTCTATTCTGTCATTTATGAAGTGCAAATAATTTGACTTGAAAGATGGTAGTGTAAACAAATTAGAAATTTTATTTTTCTCATTTAATGAAAGTCCAGGGTTGGTGCCAGAATGTCATCAGGGACCCAAACACTTTGTCTTTCTGCTCCACCATCGTAGCATGCAGTTTCCATCCCTCATAGTTGCAAGACAGTGATTGTAGCTCCAGCCACCATATCCATGTTTCAGGTACAATAAAGAACAAAAAGGGGGAAAGAATAAAGAGGCCAAGCTAGCTATTTCACCTCCCAATAAAGAGCAGTGACTTGGGGCCAGCCCAGTGGTGCAGCAGTTAAGTGTGCACGTTCTGCTTTGGCAGCCCGGGTTCACCAGTTCAGATCCTGGGTGTGGACATGTCACCACTTGGCAAGCCATGCTGTGGTAGGCACCCCACATATAAAGTAGAGGAAGATGGGCACAGATGTTAACTCAGGGCTAATCTTCCTCAAAAAATAAAAAAAATAAAGAGCAATGACTTTAGCTTACATTTCATTTGCCACTTTGGTCATAAGACTACTCCTAGCTGCAAGGGAAGCAGGAAATGTGGCTTTTTAGCTAGCTACATTGCTGCTCCAAAAGAAAAGATTTGTTATTAAGTAAGGAGAGAGTCTGGGGGTGGGGGAGGGGCAGCCCAGTGGCGTAGCAGTTAAGTTCGTGTGCTCTGCTTCAGCAGCCCAGGGTTCACTGGTTCAGATCCCAAGTGCAGACCTATGCACCGCTTATCAAGCCATGCTGTGGCAGGCATCCCGCATATAAAGTAGAAGAAAATGGATACTGATGTTAGCTCAGGGCCAATCTTCCTCAGCAAAAAGAGGAGGATTGGCAGCAGATGTTAGCTCAGGGCTAATCTTCCTCAAAAAAAGAAAGAAAGAAAGGAGAGCGTGGGCATTCAGTAGGAAACTCAATGTCTCTACTACACATCTAGATTCTAAAATTAAGTTCTGATCTATTGTCTTTGATTCCTCTCTGTCTCTTGCCAAATGGGAATTTATACATTGGTCAAGATATGTTGGGTGATAATGTGAACTCTTAAAAATAAACTTTATTAAAGTTATTTTACAAAAAAGTGTACAAATTATGAGTGCTCATATCATTTGATGGATTTTCACAAGGTGAACACATCTATGTAACCAGTACAATATTCTGAGGTCTTTTAATGGAGTTACCATGAAATAGGGGATATAGGAAGAATGAATCCCATCCCAAAGAATTATGTTGTTAAGCTGTGGCCTTGCAAATGAGGGGTCTACACATAGGTATATCATGTATGACGTGTTCTTCCCTTCCTTCCTCTTATGCAGCTGAAATTGAAAGATGAGGCTCTGCTTGCAGAGATCCACATGGTACAGGAGACGGTTGGCTTTGGAAACCCATCTTTCTGACATCCTTCTAGCTGAAGAATTTTCTGTATAGAACTCTGAGCTCCTTTCCTTCCCAGAGAAATTAAACCCTGGAAGTTTCACCATATGAAACCTAGGGATGGAGAACAAAAGAATCTTCACCATAAACAGAAACCCATTCGTTTATTTCCATTGGCTATCTTACTGGATGGCTATGTTACTGGATAACTGGATTATAATAAAAAATGGAAATAAGAAATTCAAAATTCATCAGTATGGTTCTGGAGTTAATGAGGTATACTGAGGTACGCATAAGAATATAATCACTTATATATATAATTAAGTTATAGTGGGTTCATTATTACGGTTTCTGATGAAAGCTTATCAGGATCACTCCTGGAGGGGGTCAACTGCTAAGGTCCTTGGCCAGGTTACTTACTGGAACTTGGGAATTAAGGCATCATTTTTTAAGATGGGCCTAAAGGAAGACTGCTATGCTGGGTCAGTATATTAGAGCAAAGAGGGTATTAGTTGTGTCCAGGCCCTTTGGATCCAACAGAGAAGCTGAACAGAGAGGTCTTTGCTGAAGGTTGAAGTACTGACTCCCTCTATCCATGGGTATGTTCATGGATCTAAACCACAAGGGCTCCATTTAGAGTCCATTATGCTGTAATAGATGCAAAATTCCTCACAACTGAGGCCATTATTCCAGGGCTAGAGATGGCAAAAAAAAATCATGCTTCACCCCTTGTCCTCCTGGATCACTGCACATCAGAATCAGGAATAAAGGCTCCCCTTCCTTTATTTTTTAAAGGAGGAGGTGGAGAGAATAGGAGGGAAGGCAAAAGGCATATATGGGGGACTGGAATTGGCCACCCCAAGATATGTCCTTTTGGCATGAAGATTATTTGGGGCTGGTTACTTTTTAAAAGAACTGCAGATATGAGAGAAACTCTGAGAAGTAGAAGTTACCCTTTGTTAAGAGACATTTACATTTGTAAAGGAAATTTCCATCTGTAAATGTGTCTCCCTCTCTTTACCAGGAAGAAGGGGGGATGACCTTACCTCTAGAAACTCTTATCAATGCAGAAGGCAAGGACTTAAATCTGCATAATAATCTTACGCGTTTACTGTGCTTTTCTGGTGATCTCCCATAACTGACTCCCCCCACCCCCAACATCCTCCTCTGTGTTTAGCTGTGGCTGGTATTTAAGGTGAGAGCTTCCGCCATCTTGGAGAGTTGCTCAGTTCGCCTGAGCCTGTCCTATGTATTCGTGTTATAAAGCTTTGTTCAATTTTTCTCCTGTTATTCTGTTCATGTGAATTTAATTAGTTGTCCGGCCAGAAGGACCCAGAGAGGGTAGAGGAAATGTCTTCTTCTCCTACACATATTAGTAAACAGAAGGGGAAAATAAACTCTACATTCATTTACAGTCCTTCTCTAGTCTGGACCCTAATGCTACCTCCTTTATGAAGTCTTCCTGAGGCACCAAGGAAGTATCAGGGCTACCATCTCTGCTTTCCCAGGACTGTGTACTGACCACTCCTAGTTAATCTGGTGTAACCTCATCGTCTCCCCACCAGACTGTGAGCTTCCCGGGGCAGGGACAGCGCCTTTTCATCTCGCGTTCAGCACTGTGCCTTGGCCCTAACAGGTTCTCAGAAAACCTCTAGGGGAAGGGTGGATTTGCGGCGCACTTCAGCACTTTTCCTAGCCGTCCCCGGGTTCTCCCAATACGGACTCCACGCTCCCCCAGGCACGCCCACTCCAGAGAGGGCCCAGAGCGCCCCCAGGGCCGGGCCCGCAAACCGAGCGCGCCTTTCCGCAGCAGCTTAAGGTACGTTGGCGCTCGCCGCGCGGCGTTCGCGGAAGCGGAGGGGCGGGGAGCGGAAGAGGCGGGGCGAGCGGGCCGGCTGCTGGCTGCGCGGCGGCGTTTGGACGCGGGTCGCAGTGGGGTGAGGTGCGCCGCCCGGCAGTGCTGACAGTCCGCTGCAGGCCGAGGAGCTGTTTGGTGCGGGCGGCGGGAGCCCGTAGACGCCGCAGCTGGCGCACAGGGCCCGGCGCACGCCGGCTGCGCCATGGTCCGGCTCAGTGAGTGATCGGGGTCCCGAGAGAGACCTTCCGGGCGGTCGCGGGGGCTGGGGGCGTGCGGGACTAGTGGGCCGCGCTCTCCTCAGGTGAGCTGGAGGCAACGCGAAGGGGAAACCGCACGCTGCCCTACATACGATCCTCCTCTCAATGTTTTCTCACTTAGTCCTCGCTCAGACCCTGAGATCAGTGGCATTCGTTTTATAGATACGCAGCTGAGGCTCCGACATGGTTACGGAGCAAAGACATGTAAGTGGCAGGCCTGTGCTGAGAGGATTGGGGGATGAGGAGGAAGTCATTTCCGGCTGGAGTGGATCAGAGGAATGTCATAAAACAGTATCTAAGCCAGACTGACCAGAACTGGGTGGAAGCGGGGCGGGCCCTGTGGCCGAGTGGTTAAGTTCGCGCGCTCCGCTGCGGCGGCCCAGGGTTTCCCCGGTTCGGATCCTGGGCGCGGACATGGCACCGCTCATCAGGCCATGCTGAGGCGGCGTCCCACATGCCACAACTGGAAGGACCCACAACTATAATATACAACTGTGTACTTGGGGGCTTTGGGGAGGAGAAGGAAAAACAAAGAAAGATGGCAACAGATGTTAGTTCAGGGCCAATCTTAAAAAAAAAAGAATTGGTTGGAAGTGAGGACATTTCAGTGGAGGAAAGGGATTGTTTCGTTTACCTCATTTTGTCCATTTTTTGCCCTCGGTTCTCGTGTCTGAACTACTTATTTCTCTGTAGGCACTCTCCTCTGCAAGGCCTACCGTGGAGGCCACCTAACCATTCGCCTTGCCCTGGGTGGCTGTACCAACCGGCCTTTCTACCGCATCGTGGCTGCTCACAACAAGAGTCCCAGGGATGGCCGTTTTGTGGAGCAGCTGGGCTCCTATGATCCACTGCCCAACAGTCATGGAGAGAAACTCGTTGCTCTCAACCTGGAACGAATCCGGCATTGGATCGGCTGTGGGGCCCACCTCTCTGAGCCTGTGGAAAAGCTTCTGGGTAACTCAACTCTAGCCTTACGTCAGTGAGGGGATTTTAAATTGAAGTCAGTTCCAGGATGGTGAAAATCAAGAATGATTTTTATCACCTCCAGGCTGCTCAGGTCTGGAATGAGAGCTGAAGTTGTGATCTAATTGCCATTTTGAATTTGGAGACCCCTTTTGTGGACTCCTTTATGAGACTTTCTGGGTGACTTGTGTTTTATGGTAAAAATGGAAATAGTGTGTCTTGAATGGCCATCTGTCAGTTTGTCTTTTTTTCAAGTAAGGATAATAGCGTTAGGAAGTAGACAACATCCCTTGTCTCCTTATAGTATAGAAAATGGACGGGAGGTGGCTGGGGAGAGGTAAGACAGGTTGTCAAGTGAGGAGCGTGTTTAAATGCATGCTGTAGGTCAGGTCTCTGTTAGACCTCAGCTCTGTGAGGCTGAGTTCCCAGGGAAACATTGGCTTGTACCGTATTGTAATGAATGAAAATCCTGTTGCTTTTAGGTCTTTCTGGCTTTTTCCCTCTGCATCCCATGGTGATCACAAATGCTGAGAGGCTGCGACGGAAACGAGCACGAGAAATTCTCTTAGTGTCTCAGAAAACAGATACAGAGGCTGTAGAAACAAAAGCGAGCTGACTTCAGTGAGCAGTGGGAGTAAGGTCAAAGTCTTCTTAAAACACTTGTGCAGAGCTCTTAGTTTTATTAGATTTAGAGGTCAATAAATGGAGTTTTCTAAGTCACCTATGCTCTTCTGGCCTGTCCTCAGCAGGGCCCAGGGAGAGATTTGTCTGACGTAGAGCTTGGTACTAGGTGCTTTTTTAGCCTTCGTCTGGGGAAAGACAGTGGCTGTGGGGTGGGTTGTACTTTTGGATTGGGCCCTAGGTCTCTTGGACAACTTTACAATCTGCTGCCTTCTACGACATTCCTGTTTCGAAGCCCCCAGTTAGCATGTCCAGGGCCTATCCAAGTAGTTCCTTCCGTAATCATTTACGGTCATCCTCCCAGCTCAAGAACACGGTTACTTCGCTTATTGTTTTTGTAATTGCAGATTTATATTGTCTTGCTTGACACATAATGTTAAATTTACAAAGGTAGGTTTGTTATGGGTGTAATAGCCTACTTTCAGGCTATAATAGCCTACTTTTCTTTTTTTTTGGAAGATTATCCTTGAGCTAACGTCTGCCTCCAATCGTCCTCTTTTTTGCTGAGGAACACTGGCCCTGAGCTAACATCCATGCCCGTCTTCTTCTACTTTATATGTGGGACACCTGCCACAGCATGGCTGGACAGGCGGTGTGTAGGTCCGCACCCAGGATCTAAAGCAGCAAAGCCCGGGCCACCGAAGCAGAATGTGTGAACTTAACCGCTATGCCACTGGCTGGCCCCAAAGGCTTACTTTTTAAGAATGAAAAATTGGAAGAAAGCTAATATTGTGAAGTCCCTACATACATTCTAGGCCCTTTACAAACAAAGTTACTTGTGAGGATTATAAGGTATCATGAAAGTAGGTAGGATTATTTCCATTTTATAGATGGGGAAGCTGAGATTCAGAGGTGGAAGCTTGCCCCAGGCCACATAGTTTCAATATTGAGCAGAGCTAAGATTCAGACGCCAGTGTGCCTACCTGGAGGGCTGGAGAGCCTTTTCTAACATATTGGTGGTGGGGGTTGGAGGGTGGAAGTAGGGGGGGAGCATAAGCAAAGATGAGGAGCTTTTCAAAAATCACCTTAAAAAGTCAATGATAGAATCAAGTTTAGGTATCATGAGTTTGGTAATACAAATGACTGGCTGTGCCAAAAAACCCAAAATAATTACATTATTTATACTCCGTCAGAACCACAGGATTCTACAACCACAAGCATGGATTAGATGGTTTTAGTGCACACTCTAGATGATACAGATTTCAAATTCTGGTGGAAGACTAGAATATAGGAAATGTATAGAGATTTTAAAGTCCTATCAATGTACCAACTTACTTTATTCTCTAGTTTTTATATTCTGAGAACAATTACCAGCCACTTCAAATTCTGAGGTCATCAACGCTTCCCCCAGGGTTGTCACTGGTTGGCTTCCACTTGCTTTGCAGAAACTTTGAAGGCAGTGTAGGCAAAGAGGAACTGACTTTGCTGGGTGTAATCTTGGATCTGGGAAAGAGAAATGCTTTGAAAACCAAAAGAATTCTGGCAATTTATTTATTTATTTGAGGACGATTAGCCCTGAGCTAACTGCTGTCAATCCTCCCCTTTTTTTTCTGCTGAAGAAGACTGGCCCTGAGCTAACATTTGCTGCCAATCCTCCTCTTTTTTTTTTGGCTGAGGAAGATTAGCCCTGAGCTAACATCCGTGCCCATCTTCGTCTACTTTATATGTGGGACGCCTACCACAGCATGGCATGCCAAGCAGTGCCACGTCCACACCTGGGATCCACACCAGTGAACCTCGGGCCGCCAGACGCGGAATGTGCTCACTTAACCTCTGTGCCACTGGGCCGGCCCTGAATTCTGGCAATTTAAAAGATATTAATCTACCCTGGAGAGTTTGAGGTCTTTGGAGAAGCTTTAATTGGTAGAACAGAGGGAGAATGTGATTCTGAAAAGTATTGACCAGTGAGGGGAACTGATGTGAAATGGATTAAGGTAAGGTATTATTTTGAGCTACTGAGTTTCTGCCAACTCAAGTACTCACTTTTTGCCCTGGTCTTTCCTTTGTCTAAGATCTGTATACCCGTTTCTTTTGTGAGCTCATTCTCTCCCTGATTTCCAGAGTTTTCTCTAGCCCTAGCCTTGCTTTGGATCTCCAGGCCCAGATTTCTCACCATGTCTTTGATAATTGCATCAGCCTATCTTGCTACCACCCAACATGCTCAAACTCAGCTCTGCACTTTAGAAAACATTTAAAATGTTTTGAAAGAGCCTTTGCTTCAGTAACTTGTATATTTATTAAGGTGAGAGTTTGGGTCATGTTATCTCCAAAATGGAAGGTGATTCAGGAGCTGGAGGGTGAATGGGAATGAGTCTAATGTCAAATCTATAAATACTATCAGATAAAGAATTTTTAAAAGGCGAGTATTTTGTGTTTTTTGTTAGGCTTTTTTCTTGGAGGGCTCAAGGGAAGTATCTACCTAGCAGTCCCAACCTGTAGGTTGCAAAATTATTTGGGCCTTAGTGCTCTGTGTACTCTTGTTAGGGTCATCTTTGAAAAAAGAACAAATCTATTTAACCATGAGGTTGAACCATGTGAAACTGCCAAATGCCATGTTACACCGTTTTTTACTTAAAAACAAAACAGCAGTGGACAGGTTCAACCTAATATGGACGTGCCATATATTACTGAATGAGCTTCGGGGCTGGGACCCTGAGGAGAGGACGGGCGCCGGATTTCCGGACTGAGTGGAGGAGAGGTCGTGGCGGCAGCTGGGATACCCCTGCGTCTCCGCAGGAAGAGCTTCCCGCGCTGGGAGAGACCTGGGCCGCCAGCTCCGCCCCGCTGCCTTCCACGCCTACGCAGGGCTGGCCGCGCCCCATTTTGCAGCCGCCGTAAAGCGCAGCGCCTTCGCCCCGCCCTTTCCCGCGCTTGTGACTGGCGCCCTGGGCTGTCTACGCGGGAAAAGGAAGCGGCGCGGAGCTCTAGCCGGTGCTTCTGGGGCAGGCAGCTTTTCCCCGGCCGCCGCCTGCTCCGCGCCTCTGCCGACCATGGGGCTGCTGGAACTGTGCGAGGAAGTGTTCGGCACCGCCGACCTTTACCGGGTGTTGGGCGTGCGACGCGAGGCTTCGGACGGCGAGGTCCGACGCGGATACCACAAGGTGTCCCTTCAGGTGCACCCGGACCGGGTGGGCGACGGCGACAAGGAGGACGCCACCCGTCGCTTCCAGGTACGCGAGTCCCCGCACCACCGAACGCCCGGGCTTCTCTCCGTCTTCTGGCCGCCCGGCCCTGCCCCGGTGGAGTGCGCTAAACCCAATCTGGAGTTTTCTAATCTTTATTTCTCGCGGCGCGGTTTTCAGTGAGGTGCAGGGGTGACTTTTGGATACTGTTTCCTCGCAGATCCTCGGGAAAGTCTATTCCGTTCTAAGTGACAAGGAGCAGAGAGCACTGTACGATGAGCAGGGAACAGTGGACGAGGATTCGGATGTGCTCAAGCAAGATCGGGACTGGGAGGCGTATTGGAGGTTACTCTTTAAAAAGGTAGAAGACGGGAGATTTATTTGTGACTATTCCCATCATTCATTCGACAAACAATTATTGAATGCCTCTAAAGCCTTGCATTTTGTTCTGTAGGGGTGAGGAATTTGTCCTCGAAAGGTAGATAAATATATATACATACGTATAGGCATTTCTCAGGAGGTATACGTGTAACTTTTTGAAAAGCAGATCTGTTTAACCCGTTAGGTTGAACCCACGGTATATGTGTGTATATATACATACATGCACGCACGCACACTCTTACTGAAATGGGTCTTCAATTTCCTGTTGGAGAGTTGATTGTAGTGAAAGGGGGGGATTTAGTTTTTTACAAGATATGCTTTATTTTACATATCCAAATGTAAGTCGTGAGTATTTTTCTGGGTCTCTTCCCACCTTTGGAAACTTCACTTAAATTTTTCTGGTCCATGGTTTTACAGTTGTGAAGATTGGACCACAGAGACCTCTGGAAAAGCTTTGTCAGAGAAAATTTGGTTCCTTGCAACAGTTTCAACTCAAGCAACTAGTATTTGGGGAGAAACATTTCAACATCTAAATCTAGTTTTATTAGTATAGTATTTGTTTATTTATTTGCAGGGGAAGATTCACCCTAAGCTAACATGTTGCCAATCTTCGTCCCTTTTTTTTTCCTTTTTTCTCCGCCCTACCCCCAAAGCCTCAGTACATAGTTGTGTATGGTTCTAAGTTCTTTTGGTTCTTTTATGTGAGCCGCTGCCACAGCATGGCTACTGACTGACCTAGTGGTGTGGTTCTGCACCTGGAAACTGAATCCAGCTACCGAAGCAGAGCGTGCTGAACTTTAACCACTAGGCCAGCAGGGCTGGCTCACTATACCTTTTATTTAAAATAAAATTCTCAAATTTAAAGCATATGTCTCATATTTGTTCAGATATCTCTAGAAGACATTCAAGCTTTTGAAAAGACATACAAAGGTTCTGAAGAAGAGCTGGCTGATATTAAACAGGCCTATCTGGACTTCAGGGGTGACATGGATCAGATTATGGAGTCTGTGCTGTGTGTGCAGTACACAGAGGAATCCAGAATAAGGAACATTATTCAGCAAGCCATTGATGCTGGAGAAGTCCCATCCTATAATGCTTTTGTCAAAGAATCAAAGCAAAAGATGAATGCAAGGAAAAGGAGGGTAAGATTTTGAATGCTATTTATTTATATTTCGACTGTGTACTAAAAGAATTTGAGGATGTTTACAATAATGGAAATATATTTGAGACTGCTGAAATAAGGATAAGGGTTAACTTGTTATCTAGTTCTCATCTAGTAAAATGAGCATACCAGTTCAGCCGGAGCAACTATTTTTTCCTGGTATATTGTACACAAGGGGATTTTACTACGTGGATTGTTTAAATAATATCATCTTAAAGTAACATTGATATATTCTTCATATGGGCCAAATTCTTGTAGCTTCGCTGAGGCATTCTTCCGGAGATAAAGTAATGGCTAGACAGTGATACAGATGAGTTGGCTAGACAATGGTTCTCACTCCGTTACGGGGTGGAGTCAGTGCGACAGAGACTGTCTTAACACAGATTCTTTTCCTCTTGCCCAGACTGATTCTTGAGTTGGACCCAGAATATACATTTTTTAAAGAAACGATTTAGTTCATTTTGTTGAAGGTGTCTTTCCAAACACTTTGAGGAGCACATTTGTGGAGAATCAGAGATTGTGGCCTGTGTGTCCTTTATACCTATATTAAACTGTGGAATTGGTGAGGTAGGGATGATGGCAAGGGGAAGGAACTTAAGGACAGCTGGGGTTCTGGAAGGGAGTAAATTCAAGGTACCAAACATCTGTGCCTCTAGTCTTTTGGAGAAGACACTGGTACCGAAGTGACCATTGCCTCAACCTGGCTTGCATAATGGGAGCTCCGTGGAGAGCAGACAGTGTACGATTTTAGATACTAAAGTAGTACCTTATTTTGTTTGGCTGAATTGGGGGTGGAGGTAGGTGTGCAGCTTTTAGATATAAGATAGAAGGGAAAGCTCGTGTGTGTGTGTGTGTCTATGTATGTATGTGTAGTTGAGAGAAGTGGAATGTGTATCAAGATCATCATTTTGCCTCATAGGCTACATCTGTTTAGACTCAAGCTGACAGTTTTAAGTTGGTAATCATTTTCTTGGGCGCAACTGAGCACACCTGTTTTCATTAATAGGCTATTAGTTTGAGAAACTTGCCTAGAGTTTGGAGGGGGATGGTTTTGAGAGAGACTCCAGCAAACCTGGGGAGGAGTGAATACAATATTTAAAGAAATAAATTGAATAGAAACACTGAGAGACAATAGAAACTGTCTCTCTGTATTGGAGTAATAAGCTCCTAATGTATCATTATTCTCAGTATTAATAGTATTCATTGTTATTTAGAAAGTTCACTGGAGGTTGAGGCCTCTTATAGTCTTAGTTGTTGCCCTGAAGGAAAGAACAAACTTACTAACTTTCCCAAGGTATTTTTGTGGTATTTTGGAATCAGCGCCCTAGGGAAATTTGACAAAAGAAGGTGGCTTTGAAATCAGGTGAAGAAAGGTTAAAACTGAATTTGTTACCATTTATTCTGACTACTTGGGGAATTTTAAACCAGGTTGCTCTCAAGGCTGCCACCAGTCACATGTAAATTGGGTTTCCAGATGAGGAATCTGAGGTGCCTGTATCCTGGCAGCATTTTTGAGGGCATCCTTAGTTAAGTGACCTTTCCTAGCTCTCCTAGCATTTTGTTTTCCTTCCTGCCACCAGGTGGTTTATGAATACTAATCTACTTTGCTACCCCTAGCAAGTAGAAATGGGGAAGACTCAGAAATGCTTATTGGAAACAGAGGGTCTACTACTTGCTGTCAGCAGTGTTGCATTTTAATGAATGACGTATTTATGTAATTTTATCCTTTTTATCTATATAATCCTCAAATTGCAAAGGTCTCACAGATTTGCTTTTGTGAAAGAGGGTGTATTTTTAGCATTTGCCTGGTTGCCAAGGAGTCTCACTTGAGTTTCTGTTTTAGGCTCAAGAAGAGGCTAAAGAAGCAGAAAAGAGCAGGAAGGAGTTGGGGCTTGATGAAGGAGTAGATAACTTGAAAGCAGTCATTCAGGTAAGCTTGGCCAGGTTGTGAAGGTTGCCACCACTTCTTTCATGTTCTGATTCCTACTGCTAAGATTTTCTTTGGAGTGTATGTATAGTGTTGTGGGTATTTCGTTTTCTTCCTTTAAGACAGAATTCACATACCATGTATTCATCCTTTTAAAGTGAACAAGTCAATGGTTTTTAGTATATTCATCAAGTTGTACAAGCATCGACACTAATTCCAGAACATTCTTATCACCCTGAAAGGAAACTCCTTGCCCATTAGCAGTAACTCCCCTTTCTCCCCACTAGCCCCTGGCAACCACTAAGTACTCTTGTCTCTATGGATAGTCTTGTGTTTTGAAAACTTGTGTTTTAACTTCTCAAACAGAGAAGACAAAAGGATCGGCAAAAGGAAATGGACAGTTTTCTGGCTCAGATGGAAGCAAAGTACTGCAAACCTTCCAAAGGAGGAGGAGGGAAAAAAGCAGCTCTCAAGAAAGAAAAGAAATAATGGAATTTTCTCTTCAGAAGTCCTCAGGTGTTCATTGGTGCCATTGCAGGCAAGGAGTCAACCCAAGCCGTGAGAAAAGTTGTCTTTCCCGTCCAAATTATATTCAGATTGACTATGTAAACTAAGCAGAATCTCTCAACCTGATCCTAGTGTATCCTAGAAATCCCCTGACATTCTGTGAGGTCCTTACATGAAGGAATTTGGTGTAGTGATCATTGAGGGAAAAGGCAGAGTGTGGTATACTTTCTGACAGTACTTGCCTCTATGGATCTTCTGTACAAGGAACTCTGTCTACAATGCGAGTCTTCCTTTAGGAGTTGTCATTTTGCCACACAGGAATGAGCTACAGAATATTTGGAGTGATGTGTTTATTAGAACAGGTACTCTACCTAGCTGGAATGCCTCAAAACACTTGCCAGACATCTGTCTTCCAAATACTTGCCAGTTTGCTTTCAGTCTTAGTATTCTTTCTTTTCACTCAACCAGGTTTTGTAGTCTTTGCTTGTATTATAGGAGAAACAGGTGTTCAGGTTACTTCAAGCATCTTTGTAAGACTTACACATGATTAAATAAACAAGTAAAAAATGAGTTTAGTTCTTTTTAAATGATCACTGGGATCATTTAAAATATGATCTAGAAAAAATATGAATGGTGTTTAGGATAGAGAAGAGAAAAGAAAAGTAGTCCTAGTTGGTGTTACCATAGATAGACCGGTTTAAGGAGCATAAAGAGATGTTGTGGTCCTGCCTGTAACTACTGAATGTCTTTAGGCAGGTCACTGAGCATGTCTGAATTTGTTTCATCGTCTATAAAAGGGTAGTAAAGTTGGGCTAAATGTCTTCTTAGAGGCCCCTGCTGACTCTTAACTCTAACTTTGAAAGGCAAGCTGTTTGATCCAATGGTTTGTTGTCATGCATTCATGGTATTGATTTGTGAAAATAGTACAGAGATTTTCATTTATATTCAGTTGAATTGGTATGCATTCATTAGAATACATGCAAATATTTTAGGGATTGTTGAACTTAAAATCTCTGATATGTAGACTAATATATTTAATACCATATGCATAAAACAAGCCTTCTGTTACTGAGCTTTGTGTATCATAATTTATCTGAACTAAGTACATGGCATGTTTTTGGTTTGTGATTACAAACAGGTTAAAAAATACTCTTTAATTATATTAAAAATATTTAATGCAGGTTGTTTGAAGCATCTGTTTTCATATGATAGCATTAGAACACTATGATATAATTTAAAAGTTACCCCAAATTATGATCATTTGAATTTATCCACTCTGAATATTAACAATAAGATCTAAACTGGTATGATCATCAAAATTAAAGTTCAAGGAAATTGAAATAAAATAAATTTAAGCCATAGTTAAAACCTTTGCTGCATTCATGATTGCACTCAGGAAAAGCTCCATGGTAAAATCAGAAGAAGGCCAGAGTTCTCTACTTCTCTCTAGGATATGTTTATACTGGACTAATTGCCAGGGTTTCTGAAGTTGTAAGAATTGCATCTTGCTGACTCACTAGTAGAAAGATTCTATAAATTTTTTAATTGACTTTCTTAGAGCTACAGGAGAAAATCTGGCAAAGTGAGCTTAATATTTGGGGAAAAAACATGACCACTAAAGTACTTTAAGAAGAAGTATAACCTGATATCAAGCAGGTATTGTGAGGTTGAGTTGTCCTGTCTGAAAAACACATGCATTATGATTTATTACAGAAGTTACTTTACATCAGTGCTCAACATTTATGCCTTTAGTTACTCCTTCCATCTCTATCTGCCTATGGGATTGGACAGCTCAAGAGACAGTTTTAAGAATGACATCTGTTTGATGAGTAGCTCAGCTTTTTGACAGCACTATCTATCTCCCAAAAATGACTTCAAACTGAGTACAGCACCCCAGAAATCAGTACAAGCAGAAGTATTCCAAAGCCAGTGGTGACTTAATGCTATTAATTGCTGTTTTTTGTGTATGTCTAGTCTCATAGATCCTATAATAATTGATCTGATCGTTGTTAACAGACAACATGAGCAATGGTTTGGGGGTAATTATTCATTTGTTACATCTTTGGGTACAAGCTTTACTGTCCAGTGGAACAAGGTTAACTTATGCTGAAAGACGACAATAACTGGAGATACAAACAGTACTCATGTAATCTTTGGCAGATATTCTGTTTTTTTTCTCAGTTGAACTAAAATAACTCTTCAGGAAGATGGTTTCAAGTTGTCTCTTGTGTACACGCTCTGCATCATGAGATAACTGAACACTGATTCACGAAATCTTCCCATGTGTTTCCAGGAGCCTGAAGCAGGTTCTTCTCATTTGCCTTCTGGTCCCTGCCTGGTTCTAGAGACTGGTCCACCTCTGTTTTGAGATTTTGTAGACCCATGTAACTGAGGACCTGTCAGACAAAGATGACATTATAGGGTCTAACATTAGTAGACATTCTAGATTTGGTAATCTCAAGTTCATATCTAAGGGCTTTTTTGTTCCAATTATCAGTTGGACTTTAAATTTGGAGACCGGGACTACTTAGTAAAGTATATATTTACCAAGGCTATAAAAACCACATTTGCATATTTTTGTCATGTAAAAACAAAAAAGTTTATATTAAGATATGAAAGCAGTGACCTAGTTTTAGAGAAGAACCCACTAATTGAAGACTAAAATAGTCTGTTTCACTTACCTAAATGTTACACTAGTTACATGTGACCGTCAACATGGCTGATGTAATAACGATCTCAGAGGCAGCACTGCTTCTCTATGAGGAGTGATGCAAGAATAGAACCCACTGAAAGCATTCAAACGCTACCAAATAGTGCTGCTAGGAATTGAACTAAGAGAATTTATTTGGACTAAGAGATGGTTTGAGGCAGATTACTTTTTAATGTACTTGCTGATTAATCTCATTAATAGGAAACATTTCAACTGCCCAATACTTCTAAATTTCATCTACAGCATAATGAGAATGACCCTGATGGTGGTGAGAAGACAATTATAAGAATTCAGACATCCTTAAATTTTCTCCCATCACTCCTATGAAAATAGAATCTATAGAATATAACTTGGAAATCAAAAAAATTAATGGCATAGAATCAGACTCAGCATATCTTAACATTTTAAAGTTTCTTTTCTTTCCTTGGCCTAGCAGGTTAACTGACCAAAGCAGTTTAATCTATAGCTATATGGATTTTGCCTACATAATAAAATCCATGCAGTGTTTGAATGTTATGAAAACAACTTAATTGGCTTACAGTTTTTGGATTAAAGAAAAAGTACTATTTATTTGGCAGACTGGTGAGAAGTTAATTTACACTTGAGAAAACAGAAATCTGGAACTTTTTGGCTCTGAGCAATAGAGCCCTCCTCTATCTTTTTATTATATCCCATCTTCCAAAATGAATTTGAAGTGATTAACAAAATGTAGGAAAATGAAACATAATAAAATCCAGAGGAAGGGAAAATAAACTTAGGAAAAAATAAGACAAAAGTAGGGTCTTAACGTAGCCACATAGTAGTAAAATAAGAGCCATGGCCCCACCTGTCCCTGCAGATCCCCTGCTAGGTCGGGCCTGATGAGGATATTCAACAGCACATGAACGACGATACTGTGTATCCGGCTGAAAAAGAGAAAAAATGAGACACTTCTTACAGTGTGACTTCTCCCAAAGGATAATACATTGGTAGGTTCACAAGGGAAAACCTTGAAATTGGACAATAATATAAACGGCATCGTTTGCCAATCTGAGGGACAAGTTGGCTGAGTGCACTCTGTTATATTCCGTGTGAAAAATCCCAAGCCAGAGGCTCACAAAGCCATTTGTCAACTTGTAAAAATTGTAAGTTCTACAACTTTAAAATATGCCTTTAAGAAAATCTTAGCATTTATAAATTCAGATGGTTGAATATTTCTAAATATAATTGGCTGCCAGGGGATTTTTCCCCCATTTCTATTACCTGCTGTTTAAAACAACAGAACAGAGCCTTTTCAGCAACATTGAAACACCCATGACTTTACCTCCATACTTGAAATGTGACCCAACATGAAATTCAGACATAGCAAAATTACCTCATGGAATTTAAAGATTTTTAAAATCAGACTGAAATATTAAAATGCAAATATCGAAAAAAGAGCTATTAATGTCATCCCACTGATGCTTCCAGAATAAAACACATCCCTCTCAGTTCCCTGTCAGAGCACTGGATTAAGGAGATTTCAGGAATATTTTTCTGGTGAAGCTTCATGTTTTTGATCAGGGGTCAGCAAACGTATTTTTTGTAGAGGGCCAGATAGTAAATATCTTAGGCTTTGTGGTACATACTGTCATTGCACCTACTCACCTCTGCTCTTGTAGTGGGAAAGCAGCCATAGACAGTACATAAGTGAATGAGCGTGGTGGCTGTCTGCTCTAATAAAACTTTGTTTACAAAAACAGGCAGTAAGCCAAACGGCCCGTGAACCATAGTTTGCTGACCCCTATTCTAGATGAGAGCACCAAGGAGCAGAGTGCTATTCTGGCAGTGCCAGGCACAGGACTCAGATCCAGTGCTCTCAGTTACATTGAATTACTGACTCCTTTGTCATGACAGCAAATTGGGAGAGAAATGGCTAAGGCAAGAAATTTTTACTTTTGTTATTGTTATAAAAATCTGAAAAAAAAATTTTGAAATGTGTTTAGTTTTATTTCTAAGGCAATCAAAAATTAAATGTGCAGTAGACAATCTAGCTATAGAATATAATCATCAAACACTAAATGTCCTGGATCAGATTATGAGAAGACAAATTTAATAGAGGTTCTCAAACTTCCTAGGATTCACACTGAGTAAGAATCAGAAGTGCTCACATTTCCTTTTTGCCCTTGTTTTTGGTAAATCTCCCCCTAAATCAAGCCTCCTGAGGTCTACTGGGTTGAATAGTGTCTCCCCCAAAATTTATGTCCACCTGGAACTGTGAATGTGACTTTATTTAGAAAAATGATCTTTGCAGATGTAATCAAGTTAAGATGAAGTCATGCTGGATTAGGGTGGGCCCTAAATTCAATGACTGGTAGCTTTATAAGAGGGAAATTTGGACAGAGACATGGAGGAAGGCCATGTGAAGAGAGGCAGAAACTGAGTGACGCAGCTGCAAGCCAAGGAATGCCAAGGATTGCTGGCAACCATCAGAAGCTAGAAAAGAGGCAAGAAAAGATTCTTCCCTAGAGCTTGCAGAGGCAACATGGCTCTGCTGACATCTTGATTTTGGACTTCTAGGTTCTGGAACTAAGAGAATAAATTTCTATTGTTTTAAACCACCCAATTTGTGGTCATCTGTTATGGCAGCCCTAGGAAACTAATAAAATGTCCCATTCATTTATTAGTCTCACCACTCTTCTAGTGGAGGAAAGATTGTACAGTGCTTCAGGCTGATACAGTTCAAGTGTTATGAGTTGGGATAAGTGAGTGGCTTATCTCAACTGCAAACACCACCATCCTGACAACTGGTATAGGATGTGGAGCCCTGGTTCCTGGGCACTAAGTGTGGCCCCAGCCACTTCCCCAGGCTCTCCAAGTCTTCTTCCCACAAAGCAAATGAGGTGGAGCAGAGCTCCTGGTCTACAATTGGGCAAGGTCAGTGCATGACCTCCAATCTCCCAACCAGGTTTTTTCTGTTACTTGTTTAAAAGTAAAAGGGCTAGTGGGGCCCGCCCTGGTGCAGTGGTTAAGTTTGGCGTGCTTCACTTTGGCAGCCCAAGTTCTCAGGTTCAGATCTCAGGCGTAGACCTACACCATTCATCAGCTACACTACTCGTCAGCCATTCTGTGTTGGTGGCCCACATACAAAATAGAGGAGGATTGGCACAGATGTTAGCTCAGAGTGAATCTTGCTCAGAAAGAAAAAAAAAAAAGTAAAAGGGCTACTAAATGCACATTAAAGATTTTATTTATTTATTTTTTTTCCCCAAAGCCCCCCGGTACATAGCTGTACATTCTTTGTTGTGGGTCCCTCTAGTTGTGGCATGTGGGACGCTGCCCCAGCGTGGCCCAACGAGCAGTGCCATGTCCGCGCCCAGGACCCGAACCAACGAAACACTGGGCCGCCTGCAGCGGAGCGCGCGAACTTAACCCCTCGGCCACAGGGCCAGCCCCAAAATGCACATTAAATGGTAAGGCAATGTCAGCATTTCAAACACCAATAAAAAAAATGAAAGTCCTAATTCACCTATCCACCAGTCTACATCATAATATGATACCACTTTTCATGTAACTCCATAAAAGCAGTGTTAGAGAATGAAGTTATACTAATCTGATGGGGTAATGCACTGGAGTTTAACTTTCTTTTGCTTATTTTCAGAAATAACTTTAAATTCTTTAGAATTTGTAATTTATATATAAGGCATTTTTACCTTATTCTTTTTACAAGTTAAAAGAACGAGTGGCAGAGACCCATTAGAATTTCAACAAAATGTACTTAGAACACTATTTTTGTTAGAACCTCAACTTTTATTCTTGGTTGATTCAGCCACTATGTAAAGTCTTAAGTCTGCTGAAACTAGGTTTTTTTCTTTCCCCAACTATCAAGACCATAGAGGAAGTAAATGTCACTCTACCAAAAATGACTGAGTTGTGTTGGGCCTGGAGAAAAAGTCAGGTAAAAGGAGCCTCTCCTGGGGCTGCTGATGGTTAGGCTCATCCACCACTGCGCTTCGAGCTCGACTGGAATCACCATGGGTTTTCTGTAGAGGAGTTAAAAATTACAGAAAAAGTTTAAACAATTTGTAGTGGGAACTGTGCATATATGGTAACTGCAGGCCAAGCAGCTCCAGTTCCATTGCCATAAATTAGAGTTCAGTTTGTACTTTTAACAAAACATAGTATAAATCAAGACCAGAATACAGATCATGCAGAATTACTGCCCATGAGGTTTTAAGCACATGGAACGGCAACAGGAAAGAGACATACCATTTGCCTTTGTGGCCCCACAATGCTCAAGTGTTCCACTTCAGCTGTGCCAATAGGTGGCAGCAGATTATTTCGACTCAGAGGCATTGGTGAGGGAGAGGAGAGCGATTCGGCTGCCAAGGGGCTGCAGATCCCACCAGCGAATACCAAGATAAGAAAACACAGAGTTATAACAATACAAGAAAACTGATTAGAATCAAATAAATGAAGCAGGTGAGTTTAATGTCATGCACAGAAAGCTTTAAAGCTGTTTACATTTTTAAGTAAAGAGATCTCAATGAGAAGATTTTGGAAAATTAAGAGTTTTGGGCTTTTTTCATAGTATTTTCTGATTTTTGTTGAAACCTTATCCTGGGCACACAGCAGAGGTTGACCCTTTCTCTCACAGAGAACTGGAATAAAACAATTTTCCCTATCTGGTGTTGCACTTCTCTGCCAACTATGGATTTGTAACTTCACATCTGATGGAATTCTCCAGCTCTAGGCTTTATGGTTGTCCTTTTCACTTTATTATAATCACTATAATTCCCAGGTAAAGTTCCTAAACTTTCATTTACTTCCATGGAATTTGGAGCAGTTTGCAGTATTACTCATATCCGAGACAGTAACTGAAACTGAAGGGTATTTTCATGTTCCGGAAGAAACAAAGCAACCTATTTTTCCACTTTGAAAAAAGTACTGTCGGAAGGGATAAGACATTAATTATATATCAAGACCACTTATCCCCCCAAATGAATTAATCTATAGATGTATTGGTGTAGATATAGCTATAAAAACATAATAAAGTGAAAGGTGAACCTTGGTGTCCTGACAAAGATTTTTGGTGGTTTTGGACATCTCGTTTAGTGAGTCTATTGGGATAAATTATAACAAGAAACTGAAAAATCAAAATCAAGAAATAACATGTTGGGAGAGAAATATAGTGACATGCTTAATTTAGAAGCTGAATTCAAAACGCAGTTATGGCCTTATTATCTCATATCCTTGATCATGGTATTAGAAATCAACAACTAAAGAAAGAATTTTATTCAAAAAATTGGCTCCTAGGTATTTTTTGCACAATGATGTTCAGAGTGTCTAGTGAATGAACGGTGAGAAAAGAGAAAATATTTTCAGTGTTATTTCCTAAGAAGTGCTAAGGGACATTCTTCCTGGTACATAAGCAAGTACATATCTGATGTTATAAAGTTTTCATTGCCAGTGAGATAAGCAGATCTCAATGGTACAGAAAAATATGAAAGGAGAATTAATTATTATTTTGGGGTGAATTTCACTGAGTATGTTCCCACTAAGGAAAATGTTTAATAAAATACATATATCTTTTATTCTTTTGGTAAATCGCACTGAAGTATTCCAGCCAACATTTTATTTGTAGAAATATAAATCTTTAGCTAAATCAACAGAAAGATCCAGTATCTGTGTTTCATTCAAATTTAACCCCATCGTTTTCTGTATTGGATTTAAACAAGTGAACATCATAAAAATATGTAATGATTAGTTTCTAGGCATGTATTTCAATCTTACATTTAAAATCACCCTCTATGTGACATTCTTCTTTAGTTTTACCACAGTTTCTAGAAATTCTGCTTTTGAAACCTACACTCGGGATCCTCTGAGGATTTCTTCCACAGGTCTTGGCGTTCCAGCACGTGAATGGCTTGTGCTTATGGGATGAAGGGTACGTGGTGGGGGGTTGCGTCTCCTGGCGGACTGCACTGTATATGACAGAGATGATGTACTAAGCTCCAGGGCTCGATTTGGCCAATTTCGGGTTGAAAGGATGGTACTGGACCCAGGCCTCATTAGTAGCTTGTCATCAAGATCTCTAGTGGCCAAATCAGAAACCCACAGTGAAATCAAGATTGCTGTGTATAAGGAGACAGGACTCAAAGAGTAAAAAGACTTAGACTATAAAATACATTCAAGGGAGAAAAAAGCAAAAGTAAAAACTGTTCAATAAGTAACTTAGTTTCTAGAAGTTACATAATCTAGCTCAGGCATGAGAATGCATTCTTAAAAGAAGGACATTTCAGTCATACACATAATTTATTAGAATGGAGATTTGCAAAAGCAAGTCCATTATTCACCTGCCATCACAGTCACTCCGTCAGTTACTAGTGAAGACTAACCTGAAGAGTACCTACTCCAAAGTGCTTCCCAAAAGTTTATCTCAGGGACTGAGATTCTTACTGTATTTGAGGCATTCTTTTTTTTTTTAATTTTTTCTCTTCTCTTAAGCTATTTTTTTTTTAAGATTTTTAAAATTTTTCCTTTTTCTCCCCAAAGCCCCCCCGGTACATAGTTGTATATTTTTAGTTGTGGGTCCTTCTAGTTGTGGCATGTGGGATGCTGCCTCAGCGTGGCTTGATGAGCGGTGCCATGTCCGCGCCCAGGATCCGAACTGGCGAAACCCCTGGGCTGCGGAAGCGGAGCACGAGAACTCAACCACTCGGCCCTGGGGCCGGCCCCTGAGGCATTCTTTTGTGCTGAAGGAATGTCACCAGAAAGAGTTGAAAGGCAAATATTGCTGCTTGAGAGCAGTGTAGCACCAGTGTGGCTCCCACTGCAGAGATTAAAATGCTAAGCTAGTTGGACCCTGCAGGGGTAGGGGTGTGGGTTCCTTGGAAAGCTGGGAGCAGGCGAGGGGTCCAGAGCCTTGTGCTGCTCAGGGCAGCAGGACCACAGTGGATCCCCATTTGCGTAAACAAGTGTGAAATACAACGCTTTTCTGGAATTACTTTGTTAATAAAATACTATGCCCAAACAGTTGGGTAGCTTAAACTCTGCCCTACAGATCCAGCGCTTTTTTTTTTTTTTTTTAAAGATTTTGTTTTTTCCTTTTTCTCCCCAAAGCCCCCCGGTACATAGTTGTGTATTCTTCGTTGTGGGTTCCTCTAGTTGTGGCATGTGGGACGCTGCCTCAGCGTGGTCTGACGAGCAGTGCCATGTCCGTGCCCAGGATTCGAACCGACGAAACACTGGGCCGCCTGCAGCGGAGCGCGCGAACTTAACCACTCGGCCACGGGGCCAGCCCCCAGATCCAGTGCTTTTTGAAAAGCAGATGAGGGCAAGCCTGGTGGTGCAGCGGTTAAGTTCGCACGTTCCGCTTCTCAGCAGCCCGGGGTTCGCCGGTTCAGATCCCAGGTGCGGACATGGCACTGCTTGGCATGCCATGCTGTGGTAGGTGTCCCACATATAAAGTAGAGGAAGATGGGCACGGATGTTAGCTCAGGGCCAGGCTTCCTCAGAAAAGAAGAGGATGACTGGCAGTAGTTAGCTCAGGGCAAATCTTCCTCAAAAAACCAAAAAGAAAAGCAGATGAGAGGACATTTGACTCTATTGTAAGGCACTTAAGAGACAGTATTTGCACAGTGAAGTGGAAGGAAAGTGAAAGCATAAAGCTCTGTCATGTGCTCTTTTGGCTTTTAGCAAGTTCCTCAACCTTTCAGGCCACTTTGGTGTCCTCTAGTGCAAAATATGCCTCCATGTTTGGAGGACTTGGAAGGGGAAAATGCCTGTCAAGGAATAGGGCTAAACCTTGAGCATTACTCATATGAGATTTTTCTGGTCTTCCTACCTCCCTAACCATTCACTTAGACCTTTTCTTTACACGCCCTGCTTTCTAATTACAAAAGGTTTAGGTCTTAGCTGCTCTATGCTCTTGTCTATTTTGTCCTCTGGACTGCTCGTTCATAATTCTGGATTCGATTATCACCTCTAGTCAGGTGGCTTCTAGATCAATCTCCAGATCTGACGTCTTCCATATTTCCAGCGAGATGGCACATCATTGTAAACTCAACAACACCCCAAACCAAACTCACCTTTCCCCACCAAACAAGCTTCCCTTGAGCTTGAAATCTCAGAGTTGACTTTGACTCTCGTATTGTTTAGAGAATTTGATTTCTTTTACAGTATCTCCTAAAATATTTCATTCCTTTTATATCCTTTGCTACAACCTGAGTACAGACCCTTAGCAGCTCATGCTTGAACTCCTGCATTAGACTCCTTACCTTCAGTCCTTCCTGCTTGATTCAATCTATGTTCTATTGCTGTGAAATCTTTCAAATTCCTGATTTAAATATATGTGCTCCCCAAGTGAAACTCATACATTGCTAGTGGGAGTATAAAACAGTGCAATTACTTTGAAAAACTGTATGGAAGTTTATTATAAAATTAAGCATACACTCACCTATCCTATGACACTTTCACTTGTAGATCTTGAACTAAGAAAAATGAAACCATAGTCCACAAAAAAACCTGTGCAAGAATATTTATAGTGCCTTTATGCATAACAGCCCCAACCTGGAAGCAGCCCAAGTGTTCATTAACAGAAGAATGGGTAAACAAATTGTAATGTATTCTTACAACAGAATACTACTTGGCAATAAAAGAGAAAGTCACATGCAACGACATGGATGGATCTCAAAAACATGGCATTCAAAACCCTCACAGTCTGGTCCCATCCTTCATTAATTTCATAGGATCTTCTTTCCCACTAATTACACCGTGGTCTATTTTAATTCTAGAAGACTGTCAATGATCTTTGGTCAGAAGCATGAAAGTCCTGGCCTATCTCTTCCTATCCTACTATAGCAAAAATGGTCTGCTTTCTCTTCTAAATATTTTGATTTTTCCCATCTCCAAATCTTTCCCAAACCATTCCTCGTACCAGAATAGCCTTGCTGCTCTTTTCTGCTTATCCAAACTCCCATCTTTCAAGGACAAGTTCAAAACCTACACTTACCCACCAAAATGCCTCCCTTCTTTGGGGCTGCCATAGCACTCACTTGGTACCACACACTTGGCACTCATTCACAAAAATGCCCTAGGTCTCTTTTTACCCATGTGTCTCTTCTCTTTCCAGTTATATTACCAGCTCCTTGAGGGTGGAGACCATTTCCCTTAGATGTTTTTACTCCCCAGATGTCTCTGTGGTTGCTTAGGAGGTACTCAATACATGCACGTTGATTGACTGACTTTGCTTTCCTTTTATTTCTCAGTGATCTATTTAAACTTTATTAAAATTTTATACTTCTTACAGGAGCTTGTCCATTAGGGAGAGATTTCTTGGCTGTAGAGGCATCCCATGAACCAAGAGACCATTCACATTTGGCTGATGACCACTTGCTGCTTGACAGAGACTCATCTACATGTCAAAAGAAGATGTTACTCATTATTTGTTGTTGAAGATACCTGCTTGGTTTCCCAACTTTGCCAAAAGTTAATATTTCTAAATGCATTTTTATCCTATGCCTTAATTTTTTGTAACATCTTGGCCAGTGGCCCAGCTAGGGCCCCAAGTCCACTGTCAAGATGACAGAGTCCTTTCTTCTTCATTTCTAAATGACTGCAAGTGGGGGAATTCTGATCAACCCAGATGAAAGCAATTAGCCACTCTCATAGAAGAGAGAGGGTCTTTATTATTATCATTATTATACACATTACATTAGAAAAGAAAACACAAAATATGGAAGAAAAAATAAGTGGAAACTCTAACATAATCTCTTTCACCATCACACAATTCTACACTCTGCACAGACTAATCCCTTCTCCTTCATTAACCCCTGGAGCAGTCAGCTCTCAATGATAACCTAAATTCTGAAGATTGTTTATTAGAGGAGAAAATTTTATTTGTTCTAATGTTAGCAGGATTTAATCTTACTTGGACTGACATCACCACCTTAGAAGCCTGTTTATTTTCTCTCTCAGGTCATCAGTTAAGTGTCCTTTCTGGTCATTTCCTTCTCTGCCACAGCATGCATTTTTCTCCTACTTTCTCTCAAGAATATTTGGATTAATGCTTTTCCTTCCTTTGATCATTAACAACCAGAACCATTTACGTTAACTACTCAGGGCTTAGGCTACCTAAACCATAGCCAAACCAGTTAACATGTAGAAGTATTTTATTACCACCAAAGGAACATAGTTCACCTGATTTATCCTCCAGTGTGATAAGGTAAGGGCCTTATTAATTTTATTTTTAAATAACCCTTTTGTAAATCCAGCTGCACAGTATCTGGCCAGTATACCAATAAAGCAACCACTTGATCTGGTAGTAGATCAGGGTTGATGAACATAGCCCAAGGATTAGAATCCTCCTTTTCTTTCTTTTTTCTCCTCTCCACCCCCACTACTTTGCCACAAGTCACACTGGGAAACTATCATGTAGGAACTAGGACTACATAAATCATTACACAGGGATGAGACCAGGTTCATCAGCCTTCTGCAAGAAATGGCCATCTTAATGCTTGTCCACAGACTTAATTGAGACCGATTTCTCCTATCTGGTTTCTCTTTTACAGTTGGGTTATGAGTACTAAACATCCAAAAGGCAAAAAAGTCAACAGATTCAAATATTAAAAATTAAACAAAAACCAGGTAGACTGAGATAAGAGAAAAAAGGAAAGAGTGAAAAGGAGAAATTCAAAGGAGAGAATGTTAATTAAGGCCATAGAAAATTGGAGATTGGTACCTCTTTTCATTGTATCCTTCATTCTTCCCAAAACAGACTTAGGCTGACCACATAGTTGATTCTAGCCTGCACACCTTACGGATGCCTTTTCAAAAGAGCTGACTGAGAATTACCTATCAACCTTAATTGGCTATTAATTTTTTAAACTGAAATTAAACCTATCAATACAAAGTCACTGGGATTATTGTGATAAACACATAACAGAAAACAAAATTGAGTCATAAATAATACAATTAAGGCAAATAACTCTGAGCAAACTTCCTCTGGCAAGAACAGTCCTAGGTTCTCCAATACATTCCCCTGTGGGGCTTACCGGATTAGAGGTGATGGACAGCACCTTAGACTGTGGCACTCGAGGTAAGACCAAAGGTTGTGGTTCACTCAGCACACAGGGGCTTTCTGAAGCTGGTCTGGTGATTGCAACATTACTCTCATCATCTAAGCAAAGGAACAGAATCTATTATCCATGGGTATCTTCACACCCATGGCAACAGTACTGTGAAAAAAATTCTCCCCTGAGAAGAATTCATAATCTCAAGCTAGGCTTCACTCATCTGTGCAGCCCAATTTCATACCACCTGCATGGTTCAAGAAAACTCCTCAAACCGGGAATTTAGTTTAAAGTGGTTTCCCAGGCTAACAATGCCTATCGGTACCTGGCAGCAGGAAAAGCAAAAGACCTCTAGAGCAAAGGTGTCCAACAGAACAACCAGAGTTGATGGAAATGTTCTACATATGTGCTGTCCAATATAATGGCCTCTGTGGCTATGGAGCACTTAAAATTTAGCTAGTGTGATTGAGGAACAAAATTTTAAATTTTATTTGATTTTAATTAAAATTTAAATAGCCACATGTACTATTGACTAGTGTATCAGACAGTGTAGCTCTAGGGAAACCTTCAGATCATTAATCCAGGCTTCAAAGAACTCCCATACATAAAGTTGCAAGATTAAAATCCACTTAAAAATCATACAATCCACAAAGAAACAAGACACTGTGAGAAAGAGCAAGCAGAAACAACATATCAGCAAAGACTTGAGAAATTAGAATTATTAGGTGCAGAATGTAAAACAAATGAAGCAATTGAAAATATGAGTACAGACTAAGACAAAAATGACCAAGCAGATTCAAAAAAGAAAAAAACGAAAGAACTAAAAAACTCAGCAGAGGGGGGCTGGCCCCGTGGCCGAGCGGTTAAGTTCGCGCACTCCGCTGCAGGCGGCCCAGTGTTTCGTTGGTTCGAATCCTGGGCGCGGACATGACACTGCTCATCAAACCACGCTGAGGCAGCGTCCCACATGCCACAACTAGAAGGACCCACATCGAAGAATATACAACTATGTACCAGGGGGCTTTGGGGAGAAAAAGGAAAAAATAAAATCTTTAAAAAAAAATAAAAAAACTCAGCAGAGGGCTGGCCTGGTGGTGCAGCAGTTAAGTGTGCACATTCTGCTTCCGCGGCCTGGGATTCACTGGTTCAGGGCTTGGGATTTGCCGGTTGAGATCCCAGGTGCAGACATGGCACTGCTTGGCAAGCCACGCTGTGGCAGGCATCCCACATATAAAGTAGAGGAAGATGGGCACGGATGTTAGCTCAGGGGAGTCTTCCTCAGCAAAAAGAGGAGGATTGCCAGCAGATGTTAGCTCAGGGCTAATCTTCCTCAAAAAAGAAAAAAAAAGAAAACTCTGAAGCAATAATGGCTGAAAACTTTCCAAACAATAAAACGACAGATCCAAAAAGCTCAACAAACTCCAAGCAGAAGTAAATTGAAGAAAATTACATCAGAACACATCATAATCAGAGTGACGTCAGCAACATGGCGGCATGAGTGCACCAGGGACTCTCTCCCCTCCAAATTACAACCAAAAAGAGCAACTGCTTTCCAACCAAAAAAGAAATCTTAAGAAGAGAAATCGTCAGAGACCCACAGCAGCCAAATGACGAAGTGCGGAGAGGCTGGAGCCCCCCTTGGAGGAGCTGGAATGGGGTAAGAGAGAACTTCATTCCTTCCCCTAGAGACTGGGATTGCTGCCAGGGGCGGGGGAAAGAGTGGGGGAGGGGCCGCACATCAAGGGATCATGGAGAACTCCCACTGCCCGTGCAGTGGAAACCCTCTAATGGGGGACAGCTTTCACGTGGGGAAACCCCAGCAAGCCAGGGCCCCAGGAGACCAGAGAGCGAGTTGATCCGAATTGAGGTCGCTGTGCATGAGAAAGTGCCCCTCCTCCGGAAACCCATGCTGCCTGCCACCATGGTGGCTGAAGGTGGAGGGCTCAGAATGCGTGGCTCTTGACCCCCATCTAGTGACGACAGGCTGTAACTGCTACCGAAAAATAGCATCATGCACAAAAACTGCTCCTCTACCATCCAGCAATTTATAAGAGCTCCAGTCCAAAAGGAAAACAATAAAAACACGCAAGTATGTCCTAAGGAATTGGAAATAGATAAACTAAGTGAAGATGACTTCAAAACAGCTATCATCAAAATGCTCAATGAGATAAAGGGAAATATAGAGAAACAAGTCAACGAGCTCTGGAGTTACTTCACAAAAGAGATTGAAACTATAAAGAAGAATCAATCACAAATACTACAGATGAAAAATACAATGGATCAGATAAGACAGAATACGGATTCCCTGAATGACCGTGTAGACACCATAGAGGAGCAAATTAGCATAATCGAAGATAGACAGGCAGAATGGCTCCAGACAGAGGAAGAAAGAGAACTAAGAATTAAAAAAACTGAAGAGGATCTCTGAGAAATAGCTGACTCAATGAGAAAATGCTACTTAAGAATAATCAGTATTCCTGAGGGCATGGAAAAGGAAAATGGAACAGAAAGCGTGCTCAACAAAATAATAGAAGAGAACATCCCAAAGCTTGGGATTGAGAGAGAAATGTGTGTGGAGGAAGTTTTCAGATCTCCTAGATTTATCAACGTAAAAAGACCTACTGCAAGGCATGTAGCAGTAAAAATGGCAAAAATGAACGACAAAGAAAGCATTCTCAGGGCAGCAAGGCAGAAGAAAATAACCTACACAGGAACGCCTATCAAACATTCAGCAGGTTTCTCTACAGAAACCTTATAAGCTAGGAGAGATTGTAGTGACATATGCAAAACTTTAAAGGATAAAAATCTTCAGCAAAGAAAACTCTATCCAGCAAAAATATCCTTGAGATATGAGGGAGAAATTAAATCTTTTCCAGACAAACAAAAGCTAAGGGAATTCGTAGTCACAAGACCTTCACTACAAGAAATACTCAAGAAGGCTCTCATAACTGAAAAAAGAAAAAAAGGGAGAAAGGGGCCACAAAACACAGAGTAGGGAGACAGATAGAATTGGAATAGGAGAGCAAATATTCAACTATAGCATTAGGATAAAGGGAAGTAAATCACCAAAGCAAAGACAATCTTATCACTCTAACCACAAACTCACAACACAGGTTGGAATAAGAGATGAAAATAATAATTTAGGAGGGGAGGGGGAAAGGGACTGAAACAGCCTAGGCTAAGGAAGTAAGAGACCACCAGAAAATGGACTGTTATACACGAGATTCTGAATACAAACTTCAGGGTAGCCACTAAATTAAAAAACAGAAGAGAGACACAAAACAAGTAAGGAAAAATCTAAGAAACCCAGCATAAAGAAATTGCAGAAGTGAATGGGTAGGCTAAAACACACAGGACAAGAAACAAAGGAAACACAGGAAAACCGGAAAACGAGCAACAGAATGACAGCATTAAGCTCTCATGCATCAATACTGACCCTCGATGTAAACAGATTGAACTCTCCCATAAAGAGACACAGAGTGGCAAAATGGATTAAAGAACAAGATCCAACAATTTTTTGCTTCCAGGAAACACACCTCAGTTCCAAGGACAAACATATGATCAGAGTGAAGGGGTGGAAGACAATACTCCAAGCAAACAGCAAGCAAAAGAAAACAGGTGTCGCACTACTTAGACAAAACAGACTTCAAGATAAGGCAGGTAAAGAGAGACATAGAGGGCCAATATATAATGATCAGAGGGACACTTCATCAAGAAGAAATAATGCTTATAAATATCTATGCACCCAACACAGGACCACCAAAGTTCATAAAGCAACTATTAACAAACCTAAAAGAAGATAACAAAAATAACACAATAATAGTAGGGGACCTCAACACCCCACTCACATCAATGGACAGATCATCCAGACAGAAAATCAACAAAGAAACAGTGGATCTAAACGAAAAGCTAAAACAGTTGGACTTAATAGACATATATAGAACACTCCATCGAAAAACAGCAGAATACACATTCTTCTCAAGTGCATATGGAACATTCTCAAGGCGAGACCATACGCTGGGAAACAAGGCAAGCCTCTATAAATTTTAAAAAGTTGAAATAATAACAAGCATCTTCTCTGATCATAATGCTGTAACGCTAGAAATTAATTACAAGAAAAAAGGTGAGAAAGGCACAAGGATGTGGAGACTAAATAATATGCTATTGAACAAGCAATGGATCATTGAAGAAATTAAAGAAGAAAAAAATACCTGGAGACAAACAAAAATGATAACATGCCATAGCAACTCCTATGGAATACAGAAAAAACTGTATTAAGAGAAAATTCATTGCAATGCAGACACATCTTAACAAACAAGAAAAATCCCAAATAAGCAATCTTAAACTACACCTAACTGAATTAGAGAAAGAAGAACAAACAAAGCCCAAAGTCAGCAGAAGGAGAGAAATAATAAAAATCAGAGCAGAAATAAATGCTATTGAAACAAAAAAGGCAGTAGAAAGGATCAATGAAACAAAGAGCTGGTTCTTTGAGAAGATAAATAAAACTGACAAACCCCTAGCCAGACTTACAAAGAAAAAAAGAGAGAAAGCTCAAATAAACAAAATCAGAAATGAAAGAGGAGAAATAACAACAGACTCCGCAGAAATACAACGGATTATAAGAGAATACTACAAAAAAACGACATGCCAAAAAAACAGATAACCTAGAGGAAATGGATAAATTCTTGGACTCCTACAATCTCCCAAAGCTCACTCGAGAAGAAGCAGACAATTTGAACAGACCAATCACAAGGAAAGAGAACGAAAGAGCAATCAAAAGCATCCCAAAGAATAAAACCCCAGGACGAGATGGCTTTCCTGGGGAATTCTACCAAACTTTCAGAGAGGATTTAATACCTATCCTTTGCAAGCTATTCCAAAATTAGGGAGGATGGAACACTTCCTAACACATTCTACGAGGCCAACATCAACGCTGATACCAAAGCCTGACAAGGACAGCATGAAAAAGGAGAAATACAGGCCAATATCGCTGATGAACACAGATGCAAAAATTCTCAACAAAATTTTGGCCACCAGAATTCAGCAATTCATCAAAAGGATCATACATCATGATCAAGTGGGATTCATACCAGGGACACAGGGATGGTTCAACATCCGCAAATCAATCAACGTGATACACCACGTCAACAAACTGAGGAATAAAAACCACATGATCATCTCATAGATGCAGAGAAAGCATTTGACAAGATCCAACAGCCATTTATGATAAAAACTCTGAACAAAATGGGCATAGAAGGAAACTACCTCAACATAATAAAGGCCACATATGACAAACCCACAGCCAACATCATACTCAATGGGCAAAAACTGAGCACCATCCCACTGAAAAGAGGAAGGAGACCAGGATGCCTTCTATCACCACTCTTATTTAACATAGTACTGGAGGCTTTGGCCAGAGCAATTAGGCAAGAGGAAGGAATAAAAGGAATCCAACTGGGAGGGAAGAAGTGAAATTCTCACTGTTTGCAGACGACATGATCTTATATACAGAAAACCCCAAGGAATCCATTGGAAAACTTTTAGAAGTAATCAACAACTACAGCAAAGTTGCAGGGTATAAAATCAATTTACATAAATCAGTAGCATTTCTATACTCTAATAACGAACTAACAGAAAAAGAACTCAACATAACACCATTCACAATCGCAACAAAAAGAAGAAAATACCTCGGGTGAATTTAACTAAGGAAGTGGAAGACCTATACAACAAAAATTACAAGGCTTTTCTGAAAGAAATGGATGAAGACATAAAGAGATGGAAAGACATTCCATGTACATGCATTGGAAGAATAAACATAGTTAAAATGTCCATTCTACTTAAAGCAATCTATAGATTCAACGCTATCCCAATCAGAATCCCAATGACATTCTTTACAGAAATAGAATAAAGAATCCTAAAATTCATATGGGGCAATAAAAGACCCCGAATTGCTAAAGCAAGCCTGAGAAAAAAGAACACAGCTGGAGGCATCACAATCCCTGACTTCAAAACATACTACAAAGCCACAGTAATCAAAACAGCATGGTACTGGTACAAAAACAGGTGCACAGATCAATGGAACAGAATTGAAAGCCCAGAAATAAAACCACACATCTGTGGACAGCTAATCTTCGACAAAGGAGCTGAGGGCATACAATGGAGAAAAGAAAATCTTTTCAATAAATGGTGCTGGGAAAACTGGAAAGCCACATGTAAAAGAATGAAAATTGACCATTCTTTTTCACCATTCACTAAAATAAAGTCAATGTGGATCAAAGACCTAAAGCTGAGACCTGAAATCATAAGGCTTCTAAAAGAAAATGTAGGCAGTACACTCTTTTTTTTTTTTTTTTAAAGATTGGCACCTAAGCTAACAACTGTGGCCAATCTTTTTTTTTTTTTTTTTCCTGCTTCATTTCCCAACTCCCCCCTGGTACATAGTTGTATGTCTTAGTTGCAGGTCCTTCTAGTTGTGGCATATGGGATGCCACCTCAACGTGGCCTGATGAGTGGTGCCATGTTTGCGCCCAGGATCTGAACCCTGGGCCACCGCAGAGGCATGCACGAACTTAACCACTGGGCCACGGGGCTGGCCCCTGCAGTACACTCTTTGACATCAGTATTAAAAGGATCTTTTTGGACACCATGTCTTCTCAGAGAAGGGAAACAATAAACAAATGGGACTTCATCAGACTAAAGAGCTTCTTCAAGGCAAAGGAAAACAGGATTGAAACAAAAAAACAACACACTAACTGGGAAAAAATATTTGCACGTCATACATCTGACAAAGGCTTAGTATCCATAGTATATAAAGAACTCACACAACTCAACAACAAAAAATCAAACAACCCGATCAAAAAATGGGCTGGAGACATGAACAGACATTTCTCCAAAGAAGATATACGGATGGCCAATAGACACATGGAAAGATGTTCACCATTGCTGTACATCAGGGAAATGCAAATCAAAACTATACTAAGATATCACCTTACACCCATTAGAATGACAAAAATAACTAGAACAAATAGTAACAAATGTTGGAGAGGTTGTGGAGAAAAAGGAACCCTCATATACTGCTGGTGGGAATGCAAACTGGTGCAGCCATTATGGAAAACAGTATGGAGATTCCTCAAAAAATTAAAAATAGAACTACCATATGACCCAGCTATCCCACTACTGGGTATCTATCCAAAGAGCTTGAAGTCAGCAATTCGAAAAGTCCCATGCACCCCAGTGTTCATTGCAGCATTATTTACAATAGCCAAGATGTGGAAGCAACCTAAGTGCCCATCAACAGATGTTTGGATAAGGAAGATATGGTACATATAGACAATGGAATACTACTCAGCCATAAAAAAGAACAAAATCGTCCCATTTGCAACAACATGGATGGACCTTGAGGGAATTATGCTCAGTGAAATAAGCCAGATAAAGGACAATCTCTGTATGACTCCACTCATATGAGGAATTTAAACATGTGGACAAAGAGAACAGATTAGTGGCTACCAGGGGAAAGGTGGGGTGGGGGGTGTGCACAAAGGGTGAAGGGGTGCACCTACAACATGACTGACAGACGATAATGTACAACTGAAATTTCACAAGATTGTAACCTATCATTAACTCAATTTTAAAAAAGTAATAAAAAAACACATCATAATCAAATTGCTCAAAACCAGTGATGAAGAGAAAATCTTAAAAGCAGCCAGAGAAAAAAGACATGTACACAAGAACAAAGATTGACATCAGGTTTCTTGTTAGAAAGAACTGGAGTGAAAAGAAAGTGAACAACATCTTTAAAGATGAGAGAAAAACTGTTTACCTAAAATTCCATAACCTGCAAAATTATCTTGCAAAAATGAAAGCAAAATAAAGAAATTTTCATATTTGCAAAGAAAGAATTCATCACTGACAGACCCATATACAAGAAATGTTAGAGGACATCTTTCAGGTTGGAAGGATTAAAAAAAATATGTTTTTAGGGCCAGCCCTGTGGCTTACTGGTTAACTTTGGTGCGCTCTGCTTTGATGGCTTGGGTTCTGTTCCTGGGCATGGACCTACACCACTGGTCGGCAGCCATGCTGTGGCTATGACCCACATACAAAATAGAGGAAGACTGGCACACATGTTAGCTCAGGACAAATCTTCCTCAAAAAAAAAGACGAAGATTGGCAACAGATGTTAACTTGGTGTGAATCTTCCTCAGCCAAAAATAATAATAATAATAATAATGAGATAAAATTAATCATTTTTAACCATTTTACAGTGTACAATTAAGTGGTTTTTAGTATATTCACAGTGCTGTACAATCACCCTCAGTATCTAATTTCAGAAAATTTCCCTCCAAAAAGCAACCCTGTACCTCCCAATTCCTCTCTTCCTTCATCTCCTGGCAACGACTAAACTATTTTCTGTTTCTAAGGATCTGCCTGTTCTGGACATTTCATCTGAATGGAATAATACAATCATACAACATATAGCCCTTTGTGTCTGGCTTATTTCATTTAATATTTTCAAACTTCATCCATGTTGTAACATGAATGATTACTTAATTCCTTTTTATGGATGAATAATATTCCATTGCATGGTGTATTAGTTACTCAGGCCACCATGACAAAAGCCCAGACTGGATAGCTTAAACAATAGATCTTTATTTTCTCACAGTTCTGGAGGCTAGAAGTCCAAGATCAAGGTGCTGTCAGGGTTGGTTTGTGGTGAGACCTCTCTTCCTGATTTGTAGACAGCTGCCTTTTCACTGTTGTTCTTACATGACCTCCTCTCTGTGTGTGCACGAAAGAGAGAGCTCTGATGTCTCTTCCTCTTTTCTTTTCTTTTTTTTAAAAGATTGGCACCTGAGCTAACATCTGCTGCCAATCTTCTTTTTCTTCTTCTCCCCAAAGACCCAAAGTACATAGTTATGTATTCTAGTTGTGAGTGCCTCTGGTTGTGCTGTGGGACACTGCCTCAGCATGGCCTGACAAGCGGTGCCATGTCCACACCCAGGATCCAAACCTTGAAACCCTGGGCTGCCAAAGCAGAGCATGTAAACTTAACCCCTTGGCCATGGGGTCTGCCCCTCTTCCTCTTTTTATAAGGATACCAACCCTATAGGATTAGTGCCCCACCCTATGACCTCATTTAACCTTAATTACTTCCCTATCTCCAAACACAGTCATATGGGAGTTAAGGCTTTAACATATGAATTTCAAGGGGGACACCATTCAGTCCATAATACATGGATATATCAAATTTTGTTTATCCATTCATCAATTGATGGACATTTAGGTTGGTTCCACTTTTTGACTGTTATGAATAATGCTGCTGTGAACATTCTGCACAGGCTTTTGTGTAGATATATGTTTTCAGTTCTCTTGGTTATAGACCTTTGAGTGGAATTGCCAGGTCACATGGTAATTTTATGTTTAACTTTTTGAGGAACAGCCAAACTGTTTCCACAGTGGCTGTACCACTTCACATTCTCACCAGCAATGTATGAGGGTTCCAATTTCTCCACATCCTCACCAACATGTTATTGTCCTTTTTTTTTTTTTTTTTAATATAGCCATCTAGTGGGTATGAAATGGTACCTCATTGTGGTTTTGGTTTTGATTTGCATTTCCCTAATGAATAATTATGGTGAACATCTTTTTTTTTTTTAAAGATTTTATTTTTTCCTTTTTCTCCCCAAAGCCCCCTGGTACATAGTTGTATATTCTTCATTGTGGGTCCTTCTAGTTGTGGCACGTGGGATGCTGCCTCAGCATGGTTTGATGAGCAGTGCCATGTCCACGCCCAGGATTCGAACTGATGAAACACTGGGCCACCTGCAGCGGAGCGCACGAACTTAACCACTCGGCCACGGGGCCAGCCCCGATGCTGAACATCTTTAATGTGCTTATTAGCCATTTGTATATCTTCTTTGGAGAAATGTCTATTCAAGTTGTTTGCTCATTTTTTAATTGGGTTGTTTGTCCTTTTGTTGTTGAGTGTAATTCTTTATATATTGTGGATACTAGATTCTTATCCACATGATTTGCACATATTTTCTCTCATTTTGTAGGTTGTCTTTTCACTTTCTTGATAATGTCCTTTGATACGCAAAGTTGTTTATTTTGATTAAGTACAAGTTATCTACTTTTTCTTTTGTTGTTTGCCGTCTTGGTGTCATATCTAAGAATCTACTGCCAAGTCAAGCTCATGAAGATTTACTCCTATGTTTTCTTCTAAGAGTTTTATAGTTTTAGCTCTTAAATGTGTGTCTTTGATCATTTTGAGTTGATATTTTGTATATGGTGTGAAGTAAGGGTCCAACTTAATTCTTTTCCATGCAGTTATCCAGTTGTTCCAGCATCATTTTTGAAGGGACTATTCTTCCCTCATTGAATGGTCTTGGCATCCTTGTTGAAAATCAATTGGCCATAGATATGTGGGTTTATTTCTGGACTTTTGATACTATTTCATTGATCTATATGTCTGTCCTTATGCCAGTTCCACACTGTTTTGATTACTATAGCTCTGTATTAAGTTTTAAAATCAGGAAGAGTGAATCCTCCAACTTCATTCTTTTTCAATATTGTTTTATATATTCAGGGTACCTTGCATTTCCATAAGAATTTCAGGATCAGCTTGTTCATTTCTGCAAAAAGGCAGTTGGAATTTTGATAAGGAATGCACTCAACCTGTAGATCTACTTGGGGAGTATTGCCATCCTAACACTATTAAGTCTTCCAATCCATAAACACAAGATGTCTTTCCATTTCTTTAGGTCTTCTCTAATTTCTTTCCATAACGTTTTGTAGTTTTCAGTGTACGAGTCTTGCACTTCCTTGGTTAAGTTTATTCCTAAGTATTTTATTCTTTTTGATGCTATTTGCAATACTGTGATTTATAATAAATATATATTTGGTCATTCAGATAATCAAGATATATTTCTTATATACAGGCATACCTCATTTTACTGTGCTTTGCTTTATTGCACTTCACAGATACTGCATTTTTTACAGGACCCTCCACCAGCAAAAATATTACAACTTGCCATAGGCTCAGATGATGGTTAGCATGTTTTAGCAATAAGGTGTTTTTCAATTAAGGTAGGTACATTTTTTTTTAGACAATGCTATTGCACACTTAATAGACTACAGTCTAGTATAAACATACTTTTATATGCACTGGGAAATCAAAAACCTCGTGTGACTTGCTTTATTGTGATATTCGCTTTATTGTAGTGGTCTAGAACTGAACCTGCAATAACTCCAAGGTATGCCTGTATGTTTGGTCTTTGTCCACAGTTCCTGGTTCACAGCTCCCAAAACTCTTGGAATTTCCCAAGTGTTGAGAGTAATAAAGGCATCTTTCATTATGTCAATGAGGTGATTTTTGGAAAATACCTAAGGTTAGAGGGTTGGAACTTTCAGTCCCACCTGCTGACCTCCAGGGAGGGGAAAGGGCTGGAGATGGAGTTCAATCATCAGTGGCCAATGATTTAATCAATCATATCTATGTAATGAAGCCTCCATAAAAACCCAAAAAGACAGAGTTCAGAGAGCTTCTGGGTTGGTGAACATGTGGAGACTGGGGAGAGTAACATGCCCTGTCTTGATACCTCACCCTACGCAACTCTTTCATTTGGCTATTCCTGAGTTATATCTTTTTACAATAGTAATCTATAAGTAATATGTTTCTCTGAGTTCTGTGACCCACTGTAGCAAATTAATCAAACCCAAGGAGGGGGTTGTGGGAACCTCTAATTTACAGCCAGTTGATCAGAAGTACAGGTACCTGGACTTGCAACTGGTGTCTGAAGTCAAGGAGGAAGTCATGGGGACCGTCAATCTGTAGCTGGTGTGTCAGAAGCACAGGTAATAACCTGGGCTTGTGACTGGTATCTGAAGGGGTGGGGGACTTAGAGGACTTCAGTCTTATAAGACTGAACTCTTAATCTGTGAAATCTGATGCTATCTTCAGGTAGTCTCAGAATTGAGTTGAATTGCAGGACACTAAGCTGGTGTCCCAAGAATTGCTTGTTGGTGTGGGGAACTCTCTCCCCACATGTTGGAATTAGGCTTCAGAACACCCCAAAGACTATTATAAATGAATTTTCTTAATTTCATTTTTGATTATTCAGTGACATAGGCTGGAAGAATTTTGACAAGCATGATAGAGAAGGCATAAATTGCCTTGAACAGACATAGTGGAGATATGATTTGGAGGACGCTGTAGGGGAGGGCTCAGAAGGAAACGATGAACATGCTATTAGAAAGTGGAAGAAGAGAGATGCTTGTTATTTAGTGGCAGAAAGCTTACTGAAATGGTCTCTTGTGGTCATGTGGAAAGCAGAACTTTTAAATGATGATCTTGGTTATGTAGCTAAGGAGATTTCCAAAGTTTTGAAGGTGAGGCCTGATTTTTTTCTTGCTGCTTATAGAAAGACAAGAGATGAGAGATTAATTGAGGGAAAAACTATTAAACATAAAGTAACCAGGACTTAATTTTGAAAATTCTTAGTCTCTCTAGATGGCAAAAGATTTTAATTGAAAGAAGGCTGTCAGACCCCCCAAATTCTACTGGCAGGAAGCAGCCTGATAAAACTACTTAGCTGCAAACATGTGCTACCTTTCATGACAAAGGATGACTTAGAGGGCGAGACCAAGAGCCCAAAGGGTGGAGCAGAGAGTTGAGAGGATTACTTCCAGGCCTGAAACTTAATGAAGGAACTCCCAATATTTTCCCAGCTGGATTTCAGAATTACTATGGACCCTTTTTGACCTTCCATTTGCCCTCCTTTTTAACTGTAATGTCTGTAACTGTTATCCTTTCCCTGGCCCCCTATCGTATATTGGGTATGTTGGGGTCAGATAACTTGTCTCTAGGAGTGGAATGGCTGGATTATATAGTTAGATGTTTATATACCTGTGTATGTAAGCTTTAGTTTCACAGGTCTATAAAAAGAAAGGAATTATGCCCCAGTAAATTTTCTTGTTTTTTTTTTTAAAGATTTTATTTTTCCTTTTTCTCCCCAAAGTCCCCCTGGTACATAGCTGTGCATTTTTAGTTGTGGGTCCTTCTAGTTGTGGCACGTGGGACGCCGCCTCAGTGTGGCTTGATGGGCGGTGCCATGTCCACGCCCAGGATTCAAACCGGCAAAACCCTGGGCCGCCAAAGCAGAGCGTGCGAACTTAACCACTATGCCACGGGGCCGGCCCCGCCCCAGTAAATTTTCTTAATGTATTATATCCAGGAACTTCCGGCAATAAAAAGGAATAAACTCTTGACACACAATAACATGGATCAATCTCAAAATGATCATGCTAAGTGAAAGAAACTGACAAAAGAAGAGTAAATACCATATGATTCCATTTATATGAAACTCTACGAAATAAAAACTGATCTATAACGACAAAAAGAAGATTAGTTGTCACTTTGGGATTGTGGGTTGGGGAAAGGCAGGAGGGAGGGATTACAAAGGTCATGAATTTTTGGCGGTGATTGTTTACTATATTGACTGTTTCATGGTTTCATAGGTGTATACATAGGTCAACTTGTCAGATTGTACACTTTATATCAACCATTCTTCAATAAAGCAGTTTAAAAATGTATTTGCCACTCGTACATGTCTTTTTCTCACAAATAATTATATTCAAAGAGAAAGCACAATCTCTATTTATCATAGACTAGGCCTTATTACTCATCCACTCATTCTCAAATATTTTCTAAATATCTGTTAGTTTCTGTGGGAAATACAAATATGAATCTTTTGCACTAATGAAGCATATAATCTAAGACACTGGTTATGGTTTGGAAATCATAAACAATTATTTTTTTATATTGTTTTCAAAAAGATCCTTACCAGAAGCAAATCCCTCCCAGTGACTACGCGTCAACTGCTCCATACAACTCAGAACCTTGCTCCACACATCGTCAAACACATAAGCAAGGACATCTTCTTTCATGCAGTAAAATGGAGCAATGGGAGGGTACCCTAATTTCTGTTTCTCTGTAGCTGCTTCTGATTTCTTTCCATGAAGCTCCTCTTCCCTGTAAGAGAAGTAAGAGGGAAAGACTTCATGGTTATTTTTCACAGAGTGTTCACCACAGGCCTTTGTACTTCTTAGGAATGTGATTTATGCCCCCTACACTACCCTTTGCCAGGTATATGTAGCACATTTATTAAGTTGCCTGCATTTCCCTTTTTACCCCCTTCCCACCCTACCACTCTGCCAAAAAATAGAACCAAAAAAAGAAGACTGAAAATCACTGTACATTTTTTAGCTTTAAACAGATGAGTACTGTCAATTGAACAACAAACTATGACAAGCATACAGAAATACTCTTTTTGTTGTAACTGGATAACATTTAGATTAATATTAATGTGACACATGTAACTGTGATATGCCGCATAATTTTTTTAAATGTTTTTAGGAAGATTAGCCAAGCTAACATCTGCTGCCAATCCTCCTCTTTTTGCTGAGGAAGGCTGGCCCTGAGCTAACATCCATGCCCATCTTCCTCTACTTTATATGTGGAACGCCTGCCACAGCATGGCTTGCCAAGCAGTGCCATGTCCGCTCCCAGGATCCGAACTGGTGAACCCCAGGTCGCTGAAGCAGCACGTGCAAACTTAACTGCTGCGCCACCAGGCTGGTCCCTATGCCACATAATTATTTGAGGTAATGATTCATTAGAGAAGTAGTCCCCATACATTATTGAAATTAGTATAGTTTTACTAATCCAAGTAAACATTTGGTAATTGGCTGGAAAGGAAAAGGAGGGGAGCCCGACAGCACAGGAAGATACTCTGAAGCTCTTCTGGAGATGTGTATCTATAAGCCAGAAACTCCCAGTTAGCCAAGTCTTTCTCTTCTCTCGCAGGGAGTGCCAATAGCCCCAGAATTCTGGGGAAAAAAATCTAGCTCATGGATGTGCTTACCTATGACTAATGTATTAGAAACTAAGACAAAGCAAATTCTGGAACTGGCTAGGGGTAGGGAAAAATATCTCCCAGGCTCTACAGTGAAAATTACCCCTAGGGCAGCACAGGTCTCCAAAATTAAATAGAAAATAGGCAGGAAAGGAGGATGCTAAGAGGTTTATGCAGGGCAGCCAAAGATTCTCTTTGCTTCTCTTTTCCCAAGGAAGAGCGAGCCTGGCATTAAGTGGGGGAGGAGGCTGATTAGTATTAATTGTATTTCACTTTATATTTCTTTTTAGAGAAGATAACACATTCATAAGACAAAAAAAATTCAAATTGTACAGAAGGAAATGTATGTATGTAGTGAAAAATAAGTCCCCTACATCTCTATCCTCCAGTCGCTATTCCCAGAAGCAAACATTATACACTGGTCCAGAGAAATAGTTACATTATACACTATATTACACCTTGCTCTTTCATTTAACAATATATCTTGGCCTTTGATCCTGATCAATACTTATAAATCTCCCTCTTTTAAAAAACAGCTGCAGAGTATTCCATTGGATATACCATAATACGTCTAACTAAACAGTTATTGATCAACCAACCCTTTGCTCTTACAGTCAATACTGCAATTAATATCCTTGTATGTAGTTCTTTGGCAACATGTGTATTATATCTGCAGGATAAATTCCTATAAACAGAATTTTTTTTTTTAAAGATTGGCACCTGAGGTAACATCTGTTGCCAATCTTTTTTTTTTTCCCCTGCTTCTTCTCCCCAAAGCCCCCCAGTACATAGTTGTATATTCTAGTTGTGATGCCTCTGGTTGTGCTATGTGGGACGCCGCCTCAGCATGGCCTAATGAGTGGTATCACGTCCACGCCCAGGATCTGAACCAATGAAACCCTGGGCCACCAAAGCAGAGTGCGCAAACTTAACCACTGGGCCGGGACCAGCCCCCTAGAAATAGAATTGTTGAGTCAAGGGGTATATGCATGTCAATTTGAAAGATATTGCCCACTTTCCACTAAAGAGGTGATATAATTCTTCGGTGGTGAAAGAATATGCCTATTTTCCCATTCAAAAAATTATCAAACTTCTTTATCTTTTGTTCTCTGCCAGGTCTGACAGAAAAAATAGTGTATCATTACAGTTTTAATTTGCATATATAATTGTGAATGAGATTGAATCTCATTTCATATATTTAAAATTCATTTTCTTTTTATATGAACTATTTATGTTCTTTGCTTGTTTCGTCCTTAGTCTTTTCCTTATTGATGTACATATTAAGGAAATAAAATCTTTGTGTATGTATGAACTGCAAGTATTTTTGCCACTTTATTTGTCTTTTGACTTTATGATTTTTTTCTATGCAGAAATTTCATTTTACGTAGTCATTTTTAAGAATTTCTTAAATGACACAAATTTCATGCTATGATTAGGAAGGATTTCCCGATTCTCAAATTATTTTTTAAAAAACAATCTTTCATATTTTTTTCTTTTTTTAAAATTTTTTTTTATTGAGTTAATGATAGGTTACAATCTTGTGAAATTTCAGTTGTACGTTAATGTTTGTCAGTCGTGTTGTAGGTGCACCCCTTCACCCTTTGTGCCCACCCCTCACCCCACCTTTCCCCTGGTATCCACTAAACTGGTCTTAGTCCATAATCTTAAATTCCTCATATGAGTGGAGTCATACAGAGATTATCCTTCTCTCGCTGGCTTATTTCACTTAACATAATTCCCTGAAGGTCCATCCATGTTATTGCAAATGGAATGATTTTGTTCTGTTTTGCAGCTGAGTAGTATTCCATTGTATATATGTACCACTTCTTCTTTATCCATTCGTCTGTTGATGGGCACTTAGATTGCTTCCATGTCTTGGCTATTGTAAATAATGCTGCAATGAACATTGGGGTGCATAGGACTTTCAGGATTGCTGACTTCAAGCTCTTTGGATAAACACCCAGTAGTGGGGTGGCTGGATCGTATGGTAGTTCTATTTTTAATTTTTTGAGGAATCTCCATACTGTTTTCCATAATGGCTGCACCAGTTTGCATTCCTACCAGCAGTGTATGAGAGTTCCTTTTTCTCCACAACCTCTCCAACATTTGTTACTATTTGTTCTAGTTATTTTTGTCATTCTAATGGGTGTAAGGTGATATCTTAGTATAGTTTTGATTTGCATTTCCCTGATGATCAGCGATGATGAGCATCTTTCCATGTGCCTATTGGCCATCCGTATATCTTCTTTGGAGAAATGTCTGTTCGTGTCTCCAGCCCATTTTTTGATTGGGTTGTTTGATTTTTTGTTTTGAGTTGTGCGAGTTCTTTATATATTATGGATATTAAGCCTTTGTCACATACCTGACTTGCAAATATTTTTTCCAACTTAGTGGGTTGTTTTTTTGTTTCAATCCTGTTTTCCTTTGCCTTGAAGAAGCTCTTTAGTCTGAGGAAGTACCATTTGTTTATTCTTTCTATTGTTTCCCTTCTCTGAGAAGGCATGGTGTCTGAAAAGATCCTTTTAATACTGATGTCAAAGAGTGTACTGCCTATGTTCTCTTCTAGAAGCCTTATGGTTTCAGGTCTCAGCTTTAGGACTTTGATCCATTTTGAGTTTATTTTGGTGAATGGTGAAAAAGAATGGTCAATTTTCATTCTTTTACATGTGGCTTTCCAGTTTTCCCAGCACCATTTATTGAAAAGATTTTCTTTTCTCCATTGTATGCCCTCAGCTCCTTTGTCGAAGATTAGCTGTCCACAGATGTGTGGTTTTATTTCTGGGCTTTCAATTCTGTTCCATTGATCTGTGCACCTGTTTTTGTACCAGTACCATGCTGTTTTGATTACTGTGGCTTTGTAGTATGTTTTGAAGTCAGGGATTGTGATGCCTCCAGCTGTGTTCTTTTTTCTCAGGATTGCTTTAGCAATTCGGGGTCTTTTATTGCCCCATATGAATTTTAGGATTCTTTATTCTAATTTCGTAAAGAATGTCATTGGGATTCTGATTGGGATGGCGTTGAATCTGTAGATTGCTTTAGGTAGAACGGACATTTTAACTATGTTTATTCTTCCAATCCATGTACATGGAATGTCTTTCCATCTCCTTATGTCGTCATCCAATTCTTTCAGAAAGGCCTTGTAATTTTCATTATATAGGTCCTTCACTTCCTTAGTGAAATTTACCCCAAGGTATTTTATTCTTTTTGTTGCGATTGTGAATGGTATTGTGTTCTTGAGTTCTTTTTCTGTTAGTTCATTATTGGAGTATAGAAATGCTACTGATTTATGCAAATTGATTTTGTACCCTGCAACTTTGCTGTAGTTGTTGATTACTTCTAAGAGTTTTCCAATGGATTCTTTGGGGTTTTGTGAATGGTATTGTGTTCTTGAGTTCTTTTTCTGTTAGTTCATTATTGGAGTATAGAAATGCTACTGATTTATGCAAATTGATTTTGTACCCTGCAACTTTGCTGTAGTTGTTGATTACTTCTAAGAGTTTTCCAATGGATTCTTTGGGGTTTTCTGTATATAAGATCATGTTGTCTGCAAACAGCGAGAGTTTCACTTCTTCCCTCCCTATTTGGATTCCTTTTATTCCTTTTTCTTGCCTGATTGCTCTGGCCAGGACCTCCAGTACTTTGTTAAATAAGAGTGGTGATAGAGGGCATCTGTCTCGTTCCTGTTTTCAGGGGGATGGCATTCAGTTTTTGCCCATTGAGTATGATGCTGGCTATGGGTTTGTTTATATGGCCTTTATTATGTTGAGGTAGTTTCCTTCTATGCCCATTTTGTTCAGAGTTTTTATCATAAATGGCTGTTGGATCTTGTCAAATGCCTTCTCTGCATCTATTTAGATGATCATGTGGTTTTTATTCCTCAGTTTGTTGATGTGGTGTATCACGTTGATTGATTTGTGGATGTTGAACCATCCCTGTGTCCCTGGTATGAATCCCACCTGATCATGATGTATGATTCTTTTGATGAATTGCTGAATTCGGGTTGCCAAAATTTTGTTTAGAATTTTTGCATTTATGTTCATCAGTGATATTGGCCTGTAGTTCTCTTTTTTCCTGGTGTCCTTGTCAGGTTTTGGTATCAGCGTGATGTTGGCCTCATAGAATGTGTTTGGAAGTGTTACATCTTCCCTAATCTTTTGGAATAGCTTGCAAAGGATAGGTATTAAATCCTCTCTGAAAGTTTGGTAGAATTCCCCAGGAAAGCCCTCTGGTCCTGAGGTTTTATTCTTTAGGATGTTTTTGATTGCTGTTTCAATCTCTTTCCTTGTGATTGGTCTGTTCAAATTGTCTGCCTCTTCTCGAGTGAGCTTTGGGAGATTGTAGGAGTCCAAGAATTTATCCATTTCCTCTAGGTTATCCATTCTGTTGGCATATAGTTTTTCGTAGTATTCTCTTATAATCCATTGTATTTCTGCAGAGTCTGTTGTTATTTCTCCTCTTTCATTTCTGATTTTGTTTATTTGAGCTTTCTCCCTTTTTTTCTTTGTAAGTCTGGCTAGCGGTTTGTCAATTTTGTTTATCTTCTCAAAAAACTAGCTCTGTGTTTCATTGATCCTTTCTACTGCCTTTTTTGTTTCAATAGCATTTATTTCTGCTCTGCTTTTTATTATTTCTCTCCTTCTGCTGACTTTGGGCTTTATTTGTTCTTTTTTCTCTACTTCAGTTAGGTGTACTTTAAGGTTGCTTATTTGGGATTTTTCTTGTTTGTTAAGATGTGCCTGTATTGCGTTGAATTTTCCTCTTAATACAGCTTTTGCTGTATCCCATATGAGTTGGTATGGCATGCTATGATTTTCATTTCTTCCCAGGTATTTTTTGATTCTTCTTTAATTTCTTCAATGATCCATTGCTTGTTCAGTAGTGTGTTGTTTAGTCTCCACATCTTTGTGCCTTTCTTAGCTTTTTTCTTGTAATTAATTTCTAGCCTTGTAGCACTATGATTGGAGGAGATGCTCGTTACTATTTCAATTTTTTTAAATTTGTAGAGGCTTGCCTTGTTTCCCAACATATGGTCTATCCTTGAGAATGTTCCATGTGGACTTCAGAAGAATGTGTATTCAGCTCTTTTAGGGTGAAGTCATCTATATATGTCTATTAAGTCCAATTTTTGTAGTTTTTCGTTTAGCTCCACTATTTCCTTGTTGATTTTCTGTCTGGATGATCTGTCCATTGATGTGAGTGGGGTGTTGGGGTTCCCTACTATTATTGTGTTACTTTTAACATCTTCCTTTAGGTCTGTTAATAGTTGCCTTATGAATCTTGGTGCTCCTGTGTTGGGTGCATAGATATTTATGAGCTTTATTTCTTCTTGATGAAGTGTCCCTTTGATCATTATCTATTGTCCCTCTGTGTCTCTCTTTCCCTGTCTTATTTTGAAATCCACTTGGTCTGATATAAGAATTGCAACACCTGCCCTTTTTTCCTTGCTATTAGCTTGAAGTATTGTCCTCCACCCCTTCACCCTGAGCCTGTGTTTGTCCTTGGGGCTGAGGTGTGTTCCTTGGAGTCAACAAATTGTTGGATCTTGTTCTTTAATCCATTTTGCCACTCTGTGTCTTTTTATTGGAGAGTTTAATCCATTTACATTGAGAGTGATTATTGATGCATGTGGACTTAATGCTGTCAATCTGTTGCTCATTATCTTGTTTTCCTGCATTTCTTTTCCTGTGTGCTTTAGTCTACCCATTTAATACTGCAATTTTTTATGCTGGGTTTCTTAGATTTTTCCTTATTTATGACTTGTGACTCTGTTCTGTATTTTATTTTAGTGTCTATCCTGAAGTTTGTATTTAGAATCTCGTGTATAATATAGTCTATTCTCTGGTGGTCTCTTACTTACTTGACCAATACTGATTTAGACCCTTTGCTCTTCCCCTCCTAAATAATTATTTTCATTTCTTATTCCAACTCATGTTATGAATTTGTAGTTAGAGTGATAAGATCGTCCTTGCTTTGGTAGTTTCCTTACCTTTACCGTAATGCTATAGTTGAATATTTGCTATCCTGTTCTGGTTCTATCCATCGGTCTCCCTAGTCTGTGGATTGTGACCCTTTTCTCCCTTTTTTCTTTTTTCAGGTATGAGAGCCTTCTTGAGGATTTCTTGTAGTGGAGGGCTTTTGGTTACAAATTCCCTTAACTTTTGTTTGTCTGGAAAAGATTTAATTTCTCCCTCATATCTGAAGGAAATTCTTGCCAGATAGAGTATTCTTGGCTGAAGATTTTTATCTTTTAAAGCTTTGAATATATCACTCCATTCTATCCTAGCTTGTAAGGTTTCTGTAGAGAAATCCGCGGACAGTCTGACAGGCGCTCCTTTATAGGTTATTCTCTTTTTTTCTTACTTCCCTGAGTATTCTTTCCTTATCTTTCCTTCTTGCCAATTTTACTACTGTGTGCCTTGCACTATGTCTTTTTACATTGACAAATCTAGGAGATCTGAAAGCTTCCTCTACACACATTTCTCCGTCAATCCCTAGATTTGGGAAGTTCTCTTCAATAATTTCGTTAAGCACACTTTCTGCTCCATTTTCCTTTTCCACATTCTCGGGAATTCCTATGATCCTTATGTTCTTACTCCTCATTGAATCCACTATGTCTCGGAGATTTTCCTCGTTTTTTTTTAATTCTTAGTTCTCTTTCTTCCTCTGGAGCCATTCAGCCTGTCTATCTTCAATTATGTTAATTTGCTCTTCTATGGAGTCTACACGGCCATTCAGGGAATCCATATTCTGTTTTATCTGGTCCATTGTGTTTTTCATCTCTAGTAATTCTGTTTGATTCTTCTTTATGATTTCAATCTCTTTTGTGAAGTAACTCCAGAACTCGGCTTGTTTCTCTATCTTTCTCTCTACCTCATTGAGTTTTTTTATTATAGCTGCTCTGAACTCATTATCACTTAGTTTACCTAATTCCAAGTCCTCAGGACTTAATTCTATGTTTTTATTGTTTTCCTTCTGGTCTGGGGCTTTTATAAACTGCTGGATGGTAGAGGAGCGGTTTTTTCACATGGTGGTAGAATTTGGTTGCAGTTACAGCCTGTCGCCACTAGATGGGGGTCGAGAGCTGCGTGTTATGAGCTCTCCGCCTTCGGGCAAGATGGCTGCGCCCAGTGGCTTTGCCGGGAGGGAGGGGCTGCTATTCTCGCGAGCCGATCTGGATTCAGATCAATTCTGTTCTCTGGTCTCCCGAGGCCCTGGGTTTATGGGGTCCATGTGGACAGAAGCTTTCCGCCCGTCACCGGGTTTCCACTGAACCAGCAGCAGGAGTCCTGGATGATCCCCTGGTCGCACGGCTCCTCCCCGGCTCCTTCCTGACCCGCGCCGCAGCAATCGCAGACTCTAGGGCAGGGAGCAATGTTCTCTCCTACCGTTCCAGCGCCTCCAAGGCTGTAAGCAAGGTTTATGATCTCTGCCTTCTTGGTATTGTAGGTCTCTAACGTGTTGGCATTAGATTTATTCTCTGAAATTCAGTTTTTCCAATCCTTTCTTGTATTTTGGAGGGGAGAGAATCCCGGGTCAGCTCACCCTGCCATTCTGCTCCGCCTCATTGTTCCTCAGGCGCCAATCATTTCTAGGGCTCCTGGGTCCCCTGAGTCCTTCCTACAAGCCACAGGACAGGCACAGTTAAAAGCCTGACAGAAGCCGCAGCACACCCACCAGAGAGCAGCGAAGCACACGGCACCATATTTTTTCTTCTAAACTTATATATCATGTGTTACATTTAAATTTTCTATATGTGTAAAATTTATTTTATGTAAAAAATAAGTTAAGACCTTTATTTTTTCCCAGATGGTTTGTTTTTCTATGTTGCACCAAAATCATTTGCTGAAATTATTGTACATACTCATTTCATGTAAACATAGTTCACACCTCTTCAACTGCTCTTTTAAAAAGTTTCAGAGTTTCCAAGAGTCACTGGTGATAATTTACAGAGGGTAAAATCAAAATATGTGGAGAAAAAAAATTAACTTATTTAAAAATGTTTAACCTCAGGTAGAAGCAAATGACATGTGGAAGAAGAAAATACACAAGGAAGTCTGGTATGTGGAAGCAACAGGAATTTATATCAACTAAGCACATGAACTCTGGAGACCTGAGAACTAATTAGAAAATAACAGAAATTGATATAAATCTAATTATAAGTAATACTGGTAGTATACTTTAGAAAAAAATAGATATTAATACACAAAATAGGAGGGGAGTAAAAAGCTTAAAAGACATAATACTTACATATCTGTGTGGTCGAATGCTAAGTATTCCTCTATTATTCCTTCAGAGAAGATTACACAGTCTCTCTCTTCTCTTTCCATAGAACACAAGCTAGGTGATTTGGCAATGGAAGATGCTTTATGAGCATAAGAAGATGAAAGATGTAACTTCTTTCCCCTAATACCAAATCTGGGAGAGGAAAAACAGTATTCATTAGGTACAACATAAACAGTTCTCACAGCAACTCAGTCACACGAGTTTCGACTCAAAGTCCCTTGCCGTGGTGACACCTTCCTGGCCTACTCTAAGCCTTAATACCTATTATTTCTCAGAACAGGAAGAATAAATACTAGCCTTAGACCTACTCTGCTTAGGTGTATCATGCAGTATCAAATACTGCTTTCTATCTTTTCAGATGCAACAGCTATGGCTATAAAATAAGTTCTTAAAAAAATCTATGAATTTTCATAATTATATCTTTAAGGTACCTCAGGAGGTTATATGCTTATTTCAATAACTCCATCATTATTCAAAATGCTCCTTAAGGGCAAGGATCTTCTCTATTTATATTTAAATTTCTCTTCCTACTCAGGTATTCAATGAATATGTGATGACTCATTCATTCAGCAGGTTTACCGTGGAGAAAGTCAGTCAAATTTGAGCATTTTTTATTTTGAGGAAGATTAGCCCTGAGCTAACGTCTGCTGCCACTCTTCCTCTTTTTGCTGAGGAAGACTGGCCCTGAGCTAACATCCGTGCCTATCTTCCTCCACTTTATATGTGGGACACCTACCACAGCATGGCTTGCCAAGCAGCGCCATGTCTGCACCCAGGATACCAACTGGCGAACCCCGGGCCGCCGAGAAGCGGAATGTGCAAACTTAACAGCTGTGCCACAAGGCCATCCTGGAGCAATACAATTTTTAAAAATGGCTCTCAGTTTAACCAAATATTAAACACAACCAATATACGCTTTGCGTTATTCTTTATACTTTTTTGTACCTTAAATATTTCTTTTTAATGGGGAAAAAAGAATAAACCTATGGCACTTTTCAGCAAGGCTAGTAGGAAAATCTTACTCATGGACATTTTGGAAATATGTATCAGAAGCCTTAAAATAAACATACCCATTGATTCACTGGTTTCATTTGTAGGAATTTCCTTCAAGGATATGACCTACAAGATTTAGCTATAAAAATTATCATCACAGAATTGTTTATAATTGTCAAAAATCAAAACTAGCCTGTTTCAAAACACAGGATTGGGGATTAGTTGTTTAAATAATGGTATATTCATACAATAGAATACTATAAGATCATTAAATTAATAACGTGAGAGAAAATGGAAGATGCCTACAATAAAAGGGCAAGAGTAAAAAGATTACAAACTATGTATAGTAATTTCATAAAGTTACACAATTAGGTGGTAGAGAATGCTAGATGCCCCCCAGTATCCATGCTCCCCTTCTTTCCTAGTAAATCATGCCAATTTAATTCAGGAGAGCAATACATCAACCTCAAAGACTACATTTCCCACTAACTTGCAGGCAGATATACCCAATGAGATATGAGCAGAATTGTTATGTGGGACTCTGGGAAGGCTGTTTAAAGAGCCTAGGCTATAAGGGGTAGCCTTTTACCATTCTGCCTTTCCTCCTTTCTGCTACCTGGGAAGTGAATGTCATGTTTGGAACTCTATCAGCCATCTTGGACCATGAAGAAAACTTCAGGAAAAACATCCTGGGCTAACATGGTCTAGCAGAAAGAAGAAAGGGTCTAGGACCCAGAAAACACCATACCACCACGACACTATCTTTAGATACCCTTCCTCCAGACTTCTTTTAAAAGAGAAAAAAACCTTCTCTGTTTTGTTAGCCATTAAATAAAGTGTATGGTTTGTAGGAAGTGGTTGGAAAGGTATGATGAGGCCAGATTGTGAAGTACTTTATGTATTAATTTGGGCTAATTGATAGCCATGGAAGGTAATTAAAGTTTTAAAGAAGGGGGATGACAAGATCCTTGCTTTAGAAGATCACTGTGGTAGTGATGAAGAGGATAATGTGGTTAGGAGGCTAGCAAAAAAAATGAAGCAAGAGCTGCTAAGCTGAAAAGAGCCTAGACCATGGCAGAAGGCATGGGGATGGAGAGATGGTAAGAGATGAGAGAAACAGTCTGGAGAACCATCATATCTAAACCAGATGGTATCACTGTTTATAAACGTCTCTAAATTTGAGACTTAAGGTTTTTTAAGTCTCTGTTCTGAAATTCTAAAATAGTGATTCCCAAATTCCAGTCAAAAGATTTTTGCCAATCCATGACAAAATTTTTACTGATCTACATCAAAATGAGCAAAATACAGACAATACCCAGTAAGACTGCCAAATACCTTGCTTAAAAAGGAATGTCCTTATTTTGAAATTATGTACTTCATGCATTTTTGTGTTAATATGTCTTTTCTTTTATAAAATAGTTTTTTATAAGAAAGTTTTTTATCATAACATGACAAAATTTAAAGCTGTCAAACTCATATCAAAACACTTCATTCCCAACATTCCATATATTATTGTGCTATTGTATCATTCCATTTATATTATTAACCAACCATTTTTTAAGTCAGTGGTAACTAATGGAATTATTTACTTTGAGGAAAAAAATATATACTTCCTAACAAAGTATAGGCCTTTCTGTTAGTAAAAAAAATTTCAGTTAGATGAGACAGAAAAATGTTTCCATTTCCCCTAAAGCTGCATCAAAAAACACATAGTATTCTACATCATAAAACTGTCTTTGCAAATGTTAGTTCTAACAAAGGAATTTTCTAAATCATCAGACTTAAGCGATTACCATGTCTGGAAAATAACCCTTATCTCCTAAAATGTTTGTAATTCTTTTTCTTACTAAAATAATAACAGTAGTCTTACCTAATAATGTATTGCCCTGGTAGTAGTATTTAAGTTGAGATCTGTTTTCTTGTGAGAGGAAAAAAATCATTGGCACTTTATTCTTCTCCCACATGCCTGGAGGATAGAATAACTTTGCTAGGTTCCTTATTTAAAAAAAATTGGAGCCAGCCCATCCAGATGCAGGCCTTAGGAGGTGGAATTCTGCAGCCTTCTTGGAGGTGATCACTGCAAGGCCCTCATGGGTGGTTGCAAGAAACAAGTGGCCAAGAGCTCTCCTTCCTGACTAGGATCTGAAAAGTACAATTAACCACTCTCAACTCCATTTCAGAGCAACCTTATCTCCCAGTGGACCTCTAGAAATGACCTCTGGAAATTACAAGAAGTTGTGATTTCATGATGCCAAAAGGAAGAAAACATAACTTAGTACACTGGAAAGGAAATATAATTGTGGCTGGTCCTTCCAGTAGAAGAAGTGAAAGAGTATCTCCATAGCTTTGGAGAGCTTCTGAAAGATCTTTTTATTAATTGGCTGATTTCTTTATTTATTTACTTTTTGGAGAGGAGATTGGTCCTGAGCTAACATCTGTTGCCAGTCTTCCTCTTTTTTTTCCCTCCCCAAAGCCCCAGTACATAGATACATATCCTAGTTGTAGGTCATTTTACTTCCTGTATGTGGGATGCCACCATAGCATGGCTTGATGAGTGGTGCAAAGGTGCACCCAGGATCCAAACCGGTGAACCACATGCACGAAAGCAGAGCACACAGACTTAACCACTCAGCCACAGGGCTGGCCCCTGGAAGATCTTCATGTCTAAAAAAAATCTGATTTGTGATTAGCTTGACTGGTTCTTGCATTTAAGACAGTTATTTAAAAAAAAAAAAATCAAAGAAAATGAAAGCAAAAGCTATAATTTTAATGAGTGACATGAGGGAGGTGGGCTTAGGACAAATAGCAGCCATATCATATCACTTTAATGATTTTTTTAAATTGTGGTAAAAAATATACATTAGTTCATTTCATGTAGTTTATCATATAAATATGATGTTTTAATTTAGTAAAAAAAAAAAAAGTAGAATGCTAACCATGTTCTAGGCACTGTGCTAGGGATTAGAGATACAAAGAGGAAGACACAGTATTTTTGTTTTGTTTATTGTACCACTTTCCTCTGGCTCAAGAACTCCTCAAGAATGGAAACTGGACCAAATGCCTTGTTTAATACATTTGAGATCAGAAAGAAAGCCAGTGGGAGGATTAGTGAATGAGAGAGAGAGAATGACAGAAGATAAAGACAGAGATGTAGGCTGGGGCCAGCTTATGATAGAATTTTAGATTTTAAGCTTAAATTCAGTGGAAGCTATTGATGATTTTTAAGTGGGAGACAGAAAGGATCAACCTTGAATTTTAAAAGGAAAATCTGACATAATGTGGAGAGGCAAGAATGGATATAATTTGAAATGTTATTTTTGTAGAAAGTCTCTGTAGTTGACAAACCTCATATTTTATGGCAAACTGATTTGTTAAACTGAAACAAGTCAAAATGAATTCATGACACATTTTTCCATACCTATTACTACCAAAAGTGGCAAAATAGCAGCAGCAGCACTAACTTACATACCTTCACTACCCAAATTTTGTTCTCAAATACTATTAACCGCTCAAAGTAATTAGGTCTTCTTGAATTTCAGCTGATTCAATGTCTTAAAGGAAGAAAAAATTGAGGATGGGAGTGGAACATCCTACTGTAACCAGAAAGCAAAGATACAGTCAAGACAAAAACAAAGGAACCAGCTGGACATGGCCAAGTTTTAACAATTTGAGCATTGATAATAATTACGGTTAATTAAAATATGTTAATATTTTGAAATGCTATGAGTTCATAATGGTACTCAAGAGCGAAAATATCAAGTGTAGACAAAGTAGTAGTTACATGAAAGAAAATATCATGGATTACGTTTAATTTATTATTGCTTTTCAGAATTAGTGGTATGCTAATAGGGCTGGATAATTTATTTCATCTAAGTATATGTCTCTGTATAAAGTATAGATAGGTATTTGTTTTATCTGTATACTAATTATTGAAAACTGTCAGTCAAATAATCCAGAAAAGCAGAATCAAAAATAAGAAGGGCCAATCAGTAGTGGTGGTAGCAGGTAGAAAGGAAAGAAAGGAGGTCTGCACTATCTTGCAGAATGATGATTTAGCCAGATGCCCTAAACAAGGAGGAGCTAACTGCTCAGACTTGATTCCTTATTTCCTTGGAGATGAGATCTCTAAATGAAACTACTACTTGTAGTTATAAAATAATAAGGCAGATATAAAGTTTATACTAACAGATCAGGTAAATATCTTAATGACAGGACAGTAGTCATATAATTTGGCCAGTGAGAATTAAATAATACATCATTTATGTGGGAGACATTAGTTTGTAAAAAACCTGAATTTATATAAAAGGAGAAAACTTATAAGGCTTATTCAGAGTGACATCAGCGACATGGTGGAGTGAGCTCACCTGGGACTCTCTCCCCTCCAAATTACAACCAAAAAGATCAACTGCTTTCCAACCAAAAAAAAAAGATCCCAATAACAGAAATCGTCAGAGACCCACAGCAGCCAAATGACGGAGGGTGGAGAGGCGGGAGCCCCCTTGGAGGAGCTGGAACAGGGTAAGAGAGATCTTCACTTCCTCCCCTAGAGACTGGGATCGCTGCTGCAGGTGAGGGAAGGAGTGGAGTAGGGGCCGCATGACCACGGGATCGTCCACACTCCCACAGACTCATGAAGCGGAAACCCTCTAATGAGTGAAAGCTTTCACATGGGGGGTCCCCCTCCCGGTGGGGCCCCAGGAAACCAGAGAGCAAGAGCTGAACAGAATCCAGGTCTATGTGCGAGAGAAAGTGCCCCTCCTCCTCCAACCCATGCTGCGCCCTGCCATCGGCTGAAGGCAGAGGGCTCAGAACGTGCGGCTCTCGACGCCCATCTAGTGGTGACAGGCTGTAACTGCAAGAAATAATAGCATCATGCGCAAAAACCCCTCCTCCACCATCCAGCAATTTATAAGAGCTCCAGTCCACAAGGAAAACAACAAAAACACAGAAGTATGCCCTGAGGACTTGGAAATAGGTAAGTAAGAGAAAATGAGTTCAGAATAGCTATCATCAAAAAACTCAATGAGGTAAAGGGAAATATAGAGAAACAAGTCAATGACTTCTGGAGCTACTCCACAAAAGAGATTGAAACTATAAAGAAGAATCAATCAGAAATACTAGAGAAGAAAAATACAATGGATCAGATAAGACAGAATACGGATTCCCTGAATGACCGTGTAGATACCATAGAGGAGAAAATTAGCATAATCGAAGATACACAGGCTGAATGGCTCCAGACGGAGGAAGAAAGAGAACTAAGAATTAAACAAACTGAAGAAGATCTCCGAGAAATAGCTGACTCAATGAGAAAATGCTACTTAAGAATAATCAGAATTCCTGAGGGCATGGAAAAGGAAAATGGAACAGAAAGTGTGCTCAAGGAATAATAGAAGAGAACTTCCCAAATCTAGGGATTGAGAGAGAAATGTGTGTGGAGGAAGTTTTCAGATCTCCTAGATTTGTCAACATAAAAAGACCTACTGCAAGGCATATAGTAGTAAAAATGGCAAAAATGAACGACAAAGAAAGCATTCTCAGGGCAGCAAGGCAAAAGAAAATAACCTACACAGGAATGCCTATCAGACTTTCAGCAGATTTCTCTACAGAAATCTTGCAAGCTAGGAGAGATTGTAGTGACATATTCAAAACTTTAAAGGATAAAAATCTTCAGCCAAGAATACCCTATCCAGCAAAAATATCCTTCAGATATGAGGGAGAAATTAAATCTTTTCCAGACAAACAAAAGCTAAGGGAATTCGTAGTCACAAGACCTCCACTACAAGAAATACTCAAGAAAGCTCTCATACCTGAAAAAAGAAAAAAAGGGAGAAAGGGGTCACAAAACACAGAGTAGGGAGACAAATAGATAGAATTGGAATAGGATAGCAAATATTCAACTATAGCATTAGGATAAAGGGAAGTAAATCACCAAAGCAAAGACAATCTTATCACTCTAACCACAAACTCACAACACAGGTTGGAATAAGAGATGAAAATAATAATTTAGGAGGGGAGGAGGAAAGGGACTGAAACAGTCTAGGCTAAGGAAGTAAGAGACCACCAGAAAATGGACTGTTATACACGAAATTCTGAATACAAACTTCAGGGTAGCCACTAAACTAAAGAACAGAACAGAGACACAAAACATAAACCAGGAAAAATCTAAGAAACCCAACATAAGAAATTGCAGAAGTGAATGGGTAGGCTAAAACACACAGGACAAGAAACAAAGGAAACATAGGAAAACCGGAAAATGAGCAACAGAATGACAGCATTAAGCCCTCCGGCATCACTACTCACCTTCAATGTAACCGGATTGAACTCTCCCTCAAAGAGACACAGAGTGACAAAATGGATTAAAGAACAAGATCCAACAATTTTTTGCCTCCACGAAACACACCTGAGTTCCAAGCACAAACATAGGACCAGAGTGAAGGGGTGGAAGACAATACTCCAAGCTAACAGCAAATAAAAGAAAACAGGTGTCGCACTACTTAGACAAAACAGACTTCAAGATAAGGCAGGTAAAGAGAGACATAGAGGGCCAATATATAATGATCAGAGGGACACTTCATCAAGAAGAAATAACGCTTATAAATATCTATGCACCCAACACAGGACCACCAAAGTTCATAAAGCAACTATTAACAAACCTAAAAGAAGATATCAAAAATAACACAATAATAGTAGGGGACCTCAACACCCCACTCACATCAATGGACAGATCATCCAGACAGAAAATCAACAAAGAAACAGTGGAGCTAAACGAAAAGCTAAAACAGGTGGATTTAACAGACATATATAGAACACTCCATCCAAAAACAGCAGAATACACATTCTTCTCAAGCACACATGGAACATTCTCAAGGAGAGACCATACGTTGGGAAACAAGGCAAGCCTCTATAAATTTTAAAAAGTTGAAATAATAACAAGCATCTTCTCTGATCATAATGCTGTAATGCTAGAAATTAATTCCAAGAAAAAAGCTGAGAAAGGCACAAGGATGTGGAGGCTAAATAATATGCTATTGAACAAGCAATGGATCATTGAAGAAATTAAAGAAGAAATAAAAAAATGCCTGGAGACAAATGAAAATGATAACATGCCATAGCAACTCCTATGGGATACAGCAAAAGCTGTATTAAGAGGAAAATTCATCGCAATACAGACACATCTTAACAAACAAGAAAAATCCCAAATAAGCAATCTTAACCTACACCTAACTGAATTAGAGAAAGAAGAACAAACAAAGCCCAAAGTCAGCAGAAGGAGAGAAATAATAAAAATCAGAGCAGAAATAAATGCTATTGAAACAAAAAAGGCAGTAGAAAGGATCAATGAAACAAAGAGCTGGTTCTTTGAGAAGATAAATAAAACTGACAAACCCCTAGCCAGACTTACAAAGAAAAAAAGAGAGAAAGCTCAAATAAACAAAATCAGAAATGAAAGAGGAGAAATAACAACAGACTCCGCAGAAATACAACGGATTATAAGAGAATACTACAAAAAAACGACATGCCAAAAAAACAGATAACCTAGAGGAAATGGATAAATTCTTGGACTCCTACAATCTCCCAAAGCTCACTCGAGAAGAAGCAGACAATTTGAACAGACCAATCACAAGGAAAGAGATCGAAACAGCAATCAAAAGCATCCCAAAGAATAAAACCTCAGGACCAGAGGGCTTTCCTGGGGAATTCTACCAAACTTTCAGAGAGGATTTAATACCTATCCTTTGCAAGCTATTCCAAAATTAGGGAGGATAGAACACTTCCTAACACATTCTACGAGGCCAACATCACGCTGATACCAAAGCCTGACAAGGACAGCATGAAAAAGGAGAAATACAGGCCAATATCGCTGATGAACACAGATGCAAAAATTCTCAACAAAATTTTGGCCACCAGAATTCAGCAATTCATCAAAAGGATCATACATCATGATCAAGTGGGATTCATACCAGGGACACAGGGATGGTTCAACATCTGCAAATCAATCAACGTGATACACCACGTCAACAAACTGAGGAATAAAAACCACATGATCATCTAAATAGATGCAGAGAAAGCATTTGACAAGATCCAACAGCCATTTATGATAAAAACTCTGAACAAAATGAGCATAGAAGGAAACTACCTCAAAATAATAAAGGCCACATATGACAAACCCACAGCCAACATCATACTCAATGGGCAAAAACTGAGCATCATCGCCCTGAAAAGAGGAAGGAGACCAGGATGCCTTCTATCACCACTCTTATTTAACATAGTACTGGAGGTTTTGGCCAGAGCAATTAGGCAAGAGAAAGGAATAAAAGGAATCCAACTGGGAGGGAAGAAGTGAAATTCTCACTGTTTGCAGATGACATGATCTTATATACAGAAAACCCCAAAGAATCCATTGGAAAACTTTTAGAAGTAATCAACAACTACAGCAAATTTGCAGGGTATAAAATCAATTTACATAAATCACTAGCATTTCTATACTCTAATAACAAACTAACAGAAAATGAACTCAAGAACACAATACCATTCACAATTGCAACAAAAAGAAAATACCTCAGGTGAATTTAACTAAGGAAGTGGAAGACCTATACAACGAAAATTACAAGGCTTTTCTGAAAGAAATGGATGAAGACATAAAGAGATGGAAAGACATTCCATGTACATGCATTGGAAGAATAAACATAGTTAAAATGTCCATTCTACTTAAAGCAATCTATAGATTCAACGCTATCCCAATCAGAATCCCAATGACATTCTTTACAGAAATAGAATAAAGAATCCTAAAATTCATATGGGGCAATAAAAGACCCCGAATTGCTAAAGCAAGCCTGAGAAAAAAGAACACAGCTGGAGGCATCACAATCCCTGACTTCAAAACATACTACAAAGCCACAGTAATCAAAACAGCATGGTACTGGTACAAAAACAGGTGCACAGATCAATGGAACAGAATTGAAAGCCCAGAAATAAAACCACACATCTGTGGACAGCTAATCTTCGACAAAGGAGCTGAGGGCATACAATGGAGAAAAGAAAATCTTTTCAATAAATGGTGCTGGGAAAACTGGAAAGCCACAATGTAAAAGAATGAAAATTGACCATTCTTTTTCACCATTCACCAAAATAAACTCAAAATGGATCAAAGTCCTAAAGCTGAGACCTGAAACCATAAGGCTTCTAGAAGAGAACATAGGCAGTACACTCTTTGACATTAGTATTAAAAGGATCTTTTTGGACGCCATGTCTTCTCAGACAAGGGAAACAATAGAAAGAATAAACAAATGGGACTTCATCAGACTAAAGAGCTTCTTCAAGGCAAAGGAAAACAGGATTGAAACAAAAAAACAACACACTAACTGGGAAAAAATATTTGCAAGTCATACATTCGACAAAGGCTTAATCTCCATAATGTATAGAGAACTCACACAACTCAACAACAAAAAAATCAAACAACCCGATCAAAAAATAGGCAGGAGACACGAACAGACATTTCTCCAAAGAAGATATACAGATGGCCAATAGGCACATGGAAAGATGTTCACCATTGCTGTGCATCAGGGAAATGCAAATCAAAACTACACTAAGATATCACCTTACACCCATCAGAATGACAAAAATAACTAAAACAAATAGTAACAAATGTTGGAGAGGTTGTGGAGAAAAAGGAACCCTCATACACTGCTGGTGGGAATGCAAACTGGTGCAGCCACTATGGAAAACAGTATGGAGATTCCTCAAAAAATTAAAAATAGAACTACCATACGACCCAGCTATCCCACTACTGGGTATCTTGAAGCTAGCAATTCCAAAAGTCCTATGCACCCCAATGTTCATTGCAGCATTATTTACAATAGCCAAGACGTGGAAGCAATCTAAGTGCCCATCAACAGATGATTGGATAAAGACGATATGGTATATATATAGACAATGGAATACTACTCAGCCATAAAAAAGAACAAAATCGTCCCATTTGCAACAACATGGATGGACCTTGAGGGAATTATGTTAAGTGAAATAAGCCAGATAGAGAAGGATAATCTCTGTATGACTCCACTCATATGAGGAATTTAAACATGTGGACAAAGAGAACAGATTAGTGGCTACCAGGGGAAAGGTGGGGTGGGGGGTGCTCACAAAGGGTGAAGGGGTGCACCTACAATACGACTGACAGGCAATAATGTACAACTAAAATTTCACAAGGTTATAATCTATCATTAACGCAATAAAAAATTTTAAAAAAAGGCTTATTGATATAATACATGAGGATTAAATTTAAAAATCTCAGCCTAATGACCAGGAGCTTGAGTTTAAATCACTTTGAGAAAAGCAAACAAATCACATTCTATGACCAAAAATCAGTGAGTTGATAATCCAGATCCCATAACCCTAACTAGCCTAAGACAGTAATGTTTCATGTTGTGGTCTGATGAAATTACTACAAGCCCAAAAAGTCATCAAAAGTAAGAATTACTACAACTCTTAGAAGGCATCAAATAAATAAAACTACAGTCTTAGGAAAAAGTATAGGAATAATTAAAAAATGAATTATAACTATCATATTTTATAATAGATTTAAGAGTAAGCATAGGTTTTGAACTAATCCTATTTTAGTACTACTTAAAGAGTTTGAGGTGTTCAAAAGAATTAGCCATTTTAACTAATATACTAATTACCCATTTTAAGCTAATTAACAGCAGTTTAATTTCTGTAAAAAGATTAAGTTGCAATTAATATTTCATGTTTAAGAAAAATCACTTTTTCAAAATTCTTTTTTAAAAATTTGTAAAGCCTGTTCTTAGACCCCTAAATTTCTTTATACCAGTTTATCTACACATTATTCCAAGAGGGAAGTGCCTGCATTTATAGATAGATACAGATCTATATATATATATAGATCTGAATAACAAATATATCCCTAAACCCTAGGAATGTCTTGATTTTGAACAAAAAAGTTATATAACAGAATTCTAATATGCATAAAGACTATGGTTAATCTTAGAGAATTTGCTGTGCTTTATTAAATACCAATAAGCAGGAAGAAGTATTTTAATCCCTTAGTATAACTGGGTAGAACATAATACGTGCACATTAGGATACATAAATACTTACATATTAGAATACTTACATAGGAGAATGTCTTTCTTGAGACAGTGTTGCCTCATGTGAAGCTGAAACAGCAGAAGGGGATCTAGGATACAGTCCGTAACCTTCACTTGGAGTGATTATCTGCCTACCCAGAATCCTTCAAAATGAAGACCATAAAGAGACAATTAAGTACCTTCACCTGGCATACATACAAAATGTAGACATTTCTGAAACAAATCTGATGGCTCTACATAGAGGTCCAGTACACAGTTAGTCTGTTACTGATTAAGAATGATTCTTGAGAAAAAAAGTGAATCCATAGCCTTGTTACAGGTATATCTCTTTTTCATAGAATGGAGATGGAAAAGATAAAGCTATAGCCCCCCAGCCCCACCCACCTGAAAAAACTGAGCAAATGTTTGCAATTTGCCCTTCACCCTCTATAATAATCTTCATTAAATCTGCCAAAATGGGTGAAAGCCAGCTAAATCAGTGAAGACTATGAATTATATTCTTAAGAACAAGAAGCTTTATAAATTTTAAGTATGTAAGGTACACTAATGTGGTTTCTAAGGGAAGCTTCCTAACAGCCTACGTTTGCTTTCAAATATACATAAGAATTTTTTGCAGACAACAGTGTAAATAAATACATTTTCTGAACTTCTTCAAAAGAAAGTCTTCTTGGACAGCTGCAATACACAGATCTTAGCTACTAGTATAGAAATGTTTTACTCGGTTAGGATGACATATTGGTAGTTACAAACACTCTGAGAAACCTCCATCAACTTGAATTTTCTCTCAACTGAGGGTTTATAGCACATGGCCTTATTTACATTCATCAAAATCATGCCCATAACGATTTCAGAACACAAGTTTTTTTGAAATCTACTTTTTAAGTTTTAGTATTAGCTATGAATACAAGTTAACTCTAGGGCTTCAATACCTGAGATGAGGAAAACTACATGTCCACTGTTGGCACTCTTCTTGTAGACTCTTAGTATGTACACTCAACTTCTGCTCATACAAGAGCTCGTCAATGGCTGTGAACATTGCCTGGACTTTTTCAGTGGCATTTTGATCAAGTTCCTAGAAGAAAATATCACCCCAAAATATTTAGGTGAGGTTTAATCTCTGTTAAAAATGGTAAAGCTTGAAAGCAATCAGATTTTGTCTTGTTTTCAATATTTAGTACATTTGAAATACTGCTGAATTTCTGTGAAAGAAAAGTTAAGTTACTGAGTTTTCAGATCTTAGAATATTCAGCTGTCCTCCCTATTCCTATTTAAAGAAAATTTATAGAAATATCTACTTTTAAAAGTAATATTTTCTTCATCATAAAAATACTGTGTTTATTGTAATCATTTTGAAAAATCTGGAATAGTATAAAGGAAAAATAAAAATTACCAATAAATCTACCACTCAATGATTGCTAATTTTAGTATAGTTGCTGGGTTCCAGCATATATTTAGAGCTTATGGTAGATAGTCAATCTTACTTTGTAGTCTGCATTTTTCACTTAACAATTTAGGTTATGTCCTTGCCCTCTGTAATTCTATTCTTTTTTTTAAAGATTGGCACCTGTGCTAACATCTGTTGCCAATTTTCTTTTTCTTCTCCTCAAAGCAGCCCCCCCACCCCAGTACATAGTTGTATATTCTAGTGTGAGTGCCTCTGGTTGTGCTATATGGGACACCGCCTCAACATGGCCTGATGAGCGGTGCCATGTCTGTGCCCAGGATCAGAACAGGCGAGACCCTGGGTCACCGAAGCAGAGCATGCGAACTTAACCGCTCAGCCACGGGGCCGGTCCCTGTAATTTTCTCCTTCAGCAGCAGCCAAAGGGATGGCTATAAAATCTGAATATGATCACATTATCATGTTATCTGATTCTTTGCTTACTCTCTACTTCATCTGAATTTATGCCCCCTTTTACATTCCAGTGGAAGAAAAGTTATACCTTCTTTTAAAAGCATAAGATGAGAAATACGTATTTTTCACTCTAAGAATGAAAGTCAGCCTCTACCCAATAAAAAAAAGGGCTTCCTAGGTAGATATGAAGGTTAACTTTAAAGACTCAATGCAAATATATTTTAAACATTTATTACTGTTTTCAAGCTCCTGGGGGGTGAGATGGGACTTTCCTAGTCTCAGTGAAATTTGTTATTCTTTTCTATTAAATATTTATCTACTTAAATTCTTTCTCAGCCTTCTTTTGTTGGTATTTGCCTGTTATAACTTTTCCCATCCTTTTGTTTTCAACATTTGGGGGTGATTCCATTTTTGACATGGTGGTTGTTGTTGTTGTTGTTGTTGCTGTTGTTTCTGGTGAGGAAGATTAGCCCTGAGCTAACATATGTGCCAATCTTTCTCCACTTTATATGTGGGTTGCTGCCACAGCATGGCTGACAAGTTGTGCAGGTCTGTGCCCTGGATCCAAACCTGTGAATCCAGGCCACCAAAGCAAAGCGTGCTGAACTTAACCACTACACCATGGGGCCCCTTGACATGTTTCTTTAAATAGCATGTAGCTGGATTTTTAAAATCCAATTTCAGAGTCTCTTTTATAGGTAAATTTTATACTCTTATAATTATTGTAATGTGCAATATTTGGACTTATTTCTACCATTTATTTTATGTTTTCTATTTAAACTTTTTCTTGTGTTTTTTATTCTCGCTTCTTCTGTTACAGTGAGTTTTCCTTATTCCCCCTATCAATTTGGAAGTTATTCATTATGTTTATATTCTATTAGTAGTTATACGTAAAATTTTGGCATCCATACTCTGTTTTTGTAATGAAGTCTACAGTTTTTCAGGATTTCTGTCCTCCACTAAAAGAAAGCAAGAACTTTGACCATTTCACAATATATATATACATATATATATTAAATCATTACATTGTACACCTAAAACTAATACAATGTTATGTGTCAATTATATCTCAATTTAAAAAAAGAAAAAAGAAAAGGAGAACAGATATAAGACACAATGGAAGGATAGAATTCACAGAACTTGATGACTGATTTGATAAGAGAGATAGTTATGAAGATGGTGAATCTGAGCCTTCTAGTCTGGGTGACAGAAAGGATGATGCTAGTAATAAAAGTGAACATTCATCAAACAAAATATTCTTAGCTGAGAAGATCTCAAAGATCTTTATACTAAGTAACCAATCTCTATCATATCTTTTTTTGTTTAACTTTCTATTTTCACCTAGTTTTAGACTTAGTATCATATATTTTTAAAGCAGTAAACACTTAGGACTTCTCAGGAAACTCTCTTACCAGTGTTTTTCAAGCTTTAGGATAGTGTGGGTCATGAAATGAATTTAAATTGTTATTAGAAAATACCAAAAAGCAGAACAGAACGTAAAATATCATAGTGATCACTCATATAAAGACTATTACTTTGTGGAACTTTGTCTTCTGTTTTATGTAAACATACTCGGTCACAATGTCAACATGTCAGTTTGAGTTGTAGTTTAAAAAGTTGGAAAGTCAGTGATCTAGACAGTGCCCAACAAGTCATCTTTCTAGTCTAAACCCTCCCTCCTCCAGTTTACAGGATTAGAGTAACGACATGAACAAAAAGGGATGGAGGGGCTTGAGGCATCTTTTATCAAGTTGACAATGAACAACAATTATGTAAAACAAAATTCTTAAAAAAGGACTTTAGGGGCCAGCCCCATGGCCGAGTGGTTAAGTTCGCGCGCTCCGCTTCAGTGGCCCAGGGTTTCACTGGTTGGGATCCTGGGTGCGGACATGGCACCACTCATCAGGCCACGCTGAGGCGGCATCCTACATGCTGCAACTACTAGGACCCACAGTTGAAATATACAACTATGTACTGGGGGGATTTGGGGAGAAAAAGCAGAAAAAGAAAAAAAGATTGGCAACAGTTGTTAGCTCAGGTGCCAATCTTTAAAAACAAAACAAGACTTTAATATGCTTTAATTTTCCTCTAAGCATCTTCCATATTATTTTGAATTTTATTATGTGTTGTTTTTAACACAAAATGTTATTATTTGTTTTAGTTATTACTTAGATTTACCCATATGCTTTGTCAATGACCTTGCTCTCTGTTGCTTCTTGTATCCCATCCTCTCTTCTGGCTTTATTTTTCTTCTTGCTGTAGTCTGTCCTTTAATAGTTCTTTCAGTGAGTATATATGGATGGGAAACTATTGTTCTATAGATGTTCAAAATGTCTTTATTTTGCCTCACTATTAAATGATAGTATATCTTGTATATATCATTTATCATATGTATCACATATATTATAATATATAATGTATCTCATTTTTTCCTTAGTAGTTGGAAGATATAATATCATTATCATCTGGTATTTATTGTTAATTGTTAGCAATCTGTTATAAGTCTGATTTTTACTCCATTATACATAGTCTGTCTTTTTGAATAGCTTTAATATTTTTTTTTTTTTTGATTTTCAGCAGTTTCAGTTTCTCTGGAATATTTCTGGGAGGTTTTTTTGTTGTTGTTGTTGTTTTGCAGGGAAAGATTTGCCCTGAGCTAATATTTGTTGCCAATCTTCATCTTTTTTTCTTTCCTCCCCAAAGCCCCAGTGCATGATTGTGAATCCTTCTAGTTCTTCCATGGGAGCTACCACCACAGCATGGCAACTGACAGATGGGTGGTGTGGTTCCATGACCAGGAAATGAACCCAGGCCACTGAAGTGGTGAGACCAATGAACATTAACCACTAGGCAATCAGGGCTGGCTGTGGATTTTTTCGTTTTTTTAAAATTTTGTCCCTCACTTGATATATTTTTTTCAACATAAAGACTGTTGTCTTTCTTCAATCCTTAAAACAAAAAATCAGTGATTATTTAAATATTGCCTCTTTTCCATTCTTTCTTTCAAAAACTTCTGTTAGATATATATTGCAGCATCTTAATCCATCTTCTATGTCTCCTAACTACTCTTCAAATTCTCAATGTCTTTAGCTCTCTAGTTCTAGGTGATTTTCTTAGTTCTATCATTCAATTCACTACTATTCTGTTTCACTGGGTCCAGTTTACCGTATCTATTGAGATATTTCAAATGCTATTATTCATTTCCAAGATTAAAAAATTTTTTTTGATTCTTCTCCCCAAAGCCCCCCAGTACATAGTTGTATATTCTAGTTGTAGGTCCTCTTGGTTGTGGCATGTGGGATGCCACCTCAGCATGGCTTGATGAGCAGCACCATGTCTGTGCCCAGGATCCAAACCAGCGAAACCCTGGGCCACCAAAGCGGAGCACGCGAACCCACCCACTCAGCCACAGGGCCAGCCCCTTTTTCCAAGATTTTAAACCAGCTCTTCATATCTATCTGTTTTTAAATTAAATTCTCTGCGCGCTTTGTTTTAAAACCTCCAATAATTTTAATGGATGCTATCTTGTCCCTTAACTCTTGGAGTATTTAAAAAGTTTAATAAGCCTTATCAAGGAATAATTTACGTATAATGACATTTTAACTATATACAGTACAATGAGATTTGACAAACATATTCACCCAAGTAACCACCATTCATTTCCAAATATAGAAAATTTCTATCACCCCAGAATGTTCCCTCATACCCCTTTGCAATTGAAGTCTCCCATTCCCCATGCCAGGAAACCAGTGACCTGATTTCTATCACTATAAATTAGTTTTGTCTGCTCTAAAACTTCAAATAAATAGGATCATGCAGGATGTACTTTTTTGTGTCTAGCTTTCTTCACTCAGCAGAATGTATCTAAGGCTCACCCATGCTATTGCATTTGCAGTATTCATTACATTCTATTGCTGAAAAGTATTTCAAGAATATGCCACAATTTTTTTTATCTATTCTCCTGTTAAGGGACATTTGCATTCTTTAAAATTTTGTTATCATGAATAAATCTAATATGAACATTCATGTATGAGTCTTTTTCTGGACATATATTTTTATTTCTCTCGGATAAATACCTAGCAGTAGCATTGCTGGATCTTATAATGAGTGTATGTTTAATGTTAAAAAAATTTACTAAACTATCTTGCAGAGTAGATATACAATCTAGCACTCCCAACAGAAATGTGTGAGCATTAAATTTGCTCCACCTCCTGGGCGATACTAGGTATTGTCAGTCTTTTTAGTTTTAGCAATTTTAGTGAGGGTAAAGTGGTATATCATGACAGTTTTAAATTTGCATTTCCCTGATGATTAACCCTACTGAGCATCTTTCTATATGCTACTTGGCCATTCATATATCTTCTTTCACAGAATGTCCAAGTCTTTTGCCCATTTTTTCAACTTGTCTGTCTTCTTAATATGAAGTTTTAAGTTTTGGATAAAAGTCCTTTGTCAGGTATATTGATAGGCATATCTTGTTTTGTTTTGCTTTACAGATACTGCATTTTTACAAATGGAAAGTTTGTGGCAACCCTGCATAGAGCAAGTCTATCAGCGCCATTTTTCCAACAGCATTTGCTCACTTCATGTCTCTGTGTCACATTTTGGTAATTCTCTCAATATCTCAAACTTTTTCATTATTATTAGATTTGTTATAGCGATCTGTGATCAGTGATCTTTGATGTTACTATTGTAATTGTTTTGGGGAACCAGGAACTGCACCCATATAATATGGTGAACTTAATCCATAAATGTGTGTTCTGACTGCTCCACTGACCGGCTGTTCCATCTCTCCATCTCCGTGGGTCTCCCTATTCCCTGAGACACAATATTGAAATTAGGCCAATTAACAACCCTACAATGGCCTCTAAGTGTTCAAGTGAAAGGAAGAATCACACATCTCTCACTTTAAATCAAAAGCTAGAAATGATTAAGCTCAGTGAGGAAGGCATACTGAAAGCCAAGATAGGCCAAAAGTTAGGCCTCTTAAGCCAAACAATTACAAGTTGTGAATGCAAAGGAAAAATTCTTGAAGGAAACTATAAGTACTACTCCAGTGAACACACAAATGATAAGAAAGTGAAACAGCCTTATTGCTCATATGAAGAAAATTTTAGTGGCCTGGATAGAAGATCAAACCAGCCACAACATTCCCTGAAGCCAAAGCCTAATCCAGGGCAAGACCCTAACTCTTTTCAACTCTGTGAAGGTTGAGAGAAGTGAGGAAGCTTCAGAAGAAAAGTTTGAAGCTAGCAGAGGTTGGTCCATGAGGTTTAAGCAAAGAAGCCATCTTCATAACATAAAAGTGCAAGGTGAAGCAGCAAGTTATCCAGAAGATCTAGCTAAGATAATGACGGTGGCTACACTAAACAACAGATTTTCAATGTAGATGAAACAACCTTCTCTTGGAAGAAGATGCCATATAGGACTTTCATAGCTAGAGAGAAGTCAATTTCTGGCTTCAAAGCTTCAAAGGACAGACTGATTCTCTTGTTAGGGGCTAATGCAGCTGATGACTTTCAGTTGAAGCCAATGCTCATTTACCATTATGAAAATCCTATGGCCCTTAAGAAATATGCTAAATCTACTCTGCCTGTGCTTTATAAATGGAACAACAAAGGCTGTATGACAGCACATCTGTTTACAACATGGTTTACTGAATATTTTAAGACCTAATGCTCAGCAAAAAGCATTCCTTTCAAAATATTACTGCTCATTGACAGTGCACCTGGTCACTCAAGAGCTCTGATGGAGATACATGAGATTAATGCTGTTTTGATGCCAGCTAACACAACATCCATACTGCAGCCCACAGATCAAGGGGATATTTTAACTTTCAAGTCTTATTATTTAAGAAATACATTTCATAAGGTTATAGTGCTATAGATAGTGCTTCCTCTGATGGATCTGGTCAAAGTCAGTTGAAAACCGTCTGAAAAAGATTCACCATTCTAGATGCCATTAAGAATATTTGTGATTCATGGGAAGAGGTAAAAATATCAACATTAACAACAGTTTGGATGAAACTGATTCCAAGTCTTATGGATGACTGAGGGGTTCAAGACTTCAGTGGATAAAGTAACTACAGATGTGGTGGAAACAGCAAGAGAACTAGAATTAGAAGTGGAGCCTGAAGATGTAACTGAATTGCTGCAACCTCATGATAAAACTTTAACAGATGAGGAGTTGCTTCTTAAGGATGAGCAAAGAAAGTGGTTTCTTGAGATGGAAACTATTCCTCGTGAAGATGCTGTGAAGATCATTGAAATGACAACACAGGATTTAGAATATTACATAAAATTAGTTAATAAAGCAGTAGCAGGGTTTGAGAGGATTGACTCCAACTTTAAAAGAAGTTCTACTACGGGTAAAATGCTATCAAACAGCATCATACGCTACAGAGAAATTGCTAGTGAGAGGAAGAGTCAGTTGACGGGGCAAACTTCATTGTTATCTTAAGAAATTGCCACAGCCACCCTTCAGCAATTACCAACCTTTAGCAACCACCACCTGAGTAGCCAGCAGCCATCAACAACCAGGTAAGACCCTCCACCAGCAAAAAGATTACAAAGGCTCAGATGATGGTTAGCATTTTTTAGCAATAAAGTATTTTTTAATTAAGGTACGTACATCATTTTTTAGACATAATGCTATTGCACACTTAATAGACTACAATATAATATAAACATAATTTTTGCATGCACAGGGAAACCAAAACATTTGTGTGACTCGCTTTATTGCAATATTCATTTTATTGCAGTGGTCTGGAACTAAACCCACAATATCTCCAAGGTATGCCTATACAAAAGAAATTCCAAGTGGTTTAAAGACCTAAATGTGAAAATTGTGAAAGTTATAAAAGCTACATACCAGGAAAAGATACTTGCAATACATTTAACAAAGGATAAGTGTATCATGATTAATTGCATTTAGTTACTACTAACAAAAACAGTAACAGTGGCTTAAACAAGATAAAAGTTAATTTTTTTCTCATTAAAATTAGTCTAGGGTTAGGCATTAACAAGCTGATATGGTGGCTCCATGGATATCAAGGACTCAGTTTTTTCTATCATTTGCATCCTCAGCGATGCTTCATAGTACAAGATGGCTGCTGTACCTTCAGTCATAGTTCCGTGTTCCAGGCAGGAATTCGGAGAAAGGAGGTTAAAAAAAAAAAAAAGCATTCCAGAAAGCCCTATCTCCTGACTTTTGTGTGTAACTCATTAGCTACCCCTACTTGTAACAGAGGCTGGGAAATAAATTTTCAACTGGGTGCAATACCCAAAGTTCTGTAGTTCTTGAAGGAGAATAGATATAATATACATATATAACAGTCTCTGTTATAAGTATCTAGAACAGGGGTCAGAAAACTATGGCCAGTGGGACAAATGTGACCCACAGCCTGTTTTGTAAATAAAGTTTTATTGGAACACAGTCACACCCATTTATTTACACATTGTCTATAGCTGCCTTCTTACTACAGTGACAGAGTTAAGGGTCCTGACAGAGGCTGCCAAGCCTAAAATATTTACTATCTAGTCCTTTACAGACAAAGTACACCTACTCCTAATCTAAAAGAACTCCTACTAATTAGTATGAAAATGATAAATTAAAAAATATGAAATATAAACAGGCAATTCACAGACTACAAATATGTGCGACATCATGTATGAACTCTCCAAACATAATTCTGAGCAAAAGAAGCCAGATACAAAGAATACATATTGTATGATTGCATTTATATGAAGAACAAGAACAGGCAAAACTGGTGATAGAGGTCAGAATAATGGTTATCTTCGGGGTTGGCAGACAGCATCTAGGAACCTTGTGGGGTGCTGATTGTCTATGTCTTGATCTGGATACTGTTTTCATACACATACACACACATACATGCACACACACAATACGTTAGTTACGCAGTTTTCTGTAAGTTGTACAGCTTTTTTTTCTAGCCACCCCCGAGATTGCATCAGGTATCTTTTTTTAAATCTAAAGGTCTGGCAAAGATTTAAAAGTTAGACAATTCACCATTTTGGTCAAGAGTGTTGGAAAACAGGCTCTTCCATGTTCCTGGTGAGACAACAGATTGGAATAACTTTTACAGAGGTCAATTTGGCAACAACTTTCAAAATTACAAAAGCACATATCTTTTGACCAGCAATTCCACCTCTAGAAATTTATCCTCAGATATATTCACATTTATATAAAATAATATATACGCAGGGTTATAAATGACACTTTTTTTGTAATAGCAATGGCTATGCAGCCATTAAAGAACAAAGAAGTCTTTTATAATGTTGATAGTCTTCAAAATATATTGTTAAGTGGAAAAACAAATGGCACTGAACAGAGTATAAAATGAGAAACTTTATGTAAAAATAAAAATAATTTAAATGTACAAAGTTAGTAAAGGAATCAATTAAATTTGTCAATAAAGAATTCCTATCTGGTTACTTATTGAAAAAGCTTTAGTGTTTTGCCATTTAAACTGATACTTGCTATTCAATTGGCAAATGGTCATTATCAAGTTTCAAGGGTTTCCTTCTATCTTACTGAGAATTTTTATAAAGTATGATTTGAATTTTATCAAATATCTTTTCAGCATCTATTGGTTTGATCATATTTTTTCCTTTAATTCACTGATGTTAAACATATTAATACATTTGCAGATATCCATCTTCGTACTCCTAGAAGATACCTTACTTGCTTATTGAAAAAAAAATCAAACCATATAAAACTAAAATAGAACAGAATTGGGGTAGCTATAAAATTTTTAAATAATAGAATAAAAAAGGAAAGTCTTTCTTCACATCATTATATTAACTTTGAATTTTAAAATATTACTTTAAAATAAATAAACCTAAGAATATAAACTCCAGAATGATTATGAATAAAAAATATATTCATCAAAGCAGTAGGCCATTAATTAAATTGGGGGGAAAAGTGTATTCCTATATACCAGTGACAGCTCAAAAACACTAAGACTGTTCACAAGTAAGTAAAATGAACAATTAAATGCTAAATTCAATTTTAATATGAATTGTAACTTACAACAAGAGATTTACTCAAAGTAAATAATAAAATGATAAAGAAGACTAAAGGAATATCTATATAAAAGAAATATATTTCTAGCTAGAATACTAAGTTCAGTTAAGATGACAAATGATTGAAATGTGTATAGAAAGTACTTAGCACAGTGCCTGGCATCTACAAATATTCAATAAATTTTAGTTCTTTCTACACCTTCCCTAATTTAATATAAAGTTATAATGCACTATCAATTAAATCCCTGATGAATACTTTATAAAATTTGATACAAGTGAAAATAAAATTTATCTGAAAGAGTAAAGAGGACACAAACTGGTAGATTTGCCCTAAATATTTTCAAAATATCATGAAAACCATATGATATAAGTCAAATATAGAAAAATGGTTCAAACAAAATAGGTTCAACAGCGTAAGAACTTAATTCATACCTCACACCATATATTATTAAAAAGTCTGGTGAGTTAAAAAGCTTAAACTTGCAAAATTCTATTAAAAAGCTCTGAAGAAAAATATTATTCCATTTTTCTAAAGATAGAATCCTGACTAGTAAAGAAATGAAGGTCAACAGTGATATAATTGTATTTTAATATTAAAAAAAATGTTACAAAATAAATACCAAAAGGAAAGCAAGGGAATGGGAAATATTTGTATGACATTCCTAACTTATAAAGAGATACTAATTACAATATAGAGACAAATGATGGAAATATACAGTCAGTACACTAAAACCTCACAATCAGCCATCAAATTAACTCATTCATCCCCTTAGGATAAAATTTAAATTCTTTACCATGGCCTACAATGCCTTATGTGATCTAGTCCTGCCTACCTCTCCAATCTCATTTGTGCTTTTCTCCCCTAGTATACCATCCTCCAACTATCTTGACCTTTTTTTAGTTCTAAGAACACACCAAACACTTTCCTTTGGACACATAAAGCTCTTTTCCTCCTTAGGGCTTTGCGTATGCTGCCACTTACCTGTCTGGAAAGCTCTTTTCCTCACTCTTCATGTAGTTAACTCTTCAATCTTCAAGTCTCAGATCTACCCTACCTGATAACCCTATCTAAAGTGAATTCCCCTTATAATGTTCTATTTCAGCACTTTGTCATCTTCCTTAGAGCACTTACTGCCTTTTGTAGTTATTTTGTTTATTTGCTTTTGTCAGTCTCCCTCATTAGACTATTGAATCATGTAAGTTGCACTCACTTCATATGCCCCAGTACAGTATCTGACAACAAATGTGTTCAATAAATATTTTTGAATGAATGAAGGAAAACTGAAAACCCAAGTATCAGATAATAAGGGAAAGCTCTATTTATGATATATTAAAACCAGGAAATATAACTACATATAACTATTCAAGTTGACAGGTATGGAAGTAGTAAAAGAAAATGTCTGTATGAAATAATAGAGAATGAAAAAGCAGACCACAAAATAGGATGCACATATTTCGCACAACAATGTAAGGAAGGTACACATACATCCAAATTAAAATGACTGGAAAATAACTAATGGTGCTAATAATAGGTTTTAACAATTAGCAGGTTTTTGTTAAAAAAGCAGGTTGCTAACAACAACATTATATAAAGTGAGTATTGTGGAAAAGTGCTCACAAAATAACATTCAATGAAAAAATTGAGCATAATATTGTATGTACACCATGATTATAGCTAGACCAAATTAAATACACATTGAAAGAGCACACAGAAAAACACCTATTGCACCAAGGCAATAAATAAGCATAAAATTTCTTTTAAAGTTGCTAGTCTTTTAAAAATAATATTTTATAATGGGAGATAGCCATAAATAAGTGAATAAATGAATGAATGAATAAATAAATAAATCTCATTATCTCAACAGCCAATTAATAACGACTGACTAACATTTTGGGTAAATATCTTTAGTCATTTTTTCCTACTATATATAAGCACAAAAGTTTGTAAAATAAAATTAGAACCACACTATACATATTATTTTTAACCTGCATTTTTTCATTTAACAATATATCATAAACATTCTTGCAGGCTATAAACTTAATAATAAACTTTCAAAAACTTTTTGGGGGCCGGCCCTGTCACCAAGTGGTTAAGTTTGCGCACTCCACTTCGGTGGCCCAGGGTTTCGCTGGTTTGGATCCCGGGCATGGACCTAGTACCACTCGGCAAGCCATGCTGAGGTGGTGTCCCACATAGCAGAGCCAGAAGGACTTAGAATTGGAATATACAACTATGTACTGGGCGGGGGGGGGGGGGGGGGGGGGTGGAGAAGAGAAAAAAAAGGAAGACTGGTAACAGATGTTAGCTCAGGTGCCAATCTTTAAAAAAAAAAATTTAAACAACGAGGTAACATTAGTGGTGGAGAGACACATCAGTGGACTAAGCATAGCAAAAGGAGTAGATTCAAGGGCTAGGTCCATACTAACTTGCAACTGTTTAAGTCAAACACCAAGCATCTCTAAGGATCAACTACTGTATCCATAAAACAAAGCAAATAGTGAAAGAGGGTGAAGACTGATGCTTCTTTACAATTATTATAAAGTGTGGTAAATTTAAGTATTAAAATGTAAGGAGTGTAGGAGAATGAAGGAATGAAATATACTGACAAAACTGACAAACCCTAACTCCCAAAATAGTCTCCCAACCATTTCATCAGACTGATAACATACAACTCACACCATATCCCCAGGAGAAGTCCGAGCTGCCTTCAGTAGAGATCCCTGTGCCTGTATAACTTGGAAAAGCAGACCTTGAATTCCCAGTGTCAGCAGATGTAAAAGGTGATTCTAGTGTGATGTCGGACTCACTAAATGCACAATTTGGAAGGAAGAAAGAAAACAGAAAAATTCTTATATTTCTTCAAGTTTCTGCAGCATTAATTACTCAGTAATTTATTAGGTGATAAGTAAGTGCACAAATATATCCACAGAGGCAAAAATAAATGAAGAACTTGAAGTCTGAGCATGAAAGAAAAATCCTACCTAATTCCTATAGAATTGATGTTAGCCATTCTAAATAATTCTAGTCATAATTTACAATGAATACTTTAACATTCCACTTATAGCATCTACCCTTGACAACTAAAGACACTTGAGAAATATTAATAGCAGTATCTGAACTTCTAGGGCCCTTTTACAGTTTACCAAGCACTTTTACAGATAGTAATCCTATTTTATCCTCCCAATGACCTGGTAATGTAGAACTCAATTAACCTCATCTCAAAGACAAAGAATCTGAGATTTAGTACTAGGTTTTATGACTATGGTTTTTCTAGGATACCACATTGCTTCTCAGAACCCTCTGTGCAGCTATAGTCTCCTCTGTTCTATTTCTTAAAATAGTAAGTACAGCTAATATTTACTCAGCATTGACTACATGCCAAGCATTGTGCCATGTTTTACATACTTTATCTTATTTATATTCACCAATCCTTGAAGAGATACTATTATCAGATAAGTAACTTCCCCAGTGTTACTCAGCTAATAAGTGGCAAAACCAGGATTAAAAATCAGATCTGTCGGACTCCTCCTGAGTCTATGCTTTTAACTACTTCATAATACTACTTTTCAAAGGTTTTAAAAAGAAGTATGATGTTGTTTCCATTAGCTGTTCCAGAATGAAAGTTGAATGGTACTGAAAACATGATAAAAATTCTTGCTTTGTTTCATTAGCACATGACTTGATACCAATCCTAAACCAAAAAATAAAACTTGCTGTTATCAGATATAATAAGCAAACAAGTACAATTTGTGTTATTACCTTTGGGAACATGTGTCTTTTCCATGGCTGTCATTGGTAGAGGAAACTTCATCCAGCTGCTCTGGAAGGGGATGATGATTAAGAGCATATTTCGTTATTCCTTTCCTGTGAAAGATAAAAACAAAATTATATTTCCTGTAAAGAAAAAATATATACTTTTCAGTAATTTGATGTACAAGTTAGTCACCTACTAATTACTGCTCTGGAATTGCACTGTCCAATATGGTAGCCACCAGCCACTAGCAGTTAAAATGAGGTTGGTTGGAAATGAGATTCACTTTAAGCGAAAAACACACAATTTCGAGGTCTCAGTACAAGAATGTACAATATATCATTATTTTACCTTGATTACATGTTAAAATATTTTACATATACTGGGTTAAACAAAATATATTCTTAAAATTAATTTCTCTGCAAGTTGAAATATAAGTTATAACAAGACACCTATTAGAATAGCTAAAATAAAATAGAGTAAAAACACTAAATGCAGGTGAGGATGTGGAGAAACTGGATGTCTCATACACTGCTGGTGGGAATGTAAACCAGTACAGCCACTCTGGAACAGCGTCATGTTTTCTTATAAAACTAAACACATGCATTTACCATAAGATCTAGCTGTTGCACTCTTGGGCACTCATCCCAGGGAAATGAAACTTCTGTTCACACAAAAATCTATACTCACATGTTCACAGCAGCTTTGTTTATAATTGGAAAAAACTGGAAATAACTGAAATGTCCTTTGATGGGTGAATGGTTAAAATCTGCTAATATCCACACAACGAAATATGGTTCAGCAGTGAAAAGAGTGTACTATTGATACATGCAACATCTTGGATGGATTTCAAGGGCATCATGGTTAGTAAAAAAAGCTAATCTCAAAAGGTTACATACTATATGATTCTATTTATATAACATTCACAAATGACAAAACTATAGAGGTGGAGAAAAGATTAGTGGTTACCAAGGGATGGACAAAGGAGTGAGTGGATGTGAGGGTTACACAGGGACGTTCCTTGGTAGTGATGAAACAGCTCTCTATCTTGATTGTACTGGTGGTTACACAAACCTATAAAGGAGACCAAATTGCATAGAACTATGTACACACATCCACACACAAAGGAGTGGATACGAATACTGGTGAAAACTGAATGAGGTTTATAGTCTAATTAACAGTATTGTACCATTTGTTTTTTGGCTTTGAAATTATACTTTAGCTACGTAAGTTGTCATCATTGGAGGAAGCTGGGCGAAGGGTTCATGGGACTCTATGTACTATTTTTGTAACTTCCTGTGAGCCTATAATTATTTCAAAATAAAAAGGTAAAAAAAATAATTTCACCTGTTTCTATTTTTTTTTTTAAGATAGAGTAAGAGAGTGTGTTTCTTTTTTTCTTTGCAGGGAAAGATTCACCCTAACATCTGTTGCCAATCTCTTTTTTTTTCCTTCCCCAAAGCCCCAGTGCATGGTTGTATACCCTAGTCATAAGTCCTTCTAGTTCTTCTATGTGAGCTGCCACCACAGCATGGCCACTGACAGATGGGTGGTGTGGTTCCATGCTCAGAACCGAACCCAGGCTGCCAAAGTGGAGCATGCTGAACTTTAACTATTAGGCCATCAGGGATAACTCTCTCTACTATTTACTTAATGTGACTACTTGAAAATTTAAAATTACATATGTGGCTTGTATTATATTTCTATTGGACAGTGCTGCTCTAGAGAGTTCAACATGTGCACTAGAATAAACTATGGGGTCAATTATTATATATTCTAATCCTAATCATCTACATCTACATTTCTTTCCCCACAAAATTCTGTAGTCAAATAAATTTTGGAAACTTGACAGGTTAAACAAAGTTACACAGGTTTCTTTACAAGAGGTCTTCCCAGCTCCTTTAATATGCAAATGCATATTATAAATCTCTAATACTCTTATTTCACAGGAAAAGAAAGTGAGGCATAGACGGATTACTTAAGCAGGTTACTTAAGGTCATATGGCTTAGTAGGTAATGGAGCCAGGATTCAAATTCAAGTAGTCTGGCTCCGAGGCCTCTCAGAGCAAACGGGTAGTTTGAGATTTTAGTGAATTATATCATTTTGTACATCAAGATAAAGCTAAGGGCCTTTAAAGGGGAGCTTGTACTTTAAATTATTTCTCAATGGTGGGGATGGATTTGTGCAGTTATTTGTACCTCTCTCATTCAATGATCCTATAACCAAAAGCTTGTCTTCGAGACAGTAGTGGAAATCAGAAATGCAGATTCCAGCTACAAAGTAGAAACTTAAGACAGATTTAGTCTGTCAGAGAAATCTGATCATGAAGTGATAATTAGATAACACCAAAGAAATATTAAATTTGATCACAGCATTGTGGCTACATAAGAAAATGTCTATAATTTTTAGAGATGCCTAATGAAGTATATAGGGGTGAAATGATAGTGTCTGGGATTTTGCTTCCTTATTTCACAGATGACAGACAAAGAGGCTGAAAAAAGATAAAGACAATAGATGAAGCAAATATATTAAAATTTTGACAACTGTTGAATATGAGTGATGAGTGGTTCAGTATATTATTCACTGCACATTTATGTTTGAAATTTATCATTAAAAAATGTTAAGCTGTATGTTGAAAATCACTGTTTCCCAAACTTTTTTCAATGTCTATACTTTGAAACTATTAGGGAGAAAACTAAAGCTATTTCTTCAAAACAAATTATCATTATAACACCTAAAGTAAAAATTGCTTTTAATTAACTGTCATTAAGATGCATATAATCTTCATTATCTTCATTATTCACATCATCCTGACTCATCTAGAGAATCACCTTTTGGGAGAGTTATCTTTAGGGAGTATTAAATCAACAATAGAGAACAAGGAACATAACTATACTGGGTCAATAATTCCGGCCCAATTAGTTCCTATTAAGAATTTTTTCCCATGAAATATATATTTTTTAATTTTCAGAATGGTCAGAATTAATTATAAAAGCAGATTTTTAGTTAAGCCCTGTGCACTTTGTTGGTAAATGAGTTTCTTCTTCCTAGTTCCTAAAAAGCTTATTATCTGAATGGCTACTGTGTAGATATCCTATTACTTACTAGATAATAAGCTTCTAAAAGGCAAGGAGAGACCATAGACTGATTTTCTTTGTATGGCTATTGTACCAAGTAAAGGTGGAAAGGGAAAAGGAAATGACCGTTTACTGAGGATGTACTTTGTGTCAAGCCCTGTGCTACTGCTTTAGATATGCTTCTAAATAAGTCTTATTTCTATATTACAGAAACAAAGCCTCAAAGATTCAGTAATTTGCCTAAATGTCACGTGGCTAGAAAAAAGTCTAGCCAGAAACCCAACCGTGACTAAAACTACCATGCTTCTTATAACCAGTTAATATTTAATTAACAAACGTATGGTTACTAAAATTACAAAGCTCAAGGGAGAAAAAAATGATGGGTATTTGGGATTAAAAAGTCCAAGCTCAAAAACATATTAGTTATATAATCTTAAAATGTGTAACCTTTCTGATACTTCATTTTCTGAAAAACTGAAGATAATCATACCCATCTTACAGAGTTGTTACAAGGATCAAGATGTGTAAGTCTTTTTGAAAGTGTAAAGTATTAATAAACATACATTATTATAATTATTACATTACTATAATTTAAATATTACATTATTATAATTGTGTAATTATAATTATATATTACAAATATATTATATTATTAATAAACATACATAATTGCTAAATTACAACACCTCACTAGGGTAAGAGGTGCGTCTTTAAGCCATCTCTCTAAAGATTCTAAAATCTCAAAAGCAAAACTTATCCTTAATGATTCTGATGCTTAATTACAGAGGTGGGGAGGCAGTAGTGCAAAGGTTATGACCACAGGCTTCAGAAATCAGATAGACATCAGGTTTGTACTTCAGCTCCACCACTTTCTGACCGTGTAATCTATGGTATGCTACAACCTTTAAACCTGGGATCTCTATCTGTAGAATGTGCAAAATAACAGTCCCTATCTGGTATCCTTGTCAACACGATTAAGTGGGCTAACGCTTGTAAGCAGCTTTGCACGGTGCCTGGCACTAGGTCTATTCAACTTGACGACAGCACTTAGTCAGCTATTAATACCTTCTGGAGTCTTCAATAGCCTTCGACAATGGGGCATGAAGCACTGGGGAAACTATAAATGCCCGAGAAGACCCAGTCCCTCCGTTCAGGAAGTGGAGCCCAACAGGGCCAAGTCCTGGGATAACAAGGTGACATGCCCTCAGCTAGAGATGGAGATAGAGGCGGCAGCGTCCAGCAAGGCTGGAAGGAGTGAATTCTGAAGAAAATTTTCTTTCCCCTGCCCTGGGAAAGGAAAAGAGCGAGGGACTGGTCAGAGTGGGTCCCTAGAGCGCCTGTGGTCCGCCTTGGCCTCCCCCGGCCCCAGCTGGGGTTGCTGAGCAGTCCACTCACAGCTCCAAACTCTGTGGCACCGCCTTCCGAGTGTATCTGGAGACCATCCTCCGCTTCCTCCTTAGCCGTGGCTGGGGCGGGCACGCCAGGGTGGGGGCCACCGGGCCTGGCCCTCCCGCAGGCTCCGGCCCGGCCCCCTCCCGCCACCTTCCGGCCCCGCCACGCCCCGTCGCCTAAACTCCGAATCGCCACCCTACCCAAGCGTCCCCCACCTCTCCAGTCCTCCGCCCTCCCTGCTTCCCCGCGGGAGCGGAAGTGACGAAGGCACTGGGGCATCCACCTAAAGCTCCCGCCGACGCTCAGCGGTGGTGACGCTGGGCGTTCCGGGGCAGAGCAGTTTTCTGGCTTTCAGAACCTCCGCTGGCCTCGGGTCCCAGAGAGGCTTCCGGACCAAGCGTGGGCCAGGCTTTGGAGGCTGCCGGCAGCTCCTGACCAGCTCACGCGGTGGGAGGGCGGCTGAAGAAACGTGCCGCAGCAGAGACGTGCCAAAGAGGCCGTAGAACCGTGAGCAGATTGGTTTCATTTTGTCCGAAAGGAAGGAGGGAGACTGGTCTGAGTGAAGAGCACTAGACTCCAAGTCAGGCCTCTGCTGCTCAGTGGCTTCTCTTTCTGTGCTCCTGGCTCTCTCATCTATACAGTGAGGAGTTAGCCCGAGGATCTCAAAGTCCCTTCCAGTTCTGACACTAAATTCTTCGTACTAAGGTGTGCTTGGCATTCTGGGGTGCGGGTGGGTAGGATTATTATCTGTCCTTCTCGTTTGAAAGGTCAAATGATGGTTTGGACAGACTGTGGTGGGTGTCTAGATAGAAGATGCAGGTTCCTCTCAACCTCATTCTATTAGTCCGTTAGAAAACAGAGTAAGCATAAAATCGAATTGCTGCCTTACAGTGGACCATCCAGTGCAGGGCCTTTATGCACTAAGCTTCATCTGGCAGCAACAGTAAGCTAGTACTTTTGTTTGTAAGAGAAAACCCTTAGAAAATAAAGACATATCTACCACCTCTTAATATACCAAAGCTATACCCCCGAGACCTGAAAAGGGGACAAATTTAGGACAGATAGTTATAGGACCTAGAGCTATGGCAGATTATTTCGGGGTGAGATGATAGGACATGAATGTTTTGTAGTTTTGAGTTCCTCTATCCCATACAATGTTCATAAAAAGCAGAGGTTTAACTTCTGCAGAGTAAGGGAGATTGCTCTTAAGAGGGTTTAAATAATAAAAATTTAAACTAGGGAAGGATTTTAGAGATGATACAGTAACACTCTCATTCTGCAATTAAGGAAAAAGCACCAGAAAGAGAAAGTGAAATGCCCAAAGTGACACAACTCATTAGACCTGGGACTCTTGACGGTATTTAAACAGATGACGTTACTGCAGTGTTTCTCAAAGTGTGTTACACACACCACTGCTAATACAAGGGCAAGCATTTTTAATTTATTCTTGCATACTTATTACTTAATTGGGAATGTGATACTAGATTTCCATTCACTGCATTATATCAAAAGTTCCTTTAACATAATTTTAAGTATAAAGAACATAATTTTAAGTATAAAAATGCCATTAAAAGAATATTAGATAGGGGCCAGCCTGCTGGTGTAGTAGTAAAGTTTGCGTGCTCCTCTTCAGCAGCCTGGGGTTCATGGGTTCACATCCCGGGTTCAGACCTACACCATTCATGAAGCCATGAAGCTGTGGCAGCAACCTACATACAAAATAGAGGAAGATTGGCAAAGATGTTAGCTCAGGGCCAATCTTGCTCACCAAAAAAAAAAAATATATATATATATATATATATATATAAAATAAATGTTACTATACTTGGTACGTGTTCAAGGCAAAAATCATGATGATGGTATGTGGTAACTAAATTTTGAAAAACAATGTTAATGGAATTGACTAGAATAGTTCAGGGAATGAGATTTTTCTTCTGCATTATTTTATATGGTTTATATTATTGAAACTTTAAATGTAGTTTTCAAAGAAGGATGGAGGAAAATAAGAAGCTTGCTATAGTGGAAGACACTGTGAAGTACTGCCTGTTCCTGATACCAGATGAACCAAGAGATCCAGAAAAACACAAAGAGATTCTTCAAAAGTATATTGAGAGGATAATGATCCAGTTTGCACCTGTGCTGGTCCCCTATATCTGGCAGAATCAGTCTTTCAATCTCAAATATAAACCTGGGAAAAGTAAGGCTCTTTTACTTATTTTGATTTGATATGTGTGACTTTCAATGTCCTTCTGACAACAGTGATCATAATAGTCCATAGTTCATTCACTGTTTTCAGGAGATTTAAATCCTGAACTTTTTAGATTAGTGATGCTTGCCTATATTCGGTTAAGCCCTTAAACTTGAAAAAGAATTTTTTCAGTTCATATTGATGAAAACTAATAGTCATTGCCTTAGTGTATGTTCTCAACATTATTAAAACCTGGCTATTCTTTTGAACTTTAATTGCTTTGCTGTGCTATGATCTATCTAGGTATCTATACTAAAGAGATTCAGGCATCTGGCTTCCTTAACCATAGTTCCTTTAGCTGTTACTCTGTATTCCTCACTCTTGATAATGTGTGTAGTAGGCTGCCTTGTTTCATATAGTTGTTTGGTGGGGTTCTGAGAATAGCTCTTCCTGACTTATAAAGAGAAATAATTGGTCTTTATGACCATTATTTGTCACTCAGAAGCATTTTGAGGTTTCTTCACTGCTTCCCTGTGTTGTTGGTGCTTGAGATCTAACCTCTGGCCAAATATGGCACTTTGTCCTATCATTTCTTATAGTTTTACTAAAATGAATCATGGATGGGTGACCAAGGCCCAACTCTTGCAGTGACTTGTGTGGGGTCTTGTTTCAGATCAGGAGTCTGACATCTTGTGATACCATCAATCTGGCTCTCAATCTAGTTCTTATTTGTTATCTTTTGGCTAGCAGTTGCCAAATGTGTTCCCTACTGTTAATTTTATTGAGCTCCTGCTCACTGAAACGTGATATTTAGTGGCAAGAACACTGTCACATTAGCACAGCACATCCAAAACCAACTCCTTATCTTTTTTCTAGAAATTCATTTTTGTCCAGTGTTTTCTCATTTTCCTTAATGGCATTGCTATCCACGTAGTTATCCAAGCTTGTTAGTAATTCAAAATGATACACAACTCTTCACCTCACCATGTTCAGTCAGGCACTAAATCCTAGTGTGGTTACTCCTAAAATATGCCCCTTCTCTACATCTGTTTGGCTATAGTCTAGGCCCTCTTTATCTCTTCACCTGAAAGACTACAGTAGCCCCCTAACTAACCTTTCCGGTTCCACTGTCTCCAGTTTCTCACACTGTTGCCAGTTACCTTTGTAAAGTACAAATTCAGTCACTTCACTCTCCTGCCTACTATCCTTTAACAGTTCCCCATTGCCTCCGGATGAAGTTCAAATTGAAGTTTAATACATAAGGTAGATAAAAATAGACACTCTTAATTGGACCTTCTCTAGTTGAAAAAACTTGGGAGATCTGGGGTGGGAGAAGAAGAGTTGGTTGGGCTGGTCTTCCCACTTGTGTTTTTTCTTTGCCGTGGCATCTCTTGAAACACTCCACAATGCACTTGTTTGATCTTCATTCTATTAATGTGGGGTATTATATTGATGGATTTTCGTGTGTCAAACCATCTGTGCATTCCAGGAATAAATCCCACTTGGCCATGGTGTACAATCCTTTTAATGTGTTGTTGAATTTAGTTTGCTAGTATTTTGTAAAGGATTTCTGTATCAATATTAATCAAGGGTATTGGTCTATAGTTTTCTTGTATTGTCTTTGTCTGGCTTTAGTGTTAGGTGCTGGCCTCATAAAATGAGTTTAAGTGTATTCCCTCCTCTTCAATTTTTTGTAAGAGTTTGAGGAGGATGGATTTTAATTCTTCTTTAAATGTTTGGTAGAATTCTCCAGTAAACTAATCTGGCCTTGGGCTTTTCTTTGTTGGGAAGTCTTTGATTACTAATTCAATTTCCTGCAAGTTAAGGATCTGTTCAGATTTTCTATTTCTTCACAATCCAGTCCTGATAACGTTGTGTGTTTCTAGGAATTGACCCATTGCTTCCAGGTCATCCAATCTGTTGGTGTACAATTGCTCATAGTGTTCCCTTACAGTGTTTTTTTATTTCTGTGGCATAGGTTGTAATATCCCCTTTCATTTCTGATCTTAGTTATTTTAATCCTCTCTCTCTTTTTTCTTTTAATCTAACTAATGTTTTGTCAGTTTTGTTGATTTTATAAACAAACCAACTCAGTTTAATTGATGTTTTTCTATTCTCTATTTCATTTATCTCTGCTCTACTCTTCATTATTTCCTTCCTTCTGCTAGCTTTGGTTTAGTTTATTATTTCTTTTTCTAATTCCTTAAGGTTTAAAGTTAGGTTGTTGATTTGAGATCTTTTATAGTTATAAACTTCCTCTTAGTACTGCTTTTGCTGCATCCCATAAGTTTCAGTATGTTGTGTTTTTGTTTTCATTTGTCTCAAGATATTTTTTATTTCCCCTTGTGATTCCTTTTTTGATCCATTGGTTGTTTAAGAGTGTGTTGTTTAAGTCTACATATTTTTGGATAATGCACTTGTTTGAAAATTTCTGCTCCATCTATATCTACCTTCCTAATATTCCCAGAACACTCCATTGTGTGTTATGCCCCTTTGCCTTTGCTGTTCTCTCTTTCTGGAAAGCCTACTTCTGATCGTTCCTCCAGATGAGCATAGTTCAGATATCACATCCTTTATGCTCACATAGCCCTCAATGCATGCATGCCTCTGTTCATCATCTTGTTTTGAGATGGCTTGGTTGTCTATCTCCTGTTGTCTAGACCCTCAGCTCCTCAAGAGTAGGCTTCTTGTATCTTGTTCAGGATTGCAACCCCAGCTCCCAGTATAGTACCTGGAGCATAGGCAGTCAATGAATGTTTGATTGAATGATTACTTATATTTTTATTTGCACTGACAAATTTATTTGGTTATATGATTGCTTTTCTCTTGTTTTTAGGAGATGTTCCTGCTCATATGTTTGGCGTGACAAAGTTTGGGGATAACATTGAGGATGAATGGTTTATTGTTTATGTAGTAAAGCAAATTACAAAGGAATTTCCAGAGTTAGTAGCAAGGTATTATAGTTACTTTAATAATTCTAAAGGAATTCTACTGTTGAAACTGACCATATTTTTATCTATTTAGTAACTTTTTTTCTGTAGTCTGGTGGAAATTTTACAAATTTGGGACATAAATTTTAAAGTGACTTCTGTGTTTTCTTCCTTTTCTCTTGAAATCAGTGAACAATTCTGTAAAAAGTAAAGTAGATAACACTGCATTCTAATTCCATTTTTAAAATGGGAACTGATAGTTCTCTGTAATTACCAAGTTATGCCAGTAGAGGACATTTCACCCATTTACCCCATGTCCTAGTTTTCCCCTTCAGTCCCCAAATTCTGATCTTCTTCTACCCACCCAGCCTCTTTCCCAGAAGAACAAAAAGCAAAAATCACCAACTTTGAAAACTTATTATTATATTGAAATTTCAAACATACAGAAAAGTAGAGGGAATGAACTCCCATGTATCTGTCATCCAGCTTCAACAGTTACCAAGCCGTGGTCATTCCTATTTCACCTCCACCCTTCCCGTACTCCCCATCACACAGCAAGATTGTTTTAAAGCAAATCTCCAATTCTACGCCATTTGATTTTTAAGTACTTCAGGATGTAAACTTAAGAGATAAGAACTCTTATTTTAAACACTGTTGTTACCACATCTAAAAATAATTAGCAGTAATTTCTTAATAAATGATAGAATTTTAAATGAACAAACACAAAAATGGTAGTTTCTGTCTTTACAAGGATAATAAAGAGGGGGCAATACATTTCATCTGTGGATTCTGATGTTTATATAATGATGGTTAATAGGCATCCTCTGTCTTGTCAGTATTTTAGAAAACCAATAGAAAAAGAAAAAAGGTCTTCCTCTATGTCTTTGCCATATTAATATTCATAAGGTAGAGCTCTAACCATTTTATTATCCTGCTCTAAAACCTTTCCTTCTTTTTGTTTATAAAACTAAGCTCATTCTCACTGAGTTTGCCAACATTTAAAGCTCTTCAAAAAATGAGTTAACTGTGCTTTTCTAGTCTTGTTCTCTACTAGGTGTCATTCTCCAAATATCTACCTTAAGTTGCCACGCCCTCTCCCAAGAACATCTCTGCTTTTCTCACTATATCTCCACCCATTAAAAGTGAAAAAACCTAGAACGGTATATATATTATGTTACTTTTGTGTGACAAGAGGAGAAAATAAGAATTTCTATTTCTATTAGCTAGATTATGCGTAAGCAAACTCTAGAAGGATAATAAGAAATAATAGTGGAAGGGTAGGAGTTGGGCGTATAGGGACAAAAGTAGGAAGGAGACTTTCATTGTGTAACTTTTTATGTATTTTTTAAAAGTTTTAACCATGTAACTGTATTACCTATTCAGAAATTTAAATTTTAAAGTGATACAAATGAGGCAAAACAAAATTATCTTTCAACGCCCAAATAATACCTCCTCCAGAAAGGTTTTCCTAATCTAGGCTATGTGAGATTTTTTTTCTTTTGAAACCCTATAGTACTTTGTACAATTTTCGTGTTTTTGTCTACTGTTATTTATGTACTTATTTTCTCTCCTTATCTCCCTCCAACTCCTCCTTACAATCTTATAGTCTCCTTCAGTGCTTAATGGTATCTTAAACATTTTGCTTTATTATAGCAATCTACACGTGGTACGTACTCAGATATTTACTAAGATGAAGGAAAAAATGTACTAGAATAAATATGTTTTGATGATTAGCAAATATGTGCTTTTTGAATACAAAATTGGAACTTCCTTTGTATTAGGATTGAAGACAATGATGGTGAATTCTTGTTAATTGAAGCTGCTGACTTTCTCCCTAAATGGTTGGATCCTGATAATAGTACCAATAGGGTAAGTATACCCAGGTTTGGAAAATTTACAGAGACGAAATCAGCTTGCAGCATTTTTCATATGTACCTAGAGTTTGTCAGTTTCTAGTATGAAAATTAGAATGTGTCATTTTACAGGTGTTTTTCCACCATGGGGAGTTGTGCATTATTCCTGCACCAAGAAAACCTGGAGCAGCATCCTGGTTGCCCACCACACCCCCAACAATCCCACAAGCATTGAATATAATCTCAACACACTCAGAAAAAATTTTAGCTTCAGAATCCATACGAGCTGCTGTGAATAGGCGCATCAGAGGGTAAGAAAAGTAACACTTTCATTGCTGGTCAAGGAGCCTTTTAATTTAGTGCAGCTCAAGTCTTTCATTGAATGTAGAATTTCTTTCACCTAGATTAATGCTAATTTTCTTTTTTTTTGCTGAGGAAAGTTCACCCTGAGCTAACACCTGTGCCAATTTTCCTCTATTGTGTATGTGGATTGCCGCCACAGCATGGCTGCTGATGAGTGGTGTAGGTCCTCGCCTGGGAACCAAACTCAGGCCACTGAAGCAGAGTGCACCCAACTTAACCACTAGGCTGTGGGGCCGGTCCTGATTAGTGCTGATTCTCGTTCTCTCTTCATCCTTTGTGAAATTGACTAACAAATTAAACTTATGTACTTTAAAATAAACAGATGTAACTTTTAATTCTCATTCAAAAGTGTTATCTAGTATTTTTGCATTTATTTACCTTAGATATTGTGGCTAAGTATTATCTGTATCCATAGATAAAAATTTTGAAATCTTTAGAAATGAAAACCTAAGGGAGCACAGTGTGCTCAGGATTTTTCTGTGGAATTCTTTGACCTATGTGGAACACTGTAGGCTCTATTTAGAAGAGAAGGCCTTTTTAGCCTAATAACATGTTAGTTCAGCCATTTAAATCTGAGTATCTATGAAATGTTTATCACCATTCAGGTCTTAACAATATTAAAAATCTCTTTTGGCTTTATTTCAGTGTACTTTGTACCATTTTTTAGAAGAATAATCTCTGATTTTATTTTTCGTTCCAAAGTATTAGTGTTTTCGTGTTTTTTATTGAACCGTGTTTAATCCCTTTTCTTTATTTTCCATCTCTTCCCACTTTCTCTCTTTCACTCTCTTCTTTCTTGCAGTCTTCAGTGTATACAGTATCTTTATTTTCACCTCTCTTGTCACTCTCTACATTCTCACTCTTCGTAAGCCAAGACAAGATAAGATGTTAAGGGGAAAATAAATGGTATAGGAATTGTATGTATTTACACATCATAAAATAAAAGTAATTATGTTATATCTCATAGATACCCAGAAAAAATTCAAGCCTCCCTTCATCAAGCACACTGCTTCCTTCCAGCTGGCATTGTAGCAGTGCTAAAGCAGCGCCCCAGATTGGTGGCTGCAGGAGTCCAGGCATTTTACCTACGGGACCCTGTTGACCTGCGAGCCTGTCGTCTTTTCAAGATATTCTTGCCTGAAACACGAATAATGACATCAGTAAGACATCTCTCGGTCATTTAGTTTCTGTTACTGGAAAGAGAGTTGAACTTTATTTTAATTGTTCACTAGAAAAAATTGGAAATAACAGATTTCCTTATAGCAAGTTAATATACTTTTTTCTTTTTTCTTTTCTCCCATCCAGTGGAGGAAGATTTCAAGAGACCTGACTCTCTATTTTATATCTTAATATTTCCTAGCTATTTCTGACTGTATTTTCCCTTTTTGAGAATTACTTCCTTCTTAACAATAAAATATTTCATTTCTTCCAGAGAGTTAAGAATTATTTTTTATTTTCTACCCACCAAAATTGCCGTGTGATGTAACTAATGATAAAAAATTCCATTAGTGATAATTAAAAAGTAGGCAGTGAAGATAAATTTTATGGTATGTGAATTATATCTCAATAAAGCTATTCCTAAAAAATGTAGGCAGTGAATAGGTTGGATCTTTTCATTTCATATGAACATGAAGCTCGTGCATGAAGTTATTGTTATTAACTATGAAATGATATTCAAATTTCTAATTTCCGGAAAAGACTCATGAATTTTTGTGTCCCAATGTCCAGGTCACTTTCACTAAATGTCTGTATGCACAGTTGGTGCAGCAAAGGTTTGTGCCAGACCGGCGGAGTGGATACAAGCTGCCTCCTCCATCTCATCCCCAATACCGAGCCCATGAATTGGGCATGAAGTTGGTAATGTTGAACCAGAAAATTTTATTTCTTGTTTTATGTAAGAGGGCTCTTAACAGAATAATGGCACAACATAGAAAGTCTAGAAATATACCCTGTTTACATGAGAATGTAGTAAAATGTGGCATTTCAAATAAGAAGGAAAAATAGATTATTTAGTAAATGATGATAGAACAACTGTGTAAGCATCTGAAAAATTAAAGTGGATTCCCTCACACCTTTACCAAAATAAATTCCAGTTGGACCAAATATTTAAATGAAGAAATTGAAACCGTAAAATCTGAAAGAAAACACAGGAGGAGTTTTGAATATCTGAGTAGGAAAGGCCTGTCTAAGCATGACTTGAAACCAAAAGCTATGAAAGAAAATATGGATAAATTTGATTATGTAAAAATTAAGCATTTCTATGTGGGAAAGAAAAACCCCATAAAGTCAAAAGATAGTAAACCTGGAGAAATATTATATTTGCAATTTAAATGACAAAGAGCTTATTTCTCTAATATATAGTATTCTTACAAGTCAATATGAAAGAAAGAATACTAATGAATTAATAAAAAAATGTTCAGGGACCATAAACAGGAAGTCCACAGAAAAGGAAATATAAATGATTTTTAATTTAAATGTATGAAAAATGTTGACCACTGCTCATAATAAAAGAAATGCAATTTAAAGCTACAAAATAGTGTTTTTTAACCATTTAATTGGCAGATATCCAAAAGTTTGATAGTATGTACTGGATTGGTGAAAATATATAGAGAAAAAGATACTTTCAAACATTATTGATAGGAATATAAATTGATTCAGTCTCTTAGAACAAGTTTTCAATATCCATCAGCATTTAAAATGCAAACTCTTCTGCTTTGCATTTTCACTTCTAGAAATTTATCCTCCATATATTTTACATGTGCGCAAAGACGTAGGAGGATACCTGTGACGGCATTGTTTGTAGCAGCAAAAGATTGGAAACTACTTAAATGTCTATTAGGAGGAGAGTAGCTAGATAAACTATGGTTTATCCAAGAAGTGAGATTGATAAATTTATATGTGCTCATATGAAATGATATCCAAGTAATATGACTAAGTGAAAAACCAAGGTTCAGAATAGTGTGTATGTTGCCATGGAGTGACAAAAGGGATGGAGTAAGAGGATATACATACACAGACATACACATATCTGCTTGAGTGCGTAGTTTAATTATGAAAGGATATGCAAGAAACTGATAACAGTAATTTCCTCTAGTGTGATCAGGGAAGCGCCTTGTTTGAAAGATTTGCTGTGTGCATTTATTATGTATATTTTTTGTTTTAATTTTATTGAGGTCATAATCGTTTATAACATTGTGAAATTTCAGTTGTACATTATTATTTGTCACTCACCATATAAATGTGCCCTTTACCCCTTATGCCCACCCCCCAACTCCCTTCCCCTCTAGTAACCACTAATCTATTCTCTTTATCCATGTGTTAGTTTATCTTCCACATATGAGTAAAATCATACAGTGTTTGTCTTTCTCTGTCTGGCTTATTTCGCTTGACATAATACCCTCAAAGACCATCCATGCTGTTGCAGTGGGGTGATTTTTGTCTTTCTTATGGCTGAATGGTCTTCCATTGTATGCATGTACCACATCATCTTTATCCATTCATTAGTCGATGGGCACTTGGGTTGCTTCCACATCTTGGCTATTGTGAATAATGCTGCAGTGAACATAGGGGTGCATAACTCTCTTTGTATTGTTGATTTCAAGTCCTTTGGATAGATACACAGTGGTAGGATAGCTGGTCATACGGTATTTCTATTTTTAATTTTTTGAGAAATCTCCATACTGTTTTCTGTAGTGGCTGCACCAGTTTGCATTCCCTCAAGCAGTATACAAGGGTTCCCCTTTCTCCATATCCTCTCCAACATTTGTTATTTTTTCTCTTGGTGATTTTAGCTATTCTAACAGGTGTAAGGTGATATCTTGGTGTAGTTTTGATTTGCATTTCCCTGATGATTAGTGATGTTGAACATCTTTTCATGTGCCTATTGGCCATCTGTCTATCGTCTTTGGAAAAATTTCTGTTCATATCCTCTGCCCATTTTTGGATCAGGTTTTTTGTTTTTTGTTGTTGAGTTATGTGAGTTCTTTACATATTTTGGAGGTTAACCCTTTGTTGGCTATATTATTTGAAAATATTTTCTCCCAGTTGGTGGGTTGTCTTTTCATTTTGTTCCTGGGTTCCTTTGCCTTGCAGAAGCTCATTAGTCTCATGAAGTCCCACTTGTTTATTTTCTCTTTTGTTTTCCTTGTCCAAGTAGACATGGTATTCAAAAGATGCTTCTAAGACCAATGTCAGAGAGTGTACTGCCTGTATTTTCTTCTAATAGTTTTATGGCTTCAGGTCTTACCTTCAAGTCTTTGATCCATTTTGAGTTAATTTTTATGTATAGCAAAAGATAATAGTCTGCTTTCATTCTTTTGCAGGTGGCTGTCCAGTCTTCCCAACACCATTTATTGAAGAGACTTTCCTTTTTCCATTATATGCTCTTGGCTCTTTTATCAGAGATTAGCTGTCCGTATAGATGTGTGGTTTTATTTCTGGGCTTTCAATTCTGTTCCATTGGTCTGTGTGTCTGTTTTTGTGCCAGTACCATGCTATTTTGATTACCATAGCTTTGTAGTATATTTCGAAATGAGGGATTGTGATGCCTCCAGCTTTGTTCTTTTTTCTCAGGATTGTTTTAGCTATTTAGGGTCTTTTGTTGCCCCATATGAATTTTAGGATTCTTTGTTCTATTTCTGTGAAGAATGTCATTGGGATTCTGATTGGGATTGCATTGAATCTGTAGATTGTTTGAGGTAATACGGACATTTTAACTATATTTGTTCTTCCAATCCATGTGTGTGGAATATCTTTCCATTTCTTTATGTCATCATCAATTTCTTTCGATAGTATCTTATAGTTTTCATTGTAAAGGTCTTTCACCTCCTTGGTTAAATTTCTTCCCAGATATTTCATTATTTTTGTTGCAATTGTAAATGAGACTGTATTCTTGAGTTCTCTTTCTGTTAGTTCCTTATTCGAATATAGAAATGCAACTGATTTTTGTAGGTTGACTTTGTATCCTGCAACTTTTCAGTAGTTGATTATTTCTAATAGTTTTCCGATGGATTCTTTAGGGTTTTCTATATATAAAATCATGTCATCTGCAAACAGTGAAGTTTCGCTTCTTCCTTGCCTATTTGGATTCCTTTTATTTCTTTTTTTGCGTAATTTCTCCAGTACTATGTTGAATAAGAGTGGCAAGAGTGGGCAGCCTTGTCTTGTTCCTGTTCTGAGAGGGATGGCCTTCAGTTTTGCCCCATTGAGTGTGATGTTGGCTGTGGGTTTGTCATAAAAGGCCTTTATTATGTTGAGGAACTTTCCTTCTATACCCATTTTGTTGAGAGTTTTTATCATAAATGGATGTTGGATCTTGTCAAATGCTTTCTCTGTGTCTATTGACAGTATCATATGGTTTTTATTCCTCATTTTGTTAATGTGGTCTATCACATTGATTGATTTGTGGATGTTGAACCGTCCCTGGTATAAATCCCACTTGATGATGGTGTATGACCCTTTTAATGTATTGTTGTATTCAGTTTGCCAATATTTGTTGAGGATTTTTGCATCTATCTTCGTCAGTGATATTGGCCTGTAATTTTCCTTCTTTGTGTTGTCCATGTCTGGCTTTGGGATCACGGTGATGTTGGCCTCATAAAATGTGTTAGGAAGTGGTCTGTCTTCTTCAACTTTTTGAAATAGTTTGAGACGGATAGGTATTAAATCTTCTTTAAATATTTGGTAGAATTCTCCAGAGAAGCCATCTGGTCCTGGACTTTTATTTTTTGGTAGTTTTGTGATTACTGTTTCATTCTCTTTACTTATGATTGGTCTATTCAGATTCTCTATTTCTTCTTGGTTCAGTTGTAGGAGGTTGTGTGAGTCTAAGAGTTTATCTATTTCTTCTAGATTGTCCAATTTGTTGGCATATAGTTTTCATAATATTCTTTTAAAATCCTTAGTATTTTTGTGGTATCTGTTGTAATTTCTCCTCTTTCATTTCTATTTTTATTTATTTGAGCCTCCTCTCTTTTGTTCTTAGTGAGTCTGGCTAAGGGCTTGTCAATTTTGTTTATCTTCTCAAAGAACTAACTCTTAGTTTCATTGATGCTTTGTACTGGGTACTTTTGTTTCAATTCGTTTATTTCGGCTCTCATTTTTATTAGTTTCCTCCTTCTGCTGACTTTGGGCTTTGCTTGTTCTTCTTTTTCTAATTCTGTTAGGTGTAGTATAGGATTACTTATTTGAGATTTTTCTTGTTTGTTAAGGTGGGCCTGTATTGCTATGAATTTCCCTTTTAGGACCGCTTTGCTGCATCCCATATGAGTTGGTATAGTGTATTTTCATTTTTTTATGTCTCCAGATATTTTTTTATTTTCATCTTTAATTTCTTCAATGATCCATTGATTATTCAGTAGCATGTTTTTTAGTCTCCACATATTTATGACTTTCCCAGCTTTTTTCTTGTAGTTGATTTCTAGTTTCATAGCATTATGGTTGGAAAAGATGATTGATATGATTTCAATCTTCCTAAATTTATTGAGGCTTGCCTTGTTTCCCAGCATATGGTCTTTCTTTAAGAATGTTCCATGTGCACTTGAGAAGGATGTGTTTTTGATGGAGTGTTCTATATATATCTTTTAAGTCCATGTGGTCTGATTTTTCGTTTAATTCTACTATTTCCTTGTTGACTTTCTGTCTGGATGATCTATCCATTGATGTAAGTGGGGTGTTAATGTTGCCTGCTATTGTTGTGTTGTTGTTAATATCTCCTTTTAGGTTTGTTAATAGTTGCTTTGGTGTTCTGTGTTGGGTGCTGTATATTTATAAGTGTTATGTCTTCTTGGTGGAGTGTTACTTTTATCATTATATACTGCCCCTCTGGTCTTCTGGCTTGATGAAGACACCCTTGCAATAGCTTAGCCTCCTCTGTGTGGTTTCCCATGGGCTGTGAGGGAACTTGGAGACCAAAGGCGTTCTGCGGAGAGCCACCCCTCCCCTGTCTTTTCTCAGAGCTACACCTTGTCCTACACCCTGGGTTGCTGCCAGGGAGGGAGAGAAGATCCCCCTTACCTCCTTCTACTTCCTCCCCAGGGGCCCAGCACCTCCATCTTCAGACATATGGTTGCATGGGTCTCTCAGATGTCTTTAGTGTTGTGTGAATGTCCTCTGTTGGTTTATGAATGTCCTTTTCTTGTATCTTAGTGGGGAGAGTCTAGTGGGAAGAACTCAGTCTGCCCTGATGCTGACATCAGCTCTTTTATTATATTTTTTAATGAAAGGACTCTTATAATTAAATGACGTCCTCCCTTTACTGTGTCTGAGATCATGCTCAATTCATTTATAATTTCTATTAGACAAGAAATCTTTTACAAGCCTTTTTTTTTTTTTTTTTTTTTTTGCTGAGGAAGATTGGCCCTGAGCTAACATCTGTGCCAGTCCTCCTCTATTTTGTATGTGGGTTGCCACCACAGCTTGGCCACTGATGAGTGGTGTAGGTCCACGCCCGGGCCTCTGAAGAGGAATGCACTAAACTTAACCACTAGGCCACAGGGCTGGCCCTTTGCAAGCCTTTTTTAAGCAAACAAGGCATAAGTTTAAATTTCTGGTTTTATAATCAGCAAGAACAGACATCTCTTTTGACGAGAACAGGCATCTTTGTTTTGTATTATTTGCTGTCCCTTTAAAATTTGTAATAATCTGTAGAGATTGAGAACCTTGGGAATAAACGCAGATTTTTCATAAAATTCAAAGTGTTATAAATGTCCACATGCCCATGTGTCTGTTCACCTAGTTCTTGAGTGTGGCTAGATGGAAAGTAACCTAATACTAAAAATTCTGTCTATTCCATGTAGGCTCATGGATTTGAGATCTTATGCTCCAAATGTAGCCCACATTTTTCTGACTCCAAGAAATCCCTCATGACTAACTCACCACTCTGGGCTGGCTTCCTTGAAAGTCTAAAAAAGAATGACTATTTTAAGGTAGGACTTGCAATGCATTTTTAAAATTGTACAATCCGGGGAAAAGTCAAGCCAGAGATTTAAAGTCCTATGGTTCACATTGAATGTGTAACATAAATATAGGAGCTAGAGTTAAAAGGGACCATTCTAAATGGTAATGAGGATGTGTCTTTGAACTATTTCTAGTATTTTAGAAAGAGTAATGACATTTATATAAAGTGATAAAGTTATTTGTATTAGATGAACAACTTGCACAAATCTGTAAAGCAAACATGAAGATACCAAATAGAAAAATTATCAAAGACATAGATTAAAAAATTACAAAATGACAACTAGTAAATTTCTCTTAAAATCTTCACTCTCAGAAGTAGTAAAGATATACATATGAACACAATAATAAGGACTGTTTTTCATGTATGTAAAAAAGGATATGAATGATATTCAGTGCTGTTGAGAGTATAGTGAAATTAATACTCCTATACATTGCTGATTGTAAATTGGTAGAACCGTAACTGGAATATAATTTGGTAGTATGTTCCAAGAGCTATAGAAAGGTTCAAACTCAGAGCCTTCACTTTGAATAATCTATTTTAAGGAAACATCCAAGAAGTAGAAAAGTCTATAAGAATAGGATGATTATAAAGACAGTGTAGCAATATGGAAAAGTGCTTATAGTATATTTTTTAAAGAATGTAAAATAGTAAGTATGAATGCCACTATAAACATGTAGGTGATAAACAGAAATCCTATCAAGATAGGATTGTGCTGTTTTTTTGGTTCTATTTGTACTTTGTTTTATAAATTAATTACCAGTTAATCAATTATTTCTTAATAACTAATTAAAATAATAGGAAATGGTAGAAAACCTTCCAAATTGGAAAGAGACCCTTAATGGTGAAAAGGATTAGAAACATCTGCATCTAACTTAGTCCCCTTGTTTGAAAAAACTAGAGCCCAAACAGGTACATTAATGACAAAACAGGGACTAGGACTCAGGCCTCATGATTCCTGAACAATATATTTTATCATACACTGTCTCCCTGAAAGTTGCTGTTGAGCAGGTTATTTTAATGACATTTTATATTTTAATGACATTATTTTCTATTTAATGACATTTAATGTCATTTTCATGACAGCATATAAATAATGTTCTGATAGGCCATTATTATTTTTTTAGGGACTGATAGAAGGTTCTGCTCAGTACCAGGAAAGGCTAGAAATGGCAAAGAACTACTTTCAATTCTCAGTAAACCAGCCAGAAAGGTGAGTTTATCACTACCTAAAAATGCAGCAGAGTGGTAACTTGTCAGAAGTTAAGTGGTAACTTGTGTTGAGATAATTGCAGAAATTGGAGTTTCCATATTTAAGCAGTTAATGGCAAGGATCATGACTACCAAAGGGGCTGAGGTTGAGGGAGAGGAGGTGTGGCTACAGAAGATCGTTGACACTGGCAGCTATCATCATCATCAAACAGCTAACATTTATTGAGTACTTACAGAGTGTAGGCCACTTTAACTCGTGTAATCTCCCTTACAGCCCTGTGAAATAAGTATGATTATTATTGTTCGAAATTTACAGCTGCGAAGCTGAGGCCAGGAGAGATTATATAATTTGCCAAAAGTCACACAGCTAATATGTGACAGACCTAGGATTTGAACTCAGGCAGTTTGGTATTGAGCCATGTGCTTAATTCCTATAGCAGTTCTGGGCTGTGTTTAGCTATTTTAGGTGAGTCTGAAATAGAGGATGAGGCAGGCATTCAGCTTCCAAATCAAATCATCCTAATCCGCCATTCATTTCCTGGGGGACAAAAAAAGCGAACACAGGGTTGGAAGAAAATGGCACCCCTTTAAAATTTAAGAAAGTTGAGTTTCAGTTCTGGTAATGGTGGAGTAGCATGTCAGACCCTACCGATAGCAATTATAAAGCCTGGACAGAATATAAAGAACAATTATTTGAAGACACTATAGAACAACAAAAGCAGACAAAAGTTGGAGGGAATAAGACCCTTGAAAGAAGAAAATCACAATTGATGAGGTCTCCATTTATCTGACTTGTCCCGAAGGCATTTCCTAGTCAGTGTGGTGTGAGGAAAATAGAGCCCAAGCAGAAAGTCTTACTGAGCTGAGGAATCAAAGGTTAGAATTTGAGTATTAGAAAAAGATTCAATTTATGTTTGCAAAATTGAATTCGAGATACTTAAAGCTATTAAATAACATGAAAGAAATAGCTTTGTGTTTTATGGTTAAAAGGTCCTAAGTTGTGTGTGAGTGTGTTTTTTGTTTTGTTGTTGGGCTCTTTTTTTTAGTCAAACTAATCTGGTTTTGAACCCCAGTCATTTTGCCAACATCTCAAACACCACATATTTGTGTAATCAACGTTCTTTGAAGACTGCATGTAGCAAAGTTGATGCTGAAAGAACTCTAAGCTCAGTTGTCTGTGAGATGGTAATGACTTTACAGCAATCCTTCCTCTTTCATAAGTGTCTAGGGGTGCTGTTGTCCCATTGCCATCAGTTTTACGGCAGTAATTGGTGGAAAAGAGGATGCCTTCTTAGGATATCATTTAAAAAAACTTGGGAAAGAGAGTCAGGAGAGTGAAGGAGGTGGTTAGGGGTCCCCTCATAGTTAGGGGACTCTCCCCCAGATGATTCCAGTCTGCCTCTAGGAGGCCACTCCTCTATTCAGGAGTGTTACCTTACAGTCTTGGATTGAAGAGAAGTTAAGAAACTAGAGAGACTCATATGTAGGAGAATTAGGGCTCCTCCCACAAAATAAGATAGATTGACAGTTCTTCTCTATAAATAATGAAGTTTGTTACTATTATAAAAGTAGCATATTCATTCATTATAGCAAATACAGAAAGATGTAAGAAGGAAACAATTTATACCATAGTCAAACACTGTAATTATTCTGATCTACTGCCTTTCAGGATTTTTTTTCCCCTATAGCCAGTTGATTTTTAACAAGGTTTTATATTATACAGAAATTTTGTATCCTGTCCATAATTTTTACTCATTATAATCTTACATTTTCCTATGACATTAAAAAGTCTTTATAAGCATAATTTTAAATAGCTGCTCAGCATTTCAGTAAATGTATGCACCATGATTTACTCAGCATTTTTACTATTGGCAAAAAAATTGCAGATAGCTTAAATGTCCAACATTTTAATTAGTCTTACAGGAGAGACTCTCAATCCCTAAACCAGGATAATTTCTAAACAGTTTAAACTCACATCTCCTTCCAGACCTATTCTTGAATTCTCAGTGTTTCTTTGTTTTTGTTTAACAGCTGAATTAATATCATAGATTGTTTTCTACTGTCTTTTAATAGTATCACCATCCTCCTTATCACCCAGACCTCCTGGCTCTCCTTGGGTCCAGTCCCTAGATCCGCTTATTATTATCTTGCGTCTTGCATTATTCTTTCTCACTGCCCAGCTACTCTAGCTACTTATTTCTTGAACTATAGCAATACCTAAACTTGTTTCTCAACCTCTAGTGACTCTTTGCTTCCAATTCAACCATTAGAGCCGGGAGAATCTGCTTGCAGCATGGCCTTAATCGTGTCACTCCTGTCTCCTAAAAATTATTAGAGATTGTCATACTGAAAAATTATAATCTAAGTGTCCATCAATAGTAGATAAATGAATTTCAATGTATTTATGTGATAGACTGCTATCCACTGGTTAACCAGAGATTAGCTAAATATACATATATTTAATTCAGGATTTCTCAACCTTTCCACTGTTGACATTTTGGACCAGATAATTTGTTGTGGAGGACTGTCCTGTGCATTGTAGGATGTTTAGCAGCGTTTCTGGCATCTACACAGTAAATGCGGTAGGACTGCCCTCCTACCCACCAATTATGACAACCAAAAATGTGACCAGACCAAATGTCCTCTGGGGGACAAAATTGTCCCCAGTTGAGAACCACTGATCTAAATTAATAGATTTAAAAAACATAATGTTGAGTGAAAAAAGCAAGTTATAGGGGCCAGCCCCGTGGCATAGTGATTAAGTTCATGTGCTCTGCTTTGGTGGCCTGGGGTTTGTGGGTTTGGATCCCGGGCATGGACCTACACACTGCTCTTCAAACCATGCTGTGGCAGCGTCCCAGATATAAAGTGGAGGAAGATTGGCACAGATGTTAGTTCAGGGCCAATCTTCCTCACCAAAGGGAGAAAAAAAAAAAGTTGTAAATATGTACAATATGGATGCTATACATATATAATGTAAAAATACACAAAATGCCATATATTACTTATAGATTCATTCATTCAGCAGATATTTATTGAGTATATTCTATGTGCCAGGACCTATTCCAGGCACTGGGGATACAATAAGTGAACCCAAAGTCTCCTGGCCCTTGTGGAGCTTACATGCTAGTATAAGAGAAAGACAGTAAACCGTTACGTGATGTCAGATGGTGATAAGTACTTTGAGGAAAAAGCAGTGTATGGGGAAAGAGAGATAGAGGCTGCTATTCTAGATAGGTTGATCAAGGAGGCCTTTCCAAGGAGGTTGTCTTTGAGAAGAGACCTGAATGAAATGAGGGAATGAAGTATTCAGGTACTTAGGGGAATAACATTCCAGGTAAAGAGAACAAACAGCAAATACAACATAGAAATACAGATAGACTCACAATCTCAGTGGCCCAGAAGGATACTTGTGAGAGCGGCCACCTCTGGGCAAAAGAGGAATGGATTGGAACTGATAGTGTTGGTCATCAAAGGAAACATTAGCTTTATCTATAATTTTTTTCAAAGTACATTCACATGTTACTAGTTTATTTTTGTGTTAAATGTATAAATGTGATATATTTAGACTAGAAGTAAATATAGCAATATTATAATTCTGAGTGGTAGGGATATGGACATTTCTTATCTTTTGGTCTTGTCTATATTATTTAAATCTCTTACAACAAAAATTAAAAATAACAAGCCATCAGTGATCACCCACTGCTTATTTCCTTGAGTCCAAACTTCTTAGCCATTTCAGGCTCACTGTGCTCTCATCCCGGTCCATCTGTTCAGCCTCATCTTCGACGCTTAAGCCAAGCTGAACGCCATTTGCCTTCTCAACATGTTCCTCACTTCCCTGCCTCCATACAAATGCGCATTTTTCCCCTTGCCTAAAATTTCTCTCCCCTATATTACCTCCCCATTCTTTAAGGCTTAACTCAACTACTTCCATTATATCTTTTTTTTTTTCCTGCTTCCTTTTTTTCCCAAATCCCCCCAGCACATAGTTGTGTATTTTTTAGTTGTAGGTCCTTCAAGTTGTGGTACATGGGACGGTGCCTCAACATGGTTTGACGAGTGGTGCCAGGTCTGCGCCCAGGATCCGAACCAGTGAAACCCTGGGCCACAGGAAGCGGAGCATGTGAACTTAACCACTCGGCCACAGGGCTGGCCCCTATCTTTTTTTTTTTTTTTAACTTCTCTTCCCCCACCGCAATTAATGTGATTACCTTCTTCTATGACTCTCCGTAGCATTTGGTATTGCTATATGACTTTATGTTTTGTAATTTTTCATGATTATTTGTATATTTCTTTTTTCTCTCCTAGTAAGATTTACATAACATGGAATAGGGACAATTTCCTATTACCCACCTGATTTAGCAAGTTATGCAAATGTTTATTAAATGAATTTAAGTCTATTATGTAACTTGATTTGCTCCATTCTAAATAGTTCAGACAGGGTTTCATCAATTTATATAACAAGTCACATCAACATCGTAGAATAACTCACTCATCATGTAAATAATCTCTGTGCATATTTTGTCATCGGTTTATAGTAGCAGGAGCACAAAATAGCATCAAAATACTTGATTTCAAGCCTTTGCTCTGTCCAACTAAGTGACCTTACAAAAGTTATAAAACTTCTCTGGGCTTTGGTTTTCTCGTCTGTAAAAGAGGATTATTACCTCTTCTTAATAGTAATTAGAGGACTAAATAAGAAAATATATTTAAAGTGCTAGCCTATCATAAAATACATGTGAGATTAATTTTGATTCATACTTTCCTCTGGGTTTTCTTTTCCTCTTAAATAAGATATGTATAAATTGAAAGAGTTGTACTAGATCAGCAGCTTCATAATGGTGTTCCATGGAGCCTGCAGGAGAGCCAAAGGGGGCGGCAGAATGGGTAGGTCTCTCAGCCTCCAGCCTCCATTTCAATCTAAGCAGTTTTTCTTTCTTCTTTTTTATTGGCTTTGTTGAGATATAATTGACAAAATTGTAAGATATTTAAAGTATATATCATAGTGATTTGATATACATTGTGAAAGGATTTCCACCATCTAGTTAATTAACACATCCATCACCCTCACATATTTATCTTTCTTTTGGGGGTGGGGGGATCGGGTTAGAACATTTCCTACTCTCTTAGCAGATATCAATTACATAATACAGTGTTATCAACTATAGTCACCATGTTTTACATTAGATCCTTGGACTGTATTCACCTTACAGCTGAAAATTGGTACCCTTTTACCAACCTCTCCCTATTTCTCTCACCCCTTAGTCCCTAGCAACCACTTTTCTACTCCCTGTTTATATGAGTTTGACTTTTGTTTTTTAGATTTAACGTATAAGTCATATTATGCAGTATTTGTCTTTCTCTGTCTGGCTTATTCCACTTAGCATAATGCCCTCAAGGTGCCTCCAATATGTCATTACAAATAGCAGGATTTCCTTCTTTCTCATGACTGAATAATATTCCATTGTATGTATATATCACATCTTTATCCGTTCATCTGTTGATGGACAGTTAGGTTGTTTCGATATCTTAACTATGGTGAATAATGCTGCAGTGAACATGAGAAGAGATAATCTCTTTGATATCCTATTTTCATGTCTTTTGGACATATACCCAGAAGTGGGATTGCTGGGTTATATGGTTGCTGTGTTTTTCATTTTTTGAGGAACCTCCATACTAGTTTTCCATAATAGCTAGACCAATTTACATTCCCACCAACAGTGTACAAGGGTTCCCTTTCCTCCATATCCTCGCCAACGCTCCTCTCTTGTCTCTTTGATGATAGCCATTCTAACACCTCATTGTGATGTGATATCTTATTGTTGTTTTGATTGGCATTTCCCTAATGATTAGTGATGTTGAACACTTTTTCATGTACCTGTTGGCTGTTTGTATGTGTTCTTTAGAAAAATGTCTATTCAGTTCCTCTAGCTATTTTTTAATCAAATTGTTTGTTTTCTGCTTTGAGTCTTATGAGTTCTTTATAAATTTTAGATATTAAGACCTTACCAGATATGTGGTTTGCAAATATTTTCTCCCATTCCATAGGTTGCATTTTCATTTTGTTGATGGTTTCCTTTGCTGTACAAAGCAGTTTTTCCTTGAGCTCTTTTATATTTTAGAGTTCCTGGTGAAATTTTATTTGAGAAAAAGGGATCTGAATCCTAAAACAAACGTTTAAAAACAAATTAGACTAGATAATCCCTTCCAACTTTAAAATACTATGTTTTTATGATTGTTATTCTGAGCTCTCTTATAAAAGAATACCATGTCTTATTTTTTATAGCTCTCTTGCTATGAGCCCAGGTGAAGAAATATTAACCTTGTTACAGACAATACCATTTGATATAGAAGAGCTTAAGAAAGAAGAAGCTAATCTTCCCCCAGAAGATGGTAAGTGGTGGACCAGGATAGAACAGAAGGGTTAGAAAGATTAAAACATTCCACTAAATCTCACAGGGTTCTGGCCCGAGAGTTCCTGTCATGTGAGTGTAGTATGGCAGTATCATGCTGTCTTCTTTTCAGATGACCAGTGGTTAGACCTCTCACCACATCAGCTGGACCAGCTACTGCAGGAAGCTGCTGGCAAAAAAGAACCAGAGCCCATTTCCAAGGGGGAGAAGGAGAACTATGACTTAACTCAAGTCTCAGAGAGCATGAGAGCTTTCATATCCAAAGTCTCAACCCACAAAGGAGCAGAGTTGCCTCGGTAATTTGTATTAAAATATAAATATCTAAATATTTATAACCCAAATGTTGAAGTTATCCAGTCATTGCTAGTTCTACTCTTGTTTTTTTTTTTTTAGTAAATGATTTGTATTGCTTTGTTTCCCTCTTTTGGTGCCTAGTGCCGTGATAACCTACTTATCTAGAGTCAGATTTCTAGTAACCTGATCCTCTGCCATCTTTAAAGTAAGCCAGAGAGACCACTCAGCGGATCTAAAAGCCATCATCCCAGGGCTGTGCAGGGCAACCATGTACTTTACTCTTTAGATTTTTACTCAGAACCTTGTGGACTGTGAACATCTAGCTCTCAGCAATCTCAGACTTCTGATCCCCCACCCACCAACTCAAAAGAGAGGGATAAAAGGGTTCATGATAAGAAGAAATAGTAACAGAAGAAATGGGAAGTTACGTTTGGCAAGAAATAGGAAAAAAAGGTGGATGGAAGTTTGCTTGCATAGCAAATCTGTGTCTTTTTTTTTTGAGGAAGATTAGCCCTAAGCTAACGTCTGCTGCCAGTCCTCCTCTTTTTGCTGAGGAAGACTGGCCCTGAGCTAATATCCGTGCCCATCTTCCTCTACTTTATATGTAGGATCCTTACCACAGCATGGCTTGCCCAGCATTGCCATGTGCCCACCCAGGACCTGAACCGGCGAACCCCAGGCTGCCAAAGCAAAACGTGCACACTTAACCGCTGAACGACCGGGCCGGCCCCCCACAAATAGGTCTTTAGTGTTGATATTGTTGAGCTTCATGAGAAGATTAAATTTTTTTTTTTTTTTTTTTTTAAGATTTTATTTTTTTCCTTTTTCTCCCCAAAGCCCCCCGGTACATAGTTGTGCATTCTTCGTTGTGGGTTCCTCTAGTTGTGGCATGTGGGACGCTGCCTCAGCGTGGTCTGACGAGCAGTGCCATGTCCGCGCCCAGGATTCGAACCGACGAAACACTGGGCCGCCTGCAGCGGCGCGCCGAACTTAACCACTCGGCCACGGGGCCAGCCCCGAAGATTAAATTTTATATTCAATATTCTCTCTTTAAGAAAGCAGGTTTAGGGGCCAGCACAGTGCTTAAGTTTGCATGCTCTTAAAAAAGAAAAGCAGGGATAAAGGAAGTTTGTTTTTACTTATTTTTAAAGATTTGGTTCCTAAAGAGATAGATTTTGTTTAAATTAACTTGGATAAATGATTTCTTTTGCTAATGCTAGATATATCTTGTGGGAGGTGGAGGGTGGGTAGGTCCCTATATCAGCATAAGTTAAATGTTCATAAACAAAGTGCAGTTTTGTTTTGTTTTTTTCCAGGAAGATTGGCTCTGAGCTAACTTCTGTTGCCAATCTTCCTCTTTCTGCTTGAGGATTGTCGCTGAGCAATCTTATGTTAACATCTATGTTAGCATCTATGCCAGTCTTTCTCTATTTTATGTGGGATGCCACTACAGCATGGCTTGAGGAACGATGTGTAGATCTGCACCCAGGATCCAAACCTGCAAACCCCAGGCTGCTGAATCAGAGTGCACAAACTTAACCACTACGCCACTGGGCCGGCCCCAGCAATTTTTACTTTTATTTCATCAGTCTGTCCCGTTTCTGTTGCCCTGAAAGATCAGTAAGCATAAGGATTTTTTAAATTTAAACTACAATTTTATTTTCTGTGCTTCTTTTGAGAGTGTATCTCTGGTAATGTTCCTAAGAATGGCACCACTTTAGAAAAAGTTTCAAAGAGTTGTATTCAGGATAAATCGTCTTTTTCCTTTAATCTTGCAGAGAACCTTCTGAGGCTCCAATCACTTTTGATGCAGATTCTTTTCTTAATTATTTTGATAAGATTTTAGGTAAGTTACAGTGTGACGTTTATTTTCATTTTGAAACAGAAGTAGTATGGCTGTTGCTAGAGCACTGGAGCATTGGATTTCTCAGAAGTCAAGATACTGCTTTCTCTTCATGATTCTGAGTTGATTTCAACCATGGATTACTGCCCTATTGAGTGATTTTGCAGAGGATGCCTAACTCAGTGGCTGACATTGTAGCTGCTCATTAAATATTTGTTGAGTGCGTGAATGCTCTGTGGTTAGAGTTTTACCTTGTCTCCCATATTACATTGTTTTTTCTCTTTTAGACTTAATTCACTTACACACTAGTAATAAAAAGACAAATAGCCCAATTAAAAAATCAACAAAAGATATAAACAGGCAGTGCCTCAAAGAAGAAATATAAAAAGTCAATAAATATTTTAAAATAGTTAACTGTTTCTAGTAAGCAAGTAAACACACAATAAAAATAAGGACTCTTTTTTTTGCCCATCATATTGGCAAAAGCTTAAAAGATTGATAATAACCAGTTTTCTCAAGGGTTGGAAAAATGAGCACTCTTCATACTGTGAGGGTAGAAGTGTAAGTCATCTTTTCGCAGGGCAGTTTAGTACTCTAGAATGTTCATAACCTTTGCCTTAGCAATTTCACTTCCAGGAATTTACTCTATGAAAAATATATGTGCAAAGATGGTGATTGCAGCATTGGAGTAGCAAAAAATTGGAATATTCTAAATGTCCACCAAGAGAGAAATGGTTAAATAAGTCATAGTACATCCATATTATGAAATACTGTGCAGCTTTATTGAAGAATAAGTTCCATCTATAGGTTTTGACAGAGAAGGACCTCCAAGACATATAAATAAGTGGAAAAGCAAACGATAGTTCAATATGTATAACTATGTTTTAAAAGAAAGCTATGTTTATATATGTATATGTACAGAACTGCATAGATAAAGGTCTGGATACCCACCAAACTGTTAAAAGATGGTTGACTCTGGGAAGAGTTAGATGTGAGACAATTCTGTATGGCTTGAATGTTTACATCAAAATGTATTCATGTATTATATAGTTTTTAAATTTTTAGGTAAAAAATTTTAATTAATTAAATTCACATTAAAAAAGAAAAAGGTGAATCTTTCAGCTCATCCTGTGTACTTTTCTGCAAATACCTGCCAGCAACACCATTTTCTGGAAGGGGTTTTTGTTAAGTAGTTTGCCTATGTATATTGATTTTTTTCTGCAGATAATATTCTAATTCTCTTGAGAGGTGTAATCACTCAAAAAAAAATTTACGAAGTGGCTCTTTCTGTGTTGGGGTCTGTGTAGGGCCAAGGCCTCATGAGTCAGACTCTGATGATCTGGATGAAGACGACTTTGAATGTTTAGAAAGTGATGATGACTTGGATCTTGAAACACAAGAGCCAGGGGAAGAAGCGTCTGTAAAAGGAACCCTTGATGATCTCCAGTCATACATGGCGCAGATGGACCAGGAACTGGCACATACCAGCATTGGCAAGAGTTTCACTACCCAGAAGCAAATGGTATGTCTGTGTTTAACCTCTGTCTCCTTCTGAGTTTATTACAAAGGATAGCTAAAACCATATTTTATCTTAGTTTTTCTTTTCTTTTTTTTTATTTGTGATAGGTTTTTTTTGTGATGAATTTGATTTTTTGATTTGAGATAAATAAGAATGTTAATTTTTTCCTAACTCTGGTAGGATGAAGGATTATTAACTTTATTTTCCTAAACATAAGCTTAATTATATTACTTATTCTATTATCTATGAGGATTTAAAATAAAAAGTCATATGATGTATTGATATTAGTATGTGGTTGCATACTACTACTAACAGCTTAAAGTGATTTTTAAAAAAGAGAAAGGATCTTAAATTTCCAAATAATTTTCAAGTCTTAGTAGTGTTTGTTTCATTTATTTCCCTATTTTAGAGCCAAATGTAGAATTCATCTTCCACTCATGTTTTTATCCTAGTTTTTATACCAGCACTGTCTAATCCTAGACAGAGACATTATGGAAAGAGAATGGACTCTGGAGTCTCATGGATTAGGGTTGGAAATCCAGCTAAGCTATCCACTGTCAATGTAGCCATTAACCAATAATCTTCATTTCATAGAATTAACATGAGAACCAAATGAGATAATAGTAAAACCCATAATGGGCCCTTAATTAATGTATTTTCCTTGCTTTGATCATCTAAACCACATTTAAAACTATATTCACTACCAGTATTGCCAAAACCTAATAGAAACCACACATTAGATGTATCTAAAGCAGTGTTTCTTAAATGTTAATGTGAATACGAACCACCTAAAGATCTTGTTAAAACATAGATTCTGGTTAAGTATGTCTGGAGTGAGGTCTGAGATTTTACATTTCTAACAAGCTCCCAAGCGATGCGCATGCTGCTGGTCCAGGGACCACAACTGAGTAGCAAAGATATAAAGGTCTAAAGATCAAGGTACAATCTTTCAAATCCTTTCCCCAACCTGTGAAATCAGAGGCTCAAGTAACAATTCAGAGTCTTTGTGGTTGGACCTCAAAAGCCTCAAGTTTTTACTTGAAGTTTTTTCATTGGGAGGAAAAAAGGAAATCTAGATTCTTTCGTTTAGAGAAAAATTTAGATTTTTTTTTAATGTTCATTTTTTTAAAAACTCTTAGGCAAGCTATAAATATACCTCCTTAACCCTGGTTATCTTCTTTGGCCTATTTCAAAATAGAGAAGAAATCCTTTCAATTTGTAGAAACTTTTCCTAGAAAGAAGTGTATTATAATCTTTGGAACCAAATTTTAATATGTATGTTAAGTTACATAGTTTATTAGATCTCATTTTTACCTTCTATCAGGAAGGAAAAGAAATTTCCTTTTAATTTGGAATTCAATTTTATATTGTTGCTTAGTTAGCTTTTTATTGTAACCACCATCCAACCTAATGGCATATTATTCCATGATTTTGTTTTCTCTTCATGAATAAGGAAGCTCTGTCTCAGACTACCAATAACAATTCAGATGAGGAAGATTCTGGTGCAGGAGAATCTATTATGACACCAGTGGATGTAGACCTGAACCTGGTTTCAAATATACTGGAATCCTATAGTTCCCAAGCTGGACTGGCAGGACCTGCTTCCAACCTCTTACAAAGCATGGGAGTGCAGCTACCTGACAACACTGATCATAGACCCACAAGTAAGCCAACAAAAGATTAACCAGCAAACCTAGCCTCTCTTTTTCATTCCTTAAATAAATATCGAGTCTGATTGTGCTCATGTCGAGTTTAAATTACTCATTTAGTAAAAATGTTTCTTCATTACAAGTTTCGCAGATTGACTTCTCCTCTATGAGCCCCAGATGTTGCCCTCTGTGCACAAGTCTTTGTGATCTCAACAAGGTTTTGAAGTTGGCAGAATAGAGAGAATAAAGGCCCTGGATAGCCCCTGAGATGAGATTTACACACTCTTGTGTTTAGGACATTGTTTATCTTTATTGAGAATTAAATGTTGGCTAGAGAAAGGAAAGTAGATAGGCAAAATTAAAGAATTCTTGAGTTGCTTTTTCATTCCAGTTACCCATGATGACCTTGAGCCAGGCTAATTCTGGTGACAAATACATTTGTTTGAACATTTTACTTATTTTTACTATTCTACTTCATGGACCCAGTGGGTTCTTTTTATCCTTAGCACCTTCACAATTCATTGCCACATAAATATTCTGAAGCCAGATAAGCCCTGTACCAAATTTTCTCTTATTTATATGTCATTCTTCGGTACCCCGGCCCTACCCACTTTTGCCTCAGCTTTCAGAAACCCTTGGAGTCCTGAGAAGTAAAGCCCTCGTTCCACTCACTGTTGGGAAACAGAACTCAACGCTGCAGATCCTCCTGTTAGCCACTGTTGGGAAACAGAACCCAATGCTGCAGATCCTCCCGTTAGCCACTTTCTTCTTTTCTTTCCCAAAACAACACATTAATCCAAAAGCAAACAGTTGCTCCATGGTATGTCTGAGAAACTCGTAACCAGGAGTCCTGCACACTCCCCTTTCCATCAGTATTTTCAGACTGGGGATGTGTACACATGTGCTCACAAACACACCCACATAGAGAGAGAAGATTGGGAGATAGTAATTCACATGGACCCTGAACTGTTTTCTTCTAACTGCAAGATATGAAGAAATCTCAGGTCCTCTCTTTCAAGAGTGTTTTCCCTTCTACATGCTGGGTTCAGCTCAGGTCAGGGCAAGCTGCCAATCTAAGAGGACAATCAAGTCCCATCACACATTATCCCTCAACATTTCCTGCTGACGGCACTTTTGATTTCCCCAAAGCAATGATGGTTTGCTGGCAGTGGGGAGAGCAATGACCTTTTGGGATCAAGAGGAAATTCAGTGCTTCAACTTTTCTAGTTCTAGAATCTCTTTTCCTTAGTCCTGTGGGACTTTGATGTGTAAATAATCTTAGGGTCTCTGACACTTGTGTCTTTAAAATCATCTGAAGATATGACTCTTTCCCCAGCCATTCCTCTTTTCAAACAGACCTCTAACCATATTTCTTCTGCACATTGCTTCAGTCGTTCCACAGACTTAGAACCTGAACTTTGACGTTTGTCACACTAATAAAAGGATTTCTTTTCTCCTCCCACCTTAAATTCTTACTTTGCACAAATTCCTAACTTCATAAGACAGAAAAATACATCTGAATGAAAGTGTGGAAATTTATTTTATTTCCTTCAGATAATTTTTCTCCCCATGACAAGGTATAGGATGGCATATATAAATGATGACAAATCCTAAATTTAGTTTATCCCATAAAACTCAAAAAATGGTTCATCCTCACTAATCCCTTAGTTGAAGTTACAACACTTACTGGATGTGCAAATGCAGCAACCATTTTACTTAGGAAAACAGGCATGGCAAAATGATCATCTTTTCCTTGGGTCACAAACTGAGCAAGTAACTGCAAAAAAAACCTTCCCATCTTGAGCCCCACTGGGATGCAGTTACCTCAACAGAACATCATTGCCTCTGATATATTATAGAGTACTCTGATGAAGGCCTTAGCTCCCATTTTCCTCATCCCTTCAGCTGACTTAAAGAAATATGACTTTAATTTAACTACCATGTACAAAATAATTATCTGTATATGAATTAAAAAATGTTATCTTGTGCTATTTTTCTTAACTCTATGAGGATAAAAAGTAACTCAGTAGTGGGCTGAGATTTGCTCTATATTTTCAATACTAAGATAAAAGTTTTAACCAAAATTATGCCAGGCACATTTTGGCAGTTAGTATAAACCTAGTATTAACAAGCCACATGCCAAAAGATGTCTGCTTCCAAGGCCTAGGAGAAATGGATGAACAAAGACCTACATCTAAACTAATGCTTCAGCCTTCCCTCTGATTTTGACAATTGTCATCTCATCAGTTTTGGCATTTTTGATTGCCTATGAGTAGGAACTTATTTCATTAACACTGCTGGTAGAGGTGTCTCGCTGTAGGCGGCTCACCTTCTTCTCTGCCTTATTATGAGGTTGGCCTGAAGATGGCCTTTTGTCACCTCCCTTTTAGCTCCTTATCTCTGATATGTCCATCTGGGATACTGAGAGAGGAGTCTAGGTGGCCTGATCTGAATTAAGCAGGCAGGGCAGAACAGGTTGGTTTTTCTACCCACTCCTTAATCAGTTGGTGAGCAATGGCTAACTTGGGGGGCAACCAGAATGGAAAAGTCCCATTCTGTTGCTGAGTATATGGGTTGTTTCTCCTCAGGGCTGTAGCCACCTCATCGTGACTGAACCAGGCAGCTGCCTCTAGTTCTCTCAAGTTCACCTGGATCTGAAAGACATAAGGAAAAACAGGATGTACAGTTAGGAACTACAAAATTTAGAATAATGTGGCCAAACTTGAGAAAATGGTTCCAGAACTGAGCAATCTTAGATGATAATACTTGGGAGCTACAGGCTGGGAGGTACTCAGTTCTAGATACTGCCCAGAAGCAAAGGAGGCATAATTAAGATATAAGAATTAAATATATTTTTTAAATAGTTAAAAAAAATAATAATAACATTTTAAGAATCCTAGGAGTATAAATACTAAGATTTAAGAGTGGTTAACATTGAGGGGTATATTATGAATAATACTTGTTTTTCTTTGTGCCTCTATTGATGGTATAACTTTCAGTTAAAAAAGAACATGCAGGGTCCAGCCTGGTGGCACAGCAGTTAAGTTCACAAGTTCTGCTTCAGCGGCCCAGGGTTTGCTGGTTCAGATCCCGGCTTGTCAAGCTATGGTGTGGCAGGCGTCCCACATATAAAGTAGAGGAAGACCTTGGGCATGGATGTTAGCTCAGGGCCAGTCTTCCTCAGCAAAAAGAGGAGGATTGGCAGTGGATGTTAGCTCAGGGCTAATCTTCCTCAAAAAAAAAAAAAAAAGAACAGACAATGGCTGGCCCAGTGGCATAGTGATTGAGTTTGTGTGCTCTGCTTTGGCCCAAGGTTCATGGGTTTGGATCCTGGGTGCAGACCTACACATCACTTGTGAAAGCCATGCTGTGGCGTTGTCCTACGTGCAAAGTAGAGGAAGATTGGCACAGATGTTGGCTTGAAGCTAATCTTCCTCAAGCAGAATGAGGAAGATTGGCAGCAGATCTTAGCTCAGGGCCAGTCTTCCTCACAAACAAACAAACAAACAAATGTTACTCTTCTTTAAAGGATAAGGGTTAATTAATGATAATCAAAAGCCTAGTATCTTCTTTGCAAGAAGCAAAGTAATGCAAACTGCAGCCACAGGAATCTGAGACAGATTAGATATTATTCATTCTATAGAGACCAAAACACACAGTAGACAAACTTTGGCAGATAGGGACCACAAAGCCTCTGTCAGGGATGCTACAGAAGAGCAAAAGGAGGTTGGATAAGACAATATCTAAGTCCCTTTCAACCAGAAGTTGCTATGATTTTATGTTATTAGTCCCCAACATCCTGGCTGACTTAAGCAATAAGACAATCCTGAAATCAATCATTAAATTTTATATATTTATTGTGTGCTTACTCTATGCAGGAATCTCTAAGTCTTGATGATAAAAGATAAATTGTCTCATGATTGAGAGATATACAAGGAAGAATGGTGATCATCTTGGCACTACCAATTTTCATAGTGATTATTTGTTTCCCTTATGAGATTGCAAGTTCCTTAAGGGTATAAATCATATCTTAAACATCTCTGCATAGACAATGCTGGACTAGACAGGGGCTTACTAAGTACCTACTGACCAGCTTGGATGAGGCAAAGGAAATATCACAGCATGAGGAAAGAATCAGAACTTACCTCTGTTTGCCCTGGTTTCACAGTTGCATGACAGGCAATCATGAGTGAGCTATTAGGAAAGGGCCAGTGCTGGGATGCAGAGTACTGCAGTCTTTCCACCTCCAATCCCACCTCTTCTGCAACTTCTCGCCGGACAGCCTCTTCCAGACTTTCACCTACAAGCACTCAGATTAATTCAGGACAGCTCTGCAGCAGGAAGGGTGATACAGATGCCCATTTGTGAAAGGAGTACCAAACCGGCTCTAAAGTTTCAATGAAATACTCTTGGGAGAGCCCTAAATCTCCGAGTCTTTACAACAATAGGAATCAAATCTGGAGTTGGGTGTTGAACTGCAATACTTAAACCTACTAGGTTAGTTATAATGCAAAATAAGAGTGGCAGTGGGAGAGGCGAGTGTTGCCCCCAGCTTTAATAAAATTCTAATGCCATGTTTCATCATTTGCAAGTTTTACCCCAAGAGACTGAGAAAAAAACCTGTAAATAAATTTTGAATTCTAACTAATAGTATGCATGCTGAAATATTTAGGGAGAAGTGTACCAGTGTCTGCAATCTCTGCATCCAAAAATATGGTAGATTGATGGATGGATAGAGGAATGGATAGATAGGTGATAAAGTAAGTGTAATAAAAAATTATAGAATCTAGGTGGTAGGTGTATTGGTGTTCACTGTATAATTCTTTCAACTATGCTGTATATTTGAAAATTTGCCTAAAATATATTGGAAAATTATAGTACCAGAAGGCAGTTTTGGTGGGGGTTTTTTCAGTTATTTTATTGAGGTCATAATGGCTTATAATATTGTGTAGTTTCAAGTGTACATTATTATTTATCAGTTTCTGTATAGACTGCATCGTGCTTACCACCAATAGTCTAATTTTTATCCGTCACCATACATATGTGCCCCTTTACCCCTTTTGCTTCCCTCCCTCCCGCTCTGGTCACCACTAGTCTGTTCTCTTTATCTGTGTGTTTGTTTATCTTGCACATATGAGTGAAATCATGCAGTATTTGTCTTTCTCTGTCCGGTTTATTTCGCTTAACATCATACAGAAGGCAGTTTTCTTGACGTGATAAAGAACAACGTCCTTGAGACTCCAAGCACTGTGGCAGCAAGACAAAGAAATACCTTCTATTGATAAGCTTTCTTGTCCTCCAGTATCATCCCTCCATGCCCTAAACTCCTTACCTATATCACAAAAACCTGCCAAGGCAGAATACATTCCCTTGGGAAAGGAACTCTGGCGAGCAAGCAGGCATTGAGTCCCATCTGACACCAGAGTGATCACCACGGGAGCCATCTAGGAAAAGGGGATGGAAACTTAAACACTAGGGCTTTGGGGCCTGTTAATGGGATGAAGGAAAAGATAACTAAGGAAAGCCTTTTAACTGTTCAGGCTTCCATCCACAGGACATAGTGCACAGTAATCCACTTCACAGATTACTGTCCTTTTAAAGCAATGCCTACCTGTGGATAATAGATGATCTTATTGGAAGGGCACACACGCTTGCTGCCAGCCATATTCTTCTTGCTGGGCTGCCCACTTCTGCTGCAGAACTGATGGGCATCATGCCAACGGAGAAGAGCCTGAGCCTAGGAATACAAAGATGGGCCTGGTTTCATTGGGGAGAATGTGGGGCTCATCTGTAACAAGCTGGGCCTAGTATTTAGAGCAACTCAAAGGGAAATGCCAATACCTTTCCAGCTCACCTATTTTAAATGGTTATTAACTGTTTAAACTTTAAAATAAGGAAACTATCTGACCATATTCCTCTAGCGTCTGAAATATGAATAAAAGCATACTTTTAAGTGTATTATGAATTATTTAAAATATATAATATATAGGGGCTGGCCCTGTGGCCGAGTGGTTAAGTTCGCACACTCCGCTGCAGGCGGCCCAGTGTTTCGTTGGTTCGAATCCTGGGCGCGGACACGGTACTGCTCATCAAACCACGCTGAGGCGGCGTCCCACATGCCACAACTAGAAGGACCCACAACTAAGAATATGCGACTATGTACCGGGGGGCTTTGGCGAGAAAAAGGAAAAAAAAATAAAATCTTTAAAAACAAAAAAATGGTGCAAAATATATAATATATAAAGTATTGAACAGCCATTTACTTATGATCCAGCTTAAAAATAAACATTTCCAATATAGTTGAACACCCCAACATATACTGCTCCTCAATAAAGGTGGAATTTTTTTTGCAAATAAAGTGTTCAGAGGTTATCTCTTTAAGTTAATGGACAATCAAAAGCACTTTAGCAAGTAAAATCTAAAGCTGTGAGGACGAGTCATTAAAGCAATATAAAATAATTTCTCATAGGAAAAACATGATGACATATGTCATGCTGTGGGTCCTTAAAAATGTTTATGAGGCTAATAGATCATTGCCAGAGATTTGCATGCCCTTAGGAGAAAATGGTCCTGACAGCAGTCCTGCCAAGGGCGAAAGAAAGAAGAAGAAGTAATCTCCCTACAGCACGTTGTCCTTCTGCCAAGGTTTGTAGGAAGGACTATGATCTGCAAAAAAGGAATCAAATGTCACTCTAGCCTTGTGTTATGCACGCATGTATTCACCCATTATACACTGCTTTACTAAATTTCCTACAGAACTGAGAAATCAGAATCTACCGTGGATAGTAAGGAGGCATCCTTCTCATTCAGCTGAAAGAGAGCCTTCCTTAGCTCAATGAAAGACCCCTTGAGCTCTGTCTCCATTTGAGGTTTCTGTAAGGAAGCTAGAAAATGAGAAAAGGGATGAAATGAAACAAACGTCACACTTTGCCTCAGGGTCCCTCTCAAGTATATCCTGTTAGACACTGTTTCCCAAACTCACCTAATAAGACAACTAGGGAAAATAAAAAATACACAGGTTCTCAAGCCCCTACCTGGAGATTCTGAACTGCAGGTAAGTGAGGCCCAGACATTTTTATTTTTTTAACAAGCATCAGGTGATTTCTATATTCAGGAAAATTTGGGAAACATTAGACCATAGTATTTCTCAAGAGCCTCTTCAGGGCAAAAAGAACTTTTGCACTAGCCACACACTATCCTTGGAAAAGAGATGAAATGGGACCTCTGAGCTCCTACCTGAACCTCATTGCAGCATCATACATTTACACCTACAACCCTGAAAGAGAGAAGGAAAGCCTGACAGGAGCCATGAGCCTATAGCAAACTGGTTCCCAAATGCAAGCCTGAAGACTCAGAGCTACTCCAAGGTAGCATGTTTATTGACCTGTATTGATAAAAGAAATAAGAACGATGTCATGAATTTTAAAACATTTCCTATGAAATATTTAAGATATATAAAATGTATAAAAGTACAGAGAATAATACAGTAAGCATATGTGTACCCACCACCTACCTTAGAAAGAAAGCGTTAAGATGTCCTTTATTTTCTAGTAAATGATGGATGATACCAGATGGTAGTATTTTTTTATTTCCTAACTTAAAATGTATATATATATATAAAGTTGATAACCTTTCTGTATTCCCAAAATTTTCTTTGAAATTATGTGAAGCCCCAAAGTCTGAGAACCATTGGAAAGTCCCCACTAGGAATAATGTTATGTACCGTTTATGGGAGAGGAGCTGTTGAGAACCAGATCCAGAGCAAACCATGCTTCATGCTTTTCGGAGCAGCCAAGCAGCACCGAATCTTCTATTCTTTGTGTGTCCTGTCCAAACTTAGCCAGGAGCTTTTCCAACTCTAAGAAATAAAACAGGTAAGAAAGAAAAAGAAGTGTTTTAATTAAACCACCAGAGCCATGGTAGACTTAAAGGAAATCATCTACTTCAGCTCGAATTAGGTACACCTGGCTCCCAGTCGCTACCCTGTAGCTAATTAGCTATGTAATCTTGGTCTAATCACTTAACCTCTCTAGGCCTCCACTTTCTCAGCAGCAATCTGAAGAGTTTGGACTAATGAAGGAATTCTTTCTGTGTAACACTGTGACACTCTATGATTCTATCATGAAAGGAACATATCCCTTAGTTCGAAAGCTACATGATATTTAACTTATGGCACTGAAGAAAAAAAGGCACACTTAAAATGGTAGAGACCAAATCGGTTATATAATTTAGTCTCCAGAGTATGCTGCTTTAGTGGGCCAGGGTAGAACACTAATGTGAGATCCCAGCCTGTATAAGACAAGTGCCGTATAGGGAGAAAACCTGTCCTCTTGTGCATGAAAGACTCACGTTTGTTCATAATGCAACATAACATTGCTAAAGCTCTAAATAATGTTTAGTGCCTTCTGATGGCATCTTTATATTCTTCTGCACTGCTAGGAACTACCTATGCAAGCACTCCAACATCTGACCCAATGGAGGAAATTCACTGACAATGTATTTAGAAGTTAGTTTATAGTGATATCATATAAAACTGAAAGTATCTTGAATGCCAAATCCCAGTGACTTAGATATCTTTAGTTATATACCCTAAAAGAGTTCTCAAAACAAATTAATTTTAATTCACTTTTAATTTTGACCCTTCTAGGAGAAATGAAGTCATGATGCAAATCTTAAACAGTGTAACAGTGTGCAACTCCATGGAGGCTGGAAATCACTGGTCTAAGGTAGGGGTTGGCAAAATATTTTAGGCTGTTGAGTCATATGGTCTCTGTCACAACTACTCTGCTCTGCCATTGTAGTGCAAAAGCAGCCATAGACAATATATAAATAAACAAGTGTGGCTGTATTCCAATTATTTACAGAACAGGTGGCAGGTTCCAATTTGGACAGCAGTTTTGCCGGCCTCTGGTTAAGGCAGTAGTGGTTCATACCATCACACCAAATACTATTTGGGCAACTCAAGTTCATACACTAAATAATTAATTGGCAGAAGCAGTTTGAAAAATCTGGGCTTTAAAGTCGGAGGATCCTTCTCAGGATTCAATATGGACTGAATTCTGCTTAGAGGCTACAGGCTGGTCTACTCTACTGGTCTGCTTTGGGCTTACCTGATAGGCTATGCTGGGGGGCCAGGTACTGATGTTCTGATTTCTGAAGCAAAGGAGCCAGGCTATGAAAGAGGTAAAATGCTCCCGTCTGCTGGGCTGTTTTGCATGCATCATCATCTTCCTTCAGTTCTAATAAATACCTGTATTTTGGAAATAAAGCATTACAAAACCACCTTTAGTTACTTGTACAGCATTCATCTTTGAGAATTCTGTTCCCACATCCCTCTCCTACCACGGCTTTTTCCTTTTATTTATTTACATCCTAAATTGCTCTAAAAAGGATCTGAGGTGGCTTTAGGCAATCATTCCCTCCTTTACACTACTGTACCTTGTCCATACTCCTGTGGTTGCACTTAACGTTGTACTATTTGTTAATTTGTCTGTCTTCCCTGAAAGACAATGGTCTCCTTAAGGGCAGGGTCTGCCTTAGTTCTGTATCTGCAGTAATTAGCATATTGAATGGCTCAATTCAATAAATATTTATTTATTCAAGGGTAATAAATATTTACTGAATTGAACCTCAAGGTACTCTGCCAATATTACACTGTGAGGCAAGAATTTACATGCAGTGGATTGAAAGGAAAACAATACTGTGATAAAACATCAACCACAGATGCCCAGAGATGAGAGCAGACTTCATTATTGCAAAGAGCAAACACTGTGCCTTCAGTAACTCTCATTCAGTCTAGGGAAGATAAAGAGCAAATTTTATCTTCAATGCACCCATGTCTCATACATCTAGTCCCCTAAGTGGACACCATTTGCTCCTTATCTCTACTGAAGGGACCATCGATGGGAAAGAGAAACCACTACTTGACTTATTTAATAAGTGTAATATTTTCAGTAGCCCAAATAAAAATATGTAAAAGAGAATATCCTATAATTATCTTCTATAAAAGAAATAGTACTGGGGCAAGTTCTAGGCTTTTCCAGGACCTTCATTGAGGATGGTCTAAATCCAGCCCTTCAAGAACCTTGAGAATCAGATCAGGGGCCACACGATTCAAAGGGGACTGAATGTGGATTCTCCTTCTGGGGCCTAGAGTTAACCATTTTGCCTGTTGAAAGCCCTCAAACAGACTCTCAGAGATATGGCATATTTTGTCACCTAAGTGGGAAACACAGTTTGTAAGATATTTTCTGTAGGATCTGAGAGTTTTTGTAACACCAGTAGGCAGGGTTGGCTCAACATGAAACTACAAAGCAAAATGATAAACGCACTACAATGGCATCTTTAGAAACCTATTTTTGACTGTGTGATAAAAGGGGTTACAATGAGCTCTGTATAAACAAGAGAAAAGAAACCTGAGATTTTAATACTCGTGATATTTTTAAACTTATTATGAGTGATTGCAGCCTCCTGGGGCAAAGACTCAATGTATGTCAAAGGAGAGACATGTGCCACTCAGAAGTTACCAAATACAAACAATAGAACAAACACCGCTGCCTTCGTAAAACAACAGTAAGCACAGTACAACCTGTACTTTGCCCTAATGACCCTAAAAAGCAAAACACCCAGGTTAAGGTCTTAAACCTGGGGCCTCATTGGAACTGGAACTGAGATCCAAAGTGTTCCTTGCATTCTTCTTGATCAGGAACACTTTAAAAATTCATTTTCTTCCTTTAGTTGTAGTAGCATGGAAAACAACAATACTAAGATTATCAAATGTAAACTGTTTTTTCCTTATTATAAAAGTAATAAATAGTCATTTTATAAAAATCAGAAAATACAGTTATCAATTTTTTTAAAAAGGGAAACCATCAAGAATCCCACCATTCAGAGATGATCACTGTTTATACCTTGGAATTCTCCAAACTATTTATTAATATTGTGTGTGTGTGTGTGTGTGTGTGTATAGGTATATTTAGAATCATACCTACTAATTTATAGCCTTTTTTCTTAAACATATTAACATCTTTTCACACCATATTCTTTATTGATAGAATTTTATTTTCTCATGATTTTTGATATGCTTTTTAATATATTTAATCACTTTAACATACCCATGTTTTAGACTTTCAATAATTCTGTTTTCTCAGAGTCTCAGCCTGAGAACTTCAGTAACATAAATGCCCAAAATATCTAAAACAAGTATTGCAATTCTGTTGTTTTCTCACTCTTGTTCATGTAAGATTGTATGCTTACGTGCCTTTAAATTTTGCGCTGGGCAGTGATGTTTGGCAGAGCTTCCTCTGTGGGAAGCCCTGGTTGTAAGTGTATCCCTCTAGAGGAGTTTTACATTTGCTTCTGCAAGGTGCCCCGGGGATATTATGTCTAGGACTACTACTGAAATTCTTTTCTTAAGGCCAGGGGTGGGGCTGGCCTAGTGGCGCAGCAGTTAAGTTCGCACATTCCGCTTCTTGGTGGCCCGGGGTTCACCGGTTTGGGTCCCTGGTGCGGACATGGCACCACTTGGCAAAAGCCATGCTGTGGTAGGCGTCCCACATATAAAGTAGAGGAAGATGGGCATGGATGTTAGCTCAGGGCCAGTCTTCCTCAGCAATAAGAGGAGGATTGGCAGTAGTTAGCTCAGGGCTAATCTTCCTCAAAAAAAAAAAAAAGAAAAGGCTGGGGGTTTGGGGACCACACCATATAGATGGTGCAAATTTAAACTCCAAAACTGTATGAGAGCAGGCTAGTGATTTCAAATTTGCTCAGGCTGTAGAAGTCCTTTATCATTGTCTTGTACTAGTGTAGATTTTTTTTCTAGTCTATCTTTCACTGAAATTTAGTTCTTCAGGGGAGTGGTAGACATCCAGGGATGGGAGTTATCTACCTTATTTTCAGGAAACTTCGTGAACTGTTATTTAGTATAGTTTTTAATGCCATCATACGGGTGTACTATAATTTAATTAATTTTTTCCTTACTGTTCATTCATCCATTCAACAATACTGCAGTGCCTGCTATGTGCCAGGTACTGTTTTATGCAGTAGGGGTACCACAGTGGAAAAGACAAAGTTCTTATCTTAATATAACTTATATTTAAGTACATCAGACATTTTAGATACTGTTAGAAATTTAGTTTGTTTAGAATTTTTCCAATTATAAATAATTTGTAATGAACATCTTTATATGTAAATCTTAATCATACATCCTTAATCTTCAATATAGGATTTTGAGATATTTATAATTTATAATTTAATGGGAAAAAGATAGAATAAATCAGAGCTCAAGTTGGTCAAAACTCACCGGGTCTTAGTGACATAGGTTGACAGCAGTCTATAGCACCATAAAGATTTTCTCCTGCAAGCAATTCCACAGTACAGGGACATTGTCAGATCCTTGAAGGAAAGAGGAGTTAAAAAAAAAAAAAGATCATAGTATGCAAATTTAAAGTAATGAATCACCAAAAGTGTTATACTTTAAGCCAGGATAGGCTTACTTTTTAATATTAAGGAAAGAGAAACTGCATAGGAGTCAGATGATCTGGTTTCTAAACTGCATTTCTGCTACTAATGAGTTGTGGGATTTCAACTTTGCAGTGCCTCTTTCCTAACCTACAAAACTGAAACCTGTTCTGTGAGAATCAGCTAACTATCCACAAAAAATATGTGCTCCTCCTTACATACTGTGGAATTGGTGCTGGGAGGTAGCTGCCAAGTTAAGGCCTACATTTTTCTCCTCCCTTGTATCCAAGTAGGGCCCAAACTAGGTCTTAACAATGGAATGTGAGTGGAAGGGATGTGTATCTTTTCTAGGCTAAAGCAGTTATGAAGTGGGTATGCCTTCTCTATCCTCTTTTTCCTCTTCTGCTTGGAAGACTCTGGAATAGCAGAGCCATTAGGTGGAGAACTGGCTCCTTGAATCACTACATGGAGAAAAGCCACCCACCAATCAAAGTCCCTCTGCCTCAGCTATTTGTGAGTAAGAAATAAACTTCTGTCCTATTAAGCCACTGAAATTTTGAAGTTTGTTATAGCAGCTAGCATCATAATAGACCAAGTAAGCCTGGAGTGTCTCCAGAGTAATGGAGCTAAGTTTCTCAGACTACATGAAAACCAAAGTCTCTCTGAGAATGAAGCAGGAGGAATCCTGTAGATAAGAAAAATATAAAATTACAGTCATTAGGAAAATATTTCAAAAGCCAGCTATGAAAATCTAACGTGGGTCTAAGATATTTTCTATTTTTTGTATCTCATTGTGAGCAAAAAAAATTCTCTATCTTAAGAATCCGTTCTGCAGAAGGTGATTCCTTTTAAATTGTATACCAGTAAATATTTTATTCCCCATGAAAAGAACATTTCACATTAGCAATTAAAAAGTCAAGAAGTTCCACCAAAAGGAGAAAATCAGTACAGTTAAATAACCAGCCGCTCTTTCAACTGTGCCCAAGGTTAGCAAGCTAACACTAAATCACTGAGGAAAGTCTAAAGTTTAGGCCTACTTCTTGGTTACATAATTATGAATCACTGATGACTAATCCTTGGACAGTTTTGGCTACAATCTATGTCCTAACCAAGGGTAAAATATATATGGCAAACATTCAGTGAAGTATTTGTTGAGTACTGACTTTACTCAAGGTCCTTTAAGAAACACAAAAATGTACAGGATGAAAATCCTGCCCTCAAGGGACTCTATCAGGAGAGAGAAAACAAATATGTAACTTTCACAGAAGGCAATATGTGATTACAAAGCATTCTAGGAGAGTATTAAAAGTATAATTCCTATTTTAATAACCCACAGACTTGTGATATACTAGAAGAAATGTATTTAAGGTTAATATTTCTCTCTCATATACAAGTCTGAGGATTTAAATTGGTATAATATTTTTGGAGGGCAATTTGGTAATATCTATCAAAATGTTAAATAAGCATCTCTTTTACCTAGCAATTTCACTTCTAGGAATTTTTCCTAAGGAAAGGATATGTACAGGAATGTTAACTGAAAATTACGATAAAAGGGTATAATACACAGCTGTTCAAAATAAATAGGAAATAAGACGACAGTGGAAAAGTATATATGTAGTAAGAGGGAAACATATTCAGAATATATTATTAAGTAAGAAATGCAAGTAGTATTTGGTTGGCTTAGCATGAGCTAATTAATTTATGAAGAAAAGGACATATACATACCAGAATGCATAAATTAGATATGTCTTTATTTATATTTTTTAAGTGACTAGAAGTACACATACCAAACTGTTAACAGTGACTAATTTGGCAGAGTGGGATGGAGATAGGGATCAAGAAGGGTACTTGTAATTGTTACTTTATGTATTCCTGTACTTAAAAATAAATTTAACCATGTGTACATACTCCTTTAACAAATAAAGCATAAAAACATAGTAGTTCATGGGACTAACTCTACAATGAGGTACATTGTTCCTAGTAGCACCTCACCACATTCCCTGGGAACCAAAAGGAATTCCTTTGGTGAGTTCCTTGAACCCTGAGAACTGAAAGAGCTGTTTGGTTGTAGTTATGACTACCAACTAGCCTGTGTGGCTGACTGTACTTGGCTGCCTGACGTTTCGCCCAGCTTCTGCTACTAAATTAACCGTAGCCAATTGTGGATTATCATGGCGTGCTGACTCATGGGATGGTGGTCAGAGCTGGTAGAAAACGTAAAGTTCTTAATGTAGCTTTGGAAAAATATCATTAATCAAGAGAAAAACCAGACTTATTTTACCTGAGAATTGTACCTTCATTGGTACAGTCATAAACCTAGCAGATAAAGATTAAGTCTAATTCTTTTTCTAAATGGTCCCTTACATATTCTTTTTTTACACATCTTATACAAAAGCAGTCTAGAAACTATTTAAAAGTCAAGAGAAAATGATTTCCTTAAAATTCAGTTTTAACTGTATTTTTCTCTTTTAAATAGATCATTTAAGTTATAAAATTAATATAACTACATTACAGGACATCTGGAAAATGGAATTGTGAGAGCACCCATACTATTACCACATAAAGATAACTAATAATTTAACATGTATTTTCTAGTCTTTTTACATATTTATAATCAGAGGACACATTTTTTCAACTTGCTTTCATGAAACATGTCATAAGCAGTTTTCTATGTTTTTGTATAAACTTCATAATTTTTTGGCTGCATAATATTACATTCAAGTAGATTCATCCTGATTAGCTAAACATTCCTCCGATTTTAGACATTTAGGTTGCTCCAATTTTAAATTATCAGAAATAAAACACCACAAATACCTCTGTGCCAATATTTTCAAGTTACTTTTTTAAGTTTCCCAAAGTAGAATTATAGGGATGAAATTTATTTTAAAATCATATGGCTCTTCCTACACAATGTCACACTTGCAAGATTCAATAGTATTTGGTTAAAAAAAAGAACTTTTATTTTATATTCCTTTGTTCACTCTAAAGATTGAAAGTGTTTTCAGATTTAATAGTTCTAGTTCCCCTTTTGTAAATCGTCTGTTTGGTGTCCTGTGCTCATTCATTTATTGTGGTTTTACTTTATTGTGACCATTCAAATTTTTAAAATATTATAGTGCATTTACAGCATTTTCCACAATATGATCATCCAAATGTACTGTAGGAACCAACTGCTGTATGTATTGCCTTTCTCTGTGAAGCAGTCATTCTGACTGAAATAAGACTGTAATAAGCTCAGGCCTGCCTTCTATTTTGTTTACAGTGCACATGCATGTCTCTAAAGCAAGAAAGGGACAAGGAAGTCTGAAGAGACTCATGGACTTTTTATTCCTGGCTCTCCTACTATCTGAATTTGTGACCTGAGGCTGTCACCTAACTTGTCAGAGCTTGGTTTCTGTCTTACTTCTCACAGTGTGAGGAAGGAGAAAATACGGATCTAAAGTGTATTACAACTATGTCAGGTTTTAACATACCTAATTCTCAGATCTGTTGGACTATAAAATCCTTAAGAGTTGGGATTGCATCTTCCTTATCTACAGCACCTAGCACAGTCCCTATCACAGTTTGAAACACAATATATATGAATGAATGAATGAATTTATCCCATTTTACAAGTGAGGAAGATAAAGCTTTGAGAGGTTAACCAATCTGACATCACAATCTAGACAGCAGCAGATTCAAACTCAGGGCCATCTGGCTCAAAAGCTCACGTTTTGATAAGAAATACATGGGATAGCATTTTCCAACATTCATTTACTATTTATGTTTTTAAAAGTTGAAAGACTGATTGAGATGAAAGGTAATATTATTTTTACTGAAACTATTAAATGATGAGGCAAGGTCCTTAAGAGTAATGATTTCTTTGAACCGCCTGTAATAAATGATTCACATGTGTTTTTCCTCCTGTTCATCTTAACAGAAGAAAGATTAATTTATAAAGCACTACAGCATGACAAAAAAAGCCCATTTTGAATCTCTGGGTTACTTTGACCAAGAAGAGGCCAGGTCTGTAGTTTGAAAGAGCACTTTTCAGAGAGTCTGTCTTTTCATGACTAAGGACCTTAACGGGATGGGAAATAAGCAAAATTGAGAAGCCACTGGGATACAGATTTCAAGGTCTCGCTGACCAGCTTTATGGCTGGCTTTCTAAAAAATAATTTTTCCTCCCTTAATTCAAAAATCATTCAGGCACAATGCAGAAAAGCTGGCAAATTCCATTTTTAAACGGCTCTCCAAAGAAGTATCAGAAAATTATTAGCAGTAGTTAATAAGATAGCTCTGCAAGTTATGATGCAAAACTGTGGTCATTCCCTGGTTTCTGGAAGGAAGACGGACTAAGCTAAAATGGAAAAATGCTGTGACTGAGAGCTTTCTTCAAGGTCTGATTATGCCTCCCCATAAAAATCCTTCCCATACTTAGAAACTGAAGAGGTTTTTGTTCCGCTGCACTCACTCTGAATTCTGTTGGGGGCGCCTTCCCAGGCCTCAAGAATCAGCGGAAACCAGGAAATTCCAAACGTTCCTGGGAAGTTGGGCTTCCCTTCCCCAGAGGAACCACTGCAACCTCTGCCACACTTCCCAGAATCCTCCTAGCCATGCATTCTGGGAAATGTAGTTCAGTCTTCATGCCAGCTGCTAAGCTCTCTGAAATTAACCATGGTTGTCAATGCCTCTGCCACACTTTCCCAGAATCCCCAGTTGCACTCTGGGAATTATAGTTCAATCCCCAGGCATGCTGCTGTGCCCTCCAAATGCAGTTAACCATGGTTATCAAAAGCATGATCTTCCAAGATCTTCTAAATCGATTACCAGAAGAACAGCTGTATCTTTTGAGAAGGTAGAGTAGCATTCGATCCATTTTTGAGTTACAAAAGGATAATGTCATTAAACCCTCCTCATACAGAGAAAGTATATTTTGGTGGGGGAGGGAAGGAGTATTGGGGCAGGAAATCAGATACCTTTCAACATTTCTGTAGCTCTAATTCTATCTCTGTCTGCCCACTTTAGAACTAGCGCTAACATTTCATGAAATTCTGTCAATTTAAAAGGACAAGACTGTGTAGGTGTGTTTGAACTTAGAATGCATTCCTTGATCAACCAAGGCAAGAGGATTCTGTCTGACTGAAAGCAGTCTCCCAGCAGAAGTACTTTGGTGCTGCTCTCTTCTCTTCTTAATATTAAAGTTATTTGCTTATAGGAGAAGACAGTTTTGAAGGCAGGTCAACATATATTTAATGAGTACCAAATGTGCCTGGGACTGTTACAGGCACAGGATACAGCAGAGAACAAAACACATGAAAATTTCTGTCCTCGTGTAACTTACATCCTAGAGAAGGAAACAAACAAGCAAACAAGTAAATATACAATGTGTCAGGTGGTTATAAGTGCTAGGAAGAAAATTAAAGCAAGCTAAGAGGAGGGAGGATTTTGCTATTTTATATAGAGTGGTCAGCTTCATTGATAAGGTGATATTTGAGCAAAGACCCTGAAGGAGCTGAGGAAGGAAGCCAAGAGGATATCTATGGGAAGAGATTTGTTAGCAGAAAAAATCAGCAAATGCAAAGGCCCTGGGGTGGAAGGGTGTCTGGCAGGTTTGAGGAAAGGCTAGGACAAAGTGTGGTGGTCAGAGATGAGGTCAAAGAATAAACAAGCACCAGATCATGTAGGGCCTTACATGTCTTACAATTCTTATAGGGCCATTATAATGCTTTTAGTTTTTACTCTGAGAGGGATGGGATGTTACAGAAGAGTTTGAGCAGCAGAGTGAGAAGATTTAACTTACAGAAGAATCACTCTGGGTGTGGAGATTAGACAGTAGGGGATAAGAGTTATTAAATCCTGAATGTCATTGTTGATATGTACCTAAGATGCAGGGGTAGGAAGAGCAGTAGCTGTGGTTAGTTGACCAGCCATTTCTTTTGAACCTTTGCATTAGCACATGAACCCAAGCTTTTTATCAGATTGATTCATTATCCTTAAGGGAGGCACAGAAAATTTCAGGGAAACAAGATATAAAGTCAGCGAATTCCAAAGAGATGAGGAAGCATGTTTAGTGAAAGTTAGAGCTCTAATAATTTTTTTAAAAATCAAAATAGGGGTCAGCCCAGTGGTGTAGTGGTTAAGTTTGCACACTCCGCTTCAGTGACCCAGGTTTGCAGGTTCAGATCCCAGGCATGGACCTACACACCACTTGTCAAGCCATGCTGTGGCAATGTCCCACATACAAAAAATAGAGGGAGACTGACACAGATGTTAGCTCAGGGCCAATCTTCCTCACCAAAAATAATAGTAATAATAATAATTCAAAATAACTATATTTTTGAGCAATTAAGTGTTAAGTGCTGTAATAATAAAAATAGCTCTGAATGTTTGCATCCCCCCAAAATTCATATGTTGAAATCCTAATACCCAATATGATACTATCAGGATATGAGGTCTTTGGGAGGTGATTAGGTCATGTGGGTGGAGCCCTCATGAATGAGATCAATGCCGGTATAAAAGAGGCCTGAGAGAGCTCCCTTGCCCCTTTCACCATGTGAGGATATAGTGAGAAGTCAGCAGTCTGCAACTTGGAAGAGGGTCTTCACCAGAACCAGACCAGAACCTGACCATGCTGGTACCCTGATCTTGGACATACAGCCTCCGGAACTGTGAGAAGTAAATTCCTGTTGTTTATCAGCCACCTAGTCTGTGGTATTTTGTTATAGCAGACCAAATGGACTAAGATAAATAACTAAGATTAATTGAGCATTTACTGTATTCCAGACACTATGGAAAGTTTTCACATGTTTATCATTAATCATCACATCCTATGAGATATGTATTATTATTTGTACTTTACAGATGAGAAAATAGAGATTTAGAAAAGGTAAACAATTTTTCCCTATTTACACAGCTATTCAGTAGAAGGGTTGGGATTTTTAACCCAGACGGAACCTGTGCCTTTGACTACCATAATCTACTGTAGACCTGAATTATATCTCTGACTGGGTATGGGGCAGAGAAGCTGAACATAAATATTGGAAAATATTGGAATGATGCAAATAATCTCATGTTCATAGATTGAAAGACTTAATTTTGTTAAGATGGCAATATTCCCCAAATTGATCTACAGATTCAATGTATCTCTACCAAAATCCTAGCTAGCTCTTTCTTTCTTTTTTTGAGGAAGATTAGCCCTGAGCTAACTACTGCCAGTCCTCCTCTTTTTGCTGAGGAAGACTCGCCCTGAGCTAACATCCGTGCCCATCCTCCTCTACTTTATACGTGGGACGCCTACCACAGCATGGTTTTTGCCAAGCGGTGCCATGTCTGCACCTGGGATCCAAACCAGCAAACCCCAGGCTGCCGAGAAGCGGAACGTGCGAACTTAATCGCTGCGCCACTGGGGGGGGGGGGGGGGGGGGGGCCCAGCTAGCACTTTTGTACAAGCAACAAAAGAAAAAATAGAACTTCATCAAAATTTAAAGACTTTTGTGTTACAAACAATACCATCAAGAACTTGAAAAGACAACCCACAGTATGGTAAAAATTATTGCCAGTCATACATTTGATAAGGGACTTGTATCCAGAATATATAAAGAACACTTAGAACTAAGTAATAAAAAGATCACTGAATTTCAAAATGAGCAAAGGATCTGAACAGACATTTCTCTAAAACAGAAACAAAAATGACCAATAAGTACACGAAAAGACATTCAGCATCATTAGCCATCAGAGACATGCAAATCAAAATTACAACAAGATACCACTATACCCACTAGGATGGCCACAATCATAAGGGCAGATAATGACAAGGAGTGGTGAGGGTGTGGGGAAAATGAAATCCTTATATACTGCTTGTGGGATTGTAAGCAGTGTAGCTGCTTTGGAAAACAGTCTGGCACTTCCTCAAAAAGTTAAACATAGGGGCCAGCCTGGTGGTGTAGTGGTTAAGTACATGCACTCTGCTTTGCGTCCCGGGTTCGGATCCTGGGCACGGACCTACACACTGCTTGTCAAGCCATGCTGTGGCAGCATTCCACATACAAAACAGAGGAAGATTTGCACAGATGTTAGCTTAGGGGCAATCTTCCTCACCAAAAAAAAAAGTTAAACATACAGTTACCATATGACCCAGCAATTCCACTCCTGGGTATATATCCAAGAGAAGAGAAAACATGTGTTCACATAAAAATTTGTACACAGATTTTCATAGCAGCATCATTCAAAATAGCCAAAAAGGAGAAACAATCCAAATGTCCATCAACTGATGACTGGATAAACAAAACGTGGTATATCCATACAATGGTATTTTATTTAGCAATATAAAGGAATGAAGTACTGATACATGCTACAACATGGATGAAGCATGAAAACATTGTGCTAAATTAAAGAATCCATCACAAAAGATCACATATTGCATTTATGTAAAATGTTCAGAATGGGCAGATCTGTAGAGACAGAGTAGATTAAAGGTTGCCTAGGGGTGGGGGAGGGGGTAGCATTGGGAAGAATGGGGGGTGACTGCTAATGAGAACAGAGGTGGTTTTTTTCTTTTGAGGTGATGAAAATGTAAAACTGATTGTGGTTATGATTGTACAATTCTCTGAATCTACTAAAGATCATTGAATTACACACTTTCGATGGGTAAGTTGTATGTTATTTGAATTATATCTCAATTAACTGTTAAGAATATTCAACCAAATAATTAATTGTGTTAAACAATTAGACTGCATGGTTAGTAAATACAACAAATATGGTATAAATAACTAAAAGCCTCATACTTTTTTTAGGTCATGAGGTAAAAATGGTCTTTCCTCAGATATGCTTAAGTTCAAAGCAATGGCTTTTGCTTAATCATGTAGTAATGTAATAAATTAATACTGTATACTTTTTTTTTTTTTGCTGAGGAAGATTTGCCCTGTGTCAGTGTCACAATCCAATGTACACATCAGGATAGATGCGGAGAGGGCTGATGGCCACTCTGAGTTTATTATAACCAGCGTTTCAATATATACATAGCTTACATCTGTTAAACATACACAGGTGTTCTGGATGAAGTAATTAGCAAATGCCAAGAATTCTTAGTGATTTCTCAAGAAGCCCTCCCTTGCCTCTGTTTTGATATTATCATGTCATTGCTGTGCTCCTATATTTTTATCTCGGAGCAGGCAAGGTCTCTTAGGCAACGGTCCCTCCTGCTCCCGATATCGATATCGTTTCTCCATCTGTGCCCCTGGGCAGCCGCTGCCTGACTTAGGTTGCGCCCCCTGGAGGTCTTACCCGTCATTGGCTAACCGGCCTTCTCACCTCCGGGTCACAGTTTGTTGGCAAGCCTTTTCCAGTGATTATTAACCCTTCCTGTGTCAGGGGTGGCTACACCCTGAGCTAACATCTGTGCCAATCTTCCTCTACTTTTTTTAGTATGTGAGCTGCCAACACAGCATGGCCACTAACAGAACAGTGTAGATCTGCACCAGGGAACCGAACCCAGGCCTCTGAAGCAGAGCGCGCTCAACTTAACCACTAGGGGTGAGCTCCTGTACTCTCTTTTAAGGGTACAAACTGAGCCTCAAGTCATTGAATCTCAGTGTAGCTTTAGATGGTGAAAATAACAATGTATTTAAAGACGTGTATTAATTCGTTGAACAGATACTTATTGCAAACCTATCATGTGCCAAGCATCATGTTAGAATTAGGGATACAATGGTGAATAACATATTGTCTCTACTATCAAAAATTAATTATGCATATACATGTATGTATGGGATGTGTGTATGTGTGTGTGTGAATACATGAGCATGCAAGCATGTGAGACAACAGCCCATTTACTCAGTTTTTGACCAGTTACAGGAGTGGACATTAGGATGTAGGGCATACCTGAGCAAACTTGGAGAGCAATTACAAGTTCATTTTGAAGCAGGCTTAAAGTTGGATATTGCCTCACTTTATGTGGAACAAGAAATAATCTTAGCAGACAGGGGCAGGAAGAGGTTTACATGAGGGCCCCTTAAATAATAAGTCACTGGCAAAGAGTCCTGTCTGTTTGCATGGCCAGTGGTACTATAAATCACTGGTTTCCTTCTACTCCAAACATGGAGTAATGTTTAACACATAGCAGCGAATAGAACAAAGACTGAAGGCCATACTCAGCTGGAAGACAAGATGAAACAGAACAATTAGGGTATACCAAGGTCAAAATTATTTTGAATACATGATTTTGTCAGCATAAGGCAGTCACTAGACTGAGTATGGGTTTCTATTTCCTGTTAATTGAACTCTTACTCTTTTCCTCTTCACCCATCCCTTTTAAAAAAAATATGATTACCTGTGGGCCATTTCATTGTAGTCAATAGTAATTCCATCAGAAATTTGACAGAAGTTAAAAAAGAAAAAGATACAAAATCATCAGTTTCACTATCAGTTTAAAGATCTGTCAAAAGGCTTTCAACAATGGGTTATAACTATAGCTAACTTTCACTTCTATAGTGTCTTGTATAGTTTCATCTTTACCCCAACATCCAGAGGAGTTCAGAGTATTTGACGGTGTACACTGTGTGTGCTTATATTCCCAAAACAAATGTAATTTTTTCTGTTACCGAATCCGGTGATGATTTCAATTCTCCAGGCCTCAGTTGGAGATATCCCTAAATCTCTAATATTTTATAATGAAAGAATTATAAAAATACATGATCATTAAGTTTTCAATGTTGGATGAAAAGAATTTGGAGATTTTCCCCTGATTTACATTATCCATACTTTGTTCCTAACTAGTTTCCTAATTTTCAACGCAAATTTAGGAGGTAGCTGTTATTAGTTATCTATTGTCAAAATAATGATTCATAAACAACCACAAAATCACAGAGACATACAAGTGTTTATTTATTATTTATTTATTTATTTATTTTTTAAAGCTAAATTGTGGAACATCCATAGACTATTTTTTTTTTAAAGATTTTTTTTTTTTTCCTTTTTCTCCCCAAAGCCCCCCGGTACATAGTTGTATATTCTTCGTTGTGGGTCCTTCTAGTTGTGGCATGTGAGACGCTGCCTCAGCGTGGTCTGATGAGCAGTGCCATGTCTGCGCCCAGGATTCGAACCAACGAAACACTGGGCCGCCTGCAGCGGAGCGCACGAACTTAACCACTCAGCCACGGAGCCAGCCCCCTTATTTATTTATTTTTTATTGAGTTAATGATAGGTTACAATCTTGTGAAATTTCAGTTGTACATTAATGTTTGTCATGCGTGTTGTAGGTGCACCACTTCACCCTTTGTGCCCACCCCCAACCCCACCTTTCCCCTGGTATCCACTAAACTGTTCTTAGTCCATAATTTTAAATTCCTCATATGAGTGGAGTCATACACAGATTATCCTTCTCTCGCTGGCTTATTTCACTTAACATAATTCCCTCAAGGTGCATCCATATTATTGCAAATGGAATGATTTTGTTCTGTTTTGCAGCTGAATAGTATTCCATTGTATATATGTACTTGTTCTTTATCCATTCTTCTGTTGATGGGCACTTCCATGTCTTGGCTATTGTAAATAATGCTGCAATGAACATTGGGGTGCATAGGACTTTCAGGATTGCTGACTTCAAGCTCTTTGGATAAATACCCAGTAGTGGGGTGGCTGGATCGTATGGTAGTTCTATTTTTAAGTTTTTGAGGAATCTCCATACTGTTTTCCATAGTGGCTGCACCAGTTTGCATTCCCACCAGCAGTGTATGAGGGTTTCTTTTTCTCCACAACCTCTCCAACATTTGCTACTATTAGTTTTAGATATTTTTGTCATTCTAATGGGTGTAAGGTGATATCTTAGTGTAGTTTTGATTTGCATTTCCCTGATGATCAGCGATGATGAGCATCTTTTCATGTGCCTATTGGCCATCAGTATATCTTCTTTGGAGAAATGTCTGTTCAACAGAGACATACAAGTGTTTACTACTCACACAACTTGAGTGGTTGACTAGGTGAATCTGCTGATCTTGGTCAGACTCATTTACATGTCTAGGATTGGTGCACTGTTGGATAATCTAAAATGGTCTTGGCTGGGACACTGGGGATGAATTGGCTGTGCTCCATGTGTCTCATTTTCTAGCAAGCTAGCATGGGCACATTCTTTTGATGATGATGGCAGAGGGCAAAGCACAAGTGGAAAAATGCAAGTCTCTGTTTGCATCACAGTCAAAGCATATCATACCGTCAGAGTTACAATGGGAGGGTATTACAAGGTTACGTGGCAAAGGATGTTGTGAGGGGTTTAGGCCAACTACAAAGTTAGAGAGAACGGTCCCCACAAGAGATCACCTTCATTTCTGATACCAACTGCAAGTTGAGATGTTCCTCAAACCATTCGTGGTTTCGATAGAAGGACCACAGAGCTCACTGAAAGCTATTATACTCGTGGTTATGGTTTATGGTTATGGTTATGGTTTATTACAGGGAAAAGATACAGATTAAAGTCAGCTTCTTTTACAGCTTCTTTTAATTCTTTCAGATGAAAAGAAGCACTTAAGGTGGAGTCCGGGGAAGTACTAAATGTGGAGCTTCCATTGTTCTCTTCCCATAGAGTCAGGATGCTTTGCTTTCCCAGCATCAATGTATAACAATACATACAGGATGTTGCCAACCAGGGAAATTCACCCAAGCAGTGGTGTCCAGGGTTTTTACTGGGGCTCCATTACCCAAACCCCCTACCCTAAATCACAGTGTTAGACTATCCAGTTTGACCCAAGGCCTCCAGGCAAACAAAAGCGCTTCTATCAGGCATGAGATTACCTCCCAGAAACTGAGGGCAAAAGCCAGACCTCATTTTAGGCAAGGTAAATTTTTTAACTACACAGGAGTGGATACAGGAAGTAGGGAAGACTTGGGACTATTACTGCAATCAATCTACCACCGTAGCTCTATTAAAAGTATTCCTTAGGGGCCAGCCCGATGGCGCAGCAGTTAAGTGCAAACGTTCTGCTTTAGCAGCCCAGAGTTCACCAGTTCGGATCCCCAGTGCAGACATGGCACAGCATGGTAAGCCATGCTGTGGTAGGTGTCCCACATATAAAGTAGAGGAAGATGGGCACGGATGTTAGCCAGGGCCAGTCTTCCTCAGCAAAAAGAGGAGGATTGGCAGTAGTTAGCTTAGGGCTAATCTTCCTCAAAAAACAAACAAACAAACAAAAAACTTAAAAAAAATTTTAAAAAGTATTCCTTAGATTGGTATAGGATATGCAGTAGTGTTCTTTAACTTCAGGATTGATTTAAGAACGAACATTAATCATAGGCTAATTATAGATGTGATAAGTAAGCATCCTTCTCTTTACGCCTTGTACCAATTAAGATTAGAACTAATCATTACATTTGATAATTTTTTTCAAAGTCATTAAAAAATGTGTAAAACTCATCAACTTTGGCTCTATGATTAAAAAAACAACAAAACAAAACCTCACACAATTCTATATGATAACAGCATCCGATGATGATTACTCATATTAATGTAGTACTTCAGACTTTTCCAAGAATTTTCAAAACAACTATCTCAGTTGATTCTCAAAATGTCTTTGTGCGGTTAGTAGGGCAAATATTATTATGGTCATTTGGTGGATGAAGAAATTTCAGCATAAAAGTTAAAATAATTCACTCCGGGATACCCTACTATACTGTCAATGGTAGACTAGGACCTGGGCTCACTGATTCTACCAGTGCTCCTTCCAGACCCAAAGTTTTTCCTCCTACCAAATACTGTAATTCTGTGACTGAATGAATTCCAGGTCTTAAACTCTGAGTCTTGTTTCACCAAACAAAGTTGAGATTTCTGGCATTCTCGCCTGGTTTGTTTGGGCTCTTGACAAGTTTACTTGGGTGGCAGAATGCATGGACTGGCCAAGCTCTACAAATCTTTCAGACAACAAAGTCAGATGCTGTTTGTTTATAAACAGATGCATTCTTCTGAAATGTAACATTATTTTCAGTGAAATATTTAAAAAATTTGTAAACATTTCCTATGCTTGACAGAATAGCTGTTGGGATATTCCCCTGCAAGCTATAGCACTTGAAAATATTTAATATTTAGGACTTAAACTATTTATATTCAAAGAATGATACATTGCTAAGGAAAGATTCTAGAAAATGGGAAAGAAGCAAATGGAGTCTGATACAGCTATCATCCTATTCATAGATCATTCACAACCAAAATTAATAAATAACTGTGCCTTAATATATTTCCAAAACCTGACACAATGCCTGGAATATTGTAGGTGCTCAATAAATATTTGTTGAATGACACAACAAGTGAATAACTAAAATAGGCTTCCTTATTACATCAGTAGCTTGGTAAAAGGTAATATTTTCTTGACACCATTATTTTCCTTTGGGAAAACAAGTGTATCACTTTTGGGAATTCGAAATTTGGTTCAAAACAAGAGAACAGTTGAGAGCTGAGTTGGAGCCTTCTCTAAAATGACTCGTAATACTAGTGCTAGCGTACTACATCAGTTAGATGTGTTTGGTTACGTGCAACTGAGATTTGAGCAAACTTAAATTTAATTTGCTTAAACAAAGGGAATCTGTTAGCTTCCATAGCTAAAACATCCAACTGTTGTTCAGGGCTCAGATACCATTGGATTAGGATTTCACTCAGTTTCTCTCAGCTCTACCCTGTTTCATGTGCTGGCTTTGTCCTCAGGCTGGCTTCCATCACGGTAGAAAAATGGGTGCCAGAAGATCTTAGGGCTATTTACTTTTTTTGTTCCTATCCAGGGAGTATGTCTACCTTCAGCCATGAAGCACTCGATTTGGATCAATTTAGGTTACAATCTCTACCTTCTGAGCCCCTAACCAAACAATTCTGAGGTCAAAGGAACGAAATGAATTGTTTGGGACCTGGGTTAAGTGCTCATCCCTAAACCAATCACTGGCAAGACAGGTTGTCACATTACTGATGTGAATTAGGCTTATCAGGGCAAGGGGCCACCCTCGATTTGAGAGTAAGTAAGTAAGTTTCTTGGAACTGCAGTTTGATGTAGTTTATTATTTTTGGAATTATTTCTGTTATTATCTCTGCTAATATCTCTAAAGCCCCATTTTCTCTTCTTTTTCTGGGACTCCAACTATACATATGTAGGATTGTTTGATATTGTCCCACAGCTTTTGGATGTTCTATTTGTTTTTCACTTTTTTTTTTCCTCTGTGTATATTGGTTTGGATGATTTGATCTTTTCTCAGCTGTGTTGAGTACACCAAGTCCAAAGAGAATTATCTCTGAATATCATGGGATTTTTTCCCCTAGCATTTTCGTTTGACTCTTTCTTATAATTTTCATCTCTTTGCTCAAATTCCTCATTTGTTCATGCATGCTGTCCACTTTTTCACTAGTTAATTTTCACTAGTTAATTTGAAGTCTTTATCTGATAATTGTTCCAACATCTGGCTCACCTCTGAGTCCATTTTTGTTGCTTACTTTATATCTTGACAATGGGTTGTTTGTTTATTTTGTGTATCTCATGGCTTTCTAATGAATTCTCAACATTGTGTGTAGAACAGTACTCTTTTCTGGTAAGTAATGTCCACACCTAGCAATGAACACACCTCCTCTTCTTTCAGGTCATTAATGTAGGGGGTTGGATCAATCTAGTTAGAAGGTGAGCTAGGGCTTTGTTGTTGCTAGTTACCTTTATTACATCACAGACTTCAAATTCCTTTAGCAGGAGGGTGCTGTTTCATCGTGCTTAGTGTGGGAGCTGGGGTGCCAGAGAGTTTTTCTCAGTGTTCCTGCTTCCCCCTTGGCTTTCAATTGTCCCTAAGTTCTCATGCCACAGAGGAGCTCTCTCTCTCCACATTCAGCATTAAATTGGGTTTGTGATGGAGATTCTTTGTTGTCCTGGTCCAGTCACAGTCTTAGGCAGTTCCTGTGTGCCTGGGCCTTAGGAAGTGGGACTTTTTCAGTGTCGCCTCCCTATGGCAGCCAATTCAGCCTTTTATCTCTGCTTGGTCTTGGGCAAGAGTTTCCTGCTCCTCCCTCAGCAATAGTGGACCTCATCTTCCTATCAGTTTAGGATCGAGGGTCCAGGTGGGTTTCCTGCCTCTCCTCCAAAGATAGAGGGCTTTTCTTCTATACTTCCTCCATCCACAAGGGATCTTTGCCTTTGCCCTGGGGGCCAAAGGGTTTGCTGCCCCTTATCCAGTGGCTTAAGGCTTTTGCTTCATAGGAAACAAGAATCTGAAGAAAAAGGACTAGGAGAGGCTTTATGTCCAACTCCTAGCCCCTGCCAATTACCTCCTTTATGACTGCACCATTCAGGGGCTCTTTGTGATCTCCTGCCCTGCCTCCAATTTTTCATCTGAGCATCACTTAGCTTGTAAGAAGAACTTGCAAGTGCGATCTCCCCTTGTGTCTGAGGCTCCCAAATTACATGCTAGCCTACAACTGGCCTTTAACAATTCATTAAAATTTTTGCTGAGTTTTTTCTTGCTCTTCCAAAGGTCTAAACTGTGTGTCCCATTTCTTCTTGGAACTCAGGTTAATTGGTTGCCTTGCAACCTCAGCTGTCTGATATGGTCAAGAAAATTTATGATTTTGTAGATCTTCTGGCTTTTTTCTCATTGTAAGGGTAGGAGCAAAATTCTTTGCAGTTTTCTACATCCTAAGAAGTAGAAGTCACACCCAAGCTAAAAGGCTGGGCAATTTGAAAAGCTTTAATAAGGCTGACGAGAAGGGGAATGAATACTAGGTAGGCAGCCCACAGTATCCATTCCAGGTACAAATATAATCAATAAATCCAATCCTGGGGGGCAGCCCATTGGTGTAGTGGTTAAGTTTGCAAGCTCCGCTTCAGTGGCCTAGGGTTCATGGGTTTGGATCCCAGACACAGAACTACACACTGCTCATCAAGCCATGCTGTGGTGGCATCCCACATACAAAAAAATAGAGGAATTGGCCTAGATGTTAGCTCAGCAACAATCTTCCTCAAACAAAAAGAGTAAGATTTGCAACACATGTTAGCTCAGGGCCAATCTTCTGCACCAAACAACAACAAAATATATATATATACACACACACATAAATAAATAAATAAATCAAATTCTGGTAATAGGTTTTGTAAAGGAAAAGCTTGACTTTCTTTGTTTAGGCAGTATCTAAGTTAAGATAGACTAGGCAATGCTGCAGTTATAAACAACTCTAAGTTTTAGTGAGTTAACATAACAGAAGTTTATTTTTCACTTGAGCTACATATCCAGTGGAGGTTGTCAAGGCAGTAGTAGAGAGTTTGGGGCTTTGTTCGTTGTAGGAACTCAGACACCTGGACTGATGAGGGCTTCATCTTGATATGGGCTTCCGTGGTAACTGCAACAGTGGGAAGGGAACGTGGTGAAAAGCATTCTGATTCTTAGACATGCCACTAGCATTAGCCAAAGCGAGTTAGTTGGCCACAACTAACTTCAAAGAAGATTGAGAAGAGCAGAGCTTCCGTCCGGGAAGGGAAAGATCCCGGAAGTATTTGGTGAGCAACACTAATGAACACCGTGGGAAGGTATCCTTGCCTTACCAACCAACAGCAGAAAGATATGTGCAGTTAATGTGTGACTGACTCAAGCTGAACAGAGTTAAGTCCAAAGAAATCACGGATCAATTTTAAATAAGAACTGCAAGTAGAATCAGAATTTTTAGCCTTTATATCAGTTTTTATTGTGATGCGGAAATCTGCTTTATATTGACAAACATTATTAATTGGCAGAGTAAGTTTGAAGTCTGTGGTGGCCCTTGTCATTTCAAATCCCCTAAGATTCAAAATCCAACTCTTCAGCTTCTCTACAAATTCGGCTCACTTTTCCAACTTCCTTGTTTTAGTTGTTGATACCACTATTGTGACAGTTTTCCAAACTAGAGACCATGCTACAATTTTCATGCAACTAATATGTCCTGCTTTACCTGTTGGAGGGTACAATATGAGGTCATATGCCTTTTAATATTAAAATTAAAGGTCTTAATGCTCCTGTACTGCTTATTGAGAGAAGATCTTTTTTCCTCTCTGTAGCCCTCTTCCTCAGATAATTCTTGTGATTTCAAGAATGCTTATCTAATGTGAGGGTTCATTCCTAATTACTACATTCACCTCTAGGAGAGAATATTAGGAAATTTACTCAGACCCTTGAGGATTGTTATTGTCTTCAGCCATTGTTTCACTCATGGTCATATAAGTGAGTGTATTAGTTTCTTATTGCTGCTATGACAAATTACCATAAACTTAATGGATGAAACAATACAAATTTATTCTCTCACAGCTCTGTAGGGCAGAACTCTGCCACGGGTCTCACTGGGCTAAAATCAGAAGTATTAGCAGGGCTGCATTCCTTTCTGGAGGCTTTCGAGGAGAATCCATTTCCTCGTCTTTCCCAGTTTCTAGAGGCCTCTCACATTCCTTGGCTCATGGCCCTCTTTCTCCATCTTCAAATCAGCAATGTAGCAAATATCTGACTTTGCTTCCATCCTCACATCTCTTTCTCTCATCACAGCTAGGAAAAGTTCTCAGCTTTAAAGGACCCATTTAATCAGATTGGGCCCACCTGGATAATCCAGGCTAATCTCCCCATATAAGGGTCCTTAATTTAATTACATTTGCAAAGTTCTTTTGCTGAGTAAATAGTCACATGTTCTAGGGATTAGGATGTGGACATCTTTGAGGGGTATTATTCCGCCTGCCAAAGCGAGCATCCCCACTGAGGCCACATGATGTAGGTGGTCTGGCAACCCCATTGCAGCCACTTTCCTCAATGCCATAGCAACAGGATGATAGTGACTGGAATGGTTTCCAGTTTCAGCTACATTCTAGAAATACCTCATCTCTTGACTTTCATGTCCCTACTCATGATTAAGGAGGAAGTCCCTATGACTCCTACTACCAAGGCCCACTCCCATGTCCAGTGACATGGAAAACTCATATTCTCCCCTGCATTTTTCCTTTGTTAAAGGTAAACAACATAGTGTTACTTCACTGTTTAAAATACTTCAACGCCTTCCCATTGTACTTGTTACACTACTAAACAGGCCCTGCATGATTTAGCCTTTGCATACCAATCATAGCAATTTCTCCGTTGCTTGTTGCACCACAATCGCACTGAATTTCTTTCAGCTTCTCAAATGCACCAAGCTTTCTCTTGCCACATGGTCCACACATACGCCGTTCTCTGTCTTTAGAATGCTCTTATTCACACACTTCATCTGGCGAACTCAGGTCTCAGCTTCTGTCATTTTTTTCAGTGACCCTTTCTCTGTGTTATGAATCTAAATTACGTCCTTCCTATTATTCTTTTCCATAGCACCTTGTTATTTTCCTTCATTACACTCACCAATACTTATTTATTTATTTAGTATATTGTTTGTTTCTTTCAAAAGACTCCAAGTTCTACGAGAGCGGAAATCATATACCTACCACTTAGCATAGTGTGACTCATAGAGGCATACTTTGGCTCATATAGGCAAATATTTATTGGAAGAATGAATTCCCATTGTCACAAGTGCATGCTTTAACTCTATCCAATAAGATTATAAACTCTTTCAAAGCAGAGACTGTCTAATTAAAGTTTGTTATTCCACAGCCCAGTAGCAGTATCTCAGCCACAGTAGGTAGGTATTCCATAAATATTTATTCAATGGATCTTGGATAACTAGACTCTACTTTTTTTCCTTCTAATTTACATAGCATAATATTTCTAAAATATAGGTTCCATCATCTTAATCCCCTGCTAAAAGACCTACCTACTATTACCTGTTTCATCAAATTCAACTTCATTCTTCTAACTCTCAAGTAAAGTGTGTAGTATTTTATAATCCTCACAACATAATTCAATGCTTATCCATTCTCTCAAATGATTTCTAATTGTTTCATATGTGTGAATGCAATTTGATTAAAGCTGCTTTCAGTTACAGGGTTTATGTCTATTTGGCTTCCCTTTTTGTTGGGCACACAGGTGCTCAATGTTGAAGGAAGAAACTATCATTCAAAATGTGAAATAAAAAGCTGATTTATTATTTTCTTTTTTTAATTGTTTTTTTTGGCTGACGAAGACTAGCCCTGAGTTAACATCTGTTGCCAATCTTCCTCTTTTTGTTTTTTGCTTGAGGAAGATCAGCCCTGAGCTAACATCTGTGCCAGACTTCCTCCACGTTATATGTGGGTCGCCGTGACAGCATGGCTGATGAGTGGTGTAGGTCCCGTCCAGGATCCAAACCCACGAACTCAGGCTGCCAAAGCAGAGCATGTTAAACTTTAACCACTATGCCACAGGCTGGCCCCCTGATTTATTATTTTCTATGTGAGGAAGCACTATGCAGCAGACACATCTCTCTGCCGATTTTACACAGCATTTTGTGAAAGGTGGAGTTCAGGGATTGGCTGACTTTCAAGGTGGGAGTGGGTTGACATCAGCTATAGAAGCATGATTACTTTGGTGGAGAAACTGTTGACAATTGACTGATTTTCAAAGATGTATTAACTACAGTAAGGCTGTTGCCATTTGGTAACTTTAAAAAGTGGGAGCCTGTTACTGATTGGCTGGTTTGTTAGAGGCTTGGTGACAAGGTTGAGTTGCACTGATCTATTAATTGAGTTTAAAATCACTTCTGGGGCCAATCCAGTGGCTCAGTGGTTAAGTTTGCATGTTCCGCTTCGTTGGCCCAGGGTTCGCCAATTCGGATCCTGGGCGCAGACCTTTGCACCTCTTGTTAAGCCATGCTGTGGCAGGAGTCCCACATATAGAGTAGAGGAAGGTGGGCACAGATGTTAGCTCAGGGCCAGTCTTCCTCAGCAAAAAGAGGAGGATTGGCAGCAGACGTTAGCTCAGGGCTAATCTTCCTAAAAAAAAAATTAATAAATAAAATAAAATAACTTCTGCTTATTAGTTGTTACCATAGCTACATAAGAGACTGTTCCTAAGAATATAGGACTTTTAATATTTTCTTCAAGAAATATTACTAATTGATGGGCACATTCAACTTTTTCAGATGCAAGAAGAAGAGATTTATTGGGGGTTTATAGTACAGCTACAGCAGCTCTCTTCTAACGTTTGACCTTTCAGAGGGGAGTCATATCATTCTTTGTCTGTTCCCCAAGGTATCTCTCATCTTCATTCTAACCAAGCAGGGATGATCAGGTTCAATAGTCATAAGTAGATTTGATATGAAGTGTCCTTTTTTGGGCCATGATATTGATAGGGATAGGTTAGAAGTTTCTTTCAGCATCACAACTCATCACTCATAATATAGTGTAAATTTTTAGGATTGTTGTCACATTTGGGAAAATCGCAAATAAAGTTATTTAGTATATGACTTGAAAGAGTTCAGGGCACATCAGTTTTCCTTAAACTGATGACACTCTAACTAGTTTGTTGTGGATATCCTTATTAAATTCTGATAGAAAAGAACTTCCTTTTGTTGGCTAAGCATTGGTAAGCACTAAACGTTTCATTAAAATTTTACACATCCAATAAATGGAAGAATTTCCCACAGATTAGCTTCAGACTCCCTAAGTTTCAACTTTGCTTCTCCTCTATTATCCATATATTTTTGATGCTAGGACAAAGGGCACATTCAAATAGGTATAAGATGTCTGGCCCTGCACCTTTGTTTTACAATGCTGGGTAAGTGGGCCAGTGGGCACAATGGGTGGTAGGAGTATTCTTGGATGCCATTCCTACACTGGGACAGCTGCAATATCTTAACTATGTATGGAAGTGACTGAATTACAAAAACATATCCTACTAAACTCAAACCACATGTATTCAAACTGAATTTCCCTTCAGCTAAATTTTAAAAATGCCTGCTAGCTACTCCAACACACTAGACAAGGGGAAGTGTGACAGAAGAGAAATCAGTAAGGAAAGAATTAGCAGTCTAAAGATTGCAGTTAAAATTTTTACTTTTACAAATTTTACAAAAGCTTATGACCATATAAACATATTGCTAAGGCCCCTTCCAGAGCCTTGTAAAGGGCTAGTGCAATGAAATCCCCTGAAGCTGAAGTTTTCTTAGCTTCAAAGCAAATCTGCCTCAAGGTCTGGAGCCATTTTATTTATAGGGTGAATTGTCAATTTTCAGAGTCAGCTGTATATAGGGCTAGTAGATACATTGATTACAGCTCCATTCGAGGCAAAGATTTTCTAACAGGAAGACATCTTTGCCTCTTGTGTCAAAGGGCTCCCTGCTATTTGTTTAGGTTAGCTGTTCTCAAACTCTGGTCTCACTCCTAAAAAGTACTGAAGACTCCAAAAAGCTTTTATGTGGATTATATTTATCAACATTTACTGTATTAGGAGTTAAACATGTAAAGTATTTGTTTATTAATTCATTTAAAAATAATAATAAATCTGTTACACATGAACATAAATATTTTTAATGAAAAATAACTATATTTTCCAATGCAAAAAGAGTTTAGTGAGAAGAATGGCATTATCTTGCATTTCTGCAAATCTCTTTAATGTCTGGCCTAATAGAAGATTCTCACATCTCCTTCTGCATTCAATCTGTTGCAATATCACAGGACATGTAGTCTCTGGAAAACCCCATTGTACATTCATTAGGCTGAAACGGCAAAGACTGTCTTACAATGAAATAATTTTGACCCTGTGGACCCCCTGACCACATGAGAACTGCTGATTTTAGACATCACTATATCTACTTTCTAGTTGCCTAGGGCTCCCAGAGAACCCTCTCTCTATTTCTGTATCTGAATAATCAACCCCACCTCCTAGATAAGAGTCAAATGTTAATTTTTGCTATGTTTTTTAGCATACATGGAAAATTCTGAAAACGATTTTTAATGAATAACAAGTCTTAGAGAAGTCATTCTTCCCTTTCACAGACAAGGGAAAAATATCTCTTTCATTGTCCTCTCACTGATACTAAGGTTTTCTTCTTTTAAGATTATACTGACTAAGCCAAATCTTAGACTGAGACCAAACACAACATTGGGTGCCTTATATGCTACAACAACACAATCTAATATTTACCGAGTCCTTTCTGTGTGCTAGGTATATGCTAAATGCTTTACATACATTATCTCATTTAATTGTCACAATAATCCTATGAGGTACCTACCGACATTCCTATTCTAGATGAGAAACTGAGATACTAAGAGGTTAACGCCCAGCGTTATACTGAACTGAGCTGGGAATTGAACCCAGAAAATGCGTCTCCGGAGCGCGCAGGCCATTATCTACTCATAGAGTATAAAGGTAGGAAATGAGCCAGATTCGTATAAAATGACAGTAGACGTGAGAGACGGAGGTTTGCAAAGCAAAAAGCCTCAGGGCCAAGACAGCTGAGATATCAAGCCTGGAAGCACTGTATTCCCATCCGAGGCTTCCTTTCTGCTTTATTTTCTACGCTTCTATGTTCCTCTTCTCACATTTAAGATATTTCATTACTGGTGGCTTCGTCGCCAAACCTGAAATTAAGGCACTAAACCACCCGACAAAAGCGAGCGGAGCGAACCCGAGCTAACCGCGGTAGCGGGGGCTGGGCTGCAACCCTGCGCAGTCGCGTTCCATCCGAGGCCCGTCTACCGGCCCCGCCCCTCGGCCTTAGACTCCCCGCGGCCGGTGGGGAGTAGGGGTGTGGGCCACGGGTGGGGGCGGGAGAGCGGCCGAGGCTGGGCGCCTGCGCAGTCGCGGGGGCGCTGGTGTGATCGAGCTCACGTAGCAAGGGCTGCAGTCGCCTCCTCCCCAGCGCTGCTGTCGCGGCCTAGAGGTTATAAAAGGGCTAACTGGCTCCCTCTGCTGCCCAGTCGTGCCGCCAAGCGGGCTGAGGGAAGGGAGTAGGTAGCCAGCTCGTGTGCAGGCGACAGGGGACTGAAGATCGCGCCGCCCCCCGGTCCCGCTTCGCAGGTAAGATGCTCCCCCGACCTTGGGGACTGAGGCTGAGGCCCTTGGGCAGCCCTGGCCCTTCCCGGACGGCTGTGGCGGTCCGGTCCCTGTCTCCTCTGGTGGGATGGCTTGAGGGTGGGGGGTTCTCCAGTTTACCACAGTTTACCACAGCAGCCCAGTACCTTCTCTGGAGACTCGGCCTCTCGCCCTGCGCCCCGCGACCCCCGGCTGCCCCAAAGGCCCTTCTGCCCTTCTCCGTGCTCCCCTTCCCACCTCTTCCCTGGTCGGCGCCCCTGACCGTGGGCTCTGCTGCAGCCTCTGTCCCCGCCCCGGGGACTAGGAGTTTCTTGAATATTCCTTCCCGCGGAGTCACACTGTTAATTTTTCCCGAGCTTCTCTCATACCTGGTCCTCCTTACAAAGCTGAGGGTGATGCGGGGGTGGGGCGTGGGTTTTTGGCCTCCGTAGCAGCAGATGGCTAGCCTGTGGTAGTGGAGCTGAAGCACCCCAGGCATATTTGCCCTATCGAAAAGACGTGGGTCTGGGAAGTGGACCTACCCAGAGAAGTTCAGACGTAACTCATCTGTTGCGCGTCGGTGCTGCTGGAACAGCTAGACGTAGCCCCGGGCGGCGAGTTTCGGGCTGCGGAGTTGAGGAAGTCGGCTGTCAGGTCACCCTGGTGTGGGGGAAGCTAGTCGTCTTCCTTCCCTCTTCTTCCACATGGTTTTTTTAAAGGCACATGAGTTTTTCCCTCTCCCCTCCTGTCTTTCTCACCAGAGAGTTTGCTGCTTTTACAAGTCCACATCAGTAAAACGAATTCCACAGTTGTGTGAGAGCTTTGAGTTCCCAGATTACATGAACGGTCCCCAGATGTATGTTTTAAGGGGCAGGAAGAATGGTACCATAAGTATGAGACTATTTCTCTTAAATAATCGAATGTATTAAATACAATTCAGTTCTTAGACACTACCATCCTATGCGTTCCTAATAGAGGGGAGAACACTTGAAATTTTGCACTGTTTACTTTAAGAAAGGGATGAAGAAACAGCTAGATCTCCTTTTAGGAATTGATCTGAAAGGCCAAAGAGGCTTGCCAGTTTCAACTTAACTCTTTCTGGTTTCTCTGAGAGCTGTGGCTCTTCCACTTTCCCTTGGAATGCACTCAGAAAGGATGAAATAGCCTCTACGTGAGTGGGGGAGGGGAAAAGACGTGGCAGCAGTGTTCTTTCATCAACTTTTTGCTCATTTTTTTAAAGGTTTTGAGAAGAAGCATATTTCCCCTTTTAGGTTTAGATGTAGCTTATGAATGAGGCTGGTCTTTTCATAAAATAATCAGATGAAATATGCAGTCCGCATGGCAGGAACACTGGAACTTAATTTATAAAACATATTAAAGGGATTTTTCTGATCAAGTTTCTATGGAGAAAATGGATACCTTAAGCAGGATATATTTAAGAAGCTGAAAGTGAACAACCTTGCGTATGCTTTGCCTTGATTTGAAATTTAAGTAGACATTCCGTGATTTTTCTTTAACTTTGGCTTTTAGCCTGTGAAATATAGTTTCAGTCTTAAGTATGACCTTCAAATTTTACCTTTTCTTTCTTTGGGAAGCATAGGTTTTGTCACTTACCTTTAGAAGTCATGACAGGTTTGGTTTTGGAACATTATGCCAGTGTTTTAGATAGCCGATGGCAAATGCTTCTTATAGATTTAACATAGACTAACTTGGAAAAGGACTACTTTCTCTCTTTTTGGATGAGTAGTGCTGTTTCCTTTGACATCTTAACATGAATTTTATTTTGAAGTACTGAAAGTGAGGATTTTAGTAAGCAGATAATTATATTGGCCATTTTGTGTCTGGGTAACTAAGGTAGTAAAACAGATTAAAAAATGTATACAGCTTTTAATTATTGCAGAAAAATTTACACAGTGCAAAAGATTTGAAAAAAGAAAGTTTTATATCACCTAGGTAGTAGTCCAGGGTGTTGTAAGTGAATCTTGGCTTTTTGGTAAGGAGATGTTAACCTTTTCTAATACTGCAGAGTGGGTTGTATACTGACAAGAAGTATCTTTCATAGGGCAATTAAGTTCAGATTCCTGCTTTTATTGCAAGAGTGCAGCCATAAAGCTTGTGAGCCTTCATTTTTGTGGAAGGAATGCCTTATTTTATTTAGCAATTAATTATCAACTGGGATATAATTACTGCTCTTAGATTTGGAAAGTGTACCCTGTGAGATACATAGTAGCAGTTCTCAATCTATTTTGAGGTCATGAAATCTATTGAGAATCTGATAGAAGACGTGGACCCTGGGTCAGCAAATACAAGTTCACACATCTGCTTGGAATTTTATATACATTTATAGATACTCTCTCCCACTCCTAAGTGCATCTATAAACTCTATTATAAGAACTAAAAAATAGAAGAGATATGAAATTAATTTTTAAGGATATCTAGGTATCTTGAGGCAGAATTTCTTCAATATTTCTGACAATTGAGCTGGACTTGTAGATCTCACTGGACTTGAGTATATAGATGACCCTAATGAACTTTTGCTAAAAGGGTTTTGACAAAAGTTAATAGATTGGTGGGAGAATAATTGAATTGCTAAATTGTTTAGGCAATAATACATCATGTTGGCCTTCTCCCTTCCTTCTCAATATGTTGTAACATATCTTTGGTTCTATTCTGAAAGTGGAAAATGCGTGAAAGTAAACAAAAATAAATTGCACAGGCCCTTGGCATTAAAGTTTATTTCTCTTCTTACAGTGGGATCTTGAATCTTATAATTAAATCATAATGATTGTGTGTGTGTGTATGAATATATGAGACAAGCCAAATAAAGTGTGTATGGATATTTGTGAAACTAGTTAAAGCTTTGTTCGTGTTTCTACTTGATGAAATTTATTTGTATAAATTGAGCTATCCTCTCATTAGCTTTCCTCTAGCCAAATATTGTACCTCAGTAAAAACTAATGAAACTCAGAAGACTTCTTTAAGTTTACTCCAGCAGTTTTTGAACTTGATATAATGAAAAGCATTCCTTTTCCTGATGTTTCTTTGGATGATCACTGTGACTATTAGTGTATTTGGTTGGTTATTGGCAAAAAATACAGTTTAGAGATTGATGCTTTTTACATAGTGGTCATCAGTGAATGAATAGTATCTTGGACTTCTTCCTCTTCCCGCTTAGAGTTTCATATGAGTGTGTCCGTGTTTTGGTGGTTTACATTTTTTCATTTAAATAGTAATATTATGATATGTCAAATTAACATACTCAGCCTTTCTCTCTTGGTTGGGCATTTGAGTTGATTACCATCGTAAGTAGTACAAAGAGGAGGCTGTAATTTAGTGGTTTATTTTATCCACCTTTATAGCTGTAGTAAACTTTAACCAGTTTTCTTTCTATCTGCATTTTTCTTAGGAAACGAAACATGTGACAATAACATCTTACATCAGTATTTTTTCTTCCCCCTAAAAGAATTTTCTAGGAGGATTGAACTGGGCTCTAAAAAGATTTTTTTACTCTACCTGATAACAACTAAAGCACTTTATAAAGTGTTCTTTCATATATTGTATAATTTGATCCTTAAAATAATTCTATGAGGTAGTTTTATATCATCACCATTTTATGCATGAAGAAACTGACGCTCAGAGAAGTCAAGTAATCTGACCAAGAATATAGTAAGTGGCAGAACTAGAACTTGGACCCAGGTTGTTGTCTGTTTTCTGATTTCCCGCTTCATGTGACTTCATCCTTGGTAGTTGGTCAGACTGACTTGGAAGTAATGGAAGTAATGAAGTAATGGAAGGAAAAAAAATCAATTCAATAGCATATTACCAAGGTATTAGAAATGTTTTCAACATCTAGGGTTGGAATAACATAGGGTTCCTGGTTAGTAGTAATTAACTTTGTCATTCCACTTGATTTAATTTAAAAGCATTTATAATGTGCCCAGTAGACTATGGGAGAATCCAAGGAGTGGTAAGAAGTGTTTCATAGGAGAAATAGGATATGAAAGTTACATGGCATGCAGCCATGTTACTAACATTTTACTTCATGTTAAATCTGAATAAGTACTGAATGGAAACCCATGTCTAGATTCACATCCTCTGCAACCATCAGTTCGTTTTTCCTTATTCTAGTATATGTGGTTTTATTTTGTATATCTTTTCCTCAGCTTGACAGCTTGGGATCTGGCTTTAGAAAAAAGAAGTAATTGGAAGAAGAGGGAGACTAGGTTAAAGAGAAATGAAACTTTTGCAGAAGAGCCTTGGGAGAGATGAAGTTAGGGTAAAGTATACCTGGGCCTCAGAGGTGTAATCCATCTATTAGTAGGAGAGGGGCTGCTAAAGCCAGTTTGAAGTATTCTGTTCTGGACTAATGGGCCTTGGCCTGAATGGATCATGGTCAGAGATTAAAAGTATGTATAACCTCTTTTGTATTAGGAATGATCTTTAAGAAATACTATAGGTACATATGGGAATTTGTTCTTATCTGTGCAGAGTGGGTTAAACAAAAGTTAGTTTCTCTAGATGTTTTCCATTCCAGGTATCAGAGTTACGTTATTTTGGAACTACAGTAAGACGCAAGAATTAGTAGTCAACAACTATAAAATAAAAAGCCATTGAACATTGATATGAAGCATCAAATAGAACAGTCTCTCCTGTTGTGCATGTCTATAGCAACAGCAGACATGGACTCTATAAGCATATTGTTAACATTTTGGGAGAAGGTGCTTTTGTAAGATTTCTGAGGAGTAAGTAATAGAAATGGAAACTTGCAAAGTATTAATCATTAATTTTCAGATGTCTATTTTAATCTATTTTCTGTGTTTTTCTGAGTTTATATTTATAAGATTCTTCACCTCAGTACCTAGCTCTATTGCCCTAATGATTTCTCAAGCTTTTCAACCATGAATTGTTTTCTGAAATTTTTAAAGAATTTTGGTTAAGAAGGGAAATTTGTATACAAAGCCAGGACTAGTGTTTAGTTTTAGAGAAATGAGAAAAATTATCCTGAAGGTGTTTTCCTTGATTCTCTTTTTTTTTAAATTGAGGTAACATTGGTTTATAACATTATATAAATTTCAGGTGTACATCATTACCCACGATTCTGTATTGTGATCATTATTTATTGAGCATTGTTATTATGTACTAAACATTGTGCTGGAAGAATCAGGATAACTTCTTGTTTGAAATAACATACATAATGGAGGACAGTTACATAAGATTATGTTTGTTTTATTTGAGAGTGTTTAGTAAATATTGATTAGCTGGGTTTAAGTAGACTCAAGACTTCTCTTACACTTTAATCTTATATTAACTGAATTTGCATATTTAATTTCTTCAAAAAATGACCAATAAGTGTTTATTTTAGTGTTTCTAAAACCTAGTTATCCAATTTAGGACCTCAGAGCCTTACTTGCTGTGTACATATGGCCTTTATTCTTGCCCACTTTTTCCAACAACCTCACCTCTTTTTTTTAAGCCAGGCAAGATTTTATTCATATTCAAAAGTTGCATGAAGACATTCTCAAATTTACATGGTCTCAAATTTACCAGTCTTTTAACATCAAAGATATTTGGAGACTAGATCTCAATTTACTGTGTTTAAGTTAAAAAAATCTTAAATAATGATTTTTTTTGAAAACAGTGGACAGTGATCATAGCTACCAAGTAATAGAGTTTTATAAGTAAATAAAACACCAATGTTTGGCATAATAAGGGTGATTATTAATAACTTAAAGTAATTGATATATTTTAACAACTTTGTTGAGGTGCAATTGATAATACAGCAAACTGCACATATTTACAGCATACGGTTGACAAAAGTATATACTCATAGAAATGTCAACACAATCAAGGAACATATCCATCACTCTCAAGAGTTGCCTCATGCCTCTTTGTAATCCCTCCCTCCTCTCCTTCCTGCCCTTTCCTCATCCTTAGGAAACCAGGATCTTTTTCTGACACTTAAGATTAGTTTGTATTTTCTAGAGTTTTCTATAAGTGGAATCATATAGTATGTGCTCTTTTTTAGTCTGGCTTCTTATACTCAGCATGATTCTTTTGAAATTCATCCATGTTGTTATGTGTTCATTCTTTTTTAATGCTGAGTAGTATTACATTGTATGGATATACCACAATTTTTTTTTTGGTCCATTTACCAGTTGAGGGACATTTGAGTTGTTTCCAGCTTTTAACTGTTATAAATAAAGCTGGTATGTGCATTCCATACAGTCTTTGGAGGGATATATTCTTTCTTTTCTCTTTTGTAAATATCTAGGAGTAGAATAACTACACCATGTGTGATAGGGAAATGTTTTTTCCCAGTCCCTGGCTCATCTCAATTCTTTTAACAGTGTGTTTCAAAGAGCAGGAACTGTCTCTATTCACAGACATTATGTCTGTGTAGAAAATCTGAGACATGGTTCAGAAAAGCTCTTGATCTAATAAGTGAATTCAGCAGGGTTAAAAGACAGAAAGTCAATATATAACAATCAATTGGATTTCTGTATATTAGCAATGAACAATTAGAAATTAAAATTTAAAAGTACCATCTCAATAGCACCAAAAACAATGAAATATTAAGTATTAACTTTACAAAATGTGCAAGATTTGCATACTGAAAATTAGAAAACAATGATGAGAGAAACCAAAGAAGACCTAAATAAATGGAGAGATATACCATATTCATGAACCGGAAGACTCAATATTGTTAAAATAACTATTCTTCCCAAACTGATGTATAGATTCAATGCAGTTCCAGTCCAAATCCCAGCAGGATTTCTTATAGAAACTGACAACTCATTCTAAAATTGACGTGGAAAAAAAAGGAACTAGGAAAGTCAAAACAATTTTGAAAAAGAAGAAGAAAGTTGGAAAAATCCACACTGCCTGATTTCAACTTTACTATATAACTGCAATACTCAGGACAGTGTGGTATTGAAGAAAAGATAGATGTACAGATCGGTGGAACAAAGTAGAGGATCCAGAGGCATAAAAATGGTCAATTCGTTTTTGACAAAGGTTTAAAGGCAATTCAATAGAGAAAGGATAGTCTGGAATAGTTGGTTATTCATACTCAAAAAGAAAAAAAATCTCTGTTTTATTTGGCACTTAGTATCCCCCATTGGAAATTGGGCAACCCTCCTGCCCAGGGATTTTTGTAAATGTTGGGACAAATGATACAAAGGCACCAATGGATATGAAATATGAAATAAAATTTACTCAGTAAACTGAAAAAGGGTTCCTCAGGACAAGGGCTTAGGTTTAGTTCAGAATGAAGCCAGAGTGAAGCAGGGTAGTTGCTTATAGTTCTTTTTTTTTTTTAAAGATTTTATTTTTTTCCTTTTTCTCCCCAAAGCCCCCCAGTACATAGTTGTATATTCTTCGATGTGGGTCCTTCTAGTTGTGGCATGTGGGACGCTGCCTCAGTGTGGTTTGATGAGCAGTGCCATGTCCGCACCCAGGATTCGAACCAACGAAACACTGGGCCGCCTGCGGCGGAACGGGCGAACTTAACCACTCGGCCAGGGGCCCAGCCCCTGCTTTTAGTTTTTATTGTAGCTAGGAGGAGGGATCTTTATGATAGTTCTCACGTGTGGGATTTACATGGTTTCAGCTTCTCACCGACAACAAGGGAGGGAATGGCTTAGCTTTCTTTCTGATTTACCCACATGTGGAGCAAAAGGAGGAGGGAAGTAGGGCTTCATAGCAGTCAGCACTCAAACATCAAAATAGAATCTTTTTTTTTATTACAGCCTCCTTGCAAAAAATACATTCTATGTAAAAACTAGTTCAAAATGGTTCATAGACCTTGAGGTAAGACCTAAAGCTATAAAATGTCTTGAAGAAAATATAAGACAAAATGTTTTTGACCTTGGGTCAGGCGAAGATTTCTTAGATATGACACCAAAAACATGATCCATAAATAAACAAATTGATAAATTTGACTTCATCAAAATTAAGAACTTCTGCTGTTTGAAACATAGTGTTATGAGAATGAAAAGACAAGCCACACAACAGGGAGTAAATATTCCCCCATCACATATCTGACGAAGGACTTGTATTCAGGATACATAAAGAAGTCACAAAATTCAGTGATAAGGAAACAACCTAATTAAATATTTGGCAAAAGATTTAAGTAGAAACTTTACCCAAGAAGGTATATAGACAGCAAATAAACATACCAAAAGATATTAAACGTCATTAGTAATTATGACATTGCAAATTAAAACCACAATAGATACCACGATACACCTGGTGAGAAAATTAATTATTAAGAAACGTGAAGGAAAAAAAGAAAAACAACAATACCAAGTGCTGATGAGAATGTGGAGCAATTGGAGCTTTTATCCACTGCTGATGGCAATGCAAATGTATAGTGACTTTAGAAAAACATTAGCAGGGCCGGCCAGGTGGCGCAGCGGTTAAGTTCCCACATTCCGCTTCGGTGGCCTGGGGTTCACTGGTTCGGATCCCGGGTGCGGACATGGCACCCCTTGGCACGCCATGCTGTGGTAGGCATCCCACATATAGAGTAGAGGAAGGTGGGCATGGATGTTAGCTCAGGGCAGTCTTCCACAGCAAAAAGAGGAGGATTGGCAGCAGTTAGCTCAGGGCTGATCTTCCTCAAAAAAAAAAAACAGGAAAAGAAAAACATTGGCAGTTCTTCCTAAAGGTAAACACACACTTACCGTACAACCTGGCATTCCTACTCCTAGGTATAGCCCACTGAAATGAGAATTTATGTTGATTTCTTTTTTAATTTTGCTTTTCATTTCAATTTTATTAAAATATGCTGAGTCAATAAACAAATCAGAATTTTAGAGCAAGAGGATATGACGTTTATCAAAAAACATTATGTACTGCTAATCCGTTGATATTCACTCAAGTTAGATATGACACGTTACACATTCATTAGACTCATTGGGATTCACATGAACAAAACAATTACAAATAAAGAATCCAAGATGACAAGTTAAGAAACAAATAATAGACTTAATTGAGAGAAAGTGGGCTGTCTTGAATTTTTTTCAGTAGGAGAGATTAGTCCTTGACAAAAGCAAAATTCTATATTAAAAAAAGTCTTTATTGGAGGCAGGACAATCACCTGGACCAAGTAATCTGAAGAATTGCTCACAAGTAATCTAGCTAATTGAAAATTTAATCTTTAATATTAATCAACAGATGATATTTTCTAAATATCTTCTCTTATAAAATATATGTTGTAATTTCTAAAACAATCTACCAGTTTACACATGTAATAATAAATATTTTTTCACTTATCATTTTTACCTCATGCCAACACCCAAGACACACTTGTTCATATATATAATGTTTTGCATTCCAGTAAAGATAATGCAAATGTGTGGTGATAGTGCTAGACATTGTTCATTTATAAGTATTGTAGGAGCAAGTGATGAAAACTAAACAGCTAAAATGAAAGTATATAGCTACTAAAATAATTCAGGGGATCACCTTGCTAGATTGATGCAATTGTTTTGGCAAATAAATAATGTACTGGGAGATATATATATATATATATATAGGTTCTGTATCTGATTGTCAAGAGAAATTTACAGTTAATGTGCTGGAGGAGGAGTCAAAATTATCATGGTAGTAGACATAAGGACTAAATGTAATATGGTATACTAGATAGGATACTAAAATAGAAAAAAGGACATTATTTTAAACTATGTATTTTAGTTAATAATTTATCAATATAAATTCATGAACTGTGACAAATGTAACATACTAATGTAAGATATTAATAATAGAGAAACTAGGTATGGGGTGTATGGGAACTTTCTGTACCTTACAACTTCACAATATTTTATAAATCCAAATATATTCTAAAACAAAATGTCTGTTAAAAGGAAAACAGAAACAAAACACTTGCAATACTTTGATTGCCTAGTTGGGTGTGTATGTGTTTAGTTGCTGTTCTGATTTCTTTTTTTTAAAGCAGCTTTATTGAGAGATAATTCACATACTATACAATTTACCTTTTAAAGGGTACAATTCAGTGGTTTTTAATGTATGCAGAGTTGTGCCACCATCATAATGATCAATTTTAGAACGCTTTTATCACTCCAAAAAGAACCCCCAGATCCATTAGCAATCACTCCCGTCCCCTTCCCCCTACCCCAGCCTTTGGCAACCACTAATCTACTTTTTGTCTCTGTAGATTTTTTTCACTTAGCATAATGTTTTCAGGGTTCATTTGTGTTGTAGGATGTATCAGTACTTTATTTCTTTTCATGGCCAACTAACATTCCATTATATGGATGTACCATATTTTGTTTATCCATTCATCAATTGGTGGACGTTTGGGTTGTTTCCCCCTTTTTAGCTATTTTGAATAATGCTGTTATGAACATTCATGTGCAAATATTCGTGTGGACATATGTGTTTTCATTTCTTTTGGGTATAGACTTAGGAGTGGAATTGTTGGGTCATATGGTAACTCTATGTTTAACGTTTTTTAGGAACTGAAAAACTGTTTTCCAAAGCAGCTACACCATTTTACGTTCCCATTAGCAATGTGTGACTGTTCCAATTTCCCCACATCCTTGTCCACATTCGTTATTTTCTGTCTTTTTTACTATAGCTATCCTAGGGGCTGTGAAGTGGTATCTCATTGTGGTGTTCATTTGCACTTCCATACTGATTAATGATGTTGAGCGTTTTTTCATATACTTATTGCCATTTGTGTCTCTTCTTTGGAGAAATGTCTCTTCAATTCCTTTTCCCATTTAAAAAAATGGACTATATGTATTATTTTTATTGTTGAGTTCTATATACATTCTAGGTACTAAACCTTTATTAGAGATATGCTTTGCAATTTTTCCCCCCATTCTGTGAGTTGTCTTTTCACTTACTTGAAGAACAAAAGTTTTAAATTTTGATGAAGTCCAATTTATCTGATTTTTTCTTTGGCTTCTTATGCTTTAAGTGTCATATCTAAGAAACTATTGCTCAGGTTTTATGTCTAATTGCCTAATCAAGGTTATGAAGATTTACACCTATGTTTTTTCCCTAAGAGATTTATAGTTTTAAACTTCAAAGTAGTGTTTGACCCATTTTGAGTTAATTTTAGGGTCAATTTAAAGTTTTCTTAAGTTTATTCCCAGGTAATTCATGTATTTGTTGCTATTGCAAATGAGATCATTTTTTATTGCTTCCTGTGATTGGTTATTGTTTGTATAAAAAGATCCATTTTTAAAGCAATGCCATTTTTTCCAAATGATTATTTTTCAGGTAGTATAACTTGATTAAAAAAATTCAGTCTTTAATGAAGTTTCATTGAAAATTCTGCTTTTAGAGTAGTTTGCCTTCACCTCGTGTTCCTTATTTAAGCTTAAAAAATCTAGAATGTATATTGTACAAAATTTTACTTTTCATTTGTATCCTTAGGGTGGTGAAGACACTACAGTTGCCTTATCAGGACTTCCTATGTAAATCAAAAACAGGTGAAATTTGTTTTGGAGCAAAAGGGATTGTGGGTGTCATTATGCCAGCTGGAGCTCCACAGTAGAGCTGTGGAGTTGGTCACTTGGATTTTGCTAACTCTGTCCATGATTTGAATTTGTCTGTCCACTTTAGTGCTACTTTGACTCTTTTTTAGTTCACTTATTTATTTATAGAAACAGAAATTTTGTATTAAAATATGTTTATTAAAGAAAACAAAGAAGTTGAGTGAAGAGAAGTGGCTGTGATCCCACCTCTTACCATTGTTAACATTTTTTTGAGTTCTTTTAATTACAGTATAAAGTCTTTATATATATATATGCAAATATATTCTTTAAACTTAGAAATAAGGCTTTAAAGCTGCCTCATGTATATATTTAGCACTATCCAAATTAGAAAACAAACCTAGTTTTAAGAGTTGAAAACTCTAAAAAGTTGCTGGTTTTTTATATTATTGCTTTTTTCAATACTCTAACCAATATTTATTGATATTCATGTTATGGAATATACACAATTTCATTAATTTAGTCAGTTTATACAACCATGAGAAGATAACTGCAAATTCTTTCTTAAAATCAGAAATATATAGACTATGTTAATATTTGGAAATACCAGCATTTGTGAGCAACAGGGAAAGCATGTATAATTTAATTTTTACTTCTTTTCCTTCTTCCCTTCCATTGCCTCTGTCCATTGTCTTCTCCCACTCAAATTCCTCTGCTAGTGGATTTGGCTACTTACCCCTTCCCATTCTCTTAGCCTAGGGTTGAGGTTGCCTGGGCTTCCCACCATTCTCCAAGTCTTCTTTTTCCATGTCCCTTGAGGCACCCTTTACAACAAGTCCAGCTATTCTTGAGTTCTTGCTGCACCTCTAAAAGTAACATTTCGTAAGTGTCTTCTGTGTGATGTGTGGGGTATCATACTAGGCACATTCATCTAAATTACTGCTGGTTTTTTTTATTACTTGCTGGCAGTCAAATTTGGTGTCATATTTTGATACCTTACCTTTTTGCTTATTCTGCTTCCTGTTAAAGGGACCACCAAATAAAGGTGGACATTATTGATGAAGCTTACTCATTTGAGGGGCTCTAAATTTCACTTACAGTATATTTTTTATAGTCTCTATCCTGGAAACAGGAATCCTGACCTTTTTTCCTTCATTGGGAAATAGATGCATTTCTAACTAAAGTGTTTGAAATAGTTGAGAGGTATATTACATAGTTTAAAATATACAGTTTAAAAGTCAGTGATGAATGACACCATTTTAATAACAGTAAGATTCATTTCTTTCTCAAGCCTTCTTCAGCTTACATTTATTCGTAAAATGTTTCAGGTTTAGGGGAACTTCACTTTCCTAGTTGAAGCAGAAACTTTAAACATTGAGTTTAACTTCACTTTAAATATGTCATGCTGTTCTCTTCTCACCTGTAGGGTTTTGGCTGAGAAGTCCACTGATAGCCTTATAGGCTTTCCTTTATATGTCACATGTTGCCTTTCTCGTGCCGCTTTTAGGATTCGCTCTTTATCTTTAATTTTGGACATTTAAATTATAATGTGTCTTGGTGTGGGCCTCTTTGGGCTGATCTTGTTTGGAGCTCTCTGTGCTTGGATGTCTGTTTCCTTGCTTAGGTTAGGAAAATTTTCAGCTATTATTTCTTCAAATAGATTTTCTGCCCCTTTTGTCTCTCTCTTCTCCTTCTGGGACATCTATAATATGAATGTTAGTGTGCTTGATATTGTCCCAGAGTTCCCTTAGACTGTTCTCATTCTGTCTAATTCTTTTTTCTGTTCAGCTTGGGTGATTTCCTCTAGTCTTTCGTCTAGCTTGCTGATCCGTTCTTGTGTATCATCTACTCTGCTATTGAGTCCCTCTAGTGAATTTTTCATTTCCAGTATTGTATTCTTCATTTCTGATTGGTTCTTTTTTATATTTTCCAGTTCTTTGTTGATGAGCTCACTGTGCTCATCCAGTCTTCTGCCAATATCTGTCAGCATCATTATGAGTTTTTGTTTGAACTCTTTGTTGGGTAGGTTGCTTATTTCTGCTTCATTTAGTCCTTTTTCTGGGGTTTTATCCTGTTCTTTATTTGGAGTGTATTCTTTTGTCTCCTCATTATGCCTCTTTCTCTGTGCTTATATCTTTGTATTAGATGAGATGGCTATGTCTCCTGATCTTGGAGAAGTGGCCTTATGTAAGCGATGCCTTTTGACACTGAGTTTAACTTCAATTGTAAATCCAAATTCCAATTTAATTCTTTTAAAACATGGATTAAAACCACATTTATTCTTAAACTCTGTAATCTGTGATATAGAAGTAGCATTTATTGGATCTCTAACAGTTGAGCAAAAAAATTTTAAATATCATTGAAAAGTATTGCTTTCTGGTGGTAGGGAATAGAGAGGGATAAATACATGAGGATTATTTAACTTATTTTGCCTATAAAAATATTAACTAGGGGCCAGCCTTGTGGCATAGTGATTAAGTTCGCATGGTCCACTTTGGTGGCCCAGGGTTCACAGGTTCAGATCCCAGGTACAGAACCTAGCACCACTCATCAAGCTATGCTGTGGCAGCATCCCACATAAAATAGAGGAAGACTGGCACAGATGTGAGCTCAGCGACAATCTTCCTCAGGCAAAAAGAGGACCATTGGCAACAGACGTTAGCTCAGGGCCAGTCTCCCTCACTCACACACACACAAAACCTCAAAAACCTAGAGGGTTGATGAGAGAAACTCTTAATTAGGGCTGTGGGTTAAACAGAAATTCAACTCGTACTAGCACATAGTGGAATTTATGTAAGTATTGTGGGACAGGGAGTTGTCTTAACAACTGAATTCAGGAGTATGATTAGACTTCAAGAACAACTGGAACATCAGAATATTTTCTTCTCTCACTTGTCTTCTTCTCTGCTTCATTTTTTAACCTTGTAGATACTTCATTCACTTTTTGACCTGTATGTGAAAACTTGGTTCTCCTGAGTTTTATTTCTATAGTTCAGGCATTCAAAGAGTGCCTACCATTTCTTTCTCAGTTTCATTTTCAAAATTTCCAGGAAAGAACTTTGAATAGCCACTTGATTAGGGAGAGGTATCATGCTATATAACATGACTACTGAAAGTATGGGGATGAATTAAAGGTAGAGTGGAGTGATAAAAAAGCGGAAGGGAGCAGTTTCCAGAAGAAAGAGAGCAGGGGTGGTAGAGGTGCCATATAGGCATAAACAGAGGTGTGTGTTTTTGAAATGATCTTATCTTCAGGTTCTTTCTGACAGAGAACACTTTGAACTTTGGAAGAACTTCCAAAAAGATAGCCTGTGTAGCACTTTCAGTTAAGGGCAATATCTTGATTTAGAACTTCTTCCCAGCCGAATCTTGAAATGCTGTTCAATTGGAATTATACTGATGACTGGAGTTCACTGCTCAGATATGGAAAGCTGTGGGAAAGAGGCTAGTATATCTTCTGAATTTTTGATGGAAAAGTTGGTCATACCATTAAAGTAATTGTCCATCAGATTGTAAATATTAGAGGTGTAGTTCAGTCTCTTTGGGAGCAGAAGTATGACTGGAATTCATGGAGTTAAGTTAAAACAAATGGCAATTTGCAGAAGGATTATAGGGAAGAACAGAAATATAACTAGTTCTGTTAGTAATCCCTCTTAATCGTCTTGGAAAATCCATCCTACTTATGTGGAAGAGACATGCCAAGTCTTGATATGTACTACATTGTAATGGCCTGAATTAGAAGCCTGAATTTGTGTTGGTCTTTTGCATTGACCATAAAAACTATCAAAAAGACTAAAGTCTAACACAGATGTTAGGAAGACCAACAGTTGAATATGGGATTTGTATGAGGAAAAATCAACTTAAAGCTAGAGCCCTCAAAAAGAAGATTTTGAACAGTTGTGGAAGGTATGAAGAAGCTGTTAGAAGGAGCCCTCTGGAAAATTTTTAGTGCCAAAGAAAGTTTAGAATATCAAGCATTCTTTAGTCTGCCTTATTAATTTTTGAATGATTTGTCTGGGAAAGACAAACTTTTTTAAATGTAGCAGTTTTTTCCTTTGAAGAAAAATGTTAGACCAAAAGGCCGGGAGAATTATTTGCCAGGTGCCCTGTTCTGCTAATTCATTGAATACCTTGTACATACAATTCAGTGAATTGTAACTCAGAGTTGTAAATATTTACAATGTGGTACAGCTGTTTTAAAATCTGTTCCAGTTTTGATTGACCTGTGAGTATGTGGGACTGGACTTTCCTAGAAGGAAGACTGAAGGAAAGTTTTGGATAAATAGTACATTTTGCAATTTATTTTTATCCAGGCCTACCTGAGAATATGTTTCCCCGGAAGATTTCTTCCATACTGTTTTTTTCCCAAGTTTCTAAAATATAGTATCATGCATATCAAACATTATATGTAATATACATGTATGTTATAAAAATTAGATAATAAACACTCATTAACCTGCCATCCAACCAAAAACCAGAATATTATCAGTAATTTATCCATACTGTTTCAGCACTGGATTTTATTCCAGTATAAATTTCTTTGTATCTTTGACTTTTCTTTGGCTGTCTTTTCTTTCCTCCTCTCTCCCTTTTCTTTCTTTCTTTTAATTGAATCAGGTCATCTTAGGGAGCTGAGATTTACCTTTCTTTTAAAGGAGATGGCATCCACTTTTACCCATTTAAATTTTGTTTCAAGCTTATTTGAGGAATTAGAACAGGAGACATTTATGTCTTACTATTTTTGATAAAACCCTAATGTCTTTTGGGATGCTTATAGTGATTCGCTTTGCAAGCTGCTAACTGAATGAAGGTGGATATAAATGGAAGTGAGACATAAGGAAACCATTATGTTTTTAAAATTTGTGCTTGATAAAGATAGGCTTGCCTATTAACATGTCGCTTAAGGTTTCTGAAAGAATGTGGATGAGACATAGTATTAAAACAGATTGGAGGAACCATTCTATAGAGTAATTAGAAATTCGCTGATATTTTTCAGAAAATAAGTTGAAGTAAAATCTATTTTAAAGGCAGAGAGCACTTTTTGTGTGATTCAAAGAATGTTTGTATCCAATGGTTCTCAAAGTGTGATCCCCAGACTAGCAGCATCAGCATTGCCTGAGAACTTGCTTAAATTATCTAGATACCTCAGACCTTTAGGTGATTCTGATATAGCTAAAGCTTGAGAACCACTGCTACACAGGGATATCTTCATTTTTATTAACTAGCTTAGGTTGGCATGGTAGTTTGGGGTAATGCTGTATGGGTCTGAACTTTCTATTGCAAGTGACAGAAGTCCGTCTTGAATTAGCTTAAGAAAAAGGGAAGTTACAGGCTCCGTTGGCTGGATTGGAAGATTATTGGGGTAGCTGACAGATTCAAATAAATAAATAAGTAAGTAAGTAAGTAAATAATAATTGGAAGAATCAAGGCCATGGAGGTTGGAACTGCTTGTCTGTGTGACTTTGTCCTGTTTATAGATGGGGTTCCTATATATCCTTAACAAGTGAGAAAGATGGTCACAGGCAGCTCTAAATTCACATCCTCTGAGCTTAGCAATTTCAGAAAGACCTGCTTTTTACCATTTCACAAGCCCACCCCTTAACTATTGCGTTCGTGGGAATGAGGCCTTAGCCCGGGTCATATGTCTATCTCTGGGAGGAAGGAGAATAGAAAAGTGTGCTACTCTGACAGTGTGGTTCACTACTAGATATCTGGGTTGTTTTCAAATAAGCTTGACTATCTTTGAAGCAGAGAGAGAAATTTGGAGGCTTTATAGAGTTAGAAAATGGAACATGCTCAAATGTGTATAGCATTTGTTAGCTACTTTTTTGTATTAGAGAGTGGTTAACCACTTCATTAAAGGCTTAATATGGCATCTGTTGGTTTAGGTTTATTATTTTGTATAGAGTTAATTTTTTGTGACTATTAAATTATATTTATGCTAGGGCATCTGGAAAATATGGAGAAATAGATAAAAATCACCTAATGTTCTGGTGTCCAGAGACAACTACATTTTGGTGAATTTCCTCTACATATTTTCTTGCATAGTTATGATCATATTATGGTGTTAATTTTTTTCTTTGTTTTGATAAGTATTCATTAATAACTTTCTGTCAGAGTAGTATAAACTTAATCTTACCCAACACAGATTCCACCAATGTTGTATGATTCTAGTATATTTTTTTTAAGACTATTTTTTTAGGGCAGTTTTAGGTTTACAGAAGTTTCCCATGTAATCCCTGCCCCCACACACGCATACAACATCCTCCACCAGAGTGGTACATTTATTAAGTTGATGAATCTACCGTGACATGTCATAAAGTCCATACCTTACATTATACATTCACTCTTGGTGTTGTATATTCTACTCTCAGTGTTGTATATTCTATAGGTTTGGACGAATGAATAATGACATGTATTTATCATTGTGATCTCATACAGAGCATTTTCTTTTTTTTTTTTAATAAACAATTCTTTTTTTCTTTTTTGTTTTTTTTTTGGAGGAAGATTAGCCCTCAGCTAACTACTGCCAGTCCTCCTCTTTTTGCTGAGGAAGCCTGGCTCTGAGCTAACATCCGTGCCCATCTTCCTCTAGTTTATACGTGGGACGCCTACCACAGCATGGCTGCCAAGCAGCGCCATGTCCGCACCCGGGATCCGAACCAGCGAACTCCGGGCCGCCGAGAAGCGGAACGTGCAAACTTAACCGCTGCGCCACAGGGCCGGCCCCTCATACAGAGCATTTTCACTGCCCTAAAATTCTTCTGTGCTCCACCTGATCTTTTTTACTATCTTTATAGTTTGCCTTTTCCAGAATGTCGTATAGTTGGAATCATACAATATATATAGCTTTTTCAGATTTGCTTCTTTCACTTAGTAATACACATTTAAGGTTCCTTCATGTCTTTTATGGCTTGATAGCTCATTTCTTTTAGCATTGAATAATGTTCCGTTGTCTGGATGTACCGTAGTTTATTTACCCGTTCACCTACTGATGGACATCTTGGTTGCTTCCAAGTTTTGGCAATTATGAATATAAAGCTGCTATAATATTCATGTGCAGGTTTTTGTGTAGACATAAGTTTTCAGCTCCTTTGGATAAATACCAAGGAGCACGATTGCTGGATCATATGGTAAGAATATGTTTAATTTTTTAAAGAACTGCCAAACTGTCTTCCAAAGTGGCTGTACTAGTTTGTATTCCCACCAGCAATGAATGAGAGTTGATGTTAATTTTTAAATCTTGTTTTTTCATTTAAATTCACAACTTAAAGGATATGTTCATTTTAAGTTACTTGATATATAGCACCATCATTAGATATTTTTAATTGTTAATTTGTTAAATTTGTTTAATTGTTCACTTGATGGGCAAAAAATGGCTATCTTATGTCAATTTTCTGTGTCCTTAATTACTAATGAGTGAACTTTTTTTTTTATTTAACTATAGTTTCTCTTTTGTGACTTTCTGCGCACTTACTCCACTTATCTGTTAACATCTTAGTGGTTTTCTTACTGATTTTTATGAGTTCCTTAAATGAGTTCTATTTACTTTACTTTACTAGTTTGTAGTTTATAGGTTTTTAAAAAATATATAAACCTAAATTATTTTGTGTATTTAAATTCATCTGACTTTTTTTTTTAATGTTTTATTTTTCCTTTTTCTCCCAAAGCCCTCCCGGGTACATGGTTGTGTATTTTCAGTTGTGGGTCCCTCTAGTTGTGGCATGTGGGATGCTGCCTCAGCATGGCTCAAGGAGCAGTGCCATGTTCGCGCCCAGGACTCGAACTGGCAAAACCCCAGGGTGCCAAAGCAGAGCACACAAACCCAACCACTCGGCCATGGGGCTGGCCCCTTTTTTTTTGAGGAAGATTAGCCCTAAGCTAGTATCCGCTGCCAATCCTCCTTCTTTTGCTGAGGAAGATAGGCACTAAGCTAACATCGGTGCCCATCTTCCTCTACTTTATATGTGGGATGCCTGCCCCAGCATGGCTTGATAAGTGGTGCATAGGTCCATACCCGGCAAACCCTGGGCCACTGAAGCAGAGCATGCAAACTTAACCACTGCGCTGCTAGGCTGGTCTTGAAATTCATCTGACTTTTGATAGGTTATTTGTTTTATCATTTTTAAGTTCAGAAATTCTTTTCTCCTTTCAGGGATCCAATAACTGTTCTGTTGGTATTTTATTTTTTGTTGATTGTAACTCTTTAATCCATCTAGAATTTATTTTGCAGCGTGATATAAGGTGAAGGTATATTTATTCTTCATGTGATTAGTGCTTTGAACTTTTACATAAGTTCTTTCATTCTTTTATTTTTTTGGGGGAAAGTTTAGCCCTGAGATAACATCGGCTACCAGTCCTCTTTTTGCTGAGGAAGAGCTAACATCTATGCCCATCTTCCTCTACTTTATATGTGGGATGCCTGTCACAGCATGGTGTGCCAAGCGGTGCCATGTCCGCACCTGGGATCCGATCCGGCGAACCCCAGGCTGCTGAGAAGTGGAACATGCGAACTTTACTGCTGCACCACTGGGCCAGCCCGAAGCTCTGTCATTCTTAAAATGCAGTTTTCAAGCTTCTTTGTAGTAATTTCTGTATGCTAATGGTTCTTGACTCCTTGTGAGGTTTAAGGATGATGAAAGATGACAAAGAAACTTTAGTGACAATATATTTTAGCAATGGAAAAATGATAACCTCTTATCTGACAAATCTAAACTTTCTCATCAGAGTTAAATATTTAGACAACATTTCTGATTAACCTTCTGTTAGTATAGCAAAAGTATTTTTATTTTCTGGGAATAACGTTTATTCATGAAGAAAATTATGACAGAAATCTGCTTAAACAGTGAGAAGATTCTAGACTCTTTAGGCAGCCCAGGATTTTGAAAAAGCCTTGTGCTTTGGCAGGAGCCCAGGGGAGGAAGTGTCTGCATCTGCTACATCCTAGAAGCCTTCCCAAAGAGTTACTGTAAAGCAGCCAAGAGAGCAGTGTATTTTCACTGCTGTGGAGTTCTGGAAGTATCTGGAAGTTTGCAGCAAACTTGAGGGAGGAGACTTAGGAGTACTTCCAGGATGTCAGTTTCTGTGATGATCTATTTTTATTGAAATTCAAGTTAGGGGAAAGTGGGTTTTTTGTTGTTGTTGTTGTTGTTTTTTGCAGAATAGGGAGCTTTCCAATATGGACTTGAACCTGTTGATTTAGGTGAAGTCACTTGGGAAGAGTCAGAGGTGACTGCACAAAGAGGAATAGGGTGACAAGTCAGAGTAACCAATGGGAGCCTGTTACTGGGGCAAACGGTACTGTAATGGTAACTTATTCTCCTCTAAAATAGTAAGAAGGACTTAAAGTCCATTTACATGGTGGAGAAGGAACAAGAGAAGAGTGCTAGCAGGGCATATGGAAAAGCAGGGTAAAATCTTTCTGCTCATTAGTTATCTGTAACCGCCATGAAGAATCCTTTCTAAAAAAGACAACACTACTAGGGACAAAGAAAAAAAGACAGAAGGGCTTTGCTGCCAGGTTTTAAGAAAAATGCCACAGCTATGTACTGGGCTAAGGATTTTTTACATAGAACACAGTAAATAAGAGGGAAAGCTCAACACTGGGTCTTTTGAGAGAAATTACTGGCTTAAATCGACAGGCCTGTTTATTCTTTTTGGACTCTGTACAACTTTTTAAAAACAACAGTGTTACTGAGATATAATTCATATGCCATACAGTTCACTCATTTAATGTTCATGATTCAGTGGTTTTTAGTACTTTCAGAGTTCTTCAACCATCAATCGCCATAGTCAATTTTAGAACATTTTCATCACCCCCAACTCTACAACTTTTAATTGAACTTATTTTAAAATTTAAAACTATATAGAGAAAAGATGGAACAAGTTAGGAATTTAAGGGATTAATCAGAAAGCTTTGAAAGCTTTTTTTCCCTTTAACGCTTATTCTAACATTTCAGAATATATTTTGATAATATTTAAATTGTTACTTTAATTAACTGGTATATTTTTATGGGAAATTCATTGTTTAGATCTAGATCACAGATAAAATTTATTTTTCAGGCTATATGAAAGAGGTATTACTATCCAGTTAGTCTAATTATGGTAGTAACTAAGGAGAAAAACTCAGGTTGATTTTTTAAGCATAGATTATCAGGTGATAACAAACATGTCTATTTTTCTTTAAATAGTGATGAAATGAAAAATGAGATAGTAGCTCTTATTAAATTATTATATCAATTTACAAGAATTCCGTGGGCAACATTGGAGTCTGATTTACATTTTGTTCATAGGAAAAATAGGTAGGAACTTTTCCTACACTTCCTTTTTTTTCTTGTAATGCTCATATTTCTCTTGTAGGTGTGTGAACCTGTAAACTTAAGTCTTCCAAGATGATCGGGTATATTTTAATTGTAGTGATTCTACTTCCCCAGTCTTTGGCCCATCCAGGCTTTTTTACTTCAATTGGTAAGTTTTAACTGCTTTTTGGTTTGTATTGTCTTTGTATTGAAAATTTTCCATTTTTTAGTATTTTTAAATCAGTAAAAACAAATGCAGTGTATTCCCAGAGACTGAAGCATTTTCAGTCCCTGCCCCCTATCAGTCTCTTTTTAAAATTCACTTTTGTTTCTCTTCAAATTAGTTTTTTCTGATAGCAAAAGCAATACATTTTCAGGTTAGAAATTTATGAAAATTTAGAAAAGCGTACCAAAGAAAATTCTCTGTTAATGGATCCACCCAGCAAATAATTTAATGCGTATACTTAGTCTTTTTTAATGCACAGATACACAAATAATATAGTGCACACTATTTCATAACCTTTTTCTATTTAAGAATCTACTGTGAACACATTTTTTGTACATGATAATTTTTTGAAAATCTCTAAAAATATCACAAAAATAGCATATTGGTTAAAGGGGAAGAATACAGAAGTACATAGAACATCCACATAGCCTCTTTCTCCGGTAATATTCTTCATGGTTTGATTTGTATATTTTCCTATACGCATACTTCATCTGTCTTCAGTGAGATGTTTTCCTTCATCCAATTGACCAGTTTTACCCGTGTGATTGTAGAGCTAACTAAAACACAAGTATTGTATTTATGACACCTGATTTCAGGATATAAAATGATAAATCCTCTCATTCCATTATAAATATGTTAAAATGGATGATTTGAATTTCAGTTGTGAAGTATACTTTTTGTTATTGAATAAAAATTTACTTCTAATTAGTCTCAAAAACAAAAGCTGAGGGGGGAGGTGGAGAAGAAGAAACATTGATCCTTGGAAAGTAGTGTTGTTTTGTAATTTAAAAATAAACTTTTAGATGAAAAGACAGTCTTGCCAGTATCATCCAAGCTTGCAAAATTAAGTAACTTGACAATTAGAATTGGAACACATGATTAGAAAAGTTTTTGGCTTTATTTTTATTTATCTGGTAAAAAAAAAAAAAGAGGAAGATGCACTCTGCAACAGAACTGATTCCTTCCAGTTAAATTCTCTCATAGAATGAAGCATTCTCGATCATTCTTAATCTATTCTAAAATACTTGTGTTGACGAATACGGGTATTTGATAACCTTCTTTTCTTCTCCTTTCTAGGTCAGATGACTGATTTGATCCATACTGAGAAAGATCTGGTGACTTCCCTGAAAGACTATATTAAGGCAGAAGAGGATAAATTAGAACAAATAAAAAAGTAAGCAAAATGTTTTACTTATTATGACTCTGACACCACCAGGATGTTTTCTTTCCAGAGCTAAAACATTCTCTGAGTGGAAATGAAAGCCATCTGTCAATCTTAAAAAGCTAGCTGAGATGGTTAAAATAGGAACACAGAAAATAAGAGTTAGAGCTGGGCCGAGAGTTCACATGGAAGAATATGGATTGAGATAAGAATATAAGTGGTATGGGGGGGCTGGCCCTGTGGCCGAGTGGTTAAGTTCCCGCGCTCCGCTTCAGCAGCCCAGGGTTTCACCAGTTCGGATCCTGGGCGCGGACATGGCACCGCTCATCAGGTCATGTTCGGGTAGCGTCCCATATTGCACAACTAAAGACACTCACAACTAGATTATACAACTATGTATCGGGGGTCTTTGGGGAGAAGAAGAAGAAGAAGAAGAAAAAAAAAAGATTGGCAACAGATGTTAGTGCGGGTGCTGATCTTTGGAAAAAAAATATATAAGTGGTATGGGTTGTTGACTGACAATTTTTGAAAATGGTTGCTAATATTTTATGTCTTCCTCTAACCTCTTCTGGAGCAATTTTTCAGTTCTATTTATCTTTCACTCCTGTGGTTCATTCTAGAGATTACAGTGATAAGTATGGTTAGTATTATTTAATTGATAGAGTTTTTCTTCAAATGCTAGTTTATTTTTAATTGATTCAGGTTCATGGTTAATGCTGACCTGAGAATTCCTCTCTTTTGTTTAATGAGAAGCTAAGTATTCAACATTTTTTGTTTTAAGATATAGTTTCTGGGTACTGAATGTAAAATTTTGGTGTAAGTTTGATTTAAATGAACATGTAACTGAATTTGGATTGGGCTAATTTCTGCTTTGTAATGATCAATTATTTGGCTTTCTGGACCTGTGGGGAAATGAATGTTTAGACTCTTACTAGAGAGAACCAGTCATAACTTTTACTAAGAAGCTTTTACTAAGCTTCCATTTACTGTAACCCTTTGGAAGAAACAAAACTAAAATGAAAAGTCTTATAGTTATATTTTGATTCTGCCAAGCTATATTTTATTCATAAGAGCTTTTTGCTGTTTAAAAAAACTTTATAATTTTACTTTAAAAATAATTTTTAGATATAGTTTTAACTTAGAAACCTCTAATCTAGTCTTTTTTTGTGAATACTAAATTGTGTTTTTCTTTATTAAGTGTATGTATACTCCATTCATATGTCTTATATATATAGATGGGCAGAGAAGTTAGATCGGCTAACCAGCACAGCGACAAAAGATCCAGAAGGATTTGTTGGGCACCCTGTAAATGCATTCAAGTTAATGAAACGTTTGAATACTGAGTGGAGTGAGTTAGAGAATCTGGTCCTTAAGGATATGTCAGATGGTAAGTCAGATGGTAAGACTAATGAACTCCCCCCTCCCCGCACCCAAAAATGTAAGTCAGTATTGCTCCCACCTATAGAAATGCCAAAAGTAGTGATAAATTCATTTCCCAGAACATAAAGTGTTCAGTGTTGTAACTGAAGGGTTGTGTTTGATTTGTGAATTTAGCGTTAATTTAGTCTAGATCCTGAATTCCTTGATATAAAAAATATAAGATGAATGAAAACTGGAAACAAAGAAATAAAAATAAAGCTGTATTGTAAAAAAAAGGAAGTAATTTCTGCTGTTGATGACTAACACTGGTGCTGTTTGCTTTGAAATCTATAAAAAATGAATCAATTATTTGGCATATAGTTTCATTTTTAGGGTTATCAGTTTCATTTTAGGATTACTTTCAGACTAAAAATTTATGGGTAAATCATGTTCTAATCAATTTTTAATGTATTGGGAGTGGTACTATAAGGAAAAATGTTAGCTGTGTTCTACATAGTATACTGAAGCTTAGGATTGTGTTACTTGATGTAGATAATACATTTAAAAACTGAGGTTCGGAACAGTAATAATGAACGTCTTTCTAATTGAAACAATAAAATTGTAGTTGGAGTATTGAGGTGTTTTAGATATTTTAGTAACAGACGCTGAAAACTAAGTCTGGAATTATGCTTAGTATGCAGTAGAGGCTCACATATTTGCTGAATGACTCAAAATGGCAAAAAAAAAAAAGGGGGGGAGAGAGGGTGAGAACTAAGGTAGCTATAGCTATGTAGATGAAATACTCCAAGGGTGCTTACAAGTGTTTGTGAACAGTAAAGTAAACTATTAGGCATAGGACAGGAAACCTTGAAAAGAAAAATTAAGGCAGGCACTTATGAATACTTCTTCACAGTAGGAGGGAAATACCTGTGATTGTTTGCTTGCCTCTGTAACAACAGAGAACGTTTTTAAAGTGGTGTGTGTGTGTATATACGTATACTTATATATACATGTATATACACACATACATATTTATTTATTTATTTTAAATTCTCAGGTAATGACTTGTATAACCTAAGTTCTTTTATAAGGTAAACCTTGAGACTTTGGTGTTTTAATCTGTGATAGTCATCCCATAATGCTATAATATATGTATTTTTTCTCTTTTTATTAGAGAGGATTTAAGCAGCATCACAGTCTTCTATAAAACTTGTAAAACTTGCTTGTAAAATTCCACGTGGATATTGTGACTGAGAGTTGGTCTTAAAACTGAGAAACATGCTTGATATGAACTTTAGCCTTCTTCCAGCTAGTTGTTCATTCATACATTTCCATTAACATAAAAATGCCTGGCTTTTTGCTGATCAAAATCTACATAGTTGATTATAATTAAATAAGAGGGGTGGCACGTCTCATATTTAACTTTTATTTGCAAGTGATGACATGTATATTATTAAAATTTTAAATCACTTTTTGTTGTTTTATTTGCAAGTGATGGCATGTATATTATTAAAATTTTAAATCACTTTTTGTTTTTGTTGTTTTGGTTCCTAAGGAGTATTTAGCATCCATTCTCCTTAGAGGTTATAAAGTTATCAGTAATTAGTTTGATTTCTGCTATATTTTATATAAAACCTTTTAAAATTAAAATTAGGTTTTATATAGAGCAAATCTTGATTGATGAACACTATATTCAATAATTAAACAGATCTAAATATATTTTAATAAACTAGTTTACCTGATGATCTTAAATAAATAATTAATATCTTTTTTCCTTTCAAAGAATTCCACCAAACTTTATATATTTACATATTTATGTGATGGGCAGCACATGGAAGAAGACAGAACTTTATTTAAGAGCATACATTTTACTTACCATCTGTTATCTGAAACTATAATTGGTTGCCAATGAATGTCATTTTCAAATCCATGAATTTGTTCATTTTTCAAGTTTAGTGGAGGCTATATTATGTAACTAAAAACTCAGTCATTATGTTAGTTGATCTTTACCTACTAATACAGATTTAATTTATGCAGTGACCTCAGATTACTTAAACAACATTAGAAAGTATTGGGGAAGATTAAACAAGTTAGAGGTGTGTCAAGTCTCATTCAGTGTATTTAATTTTTTCCTGTTGAGCATGTGGAACTTTGATGATATGGTGGGAAATTATCATAAAATAAATTTTGAAAATCCTTGTAAAGACACTGTATTGGAAATTGGAAGTCTGTGACTTTCTAGAGTCTTTTTTTTTCTTCCCTCCCATTTCAAGGCTTTATCTCTAACCTAACTATTCAGAGACAGTACTTTCCTAACGATGAAGATCAGGTTGGGGCAGCCAAAGCTCTGTTGCGTCTCCAGGACACCTACAATTTGGATACAGATACTATCTCAAAGGGTAATCTTCCAGGTAAAAATTCTTCTAGTATATAAAACACCTATCACTTGGCTTCTCTGGTCAGTCATTAGGACAATGTTAACGTAAAAAAGCCTTTTGTATTTCAAGATTTTTAACTTTAGTTTATTTTACAGCCTTTGAGAACAAAACAACCCTCCTTTCTCTAGGGCTTAAAAGTTATGGATAAGCTTCTAGCTTGTTACTTTGAAAGCTCATAATTATAGGGACTAACTTAAGTAGGCAATTTTAGCATGTAAGAAAAGAAACAATCATTTTTCCAAATATTTTTCTTTAGAACACCTAGTGTTTGTGTGTAAAGTTATAGCGAATTGGTAATCAAAGTTTATCAGTTCAATAATTTAAAAACCCAGACATGTTGGTTATTCACAGCTTTTTAAACTATTTTTCAGTATGGAAAATCCTGCTTTCTGACCTATTTTTGGCAAAGCCCTCTTTTTTTTAAGTTACAGCTGACTTCATAATTTGCTTAAAAAATTTTTTTTATTGTGCAAAACATAACAGAATTTACCATCTTAATAAATTTTAAATGTGTAGTTTAGTGGCATTAAGTACATTCACATTGTTGTGCAACTGTCACCAGCATCCGTCTCCATAGCTTTTTTCATATTGTAAAACTAAAACTGTACACCCATTGAACAATAACCCTCCATTCCCCTCTTTCCCCAGCCCCTGGCAACCATCATTCTACTTTCTGCCTCTGATTTTGATTACTCTTTAAGTACCTGATAGCCAGCCCCAGTGGTCTGGTGATTAAGATTCAATGCTCTCATTACCGTGGCCTGGTTTGTTTACCAGTCAGGGAACCCCACCACCCGTCCGTCAGTTGTCATTACTGTGGTGGCTGTGTGTTGCTGTGATGCTGAGAGCTCTGCCACCAGTATTTCAAATACCAGCAAGGTCACCCATGGTAGACAGGTTTCAGCGGAGCTTCCCAACTAAGACAGATTAGGAAGAAGTACCTGGCCACCCACTTCCAAAAGAATTGGCCACAGAAACCCTGTGAATAGCAGTGGAGCATTATCCGATATAGAAGGAAGGTGAGAAGATGGCACAAAAAAACCGGGCAGGGTTCCACTCTGCTGTACACAGGGTTACTAGGAGACAGAATTGACTTACCAGCTCTAACAACAACAAGTATCACATAAGCGGAATCATGCAGTGTCTTTCTGTGACTGGCTTATTTCACTTAGCATAATGTTCTCAAGGGTTATCCGTGTTGTAGCATATGTCAGGATTTCCTCCCTTTTTAAGGCTGAATAATAATCCATTGTATGTTTATACCACATTTTGCTTATCCATTCCTCTTTTGGTGGACACTTGGGTTGCTTCCACATTTTGGCTATTGTGTGAATAATGCTGCTATGAACATGGGTGTGCAAATATCTCTTCAAGATCCTGCCTTCTGTTCTTTGGGTACATAGCCAGAAATAGAACTGCTGGATCATATGGTAATTCTATTTTTAACTTTTTGAGGGAACTGCCATACTCTTTTCCATAGTAGATATACCATTTTACATTCCCACCAACAGTGTACAGGGTCCCAATTTCTCCACATCCTTGCCAACACTTGTTATTTCCTCTTGTTTTTTTAGTAGCCTTCCTAATGGGTGTGAGGTGGTAACTTGTTGTAGTTTTGCTTTTGCCTAATTGTCGGTAATGCTGGGCATGTTTTCGTGTGCTTAGCAGCCATCTTTATATCTTCTTTGGAGAAATGTCTATTCAAGTCCTTTGCTAATTTTTTAAGTGGGTTGTTTTTGTTTGTTGTTGTTGAGTTTTAGGAGTTCTGTATATATTCTGGATATTAATCCCTTATGAGATATATTATTTGCAAGTAGTTTCTCCCATTCTGTGGGTTACTGTTATACTCTGTTGATATTGTCTTTCGATGCACAACATTTTAAAATTTTCAAGAAATCCACCTTGTTTCTTTTTTCTTTTGGTGCTTATGCCTTTAGGGCCATATGCAAAAAATCCTTGCCCAATCCAATGTCATGAAGCTTTTGTCCTGTGTTTTCTTCTAAGAGTTTTATTGTTTTAAGTCTTACATTTAGGTCCTTGATTCTTTTTGAGTTAACTTTTACATATGGTGTTGGGTAAAGATCCAGCTACATTCTTTTGCATGTGGTTATCCAGTTTTCCCAGCACCATTTGTTGAAAAGGCTGTCCTTTTCCCATTGAATGGTCTTGGTATCCTTATCAAAAATCATTTGACTTCTATGTTAGGGTTTATTTCTGGGCTCTTCATTCTATTCCATTGATTTATATGTCAGTCTAGATGCCACTACCACACTATTTTGCTAACTGTAGCTTTGTAGTAAGTTTTCAAATCAGGGAGTGTGAGTCCTCCAGTTTTGTTCTTTTTCATGATTGTTTTGGCTATTCAGGATCCCTTGAGATTCCATATGTATTTTAGGATGAGTTTTTCCAGTTCTTCAAAAAAACATCATCGAGATTTTGATAGGGATTGCATTGAATCTGTAGATCACGTTGAATATTATTGACATTTTAACAATATTAAGTCTTCCAATCCATGGACATGGAATGTGTTTTCGTTTATGTCTTCCTTCTTTCAGCAATATTTTGTAGTTTTCATTGTACAATTCTTTCATTTTCTTGGTTAATTCCTAAGTATTTTGCTCTTAGAATTGTTTTAGTAATTTTCTTTTCAGATTGTTCGTTGTTAGTCTATAGAAATGCAACTAATTTTTGTGTGTTGACTTTGTATCCTGCTACTTAGCTGAATTCATTTATTAGCTCTAACAGTTTTTTTTGTGGAATCTTTAGGGTTTTCTACATGTAAGATAATATCATCTGCAAACAGAGATCGTTTCACTTCTTCCTTTTCAACTTGGATTGCTTTTTCTTGCTTAATTGCTCTGGCTATAATTTACACTACTAAGCTGAATAGAAGTGTCGAAGGTGGGCATCCTTGTTCTTGACTTAAAGGAGAAGCTTTCAGTCTTTCACCACTGAGTATGTATGCTGTGGGTTTTTCAGATATATCTTTTATTATGTTAAGATAGTTTCCTTCTATTCCTAGTTTGTTGAGTGTTTTTTATTATGAAAGAGTGTTGAATTTTGTCAAATGCTTTTTCTGAATCAATTGAGATGATCATGTGGTTTTTTTCCCCTTATTCTATTAATGTGGTATATTACATTGATCAATTTTCGCATGTTGATATATCCTTGCATTCCAGGAATAAATCCCACTTGGTCATGGTGTATAATCCTTTGAATATGCTGCTGAATTCTGTTTGCTAGCATTTTGTGGAGGATTTTTGCATTGATGTTTCTAAGGGTTATTGGTCTGTAGTTGTTTTTCTTGTAGTGTCTTTATCTGGCTTTGGTATAAGGGTAATGCTGGCCTCATAGAATGAGTTAGGAACTGTTCTCTCCTCTTCAATTTTTTAGAAAACTTTGAGAAGGATTGGTATTAATTCTTCTTAAATGTTTGATAGAATTTTCTAATGAAGCCATCAGGTCCAGGGCTTTTCTTTGTCAGGAGACTTTTGATTATTGATTCAGTCTCCTTACTAGTTATAGGTCTAATTAGATTTTCTATTCCTTTCTTAGTCTTCATATGTTTTGTGTTTTGAGAAATTTGTCCACTTCATCTCAGTTATCCAGTTTGTTGGTGTACAATTTTTCATAGTACTTTCTTATAATCCTTTGTATTTCTGTAGAGTTGGTAGTAATGTCCCCACTTTCATTTCTGATTTTAGTAATTTGAATCTTCTCTCTCTCTTTTTTTTTTTAGTCCTTTTAGGTAAAGGATTGTAAATTTTGTTGATCTTTTCAAAGAATCAACTTTTGGTTTCATTAATTTTCTCTGTTGTTTTTCCATTCTCTATTTAATTTACCTCTGCTCTAATATTTTGTTTCCTCTGCTAGCTTTGGGTTTAGTTTGTTCTTGTTTTTCTAGTTTCTTAAGCTATAAAGTTAGGTTGTTGATTTGAGATCTTTCTTATTTTTTAATGTCAGTATTTATAACTAAGTTTCTCCCTTAGTGCTGCTTTCACTGTGTTGTGTATAACTTGTGGTATGTTGTGTTTTCATTTTCATTTGTCTTTAAGTATTTTTCAATTTCTCCTGTGACTTCTATGATCCATTGATTATTTAAGAGTGTGTTGTTTAATGTTCACTTTTTTTTTTGTTTTTTTAAAAATTTTTATTGAGTTAATGATAGGTTACAATCTTGTGAAATTTCAGTTATACATTATTGTTTGTCATTCATGTTGTAGGTGCACCCCTTCACCCTTTGTGCCCACCCCGCACCCCACCGTTCCCCTGGTAGCCACCAATCTGTTCTCTTTGTCTACATTTTTAAATTCCTCATATGAGTGGAGTCATACAGAGATTGTCCTTCTCTATCTGGCTTATTTCACTTAACCTAATTCCCTCAAGGTCCATCCATGTTATTGCAAATGGGATGATTTTGTTCTTTTTTACAGCTGAGTAGTATTCCATTATATATATATACACCACATCTTCTTTATCCAATCATCTTTTGATGGGCACTTAAGTTGCTTCCACATCTTGGCTGTTGTAAATAATGCTGCAATGAACATTGGGGTGCATGGGACTTTTCGAATTGCTGACTTCAAACTCTTTGGATAAATACCCAGTAGTGGGATAGCTGGGTCATATGGTAGTTCTATTTTTAATTTTTTGAGGACTCTCCATACTGTTTTCCACAGTGGCTGCACCAGTTTGCATTCCTACCGGCAGTGTATGAGAGTTTCTTTTTCTCCACAACCTCTCCAACATTTGTTACTATTTGTTTTAGTTATTTTTGTCATTCTAATGGGTGTAAGGTGATATCTTAGTGTAGTTTTGATTTGCGTTTTCCTGATGATCAGCAATGATGAACATCTTTTCGTGCGCCTATTGGCCATCCATATATTTTCTTTGGAGAAATGTCTGTTCATGTCTCCTGCCCATTTGTTCATCGGGTTGTTTGATTTTTTGTTGTTGAGTTGTGTGAGTTCTTTATATATTATGGAGATTAAGCCGTTGTTGTATGTATAACTTGCAAATATTTTTTCCCAGTTAGTGGGTGGTTTTTTTGTTTCAATCCTGTTTTCCTTTGCCTTGAAGAAGCTCTGTAGTCTGCTGAAGTCCCATTTGTTTATTCTTTCTATTGTTTCCCTTCTCTGAGAAGACATGGTGTCCAAAAAGATCCTTTTAATACTGATGTCAAAGAGTGTACTGCCTGCATTTTTTTCGGGAAGCCTTATGGTTTCAGGTCTCAGCTTTAGGTCTTTGATCCATTTTGAGTTTTTTTGGTGAATGGTGAGAGAGAATGGTCAATTTTCATTCTTTACATGTGGCTTTCCAGTTTTCCCAGCAGCATTTGTTGAAAAGACTTTCTTTTCTCCATTGGATGCCCTCAGCTCCATTGTTGAAGATTAGCTGTCCATAGATGTGTAGTTTTATTCCTAGGCTTTCAATTCTGTTCCATTGATCTGTGTACCTGTTTTTGTACCAGTACCATGCTGTTTTGATTACTGTAGCTTTGTAGTATGTTTTGAAGTCAGGGATTGTGATGCCTCCAGCTGTGTTCTTTTTTCTCAGGATTACTTTAGCAATTCAGGGTCTTTTGTTGCCCCATATGAATTTTAGGATTCTTTGTTCTAATTCCGTAAAGAATGTCATTGGGATTCTGATTGGGATGTTGTTGAATCTGTAGATTGCTTTAGGTAGAATGGATATTTTAACTATGTTTATTCTTCCAATCCATGTACATGGAATGTCTTTCCATCTCTTTATGTCGTCATCCATTTCTTTCAGAAAAGCCTTGTAATTTTCGTTGTATAGGTCTTCCACTTACTTAGTTAAATTCAACCCGGGGCATTTTATTTTTTTTGTTGCGATTGTGAATGGTATTGTGTTCTTGAGTTCTTTTTCTGTTAGTTCGTTATTAGAGTATAGAAATGCTACTGATTTATGTAAATTGATTTTATACCCTGCAACTTTGCTGTAGTTGTTGATTACTTCTAAAAGTTTTCCAATGGATTCTTTGGGGTTTTCTGTATATAAGATCATGTTGTCTGCACACAGTGAGAATTTCACTTCTTCCCTCCCTATTTGGATTCCTTTTATTCCTTTCTCTTGCCTAATTGCTGTGGCCAAAAGCTCCAGTACTATGTTAAATAAGAGTGGTGATAGAGGGCATCCTTGTCTCGTTCCTGTTTGCAGGGGGATGACGCTCAGTTTTTGCCCATTGAGTATGATGTTGGCTGTGGGTTTGTCATATGTGGCCTTTATTATTTTGAGGTAGTTTCCTTCTATGCCCATTTCGTTCAGAGTTTTTTATCATAAATGGCTGTTGGATCTTGTCAAATGCTTTCTCTGCATCTATGAGATGATCATGTGGTTTTTATTCCTCAGTTTGTTGATGTGGTGTATCATGTTGATTGATTTGCGGATGTTGAACCATTCTTGTGTCCCTGCTATGAATCCCACTTGATCATGATGTATTATCCTTTTGTTGAATTGCTGAATTTGGGTTGCCAAAATTTTGTTGAGAATTTTTCCACCTGTGTTCATCAGCGATATTGGCCTGTAGTTCTCTTCTTTCGTGCTCTCCTTGTCAGGCTTTGGTATCAGCGTGATGTTGGCCTCGTAGAATGTGTTAGGAAGTGTTCCATCCTCCCTAATGTTTTGGAATAGCTTGCAAAGGATAGGTATTAAATCCTCTCTGAAAGTTTGGTAGAATTCCCCAGGAAAGCCATCTCATCCTGGGGTTTTATTCTTTGGGATGCTTTTGATTGCTGTTTCGATCTCTTTCCTTGTGATTGGTCTGTTCAAATTGTCTGCTTCTTCTTAAATGAGCTTTGGGAGATTGTAGAAGTCCAAGAATTTATCCATTTCCTTTAGGTTATCCTTTTTGTTGGCATATAGTTTTTCGTACTATTCTCTTATAATCCATTGTATTTCTGCGGAGTCTGTTGTTATTTCTCTTCTTTCATTTCTGATTTTGTTTATTTGAGCTTTCTTTCTTTTTTTGTTTGTAAGTCTGGCTAGGGGTTTGTCAGTTTTATTTATCTTCTCAAAGAACCAGCTCTTTGTTTCATTGATCCTTTCTACTGCCTTTTTTGTTTCAATAGCATTTATTTCTACATTGATTTTTATTATTTCTCTCCTTCTGCTGACTTTGGGCTTTGTTTGTTCTTTCTCTAATTCAGTTAGGTGTACTTTAAGATTGCTTATTTGGGATTTTTCTTGTTTGTTAAGATGTGCCTGTATTGCCATGAATTTTCCTCTTAATACAGCTTTTGCTGTATCCCATAGGAGTTGCTATGGCATGTTATCATTTTCATTTGTCTCCAGGTATTTTTTTATTTCTTCTTTAATTTCTTCAATGATGCATTGCTTGTTCAATAGCATATTGTTTAGTCTCCACGTCCTTGTGCCTTTCTCAGCTTTTTTTCTTGTAATTAATTTCTAGCTGTATAGCATTATGATTGGAGAAGATGTTTATTAATTTCCACATATTTTTTAATTTTCCAGTTTTACTTGTGTTACTGATTTCTAACTTCACGAGACTCTGCTCTTGCCTTTAGGGTACTTATAGTCTTATGACAGAGTATGATGAATGCTAGATGAGGATAATTTAGGATACTGTGAGAGCTTATAGAAGGAAACTTAATTCTGGACTTGATAAGAGGTGTAAAGATAGACTTCCTGGAAGACACAACATTAAAAACAATTGAGATATAATGGGCAAGGAATTAGCCAGGAAAATAGGGGAAAGGGGAAAACAGTGGACTTGAGGAAAGTAATCTAAGCAGAGAGAACATGTATAAAGTCCAGAGAGGAGAGTGCATATTAAATCAGATATCTGACAAGTAGTTTTAGAGGTGAGTGCATGAGGCGGGGATGGGCATTTGGTTTTGTGAGAGTAGTGAGAGATAACGCTAGATAGGTAAGCAGAAGCCATCCCTTAAGGGGCTTTGTAAGCCATATTGAGGAGTCTGAACTGTTCTGAGAGCAAGGAGGAGCCATTGAAAAGTTTTAAGCAGGGAAGTTATATGATTCTCATTTTAGAAATATCATTCTGGCTGCAGAATGGAGATTGGATTGGGGCCTGGGGGTAGGGACAAAGAAATTAGGGAAGAGGTTGTTGTCAAAATTTAAGTAAGAGATGAAAGTGGTTGCCAGTGGGTATGGAGAGAAATGAATAGGTTATCAAGCTACTTAGAAGGTGGAATGGTAGAATTTGATGGTGGACTTGATATGGGTTTCTGGCTTGAAAAACTAGATGGGTTCCATTCAGCAAAATAGACAACACAAAAGAAGCAGGTTTGGTGTGTGCGGGGATAATGAATTTCATTTAGTTTACAATATTTCTTTCTGTTTAAAACTTTATTATTGTCCCATCAAAATGGCATTGAATATTATTTAATCCTGATTTTGCTGTGTTTAGTCTTAGGAAATTAATTGGGTCCCCTGAGTACATACCCTTTAATCTAGAAATCAGTTGGTAATACTTTCATAGAGAGTGGCTGAAAATAAAACACTTCGAGAATATGTGTAATTATTTTTCATTGGGGCAATATTCATCCTTTCTCACGCACTTTTTAGCACTTATTGACTTTTCTTCCTCTTCAAGTCACTGTTTTGGGCTAGTTCTTACTGACTTTTCCTTTCAGGCAAATTCCTTATAAGTAGAGTGACTAAAATTTCCTAAGAGTATTATATCCTATAAATGGTAAAAATAATACTAGAGACAACTACTAAGCAATTTTTAGGCTTTTTTTGTTCTCCAAAACTTTCTTTGTTGTTGACAATCAAAGATCACAAATATGTGTGAAGGCTCCTTGTGCATCTTTCCTTCCTTATTAGAGGTAATGATGATTCTGAACTTGACGTGTATTCTTCCATCTTTCTACACTTTACTACATATATTGTATTGTTGTGTTTTTAAATTTTACACAAATAATATACTCTTTGTATCTTTCTTGCAACCTTTTTCACTCAGTATTTTTGAGTAAATTTATCCATGTTGATCATAATCATCTAACTGCTATATGGTATTATATAACACAATTGATTTATTTTCCACACATTCTTATGTGTGTGGATGGACATTTAGGTTATTTCCAGTCTTCTCCTATGTCAAACAAGTTTTCAGCAAACATCCTTGTTTATGTCTTTTTGTGCCCATGAACACACATGTATGAGTTTCTCTAGGGTATAAGAAGTCAGGGTATATGCTTCTTGAACTTTACTAGATGTGGCAAGATTGTTCTCCAGTATAGAGGCACCAGATTATACTCTCACCAGCACTATATGAGAGTTCCCATTTCTTCATATCCTTGTCAACCCTTAGTTTTGTCAGACTTTAAAATTGTAGCATTCTAGATGTGAAATAATAGAGTGAGGGTTGGGGAGAAGGATGATTTGCTTTTAAAATTATCTCAAAACAAAACAAAAAAATCACAAAAATGCTTATTTCAGTGGATTTATATTGATTCCGTGTTACTCCTCGATTAGTTTTGTCTGTTTCTTCCTCTTGTTTGGGCCTATCTTTTGAAATGCTTTGTTGATATTTTAATAAAAATCTGATAAGTTATATGCATTTTGGCATCAATGTCTTTATAGTTCATATAGACTGTTCTTTAGTTTCAGGTTGTTCCTAACCCTGATTTGTTGAGTAGCTACATATCTTCCAAAGACATCATGCATTTTTTTTAGCTATGATTTTTTTCTTTTTGGTATGGAAAATGCCTTGTATATAAAGTTCAGTTTATTCAAGTAGGAGTTGAATGTTGTTCATACTCCTTGTCACTTGCATCACTATCTTGGCGAGCTGGTAAGGCTACTTACGCCAAGCAGTGGATTCTCCACACATCTCCAGAGCTCACTCAGCCAAGAGTGTACCATATTGCCTTAGATGCAAGACACCAACTTCCCAAGTGTATGCATTTTAAACATATTTCTCCGTTACAAATCAAGTTTTATCTACTAAGTGTTGCTGTAAAGTGTAAGGATTTTTAAATTAAATGTCCCAGTTTATGGGTGAACCACAAAAATGTATTTCTAAGTAAGTTTTTCCTATACTGTCATACATTATAGTTTATATTGTTATAAATTAGAAGGACTCTTTTTGGTATTAATTTATTTTAAATTTGGATTACAGCATTTAGTTTGACATGCTAATGTCAGTCATCCATGCCACTTCCTTTTAACCAAAGGAATTTACAACTCATTCTTTTTTCTCATCAAATTCTATTTGTGGGAGCTGGCCCGTGGCTGAGTGGTTAAGTTTGCGCGCACCGCTTTGGTGGCCCAGGTTTTCCCTGGTTCGAATCCTGGGCGCTGACATGGCAATGCTTATCAGGCCGTGCTGAGGCAGCATCCCACATAGCATAACCAGAAGGACATACAACTAGAATATACAACTATGTATTGGGGGACTTTGGGAAGAAGAAGAAGAAAAAAAAGATTGGCAGCAGATGTTAGCTCAGGTGGCAAACTTTAAAAAAAAAAATTCCATTTGCCCTTTTTATGAAAGCTTTTTACACTTGTTTTCTGCAAACATCACTTTCCTTATTTTATTTTCTTCGTCTTCTTGCCCATTAACTTGCCCATTAGCACTTGAAGTAGTTCTTTTCTTTGTGTGGTTATGCCCTCAATTTGTTAAACTGTTGGGTTCATTCATTTCAATATTTTCTTCCAACTTTTAGGGATTGTTCTTTTTATTTTATTGTTATTCTTTTAATTATCATTATTATTATTTAATATTTTTGTTTCTCTTGATTAAATACCTAAGAGTGAAATGGCTGGGTTGCATGGCAGATATATATTTAACTTTTAAGAAGCTGCCAAATTGTTGTATCATTTTATATTCCTATCATCAGTGTATGAGTTCCAGTTCCTCCACATACTCACAAACACTTGGTATGTCCAATCTTTTTAATCTTAGCCAGTCTAATGGATGTATAGTGGTGTCTCATGTGGTTTCAATTTACATTGTTATACTTTTGTCAAAATTGATAACTAATGATGTTGAACATCTTTTCATGTGTTTATTGGCCATTTGTATCTCTTCTTTGGTGAAGAGTCTGTTCATATTATTTGGAGTTCTAAGAGTTCTCTATATATTTAGGATGCAAGTCCTTTATCAGATAAATATGTTGTGAATATTTTTAACCAGTCTTTTGTCTTTATGTTTTCATATTAGTGCCTTTCAAAGAGCAACAGTTTTAAATTTTGGTAAAGTTTAATTATCAGAAGTTTATTATTATTAGAAGTTTCATAGTGTAAGATTTCACATTAAGCTATAGGATACGTTTTGAGTTGACTTCTGTGTATGATAGGCAGTAGGGATTGTTGTTTGTTTTTTAAAATATGAATACTTAGTTGGTTGAACAACATTTATTTAAAAGACTTTCATTTCCCTATTGAATTGCCTTGGCCTCTTTGTCAAAAATCACTTGATCTATTCCTTTACTTGATTCTATTCCATTGATCTTTATGTCTATCCTTAAATAATAGCAAACACTCTGAATTACTATAGCTTTATAGTAAGTATTGAAATCAAGTAGACTAAGTCCTCCAACTATGTACTTCATTAAAATTTCTTTGGCTATTCTAGATTCTTTGAATTTCCATATAAATCTTAGGATCAGTTTGTCAGTTTCTAAAAAAAGAGTACCTGTAGGAATTTTCATTGTGATTTTGTTGAATCTTAGGGAGAATTTGGGCAGCATTGCCATTTTAACAATATAGAATTTTCTACTCCATGAACATGCTATGTCTCTCCATGTATTTGGGTAGGAGAAATTGGAGTAGAAGACAGGCTATTTTGACACTAATGTTAAACCACCATGAGTCTCACAATTACTGTTCGACCATTGGTGTCAAAATTTGGAAAAAATTTCTCCTCTCCTCCTTCTCCTCTTCCTCCTTCTTTTTGTTCTTCTACATCTTTTTCACAGAAGCAATTATATCACAGGATCAGGTTTTAATTTATATTCTATCTTTGTCCTCTTCTAGTATTCAAAATTTTTATATTTTGGTTTCTAAATATCTGTTATATTTACAAATGTGTTGACAAATGAAGCATGTTAACACGTGGTCCAATATAGGAACATGAAACTGTAACTAGCATAGTGGACAGTATTCAGTTTGGGGCCTGACATAGTACCTTTTTTGTTGAATTGCCATGAAGATCAAATGAGCTAAAAGCATGTGAGAGCTAAAACAGCAAAATGCAGTTATTAATGTTTTTATTTAAAAGGAATCCCCAAATAACCTTTTTTAAAAATTAAGATATAATTGACATATAACGTTGTATTAGTTTTAGGTGTACAACATAATGACTTGATATATTTACAGTCATTTGCTGCTTAACGACCTTTCAATTCATACCGGACTGGATATATGATGGTGGTTCCATAAAATTAGTACCATATAGCCTAGGTTTGTAGGAGGCTGTACCATCTAGGTTTATATAAGTACACTCTGTGATGTTCACAGCAGTGATGACATTGCCTAATGACACATTTCTTAGAATGTATCCTCTTTGTTCAGCGATGCATGACAATATATATTGTGAAATGATTACCATAGTAAGATTAGTTAACATCCTTCACCACACATAATTACAAAATTTTTTTCTTGTGATGAGAACTTTTAAGATCTACTCTTTTAGCAACTTTCAAATATGCAATACAGTATTGTTAACTATAGTCCCCGTGCTGTATGTTACATCCCCAGAACTTACCTATCTTCTAACTAGAAGTTTGTGCCTTTTGACCACCTTCACTCAATTCTCCCATATTATTTTTAATTACTTAAAACTTTTTATCGTCTTTCAAACTCCAAACTGTACTAATAAATTTCATTGACAGAACTTCAACTTTGATTTCTGTACTCTTCAACCTTTCCTTTCTTCTTGTATGTAACTACGATTTTATTAGTTTTTCTGTTCCCATTGTTTCTTTTTGAAAATATAAGCAAATGTATATATATTCCTATTTCCTCTCAACATAAACACAAAAGACAGCATGGCATAAATACTTTCTGCACCTTAGTGTTTTAGTTTATTTATATGCCCTAGATATCACTTCATTTCATATATAGAAATCCTTCTCATTTCTTTTCACAGATGCATGTTACTCTCGTTTGTGGAGGTATCATAGTTTATTTAACTAGGCCCCTATTGATGGACATCTGGTTTGTTTGCAGTCTTTTGCTGTTATAAAGATGCTGTCAATAGCATTGTGCATATGTTATTTTGTATTTTAGCTAAGTGATCTTTGGAATTTCTTTTTAGAAATGATGCCACTGGAATCAAAGAGTAAGTGCATGGATAATTTTTCTATTATTGTCCCAATTTTCCTCCATAGTGGTTGTATCATTTTGCATTTCCACCATCAATATATGAGATTGCCTGTTTCCCCACAAGATCACCAAAAAATGTCAAACTTTGAGAGTTTTGCCAATCTGAAAGTTCAGCTTTTCTTTAACTTAGATTGACTCATATGTCTACTAATTTCTTTGTTTATCATTCTTTCTTGTACCTCAAACTTCCCTTTCAGAATTATTTTCCTCTTCCTTGAAACACAAACTTAAGAAGCCCTTATATGTACTATGTTTGGCTTGGGATTCTTTGTGCTTCTTGAATCTGAAGTTTCATGTGTTTTAATTCTGGAAAATTGTCCACCATTATTTCTTTAAATAGTGCCTCTCCCACATTTCTCTCTATTGTCTTCTCTGGAACTCCTAAGTAGATACAATTAGACATTCTTATTTTTTCTTCCTTGTCTTTTAACTAGCACTTCATATTTATTCCTCCTCTCTCCTGCATCCTGGGTAGTTTATCCTATGATAATTTGTTTAGCTCTTTCTTCTAGGTTTATTATTCTCTTTTTTTTCTTGTGTCTAACTCGCTGTTTAACCTGTCCAAAAAGTTTTTATTTCATTGATTATATTTATCATTTCTGGAAGTTTTATTTATTTATTTATTTTTTTAATTTTTTTTTTTTTGGAGGAAGATTAGCCCTCAGCTAACTACTGCCAGTCCTCCTCTTTTTGCTGAGGAAGCCTGGCTCTGAGCTAACGTCCGTGCCCATCTTCCTCTAGTTTATACGTGGGACGCCTACCACAGCATGGCTGCCAAGCAGTGCCATGTCCGCACCCGGGATCCGAACCAGCAAACCCCGGGCCACCGAGAAGCGGAACGTGCGAACTTAACCACTGCGCCACCGGGCTGGCCCTTCTGGAAGTTTTATTTTTTCCCCATTCAAATCTGCCTGGTCTTATGTTATCTGTTCATATTTTTGTTTGTTTGTTTGTTTGAACATTTTAATAGTAGTGTTTTTGTATTCTTAATCTGGTAAAAAAAACAATATCTGAAGAACTTGGGGGATGTCTAATACTGTTTTTTAAGAGTTTCTGCTGATTTTGCTCATGGTGGCTTGTGTCATCATGTACTTTGTAATTTTGGATTGTGTACACTTCTTCAGATTGTATGTGGGAATATTGCAATACCTGAGATGAGGATGCGTTATGCAGAGTATGTATGTTGCTTCTGCCAGATGTCCTATGATGTTACCATCATATGACCACTTTAAGAGAATTTTTTGGCTTTCATTTCCCAGACCATGAAGATAGCATAAGTTTGAAATCAAAACCTCCCTGAGGGCCTGCATGTGGAATTCTAGGTGATTTTTCCCCCTACCTCCAGTGCAGACTGAGAAAAATAAGTTCTTTTGTTGTTTCTGTTTGTCAGCTGACAGGGTTTTTTCTAGTTCTTTCTTTCATTCAAGATGTAGTTCTTCAAGGACCTGGTTTATTTGGGGTTCTCAGGACCAGCTTGCCACTTTACATGGGCCTGAGGCTTTATCTCCTTTCCCTTGCTTGGTGGTTAAAAATCAAGCTTCTAGGTTTCTGATTTGACGACTGCTTCTAGGGTCAACTTCATCCTCTGCTTACCTCTCTGGGCGTCAAGTTCCTTTTTGGTTTTGGCCCCAAGAAATTTGCTTAGTTCTTGTGAACTTGGCTATAGTATGAGTGGATAATTGTTATATTTTACCCAGCATTTCTAGGTATTTTATATCAGAAGCTTCCCCCCACTGCCCAGCATGTGTGGTCCAGAAGTAATTCTCTCTCCATCACTTAACATGATATAAACCAAAAACAACATAAAATACTCAGGCCTTAAAAATCTCCACATAACTCATCTGATTTACTGTTTATAAAGATGGAATGTTATATGGTTGCTGTCATTTTGTATGTAACATTGAGTTATACTTTTTACATTTCTTTCTTTCTCTCTCTTTTCTTTGTTCTTATGAAAGTAATGGTAATTTTACAATATTTGAAAAGGTAAAATGTATAAAGATTTAGGAAACAACTTACTTGTAATCCATCCCGCAGGGTAATAGTTTAACATTTTGATGTATTTCTGTCTAGAGTTTTCTGGCTTTCCTATATGGCTGTTGAAATTATCTTTCTTAATGAAAAACACTATTTCATTATGTTGACCTATCTGCCTTATACATTTCCTTGCTTTTAGCTTATTATAGTTTTTAGCTATAATATTTGGTTCAGATACAAAAGTCAGGTATACAAGGTGTTTCTTTCCCAACCCCTAGTATTAACTCAAAAAAATAATTAAGGGGTGGGCCCGGTGGTGCAGTGGTTAAGTTCACACGTTCCGCTTCGGTGGCCCGGGGTTCGCTGGTTCGGATCTTGGGTGCGGACATGGCACCACTTGGCACGCCATGCTGTGGCAGGTGTCCCACATATAAAGTAGAGGAAGATAGGCACAGATGTTAGCTCAGGGCCAGCCTTCCTCAGCAAAAAGAGGAGGATCGGCAGCAGATGTTAGCTCAGGGCTAATCTTCCTCAAAAAAAAAAAATTGAAATGATATCAATTTATAAGGTATAAAATTATTTTTCTTGTCTCATATTGCTGAATGTATTAAAAGTAAAGTTACCAATTTACTACTCCTTCTGCCCATTAAATTTTACGATTTTATGGTATAATATTAGGAGCACAAACTTCTGGAGTCATAATCTGCAGATTCCAATTCTGGCTCTTAGCTGTATGACTTACAGCACAATAGTTAACCTCTCTTTACTTTAGTTCCTCATCTGGATTGCTTTGAGGATTAAATGAGTGACATGTGTCATTAATAAAGCATTAATAAGTAAGACCTCTATAAATGTAGGCTATTGTTTAAAAATATTTTTCTTAATTGTTTTAATTTCATGTTTCTTTCATGATTAGTGAGGCTAAATATTTTCCCAGTGTTTTGGTTTTCTATTTTATCTCATGTGAACTGTCAACTATCTCCTTTTCTTAAGATAGAAGTTTCATTTCAGAAACCAGTTGACATACCAACAACAAAAGCACAAGTGATAAATGAAAAGATTAATAAGTTAAGCTTCATCAAAATTAAAATTTCTGTGCGTTAAAGTACACTGTCAAGAAAATGAAAAGACAGCCCACGGAATGGGAAAAAAATATTTGAAAATCATATATATGATAAGGGACTTATATTCAGAATATATAAAGAACTCTAACAATCAATAATAAAAAGACACATAGCTGGATTTTTAAATGGGCAAATGATTTGAATAGATATTTTTCCAAAAATGTTATACAACTGGACAGTATTCATGTAAGAATATAACTCAATATCATCATTAGGGAAGTACAAATCAAAACCACAGTGAAGTACTACTTCATACCCACCAGAATGGCTGTAATAAAGAAGATGGACAATAACAAGTATTGGCGAGGATGTGGAGACATTGGGACCCTTGTACATTGCTAGTGGGATTGTAAAATGGTGTAGCCACTTTGGAAAACAGTTTGACAGTTCGTGAAAAGCATTGAGTTGCCATAGGACCCAGCAATTCCCCTACTATGTACATGCTCAAGAGTAGTGAAAATGTATGTCCACACAAAAACTTGTACATGAATGTTCACAGTATTATTATTCATAAAAGCCGGAAGAGTGGAAACAACTCAAATGTCCATCAACTGATAAACAAAATGTAGTCTGTCCATTCAATGGACTATTATTTGGTAATAAAAAGGATGCTACACCATGGATGAACCTTGAAAACATTATGCTGAGTGAAAGGCCAGTCACAAAGGACAATATGTTATATGATTCCATTTATATGAAATAACTAGAATAGGAAAATCTGTAGATACAGAAGGTAGATTAGTGGTTGTCTAGGGCTGGGGCAGGGAAGGGGGCAGATAATGAGTATTGACTGCTAATGGTTACAGGTTTTCTTTTTGGGTTCATGAAAATATTCTAAAACTAGATTATGGTGATGGTTTTACAACTCTGTGAATATACTAAAAACTATTGGATTCTTTAAATGGATGAACTTTATGGTATGTAAATTATATATCATTAATGCTTTGGGGAAGAGAAAAAGAAGAGGAAGGGAAAGGGGAAGGAGCCAGTTAAAGGTTTGCCTCTCGTCCTGTCTATTCCTCTCTTGCCCAGATTGTTGGTTAGCAAAAGATAGATATATCTCACATGGTGATTCCTACTGTGTTAGAAAATTGTATGCTTCAGCTTGGTTGATCTTTCATTTTGGTATAATGGCTGATAGTTGAAGTCTTGGGTTCTCTAGGTCCCATGTACCCTATTAGCTGTGTGATTCTTGCTGTGTTTCATTACCTTGCAGATTGTTCCTTTGTTTATAAACGTGGGATAATGCCTGATTTTCCTACCTCAGAGGATTGTTGGGAAGTTCAAATGAAAGTAAAATAGCACTTTGAAAGCTATATAGTCCTAAATAAACATAGGGTCTATTAAGATTCCTAAAATTCTCTGTATTTTCTTTCCATAGGAGTAAAACACAAATCTTTTCTAACAGTTGAGGATTGTTTTGAGTTGGGCAAAGTGGCCTATACAGAGGCAGATTATTACCATACAGAACTGTGGATGGAACAAGCACTAAGGCAGCTGGATGAAGGCGAAGTTTCTGCCATTGATAAAGTCTCTGTTCTGGATTATTTGAGCTATGCAGTGTACCAGCAGGGAGACCTGGATAAGGCCCTTTTGCTCACAAAGAAGCTTCTTGAACTAGGTATGTTAACTTGGCCTAATTCAAGGTTACAGATATATTGGGGGATATATATTTTATTATAATTATACATGTGATAATTATAATAATTATATACTTAATAAATATATAATTATATTGTATTTGTAATAATTATAATAATACATATAAAAAGTACAAAAGTTATATGATGATATATATGTGTAATTCTGAGATATATGTATTATTCAGATATATGACAATATATCTCATCATATAGCTTTGGTACTTTTTGTTTGTTGAAGTTGTGAGCCTTGGGACCAGCCCAGTGGCGTAGTGGTTAAGTTCACATGCTCTGCTTTGGCAGCCTGGAGTTCACCAGTTTGGATCCCAGGCGCTGACCTACACAGTGCTCATCAAGCCATGCTGTGGTGGCATCACACATACAAAATAGAGGAAGATTGACACAGATGTTAGCTCAGCAACAATCTTCCTCAAGCAAAAGGAGGAAGATTGGCAACAGATGTTACCTCAAGGCCAATCTTCCTCACCAAAAAAAAAGTGACAAGCCTCATCTATCAGATGTGCTTTATCCTCTTTGTTTATCCTCTAAATAAATGGCAACTGATTTTTCTCACCTAATAGTTCTATAATGTCGACTGTGTTTCTCTGCTCTGTACTCTTCAGGAATTTCAAAAGTGGGACCTAACCTAGCTAACTCAGTCAAAAATGTTTATTTACCATGTTACCATATTAAATATTAACCAGTTTCCTTTCAAGGGTTTTTTTTTTTTTTCTTAAAGATTGGCACCAGAGCTAACAACTGTTGCCAATCTTCTTTTTTTTTTCTGCTTTATCTCCTCAGACCCCCCCATACATAGTTGTATATCTTAGTTGCAGGTCCTTCTAGTTGTGGGATGTGGGATGCTGCTTCCACGTGGCCTGACGAGCAGTGCCATGTCCGCGCCCAGGATCCAAACCCTGGGCCGCCGCAGCGGAGCACGCGAACTTAACCACTCGGCCACAAAGCCAGCCCCACAAGGGTGTTTTTTGTTTGCTGCATTTCATACTCCAAAATAGTGATTTGAAATAAATAGATTTAAAATATGTTTGTCATATTCAAATGTTAGAAAAATGTGATATCTTATGAGAATTTTACCACTAGTATTTTGAACGGAGATGTAGTGTATCTCTATGATCCAGAGGCCACGTGCATCAGAATTACTTGGATACTTATTAGAAATGAAAATTTCTTTTATTTTTTTATTTAAAATTTTTTTTATTGCAGTAACATTGGATTATAACATTATATAGCTTTTAGATGTACATCGTAATATATTTCGAATTCTGTGTAGATTACATCATGTTCACCACCCAAAAACCAATTATAGTCCATCACCACATGTGTGAGCCTAATCTCCCCTTTTGCCCTGCCCCCTCCGCCCTTCCCCTCTGGTAACCACCAGTCCAATCTCTGTTGCTATGTGTTTGTTTGTTGTTGTTTTTATCTTCAATTTATGAGTGAGATCATATGGTATTTGACTTTCTCCCTCTGACTTACTTCACTTAGTGTAATACCCTCAAGGAGCATCCATGTTGTCACAAATGGCCGGAAGAAATGAAAATTTCTTGATCTCTACCCCAGACCTACTGAATCAGAATCTCTGGAGGTGGAATTGTATGCTCATTTAGGTGGCCTTGGTATATAACAAAGCTTTAAAACTTTAAAAAAATTAATTTTTATGAATAGGTAAATATGTTTATGTTAGAAGAGTCAAACAGTTCAAAAGGATTGGTCATCTGAAAATAAGCTTTTTTTTTTTTTGAGGTAACATTAGTTTATAACATTATTAAAATGAACTTTTGATAATTATTTCTTAGTTGAGTGAATTAATCAAGATGTTAGTTCAAATACCCTTTTTTAATATTTTTTTCTCCTGACTTAAAAACTACTTTACTCATTCTAGAAAAATTTTAAAAATAGAAAAAGATATAGAAGAGTCGTCCATAAGTCAATCACCCAAAGATCCCGACAGAATTTTTTTTCCCTTAATATACACTTCCTTCCCCCAACAAACTTCTTTCCCTTTAATTTACAAAATTAGGCTCATGTCGTATATCACAATATATATTGTGAGCAGTTTCTCAAAGACAAGAAATATTTTACAAATGTAAGGCTATATTTCCTCAATACTTCAGTTCATGTCACAAGTGAAGTTTCTACACTGTTGTGCCTTTCTTATTTGTGTATATGTGTGGTTGTTTGGATTATTTTTTCCTCTCGGATGGGTGGAGTAGTCCTCTTTTCCCCCTAAAAGATAGCTAAAAATTCTGACTACCAATTCAGAGGCAGTTAGTGGATTCTGGCTTATTTGAAAATTATATCTTTAGTCTCTCTTCTCCGTCTCACTTAGAATTTTGGGACTGAAGTCTACTCAGCCCTCAAAAGTAGGCTATGTTCTATGTTTATAATGTATTCTGTGGTAAAGGTTGCCTTTGAACTGTATGCTCTGTTTTCCCCATGGTGATTACATTTCAGTCTCAGAAAAATCTTTTCTGTTGCTTAAAGTAAGTAGAATGAGTAATATTTTAAAATTCATTTGACATCAAATTGATCATAGTTCCTTTGGCTGATTAGTAAGTTCTCAAAGTAGAAGCAGTAATTGCTGCTTTGAAATAAATGGCTGTTTCCATCTCCAGAACTCTCTTTATATGGGGTGACTGTATGAGCTGATTGACTGGAGGCAGTACTGGTTTATACCTTTTGTTTTGGTATAATAATTTTTATTAGTGCCTCCTTTCACTCTCAAAAGCATCTGATTTGGAAGGTAAATTGTATGATCCTCTGTTTTTATAATATTGTATTCTGATGCTTGAACAACTGTAAACTTACTCATGGACACGCTCTTTCTCTTCTAATAGATCCTGAACATCAGAGAGCTAATGGTAACTTAAAATATTTTGAGTATATAATGGCCAAAGAAAAAGATGACAATAAGTCTGCTTCAGATGACCAATCTGATCAGAAAACCACACCAAAGAAAAAAGGGGTTGCTGTGGATTACCTGCCAGAGAGACAGAAGTACGAAATGCTGTGCCGTGGGGAGGGTATCAAAATGGTAAAGTGGAAAAGCCAATTGTGTGTGTGTGTGTGTATGTGCTGTATGTAGTTCTGGAGAGAATCAGAGTTTTTTTGTATTTAAGCTTACGTGATAAAAATCAGAATTACTGCATAAAGTGTTAGAGTATGCCACAACACCTTATTGTGGGTGTCACACTTAACTCTGTTAGTAAAATAGCTTTAAAATAAATCTTGTGAATCATGTACCATTACATGTATTTTTGGTAATGTCACTCTTTTCATAGATCAAAAGAGGCTTGTTTTTTTAAGGTGAAGGATCAGATAATTTAAGGGAACTGATAAAGTGTTTTTTTAATGTCTTAATGCAAAAAAGGTTTCAACAGTCCTGAGTAGAAATAATATACCATTCTAAGTCATCCTGTGAAACAATGGATTCATCTATGCCATAATCTCTTGTAGTTTTGCTCCTAGTCAACCTTGACAAGATTGCTTAGTGAGATATTTTAGTCTGTTTAAGAAATACTAAAAATGCAGAAAGACTCTCAACAGATTTTGGCTTTAACATTTATTCTTTAAAATACTTAAATGTGTCTATAAATCCCTTTGTTTATTGTATATTGTATTTATATATTTATAACTGAGTACCAGTGCTTCAGGTTGTTAATAGATAATTAAACCAAAAAAGTTCAAGTTTAGGGAACATAGGTTTTTTTCAGCTCAGAACTTTTCATGATAATGTACATTAGGGATATGATACACATTGTTTCCCAACATTAATTGATCATGGAACCCTTTTCTAAGACGTATCATGTGGTACCTAGTGTTCAGTTGAATGCAGGCATATATAGAAGGAGTTAGTGAGTTTTTGAAGTAAGCACTTTTAAGTGTAAACATTTGAATAATGTTTATCTTTTTCGCTACTACTAATAAACTCAAGCTGGGCTTTGTGTTTTATATTGATGACTTTTTGATATTTGATGACTTACTGTTGACATCCTAACCTCTAACAGCAAATAAGTAGATCATATCTATGTTGATACCTTTGATAGCTAAGTTCATGGAGTCCTGCAGGAACATGCTTACTTTTGCTTTGAGAGCTAATGAGTGAATACAAGGATAATGACACCCTGTTAGACTCATGAAACATTTTTTTTTTATTTCACATCTAAATATTTTAGTATGTATCTTTGGAGGAGAAACACTCTTAAAAAGGAACCACATACCATTATAACACCTAAAAAAATCACAGTAGTTGTATAATATCATCAAATATCTAGTTAGTGTTCGAATTGTGAGTAGTAAGCAGATATTTTTTATTGTCCTTGATAACTCTTAAAGAAGAGAGCGAAGTAGAACTACAGGTCTAAAACAGAAGTTTGCTAATTTGCCAGTGTGTTGGTGTGACACGCACATGTCAACTCTGCCCAAGATCGAGGGAGCATCCTTTTTCTCAGAATAGTTAAATCCTTCTCATCATTATATAAAAGACTTAGTTGATGTAAAGCCTTGGATTTGACTCTTAGGTAAATAAAATACATGGAGACTAAACATGAATCATTTGTTTTAGTATGTTAACTAATAATTAAAACAAAAACTAATATTATTCCTACTTCATAGATGACATACTTGTTTAATCAAGAGAAGAATCAGCAATGGAATAACTTATTTAGTTAATATAATACATAGATGATTGACAGGAACATTTATTTGTTTTGTTGACTGCTCTATTTTTTTTTTTTTTTTTAAAGATTTTATTTTTTTCCTTTTTCTCCCCAAAGCCCCCTGGTACATAGTTGTGTATTCTTCGTTGTGGGTTCTTCTAGTTGTGGCATGTGGGACGCTGCCTCAGTGTGGTCTGATGAGCAGTGTCCGCGCCCAGGATTCGAACTAACGAAACACTGGGCCGCCTGCAGCGGAGCGCGCGAACTTAACCACTCGGCCACGGGGCCAGCCCCTTGACTGCTCTATTTTTAATACGCACTAATAAAAGCACCTGGCTTCTTTGCTTAACAACTTCTTTTCTCTTTTTCAGAGCTACTCATTTTCATCTTTGCTTTTTAAAAAAATCCTTTTAATTTTTTTTCCCCACAGGCATTTAACTGGGAGATATTTAGGAAAACCTGGTTAGATTTTGTTTTGTTTTGTTTTTCCTTTTAGAAACTTTCTGGTGTTGCTTCCCAGTTACTTTTTGAAGTTTGGAGCAATGCTGGTCATTCATTTCATATTTCCATAAATACTTCATTATTTCTTTCATATTTATAACACATGAACTTTATTTTGACAAGAGATGGGTTAAAAGAGAAACTCTTCCTTTTTTCTTCTTTAAAGCCTACCATCTCTCTCTCGACAATAATTATTAATAAAACTTTCAAAATCTTGAAGGTCTTGTTTGATGCAAAATATTTGCAGAGTCCTGTTTCTTTTGTATATTCTTCCACAGATACTCCGTGTATATACAAGCATGATTATTGTTTCTTATCTGCATAGGAACAAGTATTAAAAATATTATTACTCTAATATATTTATCATTTTATTAACTTTACGTTTAGACTCCTCGAAGACAGAAAAAACTCTTTTGCCGCTACCATGATGGAAATCGGAATCCTAAATTTATTCTGGCTCCAGCCAAACAAGAGGATGAGTGGGACAAGCCTCGTATTATTCGCTTCCATGATATTATTTCTGATGCAGAAATTGAAATTGTCAAAGATCTAGCAAAACCAAGGGTAAATAATTATTTTTTCCTTTATTCTCTCCTCAGTTTACTGTATTTGTGTATCAGTTTTTCCTTTGCAAGATTACAGAAATGATAATTGATATGGCAATAACCCCACAGGTAGTTTTACATATTGTTGCTGCAACATAATGGAGTTGTTAACTAAACTCTTTTTGTAGCAGTTTTTCTCAGTACAAATAATGTACCCAGGGCTTTAAGCACTTAATTATGAAAATCATAGATGATATTTTTATTTACACTTAACAAATTTGTGTTTCAGCATCTTCCTGAAAAAGTTATCTATATACTTTGGAGCCCTTTAATCTCAGAAACTAATCAAAGACCAACTTTTTTATATCTTCTAAACTGAAAGAATACTTAAAGTACTTTTATTCTCTTTTTGGCACATTATTACTAGAAAGATATAATTGGGCATAAGCATCATGCTAATTTGACATAATGACATCATAGTTTTCTGACTTTAACCCACTACATTTATCTTACTAAGAAAAACAATTTAATGTAAACACAATCCTATAAACTTAGTGTTTAGCATAGAAATTCTTCTTTTGTGAGAAAGTGATAAAGACTATCCTTTATTCTCTTGCCTTTTTTCCCATCAGCTTGTTCTTAAAACCTATTTGATCTTATTGATAGTAAAATACAAACTGCCATAACTTTCATAGAGATTGTTAAATAAACACTGGGCATATTTTTGCTCTTTTATTACACAGGAGTTGGCAAATTTTTTCTGTGAAAGTCCAGACAGTAAATATTTTTTAGGCTTTGTAGGCCATACAGTCTGTGACGACACTCAACTCTGCCATTGAAGTGCAAAATCAGCCATAGAAAATGCATAAATGAGCCTGGCTATATTCCAATAAAACTTTATTTCCAAAAGCAGGTGTCAGGCTGAATTTGTTCCATGAGCAATAATTTGCTGATCCTTGTTATATCTTGAAGGTTGAATTATCCGGATATCTGTACTGCAAAATAAACTTAAAGTCAGAATTTTTGTTGTTAAGTTTTACTACTTTTCCAAATTGGTACTTTTTGTTACCAAAGATTACATTCTAAATGGAAAAGACTGGTCTAAAAAGTATGGGTGCTAGCCAAGAGAATTCTTATAAATCTCCCAAACAGAATGCTACTTACTCTGTCATTCTCTTTTGGATTTCTATTTTAGCCCATTATTTGTGGTCAATAAACCCAGTAAACCAAAACATCTTGGTAGAATATTTATTAAGAATTCATTTCACCTTGGAAATCAGTCTTATATCTCTGGGTTTGGAGGCCTCGGTCTTCAAGGGAATGCCTCAGTTGGATTATTTTGATCAAGAAATTCAATGGCAATAAAAATTTCATACTCTTTTGTTAACCTCAGAATCATCCTCCATTTAAAAAAAAAAGTTTAAAATCATTATCTTGGCTGTGATCCCTTTCTTACTGTTTTTAACATTTCTCAGTTCTTTTCATCTCCCTTTCTGCTCAGTCCAAGATTATTTCACTGTATATGTGAAATATGTGAGCAGATATCTCGAAGGAAGAAAAGATTGACCTTGAAACAAATTTTGAACAATATTAACCTTTGCAGACAAAGTTCCATCACTGAAAAAACTTAAAATCTAAAGTTTGGGATGAATCATTAACTGCAAATAGCTATTTGTATAACCATAGGTTAGACTTCAAATTTTAGAAATTTCTCTTTTCCTCACTGTCACATCCTCTAACCATTGAAAGAAGTTTAATTTCCAATCTCTTTTATTTGTTTATCCTTCCTTCATGCAAAACAAAACAAAATTTTAAAAACTAACTTTTGAACAATACAAAAGCCTAAAAAACCAACTGGCTTTCAAGGCTCAGCACAAGGTGTCTGGAAGTCTATGGAGTTATTTTCTCTTTTCCGCCTCCTTTGTAAAAATCCCAGAATTCTGACTGGTTGGATAAATGTGATTCCTTTTTTTTGTTTTGTAATGCAACTATTTTGATGGTTGGCTTCACAGCTGAGGCGAGCCACCATTTCAAACCCAATAACAGGAGACTTGGAGACGGTACATTACAGAATTAGCAAAAGGTAAGAGATGTGTATGCTGCATATTTTGCCCTCTAATGATTGTTTTGTACATCCTACAGGTATTATTCATTTAAGGGACATTGGTCATTTTCAGTCGACAGCTCAAGTCACCGCCTATTTATATACGCATGGATAAACTGCTTTGTGTTTCACAGGTCTTTCCCTTTAACTAGAAGTTTTGTTATTAATCTTGAATGGGTCTGTTACTTTTAGGGAATTGATATGCTTTGCATCTCTCTTCAGGTCAGGAATCAAATATCCAGGAAATGGTTTGGTACTTGTTTTCTTTTCTCTTTTTCTTGCCAAAGGGGGAAAAAAAGAAAAAGAAACAGCCTGGATTAATCTGAGAGTGGTCTTTGTTTATGTAGTTCTCTCACATTCGTAAATGCTGCAGTGAATTCATGTCATCCTTCATGGTGATTGTGTTGGCATTTGTTCATATATCTTGTAAAATACCATTGTCATTTTGGAGTAATCTGTATTCCTCCTGTTGGAGTTTCTCTTTTAAAAACTCACTGACTTAAAAGAATGGACAGTTGACAATGGAAAGAATATGCTTTTGATCTCAGTCTTCCAAACTGCTATTACTTATGAACTTAGTTGCCTGTTACTTCACCAGAGAGACTCAACAACAGTTTCATCTCAGAGTTTTAAAAAGTGAATTTTAAAGAGACTACTAAGTATTCTTTGTCAAAATATTTAAAGAACATTAAACTTCTAGATTGAGAAAGCTCCTGTGAAACCCAGTGCTATAAATCATTTACATACAACTTCAAATGATTTTTTTAAAAAAAGTGAAAGGACAATAAATCTACAACAAAAATCTGTCAACCCCTTTTCTCTTGATTTGGAAGTGGCTTTTCTTACTGCCACCTTTTTAAATGTTTTTGCTGATTTGAAACCATTACCTACCATCCAGACCAATCTGAACCCTTCCAATCACCTGTGGCTTGGCAAAACAAAACAAAACAAAACAAAAGCCCAAAATTGCCTGCTACGTGAGTAAGTCCTTGTCCTTTCTCTTTTTTTGTAGCTGAGCCGAGCTACAGTACATGACCCTGAGACTGGAAAATTGACCACAGCACAGTACAGAGTATCTAAGAGGTAAGGGAGTAATGGAGAGAATTTTAGTCATATTTGGACCACTTTCTTTCTTGAGAATCTAATTTTCATAAAACCCATGGTGTGGTTTCTGAAACCTAGGCTGTAGGCATAGGTATTTGATGACTACCATGCCTGAATTTTCATGATGGACTAATAAACAGACATGGTTATGGGGCAGTTAATAGAGATTTTCCAGAGTCGCTTATTAAATTTCAGAATGCCTGCTGAGACTCCCCAAACCCTACATGATAAGTGAAATTGTGTTCTCATATTGAGGTACCAGAAGTTGCCAAAGACCTTTTGTAGAACAGTGCTTAATTTGGCCTCTGTGGTAAAGCAGGGGTTTAAAAATCTCTGGGTCACCCACTAACTATAGGTATTGAGAAAGTGAATACCTTGAAGGATTAAGTAACAAATCCTTTGCAAGTCAACTGGTTTCAAAGTCTTTGCTTTTAACAATGTTTAAAGAGAATCTACTTAAGTTATTAACTAAAAAATCACTGAAATAATTTTTGATAGTAAATCACTGTGCAATTTATGTATATAACCTAGGAGGAGATCACAGAATAAGTGACGTTGTTCCCACAGAACTTGTTTTTCATCTACTTATTTATGGAAAGAAGGTTTTTCAGCTCTCATAAAAATGAAAATAGAAATATTATTGAGCTGAATTTGGTCTCATTCTAACAATAAGTAATATGTATTCACATATACAATATCTAGTTGAAAATAACAAAATAAGCCCACCCGTCTTATTAGGAACACTTTAATGTATTTTCACTTTTTATATTTGGTAATGATTATTTAATCATGTTATTTAGATTAACGGATACTACTTGTAGTTGTAATAACTCATTCCAGAAGACATTATTTTTAACACTTAGACCTTTATGTTATAGTAAATTTATATTTTTATCAACTTATATAAATATTTTTGTCGTAGAGAGGTATAATGTGATGAATAAAAGACTTCTAGACGTGGAAATAGATCACTCTAGGACAGGGCTTCTCCACCTCAGCACTATTGATATTTTGGATCAGATAATTCTTTGTTATTGGGGGTTGTCCTGAGCTTTGTAAGGTTTTTAGTAGCATCTCTGACACTCACTAGATACCAGTAGCACCTTTCACCCCAGTTGTGACAATCAAAAATGTCTCCAGACATTGCCAAATGTTCTCTGGAAGGCAAAATCCCTACGACCACCCCAAGGGACTCCATCTCTTTACCTCTGTTGAAAACCACTGCTGTCAGATAAGATTGGAATGAAAGTACAAGTTCAAGGGGAAAAAAAAAGAACCATGTAAAATATCCAAGTATTAAAAACACTTCATTCATGTATTTTTTTAAGTGGGTAATGGTGGGCATCAAATCATTATGGTATTTAGATTCCACTGGATACGTTAATAAAGTAATCATTTTTCAGGAATTACTGCTATTTTCAATATGACATAATTAAATCCTTTGAAACTATTATGATGTAAAACTTTGGTTGTCAACTAAAAAATTGTGCAAAGGAGTACCTAGATTTTAACAACTGTTTTAGGAGGTCCTCAAACAAAAAAGTTTTGAATATTACTGCTGTAAGTCATAGAAAATAGTACTCTGCGGCTGGACAGAATGCATTGATTCATTTCCTTACTCTTTTTGGACAAAGCTATATGTCCTTTATATATTAACCTTCAACATCTCCACATACCTGGCTCCCTAACTGTCTGCCCTATACCAATACCTTCCTCCTGGCTGCTTAGAAGACATGAAGAAAATTGTTTTTTATAATATGATTTTGATTGCAGGAACACTGATCGATGGTGAGGATTTGCAGAAACTAATTTGGATAGACATATTTTGAGACATGATTTATAATGCTTCTGTGCATTTTAATTAACTCTAATTTTAAGTTAAGCTAATTTTCTATTTTATTATAGAATGTTATTCATGTCTAAAAAATTAACCCTTTATCTATTTTTTAAAAAAATAACTTTATTATATAATTCATCAGAGATTATTGCATGGTTTTAGGCATTTTTACTGTCATAAGCCTTATAAGTGTCTAAGTTGCCCAGATTTAGATGCTTTTAGGAAGCATATAAAACAAAATTTTCATGAACTTAGTGTTTTGTAAGCCATTTTTGGAAATTTTCTTTATATGCAATGAACCTTTTGAAGAAATATCCAGCTCACAGAGTCATTGGACATTTATAGCAAGTCAAAGTAAATTACTCTTGGAAAGGTGATCTACAAACGTGTTTTTCTTTAAGACCTAAATATTTCTAAGCGTTTTGAGCTTATTTTTAAAATAGTCTAATTTTATAGCTCAGAGAAGCAGTTTCACTGGATTTTTGAGAAAGGCGCAACCATGCTTTATATTATATAAAGCAGCAAAGGCATTTAGCCAGTAGTGTTAGAAGCATTAAAAGGCTGAGTAACATCAGAATACATTCACCCTGTCTTGGCAAAGTATGCAGAGTGTGTTTGTGTGTCTGTTTTTGTGTTCAAAACAACCTAGTAAAAAAAGAATTCCATAGCACAGTGATTTTCATGTTTACTCATAAGGAAAATTGTTTAGCAACTCTTTTAAAAATAGAATATATATTTTGAGAGAGAGGCCTTAACTGTTAATGAAGGCATCTGCCCCATAAAATATCCAATACATTTCATATTTTAACAAATAAAAAGTTTTACTGTTTTGGGAATTTAATAGCTATGTCAAGATATTTTCTACCCATTGCTGTAAATCTGGATTTTGAAGATTCCCACAAGTGAAATAAATGAGTGTTTTATGTTTCCTTCATAAATGACACCTCTGTAAAAGGCATCTCAAATGCAAAATAGAAGGAAGAATTTGGTACTGTTATCAGTTAATGTAATCCCTTTTGCTCTAGGAACATCTATATTTTGAGAAAGTCAGAAGAGAATTTCAAATATCTGTCTTTTGAGAAATTTCTAAGTGATTGCATCATCTTCTGTGGAAGTAAAAATATGTTGTAGCATTCTAGCAAATAGAATTTTCTTTGGGCAAAGTGTGTGTGGAAATCTATTACTGTTTAAAAAATGTAAAGCTTTTATTTACTTTATTGCATATCTGAACTTTTGGCAAGTCATCTCTGTCTTTTCCAGTATTTCTTTAAAAATCAAAAAATTTGCAACAGCTTGTTAATGGAGAAGGTAATAATTTTGGCTAAATCAGAGAAATGGAATTTTAGTTTTTTGAAGGTGAACGTTTAGTTATGTTCTCCGAAAAGACAGTTTGGTTGTATGAGCTCAGAAAGTCCAGTTAAAGTAATATAAATAATGAGATATGCAAATAAACAGTCTATTTAGTGTGGTAGAAAAAGCTTGTTTGATTCTGGTGGGTTATTCTTGAAAGTGGTTTTCATTTTTTTACCCTGACGTATAATTGCCTACAATATGATATTTTATTATGCTTAAGATTTAATTTACTCATGTTAATAAGGAGCAAATACAGTGTAAAAGTATATTAATATTTTTACAATATAGAGGCAACTAGAAGCAGCTTTGAATGATTTCAAGTTTTTTTTTTTTTTTTGAGGAAGATTAGACCTGAGCTAACTACTGATAGTCCTCCTCTTTTTGGTGAGGAAGCCTGGCCCTGAGCTCACATCCATGCCCATCTTGCTCTGCTTTTTTTTCTATGTGAGACGCCTACCACAGCATGGTGTGCCAAGCAGTGCCATGTCCACACCCAGGATCCGAACCAGTGAACCCTGGGGCGCCGAGAAGCAGAACGTGCAAACTTAACCACTGTGCCACCGGGCCGGCCCCACAAGTATTTTTTAAAAATTGGCATAACTTTTTAAAAAGTTTCTTATTTAATTTTTGGTGAGGAAGGTTTGCCCTGAGCTAACATCAATTGCCAATCTTCCTCTTTTTTTTGCTTGAGGAAGATTACCCTGAGCTCACATCTGTGCCAGTCTTCCTCTATTTTGTATATAGGATGCCTCCACAGCATGGCTGATGAGTGGAGCAGGTCCACCCCCGAGACTGAACCTGCAAACCTGGGCGGCCAAAGTGGAGCACGCGGAACTGTAACCACTTAGCCACCGGGCCAGCCCAAATTTGGCATAACTTTTAACAATATTGCTCTTTATTGGGTTGAACAGTGTTTTTCAGATTGAGATAACAGAAATGGGTAAATGTTTAGTGTTATTGCATCATTATCCTACTAAGAACCAAAGAGACTGGAGAAATTCCCAGTCTAGATGATTAGCTTTCTTTGTTAACCATCAAACACTTAGAGAAGACTTACTTAAAGTTTTGCCCTCTGAAACTGGCACTTTGGGCCCTGAATTATCTTTTGCCTCTACTAAAAATCACAGTGATTTTATATTAGCTAATTGTGAAATGTTAATTTTCATGTGTGTTGGGTTAGAAGAAGGAGGTAGGGATGGTAGTCACATTATATCACTCATCTTTTCCTTTGGAAATTTTGTAACCATCTGTAAAACCTCCAAAATGGCATTGTCTGTATGTTTACTTGAGCATGCCTTCCTTACTAATGTATTAGAAATACAGTCATGCAGTGTGAGAATGTTGCTCCTTACTGAAGTAAAGAATTCCCATGAGATTTTTTAAAAAATCATACATTAAAAGAATAATAAAGATTTTAAGAGCAGAAATTCATTAGAAACGTTACTCTGTGTGTACAACTTAGCTCTCAGGTTCTTGTCATTAAGACCAAAAGGAAGATATTTTGGGTTATCTAGTTATTAATGGAAAAAGGGGACACATAAAATTATCTGCAGAAAGAGTTCTGTTTTACTCCTGGCACTAGATTATGTTTTATGGAAAAAATACTGTGTAACTTAGTTGACATTTTCAATTAAAAAAGATAAATATTATTCAAATGATTTTTCCTGTTGCAGTAAATGCTATAACTTTGTATTCTAACTCAGTTAAAGCACTGAGTACTAGAAGAAAGGACTTTGATTTCTGGTGATTTAATTTAATGCAGGAATAAGACTTCCAGATACTAAAGAATAGACAGTTAAAATATAGTACATTATCATTGTCTCCACTGAATCTTTAGCAATGTAAATTCAGAGTTAATTTTTTAGACTTCCTGATAGTTCTACAATAATACTGCTGAAGACAGATTAGCAGTAATGGTTTAAGGATGGGATCCAGATGAATAATATCTTTTAAATGTATGGAATTCTCCAGCTAAGGAGAATCTTAATTATATTTTGAAGAGGTTTTCACATGAAAGTCAAATTAAGTGAAATAACTTCTCATGCATCAGTAGAATTCCTTTTCCTCTCTAACGACTATAACAGAACCACATTAAGATAATAGTTTTTTTAAACTTTCCATCATCAATGACTTTAACCTCTAAGCCTCAAACCTTCCATTGAGATCATTTATGAAATAACAAGAAGTGCAAATTAAAATGTTTTTAAAAATTCAAACAGTTAAAATTAAAATATTTTTGCCTCTCAGGTTGTCAAAGATTCAAAAGATTGATCCTGACAAGAATTTTATGAAATGGGCTCTCTCATAAATGTAAGGGTATAAATCACTACAGCTTTTTTTGGAGGGTAATTTGACATAGTTTATCAAAATGTAAAAGTTGTCTAGCAGTTCCACATCTAGGAATTTATCCTACAGAGATATTCTCACAAGTATGGAAAGATATACATAAATTTTCTTTACAGGACTGTTTGTAATAGAGAAAGATTAGAAATAAGCTTACTTAACCAGTGCGTTTTTGATAGACCACACGGTCATTTTGGAATTAAAGGTATTTTATTTTAAAAAGAAAAGGACTAATTTAAAAAGAAATGAAGAATGGGAATGTGAAAGTGGTACGGTTGCTGTGGAAAACAGTCTGGCAGTTCCTCAAAAAGTTAAACATAGAATTACCATATGATCCAGAAATTCCACTTCTAGTATATACCCAAGAGAATTGAAAGGAGGGACTCAAACAGATACTTGTACAGACCCCCCACCCTTTTTTTTTTGAGGAAGATTAACCCTGAGCTAACATCTGCTGCCAATCCTCCTCTTTTAACTGAGGAAGACGGGCCCTGAGCTTACATCCGTGCTCATCTTCTTCTCCTTTATATGTGGGACGCCTGCCACAGCATGGCGTGCCAAGCGGTGCCGTGTCTGCACCTGGGATCCGAAGCAGCAAACCCTGGGCCGCCAAAGCAGAACGTGTGAACTTAACTGGTGCACCACCAGGCTGGCCCATACACCCATGTTTATAACAGCATTATTCACAGTAGCCAAAAGGTGGAAGCAATCCAAATGTCCATTGATGGATGAAGGATAAACAAAACGTGATACAAACATGTAACGGAACATTATTCAGCCTTAAAATGGAATGAGTTTCTGATACATGCTACAATTTGGATGAACCTTGAGGACATTATAGTAAGTAAAATAAGCCAGATAACAAAGAACAAATATTGTATGATTCTACTAATAGGAGGTACCTAGAATAGGCAAATTCATACAGACAGAAAGTGGATTAGAGGTTACAAAGGGTCTGGGAGAAGAGAGAAGTGGCAAATTATTGTTTAATGGGTACAGAGTTTCAGTTTGAGGTGATGAAAAAGTTCTGGAAATAGATAGTGGTGGTGGTTGCACAGCTTTCTGAGTATACTTAATGCCACTGAATTGTACACTTTAAAAATGGTAAGTAAATCTTATGTATATTATACCATATTTTTTTTAAATGGTTAATTTTATATTTTGTATTTTTTACCACAATTATTTTTTTTAAATGAAGTAGTGCTATACATATTGAATTGGAAAGATGTCAGAAATATTATCAGGGGAAGAAGCGCATATGTGTATATTGGAGTAGGAGATTAGAGAGTGGGTGGAGTCCTATTTTTAAAAAAATTCTGTGGGTGGGTGTGTTTATACACAGGGGAAAATGTGGAGATGATATATACCTATTTGTTGATAGTGTTTACCTGTGAGGAGTGGGACTAAGAAAGGGACTTCATATACTTTTGTATTGTTTGAAATTTTTATAATAAAAAGTATTTCTTTTTTTAAACAGCTTTATTGAGATAGACACATGATCATACAATTCACCCATGGGAAGTGTACACTTCAGTGGCTTTTAGTATGTTCAGAGTCATATGTCCATCATCAAAATCAATTTTAGGACATTTTCATTATCCCGAAGAGAAATTCTGCACTCCTCAGCCATAAACGCCCAATCCTCAGTCCTCCGCCACCCCCTGCTCAGCCCTAGGCAACCACTAATCTACTTTCCATCTTTATGGATTTGCCTATTCTGGATATTTTATACAAGTGGAGTCATAATATGTAGCCTTTTGTATTTGGCTTCTTTTGCTTAGCATAATGTTTTCAAGATTTATTCATGTTGAAGCATGTGTCAGTACTTTATTCTTTCTCTTGGCTAAATGGTATTCCATTGTGTGGATATACCACATTTTATCTGTCTTACTCATGTGTTGATAGACATTTGGGTTTCTTCGACCTACTAGCTATTGTGAATAATACTGCTCTGAATATTCATGAACAAGTTTTTGTGTGAGCATAAGTTTAAATTTCTTGTTATATAACTAGAAGTGTAATTGGTAAGTCATACAGTAACTCTATGTTTAACTGTTTGGGGGAACTGCCAAACTTTTCTAAAGTGGCAGCACCATTTTACATTCCCACCAGCAATATCTGGGGGCTTCCAATTTCTCCACATACTCACCAACACTTGTCTGTCTTTTTGATTATGTGGGTGTGATGTGGTATCTTGTTGTGGTTTTGATTTGCATTTCCTGGGTGGCTAATGATGTCAAGCATCTTTTCATGTGCTTATTGCCCATTTGTATATTTTCTTTGGAGAAGTGTCTATTCAGATCTTTTGCCCATTTCTTTTGTTTTGGTGTTTTGGGAGGGTTTTTTGCTGAGGAAGATTAGCCCTAAGATAACATCTGTTGCCCATCTTCTTCTTTTTTTTGCTTTAGGAAAATCAGCCCTGAGCTAACATCTGTGCCAATCTTTCTCTATTTTGTATGTGGGTTGCCATCATAGCATGGCTGATGAGTGGTGTAGATCTGTGCTTTGGATCCAAACCTGTGAACTTGGGCCACCAAAGCAGAGCACGGCAAACATAACCGGTAGTCCATGGGGCAGCCCCTCTTTTGCCCATTTATAAATTGAGTTATTTATCTTTTATTTAATTGTGATAGTTCTTTTTTTTTATTTTTTATTATTCTTAAAAATAGTTCTTTATATATTTTAGACACAAGTCCTTATCAGACTTTTGATTTACAGAAATTTTCTTCCACTCTGTGAGTTGTCTTTTTACTTTGTTGATGGTGTCCTTGGAAGCACAAAAGTTTATTTTGATAATGTCCAGTTTATCTATTTTTGTTATTTGTACTTTTGATGTCTTAGCTAAACCACTGTCTAATCTAAGGTCACGAAGATGTACGCCTATGTTTTTTTCTAAGAGTTTTATAATTTTAGCTCTTACATTTTGGTCTTTAATCCCTTTTGAGTTAATGTTTTTATATGGTGTGAGGTAGAGGTCTAACTTCTTTCTTTTGCATGTGGTTATTCAGTGTCCCATGGCCATTTGTTTAATATGATAAGCATTTCTTTTATAATTTTAAAATTGTAAAGTGAAAGATTGGAATGGTAATTTGCTAGAATGGCAAAAGTTGAAGATGTTCTTCTTGGTAGCAGGAGAGTTCAGGCTGGAGAGTATGCAAGCATTGTCATGGAAAAGATAAAAAATTAAAAGGGAGGCAATAACTGCTGGAGTAAGGCCTATGGAATTAGAAAGAGTTGATTCAAAAGCATAGATAGAAGATCCAGCCTCTACTAAAAGACAATGCTTCTACCAAAGTACAAGAGAAAAAAGGTAAAAATCGATGCCTGAAAGTTGGTGGTAGCAGGGAAAGAAGTTGAAGGTATCAGAAATAGAAGACATATTCTCTTTGGGTGATAGGTTCCAGAATGGAATAGGAACATTTATCTTAGGAAGATGTATCTTATGAAGATATAATATGAACAATTATTTTATGTAGATTAACTTTATTAGAACACTTGCCAATCTTGCATTGCAGTCATCTGTAACAATCAAGTCAGTAGTTCGTTGCTTATAAAATTCAAAAATCTATCAAATTGTTGCCAGGCAGAAAAGATAGATATATTGACATACTGGATTAGTTCCACCAGAAACTTGGTCAAAATTGGGAGATATAAGTTCTTAGTATATTTATCAGCTACATCCTTTATAACAATAAAATTCTTGGTCATTCCTATTTCTGCCACACTGAGGAATTCTGCTTAGTCAGTCCTTATAAATTTGCAAGAGATCACCAGACAAATGATTATGGTAAAATAGAAATAAATCTTGGATTAGGTCTAGCAAGTCTTTATTCATTCATTCATTTAGCAAATACAGTCATGTGCTGCATAACGATGTTGTGGTCAGTGATGGACCACATATACAACTGTCGTCTGGTAAGATTAGTACCATACAGCCTAGGTGTGTAGTAGGCTATACCATCTAGGTTTGTGTAAGTTCACTCTATGATGTTTGCACAATGGCAAAATCACCTAACGATGCGTTTCTCAGAACATATCCCTGTCGTTAAGTGATGCATGACTATATTTATTGAGCCTCTACTATGTGACAGGCACTGTGATAGGTTCTGTGGATATAATGGTAAGCAAAACCCAGCAGAATTTGTATGTGTTTGGAACTGATAGTTGAATGAAGATGTCTTACTTTAATCAAATAACAAATTAATGTACAATTACTGTGATATATGCTACAAAGGAAGGATATATAGAACTGTAAAAACATATTAGGGGCAGCTGCCTTCTCTACTTCCAGGTGCATGGAAGTAGCCTCTCCCAGATGTGCTTCTGGCTGCAGGCAGTTGCCAGCTTTGAGATTAATGGAGGGCTGTGAGAAGCACGGCTTGGTTCTAGGGGTACAGCTCCCACCACCCTCCGCTCTTCCAACCACAAGGGTATCATAGTAGTACCCAGCAAGTGCCCACCAAAGTCACTGTGATCCTGTTAGATATTGAAGGTACCACAAGGTTGATTGCTTTGCTTTTGTGAAGAACATTTTATTTTCTTACATCAAAGAAAATGTTAAGAGTATCTACAAAGATGCTTCTTTTCTCTTGGAAAGAAAAAGAGTGCCAGTAGGACCTCAGTCTTTGGGGAAACAGGCTGAAGACTATTCCCACTGGGATGGGGTAGATGACCCAGGCTGTGGTAATGCTGGACTGAAAGACCATGGTACTGAAACACCTGCAGGGCTACATGTGGAGGGCAGTTTTCACAGGTGGATCCATGAAAGCAGCATTTTTTGAAGATGTAGTTCTAGCAGTTAGGAAATGGAGAGAGGCTGGAATGAAGGTATATATCTATTCTTCAGGGAATGGAGAGGCACAGAAACTGTTATCTGGGCATTCTTCAGAGGAAGATATTCTTGAGCTTGTTCATAGTTACTTTGATACCAAGATTGGGCACAAAGTGGAGAGTAAGAGTTATTGAAAGATTGCAGGCAGCACTGGGTACTCAGTCAACAGCATCCTGTTTCTGACAGACGTTTCTCTAAAGGCTAGTGCTGCTGAGGAAGCAGACATTCATGTAGCTGTGGTGGTAACACATGGCAGTGTGGGATTAACAGATGATGGAAAGGCTACAGCGTCATCAAATCCTTCAGCAAACTGTACTTGCCCTCCTCAACCTAGAAAAGGATTTCTAAGGAAGACAAACTGTTCCCCGTAGTTGTCCCTGTTTTATTTTAATGGTAAAAGTAACTTACTTTAAAAATATGTATGCAAATATGTGTGTGCTCAAATTACCTTACACAGGTACATGAGTGAAAAAAACCTCAGTTCAGTGAAATGAAACTTTAAAAAATTTATTATTTGTAAAAACTGTATGAAACCACAACATTAACTCTTATTGAAGGAATAGTGTAGTCAATAGAATAAATTACTAAATACAGATCAAATGTGCCATGTATCAGGTCATGTACCAAAATGGAAAGTTAATTTTGAGAAGTTATTGAGAAGCCTTGCTATTTAAAAAACTGAAGTGTTTCAAAGGCTTTTCCCTAATAATTATTAATTGCCCCTGTTTAATTTTGAGGGAATAAAATTTAGAAGATTACAACAGCTGCATTTCATAATATTTGCCTACCTATATACAACGATATTTGCTTGTCCTCCAAAAGAGGGCAGAATTAAAAAAGAAAACTCACTTCAGTCTTAAACAATTGAGTATATGTTACTTAAGAAGAAACTTGCTAATGATGTGGCACCTACAGCAAACAATTGCCTTACCAGTGAAAAAGGTGCATTGATGTAACAGCTAAAAGAGAGAAATAGTTCTTAATGTTTACACAACAGTCCTAATCCTGTCAATTGTTATCATTATAGATTTTATAGTAGCCTTTCTGGTAACTTCTTAGCACATTTTGAGAAAATATATTATTTACTATTTTAATAAATTATTTTACTGAAACCAGCCCATCAGATCAAGAAGAATCCTAATATATTTTCCTCTGAAATGGATGTGAGAAATGTAAATTTTATAACAGTATTATTTATCCTGGTTCAGTTCTAATACCATGTCATGTCAATTTCACATTGTGATTAGTAAAAACTTCTGCCTCCTCCTTCTTCCTCTTCCTAAAAAGAAAAGGAAAAAAAGGTTAGGAAACTTTGACCTAATCTGGCACGGGGAGGAATCAAGGAAGGCTTCTCTGAAGTGGAGATGACTAAAGTGATAATCCAGAGCCTTAACTTTACCAAGTGAAACACACAAATATTCTGGGCAGAGAGAAGAGCATGTGCACTAGCCTTAGGGCTAGAGGAAACATGTTCTTGAAGAAGTGTTGCTAGGGCACTGGGAGAGAGGCAGAATGTAGTGGCAGAGGCTATTAGGGAGATCAAGATGGAGCAGCCAGAGAGGCTGAAGGAGTACCTGGAGAATGAATGAGGGAGGAGGAGAGTTTCAAGAAGGATGAACATTGTGAAATGTTACTATAAGAGCAAATACAGTGAGAATTGGATAATCTTATTTGATTTAGTAGCACAGTAATGTTATGAGTGATACTAGCAAGAGTAGTTCTGGTGGAATGATAAGCTACTAAAGCTAGATTGGAATGGTTTGAGAAATGAGGAGTCTGTGAAAATGTTGACTTGAAGAGGGAGGAGAAAGGTTGGTAGCTGGAATGAGATAGAGTGTTGAGGGAAAGAGTATTTAATACTTTTTATTGATTGATTGAGATAGAGAGACTTAAACCCAGTTAAAAGCTGTGGGAGGAATTATTGAGAAGGGAAGTTGATTATATAAGAGAGAGAAAAGCTAATTGACGATTTACGGTTCCTAAAATGGCAGGAGATAATAGAATCTAAGGCAGAGGATTAGCTTTAGCTAATGGAGAGAAATCTGTTTTGAAACTGGAATGAAGGAACTGAAAGGAACAGATAACATGCAAATATAGGTAGATTTTATGGTTTCTATTTTCTCTGTGAAGAAGGAGGTATGTTGTCTACTTAGGGGAGGGAGAAACTGAGGTAGGTTGGGGTTCAGAGTAGAGGAGGGAGGAAGACTAAGGGCCCACTTGAAATTGGTGTTCATTAATTTTTAGAGGAACATATCTGTCCTATTTCATGACTTTCTCCAGTATGGTTTGGTGACACAGATATAAGCTTGGAGAAGAATTGATTCAGGATTGTATTTTTGCCAAGATAGCTGAATTTAGGCTTTTAGCAAGAATGTTGTCGAAATGATGGATCATGGAATCAAAACTTGATGAGAGAAGTGAGGAAAGAAAAAGGCTGATAGACTGGGAAAAGCATATGTAAAGGAGATAGTTGGGTTTGGGGGTACCTTTTTTTATTGAGCTATAGTTCCCATACTATAAAATTCACCCTTTTAAAGTATACAGTTAAGTGGTTTTTAGTCTTTTTTGGTTGTGTAACCATCACCAGTATCTAATTCCAGAGCATTTTCATCATCCCAAAAAGATATCCTGTAGTCATTAGGAGTCATTCTCCATTCCCTCCTTCCCCTGGCAACCACTAATCTACTTTCTTTATCTATTGATTTGCCTATTGTGGACATTTCGTATAAATGGAATCATAATATGTGGCCTTTTATATCTTGCTTATCTTACTTAACATGTTTTCAAGGTTCATCCATGTTGTGGCATGTATCAGTACTTCATTCCTTTTCATGGCACAATAGTCCAGCAGATGGATATATCACATTTTATGTATCTATTCATCAGTTGACGGACATTTGGATTATTTCCACTTTTTGGCTATTATTCATAATGCTGCTATGAACATTTGTGTACAAGTTTTTGTATGAACATAGATTTTAATTTCTCTGGGGAATATACCTCAGAGTGGAATTGCTGGGTCGTATGGTAAGTCTGTGTTTAACAATTTGATGAACTGCCAAACTGATTTCCACAGTGGCTGCGTCATTTGACTTTCCTACCAGCAACGTATGAGGGTTCTAACTTCTTCACATCCTCGCCAACAGTTGTTGTTGTCCATCTTTTTTATTATAGCCAGCCTACTGAGGGTGTTTGGTTACCCTTTAAAAACTTTCTCATGCAAGTAATACGCGGATTTTTTTTTTCTTATAAAATATTAGCGTTATATAAATCAGGCTAAAAACCCTATGACCTCTCAGTTCCTATACCTTACCTAGAAGGAACAATTGTTTTCAATTTGGTGTATATTTTTCCAGAATTTAAAAAAATTCTCAAGGTAGATAGCCTAGATAGCCTTCTTACATTAATCCAACTGTTTTCATAGAAACTGTAATAAATGAGACTAGTTTGTTCCTTTGCAACCTCTAATTGTAGAATGTAACATCTTTTACAGCATTCATTAGTAAAAAACATATCAAATAAGCAAATCAAGTAAATGCCTATAGATAAAGGCTTACTGTCTCATATATTATGGCTTTTTAAATGACAGCTGTTGGTCTTCATGTATTAAAACATTATCAGCAAAACTAATATTTTCTTCTTGTTCTTAGTGCCTGGCTCTCTGGCTATGAAAACCCTGTGGTGTCTCGAATTAATATGAGAATACAAGATCTAACAGGATTAGATGTTTCCACAGCAGAAGAATTACAGGTAAGTAATCACATTATCCTTAAATTATATGCTATCACATTATTCTTAAATTATCTTTATACTTCCTCAAAAGATGCTTCAGATGTGATTTCCTAACACTTTACAGGCAGTACTCAATTTTCGTGATGGTGTGGGACTGTAAAAGTGAATATGCAGGCTAAAACCATTCAAAGTGATCTTAATGGGAAAAATCATGATTGTTCTTTGACCTTTAACATTTTTGTCAAAACATTAAAAACTCTTACTATCAAGTATAAATTTATAGGGAAATGAAAAATATGTAACACTAATGTTTATTAAGTACCCTGTAATTTTTTTTCATTCTTAGGTCTGTCAGGCGATTGGGGCAATTTTTTTTTTTAATAATTTCTTTTCCTCTTTTGTGTTGAGATATAATTCACAAAGCATAAAATTTACCCTGATTTTATTATATTCACATCGTTGTGCAACCATCATCACTATCTAATTGTAGAACATTTCATCACCCTCAAAAGAAACACCATATACTTTAAGTATTCACTCTCCATTCCCCATCCCCATCTACTTTCTGTCTATGAATTTGCCTATTCTAGATTTTTCCTATAAATGGAATAATATAATATGTGGCCTATTGTATCTGGCTTATTTCACTTAACATAATGTTTTCAAGGTATATTCGTGTTATAGCATGTATTAGCACTTTATTCCTTTTCATGGCTGAAGAATATTCTAGTATTTGGATATACCACATTTTATCTATTTATCAGTTGAAGGACATTTGGGTTGTTTCCACTTTTGGCTATTATGACTAATGCTGCTATGAACATTTGTGTACAAGTTTTTGTACAAACATTTACATTTCTCTTGAGTATATACCTACCAATGGAATTGCTGGGTCATGTAGTAACTTCAGTTTAAAATTTGAGAAACTGCCAACTGTTTTCCAAAATAGCTGCATGATACTACAATCCCATTACAATGTATGAGGATCCCAGTTTCTTTACATCCTTGCCAATACTTTTTCTTGTCCATTTTTTTAAATTATAGACAATCTACTGAGTTTAAAGTGCCATCTCATTATGGTTTTCATTTGCATTTCCCTGATAGCTGACGATGAACATCTTTTCAAGTGCCTGTTGACCATTTATATATCTTCTTTGAAAAAGTTTCTGTTCAAATCCTAATTAGGTTGTCTTTTTATTGTTAAAAATGTTCTTTATATGTTCTAGATACTAGACCTTTATCAGATATATGGTTTGCAAATATTTTCTCCCATTGTGTGGGTTGTCTTTCACTTTCTTGATGATGTCCTTTGGCACAAATTTTTAAATTTTGGTGAAGTCTGATATTTTGTTGTTGTTATTATTGTTTGTGCTTTAGCTGTCTAAGAAACCATTGCCTAATCCAAAGTCGCAAAGATTTACACTTGTATTTTTTTCTATGTATTTTATAGTTTTATCTCTTACATTCAGGCCTTTGATCCATTTTGAGTCAATTTTTGTATATGGTATGAGGTTACTGGTTCAGCTTCATTCTTTTCATATGGATATCCAATTGTCCCAGCATCATTTGTTGAAAAAACTATTCCTCTCTGGTAAATTTTCTTAGCAGTTGTCTTGGTAATTTAAAACATTAGAACTGTTGAGAAAGCATTTTATTTTTTTGTAAACATTTATCAAGAATAGTTTAAACATTACTTTCCTCTTTCTCATCATGAAACATGATACAGAGTGAGCATCTTTTCTCTGCCTTTGCAAATTGTCATACTTTTAAGTTTGTATCAGCTTTCAGCATTTTATCCTTTGTACGTTCAATGTAGTTAAATATACCTGAGGGATCTTTTATTGTGAAAATTTTTTTCTAACGTCACTTCCTTCAGGACATCTTCATTCTTTTCATTATAATCACTTTCCTTATGTTAATGAATTTGCCTCCCCCAAGTCCCTCTGCTGCATATCTAGAGTATCTTGAACAGCAAAAGTGAAAGCATTCCCCTTTTCAGCTATTTCTTCTATATATATCTCCACTTAAGTTTGATTTGAATTTCACTATAACATTATCATTTTCCATTTCTCTGCTGTACTTTATCTTTGTTGGCCAATTCCCTCTTCCAACTATCCATTTTTGTAAAATATCATACGGATTTTCACTGGGAGGTAAGGAGGCAATACAACTACATGCTTTGCTGCTTGAGCCTGAACTGAATACAGATGTGCAGTGATCAGTCACTGACAGACTTTGAAAGAAGTGATGTGACTGGTCATTGATCATGATGTGCAGCTGGTATTTACATAGTAATTTGTGGACTGAAGACCCAGCAGTGACATTTATACTTTATGCAATTACTCACAGTTAATATGCGCATGGTAACTGAAATTTCAACTGTGTTTTTGGGGGTCTGGTATGTTAATTGTTAGCTAAACTATAGTATCTGAGATTTGTGCATTTTGGAACAGTGCAAGGCAGGACTGCCTATATTTAAATTTGCTTAATGAAGTTGTCATTTGTTCCATGGTAATCTACAGCTTCCTTGGTATTCATTTTATTATTAAAAACTCTTTGATGTGTCTTTTTGTTTCCTAATCTGTATTTATTCTCACCTGCTTAACCATCACAGGCTCTTTCAGGCTACTTTATGTATTTCTACTTAATAGGCTGATCCATCAGAAATAAAATATCCAGGGGCTGGCCCAATGGCGCAGCAGTTAAGTTTGCATGTTCCGCTTCGGCAGCCTGGGGTTCACCGGTTCGGATCCCGGGTGCGGACATGGCATTGCTTGGCAAGCCATGCTGTGGCAGGTGTCCCACATATAAAGTAGAGGAAGATGGGCACGGATGTTAGCTCAGGACCAGTCTTCCTCAGCAAAAGGGGGAGAATTGGCAGCAGATGTTAGGTCAGGGCTAATCTTCCTCAAACAAACAAACAAACAAACAAAAAAACCAAAAAAAAAAGAAGTAAAATATCCAGAGTAATAATAATTTACATAGGACTTGGACTTTGCTGTGGGCAATTACTCTTTTAATTATGTTCTCCTTTCATTTCATCAGCAGTGCTCTTTACATTCTCCTTTCATTTTGTCAGCATTTTGTCATGTTGGGATGGAAGGAGGGAGTTAAGGAAGGTATCGATTTCTTTATATTATAAATAAGAAAACAGCGATTGTATCCAGAGTTACATATATTATGACTAAGAAAGCTGGAACTTGAACTCAGAACAAATATTTTTCTTACTTTCTTTTGCTGCTTCGCACTGGGACGTTGTCATAGCCAACTGAAGTTGTTAGGGCCCTCCAGCAGAAATAATTAAGTTGGCGTTAACTTATCCCCTTTTTTGCCTTAGTAGGGAAAAAAATATGTAGGAAAATCAGGATTTTATTAAAGTAGATTGGGAGTTTGCCAGAATTTTGAGCTTTGAAAAACATGAGTCTTGATTTAAATTCCAAAGTTTTTAGTGAAAATTAATAATAGAAATCTCAAAATTCTAATTCTAGAAAATCTCAATTCTAAAATTCTAATTTAAATTTTAGTTTAAGTTATGTATTAGGGAAAAATGTGTCCCCCAAAAGTTTGCTAAAGAAGAGCATACTAACTAAGGTTCTAAAATAGCGTGTAGTAGCTATCCTTAATTTTTCATCCTTGGTTCCTTAGGAACTCTCATTGATTTAAAATGCTTTGCTTCTCATTTCTCTAGAAGTACCTACGCATGATAATATAAGAGGCCAAAATGGGCTCATAGATTTTTTTGAATAGTAATCTTGATAGTTTTTTCATTCATGCTTTATTACTCTCCTTCAGGTAGCAAATTATGGAGTTGGAGGACAGTATGAACCCCATTTTGATTTTGCACGGGTAAGTAAAAAAATGGAGAATGTAGCAGTTCCAGTGAAGCTTAGACATAACTTTTTAATTCTGTTCTTTTAGTATTAAAAATTCCTGGCCTATTTGGAATTCGTGTGGAAGCATGGTGGAAGAGAGACTCTGTAAAGCTTTTTTAGCAGTAAAAAAACACCTAGACACACAGTAAAAGAATTTTAAATGCATTGCTGAGCCTGGAAGAAAGTAAAGGAAATTCTCAAAAGCAGGCTGAACAAAGAAAACCTAGAGACTAAAGTTACAGACTTAAAAGGGGGCAAGAAAGCTGAGGCTGGAGGCATGTACCTTCAGGAATCTAGAGTTCTGGAGATTAACTGCTCTGTGAGAGGACCTGCCGCAGTGCAGGCTACTGAACCTGAGACCCCTGTGTAAAACCTAAATCTCCAAAAGGATAACACCTTTAGAAAAAGAAAGACTGGCCTCAAAAATCATCTGCTTTGAGTCAGGAGACTTGGAAAATAATCTGTTTAAGGAGAGTTGCCTCTCAACTTGTGGGATGTATGGGCAGCGTCTTCTGGGAGCTGGAAAGCATAGGCCTGCCCTCTCATGAATGTTGAATTTGAATTTTTACTACCCTGGAAGAGGAGAAATTAATTTAAAGTTGTTCAGTTTAGTAGTGCTCCTTGATACCTGGCAGAAACAAACTCATATCCTCCCTGAACAGAAGCATCCTCATTCTAGCACTTCAGGAAGTTTAAAGATTGTTTAACTCAATATGAACTCATTTAAAAAAAACTACTAATTGTTAATAAAACACCATTGGTGAGACTGAAGCAACCACCAGATTTAGACCTGCCAGGATGTTAGAGACTCGAGCTATCAGATACAGAATATAAAACAACAAAATGTTTAAAAAATAAAAGATAGAGTAAACATTAACAAACTCTCAAATGATGTAACATATTTGAAAAATAGAAGCTCTCGGTAGAAAAAAGTAATTGTTGAAATTTAAAATTTAACAGTAAATTAAGACACATTAGAGAGAGCTCAAGTGAATTAGTGAATTGGCTGAAAATCTGAAGAAATTACAAGAATAAATTTTGAGAGACAGGAAGATAAATATAAAATAGATGTAAACACGTTGGAGAATAAATAATACCGAAATGGTTTATTAAAAAGCTGTCCTTACCCAAGTACTCTTGTTTAAGATTAATAAATATTGGACCATTTTTGTTTCTTTAACATATTGAGCTATAAATTATGGCATTACCAAGGCTTAATTTAAGCTTTATCATAATTGCATGAATTCTAAGGAATGTGTCAGGTATTTTAGTAAATTTCTTGATCTATTACCATTTTTAAATAAGGGTATATTCTTTTGAAAGAAAATATAGTCTGTATTGTGTATAGCTCTTGACTGACTGAATCTCAGAATCCTAAACTCTTTTTGTATGTAGGCCAGCAAGGAATCTATTTTCAGTTTCTTTTCCTTCTATTTTCATTTACTAAAAATGTCTGAGGATCTTGGATGACGTGAAAGACTACAGTTCAGGCCTTGACATTAGTGTAACTAAATTTATTTTCCTTAGCTTTTTATTTTGAAATAATTATGGTTTCCTATGAAGTTTCAAAGAAATGTAGAGAGGTCCCATGCACTCTTCATTCAGTCTCCCCCAGTGTTAACATCTTGCATAACTATAGTACACTGTCAAAACAAGGAAACTGGCATTGATACAAGCCACAGAACTTATTCTTATTTCACGAGTTACCCTTGCGCTCATTTGTGTGTGTCTCTGCAATTTTATTCCACGTGTAGCTTTGTGTAACTACCACCGCAATCAAGATACATAACTGCATCATTGCTGCAAGCTTGTAGTATATCTCTATAGCTGCATACACCCTTCTGCCTTCCATCCCAAACTACTGGTAACCACTAATCTGTTCTTCTCTGTAATTGTTATTTCAAAAATGCTATATGAATATTATAAACAGTATGTATCCTTTTGAGATTGTCTCTTTTCACTCAACATAGTTCCGTTTAAGTTCATCTGATTTATTACAGAATGTATCAATAGTGTGTTCCTTTTTATTGCTGAATGATATTCCGTGGAATGGATGCACCACAGTTCGTTTAGTCATTCACCCATTGAAGGACATTAGGATAGTTTCCAGTTTGGGGTTATTAGAAATAAAGATGTGTATAAATTTCTGTGTAAAACATGCATTTTCATTGTGGGAGCATAAATGCCAAGAGACTATTCTGTATTTTTATTTAGATTTAAATAGCCAGATGTGAATTCTCTAGCCAGACTAAAGTGCTGACTGTCCAAAAGAAAGACAATCATAGTAGCAGTAAACATTTGAATAGATCATGAGTTCAAAGTAAATCTCAAGGTAAAGTTTTTACTTATAGAGAATAGACTTCACGAATGTAGCTAAGAGGCTCTCATGTCTCTTGGTTTTTTTTGAAACTAAAACTATAGGTATTAATTTTTAAAGTAATTGGTAGAAAGTAGATATTGTTTCTCATTATATAGGCTAATAAATCTGACACACCCCTGTCCCCGCCACACACAAATGGTCTTAGAAATATTTGGTGTACAAGCTGAATCAACAACCAACAAATATTTGAGTGCCTGCTGTATATAGTGCACTGGACATTATATTCCCTTTTGGGGTTGTTTTTGGCATACCCTTTGACATATTACTGATATTTAGTTGCTGCTGGAGAATTTGCAGTACTGAATTTTACACCATTGAATTAGTTGTGTTTTATTTACAGAAAGATGAGCCAGATGCTTTCAAAGAGCTGGGGACAGGAAATAGAATTGCTACATGGCTGTTTTATGTAAGTTATAGCTAAAATTTTTAAGTTGGGACGTGACCGCATGATATTTATTTTGATGAGTTCAGATGTTTGCTCTGCTTAGTCTTATTTCACATCCTAGTTCAAAGTCTTTACAACTGAGTAAAGGGAGTTAAGAATTTTTTTTTGCATTTGTCACTTTTTCAGATAGTAATATTATAACTTGAAGAAGAAATTTAAAATTACTGCTAGTCCTACTATTTGGAGACAATCATTATTTATTTTGGTGTATGGACTATTTAGTCATCTATCATATGTATATATAATCGTCTCTGTATGTATTTATATGGGATTATATGTTAGATTATTTGATTATGTCCTCCCCGAGTTAAATAACATTTTGATTAGATTAGTATTCATTTTTTCTCTTGGGAAATACTATTCCTAGAATTTCCTTTTAATTTCTCCAAAGTTTGTTTTTTCATTGCTTAAGGGCTATTACATCTTTGTAACTGATTATGTCCTTATCGTTATAAAATACCCTTGTTTTTTCACTTAATGCTTTTTACCTTGATTTAAACCACGTCTGATGTTAAGGTCAGACTCTTTTCTTTGGTGTCCATTTGCCTGGTGGGTCTTGCCTGTCTGTGTCTGCTGTCTGTGAGCCCTTGTCTAGTGTGGCTCGTGGACTGGCGCACAGTTCGGGTTTGCTTTGTGACGCAATCCGCGTCTGTCTACACAGTCTAGTTGTGTTGCTTTAGAAGAAATCTTGATTATATGATCTGTGTTTCCTCTGCCTCGTTTTGTGCATGTGCTTCTTCAGTTAAATTGGAAAGGTTATTGTTTTGTTCCAGGTTGCCTTTATAACTTCACGTAATCCTATAATCTAATTTTCAGCTAATATGTGTTGATTTCCTACCATGAGAAATTACAAAACTGATTTTAGTTTATTTTTCTCTTGGTGAGAAATTCATTTATGTAAATATTTGAGTACCTGCTGTTCTTGAGGTGCTATTCTAGACATTAAAGCTCGGCAATGAACAAAACGTGAAAATTTCTGCCTCCATGGAGATTATTTTCTAGTGCAATCTTATTTATACCCCAATATTGTTTGATTTATCAGTTTTAAATCATCTCTTTTTACCTCTGGCTATAAAAGAAGTGCCTATCCAAAATTATATCCTCATCTCTCTTCCTGATTTTATCATTCCTTCGCCTGTTTTTTCTTTTACTTAAGTAATGTAAACCTAAACAGCATCTTGGTTTTTTTTAAAAAACTGAGTAGTATGCGCAAATTCATCTCAATAGATATCCAGATGTTCTTATATTCTAGCATTCAATATCATATCCTCCCCCACAATAGCATGTTTAACTTGATTCTACCAGCACTTTTGATAATACTCTCTCATCTCTTACAGATGAGTGATGTGTCAGCAGGAGGAGCCACTGTTTTTCCTGAAGTAGGAGCTAGTGTTTGGCCCAAAAAGGTAAACTTGGTTTGTTTGTTGTTTTAATTTTTTTGTTCTCTTTATATTTTTCCCTGAGGAAGAGATGCGTCTTTATTTCATGGTTTAATTAATGAATTACATTTTTTAAAGTAGTATACTTAAGGACTACATTATCCTTAGGTAAAATTTTGGATATCTTTATGGTGCAGTTTACCATGAGTACCTAGAGGTGATGAACAACCAGGGATTAGTATTTAAAATTTTTATTTCTGAAATGGGTTCCATATGATGTTTGCCCCCCAACTTACTATTGTAAAATTCGTTAGGTTTGTTTTGGCAAATACCCTTTTTTTGTCAAGCAACTTTGTGGTATTAATGTTTTCATGTGATCACCAAAATTTTGTGAGTTATATTAGAGGTAGATATAACGCTTCCATAGAGTAGTAGTTCCACAGGAACAGAGGAAAATATAATTACTGCAAAAAGTAATGACATGATGTTTTATTTGGGAATAATTTTGCATTCAGCCAGCCTTGGTGGTCTAGTGGTTAAGATTTGGTTAAGGTTTGTCAGGGAACCACAACACCCGTCTGTCGGTTGTCATACTGTGGTAGCTGCATGTTGCTGTGATGCTGAAAACTATGCCAGTCGTATTTCAAATACCAGTAGGGTCACCCATGTTTGACAGGTTTCAGCTGAGCTTCCACACTAAGAAGACTAGGAAGGAGGAGCTGGCCACCACTTCTGAAAAATTGGCCACGAAAACCCTGTGAATAGCAGCATAGCATTATCTGATACAGCAGCAGAGGGTGAGAAAATGGCACAAAAACACCAGGCAGGGTTCCATTCTGCTGTACACATGGTTGCTAGGAATTGGAATTGACTGGACAGCACTAACAAGAACAAATTTTGATTGTTCTCTACAGGGAACTGCTGTTTTCTGGTATAATCTATTTGCCAGTGGAGAAGGAGATTATAGTACACGGCATGCAGCCTGTCCAGTGCTAGTAGGAAACAAATGGGGTAAATATTTCCTATATTGTCTGAATAGAATTTGTGATTTTTGTCTTATATTTTGAAATTAATCTACATCTTAAAAGAAAATGAAAACAAAACTCCTGATTTGCCTATAACTTTGACATTCAACCAAGCAAGTTTCAGGATCTTAATTTAAATTTGCTTTCAACAGATCAGAATTTTGATGACAGATTTTACTTTTAACACTATTTCCACCTGTTATTATAGGAAACATTAATTGACTTAATATTGAATAAGTCAATATCTTCTCAAGGGGTTCACAATTGTCTCTGAGTATTAGTATATCTCTGAGACATACTAATGGATACATTAGAGTATAGTCTAGTACATACTAATACAAAGATGTAAACAGAAGATGGTGACTCCTTACATTTGGGGAGGTTTCTTCAAAGCTTAATTTTTAAATTTTGTCCTGAAGATATAACAGTAGTTTTCCAGGCATGTGAGGGACCAGGGCCAGGACCACTGCAGGGCTAGAGAGACATTCACTCTCATGCAGGTGCAAGCATTGGCCACATTAAAAAAAAGGAAACAGGTGAAGTTATTTTAATGTATATTATTTAACCCCATATATCCATTTCAATATGTGTCACTAGCCATATTTCAAGTGCTCGGTAGTGTTGTGTGTCTAGTGGTCACTGTATTAGACATAGCACGATTAAGGAGTAAGACCTGATCATCAGGATTTAGAAGATCTCCCCTGATGATTATGTTTGAGAACCACTGGACTAGAATGAAGAGAGGCTGCTGGAGGAGAGATCAGTTTAGAAGGCTGTTTTAAGTGGGTGACGACGAAAGCTTGGACTATGGCAGCAGCAAATGGGTTGAAGAGCAAAGAATAGATTCAAAAAATAGATTAGGAAAATTGACAGAGTTTGATGAATAAAACATTGGATGCAGGGGTTGAGAGAAGTAAGAGAGTAGTTAAGAATTACTATGGGTCCGAGTTTAGATATTTTGTACATATTTCATGCCATTGATTGGGTTCTATGAAACAGCAGAAGGAGTATAAAATTAATTTCTTTTGGGGTACATTTAAAACCAGTATCTTGGAACCAAGGAAACTTAATGAACACATAGTAGTAGTGATTTATCATAGAATTGCTCTTTTAGAGTGGAGACTTTGTGTTCATTTTTAAGCCTTTGTATTAGAGGTTGTATTTTGCAAACTGGTAAAAACAAAGTTCTGTTCTATCTGTTCCTACATCTTAATTTCCTTTGTGTTTCACTTCAATCCTTACATTGAACATTAGAAACTTTAGGAAATGCACATACATAGACTCTTAAATGTACATACATATATATAAAATCTTCTGTGTTTCCAACATATAGTGAAGTTTTTAAAAGACTGCATAAGTAGCATCTGCCTTTATCTGGTTTTGGTTTTGAACTTTTAACGCATGTAGAAACTTTGTTATAGCCTTAGCTTTTAGAAGTTAATTAAATGCTAGTTAGATATTGGGGAAAATTAATATATTTTTTTCTCTCATAGTATCCAATAAATGGCTCCATGAACGTGGACAAGAATTTCGAAGACCTTGCACCTTGTCAGAATTGGAATGACGAATAGGCTTCCCTTCCTCTCCTGTTGTACTCTAATGTGTCTGATACACATATTTCCCAGTCTTAACTTTCAAGAGTTTACAATTGACTAACACTCCGTGATTGATTCAGTCATGAACCTCATCCAGTGTTTCATCTGTGGACAGTCACTAACTTTGTGGGTTTTTTTTCTTTAAAAAGTGACATAAATCATCATATTGTACATATAAAACCTTAAAGTTCAGTTGGTATCACAGAGGACAAAGCAAGGCAGAGTTAAAAATGAAGAATGTTTGCATTTATGTTATATTTTAAAGAACTTTTTGGTTGGATAAGAAATACAATTTCAGCATCTGCTTATACTGTCTGTGTAAGTGTTATGTTTACCTAGTCTCACTCCTTGTTTTCTGGATGTGCCTGAAGACTAGGAATAAACTGGGCCTCTAATCTGGTTTCCATATGATGTTTGCCCCTCCATAAGCTATTCTAAGTTGATTTTTTTCTTCCAAAGTCCTTTTTAAAGAAGTATAAAGTATTTTACCAACCGCCTTCTCTCATAGCTCCTCTGTGGTGAACTAAATCTGTTTGAGTTAAAATACTTTGATTAAAACAATTTTTGTAACATAAAGTCCTGCATAACCACACTGGGCTTTCTAACTAAAATGATCATCACTTAGTCTTTCTCCTTGTTCTTGAGTGACTGATGATTTTGTCCATAAAATTTGCTGTTTTTCCTAGTGCTAATACCTTGCCTCTTATTCCTGCTACAGCGGGGTGGTGATATTAGCATTCTGATGAAATAAATATCGTGCCTTACGAGACTGGAAATTTTAAAATGTAGAAGTCCTTTCAATGATGAGGGAAATGATAAAAAAAAAAGGAAATTTTTTCCTAAAAAGCCAAAATGTTTGTTTTTTCAATTCTGAAATATGTTGTGACAACAATGACCTATTTATGATCTTAAATCTTTTTAAAAAATGTTCCTGTTTTCTGTGTGGTATTTTTCATATTTGAATGTGAATGCATGCTATAGCAGTAACAGGTTATTTCTGTTTATGTTATTTCTTTAGTATGTAGGACTTAGGTTTATCCTCTTAATTTTCATTCACTCTAACATCACATTGTTATGGTAGAAAAATTTAGGCTCTCTGAGTAATCAAAATATATTTCCTTCAAAGGGAGCTCTACAACCTTACTATGGGTTATGACAGTAACCCATAGGTTATGACAATAGTTATGACAGTAATGGTACTTACTCTTATTCAAAGAGACTTTCTCTTATTCAGAAATATGGTGTGATAGTTTAAAGCTGTGACCGTAATGAAATATGTTAAATGACCCTTTAGACTAACTTTTTACATTTCCTATGCTGAATTCTAATTCATACAGGGCTGTTTATCCTTTATGCAGTATTTAAATATTTAAGGAAGAATTTGGTTAATACTCTGGGAATGAAGGTATTACCTTTACCAATTTTTAAAAAAATCAAATACAATTCTTTTTTCCCAACTACCCTTTGTCCATCACAAGTATTTTAATAAGAAATGTTGAGAATTAAGTTCAGTACTTTAATCTACTAAGATTTTTGTGACCATAGATTATTTTTAAAACCCCTTTTTTAGATGGAAGCGACATAAATTCAAAAGTGTAGAAATAAAATGGGGGTTCAAAGGATGGAAACTGCATTTTAACAAGTAGAATAAAAATATCTATTTCAGAAGGAAATGGCAAATTCCATATCTTACAAACTTCCTCATTATATTCAACCCCAAACCCCATGTGGGAGTTAATAAACTCTCTTCAGTGTTAGATCTTACAGAACCCTCCCAAATTTCATCATTACCAACTATCTTTCTTTACAAATGAAAAGGAGAAAAATATTCCAGTGTAAATCTTTAGGTCCAGTGGTCATTGCAATCCTTTTTTTCTTCTTTTATGGTGAACTTTAAAATAAGTAAGGGCTAGAACTATCATGGAAACTGGTTTCTTCATCAACCCTAAGTGCCTATCCTTCAAGACTGGAAGTTTCATCATTCATTAACTTTAAGTATGGAGTTATCACCAGTATCTATCACCAACATGGGGTTAACTAAAGAATCCCGCAAAGAGCCAGAATTATTATTGTAATACCTCCTTAAAGCCATAAATGTAATGAAACTCCAATGCAACGTAGATTTTGTATAGGTTTGGATATATTGGGTTAATTCATATTATTTAAAATAACTGCATAATAGTTAACTTCTGATAACAGATATCAGTCTTATCCTTTGAAATCTGTATAATAAAACATGGGGGTTGTTATTGGAACACAATGAGATAAGGAGATTACATCAAAATGTAAATAATCAACAAGTGCATGGTTTTGTTCAGTTGACTGTTTTCATAGCAAGATTTTCAAGACGAAGAAAGCTATGTGTTATTTACATTGTGGTCCAAACTCCTTATCTCAATGAGAACCAGGTTTAAATAGCATTGCTCTAAAACAGTACAAATTGTTCGATTCTACAATTTTTTTTTTAGGAAGATTAGCCCTGAGCTAACATCTGCTGCCAATCCTCCTGTTTTTGCTGAGGAAGATTGGCCTTGAACTAATGTCTGTGCCCATCTTCCTCTACTTTATATGTGGGACACCTGCCACAGCATAGCTTGCCAAGTGGTGCCATGTCCACATCCAGGATCTGAACTGGTGAACCCCAGGCTGCGGAAGTGGAATGTGCAAACTTAATCGCTGCGCCACTGGGTCAGCCTCTGATTCTACATTTCTAAGAGCACTGAGAGAGTTTTATATCTGTGGTTTGGATTGATTGGGGTAGCGAGAGCAGACTTTATAAAGTCTTAGCATAATGGGATAAGCAATTCAGAATAATTGTTTAGCGTTACAAATAATGTATCAAGGAATCAACATGCTCAAATTTTAGCATTCTGTCCTTAGCGTGATAGATTCGGACAACATTTCCTCTAGTTTTAAGACCACTTAATGTTTAAGAACCACTTAGGTCTTGTTGGTATCAGACACTGAGGAACATAAGTTTGAGAGGAAGATAGCAGACTAGGAAACTCCAGGCCCTTGTTCACCCACAACAAATGTGAAAGAAACAACTAGGGCTTGGGTAAAATAACGTTATAGAGGTCTGGAAAACAGGCTAAGGTTTACAGTAACCAAGTTAATGCCCAGTCAAGAAAAAGCCATGTCAAAAATGGTAGGAAATTACTTGGTGGTTTTACTTACTCTTGACCCACCCAAACCTGGTGCTGCACAGCTGGGAGGAATTAGCTGCCCAGTTCCCTCTCTTGAACCAGAGGGAGCAGAGCAGACCTTGTTTGTAATGTTCTAATCTGTTTGGAAGGTGCCTGAAGGACAGCTGTGTTTCACCTAACTCAGAGCTCAGATAGGGAAAATAAAACACCTGGAAAAAGCCCTGAGAAGCATCAGACACTACTTGTTAAAGTTGCAGGGCGACTACAGACTTGCAGATACCAGAGGCAAGAGATTACAGGTAGTGGAAGACTCTGAAAACAGGCTGGGGTGAGACTTCTGGAAAATTAAGACATTTAAAAGCAGCCGTGTGTATGGGGAGATGAAAAAAAGCACAAACACAGGCTGGAGCAAGTCAAGAAAAGACCTTAAGCCACCACCCCAGGCTGATCCCAAGGATCAGAACGTGCCCTGCTAATTACCGAAGGTCTTCCTCAGCATGGAGCCAGTCTGGAAAGACTAGGAGAGGTGACTTTTTTCAAGTATCTAATTTTCAACCAAAAGGAGAAATCACAAAGCATACAAACAAATAAGAAAATATGACCCATTCAAAGGGAGAAAATAAAGTGAAAGAAACCATCCCTGAAGAAACAAGACACTGGATGAACTAAACAAAGACTTTAAAACATCTATCTTAAATGTGCTCAAAGAGCTAAAGGAAAACTTGGACAAAGGACTAAAAGCCAGGAAACAACATATAAACAGAATGAGAATATCAATAAGAGGATAAAAATTACTTTGAAAAGAACAAACAAATTTCTGGAGCTGAAAAATACAATACAGTTACATGCTGCATAATGATATTTTGGTCAATGACAGATCACATATAGGATGATGGTTCCTTAAGATTAGTACCATATAGCCTAGGTGTGTAGTAGGCTATACCACCTATGTTTGTGTAAGTATACTCTATGATGTTGGCACAACAATGAGATCATCTAACAACACATTTCGCAGAACATATCGTTAAGCAATGCATGACTAACTGAATCAAAACAATGCACTAAAGGGGTTCAACAGCAGGCTTGAATAGGCAGATGTCACTAAACTTGAAGACAGGTCATTTGAAATTATAAAGTCTGAGGAGCAAAAAGATAAAGAAGAAAAGTGAACAGAGCCAGAGGGACTTACAGGACACCATTAAGCAGTCTAGGATACACATTATATGAATCCCTGAGGAAGAAAGGAAGTTGCCAAGAAATCATTTGAAATAATGATGGTCAATAATTTCCCTAATTTGAAGGTATGGATCTACAAACTCCAGAAGCTTAAAAAATTCCAAGTAGGGTAAACTCAAAGAGAACAACACTGAGACACATTATAATCAAACTCTTGAAAGCCAATGACAAAGCAACAATCTTAAAAGCAGCAAAAGAAAATTGACTTGTACAAGGGATCCTGAATAAGATATCTGCGGATGTCTCAGCAGAAACCTAGGAGGCCTGAAGGTGGTGTAATAATAGACTTATAGTGCTAAAAGAAAAAAAAATGTCAGTTGAGAATTCTTTGTCAAATCTGTCCTACAAAAATGGAGAAATTAAGATATTCCCAGATTTAAAAAAAAAGCTGAGGGAGTTCATTACAAACTAGATCTGCCTTATAAGAAATACTTCAAGGGAAGAGGAAAGGGATGAAACCTGCTTAGGTTAACAGAGATAAGAGGTTATCGTAAACTGGACTATCTCATTTGTGAGATCTTTTATACAGACTTCATGGTAACCACTAAACAAAAAATCAGAGCAGAGTCACAAATCAAAAATAAAGAGGAAGCCATCACAGAAAACCACCAAACTGAAAAGGCAGTGAGAAATATAAAAGAAACTTAAAATAGAGAACAACTGGAAAACAACAGATAAAATGGCAGTATTAAGCCATCATCTATCAATAATCACTCTAAATGTAAATGAATTAAATTCACCAATCAAAAGACACCAAATGGCTGGATGGATTAAAAAACCAATACACTGCCTTCAGGAAACAAATCTCAGCTCTAAAGACAAATATATGACTCAGATTGAAGGATTGGAAAATGATACTCCAAGCAAAAGACAGCAGGTGTAGCTACACTTAGACACAGCATACTTCAAGATAAAAAAGGTAATGAAAGACAAGAAGCAGCAGTATGTAATGATAAAAGGGACATTCTACCAAGAGGACACTAGACTTATGAATATATATGCACGTAACACAGGAGGACCAAAGTAAATAAAGCAACTAATAACAGACCTAAAGGGAGAAATTTATAGCAATGCAATAATAGTAGGGGACCTCAACACCCCACTTACATCAGTGGATAGATCATGCACACAAAAAGTCAACAAGGAAACAGTAGCCTTAAACACTAGACCAGATGGACTTAATAGATATATAGAGAACATTTCATCAAAAACCACAGAATACACATTCTTTTCAAGTGCACGTGGAAGACTCTCAAAAATAGACCATATGTTGGGGAACAAGGCCACCTCAATAAAGTTAATAACATTGAAATCATATCAAGCATCTTTTCAGACCATAATGCTATGAAACTACAAATCAATTACAAGAAAAATGCTGGGAAGGTCACAAATATGTGGAAACTAAACAACATGCTACTCAACAACCATGGGATCAAGGAAGAAATCAAAGGAGAAATGAAAAGATACCTGGAGACAAATGAAAATGAAAACAACATACTAACTCTTTTGGGAGGCAGCAAAAGCAGTACTAAGAGGGAAATTTGTAGCAATACAGATCTACCTCACAAACAAGAAAAAAATAATCTTAAACTACACTTAACAGAACTAGAAAAATAAGAGCAAAGCCCAAAGTCAGCAGAAGGAGGGAAATAAAAATTAGAGCAGAAATAAATGAAATAGAGACTTAAAAAACAATGGGAGGGCTCAATGAAAATAAGAGCTGGTTCTTTGAAAGGATTAAAAAAATTGACAAACCCTTTGCCAGAATCTCTAAGGAAAAAGGAGAGAAGGCTCAAATAACTGAAATCAATATTGAAAGAGGAGAAATTACAATGGACATCAGAGAAATACAAAAGATTATAAAAGAATACTGTGAAAAGCTATCTGCCAACAAACTGGATGACCTAGAAGAAATGGATAAATTCTTAGAATCATACAACCTCCTAAAAATGAATCAAAAAGAAATAGAAAATCTGAATAGACCAATCACAAGAGATTGAAACAGTAATCAAAAACTTCCCAAAAAACAAAGTCAAGGACCAGATGGCTTCTCTGGTAAATTCTACCAAACGTTCAAAGATTTAATTCCTATCCTTCTTAAACTATTATGAAAATTGAAGAAGACAGGCTGCTTCCTAACTCATTCTACAAGGTCACCATTACCCTGATACCAAAACCAAACAAGGACAACACAAAGAAGGGAAATTATAGGCCAATATTGCTGATTAACGTTGATGCAAAACTCCTCAAAAAATATTGGCAAATCAAATACAAAAATACATTAAAAGCATTATAAACCACATTCAAGTGAGATTTTTTCCAGGGATGATGGTTCAACATCTACAAAACAATGTGACACATCACATTAATAAAATGAAGAATAAAAGTCATATGATCATCTCAATAGATGCAGAGAAATCATTTGACAAGATCCAACATCCTGTTATGATAAAAACTCTCAATAAAATGGGTATGGAAGGAAAGTAGCTCAACATCATAAAGGCTTTATATTACAAAGCCACAGGCAACATCATACTCAACAGTGAAAAGTTGAAAGCCATTCCTCTGAGAACAGGAACAAGACAAGGATGCCCACTCTTATTCAACATAGTACTGGAAGTTTTAGCCAGAGCAATTAGGCAAGAAAAAATAATAGAAGAGATCCAAATTGCAAAAGAAGAAGTAAAACTCACTACTTGTGGATGACATGAATCTATATATAGAAAACCCTAAAGAATCCATCAGAAAAATATTAGAAATAATCAACAAATACAGTAAAGTTGCATGGTACAAAATTGACATACAAAAATCAGTTGTGTTTCTATACACTAGTAATTAACTAGTAGAAAGAGAAGTCAAGAATACTATCCCATTTATAATCACAATAAAAAGAATAAAATACCTAGGAATAAATTTGACCAAGGAGGCGAAATGCCTATATACTGAAAACTATAACACGTTATTGAAAGAAATCAAACATGACATAAAGAAATGGAAAGATATTCCATGTTCATGAGTTGGAAGAATAAACATAGTTGGAATGTCCATATTACCTAAAGCAATCTACAGATTCAATGCAATCCCAATGAGAATCCCAATGACATTCTTCATGGAAATAGAACAAAGAATCCTAACATTTATATGGAACAACAAATGACCCTGAATAGTCAAAACAATCCTGAGAAAAAAGAGAAAAATTGGAGGTATCACAGTCCCTGACTTCAAAATATGCTACAAAGCTATAGTAATCAAAAGAACATGGTACTGGCAGAAAAACAGACACATAGATCAATGGAACAGAATCAAGAACCCAGAAATAAAACCACACATCTATGGACAGCTAATCTTTGACAAAGGAGCCAAGAATATAAAATGGAGAAAGGAAAGTCTCTTCAATAAATGGTGCTGGGAAAACTGGAGAGCCCTGTGCAAAAAAATGAAAGTAGACCATTCTGTTATACCATACACAAAAATTAACTCCAAATGGATTAAAGACTTTAATATAAGACCTGAAACCATAAAACTCTTGGAAGAAAATATAGGCAGTACACTCTTTGACTTGGGTCTTAGTGGTATCTTTTCAAATACCATGTCTACTCAGGCAAGGGAAACAAAAGAAAAAATAAACAAATGGGTCTACATCAGACTAAAAAGCTTCTGCACAGCAAAGGAAACCATCAACAAAATGAAAAGACAACCCACCAACTGGGAGAAAATATTTGCAAATCATCTATCTGACATGGGGTTAATTTCTAAAATATATAAAGAACTCATACAACTCACCACCAAAAATTGAACAACCTGATCAAAAAATAGAGGGGCCAGCCTGGTGGCGCAGTGGTTAAGTTCACACGTTCCCCTTTGGCACCCTGGGGTTCACTGGTTTGTTTCCCGAGTGTGGACCTATGCACTGCTTATCAAGCCATGCTGCAGCAGGCATCTCACATATAAAGGAGAGGAAGATGGGCACAGACATTAGTTCAAGGCCAATCTTCCTCAGCAAAAAGAGGAGGATTGGCAGCAGATGTTAGCTCAGGGCTAATCTTCCTAAAAAAAAAAAGGATATGAACTGACATTTTCCAAAGGAGATACAGAGGTGGCCAACAGGCACATGAAAAAACATTTAGCATCAGTAATTATTAGAGAAATACAAATCAAAACCACAATAAGATATCACCTCAGACCAGTCAGAATGGCTATGATTAACAAGACAAGAAATAACGAGTGTTGGAGAGGATGTGGAGAAAAGGGAACACATACACTGCTGATGGGAATGCAAACTGGTGCAGCCACTATGTAAAACAGTATTGAGATTTCTTTAAAAATTATAAATAGAAATACCATATGATCCAGCTATCCCACTACTGAACATTTATCCAAAAAACATGAAATCAGTAATTCAAAAAGATTTATGCATCCCTGTATTTACCACAGCATTTTTCACAATAGCCAAGATGTGGAAGCAACCTAAATACCTATCAACAGATGAATGGATAAAGAAGATGTGGTATGTATATACAATGGAATACTACTCGGCCATAAAAAAGATAAAATTGTGCCATTTCCAACAATATGGATGGACCTTGAGGGTATTATGCTAGGCAATATAAGTCAGAGAAAAACAAATTAACATATGATTTCACTCATATGTGGAAGGTAAACACATAGATAAGGAAAATAGATTAGTGGTTAACAGAGAAGGGGGTGAGGATCAGGCAAAAAGGATAAAGGGGCACATATCTATGGTGACAGATAAAAACTAGACTGTTGGTGGTGAACACAATGCAGTCTATACAGAAACTGAAATATAATAATGTACACCTTAAATTACACAGTTATAAGCCAATATGACCTTAATAAAATAATGATAAAAAAATTTCTATGTAATTTACCATAGTACCAGAGGAGAGAAAATTATATGATCACTTCAATAGATACAGATAAAGCTTTTGAAAAAATACAATAGTATTTGTGATTTAAAAGTAAGTAAAGCAAACTAGCAAGAGAGAAACTTCCTCAACATGATAAAAGGGCATTTATAAACCCTACTCTATATCATCATATATAAATGGTAAAAGACTGGATATTCTCCTATGTTTGGAATAAGAGAAGAATGTCTGCTTTCCCCATTCCTACTTAACATTGTGTTGTGGTCCGAATGTTTGTGTGCCTTCCAAATTCATATCTTGAAATCTATGTTATAGTATTATTAGGTGAGGCCTTTGGGAGGTGATTAGGGCATGAAGGTGGAGCACTCATGAGCTGGACTAGTGATCTTCTAAAAGAGATCCCACAGAGCTCCCTAACCCCTTCTCCCATGTGAGGATACTAGAACTCTGTGACCTGGAGAAGGGCCTTCACCCAACCATGCTGGAAGCCTGATTTCATACTTCCTGCCTCAAGAACTGTGAGAAATAAATTTGTTGTTTATAAGCAACTTTGTCTCTGGTATTTTGTTATAGCAGCCCAAATGGACTAAGACACATCGTCAGTGCGATAAGGTAAGAAAAAGAAGTAAAAGTCACATACGTTGGAAAGGAAGAAGTAAAGTAGTCTCTATTCATAAGAGACATGATTACGTTTGTAGAAAATCATAGGGAATCTACAAAAAAGCTTTAAAACTAATAGAGATAAACAAGAGTGCAAATTCCATACATAAAAACAAATTTGAAATTGAATTTTAAAAAACAATGCATACAATAACATAACAATGTTAAACTTAGAATTAAATCTAACAAAATATGTGCGAGACCTATATATTGAAAAAATATAAAACATCATTGAGCAATGTTAAAGAAGCCCTCAAATAAATGGAGATATAGCTCATGTTCACAGATCAGATGATTCAATATTCTCCCCAAAAATTAATCCATAGATTTAACACAATCCTGGTCAAAATCCAAGCAAGTTGGTTTTTTAAAAATTGACAGGCTCATTCTTAACTTTATATGGATGTACAAAGGATGTAGAAGAGATAAAACAATTTGGGGAAAGGGGAACAAAGTTGGAATATTTACATGACCTGATTTGAAGACTTTTTATGAGGCAACAGTAGTCAAGATAGTGTATTACTGTTATAAGGATATATACATAGGTCAGTAGAACAGAACAGAAAGTCCAGAAGTAGACAAAAACATGTATAGTCAGTTGATTCTTGACAAAGGGACCAAGGTAATTCAATAGGAAGTTGGTAGCCTTCTCAACAAATGTTTCTGGAGCAATTGGATATCTACCCATCTATCTACCTACCTACCCACTACCTACCTATCAAGTCTCAACCTTTTCCTCACACTATACCAAAAAAAAAAAAAAAAAAAAAAACCAACTTGAAATGGATTATATACCTTAATGCGAAAGGTGACACTAAAAATTTAGGGAAAAACATAGGAGAAAATCTTTGTGATCTTGGTTTTGACAAAGATTTCTTACAACATAGAAAGCATTGACCACAAAAGAAAAAAATAATTTTGACTTCACCAATATTTAAAGGTTCTGTTCTTTGAAAATACTTCAGAAAATGAAAAGGCAAGCTACAAACTGGAAGAAAATGTTCACAAGACATATCTGAGAAAGGATTTATATCTAGATTAATAAGAAGATAGCCCAATTTAGAAAGGGCAGAAGTTTCATAGACACTTCGCCAAAGAAGATATATGAATGGCCAAAAGGCATATGAAAAGATACTTAAGATCGTTAATCATCAAGGAAATGCACATTGAGACCACAATAAGATACTACTACATGCCCACTAAAATGGCAAAAATTTAAGACTGTCAATGCTAAGTGTTGGTGAGGATGTAGAGCCACTGGGACTCTCATATACTGCTGGTGGGAATATACAACCACTTTAGAAAACAGTTTTACAGTTTCTCATAAATCTAAACATATGTTTACCATATAACTCATTAATTCTGTTTCTCAGTTTTTACCCAAGAGATTTAAAAACATATGTCTATGAGGACTTTCTATGAACGGTCATTGCAGCATTGTTCCTGATGTTTAGAAACTACAAACAACTCAAATTTACATCCACAGGAGAATGGCAAAGTGTGGTATATCCATTCAATGGAGTATTTCTCAGCAATAAAAATGAAGTGAACTAGTGATATATGCACTGACATGTATAAAACTCTGAACCATGCTGAATGAAAGAAGTCGAGGCACAAAAGAGGAGTCTGTTAAATTTCTTTCCTACAGCTTCACATAATCTATAGTGATAGAAAGTACATCACCGTTTGCCAGAGTCAACAGTGGGATGGATGTAGGGTGTAGATTGACAAAAGGGGCACAGAGGATACTTTGGGGTGAAGATGTTCTCTATCCTGGTGGTGGCTACTCAGATGTATACATTTGCCAAAACTCTTTTACAGTGTATTTTAAATGTGTGCACTTTATTCTATATAAATTATTCCTCAGTAAAGTACGTGTTTTTAAAATTAGCAAACAATTTGTCAGTATGAATCATAAGTAAAAAATATCCTGACCAAGTATTGTTTATCCCAAGAATGTAAGGATGGTTCAATGTTTTAAAAATCTGTTAATAAAATCCTCAGCCTTAACAGAATATTAATTATTGGGGAAAGGTGTTTGACATCTATTCATGATTTTTTAAAAAGCCCAAACTTTGAAAACTAAAAGTAGAAGGGAACTTCCTTAATCTGATTAGGAGTATCTACTATAAACTTCTAGTAAATATCACACTTGATTGTGGAACTAGTTTTGAAGCATCCCAGTTAATGCCAGAAGTAAGGTCAAAATGCTTACATAAATCCTCCATTCAAAATTGTTCTCAAGGTCCTGGTAAATATAATAAGCAGAAGAAAAGAAGTTTGTGGCAGATAGTTTAGAAAGACTCACTCTACCCATTCTAATTCTTGTTTTGCTATATTAAATAGACTGAAAACTACAATATTTTTGATTTCCTGTCTGTAGGAATGCACCTAGCTTTCATCAGGCAAACACATTTGACAGCAGTGTATGGTAGCATTTGCACATGGGAAGACTAGATCTTTTGGCAAGCCACATGGTGGTGGCATCTGGTTATTCTGGTGCTTCTATGGCAAAGTTTCTGGTGTGTATTCATAAATATTGAGTGGCAGAATTTATTCTTTGCTATGTAATATCCAAGCTCAGTATCTCCTACTCCTATAGATTTGTGACCTAATTAATATCATTTTTAATAATCTGCTTTTTGCTTAAATTAGCTAAAATGCTACGTTATAAGCAGCTAAAAGTCTTGGCCAAGGAAAGGAATTGTGATTAAAAAGGAAAAAGTAAAATAAATTTCTCATTATTTGCAGATTATATGATTGAGTATAGACAAAAATCTGGGAAACATGCTATATACAAATAACTATAATACCAGGTTGAAAGGGTGTTATAAAAGTAGAGATAATATGCTGCTTATGTTCAAAAGGGAAAGATAATTTTTAGCTTCAAGAGTCCAGTCATGGTGGGAGGATGCTGAAGGGTGGTAGGCACATGGTTATGGTATATAATCCTTTTAAATGCTGATGAATTCAATTTGCTAATATTTTGATGAAGACGTTTGCATCAATATGCATAAAGTCTATTGGTCTGTAATTTTCTTTCCTTGTAGTGTCTGTCTCGCATTGGTATCAGGGTGATACTGGCCTCTTAAGAATGACTTAGGAAGTATTTTTTCTTCTTCAATTTTTTGGGAAGAATTTGAGAAGGATTAGTGTTAGTTCTTCTTTACTTGTTTTGTAGAATTCAACAGTGAAGCATCTGGTCCAGGGCTTTTCTTTGTTGGGAGGTTTTTTATTACATATATAATCCCAAACTAGTCATGTCTATTCAGATTTTTCATTTCTTTATTATTCAGCCTTGTAGATTGCGTGTTACTAGTAATTTGTCCCATTCATCTAGGTTATCCAGTAGTCGGTGTACTCTTGGTTACCCACTTGTTCATAGTGCTCTTATAACCCTCTGTAAAGTTGGTAGTCATGTCCCCCACTTTCATGTCTGATTTAGTAGTTTGAATCCTTTCTCTTTTTTTCTTAGTTATTCTAGCTAAAGATCTGTCAATTTTGTGAATCTTTTCAAGTGGGATTTGTTCCTGGAATGCAAGGATGGTAAAATATATGAAATATAATATACCACATTAATAAAATGGAGGAAAACCCACATGACAATTACAACTGATATAGGAAATGCACTTGACAAATTTCTAAATCCTTTCATGGTAAACCCTCCCCCCCCCCAACACACACACACACAACTTAAACTAGGAATAAAAGGAAGCTTTCTCAATGTGATAAAGGCCATCTATGAAAAAGCCACAGTTAACAATATACTCAATGATGAAACACTGAGCTTTTTCCCTAAGATGAGGACAAGGATGCTCACTTTCACCACTTCTGTTCACTATAGTATTGTAAATCCTAGCCAGGGCAATTAGGCAAGAAAAAGCAGTAAAAGGCATCCAAATTGGAAAGTTAGAAGTAAAATTACTTTTGTTCACAGATGATATGTAGAAAACCCTTACCTACTCTTATATGTAGAAAATAAGCATTCCATTAAAAAATCCCCATTAGAACCAATAAATGGCTTCAGCAAAGTTGGAGAATACAAAATCAATAGTTTTTTTTAAAGTTGCATTTCTATACAATTGACAATCTGGAAAGGAAAATTAATAGAAATTACATTGAATCAATAGATCACTTTGTGTGATATTATCATCTCAGCAATATTAAGTCTTCCAGGCCATGAATAAGGGATGTATTACCATTTATTTATGTCTTTCTTTCAGCAATGTTTTATAATTTTCAGTTTACAAGTCTCTCACCTCCTTGGATAAATTTATTGCTAAGTATTTTATTCTTTTAGATGCTATTGTAAAGAGAATTATTATTTTAAGTCCCAACAATATTTTTTGTGGAAATAGAAATACTCATGCTAAAATTTATACAGAATCTTAAGGGACCCCAAATATCCAGAATAATTTTTAAGAAGAACAGTTTTAGGACTCATACTTCCTAATTTCAAAGCTTACTACAAAGCTAAAGTAATCAAAACATTGTGATATTGGGTTAAGGATAAACATACTGACCAATGGACTAAAATAAAGAACCTACAATAACCCCCCACATATATGGTCAAATGATTTTGACAAGGGTGCTAAAACCACTCAACTCTTTTCAACAAATGGTGCTGGGAAAACTGAATATCTACATGCAAAAGAATGAAATTGATTTCTTACCTTACACTACATGTAAAAACTAATGTAAAATGAAGTAAAGACCTAAATGTAACAGGTAAAACTATAAAACTCTTGAGGAAAACATAGAGAAGTATCTTCATGACACTGGCAATGCTTTCTTGGATATGACATCAAGAGCACAGAAAACTAAAGAAAAAAGGTCAATTGGATTTCATCAAAATTTTAAACTTTTGCACAAAATTTAAAACTACCGAGAGAGTGAAAAGGCTTTCCATAGAATGGGAGAAAATATTTGTAAATCATTTATCTATAAGAGATTAATATCCAGAATATATAAAGAACTCTTAAAACTCAACAACAACCAAAAAAACCTGCAATTAAAAAATGGAAAAAGCAACTTCCCCAGGTGTATGGGATGCTGCCAAAGAGGCCCATTTTTCTCCTGCCTCATCCAGAGTACTGAGTCATGAGCCGCATCAGTGAGGGGCAGGAAGAGACTGTGAGAGTGACAGGATTCTCAGGCAGCATTAAAGAGATACAGATACTACTAACTGAGTCAGGGACTGCATCAAGAAGCCCAATCATGAGTCACTGGGGATGCCTCACGTGCAGATCCCCTCGATTGGCCCATGGACACATCCAGCATTCTGCATGTCTCACTAATCCACGCCCCAACCCTGTGGCTGGCTCCTTGTATGTGCTCCTGATGGTAGCTGGAGTGAGCTTTGGCAGATAGCTAGTGGACACACACAGAAAGCTGGCCTAAATCTGTGGGTCAGGGAGAGACCACAAACTTGAACTTTAAGTCTGCCTTAATAATTCAAAAGGGAGGCTGTCAGCACCTGGCCTGGTGCATTGCAGGATCTAGAGAAGGCATACAAGCTTAAGAATTTGACCAGGGGCCAGCCCAGTGGTGCAGCGGTTAAGTCTGCATGTTCCTCTTTGGCTGCCTGGGGTTCGCTAGTTCAGGTCCTGGGTGTGGACATGGCACCACTTGGCAAGCCATGCTGTAGTACACATCCCACATATAAAGTAGAGGAAGATGAGCATGGATGTTAGCTCAGGGCCAGGCTTCCTCAGAAAAAACGAGGAGGATTGACAGCAGTTAGCTCAGGGCTAATCTTCCAAAAAAAAAAAAAAAAAAAGAATTTGGCCAGAAGAAGGATCAAGAAGCATGGAGCAGATGTATGCATAGAAGATCTGAGAAAGCCTTAGAATCCCAAGCAGGGCTGATGGAAAGTATTTCTCTCCTGAAGGCAGTTAATAAAGACTGGAGGAGATGACTACTACTTTAAAGGTGAAGACAGCAACCCAAGTCTTTAAGGAACATGAAAAATCAAGGAAACATGACAACACTAAAGAATCCCAATAATCTTTCAGTAACCAAGCTCAAAGACATGGAGATCTGTAATTTACCCAATAAAGAATTCAAAAGAATTGTTTAAAGGAAGTTCAATGTGCTACCAGAAAACACAGAAAGACAATGCAATGAAATCAGGAAAAATGCATGAACAAAATGAGAAGCTTAACAAAGAGATAAAAATTATAAAAAAAGAACCAAACAGGAAATCTGGATCTGAAGAATACAATGAATAAAATGAAAAATGCAATAGAGAGTACCAACAGCAAAATGGATCGAGCAGAAGGAAAAATGTGTGAATTACAAGATAGGACCTTTGAAATTATCCAGTCAGAGGAGAAGAAAAAAGAATGAAAAAGAATAGAGAAAGCCAACTTGATCTATGGCACGACACCAAAAGGAACAGTTTGAAAATTATTGGAGTCCCAGAAAGAGAAGACAGAGAGAGGGAGGCAGAAAACTTATTTAAAGAAATATGGCTGAGGAGCCTGATTCCAAGATGGCGCCGTGAGTAGTCCTCTTTGTCTCTCGCCCTTCGAGTCTACAATTATTTGGACACTTATCGCTTGACAAAGGATATCCAGACAGCATCTCAGGACATCTGAGACACCCACGCGACTATACATCGGAAGGCGGACGGACTTTCCTCCGGGAGGATGTGGAAATAGGTGAAAACTCTCCGACCCCGACGGGCAGCCTAGTACCCGCAAGCGGCTTTCTTCCAACGGACGCCCCCAGAGGATCCACACACATCTAGGGCAGGAGCGAGAACACAACAGAGGAGCAACGGTGGAAACAGGTGACCAGAACCCTACTTAAACCCCCCGCAATTACTCCTAAACACAGAGGGAAACTTTGGAGTTGCACACCTGAGCCCGCGGGGAGAGTCTCTCCCCGCCATTGGCGGGGAGACCCGGCCTGGTGCTCGGGGCGCCCGGAGGGTCCCAGAGAGACGCCCGCCCCTGGGGACTAGGGATTGCCGGAGATCTCGGAGAGGACCGGGGCGGGGGAACTTTCAAAGGCGGGTCCGGCGACCCGGTGGGGAAGCGCCGGAGCTCCGCCAGGCAGCAGACAAAACTCTCTGTCTGCTGGTAGCAGAGGGGCCACGCTGAGCACTCAGGGCTCCCGGCAGAGGCCCGGAGAGAAGCCCAGAGGGCGGGGCGACCCCCAGCTGCCGTTGCCCGCCCCGTGGGACTAGGGATTGCCGGAGATCTCGGAGAGGACTGGGGCGGGGGAACTTCCAAAGGCGGGTCCGGCGACCCGGAGGGGAAGCGCCGGAGCTCCCCCAGGCAGCAGACAAAACTCTCTGTCTGCCGGTAGCAGAGGGGCCACGCCCAGCATTCAGGGCTCCCGGCAGAGGCTCGGACAGAAGCCCAGAGGGCGGGGCGTCCCCCAGCTGCCGTTGCCCGCCCCGTGGGACTAGGGATTGCCGGAGATCTCGGAGAGGACCGGGGCGGGGGAACTTCCAAAGGCGGGTCCGGCGACCCGGAGGGGAAGCGCCGGAGCTCCGCCAGGCAGCAGACAAAACTCTCTGTCTGCCGGTAGCAGAGGGGCCACGCTGAGCATTCAGAGCTCCCGGCAGAGGCCCGGAGAGAAGCCCAGAGGGCGGGGCGACCCCCAGCTGCCGTTGCCCACCCGGTGAGGCTAGGGATTGCCGGAGATCTCGGAGAGGACTGGGGCTGGAGAGAGTTCCAGAGACCCAGCTTAGTAGCCTAGGGGGAAACCCTACAGGCTCACAGAAGCCTTAGGGAAAGCCTCTGCACAGCATCAGTAGAAGGCACCCAGCCGCCAGACACAAGGCTGGAAGACCCCAGGGCAAAAGCAGCATAGCTAGGTGTACTAACCACAGACTGTAGAAGATGCCAATAGCTCTCCTGCGACCCATAGAGGACAAGTGAGATTTGGTGGGTGCCGACAGCAACCGAGCGACAAATAAAAGTGATCCCACCCCTGGCCACTGGAAAAGCCCATAACACCGTTGCAGACCCCAAGGAGAGAGCGCATCTAGGTGGGCAACAACAGTAGGCACCTGCAGCCTGAAGCCCCCCGTGACGGCCCCCACGGCAGAGGAGGGAATCCAAAGGGCCACTGTGGCTACGAAGAGGGGCCCAGGCCCAGTTAGCAACTACGGACAGGGTTCCTGGTTGGTGAAGTATAAACAGCTGCTCCCCCCACCGCAGCAGCTGAAACAAGTGAAAGGAGCAACTAAACTCTATCTCCATGCGGAGGCACAAATCAACATCATCAAGCAATATGAAAAAATACATTAAATCTCCAGAACAGAAAGAAAGTAACAAATACACAGAAATCAATCCCAAAGAAAATGAGATATATAACCTAAATGATGATGACTTCAAAACAGCCATCATTAAAATACTCACTGAGTTAAGAGAGAATTCTGACCGACAACTCAACGAGTTCAGGAGCTATGTCACAAAAGAGTTTGATACGATAAAGAAGAACCAAACAGAAATACTGGAAATGAAGAACACAATAGAGGAGATTAAGAAAAATCTAGATGCTCTGAACAGTAGGGCCGATAATATGGAGGAAAGAATTAGCAATTTGGAAGATGGCAATATAGAATTGTTGCAGGCAGAGGAGGAGAGAGAAGCAAGACTTAAAAGAAATGAAGAAACTCTCCGAGAATTATCAGACACAATTAGGAGATGCAACGTAAGGATTATAGGTATACCAGAGGGAGAAGAGAAGGAGAAAGGGGCAGAAAACCTATTCAAAGAAATAATGGCTGAGAACTTCCCAAATCTGGTGAGGGAGATGGATCTTCAGGTGACAGAAGCCAATAGATCTCCAAACTTTATCAATGCAAGAAGACCAACTCCACGGCATATAGTAGTGAAGCTAGCAAAAGTCAACGACAAGGAGAAAATATTAAGGACAGCCAGGCAAAAGAAACTAACCTACAAAGGAACCCCCATCAGGCTATCAGCAGATTTCTCAGCAGAAACTTTACAGGCTAGAAGAGAGTGGAATGATATATTCAAAAATCTGAAGGACAAAAACCTACAGCCGAGAATTCTCTACCCAGCGAAAATATCCTTCAAATACGATGGAGAAATAAAAACTTTCCCAGATAAACAAAAATTAAGGGAGTTCATTGCCACAAAACCTCCTCTTCAGGAAATCCTCAGGAAAACCCTCATTCCTGAAAAATCCAAAAAAGGAAAGAGGCTACAAAACCAAGAGCAGAGGAGATAAGTAGAAGGACAACAACAGAGAGTAGCAGCTCTACATCAGAACAGATTAAACCATGGGACGAGAAACAAAGGAAACTGAAGAAAACCGGAAAACAAGACACAAAATGGTAGTGGTAGGCCCCCACGTCTCAATAATCACTCTAAATGTAAACGGATTGAACTCCCCAATCAAAAGACACAGAGTGGCAGGATGGATCAAAGAACAAGATCCAACAATATGCTGCCTCCAGGAAACACACCTCAGCCCCAAAGACAAACACAGACTCAGAGTGAAGGGATGGAGAACAATACTCCAAGCTAATAATGAACAAAAGAAAGCAGGTGTCGCTATACTAATATCAGACAAGGTAGATTTCAAAGCAAAACAGATAAAGAAAGACAAAGAGGGACAGTATATAATGATAAAAGGGACTCTCCACCAAGAAGACATAACACTTATAAATATATACGCACCCAACACAGGAGCACCAAAATTTGTAAAGCAACTCTTAATAGAACTAAAAGAAGACATTAACAACAATACAATAATAGTAGGGGACCTCAACACACCATTAACACCAATGGACAGAACATCCAGACAGAAAATCAACAAGGAAATAATAGAATTAAATGAAAAATTAGACCAGATGGACTTAATAGATATATATAGAACACTTCATCCAAAAACAGCAGGTTACACATTCTTCTCAAGTGCACATGGAACATTCTCAAGGATTGACCATATTTTGGGAACCAAAGCAAACATCAATAAATACAAGAGAGTTGAAATAATATCAAGCATCTTTTCTGATCATAACGCTATTAAACTAGAAATCAACTACAAGAAAAAAGCAGAGAAAGGTGCAAAAATGTGGAGACTAAACAACACGCTTCTCAACAAACAATGGATCATTGAAGAAATTAAAGAAGAAATCAAATATTATCTGGAGACAAATGAAAATGAGAACACGACATACCAAATCATTTGGGATGCAGCAAAAGCAGTCCTAAGAGGGAAATTCATCGCAATACAGGCTCACCTCACTAAACAAGAAAAAGCTCACGTAAGCAACCTCAAACGACACCTAACAGAACTAGAAAAAGAAGAACAAACAAGGCCCAGAGTCAGTAGAAGGAGGGAAATAATAAAAATAAGAGCAGAAATAAACGATATTGAAACAAAAAAGACAATAGAAAGGATCAATGAAACAAAGAGTTGGTTCTTCGAAAGAATTAACAAAATTGACAAACCCCTAGCCAGACTCACCAAGAAAAGAAGAGAGAAATCGCAAATTAATAAAATCAGGAATGACAGAGGAGAAATCACAACAGATACCAATGAAATACAAGAGATCATAAGAGAATACTATGAAAAACTATATGCCAACAAATTGAACAACCTGGAAGAAATGGACAAATTCCTAGACTCCTACAATCTCCCCAAACTGAATCAGGAAGAAATGGAGAATCTGAATAGACCAATCACAAGTAAGGAAATAGAAACGGTAATCAAAAACCTCCCCAAAAACAAGAGTCCAGGACCAGACGGCTTCTCTGGAGAATTCTACCAAACATTCAAAGAAGACTTAATACCTATTCTCCTCAAACTGTTCCAGAAAATTGAGAAAGATGGAGAACTCCCTAACACATTCTATGAAGCCAACAGCACTCTGATCCCCAAACCTGACAAGGACAACACAAAGAAGGAGAACTACAGGCCGATATCACTGATGAACATAGATGCAAAAATCCTCAACAAAATTTTGGCAAACCGATTACAGCAATACATCAAAAAGATTATACACCATGATCAAGTGGGATTTATACCAGGGACACAGGGATGGTTCAACATCCGCAAGTCAATCAACGTGATACACTACATTAACAAAATGAAAACCAAAAACCACATGATCATCTCAATAGATGCAGAGAAAGCATTCGACAAGATCCAACACCCATTTATGATAAAAACCCTCAGTAAAATGGGTATAGAAGGAAAGTACCTCAACATAATAAAGGCCATATATGATAGACCCACAGCCAACATCATACTCAATGGACAAAAGCTGAAAGCCATCCCTCTGAGGACAGGAACAAGACAAGGGTGCCCACTTTCACCACTCCTATTCAACATAGTTCTGGAGGTGCTGGCCAGAGCAATTCGGCAGGAAAAAGAAATAAAAGGAATCCAAATAGGTAACGAAGAAGTAAAACTCTCGTTGTTTGCAGACGACATGATCTTATACATAGAAAACCCCAAAGAATCCACAGAAAAACTATTAGAAATAATCAACAACTACAGCAAAGTAGCAGGGTATAAAATTAACGTGCATAAATCAGTAGCATTTCTATACACTAACAATAAACTAACAGAAAAAGAACTCAAGAACTCTATCCCATTCACAATCGCAACGAAAAGAATAAAATACCTTGGGATAAACTTAACCAAGGAAGTGAAGGATCTATACAATGAAAACTACAAGACTTTCTTGAAAGAAATAGGCGATGACATAAAGAGATGGAAAGACATCCCTTGCACATGGATTGGAAGAATAAACATAGTTAAAATGTCCATACTACCTAAAGCAATATACAGATTCAATGCTATCCCAATCAGAATCCCAAGAACATTTTTCACAGAAATTGAACAAACAATCCTAAAATTCATATGGGGCAACAAAAGACCGCGAATTGCTAAAGCAATCCTGAGCAAGAAAAACAAAGCTGGCGGAATCACAATCCCCGATTTCAAAACATACTACAAAGCTACAGTGATCAAAACAGCATGGTACTGGTACAAAAACAGGTCCACAGATCAATGGAACAGAATTGAAAGCCCAGAGATAAAACCACACATCTATGGACAGCTAATCTTCGACAAAGGAGCAGAGGGCCTACAATGGAGAAAAGAAAGTCTCTTCAACAAATGGTGCTGGGAAAACTGGACAGCCACATGCAAAAGATTGAAAATTGACCATTCTTTTTCACCACACACCAAAATAAACTCAAAATGGATCAAAGACCTAAAGATTAGGCCTGAGACAATAAGTCTTTTGGAAGAGAATATAGGCAGTACACTCTTTGACATCAGTTTCAAAAGAATCTTTTCGGACACTGCAACTCCTCAGTTGAGGGAAACAATAGAAAGAATAAACAAATGGGACTTCATCAGACTAAAGAGCTTCTTCAAGGCAAGGGAAAACAGGATTGAAACAAAAAAACAGCTCACTAATTGGGAAAAAATATTTACAAGCCACTTATCCGACAAAGGGTTAATCTCCATAATATACAAAGAACTCACACTGCTTAACAACAAAAAAACAAACAACCCGATCAAAAAATGGGCAGAGGACATGAACAGACATTTCTCAAAAGAAGATATGAATATGGCCAACAGACACATGAAAAGATGTTCATCATCGCTAATCATCAGGGAAATGCAAATCAAAACTACACTAAGATATCACCTTACCCCCGTTAGATTGGCAAAAACATCCAAAACCAAGAACGACAAATGTTGGAGAGGTTGTGGAGAAAGAGGAACCCTCATACACTGTTGGTGGGAATGCAAACTGGTACAGCCACTATGGAAAACAGTATGGAGATTTCTCAAAAAGTTAAAAATAGAAATACCCTATGACCCAGCCATCCCATTACTGGGTATCTATCCTAAGAACCTGATATCAGATATCTCAAGAGTCCGTTGCACCCCTATGTTCATCGCAGCATTATTTACAATAGCCAAGACGTGGAACCAGCCTACATGCCCAGAAACTAATGATTGGATAAAGAAGATGTGGTATATATACACAATGGAATACTACTCAGCCATAAAAAAAGACGAAATTGGCCCATTCACAACAATGTGGATGGACCTCGAGGGTATTATGTTAAGCGAAATAAGTCAGTCAGAGAAAGACGAACTCTACATGACTCCACTCATAGGTGGAAATTAGTATATTGAGAAGGAGATCTGATTGGTGGTTACCAGGGAAAAGGGGGGGTGGGGGGAGGGTACGGAGGGGGAAGTGGTGTACCCACAACATGACTAACAAAAATGTACAACTGAAATCTCACAAGGTTGTAATCTATCATAACATTAATAAAAAAAAAAAAAAAAAAAAAAAAAGAAATATGGCTGAGAACTTCCCAAGCCTGGGGAGAGATTTGGATATCCAAATTCTTGAAGCTCATAGATCACCAAACAAACTCAACTTACCTTGAAGAGATCTTCATCCTTAAATGACATATTAAACCAGATGAACTTAACAGACATAAACAGAACATTCCAGAGAGTGACATCAGCATCATGGTGTGGTGAGCTCTCCCTATAAACTCTCCCCTCAAAGATACAATGAAAAGAATATTCATTTTCCAACAGAGGACATCCACATAACACAAAAGATATCTGAGAGACCCACACAACCATATGTCAGAAGGTGGAGGTGCTGGAGCCCCCCATCCTGAGGATGTGGAATGAGGTAAGAGAATGCTTCTCTTCCTCCCTGAAGGACAGCGACCCAGGGAGTGTGCACAGCCTCTGGGAGAAGAGTGGGGAAGGAGCAGTGGCCCTCCATGGGAACACCATAGATCTCCGAGGTCCCTCACAGCCCAGGGAAACTCCTACACAGAGGTGACTAGTTATTGTGACTGTGTCTTCATGAAGCCAACACCCCAGGAGAGCAGATAGCAAGGGGAGAGCAAGAAGCTCCTGAGATTGGGCAGGAGGAAGAAAGCATCCCTCCCTGCTCCCAGTGCCTCAGCCCAGCACCTGGGAGCTGTCCCCACAGATTGTAGCAGGCTCAGAATACGCAGCTCTTGACTCCCACCCAGTAGAAACAGGTGGAAGCAGTGATCAAATACTACCACAATGTGAAAGCACAAATCCACACTGTATAGCAGTATGAAAAAACATATTAAACCTCCAGACCAGAAGGAAAATGGCAAGTACCCAAAAATCAATCCGGAAGACACAGAAATCTATACCTAAGTGACAGAGAATTCAAAATAGCTATCATTTAAAAACTCAACGAGTTAAAAGAGAATGCAGATAGACAATTCTATGAGTTCAGGAGCTACTTCACAAAAGAGATTTAAACTATAAAGAAGAACCAATAAGAAATACTGGAGATGAAAAATACAATGGATGAGATAAAGCAGAATATAGATTCCCTGAACAATGGAGCTGATATCATGAGGGATGAATCAGCAACACTGAGGACAGAAATATAGAAATGCTTCAGATGGAGGAGGAGAGAGAACTAAGACTAAAAAGAAATGAAGAAAATCTCCAAGAAATATCCAACTCAATTAGGAAATGCAACATAAGGATTACAGATATTCCAGAGGGAGAAGAGAAGGAGAATGGAGCAGAAAGCTTGCTCAAAGAAATAATAGTGGAGAACTTACCAAACATGAGGAGGGAGCTGGAAATCCTTGTGAAAGAAGTCATCAGATCTCCTAACTATGTCAATGTAAAAAGACCTACTGCCAGGTATATGGTAGTGAAGCTGGCAAAAGTTAATGACAAAGAAAAATTACTAAGGGCAGCAAGGCAGAAGAAAATGACTTACAAGGGAACGCATATCAGGCTTTCAGCGGATTTATCAGCAGAAACTACAGGCTAGGAGAGAGTCGAATGATATATTCAAATCTTTGAAAGGCAAAAATTTTCAGCCAAGAATAGTCTATCTAGTGAAAATATCCTTCAGATATGATGGAGAAATAAAAACTTTCCCAGATAAACAAAAGCTAAGGGAATTCATTACTACAAGACGCCCCCGACAAGAAATCCTCAAGATGGCCCTCATACCTGAAAAAAAAAGAAGAAAAGGCTTACAAAGCCCTGAGTAAGGAGATAAATAGGTAGACAAAACCAGAACACTCAATCCAAAAGCAACAGAATACACATTTTTCTTAAGTGCACATGAAACATCCTCCAGGATACATCATTAGGCCTCATAAAAAGTCTTAATAAACTTAAGGTAATTGAAATCATATCAAGCATCTTTTCTGACCTCAATGTATTAAATTAGAAATCAATTATAAGAAGAAAACCGAAAAATTCACAAATATGTGGAGATTAAACAACATGCTACTGAACAACAAATGGGTCAAAAAAGAAACCAAAAGAAAAATCAAAAAACACCTTGAGACAAATGAAAATGGAAATACAACATACCAAAACTTATGGGATGCAGCAAAAGCAGTTCTAAGAGGAAAATTCACTGCGATAAATGCCCACATCAAGAAACAAGAAAGATCTCAAATAAAAAACAACTTTATACCTCAAGGAACTAGAAAAAGAAAAGCAAACAAAGCCCAAAGTTAGTAAAAGGAAGGAAATAAAGATCATAGTAGAAATAAATGAAATGGATCGGACTCCATGCCTTCTCAGAGAAGGGAAACAATAGAAAGAATAAACAAATGGGACTTCATCAGATTAAAGAGCTTCTTCAAGGCAAATGAAAACAGGATTGAAACAAAAAAACAACCCACTAACTGGGAAAAAATATTTGCAAGTCATATATCTGACAAAGGCTTAATATCCTTAATATATAAAGAACTCTCGCAACTCAATCACAAAACATCAAACAACCCAATCAAAAAATGGGCTGGAGACATGAACAGACATTTTCTCCAAAGAAGATATACTGATGGCCAATAGGCACATGAAAAGATGCTCATCATCGCTGATCATCAGGGAAATGCAAATCAAAACTACGCTAAGATATCACCTTACACCCGTTAGAATGACAAAAATATCTAAAACTAATAGCAACAAATGTTGGAGAGGTTGCGGAGAAAATGGAACCCTCATACACTGCTAGTGGGAATGCAAACTGGTGCAGCCACTATGGAAAACAGTATGCAGATTCCTCAAAAAACTAAAAATAGAACTACCATACGATCCAGCCATCCCACTACTGGGTATTTATCCAAAGAGCCTGAAGTCAGCAATCCCAAAAGTCCTGTGCACCCCAATGTTTATTGCAGCACTGTTTACAATAGCCAAGACATGGAAGCAACCTAAGTGCCCATCAACAGACGAATGGATAAAGAAGATGTGGTACATATATACAATCGAATACTACTCAGCTGCAAAACAGAACAAAATCATTCCATTTGCAATAACATGGATGGACCTTGAGAGAATTATGTTAAGTGAAATAAGCCAGCAAGAGAAAGATAATCTGTGTATGATTCCACTCATATGAGGAATTTAAAACTATGGACCAAGAACAGTTTAGTGGATACCAGGGGAAAGGTGGGGTGGGGGGGTGGGCACAAAGGGTGAAGTGGTGCACCTACAACATGACTGACAAACATTAATGTACAATTGAAGTTTCACAAGATTGTAACCTATCAATAACTCAATTAAAAAAAAAGAAATAAATGAAATGGAGACTAAAGACTAAAGACTATAGAAAAGATGAGTGAAATTAAGAGATGGTTTTTTGAAAGGATAAACAAAATTGACAAACACTTAGCTAGACTCACCGAGAAAAAAAGAAAGAGGATTCAAACAAATAAAATCAGAAATGAAAGGAGCTATTACAACTGATACCATAGAAATACAAAAGATCATAAGAAATTACTATGAACAGTCATGCCAAAAAATTGAACAACCTAAAAGAAAAGGATAAATTCTTAAAACAAACAATTTACCAAAACTGAATCATGAAGAAATAGAAAATCTGAACAAACTAGTTAATAGTAAGGAGATTGCATCAGTAATCAAGAATCTCCCAACAAACAAAAGTCCAGGACCAGAGAGCTTCACTGGTGAAATGTACCATACATTTAAAGAAAAATTAATACCAATACTTCTCAAACTCTTCCAAAAAATAGAAGAGGAGGGTATACTTCAGAACTCATCTTACGAAGCCAGCATTACCCTGATGTCAAAACCAGACAGGGACACTACAAGAAAACCACAGTACTGGCCAATATCCCCAATGAATATAGACGCAGAAATCCTCAACAAAATATTAGCAAACTGAATTCAACAATAGACAGAAAGGATTATACACCATGATCAAGTGGGATTTATTCCAGAGATGCAAGGATGGTTTGACATCTGCAAGTCAATCAGTGTGATACACCACATTAACAAAACGAAAGATAAATATATGATCATTCTCAATAGATACAGAAGAACGTCTGACAAAATTTGACATCCTTTTGTGATAAAACTCTCAACAAAATGGATGTAGAGAGAACGTACCTTGACATAATAAAGGCCATATATGACAAGCTAACAGCTAACTTTGTATTCAATGGAGAAAAACTGAAAGCTTTTCCTCTATGATCAGGAACAAGACAAAGATGCTCACTCTCACCACTTTTATTTGACAGAGTCTTGGAAGTCCTACCCAGAGCAATTACGTAAGAAAATAAAATAAAAGATATCCAAATCAGAAATAAAGAAGTAAAACTGTCACTGTTTGCAGATGACATGATATTATATATAGAAACCCTAAAGATTCCGCCAAAAACCTCTTAGAACTAATAAACAAAGTCAGTTTAGTTTTGGGATATAAAATCAACATTAAAAAATCTGTTGCATTTCTATACACTAATAATAAACTATCAAATAAAGAAATTAAGAAAACAATCCCATTTACAGCTGCATCAAAAAGAATAAAATACCTAGGAGTAAATTTAACCAAGAAAGTGAGAGACCTATACACCGAAATCTATAAGACATTGATGAAAGAATTGAAGATGACATAAATATATGGAAATATATTCTGTGCTCACGGATTGGAAAAATTAACATTTTTATAATACCCATACAACCCAAAGAAATCTACAGATTCAATGCAATCCCTATAAAAATTCCAATGGCATTTTTCACAAATATAGAACAAACAATCCTAAATTTGTATAGAAACATACACACACACAAGTGGAATAGCCAAAGCAATCTTGAGAACAAAGCTGGAGGCACAACACTTCCTGATTTCAAACTATATTACAGAGCTTTATTATTAAAAACAGTATGGACTGGCATAAAAACAGACACATAGATCAGTGGAACGGAATAGAGAGCCCAGAAATAAACCTATACATATATGGTCAATTGATTTATGACAAAGGAGCCAAGAATGTGCAATGGTAAAAGGACAGTCTCTTTTACAGTGTTGGGAAAATTGGACCCTATATTATACCATACACAAAAATTAACTCAAAATGGATTAAAGACTTGAACAAAAGACCTAAAATTATAAAATTCCTAGAAAAAAAAATAGGCAGTAAGCTCCTTGACATTGATCTTGGTGATGTTTTTTTTGGATTTGACACCAAAAGCAAAAATAAACAAGTGGGACTACATCAAACTGAAAAGCTTCTGTACAGAAGAAAATGGGAGCAAATATTTGCAAATTATTTATCTGTAAGAGATTAATATCCAGAATATTTAAAGAACTTATACAACTCAATAGCAAAACAAACAATCTGATGAAAATATGGGAAGAGGATCAAATAGGCACTTCTCCAAAGAAGACATACAGATGGCCAACGGGTACATGAAAAGGTGCCCAGCATAACTAATCACCAGGGAAATGCAAATCAAAACCACAATAAGATATCAGTTCATATCTGTTGGAATGGCTATTAACAAAAAGACAAGAAATTACAAGTGTTGACAAGGATGTGAAGAAAAGGAAACCCTTGTGAATTTGCTGGTGGGAATGTAAACTGGTGCAGCCATCATGAAAAACAGTATGGAAGTTCCTCAAAATATTAAAAATAGAACTACCATATGATCCAGCAATCCCTCTTCTGGGTATATATCCAAAGGAAATGTAATCAGGATCTTGAAGAGTTATCTGTACTCCCATGTTCATTGCAGCATTATTCACAATAGCCAATACATGGAAACAACCTGAGTGTCTATTTACAGGTGAATGGGTAAAGAGAATGTGATATATTTTACATATACATATACATATACATATATTTTACATGTATACGCACACACACACACATATACATACCCACACACAATGGAATATTTGTGACACCATGGATGGACCTTGAGAGTATTATGTTAAGTGAAATAAGTCAGACAGAGAAGACAAATACTGTATGATATCACTTATATGTGCAATCTAAAAAAGCTGAACTCATAGAAACAGAGTAGAAAAGTGGTTGCCAGGGGTTGGGGGTTGCAGAAATTGGGGGAGCTATCAGTAAAAGGGCACAAACTTTCAGTTATAAGATGAATAAGTTCTGGGGATGTAATGTACAACATGGTGACTATAGTTAACAACATTGTATTATGTACCTGAAGGTTGCTAAGAAAATTGATGTTAAATGTTCTCACCACAAAGAAGAAAAGGTAATTACGTGAAGTGATGGAGGTGTTAACTAACCCTACTGTGGCAGTAGTTTCACAACATATAAGTGTATCAAATCAACACAATGTACACCTTGAATTTATACAATGTTATATGTCAATTATATCTCAGTAAAGCTGAGTAAAAAAAACTAGGGAAAGAGGGATTTGAATAGACATTTCTCCAAAGATGACCTACAAATGACTAATAAGCACATGAAAAGATGCTCGATATCACTAATCACTACAGAATGCAAATCATAACCACAGTGAGATACTACCTCACTCTCAGGAGGATGGCTATTGTCAGAAAAATGGAAAATTAATGCTGGTGAGGATGTGGAGAAATTGGAACCCTTGTGCATTGCTGGGGGGAATGTAAATGGTGCAGCCCCTGTGAAAAACAGTATGATGCTTCCTCAAAAAGTTAAATATAGAATTACTATATGATCTAGCAAATCCAATTCTAGTATATACATGAAAGAATTGAAAGCAGGACTCAAACAAATGCACGTCTGTATTCATAGCAGCATTATTCACAATAATGAAGTATTAATGCATGCTACAGCGTGGATGAAGCTTGAAAATGTTATGCTAAGTGAAACAAGTCAGAAACAAAAGAACAAATATTGTATGATTCCACTTCTATGAGGTATGTAGAATAGGTAAATTCATAAGGACAGAAAGTATAATAATGGTTGCCAGAGGCTGGGGAAAGAGGGGACTGGGGAATTATTATTTAAGGTGTATAAAGTTTCAATTTGGGATGATGAAAAGTTCTGGAGATGGATAGTGATGATTGTTGAACAACACTGTGAATGTACTTACTGTACTTAATGTCACTGCATTGTACATTTTAAAATGGTAAATATTATGCTATGCATATTTTACCACAGTAAAAAAATTTTAAGGTATCAAGAAATAAGGAAAAAAGTACTATTAATAGTTCCAGTAACAGTTTCATCAGCAGAAATATCCTTATCAAAATTAAAAATTATCAAATATTATTTGCAATCTTGCATTTGCCAAGAGCAACTGACATTGTGTTCAATTATATGAATTGAAAATGAAGTTAATAAAAGTATAAATTTTGATGACCTAAAAAATGAATCTGCAGAAGTCAGAAAAATCTTATAATCAATCAAGATATCACATATTAAGAAAATATTACATATTATATAAAACTTGACACCAAAAATAGTTTTGCAGTTTATAAACTTATATTGTTACTCAGTTATAACTATTACCCCCATTATATTTTACAAGTAATACAGCATTTTTAAAGGAAAAGCTTTATATTTTAGTTCCTTTAACAGCACTCTTTTCCTGCCTTTTGAAAAGGAGCTCTGCATTTTCATTTTGACTGGGCCCCACAAGTTATGTAGCTAGCCCTGGTCCCACATTTACCATTGATAGTCTGTCGATCTTTGACTGAGTCATTTAATCTTTGTATCTCAGTTTTCTCACCTCTCAAATAAGAATGATATTTACCCTGCTTCGTAGAGTTGACGTAAAAAAAAATACACACACACAGTGGTTTGAAAAAGTATAGGTGCTTTAAAATATTGGTGGCGTTGTTCATATGAAATATTTTTTAACTACTACCCTTCCTAGAGTCTTTTGTTCAGTTATAATTTTATTATATTATATTATTATTTTATATTATTATATTATTTTATATTATTATTAATTCATCACCACACAAGTGTGCCTAATCACCCCTTTTGCCCTCCCCCCTCCCCGCTTCCCCTCTGGTAACCACCAATCCAATCTCTGTTGCTGTGTTTGTCATTGTTTTTACCTTCTACTTATGAGTGAGATCATATGGTATTTGACTTTCTCCCTGTGACACATTTCACTTAGCATAATACCCTCAAGCTCCATCCATGTTGTCACAAATGGCCAGATTTCATCATTTCTTATGGCTGAGTAGTATTCCATTGTATATATATATATATGTATACCACATCTTCTTTATCCATTCGTCCCTTGATGGGCACCTAGGTTGCTTCCAAGTCTTGGCTATTGTGAATAAGGCTGCAGTGAACATAGGGGTGCATGTATCTTTTTGCATTAGTGTTTTCAAGTTCTTTGGATAAATACCCAGCAGTGGAATAGCTGGATCATATGGTAGATCTATTCTTAATTTTCTGAGAAAACTCCATATTGTTTTCCATAATGGCTGCACCAGTTTGCATTCCCACCAGCAGTGTCTGAGGGTTCCCTTCTCTCTACATCCTCTCCAATGCTTAATTTTTGTCTGTTAATTATAGCCATTCTGATACCAGCGCTGATATCAGTTCCCCTACATTAAACTCAACATATATAGGGTTAAAATCAAAATGCTCATCTCCTTTCCCTGCTTACTCCCTGGCTTCCTGGCACCAGAATCCACCATCCACCACAGAGGAAGACAACCAAGGATATCTACCTGCAGATTCCCTTATCTTACCATCGTCCCGTCTACAAGCAAACTCACCAGCCCAAATACAGGCTGCTAGGAAAACTCCACTTAGCAAGGCCACAGGCTCCCCCTCCCTACAAGCAGCTGCATTCCTTGCAACCTTTAAAACTCCTGACCTCCCATCTCTTGGGGTGATAGATAAATTTGAGGGCTCACTCTAGTCTCTTGGCTGATGTCACTTGAAATAAAAACCCTTTCCTTGCCATAAGCCTGGTGTTCCAGTTTTTATTTGGGCACGCTTGTGTGGCGAGTAAAGAACCTATGATTGTAGCTGGTAAGAATTCTGACGGGTGTGAGGTGATATCTCATTGTAGTTTGTTTTTCTAAGTTTTTTATTGAGTTAATGATAGGTTACAGTCTTGTGAAATTTCAGTTGTACATTATTGTCTGTCAGTCGTGTTGTAGGCGCACCCCTTCACCCTTTGTGCCCACCCCTCACCCCACCTTTCCCCTGGTAGCCACTAATCTGTTCTCTTTGTCTACATTTTTAAATTCCTCATATGAGTGGAGTCATACAGAGATTATCCTTCTCTATCTGGCTTATTTCACTTAACATAATTCCCTCAAGGTCCATCCATGTTGTTGCAAATGGGATGATTTTATTCTTTTCTATGGCTGAGTAGTATTCCGTTGTATATACATACCACATCTTTATCCATTCATCTGTTGATGGGCACTTAGGTTGCTTCCACATCTTGGTTATTGTAAATAATGCTGCAATGAACATTGGGGTGCATGGGACTTTTCAAATTGCTGTCTTCAAGCTCTTTGGATAGATACCCAGTAGTGGGATAGCTGGATGGTAGTTCTATTTTTAATTTTTTGAGGAATCTCCATACTGTTTTCCATAGTGGCTGCACCAGTTTGCATTCCCACCAGCAGTGTATGAGGGTTCCTTTTTCCCCACAACCTCTCCAACATTTGTTACTATTTGTTTTAGATATTTTTGACATTCTAATGGGTGTAAGGTGATATCTCATTGTAGTTTTGATTAGCATTTCCCTAATAATTAGTGATGTTGAACATCTCTTCATGTGCCTATTGGCCATCTGTATATCTTCTCTGGGAAAATGTCTGTTCATGTCCTCTGGCCATTTTTTGATCAAGTTGGGTTTCTTTTTGAATTGTTAGAGTCTGGGTCTTTAGACAAATACATTTCTTATCTAAAATGAAGAAATTTAATTCATTATTTTCTATGGGGCTTTCAAAGTTATCGTTTTTATAGACTAGTGATTTAATGGATGGAACTTATTTCCTCATGTGACTTAAAGCAAAGTATAAACTAAAAGTGATGCCAAAACACTAGACTTCAGCCAATAGTCTTAAAGCCTAAAATTTCAAGTAGTGTTTCTGATAAACCCTCTGACTTTTGAGCCACTCAATGCAAAAATACTGAGTTCCCCAGTACCATCTCTGGGCAATCTGTAGCTATCAGACACTGTTGAGTATAAATGAAAACATTGCCATAAATAAAGAGGCAAAAATGTCCCAGCACAAGGATGGTTACAATTAGGAGCTGGGTCAGATTACAGGACTGAGTCTGAGAGCCAGATAGGGACCAAGCAGAAGCTGGGGTTCCATATCTGAATGCCCACTCCATGCACACTTCAAGCACACTCTCTCTGTCAATGTCCTGACCATTGGTGACATTCTTAACCCACCCACACTGGGGTTTTCCTGAGCCTTTTATATATTCTCCTGAATCTCCCTAGAGACTGTGGGTAGGTGACTGGCTTAGGGTTGGGGCTGGCACCCTGGGACAAGCTCTTCTGTCAAGAGGCTGGCCCTGAAGGACCAAACTAACTGATCAATAGGTTAACAAGCTGGTTGGGGGTAGAATTCCAATTGTTCCACTGCTCATGCCTTCTCAAAGTTGGCCAACATCTCCCTCCTCCAGGCTGTGGGATCCACTTTGAAGTGTTCTCTCTCACTGGCCATCCCTCAGACAGGCCCTCCCACTGCCTAACCTTTGCCCTTTCTTATTAGCCTGATCTCATCCCAGCCTCCATAGCTATGTTTAAAGTCCACCTCCGGGGAACACACAGATTGAATGTTCCAGATAATTCCTTTTCCAGTCCTGCCTGACATTTGGCTGGAAGGCTGTGTATCTGGACTTCCTGGGACACTGGCTGAGGTTTGAGGAAAGACCTCAGTACTACCTGACTACAGGATGAAGCTGGCCACTGGCTTCTTGATTTTGTGGCTCAGTCTGGGGGATGGCCTGGCTCAGAGTGACACCAGCCCTGATGCAGAGGAGTCCTATTCAGACTGGGGCCTACGGCACATCCGGGGCAGCTTTGAATCTGTCAACAGCTACTTTGATTCCTTTCTGGAGCTGCTGGGAGGGAAAAATGGAGTCTGTCAGTACAGGTGCCGATATGGTGAGTACAGTGTTTCTCTTCTCGTAAAAACTATTACTGGTGGACTTGTGAACAGCCGGAGCAAGGTCACAATCTGTCATGCGCTTTTTCCTGTCGTTCATCTCTTACGTAGGGTTGCCGGATCCAGCAAATAAAAATATAAAGACACCCAGTGAAATCTGAGTTTCAAATAAAAAACAAATAACTTGTTAATATATTTGAAAAATTGGGGACACACTTATACTGACAAATTATTTGTTGTCCATCTGCAATACAAATTTCACTGAGCTTCCTGTATCGTATCTGGCAAACCTATTATAAAGAGCTTTTCAAGACTTGTTCCCTGGGGCCACTTTAATGAGTTTGTTGTGAGGCTGGTACCTAGGAAAAGGCAGCATGGGTGGGCGGAAAGAACATGAAAGGTCTTTGTGAGGAGTTCTTAGGGATGAAAGCTGAAGCAGAACATTCAGAGAAAATTCCACCAGCAGGTGAAACAGCTTCCTCAGTCACTGTGCTAAGCTTTAAAATGGATTCTCCTTCCCCTCTAATGCAGTTCACACCTTCCTTCAGCTCTGCCAGTCTCTGATGGGCATCAATTTGCCTGACTCTCCCAAGAGAGCTGTCCCTGCTGCCGCTGCCGTAATGAGAAATGGCAGGCTTTCAGTGGATGGGAAGGGATTGCTGCCCACTGACTCTGCCCACTAGGAATCATACCCTGAGCAGACCTGGGACTGTTCCTCAGGCCTGGTACCAGATGTAGAGTTGTGAACGGGTAGGAGCACCATCTTGCCTGGGTCGTAAAGAGGGTAGCTGGGTGCCAGGGTGCACGTCTGGCTGCCAAACGGGAGCCCTGGGGCCAGTTCTTCCTTCACTCTGCACTGGAAGTCAATGTAGTGGGAGCAGAATGCAGAGCCCTGGACCTTGCAGCTGGAGGCAGGGGGTAACTTCAAACACGAATGAAAATGTTTTTGAAAGCATACACAGTCTCATATAGCATTAATTTTATGGTTTAGTTTATCAAATATTTCATCATGGGATTAGAGATGAAAATGGTGAGTCAGTTCAGCCTAGTGGGAAAACACTGGAGAAATATTTTCTCCACTCAACAGGTAAAACTCAGCTTCAGAAAGACCCAACAAAGCTACATACTTGCTAGACTCACCCAATCAGTCTCTCTCACTCCTTTTTTACCATCCAGCAGAGGAAATCGCTTCCTTCTAAGTAGAGAGTGACTAGGAGACAATGGTTAACCGTTCCTCCAGAACCAAAAGTTTTGCCACATAGAAGTTTCGACCACATAGGAATATGGTGAAAAATGAAGCTGCATCTTCTCTGTGAAGATTCCAGAGGGTAAAAAGCCTGCTCTCTGCTCAGACCCACTGGGACCCTTAGCCTTGTCTTTGTTGGAGATGCCTTGTTCCTGGACTGTTCTCACCTAATTTGCATGGAGGGGGCAGAAAATGGGTTAACTCACTTCAGATATTTGATCAACACAGGTGCTGTTTTCCTTCCTAAAGGCAACACAAGACTGAAGTCTGTGGTTTAGGGTAACAGCAGGAAGTTTTTAGGAAAATAAGAATCAAACCCTCTTCTTCCTTCTCTAGCATAACGACATTAAAAGATCTCAGCAGATTTTGGTTGCAAGCCTCTACTTGGGCAGGGTCGATGTCAGCAGCCACTGGTGGGGGATGGGAATAGTCAACAGAGAGATTGCAGGAAAGCAAATAACTCCACTTGCTCTGCAAAACAGAACCTGTTCAAGGAAGGGCCTGAAAAACACTTAGGAAATAGGGGGTTAAGCTTGTTACCTTTGGAACCCAGCCAAGCCACGAACCTGGAGGCTGTGCCCAAACGGTAGAAATATCTTCTCAAGTTGATTGTGAATCAAGCAGTCTTTTGAACAGATAACATCTAATAATTAACTGGGTCTGTTCTTTTTCAGTTTGCTTTGTGATACATTTCTCGTACACAGTGCTTCTCTTCTCACTTTAAAGCAGTGGTTCTCAAACTCACTTGTCCTTTGAATCCCCTGGAGAGCTTATTTAAACACTGCTAGTCTCCCACTCCTCTTAGTCTGATTCTGTAGGTCTGGGGTAGAGCAGAGAATTTCATTTCTAAGAATTCACACATGATCCTGATGCTGCTGGTCCTGGGACCACACTTTGAGAAAAAACTGCTTTGAAGGCTACCATCTTTTGCCAGAAGGAACAATTTAGCAACAGTTAGTTTACAAGAAAAAAATTTGATAGAATTTACCACTACTTAAAACAGTGGTCTTCAACCTTGGCCCTGCGCTTAGAATCTCCTGGGGGTCTTTAAAAACCCCTGTCCCCCAAATCAATTAAATCAGAATCTCATGGGTTGGACATAGGATTTTTATCATTTCCCAGGTGATTACAAAGTGCGACCAACGTCCGCAGCACTGTTTAAGAGGTCATTCTTGGAGAACTTCAGCCCATGGGTTGTTCAGGTGGTGAAGGTGTGTTTGTATCCTGGTAGCCTACAATAGCACATCAACTGCTTTCTACACTTCTTATATCAACAGCAATTCATTTTTATATCAACACACAAATCTGTACTTGTCAAAGGATTGGGCTATAAATATAACGAGATTCAGCATGATCAATAGCATACACAGCACAAGTGGAATAAGGGATGTGCACTAATGTGAACAATATTCCCTCTCCCCCCCCACAGAGATTCTGATTCAGTAGGTCTGTGGTAGGACCCTAGAACTGCACAGGTGGTCCTGAACCAGACTTTGAGAAATCCTAGGAATGGAAAAGTCATGGCTTTGAATTGGGGGGAAGGGGAATCCTATTGCTGATGACCTTAGGCAAGTTACCTAACTCCCTCAACCTTTGTTTCCTCATGTTTGTGATGTTAATAATACCTACCTTACAAGGTTGTGGTAAGAATTAAAGATCATAAATATAAAGAATTAAGTGTTATGTATGGAGAATGGCAGGTACCAACCAAATTTTATAAGTGTTATGAGAAAGACAATTTGGTGAACAGATTTACCATGCATTCCAATTCTTCCAGTTCTCTTTCAACATAAAATAAAAAACCAGAAATCTCAGTGACTAGATAGCACCTTCTCAGCTTCTGGAAGAAATCATCGAATGATGATTTAAGTGTTCTGTGCCTTTATGAAGGTCTCTGGAGGAGGATATCTGAAGCAGAATTTCGGTGTCTTATAAACCGTGATTGAAGATACTGTCCACACTGTCACATTTTGATAAAAGGACCTCATGATGAATTTCTTCATGGGTTTAGTTCTAAGAAAAATGTATCTTTAAACGTTGATCTTTTTTTCAAGGGATCTTTTTATCTGTTTGAAATCTTAGAGCAAAATTTTATGAACCTGTGAGTTTGTATATTTTTCCAGGGAAAGAATTCACAGCCTTCATTAGATTCTTAAGAGGATCCATAGCCCAAAAAAAGAAAACAGCTCCTGGCTTAGAGGCAGAGATCATTCTCGAGCTAGGGTGACCAGCTGTCCAGATTTGCTGGGACTGAGGGAAGGGGTGGGGGTTCTTAGGACATGGGACTTTCAGTACTAAAACAGGGACGGTCCCAGGTAAACCAGGACATGTTGGTCACCTTACCTCATGCAGTAACTTAATCTTAGCAACCAAATAGAGATTATTGCAATAATTTAATCTTAGCAACTAAACAGAGTAAAATTGTCATAGTTCTGCTTTGTTCCCTTGGTGTGTTACTCATGCTGTATTTGAATGTTTCTGGAATTAAGCAGGATATACATTTCAAATACAGTACTCTGAAGCCTTAGTAGACTCTAGTGGAACACAGACCTTCTTCTGCAGGAAACAGTTGGATGGAGAGAATGGGCACACTCTCTCTCCAGAAGTATTAAACCTTGACCTGGGTGATAAAGCCCCAAAAGTTTTTACTGTTCTTTTCTTTTTTTTTTTTAAACATTATTATTATTATTTTTATTTATTTATTTATAATTTTTAAATTTTTTTTAATTTCAGTAACATTGGGTTATAACAATATATAGCTTTCAGATGTATATTGTAATATATTTCGAATTCTGTGTAGATTACATCATGTTCACCACCCAAAAACTAATTATAGTCCATCCCCTCACATGTGAGCCTAATCACCCCTTTTGCCGTCCCCCCACTTCCCCTATGGTAACTACCAATCCAATGTCCGTTGCTATGTGTTTGTTTGTCGTTGTTTTTATCTTCTACTTATGAGTGAGATCATATGGTATTTGACTTTCTCCCTCTGACTATTTCACTCAGCATAATACCCTCAAGGACCATCCATATTTTTACAAATGGTGGGATTTCATCATTTCTTATGACTGAGTAGTGGTCCATTGTGTATATATACCACATCTTCTTTATCCATTTGTTCCTTGATGGGCACCTAGGTTGCTTCCAAGTCTTGGCTATTGTGTATAATGCTGCAATGAACATAGGGGTGCATGTATCTTTATACCTTTGCATTTTCAAGTTCTTTGGATAAACACCAGCAGTGGAATAGCTGGATCAAGTGGTAGATCTGATCATAATTTCCTGAGGATACTCCATACTGCTTCCATAGTGGCTGCATCAGTTTGCACTCCCACCAGCAGTGTACAAAGGTTCCCTTCTCTCCACATCCTCTCCAACGCTTGTTGTTTCCTGTCTTGTTAATTATAGCCATTCTGACCAGAGTGAGGTGATACCTCATTGTAGTTTTGATTTGCATTTCCCTGATAGCTAATGATGATGAGCATCTTTCATATGCCTGTTGGCCATCCGTATATCTTCTTTGGAGAAATCTCTGTTATGATCTTTTGTCTATTTTTAAATTGGGTTGTTGGTTTTTTTGTTGCTGAGATGTATGAGTTCTTTGTATGTTTTGAATATTAACTCCTTATCTGATATATGGTTTGCAAATATCTTCTCTCAATTGTTAGGTTGTCTTTTCATTTTGTTGATGGTTTCCTTTGCTGTGCAGAAGCTTTTTAGTTTGATGTAGTCCCATTTGTTCATTTTTTCTTTTGTTTCCCTTGCCCAGTCAGACACAGTACTTGAAAATATGCTGCTCAGACCGATGTCAAAGAGCATACCGCCTATGTTTTCTTCCAGAAGTTTCATGGTTTCGGGTCTTACATCCAAGTCTTTAATCCATTTTGAGTTAAGTTTTGTGCATGGTATAAGGGAATGGTCTGCTTTCATTCTTTTACATGTGGCTGTCCAGTTTTCCCAACACCATTTATTGAAGAGACTCTCCTTACTCCATTGTATGCTCTTGGCTCCCTTGTCGAATATTAGCTGTCCATAAATGTGTGAGTTTATTTCTGGGCTCTCGAATCTGTTCCATTGATGAGTGTGTCTGTTTTTATGCCAGTACTATGCTGTTTTGGTTACTATGGCTTTGTAGTATATTTTGAAATCAGGGAATGTGATACCTTTGTTCTTTTTTCTCAGGAATCCTTTGGCTATTCGGGGTCTTTTGTTGTTCCATATAAATTTTAGGATTCTTTGTTCTACTTCTGTGAAAAATGTTGTTGGAACTTTGATAGGGATTGCATTGAATCTATAGCTTGCTTTAGGAAGTATGGACATTTTGACGATGTTAATTCTTCCAATCCAAGAGCACAGAATATCTTTCCATTTCTTTGTGTCTTCTTCGATTTCTTTCAACAATGTTTTATAGTTTTCAGTGTACTGATCTCTCACCTCTTTGGTTAAGTTTATTCCTAGGTATTCTATTATTTTTGTTGCAATTGTAAATGGGATTGTATTCTTAATTTTCTTTCTGCTACTTTGTTGCTAGTGTATAGAAATGCAACTGATTTTTTTTCAAAGATTTGATTTTTTTCCTTTTTCTCCCCAAAGCCCCCCGGTACTTAGTTGTATATTCTTCAATGTGGGTCCTTCTAGTTGTGGCATGTGGGACGCCACCTCACTGTGGCTTGATGAGCAGTGCCATGTCCACACCCAGGATTCAAACCAATGAAACACTGGGCCACCTGCAGCGGAGCACGCAAACTCAACTACTCGGCCATGGGGCCAGCCCCCAAAACGCAGCTGATTTTTGTATGTTGATTTTGTATCCCACAACTTGACTGTATTCCTTTACTGTTTCTAAAAGCTTTTTAGTGGATTCTTTAGGGTTTTCTATATATAAAATCAAGTCGTCTGCAAAGAGTGACAGTTTCACTTCTTCTTTTCCAATTTGTATCCCTTTTATTTCTTTTTCTTGCCTGATTGCTCTAGCTAGGACTTCCAATACTATGTTAAATAAGAGTGGTGACAGTGGGCATCTTTGTCTGGTTCCTGTTCTTAGAGGGATAGCTTTGGTTTTTCTCCATTGAGAATGATATTTGCTGTGGGTTTGTCATATACGGCGTTTATTATGTTGAGGTATTTTCCTTCTATACCCATTTATTTAGAGTTTTTGTCATAAATGGATGCTGTATCTTGTCAAATGCTTTCTCTGCATCTATTGGGATGATTGTGTGATTTTTATTCCTCATTTTGTTAATGTGGTGTACCACGTCGATAGATTTGTGGATGTTGAACCATCCCTGAATGCCTGGAATGAAACCCACTTGATCATGATGTATATGATCTTTTTAATGTACTGTTGTATTTGATTTGCTAGTATTTTGTTGAGGATTTTTGCATCGATGTTCATCAGTGATATTGGCCTTTAATTTTCTTTTTTTGTGTTGTCCTTGTCTGGTTTTGGTATCAGGATGATGTTGGCTTCATAGAATGAGTTAAGAAGCCTCCCCTCCTCTTCAATTTTTTGGAGGAGTTTGAGAAGATAGGTATTAAGTCTTCTTTGAATGTTTGGTAGAATTCACCAGGGAAACCATCTGGTCCTGGACTTTTATTTTTTGGGGGGTTTTTGATTGCTGTTTTGGTCTCCTTACTGGTGATTGGTCTATTCAAATTCTCTACTTCTTCTTGGTCTAGTTTTGGAAGGTTGCATGTTTCTAAGAATTTATCCATTTCTTCTGGATTATCCAATTTGTTGGCATATAGCTTTTCATAGTATTCTCTTATTATCTTTTATATTTCTGAGATGTCCATTGTAATCTCTTCTCTTTCATTTCTGATTTTATTTTTTGAGCCTTCTCTCTTTTTTCTTGGTGAGTCTAGCTAAGGATTTGTCAATTTTGTTTATCTTTTCAAAGAACCAGCTCTTGGGTTCATTAATTTTTTCTGTTGTTTTTTTAGCCTCTATTTTGTTTATTTCTGCTCTGATTTTTATTATTTCCTTCCTTCTGCTGATTTTGGGCTTTGTTTTTTGTTCTTTTTCCAGTACCTTTAGATGCACTTTTAGATTGTTTATTTGGGGTTTTTCTTCTTTGTTGAGGTAGGCCTGAATTGCTACTTCCCTCTTAGAACCACTTTTGCTGTATCCCACAGATTTTGGCATGTTGTATTTTCATTTTCATTTGTCTCCAGGAATTTTTTTATTTCTCCTTTGATTTCTTCATTGACCCAATCGTTGTTCAGTAGCATTTTGTTTAATCTCCACATTTTTGTGACTTTTCTGGTTTTCTTCCTGTAGTTGATTTCTAGTTTCATCCCTTTGTGATCAGAAAAGATGCATGGTATTATTTCGATCTTCTTAAATTTATTGAGACTTGTTTTGTGGCCTAATATGTGATCAATGCTGGAGAATATTCCATGTGCATTTGAAAAGAATGTGTATTCTGTGATTTTTGGATGGAATGTTCTATATATATATCTACTAAGACCATCTGGTCTAATGTGTCATGTAAGGCCAGTGTTTCCTTATTGATCTTCTGTTTGGATGATCTATCCATTGGTGTAAGTGGAGTGTTAAAGTCCCCTACGATTATTGTGTTACTGTCTATTTCTCCTTTTATGTCTGTTAATAATTGCTTTATATATTTAGGTGCTCCTATGTTGGGTGCATAGATATTTACAAGTGTTATATCTTCTTGTTGGATTGTTCCCTTTATCATTATGTAGTGCCCATCTTTGTCTCTTGTTACAGATTTGTTTTAAAGTCTATTTTGTCTGATACAAGTATTGCTACTGCCACTTTCTTTTCTTTGCCATTTGCATGGAATATCTTTTTCCATCCTTTCACTTTCAGTTTGTGAGTGTCTGTAGGTCTGAAGTGTGTCTCTTGTATGCAGCATATACATGAGTCTTGTTTTTTATCCAGTTGGCCACCCTATGCCTGTTGATTGGAGCATTTAGACCATTGACATTTAAAGTAGCTATTGATAAATATGTATTTATTGCCATTTTGTTACTTTTTTCCTGGGTGTTTTCGCAGTTCTTCTCTGTTCCTTTCTTTTTCTCTTGCTCTCTTCCCTTGTGGTTTGATGGCTTTCTTTAGTGATATGTTTGATTTTTTTTTTGTCTTACTTCATTGCTTTCTTATTATAGGTTTCTGATTTGTGATTACCATGAGGATCCTATATAATATTCTATGTATATTACAGTCTATATCGAGTTGATAGGCTCTTTAGCTTGACCTCTTTCTAAAAGCTCTACTTTGCACTCCCCTCCTCCCACGTTTTATGTTTTTCAAATCATATATAGTCTCTTGTTTAGTGTGTCTGTCCATTACCCTCTTATCATTGAAATAGGTGATTTTAGTACATTTGACTTTTAACATTCATGTTATCTTCACAAGTAGTTGATCTGATACCTTTACCATATTTTTACTTTTACAAGTGATTTTATTGACTGTTTTTTTCTGGTTTTCTTTTTTTTTATAACTTTTTTTAAATCTCTATTTGTGGTCACTGCTTTCCCACTTAAATAGGTCCCTTCAGCATTTCTTGTAGAACTGCTTTCTTGGTGATAAGCTCCTTTAATTTTTGCTTGTCTGGGAAGCTCTTTATCTCTCCTTCCATTCTGAATGACAACCTTGATGGATAGAGTATTCTTGGCTGCAGGTTTTTTCCTTTTAGCACTTTAAACACATCATGCCATTCTCTTCTCGCCTGCAGGGTATCGGCTGAGAAGTCCGCTGATAGCCTTATGGGCTTTCCTTTGTATGTCACTTGTGGCCTTTCTCTTGCTGCTTTTAGGATTCTCTCTTATCTTTAATTTTGCACATTTTAACTATAATGTTTCTTGGTGTGGGCCTCCTTGGGCTGATCTTGTTTGGAGCTCTCTGTGCATCCTGTATTGGAGATCTGTTTCCATCCTTAGGTTAGGAAAATTTTCATCTATTACTTCTTCAAATAAATTTTCTGCCCCTTTGTCTCTCTCTTTTCCTTCTGGGACACCTATAATACGAATGTTAGTGCACTTGATATAGTCCCAAAGTTCCCTTAGACTGTGCTTATTCTGTCTAATTCTTTTTTCTTTTTCCTGCTCAGCTTGGGTGATTTCCCCTAGTCTTGTGTCTAGCTCACTGATCTGTTCTTCTGCATCCTCTACTCTGCTCTTGAGTCCCTTTGGTGAATTTTTCATTTCCAGCATTGCATTCTTCATTTCTGATTGGTTCTTTTTTATATTTTCCATTTCTTTGTTGATGAGCTCACTATGTTCATCCAGTCTTCTCCCAATATCTGTGAGCATCATTATGAGATTTTGTTTGAACTCTTTGTCAAGTAGAGCACTTATTTCTGTTTCATTTAGTCCTTTTTCTGGGGTTTTGTCCTGTTCTCTTGCTTGGAAAGTATTCCTTTGTCTCCTCATTATGCCTCTTTCTCTGTGCCTATTTCTATGTATTAGGTGAGTCGGCTATGTCTCCTGATCTTGGAGGAGTGGCCTTATGTATGAGATGCCTTATGAGGCCCAGCAGTGTGCTTCCCTCTCGTCACCAGTCCAAATGATACAGGAGTGACCCCTTTGTGGGTTACTTGTGTCTTTCTGCTGTGGAAGGCTTTCTCTTAATGTAGGTACCCAGGGAGTCTAGTCTTTCCTTCCCTGGCCAGCTGTTTGTAAATTCGGTTTGGGGAGCTTCAGCACCATTGGCTACAAAGTCTATCAGCACACTCCTGTTGCAATTTTCCTCTTAATTGGGTTGGTACCCAGTGTAGATGGTTGCTAGGCTCAGGGGTTTACAGTTGCTATAGGCCTCAGGCCTACAAGGCTATTGTCAGGTCTCTTAGGAGTGCAGCTGAGTGGGTCTGGCCCTAGGCATGGGAGCACTCAATTGTTTCAGGCTTTGGAAGGTGGGGCTGATCCGTTTTCTGGCTATTTGTGAAGCACAGGTCTTCTGCTGCTGATAAGCCTCACCCCCCACAGGACCACATACACTGTCAATACAGTCCTGGTCCATGCACACTTCCCAACCCCCTGGAGTGTACCCTGATGCCCCACTGCAAAGGCCTCCACCTCTCCAGCAATGCTCTCCAGAGTTCACCTGGTTCTCACACAGGCCCTGCCCCACAGAGATGCACACACTTGCCTGCCTGTAGAGGATCAAGGCACCCAGTCATTGCAGGCTGACAAGTAGCCTGAGGGCTTGCTGTTGGGTGGGGCTGATCCCTAGGACAGGCTGCCTGCCTTGGCTGAACTGGATTAAATCTGTGCTCCAGTGGGTGTGGCAGGCCCCTGGGCTAACAGACCAAGGGAAGAACGTCAATGGCGTCCACCGGGGTTTGTGTCACCACGCCTGGACCAGGTCAGAACAATGGCCCCCACCAATGTCTCAGTCTCTGAAGAGGTCCCTCCTCTCACCAAGATGCCCCCAGAGCCCACCAGGTGAGTCTCATTTCACCAAAGTACTGTCAGTCTTCCCTCTGGTGATTTTAGGTTGCTGAGACAGGTGAGTTTATGCATGGGCCCTTTAAGACCCGAGTCTTTTCAGCTTTCATCTGATAGCTTTTCTGGGGGTATCCTCACTGAAGTTAATAGCCAGCCAAGCCAGACAGTAAGATCCTTGTCTCAGTTGTGCTGAGTCTGAAGGATGCTTATAGCAGTATTGGCCCCCACTCTGGACCTCACTCCTCCAGCTGCGTACCTTAGGGTGGCTCCTGCCTGGCCAGCTGACAAGCTCTGCTGCTCCCAAAGGTGGCTTTTTTTCCTCTTCAGCAGGGATTTCTGCCTCTTCTGCCTTAGTCAGCACTGTCCCTTGTTGTGGGGGTTCTTTTTTATCCAGTTTTCAGTCTCCTATCCAGGATAATTTTTCCAAAAATAGTTGTAACCTGGTTGTGTTCATGGGAGGAGACGAGTTCAGAGTCTCCTTATGCCACCATCTTGACGCGATCCCCCTCCAGTTTCTAGAGGTTACTCACTGTGATGGTTAATTTTATGTGTCAATTTGACTGGGCCACAGGGTGCTCAGATTTACTGTTCTTTTCAGTGACATAATTGAGAGAGAAAAAGATTGGGCCCAGGAGGCAGTGTACACACCTGTGGGTAGAGCTCTTGGGTTTCATGGCTAACGTTCCTCCTAAATATCCATTTGTCTTTTAAGCATTGTGTTTTATGGTATTTCACTTTATTCAGAAGTTTTTAATTTTCGTAAGATCAAGTCTATCAGTCTTTTTCCTTATGGCCTCCAAATTTCCTGTCTTGCTTAGAAAACCATCTTCATATCAAGATTATAACAACATTCTGCTAGTTTTTCTGTGAAAGCAGCCATAGCTAACATATAATAAATGAGTATAGCTGTGTTCCAACAAAACTTTTTTATGGACACTAAAATTTGAATTTCATATGTCATAAAATATTGTTCTTATTTTCACTTTTTTCCTCATTTAAAAATATAAAAACCATTTTTAGCTGGCAGGCTCTATGAAAACAGGCAATGGGCTGGACGTGGGCCGTCGCCTGCCAACCCCTGAACTAGAGAACCAAGTTGTCAGTCTCCCACGCCTAAAAATAGCCAAAATCAGAAAATAAAATTAATTTGTGGACATAGTACATTATTGATGCCTAAACTCAAAACATCAAACTGTAAAGACTCAACAGAACTCAAAACTACCAAACTATGATTTGAGGATATAGGACAATGTTTTTGCCTAGATTCAAACTATCATCTTTTTTCTTAGAACTCTTACTTCAAGCTTCATTCCTAAAGAGAATTTCTGCAGCTATCATGAAACATTGAATACAATAAAAATAACCTTCCTCAATAGCAGGCCACGGGGGAAGTGTTTATTGTTGGTGTTCCATTATGTTTCTAACTGCAATATCAGAGTTTTATCTTCTGTGAGTTATCAAGTGCAAAAAAAAGGCAGAGAGTAACCCAGGAAACTGGTACTGAGTCTGCTGCAAAAGACTTTTATCAGCAAAATTATTAAAGAGATAAGTTTCACCATCAAATTTAGACATTTTTTCTTCACTAAAATTTTTTTCCTGAATTCTGTAATGCTAGCATATGCAGAACATTTGTAAAAGAACAATTCAAAGAAAAAATAAAATCACCATAATCTCACCTCCAAGACAGAATACACATTTAATCATACGACATAGTGTGATTATTTTCGTATGTGTAATTTGATTACTATTATTATTTAATACACTTTACCTATTTCCCCATTCCCAGTGCTTCTCTCTCTCTTGTTCTCTCTCTCTCTCTCTCTCTCACACACACACAGACACAGCAGGTTAGTAAGGTAGGTTTTATCTCTCAAGACCTTTGAAAAGTAATGCATGGATTACTGGTGGGGTGGCAGATTCTGTCAACAAGTACAGTACCTCTCCATTACAACTAACAAGAAACATTGGGTAAAAGTAAAACATTAAAGAAACACACCCCCACACCCCCACACACACTCAAGCTAGAATGAAATAAAGGGAAACCGTCAAGTTCCAGAAATGAAGAGGAACTGCAAAACCAAAGTGGTGAGCAGGAGCTGTTGCTGCCTACCCTTGGGGCTTTCAGGCTGGAACATTACTCTAGGGGCTGTGGAATGAGTTTTAATGCTCACACAAAGAGAGTAAAAATAACTTTCACCTGTAAGAATTGGGAAGTTGGAAGTGAACCATTTGTATAAAGCTTAGAACCTGAGGAGCTGCCTAGTCTGTTTAAAAGGGATTAGAAAACCTCTACCCAATATTCCAAGGAAGAAGCAAGGATGCTTTCTATTCACCTGGGGCTGGGGCTTGAAGGAGGAATAAAGAACACCCACTAAAAAAATCACTACCTCAAACATATTCTATGCACAGCTGAGGAATCTGAATTTATACAGTCAGGCACCACGTAATGATGTCTTGGTCAAAATGGACCACGTATAGACAGTGGTCCCATAAGATTAGTACTGTACAGCCTAGGTGCGTAGTAGGCTGTACCATCCAGGTTTGCATAAGTACACGCCATGATGTTTGCATGATGAAATTGCCTAATGACGCATTTCTCAGAAAGTAACCCTGTTTTTAAGCAACACATGACTACAGTTGGCCTCGTGTGAGAATCCCAAGTTGAGAAATTAACATAAATACTGGTGTCTCAAATATCTTGAAACTCCTAGAGCCACAGCAAAGCAATTGGGGAACTAGTCTGTAGTACGTGACCCAAAGAATTCCTTTAGAAAAACAAGCCCTTCTGAAGATGAGAGCTTACTAAAAAATTACACACCCTGAAGGAGTCAGTAAACATTAAAAGTGAAAGAGTTAGCATCCCAAGGACTGGAGATAATAAAATAATATAACCAGAACATTTGAAGGGCTGGCCCCATGGCTGAGTGGTTAAGATCGTGCACTCTGCTTTGACGGCCTGGGGTTCACCAGTTTGGATCCTGGGCACAGACCTACACACAGCTCATCAAGCCATGCCAAGGTAGCATCCCACATAGAGGAACTAGAAGAACCTACAACTAGGATATACAACTATGTACTGGGGGGCTTTGGGGAGAAAAAAAAGAGGAAGATTGGCAACAGGTGTTAGCTCAGGGCCAATCTTCCTCAAAAAAAAAAAAAAAAGAAAGAACATTTGAAATTATAAAGGAAATCAAAGAAGGAATAGAAAACATAATTTGAAAAAAGAGAACTCAATGAAAATGAATACACTGACTTAAAAGAAGAATCAAATAAAATTCCAAGAAATGAAATTTATAGTCATTGAAAGAAAAAACTCAGTGCATGGGTTAAATAGAAGACTAGGCAACCTAGAATTAGTTAAATGGAAAATAGATTTGATGAAGATAGTCAAAATTCAGTATATAGAGAGAAAAAGATGCGAAATATGAAGGAGAGGTTAAGATATATGAAGGACAGAAATAAAAAGATTCTCCATTCAGTAATGAGAGGCCCAGAAGGAGAAACTAGAGAGAATGAGAAAAATAAAATATTCAGATAATGGCTGTGAATTCTCCAAAGGTGAAAGAAACCCAAATCTTCAGATTGTTCCAAGCAGGATAAGGATATACAATCCACATCTAGATACGTTGTGGTAAAACTGTGAGGATGTGGAGAATTGGCATGCTTGGGCATTGCTGGTGGGACTGTAAAATGGTGCTGCTGCTGAAGAAAAGAGGTTGGTAGTTCCTCAAAAAGTTAAACACAGAATTACTATATAACACAGTAATCCTACTTAGGTTATACCCCAAATCATTGAAAACAGATATTCAAACAAATACTTGTACACAATTGTTCATAGGGGTACTCTTCACAATAGCCAAAAGATGGAAACAACCAAAATGTCCATCAGTGAATAAACAAACTGTGGTATATCCAGAGAATGGAATATTATTCAGTCATAAACAATGAAGTACTGATACATGCTACAACACAGACGGACTGTGAAAACATTATGTCAAGTGAAAGAAAGTAGGCATAAAACGTTACAGATTGCATGATTCCATCTATTTAAATATCCAGAATAGGTAAATCTCTAGAGACAAAAAACATATAAGTGGTTGCCAGGGGTTGGGAGGAGGGAAGAATGGAGAGTGGCTTCTTCATGTGTGTGGGGCCTTCTTTGGAGGGTGATGAAAATGTTTTGGTATGTTAGAGGTAATGTTTACACAGCATTATGAATGTACTGAATGCCACTGAATTGTATACTTTAAGATGGTTAATTTTACTTTATATGAATTTCACCTCAATATAAAAAGAAAATAGATAGATGAGACTTCATCAAAATTAAAAACTTTTGTTATTCAAAGAATACCATCAAGAAAGCAAAAAGATAAGCCACAGAAAAGCAGAAAATATTTGCAAATCATACATCTGAGAAGGCATTTGTATCCAGACTATATAAAGAACTCTTACAAATCAAAAATAAAAAGACAAACAACCTAATTATAAAATGGGCAAAAGACTTAAATAGACGTTTTCCCAAAGAAGATATATGAATAGCCAATAAACACAAGAAAAGATAGTCAACATAATTAATCATTAGGGAAATTCAGATCAAAACTATTATGAGATACCACGTCACACCCACTAGGATGACTACAATCAAAAAGACAGACAATAACAAGTGTTGCTGAGGATGTGGAGAAATTAGAACCCACGTACATTGCTGGTGGAAGTGCAAAATTGTGCCACTACTTTGGAAAACAGTCTGGCAGTTCCTCAAAATGTTAAATAGAGTTACCATACAACCCTGGAATTCTTTTCCTATGGAGAAATGAAAACATATTGTCCACACAAAAACCTTTATACAAATATTTGTAGCAGAATTATTCATAATAGCCAAAAAATGGAAGCAACCCAATGTCCCTCATATTCTCTGGCAATGAAAAGGAATGAAGTACTGATACATACTACAACATAGATGAACCTTGAAAACATCATGCTAAGTGGAAGAAGCCAGACACAAAAGGCCACATATTGTATGGTTTCATTTATGTGAAATGTCCAGAAAGGCAAGTTTATAGAGACAGAAAGTTGATTAGTGGTTGTCTAGGGCTAGGGGAGAGGGAGATGCAGAGTGACTGCTTATGCGTATGGGGTTTCTTTTGGGGATGATAAAAATGTCCTAAAATTAGATTGTAGTGATGGTCACACAACACTGTGAATATGCAAAAACCTATTGAAGTATACACATTAAATGGGTAAATGTATAATATGTGAATTATATCTCAATAAAGGTGCCATAGAAAAAAAAAGTAATGAAAAAAGAGATCCGAATCATAATGTCAGCTGCAGAATTTATGTATGCTGAGTAACAAGTCACCCCCAAATAGCAAACATTTATTATATCACATAGTTTCTGAGGGTCAGGAATCCTTGAGTGGCTCTTCTGAATAGTTCTGGCTCTGAGTTTCTCATAAGGTTGTTGTCATGCTGCCAGCTGATGCTGCAGTCTCTGAAGATTTGACTGAATCCAGAGGATCTCCTTCCAAACTTATGTGGCTGCTGGAAAGAGGCTTTAGTTCTTTGCCACATGGACCTTGCCACGGGCCTGTTTGCAACATGCCTTCTCCCAGAGTAACTGATGAGAGAGAAAGAGTGTGTGCAAGCCCAAGACAGATGTTGTAGTCTTTTATAACCTCATCTTGGACCCAACATACCCCCACCTCTGCCATAGTCCCTTGGTCACACAGACCAACCCTGAGACAATACACAAGGGTATGAATCCCAGGAGACAGGGATCACTGGGGACCCTCCTGAACCACCATCTTATACACATGTTGTACCGCAGCAACAAATACCCGAACAGACTGTGACAAAGACTGCTTGTTGTCCCCTAATCTCCTCCCCCTTGTCTACAGTAATAAGCCCCTCCTCCCAACTTTAACCTGGGCTCATGACTGCCTCTATTGAATAAAAAGTTCATTTCCTAGCCCACCTTTGCAACTAGGTGTTGCCATTTGGTTAAGATCTGGCTGAAGGGAAGTAAGGAAGTGATGTGTGTAACATTCTGGAGTGTGTTTATTAAAGAAAGGGGCTGTGACCCTTCTACTTCCTTCTTCCATCCTGCTGCTTGTAATATGGATGTGTTGGTTGAAGCGCCATTTTGGACCATGAGAGCCAGGGCTCTATTCTAGGGCTGGGAGAGCAGAAAGCTAGAAGCAGCCTGGGTTCCAGAAAAGTCTAGATTTACCATACTAGCCTTATGACCCTTAATTATGGATTTTTATGAGATGTATATTTTTTTTAAGCATCTGAATAATACAGTATGTAGGAGATGTAACAAGTATATGGAGAAAATTATAACACTCTATTGAAGGACATAAAGGAAGACCTGAGTAAATGGAAAGCTATATTATGCCCATGTTTGGGAAGACAGAATATTTTAAGAAAGCCAGTTTTCTCCAAATTAATCTTTAAACTCAATGTATTTTTCAAACAAAATCCCAATAATATCTCTTGTAGAATTTACGAAGTTGACTCTAAAACTCATATACAAGAGTACAGGTCCAAGAATAATCAAGACAATTTTTAGGAATAATAAGGAAGGAGGGCTTTAAAGCATAGACTTAATATCTAAAAATTAAAACAGAAAGATGGGGCACAAAGAGGCTTCAACTGTATTTGTAAAATTTAATTAAACAGAAAAAATATTTATAGCAAGTTTGGCAATAACATTTATTATCTTTGTATAGTGGGTACATGGGTGCTTGTTTCTCTGGCTTTTCTTCAATTTTGAAATATTTCATAATACAAAGAATTAAAAATAAAATACTTGGTAGGAGAAGGTTAACGAAAAGAAAGAAAAAAATGCCATGTGCCTACCTCTGAGGATTAATTGTTAGCTTGTTTCCTCAGTCTATGCTATGTCTTGCATCGCCTAAAAAGAGGCAAAGGAATGTGGTGAAAGAACATGGGTGTTGGATACAAACAGGAAATCTGGATTTATATCCAAATTCCCCCACTTACTATCTGATTTAGGCAAGTCATACAGCCTCTTAGCCTGATTTTCCTTGTCTGGATCATGGGATAAGGTACTCACTGTAGATGACCGTCCTGAGGTCATCTCAGGTCAAGGTTGTCCTCATCCATGGCGACCGCCTTTGATACAACTGACAAAGCTTCTCTCTACACATTTGCAAGATTATAAAATAACTCAAAAGATATGTAGGGGAAACCAAGAAATTCAAAGCTTTTCAGATCTATAATACAAACGCCTGAAATATTGCATAGAGTGTTTTCTTTACCCTTTGGTCAATAATGCTTTCTTTACATTTATGGAATCTTGCAAATTTTCCTTCAAGTTATTCTGAAAAATGTTTGTGGTACTATTATAATTCTGATTCCTTCAGTGGATGATCAGATAGTGTTCTCCCTTTTCTGCACACGGTGTGTGGTCTGACAGTGGATAGAGAAATAAGAAAACTTGAGTTTTAGTTTGGTTTTGCCATAGACCTTATCTTCAAGGTCCTGCACTTAAGAAACATTAGAATTGTTAGTAAATAAATGCTCGTAAGATTCTTTGAGATTAGGAGAAAAATTCCAGACTGGTCTGAAGGTTATTATTGTTTTACGACATCATCATCATCATCATTATATTATCACCACCTAATACAGATGTGAATATCTGGTGAAGAACAATTACTTTCGAAGGAAATGGTAAATGTGCTTTTAGATAACTTTTATTTGATGAATGTTCCCAAATGCTTAATTTCTAAATATTTCTTCTGGTTTTCTTTTTTGTCCTTTCTCTTGCTAGGAAAGGCACCAATGCCCAGACCTGGCTACAAGCCTCAGGAACCGAATGGCTGCAGCTCCCATTTCCTGGGTCTCAAGGTACCAGGAAGTGTATGTACTACCACCAATATTTTCTCAGTAGATTGGTTTTTAACTAAGACTAGTCCAAGAGTTATCACTAATTTATGGAATATGTTGAGCAATCTAATTAAATTTTTAAAAATTGGATATGGACAAAGGGAGATAATTTTCAAAGAAAGTGCCTGATTTTCTTTTCTCAGAGGCAGCTGTCCCTCAGATAAGGCCTTGTGTAGCGATCTCTGAAGTCACCATGGCGAATGTCAGCTGAGCCTTAGGGGATCAAACATAACTTAGTTTGAAATAGAGCTGAGAAGTTTGACTGACTTACATTAGTGAGACTTTCCAGTGATGGGCTGGAGCCAGCTGGTGCTGAGAAGTGAGAGCTGATTGTTGCGTCGTCAGGACCCTTGCCACTGGTTGAGTTCATGTCTGTAGTGTCAGGTCAGCAATGTTTGCAGCATTAACATCACAGCAATCTGCAAACACATCCACCCACCCCAATCCTCCACACCCAACTGCTGACCATTTCTCAAACTGGCGGCCTCCTCTAAAAAAAGTAATACATTGATTTCTTTTAAGACCTTTTAAGGCCCTTTTACCTGTCTCACTTTAGAAAAGAGGTTTTATGTAAAACGTAGGTAGATGGATTTCATATCTAAACTATGATTTTGAATTGTGAATTAATCAGGCTAAACTTCATTTTTCTGACAAATCAAAAGCTTTTACTTTGTAATGATTTTCCAAGCAGCATGTTTATTCTTCTAACTAAAATCCTGCTCACCCATGTGGCATTTTTGTGCAAATTGGAAAAAGATCCCTTTCCTCAAGACGGTTTTCTTCCACTGTCAGAAATTTATCTTAATACACTGATTTTGTTAGAAAAGGAAATTTGACTGCCATTGGCTAAACAGTTTTCTTAATAAATATATAAATCCATGATTCTTGTGGAAGGTGCCCTCTTAGATATGACTCTCTTGTGCATTGCACGACCTGCACAGCTGTCCACCTAGCCTTGTCCATAATTGTCAATACTGTCTATATGGACATGGAAGGAAGACAATCCTTTCAAATGTACAAATTTATTAGAAAACCCGCATATTTTTGGCTAATATATTTTACTTGATATCAATTTAGTACCTATGGAAGTGGTATGCACTCTATTTTGGGAGTGATGTCATTTTGTTTACTGGTACATATATCATTCAGAACTAGTTCAAGAATTTCCAATTTAGTTGAACTGAATGATAGCCACTATATTTACTGATTCTCAGTTACCTCTGTTGTGACATATTTTTGGTTTTAGAGTGAAGTACAAGCAAAGTAGTTTACTTCAGATATCAGATGCTGGGAATACACCCAGAATTGCACAGTCCAGGCAGTTGCCTAGTCTAATCAGTTAGATTATCTCTTAATGTAATAATATTTTTTTCTGCTTAAAAGGAGATTTTAAACTGCCAAAGTCCATATTTTGCTTTAGGTGGGCTTGGAGTAAAAGTTCAATAACAGAACTCCGAAGGAGACCCAAGAGGAAAGGATCTATGATAGCTGATTAATCCATCCCCACCCATACCCTGAAACCAGGTGTTCACAGCTTCCATCCAAGTCCAAGGGTATATCATCAGAAGAGGTGCAAAAGATTCCGAGATGCTCTACCCACATCTAGACTCCCCCTGTTCCAATCTATTTTATATGCCGCAGAATGATCACTCCTGTTTAATCACTCCTTGTATCATGTCCCTTCATTGCTCAAGAGTCTTTACCAAATCTATCTAGTTACTTTGGAAATCAAGGCCATTCATCAACTTGCCTTTCTCTCTAATTAAAAAAAAAAGAAAAAAAAATATATACACACATTGCCCTGCTAAGACCTTTGCAGGACTAAACAACCCAATTGACTTGCCCACATATGATTTGCTCATTATTTCCCTGCCTTACCTACTATATCCTAAGTCTACTCTGATCTCTAGGAACCCTCACAAAAAAATTTCTGTTTGATAACTCTATGTGTGGCATTCTATGAACTTAGTTTATGCCACAACATTTACTATTGTTTATAGATTGCTTAGTAAATGTGTGTGTGTGATATTGTCATTTGACCATAGGCCCCTTGTTGTCAGGAATGATGTGTTCTCTATCCCACTCTGCTTCCCAATACATACAGGCACATACACACATCCTTAAAACAGTGCTGTATGGGATGGGTCCCTGATAAATACTGATGACTTTTTGATGAACTGGGGCTTAATTTTTCATACTTCTGAGCCTTGGAATCCTTTGCTCAAACAAAATCTCATGTAATTCAGGTTTTAGTTGAATTTGGAAGTCTCGAAGCTTTGCCCTTTTGATTAACGTCTCAACTTTATTTTTACCACTGTAGTGGCCCGTGAATTTGAAAATTACTAAAATCTAAAATACAAAGAGGAAAAATAGGTCATTGAGTTATTAAACTAATAACTAAGCTGTGATTGAAATTTAGCTTCCTGTGACTGTCAACCTAATGTATCCTCTAGAGTCACTGGTGTTTCTGAATTGATCTGAATACGTAACAGGAATTTGAGAACTGGCTAGTTAATAACAAGGTGGGAAAGGTTGCCTAAGGTCCTTGGTCTAAACGTGGCATTTTCTTCCTTCTCTTGTCTTTCTTCACTTTTCCCCAGATGGACTTGGGCATTCCAGCTATGACCAAGTGCTGCAACCAGCTGGATATCTGTTATGACACTTGTGGTGCCAATAAGTATCGCTGTGATGCAAAATTCCGATGGTGTCTCCACTCTATCTGCTCCGACCTTAAGCGGAGTCTAGGCTTTGTCTCCAATGTGGAAGGTAGGTATCTTAAGGGCATCTACTTGTGAGCAGGGAGTTTTGTGTCCGTTTTTACACATTAATGTAGCCAGATTGCCTTTATAAAGAGACCATCAGAGCTCACTGAACTTTCTTTATAGAACACTGTGCCCAATACAGGAAAGGGCGAGGGAAGATTCTGGGCACTCCACTAAAGTTCTTGCTGTCCTGCCCAGGAGCTGCTGGCACCACTCCTAATGGACAGGCCACACCAAAGCCTTCCACAGATACAAAAATCCATCCTTTAAGACTGGAGAAAGAGTCGCCCAACTGGCTTTAGTTATCCATTCCACTGTTAAATAATTTTCCATACTGGGAGTTATTCTGTATAAGACCACTTGGTTTCGTTTAAGCCCTTTTTTTTTTATTATTTTGTTCTCAGTCAGGGAAAGAATTTTTAAAACCCTATCTTTTTTGTGTAGAAACCTATGTGTACTTGAGGATAATTATTTTTAAACAACTGTTTAGCTACCCAATTTCTGACACTGATTCTGTAGTTTCTTTTTCCTAATTTACCTTAGGAAAAGTTTTAATCCTTTAGTTTCTGAAGCCAGAACATTATACCCAGGTATTAGCATTATATATTTTTAGATGGTGAAGTTTGAAATTCAGGCTTATAAAGAGTTGACCCCATGCCACTGAGAAAGTCAACAGTAGAAAGAACCTTGGATCTTGTTCATAGATCAATGTCTAGAATGTAGTCCTAAAGTGAATGTGTGAGGGCTTAAAAATATGAATACTAAATTAGGCCCTGTAAAAGGGAGTATCACTTTATTTGTGTCTACAAAACGTGAAAAATTGCCTCCTGCTAATCTAGGGTCAGGTCAAATTTCCTTCTTCAAGCAATGTCCTATTCATTCTTTCTCCTAAACATCTATTTGATATACCACTTGCCTGGTTAACTGTCAATTAACCCAATCTCAGGTTCACATCCAATCTATTCATGCCATAGGGACCAGATATACTTTTATACTATACAAATCTGGTCATCTCCACCCTCTGTGTAAGTCCTTCAATAGTTTCTTCTTCCTTAGAATTAAATCCAAACTCCTTGGTATGACGTACATAGCCCTCTCTGATTCAGCCCTAGCTCACCTCTCCAGCATCATCTTGCTTATTTTGGATTTCTCTCCTGACTTCTGCTATTTCAAACTACTTGGTTGATAGCCTGTATCTTTCTGCCTCTTCAGTTCCCTCTGCTTGGAACACTCTGATCATTCATTTTCTTGTTGTTGTTGAAACAGCTTTATTGATATATAATTCATGTGCTATACAATTCAAACACTTAAATGCTTTTTTAATATGTTCACAGAGTTATGCACTCAGTTCCATAAGCAATTTGAGAATACTTTCACTACTCCAGAAGGAAACCCCATGGCCATTAGCAGTCTCCCCCTGTCCTTCCCCTTCCCAGCTCTAGGCACCCACTAATCTGCTCTCTATCTCTATAGATTTGCCTATTCTGGACATTTCATATAAATGGAATCATAAAATATGTGGTCTTCTGTAACTGGCTTTTTTCAATTAGCAAAGTTTATCCATGTTGTAGCATGTATCAGTATTTCATTCCTTTTTATTGCTAAATAATATTACATTGTATGTATATAACATTTTATTTATCCATTCCTCAATTGATGGACATTTGGGTTGTTTCCATTTTTTGGCTCTTATGAATAATTCTGGTGTGAACATTTATGTACAAGTTTTCCTGGAGGCATATGTTTTCATTTCTTTTGAGTATGTTACCTCAGAAGGGAATTTCTGGGTTATATGGTAATTTTATGACAAGCTGTTTTCCAGAGCAGCCACACCATTTCACATTCCCACCAGCAATGTAATAAGGTTCCAGTTTCTTCACATCCTTACCAATACTTGTTATTACCTGTCTTTTTTGTTATAGACCCTAGTGGGTATGGAGTGATATCCATACTGTGGATATGATTTGCATTTTTTGATTTGCATTTCCCTGATTGCTAATGATATTGAGCATCTTTTTATGTGCTTATTGGCCATTAAATATCTCCTTTGGAGAAATTTCTATTCAGATCCTTTGCCCCATTTTTAATTGGGTTGTCTTTTTATCATTGAGTTATAAGAGTTCTTTGTATATTCTGGACGCAAGGCCTTTATCAGACATATGATTTGAAAATATTTTCTCTCATTTTGTGGGTTGTTTTTTCACTTTCTTGATGATATCATTTGCAGCACAGAAGTTTTACATTTTGATTAAGTCAAATTTATTTATTTTTTTCTTTTCTTGCTTGTACTTTTGGTGTCGTATGTAAGAAGATTTTGCCCAAACCAAGGTCACAAAGATTTACTCCTTTGTTTTCTTCTAAGAGTTTTTTTTTGTTGTTGTTAGCTCATATGACCCATTTTTAGTTAATTTTCGTGAATGGTGTAAGAAAGGGCTCCTACTTCATCCTTTTGTATGTGGATATCCAGTTGTTCCTGCACGATTTGTTGAAAAAGACTATTCTTTTTCATTAAATTGTCTTTGTATCCTTGTCAGAAATCAATTGACCATAAATGCAGTGTTTATTTCTAGACTGTCAATCCTATTCTGTTGATCTATGCCACGATCACACTGTTTTTATTCCTGTGGTTTTGTAGTAAATTTTGAAATGAGGAAGTGTCCTTCAACTTTGTTCTTCTTTTTCAAGTTTGTTTTAGATATTGTCAATCCATTATATTTCCATATGAATTTCAGGTTCAGCTCATAAGTTTCTTTAAGAAATGGCAGTTGATGGGGCCAGCCCAGTGGCACAGAGGCTAAGTGTGCATGTTCCACTTCGGCAGCCCGGGGTTCGCCGGTTCAGATCCTGGGTGCAGACATGGCACCATTTGGCAAGCCATGCTGTGGTAGGTGTCCCACATATAAAGTAGAGGAAGATGGGCACAGATGTTAGCTCAGGCCCAGTCTTCCTCAGCAAAAGGAGGAGGATTGGCAGCAGATGTTAGCTCAGGGCTAATCTTCCTCAAAAAAAAAAAAAAAAGAAATGGCAGTTGGAATTTTGATGGGGCTTTTGTTGAATCTGTACATCAATTTGAGCAGTATTGCCATCTTAACGAAATAATATTTTCTGATCAATGAACATTAATGTTTTTCCATTTATTTGGGTCTTCTTTAATTTTTTTCAACATTCTATAGTTTTCAGATCACAAGTCTTTTGTATAATTTATTTCTAAATATTTTATTCTTTTTGATGCTATTGTAAATGGAATTGTTTTCTTAATTTTATTTTCAGATCATTCATTGATAATGTATAAAAATACAATTAATTTTTGTATATTGATCTTTTATCTTGCAACATTGCTGTGGTCATTTATTATTTCTAATAGAGTTTTGGTGGAATCCTTAGGCTTTTCTAGACACAAGCTACTGTAACCTGCATATTGTCTTCCTTTCTAGTTTGGATGCCTTTTATTTATTTCTCTTGCCAATTGCCTTGGCTAGAACTTCCAGTACAATATTGAATAAAAGTGGTGAAAGCAATGTTGAGATTAAACAACATGCTAAGAAATCAAAAGAGAAATAAAAAAATACCTTCAAATAAGTGAAAATGGAAATACAACATACCAAAACTTATGGGATGCAGCAAAAGCAGTTCTAAGAGGGACGTTCATAGTGATAAATACCTACATCAAGAAACAAGAAAAATCTCAAATAAACAACATAACTTTACACCTCAAGGAACTAGAAAAAGAAAAGTAAACAAAGCCCAAAGTTAGTAGAAGGAAGGAAATAACAAAGATCAGAGCAGAAATAAATGGAAGGGAGACTAAAAAGACATTTGAAAAGATCAATGAAATTAAGAGCTGGTACTTTGAAAAGATAAACAAAATAGACAAATCTTTAGCTAGACTTACCAAGAAAAAAAGACAGTAGACTCAGAAATAAATCAGAAATGAGAAAGGAGGGGCCAGTCCCATGGCTGAGTGGCTAAATTTGCATGCTCCACTTTGGTGGCCCAGGGTTTTGCCAGTTCAGATCCTGGGTGTGGACACGGCACTGCTTATCAAGCCATGCTGAGGCAGCATCCCACATAGCACAACCAGAAGGACCTACAAGTAGAATATACAACTATGTCCTGGGGGGCTTTGGAGGGAAGAAGAAGAAGAAGAAGAAAAAAAAGAAATGAAAAAGAAAATGTTACAACTGTACCACAGAAATACAAAGTATCAAAAGAGACTAATATGAACACTTATATGCCAACAAATTGGACAATGCAGAAGAAATGGGTAAATTCCTAGAAACATGCAACATACCAAGACTGAATCATGAAGAAAATGAAACTCTGAACAGACCAATTGCTAGTAAGGAGATTGAATCAGCCATCAAAAATCTCCCAAGAAACAAAAGTCCAGATCCAGATGGCTCCCTTTTTAAAGTGGCTTCAATATTTAAAGAATAATTAATCTGCCATTTAAATGGCTTCAACATTGAAAGAAGAATTAACACCAGTGCTTCTCAAACTCTTCCAAAAAGAGAAGAGGAGGGAACACTTCCAAAATCATTTTACGAGGCCAGCATTACCCTGATACCAAAAACAGACAAGGATACCACAAGAAAAGAAAATTACAGGCCAATATCCCTGATGAACATAGATGCAAAAATCCTCGAAATATTATCAAACTAAATTCAACAATACGTTAAAAGGATCATATACCATGATCAAGTGGGATTTATTCCAGGGATGCAGGGGTGGTTCAACATCTGCAAATCATCCCCAATGTAACACATACATTAACAAAATAAAGGATGAAAATTATATGATCATCTCAATAGATGTACAAAAATCATTTGACCAAATTTAGCATCCATTTATAATAAAAACTCTCAACAAAGTAGGTATAAAGTGAATGTACCTCAACATAATAACATCATATTCAGTGGTAAAAAGCTGAAAGCTTTTCCTCTAAGATCAGGAACAAGACAAGGATGCCCACTCTCCATCACTTTTATTTAACATAATATTGGAAGTCCTAGCCAGAGCAATTAGGAAAGAAAATAAAATAAAAGGCATCCAAATCAGAAAGGAAGAAGCAAAACTGGCGCTATTTGCAGATGACATGATATTATATATAGAAACCCTAAAGACTCCACCAAAAAACTGTTAGAACTAGTAAATGAATTCAGTAAAGTTGCAGAATACAAAATCAATACACAAAAATCTGTTGCATTTCTATACACTAATAATGAACTGTCAGAAAGAGAAATTAAGAAAACAATCCCATTTACAACTGCATCATAAAGAATAAAATACCTAGGAATAAATTTAAACAAAAGGTGAAAGACCTGTACATTGAAAGCTATAGGACATTGATGAAAGAAATTGAAGAAGACACAAACAAATGGAAAGATATTCTGTGCCCGTGGATTGGAAAAATTAATATTGTTAAAATGTCCATACTACCCAAAGCAATCTACAGATCCAATGCAATCCCTATCAAAATTCCAATGGAAGGTGTTCTGAGATGCTTTCCTTAATAATTCTTACCCTAAAAGGATAGAGACTCTTTCTATGGGCTCCCATACCACCTCAGGGTTACTTCCATCATGGTGTAGTATAACTATCTGTTTACCTGTCCATCCTGTCCACCTCTTTGTCCAAACTGTGAGATCCTTGAGTTGGGATCTCTTTGGTCTGTATCTCTGATGCCTAACAGAGTGGCTGACCAACATATCCAATACACACACACATATTTTTTCAATGAATGAATGGTTACTCAGCCCACACTTGTACAGGGAAAGCTATAGGAAACACAGTAGTGTTATCTGGGAGTACTCTGCAAAAATGTTAGATTTTTCATGGAGTGGAGCACAGTAATACAGGAGATTCTGATTGCTAACCACGGTTTTGACCTGGAGGCCCGTAAAAGGAAAGTACTTCAAAGTGTATTCTGCTTTACTAGATTGGATGGAAGTTTCTCTGAAATAGCTTTTCTCAAATACATGTTTTTCCTTTTAATTCTGTATTTGGATTACTACCTCTAATTTCTCTGGGTATCACATCATCCCTGGAAATATGTTGCTTCTTCAAAATTATTCAAACTACTTGGGGTACTCCTATATATTAACCTTTATATTTCTCTTCATCTTTTTCAAGTAGCCTGTGATTCTCTGGCTGATACTGTCTTCAATACCGTATGGACGTTGGGCTGCCGGCCCTTTATGAATAGTCAACGAGCAGCCTGCATCTGTGCAGAAGAAGAGAAAGAAGAGTTATGAGGAAGAGGTAATTCCTTCCTGGTTTTGAGTGACACCACAGCTGTCAGTCTTGGAGATGGTAGTATGGCAGATGTGTCTCATACTTTCTTTCAAAAGTTTGAACACCACAAAGCAGGAGAAAGGAAACATTATTCTACAGCTGAAAAGCGAGTCCCATCCTTTGAGGAGAATTGGAAAAAAGCATGGAATGATTTGAAGACTACTCGTCATGTTAACACTGGTCGCCTCAACCAAGATATATTTGCCTGGAAATTCAGTTCTTAGTTTAAAGAGTAAAATACTGGGATTCCTGGCCTTTGATAATTATATTCATGGGTGAATATAATTCCCTACTATTTGAGAGGCAATGACTTGCCTCTGGTCCATGTTTCAGTTGCCAGTAAGCATCTCACATCTAATAAAGTGCACTTTTTAGAAAATTTGAAAAGGGATAAATGAATTCCATTATCACCAATATGCTTCCATTTCACTTAGAAAAGAACAGAACCCAACCTGGTAAGTTCCACCAATGATAACAATTATTCCCACTGGTACTAAAGAGATAAAAACAGGTGAACAAGGTCGGAGGTTTACCTGATAAGGCCAGTGGAGGTGGAGGTCGAATGGAGCAGGTCTCTGAGGTCCCGTTTTCCTCCCTCCGTGAACTATTCATGTTGACATTCCCAAGTCCTCAGCTGTGTTAGAGTCATGTTAAGATCTGGGAAGCACTTGGTAAAAGCTGCCACTGACAATAGCTAGGTAACGTCCCTGAAATCTGACAGGTATGAGAGACAAAGGGCCATTCCTTAAACTGTGGTTCTTCACCCTGACTGTGGATTCGAATAACCTGAGGAGCACTACAAACACAAAGAATCTCTGGGTGCGGTGCCTGCATGCTGATATTTTCTAAACGCTCCCCTAGTGATTCTGATGCACTGTGAGGGCTGAGGGCCAATAAGGTCAGGGACTGGCAAACGAAGGCCCATGGACCAAATTAGGCCCAACACCTGTTTTTATAAAGTTCTATTGGAACATAGCTATGCTCACTTTTGTTTATGGCTGTTCCTGTGCTTACAACAGCAGGGTTGAATAGTTTTGACAAAGACCGTATGGCCCAGAAAGCCTAAAATAGTTACCATGTGGCCCTTTACAGAAAAAGTTGGCCAACTCCTGATCTAGATAATTTTCTCCTTTCCCTTCCTTTTGCTAATTTCACTGGTTCCATTAAGAGTTGTTGATTGTAGCCATTTCTAAAAAGAAAAAGGAGAAAAACTGCTTTTTGATCTTGTGTAAAGCCATAAAATCAATTGGCTTACTAAGAAATTGGGTTTAACTGCAGATAAATTTATCTCTGTGGTTTATGATATTTATTTCAATAAAATTTATTAAGCACCTAGAAAATAGAGTATGGTATAATTTTTTACCTTTTTCTATTATCTTATCAGTCTGAGGGCATAGAACGCCAAATAACAGGGCAAATGGTGCCAAATTTTAATTTTGTCTACAGTTCAGTCATTGAACCACTTAAGTGCATGTTAATGAATTTATTAACATTTATTAATTGAAAATATTTCACTTAAGACAATATAAAAACATCAAAAGAAAATATCACGAAAGAGAAAAACCAAAGAGAATTTTTAGTACATACTTAGATTGATAAACTTCCAAATCCTCTATAACTAATCTGTATTCGAATTAAAATTTCAGGGTATAATTATTATTTACATATTTAAGGAATCATTGGGTATTTAAGTCAATTTAAAGCAACTATTTAACTTTTTTAAGTTCTCCATTTGGAATATTATACTCAACTTCCGATTTAGTGGTCCTACCGCACTTAAGTGTTTTATTGCGGGAAAGAAATGGGGGCAATAGACTGAGCAGCTTTCTGGGTGCGCAGCGTGGCTTCCAACTTTAGGAGGATGAAGCCCCACCTGGGTCAGGTTGGTCAGTGAGGTGACCTTTCCTGACTCAGTGAGCTGGAATCAGAGCGACTTGGTTCTGGGAGTTTGTCTAAACCCACAGTATTAAAGAAGCACGGTGTTCTAGGGTGTTGACTGATGTTCTCAGAGGGTGTGGGAAGTTCCAAACAGGCGGGCAGCCCGAAGCCAGGACTCAGATGTTGGGCCATCCTAGTCCTCCCAGTCGATGCTGATTGGGCCACCTGTCAGCATCTGGCTCTGTGGACCAGCTGTGTCCTCTCCTTCCACTGCCTCACGGCGCATTCGCCGGTGGCAGCCCTGGGCACAGCGGGAACGCTCATCCAGCATTCCACAGACAAGGACCCGGCAGTGCAGAAACACTTCCTAGAAAGACCATAATGATAATTAACAAAAACAACGATAACCAATGCCACTTGTGGGGCACTTTCTAGAAGCAAGACACTATGCTAAATGTTTCATATATATATTATCTCATTTCATCTAAACAATAGCCCTTTGAGGTAGATGTTATCATCTCCCTTTTATGGATGAGGAAACTGGGACTTAGAAGGGTAAGGAACTTGCCCAAATTCACTCCTTTACTAATGTGGCAAACGCACTGAGGCCCGTGGGTGATTTAAAACCCCACAGCTATAACTTCCGCCTTCGTGCAGGGACGGGAGAGGCCTTAGTGAAGGCCTCAGCTGCTAACGCTAGCATCCTCAGTCTTCACGTCAAGGTCTAGGAGTAACACTGGCTCCCACGCACTTCTGTGTAAAACAACAAGCTCTTTCTCCAATCTTCTTCCTGTAAGTAACTTCCCAAAGCGTGCTGCCTGGTGAGGAGGGAGGTTAGGATTAGACATCATGTTAGCAATCGTTCTGGAACAGCCATGTAGCTGGAAAGGACGTGAATATGCGTACTTAAATGCAGTATGTAAAAGATTTTTAGTTTCTCAAGCTTCCTTTTGTTTCTTTCAACAACTCTACTGAAACAAAAAACAAAAATACTTCCGCCTTAACATACTATATGTAGCCTCTTATAACCTCTATTCATGTATATACACTTTAAAAAGATGTATCATTCAATTTGCATATAAATTGTTATGGCAACAATTTTTCATATCTTTTTTCTATATTTATCATTTTAATAGCTGCATAATATTGCATTAATTGATATCCTATCTGGGGGCTTTTTTTCACCCCCCCCTTATAAAAATGCTCTATAAACACATCTGACAAATCTCATTTTTGTTTGTTTTTGAGAAGCTGTCGGAATTGGAATTTTTAGATAAAAGAATATGATGATTTTATGGTTATTATTACATATTTTCAGTCAACTTTCTAGAAAGTGTATCAATTTATACTGCCACTCTATATTTCTCCCTATAACCTTGCAAGTGTTGTAACTTTTATGAATTCAATATGTATAAAATAGTGTCTTTTAATTGTTTTAATTGGCATTTTAAGTACTATTTTCACTGAACATTTCACTATTTGGCTTTTCTGTGAATTTTCCTTTGCCATGTGACCACCACACAGGCTTCTTCAACCATGCCTGCCCACAAGGATTTAAAGTTGTGATCATACAGTATTTTCTTTGAACAAGCACAGCTATTTTATTGGAAGGGAGGCAGATAATTGTGACATTCATGAAGGTGTTAAACTTCTAGATGGTCAGTTTTACAGCATTTTTTCATAGAGATAATGCAGATCCTAACTCTGGGTTCATAGAATGTTACAGGTTGGGACATCAAGAAAGAAGGCTAGGCGTGGGGGTGGTTTACAAGCTAAAGGTATTCTGCTCACCTTGTGGTCTTTGCCCACAAACTTGAAGACAGGGACCTGGAAGTGCTTTGCTAGGTGATCCCGTGATGTGTACTGCTTCACTGAGTCATCAGAAACACAGCTGAAGGTAGGAGAGGGTAGCATGTAACTCTTGATTGTTTCAACAGAAGTGAAAAAAGAATCTAGTCCAACATATTTGGTCCAAGGGGAGGCAAACTGGGTGGAGGAGGCTGGGCTGCACTCAAGCTTTTTGAGAATGAAGGAAAAATGAAATTTCCTCCTTGTGAAGACATCTCAGACCCAGCCCTGCTCATTAACGCTGTCTGTCCCATCTATCATTCACTAACTGGGCACAAGGACCTCCTGTTAATGTACTGAAGTATTAGCAACAGCAACAACATTTATTTCAAAGGTAGCTTTTGAAATAAAGATAGCTTTATAAGGCTGTATTTTCATTTGTAATATACCATAGGAATTCTGCATTCACATACTTTATTATTGGTTTGAGATAGCTTTTCTTTAACTAGATTTTCTAAATACTTATTGGACACCTAATCGACACTAGCTCCTGAAGAGTCAAAGGTGAGCAAACCCCAGTTTGTGCATCAAAGAGCTGCATAAACAGCTAAGTTTCTTACAGAATAAATGGTTATATTAGGACAAAGTCATTCACCTCCATTCCTTTTTGCTCTCAGTCAGTACCACCACAGGCAATATTATTATTTTTTAACTGATGGAATGACCGTGAACCTTCATTCCTTCAGGATCGAAACTTCTGGTTGTTGTATTTGATTATGATAATATTTTATTAACCTTTATTACTGCATATGGAAGTACTATGAGGTATGTAAGAAATTCCATTATGTTCCAGCAGTGTACTCTCCAAAGTGTTTTAACTGGTTTAATTCCAAATTGTTTTAATTCCTCTTTTCCCTAATTTAATGCTAAGTTGTAGTTTGATAGGGTTTTGGGGTTTTAGTCTCAGATCTACTGCTCAAAGTGAACCTCCTAGGCTCACCCAGGGTTGGCTGGGGGAAAAGAGTCTTTATTGATTCTCCATTTTGAGGCCAAGGTTTAGTATTGATGAACCTTTTCTCCTTAAAGGCCAAGGATCACACTTGTAGTAGCTTTTCCATTCTGAATTCTAAAAGAACTTTTTTTTATGAATGTATTTTCCTTTTTATGGATAACTAAGAATTCCTACCTACCAGGCCAGGAAAAAAGTGGGGCTCAGATATAAAAGCCTATGGAACTGATATGTGCTCCACATGCTTACAGATCACTTTCTAGTTCATTGCTAATTGCTGTTTGAGTGCAGTTGAAAAATCCAATAAAATTGTTTAAAAATAAGGCATCTTGACTTATATTACTACTACTGCCTTATTCCCCTGGACTGAAGAGACTCGAAACATATAATGTGTTTTCTGTTATTTCTTGTATTTATATACTCATTTTCATTTTCCTGAGGTAAAATTAATTTATACCATCTTCTGATTATGTTCTATAATAAATATTTATTGCACATCTAATCTGTGCAACACACCCTGCTGGCTGCTTCAGAGGATGTAAAGATGAATAATATGGTCCATGACTGCAAGGAGTTTATAGTCCAGTATCTACGACAATCAGAGCAACACGATATTAAAATGGCACTTTTCATCTAAGTGCCTCATCCTTTTCAATTTATATTTACGTAAAAAATGTTATTATTTTTCTTTAAAAGAGAAAATGAAGCAGAAAGAGTTGTTACAGGGTAACATATTACAGAAGAGAACCCAGGATAAATTCTGCCTCTTGATTTGGAGTTAGTGGTGATTAGACAATGCTAGTTTGTTAACTCCAAGTTCATGTGCTAAAAGAAAAGATGGTATAGGAAAATCCAAAATATCTGATTACCCAATATGTTTGTTTTTCTGGAGATTAACTTTAATTCTACTTTGCTCAGGCTTGTATTAAATTATTTTGCATTCTCAGGTCATATGCCAACAAAAACTAGAGGAAGGTGAATCAGAAGTATTAAATATCAGGGGAGAATAGCCTGATTTAAATGTAAGCTGAGGACAACAATCGAACAATTTATAAAAATAAGTAAACTGCATTATGTTTATCTTAGGGCTCTGGACTAGCCCCAAATTACTAATATGACAAATGCTCATTCAAGAATTCATTTGGCAAATATTTAATGCCCCTTCTGGTAGGCTAGGCATTGAGGAAGAAGGAGAAGGAAGGAAGGTTTCTAGTTCAGATCAGAAGGAATCAGGGAGGCTTCATGGAGGAAAGAAACCCTGCTGAATCTTGAAGGACCAGTAAAAATCAGACAGGAAGAAAAGAGGAAGAAGATTTCAGGCAGAGGAAACAGCAGGTGCAGAGTCAGGTGGGGTGCAAGGAGCGATAGAGTTTGGGAATTGCCCACAGTTCCCTTTGGCTGGAGCAGAAACTGGAGAAGGCAGAGGTCAGAGGGTGAGGCACAGTGAGCCAAGCTGAGAGCAGGATTTTATCTTGAGGGCTCATCTCACACGTACCCTTGTGTGTTATCCGTTACTGCACTCGAGATGGAACTATTTGCCTGGGAACAGTGTAAATAGGCCTACACTGAGTGGTTTTGAGTTCCTGCCTCTGCTTTTTAAGCATTTTAATTTCTTCTACAGCATTTTTTTTTTTTTTTTTTTTGCTGTTTTGTATGTGCTAAGGGCTGGAAAATTAAACGGCACAGCTTCTTAGAAAACTATACACTTTAAATATGTGTATTTATTATATGCAATATACTCCAACAAAGGTGTAAAAAGTCATTTAAAGGAACCAAAATTCACTCCCCCACAAAAAGTAGATCCATTCCCTAATCTACTTAGCACTAAGTATGTGACTGAAAAAAAGAATTTTAAAAAATGATGCTTCTACTCCTCATTTTAAAACTTTCTGGAGATCACTTTAAGTTGGCAAGAAAACAAAACGGCTCCAGACCTCTCGGAGACCTATTACTGGCCATCCCAAGCAGCTTAGAATGAGAAGTCTTCTGCATTCTGAAAATAAGCTAAGGAATCTGAGGCTAGAAGTCCTCCTGCTGGTAAACAGTTAAATTCACCAACCAAAGGAAATCAAGAGCTAGCCAAAGGTTTTCAGCTTGTGTATATATATTTTTTCCTCTTGACTGGCTGCCCAGGGGCTCTGGGAAGCTGAGATTTGAGAGTTGGGATTTCGGAGGCTGTGTTCAGAAGCTGTCCTACAGTCCTAGGTGAAAGATAACGAGGGCTGGAATCAAGACAGTAAGAGTGAGACAGAAGGAGGTTGGGATGTTGCTACTTTTAAAAAAGCTTCCAGGTGGTCCTCATGTGCATCAGGGGTTGGAAACCACTGTGCAAGACATCGATAGCTGCAGGTGAAGGCTGCCTGTGGCAAGAGATCCGGGGAGATAAAAGCAAAGTAGAAATTTCAGAGTCTATTAGGCCGATTAGGAAAGGGGATGCACCTGAGGCGCACCTGTGGCACCCTCACTTGTCCATTTCTATTAAGCTGACTCCTGACTCCACCTGAGATATATCCCACCTGACACTGAGAGCAAGGAAGAAACTGATGAGAGACCACAATGAGTTTGCCAGTGTGAGTGTATTACATTTCCTGGGAAGGAAGCAATGGGTGTGACAACTGCTAGGCTTCCAATGACACTGTGAGACACACACAGTTCTCAATCCAAGGATCCTCGGGAAATATGAAATCTCCTTTGTATAAAACAAGCAAACAAAACTAAACTTCACTTGTGCTTTCTTCTTCTAAAACCTACCAAGTACTTCTTCTCTCTCCTTCATTACCAAGCTTAAGAGGGATCTACATATGCTGCTTCCACTTCGTCCTTGTCTTGCACTTCTCAGCGCCACCTGGCACTCACGCTGTCCCTTCTCTCTGAGCAGGTTTATCAATGCTATAGTTTCAACAATAAACAGGGGTGACTCTCTGTCCTTTATCTCTAGTCCTGACCTTGCTCCTGGGTTTAACTGATAAGCATTTGCAAATGTCCACTGAACTTCTCTTCCAATGTATACTGCAGGCATTTACAATTCAATATTATTATTTGAAATTATCATATTCAATATTTTCACCTCAATCTGCTTTTCTACCTACATCCTTTCATCTTGGTTAATGGCATTTAGTCAGTAATCCAAGCCAGAACCCTTGGAATCATGTTTGATTCCCCTCTCCCTCACCAGTTTTTACCTTCAAAACATCAATAAATGGTTTCTGAACTAGTTAAGAGCTCACAAGAGTGCCGTGTCATTTTAGGATATGACTGAGCATGTCTGTGCATTTAGAGGTCGGATGTGAACTGGGGATAATAAACAGTTTAAACAGCATAATTACCCATCCCGGATAAGGTAGTACTTCAGGATCTCATCGATCTTGGATGTGGGAGTAGCAAAGCAGCTCTCCACCAGGCTTTCTAAGCCATTCACGTGCACCAGGGGCTCAATGCCAAAGTAGAGGGAGTCGCGAAGCTTGAGGGTGGGCAGAGCTTCCCGGTAAGGCTCTTCAAACTCATTGTCCTTGAAGATCTCCAGAGTGAACGGGAAGATTCCATGACTGCGGCTCATGATTTCCAATGGAGTGTTTCGAAGGTTGGGAACGTATCCTTCAGAAATGGTGTAGAGGCGCGGAAACTCGCAGGTCACCGGGATCAGCAGTTTGCTGGTTCGGATGATGATGTCCCCGCTGCTTCCTGGGGTCTGCTTGGGTAGACCTGTCACAAGGTTGCTAGCCACGATCTTGTCATTCACCACCTGAGCCAGGCCAGGGCCAGGAGAGGAAAAGGTTTTATGTTTATTTTCTACAGATTTGGTTTACTCCCTTTTGACCACAAGATTCTCCAAACTTCTATTTATTTCAAAATACGTTAGAGATTTGGTTGCTGAAGCCTGAAGGTTTTTTTTTTTTTAACTGTTTCTCCTCTTTTTAGCAAGATGTTCTGTTAAGAGTTTTACATACTATTTCATGGTTAACTCACACATTCCTTCAGAGTATCACTCATAAAACCTGAACTGTGCAGAATCAGCAAATTCAAACTTCTGATATTTTAGAAAAGAACAGCTTCTGTCTATTATATTTTTCTAGACTCCTCCATCTGGTGATCAGGCTGCAGCATGACCTTGGGCTGAACTCATCCACACGCAGAACTTCAGCTGTCACATTTATACAGATGATTTTCAGTTCTTTATCTCCAGCCTTGTCTGCCTTCCTGTGTACCAGAAACTCTGACTCATCATTTCCATTTGATTATCCACAGATACAAGAAACACAATTTGCCTAAGATGGAACCACCTTTTCTCAAATATCTCCCCCATGTCTCATCCAAAGTCTAATTAGCTCTCTGATTTTCTCTTAGTCGGATTCAATAAATATTTGTTGAATCAAATGGTCGCAAGGGCCTCTGCATGGATCTCTTGGATCCAGGTCCTCTTTTTTTCTACCCATCTTGCACTCTTCTGATTTCATTACAACAGTGCCTGCCTAACCCCATTTCTACAGGATAAAGCCCAAACGTCTCACCCTAGCACACAAGGCAGATCTTTGGAAGCACAGTCTCCCCCCATCTACTTTTCCAGTTTCCTTTTCCAACAGGAATTCCTTGCCAGTCAGGCTGTATTGCCCATTCACTCAGCATAAGGCTTAAGTACTCTCATCTCTGAAACGCTCCTTGTTTCCCACCTGAAACGCCCTTTCTTTTCCTCTCTGCCTGTGTAAAGCACACACATGCTTCATCCCAATTCAAGTCCCGCCTTTCTTGACTGCTCCAGTGTTTGTCCCTTTCTGGACTCCTATAGCACCTATCGCCTGTGTCACCGTCTCTTATTTATATTTTGTGTGTGTTGTCATCTCGATACGACTGTGTACGTTCCTAAAAGTCAGGAATCTTGTTTCATATATCCCTCAGACTCCTGGGCCCAGGGCTGTGCACAGATATTTCGGATGAAAGTACAAACCTTTTACCTCCATCTGGTTCAATACTCAAACTCATCTGCTACCTTATAAATGAACCATCATCTACACCAGTTGCTTTCTTCAAGTAAAATAACTGGTCAGAGGGAATGTAGCCAGCCTCGGTACTAGTGCTTATGCACTAAGGAAATTGTCTGCACATATTGGACAGGTGGGACTATTTGAAAACAGAAATAGCAGAATTCTTCTTAAGTCCCTGTCCTCATAGTGCTAGGACCAAGGCAAATGCTCAATAATATATTTGTTAATGAATGGCATATGATTTTTTTGAGCTTCATTCTTTCATGTGGAAATACTTCATCTATGACGCAAGCCACACTGCATACCTCTGTCAACCACCTCCCAAATAACTGGCTTTTGATCATTTCCCAAGTGTCGTCTAGGAAGAACCTACATCGACCACTGTGCCACACGTCTTGAGGGAGAAGAGGATGTTGACATGGGTGCCATTGGACACTCCTCGGCAGGAGGTGTTGGTCAGGAAGAGCTCCAGACCGCCAACCAGGTCCCTGGGGATGCTCACTTCAATGGTGTTCGACTTGCACAACACGGGGACTGCAGCAGAAAGAGCCTACCGTTAGAACAGGGAAACCTGAACTGGGAGAAGGACAAGGAAGGCTTCTAGGAGAAATCATTTCACGCTCACATGATGAGCTTTTTGTTTTATCCTCAAGGAAATCATAAAGCTCATAAGGCTCAAAACAAGTTGGTGTATAAAACCAGGACTCCTGGGGCTGGCCCCGTGGCCGAGTGGTTAAGCTCGCGCGCTCCGCTGCAGGCGGCCCAGTGTTTCGTTGGTTCGAATCCTGGGCGCGGACATGGCACTGCTCATCAAACCACGCTGAGGCAGTGTCCCACACGCCACAACTAGAAGGACCCACAACGAAGAATATACAACTATGTACCGGGGGGCTTTGGGGAGAAAAAGGAAAAAAAATAAAATAAAATCTTTAAAAAAACCCAAAAACCCCCCCAAAAAACCAGGACTCCTAACTCCCACAGTTGTGGTCAAATAACGCTCCTCAAATATATTGTTCCCTGAATGAGGAAATATTGTGTTCAAGTTCCAATTCAACAAACATTTATTTCAGTGTGGCTAGCAAAACTCCATGAACTGAAACACCAAAAGGATTAACTTTTAGCACAAATACAATTTATTGGCAATATAGAAAAGCACTGCTTTGATATAGGCTTAAATTATAAATGGTACTACTTTGACTTTACCATTAATTACTGCCCCATAAAGGGAGGTAATAAAAACAATGTTAGTGCACTTGGGGAAGAGTTCCAAATTATCCTTGCATTGCTCAGTAAACCATAAACTCCGACTATAAATTCCACTTTAATTTAATACAGAAAAGATTGCTTTTCCTTAGCATTCCCATGCCGACTTCTCCAGACTCTACAAATACCCTAAAGGGAACACTTACGGGCATGGTCAGAAAATATGTGAGGATGATATCAATATGTGAGGATGTATTGTAAGAGTGGCATAGTATAAAGAAATCAGAGATAGGTGCCCATTAAATATTTGCTGGATGAATGAACTGATATTCTGGACATACATAAGTAGACTTCTAGAAAATAGTTCTCAGGGGATTGTTGACGCTCATATTGTAAGTGTAGGGAGAAGAATCAGTTCCCTAGGGCTTTCAACTTAGTACCTGTTAGAAAAGAAAAGAACTGCATCAATGTCTTAGACTTCTTGCTGAAAGAGCTGGTATTCTAAAAGATGAGAATCTGACACACTTGGGTGAGGAATGCAGAGAGATTCAAGGGGAGGAAGTCAGAGCAGAGGTTGAGCCCATCTGGGTACTACCTTGGCAAGTGTGGTTATCCTCAGACAGCACTAAGCCCCGGGGGCATTCACACTGATAGGCCTTCTCAGACATAAGGCAAGAATGGCTGCAGCCACCGTTGTTATTGTGGCATCCTTCAATGTCTGCAATAAAAACCAAAAGAAAAGAGAATGCTCTTATAGCCCTCTTCCCCAAGAATTCTGGTTCTTAGGATGGCATTTTGCACCAGGGATTATGCTTGACTCATCACAGTATCAATGGGGCCTAACCCAGTCACTGAGACACCTGGAGAAGCCCACAGAAAAAAAATGTTTATTAAGTGTTTTAGCTACAAAGAGCAAGCTTACAACATCCACAGCTCTAATCACTCAAGCTCGTCATTTTGTAGAATGCCCTTCAACCTGGATTTGCCTGTTTTTCTCATGGTCACGATTTTGGAGAGGAAGACCCAAAAGTCATTTCTTAATTGCCATAACATTTAATCCACCCAATTTGAAATTCTGTAGGGTATTGCTGATGTAAAAGGGACTGACAGAATATAAATTCACCTGGACCAGCTAGGTGGCTCAGAGTTATTGCCAGCTGGTTGGATCATCAGCCCTTCTCTTCAAGTCTCTAGAAATAACAGCACTGGAGATAGGGGTCTTGGGCTGACATCACACTATAAAAATGAGCCTTAGACGACACACTAAAAGAGTCCATTCAACTGAGCTCTTTGTGACATTCCTCTTATGAGGTGGTTTGAAAAGCTTCCTTTTTTAAAGTTTTGCACTTTCAAAAAGCATGCTCAATCAAATGGACAAAAAGGAAAAAATATTCAGTTGAAAACTGAAGAAACTGCCGTTTGATTTCATAGTCAGCAGAAGAAAAATAATGACCTTTGTGGGCTCTGGACATAATCTTTTAGATCAAGGGTCCTGAGACTCTGGCCTGCTGCATGTTGCTGAGGATAACGTTCTATCGGCACACGGTCTCTCCCATTCATTCACCTATCGTCTACGGACGCGTCTCACTACGAGGGCAGAGCTGAGCAGTTTCAACAGATTCGTGTGCTCCACAAAGTCTGAAAAATTTACTGTTTGGCCTATACAGAAAAAGTTTGCTGCCCCCTGTTCTAGGGTAAGATAATAAAAGGAAATGCTTCTAAATCATCTAAGATGCTCAAGGAAAGATACGAGCTGATTTCCAATTGAAGCTGTAACACTCAGTTCAATAATAGTGAAAAGAATAGCTCTTTGGAACGTCAGTAAATTAACTTGGGATGAATCTATTTTTGTGAAACATATAGAGAGAATAAATTTGCAATGAATTAATCTTTAGAAAATTTAAGAGAGATTAGGCTACACCTGTTTATAAATCTGTATAATTAAAAAGGATAAGAGCACTCCTGTGGGCTTTTGAAATAACTGACAATGCTATATAACAGTGTAGACAAAAGCATAAAAATATGCTGTAAGATGTTAAAATCAACATTAATGGAAATTTTTTTCTTAAAAATGATCTTCATTAAGTCATTTAATTTCTCTGGGTCTCAACTTCAATACTTGTAAAACGAAGGTGTTGGACTAAATGTTCATGCACTCAGGATATTTCCAGGTCTAAAACTGCAAAGCACAAAATAAATTAAAATTCTAAACTGGCTTAAGGGATTCAAGTCTCCTACAAGGATAAACCAAAATGTTTAGAATGGATATATCCGGCAAGTGGGATTGTGGGTCATTTTAGTTAACTTTCTTTTACTCCTCTGTATTTTCTTCTATGAACATAACTCTTTCATAATAAAAAAAAAAAGAAAAATTACTTAAAAATTAAAACGAGATTTTTATTAACAAAAAGAAGATACAATTATCTAACAGACTAGCTAAAGAAACAAATATGTTTAGACTATTAATAAAACTTAAGGATTTAAAATACAGATCTTAATTCTAAAGTGTAACTGATATACAAATTTTATCTTCTGCTAAAATACTTTTCAGTTATGATTATTAGGTTTTAAAATTATATGAGGATTAACTGTAATATTCCAATAAAGTGCTCATGAATAATTATAAATATTTCTCATGGAACATTTCATTAATATTCAAATATGCAAAGATTATTGCATAAAATAATTAAGATTTAAGGAGGATTCAGGACATTACCCTTATTCAATAAAATTTAAAGCACATTTAGTCTTGTTATAAAGGGCAGTAGTTTAATATTCTGCCTAATGGTCCCTCAGTTAACAATGCAAACTTTGTTGCATGGAATAAATTGTGGGCACTAGACATAATTTTTCCCTTTGGGGTGGTATTTTATTATTTTGAATATAACTAGAATAAAGTGAGCTCTTCTATTATAGTCTATTGTGCCACAAATTCAATTATCCTCTGGAACAAATCATATGTCCTCTGTGAATAATAATAATTAAGCCATTTATCTCTTTATGTAATCTGCAGAGAGTTATTTTTTGTCCCTCAACTCTCAGTGTCATGAGGTTCAGACTTACTAGAGCAAGGTGATGAAATTTTAGCTGTCATAATTTGCAAGGGCAAATGTGCCTTAGAGAAGGGACGTTAAGTTTTATATACTAATAGTACACAATTTCCATTTCAATTATTTGGCATACATTATGAATTCTTTTTTACTACTTAATCATATGAAATGTATACAGCACTTCTGCTATTAAAAATAGATAATTTTGGGGCTGGCCCTGTGGCCTAATGGTCAAGGTTTTCTGCGCTCCATTTCAGTGGCCCAGGTTCTTGGTTTCGAATCCCAGGCATGGACCTACACCACTCGTCAGCCAAGATGTGGCAGTGACCCACATACAAAATAGAGGAATATTGGCACAGATGTTAGCTCAGGGCTAATCTTCCTCAAGCAGAAAAAAGAGGAAGATTGGCAACAGATGTTAGCTCAGGGAGAATCTTCCTCAGCAAAAAAAAAAAAAAAAAAAAGAAAGAAAGAAAACAAGAAAATTTTACTTAACTCCAAAAAATGTATTAATCTTCAATTAAGCATACAGGGAAAAAATAGGCTTCATGTAAACCAGTTTACTTCCAAGATGCTAAGACTTACTTATGAAACTTGGTTAAAAACACAAACTCTAAGGCCCATCCTGCCTCACTGAATCAGAGCCTCCAGGAGAGAGGCCTATGGAGAGGCCGGTTTAAAAGCACCCTGGTGAGTCTTCTCAGCGGGGAAGCTTGAGAAACACTGCCGTAAACCGTTTGTTATGCCACTTGCCTCCGTTATCTTGCTACTCTAGGTGTGCTCCTTGCACCCACAGCTTAGGTGTCACCTAGAAGTTATTTAGAAATGCAATGTCTTCGCCTGACCCCAGACCTACCGAATCAGAATCTGCATTTTAACAAGATCCCAGGTAATTCGTGGGCACATTAAAGTTTGAGAAACACAGAATACCCTATTTTTATTTCCCCGATTAAAACATGGCTCTCTGCCTCCTGCAAAATGCAACAACTCCCTCCTGTTAAGTCTTAGAGACAAAATCAGTAGTGAATTCTGTCTGCGACATGAACATCCTCGGTGATGGTGGACTCCTTTTGCCATTTCTTTACACAGCCAAATTGTTACTCTCCTCTAATGTTGTGCAGTTTCATGAACATCAAAGAATAAGCCAATGGCTCAGCTTGGGCTCTTCATTTGAATTCCTGCTTACTCATTCTCACCTTCACAAGTCTTGCCATCACTTTTTAGCACACGGCCAGCCCCACACTCACAGCGATAGGAATTTTTGAGGTTTACACAGATCTCACTGCAGCCACCATTGTTTTGCTCACATTCATTTTCATCTGTAGAAGAGAAACCACATTATTACACACTGCTAAGCAACTCCAACTTTTCCCAAGCCCCTTAGCAGAATCTCCACATCTTTTCAGATCCTGTTGATAGATTTTCGACAACCCAACCCCCTCGGTGTGATCCGGTATAACCACTTCTATCAACCTGATCTCCACCAAGTTATTCGTCCATTTGCTCTCTGCCAGAGCGGAAGGCACCAAGTTGCTTGCCAGTTCCCTCCTAAGGGCAAAACCGTGGGGAAATGAAGTTACTTTTGTTACTTGGGTTCACTTATTTGTCTGTATTAGTGAATCTCATTTTCTCCAATGTGTTCCTGAAGATTTCCTAACTAAATACAAACCTATAAATCAAATTGAGTTTTAAATACATTTAAATACATATATTGCAGAAGGAAATATCTGACAAAATGTTTTGTGAGGCAGTCTTTTGTTATAACATGAACAACTGCCCTCAAAATCTATTTTAAATATTAGAATATTCTCACATTGTAGTTAAGCAATGATTGTTAACTTTTTAAGGATCTGATGGGGGCCGGCCCCGTGGCTGAGTGGTTAAGTTTGAGCGTTCCGCTTTGGCGGCCCAGGGTTTTGTTGGTTCGGATGGTTTGGGCGTGGACATGGCACCACTCATCAGGCCATGCTGAGGCGGTGGCCCACATAGCACAAACAGAGGCATTCACAACTAGAATACACAACTATGTACTGGGGAATTTGGGGGGAAAAGAAGAATGTGGCAAAAAAAGAAGATTGGCAACAGTTGTTAGCTCAGGTGTCAAGCTTTAAAAAAAAAAGAATCTGATGAAGGATACAGACTCTTGCTACAAAAATGTGCACAGCTGGCAATAAATGTCGATCTCCTTCTTTTTACAAACAAAGAAAGGGAAGCTTGGGAGCTAAATTTGTCAAGACCTGGATATAGGATATAAGCCAGGGACCGGAGCTTGAAACCCACAGGGTGACAGAAGGCATGACCTTGGGCCCAGGAGAGGAGATAAGCTGGAACTGAAATCTTGCTTAAGTCCAGGACCCCAAAAAAGGTCTCCCAACAATGAAAGGGGGAGTAGCAGAACTTTGCTCCAAGGCCCAGGGAAGCAGTAAGGAAGCTTTCTGTCTGAGGTTCTAGAAGAGAGAAAAACCTTCATAAACAATGGAAACCCCAAGTTGGGCCCTGTCATGGTTGAAGTACGAAGTTATATTTCCTACATAGTGTGGGGATATTGAAGCTGAGAAACTGTTAAATTTGGCCTGGACTGGTAAAGCTTCTGTGAAGCCTGACAGAAGCCTTTGAAAAACTGCTCTGTAGTAAAACTTCCACAAACCAGGTGATGAGTGGAGTCCCATGGAAAAATAATTACAACAGGAGGTGGTTTGCCATAAAACACTACACATGAGGAAGTGATTCACTATGAGAGAGAGCTGGACAAATAATAAACAGAAGGCTTTGAACTGGAGATAACCAAATAATCCAGAAAAATTCATAATACAAGGATTTTAAAAATCACTAAACTGATAAAAGCAAGGATAGTAACCAAAATAAAAGAAGTGTGTAACAAGACAAAACAGAATTGAAAACAAACAAACAAACATGTAGAACTTGTAGAAATGAAAAATGTGGTCTCTGAGATCAGAATCTTCACGGGGCCCCTACTACCTGAAAAATGGATGGTGAGAGGCGTGAGCAACCTTCCTGGATGTGGCCACACTGGTGTTTGGGTCCAGGCCTCTGTTTCAAGCCTGCATTACTTGGCTTGGGACTGATTTTTTTAAAAATTTTAATTGAGTTCATAATAGTTTACATCAATGTGAGATTTCAGTTGCACATTATTTCTCGACTGTCACCACATAGGTGCTCCCCTTCACCAGCTGTGCCCACTCCCCACCACTCTTCCCCTGGTAACCACTGAGCTGTTTTCTTGGGAACTGATTTTTTAATGTAAGGGAGAAATAAACTTCTACTTACTTAAGCCATTGTTATTTGAGGGTTTATTATTATTTACAGCCTAGATACTCTATGCCCCAACAATTCCACTTTTATCGATATACTGTATAGAATGCCTCATGGATGGGGTAAAGTATCATTTTTATGTTAATTTTAAGAACATGCAAAACAACGCTATATATTATTATGGGTACATATATAAATAATAAAATCGTGAAAACAGAGACCAGAAGAACACACACTAACTTCAAAACACTGATTATCCCTAGAGGGTGAGAGAGGAAAGTGAGATGGAGTGAGCTGGCTTTACTTGTATCTGTAAAATTTTATTTCAAAGAAAAGGAAGAATAATTTAACAGAAATATAAAGCAAGTCACATGTGTAATTTTAAATTTTCTAGTAGTCACATAGAAAAATTTGTTAAAAGAAATTGGTAAAATTAATGTTAATAATATATTTATCACTTAATCTAACATGTCCAAAATATTTCATTTCAATGTATAGTCAATAATAAAATGATTGAGGTATTTTTCCTTCTTTTTTTGAACTAGTCTTCAAAATTCAGTATAGCGTATCTCAACTTGGATGCTAAATTTCGTCAGAAATACTTGGTCCATATTTAGAGTCATAAAATTTACAGCTGGTTACTCAAGATGTCCCAAACTTTTCTGGTTTTCCAATGACTGAATCAAGTAGCAGTTTTAAACATAAAATGAAGTAAAATTAAAATTCAGTTTTTCAGTCACAGTAGCCACATTTCAAGAGCTCCATAGCCACACACGGACAGTGGCTACTGTATTGGACAGCATAATTCTAGACTATCCCTACAGATGATATAAATTTGGCTTGTGGCTTTAATTATAAACTATAAAGGCAAACACCATTCCAAGCGTTCAGAAACACAAACTGGAAAATGATGGGCTCTGAGTCAGGAAGAGTTTTTTGATTTGTCCCTTTGATCCTAATAGTCCATTTCTACTTCAAGATTAGTTTCTTACCAAAGCATGTCTGCCTGTCGGGGCCCAGCACGGTTCCTGGAGAGCACGTGCAGTCACTGGGATCCAAGCAGCTGCCATGGCAGTCCTCATCACAGATGTCATAAAAATCTATGGAAGGACAAAGATGACCTTTCATGAGGGGTAAGGGCCAGAGGACATTCCCATTCATGAGAAAGCCTCAAGAGTTCAATCACGGGGTACAAGTTCCTAGCCACCATCAAGAGAATTCTAATTGTTCAGGGTTTACATAACCCAATGGAAAGAGATACTGCCCCGGGACTTCTTCCGTCATTTAGATCAATGATTCCCAACTTCAGATCCACAGGCCCTTGGGTGGCCATAGAGTTTCTGCAAATCTAACGCCTCACCAAACAAGACCTGTAGACTAAATAATTATGTCCTACACTTCTATGGACTCTATTTTTTAAATGTGTACAGATTTTGACGGGATTAATAACACAAAAATTCATTTAAAGGCATTGCTGATCTCATTACTGATCCCTTTATGTATAATTTTAAAAAATCACTGGATACTATTCACAATGCTGCCATATGGATCTCTGATATATATCTTAAAAAAGGGTCCCTTTCTATTCTTCAGGAATTGTTCAGAAATCTAAGAACAGATCTCATAAATCACAGTCTGGAGGTATCTGTGGCCCTAAATCAATGTTATTCAGACTTTGAGATACTACTGTCACCATGATGGAACTTCATAAGGCACTTTTCTCTTTGATGCCATCTGTGGCCTTGTGAAGGAGGAAGGAGAGCACGGGGAGGGTACTCACGACCACAGTAGACATGAAAGCAGACACTGGGCCTGGTCAGACGATACACATAGTAGCCTCCAGGGCAAGCCTTCACCTCCACCGTGGTGTTCCAGAGGCAGCAGTTCCCATTGAAGCTCGCACAGGCCTGGCGTTGCACAATGCCATCACCTTCTAGAGGGTGGCTGCCATTGAGCCAGACAGGTGCATGGGTCCCACAGTGGTTTTCTGGTATGCAGAAGGTGGGCATGGCATCCCCTGCCATGCCAGTGAAGCGGTACCACTCCCCATCCACATGGTTGTCACATAGAGGTGGACCTTGAGACTCATCAAATTGGTGGTCAGTATTCCTCCAGGGCTCATTCAGACTGATGTAAGCAGAACAAGGATCTAGGGCTGGAGATGAAAAGAACACCTCAGAGGCAGCATGTGTTTCAGGTCAAAGTGGCAACAGCCTGAGTCCACCTTCTTGGTCTTGCATTTTGGCTTTTTGGGGTTCAGAAAGAAATAATCTCAAGTCCCAAAAAGTTGCTGTTTAAGGTTGTTCAAGTTGACTTAAACATGTTTCATAAACGCCTTTCACAAAATTATTTCAAATCTATTTCAAGTTTAGTGTTAGCATTGGACTGAACTTTTTATTTGCAGTAATCATTTAATAGAGGGATGATTGTTCAGACCAAGGGAGTTGAGGATTATAGTCTCCTTGAATTCTGCACTTGTGAGACAATATTTTGAATATTGTGTTCACATCTGGAAGCTATATTTTATGAAAGTAATGGACAAACTTGGTATCCAGAGGAAGGTGGCCAGACTGAGAAGGGAGGCTGAAAATTATTTACTGGGGAGGAAGTTGAGAACTATAGGTCAAAGAATATGCATATCAGTTTTCAAAAATCTGAAACAGGTTTGTGGAAGAGGAGGTAGGTATTCTGTTATAACAACAAGAACAATTGTTATGGAAAATCACATTTCAGTTCACCTACTCAGTAATGGAGAGGCTGTATGAGAGTACGGTAAATTCCTCATCTTTGGAAATTTTCAGAAAGTATTTGGATGCAAGATTCCAAATGATGCAAGATTGCTCGTTTGTAAGCAAGACTATGGGTGGAATTTTGCACTAGTGGGAAGTTTGACTTAATAATGTGTAAAGCTCATTCCACTGAAAAGGAAAAGGCCTCTGGTGCATGTCAGCTGCTTTGAAATGTGCTGGCAAGTAGTTATCAAAGATATTCTCAAAGTGAATTTTGGTATATATTCCATCAGCTTATTGAAAATTTCATGAACTTTGTGTATTCACAATTAACCACAGAGTTACTATCTATAATACAGAAACATTTCCCAAGCGCACATTTGCAGCGCATAAATTGCATGAACAAATATCAAAAACATTTTAATGACTAAAGACACCAATATCGCCAATATTCTCACTGCTTCCCTCAATTTCAGGGAATCAGTGAATTAATGTAGGCATCTGCTGTCCTTATGAAAAATCTAGAAAACCAAGAAATTCTAGAAAGGAACACTAGCCAGAGAGTACTATCCTTCTTAATGCAGGTGAGGCTGACTTAACTGACATTGTAGGCAGGGAATTCACATTAAGGTTGATACATTTTGTGGGCAGGAAATTCAATTTTAGCAAATACTGCACAACAATTAAATGTGGATGGGCCATGATCATAAAATCTAGGTTGTCTAGAAAATATTTTGGATTTTCCCAGTCTACATCTGAAACTCAACTTTACTCTCTAAACTTCAGCTGCTTGTAGAGGAGGGTGTAGCCTAGTGCTAATGGCCCCACCCAGAACGTGACAGCTTGGGGCAAGAAACAAGTAGGATATTGCAATTTCTGGAAATCACATATTTGCAGAGTTGCATATGGCAAGAGCAATCCTCTCCTTTAAAAAGTCTCTGAGGTGTCCCAATTGAGCCCTAGAATCTAGTTCGATGTCCCTTGAAGGGAAGAAATGTCCTCATATAGACTCTCTCTCCTCTCAAAAGGGAAAAATTCCCTCATCTTCTCTCCTAGCTGTGGTTCTCTTCTGAAGCAAGGTTTCCAGGGCAATTTCACAGGCGATTATAAATTCATAGAAATATTTGGCTCATCTCTTTGGCTCAAATTTTATAAGCAATGGTTAGGTACTCAACTTTTAATGGCTTTTACAGAAATTCCCAAACCTCCCTCAATAACATGATTTATAAAGTTTCTCCTTAAACTTAATTGTCATTTCCTGTGCTATTTGTTAAAAGCTCACTTTCTCTCTTGTGGTAGGGGATATATGGCACAAACAGGAGAAATTTACCAACAATCTTCTTAAAATAAATAAATAACATATGTTTTTAAAAATTACCCACGCAATATTTTCTAACATTAAATATACCCATTCCACTCCACCCTCTTTTAAGGCAGTAATCCGATCCTTTAATAATCTGGCCACTGGTGTTAATTCCTGTTTTCACTCTCAACATGGAGCCGGGAATTTGGTATTAAGCCTATTGCGTCCTAAACTGCTGACATATATACTCCTCAAAGGGGAGCGCTTCAAAAAGAACAGCCCTGAGGGTTCCTGTCAAAGTTCAAGTCAGGGAGTCCCCAGCTTCCCAGAACGCAACCCTGCCTTTTGCTAGGGCCTGACTGCCGGCGCCCTACCGGTTGCCCCTCCCTGGTGCCCCTAGTCAGGGCGGGCACCTCTCAGCGGCGGAGCGTCCCCGCCCTTTCACCCCGGTGTTTGCAGAACTGCCCTCAACTCGAAGTACCCCAAACTTAGGTGCGCACCCTGGATGCGCCTCTCCTGTGCTTGCCGTCGCCCTACTCTGCGACCGCGCGCTGGGTCCGGAAGCCCCACTCTCCTTTCTTCCTTCTCCCTCCCTCCTTCTCTGTCCCTTCTTACTCTCCCCTAACGCTTCCCGCTTCCCCACCTCCTCTCCCCTTCCTCCTTTCCTTCTCCCTCTTCTTTGCTCTCACTCGTCCCGCCCCCACCCAAATCTCCAGCCCCAAAGTTCTCCCTTTGTCTTCCTTCTGACATTGAGTCAAACGTCTTTAGAAGGGCTGTAAAAAATAAATAAATAAATAAATAAATAAAATCTAAAAGCTCTAGGAGGGAAGAAGGTGTATGATGGAAGGGACAGGAGGTACTAGATGAAGAGATAGCCAGGGAGGAGAGCAGGAAGAAAGGCGAGTGGAAGCTGAGGAGAGGAGGACTTTTGCTAAAGCGACTCTTGGTTAGGTATTGGCAGCAGATAAAGAGTGAGTAATTAAACTCAGCTCAAGCCTATTTGTTTTTAATAGACTATTGTTTAGAAGAGTTTTAGATTTGGAGAACAGCTGAGAAGCTAGTTCAAAGAGTTCCCATATACTCAGCACCCAGTTTCCCATACATTAGTATGGTACCTTTGTCACAATTAACGAACCAGTGCTGATACATTATTATTAACTCAACTCAGTGGTTTAGTCCAATTTCCTTAGTTTTTGCTTATGTCTTTTTCTGTTCCAGGATCACATCCAGGACACTATATTACATTTCATTTTCATGTCTCCTGAGTCTCCAGCCTATTTTTAATGTCTATCCCTAAAGATGCTAGTTACCATGAGAACCCTGAGTTACTCTGAAGGAATAAATCAGGGTCAATTAAACAGTGAGCTATGCAAGAGTGCCAGGAAGGATGGTTCTCTCCATTTCAACCTCCTCTCGCCCTGGCATCCAACTAGAACTTAAATTCTATTTGTTAGTAACTGGAAGTGCAACTTGTCTTTGCCTCGTTGGCCAGTTTTGTGCCAAGCCTGAGGAGGGGGACAGTTTAAGATTCACTCAATCTTTGCAAAAAGTCATATTTTCCGATGTCAAGAATAGGAAGTTTGATTTATCCAGAACTGGGCCTTTCATGGGGACAGAGCATTCAGTCCGTCCCTTGTATTCATTAAAGAAAAAACTCTATCCTCACCTCTAAAAATCATTTTTTTTGCTTTTAAAGTCGCAACTATAAAAGTGCCTAGAATATGAAGAGGTTAGAATTCCTTTTACACATATTCCAAGAAATACTTAGCTCGTGAAAAGCTTGGATATGGCAGATCCATGGAAATTCTGGATGTCCAGACAAGAGACTAAATGGAACATGAAACAAATCCTCTGAAAATATATCTACATAGGTTATCAATGACTTTCCTTACAATATTCTAGAACCAGTATTTGGGATACTGGAATCTGCTCTTAATAATTTGTGCAATAATAGCAAATTCCCACAACAAAAAATGCATTGTGCCAAGTACTTGACACAAGACTCACCCCTTGGTGACACAGGTGTGATTGTGATGAAGAGGCAGGTGAGAAGCAGGAACTGAGGCATCCTTCTGGACCAGCCACCAGAAACAGACTGGAAAATCCTCATAATTCCAGTTTTCTTTTGTCTCCTTTTTTAAGCACTTTCTTTTAGAGGCCTCTGGGCTCTTATGAAGAAAGACTTTTCAGTACTTGTTGGGGCTTTATCAGAGGAAGAGGATGAGTGGGATAAGGTGTCCATTGCTCTGGCCTTGACCCCAGATAGAAGCTTTGCTTTACACTGTGAACAGGGTTATTTTATTGATATTTTTCTTTAGGAAAAAAACCCTTACAATCCCTCATCCTCCTATTGTTTTCACTCCAGAATTCCCTGCAATGAGACCTCCAGTATCTTATCCAGAAGGGAACTTCAAATGAGGGACATCCTCTCACATCAAAATCTTGTTTGGTGACTGCTAGGAATTGAGTTCATGATGTCGCAGCCATAGCATTGCATACTAAATGAGAATGGGATAAAGCCAAATTGTTGGAACTGGTCATTAGGAAATGTCTTGGTTGGAGGGTCAAGAAATTTACAATAGCACACAAAAACGTAGTAAGGACAGGTATGGGAAGGAGACGATATTCTCTTGAAGAAAGCTCTTAAGTCTGTATTATTATGATCTTTGATCTCAAAACTTCCTAAAGAAACAAGGTTTCAGTTGTGTTTTTACCAATGCAAGCAGCACTACCTCATGTTTTCATAGTGCCTTTCTTCCCAAAACTTAAAATGGTTTAGTGTTATTTTACTAATTCTCACACTAAGATAGGGATAGGGGCTTCAACTCATTAAATTAACAACACGCTGAAAAGTAAGTGACCAAGTTTACTGGAGTTTCACTTTTAGACAAAAGAGGGAAAATGTCTGGACGTATATATTAACATGTCACCAGATACAACCTTAGTAATTACAGGTTTGGAATTTGCCAGCTCCCTGAAGTTCTGTGGTGTGTGGACATCTGAGAAGTGGCAAGTACTATTACTGAAGATAAGTGTGAAGGGGAAGGATAAAACGAAGGGTGAGGAAAAGGTTTTTGTTCGTTTAAGTATTATATTCAACATGGATCTGAGTGAAACTAAAATTTTTCTCCCTAATCTTATCTTGACCTGATGCTTTGGGCTTCTGTTATTCCTATACTTTTTCTCATCTATGTTTCTTTTCCTAATAACCAAATTTCTAGTGACTGGGAAAGGAATATTATTGTCTTTAGGAAGTAGTCCCTAAACTTGTCTTCATAATTTCTTAGCACAATTAGTTACTATGCTAAGTGCGTTCAAATTATTATGGCCCCTTTCCTCTAAGGGTTTCAGTTCAGTTAAACAGTAGTGCTTACCAGGGGCCAAGGGCCGTGCTGGTCAATGGTTTTTGACAGTGACTAAGGAAAACGTGGTCCCTGCAAGCACAGAGTTTATAGTCTAGCAAGTGGTTTCCATTGATCTAAACTTGTAGTTAGCTGCTTTATCACTAATGCTAGTGGAACACGAGCAATTTGCTGCAATTATTATTATTAAGCTGCAATTTGATGGCAACAATGGATGACTCTGGGACTGAGGAATTGTCTCATTGCAGGATAATGCTGCTAAGTGTCAGCACTCTTAACAGAAAAAACAAAATCCTGAAATTTCCTGTCCCTATGAAGCCATTTGAGTGCTTCATGTGTGTTGCAGAGAAACAGAGGACGTGTGCATGAGATAAACCCAGATTTGCTGCCAGGATTGATTGTCGGAGTCAAGGACTTTTACCAGATAGCCCTTTGGCTCTGTAAACAAACATTCCCAGGATGGTAGGATTTTTTGTGTGCGTCATTCCTGTTTTTTCCTTTTTGGTTGACCTGCCCTTTCATTTTAACTTTTTATGATGAAAAATATCAAATATATACAAAAGTAGAGAAAACAATAATGAACACCCATCTATGATATTTACTAACATTCTGTCAATCTTGTTTCACTTATACACCAGTATGCATTTCTAACATACGGTCTTCTTTACATAATCATGTAATTATTACATCTATTACAAAAACTAGTAATAATTCCTCAATATCATCTAATACCCATTCCATATTTAAATTTCCCCAATTTTTTAAAAAATTTTTTTCTTGCTGGTTTGAGTCAAGATTCAAACAAGATCCATACATTTGGTTGTGTCTTTTAAGTTACTTTTGATCTGCAATGGTCTCCCCTCCTTTCCCTCTGCCAATGTCATTTATGGAAGAAACCCAGTCATTTGTCTTATGGAATGTCTCTCATCTGGATTTGGCTGACTGCTTCTTTTGGTATCTTTTAGCCTCCCTTCTCCCATATTTAACGCTAACTCTTGTTGATATTTGATTTCCCTAAAGTATGTGTTATTAAATTTAAAAACAAAAATACTCTGGTGCCACTGAAGGAATTTAATGCATAGCGGGTACTGCTAGAAATAGATCAGTTAGGAGATGAATAAACTGGTCTGCTGTTCAGGAGAGATCTGAGCTAGAATAACAATTTGAGAGCTACCAACATATAAATGGTAACTGAAATGGGGAAGTGGATGCGATCATCCATGGTAAATGTGGTCCCAGATAGAATTTTGGGGAAGCCTAACAGCAAAGATGTGGGCAGAGGAAGATGGCACCGCAAAAGAGACAGAGAAGTAGAGATGTGTAGAAGGAAACCCAAGAGTAGACACAGGAGCTGAGGACAGTTTCAAGAAGGAGGGATTACTCAATGGATGATGCATTTATAAAACATACATAAATGAAAACTTATACAGTGGGTCATTTAATATACAGTAGGATTCATTAAAATTAACCTATACATTTATCCAAAGGAAATAATCATGAAGTGCATCTTGAAAGACAAGGAGTTTGGACATTTGCAAGACAGCAATGAACTAAGGGTTGTTGGCAGTGATAAAAATGAATTACAACCCTTAATGTTTGGGTGAAACTGAGTTCCAAAATCTAAGAAGTCCTACTTTTCTGTGAAATATTTCCAGGTAGATTAAAAAAATTCAACCTATTTGTATTTGTTTTTCTAAGTGTCTACTGTGTGCTTATCACTACATCCTGATAAGCAAGACACAATAGTACATGTACACATAGTACACAATAGAACATGCTCTCTGTTCTTTCCATTTACCACATTCACCACACTCGCCAATTCTCCAGTCACTCCATTTGGTTGTTTGATGATTGGAGTCACTGATGAGTGTAGATAGATGCCCTCTCTGTGCCTCAGTTTCCTTCTCTTTAAAGCAATGGTTTGACTAGATCAATAGTTCTCATCAGAATCACCAGGAGGGCTTGTTAAACACAGGTTGCTGGCCCCACTCGTAGTTTCTGATTCAGCAGAGATAAGATAACTTGCATTCTAACAAGGAGATGCCAGGTTGCTGCTCCAGGGACCATGCTGAGAACCTTTTACTTTTTCCAGTTCTAAAAGTCCATGGTCCCTCAGCAAAACTGCATTACCTACACTCACTACTGGGTTGAACACTCTCCATTATCTGTCCCCACTGAAGATTCACTAAAGCCTAACAGAATGTTGTAGAGTATGTAGGTAGTATTTGTTGAATGCAAACAATGGCTCGACATTTTCAGTCGTATCTTTTTACACCCTACACTATATCTCAGGGATGTCTGTGTTAGGTTGCTATAAGCTGCAAGGAGACAGGACCATAGTTATGGAGGCTCTTTGTACATCTCACACTGCATTAAATGCAGTCAGCCATCGAATACATGCTTTTTGATATGCTTTCAGGCAGCACGTGAAATTTTCCTGTCTGGTAATCATTACAAATTTGATACAAACTCTTAAAATAATGAATATGTAATCTTGGTTCATCTTTGAACAACTTTCTGGAGTCCAGGAGACTACACTGGGCAATCTGGTGGCCTGATATAATGGAGATTTTTCTTGTTAATCAGGAGATAAGGATATTAGTCTCAGTGCTGCCACTGGCTTTATTATGATTGTTATCTCTTGACCTCTGGTGGCTCTGGGAAACTAGGAAAATACTGACCATCCTAGGTTTAGGAAGAATTAATGAAATGCCTGTTTTTAAAATATAGGCTCTGGGAACAAAGCTTAATTTCAAAATAGTATTTTTATAAAAATTAATTTTAGAAGGAAAAAGTTCCCACAGGAAAATAGTTTTTTGTTTTTTGTTTTTGCTTTAAAGAATGAGATGCTACGTTTCAAAAACTGAATATTTATTGTTCCAGAAGGTACATTGCTTTTTTTACATATTTCATAAATGATACAGGATTTTACACGTGTTCAATATTTTGCTATTTGTTTAAAGGACTTTTCTCCATATCCTCCCTCCCTTACCTCCCACACACCCCGAAAGGATTTTCTCCTTGCACTGTGCTGTTTCTTCTTAAAAACTCTGTGCATAAACAGGATAAATGGTTTAAAAATAATTCACACAACTTAACAAAAATAAATGAGGGAAGGGGTTGAACAACTTGGGGGGTGGTCAGGGGAAGGAAGTGGGAGGAGGGTTTGGGAAGTGGAGACATGCATCCTTTCATTCCATCATGCCAGTGGAAGGGGTGGTGGCAGGAGCAGCAGCAGCAGCAATTCTGGCTGGCCTTCAACCTCTGCAAGGCACCTGGAGTCTAGGTTTCTCATTTACAGTTTCCTTTTCATACACAAGGATCCCAAGGAGAAAGAAACCCCTTGCCACAATGAGGAGGGATGAATCATGTAAAGAAAAAAGCCAATCAGCTGTGTGGCAAGTCCCATCATCCCTTCCATCCTACCCCCACAGTAGTTAAAAACAGGATATGAGACACAGATTCCTTTGAGTCTTCAAGTGCAGATGTCATCTGGAAATATGGTAGAAAATACTTTGATAGAGTATAAGATTAATTCTTCTTTCTTTCAATTTAAGATAAGAAAAAATAGGGTGAAGAAGGTAGGTTGAAGGAAGCCTAGAAATGTATACCTGTATAAAGGTAAATTGCACCCTTTGAGATCCACACACTTGATTTACAACTGCTGAAGTGGTGGAGGTGGGAGGGCTCACGAAGTGTGGAAGTGTGTGTCCTTTGCGATTAACAAAGCCTCCAGACAAGGCAGAGCCAAAAGGGTGGCCTGGAATGCTGTCACACAAGCATATTAACTGCAATGAAATTATTCTGGTTCTGAAACGGCTAACAGAGCCATGATTTTTAGCCAGTTTGTAAACTTTCTATCTTCCTTATTTGGTAATACAGCTAAACCCTCCCCTCTCTGATTTGAGTTGTGGAGGGAGAGGGGAAAATCAATGGGATAGAGAAATAAATGAGGGAAATTTTGTCTCATCTTAAAGATTAAGTAGTAAGAAACAAAACAAAAAAACATCATGCAGTGTTACCAATGATTCCTAGATAGTGATCCAGTGCACTGGAATATATAGACTTTTAAGAAGGTATTAAGGGATAATTCAAAGTGTCAATTATCAGTCATAAGTTGGTTCCAAATATCATATGGATAAAATTAGTGTAACCAGCAGGTATGGGTGGTCAGAAAAGGGGCAGAAGCGGGAGAGATTCCTGGTAACTTTGCAGAGACTGGGTCCAATTTAAAATAAACGCTAATGACATGGGTTCAGGCTGCATTTGCCAACCACATATCTTAAGGATTTGTTTTTCCGGTATATTTATTTACTTCTATGTCAAAAATAAGAAAGGTTAAATTAAAAAAATTAGAGCTGAGTGGGGTGCTGGTGTGTTACTGTTTTGCCACTCCTGCAAAGATGCAAGAAACAAACACCCCCAGCATCATTTTCCCTTGATGAATCTCTGAATATATAATGCATCACTTTCATCCAGAAACTGAGATGCTTGATTAAGACAATATTCCCTAAGCCCTTTGAGCTTCTATTCCACAGAGCCTGATCCTCAGATTTGAACATTCCTTTCTTCCCTAAGATGCTTTTCATTTTTGTTTTTTAATTAAAGGTAAAAACCCTCTACCCCGACATGGCTCCCAGCTTCCACCTGCAATGCTTTAATTAAAAAGGCAATAGTTATAAACAGGTGTTCTTTCTGCTGGGATTCAGAGGTTCTTTGAAGATCAATCTTTTTCACCAATTTGTCGGAGGGGCAGATGTACTTGTAATGGGTCTCTCAGTCTCTTAAGGTCCATTTCTGCCTAAAATAGAAAAAAAAAAAAAGGTGAGAAAAACTGGCTAGTGAAGCTTTCAGTGATATTACCATCTCCTGAGAAAAGGAAATTGTCTTTCCTCCAGCACTGTGAATCACAGAAAGCATGTCAACTACTCTCAAAATAACAGTGCCAGAGGCAAAGGGCTTTAAAGACAGGATCACAAAGCGGGACAGAAACAGAAGTCTGTTCTGGTGCTTTCGGCTATCAGCAGAGCCTCCAGAAAAGGCTACGCAGTCAACAAGGCAGGACTCAGAGGCTCAGCAACGTGGGAGCACCTGATGCACCTTAATGGCGTTTCTCTAGAGGGAAGCCCTTACACAGACCTTTGCCTGAAGCCAGAACTTTAATTTATGCTGCTTGAGAATTTAGCTATTTGTCCAATAGTTGTTAATTTTTCCACTAGTCAGTGATTTTTAAAACAGGGATGTGCAGCCAAACTGCAGCGCTTTCAGACTCACACGTGCCCAGGCCTCACCCCTGAGAAGTTGGTTTAATAGGCTTAGGGTGGGGCCAAAGCATCAGTATTTTTAATAGCTCTAGAGAGGATATTGATGCATTCCCTCCAGTTGAGAACCACCACACAGAGCAATAAAAGACACGACGAGCCCACTTAGGCCAAGGCAGGAAGATGGCTTAAGCCTATTCAAAGCCCAACCTCATCACCAATAAGGGACAGAGAAGGCAGAAAAGGTCCAGAGGAGAGCAACTAAACATTAAAGAGGAGGGAAGAGCTTCTAGAGATTACTTAAAAATCTCTAAAGTTATAGAAGACTACAGAGAAGAGGAATGAGGAATTATTCACCAAAATTAAAGATATCAAAGTGAGGAGAAGGCACACTCAAAAATTTGAAAGAGGTAACTAGTATGAAAAATAAAGTATATCAATCTTTTAAAAAAGCATCCTCCAGTTCAATAATCTCTGACCTGCGCCTGGCAAAGATTTCCAGTAGTCTTTTTCTCTTACCTGGATTTTATTTTTGCTCCATTGCTACCACACACTTTAGGTGAGAAATCTTTGGATTAATTATTGTAGAAAGATTTTAAAAAGAGAAAAGTAGGAGCCAGCCCGGTGGCGCAGCGGTTAAGTTCGCACGTTCCGCTTCTAGGCAGCCCGGGGTTTGCCGGTTCGGATCCCGGGTGCAGACATGGCACCACTTGGCAAAAGCCATACTGTGGCAGGCATCCCACGTATAAAGTAGAGGAAGATGGGCACAGATGTTAGCTCAGGGCCGGTCTTCCTTGGCAAAAAGAGGAGGAGGATTGGCAGTAGTTAGCTCAGGGCTAATCTTCCTCAAAAAAAAAAAAAAAAAAAAGAGAGAGAAAAGTAAAAATAGATAACTGTGAAGAAACAGAAATGAAAAAAGTAAAGACAAGTCTAAATTTTCAATATGCTAGTCTTAATAGGATATATGGGACCCATCATCTTTTCACCTGTTTGTGCTATAAAACATTCTAGATAGGTGTCCATGCTAAAATAGTACTTTTATCAATTGAGGAATAAATTATATAGGAAGAAGACAGTTGGATCATTCTTTCAGTTTACTCATTGAAGTACTGTGGATAATAATGATGATGATAATAATAATAATAATACAAGATGGGGCTGGAATTTATTTTTATTTTTGGAAAACTTGCCTGAGCAATTGCATCCTTGAGTTGATTGTATTTCTCTAGGTCAAAACGTGACTTTTTGGCTCCTTTATGAAAAAATAATAAGTATTGTCTGTCTCTGGCTTCTGGATAAACATATTCCTACAAAAATAAAGGAAAAATTAAAGTATTAGTCCGTAGCCTACTACCTTCCCAAAATAAGCATTTACTGTTGATTAGATTTAATACACATACACACATATAGGATATGTACTGACTTGTGCTGTTAAATGTTTATTTCTTAAACATTTTTGATTGTGAAACACACAGAATACACAAAACTGTACATCACAATGAATCATTACATAATGAATATGTTAATCATCACTAGGTAAAGAAAACAGAACCCTGCCAACAACCCAGAAGCCTCCTCCTGCCCTTCCCAATTACTAACCCTTCTTTTCCCCCCTAGAGTGATCACTGTGTTTGATGGTAATTGTTTTCTTGCTTTCTTTACAACTTTCTTACTTAAGCATGCATCCCCCTGAGCCCTACAGCTCAGTTTTACCTGTTTTTTGAATTATAAAAATGAGTCAGATAGTGTACATTGCGTATGGATACTTTCAGTCAATATTCTCTTTGTGATAGTCATCTTTTGTGTGTAGCTGTAGTCTATCTTCATTGCTATATTACATTCTACTGTATGACTACATCACAATTTACTTATCTATTGTACTACTGACAGACTTTTGGGTTGTTTCCAGGTTTTGGCTATTATGACTAAGACTGTCAAGAATATTTCTGGACTTATCCCTTCTGTTGGGTATATACCTAATGAGCGGAAATCCTAGATCATAGGGTGTGCCTGTGTTCAAATTTAAGAAGTGATATCAAAGAGCTTTCCAAAATGGTTGTATCAATTATACTCCCATCAGCAGGATATGAAAGTTGCCATCACTCCGTATCCTTGTCAACACTTGATATTGCCAGTTAAAAAAATATCAGCTATTCTGGTGTGCATGCAGAAGTACTACATCATATTTTAAAAACAGCCTTCCTGAGATGTAACTCACTACCATACAACTCACTCATTTAAAGTATATCAGTCAATGGTTTTCAGTATAGTCACAGAGTTGTGCAATCATTACTACAATAAATTTTAGAACATTTTCATCATCCCCAAAAGAAGCCCTATGCCCTTCAACTGTCACTTCCCATCTCCTTCAACACCTCCAGTTCAAAGAACCACTGGTCTATTTTCTGTCTTTATAAATTTGCCTATTCTGGACATTTCATATAAGTGGAATCATATAACATGTAGACTTTTGTGTCTGGTTTCTTTCAAGGTTCATCTATTTGTAGGATGTATCAGTACTTCATTTCTTTTTATTGCCAAATAATATTCCATTGAATGGATATACATTTTATCCATTCGTCAACTGATAGACATTTGGGTTGTTTCCACTTTTTGGCTATTATGAATAACGCTGCTATGAACATTTGCGTACAAGTTTTTATGTGGACATAAGTTTTCATTTCTCTTGGAGATATGTAGCATTTTCCTGATCACTCATGAGGCTGAGGTCTTTCATTTCATATATTATTGGCCATTTGCATTCTTCTTTTCAAGTGCCTATTCAAATCTCCTGCTATTTTTTTCTATTGGATTGTCTGTCTTTTTCTTACTGATTTGTATATATATTCTGGAAATAGATACTTTGTTGGATATACATACTGCAAATACCTCTTCCCAGCCCGTTTCCCCTCTTAATAGTGTCCTTTCATAAACAGAAGTTCTCAATTTTAGTTTAGTCTAACTTATCACTCCTATCTTCTACGGTTAGCACTTTTCATTCTGTGTAAAAAGTCATTCCCTATTCAACAGTAATTAAGATACTTGCCTATATTATCTTCCAGGAGCTTCATTGCGTTACCTTTCATATTTAGATCTACAATCCATCTGGAGTTAATTTTTGTTTATAGTGTAAGGATGGGGTCATTTCTTTTTTTTTTTTTATATGGATATTCAATTATCTTAGCACCATTTATCAAGACAGACTTTCCTTTCTTTGCAGTGCCATCTTTTTAAAATCAAAAGTTGACTTACACTGGGTCTGTTTCTACTTTCTCTCTTCTATTCCACTAGACTACTGGTCTATTCTTGTGTCGCTGTCTTAATCACTATAGTGTTGTAACTAAACTGTAGTCTTCATAGCTGACAGAGTCAATCCTCTTACCTAGTTTTTCTTTAAAGGTTTATTGGCTTTTCTTAGTCCTTTATATTTTCATATAAATTTTAGAAGCAGCTTATTCAATTCTTTTCCCCCATCCCCAAATCTGCTGGGATTGCACCGAATCTAAAGATCAGTTTGGATAAAACTGAGATTTTTGCAATATTTACTTTTCTAGTCCATGAACATGCTATATACCATTATATTTACTAAGTCTCCTTTAATTTTATGTATTTCTACACAGAGGGCTTACCTGTATTTTGCATGATTTATTTCTAGGTATTTTTAAAAGTCATTTTAAGTTGCATCTTTTTAAGTTTCATTTTCTAACCACGTGTGACTGGCATACAGATAGATAATGTAATTGATTTATGTATATCGACCTTGTATCCAGTAGTCTTAAGAAATTCACTTATGGATTCTAACCAATTACCTGTATATGCTTTTTTATTTTTTGATGTACAAAATCTATGAATAATGCCAGTTTTCTTTCTTTCCACTATTTCCATCTTTGTATCTTTTTCTTGCCTTCTGCACTGGCGAGGACCTCTTATTCAAAGTTGAATACTTTTACCCTCTTTCCAGACAATGAAGGGACATTAGAACACTTTAAGTCCACTTACCCCCTCCAGACTTATATGCCATTGTTGTATATTTTATTTTTTTCTGTATTTTAAATTCCATAAGAGTTTATTATAATTGTTTTATACATTTAATATTCATTTGGATTCACTCACAGATTTACCATTTTCATTGCTCTTCATTCCTTTCTGCTTTTCTGACTTTCCATCTGTGATAATCTTTCTTCTGCTCAAAGAATACCCTTTAATATTTCCTTTAGTGCAGATTTGATGGTGATGAATTCTCTGCTTGTTTTTTTTTGAAAACATTTTTATTTCACCTTTATTTTGGAAGGATATTTTTGCTGAGTATAGAATTATAAGTTGACAACTATTTTCTTTCAACACATTGAAGATACCATTCCACTGTTTTCTGGCTTTCATTTTTGCTGTTGAGAAGTCAGCTATCAGTCTAACAGTGACTCCTTTGAAGGCAGGCTTTTCTTTTCCCCCTTTGGCTGCTTTTAAGGTTTCTTCCTTTGTCTTTGTCTTTTGAAGTCTTACTATTGATGTGCCTACATGTGGCCTTTTCTTTACATTGGTGGTATTTGTTAGGATTCTTAAATCTATAAATTGATGTCTTTCATCATTTTGCAAAATTGTCAGCCACCAGCTCTTTAAATATTGTTTCTTCTCATTCTCTCTCCTCTCCTCTGAGATATCAATAAAATTGAATATATATTAGGCCTTTTCACTGTACTCTCTCTATCTCTTACCCTCTCCTATATTTTACTGTGTTTGTCTTTCCATACTTCATTCTGAATAGTTTCTTCTGATTTATTTCCAGGTCACTATATCTCTCTTTAGTTAAGTCTAATCTTCTGTTAAATCCATTAAATTTCATTTATAGAATTTTCATTTGGTTCTTTTTTCTTAAAAAAAAAATCAAGTTATCTGCCAATATTCTCAACCTCACCTTTTATCTCCCTGAATATAGTTAAGTATAATTATTTTAATGGCTATGTCTGATAACTCCAGTAACTGGATCCTCTATCTCTGATTCTAATGTCTATTGTTTCTGTAGGTATTTCCTTATATATCTACTTATTTTTGATTGTGTGCTTAACTTTGTATTTGCAAAATTATTTGTAGAAATAATTTAAGGTTTAGGATGATGTTATCTCCTCCTAGGGACAATTGATGTTTGCCTCTGCCTAGAACCTGTGAGCACTAGCACTCTGGGATTACCCATGTTCTAGAACTACCTCAATCCAATTTACGGGACTGGGATGACTGAAAGATGAGCTACAGTCTCTGGGGGAGCCTATTGCAGGTTCACTCTTATTCTACAATAGTGGCCTTTAAAACTTTCAAACCAAAGTAAAAGTGTTTCACCTACTTTAGCAATCCCTAGACACCAATCTCTACAGCTTCAGTCCTTCTAGGTTATCAAGTATGGCTCAGTTTCTTGGCCTCTCAGTCTTACCCTTAATCAGCATAAGTCCTTGGAGCAAAAATCACATCTAAACACTAGGTTCACCATCCTGGGACGACTCTTCTTCTGGTCCTTTCCTGGAAATTTTTGCTATCTTGTTAGCTCTCTAGTGTCTATAAGCAGATGTGTTTTATGTTTTCTCTAACTATTCTAGCTTTTCTTAATGGGAACATTGCTCTGATTACTTAGTATGCCATAACTAGAAGCAGAAGTAAATATTTAATTATTGATGATGACAGATAATGGATGAATAGTAGCTGAAGGGACTGTGGAAGCCTTTTAAATATGGATAGAATTGAGGCCTGAATCAAGTAACATTCACTGAAGGGATCATTGTGGGATTAAAAATTTGAGGGAAAGCCCTCTACTTTCATCTAAATTGCTCTTGCTAAGCTACTTACTTATCTGTGCTGAGGATGTAAATGTATACACTAATTAAATTTATTCAAATTCATTCAATGCTCCCTCTTTTGGGCAAGCATTTACTAAGAACTATGTGCTAGACTCTGTTCTAGAAATTTAGTGATTTGATAATAAGTGAGAAGAGATGCAGACAGCTTGGTTATGAAGGAAAGAGAGTCAGAGAGGGAGAGGTTGATAACATAGGGAACACAAAAAATAAACTGGAGTAAGATGCTGGAAAGGGGAATGGGATTAAGAACAGGTGGAAGAGCTAGCCCTGAACAGAAAAATGCCACCTCTTATTTGAGCTTGAAGAAAATAGTGTGAGAGTAGGTACAGATATTATTACTCACAGAGTTTAGGAATTAGGAAGCTTGCATCTGTTAACCTCAATTTTCTAGGAGAAGTAGGAGGTAAGGTTAAGGGTGGGAGAGGGAGCTTGAAGCGAAGTCTTAGAATAACTATTGTGGCCATATGGGGGAAGGAAATCTAATTAGAAACACAGCAGCAGCCCATTCCACACTATTGCATGATTTTTCTCTAGCAACATTTAGTAGCCTAGATATAGGATAAATGGCTAGATTTATCCAAGATTAGGAGTTTACAAAGTACATATTATGGAAAGACAATGGGGCAGAGACTGTAGCATACTAAGAAGAGAATGACAATATAGTTTAAGTTGGACAGAAAAAGAAGCAACATATGAGGAAGGTGATAGTAAATACTTAAGAGAGAGAGGTCAGGGGCCTAAAGGTCTGGATGAGGTCAAAGGAGAGAGAGAAAGAGTGAATAAAAGGGCTAGAAGGAAAATAAATTGTGGCCAGAAATTATCATCCTAAGTTATAAGTGGGACAGTTCTAGGAAAGAAGGTCCTGAATGGCCATTGAAGTGGTCTGCTGGAGTAAAATACAAATGACAGTTGTTGGAATTGAGATGACAAAGCATATTAAAGGCTGAGTCAGTGTTTCTTAACACCTTTTTGTCATTAGTGTCCCACTAATTGGGCTTTTTAGATATTTTTTCCCTGATTGCCTCTCTTCCCCCCAAAAGGTTTAATACTACAGGCATACTGTATATCTGTTTATGTACTGTAATATCTAAGACGTTTTACTTCCCCAAACCAATTTTTGCTCCTTTGGGGGCGACACCCGTCCATTGAAAATGAATGGGCTAGAGTGTGGACTGGGTGGTTCACATGCACCCTGAAGTAACTCCGAACAGCAATTACTGTCAGGCTCCTTTTTTGCATAACAGAAATTGGTACTTAGGTTTCACTGAAATATTAGTAAAATTCAGTATTCCACTTCATTTTATGATTTCAAAGAACCTGTCGTCTTATAAAGATTCTTTGGAACTTAATATACTGTTAGGACATATTTAGGTTGCTAACAAATTAGCATCTCATTGTAACAACAGTTTGGAAGAGTTTAAATGCTGGTGAAAAGGCATTTTGCTTCATGGCTGTTAATTATGGATACTGACATGGAAAAGAATATTAAACGTGAGAAACTCTATGTACATTTTATTTGGTCAATGTTTTCCTATTCACAAATGAGCAAATTGTTTACCACTGCTACTTTGCAACTTGTCACTTGGGGGCAGCCAAAATTCTTGGGAATCACAGAAGTCTAGCATTTAACTAGTAGGATAGATAGGCTATTAAAGATATAAGGCACTGTGTTAGGCATGGTAGGGAAATAAAAATTGGAAAAAACTGAATGCCTAGCATCAAAAGATATTATAGCCTAGTAGAGGGGAAAAGACATTGTACGTGAATAATTATAATACAAGATAGCATAGGATGAGTGAAATGAGAGGCACAATGTGCTACAGGAATTCAGAAGAGGGAGAGATCAAAGTTGGCTATATGGAATTGATCAAAGGTTCATGAAAGATATGCATTTAAGTAAAATGTGAAATATGACAGAGATCAACAGGGAGAACTTTCTCAATGAATAGAATGATGTGAAGTAATGAATGAAGTGGTGGAAAACTCAGGGCATTTTTGGGAAATGAAGAATATGATTTGTTTAAAACACACAGTACACATACAGCAGAGTTGAGACATTTGGAAAAGACATATAGCAACCAGTTATGAATATCAGGCTAAGGAGTTTAGACTTCAATCAACAGATAAAAAGAACCCATTAAAGGGGTTTATGAGGGAGAGGGAGAGGGAAGAAGAAGAGGGAAAGAAATACAGACAGACAGACATATGCAAGCCATGTCCAGATATGTGATTAGATAAGACTGATCTGGTGTTCACAGTTCTGTTCGCACAGGATGCCCACTACGAGTCACACGTGGGCCTAGGTGCTGGAGACTCTGGGTAGACAATGGCAGGACATGAACAGTTTACTGTCTCTTTTCTCTACTAGACATGTTTGGGAGGCCCAGAAAGATTAAAGAACCTTCTGGGCTTTCATTTCCCCCCACATAAATAGGCCTATGACCACTGACCTAACAACAACAGAAACAAAATGCCTATGTTCAATAGCAGCCATATAAAAATATAAGAGAAACAACTCTCAGCTTTGTTCTGAAACTTAAGAAAATAGAAAAAGATTCCTCATATGTCTCACTTACTTCAAATGTTTTTTATCCAAGGGAGGCTGGAGCTGTGGTATCACATATATAATAATAAGTGATAGTAAATCCTTCATACTTCCTAACCTGACACTATGGATTTCCAAGCTACTAAAAAAATAGTACTGGCAATAAAAATTAGTTCTAGATACTGATATTTAATAAATGAGCCTTGGTTGATAAAGAATAGAATAGTGATTAGATATCTAATTTTCACCTCTCTTCCATGAAGGAAAAATAACAACTAACAGCTGTACTCTTAACATACTTAGAAGGAGCCCAGAGTTTAGTTTAACTACTTGATTAGCTATCACCAATTCTCCATTTCAAGAATTCAATAAAAACAGAGAGCTTGGGACTACCCCATCTGACTGTTAAATTAATTACACAGTACATAAAAAGCCAAGCCAACTTAGCTGAACAAGTTATCCTACAGCTGACCACTCTTCTCCTTTGCCCTCTTATTCTATTGCTTACTATAATATTTTTATGAATTTAGTGGTTTATGTGGCTCTTTTAAGTCTGTGAGCTCCATGAGGGCAGAAGCCATGTCTTATATGTGTCTCTATCTGCACCTAGAATAGCACCTGATACATAATTGGCAAGCATGTGCATGTGCACCTACACCGTGTGTGTGTGTATGTAAAAGGATAAATGAACACTTAAAGAGAACTGACCTTAGAAAGAATATGAGAGAAAAGAGAATTACTTTGACAACTAAAACTTCATTACTATCTCATAAAAAGTTTCTTGAAGAGGAATTCTCACCTGGCGTGTCATTACAAAATATGCATACATTGCCATGGCACTTCCGTAAGTGATGAAGTAGGTGACTGGCTCCATGATGTCCCAGGAATACTCCCACCAGGTAAGCCGGGCCAAAATGCCAAACTGTGTGGCCATATAGGCAAGTCCACCCCATAGCACCAAAGTGGTCCTCTTCTCAGCTTTTCTGCTAATCTCAATTCGTACCTATGGAGCACACATGATCAATCAACTGTCAGGCAGTTTGACATAGAACCAATTTTAAACTTTTATTTAAATTGTTCTATGCTCACTAAAGAAACAGGACTCATAGTCAAGACACAAGCTAGTCTCAGTTCTAATAAATATAGCTTGTCTTCCTAAATAGTATCTGTATTTTCACTGAGTAATGTTTTATAGGAGGAATATTTTATAAGACACGTGTTTTATGTTTCACCCTTGAAATAGCTGAAAATATGGTGAAATTGTGGGAGCAAATAACTTAGTTTCAATAGCTCTTCATCCAACCACAAGATTACCTTCTTTGAAAGAGGGAAATGAAAACATGCCAGTGTTCTCTCACTGTAGCATACAAGATTTACTCTATTATCAGTTTTTACTTAAAAAGCCTATGAGGGGGTGGGATAGCACAGTGAGTGACAGCATGGACTCTGGATTCAGAACGGCTGAGTTCAGGCCCTGATCTGCAAATCGCCATCAACTTCATTACTGAGCTGTTCTGAGGATTAAATAACAGAATACAGGTAAAATACTTAGCACAATTCCTGGCACATGGCAAATATTCAATAAAGGATGATAATTATTTTATCATAACTGGTACACTAAAAAATGCCTTACATTTTGAAAATCTCATCCCCCTTCACAATAGTTTTTCCAGTTTAATTCATCACAATGTTTCTAACAGTCTTAAATTTAACGAGAACAACCCTGAGATACAAGTTCATTATTTTTAAAGAAATCAGGAAAAGCACAATATTAACAGTGTTTGTTCCCTTTCTTGATCTTTAATATAGTCTAACTTCTTTTTTTTTTTCCTTTTTTTTTTTTATTTATATATATTTTTTTATTAATGTTATGATAGATTACAAGCTTGTGAGATTTCAGTTGTACATTTTTGTTAGTCATGTTGTGGGTACACCACTTCCCCCTTCGTACCCTCCCCCCACCCCCCCTTTTCCCTGGTAACCACCGATCAGATCTCCTTCTCAATATACTAATTTCCACCTATGAGTGGAGTCATATAGAGATCGTCTTTTATAGTCTAACTTCTTAAAATGGAAATACTTGCATTACCATTAAAAAGTGAGGATGACACATGTTCACTGTAAAACATTCAGAAAAGTGTAAAGAAGAAAAATCAATCATAATCCTCCTATACTATTAGCATTTGGGAATATATTCCTTTTGATTTTTTCTTTGTGTGTGTGTGTAGCTATATGTGTAACCCATTTAAAAATTGGATCATAGTATGCACTAATACGCATACTGTTTTATAATTTACTTTTCATAAAATATCATGAAGTGTTTTCTATAACACAGACCTACATAATCATTTTTAATAGTTGTGTAATATTCTATATAATATTAATTCTTAACTTGGTTAAAATCATTATCCACTACACTCAGACCCTTTCTTGAGAAGCAATTTGTCTAATCTTTGTGGTAAAGGTGGTAAATCTGGTTAAGGGCAGTACATTTAGGCCTCAAAGCTCTAAGTCCATTATCAAGGCTCCAAAGTCTTCCTTTTTAAGTCCTTTCTTAGCTTTAATTGGAACTTTTTAATGATTCAGTCCTCAAAACTAGTGGACTAGTTTGACATAACTCAATTACATAAAGATTGGAGGGGGGAAAAATCAAACATATATGCTCTGGAAAAAATAATGGTGAAGAGAAAATTTGTGAAATTTGAATTTGCACCTTTTCCAGGGGCGCCAGTTGCTCTTTGAGATCCTCTAATCTTTCGATAAGCTCCCTTTCCTTGTTTAACTGGTGCTGCTCGATGCACAGCGTGGTGTACAGCTGCTGGACCAGTGTCTTTACATCGTTCAGCGTTGCTGCGTTTTCATGGCTTAAGAGGTCTGAAAGAAAGGGGTTACATTTTCTTTTTAAATGTATGCCTTAAATGAAGAGTTGCTATTCCTAGGGCTATTAGACAGTGATAAAAACAAGGCAGATGCAGCCACTATAGGGATCTCACCTTCACTGTTAAACTGAAGGAAAGTGATAGTTCTTTTTTAAAAAGGAGGGTCTAAAAATCCTAGACAGTAAACTCACGTTTGGGCAACTTGAAAATTTTGAAACCAACATCCACCATTATATTTTTATAAGTCTAAATGCTATAAATGAGGCAACAAATAATAAGAATCTTCATTAGATAAAGACAAAAAATTTAAAGCAATATGTTAAAAACTAGTACAGAGGTTTAGAATCAATCTGATTATCATGCTTATTAAAATATTGATCTATAATTGATCTGTGGTCTTGCCATTTTAATTGGTGATATTTTCCCCCAACTTACAGTATTTCAAATTTGCAAATACAAATGTATAAGTAAAAATACCATTATCCTAATAATCTTAGCCCCCATACACCTGCCCCTAGCATACCAACTTTTATTTATTCTTGCTGGGGAAAAGATACACAATACCTTCATGGGCTTCAATCATGCTTTAAAAGGCAAGAGGTTATAAGAATGATTGAAAAGGTAAAAGATTAAATTCTTTGATTCAACATACTCTTCTCTGAGTAGCATGTGTTTCCAGAAATCTAAAAATTATGTTTTGAGAATCTAATAAAAAAAATCAGCTGATCTCAGCTGTTAAAGAATTAAAAAAAAAAAAAAAGCACTAGAAGTAAAGCTTTTGTTTTAGATGTGACATTTTGTTAGGTATAGCACAAGGTTAGCTCTCTTCTAAATCAAAATAAGCCACAGTCAGAATTAGGCAAGTATTTCAAAGATTCTTCAAGGATATCCTTTAGTACAGTTACCACAGAAATTCAATCAATGAAAAATTCAAATAAGGGTAGCAAATTGGATTAGAGAGGAGCTGATATAGTAAAATGGGCCATAGCACCTAGCACAGTATCTGGCATGCTTCAGTAAATGTGTGCTGCATTAATGGAAACAGATAAAAGCAAGAACACTGAGTTCTAGAAGTCATCTATGTCAACAGGGTCTTCTTTGCACTAAAGTTGCAGCTCACATTTGCATACAGCTTTACACTTTCCAAAATTACCAGAAGAGGAAACTACACTCCGGAGGGCAGTAACTTGTCTAGAATGTCACAGTGAAGTGGCAGAGTCCACATCTCCTGATGCCAAGGCCTGGAACTGAGTTACAATGCTTCTATTATACCAATATTAATATTTCTCCCGCAAGCTCGGTCCCCTTTCGAAGAGACAATTCCTTAGGTAGGTATAAATTATCTACGGCTAACAAAATCTCCTCACGTATATTATCCCACGTTATCCTCACAATAACAGCATGAGTAAGCTTGGTGCCCACAATTTATAAATGAGGAATTTGAATCCCAGAGAGATAAGATTAACAAACATTTTTGTACTCTATACTGATCTAGTCACTATAGAGGGGAAACAAAAAATCAAATATGAGGTGGTTCCTCTCCTTAATGAGGTCTAATAATAATATTTACCAAGTTGCAGAGCTAGTAGGGACTGGAAAAGATCTTCTGACTAGTAGTCCCATGACTTTCCTACTCTATGCCCTATCATTTTCCATTTCAACTTTCAATACCATAGTTAAACTGTATTTGCTTAGAAGCCCAACGAGAGAGTGGGAAGGAGAGAGGAAGGGAGGGAAGGAAGGAAGGAAGCAAGCAAATAAGCAAACTAAATAGAATCTCTCTTCTTCCTTTTCCTAATGAAGCATGGGCATGTTAATGATCAAATATGTAGGACAATCAACCTGAAAATGTATAAAATTTGAAATCAGGCTTGGCATTTGTTTTATGAAAAAAGTAAGTTTATATTAGAACATCATTCATTGGAGACTCAGTTTAAAAATTAATATTCATATAATGGGTTCTTCTCTGTAGGAAATTTATTTTTTATGTCAATCCTTTATGCCTTCTGGGTTTTATGTTATAGTTAGAAAGGTATTTCTCACTCCAAGGTTAAAAATATATTTCTCTTTTGATTCTTTCAGTACTTTTAATATTTATTTTTCTTCTTTAAAATTTAAATTTTTGATCTACACATGCTTTGACAAGCACTTCCATGTCTAGGTATTTTTTCCTACATATACAACACTAATATACTTCCTAAGTGACAGACTTCAATGCTGCAATATATACTATAGCAAAAGATGAAAACAACATAAAAGTCCATCAATAAATTATAAAATAAGCAGTTAAGTGAATGGTGATATACATTCATACAATGTAATACATAGCAGCTGTGAAAAAGAGTGAGGAATTCTTTATGAACTGGTATCTTGAGATCTTCAGAATACACTGTTAGGTGAGAAAAGCAGTTTGTTGGTTTCACATCTTGTCAATTTGGCTAAACTGGAATTATGTTTCCCCAAATACCTTTCCCTGTATGGTTCCTGATTAGAGTTAACCATAAGAGAAATTCAAGTGCGATTTTGGAAGGCAGAAGTAAAGCAGAAGCCATTATACTCTGAAGGCTGTCATGGGTGGCAGGGAGAAACACATGCAGATGTGCCTGCAGATGCCAGCTTGTGCTTGCTCTCCTCTGCTCTGCATCCAGCCCTTTTTTCTCAACTGCCCCTTTGTTGATTAAAGCAAATCCAGGCCCATAACCAGATGCAGCCTTCTAGGGCTGTGCTGTCCAAAATAGTAACCACTAGCCAAATGTGGCTATTTAAATTTAAATTAATTAAAATGAAATAATATTTAAAATTCAGTTCCTCAGTCACACTAGCCACATTTCAAGTGTTCAATAGCTACATGTGACTATTGGCTACCATATTGGACAGTGCAGAAACAGAACATTTTCACTATCACAGAAAGTTCTATTTGACAACACTGTCCTAGGGATTTCCCTATTAGCCCTCCTTTGCTAATCCTTCTTATTCGAATAATTCTATGTGCCTGAATTTCCAGGTTCCCTGGCAAGCTTTGATTTGTCCACCTGTGTCATCGCTTCAAAATTAGTGACTTTGATCTTCCAAGCTCCCCTTTTCAGACGCTTGCTTCTTCAGCTTCATCTACAATTGTACACTCTCGTTCCTATAATAAATCTTTTATTGCACAATATTCACGTGATTCTGCTTCCCAATTGAATCCTGACTGATACAAACAGTATGCATGATATGCTATTATTTGCATAAAAAGGGAAAAAGAGGGGCCAGCCTGGTGGCGCAGCAGTTAAGTTTGCACGTTCTGCTTCGGCAGCCCGGGGTTCCCTGGTTCAGATCCCCGGTGTGGATATTGTACCACTTGGGTGGTAGGCATCCCACATACAAAGTGGAGGAAGATGGGCACGGATCTTAGCTCAGGGTCAGTCTTCCTCAGCAAAAAGAGGAGGATTGGTAGCAGATGTTAGCTTAGGGCTAAACTTCCTTAAAAAAAAGGGAAAAAGATTATGCGGTTCATATTTACTTATGAACGCACTGACTATTTTTGGTAGAAAATATAAGAACATTGCTTGCTGGCACAGAGGAGGAAATGGTGGCTGTGGAACAGGGATGAGAAAACTTTTTCCCATAGATTCTTTGACTTTGGGAGTTGAACCTTGTGAATGTATTATCTATTCAAAACAAATAAAAAAATGTAATGTGCAACCGCGTACCTCCTAACAGCAATGAAAAGACTATAAATATGATAATTCATAGGAAATTAGTCTCACAGATGTCCAATTCTAGGCCTTGTTGAATATAGGCAGAGTTGTTATTTTTCTGATCAGGCATCAGTAAAGCCCTGGAAAACTCAAGGGACTCAGCTTTATTTTGTTAGGTTTTCTTGACAGGAAGGATATGGTTCCAAGGTATTATCATGGTGGAGGAAAACAACCTCAAACCCTTGACCCTGAGAAACCTACCCACATATTTGCAGATGAAATTATAGGAAGAGGGAAGATAAATATGCTAATGGCTTAACGACAACACTGTTGGATGATTTGTGTATGCTTCACTAAAAATGCAATTAGATATTTATTAATGTTTCTGCACATGCCATCAGTGCAGATACAGAAAGAAACATACAGAAAGACAGGGAGATGTACTAACATAATGGGAACTGAAAAGTCTTTTCAGCTACTAACATGGTTTGGGAAGGACTTTGGTTATTTGAGTCTCTGATAAGGTATTCATTATTGCTGGTATTTGGTTTGCCCATTCAACCTTTTCTCTGAAATTATTTACGTTTCCAATATCCTCTGGATGGATAAGTGGGGAAAGGGGCTTAGTGGTGCCAATCAAAATGATTCTCCTTAACAAAAAAACTTTCAACAACTAGTGAAATAGGGTATATTCTCCTCCTCTCCAAGACTAAGAGGAACGTAGTTAATTACTACTTCAACAGGGTTGGGATAAAAGGCTTTTTGTGTTCCCTTTCCATATTCTCCCCTCTATTCTAGATTTAGATTAGGGTTTAAAATAATCTAATTGCTAAAACAGTTACTCTTCTCATACTGCAGTAGTCAGGGGGGAATCCAGCCATATACATCTATGATAACCAAAGGAATGCAATGGAGTTTGCAACTAGCCTTACTGCTATGACTTGCCCCATGTTCCATTTCAGTTTTTTCCTGCCTCTTCCCTCCAATTTTGAGGTTAGGTACAAGGGTTGTCAATACTTAGGTATCCATAATACCTATGGACTGCCAATTCCACACAAAAATTAAATGTGGCTATACTGGATCCTATATGAATAAGCCCTCTATCCTCAGTGCCTGGTGGAAGTATGTGCAATTAAGTTTTCACAGAGTATTTTTACTTCTAAAGTGCTATCCATAAACAGGAAAAAGGAAAACAGGAGAAAGAAGTAAAAGTTAAAGGGGGTAAGGAGAGAACAATGAAGGGCAGCAGAATTTGCTACCCTAAAATGTGTCTCTTTGGCTTGATTATTTTTATGAACAAAAAACTCAGGAAGAAACTTTGACCTCCCCACAAATCGCCTAAAAGAATTTAAGATAGAAAGCCTATTCCAGGAAGGAGCTAATACCATAGATAACTATAGTATAATATGAACTAGGCATGGTAGACAGGGAGGAACCTAGCAAGGCCCATTTGATCAAAGTCCTCTCCATGTCTTTGCAAGGCTTGGCAAATACATGTTCATCAAACATTTGTTTTCCATCTCCATGTTAATTGCCTTCCTCTCCTTTTAATTCCAAAACCACTATCCCCAACACCCTCCTTTGTCTTTAGCTAAAGATGGTATTGAAAATAGTGGCTATGGCCATTTTAGTGAGTTACTCAGTTTTCCTGGGTTTCTCCCATGTATACACGTTATTAAACTCCATTTGATTTTTTCCTATTATCGTCTCACGTCAATTTAATTCTTAAGACCAACCAGAAGAACCTAGATGGCAGAGGAATATTTCTTCCTTCTCTACAGTAGGAAAAATTGTGTCAAAACTTAAAAAATGGTTCTGGAAAAGTTTTCCTTTGTTAACTATTTTAACTTTTATTAGATAAAATGGTTCTGGAAAAGTTTTCCTTTGTTAACTATTTTAACTTTTATTAGATAAAGGAGATTTGTTCCATCTGCTCCACATATAAAATCCTAGTGTTCCTTCTCATTACCTGATACCCCAAACCTAGTGCCTTCAATTCCTTTTCTCCATGTAGCCTTCTCACTAAACAGAGTTACAACGTGGGGAAGAGGAATATGCTTACTCATCTAGATGATTGACATTCCTCTCAAATACAGATATTCAAACTGCTCTCTTACTCAATGCGAAGCCAGGTACCTGAGCATTACTGTAGATATTCAATAAGAATGTGATTGCCTTTCAACCTTGTTCCCAACACAGACATAGATGAGTCTTGTCAATTTTCTGTTTTCTTGCTTAATTTGAGGGGCAACTCAAGGATCTAGAGGATTTGTCAGCTTGTTTTGCAGAAGAAAGAGAGTGCCCTCAGAGAGGCTGCAATCACCGATGGCCAGCTGCCAGCTGCCACTGAGGCCCATGGGCTTATCGGGAGTGACCTCTTTGTTTCTCTGAAGCTCCTCCTGCCAAGCCCCTTAGCTCTATAAAACCCCCTGCTTTCTGCTCTTGTTAAGGCAGATTTAAGCAAATCTATGCTCCCACCTTCTCGTTTTGGCCAATTCAAATAAAACCTTTCTCCACCTCCAAGCACCAATGTCTCAGTGTTCGGCTTACTGTGCATCAGGCACACGAACTTGAGATTAAGAGGTTCGGTATCAAATGTAGCTGAAAAGGAGGGGGGACTTGGATGCTAGCAATATCTTCCTCAGAGAGGGAGAGGAAGATAATATGGTGGAAACAAAATTAAAACCTATTTTACATTTTCTCAAAAGAAAAAAGGTTTTCTTTATGATGTTTTAAAGGTTGGAGAAAAAGTGTTTATGGACTTAGTATTATCTGAGCTTCTGTGAGAAATGGTGTTTAATAGCATAATCTCTCATTGGCTAATAAGAGAGCTGAGAGAGCTCTGATGTGTGAATTTAAATACTGAAAAGATCTCTTTAAATTCTACACCAGTGCTGCTATTGAGCTTACCAAATTTCACACTTCAATTTACAATTATTCCATGAATTACAGACTCCTGACTCTTGCAAACTTCACATTCAAATTGACTTCTAGGGAAGCTGGGTAGCTATTTCACAGTTCTGAGATATAGATAAAGCAAAGAGTTGTTAGGCTGCCAAATCGATTACCAGAGAATCAGATATAATATCTCCCCTTTTCAGTTTCTACCTTTAGTTTCCTTATTCAACTTGGGAATAGCCCTATTTAAAAAACTAGGGGGCTGGTCCCATGACTGAGTGGTTAAGCTCACATGCTTCGCTTTAGTGGCCCGGGGTTCACTGGTTCAGATCCTGGGCGTGGACCTACACACTGCTCATTAAGCCATGCTGTGGTGGTGTCTCTCAAAGAAGAACTAGAATGACTTACAACTAGGATATACAACTATGTACTGGGGCTTTGGGGAGAAAAAAAAAAAGAGGAAGGTTGGCAACAGATGTTAGCTCAGGGCCAATATTCCTCACCAAAGGAAAAAAAAAAAAAACCATGGCTTTAAAAAGAAAAAAGAAAAAGCCCCTAAAACACTCATTTCTGTTTTAAAAATACAGTATTAGACAAGACGGTTGGAATTATTCATTGATTAAAATACCTCTAGTTTTTGACAACTTTTGATAACATATGGGAGCCCATATCTCTACTTTTCTGATTGTTATACTTTATATAAGAATATATCAGTCAATTTTTAAAATTTTACTAATACAACAGAAAATCTAAATAGAAGGAACTCTCTAGGTAATTCACAAACACACAAAAAAACTGAATATAATGCCCTCAAGGTCTATCTATGTTGTTGCAAATGGCAGAATTTCTTTCTTTCTCATGGCTGAATAATATTCTATTATATGTATATACCACATCATCTTTATCTATTCATCTGTAGATGAACACTCAGGTTGTTTCCATATCTTGGCTACTGTGAATGCTGCTGCAATGAACATGGGAGTGCAGATAGCTCTTCCAGATCCTGATTTCATTTTCTTTGGATATATATCCAAAAGTGGGACTGCTGGATCATGTAGTAGTTCTGTGTTGGTCAAAGGGTAACCAACTTCCAACTATAAGATGAATAAATTCTGGGGAATCTAACGTACAGCATGGTGACTGTAGTTCACAACACTGGAATGTTTACTTGGAAGTTGCTAAGAGAGTAGATCTTAAGAGTTCTCACCACAAAAAAGAAATAGTAATTATGTGAGGTGATGGAGGTGTTAACTAATCCTACTGTGGTAATCATTTTGCAACATTTAAGTGTATCAAATCATCACATTGTACACTTTAAATTTATACAATGTTATATGTCAATTATGTGTCAATAAAGCTGGAAAAAAAATGAAGAGCAAACTCAAAGAATAACAAAAAATCTGAGTAAAATAAGGCCTGTGCTTCTGTTATTTTAAAGAGAACTTCTAGTCCAAGAATCAGGGACTAAAGAAGGAAAACATATTAGCATAGCTAATATATAGCTAACAACCCTGGTCTACATGTTCAATGATTCCAACTTAATAAAATCCGATTCAGTAATCTCTTACTGTTTAAAAGATACTTTTCAGATGTCAGGAACACGGAGGAGTGAGCGGTTTTCTTTGTCTCTCCCCCTCTGAACTACAACTAAATGGACATTCATTGATCAAGAGAAGATACTCACATAGCACCTCAGGACACCTGAGAGACCAGTGCTGCTATACCTTGGAAGGTGGATGGACTACCCCCAGGGAGGACGTGGAGATAGGTGACACCTCTCTGGCCTCAGACAGCCCAGTACCTGCGAGCAACTCTCCCGGCTGAAGTGCTCATAGCACTGCTGTGGCCCTGAGGGTGGGCATGTGGCTTGGTGTGACTGTCAAAACAGGTGACTACAGTCCTAAGCCCCCCGTGGTTGCTCTTTGGACCAGTGGGAAAATCCACAGTCCCACTGCGGCCCCAGGGAGTGACCTGGGCTCATACTGATAGGGAGGCCCCACGCACCAAGCAAAAAGGCTGGCGTGACCCAGGAGTAGATGCAGCATGGCCAGGCAAGCAAACTGCTGGCTGCCTTAAATGCCCATAGTTCTGCTGCAGCCCTGAGGGGACAAGTGAGATCCTGTGGGACCAGATGGCAATGGAGCTGAGTCTGGGCAAAGAAGTTCCTGGCTGCCTTGAAAGCCCATAACACTGCTGCATTCCCTAAGGGGGGAGCGTGTCTAGGCTGGTCTGTGGGAGCAGGTGGAAGCAAATCAAAGCACCAGTGGCTTTTCCCACAGTTGACAGGAGACCCCACAGGGACACTGCGATAACAAGGAGTGGGCCAGGCGGGGTCAGGAAAAGAGGATGGGGATCCTGGTGGGCTCAGATTACACAGCTCCTGCCCCCTTGTCCCAGTGGCAGCAAGTGGAAGCAGTAACCAAACTCTATCTCTATGCAGAGGCACACATCCATGCCATCCACAGTATGAAAAAAAAATATATTAAATCTCCAGAACAGAAGGAAAATGGCAAGTACCCAGAAAACAATCCTGAAGACACAGAAATCCATAACCAAAATGACAAAGAATTCAAAATAGCTATCATTAAAAAACTCAATGAGTTAAAAGAGAGTACAGATAGACAACTCAATGAGTTCAAGAGTTACATCACAAAAGAGCTTGAAACTATAAAGAAGAACCAATCAGAAATGTTGGAGATGAAAAACAAAATGGATGAGATTAAGAAAAATCTGGACTCCCTGAACAGTAGGGCTGATAATATAGAGGACAGAATTAGCAGTCTGGAGGACAGAAATATAGAAATGCTTCAGATAGAGGAGGAGAGAGAACTAAGACTAAAAAGAAATGAAGAAACTCTCCAAGAAATGTCTGACTCAATTAGGAAATGCAACATAAGGATTATAGGTATCCCATAGGGGGAAGAGAAGGAGAATGAAGCAGAAAGCTTGTTCAACGAAATAATAGCTGAGAACTTCCCAAACTGGAGGAGGGAGCTGGAAATCCATGTGACAGAAGCCAATAGATCCCAAAACTTTGTCAATGTAAAAAGACCACCTCCAAGGCATTTAGTAGTAAGGCTGGCAAAAGTCAATGACAAAGGAAAAATATTAAGAGCAGCAAGGCAGAAGAAAACAACCTACAAAGGAACCCCTATCAGGTTGTCAGCAGATTTCTCAGCAGAAACCTTACAGGCTAGGAGACAGTGGAATGATATATTCAAAACTCTGAAAGACAAAAATTTTCAGCCAAGAACACTCTATCCAGGGAAAATATCCTGCAAATATGCAGAAATAAAAACTTTCCCAGATTAACAAAAGTTAAGGGAGTTCATCACCACAAGATCCCCCCTACAAGAAATCTTCAGGAAGGCCGTCATACCTGAAAGAAAAAGAAAAAGAAAAAGAACAGGGGTTACAAAACCCTGAGCAAAGAGATAAGTAGATAGACAAAATCAGAAAATTGCAGCTCTCCATCAGAACAGGCAAGCAAATGCTTAATTATAACATGAAAGATAAAGGGAAAGAAAACACCAAAAATAGATATAATCTTGTCATTTTAACCACAGACTCACAACACAAGAAGAAAAAATATGTGACAATAACAACTTAGAGGGGAAGAGGAAAGGAACGGCACCGCCTTAGTGTAAGGAAATAAGAGGCTATCAGAAGATGGACTATCTCATCTATGAGATGTTTTATACAAACCACATGGTAACCACTAAACAATTAGAACAGAGACACAAATGATAAATAAGGAGAAAACTAAGAAAACCAGCATAGAAAACTACTTAACTGAATGGGAAGTCCAAAATACATGGGACGAGAAACAAAGGAAATGCAGTAGAACTGGAAAACACAAGATAAAATGGCAGCATTAGGTTCCCACATTTCAATAATCACTCTAAATGCAAATGGATAGAATTCTCCAATGAAAAGACAGAGAGTGGCAGGATGGATTAAAAAACAAAACCCAACAATATGCTGCCTCCAGGAAACACATCTCAGCCCCAAAGACAAACACAGACTCAGAGTGAAGGGATGGAAGACGATACTCCAAGCTAATAGTGAACAAAAGAAAGCAGGTATTGCCATACTTATATCAGACAAAGTAGACTTCAAGACAAAACAGGTAAAGAGAGACAAAGGGGGCAGTTTATAATGATAAAAGGGACACTCCACCAAGAAGACGTAACACTTATAAATATATACACACCCAACACAGGAGCAACAAAGTACATAAAGCAACTATTAACAAAACTAAAAGGAGATATCAAGAACAATACAATAATAATAGGAACCTCAACACCCCACTTACACCAATGAATAGATCATCCAGACAAAAAGTCAACAAGGAAATTGTAGAATTAAGTGAAAAATTAGACCAGATGGACTTAGATATATATAGAACACTCCATCCACAAACAGCAGGTTGTACATTCTTCTCAAGTGTGCATGGAACATTCTCAAGGATAGACCATATCTTGGGAAACAAAGCAAGCCTCAATAAATTTAAGGGGACTGAAATAATATAAAGCATCTTTTCTGACCATAAAGCTATGAAACTAGAAATCAATTACAAGAAAAAAGGTGGGAAAGGGGCAAATATGTGGAGATTAAACAACAAGCTACTGAACAACCAATGGATCATTGAAGAAATCAAAGGAGAAAGCAAATATTATCTGGAGACAAATGAAAATGAAAACACACCATATCAACTCATTTGGAATGCAGCAAAAGCAATCATAAGAGCGAAATTCATTGCAATATACGCTCACCTCAACAAACAAGAAAAATCTCAAATAAGCAATCTCAAACTACACAAAACAGAATTAGAAAAAGAAGAACAAACAAAGCCCAAAGTCAGTAGGAGGAGATAAATAATAAAAATTAGAGCAGAAGTAAATGAAATTGAAACAAAAAAGACAGTAGAAAGGATAAATGAAACAAAGAGCTGGTTCTTTGAGAAGATAACAAAATTGACAAGCCCTTAGCCAGCTTCACTAAGAAAAAAAGAGACAAGACTCAAATAAATAAAATTAGAAATGAAAGAGGAAAAAGTACAATGGGTATCACAGAAATACAAAAGATTATAAGAGAATACTATGAAAAACTATATGCTAACAAATTGGACAACCTAGAAGAAATGGATAAATTCCTTGAGACTCTTACAACCTCCCAAAACTAAATCAAGAAGAGAATAGAGAATCTGAATAGACCAATCACAAGTAGAGAGATTGAAACAGTAATCATAAACCTCCCCTGCAAAAAATGTCCAGGACCAGATGGCATCTCTGGAGAATTCTACCAAACATTCAAAGATTTAATACCTATCCTTCTCAAACTATTCCAGAAAATTGAGGAAGATAGAGCACTTCCTAACACATTCTATGAGGCCAACATCACTGTGATACCAAAGCAAGACAAGGACAACACAAAGAAGGAAAATTGCAGGCCAATATCACTGATGAACATAGATGCAAAAATCCTCAACAGAATATTGGCAAAACGAATACAGCAATACATTAAAAAGATCATACACCATGATCAAGTGGGATTTATACCAGAGACAAAGGGATGGTTCAACATCCACAAGTCAATCAATGTGATACACCACATTAACAAAATGAGGAACAAAACCCACAAATGATCATCTCAATAGATGCAGAGAAAGCATTTGACAAGATCCAACATCCATTTATGATAAAAATGCTCAATAAAATGGGTATAGAAGGAAACTACCTCAACATAATAAATGCCATATATGACAAACCCACAGCCAATATCATACTGAATGGGGAAAAACTTAAAGCCATCCCTCTGAGAACAGGAACAAGACAAGGGTACCCACTCTCACCACTCTTATTTAAGATAGTACTGGAGGTTTTGGCCAGAGCAATGAGGCAAGAAAAACAAATAAAAGGAATCCAAATAGGCAATGAAGAAGAGAAATTCTCACTATTTGTAGATGACATGATTTTATATATATATAAAACCCAAAGAAGTCTATTGGAAAGCTACCATAAATAAGCAACAATTTCAGCAAAGTTGGAGGGTACAAAATCGACTTACATAAATCAGTTGCATTGTTATACTCTAATAATGAATTAACAGAAAGAGAACTCAAGAACACAATCCCATTCACAATCACAACAAAAAGAATAAAATATCTTGGAATAAATTTAACCAAGGAAATGAAAGACCCATACAATGAAAACTACAAGACTTTCCTGAAAGAAATTGATGATGACATAAAGAGATGGAAAGACATTCCATGCACATGGATTGGAAGAACAAACATGGTTAAAATGTCCATACTACCTAAAGCAATCTACAGATTCAACGCAATCCCAATCAGAATCCCAATGACATTTTTCACAGAAATAGAACAAAGAATCCTAAAATTCATATGGGGCAACAAAAGATCCCAAATTGCTAAAGCAATCCTGAGAATAAAGAACAAAGCTGGAGGCATCACAATCCCTGACTTCAAAATATACTACAAAGCTATAGTAATCACAACAGCATGGTACTGGTACAAAAACAGGCACACCGATCAATGGAACAGAACTGAAAGGCCAGACATAAAACCACACATCTACCAACAGCTAATCTTTGATACAGGAGCTGAGAACATACAACGGAGAAAAGAAAGTCCCTCCAACAAACGGTCTTGGGAAAACTGGACAGCCACATGTTAAAGAATGAAAGCAGACCATTCTCTTATGCCATTCACAAAAATAAACTAAGGTCTTGAAGCCAAGACCTGAAACCATAAGACTTCTAGAAGAAAATATAGGCAGGACACTCTTTGACATTGGTCTTAAAAGGATCTTTTCAGACACCATGTCTTCTTGGACAAGGGAAACAAGAGAAAGAATAAACAAGTGGGACTTCATCAGACTAAAGTTTCTATAAGGCAAGGGAAAACAGGATTGAAATGAAAAGATAACCTACCAACTGGGAAAAAAATATTTCCAAATCATATATCCAACAAAGGGTTAATCTCTATAATATATAAAGAACTCACACAACTCAACAACAAAAAATCAAATGATCTGATCAAAAAATGGGCAGGGGATATGAACAAACATTTCTCCAAAGAAGATATATGGATGGCCAATAGGCACATGAAAAGATGTTCATCATCACTGATCATCAGGGAAATGAAAATCAAAACTACACTAAGATATCACCCGAGACCCATTAGAATGAGAATAATAACAAAGACAAAAAATAACAAATGTTGGAGAGGTTGTGGACAAAAAGGAACCCTCAAACACTGCTGGTAGGAATGTAAACTGGTGCAGACACTATGGAAAACAGTATGGAGATTTCTCAAAAAATTACAAATAGAAATACCATACGATCCAGCCATCCCACTACTGTGTATCTATCCAAAGAACTTGAAATCAGCAATTCAAAGAGACTCATGCACCCCTATGTTCATTGCAGCATTATTCACAATAGCCAAGATGTGGAAGCAACTCAAGTGCTCATTGACCAATGAATGGATAAAGAAGACGTGGTATATATATACAATGGAATACTACTGTGCCATAAAAATGACAAAAATTGTCCCATTCATAACAACATGGATGGACCCTGAGGGTATTACTTTAAGCAAAATAAGCCAGATAGAGAAAAAAAAACTATGTATGATTCCACTCATATGTGGAAGATAAAGAAATACACAGACAAAGAAAACAGATTAGTTGTTACCAGGGGAAAGGAGGGTGGGAGGTGGGCACAAAGGTAAAGGGGCGCACCTATGGGATGACTGACAAATAATAATGTACAACTGAAATTTCACAACGTTGTAAACTATCATAACCTCAATTAAAAAAAAAAAGAAAAAAAAGAAAGTTTTCCATCCTTACTATACCTCTCCAAACTTTTTCTAAGCTGGTTCCATTTCAACTAGCTTGAACACAGAAGAAAATCTGGCTTTCTGAACAACCAAAATGCAACCAAGTTAACTCATTTAATTCACTCAATACAGAATGACCACCTGAATCAATGAGGGATACAAAATCACAGTGCCTTCCCTGTGAGCATTTACAAAGAAAAGGAATGAGAAGAATTCAGAGAGGAGATTAGTCACTTCTGGTTGTCTGGGAGTCAAAGAAAGAATAGGATCTTAAAGGCTTCATCGAAGAGCTGACTGATGATTTTGACATGAGGAAACAGGAAGGTTAGGTTCCTGACATGAGGTTAGGAACACAGGAAAAAGGCATCTTAGAGGAAAGGGGAACAAACATGGAGATGGCAAAGAATGGGACATGGTTCAGGGAAGAGCAAAGGAATACAGAGTGGAGGAAAAGTGGACAACATATGAGAAGGAAAGAGAAAATTTTTAAAGGTAAATGTGGACAAGATTTCAGAGGCATCAATACTTACACTTTCACGCAGAACTTTCTCTACATTTAGACACAATTCTCACAAGCAGAATCAAAAAGAAGGGATGTCCTAGCAGGCTGATGGAGGGGGGGTGGTGGTGGAAAGGGCATTAACAGCGCAATAAGTGAGAATCAATATCGAGGGCAAAGAGAGAAAAGTGACCAAAAAAGACACAACTTAAAATGCTTTTAGAGGGCTATTTAGTATCTGTGCTGTGCAGATAGTACTTGGGTGAACAGAAAAATCAGTAATATTGACTCTGTCTTTAAAATTTTGATATTTTGTTCATTATAGATTTTTTGCATTAACTTTAGTTTTTAAAAATAGTTCATTAAAATATTATGTATTTATCTTGATAACTGAATTTCTTGGCACCCCCTCAAAATCTGCACCTAAGGTAAGTACCCCACTTTTTTGGATAAAAGCATATATATGCCAGAAGTTCCTAAAGATTATTAATGTACAATAATTGACTTTCAGACTGCTGACCTTGAGCCATCAAAAAAAAAGGGATTAATTCCTGTTACAAATGTTTAAGCGGACAAGGAAGTCCAGAATTTATTTCAAAAAGATTCCCCCATAATGTTATCAAAATAATATGACTTTTAGCCTGTATGAAGGGAAGGAGCTTAAGTTATATAAAACATTCATTTCTGTAAAACAGAGTGACAATATCTAATAGTAACGCATACCAGTGTCTGGTAGAATCTAAGTTTTAGTCAGTGTACTAGCCAAGTGCCAGGTATTCAATGAGCTCTCCAACTGAAACAGAGTCTACCTGTATGTAACACTTCCAGGGTCCTTTGAATATTGTCCATTTCTCAAGGTTATCCAGGGAAAAGTAAAGTTCTTTGCAAAAGCCCTTCCCACATTTCTCGGATCTTAGCAAGGTTACTTTTTACCTCTCTTTGGTGGTCGTACGTGATAGGTTAAGTCATTGATGACCAGCTTGAAGTCATCCAGGAGGAGGAGGTCGATCCCTGTTGAAGCAGCAACTCGAACACCATCTGTGAGAAATTGAAATGAGAAAATTTAAACTTGTCATATGTCCAATTTATTCAAGAATGGTCAGGAAAAAGCAATCTTCAAAATAGATTTTTAAAATTACATTTTCTGTTTTAAATTTCAGTTAACTTGTTGCCTCACCCTCAAGTTCTACGCTAAACAAAACTTATATTATCTGAGGTTTTTTGTTTTCATGGCCTTGAGTCTGTGAAGATTTAACAACATGTTTTTCTGGCAGAACTTTAGGAACAACTGAGATAATTACATAGATGTTTAGGTGTCAGTTGGAAATCTACGGTCACTGGGAGAGCTGCTTGGATGTCTTATATCTGTCTATGAGGGAAGTTGGTTGAGTAAAAAAATCAATATTTTCTAATAGATGGTACTTTTCAGTAGAGTTACTGATTAGTTGACAGTAATTTGGTGAAGACAGATGCTAGTGTTAGCAAAACACATCAAAGCAGTCTACTAATTATATTACTAGATGAGTTGAGACTTAAGTATATTTAAAATACTTAAGACAGAAATGTGGCAAATAGTTTAACAACTGGTAAATCAAAGGGTAAATGGGTACTTACTGTACTAGTCTTTTATGTTTTCTGTAGGTTTAAAATTTTTCAAGGTAAAAAAGGAAAAAAATGTAAGGCAGTTAAAAAATAAATAAATGAGGGGGTTGGCCCCATGGCCAAGTGGTTAGGGTTGCGCACTCCACTTCGGTGGCCCAGGGTTTTGCCAGTGAGGATCCTGGGTGTGGACCTAGCACGGCTTGTCAAGCCATGCTGAGGCGGCATCCCACACAGCAGGACTGGAGGGACCTACAACTAGAATGTACAACGACATACTGGAGGGCTTTGAGGGGAGGGGAAGGAAGGGGGAGGAGAGGAGGGAGAGCAGAAGGAGGGAGGAGGAGGGGGGGAGGAGGGGGGAGAAGGAGGAGGAGGAGAAGAAGAAGAAGAAGAAGAAGACTGCCAACAGATGTTAGCTCATGGTCAATCTTAAAATAAATAAATAAATAAATGAAATTATTTCATGTCAAATGGGAATTTTTAGTGCCTTAAATTCTTTTCAAATCATATATGTCTTTATTTTACAAACTTTTATGTGAAAACACAAGAAGATCTAAGAAGAAGTCCTAATATTTCATATCTCCAGAGATGAGGGCTCGACTACTGGAAAAATTTATTTCATGCCTAAGGTAATGATAAAAGGTCTCAATAATATAAAAAGTGACTGATTGCTCATCTTTGCCCATGGCATTATATGTGAGGTGCTTCTGAATGAGACTCCCTGTCTATATACATTTGCTTAAACTGAAGAATTATATTCTGAGAACTAGGAGAGAAATCACTGTCTCTCCTGACATTTGCTAAGCAAAAAAATGTGTTCTAAGGTTACCAGTATGGAATTCTTTTGCAGTGATGCGTGTGTGTGTGTAGAAGTGGTTTGAGGGGAAGTGAGGGGTGGGTGGGAATTAATAATGAAAGCGACTATACCTGGTGAATAGATGGCAACTCTGTCAATTCCCCGATCCTCTTCTTGCAGTTGTCGTAAAAACACACCAACAGAGTCTGAGATAGGTTTGAGTGTGAACTGGCAGCGCTCACGCCGGGATGGTAGCCTCACAGATATCACAGGTAACCCATTTTGATAGACCACTGTTACATCTGAGTGAAAAAGACCCATAAATCATATGATAATTAGATTTTATTATAAGTTAAAGCTACCTCATTGCTCGTCTTAAATGCGGGTCTATTATCATTAGCGTGGTTCAAAATGTTTTCAAAGGTTGAAGAATATGCCTGTAGTTTTAGTTGAAGGTTATTCTGGGAACTGGCTTATGGAAGATCATATGGATGACACAATTTTTTTTTCAGAGAAAAAAAAACATGCAAAGGATTATCTTCTAAGTGGATCAAGGAGAGGCTTTCCCAGGAATCTGAGGTAAAGTTCTTGGTATTGGTGAATATAAACCCTGATTCCATTTAGTAAGATTTTATTAAGGAGCCAGAGATTGCTAGGCCAGACGCTATAACCTGCAGGAGGTGGCTCTTGGGAGCCAGCGCTTTCAAGAATCCCTGGGGAATGACATCTGAAAGTTTACTAATAAGCGAGACTCTTACTCAAGGACAGTTAACTCATACGGACATATTATGATGTAATCAAAAACAACTCCTTTTATGTTCTCTTGAACATCTTTCTGAGGTTAGCTAGAAGCCAAAGCTCAACTATCTGGGATTTCTTAACAAAAAGTTATTAAGGGAAACATCATAACCTATATAACTGAAAGGATTTTCTACAACAGTACAATGCAGAATTCCTCATCTTTTTCCTCAATAGTCTTGATTTACGTAGCCTTAGTCACTAAAACAAATGTCAGAATAATTCCCTTTCAAAATCATTTTCAAATGATTTTTTTAAATAAATAAATTTTGAACCAGAATTTTTTACATTAGCAACCAAGCATTTAAAGATGAGAAGTGAGCACTAGCCTGTGAAGGAAAATAGGCTTTCGAGTAAAATCTGGGAGAGAATCCTGGCTCTTTAACTTCAGGTATATGATATAACTTCTCTGAGCCTCACTTTTTTCATATATAAAATGGATCTAATCCTTAACTGACAGAGTTGTTGTGACAAATAAATAAAATAAACCATTTAAAACACTTAGCACACTCCTTGATACATAAGTGATGTTTCTTTATTAGCTTTTTTTAAGAATCAAAAGATACATTCTATAATATTTCTAAGGATTCATTCCCCTCAAAATTGAAGAGTTGAGAGGAAATACATATAGATTAATGTTCCAGAAATTCCAAATGCATCAAATTTCCCATAGTTGGAGTCATTTACATCTTATTTCCTTGCCTATTCTAGTAACTTATAAGGCCTACAATGTATACAAAGCCTCACACTACATTCTTTCATGACTTAAACTTTAAAAGTATCCTTTATTAAGGGCATAGTTTATAAATAACAAAATACACTCTTAGTTTAAGTGGACATCTGATGAGTTTTGACACAATAATCAAGATGAAGAACATTTCTAGTACCCCTCAAAAGTCCCTTGATCCCCATCCCAGCTGATCCCTGGGCAACCACTGATTTGATTTTTGTCTCCACAGATTATATTTAGTTTTTTTAGAATTTTATATTACTGGAATTATATGGTATGTACTCTTTTGTATCTGGCTCCTTTCTCTCAGCATAAAGATTTTGAGATTCATCCATGTTGTTGCATACATTAGCAGTTCATTCAGATACACCATAATTTGTTTATCCATTCACCTGTTAATTGATATTTGGATTGTTTCCAGTCTTTGGCTACTATGAGTAAAGTTTTTATGATGGTTCACTTACAAGTCTTTGTGTGGACATTTATTTTTGTGATATACCTTTTCTTATCCTTTTACTTTTAAGCTATCTGTGTCTTTATATTTAAAGTGGATTTCCTGTAGACAGCATATAGTTGGGTCTTGCTATTTTATCCAATCTGACAATCTCTGCCTTTTAATTAAAGTTGCATATCATTTGCATTTAATAAATTATAAATATGGTTGTGTATAAACCTACCATCTTGTTACTTGTTTTCTTGACCCAACCATTCTTTCCTCTACTTATCCTCTGTTCTTACCCTCTTTTAGATTAACTGAGTATTTTTATAATTACATTTAATCTCTACTATTGGCTTTTTAACCATACTTTAAAAACATTTTTACGGGTTACTCTATGGTAGGTATTGGCAACATTTTCTGTAAAGGGCTAGATATTAAATCTTAATGCTTTGTGGGCCATTAGATCTCTGTTGTAACTATAGACTGCACTGTGATGCAAAAGCAGCTGTTGGCACTATGTAAACAAATGGGCATGGCTGTGTTCCAATAAACTTTATTTACAAAAATAAGTAGTGGGCGGATTTGGCCTAATGAGTTTGCTGAACCCTCCCCAAAGGTTACAATATAAATGTTTAACTTACCACAGTCAGTCTTCAAACAATATACTATTTCAGGTATAGTGTAGAGAACCCTACAACAACATACTTCCATCTCCCGTTTTGTGCTATTGTTCTTATACATTTTATTTCTACATATTATAAACCACACAATACATTATTTTTACTTTGACAACTGATTATATTTTAAAGAAATTTTAAAATGAGGAAAAAAAATCTTTTATATTTACACACATATTTACCCTTTTGGTGTTTCTCATTCCTTTTGTATAGATCCAAATTTCCATTTGGTATCACTTTCCTTTTGCCTCAGGAGCTTCTTTAAACAATTCCTGTATTGCAGATGTATTGGCAATAAATTCTCTCAGCTACGGTAAACCTGAAAAAGTCTTTATTTCACCTTCATTTTTGAAAGATATTTTTGCTGTGTAAAAAACTCTAGGTTGACAGATGTTTTTTCCTTTTAGTACTCTAAAGAACTTACGTTTTCTGGTTTGCATAGTATATGATAAATTCATATATATTCTTATCTTTGTTCCTCTGTATGTAATATGTCTTTTTGCCTCTGGCTGCTTTTAATATTTTCTCTTTATCATTGGTTTTCAACAATTTGACTATAAAGTTCCTTTATATGGTTTTCTTTATGATTATTCTATTTGGGAATTGTTAAACTTCTTAGATCTGTGGGCTCATAGTTTTCATCAAATTTGGAAAAATTTTGGCCATTATTCAAATATTTTTTTTGTCTCCCACCCTTCTCCTTCTGGGATTCCAGTTACACTTAATATTATACCATGTGATATTGTCTCACAGGGCACTGAGGCTCTCTTCAAACATTTCAGGGTTTTTTCCCTCTCAGATTCATTCTGGATAGTTTTAATTGCTATGCACTTCAATGTCACTGATCTTTTCTTCAGCAGTTTCTAATCTGCTGTTAATTTCCTCACAAAGTTTTTCATTTCAGATATTATATCATTCATCTCTAGAAGTTCTATTTATTGTTTATATCTTCTACTTTTTTTTCTTTTTTTTTGATGAGGAAGATTGTCCCTGAGCTAACATCTGTGCCAATCTTCCTCTATTTTGTATGTGGGTCACCTGCCACAGCATGGCTTGACGAGTGGTATGTAGGTCCAAGCCTGGGATCTGAACCTGTGAACCCCAGACTGCCAAAGTGGAGCATAAGAACTTAACCACTATGCCACAGTGCCAGCCCTACTTTTCTTCACTTTATGCTTACGTTTTCCTTTTTCTTCCTGAATATAAGGATCATATTTATAATAGCTACTTAAAAATCTTTGTTAATTCCATCATCTCTGTCATTTCTAGGTCTGTTTCTATTGAATGATTTTTTTCCTGCTTCTTCATATGCCTAGTAATTTCTGACTGAAGGTTAGACATGATGACTTTACATTGTTGAGTGCTAGATCTTGTTGTATAGTTCAGTTACTTGCATGTTAGTTTGATCTTTTCAGGTATTTTAGGACACACCTAGAAAATCCTTTATTCTAGGGCAAATTTGGCCTTACTGCTAAGGTATAGTTCTTCTGGGAGTCTCTACTCATTGTTTATATATTCAGTGATGTCTCTCCCCTATGGCTGGAGGGAAGTCAAATGATTTCTGGCCCAGTACGAGCACTAAGAATTATTCATTTTACAGCTTCTGGTAATTGTTATTTCCTTGGAAGTTGTTCTAGCCTGGTATTGTGGTTTAGAATTTAGTCAAAACCTCAGGCTGTGAGCTGAAGCAACGTAGGGTTAATCTCATTTGTTTCTCTTCTCTCAGAGATCACAGTCCTGTCCTGCTTATTATCCAATGTCTAAAAACTGTAGTTTCACATATTTTGTCTAGTGTTCTAGTTGTTGACAGAAGGACAGCAATTCTCATAGCACTTAATTCTTTGTGGATACATGAATTTTTATATAAAAACTAAAAAGAAGCAAAGTCAGAAATCTCCCTTTCTTTATCCCTTCCAAAAGGGTAGTCTATGTTCCTAAGGAAGAAGAGGCCAAAAATAGTAATATGAACTTAATACATAGCATGTACTATCTAAAGTTTTCAATATCTAAAGATATTTGAAAATTGTCATTGTCTCTCTCATTTCAAAAGAATGCTTACCAATCTAGTGTTTCCCTAAATTCATAGCCACTAATATGAATATTCCTATCTCTTCTATAGACAGTAGTGATGATGGGGTCATAAAATTAGGTGATTAACTTGTTCACCTGGTGTTTTTCACCCCAATTATCCTCTTTCTATGTGTGAAAAAACTATTCAACCACAGATTTCAAGAAGTATACAGAGTTGAATTTAAATAAAAGATAGGAATCTGAGAATCTTACGTGAAGTATGGCAGATATCACTAAAACATTGGTTTCACAGCTAAGTGCTTAGGGTTTACTGTTTTAAAATAACTGAGACAAAGTCAACAGAGAAAATTAAGGTCTTTCTCACCCACTTTAACTTTTTCCTTTAAAGATCATGAAGCCTTTCAAATGAATGAAAAATGAAAGCTTTGAGAAACTCTACGTGGAATAGCACATTTCAGAACTGACAAACCTTTATTATAATACTGCTTTTGAAATAAATCCCCAGGTCTCCTTCTTTCCCACACACTATATTGTAATGTAAATGTTAGATTTCTTGGTTTGCAACCAAAGAAGAACAATTACCAAAGTTCCTCAAGTTTAACAATATATAAAATAGCGCTGGCTGTTGTAGAGTCACAATAGGCATTGACAAGCTATTGACAGTTGTCAGCTACTATTTCTCTGGAGACAAACATTCTTTTTAGGTGTAAACTGCATCAAGTAGATTTTGGTTGGGTTTTCCTTTGATTTCCATTTCAATAAAATAAGAAATAATCTAAGTGAGTTCTACAGCAGTGTGTTTCCAAGAAACCTAGAAATTATGGGGCATCCAATATGAACACTGAGAGACAGAACATGACAACTGATTTAGGCATAAAGACAAAAAGGCAAGGAATTTTCGGGACTAAGAAGAGAAGTGCAAGGACAACATACATTTGGGGTTGAAGAAGGCACAAATTTGTTTGAAAAATACCTTTGGGGCATCAGGTATAGAAAAAGTCATAAAATATAAGTGCTTGTTATTTAGATAATTGTTAAAAAATGCTTAAAAAACTCATAGTAATAAGTTTGGTTGGTGTTCAAAATAATGGGGAAAATCTTCTCTAAAATATATCTTCTGATGAACAAATGAAAAGCAGTAGGATATACTGGGGTATATGAGGAAGCCATTTGGTTTAAAACTAATTTGGCCTGACTTTGTTTTTCCAGAAGGGCCTGATGTAGCCCATTGAGCATGCATTGTACGTTTATACTTTAAACATTTATAATGTCCCGAAGCCAAAAATGATGCTCTTAAAGAGATGTTGCCTCTCCTGTATCAGCATTTCAGAATAAGCATTTCTTCCCAGAAGCTAAGAATTAACTACTGAACTACTGACCTGCCTTAACCCATCCTGTGACCATTGACCTGCTGACCACTGACTTGCTGTGCTCACCTTGAGACCACTGACCTGCTCTGCTAGCAAAGAATCTTGTGACAGTAGTAAAAGAGATATTCCTGTCATATGTGATGCACGCTCTTTGTTCCAAGATGGTATACAACCACTCTGTACATCTATTCTATGGGGAGTTTCCTTCCTTGGTGGAAAAGTTCTCCAGGACTATAGACCTCAAATTGGCTCATAATAAACTCACTCCAAATTTGATTTATAGATTACGGTTATTTGCATCAACATATCTCATGAACATGGCTGTATATATCTTAAGGACTTACTATGAAAGGGAGCTGGTACAATAAGGAAACACATAAAGGGTTTTTTCTGCAAAGCTACTTAAAGTTGAACTTTATATGATGGATGATTCCAGTGGCTTATGATCTTGCCATCGTCTGTTTCTTTTCTTTCCCTTTTCTGTAATACTCTGTATCAAGAATGTGAAATATAATAACAGAATTTTTAGTGTCTGAAGGGGCAGAGAAATCATACAGGCTAACATCCTTCTTTTACAGCTAAGAATAATAAAGTCCAGGAAGGTTAGATGATGTTCCCAAGGTCATACAGTTCAAGCCAATGCAAAGTGGCTTTGGATCTCATCATCTGACTAAAAAATTGTTTTCTCCTAGTCATACATATCACAAGGTTGTTAAATTCAGTGGGAACTGTAGCCCTTAACTTGCGTGTTTAACAGCACTTAATGACGTTAACCTCTCCTTGACTTTATAAAAAGCTTTCCTCTTGGCTTTTGTGATTCCACACTCTCCTGGTTGTTTTTACCTTTCTGTGTACATCTTCTAATTTTCCTTCATAGGCTCTTCTTCCTATATTCATCCCTTGCAAGTTTCTAAGTGCTTTGTTCTAGGCCTCTGCGTTTCTCAATCTGCACATTCTCCATGAAATCTCATGTCCTTCTAAAGTGTCAGCTACCAACTAAATGCTGATCATGTCCCAAACCTATATTCAATTGTCTGCCGGACAACTGGGTTTTCCAAAGGCACACCTCAAACTCAAAAATCCTAAAATTGAATTCATCTTCCCTGAACCACTCATCTCCGACATTTCTCATTTGTCAATAACACCACCATTATTTAACTATTGCCCAATCCAGAAAATCATCTGATATCCTTGACTACTCTTAGAGCCAGAACGTGATATTTCCCATATCTAATCAGTCACAACATCCTTTCAATATATTTTCTAAACATCTCTAATCCCTCCAGTTCTCTGTACTACCATCATCTTAGCCCAGGCCACCACTGCCTCTTTCTTCTATCAGCTACATTGTCATTGAACCCCTTACTTCATTCCATCCTTGCTCCCGTTCAAAAACTTATCCACTATGAAGCAGGGTAATCTTTCTTTCTCCAAAGGAAATCACTATCCTGAAGTTGGTATGTGGTGTTTATAATTCCCATCTATGATATACATACATACATACATACATACATACAGGCAGGCAGATAGATAGACAGAGACAGACACAGACACATACACATACACAAATGTCAATATATAATATATAGTATTGAGATAGCCAGCCTCTGAGATGGCTCTCTATGATCCTTGCCTTTAGGTATTCACATCCTTGTTTGGCCCCATCCCATATCAAATCAGGGCTGGTCTGAAAAATCAGTAGACTACAGCAGATGTGATAGTGTATAACTACCAAAGCTATGCCATAAACGATTGTATAGCTTCTGTCTTGCTCTCTTGGATCACTTGCTCTGGAGGAAGCCAGTACTCACATCAGAGGGATAATCCTGCAGCCCTATGGAGAAGCCACCATGCAGAAGAAGTGGGGCCTCCACCAAGAGCCAGAACCAATTTCTCAGCCATATTGTCAGCCACCTTACAATTGGATCCTTCAGCTCCAGTCAAGCCTTCAGACGATTGCAGTCCTAACTAACATGAGATTATAACCACATGAGACCTCGAATTGCCCAGCTAAACAGTTCCTGAATTCCTAATCCACAAAAACATGAGACAATAAAGTGTTATTGTTGTTTTAAACCACTAAGTATTGCTGTAATTTGCTATAACAGTATTAAATAACTAAACACAGCATGGTTTTTGCTTGTATTTAAACTTTACATAAATGGTCCCACTGTATACAACCTTCTACAACTTGCCTTTATGCTCAACAATGTTTTGGTTGTCAAGTTTTTAAAAGTTGGAAAGAAAAATAGTGGTGGGGTATGTTTGTGCTCTCACTATGATAATGACAATAAATATAGAATTCCCACTGCGTACAAGAGTAACCATTAATAACACAACATGACTCAACAAAATCTTCTTCCCTTTCCTCCAAAACTATTTTAAAAGTAATAGGAAAAACTCTAGAATATATAAAGAACCCTTATAAATCAATACTAAGAAGATGCTCAATTTTTTTAAATGGGCAAAAGTTTGGACACTTCACCAAAGAAAATATTTCAATGGTTAATAAGCACATTAAAAGATGCTCAACATCATTAGGCATCAGTGAAATGCAAATTAAAATCACAAAATAATACCACACATCCATTAGAATGTCTATAATCAAGAAGACTGATCATACTGAGTGTTAGGGAGGACATGAGGGACCTGGAACACTCATCCAATCCTGGTGGGAATGCAAGTAGAGCCACACTGGAAAACAGTTTTGCAATTTCTTAAAAAGTTAAGCACATACTTACCATATGACCCAACCATTTCACTCCTAAGTATCTACCCAAGAGAAATGAAAACATATGTCCACAAAAAGACTTAAAAGTAAATGCTGATAGCAGCATTATTCTTGATAGTCCAAAATGGAAAACAATCCAAACGTCTTTAATTTGGTGAATGAATAAAATGTGATTATTTCCACATATTAGGATACTACTCAGCAATAAAAATAAAGAACTACAATACATACTACGAAATGGATAAACCTAAAAAGCATTATGATATGTAAAAGATGCTAGATGCAAAAGACTACATAGTGCATGAGTCCATCTATATGACATTTTTAGAAAAGCTTTAACTATAGAGACAGAAAGTAGATAAGTGGTTGCCTGGGGCTTAGGATGAGAGTAGGGATTGATTATAAAACAGGAACAGGGGAACATTTAGGGGTGAAGGAAGAGGTCTAAAGCTGGATTATTATGATGCTTACATGATAGGTGAATTTTATGGTATGTAAAATATATCTCAACAAAGCTTTAAAAAGAAGTAAGAGAACAAAAACCAAAGAAAAAAAATTAGGGCATATATCTAGTTCCCCAAACCATCCACAGACCTTAGGTTAAGAATTTACATATTATCTATACTTGGGTTGGTTAATTGTTTATTACTGATTCTTTATTACTAAACAGGAATTTCCAGTAACCCTTCATTACTAAAATTATTTGCCCTCAAGCAATTTTTGTGAGGAAATCTCAGATCCTTTGTTAACTACAAAATAAACACAACTTTCTACTACCATTCTCAATACAGGGCTAACTGAGTAGCATTACATTTCTGGATAGAGAAATGAAGGTGGCTACATGAGGTTATTTCCCTTGCTCTTACTCTAGCTCACCTTTGGCACTTTCACTATAAGTAAAGTGAAAATATGTCCTAGCTTATACTATTAAAAATCGTCAGGGCAACTCTGGTTGCCTCCCTTTCACTCTCAAAAGTGTCCTGGAATGGATGATAAATTATATATTAATTATATAGTCAACTGGTCTACAGCAGAATTACTCTCATTCTTAACTCTCATTAACAGGCTTTGAAGGCCTTGAGGAGGTATAAACCATACAATCAAAAAATTTCACTGTTAGTCATTTTATAGTCGAGGATCTAGGGCACAGACAAATTAAAATGAGAAGCTCAAGGGGCTGGCCCCGTGGCCGAGTGGTTAAGTTCGCGCGCTCCGCTGCAGGCGGCCCAGTGTTTCGTTGGTTCGAATCCTGGGCGCGGACATGGCACTGCTCATCAGACCACGCTGAGGCGGCGTCCCACGTGCCACAACTAGAAGAACCCACAACGAAGAATATACAACTATGTACTGGGGGGCTTTGGGGAGAAAAAGGAAAAAATAAAATCTTAAAAAAAAAAAAAATGAGAAGCTCAAAACCATATTTTTTAGATTAGGGATCTTTAACACTACCACAATCACTCTTCATAGAATAAGTGTTTCTGGTGGGTAAGTACTATTTCTGCAGGGTAAGCACATTTTTTTCTTGGAGATGGTAACTATTAATATCTCCATTTCAGAGATGAGGAAAGAAGTTTGAGAAGTTAAATACCTTGCTTAAGGTTATAAGGTGGTTAAGTGATGGAACTAGGGGGCAAACCTAGGTCTGTCTGAGTCCAAAGCTCGGCTCAACCTCTAAGCATAATACCTCTCATGAAAAGGAACACGGGCGTGGATATGGATACGTGCATGTGTACCTGTGTGCAATGTATCCAAAGCAGGTCTTGAGTTGAGGTCCATGAGACTAGGGATTCCACAAATTGGTTTGAGGGAGTCTGTATCACTAAGAAATTACATGTAAAATTTGCTATGTGTATATATAAGGTTTTTTTTCTAGAGAAAGAATCTAGAGCTTTCACCAGGACCCGCAGAAGTATTTATGACACAATAAAAATTAAGACTCTTTTAGATTGCTTTTGTAGGGAGGTTAAACATTTAAGATAATCTATATGTTTTATATCAACTGTCATAGTCATAACTAGAAGATTTGTCAACATAACTAACAAGCAATTATTGAGAAGCAGTTATATTAGGTATATATACTAGGTATATAAATACATGATTATATAATACGGTATTTTAGATTTTGCACTTTTAAAAAATGAGGGTCAAGGGGCTGGCCACGTGGCCGAGTGGTTAACGTTCCACACACTCAGCTTTGGTGGCCCAGGTTCACAGATTCCGATTCCAGGTGTGGACCTACTCCTTTCATCATCCATGCTGTGGAGGCAGCCCACATACAAAAAATAGAGGAATATTGGCACAGATGTTAGCTCAGGGCTAATCTTCCTCAAGCAAAAAAAGAGGAGAATTAGCAAGAGATGGTAGCTCAGGGTGAATCTTCCTCACAATAAAAAACAAAAACAACAACAAAAAGAGGGTCAAGTCCTCTTTTGCTATAGAATATGACCCAGCCGTCAAGACAAAGAGCAATGAATGATGGCAGAGATGTTTATTACTGGTGGCTAAACTCTATTGAAGTAGCTGTGCATTAAGCAGAGTTCTCTCATATGCTATACTGACCTAAGGTAAAATTAATTTAGAAGCACAAAATAAGAGAGATGTACAATATGAGGGCAGTAAGGATACTAAGTTGCATTAAATCAAATAATTTTGTGCTTCTATTTTTTGATAACTAGTATAAATTGGTTTTCTTAAGAAGGGCAATAGTATTGGCAGAAATTTTGGGAGCCATTTTATTTTATTTTTTTTAAGTATGTATCCTTTTAGCTTTTGTAAAAGTATTGCCTTCAAACTCTCATGAAACATAGGGACAACCTACTAGCATTTATGTCCTGGGACAACATTCAGCCAGATACCTGAATACAACTATACTATTGTTACATTACTGAAATACTTCCATACAGACTGGTATACAGGATAATAGTAACTGCATTAAGTGGTAAAATTAATAATACAAATTTCAATATGAATTCATTAGTTCAAATTAATTGTCACTGAATATCATAACAACCACTGGCACATGAGTGTCTTGTAGTGTGACTTAGTTGATATTGAATATATTTAACTTACTGAATATATATTGATATATACTGACAGTGAATATATAACAATTTCAGACAATACTATAAAAGCTTTTTTGACTAAAATGCTGTTAGTTCAGCAAAAGCTGAGAGGATTCAGCACTATAAACAATATTTTTTACATTGAGAGAAATCCTTTCTTGAAACTATCTAATGATGTTAACCTGCAATAAACCATGGAGGAAGGTAATGAACCTGAGAGTGGTGCTGGCATGGATGTGAACAGATCCCATTTGGTTGTTTAATGGGCCACAACAGTGAGTGTAAAGGTTTAGAGGGATACCTACCCACTGTTTTGGAGGGGTGTAAGGAGGGAATGCAGTCAGTGGCATTATGGTCCTCTGGCTCTCAGTCATGTGGGAAGTACTGGCACCTGTGTACCTACTCACTTTTGACTGGGGGCAACACAGCTACCTGTCCTCAGCTGTAACAAAGTGCTGAGTGCTGCTTTTTAATTTATATATTGATATTACTTTATTAATTCTTTATGTCTCTAAGAGATAAGAAAAAGAAAAGCCAGCTACTATTTTCCTTATTTTGATTCTGGCCTATTTTTCCTTTCAACCTTTCCATACTACAAATGAATAATCACAAATGGATATTTCCTCCAAGTTTAGAGAATTTAGCAAATAGGAGCACACTGTCTATATACTCAGATAACCAAGGATGTTTGGGGAGGGAGTTCTGATAATACTGCCAGTACCTATACTGATTAAATACAGGAGATCCTAGGACTTCCATGACTCATCTGAGGTTTCTTCAGTTTTAGGTGTCCTTATATATTTGCAGGATGCTCTTTTGATGGTTGCTATGCCTATAAATTAATGTTTATAAGGTTGAAATTAGAGTTCTATTAAACTAAATTTTACACAGAGGAAATATATTTAACAGTCAAGCCTAAGCAAACAATCTATTGTAAACGTGCAGTACTGGGTAAGAGAAATGACAAGAGTTGTAAACATATATCCTCCACTATAGTAAAAACTATCAAAGCCTGTTGCCTGTTTGTGGCACCATGGACATATACAAAGGTCTGTGTGCAGCCCTCAAGCATCCGTTTATTCTTTCCCACATCAAGGAAGAGTATTACAGCCCTAAGCCTAAGGGAAGAAAAGGACAAGCAAGAGCAGGAGGTCTCTGATTTTGAACTGCTTCTGTCTAGGTTCTGATGCACGAAGGAGCTGGAGCACTTAATCATTATCTAGAATAGGAAGACCCAATGGTTAGGAAATACCAAAGATGGCGCTTCTGCGATCTTCACACTATGTCCCCAGTTTTAAAACATAAATGAAAAGACTACATAATAATATTCCATGATCTATGAAAATTTGATGAGTCTATTAGTTTTTCTTCCTGATTTCTCCTCTAAATTCATTAGATCCTCATTCAAATTTGACTTCTATTTGTTAGTGCCTCCCTTCTCTCTCTAACTCCAAGCCCATCTTAAGTGAAAGAGTATGGTTTATAAATTTAAATGTCAGCTAGAGAATAGGAAACATTGAGTTAATGAAAAAAAAAACTAGACATAAAAAATGGATTTGCCAAAACTTACCATCAGAGGGCACAACAGTACTGCAATAAACAACTCCCAAATTCTGCCAAAAAGAGAGCCTTTGGTGCACCTAGAAAATACAAAAAGACACATCTACTGTCAGGACAGAACAACAAATGTTACATGCATTTGTGTATGTATATAATAAATAATAGCTTTTTGATCACTTAAATAATATGTATTCTTTGTAGAAAAGCTTAAAAATACAGATGAAAGAAAATAAAAAGTCTCTCAAACTCTTATCATCCAAACAGTGATGAATATTTTGTTTTCAGGATTTTATACAAACACATTTACATATACACACATCACATAAATTGCTTCTTCATCTACTTTTTTAAGCATTTAATATCAGTTTTAAGTGTTACCATGTCTAAACTAAAATTTTTTGATTCTTCTTTCTTTTGCCTATTTTTAGACTTGCATTTCCTTCAGGTCTTTTACTAGGAATAAGACAGTAAGTAGTTGTATCACAAATTTACTGTTATTGGGTAGAAATTTAGTCTTTCTGCTGTTCACTCTCCCTTTTTTTTTTTTAACTTGATCAGGTAATCTCACTCCTTCAGTCCTTAATCACTACCATCTTCTGAATGTCAGAAGGAAATCACTCACACTCATACCCGCCTTTATTACTTCCTCAAAGAGCAGTGTCATTGTGGATTTAGGTCTGGAATTTAGATTCATGCAATTAAACTAAGTTTCAGAAAGAATATTGAATGTTTCTGACTTGCCAAATACTTAATTTACTCCTTTGTACCTTTTACTTTTCCAGCCCCAAGAACTATTAAAGGAGGAAGAAAGGAAGGCATTAACTGACTGAAACCCAATGTATAAGCCTCAGAGGCAGATATTATATTCCACTCCATCAGCCCAAAGAAAAATGATTTAAGAGTCTACGACAATGCATACCTTAACACAACTATCGTGTATAACAGACTTTACATTATTCATGTGAATATTGTTAATTCCCATCTCCTTCCAACTGAAGACAGCATGCAGAAATGTGAGACTGACATTAATTAAAAAATGTAAATAATCATTTAAAATTACTTGAGGCTTACTTCACAGCTGATCATGACACACTAATAAGTTTTGACACTGTCGCTGAAAATCTTTAAGCTAATATATACAATGACTTTACTGTGGACTACGACTTTCAGACTTTATTTTTAAGTTTCAAAACAGTTAGTTAAACTCAGTCTTACTCAGAGATCCAGGGATGCTCTGGTTTAAGATGGGTGTGTTGGGAAATTCTACAATTTCAATCCTCTGCTTGAACACCCTAAGGGGATCCAAAGAATCCTTGGGCTCCGTGAAGTAGCTTGAAACTAATACTGGAAGACAAAAGAAGACGAGTCTCACTCTTATTCTACAAATGAGAAAACTGAGACTCGGAGAGAGAAAGTGACTTACTAAGGTTTACACATCAGAATCAGGATTAGAATCCAGGCCTCAATACAAAACACACAGGAAGTCAGTCTTGCCCTCTATAGGTCTCAGTTGGCTCAAAGATAGCATCAGGAACTAGGATGCTTAGGCATCTTCTAGGAATATAACTTTATCTAAAATGTTTAAGTTATTTTACTTCTTTTGAATAGATAAAACAAGTATATGATATAAAATTCAAAAGTACAAAAACTAAGTAAAAAATTAAGTCTTTTACACTTAATATTGATCTTCCTCCCATCCCCATGGCCCAGCTACTCAGTACCTCTCCCCAGAGGTAACTGGTTAAAACTGGGTATCCTATCAAAGAGTGTTATACAAGCTTGTGCATATATGTATTTGTGAAGATTTTTTAAAACGCAAATGGTAGCATACTATAGTCCCATTACTCATCTGACTTTCTTTCTTTCTTTTTACTTAACTCATTGTTTTTAGTGACTGATTGGAATTACATTGGTTAAATAAATTTTATGGTACATCTTTACAATTGCCTATTGACAGATAATCTTTTACTATTACAATACATGATACTAGAGTGAATATCCTTGCTTGTGGGCACAGATATGTGAGGATATAATACTACAAGAGAAACTGCCAGGTTAAAGGTATGTGCACTTTAAATTTTGAAAGCTATTGCCAAATTGTTTTCCATGGAGGTTACGTGAATTCACATACCCACCAATTACGCTCGTATTGGCTAAATGAGTATCTGGTCCCTCACACTCTCTTCAACAATGTATTCTCAAACTTTTTTATTTTGCCCGTGTCACAGGTGAATGGTATTTCACCATAGTTGTAATTTGCACTTTTTGTATTAAGAGAATTTACGCATATCTTAAACTAAGAGTTAGTTATATTTGCTTTTCTAGGAACTGAGTATTTACATCCTTGGCCATTTTTTTCAATTTGGTTCTTGGTCTTTGAATATTATTTTGTAGAACTTCTTTAAATATTAAGAAAATTAGCCCTTTGTTAACAAAATTTGTTGCAAACTTTTCTAGTTTTTTTCTTTTTACTTTGTTGATGGCATTTTTGTATGTATACAATTTTCACGTTTTACAGTCATTTGTTTGAGAGTCAAATTTATCAATCTTTTCTCTTGGTTTAAGGGGCCTGTGTCATATTTCTTAGAGGCCTTCACTACTTTGAGAATATTATAAAATTCTCCCATGGCTGCTTCTGATGTGGATTAAGGCTGCCCCAGCTAGAGAAGCCCAAGGTGACCTGGCCTACATGCCAAACTATACGACCCAGTGGACTTTTTTTATGGTATGAATTAGGACTGCCCCAGGGAGAGAAGCCCAGGGCATCCTCACCTACATGCCGATCTATATGGCCAGATTCGTATCTATAGTTATATGACCGCACAATAACCAGACCCCATCTGCACTGAAATCATTTAATGACTTTTTACATCATCTTTTCTTTTCTCCAGTAAAAATAAAAATAAGTCACGTACCCACGCCTTATAAAATTAGCCCTAACCCTCAACTCAGGGCAGCAGCAGGAGCTCTGACCGCCCGTGGGTCCTGTCCCCCACGCACCAGCTCTGCCTGCCCATGGGTCCTGTCCCCATGCCAGCGGGGGCAGCAGAAGCAGCGGCAGCAGAAGCTCTGACTGCCCATGGGTCCTGTCCCCATGCTATTCTACTCTCTAAATAAAAGAGCACTACTGCCAGATCTTGAGAGTCTAAGAAATCTTTCTTTCAACTCCTCGGCTCACCGACCCCGCATCACTTCTAGTTTAGCTTTTCAGGTTTAATTCTTTGATTTATTAGGAATTAATTTTAGTCAAATTTAAGAAGTAGAAATACAACTAATTTCCCTCTAATGATAACATAGCTGTCCCACATATTTACCTCTTATCTAAGAAGCTATTTTTTCTAATGTTCCAAATACTTATATGAATTTGGATCTTTTTCTTAACTTCTATTCTGTCCAACGATCTGTCTGCTCATGCCCTATTAACCAGACTGTTTTAACATTCTAACTTAAATATATTTTAATATGTGGTAGCACGGGCTAGTTTCCTTTCAATACTTTAATAATTTTCCTGGCTATTCTTGCTTACTTGTTTCTACATATGAACTTTAGAGTTGGTTTATCTAGTTACACATACACACACACTCCTATTAGTTTCAAAAGCAATACAGCACAGTGATTAAAAGCACAGAATCTATAATCAGTCTGCCTGAGTTTGGATTCTGATTCAGTAACTGCAATCTTGGGCAAGTTCATTAGCCTCTTTGTGCCTCAGATAACAATCAGGATCCCTCACTTCTTTCAAATTTTTGCTCAAATTTCACTTTCTGAGTGAGGCCTACTCTGGCCGCCCAATTTAAAGCGGCAATCCCATCAATTGGTACTCTGATATTTATATATTTTTCCTATCTCTCTTATGAGCAATGATGAACTTAATATAGTTATGCTTTTTTCTTACCTTCTACCATCCAGTTTAGCTTATTATTTCTCTTAGTGTTTATCTATCTATCACCGATCTACCTACATACCTCCCCCACCCACATACTTCTTTTACTGGATTTATTGGTTTTAAATGACATCTTTTGAAGTTTGTCATAAGACATGAGGTTTATACTAGTTTACATCATTTCTGTCCCTCACTCTTTCAGCTTCTGTTAGTTATATCATTACTACGTTGTCAAGGTTTTAAACATTCATATTCTGCTCTGGAAAACCTAATCTTCACATTTGCTTTAGTCTTAATTTTATAGGTCAGTGGACTCTGTGTTCAGTACCAATACTTTAACTGTAGTTTCTCCTTTCATTTCTTGGTTGGCTGAACTCCATCATCTAGAAGTAGGGCTCATGAGAGTTAAAATCCCTGAACCTTGGCATGTTAAAAAGTATTTGTTTTTGCCTTCATATTGAATGATTATTTGGATTGGTACAAAACTTCTGAATTAATCTTTCCTTGAGGACTTCATAGGTAAAGTGTTAGTGCTGAATGCTGCTCTGGAGAAGTCTGAGGCCAGTCACTGCTTTTGGAGAACGGAGCTCTCTTGGCGTAGGTGGGGATCTGAAACCATAGGTGTCATTTCTCAGGGTCTTCTCACACACCTATCTAGCCTTCACTGGATCTGTCAGCCTTTCTTCATACATTATGCTTTGGGATTGCAGAGATCTCTCTGGTTTGTGCTGAAGATGGAGCTTGTATTTTTGTTTCTTATTCTCCTTCCTATTTTAAGGTGATTCAAGAGAAGGGAAAAACCGCTGCCTTTACTGGGCCATTATTTATTTAAGTAGTAACTTTTTAATATGGACATTTTCAAACATACACAGAAATAGAGAGTACAGTGTGCTGAACTTTTTCCATGTATCCATCACCTGCTTCTAGATTTACCATTTTTTCCCACAGAGTATCTTAAAGTATCCCACATCATATCGCTTTTCCTGAAAATATTTCAGTATATGTCTACCCAGGCCATTTTAAAACAAGAAGTCCTCTCTCCTCTATGATTTTACAAATTATCCTCAACAATAATAAAAGATATTTTTGTGGCGCAGATGATTGCATAAATACATGGTTGCTTATGAACATTATTGGTTAGGATGCTCTAGAACATGGGTTGGCAGACCAGTCACCTGTTTTGGTTTTTTGGGTTTTTTTGCTGAGGAAGATTAGCTCTGAGCTAACATCTGTTGCCAATCTTCCTCGACTTTATATGTGAGTCGCTGCCACGGCATGGGTGACGAGTGGTATAGGTCTGCACCCAGGATCTGAACCTGTCAACCAAGGCTGCTGAATTGGAGCATGCCAAACTTAACCACTATGCCACAGGGCTGGCCCCCTAGTCACCTGCTTTTGTAAATAAAGTTTTACTGGAATACAATCAAGCCCATTCAATTACTATCTATAGCTCACTCATATACTTTCACACTACAATGACAGAATTGAGTAGTTGTGTAGTTGCAGGTGAGTTGAGTAACAGAGACTGTATAGCCCACAAAGCCTAAAATATTTACCATCTAACCCTTTAAGAACATGTGTGCTGACCCTTGCTGTAGAACCTTGCCTCTGTAGTTTTGAGATAACTCACTTTCCCAAAGTCCTTCTTAGTCACTTCTATAATGACACTGGCAATTACAAAATATTACTTATTAATGTCCATAAACACACATATAGGTACTTTGCTTTCTCTAAACCTAATAGCCTATAGTCTAATAAAGTCAATAGAAACAAAAATGAATTTGCTCTTGCCTTTTTTCTTCGAAATATGGCAACAACAACAAACAAACAAAGCAAAACAAAGACAAAAAAACAAGGAGAATATAAATGCTCAAGACCAAACAGGCATTGCTATTCTAAACTATACTCCATGACTCCCTCGTCTGAATATATTTCGTTGTTTAAATTGTGTATTCTTAATAAATCACAAGAAAATAGAAAGCTTTTAATAGATACTTGACTGATGTTGAAAGTTGTAAAAATACGTCACGAAGTTAAAAAATGAAAAACATTCAGGCAAATGGCATGTATTATTCACATATTTAAATTTCATAGGCAGAGACCAAGATTAAGCTTAAGAAAATAAATATTCAGAATGTGCAGAAATCACCAGAGAAAGAGTAAATCTCTAGGCAATGTCAATGCCAAATGAACAACGTGACTTGGTGCCAACAGAGTCCCTCAAACAGAAAACACAGGTTTACACTTTTGGTATGAAACAGTCCATATCTTTGATAACTAACTTGAGAACTTACAGGAAAAACAGGGGCTTGTGGCTAAAGGGAAGGAAAGTATAACATCTGCCCTGGTATTACAATCATTTCCCTTAAATCTTAACCCCAGGAGAAGAAAAATGCTAGACAGAGTTATCGAGTTAGAGTCAGGCTAAAAAACACTCTAACTTTATTTCCCCAAGTCATAAGATTCAAGCTAGTGAAAAATCAAACTTTAATATAAAAAGGCATTTTATTAAATTCAAGTCAAAACTTACCTTAAAATTCTTTACTACTATCATAAATTATGCAACTTCCCCTACACTCAACCTTTCATCATACAGAAGAGCAAACTCAGCAATATATTCCTGCCAGCAACTTGGGAAGACTCTCAAGTCTAAATAACCTGTTAATATCTCCAGAATGTTCATAGTCAGTCAGACATTAGACCAGAAGGGGAAAAAAACAGAAGAAAAGAAAGAAAGAGGGGCTGGACCTGTGGTGTAGTGGTTGGATTCACACACTTTGCTTTGGCAGCCCAGGGTTTGCAGGTTCAATCCTGGGTGCAGACCTACGCACGGCTCATCAAGCCATGCTGTGGTGGCGTCCCATATACAAAATAAAGGAAGAGTGACATGGATGTTAGCTTGGGGACAATCTTCCTCAAGCAAAAGGAGGAAGACTGGCAACAGACGTTAGCTCAGGGCCAATCTTCCTCACAAAAAAAAAGATGTGATATAGGCAGAAAACACTGTAGCCCAGTTCCAACTTACTATCTTGAATTTCAACCCCTAAGTTTCAGTTTCCACATTTGTCAAATTAAAAACAATAGCAATGACAATAAAATCGACTATTTCACAAGGTGGATTTCATTTAAGGATAAGTGATAATATAAATGTGGCATTTGAAATTCAACTAATGTTCTACCTAAATGTAAGATATTCAGAAATATAAACTCAAAACAAAACTTCAATCTCCTTAAGGGACTGACTTTTATTGTAAAGAATTTAATAAGTGTAATGTACTTCAAAAGCCACAATTATCTCTAAACAAAGAGATATTATACAATATAAACACCTCATGATATTAAAGGTAGAAACCTGAGGTTTTAAAAGAGAATCTCTTCAGACTGCACCATAAGAAACATTTAAAGGGTTATACTAAATACAGGGCATATTTCATTCTTCTTTCAATAACTCACCAAGGCAACAAAGTTTCTGATACAGTTTAAGTGAAAGTGGGATTTATACTTTGTGAGTTCAATTATATATTACAGCTTAGTATTAGAAAATTTTCTCCTTGAATGTATTATTAAAAATGGTTGCTACATTTTATTATAACATGGGCAATACTTCCCCCACTAGAATATATTATTACTTCATAATAGAAGTCATGATTCAATTTATATACTTTTGATTTCCAAGAGAATTTCACATTTATAGAACAAGGCAATATGAAAGACTTTTTGTTACATCTTTCAACTTCAGTTTTCTAATTGGGAAATCAAATCTACATCCAAAATTATCAATAAGGTTATTTAAAAGTTAACAGTTGTCCACCAAACTCACAATGCTTTGAGGATTAAGATAATATATATAAAAGCATACAAGGCAAGACCTTAGCCATAAAATTCTTCACTGCTGATCTAGCAATAGACTAAAATAATCAAAGCACTCAAACCTTAACTATAACTAGTTGTGTACCACATCATTCAACATAATATGAATTGATGAAACGTCACTTTTTATCCAAATACAAATATTTACCCATTTAACAGTATTAGGCTATGCTCATTATAGCAAATTCTCTTACCTTAGGTTTTGAAATCAACAAGGATCTAAGATTGAAAAGATCAGTGATATTTCTAGTTGATCGCTACTTATGAAGTTAAAACAATTGGCATAAATTTGGTATAAATCAACTTTATTGATAAACAGTGTTTCTATTTTAGATTTTGGTATTACTCCCAAATTATAACCTATAGTTTATATTGTACAAGAACCAGAGTGCAATAACTACTAAAATTTCATTGTGTAGTTTAGAGTCTTAGTATCTGAGGCAATTCTACACCTAAATGTGGAATGTGTTTATACCCTGATGGTTGCTACATTGTCCTTAATGAGGGCACTTCTACTCTCTGGGGTCTAATGACAGATACGTTAATGACACCAGAGCAAGGAATTTCTGCTTTTCTTAAGTGACAACCTGCCTTCCCCATAGTGAATTAGAAAGTTCTTTCCATTTTGTTCCTTTCCTTCTATTTATTAAGAACATACTAGTCACAAGAAAAGTGGAAATTGTGGCCCCTTTATATCACCCTGTTTTTTTTACAACTATTACTTTATCCAACATTTTATTATGAAACTTTTCAAACATACAGCAAAGTTGAAAGAATTTTACAGTGAATACTCTTTTATATCCTTCACCTAGATCCTACATTATCATGCTATCTATCCATCCCTTTATTTTACAGAAAGTCTTAATTCTCATAGTTTCTTTTATCACTTTTAAATGTATTACATTCTCCAACTCCATTTCCTTTACAACTCTCCTGCACTGCTCCTAGATTTTGTCTGTATCTGTTTTCATTTTATACTGTATTCTAATTACAGTTACGCTTTGCTAAATGATGGGGATACCTTCTGAGAAACACACTGTTGGGTGATTTCATCATTGTGTGAACATCATAGAGTGTACTTACACAAACCTAGATGGTATAGCCTACTACACAGGTATAGCCTAGGAAAAGCTTAGTAAATATTTATTTAATTGAGTTGTTTTCTTCCTTGTACTTCAATGTCTTTGACAAATTTTGTAACTTTGTTTTGTGTTCCAGTTTCCCTCCCCAGGGAACTACTACTGACTTGTTATTTTACTGCTAAACTACTCTGAGAAATATAGAAGTAATTATGATTTCTATAAGCATTTTGGGAGAAATTCAGAGTACCAATTTTTTCATATACGTATTAAGTGTACTTGGCTGCTGTAGGTGTAAATGTATTCCATATTATATCAAGATGGTCATAAAATATACAGTAGTCCCCCTCTTACCCGCAGTTTTCCTTTCTGTGGTTTCAGTTACTATCATGGTCTGAAAACATTAAATGGAAAATTCCAGAAATAAGCAATTCATAAGTTTTAAATTGCAGGCCATTCTGAATAGCCTGAGGAAATCTCACCCCATCCAACTCCATCCTGCCCATCTGTGAATCATTCTTTGTCCAGTGTACCCATGCTGTATACGCTACCAGTCCATCAGTCCCTTAGTTGGGAAAAAATGTAGTACCTCTATACAGCTGTCCCCTGATAGCCGTAGGGGACTGGTTTCAGGATCTCTGCAGACACTCAAATCCATGGATGCTCAATTCCTTCAGTAAGCCCTCCATATCCGCAAGTTCTACAAATGCAGGTTCAACCAACTGCGGATTGCAAACATAGTAAAGGCTCCACAGTTAGCTGAACCTGCTGATGTGGAACCTGCAGATGTGGAGGACCAACTGCATAGGGTTGGGTATTACCCATGATTTCAGGCATCCACTGGGGATCTTAGAAAGTATCCCCGGCAGATAAGGGAGGACTACTGTACTGCTAATTTTTATTTTTAAACAACAAAAAACCCAAATGCAAAATACTTATTTTAAAGGACTCACTGTCGTATAAAACCTAGCATTTGCACCTTTCAACAATCATTTGTAAAATTCAAAGCAGCATATAGATTTAGACATAAGAGAATGAAATCAGGATGTAAACTACACAGGAGCATGAATTCTCAATAAGTATTCATTAAATGAATAAACATAGCTGGTTTAAAAGATATTTTTATTGAGAGTAAAAGCGGAACTTTAGGGCCGGCCCAGTGGTGCAGCAGTTAAGTTCACACGTTCTGCTTCTTGGCGGCCCAGGGTTCACCGGTTGGGATCCCAGGTGCACACACAGCACCGCTGGGCAAAAGCCATGCTGTGGTAGGCATCCCACGTATAAAGTAGAGGAAGACAGGCATGGATGTTAGCTCAGGGCCAGTCTTCCTCAGCAAAAAGAGGAGGATTGGCAGTAGTTAGCTCAGGGCTAATCTTCCTCAAAAAAAAAAGGAACTTTATTGGTTGCTCTTTTTGATTGACAGTTCAAATTTGGATATGGTTCTTTTCATCACCTGATTTCATATTTCCTTCCATAGTACCATAAACTCTGTGGAATCTCATTATTTGTTGATATAACAATATTGGGAAAATAGGTAGTTGCATCTATAAATTGATGTATTGGGATAATACTCCTTTATCTGAAGTGGCATAAAAGTTAAAAGATTTCCAAAAGTTCTTACTTTTCCTATTTTGGCTTAATGACGAGTAGATAGGTGTTAGTTATATTATTCTCTGTACATAATGAAATATTTTGTATTTTCTTCTATGTTGCCGGTGTCTGGGGGCTATGAGATTTCTGTGCTTGTTCTGGATAACTGCTACTCAAAATGCAGTCCAAGGATCTGCAGCATCAGCAGCAGATGAACGTGCTATAAATTCAGATGCTCAGGCCCCACCTCAGACTTATCGAATCATAATTTGCCTTTTAATAAGATTACTAGGAAACTCACATGGACATTACAGTTTGAGAAGCACTGCCATAGTGCACCTAGATGAGATTCAAGGGGGTACATTAGTTAGGTGTAGTAGTCTCAGACATTTCACCTTTCTCATTTATTGAGACCTCAGCATAAGCAAGGGCTCACAGAGAAGCAACACGACATAACAAAAAAAATATCACATTAAGAGTTTGAAAACCTAGATTCTAGTCTCATCTCTACTTGTGTGACCTTGAACCGTAGTTCTTATTTGTAAAATGAATGGGTTATACAACATACATTGTAAGGCCCTTCTAACTCTGAAATTCTATAAGTTTATGAAAATAAATAGGTATTTAGGGAAATGGTTCAACTATGTGTGATATCTCAAGACACCAGGCCTACTTTTAATGCTATAGGAGCCTGTCCATCAATTACTTTTTATTTACTTAGGTTTGAAAATCAACCTCTATCTTTCATTTTCACACTTGGTTTCTGGAAGATGCACTATGGTGAATAACTTAGGAAGTGGGAGGCTGCTATTAATAATTCCCCTCACTGCTTCCTTTGTTCTTGAATGCTGAGAAAACACAGGTAACAGACAGGATTCTGGAAAAAGTAAAATCAGATTCTCTATTTTGTACAAGAGCAGGAGAATGTTATTGTTCTTAGGAAAAATATAGCTGAAGCATTTAGAGGTGAAGGATTATGATGTTTGACACTGTCAAAAAGATCAGGAAATAATAAAGAATAATAATATGTATGTGTGCATATATACACGTGTATGTGCAGAGAAAGAAATAAACCAAATACGGCAAAATATTTAATAGCTGATAAGGGGCTGGCCTGGTGGCTGAGTGGTTAAGTTTGCACACTCTGCTTTGGTGGCCCAGGGTTTCACCAGTTCAGATCCTGGGCAAAGACATGGCACCGCTCATCAAGCCATGCTGAGGTGGCATCCCACATAGCACAACTAGAAGGACCTGCAACTAAAATATATAACTACATACTGGGGGGCTTTGGGGAGAAAGAAAAATAAAAAGAAGATTGGCAACAGATGTTAGCTCAGGTGCCAATTAAAAAAAAATAGCTGATGAATCTAGGTGAAGGGTATAAGACTGTACATTGTACTCTTTCTGCAATTTTTTTCTGTAGGTTTGAAATTTTTTCCAAATAAAAGTTGAGAAAGAAAAATATTTAACATAAATATAATATCTACTGACCCCAAAATGCCCTATTGTATTCTTCTCTCTTTTTTTAAAGTAAAATATAGTAGGTTTAGTTTTCTGTAAGCTTTAAAATGCACCAGAAAAGCTAGGGTAGAAAGATTTAAAAAATCATTATATAGAAGATGTCAGTAACACTCCCATGTTGCTTCTTTATTCTGTCCTTTAGTTACACACTTGCTTAATTTTTTTTTTCTTAACTAAGGATAAAATAAAAGGAGGGAAAGAAGTGGTGGTGAGAAGTCGTCTCACATGTTCCTTATATTAATGAAATAAACAATTTCAAACCAAAATTAGACCTTGTGTGATTTTCATTTTTGCTCTAGCTTCAGCTAATAATGAAAAGGAATGTAGTTACCACTCACAAATATAAATAACTACAGGCCTTTTTTATTCCCCTGAAACAAGAGGGACACAACAGCTGCTATAAAAATCACTTTCCACCCTCCCATCTGTTGTGTAATAGACTTATACCACAAGACCAAAATATAAAAAGAGAAAGTAATAGCAAAGTAGTTGGCTTTGTTTCAGAATTCCTTTTTCATTTATTGTAAGTTATTTTACCTAGTTTAAAACAAAATAAATATGCTGCCTGCATGTCTAATGTAACTGTCCTGGTTAACTGTAAGCCTCAGTCTGGAATACGAGTAACAGAAGCGTGTATTAGCTGGCTGACAATGTTCCTTCCGTCCTTCCAGACTTTATCCAACAGGAAAACCATGAGAAAAAAAATCCACCTTCAATTAATTGGAGATTTAAAGACATTTATAAGTTTTACTTGTCTTTAACACTCTGGCCTCATACAAATATACAGATTTTGATAACCTTTCCTCCTTTTATCTACCATTAGCAAAGGGGATTTATTTTAATTTGCTTGATTTTTCTTTTTAAAGATTGGCACCTGAGCTAACATCTGTTGCTAATCCTCCCTTTTTTCTTTTTCTTTCTTTTTTCTTCCCTTCCTCTCCCCAAAGCCATCCAGCAGACAGTTGCACATTCTAGTTGTAGGTCCCTCTGGCTGTGCTATGTGGGACGCCTCCTCAGCACGGCTTGTTGAGTGGTGCCATGTCTGTGCCCAGGATCCGAACTGGCGAAACCCTAGGACACTGGAGCAGAGTACGTGAACTTAACCATTTGGCTATGGGGCCAACTCCAAATTTGCTTGATTTTTAAAAATATCCTTAACAAAGCCGTTCCAGGGTGTAACTTCAGACAATGGACACATTACTCAAAATTAATACAAAAGAATAAAAGTCATTAAAGGTCTTAGTGCAGTACAAAGGGTAAGATCAAATAAGATAGTCAAAATAATTTTCATATATAACTCAAAACTGAAAACTCTTAACCCAGAATAGTCCTCAGTCCACTCTGCCTGACTCTAGCTGTTTAGGGATCACATGGAGACCAATCGCTTAGCAAACAACTTTCGTTTGAGAGACTGGCAGATCCTTATCTACATATAGAGATTCTTGTTACCACTATCACTACCATCCTCTTCATTTCCTAAGTATGCACAGGTCACAATTTTTCAAATTATTTTATTTATCCTTGGTCTGTTCCACAAAGAATTTGAGGCAACTACAACACAAACACAAACCATAAAATGGTGGCAAATTTTTTAGAATTCCAAAATGAAAATAAAAAAACCAGGACCAAGAAAAATAAAAATAAAAACAAAGACTGGAGAAAAAGAGTATATGGGCCATCCAAACTTTCACAACTACTAGATTAAGTTCCATATTTGGCTCTAAGCCTCCGTGGTAGCCAGAATAATGGTCCCCCAAAGACGTCCATGTCCTAATCTCTGGAATTTGTGGGCATGTTACATGGTGAAGGGACATTAAGGTTGCAGATGGAATTAAGGTTGCTAAGAAACTAAATTTAAAATAGAGAGATTATCCTGGATTATCTGGATAGGACCAAGGTTATCACAGGGGCCTTCCAACAGTTAGAGGAAGATGTGGCTTTGGAGAATCAGAGAGATGGCAGTGAGAAAGACTCACCCGGAAGGTGAGTCTTGGAAGGGGGCCAAGGCAAGTGGGTAGCCTCTGGAAGCTAATAAAGGCAAGAAAACAGATTCTCCCTTGGAGCCTCCAGAAAGGAAGTCAGCCTTGCTGACACCTTGGTTTCAGCCCAGTGAGACCTGTACTGGACTTTCAACCTACTGAACAGTAAGACAATAAATTTTTGTTGTTTTAAGTCACAAAGTTTGTGGTAATTTGTTAGAGCAACAATAGAAAACTATTAAAGCCTCCTAGCCCTCAAGACAAAAAGACAACACAATCAGTGATAATTCTCATTAACAGAAGGGAGGAAGCAAACAATTTGTCAGGAAAGGCAAAACATTTTCCAGCAGGAAGTTCTAAAAGAAATTTCTGTTGTCGTGCTTTATATAGGAGGCTCTGAGTAATATCGGATACAGGGTTCTCAATAATATTCTGGGTATTAGATAAATAAGAAATTTCACAGGATTGCTTCTTAGATCATTCTTTGATAAAAGACGAGAATATCTTTATCATCTTAAAATACAACTGAGTAAGGTCAATCTTTGAGGGAGTAAAATAATACAAACCAAATTTTTTTTTGCAGAGACAGCTTAATTTCAAAAGATTATAACTTAGAACAGCATAATATTATGCACAATTAAGTGCAATAATTTATAAAGTTCATTTAGAATTAAAAACCATTAACAGATCTATATACGGATAAATCTCAAGATTTAAAAAAGTAAATTGCAGTATATGCAAATTACAGTACTTTATACATAAATTTAAAAGAAATACATAGATGTTACTTTACTTTTCACATTTACACATACATATATACAATAATGTGTTTAATATATTTAAATATTAAGATATATGGGAAGGATATAATTTTATGGTAATTATCTCTGGGGAAATAGAGTTTTGGGATTGGAGATGGGAACAAGGGTAGCTTTAAATTTGTTGTATTGTATTGTATATTTATTGTTTATTTTCTTAGTAAAAAAGATTTGAAACAAATATATCAAAATGTAATATTTCAATTAAGGGTGGTATTTGTTGTATAATTCTCTGTAATTTGTTTTACAAAAATTTCCAAATTATTAAAAAGGAAGGAAGAAAAGGACTGTTTATCCTTTGAACAGTCTTCAACAAACACCATTTCTCCAGTCAGGCTTTTCATGGGAGCTGAAAAGAAGAAAGCTGAAGATTTTATTTTCTCATAAAGGCTTGGACTTTACATTAACAAAACCAAACAGCATTTATTAATTTGAGTTTGGCTTTTGTTGCTTAACATTATATCTATTAGATTCATCCATGTTGTTGAGTACAGCAGTAGTTAGTTCTTTTCATTGCTGCATATCCTTGTATCCATTATATAAATCCATTGTAGGAGTATTCCAAAATGGACGTTTGAGCTATTTCCCAATTTGGCTAATAATGCTGCATGACCAGTCTTTATATGTCTTTTGTATGCATATTGTTTCGGTATATAGCTGGGAGTAGAACTGCTGGGTCATAGGATACACAAATATTCAGCTTTAACAGATACTGCCAGTTTTTCAAAGAGGAAGGTACCAACTTACACATCTACTAGTGTTTAAGAGTTGCAGATGCTCCACATTCTTGTGAATACCTGGTATTGTCAGTTTTGTTAAATTTTGACCATTCTGGTAGATGCGTATGTCATCTCTTAGTTGTTTTATTCCTTGATGATTAATAAGTATGAGATCCTATTCATATTTTCATTGGCCATTTGGATATCCTCTTGTGAGCAGCAATTCAAGTCTTTTGCTCACTTCTTTGTTTTTTTCTTATCAATTATTACATTTTTAAACATAGTTGGGATATGAGTCTTTGTCATATGTGTACTGCCAATGTCTTTTCTCACTCTGTAGCTTGCTGCCCTTCTCTCTTAATGGCATCTTGATGAACAAAAATTTTAATGGAATCCTATTAGCAATCTTTTCCTTTATGGTTAGTACTTTTTGTATCTTGTTTAAGAAATCTTTTCCTACTCCAAGGTCATGAAGATATTCTCCTATGCTTTCTTTAACATGTTTTAGTGTTTTACCTTTCACATTTATATTTTACCTAGACTTTTTTTTGTCTGATGTGAGGTGAGGCCAAGATTAAGTTTATTTTTTCCATATGGTATCAAATTGACCCAGAACCACGTATTGAAAAGACTATCCTTTCTCCACTGAATTGAGGTGGAGCATTTGTTGTATATCAGATGTGTGGGTCTGTTTCTGTACTTTCTACTTTGTTGCATTTGTCCATTCACCCACCATTGCATCAGTTCTACACTATTCTTAATTACTATAGCTTTATTAAGTCTTAATATGTGGTAGTGTAAATCCTTCAATTTTGTTTTCTTCAAGATTGTCTTTACTATTCTCAGCCCTCTGCATTTCCATATATATTTTAGAATCAGTTTGTTAATTCTCACAAAAAAATTTTCCTGGGATTTTGACTAGGATTATATTGAATCAATTTGGGGAGAACTGACAACTAAACAATGTTGAGTTTTCCAGTCCACAAACAGAGTATATTCTTCCATTTACTTGGGTCTTCTTGTTGATGTTCTCTGTAGAGGTTTGACAAATCTTTCAGTAGATTTATTACCAGACATTTTCATGTTTTTTGATGTTATTGTAAAGAGTATCATTTTTCAAATTTCATTTTCTAATTGTTGGCATAAAGAGATACAACTAATTTTTTGGGGCTGGCCCCGTGGCCGAGTGGTTAAGTTCGCACGCTCCGCTGCAGGCGGCCCAGTGTTTCATTGGTTCGAATCCTGGGTGCGGACATGGCACTGCTCATGAAACCACGCTGAGGCAGCGTCCCAGATGCCACAACTAGAAGGACCCACAACGAAGAATATACAACTATGTACTGGGGGGCTTTGGGGAGAAAAAGGAAAAAATAAAATCTTTAAAAAAAAAAAAAAAAGAGATACAACTAATTTTTTAAAGACTTTGTAGTGAAGTATATGTATCAGAAATGAATATCCTAAGTGTTACAGCTTGTTGAATTTTTACAAACTGATCACATCGAACATATAACCAATTTTTATACACTGACTTCATTTCCAGGAATGTTGTGATATTTATATATTAATTTTATATTTTATCTGTAGATTCTTTTGGATTGTGACCTGCAAATCATGTCACCGGCAAATAAAACAGTTCTATATCTTTCTTTCTGATATTAAGACTTTTATTTCTTTTTCTTCCCTTATTGAACTGGTTAGGACCTAAAGTCCAATAGCGAATAATGGTGGTGGCAGCCACATCCTTAACTCAAGCATGATCTCAAGAGAAAAGTCTTTCAATATTTTACCACTAAGTATGACATTTATTGTAAATTTTTAGTAGATAACCCTTTATCAGATTAAGGGAGTTCCTGTCTATTCCTAGTTTGTTGAGAGGGTTTTTTTGGTTGTTGCTACTTATTTGTTTGTTTTTTGGAGGATGTTTGTACCTCCAAGAAGGTTTGTACATCAAAGAAGATGACCTATAATTTCCCTTTCTTATAATGTCCTTGCTGGCCACAAAACAAGTTATAATGCATTCCTACTTTTTACAGTGTTTAGAAGAGTTTCTTTAAGATAGCTATTATTTCTTCTTTAAATGTTAAAGAATTCATCAGTGAAGCCACATCTGGGCCAGGAGTCTTCTATGTGGGAAGGCTTTAATTATAAATTAAATTTATTTTTATAGATATAAGACTAATCAGATTTTGCATTTCTTCTAGTATGGATTCTTGTGGGGGTGTTTTTGGGGGGCTCTTTTATTTTAAATAACACATTATTGAGATCTAATTCACATGACATACAATTCACCTATTTGAAGTATACAATTCAATGATATTTAGTATACACACAGAGTTGTGTGAAACCATCACCACAATCAGTTTCAGAACACTTTTGTCACCCCAAAAACCTTGTACCCATTAGCAGTCATTTCCTGTTCCTCCATATCTCCAACCCCTGATAATCACTAATCTACTTTCCATCTCTATGTGATAGCAGCCCTGATTATCAGTTCGCCTACATTAAATCCCAGCATATATGGGGTTAAAATCAAAAGCTTATCCCTTGGCTTCCCGGCACGAGAATCCACCATTCACCATGGAGGCAGACAACCAAGGATAACCACCTGGATTCCATTATCTCCGCCTCCTGGCAAGCAGCCTCCCAAGGCCAAATGTGAGGTGGTGGGAAAGCTCTGAGCAGCAAGGTCACAGGCTACTCCTCCCCGCCCCCCACAAGCAGACACAATCCTTGCAACCTTTAAAACCCCTTGCCTCCCATCTTTCAGGGAAATGAGATGAATTTGAGGGTTCACTCTGGTCTCCTGGCTGACGTCACCCAAAATAAGAACCTTTCCTTGCCTCAAGCCTGGCATTCTAGCTTTTATTTGGCCCCTCTTGTGTGGCAGTTAAGAAAACCATGTTTGTAGCCAGTAACATACGGATTTGCCTATTCTGGACTTTTCATAGAAATGAATATGTGGAATTTTGTCACCAGCTTCTTTTAGTTAGCATAATGTTTTCAAGGTTCATCTGTGTTTTAACATATATCAGTATTCCATTCCTTCTTATTGCCAAATAACATTCCATTGTATGGACATATGACAGTTTGTTTATCCATTCATCAGTCGATAGGCATTTGGGTTGTTTCCACTTTTCGGCTATTATGAAGAGTGCTGATATGAACACTTGTGTACAAGTTTTTGTGTGGATATATGTTTTTATTTCTCTTGGGTAGATACCTGGATGAAGAATTATGGGATAATATGGGAACTCTCTAGGTAACATCTTGAGGAATTGTCAAACTGATTTTATAAAGTGGCTGCGCCATTTTACATTCCCACCAGCAATGTATAACGGTTCTAATTTCTCTACATCCTCACCAACACTTACTACCTGTCTTTTTTATTATAGCCATCTGAGTGGATGTGAAGTGGTATTTCACTGTGGTTTTGATTTCCATTTTTCTGATGACTAATGATGTTGAGCATTTTTTCATGTGCTCATTGGCTATCTTTACACCTTTGTTCAAGAAATGTCTATTAAAGATCCTTTGATCATTTTTAAATTGAGTTACTTGTCTTTTTATTACTAAGTATAGCGCTGGTTTTGGCAAGTTATGTTATTCTAGGAATTTGTCCATTTCATGTGGATTTCAAAATTTATTGACATGAGATTATTCAAAATACCCTCCTACCTTTTTAATGGCTGTAGGATCTATGGTGATATTCCCTTTATTTGTTCCTGATATTGGTAAATTGTGTCTACTTTTCTTCTTAATCTGTTAGTTTAGGTTTTATTTCTTCTTTGATGCACTTTTCAAATATTGGAAGATTTTCCAATGAAGATTTCTAGTTTAATTCCACTACGATTAGAGAGAATACTTTGTAAGATTTCAATTTTTTTTTTTAAAATTTACTAAGACTTGTTTTGTGACCCAGTTTATGGTCAGTTTTAGAAAATGTTCCATGTGCATTTGAAAACAGTCAAGTATTCTACAGTTGTTGGATGTGGTGTTGCCAGGTGCTTTTAATACTGAGTTAAAGCTGATCTTTTCTGGTGACAATTAAAGGGCTTAACTTTGTTTCTTGCCAATAGATTGGAGAGCTTATTCTACCCCTGCGAAGTCAAAATCTTGAAGAAAATTTTGTGAGGAGCTTTCCAAATAGAAATATGCTGCTACCCTAAACACTGTGGAGTTAAAGTCAAGCAGAAAATCATGTTTGTTTGTTTCCTTCTGATGAGATCAAGTTCATGTTAAGAACCCAGGCAAGTATATTAATCTTACTAAGACTGGAAGAAAAGGTTGGACTGCGTCGTTTTTACTCTCTGGAGTTATGTGACCTAATTGATTTTTTTTTTTTTTTTTTTTTGAGGAAGATTAGCCCTCAGCTAACTACTGCCAGTCCTCCTCTTTTTTTCTGAGGAAGCCTGGCCCTGAGCTAACATCGTGCCCATTTTCCTCTACTTTATACGTGGGACGCCTACCACAGCATGGCGTGCCAAGTGGTGCCATGTCCGCATCCGGGATCCAAACCAGCGAACCCCGGGCCGCCGAGAAGCGGAACATGCAAACTTAACTGCTGCATCCCTGGGCCGGCCCCTGTGACCTAATTGGTTTTTAAATCAGTTTTCTAGAAAGAATATACATTCTTCAAAACGTTTATCACATATAATTCAAAATACTTAAACACTAGGCGAAGTTCAAAATTAGCTGATTCACTACATTTTACATGAAGGCAGCGCTTCATTAGGAAAATATCAATCTCATATTTTATGCAGGCTTTGGGGACCGAATGCTTTGGTTCAAAAAATTTTTTTAACCTTTATAAATCTTTTAATCTTTGATTTTTATTCTAGATTTTTGTTTCCTGCAGTACTGAAACCCATCACTTCTCCCGGACAGGAGTAATGATCACGAACAATTCAGAAATTTAAAAATAAGAAATGCTTTAGAGATCAAGCAAAAATCAATTTCAGTTGCCAGAATGGGTACTGAATCTAGGAATAGAATTTGATGTACAATGTTCAAGTTCTCGTCTCAATACTGACATGTTATAAGGCAGAAAAATGTGTAAACTAGCATCACATCACCATTGGCAAAAACAAAACAGACAAGGAACATGTACATAAGGTGGCAGAGAACAACTATTGACCAACACACTGTAAAATTTCATGTCATTATCCCATTAAAAAATCCTAGCCAAACAGATGAATAAGAAGTCCAAAACAAGACATCTACTTGATCATTTGCCAGCACAATATCACGTAATTCCTTGTTATGCCTGTCTGTCAAAGCAAAGCAAAAGCAACTGTGACAAGTAATCACCTAAATGTTTGCTCTCCAGCTATAATATAAGCATGAAGTCAAAATTAAAATTGAGATACCAAAAACATTTTTCTTCCAACAATGAAGCTGGGCAATTCATGAGTATAGTTTGTCTAATAGGAGAATGAGAAAAATTAGTAAGAATCAAATATAACATTTCTTACGATACATGGCACATAATATCTTATTTCTTATTGACAAAACTTCCTACAAACGTTAGCAAGCAATAGCGACAAAAACACAACGTATGTAAATATATATTATATACATGCGCAGCACAGATGAAATATTCTTTGAAGCACTAATGTAAGGTAAATGGATCATATCTTTCAACAGGTTCTCACTGATGAAAGATGCCCACTCCAAGCATGATTATTACTTCCTGTCCTGTAACAGATATATACCCCCCAACTTCATAGAATAAATGGCAAACACTTTATCCTCAGACTTACCTTCAAGGGAGAAAATGTATTTATCTTTGAGGTGGGCAGAAAAATATTTTCCTTGAGTCAACAATACTATCTGACTATGATATGTTTCAATGGACTGTATATTAGTTAACAGTATTGTATCAATGTTAAATTTCTTGAGTGTAATAATTATCTATGGTTATGCAGAAGAATGTTCTTATTCTTAGATGAAGTGTTAATGATGTCTCAAAAGGCTCAGTGGGAAAAGAAAAAGTATCCATTGGCAAAAATGTTAACAATTAGTGAATCTAGATAAAGGGAATTTGGATGTCCATGGTATTATTCTTTCAACTTTTCTATAGATCAGAAATTTTTCAATGTAAAAAGTTAAAAAGGAAAGCATTTATTAAAAACCCCAAAATGCTAAGGTTGATAGGCTACTATAGACTAGGGAACTAGTCTAAATGCAAGTGCTAAATACTTAGAATATTGTAAGCTCCTTGAATGAAAAAACTTTTCTCTCGGACTTCCTCTTATATTTATCGTGGCATTTTATACTTAGTATACTGGTATCTAAACTTACTGATGAGCATTTAACATGTTGGGGTGAAGGAAACAGTGGCAAATAGAAGTAGCAACAATTAATGAAAGGACTAACAACTTGTGTCTTAATATTGTGTGCTTGTGTTTGTGTGTCTTTTAGCTCTTACTCAAAACCCTTTTCTTAAAAACCAGATTCTTCATTTTGGGACAAAAGTCTTCAACATTCCAAAGCTAATCTAAGCAGAGGAGAGGGAAGGTAATAAATTTCTTTATTATAAAAGTCAAATAGGAGCTGAAAGAGTCATGATGGGCTATTTCGTTGGTCAAAAATACCTTGTAACACCTAAGTGGAGGCCTACTGGTGACCGATCAGCAGTGGTTCAGGCGGTTTACTCCTACTCCCACTAACCTCCAAAGGGAGGGTCATTTCCTTTAGTGCTTCCATATGAAACGCAATGTTAATCCCCGAGGCCTATCTCTGTTAAATAAATATACAAACAGATATCACAGGTTTCAAACACATAAAAGAGACAGAGGTTTGTGTGTACACCTAATAAAACTGGTTTTCTTGCCTCCTTTCTTTCTCTATTGCCATTCTCCCTTCTCATCAAAATCTCAGACTTACTGTGAAAGCTACTTCCTCAAAGTAGCTCTTCAGTTGAACTATATAAGACTTGCAAGTTATAAGGCCTATCCTGGCTCACCCCAATTTGTCAAAATAATAAAATGGACCTAAATCCCTCTCTGCTATTGATTTTGAGACATGCTGGTGAGGATCCAGACACCATTCTCCAAGGGGCTTCTCTCACCAAATTTTCAAATGGCATCCAACAAAATATCTTCTATCTTTCCCTGCCTTGCCCAGCCGAAGAAAGAATTACAGAGACACAACAGAGCCAAAACTGGCATCTGTGTATACGCTGAAGTAATCTTCAGTGTTATACAGAGTCAGAAGTTATAGTTGTCCCTCAGTATCCACAGGGGACTGGTTGAGGACTTCTTGCGGATACCAAAATCCGCATAAGCTCAAGTCCCTTAGTCGGCCCTCCATATCCACGGATTCTTCATATGCGGATTCAACTAACCACTGATCGTAAACCAAGTATACTGCACCATCCACGGCTGGTTGAACCCGCAGCTGCCGAACCCACAGATACAGAGAGCTGATTGTACTTTTATTTCCAGTGGACAACACTCTGTGCCAATAAGTTTAATGTCTTGAACAGCATCATTAAGACAATGATCTGAGTCAATGCTGTCTTTATATGTCTTGACAACACAAACTCTTTGAGGATAGCCAGAATATCACATTCTCCCTCTTTGGATTCAACACTAAAAAATAATTCAATAATTGACCTTCAATAATACTTGCAATAAATAAAAGCTGGTCAATTCTACAATCAGGGTGTGCTAAAGGAGTTCAAGATTCTAAGATGGAAGTAATCATATAAGAAGGCCAAAGGAGAACTTTAGTGGCTTCTCAGAGCAGTACTTTGTTTTATTTTCATGGAGTAAGTTAGCAAACCACCATGAATACCTTTGTTACCAGACAGAGCAATCCCAGTTTGCTCAGACTTAGCCTATCCCCTCCCACTAATCATTCGACATTTGAAACACATAAAAATCTGAAAAGTCACAGAAGAGGACAATGATCTAGATTACCAAGAACTTTTCATTCTAAATCACATTTTTTAAATCTAATACAGCCAGAACAGTTCTTCAATTATAAGTTAAGTGCTTTAAGTTTTCTACTCTATTACTGTCCTATCATTTAATTCTTTTCTAAGAGGGAAGTTGTGTCGATTTTGCCTATTTTCAAACAGCTGTTTCCCATTTTACAAAATTCTAAAAGAATAAAGCAAGTCAAAATATTATCCACATTTGAGGTTAGAGTTAGTACTTGATTGAATTTTGTTAAAGTATGTAGTACAAGCAAGGCACTCAAATGTTAATTTCCTTTGGGATAAAATTTTAGAGCCCTCTGGGACCCTTAAGTCCATTAAAGTCTCTACTACTCTTCCTCTATCACTTTACTAATACAAAATAAGATACTTCCAACTTCTACTGACATTTGTATTACTTTTCCAACTAGACTGCAAGCCTTTTGCAAACAGAAACAGTGTCATGTACTTCTTTTAATGTTCATCTACAGCAACCACTTAACAACTGTCATGTTAAAGACAACAATAATTCTAATACCCAAGGCCAGTGGCTACTGCAAGCAAGACCTAAAGAACAGATTCAAATGCTTATCCAAAATAATATTAGGTTTTCTTATAAAGTATTAGCAAGCCAGCATACCTGAGGCTACTATTAAGGTGGTAAGGTCAATAAAACCAAATAATATTGGCATTCTGCAGGGAAAAGATATGTGATGAGATGGAACTAGTTAGGGTCCTATTACTGTATTGTAAATGGTGCCAGGTAGAAGGGTAAAAAACAAACATACCTGAGGAGAGTCTACTCTCCAAAGTAAGAGCCTAGTCACTATAATTACTTTACGTGGAAGGTATATATACAGAGTATTTACTTTGCAATAGAGAAGCCTTACATTTGATGTCACAGCAATTCTGGAAAGAGTTATACAAGTTGAAAGGAGAGAACCAACCAAAGACCATTTTTCTGGATCCTTTTGGGTTAAACTGATTTTAGAGTGTATGCCAGGAGAGGAATATGATGGAAACTGACTGCAATAAATAATTATAAACTTACTGCAATGAAAAGAAATAGAAAAAAAGACTAGCATAATTTTGTTGCATAACAATTTTTATTAACCAATAGAGTTGCTAAATGTAACCATTTAAATTTAAATAACGATATGTTACCACTCCTCACCCCATTTACATGGACTCATTTGTTTGCCTGGTTGCCCAGAAGATTTTTTATAATGAAGTTCAGTAACTTTACCAGGTTATGCCTCAGGTTTAATCGTTCTGTATTAGCTACTTAAAAAGCATACACCAGGGGCCGGCCCGGTGGCACAGCGGTTAAGTTCGCACGTTCCGCTTCTCGGCGGCCCGGGGTTCGCTGGTTCGGATCCCGGGTGCGGACATGGCACTGCTTGCCAGCCACGCTGTGGTAGGCGTCCCACGTATAAACTAGAGGAAGATGGGCACGGATGTTAGCTCAGAGCCAGGCTTCCTCAGCAAAAAGAGGAGGACTGGCAGTAGTTAGCTGAGGGCTAATCTTCCTCAAAAAAAAAAAAAAAAAAAGCATACACCAGCTGGCTGGAAGGGAATACCTTTCAGCTACTCAAGTGTTGGAAGCCAGAGGAAATTTCCTTTTACTTAAATGACTACTAAAAGTTCTGTTATACACCAAATAAATCTCTTATTTTTTGCCCATTCCAACACATTCCTACACGTTATTCTTAGGGTATTTTAAAATTTTCATTGAACTATCTGAAGACAAAGAATCTGATGTAAAATGGAGGACTTGCTAACGAGTGCTGCATCATATCACATACCGATTCCTAGAAGAGCCCTCAGAGTTAAGGACAAAATTATGAAAAATATTGAGAGACTGGAGCAATTTTTTAGTCATGTTCAACTTTAAGGCATATTTATTGATTCCTTTCCATGAAAGAAGAAGAAAGGAACACATTTATACTTCCTTTTATCCCACTTCCCCACCTGATTTGTTATGTTATTTTTACAATATCAAGGTCTATAAATTTACAATCTATTCTGAAAGTATAATTTCCACTGAGGTATATAAGTTCTTTAACAAAATGAATTTAATTTCTTATTATGACACTATTTTTATCATGGTTTATTTCTGAATTCTTTATTTTGATTCATCTTTTGATTAGGTATATTTTATCATGATGCAATTTGTTTTCCAAAGGTCTTGTGGGTATTGCTTGTTGAGCTTTCCATGCTAGAGTACATTCATATGTTGTATTATTCTTAAAGTATTGGCCTGGTTAAAAAATCTTGGGTTAACCTCAGGACATGGTAGACATTCTCTCATTGTTTTCTAACATTGTTTCTTATTGAGGAAAAAGCTCAAGAAAATCTAAGTTCTGTCTCCCACCCCACTACCTGGATGTCCATAGAATTCTTTCTTTATTCTTCAAGTTCAGTAATTTAATCAAGATATGCTTTGATAATCAGTTTTTCTATATCAATCATTCCCAGGCCACAGGGTAGTCATTTTGATTCAAGGTTTTAATTATTTCAGGAAAAATTTTCTTCTATTATAGCTCTAAATATTTTTTCTGTTCCATTTGTTGTTTTCAAGAAGCGGTCAGCAAACTATGAGCTGGCAAAATCCAGCCCACCACCTGTTTTTGCGTATAAAATTTTGCTGGAACACAGCCCTACATCGCATCTATGGCTGCTTCGGCACTACAAGAGGCAGAGATGAAGGGCTACAGCAGAAACTGCAGTGACCACAAAGCCTAAAATTTTTACTAAGCAACCCTTTACAGAAAAAGTTTGCTGACCCCACGCATATGTTAGATCTCCTTTGTTTTCCCTTATCTTCCTCTCTATAACTTTTATATCTTATATTTTCTTATTTAATGTTAGATAATTTCCTCAAGCCTCTCAGCCATGTCCCTGGTTACATTTACTTTCTCTTTTTAAAATTTCTAATGTGGTTTTCATTTCTCTAATGCTTTTGTCTTATACTTCTTTTCTGAGGTTTGCCCAGTGGTTTCTCATGTCCTTCTATTATTTCTTCTTAACATTTGTGTTAGGTTTTAAAAAATTGTTACTGTATTTTCTGTAATAGACCATGTCTATAATTTCTTTGAGTCTATGCAAAACTACATGTCAGAGTTCCAATAAAGGCTCAGTGGTTAGACTTTTAAAGTAATATAACAGTTACTTTTAGAGAAATCAATATATTCCTTGGGATTCTGGGGGAGCGGGGGTGGGGGCTCAGCATCCTCCTGCACGTGATCTAGATCTTGCAGTATTTAGCCTGTTATGCCTCACTGTCTGTATTTTGGGCTTAGCCTTGTGCCGGTCTTCACTAATGATGAACTTTTCTATTTTCCTTGTCTTCCTGTTTTTAGTGAGTTTCAAAGGAAAAGGGAAGAGTAAAAATTTCTCCACTCTGCTATCTTTAACTGAAGTCTCCTCCTCACATATTTTAAGATGAACTAATCTTTAAAGCAATAAATTATAGGTTTAATAAGTTTTAATGCATCAGGGAATAAAAGATAAAAAACCAACATCAGCATTGTGAAAGAAATGCTTAGAAGAAACCTATGCCAGGAACAACATTTGTTTGGAGATCTGTTCGAGCAGCCATGCCAAATCAGTTGCATCACTTGGATTAAACTGCAGAATGCTGTACTATAAAAGACTTCCATAGCATGCTTAAAATTAGCTTTAGGATTAGGATTAGCAGTTTCACCTGACCATCACTAAGTCCCTTGTTACACGCCTCCACTTGATTTGGCACTCATTTGTTGACATGTGTGTGTTTACTGACATATACGTGTATAATTGCCTTTCCTTTTCCATTACTTGCTACTGTGGTTCAAACATCCTCCAACTTTAGGAAGTTAGATAAGGTGATTTTCAAAGCTTAAAATTGTTTGAGTCTAGATATTAAAATAGCATGCTGTTAGTTAATAATACACATTGTGTAGTATGAAGTTGAATTATGTTTCTAAAATACCTACGTACAGGCTAGGAGGACCTATGCCAAATAGACTTGTAGGTGATTATGTCAGTATAGTTTCCATGTATTACAGTAATCACGTATTATTTCACAATTTAAAAAATCACAAAAAATATGCTATCCATATCGCAGATATCAAAAAATATGGTATTCAAATTAACAGATTCCCTTACACTTCTTTCCCAAATTTGCCTGATTTTTTTTTAAATCACCTTCTATAATTAAAGGTTTGGGTTTCTGTAGTCTGCAGAGTTGTTTACAGTTCTAGATCTTACATCACATTGCTGGTTGATGCCTTTGCTCATAGACACTCTGTCTCTAAACGTTAATTTCCAAGTTGGCTAGTCAGCGGCACTCACTAGCAGTCCATTGCTGGCTCTATCATTTGAATCTGTGTTCCAATGAGTTCTACTCATCCTGCTAAAAGCTGTCTCATGTCAGCTTCCTATTGGGAATCTGTTTGGATTACTGACATGAGTCACTCTCAATATATAAAAAATCCAGAATGTTGGCCTGGGACACTGGACTAACAACTAGACTGTGTTCCCAGCGCTGGCAGCAGTGAGCCTTTGTGCTATTTAATGTTGTACAGCTTAGAAATGATGATGAAAGTGATCCAGGAATCAGATGTGACACTTAAAGCACATTTTGAATCTCAAGCCACAGAGATGACTAAATTGTCAAGCTGCAGATCTTTTGAAGGGCTGGATGTCCTGCTCTACCAATCTCCCACAGGACACTAATAAACAGACAATGCAAACCTAAGTATTTGATAAAACATTATACAAAGTAGTAATGAAAAGAAAGCTTAATTTCTCTTTATATTGCTTTGCAACAATTTGCTTCAAATTGCAACGATAATAAGTCTATGTTATGTATTGTCAGAAAACAGCCTCTCATCCCAAATGCTATTTTAAAGCATATCTTCAATAATGAATACTAAAGATACTCACTAGAGACCATCCCTGAAGTTCCTTTGCTCCTTCACATCCTGTATTCAACCTCTAAATCTCTTTATAGAATTCTTTCTCACTAGTCACTGGATCAGAGGTCCCTTTTCTTTCTTTTGTTCTGCCCACTGTCTCCACCTCACATCAATAATGAAATGTAAGAAATCTTAAAATTACAAATTAAAGGCATTATACTTTCCATATTTAAAAAAAGCACTGCACACATCCAAAATGAAGAGATAAATAATATCACTTCCTAAAATATGTTCTATACAGGAAATTGTCTTCAAGTGTATCTCGTACATAAATGACAAAGAACTCAGGCTTGGCGGAGAGAAGTTTATTTTTCTCCTGAAAAGTAAGGAAAACACAGGAGAATGTTTTAAGTCATATCTGCGATGACGGAAAAGACATCATTTAGAATTCTATAGGTACCAAAATAAGACTGAAAAAGCCAGAAGGGTCTTTTGACAGAATTCTTTTCAAAAAACATTTATGTTATCTTGAGAAATTATCATTTGTCTTGAAAGATAAGTTGGTTAAGTTGGCTTACTTTTCAAAAATGTAAAACATTCTCATTACTTAGTCTCTGAATACAAAGAAGGAAATCATTAAACAATAAGCTCAAAGACAACTTATGTGTTTTAATTAACTACGTGCCTTTTCCATCAAACTTAACCGAGTGTGAAAGATCCCTTTTCTCCTGCTCTGAAATTCCAATGCATTGGTTAAAGGAAAAGCAGACAAGGATTGGGTAGCTGTCTAGTCAAGGAAAGAAAAGAAAATCCAACTGAAAGAATAATCTGAATGAGTCCCACTGATCTTACAGTACACATTTTATGAATAGAAGATCAAGTCTATTGGTTACATTGGATCTCTTCTACATTGGATGACTACAACAGGCACAAGAAAAATGCTTATCTCATAAAAATGCCAATTCAGTACAGTAAAAAACATACAGGAACACATCAACAAGATCTCAACAAAAGTTATTTTGGCTTACTGATGCTATAATGTGAGTTTCCTTTAACATCAGTAAGCTTTTTCTCAAAACAACCACCACCACAACAAAACTGAAAAGGCAGTCTGGACTTAAGTCTTACCAGCCACTATTTTATAGCCTATCTTCCCTACACTATAAATTATGTATTTCATTTTAAGAAACTAGTTGTAAAAGATCTGAGTTTAAACTATCTTGCTTTGAAGTGTGACTCCAAGGAGTAAACTAATAAAGTGCACACTGAATAGCAGTTACTAAAAGCATGTGCTGAACAGCTTGAGGTTTTTTACTGAGTGTAACTAAGAGAAGTTACCGAGTCTTTCCAACATTCTCCCTCAGCATATCCAGGCCTATCCTCCTCACTTTACCACTCTTCCTACTCAGTATAAGCCTTATTTTAATTATGCTCTGTAGTGTCTACCTCTGTACTACACCCATCCACCCACCCCCTCCCATCCCACAAACTCTACCTTCACTGATCCTATCTTCCACCCAAACTAGTTTTCACTGTCAAACTTTCCATTGCCTTTTTCTCATTTGTCAGATTAACACCTTTTGAAAACATTTGATACTGCTGACTACCTCCTCTTGAAATTTTTTCTTTGAATTCTATGACCCTCTAAGAACTCCTGAATTTACTTCTTGCCCTGTGTCTTTGACTACTTCCATGTCTCCTTCCTTGACTCTTGATCTATAAGCTGTCCCCAAAATACTTCTTGAGGCTTGTTCTTTGCCTTTGTCTGTTCACACTTCATTCTGCATGGAGAGCTCAATCTATTTTAGAACTTCAAGTTATTATCTCAATGAAAATACTATCTTGAGTCCTTTCTGTAATGATTTTCAGATCCAATTTCCAACTGCTAGATATCTCTATCAAATACACATCCTACTCCTAGCCAATTCCATATCTTATCAGGTCCACTACTACCCTTTTAGCTTCGTTTTCATTCATTCCTTTTTAATTTTTCTACCAACATTGGTATAATTTGGAGGTTAAGAGCACAGGCCCTGAAGTCACAAATGGATTTGAATCTCCGCTCCTCCACTGACTAGCTTTGTGATTTGGAGCAAGTTCTTTAACTACCTCAAGCCTTAGTTTCTACATCTATAAATCCAGATGTTGTGAGGTGTCAAAAAGCCAACATGTAAAAGCACTAACACACAAAAATACTAAGAAAAACTTGCTACTATTAACTACTATTGCAATAGCCTCCAATCTTTTGTCCTTCTAATACATCCATCAGAGTGTACCAGTCACTCTCCTAATTAAAGATTGAATGACACCATCCTCTCTTCAAAAACACTTTTATGGGCTTCTCTTTGCTCAAAGATTAAAGCCAAAACTTCTTATAATTTTCAAGGCTTTCCACAAAATAACCCCAACTCTCCCTCAAAGTAATGGAAGGATACATGACCTTAAAAATGTGTGTTATTAAAGTCTTATTTCCTTTACCCAACAGCTGTCTATCCCATGAATATGAAGAATTCACCTGAAAATTTAATAAAATTTTCTGGTAATTTCATTCTTAAGTCAAAATTGTAAAATATTTTCTTGGGATTCTGCAAGCCTTTTGAAGTTACTATTTCAAATACCCATGACTATTCCTGCCTCACAAACTAATTTCTACAGCAAACTCATCTAATTTCAGGGCAAACATTTACTTGAATCTTTTCTCATTTGGCTCGTAATGATCTATGCATCGGAAACCAAAGACAAGAGAATCTGGCTGAGTTTCAGAGATAGCAGGTGGAAGAAAAGGTAAGCCAACTGCTGAAAATAAAGACAAAAGAAGCCTAATATTCATTAGTGGTGATAATATGTCATTGTAAAACATGACTACTCTTTAAATTCATGTTATTCTTTTCCTAAGTATCTCTTACAGAATCATCTATCTACTATCAAGTAAAATAAAATAAGCATGTCTAAAGAGTATTATAAACTCTCCTACTTCATGTTGCTTATTGACTAGATTGCATCTAAGTGACTTCCTATTTGGAAAAGTAATTAGATGTTTAAGTAAGTAAATAGAATCTGGACAGAAATCAATGATTCTCTTTTCAAGTTGTTTTTTCTCTATTTCATTAGTTTATCCTAATAATTTGTAAATATACATTAGCAGAATGTGTTATTTTATGACTAATACATGTTTCTGGGTGAGAAAAGGGAAAAGATTCTCAGTGCCCTATCTCCTGTTGGCCAGCCCTTAGGGCAGCCAGTCAATACTTAAGTAAAAAGTCCAGTATCAGGTCTATTTTCTGAGCAACGCTTATGTATGTCAGGGGAGGAGGGGGTGTGTGTGTGTATATGTATGTATATATATATACACATATACATATGTATATATGGACAGAGGATGAAAAGGAGGCAGAATACTCAAAGTATTAGATTCAATGTTCAAATAAACAATTTAGAATTCAGTTACTTGGGAGCTAAAATTTGGGCTTTGATTACGTCATGATGACTAGCCTCCTTTTCTAATAAAAATAACAAAAAAGAACTCACTGCACTTGAGAAAATTTCATTAGTTTTCTTAGCTCAGACCATATGACAAGTTACTGGCTCCAAGGAGCAGTGCCTTAATGACGTTTTTAAAAAAGAATTCAGAAGAAGTGCATTTGGCCCAATGAGATGTCATTAAAATATTATCATTAACATTAGGTAATATATTCCTCAAGATTTTCATTTAGGTTTTACTTCAACTGTGTTGTTAATGAAGATTTATTAAATTACTGTCAAAGAGTGTTTCCTCCTTTACCCTAAAGATGAGTCACCTTATAACAGTATTTATTTATGTCCAAAGTCAGGTTTGTAAACTCACCTAGATATCCAAATAATAAATGAAAACGCTGCTCCTGTCTGTGAAAAGCAATACAATAATTATTGCTTCTCAGTGACTTAAGAAACCACATTAATTACCAAAGCAAATGTCACTCTTTAGAGCTATGCTATCCAGACAAAGCATAACCTATGAAACAACTCCATATACATGCTTTACACTGTGTTAGTGAGAAGAAGTGCTACACAGCCAGGTGACATCATGATAGATGTACAAAGATTTTGTATATGTAATTTCAAAAAGAAGAAAAAAAACGGTTGGAGAATTGACTCATCATACCACATGTACTAACATATGTATGCTGAACTCAAAAGAATCTGAGTGGAGGTAATCAGTGTCATGATTATTATTATGATTACATTTCAAGATGGCCATTTAATTTAATGTTAGCAAAACATTATCACATAAAATTAAGGCCACTTGAGTTTTACTAGTTTTGTAACATGGTTTTACAGCTATATAGGAGCTATCTGTATCTCTGGCCTTATTTTGTACCTCTTCACTCTCACTCCACAGGTCCCAGTCCAATGCCTTTTTATAGTTCCTGGAACTGGCAAACCTTGTTCTGGCCTTATGGCCTCGCATAATTTCTTTTCTCTGCCTGGAATATTCCTTCCATAGATTTTCACATGATTGGCTCCTCCTTGTCAGTTAGGTTCCATTAAACATCCCCTCTTCAGAAGGGTCCCTCTCTTTCCATTCAATCTAAAGTAGCTCAATAGTCACTGTGAACACAAGACTCTGCTTTATTTTATTCTTGGCACTTTTCACTATGTGATTCTTTCTTATTGATTTGTGTTCATCCTCTTCCCTTCCGCCTACACCACCACTAGAACACAATGTCCATGACTGCTTCAACTATATGTTCCTGGCACCAAGAGCAGTGTACCTAGCATACAATAGGCACATTCATTCAAATAATCACCACATATTTGAATGAATTAATTAATTGAAGTCCTCCATGAAGTTGCCTATAAAGCTCTTCGTGGCCTATTGCCTACCTATGTCTTTGGTTTCATCTCATACCAGCCTTCTTCTCACTTTCTATACTTCAGCATACACTGGCTTTTTGTAATTATTTAAATTCCACATTCTCCTCTCTTGGCACAGGGTCTTTGCCCATTCAGTCTGTTTAGAGAAAGACTCCAGTTTATTCCTTCATCTAGTTAATGCCTATTCATTTTTGTAGATCTCTTCCAATTACCACCTCCTTGATAACAAGACAAGGTCAAATCCCCTTACTAAATGCTCTTAAAGTTCTCCATATTGCTCTTCTAAGCACTTATGAAATTATAATTTTATATTTAATTGTGACATTAATTGATTAATATCTGTTCCTTTACTAGAGTGTAGGCTCAATGAAAGCAGAAACCATATCACCTTTACAGTGCCTGGCACATAACAGGCTCTCAAGAAGTATTTATTATGTGGATAAATATCTGTGGCATGAAGAAGGAAAACAAAACTTAACACAATGTTCCTTAATTTAAGTAAATACTTTTTCATGATATAGTTCTTATTTAAGAAGGCCTATTCTTGGAATTAGAGTTGTTCTCTGAGTCTGTTTTTTCTTTTTAAAGAAAACATTACATGTTACCATTGGGGGACACGGGATAAAGGGTACAGACAGGGGATCTGTGTATTATTTCTCACAAGTGCACGTGACTCTAGAATTATATCAAAATAAAAGGCTTAATTTAAAAAAAGAAAGAAAGAAAAGATTACATATCTAACATTACAAAAGAAATACATAAATTTGTTTTAGGATGTTAAAAGTTCCAAATTAATATATTTCAAGTTAAATTTTGGATCTTGTCAAGATGGTGGCATAGGCGAACTCTGAACTCACCTCCTCCCACAAACACAACCAGGTTACAACTATCCTTGGAAAAATTTCCCTGGAGAGAAAACTGAAAAGGGGATAAAAAGAACCCCTACAACAAGGGATAGTCCTGACTGAGGGGGAAGAGGCAGGAATTCCTTCTGGAGAGAAAAAAGACAACTTCATGAGCTGCGGAGCTTCACAGCCAAGCAGGAGCAGGGACCTGAGCAGGGGTGTGTTAACGCTATTAGCATACTTCAGATGCAGCACAACTGAGACAAGTCTCATAATATCTGGCTTTGCTGGCTATTAACTACAATGGGGAATACCCCCAGAAAAGCTATTGGACATAAGTTGGAAACAGCTAGCTCTTAAAGGGCCCATGCACAAATTCACCCATCTCAGAAAGCAACCCAAAATCATTAGAAAGAAAGGTGCACAGTCCTTTGGCGAAAAAGACTCGCCTGTTAGGATCTGTGTGAATCTTGGTGAGAGGTGAGACCTCTCTGGAGACTGAGACATTGGCAGCAGCCTTTGTTGTGACCTAGTACAGGTGTGCTGACACAGACACTGACAGATGCCATTGGGTTCTTCCCCTGGTCTGTTACCCCAGAGGTCTGCCACACCAACTAGAACACAGATTTAATCCAGCTCAGCCAGGGTGGGCAGCTTGCCCTAGGGACTGGCACCACCCAACAGGAAGCCCTCAGGCTACTTGTTGGCCTGCATAGACTGGGTGCCTCGGTCCTCTGCAGGCAGGCCAGTGTGTTTGCCTCTGTGGGGCAGGGCCTGTGTGAGAAGCAGGTGAACTGTGGGGGATGTTCATGGAGAGGTGAGGGCCTCTGTAGTGGGGTGACTGGGTATGCTCCAGAGAGTTCAGAAGTGTGCATGGACCAGGACTGTGTTGACAGTGTGTGTTCACCTGTGGAGGGGGGGGGGGGCTTATCAGTGGCAGAAGACTTATGCTTCACAAACAACCATAAAGGGGATCAGCCCTGGCTGCCAAAGCCTGAACCAACTGGGTGCTCCCATGCCTGGGGCCAGCCCTACTGAGCTGCAATCCTAAGAGAGCTGACAATAGCCTTGCAGGCCTGAGGCCTACAGCAAGTGTAAGCTCCTAAGACTAGCAACCAGCTACACTGGGTGCCTACTCACTTAACAGAAAAACTGCAACAGGAGTGTGCTGTTAGACCTTGCAGCCAACTGTGCTGGGGCTCCCCAAACCCAATTTACATGGAGCCAACTGGGAGTAAAAGCCTAGACTCCCTGGGTACCTGCAGTAAGAGCAACCTGGTTGCAGAAGGATACATGTAGCCCACATAGGGGTCACTCCTGGAACATTTGGACTGGTAATGAAAGGGAAGCACACCTCAAAAGGCATCTCTTACATAAGGCCACTTCTTCAAGATCAGGAGACATAGCTGACTCACCTAATATATATATAAGCACAGACAAAGAGGCATAATGAGGAGGCAAAGGAATACGTTCCAAGCAAGGGAACAGGAAAAAACTGCAGAAAAAGAACTAAATGAAACAGAAATAAGCAATCTATCTGACAAAGAGTTGAAATAAAAAGTCATAAGGATGCTCACTGAACTTGGGAGAAGACTGGGTGAACACAGTGAGAACATCAACAAAGAACTAGAAAATATAAAAAAGAACCAATCAGAAATAAAGCATACAATACTGGAAATGAAAAATTCACTAGAGGGACTCAATAACAGAGTAGATGATACAAAAGAACAGATCAACAAGCTGGACAAAAGACTAGAGGAAATCACCCAAGCTCAACAGATAAAAGAACAATAAATTAAAAAGAACAAGAACAGTCTAAAGGAACTCTGGGACAATATCAAGTGCACTATCATTCATATTATAGGCGTCCCAGAAGGAGAAGATAGAGACAAAGAGGCAGAGAATCTATTTGAAGAAATAATAGCTGAAAACTTTTGTAACCTAAGGAAGAAAATAGACACCCAAGTACAGGAAGCACAGAGGGCACCAAACAAGATAAACCCAAAGAGGCCCATGACAAGACACATTATAATTAAAATGTCCAAATTTAAAGATAAGGAGATAATCCTAAAAGCTGCAAGAGAAAGGCAACAAGAGACATACAAAGGAAACCTCATAAGCTGACTTCTCAGCAGAAATCCTACAGGCTAGAACAGAGTGGCATGATATATTTAAAGTGCTTAAAGGAAAAAACCTACAGCCAAGAATGGTCTACCTGGCAAGGTTATCATTTAGAAAGGAAGGAGAGAGATAGAGTTTCCCAGACAAGCAAAAATTAAAAGAGTTTATTACCAAGAAACCAGTTGTATAGGAAATGGTGAAGGGACTCATTTAAGTGGGAAAGAGAAGACCATAAATAGGAATAAAATAACTATCAAAAGAAAAAAAACCTAACAGGCAACACAATCACTGGTAAAGGCAAAAATACAGTAAAGGTAGCAGATCAACCACCCATGAAGATAATATGAAGATTAAAAGACCAAAGAGAGACAAAAAAAAAAAAAAAAAAGAAAAGAAAAAAATCAATGAAGCCAGCAACTGGTTCTTTGAAAAGATAAACAAAATTGACAAACCTTTAGCTAGACGCACCAAGAAAAAAAAGAGGGAAGGCTCAAACAAATAAAATGAAAAACGAAAGAGGACAAACTACAATGGACACTTCAGAATATAAAAGATTACAAAAGAATACTACGAAAAGCTATACGCCAACAAATTGGATAATCTGGAAGAAATGGATAAACTTTTAGAATCATACAACCTTCCAAAACTGAATCAAGACGATGCAGAGAATTTGAATATACCAATCACCAATAAGGAGATTAAAACAGTAAGCAAAAACCTCCCCAAAAGCAAAAGTCCAGGACCAGACAGTTTCCCTGCTGAATTCTACCAAACATTCAAAGAAGACTTGATACCTATCCTTCTCAAACTTTTCCAAAAAATTGAAGAGGAGGGGAAGCTTCCTAACTCATCCTATGAAGCCAACATTATCCTGACACCAAAACCAGACAAGCACAACACAAAAAATGAGAATTACAGGCCAATATCACTGATAAATATCGCTGCAAAAATCCTCCACAAAATACTAGGAAATCAAACACAAGAACATATTAAAAAGATCATACACCATGATCAAGTGGGTTTTATTCCAGGGATGCAGGGATGGTTCAACATCTGTAAATCAATCGTGATAAACCACATTAACAAAATGAAGAATAAAAATCACATGATCATCTCAATAGATGCAAAGAAAGCAGTTGACAAGATACAGCATCCGTTAATTATAAAAACCCTGAATAAAATTGGCATAGAAAACATCTCAACATAATAAAGGCCATATATGACAAACGAAGCTAAAAGCATTCTCAATGGAGAAAAACTGAAAGCTATCCCTCTAAGAACAGGAACCAAACAAGGATGTCCATTTTCACAACTCTTATTTACTATAGTATTGGAAGTCCTAGCTAGAGGAATCAGGCAAGAAAAAGAAATAAAAGGGATACAAATTGGAAAAGAAGAAGTGAAACTGTCACTATTTACAGATGACATGATTTTACATACAGAAAACCCTAAAGAAGCCACTAAAAAAACTTTTAGAAACAATAAAGGAATACAGTGAAGTTGCAGGGTACAAAATCAACATACAGAAATCAGTTGCATTTCTACACACTAACAACAAAGTAGCAGAAAGAGAAATTAAGAATACAATCCCATTTACAACTGCAACAAAAGGAAGAGAATACCTAGGAATAAACTTAAACAAGGAGGTGAAAGATTTGTACACTGAAAACTATAAAACATTGTTGAAAGAAATTGAAGAAGACACAAAGAAATGGAAAGCTATTCTGTGCTCTTGGATTGGAAGAATTAATAAAGTTAAAATGTCCATACTTCCTAAAGCAATCTATAGATTCAGTGCAATCCCTATCAAAGTTCCAATAACATTTTTCACAGAAATAGAACAAAGAATCCTAAAATTTATATTGAACAACCAAAGATCCAGAATAGCCTAAGGAATCCTGAAAAAAAAGAACAAAGCTAGAGCTATCACGCTCCCTGATTTCAAAATATTCTACAAAGCCGTGGTAACCAAAACAGCATGGTACTGGCACAAAAAGAGACACACAGATCAATGGAATAGAATCGAGAGGACAGAAATAAACCCACACATCTATGGACAAAGGACAATTTTTGACAAAGGAACCAAGAACAAACAATGGAGAAAGGAAACTCTCTTCAATAAATGGTGCTGGGAAAACTGGACAGCCACATGCAAAAGAATGACAGTAGACCATTATCTTACACCATGCACAAAAATGAACTCAAAATGGATTACAGACTTGAATGTAAGATCTGAAACCATGAAACTTGTAGAAGAAAATATACGCAGTATGCTCTTCAACATCGGTCTTAGCAGCATTTTTTCAAATACCATGTCTGACTGGGCAAGGGAAACAATGGAGAAAATAAACAAAGGGACTACATCAAACTAAAAAGCTTCTAGGGGCCGACTCTGTGGCCAAGTGGTTAAGTTGGCTTGCTCCACTTTGGCGGCCCAGGGTTTTGCCAGTTGGGATCCTGGGTGCAGACATGGCACTGCTTACCAAGCCATGCTGAGGTGGCCTCCCACATAGTACAACTAGAGGCACTCACAACTAGAATATACAACTATGTACTGGGGGGCTTTGGGGAGAAGAAGAAGAAGAAAAAAGCAGGTGCTTAAAAAAAAAAAAACCTTCTGCACATCAAAGGAAAGCATCAACAAAATAAAAAGACAACCTAACAACCAGGAGAAGATATTTGCAAACCATATATCAGATAAGGGGTTAATTCCAAAATACAAAAGGAATTCACACATCTGAACAACAAAAAACTAACAACTCAGTTAAAAAATTGGCAATAGATCTGAACAGGGATTTCTCCAAAGAAGATATACAGACGGCCAACAGGCACATGAAAGGATGTTCAACATCATTATCATGGAAATGCAAACCAAAACTACAATGAGATATCACCTCACTCTGGTCAGAATGGCTATAATTAACAAGACAGGAAACAATAAGTGTTGGAGAGGATGCAGAGAGAAGGGGACCTTCATACACTGCTGGTGGGAGTGCAAACTGGTGAAGTCACTATGGAAAACAGAATGGAATTTCCTCAGAAAATTAAGAATAGATCTACCATAAGATCCAGCTATTCTACTGCTGGGTATTTACCCAAAGAACTTGAAAACACAAATGCATAAAGATACATGCACTCCTATGTTCATCGCAGCATTATTCACAATAGCCGAGACTTGGAAGCAGCCTAAGTGCCCATCAAGGGACAAATGGATAAAGATGTGGTGTATACACAAATGAAATACTACTCAGCCATAAGAAATGATGAAATCCAGCCATTTGTGACAACATGGATGGACCTTGAGGGTATTATGCTAAGTGAAATAAGTCAGAGGGAGAAAGTCATCACGGTATGATCTCACTCATAAGTGGAAGATAACAACAACAAACAAATACATAGCAACAGAGATTGGATTAGTAGCTACCAGAGGGGAAGAGGGGAGGGAGGAGGGCGAAAGGGATGATTAGGCTAGGCACATGTGTGTGGGGATGGACTATAATTCATCTCTGGGTGGTGAATATGATGTAATCTACACAGAATTTGAAACATATTATGATGTATGATCTGAAAGTTATATAATGTTATAAACCAATGTTACTGCAATAAAAAAATGAATTTTTAAAAAATAAATTAAAATTTCAACATCAGGTTTTTAGACTGCTTTTTTAAAATAAAAAATTAAACTAAAAATTAGGGAGTAGTGCTAATATATCTTAACAAAAGGGAGAAAAATGTCAACATTACACCCACTGACATGATACAATAGAAAGCACACAAAATCACCTGTGATGTATTCTTGCCAAAAAATTAAACTATAATCTGATCACACCTCTAGATTTAATTAACAGTTTGTAGGAATATAGGAGATAGGGAAGTATGTTAAAAGATGCCACAAGGATTAGTAAATTCTACAGTGAATTTCTACAGTACAAATGATCTGGTTTGTTCAACAAATAAATGGCAAGGGGAAAAAAATGTAAGTGGAAGATTCAGTTCTCGTTGACATCTAGTCAAAAGAGAAGTTCTCTTTTGTCAGAAATATATTTGATAACACATGCATGCAATTACAATGCGACATATTTAAAAAAAAAATTTTCTGGGAAAGAGCGCAAAATAGAATTACTCAACACCCTGTTTGTAGTAATATGACAAACAATGAGTGCACCTGTGTGCGAAAATGCTTGTTTTTTGCATCCAAACTATCAACAATAAAAAACAAATTTGAATCCACCATGCTAGAGAAAAGGCTGACTTAGGTTTTACCCTCCACAGAAAATTATCTTAGAAAATTGTTGTCACATGAAGAAGGGATCAAAGAGTACGAAGACAAAAATGTACGAATAAAAAGTACTACAGAAGTATGTCAGGCAGTTAATAAAAATGTTTTTTTATCCTTCTGGAATATGAATTTGTTGGCTTTCAAAATGTGTAAATCGTTAGAGCTCTTTTCTCATTCTAAATAAATATTCACTCACATTATTAAAAAAATAAATGACAGAAGAGGAACCCACAGATTAAAAGAGAATATAACGTATGATCCTTGTATGGATTCTCTTCAAATGAACCAACTGTCATAAAACATTTATGGGACAATTAGGAAAATCTGAACAATTACTGTTTATTTGATTATATTAAGGAAATATCGGCTTTTTTTTTTTGAGGAAGATTAGCCCTGAGCTAACTGCTGCCAATCCTCCTCTTTTTGCTGAGGAAGGCTGGCCCTGAGCTAACATCCGTGGCCATCTTCCTCTACTTTATATGTGGGATGCCTACCACAGCATGGCTTGCCAAGCGGTGCCATGTCCGCACCTGGGATCCGAACCAGTGAACCCCAGGCTGCTGAAGTGGAACATGTGAACTTAACCGCTGTGCCACTGGGCTTGGCCCCTGTTGATATTTTTAGATGTGATGATGATATTGTGGTTATCCTTATATGACAGAGAAATATATTTAAGTATTTTTGGAAAAATATGATACTTGATTTGCATAAAACAATCCAGTATTCGTGTGTATATGTATAAAGAAAAGGATGAAGGCAAAGATGCAGTAAGATTGGCCATGTGGTTGATAACTGAGGAAGTCAGGTAATAGATACATGAGATTCATTAAATTAGTCTTCTAACTTTCATAGTTTTCTATTTTCATAATGAAGTAGTAAGAATATAAAATGAGAGCTTACGTTTATTTATTACAACAAAACCTTGGAGGATAGAACTTGAATAGATTTGGGAGTTCTCCAAGAAAAGCCTTCAAACACAAGCCCTTTTTTTCAGAGTTTTCAGTATATATAGAAAAAATAATAGCAGAGGATGCTACTGAGGAACAAATTGAACAATCCAGATTTATGAGTTTGGATTTTTATTCTTTTTGGGAGTATGTGTTCATTCTTTCCACTGCTGCATTATTAAATGAAAGTTCTGGTGCTTTCTTAGGTTCACTGAGTCGTTATCACAATAGGCAAGCAGAAGATAGAGGAAAACGAGAGCCAACTGGATGAAGAAATATAGGAAAAATTAGAACTGCTGTGATTTTGTGAAGAAGAGGTTTCTAAAACAAATACACAACCAGAAAAAAAATAAAAAACCATCTACTCTATGAGCTATATTTTCCTCCACAATAATTATGCCTAGACAGATTATCCAAATGGAAAAAACCCATCTAATTTTGCTTCTGAAAGGTATTCCGTTTTAAGCCTACCTTCTCCGACAATAAAACAGGAAAAGAAGAAAGGTGTGGGGAAGAATATTATTCTCTTGTAAAAAGAAATACGGAAACAATGAGTCATGAATAATAGAAATGAAATAAGATACAATTCTTTCAGTACATGATGGGAAGGTTGTACAGGGAATAACACCACTGTTGATTAAGCTGTAGTGAAAAGCCTCTCAACACAATTACTCAGGAGTTACAAATATTTCAAAATAAGTTCAAGTGGTGATGTTTTTCTAAGGGATTGAACAGATTTATCAGATCACTTTTTACAGGCATTTATAGAATAAGGAGAAATATATAAACAAATATTATTTCGACATCCAAATAAAGGCATAAAACACAAACCAGAAAGTGAAGTTTTAAGGATTATTCAAAGGAATCAACCTTCTGCTTACTTTTAAAAGCAAAGGCTTAGTATTTTGAAGATATATACACATTGACTATATGTGAGCAGGGCAGGTTCTGAGAGCTGTGGCTATCCAACAGCCTAGAGCAGTTAAGTATTTACCTTTACCATTATTTTCCTTTTCATTCAGTTTCTGATGAAATCATAAATTCGTAGGCCTCATTTAGGTTCCTGCCAGTTTCACTAAAGGACCATTAAGACATCATTCAGAAGCCCTGGCAGAGCTCTTAGCTTTGAGTCACTCACAAATCTTTTTTTTTTTTTTTAAAGAAAACTCAAACAGGCTTGGTTTATGTTTCAATTAAATACAAAATTATTTTTAAATGGAAATGAGGTTAACAAAATTTCTACGTTTTTTATTCCTACTCTAGACTCACTGAAAATCCTGAAATTACTGAAGCAAGGATAGAGGATTGTCTCAGAGGAGGCAGGGAAAATGCTCAGGATACATTAAGAGCCTGACTCTAGAAGCATCAGGAAATGCCTTGTGGCCTTCATGATACAATGTGCCAACCTCTAAACTGTGGAGGTTACTTTTTTGAGTTGAACACTTGGTATTACAAGTCCTCAAAGGCCAAATCCGTATTCTTAAAGGAAATCTTACATGAACGTGGAAAACATGCTTAGTTAAGAGTTACCTTGAATTACTTACCTAGAACCCTCACAAAACAAGTTTCCTATTTTCTACTTTTAGAATAAAATAGCAACTTTCAAGAAAACAAGATGGCAAAGAAGTACCAAAGATAATCTTCTAAGAAGTCTGTGGGTCAAAGTCAGTCCAAGCCTCTCAAAAGGAAGTAGGATAGACATATGGGAAGAACATGCAATGAGACTCAGAAGGCCAGAGTTCTGAAGTTAGTACCAGTACTTGGTAAGACCATGACCTCTCTCAGGTCCCTCGCCTCTCTCTGAGCTTCAGTTTCTCCATCTGTGATACGAGAACTAGATTAGATGATCTTTAAGGTCCTGAATATAAAATTCCATCAAATTATTTTTGATCCTATAGCATCTATAATCCTAGATGATGAAAAATAAATTTATACTCAAAATAATGTCCCTTAAGTACCTGACAATATAATCATTCAAGTAAGAGTCACTTATATTAACTATACTGTACCTATAAAATCAACAGAATAGAACAGATCTTGGGGATGGCCCGGTGGCACGGCGGTTAAGTGTGTGCGTTCCACTTCGGCGGCCCGGGGTTCGCCAATTTGGATCCCACGTGTGGACATGGCACCGCTTGGCAAGCCATGCTGTGATAGGCATCCTACATATAAAGTAGAGGAAGATGGGCACAGATGTTGGCTCAGGGCTAGCCTTCCTCAGCAAAAAGAGGAGGATTGGCAGCAGTTAGCTTAGGGCTAATCTTCCTCAAAAAAAAAAAAGAATAGAACAGATCTTTTGGAAATACTTTCAGCAAGAAGGACTAAAAGTGTTATCAATCAATACTAATTATCTAGAAAATTATTTAATCAATCAGAACCTCTCATCACATCCATTGCTAAAGTATTTTAAATTTCTACCACACAGTAATAGTTACCTAGCCTAAGAGGTGATATTTTATCATAACACCGAAAGTACTATAAATTTTCTAGAAGAAAGTGTTCAAAGCACTATGAACATGGTCTCTACCTACCTCCAGCTCCCCAAATTAGTAAATATGCTTAAGTTTTGGTTTCTCCTTTCACTCAAACAGTTTTGAAAATATTCTAACACCTAAGATTTGTGTACTTTATTGTATGTAAATTATATTTCATTTACAAAAATTTTTTTAAATGCATGCTGGCAAGGTTAAAAAAATCATCCAAACACAATTCAATTCAAAGACTTCTTTAGGAAAGTACAATTTTCTCTTTTATTCAATATTCTGTTAGAGAATATCTGCCTTTGTTATTATTGATTTTCAGGCTTTCAAATGAAGACAATAACTCACAGGATGTAATTTTTAGACAGAGTAGATATATGGACTCATTAAGTCATTTACTAAATAAATCATGACTAGCTGATACAGGCATTATTTGTCAGATTGGTTATAAAAAATAATAATTAATAATAGAAACTATAATGATCCAACCAAATGTTAGATGTCCAATACCTTTCAAAAGAAATTTGTTACACACTTATATTTTATAATCCTTAAGATATTAATAGGTAATTCACAAATGAAGAAATATAAATGTTCAATAACCAGAAAAAAATGTTCAATTTTAATAATAAGGACAATTATTGAAAACAAATGTTGAGTTTTTTAATATCAGATTAGAATAGACTAAAAAGATTTAGAGTATCTAATGTGCATCTTTTGCCCCAACAATTCTGCTTTCAAAATTTTCTGTATTGAACTTGTCACAAATATACAAAGATATGAGCATTCACTGGAGAATAGCTTCATGAAGGCTTGAACCACAGTGTTTTTGAACTGAAAACAGGGCATAGCACACAGAGGGTGCTCATTAAATCCTTACTGAATGAATGAATTTTCACTGAGCACTGTCTATTATAGTGAATATTTGGAAACAATTTAAATAAATGATGATATATCAATACAATGAAATACTATGTAACTGTTAAAAAGAATGAGGTTGATTCACACATAAATCTATGAAAAGAATATATTGTGGAGATCTTAGGCGCAAAAATTAAATTATAAAATTAATTATAGTATGATTTTATATTTGTGTCAAAATACATAGTACAGTGCTATATTTGCACTTAAAATATATCCACACATTTGTATATGCATAGAGAAAAGTCCGGAGGAATCTACACCAAGCTGTTAATAGTTTTCTCTCTAAGGAGAGACGACCCTGGGCTGGCCCTGTGGCATAGTAAAGTTCAGTGCACTCTGCTTTGGCAGCCCTGGTTCACAGATTCAGATCCCAGGTGCAGACCTACACCACTTGTCAGCCATGCTGCAGCAGCAACCCATATTCCAAAAAAAAAGAGGAAGATTGGCACAGATGTTAGCTCAGGGCAAATCTTCCTCAGGCGAAAAAAAAAGGGAGAGATGATTCGCTGTTTACTCTTTAACACCTCTGCATTGTCTCACTTACAAATATCACATATTACTCTAATAGGAAAAGATGTCTATAAAAAAATTTAAATGCACCTAGAAAAAAGTTCTGGGAAGATGCAATATAAATATAGTGGTTACCTTTGGGTGTTGGGATTATGGGTAGTTATTTTTCCCCTTTACGCATTTAGTTTAATAAAAAACAATGCCACGCTAAGTAGTTCTCTTTCCCGTCTACGCATCTCAGTATTCAAATTGTATTCATCATTGAGTTTTAATTATTTTTGTAACTGGGGAAAATAACAAAATTTAAACCTCAGTGTATTGAATTACACTAATGCCGTTAATACTGTCAAATTGAAGCTCATAGAGGTTAGATAATATGTACAAGGTCACAAAGCTAGAAAGAGCTATCTAAGGAAGCCCCCTAAGAGTTATGATTCACAACAAAGCTATAACAATTATGACTATCTATGCACCAAATAGCACAGCAGTTATTCATCATAAAGCAGAAACAGTATGAGGTACAACGTGAAACAAAGAAATATACCGGTAACAGGAGACTTTCACTTAGACCATCAAAGATCAAGTAGACAAAAACAAGGAAGAGGCTACTTAATCTGGTCAATAAGCTAGAAGATGTACGTATATTGGTATGTGGGTATTCTGTACCCTGAACATTAAAAACAAAACAATCTCAACAAATGCCCATGGAAAATTTATAGAAACTGACCACATCAAGTCACAAAGAAAACCTCAATAAATTCCAAGGAGTAAAGATAAATAAAACATTCTGTAATTATAGTGCAATAAAACTAGAAATTTATAATAAAATCAGAAAATAAAAAAGTCCTTCTACCTGGAAATTTAAAAACTCTCTGTTAAGCAATTCTTGGTCAAAGAGGAATTAAGTATTATTTAGATTTCCCTTTTAAGCCTTTGGCCTTGCCTTAGATAGGATGGGATATCTCCATAATTGTTTTAAATGTTTCTATTTGAGAAATGTTTACATATTGCATGCAGGTTAGGGCAATGGTTCTCAGAGTATGGAGCTGGGTTTCCTGGTGGTTTGTGAGAAACCCCTGGTGAATCAATGAGCTCTAACAGTTACAAAGTGGCATTATTTTTAACCAAACTGTTCGTTTCTGACAAGAAATAGATACCACATCATAGATGCCTCTTCAGAAACCAGGCTTTCCAGTGATCATGAGCTGTGATCAAATTGGGGGATGAACAAGTAACAGTGTATGCAGGTATTACTTGGTGTCAGAGGAAAAACTTGGCACAACTCCTTGCAGTGTATTTTACTCGGAGTTATGGTAGAAAGTGTTTTCATATTATAATAAATAAATATACTTACTACATAGAACAAAAAAGGTATATAAGCTTCAAATGTAAAACATGGAATTTCAAAGAAACTCCACACTTGCCAAGGACATTCCTAGGATTCTGAGGGGGTATACTTCTCACTCTGTAGTTAGGGGTACTTGAGGAGAATAGCTTGAAAATCACCTAATAGAGTGATTTTTTGTAATGATGCCAGGTGAGAGTCAGTAAAGTAGACCACGAGTAGCTTTTGTGGGTAAACAAGTTAAAAGAAGAAGAAGAAAAATTAAGAACAAAATTTCAGTGGACAACTCTAGGTGACCAAAAGTACCATATGATGCCTTATTTGCTTGGCACTGTCAGAAAACTGAGCGTTCTATATAAATGAGTTTTTCATGAACCTTGAACATGCACTGTATATCTGCTTTAAGCATTTGCTATGTCTCAAAGACAAAAACAAATGGCCTTAAGATAAAGGTGGACTGGGAGTTGATGCTGTAATGGAATCAAATTGAGGATCTTGGTAGAGGAGCTGAATGTATTTTGCATGTGGGAGGGATGTGAACTTTTATAACCAGAGGGCAGACTGTGGCAAATTGTGTTTACTGAAGATGGCCACCACAATATATCCCATCCCACATGTTTTTCTCATAATACGATGAAGCCAATAATTCTTCCCATCAAGAGGAGGGTCTATGCTTCTTCAATCTGGTTAGGTCTGTAAATATGGAAGAAAAATGATATTTGACTTCTGAAACGAAGTCATAAAAGGCAACACAATTTCCAACTGGTACTTTCGGGATGTTCATTTTTGGATGCCAGCTACCATGTGGTTGGGAAATCTAGGTCACATAGAGAGGGCACATATAGCTATTCCACACTACAGCCCCAGTTGAAGTACTAGCTAATAGCCAGCCTCATCCAGACATGCGTGAGGAAGACCCAGCCATCATCTGATTGCAACCACATGAGATGCCCCAAGCAAGAACTATCTCAGTGAGCCCAATCAACCCACAAAACTATGAGATAATAATACAGTGATTGTTCTTAAGTCATTAAATTTTAAGGTGATTTGTTACAAAGCAATAGATAACAAGAACTCAGTATATCCCTCTTTAATAAATTAAACCCTCATGGCCACAAAGGTATACAGGACTACTTGCCTATATATTAAATAGTCTCAGACTACTGAGCTTCTAGAAAAATTTTCTGATAGCTGTTCCTTTTGCTGGTTGCTCTCTTTTTGAGTGGTTTCAACATCTGGCTTCCAGTCTGTTGCTTTATTCTTGCCAAGTGAGGTTCTGAGGCAGGCCTGCCTCACCTTTGTGATGATGCTTACTTCTAGGTTCCTAGCTATATTATTGCAGTAAGCCTTGAAAAGTAGCATAACCATCGCTGCCACCAACATCTATTGAGCACTAGCCTTGTAATGCATGATACCTTACACGCACTGATGTCACTGAACCTTCAAAAGAAGGTCCTGGGGAGGTATTATCATTATTCTTATATTCACATGGAGATACTGAGTGATTTTATCCAAGGTCACACAGTAGGAAGTGGCAGAGCCAGGATTCAAACTTGACTTCAAAGGCCTCACTCTTCTAACTACTACACATATGGCTCCTTTTGACGAAGGGATCAAGGTAGCAATCTCTTCTGGATAGAGTAATTTAAAAATGTTTATTGCTTTTTGGCATTTAGAAAGAATTTCCTGCATAAAAGAAAATGTTCACAAAGGGAAAAGTTAAAAATAAGTTTATATAATTATATTCTTATATGAATGTACAGAGATTATTTTTCAACTGATATACCTGCATTCAAATAGTAATTATTCAGATTAGTTGCACTTGGTGATTCATGGCATTTCAATAATTATGGGAAAGCACAGTGGGTGAAAGGCTTCCTGATAAAAATAAAAATAATTTCTCCTATACCTAAATAGGCAACATAATTAAACATAAAATTCAAAGAAAGAGACACAGAAAGAAAAGGCATAGCTTTTTCAGCATTGATTTTAAAGAGAAAAACATTCTCTAAAGAAAATCCACCCAAAGACTGGCATAAAAAACTTTTTTTTTTTTTTTTTGAGGAAGATTAGCCCTGAGCTAACATCTGCTGCCAATCCTCCTCTTTTGGCTGAAGAAGACTGGCCCTGAGCTAACATCCGTGCCCATCTTCCTCTATTTTATATGTGGGACGCCCACCACAGCATGGCTTGCCAAGCAGTGCCCTGTCCGCACCCGGGATCCGAACAAGTGAACCCTGGGCCGCTGAAGCAGAACATGCCCACTGAAACTCTGCACCACTGGGCTGACTCTGCATAAAAAACTTTGACACTCTTCCCCTGGACCAGGGGTATAGATTGGGATGGTGCAGAGAGTAATAAACAGAAAGTAGTGAAAATAATAAATACTAATGAGTATGGTTTGCAGTCCACACTCATGTAATGGAAACATTAAGTTAAAATTTTATTTTGTCCATTTTGCACAACTTTGGGCAATGTTAAGAAATAGCCAGTCAGCAGCGGAGCTTTACAGACTTAAATTTGATTTTAAAACACTGTAGTCATTTCATAATATAAAGGAACTCAAATGACATAAGACCCACCACTAATTTGAAACTGCTGAGAACAAGGTAGGGCAACAAAGTGCCACCACTTCTTACCTCTCAACAGGGAGATCATTTCACTTCAAATCTGACTATACTCTTGCAACCCCTTCTCTCCCATCAACAGACTCGACTAGCAAGAATATATCATATGAACACTATTCCTTCTGGGGAGAATCAATCACTCTGAAGAATACCCACTAAGTATATACCAATAAAGCAAGGCTTTCAAGATTTTGAAATGCCTCCACAATACCTGATCTGTCTGTCTTTGTCAGACCACAATATATTTCCTTGTTTCTTATTCCTCTGTAATCAAAATGAAAAGCACTATTATGATTTAAAATATATACTGGATTTGAAATCCTAGGAAATTACATTTCAACTGAAGCACTGTTATTCACAGAAGTACTTCTGTAATCAAAGCTTTCTGAGCATAGTAGCATACAGCATGCCTAGTAACTTTTACTATGTAGCCACAGCCTTCCCTAGATACAAACCTATAAATAAACAAGCACCAGTAAATCCCAGGAATACCCAGGGTTGTTTCACCAAGCAAAAAGAGATTCAGTTTAATAGAGATAGGTATTTCAACTCTACACTTATTATACATTCATCTCCATTCATCTACAAAAAAATATAATTCAAAAAAACAAAATAGAATTATTTTGCAGTTTTCTTTTCTTTTCTTTTTTTAGAGACTGGCATCTAAGCTAACAACTGTTGCCGATGTTTTGTGTGTATGTGTGCTTTTTCTCCCCGAGTCCTCCTACTACAGAGTTGTATATTTTAGTTGTGGGTCCTTCCAGCTGTGGCATGTGGGACGCCACCTCAATGTGGCCCGATGAGCGGTGCCATGTCCGCGCCCAGGATCTGAACTGGCGAAACCCTGGGCCGCCGAAGTGCAGCACACGAACTTAACCACTCAGCCATAGGGCTGGCCCCTGAGAGTTTTTCTTTTTAATACCACAATTTCTAAGAGAAGTCCACATGATTCACCTTAGATATCATTCAGTTAACAATGTTTATATATTTGTTTAGGCTCCTGGGAAGTATATAACACCTACAACTTCCCATGTAGCTTTTCCCCCCCTTAACTGGGAGTTGAAGAAGGAGGACAGAAAGCCCTGAAAATAAAAAAATCTGGAATTAGCCTGAAAGTATTTCCCTTCTTTTTCTATAGAAAAAGCCATATTCACTCAATACAGATTCAGGAAATCTTTCTCCACTCCCTCTCTTTTGCTGAACTTTGCAACATGAAAGACATACACTAGAATTAGACCAAAAGGCAACTATCAGAACTGCAACGCTGTAGGGTTAAGAAAAATTCACATAGATCAGAATTCTAATGTAAATGTCTACAGTTTAAGTGGTCTATGACAATTCATGGCACAGAACAAGTTCCCACAAAGTCTCCTGAATCAAGCCACTGTCCATACCAGAAACAAAGCCAGTAAATATATCAGAAGTGCGTAACCAGAAACAACAGCTGGTGGGCCATGCAGCAAAAAGAGGAACTGACATCCTTTTGAGAATCTCTGATCAAGGTAGGTGATTTTCAAATTTCTTTTCTACTGCTCCATATTTTATTGTGAGATTTAGGTGGCTTGGTGAAGTCTGAAATGCCTTTAAAAGAGAATAACTACTTTTGTGCCATGATTAGAAATATGAGTTACAAAGATTAACGTGTATTGATAGTCTTTTTTGGGGTGCAAATTTGATGGAGAATTATGAGGGAACAGAACTTAGGGATTAATGTAAATAGAAAGGGAAAGCTAGAAATCCTGGATATAAAACTTCACCAGTCTTACATTTGAGGGAAAGATGTGAGAGGAAGAGCTAATTCTGTGTGCCAAATATGGTTTAATCTTACTTTATCTGGATGCAGTATGAAAATGGTGCAATTCCCCCATAAAACAAAATCCGAGAACTCAAAATAAGATGATTAGACTATAAAATGATAGAAAGTTAGCATTATAAATTTTTACAAACACCTATACTTATTTCACATGAAGCTAAAGCTAATGTAGTTCTGAACAAATCACAGAAGCTATAGACATTTGAGGAATGCTCTATTATACCTAATATGCAACAGCAATCACTAAAATTCCAGCTATTTGTATTAGATGTTAATTGGTATTCAGACTACCAAAAACAAAACTTGAATTATATAATGTTATTTAGGACTAAAACATCTTACTACTTATTGTGCTAAGACATATTCTTAAGTACCTTAACTGTTTCTAAAATTCCCAGCCATTCAATCCCATTTTGGGAAGTGGTCAAGTCACCCAGTTCTGATGGTGGTACGTTCTAAGGTCCCTAGAGTGTATCTGAGCATATGTGAACTCAGAGATATTCGATGGGAAGAACCTAAGGATAAGGAGTGAGAAATTACAAGTCTGCCCTCCTATTTTCACTCCTCTAATACCCCAAAACTCACCCCTTACAAGCCTCAAGAAGTAGACACAGTAATCATTTTAGATAGGTATAAATGAACCAGTTACAGGACTCTAGGACTCTAAGCACAGTCCTATTTTCTCACTTAGGGAAAGAGATAATAAGAGATTCAAGAAAACAGAAAACTGGCTCTAAGACATCACACCCCATTCTAGACTGTTGTCAGAGGAAGGGATTCAGATATATCTAACCCTTACTCTCTTTAGTCCACACTTAGCAAATGTGAGGTTTACTCCAACAAATCATCTGGTCCACTGCAATTATCTCTTAAAATAGGGGATGTTACAGACTAGGAAGCAAGTACTCTGTCATGAGATGACAACTCATGATGTGCTACTAGATGACAATGCAAAATATAAAATGACTTTTTAAAGGCATCTTCTTCACCTATCCCTTAGCAATATGAGTGGTGTAAATTTTCCAAATAGAATGTACTAGATGAACTTTACTCATCACTAGTTTGTATGTACAACTATTTATACAGCCTACTATCTATGTGTTTTCACTACAATTCCATCATTCCATTGCTACACCGGAAAGCAGGCACTGAATTGTTTAACCAGCTGGAGTCATATACTCAAAGTCAACAACTACTTACTTGGGTAAGTACTTGTTTGGCTGGATACCTATTAAATGAATAGGCCAGAACTCCCTCCACAGACTGGAATACAGAATAGAATCTGTCCTTGTTTCCTGATAACTGTCATCACTTTCCTCAAGTAAACGGTATTAACTTACTACCTATTATGTACAAAGCAACACTGAAGTGCTGTGAAGAAAATGAAGCATAAGACAAGGTCTGTGACAGCTAAAAGGTTACAATCTAATTAGCAATGTATGATATAATCATAAAAATGGGCATACATTGCTTTATAACAATGCTTAAGTGCCAAGTGAGAGGTAAACCCAATGAAATTTTAAAAACCATGAGAAATTTAATTTTCTTTTTTTAGGGGGATGGTGAAGAAGATTGGCCCTGAGCTAACATCTGTTGCAATCTTCCCTATTTTTTTGCTTGAGGAAGATTGTCCCTGAGCTAACAACTGTGCCAATCTTCCTCTATTTTGTATGTCAGTGGCCACCACAGCACGGCTTGATGAGTGGTGTAGGGCTGCGCCTGGGATCCGAATGCATGAACCCTGGGCTGCTGAAGCAGAGTGTGCAAACTTAACCACTACACCACCAGCTGACCCCTGAGAAATTTAATTTTCAATGAGTCAAGATTATTGTGGGCAGGAGTGGCCAGAGAAGGCTTCCTGGAGGTGGGACCTCAGTTGGGTCCAGCAAAGGATATGTTATTTCAAAAGATGCATGGACAGCAGGTATGTCTTTCAAATTATGTGTTTTTTTAGCTTAATATTAAAATCATTTTATATTACATTAAGCTGATAGAAATTTTATCCTTTTAAGCTTGAGATTAAAATATGGTCTTTGAAAAAATCTCTCCCTTCCACATATAAATTTTCACTGCTATTTTGCTATTTGAAGTCTGGGATGTACAGATTTACAGGAGAGGGTAAGAAAGCACAAATTTGGTGATTTGCACAAGAACAAGTGCTGTAAGAAAGACCTAAAACTTCAAACTCACATATTCTACCAGCGATGGGATGTTACCAAGGAGACTGAATTTAGTGAGAAAACTGGGGAAACAATGTTTATGTGCCTCAAAATAATTTAATCCCAACAAATCTGTGAATTAGTAACTATCATTCTAATTCTTCCAATGAGAAAGCTGAGGCTCAGGGAGGTCACAGAGCTAAGAATCAACACAGCTAAGACATGAAATTAGATGTATCTGATTCTAAAAATTTCTCTCAGTCTACTCTATGTGACATTTTTAGGTAGCAAAAACTCAATGCCCATGTGTTCAAATACAACATAAGATAGGATAAGGACATCAAAAAAAACACAAAAACTAGCCAGAACTCCACAAATAGCTGTCCAGAACTAAGTCAACTAAACTGCATGACATATCTGAACACTGATCTCACATCTAATGAAATGATCTCTATGGCAAATCAGTCCCCTATGTATCATCCTACTCTTGAAGCTTTACTGCATGGCTTTAATACCTTATTTAAAACAGTCTTGTTCACTTACCATTCCATAGACTACTTCCATCTCCTCAGATTGGTAAGAAACACTTTGTAGACAAGGATATGCTATTTTTCTTTAGAATGTGTAAAGTACTCAATACATTCTGATAGTATATATTCAATAAACACCTATTAATTAAGAGTTGCTGAGCAACACTCCTGTGATTTCTATAAAAAATCTCCTTTCCAAAAGGATTCTCTTCATCCATTTCTATTATTAGATAACTAACAGTAAATTAAGTGGCTACATATACATGACAATGTTTTTCTTACAAATCAAACCAAGGTGAAAATTGCTGCCCCTGCAGGGTCTTACTACTTGTAGACAAGGGTCAGAGATAAAGTGAGCCCTTATTTCCATGAAATGAACCAACAGGAGAATTTTGCATAAACACCAAAAAGTGAATAAAATTGCAATTCTGGACTATATGGCAACACACAAAAGAAGTTCATTTCAATCTGTCAGATAAATGTCTACTTAACAAGCACGACTTCCTAGAATATATTTGACTATTTTATATTCTGTTTCCCTAATCTGCCACTAACCATGACAATCAGAGAAGGTTTTTAGGCACTGGGGTATATTTCTATTATGTACTTTATTAAAAACTCTAAAATGTATTTTAAAAATGCATGTCTAGTCCCTACATACCATACACAAGTTTATAAACCCAAGTAAGTGGTAGGGGGTGGCAGGAGGTGAGGTGGGGAAAAAATGGAGGCAGAGAGAGAAGAGAAGAAGAAAGCTGTAGCTTCAGTAAATACACAACCACTAACCTTGCTGTAGAGACATCAAGGTTATTAGAAAATTGCTGGGGGTAGCACTGCCAGGTTTGTCTGGTGCAGCCACCACGACCATCTGCTTCACTGACTCTGCGATATATGTGGAAATTGGGGAGATTCTCTTGCTGGATCATGAAACGGTATCTGCATTCTAAACATCTAGAGGCAGGAGGAGCCCTGGGTAAAGGAAAAGAAGAGCAATCCCAGAACTATGTGGAATCCCAACTCCCTGACAACAGCAAGATTCTGCTTGAACAGCTCTATCAAGCAAGTAAAAGACACATATACTAGGAATTGGTTGATTCGCGTTTTAAAATCATTTTCTATGTGCTTTTTGCTCCTCACTCCAACAACAGCATTATCATTTTAGAGCTGAAAATGCATCAGCTTTTAGGAATTTCCCCAAATTTGCTGGATAGGAGGGATTCCCCAGACCGGAGCCCAGTGGAAAGGCAAAGCTGCTCCGCAATGTAGCTCAGCCGGAGCGGGAGAGTGCTCGGTGGCCCTCACACACACACCCACGCATACCCAGGGATAGGCTTTCCCCAGCATCGTGCCCTGCAATGAGGAGGTGGCTCCCTCATCTCCCTGCACAGTGCCACGTTAACATTTACGGGAGCTACTGGGTGCGCAGAGGGCATTCCCTGACAGACAAGGACATCCAGAGATCTAATCCCCACCGACAACTGCTTTGTAGGACTTTCCTCCTTCTTGGATATGCCAGTAGGCAGCAAGCTTACTTAAATCTATTCTTTAACCTCTCCTACAACTAAAGGTAGCCAACTAAAAATTGAACTTACCATCAACAAAATGCTCAGGAAAATTATGCATAGCTACAAGGTGACTTGATTTTAATAAAGAAGACAGACATTAGCTTTAAACACAATTACTATCTGCATAAGAGACATCCTTCTAAGAGATTTACTAAGAAGACAGCAACATTTTTCTAAATGTAATTCAAAGTGAGCAATGTCTCTCGCTGTCTCTGAATTAGGCATACCCTTTACATTGGTTCTCAAGAGAGAGTAAAAGGAAACCTTCTCTTGGAAAATGCCGGCCCCTCACAGATCCAGGTAAACAGGCTCTTCAACCTAGCAGCACAACATGAAGAGTTAAGCAAGGAGCTGCAGCACCTAACAGAACCTCGTCTTCTCCCTGGCTTCCCTTAGATCAAGCAGCAGGGTTAATTATGTGGAACAGCCAAAAAGGTACAGGTATTGGATATTGACTTTCGGGGGCTAGTAAGTTTCAATAATGCCTATGACTCTAGACTTCATAATAAGCTTCTCCTTAATCTGCTTTTCAAAGTAAAGAGTCGAGGAAAAAGCAAAAGAATTTTTTAAAAAAGAAAGGAAGAATACAGAAGGAAAGCAAGCATACTACTTTAAAAAAAACATTTGGACCTAATCATGAGCAAGATCCTCCCTAGATGCCTCTGATTTTAGAGACTTGTCACATTTTCTTTGCCACCTCATTCTATTCTATGTGTTTTTCTTGGCATGTTCTCTGCTTCCTCCCTTCTTTTCAGAAAATAAATAGTATTTGCTCTATAGTAACACTTTGGATACAACAGCTTCCCCCCAAAAAAGCCTCTCTTCATCCTGCAATGTTTTACTTGGCATATTTTTCCCTCAGAAGAAAATGGGCTAGACAGCCCAACACTGTCCCACTAAGCAAGCTCTTCTAGAGAGGGTTCATACAGCATATGAAAAGCCTCTCAGATGCCAAAGACAGACCCAAACGAGTGGCATGTGGCAGTTCCATATCTGAGTCCAAAACACATCCCTTCAAGGAGCCACTATTTTGCTTTGACCATACCTTTTGTCCTAAATGATATTTTTAAATGAATAGCATCACACTTGTTTTGGACATGGGGGTGGGAGTGAAGGAATGGAAAGGAATTAAACAACATAATCTAATCCTTCAAAATATCTGGATGCTTGACAGAGAATGAACCAAGATGGTGTCCCCATGCCAGGCAATAAAATTCAACCTGAAAACAATCTCCAGCCAAGGTGGAGCATGTGCAATGCAGTGGTTTCATTTAAAGTAGTCAATGAGGTACTTAGGGTGGATATTGATTATGCTTAAAGTGCATTGTACAAAAACTTCAAACCAATTAAGTTACTGTTTCCTTTTTTATGTCTGGGAACTCCCTTCACACTTTCCTGTAGAACTGTATGCTGCAAATAGTGTAGGTTTGCCTTAGAAGAAGGGGGTCCAGTGAGAGACACCACCAGTCACAAATATTTCTAAATTCCCTGGATTGTTTATTATTTATCTCGTTTCCTTTAAAGATCAAGAGTTAGTACCTTGTATGCTACTGAAGGATGTTGGCTCATGGTTAGATTACTACACAAGAGTCACAATAACCTCTGTTGTTCCTGGCCTTGCTAACTACAAGCCAAGAGGCAAATAATGCCTGAGACCTATATGCAAGGAACTTACAAACTAGTAAGGAAAACTAGATATATATCCTTATAAAGTTAAATAGAAAACAGAAGTTAAAATGGGTTCCTCAGAAGAGGTAGAAACTCAGCTAAAAGTAGGTAGGATTTAAATAAATGGAAAAGAACAAGAGAGCATTTGAAAGACCATGGGTGAAGGAATACCTATACTATGAAGGTAAGAATGTACCAGACACACTACAAGTGGAAACAGACCAGTTTAAGCACAGCTACACTTTTAAAAGCACTTCACAAAGGAGATTCTAGGCAGATTGAGAAGGGATGTGACATTCTTTTATACTGTCAATTCTTGGGTTCCCCCCACCCAAATGTGTGGTTAGGGTACATTGTGTGGAATCAGCAATGGTGAAGCAGGGTTCTGGGATGGGTGGGGAAAATCACGATCTAAGGACTGTAGAGAGGAATCTGCAGTCCTGGCAGCACTCACTGGTTTCCCTCATGGAAGTGACCCCAAATATCTAATAGTGAGAAGGAGTTTCCCCTTTTTCCAGCCTATGCATGACCACAAATCACAGTGTCTTCATTCTGCTAGAATTGACTATTTGGATCATCTATAGGGATTCTGTCACTTAAATGGGTTCCAGGATCATTATCCCTTTGGCCAAGCCACAAAAACATTAAATACAACACAGCAAACAAGGAAAGGGGGGAGAAAAAAGGAACTGTCATGAAAGTAGATACCTATTTTTCTGAAGTACGTTTGAAAACAAAGCAACTCGTCATTCTCATTCTTCACCTAGGAATTAGTTCAGGTTAAACTCCCACACTTAAGTCTCAACTGATTCCTAGGAAAACAAAACATCTGCTATGTACAACTATACAACCATCTGTCTCTGAAAATAGACATAAACACCCAAACCCCCAAAGCCTTGTTTTAACCAAAGATGGAATGAATGGCAGATGTTTGCCTTTGGGAATCCTCACTACCAACTATAACCTGGTTAGCCTGAAGTTGAATTTAGTCCCCCAATGATTCGTTTAAAATTATTAAATCTTAAGAAACTGGGGAGGCTGTACCAGAAAGCAAAGTGTCAGAGGCCAAGTAAGCCATGGGGAAAAATTCTAAAAGCTTGCAGCCCAGGCTAAGGATACGATCAGTTTAGATGTATCTAAACAAAGATGTCCCTACTGGCTCCAAGTATCCTCAGCCTCAACAATTTCTTATCCCCAAACTCCTTGCCTGACAAATTTATCAAATTTTTCCTGATTACCAATAAAAAGATACCAATTCTACACCAAAAATCTCCCTATCTAACATTCCCTCCATAGTACCATCCCCCTTCACTCCATTCCAATGTTCCTATTCTTAAAATTATATTAAGATGGCAAAAATACCCAGAAATAAATGAATAAACTATTTATTGAATTACTGTCTCTATATGTCAGTCAGACCAATTAAATGGACATTATAACATCATAAAACTAAAAAATCACTGCTTCATTATATTTGTGTTACATTACATTTGTAGAATGTTTTCAATTCTTTAAGAGCCCTTTCCTGCCTAAAACTTCATTTGATTCTCACAATAGGCCTTGTGAGAGTGAAGAAGGTATTAACAGGAGAAAACCAAAGATGCAGTTAACATGGTACAACTCAGATATGACTATTTCAGGTCTTTTTCTTTTTGCTAGACCTTTCCAGATGATGGGAGGCCTGGAAGGGAAGGCAGGAGTGAAGCTTTTTGTGGCTTTCCATCTAAATAAAGAAGGCATCAATAAGAGATTATAGTAAATTTGTTCTAACAAATAATGACAAAAGTTATCTCTCCTCCTTTATTCCCACTTCTCTTCATCCAAAACACACATATACACACACAGACATGCACACACTATCTTAGACCATTAAAAGAACTGGTAGATTTTATTTTCCATTTCCTTCTTCCAGTTACTTTTTAAAAATACTTCTGAGACACGATTTACATACCATAAAATTCACCCTTTTAGACATGAACAGACATTTCTCCAAAGAAGATATACGGATGGCCAATAGATACATGAAAATATGCTCATCATCACTAATCATGAGGGAAATGCAAATCAAAAGTACACTAAGATATCACCTTCCACCTGTTAGAATGGCAAAAATATCCAGAACCAAGAGTGACAAATGTTGGAGAGGTTGTGGAGAAAAAGGAAACCTCATACACTGTTGGTGGGAATGCACACTGGTGCAGCCACTATGGAAAACAGTATGGAGATTTCTTAAAAAGTTAAAAATAGAAATACCTTATGACCCAGCCATCCCACTACTGGGTATCTATCCTAAGAAACTGAAATCAGCAATTCCAAAAGTCCCATGCACCCCTATGTTCATCACAGCATTATTCACAAAAGCCAAGATGTGGAACCAACCTAAGTGCCCAGCAACTGATGATTGGATAAAGAAGATACGGTATATATACACAATGGAATACTACTCAGCCATAAAAAAGAACAAAGTCGTCCCATTCACAACAACATGGATGGACCTTGAGGGTACTATGTTAAGTGAAATAAGCCAGACAGAGAAAGACGAACTCTATATGACCCCAATCATAGGTGGAAGTTAACATATAGACAAAGAGAACTGATGAGTGGTTAACAGGGGAAGGGGCGGGTGGGGGGAGGGCACAAAGGGTGAAGTGGTGCACCTACAACATGAATGACAATAATGTACAACTGAAATTTCACAAGGTTGTTAACTATCATAATCTTAAAAAAAAAGTGATATGGATTGATTGAGAATAAAATAATGATTTCATATTAAAAAATTCACCCTTTTAAAGTGGACAATTCAATGGAATTTAGTATATTCACAGACTTATGCAACCGTCATCACTATCTAATTCTAGAATATTTTCATCACTCCAAAAAGAAACCTCATGCCCATTTTTCTTAATGTGGGCATTTATTGTTATCAACTTCCCTCTTAGAACTGCTTTGCAGCATTCCCTAGGTTTTGGTATGTTGTATAGCCACTTTCATTTGTTTCAAGGTACTTTTTTAGTCTAAATTCTAGTAAATCATAATGGGATTCCTCTCATTTGGCAAATACAAAATATCTAAACTATGTAGTCAATCTGTACCTCAGGAAAAATCTGACCTAAAAATTGACAAAAATAAAAGTGAAACAATATTTTATCTTGGTTTCTGTTTTTACAATCTTAAGCCAAAATTTAGTGTATATAGGCTTTGTGCATCATTAAGACAAAAATTTAATGTGTGCTGATGAATGTTAACTGGATTTACCGTGGTGATCATTTCACAATATGTATAAATATTGAATCATATTGTACACCTGAGTAGTCTGTCCCCATTACCTTTCACCCAGCCTCTGGCAACTACTAATCTACTTTCTGTCTCTATGGATTGCCTATTTTGGACATTTCACACAAATGGAATCAGACAATATGTGGTCTTCTGTGACTGGTTTCTTTCATTTAGCATGATATTTACAAGGTTCATCCATGTTATAGCATGTATCAGTACTTCATTCCTTTTTGTTACAAAATTATATTCCATTGTATGGATATACCACATTCTATTTATCCACTTATCAGTTGATAGACATTTGGGTTATTTCCATTTTTGGCTATTATGAATAGTGTTGCTATGAACATTGTAGAAGTTTTTGTGTAGACATATGCTTTCATTGCTCTTGGGGATATATCTAGAAGAGGAATTGCTGGATCACATGGGAAATGTAGGAACCGCCAAACTATTTTCCAAAGTGGCTGCACCATTTTACATTCTCACCAGGCAATATATGAGGGATTCAATTTCTCCACATTCTCAACAACACTTGTTATTTTCTGTCTTTTATTATTATTATAGCCAATGTATTGGGTATGAGGTCCTATCTCATGGTAGTTTTAATTTGCATTTCCTTAATAACTAGTGAAGTGGAGCATTTTTTCATGAGTTTATTGGACATTTGTACATCTCCTTTGTAGAAATGTCTGTTCAAATCCTCTGCCCATTTTTTAAATGGGGCTGTTTGTTTTGTGATTATTGAGTCATAAGAGTTTATTTTTAATACATTCTGCCAAGTCCTTTATCAAAAATATGATTTGCTACATTTTCTTCCATTCTGTGGGTTGCTTTTTTAACTTTCTTGATGGTATCATTTCCTAGCACAGAAGTTTTAAATTTTGATTAAGACCAATTATCTACATTTTCTTTCGTCATTTGTGCTTCTGGTGTCATATCTAAAAGATAACTTGCCTAATCCAAGACCATGAAGATATATATCTATGTTTTCTTCCAGTTTTATCGTTTGAGTTCTTAAATTTAGGTCTTTGATTCATTTTAGGTTAATTTTTCCCTACGGTGTGAGGCAGAATCCAACTTCATTCTTTTGTGGTGTATCATTTCCTAGCACAGAAGTTTTAAATTTTGATTAAGACCAATTATCTACATTTTCTTTCGTCATCTGTGCTTCTGGTGTCATATCTAAAAGATAACTTGCCTAATCCAAGACCATGAAGATATATATCTATGTTTTCTTCCAGTTTTATCGTTTGAGTTCTTAAATTTAGGTCTTTGATTCATTTTAGGTTAATTTTTCCCTACGGTGTGAGGCAGAATCCAACTTCATTCTTTTGTGGTGTATATCCAGTTATCCTAGCATCATTTGTTGAGCAGACTATTCTTTAACCCACTGAATTGTCTTGGCATCCTTATCAAAATCAATCAACAGTAAATGTAAAGATTTATTTCCAGGTTTTCAATGCTATTCCATTGTCTATCCTTATGCCAGTTCCACAGTTTCAATTACTATTGCTTTGTAGTAAGTTTTGAAATAGGGAAGTGTGAGTCCTCCAACTTTGTTACTTTTTCCAAAATTCTTTCAGTTATTCTGTATTACTTGAATTGCCATATGAATTTTAGGGTCAGCTTGTCAATTTATATAGAAAAAAAAACGAGCCGAGATTTTAATAGAGATTGTGATGAAGCTGTAGGTCAATTTGAGAGTAGTGCAATCTTAATATTAAGTCTTCTGATCCTTGAACATGGGATATTTTTCCATTTGTTTAGGTTTTCTTCACTTTCTTTCAGTAATGTTTTGTAATTTTCAACGTACAAATCTTGCTCCTCTTTTAATAATTCCATGGTTATTTTCATCACAAAGATACAGCTGAATTGATGTTCATTTATAACTATGTATGTTAATGATCCTAATTGTATTTGTTATGGGTGTTCTCATACAAATTCATTCCTTCTCTTTAATTTTTATTTTTCATTCATTATACATCCATATAATTTGAAGCTGTAAGTAATCTGTAAACTTGTTAGAGAAAAACAGCTATCCAGGACAACTACCCAACTCCTCCAACCCCCAACACACTCATCTCACCTCTTCCCAATCCTCTGAGAAACTGCTTTGAACTGATCCTTTTGGTATTTTCTCTCATATCCCTTAATAACACATGACAGCATCACTTCTTAAGTTTTTGGGCTTCACACATCATCTACTGACTTCCCACCATGGAAAATAAAGTTTAGCTCTCTTTCACATTCTTCCTCTTGAAGAAATCTCTTGGAGCATCCTGAACCATTCCAGTCTGGACTGGTTGCTCTCTAGGCCTCTCTACAGACTGACTGTTCCCTCACTGTCAGCTCAAGATGTACATTTGCCATCATTCTGAAGACTTCCTTCACCTCTAAGATCCCACTTACTGGATATAATCTACTTCTACAGGTACTTTCTCATTTTGGTACAGCACATGTTCCAGTAGCTTCTTGAGAAAGCGTGCCTGGAAGGAAAAACTGGAGACCTTACATGTCTGAAAATGTCTTTAGTCTCCCTCACCCTTACTTGGAGGTTTGACTAAGTATAGAATCCTAGACTAAAAATTGTTTTCCTTCAAAGCTTAGAGGCCATTTCTTTATTATTTAGCAGTTTCCACTGTTGAGAAGCTTGAGCTCTGATTTCTGATTCTTTGTATGAAACTTGTTTTTCTCTTGATTGTGTATGATTTCTTTTCATCATTATGATATTTCACAAAAAACTTCCTTGATCTGGGTCTCACTATGCTTGCCAATTGCTGGATTATTTCAACTCGGAAACTTGTCTTTTAGTTATGGGAAGTTTTCTTTAATTGTTTCATTGATGATTTCTTCTCCATTTTTTCCGTTATATCTTTCTGGAACTCCTATTATTTGAACCTCTTTTAGTTCCTGAAGCTCTTGGACTGGTCCTCTAATTTTCTTGTTCTTCTCCCCTAAGTTTTATCTCTTTCTTTCAGTTGCACTTTCTTGCTCACTTCAAAATTTCTATGAAACAGTCTATATTTTTTTAAATTTTATTGAGGTCACATGGTTTATAACATTGTGTAATTTCAGGTATACATTTATTTATTTTTAAATTTTTATTTTTTTTGGATGTACATCATATTTTGAATTCCGTATACATTACATCATGTTCACCACCCAAACATTAATTATAGTCCATCCCCTCACATGTGAGCCTAATCACCCCTTTTGCCCTCCTGCCTCCCTTCTCTCCCTTCTTCCCCAAAGGTAACCACCAGTCCACTCTCCAATGCTATGTGTGTGTGTGTGTGTGTGTGTGTGTGTGTGTGTGTGTTTTGTCGTTTTTATCTTCTACTTATGAGTGTCTGACTGGGCAAGGGAAACAAAAGAAAAAATGAACAAATGGGACTACATCAAACGAAGAAGCTTCTGCACAGCAAAGGAAACCATCAACAAAACGAAAAGACAACCTAACAATTAGGTATACATTATTATCTATCAGTTTCTGCACATACAGCATCATGCTCACCACCAATAGTGTAATTTTTATTTGTCACCATCTATATGTGCCCCTTTACCCCTTTTGCCTACCCCCGAACACCCTTCTCCTCTGGTAACCACTTCTCTTTTCTCCTTGTCCCTGTGTTTATCTTTCCATGAGTGAGATCATGCGGTGCTTGTCTTTCTCTGTCTGGCTTATTTTGCTTAAGATACCCTCCAGGTCGATCCATATTATTGCAAATGGGATGATTTTGTCTTTTTTATGGCTGAGTAGTATACCATTGTAAATACATACCACCTCATCAAGGTGGTACTTCATTGTAGTTTTGACTTGCATTTCCCTAATAATTAGTGATGTTGAAAATGTTTTCATGTGCCTGTAGGCCATCTGTATATCTTCTTTGGAAAAACGTCTGTTCAGATCCTATGCACATTTTTTCATTGGGTTGCTCTTTTGTTGTCAAGTTGTATGAGTTCTTTATATATTTTGGATATTAACCCCTTGTCAGATATATGATTTGCAAATATTTTCTCCCAGGTGGTGAATTGTCTTTTCACTTGGTTCACGGTTTCCTTTGTCTTGCAGAAGCTTTTTAGCCTGAAGCAGTCCCACTTCTTAAGTTTTTCTTTTGTTTGCCTTGCCATAGCAGACACAGTATTTGAAAAGATGCTGCTAAGAGTGATGTCAAAGAGTGTACTGCCTATATTTTCTTTTAGAGTTTTATGGTTTCAGGTCTTACATTCAAGTCTTTAATCCATTTTGAGTTAATTTTGGTATATGGTACGAGATAACGGTCTACTTTCATTCTTTCACATATGGCTGTCCAGTTTTCCCAACACTGTGTATTGAAGAGACATTCCTTTCTCCATTTTATGTTCTTGGCTCCTTTGTTGAAGATTAGCTGTCCATAGATGTGTGGATTTATTTCTGGGCTTCCAATTCCGTTCAATTGATATGTATGTCTGTTTTTGTACCAGTACCATGCTGTTTTGATTACTGTAGCTTTGTAGTATGTTTTGGAGCCAGGGATTGTGATGCCTCCAGCTTTGTTTTTTTCTTCTCAGGACTGCTTTGGCTGTTTGAGGTCTTTTGCTGTTCCATAGAAGTTTTAGGATTCTTTGTTCTATTTCCATGAAGAATATCATTGGGATTCTGACTGGGATTGCATTGAATCTGTAGATTGCTTTAGGTAATATGGACATTTCAACTATGTTTATTCTTCCAATCTGTAAGTATAGAATATCTTTCCATTTCTTTATATCTTCCTCAATTTCTTTCAATAATGTCTTACAGTTTTCAGTGTACATGTCTTTCACCTCATTGGTTAAATTTACTCCTACTTATTTTATTCTTTTTGTTGTGATTATAAATGGGATTGCATTCTTGAGCTCTCTTTCTGCTAGTTCGTTATTAGTGTATAGAAATGCAACTGATTTTTTAAAGTTGATTTTGTACCCTGCAACTTTGCAGTAGTTGTTGATTATTTCTAATAGTTTTATGATGGATTCTTTAGGGTTTTCTATATATGGAATCATGTCATCTGCAAGCACTGAGAGTTTCATTTCTTTGTTTCCAATTTGCATTCCTTTTATTTCTTTTTCTTGCCTACTTGCTCTGGCAAAAACCTCCAGTATTATGTTGAATAAGAGTGGCAAGAGCAGGCACCCTTTTCTTGTTCTCAGAGGGATGGCTTTCAGTTTTTCCCCACTGAGTATGATGTTGGCTGTTGATTTCTTATATATGGCCTTTATTATGTTTATGTAGTTTCCTTCTATATGCATTTTACTGAGAGTTTTTATTATAACTGGATTTTGGATCTTGTCAAATGCTTTCTTTGCATCTATTGAGATGGTCAAGTGATTTTTATTTCTCATTCTGTTATTGTGGTGTATCACATTGATTGATTTGTGGATGTTGAACAATCCCTGCATCCCTGGTATAAATCCCACTTGATCATATTGTATGATCCTTTTAATATATTGCTGTATTCAGTTTGCCAGCATTTTGTGGAGGATTTCTCCATCTATAATCATCAGTGACATTGGCCTCTAATTTCCTTCTTCCTTTTGTCCTTGTCTGGTTTTGGTATCAGGGTAATGTTGGCCTCATAGAACAAGTTAGGAAGCAGTCCGTCTTCTTCAATTCTTGGGAATAGTTTGAGAAGGACAGGTATTAAATCTCCTTTGAATGTTTGGCAGATTTTCCAGAGAAGCCATAAGGTCCTGGGCTTTTGTTTTTTGGGGAGGTTTTTGATTACTGTAACAATCTCTTTACTTGTGATTAGTCTATCTAGATTCTCTATTTCTTCTTGATTCAGTTTTGGAAGGTTGTATGAGTCTAAGAATTTATCTATTTCTTCTAGGTTATCCAATTTGTGGGCATACAGTTTTTCCACAGTAGTCTCTTATCATTCTTTATTCCTGTGGTATATGTTGTAATTTCTCCTCTTTGATTTCTAATTTTATTTATTTGACTCCTCTCTTTTTTTTGTGGTGACTCTGGCTAAGGGTTCATTAATTTTGTCTGTCATCTCAAAGACTGGCTCTTAGTTTCACTGATCCTTTCTTCTGTTTTTTAAGTCTCTGCTTCATTTATTTCCACTCATTTTTATTATTTCCTTCCTTCTGCTGACTTTGGGCTTCATTTGTTCTTCTTTTTCTAATTCTGTTAGGTGTAGTTTAAGATTATTTATTTGCTACTTTTCTTGTTTCTTGAGGTGGGCCTATATTGTTATGAATTTCCCTCTTGTAACTGCTTTTGCTGCATCCCACAAGAATTCATATGTTGTGTTTTCATTTTCATTTGTCTCCAGGTATTTTTTAATTTCTCCTTTGATTTCTTCATTGATCCAATGGTTGTTCAGTAGCATGTTTTTTCGGTTTCCACATATTTGTGCCTTTCCCAGCTTTTTTCTTGTAGTTGATTTCTAGTTCCATAGCATTGAGGTCAGAAAAGATGCTTGATATGATTTCTATCTTTTTAAATTTGAGGCTTGCCTTGTTTCCCAATATATGGTCTACCTTTAAGAATATTCCATGTGCACCTGAGAAGAACGTATATTCTGCTGTTTTTGGATGGAGTGTTCCACATATATCTATTAAGTCCATCTGATTAAGTGTATCTTTCAAATCCACTATTGCCTTGTTCACTTTCTGTCTGGATGATCTACCCATTGATGTAACTGGGGTGTTGAGGTCCCCTACTATAATTGTCTTGCTCTGAATTTCTCCCATTAGGTCTGTTTATAGTTGTTTTATGTACTTTGGTGCTCCTATGTTAAGTGCATATATATTCATAAGTGTTATGTCCTCTTGGTGGAAAGTTCCTTTTATTATTATATACTGCCTCTCTTTGTCTCCCATTGTCTTTTTTTTTTTTTTTTTTTTTTTGAGGAAGATTAGCCCTGAGCTAACATCTGCTGCCAATCTTCCTCTTTTTGCTGAGGAAGACCTGGCCCTGAGCTAACATCTGTGCCCACCTTCCTCTACTTTATATGTAGGATGCTTACCACAGCATGGCTTGACAAGCAGTGCGTAGGTGCGCACATAGGTGCGCACCTGGGATATGAACTGGTGAACCCCGGGCCACCAAAGGGGAACATGCGCACTTAACCACTGCGCCACCGGGCCAGCCCCTGTCTTTTTTATCTTGAAATCTGCTTTGTCTGATATAAGTATAGCAACATCTGCTTTCTTTTGTTTGCCATAAGCTTGGAGTATTGTCTTCCAACCCTCCACTCTAAGCCTGTTTGTGTTTAGAACTGAGATATGTTTCCTGGAGGCAGCACATTGCTGGGTCTTGTTTTTTAATCCATCCAGTTACATTGCATGATGGGAGAATTCAATCCATTTACTTTTAGAGTGGTTATTGATATATCAGGGCTTAACACTGCCATTTAATCTCTTGTTTTCCAGTTGTTGTATGTCTCCATTTTTTCTTTCTTTGTATTTCTGACTGCCATTTCATTTTGGAGGTTTTCTTTGCAGGTTTTCTCAGTTTTCTCCTTTTTTATGAATTGTGGCTCTGCTCTGATTTTTTGTTTAGTTGTTACCTTGAGTTTTGTATAACAGATCTCGTAGATGAGATAGTCCATTCTCTGATAGCCTTTTATCTCCATTAGACTAAGCAGGTTCCATCCCTTTCCTCTTACCCATCTGAACTATTATTATTACAAATTATTCTGTTCTGTGTTGTGACTTTGCGACTAAGTTGAAGTGTTTATAGTTACTTTTGATGCTTTCCTTCCCTTTATCTTTTAAATAATAATTAAGTACTTGCTTCCCTATTCTGAAAGCTCTCTGAAAGACAGCTGCAGTTTTCTGTTTTTGTCTGTCTATCTCCTTGCTCAAAAGCTTTGTAGACCTTTGCCTTTTTGTGTCAGGTATGAGGGCATCCTTGATCATTTCTTGTAGGGGAGGTCTAGTGGCGATGAACTTCCTCAATTCTTGTTTATCTGGGAAAATTTTTATTTCTCCATTGTATCTGAAGGATAGTTTCGCTGGATAGAGTATTCTTGGCTGAAAGCCTGATAGGGGTTCCTTTGTAGGTTATTTTCCTCTACCTTGCTGCCGTTAATACTTTTTCTTTGTCATTCACTTTTGCCAGTTTTACTATTATACGCCTTGTAGAAGGTCTTTTAGCATTGATGTAATCAGGAGTTATATTGGCTTCATGTATTTGTAAGTCTGGTTCCTTTCCCAGGTTTGTGAAATTCTCAGCTATTATTTCTTTGAACAAGCTCTCTGTTCCTTTCCGCCTCCCTTCTCCATCTAGAATACCTATAATCTTTATATTGCTTTTCCTAATTGAGTCAGATACTTCTGGAATAATTCCTTCATTTTTTAAAAATCTTAGTTCTCTCTCCTCCTCTACTTTTAAGCAAGTCTCTACTGCTATCCTCTAAATCACTAATTCTTTCCTCCAGAACATCAGCTCTATTTTTTAAGGATTCTAGATTATTTTTTATTAATTGTGTTCCTCATATCCAGAATTACTGCTTGTTTTTTTTTTTTTAATATACTTCCAATCTCCTTGGTGAAGTATTACTTCTTCTCATTAATTTTATTCCTAAGCTCACTGAACTGTCTTTCTGAGTTTTCTTGTAACTCACTGAATTTCTTCATGACAGCTATTATGAATTCTCTGGCATTTAGATTGTAGAGTTCTGTGACTTCAGAGTTGGTTTCTAGAGAATTGTCACTCTCCTTCTGCTCTGAATTGTTGCTGTAGTTTCTCATGGTGTTTGATGACCTAATCTTTTGCCAGGGCATTTGTGGTAGTGTCAGGTTGCAGACTCCATCTGTTACCATTGGGGGGACCAGGAGCTGTGTTTCTAATCCCACCCTGTTTGCTGGAAGTTGTAGGGTATTATGGGTGCTTTCACCGGCTGGAAGAGTGTTCACCTGGGCATGTAAATCTGCTGCTGCCTTTTCTTATGGTCACACCAGTAACTATGCTTAGTGTGCAGAGCTTCCTCATGAGGTCTGAGCCTGGGCCACTCCTTGTGACCACAGTGGCACTGTGGGCTCTCCCCCAGGTGGGAAAGCAATCATGCGGGGGCTCAGGACACCCACTGTCTGCTCCTACAGTCATGCCGAGGCGTTCTCCCACCTTCGGGGCCACAGTAGTAGTATGGGTGTTTGCACCAGCCAGGAAATTGTTTGCCTGGGCAGGCAGATCCGCCACCACCTCTTCCTATGGTCACACCAGCCACTGTGCTGGTGGAGGGGGGGCTCTCCATGGGATCTGAGCCTAGACGACTCCCCGGGACTGTGGCAGCACTGTGGACACTCCTATCAGATGGGAAAGCAATCACACAGGGTTCAAGGTTGCTATCACCTGTTCCGACAATTGCACCAAGTGTGCTCCCACCCTTGGGGCCACAGCAGTACTACGGGTGGTCGCATCAACCAAGAGAGCAGTCACATGCATGCGCAGGGCTGCTGGAGAGTGCTCACCTCTCTCCACCAACTCTAAGGGGTACTCCATCCACCTTCAGATGTATAGCTGCATGGGTCTCTCAGTGTCCTGTTGTGCTGTGTGGGTATCCTCTGTTGATCAATGAATGTCCATTTAGTTGGAGTTTGAAGGGAGAGAGATAAAGGGAACAGCTCACTCCGCCATGTTGCTGACGTCCTGTTATCATATTTTTCATTTCCAAGATCTCTTTTTGGTTTTCTGAACATTTCTTTTTTAGAGCACCTTATACTAATTTTATAGATGCATTATTTTCTCTTTTTCTTTCTGAGGATTATTAGTAATATATTTTTAAAATTTTCCTTCTTCCTGCATAAATTCTATTCCCTTTACGTTGCTGTTTCCTATTTGTTTTGGTTCTACTGTTCATATTAAAATTGTTCCCCAAATGTCTAGTGATCCTTGACCGATTGCTCATATTTAGGAGTGGGGAGCGGCGGCTAAAAAGCTGATTGGAGGCATTATGCAAATGGTGGTCTTCACTGCGAGTCTATTTCTCTGGGAAACCCAATGATGAGTATCTTTAGATCTCCTTTTTCAGATTATGTCAGGTTCTCCAGAGAATAATACCAATCTCCTACTTAGAGGTAAAAGCTTGTCTGTCAATATTCTGAGAGCCAAGTGAGGGAAGAAGGCTAGAAATATTAGTATTTAATATATCAATTTCCATTTAATCCTCCTCTTTCAGTAGAGTACCACTGCCCTCACAAAGTCTAGGGTTTCTCATTCCAGAAAATTTGTTTCATTCTGATTAGGGATTAAATTTTCAGTTTCTTCAAGGATGGGGAAAGGAAATCTGGGAGAGTAAGTACCATATAAAGAATTTTCAACAAATCCTTAAACTAATTTATCCTGTTGTTAACTCATTCTCATTTCACAGGTATTGGAGGGTGTTTCAGGGTAAGCCATAGGTAACTTCTCAGTTTAGGCCATTACTGACAAGAATCAGTTTTATTTAAAAATTACTCATTCTTATTCTCTTCAGGTTCCTAAATCTAAAATTTCCAGTCCCTTCCATTTCCCTCCCCTTTTCCTTTGTCTTTTTGTTCCCCTTGTGCATTTACACATAAAAAAAAAAAATCCGTTTGTCATTTTAGTGTAGTTTTGAGGAGTGAAGGTAAATCTGTGTATTCAACCAATTATCTTTAATGTCGAAGCACCCACATTTATTTAAATTATATTTGAAATCCAATACTAAGATCCAGAGGCAGATAAAGTTACAGGATTCCAAAATGCAATCTGGTGATAACAGAAGCAATAAAGTTAAGGTACATTACCTAGTATACTTTTCTCCAGCCTTTAAAATTTGCCACAAAGCCAAGAAGGAAAAAACTACAGAATTCTAAGAGTTATTAGGTGTTGATGGTTAATGGTAGCTGAAACCTGAACTTCAAGGTTTTGTGATGTTTGTGTTTTTGTTGTTGTTCTAAAGAACGATAAGAGTAATGAAGGCGAGGAGACATACAGATAGACTTGAGGAGAAGTAAATCACTTCTATTCAGAAATTACTTTTCTAAATATTTTCCATTGGGTAACATTTCCTTATTGTCTTTACATTTCATAAAGAAAATCTATGTTGTCACATCCCTCAGGCTCCTTTTGGGAAGCAGAGCTGGTTAACTGTCCAGATGTGGCCACTGGCTTTCACTTTATTCCCAGCCTAAATGGTTCTGCTGGTGCAATCCCTGCTGGTGAATAGAGTCCCATAACCTGGGCTGCCACATTACATACATAGGAATTTCATTCCCTGGAGTCATGCAATGCAGAGCTTGAAGGAGGGTATGAGTTGGCCCTTCCCAGAAATAAGCAGCTAAACATTTATCATTTTAGAGTTTAAAGTACGTCATCATGGCAAAGTTTTGAAGGATTTGCATCATGTTGTCACTTTCTATTCTGTTTATCTTCTCTTTGCTGATAGGTTTAAAAATGCTAAGACCAAATAAAGCTACTTTTGGAGATACTTTTGGACTTAACCTTATTCCAAAACGTCACTGATGAACTATTCATTTGGGGAGAAATTTTGATTCCCAAACATGACAAAATCAACAGTGAAACAAATACCAGGTGTTTTATTACAGTTGGTACAGAAATTCACAATTTGATGGTAAATATATACATGGGAACTATTTAGTCTTGGAGCTTTGGGACCCTAGAATAGCCAAGAATTATCCACAAGGGAGACATAACAGCCCAGATGACACTGGCTCCAGCTTCTACCCTGAGTTGGGAAGTTTCGACTCTCAGGATCCTTCTGTCATAGAAACTCACATGAAACAAATGCACTCAGCTTCAACTGGTGTACTAACCTTATCTTGATACCCACCTGATTCAAATGACGAGAATGGCAAACCTACTAATGAGTTGGTACCAACTATTCTGAATAAAGCTCATAAAAATATAATTTCAAGCAGAATAGAAAGAGGATTGAAATGCTCTTTTACAGATAATACAGAAACTAGTGAAGATTTACATGTTTAAATGTCTTACACATCAAAGATCTACTAAAAACTATACTAAAAACTGAACATGCTGTTAATCATGTGAATTTAAGTATTTATAAAATAGTTAAAAAATAAACTGCTCCTCAAAAAAAGGAAAAGAAAAATAAATCTATTTTAACTAGTGAATAAATGAAAGCTTAATAATACGACCTTTGAAAGTTTCTTAATACTTGTATTACACTGATCCCTCATCATGCTTGGATAATTCCATGGTGGAACAGTATTCTTTCCAAGAAAATAAACTTAGGTGTGCATGAAACAAGGAAAATCTGAGGTAATTTTCCCTCAGGACTTGGGCTTCTATCACCAAAGTAAATCAAATGTCTAGTGATCTGTAAGTTATAACAGACAACTAAGTAGAGTGGATGGAAGATTGGATGACTCCCTTACAACACGTGTGCAACTTTGATTCTTATTTCTCTCGAGGCATCTTGTCTAACACCTCTCGCAAGTGAGTGTCAGGTAGCAAATCCTGGTCCAGATAATGACTACACAAAACTTACATGCCATGAAGACCTGGGAATACAAGTAGCCCAACAGATTTTTTTGTATAAACTAGTTTATAAGCATTATTGAAATCATAGTACTTCTCAAGTAAAATAATTCTTGTTTCACTAGAACACCATGTTGCGAGTCAACAGAAGATTCTTTCCCCCCTCCCCATCACTCATCAAATTAGGAAATCATATAGAAGAATATTTTCCCCACAAACTTGCTCTGTCCCTTGACTTCCTTCTCTCAGAAAATGGTACTATCATTTAGTAGTCGAAATTATAAACTTGGCCATCGTTCTTAACTCCTTCCTCCCACCTTCCTTCCTTCATTCAGTCACCAAAGACTGTGGGTTCTAGGTCTTAAATAGCTGCTACATCCATCTGTTTCTCTATCTCCAAGTCTGGACTGCACCAATCCTTTTCTCTCTGCCTATCTATCCTCCACAACATAACCAAAATTATCTTTCTAACATGCTCATCTTTTCATGTCACCTCCTTGCTTAAAACCCATTTCATTAGCTTTAAAAATTTTTTAAATTCCAAATGTTTAAGGAGAGGAACAAAACCAGTAACAGATTTCCAAGAGTCAGGTGTCATGAGTATATACTTAGAAAAAGTGTCAAAAGAAAATATATGGATTAGTAAAATGCCAGGAGGAAAGAGAAGAGCAGCCATGGGGGTTGGGCTGTGATTAAAGTCTATGCTAAAATTCAAGGTGGCATACAAACTATTTTTAAAAATGAGTAAGTTGCCTTTGTGGCACACTAAATTTGTAATATTACTTCACACAATCGTTTATATTAGATTTTTCGATACAACAAATATTTAATAGAGCTCCTACTATAGGGAACGTTCTGGATTACCCACTTATTTCCAACAATCCTCCATTCCAAAGACTTGCTATGATTCTGCTTTCTCAATAGCCTACCCTCAAGACAATACCTTCTCTACTTTCCTTTAAAAAGAGTTACAAAGTATTTATAGATGCAAAATATGAATTCTAGAATTTGGTTTAAAACAATTCTGGAAGGGAGCTAGTGGAGCAAAGGGGAAAATAAGATTGGCAGAGTGTTCATACACTGAAGCTAGCTAATGGGTACATTGGGGTTCATGGGTTAACTATACTAGTCTCTTTACCTTGTATACTTTTGAAAATCTTCTATAACAAGGAGTAAAACAAACCAAAAAACATATATATATACAAGGTATATATATATATATATGTAAGAAAGACGACCCAGTGCTGAAAGCATAATGCTTTTCTCACTCAATAAGGTTTTACACAGCATAGGTAGGTAGATTTTGATATTTCAGGCATCACCATGATTTGATTTTGAATCACAACTGGAAAGGGTTTCTTTCAAATTCAAGACCCCCATGCTTTAGTTACAAATTATGAGAGGCTCCGAAGACCTTAAAAATTTAAAAACAAAATCTTTCTTTCCCTGTTTCTTACACTAGGCAGTCTCAGCCAGAGAGGATTTCCCACAAATAAGCAAAAAGAAGAAAAATATGCCATTTTATAAACCATTTTTTTCACACATCAAAGTTCAACATCTTTTCATGCAATAATTACTTAACACATTGTTTTCAGAAAGCTTGTCCATGACGTAATTTGAGAATTAAGCAGGAAATTTAACAGTTCTGGAGCTCAAAAATACAAAATGAGTCTCACTGGGCTAAATAAATTCAGTTTCAGCAAGGCTGGTTCTTTCTAGAGGCCCTCAGAGGAGAATCCGGTTTCCTTACCTTTTTCAGATTCTAGAGGCCTCCTGCACTCTGTGGCTCATGATCCCTTCCTCACATCATTCCAACCTTTTGCTTCTGTCATCACATCTCCTACTACTAACTCTCATTTCCTGCCTCTTTATAAGGACCTTTGTGATTATATCAGACCCAACCAGATTATCCAAAATAATCTCCCTATCTCAAGATCTTTACTTATAATATCCAAAGAAAGAAAAGAATCAATTTGCAAAGTACTACGTATTTCCTACATTTGGTTGGTGCATGTCTCTGGAAAAACAATTGGTCAAAGAGTTCAAGCACAGCAAAGATTTGCGACTCAGGAGTGAGGTGAGCAACTACATAGCTACATAGCTCTGGAAGTAATGAAACCAAGTATTTCACGTTCTGCTAGCTTATGCCTACAGGCTTTTTCCATCTGATAAAAAAATACCAATAAAAGGCAATCTCATGGGCCAATGTTGTTATGAACTAATCACAGATAACCCGGATCCAAAAACTATTTCACTGCATTCCACTTCCAATAAGGCACAAGGACAAATGGCTACATGTTTTCAGCTGTACAGACATAATGAGAAACAGTGAACAACATATCCTCTCAGTATTTATTATACATTCTTCACTGGTTTGTACATATATAACATATAAAACTATATAAAAACTCTATTTAAAAATTACTGAAAAAACAAATGTTGGAGAGGTTGTGGAGAAAAAGGAACCCTCATACACTGCTGGTGGGAATGCAAACTGGTGCAGACACTATGGAAAACAGTATGGAGATTTCTCAAAAAATTAAAAATAGAAATACCATATGACCTAGCCATCCCACTACTGGGTATCTATCCAAAGAACTTGAAATCAGCAATTCAAAGAGACTTATGCACCCCTATGTTTGTTGCAGCATTATTCACAATAGCTAAGACGTGGAAGCTATCCAAGTGCCCATGGACTGAGGACTGGATAAAGAAGATATGGTATATATATATACAATGGAATATCACTCACCCATAAAAAATGACAAAAATCATCCCATTCAGAACAACATGGATGGACCACCATACTGCTAATAGATGATCCACAGAGAAATAAAGTAATGGGAAAAAATAATATTCAAAGAGATATTCGATCAAGAATTTTCTAGATATGATAAAAGACATGAATTCTCAGATTCAGGTATCATAATAAGCTCCAAATATGATAAATAAAAACAGATCTACATCTAGACACATTACTGTGAAATAGAAGGAACACAAAGAAAAGGGAATATAGTAAAAGAAACTGGAAGTGGTATGAAAAGACACTCAATATCACTAACCATTAGTGAAATGCAAATCAAAACCACAATGAGATACCACATCACACCTATTAGAATGGCTAGTAGTGGGGAAGAAAACCCAAAAATAATGTGTTGGCAAGGATATAGAGAAATTGGAACCTTTGTGCATTGCTCGTGGGAATATAAAATGGTGCAGCTGCTGTGGAAAACAGTATGGCATTTCTTCAAAATATCAGAATTATGATCCAGCAATTGCACTTCAGGGTATATATCCAAAAGAACTGAAAACAAGGACTGAAACAGATATTTGTACATCAATGTTCATAGCAGCATTATTCATAATAGCTAAAAGGTAGAAACAACCCAAATATCCATCGATGGATAAGTAAAAATATCCATTGATGGATAAGTAAACAATGAAATATTATCAGCTTTAAAAAGAAAAGAACACCGATACATGTTATAACATAGATGAACCTTGAAAGCATTATGCTAAGTGAATAAGTTAGACACAAAAGAACAAAATATTATATAATTCTACTTATATGAGGTACATAAAATAGTCAAATTCAGAGAATGAATAGAAAGTAGAATAGTGGTTACAAGGGGCTGGGGGAAGGGTACTGGGAAGTTACTGTCTAATGGGTACAGAGTTCCAATTTGGGATGACGAAAAAGTTTTGGAGATGGTAGTGATACTTGCACAACAATGTGAAAACACTTAATGACACTGCAATACATAAAAATGGTTAAGATGGCAAATTTTATGTTATGGATATTTTACCACCATAAAAAATGCCAAAAAAATGGAGAAAAAGGAGATGACTTTCAAAGAAATAATAATTAGACTGATACTAGATGTCTAAACAAAATGAAATTACATAATCAAAAGGCTGAGATAAAGTAATTGTCAACCTAAAATTCTATATGCAACTGAAGTGTCATTAAAAGATAAGGGAAAATGAAAACATTTTCACAAAAACATTGAATGAGAGAGTTTACTATAAACACACTCTAAAAGAAAGAACTACTAAAGGATGTACCTCAAAAGAAGAAAATTGAACTTTAAAGGAAGGGAATGATGAACAAAGATACTGACACATACTGGGGTAAATCTAAAGCACTATTATATAAAAAGCAATAATGACAATAACAACAATTAATTTGAAAGAATAAAAAGTGGAATTAACTAGATAAAAACAACATTTCGCATGATAGAGGAAACGATGGGAGTATAGCACACTTAGTATAGCATAGTAAGGTTTCCAGACTGTATGAAAGAAAGAGATACTGATTAACCTTAGACTTTAAGTCAGAAATGCATGTTAAAATCATAAGGTTAAATAGTACCAGAATATATAAAGAATATACAACTTCTAAAGCAATAGAGGGAAAAATGGGCATAAAGAACACATTTTCAGAAAGAAAAAGCAAGAAAGGAGAAAAAGCATAAGAAAAAAACCCAGGAAAATGAATTAGTAAGTACAAAATAAGATGGTAAAAATAAATACAAATGGAGACAACTTCTAGAATGCCAATTTGAGGAGTTCTATGGACCATCTACCTAGCAAAAGAACTATAACAACAACAAAATTATAAAAAACAAATCAACCATTTAAAGACTGTGGAAATTATCCTAAAGGTATGTAGCAAATGAAGAAACATTTACTCAAGAAAATCTACTAAATCTCTGGGAGAACAGCAAAAGTCTGTGGCATTTGAGCCACGACCTGATCTTTTCCCAAATTCGGCACGATGGAAGCTCTACTCCAGGTGAGTGCACCAAGAATGCAGGGCTTCCTCTCCCCTCAACTCCCAATTGAGGACATATGATATCTGCCCAAGAGGGGCACCTACATTTCTTATACTTTTATCTCTGTTACAGAAGCTCTGTAACATACACGACTAGCTAAGAGCTCTTAACTGGGGTTCACTTCTTACATTTAGCCCTGACTCATAGGGCACAAGTTCTACCATAGCAAGTAAACTCTTTGACATTGATCTTAAAAGGATCTTCTTGAATTCTGCCTGGGCAGCAGACAAAACTCTCTGTCTGCCATTAGTGGAGGGGCCACGCCCAGTACGCAAAGCCCCGGAGAAAATCCCAGAGGGCGGGGCGACCCCCAGCTGCCATTGCCCGCCCCGTGGGAGTAGGGATTGCCGGAGATCTCAGAGAGGACTGGGGCTGGGGGAAGTTCCATAGGCCTGCTCTGCGCCCCAGAGGGGAAGTTACAGAATTCTGCCCAGGCAGCAGACAAAACTCTCTGTCTGCCATTAGCAGAGGGGCCACGCCCAGCACTCCCGGAAAGCCCCGGAGAGAATCTCAGAGGGCGGGGCGACCCCCAGCTGCCGTTGCCCGCCCCGTGGGACTAGAGATTGCCAGAGATCTCAGAGAGGACTGGGGCTGGGGGGAGTTCCAGAGACCCAGCTCCGTAGCCTAGGGGGAAACCCTACAGGCTCACAGCAGCCTTAGGGAAAGCCTCGGCACAGCACCAGTAGAAGGCACCCAGCCGGCAGCCACAAGGCTGGAAGACCCCAGGGCAAAAGCAGCATAGCTAGGTGAACTAACCACAGACTGTAGAAGATGCCAATAGCTCTCCTGCAACCCATAGAGGACAAGTGAGATTTTGTGGGTGCTGACAGCAACGGAGTGACAAATATAAGTGATCCCACCCCTGGCCGCTGGAAAAGCCCATAACACCATTGCAGACCCCAAGGAGGGAGCACATCTAGGTGGGCTGCAACAGTAGGCACCTGCAGCCTGAAGCCCTCCTGTGACGGCCCCCACGGCAGAGGAGGGAATCCAAAGGACCACTGTGACTACGAGGAGGGGCCCAGGCCCAGTTAGCAACTGCGGACAGGGTTCCTGGTTGGTGCAGTAGAAACAGCTGCTCCCCCACCGCAGCAGCTGAAACAAGTGAAAGGAGCAACTAAACTCTATCTCCATGCGGAGGCACAAATCAACAACATCAAGCAATATGAAAAAATACATTAAATCTCCAGAACAGAAAGAAAGTAACAAATACACAGAAAACAATCCCAAAGAAAATGAGATATATAACCTAAATGATGATGACTTCAAAACAGCCATCATTAAGATTCTCAATGAGTTAAGAGAGAATTCTGACCGTCAACTCAACGAGTTCAGGAGCTATGTCACAAAAGAGTTTGATACGATAAAGAAGAACCAAACAGAAATATTGGAAATGAAGAACACAATAGAGGAGATTAAGAAAAATCTAGATGCTCTGAACAGTAGGGCCGATAATATGGAGGAAAGAATTAGCAATTTGGAAGATGGCAATATAGAATTGCTGCAGGCAGAGGAGGAGAGAGAAGCAAGACTAAAAAGAAATGAAGAAACTCTCAGAATTATCAGACACAATTAGGAGATGCAACGTAAGGATTATAGGTATACCAGAGGGAGAAGAGAAGGAGAAAGGGGCAGAAAGCCTATTCAAAGAAATAATGGCTGAGAACTTCCCAAATCTGGTGAGAGAGATGGATCTTCAGGTGACAGAAGCCAATAGATCTCCAAACTTTATCAATGCAAGAAGACCAACTCCACGGCATGTAGTAGTGAAGCTAGCAAAAGTCAACGACAAGAAGAAAATACTAAGGACAGCCAGGCAAAAGAAACTAACCTACAAAGGAACCCCCATCAGGCTATCAGCAGATTTCTCAGCAGAAACTTTACAGGCTAGAAGAGAGTGGAATGATATATTCAAAAATCTGAAGGACAAAAATCTACAGCTGAGAATTCTCTACCCAGCGAAAATATCCTTCAAATACGATGGAGAAATAAAAACTTTCCCAGATAAACAAAAATTAAGGGAGTTCATTGCCACAAAACCTCCTCTTCAGGAAATCCTCAGGAAAACCCTCATTCCTGAAAAATCCAAAAAAGGAAAGAGGCTACAAAACCAAGAGCAGAGGAGATAAGTAGAAGGACAACAACAGAGAGTAGCAGCTCTACATCAGAACAGATTAAACCATGGGACGAGAAACAAAGGAAACTGAAGAAAACCGGAAAACAAGACACAAAATGGTAGTGGTAGGCCCCCACATCTCACTAATCACTCTAAATGTAAATGGATTGAACTCCCCAATCAAAAGACACAGAGTGGCAGGATGGATCAAAGAACAAGATCCAACAATATGCTGCCTCCAGGAAACACACCTCAGCCCCAAAGACAAACACAGACTCAGAGTGAAGGGATGGAGAACAATACTCCAAGCTAACAATGAACAAAAGAAAGCAGGTGTCGCTATGCTAATATCAGACAAGGTAGATTTCAAAGCAAAACAGATAAAGAAAGATAAAGAGGGACAGTATATAATGATAAAAGGGACTCTCCACCAAGAAGACATAACACTTATAAATATATAGGCACCCAACACAGGAGCACCAAAATTTGTAAAGCAACTCTTAATAGAACTAAAAGAAGACATCAACAATACAATAATAGTAGGGGACCTCAACACACCATTAACACCAATGGACAGAACATCCAGACAGAAAATCAACAAGGAAATAATAGAATTAAATGAAAAATTAGACCAGATGGACTTAATAGATATATATAGAACACTTCATCCAAAAACAGGTTACACGTTCTTCTCAAGTGCACATGGAACATTCTCAAGGATTGACCATATTTTGGGAACCAAAGCAAACATCAATAAATACAAGAGAGTTGAAATAATATCAAGCATCTTTTCTGATCATAATGCTATTAAACTAGAAATCAACTACAAGAAAAAAGCAGAGAAAGGTGCAAAAATGTGGAGACTAAACAACACGCTTCTCAACAAACAATGGATCATTGAAGAAATTAAAGAAGAAATCAAATTTTATCTGGAGACTAATGAAAATGAGAACACAACATACCAAATCATTTCGGATGCAGCAAAAGCAGTCCTAAGAGGGAAATTCATCACAATACAGGCTCACCTCACTAAACAAGAAAAAGCTCACATAAGCAACCTCAAACGACACCTAACAGAACTAGAAAAAGAAGAACAAACAAAGCCCAGAGTCAGTAGAAGGAGGGAAATAATAAAAATAAGAGCAGAAGTAAACGATATTGAAACAAAAAAGACAATAGAAAGGATCAATGAAACAAAGAGTTGGTTCTTCAAAAGAATTAACAAAATTGACAAACCCCTAGCCAGACTCACCAAGAAAAGAAGAGAGAAATCGCAAATTAATAAAATTAGGAATGACAGAGGAGAAATCACAACAGATACCAATGAAATACAAGAGATCATAAGAGAATACTATGAAAAACTATATGCCAACAAATTGAACAACCTGGATGAAATGGACAAATTCCTAGACTCCTACAATCTCCCCAAACTGAATCAGGAAGAAATGGAGAATCTGAATAGGCCAATCACAAGTAAGGAAATAGAAACGGTAATCAAAAACCTCCCCAAAAATAAGAGTCCAGGACCAGACGGCTTCTCTGGAGAATTCTACCAAACATTCAAAGAAGACTTAATACCTATTCTCCTCAAACTGTTCCAGAAAATTGAGAAAGATGGAGAACTCCCTAACACATTCTATGAAGCCAACAGCACTCTGATCCCCAAACCTGACAAGGACAACACAAAGAAGGAGAACTACAGGCTGATATCGCTGATGAACACAGATGCAAAAATCCTCAACAAAATTTTGGCAAACCGAATACAGCAATACATCAAAAAGATTATACACCATGATCAAGTGGGATTTATACCAGGGACACAGGGATGGTTCAACATCCACAAGTCAATCAACGTGATACACTACATCAATAAAATGAAAAACAAAAACCACATGATCATCTCAATAGATGCAGAGAAAGCATTCGACAAGATCCAACACCCATTTATGATAAAAACCCTCAGTAAAATGGGTATAGAAGAAAAGTACCTCCACATAATAAAGACCATATATGATAGACCCACAGCCAACATCATACTCAATGGACAAAAACTGAAAGCCATCCCTCTGAGGACAGGAACAAGACAAGGGTGCCCACTTTCACCACTCCTATTCAACATAGTACTGGAGGTGCTGGCCAGAGCAATTCGGCAGGAAAAAGAAATAAAAGGAATCCAAATAGGTAACGAAGAAGTAAAACTCTCGCTGTTTGCAGACGACATGATCTTATATATAGAAAACCCCAAAGAATCCACAGAAAAACTATTAGAAATAATCAACAACTACAGCAAAGTAGCAGGGTATAAAATTAACGTGCATAAATCAGTAGCATTTCTATACACTAACAATGAACTAACAGAAAAAGAACTCAAGAACTCAATCCCATTCACAATTGCAACGAAAAGAATAAAATACCTTGGGATAAACTTAACCAAGGAAGTGAAGGATCTATACAATGAAAACTACAAGACTTTCTTGAAAGAAATTGACGATGACATAAAGAGATGGAAAGACATTCCTTGCACATGGATTGGAAGAATAAACATAGTTAAAATGTCCATACTACCTAAAGCAATATACAGATTCAATGCTATCCCAATCAGAATCCCAAGAACATTCTTCACAGAAATTGAACAAAGAATCCTAAAATTCATATGGAGCAACAAAAGACCGCGAATTGCTAAAGCAATCCTGAGCAAAAACAAAGCCGGCAGAATCACAATCCCCGATTTCAAAACATACTACAAAGCTACAGTGATCAAAACAGCATGGTACTGGTACAAAAACAGGTCCACAGATCAATGGAACAGAATTGAAAGCCCAGAGATAAAACCACACATCTATGGACAGCTAATCTTCGACAAAGGAGCAGAGGGCCTACAATGGAGAAAAGAAAGTCTCTTCAACAAATGGTGCTGGGAAAACTGGACAGCCACATGCAAAAGATTGAAAATTGACCATTCTTTTTCACCACACACCAAAATAAACTCAAAATGGATCAAAGACCTAAAGATTAGGCCTGAGACAATAAGTCTTTTGGAAGAGAATATAGGCAGTACACTCTTTGACATCAGTTTCAAAAGAATCTTTTCGGACACTGTAACTCCTCAGTTGAGGGAAACAATAGAAAGAATAAACAAATGGGACTTCATCAGACTAAAGAGCTTCTTCAAGGCAAGGGAAAACAGGATTGAAACAAAAAAAACAGCTCACTAATTGGGAAAAAATATTTACAAGCCACTTATCTGACAAAGGGTTAATCTCCATAATATACAAAGAACTCACACTGATTAACAACAAAAAAACAAACAACCCGATCAAAAAATGGGCAGAGGACATGAACAGACATTTCTCAAAAGAAGATATGAATATGGCCAACAGACACATGAAAAGATGTTCATCATCGCTAATCATCAGGGAAATGCAAATCAAAACTGAAGCTCTCCCCAAGGCAACTAACTTTATTTGGAACACAGTGTGGAGAAGTTCAAGCCTGTGGGCACTAGAAAAAAAAAGAGATTTTGGTGGTAAGCAATTAAGAGACTAGTAGCTCTACAAGAGTAACAAGCTAAACCACAGGACATCTAGAATTTTACCAGGGAGAATCAGGAAAAGAGACAACTAAAAAGACTCCTCTTGGATTCAGACCAACCCTCAAAGGTTGGCCTCAAAAGTACACCTGCAATAAGGCCCAGATTTAATTGCATCAGCCTGTAGAAGAATTTATGTCACAGGCATTATTGATAACAGAGCAATCAGCTGCCAATTAGTGGAGGCTACAAGCTGGGTGTGATACCTATTGAGGCAGACAGCTTAACAAAGAGAACAGCGAAAGATATAACCAGAGAGAGCCCTGCTAAAATCATCATCATCTTAGGATGATTCCACGCATGCCAAAGACTGCAACCTCTGAGGAACAGTATCAGAGGCTACACATTGCAGGGTAAATTCACTAAAATGGTCCAGCCAAGTCACTAAACAAAAGAACAACAACATCCAGCTAGGTGCATGTGTGGGAGTTGGGGGTAAAACCAATATCCTCAAATAGCTACAATATATCATCTAAAAAGTCTAGTTTTTCACAAAAAATTATGAGACATGTAAAGAAAGAGGAAAGTATGACCCAATCACAGGGAAAAAGAGTAAGCAACAGAAACTGCCTTTGAAAGAGTTCAGATGTTGCACTTAGCCAGTGAAGACTTAAAAACAACTATTATACATATGTTGAAAGAATTAAAGGAAACAATGCTTTAAAAAGTAAAGGGATAGGGTGACGTCAGCAACATGGCAGAGTAGTGGTTCCCTTTGTCTCTCCCCCTTCAAACTACAACTAAATGGACACTCATTGATCAATGGAGGATACCCACACAGCACCTCAGAATGCCTGAGAGATCTACACTGCTGCATCACAATGTGGATGGACTACCCCCAGGGAGGTGGTGGAGATAGGTGGGAACTCTCCAGACCCTAGACAGTACCAGCAAGCAACTGCTCTCCCAGCTAAAGTGCTCATAGCACCACTGCGGCCCCAAGGGTGGGTGTGTACCTCAGCATGACTGTGGAAACAGGTGACAGCAGCCCTGAGGCCCCTGTGATTGTACTTTGGTCCAGTGGGAAAAGCCACAGTCCCACCACATCCCCAGGGAGTGACTCGGGCTTGGACCTGGTGGGGAGACCCCATCCACCAAGCACAAAGGCTGGTGTGACCTAGGAGCAGACAGTGGCACAGCTGCAAGTCCAATTATTTGTAGTTCGAAGGGGGAGAGACAAAAGGAACCACTCACTCTGCTATGTTGCAGTAGAGCTGATATTATGGAGGACAGAATTAGCAGTCAGGAGGACAGGAACAGAGAAATGCTTCAGTTAGAGGAGAAGAGAGAACTAAGACTAAAAAGAAACGAAGAAACTCTCTGAGAAATATCTGACTCAATTAGGAAATGAAACATAAGGATTATAGGTATCCCAGAGGGAGGAGAGGAGAATGGAGCAGAAAGCTTGTTCAACGAAATAATAGCTGAGAAATTGCCAAACCGAGGGAAGGAGCTGGAAAGCTATGTGACAGAAGCCAAATCTCCAAACTTTATCAACGTAAAAAGACCAACTTTAAGGCATACAGTAGTAAAGCTGGCAAAAGTCAATGACAAAAAATATTAAGGGCAGCAAGGCAGAAGAAAATAACCTAGAAAGGAAATCCTTTCAGGCTGCCAGAGGATTTCTCAGCAGAAAACTTAGAGGCTAGGAGAGAGTGGAATGATATATTCAAAGTTCTGAAAGACGACATTACACTAATAAATACTTATGCACCCAACACAGGAGCACCAAAGTACATAAAATAACTATTAATAAATCTAAAAGGAGATATTAACAACAACACAACAACAGTAGGGGACCTCAACACCCCCACTTACACCAATGGATAGATCATCCAGACAGTAAGTCAACAAGGAAATTGTAGAATTAAATGAAAAACTAGACCAGATGGACTTAATAGATGTATATAGAACACTCCATCCAGAAACAGCAGGTTACATATTCTTCTCAAGTGCACATGGAACATTCTCAAGGATAGAGCATATGTTGGGAAATAAGGCAAGTCTTAATAAATTTAAGAAGACTGAAATAATACCAAGCAACTTTCCTGACCATAATGCTATGAAACTAGAAATCAACTACAAGAAAAAAGCTGGGAAAGGGGCAAAAATGTGGAAATTCAATAACAAGCTACTGAACAACCAATGGATCACTGAAGAAATTAAAGGAGAAAGCAAATATTATCTGGAGACAAATGAAAATGAAAACACACTATACCAACTCATTTGGGTTGTGGCAAAAGTGGTCCTAAGAGGAAATTCATTGCAATGCAGGCTCACCTTAACGAACAAGAAAAACCTCAAATAAGCAACCTAAAACTACACAAAACAGAATTAGAAAAGGAAGAACAAACAAAGCCCAATGTCAGTAGAAGGAGGGAAATAATAAAAACTAGAGCAGAAGTAAATGAAATTGAAACAAAAAAGACAGTAGAAAGGATCCATGAAACAAAGAGCTGGTTCTTTGAGAAGATAAACAAAACTGACAAACCCTTAGCCAGGTTCACTAAGTAAAAGAGAAGGCTCAAATAAATAAAATTAGAAATGAAAGAGGAGAAAGTACAACAGATAGCAGAGAAATACAAAAGATTATAAGAGAATAATATGAAAAACTATACACCAACAACTGGACAACCTAGAGAAACGGATAAATTCCTAGACTCTTCAAACCTCCCAAAAATGAATCAAGAAGAAATAGAGAATCTGAACAGACCAATCACAAGTAAAGAGATTGAAAGAGTAATTTAAAACCTCCCCAAAAATAAAAATCCAGGACCAGATGGCGTCTCTGGAGAATTCTACCAAACATTCAAAGAAGATTTAAGACCTATCCTTCTCAAACTGTTCCAGAAAACTGAGGAAGATGGAGCACTATCTAACACATTCTACAAGGCCAACATCACCGTGATACCAAAGCCAGACAAGGACAAAAGAAAGAAGGAAAACTACAGGCCAATATTGCTGATGAACACAGATGCAAAAGTCCTCAACAAAATATTGGCAAAACGAATACAGCAATACATTAAAAAGATCATACACCATGATCAAGTGGGATTTATACCAGGGACACAGTGATGGTTCAACATCTGCAAATCAATCAATATGATACACCACATTAACAAAATGAGGAACAAAAACCACATAATCATCTCAATGGATGCAGAGAAAGCATCTGACAAGATCCAACATCCATATATGGTAAAAACTCTCAATAAAATGAGTATAGAAGAAAAGTACCTCAACATAATAAATGCCATTTATGACAAACCCACAGCCAACATCATACTAAATGGGGAAAAACTTAAAGCCATCTCTTTGAGAACAGGAACAAGACGAGGGTGCCCACTCTCACCACTCTTATTCAACATAGTACTAGAGGTTTTGGCTAGAGCAATTAGGCAAGAAAAATAAATAAAAGGAATCCAAACAGACAATGAAGAAGTGAAACCCACTGTTTGTAGATGACATGATTTAATATATAGAAAACCCTAAAAAGTACATCGGAAAGCTATTAGAAATAATCAACAATTACAGCAAAGTTAGAGCGTACAAAATCAACTTACAGAAATCAGTTGCATTTCTATACTCTAATAAACTAACAGAAAGAGAACTCAAGAACACAATCCCATTTACAATTGCATCACAAAGAATAAAATATCTTGCCACACATCTATGGACAGCTTATCTTCGACAAAGGAGCTGAGGGCATACAATGGAGACAAGAAAGTCTTTTCAACAAATGGTGCTGGGAAAACTGGAAAGCCATATGTAAAAGAATGAAAATTGACCATTCTTTCTCACCATTCACCAAAATAAACTCAAAATGGATCAAAGACCTAAAGGTGAGACCTGAAACCATAAGGCTTCTAGAAGGAAACGTAGACAGTACACTCTTTGACATCAGTACTAAAAGGATCTTTTCGGACACCATGTCTTCTCAGAGAAGGGAAACAATAGAATGAATAAACAAATGGGACTTCATCAGACTAAAGAGCTTCTTCAAGGCAAAGGAAAACAGGATTGAAACAAAAAAACAACCCACTAACTGGGAAAAAATATTTGCAAGTCATATATCCGACAAAGGCTTAATATCCATAATATATAAAGAACTCACACAACTCAACAACAAAAAATCAAACATCCCAATCAAAAAATGGGCTGGAGATATGAACAGACACTTCTCCAAAGAAGATATACGGATGGCCAATAGGCACATGAAAAGATGCTCATCATTGCTGATCATCAGGGAAATGCAAATCAAAACTACACTAAGATATCGCCTTACACCCATTAGAATGACAAAAATATCTAAAATTAATAGTAACAAATGTTGGAGAGGTTGTGGAGAAAAAGGAACCCACATATACTGCTGGTGGGAATGCAAACTGGTGCAGCCACTATGGAAAACAGTATGGAGATCCCTCAAAAAATTAAAAATAGAACTACCATATGACCCAGCTATTCCACTACTGGGTATCTATCCAAAGAGCTTGAAGTCAGCAATCCCAAAAGTCCTATGCACCCCAATGTTTACTGCAGCATTATTTACAATAGCCGAGACATGGAAGCAACCTAAGTGCCCATCAACAGATGAATGGATAAAGAAGATGTGGTATATATATACAATGGAATACTACTCAGCTGTAAAACAGAACAAAATCATTCCATTTGCAATAACATGGACGGACCTTGAGGGAATTATGTTAAGTGAAATAAGCCAGCTAGAGAAGGATAATCTCTGTATGACTCCACTCATATGAGGAATTTAAAAATGTAGACAAAGAGAACAGATTAGTGGCTACCAGGGGAATGGTGGGGTTGGGGGGGCACAAACGGTGAAGTGGTGCACCTACAACACGACTGACAAACATTAATGTACAACTGAAATTTCACAAGATTGTAACCTATCATTAACTCAATTAAAAAAAAAGAATAAAACATCTTGGAATAAATTAAACCAAGGAAATGAAAGACCCATACAATGGAAACTACAAGACTTTCCTGAAAGAAACTGATGATGACATAAAGAAATGGAAAGACATTCCATGCACATGGATTGGAAGAATAAACATAGTTAAAATGTCCATACTACCTAAATCAATCTACAGATTCAATGCAGCCCCAATCAGAACCCCAATGACATTCTTCACGGAAATACAACAAAGAATCCTAAAATTCATATGGGGCAACAAAAGACACTGAATTGCTAAAACAATCCTGAGAAAAAAGAACAAGGCTGGAGGCATCATAATCACTGACTTCAAAATATACTACAGAACTACAGTAATCAAAACAGCATGGTACTGGTGCCAAAACAGGCACACAGATCAATGGAACAGAACTGAAAGGCCAGAAATACAACCAAACGTCTATGGACAGCTAATCTTCGGCAAAGGAGCCTAGAACACACAATAGAGAAAGGAAAGTCTCTTCAATAAACGATGTTGGGAAACCTGGACAGCCACATGCAAAAGAATGAAAGTAGACCATCCTCTTATGCCATACACAAAAATAAAGTTGAAATGGATCAAAGACTTGATGATAAGACCTGAAACGATAAAACTTCTAGAAGAAAACATAGGCAGTACACTGTTTGACATCAGTCTTAAAAGGATCTTTTCAATACCATGTCTTCTCGGACAAGGGAAACAAAAGAAAAAATAAACAAGTGGGACTTCATCAGACTAAAGAGCTTCCACAAGGTAAACGAAACCAGGATCAAAAAGAAAAGACAAGCCACCAACTGGGAAAAAATATTTGTAAATCATATATCTGACAAGGGGCTAATCTCCATAATATATAAAGAACTCACACAACTCAACAACAAAAAATCAAAAAACCCAATCAAAAAATGGGCAGAGGATATGAACAGACATTTCTCCAAAGACAATATACAGATGGTCAATAGGCACATGAAAAGATGCTCAACATTACTAATCATCAGGGAAATGCAAATCAAAACTACACTAAGGTAGCACCTTAGACCCATTAGAATGGCTATAATAACCAACACAGAAAATAACAAATGTTGGTGAGGTTATGGAGAAAAGGGAACCCTCATACACTGCTGGTGGGAAAGCAAACTGGTGCAGATACTATGGAAAACAGTATGGAGATTTCTCAAAAAACTAAAAGTAGAAATACCATATGACCCAGCTATCCCCATACTGAGTATCTATCCAAAGAACATGAAATCAACAATTCAAAGAGCCTAACAAGGTGAAGATGAAACAACCAGTACAATCTCTCCCAAAATTAAACAGACTTCTGTCCATTCACACATTCTTTTTTAATTCCTATAACAACTCTGAATTTTTATTTTCCTTTTACAGGGAAGAAAACTAAACTTTAGAAATCTTAAGTTTAAGTGATTCGATCAAAGTCACTCAAAAAAAAAAGGGCAGACAGCACTCAAACAAATTTTAAAACCTTAATTTTCACCCTTTATAAATTCATCAGAACCTAATATGTTAGCCAGAGACAAAAGAGATGAAATGAATCGATTTCATACTAAAACTCACAGATAGAGTCAAATCAAAATATACATTTTCAGTTCCCTCATAAGACTTCCAACTGAGCTCCTTTTTCACCAAGCAAGAATTCACATGGTCCTATACAATCTCTGGGCCTCTAAAATAGCTGTGTCTCAGTTTTCTTATCTGTAAATTGCAAGTAATATCTTCCTTAGGAAACCTCAGAGCTGAGAGGACCATTACAGACAGCAGAAGGAAAACTGCTTTAATTTGGAAAACCCCTGAAGTTCTACACCAAAGTAATCCGTTAAAATTATAAAAATACAGAAAATAAACTTAGTTTGAAATGAACAATACTTTTTATATACAGAATCTGTAATGACAGAAAGCAGGTCACGGGTAGCCTGAGGCCAGAGGAAAAAGGAAGAAATTGACTGCAAAGGGGCACAAGGGAACTTTCAGAGTGATGGAAGTATTCTACCTATGTAGATTGTGGGTGATGGTTACATGGATGTATACACTTGTCAAAAATCATTAACTGTACATTTTTAATAGGTTTAGTTCATTTTATGGTAAATTATACCTCAATAAAGTTGATTTAAAAATGAACAAAAGACACAGAATCAAGGCCAGACCCTATTGAAGAGTTCCCTCCACAAAAACAATCTCTTCTTAGTATCACTTTCACGTCTGCTGGTCTTTGGGAAAGGGTTTAATGAGCATATACCTAAATCAGAAGAAATAAAGAGCTAATACACAGTTCATTTGAAGAACCAGAGAATGTTAACAACCTAGTTTTCAATCATAATTGATCAGGAAGCACCAGAAATACAGGACCTGGTGCCGGCCCCCAGGCTGAGTGGTTAAATTCACGTGCTCCACTTCAGTGACCCAGGGTTTCGCTGGTTCAGATCCTGGGCGTGGACACAGCACTGCTCATCAGGCCAGGCTGAGGCGGTGTCCCACATAGCACAATCAGAAGGACCACAACTACAATATACAACTATGTACTGGAGGGCTTTGGGGAAAAGAAGAAGGGGGAAAAAGAGAAAGAAATACAGGACCAGAAGGTGATGAAGTAGTGCTCTACCAATTTTACAGAGAGAGAAACAGAAATACTCGGAAATGGACTATAACTCTAAAGGTTCAATTTTAATACCCAAGCTACATTTCTTAGTTACTCTGAGTAGACTGTGCCCCATTTCTAAATCAGAAATATTAAAAACATAACCCAAAATCTGTTTAGGGGAATGCAACCGTTTAAATTCAAATTATAATTATTTCCTACTGCATCCTCTTCCTAATGAAAAGGTATAATCGCTGCTTAAACATTTCATAGTTTAAGCAGTCTATGTAAGAACTCTTAGTCCAGCTGGTAAACAGAAAACCTTTGGGCACACATACTACTGTGTGTTATGCTACTCTTCAGCTACCAGGCAAAGCACAGGCTCATCTTTCAAAATAACTGGAATCCCTAGACACGCAATACATTAAATTGCTGCATAACCTCAAGGAAAAAATACCATATATACACGTAAAATCCACTCCCAATCAGCAACCATCGCCCCTGAATTTTTTTGATATCTTGAAGTAATGAGTTCCTTCTGCGGCCAAGATTATACTGTCTATTGCATTGAATAATGGACTATTTGGCAAGCCACCACAGCATAACGAAGGAAGAGAAAGTAAACTGGAATAGACTTCTACAATGGCCTGATTCCTTAAATCATTTAGTGGAAGTGAAAGCCACAGGGCAAGGAAAGGCAAAATGTGTGGCCAGTCAACATTTTGTAAATATGCAGTGGATGCCAAAGGGGGAAAAGTTTGCTCTTAAGAATAGAAAAATCTAACAGTTCAACCTCAGCTGGTTTGGTTACTTACTGATGGTAAATGGCTACTTTTAAAGAAAGAAATTAAAAATTTAGGTTAACTCTCTACAAGGTACTTTTCTTTGTGTGTGTGTGTGTGAGAGAGAGTATTATTACTACTTTCCACCTCTCAAAACTTTCTTTCTGTATTCTTCTTTCTCAGGTGGTATGACTGAGTCATCTAAGCCAAAAACTTGAATCAACTGAATTATATATAAAGATACCTGAAGAAAAGTAACATCCTTTTCACTGTTTCCTTACCTCCAGTCTTATTCTCCCTCCAGAGTACTGAGAATGATCTATCTAAAGTGAAATCTGATCATATTACTCCCCAGTTTCAAATACTTCAATGTCATGCCACTGCCTAGATGATAAATCAAAGCTCTGAAGCATAGTATGCAAAGCCCCACCATAATCAAACAACCCTCTCCATCCTTCTCTCCCCATTCCACCATCTCATAGTACATCTTGCACTAATTTGTGGTTCCTTAAAAAATAAATAAGCCATGCTATTTCACACTTCCATATATACTCATATAGCTCCCCTTAACTCAAATGCTTTTCCCCTACTCATCTTGATACCCACCCAGCAGCCACCTCTCCATATTCCTCCTTCACCTAATTCAAGACTCAGCTGATCTCCTCCTGGAAGTTTTTTGAACCCCTAAACTGGGTTAGGTGCCTAACTTTTATTCTTCCATAGTTCCTTGGTGTGGTAGGCAAAATAATGGCCCCCAACTATGTCTACATATTAATCCTCCAAAATCTGTGAATATGTTAACTGGCAAAAGGGATCTTAAAGATGTGGTTAAGGCCTTTGAGACGAGATTTAAAACCATCATCCAGGATTATCCAGGTGGGCCCAATCCAATCACACGAGTCCTTAAAATCAGAAAACCTTTCCCTGCTGCAGAGACCCAGAGAGATGGCAGTGTGAAAAGAACTGGACCCACTGCTGATGGCTTTGAAGATGGAGGAAGGGATAATAAGGAACACTGGTGGCCTCTAGAAACTAGAAAAGGCAACGAAATGAATTCTCCTGTAAAGTGTCCAGAAAGGAACACAGTCCTAGGTGACACCTGACTTTAGCCCAGTGAGATCCATGTCAGATTTCTAACCTAGAAAACTGCGAGATAATAAATGTATGTTCTTTTAAGTCACTAAGTTTGTGGTAATTTGTTATGGAAGCAATAAGAAACTAATACACTTAGGGATAGTTTTATAGTGCTATACTATCACTGACTGTGTTGCCTCAAGGGTGGGAACTCTATCTGACTTAAAATTGTATTGCCAGTACCTAGCACAGTTCCCGTCTACAGAGATGCTCAATAATATTTTAGAAATGATGCATGTTCATAATTTAATTCCAAAGATCCTATTACTATAATTAAAACATTTTTCTTCAGTCCAGAATCATAACTGGGAATATGAAGTACTTTCATTCCTCATCAGTCATTCCAGGCACAGAGATCTATTAACACTAGTTTACTTCTTCTGACATGTCTCCTTTTATTAACAGTTCCAGTACTCACTATGACCCAGTCTTCCCATGGAACTTGTATGTCTGTAGCTTTTCCATCCATGTCTCTTTTTCATATCAGATACGATATATTTTTTTTAAATCATATATATTGTCATTAGGAACATATTTTTAGTTCTATTAATTCCAAAATCTATTAAGAACTATTTTATGTATCCACAGTGCTTTTAATTTAGGTCTCCTGAGTTTCTGACAAAATAAATTAGTACTGGAAGTTCATCTCTTGAATCAAGGATTTAGAAATATTCAGAAGGCACCAAAGTCCCATTTCATAACCCTCTACAATTGACATTATTTTACCCTCTTCAGAGGCATGGTCAATACTAGAGTTCACAATGATATCAGCTAACATTTTTTTAGGGCATAATATGTTCCCATCTCTGTGGTAATTAAGTGTTTTATAAGCATTCTTAATCTTTACAACTCTATGATAGTTGGGGTGGAGGGGCTCAGAGGGATTAATAAGCATCTTGCCCAAGAATGCACAGCTCAAAAGCAGTGGAGCTGAGAATTCAAATCCAAAGTCAAAGAGTAAAAAGAAGTATTTACTAATCAAAAATGGAATTTGGAAAAAGTACACCTTCACATTTGACAAAGAGTTTTCAGAGTGACAAGTACCCATGAAGGCATGGCAGTGGCTATCATAAAATAGCAAAAGGTACCATCATGTGACAAGGTGAGAAAAGATACACTGGCCATAAGATAACTTCATTTTCTTTGTACCTTAGAATCCATTTTCTAAGATGAAGTTAGGTCTGTAAATCACATATCAGCCCTGTGCATCTGTCTTAACTATTACTTTCATTCTTTGGGAGATGAAAGGTAGAAAGATTCTAAATTTCAGGCTCATTTCATGGTTTAAGATTGGTTCAATATGTAAACCTCTCGTTCAACATCTTCTGATGCCTCTCATTACTAATGGTTAGCATTTACACAGGCTTAAAAATGGACTGCAAAACATTAGCAGTATTGATCTTCACTTCACTAATTAGCTCTGCAATGTTAAATCACTTCACTAACTCTCTGGTTCTTGGTTCTCTCATCCATAAAATGAGAAAGTTGGATTAGATGAAGTCTAAAATCTTTTCCTAATTCTAACATCCTAGGATGAAATTAACCTTTGGATTCTGCCTGGCATTCTACTGAGCTCAGTACAGCTAGAAGAAACATAGAAAGAATTAAGACATAATTAAAAAGCCTCAGAGGGAATATGTTTGAATCTTAGCCCTATCACTTACTAACTATACAACCTTGGCAAGTTGCCTTGTCTCTGTAAAATAAGGACAAAAATATCTACCACCTATGGTTTTTTTGAGGATTAATTTATTAAATACATTTGTTAAACGCACCTAAAATAATTCCTGGTGCTGAGTAAGTACTCACTAAATATTCCTTACTCTTAAAGTGTGACTCAAGTATTATAACCAGGTTTTTCAGGGAGCCATTTCCTGAATCGAGATTTGAAAGTTCTGTAGGATTTAAAGCTAATGTAGTATCAAGAGTGTCTCAGTCTACTCAGGCTGCCATAATAAAATACCATAGACTGGGGAGCTTAAAGAACAGAAATTTATTTTCTCACAGTTCTAGAAGCTATAAGTCCCAGATAAAGGTCCAGCAAGGTTGGTTTCTGGTGAGAGTTCTCTTCCTGGCTTGTAGACAGCCGTCTTCTCTCTGTGAGCTCTGGTGTTTCTTCCTCTTCTTATAAGGGCACCAGTCCTATTGCATTAGGGCCCCTCCCTGATAACCTCATTTAATCTTTATCATCTTCCCATAGGCCCTATCTCCAAATATAGTCACACTGGAGGTTAGGGCTTCAACATATGAATTTTGAGTAGGACACAAAACATTCAGTCCATAACGAAGAATACTACTTTATTTTTGTACTGAGAGTTTTTTATTTTAAAGCAAATTTTATAGACCTCTTTCAAATTTCATGCCAAAATTCTAAGATGTGTGAGGAACAGACATGGAGAGGTTAAGCAACACAACCTTAATGACACAACTGAATAAAGGCCAGGTTACAAATAGAATTTGAGCCTTTTAACTTTGAAGCTCATTCCATTAAACAATACGGCATTTTTCAAACTTCCATTTCTAAATATATTTTCATTGTCCTCTCTCACATTACTTCTTAAATCTGCCTTAAAATTCTATCTTCAATAGAAGATTTAAATAGCATTAAAGAAAGGAAAGATTAAAAAAACAACAAAAAATAACTGAAGTTCTCAAAGCCAAGAAAACAGATTAAACAGGGCCATAAAAAAATTTAATTAGCTTTATGGTTTTGTGATTTCCACTTTTAGGGAAAGTCCAAAAACTGGCACACTCAGCAAAGTCATTGGCTTATTTCTTGACCAACGCTCATCAATGAGCCTAATCCACCCACACAGGCAAGTTGGAGTTAATTATTTCCAGTAACTGAAAGTTGCCTATTCATTTCTTTCAGAAAAGAGGACTAGAATGCTTTAATAACTATATTTCACTTTCTCTGGATGGCAGAGATTTTATACACCATCTCTTTGGGTACCAAATACTTGTATATAACTATATCTGTGGACATAATACAGCACAGAGGGTTGCTTCAAAGAACATCTTCATGAGATAGAGTAGGGGACAGAATCCTTACTGGGGAAAAACACTGGCTCATACTTGGTAGGTATTATTCCTCAGATAACTTTGGCTAGGTGTTAAGTTCTTTTCCTCTTTTCAGACATTAAAAAATTGTAGAAGTAAGTGCCATTACTCCAATTTTTATGGCTTTTTAAAAAACTACTTTTATTCTTTAGCACTCACATGCAGGCTGGCACCTCCTAGAAAAAGCGAGAAGCTTCCTATTCAAAAATAGCAATTTTTACGGGGTTTTCTGTGCTTTTGGGGGGAGGAAGAAAAAAGGAGATGAATCACATTATACCTGTCCTTACCTAACCAAATTAAATATTCCATTTTTTTCTTTCTCTTTTTTTTTTTCCTGAAACAATAATGTTTGTACTCTCTGTGCAATAATGTTGCACCTTCCTGTGTTTCTTCAGTTGGAAGTGGTGGTGGTGGTAGGGACTTCCTGTTGCTAATCTCCAGATTACTTCACTATCTCTTATTTGGCTCTCAGCTCCTTCACTTACCTGTGTTATAATTTTACTGCATCAAATTCCTTCTGTTATAAACACCTGAGATGGTTTCTGTGTTACTAGTGAGATCCTGACTGATAAAACTACCTTCTCAGCAATTTATCATTTACTGCTTTTTGAAATGTTAACTAGCTTTTTTCATATATTTATATGCTTTAATATGGTTCCTCAAATAAAAATCTTAAGCTTGAATTCATGGACCCTGGGATGAAAACTCTGACATCTCAGGGTGCATGCTCTAATGAGGATGGGGACTGAGGAGGGGAGAAAAAGCAGACAGGAAAGGTCAGTGAACAAAACAGATGGCAAAAGTTACTCATGTAATATGCCAAAGTAATGTGTGAAGGAGGGAGTCTCTCACATTCAGCTGTTCTTTGAATACAGCGAAAGTACCATTAAAAACAGGTCAATAAGTGTACTCACAATGAATACAGCAAGCAATGATAATGCTATTACAGCCTCCAAGAGCCAGGAACTCCCATTCATCCATGAATTACCCAATTTCTTCTGAGAGGTTCCCCAAACTGGCTAATGATCCAAAAGAAATTTTTACGTGTACTCATACATAATTGTAAGTAATTGTTAGTGGCTATAACCTAGAGCAATCTACTGAAAACGCAATTCTTAAATGCTAACAATCCAAACACAGACTGATATCACAACACAGCATGAACATTATCATTTCAGATAAAAGTGAATGGAGAACACTATGTGGCTGTGCAAACCTCTTTTGGGAATTGATTTCAATCGGGCTAGTATCCCTAAAGTAAGTACTTTGACACATTCTGTGAAAACGCCTCTCCGGCAAGAAAAAGTCTGAGAGACTATATTTAGATGATCATTTTTGTTTCAGCAAATCAAACTGCTTTTGGCACGAACTCATAATGATGTAATACTAATAACAATAACAACAACAACATCACCCAGCACTTAAATAGTTTAAGATTAAAGATTAAGATTTAGGATTAAAGACATTAAGCAAACTGCCCAAGGTCACATAACTAGTAGTTAACAGCTAGAATTTGATCCCAAGTAGTCTGAGAGTCCAGAGTCCATACTCTTAACCATTATACTTATTCTCTCCCTAACTTGGTCAAGATCATTCAAGCTAACTAGGTGGTGAAGTCAGGAATTCAATACAAGTCTTGAGCTACATTTAACCAAGAACTCAATTAGATATGAGGAATGTAAGGTTTATAAGTCTTTAGCTTTCCCCTTTTAAATCCTCACAGTCTTTACTATCACCAGCAAACAATGCTTGTGGAAGGCAACGGGCACAGCATAATATGGAGCTTCAGCGTCATTTGTAATTCAACCAACCTGCATGGTACACAACAGAAAGAGCAAAGCATTTTTTGGTCAGAAAACTTGGGTAGAAGTCTTAACTTTGCCATGAATTAGCAGTTTGCTATTAAATAGAGTATGGCTCTGGAGTAAGACAGACCTGGATTGAAATCCTGGCTTTAAGACCATTGTTTAGGTGGCAAAGTTTGTGCACAGTACAAAGGCACCTGGACAAGAAAGCAAAATGGGGCTGAAATTCTGCTCTTCTTTAGCTCACCAAGCCAGCCACCTTAGAATAGGGACTACATTCTAGAAGTGGCAGGTAACACAGGCCCCCAAGCTGCTGGCTAAGGTGGTGCAGCAGCCCAGAATATGTCTCAGCTACTTAATTCGTTCACCATAGGGGGTGATTTCAATTTTCTATTTCAAAAGAGTCTCAGAAGCTAGTGGTGAGTCTGCCTACTTCACTACTTACTACTAGCTATATAATCTTGGGCAAGTTAATTAACCACTCTAAACCTTAGTTTCCTCATTTGGAAAATGAGTTTGAAAATAGTACTTTCCTCATAGTGTGGTTTTGAGGATTACATAAAATGATGCAAGCAAAGTGTTTAGTACAGTGCTGGCACTTAATAAGCACTCAATATATTGTAACCGATACACTGTAAAACCACGTACAGTTTCACAACCTCTGTGAGCCTCAGATCCCTCATCTGTTCAAATGAATGTTATCTACTTCACAAGACATTTCCATGAATGTTAAATAGTGATAATCAGAAAGCATTTATAAACTACTGCATGTTTATTTTTAAGTTTTATATAAAGAATTAGCAAATACAAAAATGTCTTGGTAGCTAACACTCAGAAAAAAATCATTAAATCGTGACAGGAAAATGATCTCATTAGAGAGATCTGTAAACAATACTAATATAAGGGGTATAAGTGGTATCCAGTCAAAGACAAAAATCCTACACTCTATCAGGTTTGAGCTAATCTAAAACAAAAGAAAAATCACCTCAGAGACACTAAACCTTCTTGCTTAAAATTAGAGCCTCCCAATAGGAAAGACTGTGTTTTATATCTATATGACACAGATAAACCAGATTACACATTGTGGCATAACTGCAGTTTCTCTGAACTTGGAAATAGCATTCCTTGGAAACTGCCTGTTGATCCATTTCAACCTCAAAATAGATATTTGACCCTGCTCCCTAAGAAAAGGATCCCTTTCACCCATCTTGCAATGTTTGGGATATTTAAAGCTTCTATTACCATAAATTCCAAGCTTATAGTCTCACAGCAGCCATAATTCAACTACAAGGAACACATACCACAGGCCCACAAACTAGAGGATTTAAAAGGCCTCCAATTCTGCAACTGAATGATGCTTACTGTGACCCCATGCAAGAGGCAAAACCCGAAATAAAACAAAGATCTAAGATTGCTGTCAGATCTTATACTTCCTTCATGTCTATCTTCCAAATGTGCTTACAATGCTGTTGTTGGTTTTTTTATTTATTTATTTTTTTGAGGAAGATTAGCCCTGAGCTAACATCTGCCGCCAATCCTCCTCTTTTTGCTAAGGAAGACTGGCCCTGAGCTAACATCCATGCCCATCTTCCTCTACTTTATATGTGGGATGCCTACCACAGCATGGCTTGCCAAGCAGCACCGTGTCCGCACCGGGGATCCGAACCGGCGAACCCCCAGCCGCCGAACAGAACATGTGCCACTTAACCACTGCACCACCAGGCCAGCCCCCAACGCTGTTGTTGTTTTGTTGCAATTCACAGTTATTACCACCATCAGAATGCTAGTTACACATTTATTAATAGGGTATGAAGGGAAGAAAAGAATGTTTTCTCAACTTGATTAATGCCTGTGCCTTCTTAGCATTGAGGCATAAAACACATTCTATATTTACTATGGATTATTGTGTCCATCAAGACACATTTTGACGGGATGGACACCAAGAGGCTCTGGATTCAAATCTAAATCTGTCACTAAATACTGTTACATTCTCAGGAAATCATTCAACTTCTGTGGGTCTCCTCTGAGATAATGTATAAAAAAGATTTTGTTTATTATAAAGTGTTATACATATGGAAATAACTATTTCTGCCAATACTATGTCACACAAATAAATATGAAAATCCCTTTAGTTATTTCAACGTACTACAACGGAAAAGTTGCAAAAGTGCTTTTCCCGAAGAGCAACATTCTATAAATGCCAGTCCTTATGAATTACATCATCTTTAAATTCTTTAGAATCTTACTATGGCACCTGCTAGAGGTACTATACACAAATGGCTCAATCAAAAGATAACCATAATTTGGAAACTTCTGGAAGCATAAGTATTGACAGATGGGATAATCAGCTTCATCAGTAACATTATCTGTTTGGCAGTACTTACTCTTTCTTTTGGCTTGTTTAATAGCATTTTATGTAGCACGTGTTAATCCTACAAGGGCAGTAAAAGCAGAGTCTCAAGTCTGCCTATCCTCACATCTCTCAGGGGTACTCAGGGCAAGTGATAATACCTCCATTTAATAAATAAGGAAAGTCTGGGCAATCACCTAAACATATGAAATAAAAAATGAAACCAGAACTAGAGCAATAAATAGGCTAAGTTCATTGTTCTTTTCCCTAAAATGCACTGCCGTCCTTGGGGCAGGACAAACCTCCAAACTGAAAAAGAACAAAAACAAAACACCTTCCTTGTCCTTTCTCCCAAGCTTCTTTATTACTTGTCTGAGAAATTTGCACAAGAGAGCACAAGAAGCAAAGTTTGTCCCACAAGGCACTGCAAGGGAGTAACTTCATGAAATCCTTGGTTTCTACTTCGCAGCCCTACAAACTATATATGCAAACTGATCTCCATCACGGCCAGACTCATACGACTCAAGGTGCTCCATTTGGGAAGGAAACACTGGACATCTAGCAAAATAATCTGTCAAAGACAAGGCTCCCTATATCATGACCAGGCAGATGAACAGGGCTGCCAAACGTCAAGTATAATAATACTGAATAGCTATTGCTAAGGTGCACTTAGCACGTTTACAGAGGAATTATTTTATTTAATGTGCATTAATTATTACTAAAGCACAACATCCCTTATCCAGAGCACATTTCACATATAAAGCATGCCACAAAGAAATAAAACAACCAGTGGCTTTAAAAGATGACTAGGTAGAAGCCAGAAACACAAGGGTAGTTTGAGAATTTTATTTCCAAACTCAAATATTTCTGTGCTATGTAGAGTACAAACATGTTGTCATTGGGGTGATATTTTGCTAACAATGTATGGCAACACTGATACGGTATACCACAAGATAAAAATGCTGCTTATCTAGACATGAGGTCTGACGACAAAGTAAATGCTGATTTGGTTTTAAAAAACTAAGCATGTTTCAGCTGCTGAAATGCATCACCAATTTGAATTTATACAGAGAACATATTCAGTCCATAAAACATATCAAAATAGTGTGCAAACTTTCAAAAGGCAGAAAATGAACAAAGATTTCTGAAGCAAAAGATCTGAAAAGACAAACTAAGGATCCTTGATTTCGTTTCAGAGGCCACTGAAAGTGTTTTTTGATGAAGAAAGCATTTAAAATTGGTCCTAAGAGTTGATTTTAAATAGCAAAATGGATTAAAGACATAAATGGACAACTCACAGTAGGAGAAACATGAATAGCTAATAAATATTTTAGAATATACAACTTCACTCAGAATCAGGAAAATTATTTAAAAAACAAAAGATTCCATTTCATTATGTGTTTAATATGTTTCCATAATAATTTTCATGATAACAATAGCAGGAATAATATTGAGTTAGTTATAAAGTCTTTGCAATTGCAACAAAAGTGCCAAAGCAACAAAATTATCTCTAACAAGAACAGTCCTTGTTACTTTATAGTAACAAGCACTATATGCTCCTTAACAGAGTTTAAGAAGAAAAAAAGAAAACCAGGGGCTGGCCAGGTGGCGCAGCAGTTAAGTGCACACGTTCTGCTTTGGCGGCCCGGGGTTGGCCAGTTCAGATCCCGGGTGTGGACATGGCACCGCTTGGCAAACCATGCTGTGGTGGGCGTCCCACATAGAAAGAGAGGAAGATGGCATGGATGTTAGTTCAGGGCCAGTCTTCCTCAGCAAAAAGAGGAGGATTGGTAGCAGATGTTAGCTCAGGGCTAATCTTCCTCAAAAAAAAACAAAAGAAAGAAAACCAAAGCAAAACTCAGAATATTTAAAAAATGCAATGCTCTTCACTTTTTTGGTTCAGGGGGTATTCTTAATTCTCTAAGAATTTACTGAGTACGTACTATTTGTCTAGGCACTGTGCAATCCCTGAAATATCTCAGAGCAACCAACCAGAGATTTTAAGACCACAGTGCCAGCTTGGGAAACCCACATCCACAGAGAGGGAGGGAGCGCAACGCGGGATGTAGAAGCAAAACTCAGGCCCTGAACATAGACTAAATGCAGCAAATAGGAGGCAACCTGAGTTCAAACAAAACTAAGCTCAAACTATTACTCCATAACACTTTTGTCCTGCATCTACTCCTAAACTTTCCCTTGTACTTTTAGTTTATGTTTTTAGCTACCTTTGGTCACATCTCCAGAGTCACACTGAAAAGGCCTAAACAGTTTCACTCTTAGGTTCAAAATTTCCTTTATATTTCCATATTTCAAATCAGCTAACTTCACGCTTAGCAACCTGCCATTAAGTGTCTATCAAACTTCTAAGTAAGAGATCATAAATCAGTCACCTCTCTGATCCCCTACATTATGATACACATCTTAATATCTCAGAGTTGGCATTAGAAGATCCAAATAAATTCTTTTTTCTGCACTGGCTTACTTTGAATGGTAGCAATTATAACAAATTTTGCATTACATTTAGATTTCAGATAGCTGCTGACATAAGAATTATCGAATAGCATAAATCCCCAAACACACAGCAACCAGTATAATAGGAGGAAAGCTGGAGGCAATTTCAGATATTTCAAACACTGAAGTCTTATTATATACCCCAGAACTAATAGGAGATCTGAAAATAATCGACTTCATACTTACTGCTTAGGACAGACACAGCCTCAGTAAATACAATGCAAATGAAACATCTCTCTAGAGCCAGATTTATCCAATTTAAAAGAGAGGTAATATTTATACAGATACAGTTGACAATGATGCCTCTTCGACACTTAAAGTTAACTAAAAATTCAAGAACACTGTACAAAAGCTTTTTTTACAACCACAAAAAATCTTTTGGATTCTCCACGTACATGATATGACTTGAAGCTTCTGCTCAAGTATTTTTTCCTTTTAGGTCTAGCCATAATTCAAAGACAGTTATGGAGACTTTTTCTTTTTGATTTTTGAAAAACTATAGTAATGCTACTGTGGCTGGTATCAAATATTCCTGTATTCAAATATTATAGCTAACATTTACACCACTGGGTTCCACACCCTACTACGTACACAGAAGGTGCTCAGTGTTTGTTGAGTGAATAAATGAGAAGAGGGGAATTATGACAACTAGTAATGGACTGCAAAGAAAAACTCAATGCAAGGAAACAAAACACAGGCAGATCCAGGTGGGATGCCCCTTCAGTAGAAACATTAAAAATAGCTACTCAGTATGGGATGACGAAAAAGTTCTGCAGATGGATAGTGGTGATGGTTCACAACGATGGAAATGTACTTAATGTCACTGAACTATATACTTAAAAATGGTTAAAATGGTAAATTTTATATTATGCATATATATATTTATATATTTTTGTGTGTGAGGAAGATTGGCCCTGAGCTAACATAGGTTGCCAATCTTCGTCTTTTTGCTTGAGGAAGATTGTCCCTGACCTAACATCTGTGCCAATCTTCCTCTGTTTTGTATGTGGGATGCCACCACAGGCATGGCTTGATGAGTGCTGTGTAGGTCCGTGTCTGGAATCTGACCTTGTGAACCCTGGGCTGCCAAAACAGAGTGCGTGATCTTGACCACTATGCCAGCGGGCTGGCCCCCTTATTATTATGCATATTTTACCACACTAAAAAAAAAGTTGTTTTAATAGCTACCCAGATAAGTGTGACCACAGATTTTCACAGGAAGACACTGAGGCTATGGTGAGAAATTCTGGCCATGTAAAATACAGTACATGGTACAGTAAAAAACTTTAAAATAAGCAAAAAGGCTCTCACTGAAAAAGTTGTACGGTGAGGATACTCTGTGTTACAAAATATCTGTTTGTCAAGTCCTTGTGAAAAAAGTAACATAATATGGTAGCCGTTTATGTAAAAATACTAAATAATATTTACTCCATTGGAAGAAAAACTAAATATAACTAGGTAAACATAAAATTTGAGCCCTTTAGAAATAACCCTGCTTGTTTAAAAAAACTGAATTAAACTGTTTTGATCTAAAAGTTGTTCATAAGCCTTTCAATTTTATAGTTTTTTTAAAAACTCATGTAGACTAACCATGTAAAGAATTTTATAATATTAATATGAAATACTTATTGGCAGACTTTGTTACACAAATCCAAAAGAAGAGGGGCAGACACTTTAAGGAGAGAAAACTCAGACTAAATACCCAAGGATTAAAAGAAAATATCATCTGGTGATATGGGGACTATCTGCTGACCCAGAGGTCTATTTGAACATTCCTGCAATAATCTCCAACAAAACTCAGAAACATGTCTGGCAGAAAAAAGTCTGTATTGTAGCTCAAAGAAATCTGGTATGAACCAGATGTTTTCAAGAAAGGAGAGTAAGCCTATGACTTTGAATAACCACCAGCCTTGCTGTTTACGTTCTGTCCCAAAGCTGTGATCAGTCAGCCAAAAATTCTAGTATTTTCTCCTTCTCTCTAAACTTTCTTGGATTTAAGGAGCTAGTTGGCAAAATGAAGTCAGTCCACTGCTTAAGTCTGCACTCAGTCTGTCACTAGGTAGGAACATCATATTACTGCTACTGATAACCATTCAAAAATCTTAAAAAAAAAAAAACAAAGTTTTGGATCTAGGATAGGAAAAAATGAAGCCAAAAGATGAACTATACAGTTATTATATAATATATGGAAATAAATTTATAGAATATAAGGAAAATACTTCCTATATTAAGAGTGTATTAAAAACAGATTAGGTTAAAATAATTTTCAAATAAAACATAAAAAACAAAAACATACATACATATATATATATATATATAAAACTGTCAGGAGAGAAGTGAAAATGATGAGCTACAGCATAACCTACAAAAAGCAAATGGCTGGATGATGGGAAAGAGCAGCAGAGTTTAATTACACAATGGAACAGTGCCTTGCTCAGCTTCTCAGAACCAGCTGTCACCAGGCACCAAGAGAACTGCAAGTAGAAGTAAATCTACTACACAGAACAGGGGTTATTTCCAGGTCTAATTAGTTGGTCTCAAATTCCATCATTCGTATACCAAATCTTTCATGACTTCTTCATAGCTACTCTTCCAATAAGAGCATCTAGTCCTCTAGGTGATAATGCAAAATGAATTTTTATTTGTTAATGTTTCTTTCATTTCCCTCTAGTTCATAATAAACTAATTTACATCATAAGGCTTATACTGTAGCTCCTAGAAGTCGAAACATGACTTAAGTAAACAAGTATACAAAAAATGCTTCCAATGATTAGAACGGGGCCTGATACACAGTAGGTACTAAGTATAAATATTTGCTGAGGGCTGGCCCAGTGGCGCAGCAGTTAAGTTCACACATTCCACTTCTCAGCAGTCCAGGGTTCGCCGGTTCAGGATCCTGGATGTGGACATGGCACCACTTGGCAAAAGCCATGCTGTGGTAGGCGTCCGATGTATAAAGTGGAGGAAGATGGGCATGGATGTTAGTTCAGGGCCAGTCTTCCTCAGCAAAAAGAGCTCAGGGCTAATCTTCCTCAAAAAAAAAAATTTGCTGAATGAATAAAGGAATAAATTATAGTTAAGTTTACCATCTCTCCATTGTAAAGATACTTATATTAAAGGGGCTCTAGAAACCTTTCTCTAGACCGCTAATCAATGCCATAAATACAAGGTGGTGATCAAGTGTCATGCTCTCACTCTCTCTCTCTCTCTCTCATACACACACACACACACACACACACACACACTCACATGCTCATTTGATACCAAAACCAAATATAGGGTACTTGTTTCCCTCCTTTCCCTAACTTCCTACCTTCAATAAAGTCCTTACTAGTATTTACAGATTTGCATCCCCTAAAAATCAGCTCGGGAGTTGCCCAAAGACCAAGTGGCCATTCTAACTACATCTTCAGGAGAAATACCTTTCCTAACCCAAGTTCCCTGTTGCTTTCTCTCTTCTTCAATGGGTAAAATCAATCTCTGCAACTTATCCATAGCCTAGGTTCTCCCCATGGACAATATATTCTTTTAAAATAAACGGCTCTTCATTATTAGGCATGCCTTTATGTCTAACTTATCATCCACTGTGTCCTACATTAATCCTACTAGGTACAGTTTTCACACAGTCATTCTGGTCAATGAACAGGCAAGCACTCAGTGAACACGTGAAAACCACGCCTATTAACTTATAAACAAAAACACTGACCAGTAGTGCCCAGTAAGTTGTGACTGTGAGCATTATTTACTTAATCAAAGGCCTACAAGTCTAAAAAAATCGCTGACATGTATATAAAAATCTCTGGGGAAAATGGTAATACAACAGAGTATAAATAAAATAGAATTACAAGCCTATGATAACAAAGATGGACAGAATACACAGAAAAAATAGGAACAAGTAGAAATAAGAAGACTAACCAAATAGAAGTTTTAGATACAAATAATCTACAAGCCTCTAGTCAACTTGAAAGCATGGCACAGGAAATGTCAACAGTGGTGACCAGTGACACAGGGAACATGGACACTCTTCTCAGTACAGATGCCTTTCATCCCACCTGGTAAGGAAATACCTTTCACTTTCAAAAGAAGACTGTTTCTATGTGTTTATCCTTTTCAGCAAACGTCTACAAATCACAGGGGCATATTTTTGACATAATTTGCTTATGCCTCCTGAAACCTACATTTAGTCACGGTCAATTAAATGCTGTTCTCTCAAGAGCTCAATTATTAAATTTATTAACTTGTATCTGAGGGCAAAAGCTGTTAATTGTGTTTACAATCAAATATAGGAATAAATGCATTAATATTTTATTAACAACTATTGAAATATGCTGGAACAGGCTACATTATGCCAAATACAGCTAGAATCTTTTTACACATCCAATAAGTCTTTAGCTATTAGATCTAGAATAGATTCTCTTTCTCAGAATCACGCTTTCACCTCCCCGCTGCCACAAGTGGATTAATGGACCTGTCCTGACAGGTAGATAGTTCATTAGAAGACACAGTCACACCTAACAGCAGCACACTGGCTGCCCTGGCAAAGGAGCGAGTGACTCACAGTGCCTGTTGGTTTGAACTTACTCTTGTACTACACGAGCTTTTATGACCCCACTGGAATCAAAATTAGAAATCAAGAAAACAAATAACATGTAAAATATACATAGGGCTAGGAGTCAGAAGTCAGAAAGGAATGCACAACTAAAAATCACAATTCTGAAGATTGGTTGTGCAAGAAATTCTAAGAAAATTTATAAGTAAGAAATCCTGTTTTGGGAAAACCATTCCTGATAGGAAATTCTATAATTTCACTGTTATGATCAGCCATGAACTATGGAGCTTCCTATGCTGAGGAAATGGAAAAGAAAGCTTCACACTAGAAGGGAAAAGATCATGATGAGGGCATTCTTTTCTAGCTGGCCATAGAAAGGTAATAAGCATGAGAGCTATTATTAATCAATATACAGCAAGGTGAAAGACACTGACTGACAGGATCAACACTGAGTGACAATAAAAATGTTAATTTTCTTCACTGGCTAACTTCATATACCAAGCCTACTTTAAGAGGAAAGAGACTGAATAACCACACACCTCCAAACCCTACTCCCATAAAAAGTCAGACTACAGGAGCATAAGAAGCTGGCTTTCCCTAAAATGGAAAATTTTTCTCTGTTTCTTAGAGAAGCCTGAAGGACTGCTGCAAGGGAGGCTATTAAAATGCTGAATTTGCCTAGAACTGAAATTAACACCTTTTAGCTAGAATTTTTTTAAAAAGCATATATATAGACTGACTTTATCACCTTTCCAATTCCCAACACTTAGAATTTTTAAAAACCCTATTTGACACGATACAATTTAACAAGATTCAAGTTATGTTAAACATAATCTGAAACGTTATTTTTAAAGTGTATAAAAGGGAATGGTGGGCCTCAAATCTGAATATGAACTTCACTGCAATGTATATTGATCATTCCACCCTTTTCTTTTTTGACAGTCACTAGCAGTCAAAATAATTTTAAGGTAAATTACATGTAGATAACTCTAATTTATAGTTCCTACTTAGTAATTTAATTATAATTTTTGCGCATCTACTATGTGTAACACATCACTGTGGCATGACATTTAAGCCAAAGTATTTACACTAAGTGCACACAGTACCTGCCTTCTAATACACACCAAAAAATACTTTTGGCTCTAGCTGAATATAATAATGAGAGGAGTATTCTAACAATAGTATAAAACAAAAGAGCTGGGGCCTTGAAGAAAGAATAGCATTTTAACCAGCAGAAAGGGTCAGGAGGACATCCCACACAAAAAGAAGCTGTGAAGAAAGACAGAACCACAAGGCATGTCTCAAAACCTAGCACAGCAAACGCCTATGTTGCAAAAGGCAGAGGAGAAAAAAGAACCTGGAAGATTAGACTGGATTCAGACCACGAAAGACTTTCAACACCAAAGCTCATGGAGTTTAAGCTTTGTTCTCCAGGCAACAGGCAGCAAAGGATTTTAAGCAGAGGGTGACCACTAAAAAATATGCCAAATACAGAATTTCCACAGAAAAGAAATTACAAGTTTCACATAACATTTCCTTATATTCTGTTATTTATAACCCATAACTACTGAAACATGAGGCTAAGATGTCAACATCATGGCTATCAGTATTCAACATTTCCTTTTTTAAGACAATTAAGAATCCACATTTCCTTGCTTAGCATAAATCTTCTAAAAAGGCCTTGTCTTTTTGCCCTATTTATCTAAAATAAACAGCACAAACCAGAGGAAAAGGTAGAGTCTTTTCTAATGTTTGCTCAATCTAAAAGCCAAATTTGGCACGTAGGGTACACATTAGTTTATTACTATATGTGATTGGCTGGATTCCTCTCTCCATGAGGCTATTTTTGACTTGGAAATGTAACTAAGGAGGGATGAGTGCAAGGAATTTCTCACAGCCCCCAGGGCACATATTCACATAACTTTACGCCAATTCCCCCTCTATCTTCCTCAAATAAACTCTCTTTGATTACTATAATTATAAGATTTAGTCCATTAAGAGATTACTATAATTATAAGATTTAGTCCATTAGCAGAGCTAGAAAACTTTTCCAGTGGTTTTTATTCGTAACAGACTGTAACTCTGTCCCCAGTTCCAGTCTAGGCTCTCTCATTCTTTTAAAGTATTACAGGATTTCTCCAGCTGCACTAACTCCCAGAAACCTAAAATCCTGATGACCACTAAAGTAGCAACTGTACCTACTTTACCCCCACCTATACCACTGCTCATCCCTACTCTGATGTCAAGTTAAAAGCAAGGGAATGGTAAGGAGTTGTTGGGATGTAATCAACAGCTTGCTGCTCCTGGTGCCTATATTCAGAAGGGCCTACTCCGAAATTCAGGCCAAAAGTTAAGAAGCAGAAAAAGGGGAAATACTGCCAACTTTCCTGCTAAGGAATTCATATAGATTGCTTCCCTTATCCCTCCCCTTTAAGTTTTAAATTACAAATCCCTTACAATTAGGTTATGTGCTGGTTGAGGTTTGGGGCCAAGGCCTAGAAATGTAAACCTTTTACACTGAAGGTACAGAAAATAAGTTGTTGTTTTAAATAAGTATTTCTTGAATTGAGGTTTCTGCTCATCTGTTTTACCACTTTCGTTCCTATAATGCTCTAACAGAAACTTCCCACTGTTCCATTAGTGCATTAACGTGATCACCCTTCTTTATTTGTTTTCTTACCTCCAAGGCACAGTTACTCCTTAATATCTCTGAGAATACAAACTCATGACTGAAGAGTTTGGACTATACCACTACTATGGCACCAACTGTATGGTACCAACTTTCTCCTGAAGTTCAGAGAAAGCAAGTTAAGAGTTATTTTCAGAAAATGTCTATGGTCATTTAGAGTTTAAGCCACAAGTTAAATGCCCTACATGCTTGTCAATAAGACTAAGAAGCTTTGGGGAAGACTGTAGTGAATTATAAGCAAGTTCTTGTAGAAACTTTAATAATATTAAAAAGCAATCAGCCTGTGAAAGCTCTTTGACCAAATGCTAACAGAATCATTTCTCCTAGCACTACCATCTCAAACACGGAACAATGTACAAGATTGTCCACCACTTAGATTGCTAAATGCTTGGTCTAAAAATCACCAAAAGGGCACCATTAAGCTAAGACACAGGAAGCATAGTAATAAATCTCTTTACTGACAAATACTACAGATTTTAAAAGTATGTAAGAGAACTGCAGCATTTAAATCACTAGAATCCAAAGCTAAAACTTACTAAGATAATAATTGGGGGAGAAGATGTGGCTCAGAGTTTTTGTTTACAATCTATTTACTAAGGCAGCTTAGCAACATTTCTGCTAAACATCTCCAGGAGGAAGCAAGTGTTGGTCATAATTCTTCTTTCCCCGACAAGCATAAAGGGCCAACCCTTAGTCTCTGGAGGATTAAACAGAACCATCTGAGGGAAAACAAAAGATGTCTAGGTTAGAAGGAAATATTTTCCTAGAGAATGCAACAATTTTTTCCATTCTCAATTCCTTTTAGGACTAATAGCCTTTATAAGCACAGGGGTAGTAGGCAGCAGCAGTCAATGGGGGAGAAAATGAATCATAGAAATTAGTCAGAATCTTACCACATTCAGTTATCTAATAACCCAATCCTGGGGCTAGAGGTAAATCTGAGCATGCAGAATGACCTGCCAAAGCCCAAACAACTTTCACTGTCACCATCCAGAGAGCTACTGAAAGGAATAAGGGCAAACATTAAGCAAAGCACTCCTCCAAAGGCATAAAAAATTTACGTATCCAACCTCCATGTGTACACACACCTCTCAATACAAGCAAAGGGTTTTAAACACTCAAAATGTTACATTAACTTACTGTTACTTTTGAAATGTTTTAAAGTATTAAGCTGTATTGATTTGCAAAACAAGATTTGCTTATGACTTTTTTTAGAGTAATACATACTCATTGTAAAAACTAAAATTAAATACAGAAATACATAACATGAAAATGACAGTCCCCTACAATCCCATTCCCCAGAGACAATCACTATTAACAGTTTAAACCCCAGGATTCTACAGTGTTCTCTAGTTACAAAATCTCAAGTTTGAGGATGCACAAAGGTAGTATGTATGATGGAACACCTTCTCCAACCCCACACCCCCAACTAGAGATACTAAAATACTCTTTACAAAGTCCCTGCCAAGTGTTCAGCCAGCCTCTGCTTCAACAAATCCTTTGACAAGGACCTGACTACCTCCCAAGGCAGACCACTCCATCTTACAACAGATTTTATTGAAATACTGAGTGGCTATTACCTTCCTGTCAGATTCCTGGTTTCTCTCTTATGTCTCTGTTTTCAAATGTGCACACATAAAATAAGGTACCCAGAAATGGACACAATACTCTGGAAGAACCATAGTCTTCATTCTGGACACTTTGTTTCTATTAACAGAGCCCAAATCACACTGTGGACTCACAGTGAACATTCCGTCAAATGAAACCCCCCAGGTATTTTTCATGTTAACTCTGTTAAACCACAATGCATCCATCTACAATAACACTTGTTTTTAGAATCATATATAGAATTTTACATTTATCAATGTTCCATACATCTTGATCAATTTAGTCCATCCTCCTCAGTCTAATGAACTATTTACAATCTCTACTTTGAAAAAACAATACATTAACTATAGAACTTATTGCCAGCTTCACGTCATATACAGATTTGCAAAGTCATCGATATTTCATCCATGTTATTAATAAAAATGTTGGATGCTAAAATACAACCCAACTATAGAAAGGACTGAAATTCTGATATATGCTACAACATCCACAGAATTTGAGAACATTATGCTTAGGGAAATAAGCCAGACACAGAAGGACAAATACTGTATGATTACACTTAAATGAGGTAGCTAGAATAGGCAAATTTAGAGACGAAAACAAGAGTAGAGGTTACTAGGGGCTGGGGTGAGGGAAAGTTATTGTTTAATTGGTACCAATTTTTTGGAGGAAGATGAAAAAGTTTTAGGGTATAGATAGTGATGATGGTTACACAACATGTGAACATATTTAATGTTACTGAACTGTACACTTACAAGTGGTTAAATGATACATGCTGAGTGAAAAAAAAGCCAATCTCAAAAGTTTACATACTGTATGAGTCCATTTATATAACATTCCTGAAATGACAAACCAGTCACAAAAGGCCATATATTGTATGATTCCATTTAAGTGACATATTCAGGAAAATCCATAGAAATAAGAAAGTAGTGATTCCCAGGGGATGGGTGTAGAGGCAAATGGCGAGTGATTGCTAATGGGTACTAAGTTTCTTTCTGTGGTGATGAAAATGTACTGGAATTAAATACTGCAGAGCTCTGAATACGCTTAAAACAACTGAATTGTATACTTTAACAGGGTGAATGTTAAGGTATACAAATTGTATCTCAACATGGATGTTATTAAAAAAGAGAGAGAGGGGCTGGCCCGGTGACGTAGTGGGTAAGTTTGCACACTCCGCTTCAGCAGCCTGGGTTTTGCAGGTTCAGATCCCAGGAGTGGACCTACACACCACTCATCAAGCCATGCTGTGGCAGTGTCCCATATACAAAATAGGGGAAGACTAACACAGACGTTAGCTCAGGGCAAATCTTCCTCAAGCAAAAAGAGGAAGATTGGCAACAGATGTCAGCTCAGGACGAATCATCCTCACCAAAAAGAAGAGAGAGAGATTCCTATCATTTGACACTGAAGTTAAAGACAGCCATAGCCTTCCAATATCCATTCATTGGGTGCCTACTGACAAGAATACCTAGAATAAAAGCCTCTAAGTCTGAACAAATTAGTAATTTTAATTTTCTCACAGGCCTGCTCTCTGCATATCTTTGATGATTATTTTTTTGGCCATTTAAAAAGGATGAGACAAATGATTTTTTCCATTTGAATACTCTGAAGAGGAACAAATACAACCAAACATACCAGTAAAAGAAAATCATAGTTGTTTTTTGAGCTCAGAAAACAAAAGAATCTCAGAGAATAGATTAAAAAAAAGTTTGGGAGATAGAATATGCTTCAAATCCAATAAATAAAAACCAAAAATTGGATGGCACAGAGAGCCCTTGAGATTTTATATGTATAATATTCACATATTCATAAAGTGGCACACTCTACAAATATTAAATATTACATTCAAATAAAGCAATCTGTTCTATATGAGACCCAAAGTAACTTAGTCCCAATTCCATTTCCTGGATGAGAAAAGGGGGTCATTATGATTTTCATCCAGATTCTAAAAACAGAAAATAAGGCAAGTTCCCAGCAATTATTCCAAAACACGACCACCATTATCTACACCCATCAGTCAGTACTCTTTCAGTTACAGACAGAACAAAACAAACGAAGTGGTTTAAACACTATGGAAATGTATTGTCCATACATGGAGGACCAGAGAGAGGTAGGAGTGGCTTTAAAGCCAGTTAATCCAGCAGTTCCACAATGTCTCCAAAGGACCCACACTGTGTCCATCTTTCCCTCATTGGCTGGTTATTCCTGTGGTTTTAGGATGGCAGCCAGCAGTAATTGGATTCGCAGGCTTCTCTGTGCTCAAGAAGTAAAAGAATGAAGGTTCCCTTATCCCAAGTCCTTTTTTTCAGGTTGACTGGGCCAAATTAGATCATGTGCCCATCCTAGAATCAATTACAGCCACCAGGAATTCCATGTACAGACTGGCTTAGACCTGGGCTCCTGAATCAGTCACTGGCAAAGGGAACGGAACTTTCATGATTGGCTTAAGACCGCTGGCTTTTCAACTTTTTCAACAGCAAGCCACAATAAAAAATACAGTAGGGGCCGGCCCGGTGGTGTAGTGGCTAAGTTCGCATGCTCCGCTTCAGTGGCCCAGGGTTCATGGGTTTGGATCCTGGACGTGGATGTACACACTGCTCATCAAGCCATGCTGTGGTGGTCTCCTATAAACAAAATAAAGGAAGACTGGCACAGATGTTAGCTCAGGGCCAATCTTCCTCACCAAAAAAATATGTATATATATATACATCAGGATTCAGTAGACACACACACATATACACAGACCAGTTAACAAACGTTCTATAAAATAACGCTTATCCTTACTATGCAGAATGCACTCTGATTTTTGTTGTTGTTGTTTGGTATTACACTTATGCTTTTGAAGTTGGTTGCCACTCTACTAAGTTGGTTTTATGACCCTCTAATAGGTCATGTCTGGCAGTTTCAAAACCACTAGTCTAGGCTAATCAGAGCTCACACATGAGGCTAGGGTCAAATTCAGACACCACACTGCTGCTGCACAATGGGGGAAAAGGTGAAATAGTTATTGAGGAGTCAATCATTACATCCATTAACATCGCCTACAGTGCACTTTTGGATACATTATCTTACGTGATTTTACAAAAGTAGTATTGGAAAAATCCAAAGGATATACACACAAGGAAAACAGGTTTTGTCTTCTCATTTTGAAACTATATTAAAACTTTCTGTATGTTTAAGATAAAGAGGTCATATTCAGAAATGTTCACATGGATGCATTTTCAGCAAAGTACCTACAGGGAATGGCCATCAGACATTATCAGAAAGGACAAATAGGAGAGTAAGTTTCGTATTTTATTTATTTTTTTAAATTTTTTTGAGGAAGATTAGCCCTGAGCTAACTACCGCCAATCCTCCTCTTTTTGCTGAGGAAGACTGGCCCTGAGCTAACATCCATGCCCATCTTCCTCTATTTTATACATGGGACACCTTCCACAGCATGGTTTGCCAAGTGGTGCCATGTCTGCACTCGGGATCCGAACCAGCAAACCCCGGACCGCCGAGAAGCGGAACATGCGAACTTAACCGATGCGCCACAGGGCCGGCCCCAAGAGTAAGTTTTAAAAGAAGGCAGATGAGACATAGTTAGAAGAAGAGATATAGTTAGAGCAGTGGTTCTCACCCAAGGGTGATATTTAGCAACGTCTAAAGACATTTTTTGGTTATCACAACTCAGGAGGACGCTACTGGTATCTAGTGGGTAGAGGCGAGGGATGCTGCTAAACATCTTAAAATGCACAGGACAGTCCCCCAATCACAAAGAATTATCTGCTACAAAATATCGATAGCACCAAGGTTGAGAAACTCCGAGTTAGAGTATTACCACCTGTGATCTTGTTAGGCGATCTAAAGTCCAAATGCCACTCTGCAGTATGAGAACATTAGATGCTTTGGGACTATCTGTCTCAGTTTGAATTGGAAATGGAAAATGGAAAAGAGTGAGCAAGAAGCAGTCTATTCTACTCAGAGTGGTAACTGTTCTACATTCCAAAGGCAAAATTATCTCCCTTGTTCGTGGGGTTGATTTCTTTCTAAAAAGAAGTCTATAAAACAGTTTTCTATCACTTCACTGTATAATACAATTAGTTAACAGGAAAGATATATTAGTGTACATTTGGAGTTGGAAGGTTTGCTATTCCGAAGCAATTATGAGAGCTAGTACAAGTAACTATAACTACAAAACATTGTTCCTGTACATCAAGGGAAGAGGAATAAGAAGTAATGTCTTCCAAGGCCCCCAGGTTGGGGCAGTGGAATGAAAACAGAAGGCTTCATTCCACTACTCACTGGACATGTAGTCTTTCTAGTATTTATCTTTGTTAGAAAACTCATGCTGTTATTCTCCTAAACACTATACAAATAATTTTATTCACTCCATGATATCCAACAGCTTATGGGGTTTAATAACACAGAAATATCTTTCTTTTCTCCATACCTAAAATTACATCCCTACTCTCAACAGGACATCTCAGGGGAAGAAAAAGGAAGTAGGATGAGTGTCCTCAAACTTCTGTTAAAACAAAACAAAACCTTTCCCTCCTTTATTATCTCATACCATACACCTTCTCTCACTCACCACACTCCAGTAACATCAGCCATCCTACCATTCCTCCAATACACCAAGCACAATCACCATCCTAGGCCCCAAACCCCTATCCTGATCCCAAACCAGGGCCTTTTCACCTGTAACTTCTACTGAAATATTCTTCACCCTTATCGTTATATGGATTTCTCCCTGTCATTTAGGGCTCAGCTTAAGTATCTTGACCTTAGAGAGACCTTCTCTGACTACTCAAACCTAAATTAACCCTGCAATCACTCTCTATCATATCAAATTTCCGATGGTTTTTAACTACTCAGCACCTTTAAACAGCCTTCCTAGTTTGAAGAATATCTCATAAGTCCTGCCTCTCCAAGAAGAACGTCAGAAATTCACTTTTCCAGCCTCCTTTGCAAACAGGAAGCTGATATGTGACCTAGGTTCTGCCAATCAAACACATCCATATATTTCAATTAGGAACTAAATGAAATAATGGAGCCACCATGTGGAATCCATTCTGAAGAACATTTCAGAGAGGCATCAGCTTTCTTTCAGAGCAGTAATGGCAAAGGTCCTAGCGGTTGCATCTCATATTCAGCACAGACAGTGCAAATTCTAATATCTGTTCCCAGAGGCAAAAGCAGTAGATCTCCAATGATGTAGCCTAGTGGTATAATTTTGGGCACTGTTTCTTGGCACTGTCTACTTGACTTCAAGACTGATTCTCTGGCTTCCCCCAAAGATTCTGTGAGCTCCCTAATATGCTTTAAAAGTGTTTTTTTCCCCTGCTTAAACTAGCTAGAGTGGGTTCTGCCCTTTGCAACTAAGACATCTGATTCATTATTCATAAATGTTTCATGAGATTCTCACTATGTGATATTTTCTTGTTAATTATTTTATTTATTGGCTGTCTCTCCCCACTAGAATATAAACTTTATAGGACAGGGACATTGTCTATCTTGTTCATCCCTGTCTACCCAATATTTAGGATAGTGCTGCACATACTACAGACACTCTACAAAAACTAAAAAAAAGCCTCTCTACTGCTACATAAATATATACTTAAGAACCCATTGGAGGAAATTCAGAATATCAATGCTGTAGGAGTTAAGATCTAAAAAGGATGCACGTGGACCGGAGAAGTTAAAGAGGCTTTATGAAGGAGATGGCAGCACTTGACTATCGAAAAGATGGACTGCAATCCATCTTTCTACAGGTGTGTAGAAGAGGAGATATATGCCTTCTAAAAGATGAGGATGAATGAATGGCACTGGAAATAAATGTGGCAAACGTAGAAAAATGGGATTAAGGAGAAGTGTGTTGAGCTTAGTGGGAAATAGATATGCAAGATGGGCAAGACTACGAATGGCTCTGAATGCTGGGGTTGGGGGATGTTGTATCTGATAATGTTTCAAGAACACTAATCCTCAATGAGCATTTTCATCTATTCTTTATTCTAGATGTTAGCTGCTGTGTAAAACTTACAACAGCTACCCACACAGTTTCTACAGCATTCCCTCTCTGAACATTGGTGTTCTATATTTATCTGTTCAAGCTAAGAGACTACTAGAGAAAGAGATTCTGATAATGTTCTTGTAACCAAGCAAAACCCAATTTAAAGATAAAATTCTATTACCAAAATGGCCTTTATTTCTCAACCCATCCCCAAAGTCAGATTTTAAAATTTGTTTCAATTCCATTTACCCTCTAGTCTATTAGGATATTACATTGGTACTAGGTACATGAACTAGAGCTTTGAGGAAAGAATTTTTTTTTACTTTATATTAAAGTAACAGTCACTCAGAACACAGAAAGACAACTATTTTTATGAAGATAACACTTCAGAGAGTCTTTTAAGAATCTAGCAAATCCTACAACTAAAAACTCTAAAAAGGGTACATAATTATATTTTGTGGTCTTACATGAGTCAGAAGGGAACTCAGAAAGACTCTTGTGTTGTTGATTTTGGAAAACAATCTAACAGTAATTATTAAATATTATTAAACAAACATTTATCATATGTATAAATCCTTTGAACCAGCAATCCCACTCCTGATTCTTTATCTCACAGAATAAATGTGCCAGCACAAGATGATTACTACAGTGTTCACAGTGACAAAAAATAGGAAACAAAGTAAATGTCCATCAACAACAAGGAATTAACTAAATAAACATAGTTACAGCTAGCTGTACCAGGCAATAATCTAATATACAATGGCATATTTTATCCAGCAATTAAATGAATAATTTAGAGCTATACTAGTTGACTTAAAGGAAGTTTTACAAATTATTATTTAGTGAGAAAAATAAGATGTAGAAAGGAATGCATAATATGATCCAATTTTATAAAACAAAGTAAAAAAAGAAAACTATATATACGCATGTGTGCCTGGAGGACTGTGTGTTTGTACTGATAGACAGGAAGACGAAAGATGGGATGATGATTCAAGTATGGGGGAAAAAATACTACATGGTTACCTTGAAGCAAAATGGGGGGAACAAAAAAGAGAAAGGGAATTAGGAAAGAAAGGAGGAAATATAAATTCACAGTTATATAGAAATAAATATGTGTAGACACAGAAATTAGTACTTTTAAAATAAAAACAATATGAAAATTATGGAATACTACTCAGCTGCAAAACAGAACAAAATCACTCCATTTGCAATAACATGGATGGACCTTCAGGGAATTATGTTAAGTGAAATAAGCCAACGAGAGAAGGATAATCTGTGTATGATTCCACTCATATGAGGAATTTAAAATTATGGACTAAGAACAGTTTAGTGGATACCAGGGGAAAGGTGGGGTCGGGGGTGGGCACAAAGGGTGAAATGGTGCACCTACAACATGACTGACAAACATTAATGTACAACTGAAATTTCACAAGATTGTAACCTATCAATAACTCAATTAAAAAAAAACAATATGAAAATTAAAAAGAAGGGTTAGTAGAAAACAGCTAATCTAACCTTTCCGATGATTCAAAGATTAATTTATTCAACATTAAGTGCCTATTTTGTTTAATGAATGTTTAATGAAGCATTGATTCTCCTTTCAAATAACAGATCTAGTAACAAAGGACCCATCTAGTTCCAAGGATGCCCATTCCATATTAAAGCTGATATAGTGAGAGAAAAGTCTTCCACATGTTTATCTGAAATTTGCTTCTCCTGTCATAAAGAGAAGGAACGAATCTAATCTAACCTCCATCCACATAATTATCTACAGATATTTTCACTAATATTTTATTTACTTAGCAAAATTTACAGGTAGCTCCTTACTTTCATACATTATACAGCTCTTAAAATGTGCCTAATAGCGGCCAGCCCAGTGGCACAGTGGTTAAGTTGGCATGTTCTGCTTCAGTGGCCCGTGGTTCACCAGTTCGGATCCTGGGCAAAAGCCATGCTGTGGCAGGCCTCCCACGTATAACGTAGAGGAAGATGGGCATGGATGTTAGCTCAGGGCCAGTCTTCCTCAGCAAAAAGAGGAGGATTGGCAGTAGTTAGCTCAGGGCTAATCTTCCTCAAAAAAAAAAAGAAGAAAAGAAGAAGAAATGCTCTCAGAGAACATAAAAAAAAATAATTCATTCATTAATTTTTTAAAATGTGCCTAAGAATTAAATGTGTAGACTCAAACTTAAGGGATTTAAATGTTAAAGAATGACAAACTGAAAAAAAAATTGCAACTCAGATCACAAAGGGTTAGTTTCCCTAATATACAAAGAGTTCTTACACATCACAAAAAAAGACCAACATCACCGTAAGAGTTAAGGAACAGGAGCTTTAGTGCACAGCAAAAGGAAATACATTCTTTCAAAAGATGTTCAATTTCACTCACTTGATGCAAATTAAATCTACACTGAGATACCATTTTTTCACCAATCAGACATAGATCCAAAAGTTTGATACACAAGTTTGATACACATTGTATTGGCAAAGATGTAAACACACAGTAATTCTCATACCTTCTGCTTTTAGGAAGATATTCTATAAACTCATACAGGAGCAATGATGAATGCAGAACCTCATTCACTGCAGCAATGCAAATAATAGCATAAGACTGGAAACAAATATGTAACAGATGGAATTGATCTTTTTTAAAGTATAGTACATCTACACACCTTTATGAGAGAAGCAGAAGCTACAAAACCATCAGATAGCAATTCTTAAATAAGAGTTTAGAAGAGGATTATTTCTTAATATTCTCAATTACCAAAAGACAGAAGGATGGGCTTTAAAAGAATTGAACAGTTTTCACTAAAATAGCAAAAGGTTTCTCAAAGACAGCACCTCAGACAGATGGATTTCTAAAGATGCTTTAAATAACTTTATTGCAATTTATGGCTGTTACTTATAAGTGTATAAGAACATGGTGGAGTCAGTAACCAATTCTGTTCACACAGTAACACACTACAGAAAGATCGTCAGATGAATACTGGTTTTGTTTTTTCTTTTTCAACTTTCCTGAAAGTTTTCAAGGGGAAAGAATATTTATTCTCTAAAACTCTCGAATGTACCACCAAAAAAAAATCTATCGTGAAAATTGCATTGTAAACACAAACAACGATACAGCCAATTTTTGGAACATTCTGCTGCCATTAAATGTTTGTGACAAGGTTACTAAATATTTGTTATAATGCTAAACAAAGGAAGCAAAATATAGCTAGATAGTAGTTTTATGTTGTCTTTAAAGATGAACTATTCTTTTATGAAAAGCAAGACGAATTCCATAAAAAATGTCTGGAAGGAAATACATAAAAATGTTAACAATGTTTGTCTCTGAGCAGCATTTTCTTCTTCCTTCCATTTTTCTGTATATCTTAATTTTTATTTGATAAAGATTTAGTACTTTTAAAATAGATAAAAGCATCTTAAAACGTATAATAATTCTGAATATGTCAGAAAAAATAAGAATCATAGCATCATACACATAAACAAAAAACTAAGTTTAACTTTGTTCCCTCTGACAAATTTGTCTGGTAATTATTAAAAAGGCAGTTGTTAAAAAAAAATCTGAATCTCTGTACCTTCCCCTCAGTTTTGCTGTGAATCTCAAACTGCTCTAAAAAATAAAGTCTTAATTTTAAAAGAGGCTCTAGAAGATAAACATCTTCTGAAAACAAAAGTAACAGAGCAAAGGAAATTAAGCTTTCAAAGAGAAAGGGGCTTTTTCTCCATGTCCAAAAGTCTTGAGGAAAGAAATATTGCAAATTTTAGTTAAAATGTCACTCAAGAAAGTAACACATACTCTCATAAAAGAAAAACAGATTTTTCTCCATTTCTTAATTGTCTGCTAGGAAGAAGTGACAGCCTTCAGTTCAAGCTACTCTCTTCTCGGACCTCTATAAATCAAACCCTAAAACAAAATTGGGTTATTATGGTTACTCCCAAAAGATTAATTTGGAAAAACTAACTCTGGCTATCATGTTTTCAACTCTTATGACACTGGAATTTTGCTTGTAAAAATACTCAAGTTTAAAAAAAAAAGAAAGGAAACTCTGGCAGTAACTGCAACTTAGTCTTGGTACCTCTTAATGGTTGTCAATGCCTAGACTAAGGCAAGTGGAGGGTTGAATTTCACTTTGGGGGAAAAAAAGGCAGCAACTGAGATCAAGGGGAAAAGTCAGCATCTAGTTCATGAGAAGTCATACACTTTTTTAATTATAATAAACCAGTATGCTAAACTGGTTTATAAATTTTAATATTTATACAGAAAAATGGCCTTATAAACTCACTTTAAATAAAATGTACAAACATACAAATTTCAAATAAAATAAAATGTACAATTCCATTTTCTCATTACTTATCACAGATCTTCAAACTCACAATGACGTTATTGTGAGAATAACACACTACCAAACATACACTTAACCATCAATATTGTTGAGTTCCTCATAAGGAGTTTAAGTGAACAATAGTTTCAAGTTGCAATTACCAATGTCAAGCCAAAACTGATTTATTTATATATATTGTAGATATCTTCATTTCAACCAAAATTAAATGCTTCTTTTTCAGTCTTTACAGTAAATGTAACCATTATCCCCACCTACAGAAAACTCTGCCTAGAAAAAGGAAGCCATCAGGTACAAAAACACTGTAGCGTATATTAGAAGTCATCTGAGAACAACCAAAAAAATGAAAATTAAAAATTCCTTCCATACAAACAATGGTCCCAGATAGGGAAATATACACACTCAAATGTGCATCTTTAAAAGAAGTACATATTAGGGGCCAGCCTGGTGGCGCAGCAGTTAAGTTCACACGTTCCGCTTCTCAGTGGCCCAGGTTTCACCGGTTCGGATGCTGGGTGTGGACGTGGCACCACTTGGCATGCCATGCTGTGGTAGGCATCCCACATATAGAGGAAGATGGGCATAGATGTTAGCTCAGGGCCAATCTTCCTCAGCAAAAAGAGGAGGATTGGCAGTAGTTAGCCCAGGGCTGATCTTCCTCAAAAAAAAAAAGAAGTAATATTAACTCATTCAACAACTACTTGAGTGCCTATGTGTTAGGCATGCTTTCAGGTGCTAAGGACTCTGCAGTGAAGAAAATGTTCCTGCTCTAATGGAGGCGACAGGAAGGAGGAGCAAGTAAAACATAAACATAGTATGTTGGAAGTGCTAAGAAAAAAATAAAGCACGCTAATAGAGAAAGGGAGTGTTGAGTAGATCCAGGGGAAAGACTGCACATTTATACAGGAAGATCACAGAAATTATCTGAGCAGACAAGCGAGAGATAAGAAATAAGCAAACCTGCATGTATTCAGGAGAAGAGTATTCTAATTGTAGAAAACTGCAAATGCAAAGATCCTGTGAGGTGGGTGCATGCTGGCATGTTTGAGGAACAGCAAGTAGGTCAGTATCACAAGGATGAAGTGGGCAAGGGGGAAAGTGGCAGCAGGTGGAGGTCAGAAGGAGAGCCACAAGTTCAGCAGTGGTGAGCTGGAGCTGGCTGGTCCCAGCTGGAGAGCAGATTGTTACACATTCTAGCACTCTGAATCCCATAGCGGAAATAATTATACCACAGAAATAGGCAAATGCTACAAATTAGAGACTTTTTCCCCTCTGGAGATACGGTTTATCAGCACACTGCTGCCTATAGGCCACTTGATATACCTTGTCTTTTACTCTGAGATCAGAAGCTGTTGGAATGGTCATCTTCTGCCTGACATCATCACTTGATTGCTTAAGTTCTGACCAGAGAGAACAACGGGCAAAAGTAGGGAAGCTAATTTCGAGGCTGTTGATTAATCTAGGTGAGAGATGCTGGTGGCCTAAACCACAGTGCCAGTGGTGAGACAATGAGAAGAGGTTAAATTCTGAATATAAAGAGCTGTTCTGATTTCAATCAGTATGTGGCAATAGTTACCAAGCTTCCTGCCTACAGATCAATGAGATCTAGCTCTAACCTAAATAAGACATTCCTGGTTCTGAATTAAAACTGCAGTTGGATTTATAAAGAGCTTCAGGAAGCACAAAGAACCAAGAAGCGTCTTAGATGCACATTATATATTTTCAGCTATTAATGGTTTTGTTACCATTTCAAATGATCAACATATATGGTTACTAAGCAGGGGGGCAGGAAAAAAACCCTATAACCTAAGCCCTCAGTCTCAAGGAGGTTACAATCTAAAGTCTAAGCTAAATCATCTATATATAAAAAGATATAAGGCAGTTAAATTACAAGTGTGTGGTAGGGCTAATGAGTATTCTATAAATTGAGGGGAGGGAAGGAGAAATCACCGAACAGATGGGACCTGAGCTAGGCCTTAAAGGACAGATAGAATGAGTTTGTGAGAGAAAGAAGAAAGGAACAAGTAAGGGCCGTCCAGGTAGTGGACCTGCAAAGCAAGAGAGCTAGGATAAAGATGGGAATGCACTTGGTGGCTAGGGACTAGTCTCTCCAGGCATTCAGGGGGACTGGGAGATAGAAGTTACAGTTGTGGAGTAAGGAGAGATATATGTGAACTTCCAATTTCATCACTTACTAGCTTGGCCATGTTATTCAGAACCCTCCAGCCTCTATTTCCTCAGCAATGGTAATTACAGTACCTTCTTATAGGACTAAAATAAAATCATGCACGTATGGTGCTTCACACAACCTGGAAGTAAGAAAGCAGTCACTAGTTACCAAAACAACATTATCATTAAAGATGGAAAGATAGACTGAAACTCAATTATAGACAGCCTTGAAAATCAGACGAAGGAATTTTCAGTAAATCCAGTAGGTAGTGGCAAACAAAAGTTTTGTGAGGAAAATGATTTAGTGAGACTTTAGAAAGATAAATCTGGCAGGAAGATATAGAATGGATTGATTGCAGAGGAAATATTGAAGGTTGAGATGCTATTTAGGCAAAAGTTCAGACAGATAAGAGTTTAAACATGGGTGTGGATGGTGATAATGGGAACACAAAGTGCAAGATAAGTGAGATGAGAAAGGTGGACTCCAACCAGGATTTAGTTAGTAAATAAAAGGGAGGGACACTGAACTGCACACTTAAGAAATGATTAACAGAGGCTGGCCCATGGCATAGTGGTTAAGTTTGGCATGCTCCACTTCAGCAGCCAGGATTCACAGGTTTGGATCCCAGGTGTGGACATACACCACTTGTCAGTCATGCTGTAGCACTGTCCCACATACAAAATAGAGGAAGATTGGCACAGATGTTAGCTCAGAGCTAATCTTCCTCACCAAAAAAAGACTGGCCACAGATGTTAGGTCACAGCAACTCTCAGCAAAAAAAAAAAAGGAATGGTTAACATGGTAAATTTTATGTTACATGTATTTTACCAAAATTTCTTTTAAAAAAGGGTAGTGTCAACAGTCCAGTGGCATAGTGGTTAAGTTCGCACAGTCTGCTTCAGCAGCAGGGGTTTGCAGGCTCGGATCCTAGGCGTGGACTTAGTACCGCTCATCAAGCCACGCTGTGGTGATATCCCACATAAAATAGAGGAAGACTGGCACAGATGTTAGCTCAGTGACAATGCTCCTCAAACAAAAAGAGGAAAATTGGCAACAGACGTTAGTTCAGGGCTAAAATAAAATTAAATAATAAAATTAAATAAAGTTGCAAAGGAAAGGGGAAGAGCTAAAAATTAATTTTAACTCAAGTAACTGGAAGAACCAAAGGTACAAATAAGAAAAAAACAGTAGAGTCACAAAAAGGGGCTCTATTTGGAAAAAGGATTCTACATTCTGGTTAGGTTTTTTTAAAAAAGATTGGCACCTGAGCTAACAACTGTTGCCAATCTTTTTTTTTTTTTTTTTGGCCTTTTCTCCCCAAATCCTCCAGTACATAGTTGTATATTTTAGTTGTGGGTCCTTCTAGTTGTGGCATGTGGGATGCCACCTCAGCCTGACGAGCAGTGCCATGTCCGCGCCCACAATGTGAACCAGTGAAACCCTGGGCCACTGAAGTGGATATGTGAACTTAACCACTAGGCCACAGGGCCGGCCCCATCTGCTTAGGTTTGAAGTGATGCCTTGAAAGCCAAACGAACATGTAGAATATACAGAGATAAAAGACTGAAGCTCACTCATCGATCTAACAAAGATAATCAGTGGAAAGGAGAAATTCCAGCATATATTATCACACTGATATACCCAAGTCACAACTGCTTGGCTTATCAGTCTTTGCTATAAGAAAAGAATGAACAGATGTTATGACCTGGTGACTCTACTTAATACAGACAGAAAGGAAAAGGATGCCTTTTCTGAGGCAACCCAAAAACCTGGTTACAATAAAAAGCAGCCATTAACACCACCTACTTTATGCATCTTATAATACAAATAAGACAGTAATAGCTCCAGTAACACAATGACATTTTGATAATCCTATAATTCAGATACTAAATATTCTAAGATATAAGGTTAATTTGTTGTTTGTTCTTCATGTAACCCTTAGATGTTAGCAGTGAATTTTACGTCTGTGTGTTTTCCAGAAATGCTAATACTTTTTGTATATTTTCCTTTGAAGAATAACATGAATACAGAAAAATACATACAACTGGTAAATTTTCACAAAGTGAACACACGCATGTACCCAGTACCCAAAACAAAAAACAGAACATTACTAGCACCCCAGAAGGCCACTTCATACCCCACTGCGAAAACTTTCCCCAAGCCCCAACAAAGATAATCAATCTCCTGACTTCTGAAACCACAGATTAGTTTTACCTGTTTTGAAATTTGTGTAAAGGAGTCACAGAGCATGCACACTTTAGTTTCTGGCTTCTTTTGCTCAACATATTTGTGAGATTCATACATTATTATATGTAGCTGTAGTTTGTTCATTCTGATCACTGTTTAAAAATATTCATTGTGTGATTATGCCAGAAACGTATTTACCTATTATACTGCTGACAGGCAATTGGAAAATTCCAGCTTGGACTATTATAATTAGTCCTGCTATGAACATTTCTGTCTATCTCTTCTGGTGAGTATATATACACAATTCTGTTGTGTGTAAATCTAGGGATGGAACTGCTGAGTCATATAGCATGCATGTGCTCAACTTTAGTAAATAACTAATGAATTTTTAAGGAAGAAATATTTTAAGGTCTTTATAGAGAAATTTGAATGATTAATGATTCATCAGAAGGTGCGGACTTCTAAAACTGCTTTCAGGAGGGTAAACATATTGCAACAGCACAGTTGATCCACATTGCTTCCAAAGAAGGCAATTTACTTGAGAATGTTTTCACCAGCAATTTAGCACACAACGATAACAGAAGTAAGAAAGTTTGTCTTGTCCTTTCTGAAACTGATGATGCCAAAAATTTAAAAACAAACAATTGAAGAGCCATTACTATAAATAAGGTAAAGTAATCACTTTCTTGACATGTTACAGAATATAGATGTTATGAGTCAGAACTCTGCAGAAGTTAAGCCTGTACTCATTTAAATCATGCTCCTGGAAATTGAAATGGATTTCAGAACTAGCCTAACCTTCAGGTGGTCATATAAATGCTTTCTACATCAGTGAACATGCTAATAAAAATTCACTTAATCCTGGAACAGAGAAAGAACATTAGGCAAAAACTAAGGGAATCTGAATCAAGCATAGACTTTAGTTAATAATACTGTATCAGTATTGGTACATTAATTGTAACAAATGTACCATTCTAATGTAAAATGTTAATAGAGGAAACAGGGAGCGGGTATATATGGGAATTCTGTATACTATTTTTGCCATTTTCCTGTAAACCCAAAACTGTTTTAAAATAAAATTTATTTTTAAAAATCCATTTAAAACTCTGCAACATAATCTGCAGATTGTAATACACCTGCTAAACTCCTCTCAGAACGCAATCCAAATGCACTTTAAGAGCTGTTAGACACCCACGCATGCAAACACACACACACACATTCCTTCCATCTATGGGCCTAGACACACAGATATATGAGGTGAGCATTCTATCTATATCAATTTTGGTTTTGCTCCTAGCTACAAAATTATGAACAAGGCTCAAACTTCCTTTTTTATCCCAATTAATCTAACCCTTTTTGAGTATACACTATAAGCACCTAATGATTCATAAAGAATCAACCCCCCAGTTATCTTCAAACAATAAAATAAAAGCATCCAAATTCCAGGTAAGGTCAATTCTCCAATATATCGTATCTTTGTGGTTTAAATCACTGAGTCTTTGCTTTTACTTCAGGGGTAATAAAGGAAAAGAAACAGACTGTGCCTTACAGCTAGTAGCGAAAACAAGTAGCCCTAATATGGTATGAGACCTAGTGGAAGGAACGCTGGGCAAAGAGGCAGGAGATCTAGCGTCTAGTTTCAGTTCTACAGCTAATCTGCTCTGTGATGCTTGAACATTTCCAGTCCCCAATTTCCATGATCTCAAGTCCATTTTAACTCTAATATTTGTTCCATGAATGAAGAGGTCCTTTAGTTACCACTTGGCTATGCCAGATATCCTAGTTAAATCTTATATCCTCATCTGTTCTATAAAACCTTTAGAGTGTCTAGAAAGATAAATAACATCCTGCCACTGAATGAACGTTTACACCTACTGAGGCAGGTGGAAAGAGAGAATATGATGAGTGAAAGAAAAGATAAAGAAGTTGGACTGCCATCATAACTTTCCACTTCATTAACCTTGTATTAGTAATTCTACCACTATATATATCGAAAATATTTACTTGCTAGTCAGCATTATGACACAGGTCTTGCCTTTCTCTTTAGAAGACTATTTGAATTCAACTGTGGTTCTAGCAAGTTTATATCTAAATGCAACTTGAAGTTTGGTTTTGCTACAGCAGGAGCTGGCAAACTTTTTCTTAAAGAGCCAGATATTTTAGGCTGTGTGGCCCATATGGTCTGTCACAACAACTTAACTCTGTTGTCATAGTGCAAAAGCAACCGTAGACAATATGTAAATTATGGGTCTATCTGTGTTCCAATAAAACTTTATTTACAAAAACAAGCAGTGGTCTTGGCTGTAGTTTGCTAATCCCTGTTCTACAGTCTCAGGGGCAGAAAAATCGACTGGTAAAACTGATTTTATAAAACTACATCATGAGTTCACACAGAAATAAACTGTGTTTTGTTTGCAGGGAGAAAATGCTTATGAATCATGACTTCACATACCTGAGAATGTTCAAGTTTCCCCTGTGTGAACAGGTCACATCACCAATACCTAAGACAGAGCAGGAAAACACTCTCCCTTACATAATTGTTACGACATAACAGGGGATGTGTTAATTTATATAGGCAAAATTTACAAGGTGACCTGCAAAAGTAAAATACCAGGTTTTAGCAACTTTAGCAATAAATACAGAAACCCAAACCTCTCTAACACCAACCATCATTTCTTCCATACATTAAGCTAAATTAATTCAGATAAATGTCAAGGTTTCCTGGGAAACGTCATTGGCCTTCCTGGGAGAGCTGTTGTGTTTCCATGCAATCCAGCTGGTTTATACCAGCAGACCCTCTGCCATTCATAACCTGTTAAATTTCCAGGAGGCCGGAGTACCTAACTCTTTGGGTTAATATAGTTCTGATTGATTCTGGGATGGGACAGAGATTGCTCATCAATATAAATGGTCTAATCAGGCCAAGATCAGATCTATCATCCCTTAAAGTCTATCCTAGTAAAAATGTTCCATTCTGCAATAGTCAGCCACCTTGCTAAATTCAGCTCCATGTTAGCTACCAGGTGTTCAATAGCAGGCTGGAGCAAAGAGCCGGCCCACAAGGATCAAGCAAGTGCCTTTTTAAAAACTAATCTTAAGAAATTCCTCTGCATGGCTTTGCAAAGTAAGCAAAAACCATGCCAAATAGTAAAAAAGGCACTTACTTGACTCCCACAGGCCAGCTCCACACTCTAGCAGCTAAGATGTCACTGGCATGGTACATGGAGAGTGAGGTGGAAACGATATCTTGCCAACCACTGTAGGAATGGTCGTGAAAGACCTAAAAGAATAGACAAAAGTCAAGTCAAAGTCAAAGGTAAAGGCCCTCCTGAGCCTGCTGACATGGGTGCCTCAGCATATAATGCCAAAAAAGAAAAGAAACTCTGAAAAGATCTTGTTTGGTCATTCTTAGCTGCTAGTTATTACAGTGATGCTTAAGACAAGAGGGCACTTTTAAAAGAATATAAGTTATGACCTAGAATAAATCTGGATTGGTTATGAGAAACTCTGAAATATATATTTTTTTCAGAGAAAGAAAGTATTCAATCTTTGATAACCACATGGCAAGCTCATATGGATGTAAAAATAGAGAATCTGAAGCAACAACTCATAAATCAATACTTCTAGAAATAGTTTTAAAGAAGGGAAATTTGTTTTCACCCCATCTCTATGCTTCCAGCATTTAAAAAACAGAACCCTAATAAACAATGAAGAAATAAGAAATATCTTTAAAAACTTAAGGGGACCCTGGCAATAGAAGTCTCAGGATATCCAGGTTCATTCAGGAAACTTCACTAGTTTCAGAAATAAGTTTACAAAACTTAGAAATCTTGGTGCACTAAAAAAAGATCCGATTCACTTGCCTCCCACACAACTCTCTGGGGATTAGGAGTTCTGTTTCAAAATGCTTGACTCTTGGCAAATTAAATCAGACTTCAAAAATAATAACAATAACAATTTTAAAAAGCCTGTTCACATACCACTACTCCTCTCCCCACACCTACACTATTCATGGGTAAAAAAATGGGTGTGATTTGCAAGATTGGCAACAACAGTGAAAAAAATAAAAATCACTCTTAACTAGCAATAACCTCTCTCCTCCTATCTAATCATTCCTACCAAAAAAAAAAAATCTCTTCTTTTATGGTCTGTTCAGCACCCTTTCCCTCAGAACCACAATAGAAGAAACAAACAGGCAGTTGAGTTTAATCATTCTTGAGGCACCACAAGCTAAGAAGAAAAATCAAAGATAATTTTTCATTCTAAATAAGTTTTAGAGAAAAGACTATTCTTGAACAATCTCCTAACTCTAATTAATATGCTTAAAGTTCGGTCACTTTTTTAACAGACAGTCTGGTGATTCACATTGCCCAGGCTTCAATTAATTTAATTAGAATGGGATATTCACTGTCAATAGCATATCTGGCCAGACTACATCTTGGGTGCCTAACTCACATTTTCTTCTTAATTTTGGCTTCTGTTTGCCCTGCTTTAGCTACAGTCCCTGGAAAACATCCCATTTATTAGTGTTTCCCTTGCTGCTGCAGCATTTCTGGTTAATGCACTATAGCAAATCATTTGGAGGGACAACCTGAATAAAGCTCTGTACTGTGTATTCTCAAAATTTTTCAAACCATTATTAAAGATGTTGCAAATAAAAGAAAACTACATGAAACTAGGAAGAAAAAAATACTTATCAGAGATTACCTTTTTTCTTTTTCTTTTTTCTCTTTCCAAATAACCAAACAAAGAAGAAGTAAGTTAACTAAAGGGGCTGTCATTCATGGTTCCATGGTTCTGGCTTTTTTTTTTCCCTTCTTTTTTTGCTGAGGAAGATTCTCCCTGAGCTAACATCTGTGCGAATCTTCCTCTGTTTTTTAGTATGTGGGCCACCAGCACAGCATGGCCGCTAAGACAGTGGTGTAGGTCCACGCCCAGGAACTGAACCTGGGACTCTGAAGTGGAGTGCACTGAACTTAACCACTAAGCCACCAGGGCTGGCCCAGAGATTTCCTTTTTAAAATTATGACCACAAAGTAAGAATATACACTGGCAAGTACACATATGAAACTTATTAGTGACACAAATAAGTTTCACACCATCTGCCTCAAAAAGAAGTACCTCCCCTCATTCACAGAACTCGTCTTTCCTTTGCTCCATAAAACCATGATACAATTCAAGAACAGGTTTTTTTTTTTACCATATAAGGCACATATCCTTTTATAAAATAAAGCAGATAGTCCCAAATTGCAAATTATTCCAAACACAGAAAAGAAACAATGAATAAATACCAACAAGTTTCCATCCATAGCTAGTCTGCGCTTGAAACATCTTAGAATTTTGGGCCGGCCTGGTGGCGCAGCAGTTAAGTGCCCACGTTCTGCTTTGGGGGCCCAGGGTTTGCCAGTTCGGATCCCAGGTGTGGACATGGCACCACTTGGCATACCATGCTGTGGTAGGTGTCCCACATATAAAGTAGAGGAAGATGGGCATGGATGTTAGCTCGGGGCCAGTCTTCCTCAGTGAAAAGAGGAAGATTGGCAACAGTTAGCTCAGGGCTAATCTTCCTCAAAAAAAAAGAAAAAATCTTAGAATTTTAATAATGTAAACCAAGCTTTTGCTGAGGCAGCTCAATCTGTCAAGAGCTCACTATACTACAGCAGATGCTATTCTGCACTTTGCACAGGACATGTTCATCTGTGTAACGAAACATTACTCTTCTCCACCTCCACTTGGGAATGCAAAGGGTTTTCCCAGGAATACAATAAAGGAGGACATTCCACACCAAAAAAGGAAACTGGCTTTTTTTCAAAGTCAAAACAACATTCCTAGTCTAACTTTAAAAATGACATAATATATTCCTCTTTCCTGTCCCCCTAAAATGTTCAGCTCAAGAGACTTTCAGTCACAAGAGAATGGTTAAATATGTGGAACAGAAAGTGAAACATCACAAAGTAGTTAAAAATGAATGAACCAGAAGCACATGTATGAACTACATAAATGTTTTTTAAAGAATTAAGCAAAAAGAAGAAATTACATAAGGGTACATACAGTGCAATATCTTCTAAACAAGGTTTAAAACATGCTTACAATACTAAATAGGGTTGACTGATAGATATCAAAAGCATAAACACACATGGGAGTGGTAAATACCAACGTGAAAAGAATGTTACTTTTTGGGAGAGAGGGCAAAAATAGGACTGAGGAAGGATACTTGGGGCAAGAATTATAGCTGTAGTATTTAATTTCTCAAGCTAAAGAAAATACATTATTCTACTTGTTTTTATAGACATGATATACTTCATAATTTAAAAAGAATTTTGCCCTTGTATGTTGGACTGAACACAATGTAATTTCCTCATGAAGGACCCCCTGCCCCAAAAAACCACCCTGGTGATGGGATGGCCTTTCCAAGTGAGCTTCTTTGAAAGCCTGCTCACCAGTAGTTGTCTTCTGTCTTTTCTTGCAGGAGTGCTGCTACTTTCTGATGCTGGCTGTGAGGTGACCTTTGGATCCATAACTCAGAGCCTCAGCTTGTCTCTACTTTTAATCTTACCAAGAATATTTGTTTCAGGGAAGAAATCTATTATAGTTCCCTTTCATTTTCCCCCTTTTACTGCAAAAAGCTCTAGCAATCATTAAAAAGAAAGCCATTATATATTTAAAGCTCACCTGACTTTGTGGCACTTGGCCCAGTTATATACTTGATTTCATTCTGAATCAAACACCAATGCAGAACGAGATATTAAAACTAAAGAAAGTACTGACTGCAATTCAATTCTCCATTTAATAAATGAACATTCCCAAGTTCTATAATACATTATACTACAATTCTGTTTTACCATCTCAACTGTGCTTAGATAACATTTTGTTTTGAAGCTTAAGCCAGTGCTGGAAATGAAAAAAAAAGAAAGATTTCATTTTCTTTGGGGTTAAAACAAGAATGAAATAAAGAAACAAAACTGAATTATGAACATGCATACATATAATGAGACATTCACACAGAGTATACCCTTGGAATCCCCTCAAAAATGAAAATTAAAAAATCACTACCACCTCGTCACGATCAGAAAACTCATTTGTCTATTCAGCAGCTTCTAGCACTGTCACTCAAGGATCAGGGAAAGAAGGGCAAGAAAGACAAAATGACAGAGACAGATATAATCTGGTATTCTCCTGTTTACAAAAGGAATGTAATTCTATCAAAGGGAAACCAAAAACTCTCAATCTTCTCATTAGGTTTTTACTATTTCTTCCACTCCATTCAATCTATCTTTAAACACTTCTTTAAAGTATTCTGACATCTATACTCTGTTTTAAAATGAAAAATAGGTTTTCATCACACTTGGCCACTCGCCACAGCCCTGCTTCATGGCAGCTAGCAGAATCCTGGCAGTGCAAGATACAGGATACAGTGGGGACGAATGGAAATATAGGAGACTAATTCCAAAATAAACACCTCCAAAAATCTGTCATCTTTGGAAATATATATACGTAGGCAATCTAGAGCTGGCAGCACCTCTTTCAAATAGTTCCTTTCTCTTTCCTGCATACCCAGTCCTTCACCGTCCCCGCTTCCCCACCTGCTCCAAGTACTTGCCAGGTGGATGCATTGTGTCCATTTCTTAAATTACTTATAACTTACTTTTGTATTATAATACCTAGAAGATTGAAGAATATGTGTTTTCATGATTAGGAATGGCTAGTTTATTTGATTTTTTTAAAAAAGATAAAGACCATGATACATACAATGCTCAATATTCCCTAAAGGGAATCAAATATTACGAAAATGAAAAGTTAAAGAAAATAAAGTCAAAGAAAATTACTCAAAAGTATTCCTCTAACTAATGAACATAATGTTAAGAGGTTTTGCTTTGGAAGAGTATAATACACAGAACATACTCTTCCAAACAAAGATTTGCTGAGTGCTCATCATGCTATATGCATTTTTTCATACTGCTGTGCAAATATTCCAGATTCTGATGGTATGAGAGAGAAGAGGGGAGGCAGGCATCTGATTTGATACATAAACTTAAAAATCATTTAAAAACAATTAAACCAGGTCAGCACATTTTTATATATACAAATGGAGGCATAGAAAAGACAACAAAGAAGCATAGTTAACATGACTATAAAAAGAAACACACGAAGAGGGTCAATAAACAAAGTTTCAGTGCCTGAGTAATAGTCAGACAAGCCTTGAACTGAATTGCCTTTCTACCTGGTACTAGGTGAATGATAGGTTACATCCAATCACCAAGTTCTATCAATTCTACTTCCTAAATCTCCATTCTCTCTATTCCTTTTTCTCTATCCCCAATGCTATTGTTCTAGTTCAGGCATCTTTTGCCTGGTCCATTAAAATGCCCCTTACTCCGGCCCCAGGGCCTAGTGGTTAAATTCAGCACACTCTGCTTCAGTGGCCTGGGTTCAGTTCCCAGGTGCAGACATACACCACTTGGTGGCAATGTTGTGGTGGTGATCCACATACAAAAGAGCGGAAGACTGGCATGGATATTAGCTGACAGTGAATCCTCCTCAGCTATAAAAAAAAAAAAAAAAGATGCCCCTTAATGGTCTCTCTGCCTTTCTGGTACCATCCTCTCCAATTTGACCTTCACGTTGCTGCCAACATGACCTACCTAAAAGCACAAACCTGATCATGCGATTCCCTTACTTGAAATTCTTCAAAGGCTCACCTATTGACCAGTAGTATTTTTCCAAACTGTGGCTTAAATTGTAGAATCAATTTAAGTGGGTCCCAACCAGTACTTCTTTGGCAAAACAGAAAGGAAAATATGTACGCCTCATACATAGTAAAAATATTGTTCCATGAAACTTTTCTTAGTTTTACCCATACATGGGCATGCTAGGTCATGATATAAAATGTATTTCTACCGCGAGTTGAGTTTAAAGAAAACCACTAACCACCATAGTAAAATTTCAACCCCCTTACAAGTCGATTCACAGTCTGACTCCCTCGCCATGGCACAGTGGTTAAGAGGCAGGCTTTGAAGTCAGTCTGCTTGGGTTTATACATCAGGTATGTCACTTGCTAGCTTTGTGATCCTGGGCAAGTCATTTACCAGTTGTGTGTCACTTACCAGCTGTGATCTTGGGCAAATCACTTAACCAATCTGGAGGTAACCCAGTTTCACTATCTGTAAAATGAGGATAAAAACAGTATCTACTCATAGGATATTACAAGAATTAAGTGAGATTATCTATGTAAACTGCTTGGCACATGGTGAACTTGATAAATATTAATTATTATTGCTATCATTATTACTGTTCAGCCCCATCTCCAGCTATTCTTGCCCATACTCCAGTTGTAACAAACTACTGGCTGTTTTTCAAATACAGCTTACTACCTCATATTGTCACGTCAGATCTTGGTGCTGCCTGGAATGTGGACCTTACTTTTCCAGTTCCCTACACATTGTATTTCCTCGTATTTCAGCTTATGCAAGGCCTCTCCTGTGAAGCCTTCCCCAACTCTCTCATGTAGGTCTAAGTGCTGCCACTGAACCTCCATAGGAAAAAAAAAAAGCACAGCCAGTTATAGTCTTGTTTGTCAATGTCTCCTGGCCACACTATGAACTCTTAGGACCACCTCAGAGGCATCTGTCTTTCCCAGCACAGCATCTCACAAAGAGTAGGAGTTTGACATTTTCTGAATGACTCTAAACTTAACCTTTCTAGGTCTTCGTTCTCTCATCTGTACAATGGGGGTAGTAGTTTGCCTGCAGCGTTATTATGGAGTACACTACAGACAACGTTATAAAACTGCCTGATATAGAAGCATCACTCAATAATTACCAGGTCTACTGTGTGGGACTTTTTAGAATACTAAACTAAATCACAAAAATCCCTAGGAAGCAATACCTTAGACCCTTATCAGCTAATACCTGGAGAGGAGGGTAGAGAAAGCGATTTAAAAAATGTAGTCAGTGGGGAAGGATAGTGAGATCCCTTGAAGAAAACTGCCGTAGTTGCTTGAGAAAGAAACATGGCTAAAGGAAAAGAAGATGAAGGGAAGGAGGACCCACACTAACACTTAGCATGGTATAGGTTTATTTCTAGCCAAACCGAGGCTTAAATCTCAGCTCCAAAATACTGTCTCATCCATCTTTGCAGCCCTAGCATTAAAACAGTTTATGACACTTAAGAAGAAGTGAATCTATCTCATCCTCAAATTCCTCATCTATAAAACTGGGATAATAATACCTCTCATGCAGTTATGGTGAGAGTTAAATGAGGTAACACAATTGTCCTCAGATCTTGGATGATTTCTTCTATATCTACTCCTCTATTTATACAAGTCAGGTAGTTCAAGCTAACTTATTTGCTCTCCCATTATTTGACAAATTATCAGTTGCATTAACTTTCTCTAAAGTTTAAAGTAGATATTAATACTCTTAAACATCCTGTAGCTCCACTTACTAGAAATAAGTAAGAACTACAAAGTAGGCCTGTCTTAGAAGGCAAAAAGGAAGTTTAAAGGATCTTGTAACCTATGAGGTAGTATGGTTTAAGACTGTACACTTGAGCCCATCCTCTGGGCAGCCTCATACACCTAATGAGCTCCTCAGCAATTTTCTGGTGATTATTACAAGTGCTCCTCCCCAAACAATAAAGTAGACAACAAATAGTAAGAAAAAACACATAAAAACTGGAAACTTTAGTAACAAACCATAAAAGGTAAACATCCCTCTCTTCTAGGTTAATAAATACTATTAACATCATTAAAGAACCTTTGGAAAAGACTCATTTTTAAGAGAGATGTCAAAGTGCAATGTCATTTTATCCAATTATTCTAGAACTGCATTAAAAAAGCTCAGTTTTATCATGCTATTAAACCCAGTTGGTGATGTAATTTAGTAAGTTATATTTTTATCAATAGAAAAGATTCAAACCTGTAAAGTTTATGGGTTAATAATTCACTAAACTTATTAAAATTTCTTTGCTTGAAGTCAACTTTCATTTTTATACAGGTTGTCTCACTGCAAACATTTAACAAAGTGCAGTGAACTAAATAAATGGACTGTTTTCCTTTTTGCACAACCTGCAGAGGGCAGGTTTTTTAACAGGTGTCATCAAGCTTATCTAAATCAGGGAGTAATTATTCAAGAGAGAGTTTGAGTTTAGGTATTTACTAGAGGAATTTGACCCCAATTCACTTTTTAAATCCAGTCTCAGCTTAACTGTTTAAAAAATGAAACAAAGAATTATGTAATTTAGTAGAAAAAGAATTGAATGGGAAAATCAGCAGATATGTGAGCCATTTTCAGCTGTGTAGTAACTTGCTGGGCTACTAAGGAAAAAGCCATTTGATTGTTCTTGCACTCTTATTTCCTTAACCTAAGGTCTTCTCAACCTCTAAATTCCAGGATTCTTTTAAGTATACATCTTCCATGGTAACATCTTAGTTTTCCTAATAAGTTATTCCAATAATTCTAAAATATCCCTGAGCCAAGGTATGGTATTAGTCAGCCACATAAAGAATAGAGTATTCCCCTGTACTGAGTGGCTATCTCAGGATCTTAAAAGGTAATCTTAGCCATGATGTGGCAGGCATCCCACATATAAAGTAGAGGAAGATGGGCACAGATGTTAGCTCAGGGCCAATCTTCCTTAGCAAAAAGGACGATTGGAGGCAGTTGTTGGCTCAGGGCTAATCTTCCTCAAAAAAACACAAAGGTAATCTTGCCCTTAATCACACACACAAAAACAAAATTGTGTAGTTTTTAAGTAAATGCACAGGGGTGCAAAGCTAGAATATAAAAAGAAATAAAAACAACATCTCAGCAGTTATTCAGATAACTAAGTGCTGAATCAATGAAGTGCTATTGCAGAAGGCCATGACCACTCCTTGATTTCAACTTCAAACATGGGGAAGTCCCAAAACCAAATTATAATTTATATTCAATTTATTGTCTTTGACGTACATTATTCTTAATGTTGCATTTTCTATTTCGATTTCCTCTTGGAGTAGGGTTCCATGAAGCATAAAATAGAGCTTCTTGGGACTTAGTAAAGCTCAAATAATCAGAATTTGTTGAATAAATCCAAATTTACTCATTCGAATATTTTATGGGTTTCAAAATAAGCAAGATTTTAAGATAAACAAACGGATAGTTGTTTCCTTAAAAACAAGTCTGCTCTGCATTATTCCCAATAGCCAAGATGTGGAAGCAACCCACGTGCTCAACAACTGATGAATGGATAAAGAAGATGTGGTATATTTACATATACAATGGAATACTACTCAGCCATAAAAGAAGACAAAATCATCCCATTTGCAACAACATGGATGGACCTTGAGGGCATTATGTTAAGTGAAATAAGCCAGACAGAGAAAGACAAACACTGTATGATTTCACTCATATGTGGAAGATAAACACATGAACAAAGAGAACAGATTAGTGGTTAACAGAGGGGAAGGGGGCTGGGAGGTGGGCATAAGGGGTAAAGGGGCACATATATATGGTGACTGACAAACAATAATGTACAACTGAAATTTCGCAATGTTATATACTATTATGATCTCAATAAAAAAAATTTTTTTTAAGACTTCTGAAAATCTAGTTTGGAAAGTAAGTGTTATATCGTAAGTGAAGAAAAAAATGAATTACAGAGATCCTTTTTGTCATTCTTTAATCTTTTCATTTTATTCAAATATGAATAAGCTTTTAGTTACCGAAAAAAAAAAGTCTGCTCTAAACATATTTATCCAGAACCCTCAAAATCTTAATACTATAGTAGACTAAAACTACAAATCTAGAATCTGATTCAAACTTGTATTTCTAATAATCTGGGTATTTATCATACTTTTGCTGTCTTTGGACAGAAAGCTAGTACCACTGTAGAGCTAATCCAACAGTACCCACTCTCTCCATCAGTCCACCACAAAGAAGTGTAATAACAACCAAAGACAGGACTGGCAAAACCAAACTTAAAGCAATTACCCAAATGTGGCTACCTGAGCAACAGGCCATTTAACAGGTCAAACCAGAGGGGGAAAAGGAGTGTATCTTTCTACTGGCAAGCAGATAATAGGTTGATTATTCAATTAATGTTTGTCTGAGTATCACCTATGTACCTAGCACTGTGCCAGGCTCTATTAGACCCACAAAGGTAATAAGATACACAATCTTTGTCTTATCTCTCCAGTAAGATAAGATGCCCACAAATGAACATTTAGACAACACAACAAGTCAATCTGTGTCTTAAAAATAATAAATCCTATCAGAATTCGGAGAAGACAGAATGGAACAATGAAAAGGGATTAAGAGACAGGAATCACACAAATTAAGATTCAGACTAGGATTTCTCCTTGAATCCACCTCCATTTGAAAGAATTTTAATCCCAGATGTCGTTAACCACAAACATAACCTAACAAGTCACTTTCCTCAGTTCCCATTAGGTCTGTTTCCCCATCCATAAAGAGAGGATGTTCGATGCAAAGCAGAGGCATAGGTCATAGCCTCTAACCTAAAATGGACTTTAGAGGTTAGAGGAGTGATCAAAACTGAAACTCAGCTACAAGAACTACATAAATGTTTAGTATGAATATATGGGACATTGGCTTAAGTACAGTAGAGTATTTGTGCTGGAGTGGATCTGGCAAAGTAAGACTGGACCAGACCATGAGAAACCCAATTAAAGAACTGGGACTTGCCTTTGTGTCAGGCAATGTAACCTCTTAAAACATTCAGGTTAAACTGAAATTACATCGCTGCCAAAGAACTACAACGTGTAAAGTAGAGAAGGACAGCCACAAACTATAACAGTACAATGAAAGACTTAAGCAAGAGATTTAGTAAGTCAGCATAGCCGTTGACCACCAGGAAATGCCAATAGTCAGGCTGTCATAATCAGAGAAGAGACAGTCTGATTTAGCACGGGAGTTATTCAGCTCACAATGAAAGGCAGTTCCCCCTCAAAGAATCATCCTTGAAAATAGCAGCCACCTTCACTAACCACACAGAAAGGCATGCAACAAACATTTTACATCAGTCTCACAGTCACAAGCTGAGAAGCAATAACAGGTTCTTCACACAAGAAGGGAAAAATTACACTAGATGGTGCTAAAAATATTGAATGAGCCCCTGCACCTCTACCCCTATTTACTCAGTTGAATGATGTTTTAAGCGGGGGGCCAGGGGAGGAGTATGTTTATAACTTTGCAACCACATGTAGCTGAACTTCAGTTCCCAATTAGCTGAACTTCTGTATTGCTTTGGACTCATTCTCAAAACATGGAAAAGATGGATTTCAAAAAACATGCCTCTCGAGCAAAAAATTAACCAGTACTGTAATTGGTCATGCCCCCCTGGTTCTAATTTACCATTCCTACTATAACAGAACAAAAGTGGCACAAGCCGGACTTGTGATCTAGTCCAATGCAGAGTGCCATCTGCTGCACATACACAGGATGTCTCCTATGCAGGATTCAACCTCAGAGTCTCTCAGGGACCTGTAGAAGAGCAAGTTGTTTGTTCCCATGTTTGCCTAATGCATGTGTCTCAAATCAGCATCTACTTAAAGGAGAATTTCCATTCAAGGGGTTTTGAAATACTAACGCTTTCCTAATACTATAGACAGTACTTCTATAAAGGAGGAAAGAGATGTGAAGGGGCAACTGCACTTTATAAAGATCACAGCAAGGGAGACGCTATCTGGGGTGGGTGGGAGTCCCAAAACTGTTACATATCAGCTGTGTAACCTTGACCAAGTCTCTCCCCTTTCTGGACCTCAATTTCAGGCATAAAATGCCAAGAGTTAAATCTCTAAGAGATACCTTTCAAAGTGAGTCTTGTGAGGAATCAAAGAATGGAGACAGCTGTACACATGATGGCTTCAACAGAAAAAGACAAACATCAGTTTACAATCAGGCACAAGTTTCTTCAAAATCCTACAATTCTAAGTGCATTTACAAGTCACCATTCCTATGATAACACTTCTGCCCTTCAGAAATAACACTTCATTTTAATTGTGCTTTCAGTTACAAATTCAGCACATCACTTTTACCCACCTCAGAATAGCACAGAACACTTTCATGAAGTACCCACACAGGGAAGACACTCACAGCCTGACAGATTCTCATAGTGGAAAATATACAAGACACAAATTTAAAAATGCCAAACGAATACCACACCCAAATAGTCTTACAAACTAACTGTGCAAAGTCAGAAGATAGCTTATCAAAATACAGAAACAAAGACAACTTGGGAAGTCTTTAAACAGTTTGAGGGAAAGGGCAATGCAATTAGATTTGGAGGTGGCCTTATTTTTTAAAAAGAACAAAACACATAACTGGAGGCTATAAAACATGCAAATCTAAATTGAACTGTGGAAAAGCTCGGCTCTCATCCAAAAGCTTCAGCAAAGCAATATGTCAGTATGCCCAATATGAAGAAGTATAATTTTCTCACAAGGATAGGGTCCATACCTATGACTAATAGTAACAATACCATCTTACATTTATAGAGCATTAGTTCTTTTCATAGCTCTTTCAGACACTTAATTTTATGCTGTCATTCTTCTTGGGGTATACTCTCTGAAAATCTCCAGTTCAGTTTCCTCTCAAGAGATTTGTGACCAGAGCAAGACAGGTGGAAGTATTTATTGGGAGCTGATGGGACTTGTTTCTCCTATCAGGCTGTCTGCTGTGATTCTCTCATTACCACACTATACAACTTAGCCCTAGGAAACAGAATCAACACTCTTTCTCTCAGAGTTGGCCAGAGACCAACATGTATGGGTCTAGAAAGTCTAAGGGAAGAGAACCTGCTGACTTGTTAGGTTTAGAATTCCATGCCAAGTTGATCTCTTGCAATTGAAAAAAGAAATCAGAACACCTCCCCTCGCCCCCCGCCCCCCGCCCCGGCTGTTCAAATAGAAACTCCCGTTCGTTGCCAGCCAATGAAATCCAGCAATAACTGGTTAAGACAACCACCAAATCCCCGCCTCTGAGAACAACTTGTCACATCTGCTTTCCCTCTGCCTGCTGCCCACCCTTCCTTTTTCAGGCACGCGTGAACAAGCTTATAAACTAGCCCTCCAAAAGGACCACCAAGGACCTTTAAGGACCTGAGGGGATGGAGCTTGCTTCCTGGAGCAATGCAGCATCCATTGCAAAGGAGCTGTTCCCCATGCCCACACACGCAGGAAGTCACAGAGGGGGATAAAGTTTGATTTTCCTTCTCGCTCGTTGGCAGGGGGCTAAGAGAGGACGAAGGAGCGGCCCCGCTGGGGTCCTGGGTTCCTCTCAGCGGACAGTTGCCAGCAGCATGGCACTGCCACTCTCCTGACACATACAAAGGCAGCCGCGGCAACTCAGGACACCCCAACCCGCTCGGAGGAGGAGAGAAAGGGGACAACTTGCATGGGGCTCAGTTCGGAAGCAATGGGGCAGAGCTGTTAAGAAGGAGGGACTGAGATGGGGGGCGGGTCAGTGAGAGGTTCAAGTCCCGTCCCTTCCCCGCCCTGGTGTCCCCGGTGCTGCGGGAACATCCCCGCCGTCGCCCCTCCTCCTCCTCCTCCTCGTCCTCCTCCTCTCGGCTTCCTCCGCCCTCCCTCTCTTCCTGGTCGCCGCCGCAGGCGCCTGAAGGGCACGGCCGCTCCCCGGCGCCTGGCAACCTCGGGAGCGGCCGCGAGTTGAGGTAACTCGCCCGCTGCCCGGCGGCCTGCCGGCCCGGGGCTCCCCAAGCCAGCGCCGCCCCGCCCTCCCCGGAGCCGCCGGGCGCGCTCGCTCACCGTCCGGTGCTGCTGCTGCTGCCGGTGGCGGCTGACGCCCAGCCCGGGGAAGCAGCCGGCAGTCAGCGCTCCGCAGCCGCCCGCGCCCCCGCCGCCGCCCCGGGAAGAGAGGAGCAGCAGGAGCGATCTACCTGCGGCGGCCGCCATCTCTCAACTGGAAACGGCGCCGACCCAGGCAGCGCAGCGGACGGCCGGGGCGGAGCTAAGACCCGCCACTCACCGGCGCCGGACCAACTGCCGCCCTTAACTGAGTTGATGAGGTGGGGCTTCCTGCAAAGCCCAATCGATAGGCGGGAGACCCACACTTGAGGCTGCCTGTCACTTCCAGAGTTACCTATTGTGGGACGTAGTCAATTACGGGCAAATTCTAGGGAACCGGTAATTGGCACCCGAGACCCTCAGAATAGCAGGAACACAGATGGATATTCGATTTCGGCTAATCTTCGCCAAGGATAGAGCTTCGATACGGGTAACTGGAAAAATAGATATTTGTGCAAAGCTTTGTACTTCGTGAGTGTTCTAAGTTGGCAAAATAGACAGCAAATTAATAATCATAAACGAGGTACGCTGGAACTCTCAACGACACGCCCAGAGTTATCATTCATAACTGATGGTATTTGGATGTGCTGAAATTAACCCTACATTATGGAGTGATCTAAGCACTGTGATATGTAGAATAGTATAGGAGAGGTAGAATGATTATCATATCAAAGTACCAGAATGAGTACATGCCATCAGAGTGAATTTAACAGACCTGTATACATTTCAAATACTCAACTCATTTTTACCGCACCTTTTTATTGATATTCTTACACTCACCAGAAGCAACACTCTCTATTTTCTTACCATCTTTGACCTTGTGTGCACTTACTATAGAAACAGAAGATGTTGATAATATAGTAAAAATCATGTAAAGGTTATTTTATTGAATGTTCATAGTTTAGCTAAACCAGCCGTTAGAATATACTTTAAAATAACTCTTGATCATTTTCTCTTGGGAAATACTTTTTTCCTCAAGCTTATAAGGAGAGCTCATGAAAGACTGGGAAAGAAGGGAGATTTGGAGTTCCTGAATTTCCTTAGAAGAGGATTTCTTTGCTGTCTGCTTATTATTATGAGCTGGTTAATTCTCACCTCCTTTTAAAATCTGGAGCAGGGAAACAATTTGGTAAGCAAATAAAAGTATTATCCTAAATTTTGGAAAACATCTTTGTAGTGTAGCCTTAGCTGACAAAGTTAAAACAAGCAACAAACACAAAACACAGATGACTTTATTGTGTCACTTGTTCTAACAACATCCTTTAAAGTTTGACTGAAATGGTACTTTTTTGGCCGAGAAGGGCTAAATAATGAAGTGGAGCTTTTAGTTTGTTTAATCCTTCCTCCCCACCCTAGAACAGTAAAATGATTGGCTTCCCCAGGTGAGACTATCATGCTACTCACCCAAAAGGCATTTATTGCCCAACAGTGGAACCTGAGAGCTCAGGAGTAAGATGCGCGCCCCCGCCCCCATTCAACAGCTGTACACACTAATCTCCCTAGTTGGAAATCTGTGACATTCCTGGAGCAAGTTCACTTACAATCATTTTCCACTCATCTATATTTATCCCATCTGCATATTATGCATTTACCCATGCCGTGACATTTCCCCTTCTCTCTGGTCCCTTCACACCTTCTTACTAGGGTTACCGTGGATTTTAGTTTTGTTTTTATCTTCTGTGCCTTTGCCAAATCTGGCTATGAAACAGGATTGTGCCCTCCATCTCCATTTTACACTTTAAAAGTTCTACTGGAATTGCCTGTCCTCTATTTATCCACGTATGAAAATTAGAAGTTCATCCTACAACACTGAGATTTAATTCTGTGCATTTGCAAAAGAACCACAATACGTAGAGGCTTTTTTAAGTGCATAAACATGAAACTGGAGGGATTACCAAAAGCTTTCTTCTTATCTATTTGCCAAAATATGTCATCTTTTGTTTACTGAGATGAAACCACTGATGCACCACAGGTAGGCTGTGTGATTTGAAGATCTACTGACTAAACTGAGTTCTGATAATCCAGGGCAGGAAATTAATCTAAACAAATGTCAATTATCTCTTCACAGAGAAAATCCTTATCCATAGCTACACAGGATGTATCTCACATCAGCTGGTTGGCCAGGCCCCATAAGGAGAAAGTGTAGATAGCTCAACAGAAAGTCATCCTCATACCTAAAAAAAAAAAATTATATATAAAGGGAAATTATATACGAAGGAAAAGGGAATTAATATTCATGGAGTACTTGCTACGTCAGACACTGTGCTGAACACTCTAGAGACATTACATTTATAAAGGATGGCAGAGTAACCATAAAATTCTTAAGAACATCATAACTTTTGAGTGTAAAAAATTGAAGAAAACCTAAATCTCTTACAATAGGGAATCGGTTAAATAGAGACTAACCCTATAACAAAATGTTATAAAACCATTAAAAAAATTATCCCATATATACTTTTTAAAAAGTAATAATACAATATAGGTGATCCTTTTAAAGTTATATATGTATTGGGGCTGGCCTGGTGGTGCAGTGGTTAAGTTCGCACGTTCCGCCTCGGCAGCCCGGGGTCCACCAGTTTGCATCCCGGGTGAGGACATGGCACCACTTGGCAAGCCATGCTGTGGTAGGCATCCCACATATAAAGTAGAGGAAGATGGGCATAGATGTTAGCTCAGAGCCAGTGTTCCTCAGCAAAAAGAGAATTGGCAGCAGATATTAGCTCAGGGCTGATCTTCCTCAAAAAAAAAAAGTTTTAAAAATTAAAAAAGAAAGATATATATACATATAATTTACACAGTGATTTCTGGAAGAATAAACAAGAAAGCATTAACTCTGGGGAGTTTTCAAGGGTAGCCACCCTTTTGAATGGTTTAACTTTTTCCCACTTGCATGTTATTTTTATAATTATAAAAACATGGTCACTGAAACCTACATGGCTGCAGAATTGTTTTCTGTGCCAATCCTTAAAACAGGTTGATCCTTTTTTTAGCTAAAACTAATCAGAACAGATTTCCTGGAGCATGAAACCCTAACTAGGTTCCTACAAAAATGTACACTGAAGTCAGTTCCCAAATATGACTCAACCCAGTGGAGTATTTGCCTAAGCATTCCAGAATAGCCAGGGTAAGTGATACACAGAGTTCACTGACATTAGCAAGAAAACATGAAAGGGGTCTGCTAAGAGATCTGGGGACTGTGTTTCATGGTTCACTGAAAATAAGAATTATTCAAGTGAGATCAGCAATTCTTAAAGATCAGGGAAAAGTGTATGAAGAAGAGTGAGAGGAAAGGGTTTAGCCTTTGTGGGGACCTGGAATTGGCCACCCCAAGATATGTCTCTTTGGCATCAGTATTATTTGAGGCTGATTGCTTTTGATAAACTGGGACAGGGAAGGAGGCTCTGAGGAATGGAACTTGTCCTTTGTTAGGACACGTTTACATTTGTAAGGTAAATCTCTATTTGTAAAAAGTGCCTCCCTCTCTGTACCAGGAAGAAGAAAGTCGATGACCTTCTCTCCAAAAACTCTTAATCAATACCAGAGGCAAGGACTTAAAATCTGCATTTTATTGTGCTAGTCTGGTAACCTCCTGTAACTGACTTCCCTCCCCCTCCCAACATTGGCATTCCTTAAGGATTAAGCATCTTTCCTTAGGCTAGGAACCGATTGCTGCTGCGCTCACCTGTGACCGCCCAGCTCCAGACATAGACTTGCCTCCTGCTACGCCCTCTGAGACAGCAGACCACTACCTGCTGTGTCCATCAAGTGCTGTGCCGACAGGGCAATCTTGTGACTATTGTGGGAGGGACATTTCAATCACATGTGAAACACCCCGTTTGGGGGTATATAACCACTGTGTGCACCCCACTTCTTCAGTCCCCTTTCTTCCTTCTGGAAGAAAGGCCCCAGGCCATGGTTCCTCATAAAGCTTTGTTTAATTTTCTCTTGCTATTCTGTCTCATGTGAATTTAATTCGTTCTCCGGCCAGACGAACCCACATTTGGGGAGAGGAAATGTCTTCCTCCCCTACACCTTCAAAAATTTATCATGAACCACAGCCTAGATCTGATTTAGCTTCACTGTTTTTCCAGATTTCATTATTCCTATGTGTCTACACCTTCCCATCTGCAGTCATTTCTCCATCACTACCACTCACTTTCCCATGACTTCCTAGCGTTTGTTTTCTTTTATGTCCTTTTTCTGTCACCTTCTCTGGATCATAAATATTTCTAGTCAATGTAGCTGAGAAGGGCTCGATTACTGTTAAACCCCAACTCATATCGTTTCCTGTCTATCTAGTCTCACTCCATTAAACACGCACACACACACATTTCTTTCCTTCCTCATTTTGTTTCTCTTCTTTTCTTCCCCCAATACTCCCATCCCCCTTACTCTAATGTAGACTGCAACCTCACACTGGATTTACATACTTTACATACATAAGTTACATAGATATATTTACATACTCCGTCTTAAAATTTTTCTGTGGGGGGCCGGCCCCGTGGTGCAGCCGTTCGGCTTCGGCGTCCCAGGGTTCGCCGGTTTGGATCCTGGGTGCGGACATGGCACCACTAGACAAGCCATGCTATGGTACGCGTCCCACATATAAAGTAGAGGAAGATGAGCACGGATGTTAGCTCAGGGCCAGTCTTCCTCAGCAAAAAGAGGAGGATTGGCAGATGTTAGCTCAGGGCCAATCTTCCTCAAAAAAAATTTTTTCTGTGGCAGGAGTCTCATGCCCTGGCCTCCAAAGAATGACTGGCTCCATATTCATTGTTTAACTCAGTGACCCTATAATCTAACATTCTTTTAGATCAGGAATATCAAATCTGCAGGTTTTTTCTGTCAAGAGCAGAACACCGAGAAAACATTGAGTTGAGAAGGGCAGGTCTTGTTCAAATAGGAGTGTCTTTGTTCATGTTCTCAGGTTCTGAGAGGTTGGCAGCAAATTTTGACACTGTCCTTTTTGTGTTGGATTGGCTTGTGACCTCCTACAGCCTTTGCTATTTACTAGACCTTTGGAGCCAGGAAGTCTTTTGTCTCTATCTGAAGTAATTCAAAGGGGTAGGGCACTGCTTTTGCATTCAGATAAACCACATCTCCTAAATGCGTAGGAATTCAGCATACATTCTTATGGAACTTAACACCATCCATTCCAGAGTCTTCAAAAGTGCCAAAAAATCTTAAGAACTTTCTCTGACAAGTCTGAATTATAACAAAATTCCAAATTGGTAAAGAGCTCCCCTCTCTCAGTGCTCTCCAGGTATTTTCTACCCATTCCCTGAACTTACCTTGACATTCCAACCTCCAACTCTTTGCTCCTATTGTACCTAGAAGCCACCTATTCTACTCTTTTGAAGACCATCTCAGCCTCCTCTGAGAGTAAATGTCCAGGTAAAATTAAACTCTCATATTTGTTTGACTTTCTATCATAGTACTTTGGTATTTTATATGAGCTGGTGTGACAATAAGGTCTGCCACATTCCTTGACTATCAGACCTATTTGATTAGACTAATCTGCCTGGCTGGACCACAGTCCCCTTCTCTTCTCACTTTTAACGTGTATTTTATATCAAAATTATTTATGTTACCAGCTTTCTCCTACAGAGCTCTTCCAGGTTAGAGTTGCCAATCTAGCAAATTAATTTAAGCTAACTCTTTAACGATGATGCGTACTTCTTGGATAGCCTCTTTTACACAACATTTACATTTATAGGAGCCTCTAATGCTGATAGCCAAAATAATTTCACAAAATATGGCAGGTCTAAAAATATTATTTTGGGGTGAGATAGTCCATTAATAGCCTTCAAAAATTCATCAACTACCTAGCCTCTTTAATCTGCTTACTTCAAAGTCAAATACATCTTTATGTTCTGCTGAGTGTCGCCCGAATTTCAGCTCCTCTGAAACTGAACTAAGTGTCAAATGCTATATTCATTCTCCATTTTGATATAATTTATATAGTCTTAATCAGTACTTATTTATACATGAGCACATAAAGAGTCTGGGATATGGGTTGTACTTGGTGGGAGGCAGAGGGTGGCGGAAACTGTGGGCGTGAGACTGGTCATTGCCAGCTAACAACAGGTGCTAATGCTGCTCTTTAAATTTAGCCATTGCACTTGGCATCTTGTCTCTCAGCCGTCACTTACGGCAACCACTGCTGATTTGGAAAGGATCAAGGAAAGAATGACAAAGACACATTTATTAAAAGGCAGAGAAAAACAGAGTTTTGTTCTCTTTTATTTAATAAAAACTAGCCTAAGGAATAAAAAACAGCATGAGACTTGGAAAGTGTAAAGACAGCTTAAAAGAGTGAAATGAGAAGGAAATTATTCAAAGAGATAATAATCATTAACAGATCATTCTTAATTAGGTACGTTAAAAGCCATTCCAGCTACCAAAACTTGGGAGCAAAAGTATCTAAAATTTGGGTGGAGACTCAGAAAGTAATGACTAATTGAGAGGTGGGATAAGAGTAGGGGACAAAACGTGGATGAGTATAATATATTTATTCATTCAATCAGTCAGTCAAGAAAAATATATTCAGTGACTATTATATGCCAGGTAATATATGCTAGGAGAAATATTCCAAAATTCACATTTTCTGCATCATGTATTTCTTTTTCTAAAATGCTCATTTATCCCTCCTAACATTGAAATGGGATCAATTCCAACTTTGCAGTCCAACATTTATATGTCACTCAAAAAAATTACTAAAAGATCCCCTGAGTTATCTCAGAGCATCAATATAGCATAAATTTAAAACATACTACTAATGTAATAATCGCCCCACTCAACATTGCTAAGAAAACATATGAAGAAATTGTAGTTGTTTGCTTCAATGTGTAGTAGGGTACAATTCTATTTAAATAGTTTCTAACTATTTCATTGCCTAGAGTATAAACAAAATTTCAATCTCAGAGAATTATAAGAATACATTGTGTTCCTTTCTTCATGCCTCACTTTGTTGCTAAGTATATATTAGATTGAAACAGCCCTTTGGCTTATCCAGCATCAGAGGGAATAACTTGTTAAAATTTAAGCAAGATTTATAGCATATATAGATGCAACTACTTGAGGTCCGAAAGCAATTAGACCTATTATCTATTCAATCAAAACATGATTATTATCAAGAAGAGGAAAATTTTACATAATACTACTAGATTATAAACACAGGGTAGCATGTGAAAGGGTCCTAACTCAGAATCTTGTTAATTTGGAAATACAATTATATTAATTCTCATGATGTAGAACTCAAGAAGATTTAAGAAAGATGGTTAAGATTTGATGTTCTTTCAAAACTGGCTCTTGCTGATTTCTCATCAATTTTGTGTTTTGGAAGGTGAAAAAATATAAACATAAACAAATAACTTTCTGTTTGCCAACATGGGTCCTTCTCCCAGAAATAGTCCTGGGAAATGAATGACTCTTGTTAAATCAGATTTTACATATAGGTTCATAGTAAGCAGGCCAATTTTGAAAAATAAAATCCTAGTCAGTCATTTCTGGAATACATCCCTTAGAATGGTAATTCTCAATCTTTGTTCCATCTTGGCAGATAAATTTTTAACATATGCTCATCACAAACAATAGCTCACTAAGCACATCTGAATAAATAAGACAGACTTTGGCTTATACTAAATTCCAAGTGTGTTAGTTCTAACTACATTGTGCCCAGATATCTCTTTGTATTAAAGGATCTGAAATATTTCTTAAATATAATTTTTAAAAAAAGTTTCTTCTGTAACTGCAGTAATGGCTATCACTGATCCCCAGGAAATTCATTCATTGTTTCAATAAATAATGTGATTTGTTAGTTGAATTACCACAGCTAACAAAATATAGGTTCTGGCCTCACAAAGTTTACCATATAATAATAAGAGGTAAGGGAAGCAGGAGAATATTGTAGGAGGGCATCTAACCCATTTTTGAGGATCTGAGAAGGGATCCCAGGAGAAGTAATATTTGGTGAGACCTGAAGGATTAGTAGGAGTAAATGCCAGAGGGAGAGTAGTGAGATTTGATACCAGAGAGGCAATAGGAACAGGTTACATAGGACCTTACAAACCATATTAAGGAATTTGGACTTTATCCAAAGAGCAAAGGTAAGTCTTGAAGGATTTTAGAAATGGGAGAGATTAGAGAATAGGTTGGAGACTAGAAAAACTGAAGGCAGAAAAACAAATTAGGAGATCTAGGCAAGAAATGCCAGTGGTACGGTTTATAGTATTGGCCATGGGGAAAAAAATAGACTAATTTGAGAGAGATTGTGTATAAGAAGTTGAATCAAAAGGTATTGGTAATTGGTAGGATATTAGGGGGTGGGAATGAAGGAGAGTAAGGCATCAAGGGAGATTTCTAGGTGTGTCACTTGGGCAACTGGCTAATGCCATTCACTGAAAGAGGAAATATAGAAAAGATTTGTTGGGGGAAGATGAGTTCAGTTTTGAAAATGTTGTGTGTCAGGTGCCTTGAGACATCCAAGCAACAATATTCGTCAGACAGTTGGTTATTTGATTCTTAGACTTACAAAGGACATCTGGGCTATAGAAATAGATGTGGGAGGCATCAACATATACATAGTTAGTAATCGAAGCCATGGGAGTAGAATGTTACCACCCAGGATAAGTATGAAGAAGAAAAGAAGATCTAAGAAATTAGTTTCCATTTAATGTGCTTCCATAATATGTGCTTAACAGATATTTGATTTGAGTGAATGAATGAACAAATAAAAACATGAGTCTTAAAATCTAGAATGAGCTTTAATCATTTGCACAGGACTTTTTCAGATAGCTAATATCCACTGGCCTCAGATAGTTAGTGGCTATAAGCTGTTTGGTTTTCCAAAACATTCCATTCTGGGTTCTTGAAGAATTTTTTTAATCTACTGCAAGATTCTTATTTTATTACAGTGACAATATGTGTAAAGTCCCCAAGCTGAGTCCTAATACTTCAGAAAAAAGCAAACTTACATACTTGACATCGTTCCTTGCACATAATTATGCTCAGTAATCATGTGTTCAAAGAGATTTGTGGAATGAATGAATAAAAAGCATATTCCTATCTTCTCACAATAGAGAAAGTTATAGTACCGCCACTCCATTGCTCTTATGTTTGTTGAGCTACTACAATAAGAACAACATAGTAATTCAGTTCCTAGGGCCATTTAATCAAAGGAAGCACATCTGAACTGATAAGGCTGCCTGGGCATATTGCCAGAGAGCTGAGGTGATATATTTAACAAAGAACTCATGTCCAAAATGTACAAAGAACTCTCACAAATCAATAAGAAAAAGGCAGCAACCCAATAGAAAAATGGGAAAAAGACTTGAACAGATAATTTACAAAAGAGGAGATCAAAATAACCAGTAAACAAATGGAAAGGTGCTTGATTTCATTCCCCATGAATGAAACACAAATTAAAAATCACAGTGCAATAGTGTTGTGGTTTTTAATTTCAAGCTTGTTTGAAATTAAAGTGGGCCTACTTGAAGCCCACTTCAAGCCCACAGAATAGTTAAAATGAAAAAGGTGAAAAATACTACATTTTGGAAAGGATATGGAACAATCTCAACCCTCATATGTTGCTGGTAGGAGTATAATTTATTTTGTGCAACCACTGTTATCAGTCATATTACATTTAGGAGACAGAACCTCACCAATTACCTGAACAGAGACAATTTAGTATACATAATTGTTAATAAGGGCCTCTTCTCTAAGTTTTAATAATTCTAATCATTTTCCTTTGTTTTCTCAGCCTTATGCATTGTAGATACTTCCTAAAGTTGCTACCTCATGATTCACTCGAGTTTTCTTTTTACCCTTAAAGTAACTTAGTTAATATCTTTGTACCTAGTTAACAATGATTTATATGAAATTATCTCTGTTCAAGTAACTGGCATGGTTTTTGTCTCCCAACTGATACAGAATTTGTACTGGGAGTGATCAAGAAAACAGACCCTCAAATATGCGATTTAAGGATTGTTGTGAGCAAGTCTTTGGGCTTAATTAAATGCAGTGCTGAGCTCCTTGCCAACAAGAAACATGATTCTAGTAATCCATGGTTTGCAGTATATTCACATTTAATCAAATCATCACCTGTGGGTGAATGTGATTAATTGCCTACTGAGACAAATGTCTTGGGGGCCTAAGTGACTTCTGCCCTTTACCAATATGGCAATAATGATGACTTCTAGGACTGTCCTGTGGCCTGGGACCCAGTTACCTAAAGACGTAGGCTCTCATGTTACAAGGAGCAGAGGTACAGCTGAAAGGGTTTTAAGATTAAAATTATAAAACTCAGGGGCTGGTCCGGTGGCTGAGCGGTTTAAGTTCGTGCACTCTGCTGCAGGCGGCCCAGTGTTTCGTTGGTTCGACTCCTGGGTGCGGACATGGCACAGCTCATCAAACCACGCTGAGGCAGCGTCACACATGCCACAACTAGAAGGACCCACAACGAAGAATATACAACTATGTACCCGGGGGCTTTGGGGAGAAAAAGGAAAAAAATAAAATCTTTAAAAAAAAAAATTATAAAACTCATATCCTGGTAACCAGGGATGCTCCTCTCACACACTATGAGAGTAGTTCAGATTTGGGGATCCTTCTGGGAAACTACTCTGTGCACTAAATTCAAAACTTGCCAAATATCTAAAACAAAAGTTTCTATTACAAACATAAAAAGATAGAGATTGAAAGGTGGAAATAGAGAGCACCTTGGGAATAAACTAGTCCTAGTCTCTGATTGGAAAAAATAAATAAAAGAGACTCAGAGAGGTGAATGACTTGGCCAATCAAGAATTAATTTAGTAGCAGAGCTAGGATGAATAATGCCACTGAAGCTGGTACCTGAGGGTTACTGTAAATATTCAACAAGATTACCTTTTGACCTTGTTATGAAAAGAAGTTAATCTTGTCAATTTGCTATTTTCTTGTTTAACCTGAGGAGTGACTCAAAGGTCAGAAGGATTTATGAGCTTGTTTCACAGAAGAAAAAGAATGCCTTCAAGGATCACCAGATAACCAGCCCTCAGCTGCAGTTGACGCCCAGAAGTCAGATTGCCCAGGGACTTATTCAGAGCCAAAGAAACACAGATTATCCCTTTGTTTCTCCAAAACTCCTCCTGCCAAGCCCCTTAGCTCTATAAAACTCCTTGCTTTCTTCTCTTGTTAAGGTGGATTTGAGAGAACCTATCCTCCTACCTTCTCCTTTTGGCCAATTCAAATAAACCTTTCTCCATCTCCAAGCACAATGTCTAAGTGATTGGCTTATGTGCATCAGGCACACAAACTTGAGATTAACAGGTTCAATATCACCATCACCAAGTGTCATCCAGGGAAGTCCCTAAAACATTTTCCATGTCTAATGCTTTTTTTTTTTTTTAAGTTGTGCTTGCTTATAGGAACCAAGGCAAAACATTGCCAGATGGCCAAACAGCAGAACCAGTCCAAACCAGAAAGGTCCAAGATAGCCATGCCCCAGAGGAAACGTTTGCAAAAGGTGCCATGCACCTGAAGGGAAGATCTGTGTGTGCCCAAATGTCCCCGCCCCAGAGTGATCATCTGGACTCTCCTCACCCATTCACATCCTATAAGAAACCTGCTCACCTTCCCTTCAGAGAGAAGGTGTTTCAGAGCACGAGCTCTGCCTCCTCCATTCATTGATCAGCGAATAATGTTTCTGCTCTGCTATTGCAAACCAGCTCTCATTCTATTGGTGCAAGTGACCCTAGGCAAAAAGACCCACTTGCAAGTCATTGTCCCTTATGGCTCCATAACACAAAAACTGAGGACTTACTAGGTCTCAGGCACGTGCTGAGTGATTTTATATGTATTAGCTCATTTAATCTTCTCACTAACATTATGAGACAGGTATTAGTATTCCTCTTTTACAGATGAAGAAATTGAGGTTAAATAATTTGTGCAAATTCAGTACTCAAACCCAGGAATGAAAGACGTCATCCCTTACACTCTTAATCATTAATGTAATCTGCTTCTCTGGAAGCCAGTGATCCATTTTGTTTGTTTGTTTGTTTTTAGTTTTGTTTTTCTTTTGGTGAGGAAGATTGTCACTGAGCTAACATCTGTTGCCAATCTTCCTCTATTTTGTGTGTGGGATGCTGCCACAAGATGGCTTGATGAGCAGTGTGTAGGTCCGTGCAGAGGATCTGAACCTACAAACTCCAGGCTGCCAAAGCAGAGTGCGTGAACTTAACCACTACACCACCAGCTGGCTGCCTCTCCTTTTTTCTGTTTTTGCTGAGGAAGATATGCCCTGAGCTAACATCCACTGCCCATCTTCCTCTTTTTGTATGTGGGCTGCCGCCACAGCATGACCACTGATAGACAAGTGGTATAGGTCTGCTCCTGGAACCCAACCCGGACTGCCAAAGCAGAGCACGCTAAACTTAACCAGTAGGCCACCAGAGCTGACCCACCAGCGCTCTTGATATGCAGTTCAATATAATACTCTTTAAGCTACAATTCAGCATTGCTTTGTTTCCCCCTGGGCTATTCAGTTTGCGATGGGAAAAAAGCAACATAGAAGTTTAGACCTGAAAAAGATTTGACAAGTTCTCTAATTCAGTCTCTCAGTCGACAGTGAAGTCATTGAAGTCTAAGCATGTAACTGACTTTCCCAAGGCCACAAAACTATTTAGTGGTGGAGGCAGAACTATAATCCATGCTTTATGACTCTCAAAGCAGTTCTCTTTTCACTATACTTCAAAATTTGCCCCTCCCATATCCTCCTCTTTCAGAGGTCATTATGGGTATAGGGTCCAAAGTTCTTGTTGACTTTTTAAATGGAATGAGTGATGTAGGATAGGCAGGATTATTTATTAAGTGTACACAGCTTCTACTTCCTGGTCTGTATTCAATGCCACCTCCAGTTTTATACATAAGTAGAGTGGGCAGCTACTATGTGCTGTGTTGTAAAGTCTCTTCTCTTTTCTTTGCTTTTTGTTGTTGTTTTGAGGAAGATTAGCCCTGAGCTAACATCTGCCGCCAATCCTCCTCTTTTTGCTCAGGAAGATTGGCCTTGAGCTAACATCCGTGCCCACCTTCCTCTATTTTTATATGTGGGACACCTCCCACAGCATGGCTTGATAAGTGGTGCTAAGTCGGTGCCTGGGTTCCGGGCCAGCAAACCCTGGGCCTCCGAAGTGGAGCGTGCAAACTTAACTGCTGTGCCACTGGGCCGGTTCCCCCTCTCTTTTCAAACTGATTCTCTACATTACCTTTGCCCTGATACTTCAAACCCTCACATTGTTTGTTCCTTTGGGTCAAAACATTGGAAACCTTTGTTAAAATACCAATGGGCAGTATAACTAAAGGAAAGTCTTATTGATTCCTTAGCTAGAACTAGTTTATGCAATTAACACTCCTCTCTTAAAAGAGTCCTGAAGGAGTGGGACTCTGGAGAGATTATGATTTTCATGGCAGGATAAAATGGTATAGGATGACCTGAGAGGTGTGAGGTAGATAATAGTGGGAACTGCCATGACTGGGTTGTGGCCATATGAAGTCACTGAGCACCTGGGGAAGGTGGGAACGTGGGAAGGAAGTAGTACAGAAACGAGGTGGAGAATGGAGCACCTGTGTACACTGGTAAAAGAAGCCCCTTCTGCATATCTTGGAGAATGGAGCAAAGATGAGATTTGTGCCCCCACGGGCCCCCTTGTACACTGATCGACCATTTGTGACAGACTTATGTAAATCACACCCATCATAGTGTTGCTGAGCGGCTGCCCTGCCCGTCACCCCTGCTTTTCTACTCTTTTTCCCAAGGTAGCCACAGAAAAAGAGAAGGGAGAACTAACATTCACAGTGCATGGCTGCAGCCCTCAAAGAATTTACTGAACCCCAACTCGGCGTAGTCACTGTCTCCACAAAAAATTCAGTGAATTAGGTATTATTTTCCCAACTTCACAAATGAGAAAAATAATGGCCCAAAGAGTTAAAGGAACTTCCCTAAGGCATATAACTAAGAAATCATTCAAAGAGGCTAAGTATTGTGTGCAGATCTGAATCAAATTGAGGTCTGACTCATGCTTATCTTTGTCTCACTACACCATACCCCTTCACAGAAAACTCCTTCCTGGCGTTTGCGTAGTTGTACATTTTCAGTTATGCCAACCTTATTCTTTACTACACTGTGTTAACCTTCAGTGGCCTAATTTAAAACAGGTAAGCCCACAGGTTTCTCATTTGTAAGTCGACCATCTGGCAGGCAGCATATGGAAGCAGACTCTTTGACAAGGACATAAAAAGGTTAATTAAGTCTAGATTTAAAAGTATTTTTTTACTCTGAAAGAAAGAAATACTATATTGAGTACCAGCTTTTAGCAAGGTGTTGTGCTGTGCTATCTAAATGTTACATTATAGCATCTTGTTTAATCCTCATAATATCCCTGTGAGGAAAATACTATACTAGGCTTCATTTTTCAGATGAGAAAAATGTGACATTGAGAAGCAACTTGGTAAAGATCACCTGGCTGGTAAGTAGTGGGGCCAAGATATGAATCCAGGATATCCGACACCAGAGTGCACACACTTAACTTACTCCTCTGTACTACTTCCCCTGGTATAGAATGGTTCAGGACATGACGAAGATTTCAGAGAAAATCCTGTAGAACCTTACACTATTAGCTCAAAAGTAATCACTCTGAGCCCATAGAGGGTCGCACATGATAAAAACAGAAACAAAAGGAGATGTTGTGTTTTTTAAATAATTTCTCTGCTACATCAATATCTTTTGTATGTTTCAGTGTCCCAGATGGTCAGCACCTTTTGGGTAAATGTCATATCTTTGACTTTTTTTGTTTCCTTCACACAATCATTATTGAATCATTTTTTAATGATGTTGAGCTTTTACTATGGAGAAGGCACTACTGTGCCTGACACTGAGCTTGGTGCATAATGGAGAATACTCAAATATTTGTTGAATGATTGGATGGAGAAGGCAGAGATTTTACCTAAGTTCTCTAGATATAGTTCCATTGGAATTAATCATCAATGATTTTGAGAATTTCATCACCAAATTGCTAAGACAATATTCCACTGAGTAGAGGTCAAGTTAGAATCTATGTTTATTGTAACAACTTGTGAATTGGTGGTAGTCAGCAAATGCTCAGTAATTATAACCTTTCTAGGAAGTAAGTAAATTGAAAATAATACTTGTTTGCTTTCTCCCTAAAATTTTAAAGGCTTTCTGATATCTCATATTAGGTTACACTAATGTCAAAAGTTTGTAGCTTAGTTTATTAACTAGAGTCCTCTACCTTGTCTTAGAAAGTATAAGAAATCCTTTATTTGTAGCAAGTCAACTCACAGTTCTCTGTGACTTCAAGACTCTGCCTGCGTCCATCAAGTTTGATTTATCGTACCTTTGTGAACCCAAAACAAACAGGCATATGATGCCCAGACACTTTTTAGCAAATGCATTTCTACCTTACTGTAAGGTTTCGGAGACCTAGATTCTAAACCCAGGTCTAACTACTTTTATTGTGTGTGGCCTTGGGCAAGACACTTAACCTCTGCTTCCTCATCTGTAAATAATATTTTCCTCTCTAGGTTATTATAAAGTTTAAAACAACAACAAAAAGATATTGTACATAAAGCTATGTGGCACCGTAAAAAATGTCAGTTTAATTAAAACCAGAAATACTATGTTAAAGATGTTTCTTTTTCTTCTTCATTTTTTAAAATAGGAGAAAAACAAACAGAAGTTTAATTACATGTATATCTCCTGTACACATGGGAGATACTCAGGGAAACTGAGTAAGTCCAAAGATGTTTCTTCATCTACTAATTTGTGGTAAAAAACTAAGAAAAGAATTATGCAGAAATAAAGTCTTTGTTCACTTGGCCCCTACCTTTCTGGAGTTCTGACTTATGTGAAGAGTTTCACCATTGAGGAAGTCTACGTGAGCTTTATATGCCTTCCAGGAGGGCAAAATGCCCATACATGAGAAGAGTAGCATGTGTCAGCTCATACAATGAAAATTCATCTTACTGTATTGCATCTCTTAGAATCTTTTTCATTTGGTGAAAAGTTTCTTGATTTCTGAATTATGACTGGTCTCATTCATCTGAATTTACAAGGTTAAACAACAGATGTCTCAAATGTAGTGCAAAAGATGACCCCCTCCTTCTCTTCCACTTTTTCCTATTTTCCCCTGGCCTATCTCAGAGATTGGAAGGGACTGCATTACCCCTCAGACTGACACAATGAACTAGCAAACTCATTGAAAAATTGAGCTCTCCAGCTTGCTGATTCACTCCTTCTTTAAGCAAAGAGATGATTGTTTTTAATTTGTAAAGTCTTTTTTTCTGACTCCTAATGAGCTTCAGTCAACCAAGATCTTTTTTACATCACACAAGTAAATACTTAAATTACAGAAGAAATTAAGATGACCAAAAAGAATTTCAATTTGAGATTGTTTTCCCTTAGGTAAGCCAAAATATGAATTATTCTGCCCATCTAAAATGAAAAGTTAACTGAACTAGTTCTGGTTAGTCTCTAATAGCATTCAGCTGCAACTTTTTGATGAATCCAGTTATTTAGTCCTGCAGCTGAACGGCAGGATCAATGGACAGGGACTTAGAAGACGTGGACTATAGTCTATTTTCAGTTCTAGCTCAGGCTCATTACCATTACTTTGCCCTGACCATCTTCTATTATTACTTGGAATCTCAATTATATTAGCAATGCAGAACGATCTGGAAAAACCACCTTGTAAGCTAACAACTAAGAGGATGCAGCAGTCCTATTTCTGCAATTGATGTACCATTGTTGTCTCAGGCAAGAAATTGTCTAACTTGGTGCCTCAGTTTCTTTATGTGTAAAAACATGATAAATTATTTGCTCTTCTTTCCCCTCAGTTCCCTCACAAAAATGCAGTAATGGAAACGGTATCAATGATAGAAAAGATTTTTGATCTCTCTAGACTGTTGCTACTAAAAGAGAAATATCCTTTTTATTATTTCTACTGGCATTTTTAGGTAACTTAGTGCTCCCTAAGTTTGAGCCATATCAATTCTATTTGGAAAAGATGACTATTTATACTGTCATTCCTTGCTGAACCTTTGCAGAGATAAAATAGGCTATGGAGATTATGCTTTAAGAAGACAAAAATTAGGGGCCGGCCTAGTGGCGTAGTGGTTAAGTTCCCACGTTCCACTTCGGTGCCCTGGGGTTTTCAAGCCCAGATCCTGGGTATGGACCCAGTACTGCTCATCAAGCCAGGCTGTGGCAGCATCCCACATAAAATAGAGGAAGACTGGCACAGATGTTAGCTCAGCAACAATCTTCCTTGGCAAAAAGAAGGGGTTTGGGGGCCAGCCCGGTGGTGCAGTGGTTAAGTGTGCATGTTCTGCTTTGGCGGCCCAGGGTTCGCAGGATCGGATTCCGTGTGCAGACATGGCACTGCTCGGTAACCATGCTGTGGTAGGCATCCCACATATAAAGTAGAGGAAGATGAGCACAGATGATAGCTCAGGGCCAGTCTTCGTCAGCCAAAAAAAAAAGAGGGGGATTGGCAGCAGATGTTAGCTCAGGGCTAATCTTCCTCAAAAAAAAAAAAGAAAAGAGGAGGCTGGGCAACAGATGTTAGCTAAGGGCCAATCTTCTTCACAAAAACAAAACAAAATGAAACAAAATTATTCCACAAAATTTGTAACTGTTGGCAGTTAAACATTCTTCTGATTCACATTACTGTCCTTAATTATTTTAACTTGAGGGAGATAGCTTATTGATGCAGAACTGTCTATAGCTGTGTTTTCTAGGTAGTAAATACCAGCTAACAAATGAGGATACCACTGAGTTGACCCTAGTTATTCAAGGATTTTTGTAAAGTGCCTGAGAAAAGTATGTAGGTAGTGAGGGATCTTAAAACCTAACAATAGTTGACAGACAGCTTCTAATCTGTTTAGTTTTATGTGTGTCAAACTTAAGAATTTTATAGCGATATTCACCTATCTCATGCAGATAATAGGAGAGTTGATAGATAATAAGTAATATTCCATCTAATTTCTAAAAGAATCATAATTCTTACAATGCCCATTTTAATTTTTAAAGATTGTGATGATAGCGTATTTTGTTATACAATCTCTTTATCACATTGGAGTATTATCAGATCCATAACTCAGACAGTGAAGAAAAAAATTCTCAGACTGAGACATAAAATCATATTAATTCAAAGGTAGGTCTGAAACTGAAAGAACAATTTATGAGGTAAAAGGAATAGAGGAACATAAGTACCAAAAATTTCAGCCAAGAAAGACCCAAGATGTAGAGTGGGCTGGTAACTGACAGAGATCCTAGCAGGCAGGTCAGACCTGTAGATGCCTGGCAACAAGTATTGGGGATTAACCACCAGGAAACTGGAGTTCAAAGGCAGGAAATCCAGTTACTTTGGTTACAAAACACACACACAGAAAACCTATAAACTCTTTGAGGACAGATCTTCATTCATTCATTCAAATAAACATATTAAGCACCTATGTATGCCAGACATTATTCTAGACAATGAGGAATCAGCAGTGAACAAAACAAAGTTCACTGAGTTTGTGCAGCTTATATTCTAGTTATGGGGGTGAGGAGGGCAGACAATAAATAAATAAGTAAAATATATAGTATGTCAATAGAAATAAGTCTATAGAGGAAATCTAAGCGGAGAATGCTGGGGGTAGGAAAACAGGGTGGTAGAGAAGCCCTCACTGAGAAGATGGCATATGAGCAAAGACTTGGACAAGACAAGAGGGAAGGAGAGAGTCATTCAGATATCTAAAGAGAGTGTTCTAGGCAGAGAAAACAGCAAATGCAAAGACCTTGAGGCAGGCTCCTGCCCAGTGCCTGGTGGAAAATTAAGGAAGCCATCATAGTTGGAGCAGAGTGAGGAAGGGGGAAGAGTAGTAGATGATGTCAGAGAAATAAGGAGAGAGATATCAATTATATTGGGCCCTGAAGATCATTGTGAGGACTCTGGCTTTTACTCTTGAGTGAGATGAGAAACTATCAGAGAGTATTGAGCAGAGGAAAAGCACAACATGACTTACAGTTTAAAAGGATCACTCTGACTATTGTTTTGAGACAAGATCATAGAGGGGCAAGGATGGAAGCAAGACCATTTAGGATACTATTCCAATAATCCAAGTAAGAAAAGATGGTAGCTCAGAGAGGCTGGGATGGTTGGAGGGGTGAAAAGTGATTGGAATATGGATATATTTTGAAGGTAGAGCCATCAGAATGTGCTAATGAACTTGAAATAGGATATGAGAGAAAGAGAGGAGTCAAAGATGATACCAAGATTTTAGGCCTGAAAAACTGAAAAATGGAGATGCTACTTATTGACATGTGGAAGATTGTGGGAAGTCTTGACCTTCTTTGCATCCTCATGGCCTAGCACAATGCCAGCACATGGGAATGTTCAGTGAATACTAATAATCTAATCTGAATCTAGTTTCTGTGTATTTGAGATCAGACTTGTTCTAGATACAAGACTGACTTGTTGGAGTTATTAAACTAGGCCTTGTTTCTAGATTGTGGGGCAAGGTTAAAACTAATGGTGTGCTGGAGCTAACTAATACTAGCTAGTAAGGGCCAAGTGCTAAATTTTCAGGATATTGCAAGCCTGGTGTTAAACATGGCCATTATTTAAAATTAAGTTGTATATACCTACAGCTGGTAAATTATATTAAAAACAAAGGTAAAAGTACTTGAAACTCATCACTTCCTAATTAATTATTTTACCACCATCTATGCTCTCGAGGTTATGTTTATTGTATCTGTATGATAGAAATACTATATAATGTTATGCTACTGTGCATCTCTTCCCAGCTCTGTTCAATGATATTATGCAGGTAGCTTTAAATTGGCCATACATGGTGTGAGTATTGAAAATACAGAAATTGGCAAATGCTACAAATGAGGTCTCCCCTCCCGCCAGTATCCCCCACCCCTGGAGCTGGTTAAATCTATAAGTGGGGATTTAGTTGTACCAGCTTTGAAGGCAATGATAGGGGATGAGCAAACTGTTAAATATTTTGTAAATTATACACATGGACAAGCACTGCAAGGTGTTATAGTATGGTTATATAGGAGGTCTTCCCTGTTCAAATGAGGGAGGGTTGGGGACTAAGGAAACTGTGCTAGGAGACAGACACACAAGGAATTCCACAAAAGGAAAGAAAGTCCTTGATTATTGACCAAACCGGAAATTGCTAAAAGAGATTAGCATCTACATTCAATCAACGCCTTAATAGAATTAAACCTGGAACAAATTACAAACTGTTAACAAGGGAGATTAACAGCTTTGGACTACTTATTTGTACATCTGATATTGTAGGAGATGAGGAGAAAATGAGGACTAGTCAATGCCATGAGCAGTGACTGCAAATTTGTGAGAGTCTCCTGCACCAGGAATCTTACATTATCTTGTTAGGCCTTGTAAAAAAGAAACATCAAGGATACTAAAGACACTGTCAAATTATTCTTGTGAGATAGCCAGAAAAACAGTACAGTTTAGTTTTATTGTTTCTATTTTACAAAGAAGGAAGCTGAATCCAAGGAATATGAATGAGTTGTTGAGGATAACATAATGAGTGAGACAATTGGAGGGGGAGTATATGTGTGTGTGTGTGTGTATATATATATATATATAATATATGATATGTATATATACAATGAAATATTATTCAGCCTTAAAAAAGAGGGAAATCTTGCCATTTGTGACAATATGGATGAACCTGCAGGACATTATATTTAGTGAAATAAGCCGGATGCAGAAAGAAATACTGCACCACCTCAGTTATATGTGGAATCTAAAATAGTCAAACTCATAGAAATAGAACGTAGAATGGTAGTTGTCAGGGGCTAGTGAGATGGGGAAATGGGGAGATGTTGGTCAGGAGGAACAAAGTTTCAGTTATGCAAGATGAATAAGTTCTGAAGATCCAATGTATAACAATGTAACTATACTTAACAACATTATATTTTTGAAATTTGCTAAGAGGGTAAACCTCAAGTGTTGTCACCATAGAAAAAGGTAATTAGGTGAGGTGATGGATATATTAATTACCTTGATTGTGGTGATTATTTCACAGTGTATATGTATAGCAAATCATTAGGTTGTACACCTTAAATAGATACAATTTTTAAATTGTCAATTATACCTCAATAAAGCTGGAAAAAAATGAAAATTAAATTCCATTGTCCTCACATGAACTACTAAGAGTTTTACACTTTTAGATGGGTCTCTACAGGGCTCCACTATGTCATCTTCTCTTTAATAAATGAGAATAACTCAGATGAAAGGTAGCAGAAACATTCAATTTCAAGTATTTTCCTAAGAGTCTACGGAAATGCTTTAGAGTCTTACCTACAGTTGTTACTAACAATACCTAAAGTTCTTTATTATGTGACAAAGGCGTTAGCTCTCCAAAAATAACCAGGAAACTGGACTTGCCTGATAGCAACAGAGCTGTTCTTTGTAAATGAGAGGCATAAGGCGTGAGTGGGAACTCACAAAAAGAAGCTTCATGTATCCCACATCACTTTTTCAAAATGAGTCTCTCAAAGATATTTCGTTATAATATTGGTTTCCATCATAATTGGCTCCCATTTCAAAAAAGCTAGCCATGTTGGAAAAGAATAGCAAGAATGTCCAAGAATTATTAATTTATATGTTCCATTTTGTCATTTATAAAGTCTTTGAGGTATGATTTCATTTTCTCATCTTGTTTTTACGAGCTCTTGCTTACAATACATTTATCCTCCATTTTTGATTTGTCATATTTCTTTAAACTGAATATTCATACATTTTCTAGATCTCTGTAATTACTTGATTTCCTGTTGCTGAGCCTTGGTTTGTTATCTTAATAAAGCATAAATGGCGTTTGCTGTGGAACTGGGTTTACTGATGCCATTGAACAACCACACCCTCATAATTAGAAATTTGGTAGTCATTCAAAGAGTGGTACAGTCAGCACCAAAATATTATGCCACAGGCATTTATGTAAATTCTATTTTCTAATGAAACCAGAAACTAGCCAAGAGATTCCCTAAACGCTAGGGACATGATGCCTACTCTTCATCTCTATGAAATTAATAAGCTTAAAATTTGGTAGAAAGATCTCATGGTTACAAAAGTATTACTTTCTATGCGTTCAACAGCTTTAAAAAGTATGCTTCCTCCTCCCCCACCCCAACCAATAACCTGCAACCATTTGAATTATGTCAGGAAAACTTAGAATAGGGGATTTCTGAGGGGAAAGTGATAAGCAGTCAGTAAGATTTAGTGCTTTTTCAGAAAACAACCCAGAACTTTTAAGAGCTATCTGCAACAACAGGAGTGGTTAGGTAACTATAATTAATTTATTTACACAGTGGAATATTATATAGCTGTTAAAAACTATATAAATCTGTCTTTATTGACATGGAAAGATATTCATGATACATAAATTGATAAAAGCGCTTACAAAAAACATGATCTCACTTTTGCTTAAAATAAGGAAAAGATATTACTTGTGTGTATACATGGGAAGACATGTACTACAAAGGTAGTTTGTGGCTGTTGAACTCAATATAACTTTAATTTTCTTCATACCTTTTGTATTTTCTGCATTTTTTACAATGAACGCTTATGTATTTATCCATAATCAGAAAAAACAAGAAGGATGTTTATAGTTTTTACGAAGAGTATATGTGAGTTGTTTAGTGATGAGAAAACAGGTTCTCTCACTCTCTCTTTTAATTCTGCTTGTCTCTGGTTTGCTTACTACCACATGCAAGTTCACTACCACATACAGGCTCTAGTCCCAAAGTGGGAAAGATGACTGCCGCTTGCTCCAGACTCCAAAATTATATCCACAATTAATTCCAGCAGATAGAGACAATTTTTCCTATTAGCTCCAGCACAGAAGTCACAGGGCAGACTGATTGTCTCGACTTGGATTAGAAATCAAAATGTGGAGGGGAGTGAGTCGGGGTAGAGAGGAGATGTAATTTTCTCATGGGACACGTCTGTCTTGGTCACATTATACCCGCTATGGTCAAGGAGAGGGAGTCTGCACTGGGTTGGTTCCCAATAGGAGAGAGTAGTTTTATCATCTGAAGAAGGGAGGAAGTGATGCTGAAGAGGCTAAAACAACAGATATCCATTACAATATTCATTCTAGACTCTCATAATAATAATAATAATGAAGTTCTTAAAGGAGTTCCCACAGAGTTTTTCAGTGTTTGGTAATTGGAAACCACCATTCGCCACCTAAACCACAATACTTATTCATTTGATAAATATTCCTCAAGTATCTACTATGTGTTCAGTAGTCTACATCCTACTGGAATGAGCAGTAAACAACAACAACAACAACAAAATATCTCTGCCCTCACGGATCTTACATTTTCAGACAGCAGTAGCAACACTAAAAAATGAGTGTGAAATTGGCCTCTGGCTGGAAATTTTATTGCAGTAGTTGACATAAAAGAAAACGTAATTTGGCTTTCATATAATTATTCTTTTTTACCTCTCTGTGAATACCACAGTAAGATCCTATGAAAGAAACCAAGCTGAGATGAGTCATGAGATTTACAGGCAGGTGAGAATAGCACTGGCTTGTGTGCCTTGTTATTAATGGAAAATTGGGTTATCTAGACACACCCCAAGGTGTTCTGCAGCATCCTTGAACTTTAACTTCTGTGTTACCTGACCTGCTCTTAGAGTGACACTGGGCAAACCAATCTTGTGGTGCATATTTAATTTCAAGCAAAAAATCTTTTTATAGTTGAATTAGATAGCAGTGAGCAAACTTCCTCCTTCAGGTCAATAGGTTAAGGTACACGGAACAGAACAAGATGTACATTTTGTGTTTTGTTAGTGTTTATCTGCTACATACTAAATTTTGTGTCCTCCCCAAAATTCATATTTTGAAACCTAATTTCCAACAGTATCATAGTTTTTCAGGGTGAGGCCTTTAGGAGGTGATGAGGTCATGAGGGTGGAGTTCTCATGAATGAGATTAGTGCCCTTATAAAAGAGACCCCAGAAAGCTCCCTTGCTCCTTCTGCCATGTGAGGACACAGTGAAAAGATGGCTGTAGATGAACCAGGAAGTGGTTTTCACCAGACACGGAATCTGCCAATGCCTTGGTCTGCAACTTCCCAACCTCCAGAACTATGAGAAATAAATCTTTGTTATTTAAGAAATACCTATGGTATTTCTGTTATAGCAGATCGAACAGACTAAGACATTATCCTTGGTACAGCAAACACCTGACACCGAATTTAAAAAGCTTTGGAAGGAGAAAGCAAGCATTGGCAAATGCATCTTTATGCTTGTCCTTTTTTTTTTTAAAGATTGGCACCTGAGCTAACATCTGTTGCCAATCTCCTTTTTTTGTTTGTTTTTTTGCTGCTTCTTCTCCCCAAAGCCCCCCAGTACATAATTGTGGATTCTAGCTGTAGGTCCTTCTGGTTGTGCTATATGGGACAGTGCCTCAGCATGGCCTGATGAGCAGTGCCGTGTCTGTGCCCAGGATCCCAACCAGTGAAACCCGGGGCCGCTGAAGCAGAGCACCTGAACTTAACCACTAAGCCACAGGGCCAGCCCCCTCCACTTTTTTTTTTTTTTAACCTTGAAGAACATAGCAATTATAATTCCCTAACACAGTGATTCTCAGCTTTGGCTACACATTAGAATCACCTTTTTAAAAATACTGGAATGGGGTTAAGGGTGGGGACTGAGCATTGATATCCTTTAAAAAGTACTATAGGTGATTTTTAATATGCAGCTAGTGTTGAGAACTACTTAAAGAATAAGACATACCACTAGAGGGGGGAAAAAGCTGGATATTTTTAGTTTAGAACACTTGGGTATGTTCATTTTATTGCCAGTCTGTCATCAAGGAATCACTTTAACTCTGCTCGTGTATCCACCTTTAAAAGAGGGATAAATGATCCCACATCCATTGACCCATACATCTTCCTTCCTTTTATTCTTATTCTTTTTCTTTTTCTCTTTCTCATTCATTCATTCAATCACTCATTCATTAAACAAGCACTTAATGGAGTTTCAGTACTGTGCTAGATCCTAAGGATACAGAAATAAAAGTCAAACTTTCATTCAAGTATTACAGTATTAACAAGGTAGCACATATAAATTACTCATCCTGAGATTCTCAAGTAAAGTTTAATTTCCTAAAAATAGCTCCAAAAAATATACACCAATCTTTCCCTTGCTTGATTTATTTTGCAAAAAATGTGTTGAAACTTGACTTGATGTGTTAGGCAAACATCAACATTCCTGACCTATTGTGTTTTCAATGAGTCATATAGTAAGCTATCCATCTGCCACAGTATAATTTTCAATCTTTCATATTTTGAATGAAAGGGTGTAAATGCCTATAATTCATTAGGTTCTAAATAAGAAAAGATTCAGATGTACTATCAGCTTTAACTGGGAATTATTCTAATTTAAGACTCTTCAGATTACTTTGGAATACTCTGTAAAGTTCTGTTACTTCTGGTACACCAAATCCCACCTGGAGTCCAGCAGTGTAGCTTGATCTTTGGCTCCTATCCAGTTCCCAAATCAGGTTACTTTGTAGATGAAGTCAGAACTCTACATTACTTAAAGGTAAGCGGACACCTTCCTCTGGACCATTCATGCCATTTTCCCCATTTTTTTTACTATTTATTTTTTTATTTTATTTTTGAGGAAGATTAGCCCTGAGCTAACTACTGCCAATCCTCCTCTTTTTTTTTGCTGAGGAAGACTGGCCCTGAGCTAACATCCATCCCCATCTTCCTCTATTTTATACGTGGGACGCCTACCACAGCATGGCTTTTTGCCAAGCGGTGACATGTCGGCACCTGGGATCCGAACCTGCGAACCCCGGGCCGCCAAAAAGCAGAATGTGTGAACTTAACCACTGCACCACCAGGCTGGCCCCTTTTTTCCCCATTTTTAAGCTCCAAGTTGCAGCTTGGCAGCTGGTCAAAATCCCACTTCAGTGGCCAACTCCGAGACTAGGACTGCTAGATTCCTCCTGGGAAGTTGGATATTATCATACTATTGAAGTTTTACTGACACATATGTAAAGCTAAGAACAAATGCAGGGTCAACTCACCCACAGAAGCACTGCAATCATTTCTGATGCAGTAGGACACCCACCTAACACCACAAGATAAAACAGAAATATTTTGAATTAAAATCAACATCAGTAAGAAAATAGCAATGGGGTATAAGGAGAACACTCTTCTTGCCAAGAACAGATTCAAAGCTAACAGGTTCTAAGAGAGCAAACTTTATCTATAGCATAAAATTCCCTGTAACCAGGAATTTGATATTGCTACTAACATATAACTATAGTTATTATGAAGCGTGAGTTTGCTCACAAGAAAAAAATAAAATCAAAGGAGAAAAAGGAGAATCAATATGAAGAGAATAAAGTAATTCCAGACCTGGGGGCAGATGGATTTATATTTTTGAGATATATAACCATTCAGTACTCTCCAGGAATAAATCATTGTGGCCTAACAATATTATTACTAGTAATAGCATAACAACTAACAATTCCTGACCACTTTATGCCAGGCACTGTTAGTGCTTTACATGTGTTACCTAATTTAATCCTCTCAACAACCCTGTTTACTAGTATTCCCATTTTCCAGAAGAGAACGATGAAGTTCAGAGAATTTATGTACCTTGTTTAAGGTAACACAGCTTAAAAATACTCAGGCTGGGGGCTGGCCCCATGGCTGAGTGGTTAAGTTCGCACACTCCGCTTCCTGCAGCCCAGGGTTCTGATCCTGGGTGTGGACATGGCACCACTCATCAGGCCATGTTGAGGCAGCGTCCCACATCCCACAACTAGAAGGACTCACAACTAAAAATTCACAACTATGTGCCGGGGAGATTTGGGGAGAAAAAAGCAGGAAAAAAAAAAAAAGAGGATTGGCAACAGTTGTTAGCTCAGGTGACAATCTTTAAAGAAAAACACTCAGGCTGGAATTTGAGACCTAGACCTGCCTGACTCCAAAACCCATGATCTCAACCATTATACGATTCACTGTCCTATTTACAACTAGAGATTATATAGCTACAGGCATGTGGCTCAAAGGGGCTTAGAGTACTTTTAAGACTTCTGTACTTTTTGCAACTACTCTGGGCCTTTTGTAATGTATCTGTCACCGGTAATAGACAAATCTCTAATGGTAATACAGTACGCTAGCAGATAGTTGCAAATAGGAAGGAATTTGCAACTGCTGAGTGTACACTGCACTCAGGAGTTTCAATGCTCCAGTGGGTACAAAAGTGAAGCAGAAAGCAAAACCCATCAATATATATTATAGTAACTAATTACAAAAAAAGTATATTGCTAAGACTAATTGTTCCTCTTTAAAATAAAAAAAAGAGTTGCAGGTTTAAAAAACTATTTGTTTTCCATTTGCATTGAAAAGTAGTAAATACACACACACACAAATACACACACACAGTGTCCAGATTGTCTTGGACATTGTTAGCTTAAGGGAGATATTAGGTATGTTGAGCTGAAGTAGCAGCTTAAGCCTCTATTAGGGGAAATTATGCTAGTAATATGATAGAGAAGCAATTGATTTTCAGGGAATTTTCTTAAAATGAAGATTCTTTGGCAAGACCAAACTCCTTTATATTGCACCAAATGGAATGAGCTGACTTCATTATGAGTTAAGCGTGGGTTGCTAAGGACAGGTTTTGGCTCATGATATACATGTCTATATGCTTTGAACAGCCTACACACATGCAATGTGGGTCTCTATTCAACCTCTGAATTCTAAAACTTTTTTGTATTTTATAATTCACCACCCATAACTTTTCGTTTAACATATTTCCACGATACTTAACTTCCATGCATATATTGGAAGGTTAAAAAAAATCACTAAATCAGGAAAAGAGGAAAATAATTTCTGGTAATAAGCTTCAGGAGATACATCAAATATGCAGATGTGTTACTTTGTTAACCTCTTGAAGTGTATATACATGAACATTTCTAATAAATCTAGTTACAGGCTGCATATCTTGAATTGGCCATAGTGTCAGAAAATCTAGGGTCACAACCCCAAAGTTGACATTGCTGCTGGTGCCCCAGTAGGGTAGTTGAATCTAAGTGTGGGGATACAGAAATATTACAACTTAACAGGGGTTTCTAGCAACCGCAAGTGATTTAATGCAGTGCTTCTCACACTTTATGAGGCATAAGAACTACCTCCAGAGCTTGTTAAAGCAGATTACCAGTCCTTACCCCCAAAATTCTGATTCTGAAGCTGTGGTGTGGGAAAATCTGTATTTCTGATAAGCACTCAGGTGAGACAGAGCCGCCTATCCAAGGACCATGCATTGAGTAGTACTGATCTAAAAGTATCTGCGAATAAAAAGTTCACATGGGGGGTGGCCCGGTGGCTCAGCGGTTAAGTGCGTACATTCCGCTTCAGCGGCCCAGGGTTCACTGGTTCGGATCCTGGGTGGAGACATGGCACCACTTGGCAAGCCATGCTGTGGTAGGTATCCCACATATAAAGTAGAGGAAGATGGGCACGGATGTTAGCTCAGGGCCAGTCTTCCTCAGCAAAAAAGAGGATTGTCAGCAGCTGTTAGCTCAGGGCCAGTCTTCCTCAAAAAAAACCAAGTTCACAAATTCTGAACTTTAATCACATTCCTGACTGAGTGCAAATCTGATGGCTGTAGAAGGTAGACTCTGGAGAAAGTAGAAACCTGCGAAAGGTGTGTATCTTTTGCCTGGATAGAATCATGATTCTTAGAAAAGTAAAAATCTACAAGTATTCAATAGAAGTTCTCCTTGAAAAAATTAAGAAAGGCCCTTTTGCTATATGATGATGCTGGGATGGTGTATACAGAAATAAATGGGAGTGTTTGTAGAGTTGATGGGTTTAACCATAAATTAGAGAAGTAATTCAGCTTGAAGCAAATATCCTGGTTCTAAGCCCTTCACAGTTGTAATTTGATGCTCCTGGATCAGTTGTTGCTAGACCAGCAGCATCAGCATCATCAGAGTTTGTTGGAAATGAGACTGGCCTGGTGGTGTCATAGTTAAGTTTGCACACTCTGCTTTGGCAGCCCAGGGTTTACAGGTTTGGATCCTGGGTGCAGATCCTACGCACCACTCATTAAGCCATGCTGTGGTGGCATCCCACATACAAACTAGAGGAAGATTGGCACAGACATTAGCTCAGGGCCAGTTTCCTCACAACAAAAAGAATTTGTTAGAACTGAAACTCTTGGGCTCCACCCTAGACTTACTGAATTAGAAACTCTGGGAGTGAGGTCCAGCAACACATGTTTTAACAAGCTCTGCAGGTGATTCTAATGTATGCTAAAGTCTGAGAATCACTGCCAGACCAGTGGTTCTCAAATTTAGTGTGCATCAGAGTCAGAATAACCTGGGAATACTTGTTTAAAATACAAATGCCCATTCCTTCCTCTATGTGGGTCTAATTTTTAAATACTTTTGGGGATTACAATGTAGACAACATTTTGGGAAACAGTGTCCTAAACCAGGGGCTTTCAAACTTTTTTGACCAGGACCTACATTTTATACCAAGACTCAGTAAATATAAACATTTATAACTAAAACAAGAGTTTCACAAAACAATACTTACTCTTATACATGCAATACACTCTGATATTTTCTGTCCTATTTCATTTAGAAAATGCTGGTGACAGAACCACTAAATTGATTTCATGAACCACTAATGGCCTACAACCGCAACTTGAAAGCACACCCTGCATCAGTGCTTCTCAAACTGTACAGTATGTTTAAATTATCTGCAAATATCATTATAAAGCAAGTTCTGATTCAGTAAGATTGAGATTGGGCTTGAGATTTGCATTTCTAACAAGCTTCGAAGTGTTGCTAATCCACATATTATACCTCTAATGGCAAGGCCTGGACCACAACAGTGCAAGAAGGTAAAAGCAAACTTCATGCCTCTCCCTGTCATGAACTTACCTCTCTTTATGGTAGAAGAAGAAATAGAAGAAAATTGCAACTAGACTAGTGATAATAGCCTGCCCAGATATAGCGGACAATAAATTGACCTTAACATCATTGCCAGTATTTATGCAGTAAAACTCTGAACCTATGTGGATGCAAGTAGGCACTGATTCTCAATAGGTTGTGTCAGATTAGTGCATTCATAGAACCCAACAGGAGATTTCTGTATTTTATCATCCGCCTAATTTAACACCAGAATTGGAAAAATAAAAGACTAGGATCATTTAGTTCTGGAACAATGATATGTGTGTCTCGTGTCCCACTATTAAAATATCTCTTCATATACAAGTGAGGAAGTTCAAAGGAGAAGGTGGTACGTAGGTCGGGGTATTGCCGAGGCAAAGCTGGCTGACCTACCTCTGACGGGTGGGCACCACCTGGGTGAATTCAAAGGCTAGGATCTGGCCCTCAATTTTGAATGCTCAGAGGCTTGATATATCATCCACAAAATGGTGTCAAAACTCTCAGAGGGCTGACTGACATTAACCTAGCTCATAGAAACTAATATATCAAATTAGAATGCTGGATTGTTTATTCTACAATGAAAAGTATAACTGCCAAAAGAACTGATCCTTGTGTCTTTAGGCTTGTGTCCTTTCTCTTTATATGGTTACTGCATACAATTATAGGTTTTTTATCTGCCACACAAGAGGGGTCAAATAAAAACTGGAACGCCAGGCTTATGGCAAAGAAAGAGTTTTTTATTTCGGGTGATGTCAGTCAGGAGACGAGAATGAGGCCTCAAATTTGTCTTGTCTCCCCGAAAGATGGGAGGCAAGGGGTTTTAAAGGTTGAAAGGAATGTGGCTGCTTGTAGGGATGGGGAGCCCATGGCCTTGCTAGTTGGCGCTTTCCCACCAGCCTGCCTTGGACCTTCTGAGGGTGCTTGTAGGCAGGGGGATGGCAAAATAAAGGAATCAGCAGGTGGCTATCCTTGGTTGTCTGCCTCCATGGAGGATAGTGGATTCTGGTGCCAGGAAGCCAAGGAGTAAGCAGGGAAACGGGATGAGTGCTTTGATTTTTAACCCCACATATGCTGGGTTTAGTGCAGGGGAACTGATATCAAGGCCAGTATCAATCTAGGGAGGCAAATTATAATTACAAGGTTGCTGGGTGAGCATGGAATCAGAGAAAAAGAAGTTTATAACTATTTCAAATGTTTATGCATCATCTCCAGAGTAGAGAATTTATTTGCTACAGGACACCTTTTCACTTGGCCAGCCTTGTGTCTGTCTCTGAGAGCCTCTGTCTTCTAGAATTTTGCAGCTGACTGATCCACATTCTGAGCGAATCTTTCTTTAACCACATTAGCACGTTTACTCTGTACATCAAGTATTCTGTATCTTTTAAATGTTTCTGCATATTTCTGCTCTAACCCACAATTACATTTATTTATGTGGTCTCTCAGAGAGGAATTTACTTTCCATTTTTTTGAGGGACATCTCATTTGTTCCCTTTTATTAACTACCATAGGTTTAACCATTAGACTAAGTGTTAAGGAAATATCACTCTCCCCATTTTAGTCTAAATATTTCCCTTTTAAAAAAAATATTTTACTTTATTTTATTTTATTTTTTTTTTGAGGATGATTAGCCCTGACCTAACGTCTGCTGCCAATCCTCCTCTTTTTGCTGAGGAAGACTGGCCCTGAGCTCACATCTGTCCCCATCTTCCTCCACTTTATACATGGGATGCCTGCCACAGCATGGCTCGCCAAGTGGTGCCTTGTCCGCACCCAGGATCCGAATCCTCAAACCCCGGGCCGCCGAAGCAGAATGTGTGCACTTAACCGCTGTGCCACTAGGCTGGCCCCCAAAATTTTATTTTTTATCAAATTAATATTTTGTACAGATTTAAAGGCCATAATGCTAAAATGATTATAAGAAAAAGCAGTGGAACACTGTCCCTTCTCTCCAAACACTTTCCCTGTAACTAGCTACCCAGAGGCAGTCATTTTCAACTTGTAAAAAGTATTTCTGCTGGCACTTACCCCCATCCATGTTTCTAAATAATATCTTTATGCTGTTATTTCTCAAGTTTTCTATTTTAGACATTATTTACTGACTTCTTTCTATGGAAGGTGAGGATTTGGAAATCTTACACCTACACATTTACTTCTCCTCTTTCTAAACTCCCAATTTAATTATATCACAATATTTTATTAAGTTAATAATATTTCATTATTAGGATTATGTAAATATTATTCACTGCTGAGCCATGAGGTATACTATGAGAGCATTTCCTTTCTTGTATAAGTTCTTGGCTTTTCTAGAGTTAACGATTGCCTTCCCTCCTCCCCCAGTAAGCTCTTTAAAAAACAAACAAATAAATAAAACTTAGAACTGTTTTACATTTACAGAAAAATTGTAAATATAGTGCAGAGGGTTCTCATATACCCCATACCCAGTTTCTCCTGTTATTAACATCTTACATTAATATGGTACATTTGTTACAATTAATGAACCAATATCGATAGATTATTAATGAAAGTTCAGATTTCCTTCATTTTTACCTACTCTCCTTTTTCTGTTTCAAGATAACATTCTATTTGGTACTCGTGTCTCCTAGGGTTCCTCTTGGCTATGACAGTTTCTCAGACTTCCCTGTTTTTGATGATCTTGACCATTTTGAGGAGTTCTGGTCAGGTATTTTGTACAAAGTCCCTCAATTGGGATCTGTCTGATATCCTTCTTATTGTTGGACTGGGGTTATATGTTTTTGGGAGAAAGACCACAGAGGTAAAGTGCCATTTTCATCACCTTTCAATCTGGTCACTGTATCTGTTTTGATTTTTTGCCTTCTGGAGGCATTTCTTCTAGAACCTTCTGCTCTGCTCCAATTTGGACTTGGTGTTCTATCTAGGCCTAATTGCCATCCTGAGATTTACCTTCACAGTTTTCCTTGAGATTTTCTTCACCTTCTTTCCACATAGGATTTCCTGGATCTCTTTTCTTCTCTTCTGGTTTAGTTTATCATTTGGGTATCCTCTAGTAGGCTCCTGAGAAAGAGTATATAGGAGATAAATTTTTTTTGAGTCCTTGCATTCTGATAATTTTATTGTATTATTTATCTAATAATTCCTTCCACTGCATTTTCTCTGTTCATGCATATATTGAACCTCCTGGATTGATCTTTCCATTTTCTTATCTTTCCTCTCCCATTGTTCATCTACGACTTCTTGTGTTACTTTCTAGGAAATTCCTTTAAATTGTTAACTTTATCATATGTTTAATTTACCAGAGTTATTTATTGTTCTTTAAGTGTTTTTTAAAAGCACCTGTTCATATTTCATGTGTGAAATATCTTCTTTTATCTGAGGATATTAATTCTTAAAAACATTTTCTTCAGCTCCCTGCTCTGTCTCCTCCAAGTTCCTTTTCTCTGCTTCTGTCTCTGCCTTTCTTGTTAACAGAGTTTCTTCACTCTTCTGGTGATCCTTCACTGTCCATTCATATTTAAGAGTGAGAGACTGAAATATCCGATTGCAAGTTCATTGTGTATGAGTGAGGCTTGATGCCTGGTGGGCATTTCTATAAAGGGAGAGGTTGGTCAGAAGATTCTCCCTGGGGACTATCTGATTGGTTGCTAACATTCCAGGAGCTGAGTTGGGGGAGAGGAAAAGGGAGGGGACAGTCTCAGTCTTCAGGAGACTCACTTAATCCTCTTAAATTTTACGTTTCATCCCTGTTTTCTACCTTGCCTGAAAATCTGACCTCAAGACCTTTCTAGTTCAGTTCCAGGGGATATTGCTAGAGTGGAGAAGGGATACTTGGTGACTCTGCCAGAGGGGCAGAGGGCATCTGTGAGTGTCACACTCTTTGTACGTATAGGCTATCAACCTACTCACCTGTTTTCAGCTCACTCCTCAGCTTCTGATACACCTGGTAACTCCAATTACTGAGCTTTTCAGCTTCTGCAGCATAATCAGTTTGCTTCTTGTTGGCTTCTCCTTTGGCAAGACAGATTTCAATTTCTCTTTCTCTGTTTTACCAAATTAGTGACTAGTCTTCTATTTTGCATCATCTTGGTCTCCTTCCTTTCCATCTTCATTCACATCTAATAGGTCATCAGAACCTTTTGATTCTCTCTCTTAAATATCAATGAAATTCACCCCCCATCTCTCCACTCCCATTGTCATTGTTCTAGTTTAGGCCCTCATCATTTCTCTCCTATACTGTTACAATAAAAGTTCTCTGTGTTTTTAATCTTTTTCCATCTCCACTGCTCCCCTAATTTTCTTTCTAAAACATAAATCTGATTTTTTCACTTCTCTGTTTAAAATTCCTTGAAGGGTTTCCTGTTACTTACTAGAATCAGTTCCAAACTCTTCATATGCAACCTCGCTTCAAAATCTGGACCCTGCATACCTTTTCTAGTCTCATTGCTTGCCACCATCCCCAATGTGGTACTGTATATTGCAAAGCAAATCCTCTGTCATTTTCTGACACATCTTCAGGACTTTTCATAATTCCTATCCTCTTCCTAAACATCCTTCCCTTTTCCTATTTTCTTTCTTTTTTTTGCTAAGGAAGATTTGCCCTGAGCTAACATCTGTGCCAATCCTACTCTGTTTTGTATGTGGGTTGCCTCCAAAGCATGGCTGCCAATGAGTGGTATAGGTCTGTGCCCAGGAACTGAAGGTGGGCTGCTGAAGCAGAAGGTGCTGAACTTAACCACTAGACCACAAAGTTGGCCTACCTTCTTTTCTTTTTCTAGCAAAGCATTACTCGTCCATCTAAGCTCAGATCAAGCATTATCTCCAAGAAGACTTTCCCAATCCCCCAAATGAATTAGTCATTCTCTCTTCTGTACTGCACTGTCACAGCACTTGTCACAAACCTCTATTATAGCCTTTTTATATTGTGTGGTGATTGTTTATGACTCTATTTCTCACACGGCTTGTCCTACTCATTTTTGTACCTCCTTTCCCTACCTACCCTCCATCACTAAGCCTATAGCATGATATCTGAAACATAGTAACAGGCTAGGCTACTATTTCTAGAATTTATTGACCACTTATGCCCTTAATAAGAATAAAAGGCAACACACGAGAGATTTGAGGAAGTCTGAGAGTTCCTGCCCTTAGGATTTCCTGAGGTCCTAATTATAGGGGTTTACACAAAAATATACATGCAGGTGCAAGTTTGCATTTTCTTAATTGTGACTAATGACAAGACAAGCATATAAATTTCAAACAGGCAAGGCTATAACTTATGCAGGCCTGACTGTAAGGCATTTTGAAACTGGCTAGAATGTAATCTCCAGAAAGTAGGAAATTTTCTCTCTTTGTTTACTGATACATCATCTTGTATTAGTCAGGGTATCAACAAGAAACAGATGGCACACTCAAAATAAGATAATTTGAGGAGAGATCCTTTATAAAGGTGGAGGTGGAGTGTAGGGGAACCACAAAGGATAGTGAAGTATGTAACAAATATAGCTGTTACCACAACCCTAGGTCTAAAGGGAGAGGTTATGTAGAGCAGGCTACCCGGCCTTGAGAAGAGAAGAACAATGACCATCAGTCACAGCCACCTGATTGCTGAATGGTCACCCCTTGAGGGTAACCTTAGTCCAAATCACAATGTTCAAAAGCACGTGGAAAAACTCAGGCTTATTGGCTGGCATTAATGCATAAGGACTCTAATCTAGCATGGGAATCAAGCAGCAGGAATCTCTGAGCCAAGGCTGGCAAATGTGGGGCATACATGCCACCACCCCTCCCTTCCACATTCCCCAATCTGGCCCCCAAGGCAGACTTTCTTGGTCAGTTACAGTTCTCTTTCCTACTTCACCCTTCAATACTTCAAGGCCCTTCAATACTTCTCAACACAGTGCTCCAGGCAGTGACTACCAGTAATTGCTGTTACCTGGTTTGAAGCCTATTTGCCAAACTAACTAGTCAAATAAGGATACAAGTAGGATTAGTAGGGTCTTTCCAGTTTGAAGTAGTCCCCTAGCCATCAGCTACAGATACAGAGGTTGGGTCAGCTCCAGGGAGAAGAGACTAAGCAGATTTTTGGGGGGACCCAAACAGGCAGACGAGGGTTCAAGTTACGATTCTGATCCTAAGGAAAGAAACAGTGCAAATCAGCAATCAAAATAAAAATTCTACAGACTCGTCCAAAACAGTGAGAGTTGAGGGAAGACATACAGTAGGTATATAGGAGATGTTTATCAGAGCAAGATTGATTTCAGACATGTGCTGGTGGAAGTGATATAATACAATATTAGGCATAGTGTGGATTGACTCAAATTTGGTATGACTGAATTCACAACAGTTAGAACATCTTAGGTACTTGCAGCTAAGCAGGCCAAGATAGAGAATGTAATAATAAGCTACTTTTTAAGTTTTTCTTCTCCTCACCATTAAAAAAATTTCTCTGAATTAAGCCAAAAGCTTTTGCTGTGAATGCTTAATTGAAACAAGCATGTAAGATTATAATAACTAACACTTACTGAGTATCTACTATGTTTTATGCTTTAGATACGTTCTCATTAACATGCCTAACAACTCTATAAGGTAGATATAGTTATATTTACTTTACAGATGAGGAAATGGAAGTTTAGAGTAAGAAAGCAAATAGGTTGCACCTTTAGGATTTCGATACAAGCTTATTTGGCTTTAAAACCTATATTATTTCTGATACTTGAGCTGCCTATGCTACCCTGTTGAGACCATGATTTCAATCAACCTCAAGTCTTGGATTCCTCAGGGACATCATAAATGATAAGGACAAACAAGCTTTATTTTTTGAGGAAGATTAGCCCTGAGCTAACATCTTCTGGCAATCCTCCTCTTTTCACTGAGGAAGACTGGCCCTGAGCTAACATCCGTGCCCATCTTTCTCCACTTTATATGTGGAATGCCTACCACAGCATGGTTTGCCAAGTGGTGCCATGTCTGTACCCGGGATCTGAACCAGCAAACCCCTGACTGCCGAAGTGGAATGTGTGCACTTAACCGCTGCGCCACTGGGCCGGCCCCAGGACAAGCAAGCTTAATGTGCTAAGGCCTGAGGAGGATACATATTAGTACATTAGCAAATAGTAGCATAGCATGGTTAAGAATAATCAGACTACTTTATTTACCTTTAAATATTTTCAGGTCAATTATTGTACCTGCCACACTCAAAATACTTTCTAAGAGAAACCACCTCTCTCATGGTTCCTGATTGATATGGCAACCCGTGTATTGTATTGTTACCTTTTTCTTTCATACTTCTCTCCAGGTGTGTGGCCCAGGGACAAGCACCTGTCCTAAGAGCTGCCAGTCCTTAGGCTAGCCTATGACCTCCCACACAGCTTAGATTTTCTTACTTAGATATTGGAATTTCCCAATACAGAGAATGTCAGGTAATGGTAGAATTGAAGCCATGGTAGATCATGGTGAACTGAAACAGAAGCTGTGAGATAAAAAACGAAAAACAGATAAACAAGTATGTAACTCAGGGTCCTAACAAGAAACATGTGAGGATGAATTGAGGCAAGTCTACAAAGAAACTAATTACAAATGTGTGGCCTAGGTATAGGAGGATCCTCACAGGGGTAGTGTAGGAAACCAGTCAAGGAAGCAAAAGGGTTATTACCATCTCTAGAGCTGAAGGGACAGGGGAAGAAGAGGTTGGAAGGAGAAAGTTGTGTAGAGTGAGTCATCTTGAGAGGAGCAGTTATCTTTGGTTGAGGGATACAGTCTGCCTAAAGTGACCATGTAGGGAGGGAGCCAGGAGAATAAATACACTGACCTCATTCTGTTGATACAATCTATACAGGCCAGGCTTCCAGGAAAGAGCCTGTGGAGAAGGATGAAGAGTGGATCTGGATGGGCAAAGTGAAGATATTTTAGGCACAGCAATATAAAAAGAATAAAACAATGAGTAGAGGGAGGAGAACAGAGTGCACATGTAGAGAGAAAAAGGTGCTATAAAAGAAAAAGAAGAGAGATCTCATCAAGATGGCGGCGTAGGCAGACTCTGAACTCATCTCTTCCCACGAACACAACCAGGTTACAACTATTTTTGGAAAAATTACCCTGGATAGAAAACTGAAAACAGGATAAAAAGAACCCCCACAACAAGGGATAGTCCTGACTAAGGCAGAAGAGGTAAAAGAGAAAGAAAAAGAGAAAAAAAAAAGAGAATATGCAGTCCACAAGAAAGACTGAAAGGGTAGCTAATTCCTGGAGTTGCCTAGGATCCTGATGACTTTCCAGTTTGAAATCCAGTTCCAATTTTAGTCTCAGTGTAGCTTTACAATAGACTCTCTTCCTTCAAAACTGTCTATGAGTAATTCTCTGTTTCTTGCAACTCCAAGGTTAATAAGATGCTGGGTACAATGAGAATAGTTTATTCCTCTTAGAAATCCTGTAAGCAAAGACATTTGAGACAGTAGGCCACTTACTGAGAAAGAACTATAACACTGTCCTCAGCTTTTTATAAACTGTCCAAATTTAAAAATAAAGGTGTGAGCGTCATGAAAACTACTTACTGTCAAAATTGAGAAATTATAAAAGTGACCTAATTAAATGAACTCGAATTATGGACAACATAGGCTGCTCTTTGAAAGAATCATGGACCATTCTACAGCAAATGAAAACAACAGTCAATTTTTTCTTTAATTGCCACCCCCCCACACTTTATTGATTTATTGCTATACTAAACTGCACATACTTAAAGTGTACAATTTGATCAGTTTTGACATATGTATTCATCACCACAGTCAAAATAACAATTCCATCAACTCCTAAATTTCTTCACTGTTCTTTGCCATCTCTCCCTCCCTCTACTCGCATCCCCTAATCTACTTTCTGTCACTATAGATTAGTTTGCATTTTCTAGAATTTTATATAAATGGATCAAACAATACATATTCTTTTTTTCTGCCTTTTTTTCACTCTGCATAATTATTCTGAGATTCATCTGTGTTGTGTGTATCGATCATTCTTTCTTTTTTATTGCTGAATAGTTTTCCTTGTCTAGATATACCTCAATTTGTCCATTCATGTATTGATGAACATTTGGGTTGTTTCCAGTTTTAGCTATTACACAACTGTCAATATTAAGGTAGGAATAGGAATGATAATTTTCTGGAAGACCAACAGATATGAGAAGCAATTGCTTCAGTAAATGGAAATTCAACACTAGGCCCTGAGTTAGAAGATCTGGGTTGGTCATTTATTGCCTATGGGAGTTGGGACCAATAACTTTAAACTTGCTGAGGCTTGATTCCCTCATTTGAAAAAGATGATTAATAATACCTGCCGTGAAGGGTTTTGTGAGGATTTAATAAAATAGTTCAGACATTTAACCTTTTATTTAAATATTAACTTTGATGATTATGAAAGCAAAGAGAAGAACATCGAGAAGTGAGGAAACAACTCTTTTTATTTTTCTAGGCCTCTTTGTGGATTTCTGTATCGAGGACAAAAAGACACTATCAAATATCCTAACTCTGAACAAAAAGATAAAATATGTTGGTCAGTGTCTCTTTCTGCTTCATCCTCCACCTTCTCCTCCCCCTCCCCCTCTTCCCTTTCCTCTTCCCTATCCCACCCCTCCCCCTTCTCCTAGCTATTTGTTATTGTTGTAGGGTAACTTTTTCTTCTTGAGGGCAAGATGCATTTTTCCCCTCTGCTTTCATATTATTTACTATGTTATTCTTATATCAGGAACTCCATGATTATTTGTTGAGGTAATACTAAGTACTAATATAGTGTTTCATAGATTACAATGCATTTTCAGATACATTATCTCACTCTGAGCTTCAAAATTCCCCAGGGAAGTAGGCATAGCAGATAATATTATCCCCATTATCAGATGAGGAAACTAAAGCTCAGAGAGGTTAAAAACTACCTGAGATAACAACCTTGCTCTTCTAATGCCAGCTCAGAGTGCCTTTCACCTAGGCACACTGCTTACTAATATTCTTGGCAGGATTCAGGTGGGTGCTTTAGCCTCATTAATAGTAATATATAAAATCTCTGCAGGATAAAAGATAACTTTCTTTTTAGAAAACTAACAGTTGGTGGCATTTTGATGCTTACATTGCAATATATACCTTTACAGGGAACCACAGGAGATCTGAAAATTTCAGACTATAGCGTTAGAACTGTAACTATTTGTAAAATTTGAGATAGATAGAACTATTACTCTCCTTCCTCCTAAATACAATTCTGAGGAAAATAAGAATTTAAAGTTACTATAAGTATGCCATACCGGTTAAAAGTAATCTTTTTCTAGAATACTGTTTCTGATTTAACCAGTATACTAAACATTGCCTGAGGATTAATTATTTTCAAGTTTTTCTTTTTTCCTTTTATCTAATCTTACTTAGAACAGTTTTTTGACCTATTGCAAAGGTATAATAATTGACAGCACATAGTACAATATTTTGCATTTTTATCTGTGTAGGAAAACCAGGGTTTTCGTTTTCTTTTGGGCTAATCTTCCCTCCCCTAACTCTCTCTTTAAAGAGAATTTTTTTTCCCTATAGATGAAAGAACAAGAAACGGTTGGGAAACTTTCTTAAATAATCACTTTGTATTTCTATGGCTCGGTCTTAAATTAGATGTTATCTCATAGGATCTAAATTGGTATTTTTTATAGTTAGCACATGACAAAGGGCTTAGCAAATGTATCCTGATATGGGATAAGCTGGACTACATAGTCTTCTTTTCATAGTTAAAGTTGTTGATATTATTACTGTAAATTCTTATTTTGAAAATATAATAAGAACTATTTATTTATAAATAGGGACTTAATCTAGCTGGATTGCAATAATTCTAGCTCCTCTAATAAAAGTGAATTGTTAAAGAAATATAAAAAAGTCTATAAAGACTTGGGCAAATTTTTTTTAATTCATTTTCAAATAAATGAGATTTCATATTTCATTAAGTCTGAGTTTCTAACAAGGCTTGTAATATATTAAATTTTTCTCAAAACCTAGACATGCTGTAAAGCTAATGTTAACTTTTGATTAGTTTGATACTAAATACTCCATTAATTAAAGAATGCTAATAGTTTTCAATTCCATGAGAATTACTGGCTGTATTTTAAATGCACTAGATAATGCACCCGTCTTGTTCTAGAGATTGATAACACTCCTACAATACTTTAGCCTAGTGAAATTTAAAATTTATTGTACTAAAATTGATAAATTAAGAAAGAAAGATCTAAATATATTATTTAAAATTATAAAAGTAACTACCAGAACAAAACAACAAAAACTGAAGGGAAGAGGAGATAAGAAAAAGTGAGAAGTAATTTAAGAGTGCTGAATTTTGTAACTTTCATAATTAGCAATCAATAGATATTGTTGACAGTTAATAAATTAAGAAATGGATATATCTTTATTTTTATTTTATACCTTGCAGTACTGTTTAAACATTTTTAAAATTAAATAATTAAAACACAGCATAGTACTATTTTTTCAATGTGAATTAGCTAGAGTAAGTTTTTTTTTTTTTTAAAGATTGGCACCTGAGCTAACATCTGTTGCCAATCTTCTTGTTTTTTCTTCTTCTTCTTCCTCTTCCTCCTCCTCCCCCACCCCCTCCTTCTCCTCCTCCCCCTCCTTCTTCGTGTTCCCAAAGCCCCTCAGTACATAGTTGTATATTCTAGTTGTAGGGCCTTCTGGTTGTGCTATGTGAGATGCCACCTCAGCATGGCTTGATGAGTGGTGCCATGTCCTCGCCCAGGATCCGAACCAGTGAAACCCTGGGCCGCTGAAGCAGAGTGCGCGAACTCAACCACTCGGCCCCTAGAGTAAGTATTTTAAACTCCAATTCTCCATCCTTAAACTGATTCAGGAGCTAGGAAGGCAGCTTCCCTGGGTATGTGGCTGTACTTTAATTGCTACTCAGAACAAAGCCTATCTAGGCTGTGGAGTTGTGTTCATATTCCTCACTGAGAAATTAAAGTAAGTGAACTCTTCCTACCTAGGGCATAATGGTGGTAGGCAAGGGGACAAAAAGAGGTGATTTGCCAGTCCCTGGTCAAGTAGTAATAGTCCTTTGGAAGAGAAATATTTAATGTGCTTATGGAGAAATAGAACATACAAAGGTTGGAGTCCCTATCTGTATATCATTAGTATTATTGACTAAATGCTTTAGCTTAGAAAGAAATTAAGTTTTGAAGAGGCTGGAACCCTAGCACAGCATTTTACACGTAGTGAGCATTTAGTAATTTTCTACTGAATTGAGAGAGGAATGTGTAATGATATGTAATGATACTGATACTAATACTGGGCTCATCCTCATGAATCCAAAGTCATTTGAACTGAGAAGCCAGCCTGGGAAAAAAAAGGGGGTTGTGGGGAGCCACACCATTTGTTGGATTGGAAGGAGAACCCTCTAACATATAAGGTGCCCAGAGTGCTTAATCTTTGTTAATTCCTTTATTTTTATGAAATTTCCTTCTGATATATTCTGACTAGCATCGTGGCTGTCCAGTAAATAGATTTCCCAAGCATCTGGATGGAAGCTCAAGCCTAGTGAAGTATGACACATCTGTAAGGTATATCACAGTTCCATGACTACCTTTGACCCATGAGTCATTACTATATCATCATGTTGGTATGTGTTCTTGTGTGTATTTACACTGTGTTCATTCTTGGAAACATGTCATCAAAATTTCAGTACAAGTAAATTAATTACTGGTAAAGGAAATTACATCAGTCTCATTTTAGAGTAAAGAGCTGTATGAAAGGAAGTTAAGTTTACTATGTCGCAAAGTATGCAGTTGAATACATCATGATTAAACAACCCTTCATTTATGAATGAAGAGATTGAGTAGAGGTGAGGATGTCCTAATTCTTAATTGCCCTTGTTTGAGTTCCCCTATAATCATACCAGAGAAGATTCAAATGCAAGTAGTTTATTTGGGAGGGTAGGGGAATGGGGAAGTAAGACAGAAGAAGGAAGGCAGTCAATAAAGAGTGCATTATCAAGGTGGCCACGGAGGTAATGTGGGAGGGGCACCAACAGATAGCAAGACTAAATCTCCTACTAGCTTTCAGAATGGGGCTATGATTTTATTTTAAAAAAACTAAAGTATCTTTTTTTGTGCATTCAAGTTTGTTGAGAGAGATTCATACCCATTTAGTTCACCATCAATAGCTGATATTTGTTACTATTATTTAGCTTAGAAAGAAATTAAGTTTTGAAGAAGCTGGAACCCTAGTACAGTATTTTGCACATAGTGAACATTTAGTAATTTTCTACTGAATTGAGAGAGGAATGCATAATGATATATAATGATTCTAATAGTGGGCCCATCCCCATGAATCCAAAGTTATGCGAATTGAGAAGCCAGCCTGGAAAAAAAAGGTGCGGGGTGGGGAGCCCCACTATATAAGAATTAGTCTAGACTCTTTATGATTCTGGATCGCATTTCAGGATCATCTTACTAAGAATGTTAACCAGATTTATGGCAAAATATTTGAGTATGTGGGGTTTTTTTTCATTTTTACTTCAAGTATTTCTTCCTATCAATGTTTAACATTATGAAATATATCAAACATACGGAAATTAGTATAACTGACTATACATTCACCATGCAGATTTTACTTTATTTGTTTCAGTTTTTTTGATAAACAAAAAGCTCTAGATAATTTAAAGCCTTGCCTTTTCAACTCTTTCTCCTTTTTTTCATGATAATGACTATCTTCAAGGTGGTATGTATGCTTTCTATGTTTGTTTTTATACTTCTACCTTATGTGTATCCATTAAAGATATAGTTTTTGGGGGCTGGCCCCATGGAGTAGTGGTTACGTTCGGCCCATTCCACTTTGGCAGCCTGGGTTTGCAGGTTTGGATCTTGGGTGCAAACCTACATTGCTCATAGGCCATCCTGCGGCATCGGCCCACATATAAAGTGGAGGAAGACTGGCACATATGTTAGCTCAGGGCTAATCTTCTTCAAGCAAATAAAGAGAAAGATTGGCAATAGATATTAACTCATGGTGAATCTTCCTCACCAAAAAATATATATATAGATTTTTATGTGTTTTAAACTTTATATAACTGGCATAATATTTTATATTATCTTTTGAAATTTAACACATCGTATTTTAGAGATTTATCTATGTCATCACATTTAGTGTGTATGGATTTATATAGCATGAATAAATCACACTGGTTGTGTTCTTCTCCTAGTGGATAATAGTTGTTTCCAATTTTTGCTATTGCGAAAAAATGCTGTAGGGGCTGGCCTGGTGGCGTAGTAATTAAGTTTGCTTGCTCCACTTTGGTGGCCTGGGGTCCGTGAGTTCAGATCCCAGGTGTGGACCTACACACTGCTCATCAAGCCATTCTGTGGCGGCATCCCATGTACAAAAAATAGAGGAAGATTGACACAGATGTTAGCTCAGGGCCAATCTTCCTAACCAAAAAAAAAAAAAAAAAAAGCTGTAATGCACATGTGCTCAGTTTTCTCTAGGGTATCTACATAGAAATGGCTTGTCTTTTCATGTAGTTTATAATTTTGCAGGATGGAAGTTTTTACTTTTAGGTCTTTAATCTAGTTGTAATTTATTTTTGTGCATGCTATGAGGTAGGGATCTAATTTCATCTTTTTCCATATGGAAGAAATATGAAAATTCCATTTTTTCACATTAAACTTGAATATTTTAGGTATGTATCTCTCTAACAGATAAAGACTTAAAAAAAACCTCATGGCCACAATGCCAGTATCGCACTTAATAAATTAACAATAATTCCTTAATATTATTTAATCTCTCATTCATGTTTAAATTTTCCCAAATATCTTTTTACAGTTAACTTCTTTGAATTGGGATTCAAATAAGGTCAATACATTACATTTGGTTGACACATCTTTTATGTCTTTAGTCTGAGTTCCTCTTCTCCCAATTTTTTTGTGCCATTTATTTAAGAAACAAGGTCATTTGTAAAAATCCCACATTCTGGATTTGGTTGATTGCATCCTTGTGGCATGGTTTAACATAGTCATCTATCTACCACATTTTCTGTAAGCTGGTAATTCGAGCTGGATGCTTGATTAGATTCCAGGTTCAATCCTTTTGGCAGGAATACTTCCTAGGTGGCTCTATGTACTTCCGATTTCATTACATCAGGAGGAACATAATATCTGGTTGTACAATTTTTTTTATTAATAGACTTTATTTTTTAGAACTGTTTTAGATTTACAGAAAAGCTGCGCAGATACTACAGAGTTCCTGTATTTACCCCACCTCCACAACCGTTTCTCCTATTACTAACATCTTGCATTAGTGTGGTATATTTGTTGCAATTAATGAACTAATATTGAGACCTTATTTTTAACTGAGTTCATAGTTTATTCAGATTTCCTGAGGTTTTACCTAATGTCCTTTTTCTGTTCCAGGATTGCAACCAGGATACCAAGGCTGTCTCACTTTTAAAGGTGTTAATTTTGACCAGTGGGTTCAAGTGTTTTCAGGTAGATGGATCGATTATAAAGTTCTCCATTCAACCTTTCCCTTAATGGTTTTAGTGTTTATTAGTAATCATTGCCTAGGTACATTATTTCATTAGGAGTTGCAAAATTGAGATTTTAAAAAGTCTATGATTTCTTCTGCAATTATCAGCTAGAATTCTCCTATGAAGAAGAACTTTCCCTTTTCAGCTATTTGGTTACTTTTGAAATACTGTACAATTTATCTTGCATAGATGTTAATGATTCAACATGTTTTTGGGCAGTCTGCATAAATGCAGAAATTACTTAGAGGAAGTTGCAAGCCACAGCTTTTGACTAGCAGTATAAAACATTTTCTTTGTACTTTTGTGCAAATAATTTAAATTTAAAAGCAATTGGCGGGCTGGCCCCGTGGCCGCGTGGTTAAGTTTAGGCACTCCACTTCTGTGGCCCAGGGTTTCACCAGTTTGGATCCTGAGCATGGACATGGCACCGCTCATCAGGCCATGCTGAGCTGGCGTCCCACATAGCACAACCAGAGGCATTTACAACTACAACACACAACTGTGTCCTGGGGGGCTTTGGGGAGAAGAAGAAGGAGGAGGAGGAGGAGGAGAAGAAAAGACGATTGGCGACAGATGTTAGCTCAGACGCCAATCTACAAAACAAAAAAAGTAATTGAAATTTCTCACACATATCCAATGGGTATATTAGAATCATTAACATCTTTTTTTAAAATTTTCTTTTTAAAGATTTTATTTTTCCTTTTTTTCCTCCCCAAAGTCCCCTGGTACATAGTTGTGTATTTTCAGTTTTAGGTCCTTCCAGTTGTGGCAAATTTGAAATGATAGTTTTTCTGATGAGTTTGAACATATTAAGAGAAAAGATATTCATTTACAATAAATATTTATTGAGTGACCACCTTGAGCTGCAAACATTACTACTCTCCTGGAGCTTTCATTCTACCAGAGAGAGTAAGATAATAAACATAATAAATAAATTCTATATTAGAAGGCAATAAAAGCTATGAAAAAAGAAAAAGTAAAGCAGGGCAAGGAGGATTAAAATTGCTCTAGGTGAAGAGGGGGTAGGGTGTATATTACAATTTAAAATAGGATGGTGAGCTAGACCTCATTGTAAAGTGACATTCAGCCAAGACCTGAGAGTAATTACGGAACTAGTCATGTGATTATCTGGCAGAAGAAATTTCCAGGCAGAGGGAACTGCCAGTGGGAGTGGAGAAATGTGAGAGGGAGAGATGCTGGAGCAACAATAGGAAATGAGGTCAGAGAGGTACAGGGTGGGTGATATGTTATGCAGGGTCTGGTAGGTCACTGTAAGAAACTGACTTTTCTCTGAAGGAAATGGAGATCCATTGTAGGAGTGAAATGATTGGGTTACATTTTAAAAGGGTCACTCTGGCTTCCACGTGACAATAGCCAATAGACAGATACGGGTGGAAATAGGAAGATAATAAGGAGGCAATTATCCCAATAATTCAGGAAAGAGATGCTGGTAGCACAGACCACAGTGATATATGTGTTAAAGGCTTGAAAGAGGAATTAGTGATAGACACGTAGAAAGCTAGGCAAGGTTCAGAAATGAGCCGATTATTAACTATAGGAAAAACAGAAATGGTATAAGGAATGGTAATCATAACAGTCCACACGACTCAGTTATGAATAACGTTTCTATAGTCATAATCATGTAAACACAAAGTGTAAATTTAACCAAATATTATCCTATGGTTATATTGGGAGGGATGTGGTGAGAGTATGGCTAGTTTCTCTAACATTAAGTTGCTACTCCCAGAGAATTTTAATGAAGCCAAGCACATTGGATTCACTATGTATATGACTTTTATAGCATGGCTTGCCTTCATTCCAAAATTTTTTGGCACTGCTCAGTCAGCGGAAAAGGTAAGTGAAAATGCACACCACACCACACATTTAAAAAATGTATTTGTTTTTGAAAATATTGAAACAAATTGATTCTATAGAGTGAGAGGTTTTATATATGCAGAATGGTATTCCTGAGAGTAGAGAAATCCTGCATTTATAGGCATCAATGCTACAGAAGTCTAAAACCTGCAGTGAACTGTGCTACATTTACTCCACTGGAAACCAATCAGAGGTACATTTTCAGGTTAATTTATTATAGAATTATTCAATGTAGCAAGAGATTATCCAGTATAACATTATCTAATCTATCTAAATTAAACTGTCCTATTCATTCATTCCCCACTCTATTTACATACATATTTCTTTGGGATAGGAGAAGAGGGCCACAGTCCCTTATCCTCTAGAATAAGGATGGTCATTACTAGCTCTGTCTCTCTCTTCTGAGCGGCTATCTAGGCTGTCATTGTGGATTGGATCTAGTACACCAGCTATACAACATATTAGAGTTGCCCAATTGCATATATATATATATATATATATATACATATATATATGTGTGTGTGTGTGTGTGTGTGTGTGGGTGTGTGTATGAGTGACTATAGGAAAGGTTTGGTTATCATTCTACCCTAGGCTCCCTACAACTAGATGTACATTAATCCCCTCAGGGGATTAGATTCAGAGTGATACTTTCCAGCAGAAGGAGGAACAGTATGTAGTAGAGCAAGTGTTATCAAGCTGTGAAAGTTCAAAGTTTTCAAAATTAATAGGCCCTAATGTTAGTCACAGATATGGTTAGTGCACATGCTCCCCCATATAGTTTTAAGTTTTTATGAATCTGTAAATTAGGCAGCTCAAATGTGTTGATTCTTAATGCAATTAATATATGTCTAGCTGTAGGTTTGACATGCATGTGAAGTAGGCAATGCTAAGGTGTTGATTCTAGACATGATTCACACACATCTACATTTCTATACTCACCCCGTCTGGCTATAGTTTTGTTATATGCAAATTGGGCAATCCTAATATGTTCATCTTAATAAGGTGTGGTTTCTTTCAGTCAATGAAGGCAGCTCTGACATGTCGGACTAGAACTGAGACCAAGACTCCTAAGTGGAACACTCTATAGGAGAGAGCATAGCTATAGCTTGATGAGCAGTTAGGACACTGGAGATCTAGCCTGATTCCATGTTACTTTGGAGAAGTCTCTTAAACATTCAAGGACTTAGTGCCCTAAATGGGGAAAACAAGGATTGAAGTAGGGATGTCTACAAATTCACAAATCTGTGCTCCTAGGAATTAGTTGAATCTGATGTTTTCATTGTTATTTCTGTTCTCTGTATAATCATATAAAGGATTAATGGCATTTGGCTGGTTTTCCAACTAAAAAAATGTCTTTTATCTAAATTGTTTGCTTCAGAGGCTATAAGTTTAGACTGTGTTTAAGAAAAAATAGTGAATATTTCATGAAACCACACAGAATTCTAAAACCAAGGACAAGTGAATGGTTCTAGATTATGATTTTAGTCACAAAGTGTCTTAGAGGAAGTTCTTCTAAAATATACACTCAACGAGCATAGTATGCTTCATAATTCATGTTTACTGTCTATGAAACCGACTGAATTTCATCTTATTGCTTCTAACTATCCTTGGGCCAAGGGAATAGTAAAATATGAGTTAGGGTAGTGAAATGCAATAGAGAGAAGAAAAAAAAATTCTCCAAATGTGTGCTGTTAAGTTGATAACCATTGAACATTTCATGGGGAATAACGTGCATTATCAGAACTTATGGAGGTAATAATTATTTTGTTATCAAAACAAACACAATTCCCCATGCAACAGGTTAAAACATTAAGTTCTTTTCTGGTCAATATGAAATATGAAAGGCAGGAATAATTGCTGTTGTTTTATAGATGAGCCTTGTAATGCATATTTGACAATACATGTCTCTCTCATTTCATTTGTCATTTCTAGCCATTTCTATTCATGACTGTGAATCTTTTCAATAAAGTCAGGGGTATAATTTACTCATTTAAAAACCTGAAAAAAAAAGAGTTGCTACATATCACTTAAAAAAAATCAACCCAATAGGGAAATGTGCAAAGGATATAAACAGACAGTTCAAAGAAAAAAAAAAAAAGGACAAATGGACCTTAAACTTATAAAAAGAAGTTCAACTTCCCTCAAAATAAAAGAAAGGAAAATTAAAAATACACTGAGATGCCATATTCCACTTAATCAGATTGGCAAAGATCCAGAAGTTTGATGACACTCTGTTGAGGAGGATGTGGGTAAAGAGACATTCTTAGACATTGCTGATGAGAGTACAAACTGGTATGGCAATTTGGCAAAATCTACCAATGTTACAAAATGTAGATACCCTTTTGGGCTGGACATGGAGATGGGCCACCCAGATATCCCCCTTCAAGGAAGGTCTTGTTGTCCCAGCTGCTGGAAGTTCTGTCAGCAGACAATCTTCAACTGTCAGCCTCTTCAAGTTTTGCCTCAGCTGCAAAGAGCTTTCTTACCCAGGGTCAATGCCTTCCTGGGGCAGCCCACATCTAGTGACTAACAGAGGAGGGGGTATAAAGGCCCAGCCATTTCCACCCAATGTGGGCTGATTCTGATAGGTCATTTCAGCTCCACAGCTTCCCTGTGGGGTTGGCTGAGGCTACAGAGGGAGCCTCAAAGCTCAGCTTCTCCTGCTCAATCCCACATCCTCCTCCTTTCCACAGCTGTTGAACCCAAGGGCACTCCCTAATAAACATTCTGTACTCTAAATTTCTGCCCCAGAGTTTGCTTCCCAGAAAACCTAACCTGTGAAATTTTTGACCCACAACTCCACTTCTAGAATTTATTCCACAGATTACTCACATATAGGCAAAATTATGCATATTCAAGATTATTCATAGCAGATTATTTGTAAAAGCAAAAATTGGAAGCATCTTAAATGTCTGATTAAATAAGTCAAGTGATTGATTAAACACAGGCATGTCTATACAATACAAGACCATGTAGCTATATAAAAAACTGAGGAAGGTCCTCGTATAATGATAGGAAAAGATCTTCAAAGTGCGCATATGTTTATTTGCATATGCATGAAGGATGCATAAAAACCAATGTCATTTGTTGCCTTTGAGTAGATTTGGGTGTCTCAGGGACAGAGGGTGCAAGGGAGATTTTTCCAAAGTGTAGACCTTTGTACTTTTTGAATTTTAAACCATGTGAATATGTTATATAATAATTAGAAACAACTTTTGCTAGCTGAATTATTTGACTTCAAAAACTACATATAAAAAACTATATATGCACAGCTTTTATAAAAGAAAAATTAGATTTAAAAAGATTTACCGTTAAGTAAGAAGTAGAAGAACAAATTGTACAGAATGATTTCCATTGTTTAAAAAACTGTATACACATTCAGACAATGAATAATACAAGCACTGAAAAAAGTCTAGAAGGATACAAAAACCTAGTGGTTTTCTTTGTGGGTAACATTAGAGTGGAGAGGAAGACATTTTTTATTTCACATGCTTTTCAATTGTTTGAACTTAAGGGCATGCATACCTTTGTAATTAGAAAAATTGTGAGACAAACTAAAATTTTAAAAAAGGAAAAACCCAATTTATCAATTATTTTAGAGGAAACTTTAGATGATGCTTATCGGAAGTAAAAAAATTAATTATCTAAAATAATTTAAGGAAATTGGAACAAGAGTATTAACTTTGCTTTTTCTCCCTTGTTTAACTTTGACTCATCTGAATAATTGTCTCAATTAATCAATTTCTTGAAATATCTAGAATCAAATTTTAGTCACAAATATAAAAAGTTCCTGTAACTGGGATTAGGACATTTTTTTCTCTTTTGTAAATTCAGCTGCTTTTCTTCTTATTGGCAGTATATAATCAACTAAAATTATAAAAGATAACTACCACCTGACTAATAATAATAGTGGAAATAAAATGACAAAATAAAAGATTGATGATGAACATTCTTGCCCATTTTGGAATGAAGTCTAAGAGAGAAATTGGAGAGCCCTTAGCTTTTTTCTTTTTAAAAACTATTTAAACTTACAGAAAAATTGCAAGAATAGAATTCTTGAATATAATTTATTCAAGTTCACCAAGTTTTAACGTTTTGCTGCATTTACTTTACCATTCTCTCTTCCTAGATATTTTGCTTTATTTTTTCTGAACCATTTGAAAATAGATCATATACATCATGCCCCTTTACCTCTTCATACATTAGTGTGTGTTTACTAAGAAAAAAGATATTCCTTTCTATAATCACCACACAGTTATCAAAGGTGGGAGCTATTTTTATCTAATCTATGGTCCATATTCCAGTTTTCTCAATTGTTCCAATAAATCTTTCATAGGATTTCCCCGCTCTGGTACAAGTTCCAGTTTAGGATCATGTATTGCCTTTAATTGTCAAGTCTTTTCAGTCCCTTTTAATACGGAACAGTTAGTTCCTCAGCCTTGCTTTTTTCCTTTTTTGGTCTTTCATGATGGTTCTTTCATAGAATGATCCTTACCATGGGTTTGGTTGATGTTTCCTTATGATTAGATTTAAACGATGTTATGTCCTTCTTAGGTATAACATCGGGAGGCTCATGATCACTGATCAAAGTGTTGCCTAGTTTCTCCACTGTATAGTCACTATTTTCCCCTTCCAACAAATGTACAATCTGTGGGGAAATACTTTGAAAACATGAAAATATGCTGCTTCTCATCAAACTTTCCCCTTTAGATTTAGAATCCCTTGATAATGTTTCCCCAAATCAATCTTTTCTATGCTAACTGCAAAATGGTGATTTTACAACTCTACTATTTTCTGTATTTATCACTGGGCATTCTCTTTTAAGGAATAGCTTTCTGGGGCCAGCCCCAAGGCCTAGTGGTTAAGTTCGGCATACTTCGCTTCAGTGGCCAGGGTTTGGTTCCCAGGCATGGACCCACACCACTCATTGGCAGTCATGCTGTGGTGGTGACCCACACACAAAATAGAGGAAGATTGGCAACATGTGTTAGCTCAGGGTGAATCTTCCTCAGCAAAAAAGAAAAAAAAAAAGGAATTGCTTTCCCTTTTCCATCCATTTCCCCCCCTCTGTCTCTTTCATTAGTCTAGACTAACAGATTCTTATTTTATTCAATGGATCATAATTTATTATTGTTCTTATTTAGATACTCATCCCAGGATTGGCCAATGAGAGGCACTTCAAGCTGGCTCCTGTTGACATAACCCCATTTTTTATTTCTGGCACAACAAGATCAGGTTATTTTGTACTGCTCTGCTTTAGTCCTTTCCCCAAGAAGCCCTGGTTCCTTTTCATGGAGAAAGGTATTTAGAAATCAAGATCTGGGCAGCTATCCTTTAGTTTTTTTATTAAGGTTTTTTTGTTTGTTTGTGTGTTTTTGTGAGGAAGGTTGGCCCCAAGCTAACATCTGTGCCAACCCTCCTCTTTTTTGTATGTGGGATGCCACCACAGCATGGCTTGATGAGTGGTGTGTAGGTCTGCGCTGGGGATCTGAACCCACAAACCCCAGGCTGCCAAAGGAGAGCATGCAAACTTAACCATTACACCATGGAGTTGGCCCCTAGGGAGCCTTCAATTCTGAAATTAGTTTCAATAATAAAATCAAGAGGAATATATATCAATTTTTATAAATCATCATATTTATGGCTGATTTAGCTATTTCTTTTTTTTCCCCTTTGTAGTAAGAAAGAAGGAAATTTTAAGCCTTTTTTAAAAATTTTTATTTACTTGAATATAAGTAATTCTGGCTACAATTATCAGCAAAGAACTCTCACCACAACAGCAACTATGGATCGTAAGTCTCTAGATAGCTACTCGAACATAATATAGCTTCAAAAGAAATTTGTGGTGATAGACTGCATAGGTTTTGAAATACTATAAGGTAATCAGTGGAACACTGAAGGTAAGTGTAATGAAACACAGGACATCTCACTGAATTCATTTTAAAGAAATTGAATCAAAGCTCTGTAAAATAACACTTTTTGCAGTCAGATGCTTGCTGCAAGAGATGTTTTGCTTTTTACAGTGGTGTGATATGTTGGAAACTGCTGTGGTAACATCTCATTATTATTTTTATGGGATAAAGGCAGATGAACTACAAAATGTTTGAAATAAATGCATCAATTTCTATTTTAACTGAATGAAATTAAATATATACTGTCTCTTGATAACACAGATCTTTCAACAGTGATATACTTTTGAAATATTGAAGATGAAATAAAGAGATCATATTTTATGTGAGATAGTGCTAGAGGCAAAGAACAAATCCATTTCTCTGTTTCATGTACTTCGCATTTATTCCCAAACCCATCATTACATGGGAATCACCTGGGTCACTTTTTCTTTTTTAAAGATTTTATTTTTTCCTTTTTCTCCCCAAAGCCCCCTGGTACATAGTTGTATATTCTTCGTTGTGGGTCCTTCTAGTTGTGGCATGTGGGACGCTGACTCAGCGTGGCCTGAAGAGCAGTGCCATGTCTGCGCCCAAGATTCGAACCAACGAAACGCTGGGCCGCCTGCAGCTGAGCACGCGAACTTAACCACTTGGCCACGGGGCCAGCCCCAACCTGGGTCACTTTTTGAACGTCTAAATTCCTAGGGGCTGGCCCCGGGCCGAGTAGTTAAGTTCGCGTGCTCTGCTGCAGCAGCCCAGGGTTTCACTGGTTCGGATCCTGGGTGCGGACATGGCACCGCTGGTCAGGCCACGCTGAGGCAGCGTCCCATATGCCACAACTAGAAGGACCCATAACTAAAATATGCAACTATGTACTGGTGGTGGTTTGGGGAGAAAAAGCTCAGGTGCCAATCTTAAAAAATAAGTAAATAAATAAAATAAAATAAATATAAGTCTAAATTCCTGAGCACCACTCTGGTTAAACAGCATATGTCATGATCCAGAAATCTGTATTTTTAAATTCTCCCTAGATAATTCTGAGACATTTGATCATCAAACTGACTTGGGAACTATTGAACATGGCAAAAAATACACTTATACTAGAGTGTGTCTCATTATATATAAGTTGCCCAAGGGCAGGAACTGTGCTTATAAATTTTTATAAGCCTAGCACCTATTATGAGACTTGCATGCAGTAGGCATTTAACACATGCTTATGAAAAGAATTCTGACTTCAAATTTTATTGGGGTCTTAGTATTAGCTTGTGAAGGGGATACAAACCCACTTTAGTGATATCATATATTCACATGGCAGGAACCACCTTCCACAGCAGTCTGAAAGACAATATTGCATTGGTGGGCCAATTTTCAGTGCAGAATGTTCTTGTGTACAGTTATGACCCTGAATTCTGCTGACTTACTCTATGCTTATGAAAAATCAGGAAAGAATACTCACATTTATAAGACTGATCCAGTCTGTAAATTGTCTCTATCTTGTTCCTCTTCCCACTAAATGTTCTACTTGATTCCAAAATGGTTAGACAAAAAATGCATTAGTAGCTAACATTTGTTTGGTTTAAAATAGTGCTTCTGAAAGTGTGGTCCAAGGACTCAAGGGGGTTCCTGAAAATTTTCTGGTGATCTATAAGGTCAAAACATTTTTCCTAATAATAATAAGCTGTTATTTGCCTTTATCAGTTTCATTTTCTGAGTGTATGGTGGAGTGTTCCAGTTATCACATGATGTGTGATACTGAAACAGATCAATGAAGAAAAGATATGAGAATCAGCTGTCTCCAATAAGCTGGACATTAAAGAAATTTACAAGAATGTAAAACCAGGCTGCTTTTCTATTTTGGGGGGAAATATAGTTATTATTCATAAAAATATGTTATTTATGTCAACAGATACTGGGGTTTTTTAAATGACTAAACAAAAAAATTTCAGTTTTAATTTCTAATATGGTAGGTATTGATAGGTATAACACACACAAACAAAAGTTGTTTGTAGTCCTCAATAATTTTTAAGAGTATAAAAAGGTCCGGAGATCAAAAGGTTTGAGAATCAGTGATTTATGTTTTCACATGCTATTTAATAATTAGCTCAACTGGTTATTTAGTTTTATATGGACAAATATTGCCTATAACCAAGATTGAACTTCACCAATTCTCAAAAATTGATTTTTGTTCAACACTTGTGTATCGATGATTTAACTTTCTTTTTTTTGTGTTCTGAGAAACAGGTGACTTAGCTACTATTTAAAGTTCTATAAGGGGCTGGCCCGGTGGCCGAGTGGTTAAGTTCCCGCCTTCCGCATCACCAGCCCAGAGTTTTGCCGGCTCGGATCCTGGGCGCGGACATGGAGCCGCTCACCAGTCCACGCTGGGGCGGCCTCCCACATAGCACAACCAGAAGGATCTACAACTATGTACTGGGGGGATTTTGGGAGAAAAGGCAGGAAAAAAAAAAAAGATTGGCAACAGTTGTTAGGTTAGGTGCCAATCTTTAAGAAAAAAATAAAGTTCTATGAGGGTCCAAAGTGTTCCGTGGCAACCTATAACACAACTCGAAATTCCCGTTATCAGAGCTCATGGACATGCTGCCTGGGAAGGAGACTATGCTAAGTGCCTACTAATAAATGGGGAAGGATTGCTTTATCAGATTTCTCATTTAATAGACAACAGGCTCTAAATGGAAAGAGTCACAGAAAAGGCACATTTTGACAGCAGAGAAGCAAATCGGCAAAGAATCCTAACTCCCGTGGCAGGGAGATCCAGGGGAGCACAGACTGAAGAACATTGCTTAAGAGTCCAGACCTTGGTGTCTTCCTGATTAGCTCTGTCTTCCAGCTCCAGAATTTACTGCGCTACTTTAAGGGGCTTAGCCTGCCTCCCCACCTGCAATGGAATAAAAACGGTATCCATCCCACAGAGGGGTTAGAAACAAATACTGGGTTGTATGTGAAGCGCTAGCAACGTGGCATAAACACAATCTGTTGCTCTTAGATTAGTGGGGAGGGAGGGTCCTCAGAAGAAATGGAGAGAATAGTTGTTTTGCTTGCTTCACAATCGAACCCAGTGATAGTTCTGTCTGCCTCCTTTTGTTTTCACGGGTGTAGCCTTTTCAACAGCTCTGCTAAGGAAATTCCTGAAGGGGAAATTTCTATTTGAAAGTTCTCTGGTATCCTAATCAAAATATTTTCATTTTATTTCCATAGCAGGAGAGACGATCTTTCTCTATCCCCACTTCTGAGAGCAACATCTTTGGAGAAAAATACGTTCTTAATATCTTAGGGATTAAACTCTCCAATAGTATCAGTTTGCAAAGAGAACGTTGAAAAACTCACTGAGTAGAGGAAGTGGTGAAGTTTCTAAACTCAAAGAAGCTTCAAGGTCAGGAAAGAGGGAAATTTCACCAGAAGCCTAAACCTAAACGCAGTTCGAAAGCAACAATTTCCAACTCACTGTGGTCCAGTTTTCTTTTCACTCATTCTTTTTTACTTAGCCAGCACGTAAACGGGTACCAATGAGGCGGCAGTAGGCACAATAAACCTCCTAACAGGCTCCTATACCCGTTGGGAGTGTGTCGTGGGGAGGGGCACCAGAGGAAAAGCCCAAGAGTTTCTGAGAGCCCTCCGACTTTCCCGCCTAAACACGGAGGGGGCGGACCCGAGGCCGGGGGCGGGGCAGGTTGCTTTCTTGGCCCCGCCCCACTCCTTTTCCTCCCTGCCCCTCCCACACGCATTTCGCCACAATCCCGACAGGCCCAGCGGCTGGGAGAGTCACGTGAGGGTGGGCTGTGGAGGTGGAGGCTGTCTCTGCTGTTTTTTCGTCTCTATGGTTGTGAGAGGTGGGCGGTTTTGGCTCAGAAGCGGCTGAAGCTCGAGCGTGGACGGGTGAGTCCTGGACTCTGAGTCGTCTGAGGAGATACCAAGTTAGGGAGGTCGAAAGGGAACGAGGCGTGAAATAGCTTTAGGGACCTGACCTCTGCGGCTGGCCGTTTGTCTGCTCTGGGCTCCGGCGATTTCTCAGGTCTGGAGGGACAGCTGTCTTCCCTGATGCTCTCAGCTCAGGGGTTTGAGAGGAGTTCTTAGTCCTGTCTACTTCCCGTCCTCCGCTTTCCTTCACCTCACTCCGTCCCTTTTCCCTGGCCCTGGAGAACTTCTCCCAATGCCGAGTTCCCAGCCGCAGGGTTCACTTGGGCGCCAACGTCCCTCTCCTTACGGGCGACCAAGGATACACGAGTAGACTTTCCTGGTTTCCCTGGGCTTTGTGGATGTGGTTGGAAGTGGCTAGTGGAGTTTACAGCTAGATCTCTGATGGGGAGAAGTATAATCATTGAAACGAAAGAAGAAGTGGAAAATCACTGGGGACCCGGAGGAGCAAAGCAAAGTGCAGGCTTCTTGGACTGTTCAGTTTTTATCTTTTCCAGCGCCTTCTTGTTCTCATTCTCTCATTCCATCCTGGCTTGCCATACGATGCCTTGAGAACGAGCCGGGTGTTATTGACTCTATGTGAATATTGGGAGAAGAAACAGACTGTTCTTTAAGTTGCCATCTCTGTCATCTTATGATTTATGGTTTCTTTTCCTTCCCTTTCAGTTGCCTAAAAAGTATTGTAGGTATTTGTAAATATAAGCAGTATAACCATTTTATAGCTAAAGGGCTAGAGTAAAATGTTTTATTCTACCTGTGGTACCTGGAAAGGCCTATTTTCTTTCTGTTATTTACAGATAGATGTGTCCGTCACAGTTTTTGGGGTGGCTTCTCTGATATACCTTTTTTTAAGTTAAAGCATCCCTTTGGGTCACATGTGCAAGTGATCTAGCAGTAGAAAAAAAGGAGTTTGCAGATAAAGTGAAACAGTTTGGGCTTGATAGCAGTAGGAGAGTTTAGGTTTCATTAAACCATATGACAAATTAATAAAATGTCAGCATCTTGAGACATAGGTGTTGGCCTGGGATGACCAACCCGCTCTCTTTCTGGTGTTGCACAAGGTAATGAACTTACTGAATATTGCTTTATCCTAAAAACTTTTTAGAACCTACTGCCACTTGTCCATGAGAAGGTAGTTTTGCCTCCAGTTACTCATTATCATCATCCTTGATAGGTGATTCTCTCTTCCACTTAAGAACATCACTATGGCCCCTAATTATGTCAAGAAAGTGTCATTAACACCTTCTAAGAGTCTTTATTGCGGATTATAAAACACAAAATAATACTAACAAAAAGCAAAGATTCAGGAGTGGGTTTTGTGCCTGGAGAGAGGGAAAGAGTGATAGAAACTAATAAAAGCAAATAGAAGCAAGAGAAAAAAAGTGTATATTGCTATCTTCCTTTATAATCTATAGAACATTTACTATATTCAGTAGACTTTTTATATTCCCAAGGGGTGCATCTTGAGACTGACTTTCCTATATTTCAGAATAAAGCAATGGTATATAATTTCTCTCATACTGCAATGTTATATAAAATAATTCATTACTGAAAGATTTAACTACCCTTTGGATCTTATTCAGAATTATAGAACTAAAGTAGTTGATAAAGTTATTAAACCTAATTTGGCCAAGTTTAATCTTTAGTTTTAACTCGAGCAGTTTTTATAGTGGCTGCAACAGTTATTGAACGTTAATAATTTTTTCCTTATAGAGTTGTTTAACATATCCCTTTTTAAAAGAGAACCAATTTTTTAAAAAAGTTTACTCACAACTTTTTTTCCCCACTCTAAGCGAAAATCACTTGATTTTGTGCTCAGGGAAAAAGTTTATTCTTTTTAAATAGATGTTGTACTTGCTTTCATAAATTATGAGAAAATTGTTAATACTTTTAAGACATTAAATATTGGTATCTGAGCATATTTGAGAAGAAAACACAGGGGCAGTATTTTTTATGTTTTTTATTTTCTATTATCAAAGCAATACATACTTATTTTTGAAAAATGGAAACATTATAGAAAATATAACATTGAAAGTCGAATTCCTAATTTATCTTTTTCCCTGCCACCAGGTAACCACTAGTTACCACTGCATATTTGGAAATCAGTGTGGAAAAGTTAGAGTCTGGAGTCAGACTCCCTGGGAAAGATGGTACTAATAGCACTAGGCTTACATCCTATAACCTTAGAAACCCCAGAAGAGAGCTTCCCTTTGTTTATGATTCCAGCAAACTACTGTATGGGAATCTCGTTGGACTGACTTGGGTCATTGCCCATCCTAGAGGCAATCTCTGTGGCCAGAGTGATGGAATGCTTTGCGTGGCCAGGATTGGATCTCCTTCCCACCCTGGAGTGGGGCCCAGAGGGAGACAGTTTCAAACACATGAATTAAGGGTAGGTGACATATAGTTCCTAAAGGAAAATTCAAGAGTCATTTCCTGGAGAAGGGAGAAGGGTTGCTGGACAGGTAAAAACAACAGATGTTCACTAAAATAATTTTACATGTATTTGTTTTCTTAAGAGAACTTGCTTTCCTTCCCCAATATAAATTGTTTTACAGTTTGTATGTTGATTTTTCCTTTTTTCATGTTTATTTTATTATCTTAGAGAACTTGAAATTTAAACTCTTTGAGTGCATATATTTATACTGTAACTACATATATAGTACCTGTACTCTGGAGTAGTCAGCCTTTCTAACTTTAAATATATTGAATATTTGGCCAGTTGGTTAAAATTGATTATTGATAAATATTTTTATTACTGTGTACAGTTTATAAATAGTAAATAAAAATGTTTTAAGTGTTTAAGTGTATGTAATCAATATGATTAATGCTTGATTTCTTTAATTATTCCATGTTTCAAAATCTATTAGTGTAGAAATCACTTCATTGTGAGCATTGTATGAAAAAAAAAATCACTGTAATTATTGCTAACTGCTCTCACTGGGTGTTAACTTTAAAATTATAGTTAACATTAGTGTCTGGTTTTATATCTTTATGGATTATTCTGATGGTTCGTTATATTTGAAGAGAAAATATAATTGAAGCAACATATTGGTTACCCCCACTGTCTTGTTTTCGTTTAAAAGAAATGTTAGTGGTTCAATTCAGTGGACATTTGAACTTTAATTGCTAACATTGGTGGCATCGGCTTTAGTTTAAATAGATCTAATTCTAAAACCCGACTCCATCACTTCTTGAAGTTGGGCAAGTTACTTAATCTCTCTGAACTTGAGTTTATTCCATTTGTGAAATAGAAGTGATAATACCTATCTCATAGAGGTCTTGTGAGGATTAATTTAATTAATGTATTCCAAGTGTCTGGGATGTAATAGGTTCTCATTAAGTGTAATTTCTAATAATAACAAGAACAAAGAACAATGTCTAAAACGATTTTATTTTTCAAATTTCAGAATGTTTAGCCCTGGGAAGTTTAAAATATGTAGGTGTATGAGGAGTTAACTAGATTGTTCTTCATTCAGTTTGTCTTGATTTTAGCAGGTTTTTAAATTCCATGTTGCATATATAGCAATAAACTAGAAAACTTTGTTTAAACTACATGATTGTTAGTGAACAGCTCAAGTATTTGAAGATTGCCTAATCCAAGTATGATAGCTGGCACCCTGGGGGAATATATTGAGAGAATTGTACACAAACTCTGAGCTCAATAAAGTTTAATATTAAGTGGAAGATAGCATGCTCCTTCTCTATACAAGGGGAGCTAGGCGTTGAGCACCTTGGAATTTTAGCTCAGAAATTTATATTGACTTTTGGTAATAGGCAGAATGATAAAAGTAGATTTGTCTTTATTTTTAAGGATACGTTTAGGGTAATACTCCTGTGACAAAGTGCTGTTTTGAGAATGTGATATGCTGGACACCTGCAAGTGGAAGAGAGAAGAGTTTAGAATGTTGCTTGAAAACCCAAAAAAGGCAACTGTGTAATTGAATAACTGTGAGAAGTGGTTGATGTTAAATATAATCAATGATCTGGCATTGGGAAGTTAAATATTGCCACATTGAGAGGACAGGTGTTTTAGCCCTGTTTATGAAAAAAGAAACAACTAGAAATGGATTAATTTTTTTCCCCAAACAGAGCAGTCAGTTTTTGCAAATTGTGGACAATCCCTAGGCTAACTAATAATAAATTTAAGATGGGTTTTACTAACTATGAGAAAATTGAAACTTCAGTGAAACATTTCCTCATCATTCATGTCAGGTATACAAATAATGTTTACATTTCTCTTCAAAGTGATTTAATGCTGGTCATTTAAAACTTAAAGTGCCTATCCTAATAACATTGCTTGTTCAGAGTTGGACAGTTACTTGGTGTCTATTTATAAGCACTACTTATAATTTAGATTTTGCTTTTTAGAGTTCATTGAGTATTGAAATTAAATCGGCAAGCTATTTTTTTCTTTTTAAAAAATAAACATCATAGCTTTTCTTGTCTACTATCCTAGTAGGATTAAGTGAGCAGTCTATAGCATAGTGTTTAAAGGGCGTGAGAATCTAGCTCTAATAGGTCTTTCTGGTTTAGCTCTTAAGTCTTTACCTTCCCTTTTTATTCCTTCCCCCATGTTCCAGTCATAGTGAACTACTTTTTGCCCCCACTACAAGCCATACCTTTCTGTGTCTTTATGCCTTTGCATAGGCTGTTTATTGTACTTGGAATGCCTCTCCACCATCCTGCCATCTTCCAACTGGTGAGCTACCATTCATCTTTAAACTAGATTAATGAGTCATTCTTCAATTTGTAAAACTTCCCTCCACCTTCAGGTGGCTATTTTCCTTGGTGGTTCCTATAATAATATTTTTTTTTTATTTTTTTAAGATTGGCACCTGAGCTAACAACTGTTGCCAATCTTTTATTTTTTTCTGCTTTTTCTCCCCAAATGCACCCAGTACATAGTTGTACATTTTTAGTTGTGGGTCCTTCTAGTTGTGGCATGTGGGACGCCACCTCACCATGGCCTGATGAGCTGCGCCATGTCCGTGCCCAGGATCCAAACCAGCAAAACCCTGGGCTGCTGAAGCAGAACGTGCGAACTTAACAACTTGGCCCCAAGGCCGGCCCCTATTATAATTATTTTTACCTTAAAAAAACATTCTTATTTTGTGGATCAATTGTATGTATTTCGTATGAGAGTGAGTGATTCTTGATACCAGAAACACATCTTAATTCGTCGTCATACCCTGAGCCCTCAACAGAGTGCACGTCATATGTACAAGCTCAGAACATTTCTGGTGAACAAATGAGTCATTAAGATTTTTCATCTGCTTTAAAAATAAGAATAGAAATAGGATATAATCCAATATATTAAGCCTGTACTCTGTAACCTTTATCAGTCTGATGCATTTAGAGAACTTACTTGGACACGTCTAGAAAATTCCATCCACACATTTGACCAGGAATCAATAAACATGTTTTATCTGTCTAATATGTACCAAGGCACTGGAGAGAGAGGAAAACATATTCCATTCATCAAGGAGCTCACAGTGGTGGAGACAGTGAATTGATAATTACAACTTAAATTTATGCTAATTAAAGTTAAAAATTCAGTTTATCAGTTTCACTAGACACATTTCAGGTGCTCGACAGCCACATATGGCTAGTGGTTTCTGTATTGAACAGTGCAGATATAAAACACTTCTATCACCACAACGTGTTCTATTTGACACAGCTGTTGTAGAACATTATAAATACACTTGAATCTACATTCTCTAGTTTCAGATGATAGTCAATTTTCATTTCAATCATGTTCCCTTGCTTGTTCAAATAAAACTTGCTTTTAGATTTGGAAATTGTATTTTTAAGAATTATCAAGTGGAGTCTATTGTAATATATTTCAAATAAAGCAGTATTGCTAATTTTCTCAGGTTTTGATCTGTGATAGCATTTGAGTTAAGTAGTTTCAGATTTTGATTTTCAACTTCAGTATTGATATCGTCTGACTTTCTATCCTAATAATTCCCAAGATAATGAAGCATAATGGTTAAGAGCAATAGCTTTGGGATTAGAGAGACGTTCCTCTGCCATCTACTGGTTATAACCTTAGGCACATTTCTTAAAGTGTTAAGCTTTGACGTCCTTCTCAGTAAAATAGGAGTAATAATCATACTTACCTCAAGGATTGTTGAGGATTAAATAAGGTAATGGATATCAAGCATTTAGCATAGTACCCCTGACAGAGTGTAGTGTTTGTTAAATGCTAGCGTTAAAGAGAATTTGAATAACCAGTTTAAAAAGAAAAAAGTTTCTTTTGAGAAAGTTGGGGAAATTGGAATATGGACTGGGTATTAGATCATACCAAGGAATTATTGTTAAATTTATAAAGGGTACAAGTGACATGATTATGGAAAGAAAGTCCATATTTTTGGAGAGACATGCCAAAATAAATAGCAGTGAAATGATACAATGTCTGAGAGTTGCTTTAAAATAATTCGCAAAGACAGTGAGGAATAAAAGGGACAGAAAAATTGGTCTTATCTTCCATTTCTGGTCAAGAAGGAATAACGGAGACCATATTTACCCTCCTGCCTGAAACAGCTAAAAAGACAGACGAAATATATGAAATAGTGGTTTCCTAGATTTTGGACATAACGCAGCAAAGAAGGGTGATCCCTGAGAGATGGGAAACAAATGAAGTGAACTCTGCTTTGGCTTGCTGCCTAAAGAGAGTTTCCCCGCTGCAGAGCAGGGAGGGGAACCCAGGCAGAACACAGTGATCTCCCTGATTTGGGAGAGTCTGGGGAGGCCAAGGCAGCTGGAGTTTGCAGGCATGACTAGTAATGTTGAGCATCTTTTCATGTGCTCATTGACCATTTGTATATCTTCCTTGGAGACATGTCTGTTCAAGTCCTTTGCCTACTTTTGAATTGGGTTTTTTTTTTTTTCTTGTTGGACTAGATAGTTTTTGAGTCAAAATACAACGTTTCTTAGAAACGACAAAGTGATTCCATGGATTCGAAATGATATTTAGGTTAGAAGAAAAGGAACAAAAATGTCTGTTTCCTTGATTAGAATAGCAAGGATAGATAATAGGTAAGTTTATTATTAGAGTCTTACTTTGCATTTTAATTAAATGTTTACATTAAAAGGAAGATATTTAAATGTTATATATTTATGCACCCTTTCAGTGAGATTTATATTACATAATAGATATTACCTTCCAAACAAACATTTATTCATACTTTACTGTGTGTTAGGCACTGTGCTCAGCTTTTTACAAGCATTGTCTCATTTAATCCTCCTCAATCATTTGCAGCAAGTGTTACTATCCCTTTTTTATGGAAGCACAAAATTGCCAAGTCAGGAATCAAGCATAGGCCTGACTGACTTCAAAATTAATGGCCAGTAAGAGAACAAGTTAGTAAGGTCTAATTAATTAATTAACTAGATTACCTTGAGTAAGATACTTAGCTTGCTGGGCCATGGTTTATTAAAACAAAACGAAATATACAACAACAGTACAAACTTATCTACACGCTCAGTAGAACTTTAATTTGTGATGTTCTAATTTTTCTGTAGCTAAATCCTAAAGTTTAAAACAATATCTTCAAGTAAGCAAGGGAAAGTCTTAGAAAAAAAAAAGTACCTGAGTAAGTAGAAGTTGGAGTAAAGGTAAAAAAGACAGGAAGATAACCTGTGAAATATCTTATACTGCTGTCAACCTAGCAGGATCCTTTCTAGAGAGAACATAAATATAGACAGATTGTTATAAAAGGGTATATGTAAAGATATCTGTTGCTGTGAACTCTAAAAAAAAAATTCCATTGAAATTGTTATTTATGTAGAAAGAGACTTCCTTTAGCAGAAATATATATTATTATTATAGATTGGCCTGTAGTACAAATCAAGTCTTTGCTGCTGAATGAGACTCTGAGTAACATGTCAAGGAGTTGAGTTCTGACATGGAATTGTTAATACATTTTAATATAGGTGCCCCCTTTTCCATGTCTGGAAATTGATTATAGTGTAAATCAAAGAGTATTCATTGGACCACTTATAGAGTTCTCTGCAAATGCAAGGTGACTCTTATTAAATATTGATTCCTTCATTCCATCTTCACATATAGCTATATCACAGTAGGATTTAGAGCTTTTAATTTAATAGGGAAGCCCATAAAGTATTCTAACTGTGTGTTCTATGGTGCATATAATGTATTATTGTTGGTTAATGTTTTACATTTTCCTTATTTTTAAAAAAATTTACTCTTCCTAGGGTCATTCTCAGACTTTTGTAGAGTTGGGCTTCGTCAGCCAGTACTTTTGCTATACGTTCCCATGTTAAAGCTTTATGGACAAAGCAAACAGGCTTAGCAATGAATAAATTAGCTAATTAGCAAATTACAAATGAGGATATGGCTGTAGGTTTACATAGGTCATTTAGGTTTGTTCTGTTGTGTGATTAGATTCACTCAACCTATTAACAGTTTTTTGAATGGTTGGGTGTCATTAAAAATGAATTTTGCCAAAGATAGAACAAAGCTGGAGTTATTACTCTCCCTGATTTCAAACTATACTACAAAGCTATAGGATTCAAAACAGTATGGTACTGGCACAAAAACAGACACGTAGATCAGTGGAACAGAATAAATAGCCAAGAAATCAACCCCTGCTTATATGGTCAATTAATCTACACCAAAGGAGTCAAGAATATACAATGGTGAAAAGAGAGTCTCTTCAATAAGTGGTGTTGGGAAAACGGAACCACTTTCTTAAACTATAATACAAAAATAAACTCAAATGGATTAAAGACTTAAATGTGAGACCTGAAACTGTAAAACTCCTAGAAGACAGCATAGGCAGTAAACTCTTTGACATCAGTCTTAGCAATATTTTTCTGGATTGATCTCCTCAGGCAAGGACAATAAAAGCAAAAATAAACAAATGAGACTACATCAAACTAAAACGCTTTTGCACAGCAAAGGAAACCAACAAAGCGAATAGGCAACCTACTGAATGGGAAAAGATATTTGATGATATATCTGATAAGCGGTTAATATCCAAAATATATAAAGAACTTATAGAACTCAATAGCAAAAAAAAAAAAAAAATCTGATTAAAAAATGGGCACAGGACCTGAATAGACGTTCTTCCGAAGAAGACATACAGATGGTCAACAGACACATGAAAAGATATTCAACAAAACTAATCATCATAGAAATACAAACCAAAACCACAATGGGATCTCACCTCACACTGGTCAGAATGCCTATCATCAAAAAGACGACAAATAACAAATGTTGACAAGGATGTGGAGAAAAGGAAACCCTTGTGCACAGTTGGTGGGAATGCAAATTGGTGCAGCCACTATGGAAAACAGTATGGTGGTTCCTCAAAAAATTAAAAATAGGACTACCATACAATCCAGCAATTTCACTTCTGGGTATTTACCTGAAGAAAACAAAAACAGTAATTTGAAAAGATATATGTACTCTTATGTTCATTGCAGCATTATTTACAATAGACAAGATATGGAAGCAGCGTAAGTGTCCATCAATAGATGAGTGGATAAAGAAGATGTGGTGTATATATATATATACAATGGAATATTACTCAGCCACCAGAAACAATGTAATCTTGCCATTTGCAACAACATGGATGGACCTAGAAGATATTATGCTAAGTGAAATAAGTCAGACAGAAAAAGACAAATATCATATTATTTCATTTATATATGGAATCTAAAAAACAAAACAAATAAGCGACACAAAACGGAGACAGACTCATAGATACAGAGAACAAACTGGTAGTTGCCATAAGGGAGGAGGGTGAGGGGAGTTGGGCAAAATAGGTGAAGAGGATTAAGAAGTACAAACTTCCAGTAATAAAATAAGTTGCAGGGATATAATATGCAGCATAGGGAATAGAGTCAGTAATACTGTAATAACTTTATATGGTGACAAATGGTTACTAGACTTATTGTGGTGATCATTTCATAATGTATATAAATGTTGAATCGCTATGTTATACACCTAAAACTAGCATAATATTGTATTTCAACTAAAATATAAAAAAGAATTTCATCATGTATACATAGCATATATAAAGAAGACTACATGAAACATGTATGTATACTTCAAAGAATAGTTACAGAAGTAAACCATGTAGGTAACAATCAACCAAGCCAAAAAAGGACGTTTTTATCACCCCTAAGTTCCCCATGTGCTCCTTCCTGATCACAGTTCTCTTCTGCTCGGGAGATTACTGTCTGGCATTTTGATGATAATCATGATTATGTGTATCACTAAACAATTAGTTTTCTTGTTTTTGAACTTTATATAGATGAAGTCTAACCATACATATTCTTTTATGATTTGCATCTTCACTCAGCATTATATTTGTGAGACTTACCGTGTGTTACTTGTAAAGCACTTGGGGGGGATGTAAATATTCATAAAATTAATTTTGTAATTCGCTATCTTCTTTTTTAAAAATGTTTTATCTTGAAGCAAAATGTATAAAAGTAAAGGTACACTTTAATGAATAATTATAAAGTGAATCCGTGTTTATTTGTTATCCAGATTAGGAATTAGGACATTGCCAGCCCCTGAGACTCTTCCACCCCCACTGCCATGTATTATGTTCCTATCACAATTCTCTCCTTTCCTTCAGAGATAACCCTATTATGACTTTTATGATTATGCATTTCTTGGTTTTCTATTTTTTAATATTCCTAAACAGTATGGTTTAATATCATCTTTTTTAATTCATAAAAATTGAATACAGGTGTTTGTTTTCTTTTGTGTCTTGCTTCTTTTATTCAGCATTATGTTTGTAAGATTTATCTTTGTTGTGTACAGTGTACTTTGTTTTTCTTACCATATAGAATTCCATTATGTGAATATACTATAATTTTATCCATTTGACTCTCGTTGGACATTTGGGGTGTTACTAGTTTTTTGATTATTACAGAAAATGTTGGTATGAACATTCCTGTACATATCTCTTAGACTGTTTGAATTTTTCTACAGTAAAATTGCAGAGTTAAAGGTAGTCACGTCTTCAATTTGTCAAGATAATATCAAGTGTTTCTAAAGTGATTGAGCGAGTTTATACTTGCAGCATCAAGTATGAGAGTTGCCATTGCTCTACATCTTTGCTAATATGTAGTATTATTGGACTTTTTAATTTTACGTCTGTAAGCTGTGAAATGGTATTTAATAAAAATTTCAGACCCACAACTAAAATATACAACTGTGTACTGGGGGGATTTGGGGAGAAAAAAGCAGAAAAAAGAAATCCCAGACTCACTCCTTTGGAGATGTTTAAAAATTTTTTTTCTTAATTTGTATATCTTGAGAATACTGTTGAACATATTTTCAAATGTTTAATAGCCATTTGGATTTCTCTTTTGTTCATTTTTCCCTTTTATTTTTTCTTTCTTTCCTAAGAACTATTAATATTGTCTGGCTGTTAGTCCTTTGACAGTTATATGAATAGCAACTATTTTGTCCCTCTCTGGACTTTTCACTTTCTTTGTAGTACCTTTTGATGCCTTTTATGTTTTTTTTTATGGTCACTCTTAGTATAATATACCTTATCAGTCTTTTATATTTAATTTTTTGAGACATCTTTTCCTACTGTGATGTCATAAAAACGTTCTCTTATATCATCATCTAAAAGCTTTGCATTTTTCCTTTTACACCAAAGTGTTTAATCCACTTACAGTTCATATTTGTATATTGTGAGTCCATTTTAATTCTTTCCTTATGCATACTTGATGTCCTAGCTCCGTTTATTGAGAAGTCTTCCTTTTCCTACTGATTTGCTATCCCACCTCTGTCATACATGAAATATCTGTATTTATGTGGATCTGCCTTGGGGCTTTTAAATATTTTCCATTGTTTTATTTGTTCTCTGTGCCAATACCACGTTGTTGTAAGTGCTAAGATTTGTAATGAGTTTTAATGTTAAAGCAGGTTCTCCTACCTGGTTTTTTTTTGGGCACTTTTTCAAGCATGTCTTGGCTTTTCTTGGCCCTTTGTACTTTTGTATTCATTTCAGGGTCAGTTTGTCAAGGTTCACTAAAATCCCATTGGGATTTTCATTGGGATTGCATTGATTTTGTAGTTTAGTTTGGAGGAGAATTGCCATCTTTACAGAATTTTGTTTTTCAGTTTATTTACATGGTATATCTCTATACTTATTTAGGTCTCCTTTAAAGAAGTCTTTCAATAAAGTCTTGTAATTGTCTCTATAAATTTTTGCACATCTTTTATTAGACTTATTCCGGGGTCCTTTATCTTTCTGCTTTTTCTTCTTTCTATTTTAAAAATTTTTATTTTGTTGAGATGCATCTTTAATTTATTTTGTTCTTTCTTTTCTAGTAAGTGCATTTAGAGCTAAGCATTTTCTTTTAAATAGTGCATCCCACAAGTTTTTTTTTTTTTAAGATTGGCGCCTGAGCTGACAACTGTTGCCAATCTTTTTTTTTTTCCTGCTTTATTCCCCCAAATCTCCCTAGTACATAGTTGTATATCTTAGTTGCACGTCCTTCTAGTTGTGTCATGTGGGACACTGCCTCAACGTGGTGTGAAGAGCAGTGCCATGTCCACGCCCAGGATCCGAACTGGCGAAACCCTGGGCTGCCACAGCACAGCGCGTGGACTTAACCACTCGGCCACGGGGCTGGCCCCCCACAAGTATTTTTTAAAAGCAATTGTATTGAGGGTTATTGAAGTATATAGTTTACTTACAATAAAATTTACCCATTTTTTTATGCTCTAAGTATTGATAAACATAGTCATGTATTCACAGCTACAGTCAAGATATAGAGCAGTTCTTTTACCCCCAGAGATTGGCTTATGCTCCTTTGTAGTCAGCTTCTTCCCTTCACCCCCAAACCCTGGCAACCATTAATCTGTTTTCTGTTGCTATGATTTTGTCTTTTCTGCAATGTCATATGAATGGAATCATAGAGTATATAACCTGGCTTTTTAAACTGCTTTAAAATTATCATACAATAAAAGTGACTGTTTTTCTTTTGGTGTACAGTTCTATGAAATTTTATACATGAATTTTAATAATATAGATTCATTTTAATACCACCACAGATTACAAAAGAGTTCTCAAACACGCTCATGCTATCCTTTTATAGTCACACCCTCTTCCACCTCTGTTCCTTGACAACCATTGATAAGTTCTCCGCTACTAGTTTTTTCTTTTCAAGAATATATGAATGGAAATATATAATATGTAACTTTGAGACTGGCTTTTTTCACTCAGTGTAATTCCTTTGGGATTCATCCAAGTTGTTGCATGTATTGAGTTTATTCCTTTTATTGTGGTTGTATTCCATTGCATGGGTATACCACAGTTTATCCATTCACCTGTTGAAACACATTTGAATTGTTTCTAGTTTTCAGCAGTTATAAATAGAGCTTCTGTAAACATTCATGAAAACAGATTTTATGTGAAGATAAGTTTTCATTTCTGTAGGGTAAATAGTCAGGAGTGGATTGTTGGGTCATATGGTAAATATATGTTAACCTTTATGAGAAGATGTCAAACTGTTCCAGAGTGGCTGTACCATTTTGCATTCCTACCAGCAATGTATGAAAGTTTCACTTGTTTTACATTCTTGCTGCACTTAGTATTGTCAGTAATTTTTCTTTTAGACAAATAGGTATGTAGTGGTATCTCACTGTGGTTTTAATTTGCGTTTTGCTAATGGCTAATGATGTTGAACACCTTGTTTTTTTTTGAGGAAGATCAGCCCTGAGCTAACATCTGCTGCCAATCCTCCTCTTTTTGCTGAGGAAGATTGGCCCTGAGCCAACATCTGTGACCATCTTCCTCTACTTTATATGTGGGACCTACCTACATATATATATGTGGGACATACCTACCACAGCCTGGTTTGTCAACAGTGCCATGTCTGCACTGGGGATCCGAACGGGAAAACCTCGGGCTGCCAAAGCAGAATGTACGAACTTAACTGCTGCGCGGCCGGGCCGGCCCCAGAACGCCTTTTTATGTGCTTATTTGTTTATGAATAGAACTGCTGTGAACATTCATTTACAGGTTTTTCTGTGAACATGTTTTCATTTCTCTAGGATAATTAACTAAAATTCAGCTAGAATTTTTTATAAATTGCTAAAGACCAACTTTGAGTTAGAGTATAGAATCTCTAGAAACCATAGACACAAGGAAAATTCACACCCACAGGCTCTTCTCAATTGATCTCAACCAGAAGCTTACCAATAAGATCAGGGAAGAGCAGGAGACAGAGAAAGCCCTTCCCGAGAATTCAGCCTATAGTAGGGGAGCATCTGCCACAATGAGAAAAGCAAAAAGCTCATTTCAGACCCTTTTCCCCTAAATAACAAAAGCTCTAAGCCAGGGGGAAGGATAGCAAACTTTGTCACCTCAGAGCATAGGTGAAAATCCATTGAGTCTAGAGGAGGGGAAAAGGAAAATAAATCCTAAGCCTCTGTGGGAGAGGCAGGAAACTCTCAGAAGCCCAGATCATCAGAAGTCTACAACTGAGGAGAGACAGGGCCCCTGGGAAAACCCCAGGCACAAGAGCTGGTGGTGACACAAGGGCTCTGCTGAAAATTGTGGCTGCACCGGGACAACAGAGAACCCATCGCTACCAAGCTAGCACACACCAAGTAGCAAGCACTCTGAGGAAAGATGACTTATTAGATACAAAGGAACAAAGATAAGAACTGTAGCAAACCTCTCAGAAAAGATGAAAGTCGTTTTCTATTGCTCTCCCCTCCTTCCTGAATTTCCAACTTTCCCTCCAGTATTTTTTTTTCCATTTGAAGAAGTTTTAGTAGTTTTTTAGAGCAGGTCTGCAGGCAAAGAATTCTCTGAGAATATCATGTTTCAACACAACAGATCTTGTTTAAATCCTATGAAGAATATTGGAGGGTTTTTTTGCTTTAGCAGTCAGTTGACTTAGGTTCAGGGCACAAATTTTGACCCACCTTGTTGGGTTGTGGTTCTAGTGTCAGTTCAGTTTTCATAGCCCTTGCAGTACTATCCAGATTTGTCCCTTGTGTGCACTGCACAGTGGCCAGTCTTAGACTGTGGTGGTGGTCAACTGTATATTTTAGTTCACAAATCCTTTGTTATACTGCTTAGGGTAGGATCCACACATGTGCACCTTGGAAGTGAGCTCAGAAGATCATACTGAACCTTATGGTTTCACTTTATTGAGCTTCTCTTCTCTGTTATATCCCCAACACTTACTCCCAAGCACTTACCTTCTTTTGACTCAGACCTGGAATTTTCCTTTCCCTACTCTGTCACATAATTTGACTACATCAGCCTCCTGTGTCTAGTGACCAGAGGATAGAAAAGAATCAAAAGAGATCTCCCGGTGTTCTTAGAGCACAGTTCCCCTGGTCAGAGAGAATTTTTCCCTTCTGATTTTAGATGCCTTCCCAGCTGCTGGTTCCTCTGCACTACTATCGGAGTGCTTCGTTGTTGGGGTGGGAGAAAATAAAACACACACACACACACACACACACACACACATATACATCTCCAGGGCATTTTTCCCACTCTCTCTTACTCATAGAAGCTCCTTTTCCTCCTTGTCAAATCAGAAATAAATGGTTCTTCTTGGAGATCTTTCCGTCTATATCTAGTGCACATGTCTGGTATCAGACTAACATTCTTTTAAGCTGTTATGGAAGTTAACATTTAAGAACTTTAGGACTAAATATGATAAACATATTATTTGTCTGATACATTGTTATCATTCCAGTGTATTACATATTTGAGTTCTAGCTTGAAAATCTTAAAGGCCTGAGAAGTGCTTTTTCTCTTTTGACAATAGCCATGCAAATGGGTGTGAAGTGGTATCTCATTGTTTTGCTTTGCCTTTCTGTAATGACTTATGATGTTGAGCAGCTTTTCACACACTTATTGGCCATTTGTGTATTTTCTTTGGAGAAATGTCTATTCAAGTCCTTTGCCTATTTTTAAATTATATTTTTATGTTGAGATGTGGGAATTCTTTATGTATTTTGGATATTAATTCCTTATCAGATATATGGTTTGCTGATATTTTTCTCCCCTTCTGTGGGTTGTCTTTTTATTCTCTTGATACTGTCTTTTGATGCACAAAAGATTTTTGTTTTGATAAAGTCAGTTTGTTTTTTCTTTTGTTGCTTGTGCTTTTGTTGTTCAAGAAGTCATTGCCAAGTCTAATGTCATAAAGATTTCCGCTATGTTTTCTTCTGAGTTTTATAGTTTGAACTCTTATCTTTAAGTCTATGGTCAATTTTGAGTTAATTTTTGTATATGGTGTAAGGTAAGAGTCCAACTTCATTCTTTTGCATGTGGACATACAGTTTTCCCAGCACCATTGTTGAAAAGAAGTCCTTTTCCCATGGAATGGTCTTGGCACCTTTGCTGAAAATTAATTGACCATGTATATGAAGGTTTACTTCTGGGCGCTCTATTCTATTCCATTGGACTATATGTCTGTTTTTATTCCAACACCACCCTGCTTTGATTGCTGTAGCTTTGTAGTAAGTTTTGAAATCAGGAAATGGGATTCCTCCAACTTTGTTCTTCTTTTTCAAGATTGTTTTGGCTATTTGGGGTCCCTTGGGATTCTATATGAATTTTTTTAAAAGACTTTATTTTTTTAGAGCTGTTTTATGTTCACAGGAAAATTTAGGGGAAGGTTAAAGAGATTTCCCATATACTCTCTGCCCTTACACATGCATAGCCTCCACCATTATTAACATCCCCCATGGGAGTAGCACATTTGTTAAACTTGATAAACCTACTAACAAATTCATAATCGCCCCAAGTCCATAGTTTACATTATGGTTCACTTTTGGTGGTGTGTGTTCTATGGATTTGGACAAGTGTATCCATCATTATGGTATCATACAAAGTGTTTTTACTGCCCTGAAAATGTCTGTGCCCCACGTATTTATCCCTCCTGCTGCCCCAACCCTTGGCAACTTCTAATCTTTTTACTGTCTCCATAGTTTTCGCTCTTTCAGAATGTTGTATACATAGTTGGAATTAACAACATGTGGCCTTTTCAGATTGGCTTCTTTTGCTTAGTAATATGCATTTAAAGTTCCCTCATGTCTTTTTTTTTTTTTTTTTTAAAGATTGGCACCTAGGCTAACAACTGTTGCCAATCTTCCCTTTTTTTTTAAAGGATTGGCACCTGGGCTAACAACTGTTGCCAATCTTTTTTTTTTTCTCTGCTTTATTTCCCAAACCCCCCTGATACACAGTTGTATATCTTAGTTGCCGGTCCTTCTAGCTGTGGGATGTGGGACACCGCCTCAACGTGGCCTGAGGAGTGGTGCCATGTCCGCGCCCAGGATCCGAACCCTGGGCCGCCGCGGCGGAGCACGTGAACTTAACCACTCGGCCACGGAGCTGGCCCCTCCCTCATGTCTTTTAATGAGTTGATAGCTCATTTCTTTTTAGTGCTGAAGAATATTCCATTGTCTGGATGTACCACATTTTATTAATCCATTCACCTACAGAAGGACATCTTGGTTGATTCCAGGTTTTAGCAATTATGAATAAAGCTGCTGTAAACAGCCACATGCAGGTTTTTATGTGGATATAAGTTTTCAGCTCCTTTGGGTAGATACCGAGGAGTGCAATTGCTGGATCACATGGTAAGAGTATATTTAGTTTTGTAAGGAACCACCAAACTGTTTTCCAAAGTGATTGTACCCTCATATATTCCTATCAACAATGAATGAGAGTTCCTGTTGCTCCATATCCTCTTCAGCATTTGGTGTTGTCAGTGTTCCAGGTTTTGGCCATTGTAATAGGTGTATATTATGGTTGTATTGCATATCCCTGATGACTTGATGTGGAGCATCTTTTCATATGTTTATTTGCCATCTGTGTATCTTCTTTGGTGAGATCTCAAATCCATATGAATTTTGGGATGCGTTTTTGGTTTCTTTTAAATTCTAGAAGTTGAGTTTTTGAAAGAAGCAACTATATCCATCCCTATCTCAAATTCTCTTCTTTATCTGCGTTAAGGAAATCTTTTTGTCTTGTTCAGATTTTTAAATTTTCTGCCAATTAACACCAGTGTTTTAATGTTTTGATTTTGTAATTTTTTTATTTATGCTATTTTTAAAAATATTTATTTATTTATTCACTTACTTATTTTTTTGGTGGGGAAGAGTGGTCCTGAGCTAACATCAATTGCCAATCTTCCTCTTTTTGCATGAGGAAGATTGTAACTGAGCTAACATCTGTGCCAGTCTCCTTCCATTTTCTGTGTGAGATGCCACCACAGCATGGTATGATGAGTGGTGTGTAGCTCTGTGCCCAGGATCTGAACCTGTTGACTCCAGGCTGCCAAAGTGGAGCATGCAAACTTAACCACCATGCCAGTGAGCCAGCCCCTTATTTATGCTATTTGATTTTGTGATGAATACATTTCTATTATATTGCTTGCTTTTCTTGTCTTTTTTTTTTTAAAGTTAAATCAGGAAATACAGATTTCTAGAAAGACGAATCTATGGGATTTAATCGAGAGATTAAAATATTTGGAGTGCCTGGGGCTGGCCCCATGGCCGAGTGGTTAAGTTCGCGCGCTCCGCTTCAACAGCCCACGTTTTGCTGGTTTGGATCCTGGGCAGGGGCCTAGCACCACTCATCAAGCCATGCTGAGGTGGCATCCCACAGAGCAGAACTAGAAGGAGCTATAACTAGAATATACAACTATGTACTCTGGGGCTTTAGGGAGAAGGAAAAAGAAAAAAGATTGGCAACAGATGTTAGCTCAGGGCCCATCTTTAAAAAAAGAATGTTTGGAGAGGATAATGAAATCTGATGAGTGCTTTCTCACATTATCATGTAAGGTGACAGCAGGAGGTCACTTGTTAAAGTTACTAGGCAAACACCTTAAAGGTGGAAGGAAAAATAACTATTTATATGTCTTGTTTACACCTTAAATATCAAGTGTTAAATTCCGAATCATGGATTTAAACTTTTAATATTTGAAGTTTCATAAAAATGAAGAAAATGAGGAAGCCCCATTGTATTGTGTGATTGATGAAGTGAAGTGCAGTGGAGAATATTTGAGGCAACAAAGAGCATACGCTTGGAAGGTAGAATATCCTGGTTTTTATCTCAATTTAGTTACTTAGGAAAATTATGTGATTTGATTTTCATTTTTTATAACAGCTTTATTGAGCTATAACTCACATACTGTATAATACAGCTATTTAAAGTATACAGCTCAGTGGCTTTTAGTATATTCACAGAGGTGTGCAACTATCACCAGAATCAATCTTAGAACATTTTCATTATCCAAGAAAGAACTCTTTACCCTTTAGTACTCTTCACTCATATCCTCCTGACTTCCCCACTGCCTACTGATCTACTTTGTGTCTCTGTAGATCCGTCTATTCTGGACATTTCTGATTTGCATTTTTAAAAGATTGCTCCAGCTAATGTAAAGAATGAAAGCAAGGAGTCCACTTAGGAGACTGTTGCAGAAATCCAAGCTTGATAGGGTGGTAGTGTGTACTTGGCTGTTAACAGTGGAGATAGAAATTTATGGGTTAGCGTTTTGTTTAGAAAACAATGACTTTTTAATAAATAGTTTTAAAATAGTTTATTTTGATAGAAGAATATGGAGTTTATATAGAGAGACCGTAATAGCCAAAGTAATGATTTTATTCTTAATAAAAGTCTTCAGATGCTTACAAGGAAGGCTAGAAAAGCTTTACATCCAGTATGAGAGGAAATGTTTATTATTGAAATATGTATTGGATTTTCAAAACTCTGAAGCTGACAGTGTAGTGTGGCTTTACCCGTTCATGTCACATTAGGCCTGCTTTCAAAAAAGTCTAAAGTGGTGAATTGTTTACTAGTTTACTTCCCAGTAGATTAGACTATATATTTACTTTTAATGATTGATATTATTTACACTTTTTGGCTTAAACAAGGTAGAACCAACATCCAAGGTCAAAATAAATTGATGATTAAGAAATATGTAAAAATTACCCCATTTATAAGACTCTCTGGAAATAATTTGTAATTAGTTTTCTAAATGACATCTGCTTTCTATTTATAACAATAAAAAAAAAAGAGCTGGGGACTTAGACATGGGTTCCAGTCTGGCCGTTACCTTTTATTGTGTGTTTTTGGAGCCACTTAAACTTTCCTAACTGCATTTTCATCACCTGAAATGGATAGAAGTAGAGAGTTTAAAGCAATCACCATGGGAGAAACTGAAACATTTTGTAAGGAATTACTTCACCAAAAAAAAAGTGGTTACATTAAATGGTTTAACAGATGCGCTAGACAAAGAAACAGATTATTTTTATACTATTTTAAACTGCCTAGAGTTTAGCAAGAGAATTGATGCTTTACTACAATATTTAAATTTTATTTTAAGCAAAACTTGACAGAGATGAGAAAAATAAAAGACGACAGTCTATAGTAAATTTAGATGCAGAAATCTGAAATGAAATAGAATTTTAAAATGTATATTAAAAAATTCATATACAGTAAAATTGACTTGTTTTTTGCTGTGCAGTTTTATGAGTTTTAGCACATGTGTAGATTTGTGTGACCATCATCACAGTCAGGATATGGAGTATCACCCTAAAAATCTCTGTCTGGTTCCATTGTAGTCAAATCATCTACCTACCTATAGCCTCTGGCAATCTGATGTGTTCTCCATCACTATAGTTTATTTTTAGAAAGTCATATAACAGTATGTAACCTTTTGAAACTGGCTTCTTTCATCGTCAGCATAATACCTTTGAGATTCTTGTTGAGTATGTCAATAATTCATTCCTTATTGATTGATTGCTATTGTATTCCATTATATGGATATACTGGAGTTTGTTTATCCATTCAGCTGTTGAAACATCGTTTAGGTTATTTCCAGTTTTGGTGATTATGAATAAAACTGCTATAAACATTCGTGTGCAGGTTTTGTGTGAACACAAGTTTTCATTTCTAGGTTAAATACCTAGGAGTGTATCATCATGCATTCTTGCCAACAGTGTATGTGTGTTACAGTTGCTCTGCATCTTTCATATTGTCAGGTATTATTGATTTTAGTATTGTCATGTTTTTTGTTTGTTTTTTCTTTTTAGCCATTCTAATAGGTGTATAGTGCTATCTCATTGTGGTTTTCATGTTTATTTCTCTAATAGCTAATTATAATTTATCTTTTTATCTGCTTATTTGCCATTTATATATTTTCTTTGATGAAGTGTTTATTCAAATCTCTGTTCACTCTTTAATTGGGTTGTCTGTATGTACTCTATGATTATAGAAAATTCTAGAAATTGCAAACTCATCTGTAGGGCAGTGGTAGCACTGGTGCTATGCAGGCATTTAAAAGTCTGAGAGAGGGAAACTCTTCTTTCTGACCAAAGGAACTGTGGTTCTGAGAATGTGGGGAGAATTCTGGTTTTTTATTTCCTAAAAAATTATTTTATTGGGGTCATATTGGCTTACAACATTGTGTAAATGTCACGAGTACATTACTCTATTTCAGTTTCTGTATAGACTGCATTGTGTTCACCGTCAACAGTCCAGTTTTTATTTGTCACCATATGTATGTGCTCCTTTACCCCTTTTACCCTCCCCCAACCCCCTTCTCCTCTAGTAATTATCAATCTAGTCCCCTTATCTGTGTGTTTGTTTATCTTCCACAAATGAGTGAAATCATATGGCATTTGTCTTTCTCTGTTTGACTTATTTCTCTCAGCATAATACCCTCAAGGTCTTCCCATGTTGTCACAGATGTCACAGTTTTGTCCTTTTTTATGACTGAGTAGTACTCCACTGTATATATATACCACATCTTTATCCATTCATCCATGGATGGACACTTGGGTTGCTTCCATGTCTTGGCTATTGTGAGTAATGCTGCAGTGAACGTAGGGGTGTGTATATCTTCTGGAATTATTGTTTTCATGTTCTTTGGATAAATACCCAGTAGTGGAATAGCTGGATCATATGGTATTTCTATTTTTAATGTTTTGAGAACTCTCCATACTGTTTTCCATAGTGGCTGCACCAGTTTAAATTCCCACCAGCAGTGTGTGAGAGTTCCCATTTCTCCATATCCTTTCCAACACTTTTTATCTCTTGTTATTTATAGCCATTCTGATGGGTATGAGGTGATATCTCATTGTAGTTTTGATTAGTAGTTCCCTAATAATTAGTGATGAGGAACATCTTTTCATGTGCCTGTTAGCCATCTGTATATCTTCTTTGGAAAAATGTCAGTTCATATCCTCTGCCCATTTTTTCATCACATATTTCATGTTTTTGTTGTTGAGTTGTATGAGTTCTTTATATATTTTGAAAATTAACCCCTTGTTGGATATATGATTTGCAAATATTTTCTCCAAGTCGGGGGTTTGTCTTTTTGTTTTGTTGATGGTTTTGTTTGCTGTGCAGAAACTTTTTAGTCTGATGTAGTCCCATTTGTTTATTTTTTCTTTTGTTTCCCTTGCCTGAGTAGACATGGTATTCCAAAAGGTACTGCTAAGACCAATGTCAAAGAGTGTACTGCCTCATTTTGTTCTAGGAGTTTTATGGTTTCAGGTCTTACATTCAAGTCTTTAATCTATTTTGAGTTCATTTTTGTGTATGGTGTAAGATAATAGTCTACTTCCATTCTTTTGCGGGTGGCTGTCCAGTTTTACCAGCACCATTTATTGAAGAGAATTTCCTTTGTCCATTGTATGTTCTTGGCTCCTTTGTCAAAGTTTAGCTGTCCATAGATGTGTGGTTTTGTTTCTGGGCTCTCTATCCTGTTCCATTGATCTCTGGGTCTGTTTTTGTGCCAGTACCATGCTGTTTTGATTACTGTTGCTTTGTAGTATATTTTAAAGTCAGAGAGTGTGATACACCAACTTTGTTCTTTTTTCTCAGGATCGGTTTGGTCCTATGGCTTTTTTCCTTTCTATCTTCCAGCACAGTAGTTTTCAACTGGGCCCAATTTTGCCCCCCAGGGAACATTTGGCAATATGTGGAGGCATTTTTAGTTGTCACAACCAAAATGTGGAGGAGGGTTCTACTAGTAACTAGTAGCACCTATTCAGATAAATGGAGAAGAAATTTTGGGTTAGAGGAGAGAAATGAAATAAGTGAAGAAGAACTGAATACTTTGAGAATTTTTGGCTTCTGAGAAGTTTTGGGAGGTGATTTGATATTTTTGTGAATCTTTGATCTTTTCATCATGGAATCATGGAATGTTAGATAGAAAAGAATCTTGGAGACCATGTAACCCTGTTCCCTGAATTTTATGGATATGAGCACTGAGACCAGATAGTATCCAGGGTTTAAATTTGAGTAGCTGGGATTTGAATTTTAGATTTCTAAGTCCTATATACTTTGCTTTTTTACACATCATTGCTCCCTTCTTTCTTTTTGTGTTTAGGAATAGTTTTTGTTTACAAGAAGGCCAAAGTGAGAGCTGCATGCTAGGGAAAGATGAAGGGAGACATTTAGATTACTGTCTACTTTGGCTTGGCAAGCAGAAGCTCTTTCTGGGGATAAAGGTTGGGCATTTGGTGTTTCCTTTGTGCTCTGACTTAGAAACCTGACCATGGGTGCTGAAACAGGAAGCTAAATTTTTCAGATACGTTAATAGCTCTCTTTAGTCTTGAGAACTCTCAGTGAGGCTAAAAGTGCCTTGGAAAGACTTGCAGGCTTAAGGTATGAATAAAAGAGAAAAAGGAAGAAAAGCAATAAGGAGAAAGTAAAGAGGGAATAGGGTGGCATTTCAGGGAGCTGGTGGAATGCTCTGAAACACTTGTTTCAGATCCTAATGTATTTACAAATAAATTTTAAGGTGGTATTATTTATTTATTTATTCATTTTTTTGTGAGGAATATTGGCCCTGAGCAAGCATCTGTTGCCAGTCTTCCTCTTTTTGCCTGAGGAAGATTGTTGCTGAGCTAACATCTGTGCCAATCTTTTTCTGTTTTATGTGGGATGCCGCCACAGCATTGCTTGATGAGCAGTACTAGGTTGGTGCCCAGGATCCAAACCTGTGAACCCTGGGCCACAGAAGCAGAGCACATGAACTTAACCACTACGCCACCAGGCTGGCTCCCAAGGTGGTATTATTTTAATATTTTATTTTTTAAGAGCATCTTGTTTTGAATTTGGGCAGGATAATCCTGGCCTCTTCTCATAGCCACCATCAGGATTTTAGTATACTCACATTCTCTTGTAGTGATTATATACATATCAGGAAAATACCAGTGGTTATTCTCTGTTTATGGATACATTTGGTTAAACTGATCTATAGGGTTTAGTAGAGACAGCTTAAGAAGATATTTTGAAAGATGAACATTAAGTAGTTCCTTTACCTGTCTTACTCCAGTGTTCCATGTATGTTTTTTATTTTGTTAGCTCCTCTATTGTTTGTACAAAATATGGATATGATTAAATAATAGTATTAGCCTCTCTTAATACTATAAGTAAGTTCTGGTTAGTTTTCCATATATCTTACAGTTTTTCTCAACAAGGTTCCTTATCTGAACCACAGAACAAAGAAAATTATTTCAGTGATTATTTTCTCAATTCTCCTCCTATTGGTACAAAACTACTACTGTGCTGGATGTATAGGAGAAAAGTTAATTCATTGCCCATTGGATGCCTTAATTCTCTCATGAAACACCTGTTGATAAAGTCTGCAAGAAGTCAGTAACTATGCTTTGTTGTTAACTCCCCACCATTTCTACATAGAGATAAAGTAGATTGCCACTGATGAAAGAGTGCAAGTAGGATGGATTGTGGGAATTTTTATCTATTTTATCCTGTTTGGAGAAATATTGTGAGTAGTCATAGGTGTAATTGAGTATTTCCTCAAGGAATATAAAACAAATAGTCATTGTGATTGAATCTAGGTAACTGATGTTTACAAATGGAAAAAGTCTTACAGTAGGAAATTTTTTTTTAATTAGCAGATTACTTTTTTTAGCAGCTTTATGTGCAGAGAAAAATTTGAATGACACAGAGTTCCCTTATACCCCTTAACTCTGTCCCCCAGTTTTCCGTATTTTTTTTATTAAGATTATGATAGTTTACAACCTTCTGAAATTTCAGTTGTACATTATTGTCATTCATGTTGTATGTACATCCCTTCACCCTTTGTGCCCTACCCCCTTTCCCCTGGTAACCACCAATCAGTTCTCTTTGTCTATATGTTAACTTCCACCTATGAGTGGAGTCATACAGAGTTCATCTTTCTCTGTCTGGCTTATTTCACTTAACATAATACCCTCAAAGTCCATCCATGTTGTTGTGAATGGAACGATTTTGTCCTTTTTTATGGCTGAGTAGTATTCCATTGTATATATATATGCACCATATCTTCTTTATCCAGTCATCTGTTGATGGGCACTTAGGTTGCTTCCACGTCTTGGCTATTGTAAATAATGCTGCGATGAACATAGGGGTGCATGGGACTTTTGGAATTGCTGATTTCAGGTTCTTAGGACAGATACCCAGTAGTGGGATGGCTGGGTCATAAGGTATTTCTATTTTTAACTTTTTGAGAAGTCTCCATACTATTTTCCATAGTGTCTGCACCAGTTTGCATTCCCACCAACAGTGTATGAGGGTTCCTTTTTCTCCACAACCTCTCCAACATTTGTCACTCTTGGTTTTGGATATTTTTGTCATTCTAACAGGTGTAAGGTGATATCTTAGTGTAGTTTTGATTTGCATTTCCCTCATGATTAGTGATGATGAGCATCTTTTCATGTGTCTGTTGGCCATCTGTATATCTTCTTTGGAGAAATGTCTGTTCATGTCCCCTGCCCATTTTCAGTTTTCCCTATTTTTAACATCTTGCATTAGTGTGATATATTTATTACAATCGATGAGCCAATATTGATACATTATTAACTAAAGTCTTTAGTTTACCTTAGGGTTCACTCTATGTGTTGTATACTCTGTCTTTTTCTTTTTTTATTATGGTGAAAAACACATAAAATTAAATTTATCATCTTAACCATTTTTAAGTGTACAGTTCAGTAGTGTTAAGTATATTCACATATATATATTTTCAAAAGTCTCTATAGGAAAGAGAGCTGACCAGTGGTAGTATAGGAGATCATCTTTTTTAGAAATTTGTGCATCTTCCTTGAGTTTGACTAGGTCTTTGTGACCTGGTCTTTGTGTCTACTGTGTGGGTATGGTTAAAGATAGCAAAATGTTTAATGCTCCTGTAGAAGGAACAAGGGCATTGGTTTTGTGATGGTAGTGGTTAGAAAGGTGGAAGAAGTGGTGGTTTACGTTGGTATGGATCAGATAACATTATTAGCCATTTCCCCAGATTCTGCCAATATTTCTGCTTATCATCTTGGCATTATTCCTCCAAATACTGCTCTTATCTTAGATGTGTATGGTCTTATAAAATTGGAATGACAGGCATGATATAGTCCCCAGGTAGCTCTCTATACTTGGATTTGACACAGGGAGGAATATAGAGCTTCAGCCTTAAGAAGAGTTCTCATACTTTCAACAAAGTGGGGTATAGAGGGAACATGCCTCAACTTAATAAAAGCCATATATGACAAGCTCACAGCTAACGTCGTACTCAGTGTGGAAAAGCTGAAAATTTTTCCTCTAAGATCAGGAACAAGACAAGGATGCCCACCTAGCCAGAGCAATTAGGCAAGACAAAGAAATAAAAGGCATCCAAATCGGAAAGAAAGAAGTAAAACTGTCACAATTTGCAGATGATGTGATATTATACATAGCAAACTCTAAGACTTCACCAAAAAAGTAGTATAACTAGTAAATGAATTCAGCAAAGTTGCTGGATACAAAATCAATATACAAAAGTCTGTTGTGTTTCTATACACTAATATGAACTATCAGAAAGATAAATTAAGAAAAAATCCCATTTATGATTGTACAAAAAAGAATAAAATACCTAGGAATAAATTTAATCAAGGAGCTGAAAGACCTGTACACTGAAAACTGTAAGACTTTAATGAAAGAAATTGAAGAAGACACAAATAAATGGAAAGATATTCTATGCTCGTGGATTAAAAAAATTAATATTGTTAAAACATCCATACTACTCAAAGCAATTTAAAGATTCAGTGCAATCCCTATCAAAATTTCAATTGCATTTTTCACAGAAATAGAGCAAACAATCCTAAAATTTTTATGGAACCACAAAAGACCCCAAATAGCTAAAGAAATCTTGAGAAAGAAGGACAAAGCTGGAAACATCATGGTCCCTGATTTCAAACTATATTACAAAGCTATAGTAATCAAAACAGTATGATATTGGCATAAAAACAGGCACATAGATCAAAGGGACAGAATAGAGATCCCAAAAATAAGCCCACACATATATAGTCAATTGATTTACAGCAAAGAAGCCAAGAATATACAATGGGGAAAGGATAGTCTCTTCAATAAATGGTGTTTGGAAAACTGGACAGCTACATGCAAAAGAAGGAACATACCATACCCAAAAATTAACTCAAAAAGGATTAAAGACTTAAATGTAAGATGTGAAACCGTAAAACTCCTAGAAGAAAACAGGAACGGTAAGCTCCTTGACATCAGTTTTGGTGATGACTTTTTGGATCTGACTATGGAAGCAAAGGCAACAAGAGCAAAAATAAATAAATGGGACTACATGAAGCTAAAAAGCTTCTGCACAGCAAAGGAAACCATCAACAAAATGAAAAGTCAGCCTATGGAATGGGAGAAAATATTTGCAAAGCGTGTATCTGATAAAGAGTTAATATCCAAAATATATAAAGAACTCATACAACTCAATAGCAAAAAACTCCAAAACAATCTGATTTAAAAATGGGCAGAAGATCTGAATAGATGTTTTTCCAAAGAAAATATACAGATGACTAACAAATATGTGAAAAGGTGCTCAGCATCACTAATCATCAGGGAAATGCAAATCAAAATCACAATGAGATATCACCTCACACGTTAGAATGGCTATCATCAAAAAGAGAAGAAATAACACATGTTGGCAAGGATGTGGAGAAAAGAGAACCGCTCTGCACTGTTGGTTGGGAATGGAAATTGGTGCAGCCACCATGGAAAACAGTATGGAGATTCTTCGGAATATTAAAAATAGAACTACCATAAGATCCAGCAGTCTTAATTCTGGGTATATTTACAGAGGAAATGAATTCAGTATCCTGAAGCCATATCTGCCTCCTGTGTTGCACAATTGCTGCAGATTGTTTTCAGCAAATGCCCTGGGGATAGGAATATTTGCACTGAGTGAGCTCTGAATTAGATAAAGAGAAGACTTAAGTGGAGCTTTTCAGTGAGCTGCCAGGCAGATCAAATAATTATCTGGGGAATGGGGCTTTTGGGTTGCTCCAAACCTGTTCTTACCCCTCCAGTGACAGTTGGGCTTTTGTTTTTTATAGTTATCATAGTTTTGAAGTTGTTTATTTTTAAGGCTACTTTGGAGTTGGGGGTGAGATGAGGGTAAATTAAAACTCCATAAAGCTTAATGTAAAAGTTGCTAGGAAAATAGATCTTAAATGTTCTCATCACAAGAAAAAAAAATTTGTAACTATGTGTGGTGATGGATGTTAACTATAAATAATGGTGCCTAAAGACTTGGTCAACACAGGGTTGCCACAAAACTTCAATTTGTAAAAAACAAAATTATCTGCGAAGCACAATAAAGGAAAGTGTAATATGCCTGTATCAGGATCCACTGGATGCATGTGAAGCAGTGATCAGGGTAAAATGCACAGAACTTAATACTTCTATCAGTTAGAATTGAAAGAATGAAAATATATGAATTAAATTCTAGGCTGAAAAAAAGAAAGAACAATCAAATCAAAAGACAGTACAAGGAAAGGAATAATAAAGATAAAATCATAAATAAGTAAGGTAGAGAAGAGAAAAGCAGTACAATTTATAAATTAAAGTCCTGTTTTTTAAAAAAATAATTAGCCAACTTAATCAAGAAAAAAGAGGGAGGGTGCATAAATATACAAACGGAAATAACTTTTGAAACTGAAGAAATTTTAAATGTCATGAGACTACTTTGCAGATCTCTATGCAAATAAATTTGAAAATCTAGGTAAAGTAGAAATTACCTAGAGGAAATAAAGATGAACAAAATTGACCTCATTAGGGTTATAAAGCTTAAATAGGCAAATTCACATAGAGAAAGTCATTACTGAACTACTCCATAAAAAAGCCTAAGGCCCTCAGGTCTTCAAAGGGAAATTCTAACAAGCTTTCAAAGAGTAAATAGTCCCAAACATTCAAAATGAATCAAAACTTCTCAAATCCTTTTACAAAGCAAGTATAAGAATGACACCTAACCCTGATAAAATACAGTACAAAAAGAAAAAACCACATAGCAAAGTCACTAATGAACATTGTTGAAAAATATGAAATTAGAGATCTGCAAACAGAATCTAATAGCACATTAAAAAAATAAAACATAATAAAGTAGGATGTATTCCAGAAATAAAAGATTTTTTCAAAATTAGGAGTAGTGTTAATAACATACACCACATTAACAGATCTAAGGGGAAAAAAATCACATAATCATCTTCCATAGATGCTGAAAAAGACTTCAAAATTCACTCCCCACTCCTTCAACACATGATGTAAGGACAATTGAATAGCCATGTGCAAAAAGATGAACCTTGACTCTGACTGCAAAGCATATATAAAAATTTACTTGAAATGGATCATAGACCTAAAAGTAAAACATAAAATCATAAAACTTATGTAAGGAAAGAGGAAAATATTAGTGACCTCACTTTTGGCAAACATTTCTTGAATACAACACCAGAACAAATGACAGCAAAATGAACAAAGTATAAAAGAAAAAGACGATAAATTGGATTAGATGAAAATTAAAATCTTTTGCTCTTAAAAGACAATGTTGCAAAATTAAACGATGAGCCACAGACTGGGAGAAAGTATTTGCAAAACATCTGTCTGACAAAGGACTTTTTACAGAATATATAAAGAACTTTTATAACTTGATAAGAAAAACCCAATTTTTAAAAAAATGGACAAAAGGCTTACAATAGACACTTTTCCATAAAAGATAAATGAATGGCAAATAAATAAAAGAAAGGTGTCACTTAAACCTGAATAAAAGAAAAAGACATGAAAAGGGGCTCAACACCAGGCATGAGTGAAATGCAAACTAAAACCAAAATGAGATGCCAATACACACCCACGTGAAGGGCAAAAATTTACAGCTCTGAACATATGAACTGTTGGTGAGCATATGGAGCAACTAGGACTCTCATACACTGCTGGTGGGAGGGTAAAATGGTACAACCATTTTGGTAAACAGTTTGGCAGTTTCTCAAAATGTTAAACAGAGTTAACATATGACCCAGACATTCTACTCTTAGTTAATGCCCAAAAGAAATGAACACATATGTTCTCACAAAAACCTGTATGCAAATTGTTGACAGCAGCTTTATTTATAATAACCCGAAACTGGAAATAATCCAAAGGTTCATCAATAGGTGAATGGATAAACAAATTGTGGTATATCCATACAGTAGAATACTATCCAACAAGAAAAAAGAAGTGAATTTTGATACATACAAAACATGGAAATATTTCACAATAATTATTTTGAGCAGGAGATCAAAAAAGAGTACATTCAGTATGATTCCTTTCATTTAAAATTTTAGGAAATTCCAAGCAATTTATAGTGACAGAAAGCAAAACAGTGGTTTCTTAGGGCTAGAGGCAAAGAAATGGACTGCAAAGGAGCACAAGGAAACTTTTTGGGGCAACAAGAATGTTATCTTGATCATGGAGATGGTTTCATGTACGTATACATATGTCAAAACTCACCAAATTGCACACTTGAACATTTGCACTTTATTGTGTGTCACTTATACCTAAATAAAGCCGTTTTTTAAAAAAATTATCACCTAACACACTGATGAATAAAACAAAACATGAAAGAGAACAGAAGTTGAGGCTACTTTCATAATATGATAAAGTGAATATATTTTAGTCCTAAAGCCAGTGTCTTCTTTAATGGGGAAATATCAGAGGCATTTCGACTAAGAATAGGAACAATACAAGAATATCCACTATTTCCGGTACTGTTCATCGCAGTACAATAGAAATTAATGCGATTAGATAAGAAAATGCAATTACTCATAAGAATTGGTAGAGAAGAAGTAAAATTATTTCTGTTTGGAAATGATATGATAGACTATCTGGAAAGAGCACAGTTTCCCAGATCATGGCACTATTGACATTTTGGTGACATAAATCTTTTTTTTTTTTAAGATTTAATTTTTCCTTTTTCTCCCCCAAGCCCCCTGGTACAAAGTTGCGTATTTTTAGTTGTGGGTCCTTTTAGTTGTGGCATGTGGTATGCCGCCTCAGCATGGCTTGAGGAGCAGTGCCATGTCTGTGCCCAGGATCTGAACTGGCGAAACCCTGGGCCGCTGAAGCGGAGTGCACGAACTTAACCACTCGGCCATGCAGCCAGCCCCAAGGGGGACATAAATTTTGATTTAGGGGACTGTCTTATTCCTTATAGGATGCTTAACAGCCTGGCTTTTACACTCTAGGTGCCACTAGCAGCTTCCTCATCCACTTACGAAAACCAAAAATGTCTCCAGACATTAACAAATGTCCTTAGGAGGTAAAATCAGCCTAGGTTGAGAATCACTGACTTCAACGATTAATGATAAAACTAACTCAAACAATAAAAAATTCACTAAGGCAGCAGGTCATGAAATTAACATACAGAAATCAATAGCCTTCATATACACAAACAATAACCAGTTAAAGGACCTAATGATAGCACAAACCTCAATTATAATAGCAATAAAGAAGATTAAACAGGAATAAACAAGAAGTATGCAAAAAGTAAATGAGGAAAACCTTAAAACAACTTCTGAAGACCCAAATAGAGGCTTTCCATTTGACTTACATAAGGCAACCAAATATAATGAATGTGCTAGTTCTAAGTTAATTTATAAATTTAACATAATCTCCATAAAAATACCAATATGCTTTATTTGTTATGACGTTAGACAAGTTTATTTGGAAAACAAACAGGGAAAACAGCCAGAAAAAATTGAAAAATGAAAGCTTAAGAGGATGGGGATGGAGACTAGCCCTGTAGCACACTCAAACGTATGATAAGGCCTTATAATTAAAGACTGGGGCTCTCTGCTTTGGTAGTTATGAATACAAAGTAGCCCAATGGACTAGAGTAGAAAGACCAGAAACAGACCCAAGATGTATGAGATTTAATATATGATAAAAACCACAGGGTAAAGATGGGCTTTTTAAAATAGCAGCTTGAGATATAATTCACATACCATAAAACTTATCCTCTTAAAAGCATCATTCAGAGAAGCACTTCTAGAATGGTGGGGTAAGGACCTCTGAAAATCTACTTCTCCATAAAAACAAGGAGAATGCTGGCAGAAATTGTCAAAATTCACTTTTTCAGAACTCTAGAAATTAACCAAAGGCTTCCAACAACTCAACCAGCACTTATTCAAGAAAAAGGGCTCAATCTTGGTGATAACATCAAGCTTTTTTATTTTTTTGACATTTTTCATCTCTTTTTATTGAGATATACTTGATATATAACGTTGTTAGTTTCAGGTATACAAGATAATGATTTATTATTTATATATAGTGTGAAATGATCATCACTATTTCAAACTTTTTCATTATTATTACATTTGCTATGGTGGTCTGTGATCAGTGATATGTGATGTTACTTTTGTAATTGATTTGGGACACCACAAACTGTGCCTATATAAGACGGCAAACTTGATGCATGTTGTGTGTGTTCTGACTGCTCCACTGACTGGCTGTTCTCCCATACCTCTTCCTCTCCTCAGGCTGTTCCCCATCCTTCTCCCTTTCCTATTCCCTGAGACACAATAATATTGAAATTAGGCCAACTAATAACTCTACAGTGGCCTTTAAGTATTCCAATGACAGGAAGAGTCACACATCTCTCACTTTAAATCAAAAATGAGAAATTATTAAGCTTAGTGAGGAAGGCATGTTAGAAACCAAGATAGGGAGAAAGCTAGGCCTCTTGTGCCAAACAGTTAGCTAAGTTTTGTGAATGCAAAGGAAAAGTTCTTGAAGGAAACTAAAAATGCTACTTCTGTGAACACACAAATGATAAGAAAGCGAATCAGCCTTATTGCTGATATGGAGAAAATTTTAGTGGTCTGGATAGAAGATTAAACCAGCCACAGCATTCCCTTAAGCCAAAGCCTAGTCCAGAGCAAGGCCCTAACTCTCTTCAATTCTGTAAAGGCTGAGAGAGGTGAGGAGCTGCAGAAGAAAAGTTTGAAGCTAGCAGAGGTTGGTTCACGAGGTTTAAGGAAAGAAGCCATCTCCATAACATGAAAGTGCAAGGCGATGTAGAAGCTGCAGCAGGTTATCCAGAAGATCCAGCTGAGGTAATTAACGAAGGTGACTAAACTAAACATCAGATTTTCAATGTAGACAAAACAGTCTTATATTGGAAGAAGATGCCATCTAGAACTTTGATAGCTAGAGAGGAGAAGTCAGTGCCTGGCTTCAAAGCTTCCAAGGACAGGCTGACTCTCTTGTTAGGGGCTAATATAACTGATGACTTTCAGTTGAACCCAATGCGTATTTACCATTCTGAAAATCCTAGAGCACTTAAGAATTACACTAAATCTCCTCTGCCTGTGCTCTGTAAATGGAACAACAAAGCCTGGATGACAGCACATGTGTTTATAACATGGTTTACTGAATATTTTAAGCCCACTCTTGAGACCTGCTCAGGAAAAAAGATTTCTTTCAAAATGTTATTGCTCCTTGACAAAGCACCTGGTCACTAAGAGCCCTGATGGAGATGTACAGTGAGATTAATGTTGTTTTCATGCCTGGTAACACAAGATCCACTTGGAAAACCTTTTGGAAAGGATTCACTGTTCTAGATGCCATTAAGAACATTTATGATTCATGGGAAGAGGTCAAAATATCACCATTAACAGGGGTTTGGAAGAAGTTGATTCCAACCCTCATGAATGACTTTGAGGGGATCAAGACTTCAGTGGAGGAAATAACTGCAGATGTGGTGGAAATAGCAAGAGAACTAGAATTAGAAGAGGAACCTAAAGATGTGGCTGAATTGCTGCAGTCTCATGATAAAACTTTAGCAGATTAGGAGTTCCTTCTTATGGATGAGCAAAGAAAGTGGTTTCTTGAGATGTAATTTACTCCTGGTGAAGATGCTGTGAAGATTGTTGCAATGACAACAAAGGATTTAGACTATTACATAAACTTAGTTGATAAGGCTGTGGCAAGGTTTAAGAGGATTGACTCCAATTTTGAAAGAAGCTCTACTGTGGGTAAAATGCTATCTAATAGCATTGCCTGCTACAGAGAAATCGTTTGTGAAAGGAAGAGTCAATCAATGTGGCACACTTCACTGTTGTCTTATTTTAAGAAATTGCCACAGCTGCCCCAGCCTTCAGCAACCACCACCCTGATCAGTCAGCAGCTGTCAACATCAAGGCAAGACCCTCCCTCAGCAAAAAGACTATGACTCACTGAAGGCTCAGATGATGGTTAGCGTTTTTTTAGCCATAAAGTATTTTTAAAATTAAAGTATGTACATTGTTTATTATGACATAATTCTAGTGTACACTTAATAGACTACAGTATAGTGTAAACATAGCTCTTACATGCACTGGCAAATGAAAAAATTCATGTGACTTGCTTAAATGCGATATTCACTTTATTGTGGTGGTCTGGAACCAAACCCGTGATATCTCCGAGGTATGCCTATAATTAGTGTCTTCATTATCATTTTTAAAGTAAATTCTTTTTCCAATTAAGGTATAATTGATACATATATTACTTTCAGGTGTACAACATAATGATTCGATATTTGTATACGCTGCAAAATGATTACTGCAATAAGTCTAGTTAACATCCCTCACCACACAGTTACAAATTTTTTTTCTTGTGATGAGAACTTTCAAGATCTACTCTCTTAGCAACTTTCAAATATACAATACAATGTTATTAACTATAGTCACCATGCTGTATGTTGCATCTCTAGGACCTATTTATCACTGGAATGTTATAGCTTTTGACTACCTTTACCCATTTGCCCACCTCCCACCTCTGACAACCACCAATCTGGTCTCTATCTTTTTTTTTTTTTTTGAGATTCCACATATAAGTGAGATCATACAATATTTGTCTCTCTCTGACATATTTCACTTAGCATAATGCTCTCAAGGTCCATCCATGTTGTCACAAATGGGAAGATTGCCTTCTTTTTTATGGCTGAATAATATTCTAGTATATATACGTGCCACATTTTCTATATCCATTCAGTCATCAGTGAACACTTAGGTAGCTTCCATGTTTTGGCTATTGTAAATAACGCTGCAGTGAATGTGGAAGTGCAGATATCTTTTCAAGTTACTGCTTTCATTTCATATAAATAGCCAGAAATGGAATTGTTGGATCGTATGGTAGTTCTATTTTAAATTTTTTTTTTTTTTTTGAGGAAGATTAGCCCTGAACTAACATCTACTGCCAATCCTCTTTTTGCTGAGGAAGGCTGGCCCTGAGCTAACATCTGTGCCCATTTTCCTCTACTTTATATGTGGACGCCTACCACAGCATGGCTTGCCAAGCAGTTCCATGTCTGCACCTGGGATCTGAACCAGCGAACCCCAGGCCCCCAAAGTGGAATGTGCACACTTAACTGCTGCGCCACCTGGCTGGCCCCTATTTTTAATTTTTTGAGGAACTTCCATGCTGTTTTCCATAGTTGCTGTTCCAGTTTACATTCCCACTTAAAGTAAGTTCTCTAATTTCAGTTTATATTTCCTCCTTTCTCCAAGTGTTAATAGTTGTTTTCTTTTTATTTGTAGGTGGTAGGACCTTTTTGTTGTTGTTATTAATGTCTAGTTTATTGTATTGTTTTTAGAAAGTGTTTGTTTTATTTCTGCTTTTATGTTTTCTTGTGACCTAATATTGATCTATTTTTGTTAAAGATTTATGGGCACTTCAGAAAAAGGTGTATCCTCTGTTACCTGTGTGTGTTGTTTGGTGTGTAGCCCATAAGATATACCTTACTAACTATGTTGCTTAGGTTGTTTTCCTCTAGAAATTACAAGTTTTGAAAACAACCTTTTCAAATCACATGCCCTTTTAATTTTAAGTCCCTTTTCTGTAGTCCTTACTCTCATCTAGCCAGACACTTTTTTTTTAAGTATTTTTCAGGCTTAGTGTGGACTTAGATCACTTCGTGTATCTTAAGATCAACCTTAGACCCTATTGCTAGTTCTTTTCTTTGCTCTTCCTGTTACTCTTTCTCCATTGGCCTTTTCCCACCGCAAAGCCTTGAGGCAGAGCAGGGTCAGGGAGGAGCACACAAGGTAAAACAGTGGGATTTGGTACTTTTTTTCTTTTCACTTAGTATTATTTTGAAGTTTAGGCATTCTGTCTTCAAGTTAAGCTGAGGATGTGGTTTTCATGCAGTTATTTTCCTCTTGTTGTTCTGCATTGTTTTTCAAGAAAATGTTGGGAGACAGGGACATAGGCGTCTGCTGTTGTCTTCATTGACCCCTGTTTGTTGTCTTTAAATCACATATACATCATAGCAAACCTTAACCTAACACTTTATACTTTGGTTTGAACATAAAGATTAAAGTTTATATTCTGTGGAAATTTAGGTTTAGAAAATCCTAAGTGAATAATTAAATATTGGTTAAATAGCTCCTTATTGGATTAACCTTATAATAAGAGTTGTTTAAACAGAGACATTTTAACTGAAATTTTATATTATATACTAAGATTTTGTGACTGCTGATGTTACTACAAAATATAGCAAAGTGACCATAAAATCTTTAAGTCTTAAATAGGGCTTGAAATTGAAATATGTCTTAGTTCTGGTTAGAAAAATTAACGTAAAGTAAAGCTGTTTTGGGGAAAAGGAAAGTGAAAAATGGTTTTCCATCTTGAGACTATTCCTCTTCCTCCTCACTTTTATGTACCCTGACCTTTGCCTTGGACAAGTCAGTACTTTTTTGGCACTAATTTCTTTTGGAGCAGTGCTTAAATTTTCCTTGTTAATAGGTGATTTTTTTTCATTCTTTAGTTTTCTAATGGTTCTTCAGTAAATTAACAGTATTTATTAACCATTAAAACTCTATAGCTACCTAATTTCTAAGATTTGAATTGAAAGTTGGAGATGTTGTTTTATGGAAATCTTAAATATTGAAAGCTTACTCATGATCTGAACACATTAGCACATCTTAGAGGTTTTAGAAAATTTATATTGGTCATCATTCTTTCTGTAGTTTCCTGGATGGTTTGTTTGTTTTTGTTTTAAATAGAGTGTTTCTTTGGTTAATTCATTTTTTCTTTTCCTTCTTCACACTTTGTTTTTCTGTACAGTTATTTGAGAAGGGAAATTGCCACTCTTCACTTCTCATTCTTCCTCCTTCAGACATAAGTTCCAGGTTTTATTATTGCAGTAAAAAGACTCTGTGGTGCGTGTTTGTGTTTGTATTTGTGTGTTTTGAGAATGTGAACAATGGAGATCCTTGATGGATGAAGGAATGTTTCACAGAGTATCAGAAGGTTAAGTACTATAGGATATTGACCTGCTTTTTCCATAGTATCTTCATTTAGCAAGAATATGTACAAAAGTTCAGTGTCAAACCTAACATTTCTGTGAGATGGTTCTTGTTCCTACAGTTATCATTTTTTACTGTTAGAGACATTTATGACTTAAATTAACTTTACATTCTCATCCAGATCATTTAAAATAGGTTTTTCTCTGCTGTTGGAAAACACTCACTTCTCAGAACAGAGTTAGCTGCAGTGTGAGTTTTCCTCATTTGTTGTCAGTTATATCACTTTGACATATGAAAATGCATCTGTTCTAGACGTGAGCGTTAATCTCTACTGTATTTTGGCAGTCATCCTGGTGTCTTCAATGCAGAACTTTCAATATGATTCATTTCATCTAAGAAGAAATATGTAGAGATATTTTAAAAATTATTTGGCATAATTAAAATCTAATATGTTTTTGCATTTTTAGAAGCACCATAGTTGTACAGTAAAGATTATATTTCCGATAGCATATTTCATTCCTCAAATAAAATGACAAAGCAATAAAATGGTAAAGGCCTCTAAGATAATGCATTCAGCTCTTTTGTAAAGAATGCTTAGCTTTTTCCTACCCTAAGTAAATCTTCCTTGGAGCCTTTCTTGAGCCTTTTTCACTTCCCAACCTAATGTAATTTTTCCTTCTTTTAGTTCCCTGTTAATATGTTTTCATAGCCCTCACTTTTTTCCTGCCTTACATTATGGTTATTTGAGTAGTTATTTTATGTCTACTGCCTCGTTATAAGGTGTTTGTGGCCAGAGACTGTGTCTTGCTCATCTTTGTGTCTCTTTCAGTGCCCTCGCAATACCTTGCTCAATAAACAGCTAATGACTTGAATGAAGTAATGGCAATTGGATATCTTGGATTATGTGAAACTTGCTTAAACCAGTGAGGCTAATGTAGGATGTTATCTCATGAATAACTATTTAGGATGCCTTTCCTCTTCCAAAAAGTCCAAAATACCTCTACATTTTGTTTTTCTGAAATGAACTCTTAAATCCAGAAAGGATTTAGAAATGAGTACCACCTCTGCCCTGCATCTCCTAGAATACAGTCCCAGAGAGGATAGGACTTTTCTGGTCATATAGCTGGCTAGTAGTAGAGCTAGAAAGAGAACCTAAGTTTTCTGTACCTACTCTAGTGTATTTGAACAGTAATACTTGTTATAACTCTTAGTAATAACTTCAAATTCATTAATTGGCACTGAGGATACTAAGAAGCCTAAAACATACTTTTTGTATTTTTAGATTTGCAATCTCCTTGGAAAGTTGACAGGTATACATTAAAATGATTTAATAATCAAGGTACCATAATAGTGGTACAGAATGTTAATTCTACAGGAATTTAGAGGAAGAAATCAAGAGTGTAATGAGTTTACATAACTTTTATAGATGAGGGGGGATTTCATTTGGGCCTCAGGAAGGGCTGGTCTGAGGAATAGTATGGAAATAGTTTGTTATATTAAGACATGCATTTAGAAACAATGATAAAACCAAGCCAGAAACTTGACTATCCTTATTTCCAGTCTAATAGCCTACCTATTATATAGTCATCATATGTATAATTATTTAGGATTATTCAATTTACTATTTTTCTATTTAAATCAATAAACATTTGAATGTGTTTAATGCCTAAAGTATTATATTAATCTTTGTGTGTTGTTTTAGACATAGTACTCATGTTTCAGCTTTCATGCAGGTAGATAAGCCCAGTTAAGTGAGCTCTATGGGTGTATAAACTCTATGAAATCAATTATGAAAATATATGAATTATAATAATTTTTGTAGTCTGCACAGGGAATAACTTGGCCGCCTAATCTCAGGCTCCTTAAATCTGCCCTTAGAAGTTCATAAATCTTAAATAGAGTATAGCAGATTCTCATTTATTCCTGGTATTTATTCTCCTGGGTTCGTGGTGACTACTGTTTTAATAGGTTGCACGTGTTTTGGGGACAACACACATCCTTTGCCAAGAAGCAGCATTGCAAATATCAGTGAAATAAATACACTTGTTTATGTTTGCACTACTGCCTAGTGTATGTTTAACAAGTTGTTCTAGGTTGTAGCTTTACTAAAATAGGTTAAGAAAAAGTGCATTCATTTGTGTTGTGAAACAGAGGTAGTTATGTCACTATACTTCAGTTGAGTTGGGCATGCTGTAATTTTTAGTATGGATTTTGGTATGTTGTTTACCATTACAACTCATTCAGAATTTCAGTTGTCTTTTTTTTTTTTTCTCTTTGCTTAAATATGATGCCAGAATGATGTGTAATCTTGTTTTCCAGTATTGTGTGAAGATGAAACACTTGTGGGATATTTTTGAGAACTTTGTTACTGTTTGGATTAAATCATTCTTTTCAGTAACGTAATGATGGATCATCTATTGAAGTATTTTGAAAGTATAACCAGCCCTTAGAAAGCAAAATCTTGGATGGAAAAATTCTTCCCAGTTAGATCTGGTGGAGCTCAGTCAGATTGAATTGGAAGAGTGTTGAAATGGTTTGGATTAAGAAAGTTTTAGCCTTTTTAAAAAATTGTTTAATAAAAACAACGTTTTACTTAAAAATAGCATTGGATGGAATAGCATTAATATTACATCTGACCTAAACATTATTTTTTATGTAAAAGAAATCTAGATGGAGATAATGCTCCTTTTTTACAAGGAAGATAAGATGCAGCCTCAGGGCTGGGAATATGACTAGAACAAAAGAAAAATACAGCTTAATATACTGATAGCCCTCCAAACAACAATGATGAACTTTTGTAAAGTAAAGCTTATCAAACTTATTTATTATAGAGAATATACAAATTAAATTAAATGTCATTTTTTTATCCATCATATAAAGGGAAAAGATTGATAATAGCAAATACGAGGAAAGGAGTACACTCATACACTGCTAGTGGGTGTGTAAATTGGAATGTCAATATTGAAGGGTAATTTGGCAGTATCTAGCAAGTTAAAAATGATTACACTCCTTTTTTTTTTTTTCGTGAGGAAGATTTGCTCTAAGCTAACGTCTATTGCCAATCTTCCTTCCCCGCTCTCCCTCTTTGAGGAAGCTCAGCCCTGAGCTAACATCTGTGCCTATCTTCCTCTAGTTTTGTATGTAGGATGCCTCCACAGTATGGCTGATGAGCTGGAGTAGGTCTGTGCCAGGATCTGAACCTGTGAACTCGGTCCACTGAAGCAGAGAGGGCAGAACTTTAACAACTCAGCTGTGGGGCAGGCCCCATGATTACGCTGCTTTTAACCCAGCAGTTTCAGTTGTAGATATCTGCCCCACAGGTATACTTGAGTAAAAATGAATTAAAAAATGCACAGCAAAAAAAGTTTCTCCAGCTGTGTTTGTAATAGCAAAGTATGGAAGTAATCTTACTGTATTAATTGTCAAATTGTTAAATTGTGAAACAGTCATACAATGAAGTACTCTGTAGTGGTTAAAAAGAAAGAGGTAGATCCATATATCCCTTGATGGAATGATTTTATGTTGTATTGTTTTTAAAAATTGCAAATGCATGTGTATGATTCTGTTATATAAAAAATGTAAAGCATCCCAAACACCAAATATGTGCATATACTTATGTATACATTATTATTGTTATTTTTATGTAAACATATTATAATATTTATATTTATATGTAAACAGAACAATTTCAGGAAAGACACATTCAGACTTGTTTCTGAGGTTACTTCTAGAGAGAGTGGTGGAATTTCAGACGTATGAAAAAGAAGACATAGTTTATGTACTTCTGCACAACCTTTTCAACAATAGAAATGCATTCTTATATTAGTATTTGTAACAAAAATGCAAGTAGTCTCGCCTATTTCCAGCAAATCAATATTTCTATCGTTTTCCCTTCTTTAGACTCTTCATTTATTGTCTTTCCCTAACTCAGTTACACCAGGCCTGAAGAAAAGTGAGTGTAATTCTGTGATTTTGTTCAGTGACTCTGGCCACACAAAACTTTTTGGAAATTAACACTGGCACCTGTTCCAAGGGGAGAAGTTTAAATGAAATGGGAAGGCAGAGGGGCAAGATGTCACCATGGTCCAAGGTCTAACACTTGAAGCTTGAAATTCCCCAAACTGGATTTTATCAGTGCCTTGGAATTGATAGAATTCAGAGAAGCTTCTTTAGGCTGACTAATATCATGAGAGGTTAAAATTATAAACTAAATTGCCAATTTATTAATTTTTTATGAGAAATATAGCTGGCACGAGAACTAGAAACTCCCGTCTTCTGATCAGCATGTTCTCTCTTTGAAGGCAATCTACATAGGAAGCCGAATTATAATAAAGTTACTTAGTGAACATGGAAGTAGAATAAAGGAGAGTTAAGTACATGATTCAGATACTTAATGGCTGAGGTTCTGATGGCCTATACTGAATCCAGTTCTATGGTTAGTAAATAGCTGCCACAGGGATGAATATGGTGAATCCTTGTGGGCACCCCAGATAGTGCTGATTTTACAATGTAGTTCTCAGAGAGCAACTGTATTTCCAGGTTCATAGAGTGTACTGAGCCATCACCTGCATATACTAGCTATGCCACATGCTGTATTAGATTCTGGAAATACAGATATAAAGGACACTCAGTTCTTGTTTTCTCAAGCTCTTAGTTCATGTAAACTAAACACTTCGGAACCTTGAAGTTCTTTTAAGTGAGGTCTAAGTTAAGTGAGGCCAAATTTAGGTAGATCTCAGAAATTTATTTTGGTGTGTATAATTTCACAGATGTACAAGTATATCAGTAGAGTGTTTTATCAGAAGTGAAATGGCTGGGTCAATGTATGCAGTTTATATGGGTGATTTCGATGGGTATTGCCAAATTGCCCTCCATAGACTCCCCTAATTTATACATTCCTCAACACTGCCATTTTTACAGCATTGCCAACAAGTGTGTTTTCAGACTTTTGGATTTTTGCTAGCTTGCTGAGTGAAAAGCAGTATCTCAGTATAGTTTTAATTTGCATTTACTTATTATGAGTGAGATTAAGTATCTTTTCACTGTTTTCAGAGCCATTTTTACTTCTTTTTCTGTCTTTTTATATTTGTAGCCAACTTCCCGTTGGTTTGTAAAATAATATTCATGATTATAATTTTTAACATTTACATAAATATTAGTTTTATTTACATAAATATTAAGTATAAATATTTAATAATTAATATTTACATTGTATTATGTTATTACACCATGGTTTAGCTTTCTGTAGTTGGGCATTTGATCTCCTTTTGGAGTGTGGCTATTATATTTATTTTGCTGAGAACAGTTCTTAAAAAGTTTTTTCCTTTTTAGATGATTTATTTTAAAATCAAGAGTTCTAGGATCTATTGTAGGTGTTTGACTAATTAGCTATGAATAAAGCACTTATCTGGATCTCCATTCCTTCATCTGTAAAATAAAGATGTTGAATTAAATGATTTCCTGGTTCTGTGACCTTTTTGAAATTTACCAAAAGCAATACATTAAGCTTAATAGTCTTAATGTAATAGATACAGAAACATAATAATGATATACTGTTACAGGTTAAAAAAAAACAACTTGTTCTGTTTCTTGTTGGGTACATAATGCTTTTCTTTGGTAACAAAATTATCTTTCATTTGTCTCCTTTGACTTTTTCTTGCTTAGAAATACCTCTTCATCTTTTTTCAATTCATATTAAAGCTATTTTTTACAGGCATGCCTTTTTTTGAGGGGTGGGAGACTATTAGGGAAGAAAAATACACTGCTTTTTATTTTATTTATTCTACGTAATGCATGTGCACGTTAATCTTCCTTATTGTATAACTACTGCCACTTGGCCTGCTTAGTTTTCCTGACTCAATTGGAAAGCTGATCTCCTTAAATCTGTTTAAATGGTCTCTCTTCAAAAATTAACACATTCAACTAGTTACACTGTTTCTTCACTACAAAGATAGGGATTAAATTATAGTAGAGCCTGTTCTCAGTGTTTTTTTTTTTTTCCTATTTATTTGGCATCTATGAAAATTCCACTAGAGAAGATGAGTAAACACATCTTTTGCTGTGTGTTTTGGGGAATGAGATTAAAACTAGTGGTGATCGCTTCTCGGCCTTTTGGCTAAGATCAAGTGTAGTATCTATTCTTATCAGTTTAAAACTAGTGGTGAAATGAGATGTAGACAGTAACATTTGAATTACAACATCAAAATGTAAGTGGAATGTTAGTGAAAATCAGAACTTCCAGAGTTTAAAATCCACTAGAGTCATAGCATAGAGACATGGATTCTCAAAACTAGTAAATCTTGAAAGATGCTATGCTTTTAGTCCCTCCACCTAAGGGAAATAGACTAGATTTTGTCATACAACTTTTCACCAGCGATATGAGAGCATTAAAGAGATAAAAGAAATCCTAAAGCTCATCTAGGCATTTCTCTCACTTTATCAATGGTTACATGCTTCCCTAAGGAGGGAGATGAGCTTCCTTTCTGCACAACTGTTTAGTAGTAGAGTTGAGACTAGATCTTGAGTCATTGGGTTCCTAATCCATTTCACTTTCTATCATACTAGTTAGTGTTGTTATTTTGAATTCTTTCCCTGTTTTATCTTCCACATCTCCTCTGCAGTTAGATAGTGATATGTGTTGGACACCGATATCCGATGGTTTTGTTTCTCTTTGGAAATTTTTAAATTTTATTTTTGGTTTCTATTTATTTTGGTTTCTTACCTAGGCACTCATCACCCAGTACCCAGGTTATTAGTTGCCTTCTGGCTGTACTCACTACCTCCCTATTAGCTCTCTCTGCCTTTGGTTCTTTGCAGTTTATTCCATTCACTGCTGGTAGATAGACTGATATTCTTTAAACAATGTTTTCATCATGTTCTTTTCCTATTTAAGGACTTCAGTGACTTCCTATTGTGTATGTGATCAGAATTCTCAGTTCAGCATTCAAAGAGCTTCTCAAGAGATTGTGGCTTACCTATTTGATCCTATGTCTGTTTATTCTCTATGTCTGATCAGATGTTGTAAACTCCCAGCCTTACACACCCCTTGCCTGTTCCAGCTTTTGAATTGGTTATGTTGTCTTTCACATTAAAAACTTCTGAGTGCCCCCTTCTTTCTGTTGTCAGTGATGAATAATGTTTTCTCCAGCTATATATGTTTTAATTGTGCTCATTTTTGTTATAGACAAAAGCGATGCTATGTATGTGAATGCACTTGTGAGTTTAAAAAATGTTAATTTAAGAATGAATCAGAAGTTGACACACAGGAAGAAAATATAATGGACAGTCTCCTTGGTGCTGGATTTTGCTAGAGTATGTGCAATAAAATGACATGATTTCTGGGATTGGGGAGGGATGTAACAGTTGTGTTGCTGAACTGAAGCTTAAGTCATAGGAAATAGGAGAAAAATTATTTCCCCACTTTGTTTATAAGAGTAGGACTTTGAAATTGGACCTAAGTTGAATGAAGGAGGCTAGGAGAAAGGTTTACTTAAGAGATTATAGGTATAGATCCCAGGGTAGAGGCAGTAACTGGCTGCATGATGTTAGGAGACAACTAAGTAGTCTAACTAGCCTTGAACCCAAGCAATAAAAGACAGTTTTCTTAGTATATTGGGGCTGAGAGGTACACTTACATGTTAGGAGACAGTACCTGTATAATTTGTACCTTGACGTTTTTCATGTGAAAGTAAAATAGTTAAATATTTTAAGCACCTATAATGTAACAGGCCCTGTGCTAGACTATGCATTTATAAAGAGGAAGAAAATAATTTTGGCCCTGAAGGAAGCTCAGAGCCAAGTGAGGGAGGCAAACTTATATATGAATGAATATTTTAATTGCCATAAGAAGATATGTAAAAAATGTGAGATAATTTAAATTAGGAAGCAGTGAACTATGCTTTGAGAAAGTCAAAGGAGAGGTGCATGGATACTTTGTGTGATTTGAGTGAATTGCCCCTACAAAAAGTCATGTAACTAGGAATGAATGCCTCTTTCTTTTTCAGTCTGCCTGATTGAATAAAAGAATGAGGGACTATACTCTGGCCTTAAGATCGTTGTCTAGAGGAAAAAAATTGTTTTCCATTAATTCTCTGTATAGAGGTGCCAGAAATGATCCTAAGTTTTTTGGGGTATCCTTGACATTTCTATCACTTGATCAAAATTTTACACCATTCTGAGGCTCAAGACTAAACAAAAGCCTTTGCTGACTAACGCAGTCTTACCCTGGCCTTTAAAAAAATTTTAATGCTCTAACATCTGTACCCTAATATTTTAATATTTTTTCAAGATACCATTTTAGAAATGTATCACTTAAAAAATGTTTCATGTGTATCTTGCCTAATTGGAATGTAAAATTTTTTTTGGCCTTTTAGGTCTCATAAAGGGCTGGATAATATGAACTTAATACATTTTTGTTGAATGAGAACTTCCCAGTAATTCTCTTAGATGCTGAATTAGTTAGCTTTTGCTGTGGCAACAAACAACCCCCAAATTTTAGTGGCTTACAATAACAAGTATTTATTTCTCACGAGCATTCTGCAGATCGGCTCTGCTCAGCTGGCTTAGCTGGTCTTGACTGTGCCTGGCTCCAGGCTGAATCTATTCATTATGGAACCCAGGTTGAAGGATCAGTGTCTACCTGGGGCATGATCTTCTCTTGGTAGAGTGCAGGAGCACAAGAAGGCTAACAACAATACTTCTTAAAAGCATTTTCTGGAACTGGCCCAATCCCATTGGTCAAAGCAAGGCAAACGACAAGATAGACACCCAAAATGAAAAGAATGGGAAAGCAGTATTGCCTATGGGGTGGGGAATGGGAGAATGAATGTTTATTGAATAAATAGTATGCTGTAATACAGGTGTTTCTGATATAAGATAAAAAATTAAAGGAGAAGGTGAAGTTAAAAGTATGAAATAAAGGAATCTGCTGGGGAGGAGGGCTTCCAAGGGCCTGGAGTGAGAAAGATTTTATTAAAACCTAAATTACTGTAGCAAAAGCAATATCAGCTTTACAAGATAGGGGACAGCAAAGTATCCTAGTTAAAAATTTGGGCTCTGGAGTCATTCCACTCTTGGTTCAGATTCTAGACTCAGTACTCCCTAGCTGCTTACTCTTGAGCAAATCACTGAATCTGAGTTTCCACATCTGTAAAATGGATGTGCCATTTGTCCAGCTATTGCTTTTCAGCTCCAAATCCATCTTTCATTGTCCTGTTTGTGATACTGGAAATTTCTCCCTGCTAGCTTTTGTTAAGCTTTGTCAGTAGAAGGATTAGAGGGGGAGACTGGAGAAAGAAGGGGTGTTTCTTCCTGATCTTGGTGTGCTGTTTGCTGCTTGCTCCTGTAGCATGCCGTGGCCAGCAGCACCTGGGAGACCCAGTGGCGCTGCAGCCCTAGTGAGTTTTACTGGCTGCGTTCCCACAATGCAGTTTCCCAGTGAGTTCCCTACTACGGCATCTCCCCATGGGCACCTTCCCAACGAGCTCCACTGGCATGAGTTCTCCTAGTAGATGGCTTGACAATGAGTTCTGCTGGCATGGCACGTTATGTTACATAAATTTCTTAGACATTCATGGCTCTGTCCTTTCCACAAAGTCTGGATTTCAGTCCTGTTGGGAGTGGCCCCTTTGCAGATTTATTCCTTTCTTGTTGCTCTGTATCAGCCCTCAAAGTAGTGGCTACTCCCAGTATCAGCTGTCTCTTTACCCCTTAGTACTTAGTCCCCTATTGTAATTAATAATGCTTCCTATTAAATTTGCCCTGTTCAAATTACCGTGTGGTTTCTTGTCTTCTCCCATTCAAGTACTACCCAGGCCCGACCCTACTTAGCTTCCAAGATCAGACGAGATCGGGTGCATTCAGGGTGGTATGGCCATGGAATCTTGTCTTCTAATTGTACTTTCACTGATATATCAGGTTTATAAGTAATACTTTTCTCATACAATTGTTCTGAGGATTAAATGGGACAATACATGCAAAATGTTCAGAATAGTGTCTGCCATTGAGTAAGTACCTAATGTTTATTGGTGATGTTGATAGTATCATCACTATCATCACTGTCACTACCACTAGTTAGGAATAATGTTTCTACTTTTTATCCACAGGATGTTTCGTCTTAACTCACTTTCTGCATTGGCAGAACTGGCTGTGAGCTCTCGATGGTACCATGGAGGATCACAGCCCACCCAGATGAGGCGACGAGTAATGATGGTGGCTTTCCTGGGAGCATCTGCAGTAACTGCAAGTACTGGTCTCTTATGGAAGAGGTGAGTGTTATCTGAGCATTTTGTTCCTGCATGTTCTTTTATTCTTCTGGTTGTCTCTGTTATCTAAAAGGAATTGATTTCTGGCTTAACTATGTATCAAAATTTCTTGCCCAAATTACTTGGCATTGATAATATTTGTCTGAAATAAGATGTTTCAAAGAATTCAGCTATCATATCAAAGCAACAAATAGGAAATATATTCTGCTTCAGGGTCTGCCTGTCTCCTCTGCTGGGCATTTTAAATAATTTACCAACTTAATAAATTTATAGTAAATATTAAATATAATATATAATAAATGAGTAAATTTAATAATTGACCAATTTAACACATACCTTTCAGTAATTTTTAGTATATTCACAAAGTTGTACAGCCTTCACTGCTATCTAATTCATGAAAATTTTCATTGCTCCATAAAGAAATGCCACCATTTAGCAGTCACCTCCCACTTTCTCCATCCTCCTCAGCCCAAGGCAACCACTAATGTACTTTCTGTCTGTAGATTTGCCTATTTTGGACATTTCATATAAATGGAATCATACAATATATGGTCTTTGTGACTGGCCTCATTCACTTAGCATAATGCTTTCGAGGTTCGTCTATATTGTACCAAAAATTAGTACTTCATTCTTTTTTGTGGCCAAATAATATTCCATTGTATGGAATGGACACTACATTTTATTTGTTCATTTATCTATTGATGACTGTTTAACTTATTTCTCTTTTTTGGCTATTATAAGTAGTATTGCTGTGAACATTTGTGTATAAGTTTTTGAGTGGAATATGTTTTCATTTCTCATGGGTATATACCTAGAAGTAAAATTGCTGGATCATATGGTAACTATGTTTAACATTTTGAGGAAATGCTGGACTGTTTTCCCTTCCCACCAGCAATGTATGTGTGTATGCTTGTGACTGGGTGCCTGTGTGTGTGCTTAGATTTCCTCATCTATAAAATGGGGATAATGATGTACCTATCTCAAAGGGTTGTTATGAAGATTAAATGAGCTTTTATTTGTTAAATGCTTAGAACAGTGCCTGGCACATAACTTTGTAAAAATAAATGTCTGGTGTAGAAAGTACTTGGCACATAGTAAGCCATCAATAAGTGTTAGCTATTATTATCAGGTATAACATGAGGGTGAAGGTGAAGAAAGGAGGAGACAGAATATTAGCTGAAAAGACTGGCTTTCCAAAAAAAAAAGCTGGGGTCGTGATGTAAAGTGTCTTATATACTGTGCTAAGGTGTTGAGATTTTAATCTCTAGGCAGTGGTGAGCTAAGAGATTTTGAAGGCAGAGACTAATAATAGATAAGTTTTAAGAGAAATTAATATAGCCACAACAGTGGGATAAACTGGACTAGGGAGAAGCTACTGACAGACATTAATATTAGTTTGAGATGATAATGAGGGTAGAGGACTCTTAGAAAGGAATGGATGGGCTTAGAAAACTTTCCAGGTAAAATGACAGGAAGAGAGAGAGAGAGAAAGATCTAGACTGAGGGACAAAGAGGGAAGGATAAAGAGAGGGAGGCAAGAAAGGAGAGGAGGAGTAGGAAATGCATTCTTTGTCCTTTAGCTGTAATAAATAGTAAATGCTTAGCAATTTCTTGAGGGATGCTTTCCTACAATGGAATTATCATGCAGGTGCATTTAGAATTGCCTTTTGGCTTAGTCTAACATCAAAGAAGACAACAGACTGTATTTGAAAAAGTTGAGAAGTTGTTTGATGGTTTGAATGTTTAAGGAGTTATTACTCTTTTTTCCCCCAGAGTTAATTTGTTTATACTATTCAGATTAAACGCTGATGAACAAGTTAGGTTATTTTCTTTTTCTTAATTTGTGTTTTGCTGCTTTTTGTGCTTACTCTGAGAAAAAGAATAAGAAGGTGGTTTTGGAGTGTTAGGTAAAGGAAACATTCACATTTTTGTTGGTATAGCTTCTATAATTTTTGAACACCAAAACATCCAAAAGCAGAAAATCTACATGTCGTCAGCATATCCTCAATATTACGATTTTTCTAATGCATATATTTTTGTCACAGGTTATAATTTCTTGAGTGTTTCAAAATCATAAATATAATAAGTACTAGAATTTTAGGGCTCCAGGATTGTTAGTCTTATGCCTTTGCTGTGCCATGTAAGAAGATATAAAGAAATGAAATATAATTATTCTCAAGTTTTGAAACAAAAAATAAAACTTGTTGAAATTTTCATGCTTATACTGAGATCAAGATCAATAGCAAAGACTCTCTAAAATACATATGAGTTACCTTGTTAGAGGATATAGACAGAAGGTTTGCCATCTAATTTTTGTCTTTTTTCTATCCTCGTTTTGAATTGTTAAATGAGCAGAAATAACTTAATGTTCTTTTAAAAAGAGAGTATTATATAATTTTTAATTTTTAAAAATTAAAACTTTAAAATTCGTAATTTAAATTACAGAAGAGCAACATGTTTCATCTTGAAAAGTCTAAAACAAAAGTGAAAAATAAAAATCTCTTTTCAAATGCACATGAAACATTCTCCAGGATTGATCACATATTAGGTGGCAAAACAAGCCTCAATAAAGTTAAGAAGATTGAAATAATACCAAGCATCTTTTCTGACCACAATGGTATGAAACTAGAAATTAACTACGAGAAGAAAAGCCACAAATATGTGGAGACTAAACAAAATGCTACTGAACAATGACTGGGTCACTGAAGAAATCGAAGGGAAAATCAAAAAAATACCTGGAGACAAATGAAAATGAAAATACAACATGCCAAAATTTATGGGATACAGCAAAAGTGGTTCTGAGAGGGAAATTTATAACAATACAGGCCTACCTTGACAATTAACAAGAGAAAAATTAATAAATGTTGGAGGGGATGTGGAGAAAAGAGAATCCTTATACACTGCTGGTGAGAGTGCAAACTGATGCAGCCACTATGGAAAACACTATGGAGATTCCTCAAAAAATACCATATGGTCCACATGTTCCACTACAGGGTGTTTATCCACAGAACATGAAATCAACAATCCAAAGAGATTTATGCATCCCTATGTTCATTACAGCATTACTCACAATAGCCAAGACATGGAAGCAACCCAGGTGCCCTTCTAAGGATGAATGGATAAAGATGATGTGGTATATATATACACTGGAATATTACTCAGCCATAAAAAAGAACAAAACTTCCCATTTGCAACAGCATAGATGGACCTTGAGGGTGTGATGTTAAGTGAACTAAGCCACACAGAGAAAGACAAATACAGCCCGATTTTACATATGTGGAAGATAAACACATGGACAAAGAGAACATGTTAGTGGTTACCAGAAGGGAAAGGGGTTGGGGAGGCAGACAAAAGGGGTGAAGGGGCACATATGTATGGTGATGGATAAAAATTAGACTACTGGTGGTGAACATGATGACATCTATATAGAAATTAATAAATAATAGTGTACACTCCAAATTACGCAATGTTATAAACCATTATGAGCTCAACAAAGTAATTGAAAGAAGAATAACTAAATGAAAATAGGTACTAAGGAAAAAAAAATCTCTTTCCCTTCCCCAATCCCTTTTCCTTAACAACCAAAAAAATTCTTTTCCCTTAATAACAACAACAAAATGTTTAGTGTGTAGTGTTATAAATAGTTTTGAAATATATAGGTAAATAGCAAAATAAACAATTTGGAATGTTTGCTGGCAAACAAAAATGAATGTCTTCTGTGTTATGCAATTAGATTTGTGTAAAGACTGGGTATACTACCTGAATTCACTAACGTGAATTGACTTAAATAAACTATATTAGATTACTGTTAGAGAAAGAACGTTTGTCACAATTTTAGGTTGCTTTTACTTCCTCAGTCTCAAAAAAGACACTGAGATATAGCAGCAAGGATTCAGGGTTTGGAGTCTGAATACCTGGGTTCAAACTGGCTGTGTCATGTAGCTAATGTAATTCTTCGTCCACCTGAAGTACTTCCCTTACTAGGAGTGCTTGTCTGCTGCGGATGGATCCTGTCAGCTTTTGTCTGGAAATATCTTTATTTTGCCTTTACTTTTTTTTTTTTTTTTTTTTTAAGATTTTACTTTTCCTTTTTCTCCCAAAGCCCCCTGGTACATAGTTGGTATTTTTAGTTGTGGGTCCTGCCAGTTGTGGCATGTGGGACGCCGCCTTAGCATGGCTTGACGAGCACTGCCATGTCTGAACTGGTGAAGCCTGGGCCACTGAAGCAGAGCACATGAATTAACCACTTGGCCCCGGGGCCAGCCCCTGTGTTTATTCTGTTTAAGCTTTATCGATTTTCTTGGACTGTGAATTTATACTTTTCATGAAATTCGAACAATTCTTGTCCATTGTTTATTCATTAAGTTTTTCTGTCTTCATCTCTACCCACACACACATCCTTTCTGGGACTTCAATTCACAGATGTGCTAGACTGTTTGATATTGTCCCATCGATATCCAGTATCACCAAGGTTCTGTTTATGTTTTGTACAGCTGTTTTTCTCTCTGCTTCAGTTTTGGAAGTTTTTATTGTTGTCTCTTCAAGGTCACTGATCTCTTTCTCTGCAGTATCTTATCTGCTAAGTCTATCTAGTGATTTTTAAAAAATTTTAGACATTATATTTTTAATCTCTAGAAGTCCCATTTTGAAATTATCATTTATCTTTATGGACCAGCCCAGCGACTTAAGTGGTTAGGTTTGGATGCTCTGCTTTGGTGGCTCGGTGTTCACAGGTTCAGATCCTAGGCGTGGACCTACATGCTGCTCATCATGCCATGCTGTGGCAGCATCCCACATATAAAGCAGAGGAAGATCGGCACAGATGTTAGCTCAGGGCATTCTTCCTTACCAAAAAATAAACAAATAAAAATAAAAATATCTTTTATCTTTCATGTTCATATTTTCCTTTAAATGCTTTAACATATATATAATCATCCTTTTAAAGTCCATTTCAGCTTATTCTATCATCTCTATCATTTCTCAGTCTATTTCTCTTGACTGATTTTCTTCTAATTATCAGTCTCATTTTTCTGTCTTTTTTTGTCTAATAGTTTTTTTAAGTGGCTGCTGCTTTTTTTTTATTGTGGCAAAATATATGTAACATGAGATTTACCATTTTAAGTGTACACTTCAATGATATTAAGTACATTAGCATTGTACAACCATTTCCACTCTCTATCTCCTGAACTTTTTCATCTTCCTAAATTCAAACTGTACCCATTAAGCAGTAAGTCCCCTTGTCTCCCTCTCCGTTGCCCCTGGTGACCATTTTCTGTTATGTCTCTATGGATTTGACTACTCTACATTCCTCCTATAGGTGGAACATTCATATGTTTTGCTTATTTCACTTAGTATAATGTCTTCAAGTTTCATCCATGTTTGTAGCATGTGTCAGAATTTCCTTCTTCAAGACTGAATAATATTCTGTTGTATGTGTATGTCTTAGTTTGTTTGGACAGCTGTAACAAAAATACCATAAACTGGATGGCTTATAAACAATAAACATTTATTTATTACAGTTCTGGAGTCTTGGAAGTCCAAGATCGTGTTACTGGCAGATTCACTGTATGGTGATGGTCAGCTTCCTCATTGATGGCTGTCGTTTCTCTGTAACCTTACTTGGTAGAAGGGGGTAAAGGAGCTCTCTCAGGCCTCTTTTATAAGGGCACTAATACCATTCATGAGAGCTCTGCCCTTATAACCTAATCACCTCCTGAAGGACCCACTTCTTAATGTAGGCATAGCTCATTTTATTGTACTTTATTTTATTGCACTTTGCAGATATTACATGTTTTTACAAGACCTTCCACCAGCAAAAAGATTACAACTCACTGGAGGCTCAGTTGATGGTTGGCCTCTCAGTGTGGATTTCTTTGGGTTTTTCCTATTGGGAATCCATTGGGCTTCTTGAGTCTAGATGTCCATTAACTTCCCAAGATTTGGGGGTTTTGGCCATAATTTCTTTAATCTTTCTACTCCTTCCTCTGTCTCCTTTCTCCTTCTGAAACTCCCGTAATGGGTGTATTGGTCTTCTTGACCATGTCTCATAAGTCCCATAGGCTTTCTTCACTTTCTTTTGTATTTTGTTCCTCTGATTGGATAATAGCAAATCATCTATCTTTGAGTTTTCCAGTTCTTTCCTCTGCTTGATCAGGTCTGCTGTTGAATCCTCCTAGTGAATTTTTCAGGTCAGTAATTGTATTCTTCAGCTCCAGAATTTCTGTTTGCTTCTTTTTAATATTTTTGTCTCTCCTGATGCTCATTTTTTGATGCATTGTTTTCTTGAGCTTATAGAGCATCTTTATGATGGATATTTTAAATTCTTTTTCAGGTAATTAACATTCCTCTGTTTCTTCTTTTTCTTTTTTTGGTGAGGAAGATTCATTCTGAACCAACATCTGTTGCCAATCTTCCTCTTTTTTTGCTTGAGGAAGATTAGCCCTGAACTAACACCTGTGCCAGTCTTCCCCTATTTTGTTTATGGGTTGCTGCCACAACATGGCCTGACGAGTGGTGTAGGTCTGCACCTGGGATCCAAACCCATGTACCTGGGCTGCCAAAGCAGAATGCACTGGACCCAACCACTATGCCGTGGGGCTGGCCCCTACTCTGTTTCTTTAGGATCAGTTTCTGGAGATTTATTTCGTCCCTTTGTTTGGGCCACATTTCTCTCTTTCTTCATGTGTCTTGTAACTTTATGTTGAGATCCAAGTTTTTGAAGAATCAGCCCATATCTGAGTCTTTATGGACCAGCTTTATACAGGTGAAGACCCTATATAAATCAGCCTAACTGTAGATATTGGGTGCCTCTGAAACTTTTTGGGGAAGGATACAGCTTCTCTGAGTGTGTGTGGCCAATTTCTCAGTTAGAGAGGCTTGCCAGTTTCTTTTTCAGGAGCTTGTAATCTCTTGCTCTCTCTGGTGTTTGTCTGTGACACTGCAAGTTCTCTGGTCTACAGCAGCAAGCTGCCCTACTCTCTCTTCTCATCAGCCACCAGGCATCCAAATTATGCCAGCTCCCCATCAGCACCTCAAGTCAGGTGAGACAGATACTAGTCCTTCAGGCAGCCTTCTGAAAAGCTAGAATGCCAGATACACATTCCATTTTTTTCCCTCCCTCCTGAGGGATAAGCCTCGAGTTGTGCACCTTTTCCCAGTTGCTTCAGGCTGTGCCAGCTGCAGCAAGCTGTCTCCTGCTCTTTGTTCTCAGTGGTCCCCAGGCATGCAAACTGTGCCGCTTCCATCAGTACTCCAAGTGTGGTGAGCAGAAACCAGTTCCATGGGCAGCCTTCTGAATAGCCAGAAGATTGGACACTCATTCCATTCCTCTCTTTCCTCTTTGAGGAAGAAGTTGCCATCTGGGGTATTCTCTCCCAGTGCTGAGCTGTGGCTGCTTGGAGGAGGGGCTGACATGGGTAAAGTGAAATTTCTTCTCTCACTCATTTCAGTATGTCTGTTCTTGGCATTGTGCTTGCCAGATGTACTGCAGCTTCTTAACTGGACTTGGGAAATGTCAGATTTTTTTTTTTCATTATTTCTTGATTCATTTATTAAAATTACCATTTTATGCATTCTTTTGATGTAGCTCACAGCCCTTAAATTGTACTAATTTATACTGACAATTTGGGATATCAAGAATATTGATCTCGTCTCTGCCTCTCTTGCTTCTTCCATCAGCCAACATACATATAACTGAAACATACATTAAATGTTCACACAGTTGTGAATTACAAGCTTTGACACTACAGTAAAACCAACATAGCTACAGTGGCCACTTGGGTTAAGCTTTCAATGGACCATAATAATTTCCTGTTTGTTTGTTTCTTAATTCAAAAGAAATACTTTTAATGAACATGACACTGTCTTTCCCCTCTACCTTTTAGAAAGATATTTTGATCTTATATTGTTGTTAAATTGGTGTTTCTGTGGGAAGTAAAGACTGAGACTGCCTATTCTGCCATCATGCTGACATCTGTCTAATAATTATTTTATTAGATATTCTACATTTTGAATGTTCTGTGTTGTTGAGTGTCTGGATTTTGTTGTTTTCCCTTAAAAGTGGTGGTGTTCATGTTGGCAAGCAATTTATTGAAGAATCTCCTTGATCTTCCAAGCTTGTTTTTTTTTTTTTTTTAAGGAAGATTGTCCCTGAGCTAACATCTGCCAATCCTCCTCTTTTTTGCTGAGGAAGACTGGCCCTGAGCCAACATCCATGCCTATCTTTCTCTACTTTATATGTGGGATGCCTACCACAGCATGGCTTGCCAAGCAGTGCCATGTCTGCACCCGGGATCCGAACTGGCGAACCCCAGGCCGCTGAAGTGAAACGTGAGCACTTAACTGCTGCGCCACTGTGCCAGTCCCCAAGCTTGTTTTTAAGCATTTTTTTAATGACATGGTTTAGAATATCCTTTGTTCTAGGGATAATTTAGCCCTACTAATAAGATATGACTCTTCTGCAGTGTTTATAAGTGTCTTGGGTGTTCAGTGATTTGCCACAACCTGAACATTTCCTGCTTGTGAGTTTTAGAAATTATTTGGGTTACAGCTCCTTGGTAATTATCCTTTGCCCAGTTTTGGATAGTTTAACCCTAAGAATGCACCACTTAATCTTAACTCAGGGATACCTCATGTAGATTCATGAAACTATTCTGTGTATTACTTCTTCCTCTCTTGTCTTCCTCCCTACCAATCCAGCCACCTCAGCCTCTCCAAACTTGGATCTCTGTTTTCTCAACTTAGCATGATGACTGTATTTTGCTTGGGATCCTGCTTATGATCTGGAAAATGTGTCCACGCAGAACTTCAGGGCAATTAAAGGCCTCACTTTTCTCAGAGAGTGGCTGTCTATTGTGCAGTATTTGAAAATATTTTTTTGTATATTTTGTTTAATTTTCTTTATCTTTCCCCTCTGTATAAAGGCAAGTCTAGTACAGCTACTCTGTTGTCATTGGAAGCAGAAATCCTCTTTCTGTACATCATTGTATTTCATCAGTTCTGTAATGTTTAATCATTATATTATTACTGCAATGACTTTAAGGAATAAAATAGATAAAAAACAAACGGACTCTTGTAAACATGCAACTCCTAAGGTGGTAAAAATTGTATGGATGTAATAGGGTGTAACCCATCTATTATACATGAGCAGCATTCAGAGTATCACAGATAATAGCCTGTAAGTTTTTCAGAAAAAATTATAAATGCTCTTTAGTTAATTGAACTGAATAAAGCAGTATGGTTAGGAGAGTTTCTGTTATACCCGATGATGTTGCATTGTCTATAGATTTTCTTTTTTAGAACTTTAGGTTTTCCAGAAGTGAGCCCATGAATCACTCTTTCCAGGAGGCTTTTCCTGACCCTTTTCTCTGTCCTTATATGTTCCTTTATCTGTTTGTCTGTTTTCCCTATTGGCTGTGAACTTTAAGGACAGAGATAGTCTTATTCATATTCATCTTAGCAACTAGTGTAGCTCATAAGCACTTGAGTGATGAATGGAATGAATGCTGTCTCTTTTCTTCATGGATAAATAGCTTGGGTCTCCATATTACCAGTCCATCATCTTTCAGCTACACAAGACTTCAGAGGGAAAGAAAGTAATGAAATGATCCAGTACATCACTTGGTCAAGGTTTAGAAGAAATTTGAGCTAAAGTCAAAAGGTCACTTTTGAACCAAAGTTGGAAAAAGGCTTAAGTCAGTGTGGTAGTTTACTGTTGCTTTTTTAAAACTTGTTTATTTTTAGGTGTTAGCCTTTAAAAAATCAATTATTATTCTTGCTTCAAATTCAGATAATCCTTTTCCTTTTTTGGTATTTAGAAAATATTATTTGCAGGTAAATGAAATAAAAACTATTTAAATCATCTCTGAATAGTCATGTGAAAGGAATACATCAAGAATTTTCTCACATCGCAGTATCTTAATCCCAGGGTATTTTTTTCCAACCCCTTTTCTGGTCAACATGAAGACTTCCATTTGTGTTCCTTAATCAGCCACAGACACATTGCACTGGGTTAGGAACTCTAGATACTTCAAACAAAAGAATACAGTGTCCATTCTCTTCTTGATGACCTTATCTATTAGGTTGAATTTTATGACACTGCTGATACTTGAAAGTTTTTGATTTGTCAAAACAACAATGTCATTTGAGTCCACCTAATAGTTTAAGGGCAAGATAGATTCTGGAAAACATAAATAACCATGCAGAGCACTAAATTACATGTTATGGTCCAGTCACTAAATGGTGTAGGATTTTGAAGGAATAGAGTCATTACTTTGGATGAGGAAGTTGGAAAAATCTTCATAGAATAGATTGTCAATTTCAGTCTCTAATCAGCCAGGGGCTTCTACTGCACATTCAGTTTTTTCTTGCTGTTGATAATTGAATGAATCTGGAAAGCCCATCAGATCAGTTGTCTTCGTGTAGAATTTTTTTTCCAGGTACAAGTTTTTCTTTGAATATCTGTTTTTGATTCTTTTGGTCCCATGTTTCTTCTTTCAATGCATTTTTTTGCTGTAAAAGAAAACCGGTAAAATTTTCCATCCTAACCATTTTTAAGTGTCTGGTTTAGTAGTGTTAAGTATATTCACACTGTTGTCAAAGAGATCTCCAGAACTTTTTCGTCTTGGCAAAATTGAAACTCTATACCCCTTAACCAGCTAGTCCCAATTCCTGCAGTGTCTGGTTACCACCATTCTATTTTTCTGTTTCTGTGAAATAGACTATGTTAGATACCTCATATAAGTGGAATCATACAGTATTTGTCTTTTTGTCAGTATTTGTCTTAACATTATGCTAAGTGTCTTCAAGATTCATCCATGTCATAGCATGTGACAGAATTTCCTTTCCTTTTTTGGATTTTCTCAGTTTCCTTTAAAAAAAATTTTTTTTGACATATAAAAAACTGCACATAATTAATGCATACAACTTGATGAGTTGGAGATACGTATACACCCATGAGTCATCACCACAATCTATGCCGTAAACCTCTCCATCACCTCCAAAAGTTTCCTCCTACCCTCTTATTTATTATTATTGTGGGGTTTTTTTGTGATAAAGCACTTAACATAAGACCTACTCTCAGCAAATTTTTAAGTAAACAATACAGTATTAACTATAGGCATTGCTGTACAGTAGATCTCTAGGACTTACTATCTTGTATAACCGAAACTTTATACCCTTTGACTAGTACTTCCCCACTTCTCCCTCCCATAGCCCCTGGAAACCACCATTCCATTCTCTACCTCTATTAGTTTGTTTTATATTCGTCATATAAGTGGTATAATGTAGTATTTATCCTTCTGTGTCTGGCTTATTTCACTTAGCCTAGTGTCCTGTAGGTTGATCTACATTGTTGCAAATAGCAGGATTTCCATATTTTTTAATGCTAAATAATATTCCATTTTGTGTGTTTGTGTGTGTGTGTGTACATATATAAATGACATTTTCTTTGTCTATTTTCCATTGATAGACATTTAGGTTGCTTCCATGTCTTTGTTACTGTGAATAATGCTGCAGTGAACATGGGAGTGTGGGTACCTCTGTGAGATCCTGATTTCACTTCCTTTGGATATATATCCAGAAGTGGAATTACTGAATCTTATGGTAGTTCTATTGTTAGTTTTTTGAGGATCCTCTATACTTTTTTCTGTAGTGGCTGTACCAATTTACATTCCCACCTACAGTGTACCAGGGGATCTCTTTTCTCCACATCCTCACCTACTTATTATCTTTTATTTTTTTTGATAAAAACCATCCTACCAGGTGTGAGGTGATATCTCATTGATGTTTGATTTGCATTTTCCTGGTGATTATTGATGTTGAGCACCTTTTCATATACATGTTGGCCATTTGTGTATCTTCTTCGGAGAAATGTCTATTCATTTCCTTTGCCCATTTTTTAATCAGATTTTTTGTGTTTTTGCTATTGTGTTGTAAGAGTTCCTTAAACATTTTAAATAGTATCCCCTTATTAGATATATGGTTTGCAAATATTTTCTTCCATTCCTTGGGTTGCCTTTCATTTTGCTGATTGTTTCCCTGCTATGCTGAAGCTTTTTAGTTTCACGTAATCCTGCTTATCTATTTTTGCTTTTGTTGCCTGTTCTTTTGGGGTCATATCTTTTATTATTAAGACTGAATATTATTCTATTCTGTGTGTATACCACATTTTCTTTATCCAGTCATCTATTGATGGACATATGGATTGCTTCCATGTTTTAACTAGTGTGAATAATGCTGCTATTAACGTGAGTGTACAAAAATTTCTTCATCACCCTGCTTTCCGTTCTTTTGGATATATAACCAGAAGTGAGATTGCTGGATTATATGGTAGTCCTATTTTTAATTTTGAGGAACCTCTTCGTGTAGAACTTTTCACAAATTTCATTGCTATTGTTCCTGTTAAAGCTGTATGTGAAAATCCTTTTGATTAATATGATGGACCTTCTTGATTAATACAGATTTCTTTTTTTGCATATCCAGGGCTCTTGCAGAAGCTCCACCATCTGTAAACAACCTAAAGAGTGAACTTGGTGATAAAGGGAAGAATAAAGATGAAGGGGAAGTTCATAACCATGAAAAAAAGGCTGCAGATAGTTGCCTTGAGCCTTGTACAGAAGAGAAAAAGAAGAAGCGTTCTGGATTCAGAGACAGAAAAGTATGGAACACAATGTTATAAATTAATCAGAACAAATATTTAATCCGAAATTAGAATAATGCAGTTGAGTCTCTTTTATCTTGTATTTCAGGTAGTTCATATTCACTTTGAAGTTATTCACCTCTTTGCTATTTTTCATCATGTTCTAAGGCAAATGTATTCTTAGAATATGAAGTTAATGGGGGTAGTGAAAAGGATCTAGAATTGGTAATCAGGATTAGCATATATATTTTTTCTTTTGTTCGGTTCAGCTATCTAAGGTGATTTTTGCTTTCTGGATCTTTCTGCTGCTGAGTGTTCTCATATATGTTAAATTGAGTATTTGTGGTATTACTGATCTATGATGCCAAGTTGTAAAGGCAGAATAAAATCTCTTTGGGAATATATAAATATTTCCAGAAAATCAACTTATTTTGAGGACAGCATAACTTTAAATGACTTCAGAATTTATATCTTTAACACAACCTACTCTTATGTAGCTCTACCTCAGAGAACTTGCAGTTCCACTATAATAATGTCTATGATATTGGGCAGTTGACTTCAGCAGGCATGAATGATGAAAAGTGAAAAGAGTGAATCTGTTAGACATTTTGCATGTTAATGTTAAAATTTAGGGAATTGCCTTTGCTCACTAAAATATAACAAATCAATCCAAGATAATTTGAGTTATTTCTTGTGTTGTGTATGTGTGATATATATTTGCAAGAAGAGTTTCTTTGAGAAATTTGGACCTTCTGTTTGTCTGTCTGGTTAAAGTTATTAAATACGTCTTTTCATTTCCCAAATCCATTTCTGATTGAGGTGAATTTGAATAAAAGTTATGTATGACAAGCTAGTTGTCAAATATCCAGTGTTTCCACAATGATACATTTATTTAATCTTTTGCCCTGAGTGAATTTCAGAAAAGTTCAAATTTACCTTGTGCCAGCAGTTTCGATTACAGCCAAACTTTCCATTTTACAAAGTAAAGCTAAGATGACCCAAATAAACATTTATTTTTGAAACTTCCATTTTCTACTCTCACTTTCTGCTCAAGAGATGACCATACTTTACATTTCACAGAAAAAATTAAAGCTGTCAGTATAATTTACTTAATTCTAATTCCCATAGTATAAAACCTTTCTAATCCATGTCTGAAATGGTTCTTATGTCTTTCTCTAAAGTCTCTTTGGAAGAGCTGTGTTTTCCCTGTTCAAAGATACCATTCCACATCAGCCTGTCTCCCCAAGAACCTATTTCAACACTTAGTCTTTCTCTGTCCTGTTTTGCCACTCTTCATCTATACATTCTTTTACATAGTCTACATAGTCATGTTAAAGATTCTTCTATCTTTAAATGACAAACTGCATTAAAAAAATTTTTTTTTTATTGTGGTAACATTGGTTTATAACATTGTATAAATTTCAGATGTATATCATTATATTTCCGTTTCTATGTAGATTATATCATGTTCACCACCCAATGACTAATTACTATCCATTACCATACACATGTGCCTAATCACCCCTTTTGCCCTCCTCTCTCTTCCCTTCCCCTCTGGTAACCACCAATCCAATCTCCATCTCTACGTGATTGTTTGTTGTTGTTTTTGTCTTCTACTTATGAATGAGATCATACAGTTTTTTACTTTCTTCCTTTGACTTATTTCGTTTGGCATAATACCCTTAAGCTCCATCCATGTTGTCACAAATGGCTGGATTTCATCATTTCTTATGGCCGAGTAGTATTCCATTGTATATGTATACCACATCTTCTTTATCCATTTGTCTCTTGATGGGCACCTAGGTTGCTTCCAAGTCTTGGCTATTGTACGTAATACTGTGATGAACATAGGGATGCATGTATCTTTATGCATTTATGTTTTCAGGTTCTTTGGCTAAATACCGAGCAGTAGAATAGCTGGATCATGTGGTAGATCTATTCTTAATTTTCTAAGGAAACTCCATACTGTTTTCCATAATGGCTGTGCCAGTTTGCAGTCCCACCAGCAGTGTACAAGGGTTCCCTTCTCTCCTCATCCTTTCCAACACTTGTTTCCTATCTTGTTAATTATAGCCATTCTGATGGGAGTGAGATATCTCATTGTAGTTTTGATTTGCATTTCCCTGATAGTTAATGATGTTGAACATCTTTTCATGTGCCTGTTGGCCATCTGTATATTTTCTTTGGAGAAATCTCTGTTCAGATCTTTTGCCTATTTTTCATTTGGGTTGTTGGTTTTTTGTTGTTGAGATGTATGAGATCTTGTATATTTTGGATATTGACCCCTTATCTGATATATGGTTTGCAAATACCTTCTCCCAATTGTTAGGTTGTCTTTTTGTTTTGTTGATGGTTTCCTTTGCTGTGCAGAAGCTTTTTAGTTTCATGTAGTGCCATTTATTTATTTTTTCTATTGTTTCCCTTGCCTGGTCAGACACGCTATTTGAAAAAATGTTGCTAAGACCCATGTCAAAGAGCATACTGCCTATGTTTTTTTCTAGAAGTTTCATGATTTCGGGGCTTACATTCAAGTCTTTAATCCATTTTGAATTGATTTTTGTGCATGGTGTAAGATAATAGTCTGTTTTCATTCTTTTGCATGTGGCTGTCCGGTTTTCCCAATACCATTTGTTGAAGACACTCTTCTTTCTCCATTGTATGTTCTTGGCTCCCTCGTCCAAAATTAGCTGTCCATGTATGTGTGGGTTTACTTCTGGGCTCTCTATTCTGTTCCATTGATCTGTGTGTCTGCTGTTGTGCCAGTACCATGCTGTTTTGTCACTATAGGTTTGTAGTATATTTTGAAATTAGTGTGATACCTCCAGCTTTGTTCTTTTTTCTCAGGAATCCTTTGGCTATTCGGGGTCTTTGGTTGTTCCATATAAGTTTTAGAATTCTTCTATTTCTGTGAAAAATGTTGTTGAAACTTTGATGGGGATTGCATTGAATCTATAAATTGCTTTAGGAAGTATGGACATTTTAACTGTTAATTCTTCCAATCCAAGAGCACAGAATATCTTTCCATTTCTTTGTGTTGTCTTCAGTTTCTTTCAAAAATGTTTTATACTTTTCAGTGTACAGATCTTTCACCTCCTTGTTTAAGTTTATTCCTAGGTATTCTATTCTTTTTGTTGCAGTTATAAATGAGGTTGTATTCTTAATTTCTCTTTCTGCTACTTTGTTGTTAGTGTATAGAAACACAACTGATTTCTCTATGTTCATTTTGTACCCTGCATCTTGGCTGTTGCGGAGAATTCACCGAGGAAGCCGTCTGGTCCTGGACTTTTATTTTTTGGTAGGTTTTTGCTTACTGTTTTAATCTCCTTACTGGTGATTGGTCTATTCAAATTCTCTATTTCTTCAGGATTAAGCTTAGGAAGGTAATAGGATTCTAAGAATTTATCCATTTCTTCTAGATTATCTAATTTGTTGGCATATAGCTTTTCATAGTATTCTTTTATAATCTTCTGTATTTCTGAGGTGTCCATTATAATTTCTCCTCTTTCATTCCTGATTTTATTTATTTGAGCCTTCTCTCTTTTTTCCTTCAGGAGTCTAGCTAAAGGTTTGTTAGTTTTGTTTATCTTTTCAAAGAACCAGCTCTTGGTTTCACTGATTTTTTTCTATTGTTTCTTTAGTCTTCATTTTATTTATTTCTGCTCTAATTTTTATTATTTCCTTCCTTTTGCTGATTTGGGGCTTTGTCTATTCTTCTTTTTCCAGTTCCTTTAGGTGCACTGTTAAATTGTTTATTTGAGATTTTTCTTTTTTGTTGAAGTAGGCCTGTATTGCTATAAACTTCCTTCTTAGAACCACTTTTGCTGTATCCCCTAATTTTTCGCATGTCGTGTTTTCATTTTCATTTGTCTCCAGATATTTTTTGATTTCTCCTTTGATTTCTTCATTGACCCACTCATTGTTCAGTAGCATTTTGTTTAATCTCCACATTTTTGTGGCTCTCATGATTTTCTTCCTGTAGTTGATTTCTAGTTTCATACTGTTGTGGTCAGAAAAGATGCTTGGTTTTATTTCAGTCTTCTTAAATTTATTGAGACTTGTTTTGTGGCTTTAATATGTGATCAGTCCTGGAGAATGTTCCATGTGCATTTAAAATAATGTGTATTCTGCAGTTTGGGGATGGAATGTTCTGTATATAAGTCCACATGGTCTAATATGTTGTTTAAGGCCAGTCTTTCCTTATTGATCTTCTGTTTGGATGATCTATCCATTGGTCTAAGTGGAGTGTTAAAGTCCCCTACTAGTATTGTGTTACTGTCTGTTGCTTCTTTTATATCTATTAATAGTTGCTTTATATGTTTAGGTGCTCCTATGTTGGGGACATAGGTTTTTACAAGTGTTATATCCTCTTGTTGGGTTGTTCCCTTTATCATTATATAGTGCCCTTCTTTGTCTCTTGTTACAGTTTTTTTTGGTGTGTATTTTGTCTGATATAAGTATTGCTGCCCCAGCTTTCTTTTCATTGCCGTCTGCATGGAGTATCTTTTTCGATCCCTTCACTTTCAGTTTGTGAGTGTCTTTAGGTCTGAAGTGTGTCTCTTGTATGCAGCATATATATGCATCTTGTTTTTTTATCCAGTCAGCCACCCTATGTCTGTTGATTGGAGCATTTAGTTCATTAACATTTAAATAGCTATTGATTAGTATGTACTTATTGCCATTTTGTTACTCTTTTTCTGGGTGTTTTAGTAGTTCTTCTCTGTTCCTGTCTTCTCCTACACTCTTCCCTTGTGGTTTGATGGCTTTCTTTAGCATTATGTTTGTGTTCCTTTCTCTTATTTATTTATTATAGGTTTCTGTCTTGTGATTACCATGAGGTTCATGTATAATAACCTACACATATAGCAATCTGTATCAAGTTGATGGTCTCTTTTGTTCGACTTCTTTCTAAAAGCTCTATGCCTCTACTCCCCTCCTATTTTATGTTTTTGATATCATATCTAACCTCTTTGTGTGTGTGTGTATCCATTACCCTTATCATGGAAATAGGTGATTTTAGTGCTTTTGTCTTTTAACCTTCATATTATCTTCATTGGTGGTTGATCTGCTACCTTTACTGTATTTTTGCCTTTACCAGTGATTTTATTGCTTTTTTTTTTTTTTGATAATTTTCTTGTTCCTATTTGTGGTCTTCTCTTTCCAACTTAAATAAATCCTTCTAGCATTTCTTGTAAGACTGGTTTCTTGGTGATAAACTCCTTTCATTTTTGCTTGTCTAGGAGATTCTTTATCTCTCCTTCCATTCTGAATGTTAACCTTGCTGTGTAGAGTTTTCTTCGCTGTAGGTTTTTCCTTTCAGCACTTTAAATATATCCTGCCACTCCCTTTTTGCCTATAAGATTTTCTGCTGAGAAGTCAACTGATAGCCTTATGGGGTTCCCTTTGTATGTCACTTGTTGCCTTTCTCTTGCAGCTTTTAGGATTCTCTCTTTATCTTTAATTTTGGACATTTTAATTATAATGTGTCTTGGTGGGGGCCTCTTTGGGTTTATCTTGTTTTGTACTCTCTGTGCTTCCGGTACTTGGATGTCTGTTTCCTTCCTTAGGTTAGGAAAGTTTTCAGCTATTATTTCTTCAAATTGATTCTCTGCCTCTTTGTCTCTCTCTTCTTCTTCTGGGACACCTATAATACTAGTGTTAGTGCACTTGATATTGTCCCAGAGGTCCCTTAGACTATTTTTATTCTTTTTAATTCTTTTTTCTTTTTATCTGTTCAGCTTGAGGGATTTCCTCTAGTCTTTCATCCAGCTCAGTGATCCATTCTTCTATATCATCTACTCTGTTATTAAGTCCCTCTAGTGAATTTTTCATTTCCAGTATTGTATTCTTCATTTCTGTTTGGTTCTTTTTTGTATTTTCTAATTCTTTGTTGATGTTCTCACTGTGTTCATCTAGTCTTCTCCCAAGATCAGTGAAGCATCCTTAGGACTTTTTGTTTGAACTCTTTGTTAGATAGATTGTTTATTTCTGTTTCATTTAGTTCTTTTTCTAGAGTTTTCTACTGTTCCCTTACTTGGAACATATTCCTTTGCCTCTCGTTTTGCTTCTTTCTCTGTGGTTATATCTGTGTATTAGGTGGGTCAGCTATGTCTCCTGATCTTAGAGAGGTGGGCTTATGTAAGAGATGCCTTATGAAGCCAAGAAGTATGCTTCCCTCTCGTCACCAGTTCCAAATGTTCCAGGAGTGACCCTTGTGCAGGCTACGAGTGTCCTTCTGATGTGGCAGGGTTCCTCTTGCTGCAGGTGCCCAGGGAATCTAGGCTGTCATCCTGGCCACCTGGTTGTAATGCTCAGCAATGTGTAGCTGCTATGGACCCTTCAGTCACTTTTTCAGACATGGGGAACCCTAGCACAGTTGGCTGCAAGGTCTAATAGCACATTCTGTTGCAGCTTTTCTGTTAAGTGAGTAGGCCCTCAGCATGGCTGGTTGCTAGGCTCAGGGGCTTACAATTGCTGCAGGCCTTTGCCATGCAAGGCTGTTGTCAGCTCTTGAGGATTGGAGTTGTGTGGGGCTGGTCCCAGGCATGGGAACACCCAGTTGTTTCAGGCTTTGGAAGGTGGGGTTGATTGACTATGTTGCTGTTTGAGAAGAACAAGTCTTCTGCAGCTGACAAGCCCCACTGCCCACAGGGCCACACACACCATCAAGATAGTTCTGTTCGTATGCATGCTGACCCTGTGAAGTGGATCATGTCACCCCACTGCAAAGGCTCCACACACTCCATCAATGCCCCAAACACTCCACTTTCTCCTCTTGCACTCCCTGCCCCACAGAGGCAGACCCACTTTCCCAGCTGCAGAGGATCCAGGCACCCAGCCTATCCAGGCCCACAAGTTGCCTAAGGGCTTTCTGTTGGGTGGGGCCAGTCCCTAGGACAGGCTGTGTGCCTTGGCTAAGCTGGATTAAATTGGTTCTCTAGTGGGTGGGGCAGACCCTGGACTAACAGGCTACAGGAAGAACTCCAATGGAATCTGCTAGGGTCTGTGTCAGCACACCTGTACTAGGTCACAATAATAGCTCCTGCCAATGTGTTAGTTTCTGGAGAGATCTCACCTCTCACCAAGATGCACCTAGCGCCTCTCAGGTCAGTCTCTTTTCACCAAAGTACTGTGCACCTTTCTTTCTGGTGATTTTAGGTTGCTGTCTGAAATGGATGAATTTGTGCATGGGCCCTTTAAGAGCTGGCTGTTTTTTACTTTTGTCAGATAGCTTTTCTGGGGGTGTTCCCTGTTGTTGTTAGTAGTCAGCAAGTCAGATACTGTGACACTAATCTTGATCATGCTGAGTCCAAAAGATGCTTTTCGCAGTCACACCCCCTTCTGCTCAGGTTCCCCACTTGTCCAGGGGCTGTGTGCCTAAGGCTTGCTCCTGGCTGGCCATGAAGCACAGCAGCTTGTGAAGATGGCTTTTTTCCTCTCCAGAAAGGAATTCTGCCTCTTCCACCTCAGTCAGGACTGTCCCTTGTTGTGGGAGTTCTTTTTATCCAGTATTCAGTTTACTCAGGGGTAATTGTTCCAAGAGTAGTTGTAAGTTTTTTGTCTCTGTGGGAGGAGGTGGATTCAGTCTGCCTACACCGCCATCTTAAGACCAACTGCCAAAACTCACGAACAGCATTTTTAATGAAGCATCTTTTTCTAGCTGCTTCCCGTTCACATTCTTTTCCTACAATATCAAACTGCTCCAGTGTCTACATGCTGTCTTTGACATCCTCACTTTTCATTTAAGTTTTTTGCTTTTGTTCTTTTATGTTTGCTTGATTTTTATGCAATATTTCAAATACGTAGAGGAAAAATATAGAGACTACTATAATGAACATACATGCACCCAACACTTACTTTTGTCAAGTTTTAACATTCTGCTGTATTTGCTTCCGTTTTTCAAAGAAGAAATGAAATGTTTTTTTTTTTGAGGAAGACTAGCCCTGAGCTAACATCTGCCAATCCTCCTCTTTTCCTTTTTTTTTGCTGAGGAAGACGGCCCCTGAGCTAACATCTGTGCCCATCTTCCTCTACTTTTTATGTGTGGGATACCTGCCACAGCATGGCTTGCCAAACGGTGTGTTGTCCACACCCGGGATCCAAACCAGCGAACCCCAGGCTGCCGCAATGGAATATGCAAACTTAACCACTGCACCACCAGGCCGGCCCCTGAAATAAATTAAAAAAAGAAACATTACTGTATACTCTCCGCAATCCCATTTTGCTCTCTTCTGCTTCAGAAGTAAACCAGCGTCCTGAATTTAGTATGGGGCATGGCCTCATTATTTTGTGTTTTATTTTAATTAAAAAAAAGTTCTCAAGTGAAAAGAGGATACTCATTTCACTTAGTTCCTGACAGACTGTTTGTTAGTTTATGCATGCTTCTTTATTTAATTTTATTTAAATTTATTTCATTTATTTTTAAAATTATTTTAATTTTATTTTAAATTTGTTAAATTTAATTAATAAATTTAACTTAATTTTAATTTTATTTATTTAATTTCATTTATTATTTATTTAAACTTATTTCGTTAATTTTTTGTATTTTTATTTTTAAGTTTATTGTCCCTTCTGAAACTTGGTTCTCAATTCTGGAAAATTCCCACACGTTGCTTCAGTATTGCTTCACTGTCATTTCTTTTCTCTTGGAACTCCTGTTAAATGTATGCTGTATCCTCACAACCTATCCTCCATATGTTTTAACTGCTCTTTCATATTTTTTCTGATTAGTTCTTCACCCACGCCCCCAGAGTCTCTCTTTTTCTTCCAATTTTTTTTTTTGTGAGGAGGATTGGCCCTGAGCTAACATCTGTTGCCAATCCTCCTCTTGATAGACAATCCACTGAGCTAACATCTGTGCCAATCTTCCTTTATTTTGTATGTGGGATCCTACCACAGCATGACTTCATGAGCAGTGTGTAGGTCCATGCCTGGGATCCACACCTGCGAACCCTGAGCTGCTGAAGCAGAGCGTGCACACTTAACCTCTACGCCACCAGGCTGGCCCGCTCCAATTTATTTTATTGTGGTAAAATACATATAACATTTACCATCTTAACCATTTTTCAGTGGTATTAAATGCATTCATAATATTGTGCAACCATCACCACCATCCATTTCTGTAACTGTTTTCATCTTATAAAACTGAAAATCCGTACCCGTTAAACAATAACTCCCTACTACCCCTTTCCCCCAGCGCCTAGCAACCACCATTCTACCTTCTGTCTCTATGATTTTGAATATGAAGGAAACTGATACAAGTGAAATCATACAGTATTGGTATTTTTGTGACTGGCTTATTGTATGTAGTATAATGTCCTCAAAGTTCATCATGTTGTAGCATATGTCAGAATTTCCTTCCTTTTTAGAGCTGAATAATATTCCATTGTATGTATGGATCACATTTTGCTCATCTGTTCATCTGTTGATGGACCCTTGTGTTGCTTCCACATTTTAGCTACTGTGAATAATGCTGCTTTGAACATAGATATACAAATACCTCTTTGAGACACTACTTTCTAGTCTTTTGGATATATACACCCAGAAGTAAATATGCTGGATCATATGGTAATTCTATTTATAAATTTTTTTATGGTTCCACCATACTTTTTTCCACAGTGCTGTACCATTTTGCAGTACCACCAGCAGTTCACAAGGGTTCCACTTTTTCCACATCGTTGCCAACCCTTGTTGTATTCTGTTGTTCTGATATTAGCTTTCTTAAGGGATATGAGTTGGTATCTCAGTGTAGTTTTCATTTGCATTTCCTTAATGATCACTGCTGTTGCACATCTTTTCACATGCTTCTTCGCCGTTTGATATCATCTTTGGAGAAATGTCTGTTCATATCCTTTGCCTATTTTAAGCTTGATCTTGGAATTTTTTATTGTTGAGTTTTAGGAGTTCTTTATATAATCTTATTGTTAATTCCTTATCAGATAAATGATTTATGATTATTTATTCTCATTCTGTGGGTTTCCTTTTTATTCTGGTGACACTATCTTTTTGTTGTTGTTGAGGAAGATTGTCCCTGAGCTAACATCTGTGGCAATATTTCTCTATTTTGTATGTAGGATGCCACCACAGCATGACTTGGTCAGCGGTCTATAGGTCCGAGCCTATAGGTCCAAACCTGCGAACCCTGTGCTACCGAAGTGGAGCATGGGAACTTAACCAGTATGCCACCGGGCTGACCCCGACATTGTCTTTTGATGTACAAAATTTTAAAAATTACATGACGTTCATGTCATCTTTTTTTCCCATTGTGACTTGTGCCTTTGGTGTCATAGGAAAAGAAATTGCCAAATCCACTATCGTGAAGTTTTCTCCTATTTTTTCTAAGAGTTTATAGCTTTAGGTCTTTCATTTTGGTCTGTGATCAATTTTGAGTTAATTTTCTTTTAATGGAGTTCATAATAATTTACATCAATGTGAGATTTCAGTTGTATATTATTTCTTGTCAGTCACCACATAAGTGCACCCCTTCACCCCCTGTGCCCATCCTCCACCCCCTTCCCCTGGTAACCACGGAAATGTTTTTTTTTGTCCGTGTATTTGTTTACATTCCACATATGAGTGAAATCATCTGGTGTTTCTCTTTCTCAGACTGGCTTATTTTGCTTAACATAATTCCCTCCAGGTCAATCCATGTTATTGCAAATGGGATGAATTTGTCTTTTTTTCCGGGTGAGTAGTATTCCATTGTATATATATACCACAGCTTCTTTATCCAATCACCCATCAATGGGCACTTGGATTGTTTCCATGTCTTGGCTATTGTGAATAGTGCTGCGATGAACATAGGGGTACATATGTTACTTTGGATTGTTGATTTCAAGTTGTTTGGGGAGATACCCACGAGTGGGATAGCTGGGTCATACGGTAGTTCTATTTTTAGTTTTTTGAGGAATCTCCATACTGTTTCCCATAGTGGCTGCACCAGTTTGCACTCCCACCAGCAGTGTATGAGGGTTCCCTTCTCTCCACACCCTCTCCAACATTTCTTATTTTTAGTCTTAGTGATTATAGCCATTTTAACAGGCCTAAGGTGGTATCTTAGCGTAGTTTTGATTTGCATTTCCCAGATGATTAGTGATGTTGAACACCTTTTCACGTGTTTATTGACCATCTGTACATCTTCTTTGGAAAAATGTCTGTTCATATCCTCTGTCCATTTTTTGATCAGGCTGTTTGTTTTTTTTGTTGTTCAGTTGTGTGAGTTCCTTATATATTATGGAGATTGACCCCTTATTGGATATATGATTTGCAAAAATTTTCTTGCAATTGGTGGGTTGTCTTTTGGTTTTGATCCTAGTTTCTTTTGCCTTGCAGAAGCTCATTAGTCTGATGAACTCCCACTTTTTTTTTCTTTTGTTTCCCTTGTCTGAGAAGATGTGGTGTTCAAAAAGATCCTTTTAAGTTTGATGTCAAATAGTGAACTACCTATATTTTCTATCAGGAGTTTTATGGTTTCAGGACTTATCTTCAAGTCTTTGATCCATTTTGAGTTTATTTTTGTGTATGGCATGAGATAATGGTCTACTTTCATTCTTTTGCATGTGGTTGTCCAGTTTTCCCAACACCATTTATTGAAGAGAGTTATCTTTTCTCGAGTGTATGTTCCTGGCACCTTTGTCAACGATTAGCTGTACGTAGATGTGTGGCTTTATTTCTGGGCTTTCATTTCTGTCCCATCGATCTGTGTGCCTGTTTTTGTACTAGTACAATGCCATTTTGATCACTTTGGCTTTGTAGTACATTTTGAAGTCAGGGATTGTGATACCTCCAGCTTTGTTCTTTTTTCTCAGGATTGCCTTAGTAATTTGGAGTCATTAGTTGCCTCATATGAATTTTAGGATTCTTTGCTCTATTTCCATGAAAGATGTCATTGGGTTTCTGATTGGGATTGCATTGAATCTGTATATTCTTTTGGGTAGTATGGACATTTTAACTGTGTTTGGTCTTCCAATCCATGAGCAAGGAATCTCTTTCCATCTCTTTATGTCATTATTAGTATATTTCAGTAATGTCTTATAATTTTCATTGTGTAAGTCCTTCACCTCCTTGGTTAAATTTATTCCTAGGTACTTTATTCTTTTAGTTGCAATTGCAAATGGAGTTATATTCTTGAGTCCTCTTTCTGTTACTTCATTATTAGAGTATAGAAATGCAACTAATTTTTGTAAGTTGATTTTGTACCGTGCAATTTTACTGTAGTTGTTAATTATATCTAATAGTTTTCCAATGGATCCTGTAGGGTTTTCTAGATATAAGATCATGTCATCTGCCAACAGTGAGAGTTTCACTCTTCACTCCCTATTTGGATTCGTTTTATTTCTTTTTCTTGCCTAATTGCTCTAGCCGAAACCTCCAGTACTATGTTGAATAAGAGTGGTGATAGTGAGCATCCTTGTCTTGTTCCTGTTCTCAAGGGGATGTTATTCAGTTTTTGCCATTGAGTTTAATGTTGGCTGTGGGTTTATCATATATGGCCTTTATTATGTTGAAGTAATTTCCTTCTATCTCCATTTTGTTAAGAGTTTTTATTATAAATGGCTGTTGGATCTTCTCAAGTGATTTCTCTCTGTCTATTGAGATAATCATGTGGCTTTTATTCCTCAATTTGTTGATGTGGTGTATCACGTTGATTGATTTGTGGATGTTGAACCATCCCTGTGTCCCTTGAATAAATCCCACTTGATGGTGATATATGATCCTTTGATGTATTGCTAAATTGGGGTTGCCAAAATTTTGTTGAGGATTTTTGCATCTATGTTCATCAGTGATATTGGCCTGTAGTTTTCCTTTTCTGTGGTATCCTTGTCAGGCTTTAGTACCAGAGTGATGTTGGCCTCATAGAATGTGTTAGGAAGTGTTCCATACTCCCTAATTTTTTGGAATCGCTTGAGAAGGATAGGTATTAAGTCTTCTCTGAAAGTTTGGTAAAATTCACCAAGAAAGCCATCTGGTCCTGGGGTTTTATTCTTTAGGATGCTTTTGATTACTGTTTCAATCTCTTTCCTTATGATTGGTCTATTCAGATTGTCTGTTTCTTCTTGACTCAGCTTTGGGAGGTTGTAAGAGTCCAAGAATTTTCTGTTTTCTCTAGGTTATCCATTTTATTGAGATATAGATATTTGTAGTATTCTCTTACAATCCATTATATTTCTGTGGAGTCTGTTGTTATTTCTCCTCTTTCATTTCTGATTTTATTTATCTGAGCTGTCTCTCTTTTTTTCTTTGTGAGTCTGGCTAGGGATTTGTCAATTTTATTTATCTTCTCAAAGAACCTGCTGTTTGTTTCATTGATCCTTTCTACTGCCTTTTTTGTTTCAATAGCATTTATTTCTGCTCTGATTTTTATTATTTCTCTCCTTCTGCTGACGTTGGGTTTCGTTTGTTTTTCTTTGTCTAATCCACTTGGATGTAATTTGAGATTCCTTATTTGGGATTTTTCTTGTTTGTTAAGGTGTGCCTGTATTGTGATGAATTTCCCTCTTAATACGGCTTTTGCTGCATCCCATGTGAGTTGGTATGGTACGTTATCATTTTCATTTGTCTCCAGATATTTTTTTATTTCTCCTGTGATTACTTCAATGGTTCATTGCTTGTTCAATAGCATGTTGTTTAGTCTCCACATCTGTGTCTCTTTCTCAGCTTTTTTCTTGTAATTAATTTCTAGCTTTATAGCATTATAATCAGAAAAGATGCTTGTTATTGCTTCAATCTTATTAAATATATTGAGGCTTGCCTTGTTTCCCAACATATGGTCTATCCTTGAGAATGTTCCTTGTGCACTTGAGAAGAATAGGTACTTTGCTGTTTTTGGATGGAGTGTTCTATATATGTCTATTCAGTCCAACTGGTTTAGCTTTCATTTAATTCCGCTGTTTCCTTATTGATTTTCTGTCTGGATAATCTATCCATTGATGTGAGTAGGGTGTTGAGGTCCTCTACTATTATTGTGTTATTATTAATATCTTCTTTCAGGTTTTTTAATAGTTGCCTTATGAACTTCGGTGCTCCTGTGTTGGATTTATTTATAAGCATTAGATATTTATAAGTGTAGATGCTCATAAGTGTTATTTCTTCTTGATGGAGTGTCCCTTTGATCATTATATACTGCCCCTCTTTGTCTCTATTTACCTGTCTTGTCTTGAAGTCTACTTTGTCTGGTGTAAGTATTGCTACATCTGCTTTCTTTTGTTTGCCATTAGCTTTTAGTATTGTCTTCCACCCCTTCACTCTGAGCCTCTCTTTGTCATTGGAGCTGAGATGTGTTTCCTGGAGGTAGCAAATTGTTGGGTCTTGTTCTTTAATCCATCTCGCCACTCTGTGTCTTTTTAGTGGAGAATTCAATCCATTTATGTTTAGCGTGATTATTGATGTATGAGGGCTTAATGCTGTCATTCTGCCACTTGTTTTCCAGTTTTCCTGCATTTCCTTTGTTTCTCGACCTGTGTGTTTTGGTCTACCCGTTGAATTATGTAGTTTTTTACGATATGTTTCTTTATTTTTTCCTCATTTACTTTTTGTGTCTCTGTTGTGCTGTTTTGTTTAGTGGTTACCCTGAAGTTTGTATCCAGGATGTCATGTATAAGATACTCTATTTTCCTTATTTTTTAATTTTTTTTAAAGATTGGCATCTGAGCTAACAACTGTTGCCAATCTCTTTTTTCTTTTTTCTTTTGTTGTTTTTTTTTGCTTTATCTCCCCAACCCCCCCTCCCCCCCATACACAGTTGTATGTCTTAGTTGCGGGTTGTTGTGGACGCCGCCTCAATGCGGCCTGATGAGCGGTGCCATGTCCACGCCCAGGATCCGAACCCTGGGCCGCCGCAGCGGAGCGTGCGAACTTAACCACTCGGCCACAGAGTCAGCCCCAAGATACTCTATTTTCTGATGGCCTCTGATTTCCTTAGTCTAAACCGATTCAGTCCCTTTCCTCCTCCCTTCCTAAGTTGTTTTTCTCATATCTTATTCCAACTTGTGTTGTGATTTTGTGGTTAAAGTGACAAAGATTGTCTTTGTTTTTGGTGTTTTCCTTCCTTTTAGCCTTTTGCTATCCTATTCTGATTCTGTCTACCTATTTTTCTCCTTGCTCTGTGTTTTGTGACCCCTTTCTCCCTTTTTTTATTTTTTTATGTATGAGGGCCTTCTTGAGAATTTCTTGTGGGGGGGGGGGGGTCTCGTGGCTATGAAGTCCCTTAGCTTTTGTTTGTCTGGGAAAGATTTAATTTCTCCCTCATATCTGAAGGATATTTTTACTGGATAGACTATTCTTGGCTGAAGATTCTTGTCTTTTAAAGTTTTGAATATGTTGTTCCATTCTCTCCTAGCTTGTAAGGTTTCTGCAGAGAAATCCTCTGAAAGCCTGATAGGGGTTCCTTTGTAGCTCATTTTCTTCTGCCTTGCTGTCCTTAGTATTTTTTCTTTGTCATTCATTTTTGCCAGTTTTACTACTATGTGCCTTGCAGTTGGTCTTTTTACATTGACAAATCTGGGAGATCTGGAAGCCTCCTACACATGTATTTCCCTCTCTTTCCCTAGATTTGGGAAGTTCTGTGCTATTATTTCTTTGAACATGCTTTCTGCTCCATTCTCCTTTTCTTCACCTTCTGAAGACCTATAATTCTTATGTTGCATTTTCTCATTGAGTCAGATATTTCTCAGAGACTTTCTTCATTTCTTTTTAGTCTTAGTTCTCTCTCCTCCTCTTTCTGGAGCATTTCAACTTGTCTGTCTTCGATTATGCTGATAACCTCTTGTATGATGTCTACTCGAGCATTCAGGGAATCTGTATTTTATCTCTTCCATTGTCTCTTTCATCTCTAATATTTCTGATTGATTCTTCTTTATAGTTTCAATTTCTTTTGTGAAGTAGCTCCTGGACTCGTTGAATTGTTTCTCTACATTCTCTTTTATCCGTTGACTTTTTTATGATAGCTATTTTGAATTCATTGTTGTTTAGTTTACATATTTCTGTGTCCTCAGGACTGAGTTCTGGTTGCTTGTCGTTTTTCTCTGGTCTGGAGATTTGATGTAGTGTCTCATGTTGGAAGGTCGGGTCTTTCTCATTGTGATATTTGGTTGCAGTTACAGCCTGTCGCCACTGGGTGTGGGTGGAGAGCCACTTATTCTGAGCCCTCTGCCTTCAGCTTTGATCCCAGGCACTGGAGCCTGGGGCACTGGGGGAGTTGGGGGAGTGGCTCTTTCTCCTGCATGCACTCCAGAATTTCTCAATCATCTCTTGCTGTCTGGTCTCCTGGGGTCTTGGCTTGATGGGGTCACCCCCCCCCCCCAAAAGCTTTTGTCCGGTTAGAGGTCTTTCCTCTAGGCTGCAAGGGCCTGTGTGAGTCCTGGGTGATCCCACCAACAAAGGTCCCCTCCCTTGCTCCTTCTCTCACAGAACTCCTATGGTGGCAATCACAGTCTTTAGGGGATGGAGCGCAGTTCCGTCTTACCCCCTTCCATCTCCTCTGAAGGGGCTCTAGCCTCTCTGCCCTCTGAAGTGTTTGTGTTATTAGGATGTCTTCTGTTAGAGTATGGATGCCCCTTTTTCTTGTATGTTGGAGGGGAGAGAGTCCCAGGCAAGTTCACTCTGCTGTGATGCTGATGTCACTCCAAATTTGAGTTAATTTTTAACATGGAGTTAGATAAGGGTCCAACTTCATTCTTTTGCATAGGGATATTCAGTTTTCCCAGCACAATTTGTTGAAAAGACTGTAATTTCTCCATTGAATGATTATGACACCCTTGACAGACTCATTTAACCATACATGAGGGCTTATTTCTAGGCTCTATTCTATTCCATTGGTCTATATGTCTATATTTATGCCAGTACCACATCTTTTTGATGACTGTAGCTTTGTAGTAAGTTTTGAAATTAGGAACTGGGAGTCCTTCAACTTTGTTCTTATTTTTAAAAATTGTTTTGGCTTTTTGGAGTCCCTTGAAATTCCATGTCAGACACTTAGGTTGTTTCCATGTCTTGGCTATTATGAATAATGCTGCTATGGACTTGGGAGTATAGATATCCCTTTGAAATACTGATTTCGTTTTCTTTGGATATATACCCAGAAGTGGGATTGCTGGATCATATGGTAGTTCTATTTTTAAGTTCTTGAGGAACCTCCATACTGTTTTTCATAGTGGCTGAACCAATTTACATTCCCACCAACAGTGCAAAAGTGTTCCCTTTTCTCCACATCCTCGCCTACACTCATTTCTTATTTTTTTGATGATAACCATTCTCACATGTGTAGGATGATATCTCGTGGTTTTGATTTGTATTTCCTTAATTATTAGTGATTTTGAGCACCTTTCCATGTATCTGATGGCCATTTGGATGTCTTTTTGGGGAAAATATCAATTCAGGTCCTCTGCCCATTTTTTAAATTGGACTGTTTGGTTTTCTGCTGTTGAATTGTTTGGGTTCTTAATGTATTTTGAATAGTAAGTCCTTACCCAATATAGGGTTTGCAAATATTTTCTCCTATTCCATAGATTGACTTTCAATTTTGTTGATGGTTTCCTTTGCTGTGCAGAAGCTGTTTAATTTGATGTAGTCCCACTTGTTGATTTTTGCTTTTTTTGCCTTTGCTTTTAGTGTTAAATCTGAAAAATCATTGCCAAGACTGATGCAAGGAGCTTACTGCTTATTTTTTCTTCCAGGACTTTTATAGTTTCAGGGGATATATTCAAGTCTTTAATCCATTTGGAGTTGATTTTTGTGTAAAGTATAACATAGTGGTCCAGTTTCATTCTTTTGCCTCATGTTATCCAGTTATCCCAGCACCATCTTTTAAAGAGATTATCCTTTTCCCATTGCATATTCTTGGCTCCTTTGTCATAAATTGGCTGACTATCAATGCATGGGTTTCTTTCTGACATCTCTACTCTGTTTCATTGATCTATGCCTCTGTTTTAATGCCAGTACCATACTGTTGTGACTACTTTAACTTTATAATATAGTTTATAATCAGAAAGTGTGATACCTCCAGCTTTCTTCTTTCTTAAGATTACTTTGGCTATTTGGGGTCTTTTATGGTTCCATACATACTTAGAGGATTGCTTTTTCTATTTCTATGAAAAATACCATTGGAACTTTGGTAGGGATTGCATTGAATCTGTAGATCACTTTGGGTACTATGAACATTTTAAAAATATTAATTCCTCCAATCCATGAGCAAGGAATATTTTTCCATTTATTTTTGTTGTCTTCAACTTTTTTTAAATCAATATGTTATTATTTTTAAGTACAGATGTTTCATCTCCTTGGTTAAATTTATTCTTGAATGTTTTATTCTTTTTGATGCTATTGTAAATGGGATTTCTATAATTTCTCTTCCTGATATTTTGTTGTTACTGTACAGAAACACAACTCCTATCTGCATATTGATTTTGTATCCTGCACCTTTACTGAATTCATTTATTAGTTTAGTAGTTTTTGGTGGAGTCTTTATGGTTTTTCTATATATAATATCATGTCATCTGCAAATAATGCCAGCTTTACTTCTTCCTTTCTGATTTCGATGCCTTTTATTTTTTTTCTTACCAAATTACTCTTGCTAGGATGTCCAGTACCATGTTGAATAAAAGTGGCAACAGAGGACATCCTTGTCTTGTTCTTGATTTTAGAGGAAAAGCTTTCAGCTTTTCCCTATTGAGTATAATGTTAGCTGTGATCTTCTCATAAAAGGCCTTTATTATGTTAAGGTGCATTCCCTCTATACCCAGTTTGTTGAGTTTTTGTCATGAAAGGATGTTGATTTTTATCAAAGCTTTTTCTGCATCTATTGAGATGATCATGTGATTTTTATCCTTCATTTACTTAATGTGATTTATGACATTGCTTGATCTATGGATGTTGAACCATCCTTGCATGCCTGGAATCCCACTAGATCATGGTGTATGATCTTATTAATGTACTGTTGAATTCACTTTGTTAATATTTTCTTTGAGGATTGGACATGTATGTTCATTAGGAATAGTAGCCCATAATTTTCTTTTCTTGTAGTGTCCTTGTATGATTTTGCTATCAGAGTAATGTGGCCTTGTAAAATGAGTTTGGAAGTGTTTTATTCTGTTTTAGTTTTGGAAGAGTTTGAGAAGGATTTGTACTAATTCTTCTTTACGTGTTTGGTGGAATTCACTAGTGAAGCCATCTTGTCCTGGAGTTTTGTTTGTTGGGAAGTTTTTCATTAGTGATTCAATCTCCTTACTAGTAATTAGTCTGTTCAGATTTTCTATTTCTTCATGATTCAGTCTTGGTAGGTTGTATGTTTCTAGAAATTTATCCATGTCTTCTAGGTTGTTCTGCTTGTCCCATATAATTCTTCATAGTAGTCCCTTTCGATCCTTTCAAGTGTGTGGTATCAGGTGTAATGTCTCCTCTCATTAATGATTTTATTTATATGTCTCTTGTTTCTTTCTTAAAATCAATGATTAAAATTTAAAAATGTCATACAACTCACAACCTTTTAATTCTTATTACCATTTTTACTATACATGTCTTTTTAAAATTGAGATATAATTGACATATAACTGTGTAAGTTTAGGATGTACAATGAATTGATTTGATGCATTTATATATTGCAGTATGATTACCACCATAGCATTAGCTTACACTTCTATTGTGTCACATAATTATTCTTTCTTTTTTTTGAGGAAGATTAGCCCTGAGCTAACATCTGCTGCCAATCCTCCTGTTTTTTGCTGAGGAAGACTGGCCCTGAGCTAACATCCATGCCCATCTTCCTCTGCTTTATATGTGGGAAACCTGCCACAGGGTGCCTTGACAAGCAGTACGTAGGTCTGCACCTGGGACCTCAACTGGCGAACCCTGGTCTACCGAAGCAGAATGTACAAACTTAACCACTGCACCACTGGGCTGGCCCCATATTGTTTCTTTTTAAATGAAAACAATTCAGATGTAGTCTCTTAGCAGCTTCGAAGTTTGTAATACAGTATTGTTGACTGTAATCACTATACTGGGCATTAGATCTCCAGAACTTATATATCTACTAGTTGCAAATTTGTACCCTTAAACATCATCTCCCCGGTTTCCCTACTCCTCAGTCCCTGGTTACCAGCACACTACTCACTGTTTTCATGAGTTCTTGTTTTTTAGATTCTACATATAAGTGATAATCCTACAGTATTTGTCTTTCTTTGTCTGACTTATTTCACTTAGCATAATGTCCCCAAGGTCCATCCATGTAGTCCCAAACTGCAGGATGTTCTACTTTCTCATGGCTGAATAATATGCCATTGTGTGTGTGTGTGTGTGTGTGTGTAAGAGAGAGAGAGAGTCACATCTTCTTTATCCATTTGTGTGTGTGTGTGTATGTGTGTGTGTATGTGAGAGTCACATCTTCTTTATCCATTTGTCCATTGACAGATAGTTAGGTCATTTCCACATATTACTTATTGTGAAGAATGCTGCAACAAACCTGGAGTACAGACATCTTGACATCCTGTTTTCGTTTCCTTTGGATATATACCCTTTCTAAATAGGAAAGGAAGAAGTAAAATTGTTATTTGCAGATGATATGATACTGTATACAGAAAATCCTAAAGACGCAATAAAAAAAACTGTTGCAGCTAGTCAATGAATGCAGTAAAATTGCAGGATATAAAATCAAGATACAGAAATTTGTTGTTTCTACACACTAACATTGTCTTATATGAAAAAGAAATAAAGATAACTATCCCATTCACAATAGCTTCAAAAACAATAAAATACTAGGAATCAGTTTAACCAGGGAAGTGATGAAAAATCACTACAATGAAAACTACAACACTTTGGTGAAAGAAATTGAAGAAGACACAAACAAATGGAATGATATCTTGTGTTCATGGATCAGAAGAATTAATATTGTTAAAATGTCCATCCTACCCATAGCCATGTATAGATTCAATACAATAAGTATCAAAATCCCAATTGTATTTTTCACAGAAATTTTTTTTAAATCCTAAAATTTGTATGGAACTGCAAAAGACCCTGACTAGCCAAAGCAATCCTGAGAAAGAAGAGCAAAGCTGGAGGCATCCCACTTCCTGATTTCAAACTCTACTACAAAGCTGTATTAATCAAAACAGTATGATATTAGGGAAAAAATAGGCACATATACCAATGGAACAGATTAGAGATCCCAGAAATAAATCCCCGCATACACAATCAATCAGTATTTGATAAGGGAGCCAAGAATAGTCTATGGAGCAAAAATAAAACATTTTGTATTTATGACAGTGTATTTTAAGCTGATAATGATTTAACTTCTAACATATACAAAAGCCCTACGTTTATACACTCCTTCCACAGTTTATGTTTTTGATAGCACAATTTACATCTTTTTATGTTGTATATCCATTTACAAATTATTGTAGTTATAGTCGTTTTTGATACTTTTTTCTTTTAACCTTCATACTAGAGTTAGAAGCGATTTACCCACCACCGTTATAAGATTAGAGTATTCCGAATGTAGCTATATGTTTACCTTTACTGTTGAGGTTTATATTTTGATATGTTTTCCTGTTACTCATGAACATCTTTTTGTTTCAGTTTAATGAATTACCTTTGAGATTTCTTGTAAGATTGGTCTGGTGTTGAACTCTTTCAGCTTTTTCTTGTCTGGAAAACTCTCCTTCAATGCTGAAGGATAATTTTTCTGGTACAGTTTTCATGGTTGTCAATTCTTTTTTCTTTAGCACTCTGTATATATCATGTTCTTCCATTATGGCTGCAAAGTTTTTGCTGAAAAATCTGTTGATAGTCTTATTGGGGTTCCCTTGAATCTAACAAGTTGCTTTTCTCTTTTATGATTCTGTCCTTTAACTTTTGACAGTTTAATTAGTGTGTGTCTCAGTGTGCATTTCTTTGGATTCATCTTGTTTATAACTCTCTGGGCTTCTTGGATCTTGATGTCTATTTCTTTCCCCAGAGTAGGGATATTTTCAGCCATTATTTCTTTGAATAAGCTTTCTGCCCCTTTCTCTCATTCTCTCTGCTTCTGGAACTCCTACAACGTGTATTTTGATCCACTTGTGTCCCATAACTCCTTTAAGCTATCTTCACTCTTGTTTATTCTCTTTTCTTTTTGCTCATCTGATTAAATGAATTCCACTGCCTGTCTTTGAATTCACCAGTACTTTCTTCCATGTGATCTAGTCTGCTGTTGAACCCTTCTGTTGAATTCTTCAGTTTAATCGTTGTATTCTTCAGCTCTATGATTTCTGTTTGGTATATTTTTATATTTTCTGACTCTTGTGTTTTAATTCTCACTTTGTTCATGCATTTTTCTCCTGACCTTGGTAAGTGTCTGTATAAGTGTTATTTTGAACTCTAAATCAGATAAATCACTTAATCTGCATTTTATTAAGGTCTAGTTTTTATTTTAATATTTATTTTAATATTTATTATTATATTTAATATTTATTAGATTATTTAGTAAAATAAGGTAATATTTATTGTTTATTAAAATTATTTATTAATTACTAATGTATTTAATATTTAATATTTATTAATTACTTTAAGGTCTATTTTTTATTTTAATATTATTTTATTAAGGTCTATTTATTATTTATTAAAGTCTACTTTATCAAGGTCTAACAAGTTTTAACTTGTTATTTTTTGAGAACATATTCCTTTGTTTCCTCTTTTTTCTTGACTCTCTATGTTGCTTTCTGTGCATTAGATAAAACAGCCACCCTTCCTAGTCTTGACAGAATGGTCTTGTGTAAGAGATGAACTTCCTCAATCAGCCTGGCCCAAACTCTTGATTGTTTCTAAAACCTTTGTAATTATGAAAGTAACTTCTTTGTTCTTGATGCCTCATAATAGTTGAGCTCATGTGCCAAGATCACAGTCAGCACCTAGATGCATGTTGCATGGAAGCTGGCTTCTTGGATAGCAGCGGGGAAAATATGTAGTTAAGGCCCCTTCCGGGGAGAAACTGGGAGTTGGGCATTTTTGCCTCCTTTCCCTGTGTATAGTCATGGGGTTGTGCTCCTACACCCATTATAAACTGCTTCTTTGTTTGTTACAATCCTATGATAATCATGAATGCAAGCCCTGTTGATTTTCAGAGCCAGGTGATCCAGGGGCTTGTACCTTGGGTAGAAATCTCTAAAGGTAGGGTGTGGATGTGTGTACAAGCTCCTTCTAGGGAGATTTTGGTGATTTGAAGTGGGCTAGATAGAGAGGTTGGAGGAGCCATCCTTTGTCTTCCCAGTCTCTGTGGAGGATGTCAGTCAGCCTTTAGATATGTGCTAAATAGAAAGCCTGACATTCAGGCAGCAGCTTTTAATGTATGCAAATAAACCCTTTTCAGGGGATGACCAGGAGGTGGATATTTTTTGTTTTCTCCCTCTACACTGATCTCAGGGTGGGATAGCCACTGCAAATCCTCTAGAGCCCATTAAGAACTGTTTCTTTGTTTCCTATGGTCTTGTTAGTCTCATGCATGGAAGTCCCATTGGCTTTTAGAGCTAGTTGTTTTAAGGACCCATCCCTCAGGTGGGCGTCTTAAAAGTTGGGGTACTAGATGTGGAGTCCAAACTCTTCGCTTCTCACAGAGAAGCTGAAAGTTGAAAGTTTTCTCCCAATTGTATGGTGCTGTGCCAGAGGTGGGGTTTATGGTGAGAGTGTGTCTCAGCCTTTCCTACCTGTTTTGATGTGGGTATTGACCCATTTATCCAACATGTAGGCATTGTTAAGCTTGTTTATGGCTTTCTTTCAGAGGGAATTGCTTGTGTGTAGCTGTACATTTGGTGCATCCATGGGAGGAGGGGAGTTTAGGAACCTCCTATGTTGCAGTATCTTGGACTAGAACGGCATCCGCCTATTAAGAAGCCAAATTATTTGGTTCAGTACAGTTGTAAATTCTTTGAAATTGATTGATAGGAAACACGACTAATAACATATGTAAAATATGTGATATGCACCAGACAAAATTCTAAGGAAATTAGTCAGGTGACTAGAAAACCCAAGTAAATTAACTTATTACACAAATAACAGAATGGATAAAAAAGAGAAACAAAAGTAACATTTATTGAACATTTTTTGTCTGCCAGGCATAATATATAGTTATGTACCTACATATGCATACATATATATGTGTTTATGTTTGTGTATATATGTATGTGTCTGTATACATACGTATATATACACATATACACACACATGCTTGTATTGTATATACGTAATGCTTGAAATAATTGAGTAACTTGCCTAAAGTAATATAGCTGATTACTTATAGAGGAAGGAATCAAATGTAAATCTAACTCCAACACCCTTGCTCTTTCATCTGCTTCTTCTAATGTAACATGTTTTGGTTACAAAATTTTGCTCACAGTGTTAACTAACCCTGGGTCCGTTAACATCATGCCATTTTAGGTCCTGATCAGGTGATCCTGAGCCCTGATTTCTCATTTTATCTGTTTTAATGGAGATTACTAGTTTGCTCGTTGTCCAGTGAATGGAAGTGATGTGAGCCACTTCTAGACCTGGCTCATAAAGTTTCCCACAGTGTTTTTCAATGTTATTTTCTCCTTTCCTGAGGGCTGGAATGGTCATGACTAGAATTGATCTTGGAAGCCACATATTGGCTACTTTCAGCTTTTTAAATTTTTTTTAGTTCTGTTCTGTTTTCTTTTCAGGAGATATAGTTCCCAGGGCTGTGAGCTGTGGAATAGAGAGAGGCCTGTCTCCCACCTTGGGCATATACTGGGGGTGGACTGGGGCCTATTCTTCCTAGGTTGGTCTGAACCCTTGCATGGGGTTTTCTGGGCTTTCCAAGAGGCTCCAGAAAGAGGCCACAGCCCACCTCCAACTTCCCTTCGTGTGTACTCCCAGGCTAGCAGAAGAAGTTGATGAAAGATGGGGGACAGGAGAGGACCCATCCAAACAGACCCAGAGTGGAGGCAGGTCAGAGCCCATGATAGGAGTGGCAGTCTTGGATGCAGTGAAATAAGCTGGGCAGATGGTGCAAGACTGACCGGATTTCACAGCCCCAGGGTAGTGTCACTAGGCACAGATTGGGGGTGTGGTGGGGGTTTTGATTGACTGGTGGAAGGTGCAGAGCCAGGAAGCGTCCACAACCCAGCCCATCCACCCTGCCACCTCATGGATGGCCCCTCCACTGCAGGGCTGGGCCCACAGCCTCAACCTACCGCTATCACCACAGGGACCCAAGACTTCCCTCTCAGTTGAGTTCTTGAAGGACCTCTGGCTTCCTGACAACCTAGAACATGCACCCTGGGCTCTACTTAAGTGGGAAATACTTTTATTTTATAAGAGCAATTGCATTTGTAGTCTATTTGTAGTGGCATTTTAACCTATCCTAATTAATATGCTTGTTTTAATAGAGTAGTCAAATGTCAAGGTGATTAGGCCACAGAGATTTTTCAACATGAGCAAAATATACAGGGGAAGAAATTTTCATAAACTCTTTTACTCTCAATAAGACACGATAAATGAAAAAACTAGTTTTTTTAGTTATATTGGGACTTATCTTGAGTAACATTTAAGATTATCAGTTTAGGGACTCTTATTATGTATTATTAATTTTGCTGCCAAAAATTAATTTGCCTTTTATCCAATGAGACTAGTGTCATAGAACTTGGAATTGCATAGAACTTTAAGAAATCATCCTATGATAGAGGATTGTTATTATGAATGGCCAAAAATTCACTAGAGAAAAAAAGAGAGGGAGTCCCTAACATGGAGGACAACTGATGGGATACAGATTGGGTGTTATAAATCACCTCTTGAGAGAAAGTGTGCCAGTCACATAATTTATTTACGAAGTCTTTCTGTCAGCTACCTTTTCCAAAGTCTGGCTGCAGTCTGCATTCTAAGCCTATGGATTATTTCTGACATCAGGGCCTACAGGGATTCACCGTCACTTGCATTCTCTTGGACTCAAATAGCCTTGATTTTTCTTAGGCATTATACCAAAATTAAACCGTAAGACTGGTGTGAGGACCAATGGAAGATCTGTCCCTTATAACAATAGAAAGAGCTCATTTTTCCCCCATCCTCCAACTCACTTTTGTAGACCAATTGTATCAAACAACAAAACGTATAGGCTTTTGAATCAGAGGCTTGTGCATTGAGTACAATGAACTAAAAAGCAAGTAGAGGCACCAGCTCCTCATCTTATCTAATCTCCCACCAACGGTTAAAAGATAGATACTCCCTTGGCAATAGGAGCACTATTAGTCACTCCTCTTGGACCGTGTATTAGCTGCTTCTAGACCCACAAATCAGCAGCTCATTCAATGCAGAAGCCAAGAAGTAGAGTCTTAAAGTACCATCTGATTAAGTGAGATATTCATCACAAGCCCTAGTAACAACTTGGTACTAAGGGCCTTTTTATATTCTTTTTCCTTGTGTCTGCCATTAAAAAGAGCGGAGAAGTATCATTCATCATTGGTCATGTCTCTTAAAGTTGTCAAATCACAGTCAGAAAATATTTACTTTGTTCTTCCTAAAGCATTTTCTTGAGGTTACCGAATTTTACTTTTCCTTCCTAAAACTCAACTCTGAAGCAGGGGCTTATTTTTTATTGGTTCAGCTGGTTTTTGTTTGTTTGTTTTGTGAGGTAAAGTTAAATAACAGTAAACTACAGGATGACAGAGTTTGTTAAATACAGGGTTTCAGTTTAGTTGTTTTATGATCCTCACATCCCTATTTCTGTAGTCATAATCATGATCTTACTTTGCTTATTCATCTTTCACTTACATACCTCCTATGCTGGGGAACTCTCTGTCTCGTTTTGGAATACTGTTACTGTTAGAAGCTCTTCTTTATTTGGCCGAAATCTTGTCTGTAACTTTTATCAGTGAGTCTAGTTCTGCTATTCAGCATCACATAGAACGTCCAAATTTTTAAAAATAATTTTTTTACTGTAAAATAATACACAGATATGGGAATCCACTAAATGGATTTTCATTGTAATCATTTTCTTTCTTTCTTTATAGTTTTATCACTCAAATTTGCATCCCTAGACATATAGTTTAATCTTGCCTATTTTGTTTTGATGATATGTCTTTTAAGTCTTTTGATCTACAAGTAGCAGAACCCAGGCCATTTTATCTATAGGACTTCCTATTGGCTAGATTTTACTGATGCTTATTCTCAGTGAAATTCAACACATTCCTCTGTTCTCTGTATTACCTGAATATTGACAACTGGATTCTGAGGCTTGATCAGATTCAGATTTGATCCTTGGTGGCAAGATTGTGTTGTGTTATTGTGGTGGTATTGTGCTCTTTTATCAGGAGGCACCTAATGTCTAGTTGCTTTTCTTTTTGTGATATTAGCAGATATTGATGTTCAATGACTAGATCTGTTAATTTCATTGGGTTTGCAAAATGGTGATATTCTAATTTTATCATGTCTTTTACATTTATTAATTGGAACACTTTGTAAAGAGACACTTTCCCTCATCTACTATTTGGTTACAAATACTTTGGCTACTCTCTGGAGCAGTGCATATAGGAAATATAATGCTAAATTTTGATCCAATTAAATCTGGCAGTTTTATTGAAGACAACTGTCTTAACATCATGATATTCAAAAATGTTTTAATTAAATAAGTGAATGTAACTGCCGTAATTCCCTTAGTAAATCTTTTCTCCAGGCTAAACATTCCAAAATCCTTCAATGATTTGCCATATATCTTAGCTTCCAGCCTTCATTATCTTGGATGCTATATTCTGAGCCCTTTATATAATAGTTTGTTAATGTTGCTTTTAACAGGACCACTTAAAAGGAGGCATCTTCATATCAATTGATATGCAGTGATCTCCAAGATACATTGCTAAGTGAAAAAAAGCAAAATATATACTGTATTTTATGTCCAGAATAAACTCTACCAATGCAAGAATACAAAAAGTATGTTCCTTTCCTTGACTTATTGTTTCAAACTAAAACTATTAATAATATTCAGCAGCATAATTTAGTGACTTTCGTAACAAAGAAGGCATCTGATTTTCAGTCTGAAAATCATTGGCCTTTAAGTTGTTATCTTTCTACTTTATCTTGTATTTCATTGATGTAACTTTTTAGTTCACAAAGCCATCTTTGGCAGGAGCTATAGCTTATACCCTAAATTTTGCTAACTGATTATTTTTTGTTGTTGTTGTTGAGAAGAACAAGAATACAGATAACCTAAAGAAAGTCATTTCTTCTGTGGCTAGTATTACCCAACAGATAGTTATAGTTTAATATAAAATGCCTTTTATTTAAGACTTGTAACTGAGTCTCAAGGCTGCTAAGGGGTTGAAAAGCTTCTTAGTGTGTTTGCCACATGCCACATCTTTTGATAAAATCTCCTCTGAAATCAGTATTCCAATCTTAATGCAAATTAGCATTGGAAAGATTCCTGTCATGTATAGTTACAAGTTAGTGGTCCTTTCTTAGTTGCTGAAAGCACATCTGATAGTGGAATTAAGACCATTGTTAAACAGCTGTTGTCAGTGACCTCAAAATGACCATCTAACCAGGACTGACAGTTATAGTGATAGCTGTGTTAACATAGCAAATTAAAAACATTACTAATGTTTTTCTTTTTTTTTTCCCTCCCCAAAGCCCCAGCACATAGTTGTACGTTCTGGTTCTAAGTCCTTCTAGTTCTATGTGAGCTGCCGCCATAGCATGGCTACTGACAGGCAAATGGTGTGGTTCTGCACCTGGGAACTGAACCATGCTACCGAAGCCAGTCGCACTGAACTTTAACTGCTAGGCCATCAGGGCTGTCTCTAATGCTTTTCTTAAGATTAGTGAATTGCTTTATAGACATTGAACTGATGGGTTTTTATATCATATTGCTCTCACACATTTTCTAACTAGTTATTTATAAGATACTATTTATTATTGGCTATCTCAGCTTAGAAATTCAGATATAAAAGAAATCTTTGTACTATTTTGTACAAGAAGTACTATATAGTTGGTGTTTTGGTGAAAAAGATTTCTCTCATACCTGAATTTGTAAAAGAATATTATGCAGTAGATACGGTATTTTGTATGTTGCATGCACAGAAGGAGGGCTTTCATATTAACATTACATTCTTTTAGTTAAATGTATGCATATTTGATTTTCTTCCTATTCAAATATTTGCTTGTGTTCTTCCCAACTCTGCTCTTTTCTAATTATGCTATATAAAGAGTTTCAGGCACTTTGCTCAATTTTATAGTCAAAAGTGAAAGTCTTGTTTCTTCAGACCTGTTAATAATTGTTTCCATGATATGTATTTTTTTATGCTATCATTTAGTGTATTTTGTGTTTGAAAGACTATTAGCTATTCAAACTTGTGAAGTCCTAAGTCTGTTTTGTTTTAGGATTCAGAAAATTACATAGAAGTAAAAACTGTAAAATCAATCCCTTACTAAAAACTTGGTATTTAAGAACATCTAGGCTGCCATATATATGGGATTATACTCTGTTACTGAGACTTTTTGATTTCTTGTGTGACATCTTTCAGTTTTGCTGGCTTTCAGTGATTTAAGAAATTAGAAAATTCTTCAGAAAAAATTGTAAACAAAAGTTCCATGAGTATTGCCTCAACTGGAATATGAATGGTATGTTGGAAAAAAGAGGTTCAAAAACTTTGGAATTCAAGTTTATTTCTAATATAAAAAATCCAGTATGCAAAAAAAATGATAAAATTTTCCAAAAAATAAGATAGAAAATATATAAAATGAGAATTGCTTAATATAGTAACACTTTCTGAATTTCTAATTTTAGGTGATGGAATATGAGAATAGGATTCGCGCATATTCCACACCAGACAAAATCTTCCGATATTTTGCCACCTTGAAAGTAATTAATGAGCCTGGTGAATCTGAAGTGTTTATGACTCCACAAGATTTTGTTCGATCTATAACACCCAATGAAAAACAGCCAGAACGTAAGTTGCTAAAGTGAAAAATAAGATTGTAATATTTATTTTGTTATACTACTTTGTTTCTTTGTATGTATTGTCTAAACTTTATATGTCCATGCAATAATTGTAATTCACGGTGTAGCTACTGAATGTCAGGCATTATCATGCTCAGCTTTAGGAGTAATATGGAGGAGGATACAGTCTTAATGTGGCAATCCTCAACCACGATAAAGGGTTGAGGAGATTGTACCCCTCTGGCTGAGATTCATTGACTGAATGAGAATTTTCCTGAAGACAATGCATTACACATGTGACTTCTATCAGGTTACTCTTTAGTGAGAGAGAAAGAGACAGTAATGGATAATTTCAGGAATGTGATGATTTGTTAAAGGACAGAAGACATTGTGGCAGTATATAGAAGGGACACTTAGCTCAGTCTGTAAGTTTGGAGAATGGTTCCTAGAGAATACATCTAAGTTTGAATAAAAGTTAGACAAACAGACAATAGCAGAAAGGATGACTCATGTAGAGGAAACATCCTGAACAAACGAGATGTGAGGAAAGAAAATAAATGGCTTAGTACCTTTAAGTTAAATGTAATAATTTACAAATGTATATGGGAGATATCATGGGAAAAAAGATGGAGTAGGGAACTCCAAGAATCAGTTCTTCCACTAAACAAGCATTAAGCTACCAAAAATGGACAGAATAAACTTTTTCAGAACTTTGGAACCTAATCAAAAGCTTACAAACAGGGGAGTATTTAATGAAGAAAGAGGCTGCTAAATTTTGGTAAGAAAGTGTTGTGGCCTTTTGCTTACCTACCTACCATGGGGACGGCAGCCTACATTCCTAGTGTGGCTTACTGGAGATGGGGAGTTCAGTGGGGGGCAATATAGACTTTTTTCTCCAAAATTGTGGTTGTGCTCCCAAAGGGAACAGCACAAAGACTTGCCTTTGTTTTGCCCACCTCAAGCTAGAGTGGCTTCCCAGGTGTCGTCTACTAAAAACATTTAAAGACATGTAATACCCATAGCCAATGGGCCAAGGGAGGGCAGATGGGACAAGTAGCAGACAGGCTGAAAAGCCTAGGAAGGAGGAGGCTGAGGAGGAAGACTTTTCAGGGAATAAGAGCTTTGAAAGGCTACTGCATATACTGTGGAATCTGGAGTGCAACATGCATGCTCAGGGCCGGACATATGCTTGGAAAAGACTTGAGTGGGCTCATACCTCTTGCTGATCTTTGTGCTCCGTGCAAGAAGGTGAAAGTTAAGGTGAAGTTGTAGGAGGTCAAGCTAAACATCGAAGGAGGGCCCCAGCTCAGAACCAATCTGCAAATACTAGGAGAGTGGGGTGTTTTTGTTTTGTCTTATCCATTCTTTTTACCTCCAACATTTAAAGAAATCTCTGTCAGGTCACTTGCTGACTGCTTAGATAATAGAACAGAAACTTCAGTGATGACGTATGACAAGGAATACAATCTTTGCAGAAAGAGCTTGGAAAAATCACCAAACCAAGTGATGACTGTGGTCCTCAACAAGTAACAACACCAATTCTGGGAAAGAGGGAGAGTCTGATTTCCAGAATTACCACATTGTAATATCCAAGCTGTCCAATTTTCAATAAAAAATTGCATGGCATACCAATAATCAGGAATGTATAACCCATTAACAGAAAAAAAGAAATTCACAGAAACCATCCCTGAGGAAGCCCAGGCATTGCACTTCCCAGTTAGAGACTTTAAATCGGCTATCTTAAATATGCTCAAAGAGCCAAAGGAAACCATAGACCAAGAACTGTAGGAAACAAGGAGAACAATGTATTAATAAGTAGAGAATATCCGTGAAGAAATAGAAATGATAAAAAGGAACTAAGTAGAAATTCTTGAGCTGAAAAATACAATAGCTGAAATAAAAAATTCTCTGCAAAAGTTCAACTGAGGATTTGAGCAGGCAGATAAAACAATCATAGAACTTAAAGATAGGTCAATTGGTATTGTCCTGACTGAGGAGCAGAAGGTAAAAAGAATGAATAAAAATTAGCAGAGCCTAAGATACTTGTGGGACACCGTCAGATGTCCCAACGTATGCCTAATGGAGTCCCAGAAGGAGGAACTCAGACATCCCAGGTAATCAAAAGCTGGGGAAGTTTCTTGCTGGTAGACCTTCGCTACGAGAAATGCTAAATTGGAGTCTTTTAGGCTGAAATGAAAGGGTACTAGATAGTAACTCAAAGCCATACAAGGAAATAAAAAAAATAATAAAGACCAGCAAAGGTAACTGCATAGGGAAATATAAAAGCCAGTATTGTTATATTTTTGGTTTGTAACTCCTTTTTGTTTCCTATGTGATTTAAAAGACAAATTCATAAACAATTATAAATATGTTAATGTTTATTCATACTAGATTATTATCAATTTAAGGCATTAATTGTAATTCCCAGGTTAACCAGTAAGAAAATAACTGAAAAATATACAGAAAAGGAAATGAGGAAGGATTATAAATGGTACACTAGAAAAAATCAGTCAAACACAAAAGAGGGCAAGATTGGAGGAATCAAGGAACAAAAAGGTATAAGACATATAGAAAACAAGATGACAGAAGCAAGTCCTTTCTAGTCAGTAATCACTTTAAATGTAAATGAATTAAGCTCACTAGTTAAAAGATAAAGATTAACAGGAGAAAAAATATGCCCTAACTATGTGCTGTTTCCGAAAGACTGACTTTAGATCCAGAGACATAAATAGGTTGAAAGTGAAAGGGTACAAATAATAATCAAAAGAGAGCTGAAGTGACTCTACTAATATCAGACAAAATAGACTAAGTAAAACATTGTTACAAGAGACAAAGAAGGGCATTGTTTATTGATAAAAGGGTCAGTTTATCAAAAAGATATAATAATTATAAATATGTACAACCAAATGACAGACCACAAGATATATGAAGGAGACGTTGACAGAATTGGAGGAAGAAATAGTTCTACAATAATAGTTGGAGACTTCAGTACCCTTGTTTCAATAATAGAACATGTAGACAGAATGTCAGTAACAAAATAGAGGACTTAACATTATAAATCAACCAGACCATAACAGACATTCACGAAACACTCCACTCAAGAGCAGCAGAATATACATTCTTTGCAAGTGCACATCAGACATTCCTCAGAATAGAGCAGATACATCATATATTAGGCTGCAAAACAAATGTTAATAAATTTTAAGAGATTAAAATCATACACTGTCTCTTTTCTGATAACAGTAAAATTAAACTGTCGGTAACAGAAGGAAAACTAGAAAATTCATAAATATGTGGAAATTAAACAACACACTCTTAAACAACTAATGGATCAAGGAAGAAATCACAAGAGAAATTAGAAGATGCTTTGAAATGAATGAAAAGCAAAACAGAACTTACAAAAACTTATGTAATCTGGCAAAAGCAGTGCTCAGAGGGAAACTTACACCTGTAAAACACCTCCATTGAAAAAGAAGAAAGATTTCAAATTAATTTCCTAACATTACACCTTATGGAACTAAAAAAAAGAAGAGCAAACTAGACCCAAAGATAACTGAAATAAGGAAATAAAAATTAGAACAGAGAGAAAACGAAATGAAGAATAGAAAAACAGTAGGGAGAATCAATGAAACAAAGTTGGTTCTTTGAAAAAATTGATAAAATTGACAAACCTTTAGCTAGACTGACTAAGAAAAAAAGAGAGAAGCAAAGAACTAAAGAAGCCAAGTAACTGGAGAAGCAAATACACATAACTGAAATCAGAAATGAAAATGAAGACAGTCCTACCTATTTTACAGAAATAAAAAGAATTATAAGAGAATACTATGAACAATTGTATGCTAACAAATTGGATTACCTACATGAAATGGACAAATTACTAGAAACACAGAAACTACGAAAAGTGAAAAAGAACTCTTATAACTCAACAAAAAGATAAACAACCCAATTAGCAAATGGATAAAGGACTTGAATAAAATTTTCTCTAAATAAGATATGCAGGTGGTCAATAAGTAAATGAAAAGATGCTTAATGTCATTGATCATGAGGAAAATGCAAATCAAAACCACAATATACCTCCTCACACCCTCTAGACTGCCTATAATTTAAAAATGAACAAGTGTTGGTGAAGATGTGGAGAAATTGAAGCTCTTATATGTTGTTGGTAAGAATGCAAAATGGTGCAACCGCTGTGAAAAACAGTTCGGCTATTTCCCAGAAACTTAAACACAGAATTACCATATGACCCAACAATTCCGTTACTAGTATAAACCCAAAAGAATTGAAAACAGATACTCAAACAAGTATCTGTACATGAATGTTCATAGCAGTACTATTCACAATACCCAAAAGGTAGAAACAACCTAAATGTCCTTTAACAGATGAATGGATAAACAAATTATGGTATATATATCTATATCCAATAGAATATTAAACTCAGATATGAATGAACCTGAAAACATTATGCTAAATGAAATAAGCCAGACACAAAGGGCCCACATAGCATGTGATTTCACCTATATGAAGTATCAAATATAGATAAATCCATAGAGACAGACAGCAGGTTGTTGGTTAATAGCGGCTGGGTTGGGGAGACGAGGACTGATTGTTTAATGGGTATGAGGTTTTCTTTTAGAGTGATGAAAATGTTTTGACACTAGGTAGAGATGATTATGACACAGCACTATGAATGTAATAAGTACCCCTGAACTGGACACTTTAGAATGGTTACTTTGTGTTATTTGAATTTTATCTCAATTTTAAAAAGGGGAAAAAAGAGTGTACAATCTTCATTATTTGCAGATTTTGTATTTGTAAATTTGCGTACTCACTAAAATTTAGTTGTAACCACATAATCAATATTCGTGGTGCTTTTGTGGTCATCTGTGGATATGTATGGAGCAGCGAAAAATTTGAGTCACCTGTTGCACATGTTCCCAGCTGAGGTCAAACAAAGTAATGCTCTGCCTTTTTATTTTAGCTTTCAGATTTTAAACGTGTGCTTTCCATGGTCTATTTAGTGCCATGTTTTTCACATTTATGTGCTTTGTCTTAGTGATTTCACTGTCTCCACTCCCGCCCCAGGTAGTATTGAAGTGCTGTCTAGTGTTCCTAAGCACAAGAAGGCTGTGATGTGCCTTAAGAAGAAAAGGCATGTGCTTTATTCAGACATGAGTTCTAGTGCTGTTGGCCATGGGTTCAATGTTAATGAATCAAATATGTGTGTGTGTATATATATGGGAGAGAATGAATCATATATTTATATATAGAGAGAGAGAAAGAGAGTGAATAAGGTATTTTTAAACAGAAACACGCATAAAACAAGGTTATGTATTGATTGGTTAACAAAAATCCTGTGACCAAAGGTTCACAGGAACCTAACTCTGTATTTCCTCCAGGAGCAATACATCAGTATTCCCCAATTCATTTTTCATGGCAACTTTATAGAACATACCTGCCATAATTAGCAAGAATCAATTGTATATGGCACAGGAGTAGGATATGAAAAAGAAACTATTTCTTTAGAGGATATCTTGTAAAAGAGGCATCCTAAAGGGAGTGGCCTTGAGTTGAGTTTTGAAAAATGAATAATAATTCATCACATATATGAGAAGGAAAAGGCATCACTCAGAGTGAGTAAATTGTATGATCAAAATACTAACATGTGAAATACCAGAGTGAGCTTAGGGAACCAAAAACAATTATGGCATTTTCTAACCAGGGAGTTTATCATGTTTTGCTTATGTTTATTAACATTCATACATCTCTAGGCCAAATAAAAACTCTAGATAGAACTATCACCTCCCAGAGGTGCATGAAATTTGCTAGATATTTAAAGTTTTTTGTTCTGGAAATTTTCAAATGTAGAAGTAGAGAGAATGATGTAATCAACCCATGTGTGCCCATAACTTAGCTTCAACAATTACCAGCACATGGCTAATCTTATTTCATCTATAACCTTCTTACTTCTTCTTCTCACCCCAGATTGTTTTAAAGCCAATCCAAGACATCATATCATTTTAGCCTATAAGTGCTTCTGTATGTGTCTCTAAAAGATAAGCACTAATAAAACCCCAATAATACCAATAATTATTAAATGTTACATTTAAAAAAAAGTAGCAATCACTTCATTTTTTTATTTAAACTTTTTTCTGTGCTTTTTTCTTTTTTTTAATTGAGTTCATAATAGTTTAAATCATTGTGAAATTTCAGTTGTACATTTTTTCTTGTCTGTCACCACATAAGTGCTCCCCTTCACCCTCTGTGCCCACCTCCAATCCCCCTTCCCCTGGTAACCACTAAACTGTTTTCTTTGTCCATGTGTTTATTTATATTCCACATATGAGTGAAATCATCTGGTGTTTGTCTTTCTCAGTCTGGCTTATTTTGCTTAGCATAATACCTTCCAGGTCCATCCATGTTGTTGCAAATGGGATGATTTTGCCCTTTTTTTATGGGTCAGTAGTATTCCATTGTATATATGTACCACATCAGCTTTATCCAATCATCAGTCAATGGATACTTGGATTGTTTCCATGTCTTGGCTATTGTGAATAGTGCTGCAATGAACCTAGGGGTATATATGTTACTTTGGATTGTTGATTTCAAGTTCTTTGGATAAATACACAGTAGTGGGATAGCTGGGTCATATGGTAGTTCTATTTTTAGTTTTTTGAGGAATCTCCATACTGTTTTCCATAGTGGCTGCACCAGTTTGCACTCCCACCAGCAGTGTTTGAGGGTTCCCTTTTCTCCACACCCTCTCCAACATTTCTTATTTTTAGTCTTAGTGATTATAGCCATTTTAACAGGCCTAAGGTGGTATCTTAGTGTAGTTTTGATTTGCATTTCCCTGATGATTAGTGATATTGAACATCTTTTCATGTGTTTATTGGCCATCTGTATATCTTCTTTGGAAAAATATCTTTTCATATCCTCTGCTCACTTTTTGATTGGGTTTTTTTTTTTTTTTATTGTTCAGTTGTGTGAGTTCCTTATATATTATGGTGATTAACCCCTTGTCAGATATATGATTTTCAAATATTTTCTCCCAGTTGATGGGTTGTCTGTTTGTTTTGATCCTCGTTTCTTTTGCCTTGCAGAAGCTCATTAGTCTGATGAACTCCCACTTGTTTATTTTTTCTTTTGTTTCCCTTGTCTGAGAAGACGTGATATTCAAAAAAATCCTTTTTAAGTTCAATGTCAAAGAGTGTACTACCATTATTATCTTCCAGGAGTTTTATGGTTTCAGGACTTATCTTCAAGTTTTCGATCCATTTTGAGTTTATTTTTGTGTATGGCATGAGATAGTGGTCTACTTTCATTCATTTGCTTGTGGCCATCCACTTTTCCCAACACCATTTATTGAAGAGACTATCTTTACTTCATTGTATGTTCTTGGCACCTTTGTAGAAGATTAGCTATCTGTAGATGTGCGGTTTTATTTCTAGGCTTTCAGTTCTGTTACATTGATCTATGTACCTGTTTTTGTACCAGTACCATGTGTTTTGATCACTATGGCCTTGTAGTACATTTTGAAGTCAGGGATTATGATGCCTCCAGCTTTGTTCTTTTTTCTCAGTATTGCCTTAGCAATTCGGGGTCTTTGGTTGCCCATGGGGAGTGTTTTTAAAGTAGCATGTAGAAAAACTTAAGCTTTTGTCAGAGTAGAGCATACTTGAATTCTGGTCAGAGCAAAGAGGATCCCTGTTTCCTTTCCTCCATATCCCTCTGGCTGGACCTATTCATCTTGATCTAATTTAGTCTACATAGAAGAAGAAAACGGTGTGAAAAGGGAAAACACAGATCATACTGTGATTTGCTTGTCCTGGACTCCATAATCTCTCTAGGATAACCATTCATGCCCTTAATGATAATCTTACCTAGAACACTTTTAGTTTGAGACACATAATTTTATACTTCATTATAGAGGAGTGACATCAGCATCATGGTGGTGTGGGCGCTCCCTGTAAAGTCTCCCCTCTAAGATACAATAAAAATGACATTCATATTCCAACAGAGGACAGCCACACAACACAAAAGACATCTGAGAGTCTCACACAGCCATACATTGGAAGGTGGAGGTGCTGGAGCCCTCCCCTCGTACCCCCAGAGGAAGTGGCATGAGGTAAGAGAAAGCCTCTCTTCCTCCCTGAAGGACAGCAACCCAGGGATTGCCCATAACCTCCAAGAGAAAAGTGGGGAGGGAGGGGCTGCCCTCCATGGGAACACCATAGACCTCCAAGGTCCCTCACAGCCTGAGGAAAGCCCCCAACAGAGGTGACTAGCTATTGCAAGGGTGTTTTCATCAAGCCAACACCCCAGGAGAGCAGATAGCAAGGGCAGAGCATGAAGTCCCCAAGATCATGTGGAAGAAGGAAAGCACCCCTCCCCCCATGCTGGTACCCCAGCCCAGCACCTGGGAGCTGTCCTGTGGATCACAGAATGCTCAGAATATGCAGTTATTGACCCCATCCAGTGGTGACAAGTGGAAGCAGTGATCAAATACTACCACAATTCAGAAGCACAAATCCACGCCATCTAGCAGCATGAAAAAATATATTAAATCTCCAATCCTGAAGGAAAATGATAGGTATCCAGAAATCAATGCTGAAGACACAGAAATCTATAACCTAAGTGGCAGAGAATTCAAAATAGCTATCATCAAAAAAACTCAGTGGGTTAAAAGAGAGTGCAGATAGACAATTCACCGAATTTGGGAGCTGCTTCACAAGAGATTGAAACTTTTATAAAGAAGAACCACTACTTCTCCACAGCAAAGGAAACCATCAACAAAGCAAAAAGACAGCTTAACAATTGGGAGAAGATATTTGCAAACCATATATCAGATAAGGGGTTAATATCCAAAATATAGAAAGAACTCATACATCTCAACAACCAAAAAACCCAACAACCCAATTAAAAAATGGGCAAAAGATGTGAACAGAGATTTCTCCAAAGAAGATACACAGATGGGCAACAGGCATATGAAATGATGCTCAGCATCATTAGCTGTTAGGGAAATGCAAATCAAACCTACAATGAGATATCACTTCACTCCAGTCAGAATGGCTATAATTAACAGGACAGGAAACAAGTGTTGGAGAGGATGTGGAGAGAAGGGAACCCTTGTACACTGCTGGTGGAAGTGCAAACTGGTGCAGCCACTATGGAAGACAGTATCGCGTATTGTCAGAAAACTGAGAATAGATCTCCCATATGATCCAGCTATTCTACTGCTAGATATTTATCCAAAGAACTTGAAAACACCAACACGTAAAGATACATGCACCCCTATGTTCATTGCAGCATTATTCACAATAGCCAAGACTTGGAAGCAACGTAGGTGCCCATTAAGGGATGAATGAATAAAGAAGATGTGGTGTATATACACAATGGAATACTACTCAGCCATAAGAAATGATGAAATCTGGCCATTTTTGACAACATGGATAGAGCTTGAGGGTATGATGCAAAGTGAAATAAGTCAGAAGGGGAAGGTCATATACCATATGATCTCACTCATAAGTAGAAGATAAAAACAACGACAAACAAACACATAGCAACAGAGATTGGATTGGTGGTTACCATAGGGGAAGAGAGGAGGGGGGAAGGCAAAAGGGGTAATCAGGTTGACTTCTGAGGTGATGGACTATAATTAGTTTTTGGATGGTGAACATGATGTAATCTACACAGAATGTGAAATATATTATGATGTACATCTGAAAGCTATATAATGTTATAATCCAATGTTACTGCAGTAAAAAATTTTTCAAAAAAGAAGAACCAGTCAGAAATATTGGAGATGAAAAACAGAATGGATGAGATAAAGTAGAATATAGATTCCCTGAACAATAGAGCTGATATCATGGAGGAACAAATCAGCAACATTGAGGACAGAAATATAGAAATGCTTCAGATGAAGAAAAGAAAACTAAGACTAAAAAGAAATGAAGATGTTCTCTGAGAAATATCCGACTCAATGAGGAAATGCAACATAAGAATTATAGGCATTCAAGGGGTAGAAGAGAAGGAGAATGGAGCAGAAAGCCTGTTCAAAGAAATAATAGCAGAGAACTTCCCCAACCTATGGAATGAGATGGCAGTCCATGTGGAAGAGGCTACCAGATCTCCTAAACATGTCGATGTATAAAGACCTACAGCCAGGCATATAGTAGTGAAAGTGCCAAAAGTAAATGACAAAAAATACTAAGGGCAGCAAGGCAGAAGAAAATAAGCTACAAATGAACCCCTGTCAGGCTTTCAGCAGATTTCTCAGCAGAAACCTTATAGGCTAGGAAAGACTGGAATGACATATTCAAATCTTTGAAGGACAGAAACTTTTGGCCAAGAATACTCTATCCAGAGAAAATATCCTTCAGATATGATGGAGAAATAAAAACTTTCCCAGATAAACAAAAGCTAAGGGAGTTTGTAGCCATGAGACTCCCCCCGCTACAAGAAGTGCTCAAGAAGGCCCTCATACCTGAAAAGAAAAAGGGAGAAAGGGTTTACAAAGCCCTGAGTAAGAAGATAAATAGGTAGACAAAATCAGAAAATTGTAGCTATACCTCAGAACAGGTTAGCAAATACTCAAGTAAAACATTAAAGGTAAAGGGAGGGAAAACACCAAACACAAAGATAATCTTGTCATCTTAACCAGTAACTCACAACACAAGATGGAATAAGATGTGAGAAGAACAACTTAGGAGGGGAAGAGTAAAGGGACTGAATCAGCTTAGTCTAAGGAAATGAGGCCATCAGAAAATGGACTATCTTATCTACAAGATTTTGAATACAAACCTTATGGTAACCACTAAACAAAAAAGTAGAACAGAGACACAAATAATAATTAAGGAGAAAACTAAGAAAGCCAGCATAAAAAACTACCTAAACAAATTGATAGTCCGAAATACACAGGACAAGAAACAAAGGAAATGTAGGAGAACCAGAAACCAGTGATAAAATGGCAGTATTAAGCCCTCATATATTGATAATCACTCTAAACGTAAATGGGTTGAATTCTCCAATAAATACGCAGAGTGGCAAGATGGATTAAAGAAGAAGACCTAACAATATGCTGCCTACAGGACACATCTCAGCTCCAAAAATAAACACGGCTCAGAGTGAAGGGATGGAAGACGATACTCCAAGCTAATGGCAAAGAGAAAAAAGCAGGTATTTCAATACTTATGCTTGATTATACACAATGGGTTCTGGTTCAAGATGGTAAGATAAAGAGGTTCCTGAACTCACTTCCTCCCGTGGACACACCAAATCTGCAGCTACATATGGAACAGTTTCATCTGAAAGAAACCCAAAAACCTGATGAGCAACTCCTAAACATTGGGCAAATGAGAAAAAACCCACATGGAAATGGGCTGGAGAGACCAAGACACAATCTCACCATAAACCCCAACCCTGGGACAGCAACCAGTGGTGGAGAGGGAATTCAAAGCCCTGAGCTTCTACCTAAGGAGTGGGGGTGGGGGGTGGAGTTTGAACCCCACATCTGGCACCCCAGCTTCTGAGATCTGCACCCGAGAGCTCCTAGAGCATGTAGCTTTGAAAGCCAAGGGGACTTGCATCTACAAGACCCACAAGGCAATAGTGAACTGAGACACTGTTCTTAAAGGGCTCATGCAGACTCGCCTGGCTACCCTACAGGGCCCAGCACAGAGGCAGCTGACTGAAAGTGCCCAATCTTTCTGTGAAAGGGGCCTATTTGCTTATCTTAAAGTTTCAGCCTGCCTCTCAGGCTAGAGACATCTGGAGACCTACTGAAATACTCTTCAAAGACAGAGGCCAGTGGGCTCCATATTTGTGCTCTCCCTTTGCCTCTCTCTGGTCACCAGTATCTCCCAGAAAGGAGCTTATGCACATGTCTAGTGCCCTGGTTTTTGCAGCTGCTGCCCAGAGCATGCCCCTTGATTGCCTGCTTCTGGTGGCCAGAGGGGTTTACATTCGTGGGTTCCATAGGACTATGACAAAGAGAGAAACAGTTCTTAAATGGCTGCTACTCATGGGGCATAATACAGAAACAGAAGACTGAAACACACTCCTAGTCTTTCTATGAAAGAGGCCTATTTGCTTGTCTTGAAGCTTCAGCCTGAGGGACAGGCTTCTGTGTTTTTGGGTTTGTTTTTTTTTTTAAGATTTTATTCTTTTCCTTTTTCTCCCCAAAGCCCCCTACTACATAGATGTGGGTCCATCTAGTAGTGGCATGTGGGATGCTGCCTCAGCCTGGCCTGATGAGCAGTGCCATGTCCGTGCCCAGGATCCGAACTGGTGAAACTCTGGGCCACCACAGCAGAGTGCATGAACTTAACCACTTGGCCACGGGGCCAGCCCCCAGGCTTCTGTTTTAGCAAACATCTGGAAGCCTTCTGAAATATTCTCCAATGACCATGGAGGCCAGTGGAAGCCATCTTCACACTTTCCCTCTTCTTCGTTCTAGGTTGCTGGTATCTCCCAGAAGGGAACTTGTGCACCACATCTGTCAACCCAGTTTTTGCAGCTGCTGCGCAAGGCATACCCCTTGATTGCCTGGCTCTGATGGCCAGCCAGGCTTATGTTCACAGTTCCCATATGACTTGAATAAATGGAGAAATGGTTCTTAACCAGCTACCTTCCCTCACCCCACCCCCACCAGGGCACAGCACAGAGAGCGCAGACTCAAACACACCCCAGTCTTCCTGTGAAAGAGGCTTATTAGCTTATATTTATAGATGTGGCCTGAGGGGGCAGATTTCTAATTAAACACATATCTAGGTGCTGAGTGCAGTCCTCTCCAGAGACTGGGGAGACTGGGTGTGCCATCTTCCTACTCTCCCTCCACCCTGCCCCAGGTTGCTGGTGTCTCTGAGAAAGGAGCTTGTGTATGCATCTGGCTCCCCAGCTTTTGTGGCTGCCACCCAGAGGGCACAACCCTTGATAGCCTGTCTCTGTTGACCAGCAGAGTTTGTGTTCATGGGTTCAGCAAATGGTAGCAAACAAAGAAATACTTCTTAACTGGGTATCACCTCAGGGCTCAGTACAGAGGAAGCAAACAGAAAAACCCATCTCCCCATCTTTCCATGAGAGAGGTGTATTTACATACTTTAAAAGCTGTTGCCTGAGGGTCTCGCTTCCAATCAGCCTGAATCTAGGTGCCAACTGAAATCCTCCCCTTTAGGACACTGACTGGTCTTGGTACACCCTCAGTACTGGGAGTGTCTAGGAATAAAGTAATCCGCTTGGACAATCAAAAAGTTTTGAGAGACAACCAAGAGTTAGGTCAAGGTTCGACAATCAGATTCAACTTCTACATGAGGCCATTCCTTCAAGACTGGGAGAGGTGTCTATTTTATCCAATGTATAGAAACCAATACAGAGAGTCGAGGAAAATGAAGAAATAGAGGAATGTGTTCCAAGCAAAAGAATATGATAAAACCTCAGAAAAAGACCTTAATGAAATGGAGATAAGTGATTTACTGTCCAAAGAGTTCAAAATAATGGCCATAAAGATGCTCACTGAGCTCAGGAGAACAATATTTGAATAACATGAGAATTTCCACAAAGAGATAGAAAATAGAAGAAAGTACCAAATAGATGTCACAGAGCTGAAGAATACAGTAAGTGAACTGAAAAATATAATAGAGGGGTTCAACAGCAGGCTAGATGAAGCAGAAGAAGGAATCAGTGAACTCAAAGACAGGGCATTGTAAGTCATCAAATCATAAGAGCAAAAAGAAAAAATAATGAAAATGAATGAAGATAGCTTAAGGGACTTTTGGGGCAACATCAGTGGACCAACATTTACATTACAGGGGTCCTAGAAGGGGAAAAGAGATAGGGGCAGAAAACTTATGTGAAGGAATATTGTCTGAAAACTTCCTTGGGGAAGGAAACATTCAGATCCAGGAGTCCAGAGAGTTCCAAAGAAGATGAAAACAAAGAGACCCACACCAAGACACATTATAATTATGTAAGTGTTAAAAGTTAAAGACTCGGAGAGAATCTTAAAAGCAGCAAGAGAAAAACAACTTGTTACATATAGGGAACCCCCCCCCCCCCATAAGACTATTAGCAGAATTTTCAGCAGAAACTTGGCAAGCTGGAAAGGAGTGGCACAATATAGTCAAAGTGCTGAAAGGGAAAAACTGGCAACCAAAATACTCTAACCGGCAAAGTTGTCCTCCAGAATTGAACGAAAGAGAAAGAGTTTTCTAGACAAGCAAAAGCTGAACTTCATCACCACTAGACCAGCCTTAGAAGAAGTATTAAAGGGACTTCTTTAAACTGAAATGAAAGGACACTAATTAGTAACAGGAAAACATATAGAACTATATACAATGAATATATTTTTGAAACATTTTTATGCTAATGTTTTCTCCTCCACAAGGTAAGTTCCTTCAATACAAGAACCTTTTCTCCTTTTATTTTTAATTCCCTGCATTGCTGCTGAGTATAGAGCAGGTGTTGGTCAGCTATAACAAACTGCCTATTTTTGTACAGCCCTATTTTGTACACGGGCAGAGAATGGTTTTTACATTTTTAAATGGATTAAAAAAGTCAAAATAAAAATATTTTGTGACATTTGAAAATTATATGAAATTCAGATTGCAGTGTCCATGAAAAGAGTTTTATTGGAACACATTCACATTCATTCGTTATGTATTTGTTCATGGCAGCTTTCGTGCTACAATAGCAGAGCTGATTAGTTGTGACAGAGACCATATGTGGCCAGCAAGCCTAAAGTATTTGGTATCTGACCTTTTATAGAAAAAATTTGCTAAACCCCTTGTGAAGTAATAAGAAACATATGTATTGGTCTCTGCCCCTAGTTCATGACACAGAACTCTTAACCTTTGTAAGTAGGGTGCTAGGAGCTACCCAGGATATAGTCTTCTCATAGTGATAGCAGAAGTGCAAGAAAGCAAGCCAACCTCAGAAGTCCATCCCCCTCCCCTCCCCTTGTGTATTCTTTCCTCCTTCCTTTATATTCTGTCCCTGAGGTGGAACCAACTTATGTAGAGGTATTAAATTGGATTTAGAATTTTCTTCTAGTATATAGAGAACATAGAAAATAATAGAGAATACTCTTATAGCCATTACTTGGTTTTCTCAAATTTTAACATTGACTCATTTATTTCAAATCTTCCCTTTTAATTATTTTGGAAATAAAACTTTACAGTTACAGTTGAAAACTCCATGTATCTGTCTCAAACTTCATTTCACTCCGTTTCTTAGAAATAATCACTGCCTTTAATTTGGTGTTTATCATTCCAGTTGAAGATTATAACATTCTCATATATCCAATGTCCTTCTCTAGGGGATGATTATATTCGTTCTCTAGCATTGACATTGGATTTAGCCAGGTGACTTCCTTTGACCAATGAAATGACAGCAGAAATGATATCCATTATGTTCAAGCAAAATCTTTGAGTCAGTTTGTAGTTTGCTATGTTCTTTTTTACCTCTGCTATGTTCCAGATTGCCCCAACAGCCTGAACCCCATTCAATGTCATGTGGAGTAGAGGTGCAGCCAATATGTGATAGATAGGTAGCATGAACAATATATAAACCTTCCTTGTTGTAAGCCACTGAGATTTTAAGGTTATTACTATAGCATAACCTACCCTATTTTGGCTGTTATATTTTCCATGCTTTTTTAATGTTAAATATTATATTTATATATGTATATTTGTTGATACAGCTAGCTCTTCTTTTATTTTCACTGCTATGTAGTTGTGTATACTATTTTATAAATTGGTATAAATATGCCAGTTCATAAATAAATAATTAATTTATCTATGTTCATGTAGATGGACATTTACCTTGTTTCCAATTTTATCAGTCGGCTACTGCTGTGTAACAGACAACCACAAAATGTCAGTGGCCTAGGGGCCAGCCCAGTGGTGTAGTAGTTAAGTTCACTCACTCCACTTTAGCGGCCCAGGGTTTGTGGGTTCAGATCCCAGGCGCAGACCTACCCACTGCTCATTATACCAGTGTCACAGAGCTTGACATGCTCGTCAAGCCATGCTGTGGCAGCATCCCACATATAAAACAGGAAGATTGGCACAGATGTTAGCTCAGAGACTTTTTTCCTCAAGCAAAAAAGAGGAAGATTGACAATAAGCTGTTAGCTCAGGCACAATCTTCCTCACCAAAAAAAAAACCAGTGGCATAAAACAGGAAGCATTTATTTAGCTCATGCATCTGCAGGTCACATGAAGTATATATACTCTGCTGACCTCAGCTGGCCTTGCTTTGTAGATAGGCTAGAAGTTAGTTAATCTAGGCTAGGGCAGCTCTGCTTCCTGGTTTTGTAAGCGGAGTTGTCAGTCTGCTCTATATGTTTCTCATCCTTTTTATACCACTTGGCTATACAGGATATATTTTTCTTATAGTGTTGGCAGAGGTGCAAGAAAGCAAGCCAAACTCAGAAGTCCATTTTAAGCATCTATTTATGTCATAACTGCTAATATCCCATTGGCCAAAGCAAATCATGTGGCTAGACAAGTCACGTAGCTAAGCCTAAAGTCAAGGGATTTTCCATGGAAGTCAGGGAGAAGGGAGGGAGTATTTAAGAACAATAATTTAACATGCCAATATTTTTTTTTTTTAAAGATTTTATTTTTCCTTTTTCTCCCCAAAGCCCCCCAGTACATAGTTGTATATTCTTCGTTGTGGGTCCTTCTAGTTGTGGCATGTGGGACGCTGCCTCAGCGTGGTTTGATGAGCAGTGCCATGTCCACGCCCAGGATTCGAACCAACGAAACACTGGGCTGCCTGCAGCGGAGTGCGCGAACTTAACCACTTGGCCATGGGGCCAGCCCCAACATGCCAATATTTTTACTATTACAAATCATACTGCAGTGAACATTCTTCCATATGTCTCCTGGTGCATATTTGCAAGAAGTTGTTTTTAACATATACCTGAAAATGGACTTGCTGGCCCATCAGATACATTCCTCTTCAAATTTGCTAAACATTGCCATTGATTTCCAGAGTAGTTACAATAATTTATATTCTCTCCAAGAATATATGTCTTCTCCTCTGCATCCCTGCAACACAGGGATGACTTAAACTTTTAGCAATCTGATGGGAATGAATTATTATCTTTGTGGTTTTATTTTGCCTTTCACTAGCAACTAGTGAGGCTAGTGCCTCTGAATGTTTATTGGCTATTCACATTGCCATTTCTATGACTTGCTGATTTATCTTCTCTGCTCACTTTTCTTCTTTTAAATTATTTTATTGAAGTCACATTGGTTTAAAACATTGTGTAAATTTCAGATGTACATTATTATATTTCAGCTTCTGAAAAGACTGCATTGGTTCAGCATCAATAGTCTAGTTTTTCTCTGTCACCATACATTTGTGCCCCTTTATCCTTTTTGTCCTGCCCTCACCGCCTTCCCCTCTGGTAATGACCAATCTGTTCTCCTTATCTATGTGCTTGTTTGTTTATCTTTCACACCTGGGTGAAATCATATGGTATTTCTCTTTCTCTGACTGATTTCGCTTAGTGTAATACCCTCAAGGTCCATCCATGTGGTCGCAAATGGCATGATTTTGTCTTTTTATGGCTGAGTAGTATTCCATTGTATATATTTTTATACACATATATACACCACATCTTCTTTATCCATTTATCTATTGATGGGCACTTGGGTTGCTTCCAAGTCTTGGCTATTGTAAACAATGCTGCAGTGAACACAGGAGTGTATATAACTTTTTGAATTAGTGTTCTCATGTTCATTGGATAAATGCCCAGAAGTGGAATAGCTGGATCATATGGTATTTCTATTTTTAATTTTTGAGAAATCTTCATACTGTTTTCTGTAGTGGCTGTACTAGCAGTGTTTAAGTTCCTTTTTCTCCATATCTTCTCCAACACTTGTTATTTCTTGTCTTTTTAATAATATCTGCTCACTTTTCTATTTGATGTCTTTTTGATTAGTAAAAGTACTTTATATATTCTCTATTGAAATCTGTCATAAATATTGCAGGTATCTTCTAGTCTGTGGCCTGTCTTTTTATTTTGTTTATGGTAATTTTAATATACAAAAGTTGCTAGTATTTTCAAATGTATCAGTCTTCACCTTGATGGTTTGTACTGTTTCTTTTTAACTTTTATTGAGGTATAGTTTACATAGAATAAAAAGTACATATTTTAAGTGTTTGAGGAGTCTGGACATACTAGTCACATGTATATACTCATGAAGCCATCAGCACAGTCAATATTATGAACATATTCATCATCCCCAAAAGTTTCTTCATACTCATTTGTAGTCCTTCCTTCCCACTTTTTCCTGCTCTCTCAAGTCCTAGGCAACCACTTTATCTGCTATCTGCCTTCCAAATCCTTACTGATTTTCTGTGTCTACTTTCTCTGTCAATTATTGAAAGAGGAATGTTGATCTTCAACTTTAATTGTATGTTTGTCTATTCATCCTTTCAATTTTATCAGTTTTTGCTTCAAATATCTTGAAGTGCTCTTACTAGGTGCATACACTTTTATGATTATTCTGCCTGGGTGAATTCACTCTCATATGATTATATAATTAACTCTATCCCTGCTAATATTTTTTTCTCTGAAGTCCACATAGTCTAATATTTATGTAGCCACTCTCTTTTGATTAGTTTTTCATGATATCTTTTGCTATCCTGTTACTTTTAACCTACATATATCATCTTTAAAATGAGTTTCTTATAGACAAGTTGGATCTTGTTTTTTTATCCAATATGTTAGTTTCTACCTTTTAATTAATGTTTAGATGATTTATATTTAATGTAATTGTTGATATGTTTGGATTTAGGTCTACCGTTTTATCATTTGTTTTCTCTTTTTTTCCCCTCTCTGTGTTCCTCTTTTACCCCTTTCCTGCCTTCTTCTTGGATTATTTGTATTTTTTAAATATTTCATTTTAATTGATCATTTGGGTTTTGGTACTATATTTCTTTGTATGTCTTTAGTGATTGCTGTAGGGATTTTAATATACATAATTAACTTTTCACAGTGAGGGGGACTAAAAGTGGCCACCCCAAGATATGTCTCTTTGGCGTGAGGATTATTTTGGGCTGGTTACTTTTTCTTTTTAATTGCAGTAACATTTAATTATAACATTATATAGCTTTCAGATGTACATCATAATGTATTTCGAATTCTGTGTAGATTACATCATGTTCACCACCCAAAAACCAGTTATAATCCATCCCCTCACTTGTGAACCTAATCACCCCTTTTGCCTTCCTCTGCTTCCCATCTGGTAAGCACCAATCCAATCTCCATTGCTATGTGTTTGTTTGTCGTTGTTTTTATCTTCTACTTATGAGTGAGATCATACAGTATTTGACTTTCTCCTTCTGACTAATTTCACTCAGCATAATACTCTCAAGGACCATCCATGTTGTCACAAATGGCTGGATTTCATCATTTCTTATGGCTGAGTAGTATTCCATTGTGTATAAATACTATATCTTCTTTATCCATTAGTCCCTTGATGGGCACCTAGGTTGCTTCCAAGTCTTGGCTATTGTGTATAATGCTGCAATGAACGTAGTGGGTACATGTATCTTTCTAAAGCCTTTGCGTTTTCAAGTTCTTTGGATAAGTACCCAGCAGTGGGATAGCTGGATCATATGGTAGATCTATTCTTAATTTTCTGAGGATACTCCATGCTGCTTTCCATAGTGGCTGCACAAGTTTGCACTCCCTGGGCTGCTTACTTTTAAAAACTGCAGACAGGAAAGAAACTCTGAAAAGTAGAATTTACTTACCCTTTGTTAAGATACATTTACATTTGTAAAGGAATTCTCCATCTGTAAAGGTGTCTCCCTCTCTGTACCAGGAAGAGGAGGGGATGACCTTATCTCTAGAAACTCTTAATCAATGCAGAAGGCAAGGACTTAAATCTGCATGATAACCTTACTCTTGTTTACTGTGCTTTTCTGGTGATCTCCCATAACTGGCTCCCCCCACCCCCAACATCCTCCTTTGTCTTTAGCTGAGGGTGGTATTTAAGCAGAGAGCTTCTGCCATTTTGTGAGTTGCTCAGTTTGCCTGAGCCTCTCCCATGTATACATGTTCTAAAGCTTTGTTTAATTTTCTCCTGTTATTCTATCATGTGAATTTAATTCATTGTCCAGCCAGAAGGACCCAGAGTGGGTAGAGGAACTCTCTTCCTCCCCTACAACAGTTTACTGAGAATTTATATTTTATTGCTTCAAGTGGAATATAGGTATCTTACCACTGTATAGGTCCCTCCTCAGTTTATGGTTTAGTGTCATATGTATTACATCTATATACATTGTAAACTCCACCAAACATTGAGTTTTTATTTCAGCCATCATACATAAAAAACTTAAGAGGAGAAAATAGTGTGTTATATATATATAGATAGTAACTATTTCTATTGCTCTTTCTTTATTCCCTAAGTTCCACATTTCCATCTGGTGTCATTTCCTTCACCCTGAATGATAGAACACATCTTAGAATGATAGAAGACATCTTAGAGCAGGTCTGCTGGTCATGAGTTCTTTAAGTTTTCCTTCATCTGAGAGTGTGTTTATTTTCTCTTCATTCTTGAAGAATATTTTCACTAGATAAAGAATTGTGTGTTGAAGTTCTTTTCTTTCAGCACTTTAAACTGGCTGTTTCAGAGAGATTTTCCTTTGCCTTTGGTTTTCAGCAGTTTGATTTCCTTTTTTTTTTTCATTTGTCTTGTTCTGGGTTTACCAGGCATCTTGAATCTGTAATGAAATTGCTGAAGACAGCATAAAGTGAGATGAGGTGGTATCTGGGGAGGAATTCTAAGAAGTACATATATTTAGGAGACAGCAGGATAACCATCAAAGGAGTTTAAGAAGGTGTTAGCAAGAATGTTTGAAGATAATTGGGAGAAAGTTGAAATGTAGATCTTAAGCAAATTATTTAACATCTCTAAATCTTAGTTTTCTCATTTGTAAAATTAGGATAACAGTAGCAACTAATTTGTAGGGTTATGAAAATTAAATAATATATGTAAAGCACATGTTACAGTACCTAGAAAAAAGGCTCAATAAATAGTAAGTTATTGCAGTGATTATTAATACAAAAGATAAAACCAAGTGACTACGCTCTCTCTTATATCTGATGAACTAGAACTATACTTTCTTTTGCTGGCTTATATTAGCTTGCATTGCTGAAAAATATCATTTTAATGAATTTTTAGGATAAATTTAAATATTAAACTGAAAAATGAATCTTTCAGTTTTTGAGAGGGAGCTGGGACTTCTCAACTAAAATTATTTGGTTTCCATTTACCTAAGCTCTAAGTTATAGATCTTGAAATGATATACTTGATTCAGTTGCACTTTTGTCTTTTGACAAAATTGAGTTGCTATCATCTTTAAAACAATCTCCTTTTAAATGTTCACTCTGAGGTTTAAACTGAGACTATTCTTACACTATTTCTGCACTTTATTTTTGGTGTGAATGCAAGAAGAGAGGGTACTGCCCCAATTAAAAAATTGTTAGACTTAAAATCAGAAAACAATCATATAATCTTTCTGGGCATCAGCTTTCTCATTAGTAAAACGGGGAAGTAGTGTTCATATCAAACTGTGAGCATCAAATAACTGAAAGTTCTTTGAAAAAAAGTCTAAGAATTGTAGGAAGCACCCTAGGAAAAAGAGCATAACATCCAGTCTTTCTAAGCTGGGACCCAAAGAACGAGGGTGGAGAAATGGAAGGAAACTGAGTCATCAGAGCATCATTTTCAAACTACACTTGCTCTGTTTCTTCTTTCATTCTTCATACTGTCCCCCTACCCTCAATAATTAGGCCTATTAGAATCTCTAGAGAAATAGTGAGTAAGGATAGTTTGAATTATTTCATACATCTGCGTTTCCCACACTTCACCCCAACCATGTTAAGAACTGATCTGATCTAACCATCTGTTTTCATTTGACAGGTAAAGAAATGAAAATATAACAAGATGAAATAATCATTTCTTCCAACTTAAAATTATGAATCTCTTGGCCTGTTTTATGTCTGTATTTGCTTATAAATGACAAGAATTCTCATTATGTGCCAGGCTGTCTTTTTATACCCCTCCATTTTTTGCAAATGCACATAGTAAAATATTTTCCAAACTACAATAAAGAACATTCAATGAAAAACACCAATCTGTTCTATCTTCTCAAACCACCCCCTCCAGTTCATATCACAGAAGCAATCACTTTTAAAATTTTAAGTTAACTTTTGAGTTCTTTTGGGTATTACCCTAATAACTTGAAATGTGGCATTTGAATTGAAATGTGCTATAATTGCAAAATACATACCAGAGTTTGAAAATTTAGTATAAAAAAAGGTAAAATATCTCAATAATTTTTATATTGATTACATGTTTAAATGATGCTATTTTGGATATATTTTAGTTAAATATGGTACATTATTGGAATTAACTTTACCTGTTTCTTTTTACTTTTTAAAAAGTGACTATTAGAAAATTTTAAATTATACACATGGCTTACCTTTGTTGCTCACATTATATTTTTGTTGAACAGTGCTGCTCTAATTAGTAAGCGTATTATTTCCCTTAGTTCATATACCAAGTTTTGCTCATGAGATATCTGATTCTAGTCTGATTCTCATTCCCTTGTAAAGGACTAAGAAGGATTTTTTCTGGAACCTTTAGGATTTTCTTATTCTTGATATTCTGAAATTTCACAAGCATACACTTAGTTGTAGGCAGTTTTTGTTCATTTTGCTTAGAATACTTGGTAGGACATTTTAGTTTGTGTCACTCTTCAGCTCTGAGAAATCTTCTGCTAACAATTTTTGGATTATTTCCTCCCTGTTTCTGAGTGAGAAAGGGTCTTATATATTAGATCTCTTGGATTGAGTCTCTGTTTTTCTATAATTCTCTCTAGTATTTTCTGTTTTCCATCCTGTTGTCTTTTTGGCAGTGGTCTTGGGAAGTGACCTTATCCTAATATTTTGACTGTATATTAAAAAATAGAGGAAGATAAGCAATCATAGCTTTAATTGTCTACAACTCTTTCTTGTTCTCTGTGCTTTTATCATAGAAGTGTGTTCTGCCTTTATGATTGTGATATCTTCCCGACTATGTGAGATTTCAAATTGGATTTGTTCTTAAAATTTCCTTCTGTTTCCTAACTTATCTCTTTCTTTTGTAGTCAGTGGTTCATTTTGTTCAGGGCAGGCTTCTAGAAGGTGAAGCACATTTTAAATAAGGAGAATGTATAACCAAATTTGTAGAAGCAGAAATGCAGAAATGCAAAAATCTCCTCTGGGAGCAGTGATAATCCAATCATTGTAATACTGGGGGCATAATGAGATAAGGGCCTGAACTAGCGTGAATATAGTGAGAACTAAAAGAAAAGAACTGAGTAATTATAGAAGTAAAATAAATATAATTGGGAATTGATTTTTCTCCTCTGAGGAACTCCTACAGCACCCTCTTATTGAATTAATTGTACACCCCTTTCTAACTAAATTGTGGCTTCAAGGAAGGGATTGTATCTTACTCATTCATTTTTTTTTATAGATATTTGTTGATCAAGCACTATTCCAAGTGCTGGGCTAAAGCAATAGGCAAAGACAAAACATCTCTGCCCTCAAGGGCACTTAATGTATTTACTTATGTCTTTCACAGTTCTTAGAATTCAATACTAAGTATTCCCAAGGTAAATATTATTGTTTAACCCAACTTTAAATGGTAATATCAAGATGGTCTATTTGTATCTGTTTAGATGTGTACAAAATTTCTTTTGATATTAAACTCTTCCCTTTTTAAGTTAGTACAAAAAAAATTTTATGCATTCAGATTAAACTAATATCCCTCACCTTATTTAGAGGTAATATAGCACCTTGATGTAATGAAAAGAGTACCACCCTGGGAAGAGTCTAGGGTTCCGGTTTGGCTCTGCTTTTGAATAGGTTTGCACATGAACTTTTACCTTCTTTATCCTCTCAGAACCTCACTTTCTCATATGTAAAATAAAAAGTTCTCTCTTAGCACTGACACTTTGAATCTGAAAGTGGAACAAAATTTTCATTCCTGTGACCTTTGAATAATATGGCTAAACCATCTAGTATGTTTAATTGAATGACTGAAAACAAAACTAAGGGTGTCGTTTTGTATGTTTCACTTGAGTTGTAATCAGTGACAAAATATTGTTTTTTTCTCTTTTACAGACTTGGGGCTGGATCAATATATAGTAAAACGATTTGATGGAAAGGTGAGAAAACTATGACACATGTATGTCCTGTTGTTTACTAAGAACTTTTTAAGGTTCCTCTAGAATTATGTGTGAGAGAGTTCTGAATACCTGTTTTCTTACCAAAAAAGCATGTGTTTAGGTTGGGAGACCTGTAAGTGCCTTCAGGCGCTTCTACAGAAAGAACCAAGCAGAAGGTTCTTCTATATTTTTCCATATAAGGTAATACATGGGTTGCCTTCTGCATATGTTAATGGCTAATTCAGTATATGTTGACTTCTGAATTTTAATTCAATAGCTGCCATAAAGGTTAACAAGCCCCTCAGTGTTACATTTGCATTTCTTATAAAAACACCTATGTCCATGCAAATAATCCATGACCAATCTATAAATGAAAATTTGGGTGAGTTTATTCTGAGCCAAAATGTGAGGACCATAGCCCAGGGCTTTCCTTCCCGAAGGAAGGAAGGGCACCAAAGAAGTGGGGTGTATAGAGTGGTTATATACCCTCAAAGAGGATGTTTCACATATGATTGAAATGTCCCTTTTACAATAGTCACAAGACTGTTCTGTCAGCACAGCGATTGATGGACACAGCAGGCAGTAGGTTTGCTGCCTCGATGGACACAGAAGGGTGGCAGGTCTGTTGTCTCTAGCTAGGTGGTCACAGGTGAGCACAGCAGTCAATTCCTATCCTAGGGAGAGATGCTTATCCTTAAGGAAATGCCAGTGTGGGGGGAAGTTCTACCTTTATCTTAAGGGCATTTGTTCTTGCCATAGGAAATGTTTAAAGCAGAAATACAATGCCTGCTCAATGACCATGTCAGGCCCCTTTGGAAAAACAAAGTCAGGCCGAATTAGTTTTGCACCAAATGTCTTCCTCATATACTCCAATATATCCTATTGCTTGCCATTTCTATTTGTCGCCTATCTGATTTGACCTTCCTCAAACTTTGGAAGTATGTATATAGCAATAATCCTAACTACAAAATCACAGAAGTCCTTACTAGTGCTTTTATAATAATTATGAAGACCACCCCAAATTTGCATTATACTTACTTACAGTTCTTTATTTTATGCCTGAATTATTCGTCTAATAAACATTCTTAAGTACAGAAAATGAAATTTTCAGTTTTATAATCTCAAAGCAGTCAGTTAAACATGTTTTTCCCTTTCAGGCTGAATTCTCCAAAAAGGAAAAGAAAATATTACACAGGGTCATAAAGAAAAGGAAAAGGTCAATTTTAAAGAGGAGGAAGAAAGTACCTCAGAAAGAAGAAAGAGCCAGGAATGTCTCTACAAAGCTTAAGGAGAAGGAAATCAGAAAGAAAATCATGAAGTGGCTGGAAAAGGCAGGATCACAAAAGAGAGTCTAGATGGGTAGAGGTCAGGGCTAGTAGAAACTGATCTTGCAGGAATGTGTCCATTCTGCATCATTACATAAAATTCCATATAATGGTAAGGTGAAGGTAGAAGTGCTAAGGTCTTTTGCACAAGTAGAAAGAATGAGGGGCTGCCTTAACAGTTAAGAGATCTCAGTCAAGGCTTCCTGCCTAAAAATTACCTTTCCCATTCAGGTGGCACAGTGCCTCTATCTGTGGGTATTCTCTTTTTAAAGTCACATATTCTAAAGTAAAGAATGATCAAAAAGAAAGGGCATTGAACTAGATGTTAGGAGACCTAGATTCAGAGTCTTGGCTCTGCTTTGGAACAGCCTCATCTCTGATCCTTGGTATCTCTGCTTTATGTAAAGTACTGTATCTATGTGAGGGGTTACTGCAGACACTGATGTCGGGGTCTGATTTCAGAGGCTCTGGCAGGTCAGGGCCCTGTCTCATCTGTATTTGTGTCACTAGAGTCTGGCATATGCCTGACATATAGGAGGTAACCAATAAATGTTTAATGACTTGGAAAAAATCAACAAGTCAATCGCATATTCCTTGGAGATATGACTCATTGAGCCAATAATATCTTATAGCAAAATCAGTTTAACAAATCACTTTTTTTGCTCATGGAAGGAATCCAGAGTAGCATGAGAATTCAGTCCTCTATTGTTCTATGTATGTAAACCTGAAAACATGTAAACAAGTTAAATATGTGCAAGTTGAACAGCAAATTTACATGTTATGAGGAGAATTTTTATTCCTAGAGACCGCCCAAATATAAAACCTCTAATAGTAACGTTTCACACATACTCTTTAAATTTTTCCTGTTTTGGCCAGTAACAATCCACTTGATGCTAAAAATTTACAGCTTCTGGCATAACTGATGAGCTCCACTTTTGTTTCAATTATATTAAATTTATGAGCTCTGCATTTCTTATCATTAGTGTCATTTGTATTTTTCTGATTTCCACTTATTTTTATAAAATAGCAAGAGTAAAATGCAATAAAACATTAAGGTTTTGAGTACCCACCTTTCTGTGGAGAGAAAAATGGCAGTGCTTCTGTGTTTAGCAGGCAAACTTAACAGATTGTAGTTGCAAATGTTTGTGCACTAGAGCATAAAATTCTGAAATCAGAGGAGGAAAGGCAAGATTTAGGGATATCAATCTATAATATTTGAAAGTAAGACTTTTACGAAAGTCAGGCACGTGAAAGTTGATTTTATGGTACGAGGGCAACAGGTTCTGAAAGAGAATAGAGGAATGGAAGACTTGCATACAGAGGTGTGGAACTGAGCTTGTGGCCCTGAGCCCGCCAGCTTATCCCCTAGCAAAGAGTGCGGAGATTTTTCTTTCCACTATGTTATGATATGCATATTTTATCCATTTGCCAAATTCTTCATTTAAATCCTGTATTAATTTCCATGGAATATACTCTTACGATCTTGTTTTGGAGTGAAGGTTATGCTTCTTGAATAGGATTTTTAAACTGAGTTCACCTCTGGTTTATTTCTTTATTAATTGTCTTTTCTTTCATATGAAGTTTAAGAAAGTAATTTCTGTGCTGTTTTTAAACCTTATGTAATGAACAGTGAAAAATTCATTCAGTGTTTAATCAGTGCAGAAGTTTTTCCAGGAATTTTTGCCATGTATGAAGTCCTTCGCTTGATAATTATGATAAGGATCAATGCTTATGCAACTGTTGATCTTATTATTTTCTTTTGGATCTTCATTATTCTTTTGTTCTCTCAATCAGAAAATCTTAAATCATAAGTAGCAGTTTCCAGAGTATATAAATCCCAAGGCAATTTCCTGTTGAAAAAACAGATTTTTGTGGTAATTATAGTAAATTTCGTGTATGATAGCCAGAAATTTATTAGAAAGCTAATACCCTAGGGGAATTTCCTTTTGAACTTGCTTTGATTTTTAAATGAGTAATTTTCTCTCTCTCTCTTTTTTTTTTAACTTGGAAGATAAACTAGTTACGAACTACTTAGAGAAAGAAATATTTACTCCTATCCTCTTATCCCCCATTGTTTTAACACACTATTTAATAAAGTCTGTTATTGACCAGTAAGAAACACTAACTTATTTTATTGCCTTCTAATTGAATTGTACTTCAGGCTTTTTGTCATTGAAAGCAAGAACAAATGTAGAAATAGTATCATTTTCCTGGGATGTTTTATCATTTGTACTTGAATTTCATACAACCTCTAGATGCAAAGTAGAAAAGAATGGCCCAACAAATATTGACAAATAATTGGATAGTTATTTCTTGCTTTGATACCAATCATCTTTCTCCTCTTCTGTTTGACTAGAAAATTCCCCTCAGTAAACAAAACATTCCTGTTTCAACTGATAGTTAATAAAACTGAATTTGATTAAGCAGTTTTTTAATTTTTGGGAAGATCTTTTTCCAGAGCCTATCACTACCTTGTGTTAATGTACATTAATCCCTTACTCTTAGGATACTAGCAATTTCCTTGTAGAAAGTCATGAAATACATTATTATTGGCACTTGCATCATTTATGCCTTTCAAAATTATCTACTAACACAGGCATTATATAAAGAAGCTACAGTCAATGGCCTTTGGTTTTAAGAATATGTTTTGTAAATAAGTGATATTTTTAAAGTATTTAGACTAGGTTTAAAAGTTTAAAAACCTCAGAGCTTGAAAGAATTCAGATTTTGTCTTAGAGGATATTTGAAAATCATAATAAATAGCATATTAACACTATCGTACAGATGGAAATCCAAAATATGGTCTGGCTTTTGTTTTAGTGTAATATGGCCAGTTAAAAAAAACACACCCTCCCTCCACAATGTCCATGCGTTTTCCCTGTGATTTATTAATGCAGTTATATCATGAATTTTGGATTATTTCTTTAATGAAAACTATGCTTTTCCTGGGTTTAATTTTTTATCATCTAATAATTAGTCTATAAAATGAAGCATCATTTCTAAGTAGAGCCTTTATATTACATAATCATCAAATATTTCTTTCGTTTAATCATTTAGTTGCTGTCTTTTATTGGTGTGGTTTATCTCAAGTGGTTTATACCTTTCGTTTCCCATCTCTTGTACCCCTCATCTTTTTCCTCAGCATACCAAGGAGAAAAATTGTGTCTTGTATCTTCTGTTCCCATTGCATGTAATAGACAATTTTCTCCAGATCAAACACCACCATGTTTTTTAAAAAGTTACGGTAGAAAGCTGCATGATCTAGGTAAAATTGTTTCTTAAGCAAAGAATACCAATAGTCCAGAGTTTTGATATAGTCCTTTTCTCTCTTCTAAAAACTTTAAAGTTCATACTCTTTTTTCAAGTAACAACAAATTGCCCATTGAAACTAATTGTCCATTATTATCATTCTGCCATGTATTTCTTTGTCAGAAAATAGATTTTTTAATCTTTCCTCCCTTCCAGGTTCCCTTTTCCCCCAACTTCTCCCTGAACATTTCAGAAATCATGCCTCTGGATTGAGTTTTTTTCATTATTTGTAATTACAGTCCCCTTAGAATCTCTCCAATTTGGAAGAAAGAATTAACATGTATTTTATTCCATTCCCTTTACAATACCTACAAGAATATTTGTTCACATGGAACAGGAAAACATTGTACATCAAATTAAAATGAAATATTGTCCACATTCAGGTGAAAGAGATAAAAATATGGTCAAAGCCTGGAAAGAGAAATGCTGATTACAGTGTTTATAACAGAAAAGTTGATCAGCAGGAAAAAAGATGGGAGCCATAGTTAAAGACCAAAGCTTTAATAAAACCACATGCTTTTAATTGCTTGCCAGGTGAAAGTTCTTTTAAAAATATTGATAAATGATCTTTAAAATGCCATTCCCTTTAGGGGAAAGTCTTGGTTCCCCGAGAGGAGTGTGGGCACATTTTTTCCTGTAATGTAATACTTGGTGCATTATTCGAGTTGTAATTATTTACTTCATATCATAGATAAAATATGAGTCTGGAATAAAATTAAGTATAATATTACTTCTTGACATATACAGTGAGTTAAGTAAGGGATTTCCTGTCTTCTAAGAGTGAATTGTATTGCAGATCAAGAAAATGTAAATTAGGAGAGGGAGGAATGAAATTCTCATGGGGCAGAGTTTGGTGAATCTTCACATTTATTTGAACTGCTTCAATTCTGCTCTCATTTATATAGAAGGTTACGATGTCCTTATGACTTCTCTGTTAGTTAGGCACATCTCTCTCTCTCTCTCTTTCTTTTGGCTTCCAGAGACTTGAAACCAGTCAAGCCTGAATTCTTGGTGAATTGATATATTTATTCAGGGTTTTCTGTTGGTAAATATGAATATGTAGACAGAATTTTATTGTTTTTGCTTCATATTTTTTTTGATCCATGTTTCTATTTGCCATTCCAATCCCATCTTTAAAGTAGAGTGTATCACTTGTGTTCTCTTTCTTTCATAATAGGGAAATTCTTACTTTAAAAAAACTATAACAGATTCCAAGAGAATGCATAAAGTATGTCAATTCCTTGAAGACTGAAGTTCTCCACAAATATTTCATTGTCATATATTATTTTAGGAGTGATGATTTATCGCTTTTAAAAATCTTTTAACATATTCACTCATTGGTTGTCAGTGGTTTATTTTTCCAGTTTAAAGTGAATCTCTAAATGAAAAATGCTTGACTCTATTTGTCTCTTGAGGGGATTATTACCAATAATAATATGAAAAAGAAGAATAGTTGAGGCTTTTTGAGTGTTTATTATGTGCCAAGCACTGTTCTAAGTACGCATAATAACACATAACTCATTTAATCCACACAACTACTCTTTTAGATAGCTTACTATTTTTATCATTATTTTACAAATAAGAAACTAAAATACATAAAAGTTAAGCAGCTTAACTTTTTTTTTTTGACCTAGTATCATATAACTAATAAGCGATAGAGCCAGGATTCCAAATTAGTAGGCTGGCTTCAGAGTTCAGTGTCTTAAGCACTATCCTATGTCATCTTTTATATATCTAAACTATTTGTCTATGTGATCTATTTGTAAATAGAAATTTTTCTTGTCAAATAGTTCTTTTATTTTACTATCTTACTTAATGCCATTTGTGAAGAAAGGAAAACTTGATGTTTCATTTTCTTTTTGCTAATAGTGTTGAAGTTATTTTCTTCTGCTTTAATAAAGTATAGCTAGAAATCCATATTAACCTGAGAAATCACATAGTGTTTCATTTTAAAGAAAGAAAATAGAGGTATACAAATAATACCTGAATTTAGAAATCAAACTTTCACCTTCACTGTTATTTGCTCTGTTATTTTCTCATATGCAATGAACACCAATTAGCATTTTGAAAAATAGTATGTCTTTTTTTTTTTTTTTTTATTGAAACCCTCACTCTTAAAATGAGTGCTGTCATCTGTATTTGAAAAATTAGATCTTGGCTCATTATAATGAAGATAATAGAGAAACTAATATTTCCGTTACAAACTAAACTCTATTTACTCTTTCAAATGTTGATTGGTTATGTGTTAAATGTAGCATCATTTGAATGGGGCTACTCATTATGTCAGTCTTTAGATGAGCAAAAGTTTAGAATGTAATTATATTACCAAAGTAAACTCAGGTACTGATTCAGCATTTCAAGAAATCCTTTGGCACCTGTTACAATTTTCTGTTTTGTTTTTAGTCCCAGATTTTTTCATCTTCTTTTCCATCCAAAGTTTTTAAAATAAAGCCATTTTCTCATTTTTCTCTCTTCTTACAAATTAGCAGTTTTCATTCTTTTGTACACAGCACAGCCCTAAGAAAATTTGGCTTTGGTGCCTGAAATATTTTCCAAGGGATTTCCGATTCAAGCATCTCATATTTGACAGCTATATGTAAATGATTAGTAGATGTTATAAGTATGCTTAATTGAGTATGAAAATACAACATTATGGATTTCTGTGCTTGTTAGTGTATAATAGCACAGGATGAAAAGAATGTGACTTTAGATACAGACAGTCGTACCTTCAAATATGGATTTGCTACATACTTGCTAGGTAACCTTGAGCAAGAGACCACTTAATCTCTCTGTCAGTTACCTTCTCAGTAAAATCAGAATAGGTAAAGTATCTGGCTCTACAAATTATAGCTATTTTGCATGACTTCGAACTCTTTACTCAATTTATGAAAGAAATTAGCTGCTATCATATATATTATCTTTCTTGGCTTGTATGAAATGCTATAATAGCATACCTTCTGCATAATTGCTCTCTCCGTGGTTCTTTCCCTCCCAGTTAAATCAGCTATAAAAATCTCCTTGTGCTATCTCCATAATGAGCCGTTGACCGGGATTAAATAGCTAGTCCGTGAACTGAAGAGAGACTTTTGGTTTGATTTCTCATATCTAAGCTGTCCTGTGTTCACAATGATTCATCTCACTCCTGCGCTGTAAAATCCTTTGGGCCTCTGTCACATCAGTCCTAGCCTTAGGCTTGTGAATTGCTAATAGCATATATCTTTCAGTCAAGAACTTTTATCATGCTACTAAGCTTGGTTTGAGAAGTATGGTAAGTTCAGGTCAAATTTTATTTCACAACCAGTCAAGTTTATTTGTTGCAAAAATTCTTTGAAACCATTTGATATTTGAAGATATTTTGGAGCGGTTCCCAGCTAAATTAGTTAACCTAAACTGCTTCATCAAATACCAGCCTCCATGATGACTGGCTTTTTATTACTAATGTGAATAGTACTTTATTTAGTGCAACATAATTTTGCAGGAGATCTGTTTCTAAGTAATCATTCTGAACTCTTCCTTTGAGTAGTTACTAATTCTCTGAACTTATCCGAATTTGGTTGCCTTGCCATGAAGTTAAAAAATATTGTATCCTTGAAAGCATAGTGAGACATCCTAATAAGAAGCCTTAATTAAAGAAATGCTTTGACTACCCATGAAAAAAAATGAAATGTTTGCTTTCCCTTTCTTTAAGAAACAGGTAATTATTCATGTGTTTTCTTTTTATAGTAGTGTGAAATTTTTCTACAATTGTATGTTTCATGTTGGGGAGGTTAGGAATTGAGTTCTTGGGGTTTTTATTTTGTTTTATTGTACCTAGCAGATAATATATAAAACATTTCTATGTATTCCTCATTTCCTGTTTCCAGGTGTCCAGTGATTTTATTACAGATCTTAATTTGTCCTTTATGTTTATAATATTTTGTGATATATATATTTGATTTGGGAGTTTTTGTTCATATAATCAAACAATGTCAATTTCTTTTTCTTTTTCTCATCTTCTGATCAGGATTTCTGGCAGGTACTGACTCAGCAGCATGTGCTTTAAATTAATTAATGTTCCGAAATCCATAGTAATGCTTCAGGGACAAAGGTTCAGTGCATGCTCATGTCCTTTCCCTGCTCCCTTCAGAATGATTCAGTTCCTGTCACTTTAAATTAACATATTTTATCTTTAATATGACAGTTCAAACACTGCACAAGTCCTTGAGAATATAGAGCCTAGCATAATTTAAAGGGAAGTTTTAACGTTGTGTATCACACAAAAAGTCAAGAAACTGTTTTAATCCACTATATTATATAAGAAATACTCAATTTTGGGGTCGTTTAAATAGTCTTAGTTGGGATGCCATTTTCCTGGTTGAACTGTAACAGGAATGGTAAGACAACAGTCACTTCAAGTGAAAACTGGTTTTTTCTTTTCAAATTTCTTACATAATAAATAGAGATAAGCAGTTGCTTAGTTGATCTTTGCTCAATAAAATGACTTAAGGGGAAACAGATGGAACATTTAGAAAGACTTCATTATTTTGCTTTTTTGAGCTAATCAACAACTTTAACTAGGAAAAACAATCAAATATATGGAGAAAACTATGAAAAAGAGTGTATAGATTGTAGACTGGCAAAGAAGAATTTCAAGGACATGCCTAAGAAGGACTTTTTAAATTGATCTTTGAAGTCTTAGACCCTTTAATTATAGTTTATAAATTATTAAAGTTTATTCATTTAAAAAATTACTCTTGCATTTCTTAATAAAAGTATAAACTGAATTAGAAAATCTTTGTTTAAAATAATTAATGAAGATCACAGGGTGCTCTTTATTTTTATAAAATATTTTTCCTGTGTTTCCTTGTTTTTAAAATGGGGTATATTTTTAGTAGTTTCCTTACCAAACCCCCAAACCAATCATCCTGTTATTGATACAATAGATTATCTTACCTTTACCTTTAACTGCATTCTGAAACAAACCATCATACTTAAATAATTGTCAAAATAATTTATTGACAATCCCATTATCAATATTTCTAATCCTGCAGATTGTGTTTTAGAATAGCCATGGTACAGCCTTCATGGAAAGTGCTAAGGAGAGTAAATCGGATGAGATGCTAACACCTGTGATTGAGGAAAGCTACTTCCAGTCTCTAATTATGGCAGGACAGTTTGTAGGAGGCAGCTCAAAATTCTTCCTCTCCTTTGGTAATTGTATGGTTTAAGGCTTGCAGATTTAAAACAACTTGCCTCAGAGAGGTGTCCTTACTAGAGACTGAGTAGAAGAGAAAAGAGGTAGGAATTAATAAGTACTTGGAAGTCTCTGGAATCTGCAGTGTTGAGTAGTCAACCACCATAGTTGACAAAAGAGCAACAATCTTCTTTAAACTTTGACTATTGAATATCTTTTGTTGATCAGGGATTCAAAATCAAGTTTATTCTTAAGGACATCTTGTTAATAAGCTTTTTATGTTAAAAATAATAAACATTTTTTCTTAGAACAGTTAGCGGGGGGATTGTTTATCTTATTGGGTTCTATAAATATCACTCATTTTGGTGACACTGGTATAAATCTCTTAAGCTTCCTAAGGTCCTTGAGCTGTTACTTTATAGAAGAGAGCTTTCTTGCTTGCTTCCTTACAGGGATTTGTCCTTTGCATGCTAAGTTCCTATTGACTGCAGAAAGGCTGGAATCATTTTGATTTTCTGGTAGCATAGAGTGCTGTTCTTCAGATGCAGCTTATGAATGGTGTCAAATACTTATAATACTGCCGTGAGGAGTATCCATAATGTCTCTTTCCAGTCTCTGAGTTCCACCACTACTGAAGGCTATTGGTTTAACTCATGTGTTTGATTATTCAGGTTGAGAAAATAAATGATAATCATTAAGTGCTCCAAAGGAGAGTGTAGTTTACTTGGTTGTCTCAAATATTCAGACTTCTATTAAGATGTCTTTAAGTACAGTTTTATTTTAGATTTTGTTGTGTTTGAATTTGGAGTCAACTGAATCCATTTGATGTATCATTATTTATTTGAAAACATAAACATGACTAGCCATTACATTTCTAACACCTTCATGTTTAGCTTTTCCATCATGAAACAAGATTTGAAATTCATTTTGACATGAGAGGACTTGGTTCCAGACTAAATTTCTTTTTCTTATTATTTTAGCACAAACACTCTAGCATGTTTTAAGGTTATACAAATAAAGTTCTGTGAAAGCTACTCAAAACAATTTATTTCTCCTATTCTGGTAAAAATGGGTTTTCGACTTAGCCTAACACCTGTTGATGATCTTTGGTTTCAGAGAATGTGTGAGGGTAGTTCTTGCTTTGCATATTTATCTTTGCCATGACGCATTTTTTAAAGTTCTAAACTTAAAAACCTCTCCAATTAGAGATTAATCCAGCATCTATTAATTAAGAAGAGTATAAAAAACCATTACATTCTTGAAGTGATACTCATTTTGGAAATGATTAAAATATGCATTTGAACAAGTTAAGGCATAAAAATATGATGTGCACCTACATCATTAGCTAGACTTTCCTCTTCAAGATAACTGAGCTGATATAAGCTAAGCCCCAAAGTTAATATTTTACAATAGTGAACTATGTTTTGCTCCAAAAATACTTGGTTCCCATTAACAATTTCAGAAATTGCAAACAATATAGATATCTGGTGTGTTTCTGTGTATTTGATATAATATATAATGGTTCATGGCATTGGTTCTGCAATCAGACCATGACCTGTCCTGCCACTATACAGCACTGTCACCTTGGGCTACTTATTTAACTTCTCTAAACCTCAGTTTTCTCATCTGTGAAGGGCAGATAGTTGTATCACCGACCTCATAGAACTGCAGTGAGGACTTAAAGAGATAATGCAAGTGCTTAGCACAGTGCTTGGCAAAGAATATGTAAACTATAATTTTTAAATTCTTGATATGTCTTTAATGATGAGTGGTGTTCAAGGGATACCTGTAAATGTTTGATTTCAAAATGATTTAAAAATTCTTCATCTAAAGGGATTCCTGGGAGATAATAGTTACTAGAACAGTGTAAATCAAGAGTGTGAACCAGGTGATCCTCAAAATGAAACTCTTGTTCTTATGATGCATTTTTTTTCCTTGTAATTTTTCCAAACGGGAGAAGGTGAAATACTATATTGCCTTATTTTTCAAAATTTGTATGTGAGGCTGTTTTTCCATAAAGTGATAGGGAAGCCTTTTATAACCAATGTGACTAAAACCAAGACTGCTGCTGAGCTCAGGACAGTTCTTTTCAGCACTGATTGATTTGGATGGCCAAAGTTCAAAATTAAATTCTTGGATTTAGGTAGCAGATAATCAATAATGGGTAAAACATAGATTCTCCCACCCAGAGCTGCTTTGAAGCAAATGTGCAGGCATAATGTGGTAGAAATTAAGAGAGTTGATGATTTCCCCTTCTAGAGTTTTGATTATACCTCAGCAGATACTAGAGACTGAAATAAATCATTTCAATAAAGTTGTATCGTTTCCTTGAAGTCGATGCTATTTCAGTAGACATTTTGAATTTTTATCATTGCTTTAATCAGTTCTGCTGCCACTGTTTTTTTAAGCATCTTCATTTGTATCCATTTTCTCTATAGCCATCTAGTTAATGAAACAGGAAAACATTTGCATTCTAGATATTCGGAGTTGTTCTCAGAGCTAAAGTGGTTAGAATTGGGACTGAAAAGAGAATGGCTTTCTGGCAGAGTGAAGTTTGCAGTGTCTTAAGCATTCACCTTCCACAGTTTGTTGCACAGTAATTTATGGGGTTTTGCCTCAAATGTGATAATACCTTTGAAAAGGTTGGAAACTCTGAGTCAAGAGAAGAAGAAATCATAAACTACTCTAAATTAGAAACATCTCAATTTGACTTTTATCTGGCATATCCCCGAATTCTACCTTTCTGCAAGTTCAGGTAGGGGTGTGGGAAGAAGAAGAACACACATTTTAACTGTGCAACATTTTCTGTTTGATTGGCAATAGTGTGATTGTTTAAGATTGATATCTTACTAAGGCTTTGGCATCTATCTATGCACCAACTAAATAATAAAGAAACATTAATTGCATGGGAAAACTGCTGAGTTTCCTCTTTCTTTCTAACATCCCCCCTCCCTGCCCCATCTCCAACCTTAGGTAGAAATAGTATTTATCATTTGGAAATGATATACCCAAATTGCATTTTCTGAAAGAAGCATATTATTACCATTAATTTGTTTTTGAAGTGCAACCTCAGATATTTCTTGAGGGATTTAGATAGACTTTGAAATGTGTTTCAAGAATATAGAGAAATGTTAATATTAAACCAATCCAAATATTTCAGTCTCATAAAGAATGACATCTTAAATAGTAAAGCTGTGTTATCAGATTGTCTATATACCAGAGATGTTTTGAGGTTCTAGATGATATTTTAGCATCTATTTTGCCAGCATAGTCCACTGACTTCTATTTGATAGAAAAAGTTTATTTTGAACTATAGAATTTGAAAAGTAGGTCGTAACTAGAATAATGAGATTAAACTCCTAGATATGATTTTTCTCCTTGGCTTAATCCAGTTGAGACCTAGAGGGCAAAATTATTGGCCCTATTTTGATCATCCCTGTAACAGTTGGGATTCACTGTTTAAGCACAGTGAATATTAATGAATTTGAATCATGGCTGGAAATTCCACTCCTAGAGCTCTTGATAGCACCTGCAACTTTAGATGGATGTTTTATAAGTTTATGTGATTGGTCAGAAACCAGAGTATGGATGCTTTAATACAAAGCCATCCTGGTAAAACAAGTCAGGTTTTAGACTCATTGAGAAGCGTAGCAATTACACATGTATAGGATATGATTTGCTATAAGTTTACTCTTAAATCTTTCTGCTTATCTAAAAAATAAAAGGATTCAAGATGTGGTGCGGTTGAGATCAATACCAGGGCCCTTATGAGGTTAATTATTTATTTGCCTTTACTTGAGGTCGGTAGTAATTTAAATGTTTAGTGATATTGAGTCTATAGCTTTTTTTTAAATTTTGAAACAAATAAGATCTAAGATTGGGGCATGCAAATAAATAGTGAAACAGTTAAATTTTATTTATTTAAGTCAGTGAGCACATTGCTTTGAAATAATTTGCATAATTCTGTTCTCCAAAAGGGGTAAGATTTGTCTGTAAATTGAATAGAAATGCTTTTCTGATCAGTTGACCTTCATTCCGCTTTCACAGCCTTAATTTCAGAGATTCAGGTGATTGGAATCGAGTTTGACATGTAACTTCTAAGATGTGTAAAATAGATAATACTCTGTAAGGTATCTGCAATAACAATCTCTTTTTAAAATACCCAGTTGTGTTTAATTTTCAGCATGTATATGGAAGTATTGCTAGAATCTTACCTCAGGAACTTTAATATAAAACAAGTTTCTCTTAGACCCTTACTAGAAATTTTTTTACTGATCTGATATCTTAAGATATTACTTAATCTCACATTATATGCCCTTACAACAGAATTGGAATACATTCTATTTCTTTTGACTTTTATATACAGAAATTTCTTCCTTTTAGTGTGTCTCTTAATATTTATATTGAATTAAGTACAAATCCTTATTACAGACTTTCCTAGTAAAAGTATATATTAATATAAATGTTCGTTAGTAACAAAAAATATAAATACCTCTGAGACAGTGAGAGAAATTGAATATTGTTACCAATCTGTAAGGAAGATTGTTTTCCTTGGACTGTGTCTCCGTATCATCCATGAAGTGTATAAATGGCATTTGCTTAGGAAAAAATGACTTAAAACTTAGTCCAAAATTAAACAATATCCAAAAGATTAAGTGAAGGAACATTTTACTTGACATTCTCAGTTTGGAACATTCAACAGTGGTAAGACTTAAGGAGTAAGAAAAAATAATCAAAAACCTCTCCACTTTCCTTCCTTGAATCTTGATTTTCCATTTCCACCATACTTTGGGTCTTTTAAAAATTTACTCATTATCAAACTCAAATATCTATATTTTTACAGATTCTCTGTGTGCCATGACCAGTTGATTTGAGGATATCATTTATGGTAGAATCAGGCCTTTGATTTCAAAAGATCAGCTAAGGAGCAGCTTTTCAACACAGAATAGTCTAAAAATCGGTTTTCTAGTAAATCCCCTTTCCTCCCCAATTTTGACATATTTATTTGATTCTTCTCCTAGCTTTAAATATTTTGAGGGGTCAAATTTGCTGATTTTATGACAGTTTCAGTGCTTGTGATTAATATATGTCATGAATTTTTTAAAAATTGTCTTTGGAGTTTTGGATTCTCAAAAACTTACTTATAAATTTGTAGAGTTAATAAATACATGTATAATCCTAAATGTACCTGTACCACCCTTTGACAAGTAGAAGCCTCAGAAAACATACATGTAACTTCTCTCCCCCTCTCCGTCTGCCCTCAGCCCAACTCCAGAAGCATGGGAGAACAATGTAGACCTTTACTAAAGAATTGGATTTATTGCACAAAACACATTGCAAAGCATGGCTAATTTCAAAATCCTCTTTAAATATCTTTCTCACTTTTAAGGAGCTACTGCATAACTCATACATTCTCTGTTTTGTTCTTTCTCTCAAACACATGTGTACACACATATGCACACATGCTTTCTCTTTCCTCTATTTTTCCTGACTTTGATACTTTCTATCCCTTTCTTGTCACATCTCCTTCCCCATTTTTGTTCACCATTCTAGGGTCCTTCCTTCTATATCTTTTCTTCCAGATGTTCTCTTCAACTTTTTCTTACATAGAGCAATTTGGCCTTCTTTTGGTCTCTCCTGCTCCCTATCAGTCTACTCAGTACAGCAGAGGTCTCATAAATAGACACACAAACAGAAATATTCTCTCCTAGAGGACTGAGGATGCAAACATGGACATACCCTATTTAATGCAGTAGAGGAGGGGATGCCTTCCCAGAGAAAAATACCACTAACTAAATTAGCATTGTAAGGTGTCATTATAATATAACCCCTATGGAGATATGTTCTGATAGTAATTCTCATCGATATACAGTTGAAGTTCTATTCAGTGACATCTTTGTTATCTCTGCAGACTTTGTAATTGTCCTAATGGGGGAAGTAACTAGGGCTAAACCATGACCCCAAATTCATCTCACGCAGAGTCTCTCAAGCTGTCTTTTTGTGTGTATGTGTGAGGAAGATTGGCCCTGAGCTAACATCTGTTGCCAGTCTTCCTGTTTTTGCTTGAGGAGATTGTCACTGAACTAACGTCTGTTCCAATCTTCCTCTATTTTATGTGGGATACCACCACAGCGTGGCTTGACAAGTGGTGCTAGGTCCACGCCTGGGATCTGAACCTGCAAACCCCGGGCCACCAAAGTGGAGTGCTCGAACTTAACCATTATGCCACTGGGCCGACCCCCTCTCAAGCTGTCTTTTCAACCATTCAGATAATTCCATGTTTATTTATACTTTGGAAGACAATCATACACTTTGCTGCTACTCAAACATGCTTCAATAGAAAATGGGCTACTCAAATCAGAAAATATCATAGAATAATAGATCCACACTTATATGGTAAATTGGTTTTTATAAAGGTGCCAAAATAATTAAATGGGGAAAAGAAGGTGTTTTCAACAAATAGTTTGGAAACAACTCTATATCCATGTTTTTAAAAAATATCCATTTAAAAAATGGAAATTTAAAATATCCACTTAAGAAAATATAGATATACAGTTTAAAAACTTTACCCTTACCTCGTTATACACAAAACTCACTTCAAATGGATCATAGACCTAAATGTAAAATCAATAACTAACACTTCTAAAAGAAAATATAAGAGAATCTTTTTATGGACTTCAGGTAGGCAAAAATTTATTAGACATCGTATAGAAAGCTATAACCATAAAGGAAAAAATTGATAAATTAGACTTCATGAAAATTAAAAATTTATGATTGTACAAATACAATAGAAATTATAAGTAACAGACTAGCAGAAAATATTTTTAATACATATATTTGATTATATTTCTTATTTAATTGCTGAGTAAGAAATAAATCCAAAGCTTAGTGGCTTTAAACAATAATAATCATTTCTTGTCTTACATGCTTTCTGTGAATAAGGAATTTGGAAGCAATTTGGCTACATGGCTCTTGCTCAGGCTGTTTCATGAGATTGCAGTCAAATGTTTGTTAGGGCCTTAGTCATTTAGCTTGACTGAGGATGGAAGATTCATTTCTAAAGTGGCTTACTCAAATGACTGATAAGTTAGTACTGACTGTTGTTGGGAGGCCTCAGATCCTCCCTCTGTAGGCTCTCTACAGGCCTCTTGAGTGTTCTGTTCAAATGACAGCTGGTTTCCCTCTAACAGAGCAAGGTGCCTTTTATGGCCTTAGAAGTCACATGTTATCACTTTATCTGTATTCTATTGGTCATACAGACTAACCCTGAGCCAATGTAGGAGGAGACTAGGTCTACCTACAGACGTGAATACCAGGAGGCAGGAATCACTGGGGTCATCTTGGAGTCTGGCTAACACCCTGAAAAGAGTCTCATATCCAGAATATATGATGATTTCTAATAAAAAGACAAACAAGGGCCGGCCCGGTGGTGCAGCAGTTAAGTTTGCACATTCTGCTTCGGCAGCCCAGGGTTTGCCGGTTCAGATCCCAGGTGCAGACATGGCACTGCTTGGCAAGCCATGCTGTGGTGGGCGTCCCACATATAAAGTGGAGGAAGATGGGCACAGATGTTAGCTCAGGGCCAGTCTTCCTCAGCAGAAAAGAGGACGATTGACTGCAGATGTTAGCTCAGGGCTAATCTTCCTCAAAAAAAGAAAAAGAAAAGACAACCCAATTAAAAATGGGCAAAAAACTTGAACAGATACTTCCCAAAGAAAGATATATGATTGCAAATAAACAGATAGCAATCAACAACATTGGTCATCAGGGAAATCCACAGAAAACCCACAGTGAGATACCACTGCCTATCCACTCAAATGGCTAAAATTAAAAAGACTGAGGAGATCTCGTCAAGACAGCAGCATAAGCAGACTCTGACCTCATCTCCTCCCATGAACACAACCAGGTTACAACTATTTTTGGAAAAATTACCCTGGATTGAAAACTGAAAACTGGATAAAAAGAACCCCCACAACAGGGGACAGTCCTGACTAAGGTAGAAGAGGCAGAAATTCCTGCTGGAGAGGCAAAAAGGCACTTGGGAATAGCAGAGCTTCGCAGCTGGCCAGGTGGGAGACACCCTAAGGTACGCAGCCCTCCCTGGAGGAGTGAGGTCCGGAGTGGGGGCCGATACTGCTATAAGCATCCTTCAGACTCAGCCCATCTGAGACAGGGGTCTTACTGTCTGGCTTTGCTGGCTATTAACTGCAGCGAGGATACCCCCCAAAAAGCTATCAGCCGAAAGCCAAAAAGACCTGGGTCTTAAAGGGCCCATGCACAAACTCACTCATTCCAGCACCCTAAAATCACCAGAGAGAAGACTGACCATCCTTTGTTGAAACAACACTCTCCTGGTGGGCTCTGGGGGCTTTTTGGTGAGAGGAGGGACCTCTCCAGAGATTGAGACATTGGTGGGGGCCATTGTTCTGACCTGGTCCAGGCGTGCTGACACGACCCTGGTGGGTGCCATTGAGGTTCATCCCTTGGCCTGTTAGCCCAGGGGCCTGCCACGCCCACTACAGCACAGATTTAATCCAGTTCAGCCAGGGCAGGCAACCTGCCCTAGGGACTGGCCCCACCTAACAGCAAGCCCTCAGGCTACTTTTCAGCCTGCATTGACTGGGTGCCTTGATCCTCTACAGGCAGGCAAGGTTGTTTGCCTCTGTGGGACAGAGCTTGTGTGAGGACCAGGTGAACTGTGGGGAGCATTGGTGGAGATGTGGGAGCCTCTGCAGTGTGGCATCTGGGTATGCTCCAAGGGGTTGGGAAGTGTGCACAGACCAGGACTGTTTTGATGGTGTATGTAGTCCTGTGGGGGGTGAGGCTTAGCAGCAGCAGAAGACCTGTGCTTCACAAATAGCCATAAAAAGGATCAGCCCCACCTTCCAGAGCCTGAAACAATTGAGTGCTCCAGTGCCTAGGGCCATCCCCACTCAGCTGCACTCCTGAGAGACCTGACAACAGCCTTGTAGGCCTGAAGCCATCACAACTGTAAGCCCCTGAGCCTAGCAACCATCTACACTGGGTACCAACCTAATTAAGAGGAAACCTGCAATAGGAGTGCAGTGATAGACTTTGTAGCCAATGGTGCTGAGACTCCCCAAACTGGATTCACAAACAGCTGGCCGGAGAAGGAAAGACTAGGCTCCTTGGGTACCTGCAGTGGGAACAACCAGCCCACAGCAGAAGGACACAACCCACAAAGGGGTCACTCCTGGATCTTCTGGACTGGTGACGAGAGGGAAGCACACTGCTGGACCTCATAAGGCATCTCCTATGTAAGGCCGCTTCTCCGAGATCAGGAGACATAGCTGACTCACCTAATACATAGAAATAAGCACAGAGAAAGAGGCAAAATGAGGAGACAGAGGAATACTTTCCAAGCAAGGGAACAGGACAATACCCCAGAAAAGGGACAAAATGAAACAGAAACAAACAACGTACTCGACAAAGAGTTCAAACAAAATATCATGAGGATGCTCACAGATATTGGGAGAAGACTGGGTGAACACAGTGAGATCATCAGCAAAGAACTGGTAGATATTTTAAAAAACCAATCAGAAATGAAGAATACTAGAAATGAAAAATTGACTAGAGGGACTCAATAGCAGAGTAGAGGATGCAGAAAAATGGATCTGCGAGCTGTGTGAAAGACTAGAGGAAATCACCCAAGCAGAACAGGAAAAAGAAAAAAGAAGTCGAAGAATGAGAACAGTCTAAGGGAACTCTGGGACAATATCAAGCATGCTAACATTCGGATTGTAGGTGTCCCAGAAGAAGAAGAGAGAGACAAAGGGGCCGAAAATTTATTTGAAAAAATAAGAGATGAAAATTTTCCTAACCTGAGGAAGGAAACAGACATCCAACTTCAGGAAGCACAGACAGCTCCAAACAAGATAAGCCCAAAGAGGCCCACACCAAGACATATTATAATTAAAATGTCCAAAATTAAAGATAAAGAGAGAATCCTAAAAGCAGCAAGAGAAAGGCCACAAGTGACATACAAAGGGAAGCCCATCAGGCTATCAGCGGACTTCTCAGCCGAGACCCTACAGGTGAGAAGAGAATGGCACAACCTATTTAAAGTGCTAAAAGGAAAAAACCTACAGCCAAGAATACTCTATCCATCAAGGTTCTCATTCAGAATGGAAGGAGAGATAAAGAGCTTCCCAGACAAGCAAAAATTAAAGGAGTTTATCACCGAGAAACCAGTTCTACAAGAAATGCTGAAGGGACTTGTTTAAGGGGGAAAGCAATGACCACAAATAGAGATTAAAAAAAAATTATCAAAACAAAACAACAACAAAAAATACCAGGCAATAAAATCACTTGTAAAGGTAAAAATATAGTAAAGGTAGCAGATCAACTACCTGTGAAGATAATATGAAGGTTAAAAGACAAATGTACTAAAATCACCTATTTCAATGATAAGAGGGTAATGGATAGACACACACTAAGCAAGAGACTATATATGATTTGAAAAACATAAAATGTGGGAGGAGGGGAGTGAAAAGTAGAGCTTTTAGAAAGAGGTCAAACTAAAGAGTCTATCAACTTGATATAGACTGTTATATACATAGAATATTAAATGGGATCCTCTTGGTAATCACAAGTCAGAAACCTATAATAAGCAAGAAAAAAAGTAAGACAAAACAAGTCAAACATATTACTAAAGAAAGCCATCAAGCCACAAGGGAAGAGAGCAAGAGAAAAAGACAGGAACAGAGAGGAACTACTAAAACACCCAGAAAAAAAAGTAACAAAATGGCAATAAATACATATTTATCAATAGTTACTTTAAACGTCAGTGGACTAAATGCTCCAGTCAAATGTCATAGGTTGGCCAATTAGATAAGAAAACAAGACCCATGTATATGCTGCATACAAGAGACACACTTCACACCTAAAGACACTCACAAACTGAAAGTGAAATGATGGGAAAAGATATTCCATGCAAATGGCAAAGAAAAGAAAGTGGGGATAGCAATACTTATATCAGACAAGATAGACTTTAAAACAAAAACTGTAACAAGAGACAAAGACGGGCACTACATAATGATAAAGGGAACAATCCAACAAGAAGATATAACACTTGTAAATATCTATGCACCCAACATAGGAGCACCTAAATATATAAAGCAATTATTAACAGATATAAAAGGAGAAATAGACAGTAACACAATAATAGTGGGGGACTTTAACACTCCATTTACACCAATGGATAGATCATCCAAACAGAAGATCAGTAAGGAAACACTGGCCTTAAAGGACACATTAGACAAGATGGACTTAGTAGATATATACAGAACATTCCATCCAAAAACCACAGAATCCACATTCTTTTCAAATGCACATGGAACATCCTCTAGGATTGATCACATATTAGGCCATGAAACAAGTCTCAATAAATTTAAGAAGATCGAAATAATACCATGCATCTTTTTTGACGTCAAAGGTATGAAACTAGAAATCAACTACAGGAAGAAAACCAGAAAAGCCACAAAAATGTGGAGATTAAACAAAATGCTACTGAACAATGATTGGGTCAATGAAGAAATCAAAGGAGAAATCAAAAAATTCCTGGAGACAAATGAAAATGAAAATACAACATGCCAAACAATATCTGTGGGATACAGCAAAACCAGTTCTAAGAAGGAAGTTTATAGCAATTCAGGCCTACTGGAACAAAGAAGAATAATCCCAAATAGACAATCTAAAAGCGCATCTAAAGGTACTGGAAAAAGAACAACAAACAACGCCCAAAATCAGCAGAAGGAAGGAAATAATAAAAATCAGAGCAGAAATAAATGATATCGAGACTAAAAAGAACAATAGAAAAAACTAATGCAACCAAGAGCTGGTTCTATGAAAAGATAAACAAAATTGACAAATCCTTAGCTAGACTCACCAAGAAAAAAGAGAAGTCTCTGATTTTACAGAAATGAAAGAGGAGAGATTACAACGGATACCTCAGAAATACAAAAGATAAGAGAATACTATGAAAAGCTATATGCCAACAAATTGGATAATCTGGAAAAAATAGATAAATTCCTAGAAACATACAACCTTCCAAAACTGGTCTAAGAATAAGCAGAAAATTTGAATAGACTGATCACCAGTAAGGAGACCGAAACAGTAATCAAAAACCTCCCAAAAAATAAAAGTCCAGGACCAGATGGCTTCCCTGGTGAATTCTACCAAATATTCAAAGAAGACTTAATACCTATCCTTCTCAAACTCTTCCAAAAAATTGAAGAGCAGGGGAGGCTTCCTAACTCATTCTACAAAGCCAACATCATCCTGATACCAAAACCAGACAAGGACAACACAAAAACAGAAAATTACAGGCCAATATCACTGATGAACAATGATGCAAAAATCCTCAACGAAATACTAGCAAATCGAATACAACAGTACATTAAAAAGATCATACATCATGATCAAGTCGGTTTCATTCCAGGGATGCAGGGATGGTTCAACATCCACAAATCTATCAACATGATACACCACATTAACAAAGTGAAGAATAGAAATCACATGATCATCTCAATAGATGGCAGAGGAAGCATTTGACAAGATACAGCATCCATTTATGACAAAAATTCTAAATAAAATGGGTATAGAAGAAAAATACCTCAACATAATCAAGGCCATATATGACAAACCCACAGCAAACATCATTCTCAATGGAGAAAAACTGAAAGCTATCCCTCTAAGAACAGGAAGCAGACAAGGATGCCCACTGTCACCACTCTTATTTTACATAGTATTGGAAGTCCTAGCCCTAGCAATCAGGCAAGAAAAAGAAAGAAAAGGGATCCACATTGGAAAAGAAGAAGTGAAATTGTCACTCTTTGCAGGTAACATGATTTTATACATAGAAAACCCTAAAGAATCTACTAAAACACTTTTAGAAACAATAAAGGAATACAGTCAAGTTGCGGGATACAAAATCAACATACAAAAATCGGTTGCATTTCTATACACTAACAATGAAGTAGCAGAAAGAGACGTCAAGAATCCAATCCCATTTACAGTTGCAACAAAAAGAATAAAATACCTCGGAATAAACTTAACCAAACAGGTGAAAGATCTCTACACTGAAAAGTATAAAACGTTGAAAGAAATCAAAGGAGACACAAAGAAATGGAAAGATATTCCATGCTCTTGGATTGGAAGAATTAACATCTTTAAAATGTCCAGACTTTCTAAAGCAATCTCTAGATTCAACACAATCCCTATCAAAGTTCCAACAACATTTTTCACAGAAATAGAACAAAGAATCCTAAAATTTATATATAACAAAAAAGACTCCGAATAGCCAAAGGATTCCTGAGAAAAAAGAACAAAGCTGGAGGTATCACACTCCCTGACTTCAAAATATTCTACAAAGCCATAGTAACCAAAACAGCATGGTACTGGCACAAAAACAGACACACAGATCAGTGGAACAGAATAGAGCCCAGAAGTAAACCCACACATTTCTGGACAGCTAATATTCGACAAGAGAACCAACAGCATACGTTAGAGAAAGGAGAGTCCCTTCAGTAAATGGTGTTGGGAAAACTGGACAGCCACGTGCAAAAGAATGAAAGTAGACCATTCCCTTACACCATGCACAAAAGTCAACTCAAAATGGATTAAAGACTTGAGTGTAAGACCTGAAGCCATGAAACTTCTAGAAGAAAACATAGGCAGTGTTCTCTTTGACATCAGTCTTAGCAGCATGTTTTCAAGTACCATGTCTGTCCAGACGAGGGAAACAAAATAAAAAATGAACAAATGGGACTACATCAAACTAAAAAGCTGCACAGCAGAGGAAACCATCAACAAAACGAAAAGGCAACCTAACAATTGGGAGAAGATATTTGCAAACCATATAACAGATAAGGGGTTAATATCCAAAATATACAAAGAACTCATACAGCTCAACAACAATAAAACCAACAACCCCATTAAAAACTGGGCAAAGGATCTGAACAGAGATTTCTCCAAAGAGGCTATACAGATGGCCAACAGGCATATGAAAAGATGCTCAACATCCTTAGCTATCAGGGAAATGCAAATCAAAACTACAATAGGGTATCACCTGACTCTGGTCAGAATGGCTATAATTAACAAGATGGGAAGCAACAAATGTTGGCGAGGATGTAGAGGGAAGGGAACCCTTGTACACCGTTGGTGGGAGTGCAAACTGGTGCAGCCACCGTGGAAATCAGTATGGAGTATCCTCAGAAAATTAAGAATAGATCTACCATATGATCCAGCTATCCCACTGCTGGGTATTTATCCAAAGAACTTGAAAACGCAAAGGCATAAAGATACTTGCACCCCTATGTTCATTGCAGCATTATACACGATAGCCAAGACTTGGATGCAACCTAGGTGCCCATCAAGGGACGAATGGATAAAAAAGATATGGTATTTATACACGATGGAATACTACTCAGCCATAAGAAATGATGAAATCTGGCCGTTTGTGACAACATGGATGGACCTTGAGGGTATTATGGTGAGTGAAATAAGACAGAGGGAGAAAGTCAAATACTGTATGATGTCACACATAAGTAGAATATAAAAACGACGACAAACACACACATAGCATTGGAGATTGGATTGGTGGTTACGATAGGGGAAGGGGGCAGTGGGGAGGGCAAAAGGGGTGATTAGGCTCACATGTGAGGGGATGGACTATAATTGGTTTTTGGGTGGTGAACATGATGTAATCTACACAGAAGTCGAAATATCTTATGATGTACATCTGAAAGCCATGTAATGTTATGATCCAATGTTACTGCAATTTAAAAAATTAAATAAATTAAAAATAAAAAAACTTGCAACACAAATATTGGCAATGATGTGGAGTAACTGGGACTCTCATACACTGATGGTACAGCAACTGTGAGGGATGTCAAAATAGCCAAAAACCGGGGGCCGGCCCAGTGGCACAGCAGTTAAATTCGTACATTCCACTTTGGTGGCCTGGAGTTCGCTGGTTTGGATCCTGGGTGTCGACATGGCACCGCTTGTCAAGCCATGCTGTAGTAGGCGTCCCACATATAAAGTGGAGGAGGATGGGCACAGATGTTGGCTCAGGGCCAGTCTTCCTCAGCAAAAAGAGGAAGATTGGTGGCAGATGTTAGCTCAGGGCTAATCTTCCTAAAAAAAAAAAAATAGCCAAAAACCGAAAAGAGCCTAAGTGTTTATCAGTAAAGGAATTAAATAAATCATGGTGTTATTTGTGTGCATTATTATACACACAACACTATTGTACACAAAATAAATTGTATAATTTATTGTAATAAATAAAGAGTAATAGACTACTCTGCAATAAAAAGGAACTATTCATAAATACAGTATGAATGAATCTCTCCACAATATTATGCTGAGCCAAAGAAGCTGGATACCAACTAGTATCTACTGGTGGTACCATTTATAGGAGGTTCTAGAACAGGCAAAAAACTATGGTGTAAAAATATGGTGGAGGTAACTGTAGAGGGATATAAAGGAAACATCAGGGGTGATGGAAATGTTCTATATCATGATAGGGATGTGGGTTACTCAAATATATATGTTTATAAGACTCTTTCAATTATACATTAGATTTGTGCGTTTCACCTTAAGTAGATTTTACTTAAGACTAACAAATATCAAACTCTAGATGATATGTTTGTTTTTTGCAGAGATGATTAGCAGTTGAGAAACTTCTTTCTGTGTATTCTAAGCTTCAGCAGATGAGTAAAAATATTGAGGATAATGGGAACCAAGTTTCTCCCTGCTGGAGAAGAGAATAACAAGGGTGTAAGGGGTAAGACAGATAGCTATGAAATGTAATCATGAGGAAACAGCCTAGTTCAAATTGAAGGATGTTCTACACTGTAATTCGCCTGTACTTTCCAAATCTTTCAAGGTCAAGAGTACAAAGAGACCAAAAATGGGAGAGTAGGTAACTCCAAAACTACATCCCTCCACTAAGACAATAATTAAGTTGGCAAAAACTGTAAATCATATCTCTGGAATCTAATCAAAGACTTTAAACAACCAGGGGAGTACTTAAAGAAGAAAGAGGCTGCTGAAATTTGGTAAGAGAATGTTGTGGTGTTTTAACTTACCTGATGACCATCCCTCACTCCCTAGCATGATGGCAGCCACAAAGATTGTGGCCCCCATTCCTGGTACAGCTCTCTGATGCCAGAGGAAACAGTGCAGACCTTGTTCGTTAAGAATGTGGATGTGGACATTGACCTGTTTAGTCAATGTGGAATTGGCTTGTGGGCTTTCCTTTGTTTCACCCACCTTGAAGCTTTCTTGAGGCTGGGGTGGCCTCCCAGGTGGCATTTGTCAAAAGCATTTAAAGGCAAATATACTAGCCACAGCAACCTGAGAGAAGCAGCAGACAGACCAAGAAGCCTGGGAAGAAAGAGGCTACAGCAGGAGATGAGAGAACAAGGACTTTGTGATACTCTACCGTATACCACAGTCTCTGGAAGGCCATGTACATGCTGAGGACTGAATGAATACTTACAAGAAACCTTAGCAGACCCTAAGCTTTCACCTCTGGCTGGATTTTAGCTTATGCAGGTAGTGAAGGCAAAGGCAGAATTGTAAACAATTGCTAAACATGAAAAGAATGCCCAACACAGAGCCAATCTGCAAAGACTGGGAGAGTTTTTGTTTTGTTTTGCTGCTTTTTTTGCTCCAAGGATTGAAGGAATTCTGTGTTAGATAACTAACTGACCACTAAGGAAATGCAACAGAGACTTGAGTGATCATGCTCGGCAAAGCATGCAGTATATACAAAAATAATTTAGAAAAGTCACTAAACAAATGACTACAACCCACACATACAGCATCAACCAACCCTGAGGAGGAAGGAGAATCTGATTTCCTGAGTTACCATATGTAATATACAAAATGTTCAGTTTTCAACAAGAAATTATGCTTGCAAAGAATTAATAAACTATGGCCCATTCACAAGGGAAAAAAAGAGGAACTATCCTTGAGAAAGCTCAGATACTGCACTTAGTACAAACACATTTTAAATCATCTGTCTTAAGTATACTCAGAGATAAGGAAACTACAGACAACTTAAAGGAAACAAGGGGAGTGATGTATGAACTAACAGTTTCAATAAAAAGAGATACGAATTATAGAAAGGTATCAAGTAGAAATTCTGGAACTGAAAAGTACAATAGCTGAAAGAAAAATTTCACTGAAGGGGTTCAACAACAGATTTGAACAGGCAGAAAAAAGAATCAGTGAACTTGAAGACAGGTCAATTGATATTATCCAGTCAGAGAAGCAGAGAGAAAAAAGAATGAAGATAAATGAACAGAGTTTAACAGACCTTTATGACATCATCAAGTGTACCAACATATGTATAATAGGAATCTCAGAAGGCAAGGAGAGAGAGAAGGAGACAAAAAGAATATTTGAAGAAATAATGGCTGAAAACTTTCCAAATTTAATGAAATACATGAATCTACACATCCAGGAAGCTAGATAAAGTCTAAGAAGATAAGCTCAAAGAGACCCACACTGAGACATGTAATCAAACTGTCAAAAGCTAAAGACAGAATCTTGAAAGCAGCAAGAGAGAAGCAACTCATCACATACAAAGTATCCATAATAAGATTAGCAACCAATTTCTCATCAGAAATCACGAAGACTAGAAGGCAGTGGGATGACAAATTTAAAGTGCTGAAAGAAAAAAAAATTTTCAACCAATAATTCTATACCTGCAAAACTATGCAAAAATGAAGGAAATGATAAGCCATTCTCAGATGAATAAAAGCTGAGGGAGTTTGTTGCTAGTAGAGCTACCCTACAAAAAAGGCTAAAGGAAGTCCTTAAGGCTGAACTGAAAGGACACTAGACAATAACTTGAAGCTATGTGAAGAAATAACACCAGTAAAGGTAACAACATAGGTAAATATAAAAGCCAGTGTTAGTGTATATTTGGTTTTTAATTCTTTTTTTCCCTGTGTGATTTAAAAGATAAATCATAAAACAATAATTATAAATATGTGTTAATGGGCTCACTGTATAAAGATATAACTTATGAAAATAACAACATAAAGGAGATGGAGCTCTATAGGAGCAGGGTTTTTTTTAATACTATTGGAGCTAAGTTGATATTAATTCAAACTAGATTTCTCTAAATTTAAGATGTTAATTATAATCTGCAAAGTAACCCCTAAGAAAATAACTGTGTATGGCTCCATTTTTATGAAATATCCAGCAAAAAAGTTAATCCATAGAGACAGAAAGCAGATTAGTGGTTTCCAGGGGCTAGAGGGAGGGGGCATGGGGTGTGACTGCTTAATGGATAAAGGGTTTCCAAATGGGATGATGAAAAAGTTCTGAAACTACATAGTGGTGATGATTTCATAACATTATGAATGTACTTAATGCCACTGAGTTGTACACTTTAAAATAGTAAGTTTTATGTTATGTGCATTTTACCACAATTTTAGAACACCATAACAACATGATCAGTGTGGTACTGCCATAAAGATAGACATATAGATGAATGGAATGAAATTGAAAGTCCAGAAATAAACCCACACATCTGTGGTCAATTAATTTTCAGCAAGGGTCCCAAGACCGTTCAGTGGTGAAAGAATCTTTTCAACAAATAGTTTAGGGTCAAGTGGCTGTCCACATGTGAAAGAATGAAGTTGGACCCCTACCTCACATTACCTGCAAAAGTTAACTCAAAATGGATCAATTACCTAAATATAAAAGCAAAAAACTACAAAACTGTTGTAGGAAACATAGGGGTAAATCTTCATGACTTTGGATTTGATAATGGGGTCTTAGATATAACATCAAAGGGACAAACAATAAGAAAAAAATAGACAAGTTGAACTTCATCAATATTTAAAATTTTTCTGCATCAAAGCACATTATCAAGAGAGTGGAAAGGTAATGCAAAGAATCGGAGAAAATATTTGCAAGTCATATATTTGATATGAGTTTAGTATACAGAATATATAAAGACAAATAACCCAATTCAAAAATGAGCAAAGGATTTAAATAGACATTTCTCCAAAGAAGTTATACAAATGGCCAACAAACACATGAAAAGGTGCTCAACGTCATTAGGCACTAGGGAAATGTAAATCAAACCACAATGAGATGTCACTTCACACTCACCAGAATGGCTATAATTTAAAAAAAGAAAAGAAGTGTTGATGAGGATGCAGAGAAATCGAAATGCTTGTACTTTGCTGGTAGTGGTGTAAAATGATGCAGCCTCTGGCAAACAGTTTGGTCATTCCTCAAAAACTTAAACATAGAGTTGTGATATGACCTAGCAATTCCACTCCTAGATATATATCCAAAAGAATTGAAAGCAGATAGTCAAACAAATGCTTGTACATGAATGTGCATAGTAGCACTATTCACAATAGCTGAAAGGTAGAAACACCCCAAATGTCCTTCAATGGATGAATGTATCAGCAAACTGCACTATATGTAATGGAATATTATTTGGCAATAAAAATGAATGACCTACTGATTGATACTACAGCATGGATGAACCTAGAAAACATTATGTTACAGGAAAGAAGCCAAACCCAAAAGGCCTACATATTATGGTTAAATGGTTAAAATGGTGAATTTTATGTTATGTGAATTCTACCACAATCAAAAACAATAATAAACTTCCAAAGGAAAAAATAAGGGCAAGAAAGCTGTTCTGGATTAGTGGGGATTAAAGATACTTAACAACTAAATGCCATTTATGATTGCGGATTACATCCTGGACTCGGAGAAAAGTAGCTATACAGGAAATTATTGGGACAGTTGACTAAATTTGAAAATAAACTGTGGATTAGATAATAGTATATATCAGTATTAAATATCTTGGTTTTATTACATTTATACTATGGTATGTAAGAGAATGTCTTTGTAGGAAATATATACTGAATTGTTTAAGTGTAAAGGGGCATGTGTCTCCAACTTACTTTCAAAATAGTGCAAAAGAAAACATTTATCTATATAAAATGATAAAGCAAATAGGGTAATACATAAGCTATTGGTAAATCTCAGTAAAAAGTATATGAGAGTTCCTTATGAGAATATTTCTACTTCTCTGAGTTTGAAATTATGTCACATTCAAAGTTACTAACAAAATTAGATTTGTCTTTTTATCTTCTGAGCTGAAGCGTAGTCCAGATGATTGTAAGAAAAATAATGTTAGATATGCTTCTTTGGCTTAGCTGGCTCATTTCACTCTGTCCTTAGACTTTCGTCTGTTTCTCAACTTCTGGATCCCAATATATTATTTATTTTATTTGCTTATAGCAATCTCTCCATAAGATTATTACATAATTAATAAAAAGTACTCAACTTCTATACACATTTGTTGTTCTGCCTAGTAATGGTATGCCTTTGGGAGCCAATTCTCATTTTGTGTATTTTTTCTTACATGCTTTACTTTTGCATTATCTTGGATAATGTAAGAGATGTAACCATTTGTTTCTTTTATTTTGAGAAATTAAAATATTAATTTCCCAGTGAAAGGCCTTGCTGCTCTAGTTCTCATCCAATAGCTTTTTTGTCTAAAATTCGTGTTTAATCTCTTGGTAGAAGATCAAGTGTGGTATGAGATCTGACCTTAATTTGAACCTGTTGGACTATGTGCTCATTTTTGTTGTCGACTCAAAGAAGTAATCTCTAAATGCTGTCCAGCAGGACCGTGCTTTCTGTCCAACACAAATGAGTCAGGGAAGCCATTTCCTAAGAAGAATCTGCCATCAAAACCTCTTACTGCTTTGTTGGCATTCAAGTATGGATTTTTACCAGTCCGTGGTTACTGTTTCATGTGAACAAGCAAATATCCAGTAAAGGCTATTTTGAGTGGATTTACTAAGAAGATCATGATAATTCATTTGGTACTTGTGTTTTCAATTGGTTAACTAGCTTTCTTTCCTTTGTGGTGTATGATGGGATCTCCACTAGACAGAGGTAACCTATTGGATAGTTGGATACCTGGATGCTGATGTGGTGGTGCTTGTTGGTTTAGTTTTCATGATACTCCTCCTGAGGTTATGCTTGCAATGCTGCTTCTTATTCTGTGCTTGCATGATGTTATTACTGTGGATTGCGCTTTGTTGGTTTGGGTTCTTAAAACCTCCCATTTCTTTTTTTATTATCCAGAATAATTCCTTGAATATCTGGTTGGTTCAGAACTTACAGAAATTAGTTGCAAGTCTAACTTCCTGGTGGATCCTTTTCAGTTTTTGAAAATATCTTCAGTATCACCACTAAGTGTATGGTTTGGCTAGGAATTCAGAAAACGGGGTAGGTTTGCTTCAACACCCAGGAAGAGACCACTTACTAGACAGGCCATTACTGAAGCTGAGAATTAACTCTCTTTGTGACTTTTATAGCTTAAAGAAAATGAATACATTCTTAGAGTAAAAGCTAAGTTTTTGGAGAGTTTTATCAAATAGCTGAAATTTAGAATCCTCCACCAAGGTAATAGCAAATATAATTAAATGAAACCATGCCTAAAGCTTGGCGTGCATGTCTAGTTGGCCGTTATATTTCAGAGATGCTGTTTACTCTGCAAACTGTTCTACTTTCCAAAACTAAGGTTCTTGGGGCTCATAAGGTAAAAATTAAAATTACTATTTCAGAAATTAGTTTTCTGAGCATTTGTATGGGCCTTGGAAATAGTTGCTTGCCTCTTCATTTCTAATCACAAGTAGTATAGTTTTTCTTGGGCAGTTAGAACTGATTTCATTTTAGTTTCTTCATTTGTTTTTTTTTTTTTTTCTGCCTTATATATCTCTATAGAAAAAGGTGGATTGTTTTTAAAACTTAGAAACAATACCAGTCCTGAAGTGGGCCTGTATATGTTAAATGGCAGGAGTTCATAAAATTGAAATTATTTTCCAGTGTTCATATTAAGCCAGTGTTGAAACAAAAAAACAAAGTCATCTTTGTCTTATAATTTTAAATCATCTTGAAAACTGTAAAGGATCCATTAATTTGGAATGGCCGTCAGAGAAATGCTTATGATAAATAGCATAAAACTGTCAGATAAATGATGATTCATCTCTAACTACTTATGTTCTCATTCTGTTATATCTTCTTTTTATCTTTTGATTGGACTCATACATTTAATAGAAAATTGCCCAGGAACGAGAAAAATTTGCTGATGAAGGCAGTATATTTTACACCCTTGGAGAATGTGGACTCATATCCTTTTCAGACTACATTTTCCTTACAACTGTTCTTTCCAGTAAGTATAAACTTTTCATTTTATTCTTTTATAGGGAGCATACAGAACTATAAAAAGAATTAATCAGAGGGGGAAACAAGTTATGTTTGTAGAGTTAATAAATTGTAAATTACATAAAATTTCGTGTGTTTTGAATTCTCTCTAACTTGTGTATAGAACCACCTGAGAAAGTGGAAGGAAAATAAGTATCAAAGTAAAGTTAAAAAAATAAAGCAACTATGAAGTTACATCTGCCTTTAACTGTTTGAAGCTCTGTATTCTGTCAAGATAAATTGTATATTACCTACTCCTACTGTAGCCTTCATTAATGTTTCTACTTCCCCAATAGAACACAGATTGATCTATCATTTCCTCCACTAAAGAGGAAAATTGGCTCAAGTGTTCTAATTGTGTTAGAATATTCATTTTTGTTTGTTTGTTTTTCTTTTTGGTTTTGGTGAGGAAGATTGGCCTTCAGCTAACATCTGTTACCAATCTTCCTCTTTTTGTTCGAGGAAGATTGTTGCTGAGCTAACATCTGTGGAAGTCTTCCTCTGTTTTGTATGTGGGACGCTACCACCCCATGGCTTGATGAGCAGTGCCTAGGTCCACACCTGGGATCCAAACTCACAAACTCTGGGCTGCCAAAGCAGAGAACACAAACTTAACCACTATGCCACAGAGCAGGCCCCTTGAATATTCATTTTTCAATCTTAGAGGATTACTTCTTAAGACAAAACTCAAATTTGACTCATTTAGCACACTGATGAGTTTCTAAATTTTTTTAAGCTAAGCAATTTTGTTGATTAGTATGCTGCTCTGTTTCTTAATATTATTTCCCTATATTGTGCCTTTTTTAACCATTCAGAAAAACAAAACAAAATGTATGTTTCTAGTTCTCTGTGTACACTGTATTAAAATCTACCCAAATTGAACCAAAGAGATCTTATTTGTGCGTTTGAAAGAGATGATTCTCAGTTTTTTTCCATCTGGGACATATCAAACAAAAATAACCATCTCTTCCTTCCTTTCTCCAGGCTAGTCATCTGTAAAGATAAAACTATATGACACTTTTTAATAAATGACATAACACAGTTCCTGCCATGGCTCTGACCACTTACACCATTCTTTCCTCTGATTAGGACAGGAAAATGAAGAAATATGGACTAATATGCCTTACCACAGCTGTCTTTGGAGTACCAAAGTATTTGAATAAATTTGTGTGGTGGACTTATGCTCTAGCAATGTAAATATACATTGATTTGTTGTGAAGATCCAAAATAGAAAACTAAGTAAAAGCACATTTATGATCTTAAATTGTGTATTGTTAGAGTTAGTTATTATTTTGGTAGGGCATGGGTTTTCAAAACAGACTTCAGTTCAAATCCTGGCCCCGTCACTTCTTAGCTTTGTGATTCGGGGCAAGTCAGTGAACTTGTTCATCTGTTTTGTGTGTAAAATGAAGATGGCAATAATACCAAACCCAAATGATTTATCTGAAGATTGTGAGATCATGTATATAGAGTACCTGGTTCAGTGCCTAGTATTTAGTTGATATGCGATCTGTCTGGGTTTTTATTCTTGATATCCTGTCACAACATGTTATTTCATATTTGATTTTAAGAGATCCCTAAATCTTGTCATTAAAAAAAACAGGATTGGTGGGGATTTTTTAAACTTTATTGTGACTTTGGATAGAGTTTACATTAAATAGGCATGATGTGGCAGAAAGAGCACTGCATTAAGTGCAAAGGCCAACGTAGAGAACTGTATTGATGTATAATGTATATTATGGAAGTAGTCCTAGTAAATGTTTGTTTAGCTCAAGTGAGATTTTAAGTTTTTGTCTTCGTGTCATTCTAAGTGTCAGAAGGCCCATAGAGTAGAACCTTCAGAATACCTCATACATTGTGCAGCTCCCTTAATTCAATAATTTAAAAGGAGGTAAAAATAAGTCATATTGACCCTTGAGTTCTGGAAACCCCTTCAAGTAGCTCTGCAGGTCTGGGCATCTTTACTTCTTGGTGCTCAGCTCCTGCTTAGACATGGTGAGTGATTTACAAAATTGCTTAGTATTGTGATGTCATATACTTTCTATATTTGTCAGGAAAGAGAAAATATGATAAGAATCTCATTTTAAGATTTTCTCGTTATCACTGGTTTTAAGCATTTTGATTATTATATGCCTGGAGTGTTTCTCAGCATTAGCACTATTGATGTTTTGGGCAGGATAATTCGTTGTTGTGAAGGCTGTCTTGTGAATTGTAGGATGGTTAACAACATTCCTGGCATCTACACACTAGATGCCATTAGCACACCATCTCTCCTCGCCCCTCTCCCGTTTGTGACAACCAAAAATGTCTTCAGAAATTGCATATGTCCCAGGAGGAGTGGGGATGGGGAGGAATCATCCCTGGTTGAGAACCACTGATGTAGTTTTTGACAGGGTTTTTTGTTGTTATTATGTGGCTTGATGTAGTGGTCTTCATGTTTCTTGTCTTGGAGTTTTTTGGATCTGTGGATTTATAGTTTTCATCAAATTTGGGAAAATTTCAGCTGTTATTTTTTCAAATGCTTTTTCTTTGCTTTCTCATCCTCTCCTTTGGGGACTCTAATTACACATATATTTTCCTCACATCAACACTATAATGTTCATACTATTATAATATTGATTTTATAGATGAGGAAATTGAGGCATACAGATGTTTAAAGAATTTGCCCTGAGTCCCACAGTAAGTAGATAATTTAGGGTTTGATATTTTCTTTTCTTTTTTTTTTTTTTTGAGGAAGATCAGCCCTGAGCTAACTACTGCCAATCTTCCTCTTTTTGCTAAGGAAGACCGGCCCTGAGTGAACATCTGTACCCATCTTCCTCTCTTTTATATGTGGGACACCTACCACAACATGGCGTTTGCCAAGCGGTGCCACGTCCATACCCAGGATCTGAACTGGTGAACCCTGGGCGGCCTGAGAAACGGAATGTGCGAACTTAACTGCTGCGCCACTGGGCTGGCCCCTGATTTAGGGTTTGAACCCAGGCCGCCCCAGCATCTGGGGTCCTGTCACTTGGCTTTACTGATGTGGTCACATTTTCAGCAGTGATTAGCCGTGGTTTACCTTAGTGACTCTTCTTTCTCTAAGGCTAGGCTGTGGGAAGACTGGTCATAAACTCTTCTGTAGAGAGTTCAAGCATCCTTGCAATCTGAATGTTGCACACTGCATTGTCTACTTTATCTAACAAGCCATGGGGAAAAATATGCCACAGAAATTACACTGAGATCAGTTCTTTCACATGTCCAAATTGCTACTAGGATGAAAGGAAATGAGAGTCAGAGGATCAACTTCCTTGTGGGTAGCAAGGGATCATTACATCTAGATACACTAAATGATGACTAAATCATCCTGCAAGAGTTAGTGCAATTTTTAAACACTAAAAGCCATGCCAGGGAGTGGCTTGGGACTAGGGGAAAGTGCATTAGCATTTGCATTCACCTGTTACTCTGGTGGACAACAGGGACCGTCCTTGAGATTTCCAATGGAAACCCAGCCACAGCAATGCAAACAGCATAACCCAGATAATGCAGGACTGTCATATTTCTGATTAGCTGGGGTTTTTTTTCAAAATTAATAGATTCAGTGGTGTTCAAGAAATTGCCAGAAATTGCCATCATTTGAAGAACATGAACACTCTGCCCAAATGGATTGACACTTAGAACCTCAAAGTACTGTAGAAACTCTACATGTTGTCTAAAATAAAATTTGACAACTATATATAGTAAATCATTCGTTTTTTTCTCAATTTCTAATTACCTCTCCTAAAAATAAAATTAAGAAAGCTACTTGTCTAAGAAAGCATGTTATGCTATATAATTTCCCCCATTAAATAAATTCTTATTTAAACTTTTTAGAAGCTCAATTTTTAGCTAAACAAGAATTTCTTAGACACATACCCAGAATAACAACCAATTTGGGAGAAATGTCTTGTGTTTATAATAAGCAGTGGCATAAATTTCTCACTCTTCTCTGTATGTACTTTGGATAATGGGGGCCATCTTTGGCAAACCTAAAATTTTAAACACCTTTTATCCTGTCATACACACACACACATACACACCTCCTAAATCCCTTTCCTACTTTAATTTTTCTTCTTGGCATTTATCACTATTTAACATTCTATATAGTTAATGTCTTTATCTTGTTTATTTACATTCTCCCTAGAATGTAAACTGCATGACAGTGATCATAGATTTGTAGTCATATTCACTGCAAATATATCTACTGTATATAAAGTATTGTGGCAAGGTAACAAAGCAAGAATATGAACTTTTTTTTCAATTTTCTCCAAAAGGAAGTTTAGCAAACATAAGACTTGACTTTTCTGTTTATATCCTAAATTGAGAACAATCCTTGTAGCTGTGGATGTCCTCAATCTGCAGCCAGTACCAGCGGAGTGAGGGAAACATGTTTTTTAATTAATCTATTTCCAAACAAGCTTGGTTGCTTATAATTCAGAATTCATATATTTATATTCCACCCTTATTCCTAATTCTTAAATTCTATTGCTTTATACCGTATCTTTCTGAACAGGTTTGATGGATTAACTTGAAGAATTTTCAGCATAATCCATGGCATCTGTATTAGGTAGACTATTAAGTATTTACTAAATAACTTCTCACTAATAAAAGAAATTCAGATTCATCCTAGGCAAGATGAATGGACTGCTAATAATTACTATTAGTAAATAATTTCCAGAGAGCCTCTGATCCTTATAGTAGGTTAATAGGAATTGAATGAGAATACAGAAGCATGTGTATTAATGGCTTAATTCTCTGCACTAACCAACTGCAACATTAGCTAATGGTCTTAAATCTTATAATAGAAGTCAGAAATTTTTCTCCATAACTAGGTATAGAAAAAGGTCATCAAGATTTATCTAGAATGCTATATATTATTTATTGATTTGGCTCATTCTTGCTAATGCTAGGATTCAGTAGGTAATGATAATGTAACTTAGAATCTGGATCTTGGCCATTGACAATTGTGAAATATTTATTTTGTGTTCTTTGTCTTCATATGTGTTCTAACTAAAGTGATTAACCATATGGGCTAATACATGAAAATAATTCTAGTTAGATGGAGGAGGCAATAATAAAACGATTAAAAAATTGATTCTTAAACACCTTCCTTACTATTTACTATTAATCTTTGAAAAGCCACCAGAAAAATCAAAAGCAAAAAATGCTATGGCATGTTCAGTACCTAGGAACACACCTAATGAAAGTCAGGCATGAGTCACTGTATTTTGATTTTGATTCCTTCTTTAGATTTCAGGGAATCGGGAAAAATTGAATTAAGTGGCAGGATTTCATTTACTGACAAACTACATCCTCATTGTGTTGCATGTCTCTCACACACACACAAAACTTTTGAGAAATTACAACAACATTCAAATGAAAGTTTATGTTTTATTTCTCTTGCCATACTAAAGTCAAGAGCAGATCACAAAGTGTGTATGACATGGAGATAGTGATGCTGATCAGTGCTGTTTCATCTGATGAAAACGTTATAGAAGTTATAGATGAAAGTAAGTTTTTCAGGTTGAGTGATCTGTTGAAAAATATGAGCAAGGCAACATACTGAGATCTATGAACAGATTTAAGGCAGTTACAAATCTTTTTTATTGGGACATCAGAGTTGTGGCAGTTATAGAGAAAATTTGGCTTAGCTATAAGCTGCATAGTTTTTATGTCTAGGATTATCTGCAGTTGCTAAATTGACATTATGAAGAGTAAGACAAAGAAGATGAAAGGCTGATCTTATTTAGTGTTATTTTAGCCTATAAGAAGTGCTTAGGATTTTGGAAATACTCATTTGCATGGTATAAGGCCAAAACTATCTCATTGTGTTGTTTACCAGTAACTTATTTCTCTAGCATAACCTGTTCTTCTGGTTAATTCATTGATTTTATAATAATGCAGCTTCTGTCAAAACAATTAAATAATGCTTTTAAATATATCAAGTATTTATAATATTAAATTCTTTTTGAGCCAGATGTATTTGAGAACACTGCCGTTTCAGTAGCCACCACTGTTACAGACAGTTGAAGCGTTTACATCTTTGTATCAACAACCACACAAGAATTTTAGTTCACATGGGCAAGAAATAAGTGGTGTTTGTGTTTAACTCTCTCAAATCTACTTGTGGCTATACTAGAAGATTAAAATATTTTCTTTGTCTGCAAATAGAAGTTTATCCTTTGGGAACAATTGCTTGAGATTTGTCCGACAGGAGAACAGACTAAAGAAGCAACCTATGGCTTATCACGAAAGTAAGATCTAAATGTATTTTGAATGTATCTTGAGGAAGATTTCATAATTTTACACCTATGAGGGAACCAGTTTTTATTAGCCTTTTCATACTTGTGTTTTGTTAGAATTGATCCATTTTTATTTTTTGAAAATTCTAATGTTGTAATAATTCTAATAAAATTCTAATCCTGACTTAAAATGTTATGGAAATCTAGTTAGGGACACATGATTTCTGTAGCTCTGCCCTTTCAATACAAATAGTCAAGATGGGGCTATGTTCTAAAAAGAAGAGTATTGAATGAGGTTGTCAGGAGTGCTTTCTGTATGTTCTTTGGGTTGATGCTGCCACCAAAATTATGTCTGCATATGCTTTGTTCTCTCTTGAATGGCTTATGTTGGCCTGTAAAGCTTTCTGCTACTTTTCCATGGAGTGAGTTCTCTACGATACCTGAGATTCAGATAGAAGGCCTAGAAGGGAGAGGAGGAGGAGGTCTGCCCTTGGTTTTACTTCTGTGCTTTTTAGGCTCTTGGGAAGGAAGGCCTACCAGGGGAAGCATTTGGTAAATCCAAAGGCTTCCCTCTTTCTTAGGCCTCATTTATCAATGGGAGAAAGTTCACGGAACAAGAAAGTAAAACTCCAAAATAGCCTAAATTCTCTGCCTTCCAGAAAGTGCTCTAACCTATAAAATTATTTCTTTTTCTGCTCTTCAAATCAAAACTGTCTTTCTCCTAACATATCTCAGGTAAGATTTTCCTTTTTTAAACAAACTTCAGAATTTAAAAATTTTTTGCATTGAATCGTGAATGAATTATGGTGCCTCATAACAGCTCCAGAGATATTTGCAGGAAAATGCTTGTTAACGCTAAAGAATCTCTGATTGATGAAAGTTTAGACCATGGATGTGGTATCACTAAATAATATCTTGAAGTAGGAACTATGTCATATGGCTTTGTATCCCCAAAGTACCTAACATTGTATCCTACTAATGGTGGTCATTCTAAAAATATTTGAATGAATAATGCCCTTATGAACATTGATGTACATATTTGTGCACTGTTTAAGACTCTGTTTTCAGTTCTTTGGGGTGCATAGCTAGGAGTGGATTTGCTGGACCACATGGTAATTCCATGTTTCAAAAAAAAATATATTTGAATGAAAGGATATTTAGGATGTGGTTTCTCTTAGCCCCTTCTAGGTAGAAAGGAGATCCAGCCACCATCTGTCTTCACACCCTTCATTACAGCATCAAATGGACCTTAGTTTACCTTTCTACCATAGTCTTTCCTTTGTTTACCTAGAACAGATTGGAGAAACTTTTTCAGATTCCAGCCTCTTACAACTCTTCTAACTTCTGTCGTATCCTCTTCAAGCTCTACCCTGTCCTGTTTTTGTTCTGTCGATGGTTGGGATGGCTCTGTAGAAATTCAACCTTCAGTAATTGATGATGTTTAAAGATCTTTGCTTACGGTCTATGAGCCCCACTTTTTCACATTGTTTGCTTCTTAGAAACTAGACTGGAATCAAATCTATCTGTCCATCTGTGTAGGTGATCTTTCCCTAAAACCCACAACTTAATAGTGTTTGGCTGTGCTTAGACTTCATCATGTGTTGCTTACCTGTTCCTGGAAAAACTTTAGGAAATGCTTATTTGTAGAGCTGGGGAATCTGAGGGTACAAAAAGGAAATCAAGGCAAGAAATAGTGGTTGTCATGGAATGGTTTGCCTAATCACTTCACCTTCTGGAGAAGCTATCCAGCACAGTAGCTGGCACATAATGAGTACTCCATGTATATCTGTTGGCTAAATAAATATCCAAGAACTTTTCCTTATAGTTACTTTAATATACATATTAAAATTTTATATTGCTGCAAATACCCTTATCATCCTGCCTAGTATTTAGAACTTTTAAAATAATAGCTTTTCTCTACGTACAGTCATGCATTGCTTAACAACAGAGACGTGCTGAGAAATCGTTGTTAGGCGGTTTTGTCATTGTGTGAACATCATAGAGTGTACTTACACAAACCTAGATGGTATAGCCTATTACACACCTAGGCTATATGGTACTAATCTTATGGGACCACCGTCGTATATGCAGTCCTTTGTTGACCAAAACATCGTTATACAGTGCATGACTGTATGTATACATGATGAAAGCTAGAAAATTAATTAGAATAGCTAAGTTTTTCTATTTGGATACTAAACTGAAAAATCAAATAACTTTTCCAAACCAAGTCACATACTGTAAAGAGAGTCCTTCAAATTAACATAAATTATCAAATATCCAGTCTCTTTACTAAAAGCATCTATGCAATAAGTTATATCTTGGCATAAGCTGTCACTTTGGCTATTATTGAACACATGGAGTAGAATGAAACCACACAGAATGAAATGAAAGTCAAACAGATGATTACCTTTTTAGGTCTCTGAAAATAGAGGTCAGGGTCTGTCACAAGGCATATGTAATTTGGGCATAAAAAATAGTAACATGCATTTGAAGAAAATACATTCCTAAAGCAGAATGTGACCTCAATACAAGGATAAAGCACTGGCATGCCTTTTAGAATCTCTGTCCCAGGAACTCTTAGGGAATCCAAGCTTTTTGACATCTCTGGCATTGAATACTCTTCCTGTAGCATAACTGTCAAAAAACAGTGTAAGGAAGAGCAATTTAAATGAAAGACTGTTTCTGGCAGCTCTCTGAAGGTTCTCCAGTAACTGAGGCTGAGATATAGTTCAAAGATAGGTTGTGTACTTTGAACTAGGAACATGAACTATTTCTTTTCTTCAGGTGTGAAATTATAGATTTTTTTTTTTTGAGAATCAGGACTGAAATGTATTTTCTAGAAAAAACAAATGGAAGAAAAGCAGTAGTTAGAAGGAGTGTCTACAGCTGAAGACTTGCTGAAGGAATTCAGAAAAATTTCAGATATTCTTGTGAAGTTTTTAAACTCAGCTTCTTGACATGTAGTGTTTCATATTATTTAGAAAACCTTGCCAATTGACGTTAAATAAGTAAATCACACTGAGAGGCAATAAAGAATAAAAAGCTCTCTGCTGCCATTGCAGAGCCTATATGTAATGATAGCAAGGTCATAGTAACTGTCTCGTGTAGTTTCTTTCAATGTCTTAGGATTTTCAAATAAAAGCAAGACTAAGTCAATATGAATTTTAAGTCTGTTCTAAGAATATAGATTAAATTTCTAAGTGTCTTTTCCTTTTGGTCAGAATTTGTTCGAGTAGAATTAGGTCTTCTAACCATATCCTTTTAGTAAGTGCTGCTGGGAATACCAGCTTAACCCTCTACCCCATATTCGTGGAATCTTGGCTATCCTGTGAGTATAGTAAATCACAGTAAATCCAATAAATCACAAGTTGTGGGTTTGTCTAGGAGCTATACAAGGTGTAGGCATCATGGCTGTACCTTGCATCTTGAGGAGCTTTACCCCTTGGTCTGCCCTCCAGTTGAACTAGCTTAGACTTGGGCTTAGTCCTCAGAAGTACATGAGGTGAAGTCTTTCCTAAACTTAGATCTCTCTCAAAGGTCTGAAGGACTCCAGAAACTAGGATAAAGTTAGGGTGGATTACCTTTTTTGGAGGAGCAATTAGTTTTTCCTCCTCTCATTTGACTACCAAATCCATAGTGTACCCAAAACTATTTATGCATCAGAATTAACTATTAGAATGACACCTAAATTTAATTGACTATATAGTATTAGAGTATAAATTATTGGCATACATTTTTAGAATCTTGACTATGTTTATCAAACACTTTCATAAATGCTTACCCTTTGGCCCAGCAATTCCAGTCTACAAGTTTAGTCTAAAAGAAGATCGTGTATAGTGATGTTGATGATCAAAAAATACACTGGAAAGGACTCAAATATCAAACAGAATGCTGAACAAATTATGATAAATCTGTGCAATGAAATTCAAAACAGCACTTAATATAATGTATATAATACAGATTTATTGACATAGAAAAATGTTCACAATGTATTGATGGGTCAAAACATACATATTGTATGATTTTGTTTTGGGAAAAGAAAAATACATATGCGTGTGAGTATATATATTTAAAAAAACAGTCTGAATATTTGTATTTCTGATCTGTCAGCAAATCCTGTCAGCTCTACCTTGACATAATCCAGAATCTCACCATTTTTCACTACACTTACACTACTACCCTTATCTAAAATGCTCTCATAGCTCACTCGGATTATTTCAGTACCTTCCTAATTGGTCACCCTTCTCTCACACTTGGTTCTCTACAGTCCATTCTCAACACAGCAGCCAGAATGATCTTGTTAAATTTAAATAAGATTATGTCATTCCTCTGTTCAAAATCTCTCCCCTCCCCCCAAAAAAATTTCCAATCTCTCTCAGATTTTAATCTCTCATAAAGTCTTTCCAGGGCCCTACAAGGCCCTAAATGCTCTCCCCACCACCATCCCTTTAAAGGAAAACAGATATCAGCAGGCACTAGAATTCTCTACACTTACTGTTTTCCTTTTAGCTACAGTGAAAAAAGGATAGCTACTCTAATTATTGCTAATTAACAATAATAGTTAAGGATGTTTGGGGTGGTAGGTATAGTTTATTAAGCTTCTCTAATGGTTTTGAACTTTCTTTTTTACACCTCATAAAATTAATTATTTTTAGTGCTGGCAAAGCCTGTCTTTCAGTCGTGTCTAAGTTGACTGGTACTACAGAATTCCAAAGGTCCATTTTACTGGTACTTTATTGTATGGAAATAAAAAGAAAAGATATTAGGTTCTTATAGTGAAAAAGTAGAGGGTTAGAGTACAATTAAATGTATTTATGTACTTAGAATATCTCCATGGGCCAAATACTTTAGATTTCTAATCTGTTATCTAGAATCAAATTAGGTCTGTTAACACTATGAGGCCCCTAGACAGTTATGTAATTAACTTCAGTCTTCCTGTGCCATTCATCTGTCATGGAGTTGCTTTTAAACTGGGTGAATATGAAGCCATGAGAGAGAGGGTATTGGATGGCTAACATTAAGAAAAACAATGATGCAAAATCTAGAGTTATAAAGCAGGAAAATTAAAGGATTATCATTTTCTCCGCAGAAGCAGTCACTGCAATGTTTCTTTAAATAGTTTCTTTTCAAGTGTAAGCTATATGTAAAGTAATATCTAACTATATGTGAGTCTAGTGAAAAGAAATTGTCTTACAGACTAAGAGGATAATAAATCATATGTTGGGGCTTATTGCAAAATAGTACGTAATTCAACTTCTTTTAGAACCCAGAGGTGAAAATGTTCAAAACAGAGCATTGTTTTATCCTCACACTGTTCTCACAGATGGGGTCATCTGTCTTGTTGTTTTACGCCGTGTTCATCAGGAAATCCTTCCCTGGCCTCTTATAGGACTAACTCTGCACATATTTCTGTTTTGTGTTTGGCTCCCTGGGCTCTCCAGTAGTGGAACATTAGTTAGACACAGGGCTTCCCTCTTCCCTGGGTGTTTTCCACAGATGGGAAGAAGCCATTAGATCTGTACCAAGACAAATTGAATGGAAAAGACTGGTCTTTGGTGAAATGTCAAAGTAGACTAAATTCTCTGCCTTCTAGGAAATTCTTCATCTAAAACAATTACTTTTTCCCCTTTGTTATACAGAGGGAACATGGACACACATACTACTGGTACCATGTAGTCTAAATGTAATCTAAAGTCAAGTCTAGTAGGGAAACTCACAGGCAGAAAAGCAGCGAAATTACCCATCCTCGTGCCATTTAGTAGAAAAGCATGCTTAGTTGGGTCAGACACACCTGGAACACATCATGGAAAGGGCTCTAGGAAAAAGATGCTGCCCTCATAACTCACCCTGTAATTATAAGTACGAGAGGCAGGGAACATCCAGGAGGCTGTCTAACGATGAGAGCATCCTGGTTGACAAAATGGTCTTGTTAGAAACAGGGAGCTTCCACTCCACAGGTGGTATTAGCCTCTTCTTCCATTGAGCTAATTCAGATCTACAAAGCTAGCTTTTGTTAAGTTACCAAAGGGACATCTGTATTTATCTCCTTAGCCTTCATTCCAGAAAGTCAAATTACCTTTCTCATAACACAACAAATTTAGGTTAAAAAAATTAAATCCTCAGATTAAATGAATTCATACTAAATTATAAATGACATATAAATTCCCATAATAGTTCTAGAATATTTTCAAGAAGATGCTTGTAAATCCATGATTCCCTAAATAGTGAGGTTCATGCAGTGAATGTTGTAGTCGTATAATAAGATCCTTCAAAATAGAAGTATGACCTGATGTTGAAACCCCAGAAACTTCTTTAAAGATGAATGGAGACCTAGTAGTAGTTTGAGTAGAGTGAGGGTCCCACTTGGTAATGTCACAAAAACGATGGAGTAGGAGACCCCAGCCTCTATCCCCCAACAAAGATCATCAGTTAGACAACTATCCACAAACAAACACAGCTGTGGGAGAGTCTTAAGAGACTTCAGCAACACAGTGAAACAAATAACTTGAGCATAACCACAAAAAAGGAAGGAAAAACAGCTCTATTTGCCTGTATCATCCCATCCCCCAAGCCATCATTGCTCAGCACCAAGAGGCAATTCCACATCTAGAAAGAGTTCCCCTTGCTGGAAAAGGAAGAGTAGGGTGACTGACCAGCATTCCCAGCCTTTTAAGGCATCACACAAAAGACTCACGTCAGTTTCACTGCACTCAGATACCAGCAAAACTGAGACGTTATAGAGATGGCTAGGAATCAGGAAGAAAAGCAAGGATACCAATATCAGCCATGCAGTGGGAGCGACTAGTATTTCCAGTGACCTGCTCTGTAGGAGACCCCAGTGGCTTTTGCCACTGAAAACCAATGGACAGCACAGCCACCACAGACTCCCTGCATATGTCACCAGTTTTCACCCCAACGGTGTCCACATTCACTGATACCAGCCACCTGAGTCCCTCCCTACCCCTAGCCCCACTGGAGCCCAGGACCTGTGCCAGCAGCCACATATTTGTGAATTTCCCAATTTTCCTCCTGTTATTGATTTCTGGTTTCATACCACTGTGGTCAGAAAAGGTGCTCTATATGATTTCATACTTTCCTCTAATATTTTCCCTAGCATTCTCATCTACTTAACATCAAAATCAGGAGTCCAAAGAGAAAATTTGGGGGTAAAACTAATTTGTCTTTTCATTTGGTTTTTTCACCTACATCTTGGTCAGCAAGTAATATATACAAACACATACATATATATTCATGTGTATATGCAGAGCAGCTGCAGTCTAACGGAGGCATATAAAATAATGATTGATGTATTTTAAAAGTATATCTTCACTTCTATGTGTAAATGTGTATTATCTCCCTTAAAGTAGTTTTCTTTCCTCCTCACAATTTTGTCCCTCTCTAGATACATACACCATTTAGTCAAGGACTAAAAACAGCTTTACATACTAAATCGAAAGAAGTCAACATTCTTCATTTACCAAAATTGTTCCAACAATGATTGCTTTGGTAAGTTTTTTTTCCCCCGAGAGGCTAGGAAAGAGGACTTCCCAGTTGTATTTATATACTCTGCCTCTCCCAGATGTGGCTGAAATTTCTCAAAATAGTCATTTTTCTTCCTGTTCTTCAAACTAGTCATTTAGGCATTTCCTGTATCATGGTTGTGGTCATATTGATAATCATTTAATTTAATAATTCCTGCCTTTTTGCCTTTATTGAGGATTTCACATTTAATTCAGATTATTAGAAGAGGGTATAGGACAGGGACTAGATGAAAGCACTTTAAAACGTGCCGAAAGTAGAACTAAAAATGAGGGAAGGACTGATGGATCTTAAATGTAAGAATGAATTTTATTTTTAAGAGACTTAAGTTAGGAAAGTTGTGAGCTACCTAGTCTTACAGTGCCCTTTATAGCAAAGGATACCCCTTTATAGTTAATTCGGTCTGTTATATGTTTCATCCTGACAGCTATCCATCAGAGTAGAGTCTAGACATACCACTAGGGTTCAGATTCCAGCTCTGCCATTTACCAGTTAGGTGAGCTTCAGTTTCCTCTTCTGTAAAGTGGTGATACCAGTAGTACCTGTCTCATAGGATTGTTATGAGGATTAAATGAGTACTAATTTATAATGAGCAACTTGTAAGTTACTTGGAACAGTACCTGACACATGGTAAGCCCACAGTAAATGCTGGTTATTTTTAAATTCATATTTCCAAAAAGACTAATTGATTATGCATGTGGAGAATAGACCTTTTCATCTATTTTCTATAGACTTGGGCCTGAACACATCTCAAATTCTAATTCCTCCATAGGCCTTCTTGATAAATCTATATTTACTTGATCTTTCCTCAAAAAACTTTTCATTTGGGTCATAGAAACTATAGGCCAAGAGAGAAGAGGGAAAATTAGGAAGTTGCTGTGTGAGAGCTTATTAGTCATTTTAGTTTCCCAGTTTATAAATCTATTATATATTTATTTTATGACTATACACGTTACTATTATTAGTAGTTCTAAGAGTTTTTGGTTCATTTTCCTGGCATTTTTAGGAGGACATTTATGTAATCTTCAAATAATGATTCTTTTTTCTTTCTTTCTTTCTTTATTTTTGGTGAGGAAGATTGGCCCTGAGCTAACATCTGTTGCCAATCTTCCTCTTTTTGCTTGAGGAAGATTGTCGCTGAGCTAACATCTGTGCCAATCTTCCTCCATTTTGTTTGTGGGATGCTGCCACAGCATGGCTTGATGAGCAGTATGTAGGTCTGTACCCAGGATCCAAACCTGTGAACCCCAGACTGCCAAAGTGGAGCACAGAAACTTGACCACTATGCCACCGGGCCAGCCCCTTTTTCTTTTTTCTAACATGTAGGCTTTATATTATTTCATTATATATTTGCTTTGACTAGAACTTTCAAAATAATGGTAGTAATAGTGAGTGTCCCCACTTTATTATGTTAAAATAAATGTCTTCAGCATTTTTCAATTAGGTATATTGTGAATGTTGGTTTCAGATAAATGTTTTTTACTATATTGAAGAAGTTCCTCCTATTCTATTTTGCAGGGGAAAAAAAAGATTATTAGGAAAACTTTATAATTTGTCAAGTTCTTTTTCAGCATCTAGCCTGATGATCAAAGTGGCTTTATTCCTGTGACCTAGTTTTATTGCATTATAGTCATAAAAATGCTGCATTTACAATCTCTTCTTTTACTTGTGTTTGTTTTTTGTTTTGTGTGCTTGTGTGTGTATGTGGACTAATATATAATCAATCATTCTAAATTTCCCTTGAACATTAAAAAAATATATAGTCTCTGTTTACCAGAAAGCAATGTCCAATATATATCTATTAAATTGAACTTATGGTTTGTATTGTATGAAGTTTCTATGACCTCTTTGAATTTTCCACAAAATATGTCACAGACTGAGGTATTATAGTAATTTTTATAATTGCTCCTTTACATATAACTGTTACATGTTTTGATGCCATATTGTCTTGTACATAAAGATATATATTAGATCTTCATTATGGATGGTACCTATTAATAATATGAAAATAATAGTCCTGCTTTTAGTTCATTTCTGTCTCAGATTAATAATACCACCTCTGCTTTCTTCCTGTTTTGTTTTCCAGTATTTCCTCTTTTTTATCTTTCTATATTATTTTGTTTTTGACATATTTCTTGTAAATAACATAGTTTGATCCAATCTGAGAGCATTTGTCTTTTTTTATTAAATTTTTTTAATTTGAGTTCATAATAGTTTACATCATTGTGAAATTTCAGTTGTAAATTATTTCTCGTCTGTCACCACATAGGGGGCTCCCCTTCACCCCCTGTACTCACTCCCCACCCCCTTTCCCCTAGGAACCACTTAACTGTTTTCTTTGTCCATGTGCTTATTTATATTCCACGTATGAGTGAAATCATATGGTGTTTGTCTTTCTCCGTCTGGCTTACTTTGCTTAGCTTAATTCCCTCCAGGTCTTTCCATGTTGTTGCAAATGGGATGAATTTGTCCTTTTTTTCTGGATAAGTAGTATTCCTTTGTATATATATACCACATCTTCTTTATCCAATCATCCGTCAATGGGCACTTGGATTGTTTCCATGTCTTAGCTATTGTGAATAGTGCTGCGATGAACATAGGGGTACATATGTTACTTTGGATTGTTGATTTCAAGTTGTTTGGGTAGATACCCATGAGTGGGATAGCTTGGTCATATGGTATTTGTATTTTTAGTTTTTTGAGGAATCTCCATACTGTTTTCCGTAGTGGCTACACCAGTTTGCATTCCCACCAGCAGTGTATGAGGGTTCCCTTCTCTCCACACCCTCTCCAGCATTTCTTATTTTTAGTCTTAGTGATTATAGCCATTTTAACAGGGCTAAGATGGTATCTTCGTGTAGTTTTGACTTGCATTTCCCTGATGATTAGTGATGTTGAACATCTTTTCACGTGTTTATTGGCCATCTGTATATCTTCTTTGGAAAAATGTCTGTTCATATCCTCTGTCCATTTTTTGATCAGGCTGTTTGGTTTTTTGTTGTTCAGTTGTGTGAGTTCCTTGTATATTATGGAGATTGACCCCTTATTGGATATATGATTTGCAAAAATTTTCTCGCAATTGGTGGGTTGTCTTTTGATTTTGATCCTAGTTTCTTTTGCCTTGCAGAAGCTCATTAGTCTGATGAACTCCCACTTGTTTATTTTTTCTTTTGTTTCCCTTGTCTGAGAAGACATGGTATTCAAAAAGATCCTTTTAAGTTCGATGTCAAAGAGTGTACTACCTATATTATCTTCCAGGAGTTTTATGGTTTCAGGACTATCTTCAAGTCTTTGATCCGTTTTGAGTTTATTTTTGTGTAGGGCATGAGATAATGGTCTAGTTTCATTCTTTTGCATGTGGCTGTCCAGTTTTCCCAACACCATTTATTGAAGAGACTATCTTTTCTCCGTTGTATGTTCTTGGCACCTTTGTGGAAGATTAGCTCTCCGTATATGTGCGGTTTTATTTCTGGGCTTTCATTTCTGTTCCTTTGATCTGTGTGCCTGTTTTTATACTAGTACCATGCCATTTTGATCACTATGGCTTTGTAGTACATTTTGAAGTCAAGGATTGTGATTCCTCCAGCTTTGTTCTTTTTTCTCAGGATTGCTTTAGCAATGCGGGGTCTCTGATTGCCCCATATGAATTTTAGGATTCTTTGCTCTATTTCCGTGAAGAATGTCATTGGGATTCTGATTGGGATTGCACTGAATCTGCAAGATTGCTTTGGGTAGTATGGACATTTTAACCATGTTTACTCTTCCAATCCGTGTGCATGGAATCTCTTTCCATCTCTTTATGTTGTTATCTATTTCTTTCAATAATGTTTTATAGTTTTCATTGTATAAGTCCTTCGCCTCCTTAGTTAAATTTATTCCTAGGTACCTTATTCTTTTCAATTGTAAATGGAATTGTATTCTTGAGTTCTCTTCCTGTAAGTTTGTTATTATAGTACAGAAATGCAACTAGTTTTTGTAAGTTGATTTTGTACCCCACAACTTTACTGTAGTTGTTAGTTATTTCTAATAGTTTTCTGATGGATTCTTTAGGGTTTTCTATATATAAGGTCATGTTGTCTGCCAAAACAGAGTGTTTCAGTTCTTCACTCTGTATTTGGTTTCCTTTTATTCCTTTCTCTTGCCTAATTGCCCTGACCAAAACCTCCAGTACTGTGTTAGATAATAGTGGTGACAGTGGACATCCTTGTCTTGTTCCTGTTCTCAGAGTGATGGCATTCAGTTTTTCCCCATTGAGTATGATGTTGGCTGTGGGTTTGTCATATATGGCCTTTATTATGTTGAGGTAATTTCCTTCTATACCCATTTTGTTAAGAGTTTTTATCATAAATAGCTGTTGGATCTGTCAAATGCTTTCTCTGCATCTGTTGAGATGATCATGTGGTTTTAATTCCTCATTTTGTTAATGTGGTGTATCACATTGATTGATTTGCAGATGTTGAACCATCCCTGTGTCCCTGGAATAAATCCCACTTGATCATGATGTATGATCTTTTTGATGTATTGCTGTATTCAGGTTGCCAATATTTTGTTGAGGATTTTTACATCTATCTTCATCAGCGATATTGGCCTGTAGTTTTCCTTTTTTGTGTCGTCCTTGTCAGGCTTTGGTATCAAAGTGATGTTGGCCTTGTAGAATGTGTTAGGAAGCATTCCATCCTCGCTAATTTTTTGGAATAGCTTGAGAAGGATAGGTATTAAATCCTCTCTGAAAGTTTGGTAGAATTCCCCAGGAAAGCCATCTGGTCCTGGGGTTTTGATTTTTGGGATGATTTGATTACTGTTTCAGTCTCTTTCCTTGTGATTGGTCTATTCAGATTCTCGATTTCTTCTTAATTCAGCTTTGGGAGGTTGTATGAGTCTAAGAATTTATCCATTTTCTCTAGATTGTCCATTTTGTTGGTATATAGTTTTTCATAGTATTCTCTTATAATCCATTGTATTTCTGTGGTATCGGTTGTTATTTCTCCTCTTTCATTTCTAATTTTATTTATCTGAGGTTTCTCTTTTTTTTCTTTGTAAGTCTGGCTAGGGGGTTGTCAATTTTATTCATCTTCTCAAAGAACCAGCTCTTTGTTTCATTATTCCTTCCTACTGCCTTTTTTGTTTCAATAGCATTGATTTCTGCTCAGATTTTTATTCTCTCCTTTTACTGACTTTGGGCTTTGTTTGTTCTTTTTCTAATTCACTTAGTTGTAGTTTCAGATTACTTATTTGGGTTTTTTCTTATTTGTTAAGGTGAGCCTGTATTGCAATGAATTTCCATGTTAATATGGCTTTTGCTGCATCCCATATGAGTTGGTATGATATGTTTTCATTTTCATTTGTCTCCAGATATTTTTTTATTTCTCCTTTAATTTCTTCAACAATCCATTGGTCGTTCAGTAGCATGTTGTTTAGTCTCCACATCTTTGTCCTTTTCTTAGCTCTTTTCTTGTAATTAATTTCTAGCTTTATAGCATTGTGATCAGAAAAGATGCTTGTTATTATTTGTCCTTTTTTTTAAGTTTTTTTTTTATTTTTTTCCTTTTTCTCCCCAAAGCCCCCCAGTACATAGTTGTATGTTCTTCGTTGTGGGTCCTTCTAGTTGTGGCATGTGGGATGCTGCCTCAGCATGGTTTGATGAGCAGTGCCATGTCTGCGCCCAGGATTCCAACCAACAAAACACTGGGCCACCTGCAGCGGAGCGTGCGAACTTAACCATTCGGCCACGGGGCCAGCCCCTATTTCAGTCTTCTTAAAGTTATTGAGGCTTGCCTTGTTTCCCAGTATATGGTCTGTCCTTGAGAATGTTCTGTGCACACTTGAGAAGAATGTGTATTCTCCTGTTTTTGGATGGAGTGTTCTCTATATGTCTATTAAGTCTGGTCTAGCTTTTCATTTAATTCCACTGTTTCCTTATTGATTTTCTGCCTGGATGATCTTTCCATTGATGTGAGTGGAGTGTTGAGGTCCCCTACTATTATTGTGTTATTAATGTCTTCTTTTAGGTTTGTTAATAGTTGCTTTATGTACTTTGTTGCTCCTGTGTTGGTTGCATAGATATTTATGTGTTATTTCTTCTTGATGGAATGTCCCTTTGATCATTATAACTGCCCTTCTTTTTCTGTCTTTACCTGCCTTATCTTGAAGTCTACTTTGTCTGATATAAGTGTTGCAACACCTGCTTTCTTTTGTTTGCCATTAGCTTGGAGTATCATCTTCCATCTCTTCACTGTGAGCCTGTGTTTGTCATTGGAGCTGAGATGTGTTTCCTGGAGGCAGCATATCGTAGGGTCTTGTTCTTTAATCCATCTTGCCACTCTGTGTCTTTTTATTGGAGAATTCAATCCATATACATTTAGGGTGATTATCGATGTATGAGAGCTTAATGCTGCCATTTTATAACTTGTTTTCCAGTTCTCCTGCATTTCCTCTGTTTCTTGTCCTGTGTATTTTGGTCTACCAATCGAGTTCTGTAGTTTTTTATGTTGTGTTTCTTTGTTTTCTTCTTATTTATTATTTGTGTCTCTCTTCTCCTTTTTTGTTTAGTGGTTACCCTGAGGTTTTATTCAAGATCTCGTGGATAAGATAGTCCCTTTTCTGATGGCCTCTAATTTATTAGACTAAACCGATTCAGTCCCTTTCCTCCTCCCCTCCTAAGTTGTTTTTCTCACATCTTATTCCATCTTGTGTTATGAGTTTGTGGTTAGAATGACAAGATTTCCTTTGTTTTTGGTGCTCCTTCCCTTTGTCTTTAATGCTATACTTGAGTATTTGCTGTCCTGCTCTGACTCTATCTATTTAACTCCTTACTCCGTGCTTTGTAACCCTCTTCTCCCTTTTTTTTTTCCAGGTATGAGGATTTCTTGCAGGGGGGCGTGTCATGGCTATGATCCTTAGCTTATGTTTGTCTGGGCAAGTTTTTATTTCTCCATCATATTTGAAGGATATTTTCGCTGGATAGAGTATTTTTGGCTGAAAGTTTTTGTCCTTCAATGATTTGAATATGTCATTCCAACCTCTCCTAGCCTGTAAGGTTTCTGCAGAGAAAACCACTGAAAGCCTGATGGGAGTTCCTTTGTAGGTTATTTTCTTGCCTTGTTCCCCTTAGTATTCTTTCTTTGTCATCAGTTTTTCCAGTTTCACTACTATATGCCTTACAGTAGGTCTTTTTACATTGACATTTTTAGGATATCTAGCAGCCTCTTCCACATGGATCTCCTTACCTAGGTTTGGGAATTTCTCTGCTATTATTTCTTTGAGCAAGCTCCATTCTCCTCTTCTCCTTCTTGAATACCTATAATTCTTATGTTGCATTTCCTAATTGAGTCGGATATTTCTCAGAGACTTTCTTCATTTCTTTTTAGTCTTAGTTCTGTCTCTTCCTCCATCTGGAACATTTCAATGTGTCTATCTTCAATTATGGTGATACGTTCCTATGGTGTCTGCTCGAGCATTCAGGGAATCCATGTTTTGTTTTATTTCTTCCATTGTGTCTTTCATCTCTAGTATTTGCTTGATTCTTTCTTATAGTTTCAATCTCTTTTGTGAAATAGCTCCTTAACTCGTTGAATTGTTTCTCTACATTCTCTTTTACCTCATTGAGTTTTTTGATGATAGCTGTTTTGAATTCTTTGTCATTTAGATTACATATTTCTGAATCCTCAGGACTGATTTCTGGCTACTTGTCATTTTCTTTCTTGTCTGGAGATCTAATATAGTGTTTGATGTTGCTAGAGGCTCTGTTTTTTCTCATCCTGGTGTTATTAGGTCACAGTTAACACCTATCGCCACTGAGTGGGGTCAAGAGCCAGGTATTCTGAGCCCTCTGCCTTCAGCTGAATTCCCAGGGGCTGGAGCCCTGCTGAGCTGTTTGGAGGAGGGGCACTTTCTCCTGCATGCTCTCGGGGTCTTCTGCCTCTGCTCTCCTGGGGTGTTGGTTTGATGAGGTAACACACCCCCCCCCCCCCCCCAGTAAGTTTTCACTCAGTAGAGGGCTTCCCTCTAGGCTGCAAGGGCCCTAGGGATTCCTTGAAGTTCCCGCAAACAACTGTACCCTTCCCCGTTCCTTCCTTCTCGGAGGCCTCCCACAGTTCCAATCACAGTGTTTAGGGGAAGGAGTGAAGATTTCTCTTACTCTGTTCCAGCTCATCTGAGGAGGGCTCCAGCCTCTCCCTCCTGTGTCGTATGGCTGCATGGATCTCTCCAAGGTTTTTTGTGTTGAGTTTAGATGTCCCCTCTTGGAGTCTGGATGTTTTTTTCATTGTATATTGGAGGGGGAAGATTTCTGAGAGACCTCACTCCACCATGATGCTGACGTCACTCCTGCATTTGTCTTTTAATAGAGGAGTTTAGTTCATTTAACTTTGTTGTGATTTATTTGGTCTTACTTCTGTCATTTCATGTTATGTTTTCCGTGCTTTCTTGCTGTTTTTTTTTCTTTTAAGTTTTTGCTTTATTCATTGGGTTTTTTCTCCCAAGTAATTTCAGTGTTCTCCTATTAGTGGTAAACTTCGAATTAAATGTATGTATGTATATTTATCTGTGGGGGTTAGGGGTGCAACATGGCTTTTTTATCTAGGATGAAGTCTTCCATTTGTTTTGATGTCTTCTATTGGAAGTTGAAAAATTTAACTTACTTTCGCTTTCTTCTCTGCACTTAGTTTCTACAATTTTAACAATCTCACATTTTTTATTCCAAGTCATTATTTTTAAATAATGTTACATCATATATTTTCTCTTTCAAGGAGTATTTCTCATACTTCATTACTTATAACCATGTTGGTATAATAGCTCAGAGTGCATGCTCTAGTAGACTGCATGTATTTGAATCCTTGCTCTGAGACGCTGGACACACTGTACCTTAGTTTCCTCTTTTTTAACAGGGGTTGAGTATACTAGTACAATGTCACAGAGTGGTTAGGAGGATTAAATAACTTATATAAAGTGCCTGATAGATAATAAACATTAATAAATGCCAGATACCATGATTATTATTGTAGTAATAATCATTACTTAAGGTTAACTTTCTTCTACTGATTTTATTGCTCATTTAATTTATTGCCCACTTCCTAATTGATCTCATTTTCCCTGTCTTCATTCCTTCATTTTGAGGTTGGCCCCATTGCTGAGCAGTTAAATTGGCATGCTCAGCTTTGGCGGCCCACGGTTTCACCAGTTCAGATCCTGGGCGCAGACATGGCACTGCTCATCAGGCCATGCTGAGGTAGCATCCCACATGCCACAACTAGAAGGACCCACAACTAAAATATACAACTAGGTACTAGGGGGATTTGTCAAGAAAACGCAGAAAGAAAACAAAGAAAATTGGCAACAGTTGTTAGCTCAGGTGCCAATCTTTAAAGAAAAAAATCTATTCCTTCATTTTGATTGATTTTTGTTGTTGGCTGAAGAATTTCCTTTACTGGGGATTGGCAAACTTCTTCTTAAAGGGTCAGATAAATATTTTATGCTTGCTGTCCATAACGTCTTTGTCACAACTACTCAGCTCTGCCCTTGTAGCTCAAAAGCAGCCCTGGACAATATACAAACAAATGGCTAGTCAGCAGGTCATAGTTTACCGACCCTTGCTCAAGACTTCTGTTACTGTTTTTTTTTTTGTGGAATTTTGTTAGGTATGTGGATTACACAATTTCAAAGTCCTTGCATGTCGGAGATTATCTTCTGTTGCTAATGTAAGAAAAAGATGATTTCACTTGTGTGTAATTCTTAGATTACATTTATTTCCCTCAAAATTGTATAGAACTTGCTCTGCAGTGTTCAAGTGTGATGGAGAATTATGATACAACCTTATACTTTCTTCTTAATGATAACTAATTTTTTCCTCCCAAATGGTTGAAGATTTCTTTTTCTTTATCCTTGGCATTCGTCATTTCACCAGGAGAATTTTCTTTTCTATTCTTTGTTAAAAGAGCAAGGCTAAGAAGAAGAGCTAGATTGGTGTATTTACATATCATGAACTTCAGCTATTTTTGGCTATTATTATCTTTTTCACCCCTAAGGAAATTTTCTAGATATTCCAAAAGTTAGCAATGAAGATTCTTAGTTTATCATTTTGAATTAGACATCATGTGGGAAATGACATTTTCAGTGGTAGAATGTCCACTATTTCATACTGTATAGTTTGGGCTCCCTGTAGTACAGTTTAATGGACGTGTATGGCTGCACAGCCACAGAAGACATATTCAGGGAAAAGTCTAATTAATTTACCCTTGCTGGAACATATTAAATCACTAAATGGTAAGAAACTAAAAATTGTAGTACAGTCAGAAAGTTATTACAGTGTTTCAAATTCTAATTCTAGCACAATCAACAGAAAAAAACTTTGGTTTTAACTTTATTTCATAATATGATATCATCTATAACCAATTATTGTCCATGTGGATTTTTTTAATTTGCTATTCCAGATCTCACGTTTCAAGAATAATTATTTGCCTGATTTCAGGACAGAATGCAGTAGTTATCTTCATAATTTCCATCAACTTCAGGTGGCAAGATTAATAGTGGATATTTTGGTCAGTAGATAGTTCTACAAAACAAACATGAGGGCAAGCCTGACTACAAGGCTTCTGAGTTGACACAGAAAGTGTAATAGTTAAATTTTTGAGCCACTGATATTATTCACATTATGCCTGCTTCACATAGATATTCCTTTATGCACAGTTAGCTGTGTATAAAAATTAAATGTAAAATACATAGCTTTATAAAAAGAAATATTTCTTGTCTTTGTGCTTATCTTTTATCATTCTTTAAGTCTTTTATGTTTTTCAAATACTGACAGCCCTTCTTATTAGCTATAGAGTTAACATGGCACTTATCATGAAACTATTAGAAAATGTTTTAGGCTAACATTAGCAAAGAAAATTTATGAAACAGTTACTAACAGAAATGAAATCAGACTTACAAGGCAACTAGGTTGATGAAAAGAAAATTGATCTGCTGTTCTGTAAGTGTGTTTAAAATAATTCTTAGGATATTTTCATTTTGTGTAGCACCCTTGTTCTTAAGCTGCATCATCCCAAGGAAATGCTATGGTACAAAAACAACACATCATACCATGGGAACTTTTTCCCTCCACTCCGTGTAAAGAGCAGGAAGATTTCCAGACTGCACCTAGCTATCATACCTTGAAGAATTCAGAAGAATTGAGAGAGGGGCACTTTTCTTTCTTTTCAGTTATTTTATTGAGTTGGTTTATAACATTGTGTAATTTCAGGTGTACTTTATTATATATCAGTTTCAGTGTAGACTGCATTGTGCTTACCACCAGTAGTCTAATTTTTATCCATCATCATTCGTGTGTGCCCCTTTACCCCTTTCACCCACCCCCTGACCCCCTTCCCCTATGGTAACCACTAATCTATTCTCTTTATCCATGTGTGTGTTTGTCTTCTAGATAGGAGTGAAATCATATGATGTTTGTCTTTCTCAGTCTGGCTTATTTCACTTAACATAATACCCTCAAGGTCCATCCATGTTGTTGCAAATGGTATGATTTTTTCTTTTGTTATGGTTGAGTAGTATTCCATTATATGTATATACCACATCTTCTTTATCCATTCATCAGTTGATGGGCACTTGAGCTGCTTCCACGTCTTGGCTATTATGAATAATGCTGCAATGAACATAGCAGTGCATAGATCTCTTTATATTGTTGATTTCATGTTCTTTGGATAAATATCCAGTAGCGATATAGCTGGATCACATGGCATTTCTATTTTTAATTTTTTAAAAATCTCCATACTGTTTTCCATAGTGGCTGCACCAGTTTGCATTCCCACCAGCAGTGTAGAGGGTTCCCTTTTCTCCACATCGTCTCTAACATTTGTTATTTTTTGTCTTGGTAATTACAGCTGTAGGGAGGAAGACTTTTCCTCTACCTAATGTGGGTTCATCTGGCCAGAGAACGAATTAAATTCACATGAGACAGAATATCAAGAGAAAATTAAACAAAGCTTTATAACATGTATACATGGGAGAGGTCAGGCAAACTGAGCAACTTGCCAAAATGGCCGAAACCACCACTTAAATATCTAAAGACAATGGAGGATGTTGGGGGTGGAGGGGGAGTCGATCATGGGAGATTACCACACAAGTACAGTAAACAAAATGCAGATTTAAGTCCTTGCCTTTGGCATTGATTAAGAGTTTCTAGAGAGAAGGTCATCCCCCCTTCCTGGTACAGAGAGGGAGATATCTTTACAGATGGAGAGTTCCTTTACAATGTAAATGTCTCTTACAAAGGGTAAGTAAATTCTACTTTTCAGTTGCTTTCCTGTCTGCAAAGTAACTAGCCTCAAATAATCATCATGCCAAAGAGACATATCTTGGGGTGGCCAATTCCAGTCCCCACACAGCCATTCTCATTGTAGTTTTGATTTGTGTTTCTCTAGTAATGAGAGATGTTGAATATCTTTTCATGTGCTTATTGGCCATCTGTATGTCTTCTTTGGAAAAATGTCTGTTCAGATCCTCTGCCCATTTTTTGATCAGTTGTTTGTTTTTTTAATTATTGAGTTGTGTGAGTTCTTTATATATTTTGGAAATTAACCACTTGTCATGTATATCATTTGCAAATATTTTCTCCCAGTTGGTGAATTGTCTTTTCATTTTCTTCATGGTTTCCTTTGCCTTGAAGAAGCTTTTTGGTCTGATGTAGCCCCATTTGCTTATTTTTTCTTTTGTTCTCCTTGCCTGAGTAGATATGGTATTCAAAAAGGTGCTGCTAAGACCGATGTCAAAGTGTGTACTACCTATATGTTCTTCTAGGAGTTTTATGGTTTCAGGTCTTACATTCAAATCTTTAATCCATTTTAAGTTAATTTCTGTGTATGGCATAAGAGAATGGTCTACTTTCATTCTTTTGCAGGTGGCTGTTCAGTTTTCCCAACACCATTTATTGAAGAGACTTTCCTTTGTCCATTATATGTTCTTGGCTCCTTTGGCAAAGATTAGCTCTCCATGGATGGGTGGTTTTATTTCTGGGCTTTCAATTCTGTTCCATTGATCTGTGTGTCGTTTTTTTGTGCCAGAACCATGCTGTTTTGATTACTGTAGCTTTGTAGTATATTTTGAAGTCAGGGATTGTGATGCCTCCAGCTTTGTTCTTTTTTCTCAGGATTTCCTTGGGTATTCGGGGTCTTTTGTTGTTCCATATAAATTTTAGGATTCTTTGTTCTATATCTGTGAAGAATGTCATTAGGATTCTGATTGGGATTGAATTGAATCTGTAGATTGCTTTAGGCAATATGGACATTTTAACTGTGTTTATTCTCCCAATCCATGAGCATGGAATATCTTTCCATGTCTTTATGTCTTCTTCAATTTCTTTCAAAAATGTCTTATAGTTTTCAGTGTGTAGGTCTTTCACCTCTTTGGTTAAATTTATTCCTAGATATTTTATTCTTTTTGTTGCAATTGTAAATGGGATTGGATTCTTGACGTCTCTTTCTGCTAGTTCATTATTAATATATAGAAATGCAACTGATTTTTGTAAATTGATTTTGTACCCTCCAACAATGCCATAGTTGTTGATTATTTCGAGTAGTTTTCTGATGGATTCTTTAGAGTTTTCTATTTATAGAATCACATCATCTACAAACAGTGAGAGTTTCATTTCTTCCTTTCCCGTTTGGATTCCTTTTATTTCTTTTTCTTGCCTAATTGTTCTGGCCAATACCTCCAGTATTATGTTGAACAGGAGTGGTGAGAGTGGGTACCCTTGTCTTGTTCCTCTTCTCAGAGGGATTGCTTTCTGTTTTTCTCCATTAAGTATGATGTTGGCTGTGGATTTGTCATGTATGGCTTTTATTATGTTGAGGTACTTCCCTTCTATATCCATTTTATTGAGAGTTTTTATCGTAAATGGATGTTGGATCTTGTTGATGCTTTCTCTGCATGTATTGAGATGATCATGTGATCATTATTCCTCATTTTCTTGGCGTGATGTATCATATTGATTGATTTGCAGATGCTGAACCATCCCTGCATCCCTGTTATAAATCCCACTTGATCGTGGTGTATGATCTTTTTAATGTATTTCTGCATTCAGTTTGCCAGTATTTTGTTGAGGATTTTTGCATCTTTGTTCATCAGCCATACTGACCTGTAATTTTCCTTCTTTGTGTTGTCCTTGTCTAGTTTTGGTATTAGGGTAATGTTGGCCTCATAGAATGACTTAGTAAGCTTTCTGTCTTCTTCAATTTTTCAGAATAGTTTGAGAAGGGTAGGTATTAAATTTTCTTTCAATGTTTGGTAGAATTCTCCAAAGAAGCCATCTGGTTCTGGACTTTTGTTTTGGGGGAGCTTTTTTATTATTGTTTCAATTTCTCTACTTGTGATTAGTCTGTTCAGATTCTCCATTTCTTCTTGATTCAGTTTTGGGACGTTGTATGAATCTAAGAATTTATTTCTTCTAGGTTATCCTATGTGTGGGCATATAGTTTTTCATAGTATTCTCTTATAATCCTTTGTATTTCTGTGGTATCTGTTATAATTTCTCCTCTTCCATTTCTAATTTTATTTATTTGAGCCTTCTTTTTTTCTTGGTGAGTCTAGCTAAGGGTTTGTCAATTTTGTTTATCTTCTCAAAGAACCAGCTCTTAGTTTCATTGATCCTTTTAGTTTTTTTAGTCTCTATTTCCTTTATTTCTGCTCTCTGTTTTATTATTTTCCTCCTTATCCTGACTTTGGGCTTTGTTTGTTATTCTTTTTCTAGTTCTGGTAGATGTAGTTAAGATTACTTATTTGGGATTTTTCCTGTTTGTTGAGGTGGGCCTATATTCCTGTGGATTTCCTCCTTAGTACCACTTTTGCTGCATCCCATAAGAGTTGGTATGTTGTGTTTTCATTTTCGTCTTTCTTCAAGTATTTTTTGATTTCTTCATTGATCCAGTGGTTGTTCAGTAGTTTGTTGTTTAGTCTCCACTTATTTGTGACTTTCCCAGCTTTTTATTGTAGTTGATTTCTAGTTTCATAGCACTGTGGTCAGAAAAGATGCTTGATATGATTTCAATCTTCTTAAATCTGTTAAGGCTTGCCTTGTTTCCCAACATGTGGTCTATCTTTGAGAATGTTCCATGTGCACTTGAGAAGAATGTGTATTCTGCTGGTTTTGGATGAAATGTTCTATATGTATCTATTAAGTCCATCTGGTCTAGTGTTTCATTTAAGGCCATTTCCTTTACTTTCTGTCTGATCTATCCATTGATGTGAGTTGGGTGTTGAGGTCCCCTACTATTATTTTGTTGCTGTCCATTTCTCCTTTAGGTCTGTTAATAGTTGCTTTATGTACTTTGGTGCTCCTGTGTTAGGTGTATATATTCGTAAGGGTTATGTCCTCTTGGTGGACTGTCCCTTTTACCATTATATACTGCCCCTTTATGTCTATTATTGTTTTTTTTAAATCTTGAAGTCTGCTTTGTCTGATAGGAGTATGGCAACATGTGCTTTCTTTTGTTTGCCATTTGCTTGGAGTATTATCTTCCATCCCTTCACTCTGAGCCTATGTTTGTCTTTAGAGCTGAGATGTGTTTCCTGGAGGCAGCATATTGTTGAGTCATGTTTTTTGGTCAATCCAGCCATGCTGTCTTTTGATTGGAGCATTCAATCCGTTTACATTTAGTGATTATTGATATATGAGAGCTTAATACTGTCATTTTATCTCTGGTTTTCCAGTTGTTCTGTATTTCCATTGTTTATCTTCCCTTGTATTTCTGACTGCCATTTCAGTTTTGTGGTTTTCTGTGATAGTTTTCTCAGTTATCTCTTTATTTATGAGTTGTGGCTCTATTCTGATTCTTTGTTTAGTGGTTACCATGAAGTTTTTATGAAAGATCTCATAGATGAGATAGTCTATTTTCTGATAGTCTCTTATCTCCATTAGCCTAAGCAGGTTCCATCCCTTTCCTCTTCTCCTTCTGAGTTATTGTTGTCACAAATTCTTATTTTTTGTGTTGTGAGTTTGTGACTAAATTGAACTGTTTATAGTTATTTTTGATACTTTCTTTCCCTTTATGTTTTATGTTATAATTAAGTGTTTGCTACCCTGTTCTGAAAGACAAGTGCAGTTTTATGATTTTGTCTGTCTCTTTATCTCCTTGCTCAAAGCTTTGTAAACCTTTGCCTTTTTGTTTCAGGTAGGAGGGCTTTCTTCATCATTTCTTGTAAGTGAGGTCTAATGGCAATGAACTCCCTCAGCTTTTGTTTATCTAGGAAAGCTTTTCTTTCTCCTTCATATCTGAAGGATAGTTTCACTGGATACAGTATTCTTGGCTGAAAGTTTTTATCAGTATTTTGAATATATCATTCCTTTCTCTCCTAGCCTGTAATGTTTCTGCTGAAAAATCTGCTGAAAGCCTGACAGGGATTCCTTTGTAGGTTATTTTCTTCTGCCTTGCTGCCCTTAATATTTTTTCTTTGGCATTGACTTTGCCAGTTTCAGTAGTATATGCCTTGGAGAAGATCTTTTTTCATTGATGTAATTAGGAGTTCTATTGGCTTCACATACTTGTAAGTCCAGTCTTCCCCAGGTTTGGGAAGTTCTTAGCTATTGTTTCTTTGAACAAGCTCTCTGCTCCTTTTTCCCCCCTTCTTCCCCTGGAATACCCATAATCGTTATATTTCTTTTCTTAATTAAGTTGGATATTTCTTGTAGAATTTCTTCATTGTTTTTTAAATCTTATTTCTCTCTCCTCCTCTACCTGAAACAGTTCTATATTTCTGTCTTCTTATACATTAATTTTGTTCTCCATAACATCAGCTCTGTTTCTTATGGTTTCTAGATTATTTTTTTTATCTCATTAATTGTTTTCTTCATGTCCAGAATTCCTATTTGGTTTTTATTTTTAGAGTTTCAATCTCTTTGGTGAAGTATTTCTTCTGCTCATTACTTTCATTCCTGAGCTCGTTATTGTCTTTCTGAGTTTTCTTGTAACTCATTGAGTTTCTTTATGACAACTGTTTTGAATTCTCTATCATTTAGATTGTAAATTTCTATTACTTCAGCATTGGTTTCTGGGGACTTGTCATTTTCCTTCTGCTCTGAAGTGTTACTGTCATTCTTTATGGTGTTTGATTAATTGATCCTTTGCCAGTGCATTTGTGGTAGTTATCGGGTCACAGATTCTACCTGCCCCCCTTAGGGGGAGCAGGAACTGTGTTTTCTGATTCTGCCCCATCTGCTGAAAGTTGTGAATGTAGTGCTTCTCTGTGTTTGCCCAGGCTGGCCACAGCTGCTCTGCAGTTTGCGCTCACATGGGCCGAGCCTCTGTGCTCAGCATGTGGGTCAGTCACCATAGGTGGGTCCTCTGTGCTCAGCAGGGGACCAGCTGAGCTGCTGAGTGGTAGGCAGGAGGGGCGCCTACACAGGCGCTGAGCTGCTGCTCCGTGGGTCCCATGGACTGCTGTGTTCCACAGATGGGCAAATTCTCACCTGCGGTGTGCTAGAGGGCAGGGGTGTCCACACAGAGGCTGAGGTGCCACACGGTGGGTCCCACGAGCTGCTATGCTCCATAGGCAGGGGCACCTTCTGAGTGGGTGGGGTGCCTTCTCACCTGTGCTGTGCTCAGAGGGCAGGTGCCAACACAGGGGCTGAGCCACCACTCAGTGTAGAGTCTTCCCACCAGTGGGGCCACCGTGGCATAGTGGGCATTGCCACAGGCTGGAGTGCAATTCTAAAAGCCTTCGTGCAGGCCAGGCTGTCCCCACCTCCTCTTTTAGTCATGCTGGGCCACTGTGTGAGGATCTGTGACCTGGCCTGCTGCCACTGGGGAGGGGGAAGGATGCACTCACCTACTTCCACTACCTCCCAGGCATCCAGTCCACCCACCCTCAGATGCATAGCTGCCTGGATCTCAGACGTCCTCTTGTACTCTGCAGGGAATCCTCTGCTGGTTAATGAATGTCCATTTAGTTGCAACTTAAAGGGGAGAGACTAAGGGGAGAACTCACTCCACCGTGATGCTGACATCATTCTTGGAGGGACACGTTTTTGAAATCTAACTTGTAGTGTTTTCTCCATTTCCTAAGTCTGATGTTATGCAGAAAACAACATACTAAGCCCTCATATAAAAATAATGTTAGTATACTAGTCTGCAAAGAAGCAGTCCTATTGTTTCTAGAAAGGATAGGTCATTCTAGAATTAACTATATTTAGGATACTGCATTGATGGGAGGCATTGACCATCTAAAGTACCCCACAGGAGGACCATTAGGATGTTGAAGTTTTGGAAGCAAATTCTGAGAAACCTTAGTAGAGACATGATCATAAGTTTTTATGTAATCAGAGGGCCATGATATAGGTGAGAAAGCAGATATATTTTTTTCTTTCTCTAAAAAATTAAACTAGGATAGTTTGTAGGAGTTACACAGAAATAGATTTGATTTCTGCATGAGAAAAATAACTCAATTAATATGACCGACAATGATTAGACCTCAGAAGTGGTAACCTCCCTCTCAGAAATAATCAGAGGCTGTCTGATCCTTACGAGTTCAGTAGGTAGGTTCATCATTCAATAGAGGTTCATCATATTCTAAAGTTTTTTTTCTAACTCAGAGTTCTCTGATATTGCATATTAATTACCTCATTTGTTCTACAGCATCATTTTAAAAGAGGAGTGGTGCAGGTAGGAACTTTGTGGCAGGAGAACCAAACCAACAGAAAATAAGAAACTTGTTTAAAATCTAGTCTCTTCATTTTTTTGTTCATTCTGTCAGTACCATCAAAACATAATTTAAGACATAATGACTCATTATGTTGTTGGAAGAGCCAGAATTAGAGCCCAAGTCTTATGCATTTTCCATTAAAGAACAATAAGCGAAACAGTCATGAAAATCTTGAGAAAGCTAGTATTGTTGCTATCTGATTGTTTGACTTACTATACATAGAAAAAGATGGGGGTTTTTCTTATTAAAGCAAAGTATAAAAGTTTACTGTGCCTCAGGGCCGGCCTGGTGGCTCAGCGGTTAAGTTTGCATGTTCTGCTTCAGTGGCCCAGGGTTCACCGGTTCAGATCCCGTGTGCGGGCATGGCACCACTTGGCTCACCATGCTGTGGCAGGCGTCCCACATATAAAGTAGAGGAAGATGGGCATGGATGTTAGCTCAGGGCCAGTCTTCCTCAGCGAAAAGAGGAGGATTGGTAGCAGTTAGCTCAGGGCTAATCTTCCTCAAAAAAAAAAAAAGTTTACTGTGCCTCAAAGAACATCCTAGAGTTGTTATTATTGTTATCATTATTGTTAATGATAGAATAATATAAAAAATGGATTCTTAACTAGAACAGACCTAATGTATCTCCATTTCCTAGTAGCATATATTGTCATGGAATTCTAAGTAAAAGAAGTATGATAATAAACTTTGTATAGAATCTTATTGTTTTAATCGGTTCCAAGCTATGTTATGATCGTTTTAGAAATCGTTATACAAAAAGTAGATTATCCTCTTAGCATGAGGAGAGAACCTTCACTGTTCACTCTATAAGTAGCCTGGGATTTAAAAGAACTCCCTTCTCAGTACCTATGGAAATAGGTTGTGAGCGTAAATCCCAAACACCTTAAAGCTTTCCTGAACAGCTGTATTTAAAAATTACTCTGAAGCCTACATTTAAGGAAAGAATTACCTAATTGCATATTCCTGTGTAGCATGTTTCACTTAGAGCAAGCTGGTTTTTTCTTGTTTGTCTTAAATACTTTGATGTGATGAGCAGATGAAGATTGAATAGGCTGAGAGAACTACTCCTGGAAAGACCTTCCCTGATAGTCTGGTAGGGCTTAAATGAGAATGTGCAGGGCTCCTCCCCTGACTTACCTCGTCAGTGACCAGCATATCGGAGTTCAGCCTCTAGAGTGTCAGCGCATGTACTTTAATAAACACTCTGAGTAGCTCCACATGAAGCAAATGCTCTGTTTGAAAGTAAGCCAGGATAAAAAGATATAGATACCTCAAGTAGTACAGGGTGTGCTTTGTTTGGTAAAATGAATTTAACCTTAGTTGTAGGAGGACATATTAACTATGATTTGCTAGAATAACTCATTCAGTCATTTAAATGATGACCGGGCATGTGCCTTCACAGAACTCACAGCACGTAAGAATAAAAGATTATGATAAAGCTAAAAATGTAAGCACCCTGTGTAATCTCTGTAAGCTGTGGAGATAGGGATTGGGAGTGCTGCTTTAAATCCCGTGTGACAACATACTGACTGGCTCTTGCCCAATTTTTCCGTATTTCTATTCATTTTTGACTGTATTCATCCTGGTGTTGTGATGCCACCTCCTCTTACACTGCTTCCTTTCTCTTTCCTCTCACCTGAAATATTGGCTTCCAACTGCATTCTACCCTTTCCTCACCTTTCTCCTCAACCCTCACTTCTCCTTGGGCGAATTCATTTCAGGCTCTTTGCAGCAAACCACATGCTAATGACTCCCAACTTTAACCTCTCTCTTCTAAGCTTTAGACCCATATTTCCAACTATCTCCTGAATATTTTCATCTGGATATGCTGTGGACCCCTTGAATTCAGCAGATCCTGTCTGAACTCATTTTGTTTCTCAAACCTTTGACGTTTATTTTATCTCTTGGTTAATGACATGCAAGATACCCAATAGCCTAGGCTAAAAGCCATGCTGTCAGCCTTTTTCACTCTCAACTCAATTAATTATTAAATTGTATAATTTCTGCCTCCTTAAGTTATTTCAAATTTGCTCCCTCCTCTCCATTACCACTCCCGTCACCTCAGTTCACATTTTCAACATTTACAAGAACTTCTGTCATCTTCTCTGAAGCTGGTTCTCGTTTTCCAACTCATCCTTCAATGTAAGCAGAGAAGTCCTTCATAAATGCCAATTTGATTGTGTCACTCCCCTACTTAAAACTTTCAGTGGCTTCATATTGTTTGCAGTTGTTAAAATCTGAAGTATCTACAAGGGTTAGGCAAATAATTTATATGAGTGAAGTGGGCCAAGTGTGAGACAATAGGGGAGAATAGGAGAGTGTATTCCTGTCTAAAGAAATTCATATTCAGAATTTTAAAAAACATGTGACAAACCTATCTGAGAATCTAATGTTGCTTATGGGTCTCCAGTTAGTGCAGCCAAGTCTAAACTACTGAGCATGGCATATGCAACGTTTCTTTGATATCAGGTATGTCCTTGAGATGAACAACTTGGAACCCTCAGCTATTGCAGAGAATGACGTAACCAGTGAGTCATATTTTGTTGTTTTGTTTCTAGGTCAAAATGTATCAGAATAAAGAGTATGAGTGTATTATTGGAAGTACCACTGTCTTGATTTTGGAGGCCGTGGAGCATAATGGAAAGTCTATGGGCTTTGGAGTCAGCGTTGACCTAGGTTCACTTACCAGTTCTGCCACATATTAGCTGTGTGATTTTGAGCTAATCATTTAGTGGCTTTGAGACCAAATTTCCTACTCTGTTTAAAAAATAAAGAAATAAAACCTTTCAGGATTGAGGGAATAAAATCAAATAACGGCTTTAAATTATCCATCTCAATGCTTGGCACGTAGTAACTCTTCAGTAAAAGACAACATCTAGACAGGTAGAAAAAATTTGGGAAGTGGCGATAAGTGTACGAAAATCTAATTCCCCCAGGTACATTCTTCCCAACAATTGTATTTGTGGCCTAAAGAAGAGCAAACCTGTTGGAAGCCATTATCGAGTAAGGCAGGCAATTGGAAGCTGACAGGCAGATGATTCACCCACGTGACTGAAAACTGGGAGCTTACCAGCCTAGCTGGCTGCCTAGCTGAAAATCGAATTTAAGCCTAGAGGGTTGCTATTAACAAATTTATGAATATGGTAATATGGACTCTCTACAACTATGCCTAATGTGCTAAGCCTTTTTTAACTTTTTTGTCTACGTAGAATCTTTAAATTTTTTTTAGTAAAACTGCTATTAACTGAAAATTTAGTTCAATAGTATCAGGATATATAGGATATCTTATTTTGGTTTATTCTCTATGGCTAATAAATTTGAAGCACCAAAGGAAGGAAATGAACAACTTAGTTTTCTTTACCAGAACATTTAGTATGGTAAGGAAGGAAAGCTGTTAGATTTATATTTAATTCTAATGCACAAATATATTAATTATATTTTGATTGCTCTAGGAACACTAAAGAAGTCTTGAATAACTTTCCTCATTTGCTTAAGGGAAAGAAAATACACCATCTTCTCAAGATTTACATTTTTCATTTTGATTTTTAAAATTCAGCTTGATCTTAACATTTAAGTATGCTTTGCTCAGTAATTTGTGTACCAAGCTGACATGGTTGAAATAGGGGCTAAGTAGCTAACAGTATGCTTTTCTGCCTTACCACAGAGCTATAGCGATAGTGAGTAAACTAGTATAAATAATAACCTGTTGGCAGAATGACATCCACTGAACTCCTGATTGTACTTGCCATGGAGAGACTAGAAAGAACAAAGTAGAAAGCTAGCTTGTTTTAAAAGACTTAGGGTTTCAACTTCTTGCTGTGCAGCAGTATGTCTCACCACAAACAGACTTTTGTGCCCAGATAAATAATACTATCAGTAACAGAGCAACAACGTTAATATTATGTTGTTGCTAAGAGGATGATTTCTAAAAAAGCAAAGCTGAAGTATTTGAGTGTTGAAACACAAAGATAGACAACTGCTGTCTTTAATGGTCATGGTAAAATTCTCTTTTGGTTTTAAGGAGTATTGCTAAAAGATTGATCTGGATAAATATGGTGGCATTCTGTGACTTGATATTACTTTTTAGTGTTTAACCGCCTGTTTTTCTGAAAGGAATGATTTTTTCTTTTTGGTCAATGCCTTCTAAATATTTTCTTTCTCCTCCCTCCCTCTCTTCCTCCTTCCCTCCTACGCTTCCTTCCTTCCTTTCTACTTGCAGCTCCTCAGAGAAATTTTGAAATTGCCTTCAAGATGTTTGACTTGAATGGAGATGGAGAAGTAGACATGGATGAGTTTGAACAGGCAAGTTGTCCTGGAAAGTTCCATTAAGTATATTAATATTTAACACATTTTCACGTGCCTTGGAGTTTCTTTGGCCTTGGTCAATATCCTCAGATACTATCCAGTTCTTGAAGTACCTAATGTGTCATTTTTCAAAAATATCCTTACTTTTAACAGGTGGGTTTTTTTTCTTTGTTTTCACTCTAAATGTAACGAATTATTTCAGTGTATGATTAAGGTCAAGGTTTTGCTTTGATTCCCCAAGATGAATTATACTTTAATGCTGAGAGGCTAAGTTATGGCTATTCAATCATATATTCAGTCAACATTTATTAAACAGCTCCTTTGTGCCACACAGTTCCAGAATACAAGGATGAATGACATATGTTCTGAAAAAATTTCTATAAGACAGGGAAAAATGATACCATGCCTTTTGACCATAGCATGTACATAGACATGTACAGTTTCTTCTGAATCCTAGGAAGAGATTACATTTCCATAAAACTCTGTCATTGGAGGGCCATGATACCTCTCCAGATACAATTATTATGATTGTCAGAAGTGGTTTCAAAACAGAAAAAAATATATATACGGGAGAAAGCACTTTCATATTCAAAATGAGAAAAGGAGGGAAAAGAAGTGGGAGAAAGTATCAGGTATAGTATATCTTTAACTAAGAGATGCACAAAGTCAAATATTTCAAAATACCTAGAGACATTTGTTCAAATTTCCATCCTATATCCATCTTAATACCTTCACTTTTCCATAATCCTGCATTTTACTGGTATTTCCAGGTGCTCAAACAATTATAAATAGAACTTGTTTTGATATGTTTTTATTTATTTATTTATTTATTTTATTCTTCTTCCCAAAGCCCCCCATACATAGTTGTAGATTCTAGTTGTAGGTCATTTTGGTTATGGCACGTGGGATGCCACCTCAGCATGGCCCGATGAGTGGTGCCATGTCCATGCCCAGGATCTGAACCGGTGAAACCCTGGGCCACCAAAGCGGAGTGTGTGAACTTAACCACTTGGCCCCGGGGCCAGCCCCTGATATGTTATCTTTTATTTTAGATAGAACTATTTTATTTTTTATTGAGATGTAATGGACATATACCATTGTTTTAGTTTCAGGTGTACAACAATGATTTGATCTATGTATATATTGTGAAATGATTACCATAATAAGTTTAATTAACATCCATCACCAACATAGTTACAAATTTTTTTTTCTTGTGATGAGAACTTTTAAGACCTACTCTCTTTTCAACTTTCAAATACACTGTACTGTTTTGTTAACTGTAGTCACCATGCTGTACATTACATCCCCAGGACTCATTTATCTTAGAACTGGGTACCTTTAGATCACCTTCACCTATTTTCCCACCCACCTACCCCCCACCTCTGGCAACCAACAATCTGTTCTCTGTATCTATAAGTTTGGCTTTTTTTTTAAAGATTCTACATATAAGTGAAATCATACAGTATTTGTCTTTCTCTGTCTGACTTACGTCACTTAACATAATGCCCTCAAGGTCCATCCATGTTGTCACAAATGGCAGGATTTCCTTCTTTTTTATGGCTGAATAATATTTCAGTGTGTGTGTGTGTGTGTGTGTGTGTGTGTGTGTGTATGTATGTATCACATTTTCTTTATCCATATATCCATTGATGGACGCTTACATTGTTTCCATGTCTTGGCTATGATAAATAATGCTGCAGTAAACATGAGGGTTGCAGATATAGCTTCAAGATAGTGATTTTTTTCCTTCTGGTAAATATGCAGAAGGGAAATTGCTGGATCATATGGTAGTTCTTTTTTAAAATTTTCGAGGAACCTCCATACTGTTTTCCATAGTGGCTGCACCAATTTACATTCCCAGCAACAGTGAACAAGTGTTCCCGTTTCTCCACATCCTCGCCAACACTTGTTATTTTTTGTCTTTTTGATAATAGCCATTCTAACAGGTGTGAGTGATATCTCATTGTAGTTTTGATTTGCATTTCCCTGATAATTAGTAATGTTGACCATCTTTTCACATACTTCTTGGCCATCTGTATGTCTTCTTTGGAAAAATGTCTATTCAGATCCTCTGCCCATTTTTTAATCAGATGGTTTGGTTGTTTGTTATTGAGTTGTATGAATTCTTTATATATTTTGGATATTAACCCTTTATCAGATATATGATTTGCAAATATTTTCTCTCATTCATGAGGTTGGCTTTTCATTTTGTGGATGGTTTCCTTTGCTGTGCAGAAGCTTTTTAGTTTGATGTAGTCCCGTTTGTTCATTTTTGCTTTTGTTGCCTTTGCTTTTGGTGTCCAATCCAAAAATCATCACCAAGACTAGGGTCAGGGAGCTTATGGCCTATGTTTTCTTCTAGGAGTTTTACAGTTTCAGACCTTACATTTAAGTCTCTAATCCATTTTGAGTTAATTTTTGTGTATGATGCAAAATAGGGTCCAGTTTCATTCTTTTGCATGTGGCTGTCCAGTGTTTCCAACACCATTTATTGAAGAGACTATCCTTTTCCCATTGTGTATTCTTGGCTCCTTTGTCATAAATTAATTGACCATATGTATGCATGAGTTTATTTCTAGATTCTCTATTCTGTTCCATTGATCTATGTCTATTTTTATCCCAATACCATACTGTTTTGATTGCTATAGCTTTGTAATATAGTTTGAAATGAGGAAGTGTGATGCCTCCAGCTTTGTTCTTTCTCAAGATTGCTTTGGCTATTTGGGGTATAATTATTTTTTTTATATTTTCAAAGAACCAACTTTTCGCTTTGTTAATTTTCTCTATGGTTTGTGTTTTCTAATTAATTGATTTCTGCTCTCATTGCTTTCCTTCTACGTATTTTAGGTTTTCCTTGCTCTTTTATGAGTTGCTCAAGACAGTATCTTTGGTCAGCAGTTTGAGAATTTTCTTCTTTTCTAATATAAGGATTTAAAGCTATACATTTTCCTCTAAGCACTGCTATAGCAGCATCCTACAAAATTTGATATATTGTATTTTGTTATCATTTAGTTTGGAATATTTTCTATTTCCCATGTGGTTTCCTTTTTGATACATGCATTGTTTAGAAGTGTGTTGTTTAATTTCCAAGTATTTGGGGTTTTGTTTTTTGGATCTCTTACTGCTACTAATTTCTAATTTAGTTCCATTGTTCTCAGAAAATATACTCTGCATGATTTAATTCTTTTGAATTTTTTGAGACTGGTTTTATGGAACAGCATATGATCTATCTTGGTAAGCATCAATGTGTCTTTTTAAAGAATGTGTATTTTGCAGTTGTTGAGTATAGTGTTCTATACATGTCAATTCTGTCAAGATGGTTGCTAGTGTCGTTCAGATTCTATATCCTTACTGATTTTTTTAACCTAGTCATTCTAGCATTTGTTGAGAGGGAGTTGTTGAAATCTCCCTCTATAGTTATGCAATTCTTCATTTTACTTTAATTCTGTCAATTTTAGCTTTATGTATTTTGAAGTCCTGTACACATTTCTTTTCTTTCTTTTTTTTTTTAAGATTGCCACCTGAGCTAACATCTATGGCCAATCTTCTTTTCTTTCTTCTTCTTCTTCTCCCCAAAGCCCCCCAGTACATAGTTGTATATTCTAGTTGTAGGTCCTTCTGGCTGTGCTATGTGGGATGCCGCCTCAGCATGGCCTGATGAGTGGTGCCATGTCTGTGCCCAGGATCCGAACTGGTGAAACCCTGGGCCGCTGAAGTGGAGCACATGAACTCAACCACTCGGCCACGGGGCCAGCCCCCTGTGCACATTTCTGATTGTTATGTCTTCCTGATGAATCAATCCTTTTATCATTATGAAATAACACTCTTTATCTTCAGTGATACTCTTTATCTTAAAGTCTACATTATGTGATATTAACATAGAAACTCCAGCCTTCTTATGCTTACTATTTGCATGATGCATTATTTTTCCATCCATTTGCTTTAAATCTATCAGTGTCTTTATGATTAAAATGCACCTTTTATAGACAGCACATAGTTGGGTCTGTGCTTTTTTATCCATTCTGACAATCTTTGCCTTTTAATTGCAATATTTAGTCCATTAATATTTAACATAATTATTGATTTAATTGTATTTAGATCTACCATTTTGCTATTTGTTTTCTGTTTGTTCTTTCTGTTTTTTGTTCCTCTGTTCTATGTTCCTGCCTTCTTTGGGGTTAAATAACTATTTTTTCAAGAATTATGGTTTAAATTATCTGGCATTTTAGCTATATCTCTTTGCCTTATTTTTATAATAAGAACATACATTCTTAAATGTACACAGTCTACTTAGAATTAATATTGTACTACTTCACATAAAATGTGAGAACCTTGCAACCATGTAGTTTCATTTACCTTCCTCCATCCTTTATGCTATAGTTGTCTTGTGTATTCCATTTACATAAATTATAAACCCCATAATACATTGTTAATTTTGCTTTAATGGTCTTATATATTTTAAAAGAAAATAAGAGAAAAAATATTCTGTATATTCATTCACATATTTACCATTTCTGATGCCCTTCATTCATTCCCAAGATCCTAATTTCCACCTGGTACCATTTCCCTTCAGTTGGAAAAACTGTCTTTAGCATTTCTTGAAGTGCATATTTCTTGGCAACGAATTAATTTATATCATTGTTAGTTTTTGAAGGAAAAATCTAGATATAGAGTTACAGGTATAGATTTAAAATTCTCTGTTCTTTCACTACTTCTGATTCCTTCTGATGGAAAGTCATTGGTTATTTGAATCATTGTTCCCCTGTGTGTAATATGTTGTTTTTCTCTCTCTGCTTTCCAGATTTTTCTTTGTCTTTGGTTTCTAGAAATTTGATTATGATATGCCTCAGTGTGGTTTTCTTTGTATATAGGCTTCTTAGTATTTTATGAACTACTTGTATTTATAAATTTATGATTTTTATCAAATTTGAGAAGTTTCTGGCTATTATTTCTTTTTAAAAAAATGGTTTTTTGGCCCCCATTCTCTCTCACCTCTTTCTCTGGGACCATGTGATATTGCCCCACAAATCTCTGAAGCTCTGTTTGTTATTTTTTTCAATCATTTTTCTCTCTGCTCTTCAGACTGTATAATTTCTCTTGATTTATCTTCATGTTCACTGACCCTTTCTTCAGTCATAGCAACTCTGTTACTAGGCTAATCCAGTGAATTTTTACTTCAGACATTGCACTTTTCAGTTCTAGACCTTCCTTTTCATTTTTGATATAGTTTCCTTTCTCATTTGAAGTTTCCTATCTTTTCCTATTTTACAAGCATATTTTATATATTTGAGCACTATTATTATAACTGCTTTAAAATCCTTGTCTGCTAGTTTCTAATATCTAGATCATCTCAGGATTGATCTCCATTGATTTCCTTTTCACTTGAGCCAAGTTTTCCCATTTCTTCATATGTCAAGTAATTTTGGATTGTAAACTGGATGTTATGAATGATATGTTGTAGACTCTAGATTTTGTTATATTCACCCGAAGAGTATTAGTGTTTTGTTTTAGCAGGCAATTAGCTCAACTGAATTTGGCTAGACTTTATATATAGAATTTGGGGCTTCCCCTCTTTGGCTTTCTCTTTTTCGGGATTTCCCCTTCACTCTCCAGGGGTTGTGGTTGCTCCAGATTCTGTCCTTGGGTTTTTCAATCCAGAAAAACTGAGGGCGCCAATCCTTCTCATTCAGACTGGGGACTTCCTTCAGGCTGAAAACTGTATAAAGTGAGAAACTCAGCCAGTGCCATTCCCTTCTTCCAAGTCTCAACTCCCCTCCAAGATCTGCCCATGAACACTCTCTGATGCTTTCAAGTAGTTGTTTGGTGAGTTTTGTCCGTATTGTGTAATTGTCATCTGAGGAAAGATTGGCCTGAGAGGAGCTACTCATCCATTACCAGAAGTGGATTAAGACCTGTTTAGTATTAAATGCTAAGAGTTGGCTTCAGATAGGCCTAAGAAGCAGGAGGGAGAGAAATAAAAGTGGGAGAGGGGGAGAAGGAAGGGAAGAAAGAAAATACAAAAAGAAAAAAATGTAGTTTTGAAATAGCCTTATAAATTACTTAGGTTAGCCCTCAGGAGCAAAATTGCCATAACTTCCCTACTCCTGTTATAGACACTAACATTCAAACTTTGCTCTGATTTCCCACGTAAACAGGCATTTTCTTGACAGTGTATTTGTCAAGCTTGTAAAAAAAAGCTAAACAGAACCAGTATGAGGACTCACACATTCCATTATCATTTATCTTCAAAGTTAAATTGCATAAAGCAAATTAATAGCTAATACTACTCTTTCATTCATCTTTTTCCAAAATCATTTTGATCAAGCATAAGCACAAATTGCTGAAAAGCATTAATCAACTGTAAATAGTTAAGCATGACTTTTCTCTGACCTTTCTATCACACAGATCCTTTTCTTTAACCCATTTCATACAGGATCATGAGACAAAACTAACCCAGAAAAAACATTTAAAAAAAATCTCTTAACTGTTTGGCCTGCATTCACCCAAGGCTGTGACGGAAGTGTTTTTTAGTATTAAAGTATGAGAAGTGATAACTATCAGTTGTGAGACAGAAGAAAAGGAATTAAATTTTATTTCACAGGTTGTATTTTATATTTCTCTTGATTTTCTCCACAGCATGTAGCATATAGTAAGCATTCACATGGCTAGTTGAATTGGTTTGTTTTGATTGATTCTCCTGTTATACCCTTAACAAATTATCTAAATAAAAATATTTTAAGAAAATATTTCCCAACAGAGATACACTAAGAAAACAATGTCTCTCACACATACATGCACAATCTAGTGATATATCCTTTTTTAAAAAAGTTGTTAATGAAAGAACACTTATAGTTAGTAATAGTTTACAAATTGGTAGGGTAATATTTGGACTGTGCTATTATTAATCATTAGTGAAGATGCTATAGCACCAGTTAATTTTCCCTAAAAATACTTCTTTTTCTCAGTCACTTACACACACTCTCTCAGCACTACATTCTTTTTTTTAAAATTTTTTAAAAATTTTTTATTGAGTTAATGATAGGTTACAATCTGGTGAAATTTCAGTTGTACATTATTGTCTGTCATTCGTGTTGTAGGTGCACCACTTCACCCTTTGTGCCCATCCCCCACCTCACCTTTCCCCTGGTAGCCACTAATCTGTTCTCTTTGTCTACATTTTTGAATTCCTCATATGAGTGGAGTCATACAGAGATTGTCCTTCTCTATCTGGCTTATTTCACTTAACATAATTCCCTCAAGGTCCATCCATGTTGTTGCAAATGGGATGATTTTGTTCTTTTTTACGGCTGAGTAGTATTCCATTGTATATATATACCACATCTTCTTTATCCAGTCATCTGTTGATGGGCACTTAGGTTGCTTCCACGTCTTGGCTATTGTAAATAATGCTGCAATGAACACTGGGGTGCATGGGACTTTTGGAATTGCTGATTTCAGGTTCTTTGGATAGATACCCAATAGTGGGATAGCTGGATCATATGGTAGTTCTATTTTTAATTTTTTGAGGAATCTCCATACTGTTTTCCATAGTGGCTGCACCAGTTTGCATTCCCACCAGCAGTGTATGAGGGTTCCTTTTTCTCCACAACCTCTCCAACATTTGTTACTATTTGTTTTAGTTATTTTTGTCATTCTAATGGGTATAAGGTGATATCTTAGTGTAGTTTTGATTTGCATTTCCCTGATGATCAGCGATGATGAGCATCTTTTCATGTGCCTATTGGCCATCCGTATATCTTCTTTGGAGAAATGTCTGTTCATGTCTCCTGCCCGTTTTTTGATTGGGTTGTTTAATTTTTTGTTGTTGAGTTGTGTGAGTTCTTTCTCTATTATGGATATTAAGCCTTTGTCAGATGTATTACTTGCAAATATTTTTTCCCAGTTAGTGGGTTGTTTTTTTGTTTCAATCCTGTTTTCCCTTGCCTTGAAGAAGCTCTTTAGTCTGATGAAGTCCCATTTGTTTATTCTTTCTATTGTTTCCCTTGTCTGAGAAGACATGGTGTCTGAAAAGATCCTTTTAATACTGATATCAAAGAGTGTACTGCCTATGTTTTCTTCTAGAAGCCTTATGGTTTCAGGTCTCAGCTTTAGGTCTTTGATCCATTTTGAGTATTTTTTGGTGAATGGTGAAAAAGAATGGTCAATTTTCATTCTTTTACATGTGGCTGTCCAGTTTTCCCAGCACCATTTGTTGAAAAGACTTTCTTTTCTCTATTGTAGGCCCTCAGCTCCTTTGTGGAAGATTAGCTGTCCATAGACGTGTGGTTTTATCTCTGGGCTTTCAATTCTGTTCCATTGATCTGTCAGCACTACTCTCTTGAAGCGAGCATACACAGTTTCCACCAAAGGAAGGATATAAGCTGCAATATTTATAGCCACAGGCAAAATTTAAATCATGGCAGATCCTGACACTGATGCTCAATACTAATTTACTGCTCTTGGAAAATTCTTTAGTTCTCACAATTAGGCAGATAAAATGAATTGTGTATTGCCCTCAAATAGATACTGGTTATCCTGTATTTCAATTTAAAGTCTAAAACTCTTCAACTTAAATAGTTTTAAAACCCATTGTAGGGGCTGGCCCCATGGCGGAGTGGTTAAGTTCACGCGTTCTGCCTCGGGGGCCCAGGGTTTCACCGGTTCGGATCCTGGGCGCAGACATGGCACTGCTCATCAAGCCATGCTGAGGCAGCATCGCACATGCCACAACTAGAAGGACCCACAACTAAAAATATACAACTATGTACCAGGGGGCTTTGGGGAGAAAAAGGAAAAATAAAATCTTTAAATAAATAATAAAATAAAACCCATTGTACACTTGCCTTTCAAGTCTCCACGTGCATGAGAAACAAATGTCAACTAATCTTATATACATGATAAAACATGAAACCAGAAAAAATCATTATCAAAAGCATTTATGGTATTAACCTAGAGTTGTAAGGAGACTTAGAGATAATGTACTCTAACCATGAACTTTTCCAGTGAGGAAAGTAAGGCCTAAAGAGGCTAAATGACCTGCATAAATTCTGCTTTCACCACAGAGCAGCAGAATTAGAACTCATCTAGTGTCTTTCCATTATACTATTCCACCCTTTATAGAGCCAGAGACTTTTAAAGTGTCTTAAATAAATCTTTTTTATGGTCATAGATAATAAATAAAGACATTTAACTAAGATAAATTCATTGTTAGAAATCTTAAGTTTTTAAGTATTTTGCTTTTCTAATACAGCAATTTAAAAATTGTCCCCTACAAGGCTTTATGTATTGTTTAAATAACATGCCTTTATTATTTATCTTTACATATCCCAGTTTTAATTATTCTGAATAGTTGGTTTTATAGCTTGTAAAGAGGTAGAAAAGACTGCAGGAACTACTTAAAATTTTTAAAAAGCTATAGCGATCATAGACTTGCCTCAAAAACCTCATTTATATAGTTAGGCCATGGTTGCTAGGCCCCAAAATTATCCTTTCTCAGAAAGCTCATTTAAAACTTCTCAGATTGAACTAATTCACCATCTTTTCTTGGAGAAGTATTTCACGCCAACTTTGTATTTTATGTATCACTCTAATAAATATGTTATCTCTCTTAGATGTCAACTATTTCCCTATAGCTATGCTGCCTCTTGTCACAACTGGAGAGTCAGTAGTGAGAAGTGTGAAATTTTTAAAAGTCTCCTGAGATATGGAAGGTATTACTGTTAGGTTGATGATTATTTTAGTGTTGTGTGAGAGGTTTTGAGCCTCAAAAACAAATGCATACTCTTTTCTGAAGAGAGATTTTAAAAAGCATCCCAGTTATAAAGGTGTCAGGCATCTGTGTTAGAATCCAAGGCCTGCTATTAATCTTGAGCAGGTCATTTGTGGCATAATACTATGAGCCTCAAATTCCTCATCTATAAAATGAGGACAGTCTTAGGACTTATCTCTTAGGATTGTAGTGAGCATTAAAAGAGAGAATTGTAGCACAGTGCAGTCAAATCATAAACAATCCATAGTCCATTATTGTTCTTACTTTTCTAAGTTTTTCCACTTTGTAATGTTTTTCTGGATCGGGGTTTGCTTCTCTATTAGGTTCAGAGCATCATTCGCTCCCAAACCAGTATGGGTATGCGTCACAGAGATCGTTCTACTACTGGTAACACCCTCAAGTCCGGCTTATGTTCAGCCCTCACCACCTACTTTTTTGGAGCTGATCTCAAGGGGAAGTTGACAATCAAAAACTTCCTTGAATTTCAGCGTAAACTTCAGCATGATGTTCTGAAGCTAGAGGTAGGTATTCCTTGGGCTTCAGGGGACCAGGGCACATATGCGCATGGAGCCACTGGGTTGAGAGGGCCTGCACTATTGGCAATCTTTCAATCTACCTCCAACTGTGAGAACTGATTGGTTTGAACCTTATCAGTCATCTACAACCTGACAGCAGGTAGGAAGTAGTATATTCTTTGAAAATGTCTTAGAATAAGGTAGTTCTGGGATTGAAAGCCAAAAAGTCTAAATTGAAAATTTTAATGTCTTCAGATACCCAGCTTGAGAAAAAAGAGAGATTCAGAGCATTTCTCAACCTGAGCATGTATCCCCAATTTTGTTTATTGTGTAGAAGGCACAGGAGGTGGAGATGAAGGGAGATGATTAGTAGCTCTTTCTATGAAAGTTTACAAAGGTAATAACAGCTGGAAACACATAATGTCAAAATAAAAATATATCTGCTCAGAGTTACAGAGGTGTCATACTGTGCTTGGGGATTTACTTTTCCACTTAAAGTTTAGACCATCATGCTATTCAGTTCCTGGACACAACTCGGTAAGAGCATTACCTTTTTCTATGTGTATATTTATTGAATTAAGTGTGTTTTGGGTTAATTGGCTACTGAGTCTGCTCAATTCAAAACATTTATTAAATGCCTTCTATATGCATTTTTGTCTGGAGGCGAAAAATGAAGTCTAATTTCTTCAGATTTTTAAAAATTCCCTTACACTGGTGTCTCTCTACCTCTTTTTTTTTTTTTTTTTTACCATGTGCCCTACTTTAATATTCTTTAAATTTTTAAAACATTAAATACTATGACTAAAAACACATACAAGTATTGGAGAAAATCACTGCTTTGTTTTTTGTTTTTTTTTAAAGATTGGCACCTGAGCTAACAACTGTTGCCAATCTTCTTTTGTTTTTGTTTTTGTTTTTTTTATTCTTCTCTCTAAAGCCCCCCAGTACATAGTTGTAGATTCTAGTTGTAAGTGCCTCTGGTTATGCTATGTGGGACACCATCTCAGCATGGCCTGATGAGCGGTGCCATGTCCAGGATCCCAACCGGTGAAACTCCAGGCCGCCGAAGCAGGGCCTGTGAACTTAACCACTCGGCCACAGGGCCAGCCCCAGCACTGCTTTGTTTTTAAACTATGCATGTTACTTCTCTATCTGCTCTCCCATTTTTCCCCAAGGTTCTGATATACTACTCCCACCTCTTCCACCCACCTAACTCAATTGAGACAGTCAGCAAAATCACAACTGGATTCCCATTATTGTTAAGAACATTGTTTAATATTCATACTCTAGGATAGAAGCAGAAGTATGGATAATACTAAAAGATCAAACTTTGAAATGTGCTTTTGTACTTGTTTTTTGAAAATGGTCTAATTGATATTCAAAGAATTTACCTCAAAAAAACAAAGTAATTGATCTCCACAATTCAGTCTCCTTAAGGAGGCTCTTGTGGCCCCTATAATAAGTGATAAGTGAGAAAGATATATATATACACACACTATTTATACGTGTATACACACACACACACACACACACACTATATACATATATATGTAGTACAGGGGAGGAAAAACTTTATTTCTACCCTTCTAGGGTCTCTGGCTAGGCCTAAGAATTAAATTGACATAAGACAGATTAACAGGAGAAAAACAGAGAGACTTTTTTACACGTACATGGGGACGCCCTAGGAAAATGAAGACCTAAAGAAGTGGCTAGGCCTAAGTGTTTATATAGTAGGTTGAACAAAGAGAGGCAACTTACCTTTATCAAGTTTGTATTCATATCACCAGAAAGGAAAGTCAAAGTCGAGAGTAATCAGTACAAACAAACCTTCTTAGAATAATTCTTACCTTCCTTTAGTCTCCCCATGTATTTTAGTTACTTTTCCACAATTGCCTCTCCTGGTTTCTTTTCTGCTGGTATAAGGAGGACATCTTTCACATGGGAGTTTTATCACCTGCTTTCAGGAGTCCAACAATTTTTGTGTAAGAGTTGGTATGGAATAGGATTCTAGGGCCTTGGCCCCCAGAAAGCATCTTCTTTGGAAACATTATAACATAATCTAGTAATGTAAGTTTTTTAACTTATTAATTATATAATTACAATTTAAGTAGAGATCCGTAAAATGTAGTTAGAGAATAAAGCGCATGCTAGAAGAGTACTTTTAACAAACTTTAAACAACAATAGAGAGTCATCCAGAGCACAGAGCAGATGCCAGACCGACCCCAATCTAGCCTAACACTCAGTAGGAGTCTGGACACACAGTAGGAGTCTGAAGAGACAGAGCATGAACTTTCGTCTTTATCCTGAGATGCTCTAGAGCTGAAAGCCCGCTAACATATTGTATAGATTTCCAGTGAGTAGAATATTATAAAGCAGATTAGAGATTTCATGCATGTGTACCTGCACATAGCCTACACCCAAATGCAGAAGAAAAGAGACCTAAAAGACAGTTGTATCTAAGATGCTTATTCTAGAAAGTCCTCTCGTATTTGACATTGACTTAAGATCATCTGTAGGCTTTGGGCCAAGACATACCAAAACTGTTCGCCAATCAGCAATTCCTCATGGAAGGAAACCAATAAACCCAGACTACCATATAATAAGTATTCTATAAATGTTTATTAATCCTGAATCCATTCTTCCCACATAACGGCACAAGTCCAGCGAACAAGTGTCTCTTTATCAATAACCCACATATTTAACATTTCATGGATCAGTACTGTGTCTTCTTAACTAGATTTGTAATTCTTTGAGGAAGTGTGAAGAACAGAAAGAGCATAGGCTTTGGTGCTCTCATACTGAGACCTTGGTTAAAATTTTGTTTCCACCACTCACTGGCTATGTGACATGTGAAGAGTAATTTATTCTCTCAGAGCCCAGCTCCTCATTTGTAAAACAGGGTGATGGTTAAGTGAGATAGTGTTTCTTATGGGCTGAATTGTGTCTTCCAGAATTCTTATGTTGAAGCTCTAACCCCCAGTACATCAAATGTGACTGTATTAAGAGATATGGCCTTTAAAGAGGTGAATAAGTTAAAATGTGGCCATTAGGGTGAGCCCTAATCCAGTCTTACTGATGTCCTTATAAGAAGAGGCTTTTTGGACACACAAAGAGACACGAGGGGTACACATGCACAGAGGTACAATCGTGAAGAGACAGCAAGAGGGCAGCCAACTGCAAGCCAAGGAGAGAGGCCTCAGAGGAAACCAACTCTGCCTGTACCTTGATCTTGGACTTCCAGCCTTCAGAAGTATGAAACAATAGATTTCTGTTGTTTGTCACCCAGTCAGTAGTATTTTGTTATGGCAGCCATAGCAAACTAATACAGTGGTATTTGCCTAACACGACCTAGCATGTACTATGCCTTTAATAAATATTCTTTTACCTACTCTTTTATGCCCTCTGCCAATTAGTATGGCAGTTGGCATATAGTAAACTCTTAAACAGGTTATCTCAGATGACTGAAAGGCCTTACTTTCATTTACTATCCAAATAGTTTTCTGATAAAACATCTGGAAAATGGAAGCAAGTTTTGTTTTTATGAAACACTTTTAATTTTACTTTTCAAAGTTGGGGTAATTTCTTCCCTCACTGAGTATGAAATATAACTTCATCATCAATTCCAAGAGGAAAATGGAAATGATTAATAGTATCTTAACTTTCATATAGGTTTTATAATTCCATTCTTCTCTCTATCCATCTCTTACTAGTTTTATTTCATTACTTAGTTACCTACTTTCAAATTTTAGATCAAGGAGATTTTTTATTCCATGTAGTTATTTCTCCTTTTTCTCACCACAGTAGTTTTTTTGAGTGAAGAGAACACTATTTCTCTGTCAAATTTAATTTCCCAAGGGATCAGGGAAGAAAAGTCCATAAACATTTATTGGGTGCCTCCTGTGAGCCAGGCGATTTACATGTATTCCATGTCTTCTTTATTTTAATTCTCGCCAACCCTATTGGGTTTAGTGGTGTTATACCCATGGTACAGATAGAGAAGGTAAAACTCAAAAAGGTAAAGTCACAGAGCTGTTAAATAGTAGACCCAGGATTCCAACTCAGTCTCTCAGACTGAACTATTTTCTATTCTTTATCTGATTCTTATCACTTTTAGTCTGAGATGAGGTTTCTGTGCCTGACATATTTGGAGCTTTAAAGAAAAAGTGTTCTGAATTTTAGGAACAGAAAAAAACTAATTTCTTGAATATGTATAGTCTACCTTCTTCAGCACCATCTTCTTCCAGTTCCTTTGCCCCTCAAGTTGACTCTTATAACTGAGAAGAAATATACTGTTCTTTTGTATTTATAAGATACTACCTAAACTAGCCATTTAATTTCTTTTCATAACAATCATTAGCTTGTTAGATTTTTTTTTTAATATTTTAATACTCTTACTTCTGGTCATATCTGTTTTATTCTACCCTTATTTCTCTATTTGGAAACTCAAAAAACATGGGTTTGAAGGAATGACTTAAGAATACACAGTTTATTTTTTTTTAAATCTCTTTTAAAGTTATTAAAAATTCCATCTAAGGCTACCAAGAGCTATTGAGTTCAATTCCTTGGAGACAGATGCCAAGTCTAATTCCAGTTAATATATTCATTGATTTCTTGAGGACTACAGCAAGTAGGATGTCAGTCAAAAATGAAAGATAATAGAGAGTTGAGATTAGAAGATCCAAGATGGCGCCGTGAGTAGTCCTCTTTGTCTCTCGCCCTTCGAGTCTACAATTATTTGGACACTTATCGCTTGACAAAGGATATCCAGACAGCATCTCAGGACGTCTGAGACACCCACGCGACTATACATCGGAAGGCGGACGGACTTTCCTCCGGGAGGATGTGGAAATAGGTGAAAACTCTCCGACCCCGACGGGCAGCCTAGTACCCGCAAGCAGCTTTCTTCCAACGGACGCCCTCAGAGGATCCACACACACCTAGGGCAGGAGCGAGAACACAACAGAGGAGCGACGGTGGAAACAGGTGACCAGAACCCTACCTAAACCCTCCGCAATTACTCCTAAACGCAGAGGGAAACTTTGGAGTTGCACACCTGAGCCTGTGGGGAGAGTCTCTCCCCGCCATTGGCGGGGAGACCCAGCCTGGTGCTCGGGGCGCCCGGAGGGTCCCAGAGAGAGTCACGGAGGGTACGGAGGTCTCCCAGCTGCCGTTGCCCGCCCCGTGGGACTAGGGATTGCCGGAGATCTCGGAGAGGACCGGGGCTGGGGGAACTTTCAAAGGCCGGTTCTGCGACCCGGAGGGGAAGCGCTGGAGCTCCGCCCGGGCAGCAGACAAAACTCTCTGTCTGCCGTTAGCAGAGGGGCCACGCTGAGCATTCACGGCTCCGGGAGAGGCCCGGAGAGAATCCCAGAGGGCGGGGCGACCCCCAGCTGCCATTGCCCGCCCCGTGGGGCTAGGGATTGCCAGAGATCTCAGAGAGGACCGGGGCGGGGGGAACTTTCAAAGGCCGGTTCTGCGACCCGGAGGGGAAGCGCCGGAGTTCCGCCAGGCAGCAGACAAAACTCTCTGTCTGCCATTAGCAGAGGGGCCACGCCCAGCATTCAGGGCTCCCGGGAGAGGCCCGGAGAGAAGCCCAGAGGGCGGGGCGACCCCCAGCTGCCGTTGCCCACCCCGTGGGACTAGGGATTGCCAGAGATCTCGGAGAGGACCGGGCCTGGGGGAACTTTCAAAGGCCGGTTCTGCGACCCGGAGGGGAAGCGCCGGAGCTCCGCCCGGGCAGCAGGCAAAACTCTCTGTGTGCCGTTAGCAGAGGGGCCACGCCGAGCATTCACGGCTCCGGGAGAGGCCCAGAGAGAATCCCAGAGGGCGGGGCGACCCCCAGCTGCCATTGCCCGCCCCGTGGGGCTAGAGATTGCCAGAGATCTCGGAGAGGACCGGGGCGGGGGGAACTTTCAAAGGCCGGTTCTGCGACGCGGACGGGAAGCACCGGAGTTCCGCCAGGCAGCAGAGAAAACTCTCTGTCTGCCATTAGCAGAGGGGCCACGCCCAGCATTCAGGGCTCCCGGGAGAGGCCCGGAGAGAAGCCCAGAGGGCGGGGCGACCCCCAGCTGCCGTTGCCCACCCCGTGAGACTAGGGATTGCCGGAGATCTCGGAGAGGACTGGGGCTGGAGAGAGTTCCAGAGACCCAGCTTAGTAGCCTAGGGGGAAACCCTACAGGCTCACAGCAGCCTTAGGGAAAGCCTCTGCACAGCACCAGTAGAAGGCACCCAGCCGCCAGCCACAAGGCTGGAAGACCCCAGGGTAAAAGCAGCATAGCTAGGTGTACTAACCACAGACTGTAGAAGATGCCAATAGCTCTCCTGCGACCCATAGAGGACAAGTGAGATTCGGTGGGTGCCGACAGCAACGGAGCGACAAATATAAGTGATCCCACCCCTGGCCGCTGGAAAAGCCCATAACACCGTTGCAGACCCCAAGGAGAGAGCACATCTAGGTGGGCTGCAACAGTAGGCACCTGCAGCCTGAAGCCCCCCTGTGACGGCCCCCACGGCAGAGGAGGGAATCCAAAGGGCCACTGTGGCTACGAAGAGGGGCCCAGGCCCAGTTAGCAACTACAGACAGGGTTCCTGGTTGGTGAAGTATAAACAGCTGCTCCCCCCACCGCAGCAGCTGAAACAAGTGAAAGGAGCAACTAAACTCTATCTCCATGCGGAGGCACAAATCAACAACATCAAGCAATATGAAAAAATACATTAAATCTCCAGAACAGAAAGAAAGTAACAAATACACAGAAAACAATCCCAAAGAAAATGAGATATATAACCTAAATGATGATGACTTCAAAACAGCCATCATTAAGATTCTCAATGAGTTAAGAGAGAATTCTGACCGTCAACTCAACGAGTTCAGGAGCTATGTCACAAAAGAGTTTGATACGATAAAGAAGAACCAAACAGAAATATTGGAAATGAAAAACACAGTAGAGGAGATTAAGAAAAATCTAGATTCTCTGAACAGTAGGGCCGATAATATGGAGGAAAGAATTAGCAATTTGGAAGATGGCAATATAGAATTGTTGCAGGCAGAGGAGGAGAGAGAAGCATGACTTAAAAGAAATGAAGAAACTCTCCGAGAATTATCAGACACAATTAGGAGATGCAACGTAAGGATTATAGGTATACCAGAGGGAGAAGAGAAGGAGAAAGGGGCAGAAAACCTATTCAAAGAAATAATGGCTGAGAACTTCCCAAATCTGGTGAGAGAGATGGATCTTCAGGTGACAGAAGCCAATAGGTCTCCAAACTTTATCAATGCAAGAAGACCAACTCCACAGCATATAGTAGTGAAGCTAGCAAAAGTCAACGACAAGAAGAAAATATTAAGGACAGCCAGGCAAAAGAAACTAACCTACAAAGGAACCCCCATCAGGCTATCAGCAGATTTCTCAGCAGAAACTTTACAGGCTAGAAGAGAGTGGAATGATATATTCAAAAATCTGAAGGACAAAAATCTACAGCCGAGAATTCTCTACCCAGCGAAAATATCCTTCAAATACGATGGAGAAATAAAAACTTTCCCAGATAAACAAAAATTAAGGGAGTTCATTGCCACAAAACCTCCTCTTCAGGAAATCCTCAGGAAAACCCTCATTCCTGAAAAATCCAAAAAAGGAAAGGGGCTACAAAACCAAGAGCAGAGGAGATAAGTAGAAGGACAACAACAGAGAGTAGCAGCTCTACATCAGAACAGATTAAACCATGGGACGAGAAACAAAGGAAATTGAAGAAAACCGGAAAACAAGACACAAAATGGTAGTGGTAGGCCCCCACGTCTCAATAATCACTCTAAATGTAAATGGATTGAACTCCCCAATCAAAAGACACAGAGTGGCAGGATGGATCAAAGAACGAGATCCAACAATATGCTGCCTCCAGGAAACACACCTCAGCCCCAAAGACAAACACAGACTCAGAGTGAAGGGATGGAGAATAATACTCCAAGCTAATAATGAACAAAAGAAAGCAGGTGTCGCTATACTAATATCAGACAAGGTAGATTTCAAAGCAAAACAGATAAAGATAAAGAGGGACAGTATATAATGATAAAAGGGACTCTCCACCAAGAAGACATAACACTTATAAATATATAGGCACCCAACACAGGAGCACCAAAATTTGTAAAGCAACTCTTAATAGAACTAAAAGAAGACATCAACAACAATACAATAATAGTAGGGGACCTCAACACACCATTAACACCAATGGACAGAACATCCAGACAGAAAATCAACAAGGAAATAATAGAATTAAATGAAAAATTAGACCAGATGGACTTAATAGATATATATAGAACACTTCATCCAAAAACAGCAGGTTACACATTCTTCTCAAGTGCACATGGAACATTCTCAAGGATTGACCATATTTTGGGAACCAAAGCAAACATCAATAAATACAAGAGAGTTGAAATAATATCAAACATCTTTTCTGATCATAACGCTATTAAACTAGAAATCAACTACAAGAAAAAAGCAGAGAAAGGTGCAAAAATGTGGAGACTAAACAACACGCTTCTCAACAAACAATGGATCATTGAAGAAATTAAAGAAGAAATCAAATATTATCTGGAGACAAATGAAAATGAGAACACGACATACCAAATCATTTGGGATGCAGCAAAAGCAGTCCTAAGAGGGAAATTCATCGCAATACAGGCTCACCTCACTAAACAAGAAAAAGCTCACGTAAGCAACCTCAAACGACACCTAACAGAACTAGAAAAAGAAGAACAAACAAAGCCCAGAGTCAGTAGAAGGAGGGAAATAATAAAAATAAGAGCAGAAATAAACGATATTGAAACAAAAAAGACAATAGAAAGGATCAATGAAACAAAGAGTTGGTTCTTCGAAAGAATTAACAAAATTGACAAACCCCTAGCCAGACTCACCAAGAAAAGAAGAGAGAAATCGCAAATTAATAAAATCAGGAATGACAGAGGAGAAATCACAACAGATACCAATGAAATACAAGAGATCATAAGAGAATACTATGAAAAACTATATGCCAACAAATTGAACAACCTGGAAGAAATGGACAAATTCCTAGACTCCTACAATCTCCCCAAACTGAATCAGGAAGAAATGGAGAATCTGAATAGACCAATCACAAGTAAGGAAATAGAAACGGTAATCAAAAACCTCCCCAAAAACAAGAGTCCAGGACCAGACGGCTTCTCTGGAGAATTCTACCAAACATTCAAAGAAGACTTAATACCTATTCTCCTCAAACTGTTCCAGAAAATTGAGAAAGATGGAGAACTCCCTAACACATTCTATGAACCCAACAGCACTCTGATCCCCAAACCTGACAAGGACAACACAAAGAAGGAGAACTACACGCCAATATCACTGATGAACATAGATGCAAAAATCCTCAACAAAATTTTGGCAAACCGATTACAGCAATACATCAAAAAGATTATACACCATGATCAAGTGGGATTTATACCAGGGACACAGGGATGGTTCAACATTCGCAAGTCAATCAACGTGATACACTACATCAACAAAATGAAAAACAAAAACCACATGATCATCTCAATAGATGCAGAGAAAGCATTCGACAAGATCCAACACCCATTTATGATAAAAACCCTCAGTAAAATGGGTATAGAAGGAAAGTACCTCAACATAATAAAGGCCATATATGATAGACCCACAGCCAACATCATACTCAATGGACAAAAGCTGAAAGCCATCCCTCTGAGGACAGGAACAAGACAAGGGTGCCCACTTTCACCACTCCTATTCAACATAGTACTGGAGGTGCTGGCCAGAGCAATTCGGCAGGAAAAAGAAATAAAAGGAATCCAAATAGGTAACGAAGAAGTAAAATTCTCGTTGTTTGCAGATGACATGATCTTATACATAGAAAACCCCAAAGAATCCACAGAAAAACTATTAGAAATAATCAACAACTACAGCAAAGTAGCAGGGTATAAAATTAACGTGCATAAATCAGTAGCATTTCTATACACTAACAATAAACTAACAGAAAAAGAACTCAAGAACTCTATCCCATTCACAATCGCAACGAAAAGAATAAAATACCTTGGGATAAACTTAACCAAGGAAGTGAAGGATCTATACAATGAAAACTACAAGACTTTCTTGAAAGAAATAGGCGATGACATAAACAGATGGAAAAACATTCCTTGCACATGGATTGGAAGAATAAACATAGTTAAAATGTCCATACTACCTAAAGCAATCTACAGATTCAATGCTATCCCAATCAGAATCCCAAGAACATTCTTCACAGAAATTGAACAAACAATCCTAAAATTCATATGGGGGAACAAAAGACCGCGAATTGCTAAAGCAATCCTGAGCAAGAAAAACAAAGCCGGCGGAATCACAATCCCCGATTTCAAAACATACTACAAAGCTACAGTGATCAAAACAGCATGGTACTGGTACAAAAACAGGTCCACAGATCAATGGAACAGAATTGAAAGCCCAGAGATAAAACCACACATCTATGGACAGCTAATCTTCGACAAAGGAGCAGAGGGCCTACAATGGAGAAAAGAAAGTCTCTTCAACAAATGGTGCTGGGAAAACTGGACAGCCACATGCAAAAGATTGAAAATTGACCATTCTTTTTCACCACACACCAAAATAAACTCAAAATGGATCAAAGACCTAAAGATTAGGCCTGAGACAATAAGTCTTTTGGAAGAGAATATAGGCAGTACACTCTTTGACATCAGTTTCAAAAGAATCTTTTCGGACACTGTAACTCCTCAGTTGAGGGAAACAATAGAAAGAATAAACAAATGGGACTTCATCAGACTAAAGAGCTTCTTCAAGGCAAGGGAAAACAGGATTGAAACAAAAAAACAGCTCACTAATTGGGAAAAAATATTTACAAGCCACTTATCCGACAAAGGGTTAATCTCCATAATATACGAAGAACTCACACTGCTTAACAACAAAAAAACAAACAACCCGATCAAAAAATGGGCAGAGGACATGAACAGACATTTCTCAAAAGAAGATATGAATATGGCCAATAGACACATGAAAAGATGTTCATCATCGCTAATCATCAGGGAAATGCAAATCAAAACTACACTAAGATATCACCTTACCCCCGTTAGATTGGCAAAAACATCCAAAACCAAGAACGACAAATGTTGGAGAGGTTGTGGAGAAAGAGGAACCCTCATACACTGTTGGTGGGAATGCAAACTGGTACAGCCACTATGGAAAACAGTATGGAGATTTCTCAAAAAGTTAAAAATAGAAATACCCTATGACCCAGCCATCCCATTACTGGGTATCTATCCTAAGAACCTGATATCAGATATCTCAAGAGTCCATTGCACTCCTATGTTCATCGCAGCATTATTTACAATAGCCAAGACGTGGAACCAGCCTACATGCCCAGAAACTGATGATTGGATAAAGAAGATGTGGTATATATACACAATGGAATACTACTCAGCCATAAAAAAAGACGAAATTGGCCCATTCACAACAACGTGGATGGACCTCGAGGGCATTATGTTAAGCGAAATAAGTCAGTCAGAGAAAGACGAACTCTATATGACTCCACTCATAGGTGGAAATTAGTATATTGAGAAGGAGATCTGATCGGTGGTTACCAGGGAAAAGGGGGGGTGGGGGGAGGGTACGGAGGGGGAAGTGGTGTACCCACAACATGACTAACAAAAATGTACAACTGAAATCTCACAAGGTTGTAATCTATCATAACATTAATAAAAAAAAAAATTTAAAAAAAATGAAAGATAATCGAGAACTCTTTGAAAGATTATGATTAATGTTAATTTGGGGGGAGGGCAAAAAGGAGCTGTCATTATGTCAAAGAAAAGCAAAAACTAATTTATACAAGAAGGAAGAAGCCAACTCCAGAATACACAGCAAGGAAAGTGAAAGTGTATCATCTAATAGAATTCCAATCTGAGTATGATCTTTTCTATAAGTGTTGGGGTTCGCATGCTTATTGCATAACCAATCAGATCATCACATTTTTAGAAGGCGTGAGTATCAATTCTCTGAAGGCAAATTAGATATAGTTCAAAGGATAGCAGTGACTGTCTCATATTTCCAATCTTCAAGAAAAAAATAGTGATGTTAACTAGATTTGTTCAGTCAGAAAGAAAGATAAAAGGGAGACATAAAGAACTATGCTAATTATTCTCATCTGTCAGTAAGAGTAGAGCAAAAAAATAAGAGAGTTAAGATAAGATAAATAGTAAGGAACTTGTTAAAACAAGTTATAACTACAACTACATGATTAAAAGTACCTAAGGAAATTCCAGAATCACCTACCCTTTACATCATCAAGCTGACATCTTTATAGTCATCTCTTTAAAGTGCTAAAGTAGAATTAAATCTATCATCCCCCCATGCAGAGGACCATATTAAGAGACAAGCCTCAGCTCTTCTCCCCAAATCCCCCAAGTACATAGTTGTATATTTTAGTTGTGGCATGTGGGACGCAGCCTCAACGTGGCCTAATGAGCAGTGCCATGTCCGCGCCCAGGATCCAAACCGGCAAAACCCTGGGCCGCCAAAGTGAAGCACACGAACTTAACCACTCGGCCACAGGGCCGGCCTCCTGAATCGGACTTTTTAAATTGATTGTTCAAGTGCGGAAAACTGTTAGAGATTGATATTTTTCTTTGACTTGCAGATAACTTTGCAATTCCAAAGTCCATATGTTAGTGATACCTTTGTAATTCTTGGCAACCTCCAGGATTTTCCTATCATCAGATATCTTTAATTTACATTCTAAGTTAATTTTAAACTGGCCACAAGAAAAAAGGAGCTCATAAACAAATTATAAAGATTTGATCTTCCTCCAGTGGAAATTTTTCCTCAATCTATCATTCAAATAGCCTTATCAACCATTTTTTAGTAGAACACAGGTCTACTCAACTTATGTATGAGCCGTGTACCAATGTATCAAAAGTTCATAGGTCACTTATTTGGAATTCATAATGCAGTGATACTTTTTTTAGTCTCACACATAACAGGATATTTAACTTACAATGTAGTTGAATTCAATACAGTAAAATGACAAGTAGTATGAAAGAAAATCATTGTGAATTTATAGTTTAGTGTTTCATCTATGTGTACTCTTCTAGCTGCCGCAGTCTGTGGATGTAGACCTTGAGCTGTATCAAGTGTTTTAACAAAAGTTTGACCACATATTACATGAGAAAAATACGAGTCAACATTTTTTGAGAGTTTACCATGAGCAAGGCACTATTCTAAATGCTTTATGTACATCATTTCATTTAATCTTCACAACACTATGAGGTTGGTATTATAATTATCTACATTTAACAAATGAGGAAACTGAGGTACAAAGAGGTTAAGTAACTTGCCCAAGGTCTCACATATAATAAGGGAGGAGCTGCGATTTGATTCCAGGCAGTCTACCTCTAGAGTCCACTCTTAACTACTAACTTACATGAGCTCTCCAGGAGCTGCGCTAAATGCTCAAGGTACAAAGATGAACAAAACGTTGTCCCTGCTCCCAAGAAGCTTGTAAAAGTGAGATGAATGAACCAGAAATTCTTGCACAGTGTTGTAAATACAGTACTAGAGATATTTATAATTGTGCAGTGAGAATATAAAATGGGACATGTAAATCAGTCTGAAATAAGAGAGCAAGAGACTGCTCAGGGAAATTTTCCAAGAGGTCGCAATGTTTGAGTCAGCTCTAACTCTGAAATTCATTCTATCTATAGAATAGGGTGGTTAATTTTCATTCGCTCTTTGTTCTGGATGTAGGATAGATGAGAAGAGGCAAGGGGGCACTGAGTAACACTGGGACTGGAGCCAAGAGAGGGTGACAGAGAAAATGACCTTACCAAATTTGTCCCAAACCAGGCTTAAATTAATATATCTCCTAGGTGTTTGCATGTTGGTAAAGGAACCCTGTGCCCTCAAGTCCGGTCTGCTGAGATCATTAAGAAAAAGATGAACAGCAAGGGGCAGGATAAGGGAAGAGAAACTTTCTCCAGATTCTCCAAGAGCCAGCTGGGCCTATAGGCAAGTTGAATTTGGCCTCTAAATCAGACTTAGGAAGAAGAAATTTAGACTAAATGATGTCTAGGGTATCTGAGTAGATCTTTTCATTTTTATCCCTCTTATAGCCATCTTTAGCTGCAGATGCCTTTCAGAATTATGGTTGAAATTTATGGACATTTTAAAATTAGGTCTTTAAAGAATGACAGCTGTACTAATGAGTGGAAAGATGCTTGTTTGTCCTTTTCTTTTTTCCCTTCTTTTAACTAATTTGACTTCAAATAACTTTCATAGATCTAATTTTTTTCTTTGTTAGAGAAAGACAAGATTTTTTAAAATAGCTTTAGTCTCTAGCCTCCCATTCAGCCTTTGAGGCATCTAAGGAGTCTAGGCAATGTCTTAGGAACCGGAGTCAGCTTTGCAGTGATTTGTGAGTAAATAGTGCATTACAGCCTGTTGAATTCAGACTCAAAGCAAATGCCACTTTAGAGGGTCATATATATTACATGAGATTATTATCTTCTGAATTCAGTTAATAGCACAGAAACTTTTTGTCGTCTCTTTCATTTCTCATTATTTTTCTTATTATAATAGAATGCTTTTTCTCCCTCCCACCCACATTCTCCTTATTTGTTTTGTATCTGTCTACCACAACATTAGCAGGAATGATTTTTCTTATTAGAGCTACTTGGACTAATGAAAAATTAACTGCTTCAGTCATTTTTTAGCATTAAAAAAGGCCTCTTCAAATAAAGTAATGCCAAGCTATCTTTTGGGGGATGCCCCCCTTTTTTTCTTACCAGTCTTTCCTTGAGATGTAGTAGCCTATCTACCTAACGGAAAAATAAACAAAAGCCAAAATGTAAGACTTGTCTTTTTTTTTTCCTAATAATAAATTAAAATTATTGAGTGTTTAGATATGTGCCAGGCATTGTGTTAGATACTGGATATACAAAAGCAAGTAGACCCTAGTTCCTCAATGTGAGGAGTTACAATCAGACTGGGAAGTTAGACAGTTATTACAGTATAGGAAGAAAAGTACAGTGATGGAAGTATGTACAGAATAAGTACACAATAAGTGTTTGTCAGAAGACTAATCAGTATACAGTTATGTCATTTGGATTTTTAAAACATTGATCTGAATTTGAATTTTACCTCTTTGACCTTGGAAGCCTTAATTTCTTCATATGTACAATTGGGATAATATCTCCCTCACAGAGTTGGAAGGAGGACTTCCTGAGATCAGAGAGCACCCAGTGCAATGCCCAGCATACGTTATGCACTCTAAAAGGGTTTATTCATTTACTCATTCATTCATGGCCACCTGTTTGTTGTTTTGGTGCTTAGTGTTGGACTGCTCCACAGAGCACCTAACCAGGCTGCTGGTGTTTCCTGCACTCCTTTTATTATCAGAAAAGGAAATGAGGGAAGAATCAGTGACTTGTGCTTCCTGACATCTCTGTCCAGTGGCCCATCTTTATATTCTTTGCAGTTTTATAGCCTTTATCACTTGAAAAGATTCCAGAAAATTGTCGTATTCACTGTCGTTATGTTGATTAGATTTTTAATCCCAAATCAGTGACTCCCAATATATTCAATTAGAAAAATAAGTGAGGTGTATTGAATTCATTGTGCTGGAAGGTATCACTCACTGAGATGTTTGATAATATTTTTCAAATTTCTGTGTAGATACATTATGGAGCATGATACCAGAAATTAAGGAACTAAAGTAGTTTCCTTGAATACAGGATTCATCACGTTCTCTTTATTGAACATAATATAAAGAACCATTAATACAAAGTTATTGCTGTCATCATTGCTAAGAATATTAACATACCATTATTTTCCTTCCAGTATAGAAATAGATTTCATGGATTTTCTGTGCTGCTAAGATGGGCAAAGTGCAAACTGAGAAATTCTGGAAGCACCTCATTTGCTCTAGTGGAATTACCTTACCCATCTGGTGGTTTTTCTGTTGTGGTGGTAATTGTTGGTTTTTTTCCCAACAATTTGGGATGAATTAATGTTAATGGAGTTAATTTAACAATTGCTCTTGTCCAAGATAATGTATCTGATGCTGCGACACCAGCTCTGATGTTGGTGTTGCTACCACTACTAGTATAGATTCCTGCTCAGGCTCTAGTGGTTCTTCAAAGTAGGAAGGTAGTTTGTAACTCCTTCCCTCCAAAATTGGAACATTACAACTCTATATTAGTTAGCTACCCCAAAATGCAGCAGCTTAAAACAACAAACATTTATTATATCCCACAGTTTCTAAGGAATGAGAATCCAGGAGCAGCTTAGCTAGGTGGTTCTGGCTGTCTCTCATGAGGTTGTAGTCACAATATCAGCCAGAACTGCAGTCGTCTAAAAGCCTGACTAAGCTGGAGGAGTCTCTTCCAAGCTTACTCATGGCTGTGAGCAAGAGGCTTTCACTTCCTCACTCTGTGGGTCTCTTTACAGGGCTCTCATGACATGACAGCTGGCTTCCTGCACAGTAAGTGATCCAAAAGAGAAAGTGCGACCAAGGTGGCAGCCACACTGTCTTTTATAACCTAATCTCAGAAATGACATACCGTCACTTTTGCCGTATTTTGGTCTCACAGACCGATCTTGGCCCATTGTGGGAGGAGACTACACACAAGAGTGAATATCAGGAGGTAGGGAGCATTGGAGGCCACCTGTATACAGGCTACCATATGTATACACTCACCACCTTCCCCAGGGTCTAAGAGGAGCCTTCAGAGGACTCTGTCAAGAACAGTTCCAGTGGAGCCAGCCCTTGATGGCCTAGTGGTTAAAGTTCAGTGCTGTCACCGCTTCAGAGGCCCAGGTTCATTTCCTGGTCATAGAATAACTCCACCCATCTGTCAGTGGCCATGCTGTGGTGGCAGCTCACATAGAAGAACTAGAAAGACTTACAACTAGGATCTACAACCATGCACTGGGGCTTTGGGGAGGAAAAAAAAAAGAGGAAGACTGGCAACAGATGTTAGCTCAGGGCAAATCTTTCCCTGCAAAAAAAGAAATGAAAGCTGAGGGATTAAGCTCTGTTCCAAGAACAGTTAAAAAAAAAAAACAGTGATACGCTATCTCCAGTAGTGCTGTCTCATGGACCTACCACCGTCTCTCCCTTTCTCAGCAGTTGACTCGTCGTGGAGGCCATCCCCCCAGTTTGTCTTTCTGCCTCGTTGCCTTTCTGTACCACCTGGCACTGCTCAGGGTCACCACAGTCCTCCCAACATGTTTCCTTAGCTTTGAAGCTAATGAATAGAGTTGCAGCCTTATTCCCTTCCTTTCCAGAAGACACTTGCTTCCTAGTAGTATTCTAGCAGTGTATGTCAATAGTTTCTCTCTGCTTCACCAGACACCCAGCTACATGTTCTTGTGATTTAGACTGTGCAAATCCTCACTGTATTTCTAAGCCAGTCTCTCTCATTTCCAGAGAAATTTGAATTGATGAGGAAGCCTCCTCTAAATCTGTAGGATTCAGTTCATTTTTTTCAAGTGGTGGGATTTAGTCCCTTTTATGCTATGCCCCATGGTTTATTGCTCCCATTAGTGGCAGAAGTATTGGACATTTTAAACAAATGTCATTTTACAGCCAAAACAATGTGGTGTGGTTTAGTTTCCATGCTTGTAATTTGTTCCCGCAGTTAAAGGAAAATGTCTAAGATCGCTTTGAAATTCAGTATCCATTCTGAGAGTACTTTGTACTTTTTTCTGTGATATTTTATAATCAATTTAGGAATTCCCACTGTGACACAATGATAGATTACTTTCTTACTCAAGATTTAAGGAATTTTACTCTCATGATACATAGAATATGATACATATAAAAACCCTTGGTTACTGTATTACTTAGTGATAGCCTTCTGGGTTTCTGAAAATTTTTATTTCTTTGGTCTAATGAACTTTAAACTTTTAAGCAGAAGGTAGCTACTGTTTGGTTATCCTCTTACATAATTCCCAATTATCCACTTAGGTGTAAACTCATCTTACTCATCGGTGATATTAACTAAAGAAATGGGAACAAACTCTGCTGTCCATCAGGAATTCCTCTATCAACTTAAATTGAACTAGACTTTTCAGAGAACTCCTAGCATTTCTTGTTAAGTAAATGTGTATCAGGTTGAATTTGATTGAGACTAATTTTAAAATTTGGATCTAAAGTAATGCTGTGATTTTTCTAATGCTTAGGAAACTGTACTGGTTGGTTTACTGATTTTTGTCTTATTCTGACTCAAAAGAGCCCATGAGGGCTTTTTCTTTTCTCCACCAGGAAAAGTTAACTAAAACTCTCCTGATATCTCCACAGGTTGTCTTATAGAATGTTATGGTATATTCTGTGCTCGCTGTGGATTTGAATTAAGTTTTTAGCTCACTTTTAATATATATCTTTATGCTCTGATAGGGTTATGATAGCTGGGGGAACAATCTCTTTGGTTTTCCTCACTTGTGAGTATGTATAACCTCAAATGTGATGTTAATGTGGCTTTGCATTAAATTTCTGCCAGAGAAAAATAATAAATTGTGGAGTTAGTTGATCTGGTGAGTATACTAAATCCATTTACTTGAATATACAATCATTAGCTCACCAAAGCTAATCAGATTTTATGCATACTTTGTCAACTGTGCCCAGGAGCCTCCTCTGCCTAGTGAGACAGTTAATTTCAAACTGGGATAATGGGGCATAGCCGTCCAGTCCTTTCCAAACCTGCTTTATAGTGGTCATCCAAAAAGACTCACCTTCCCACTCAGGTTTTTCAGTAGTCACCATGTCCATCTACCAGAGGGCTCAACAGGGCAGATCCTCAGAGCAGAGTAAAAGTTATATGATTTTAGTAAATTAACACTGCTAGGCTATATAATTAGTATATGTCAAACCCTAGTTACTATTACCTTCAAATATTTGAAATATCTGCCTCTCTTTGCCAATATTTGCTGGTAAATATTGTTCAGGTAAATATTGTGCTGGTAAATATTTGCTGGTAAATATTGTGATGGAAGAATGTGCAATTTTCTTCATTATGTTATTGTGGTGGCATAATTTTAGGGTATTCAGCTGGTTGGCTCTGATCTAAAATACTGATTAGCTTCCTCTCTGCCTCCATGCTGAAAGCAGTGCACTAATGTTGCATCATGTTTATGTGGTATACAAACTTCTCTGGTATTGCAAAGCCATGGACAACATGTATCCTCCCTAGATAATTTGAGGCTTATTGTTGCCTCCCAGCTGCATGACAGCCAGAGGGGAAGAGGTGGTGTTCGAATTGTAGGAAAGGGATAGAATTGAGAATGACCAACTAATATTAATGTCTTTCATGCCTCCCCCCTGCTTCCCCTACCAGCACCCTCTCCCTTCCTTCCCTTAGCTAATTGGAGCATGAATGGATGCCCCACCCAGGGTGGACCAGTCAGAATTTCTGCCCACTGTGTAGACCCATGAAGCACAGAGGAAGAAAAGCTAACAGAAAACAGAGATTGAAACAGCTGCACAGAAATGAGAGTCCTGGCAACTTCCTAGTCCTTGCTTTCAGTCTTTTCCCATCCATGAGCTGCCTTTGTCTCCTGGGTTTCCTAAATTTCTTTTTTGCTGAAGCTAGCTTGAGTTGATTTCCATTATGTGCAACCATAAATAAGCCTTAACACAACTAGGAAAACTAAAAATAACAACCTCAAAACATGCCCGGACTTTATGGAAGAAGACTCTTTGGTCACTGAACCCATGTAGAAAATGAACTAATTTCAAATGACTTCCATGTGCCTAAAAGGAATCATAGTTTAGATTATTCTAACTGCCATGTTGAAGAACCTATATGCTTAAGCATGAAACATTCTAATTTGCTCTTTTTAAGAACTGAGAGGCTACCACATAATTGAAAAGTATCTTCTATACCCCTTAAGTTGCTTTAAAAAAAAACAAAATTAAAAACTAACATTTAAGAAAAACAATCTTAATAAGGAGACAGATAGAATCAGAATAAGATAGCAAGTATTCAACTATAGCATTAGGGTAAAGGAAGGAAAACACCAAAAACAAAGACAATCTTGTCACTTTAACCACAAACAACACAAGTTGGAATAAGATGTGAGAATAATACATAGCAGGGGAGGAGGAAAGGGATGAAATCAGTTTAGACTAAGGAAATAAGAGGCCACCAGGAAATGGACTATGTTATGCATGAGATTCTGAATACAAACTTCAGGGTAGCCACTAAACTAAAAAGTAGAGCAGAGACACAATAAATAAGGAAAAAACTAAGAAACACAGCATTAAAAAAACTGCATAATTCACTGGGTAGGCCAAAACGCACAGGACAAGAAACAAAGGAAATGCAGGAAAACTGGAAAACAAGTGATATAATGACAGCATTAAGCCCTTATACATCAATAATCACCCTCAATGTAAACAGATTGAACTATCCAATAAAAAGAAAAACAATCTTAATTAGCTTGGTGACTTAAAAAAAAAACAACCAACGCTTCAGTTCTGAGGGATTTAATACATAACCTCAGTTGATGGTTACTCTTTGGTACTCTAAAACATGTAATTGCCAGCCAGGGACAGCTTAACTTATTGTTAACCTAGAATACAGTAGAAATAGAAAGCAAGTTCTCTTTCTGTCTGTTTTTCACCATTGTCATAATAAAAGAATTTAATGACTTTCCTCCATTTCCTTATTCTCAGAGGAGAAACATATATTTTCTTTCTTTTTTTAATGAAAGAGAATGAGGGGCCAGCCCCGTGGCGCAGCGGTTAAGTGCTCACATTCTGCTTCTGTGGCCTGGGGTTTGCCAGTTCGGAACCCAGGTGCAGACATGGCACCGCTCATCAAGCCGTGCTGTGGTAGGTGTCCCACATATAAAGTGGAGGAAGATGGGCACGGATGTTAGCTCAGAGCCAGTCTTCCTCAGCAAAAAGAGGAGGATTGGCGGGAGATGTTAGCTCAGGGCTAATCTTCCTCAAAAAAAAAAAAGAAAGAAAATGATACTGTTGCAGTCTTGCCCATTAGATACTTTGCCTTTCGCCTGCGTGTGTTTGGACTCATCATTTTTTCCTACTTTCTCTGTTAAAGCTTTAGTGAGCTACATGTTTCTAAGCTTCAGTCTCCCAGTCTTCCTTGCATTTGTCCTTGTGCTTGTCAGTCAACTTAACCTGAATTCTAATTTCTGTAGTATATTGTTTCACTTTCTAGCTCTCCACTTTTTCTTCTAAAAAATTGGCAGTTTCAAACATAATTTTTAGTATATTGAAGAATATTAACTAGTTTCGTAGTACCTAATGACCATGAACTCATTGCCTATGCAATGGCTTTCTGAATGGTCCAGAATTAAGAGGGGCAACAAGATTAAGCTAATCAAAAAGGGATGGGTCATTTCAAGAAGTGAGATAAACTGAGATTTAAGCTCTAGATACCGAAGAATAGAATGTGTTACTAATTTTAAAGATAGTACCCTTAAACTGTAGTTTTTTAGTATTTTCCAAGTAAGGTAAAATTTTGAGAATGTGCAATGTAATATTTAGCTCAGTTCAAACGGCTGAAAACAGATATAACCTTAACTGATTTATTGTTCTAGGATAATAGACCTGTGTTTCTCTCAGTTAAACTACTAGCTTTTGGGGGACATAGAGAGAGTTGTCATGATGGATTCTTTCAACACAGCTTTTTTCTAACTGAGCCACAATTGATTTTTTCATATTTTGCATCTGTGTCTGTTCTGTAGACAACATCAAGCAATTACTATTTTTAACGATGCTGTCTCCTCCTGGGTATAAACTAACAATTTAACTTATAATTACCTAACTACATTTTTTTCATATTTATTAGGACTATGTATACTTATATGATCTTAAAATCAGCATCTAGTCATGGGCTTTTTAAATCACTCACTTGTAGAAATAATATTATATAATTTTACCATGGCTGTAATCATGCCAGTAATACCCATCTGTGTAGAGTGATTTAAAAACCCACCAGACTGTGTTATGGTCTTGGCTTTGTCCCATTAACTCTTCAGATCTCAGGTTCCTCTTATGTAAATAGAGACGGTAACTGTTACACCTATTTCAAAGGTAATCATGAAACTCAAATGAGAGAATAGGAAGCATTTTGTACTTATTATCCTTCAGCCCATTTTGTTTAATTGTGTCTCATATATGGTAACTGCACAGCTTATAGTTTATTCTTACAATTTCTATTTTCATAAATTTTTGCAGAAGTCTAGTGTTTATAGGGAGAGTTTATAATTCAACTTTCCATGTGCTAAGCAAAGTTCTTCTTGCCTATCTCTTTTCCTTTTCTTCTCATAAACATGCAAAATGTTCGTGTGAAGTAGAAATGAGTTAATAAAATTAATTAGTTGTAGTTTTTCTTTCCTTTCTCAATTTTTTTTTCTCTGTTTGTCTTTGTAGAGGACAGAGAGTTTGTTTCCTTTTTTTTTTTTTTTTGAGGAAGATTAGCCCTGAGCTAACATCTGCTGCCTATCCTCTTCTTTTTGCTGAGGAAGACTGGCCCTGAGCGAACACTCGTGCCCATCTTCCTCTACTTTATATGTGGGACGCCCACCACAGCATGGTGTGCCAAGCGGTGCCATGTCCGCACCCAAAAATAATAATATTATTTTTATTATATATAATATTATTATTTATAATAAAATTATTATTATTATTATTATTATTATTTGTAGCTAATGTTTATTGTTATTTTAATAATACTATTATTCATAGCAGTTAACATTTACTGAGCTCTTAGTGTGTGCTAGGCATTGTACTACCATATCTCAGTGAATCTAAAACACAAACATTGGTAAGATGCACCATTAGTTTATGTACCACTAAGAAAGAAAAAAACGCTCTCAAGTAAACCATGACAAAAATGCTTTCTTTACCCTAGAAATATTTAGTTAATACCTATTAAAATACTTCTTTAGGCTTAGATCATTATTGTATATCATTCTTGTACCTACATAAAAGGAAATTTTAAGCAAAATAAATTGGTCTAAAACTTCTTCACATTCAGGGTCCAACTCATCTGAATTTCTTTTTGATTCAGAATCATGAACGTCTTTGTTTTTTCCACACAATATTGTCCTTTGAGCCATCAAAATCATTGGTAATGCAGCATTTCTTAACAGAATACTCCAGTGTTATCTGGGATTTTCTTTCAAGGCAGTGACACCCATTCTGCAAGCTCTGACGTGCTTGTACAGGCACTGACAACAGCATCATAGCTGCTGCCTAGCCAACAGCAATTGTAAGAAGCTTATTAATTTCAGAGGTATTAAAATGTAAAAAATATAAATAAGCAAATACATCTTAGAAAAGATTAATTAGGGTGATTGATTCACGTGTATTATCTAATTTAACCCTGACAATAATCCCAAGAGGAAAGTACATTATTATACCCATTTTACAAATGAGGGAACCAAGGCTTGGAAAGGTTAGATTGCCCATGAGTTCACAGTTGGTAAGTGACCAAGGAAAACCAAACCCAAGTCAATCTGATTGCAAATCCTATATTCTTGCCCCTGTAATATAGTGGATTCATTTATATTCCACAAATTATCAAGATCTCTGATATGGATGCAGGAAGAATATCTTAATCCTTCCAGAGAACCAGAACAGAGAGTATATAGTGCTGCATAAAGTATTCCTCAGAGGCTACCAAACTAGAATTTTAGCAAAGACTAAGTGAAAAAGACTACTATAAGTATCTTCAGCTGAATATAGATCCTACAATTCAGACTTCTAATTTAGATGGGGGGGTCTCTCTGTGTTTCGATCAAAATATTCCTTTTCCTAATGGACTAATGTGTGACTATAATGATTTTTCAACATCTATCCTGGCTTGAATTTTACGAAAATTGATGATATGGTAGTTTTCTAATATCAGGTGACAGAAGAAGGGAAACTTTACTGATGGGTTTTTGTGGTTTTCATTTGAATGAATAGATGTGCCTGCCATTCTCACCTAATTTATCATTCCAGCGTAGTTTCAGACTCTGATTACAAATTGCTTTAGCCTACAGAGTCTGACATTGCCTGTCTGGTCTGTATCCTCCTGTGTGCTTCTTGATTTACCTACCTGTTTTTATTGTTTCTTTTAGTTTCTTAGATGCAAGTTAAATATTATTGAGAAAATTGATATATAACTGACTCAGATAAAGGAGCAAATGGAACTTCATAGCAGAGCCCACAACTAACCATATCCTTGAAATTCTAGGGGCAACTTTAGGAATTTTTTTCCTGGGAATAATTACCAATTCTAAAGAAAGGGCACAGTCTCTCCGTATGTATTTAAGAGTGTAAGCTGGAAAGTATGTCTTATGCTCCTAGTAGATGGTAAATACGGAATTTGTAGGTGAAGCTTATAAATGAGGAAGAGATTTAATCAGTCGACCAAAATTATTTATTGAGCTCATGCTGTGTGGCCCAGCTCTGGGTATGACAGTAAAAAATACAAGGCATAGATTCTTCCTTCAAAAGGTATATAATATTATGAGAGAGAAATAGGCACTTTAAAAATAAAGGATAATACAGTGCAAAGCATACTCTTCTATGAGGTCTAGATCTTGCCTGATGTAAGAGCTCAGGAGACTCAGGAAAGTTGAGTGTGCTTTGGAATAATCAGTAGGGCCATGGACAGAAGTTAACTTCAAGAAAGGACAGGCTTTGTTCAAGTAGATAAGAAGGGGGACAACATCTCAGGGAAAATAAAGGAAAACCCAAATGCTTAGCATGAAACAAGTCTTTCTCTAGAGCCATGAGGTATTGCAAGTCCTCAGGAAAGGCTCTTTTGGAATACAGAATGTCTAAAATTGATTGGATTCCCCTTGCTATTGAAAGGCTTTATGTTTATATTTTATTGCTGTGAAAAAGCATTAGGCACATGATCAGCACAGCTTGGGGGAGTTTATATTGCAAACTTTAGTGAGTTTACGGCTAATTTGCGTCATTCTGGGGCCTACTAAAAATGTACACCCACCTTGCCTTTATTAGGCAAATTTTGATACTCTGATCATTTGCCGATGATTACTGTCTACTGACTTAGAGAGTTTTCTCCAATAATTGTAATGAGAGAAGTTACCTATATTCTCATATGAAAATGGTAATAAGAAATTTTTGCCTCTCTCCTCAAGATTGCTTTTAAAAGATATTTGACTTGGTTTTTAGTTTCTTCACTCTCTTCCCCTTTTTTTGATCATGTAGTTTTTTTACCTTAATTCTATTGACATGGTATATTACATTAATTGATTTTCAGATGTTAAACCATTCTTTCATTTATGGGATAAATTCCACTTGGTCTTGTATAATCCTTTTTATATGTTGCTGGATTTGGTTTGCTAACATCTTGTTAAGACTTTTCTTTTTCTTTATTCAGCCACTTACTAAGATGAGGAAGCAATCAACTATGAGTATATCAAACCCCAAATAAATTGTATATCTTACTTATCATCATTTTTTTTTTAACAGCTTTGCACGCTGGCTGCTACCTTCCACAGTTTGCCACACCTTTAGGTAAAATCAGCACATCAAGCCTTGTGTGGTGGTCATTAGGCGTCAAGTAGAACAAGCTAAATTTCCACCTATCTCATGAATGCTGACACACTGTCAACAATGCTAGGACAAAGCAATAGGGAGATATGTTGTATTTTCACGTAGACAGTCGATTCCAGAGAGCTAGCTACAGAAATGATGCAGTCAGAGGGAGACAAACTGACACTCAGGGGAGAGAAAATAGCACTTTGCTTTCCTACTATGATAGTTCTTGGTTCTTATCTTCTAAAATTGGAGCTTTTACGTTTTTTTCCAACAGACAGTCTTTCTATTTCCAAAACTCTTGTGATCTTGTGATGAAAAGAAGAATGTCCTTGAACTCTGAATAATATTGGGCCTCAAATATCAAAGGAATATGTAGTGCAAGACTAAGCTTGTTCATGTTACTGTGATTTGAAATAAAATGGCTATTGAAAATAGAAATTGGAAATGATAAGATCTACTGCCTGCTGAAAGAGTTATTTTAAAGTAAAAAATAGCTTTGAGACTGACCCTATGTAGCGATTCTACACGGGAGCATTAACTTCACAGATTTATTGGAATATTAAATAGTTAATTTTGCCAGAGTTTAAGTCTTGTTCATATTGATCAAAGTCATATCTTAAGGAAAAATAACCACACAAATTTTGTATAATTCAAAATGCTATGTGAGTTAATGTATGGAATGCACTTAGAACAGGATCTGGCACATAATAAGAGCAATGTAAGTGTTTGCTACTATGATGATAGAATGTGGATTATTCTTTAACAATCTAAAGAATTTTTCAAAGTAAGTATAATAGCCCTTTTAGACTTCTTTCCTTGGAACTTAACTATTTCTTCCTTGCTTTCTCCATTGCTTTATAGCTAATTTTATACCTTTAAACAAAAAAGGAAGTTAACAGGACTGAATTTACTTAAGATTATTCCCTCAATAAGGGAAATCTGGTTAAATTAGGCTTAAATGACCCCAAATTTTAGTCTTAATTCCCATTCAGACCAGTTAAAAAGTCAGCAGACTGGAGCAGACAGTACACATGTTGGAAAAATTGGTCAGTCTCACTAGTAATCAAAGAAATATTAATAAAAATGAATTAGCATTTTTCCTCTAGGAAAGATTTGTTTTATCATCATACTTGATGTTGTCAAGGGCACTGAGAAATGCCCTTGACATTTATATCCTATTGGGATTGCAAATTGATACATCTTCTGGAAATTAATTTGGCAATATATATCAAGGGCATTAAAGTGTTTATACCTACCATTTTTACACACACTAGACTGGCAAAAAATAAAAAGTCTGACAATACCAATGCTGGTGAAGATGTGAAGCCATGAGAGCTCTTATACATCGCTGATAAAAGTATTGGTGTGATTCTTTTGGAAAATAATTGGATATTATCTTAATTAGCCAGCAGTTCCACTTCTAGATATATACCCTAGCCTTGAAACTCTTGTTCCTGTTTCACCAGGACACTGATACAAAAATGTTCATAACAGAATTGTTTGTAATGGCAAAAAGCTGCCAATAACTTAGATGTCCATTTATAGGAAAACTGATAAATCAGTAGTGGTATTTTCAAACAATAGATATCTGTAACAGAGAAAAATGAAAAGCACACTTAAATACATCAACATGTATGTATCTTAGAAATATAACGTTGATTGAAAACAGCAAATTGCAGGAGAAAAAGTTCAAAAGCAAGCAGAAATAAACAATGTATTGTTTAGGGACAAAAACATGTTTTTTTTTTTTTTTTTTTAGATTTTTATTTTTTTCCCCTTTTTCTCCCCAAAGCCCCCCAGTACATAGTTGTATATTCTTCGTTGTGGGTTCTTCTAGTTGTGGCATGTGGGATGCTGCCTCAGCGTGGTCTGATGAGCAGTGCCATGTCCGCGCCCAGGATTCGAACCAACGAAACACTGGGCCGCCTGCAGCGGAGCGCGCTAACTTAACCACTCGGCCACGGGGCCAGCCCCAAAAACATATGTTTTAAACTAAAGAAAAAGCCAATAGAAAAAGGAATCCAGATGGCGGTTACCTCTTAGGAGAGGCAGAGGGACGGGCTTCCACTGTTGTGCTGCTGCTTCCTCTCTCAGGTTAAGTGGAGGGTTCCCGGTGGGGTGTTTTATTATTATGCTCCATAACTTATCTATTATGTATATTATTTTGTATAGATCAAGTATTTCACAATAAAAAAATTTTAAAGTGTCTATAGATTTTTTTTCATAATTCCATTTCTAGAGGTGAGCCCAAAAATAATGATGAAAAAATAAGTACAGAAAAAGTTTTTCCCAGTGGTGGTATTTATTGTAACCAAAATTAAAACAACCTAGATGTCTAACACCAATATGTATTTTTTTACTTCTTGGCTTGTTCAAGAAAGGATTTAAGAAAGCCTTAAAAAATATATTCAGGGGCCAGTCCAGTGGCATAGCAGTTAAGTTCACACACTCCACTTCTGCGGCCCAGGGTTTGCCGGTTTGGATCCTGGGCGCGGACCTACCTATCACCTATCAAGCCGTGCTATGGCAGGTGCCCCACAAATAAAGTAGAGGAAGATGGACACGTATATTAGCTCAGGACCAATCTTCCTCAGCAAAAAAGAGGAGGATTGGCGGCAGATGTTAGCTCAGGGCTAATCTTCCTCAGAAAAAATTAAATTAAAAATATATATATATATATATACATTCAGTGAGACAAAAGTACATTAAAAATCACTGAGAAATGAAAGTTAAAAGAAAGAAGAGGTTAAGAGAAAGCCAGAAGTAAGGTTATTATGAAAAATATGTCATAAAATCTCCTGTTCTTTTTAGAGGTGGGCCTCAAACTTGACTCTAAGTGTCTAGTAAGTGGGATAAAAAGGGAAACATGATTCATGGTGTCTTTACAATAAGAACAAATCAACTGTTTTAATTGAGACCAGAGAGAAATTCTCCCCAGATTAACTGTGTGAGCAAGTTATTTAACTTCTCTCTGCCTATGTGTCCTTGTCTACAAAATAAAGTAATAATAATACCCATTACAGAGCATTATGAGGATGATATAAGGTAAGTTCCTAGGATAACACCTGGCAGGTCGTAAGCACTCAAATATGTTACTGATTAGCCATAATTAATGACATTCTCAAGAGTATCCTTATCAGTATTGTGGAAGTAAATATTATTAAGGGAGACATGGAGAGGTAGTCCTTGCCTCAGGTAGGAAATCATCTCAACAATAGGACAGAGAGTTGTGAATTATTTTCTGGTATTCTGTCAGTGTTCACTCGATACATATTTATTGAGCACCTCCTTCACTGCAAGTTTTCTGTCTGGTAATGTATGGTCAGGGTACAGGACTTATTAAGTTGGTGTGCTGCTTCAGCCAGCCCTGAGTAGTTTAATCTTGAAATCATTCTAATGTGTTGAATAATAAGTAAAATGTGTTGCATTTACTTTTTTCTGCACATCAAATGTGAAAGTAGTGTTCTGTAAACAGAGACTGGGCGAAAGCAATTATGGAAAGAATAGTGAGAACTAGTAATTGAACTTAGTTAATACTCACTAAGAACAGAATAGTCTAGAGGCTTTTAGCTTCCTGGGAAGTGATATCATGGTGATAAAAATATTAATTGCTATGTTTATTGAATCCTAACTATGCACCAAACTCTGCTAATTTCTTTACATGTATTATCCCATTTAATCCTTACAACACTTTGAGGTTGTGAATATTATCTCCATTTTTTTGGTGGAAAGATTTTGAAGCCTTAGAGGGAGTAAGCCACTTGCATAAAGTCACAGCAGTAAGTATGGATTCAAGCCAGAATTCAGACCTACGCCTCGCTGATTCTAAAGCCCATATTCCCAGTCATTTTAATGTATTACCTTCTGTGGAATGAAACCAAAACTGATCAAACCTTTTGTTCCAGATCTGTAATGTTTTTCCCAACACCCTCAGTCAAATATACCCTGGTTTTTATTATCCCGTAATAAGTTTATGCATCAGTCTTGTTATCTTCCCAATTTTGACTATCAGACTGGAAAGTTAGCCTTTTCTTGGTCTAACTATATGATTGGTACTCATGTCATTTAGTCGGATTTGATCATCAGCGTGAACTTTCTTAAAGTGGAAATAATCCTCAGATTTGAAGAAGAAAATATCTAGCAGCTAGTTTAGTAATCTATAATCTCATGGTCCCAGACTCTAATGGATTGTTTTGGGCCTTGCTGAGGGCACTGAACTATGTTGCCTCTGTTCCAAATTATGGGCCTTCTTACTCAGCCAAAAGACAATCATATTAGTGTTCACAGTGAAGATGCATCTTAGATTTAAAGATCAGGAAAATTTAGGCTCCAGGCAATTTGACTTGGGGCTCTCTGATGTCTCCTGCCAATTTTAGAAATATAAGATTTTACATTCAAACTATGAAATATGTATGTCCTGCTCACTAGGTGGGTTTGCAGTAGAGAACTTTGCCTGTAATCATTTTTACTTCTGATGGGCATAACAGACAGTGTTCTGAGACTCCAGGTAGTAGCATGGTTAGATCTCAAAAGCCAAATTCTGTCAGATTGAAAAACATAGATGTGTTCAGCTAAGTGGTGTGAGATTACTGTGCATTACTTGAATTGTACAGTTCAGAAACTAGAAAGCCTATCAAGAAAATTATCATTTTGAAATACTTGTATAATGGCAGGATTTACTCTGAGGGATAGATAAAGTCTCTTGGAAGATAATTTTATGAAAGAGAATAAGGTTGAAGTTTAATTTTGTTGGAATATATTAACCTTGAAAGTCCTTAATAAATCAAGACCCACCTGCAGACACTGATTCCTTTTTCCTTTTACTATTTTTCTAATCTTATTTTGGCTTTTGTTCATAATACAGGTTTTCTTCTCTTCCTGGCTTCCTGTCTTCTGTAAATCATTTCATCTAGATATATAGAGACCATCTGTCCTCCCAAAAGACTGTTCCTTTTCTCAACAGGGGGCAAGGTGGGAACAAGAGGCACAGTGTTGGTAGAAAGCCAGGAAAATCTTGCGGACAGTTTTTTGGCTCATCTTCTCTGGCCCCTACTTTGCCTGCCCTGCAGCCCCCTGGGGAACAACAGGGAGCCAACAGCTTGTATCCATTTGAGAAAGTGGCACTGGCTTGCAGAAGAGAAAATGCTAGGCTGTTGAGCTCTCTTCCTAGATACAGAAAAACAATGAGGTTAGTGGGTAGTGTGCTGGAATGCACACGTTCTGTGCCATAAGATCAAATAGAATGGAATTTATTAATTGTCATGGAGGTGGAACATAAGAGGCTTTATCAGCATTTGGCTAAGTAAAACACAAGTCAATCATTTGAATTGCTTCCAAATATATAATTAGAAGCTTTCTACATTGTGATAATTTGGTAATAACCTATGTCTTTCCCCAAAGACCCTCTCACGGCCTTGGGGCTTACATTCATAACGCTGCTCCAGGAAGGCACCCATAGGATTGTGTAGGCTTAAGATACACACTTCATCCCTGGAGCTACATGATGTGTAACTATTGCCCTTGAAAAATTAGCCCTAATGGAAGTCCTTGAGAAACTACCTCGGAAGCTCCCTAGCCTTAGCACAGTGGGTATTGAGTTAATAAATGTTGAATGACTAACAGATTAGTTTGGGTCAGTTTTCATTAGCGTTTCTGTGTGTGAAGAGAAACGGCTCTCTCCTACCTCCTCTAGCCATGTTTAAGACCTCAGAAATAAGGCAGTCTTGCCTCAGAAGAGCCTAAAAACCTAAAAGTAGGGATGTTTCCCAAAATCAAATTACAGAGGAGGTAGTAAACTTTGAAGTAGGCCATACAATATGAACTTGATTTTTATAGTTTTTAAGCCCTGTTTCAGGTTCCAATCACATCAAAATAATAACAATAATAATAATAGAAAAAGTCTGAGTTTCAGAGAACGTTAATAAAAATGCTGATGTGAGCGTTGGAATTGTTACTTGGGGATCTCCACTGGAAACTGTCTTTACTGTCTTTGAAACATAACAGAGGTGAGGCTTTATGTCCCTATGGAAAACAGACAAATACAGGCCTTTCATAAGCCTTGAGCACACTGCTGCTGTTGCCAACATGATAAACAAGAAACATTTCAGCCTTGAATCTATCTTGTGGGATAAAGCTTCAGACTCATCTAATTCAAATATATAAGATTTCTCCACAGCTATGAAATCTCCCAGATAAGGGTAAAATGAGCACCCTAAGTTGTTAAAGCCTAGCCTGGAGAGCAGGGACCACAGCTTTGTTTCTCTTGCCTTGAAGAAGCAGCTCATAGATGAACTACCATGCATCTCCACCTTTTGCCTGGGAATCACATTTCCCTGAAAACCTGATTTAAACCTTGCAGAAACTATGCCTATTTGCAAAAATTTCATCAGTCCTCCATTTTGCTTCAGGATGGTAAACTGAACCATAAATCAAACTTAAATTAAATCCTGAAAACTTTTGGTATTGTCAAAAAATTAATCAGGTCCATAAAAGTGATTGTGTGATAAACATGAAATATTGAGTGGTTTGAGTTATAAAAGAGACCTTCACTTAAAATTGATGATGTTGATTTCTTGGGAAATAGTTTTGCTTGTCATTTAAATATGACTAAGCCCCATGGCTGTATAAGTTTATCCAAAACAGCGTAGTACTGTCCTGTAGGATGAATATGTACTACTGCTTAGAAGGACAAAATGGTGTTATATTCAGGTATAGTCTTTGGATCCAGACAGAGCTGAGCTTGAATCCCAGCTCTGCCACATGTAACTTCATGTTGCCTCAGTTTTGTCATCTATAGAATGGAGTTGATAATATCTACTCCGTAGGGTTGTTACAGTGATTAAATAATAAAATATATGGATCAAGTACCTGGCCCATAGTACATGTTCAGTAAACATTTGCTATTGTAAAAATGTAGTTCTTGTGTCTTGCTCAGTGATACAGTCTCACCTGTGAGGAAACAAATTAAGGTATATATCAACTTACCAAGCTAGAAGAAATGAGAATTGAAAGAGAATTTCACCCTTGACTACATGCGTCCTTATTTTGTGTCTCATATGTAAGTCTTATCTCCATACTAGATGGTGAAGTCCTTAAGGACAGAAACTGAATATTCTCCTTCTTTCCTGTACCCTACAATGACTAACACAGTGCTAGACAACTAGTAGACATTCAGAAAGTGTTTGTTGATGTGACCTTACTTAGCAATGTCTTATGTCTAGGTATACCCCTCTTATGAGAAAAGAATTATGCCCTGCCACATAGAATCTGAGTTTCCTGGTAACTGTTATTTTCCAATAAAACCATGGGGAAATTTTACCATCTTCAAATCATTTCACTTTCTAATTGGTTTCTGGGCCCATCTTTAGCCATTTTATTATTTATGCATTTATACGTATCATTAACACTGCAGCTGGTACTAAGATAACTTTCTTGTTTCTATTTTTAAGTGAAAATCTTAGTTTTCTGATATTACTTGGATTAGCTAGAGGTCCTTTATACTTAACCTTTCCATCTGCATATTTAAATATATTTAGTGGTTTTTCAGTAGCTTTGTGGTAAGTAAGCATATCTAATTAAGGCATCCTACACTATACTTTTTTTTCAGGCTCTGTTGATGTCCTTGCATTTGATTACCATTTGGGGGGAAACTTGAAAATGCATTGTTGTTCTTTGAAATCCTTAGAGGTCTGAGTGTGTAACAAGATCAAGTACAGATTGAGGAGCTGATATGACTTCACATATATATAATTGATCAAACTTGTAATAATTAACTTTTAAGTCTTCTCTGAGTAGCAGGGACATGGATGATCCAGAGAGCACTTATTACTAATAATATTACTTATGAATTTGAATGGAGTTTTAACATTGTTTTTATCCCACAAGGCTGCTCCTGATCTGTAAGGTATATGGGATGTTATAGCAGCTCTGTTTTATCCATGAGGAAATTGAGGCTCAGCGTAGTTGGGTAACTTTCCTAAAGTCATAAATATTAGTGGCAGAACTGGAATAAGAACCCAGTTCTTCTGTTTCTGATTAATTTTTTCAAATCTTGGAGAGAATTACAGTTGAGAAATACAGTCCCCTCCATTAACTGTTTTCTGCCATTCAACACAGTTGATCATTCCACATTCCATGTCAAAATACTTTAAAATACACCCCAAGAACACTCTTTCTGTTTCCCTCTCAGTTTGAACGCCACGATCCTGTGGATGGGAAAATTTCTGAGAGGCAGTTTGGTGGCATGCTCCTGGCCTACAGTGGGGTACAGTCCAAGAAGCTGACTGCCATGCAGAAGCAGCTGAAGAAGCACTTCAAAGAGGGAAAGGTAGGTATCTTCGCCTAGAGGAAGAAGAGGAACCATGAGAACATATAATTATTGCAAAGGTACTAATATAATCAGAGTGTCCTGAATCAAAGATTATGACTAGTTCATCTCTGATACCTGGAAAAAATAAGCAGTGGATGAGGAAGAGGGCAGAGCCCAGAACCCTAGGTTTCTTGTTCAGACGAAGGATGGCACCATGAATTGAGACTGAGAATTTAAAAAGAGAGGCTGGTTTACAGGGGAAGATAGAGTTCAGTTGTAGACATTTTGAGTTTATGATGCCTGTGGACTATCCAAATAGAGATGATTAGCAAGACAGTTGGAAAGGAGCAAGTGGAGAAGCAAAAAGACTGATACTAAGATTATTAGGGATTTCAGGAAGAGATAATTGACCCTTTTTGAGCAGCAGTGAAATTGGAGACCATGGATTTGTGGTGGTACTGGTCAACGTTGCTCTTGGATACCTTTCAACACCAGCTGCACCTGGTGCAGGAAGAGGCACATGGTAGAACTGAGTCAGCATCTGGGATTTTGCCAGGGGGTGGGATGGACAAACTGAAGCAGAAACTGGTTAAGAGGTCAGACCTGCTAAGGATCATACACACACATACATGCCCCAATGCTAGGGCCAGATGTTCTCATACTCAGCGCAATACCCTTTCCAGCTGACAGTGATTACTATTTGGCCATGACCAGGAAACTGACCAGGCACTAAAAATGCTCCATGAGAGACTGCCAAGGTAGTGTGGGATGGTAGACATGGAGCTGGAAGACTTGAGTTCAAGTCCTTCCTCAGAGGTTTCCATGGACGTTAGACAAATCTCTCATCCTTTTTGGCCTCACAAATTGTGAGACTTGTCCTAGATGCATGCTGTAAGGGCCCTCCTAGCTTTAAAGATTCAATAACTGAAAATAAGTAATAGGATTGGTAGTGCTTGTCTCAGTTTTCTTAGTTATTAGTCTTTGTGCAGGAAATCTTGCATGAATCGCATTTCCCCAATTTAGTGGAAAGCAGTTCTTATCAGCTAAACTTTTTCCTCCTTGTCTTGGATGTTGAAAAGGTGAAAGGACCTCTGAACCAGGCTATGGACTGCAACTGAGGACAGGCTGGGCTCTGAGAGGAAGTGTCAGCTTCTCTGAGCTCAGTCCAGCCTGTCCCAAGGTGTTCCCTTGGCTATAGGGGAAGACTCATCATTAATTGAAAGTGACAAGAAGACAATACTTCTCTCCCAGAGAGAACTTCTACACAACCCAGTACCCAGCTCGTGTCTGTTAGAAACTGTAATTTCAGAAAATTGATTACAAATATTTAGGTGGATTTTTTAACCCCTATGCTGGAAGTATAGCATTTGCATAAGGAATGCATTAGGACTTATTTTTAAAGTTTGGTCCAGACATTGCTTTGACATTAAAATAATCACCTATCATGATAGGCTAATTCATGTTTTATTATGAATTTATATTTAAAAGCAATAAATTGGGTATTAGAGACACCTCCCTTGAAGGAATGTTTTAGCTTTGGCAGGAGTTAATTTAGGACCTGAAGACCTTGCAAAAGATCTCTAAAATGAAAGGACAAATTTTGTCAGATGATAAAAATCTGGGGTGCTAAATTGCCTCAGGCCCAGAATTTCTAGCCTGCTTTAGCAAGGAGATTGAGATTGATTGTCCTCTCATGTTGATTAAATAGTTTGTGAACAGGGCAGTTAACTAAAATGAGAGTTAATGAAGGGCCTTTGCTCCTAAAGTTACCAGTCCATCTCTCTAGACCATGTCCCGTTAAAGGGCAATCACCGTCTGCTTTCTAATTACTTCTTTTATTCCACTTTGGATTTGTTGATGTGAAAATGTGAGTTTTCATTTGACTGATGTTAATCATTTTCTGTACAAAACATCAAACCAGACCTAAAAGGTCCTAGTGGTGGTATTAAATAAATATTTGCATATTAATGACCATGCAGTGCTTCACAGCCAATTTTTTTTTCTGTCTTTCTAACAGTCTTGTTAGATCTCATTTTGCCTTTGAGAATATAGAGACAGAGAGAAAGAAAATTAATGACCCACCCAGACCCTGGACTAAAGTCCAAGGCTGCCTATTCCAGATCTTGTCCTTCCATGGCAAAGTTCTATTCTTTTAACAATACTCTTCCTCTAAAGCAGTGCTTCTCCACCCTGGTCTCCCAGTAGGATCCCTTGGGGACATTTTGAGAAATGTGGTTGTTGGGGCCCTGTTCAAACTAATTAAATCAGAAGCTCATTGGGTCTAGGCATCAGTATTGCTTAAAAGGCTCCCCAGGTGATTCTAATGTGCAGTTAGGCATGTGAGCCACTGCTCTGGAGGGGCTGTGCCCCATCAGTCTCTCTCATTGTTTTGTGCCTGAGTAGAAGCTTGAAGAATTGGGAGACTTACTCTGCCTGGAAAAATTACTTTATTCATGTTCTGGGTAACCGCCATGTTTTTTATTTAACGAAGAGTTTTCTTTTCTTTTCTTTTATGGGGAACATGTTTTATTTTGGATTCGTTTTAAAGATTAGTCCCTATTTTCTACCAAGTTTTCCCCATTCCCCTCAATATTCTTTTTCCTATGAATTCTTCTTCTAGGTCAAACCTGACTCAGCTCTAAAATTTCCTTACCTTCCATCCTCAAAATTGTCATCTTCTCCTCATTAAAAGAGTTTTCTGAGACTTGATAAATATAATTCCCAGTGGTGGTTCTATGTGCTTAAAAGTGCAGAAGATGCAAACTTTGATAATTTAGAAAATCCACTTAAAGATAAATTGAAAATTACAGTTCAGTTCAATGCAGACATTGCTATATGCAAAACACTAAGCCAGATGCTGTGAGAAAGATAAAAGATAAACAAAAAACATCACCTATCCTCAAGAAATACTTAGTCTGTAATAGTCTAGTAAGAAAAAAATATGTATGCAGAGAACTACATCATTTCATATTCAATATTTGTTGAGCACCTACTGTGTTTCAAACATTCTTCTAAATATTGGGAATATAATGAGCAAAATCATGTCTCTGCCCTCACAGAACTTAACATTGCTAGTGGAGAGAGACAGATAATAAATAATTATAATACAAGGCAACTCAGTCAACTTTGAGCCTCTTGACAGCAGTGTCTTACTCATCTTTTCCATCCTCAGTATTGTGTTAATAAGCAAATGTTTGTCAAATGCATTGATGAATGTATTAAGTACCCTAATAAAGATATGAGATCTTCTGGGAGCACCAATGAGAAAGATTAGAACCAACTGAAAAGACTGAGTAAGAATTCTTGAAGGAGATAGAATTTGAACTTGGCCTTAAAGGCAGAGTAGGATTTCGACAAGCAGATGTTATAAAGGTATTTGCTTTTGCTATGTGTGTCCTCTTACAGCCCTATCCCTAACAGCCTTCTGTGTATATCACTGCTTATTAATACTGCTACTAGCCATTAAGAAGGGTTAGAACTTATCAAGCAGTTATATTAAGACTATTAGATTATTAACTTTTCATGTTCCCTGTGGATGATATTCATGTGGGCTCTCCTATTCACTTATTCTTGCAGATATTTGAAAATTGAACCACATTATGGGCCTTGTGGAATATCAAGCTCTAGAAACATTGCTAGCATAGCCCTTGAAAAACTCTAGCTCCAATTGTGAGGTACCCACCAAAGTCACTATGTAGTAAAACGTTTGAGGTGTTGCCATTAAACTAAAAAGACTAGGGGCCAGCCCGGTGGCGCAGCAGTTAAGTTCACACGTTCCACTTCTCGGCGGCCTGGGGTTCGCCGGTTCGGATCCCGGGTGCGGACATGGCACCACTTGGCATGCCATGCTGTCGTAGGCGTCCCACGTATAAAATAGAGGAAGATGGGCACAGATGTTAGCTCAGGGCGGGGCTTCCTCAGCAAAAAAGAGGAGGACTGGCATTAGTTAGCTTAGGGCTAATCTTCCTCCAAAAAAAAAAACTAAACTAAAAAGACTAAACTTCACCGATTTGCTTTATTCTACTGATTAGCTTTGAAACCTGTGCTTCCCCCAAAGGAAAAATTAACTGTGAGTTACTATTAAGAGATTTAATTTTATGGATTTTTCCCCTTTATATTTCTGGTTTTCCCCCACAGTTAGTTTCATATACTTCAACCTTTCCCCTATTTCCTTTCCCTCAAGGTCCTACACATACCAGAGAAGAGAGTATATTTCAGAGGTTGAGTAAATTCATTTGCCACTGGTTCTACAGCTATAAGCCTGCCAGCTTACTAAAGTCTTTCGACCTTCCACTTACTGAGTATCTTCTATGTACTAGGCATTTTACTTATCTTTTCCCTAATTATCACATCCTGCTTGATGGATCAAACTCCCATTTTTCAGATGAAAAATATTTTTCTCAGCCTTAGTTATTTGTCAGAGATCATACAGTATCTTAAGAGGTGGCACCAGGATTCAAAGCCAGGACCATCTCATTCCAGAGTCCATTTTCTTTCTACTGTTTACTGTCCCTCCTTATTCCCATAATTTGAATAAGCACAAGGGTTTTGGGGAAACAAGAAAACCAGTGTTACTAGGCTCTATCCTAGAGGTTCTTAGAGAGATCGCTGGAAAGGTAAGTTACGGAAGCAGATTGTGGAGGACCTTGAATACAAGGCTAAGAATTTTGGGGTTTATCCAGTTGACAGTGGGAAATCACCAATATTTTATGAGCAGGAGGAATGAACTTATGAAGAAAGTGCTGTTTCAGGACAATTAGATACTTATAGAAATGTAAGTAATGGACATGGTGTAATTCCTCCCTGCTGCCAGGCACCAGTTGAAGAGAAGTCTGGGGTTTGCAGTGGGAAGATGCTTTATTAGAGCAAGACAGGCACGGTAATACCTCAGAAAGGGTACCCAAGAAATTAGTAACAGTGACCACATGTAGGGAGAGAGACTGGAAGCCAGGGGCAGAGGAAGAATTGCTCTGTACTGTATAACACTTTGTACCATATTCATATATTACCTGGTAGAAAAATAATTAAAATATTTTTAAAAACTAAGCAGGAGATTGAGCAGATGATAAGATTGGTGAGAGGCATAGCATATAAGGAAGAAGGAAGACTTTTATCTTTTGAGTGGGCCATAGAATGAACTCAGGTAACTGGATTGATTCCTGGTAGATGGATTTGCTACAACTGATTAAAAGACAAGGCAAGAAATCATCCATTACAGCGTGTTTGCACTCGCCCATGGCCTGTCAGCACTTGATATCTGGCTTTACAGCTGACTCCAGAGGAAGCCAGATTTTCCCTACCCCTTTTCATCTGCTACAACTGCTTTTTATTTTTTTAATAGCTTTATTGAGGTATAATTTATATACCACAGAATTCATCCATTTTAAGTGTACAATTCAATGATTTTTAGTAAATTTACAGAGTTATACAGTTATTACTGCCATCCAGTTTTAGAACATTTCCATCAACCCTGAAAGATCATGCTAGTTTTCCATCAATCACCATTTCCCCCCTAGCCCCAGACAACCATAAATCTTTCTGTCTCTATAGATTTGCCTTTTCTGGACATTTCGTATAAATGCATTCATATAATAATGTAGTCTTTTGTGTCTGGCTTCTTTTACCTATTATAATATTTTTGAGGTTCATCCATTTGTTGCTTATATTAGTAGTTTATTGCTTTTTATTGCTGAAGAGTAAGTAGTATTCCATTGTATGGATATACTACATTTTGTTTATCCATTCATCAGTTGGTGAACATCTGAATTGTTTCCACTTTTTGACAAGTATGAATAACACTGCTATGGATATTTGCATACAAGTCATTATGTGGACCTATGTTTTCCTTTCAGAAGGAGATTCCTAGGAGTGGAATGGCTGGGTTGTATGGTAAAATTATATTTAACTTTTTTTTTAAAGAAACTGCCAAGCTGTTTTCCAAAGTGGCTGTACCATGTGACATTTCAGGAATGTTACATGTACATTTCATGTTACATGTACAGGAATATATGAGAGTTCTAGTTTCTTCACATACTCATCAAAAGTTCTTATTGTCTGTCTTTTTTATTACAGTCATTCTAATAGGTGTGTAGTGGTGTCTTGTGGTTTTAATTTGCATTTCCCTCATGACTGATTATCCTGAACGCTGTATTTATTAGCCATTCATATATCTTGTTTGGTAAGATGTCTCAAATATTTTTTAATTGGGTTATCATTATCTCATTATTGAGGTGTAAGAGTTCTTTACATAATTCTGGATACAAATCCTTTATCAGATATATGATTTTTAGATATTTTCCCCCAGTCTGTGATTTCTCTATTTTCTCAATATTTCGAAGTACAAAAGTTTTTAATTTTGATGAAGTCTAATTTATCGATTTTGTTCTTTTATGGATTGTGTTTTAGTGTCATATCTAAGAACTCTTTGCCTCACCCAAGGTCATGAAGATATTTTTGTTTTCTTCTGAACATTTTATCATTTGCTTTTAGTTTTGAAAGATAATTCTATTTGCTTGTTTAACAACCTCCTAATATTAAATTCCTTTTTAAGCAAAATAAAGAAGTGTTTCTGCTGTCCACATAGTACTGTTAATCTTATCTTCTTTTTTTAATCATCTAGAGCCAAGTTTTATATAAGTCCATCTTTCCAAAGGTAAATAGATAACTGATGTGTTGAACAGTTGGTCACAGAATAAAATAACTCCTCCTTCTTCTACTTCCCCATAGTATGTCAAGAAAATCTCTTTGTTGCCAAGCCTAAGAGAAGGATATTACCTTTTTTTTTTTTTGAGGAAGATTAGCACTGAGCTAACATCTGCCAATCCTCCTCTTTTTGCTGAGGAAGACTGGCCCTGAGCTAACATTCGTGCCCATCTTCCTCCACTTTATATGTGAGACACCTGCCACAGCATGGCTTGCCAAGCAGTGCCATGTCCGCACCCAGGATCCAAACCAGCAAACCCCAGGCCCCCGAAGCAGAACGTGCGAACTTAACCACTGTGCCACTGGGCCAGCCCTGCGTATTTCCTTTTGACAATAGATTGTGCATAAGCTATAGCCTACTAGTCTGAACAACTCAACTTGAAAAAGCATATCCTTTCACTTTCCATTCCCAAACTTCAAGTTATAGTGTTATTCTAGTTTGATTCTAATAACACTTTGGATTCTTTACTAAGGTAGTTACTGAGAAATAAGAATTTTGTGACTGGCATCATCTTTTCTTTAAGAAGCCTATCTGAATTGTAAGCTCTATAAAATCAAGGCCCATGTCCAACGCAGTTTTATTTTCCTCACTGTTCCTGGCATAGTGCTGAGTTGTTAGTGCTCAATAAATATTTTATATTATATCTATATAATAAAAGGCAAAGTGTTGCATACTTTGATTTAATAATGATATAATGTGATTTGTATTCCACTATTTTTCTAAATCATCAAATGAACAATCACTCAATTCAGATTGTTCTCTCCATTGTCCTCAAATAATTCTGAGTGTAAGCACTCTGGTCTCGAGCTGTTGTATTTGATGTTTTGCAATAAATTAACTAACAAACATTAGAGGTTGTTTATCAGAGTAGGAAGCATTTCCTCTACCATGGTTTTCTGTTTTCGATTTTATGTTAACCTTTTAGCCTTAAAAATCCTTTCAATAATTCAGCTCCCTATCCTCCCCTGCCTATGGAAGTCCACACCTTAATAAGAAAAGTAAAAAAGCGTTAGCATGTCTTTTTTTTTTAACTGTGGTAAAATATACACAGCAAAATGTACCATTCTAACCATTTTTAAGTGTATAGTTCTGTGGCATGAAGTATATTCACACTGTTGTACAACCATCACCACCATCCATCTCCAGAACTTTTTTCTTCTTCTCAAACTGGAACTCCATACCCATTAAACACTAACTCCCCATTCCCTCCTCCCCCCAGCCCCTGGCAACCACCGTTCTGCTTTCTGTCTCTATGAATTTAACTAGTCTACATACCTCATATAAGTGGAGTCATATAGTATTTGTCCTTTTCTGACTCGCTTATTTCACTTGACATAAGGTCTTCAAGGTTCATCCATGTTGTAGCATGTGTCAGAATTTCCTTCCTTTTCAAGGCTGAATAATATTCCATTATATGTATATACCACATTTTTTTTTTATCCATTCATTCATCAGTGGACACTTGGTTTTTTTCCACCTCTGCGTGTCTTTTGATAGAAGGGAAAAGAAGATGGTATTAGTGTATCCATCCACAAGGAGGTGATATTGTAGAACCTGTGCTTCTGGTGCAGTGGGACCAGGTTGATTCTAGCCTAGTGCTTACATTAGATAGCATACTATGGCAATCATGTAAGGAAGGAGACCTACCTCTGGGTGCTCTAAGTCAAGGCCAAGAGAATGACCTCCAGTTAGGGAAAAATTACCTAATATAGGCCTTCCAGTTCACTGCCAAAAATTATGGAGCTTGGTACGTAGTAGGTACTCCATAAATGTTTTAATGAATGCTTAAATACAGATGCACCACAGTTAAAAACTGCCAAAAACTGGAAACAGCCAAAAAAAAGTAGATAAACAAATTGTGGTATATTCACACAGTGGAATACTTATAGCAATAAAAATGAGTGAACTGCAGATATGCACAAAAACATGGACAAATCTTAAAGAGAGAAGCCATATATAATAGAGTGCATAGTGCATGATTCCATTTATAAAGTTCAAAAACAGACATAATTAAACTCTTGTTTCTGCTTAAGGATGCATAGATAGCAATGCTGTTTTAAAAAAAAAAAAAAGGCAAGGAAATGAACCCCCAAAAAGTCAGAGTAGTGATTACCACTGGGAGGAGAAGAGGCTTATGATTGGTTAGTAAGGGCCATGTTGCGGGAAGGGAGGGAGGTTTTGGGGATGCTGATAGTCTGTTTCTTGACTTGAATTGAGGTTTTGGGGGTGTTCATTTTATAACAGTTTGTTAAGTTGTACATTTATGTTTTATGCACCTTTCCACATGGTCATCATATTCCACAATGAAAAGTTTTTTAAGTTCTTATGATTCTAGGAGGAAAAACTACAAAGATCATGTGACATAATCAAACATAGAGTATTTTAGCTCTTAGTCTGATTGATAAAATGAGAAAGATAGGGGCCGGCCCTGTAGCTGAGTGGTTAAGTTCGTGCACTCTGCTTCTGCGGCCTGGGATTTCGCCGGTTCAGATCCTGGGCGCAGACATGGCACTGCTCGTCAAGCCACACTGAGGTGGCATCCCACATGCCACAACTAGAAGGACCCACAACTAAAAATACACAACTATGTACTGGGGGGCTTTGGAGAGAAAAAGGAAAAATAAAACCTTTAAAAAAAAAATGAGAAAGATACCATTGACCCAGTTTGGAGAGTACCAGGAAAGTACTATAGATTGTCTATATTAAGGTTTCCTTGTTACTGAGTTCCTAATGTGGATTCCTGGGCTCTGTGGTTTGGGGAAATGGAAATCAGAAGAGGAGCAGCACTAAGCAGAAGCTGGTCAACATCTGCAATCCATTAAGGACCTGATGCTTCATTAAAAAGCATTAAAATCAGTGTCTCCCCAGTGTTATTCACTTCTTAGAAATTGTATTCATTTCCATCACAGCATGTTGCGTGAGATGTGGGAAATAGACAAATAGCACAGATCTTCCTCCCTGTCAGGGGAATCCCAAAGCCCCTATTTATAAAACGACTCTATTGAGCCATCATAGAAAGCAGAATTAGAGGTCAGCAAATCTTTGACCATCTCTTGAAAAGAATTTCTTCACAGAGTGTCATCAGATTAAAGTTAAGTATCAAATTGCTTCATTAGTAGGTTTTAAACTGAGATGATGAACAGCTTCCCAAGTGTTTGGGTTCTGCGAACTTCTGAAACCATTCCCCTGTATATCACTGACTTTGGTGATTCTTTAATTAGCTTAAGCCTCAAAAAGCTTAGTTGGCCTATGATTAGATTATTAAAATCAAAGTCCTGACCCTGATCTTACTTGTTAAGATGTATAACAGATCAAATGGCTACAGCTCATTTAGGAAGTGTCATAATAGATAACTGTGACTAATTGGAGGGCACAGTTAGAAATATTTTCATTGAAGATATCCAGCCATCACTGTAAACAGCTTCATGTCAATTTTTTTAATTGAGGTAGCACTGATTTATAACATTATGTAAATTTCAGATGTACATCATTATATTTAGACTTTTATATAGACTATGTCGTGTTACCACCAAAAGTCTAGCTGCCATCCATCACCGTATGAATGTACCCTTTACGCCTTTCACCCTCCCCCACCTCCTTCCCCTCTGTTAACCACCAATCTGTTCTCTGTATCTATGTGTGTGTATGTTTGTGTGTGTGTGTTTATGTTCCACATATGAGTGAAATCATATGGTATTTGTCTTCCTGTAAGGGGAAAGCAATTAGCCAGCTTGCCTTTCTCAGGGTAAAATTCTAGAGTTTTGTTCCCCTGTTGTGTACAAATTTGACATTCCTTGACTAATTTATTCAGTCTCGGCTCTAGACATAGCATAAATTTCTGATTTATAGACATGAATAATTGTCTAGTTTTCTGCATTTTATGCTGCTTTTTGTTAGAGGTTCCTGCCTTACCTTGCTGTCTGTCTTCTTTCAGGGTCTGACATTTCAGGAAGTGGAGAACTTCTTTACTTTCCTAAAGAATATTAACGATGTGGACACTGCATTGAGCTTTTACCATATGGCTGGAGCATCTCTTGATAAAGGTAATGAAACTCAAAAGTTTTTTCTTGAAGGTATAAACACTGAATCTGTAATATATGAGGTGACTACCCTTCCTTAACAGTAATAAGTGAGTTTTTCTTGACATTGTTTTTTTTTTTTGTTTTGTTTTGAGCCTTGCATTTCACCCTGAGAGGCCAAGCTTGTGCTAAAGGCTATAGTCAAGGCAGATGCCCATCTTTAGATGTTTAGCCTTGGAAAATAGTCATCTAAGCTGAGGCACAGTGCATGAACCTTTAGAACTTCTCTCATTGAGCCAGAGTCATGACATATATAATGTGAAACTAAAGTCACTATGCATTTTAATTCATTCTTTGGTGAGAAGGAATGGTTTGGTTTATTTTTTGTATCAAAGTTTTGCTTTTTTTTAAGATAAAATCATGACTCTGAGAATAGTCCCCCCTATTAGCTTACTTCATATAAATTCAGTCGCAGTTTGTACAGGCCAGGTGAGAAAGCATAGGAATTGAAAACACAATTTTTCCCCATCGTTTTATTATGAAAAATTTCAAACAGAACAGTTGAAATAATTATTCAGAGAATATCTGTATATCCAGCTCAATTAACATTTTGCTGTATTTCCCTGATAGGATATCTATGCAAATATTCAACCCTCTAACTATCAATCTCTCTTCTTTTTTGATGCATTCAAAGTAAGTTACAGGCATAAATGCACTTCACTCCTAAACACTTCAGCATGAACATTAATTTAAGTTCACTATTTGTTTAAAGTTCCCTTGTGCCCCTTCACAGTTGATTTCTGCCCTCACTCACCAAGAGGCAAACTTAATTCTGTATTTTTTCACCATAGATTAATTTTGTTTGTTATAGAACTTCATACAAATGGAATTATACAATGTACACTCTTTCTAAAGTTTCTCCCAGCATGTTTTTGAGATCTATCTATGTTGTTGCATATAGAGTAGTTTGTTCCCTTTTATGAAATGTAATCCATTGTGTGAATACTCCATAATTTGTTTATCCATTTTCTACTGGACACCTTGGCTGTTTCCGGTTATTGGCTATCTTAAATAAAGCTGCTATGAACATTCTTCTGTTAGTCTTTTTGAGGACATGTATTTTTATTTCTCTTTGATAAATACCTAGGAGAGCATTGCTGGATCCAGGGGAAGATGAGTTCATTTATAATAGACTGTCAGACTGTTTTTCACAGTGTATCTTTTTATACTCCCAACAATTGGTGGCATCAGTCTTTTTTAATTTTAGAGGTTCTGGAGTATATATAAAGATTTCTCGTTGTGTTCTTAATTTGTATTTCTCTGATGACTTCTGCTATGGAGCAGCTTTTTGTGTTCTTGTCATTCAGATATCTTCTTTGGTGAAGTGTCTGTTCAAATTGTTTGCCCATTTTAATTAGGTTGCCCATTTTTATTAGTTCTTGATATATTCTAGATATAGGTCCTATATCAGATATATTTTGTGAATATTTTCCTAGTCTATGGCTTCCCTATTCAGTTTCTTAATCATGTCTTTTGATTAACAGAAATTTTTTTATTTTGATAAAGTCTAATGTATCAAATTTTGATTTTCTGGTTATTACTTTCTGATCCTAATAAACCTTTATCTATCACCAAACTGTGAAGATATTTCCCCTAGAAGCTTTAGCATTTTAGCCTTATATATCATATATGATCCATCTCAAATTAATTTCTATATATGGTGTGAAGAAAAGGTCAGTATTTCTTTTTTTCCACATGGATGTCAAGTTGTACCAGCACCATTTGTGGAAAAGGCCCTCCATTGGTTTGCTTTGGTACTTCTATGAAAAATCAGGGGCTGGCCTGGTGGCACTGTGGTTAAGTTTGCACATTCCGCTTTGGTGGCCTGGGGTTCGCCGGTTCAGATCCCAGGTGTGCACATGGCACTGCTTGGCAAGCCATGCTGTGGTAGGCGTCCCACATATAAAGTGGAGGAAGATGGGCACAAATGTTAGCGCAGGGCCAGTCTTCCTCAGCAAAAAGAGGAGGATTGGCAGCAGATGTTAGCTCAGGGCTAATCTTCCTCAAAAAATAAATAAATAAAAATGAATCAAATGACCTTTTAAATGTAGATCCATTTGTGAGCTCTCTATTCTGTTACATTTATCTCTGTGTCTGTCTTTATACCCTAACTCACTGTCTTGATTACTGTAGCTTAAAGAAAGTCTTGACATATCAGGTATTATAAATCCTCCCAAATTGATTCTTCTTTTTCAAGATTGCTTTAGATATTTTAGGTCTTTTTTATTTCCATATAAATTTTAAAATCAACTTGTCACTTTCTACATAAAAAAGAGGTGGGATTCTGGGGCTGGCACAGTGGCATAGTGGTTAAGTTCGCGTGCTCTGCTTCGGCAGCCTGGGGTTCACAGGTTTGGATCCTGTGTACAGACCTACACACTACTCATCAAGCCATGCTGTAGCAGTGTCCCACATACAAAATAGAGGAAGACTGGCACAGATATTAGCTCAGTGACAATCTTCCTCAAGCAAAAAGAGGAAGATTGGCAACAGATATTAGCTCAGGGCCAATCTTTCTCACAAAAAAAAAAAAAAAATAAGAGGTAGGATTGTGATTACAATAACATAGAATAAACTGATTAATTTGGGGAGAATTGACAATGATAATGAGTCTTCCAATTCATGAGCATATTATCTCTTTCATTTTTTTAGTTCTTCTTCAATTTCTCTCAGCAGTGGCTTTGTAGTTTTAAAGTATACAGGTCTTGCATATATTTTTAAAAACTCGTGCCCAAATATTTTATTTTTTATGCTATTATAAATGAAATTTTTATTTCATTTTCCAATTGTCTACTGCTAGTATTAAAATACAATTGATTTTTTATATTGATCTTCTATTCAGCAATCTTGCTAAATTCACTTGTTCTAGTTGTTTTGTAGATTCCTTAGGTTTTTCTATGTAAGCAATCACATCGTCTGCAAACAGAGATCATTTCACCTCTGCTTTTTTGATATTTATGCCTTTTTTTTCTTGCCTTATTGCACTTCCTCCAACCACCAGTCCAATGTTGAATACAGTGGTGTGAGTGGGCATCCTTAGCTTCTTCCTGATTTTAGGGGGAAGAATTCAATATTTCACCATTAAGTTTGATATTAGATTAGACTGTTCATAGATGGCCATTATCAGATCAAGGAAATTCCTTTCTTTTCCTAATTTAAGAAAGGTTTAAAATATCAATGGCAATTGAATTTTGTCAAATACTTCTTCTATATATAGATATAGAAATGATTTAATGGCTTTTCTCCTTTCTTTTCTTTCCTTTTTTCAGTTATTTTATTGAAATCATAAAGGTTTATAACACTGTGTAATTTCAGGTGTACATTATTATTTATCAATTTCTGTATAGAGTGCATCATGGTCACCACCAATAGTCTAATTTTTATCCATCACCATACATACGTGCCCTTTTACCACTTTTGCCCACCTCCCAGCCCTGTTCCCATCTGGTAACCACTAACCTGTTCTCTTTATCCGTGTGTTTATCTTCCATATATGAGTGAAATCATGCAGTATGTGTCTTTCTCTATCCGGCATATATCGCTTAACATCATACACTCAAGGTCCATCCATACTGTTGCAAATGGAATGATTTTGTCATTTTTTATGTCTGACTAGTATTCCATTGTACCTATATACCACATCTTCTTTATCTGTTCATCCATAGTGGGGCGCTTGGGTTGCTTCCGCGTCTTGGCTATTGTGAATAATGCTGCAGTGAACATCGGGGTGCATAGATCTCTTTGTATTGTTGATTTCCAGTTCTTTGGATAAATACCCAGTAGTGGGATAGCTGGATCATATAGTATTTCTGTTTTTAATTTTTTTTAAATCTCCATACTGCTTTCCATAGTGGCTGCACCAGTTTGCATTCCCACCAGCAGTGTACGAGTTGCCTTTTATCCACATCCTCTCCAACGTTTATTATTTTTTGTCTTGGTAATTATAGCCATTCTGACAGGAGTAGGATGATATCTCATTGTAGTTTTGATTTGCATTTCCCTAATAATTAGTGATGTTGAACATCTTTTCACGTACTTGTTGGCCATCTGTATATCTTCTTTGAAAAACTATCTGTTCATGTCTCCAGCCCATTTTTTGATTGGGTTGTTTTTCTTTTTATTCTTTTTTTTTTTTTTTTAAGGTTTTATTTTTCCTTTTTCTCCCCAAAACCCACCAGTACATAGTTGTATATTTTTAGTTGTGGGTCTTTCTAGTTGTGGCATGTGGGACACCACCTCAGCATGGCTTGATGAGCAGTACCACGTCCACGCCCAGGATCTGAACCGGCGAAACCCTGGGCCGTCGAAGTGGAGCGTGTGAACTTAACCACTCAGCCACAGGGCTGGTGCCTGTATTTTTATTCTTGAGTTGTGAGTTCTTTATGTATTTTGGATATTAACCCCTTGTCGGATATATGATTTTCAAATATTTTCTCCCAGTTGGTGGATTGTCTTTTCATTTTGTTCATGGTTTCCTTTGCCTTGAAGAAGCTTTGTAGTCTGATGTAGTCCCATTTGTTTATTTTTTCTTTTGTTCCCCTTGTCTGAGTAGACATGGTATTCGAAAAGATGCTGCTAAGACCAATGTCAAAGAATGTACTACCTATATTTTCTTCTAGGAGTTTTATGATTTCAGGTCTTACATTCAAGTCTTTCATCCATTTTGCATTAACTTTTGTGTATGGTGCAAGATAATGGTCTGTTTTCATTCTTTTGCATGTGGCTGTCTTGTTTTCCCAACACTATTTATTGAAGAGACTTTCTTTCTCCGTTGTATGTTCTTGGCTCCTTTGTGGAAGATTAACTGACCATAGATATGTGGTTTTATTTCTGGGCTTTCAATTCTGTTCCATTGATCTTTGTATCTGTTTTTGCACCAGTACCATGCTGTTTTGATTATTACAGTTTTGTGGTATATTTTGAAGCGAGGGATTGTGATGCCTCCAGCTTTGTTCTTTTTTCTCAGGATTGCCTTGGCTATTTGGGGTCTTTCATTGTCCCATATAAATTTTAAGATTCTTTGTTCTATTTCCATGAAGAATGGCATTGGGATCCTAATTGGGGTTGCATTGAATCTGTAGATTGCCTTAGGTCATATGGACGTTTTACTTATGTTTATTCTTCCAATCCATGAGCATGGGATATCTTTCCATTTCTTTATTGTCTTCTTCAGTTTCTTTCAATAATGTCTTATAGTTTTCAGCATTTAGGTCATTCACCTCTTTGGTTAAATTTATTCCTAGATATTTTATTCTTTTTGTTGTGATTGTAAATGGGATTGTATTCTTAAATTCTCTTTCTTCTTGTTATCACTATATAGAAATGTAACTGGTTTTTGTGACTTGATTTCATACCCTGCAACTTCGCTGTAGTTGTTGATTATTTCTAGTAGTTTTCTGATGGATTCTTTAGGCTTTTCCATATATAGAATCACATCATCTGCAAACAGTGAGAGTTTCATTTCTTCCTTTCCAATTTGGATTCGTTTTATTTCTTTTTCTTGCCTGATTGCTCTGGCCAAAACCTCTAGTACTGTGTTGATAGTAGTGGTAAGAGTGGGCATCCTTGTCTTGTTCCTGGTCTCAGAGGGGATGGCTTTTAGTTTTTCACCATTAAGTATGATTTGACTGTGGGTTTGTCACATATGGCCTTTATTATATTGAGGTACTTTCTTTCTATGCCCATTTTATTGAGAGTTTTTATCATAAATGGATGTTGGATCTTGTCAGATGCTTTCTCTGCATCTGTTGAGATGATCATGTGATTTTTATTCCTCATTCTGTTATTGTGGGTGTATCACATTGATTGATTTTCAGATATTGAACCATCCCTGTGTCCCTGGAATAAAACCTACTTGGTCATGGTGTATGATCCTTTTAATGTATTGCTGTATTTGGTTTGCCAATCTTGTTGAAGATTTTTGTATCTATGTTCATTAGCAATATTGGCCTGTAATTTTCCTTCTTTGTGCTGTCCTTGCCTGGTTTTGGTGTCAGGGTGGTGTTGGCCTCATAGAATGAGTTAAGAAGCATTCCATCTTCTTCAATTTTTTGGAATAGTTTGAGAAGGACAGGTATTAAATCTTCTTTGAATGTTTGGTAGAATTCTCCAGAGAAGCCATCTGGTCCTGGACTTTTGTATTTGGGGAGGTTTTTGATTACTGTTTCAATCTCTTTACTTGTGATTGGTCTATTCAGATTCTCCATTTTTTTCTTGATTCAGTTCTGGGAAGTTGTATGAGTCTAAGAATTTATCCATTTCTTCTATGTTAATCCAATGTGTGTGCATAATGTTTTTCATAGTATTCTCTTTTAATCCTTTATATTTCTGTGCTATCAATTGTAATTTCTCTTCTTTCATTTCTAATTTTATTTATTCGAGCCTTCTTTTTTTCTTGTTAACTCTGCCTAATGGTTTGTCAATTTTGTTTGTCTTCTCAAAGAACCAGCTCTTAGTTTGACTGATCCTTTCCACTGTTTTTTCAGTCTCTATTTCAATTATTTGTGCTCTAATTTTTATTGTTTCCTTCTGCTAACTCTGGGCTTTGTTTGTTCTTTTTCTAATTCTGTTAGGTATAGTTTAAGATTACTTATTTGGAAATTTTCCTGTTTGTTGAAGTGGGCCTGTATTGCTATGAATTTCCCTCTTGTAACTGCTTTTGGTGCATCCCACAAGAGTTGGTATGTTGTATTTTCATTTTCATTGTCTCCAGGTATTTTTTTAATTTCTCCTTTCATTTCTTCATTGATCCAGTGGTTGTTCAGTAGCATGTTGTTTAGTCTCCACATATTTGTGACTTCCCAGCTTTTTTCTTGTAGTTGATTCCTAGTTTCATAGCATTGTGGTCAGAAAAGATGCTTGATATGATTTCATATTTCTTAGATTTATTGAGGCTTATCTTGTTTCCCAACATATCTTCTATCTTTGAGAATGTTCCATGTGCACTTGAGAAGAATGTGTATTCTGCTGTTTTTGGATGGAATGTTCCATATATGTCTATTAAGTCCATCTGGTCTAGTGTTTCATTTAAGGCCACTGTTTTCTTGTTGACTTTCTGTCTGGATGATCTACCCATTGATGTAAGTGAGGTGTTGAGGTCCCCTACTATTATTTTGTTGCTCTTAATTTCTCCCTTTAGGTCTGTTAATAGTTGCTTTGTATACGCTGGTGCTCCTGTGTTAGGTGCATATATATTTATAAGTGTTATGTCCTCTTGGTGGAGTGTCCCTTTTATCATTATATACTGCCCCTCTTCGTCTCTCATTATCTTTTTTATCTTTTTTTCTTCTTCTTCTTCTCCCCAAAGCTCCCCAGTACATAGTTGTATATTCTAGTTGTAGGTCTTTCTGATTGTGCTCTGTGGGATGCCTCCTCAGCATGGCTTGTTGAGCAATACCATGTCTGCTCCCGAGATCTGAACCAGCGAAAGAAACCCTGGGCTGCCAAAGCAGAGCACACAAACCTAAACACTTGGCCACAGGGCCAGCCTGTCTATTTTATCTTGAAGTCTGCTGTGTCTGATATAATTATGGCAATACCTGCTTTCTTTTATGTGCCATTTGCTTGGAGTATTGTCTTCCATCCTTTCACTCTGAGCGTATGTTTGTCTTTAGAGCTCAGACGTGTTTCCTGGAGGTAGCATATTGTTGGGTCTTGTTTTCTAATCCATCCACTCACTCTGTGTCTTTTGATTGAAGAATTCAGTCCATTTACATTTAGAGTGATTATCGATATGAGGGCTTAATACTGCCATTTTATCTCTTGTTTGCTGATTATTCTATATTTCCATTGTTTATCCTTCTTTGTATTTCTGACTGCCATTTCATTTTGGTGGTTTTCTGTGGAGGTTTTCTCAGTTTTCTCTTTTCTTATGAATTGTGGCTCTGCTCTGATTTTTTGTTTAGTGGTTACCATGAGGTTTGTATAAAAGATATCATAAAGGAGATAGTCCATTTTCTGATAGCCTCTTATCTCCATCAGTCTAAGCAGGTTCCATCCCTTGCCTCTTCCCCTTCTGAGTTATTGTTGTTACAAATTATTCTGTTTTGTGTCGTGAGTTTGTGAGTAAGTCAGTGTTTATAGTTACTTTTGATGCTTTCCTTCCCTTTATCTTTTAAATTATAATATATAATTAAGTTATATATTTGCTACCCTGTTCTGAAAGAGAACTGCAGTTTTCTGATTTTGTCTGTCTCTTTATCTCCTTGCTCAAAGCTTTGTAAACCTTTGCCTTTTTGTTTCAGGTATGAGGACATCCTTAATCATTTCTTACAGGGGAGGTTAGTGGTGATGAACTCTCTCAGCTTTTGTTTATCTGGGAAAGCTTTTATTTCTCCATTGTATTAAAGCATAGTTTCACTGGATAGAGTATTCTTGGCTGAAAGTTTTCATCTTTCAGTATTTTGAATATATTATTGCATTCTCTCCCAACCTGTAAAGTTTCTGCCAAGAAATCTGCTGAAAGCTTGATAGGGGTTCCTTTGTAGGTTATTTTCTTCTGCCTTGTTGCCCCTAACATATATATATATACATATATATATAAAATCATTGCATTTTTGCCAGTTTTGCTAATATATGCCTTGGAGAAGATCTTTTTGCATTGATGTCAGTAGGAGTTCTATTAACTTCATGTATTTAAGTCCAGTTCTTTCCCCAGGTTTGGAAAGTTCTCAGCTATTATTTCTTTGAATGAGCTCTTTGCTCCTTTCTCCCTCTGGAATACCTGTAATTCCTATGCTGCTTTTCCTAATTGAGTCAGATATTCTTGAAGAATTCCTTCATTTTTAAAAACTCTTATTTCTCTCTCCTCCACCTGATGCCTTTGTTTCCTCCATAACATCAGCTGTGCTTTTTAAAGATTCCAGATTACTTTTTATCTCATTAATTGTGTTCTTCATGTCTAGAATTTCTGCTTGGTTTTTTTAAAATATAGTGTCAATCTCTTTGGTGAAGTATTCCTTCTTCTCATTACTTTTATTCCTGAGCTCTTTGAACTGTCTTTCTGAGTTTTCCTATAACTTGTTGAGTTTCTTCATGACAGCTATTTTGAATCCTCTGTCATTTAGATTGTAAATTTCTGTGACTTCAGGGTTGGTTTCTGGAGAATTGTCATTTTCCGTCTGTTCTAAATTTTGTTGCTGTATTTTCTCATGGTGTTTGATGAACTAATCTTTTGCCAGCACATTTGTGGTAGTAACAAGGCACAGATTCCACCTGCTACTGCTGGTGGGGCAGAAGCTGTGTCTGTGTTCCCACCCCATCTGTTGGAAGTTGTGCAGGTACAGTGGGTGCTCCCATTGGCCAGGAAAGCATTTGCACACAGGTTCAGGGCTGCTGCCTCACCAAGGCACATTCTCACTTGTGGGGCCACAGCAGTACTATGGGTGCTCATGCCAGCTGGGAAAGCATTCACATGCGTGCATATATCTGCTGCCACCTCTTTTTACAGTCACCCCAGCTGCTGTGCTTGGTGGGTGGCATTTGTTTGCAGGGTCTATGCCTGGGCCATTCATTGGGACCACAGCAGCAGAGTGGGCTCTCCCACCAGCTGGGAAAGCATTCACATTCAGCCCAGGGCTGCCACTGCCCCTTCCCACAGTTGCACCAAGGCGCATTTCCACTTTCAGGGCCACAGCAGTACTTTGGGCGCTTGCTGGCCTGTAAAGAATTTGGGTGCACACACAGGGCTGCCAGGAGAGGGTAGGGGAGTGCTCACCTATCTCCACCACTTCCCGGGGAGCCAGTCCATTCACCTTCAGATGTATAGCTGCATATCTCTCTCAGGCATCCTGTTGTGCTGTGTAGGTATCCTCTGTTGGCCAATGAATGTCCATTTAGTCATAGGTCAAAGGGGGAGAGAGAAAGGGTACACCTCACTCTGCCATGTTGCTGACATTCACTCCTTTATTTTCTTAATATGGTAGATTACATTGATTATCCCTTATTGTCCTGAAATAAACCCAACTTCATCATGCTGTATTAGGCTTTTTGTATATTGCTTGATTTCATTTACTAACATTTTTGTTAAATATTGAGGAATATTAGTCTGTAATTTTCTGTTTGTAATCTCTTTTCAGGTTTTGTTTCAGAGTATACAAAACTCATAAAATGAGATAGGGAGATTTTTCTTATTTCCTGGAAGAATTTGTGAACGATTGCTGTTCTTTCTTTCTGAATTGTTTGATAGAATTCACCAGTGAAACTATCTGGGCCTGCAGTTTTCTTTGTGGAAATGTTTTGAGAATTTAATTTCTTTAATAAAAATATAGATATCAGAGTTTGTGTTTCCTCTTGTATGAATTTTTATAAGTTGTCTTTTTTTAGAATTTTCCCATTTTATCTAAGGTTTTGAATTTATTGACATAAAGTTGTTCATAATATTCCATTATTATCCTTTTGATGTCTGTATAATCTGTAGAATCTGAAATCCCTTCTTTTACTGGTAACATTGGTGAATTACGTCTTCTCTCTCTTTTTTTCTTATTTAATCTACTTAGGGGTTTAGCAATTTTGTTAAACTTTTCAAAGCACCAATTTTTGACTTTGTTAATTTTCCCTATGCTTTTTTTTTATTGCATTGATTTCTGCTCATGTTGTTATGATTTCCTTCCTTCTACTTATTTTAAGCATATATTATTTGCTTTTCTTTTTCTAGCTTCTTAAGATGCAACTTTACCTACCATTTCTAAGATAAGCTTTCAAAGCTATAAATTACCCCTCGAAACACTGCTTTATCTACATTCTACAAATTTTGATATGTTATATTTTCATTATCATCCTGTTTGAAATATTTTCTGATTTTCCTTGTGATTTCTTTGGTGATCCTGTGTTATTTAGATTTATGTTGTTTAATTTCCCAATATTTTGTTTTTTCTAGGTATATTCTTGTTTTTGATTTCTAATTTAATTCCATTGTGGTCAGAGAATACATTCTATAAAATTTCAGTTCTTTAAAATGGATTGAGACTTGTATTATGGCCCAGCATATGGCCAATTTTGATGAATGTTTCATATACATTTGAAAATAATGTGTATTCTGCACTGTTGAGTATAGTGTTATAAAAATGTCAGTTAGGTCAAGGTGGTTGATAGTGTTCAGATTTTTTCTGTTCTTACTAACTTTTTTGTCTAGTTGCTCTATCAGTTAGTGAGAGAGGGATGTTAAAATCTCCAAGTATGATATGTGGATTTGTCTGTTTTTCCCTTTATAATGATGTCAGTCTTTGCTTCATGACTTTTGAGCTCTGGTATTAAGTACGTAAACACTTAATTGATTATGATTATTATGCTTTCCTGATGAATTGGCCCTTTTATCATTATGAAATGTTTCCCCTTTATCTGTAGTAATATGCCTATTCTTGAAGTCTATTTTGTCTGATACTGATATAATTATTCCAGTTTTTTGTGATTATTCTTTGCATGATATGTCTTCTTCTATTCATTTATGTTCAACTTATCTGTGTCTTTAAGTTGCATCTCTTCTAGACATACAGTTGGGTCTAGTGGCCTTATAGCTATGAGTCTTTGCATTGTATATTTTAGTAGTTTCTCTAGAAATTACAACTTTTCATGGTTTACTTAAAGTTAATATTGTACCACTTCAAGTGAAATGTAAGAATCTTGCAATCATATAGTTTCATTTACCATCCCCCCATCCTTTATGCTATAGTTGTCATTTATATTTCATCTGTATATGTTATAATCTCTATAATACAATGTTAGGATTTTTGCTTTCAACAGTTATATTTTCTTAAGAAATAAGAGAAAAAGTAATTTTTATATTTCCTATATTTACCATTTAGTACTCACATTTACCATTTTGAATGCTTTTCATTTATTGCTCAATATCTAAATTTATATCTGGTATCATTCCCATCAGCGTGAAGAACTTCCTTTATCATTCCTTGTGGTACAGATCTGCTAGCAATAAATTCTCTTAGTTTTTGGTTTATCTGACAGTGTCTTTATTTCACCATTGGATACTACAATGTATGATTTTTAAATCTCTCCAAAGCACTGACAGGTTTTATAAACACTATCTTGCTTATTCAACACTTGTTGGTGGATTCCTTAAGATTTTCTAATATAAGATCATGCCATCTGCAAATAGAAATCATTTTACTTCACTTCCTTTTTATTTCATTTTCTTGATGCACATAACTTTTTAAAATAGCAATATTTTGTTTTCTTGTTTGTTTGGTTAAAATAATACCTTCTCTAGGGGCTGACCTGGTGGCGGAGTGGTTAAGTTCGTGCACTCTGTTTCAGTGGCCCAGGGTTGACAGGTTCAGATCCCGGGTGTGGCCCTACACACTGCTCATCAAGCCACTCTGTGGCAGCGTCCCACATACAAAATAGAGCAAGATTGGCACAGATGTTCGCTCAGTGACAATCTTCCTCAAGGAAAAAGAAGAAGATTGGCAATAGATGCTAGCTCAGGGCCAATCATCCTCTCTCTCTCACACACACACATATTAATATCATGGAGGTTATTATGCACATGTCTATAGCACCACAGGGTCATTTCTCCAGAGTGGCTTTGGTTATATTGCTCTGTTTCACAAAACAGATTTGACAGCATCTGTAAATCCAAAGATACAAGTTTTGAAGTCATCACTTATTGTAAAAATAAAATTAATAAGCTCCTCTTTATATTTGCATACTTTTTTTTGAAAAGCCCAACTAAAGACAATTGAATCGCTTTAAAGAACAATTATATAGAATGAATCAATGTGTTAAAATTATAGGGTGTACAAAATAGGTTGATTCAGGGTAGTGGTGGCAAAGGAAAGAGCAATCTAGTAGTTGGAAAAAAAAAGACAGTGTTTCTTTCAAATGACTTCAGGACATTTCCTGAGATGTTTAATCTCTATAGTCCATGCCTCGTTATCCTTGCTAATAAAAACAATGGTACAAATTATACAGTCATATTTGATAACCAAAAATATGTTTGCTTTGAGATATAAGATCTGTGGCATTTGTTTTGACTTATTAGTTTGTTTCCCTGGATTTGGATTCCCTGAGTGTAAAATGATAGGTATCTAGGGGAAACTGGTGTAGATTCATGGTAAGTAACAAGGAAAGGCCAAGGGTATTCATTACCTCGGGCTACTGTAATGAATTACCACAAACATGTTAATTTAAAGCAACAGAAATTTACTCTTTCACCATTCTGAAGGCCACAACTCCGAAATCAAGATGTTGGCAGGGCCACACTCCCTCTGAAGCTCTAGGGGAGAATCCTCTCTTGCCTTTTCCAGCTTCTCGTGGCTCTAGTAATTCCTTGGCTTATGACTGCATAATTCCAATCTCTGCTTCTGTCTTCACATGGCCTTCCCCTCCTTCTCTCTATATGACCTTCTTCTGTTTATCTCTTGTAAGGGCACTTTGTCATTGGATTTAGGGCCCACCTGAGTAATCCTCAACCCAGATTTCATCTCAGGATCCTTAACTTAATTACATTTGCAAAGACCCTTCTTCTAAACAAAGTCACATTCACAAGTTCTAGGGGCTAAGATGTGGACATATCTTTTGAGTGGCCACCATTCAACCCACTATAGCAACCAAGAACTAAATATTACCCATATGTAGTCCACAAAATAAGGCAAAAATAGAAATAAAAAAATCTGAGTTTAATTTACTGTGAGAATATTTGTGTATGTCTGTTTAAAAACTTAATAATTTTTAGAAACCTAATTATGCTCTTTACCTGGGTAACTTCTATTTATCTTTCAAGTCTCAGTTCAAATATCACTTCTTCAGAGAGGCGTTCCCTGACCATTCAATGTAAATTATAAAAAACTAACTATATTTGCTATAGCTTTTATAATATAAAAAAAAAGAAGTGTTAACCTAACATCTTCTGCCTTCACTATTGTCATCCATTCCTATCCATAAATTATGGACATAGGCTTGAATTTCCACAAATATAGCTAATCAGGTAGAACAGAGACTACTAACTACAGTATTTTGTACATAAATGGTAGGGCCTCAGTAAATACTTACTAATTGAATTATTCCCCATCTATCCAGGACCTCAAACAAACAAAAGTAGGCATTGTCCTTGATTCCTTACTCTCTTACAGACATTTATTTCTTCAATAAATCCTTGACTCTACTTCCAAAACCTGTCCTGCACCTGACTCCATTTCTCCATCTCCCCTACTATAGCCCTGGCTTGTTTACCCAGGCTTACAGGGCTCCATATGGCATGGCCTTGTATGCTCTCTGAGTTCATCCACTACCATTTTCTTTCCAGTTCATTCCATGCCACATTGTTCTTGTTTTATATTCTAAATACACCAAGTTCATTCCTATCTGAAGGCCTTTGTTCTAGCTGTTCCTTCACCTCAAGTGTTCTTTCCCAGGGTCTCCATGTGTTTGGCTTCTTGTAATTCAGGTCTCATATGAATCGCTTCCTCAGAAAGACCTTTCCATTCCAAAGTTGCTCCGTCGCCCTGTATCACACCGTCTATCTCTAGCTGATATTTTCTCATATATTCATATGTTTGTTTATTATCTGTCTCTGTTTACTAGAATATTTATCTGTCTTGTTGATGCATATGTTCCCTATGGCTAGGACAATATCTGGGATACAGTAAACACTCTATAAATTTTAGTCAATAAATGAATGAGTAAATGAACATCTTGATAGATGTGAACAAGACATAGGATCTCAAGCCAGTAAACCCTGACCTTTCACAGTAGTCTCAAAGAACAAACTCATGTCATGAATTCATTGTGTTCTTCTGTAACCCCTATCTTTTAGCCTTGACATATATTTCACCTTCTTCCATGCTTAAAGGGTTGACGATATCAGTAATGTTAACTGTTCATGTACTGGGGTGTGCAGGGAAAGACTAGCATGTGCTCAACTGACGTTTCCAATTTCCTTCTCTCTGCCAGATGTGCCCATCTTTAGCAGGCTCTCTTTGTACTCTCCCTTTTGATTTTAAACCTTACTGATCCTGACAGCCATACTATTGATTTTTTCTTTGGTTTGAGTTCTATACAAATTCTCCCTCTGGAGAATCATGGAATTTTATTGCTGAGATGAATCTTAGAAGAAAGGAAGAAACTTTCTGCCTTCCTTTAGTGGTTCTCCATAGTGGTTAAGAATACAGGTTCTGAAATCATACTGTCTAGATTTGAATCTTGGCTCCATCATTTACTAGCTGAGTAGCTTTGGGCAATTTCTGAATTTAGTTTTTATATTTTTAAATCAGGATCATAATACCCACCTCATAGTGTTATTTTGAGGATAAATCTACATAAAGCACTTAACCTTGTGCCTATCATATAGTGAATGTTTAATAAAAGCAGCTGCTTCCATTATGAAGTTGATGATATAAACCCAGACTTGATGTGGTTCATCCATTTATTCAGCCAGCAGGATAGGTACCATGCTGTGCACAGGGTTCTACCCTCCAGAAACTCACAGTCTACTAGGGGAGAAAGATAAGTGTACAAGCTGTTCAAGTTTGGTACAATAAGTGCTAATTAGACATAAGATTAAAAGTGGGGCCTTTGACCTTTAATGGGAGTGGGGAAAGATTGGGAAGGGGGTGGAGACAGGAGTCTTGTTGTCTGCCTCTTGCTCTCAGTCTTAGCTGCTCTCAGTTTCAGCTGTCTTCATTTTTTCCCAAAAGGTTAGGACCTTCAGAAATTGGCACTTTTTAGACTGGCACTGTCTCTTCTTTGGCTATTTTAGAGCCTGCAAACCTCTCTGTAGACATAATTTAGCACATAATTTCCCAAACAGCATTGTGAAGAACACTATATACTGCAATACATTAATGGTTCTGTGGGTTTAAAACAAACAAAAAAAGTGTTCCATGGTTCAAATAAATTTGGAAAATACCAGGTTATACAGAATTTCTTCCTGCAGCACTGCTCCTGCCAACTTTTAAATATGCTAATGTGCATTATTAATCTCCAAGAGAGCAATATAGTTCCCAAACTTGATTTGCCCCAAAATGTCTTTTAACAACTTTCAGAGCTAATGTTCCTCAGAACAGTTTGGGCACCCAGGCAGGTGGCAACTGAAGATTTACCATATTACAGCACGATCCATCCCTTCAGAGTAAAAAGACCAAATTTCATTGAGGCTATTTCTTTAGTTCTACATGGCCCATGTGAGAATGACAACTCTCAGGCAAGAATGAAATGTCTTTCGTGAATTCTGACCATTTGAAAAAAGAACCTTTCTTCATGAAATATTGTATGTTTCCACTATAGGTCGTCTCTTTTGTTTAGCACTTAAGAGGAATTGGTTCTATTGCTTATTCTTACACATCCTGGGCATAAAATTAGATATATTACCTCACAAGGGACTGTCTAAATGATTTACATAGTCTGCTAAAGAAGGTAATGGAAATTGAACATGTCTCCTTCCCCAATGGCATCCTGTGATGGAAAAGTTAGAAATTGAGTTGGAACTCTAAAATGAGCTATGGCCCACATAACTTAGAGTAGTCTTATTTCTGCCAAAAGAATAATTTCCAAGTATAGTAAAGCCCCATTATAAAGCACATCAGCATATTATAGATTTGGTAAACTTGTAGGTCTAGTTGTGTTGCCTGTGTACTTTGAATTTGAACTATAATACAGGAAAAAAATCACACAAATGTAGTCCATGGCCTTTAGTACTCATGCCCCAGCACAAGCCTACTTAGGTTGAAAATCATGATTTCCAACATGGTTGTAATTCTTTGTAGTCACTCTATATGTACAGTTTACCTACTCTCTGACAAGCCAAGAGAATAAATAGTAAAACCTGTGGTGTAACTCCTACAGGATGCTCTCTGCAACCCCAAGTATTCTTTCTGAAGTATCAGTCATATCATGCAATAATCTCAGTTTCCTGTATCTCTGAAGTGACATGGATAGCATGGATGACCTTCTAGAACCTTTATGACTTTCAGATTCTTTGAGTCTAATTTTGAATGAGTAAAGGAGTCTCAGTCTTTTGGCATTGAGGTCCCTACTGAGTTGTTGTGGGAGTCAGAAATTAGTGATGGAGTAATTTCTCGCACACAACAGACTCTTATATTCTGAATAATCATCTTTGACAGACAAGCTGCCACCCTGTCCTGAGCCCTAGGAATCCTACAGAATTGCCCTTTCAAAGACTGTGGGACCATCACACATCTGGAACACTAACAGCAGCTATAATTTCATAGCAGCTTCTACATGTCAGGCATAACACTAAGTGCTTTATGGACATTATCTCTCTTAATTCTCAAAACTTGAAAGGTAGGTGGTATTATCCCCCATATTATGGGTGAGGAAACATAAAATGAAGCAACTTGCTTGTGGTTACCCAGCTAAGCAGTGATGGAGCCAGGATTCAAGCTCAGGTCTCTAATTTCAAAGTCTGTATTCTTTCTACACCATCATGTTGCCTCTCAGTATTTCCCAAAATGCTGCTGGAATTTGAAAATCTTTGCTAAAACACAATCCAGGAGGCAATGCAGGTTCACCATTTTGAAACATGCTTCTCAGTAGCTTAGGGAAGACAGGCTCTAGGCTATTAGCTCCCAGTTCCCTTTGGCTAAGAGTTGACCACTCTTTGGATGAGAATAAAGTCCTTTTGGTAAACTATGATGTTTTGGAGTTAGTGCCCTTCTCTTGAATATGAAATATGACATTTCTCCATCCCCTACAATTGTCTCTCCTGTTCAGGACCAGGTCTATAGCTTAGACACACTCTGACTTCTGTAGTGCATACTTTATAGTAACATAGACTCTTGGAGTTGCTGTCTAATCTAGCTTCTTACCTCACCTAGGAACATCTTAGTAGACACATCTGTGTTCTTCACCTTTCTTACCATATTACTCTTCAGTGAAGAAACTAATGCACAAAAGTCTAAAATCATTTAAATAAGGTCACATAGTAAGGAAAGTTGGTATCCACTTAAAGGAAACCACAGAACAGAAAAAGAGATATGGCTAAGCTTCAGTTTCTCAACATTGAAATATAGGATAGACAGCTCCTAATGACCAAGGTGTTCTTCACTACCTCTACTCATTGGTGTGGCAGAGCTTTGTTACACTTTTAGATACTGTTCTATCATCTAGCATTTATTGAGAGTTAACTATATGCAAGAAACTTGTAAGCATAAATTTTTATTTTAAACTCAAACCTGAGTTTGAGTCCCTCCTTCTCACTAGCTTTGTGACTTTGAACAAATTATTTAAGTTCTCAAAGCCTCAGTTTCCTGATCTGTAGAATGGTGATAATAGAATACCTGCTTCAGGGTTATTGTGAAAATTAAATGAAGTAATACTATTACTTCCTTAATTAATATACTAGATTGAAATTCTAACTATACCCAGCTGCCTGTCCTGGTTTTCAACCCCAAGGTATAGACTTTCCTCTGCCTTCTTATTAAGGAGCTAATAGATTAGAAACAACCTATCCCAATATGGGAACTTCGCAAAAAGTTATCTAAAAAAATCACCCTAGGAACTGATGAGGCTTACTTTTGTTGTCTTTAGGAAGTAATATCTATTGCTTTTTTCAGTCACTTTTGAGATTCATATTAGTTTAAAAGTTATAAGTTGTTTGTATTTATTAATGAGGAGGATTGGAGCATTTAGCTTCTCCTAAGTTTCATCATTCATCCAAAAATTCTTGGGATCATTGCTTTCAGGAGTCGTTATCATTATTTAAGTTCTCTGTTTCCAGGACTATCTAACTATCTAACCCCTATTAATATCTCTAGTATCCTCAGCATTCAAGGGAGAATTTTCGCATGAACCATGTTTTCCACATCTTTGTGTCCTACTCTGAACCTAGAACAATTTTTTATATACAGTAGATGTTCAGTTAATGTTGAATAAATGAATGAATGAATTCTAAACATGGTCAGATCCTGGAAAGAATGGTGAAATGCCCTAATAAAAGTCTAGGGTGAGGGGGGAATGATAGGACTATAACATCTTCCCATGTAATTAATTTCCTTAACACCATGGGCAAGTCACAATTTCTCTGACCTGTCATTAGAGTTACATTAAATATCTCCAAGGGTTCTTCCAGATTTGAAATTCTATGACTGTAATTGAATCAGCTTTTTACTTAATGTAGTAATGTTTTAAGGGACATATTATAGCCTAAATTTGTATCCAATTCTGTGTGAAAATAAACTAACTTATAATTTTAGAGCAAGCCTGTTGAATTCCCAAAAGAAGGGTTACGGTTTTAATTTATTTTCTTGTTAAGAAGTTTAAAACTTAATTAGACCTTGGCTAGTGCCTCTATAAGATCTATTTTATGGAGCCTGATATAGTAATTGCAGAAGAGTGACAGTTCTATAAAATGTACCTAGAATGAGTATAGTATATATAAAGTATGATTTGAGGGACCTCAAAAGGACATTCCCAACCATAAATACCTTCTCCACTTAGCTTTCTTGCTCATAATAAATTACTACAAATTTAGCAGCTTAAAACACTGCCTGATTATTATCTCAGTTTCTGTAAGTCAGAGTCTGGGCACAGCATAATTGGGTTCTCTGCTCAGTGTCTTAACAAGGCTGAAATCAAGTTAGCAGAGCTGCATTCTCATCTGGTGTTCAGGGTCCTCTTCCAAGCTCATTTGGGTTCTTGGCAGAATTCCGTTGCTTTCAGTAAGACTGAGGTCCCCTTTTTCTTGCTGGCTGTGAGCCAGGGATCACTCTCAGCAGACCTTACCATGTTGCCCGCTCACAATATGCTAACTTCTTCAAAGCCAGAAGGACAATCTCTTTCCCTGGTATGCTGAGGTGGATTCTTTTTTTTTTTAAAGATTGTCACCTGAGCTAACAACTGTTGCCAATCTTTTTTTTTTTTTTTCCTGCTTTATCTCCCCAAATCACCCCAGTACATAGTTGTATATCTTAGTTGCAGGTCCTACTAGTTGTGGCATGTGGGATGCTGCCTCAGCGTGGCCTGACGAGCAGTGCCATGTCCGTGCCCAGGATCCGAACCAGCCACCACAGCGGAGCACGCGAACTTAACCACTCGGCCACAGGCCAGCCCCTGAGATGGATTCTTGTATAACTATCATCATGGGAGTGACTATCCCATTACCTTTTCCATATAAAGTAACCTAATCACAGGAATGGTATCACATCATATTCACAGGTCCTGCCCACACTCAAGGAGAGGAGATCATATAGGGTGTGTATACCAGAGGGTGGGCATGTTGGGGACCATCTCAGAATTCTGCCCACCACACCAACCATAATTCCAGAAATTACTACCTTTACATTTATTCTTTGAGGATTTCTGAAGATATGGACATTTTAACTGATTTAAGCCCTTTTATCTAAATAAATAACAGTGCAACAGTCAAAACTTTATGGCTGGAAGGAAACTTAGAAATCATTTTATTTAAACCCTTTATTGTTTTTAACCTTTTCATTTACACATGAAGGAAAATGACTTGCTCAAATCACAGCTAGTGTGATGCAAAACTGAGGCCAGAGACTCAGGTTCGCTGACTTCCATACATAGCACTGTTCTCTTCCTACGTGGCACCCATTGCTGCTAGAAGGACCTATGGAATTATATAGGGGACTCAGTGCCTTTATGTGAAGGCAGAAATAGGGAAAGGTTCACAGCAAGAACATATGGGAGAGCACCCTCAGATACCCATAGCATGAACGCAGGAGGTAGGAATGTCACAAAGGTGTGTGGGGAAGAGATTATTGAGAAAAAGCTCCAATTTTATAAATTCTTCTAAATTTTGTGGGAGGCAAACCTCTGTGCTTCAGTTCATTATTGAATTTTGTAAAAACATTTATAAGTGAAAAGGAGAGTTGGCTAGGATTTCATTCAAGACAGTCATCAATTTTTAAAGTAAAATTATTCATGATGTAGGCAAGGAAGCTCGAATTCTGAAAGAAATGTTTGCTTTATGAGGCACGCACTTGGTAGAAATCTGGGTTATTTTCTCAAATATAAAGATACTTAGCAATTCTAAAGCTTGATTCTAACTTAAATATGTTGCTTTGAATATCTTGTGGTTTAGTAAAATTACAGCAGTGCCCCAAGGAGGAAGAGAGCTGCTTTAGGGATTCCTGATTGCCACGGGGAGAGAGCGGGGCGAGGGCAGGATAAACTGCCAAAACGTCCACATAAATAGAGCAGTAAAGACAAAATCAGCCAATAATACATCCCACTGAGGAAAGGATCAGAAAGGAATTACAGCAACTGGGGAGGTACAGAGATTAGTATCTACTGCAAGCACTGCTTCTTTGGGGGCTTTAAGGTTTACTCCCTTTGGAAGCCTCTGAAGTTCCGATAAAACACTTGTAAAGGTGAAGAGTATTTAGCCTGTCACATAATTTCAGCAAACTGAGTTTAAATATATCCATTTAAAAAGTGTTCTCATTCCTCAAAAAATTAAAAATAGAACTACCATACGATCCAGCTATCCCACTACTGGGTATCTATCCAAAGAACCTGAAATCAGCAATTCCAAAAGTCCTATGCACCCCTATGTTCATTGCAGTATTATTTACAATAGCCAAGATGTGGAAGCAACCTAAGTGCCCATCAACAGATGATTGGATAAAGACGATGTGGTATATATATACAATGGAATACTACTCAGCCCTAAAAAAGAACAAAATTGTCCCATTTGCAACAACATGGATGGACCTTGAGGGGATTATGTTAAGTGAAATAAGCCAGATGGAGAAGGACAATCTCTGTATGACCTACTCATATGAGGAATTTAAACATGTGGACAAAGAGAAGAGATTAGTGGCTACCAGGGGAAAAGTGGGGTGGGGGGTGGGCACAAAGGGTGAATGGGTGCATCTACAACACAACTGACAGACAATAATGTACAACTGAAATTTCACAAGATTGTAACCTTCATTAACTCAATAAAAAATAATAATGAAAAAATAAAATAAAATAAATAAAAAGTGTTCTCATTTTAACCATGAGAGATTCAGACTCTGTTGAAGCTAAGAACTGTAGACCGCCAAGGAAGTAATTTTGTCAAACAGGGATAAAAGATACTATCTCCTCAAGACTGAGGTTAGAGTAAATGAGGGACTAATTAAATAATGATATATCCTGTTGATGGAATACTATGCAGCTGTTAAAAGGGACCTGCTTATGTCCTGGAATAGAATTATTTCTAAGATGTGTTGTTAAATGAGTAAAGCAAAACTGTATATTTAGTATACTACCATTTTTATGGGAAGAAACAAAGAATAAATATTTGATTTTATATCCATAAAATATTTCTGGAGAAACTGGAGATATTGGTTGCCTCTGGACAACTAGGTGACTAGGGGGATAAGGTTCGGAGGGAGACTGCAACCCTCATATAACCATTTGAATTTTGAAACAGGTGAATGTATCACCTAATGAAAAAGAACTTTTTTAAACTAAAAAGAATGAAAATTTAAAGAGTCAAAGGGGAAAAAGCAAGTTAATATGGTAAATTGGTCTCCAAATAAGATCTGGCTTTGTTATAAAGGTCTCCTTGCAAGGAGTCTTGACTGGCCCTCTGTAAAATCTATCCTGATGCTCTCATTCCCCTTTGCACCTCTGTTCTAGCTCTCTAGTCAGGCGTTAGCATCCCTTCCTGCTTTCAGTACTTTATTCAAACTGACTACTCTACCCCCACTCCATATCACCCACTATCATACATGCACAGATCTGGAGCAGTCTGTCTCTTTAATCCTTTAGAATTCAGATCCAAAATGTGCCTCCTACCAAATACAGATTATTCCTCTGTTACCCGTATGTCTGATAATATGTCTGATATTTCTCCTATATATTTCTTGATCTTAATGGTATATATATGGTTTCCCCCACTATACTGTGATCACCACCTGGGTGTGTCAGCTGAAATCACTGACTGCCTAATGGTGCTGGTAGAAATCCTTGCCCTTTGTGGACAAAAATAGGATTTTTAATGAAGCCAGACACAATACTGGACAATGGCAATAAATCTTACTGTAAATCAGTTTGTACCAGATTAAACACATAAGCACACTGAAGTTGTCATCTGGGATGATGCTCTGAGGTTCAGAAAACCTGACCACAGGTTTGCTCTGTGGCATGTACCAGTATTTACAAGTGAGGACCACCAGCATCACTTCTGACAGGCAGGAGCCTGAGCACACAGCAGGTGTCAACCTGCCTGTGGCTCAAAAGCAATGTGAAGAACAAAGAATTGTGATAATTTTCCTTATTAGTGTACTGCATTGCTTTTGGCTCCTTAAATTGGTAGTTCTCCTAAATGCTGTCCTTTCCCCCCACCCCCAAATCAGGTTGAAATGTGTGTGTTGTATTAGCCAAAGTATCTTGAAAGAAGATACAAATGAAGGAACAAGTGCTCTTTAGGGGAAAATCCTTCTCCCTGGCCCCTAAAGCCATCTAGAGATAGACTTAAGAAACTAAGTCATCTGCATCATAAAACTTTCCAAGGCTGAAGCAGAAATGTCTCCCCCTCATTTAACCTTGGCAGTCACAAGCCAGCTTTTGATTTTCTCCACTTCACTTCAGGATGGCAGGAGTAATAACATGGCCACACAGCTAGAGACTGTCAGCCCAAACTTGGCATATCACCTTTCCAAACACCTTTGCATTAGGAAGAGACAGGCAGCTCCTAACTGGGTCATGCCGTCCATAGCTGTATCTATGCATCAGAGGCAGCTGTGAGGAAAAGCTCCCAGGGCCACCTGTGTTTCTTATGCCTTTCATTGGGTTGCTGTTCAATAAACCTTTTAAGTTGTCGCTGAAATTGTCAGTGTAAGTTCCAAGAGAATACTAATGTCTTCCACTGTATAGTGCAGTCAGATCTGTGGTCAAACTATAATGCTGGCTCCTCACAACCCCCCACCTATTCAGGTATTCATCCCTGCCCACCAGCACTGAGTCTTCCCCAACTTTGCTTTTCTTTCATCTGAGCTCTTTCACTTATTTGGAGTGACAGATCATGGGGGAACGAGTATTGTCCATATAAGGGATCAAGTGGACCTGGTGTGTATAGAGAAAAGAGCCTTGGGCTGGAAGTCAGGAGATCTAGATTCCAGACCCAGCTTTGCTACCAGCTAGCTTTGTGATCCTGGGCCAGTTATTTAAGTTCTCTGGATTTCACATATCCTGTGAGCCCTCTCCCACTTCCAAGATTCTCTTATTCTAAGTAGATATTTGGGCTCTTTTCACTCCAGAACTCTCCTTTCTTCTGTTCAGCTATTCTGGTGAATAAGTTTATGTAATGTAGCTTCTGACATTATAGTCATACAAACTCAGTATGTGTTTCTTTCTGCCTTTGAATTGTTCAGTCATAGACTATGCCAGAGAGTAAACTGGGGACCTGGCACAACTCAGATTCTGCCTGGACTTTTCAAAAAGCCAGATGGTACCACATTTTTGAGTGCCAATTGAGCCTGTTTATACAAATTCTTTCCTATCCCAATCTAGTAGAAATCACCCAATCTTGTGTCCATCTATTGTTCAGGCAGCTGGACCAGATTTGTACAAGAGGAATACATAGGCCTTGGAAAGCTAGGCCATCTCCAGGGTGATTTCGTGTTCCATGTAGACATCTTTCAGATTTGAAACTAGAATATCAACCATCCATCAGGAAGCATCATCAAATAGGGGAGGCCCAAATTCCAGTACCAACAACTGGTTTGCATGGAGAAGTGGAGTTCTGAGTGGGAGGGGAAATTGTTCTGTTTACTGTGATTTAATTATGACTTTGTGATTCAGAGATGTGGAAGCAAACATGAATGAGCCAACTCTCAGGACCAGCTGTCAAGCACTTGGCTTGTAATCTGCTGTCATCCCACTTGTCCCAAGTGCTCCCAGCTTGACAGCTCACCAGCTTGTTAAATGTCTGTTTCCTCCACTGCTCTTATTCACACCCTGGGGGCCTTATCTGAGGATCTTAGACTGTGAAAGAGCACCCCAGCTAGGCTGTTTGCTGGCTGGTAATATCCCAGTGGTTTGAGTTACAGGGACTTAGCAGCCCTGGTTTTTTCTCCTATAGTACAAATGGCATCAGAGCCCTCTCCGTGTGAGATGGAATATAATCTGTAACTGTTCTATCAAGAAATGGCATTTGTAATGAGGCTTTCCTGCTGGTGGCCTCCAGAGGTCCCTATTCTACAACTACTTAATACCACTTTAATGAGCTTTTCACTAAAAATTGCCAAGAGCTCCGACATCCTTGGATATTATTTAGTTAATGGTTTATTTAGAGGAAAGGGCCCATCTTCATGGAGAGAAGGATGGGCACTTGGAATATCAAGAAGAATTGGCAATTGGCACTCTGTCCTGAGAGAATGGAAGAACTGGGAAAGAGAAAAAGAGGATAGTTATCACTTATAACAGAAGTGTAGGATTGACTGAAATGCAGAAAAAGGAATGGTTAACAAAAAGCGTTCATGTTTATCTAATATAAAACAAGTTTTGATCTACTCCTCAGGACTTATTTCTGTGGACGCAGAGAGTAATTCAGTAGGCAATGAAAGCATCCAGTTTCTTCTGATCTGATTCTATTTTCACTGAGCAATCTTCTGAGGTGAATTCAGTTTCCTCAGTAGATATTCCTACTGAGAAGTATAATGACCAGCTGTTATCATTTTAGTTCTCTGAACAGTTACTATTCTCATAATAAATTGGCCTTCTGATTTCTTTTCCTTTCCTGGGCAGTTTAGTTAGCAGGAATCAGTTTTTCCTGGGCCAGCTGAGAAAATCAAGTGCTAAATTTCTAAATCTTAGAACTTCTACAGTCATATAGATTCCCTAACTCCCCTTTCAGCAGTTAACCACATCTCATCACAATAATATCTTTTGCTTAAGTCTTTCAGTTCCAAGGGATGTTGATTCCTCCTTCACCCTAACTCACATCCTGGGAGGAGGGGTGGTATGAACAGTGACTCAAAGCTGCAGGAAGAGGAATTGGCTCTTCCCATCCTCCTCAGCAGTCTAGTCTCCCTCAAGTCAGAGGCTTTGAACACTAAGGCGTAGCCCAGCTTGTGGCCAATGTACCTTGCCTCTACCCTTTGCCACACAAGATCCTCAACTATTTCTGTATACCTTCACCCCCATCTCCACCCTCAGATTCCAGAAAATACCAATAAATCATTCTTTGCACTACTAAGCCACCTCAGCAGTTATCTTGTGGCATTCTCTCATCTGAATATGAGAAAATTAAATTTAAAGAGATAAGTGACTCCCTCAGAGTCACACAGCAAGTTGGTAGTGGAGCCAGGACTAGAGCTCAGGTCTTGTGACTCCAAGTACAGTTTTCCTACTGCATCACCTTGCTCCTCTGCATTGCTCTGGTATTTGTATCTCAGCAGACAGTGACCTTGGTGGCAATGTGGTGAATATATGGAGGTGAGAGAGGTGAAGTGAAAGATTGATTGCAGAAAAAAATGACAAGAAAGAACTGAAGTTATAGGAATGAAATAAGCAGAGAAGGCACACTGACTCTTAAGTTCACATTGTTTCTGGATTAATCTAATCTGATGTTTATAGAGAACACTTCATTGCTAGTTGATTCATAAATAGAAATTAATCCTTTTCTTTCCTCTGAGTTTTACCTTGCATAAGTGGGCCTATAAGCAATAACATAATTTATAGATGTAGTCAGATCAGGTTTGAGGTTAAACGGGAGAGAAGGCAGTGGAAATTGCCTAGTCCTTCCTGGCTGGTTTCATGAGAACCCACTTCTCACATGATTGCTAGTGTTTAACAGTAAATGTCAGAGAAAGAGAAAATAGCAGTAAAGAAGAGATTTTCTGCTCAGGTCTGGGGAAAAAAAGGCTGCATACTGATCTAGTGAGATTGGGGCCACGCTTACCCAAGAGGCACAGTTGGAAAAGACAAAGTGGCTGGTAGAAAACCTGTAGGGAGGATGGGCCAGGAGCTCATCCATGCAGGTTCTTGACTGTCAGTCAGTAACTGAAGGGTGCAGCCTTAGTGTACTCAGACAAGCCTCCTTGTTCCCCACCTCCCCTTCCTTTTGCTGCCTGGTTATTTCCTTGACTTTTTGTTATCGTGTTCTTTCCAGTGGGAGGGAAGTGCCAAGGAGACTATAGTAATATCAGGGTTTCTTATTTTTTTAAGGCATTCGTCTGATATTAATTTATTAGAAAAGCTGCCACTACATGCTCTAGACTATTAGAACCCTATCCTCAAATATTATGTGGATTTTCACTTTTCAAAATTTTATTATGGTAAAATGTATATAATATAAAATGTACTATTTAAACCATTTTTAAGTGTACAAGTCAGGGGCATTAATTACATTCACAATGTTGTACAACCAGTACCACTATCTATTTCCAAAACTTTTCCATCACCCCAAACAGAAAATCTGTACCCGTTAACCACTAACTCCCCATTCCCCCTCCCCCCAGGCCCTGGTAACCTCTAATCCACATTCTTTCCCTATGAATCTAATATCAGGCATTCTTACTTAACTATATATGTGCCTCCTAAAGTGTAGCAGCAGTAGAAAAGAATGGAACCTTAGGTGAAAAGGAAAGGGATTATGGATTAAAAACTAAATTATTATTTTCTTAACTATAACTTAAATATACTTGAAAACCTTTTCTAATGACTGAGTAGTTTTATCCTCCCATTCAGAGACTGCAAAATGAAAGTCCCTCTGCTATGCTAATTCAGCATCTTTCTTCTTTCAGTTACCATGCAGCAAGTGGCCAGGACAGTGGCTAAAGTGGAACTCTCAGACCATGTGTGTGATGTGGTGTTTGCGCTCTTTGACTGTGATGGTGAGTGGGGCCCTCTGGAGGAAGGCGGGAAAGTGCCCTTGAAGCAGACATAGTTTCTAATGGAGACTTGCAGGCAGCTGCAGTGTACTGGCCTATACCTCTTCTGCTAACCCCTTTCCCACATTAATAGCTCCAGCCCTCAGCATCATGACATTGAGAAATAAAACCCCTGGTCCTGGTTTGTGTTTTCCATTTCTTCTTGTAATTCCAATTTGCTTGTAGGCCTAAATTAATTTATTCCGTAAGGATCTTAAAAACGGAAACAAAAATATTAGACCCATCTTGCTACTTAGTAGATTAGGAGCACTTGAGTATTTGAATGTCTCTAGGAAGAAGTGGTATTGATCTCTCCACCTCCGTGGTACATTTCAGTCATTCACATTCCATCTTAGCATTGCAGCTCCACACTGTGGCTGTTGTGTCTGTGACTGTTCTGTAGTTTAGCCCATTGCTAACTATGAACCAGGCACTGTGCTAAGCTGCTCATTTAATTCTCTGACACAGGAACTATTATTAACGACATTTTACAGATAAGGAAAACTGAGACTCAGAGAGGTTAAGTAATTTTCTCAGGATCACAGAGGTAGTAGTAGATGGCAAAACCAGGATTTGAACCAAAGCTGTGCTGCCTCCCTCCATCCTATATTACTTCCATTGCTCATCTCACAGACAGGATTCATTGTTCACCTTCTTCTAGGAAGCTAGGCTAATGGAATTCAAAACCAGCTCAAAAGCTCCCACCTATGTGAAACTTTCCATTTTGGTCCCAGCACAATGAATCACTCTGTTTTTTCCATTCCTTAACTTCGTTTGATTTGTCTGCATTACTACCTTACACTTTTATCTCTGTGTATGTGACTTAACTTCCGTACCAAATTGTGTGCTTTTTAAGGGTAGTCCTGTTCACCTTTGGACCACCCCCCCATAGGACCTCAGATAGTACTTTACACATAAAAGGTGTTCATTAACTTAAGCTATTTGAGTTATTAAGTTAAACTTGAGTTATTTAAATCTCCTGCCTGCACCCACACCCTAAATCTGAGTCAAAGGAAGCCCCAGGGCCAGGACATCCTCAGGTAGGGGTGGGTTACTCTCTAGAGCTGCCCTGTCCAATATGATACTGCTAGTCACTGTGGCTATTTAAATTTAAATTAATTAAAATTAAAAGCAATTTAGAACTCAGTTCCTCTGTCTCTCCAGCCACATATCAAGTGCTCAATAGTCACATGGGGCTAGTGGCTGCTGTATTGAATGGCACAAATGAAAAACATTTCCTTCATCGCAGAGAGTTCTAATGAACAGCACTGCTGTAAGAGATGTTAACTTCCCTCAGATTTGGTTTTTACTCTAATCACTTCTGGAGTTTGAGCTTTTCCCAAAAAACATTATTTTTATAATTTTTGAAGCAGTATCTTAGAGCTGGTCTGCGAAGTGAATATGGGAATAAAGGCAGCCACCCTCACAAGCTCCCCTCTTCTCCTAGGAAGTCCTGGGAAATGTTTTCCAGCCTTTTAGAAGGAGGCTCTGTCAATATCAACTTGAATCACCTTTAGATCATTTAACATCTCTTGGGCTTATTTTCTTAATCTACAGAAAAAGAAAGTATATATTAAATAAAAAGCCATTGTTATTTCTACCAGTACAAGATCTTATGTCAAAATGCCAGAGGACAGACAATTCCGATTTGCCAACAGACTTGTTCATCACAGAATTTAAAGTTGCTTTCACAGATCACACATGCACACAAATGACGGTCAGTCGTATTCCTGGTTCATAAGTAACAGAAGCTTTTCAGACTGATCCGCCCTGGCCTGAGGGAAGCAGAAAGCAAATGCCATAGTAGTTTGAGTGAAATGGCCTCAGGTTTTTTCATCTTAAGCTTCTTTTTATACAAAATATTAAGAATCTTGTTTAGACCTTTTTTGTTCTTTTAATTACATTCTTTTTTATATACTTTGTTTTTATTGAGGTCACATTGGTTTGTAACATTATATAAATTTCAGGTGTACATCATTATATTTCAACTTCTGTATGGACTACATTGTGTTCACCACCAAAAGTCCAGTTGTCAACCATCACCATACATGTTCCCCTTTTGCCCTCCCCCCTCCCCTTCCCCTCTGGTAACCACCAATCTGTTCTCTGTATCTATGTGTTTGTTTATCTTCCAGGTATGAGTGAAGTCACTCACTAATTTTCTCTCTTCGTCTTACTTATTTTGCTTAGCATAATACCTTTAATTACATTTTTAATAAGCCATGTTGTTGATTACTTTCAGCTTAGCCAGGCTACTTCTTAACTTTTTATATTGAAGTATAATATACATACAGAAGCTACAAATATCCTAAGTGTACAGCTTGATAAATTTTTAAAAACCAAACACACCTGTATAAGTCAGCATTATCCAGAAACATCACATAACCAGAACAAAGAACCCCCCCAGTGCTGCCTTCCAGTCACTTCCTCTCCCAAGGGTAGCCACTTTCCTGACTTCTAGTACCGTAGATTAGTTTTACCTGTTTTTTGTTTGTCTTAATCTTTTGTGTGTGTGTGTGTGAGGAAGATTGGCTCTGAGCTAATATGTGTTGCCAATCTTCCTCTTTTTGCTTGAGGAAGATTGTTGCTGAGCTAATATCTGTGCCAGTCTTCCTCTGTTTTATATGAGACACCACCAGAACATGGCCTGACGAGTGGTGCTAGGTCTGCACCCGGGATCCGAACCTACAAACCCTGGGCCGCCAAAGTGGAGCACACGAACTTAACCACTACAGGCCAGCCCTTGTTTGTCTTAATCTTGCTGTGAGGTATATCTGAGGTTTCCCATCCTCTCTTCAGCCAGAAAACATGGGCCAGTTTAGGTTTTCAGGTACTCTCTACAGAAGTGAACCATTTATTCCCTCTGTGTACTCTCCTGCCAGACCAATCATTAGTACAGGTCTGTTTGCTGATTTCCTGTTGTCTTATCACCACCAGTAATGACTGCCATTTTTTTAATCAGCAGATATTTACTCCTGGGCATTGGTCAAAAGATATCTGTCCTCTACTGTTGGAGTGGTAACTGTTCCATGTGGCTTGAGGGGGTACCCTTTGGTTAAACCAGATACTCCAAGTTCTCTTCCAGACCTGAGAGTCTGCCACTGAACAGGGTAGAATGCAAAAACTATGAGAAAATGCACTTAACCCAAAGCTAGATTTTTATTTTGGTTTTCACCATGTAAAGCCTGCATCCTCTCTCACCTGGCCTATTGTAACAGCCTCCTAACTGGCTCCCATACTCTAGTTGTGCCATTCTCCAGTCCATCCCCATATATCCAGCCAGAGAAATCTATCCAAAATGGAAATCTAACTGCATCTTATTCCCCTGCTCCCAGTCCTTTCCTGATGCTTCTCTGCCTAAAAGATAAAGTGTGAACCCTTTAACGAGAATACAAGATCCTTGAGGACCTGTCTCCTGCCTGCCTCTTTAGTTTACTTGCCCACCACTGTGTGTCCAGCAATATCTAATTATTTATAGTTCTCCAGCAGCCATGCTGCTTCCTGCCTGTGCCTTTGCTTATGATACTATCACTACCTAGAATGCCTCCCCCGTCTCTTTCCTCCTTGGTTGGCCAATTCCTGCTCATCCTTTGGGATTCAACTTAGGAGTCCCTCAAAGAAGCCTTTACTGATCCATACTTACACCACCCCAAGCTTGGGTAAGATATTCTTCCTCCCCTAACATCCTCTGGCATTTTCCCCGTCATGGCATTTACCAAACTGGTGAAATAGTGTATTTGTCTCTCCCAAAACCGGGGAGTATTTCAAGGGACAAAATCTTGTTTATCTCTTTATTCTCGACACCTAGCACATGATCTGACAGACAATATAATCTCAGTCGATTTTTGTCACACTGCAGTGAACTATCATTGAGTTGCAGTCAGAAAGATCAAACCAGTTTATTTTAGGCCAAGAGGACTGAATTTGGATGTGAGAGAGCACTGGGTTTTAGAACCCATATTGTGCGAGCAATGGAATTTTCTCAGTCTTTGTTGTTGCAAGGTCTTCACTTATCCTTGTTGTGTTTGTCTTCCTCTAGGCAATGGGGAGCTGAGCAATAAGGAATTTGTTTCCATCATGAAGCAACGGCTGATGAGAGGCCTGGAGAAGCCCAAAGACATGGGCTTCACCCGCCTAATGCAGGCTATGTGGAAATGTGCACAGGAAACTGCCTGGGACTTCGCTTTGCCTAAACAGTAACCCAAAACTGCAAGATGGGCCACCTCTCCACCCCAGGCACACTGGCCCCTTGAAAAGAGCCTTCACACAGCCCTTCCTGCTGCTGCTTCTGGAAGTAGTGTCCCCTTCCTCCTGAGAATGATCTCAGGATTCAACCAGTTTCCCTCTCCACCCTTCCATGTCCCAGTGTTCTGCTAGGCTCTGATTCTGCCCAATGATTATCCCCATAGGTTCTCAAAAACATGAACAAATCCTAAAAGGTCAGACCTTTGGCACCTTCCAACAACACTACCCATTCAAGTGGATAGTGTTATGGATAAGGAATGCAGGGAATCATCCACATACCTGCCAACCCTGGGAAACATGCCATTGTCAAGTCATCTTTGCTGTGGATTTATATTAAGAATATTCCTTGCTTTTCCTCCTGCTGGTGTTTTTAAGCTACAAGTTGGCAAAACCTCTGGCAGGCAAAAGGAAGTTTGTGATGAATGATAATGAGGATGATCCAGGCACCCTGAACTGGTGGGAAGCCTAGCCAGAGAGGAAGGATCTGTGTCAATCCCCAGGGTGGTTCTGAGGCCTGCTCCAGGAAGGTGATGTGCACGGTGGGAACAGAGCATGATTCAGAATTTAAAGCAGCTGCTTCACAGCTCTCTCTAATCCCTTCTTTTCCTTTCAGGCTCCCTAAGAGGGAGACTCCCTAAGACTCCACCACAACTCTGTGCTTAACAAGCAGCAGTAATTAAGTTCATGTTCTCTGCAAGTGCCATTTCCCCTCCAGGAGTGTGTCTCTGAGGCTGGGGCCTGACTCAGAGCCTATCTACCTTCTGTCTTAAACACTTGCAGAATGTCACTTTAATTATAACAGTTTGCAGTAACCCCCCCCCCCCCAAAGGCTCTTGTCTCCTTTATTTTAGGATGCCCTGGGGCCCTTTTCATTTGACTTCTCCACTGGGTTTCAGATCTGACTAGTAGCAGACCTGTTTTCTTTCTACCAGAATCTGGTTCTTCCTTTTGAAAGGCAACTTTATGCACAAACAAAAAGTGAGGGCATTTGGAGGTTAGTGGTGGCAGTGTCCCAGCACAGTTTGGATAGCATTTCATCCTGGGCCAGGGTACACAGTCCCTGATTACTCATGCCCCATGATAAGGAACGAAGATAGGGTGGTGGAGTATAGGAGGAATCATCTAGTATGGTGGACCTAAATGTTAAGAACCATAGCAACCAGTTTTATATATGGACTCAACCTTGCCACTAAATCAGTGTGGCCTTGAGCAAGCAAGTAATTTCCCATCTCTTTCCTCATGTGTAAAATGACAGGTAGGGTTGAGCTTAATAGTCTCTAAGGCATCTTCCAGGTCCAAAAGCCTCTCCTTCAGCTCTCCTCCAGAATTCCTACAGCCTCCAGAAGAACCAGGTAATGCCCCCTGGCATGACAGAGGCTCAAGTCTGATGTAAGAGAACTAACACACCAAAATCCAGTGCTTCCTGCAAGTCCTGGCAGTTGGTAAGGAGTGCTTATCAGCCAGAGAAGAGCAGAGGCCTGGGTCTGCACCTGTGGCTCCACAAGAACAGTACCAATCCCCGCATTTTCTCTAAAACAACTGAACAACCTCCTTCTAGCATCCTTTCTGGATGCAGATTAGGTATCTCTCAAAGGAGTTTGCCTTATCTATCTCCCACCCTGTCCTCTCAGGTATGTATGAAGTGTAACCTTTGCCTTGCTCATTGTCCCAGGGCTGAGACATCAGCAAGATGTGCACTTTTCTTAAATTTGTCCCAGAATCCCAAGATCACTTTTTCCTGATCCTCATTTCTCCAGCCTGAAAGAGAAGTCCCATTCACAGCTTCCATGGGACATTCATTCCCCTATAAGAAGAGATCTGCTGATTGGCCTGGGTTTTCTGAAGCTGAAAACCAGAGCATAGCAGGAGAGGGTAAGGATCTCACCTGCAACATCCTTGGTCAAGGCACCTATCACAGGTACATGCAACTCCGACTGAACTCCATTAGCTCCTAGGAGTGCCCGGGGAAACAGAGGAGGAACAGGTGCTCAAGAAGACAGGCACAACAGGGTAAATATGTAGGTGAGGTACAAGCTAAGTCACCCACAAGAGGTCAGGGTCCCCCAAGAAGTCCTTTAGCAAAGTGGCCTATGAGGAGGCTGAGAGGATTTTAGTAGGCAGAATTTAGGGATAGGCTGGGTGCATTTGGGAATACAAAAGTCTGATTTGTGCTTCTCTTTCTATTCAAATTGTCTCTTCTACCTAGATAAAATAACCTTCCCCTCTTCCTTCAAGACTCAGCTCAAACTGCCCCCCTCCTTAAGAAGCCCTCCTTGATCGTCTTCCAGACAAGACTAGTGCCCTTCCTTTGGGACCGTTTGCCCACCCATAATGAAACAGCTGTAATTTGATGTAATTTTTGTGAGATTGTCACCCACAAAGTTCAGACCTAAAGCAGTGACATGATCAAAGAAACAGTCTACCACCAAAAGCTAATTTAACAATAATTCTTGGACAATGAAAAAGTCATACTAGCAGTACCTCAGTAAATTCCTCCCACACACTCACAGCCATTCTCTACTTCTGATGTCATTGTTCTCTACTTCTTTAAAACAAAAATAACTCTTTCTCCTGTTCTAGACCTTAGGCTTTGGGGAGGGAAAGAAACTCAGAGGGGTCAGGCTGCTAGGCTTCCTCACCTAGGGCTCAGCATCATCCACAAGGATAAGCAGGGAGAACCTGAAGAGGGAGTTACTAAAGAAAAGGGGCTTAAGAACATGCACAGTCCTCAAAAATGATCATTCTGATAGTTTTTAGTGTCCCACCTAGTTTTAGCTCTGATTGGAGCATATACACGCTAGAACTGAATCAGACTCTGAGACAAAGGAGAGGTCCAGGTAACAACTGCTACTAGACAAGGAGGAAGGCACAGAAGCATGGTCCCCTAGCCAGAGCATCTTCTCCAAGCCCCACAGCCCAAGCAGGTTATGTGCTTCTGACAAGCAGCTCATGAAAGGAAGGAGCAGAGTCAGAGTTTAGCTTTCAGGCTTCAGGTGCCACCTGCTGGCAAGAAGGCTCCTCGCAGGGACTCACTGGCCTGGAGCAGGGGAGGGGAGGCTGCCAGCCTAGCCCCAGCCCTGCTCTGAAGAATAGGGCTCCCAAGGACCTGAGTGGCATAGGGCAGGCCGAGGTGGGATGAACAGCCAGAGATGGACCACAACCATGAAGAGAGACACTGTGGATATAACTATAATCGAGAGGAGGAGAGGAGCAATGCTTATGTATTGTTCTCTGTGGCTCCAGAATGGCAATTTTTACCAGCAAGTGAGAGGGTATGAGTCACTCTGTTCACTCTACAACTCTTTACTGATCACCTACTGTGTGCCAGGCACTGAACAAGGTCTTGAAGGAATTTGCATTCTAGTGAAGAAAACAGAAAAGAAGCAATACGGTTAGATACAGGCTGCTGGGAGAGCACTTAGACTAACAGAAAGGCCATCTAATCCAGATTTGGAAGTTCAAGGCAGGCTTGCAGAGGAAATGATTTTTTTTTAATTAAAAAATGAGACCTGAGAGTTGAGTAGGAGTTAGCAAAGGGGGAATGAGGAGTGTGCAGGCAGAGGGTACCAAGTTTGCAAAGGTCCAAAGGTCAGAAAAGCGTGTTTCATTCTGGGAACTGAAGTTCTAGGGAGTATCAGTACAGACTGGGGAGTGACTTGGTGACCCAAGAATTAATTAAGATGGCAGTCATTCACAAAAAATAAAAGTAAAAAGTACATTTGGATATTTTAAAACACACGTAACTCATAGGTTATAGAAAAAATCATGGAAATTTTAAAATGCTTAGAACTGAATATGATAATGAAAATATGAGATATTAAAACTTGTGGGACACAGCTACAGGGAAACATAAACTTCTTAACAACTTCTATACTTATTTACAGAAGATGAGCTTATTATTAATTAATAAGCTAAGCATCTGCCTCATAAAGTTGGAAAAAGAACATATTAAAACCCAAACAAAAACATAACAGCAAAAATAAATAAGAAATGTAAAAATGTATATAACTAGATACTACAGCAATTTAAAAAATAATATTGTGAACAACTTTATGCCAATAAATTTGAAATAGTTTTTTAGAAAATATAACTTACCAGACACAAGAAAAAATTAAAAATCTGAATAGACTACATAATACATTGAATCAGTAGTTAAAAACCTACTTATGACAAAAAGTACCAAACCCAGATTTATATGAGGGATAAAGAAAATAAGACCTGTCAGCCCCAATAAGGAGTGTGGACTTCTATCTTACTGGTAATTAGGAGCAATGGGGTTTTAAGCCGGAAAATGACATAATGAGCTTTACATTTTAGAATGATGACTCTGCCTGCAATGCCACAGATGGATTGGAGTGGGATCCAGGTTGGAGACTGCTATAATAACAGGTGTTGGAAGCCAGGATTAGGGGAGTGGCTGCAGAGTTGGAGAGTCACTAACCAACTTGGGAGATGTTTAGGTCAGCCCTGCGGGGTAAGGGTGAGGGCATAGAAACTGAAGGATGGGAAGAGACAGGGAATAAGGATGAAACCCAGATTTCTGTTTGGGTAACTAGGTGTATGGTAGTGCTCTTCAGTGGGATTGGGAGGCTGAGAGAACCAGGTTTGGATGGGAGATGATGAGGCAATCTTTTGACATGTTGAGGTGCCTGAGAAAAATCCCAGTAGGAGTATCTAGTAGGTAGTTAGATGTGAGTCTGGACACAGGCAAGGAGTCTAGGGTGGAGATATGGTTTGGGAATCTCCTAAAAAAACCTGAACTCAGGCCAGTCCTGGTGGCCTAGTGGTTGAGTTCAACACGCTCCGCTTCAGTGGCCCAGGTTTGCTTCCGGGCGGGAACCTACCCCACTCGTCTGTTAGCAGCCATGCTGTGGTGGTGGCTCACATAAAAGGAAAAAAGGGGAAGATTGGCAAGGGATGTTAGCTCAGGGCGAATTTTCCTTAGCCCAAAAAAAACAAAAAACCTAGGCTCTCCCAATTTCAAGGCCAACTAACTATGAACACATGAAGTCTGAATCAGTTTCCTAAAACCAGCTCCATCTCTTCCCCAAGGGAAGCTGGGAATAGAGACCACAAGTGAAAAGACTGAATCAAAGAACCTGTACAAGTTTGTTAGAAAAGGCTGCAAGTGCCCTGTGCCCTTATCTGTCCAGCCTCCAGCTCTGGCCCTCCCCAGATGTCAAGGTCTCCTCTTCCTCCTCTAGGTAGAAGGAAACAGAGCAAGGGACTGAAGTAGAGATCCAGGGATGCTAAGGGGAAATATTCATGTGTTCACTCAACAAATAATTTATTGAAGCTCAAATTGAAAATTCAATTATCAGTCATTCACATTCTTGGGTGAATTTTCATCATCTTCAATGTGAGGTTTAGGTTTTTGTTTTTTCTTTAATAGGTAAACATTCACATGTTTCCAAAATCAAACACAAAAAAGGCATACATTGGAAAGCCTCATTCCCCACCATTCCCACAGCTGCATGGTATTCTATTGTATATTACTGCTTAATCAATAAGGGTAGTTTCTTCAGGAAGAGATTTTGGAGCCTGGAGCTCTCTGAAAGGGAGGTCTTGGCAGGTCGCATTTGGAGGCAGCAGGGGACACTGGGGAGCCAGAGAGCAAAAGAGCAAAGGACAGGAGCGGAGGGCACTCCACTGGCTTGGCAATTCTTCCTGAAGCCTTAGGTAGGAATTTATTCCCCTGGCTAGCTCAGGGAAACTCTGGATAAACTGTTTGGGGAGAGAAAAACCTTCCTCTGGGATTCATTTATTCTATTCTTTTAACAAATATATATTGAGCCACTATGAGGTATCAGGCCTTGTGCTCAGGCCACAGGGAACATGAGAGCAAGATCTCCATCTTGGTTTAGCTGGAGACTGCACGTAAACACATTCACAAGCAAAAGACACCAACTGTGCAGGGCAGTGAAGATGGGTGCCCATGGAGGGGCCAGGCTTAAGTGCTATGGAAATTCAAAGCAGGGAGAGCTCGTGGAGGAGAAGGCCCTTTCTCAGCCTCAGACCCTGGCTCAGATGTCATCTACCCCAGGAAGCCTTTCCAATTTTACACACAACCAGCAGCTCCCTTTTCTGAGCCTCCTTGAGCTTACATACAATCCCACTGTTGTACGTACCACACTGTCCTCTAATTCTTTTACTAGACTGAGCTCCCTGACATCAGGTTCTGTCCTTTATTCATGGTGCATCTCTGAATCCCTAAAGTTCTGCAGAGTGCCTGGCTTTCAGTATAGACAACTGATGAAATTAATTCTGTCTCTTCACTGAGGAGATAGAGTTTAAGCTGAGCCCTGAAGACGTTAGACTTGGATAGATGGAAAAGATTATTAAGGAGGACAGGCAGATAGACAGGAGCAAGGTGAAACGTATCTTAGTAGAGATGGGGTGGGTACAATGGGAGATTAAAGCATGTTAAGGTCAGGCTGAATTCTTGGTGTCCCCAGAGAAGAGAACTCTGGCTGCTGGTGGTCACCTAATGCAAGGGCAGTTTCAGCTCTAGGAGCAAAATGAGACGTTGAGATTTATTTGGAGAATCATTTTCCCAGTGACTTTTGGATATCTGTGGAGACAATTAAGGATTTTGTCTCTCTTTTTAAGCCTCATCCTCCCACACATACCATGATTCCAGCTAGTCAGAATAGAAGTTTCTGATTTTTTCCTTAGATCAATATCATGACATTTTGATTTCAAGAACTCTGAGGGAGAAACTGTAATTTCAGTCAGCCCTGGCATACAAGATCCATTTTTAAACAAAATTTATAGACCAAGGGCTATAATGTTTAACATGTACTGAGCAGGAATGTGCCTCTCTTCCTGGCCTTTGGACTGAGAAAGTACAAAGACCATAGAAAGTCAAATTGCCTCAGGACAAAAAACAAGAGACCCCATTTGACTGAGATCTATAAGAAAGGTAGGGAGTGATAATATGGAGGCTGATTAGACCAGCATTCAGGCTCAGTCTGTGATCCCTTCTGAAACAACAAAGCCTTTCTGAAATAAAACAGTTCAGAGAAAGAGTGCAGCAGCAGAGGGGAGGGAAGGAGAAGACTGCAAAAATCAGGCATAAAGAGGTCCTACCACACACACTCCACTGGCCTCTCCAGATCCTTACTGCTCCAGACCTTGCCAACCAAGCCAAATTACTGACTGCAGACTCAACATTTAAATAAGATTGTGTCATTTATATGCATTGCATGAAAGGAGAGGAGGGCTTACCAGCCAATAGCCAGGAGATCACAGTCCAGTTCCTTAACACAACAAAAGTACAGGCCTTCTTTCATACATGAGTACCCTGTTCACAAAGTGAAGTACCTGTGGTCAGCCCCAGAAGAGGAGTCTTATGATACTCAGGAAATGGAAGAGGAGACCTCATGATATTTAGCAGGAGAGGGGAAGAGGGACACTGCAGTCCTAGGTCAACAAACCTCAGAGAGGCTACTTAAAAGGCGTCCAAGTATTTATCCATTAACACATACTAAGGACCTATCAATTTGTGAAGACCTTAACTTCCTCTAAGTATAGAGCTGTATTATTAGGGAGGGGCTGATTTCTTCACCACCACCTCCCCCCCAGGATATTCTAACAGGCCAGCTTGGAGTCATAAAAGTTTGCACTGGGAAGGGAACAGTGGGAATGGAAAGGAAGGTTGGATGTGAAGAAATTTCCAAGGAGTGAGCATGTAACCAAGAAGGCCATGGGCTTGCTTCTTATTACTCTAAAAAAGTAAAAGCTACCTAAAAAGAACTTCCTCATGTTCCCACTTCCAAATCTACCAGCTGGCCCACAGTACACCTAGCCACACTGCCTTCCCTCCTGAAAATCAATGAGCTGTCCATGCAGCTATCCAAAGCCATCCTCTCACTTGTGCCACAGATCCCGTCTACTCCTGTAAATTGTCTCCTCTCTTTCCTTAATTACCAAAATTTCTTGGCCAATTAAATATTACAGAATGCTATAATATATCCCATCTTAAAGGAAAAAAACACAAAACTTACCCACATCCCTCTCCACTACCAATCCATTTCTTCCTCATTCTCTTAAATCCATTCCTGTCAGGCTTCCACCTCTACTATCCACTGAGAGCAAACTTGTCGAGTTCACCACTGACCTCCAAATTGTAAAACCCATTGGCCACTTCTCAGTCCTCACACTGCTTTGCCAGTGTTTGGCCCCTCCCTCCCTCTTGAAACATTTGCTTTCTTCAGCTTCTGAGATAACTCATTTTCTTACGTTACAAGCTACTTCTTCATTCTCCCTTCTTGGATTCTTCTCTTCCAGATGCCTAAATATTGGGGTGTCACAGGGCTCAGTAATCAGACTTCTACTCTTCCCTATCTACACTCACTTTGGTGCATTTAGTTCCATAGCTTTAAATACCATTTGTATTCTTTTGCCCATCTAGCCCCACAGCTTTAAATATCATTTATATATGCTGATAATTTCCAAAATTATATTTCCAGCCCCACCTTCTTCCCTAAACAGTACATATATACAGCTTCCTACTCTACATCTCCACTTGACTCTGAAAGGCATCACAAACTTAACACACTCTAAATCAAACATTTAATATTCCCCCACTAAACTGCTCTTCTCACAGGCTTCCTCCAGTTTCCCCAGTTTTGGCAAATGGAAACTCTGTTCTTCCACTTAAATCAGGCCAAAAATCTTGGAATCATCCTTGACTACTCTTTCTCTCACATCCCTCATCCAACACATCTGCAAAATTGTTTTGACTGTACCTTCAAAATATATCCAGAATTCTACTGCTTCACAAAACTTCCACCATTGCCCTTATCCAAGTTACCATTAATTCTCACCTGGATTATAATAGTAGCCTTCTAACTCTCACCTGTAGTAGCCTCTTACCAAATCTCACTTGAGAGGCCAAGTAATGTAAGGACTGAGAAATGACGAATGGATTTGGTGATGTGGGTCATTGGTAACCTTGACAAGATTGCTTCACTGGAGTGCTGGGTGTGAAAGGCTGACAGAACTGGATTCCACTCTATAGTGAAATCCTACATGCTCCCTATAGTGTATTCTCCTTGTTGATCCTGTAATAACTCACCAAGAAAATTCCCGTTTCAGAGCCCTTGTATCTGCTCTTCCTTCTTCCTGGACCACCCTTCCTCCAGATAGTCACATCTGGAATACCTGCTCTCCCTCCTGAATTCAGATTTGTTAAAGTGACAGCTTCTGAGAGAAGATTTCTCATATCAAGCGATTTAAAATAGCACCTCCCACTCTATCTTTTCTTAATTTTTCTTCACAATATTTACCACTATCTGAATATCTCTCTCTATCGGATGTCTCCCCACCCCCTTGCACACACTAGAATGTAAGCTCGATGAGGGCAGGGGCTTTGTTTGGTTCACCACTGTATACCTAGCCTGGCAAATAGTGGGTACTCAATAAATATCTGTTGAATGAATAAATAAATGACCTTCATCTCAAACGCACAGTTACTACCAAGAACGTGCAAGCATACTCAACTTTAAGACCTCCGAATATGACCCACAGGGCTCCAGGAATGTGGGCATGCACCCTTATTAACACCTCTCTTATACGTCCCCGTCTTCGAAGACATACGGTAGCGCTTCCGCCCTCGCTCGAATCTCACTCAAAACTCGGAAAAGGAGGGGCGAAGGGTTTATGTCATCATTCTGCGCCCGCCTGCCCGCGACGCGCCGGCCGCTGGCGCAGCCCTTCGCTCGCCCGGCCTCCCCCTCCCTGGTTCCGCGCTCTGGTTCCGCCATGGAATCCAACAAAGATGAAGCCGAGCGCTGTATTAGCATCGCCCTCAAGGCCATCCAGAGCAGCCAGCCCGAGCGGGCGCTCCGCTTCTTGGAGAAGGCGCAACGGCTGTACCCGACGCAGCGAGTTCGCAGTGAGTGTGAGGTGCCGGAGAGACAGAAGGGACGTTGGAACTGATGGGGGGAATACGGGAACGGACCGACGGGAGCAGTTGAAGGAGGGGGAGGGGTGGCGAGGCGCGGCTACGCCTGCGCACTGAGACGCGCGGTGGTCGCTGGGAGGTGTAGTCTTTCGCTCCCACGCCCCTCCTGGAATGCTGGACGCCTGACGACAGGGGCGACCACGATTTCCAGTTTTCCGGGTACTTGCGGAACCCTCTGAGATTTGGAGTTCCCAAGAATGAGAGGCGCTGGCAGACGGGACGAAAGGAGCTTACCTGGAAGCGAAATCGAACTACTTTTCCCAAGGGGCCATTCGGTGGTCCAGTAGCCGGCCTGGGAAATATTATAGTTAAGGAAAATAAACATAACTCATCTGACGGAGGGAGTGGGTTCTAGAGAGGGAAAGATTTTTGACCTTTGGACGGCTTGGAAAGGCGTCTCCATATCTTCACTCCCTCGCACGTCTCAGGACAAGGACCAGGGACCACCTTCCCAAAACTAGAGCCTGTCTTTTCCCCCGTTCCACACCACCACCTTGGACGGTCTGTCTTGAGACCGGGCTCCTCACTCGCTCCTGGATCCTCTTCACCCGCTTCTGAGATTCAGAGCTTATGGCCTTGGAGACGCTGGCCTCAGCCACCCCCACCCACCCTCGCCCCCAAGAGTCCATCAGTGGCCGGCCATATGGACGGCTGGACAGCACCAGGCTGCTCGGCGGCCCTGGACTGAGGCTGCCAAACCGGGGAGGGAATAGTAAGGTTGTCTCTACTACTCATCATCCCGCTCTACCCAGGAACCCTTTTTTTCTTTAACCTAAATCTTCAAAGAAGTTTTTCAATCCAAACTGGAGAGGGGAAAGAGGTAGTCCACTAAAGATACAGAGTTTGGGGCCGGCCTGGTGGCGCAGCGTTAAGTGCCCACATTCCGCTTCAGCGGCCTGGGAATTGCCGGTTCAGATCCCGGGTGCGGACGTGGCACCGCTTGGCAAGCCATGCTGTGGTAGGCATCCCGCATATAAAGTAGAGGAAGATGGGCATGGATGTTAGCTCAGGGCCGGTCTTCCTCAGAAAAAAGAGGAGGATTGGCAGCAGTTAGCTCAGGGCTAATCTTCCTCACAAAAAAAAAAAAAAAGATACAGAGTTTGTGCCTGCAATTACCACTTAGTAAACTGTCTGGCATATAGCAGGTACTCAGAATCAGAACACCTGGGTTCTCGTCCTGACTCATGTGATGTTTCTGAGCTTGGATTTCCTCATCTGGAATATTGAGGGCACAGATAATGTGAATAACAATAATACCCATAAGCGTTTTCAGTTTAGAAAGCTCTTTCTAATGCATTTTCTAACTTGAGCCTGTATCAGGGAGGAAGAGCAAAGATCGTTATCTTTGTCCGTAGATGAGGAAGTATTCAGAGGCATGGGACTTGCCCAAGATTACACAGCTAGAAATTGGAAAGTTCTGTGATTCTATAATATTTATGAAAGGAATGAAATGAAGTTGAAGAGTAGCAGTCAGCCTCCTAACCTTCCTTGCCCACATTGTGAAATCAACAAGGGGAACACTGGCGAAAGAGGCGGCCTAGAATACCTGGATTTTCCTCTCTCCTGACTCTGCAGGTTGATCTTTGGCCTATTTGCCTTCTCTTGGAGAGGGTTTCAGTCTGTATTTGCCAGAACTCCTGAGATAACCTGCTCAAGGAGCTGCTTTATGAAATAAATCACACTCTGTAAGAGGGGGGCTTGGTAGGGTGGAGGACTTCCAGCTCTCAGAATTCTGTCTGACTCTGATCCTTCGGGAGGCTCAGGAGCAGGTAGCCAAAAAAGGGTGGTAACAACGTGGCCTGTGGAGATCTTCCTGTCAGCAGGCCTCCTGGGGCAGTTCAAGGGCTTGGACAGATGTCCTTCCTGGGACTCAAGCACTGGAATTTGCTCAGGCAGAGGAGTCACCTGCTGCATATTTGTCATATTCGCGTTGTTCTAGAACGAGTATAGGTCTCATTGCCTCTCTGTAAACTTCCCACCTTGTGCCATCTGCAGCCCTGCACTGAGCTGACAAGGACCTGGGGTTAATTTAGGCCTGGGATAGGGAAATCTTGGTTAAAAAAATATTAGGTAACTGTCTACACTTGATATTTGAGGTTTGCGCTCATTCCAGATGCTCATTCAATGCAACACTTTTTGTTTTGTTTTGTTTGCAAAGTCCTCTGCTTGGCGCTAAGTGGTATAGCAGGATTGGTAAGACATGATCCTTCATGTCGAGGAGCTTACGGTCTAGTGAAGGAGACAAAGTTACAGTAAAAATAATATTGCAAGCCATAAAACAATAACTGTGATTAAATAAAAATTAAGCACAGTGTTAGATGCTGAGGACTTAAGGATTGATGTGAAAAATCCAGTCCCTGCCCCCCATGGGTTCACAGTCTGGTGAGGTGGAGGGAAGTGCTGAGGGTAGGGAGCATGGAGGATAATCTCCTCAACATTAAATTATTGGCGGTATAGTGAGTGCTGTAGCAAGGACATAAAAATAATGGTAGGTCACAGTGAGGGAAGCCTTCAGGGAGTGAGACAGGAGACAGCATTTGAACTGCACTTCCCAGGAAGGTAAGAGTCTCAGAGAAGGGCATACTGGGAAAAAGACCTGGAGGCTGAAAGCTGTAAGAGGTTTGGGGGAAGGGATTGAGTGTAGCAAGATTTGGAGGCTGTGGAGGTGGTAATTTGAGTATAGAGAGGATTAAGGTTGGAAAGTAGAATGGGGCCAGATTGTGGAAATCTTTTCCTGCCGGACAGTGATATTTTTACTTTATTCTGTAGTTAGTGAAAAAAACCGTTGAAGTTTGGGATAAGATAAGGGTAATGTTCTTAAAAGAGAATATCATGAAGGGTTAATGAGAGGGAAGAGAGACTCAAGGCAGAAACTAGTTGGGAGATAATCCCGTTGAGTAGGTTAGGAGTTATGAGGGCCTGACATAAGGCAATAGGGATGAGGATGAAGTCATTGGAGAGGAAGTAGTACCAGGCCCTCTGTGAGAGAGTGATGCTGAGGAAAAATGGGGACTCAGAATCTAAGCGTGTGTGACCAGGAAGAAACCAAGGCTGAAGAACTTGGGTAGGAACAGATGGGCAGAGCACAAGGTGCTGGTGGGTTGTTCCAAAGAAGCTGTCAGCTTGGAGGTTCCAGCTGAAAGTCTGATAACTTCAGTCTGATGGAGCTCATTGGAGTTGTGCCTGGCTGAGGTCACTGTGGGAAAGTGTGAAACATGTAGGAGAGGATGCTGCAGGCACAACCATGGGCCACAGCTGCCCTTAGCCAATGGGCAAAGACAGAGGAAGCAACAGACTGAGATGGAGCAACAGCAGGAAGAGGCAGTCCCAGGAGAGGGCAGTGGCTGGGTAGCCATGGAGCAGTGTGTCAAGGAGGTAGTAAGCAGCACTGTCAGTTGCTGCACAGGCCTCCTGGGAAAAGGACAATTCAAGAAATGCAAGGGGAAGGATCAAGAGCGTGGGTGGAGGATTGGTCTTGGAGAAATGGAACGACAGACAGAGGGGAGAATTAGGGGTGAATGGAGGCTCAGAGAAGCCTTAAAGTGTTGAGGAACCTCACAGTACAAAGGATGTGAGGGGACTTAAAACTTGTGCTGCAGGATGTGGGATGGGGAGGCACCAAGGGCTGGACAGTTATAATGTGGAGCAGTAGCTGGGCCCTGTGCTGGGAAGTCACAGGGCAGGGGTAGTGAAGCCAGTCAGTCCCTTTCTGGGATTTTCTGTTCAGCTCCTGGCAGCTTGGTAGCCATTGGCTTTGCCTGGGGCTTAGCAACAATAGTGGAAAGTACCAGGTTTTCCAGGGAGCCGATGAGAACATCTGTAGGCCTCAGTTTCCCAAGCATACAAAGAGAGGGTTGGCCACGGAGGTCAGGTTGGCTGCCTAAGATTCTTTAATAGCACATGGCAGAAGAGACTGACATAGAGTTCAGAACGCGTAGCTGCTAATATCATAACCTGGGTTGATGAACTGGCTGGCCACAGCAGCAGGCTTGGTGGGGAGGTGGGAGGACCCAAGGTGGTGGGGGCCAGGGAGCTCCAAGGCTTAAGAGGGCCAAGTCTCAGCACTCTGCAGGCCTCGGACCCAGTTGTAACCGTGAGATTTCAGGCCATTCCAGACTCCAGGTCCATGTCAAAGGCTGCCTAAGGTTCCATGAAATGGCTGGCTCTGGGATCCAGGCTAAGTCAGGAAGGCCAAGCTAAGAAGGCCAGTACATGGGAGGGGGGAAGATTGGTTGCCGGGAGATTGTGACATTCAAGATCTAGGAGTGAGAGATGTTCTAGTATTGGCAAGGTCTGGGATGGGACTGTCCCTTTAAGTCAGTCAGACTTTATGAGGCCCACTGTGTACTCAATCCCTCCATTCACCTTATCTCACTGAATCTTATTTACCACTCAGAAGAACCCTGTGAGGACAGGGATCATGTCTTCACTGAGGAATTCAATAACTTGACAAGGCCACATGGCTAATTAACAAAGGAGCCCAACTGTCTAGCTCCACCCCCAGGCCCTTTCCCTACTCCAGCCTCCCTGTCCTGACTCACTTTGAGCACTGCAGGTACATAGAGAGAGCCTGGAAATAGAGTAACAGTAACAGATAACACTATTTGCTAGGCACTGTGCTAAGTCCTTTATATGCCTTCACTCGTTTACTCTTTCAGCTCTCTTGAGGGAGACACAGTTTTACATGGAGAAGCCAAGTTGACTTGTCCAAGATGACTCTGCTAGCAACAGGCAGAGCCAGGTTTGAACCCAGGCAGTCTGACCCTCCAGTCTGGGTTTGAGGAGGGGCCGCCCCTCGTGGCTTTGGCCATAGACATGCTCTCACTGCTACCTCAGTTGCCACCTCTCCCACACCAGCTTTGGTCTCTTCCTTCGATTTCCTTCTTTTTAAATGTCTGCCAGCTTTACTAGGAGGGGGCAGAGTCAGGATTGACCCCAGCGATGTCTGTGTAACTCCAGAGCCGCATTAAGCTATTCTGTCTCCTACTCTTGTGACATTTGCCTGTCAGCCACTGTGCCATGAGAGATGTAACAATGAGTCAGGATGAGGCGGTCACATCCCGTGGGCCTGGTGGAGAGGGTGTCCAGGCCCCAAGAGACTTACTTGTCAGCAACCAGAAATCTTGAATTGCCAACTCAAGTAGGAACCTTCTGAGTGACCCAGAGCACATCCATTCCCCTTTGGGCTCTCTCTCTGCATTGTAGGGAAATTAGAGTGGCTGACTCCATGTAACTGCCCTGAAAATCTTCCAGAATCTGCCCTGAGAGTTACTGGAGAGAGTCCATCACATCCTGGATGATGTGCCTGTGTATCTATGGCAATGGAATAGCTGGTCATGTTGTCCTTAGGGTATGTTAGCTCAGCCTGGGCCACTGGGCCTTCCAGGGAAATTGAAATAAACAACTTCTATAAATGCCCTAGGAAACCAGCAAAACAGCTTCTCCCTCTGTCCCAGCTTGATCTGCATCTCTTCATCTGTTGGTTTCTTCCTTTCACATTCCCTTGGTGCCTGGCATGGACCTGGAGTCTGAAATGGCCTGAAATCTCATAGTTACAACTGGGTCCAGGGCCTGCGGCGTGCTGAGACTTGGCCTTCCTGAGCCCTGGAGCTCCTCAGCCCCCATCATCTTGGGTCCCCTCACCCTTTGGGCCAGCCAGTTCATCAGCCCAGGTCATACTGTTAGCAGCTGCTCATTTTGAACTTTTACTGTATGTCAGTCTGTGTGCCAGGTACTTACACACATTATCTCATTTTATCCTCATATGCCCATTGTGAGGAAACTGAGATTCAGAGATATTTTACAGATCGGCTAGGGTCACACTGTAAGGAAGTGGCTGAGCTGAGATTTGAAACCTGGGTCTTTCTGAATTTAACTTCTCTTCTGTACTTGTAATGACTGTACTGGAAGGGGCTCCCCCTGCCAGACTCGTGTGGTCTGGGAGAGCAGCGTACTTTAGAGTGTGCTTCCGGGATCTGGACATCCTGGGGTTGTGCAGCCACAGGCAAGTTGATCAAACATACAGCTCCTTCCTTATGATGGGGATGGAGGTAATAAGTCCTACCTCTAAGGCCATCATCAGGATTAAATGAGCTAATACATGCAGAGCACGGTGTCCAGGCCTGCCTAACACATAGTGAGCACTCATTACTATTGCTTCTCTTTAAGCGCCCTCACAGGGTTTGCTACAGGAGCTCCTCCACCGTCCTCATGCAGGGCAAGCTCAACTGTCAGCTCCTGTTGGGATTTCCCAGCTGCTGATTCAGTGAGATTGTGTGAGTTTACTGCAGTTATCACAGGAGTGGCTCAAAGCACAGTGGTCCACTTGAGCCCCAGTGCTCTACTCCCAGCAAGCCCTGCTCCAGGCCCTTTGGGTAAGACCCAGGTGTGTCGCAGTAGAGCATGTCTGACACCCAGCACAGTACCTTGAGCCATCAAGCACCTGGCAAGTTTGAAGGAAGCTGGGGACCAGCCGGGCTGTGCTGCTGTCCTTCCTCAGCACAGACATGTCCTGGATCACTACTGTGGTCCAGATGCCTGGTTTCCCAGGCACTGTACCCTAGGCATGACTGAGGGGTTAGGAACTGATTTTATGCCTATAATAAATGGTCACAGGGGACATCTGCCGGAGATTTGGGCCCTTCCTTATTGAGTCAGCAAGAAACAAGGACTTGAGTTTGAATAACCATGACCCTGTCTGAGGGTGATAGTTAATACCCCATATAGACTCCAGACACTGAAGTAGGACATTTGACATGACCAGCCATTTGAAAGATGTAAAAAAATAGCAAGTAGTGAGCACAGCAGATGTTTATTCTGAGTCTCTCACCATCCCTGGTCCTCTGGGGCAAACTCATTGCCCTTGTTCCTCTTCACAGCTAAGCCAAGGCTTCCAGGAAGTCTGCCAGACCAATCCCGGCTAAATCAGATGGTCCTGCTGAGTGGGGTCTTCATTGCAGAGCGCTTCACCCACTTCTGCACTCAACAGAAGATATTTGCTGAATGCACTACTTTGGGATTTTAAAAACCTGAAGTGTTAATAGTTTGTTTTTATACTGAGTTTAAATTACCTGTACCTTGCCAACTCCTGAGAACTGTGGATCCTAAGCAAGCAGGCGACTATCCCACTAACCCCCGACAGGCCCAAGTCAGGGAAGGAGCTAGTGGCTTTGCTGGGAGAAGCAGCGTGTGGGATGCGGGGAGCCCTGGCTTCTCCCAGGGCCAGGCAGTGGCCTTGCTGGAGCAGGAGCCCTGAACGGTTTCCTTCCCTTGCACAGCCCTGATCGAGTCTCTCAACCAGAAACCACAGTCTGCCAGTGACCAACCCCAACCCACAGACGCAACCCGTACGACCCATAGGAAAGCAGGTGGAGCCGATGCCCCCTCGGCCAATGGTGAAGCTGGAGGAGGAGAGAGCACCAAAGGCTACACTGCGGAACAAGTAGCAGCGGTGAAAAGGTAGAGGGCTGGGCCAGAGCTGGTGCTGCTGGGAAGTTTTCAAGTCTAGAGAAGGCCTCCCACAACGCGTCCTCCAGCTCACATCTGCTGTGGTCTGGATGGGCCCTGGGATGCTCTTGAAGATGGAGATGGTCCAAGTGATAGGGCTTATCGTACCTTCTCCTTGTGTCCCACCACGCCCTGGAATAGTGTGGGAGTCAGGGCTCCACGGGCCCCTCCCGCCAAGACAACCCACAGCAGAGGCTGGAAATGCTGACACCGCCTGCTTCCTCCACTGCTGGCTGGACAGGCCCCACCCTCTTCACACAGCTCTGTTTGTCAGGCAGAGACGGAGCCTGGTCTCCCCCTCCAGATTCTCCCCCAACCCACACCCCCACCCCCAACAAAGACCCTTTGAAAGCAGAGTATGTGGGGGACAGAGTGGAGACAGGAGACAGTTATCCCTCCAAGGCTTGGGCAGGCCCTGCACCGAACAGCTCACTACCAGGCTGATCAGTGCAGATGGCTTCTCAGGAGAAATCTTGGCTGTCATTTCTCCCCTAGTCTCCCCACCAGCTTGCCTCAGGAATCCCGCCAAGGTCATCCCCACATGACTGCTAGTGGAGACACTAGCAAGCTTCAGGACTGGGGTTCAGCCTGTGTGTGTGACCTAGCATGACTAATTTGCCATAAAAGCATGAGCCAAATTGGCATTTTTCTGACCAGACAGGGTTTTGACCAGACAAGCCCATTAGTCGTAGGCAATAGAAACTGATTGTGGGGACTGGGAAAGCCTGGAAAAGGCCAAGAATCAGGAGGTCTTCAAGGCCCTGTGATGGGGTGAGCAGACACCTGCCGTTTCTGGCCTTTTGTTACTACTCAAGACTCAGATTGCCAGGAGCAATCTGACTCCAGCTGGCCGAGCTTAGGACACACCTGCCCTTGGGCAGAGGTCCCTGCTTGACAGACATTGACAGTCCTTCTGAGGTTGCCTCTAGTGAGGGTGCTGTTGGCAAAGGGAAACGGTTCCTGGCCTGGCGAAAACAGCAGCAGCCCCGTCTTAAATCCTACATATATTCTTGGTTTTTCCACTGGGCCCTGCCGAGCTCCCCGTCCCAGTCAGACCTTATTGAGGTTCCCTTGTCCCCAGCGTCTGACAGCTGACCTGGAGGAGCTGTCAGCCATGCCCTGCTGGTCCCCTTGAGCCTGCTCAGAGCTGTGCCCACGCTGCTTGTTCCTTGCCCACCTCGCCTCACCGCCCGGGGCCCATGGAGAGCTTCCCCACCACGCTCTTCTCTCTCCCCCAGGGTCAAGCAATGTAAAGATTACTACGAGATCCTGGGAGTGAGCAGAGGGGCCTCAGATGAGGACCTGAAGAAGGCCTACCGCAAACTGGCCCTCAAATTCCACCCAGACAAGAACCACGCACCTGGCGCCACTGAAGCTTTCAAAGGTGAGCCAGCCCTAGTTTCCCAGTGTTTTGGTGTTTTTGTCTCTTGTCCTTGGGAAGGAATAAGGGGCCAAGATAGCTTTTCCAGGAGGTGGCCTTGGACCCAAGTCCCATGGGCTCAGGACCTGCTTCCTAGGAATAAGGTCCTAGTAGCCACCCCTAACCATACAGAGTCTGTTAGAGCTCAGATAATGCTACTTCTGCCTCCCCTTCCTCCTTCCTCCTTCCTCCTTGTTCCCCAGGGATTACAAGAAGGGAGCTGAGGTGAGAGAAGACCGACGGCTTCTCCAGTGTCACACAGTGATTGGAGGTCAGAAGCAGGCCTCCTGATCACCCATATGCACTTCCCCATCTTGGGATCTCAGTAACAGTTTTCCTGTGCTGAGGGGCAGGGCAGCCCCAGGTCAGTGGCCTCTGGTCTGGTGGGTTCCTCCGCAGCAGAAGCCATTGCCAACCCTACCTAAACCCACACTCACACACCACTCAAACACACACACCACGCACACACACACATTCACACATTCCATCACCCCACACACTCACATGTAACACAAACACATGCAACACACACTCACACATCATACACATAAATACACCACCAGGGCCTGCAGTGGGGGGCATGGCAGTCTCTCTGGCCTTAGGATCCACTGGTTCTGGGATGGGTGCTTCAGTTCTGGGTGAAATCATAAGCTGCCCTTTAATCCTTTATATTTTCATTGACCCCATCAGGCATACGTGTTACCGACTCTGCCAGCTCGGTGTTGCTGGGCACTGTAATCCCACATTTCTCCCAGACATCTCTTCTCTTATGCCCACCTTGTACTCCTCGAGACCTTCAAAGTCTTAGGCTCACCTCCCTCTGAGACAGCATGGCGACTAGCCCCACCTGGTCCAGGAGGGGTGCTGTGTAGTACTGGGGCTGTGACCATAGCCAGGTGAGGAGCCTATGGCAGAGCAGACCCAAAGACCTGGTGTGCTGTCTCCCAGGGCTTGCGCCAGGTGCTCCATCCCAGGCTGCTTGGGGTTGGTCCTGCTTGGGGTGGTCTGCAGGCATCATCCCCGACTGCTGCCTGTCAGCCAGCCCCAGAGAGAAGGAGAATGGGAGTAGGGAGGCAAGGTGGCCATGGTTAGTGTTGCTCCACCTGACCTCTCCTACAGCCTATCCCAGCAGACACTGAGAAGCTGGATCTGGCCTTGGGGCCTGGTCAGAATGGGAGGAGGTCGGGGAGTCTCCTTATTCCCGGTGGTTGCAGGTTCTGAAGCAGATGCAGCTTAGACCCACTCTTTCAAGAGAGTGGGCCACTTAAGAAGGAGCAGGACACTGAGAAGGGCCCAGGTCCGGGGTCCTTGGAGGCACAGGCTTCCTACCTGGGGGCTCTAAAGGAAAGGCCCCGGGACCAGGCAGGGGAACATCAGCTGGGTCCTGGACCACATGGAGGCCAGGGCTCTCCAGGCCACACTACAGCACTGGAGCAATCTCAACTAAACACTGGGATTTGCCCTTCCCAGCAGTTCCTGCTGCTTTCCAGTTTACAACAAGGAAGCATACGTCTGTTCGGCCCCTCTGTCACACCATGACTTCAAGACTACACAGCCTCCAGAAAGGGATCCCCATCCCACTGGGCACCTCAAGAGAGAAGAATCAGGAGCGGGGGTTGGTGGTTTTCATGAAGTTAGAGAACAAACTTGAAGCAAGACACACCTGGGTTTGATCCATGGCTCTGCCACACCAGAGCTGTGTGATCTTACACTTAACCTCTCTGAGCCTCAATTTTCTCATTGGTAAAATGGAGATGGGGTTGCTGTTAGGAGCAAATAAGATAATGCCCGTAAAGTGCCTGGCGCATAGAAAAAGCTGGACCATTGTCACAAGGTGGAGAGTGAGGAGCCTGAGTCTTAACCCTCCACCCAGCCCAGGCTTCCCAGACTCACTTAGGGGTATTCCTGCATGCCCCCCTCCCCACACTCGCCCAACAACAGACTGCCCACTGACCCCAAGGACTCCTGCCGCCTAACACACCACTTAAGTATCCGGAGGAAGTGAGCTCTTGGCTGGATGGGAGCCTCCGCTTCACCCCCAGCATCTTCAGGCCTGACCTTTTGACCTCCTTTCCAGCCATTGGCACAGCGTATGCAGTACTTAGCAATCCAGAGAAAAGGAAGCAGTATGACCAGTTCGGTGATGACAAGAGCCAAGCAGCCCGGCACGGCCATGGGCATGGGGACTTCCACCGTGGCTTTGAGGCTGACATCTCCCCTGAAGACCTCTTCAACATGTTCTTTGGCGGTGGCTTTCCGTCTAGTAAGTTCGCCCGCTCTCCCCACAGCCATGTCTCCCTGGAGTGTGGTGGGAGACTGGAGTCAGCCTCTCTCTTTCCCAGCAGCCCCACTCCTGACTCAGTCCCTCTGACCTCCAGGTAATGTCCATGTCTACAGCAACGGCCGCATGCGCTATACCTACCAGCAAAGGCAGGACCGCAGGGAGAACCAGGGTGACGTGAGTGAGGAAGGCACTGGGGAGAGCACGGGGAGGGTGCCCGGCCCCACCCCAGGGTGCAGGGCTACTGGAGGTGGGAGTGACATCCCCAGCTATCTATCCTGGAACGAGCAGTGCCCGATAGCTCTCAGCCAGGGAGAGCGCCCTTGCCATTCTGCTGAGCGACACCAGAGGGAGCCACACTCCACATTGCCCACAGGAAGGTGTGGCGATTAGATGGTCTCTGCTGGGAAATACATTGCAGAAGCTTCTCCACTAAAGACAGGTTCCCGTGTGAATGGCCTTTATGCAATCCATTTGTTCATAAGGCCAGAGTGACATCTTCCAAGCGATGGACAGTGAAACTTCATGGGAGAATTGTAAAGGATGACAACATAGGTGCTGACTCTTCTTCTTTTCTGCGTTCTTAAAATCTGTTTACAAAAGCTATAACAAAACAATGTTTGAACACATGTTGAATGCCACAGATTAAAGAACAGCCAGCTGGCTAAAATTAAAATACTGTAGACAACTGCGGAGCATTTAAAATTATGGCAGACGGAGGGATTCCCTCCTGCTCTAACAGTGTGGCCTTCTGTTTTTATTCATTTTTTAAAACTTTTATTTTGTGGGTATTTAACATACAGAAGAGTTTTTTTAATCGCAAATTATAACACAGTGAATAAATTTCTTTTCATTTATAATTTTTTAACCTGGCAGTTTTTAAGTTGGTGACATACTTGTATGGTCCAAAACTCTAGAAGTTGTGTAGAGTGAAAGTTCCCTCCAGCCCCGTCCCCCAGGCTCCTGGAGGCAGCCACTTTTGCTCATTATTTTGGTCTTCTCTCACAAGTAAATGCATGTACCCACTTTCCTCCTGTATTTAACACCAATTGCTATTTTGTTTTTATCTGGGGAAGCTGGCAGGTGGAGGAGCTTCTGTATTTTGGGGACCTATGGGAGGGTAGGGGAGAGAAGGGTGTTATGGGCTGTTTAGGTGGCACCTGCCACACCCCCACCCAGGTCCAGCTTGAGTGACCATTGGCTCTTCTCTCCAGGGCGGGCTGGGGGTGTTTGTCCAGCTGATGCCCATCCTCATCCTGATCCTCGTGTCAGCTCTCAGCCAACTCATGGTCTCCAGTCCACCCTACAGTCTGAGCCCGAGGCCGTGAGTACCTTCAGCTGGGGGTGAGGCCAGTGGTGGGCAGATGGGGGCTCTGGAGTCTCAGCCCCCATCGGGGGCCTACCTTCCCATCCTGCAGTTTCTTGATCACATGCAGAAAACTGGATTAGAATCAAGAAAATATACTTCTCTGTTGAGCTGAAGTTCTTGATCTTTTTAGGAACACAGTCCCCTAAGAAAATGCAATGAAAACTGTAGATCTTTTCCCTAGAACACTGCACATGTACACAATTTTGCATATGATTTCACAGGCTTCATGATACTCGCCCCCCCATCTTCTCTGCTTACCTTGGGACATGAACTTCTGCTCCCCTGTTCTGGTTGGAGGCCCTGGGGCCATAGAGCAGGGGCTCTAGAGTCAGACAGAGCAAGGGTGACTTTGAATCCCAGCTCCTCTACTATCTAAGCCGCTGTGTGACCCTGGACAAGTTACATAACTTCTCTGAGCATTGGTTTCCTCATCTATAAAATGGGAATAACAACATCTACTTGCTTGTGAAAATTAAATGAGTAATACACATAAAATGCTAGGCTCATTAGAAATTGTCAACAATGTTTGTTGAATGAATATATGGTCTCAACTGCCAATAGTGAACTTGGGCAAGTTATTTGGCCTTTTACAGTGTCAGCTCCTCTCATTTGTTTCCAGCACCTGGCACAGCATCTGATACATAGTGGGTGTTTGGCTTCTGTTGGTGGTAGAAGCCCTCTGCTGCCACCAAGCTGCCTGGCTCTGGCTGGGAGCCTGGCAGCATCCCTCTCAGCCAGCAGGGGACAGAGTCCATCGACCGGCCCCACACCAGCCGGCGCAGGCTCTCTGTGGCCTGATGCCAGCCCTTTTCTCTGCAGCTGGAGAGATGAGAGGGAGCTCTGGGCAGGCAGGGGCTATCTCCCCAGAGCACTGACTCCTGTCTGTGTGTTGAGGCTCTTCCCACAGCCTGCGGAGCCTGCGATTGGAGCTGGCAGATAGAATCCAAGAGCCAAAAGGATACAATTCCTTGGAATCCTTCCTGTCATTTTGTTCCTAAGCCTCTAACTCAAGACTGGGAGTTCCTGGATAGGCAGCCAGGCCCTCAGCCATGATTGCCTTGGGGCATGAATGAGGAACGGGAGGCCCAGGGAGCTCAAGTCCCTCAGCTCATCAGAGGCAGAGCCCAGACCCACTCCAGGCTCCCTTCTTCCCTGGCCAGGGCCTCTCAGAAAGGGGCTTCTCCCCGTGGGCCCAGGGTAACAGTGTGGTCAGCAGAGAGCCTGAGGAAGGGCTTGCCATAGTCTGGCCACTCGTACGGGAGGTACACTGTGCCTTTTCTCAAGACCCTCACTTCGGGTAGTGTGCGAGTTCCTGCTCTAGTTTGGGAGGGAATCAGTTCCTCCTGTGACCTGTATGGCACTTCCTGTCGGGGCCCATCATCCCCCTGGGCCTGGGGACCTGTGCCCACTTTGTGCCTGGTGAATTTCTGGCCAGGTCGGTGGGCCACATCCACAAGCGAGTCACTGACCACCTGAAGGTAATCTACTACGTGGCAGACACCTTCTCTGAGGAGTACACAGGCTCCAGCCTCAAGACGGTTGAACGGAATGTGGAAGATGATTATATCGCCAACCTCCGAAACAACTGCTGGAAGGAGAAGCAGCAGAGTGAGTGTGTGTATTGGGGACAAAGCTTGAGAGCAGGGAGAGAGAAAGCCCTGTTCACCCAGTGATTTGCGGGCCCAGCACCTGGCACTGCCCTGTGCCAGCCACCTCCCAGCCAAGAGCTGGACTCACCCCTGTTTCCCGGGAACTAGGAGCCAGGGCACCTGGGGATTTCCTCCAGGTTCCCCTAAATCACTGTAGTCAGCCTGTCGTTCGGCTGCCAGAGGTGAGTATGTAGAGAGAGACTGGAGCAGATCTCCTGGCCACCCACTGATTGGGCATCCAGCTCTATCTGTGGGACTCCGGGGAGGTCTGACCAGGAGGACAGGTCTCACCTTGGCTGGCCTCACCTACACTCTACAGAAAGGGGCCTCTATCCCTCTCCTAGGTTGGGACCATAGTCTTTGCTCCTCCAGTCTTCTCTAAAGGGAAGCCAGCTCTGCCCCAGCTCCTAGGCCTGTAACTGCCCTCCACCTCTCCCCACCAGCCAGCCAGGCAGCTTAGCGGCCTTTGGGATATGCCCTAACCCTGCCCCATTGTTTTGCAGAGGAAGGCTTGCTGTACCGGGCCCGCTACTTCGGCGACACAGATATGTACCACAAAGCACAGAAGATGGGCACCCCGAGCTGTAACCGACTATCAGAGGTGCAGGCCTCCCTACATGGATAGTCCTGGGCCAGCCACACCACCGAGGTCCAAGTATGAGCCAGGGCCTCCTCTGCCCTGCAACTCCTGGCAGTTCTGGCCCTAGTCATGAGGCAGAGGAGGGTGGGAGGGAGAGAAGGAGGGAGTCTAGTGATTATGGCACAGAATCCTTGTCCCCAGGCTGACCTCCAGCCTGCAGGGTGACAGCAGCTCTGGGATGTGCTTGGAAACCAAGGTCTGATTCAGCCCTCCAGTGCTGCTCTCCACCCATTCTTGCCCTTCTCCTTGGCTGTGCGGCTGTGGTACCCAAGAGCCAGGCAGAAAGGGGAACCAAGGCTGCTGCTAAGAGCCGCTCGTGCCTCCTTGCTGTACTCCAGCCATCAAGTCACTGCAGAATATTGTCTGTGCCCTGGTATTTAGGCCACCAAATATTGCTGGGCCCAAGATAGTTCCCACACATGCTCCCTGCCCAACACGAGGAAGAACTATGTGGAAATGGGTGAGCTAAGAGCCCTTCTAGGCAGGAGGAAGTGGAACAAGATGGATGGGCAGCCCAGCAATGGGCAGGGGGGGCCTGTGCACCCTGACCAGAGCCCCCTGGTGGGATCAGAAGCACTCTCTCCAATCTACTGCACCTGGCAGCCTGGAAGTCAGAGGCATCCCGCCTGTGGTCTGAGGAAGGGCACAGAAGGTCCTGAGTTCAGGATCCAACCCGGAGCCCTCAGCACAGAAGGGATGGGGAAAAATTGAAAGTTGCTGGTGGCAGTCTCCCTACCTCCTTTACCCCTGCACGTGGGTAGGTGGGCTCAGTTCCCAGCATTTGCCGGAGGGGACAGCTTGGACCAAGCCCAGAGGAGTGTTTGGCAGAGCCCGTCAAGCTTCTTTTTTGTGTTGGTACCCTGCCCACCCTTCCTTTGCCTGTGTCCCCTCATCACGGATCCAGCCACAGACTCTGCTTTGAGGCCATTTGTAGCGCCTCCAGGAGAGTGAACCCGACTGCAGGAGGGAGACTAGGTGGGGCTGAGGCGGGCAGGACAGGGTGAGGAAGTTTGCTTGTTTGGGTGGGCTAAACTGGAGGCTCCGGGCCCATGATCGTTGAGCTAACTGTTACCACTCTCCTCCCCAGACCATGAAATCCCTGGAGAATTTTTGGTGACATGCGCTGAGCCAAGGTGATGGACTGGATATTTAAGGAAAGACATAAAAAGAAAAAAAATTAAAATGGATTGGAGGCCGAACGACACACAACTGCCCTCTCTCTCGCCCAGTAAAAGCAGAAAGCTCTTAGGACACAGACAGGAAAACCTGCCCTGGGGCTGCTTCCCCTCCTCCCAGGCTGGCAGAGGCTCAGGCTTCACACTGGCTCTCTCCTAGGATACAGAAACCATGGCAACGAAAGTAGAATGTAAAACTTGCAGCAAACGTCTGTGGGAAGGGCTGGAGGAGGGGGCACCCAACTGCCTTTCTTCTTCCTCCCAGGAGCCACCACCAGTCACCTCTCAGTGGAAGGCAGTTAGAGGCGCGCTGGCCAAGGATAGAGAGGAGGAGGAGGAAAGACAAGTCTCCATAGAATGTAATTTATAGATGCATGTGTATGTATATATATATCTATTTATATGTAAATAGCATATATAAAGAGATATATATATATATATAGTCTACTTTTTAAACTATGCAGGGATTTGTTTAAGTTGTTTAGCTGATTTCTTCCCTGTTTTAAAAAACGTGGCCTGTTTGAGGAAGGCAACCTGGTCCTTCAAAGACAAGACTTGAGCTGTAGCTGACAGTGGAAGGAAAGTCGGGTCATAGCTTTTAAAGTCCCCCTCAACCCAAGCCTGTTTTTGATGGCAGCAGTAATCATGATAATGTAAATCTGTGGAAAACCTTTGATTGAGTGGCCAGGTTTGTGTTTGAGCTGGAGGGGAGTGGGCTGTGGGGCGAGAAAGTGCCCCAGGGCCAGGTCAGCTCTGAGCCTTGGCAGAGGCCGCAGACAGCCTGCAGAGGGGAGACCACCCACCTCAAGCTTTGCCCAGCTCAGGTGGGCTCTTTGTCCTGGTGCCCAGGAGCCCTGTGACCCCCTGCCACAAAGAACAGCAGGGTTGGAGAGGGCGGCCATGTTCAGCCTGACCACCTCCCCACCTTAGTCCCTAAGTCAGTTTTGCCTTATAGGTGCCACAGGGCACAACTCCATTGTTGCCACTGGTTTTTCCTAAGTCGTGCACCAAGGACTCTAGAAGGCTCTTCCTCCAAGAGTCAACCGGGTGGTGCCCAGGACCCCAGGGCAGCAGCCGACTTGGGAAGAAAGTCCGTGCCTGTGGGCACCTGTCTTCACCCCTCATGGACTTGATGCCACCCAGCCTTCTCTTGCGTGTGGACAAAGGAGGCACCTGAACCAGAAGAGTTTTCTTATCCTCACCTTCAAATGAGGATTTTTCTCAAAACAGCAGTTGCTGTCGGGGGAGGGGAGGGAGGTTTTATTTATTCCCACAGTTTATACTGAGCCTTTTGGAATTACCGTCTTTCCCAAATTTTCCTCTGGTGGTGGGTGTCATTGAGCCTGCCACCTTCCAAAGCCTTACTTCCCCAAGCTGCCAGGCAGGAGGTGATCACCATCCTCCCAAAGTCTCTCTTGGCTCTTTCTTTTAAAAGTCCCCCCACAAATAGGATTCTTGCTGGGAAGGAAAGCTTTGTAAAGAAATGTCAAATCTGGTTTTTTGAACAAGGTCCTGCCCTGTGATGAAGCGGCCACCCCATCCCAGAGAGATGACAAGAACTGGACATGGGCAAGAGTGCCCCACCCACGGTGGCCCTGGCGCTCTGCCTCCACCACCCCAACCGTCTGGTCTCGGTTGATGTCCCTAGACGGGCTGAGCCATGTGCAATAAGAACATAGATCCTAAAGGATCCCCTGAGAAGCTGTATTTCGTGAATTAGAATTCTGAAATTGTACATCTATAAATATGTTTATTATGTGATTGGCTGTGGTGGGTCTTCACTGAGCAAGGGGGCTGGGTGGGCACAAGCACCTGTTGCTGCTGACACTGTCCAGCCTGTGCCACAAGGAGCTTTTGGCAAGAAGCCTGAATGTTCCTCTCACCCCTTGTCCCCGCTGACAGCCACTTAGGCCACAAGTGTTCCAAGGCTGACTATCCAGGCAAAGGGTCAGGGGCTTGGGTGGCTGTAGGGGTGCAAGGCCCAATTAGGCCAGGACGATGGGGTCCCTGACACCAGTCCTAGGAGCTAACCCCAGCCATGATCACCAACCTCTCCTTCCCCCGTCCCTGCTCCTTCCCTCCATCCCATGAGGCCTGCTGTGAGCAAAAGGATTCAGAATCTCCCCTCTCCCCAGCCTGGAGCTCAAGCCCACTCCAAGTCCAGAGCAAGGGAAAAGTTCTCTGAGTTTCTTTCCATCACTGGCTGCACAGTCTTGCCAGCCATCCTCCCCACACTGCCCCCACAGCCAGCCCTCCTCTCCCAGGAGATTGGAAAAGTTCAAAATGTGGCAGCTCAAGTAGAGCTTCCCGTGAATGGAGCTGCAGATCTGCCGGGGCCTCCCAGAGACAGGGCCCGGCGGCCCTGACTGGCGGCCTGAGGCCCCTCCCGCTGCTGCTCCAGCCAAAGACAGGCGGGCTGCCCGGTGGTGCCACCGCAGCCTGGGAGCTCATTGGCTGCCCCCGCCCAGGGTCACCACAGCCTGCCCTGCCTGGTCAGCTAGCCGCCACTTGTTAGCTGCAGTTGGCAGAGGCGTCACCAGCCACCCCCATTTACCCACCCCATCCCCCTGCCCTCAGTGTGTGGCTCAGTGAGCCAGAAGGGGCGGGACAGACTCCATGCAATTGTTTGCAGCAAAAAAGAGCCTTTGAGAAATGTCCCCACCCACTGTCAAGTGGCAAAACGAGCCACTGGTCCATCCAAGCTCCCTGGCAACTAATCTCCTCGTCCCAGGCTGCCCCCAGGTCTCCCGAGGGGAACTCTAGAGGGCAAGGAGCACACACCCCAGCCCGACTATAACATCCCCACCCTGAGCCGCCTGGGCAAAGTCACCTGGCTGTCTAGGGCAGGCACACAGCAGTGCCAAGTCTCGGGTAATAGGCTGTTGACACAGCATCAGTCTGGAGCAACTCAGAATTCCTTACCAGATGTCACATCCTGTGATTTGAGCAAGTCAGCCCATTTCCCAGAGCAGGCAGCTGAGGCTTGGGGGAGGGAAGGCGATGCTCAAGAGTCTCCATGAAGCTGTGCATGTCTTTGGGGTCTCTGTAGTAAAGCAATCATTCTGCAAACATTTGCTGAACCCAGATTCACTGTCCTCAAGGAGATCAAACCTACTCATGCTGAGTGGATTGGTGGGAGACCTGAGCCCAGAAGGGGGAAGGGGGGAGACGCCACGCAAAGGTAAAGGGACTTAATCTGAGAGGCTTGAGCTGGGTGCGCTTTGTCTCCCGGCAATGACAAAGGTGTCCACGGGCTGTGCGGGGCAACTTCCCTGAGTTGGCATCACTCCCAAGAGGCGGCACAGGAGATCAGCGTGGACCCCACAGTCCAGCTGCCCAGGCCGGATCCTGGCTCAGCCATTTACCGGCTGGGTGGCCTTGGGAGTGTCACTTAACCTCCCTCTGCCTCAGTGTTCTCATTTTCAAAATAAGAGTAAAAAACTACCCACCTTCTTGGGTTATTGTGAGGAGGAAAAAGGTTATCACATACACAGCACTAACAATGGTGTCTCATACATAGGAAGCTCTATTTAAGTGTTGTTATTCATCCTTAGTCGACAAAGATTAACTGAGCACCAACTGTCAAATCCCCTGCCAGGAGCTGAAACCACAAAGGTGACTGAGACTTGGCCTGCCCTGAGGAACTGTGGGGAGCCCGTGGGTAAGCCAGAGATCAACAGACCCCAGGTGGGCAGAGGAGGTAGGAACGTGGGCAGGGCTGCGGATGGAGCGGGTACTCTGGCCAGAGCGGACAGTGTGAGCAAGTCCTGGAGCTGGGAAAGTACTGAAGTGACCGGGTTCAGGGAACAGTACATAGGCCAGGCCCCCAATCTCTGATTATCATCTTGCCAGTCACACCCAATAGCATTAGACAAAGAACTTCACTGGGAATGAATGAAGGAGAGACCTTCCATTTCTCTAATCCTGACTGTCCCCTGTCCACTCAGTTATGCATTCAGCAAGCATCTGTGAGCTTTCTTGGTGCTGGGCCCTGCCCTCAGGGAAGACAACAGGAACAGGCAACCATGTAGAGCCAGTGGGCAGGAGGTGAGGGAGGGAGTAGGGGCAGAGACTGGCAAAGCTGGGGGCCTAGGTTGTGGCATTCCCACCATCACCCCTTCTCCCCAGACTCTTATGGAAGGGTGTTTCCCTAGGAACAAGGCCCAGGCCTCCTGTCACTTCCATAGCCTCACAGCTGTTTGGGCAGGAAATAAAGTTCCAGGGCCCACACAGGACAATGGATGTAAAAGGCAGTCTCTAGGATCCCATGGCCAAGCAGCCCTCCCAGAGCCCAAGAGTTGGGGCTTTGCTTGGAAGAAGAGGGGGGGTCTGACTGCCATACCTTGTCCATGCCCCCCCACCACTCCCCTTTTTCTGATGGACACAGTGCCGAGAGAAAGATGTCTGAGCAGCACAGGAGGATGCTGGTGGTCTCTTTTTAGAGATGGGGAAAGTGGAGGTTAGAGGGACGAAGTGAGGTCCTTTTCTTGGCTCCATGTGGCCTGCAGGGCCCTCACACTCTGACTCTGCTCCAGTGAAGCCACTTCTCCCGACCCATCCCCAACATGCTGTCGTCTCCTCCAGCCCACAGCCTCCTCGCTGTGCCTCCACCCTCCACCTCCAGGAGGCCTGCCCACGTTCCCTCAGCCTGACCCTGCCCTCTTACGTGGTAATTCTGGAGGTGTTCGTGCAGTTCTTGGACAAAGGCTTCCCACCCTGGAATGGCAAGGGCCTGCCTGGGTCCTGTCTGTCACCTTCAGTGCTGCAGCCACAGGACCTGGACACAGTCGGGCCTCCATGAACAGTGCTGAAGGAAGAGATGTGCTCCCTCAGCACTGAGACTCCTTTCTGATGGTCACTTGTGGCTGTCCCTCTGCAGCTATTTCTGCCTCACCAACCCCACCCAGGGTGGTCCTGAAGGTAGCTTTGCAGTCACAAACCCACATACAGGACTAGGGCCACTTCTTCCAGACTGAGAGGGCTCAAGTGAGGGTGCCCATCTGAGAAGAAGGACCAGCATCCAGCTGAACATTGGGGGAGGTAACAAGTCTCCTGTGGGATAAGCACTGAGTGGGGCCTTTTCCCTTTTCTCCACCTCCTGGGGGAGGTAGAGTCCTGCTAAAAATGCCCCATGTCTCCTCTCCCTGAGGGAGGGCAGGTATAGCAGGGGCTCGTATGAGAATCATAAACAGTGCTCATCCTTGAGGGGACCTCTGACCCCTATCGGAAGCGGTCGTCAACCCCCATAGGTAGAAGAGGATGCTCTCTCCAGCACTCAGGCCTATGCCAGGTGGCACTACCCACTCCTGGACTCAAAGCAGTCCTGTTCCTTGGCTGCCCCAGTGCTGCCCTGGCCACAGGTCCCAGGGTTACCTCTGGCAGGCTTTGCTGCTTGCTGGCCTCCAGCCCGTGGCCCTGGCTGCTGACGACGGCCTCCTGGACCCCACACGCCAGACAACCTCCCATCACCACCACAAGACTCCAAGTGCCACATGAGCAGCACCTGTTTCAGTGGCATTCGGGCTTGAGCCCCATGCTTCGTGTGGTACCCAGTGGTGCTCAGAACCGCTTCTCTTCTGATGGCCAAGGACCACAGTCTGCCGCTGGTCCCTTCTCAGCATGAAAGCACTGGACACAAAGTCCATGGATCACATTGCAAGCCTCAGCTCTAAAGGACATTTGTATCATTTTTCATTTGTATCATTCAAAAATTTTTGTTTTATTATAATTATCGTCATCCCACAGACATCACCAGTTTGGCCTTAATGTCAGCCTCTGTCAACCATGGAGTCTCTAGGCTGCTAGGCTGACCCGGGCAGGCTGTGTACAAGCAGGGCAACCTGGGGGCTGAGGTCCCTCCAGAGCCAGCCTCACTCCATTACTCCAGGACTCACTAGAAGCCGGCTCCCCGACAGCCTGGAGTTCATGCAGTGGAGGGTTGGATTTGGGCCATGGGATGGAGTTGCGTGACCCACATCTGTTCATGTTATTAGCTCTGGAGCCTGCGAGCCGTGGCTGTAACACGATTCGAGGAACTGTTGACTCACTCAGCTCGTGTTTCCAGCCCAGTGGCTGGGAGGGATGTGTGGAGCAGGGATCACGGGCCTCTGGCCCCTCCTGCCCCAGCGCCTGTCATGAGAGCCAGAGAAGACTACACGAACACTGCACGTCCCTCCAGGGTGCTGCTGATGTCAACGTGGGAACAGGGGCCTCCAGAAGGCCCTTCGGTGACCCTGGCTCAGCTGCCTGGCCACTGGCATCCTCCCGTACCTGTTTGTGCAGTCCCAGCTTCTGAGGACCTGGCCTCCCCCTCCTCTCCCAGCCTCCCCTCCCGCTCCCTAACCCCTGGCTGACTGAAGCAGGCAAGGTGATGCAAGGTGAAGAGGCAAGGCCTCTCTGGCCAGCTGGGAAGAATGACTGCCCTAGACCCCAAGGCTGAGGAAGAAAGTTTTCCCTCTTTCCTGCCTTCTTCATCAATTCCTACACCCTCTTTCCGTCGTTGGTGCCTATGGGTACCAGCACCCCAGGGATAAGCTAGGGAAAGTCTGAGACTTGTCCAGGTGCCCCCGATTGTGACTCCAAGAAAGGACCAGTGTTGCTGGCTAGGTGCCGAGCTCTGCCCCCACAGGTGGGGGACCTCAAGCCAGTCTCTAAGATCCCCGAGCCCCTTTCCTCTCTGTCAAAGGGGAATCTCAGCCCTGTCCTTCAGGCTGTTGGGGGCACATGAGATGAGGTATGTGGAAGAACTTCACAAGCCCAGAAGTGCCCAAACATTAGCTGTGGCACAGAGTATTCTGGTCCTATAACTTCCCTGAGAAGGGACAAGGGGCCTATGGCCCCACTGAATTCTATAACAAAGGCTGAGACAGACCTTAGTGTCAACAGGAACCAGGAGTCAGAGAATTTGAAGATTTCTACACTTAGTAGACGGTGCCAGAAGGTGCTAGGCTTGAGGTCTAATTACTGGGCTGCCCAGGGAGGGAAACAAGGACATCCTTGCCTTCGAGGCACAAATAATAGAGTGTTAGAGATGGCAGGCACCCTGAGAAAGGGTTCTCAAACTGTGTTCCCTGGAGCCCTTGGACCCTGGGGTGTGAGAGAAAGGGCTAGAGGGGGCACAGTGCTCCAGCCCTGCCCGTGTTTCAGTCACTCACTGTTATCTCTTCTGTTTGGTGCAGGCAGAACTTTGACTGGAAAAGAGGTTCCACTACTAAAGTAAATATTTAAAAACCAGAGACCTAACCTCACCCCACAATTTTACCAGTGAGGAAACTGAGGCACAGAATGAGAAGTGTTTGCTTAAGGTCCCCCAGCTCAGTTGTGTCAGAGCTGCTGCCTGGGCCTCTGACCCCTGGTCTGTGGAAAAAGAGCCAACACCCCAAGGATGAGGAGGACAATGGCAAAGGGGGGTGCCCCATCAAGCTCTGGGCCTCAGCCACAGCCCCCCTGATATGACCCCAGAGGTGAGGCCTCAGAGCCAGGAACCATGTTGTCCCAAAGGGGCAGCTGCAGATGCTGATCTGGGGTGGACAGGAGGGCAAAGGCTTCCTCCGTCCACTTCCCTGAGCTGCCGAGAGCTCTGCGGGTCTTCAGCCCCGGCAAGTCCTCTCCGACTACCCAGCCCCAGCTCTCCAGTGTGCTGCCCACTACCCCAGGCATTCTCTCAGATGCCTCACCACATGGATCTGGGGAAGGCAGACAAGTGCTTTCTTCCCAGTTTACAGCTGGGGCACCGAGGCACCAGCAGGCAGTGGGCCTGGAATCAAGCCCCTCTGACACAAACCCTGTGCTCTCATCATTATTTCCTGCTACCCCAGCTGCTTCCCCCTGCCCCTGCCCTCGGTGAGTAGTTGCCCTCCTCCCCGCAACACTAGCTCTGTTTACGCTTGTACACAACCCTAGGCTGACTGGCCCACCTTCCGTTCATTGGCTTTAGCAAGCAGAGCCGCCCCAACCAAGATGCTTCATGGGTCTCTCAGCCAGCCCAGAGCTCCCAGCCCTTCGCACAGCCTGGACCCGTCTCTCTCCTATTGAGGTGAACAGAACCACCCCCGGATTGCAGAGAGGGCATGGCCAGGAACTTGGTCCTCCAGCCCCAACTAGGTGGGATGAGGCCAGGAAATCCAAACAGCCTCCCCACACCTGCCCCTTCCCTAAGATACAGCCTACAACTCAGAGCCAGGGTAACCTACCTGTCGTGGCTGGCCCAGGACTCTCCTGGTTAGCACAGAAAGTTCCAGGTCCCATGAAACTCCTCATACCTGGGCAAACTGGGACCACTGGTCACCCTACTCAGCACACCCCACACTCCCAAGGTCATCACACCTTCCCCTTCCCCAACTAATCAAGGTCTTTCTTCTTTCCACAACCCTAGTCTCTGCTGAGGCTACTGGGTGGGACCGCAGTCAGTCCCCTCAACCTGTCTGGCCCCATCGACTGGGCTGGGGCCTACCACAGGCCCACAGTATGGTCAGAGGCTTGGAGTCCACTAGGCGGTGAGCAGAGGGTCCACGACCTCTTAAAGGCCCAGTCCTGCCTTAGGCCTGTGAGATAAACAGTGGAGGGAGGTCAAGAAAGACCTAATGGGATCCTAGGCCTCAATCCAAACCCAAATTTATCCTCAGGCTGGAAGGCAGGCCACTTTGGGGTGATCCTAGGCGGAGCAACCCGAGGGCGGGAGCCAACCAGGGCCAGCTTGGGGCTCACAGAGGCTGCCTTTACCTGTCTGAGTTTGAGGTGAGTCATTTCCTCCCTCAGCTGGTATGAGGCTGAGAAGGGAAGGGAGGGGAAGGCATCTAAAAATAGCAGGGCCCAGACTAGGAGATACCCAAAGACCTTCTCCTTGGGCGAGGGAGGAGCCAGCTTCTCACCCGAGCTGACACCAGCTGTGGCCCCCAGTTAGATGCCTGCATTAGGCCAAGGAGGAGCGTGGCCCTGAGACCCCTTCCCTTCCCAGGCTCAGCATGGGGCGCTGAGGCGTGGAGGAGGCATCCTGAAGGCTGAGACAGGGCAGCAGTGTTGGGGTGGGGTAGGAGCTTGAAGAGAAGAGAGGCCTCCAGCAGACACGGCCTGGGGAGAGGAGGGAGAGTGTGTGACTCGGAAGGCTTGGCCCTCACAGGGGCAGAGGGACAGGATCACCAGCCTGTATTCCCCTCCCACATTGTCTCCACAGAACCATGTTCACTCCCCACCCCTACCCACACACAGAGACGCACACAGGGACACACAGACACAGCCCTCACACTCAGCCTGCCTGTATGAGTCACTTCCCTCCAAATAGGACTCATCTCCCTGCTAAGTGGGACTCGATTTCCCTGGTCAGCAGCATAAAATGAGGACCCACTGTGTGCTTGAGCAACACCCTGGAAGACAAGGAAGCAATGATGATGACTGTCCCTGGCCTTGTGGATACCTTAAGAGGCCCACTCAGGAAAGGGCAGGACAACACCCAGGACAGACAGACAAGAGGCAGGGAGAGCTGTGTGGCAAGACAATCTAGAGTCAGGCAGGCCTAAGTTTTAATCCTGGCTCTGCCACTTTCTGGCCACGTGACCTGAGACAAGTTATTTGACCTCTCCCAACCTCAGTTTCCTCATCTATATAATGGGTGTCATATAAAGCCTTCATCACATGTCAGAGACAGTCATGTATACAAAGCCCCCAAGCAAACAGGGCTGTGTCCATCAAAGCTCATGGTATGAGGCTATCAACTTTTAAAAAACAAAAGACCCTGGGGACCTGCCCCATGGCCTCGTGGTTAAGTTCTGCACATTCCACTTTAGCAGCCTGGGTTTGGTTCCCGGGTGTGGACCTACACCACTTATCAGTGGCCATCCTCGTGGCAGCGACCCACATACAACATGGAGGAAGATTGGCACAGATGTTAGCTCAGGGCTAATCTTCCTCAGCAAAAAACAAAAACAAAAAGACCCTGAAGATTTCAGTACACGTTTCTATCCCAAAGACCCAAGGTAATGAGATTCTACTTGGCCCCAGCTGTGATAGATAAAGGTTGAGGGGCAGCGGGGAAAAGGACCCGCATTTTACAGCAGCAGCGATGGCTACTATTATGAACACTTTACCTTCAACTCATTGTCTCTTTTCCTCACAATAGCCTTCTAAAGCGGGCATTACTCTCCTCATTTTACATGTGGAAAAAATGGAGGCCCAAAGATATTAAGTAACTTACTCAATATCATGCAGCTAGCACATAGCAGAGCCCGGATTTGGACACAAATCTGAGGCAAACTCCTTGTGCATTGTGGTCTGTTGTATCCGGAGTTTGATGAGGGTATACTGATCTCTGACTCTTTCGGGAGAGGGCCTTGGACACCAGCCTGGGGCGACCAGAATGTGCCAAGCCTTTCACCAAGGGCCACCTTCCTTCTGTCTCACCTCCCTCACCCTGGGCGCCCACCAGCCCTCAGGGACCCTCCTAGAAGCACAGAATGTGCTATGCCCTCTCTCAGGATTACCACTTTCACTCCTTTCAACAGCCCAGCGAGGGAAATGCCACAACCCCTGCTTGACAGAAAAGGCAGACAAGTCAAAGCAGTCACTAACCCGCTGGTGGCCACAGAGCTGGGGGAAGCAGAGCCTGGATGGAGCCCTGGCCTCTGGGACTCCTAAGCTGAGGCTCTGTCCCCACACCCCGGCTGTCTGGTGGGGAGAGGGGATTCCTCTGCTCTCCCTGGCTCCTAACACTTTCCCTGAACCATCCCTGTTCCCACCGCTGGATTACATGAAAAACCCAGACCTTGCATCAGCCAGAGGGGTCCTGGCTCTAGTAAGAGGCTCCTCCCGCTTCTCTGGGCTTCCCCACCGCTATCTGACTCATCCTCTGCCGGCCCCAGGAGACTGCAGAGAGGCAGCCTCTTATCCCTGTGGTACAGATGGAGAGACGGAGGCAGGACGTGACTTACTCTAATGAGTCAGGGGCCAAGCTGGCAGCAGCCCAGGTGGGGAGGCCATAGGTGTAGCTGTCATAGCCTGGGTGATGTTCCTGGGGTGCCACACAGTTAAAGAGTTTTTAATCTACAAAGTAGGCACAAACATCAAGAGATTTGCATTGAATGAATGGATGAATGTTGCAGGCCCTGGGTGAAGAAGTGAGGGGGTGAAATTGCAGAAACGAGGAATATGACCCCCCAAAAAAGGATGAATAAAACCCAAAAAACTCAGAAGCCCAGTCTTGCCCCACAGACTCCCTGAGCTTTTAGCTCACGGTTCTTCCCTCTATAAGAATCATCATGGCTACCATCTAGTGGTGAGTCCTAATGACCACCGGGGCTTAACACTTTATAGCCACCATCTTATTCAATCCCTACTACAACGCAATGAGGTTGGTACATACTATCATCATCCCCAATTGACAGGTGATTTATCTGAGGCTCAGAGAGGTTAAGCAACTTCTCCATGGTCAGCCCCTGTTCCAACAGGCATGGGACAACAAATCCAGGGGCTGACTTAGAATAGCTCTCCAAACCCAGTGGGGCAGATGGGCCCCGGCGCGTGCGGCTGCCCAGGTGTGTCTGTGGTTTGGCAACCAGGAACTCGTGTGTCTGTCAGTGCGGGGCGGGGGTGGAGGAACAAGAGAGAACAGAACGGCAATTGCCCAGGGATAATGAGCCACGGCGCCTGGGCGGGAGGGGGGCTTTGGGCAAACCTGCCCCCTGCTCCAGCTGTGTGCCCGCGCCTGCCCGCCCACGTGCGCGCGGCGGCGGGTCAGGCCTGTGCAGGTGCAGTGAGCCTCCAGCACGGCGTCCTCCGTGGAAACCCATCACCAGGAACCCGGAGCTCCAGGGCAAGGGACTAACTGCTGTGGGCGGTCCCGCCAGCGCCGGTGGCCCCCTCCCCCGCCGCGCCGGCCGACGGGCTGCGTAGCACGTTGCCAGCGATTGCCCCATCCGGCCGCATCCGCCTGCGTCCTGCACGTTGCGCACACAGCGCCCTGGGAGGGCGGGCTGGCGGGGCCCCTCCCCTTCCCCTGGCCCAGACCCGAGCCAGACTGGGTCCCCGGCCGCCCATTAACCCGGCCGCTGCCCGGAGCGCCCTGCCAGACACTTTTGATGGCTGCCCTTTGCTCCGTCTGGTCTGAGCGGACAAAAGAGGGAAATTGAGTAAGCCTGCTCAACAAGACAGGAAACTCCTGGCCGCTTTGTTACTTAGGATTTTTCAGCAACTTTTCGGGGCGGGGGTGGGGGGGGGGTGGGGGGGGTGCGGGGGGGTGGAGTCTGGGACGGGACTCCTGGGGAGCTTTCTCGGGTTAAGGAGGTTGGGAACTAACGCAGTCCTCCAGGGGTGTGAGAGCCCTCCAGGCTGGGCTTACTGGCCTCTGCCTCCTGGCCAGGCACAGTGCTTGACACTCATAAGTGGTCCACAAATTCTTGTTCAAATGCATTTCCTTACCCTCCTCCTGCTTTGAGTGGCTGCCAGAAAGAATCCCCAGGTGAAAGGGGATGGGTTTAGGGCTGGACCTGAGGCTGACATTTGGGGCCTTGAGGTTCTGTCTTTGGCATGGGTTTGCTGTTTCACTTGGGCAAATCCCTTGACCTCTCTGGGCCGCATTTCTGTGGGGGAATCAGTAATAGGGTAACCTACGTGGCCTTAAGGTTCACAGGAACAGGGCAGACTTTGAACTCCTAGCAAGTAGGAGACAGAACCTTCCATTTGAAGCAGAGATTTCCTCCCGAACATTAATATTCTCCTGGGTCTTTCCAGGCTGGAGCCACAGTATTCTTTGTCTAGACTGGGTGACATGAATGGCTCTCTGTTGCCTGCAGAATCAGGTCCAAATTCCTTGGCTTGGCATTCAAGGCTTTCTCACATTGATTCTACCCTACCTGTCTATCCTCAGCCCCAACCACACTCCCACACTATAGCCTTAGGAGTAACAGACTTCCCCAAACACACCACACAGTGTTCATTCTTCTGTGCCCTTGTTCATGCTGTTCCCTCTGCCAAGAATGCGCTTCCCTACATTCCTTGAGTGATTAGCTTCTTCCCATATAGATCTCCACTTAAATGGCACCACCCAGAGAGGTCTTTCCTGAGTATATAGTCTAAAGCAGAGCCTCTGTTAGTCCCTCTCAGAGCTTCCTGTTCTCTCTCTTCTTAGCTCTTACTGCGTCTTGTGATGCAGTTTCTCTCTCCACTGGACTGAAAGGTCTGTGAGAAAGAGACCACGTCCATTTTCTTCATCTCCATATGCCTGGCACTTACCAAGGTGCTTGGCACATAGTAACAGCTTAATAAATATTTATGGAAAGGAAGAACAGATGGATGATTGATGAGCAAAAACAATGAGAACAGCCTAAATGTCCACCAGTAAGAGACTGATGTTGTAAGCGATAGCACAGCCGTACAACAGGTACTGTGCAGCCGTTCCATTGATAGACACTGGCGTGGAAAAGTGTTCCAGTGCCTTGAGAAGTGAAGAGAGAAAGTTGGTATCTTTCTAATAAATACTGTCTTTCTAATAAAAAAAATGGAGGGGGTTGGATATAGATAAAGGCATAGATATGTCTGTAGACATAAGAAAAAGTCAAGACAGCATATACCAACCTAAATAGGCCTGAGGAGCAGGATGCAGACATTATCATGGTTTACTGTATGTCTAAAACCTTGCTTAGACATCGTCTTCTCTGGAAGTCTCTGATCCTGCGCTTGTGTAAGAGGACCTGCCTCTGAGCATGCAGCCAGATGCTCCAAAGCAGGACCTGACACTCCATCCTCAGAGTCCAGTCCAGCAGCATGGAAAGACGACAGCAGCTCCTCTGGGTGCGTGAGTTGGTCCACTTGGTGCAGGTAGAAGCCGAACTGGGGCGGACAATGATGATGAAAGAACTGACAGCCTATCTCCACCTGCCGGGTGACATTGCTGCAGGTGGCCTTGGGCTATCAGCAGAGCCAAAATGTGACAGGAAGCCTGGCCTTAGTGCAAGGCTGGGCCCAGCCTGCTCACTTCCACGTTCGGGACCCTCAGCCTCGGCTGTGGGAGGCGCACAGGGCAGCTTCTCCCTCCCCTCAGGGTGCCTTGAAGTCAAGAAGGGTCAGATGCAATTTGGTGTGAGCAAAAGGCCTCCTGCCCACCTGCCCACTTGCCCGCTGTTTGTCCCACAACAGCCCCCCTGAGACCTGGAACAACGCAGTTCAGACCAGGTGGGCCAGGGGAGAAGTGGGAAGAATGGCCAAGGGCTCGGTGTCGGAAGTCGGAGCTTCTGTTCCTACAGATGCTTCTCCTTCTGCTGGTCAGGAAGCAGAAGAGAGTGCAAGCCTTCGCCTTCATTTTAAGTCCCCTGTCTCAATCTGTCTCTCTTCCCCTGCCTGTTTCAGAACAGGTTCCCCACCTGGAAAATCATAGAGTGGTGCAGGGGTGGGCTCTCCATTCTGCAGTTACCCAGTAGTTTCAAGTTCATACTTACCAGCCATGTGACCCTGGACAACTGGCTTTACCCCTCTGTGCCTCAGTTTCCCTAGTAAATTACTTAATGCATGGCAAGTGTTTAGAAGTAGGCCTCATACGCATAAGTGTATCTGTTGGCTATTATCTGTGTGGCCAGGATAGTAACAGTACCTGCTTCTTGCAGCTGTTGTGAGGATTAAATTAGATAATGCATGTGAAGTGTATAGCTATGTTAAGCGTTTACTTGTCTTACTAAAGATAGTAAGATGGGAGTACAGAACTTGGTCCCTGAGATGCCGGAGGATTAGCATGGTAGCTGCTGGTAGCTTCCTGGGAATGGAGTACAGGGCCTTCTGTGGCCCAGGCCGCCACGTTGGTTCGATGGGGTTGCCATGCTGGGTGATGCTGAGTGTCTGGTTAGTCAACTGCTTGCTCACTCAAACCCATTTAAACCAGCTTCATCTGGCCTGGCTTTCCCAACACACCATCCTGGCTGGTGTCACAGGCCAGAGCACTGGGCAAAGTGTCAGGCCTCTGCAAAATACATTGGAACTTTATCTGACCCTTGGCTCCTGTCCAGGCCAGAAATACATTGACTGGAACTTGCAGCTAAGCTTGAGCAAGCCTGAGGGCTGCAGGAGGAAGGCAGCCTGGGATCACGGACCAGATGTTCCCCGACACACGCCGTCCTTATTGGCCCCCCTTTTTATTTGCACAGTTCTACTAATTAATGCTGTTCCTAGTTGTGAAGTGTTATTTAAAACCCAGGGCAGAATCCTGAGCCGTGGATTTGCAGAGAAGGGAGAGGAAGAGGACCATTCCCCCAAAACTCAGGGACGGTCACAGCGGTGCTGTCCTCTTTTTCTTCCCTCAGGGTCGTCTTGCTGCAGCCTTTTTGGAGGCCGAGACAGTCCTCTGTGCCGCTGTCTGGAATTCCCCAGAAAGAGCCAGTGACGATGACAGCAGTGGCAACCAGGCCAGATTGGAACCTGGCCCAGCTTTGGAGCCGGCAGGGAGGTCACAGGCAAGTGTAGCAGGTCCCAGGCCAACAGGTCTTCCCGCAGGTACTCCTCAAAAGGCCAGTGTCTTAGAATAAAAGGAATTCCAGGAGTGCCCACCCTCAGCGTGCGTTTGAACCTTCAGTAGAGCTAGCTGGCTAATGACAGGAAACAAGGAAAAGAAATGCCCGGAAGAGTTTTAGACATTGGATTACATTTTCGAGAGTTCCAAAATGTCCCATTACACAGGTAATATTGTCAAGACCCTAAGCCTCACAGATTTGGAATTCTTTGGATTCAGAGTTTTTGAAAAATCAGCTTGGTCAAATTTGAGTATGGACTGGATATGAGATGATATTGTGGAATATTGTTAGTTTTCTCAAATGTGAGAATTGCAACGTGGTTATGTAGGAGAACAGTCTTTTCCTAGGAAATTCATACTGAAGTGTTTGGGGGTGAAACATCATGATGCCAGCAACTTATTTTCAAATGGTTCACCAGAAAATCTTAATACAGATAAAGCAAATGTGGCAAAAGGTTCACAATCGTTGAATCTAGGTGGAGGGTGTCTAGGTGTTCATTGTGCTGTTCTTACCACTTTTCTGTATGTTTGAAGACTTTCTCAACAAATTATTAAGGGAAAACATTTAAATAAAACAAGCTATTCAGATGCAAAGCAAGACAATATGGAACTCAGCTGGCTCCACCTGAATTTTGCGTCTTCTCCTGGGATAGAAACAGTAGAAGCAAGATGGCATCCAGGATTGCAGAGTTCAGCCAACCAAAGAGAACCAGCTATTTTTAAAAAGTTTATTAAGTACTTGTCTGGAAACAGTACTGATCGTTAAAAATCCTCTTAGTTCATGACCAGGAGAGGACTCACCTTGGAAACTGGGAGATTCCAAGTTTAACACAAGTCAAGAAACACATTTTGAAGACCTACTATGAGCAAAACCCTGAAACTTCACAAAAGGTGTTTTTTCCCCGGCCTGTAATCTGATCTTGAGTCCGAGGTGGCCACAATTTTTTTTTTATTGTGGTTTGTGTCCTGAGTTGTGTCCCTGCAAAACTCAGAAGTTGAAGTCCTAATCCTCAGGACCTCAGAATGTCACTTTACCTGGGAATAGGGTCGTTGCAGATGTCCTTAGCTAAGATAAAAGCAATAGGGTGGACCCTGATCCAATCTGACTGGTGTCCTTATAAGCAGGGGCAATTTGGGGGGCCATCCCCGTGGCACAGCAGTTAAGTGCACACGTTCCGCTTTGGTGACCCAGGGTTCTCCAGTTCTGATCCCAGATGCGGACCTATGCACTGCTTATCAAGCCATGCTGTGGCAGGCATCCCACATATAAAGTAGAGGAAGATGGGCATGGATGTGAGCTCAGGGCCAGTCTTCCTCAGCAAAAAGAGGAGGATTGGCAGCACATGTTAGCTCAGGGCTAATCTTCCTCAAAAAAGGGGGGGAGTGCAATTTGGACACACAGAGATACACACACAGGGAGAACACTATGTGAAGATAAAGGCAGAGATTGGAGTGAAGCTTCTACAAGCCAAGAACACCAAAGATTGCCAGCAAAGCACCAGAAGTTAGGGGAGGCATGGAATAGATTCTCCCTCACTGAAGGAACCAACCCTACTGATACCTTTATTTGGACTTCTAGCCTCCAGAACTGTGAAACAATACATTTCTGTTGTTTAGGTCACCCAGTTTGTGGTAATTTGTTATGGCAGCCCTAGTAAACTAACACAGTGGTAAAACAAACATACCATCAAATTTTTGTGGTTTTGGTTTGGGTTTTGGTTTTTTTTTTTGGTGAGGAAGATTGGCCCTGAGCTAACATCTGTTGCCAATCTTTCTTCTTTTGCTTGAGGAAGATTGTTGCTGAGCTAACATCTGTGCCAACCCTCCTTATTTTGTACGTGGGGGTGCCACCACAGCATGGCTTGATGAGCAGTGTGTAGGTCTGCAACTGGAATCTGAACCCGCCAACCCCAGGCCGCCGAAGCGAGCATGCAAACTTAACCACTATGCCACTGGGCTGGCCCCCCAAATTACTATTTTAACCATTTTAAATGTGTGCAATTCAGTAACATAAGATGCATTCACATTGTAGTGCTACCATTTTTTATTTTTAGCTAGGGCAAACCCCCAAATTATGGGAAGGGTGGAAGACCTCATTCCATATCTGCTTCTGCTCAGCTCAGTGGTCTGTGTCACCTTGTGTGCAGTGGAGAGACAGGGCAGACAACTTCCTGCTCAGATGTTATCATTGCCCATATGTGGAGAAATTATAATAGCAATAATAGCTCACAATTTACTGAGCACTTGTTATGTTCCAAGACCATACTAAGGGCTTTACAAGGATTATCTCTTTTAATAATCACAATAACTTTATCAGAGAGGCATCATGAGTCCCATTTTACAGATGGGGAAATTGGGCCTCAAAGAGATTAAGTGCTCAGTTTTGGCAGCCCTGGGATTTGAATGCAGGTCTTAACCACTGTACATACTGCTTTCTAGATCTTTTGGTCACACTGGCCTAGGAGAAAATAAAAAGCATAAAATACTGATCAGATTGACACATCGCTTGTGTTTGTGCCAAGTCAGCCAGCTGCCCTAGAGCCCCCATTGCACATGTTGTCACACCACGAGCCTGGCTCTCCCATAGCCCCATGTCCTGGGGAGGGAGTCTGAAAAGTCCAAGAATTCTAAATTCCAACTTGATTTTCCGGGTTGTTCTGAAGGTGTATTTATAGAGGTAGGAAAATAAAACATTTTATTTGACTGCTTATTAGCTTGATTTGTAAATTTTGAATATTTAGACATGTGGTATATGGGTTTCCATTTGTCCCCAAAGGCTAGAGACAGCCCATTTGCCATGTTTCCCCTGAGCCAACAGCTCTCCAGTGGCCTCCCAGTGGTGGCCAAAGCTTGTAAGTCCCTTGGAGTAAAAGGGAGAAGCCACAACCTCTGAGCATGGACCAGGCCAGGATTTGCCCTCCACCAGTTTCACCTGTTTCCATCAAGGGGCAGGAAGTAAGTGGCCACAGCGGGGGGGGGAGAACTCCAGCTCACTCAAATGGCCTGACTTGATGCTCCACCCACTTCAGAATCTGCTTCTCTGTAACAAGGCACCCACCCGCTCAGCTCAGATTTTTCTCAATCCTCAAATCTCATTTGTTTTCTATCCTTTGCATACATCTCTCTGTTTCCCAGCATAGAAAAGGCTAGAACAGGTTTGCTGACCATGGAAGAGGAAAGATAGGGTTGAAGAGACAAGACAGGAAGGGTCCTGGAGAAGATTACAGGGTGATGGGGAACACGGGGAAAGGGCTAGGGACCTTTAGCCTCCGGGGGGAAGCGAGGGGCCAGGAGAAGATGGGTAAGCCAGAGGGATCCGCCCTGCAGAGTGGTCCTGCGGGGAAGAGCCGCAGTGCCTGATGGAAGGAGTGGTCTGAAGGGCTGAGGCCCCCAGGTGTGGCAGAGATGGGCCAGTGCGGCCTCTTGGGCAGACTGAGCCCCACAACGCAGGCAAACTGAAAACACTGACTCCGCTTAAGGAGGGAACAAGGAGATGAGGGAAGGTGGAAAGCAGCTAACAACGCCCAAGCTTGGCTGCTGCCCCTTCAGATCCCTTTCTCCCACAAGGCCCTGCAGCCGTGCTGGGACTGCTGGGCTTCCAAAGCACCATGGTAACCTCTTCCCTGTGGCCTGCACAGCAAGCCCGTGGGCTTCGCCAGGCAGTCATTACACCCATTTCACCAGTGAGGACGTGAGAAACAGACAGGTGGTGTGCCTTGCTCAAGGTCACACAGCCAAGAAGCTGTGAGCATGAGTGAGGGCAAGGGCCAGGTGTGGGAAAGGAAAACCAATGGCCAGATTCCAGAGAGGATGCAACAGTACTTGTCATCCTCACCATCAGAGCTCCATTGATTGAGCACTTAGTGGATGCCTACTCTCTCACCTAACCCCGGAGCCTATGGGAAAAACCCTATAAGGTAACTATTACTCCCATTCTACAGGTGAGGCATCTGATGCCCAGAGGGGTTAAGTCAATTGCCCAAGGTCACACAATAGCAAGTGATGAGATTGACAGCCTAGGTCCAAGGGCAGAGTATGTGCTGGCCTGGTCCACAAGTGTGAGCCTGTGCCATGAGTACACATGAGAAAATCCCACAGAGGACACGTGTCGTGCGAGATGGAGGGCTCAATTCCAAGCAGCAGGCAACAGCTGTGTTGGCAGGAAGGGTTGAGAATGTGTGTGTGAGTACAGCTTTGACAGCGGCAAACAGTGCGTGGGAGTGTTGACGCCAGGGTGTGGGATGGTAGCGCCATCACCATGTGTGTTTCTGCTGGCAGCAGAATGTTCTGGTCTGTGTTGATAAACAACAGTTTGGGCTGGAGCAGGGACAGAAGACAAGCACTGAGGGCAGGTGAAGGCAGGAGGGAGGGGACGTGCCTGGGGCTGATGGTGGCCCAGAATGAGGGGCGGCAGGGTGACAGCTGTTGTTATCTCAGCTGACCTCACTGGGTGCGCATGTCTGGGTGTGGATCCCTCTGCAAACCACCTGATGCCCATAAACATGAAAAACAGGAGCGGGGACACACTGTGAGGAAGAGAATGTTCTTCCTGGAATGCTAGTTGCACCAATAGAGGTTTAATCAACAGCTGAAACCAGTGCAAACACATCGTGATTCCCGTGGCCAGGCAGATTCCTCAAAAGTCAGCTTCTTGGAAGAGGCGGCGCTCCCCAGACTCATGACTGTAATCGGAGGCGCTGCAGCTCACAGGTGCAAGTCTGCAAGGGCATCTCAACCTGGGAGCCACCACAGGAAAGACTCTCTGGGGCTCAGCTCCCACCCCATCACTCCCCCAGCAGGTCCTCCCATCAGAATGCTCCCTCCGCCTGCTCCCTCTCCATTAGCTGAACTGTATGCTACCTCCAAGACCCTGGGTATTTCTCACTTCCTGCTGGAAGTCTTCCAAACCACACCGGGAGGGCCATAGCACTGCCTCCTTCAGCACTCCAACCGCTGTTGTTGCCAGGGCTCCACCCACAGGCCTCACCATGGGGGTGTTGCCCGGACATCTATTCTGTGCAGGACACTGAACTGGGCACAACGGGGGCTATGAAGACCCCTGACGACTAAGTAGCTGCCCTCAAGGATCTTACAGCTCTCAGTTGGGGTACACAGAGGGCAGAAACACCAATAAGGGTGTGAGAAGGGCTGAGTGAGGGTACATGATTAAGGTGGTGGGAAATCAGCAAGGAGCGCCGTCACTCCTGATTCGGAAAGGAGAGGGACAGTTCACTCAGGAACAAGGGGGCAGCCTTGCCCAGTGAGTTTCAGCTCCTTGAGTTCGGGGACCTCTTGAAGCCAACACGTGGTATCTGTTAAATCAGTGCCTGTGGTTGCTTGACTGAAGGTCTCCCAACCACCGCCTGCAATCCTTGTTTGGGGCCTGGAGGCTCCCCTGCCCTCCTGCCCTCCTCCCTCTGTGGGGTTGAAGGAAGGAAGCCCTGGCCGGCCGCGCTGGTGGAGGAGGTTGGCGCTACTCTTTCCTGTTCTGGTGGCTGCTGCCTTCTGATCAAAGGCCTGTTATTCCCCAGGGTTGGGTATCGCATGCTTGCCTTGCTGCAGTTTCTCAGCCCTTCTTGTCCACCAGAGTTCACAGCTCCTGCTCACCACAAAGGCTAGGGCCAGAGAGAAACCCCTTAGACTGAGGATGATCACAGACACACTCCCCAGAGACGGCTGGCCTCTCGCCTTCCCTGGCTCAGACCGATCCCTCGCACAAGTTTAGCAAAACCATGCCCCTGCTTCTCCTGAGGAGGCCCTGTCAGGAGACAGACCCACTGTCCTTCGTACACCCAAATAGAGTTACTCTTGGCTTTAACATTTTAACAAAACGAACCTTACCACCTTGTGCCATGGCTGGCTGTCTCTGTGTTTGCATTTGAACAATGTCAGAAGGGCCCTTACCCAAAAACGCCTTCCCTACTGGCCCACGGAGGTGTCTGAAGTTGTACTATTTAACCCTATCTTCAGGAGGCCCTATAAAAATATGATTTACGTGCACTTAAAAATGGTTAAAATGAAAAATTTTGTTATGTGTATTTTACCACACAAACATTTTTGGAAAGATATGCTACAAGATGTCAACAGCGTTGTTTTTCTAGATGATAAGAATTTGGGTAATTTTACTTTCATTTTTATATTTTTTGAATTTTTGAAGAACTGAGCATGTATTATTTGTATAATCACAAAGGAAGATAATGCTCTTTCTGTTTTGAGAAATAAACACTTTAACTTTCAAGAAAAAAGAACACAATTTGTCCCCTGGAGAGGCAACACCTTAAGTCAGTATGTGTCTACTTCCTAGCTCAGGGAATTTTGAAAAGAATCCCCTGGAAAGGATGGAAGAAGTACAGGTTCCCTGGCCCAGGTGGCAGAGCAGCCCCAGTGGTTGTGAGGGTGGCCAGGTCTTCACATCCCAGCCTTGGAGGCCTGGGAGTGGAGCAGCCCGAGCAGTGGGAAGGGAAGCGGGTGAGGGAATGCTCCGGCCACCCCGCCCTGCTCTTGCTGACCACTCCCTGTCAGGGGCAGGGGCCAAGGTAAGGTTTTCCCAGTTCCTTTAGGTTGGAGCCTCCACATGCCTTTCCTTGTCTAATAGATGCTTTGGGGAAATGGCAAGGATGGCCACCTTGATGGCAGGGTGCACCCAATCTTTGGGGCTGGACGAGACCTGGAAAGGTCATTCAGTCCATTCCCCTGCCTCCAGGCAGCACTGGAATTAGCCCAGCTGGGCCAACCTTTATCTTGTTTTGAGGACTTCAGAAGCTGGGCATTCCACACCCTTCCTTGGTCAGTCATTCTCATGTGTAGACGTTTCTAGCCAGGAAGTCCTTCCTCATGTCTAATCCAAACTTGCTTTGCTATGAGTTTCCATCCTGTGGCTCTGATGGGTCTGGTTGGAAACAAAGAAATGCCTCTTGCTTCCCTGGCTTCATCCTAGGTCAGGAGCCACTAGGGCCTTGAACTAGGACCAAAGTCCTAACTCGCTATGTGACCCTTGGCAAGTCACTACTCCTCTTTGAGCTTCAGTTTCCTCATCTGTAAAGTGAGGCCAGTGATGTCCATAGGGCAGGAGTTGAGAGGTCAAATGAGACTGCGAATGTGTGGAAGAGCCACGAAATTTGCTCCTAATGTGAAGCTATAATTATTATTAATAAATAATAACCACCCATCCTGGCTGAACCGTTGTATAAGACAGTGCCCAATGTGGTGATACACAAAATAATTTTAGGTGATACAAGAACGAATATTCTAAATTAAAATTTAATGTATATTAGGAAAAAAATTAGCATATCAAATCCAGGATTTCACAAGTATTATTCCTTAGAACAAGGGCATGTAAAACAACAAAAACTTAACATTGTTTTAAAGGAAAAATATTGAGTAAATAAGACTCCAGGTAGCACAAGACTAGGGCAGAAATTGCGAAGGTGGTTTGAGAAACACTGGCTGAGTGGAGACAACAAAGGGGAAAAAAGGAGGCCGGTTCTTAAGAGTGGGTAAGTGTGGCTGCGTCAGGGGAGGGATGAGAAGCAATGTCCCAAGGATGGGAGGAGACAACTGTTAGTGGCCGTTGAGTGGCCTGCCCGCAGATGAGCCCTCTCTGGGTTGTGGAACAGTCTGTCTGCCCCAGAGCTGGGCTGTTGCCAGCTCCAGCAAGGCAAGTGGGCAAGCAGAGCTGGGCTTTCCTGTTCACATCCGTGGTCCCCAGCGCTGAGAGCCCCCTCTGCATCCAGCTCTCCCATCCCCGAGGGAATTGGACAAGTCTAACCCCACCTTGAATCCGTCCTGCAGTGTCACCCATCTGTGGTTTGTTAGCCTGTGCTGTGGAACACAGCCAATGACAGGAAACTTGTGCCTTCTCAAACAGATACCCCTTCTCCACTCTCACTGTGGGACTGGGTAAAGAGGCCCTGGGTAAAAGGCCTCTGAGACCTTCTGTGCATCAGGCCCCTGGCTAGGCACCGGGGACACAAAGTGAGTGAAAGAGGCCCCTGCCCTCCCGGAACTCACAGCGAGCCAGGGAGACCCACCTCTCATGGCCATCCCAGCTATGTTGGAGCTGGGTCTAAGATGGGGGGGGTGGGGGTGGGCAGAGGGCGGAGGTTGGAGGAAATGGTCCCCTCTGCCTAGGAGTCCTCAGCCTCTCAGGAGCAGGCATTCTCCTGGAAGAGGACATTACCTCCCTGTGCCCCAGGAAGAGACTCCAGGCCCCTCGCTTACCCTTCATGCCCCAGCCCCAGCACTGAGCAGTGCAGTCTTCCTCTTGAGCCAGCGTTTCTCAAACCCTGGGCTCTGTAGACAGGTTCTCTGGAGTCTGAGCGGTCTCTATGAGACTTTAGAATGTTTGTGTTTTCATTTTGGAATAATCTTTAAAAAAATCAATATCAACATATTTTAGACATCTGAACACTTGGCTTACAGCTGATTATGTGATCACAAAATTTTAGTGTCTCCATTTGCACTGATATTTATGGAAAGCAGTTAACTTTTTTTTTTTAATTTAAGTAGAAGCTACATACAGAAAAATACATAAACTTGAAGTATATAGCTGGATGCATTTTCACAAAGAGAACACATCTGTGAAACCAATAGATCAAGAAACAGAACATTATTACTGCACCCCCAGACACCCTCCTCCAGGCCTTCCACAACCCCCAAAGGTAACCACTACCCTGACTTCTTGCACCATACATCAGTTTTGCCTGTTTTTTGTTTTTTTTGCTTTTTCTCCCCAAATCCACCCCAATACCTAGTTGTATATTTTAGTTGTGGGTCCTTCTAGTTGTAGCATGTGGGACGCCGCCTCAACGTGGCCTGACGAGAGGTGCCATGTCCGCGCCCAGGATCCAAACCGGCAAAACCCTGGGCCGCCAAAGCAGAGTAAGGGAACTTAACCTCTCAGCCACGGGGCCGTTCCCTTGCCTGTTTTGAACTTGATATAACTAGATCATGAAGAATGGCTCTTTGGTCCCTGGCCTCTTTCTCTCAACATTACGCTGCGAGATTCCTCCATGTTGTCATGTAGCCCTGGTTGGCAGTGGTTAGTTTCCAATACAGTGCTTCTCAAAATGGGATCCTCAGTACTGGTTCTTGGGGTTCTGTGAACCTACAAGTTGGAGAAAAGCAAATGTGGGTGCCTGCTGGTTCGGAAGGGGCTTGAAGCACCCAACTTCATGGCACACAGTCCTCTCCTGGGCATTCATTCCACAGCCTGGGTCCTGCCATAGTCCCCCTCCTGACTTGCATTTTCCGTGGTGCACCGTGCTCAGCCATGCCTCTAGGTCTTTGTAGATGCTGTTCCCTCTGCCTGGGATGGCCACTCCTTGCTTGTCTGCCTAGCAAAGGCCTATGTGTCTGGTATCATCTGAAAGGCTGCCTGCTCTGTGAGGTCTCCCATGGGTACCCTGGGCAGATTCGGGTACCCCTGCTCTTATGCTCCCACTGTGCTTTGTCCATGTTGTCCCTGCAGCATTTATCACACTGTGTGATCAGGGCAGGTCTGTCTCCTCATTAGACCGTGGGCTTCTTGAGACCGGGAGTTGGGGGGGGGGGGGTATGCTGGGCTCACTCTGAGAGGAGTGAGGACTGAGTAGGGAGTCTTGCTGCACCCCCCCCCTCCCAGGGCCGTCAGAGGCAGGGGCAGGGTTCTCTGTCCTGGCTCACCTGCCCTGTTAAACATGGGGTTCAGTTGGCCCCAACTCTGCGCCATCAGCAAGGGTGGACAGTGTCAAAACTATGGCATGGGGCTTCCTTGGATAGGCCAACACGCCAGGGATTAAAGGCTGGAGAGCCCTGCGTGGGCCCAATGCCAGGCCGCAGGGCCCAAGGGTGAGATATATTACCAGGCAGGCATCAGTTTTCTCATCTGCGAAATGGGGACAATGAACCTGGTCACCTTGCTCTTTCTTGGGAAGAGTGCGAGGTTAATGAATGCTTAGGACCGGATGTGACTATAACTAAGACAGAGTGCAAGCTCCCTTGAGGCAAGGGAACAGCCTTGGTGACCCTTGGTTCTCTCTTCCTGCCCAGGACTGGAGGACAGTGTGAGACCCACAATTCAGCTGTGGCTGCTCGTCTTGGTCCCCCACTCTGCCCCGGGTGGGTCTTGGCTTGGAAGCCCTAATCTGCTTGCTAAGCACCTACCCTACTCATTCCTACCCAAATTTGCCCAGCCCAGTGACTTACCCCTGCAATGTTGTGTCCACTCATTGCAGTAAATTACCCAATTTACTTCTGGTAATTTGACTCTTCTAACAGAACCCTAGAACCGTATTCATAGTGTCCCCTGTCTGGGCAGCCTTCTCTTATCACTCTTGGGCATGCTGGGGCTCATCTACACTGTTGCCATTTGTCAAGAGTTTGGATCCTAGACTCCCTCAACTTCTGACCCCCACTCCATCCTGAGGTAGAACTGGGGCCACAGAGTGTGACCTGGCTGGTCCTTGGAAAAGCAGGCTCAGTCCTGTGGGAAAGCAAGATGCAGCTCTCTGTTGCCATGGCAACCAAAAAGCAACCTCCGTGAGCCTTTTCATTGGACAATGAGGTCGAGATCCCGCCTCTACAATCAGAAGGGACCAAACAGAGGCAGACTGCTGGAGGATTAGTGGGTCATCCCGCAGGGAGACCCATGGACACATGATCCCACTTCTCATGGCCACCCTGGCTACGATGGAGCTGTGCCGAAGAGTCAGTGGAGTGGGGGTGGCGGGGGTGGCGGGGGTGGGTGGGAAGCTTCTCGCAGGACGTTTCCTCGGACAGGGCTGGGCAGACGCCGAGCTGAGTAGATGGATGGAGAAGGAAACTGTTTTTCTTCCCAGCAATTCAGGCTGCCAGGGAAGGCAGGCTCCATGGGGCTGCGGCCAAGAGGTCACCGAGGGCCGCGAGGCAGAGGCAAAGGTGTTTCGGGGCAGGGGAGGAGGCTGCGGAGAATTATTAGGAAGTTGGGGGAGGAACCCCACTAACAAGACGACTGAAGCTTCTGGAGGTGGTAAGAGTCTGGGCTCGGAGTCACAGAGTACACGGGTTCGAATTCCCACTCTGCCCTGGCCAGCAGTGTGACCTTCTTGCACACATGTACCTACCTCTCTTTGTTTGGGGGGGAGGGGTCGAACACCTGGTTCTTTGTGCCAATCCCTGTGCGAACACCCTAGGAGTTTACTCTCCCCGTGCCCTCAAAACGACCCTGAAATAGGTGGGTGCCACTTTACAGATGAAGAAACTGAGGTTCAAGGAGGCTACGTGGGAAAAGCCCAAGGTGAGCTCAATTCCCAGACGTGAGACTGCTCTGGCCCGGTTGGTGGTTGTCTGGAGGGAAGTGGGCGGTGCCGTTCCCACTCCCACCCCCAGGCATCCTGGCCTGCTCGGCAGGAAGGGCTGTGCCAAGCGTGAGACTCGGGTGGTTTCCTTTAGCAAAACTGCGTCAGGCCCTCTCTGGGGGGTAAACCGCTGCTAACTGGTGACAGCGCCTCAACAGCGCCTTGACTACATGAGATCAGAAAAGGGAAACAGGCTTCTCCAGAAAGTTCCCTTTGCAGGAGTCAGCAGATTAAAGAAAATAGAGAGAGCATGCCCTCACGGGAAGGAGGGAGAGAGTGTTTGTAACTCCTTTCTGCCCTTTCAAAACCAGCTAAGATTACTTCTGGAAGCCCTCATTTGACAAAATAGACCCATTTAATTTAGCCTGGTGGAGACTGAGAACGGCAGGGAGCACTCACCCTGGGAAAGTACTGACGTGCTCCGAGAGAGGGGCTGAGCCAGCAGAGTGGACACTGGATTTAGTGGTAGGTTGGACCTAACCTCTGAGCCTCTCATTCCTTGTCTGTGAAATGGGCTTGATTAGATTGTGAGGATCAGGAAGAGTAACCATGACATCCACTAGAGCCTTTCTCGGTGCCACCTGTGATCTGGATGGGTCAGGCAGTCCTCAGTGCAGGTATGTTCCCCCCACACACCAGAGTTTCCTGGGACCCCACAGACTAGGGAAGAGGCTTTTGCCCTGATGCCCTTGTCGTTCACTCTGGGGGTCAGAGTCATTAGCAAACACTTAGGGAGTCCCTAAAGGTGGATGTTTTTTGACTGCCTAAGTGTCAGGCTCTATGTTAAGTGTTGGACCCTGATCCATCTTTTTAATCATCCCCGAATAACCCTTCCTTTCTCCTGAAAAATACCATTACTCTCATCCCCATTTTGCAGAAGGGAAAATTGAAATTTACAGAAAGGTTAAGAGAGGTCACCAGGTGAATTTCAGACTCTTTCTTATGCAAATGACAGAAAACCTGACTCAACCTGGATTATGCTAAGAAGGGAATTTCCTGGCTCAGGAAACTGAAAAATCCAGGCATGGCTTGATCTGGAGACTCAAAAACGTCATAAAGACTGAATCTCTCCACTCTGCCTTAGCCATCTTGGCACCATGTTTGGGTTCCATGGGGTCTTCTGCAGCTCCAGGTTCATATCATCCCAAGTTCTAGTTCAGTAGAAAAGAAGGTCTCTTCTTGGTAATTGTAACACAAGCCCCAGGATTTACTCTAATTAGATAGTTGAAGGTCACATGACCACACTGATAAAAGGCATTGCCCTGGAAGATTCAGTGTTGATTGGTGGGTCTGGTCACAGGCCCCATGCCTGCAGCCTCGCCTCTACCAATGTGCTGAAAGGGAAGGAGGGAGGAATGTTTCTCCAAAGGAGGAATAGAAGAAATGCGGGATGGCTGCTGGCAGCTAACTTGGCCTGTGTGCTCCACACTGAGGTCACAAGTTCACACGGTTGAAAAGAAGTGAGGCTTGGATTGAACCCTGGCAGTCTGACTCCAGACCCCACTTCCTGAACTCCTCTGTACCTTCTGCTACAGGTGCCAACACAGATGTGGAAGGTGAGGCCCCTGTCCTGAGAGAGAGCCCACCTCTTCCTCACTGGTCCCAGGTCCCTCCTCATCATGTCTGGTGCCCATCTCCACCTCTGGCCCTGGCTCTTGTTCAGAGGGTTGCTAGAGCCTTTCTGATTGCTGGGCCTGGGCTATTGCCTGCCATGCTTCAGAAGGCCCTTGGCATGTGGCTGGAATAAGCACTATCCTGGGGTCTAATTGCTTCCTGTTTCTCCAAGCAGAAGGGTTCCTCGGGGACTGGGACTAGGTTCTCCCTTCCCCTGTGTGTGGTGCCTCTCTGGAACCAAGCAGGATTTGTGCAGTAGGCAGCAACTGTGATTTTGAGGGACCCTAGGAAGGCCCCTCTCTACCTCCTATATACTTCCTTTACTTTTTAAAATTCCATCATTAGATGAAATGTCACTCCTTTAATTCCTGTTAAGATTCAAATTTCTCTGAGAGAGGAGGCATTGTAGGTCTTATCACTCATTCACACTTTAGTGAGAAGTAGTTCACAGAATTCTTCCTAAGGACAGGCTTTATTATCATGGGCACCATTTACTGAGTGCCTACTAGGTGCCCTCCACGGATTCAAGAGCTTCTCATGCATTACCTCATTTAAATTTCACAACTCTGAGGGGTGGGTACTATTATTACCCCTGTTTTACAGATGAGGAAACCGAGGCCCAGAGAGGTTGAGGATCATGCCCAAGGTCTGCAATCAGTGGAGCGGGGTTTTGAATGCAGGAGGTCTGGCTCCAGAGCCTGTGCTGCCTATCACTCCACAAAGATAATCCCTGACATGCCTCAGTTTACAAATACATTCAGTGTATTCATATAGACCTTTTGGACTGCCCTACAATTCAGCGAGGTGGTTACTATGACCATCCTCATTTCATAGAGGAGAGCGTTGAGGAGGCTCAGTTCAGTCAACTGGTGAGCGGCAGATCCAGGATTTAGACCCAGTACTCCTATCTCAGATCCATTCTCTTCCCTGGACCCCACACAGCACACAGTGAGAGGAGCCTTGAGTTTACTCACTGGTGTCCTGGGCACAGAGGGAAAGTGTGGTGGGCGTGCAAGCTGGGAGCTCCTAGAACAAAGCTGCTCCTTCCCCCTTCTTCTTCTCCTCCCTCCCTCCTTCTCTTCCTTCCCTCCTTCCTCCCACTGACCCATTCATCCACCTAAGCACGCCCTCAGGGTGAGGGCTGTGAGTAAGCAATAGCCAAGACCATGTCCCTCACGCCCTCACAGGACTGATAGTCTAACAAACAAACAAACCCTTGCTAGTTCTTGAGTGTTTCTGGTGAGCTGGGCCCTTTGCTGAGTGCATCATCTTCACAGCTCTCTTTTTCAGGTAGGAGACGGGGGCTTAGGAAGGGCTAAGTGCATTATCTCACTTAGTAGGACTCCAGTCTGACTCCAAAGTCCCAACATCTCACCACAAAGCTGGACTGCCTCCCTATTGGGGTGTAGTGGGGATCCAGTGAATATTTATGGAACATTGAACAGGCGCGCGCGCGCGCACACACACACACACACACACACACACACAGAGCCCTGGCTCTGTGACCCCAGCACCCGGTACCAGAGCCAGCCATCTCTGCTGTCTCCAGCACCCTCCATACCACCAGGATGCAGGCCCCATCCCATCCAGGAAGCTGAGTGGGGAAAGGCCATCTCCCAGGGCAGGGACAGCTGGCACACTTCAGGACCTCTGGATGGAAACTCCCAAGGAGATTGAATGAGAGAGATCTAACCAGAGGTCCCAGAAGGAGAAACCAGAGCCTTGCAGTTGAAGGGAGCAGAGGAAGCTCAACTCTGCTCCCTGGGCAGCCCTTTGGCATGACTTCCTTGTGCCTCAGTTTTCCCTTCTTTAAGTGAAGCTGTTCACAAGCTGTGTCTGAAGTTTTATGCATCAGAAACTTCCTCAAACTGGCTGGATGCTTCATCCCCCCTGCTTTCTCACCTTACAGATATGGAAGCAAGGCTCAGAGAAGCTGAACCACAGCCACACAACGAGTGTTAGAAATGCAGCGAGAACCCAGCTGGGTCTTGAGTCTGTTGCCCCAACAAGTATCTACTAAGCGCTCAACTGGGTGCTAGAATCTGAACCGTGCCTAGGAGATGTAGCAGTGAGCAAGATGGACTTGTCCCACCTCTAGGAGCACCAGTTTTGGTAGGGGGTGACAGACAAGGGAGGAAGTGTTGGAAGTATTGGCAGGACAAGGTGACAAGAGCTAAGAGACTTTTGGGAGGCAGGGGACAGAGGTCTGCTTGGGGCTGTCTCAGCTCCTTCACTTGGGAGGACCCAGCAGAGCAAAGCTTTGGGGGCTGGGGGATTGAAATGGGGAAGGCTGGGGTCCAGGGTCAGTATTCCCGGCTCTAGTGGGGTGCTGACTGGGAGAGGGAGTTGGAGCTGCCCCACCCCCAAAAATACCCGGACCAAGCCCACTTTCAGCCTCTGCCTGCCGCCTCTCAGCCTGTGCTCTGCCTGTCTGCAGTTTCTGTCCCATCGGTTTCCTTGCCCCGGGTGAGTTCCACCTGCTTTCCTGGAGCCCAGTTCATCCATCACTCCTGCCAGGCATGTACCACTGTCCCTCTGAGTAGCTCCAAGGACCCAGGGTGACCTCACCTGCTCCTGATTCAGTTTGACTGGCCCTCTCTATTTCTGGAAGGTAGCTCTTGGCTATTCTTACCTCATGCTTGGGCACCCAGGGCCTGTGGGAGGGGCAGATCCCCCTCCCCGCTCCTGATGTTAACCAGGTCTGTATCATGCAGGGGAAGTGAGGGAGCCCTGAGGAGGGAACCCTCATCCACACGGGATTAACTCACTCTCGCTTCGGACATGTCCTTTCCAACAATCCTGAACATTCTTCAGTCTACTTTCCTGTTTTTAACAGGAAAAGGACATTATTTAGGAAGAATTACTCTTGTTGTTAATTATCATTTGCTCTAAGCCAGGCACTTTATAGGCATCATGAGAGTCTCACAACATTCTATTATTGGTCTTCATTTTCCAGATGAGGAAACCGAAGCTCAGAGAGGGGACTTGACTTGTCTAAGGTCACACAGCAAGGAATTGCCTGAGCTGGATTGGAAGCCAGGTGTGCTTGATTCCGGAGTTGTTTAACCAGGGCCACACACCTGAGCCCTCCTCCAGCTGCCCATGGAGGGGGAGGGAAGAGGGAGATCATCCCACCCACCAAGCTTGAGCCTGCACAGATCTGGCCTCATGCACCCCCAAGAGCCCTTGTGGTGTTGGAGGGGATAGAAGCTCTGAAAAGGGCCGCCCAAGGATCTGAGGGCCATCCCTTCCTTGGTGGGTGGAAGCCCAGACCTACAGAAAGCCCACAGGAGGCCCTCCCCTTGTGACCTGTGCTGCTTAGTGGGAGCCACGTGCAGTCATCCCGCCTCATTTTTAGGTGGGCCCAGGCCTGCCCCCTCAGCTTTCCCCCACTTTTTCTCCCACAGCTGGTCTCCAGTCTGCTCCGGATCCCACCCGCTGGGCCTCTCCCACCCACCCTGCCTTCACACCAGGTGAGGACGTATGGCCCAGAGCTATGCTCACCAACACAGTGACCACTAGCCACATGTGGCTGCTGAGCACTTGAAATGTGGCTAGTGCAGCTGAGGAGATTTAAATTTTATTTAATTTTAATCAATATACATTTAAGCTTAAAAACTGATACTCAGTGCAGTTTTCTGAAAACATTTAAGTATGTTGGGAACAACCTGAGTATGTAAATTTACTTCTTCAACTGTGAATTTTATGAAATCTAAGTACAGATCATTTTCTGATGAAAATTTAACAAGAGTTTTAAGGGTAAACTAGACACCAGATTTTGGAGACTTAGTAAAATAAAATGTAAAATATCTCATTAATTTTTTAATATTGATTACCTGTTGAAATGGTAATATTTTTAATATATCAGATTAAATAAAATATATTATTAAAATTAATTTCACCTGCTTGTTTTTTTAATGTAGCTACTAGAGAAATTTTCAGTTACCTCTGTGGCTCATATTATATTTCTATCAGACAGTGCAATCTAGAGGTTAAATGTGTGGGTTAAAATCCTGGCTCTGTGTGTCCTTGAGCAACTTAACCAACCTCTCTGGACCTCAGTTTACTCACCTATAAAACAGGAATGATAGTAGCACCTCCTTCATAGAGTTATTCAGAGGAATAAATGAGATAATGTTTGTAAAGCATTTAGCATAGTTCCTGGCATATAAGAGTGCTCAGGAAAAGAACAGAAAAAAAATTATTATATGTTTCCTTTTATCCTAACAGTCAAGTGCAGTTCAATTAAACTCAATACTCATTGAGGGCCTGCTACGTGCCAGGATCCGGGGTTTCGATGGAGGACAAGCCGACCACTGCCTCTGCTCTCATGAAGCCCCTGTCCTCTAGGATGGAGGCAACCGCTGAAAGAAGTAGGGTGAGTGCAGGTGGTGCTAAGCGCTGGGGAGAAAATGAAACAGGAGATGAGCTAGAGTGGCTCCAAGACACTCTAGCAGGAGTGGCCCAAGAGGGCTTCTCTGTGGAGCAGGGACATGGGAGCTAAACCTGACCAACAGGGAGCCAACCGGGTGAAGCTCTGAGGGAGCGGCCAGTGCAGAGGCCACAGCGCAAGTCCCTGCGCCGGCCGTCTGTCTTCTCTATTGTACAAGCTGCTTCCACTTCTTGCATCCGGCTCTCTGGGCTACTGCACTGTCGCCTGCTCATGGCAATCTTTGTAACTCGGGCGCATGTTATTCCCCTTCTCGTCTGTTTTGCCTGCTGCTGTCTGCCTTCGCAAACCTCCCCCCTGCCGCCCCTCCAGCTCAGGTCCCCTGTTCTAGGAAGTTTTCCCTGATGGCTCCTGTCCCCACTCTTCTCTCTGTGGGGTTCTTCTAGACTGAATACTTTGTTCTACACCATCCTACCCTCCTCACCCCTTCATCTTCCTGGGGCAATCATGCCTCCCCAACAAACTTGCTCCTTTTCCTACGGCAGGCACCAGGACCAAGTCTTACACTCTTCGCCCTGAGCTGAGCAGTTCAATAACACCTGCGGTCTGCCAGAGGCATGTCTGCCCAGGCAGAGTGGAAAATCCCTGACTGGGGGAAGGGCCATGGAAATTTCTTCTTAAAGTTCTCTTTCCAGACTTGGACTCGCCCCAGAAAGCAGTCAAGCATTTGCCCAGTGACCTGCAAGGCTGTTCTGTTCTTCCTCCTCACGCCAGCCCCTACCGGCTCCCCACTCCAGGCTTGAACCCAGGGAGCAGTGAGGGGCGGGGCTGGGGAAAAGCAGCAGAAGCAGCAGCTGGCAGGTGAGCTTTGCCTCAAAGAATCACTCTTGATGTCATCCAGTCCCACCCCCTCAGTTCGAAGATGAGGAAATAGGAGAAATGAAGTAGATGAAGAAAAGGTCAGCGGCAACATCGTACCAGATTGCGGGTCTCCCCACCCCCAGTCCAGGCTCCTTCCACTGGCTCGTGTTCCTGGGTTTCCTCATCTGTAAAATGGGAATGATCATAACAGTACTTTCTTCATAGGACTGGTGATATGTTAGGTGAGTTAAAGACGTAAAGCATTCTCTAATGATGAGCGTCGTATCCTCTCTGGCCTGAGCCTGCCTCCCTCGCAGCCCCATGGTGGAGTGTGTAGTTCCCCTTCTGCCAGAGGCTGACCTCTGGGTGGGCTTGAATGAGGGCTTGGCGTAATCACTGGGCCAGGCAGGTTCCAATGAGGCCTGTCCCCATGTTGTCTGTAGACTGTATCCACAGCATGTCTGGCCCATATTTGTCCTGCTGCTTTTTCAATGTATGTAGATGCAGTTATAGTGAATAAAATACAAATTCACTTGACAGTGTTACTGAAGTCACAGGTTTATCATATAGTTGCTCCATCAGTGATAGCAAAAGTCAACTAAAATTTTTGGAGATTCAGAATGTGTTGGGGGCCACTGGGACAGGTGCCCAATCCTCAGCCCTCCTTCCCGGGGACAGAGGACAGAGGTTCCTCTCCTGTCCTCGGAGATGTACCAGCCCAAATCAGCTCCTCTTCTCTGTCCCCAGCCCTCAGACTACCCCCCCCCCAGAGGGGCTCTGACAGGGAATCGGAATGTGTTGCGGGAGGCCCAGGTGAGAGGAGTAGGAGAGCTGCCCTCACATGTTCAGTGCTGAAGTCTCATTCTTCCTCCTCTGGGAACCTGTCCTCGCTCTGTCTGGCTGATGTCCCTCTCTCCTCTGACCTCCTGGAACATCACAGAATACTGCAGATGGGTAGCCCTCATCCAGCCCTTCACTGCTTCCCACCTGGTAGTCGTGGGTGCGATGGGACATGAAGGTCGGGGTATTTGGAGTTGGCCTGGGATGGAGAGAGGCATAAAAGTGCTTGGAAGTGCTGTGCACTGTTGGTGGGAATGTAAAATGGGGCAGCCACGGTGGAAAACAGTTTGGTGGTTTCTCAAAAAATTAAAAATAGAGTTATCATATTATCCAGCAGTTCTACTTCTGGGTATATACCCAAAAGAAGTGAAAGCAGGGTCTTGAAAAGAGTTTGTACACCCGCATTCATAGCAGCATTATTCATAATAGCCAAAAGATGGAAGCAATCCAAGTATCTATCCATGATAAGCAAAATGTGATATATGCATACAATGGAATATTATTCAACCTTCAAAAGGAAGGAAATTCTGACACATGCTACAACATGGATGAACCTTGAAGACATTGTACTAATTGAAGTAAGCCAGGCACAATAAGACAAATATTGTATGATTCCACTTATATGAGTACCTCGAATAGTCAAATTTATAGAGACACAAAGAAGAATGGTGATTGCCAGAGGCTGAGGGGAGGAGGAAAAAGGGAATTATTGCTTAATGGGTATAAAGTTTCTGTTCTGCAAGATGAAAAGATTCTGGAGACTGGTTGCACAACAATGTGAATGTATTTAACACTACTGAACTGTCCACTTAAAAATGGTTAAGATGGCAAATTTTGTGTTATGTGTATTTTACCAGAATGAGAAAAAGAGGCCCAATGGGCCTCTCGAGAAGATGGCTAATTTGAGATGTCATGGGCCTCTCCATCCTTCCTTTCTTCCACACGCATTCACTGAGCATTTTCTATGAGCCAGGCAGTGTTCTAGGTGCACAAAAAACGTGAGCTGAGCTTCTACTGGCAGAGACAGACAATAAATAAAACTTGAACCAAAATGCTCATGCCTTCTCTTTGCTTTCCTTTTCTTAGTGAAAAATTTGCCATATTTACACTAAACAACCATAATTATGGATCCCCAATTTATGTTTTAAAACTTCTAGAGGGTTGGGGCTGGCCCCGTGGCCGAGTGGTTAAGTTCGCGCGCTCCGCTGCAGGCGGTCCAGTGTTTCGTTGGTTCGAATCCTGGGCGCGGACATGACACTGCTCATCAAACCACGCTGAGGCAGCGTCCCACATACCACAACTAGAAGGACCCACAACGAAGAATATACAACTATGTACTGGAGGGGCTTTGGGGAGAAAAAGGAAAAAATAAAATCTTTAAAAAAAAAAAAAAAAAAACTTCTAGAGGGTTGGTCTGGTGGTGTAGTAGTTGAGTTCACACACTCTGCTTTAGTGGCGTGGGGTTTGCAGGTTCAGATCCTGGGTGTGGACCAACACATGGCTCATTAACCCGTGCTGCGGCGGCCTCCTACATAGAAAAATAGGGGAAGGTTGGCACGGATGTTAGCTCAGGGCCAATCTTCCTCACAAAAAAGAAAAACCTTCCAGAGCTCATTTAATGTACTTTTTTGGAGGTGTTAAAAATTTTTTTAATAGAGGTATAATTTGCATATGGCACAATGCACCCGTTTTTAGGTGTTCAATTCTATGAATTTTTAAAAATGTGTACTTAAAAAAAGCTTTATTGATGTAATTTATATACTATAAATTTCACCATGTAAAGTGTACAATTTAATAGTTTTTAGGATATTGACAGAGTCCTACAACCACCACCACGATCCATTTTAGAATATTTTCATCACCCCAAGAAGAAACTCTGTACCTATTAGCAGTTACCCCCATCACTCCTCAGTCCCCCAGGCATAGGCGACCACTAATCTACTTTCTATCTCTATGACTTGCCTATTCTGGACATTTCATGTAAATGGAATCATACAATATGTGGTCTCTTGTGACTTGCTTCTTTCACTTAGTGTAATGTTTTTGAGCCCATCCATGTTGTAGTATCAGTATTTCATTTCTTTTTGTTGATGAATAATATTTTATTGTATGGATATACCACATGTTGTTTACCCATTCATCTGTTGATGGACATTTGGGTTGCTTCCACTTTGATATTATGAAGAAAGCTGCTATGAACATTCATATATAAGTTTTTGTGTGGATATATGTTTTTTTAAAACAGATTTTATTTTTCCTTTTTCTCCCCAAAGCCTCTTGGTACATAGTTGTATATTTTTAGCTGTGGCATGTGGGACGCCACCTCAGCGTGGCCTGATGAGTGGTGCCATGTCCACGCCCAGGATCCAAACCTGCAAAACCCTAGGCGGCTGAAGCGGAGCACGCAAACTTAACCACTCGGCCACTGGGCTAGCCCCTGTGGGCTTATGTTTTCGTTCCTCTAAGATATATACCTAGAAGTGGAATTGCTGGGTCCTATGGTAACTCTATGTTTAATGTTATGAAGAACTGCCAAACAGTTTTCTAAAGTGTCTGCACCATTTTACAATCCCCCCAGCAGTGTCTGAGGATTCCAGTTCCTCCACATCCTTGCCAGTACTTGTTCTTCTGTGTCTCTTTGATTACAGCCATTCTGGTGGCATGAAATGGTATGTCATTGTACTGCTGATTTACATTTCCCTGATGATCAATAGTGTTAAACATCTTTTCATGACTGGCTTATTGGCCATTTGTACATCTTCTTTGGAGAAATGTGTATTCAGACCCCTTGGTCATTTTTAGTTAAGTTATAAGAATTCTTTATATAATCTAGATGCAAATCACTTATCATATCATACATATGATTTGCAAAATATTTTCTCCCAGTCTGTGGGTTTTCTTTTTATTTTCTTGATTATGTCTTTTGAAACACAAATGTTTTTAATTTGTATAAAGCCCAACTTGGTGATCTCTTTTATCACTTGTATTTTTGGTGTCATATGTAAGAAATCATCGCCTAATCCAACATCATGGAGATTCACTCCTGTATTTTGTTCTAAGAGGTTTATAGTTTAGCTCCTATATATAGGTCTATAATCCACTTTGAGTTAACTTTTGTGTATATATACTTTTTAAAAAACTTTCTGGGGCCGGCCCTGTGGCTGAGTGGTTAAGTTCGCACACTGTGCTTCGGTGGCCCAGGGTTTTGCCGGTTCAAATCCTGGGTGCAGACATGGCACCACTCGTCAAGCCATGCTGAGGCAGCATCCCACATGCCACAACTAGAAGGACCCACAACTAAAATGTATGACTATGTACTGGGGGAGATTTGGGGAGAAAAAGCAAAAAACAAAAAACAAAAAAAAACCACAGGCACAACTGTGTACCAGGGGGGCTTTGGGAGAAAGGGGAAAAATATAGTCTTTAAAAAAATTTTTTTCTGGTATTAAGGTATAATTTACATTCAATAAAATCACCAATTTTAAATATACAGTTTAATTAGTTTCATCTTATATACTTTTAGTTATTCTATATCGTTGGGTATTCTTTCCTGAAAAGTTAGAGCTAGGGAAAATTGAATATGTGCCCATTTCCTCTTCCTCTTATGCCCCATAGTTTTGCTTGTAAATGTATGTGATTATTTGTGAGTATGTGTGTGATTATATGCGAATGTGTTTGTGTGTGTGAGAGAGAGAATTTCAATATTGGCTTCTTAAGGGTTCCTGCTTAAATTGGCTTTCTCTTGCAGCTGCCTTGGACCCTTTTAATTATATCTAAGTCATATAAGTTGAATGAATGAATGCAGTAATCAAGTGACAGCCCGTCAGTATCTGCCTTCAGAGCCATCAGTACCACATGGCCACAGGTGTTTCCATGTAGCTGCCATGGTTGGGATTGAGATGGACACTCCTCAGCTGGGCCCCTGCATGGATGTGCCTGGGTTTAATGGGCTGTTTTCAAATTTGTGATTCCTTCATAAAGAGACCCCCTTCCAGGATAATTACAGAGTCCTGTAATAATCTATTAACTGAACCTGGTTTCTGTGCCTTGTGTTTCCTCAGCCTTCTGCTGGGCTGCCCCAGCAGCAGTTGGCCTTCTCCAGCAGCTTTCCTCTGGCTTCTGTCTGGCCACCCAAGAAAAGGAGCAAGTGTGCTTGCTGCCTCCTGGTCTTGGAGAAGGGTTAGTGCTTACCGCCTTATCCAGCTCTTGCCTCCAAATACCAAGAAAACTGTCTGGCTGATCTGGACACCCTGAGAACCAGGAGATTGAGTGGAAGGCCCGGGAGGGAAGAGGCCACACTTCCCATCTTAGCCCTGCAGCCCCGCTCACTGAGCCCCTCTGTGCCTTTGCATTTCCTTCTGAAGCATGAGGTAGAATTAAAGGAGCCTTATATAGGGGGCTTAATATGTGCCAGGCTTAGAAGAACACAGCTTAGAAGTGAAGCTCTCTGAGCATATTCCCCACAAATGACGTTTTGTATAAGAATTTATTAAGGTAGGGGCTGGCCCCGTGGCCGAGTGGTTAAGTTCGTGTGCTCTGCTGCTGTGGCCCAGGGTTTCGCTGGTTCAGATCCTGGGTGCGGACATGGCAACGCTCGTCAGGCCATGTTGAGGCAGTGTCCCACATGCCACAACTAGAAGGACCTGCAACTAAGATATACAACTATGTACGGGGGGGATTTGGGGAGATAAAGCAGAAAAAAAAAAAATATTGGCAACAGTTGTTAGCTCAGGTGCCAATCTTTGAAAAAAAAAAAAGAAAGAATTTATTAAGGTAATATGTTGACATGACTGTTGTTAAGATGGTGACTTTTGAAAAGGCGTTAGAGGGAAGTAGGACCAGAAGGGAAGGAAGTCCCTATTGCAGGCGCTTGCCCTGCAGCCAGCCCCGCCACGGCTCAGGCCACCACCTCTTGCCCGGCCACTGGCTTCCTCTGCCAAGGCTGGACCTCAGTTATGTCTTGATATACATAATTTCCTCACCCGTATCCCATTTTACAGATGAGGAAACTGAAGCTTAGACAGGTAAAGTGACTTGCTCAAGGTCATCGACTAAGAAATGTCTGAGCCAGGATTCAAACCCAGCTTTCACTAACTCTCATGCACAGTAGCCTTAACCACTAAGGACACTACCTCCCTCCCCAGACCGCAGCCTCTAACATTCCTCCACGTTAGGTGGCAGGCATAATAACAACTAAATGTTTCTACCCTGCCCTCCTCTCTCCTTAGTTTGAGGGTCTAAGGCTGGTGGGGGAATTTTGTGTTGTCCGAGCCAAAGAAGAGGAGGACAGCCAGGCCTGAGGGGACCCAAGGGGTATCCCAGAACTGGGATACAAAACAAAGAACATACAATGAGATTAGAAAACTGCTAAATTTTCAACACTGCAATTGTGAAGGATGAGGCAGGAGGAGGCAGAGGGCAGCTATAAAAGGGCTACAACTTGCTCTGGGCCTTAAAGGAAGGGCAGGGTTTGTAGGTAAGAGAGAGGGACCACATCACTGGTAGAAAGCACTGGAATCAGCAGAGTCTGGGGCTAGAGAAGAGGGCAGGCCATACTGACTTGTACCAAAAAAGAGGAGTGGTAAGGAGTAGTGGGCAGTCAGCCTGAGTAGGGTGAATAGGGCCCAATATCGAAGATTTTGAAAGGCATACAGTAGGGGCCGGCCTTGTGGCTGAGTGGTTAAGTTCATGCACTCTGTTTCAGCAGCCCAGGGTTTTGCTAGTTCGAATCCTGGGGGCAGACATGGCACTGCTCATCAGGCCACGCTGAGGTGACGTCCCACATGCCACAACTAGAAGGACCCACAACTAAAAATACAGAACTATGTACCGAGGGGCTTTGGGAGAAAAAGGAAAACTAAAAGGAGCCGAGTGTGCTTGCTGCCTCCTGTTCATGGAGAAGGGTTAGGGCTTACCACCTCATCCAGCTTTTGCCTCCAAGTACCGAGAAAACTCTCTGGTCTGGAGCTAGACACTGTCGCTTTCCTTGCCCCTCTTTTGGCACCAGGGAAGCACAGACATGAACATAGGCATGGATCTCTAGTCCTGGAAAGTGCCCCTCAGACACCGCCCAAGTGCTGAGCCTGCTTCACTCCCGGCTCCCATCCTGAGGGGCTGAGAGTGGACAGGGGCAGCCATGGTCAGAAGAAGACAGGTGTTCGAGGGCTGGGCCTCTGTTGCCTAGTCTGTGAAGCATTACAGCTCCTGTCCCACCTGCCACCCCTCACAGGGTGGCTGTTAGGAGGATGTACCAGGAAAATGAATATGAGGGCTCTCCTGAGACTGCTCCAGGCACCTTCTTATTTGTTATCACCATGTTCAAATCCAGTTCTAACCCAAGTTCATTTATTTTGGGGAACAAAGCAGTTCTACCAAAGAGATGAGAGTCTTCTAAATATCCCAAAGTTGAGGACCCTGTGTGAGAATCTCTGGTGAAAATGCAGATTCCTGGGGCCCTACCTCAGACACACTTAGTCACAATCTTCACCCAGGGCCAAGGGATCTATGCATTAATCGGAGCCCCCAAGAGATTTGACTACACACGCAAGTGGAAGAACTGCGGTTTCACACTTGGGCAAACAAGGCCTGTCTGGGACCAGGAAGAGAGGTGATAACAACCCTCCAGAGGCCAGTGTGGGAGGACCGCCCCACTGTCACAGGGAGGGAGGAGTGGGAAGGGCCTTGGCCCTCATTTGCGCCAACCCCGATTTCACTGATAAGGAAACCGGGGCCCAGAGCCTGATGAGTCCAGTTCACCCCAGGGATTCATGAAGACAGGCCTGCAGTCCCCTTGCTCTCTAAGCCCTCACCACTCTCCTTCCTTCTTTGACCTCCATGTGCCTGGTGCATTCTGCAGCTGCCTGGGCCACACCTCCCAGTGGCAGGTCATGCCCTTCTCTGAACCCTAGGTTCCTTGTCCAGTAAGAGGCTTGAACTAAGTCATCTTTTTCAAACTCCATTTCCTAACTCCCTAACCTTTTTGGTCCTGCTCCCTAACCTTTTTGTATCTAGAGATAGAATTTGTAATTTTCATGACTATAGAACAAATACAACTGTGACTTTTTTCACAGAAAGAAAAAAAGTCTTTTGCAGTCCCTTTAGTACCTATGCAGACCTCAGGCTCAGGGGGCCCTTATACACGGCCCTTCTACCCAGGACAGCCAGGTGAGCTCTCCCTGAGACTCTGGCTCTGCGGGAGGTCTGACTCACCCTTCACCTTCCAGCACTTTCTAGCGCTTTCCCCTGGCAGCCTCAGCCAGCATAGAGCCAAGGGACCCAGGGTTTTGGCAGATGGCACACAGTCCACATACCTCCATTACCAGGCTGGCAGGCAGCCCCAGAAAGGGACAGAGAAACAACACACAGGTAGATGCAAGTCCAGTGAAACCTGCCTTTTACCAGCACCCATCCCCCTCCTCCCTTTTATTTCATGGCACTGATGAGAGACAACCAACTGTTTAACAAACATGTTTTTTTATTAGAAAAGTAAAAAATATTGCATAGGTCTTAATACTTGAACATCAAGTGTATTCATGAACAGCGAGTATCTTCATGTAAACAGTTCTAGATGGAAGACCCAGATGGCACTCCTCTGGGGGTGGGGTTCCAGCCCCCACCCCAAGGCTCTATCCCCTCAGACTCAACTCTTCAGAACACAGCAGGGGATGGGCCACACGCAGCTCCTGGGTGTATTTTTTCTTTGAGTGTCAAAGATCCCCAAGTGATCCCAACACCCGCCCCTTCCTCCTCTCACATTCATGCGTCTGTAAGATAGCTGCCTAGAACAGGTCAGTAGTGGAGCTCTGATCAAAAAGACAAAAGATACAAAAACAAGGAACAAACACCTTTGGCCCCTTCAGACCACAAACACAAATCACCTCCATGACCTCCCCCCTCCCACCAGGACCAGCTCCCCTGAGCACACCCCTTCTGCAGAGGCCAGTGCAGCCCAGCTGCTCTCCTGGCTGTCACATCACTGTTGTCTTAACTCTTAGTAATAATAAAAATAATAAGGTACATGCTACATACACATCCAGCCAGAAGCCTGGCAGGCCCCGAGCCTTTGTTTCATGCTACAGTGCTGAGGGGCACGTGCCCTCAACGGGAGCCGTCCGCACACGCCTCAGTGAGCGTCCTCGGAAACACTATGCTCCCCGCACCTAGAGGTTCCTCCCCTCAGGTGGTTGTCAGTTTTCTAACGATAGCCATCAGTCCCTCAGCTCCTGCCTGCCGATGTACATCCCAAAAGTTCAGCTGTCTCTGCCGTGGGGGCAGTGTCAGCCCCCCAGGCCCAAGTTCAACACTCCTCAATGAGCAGCTGCTCAGAGCTGTACAACTTCTTCTTGATGACTCGGAAGCCCGTGCTCAGCGTCAGGGACTGGCTGAAGCCAGGAATGAAGGGAGAGTTGGTGGAGCTAAACAGCCCCTGGATTTTGGGCCAGAGGCGTGAGTCCAGGCGCAGCACGAGGGTCAGCTGGAAGGTGGGCACCAGGCTGGGGTCGAGGGCCAGCTGGCCGACGCTGTGGCAGTTCTTGCCCTGCTCCACGCAGACGTCCAGCAGCGCCCCCCGCAGGCCGCACGGTTCGCTGTAGGCCAGGCGCAATAGTTCTTTGCCCACCTGGCTCACCAGCTGGCCAGGCATTAGCAGGCGAGCCGGGCGCCGCGAGCCCAGCCGTGCCTGGGCCAGGCTCTCCCGCAGCAACTGCATCAGGTTGGCACACAGGTGCTCATCCTCCGGGTCACTGAGCAACTCGAAGTCGGGCAGGGACACCCCATCCAGGTATGCCGAGTCTGGAAGGGAGAGCACACAGAGGAGGGGTGTAAGAGCAGATCCAAAAGGGGGAGGTGCTGTTTCGCTAAGAAACCAGCACTCTTTCCGACTCCGTGCCTGTTTCCGCCCCACACTCGTACCCTATACTCCAATCCCCCTCCCCCACTGCAATCTGGGTTCTGATGGAATAGGAGGCCAAGGTGGCTTTTCCTCCTTCTAGCGCGGCGCGTTCTCACCTCCCCGGCTCCTCGAGTCGCGACTGGCCCCCGCCCACCGCTTACCTTCCTCCGGCCCAAAGCCACTGTTGCTGCTGTCCAGGGACTCGCAGTCCGAGCTCTCCAGGCTCGCGCAGCGGCCGAGCCCCTCTTCTCGGGCCGCCGACCCCCAGGCTGAGCGCGGCGGCTGATCTGGGGTGGGAGTTCGGGACAAGGACGAGGACGAAGAGGAGGACGACGAAGAGAAGCGATCCCAAAGGCTAGGCATGGTGAGGACGGACGCCAGAACGTTTGCAGATGAGCTCAGGAGGTGGGAGCGCCGAAGACGCTGTAAGACAAGAGAGGCACGGACGAGGCGTCAGTCTGGGGGCTGGACCAGACTTCGAGCGCTAGGACTCGCACGGCTGAGGCCTCCCTGCGCAGGGATCAGCACACACACAAGGGACACTCACCAGCTAGCGCGGTCAGCGGGAACTGCTGGGACAGTGCGTACTGCCGCTTGAATGGATGCGCGAACTGGTGCCAAACCCCGAGCGCTGCCCAGACCTGTCCCTTCTACCCACCCGCGCCTCCCCCTCGGCCTGCGGCGGTCCCTGGCACCAGCGCTGAGAGGCCTATAAGGACTAGCGCGGGAAGCCACGCCCCCTTGGCGCAGCGGCCCAATCCAGACCCGGGAGTGTGGCCCGCCTCGGCCAATGGGCTTCCGGCGCACGTTCGCAACGTTCTCTCCTGCCCGGTGACAGCGGTCTGGCCCCGCCCCCGTAAAGCCCCGGAACGCTCCGGGCCGAACCTGGAGCCGCGGCCACGCCCCCTTTCTGGAAGAGATCCTCGGGCGGCTGCAGCTGCCAAGGTCCCCGAGGGCGCTCGCGGCAGGGGAGGATCAAGGAAAGACTTGTTTATTATAGGGTCGTGTTGGTGGGGGAGGGGGCAGCCCCTGACCGCGTGTTGGGAGAGGCAGGGGAACTTGAGGGGGCGGCGGGCAGGGAAAATGGTTGCCCCCAGCGTCTGGGAGCTTGCGAGCTACGGGCACAACTGGGCGCACGGGTGGATGCCCGTGGGACGGCGGAGCGGGGAGCAGTCGTTAACCAGGCCAGCCCTCGCGCACGTATCCCACGCTAACCCTGCCTTACGAAGGTCGGGATATGGGAGTGGGGTCCAAAGACTGGGCAGCCCCAGGCACCGAGCTCCGCCTTTCCCGTGGCCCCACTTGTACACCCTCCCGTTACTCTACAGCCCCAGGGGATGGGTTAATGAGGTCCGCGCCCCCCACTGGAGCCTGGCCCGCCAACCGTGTCCGCTCCCACCCCACAACTGCTCCCGAGGAGAGGGTCTGGGGAGGTTGCTTAGGGGAGTGTTGATGGGCTTGGGTTCCTAGCGCCTAGTCGTGGGGCTGAGAAATGGCACCCATATCAGAGGGACACACTGACCCGCCCGCGGGCCGAACAGACTGTCCACGGCGCAGCGGTGCCTCCCCCGCCCGCAGCGGCCCCGAGCCGCTGGGCGTCCGCCGGGTCCTAGCACCCCTCTCTCAAAAGCGCTTTGTGTAAAAGAACCGGAGAGTTGCATCAGGACGGAGGACCTAGGTCTCCGGAAAAGCCCGAGAGTGTAATGGCCACCCCCTGTTTCGTCATTCAGGCGGGGCCACAGGAAATCTGGCCTGACGGCAGTGTTCTGAGACAGTAACTGCTGAGGGTGGGAGGAGGTTTGGACGAACTCGACCTTTATTTCTTTAAAGGTTTATCAATTTGGGACACGGGGATCCTGATGGAAGAGGGAACCAAACTTACATCAGCCGCTCCCGCCCCGGGCGGGCACTAGCAGAACCAGATCCGATAGGCGGGCCTCGCCTGGGGGCAGACTTGCGCGTGACAGATGACACTTCCCAGAGAGGTCAAGCCACTGCCATCCCCATCCCCATTTTTTAAAAAGAAGCTGACCCGTGGGCCATCCGGACAAACCAAGACCTAGAACCAAAAAGGACTGGAACTGAAGCCCTGCACCCCATCCCCATTTCCCGTATAAGGAAAACAAACCCCGGAGACAAATTTATGGATAAAAAAATAAATTAGGGGACTCATTAGGAGATATCTTAAAGACTACTGCAAAACAGAATAGTCTTTTTGGGGCCAGCCTGGTGGCGTAGCATTTAAGATCACACATTCTGCTTTGGCAGCCCGGGGTTCGCCAGTTGGGATCCCGGGTGCAGACCTACACACTGTCAAGCCATGCTGTGGCAGGCGTCCCACATAGAAAGCAGGGGAACATGGGCACGGATGTTAGCTCAGGGCCAGTCTTCCTCAGCAAAAAGATGAGGATTAGTGGCAGATATTAGCTCAGGGCTAACCTTCCTCAAAAGAATAGTCTCTTAGCTGCTGGGGCTTTCAAGGCCTAAACACTGGCCCTTCCTATCCTCCAAGCTTCAGTCACTTACTGGGAGCCTTAAAGACAACAGGTCAAGACAGTTAGGCCCAGGGTTTGGAGGGCTGCGGGTAGATGACATCCTCTTGAAATCACCCTTTACTGACGTGGGAAGAAAAGAGGAGGGGTGATCTGTGTGGGTTTGGCTTTCTGTCCCAGGAGAGATCAGGGAATTACCATCAGAGGACCCTTCACTCCCCACCAGGCTGACTGGGTCTGGGGGCATCTAAGACTTAGGGTGTTTTTCTTCTTTTTTTCTCTCCCTCTCTTTTTTGGCAAAAAAAGAAGGAAATGTTTCAGAAAAATGTGGAACACTAATCTAAGAAAAATAGAGATTTTTAAAGAAGTGGATATTCATAAGCAAAAGAATCCCCAGCCAGTTGGGAATGGTCAGTTTCCTAGGAATCTTTCATTCATTCAATACATACCTTCAGGGAAGCAGTGTGCTCAGCACCTTTTTCCATTCACTGCCTCATTCTGTTAATAAAACAGCTTTTCCCAAATGGGAAGGGCTGTGTTAATGAGAACTGAGTAATTTTGTTTCTTTTCAAAAGAAATCTGTTAAAGATGTTGTCTCGTGTTTTTAAAAAGTGATGATAAAAGGACTTGCAGTTTTACCTCTGGAGGCTTTTCCCAGAGTAGGAGGGAATGGGCTAGGGGTAAGCAACCACCTGCAAGGAGGCCTGGCTGAGGCCTGGAGGGAGAGGGGGCCTCCCAGCTGACGCCCTTCATCTCTGTGGAGGATGGGGCAAAGCCGCATACCATTGTCTGCCAACAGAACCTTTGGACCTAGAAGGGGTCCCTCTGTGGAGCCAAGGCGAAGGGTCTTGGTTCATCCTGTGAGGTGGAGGGTGGGATCCCTTCCCCCTGGCTCTGGCTGTAAAGACTTGGTTAACACCTCACACATCCCTCCCTTCATTAAGCAGATGGGGTTGGAGGAACTCCCAAAACAAGGCACTCCTGCAGAGGAGGCAGCTCTCCCTTCTGGCACCTGAGCCAGGCCTCTTCAGAGCCCTAGAAGATTCTATAAACCCTGGGTTCGGTGAGCTGCTCTCCCCATCCTACTCCCCTCAGACCTAGGCTGGCTGCAGGTCAGGCTTGCCTGGACATGTTCCCACCAGCAGCCTTAAAGACCTAGCTCTGACATCCCTTCTCCAGGAAGCCTTCTCGAGCACCCCTACCTCAACCCTCCATCCCTTAGGTGCCCCTCCTCAGGTCATCCTTATACCCCATGCATGTCTCTGTTAACGGTTGTTTCCACTTTAGTCTTCCCACTGGACTATGAGCTTCTTGCGGGTAGTGGTCTAATCTTAATTTCCAGTGGCCAGCACATAGTAGAGGCTCAGTGAATATTCCTCTGATGAATAAATGAATGCATGAATAAATGGATGGCTAGATAAAGCAACAAGGTGGATTTTCACAGAATTGCAGACCTATATCTGGATTCCCAGGATGGGGTGGGCCTTCAGAAGGACTTGATGCTAACTTTCCCTCCCCTTTCTGACAAGTGCTGCCAAGAGCCTTGGATATGTCTGAACATTTTCCTTCCTCTTCAGCTCAGGTCTGGAAGGGGGGCTTCAAAGGCAACCTAGTTCTTCCAGTTGGAATATAGTCAGCTGGGGAGTGAGGTGACATTGTTACGAGGACTGACTTGTGGGAAATCTTTCAAAGCAATTAGGACTTTACCTTCAAGTGCCTCAAAACACTTTAAAATGTTTTTTTAATTGAGATGTAATTCACATATAAAATTAAACATTTTAGGGGCCAGCCGTGTGGCCAAGTGGTTAAGTTCTTGCACTCCACTTCGGTGGCCCGGGTTTCGCCGGTTCGGATCCTCAGCACGGACATGGCACCACTCATCAGGCCACGCTGAGGCGGCATCCCACATCCCAAAACTAGAAGGACCCACAACTAAAATATACAACTATGTACTGGGGGGACTTGGGGAGAAAAGGCAGGAAGAAAAGATTGGCAACAGTTGTTAGCTCAGGTGCCAATCTTTAAAAAAAAATTTTTTTAATAAAATTAACCATCTTAAAGTGAACAATTCAGTGTCATTTAGTGCATTCAAAATGTTGTGCAGCTACCACCTTTATCTAATTCCAAAACATCTTTATCATCCCAAAGGAGACGCTGAACCCATTAAGCAGTCACTCTCCTCAAAATACTTTTGAAGTTTATATTCTCTTGTTGGTGGGAGTAGGATTGCCCCCTTTGCGCAACCCCTGAGGGCACCGTTCCCATGAGAGTCTGTGCTTTTACTGTCTTTTGGGGAATTGTGCTCCAGGGAGGTCTCGTCACATAGACACAACATGCAACATGGAACCTGCATCAAGACAACCCTGGTGGGGAGACTGGCTGAACTCTGAGCAGGAGTGGGCGAGTGTCATCCCTGGGTGACTCAGGCCTCTGGAGTTGGTAACCAGGCCCCATGTCCCAGACTTTGTGGCCAGAGCCCTGACCATGCAGGTGCTCTGCCTCTTCCCAGCTCTGCTCTGTTCCCGTGGGACCCGCCACAGCCTGCAATTTAAAGTCAATGAGCACTCGCTCCTGGACACCCACCCCTCCCTGTTCAGGTGGTTTCTGTCCTGCACACCGGTTCCCAGGGCCTTAGTCTAGCGACTTGCCCCAGTCAGGTTTGGGGAGTTAAACCAGATCTTGGGGTGGGAGTGTGATTCTGGGAACCTCAGAATTCATGATGGGATTTCCTGAAGGCCAGCTAGCTTGCCTACACAGCTCTGCTTGGGGCACCTCTGTAGCCCTTGGAAACATCTCCTTGTGTGTAGTGGAGGGGGCAGGAGGAGCTGACAGGTCGGGGTGTTGGGGGAGGGCTGAGTGGTGGTAGCAGGTGGGGACAGCGAAGCCAGCAAAAGTGATCCCAGGACTTCTGTGGCTTTTTTACTTGAAAAACAAAAAACAACTTGGTCAAAATAGCAAGATTGTAAGTGCACCTGCTTTACTAGGAGGGTTGTTGAAAAGCTGTTGACAGCCCAGGACTGCTATTGGAGGGAGAATTAAAAACTCAGTGGGGACTCTCTTTGCAACTGAAGCTACTTTTTGAAATGGAAATACTAACAATACATTGTGTTGTGCAGCCTTTCAAAGAAGTTTTTCAAATGTATTATCTGCTTACACCCTGAAGAATGAATTATAGTGCCATTCTACAGATGAGGACATTGAGGCCCAGAGTAAGAGTCCAGTCATCCTTCCATCAACCAAGGGCTTTCAAACCCGATTGATAATTAGACCATCTGAGGAGTTCATAAACTATAGAATCCCAACTCCCCAACCCTCATTCTAATTTGGTAGGTCTGGATAGGGCCCTTTTGTACAAAAGCTCTCCAGGATGCTGATGCTCATCTTTAGTTGGGATGTCTGCTGACTTTTCAGAAAGAAAGATAGGTCCTGGAAGGAATGCTGGGTTGGCTCCCCAGCCTATCAAAGGGCCTCCTTGTGGGTTAGGGGTGGATTAAGAGCAAGTAAGATGGCATGCAGCTGTGGAGACCAGGGCCACAGTTGATAATAGTGAGCTCACAGCCAGCCAGTTCTGCTGGGCTCCTAGGTTTCACAAGAAGTCATTTCCTTTGGGGACAAGGCACAGGCAGTGGGAACCCCACAAAGGGCTGGCTTGATAAACCACCATGATAAAGGATGGAGGTTTTGAGAGCTGGGAGGGTAGCCTTAGGATCCTGATAGAGCTTGTTTACCCTGGCAGTGGTAAAAGGCACAGAGGCCTGCCAGACTGCCATTGCTCCCCCACCTCATTTCCCATGCAGCCAGAGTAGTCAAGTGAGCTGTCCTAGGGACCCAGCCAGACTCCAGGGCACTGTCTCTTCTTGCTAACCCATCCCACTGCCTCTCAGGAAGGAATCCCATCTGCTTGGGGCCAGCTTTCAGCCAGGTTCCCAGGATCCCTCTCCCATTCTGGCTTCTGAACCCTTAGAAGGAAAGAAAACAGTGAAGTGGAGGGAAGGCGAAGCAACACTCCACTCCAGGTGGTACCTGAAGCCTAGGCTAAATGGCTCTCATTTTCCAAGGCAAGCCCAGGCCCTATGAGGGGACAGGAGGCAACTGACCTGAGTTCGGGCTATTTGGCCACTAAGGATGAATAGGGCTCTGGGCTATGACCCAAAGCAGCCTCTAGGAAGCATAACATGTCTTTGAGGTCTAGTATTTTTATTACAAATGATCCAGTCTTGCATTCTATTTTACATTTTATCTGTGTTAATTTTAGTAGCAAATTGTTCAATTACTTGTTAAATTACTTAATTTCTCCTTCCCCCTCCAAAAAAAAAAAAGATACATTGTGATTATCCTGGGGTTCAGGTAGTGGTGGGATTTTCACGCTCCAGTTTTTTTTTTCTTTTAAGATTGGCACCTGTGGGGCTGGCCTGGTGGCGCAGCGGTCAAGTTCGCACGTTCTGCTTCAGCGGCCTGGGGTTTGCCGGTTCGGATCCTGGGTGCGGACATGGCACCGCTTGGCAAGCCATGCAGTGGCAGGCATCCCACATATAAAGTAGAGGAAGATGAGCATGGATGTTAGCTCAGGGCCAGCCTCCCTCAGCAAAAAGAGGAGGATTGGCAGTAGATGTTAGCTCAGGGGTAATCTTCCTCAAAAAAAAAAAAAAAAGATTGGCACCTGAGCTAACATCTGTTGCCAAAGCTAACATCTGTTGCCAATCTTCTTTTTTTTTTTCTTCTTCTTCTTCTTCTCCCCAAAGCCCCCCAGTACATAGTTGTAGATTCTAGTTGTAGGTCCTTCTGGTTGTGCTATGTGGGATGCCGCCTCAGCATGGCCTGATGAGTGGTGCCATGTCTGCACCCAGGATCCGAACTAGCGAAACCCCAGACCACCGAAGTGGAGTGTGCGAACTTAACCACTCGGCCACCAGGCTGGCTCCTTCATACTCCAGTTTTAAAAACCCAGAACTAAAGAATCTCGAAGGCCTCTTCAACCTCCACAAGGATCGTAATGAAGGAAAAGTCATGACGAGCTCCATGGAGCTGCTTTTCTAAAAATCCCAGGCCAGGCAGCCTGTAGTGGGTGGACCATCTGGAGGAGGCCTGCCAGAGGAGGTGGAAACAGACGCTCCAGTTCCAGCGCTTTCAGTGTTCTTGACTTTTGAGGGTTTCCAATTGCCATATATCAAAGGGGGAGGGGGGTCATGGTGGGCTTGTTCATCAAGCTGGGAATGGAGTGGGGTGGGGTGGGGGTAGGAGATGAATGGATGATCAGGGGCTGCTACAGTGAGGACAGCCTGAATCCAGGCTCACCACCTGCCTGGACAGCAAAATGAAGTCACTTTTTGTTTTTCCAGAGAAGAGAGACCAGCAGGGCTGTCCAGGAGGCTGGGGTGAGTAGGGCTGGCTTAGAGTGCTCAGTAGAGGGAGGAGTCGGTCCTCTCACTGTCAGTGGAATGAACCTTAAAGTCTTTGAATATTAGGGCCAGCAGGCCCTGGGAAGGCACCTCTTCCAGTCACTCCATCTCACCCCTTTATGGACAAGGATCTAAGCTGGAGGGTGAGGAGCCTTATGAGGTGCCCATGATCTCCCATTCTCCCGCCAGTCAGGCCTCACTCAATCCTCAGGAACTTTCTTTTCCAGGCTTGCAACCACTTCCTTGTCCCTCTGCCAAGCCTCTAACCTCACTTAGAAGTGTGTGTGTTTTTTTTTAATCTCCAGTGGCCTTGGTAGCCAAAGGCTTGGGAAACTCAGATCTATACAAAAGGCAGCCACCCAGTCCAGGGTCTGCATCCTAGGCCTTTTTCTGGAATTCCTATGCTGGCAGGTAAAGGGAGCTGCTAGCCCCACCTGGCAACTTTGCCACCTCTTCACAAAGAGCTTTGACCTTTCTGGAGCTCTTTTTAAAAACACTTGCATATCCTTTATTATTTTCATAACTCTGTCAATAAAAATAACAGCTAATGTCTGTGTAGTGTAAACAGGACAGGCCTCATGAGTGTCACTTTACAGGTAAGAAAACTAAGCTTCAGAAAGGTGCAGTGACTTGCCTAAGGTCACACAGCCAGTCAGCAGACTGGAGCCATACATGACTCTAGGTCTAGGATCATTTCCTTGGCTCCAAAACACCGACACTCTTAGTTGTGAGCCAAAGGGGACTGTATGACTGGAAAGGGGGGTGGCACATGTTGAGGAGAGGTGGTGTATGACAGGTAGACTGAACACCTGGAGTTGTTGACAACAAACTTTCTCTCCTGTGTTGGCTCTCGTTTTATCTGATCAGGTTCTTCTTTCCCTTGCAGAATTTAGCAGGGCCCAGCAGTCCTGACAATGGCAAGGCAGACTGCCACCCAAGGGGTTTCCCTTTAGGTAGACAACCCCAAGCCCAGAAGTGACAGTGATTCTGTCATCACATCCCCCCTCTGAGTATCCTCTCCAAGAGCTCTGCTCTGCTCTAGGAAGGTCAGTCTTGGAAGTGGTGGGCTGAAAGAGGGGCCTCTCCCCACCTTCAGGTGTCCCATTTGTCACCCACAAGGGTACAGCCTTTGGCATAGGAATCCAGGAGCCACTGCTGAATCCTTTTGTATTTATAAAACAAATGCAGAGAAACACAAAATTCTAGATTTCCAGATTCTGCTCTGATAAGAGGTGCACACAAGAGCTGGACATTGGGGCCGGCCCGTGGTGCAGCAGTTAAGTGTGCGCTTCCCAGCAGCCCAGGGTTCGCTGGTTCGGATCCCAGGCGTGGACATGGCACCGCTTGGCAAAAGCCATGCTGTGGGAGGCGTCCCACATATGAAGTAGAGGAGATGGGCACGGATGTTAGCTCAGGGCCAGTCTCCCTCAGCAAAAAGAGGATTTGGCAGTAGTTAATTCAGGCCTAATCTTCCTCAAAAAAAAAAAGAGCTGGACAACTTCCCCCGGGGTCTGCAGAGGAACCGGCCTGATGGGGGATGGACAGAACCCCTGCTCTCCCTGCCCTCCCCGGAGGTGCACCCTCAGGGGTGCCTGGCCGCGGAGGTGACAGATGCAGAGCAGCTGACAAGAGATGCGGGGGCGCTAATCTGTCTCGGCGGACCCCCTACCGGAGGGGAAGCTAGAACGTGACTTGGAGAACGTCTGTCTGGGGGACGGAGGGGGATGGGGGAGAAGGACGGGGCTGGCCCCGGCCGGGCTCTATCCCGGGAAGCAGGAGACTCCTCCCACTGTCCCAGAGGAAAACGGCCCGGCCGCAGAGATGCTGAGCTCAGCGCTTCGGTCGCCTGGCTGCTCGGTGGGGGCAGGGCGGAGGGGCTGGCGCCTTTCTGGTCAGGGCAGGAGAGAGGGAGACGGGGAGGGAGGGAGAGGCAGAGGAGGCCCTCACAACCCTGGGGCTGTAACTCTCCTCCGACCGGGTCTGCTAACAAAGCCGTCTCTGTTGGGGTGGGGGAGGCCTCCTGAATGCGAGCAAAACCTTATGGGGGTGGGCGGGGCACTGTCTGTGAGTCACCACCCTAAACCCTGCCTTAGCCCCAAGAGCCCGCGTCAGAGAGGCCGAACCCTTGTGCCCTCTGACCCCAGGATTTGTTTCCTGGAGGGAGTGCGGGCAGCAGGGCCTGCCCCGTAGGCCTGCAGGCCAGAACTGCCCAGGCCACCTCCAGCTCGTGCAGGAAGGAACTTTTATTTAAGGAAAGATTGAAAAAAGCAGGGAAAATCGGCTTGGGAAGGGAAGGAAGAAAACCCTTTGTACCCACCTGGCACAAATGGTTACCCAGGCCGAATGGGTGGGTGGCTATTTTTGAGCTGACCTACATACCTATTTGCCTCTTTATCTTTTTATTATCACACATGGTTATTATGGGAGCTTTTTTAGCACTTGGTGCAGCTGCTGCATTTGCTGAGGGCTGCACAATGAGGTGTGTTGCCTCACTCTCCCAGGAAGTTTTAAGAGTCTCTGGCCCTGGAAAGGAGGACATCAATAGACCTGCAGAAGCTTCACCAAGCTCCTTCCCCAAAGGATAGGATCCTAATCCTGATGCACCCACTCCAGAGCTGGTCAGCCCTGGAGGTAAGGAATGACGTGCAGATTTGACAACAATGGGTTTTGCTGAGGTCACTGGGTTTTGGTGAGGCTGGCCTAAAGCCTCCTCAGCCTCTGGGCCTCATTGCTTGCCAAAGTTGGCCTTGTGGTCCTGCAACCCCACACTATGGCTGGAGAGACTTCCTTTACAGATGGAGAAAGTGAGGCACAGAGATGAGCTGTTGACAGAACTCTTTTGGGATTTACTGCTCTGATTGTGGCGGCAACTCTGTTTTCTTAAGTAGAAGCAGTGAGAACCTGGAACTTTTATTGATTTTACCGTTGTTCAGCCTCACTAAGGTCTCCTTCTAGAACCTGTTAATAAATCCCTATTGCATTTAGGGCAAGTTGGGCTCCCTACCTGGGCCTAGCAAGCCTCCAGGGCAGGCCCTTGTCTATCTCTAGATTCATCTCCCTCCCACAGCCCAAGAAGGGAAAATCACAAATGGTTCTAATTACCTCTGAAATGCTCTTAAATTTCCATAAAGTACAGTATGCAAGGCTTTGTGTATACAACTTTGCACAGTAATATGTATGTAGATATGCAAAATATATTCAGCCATGTACAGTGAATCATAAAGAGGACAATAGTGTAAGCATATAACTTACAGTATTTTTTTTTTGAGGAAGATTAGCCCTGAACTAACTACTGCCAGTCTTCCTCTTCTTGCTGAGGAAGACTGGCCCTGAGCTAACATCCGTGCCCATCTTCCTCTACTTTATATGTGGGACGCCTGCCACAGCAGTGGGACTCCTACCACAGCATGGTGTGCTAAGCAGTGCCATGTCTTCACCCGGGATCCAAACCAGCGAACCCCGGGCCGCCAAGAAGCAGAACATGCACACTTAACCACTGTGCCACCGGGCCAGCCCCTAATTTACAGTATTTTTAATCACGCTAAAGAGAAACAGACTTTCAGACCTGGAAGTGAGACTGGCAGAGGTAAGAACAGATTTCTATCTTCTCCCATGTGCTGCCCTCTCTGGGACGTGAAATCTGTGGCCCCAGCAGGAGAAGGGGGACACTTGCACTCCTTAAACTGTTCTTTTTCGTTCGGGTTTTTTTTCAACACTGGTGTAACTGATGCGGCCCAGGTTCCCCGTGCCCTGTGGGATGCCTTTCCTCCATGGCCTCAAGCACCTTCCCTTCCAGCTTGCTCCCATCTTCACACTGATTACTCTTCCCAGATGTCCTTGTAGCTCCTTCTAGCTCTGCCCAACACTGCAAGCTTGTCTCAAGCTCAGGCCCTTCCAGAAGCCCTCTTTGAACACACTTGGGAAGCTCCATGTTCCCCTGCCAGGGAGTGCAGCACAGAGCCCAGCCCAGACCTGCCTGACTTTGCAGCGGTTCACATAGCTGTGGATGAGGTGCTCTCTTCTCACTTGACGTTGTATATTGAAATGACCCTTTCCTGGCTCAGATGCCCCATCAGATTGTAAACTCCTTCAGAGGTTGCATATTTTAAATCTTTAAACATCCACCACCACTACCACAACTTCCCCCAACACATACATACACACACCCCTCTATATGTTAGATACATATGGTATTTACTCAGCAAGTATTTGGCCCAGAACTGAACGAAACTAGAGCCCACGTGTGACTCAAGGTCAATGTGAAGTCAGTGAGAAGCCTTGCCTGACCCCTCCCAGGCAGTAGGGAACTCTGCTTCCCCTGACCTCTGATAGCATTTATTATTGTCACAGAAAGTTAAAACCAAAAGGGGGATTTCCCTTCTTGTCAGATGAGAAGACTAAAGGGGAAGTGTCCAAAGTGGCCTGGAACGGGAACCAGCTCCCGTGGTCAGCTGGCTTGCACTGGCCCTCTCTCCACTGCACCTCATCACCTCTGCAGAGAGTCTTCTCTGGTGGCCCCATCGCTTCTTTTCCACTGCTCTTTCCTTTCAAAGCACTCATTCCATATGTAATTTTACATGTATTTCTCTGTGCAAGTGCCCAATGCCTGTCTTTCCCACTAAACTGCAAGCTCCAGGAGGCCAGAGTCTGAGTCTGTTTCATCCTGGAGCTCCAGTGCCCTGCACAAAGCCAGGCCCAAAGGGTTCCCAAAAATATACGTGGAAAGAAAGAATGAGTCTCCACGTGGCCTGAGAACCCCCTAACATTTCCCTAGGGCAGCACTGAGATTGGCTCAAAAACTCCAAAGCTGAAAGGCCCAGAGTGCTCCTTGCCAGGAGCTCCAGGGGAAACACTCTGTCTTGAGAAGCTTAAGATCTAGCAGGGGAGATAGGGAATAACCCTAACACAAGGAGGATGGTTGAGCTGGGAATGATAGTCAGGTTGGGTGTTGGAATTGAGCAGGGGTGAGGAGGGCGGATTGGAGGTTTGAGACTGGAGGCAATTAGATAGTGATTGCAAAAACGGAAAACCACCTCAGTGTCTATGGCAGGAAAATGGTTAAATCACTTATAGTACATCCATGTCATGGAATATTATGTGGGTGTTAAAAAGAGTGGAGTAGATTTTGGAAAGATGTCCAAGATATATTGCTAGGTAAAAAGAACAAGTTGCAGAACAATGTGTATGTGATAATCTCATTCTGAAGAAAAAAGAGGACACTCCCCTACAGACACACACTTAAATGTGCAGAGAAATCATCTAGAAGGACCCTGGAAACACTGTTCACAGAGGTTATCTCTGAGGGATGGGGGGAGGGAGAGGTTTTACTTTTTCCCTTTACACCTGTGCACTGTTGAATTTTTTTTTTTAATTTTTCCTTTTTCTCCCCAAAGCGCCCCCCGGTACATAGCCGTGTCGTTTTTAGTTGTAGGTCCTTCCAGTTGTGGCATGTGGGATGCCGCCTCAGCATGGCCTGATGAGCAGTGCCACATCCGTGCCCAGCATCCGAACTGGCGAAATCCTGGGCCACCGAAGCAGAGGGCGTGAACTTAGCCACTTGGCCGTGGGGCCCTACACTGTTGAATTTTTATTGTGAGCTCCTATTACTTTCACAAGAATTTTTTGTTTTTTGTTTTTGCTATTGTAGGATTGGGGGGGGATGGTTAAAGAGATGGGGGTGGGGCTGGAGCAGTGGAAACCCAATGAGAAGTACTACAGAATGAGGGGCCACTGACAGGACCTGGGAAGATGGAGGAATGGTCTGAGAAGGCTCTGTGGTTCTAAATGGGGAAAAGTGGGGGTTACTGTGGAGACGGATTGTGGGAAGCACAGTGCAGTGTAGGGGAGGCTCATTCAAGGTGACTGACCTCCATAGTGCCAGTGACCCTGAACAGGGGACAAGGAGCCCAAAGCCAGGAAACCTTGACTTTTAGGAACAAGGGCAATGAAAGGAAGAAGGTCAACCTTTAGGACCCTACGGATTCCTTGGCCATTTCACCATCCTCTGGGTACAGGCTGTTCTGGCTGCAGCCTGGAAACAAACAGAGCAAGGAGGGGCCAAAGCCAAAGCGGGCGGAGAAGGGCTGCCTTCCACAGGCCTTGGTGGCACGGTCTCCGCCCTCCTCCTGCTTGCTCCTGCTTGCTCTTGTGGGCTCATATCCAGGCTGGGGGTGAAAGGCTAGGGCTTCTGGCTCCTTCCAGAGGCAAAGCCCCTTCCCAGGACCAGCATCGAGGAAGCCAGAACAATGCTGTTTGCGGAGAGGTTGGGGGAGAGGGAGCTGAGTAGGGGCAGGAGAAGTTTCTTGGCTCAGATAAGCCAGTAAAAGCCTGGAGAAGGTCAAAGATGAGGAATGTTCTGTGATTTCTAAGACAGCAGCTCATTTATCTCATAAACACTTGCTCTGAGCCTGAGTCCAGTGGTAATACTGCCCCCATGCAAGCTGGATAAGAACCTCCTCGGAGAAACTATGTTTAGAGTCTTCTCCAGACCCTATGAAAGGAAGGAGGGAAATGTCTGCCATGTGCCATGGGCACTTTCACAGGTGTCTGTTAGTCTGCACTACAACCTTCTAAAGGAGGTATTCTTTTACAAAGCAGGAAAGTGAGGCTGGGGAGGATGGTGCCTTGACTATGACCACATGGTTAGGAAGTGTTAAAACTGGGATTCGAACCTGGGTGTGCCTGTGCCCCACTTATAATTTGGTTGCTTGGAGCTCAGAAGACATTTTCGCATCAAAATAATGCTGTAAGTGGTGGTTTGGTTGCCATAATGGCCTGGCTCACCCAGGGTATAGCTGGAATTAATTCTATGTCTCGGTGTGGTTGTGGATGAATCAGGCTTCTGCGGGTTAGCCTGGAAACCCACAGAGAGGGAAAATGCATTTGAGGGTGTGCCCAGCTGGGAACTCTTGCCCTAACTATAGGCCTGATTCAGGGCAAGCAGGGAATATGGTGGCTCAGGGAATGCTTGGCCATTTCTAGAGCTCTTCCAGCAAGCCCTGCTGAGTTCTAACTCTTCACAGGAGTCGGGCAGAGCATTTGGCAGGTTTGGGGTTTATAAGACAGCAAGAATATGCACTAATTTTCCGACTCTGCACATCTTAGTCCTTTCTCTTTCTTCCTTACACTGCCTCTCAATTCCGTGCAGTCATCTTACACCCTCTTCCTCTAGGATGGAGCACTAAAGGCAAGATGTAGGGTTCATTGTCATGACTAAATTTGGTGTCTGCCTATGAAGTGGGTGGGTGATAATGACTGCACAGGGTTAGGAGTGATGGAGATCAAAGCAAGATGGAGAGAAGCAAGGATCCATCGAAGCTTTTAGAGTAACTTCAGGGAGAGCATTCACTCATTCATTCATTTGCTTGTTTACTCGTTCATTCAACAAACGTTTTTTGTGGGTGTGCTGAGCACTGTGCTCCTTCTTTCATGGCACTTCTGCTGCCAAAAGAATCCTGGGCAGGACTGACTGCGGGTCTCAGACCCAGAATCTTAGCATTGGAAGGAATCTTTTTACAGAGGGAAACTGCAGTCATTCATTAATTCAGGAAGGTCCGAGTGTCAGGCTACATACTGAGAATACAGAAAGCATGGAAATTACAGTACACAGAGAGATGAGAAGTGATTTGCCTGGTATCTCAGTCCAGTGTCCCATTGCCTGGACCAGTAGCTGCCTCTTCCAGCCACACCCATGACCTTCCTGCCTCAAGATGTGTCCCAGCCATCTTTTAGGAGTCCTCTGGTTTCCCGAGGAATGGAGTCTAGGGCCTGGGGGAAGGCCACTAAGAAGCAGTAGGATTCCTTTCTCACAGACAATAACAATGCCTCAGCTCTCCCCTGGAGTGAGAACCAGATTTCCTCTTGGTGGAGTTCAGAAGACTTAGAAGACTTTTCTCAGTTCTTTCGATGAGCTACCTGCTCTCTGAATTCCAGGTCTTCACAAGCAGTTACCTCTGCCTGGACCTCCCTTTCCTAACCTCCTTGTCGGGCTAATTCCTACTTCCCTTTGGGTCTCAGCTTAAAGATCTCTTCCTCAAGCACTTTGCTGGGCCCCTAGTCGTCCGCCGTCATTAGGTCTCCCTGCTCTGTGCTTGCTCCCAGTTCCCTGGACTTCCCCTGGGTTAACCGTGCACCCTTGGGATTGTGCTTGCTTACTGAATGCTTTTCTTTGCACTGGACTGTGATCTCCACGGCTGCCTTCCTTTGCATATCTGTTTTTAGCAATCGTGTGCCCATTATCTCAGTCAGTGCTTAGTACACAGTAGGTGCCCAATGTGCAGTTGCTGAATGACTGTGATCCTAAAGGCAAGGCCTTCCAGGGAGTGACCTTCACTCAGGTCTTTCAACAACCGTTTATCAAGGAGCAGCACACACACACACACTACAAAAATGACCTGGAAAAAGAGGCTTACAATCTAGTAGAGGGATTTATAATCCAGAATCCACTTTAAAAACTGCAAAGATCTCTTCTAACCACAGAGCCTCCATCCCCTCCTGAGTCCCCTCTCCCTCCCTGCTGTCCCACTGGTTCTTGGCTACTTGGGCTGGGTCTCGGCATGTGCCTCTGAGTTCCAGCCCCCTACACAGGAACAGAACAGCTTGGGGCCTGGTGTGGTGCTGCACAGAGGCTCATGGTGGCAGCTGCAGGGAGCTCGTGCACAGGGCAGACGAGATCACTAGGATGAGCCAGGCGCTGGGCAGGGCAGGAGTCAGGCTGTGGCTCCTCTGGACAGCTCTGCACCACATGCCTGAACTTTTGGCTATTTTGGAGAATTCATTAAGAAAGTGCCTTATTCTCAAATTGATCTGGAGAGAAACTTTGAAAGCAAAGGCTCACATTCATTCCAAGTGTTTGAAGTCATGTCTCAAAATCAGTTATCCCTAAAGTCTCAGGAGACCTGGGTCCAAAAACCTTAAATACTGACTTTGGCTGTGCCTCCCTATTTCCCAGAGCCTCAGTTTTGTCATCTGAAGGATGTTTTGTCAAGAGGGACATGAGATGCTATTGTGTGACAGTTCAAGCACATCGAAGATGCTTTGGAAATGCAGGATGAATTGGAATGTAAGTGGTCACACTCTGGTCGCTGGCGGCCTCACTCAGTAGGGAGGACACAAGGGAAATGGCCTCCCAGGGTCCTACAGTGGGCTTCACGCCTGCACTGGTGAGCTCAGGCTGAGGGCAGATGAGAGAGCAGCACTAGGACCCAGGGGCCGAGTCAGCAGCGGCTCCGCCGGGTAAGTTCACAGCCAGAACACAATGTTCTCAGTGTGCCCACAGGAAACCCTGAAGAGGAGAACTGCACATGGCCCTCTGCTGGGTGTGTTCTGGTCCCAGCCTTTTATTCTTTTTCCTAACCTCAGTCCCCACTTTCACATCCTGTAACCTGCAGAGCTGCCTGCCCCACCCCGCTGGGCTGGTCCCAGGCCCCGGGAAAGCAATCAGTGCAGGAAGCCCAAGGCCTTACTGGCCTTCACCATTTTCAAATAAGACCATTTGCCTCTAACCTTGGTTTCCTGAATGGACCCTTTGTGATGGAAACTTTTTCACAGTGCGGAAGCCAGTTGCAGGGGACAAAGCTGAGTTTCTAGCCGAGGTGAGGGTCTTGGCTCAGAGGCTGGGAAACAGCTGATGTCTCTGAACCACCTCCTCCCTTCCTCCCTGAAGGCCAGACCCCACCTGGGACAGGGCGAGGTCCTCCACTGCTGCCGCATAAATCAGGAGCAACTGGGAGCTGCCTGGGGAACCAGGGCCAAGTTTGGAGCAGAACATCCTATGATGTGGTTCCTAGTTTTTATTTCCACGAATGCTATAATATGTTGTCTCACCAAGCTATTTTTATTGAATGAAAAATTTTTTAAAAAGCAAACCTCTGCAAAACCAACAGCCTTCTCTTACAGGGAAGGACAAGGTGAACTTTTCACTTCCTTCCCCACAGCCTATCAACTCATCTGTGGTTTGGTGTCACCCACACTTCTGTGCTATATTCAATCTCAATTTTTGCCTCCTTGTTTTTGAAGACGCAAGAGCAAGGCTCTTAAACCCATGTTGCTCCTGCAAGTTGCATGAGATTTTCAAAAGAGCCTTCTTAGTGAGTTCTCACAACAGACTGCAAAATGGAGACCTACCAGCCTTCTGGCCAGGTATTCAGGCCTGCTGCCAGCCTCTGGGCAGAGGCAGGCCCGGAGAGTGAACGATGGGAGAGAGCATGTGAGGAGCTAGCACCATGCAGCCGTATTCTGGCTAACTGTGCTTTTGGGGGCTGCAAGTAAGGTGGAAAGCTCTGGATGACAGACTACATATCTGCCTTCTGAAGGAGGGGCCTGGCCGTTGAAAATGATCCCCAGTGCTTATATTAAGCTCTGTTAATAGGGCTCCCTCCACTCTGGCACTTCAGAGTCTTTTTCGAAATATTGGTTTGTACGAGAGTTTTAGTGTGTCCTCATCCCAGGTGTATGAAGAGATTCGACTGGGTGCTTCCCAGACTTGTCCAAGCTCAGGGATTTCCTTTTTGGAGAAGAGGCTTCAAAAGCAGACAGTGCTGCTTGCTACTCCTGGAGAAGTCCACTCAAAGCTCAGGGCCCCAAAAGACCTGAGTTCTAGTCTTAGTTTTTTCAATTTGCTGTGTGACCCTGTGCAAGTCACTTTCCCACTCGAAGCTTCAATATCCTTATTTATAAAAGGAGAGGGTTTGGTTAGATATTGCTGTTACAGGTGGAATTGTGTCCCTCCCTGAAATTCATATGTTGAAGTCCTAACCCCGGTACCTCAGACCTTATTTGGAGATAGATCTTGACAGAGGAAATCACATTAAAATGAAGTCAGTAGGGTGGGCTCGAATCCAATGATAACTGGTATCCTTATAAAAAGAGGAAATTTGAACACAGAGTCTTTCATAGAGGGAAGATGGTGTAAAGAGACATTGGGAGAATATTGTCATCTACAAGCCAAGGAAAGAGGCCTGGAACAGATCCCTTCCCTCACAGCTTCCACAAGGAACCAGCCATGCCAACATCTTGATCTTAGACTTCTAGCCTCCAGAACTGTGAGACAATTAAGTATCTGTTTTTAAGCCACCCAGTCTGTGTACTTCGTTATGGCAGCTCTCGCCCAAATAGAGTTGCCAAGCCCTTCATCTCTTAGGCTATGGGCTTCTTTCCTGCCATCCCTGGCCTTTCTCTTACCTTCCCCCAGTGTATGAGAAGTGCTTAGCACAATGCCCCACATATGGTAACTCCTCACTATATATTAACCATGATGAACTTTCTGAAGAGTTCCAGTGCCTGGATACCTCTTGTACCTACACTGAGACCCTCTGTGCCAACATGAAAGGTGTGGGTTCTGAGCCTAGGCCCTCATGATCACTCATGCCTTCATTATTGAAGCCTTTCCCATCCCCCTCAGCAGCTTTTAAATCTAAGAGTATTAAACTGGCACCTTCCAGGAGCCTAACTCTTTTTAATGGAAAGCTCATTTTGGTCACAGAGCCAGCAGGACTCAAGAGACTGCAAAGGCTCAGAATGGGAGATTGTTTCTCTGTCCTTGGACTCAATGATCCCCAGGGTCATGAAGGGCTGCAGAACTCTGAAGCTAAGCCTCTGTTTTCCTATTTGCCTAATGAGGACACCCCTTGGCTGGCAGAACACTGGATAAGGCTTAACTACAGGTGGGGTCAGCGCTTGTGCTTCCAGACAGTAAGGCGCTACCTTCCTCCTTGATCCCCTACCCACCTTGTGCTTCTGTTATAGTTCTTGGTATGAATACTCCTCTGTAACTGAGAGATGGTGTGGGGACGATGGCCTGCTTTCTTCCTGACTCCTGAGTCCATGGGTCTCTGGTAGCCATAGCACCTAGTACTCCAGCTGCAATCTTGGCTGGCTGGGAGAGTCTGATTTTCCTTTTCATTATCAGGAGCGCTTTCAAAAAGCACTCTAGCCTTGAGCATTGAAGCAGGATCACAGAATGAGCCTTGAGCCTTCTCTGGGCAATGACGCTGGTCCAGGATAGCCAAGTCCTAGGTTGTCCTCCAGGCAGTATGCGTTTGTTTGAGAGCTAAGTTGCCCTGACTTCATAGCGTATTCCAGATTTACTATGTTTTGGAGACTCTGCAGAAAGTTAAGTGGGTAGAGTCTGACTTCAACAGCCCTCAAACATGACCTCTGGGTTTGTTAAACACAAGAAATGCCCATGCAAGTATAGTTTATCTTCAAATATATGCCTGGAGATTTCTGAGAATAAGGAGAGGGAGAAAGGGCGTGGGAGTTCACTTCAGGCTTTCAGGGCCAGGGAAAGGAGGAGGAGAAACCATTTGGGGGAAAAAACATCTCTACACAACGTTCACATACTTTAGATTTGCTCACTTCAGGCTGTCTCTTATCCTGGTTTTTGGCTCAGAGCCCAGAAGGGAGGCTCCTTCAATAATTCTCTCTCAGCTTAGGACGTCTGCCTTTCCCTAAGAGTAAGTCAATAAATACAAATCTGTAAATGCTTAGTTTCTAGTCAGAGCAAAAATACTCTTCACCACCTAGTGGCCTGGAAAGATCAAATCTGATGCATCACAGCAGTGATGGGGCTAACTCTTCCAGGCCCTGTTTTCTAAGTTACTTATTGTGAAAGTCAGGATTCTTTCCCTCTTTTTTTTCTTTGCTTTCTTTTTTTTTTTTGAGGAAGATTACCCCTGAGCTAACTACTACCAATCCTCCTCTTTTTGCTGAGGAAGAGTGGCCCTGAGCTAACATCCGTGCTCATCTTCCTCTACTTTATATGTGGGACACCTACCACAGCATGGCTTTTGCCAAGCGGTGCCATGTCCGCACCTGGGATCCGAACCGGCGAACCCCAGGCCGCCGAGAAGCGGAAAGTGCAAACTTAACCACTGTGCCACCAGGCAGGCCCCTCTTTGCCTCTTTCTTAAGTGTACCCTGGCTGTGTCAGAGAAATGCTCTTTTGATGAAAAGTAGAGCATGGTGAATGAGGCTTAAAACAATCTTGTTCTTGGTTCCTTCTTCTCCTGAGAGGTCCCACCACTCCTGTTTACACCCTCAGCTCCAGCTACACCAAATAACTTGGAGTTCCAGAGATGGAGCCCTGCCTTTGCACACGCTGTTCCCTGTATTTGGAACGCTTATTTGGCATCTTCCCCTCTCGGCTTGGCTAACTCCAATTCACCAGGCACTGCCTCACCTTCTCTAGGAAAATTATCCTGTCATCCCCTCATCAGTCCCACCTCTAAGACCTTTTGGCTTCCATAGCACCCTGTGCAGACCAGAGTCATGGAGTTATGGCACTATATATATTCCATATGTCTGTTTCCTTGTCTCCTTTTTCCATTGGTTCAAGTGGTTTCCAAACCTGGCCACAGAAGAGTCACATGAGACCCCAGCCTTAGACCTGTTGGACCTGAGGAAGGAGGCCCCATAGTCTGTATTTTTATTAAGCTTGATTCTAAGCACAGCCAGGTTTGGGAACGATTGCCCTACCTTTGTGTTTCTGTTTCCCTACATATTACCAGAGACGTAGAAGGCTCTCAACTAATGTTTGACCCTTCTCGTTTCTCTCTGGCAAGCTCTTCTTGTTTTCACTTCCTTCCCTTTCTAGCCCTAGACCAACAATTTGCTTACCCTCTTGCCCTTACTACACAAAATTGTAACCGCCAACTATTCATTTTTTTCCGTTCCTACTACTAGGCTGCTAAGAGCTGCTAGTGCCCTTCCCCAAAGATTGGTGCTACTGCCAATTCAGGAATTCTAACTGCATTGGTCCTAAATGGCTTGGCAATCATCTGACCCTGGTCAGCTCTCTCCCATTCTTCACAGGGACTGTTCCCACTTCCTCCTGCCCCTCACCACAGGCAGTGGACCAACTCACCTCCTCCTTCACAGAGAAAATAGAAGCCATCTGATGGGAATTCCCTCCATTTCCTGCCACCTCACCTACACATTTACCCACATCAGCATTATCCTTTTTTTTTTCTTGGAAGATTAGCCCTGAGCTAACATGTACTGCCAATCCTCCTCTTTTTGCTGAGGAAGACTGGCCCTGAGCTAACATTCGTGCCCATCTTCCTCTACTTTATACGTGGGATGCCTACCACAGCATGGCATGCCAAGCGGTGCCATGTCCGCACCTGGGATCCGAACCAGTGAACCCTAGGCCGCTGAAGCGGAACGTGCAAACTTAACTGCTGCACCACCGGGCCGGCCCCAGCATTATCCTTTTTGCCCTCTCTCCAAGAATAATCGCTCCAACTGGGCTCTGGATCCCATCCCCTCCCACTTCCTCAGGGGCCTTACACCCTCAGTCTCCTTTCTCTTTGACCTCTCCCCTCATAAAAGAAAAAAACAAATGTCTTGACTGTGTGTCCTCCTTTAACTGCCACCCTCTCTGTTCCTGATATTTGCCTCCCCTTCCTGTTGAACTTCTTAAAAGGGTTGCCTAGATTTAGCCCCACGTTTTCACCTTCCACTCACTCTCCCACCCACAGCAGTCTGGCTTTGTCTCCACTACGCCACTAAGACAGCTGCTCTTGAGAAAAGGTCGCCAGCAATCTCCTTGGTAAAATCCAAAGGCCTTCTCCATCCCTTATTTCACTTCATTGCTTGGCTACGCCAGATACTGCTGTTTGTAGTCTCCTTCTCAAACTGTCCTTTCCCTGGTTTCCATAATTCCAGCCTCTGGTTTTCTGGCTCTCTCTCTGGTGACTTCCTGCCAGTTGCTTTCCTGGGCTCCCCCTCCCGTGCCTGTCCCTCACATGTTTGGGTTCCTCAGGGATCCCTTCTTGGTCCAATTCTCTTCTCACTCTATGGGCTCTCTCTCAGCAACTCCATCCATACCCCACCATCTCTAGCCTGGTGAGTCCCAAATCTAACTCCAGCCCAGCTCACTCTCCTGAGCTATAGAACCATAGAGTCACCTGCCTATTGGACATCTCCTTGAGCCTGCTCTGCTTTGTGTACCCCTATCTCAGTGAATAGTACCACCAGGCCCTCAGCTACTGACCTAAGAAAACTGGGTGTTCTCCAAGTTTGACCAGTCACCAACTCTTGTATACACTTCTTGCGTAATTCTCAAATCAAATCCATCCTCTTATCTCCATACCTTTAATTCAGGTTGCAGTCATCTCTCATCTGGATTTCCACAATAGCTTCCTAAAGGATCTGGATCTTACCGCTACTGACTCGCCATCATTCCCTCCAACTAAAATTTCTGAAGTGAAACCAGATCTTGCCATTCTCCTACTTCAAACCCTTTAATGGTTCCCCTCATGTCCTCTGGTTGAAGTTCAAATTCCTTAGCAAAACCCATCACATCCAATCCTCCGTCTCATCTCTAGATCACCTGGATCTCTAGAATCACCTTATATTCTATGAATCAGCCATAACAAAGCACCTGCAGCCCCACAAAAGCATCCTGTCCTTTCTCACCCTTGGGCCTTTGCAGATTTTATTCCCTCCACCTAGAAGGTCCTTCCTTCTCACCCCACCTACTCGTTCTTCAGGTCTCAGCCTAAACAGCATCCTTCTAGGAAGCCTTCTCTGACCCCTTGCTCAGCTGGATTAGCTGTCGTGATTCCACAGTATCTCATGCTTTCTCCTATCACACAATTGTTACACTTAAAATTACCCTTTTCTCTCTCTTATTTATAAACTTGAGGTTTCTGACTGTGTCTTGTTTGACAGCACATCCTTAGCAACTAGCAGATGCTAGTTACATATTAAATGCTCAATAAATGTCTGTTGAATGAATAAAAGACATTTGGAAAGGAACATCCCCTCTTTTGTTACTGGTAATAAATTGTACGTTGTTTCATTACTTGCTCTAAAGAGCTTATATGATGAAAATGAAATAAGCTGGTTCCGGAAAACTCCTCTAGGGAAACTTGACAGACTGAGAAAATTAAAGTATCTGGAAGGGTGGAGACTAGCTTGTGGATGCTGACACGTGGCACTACCACCAGCCCATGTGCAGGAACCCATGAAGAGGGCAGGGAGCCATCAGCATCACTCACCTTCATTTACATAAATGGGATCATGTGAGACACGGCTGCTTTGGCACACATTTCCTTTTGTTCCACAGCTTCCACCTGTCAGTGCAGCATTGTGGAGAGCTCTGAGCTGAGATCTGGTTTACAGCCTTGGCTCTGCCCATGACCTATCTCAATTACCTTAGGCATTACTCCACTATGGATGTTGCACTACAAATAGCTAGCACAGCTTCTAAAACAGGGTAAGCACACAACAAATTAATACATTCCTTCCCTCGATAAATACCCATAATACACCTACTGTGCACTAGGTAGTGTTCTAGGTACTGAGTAGTGAATGAAACAGACAAGGTCTGTGTCCTATCTGTAAATCAGGGATGAATTAGATGAGCTCTAAGGTCTCTTCCAGCTCCAAAATTCTGAGACTCTTTCTTTGACCAGATGCAAAAAAACAAGGCAGGCTAGTGGCCAAGCATTATGCTGCAGCCTCCTTCCCCTGTTCTTTCTTCACCTTTGGTGTCATCTCCATCCCAAACTGAGCTGGGAAACAGCAAAAGGTCTGTACTTTAGGTAAAGTACATTTGTACTTTGCCTGAAACCCAAGATTTAACTTTCCCAAGTATCCGTTATTTAAGCCCTTTCTCTCTTTTGTGGAAAGGCTTTGTCTTGGTTAGAACTTCAGGCAATTACAAGGAGGCCTGGCAAGATATTTTAGGCAGAGTTAGGTGCTTTGGCAAAAGGACAGGGACAGGCACAGTAGCCTTCTCCTCCAAGTGTAGTATCTCTTAGGTTTGCCTGAAAGGGCACCATGTCCTTGAGCAGGTTCTTCCTCTTCCCTCTGGATGACAGGCATCTCCTGGTTCTGTATCTTTTCTTCTGCCTTTGACTTGGCCTTCAAGCCTGAAGTTTCCACCACTTCAGTATCTGGTGTTGATTGGGAATAAGAGATTCAAGGACTCCCAGCCATATGTGAAAAGGGAAGCCACAGGCTGCAAGTAAATGGAGAGAGCCAAGAGAGGTGCTTGGGTGAGGAACTTGATTGAGAGTTCCAGACCACTGTCATTCCAGGTGGGTATCAGGTATAGGATGGCACTAATAAATAACATATTTAAATCTACCAGTGAAAACTCAGGATTTTAATGCTGATCCTGGATAATTAAATGTGAAGTCAAAAAATAACATTTTTGACTATGTAAAAGTAAAACCAGCTTTATTTAAGTTTACTATTTATAACTTATTACCATGACACAAATGGTTATATGGAATTATGTATATCAACATGAACGATTCTTTATTAACAGCAAATTCTGCCTTCAGATTTTCTAATATATGATAAATTAGAAGGCATAGAGCCAAAAGTTTGAAAGACCTAGCTCCTTTGCTTATTAACTGTAATCTTGGTTAATAATCTTGGTACCTTACCTTCTCTGTGCCTGCTTCCACAACTGTGAAATAATATTTGCCTTATCTCACAGGGTTGATGTGAGAATCAAGACACAACATGTGTGAAAATGCTTTGTTTTATGCACAGAGGCACCATTACCAACACCGTTCTTAGGATGGCTGTCTGTGCAGTCCTGGTCATTAGCTGCCATCTGCCCTCCTGCGTTCCTCCTTGCTCATTTAGGTGTCCCTCAAGCATCTAACTACATGTTCACCATACTGAACCTTAAAAAGCTATGTAGACACTAACATATAGCTAATTCCTATCAGTTCCTAAAGGAAGAGGCTGTTCCTTCATTGTGCATGAGACTCCTTGTCACCAAGCACTGGGAGGAAGAAGGGGAGGTAGTGACAAGGCTTATTTCCTCCAGGTAGTTAATTCATTTTATTATTAAAAAAAAACGGTTTTAGGATTTCTCTTTGTACAAGGCACTGGGTTGGGCTCAGGGGGATGCAGCATGGTGCACCTAAAATAATCTTAGCTTTGGAGTCTGGCAGACTTTGAGTTCAAATCCAGACTTGGCCATTTTCTTAGCTATGCAGCCTTGGCAAGTAATGTTTGCTCTCAGCTTCAAGTTCCTCTTCTGTATTAGGGGGTACTACATAACTTGCAGCATTATTGAAAGGATTATAATTAATGCCTGTGAGTGACTGACACATGAGTGTACAGGAGGTGACAGATGAGCAACAAGGTCCATCTTCAAGCCCAAAACATGGTAATAGGCGTTGTGGATGCTGAGACATAATGACCAATAGAAAGGTGCAGAGAGGGAAGGGCTGTCTTGAAAAACAGTGGTCTTGTTCCTGGCAGCACTCAAGTAGCAACTAAATGATCACTGTGAAAGGTGCTTCAGAAAGCATTTCTGTTTAGGATCTCTTCAATTTCTAAGAACATAAAAAGAAATGTCCAACTTAAAGAGAAAAATACTCTGTAAGTTCAAATACCAAAGGGGAAAGATGAGGGAATACAGTGTCTGTGCTGGACAGTTTCACAGGTGAAACAAATGAAAGAAAGTTAGTGATTGCTTCTAAACTCTCACTGAAAATATGATTTAAAGGTTTACTACAGTCTAGGTATTTTTAATTTTTACTTTGGTAATCAATCAAGATGGTTGATGCTAAAAAGTACAATGTTAGGAAACTCAATGGCTTTCAAATGTGAAACTTGTTTGGGTTTGAGAAATAACATGGAAATAGATGAGTTTGTGGGCTGGTAATTTTTGTGGTCAGATGTGCTTTATAGAATAGTGGGCTGAATTATCAATCAACTGCAATCTTCTAAGTTCCCAGATTTTCTTCTGCCTGGGCTATGTGACCACGAGCAGGTGTTTAACTTCCTGTGTTCAGAATCCTTACCGACTCAATGAGGTCACCACCTCCTTCCCTGTCAGGTAGTATGTGTTAAACATTTTAAACTCCTGAGATTGAGGCCAATTGCTACTGGGATTATATGTATTCATGATTAAGCAACCCTAAGCAGGTCAGGTACAAGTTATTACTGAGGAGAAACGCAAATGTTGTCTGAGGCAAAATCTGCATACAATCTAATAAATGATTCTCCTAATTGCGCAGTGTGGACCCTGGGGTCCCATGAGGAATAACAAAGGACACCTCTTAGCTTTCTAGGTTTTTCCCTATCATGGTATAAAAACCTACTCAGATATTGTTTTTTTCCCTAAAGATTGGCACCTGAGCTAACAATTTGCCAATCTCTCTCTTTTTTTCTCCCCAAATCCCCCCCAGTAGATAGTTGTATACTTTTAGTTGTGGATCCTTCTAGTTGTGGCATGTGGGACGCCGCCTCAACATGGCCTGATGAGTGGTGCCATGTCCGAGCCCAGGATCCGAACTGGCGAAACCCTGGGCCATGGAAGTGCAGCTCGTGAACTTAAGCACTCGGCCATGGGGCCAGCCCCACCTACTCAGATATTGATAAGATAAATTCACATACTTCTGTAAGGACAAATATCCCTGAGATAAAGCAAGTCTACCATTTGCTTAGGAGAAATGGTTTTTAGATTCCCTTCTTATAAAAAGCAATTTGACCTCTTCCCCCCTCCTAAATCCCTGAGACTTTGAACGGATAAAGAAACCAATTTGGAGCTCTTTCAAAGGATTTATTTGCTACAGAATTGCTTGAGTCCACCAAGATGAACTCAGAATTTCTGTGTTTAAAAGGATTTTGCTCACTGCTTTATTTTTACAAGTGCTTCAACATTCAAAAAGCAATTCTTTTTGCCAGCATTTGGCATGTCTAGAAGAGGTTAGAAAAAGTTAGAATCTATAGAATTAGATGTCTAAAAATAGGAAAAAACCCAAACATTTAAAAATTCCTCATTTGGACAGATCCTGAGTTGAAATCACATTCATCTGCAAAAAAGAACTGTTTTAGGTCAGAAATGCTGTATTTTATAACTCCAGATCCTGACCTCAGACTTCACTGGTGGAGGATTCCAGGCACTGCATGAATGATAGGAGAGACACCATTCAGTTGGCCAATTCTGGCATGTGTCCTACCTGGCTTGTGAAGTTTTATAAACATCTCTTAAACTCAAACCTCATAGTTCTCTAATGCCGATTGTCTTAATCTGATTCTCAATCCTTTTTTAAACAAATAAAAAAAAATTTTCCCTGCAAGGTCACACATAAGTATTTGTTGCTTTAGATACAGAGAAACCAAGTATGGATGTGAATTAACAATTCAGTGATGGAGCTGTGTATCTCTGGATGGCTATGTAAGCTGTAAGAAAAGTCCCTTGCTGGCCCTGCACTTGCTGTGCACCAGAGGTGACCATCCAGGCAAGGTTAACCTGAAGAGGGTGTGAACCCCAGCAGCTGCTCGATGGGTTTAAACCGCCACTCATCTGCCTCCAGCTCTTCTACCAAACCAGCTAGTTTTTCCATCCGAGCAACTTGCTGATCTGTAAAGAGTGAAGGAGGTAATATATACATGAGATAGTCACCAACCACCAACATAATCATTGGTTTAAAAATAATTTCTAGAAGAATTTTTTCCCTCAATATTCTAGTAGTAATGGAGTCTTATTCTATGTTGGTCAGAAGACTTAATCTTAAAAAAAAAAAAGTAATACTTATCCTCCATGCCATAGTGACTTGTGTACTAAAATCCTAGGGTTATGGGCAACTGCAACCTTTCCCCCCATATTACACTTTCAATGGAGAAACGGTCTGCGGGGCGGGGGGGACAACACAGTTCCCTGATGCACAAACGAGGGCCTGGTGAGGTAATGATGGAACAGAAGAGGTGGCACCACGATCTTCGAGTCCAGATAGAACATGAGGTATTATATAAATGTTTGAAGATGAAGATGATAATGGTAAAACCAGTAGAGGACAACATTAAAAGAAGGTTTCAGAAAGGAGAGGAAAATGCAACACAAGAGGAGTAGGAAGCATCGACTCCCCTGGAAAACTAACCCTCCCGACTCCACTGGAAGCCTTAATGTGGACATTATATCCAGATTGAGACAGAGAATGTTCTTGTTGGCAGGTAATTTACAAAGTCCACTTACATAGTTAAATTTCAGGAGTTTTTGTCACAGAGCACACTGACCTTTCTGAATCTCCGTCTCCCACTCCCCCAGTAAACTTATTCTCATAGTTAAGTACACAACACTCACGTGCTTACCATGTTTCACCTGTTTAAGCGTAGATGCCACTTGATAGCTGAAAACAGATTCGCAGAGGAATCTCTCAGAGCCATCTACAAACAGAAGAGGAAAAGTTTTAATCTGCTCTAAGGGTTTTATGGCTTCTGATAAACCAAGTAAACGTGTCCCTTCTTTTCCATGCTTTTCCATTCAGGGTCTGGTTTTTAGTGTTTACAAAGAGGGCTTCTGTTTCATTTAGAACTAAACTGCTCTGTTATAAAAGCTACTTCTTCTATACCGAGAATATTAAAATAGTCCCTCTACTTATTTAAGAGTTTAAAAATAGCATTTAAAAAAACAAAAACAAGAAACCTCAGTTTGATGTCCTGGTTAACATTTTCCCCCTCCCAGCCCGATGGTTTCTTAACGTTCTCCTGTTCTGTATGTCAGGCAAACACTGACAGCTGACGCATTTGGCCACATGGCTCCTGTGCTATCAAAATACAAAGGTACACCAAAACTCTAAGTCATTTTCATTCTAAAAAAGTAAAGCTGAGGGAAAAATAGCTGTTGTTGATTTTTAATATATCAAATTACATCACTATGACCATCGCAAAACAATGCTGGGAAATTTCATTCTGTAAACGCAAACTGTAACCTTGATATTCCAACTGAACCAAAACCCTGGGATTTGGATGGCGATAAGAGTATGGTGCAATTGTAGAACCTAGCATTGTACTGGTGCCAAGAACTGGCAAGAAGAAGGTGGCTAACTCAGTCACCACAGCACATGGAAGATGATTGTGAAACAGAAGCTAGCTCATGTTCTTCCATCAGGCAAGGGCTGATACAGCAAAACATACCCCAAAAGAGCTCATGTTGGAGAGTGCGACTTTCACAAGGGTAGCAAAAACCATTTGGAGAAGGTGTCTTATTGCAAAAATCCTAAAACAAATGGAGGGAGAGGACACAGCTGTCTTTTTTTAGATGGTGGTTCATGCCAGCACCATTAGGTGTCAAGACCTCACTCATCAATCATGGGTTGGTGTGTCAGCCAGGTATTAAGTAACGAGACAGGACTAACACATTCTAGCTTTATGCTGAGTTTCACACAAGGCAGACCTTATTTCAGAAGTCACGGCAAATAATAAGAAAAACTACAGATATTGTATCCAAATGGCTTGAACATACAACCAAGAGGGCTTCTGTTTAATATTATCTTTAAAATTAATGCAAAAAAATGAAAATTATTTTCATACATAATACATTTCAACATATATATTATATATTATTTCAAAATATAATTTATTTCATAAAGTAATGTACACTTTAGGGAGAGTGTTACATTCTTTAAATTCAACCTCTTTTCTACATATTGTGCTATATGGGATACGATCCTATCTCTGCCTCCCACCCCCACTCCTCTGGCTGAATGTAAGTAATTTGTGAGCAGATATCCAAACTGAGCAAAAAAAATTTTGTTTTCAATTAACTGAGTATTATACTGACTGTCCAGTTTAAAGATCTAGGTAAGCTAATGACATCACTGAGTTTTTTAGATAAGGGCAAAGGGCAGTGAAATAACTGACTCCCACTATGGGAAGAGGAACTGTGTGAACATTTGACACCAATGACGCAATTTATTATGTCTCTTCTGTGTCAATATGCCAGTGTTCATTATCCTATTCATACCCCCTTGCTTAAAGAGTCAAATTATAACTCAAGTTTTATTTTAGAAAGAGCAAAGCAGAGAAAATTAGAGCTTACTCCTCAGGTGGTTTGATCCTGAACTTTAGGATCTCACACAAGGCAGGGTGGATTATAGGCTATAAGGATCAGGCCAAGAAGTATTTGGAAGCTCTTGGAAGTCCTACCTCAAGCTTACATTTAATCACACGTGCCATTAGCATAAAATGCTTAAGTTCTAACATTTGCATATTTCCCTTGGTAATGAACTTCAAAGCAAAAGGATATAAGCTAATCTTTCAAAAAGGCACCTGCACAAGACTTTGCCACTCTATATGCCTATGGAACACACTTTTGCTGATTTGCAGCTCTGTATTAACCACAAGTCCACTGCTTCTTAGCCACATCCTATTACATATGATATCTGTACCAATCTAAAGCCTGGAATTTCTCCAGAGAGGAGTCAGTCTGGGGCAATCTGTCTTTCATTTAGAAATTGTAATCAAACCCTTTGTAACACATCAAGTAGCAACATATTAGCTTTCCTCTTAAAGGGACAAGCAAAGGTTATAAATAGTGAAAAGTTCAGTAAATTGCCCAAATTTAACACCATTGCCAACTCCAATAAATAGGATGCTAACAAATTCATTTAAAAGAATATTACCTCATAGCAGGAAATCAGACAATGCTAGATAATTTACACTTCAGTGGCCTACAATGTCACTAAAATTCAACCACTTCTGGGCTGGAAAGCAGTCTCTAACTTGCTGACAACTGGGTGAGGACAATCTTAGCCAAGGGCAAGAGAATGCTGACAACTGCTATATACTGCTTATGTGAGATGTCTGTTATCAGAGAGCAGATGCATGAAAAAGTTAATTTACAAGGTTAAGTACAGGTTATTTGGCTTTATTATTCTAGTAAGAGGATGCAAGATCAAGTTGAACCTGTTAAGATTATAAACAGCATGCAACTTTGATTCCTGATCGCTTTGCCTTACTACTTTTCCTTACTCTAAACAGGTAACTCTTCCTACTTTATTTTCATAGTTGATTAAACTACATACTGTAAGAAAAATGGTCAGGTACAAATGCATTAGATTAACTGCCTAATAGTATCACCTATAAACATGGTAGAAGATGCTTCGAAATCCAACATTCTTATTAACTCACACTTAGGAGTACTTTTTTCAATTTAACATTCTTGATTTCACCAGGATAGTTCAGGGATTGCCATCTCTAATTTTTCATAGTTTGTCCTTAAGTGTAAGCAGCTTTAAAACATAGGTGAAACTTTAAACCTGAGAGAGAGAAAACTGTGCACTATAAATTTAAACTTAATATAAATTCATTCTATAATAGAAAGCCAACACATTCCTTCATGAAGCACAGTGGGATGGAATAAAAATGGATAGAACTATAACTTGTTAGGACAGCAACATTCAGACCAATCTCAGAAGCCTTTCTTCTTTAATGTTCCCAAGTAGTCTGGTGTATACTGACAAAGAATGCTGATAGCTTTGAGATTAAGGAGGTACCTCCTGAATTAAATTCCTCCTGTAGCTGGACTTTAAATGACTTCAATTTTAGAGTACATCATTAAACATTGATTCCTCTTCTGCTGTTATAAAACTCGTTAAACAATTTAAGTGCCTCCAACTTTTGTTTTGTGGCAAACTTCCTTAATACCAGGTCTCTGCTGCATATAATTCAAATCATAATATATTTTTAGTGCAAATATAGTAAACAAGGCCCCAATTGTTCACTACCTCTAGACTCAGTGATACTAACTCAAGTATTCAGTTAACACAATTGAAGAGAACAAAAAGGCAAAGATAGAAGTACATACACCTCAGATGGATCACTAACTACACTACCTGAGTCTACTTCACACATCATGATTTGAACCAATTTTAGGGAGCCTTATGGTCCCAGTCTTCCCATGTTTTCCTGCCACAAATGATTCTTCTGTTTGCCCTGGCTTAACCCCAAACTCTGCTTTTTATTATACCTGATATAAATGAATAAAGATCACCCCAAAACGCTGACTCCTACCTATAGTTTGTACATTTCCCACAGACATTTCCAGATTAATTTTTAAATATACTTACTGAAATTTGCAAATTTAAAGCAAAAAAGATCAATATAATTAAGCACAAAAGTGCTAGAATCAAGCAGATTTTGAATCCTTAATATGCTGTTTGTCAATTTTTTTCAAAGTATGTGGAATAGTTTAATAGTTAAAGACCACTTTCATGAGAATCCCCTGTATGTTAGTCAAAATGAAGATTCCTGTGCTGTACCTTAGACTAATTTAGAATCTCTAAGGTGGGCCAGAAATGTGCATTTTATTTTTAATTTTTTTGGTGAGGAAGATTGGCCCTGAGCTAACATCCACCACCAATCCTCTTTTTTTTTTGCTTGAGGAAGATTGTCCCTGAGCTAACATCCGTGCCAATCTTCCTCTATTTTGTATGTGGGATGCCACCACAGCATGGCTTGACAAGCGGTGTGTAGGTCTGTCCCCAGGATCTGAACCCACAAACCCTACGCCACTGAAGCGGAGTGTGCAAACCCAACCACTATGCCACTGGGCTGGCCCCCAGAAATGTGCTTTTTAAATAAGCTCTTCGGGTGATTATTAGGCTTCCTATTAAGAATTTATTGGCCTAGCTCCTAAAGTGACATGAATCTGATGAATTCCGGGTGCCAGTGCTATTTCATGCTTACAGTCTAAGCCCTGATCTTGGCCAATCAGTTTGCAAATGTGTGCTGAATAAGATGGTGGATGATTTCATGCAAATCCAGCTCCAGTGCTAGACAAACTACACAGCACTGTCCTGCAGTAGGCCAGGAGACTCAGCTTCCCATAAAAGAGTAATAGATTAGTTCTTATTTCTTAGAACCTCTTTGATGGGGTGAATCTGTCTGTAGATTAATTACATTAGAAAAATACATCAATCTACTAACCATAGGGAGGCAGACTCGTGCCAGGATACAGCAAACTGGAACAGGAGGTCAAAAGAATTCCTGGTTCCAGTGCTAATTTTGTCTTTAACATGGTCAAATCACTTTTCTGGGTCCACATAACTCTAGATGACCTTCTTATTTTCCAAAGTCTTTTTCAGCTCCAAAATTTTGCTTCTGGAGAAAGATTTGTGCTTTAAAGATATTGTTTTGAAATGAGGACAAGAGATGAAATGTGGAGCTGAAATCAGGGCAAACTCGTCTCTAATCCACTTAATAGCTTCTTTACAATTAATATTCATTGCAGGTCTGAATCCAATTATTCAGCACAAAGCAGCATGAGATCACCTTCTAACATCTCTCCAGCTCCTTTTGGGTAGGTGAAAAGGGCTTTCCGTGGTGGGGCAAGGTCTGAGACACTGAAACCAGATCCAGTGACAGAACTTCCACTGACCCCACCAGCTGAGGAGGATGATGAAGAGGCAGCCATTTCCTCTCTAGTAGAATTCTCACTTCACTACAGAGAAAGAAAAACAGCAATTGGCAAGTTTATGGAAGTGAGACTGACAACATTTCATTCTAGCTGCCATAAAAGCCAGCATACAGTTTAGTCAAGAATTAGCTCCCCTTTTTTCCCCTCTCTACTCCCACAGTCTTTTATTGATGCCTCAGGCCAAAATGTCACTCAAGATTTTAAGTGAAAAATATGTTTACTCTTAGTTTTTCTACTTAAAATACCATTTCCTACTATTAGCAAACTGTTTATGTCACTTGGGATTGACTGCGGGTGATTTATGGGTTATGAAGAGGTGGTAAGGCAGTGCCAAAGTAGCAATTTGATCGAGGAAATAAATTATATGAGGATAAAACAACCATGCCTCATAGGACAGTTTGTCTTGGATACATCCTGACCAAGCCACACCAAGAAATTCAGTTATAAAATTTTCCAAATAAAATTCCAGAATAACACTGTGTTCTGTTCCCAAGGAAGGGGAACTGGGTAGGAAATACATACTGGCCCTTTCATTAAAAATGTTAAAAAACTTTTTCATCCAAATGTAATACCCAAATTGATCACTTGGTGGCATCCCATAACTGGAACAAGATAGCTCAGGAAATGATCTTAGAATTCATGTTCTATTAGGAATAGAGCAGCTGCCAGTGTTTAATCCTATGTCATATAAAAAAATCCAAATGTAGGGGCTGGCCCTGTGGCTGAGTAGTTAAGTTTGCATGCTCTGCTTCAGTGGCCCAGGGTTTTGCAGGCTGGGATCCTGGGTCCAGACCTAGTGCTGCTCATGGGGCCATGCTGAGGCGGTGTCCCACATAGCACATCTGGAGGGACCTGCAGCTAGAATATACAACTGTATACTGGGGGGGCTTTGGGGAGAAGAAGAAGAAGAACAAAAGATTGGCAACAGATGTTAGCTCAGGTGCCAATCTTAAAAAAAAAAAAAAATCCAAACATAAATAAGAGAATCTGTACTGAACACATGCACCTTACAAAAGTTCAAGACAAAAATACTACTTTTGCTATAGAAAAACACAGTTACAAAAGATTCTAAAAGTGTATGTTTTCTGAAAAGAATGGTTTTAGTACTGTGCTAATAGAACTTTCTGCCATTATGGAAATGTTCTAATGTTCTATTTCTGTGCTGTCCAATGTGGTAGCAACTAGCCTCATGTGGCTATTAAACTACCATGTCTGAAGACGCGTATTTTTAGTTTTATTTAATGTTAATTAAAATTTAAATAGTCACATGTGCATAGTGATTACTGTGTTGGAAAGGGCAGCTCTAGTATTTAGACAAAAAAATGACTTTACACTGAATTATACACTTTAAAATGGCTTAAGGTTAATTTTATGCTATATGAATTTTAGCTCAATTTTTAAGAAAAGAAAAAAATGAACTTAAAAAGATTTTAAAAATGTATTTCCCTCTTTAATGGCCAGAGAAAATTTTAGTTGAATTTTTTTTGCTAGTTGCAAAATGAAAACATTTGTTTAAAAAGTTGAAAGTTATTTTTAAAGTTTACAAATAGAAAAGATGAGGGAGGGGCCGGCCTGGTGGTGCAGCGTTTAAGTTTGCACGTTCCGCTTCTCAGCGGCCCGGGGTTCGCTGGTTCGGATCCCGGGTGCGGACATGGCACCGGTTGGCACGCCATGCCATGGTAGGCGTCCCACGTATAAAGTAGAGGAAGATGGGCATGGATGTTAGCCCAGGGCCAGGCTTCCTCAGAAAAAAAGAGGAGGACTGGCAGTAGTTAGCTCAGGGCTAATCTTCCTCAAAAAAAGAGAAAAAAAAAAGATGAGGGAATGCTATGCAGATATAAATCCTATACACACATAATCCAGGTTCCTAGCAAGGAAAATGATACACTGTACATTTCTGAAATGCTGGCTGTGCTGTTTCCTTAATTTAGTGATGATGATTTAAGGCTGTCAGGGAAGCAGAGTTTAGTTTCTGATTTCATTACATGTCTATAAGTAATACTGATTAATACTGAAGTGGGATACGGTAACAGTAAGGCAACTGCTATAATTAGAATGTCAGGCTATTTAAAAATACAAATTAATGACATTTTCAATCTTGCTATTAGATTACCTTTCTTTTTTTCTTCAAGCTCTAAAACTTTCCAAATTGTATTCATATTCATAGAGGTGACTTTTCAAGTTAGATGCATATCCAATCCTTTGGACTACACTAGCTTAAAATACGGCTTGACAAGTTTTTAAATCCTCTTTTAAAAAGAAATTAAGAAGTAATGGACCAGGTCCAAATTTCTAAAGTGGATTCCTGCTGGGGTCCCAATAAAGTATATAGACAACTTAGCCATCTCTTGGAGAGTAGCTCAGTCTCATTTCCCATCAGTTCAGAGTAGAACCTACTGTGAACTCTTGATATATCTCACCTAAGACTTAAAACTCTAATCTTTTTCCTTGATATATGCTCTATTCAGTTGCAAATGCAAGGAATACTTTATATTTTGAAATCAGTTGCTCAGCAGGGCACTCAACCAACTGCCAGAGTGAGGACAGCTTCAAACGCTAGACACAATGTGACTTCTAAACTGAATATAATCAAAGGAATTCCCTGTCATCCTATTTTCTTTCAAACTCCGAACTACTATCATTCAATACACAAAACAGCCAGGGTTGAAAACTGGAGTGCAGAATTAGCACAAAGCTAACTTTAACATAAATAAGCAGTTTTTTGCTGAGGTGGAAAGATACACCTAAGTAATATCTGGCTTTAAAGATTTTAGGTTAAATTTTGAATGCTATCAGCAGGTGGTAACAGTAGTTAAAGCAAAACTAACAATAAACTCTAGTTTGTAACTGCTCTATGAAGGGAGGCATTCTAATCACCAGAACCAAACATAATGGTTGGCCTATATTTCATAGCTATTGACTTAAATAAATGTTTGCTAAATGAATTAAACATTTCATAGGAACTACAAGATTCCTTAAAGGTCATCTAATCCACCTCCCTCGTTTTAACTTATTTGCTGCGACTTTTTTCAAGCAATGGCTTTGTTGGCACATCATGTGCCATGTGAGATGTGAAACAGCATAGGGGTTAAGACTCAGACTCTGAGCCTCCTGGCCTGGGTTCATGTTCTAGTTTTGCTACTTGACTTGCTGTATAACTCTGGACAAATCACTTAACCTCTCTGTTGCTCAGCTGCCTCATATCTAAAATGGAGATAATATTACCTACTTCATAGAAGTGTCATGAAGGTTAATATAATTAAAGCATTTCGAAGTTATAGGCACCGTAAACACTTAAAAATTTTAGCCATCCAAAATCACTCATGGATATATACTCCTGAATCTTTTTTTTCTATGCAGATCCCAGTTTTCATACTTACGACGTCCTAACATACTTACTCATGGGAAAAGGTTTAATTCTCTCCATTTGACACAGAGTCACCAAACTACTAGAGGGGAAAGGGTCTGCTCAGGAAGAGGGAAAATGCTCTCCATTAATGCACTTCACACTTTCATTTTAAGGTTCATGATCTTAGGAAGAGTCCTGTGATCTAGAAAAGGGGGAAGGAGTTGTCTTTCTACCCTCAAGGCCTTGCACAGGACCTGGATCACAACGTTTCCTGATGAACGATGAACAAATTACAGAATACAGGGCTAGCAGCTCAGCAAGGTTATGCAAGGGTTAGAGAAGCTTGGGGTCACGAGGGTCGGTCCATTACTGTTTTCTTTTTCTTCCTCATTCTGTAAATCTAGTTACACAACTCTCTCCCACTAGGCCGCCAGGACCCAGGGAGTGCTCAGTAAAATTCTGTTGAATGAATGAATATCGATGATGAAGTAACCTGGGGTTTAGCTGGGACTACTGACAGTAGAGATCCTCATAGGGGAGCAATGCTATTTTGGGGGACACAGCATGGCTGTGTGCACACTAAGATGATTAAACACTTACTTCACGTAAGACAGGGACGACCTCGTATTCATACTTTCCTTCCTAGCAGATCTATGCGTATTTTCTTAAAAAGAATTCTTCGTTTTGAAAAAAATCTCCTTATTAAAAAGACGCTGAAAGAAGTACCCTGGTACAATTGCACATTATTAGAACCAATCATTAAATTCCATCACCGACAAATCGTTCCAGTGCGTCCCGCTTAAACAGCTGATTACCGTCCAAATAGGGGTTGCGGCTAAATCCAGGTGGGGTGGAGAACAAGGACTTGAGAGAGGAGGGGTCAGAACGCCAGCGTTCCCAATCTAACTCCAAGCCACATCCCCCCCACCTCCCCGCTCGGTCCCAAGGGGACGACGCCACAGGCGCCGTCCCACTGCGCAGGCGCCGCCCCTCGGCCCGCATGCGCACTCAGTCTGGCGCAGCCAGAGGAGATTTCCTGACACGCCCTCTGCAGCAGGCTCCTGTTTCTCCTCCTACCTTCTCCATTTTACTAGTCCCTGCAGGTAGGATCCCAGGGATCAACTCCCTATCCACCAAGCTTCTGAGGGTCCCTGAGCCCTAGGCCACTTACCTCAGCGGTTTTGGCACTTTCCCCTACAGCCCCGCCCCCAGGGCCAGCCGGAGCGGCCGCGCTTCCAACGACGAGGACGGCGGCGTGCTCGCGCCCGTGCGGAGGGAGCCGGCGGCGGCGTGCGCGCGTCCGTGCTGTGGTGGGCGTGGCCGGGGCGGAGAGGCGTGGAGGACGCGCTCCTGGGGAGCGCTTCCGGGTCCTTTGGCCCCTGCGCCTTACTTCGGTTTGTCTGCGGTGGCGGTTACGTCTTCTCTCAGTTTGGCGTGCTCGTTATTTCGCTCGCTTTTGTGATTCAGGGCTTCGCCTCCTCCGCGACATCGCACGCCTTCTGCTTTCCTCTCCCTCTCCAAACGACCACGAAGCAGGGTTAAATTGGCTGTGCCGCTTTCCTTCCTCCTGAGCAGTCTCGAAGCCCGGGGCTGTGTGAAAGGCGGACGAAAGCGACTGCGGTCTCTGAGGCAGCTCTCTGCTTCCAGAGCTTCTGGTCTGAAGGCCCGGTCTTAACATTGAGGTCTGCCTTTGTGGAGAGCCTTGCTTTTTTTTTTGAGAGGTTCTGGGGGAATAAAGCACTAGGGTGTAATGTCATTAAGCTATTCCTAATAATACCCCATCTTCCCCCCATTCAAGTCGGTTTACCTTCTAAGTTATTTCTCACAACGCAAAATCTCTCTTTGGTTCCATAAGCAAACTACCAATTAAACTGACTTATGTTCTGGGGGTTGGATTAGTGTATTTAGTAAGGATTGATCTGTTTTCTTTGGGACTCTTCACGTGTTTTGGGTTTCAAGACTATCCAGCCTATGTGGTAGGAACACTGGTTGAATTTAAACACAGCTAGCCCGTAAGGAACCTTTCCTTCCTGAATTATTGATTGATTATGTGGTGACTAGAAGCTTGACTTCTCACTGATGCACAGTTTATTGGACAGTGGCCTATAGAAATTGGATTCCTCCCCTCAGCAATGTATTATTGGTTTGAAGAACCACGTTGGTTCGGCCATATTTTAACTGTCTTCATAGGCAACTGGATCTAGTCATTGAGTGTATATTTCAAGCACCTCTAAAAGTACTTAGGGGCTTTTTTTCCCCTGAAGGATAAGTGTATTAAATATTCCTAATTCTCTTAATTATCATGCTGGACGGAAAAGGTGAAACACTTTGCAAATGGTTAAACACAGAAGGTTGCATTTTGTTTCTTTTAAAGTAATAAGCAGACCTGTTCTCTCTTACACAGTGATGGGCAGGCTGTATGTAAAGGGCTCAGTACTTTTTAATCATCTTTTTTGGAGCACTGAACAGTTTATAAATTGTTGTCTAGAGTGAGCCAGGAATGGAATAGTGTAGTGGAAAATGCAGCAATTGGCTTAAAACAGCTTACAGATAGGGGAAATCTAATGGAAACACTGCTCGTTTTGCTTAGGATGTATTGAGAACAGATGCCCAATTATGGTCTTTCAGGCCTACATAATGATCCATATGATAGAGATAGAGTTTTTATTTCTGATTGAAACAAAAGGTAAGGTGATGATTTATTTTTCAGGATTTCACTGGAATATTATTTGGGAAACGTATCATGGAAGTTCTTCGCCCACAGCTTATAAAAATTGGCGGACGGATTTACAGGAAGAATCCCATCCAAGAACAGACTTATCAACATGAAGAAGATGATGAAGACTTCTATCAAGGTAATCCTAGTTGCTCTTTGGTCAGATTAGAAGTAAAATGTTCTCTGTATTGTAAAAGCAATTCTTTGTTTTGTTTCAGTGTGCTTCTGTGTAAGCGCTGAAATTTGAGATGTTTGGTCTCTCATACCTCTGTTCGTGGTGATGTCTTAGGGGACTGATGAGTTTGGGTTTGATGAGGTGTTCTCAGTTGCAGTTCATAAGTCAAGTTATGTTATCTTTCTACAGAGGCTTAGGTGTAATAAGGAATAACTTTAGTTAACTATTAATATTAACCATTAATATTCTGTGACAAAAGTTGCTTTATCTGTAAAGTTGTCAAGTAATATATATCAATTATTAAAAGAAGTGAACATATGTAAAGTATTTTTATCCTCGCCCAATAATGTTAGCTGTTACTGTTATTGTCTTATTTTTTCCTCTTTTGCAGATATATTCAGGCAGTTCCAAATATACAACTAACATAACTTTATTATTATCTAGGGACAATTTTAAGAAGTAAACTAAACATTTGAGATGATTATAAATATTTTCAGGCTAATTAACTTTGACTTGGGTTTAATGCATATACAGGCCCTTTCAGGTTCTCTGCTTCCTTTTTCTTTTGGTTTATGAGCTTTTCCCCTGGCCCTGAGCCAGGGGGTTAGTCTTCCCTGTGGTCCTCCCCATTGTTTTCCTTCATCCTTCGGGTCTTGAGCTCCTTTATTTCACCTCCTCCTTTCTCTTTGTCTTGGCTATATGGAGTAAGTTCTTCCAGTATAGCTCCTACCTCTTTCACTGACGCAATTTCGTGTCTTTTTTTTTTTTCGAGAGGTTTTTTTTTTTTTTCTGCTTTATCTCCCCAGACCACCCCCGTACACAGTTGTATATCTTAGTTGCAGGTCCTTCTAGTTGTGGGATGTGGGATGCCACTTCAACGTGGCCTGACGAGTGGTGCCATGTCCGCGCCCAGGATCCGAACCCTGGGCCGCCGTGGAGCGCTCGAACTTAACCACTCGGCCACGGAGCTGGCCCCGCAATTTTGTGTCTTAATACTAAAAAGCGCCGAGTTGTGCATTTTAAGAGGATGAGTTTTATGTTATATGAATTATATCTCCATAAAAAAATGTTTATTGTGTCTTAGCCTTCTGGGAGAAAACAGTTAAATAGTGGTGTGTATATACTACTTTTTCAAGGTTCCAAGACTGAAAGATTTAAAATAGTCCCCCTTTTTTTTGGTGAGGAAGGTTGTCTCTTAGCTAACATCTGTGCCGGTCTCCCTCTATTTTGTATGTGGGATGCTGCCAAAACATGGCTGACTAGTAGTGTGGAGGTCCACACCCGGGATCCAAACCTGCAAACCCTAGGCTGCTGAAGTGGAACACGCGAACTCTACCACCACACCACCAGGCGGGTCCCTAAAATAGTCATGTGTTTTTTATTGTTTGTTTCTCTTCTAAGTACAGGTCAGAAGGAGTGTCAGAGCAGTGTGCTGCAGTGTGAAGTGTTGGGCTGTTTTTTTGTGTGTGTATTGCTTTTCTTAAACCTTGAGACTGGTTGACAGCTGAAGAGAAGACTTGTCCACAGAGCAGCAACTCTGAGCAGGGGGTTATGCTTTCTGTGCAGGCTTCATGGAATGTGCAGAAGAGCCCTGTGATGCCTACGAGGTGGTCCAGACCCAGCAAGGTTTCCGGTGTACTGTGAAGGCCCCCAGCCTGCTCTACAAGTGAGTGAGGGCCCTGGCAGCTTGACGGGGAGGCACTTCCAGGAAACTCAGCGGGAAGCTGACTCTTCTCTTTTCCATACTTATTGCAGTGCTTGATTACTAATGACAAAATAGTTTGGTGTTTTATGTCCTAGAATTTCTAAGGACTGATTGCAGATTAGTTTCATCATTTCACATGTATCACCAAGTCCTGTTGATTTTACCTCTTGAATATCTTTTTAATCTGTCACTAATCTCTTTCTTTACTGCCACTACACTGTCTCTTCTGTGGATTACTTCAAATAGCCTACTTACTGGTCTCTCCACATTGATGCTTGCTCTCCGCCCAGTCAGTTTTTCACATTGAAGGTGGAATGATTTTTTTTAAAGTCAACTCTGGTTATTTTACTACCTCTGCTGAGGATGGAATTCTATTTCATTAGAGTAATGTCCAAAATCTTGCACATGACTTAGCCAGGCCTGTATTTTCAGCCTCAGCTAACACCCCTCTTTCCCTGGCTTCGCACTTAAGCCCAGCTGGTTTTTTCAGTTCCTCAAACATGCCATACTCCTTCCTCCCTTAGAGCTTTGGCATATACTCTCCCCGTTGCCTCATAATCTTTCCTCTTCCTTGCCTAGTTATATTCTCCTTCCTCAGGGAAGCTCGCTTAGACACCGGCATCCCCACCACCCACATTGATTACTGTACTATGTATTTTCTTTTCTTTTTTTTTTTAAAGGTTGGCACCTGAGCTAACAACTGTTGCCAATCTTCTTCTCCCCTACCCACCCCCCCCAGTACATAGTTGTATATTTTTGAGTTGTGGGTCCTTCTAGTTGTGACATGTGGGATGCCGCCTCAGCGTGGCCTGATGAGTGGTGCCATGTCTTCGCCTAGGATCCGAACAGGCGAAACCCCGGGTCACCGAAGTGGAGTGCACGAACTTAACCACTCAGCCACGGGGCCAGCCCCCCATACTATATGTTTTCATAACACCCTCTACTTTTCCTTTGCAGCATGACTCAGTCTTGTTTATATTTATTTGTGCGCTATTTGATATTTCCTCCATTAGATGGGAAGCTTCTTGAGGGCAGGAATGTGTTTGTTCCATTAATCTCCAATGCTTGTCAAAGACTGATATGTTTTTTCCCAGAGTCATCTTTATAAATTGCTTGGAAACTTTGATTACTTCAATCTGTGCTTGCTTGCTTGTGTAATTGCCACATTCTGTCCTATATTAACCCCTAATATCGGTAGCTTCTGTGGCTAACTGGCTTCTTTTGGGCTTATACCTCTGAAGACAGGCTGGTCTAGGAAGTCCATAAATTGTTTTCTGTATTGTACCAAATTAAGTCTGTCCAAGCTCCGCTGTGAGAAGAGATCTACAAATGTGGAGTCATATACCTTTAAGCTCCTAGAGGCAAATAGTTTGATTTTCATCAACATTGAGAGTATTCTGAAACACCTATTAATGATGAAATTCTTCTCCTGGAATGTGGCCAAATGGGAAATCAAGTGCTAACCCTGACAGCTCACTTTCCTCTCAGGCTCCAGTGACATTTTCTTCTAAGAAACATGATTTTAGGAAGTCATGGCTTAGTTTCCTGATAACATCAATGTAACACGTCTTCCTTAATGTGTAATATGCTACTGCTAAGGTATGTAAAAATTCCTTAGATGTCTGATTCTAACTTGATGATCTTTTGAATTCTATATATTCTAAGTGCTTGTTATGTTCCAGAAGACCTGCATGTTAGATTAGGTGTTGGTTTTGCTCAATTCTAATTAACAGACAGTATTTACTAGGAAGATTTATTTCTTATGAATCATTTCTGTAGGCTTATTTGGATCAAGGAAGAAATTATTTGACCAAACTAATTTACAGAGCCTAATGGTGGTAACACCTGTCCATGAACTAGATCTAATGCTGTGGTTCCCAACTTCAGGTACATGTTAGAATCACCTGGGAGGCTTTTAAAACTCCCCTTACCTGGGTGCACCCCAGACTAGTAAATTAGAATCTCTGGAGCTGGACCCAGGCATCATTAGTTTTTGAAGCCCCCTGGGGGATTCTGGTGTGTAGCCAAGATTAAGAACCACTTGGATCTGGTAAGAATTTCCACTTATGTATTCAATAAAAGAAGTCACCCTTTCACTGTGTATCTGTATTATTGTAGTGGATGTTTTAGACTTCCCACGTTTTTTGAGTCTGCCTTACTCTTAACTGGAAGGATGCCAATATGAGCTTAATAAGGATAGCATGGACTGCACTGAGCTATGTGCCAGTCACTGGGAAGCCCTTTTATATATGATCGCATTTAATCCTTACAACAACTTTATGATGCTTAGTTATTATTCACTCCATTTATATGTGAGAAAATAGACTTAGAGTGGTTAAATGACTTTCCCAAGGTTTGTGTGATTCTAAAGACTCTTTAACCTCAACCACTTCCTTTTCTAAGGTGCCTAGACTATTAATGAGACTTTGAGCCCACTACTTTTTGTGATAGGCTTGTCCACTAGCTACATGCTAACAGGAGGCTGGTTGAAAGCACCCTTTGCTGATAAGGCCTGGAAAGATAGAGGCCTGACAGAGTTGGTGCAATAGAATCTCTAGCCCAACACAGAGGAAAACCACATGGAAATTGTGGCATTCCAATTCTCTTCTAAACATCTTGTTTATTTAAAAACTGGCTTACTGCAATAGATCTTAATGGAAATAATCAGACTTAGTTATCCCATGTAAAAACAAATGCACGATTTTATTTTATTTTATTTTTTATTTTTTGGGGGAAGTTAGCCCTGAGCTAACATCTGCCCCCAATCCTCCTCTTTTTTGCTGAGGAAGACTGGCCCTGAGCTAACATCCATGCCCATCTTCCTCTCCTTTCTATGTGGGATGCCTGCAACAGCATTGCTTGACAAGTGGTACATAAGTCCACACCCAGGATCTAAACTACCGAACCCTGGGCCGCCGAAGCGAAACATGGGAATTAACTGCTGTGCCACCGGTCTGGCCCCCAAATGCACAATTTTAGACGTAGTCACCCGTGCTATTGGGTACTGTAATTGAAATCATAGAAGCTGAAATACTGTTGATGATGGGGACGTTTATTCTCATAACTTTATAGTCCTGTGATGATCTATTAGTGCTTTTTGGACTCTGAAACTTCTCTCCTGGGATCCAGTAGTCTCATTTACTTACACATCTAATTACTGTGGGTTCCAGAAGATAACCTTGGATTGTCAGAATTATTTATACTTAGGACGTCTAGGCACATAGTGTAAATGAGTCAATAGATGATTGAAATGGAGCAGATGAAAGACAGTAGGGACTGATGGGGATTGTGGTGAGCTCATGTTCCATTTTTATTTCATTAATTTTTTGCTGAGGAAGAGTCACCCTGAGCTAACATCTGTTGCCAATCTTCCCCTTTTTGTATGTGAGCTGCTGCCACAGCATGGCCACTCACAGATGAGTGGTGTAGGTCTGTGCCCAGGAGCCAAACCCATCATCAAAGTGGAGCGCTCCAAACTTAACCACTTAAGCCACTGGGGCTGGCTCTCATGTTCTGTTTTTAAAGACAAGAGTAGGCTCCAGCCTATTGTAGCCATGAGTTGTCAGATCTTCTAATTTTTTAAATAACCTAGAAATCTGTATTTTTAGGTGAATTTTCTCAATTTTTAGGTGAAATCTTCCAAGTAAAACATTTCTATGTGCTGAATTCAGCCTGAGGGTTACCTGTTTACTTGCTGTGCTTTTGAATCTATCCTGAATAGATGACCCTGCTCTTTGCTAAGCTTTTTACTCTTATCTATTAATCAGTGATAATTCCTTTAGGATGAACTCATAATCTAGATGATTTGCTCTCCAAAGGACAAGGGTTTCCCCCCTCACACTATAGACCCATTGGTTGTTGGCAGTGCCCTTTGAGACTGTACCAGCTTTCCTTTCACTGAACTGGAGACCCAGATTTTGAATTTAATTTTGAGAGGCGAACTGGTATTGGGCATAGTTACTCTATCTATACATTGAATTGGCTGTCGGGCATCATTTTGCCAGTTAGTGTAATGCAGCATGTTCTGTAAAGCTGTATGTCTTATAATTTCCTCTACAAAAATTGAGCTTTTACTGAAGTACTTTCTGTAAGTGAGTATCTCTGGCCACATTTTATTTATTTTAAAGATTGGCACCTAAGCTAACAACTGTTGCCAATCTTTTTTTTTGCTTTTTCTCCCTAAACTCCCCCGCCCTACATAGTTGTATATTTTAGTGGTGGGTCCCTCTAGTTGTGGCATGTAGGACACCGCCTCAACATGGCCTGATAAGCAGTGCCGTGTCCGCACCCAGGATCTGAACTGGCAAAACCCTAGGCCACTGAAGCGGAGTATGCGAACTCAGCCACTTGACCATGGGGCCAGCCCCCTACATTTGATTTAAACATGATGGAATTCTTTATTCTGTTACAGATTGACTTAATATCCTTCCATTAATTATTTTTTCTTTATATTATAGGCATATAGTTGGAAAGAGAGGGGACACTAGGAAGAAACTAGAAGTGGAGACCAAAACTTCTATTAGCATTCCTAAGCCTGGACAAGAAGGAGAAATTGGTAAGACTCAGTAAACATAAGTGGTAACTGCAAGCACTTTTGCATGTGTATGGAATAATGTGACCCATCTTAGGTGTCGAGTGGCTATATATATATATATATATATACATTTTTTTTTTTTTTGAGCAAGATTAGCTCTGAGCTGACATCTGCTGCCAATCCTCCTCTTTTTGCTGAGGAAGGCTGGCCCTGAGCTAACATCCATGCCCATCTTCCTCTACTTTATGTGTGGGATGCCTACCACGGCATGGCTTGCTAAGTGGTGCCATATCCGCACCCGGGATCTGAACCGGTGAACCCTGGGCCACCGAAGCGAAATGTGCACACTTAACCTCTGTGCCACTTGGCCGGCCCCATCTTTATGGGCTTCTATAGCTATTGGCCTTTTTGTGATATATCAGTATCAACCTCCCAAATGAGGGAAGATGTAGTTGTACAATCTTGTCTTGAGTACCTGGGCCTTCATTTTATGCTTTACTATGCACTGATGGAATAAAGCTTCCAGATCTCAATGAGTATTAGGAGATTTCTTTTATGCTTTAGTAGCTTGAATTGGAGTTGGTGAATTGTTTCAAGTTAGAATTAGAGAAAATCAATGAGATCAGCAAATTTGAAATAAAGTTCAGCCCTTTCCATAAATGTTCTCTTGTTCTTAGCTTGCTTTGTAGACTGGAAAGAAAATTCTGAGAGTAATGATTAAAGTAACCTGTTTCGAATAACTGCTCAGGTGAGAAAAAATAGTATAGCAATATAAATACAAGTTAGAAAGTGATTGTCCCAAGCATTGGTATGAGCCAGGGGCACAGACTTGTGTTGTAACATGGCTTTGAATGAGGGGCACTATAGGGATAAAATTTTTAAAAACTTACTCTAAAACGATAGGGCTTTTTCAAAGTCAGATAAGTGCAGCAGCTTGCAATAATTCATTTTCCATGAACACCCATAGATTGTATTAAGTTTTTGGAGAAAAAAATTACAAGTTCTCTTCTCCTTTTGCCCTGTGTGAGAATAATCACTGTGACAGATAAGTAGCAGTTGACTTTAGAGCAGTGCTGTCATGATGGGAATGTTCCATATCTGCACCATCCAGTACAGGAGCCACTAGCCACGTGTGACTGTGAAGACTCGAAATGTGTCTAGTGTGCTGAGGAACTGAACTTTCAATTCTGTTTAGTTCTAATTCATTTTACTTTGAATTTAACTAGCTGCATGTGAGCTCCTATATTGGACAGCAAAGTGTTAGAGTTTTCCCCAGCCCTTTGATAGCTTCAGCAAACTCTAGCATACGAACTTTGATGACATTTTTAAAAGATTTTCATTAAAATAAATATTCGGGGGCTGGCCCCATGGCCAAGTGGTTAAGTTCGCACGCTCCACTGCAGGCGGCCCAGTGTTTTCTTGGTTCAAATCCTGGGTGCGGACATGGCACTGATCATCAAGCCACGCTGAGGCAGTGTCCCACATGCCACAACTAGAAGGACCCACAACGAAGAATATACAACTATGTACTGGGGGCTTTGGGAAGAAAAAGGGAAAAAAAAAAAAAAATTCAGTTCATTAGAATTACAGATACAAAAACTTGGGTCTTTCCTTAAGTTTTAAAGTTCAAGTTACAAATATTGAAGTAATTTTATGATTGTATTAAAGGTTATTTCTTTATCTAGTTTTTTCTGATTGTAAAATTAATACATGTTTCAAAAAATGAAAGCTTGCAGAAATTATATAAAGTATAAAGGGAAGTCTCTTGTAATATGAATCTCAGACATAATCACTATTAACAGTTGAATATCTTCCCCATGTTTTCTATCCAGATAGTAACATAAAAATTTTTATTGCAGTAAAAATTATAACATGGTATAAATGTGGAGACCTTAGCCATTTTAAGATGCTAGAGTCATTCCAAAGTTCATCTAGAAAAGGGTAAGCAGGTTGTAAATTCCATTTTGACTTAGAAAGTACAAATATTTCAGTGTGAAAAACAAGTGTGTCTAATCGTTAAAAGTAGGAATTTATTGGAACTAATTTAATTGAAAAACAAGAGAATAAACCGGCTTATTGGTCTTGTAGGGAAGAAAGGATATAGGAAAATCAAATTTATTGGTTAGAGTAAATTCAGTTGTGATGTGAAATCAAGACTGCAGTTGCATTGGTGTGGTATTTGCTGTCATTTATTCATTTTCTTTTGCCTCTCCTAAATTAGACAGACTAGAGAAGGAAGTGATCTAGTAGGTTTTCTTTTGTTTTTTTTGAGGAAGATTAGCCCTGAGCTAACATCTGCTGCCAATCCTCCTCTTTTTGCTGAGGAAGCCTGGCCCTGAGCTAACATCCCTGCCCATCTTCCTGTACTTTATATGTGGGACGCCTCCCACAGCATAGCTTGCCAAGCGATGCCATGTGCGCACCCGGGACCCAAACCAGCAAGCCTCGGGCTGCTGAAGTGGAACGTGTGAACTTGACCGCTGTGCCACCGCACCGGCCTGATCTAGTAGGTTTTGATTTGTCCTCTAGTCAAGGACCTGGTCTAGTCTGTTTTGGAGTCTTAGGTAAAGGGATAGAAGAAGATGCTTTTAAAATAATATCGTCATTGTAGATGTACGGATGGCCAATAGGCACATGAAAAGATGCTCATCATCGCTGATCATCAGGGAAATGCAAATCAAACCTACACTAAGATATCACCTTACACCCATTAGAATGACAAAAATATCTAAAACTAATAGTAACAAATGTTGGAGAGGTTGTGGAGGAAAAGGAACCCTCATACACTGCTGGTGGGAATGCAAACTGGTGAAGCCACTATGGAAAACAGTATGGAGATTCCTCAAAAAATTAAAAATAGAACTACCATACGATCCAGCCATCCCACTACTGGGTATCTATCCAAAGTGCTTGAAGTCAGCAATTCCAAAAGTCCTAGGTACCCCAATGTTCATTGCAGCATTATTTACAATAGCCAAGACATGGAAGCAACCTAAGTGCCCATCAACAGACGAATGGATAAAGAAGATGTGGTACATATATACAATGGAATACTACTCAGCTGTAAAACAGAACAAAATCATTCCATTTGCAATAACATGGATGGATCTTGAGGGAATTATGTTAAGTGAAATAAGCCAGCTAGAGAAGGATAATCTGTGTGTGACTCCACTCATATGAGGAATTTAAAAATGTGGACTAAGAGAACAGTTTAGTGGCTACCAGGGGAAAGGTGGGGTGGGGGGTGGGCAGAAAGGGTGAAGGGGTGCACCTACAACACGAATGACAAACATTTAGGTACAACTGAAATTTCACAACATTGTAACCTATCATTAACTCAATAAAAAAAATAATAATATCATCATTGTAGTTAGGGAATTGGTTTTTTAAAGTTTAACATCAATGCCTTTAATTATATTCTTCCTACATATTCCTTGTTATAGTCCTTAGACCCATGCCACGTAAATTCTGGTCTCAGGTATTTGTAGTTGTAGAATATTTCTAAACTCATCATATTTGCTGTTTAGTCATTGTTTAATCAGCTTTGAATCTTTTGTGGAAATCCTTCTATCTGAGCACCTTTCATGTGCCCCTTTCAGTTTTCTGTGTTACAAAAATGAAAACATCTTATTAGTCTTATTCTCTACCAAACCACCTATGAATGAGAAAGAACAGATTTAACATTTTGTACCAAACTTTTACAGATATAAAACATAAATATGAGTTTTAAGCTTCCCTTGCCTCTACCCCTTTTTCTTTTAGTTTCTTATCATGTTTTTGATCCTTGGCAGAGATAATTATAATTTCTGCTTTCCTTTAATTTTGTCCCAGTTTGCCTTTGAACCCTCCTGTATCAGTACTTCTCTAGCATAGTACTTGAGTGCCTGCTATGGATACTTCCCTTCACTGGGCCTTTGAGTCTTTTGGATTCTTAAAGTATTCTATCTGATAATATAAATAATGTCATTAGAAAACATCATATCTCTATTTCTTACATTTTTAGGTTATTATTTATGTCACCTGTTTACTTAGGCAAAAGGCAAACAGTTCTCAGGCTTTCTGTTAATTAATTCATTCACAATTTACTTCTTTTCCTAGAAATTTCCATCATTTCTCTACAACAAAATGGGTATGATACCTTGATTCTTATTAAGAAATAGAAAGGTTGTTCTTAGGGAAAATATCAAGTGCTTTAATGGAAAGTATTAGGACAAATAAATGGAAGTATTTCTTTAACTTCTGCAGTTGCCTGGAGGGCACAAGCTTTGTGGTCTTGAAAGTATATAGCACATTTTACTGCTATTACACTTAATACTTCAATATTTTATAGCATATTCAGAAGTCTGTCCTTTACTCTTTAATAAATAGTCTGTGAAGCGCCAGTTTTGTTCATTGTTCACATCTTTAGCACCTTTCCTTAGTCTCTGTTTTGAGCCAAACCCTACCAGTTATGGAACCTAGAAGTTTAATCTCTACTTAAAACAGAGATTGTGTAATCCGTAAATGGTTTTCTTTTTGGAAACAGTGGTCTATGCTTTGTGGCTTTTTCCCCCTACTGTCATTTATATATACATAAAGACAGTTCAGATCAAAGAAGGCCAAATTATACCAAAACATGGATGTGGTATCCATACCTACAATGTAGACATAGATGAACGTTTTTACTTTGTTTCTCTTTTCCTACCTGCAGGATAGGATTGTATACATTGTAGTAGACTCGCCTTTGCTCTTTTACTATAGTGAATCACTAATAACTTCAGCCACAAGATTTTTTAAAATTAAGCTAAAATTCACATGACACAAAATTCCAATTTTTTGCTTTTAATTTTTATTGCTATTTGAATTTCTATGTGTTCTTTTTCTTTTATTGTGGTAAAATATACACAACATAAAATTCACCATTTTGACCATTTTGAAGTGTTGAATTCAGTGGCATTTAATACATTTACAATGTTGTACAACCATCACTACTATCTAGTTCCAGAACATTTTTTAAAAATTACTTTATTGAGGTCATATTGGCTTATAACAGAACATTTTTATCACCTTAAAAGGAAACCATGTACCCATTGAGCAGTTGCTCCTCGTTCCTCCCTACCCCTAGCCCTTGGCTGCCACTAATCTGCTTTCTGTCTCTGTGAATTTGCCAGTTCTGGATATTTCCTATAAATGGAAACATACAGCATGTGGCTTTTTGTGTCTGGCATCTTTCCCTTAGCATAATGTTTTCAAGATTCATCTGTATTTTTTGCATGTATCAGTATTTCATTCCTTTTTTTGGCTGAATAGAATTCCATTGTATGGAGATACTATAATTTATCTGTTTATCAGTTGATGGACGTCTGTTGTTCCCACCTTTTGGTGTTGTGACTGGAGCTGCTATGAGCATTTGTGTACAAGTTTTTTTGAACACCTGTTTTTATTTCTTTTTATTTATTTATTTATTTTTAAGATTTTGTTTCTCCTTTTTCTCCCCAAAGCCCCCTGGTACATAGTTGTGTATTTTTGGTTGTGAGCCCTTCTAGTTGTGGCATGTGGGATGCTGCCTCAGCGTGACTTGATGAGTGGTGCCATGTCCGCGTCCAGGATTTGAACCGGCGAAACCTTGGGCAGCCAAGGCGGAGTGCACGAACTTAACCTCTCGGCCATGGGGCCGGCCCCTGTTTTTATTTCTTTTGGGTTTCTATCTAGGAGTGGAATTGTTGGGTCATATGATAATTCTCTTTTTAACTCTTTAAGGAGCTCTCAGACTTTTCCATAGCAGCTGCACCATTTTACATTCCTACCCCAGCAAGGTATGAAGGTTTGCTTTGTAGCTTTTGAACTAGTTTTTCTGCTTCATCAGCTGGTCTTAAGGATATTCTGTTTTTCGATCTTATTCTGCTTAGATTGAATTTATCACTTTCTTACCCTTGGTACTGTCCCTTGTTTAGAATTATGTACACGTTCAGGACTGTTTTAGCTCTCCGGAGGTGATAGTGTTAAGAGGTCCCTATCTTACAAGCACTTGATGATCCTTGAGCTTGTTAACTCTTTTTTTTTTTTTTGCTTGCAGTAATCACTGGCCAGCATCGAAGTGGAGTAATTTCAGCCCGAACTCGGATTGATGTTCTTTTGCTCACTTTTAGAAGAAAGCAGCCCTTCACTCACTTCCTTGCCTTTTTCCTCAATGAAGTTGAGGTTCAGGAGCGATTCCTGAAATTCCAGGAAGAGGTACTGGAGAAATGCTCCATGGTAAGCAGCAAGCAAAACAAAAAGTTAAAGAGAAAAGTGAAGTGTACAAAAATGGTTCATAATTCAAACAGTAGATACAAATCTCTTCTCCCACCAAAATAGGTAGTCATTTGTGATGGTGTCTTTTAATTCTGAATTGACATAAGTCTCTATATATTACTGAAATATTCTTTAAAAGTTTCGAGACATAAAAGGATCATTCTAATATACACACTATTCTGCACCTTGCAGGTGGCAGTGTTAATGAGATGCCATTATTTGTAGATCTGCTGCCTCTGGGTAGTCATGGCTTACTTGGGGTTAGTAAGTAAAAGACAAATTTGCATACAGAATTGTCATACTTATGTAACAGTGAAATGCTTGTGACTAGGATAATACCAGATAATTTTCATTAGAAAACAAATTTTAAAACTCCTTTTGGCTATAATTTTAGGTGATTTAAAGAAATACTTAGTGATTTTTAACAAGGTTTATGAAAGTGATATATGTGCATTATAGAAAATTTAGAAAATATAGAAAAGATTAATAAAAAGTCACCCATCATCTCACCACTGAGAGATGATAATGTGGCTTATTTGTGTGTGTGTGTGTGTACACACACATACATTTAAAAAATAAAATATGACTTGTATATGGTTTTATATCCTGCTTTCTTTGAAATTTAGCATTATACCATGATCATAGTTTTGTCATTGAACAAAAACCTAAGTCTTTTACCTTTGCTTTGGAGGCCAGGAAGGAAATTAGAGCAGTGATGACTAAAATAACAGTCTGGTTTCATTAACTGTTCAGATGACTTAATTTTTTAAAAAATTTTTTATTGAGATAATGGTAAGTTACAATCTTGTGAAATTTCCGTTGCACATTATTGTTTGTCAGTCGTGTTGTAGGTGCACCCCTTCACCCTTTGTGCGCACCCCCCACCCCACCTTTCCCCTAGTAGCCACTAATCTCTTCTCTTTGTCCACATGTTTAAATTCCTCATATGAGTGGAATCATACACAGATTGTCCTTCTCTAGCTGGCTTATTTCACTTAGCATAATTCTCTCAAGGTCCATCCATGTTGTTGCAAATGGGACATTTTTTTTGGTTTTTTTTTACGGCTGAGTAATATTCCATTGTATATATATACCACATCTTCTTTATCCAATCATCTGTTGATGGGCACTTAGGTTGCTTCCATGTCTTGGCTATTGTAAATAGTGCTGCAATGAACATTGGGGTGCATGGGACTTTTGGAATTGCTGACTTCAAGTTCTTTGGGTAGATACCCAGGAGTGGGATAGCCGGGTCATATGGTAGTTCTATTTTTAATTTTTTGAGGAATCTCCATACTGTTTTCCATAGTGGCTTCACCAGTTTGCATTCCCACCAGCAGTGTATGAGGGTTCCGTTTTCTCCACAACCTCTCCAACATTTGTTACTATTAGTTTTAGATATTTTTGTCATTCTAATGGGTGTAAGGTGATATCTTAGTGTAGGTTTGATTTGCATTTCCCTGATGATCAGCGATGATGAGCATCTTTTCATGTGCTTATTGGCCATCTGCATATCTTCTTTGGAGAAATGTCTGTTCATGTCTTCCGATGACTTAATTTTTAATGGCTACTTACTATTCAATTATGTGGATGTATAATTTTTTAATCTTTTTTTGTCATTTCTATGTTTTCATTATTATAATTAATGATGTTATGAATATTCTTCTACATATGTTTTTTTGCACTATAATTAGTTTCTTACTCAGTAAGTTCTTGGAAGTAAGAGTACGTGTGTGTTTGAGGTTTTTGATATATATATCCAAAGTACCTTCAGGAAATGTTATAACATATAATCCAAACTATAGGTTTTTTTTTTAAAATTTAGTTTATGATAGTTTACAGTCTTGTGAAATTTCAGTTGTACATTATTGTTTGTCAGTCGTGTTGTAGGTGCACCCCTTCACCCTTTGTGCCCACCCCCTTTTCCCCCTGGTAGCCACTAATTTGTTCTCTTTGTCCACATGTTTAAATTCCTCCTATGAGTGGAGTCATACAGAGATTGTCTTTCTCTATCTGGCTTATTTCACTTAACATAATTCCCTCAGGGTCCATCCATGTTGTTGTGAATGGGACGATTTTATTCTTTTTTATGGCTGAGTAATATTCCATTGTATATATATACCATATCTTCTTTATCCAGTCGTCAATTGATGGGCACTTAGGTTGCTTCCATGCCTTGGCTATTGTAAATAATGCTGTGATGAACATAGGGGTGCATGGGACTTTTGGAATTGCCGACTTCAAGTTCTTTGGATAGATACCCAGTAATGGGATAGCTGGGTCATGTGGTATTTCTATTTTTAATTTTATGAGAAATCTGCATACTGTTTTCCATAGTCCTGCACCAGTTTGCACTTCCACCACCAGTGTATGAGGGATCCTTTTTCTCCACAACCTCTCCAACACTTGTTACTTTTTGTCTTGGTTATTTTTGCCATTGTAATGGTGTAAGGTGATATCTTAGTGTTGTTTTGATTTGCATTTTCCTGATGATCAGTGATGGTGAACATCTTTTCATGTGCCTATTGGCCATCCGTATATCTTCTTTGGAGAAATGTCTGTTCATGTCTCCTGCCCATTTTTTGATCAGGTGGTTTGATTTTTTGTTGTTGAGTTGTGTGAGTTCTTTATATATTATGGAGATTAACCCTTTGTCAGATATATGCTTTGCAAATGTTTTTTCCCAATTAGTGAGTTTTTTGTTTCAATCCTGTTTTCCTTTGCCTTGAAGAAGCTCTTTAGTCTGATGAAGTCCCATTTGTTTATTCTTTCTATTGTTTCCCTTGTCTGAGAAGACATGGTGTCTGAAAAGATCCTTTTAATACTGATGTCAAAGAGTGTACTGCCTACATTTTCCTCTAGAAGTCTTATGGTTTCAGGTCTTACCTTTAGGTCTTTGATCCATTTAGAGTTTATTTTTGTGAATGGTGAAAAAGAATGATTGGTTTTCATTCTTTTACATGTGGCTTTCCAGTTTTCCCAGCAGCGTTTGTTGAAAAGACTTTCTTTCCTCCATTGTATGCCCTCAGCTCCTTTGTTGAAGATTAGCTGTCCATAGATGTGTGGTTTTATTTCTGGGCTTCTAATTCAGTTCCATTGATCTGTGTACCTCTTTTTGTACCAGTACCATGCTGTTTTGATTACTGTAGCTTTGTAGTATGTTTTGAAGTTAGGCATTGTGATGCCTCCAGCTGTGTTCGTTTTTCTCAGGATTGCTTTGGCAATTTGGGGTTTTTTGTTGCCTCATATGAATTTTAGGATTCTTTGTTCTATTTCTGTAAAGAATGTCATTGGGATTCTGATTGGGATTGCGTTCAATCTGTAGATTGCTTTAGGTAGTATGGAAATTTTAACTATGTTTATTCTTCTGATTTATGTACATAGAATGTCTTTCCATCTTTTTATGTCCTCATCCATTTCTTTCAGGAAAGCCTTGTAGTTTTCGTTGTGTAGGTCCTTCACTTCCTTAGTTAAATTCACCCTGAGGTATTTTATTCTTGTTGTTGCAATCGTGAATGGTATTGTGTTTTTGAGTTCTTTTTCTCTTAGTTCGTTATGAGAGTATAGCAATGCTACTGATTTATGTAAGTTGATCTTATATCATGCAATTTTGCTGTGGTTGTTGATTATTTCTAAAAGTTTTCCAGTGGATTCTTTGGGGTTTTCTATATATGAGACCATGTCATCTGCAAATAGCGAGAGTTTCACTTCTTCCCTCCCTATTTGGATTCCTTTTATTCCTTTCTCTTGCCTAATTTCTCTGGCCAAAACCTCCAGTAGTATGTTGAATAAGAATGGTGATAGAGGGCATCCTTGTCTCATTCCTGTTTTCATGGGGATGGCACTCAGCTTTTGCCCATTGAGTATGATGTTGGCTGTGTGTTTGTCATATATGGCCTTTATTATGTTGAGGTAATTTCCTTCTGTCCCCATTTTGTTCAGAGTTTTTATCATAAATGGCTGTTGGATCTTGTCAAATGCTTTCTCTGCATCTATTGAGATGATCATGTGGTTTTTATTCCTCAATTTGTTGATGTGGTGTATTATGTTGATTGATTTGCAGATGTTGAATCATCCCTGTGTCCCTGGTATGAGTCCCACTTGATCATGATGTATGATCCTTTTGATATATTGCTGAATTTGGGTTGCCAAAATTTTGTTGAGGATTTTTGCATCTATGTTCATCAGCGATATTGACCTGTCGTTCTCCTTTTTTGTGCTGTCCTCGTCAGGCTTTGGTATCAGCATGATATTGGCCTCGTAGAATGTGTTCGGAAGTGTTCCATCTTCCCTAATTTTTTGGAATAACTTGAAAAGTATAGGTATTAAATCCTTTTTGAAAGTTTGGTAGAATTCCCCAGGAAAGCCGTCTGGTCCTGGAGTTTTATTCTTTGGGATGCTTTTGATTGCTGTTTCAATCTCCTTCCTTGTGATTGGTCTGTTCAGACTGTCTGCTTCTTCTTGACTTAGCTTTGGGAGATTGTAAGAGTCTAAGAATTTATCCATTTCCTCTAGGTTATTCATTTTGTTGGCATATAGTTTTTCTTTTTTTTTTTTAAAGATTTGATTTTTTCCTTTTTCTCCCCAAAGCCCCCCGCTACATAGTTGTATATTCTTAGTTGTGGGTCCTTCTAGTTGTGGCATGTGGTATGCCGCCTCAGCATGACTCGATGAGCGGTGCCATATCCTTGCCCAGGATTCGAACCGATGAAACACTGGGCCACCTGCAGCGGAGTGCGCGAACTTAACCACTCGGCCACGGGGCCAGCCCCAGCATATAGTTTTTCGTAGTATTCTCTTATAATCTGTTGTGTTTCTGTGGAGTCTGTTATTTCTCCTCTTTCATTTCTGATTTTGTTGATTTGAGCTTTCTTTCTTTTTTTCTTTGTAAGTCTGGCCAGGGGTTTGTCAATTTTGTTTATCTTCTCAAAGAACCAGCTCTTTGTTTCATTGATCCTTTCTGCTGCCTTTTTTGTTTCACTAGCATTTATTTCTGCTCTGATTTTTATTATTTCTCTCCTTCTACTGACTTTGGGCTTTGTTCTTCTTTCTCTAATTCAGTTAGGCATAATTTGAGGTTGCTTATTTAGAATTTTTCTTGTTTGTTAATGTTGCTTGTAATGCGATGAATTTCCCTCTTAATACAGCTTTTGCTGCATCCCATAGGAGTTGGTATGACATGTTATCATTTTCATTTGTCTCCAGATATTTTTTGATTTCTTCTTTATTTTCTTCAGTGATCTATTGCTTGTTCAATAGCATATTGTTTAGTCTCCACATCTTTGTCCCTTTCTCAGCTTTTTTCTTGTAATTAATTTCTAGCTTTATAGCATTATGATGGGAGAAGATGCTTGTTATTATTTCAATTTTTTTAAATTTATAGAGGCTTGCCTTATTTCCCAACATATGGTCTATCCTTGACAATGTTCCATGTGCGCTTGAGAAGAATGTGTATTCTGCTGTTTTGGATGGAGTATTCTATATATGTCTATTAAGTCCAACTGTTTCAGCTTTTCATTTAATTCCACCGTTTCCTTGTTGATATTCTGTCTGGATGATCTGTCCAATGATGTGAGTGGGGTGTTGAGGTCCCCTACGAGTATTGTGTTATTTTTAGTATCTTCTTTTGCGTTTTTTAATAGTTACTTTTTGAACTGTGGTGCTCCTGTGTTGAATGCATAGATATTTATAGGTGTTATTTCTTCCTGATGTAGTGTTCCTTTGATCATTTTATACTGACCCTCTATGTCTCTCTTTACCTGCCTTTTCTTGAACTCTATTTTGTCTGATATAAGTATTGTGACACCTGCTTTGTTTTGTTTGCCATTAGCTTGGATTACCGTCTTCCACCCCTTCACTCTGAGCCTGTGTTTGTCGTTGGAGCTGAGGTGTGTTTCCTGGAGGCAACAGATTGTTGGATCTTGGTCTTTAATCCATCTTGCCACTCTGTGTCTTTTTATTGGAGAGCTCAATCCATTTACATTGAGGGTGATTATTGATGCATGAGGGCTTAATGCTGTCATTCTGTCACTCATTTTCTGGTTTTCCTTCATTACCTTTGTTTCTTGTCCTGTGTGTTTTTGCCTACCCATTGACATCTCCTGTTTCTTATTTCATTACTTATTTTTTGTGTCTCTGTTCCGTTTTTAAGGTTAGTGGCTACCCTGAAGCTTGTATTCAGAATCTCGTTTATAACATAGTCCACTTTCTGGTGGCCTCTTATTTCCTTAGCCTAAACTGATTCAGTCCCTTTCCTCCTTCCCTCCTAAGTTATTGTCATCTCTTATTCCAACTTGTGTTGTGAGTTTGTGGTTGCAGTGATAAGATTGTCTTTGTTTTTGGTGTTTTCCTTCCCTTTATCCTAATGCTATAATTATATATTTGCTATCCTATTCTGATTCTATCTATTTGTCTCCTTACTCTGTGTTTTGTGACCCCTTTCTCCCTTTTTTTCTTGTTTCAGGTATGAGGGCCTTCTTGAGGATTTCTTGTATGGGGAGGGTCTCGTGGCTATGAAGTCCCTTAGTTTTTGTTTGGGAAAGATTTAATTTCGCTCTCATATCTGAAGGATGTTTTTGCTGGATAGAGTATCTTGGCTGAAGATTGTTATCTTTTAAAGTTTTGACTGTGTCATTCCATTCTCTCCTAGCTTGTAAGGTTTCTGCAGAGAAATCCGCTGAAAGTCTGATAGGGGTTCCTTTGTAGGTTATTTTCTTCTGCCTTGCTGCCCTGAGTATTCTTTCTTTTTCATTCACTTTTGCCAGTTTTACTACTATATGCCTTGCAGTTGGTCTTTTTACATTGAGATATCTAGGAGACCTGAAAGCTTCCTGCACGCATATTTCTCTCTCATTCTCTAGATTTGGGAGGTTCTCTGCTATTATTCCTTTGAGCGCACTTTCTGCTCCATTCTCCTTTTCGTCACCCTTGGGGATACCAGTTATTCTTACATTGCATTTCCTCATTGAGTCGGCTATTTCTCAGAGATTTTCTTCATTCCTTTTTGTTCTTAATTCTCTCTTTTCCTCTGTCTGGAGCCATTCAGCCTATTTTGATTATGCTGATTTGCTCCTCTATGGCGTCCACATGGGCATTCAGGGATTCTGTATTATGTTTTATTTCTTCCATTGTATTTTTCATCTCTAGTATTTCTGATTGATTCTTCTTTATAGTTTCAGTCTCTTTTGTGAAGTAACTCCAGAACTCGTTGACTTGTTTCTCTATATTTTCCTTTACCTCATTGAGTTTTTTGACTATAGCTATTCTGAATTCACTGTCGTTTCATTTACTTATTTCTGTGTCCTCAGGGAATAATTCTGGGTGCTTGTTTTCCCTCTGGTCTTGAGTTCTTGTGAATTGTTTGATGCTAGAACGGTTTTTGCCCATAGTGCTATTATTCGGTTGCAGTTACAGCCCGTCACCACTAGATGGGGGTCAAGAGCCACGTATTCTGAGCCCTCTGCCTTCAGCCGAGGTGGCCTGCACGTTGCGGGGGGGGGGGGGGGGGGGGGTGTACTTTCCCTTGCTCGCAGACCCAGTTTCCAGATCAACTCTCACTGCCTGCTCTCCTGGGGTCTTGGCTTGCTGAGGTCACCCCACGTGAAAGCTTTCCCCCGTTAGAGGGCTTCCGTCTGGGCTGCAAGGCTGTGGGAGTCCTGGGTGATCCTGTGGACGTGAGGCCCCTCCCCAACTCCCTCCCTTATGGAGCCTCCCATGGCAGCGATCCCAGACTTTAGGGGAGGGAGTGAAGATCTCTCTTACCCCGTTCCAGCTCCTCCGAGGGAGGCTCCAGCCTCTCCACCCTCCACTGTTTGGCTGCTGTGGGTCTCTGAGGATTCCTGTGCTATTAGGATATTTTTCGTTGGAATATTGTTGCTCCTTTTTGTGGTGTGTTGGAGGGGAGAGAGTCCCGGGCAAGCTCACTCCACCATGACGTTCATGTCCTCTTCCTGCCGTCCAAATTACATGTTTCTTTAAGTTTCTTTTCCTACCCTTGCCAATATTGGATGTTATCCTTTTAAGTTTTTTTGTAATTCAAGTGACAAAAAAATCTAGCTCATTGCTTTACTGCTCGTTTATTTGATTATCGGTGTGCTAAGACTTTTTCATATCTTTAACTCTTGTTTCTTCATGTCTTGGCTGATTTTTCTCTGAGTGCTTATTTTTTAATTTATTTATAAAGCTTCGTATATATTAAGATGATCAATACTACTTCATAATTTACGTTTAACTTTTTAGTTTATTTGGAGTGTATTTTGATATATGCACAGTCAGTGGTGAGAGTAACTTTTTTTTTAATGGTTCAGTTATTTCAGAATTTGTTTGGTTTACATGGTAAGATTGGCAAATAACTGTATAGTTTCCAAATTGTTAACGAGTTTCCACAATGCCATCCAGTAAATTATTCTCAATTTTCCTCTAATTTATAATACTAAATTATCAGGTATTTTATTTTTATTTATAATAGGATGATTTTCTTCCCTCTATAGTCTGTTTTTTAATTTCTCACATTAGTTTTTTGAAATCATAAAGGTTTATAACATTCTGTAATTTTGGACTGTAACTTTATTTTACTTATTTATTTTTTGAGGAAGATTAGCCCTGAGCTAACATCCGCGTCCAATCCTCCTCCTTTTGCTGAGGAAGATTGGCCCTTAGCTAACATTTGTGCCTATCTTCCTCTATTTTATATGTGGGATACCTGCCATGGCATGGCTTGATAAGCAGTGCATAGGTCCATGCCTGGGATCTGAACCGTCCAACCCTGGGCCACTGAAGTAGAGTTTGTGAACTTAACCACTATGCCTCTGGGCTAGCCCTTGTAACTTTTTTTTTAAAGTGCTATTTAGTTAACCAGTTATCCCCAGGAGAATTAAAAATTTTTTATTTTACCTTAAAAATTGTACAGTAAAATGAACTTTTTGGGTGTACATTCTCTGAATTTTAACACATGTAGACTTGTGTAAACACTTACCACAATCAGAATGCAGAACAATTCTACCACTCAAGAAACTCCCCCATGCTGTCCCTCTATAGTTATCTCTTTCCTACCCCAACCGCTGGCAATCACTGATCTCTTCTCGACTAGTTTAGTCTTTCTGAGAATGTCATATAAATGGAATCAACGGTATGTAACCTTTTGAGACTGACTTTTTTCACTCAGCATAATGCCTTTGTTGTGTGCATCAGTCGTTTCTTTTTATTGCTGAATAGTATTCCAGTATATACACACACCAGAGTTTGTTTATCCATCCACCTGTTGGAGGACATTTGGGTTGTTTCCAGTTTGGGGCAATTATGAGTAGAATTGCTATAAAGGTGTGCATGTTAAATTTTATGTGAACCTAATTTCCATCTCTTTAAAGTAAATACCCACTGGTGGGATTGGTGAAATATGTGGTGGGTGTATATTAACTTTATAAGAAACTGCCAAACTGTTTTTCAGAGTGCCTGTACCATTTTACATTTCCACCAGAAACATAAGAGAATTCCAGTTGCTCTGCATCCTTGCCAGCATTTGGTGGTGTTGGCATTTTTATTTTAGCCACTCTAATAGGTGTGTAGTGATATCTTATTCTGGTTTTAATTTTCAGTTCTCTAATGGCTAATGATGATCCACATCTTCATCTGTGGTTTTTTTTTGCCATCCTTATATCTTCTTTGGTGAGGTGTCCACATCTTTTGTCCATTTAAAAATTGATTGTTTTCTTACTGTGGAGTTTTGAGAGTTCTTTAATATATAACAAGTCCTTTCAAGGATATGTGATTTGTAAATATTTTCTCCCAGGTTGTCGTCTTATTCTCTTGTCAATGTCTCTTGCAGAGCAAAGGTTTTAAATTTTTTTTTTAAAGGTATTTTGATTTTTTTTTTAAAGAGTTTATTTTTTTCCTTTTTCTCCCCAAAGCTCCCCAGTACATAGTTGTATATTCTTCACTGTGGGTCCTTCTAGTTGTGGCATGTGGGACACTGCCTCAGCATGGCTTGATGAGCGGTGCCATGTCCGTGCCCAGGATTCGAACCAACGAAACACTGGGCTGCCTGCAGCAGAGCGCACGAACTTAACCACTCGGCCACGGGGCCAGCCCTGGTTTTAAATTTTTGAAGTCCAATTTATTAATTTTTGTTCTACAGATTGTACTTTTTTTTTTTTTTCCTTTTTCTCCTCAAAGCCCCCCGGTACATAGTTGCGTATTCTTCGTTGTGGGTTCTTCTAGTTGTGGCATGTGGGACGCTGCCTCAGTGTGGTCTGATGAGCAGTGCCATGTCCGCGCCCAGGATTCGAACCAATGAAACACTGGGCTGCCTGCAGCGGAGTGCGCAAACTTAACCACTCGGCCACGGGGCCAGCCCCTACAGATTGTACTTTTGATGTTGTATGTAAGAATTCTTTGCCTAACCCCAAGTTACAAAGATTTTCTCTTAGAATTATTCTTTTTTTTTGCTGAGGAAGATTCGACCTGAGCTAACATCCATGTCAATCTTCCTTTATTTTTTAATATGTGGGCTGACAGCACAGCACGGTTGCTAACAGAGTGGTGTAGGTCTGCATCCGAGAAGCGAACCCAGGCTGCCAAAGTGGAACATGCTGAACTTGACCACTAGGCCAGTGGGGCTGGCCATCTCTTAGAATTTTTATAGTTCTGCCTTTTTTTTTTTTTTTAAAGGTTTTATTTTTTTCCTTTTTCTCCCCAAAGCCCCCCAGTACATAGTTGTATATTCTTCATTGTGGGTCCTTCTAGTTGTGGCATGGGGGACGCTGCCTCAGCGTGGTTTGATGAGCAGTGCCGTGTCCGCGTCCAGGATTCGAACCAATGAAACACTGGGCTGCCTGCAGTGGAGCGCGCGAACTTAACCACTCGGCCATGGGGCCAGCCCCAGTTCTGCTTTTTTATATTTAGATTTATGATCCAGTTAATTTTGTATAAAGTGTGAAATTTGGGTCAGAGTTCTTTTTTTTTTTTAAAGATTGGCACCTGAGCTAACAACTGTTGCCAATCTTCTTTTTTTTTCTGCTTTTTCTCCCCAAATCCCCCCAGTACATAGTTGTATATTGTTAGTTGTGGGTCCTTCTAGTTGTAGCATGTGGGATGCCACCTCACCGTGGCCTGATGAGCACTGCTGTGTCCCCGCCTAGGATCCGAACCAGTGAAACCCTGGGCCACCGAAGCAGAGCACGCAAACTTAACTGCTCACCCATGGGGCCGGCCCCTCAAAGTTCTTGTTTTTGCATATAGATGTCCATGCTGTTTTTTCTCAATCTTGTAGTAAAGAGGAATAAAAGTATGTGGAATAAAATATAACAGTGGTTAATATCTTTGGCTCTTGAAATAGATGGACCTAGGTCTGATTCTGGGTTCCTTGATCCCTGTAGACTTGGGCAGGTGAGCATCTCCAGATCTTTACAGATTGCTCTGTAGAGTTGCAGCGAGGATTAAATGAGATAACGTAAAGTACTCAGTATGGTGCTTGATACATAATAAGCATTTAATAAGTGGTAGCTGCTACTCCTGCTATTTTTATGGCTGGTTAGGTTAAAGTTATTAGTATTACTTGGAGTATTAAGAGTAGATAAGGGCTGTCTTTGATAGTTGTGGGCAAAGTCAGTGAAAATGATTTGGGTGGAAAGTTTTACAAGATCCTTCCTCTTTTTCTCTTCCCTTTTCCTTTTTCCTGTCCTGTCCATATTACTCAAGCTGGGTCGTAGGTGTTAGAGTGTGATGATAAGATATGAAGATATAAAAGTATTAGAATTGTCAACGCAAATAATCTATAAACGAACTGTAGATCAAAATTGGGGTGAGTTTATTATGAGCCAGATCTGAGGACTAGCCCAGGGCCTTCCTTTCCCAAGGAAGGAAGGGCACCAAAGAAGTGAGTTGTACAGAGTGGTTGTATACTATCAAAGAGCATGTATCACATGTGATTGGAATGTCCCTTTTACAACAGTCATGAGATTGCCCTGTCAGCACAGTGATTCACACAGCAGGTAGCAGGTCTGTTGTCTCCAGCTGGGTGGTCACAGGGTGAGGACAGCAGTCACTCACTAGCCTAGGGAGAGATGCTCATCCTTAAGGAAATGCCAGGGTAGGGGAAGTTGCACCTGTATCTTAAGGGCATTTATTCTTGTCTTTGGGACACAGTATACGCTTAAAGCAAATACACAATGCATGCTCAGTGGTCAGCCCTTTTGGAAAAAGGTCAGGCCGAATTAGTTTTACACCAAATGGCTTCCTCGTATACTCCAGTATGTCCTATTGCTTGCCATATGTTTATCAGAATCCAAGTACTTTTGTGGGGCAGGGGGTAAGAATTGCTAAAATTGACTATTTAAGAAGGAGGCTCTGAAGGTGAGTAGATTCAGACTGGGCAAATATGAGTAGATAGTATAGAATTGTATAACCCATTTCTATTATTATTATTTTTATTTTCCTTCTTCTCCCCAAAGCTCCCCGGTACATAGTTGTATATTCTAGTTGTGGGTCCTTCTAGTTCTGCTATGTGGGACGCCGCCTCAGCATGGCTTGAGGAACAGTGCTAGGTCCGTGCCCAGGATCTGAACCAGCAAAACCCTGGGCTGCCAAAACAGAGTATGCAAACTTAACCACTCGGCCACCAGGATGGCCCCTGTATAACCCATTTTTAATTGACATTATAACTTGGCATTTATGTGCTTGAACATCACATCTGTAAGTCAGATACTCAAATACTATATAAAATATATAAAATGAGTTAACTATCGGAATATTACTCATTATTGTTAGTAAACCATCAGAATATCTTTTTTCCCCGTAACATTTTGTAGCAAGCTGATTTCATTCTCAGTGGATTGGAGGGTGGAGGGTGGGTAGGAGAAGATCTGGAACACTGACTTTTCAGTATGGGCTGGTAAAGTTTTTTTGGGTGGGGGCTGGTAAGTTTTGAAGTTATTTTACCTTGTAAATACCAACTTATTGAAGCTCAGTGATTATTTAATTTTTGAAATGTTACAAACACCTGGTATGGGACAAGCAGATTGTAATAAATTAGCCTTTTTTTTTTCTCTCTCTCTCTCTGTATGTTTTCTCACTTTTCTTTTGGCTCCTGACATGGCCTGACAGGGAACAAATATTGGAATGATTACTTTAACTGCCGGAGTGAGATTGGCTGCTATGAATGTCATGCTGGCCTTAATCAGTCCCAAGTACTTCCTTCCTGCTTTCAGGGAGACTCCATACTGATATTGCCTTCTTCCTGCTTTTAAATCAGGTCCTGATAACAGCAGGGAGATAGGCGTAGCATAAAAGAGTAAATAAGTAAGGGACCATTATCTACCTGTTATATGGAAGAAATTTTTAGTGAATTTCATTCTGATGTCACAACGGTAGGCAGATGGCTGTAGAAGCCTGTGAGCATTTTCCAGTAGTGCTCTGAATTTATTACCCCAACTTAGGCGAGTTCCCTTCTGTGAACTTTGAAGAACATATACCTGTTCATTGAGATAGCAGTTGTTTTCCTGAAAGACTGTCATTCAGTCTTGTTTTGATTTCTCTGAAGCTCATTTGAGCTCTCTGATAGAATTTCTTCATCTCTAAAATAGGAATGGTCTCAACATTCACTTGCTTATAGGGAAAAGGTGACAGCTCTTTGTATAAAGTTGGCTTATAAATTTTTTGAATTTACATGTATATTTGTTATATACATTTATTAAAATAAAATGTTATACATACTGTTTTGTAACTAGCTTTTTGATTTAACAACATATTTCAGGTCAATACATATAAATCTAATTACTGTTTTTAATTGCTGTGAAGTATTCTGTTCTATGAATGTACCCTAACTTATTTAATCAATCCTCTATTGATGGAACAGTAAAGGAAATTATATCTCTTAAATAATGCTGTAATGGACATTTTTGTACATGCATCTGTATGTCATTGGCTGATGGTTTCTTTGAGATACATTTGGGGATAAATTCTTTGAAGTAGAATTTGTGGGTTAAGGGAATGTAAACTTTAAATTTTTGATAGGGTTTTTCCATTTTATTTTAAAAATCAACTTTGTTCAGTTATAACTTACATATAATGTAATGCACCCGTTTTAAGAGTATGCTTTGATGAGTTTTGACAAACATATACAGCAGTGTAACAACCGTCACAAACAAGGTATAGAATGTTTCTACCACCCCAGAAAGTTCCCTCATACCTCTTTGCAGTCACTCCCTGTTCCTGCCATCTCATCTCCTGCCAGTGATTCCAGGCAATCACTTGTCTGCTGCCTGTTACTATTAGATTTCTCCTTACTGGAATTTTATACAAATGGAATTATACAGTATATAGTCATCTGTGTGGCTTTTTTTTTTGTTTAGCATAGTATTTTTGAGAGTCATTCGTGTTAGTGTGTGTTTCAGTAGTTCATGTCTTTTTGTTGCTGAGTAGTGTTCCTTTGCAAAATGTACCAAAATTTGTTTATCCATTCAACTGTTGATGGATGTTTGGGTGATTTCTAGTCTTTCGCTATTATAAATAAAGTTATTATAATCATTTGTGCAGAAATCTTTGTGTTAAGTATGTGTTTTTATTCCTCTTGGGCATATACTTAGGAGTATAACTGATGGATCAAGTGCAGACATATGTTTAGTTTTATAGGAAACTGTCAGAACTATTCCCAAAGTGGTTGTGCTTCTCCAACTGCAAATAACATATGACAGCTTAGGTTGCTCCACATTCTTGCCAACATTTGTTGGTGTCTGTCTCACTTTGATTTTGGCTTCTCTGGTGGGCATGCTGTGGTATCTTGTGGTTTTAATATATGTTTTCCTGATGGCTAATCCTGCTGAGCATCTTTTCATGTGCTTTCTGGCTATTTGTGTATGTGCCTTTATGAGGTGTCTATTCAAATCTTTTGTCCATTCTTGGTGGTGGTGCTGGGGCTTTAACTTTTCTCTTTATTTTTTTCTTGTAGTAAAGTACGTAGCATAAAATTTACCATTTTAACCATTTTTAATTGTACGTTTGCCTATTTTTAAGTGTTGTGTTTATTTCTTACTAATAAATTGTAAGAGTTCTTATATGTTGTAGAAACATGTCCTTTATCAGATATGTCTATTTTTTCCCAGTCTGTGGTTTTTCCTTTCGTTTTCTTAGTGTGTTTTTCTTTTCTTCTCCAAAGCTCCTCAATACATAGTTGTATATCCTAGTTGCAGGTTCTTCTAGTTTTTCTATGTGGGACGCTGCCTCAGTATGGATTGATGAGCAGTGCTCGGTATGTGCCCAGGATCCAAACCGGCAAACCTGGACCCCTGAAGTGGAGTGTGTGAACTTAACCACTATGACACCAGGCCAGCCCCTCTTAGTGTTTTTTAAAAAGCAGGAATTTTTAATTTGATGGAGTCCAATTTTTTTGTGGTGTATGCTTTTTGTGTTGTCTCTAAAAATCTCTGGCTACTCTAAGATGTCAAAGTATTCTACTACAAACTATAAAACTATGTTTAATATTATAGCTTTCATGTTTAGGTCAATGCTTCATTTTGAGTTAATATTTATGTATGGTGAGAGGTAAGGATTGAGATTCATTTTTTCCCAAATAGATGTCTAGTTGTTCAAGCACTGTTTGTTGAAAAGGTTATCCTTTTCCCATTGAATGATCCTGATACCTTTGTCAGAAATCAAATGACCTTATATGTCTGGATCTATTTCTGAACTCTGTCCTGTGCCTCTGTCTATATGTCTGTTCTTGCACCAACACTCTCCAGTCTTGGTTACTATATCTTTATAAGTCGTCATCTGACAGATGGTGTAAGTTCTCCAACTTTCTTCTTTTTCAAGATTGTTTTGTCTATTCATAGTCTTTTGTATTTCCATATAAATTTTAGAATTTATCTTGTTAATTGATACAAAAATGCCTGCTGAGATATTTGATTAGAATTGTGTTGAACCTGTAGATCAGTTTGGAGAGAATTAACATGTTGACAGTATTGAGTCCTCTAGTCTATAAACTTAGTATATATTTGTTGTTTAGATCTTCTTTAATTTCTTTTTTTTTTAAAGATTTTATTTTTCCTTTTTCTCTCCAAAGCCCCCCGGTACATAGTTGTGTACTTTTAGTTGTGGGTCCTTTTAGTTGTGCCATGTGGGATGCTGCCTCAGCATGGCTCAATGAGCGGTGCCATCTCTGCGCCCAGGATTCGAACTAGCAAAACTCTGGGCCGCCAAAGCAGAGCACATGAACTTAACCACTCGGCCACAGGGCTGGCCCCTAATTTCTCTTGATAATGTCTTATAGTTTTCTATATACAGGGTGCTCATATAGCTTGTTAAATTTTATTTTTGTTTTTTGGTTTTGTTTTTTGTTTTTTGTTTGTTTTTTGATGTTGTTGTAAATGAAACTGCTTTTTAATATTTCATTTTCTAATTGTATCCTGCTTGTATTAAAATTGCCCTAAGTTTTTCTTGTTTGGGGATTGTATCTTTTAATTTCAGCTTTCAGTTGTGCATTGTTACTTTATAGAAATATAGTTGACTTTTGTTTATTGATCTTTTATCCCGTGACCTTGCTTAATCACTTATTAGTCCTAGTAATTGTGTATTAGTTTGCCAGGGCTGCTATAACAAAGTACCACAGACTGGGTGGATTAAACAATAAAAATTTATTTTCTCACAATTCTGGAGACTAGAAGTTCAAGATGTAGGTGTTAACAGGCTTGGTTTCTTCTAAGGCCTCTCTCCTTGGCTTGTAGATAGCTGTCTTCTTCAAGTATCATCACATGGTCTTCCCTATGTGTGTGTCTGTGTCCTAGTCTTCTCTTTTTATAAGGACACCAGACATACTGGATTAGGGCCCACCTATTTGACCTCTTTCTTTAAAGACCCTGTGTGCAATTCAGTCACATTCTGAGTTAGTGGGGCTTAGGACTTTGACATAGGAATTTGGGGGGCACACAGTTCAGCCCATAACAAATTCTTTTGTAGTTTCCTTAGACTTTCTATGTATATAATCATTTCATCTGTGAATAAAGATGGTTTTATTTCTTCCATTCCGATATGTGTGCCAGTTGTTTCTTTTTCTTGCTTTATTACATTGGCTAGGACCTCCAATATAGTGTTGAATAAAAAAGGTGAGAGGGGACATTCTTTCCTTATTCTTGATCATAGGGGGAAAGTATTCAGTCTTTTATTAAGTTTGATGTAAGCTGTAGGTTTTTCACTGATGCCCTCTATCTGTTTGAGGCAATTCCATTCTGTTCCTAGTTTGCTTATAATTTTTTTAAAAATCATGACTGTTAAACTTTGTCAAATACCTTTTCAATATGTATAAGATTTATGTATTTTTTCCTTCAAAGTGTAAATGTGCTTTATTACATTAATTGGTTTTTTAATGTTAAACCATTCTTGGTCCTTAGATAACCTTGCTTGGTTTTGATGTATTATCATTTTATATGTTACTAGATTTGACTTACTAGAGCTTGTTAAGGAGTTTTATGTCTATGTTCTTGAGAAGTGTTGGTTTTAGTTTTCTTGTGATGTCTTCATCTGGTTTTTATATTAGGGTAATACTGACCATCTGATTCAAAACCTCATGAGTAAAATGAGTTGGGAAGTGTTCCCTTCTTTATTTTCTGAGTTTGTGTAGGTTTGTGTAGGTATTATTTCTTCCTCAAATGTTTAGTAGAATTCGCCAGTGAAGCCACCTTGATTTGAAGTTTTCTGAGAAAGTTTTATATTATGAATTCAATTTCTTTAGTCAAATTAGGACTATTTAGATTTCCTACTTCTTCTTGAGGGTGCTTTGGTATTATGTGTCTTTCAAGGAATTTGTGCATTTCAACTTAAGTTTTTGAATTTTATTGGAATAAAGGTGCTTATGATGTTATTTTTTTAATGTCTGTAAGTTCTGTATTGATATCCCCTATTGCATTGCTGATTTTGATAATTTGTGCCTTTTCTGTTTTATTCCTGATCTGTCTAACTAGAGGTTTATCAGTCATATTGGTCCTTTAGGAAAAAAAGCAGCTTTTGGTTGCATTGATTTTTCTCTGATTTTTCATCCATTTTCTATTTCATTGATTTCTGCTTTTATTTTTATTATTGCATTTCTTATGCATAGCTATGAGTTTAATTTCCTCTTCGTGTTTTTGGCTTCTTAAGGTAGCAGCTTACATCATTGATATGAGACTTTTCTTTTCTAGAAGTGCTTAGAGGTGTTAATTATCCTCTACACATTACTTTAACTGTATCCCCTCAAACTTAATATGTGTACTTTCATTTTCATTTAGTTCAAAATATTTTCTTATTTCCCTTGTGATTTTTTTTTTAGCGTTTTAATTCAGCTTTTTGTTTTAAGATAATTGTAGGTTCACATGCATCATAAGCCTGATGATTTCTTATTTGACCCATATATTATTTACAAGTATGTTGTTTACTTTCCTACATTTGGGGATTTTCCAGATCTCTTTTTGTTACTGATTTCTAATTTAATTATTTTGGTCAGATAACATACTCTATATGATTCTAGTTCTTTTAAATGCATTTATACCTGTTTTTTGGTTCCAGAATTTGGTCTGTTTTGGCAAATGTTCTATGTACATTTGAAAAAGATGTGTATTCTGATGTTTTGGGGTTGATTGTTTTATAAATGTTATATATATATCATCTGGTCATTTGTGACCTTTATGTATTCTATATCCATACTGATTTTCTGTCTACTTGTTCTGTTAATTACTGAGAAAGGACTGTTGAAATCTCCAATTATAATTGTGGATTCATCTATTTTTCTTTTCAGTTCTGCTTAGTGTTTTCATATCTTCTTGATGAGTCGATCTTTTTATAATTATGAAATGTCCCTCTCTATTCCTGACAAGAGTCCTTGTTCTGAGATCTACTTTTTCTGATGTTAATATAGCCATTCCAGCTTTCTTTTGATTATTATTTAAATTGTATATCTTTTTCCATCCTTTTACTTTCAGCATATTTATATCTGTATATTCAAAATAAGTTTCTTAAAGGCAGCATATAGTTGAATTTTGTTTTTTTAAATCTGGTCTGACATCTCTGCCTTTTAACTAGAGTGATTAGACTATTTACTTTTTTTTTAATTTTATTTTTCCTTTTTCTCCCCAAAGCCCCCTGGTACATAGTTGTATATTTTCAGTTGTGGGTCCTTCCAGTTGTGGCATGTGGGATGCCACCTCAGCATGGCTTGATGAGCGGTGCCATGTTCTTGCCTAGGATCCGAACCGGTGAAACCCTGGGCCGCTGAAGCAGAGCACACAAACTCAACCACTCGGCCACGGTGCCAGCCCCAGACCATTTACTTCTTAATGTAATTATAGCTATGGATGGGTTTAAATCTACCATTTTGCAATTTTTTTGGTCCCATTTTTTTCTTCATTCTTTTTTTCCTACCATGTTTTTGCATTGAGGATTTTTTTTTTAATTTCATTTTATTCACACTATTGGCTTATTAGCTACACCTGTTTGTTTTATTTTTTAAGTAAATGCTCTCAGGTTTACAATATATGTCTTTAATTTATCACCTTCAAACAATATTACCCCACTTTATGTATAAGAACCTTACAATAGATCATCTGTTTCTTCCCTCCTATCCTTTGTCTAATTGTCATTGATTTTATTTCTCTATATAAACAACTTCCTGTAAGATGTCTTAAAGTTCAAGTTTACTGGAAACACTTTCTCTCAGTTCTTATTTATCTGAAAAAAGTCTTTAATTTATCTTCTTTTTTGAAAGAGAATTTTTATTGGATTTAGGATTCTAAGTTGATAGTTTTTTGTTTCAGCACTATAAAGACATCATTCCATTGCCTTCTGCTTGTAGAGTTTCTGATAAGAAATCTATTGTAATTCTTTGTTCCTCTATGTGTAATATGTCTGGCTGCCTTTTTTCTTTTATTGGAAAGAATTTCAAATTTATAAAAATTGTAAAAAAAATAATAGAAGGAATACCCATGTGCTCTCATAATTTTCTTTTTAACATTTGCAATACAAGCTCCAGGGTAAGCTCAGGAATTGCATTTAATTTTTGTTCCTTTAACCTATTTTAGTTGGAATGTTTCATAGCCTTTCTGACTTTTATGTTATTGACATATTTGAAGAATACAGTCCCTTCCAACCTTTTTTAAAAGGTAGAGCATTCTGTTTTGCATTTCTTATATTTCCTCATGGTTAGCTTGATGTTATGCTTTCTCAGTCAGAGTATTACATAGGTGATCTTGTGTTCTTTTGGGGATATCACATCTAGGGACACATAATGTTCATCTTTCTTTCATAGGTGATGTTATATCCTGTCAAGATGTTGTCCAGTTTCTCCTAAGTTTAATAACTTTATTTTATATTTCCCTTGCAACTAATAAGCAATGTATAGGGAGATACTCTAGGATTGTGCAAATATCCTGCTCCTCATCAACATTTCTCCTGGGCTTAGCATCTATTGATGATTCTCACCTGATCCACTCTTTACCATGATGGTTGCAAAATGATCGTTTTCCAACTCTAGCACTCACTCTACATTTAGTATTCAGCTTTCTACATTCTACTGGAAGTAGGAGTTCTTCCTTTTCTGCTTACTTTTGAACTTATTTATTATTGATATGGTTTTATGAATTTTAATTTTTTTCAAGGGCTTATAATTTATTGTGCTTAATTATTTGGTGCTTTAAAAATCTCAGATTTGTCTCAGGGTCTTCTCAAACCTTTTTTGGTGTGCATCTTCCTTGGCCTGTGCGTGTGCTTTTGTTCCAGTTCTCCCATATACATGGCTGCTTTTAAATGTCTTAATTTCTCTAAGTTCTTACCCCTGCTTCCTCTTGGAGCCTTAGCTGTTCTGTTGTATCTCTCTGCCTGTAATTTCTTGCCCCAGGTACCCACAGATCTGCCATCTTCTGCAGCTCCCTTGCTCCGCAGGCACTCACCACTACTGATAGTGGCTTCCAACCTGATATCCAGAGTATGGCACTGCTCACAATAGTGCTCTGAGTCAGGCAGGACAGAAACAGTTCCTCAGGCAACCTCCTAACAAGCCAGAACATTGAAGTCTGCTTTTAGTCTTTTCCTTCTGTCCTAATGGAGTAGTGGAGATTGGGTTGCTTTCTCCTGACCTATTGTGCTGCCCTGAGGAAGGAATTGAGCAAGAGGTGGAGAGAAAATGTGAAATTTCCTACCATTTTGAATGTAGCTTTCTCTTGGTTCGGCATTTGCTTGGTTGTTGCAGCTTCTTAACTGGTGTCTAGAGTTCTCCTAAAGCTATTTTGGTCTGTATGTTTATTTGGTGTTTCTGTAGTAGAATGAGAGCCTAGATCTTCTTGGTCTGCCGTCTTGCTAATGTTGCTCCAAATTTGGTTTTAAGGCATTATTTCCTCAAATACCTTTTCTCTTCTCCTTCTGGAACTTAGATTACACATATATTGTACCAGTTAATATTAGTGCACAGGTTACTGAAGCTCTGTTCATTTGTCTTCCAGACTTCTTTTTTCTCTCTCTGCTTCACTTTGGATAGTCTCTGTAGCTATTGTCTTCAAGTTCACTGATTTTCTTTTGAAGTGTCTAGTCTGTTTTAATGACATTCAATGGAATTTTCATTTTGGCTCTTATTTTTTATCTCTTGAAGTTCCATTTGTTTCTTTTTTTAATATCCTCTTTTTCTCAGTATCTTTGTGTTTTCCATAAAATAGTTGAACTTATGTATAATAGCTATTTTAAAGTCATTGTCTGCTAATTTCATTAGCATGATAGCATTCTAGTTCTGTTTTTATTGACCAATTTTTTTACCTGCTTATGGGTTGCATTTTTCTGATGCTTGCATGTCTAGTAGTTTTTTATTGTGAATTTACTTTGTAGAGAGCAAATTTTTTTCTCTTTAGAGAATCTTAAACTTTGTTGGAAGATAGTTGTTTGTGAATCAGCATAATCATTCCAAAGCTTGTTTTTAAAAGCCTTTTAAGGAAAGATCTAGAGTATTCTTTGCTGTAGGGCTAATTTAGCCTCACTACTAAGATGTGTCCCTCCTGGAATCTCTGTTCACTGCTCAGTACATTCAAGAGTGGTCTCTCCACTCTGGCTGTGAAAACTTGAGTGTTTCCCTGCTGTTTGAGCTTTGAGTATTGTTTGGCTTACAACTCCCCAGTAGATGTTCTTTATCTCATCTTGTAGATTTCACCCTATGCATGTGCAGATTGTTGTTCAGCCAGAGTCTCAAAGAGACATTTATGAAAATTTCTGGAGCCCTTTTTTTGCATAGCTTCCTCCTCTTCAGTGCTTGGCTCTACAAGTTTTATTTGCCTTGGCATCCCCAAATTCCAGTCTTTGTCACCTCAACTCATTGAGATTATGGCACTCTTGTTTGGGTCCCCAACTCTGGGTCACTGTCTGGAAATTTTCTCCATTCAGAAACCTAGGATGGGGCTCAATCAGCGCAGCACCATCTGTTATCCAGTGTCTGAAAACATTTGTTTTATATATTTTATCTAGTTTTCTAGTTATTGCTGACAGGAGGGCAAGTCCTATAGGAGTTAATTTTTCATGTGCAAAAGGAGACATTCTCATACGTATTTTAATTGAGATATAATTCATACAACATAAAATTCCCAATTTTAAAGTACACAGTTCAGTGGTTTTTAGTATATTCACTATGTTCTGCAACCATTGTTACTGTCTAATTCCAGAATATTTCCATCATCTCAAAAAAGAAACCCCATACCCTTTGAGCTTTCACTCCCCATTGTTGCTTCCCCTTCCCCTAGCTCCTGAAAACCACGAATCTGCTTTCTGTCTCAGTGGATTTGCCTATTCTGAATACTCCATACAAATAGAATTATATGACATGTGGCCTTTTGTGTGTGGCATCTTTCACTTACAATCTTTTCAAGGTTTATCCATATTTTATCATGTAACACTACTTCATTTCTTTTTATGGCCAAATAATATTCCATTGTATGGATATATACCATGTTTTGTTTATGCATTCATCACTTGATGAACATTTGGATTGTTTCCACTTTTGGGCTGTTATGAATAATGGTGCTATTCATACATTTTTTCTCCTAATAATTTTTAATATTGTAAAACAGGACTGAGTTTACCACTATTTTTATTCACTTAATTGACATTGAGTGATATATAAAATAGCAAATAATTATTGAGCTCTTGCATTGTGCTAGACAGTATTCCGAGCGCCTCCTATGTTTATTTTGTTTAATCTTCTGTCCATCGCTGTGAGGTAGATATTGTTTTTCCATTTTAATGATGAAGAAATGGAAGTTTAGAGGGGGTGACTTGCTCAAGGTACCACAGCTAGTGGTGCCATTGGGCTGAGTAGAGTTGATGATACAAAGTTGCATAGGACCTAGTAACTGCTCTAATTTATGTAGTCCAGTAGAACAAATCGATGAAATTAGTCCTGGGAGTCACTGTGGGAAATTATTTCAATGGAAAAAAATCCTGTTTAAATTGAAGATTTTTTGATGATTGCTTGTCTGTTAACCAGTTGCACCAGTCTTTCAGCAGGTATTTTCATTAGGACCAGTCTTGACTAGAATTGGGTAGTAATTTGCACAGTATTTGAGGATTTAAAAAAGAGCAGCAGAGCTTTCTCAGTTATGCTTGGGTTTTTCAACTCCAAATCATATCCTGTTCCCTAGTTGTTAAAAAAAGATACTATATAGATCAAATATCATGTAAGAAGGACTTTTGTTCGTTAGAGGTATCCATCTTCAGTCCTGAATCAGGACTGAAGGAGGTGAGACTATCTTGTTAAAAAAAAATTATTATCTTTTTGTTTCTTTTCTTTCTTTTTTTGAGAAGATGAATTTATTCTCCTTTACAACTTATGTCAAATATATCAGGTCCTTTTGGATTCTCTGGGGTGAAAGATACTATTAAAATATGAGTTTATTAGTTTACATTTGTACCATACTCTATTGTGTTAGTTTTCTCTTGCCGTGTAGTAAATTACCACAATCTTAGCAACTTAAATAAAACAACACCCATTTATCATCTCATAATACTGCAGTAGTTTTGTAGATCAGAAGACCTGGTGGGCTCAACTGGATGCTCTGCTTAGGGTCTTACAAGGCCAAAATCAAGGTGTTGGCCAGACTGGTCTCTTATCTGGAGGCCCTGGGGAAGAATCCATTTTCAGGTTTGTTCAGATTGTTGGCAGAATTCAGATCCTTGTGACTGTAGGTCTGAAGTTCCCGTTTCCTTGACATGTGGCCCTTCTAGTTTCTGTCAAATCCTTCTTGTGCTTCATATCTCTGACGTTGCCACTAGCCAGAGAAAACTCTGTTTTTTAGAGAGCTTGTGTGTATAGATCAGGCTCACCAGGATAATCTCCCTATGTTAAGGTCAACTGTGATATAACATAGTATAATCACAGTAGTGATATCACATTCACAGGTTCCACCCACAGTCAAAGGAGAGGGGATCACACAAGGGTGAGGGTCATTGAGGGTCATTCTTAGAATTCTGCCCACCACAGCTATTAATTTTTATTTTCAGACATTGTTGTGAAGGTCACATATTTGATAGAACAGACAACTTTTCTACTCCCAGGTCTCCTCCGGCCCCTCCCTCACCATTCCTTGAACTTCTTTTTTCTTCTTTTAAAATAGTTGGCCTCTTTTCTCTCTTTATTTGGTAGCAGACTTGTCCTTGACCTCACCCTTGACTCTCCAAGGAATCTGTGAATTTACTTTTTAGAATAGCATTTCCTGAAATCACCTTCCTTTGTGCTGATCAATTATATAAGAAATGTTGTTTGACTACAGACATTATCACCATCATCCCTGTGCTTTAGCTCCGTAAACCTGAGTATTTCATGTAGGATTTAGCTGCTCACGGACATCAGCAAGGTGTTTTTCATCTATGTGATGTGCGGATAAACTACACCTTATTTTTTCATTCTCTACTCTCTTGCATTAAGATTCAAAGATGTCTCACTGTCTGCGAGTTCAAGAAGTATATTAAAACCCTGTATATCTCTCAATCATTCTACAGCTGCTAATGCTGCTATAATTCCATTTTATCTCACAGCAGGGTCCTGTAGTAATGAAAAACAGTAACTCTGTTTGGTAGAGCATTCTGAAGGTTTATAGATCTGTCTGAAGCAACAGGGGATTTCTTAGGCTGCCTGGAGAACCTGAATAGGTTGTAGTTCCAGAAACTACATAATTCTCATATTGTAGTATGAAGTCTGGCGCTGGGAAGAAATGGCCAATGGATCTGGGGTCCTCCCCCCCCCCAGGTAGGATTATTTTTTCCCATTTAGTATTATTCACTGAAGAAGAAAATTTATATATAAAAGCTTTAGTGTATAATTTAGGATTCTTCATGTATAAGGGGACTGGCAGGATTTGTAATTATCTTATGAATTAATTTAGAATGAAGATGAGATAGTTGTCTTTGGTTGTAATAAAAGTTATAAACTCCTGAGTTCTGATGTTTGGTAGGAAAGTAAGAAAAGGAGATATTTATAAAATTCATATATTTCACCATTTGGATGGAGATGGTTGTTGTGACAAGTGTTTAGCTTTTATTCATTCATTCTCTATTTATTAAATGTCTACAATTTGCCGGGCTCTATAGTATGTACTAACAATGGACTCTGGGGCTGGCCCCGTGGCCGAGTGGTTAAGTTCACACGCTCCGCTGCAGGCGGCCCAGTGTGTCGTTGGTTCGAATCCTGGGCGTGGACATGGCACTGCTCATCAAAACCACGCTGAGGCGGCATCCCATATACCACAGCTAGAAGGACCCACAACGAAGAATATACAACTATGTACCCGGGGGGCTTTGGGGAGAAAAAGGAATAAATAAAATCTTTAAAACAAACAAATAAACAAAAAAATGGACTCTACCTTTATGGATCTCATACTGTAGGGGAGGAAATAGTGTTCTTACAGAAATATAGTACTCTGATGTAAGTGCTATTAGATAGGGGAGTGCAGTAGGTACCCAGGGGAGAGATTCTCCAGTGGTCAGAAAATAAGGGAGGTGACGCTTCAACAGTCTTGAAGGAAGAACAAGAGTTTGTGCCAGGCTGGCAAGGGGGAGATGAGCATTCTGGGTAGAGGAAATGGCACTTGCAAGATATGGAGGTGTTCTAGTCTTCTGTGTTCAGGGGAGAGTGAGGAGTTTGTTATGACTGGAGCCTAGGAAGTGGGTAGGGTAGGGAAGAGGTAGGAGTTAAGAGCAGAAAGGTGAATGGTGTCCAGGTTGTGAAAGGTCTTGTGTGGGTTAAAGATTTTGAATGTATCCTATAGATAGGCAGAAACTAGTAAAGATTTTAAGTAGGGACGAATGTGATTAACTTAGCATTGTAGAAAAATAGTTCTGAAAGCAGTGTGGAAGCTGGATTGAGGGTTAAGGAGTGGGGCACCAGAGTCAGCTGACACCAGAGTCAGCTGATACAGTCTGTTGAAAAAAAGGTTAGGGTCTGTTGCATATTCAGGAGGGGATACATTCCAGAGATATTTCAGAGGTCTTCTCTAAAGTAGGTATAATAACAGTACCTACCTTTAGTGTTGATATAAAGCGTAAATAAGTTAATACATTTAAGGTGTTTAGAGCAGAGCATGACACATAGCTAGGTCTATGGACGAGTTAGTTGTTGTTATAATAATACTGTGGATTACCATGTGAGAGATGAGGTAAAGCGTGGCATCAGGAAAAAACTGAGGGTCTGGCTTGAACAGGAGGTGTATCATTAATCCACTGTTAATGTTTGAGTGATCTGTCTTTGGGAATAAATGTAGGTTAGTAGATGGACTGCTAACTAGTGCTTTCAAGTAACTGTGGAGAAATAGTTAAGCTTTTAGAAAAGTAGTTTTAACTAATTGTGCTCATCAAAGGTAAGAGAGATGCATCTTTTAGTGAAGGGGAAATGCTCTTTGCTCCTTTTTAATGGGCAGGGATATTTAGACAATGCATGAGAAAGTTCTTTTTTTCTGGTCAGTATAAAAGCTGATGCTTGAATATTTGTCCTTTGTTTTTAAGAATCTCTCCACTTTCCCATAATTATGTCTGGATAGAATTTATAAGCCAGAAGAGTCAAAACTGTTTTCTGAAACTTATTCAGCTTAATAAGGTATTATATTAACAACATATAGAGACTCTCAAATCTAAGTCAGCTTTTGTGAACATTCTTAAAGAATAATAGAAATGGGGGCCAGCCCCGTGGCCGAGTGGTTAAGTGCGCATGCTCTGCTGCTGCGGCCCAGGGTTTCACCGGTTTGGATGCTGGGCGAGGATGTGGCACCGCTCATCAGGCCCTGCTGAGGCAGCGTCCCACATGCCACAACTAGAAGGACCTACAACTAAAAAATACACGGCTATGTATCGGGGGTGGGAGGGGCTTTGGGGAGATAAAGCAGAAAAAAAAAAGAGAAAGAATAATAGAAATGACTTAGCAGAGCCTAATTTAGCTCTTGATGGTGCTTAAAAGGGAGAACAAAGGTGCTATTTGTTTAAAGTGTTGCATAGTCATGTAAAAAGCAAGAAGAGAGGAAAGCCTGTATTTATTCCATACCACTGTGTAACAGAGGCTTCATACATATTTCTCTTACTCCTCAGAACAACCCTGAGAAGGAAATGTTGTCTATTTCATAAATGATGAAATTGAGTTTCAGGGCTATTGAGTAACTCACCTCAGGTCACACGGCTGTTAGGGGGCAGAATTAGAATTTGAACCCAGGCCTGTCTGGTTGCAAAGCCAAATGCTCTTTTCAGCAGTCTACCTTGTTTGAATAACTTTCCTATGTAAATGAGGTTTATATCACCTGCCCAGAAGTGATTTTATGGGATTCGGCCATAAAAAAAGAAGGGAAATATAATGAACATAGGAGAAGGCATCCATGCTTATTTCCTCTCTTTCTTTGCGTAGAATATCAGGAAGTGAACTGGTGAATCCCTCACAAATACCTATTTTGTACTTAATTAAGGTTTTGTGGGAGCATGTAAAAAATTTATAAGACCTTTGACTTCGAGGTAAACTAGGCCATTTCCCTTACCTTACAGAGGAGGGAACCAGGGTCTGTAGGATTTCACTTCTCTAGAGAAGTAAGATGATTTGCCCAGTTACATCTGGTTTGTAACAGAGTTGGAATTAGAATCCTAGACTCTGTATTCCAGGTTAAAGGCCTTTTATAGCTAAATCACAAACATTTGTTACGCCTGGAGTTCCTAGAAGATGATATTTGTTAATGTAATTTGAATATAATTTGAGGATTTTTTTTGTCTCTGGCTCTCAGCATGTCCTCTCAAGGTAGAGTGCTATAAATTATTTACATTCGGGGTGCTACACGTGTAGATCAGATTCATAGGTGTTCTTTTCTTAACTCGCATGTAGTGGAGCCCTTTGGGGTCTGAGTCTGAAAAGACGCTACCCTTCTGCTAGCTGACAGCTCTGGCAGTTGTACCTGCATTGTATCCCATCTGCGTGGAAATGATGGTTGAGTTTTAACCAGGGCTTTAAGGAACCAGAGAGAATGCTCCATGGTGGAGCATTTTCTCTGCTGGCCTCTTCCCCAAGCTTGACATTTTTAGCTTTCACTGTTCCATGTTCATTGTTCATGCTGATAGCATTGCCAGCAGTTCTGCCCCAGTAGAGCCTGAGTGCTGGATTAAAAGTGAAATCAATGAAGGGCCCGTGACGGTATGGTGATTGCTAGTGGTAAATCATGGAGCTGCAGTTTCAATGAGAGGGTTGAAGTCTTGCACCTGGGACTGCTGAGTTAGAACATGACTTTGGATTCTGAACTCTGGCTTAGGCCTGCACGTAAACTTCCTGTGGAGTCAGCTTTTGCGTGCATTTTTTTCTTGGATGAGACCTCCTTAACAAATAAAGAAACTGAGGCTCACAGATGTGACTTAGCCCTAAAGAAACACTTTTTTTTTCCGTCTAGACAAAATTGCCCCAGGGAATTCCTGTTACTTCACCCTTTGCTTCTCCTTGCTGGGTGGAAGGTCACCATCATTAGAATTTTCAGGCACCAGCCTGGGTGGCCAACCTAATGGAGTAAAATAGTTACAGCTCTCAGTAATGGTGAGCTTGGAGCAGGGCCCAGTGTAATTAAACCCCTGGAGTAAAGAATTTGATGTTGGTCTTTATTTATTTCAGTGAAGAAGCTTGTGGGTGGGAATATGATATATTCCAAGCAAAGAAAAATAGTGGCTCTGGAGATTTATGCCATTGCCTTGAAGATTGTTTGGTTTCACATTAAATTTAGATAATTCAGTAAAAGTTTTTCTTGGTAGATGCCATTGCTAGGCAGGGTAGAATTTAGGATATTTCTCCACTTGTTAAACGATTGTGCAGTAGTGTTACATATAAATTATATGCTCTCCAATACAGTTAGAGACAACTCTTATGGCTCAGAGTTCCCCAAAAGATTTCAGGTTATGTGGCCTTTAGGTACCCCATCTGTTCCTTTTCCTGCTCTTTTGTGTTCTCTCTGTTTTGTTTCCCAGTATTCAATGTTTTCTTGGCACGTGAACTCAAGTCGCTAAAGTGGTCCCAAAGAGTAAGGTGAGGGAAGAAAAGTTCTAGAGCTTCCTGTTTTTAGATAATGAGATAATACATTTGTGTTGTTTTAAACCACTAAGTTTGTAGTAATTTGTTAGAGCAGCAATAGGATACTAATAATTTTAAACTCACAGAAAAGTTGTAAGACTAAGGTTAGTACCCTTTGCTCAGATGCACTTATTGTTAATATTTGACTCTCTTTGTTTTATCATTCTCTTTCTCTTTTTTCTTTCTTTCTGAACTGCTTTAGAGTGCATTGCATATGTCATGGCCCTTTACCCTAAGTATTTCAATATATACTTGCTAACAATAGGAGTATTTTCTACATATTAACCATATAATTCTAACTTCAATATATTTAACATTTATACTTTTCATCTAATTTACCATCCACGTTCTAATTTGGTCAATTACATCATTTTTTTCCCCTCTAGTACAGGATCCAGCCTAGGATTAGGTGTTATATTTAGTTGTTATGTCTTTTTAGTCTCTTTGGATCTAGAACATTTCCACAGCCTTTCTTTGTCTTTCTTGACATTGATTTTTTTTTTTTTTTTAATAGAAAGCTTCTCATTTGAAGTCTGTCTGATGTTTCCTCATGAGCAGACTCAGGTTATGCATTCTTGGCTAGAACGTTGCATAAGTGATGATATGTCTTTCTCAGCGTATTGCATCTAGATATGATGCCTTTCATTGGTAATGTTAATTTTTATACCATCCAGTCAAGGTATTGATTATTTTATTTTTATTTTTATTTTTTTGGTGCGGAAGATTCACTCTGAGCTAACATCCGTTGCCAATCTTCCTCTTTTTTGGTTTGAGGAAGATTAGCCCTGAGCTAATATCTGTGCCACTCTTCCTCTCTTTTGTATGTAGGATGCCTCCACAGCATGGCTGATGAGTGGTGTAGGTCTGTGCCTGGGATCTGAACCCCCAAACCCAGGCTGCCGAAGTGGAGCATGCTGAACTTTAACCACTTGGCCACAGGGCTGGCCCCCCAAGGTTTTGATTAATTTTGTCACTGTATAGTTACTATTATTTTTCCTTACAACCAGTAAGCAATTTCTGGGGAGACATTTTAAGACTATGCAAATATTATGCTTCTCAACAAAATTTCTCCTTAGATTTAGCATCTTTTGGTGATTCTTACCTGAACTAATCTTTGGTACGATGGTTAAAAAGTTATGATTTTTCCAACTCTAGTGTTTTCTCTATATTTACCAGTCGACATTCAGTATTCTACTGTAAGAAAAGCTCTCTCTTCTTATCTATCATTTTTTTTTGTTTTTTGAGGAAGATTAGCCCTGAGCTAACAGCCACTGTCAATCCTCTTTTTGCTGAGGAAGATTGACTTTGAGCTAACATCTTTGCCCATCTTCCTCTTTTTTATATGTGGGACACCTGCCACAGCATGGCTTGATGACTGGTGTGTAGGGCCGTGCCTGGGATCCGAACTCATGAACCCTGGGCCACCGAAGCTAAATGTGTGAACCTAACTGCTACTCCACCAGGCTGGCCCCTATCTATCTATTATTATATAGAATCATACATTCCTATTTTTTCAATAGTTCATAAATTATTGCTTTTCTTAATTATTTTAGTACTCAAATTATCCCTGATTTTTTTTTATGTGTGTGTGAGGAAGATTGGCTCTGAGCTAACATCTGTTGCCAGTCTTCCTCTTTTTGCTTGAGGAAGATTGTCACTGAGCCAACATCCATGTCAGTCTTCCTTTATTTTATGTGGGATGCTGCCACAGTTTGGCCGGATGAGCGGTGCTAGGTGTGCACACGGGATCCTAACCCACGAACCCTGGACTGCTGAAGCCTAGCGCACAAACTCAACCACTACACTACCAGGCTGGCCCCAAGTTGTCCCTGATTTAACCAGTGAGGGGAGCCCTTCAAGTTGGTTCCTGTGTGACATGCTTTCCCCCTCTCCCTCAGTACTTCCATACTTTCTGGCATAACAAGATGTTCCAGGCTTATCTTGTGCTTCCTTGTCCAAGCCCTGGAATCAGTCATTCCTCTAAGGAATCCTTGTTCCTTTTAGTGGGAAATGGTGTTAGAGACCAAAGCACCAGTGCTAGGTATGCTCTGGATGTCTTTGCTTCTAGGCCCTTTCAGTGGACAGAGCTAGGAAATAGATGCATGTATCTATGCACACATATACACACACACATACATACATATGCATGTGAATGCATATTTTAGAAATCCTAGTTCACAGAGATACCTCTAATTGCATTCATCCCCACAGGGTTCTTTCTTGCCCTCCACCGTTCCATGTTTTTATGTCCCTCCTTCTGTAGTAGGAATCCTGGCTTCCAATGTCAAAACCTTTACTCATTTGCTCAATCCTATGTACATCTAAAATAGTTGTTGATTTGCTTTGCCCATATATCTATGAGAAATAAACCTACTAAAAGACTTCAGGATTTATTTGTACTTCTCTCCACCCCTACCAAAAACTGAGATATAAAGTCAAATATTGTGTTCATAAGTACTTGAATTAGTTCTTCCTTTTTTAACCCCCTCTAGTGTGGATTTGATAATCATTTGAAATGCAGTTGGATTCATTTTTAGTTTGCTTTCAAATTTAATTTCTTTGCCTCTTCTCATCCTTGATTTAATTTAATTTAATTTAATTTTTTTTTCTGCTTTTTTCTCCCCAAGTCTCCCCAGTACATAGTTGTATATTTTAATTGTGGGTCCTTCTAGTTGTGGCATGTGGGACACCGCCTCAAAGTGGCCTGACAAGCGGTGCCATGTCTGCGCCCAGGATCCGAACCAGCGAAACCCTAGGCCGCCGAAGCGGAGCACGCGAACTTAACCCCTCGGCCACGGGGCTGGCCCCTAATTTTATTTTGAATATGTAGAGCATCGACATGCTTTCAAAAGTCAAAACTATCCGAAAGGGCATACTCAGAAGAAGTGTCGCATATTCCTGTATGCCTTCCACCCCATTCCCCTCATCCCTTGTGGGTAACCAGATTCATTCCTTTCTGGTTTATTTGTCCTGTGTTCCTTTTTGTAAAAATAAGCAGGTATATGTGTGTTTTCTTGTTTTCCCTTCTTTCTTACACAGATGGTAGCAAACTATATTCTCTTCTGTACTTTGCTTTCTTCGTTTAACATTATGTCCTGAAAAATCACTCCATATCACTTTATACGTGTTTATATGTAGTTTTCAACCCATCTTCTATACTTGAACATTTAAATATTTTCCAATATTTTGCAATAATGCCGAAGTGACTAACCTTGTGCACATGTATTTTATATTGTTGGAAATGTATCCTCAGGATGAATTCCCAGAAGTAGGATTTCTGGGTGAATTAGACTACTTGGGCTGCTATAACAGCATACCACGCACTGAATGACTTAAGCAATAGAAATTGATTTTCTCACAGTTGTGGAGTCTGCACGTCCAAGATCACTGTGCTGGCAGGTTGGTTTCTGGTGAGGCCTTTCCTCCTGGCCTGCAGTTAGCCACCTTCTTGGTCTGTCCTCACATGGCCTTTTCTCTGTGTGTGTGCTCCTGATACCTCTTTCTCTTTTTTTTTTTTTAAAGATTTTATTTTTTCCTTTTTCTCCCCAAAGCCCCCCGGTAGATAGTTGTGTATTCTTCGTTGTGGGTTCCTCTAGTTGTGGCATGTGGGACGCTGCCTCAGCGTGGTCTGACAAGCAGTGCCATGTCCGCGCCCAGGATTCGAACCGACGAAACACTGGGCCGCCTGCAGCGGAGCGCGCGAACTTAACCACTCGGCCACGGGGCCAGCCCCCCTCTTTCTCTTTTTATAAGAACACAAGTCCTGTTGGATTAGGGCCCCACCCTTCTGACTTCATTTAACCTTAATTACATCCTTAAAGGCCCATCTTCAACTATAGTCACATTGGGAGTTAGGGCTTCATCAGAAGGATTTTGGGTGGACACAATTTAGTCCATAACATGAGGTCAAAGGGTAAATACTTAAGTACCTTTTGTTTTGTTAGGTATTGCCAAATTTCCCTCTATGGAGGTTGTACCATTTTGCATTTCCACTAGCAATGTATAAAAGAGCCTGTTCCTCACAGCCTCTCCAATAAAGCACATTGTCAAGCTTTCCAATTTTTGTCAGTTTGATGGGTAAGAAATGGTTTTCAGTGTACTTTTAATTTGCATTTCTTTTTTTTATGAGTGAAATTGTACATCTTTCCCATATGTTTGAGTAATTCTTTATCTTTATTTTTGTGAAATGTCTGTCTTTTGCTCTTGTGCATTTTTCCTTTGATATTTAAAAGTTCTTTACATATTAGAGAGATTAACCTTTTATCTGTGGTATATACGTATTTCAAATACTTTCTTCTAGTGTTTTGTTTGTCTTTTGACTTTGCTTATGGTTTTTGCCACGTGAAAGTTTTCTATTATAGACACTCAAACTTCTCAGTCTTTTCTCTTATTGAATCTGGATTTCTAGTCTTAGTTTGTCTACATTTCAGGTTAAAGAGGAATTCACCTATGTTTTCTTCTGTATGGTTTCGTTTTTTACATTTGAGTCTTTAATTTGGAGTTCGTTCTTGTGTGTGGTGCAAGGAATGGATATAGTTGTATTTGTTTTCCAAACGGCTGTCCACTTGCCCAAACATAATTTATTAACAAAAAACAGTGATTTGAGTTGGCAACTTTATCATCTACAAAGATTTCTATGTGTACATGGTGTTTTTAATGTTATAGATTGAAAGACCTTTGGGAAGTCATCAAATAGGAAAGGTCAAATAAAAGATGACCACTCTTGAACTAGTCCATGAGGATAGCTCTCAGCATGTTGAGTTATAGATGAAAATTTGCTTCAGAGTTGCTAGGATGCTCTTAAAAAGAAAAGGCGTACGGGACCGGCCTGTGGTGTAGTGGTTAAGTTGGTGCACTCCACTTTGTTGGCCCTGGGATTCACAGGTTCGGATTTTGATCAAGTTCAATTAATGCTTTATTTTCTTCTTTTTTGGATCATTCTTTTGATATATCAATATCATATTGATCAAAAGTGTGGGCTTTGGCCATAAAAAAGAACAAAATCGTCCCATTTGCAACAACATGGATGGACCTTGAGGGAATTATATTAAGTGAAATAAGCCAGATAGAGAAGGACAATCTCTGTATGACTCCACTCATATGAGGAATTTAAAAATGCAGACAAAGAGAACACATTAGTGGCTACTAGGAGAAAGGTAGGGTGGGTGGTGGGCACAAAGGGTATAGGGGTGCACCAGCAACATGACTGACAAACAATAATGTACAACTGAAATTTCACAAGATTGTAACCTATCATTAACTCAATAAAAATTAAATTAAAAAAAAAATTAAGCATGGTCTTTGGGGCCTGACTGCCTGAGTTTGAATTTTGGTTTCATCCCTTCCTAGCAGTGTTACTTTGGGAAAATGGCTTTATTTCTCTTTGCCTCAGTTCCTTCACCTGTGAAATGTGGATAATACTACTTCCCTCGTGGGATATTTGTGTATATAAAGTACATAGGAAATGCGTAGAGAAGAGTAAGAGCTCAGAAAATATTAGCTCTTATTTCTAGGGGAACAATTCTCAACTGTAGTTTGGGGTGGAGTTGTGCATATTGGAATCATTTCGGGGGCTTTTTAACATTTTGCATGACTTTCTAAAGTGACAGGTTCTGCTATGGGTTAGAGCAGCTGGGTTGGTAAGCATTGCACATTTAACGCTGATTGTTCCTTAAAAATCACTTCATTAAGTGAGGCAATTTGGGTTGATGTGTGGAATCACAAAACTCTTCATCACATGTAAAAATAGCTCAAGCTCCATTAACACTTAGAGGATGAATAATCTATTAACTCCTGTTGCCAAGGCAAAAATTAGGCAGTCTTAGACAAACCAAGAACAGGATATAAGCTATCTGCATTTGATAAATACATTTCTCTGCCTTTGGAGTGGTTTATTAGTGCAGGGATCAGATTATGGGATAAGAACTTGCAATTCAAAGATCAAATTCCTGCTTTGCTCCTGTTGGGGAAGAAGATTCTCAGCTTTTTTCCCTGTCTTCATTTGCAGAATGAGTTTAATGAAATTTGAGACTGCCTGACCTTCAAAAGGGATTCGTGATCTGATGTGGGATTATTATTAGAGTCTATAAAGAATTCTTACAACTCAACAATGAAAAGAAAACGGGCAAAGGATTTGAATAGGCGAATCCTTAGGATTCAGTGTACAAATGTCCAGTGAGGACATGAAAATATATTCAGCATCATTGGTCAATAGGGAAATGCAAATCAAAATCACAATGAGATACCACTTCACGCCCACTAGGATGGCTATAATAAAATAAAAAATGGAAAATATTAAGTGTTGGTGAATGTGTAGAGAAATAGGAACCCTCATACATTGTTGCTAGGAATGTAAAATGGTTTAGCTGCTGTGGAAAACTGTTTGGTGGTTCCTCAAAAAGTTAAACATAGAGTTACCATATGACCAAGCAATTCCACTCCTAGGTATATAGTCAAAAGAATTGAAAAACATATGTCAACAAAGAAACTTACACAGGAATGTTTTTATAGCAACATTATTCACAATAGCCAAAAGATAGAAAGAACCCAAGTAGCCATCAAGGGATGAATGGATAAACAAATTGTGTTATATACATAAAATGGGATAAAAGAAGGAATGAAGTACCAATACATGCTGCAACTTGAATGAAGTTCAAAAACATGCTAAGTGAAAGGAACCAGGCACAAAGGTCATATATCATATGATTCCTTTTATATGCTATATTCAGAATAGGCAAATCCAAAGAGACGGAAAGCAAATTAGAGATTACTAGGCGATGGGGAATGGGGAGTGACTATTTGATGGGTATGGAGTGTTTTTATGGGGTATTAAAAAAATTTTGAAACTAAAGAGAGCTGGTGGTTGCACAACATTGTGAATACACCAAATAGCACTGAATTGTACACTTTAAAAGGGTTAATTGTATGTTAAATGAATTTCATGTCAGTTTTTTAAAAAGGGGTATTCACATGTATATTTACCTTTTCTGCTTCCCAGAGACACAAGTTTTACAGTGCAAAGAATGATGAAACAAGAAAAGGATGACCATATTTGATGTGGCAAATCCAATGTCTGGATATCTCTCCAAATTAATTTTTCACTCATCTCTTTGCATGGGAGGATTTTTTCTTTTTTTTCTCCCCAAATCCCCAGTACATTGTTATATATCCTAGTTGTGAGATCTCCTGGTTCTTCTTTGTGAGCCACTGCCACAGCATGGCAACTGACAGACAGGTGGTGTGGTTCTGCAACCAGGAAATGAACCCAGGGTGCCAAACTTTAACCACTAGGCCATCAGGGCTGGTTTGAGAATTGATTCTTAACGCTAAGTATTTTACCTGAAAATACTGCAGTGTCTGCTAAAATAGAAACAGTGTTTTTTATAAAGAATATATTATTCCCTGGGGAAGTCTATAAGAGACCCAATTGCTCTGGAACTAATAAAGCTGATAAGGAATGGAAGATATTTTTAGAACCCACATTCAGATGGCATTCAGTTTTTCCTGGGCATACCATTCCATTAGGCTACCAGTTCCTTTTTTAAAAAATACTTTTTTATCAAGGTGAAATTCATGTAACATAAAATTAACCATTTTCAAATAAATGATTCAGTGGCATTTAGTGCATTTGCAGTGTTATGTAACTACCAGTTATATATCATTCCAAAACATTTTCATCACCCCAAAGGAAATCCCCTACCTATTAAGTACAACCTCATCAGCAGTTACTATTTTCCATTTTTTTGATTATAGCTAGCCTAATGGGTGTGAAATGGTACTCGTTGTTAGTTTTAATTTGAAGTCCTCTAAATGACTAATGAAATTGAACATCTTCATGTGCTTGTTGGACATTCGTATTTCTTCTTTGGAGAAATGTCTACTCAAGTTTTTTTTTCTTTCTTTTAAATTGGGTTCCTTGTCTTTTAGTTGTTGAGTTGTAAGTGTTCTTCATATGTTATGGATACTTGTCAGATATATGGTTTACAGATATTTCTCACATTCTGCAGATTTTCTTTTCACTTTCTTGATAGTGCCCTTTGATACACAAAAGTTTTTAATTGTGATGAAGTCTAATTTATCTGTTTTTCTTTTGTTGTCCATACTCTAGGTGTCACACATAAGAATCTATTGCCAAATCCAAGGTCATGAAGACTTTCCCCTATTTTTCTTCTAAGAATTTTATGGTTTTAGCTCTTATATTTTATGTCATTGATCCATTTTGATATAGTTTTTGTATATAATATGAGGTTAAGGGTCCAACTTCATTCTTTTGCATGTCAATATTCAATTGTTCCAGCATCCATTTGTTGAAGAGACTCTTCTTTCCCCATTAAATTTTCTTGGCACCCTGGTTGAAAATCAATTGGTCATAGATGTGTGGGTTTATTTCTGGACTCTGAATTCTATTCCTACCATTTACTTTTGTTTTGGCTGAGTTTCTTGTTTTTCCCCTTTGATAACAGGATCACGGGGTTGATGGCACCATTTTCCAGAATCCCAAAAAGCTTCACCTAACTATTGGGATGTTGGTGCTTTTGAGTGAGCAAGAGATCCAGCAGACATGTGAGATGCTACAGCAGTGTAAAGAGGAATTCATTGAGTGAGTAGTCCACAGGAGTGGGGAAGGGTTTTCACCCCGTACTGGCTTCTTTTTGGTGTCACAGACTTGTTTTTGGACTAGGAACTGGGTGACATGGGAACAAGGTTTGTTGACTCACTCGTTTATAACACAGAACTTTGGATCATTGTAGGAAAGGTTTAAAATGGATTTAAAGCATATATTTACAAATTTCTACAGAAAGACGCTACTTTGTTATACTAGTTCACTTGACAAATTTTGTTCTTTCACAGAATATCCCATTATTTTCTCTGAAAGGCAATTCTCTTCATTGTCTGTTGAAGAGTATCGGCTGCTGTATTAGTTTTCTGTGCTGCTGTAACACATTACTACAGGCTTGGTAGCTTAAAACAACACAAATTTATTATCTTATAGTTCTGTCGGACAGAAGTCTCATGTGGATTCACTGCGCTGAAATCAAGGTGTCAGCAGGGTTATGTTCCTTTCCAGAGGGCAGAATCCATATCCTTGCCTTTAAAATCCAGCTTCTAGAGGCCACCCACATTCCTTGGCTAGTGACCGCCTTCCTCCATCTTAAACACTAGCAACACTGCATCTCTCTAACCCTTAATCTGTTGTCACATCTCTCTCTCTGGCCATAGCAGGGACAGGTTCTCTGTTTAAGGACTGCTTGATTTGACTGAGCATACCCAGGTAATCCAGGATAATCTCCCCACCTCAAAGTCTTTAGCCTTAATTGTATCTGCAGAAGTCATTTGCCATATAAGGTAGCATTTGTACAAATTCCAGAGAGCAAGACGTGGGCATCTTTGGAGGGCTGTTATTCTGTTTACCCCAGTAACTCACACATTATAACATGATTCCCTGGGAAGGTCTTCATTGTATTTCAGAAATGCAGACTTTAATTTTCTTTTTTTAATACAGGTAATTTTGTTTGAGTCAGCAAGGATACCAAAAACTGTCCAAGCAATCTGTTTTGGCTCAGGGAAAACAAACATTGCTGTTCTGGAGGCAGAGTTGTTAAACTTTTTACTGTAAAATTTTACCTTATGCATGGACCTGACCTAACAACTTTATTTCAAAGAATCATCTCTTACCCCCTCTCCCTTTACTCCTTTTAAGATTGATGAAGAACAAGAGAAATTTGAAAACTGACTCACTTGCATAGTTTTATTTTTTACTTAGTTATGATATACAGGTCCCATGCTATTCTGACATGGCCTTATAGAAAGAAATGAGTTACCTGGTTCATTGGGTAAAACAAGGTAAAATGATTTAAATTTTTTTTCAATTTATGTTGTATATGCAACTGTGTAATATGATGACTTATTTGTGGACTAATTCTCTTTTTTCATTAATTGTTTTGAAGACAAGATATTTTTCTTGAGCAATATCGTAAGCAGATTTGGTTTGCAGTCTGCTTATTCTTTCTGAATCTTAAACAGCAAAATATACTTCTTTGTCTTGTTCTTTGCTGTGTGATGGACATAACTCTTTTTCTCTCAACCTTACCAAAATTCAAAATGATTTGGTCTGTTAATTAGATATTTACAATTTTCCTTGCACAAAATGAAACTTTATGATTACCTTACAAAGCAGAGCAATTTTACCTGGCTTAAGAATCAGTTCTAGTACTTTAACTTTTTCTCAGATTTTACGTTTTCCTAAACAAAACTGAAAGCACCTGTATTTTTTTGGCTGCCATTAGATAGTCCTGCTAAGAAAAAACTTAAAGGTAGGTAGAATATTTGTTTAGAGAAGTATTTGGTATTTTTACCTTATGAAAATCAGGTCACAGGTTTTTAATCACTGAACTTTTATCCTGAGCTGTGTGAGGATTTAGCTGAGTTCCTCCCTTTTGTGTCTCTTGGTGCCTTTTATGACTAAATGCTAAATCCAAGCCCTTCAAGCATGTCAGGGTTGGTGTGCATAGGAAATGAAGAGCAGCCTTAATGGTTCCTAAGAATTTTTGACATGACAAGATGAAAACAGTAATTGTAGTTTTCAAATTCAGCAAAGCCTTTGAAATAAGACAGCTTTACCCTGCCAAAAATCTGCATGCAGGCAAAAATTTTTTTGAAAATGTTCTTTTCAGAAAGCTGGAAAGATTTGAAACCAGCAAGTAAAGCAAGCCTCCCCAGCCCTCTCCTCCCACCTTCGCCTCTGCCACACACACTTGTTTAAAAAGTATATAGTGCAAAATTAATTTACTTCTGAGAAGATGAGTGAGAGTTAGAATTGGTTGTTTGAGTTGGTTAGAAGTGCTGTGTTTTTCTAAAAGGAAGAAACTGTTTCCTTAAGAAAAAACGACAATAAAGCCCTAGTGAGTAAAATATCTCATCTAACTTTCTTTTTCTTTATTTGTGATCCCAAATTAAAATATAAAAATGGAAAACATCGAAAATGAAGAGATTGGTATATAATGTGCTGTAGTTTAATTTGACAGCTTTTTAAATTGAGATGTTAAATGTAGCTATCTTGGAATTTAATTAAAACTGTAGTGATAGATAGATATTTTAAAGAAATGGATAGTTGAATATTTGTTTTAAATTTTGGCATGGTTTTTGAATTTAAGGTCTGTTACTTGACCAGAAAGAGAACTTTGATTTCACTTTTTAGGCTAAGGGCTCATGTAGCTGTATAGATTTCGAATGAATTATTCACAGTGTTCAGTAAACGCTGAAGCTGTAAATGTGTCCCTTGTGACTTTTCTTTGTGAGCTGCAGAACACAAGCAGTGCAGTGGCCCTAAGTAACTATGTTGTCTGACAAATAGGCAGCACTTCTTTAGCTCCAGTGTCACTCAGCTTATACCTAAGGGTTCTCAACAGCCCTGAGGGAAAACCAAATAAGAAGTTAAGAAGGGACAAGAACGAGGAGAGAAGAAAAGGAGGAAGAATACCCATGGACAAATGTTGGTTCCTGATTGCCTCAGATGTCTCTCACTGGTTGAGAAGTCTGCTCACTGGTGTCCTAGATGGGATGAAGTTTGGTCACCAGGACAAAGAGCATTTATCAGGCAAACCATTGGGTTTCTCTCTTGCTCTCTAATCTCCCTCTTGGTACATCCTAGGGATAGGTCGAAAGAGTTTCTGGTTCTGCTCACAAGGTAGGCTTTGGATCCTGTTTCATCTTTTTGTTCTTGATAGCCCATCTATTTCCAAGGATTTGAGGTAGTTTCTAGTGAGGACATATATACAAAAGAAATGTTGAAGTCAGATCAGAAACCATAAAGATGAATGGGGAGAAAATTCTACCTGAAAACCAAGGTAAGATAATGTACTTGAGCATTAAAATTTAGTACTATCTTCAAGCACCAGTATACTTGGAACTAAATTCGAAAAAGAAACACAGTAATTATTATAGTTTTCATCTGATAAAAAGGAGCAAGCAGTTTTTTAGGAGAGAATCCTTTTCTGGTTCTCAGTCGAAGAAAAACTTGTTGGGTAAATAACATTAAGAACCCAGAATGATGATAAGCCGTGTCTTCAACAGGAGTTTTACAGAAGATACGAAAACATTGTTCACATCACTCTTTCTTGTATTGACTCTTAGAAATTGAGGATATAACATTAAATAAACCAGTATAATTTTAGTGGGAGACTAAACCAATGGTATGGTACTTTCTGGTGATTTAACTATGGAGGGTTAGAGCTGAAAAAATGTGGAGGTGTGTATAGTTACCATTAAACTGTTTTTTTCAAATAAGTTTTGTTGACTGTACTTTGATAGGATTGAATGGCAGTTTTTCATATTGACTTCTTTGGCTATTACTTGGAATGGAGATACGCTGTATTGTTGATTGAAGCTATGCTGTATTGTTGATTGAAGCTGCAGGCCTCAGGGCTTGGCTTGTGTTTTGAAATGTCCCACTTATTAGAGGTGGTGTCAGTGATACTTTTGATCAAGGCCATCATTTTTCTCAGTCAAGTCTCTGTCTAAAATAGTTGAGTTATTTAGTTTCTTACTGAGAAAAATTCTGGTCTTGTGCAATAATATGGCCTTGAATTTTTAAGGGAATCTTTATCATAGGATTCCTAGGCTACAAAGAGTCTCCCTATGACCTCGATTCAATATCAAGAGAACTTTTTTGTTTTGCTTTTTCGTAATTGTCTTTTGATGAATCCTAACATCCTTTTGTCTTTGAGCCAGTACCACATTTTATTCAGTGACAATATAGGCATGTGTCCACCTCCTTCTCAGAATTGTCCAGAACAGCTTTTCCCTTTATAGCAGAACATTCAATCAGTGTTTACCAGAGATGTATCGAATACCCATTTTATATAAGGTACTGAACCAGGTGCTGGGGATATAGGAGTGGACCAGATGGATAGAGTCCCTGGCCTCATAGGGCTTCAAGAAGGCTGTGTGTAGTGAGCTGATTTTTAGTTGGGTTTCAGCTTGGCACAGCAAGGCCTTTTCTGGTTGAAGTATAAGTCTGTTTTTAAGGGGTCTGGGAAGTAAGCAGTATGGTGGGGTTTCACCTAACATATAAGTAATACATGATAGTTTTAGAAAAGCCAAAAATTGCAGATAAAAATATCACTTACCACTTAAAGATAGTTACCATTAACAGTTCAAAGTATATACTCCCACACTTTTTTATATCGTGTATATATATATTTTTTCCTTGAGGTGTAATTTACTTAGAGTAAAATGCACAGATCTCAAGTGTAGTTGATGATTTTTGACAAATGTATACAACCATGTAACTTCACCCAAATCAAGATGTAGGACATTGTCATCACCCTATGACATTCCTTCATGCACTTTTCCGCTAAATTCACTTCTCCCAGAAGTAAATACTGTTCTGATTTCTATTACCATTGATTAATTTTGCTTGTTCTTTTATGTCATATAAATAGAAACATTCAGTATGTACAGTTTTGTGTTTGGCTTCTTTTGCATATATTTTTTGAAACTTTTTAATGGATAATACATTTACATGGTTCAAAAGTTTGAAGGTACAAAGAGTGTGCAGTGAAGAGTTTGCTTCCCACCAAGCACCCTGCTCTCCTCTCTAAAGGCAACAGATGTTAGCAGTTTCTTTGTCTCCTTCCAGAGATTTTGTGTATGTCCAAGCAAATATATATATGTAAGTTTTCTTACCCCTATCTTATGCACAAATAGTAGTATAGCGTGCACATTCTTGTGCACCGTTTTTTAACCTAAAAAGATAATCATTAGGTATCAGTGTCTGAAAGGCTTTCTTAGCATATATGGCTTATTTATTGCTCATAGTATTCTGATTTATTTAATCAGTCCCATGTTATTAGATACTTAGTCCATTGCTAATCTTTTGCTACTCCAAACAATGCCTCAGTCAAAACCCTATGCACAAATTATTTCTCGTGGGTATGAGTATATTCCTGTTGCATCATATCAGGAGGCACATATTGTCTGGTTGTTTTTTGTGTGTGTGATAAGGTTGATTGGTGGGTTCAGGTGTGGTCAGCCTGATCCATTGTTTACGGAGCTCTCCTTTGTAGGGATCTCTTTATTTTTCTTCAGCCTTTTGCCTGAGTTTTTAGCAACCATTTGTGATCTGTTATTTCATTGGGGTTGTAAAGTGTCTAATTCCATCATTACTTCTGCATTTATCAGTTGGAATTTTTCTATAAAGAAGAACTTTACTTTCTCAAGTATGGTTGGATATGTAGCTGATTTCATAATTTTTTTTTTCCTTATGTTTGCCTTCTAGAAATTGAGTTGTTTGGGCAAAGGGCTTCTATTCTTGAAGGCTTTTTATAAATATTGCCGGATTGCTCTTAAAGATGTGATACCAGTTTACACCTCCATTGTTATATAACACCTCGTTGTTTTATGAATGAAATACTTTTTGCAACATGTGGAAATAATGAAGTGAGACCTGAGAGATGAGCAACACAGTAAATGTCTTTGTCAATCAGAACTTATCGCTTGGCTTTTGGTAGAGAGTACTAATAAACTGGTATTGGGGTAAATATAGTATGACTTTGGAAATACTTGTGTTTCTAGTTTGTGTGCATTGAATGTGTATTAATTTTGAAATTAGAAGGATGGTTAGATAATGTTAGTAAAAAAACCCCTTCATTTTGCAATATTTGACTATGTATATTAACCGTGTTTCAAAACTATAACAGCCTTCTTAGCTTAAGCAATTATAAAAATCTAATGTTTTTTCCTTTGCAGCAACATTTGTCGGGGCAAACCCCTGGAAGTAGAGATGGCAGGGATAGAATACATGAATGATGATCCTGGCATGGTAGATGTTCTTTATGCCAAAGTCCATATGAAGGATGGCTCCAACAGGTATGTTTCTGGAATACTTCTTTGTTCAATCAGAAGATGCATAAAAGCATCTGTGGAACTAGTTTTCATTCCTTTTCTTTGAGATCTTGCTGTTGTAAAGAGTGTGTCAGTTCTTTTTCTTTTCTTAAAATAGTAAGCTAATATCTTGAAAGGGGAATTTGTTGTAGGAAAAAGGATCAGACTTTTAGTCTGATAATTATTGAATTACCTGTATGGTAGATCTTGATAGTAGTAATCTAGTTTTTATGGAATTCAGTGCTTCCTTCATGTCTTCCAGGATAATAGGAAGCAGGAAGGATGGCATTTTAGGATGGTAGTTTCAAAGGTGACATAATGCAGAGCTAGTAAATACCAGGACAAAATGAGGATGGTAATTATACAAACTTCATAGGATTATTAAGATTAAATTAATCTACATAAAATATTTAGAACAGTGCTTGGCACGTATTAATATTATCAAAGCATACATCAAAAATTCTGTTTTTTACTTTTGTTATTACCACACCTAGATCTCTTCTAGTGATTCTCGGTCTGCACCCCAGGCTATTTCTGAGCCTAGCTTAGGCATCCAGAGCCATTTCCGATGTTAATGCCGTTTATTTGTTTAACACTCAAGGCCTTTGGTGAGCAGAGGAGCCCAACTTGAACTGGAAGTTTGTTTTTGTGTGGTCTTCTCATTAGGGCAGGATAGAGCAGAGCTCACAGTGAACCAGAAACTCTTTAGAGAAAATCTTTTTGTCTAGGTAGGCCCCCAAATTGATTTGCTTTCTCAGAAGATTTCTTATAAGATTTCTCTTATCTCAATTAGAATTGATAATTTCAATTATCTTCTATCTCAATTCCATTGGAAGTGAATTTTGAGGCCAAGAGAGGAAAAAATCATTTTTCATGTGTGTTTCTAGACCAGATTTTTCTTGTCTTAGATACCTGGCATGTGCCTGAGGAGCATACTAATGACCCTGCCTTAAAAATTAGGGGCATATTGTTATTGAACAGGAGATCATATACTAGGACATCCCAGAACATTTCTACCAGGTTAGAATTTGATGTATGGTATGGATCATTTACTTTGTTTTCTAAGTCATAACTATCCAAATGCCTTCACCATGTTTTAGAACTAACTATGTATGGGGCAGATTACTTTTCAACTTTGGGAACGGAAACAGTGAATGATAAGATAAGCAGTTCTCAAACTTTTTGGCCTCATAATCTCTTTTATTTCTTAAAAATTATTGAGGACCTCAAAGAACTTTTGTTTATATGGGTTATATCTATCAATATTTACTTTATTAGAAATTAAAACTGAGAAATTTAATATTTGTTAATTCATTTAAAATAATAGTAATAAAGTAATTTCTTGTTTATATAATAGCATAAGTTTCATGAAACATCGCTCTGTTTTCCAAACCAAAAAAGTTTAGTGAGAAGATAGGCATTGTTTTACATTTTTTTAATTTCTTTACTAGAAGACAGCTGAGTTCGTATATCTACTTGTCTATTCAATTTATTGTCATATGTTGTCTTTTTGTTTGTTTGTTTGTTTGTTTTTATTGAGTTAATGATAGGTTACAATCTTGTGAAATTTCAGTTGTACATTAATGTTTGTCAGTCATGTTGTAGGTGCACCACTTCACCCTTTGTGCCCACCCCCTACCCCACCTTTCCCCTGGTATCCACTAAACTGTTCTTAGTCCATAATTTTAAATTCCTCATATAAGTGGAGTCATACACAGATTATCCTTCTCTCGCTGGCTTATTTCACTTAACATAATTCCCTCAAGGTCCATCCATGTTATTGCAAATGGAATGATTTTGTTCTGTTTTACAGCTGAGTAGTATTCCATTGTATATATGTACCACATCTTCTTTATCCATTCGTCTGTTGATGGGCACTTAGGTTGCTTCCATGTCTTGGCTATTGTAAATAATGCTGCAATAAACATTGGGGTGCATAGGACTTTTGGGATTGCTGACTTCAAGCTCTTTGGATAAATACCCAATAGTGGGATGGCTGGATCGTATGGTAGTTCTATTTTTAATTTTTTTGAGGAATCTCCATACTGTTTTCCATAGTGGCTGCACCAGTTTGCATTCCCACCAGCAGTGTATGAGGGTTCCATTTTCTCCGCAACCTCTCCAACATTTGTTGCTATTAGTTTTAGATATTTTTGTCATTCTAACGGGTGTAAGGTGATCTTAGTGTAGTTTTGATTTGCATTTCCCTGATGATCAGCAATGATGAGCATCTTTTCATGTGCCTATTGGCCATCCGTATATCTTCTTTGGAGAAATGTCTGTTCATGTGTCCAGCCCATTTTTTGATTGGGTTGTTTGATGTTTTGTTGTTGAGTTGCGAAAGTTCTTTATATATTATGGATATTAAGCCTTTGTCAGATATATGACTTGCAAATATTTTTTCCCAGTTAGTGGGTTGTTTTTTTGTTTCACTCCTGTTTTCATTTGCCTTGAAGAAGCTCTTTAGTCTGATGAAGTCCCATTTGTTTATTCTTTCTATTGTTTCCCTTCTCTGAGAAGGCATGGTGTCCGAAAAGATCCTTTTAATACTGATGTCAAAGAGTGTACTGCCTACGTTTTCTTCCAGAAGCCTTATGGTTTCAGGTCTCACCTTTAGGTCTTTGATCCATTTTGAGTTTATTTTTGTGAATGGTGAAAAAGAATGGTCAATTTTCATTCTTTTACATGTGGCTTTCCGGTTTTCCCAGCACCATTTGTTGAAAAGACTTTCTTTTCTCCATTGTATGCCCTCAGCTCCTTTGTCAAAGATAAGCTGTCCATAGATGTGTGGTTTTATTTCTGGGCTTTCAATTCTGTTCCATTGATCTGTGCACGTGTTTTTGTACCAGTACCATGCTGTTTTGATTACTGTAGCTTTGTAGTATGTTTTGAAGTCAGGGATTGTGATGCCTCCCGTTTTGTTCTTTTTTCTCAGGATTGCTTTAGAAATTCGGGGTCTTTTGTTGCCCCATATGAATTTTAGGATTCTTTGTTCTAATTCTGTAAAGAATGTCATTGGGATTCTGATTGGGATGGCGTTCAATCTGTAGATTGCTTTAGGTAGAACGGACATTTTAACTATGTTTATTCTTCCAACCCATGTACATGGAATGTCTTTCCATCTCCTTATGTCGTCATCCAATTCTCTCAGAAAAGCCTTGTAATTTTCATTATATAGTTCCTTCACTTCCTTAGTTAAATTTACCCCAAGGTATTTTATTCTTCTTGTTGCGATTGTGAATGGTATTGTGTTCTTGAGTTCTTTTTCTGTTGGTTCATTACTGGAGTATAGAAATGCTACTGATTTATGCAAATTGATTTTATACCCTGCAACTTTGCTGTAGTTGTTGATTACTTCTAACAGTTTTCCAATGGATTCTTTGGGGTTTTCTATATATAAGATCATGTCATCTGCAAACAGTGAGAGTTTCACTTCTTCCCTCCCTATTTGGATTCCTTTTATTCCTTTTTCTTGCCTGATTGCTCTGGCCAGGACCTCCAGTACTATGTTAAATAAGAGTGGTGATAGAGGGCATCCTTGTCTCGTTCCTGTTTTCAGGGGGATGGCGTTCAGTTTTTGCCCATTGAGTATGATGTTGGCTATGGGTTTGTCATATATGGCCTTTATTATGTTGAGGTAGTCTCCTTCTATGCCCATTTTGTTCAGAGTTTCTATCATAAATGGCTGTTGGATCTTGTCAAATGCCTTCTCTGCATCTATTGAGATGATCATGTGGTTTTTATTCCTCAATTTGTTGATGTGGTGTATCACGTTGATTGATTTGTGGATGTTGAACCATCCCTGTGTCCCTGGTATGAATCCCACCTGGTCATGATGTATGATCCTTTTGATGAATTGCTGAATTCTGGTTGCCAAAATTTTGTTTAGAATTTTTGCATCTATGTTCATCAGTGATATTGGCCTGTAGTTCTCTTTTTTCGTGGTGTCCTTGTCAGGTTTTGGTATCAGCGTGATGTTGGCCTCATAGAATGTGTTAGGAAGTGTTCCATCTTCCCTAAGTTTTTGGAATAGCTTGAAAAGGATAGGTATTAAATCCTTTCTGAAAGTTTGGTAGAATTCCCCAGGAAAGCCATCTGGTCCTGGGGTTTTATTCTTTGGGATGTTTTTGATTGCTGTTTCAGTCTCTTTCCTTGTGATTGGTCTGTTCAAATTGTCTGCCTCTTCTTGAGTGAGCTTTGGGAGATTGTAGGAGTCCAAGAATTTATCCATTTCCTCTGGGTTATCCATTCTGTTGGCATATAGTTTTTTGTAGTATTTTCTTATAATCTGTTGTATTTCTGCAGAGTCTGTTGTTATTTCTCCTCTTTCATTTCTGATTTCGTTTTTTTGAGCTTTCTCCCTTTTTTTCTTTGTAAGTCTGGCTAGTGGTTTGTCAATTTTATTTATCTTCTCAAAAAACCAGCTCTTTGTCTCATTGATCCTTTCTACTGCCTTTTTCGTTTCAATAGTATTTATTTCTGCTCTGATTTTTATTATTTCTCTCCTTCTGCTGACTTTGGGCTTCATTTGTTCTTTTTTCTTTAGTTCAGTTAGGTGTGCTTTAAGGTTGCTTATTTGGGATTTTTCTTGTTTGTTAAGATGTGCCTGTATTGCGATGAATTTTCCTCTTAATACAGCTTTTGGTGTATCTCATATGAGTTGGTATGGCATGCTATCATTTTCATTTGTTTCTAGGTATTTTTTTATTTCTTCTTTAATTTCTTCAATGATCCATTGCTTGTTCAGTAGTGTGTTGTTTAGTCTCCACATTTTTGTGCCTTTCTCAGCTTTTTTCTTGTAATTAATTTCTAACCTTATAGCACTATGATCGGAGAAGATGCTTGTTATTATTTCAATTTTTTTAAATTTGTAGAGGCTTGCCTTGTTTCCCAACATATGGTCTATCCTTGAGAATGTTCCATGTGCACTTGAGAAGAATGTGTATTCAGCTCTTTCTGGGTGAAGTGATCTATATATGTCTATTAAGTCCAATTGTTTTAGTTTTTATTTAGCTCCACTATTTCCTTGTTGATTTTCTGTCTGGATGATCTGTCCATTGATGTGAGTGGGGTGTTGAGGTCCCCTACTATTATTGTGTTGTTTTTAACATCTTCCTTTAGGTCTGTTAATAGTTGCTTTATGAATCTTGGTGCTCCTGTGTTGGGTGCATAGATATTTATAAGCGTTATTTCTTCTTGATGAAGTGTCCCTTTGATCATTATATATTGTCCCTCTGTGTCTCTCTTTACCTGTCTTATTTTGAAATCCACTTGGTCTGATATAAGAATTGCAACACCTGCCTTTTTTTCCTTGCTATTTGCTTGAAGTATTGTCCTCCACCCCTTCACCCTGAGTCTGTTTGTCCTTGGGGCTGAGGTGTGTTTCCTGGAGGCAACAAATTGTTGGATTGTGTTCTTTAATCCATTTTGCCACTCTGTGTCTTTTTATTGGAGAGTTCAATCCGTTTACATTGAGAGTGATTATTGATGCATGTGGACCTAATGCTGTCAATCTGTCGCTCATTATCTTGTTTTCCTGCGTTTCTTTTCCTGTTTGCTTTAGACTACCCATTTAATACTGCAATTTCTTATGCTTGGTTTCTTAGATTTTTCCTTATTTATGATTTGTGACTCTGTTCTGTACTTTATTTTAGTGTCTACCTTGAAGTTTGTATTTAGAATCTCGTGTATAATATAGTCTATTCTCTGGTGGTCTCTTACTTACTTGACCAATACTGATTTAGACCCTTTGCTCTTCCCCTCCTAAATAATTATTTTCATTTTTTAATCCAACTCGTCTTATTAATTTGTAGTTAGACTGATAAGATCGTCCTTGCTTTGGTAGTTTCCTTACCTTTACCCTAATGCTATAATTGAATAATTGCTATCCTGTTCTGGTTCTATCCATCGGTCTCCCTAGTCTGTGGATTGTGTCCCCTTTCTCCCTTTTTTCTTTTTTCAGGTATGAGAGCCTTCTTGAGGATTTCTTGTAATGGAGGGCTTTTGGTTACAAATTCCCTTAACTTTTGTTTGTCTGGAAAAGATTTAATTTCTCCCTCATATCTGAAGGAAATTTTTGCTGGATAGAGTATTCTTGGCTAAAGATTTTTATCCTTTAAAGCTTTGAATATGTCACTCCATTCTCTCCTAGCTTGTAGGGTTTCTGTAGAGAAATCCGCTGACAGTCTGATAGGGCTCCTTTATAGGTTATTCTCTTTTTTTTTTCTTACTTCCCTGAGTATTTTTTCCTTATCTTTCCTTTTTGCCAATTTTACTACTATGTGCCTTAGGGTAGCTCTTTTTACATTGACAAGTCTAGGAGATCTAAAACCCTCCTCTACACACATTTCTCCGTCGATCCCTAGATTTGGGAAGTTCTCTTCAATAATTTCGTTAAGCACGCTTTCTGCTCCATTTTCCTTTTCCATATTCTCGGGAATTCCTATGATCCTTATGTTCTTATTCCTCGTTGAATCCATTATCTCTCGGAGATTTTCCTCATTGTTTTTAATTCTTAGTTCTCTTTCTTCCTCTGTCTGGAGCCATTTAGCCTGTCTATCTTCAATTATGTTAATTTGCTCTTCTATGGTGTCTACATGGGCATTCAGGGAATCCATATTCTGTTTTATCTGGTCCATTGTGTTTTTCATCTCAAGTAATTCTGTTTGATTCTTCTTTATGATTTCAAACTCTTTTGTGAAGTAACTCCAGAACTCGGCTTGTTTCTCTATCTTTCTCTCTACCTCATTGAGTTTTTTGATTATAGCTGCTCTGAACTCATTATCACTTAGTTTACCTAATTCCAAGTCCTCAGGACTTAATTCTATGTTTTATTGTTTTCCTTCTGGTCTGGGGCTTTTATAAATTGCTGGATGGTAGAGGAGCGGTTTTTTCACATGGTGGTAGAATTTGGTTGCTCTTACAGCCTGTCGCCACTAGATGAGGGTCGAGAGCTGCGTGTTATGAGCTCTCCGCCTTGGGGCGAGATGGCTGCACCCACTGGCTTTGCCTGGGGGGAGGGGCTGTTACTCACACGTGCCGGTCTGGGTTCAGATCAGTTCTTTTCTCTGGTCTCCTGGGCCCTTGGTTTATGGGGTCCCCGCGGATGGAAGCTTTCCCCCCATCACCGGGTTTCCACTGAACCAGGGCAGGAGTCCTGGATGTTCCCCAGGTCGCGCGTCCCCTCCCCCACTCCTTCCCGACCCACGCCGCAGTGATCACAGACTCTAGGGGAGGGAGCGATGTTCTCTCCTTTCGTTCCAGTGCCTCCGAGGCTGTAAGTAGGGTTTATGATCTCCGCCTTCTTGGTATTGTAGGTCTCTAACGAGCTGGCATTATGTTTATTCTCTGAAATTCAGTTCTTTCAATCTTTTGTTGTATTTTGGAGGGGAGAGAATCCTAGGTCAGCTCACCCTGCCATTTTGCTCCGCCCCTCTGTCATATGTTGTCTTGATCGAAGTATATAAGAAAAATCTGGCCTCCCACAGAAGTGTAGTTGGAAAAGTGCAGAATACTTTAGTGGCCTTTTCAGGTAATTGTGGATATTTGATACTACTCTAAAATTTGACAAGGCGTAGTTTCTTAAAGGTTCGTTGCACTGTAAAATCCGAAACTACATCAGTGAACATTTCATACTCGGTTACATGAAAATCCATTGGTCTATCTTGCATTTTGCTTGGATCTTTAACCTATGCACAATTTTTTAACATTGGTCATTTAGAAAATATCAGCTGACTGAATTATGCAGATCTTCCAGATGTTGACAGATTTCATTATGCAATATTAAAAATATGTGTTAATCAAAATAGTATGGTCCTGGCATAAAAACAGACCAATAGACCAATGGAACAGAATTGAGAGCCCAGAAATAAACCCAAATATATATAGTCAACTAATATTTGGCAGCGGAGCCAAGAATACTAATAGAGAAAAGACTGTCTCTTCAATGACAAATGGTGCTGGGAAAATTGGATATGCACATATAAAAGAACGAAACTAGACCCCATCTTACACTACTCACAAAAATTAACTTGAAATGGATTAAAGACTTAGATGTAAGACCTGAAAGCATGAAACTCCTAGAAGAAAATATAGGAAAAAAGCTCTTTGACATCAATCTTGGCAATGACTTTTTGGATATGACCTAAAGTACAGGCAACAAAATAAAAAAAATAAACAGGACTACATCAAACTAAAAAGCTTCTGCACAGCAAAAATAAACAGTCAACAAAGTGAAAAGACTACCTACAGAATGGGAAAAAATATTTGTAAACCATATATCTGATAAGGGGTTAATATCCAAAATATATAAAGAACTCATAAAACCCAGTAGCAACAAACCAAATAATCCAATTAAAAAATGGACAAAGGACCCAAGTAGACATTTTTCCAAAGAAGATCTACGACCAGCCAACAGGTACATGAAAAGATGTTCAACATCACTGTCATTAGGGAAATGCAAATGAAAAGCACAGTGAGATATTACCTCACACCTGTTAGAATGGCCATCATGAAAAAGACAAGTGATAACAAATGCTGGAGAGGAAGTGGAGAAAAGGGAACCCCTGTGTGCTGTTGATGGAAATTTAAATTGGTGCAGCCACCATTCCGCTTCTTGGTGGCCCAGGGTTTGCCGGTTCAGATCCCCGGTGCGGACATGGCACTGCTTGGCACGCCATGCTGTGGTAGGCATCCCACATATAAAGTAGAGGAAGATGGGCACGGATGTTAGCTCAGGGCCAATCTTCCTCAGCAAAAAAGAGGAGGACTGGAAGTAGTTAGCTCAGGGCTAATCTTCCTCAAAAAAAGAAAAAAGAAAAAAAAACTAGTGCAGCCACTGTGGAAAACAGTATGGAGGATCCTCAAAAAGTTAAAAATAGAACTACCATATGATCCAACAATTCCACTTCTGGGAATACATCGAAAGGAAATGAAAACACTAACTCGAAAAGATATCTGCACCCCCATGTTCATAGCAACATTGTTTACAGTAGCCAAGACATGGAAACAACCTAAGTGTCCATAGATGGATGAATGATTAAAGAAGTTGTAGTATATATATATATATATATATATACACACACACACACACAGTGGAATATTATTCAGCCACAAAAAATGAGGAAATCCTGCTATTTTCTGACAACATAGATGGACCTCAAAGGCATTATGCTAAGTGAAATAAGTCAGACAAAGACAAGTACTGTATGACCACTTATATGTGGAATCTAAAAAAAATAAAACAACCAAAATCAGAGAAAAAGAGATCAGATTTGTTGTTACCAGACATGGAGGTTGAGGGTTGAGGGAGGGGGAATTGGAGGAAGGTGGTCAAAAGGTACAAACTTCCAGTTATAAGATAAATAAATGCTAGAGATGTAATGTACAATGTGATGTCTATAGTTACCACTGCTGTATGGAATATGTGAAAGGTAAGAGAGTAAATCCTAAGAGTTCTCATTCCAAGGAGAAAAATTTTTTTTCTTTTTATTGTATCTATATGAGATGACAGATGTTAACTAAAACTTGTTGTGGTAATCATATCACAATATATGTAAGTCAAACCTTCATGCTGTATATATACCTGAAACTCATACAGTGATATATGTCAATTATATCTCAATAAAACTGGAGAAAAAGTAAATATATATGTTAATATGACTACTGATTTCATCAGAATCTTTAAGTCTTAAGAAGCTGTCAAGCTCATGATGGCAGATACATGTTTTCTAAAATTGTGATTTTCTCTTGAAAGCTTGAATTTTATTATTGGTAAAAAATACTGGTAGTTTTTTTCCTTGAAGTTCCTTTTTGAGAAAATGTCTGCCAAATAGCCAAGTTTGAATAACCATAATTTGCCTGTCAGTTGTTCTTTCAAGTGAAAATCCTGTTCCGTGGACAAAGAGGCTAGTCCAGCTCTCAGGTACTTTTCCTCCAGACAGTCATCTACATCCAGGTATAGCCAAGTACTGTGTATGTACTGCACTTTCATCACACAGCATAGTAAAAAGACGTGTACCCAAGATTTAATAAAATTGATCATTTTTACTGCTTCATCAAAGGATAAATGAAACTGGCTCTTTAAATTTTTAAAAACTGTGAATGTATCGTGAAGGATATACTACTGCTACTACAGTTTGCTGCTACTGCCCTAATTCACGTGAAGGTACCAGCAGTTTTACCCACCATTGCTTTTGTACCATCATTGCAAATGTCGTTGCAGTGAAAAAGGAAAATAATGTCATATTACTGTTACAAAAATAGTTTTGACCTCATGGACCCCCTAAAAGAGTGTCAGGGACCTCAAGAGGTCCACAGACCAGACTATGACAACGTCTGATCTAAGTAAGATTTTATTTCTAACATTTAAGATTTCATACTTTCCAGGGAAATCATAACTGACTTTTGTGAGCACTTTCTCTTTGCCTGGTACTGTGCTTAGATTGTATTACTCCATTTTATCTTCACAGTATCTGTATAAGATAAATACTGTTATTCCCATTTTATAGATCAGGGAGGTTTAGAATGCTTAAGTAATTGGCTAAGGAACGCATTGATCAAAACCATGCTCTCAATCCCTGTGCCGTAATAAAGAAGGTTTTTAATGTGTATATGCTAGGTTGAGTAGGATAGACTGTTCTAATCCCTGGAATAAAATGGAAAATTGTGACTCACTTTTTTTTTGAAAGTGATAAAATTCACACAACATAAAATTCACCATTTTAACCATTTTAAAGTGTATAAATTCAGTGGCATTAAGTACATTAACAGCATTGTGCAGCCATCACCACTGTCTAATTCCAGAACATTTTTTATCACTCCAAAAGGAAATCCCATACCTATTAAGCAATCGACTCTCCATTCTTCCCTACCGCCATACTCCCCTCCCCCCAGCCATTGGCAACCACTAATATACTCAATGTCTCTATGGATTTGCCTATTCTGGATATTTCTTATAAGTGGAACCATACAATATGTGGCCATTTGTGTCTGGCTTCTTTCACTCAGCATGAGGTTTTCAAGGTTCATCATGTTGTAGCATGTGTCAGTACTTCATTCCTTTTTATGGCTGAATGATATTCCATTGTATGGAGACACCACGTTTTGTTTATCCATCAACTGATGGATGTTTCGGTTGTTTCTGCCTTTCGGCTATTGCGAATAGAGTTGCTTTTAATTCTTTTGGGCTAACTCACTTTTAAAATGTATCAAAGTCACGATTTTTATTTCCTTAACCTTGTAGTTTTACAGGGCATCCTAGCCACTCAACCTGACTTCTGTTAGTTTGCTTCCTTATCCTCTGTTACGGGACTTAGTAAATTTTTGTCAGTGCTAGTTTAAACTTTACTGTTGTAAAACTGAAATTTGTGATAGCCTATGGACATGCAGTTAACATGAAGCTATATGAAATTTTACATGGGATTACAGTGTTTCATTAAATGAAATAGGGAACTTTTCCTAATCTAGGGCTTCAGTCTGTGTTAACATACATATGTCATAGACACCACAGTTTTGGTTTACCCTATTCTTGGTGGCCCCCAGAGGGAAAAAGAGTGGTCATTAGGAAAGGATGATAAAATCATTACCTTGAGTGTTTCCATTGGATATGTTTACCTTTTGCTTAATTGTTAGACCCTTAGTTCTGTAGAAGGGCTTCAAGTATAGAGAATAATAGGTTTTTGAGATTGGAAGAAAAATAAAACCTATAGAAGCTAGATGTCTTTTGAAGACAGTGCTCAGACATAATTTGTACCCATACTAATGGTAGGGTAAGAGTTCAGAAGGTGAATACATTCTTTATTTTCCCACAGATCTAGCCCTTACAAATTTTGCACACTTTCTGTTGTCAAGGCCTTGTAAGCTGAAAGGTCTTGTGAAGGGTCTACTGAATCCACTAGTGTGATCAACCAAGAACATTTTTGAGTAATTCCCCTCTCTTACTGCTGTGTTTTCTCTTTTCTATTGCCCATTCCTCCTTCATAAGAAGAGACATGTTTGTGTTATTTCAAAAAGATTTGTAAATTTCCTTCCTCAAATCTGCAGTGTCTGAGGGACTTGTACACCTCTTATTTAATTCAATATTAAAACTATTTGAATGCTTCCTCTGTGCAAGATATTTTGCAAGGCTGTACGAATTGGTACAGAATTAAGACGTGGCGCTGTTTTGTTTTGTTTTGTTTAAGATTAGCCCTGAGCTAACATCTGTTGCCAGTCTTTTTTTTTTTTCCTCTTCTTTTCCCCAAGGCCTCCCACTACATTGTTGTATATTCTAGTTGTAGGTCCTTCTAGTTGTGCTATGTGGGATGCCGCCCCAGCATGGCTTCATGAGTGGTGCTAGGATCCAAACCAGCAAAACCCTGGTATGCTGCAGTGGAGTGTGCGAACTCAACCACTCAGCCACGATCCTGGCCCCGACGTGGCCCTGTTTTTAAGGAACATTCAGTCTTTTTTTCGTTTATGTGAAGAGACACTGCTCAATACAGGAGGCAAGGGGGAGAGGCCATATTGTCATAAAAAACATGCAACTTTCTTTGTATGATTTAATATATATATATGTATTTTTTTTTTGAGGAAGATTAGCCCTGAGCTAACTGCTGCCAATCCTCCTCTTTTTGCTGAAGAAGACTGGCCCTGAGCTAACATCCATCCCCATTTTCCTCCACTTTATATGTGGGACACCTACCACAGCATGGCTTGCCAAGCAATGCCATGTCCGCACCTGGGATCTGAACCGGTCAACCCCGGGCCACCGAAGTGGAATGTGCGCACTTAACCGCTGCGCCATCGGGCTGGCCCTGATTTAATATATTTTAAATCAAAGATTCTCTTAAAATGATTGACTGTGAAGTGTCTGACCTTTAAAAGAATGGAACCACTGAGACCGTATTTTTCCTCTGGAAACAAACTGCAGGGACAGTGTAGCTACACTCACTGATGCATTCTTGGGTTTGGTAAAGCCCGACTGGGTAAGGAGTTTGCGTTCAGCCTTTTTCCCATTACAGTCGTGCATCATTTAATGACGAGGATGTGTTCTAAGAAATGCATCGTTAGGCGATTTCATTGTTGTGTGAACATCATCGAGTGTACTTACACAAACCTAGATGGTAGAGCCTTCTACACACCTAGGCTACATGGTACTGATCTAATGGGACCACTGTCGTATATGCGGTTTATGATTGACTGAAATGTCATAAAGCAGCACATGACTGTACTTAGTAGTCATCTGTTACTAAAACTTAAGTATTGAACACGGTGTCTATTCTGTTCTGTTATTCTCGCAAGCCTCCACCCTTGCCCTTCTCAGAAGGATGGCTTCCTCACATTACACTGAGAAAATGTAGCCAACCCATCAACTTCCTTTTTTCCTTCACAATCTACCTATTTTTATCTTTCCGAACAGTGGCATGCATTATCTCTGATGAGATGAATCCCTTCACTTATTCTCACGGCCCCATTTCTTCTTATCTCTTCAAAGACCTGGCACCATCAATTACTCCACCCTGCAGGGCATTTCCAGTTCCCTCCTCCCTCCAACATTTTTTGAATGCCCAGTCTTTGAGGTGCAGTAGACCCTAGGGCTTCTTGTTGATAATTAGAGCTCCCGAGGGTGAGGGCTAAGATTGTAGGGGTGCATAGCTGGGCAGCAAAACTGTGCCCATGTGTGGGCAAATTTTGTAAAGGAAGGCTTGAGAGAGGAGGTTCCTTTGCTGAATAAGGAGTTTGCAGTCTGACGGAGTAGCATTTTAGGAAAAGGGAATAAGTAGCAAGCACTGTTGTATGGCATGTAAAGGAAGTTGGATTTTCATTTGGTCATTTGTTTATTCATCAAAAATTTATTAAATGCCCGCTGTGTGCTAGGCACTGTGCTAGGCTGTGAATGGAATGGTGAATAAAGCCAGACACAGTCATTGCCCCCATGTAGTTTACACACTAAAGGAGAAAGCAGATGTTAACAAATAACAGATAAGTATATAACTGCCAAGTGTGATAAAGACAAAGCAGGGAGGAAATGATACTCTGTTAAAGAGAGAAAATATTTGGCAACTTAGACTAGGGGAGGGCAGGGTCAAGGAAAGCCTTTCCAAGGAATTGATACTGAATTGAGATCTGGAGGTGTGGGAATTTGCAGGCCCTTGCATCATTTGCAAGGAATGATGGAAGGTTCTTTCCACCTTTTGTTCTAGGCAGAAGAAAATGCAGAGCAGAAGCCCTGAGGTGAGAAAAAGCCTAGCAAATTCCAGTTATGAATGAGGCATGATGAGAGAGAGGTAGGGTGACATGAGATGATCATGTGAAGAAATGAGAGTGGCTTGAATTGAGGGAGTAGCAATAGATAAGAGAAAAAAGACGAAAGACAAGCAGAATACGTTTTTAAAAAATGCATATCAAGATAAATCGTAATGGAACTGCAGAACACTAAAGACAGAGAGAAGATCATAGAAGTTACCTACAAAGGATTGACAACTGTAGGGATACTGGACTTCTCAGTAGCAACAATGGATGCCAAAAGACAGCAGAACTTTTCCAGAGAAAATAACTGTCAACCTGGAATTGTGTACTCAGGGAAAAAAATTCTAGACCAAAGGTGAAATAAAGACTTTTATAGATTAAAAAAATTTAGAGAATTTGTCACTATGAGATATCTACAGTAAAGCAACTTCTAGAGGATATATTTCAGGAAAAGGAAAATGTATCTAGAAAGTCTGAGGTTAAGAAGGATAGTATGAGAAGCAGAAAGGAATGGTAAATAAATGTATATAAAATGGCAAACATTGTCTACATAAAATTTTATATTTGGGAGAGTTTTAAAAAATGATCGAGCTAACATTCAGCTAATATAAATGTCAGCTAACAGCATGTAAGTCAGGACTAAGGGGAATTCTGGAGTTGAAGTATTCTAGAGGTTTTTTTTATTATTTAGGCGGGGAGGTTGTTAAAATATGATTTAACTTTGTTAAGATAAATGTGCATAGTAAAATTTTAAAAGTAAGTCTAAAAATAGTGTGTATAAATCCCAAACAAATGGAGAAAAAAAGGAACAAATGCAAATTCAATTCAAAAAGGGGCAAGTGTAGAAAAAGTGAAATGAGTAGAAATTAAAATGTAGGGAAGTACAAAGAAGTCCAAACATATAATATATGTTAATGGAATAAACTCACCAATTAAGAAAGAAATTAAAAGATTAGATGTAAACAAAATTCATTTATATGCCCCCTCACAAGAGACACATTCACAACATAAGGTTGAAATAATATAAAAGAAAAAGATATACTAGGCAAATACCAAGGAAAGGTGGCATAACAGAATTAATATTAAGCATGATAGGCTTAAAGAAAAAATCCATGATTAGCAGTAGAGAGGACTGTTATGTAATGATAAAAGGTTCCGTTTACCAGGAAGATAATAATATTCTAAACTCATATGAACCTAGTAGAACGGCCTCAAAGTAGAGTAAGCCAAATTTGTATAATTAACTTTTTATTGGGGAGAAATCGAGAAATCCATCATCAGAGGAGAAGATTGCAACATACCTTCCAATTATGGGTAGGTCAAGCAGATATAAAATCGGTAAAGATAGAGAAGATTTTAACATTTAACAAGTTTAATGTAATAATCATCTCTGGAATTATATACCCAGCAATTAGAGAATTCATGTTCTTTTCAAACACATGGAATAGTTGAAAAAAATTGATTACATGGTAGATCATAAAGTAAGGCTTAATAAATTTCAATGAGTTGATATCTTGTAAATCACATTTTCTGACCAGAAATGAAACAAGGTTATCTACAATTACCAAGTTGTTAGAAATAATAAGAGAGTTTAGCAAAGTGATTGACCATAAAATTTGTATAATAAAATCAATTGCTTTTCTAAATACCAGCAACAAACAGAAAAAATCACTTATAAAAGACATCATCAATTTACAGTAGGAACAAAAGCCATAAGGTACTTTGAAAGAGATATAACAAAGTATGTGCCAGATGTTTTTGCAGGAGATTATAAATTATAAATAAATTGAGAGACTGCCCATGTTCAATGATAGATTTAGTTTCATAAAAGATGTCAGTTTTCCCCAAATAGTTCTATATAAATTTAATGCAATTATATGCTACATATGTAATTTAAATGAAGAGCCAGGAACAGGAGGGGAAAGTATTTAAAGCTATTACAGTAATCTGGGTGAGAAGCAAGGAAGGCCTGAACTGGAATAGGAGCAATGAGAGTTGGTACATGGATGCAACAATAGTAAAATCTGCTTGATTTGGCAATTTTCTGAAAGAATGTAGGAGTCAGATGAATGTGATCCGTTATGACTAAGCTAGTTTATCTCAGAAATGTAAAGATGAATTAAGACCAAGAAATCTAATAATATTCTACTCAATTGATCAAATTTAAAAAATAATATCTAAATACATGCCTAAAAGGCTTTTGATGAATTTCAACCCATTTTTTTAATTAAAAACTTTCAGAAAATAGGGGCTGACCCCGTGGCCGAGTGGTTAAGTTCGCGCGCTCCGCTGCAGGCGGCCCAGTGTTTCGTTGGTTCGAATCCTGGGCGCGGACATGGCACTGCTCATCAAACCACGCTGAGTCAGCGTCCCACATGCCACAACTAGAAGGACCCACAACGAAGAATACACAACTATGTACCAGGGGGCTTTGGAGAGAAAAAGGAAAAAATAAATAAATAAAATCTTTAAAAAAAAAATTTTTCAGAAAATAGAATAGAAAGATATTGCCTAATATGATAATTACTGATTTTAAAGCAAAAATCGACAATCATATTGAGCAATAATTTACTGGGTTTATTCCCATTATAATCAGAAATCAAACATGGTTGCCTACAATAACCATTAATCTTAAACACATTGTTTCTGAAAGTTCTAGCCAATAACTAAGCTATAAAACAGAGACAATTGAAAAGAAAACAAAAATTGTCATTATTTGCAGATAACACACTAGTCTAAAGAAGCTTTAAAATTGATAAGAGATCAGTAAAAGTTTGGGTTAGCTTCTCACACTCTGCTTTGGCAGTCCGGGGTTTGCAGGTTCAGATCCAGGCATGGACCTGGCATCGCTCATCAAGCCATGCTGTGGTGACATCCTACATAAAATAGAGGAAGATTGGCACAGATGTTAGCTCAGGGCCAATCTTCCTCACACACACACACACAAAAGTAGGAAAAGAGCATATGAGAAAAATAAATCAGTTCATCTGAATACATAAAAATGTTATCAGTAGCTATTTCCAGATAGCAAGTAATTTTTTTTCATTTACCTTATGTGGTTTTCCCCCCTTTTTTTGGTATAACAGACAAATGTTCAGGTATACTTGGTCAGGTCAAAGTCAGTATGTGTTTGTAGGTGGTAGAATTATCGTTTGATCCAGTTCTGTTTGCTTGTAAAGCCTCTGCTTATGATGGGACAGAAAAAGGGGATTAAGAATAATTGGAGACTGACTACTTTTTCGAGAACTTTGGTGTAAAAAAGGTGAGTGAGGTATATATAGGTAATTTGAGTTAAATTTCACAACTATGCAGCTCAGCATCACTGTACCATCTTCAGGTTTGCCATCTTCCTTTCACAGCCAAGCTGCTTTTAACATTGTTTTCCTTATAAAAATAAAGCCTTACAGATGGGTGAGTGAAAATTAAATGGCTCCTTTCTCCCTGCCCTGATTCTCCCACTTTTCCGACCCAGTAGATATGTAAGTAGAACAAACGCTGCTGAGAGTCGTTTTCTGTGCATGTTATTTTACACAAATGGGATCCCATAACACATATAGTTCAGTTTGTTCTTCTCATGAAATATAACCTAGGCATTACTTTTATGTCAGTGTTTATAGAGCCTGTGGAATACTACTACATCAGTCTTTCTAAGCCATAGCCTATATACCACAGGACTTCTTTGCTTAAAAATCTCCTATCATTTCACACCATCTTTTGAATTAATTCATGTTCCTCAGTTTAGCATTCAGGATCTTCCTGTATGAAACCAATTTAATATTTCAGCATGATCTTCCACTGTCTTATACTTGCCCAAAGCCCCAGCCAGCTTCACTGCTTGTTGATGATCCTTTGTGTCTTTGTTAATATTGTTCCTTGTGACTAAAATTTTTCTCATGTTACTCTTCATCTTTTTGTGCCCAAATCCTATCTTGCCTTCTTGCTGTCCTTTCTGCTTTGTCTCCAGTAGACTATAAGATTCTTGGGGGCAGGGAGTATGTCTTATTCAGCATTGTCTATCCAGTGCCTTTTTTATAAAGATTGGTACCTGAGCTAACAACTGTTGCCAATCTTTTTTTTTTTTTTCTGCTTTATCTCCCCAAATCCCTCTCGGTAGAGAGTTGTATATCCTAGTTGCAGATCCTTCTAGTTGTGGCATGTGGGATGCCACCTCAGGGTAGCCTGATGAGCAGTGCTATGTGCATGCCCAGCGTCCAAACTGGCAAAACCCTGGGCCACCGCAGCAGATCGCGCGAACTTAACCACTTGGCCACGGGGCCAGTCCCTCCAGTGCCTTTTTTAATGCATAGCTCACATTAGATGTTCAGTGAATGTTTGTTGCTTATTTAAGTCATTCACCCAAGTGCACCTGATATACAAGATGAATTGGCTACAGTTAGCTTCCTATCCTAAGCCCATCCTCCTAGTAGTTTATTCTGGTCCCAGCCCAGCTATAATCTCTTCCACTTTTAAAGTACACAAAGCACATTGCTGGTGTCATTATCAAAGTCATCTTTATGGTTCTCTTAACAGATTGTAAGCTCCTTAATAACAAGGACTATGTTTGCTTTGTGTTTTATTCTTATAGTGACTAGCATAATGCCTGTATACAGTAAGCACTCACGAAATACTAATTGGATAGAACTGAATTAAGTTTGCACTTTTAAGGGAGGCAGTGATCATTCTGCAGCACAACTCCATATCTGTAAAGATGGCTCTGGAATGCTTGAGCTTTGTAGCACTTAGAGGCCTTTAAACTAAAGAGCTTAGATTTAAGGCATTGGTAACTGGCTTCTGTTTTTAAACACAAAGCACTAAATGATAAAGCTGCTTAAGAATAATTAATTTTTTTCTCATAGCAACCCTCTATTACTTTTAGTTCACTTATGAGGAAGCAAAGGCATAGAGAAGCTTGATGACTCATTCATAATCAAACAGGAGAGGATGAGTGGAGTAAGAATTGAAAGACTATACTGTTGGAAAAATATTGACATATTGTCAAGTGTAGTATCCATGATGTCAACCTGAAATTTAGTGATTGTACCCAAGCACCCTTAAGTTCTCTTAACAGAACTCCAAAGTTTTTGTTATCTGTGAATTCATGCATGCAGCAACTATTTGTTGAGCACTGATTATGTGTCAGTTAGGCATTAATGTAGGTGCCAGGAGAAAGCAGTGAAGAAGATAAAGAGCCAGCCTTCATGGAGTGCACAAAGCAAAACTGGCTGCCAGGAGATGGGATTCTGGTCCCTCTGTCCTCACTTTGAACAACTCAGTCTGTCTGTGTTTCATTTCCTCTTGTGTAAAACGAGCAGGTTAGATTAGAAATTTTTAAAGAACGTTAGTCCCTTTAAAGTTCTAAGTGTGTAAATTGGACAGAAATCATAATTTTCCAGAAAGACAACAGTAGAACTGGTTTCTTTCATTTAGTCTATTTAATTCCCTTTTTGTAGTATTTCTTGCTCCTTGCTTCTACGTAGTTGAACTCTCTCCACTTCTTTTTCTTTAATAGAGGAAAGAGAAAAGCAAGGCATCCTTCTGTTGTGATTTGTAATTGAAGTGGATTTTGAAGTGCTTGGTTATGTCTAGACTTAAGTCATGTTGTAATATTTAAAAATATTTCAAAACTTTGTGGTTCTTTGGTGTTAATGAGAAACTTTAGACCCATTATAATGTAGGTCTTTGCTTGGAGATCCATATGCACAATTAATTTAATCAATTAACTGCAAAATCAGAGTGATGTGCAGTATGAATGTATTTTATTTTCCCCTTAGGAATGGAGAGACAAAGTCATTTTCTTTCTTTCTTTCTTTCTTTCTTTCTTTTTTTTGTTTGAGGAAGATTAGCCCTGAGCTAACATCTGTGCCAGTCTTCCTCTATTTTATGTATAGGTCGCCACCACAGCATGGCTTACGAGTGGTGTAGTTCTGTGCCTGGGATCTGAACCCTCAAACCTGGGCTGCTGAAGTGGACTGCACTGAACTTAACTACTATGCCACAGGGCCGGCCCCACAAGGTTGTTTTCTTGAATCAGTCCTCTTTCTCCATCCTTAGCAGTATTTTATTGGCTAGCCCTTCTCATTGCTGGCTTAAACTCCTCTAAAAGGTATCTGAAATGATATTTTAGAAAAATATTTCATGACTTGAAAAAATATTCAGGGTATATTAAATGAAAAATCAGGTTATAAAAAATGTTTTGTCTTTTTTAAATTGATGTGTATCTGTATAAAAAGGTTTAAAAATTATATAATAAAAGTTAAATGTTTGTGGATGGTGAGGTCATGTTTTCCTTTTTATACTTTTCTGCATTTTCCATTTTTTCTATAATGAGCATGTATTATTTTTGTATTTAGGAAAAAATTAACTATGTAAGGAAGCATAACATCTCTCTTAACTGGCTTCCATACTTTTAATTTTCCCCTGTGTATCTTGCTTCTTACAAACCTTCATTGGTTCCCTATGGCCCACCAAAAAGTTTCCAGCCCTGGCTGACACATGCACAGGTACCTTCACAGCACGCTTTGGCCTGCTTTTCCATTTCATTGCTGCCCTTCCCCACTGTGGGTTTCTCATGAATCCTTGAGTGTATTGTTTTCTTTGATGTTCAATCTTTCCGTTGTTCAGGACAAAAATTCTTTTAGAATCAACTTTAACTCTTGATTTTAGCATATCAGAAAAGCTACTGCTTCTCACCACCTCCACCACTGCCGCCCCAGCCACCTGGGTGGTTGCAACAGCCTCCTAACTGCCTTCCTGCTGCCATCCTTGTCCTCGTCACCATCTGTCCTCCACATGGCAACTAGAGGTTTTCTTTAAAATGTCAGTCAGATCATGTCATTCTTCTACTAAAAAGCCTCCAAAAGCTCCCCACCTCACTCAGAGTAAAAGCCAAAGTCTTTACAAGGGCCTAAGAGCCCTGTGTAAGCCCATGTGACCTAGTCCTCTCTACCTCTCCAACCTCATCATCTCTCTCTCTCCAGTCTCACTCTATGCACTGGCTTTTTACTATTCCTCAATCATACCATGCATATGCTGCCTCAAATGTCTGTACTTGTTGTTCCCTTTCTCTGGAATGCTCTTCCCTCAGGTCTCAGCCCAAATGTCAATTTCTAGGAAGGCCTTCCCTGATGACCCTATCTAAGATAGTACACTTACCCCCAATCACTTCTTCTCCCTCTTTTTCATTTCATTTTCTTCATGGTGCTTAGCGCCATCTGATGTAGTATATGTATATTTGTTTACTGTCTGTGTCCTTCCGCTAGAATGTAAGCTGCTCAAGGGCAGGGACTTCTTTTCACCTCTGTATTCCCACCACCTTTGAGCACATCAGCCCTCCTGTCCCCTTTGAGATCTTGTTCTGTTAATTCTCTTTATTGCCTCGAGTTTCATCTTCCTTCTCTGTTGGATAATTTCTTATTGTCAATGAGCATTTTCAACTCATTCTCCTCATTGAAAACATGCAAACAGGCTGTCCTCAACTCTGTATCTTCTCATTATCAAGACATTAGACTCCTTCCTTTCAAGTTTCTTGAAAGAGTTTATGTGCACTCATCTCCTCGCCCCTCCTCTGCCTTCTCCCTTGGTCCTCTGTAACAAGGCTGCTGTCTCCAGTGTGCCAGCAACGCTGCTTTGGCAAAGTTCTCTAATAACGTTCCAATGGTGAGAAATAAGTAGGCACATTTTGCTCTTTTTCCTACTTTACTTTTCTATAGCATTGTACTATACTGATTATTCCTTTTTTTCCCCTTGTAATTCTTCTTTCAGCCTTGCTGAAGTCTTCCTTTTCGATTGTCTTTGCTGTTTCCTTCTCTGCCACTTTCCTTACATAGGAGTGTCCATGGGCTTCTCTCTCTGTCCTTAGCCCTCTTCTTCTTGCTCTGAGTCCCCGTCGCCCCATGACTGCATCTGTCCCATGACTTTAACTCCTGTTTTTCACTAATGACTCCTGAATCTGTATCTTTGGCCTGGATTTTTCTCTTGATCTTGAGGCTTATATCTCCATTTATCTCCTGAATATGTCCTACTTGATATCCCGTGCCACATATGCAGAAGCACACACAGTATAAACCTCTCCCAGAACAACACAAGATAATAATAGCAGTTGCTTCTCCACGGCTCCCCTCCTTGGTCAGTGACCCACCTGGTTATCTCAGGCAGACTCTTGGGAGTCACTCTCAGCTGCTTCCTCTCCCTTCGCCCTGCTGTGTTAGAGTGGGCACCAGCTTCTCTCTCACATATCTCTTTTGAGTCCATTCCCTTGTCTTAGTTATTGCCCCTGCCATAGTTTAGATCTTCATCCTTTTCTCCTTTATAGCGTGGTCCTTAAGAGCATGGACTCTGAAGCCAGACTGCATGGGTTCTAATTTTGGATGTGCCACTTATTATATGACCTTAGTCAAGTTTCATAACTTCTTGGTGCCTCAGTTTCCTCATTGGTAAAATAGGGATAATAATTTATTATGAAGATTAAATAAGTTAACAGCTATAAAGTGCTTAGAACAGTGCCTGCTACTTCATGTTTGTTGTTATTTCCACTATTACAGTACCACTCAGCTGACCTCTGTACCTCTAGTCTCTTCCCCTTCGTAAAGCATTTTCTACTCTGCCACAGAGTCAGCTTTCAAAAATGGACATTTGACCACATCATTCCCTTTTAAAAAGTTTCGGTGGCTCTCAGTGGTCTGACCACCACTTACCTCCGGTTCATCTCTAGTGCCCATTTTCTCTCGCTCTGGTACAGCTGTATCAGACAGTTGGCAGTTTCCCAGATAAGCTGTGGCAGTGCATGCGCTGGTGTCTTTGCACATGCTCTTTCTTCTTCTCGAAGTGTCCTTCCTTCCCTGGTTTTATGTATGAATTTTTAATGATTCTTCAAGACCATGTTTATTTTTCACCTTCAATTCTTAGTTTTTAATCAGTCAAATCCATCAGTTAACCAGTCACAGCCAATAGGTACTGAAAGTCAAGTATAAGGGTGCTCTGGCAGGTGTAAGACAAATATAACATACTTTTGAGGAACATACAATCTTGTAGGGGAAGGAGACAGGCAGACTTGAAACATTAAGGAACCATCCTTGAGAATGCTAAGGAAAGCACACATTATAAGTGGGGCGGCATCTCAAAGAAGGGCGGAATCACTGCTCACCCCAGAGATGGGAGAGTGGGGCAGTTAGGGGAGTTAGAAAGGCTTCATGGAAAAGGGAATTTGAGTTGGGCCTGGAAGGAGAGTGAGATTTGCGTGGGTGGAGGGAGGGAGTGGAGACTCCAGCCCAGGGAACAGAAAGCATAGAGCTGAGGCAGTTGGCAGTTGCTAAGTGGAGGAACCCTGTTAAGAAAATGTGTATGGGGGCTGGCCCAGTGGTTAAGTTCGCGCGCTCCACTGCAGGCGGCCCAGTGTTTCGTTGGTTCGAATCCTGGGCGCGGACATGGCACTGCTCATCAAACCACGCTGAGGCGGCATCCCACATGCCACAGCTAGAAGGACCCACAACGAAGAATATACAACTATGTACTGGAGGGGCTTTGGGGAGAAAAAGGAAAAAAATAAAATCTTAAAAAAAAAAAAAAATGTGCATGTTGAAGAGTGCCGAGGTCATGAGGCTGCCTCAGCAGCTGCTGTGGCAGGTAGCAGAGTCACCGGTGACACCAGAGCAGGGAGCATCCTGAGGAAATGGCATGTTGTAATGTTCCATCCCATGCTAAGCCACATTGGAGCCTGAGGCAAAAGGAGAATGCAGTAATACTGATCCCATTTTCATTCAGAATTTTGATATTCTGTTCATCAGAATGTGATTTCTTTCTGCATTAATTTTTATTTTTAAAAATAGTGCATTAAAACATGATTTATCTTGAGTACTGCGTTTTTTGGCACCCCCTTAAATTTTGTGCCCAAGGCAAGTGCCTCACTTTTCCCAGTCCTTTATTTCTGCAGGTTGGTAGAGGGGACATGGGTATTTATTTTCTTATTATTAATTGTGGCTTACTCATGTTATAAATATTCTTTGGTTCATAGACAGTATTTCATAAAAGACAAGATAAAGAAATTAAAGTTTTAAGAAGATTAGTTTGGAACTTTGGTGACTGAAAACCATGAAGGGGAAAAGAATTGTTTGTGCTCCTGAGTTCATCTCTGGGGGAAAATAACTCTCGCTGCAGCATATGCAGTGGAGGCAGGAAAGGGTTGTTTTGCCCACGTTTAAGTGGGTGAAAGATAAATGGGGGTTAGGGGTACCAGAGGCTGCTGTCCTCTTGGAGATAGGCCTCCAGCACCTTAGCTGCTGCAGCCAGAACAACTCTGCCTGAGGCAAGCTCTCACAAATGGGCCGCACAAGATAGACTTGGCCCATGTCTCACGTAAAACAAATCCATCCAGCCCTGCTCAAGGAGAAGCTGCTCACTGGCCACAGTGCTCACCACAGGGCCATGGCCCAAGAAGCAATGGAAGATTCATGAACTCTGTGTCTCAGGGCTACTTTCATCCAGGAAAAGAGGTAGTGTGTGACACAAAGAGTATTACTAGTACTTCTCAAAATGTAAAATATAAAAACTGAAATCTATTGCTGATTAATACACAAGTGACTAATTAAAAATTATTTTGAGCCAGGGAAGTCAATTAGCATGCAGCACAAATCTCAAAAAAGGCCAAGGGAAAAGTTGAAAGGTGCAGGCTCCTCCCTGTACTCGTCACCAGCTGCACTGCTCTGTCATTTGATGCGGACCTCCCAGTTAGCACCAGTGTTAAGAGCTTCTCCAAGCTCAGGGTGGATGTTTTGACACAATGGCTCTTACATCAGATAAGTGGGTGGTCACAGAAGATGGCTATTTCCTGAGGCCTAGGACCAAGATCTGCTGCACCACACACTTACTGGGACAATGATCCCTCTTGTTGGCACAACCAGCAGTTGTTCTTCAGAACTGAAGGAGAGAGAAATAGTTTTCCAGATAAACAAAAGCTGAGTTCATCACCACAGACTGGTCTTACAAGAAATATTAAAGGGAGTTGTTGAAACTGTTGAGCAAAACACCTGAACGGAATGAAAACTTCCTGTGCAAGAATAACTTCTGGTGGAGGTACTAGAATGAATAGCCGTCATTGAGATAGAACTCACCTATTGCAAAACCCTTAGCACTTAGAGCTACCCAGAGTCCATATGCGGCATCAGTCAAGCAGCCTATAGATTTTCCCGTAGTTGTCTTTATTGGTACTACTCTTCCACCTCATTGAAACACTAGTATAGTGTCCAAGGCTACTGGGATCTTCACAGCGCATGCTCCTTCCCAGTGAGCAAATGTCTTAGTGTTATACCAGACCTCATTTGATCCTGACAGAGACACATCAGTCCCAGTGGCTTTTGGTTCTGTGACTGGATGAACCAATAAAGCACTTCTTTTAGGCAACTCTGTTGAGCCTGGCTTCTTCAGCTTTATTCTCAAGATGATGAACTTCCATGTTCCTTCAAGACCATATTTAAACCTCCTGTGAAAACCTGGCCCTCTCCATGGACAGGTGATTACCCCCTTAACAATGACCACCGTGATGTATTACAGTTATTGTTTCCGTATCTGTCACAAGGCTGTGAGCTTCATGATGATGGGGACTACAGCCTTTTAGTCTTCCTTTTCTTACATGGGGCCTTGTACAGTGATTGGACCAGAGCAGATGCTCTGTAAACATTGTTGAATTAGTATTCAGGAGTTCATGAGACTGCTAAGATTTTCTGTACTTCTTTCTTCAATTTCTCCAGGCTGCAGGAATTAGTTGATCGAGTACTGGAACGTTTTCAGGCATCTGGACTAATAGTGAAAGAGTGGAATAGTGTGAAACTCCATGCTACAGTCATGAATACTCTATTCAGGAAAGACCCCAATGGTAAGTCCTCCATTGAACTGTAGCACAGTTTATGATCAGCAAGGCCTTGTGATATCCTTCGGGTTTGAATAGAATGGGCTATCAAAGAATCCTGATATATTTTCTTTTTTAGGTCTGTTAGCTTGTTTTAATGAGCACAGTGGAAGTGGGCAGGGACATATCTAGCATGGGACTGTGGCTTTCCAATGTTATTTCTGTCACACATAGCCTTGCAAGATTTAGCAAATAGAAATACAGGATGCCCAGGGAAATTTTAAGTAAACAGTGAATAATTATTTTAGTATAAGTATGGTCAATGCAGTACTTGGTGGCCTTTTTTGAAAAGAAGAAAGGAAGATTAGCTAGTAAAAGTAAATGTTTGACCAGTGGTTCTCAACCAGGGGCAATTTTGCCCTCCAGAGGACATTCAGGATTGACCGGAGACATTTTTGGTTGTCACATTTAGAAGATTGGGGGTAGGTTGCTACTGGTATTGAGTGGGTAGATGCCAGGGATGCTGCTTAACCCTCTACAATGCACAGGACAGCCCCCCACAACAAAAAATTATTTAGCCCACAGTGTCAATAGCACCAAAGTTAAGAAACGTTGTGTTAGAGTGGTAATTTTTTCCCCTCATGGAATCTGATTCTTCATTTAAAAATGCCTTGTTTTAACCTTGATTTGGGTTATAAACTACATTTCAAAAAAGGTTCTTCTGTTCTTCCCATTCCCACCTCCCAAGTGAAATCTTTTCTAGCACATTCAGCATCTATCTGATCAGGAGCCACAAATTCAAGTTTTATGCAGCTTCTCCTTCCAAAACCTGTTGTTTAAAATACACCAAGACCAAAATCCCATATTCAGGTGTTACTTCCTTTGTTAGAACTGTGACCTTGGTTTTAGAAAGCCTAGATTGGAAAAGGACTCCATCAAGACTCGACTCATAAACTATTTGTGGATTTATACTTTAGGACAGTTTGTGTCTCCTTTTTTTTTTTTGAGGAAGATTAGCCCTGAGCTAACATCTGCTGCCAATCCTCCTCTTTTTGTTGAGGAAGACTGGCCCTGAGCTAACATCTGTGCCCGTCTTCCTCTACTTTATAGGTGGGACGCCTGCCACAGCATGGCTTGCCAAATGGTGCCGTGTCCATACCCGTGATCTGAACTGGCGAACCCCAGACTGCCAAGTAGAACGTGCGCACTTAACTGCTGCGCCACTGGGCCAGCCCTAAGACTTTTCTAAATGAGTCGCTATTTTACCTTTGGGAGCATTGAGATCAAAAAGGGTTCAAATGATTCAGTCAAAATCTGTAGACTCGGGCCAGCCCAGTGGTGCAGTGGTTAAGTATGCACGTTCTGCTTCGGCGGCCCGGGGTTTGCTGGTTCGGATCCTGGATGCAGACATGGCACTGCTTGGCAAGCCATGCTATGGTAGGCATCCCACATGTAAAGTAGAGGAAGACGGGCACAGATGTTAGCTCAGGGCCAGTCTTCCTCAGCAAAAAGAGGAAGATTGGCAGTACATGTTAGCTCAGGACTAATCTTCCTCAAAAAAAAAAAAAGCCTGTAGACTCTTGTTTGGGGAGTTAATAGCATACAAAGCTCTATACTTGTTCTTATTCTGATAGAATGCACTTCTTTCATTTGGATAGTAGTATTGCAGAAGAATATTTGGAATTCCAGAAAAGAGAATATTTTCTGGAATATTTGATATTTATATAACATAGCTTGTTCAATGGAAAATTTAAAGGTGTTTGTGGTATTTATTTTGTTCTGCACAATTAATTTTAGGTTTGGAAAACACAGATCCACTGAGGTGATGTCCATTTTAACATTATTATATAAAGGCAGAATGTAAGGACTCTAGAGTGCACTCTAAATTCATTCGTTCAGAAGATATATTGTATCCAGCATCATCCAATAGAACTTTCTGTGATGATAGAAATACTCTATACCTGTGATGTACAATATGATAGGCACTACCCATATTCCTGGGCACTTGAAGGTGGCTAGTGAGACTGAGAAGATGAACTTTTAATTTTATTTGATTTAAATTAATTTAAATGTAAACAATGACATGTGGCTAGTGGCTCCTGTTTTGTACATTGCAGGTATAGACAGTATTTTATTAGACATATAATACTATCAGTAGTACATTGTGCATCTGTCCTAGTCCTTAAATCTTAGTTCAGAGCTCTTACAACTATACCATGCCCCATTATTAACTAACCTCTTGACATAAAGGAATTGAATTATGTTGGAATCTGTATCTTCTAAATTGTGTGGATCCAGATTTATATGCAGTTAGCACTAGAGCTTCATATAAGAAAATGTTCTATGTTCACCATTTAATTATCCTTTCCTACTTACAGATATTTTAAATATAACAGCTTTGAGATATAATTCACATATTATATAATTTGCCCACTTAAATTGCATAATATGAGGTACAAATTTCCAGTTATAAAATAAATAAATCATGGGAAGTAATGTACAGGATAGGGAATATAGTAAATAATACTGTAATAACTTTTTACAGTGACAGGTGGTGACTAGACTTGCTGTGGTGATCATCTCCTAGTGTATATAAATGTCGAATCACTATGTTATACACCTGAAACTAAATATATAAATAAATAAAATAAAGTATATAATTGGCTTCTTTCACTTGGCACAACGTTTGCAACATTCATCCATATTGTAGCATGTATCATACCTGATTCTTTTTTATTGCCAAATAATACTTCATTTTATGATATACTTTGTTTTATTTATCCATTCATCAGTTGATGAACATTTGTGTTGTTTCTACTCTTTGGCCTTTATGAATAAGGCTGCTGTGAACATTCATGTACAAGTTTTTAGGTAGGCATGTGTTTTCATTTCTCTTGGGTATATATGTAAGAGTAAAATTGCTGGATCGTGTGATAACTCTGTGTTTAACTTTTTGAAAAGTTGTCAGACTGTTTATCAAAGTGGCTGCACCATTTTACATTTCCATCAGTAGTATATGAGGGTTTCAGTTTCTCTGCATCTTTGCTAACACTTGTGATTATCTGTCTTTTAGATTATTGCCATCTTTGTGGGTGTGAAGAAATATCTCATTGTGGTTTTGATTTGCATTTCTTTAATGGCTAATGCTACTTATATATTTTGAACCTGTCATTAAATGTTTCCTCTTTTTTTTAAAGATTTTATTTTTCCCTTTTCTCCCAAAGCCCCCCAGTACATAGTTGTATATTTTTAGTTGTGGGTCCTTCTAGTTGTGGCATGTGGGATGCTGCCTCAGCATGGCTTGATGAGTGGTGCCATGTCTGTGCCCAGCGTCTGAACCAGTGAAACCGTGGGCCGTCGAAGCTGAGCACGCAAACTTAACCACTTGGCCACAGGGCCAGCCCCATAAACATTTCAGTCTTTGGTTATGATTACTGTTTTATGTGTGTTTTTTAAAAATTTTTATTGAGTTTATGAAAGTTTACAACCTTGTGAAATTTCAGTTGTACGTTATTGTTTGTCAGTCGTGTTGTAGGTGCACCATTCACCCTTTCTGCCCATCCCCCACCTCCCCTTTCCCCTGGTAGCCACTAATCTGTTCTCTTTGTCTACATGTTTAACTTCCACATGTGCGTGGAGTCATACAGAGATTGTCTTTCTCTATCTGGCTTATTTCACTAAACATAATTCCCTCAGGGTCCATCCGTGTTGTGAGTGGGACAATTTTATTCTTTTTTATGTCTGAGTAGTATTCCATTGTGTATATATACCATATCTTCTTTATCCAGTCGTCTGTTGATGGGCACTTAGGTTGCTTCCATGTCTTGGCTATTGTAAATAATGCTGCGATGAACACAGGGGTGCATGGGACTTTTGGAATTGCTGACTTCAAGCTCTTTGGATAGATACCCAGCAGTGGGATGGCTGAGTCATATGGTATCTCTATTTTTAATTTTTTGAGGAATCTGCGTACTGTTTTCCATAGTGGCTGCACCAGTTTGCATTCCCACCAGCAGTGTATGAGGGTTCCTTTTTCTCCACAACCTCTCCAACATTTGTTACTTTTTGTTTTGATTATTTTTGCCATTCTGATGGGTGTAAGGTGATATCTTAGTGTAGTTTTGGTTTGCATTTCCCTGATGATCAGTGATGATGAACATCTTTTCATGTGCCTGCCTATTGGCCATCCATATCTTTTTTGGAGAAATGTCTGTTCACGTCTCCTGCCCATTTTTTGATCGGGTTGTTTGATTTTTTGTTGTTGAGTTGTGTGAGTTCTTTATATATTATGGAGATTAACCCTTTGTCAGATATATGACTTGCAAATATTTTTTACTGTTTTTTAATTGATATTTATTTAGTGTGATTTAATGTTTCACGTCTCTTCAAAATAGAGGACCTATTTTTAAGTTGTGAATACACATGGAATTGGGATCTTTGATTAAGAGAATATTTCTGATTAGAGAAAGTCTCATAGTTACCCTTGTGTAATTCCTGTGGGCCAGTAAAATATATTGTGTTTGTAAAGTTGGCACTCTAGATATATTTTATCAGTTCTGACTTGGTAGTCTCTATACCTATATACAGTAAAAGAACATACTCAAAAGTGAAAATACAAATGTTTTTGAGAATCTGTTGGTGGGCAGGAAAGGGTTGATGTTTCATAAAATGTTCTGAGAGTTAAACAGTTCTTGAGAATGCTTTGAATTTTCTGTACTCTGTGTTGAATTTTTACTTGAAAAGGACATAGAATAAGGTGTTTCCCTTTTTCTTTCCTGTTATTCCTTTCCTTTGAGATCCTTTTTCTTGCTATACTTTAGGGACATCTTTTGGGCAAGCTAAATTAACTCAAGGAGTTAGAGCACAGCTTTGATGAAACTAAGGTCACAGATATGCTGCATTTCTGTGTAGAATATCTGTAAGAATACCTTTGATTGCAGCTAAAGGGGTCTTTCTCATTTGGGGGGAGTCCTTAAATCAACCCAAAGCATGCTTGCCAGCATTTTTGACTAGTTAATGTGTGAACTTTTATGCATTTTTACATATTTAAAAATGCATACAGCTTTTACAAAATCTTGGGTTTTTAGACTGCAAGGAACCTTTGGAGATCACCTAGTCCTAACCCCTAACTTTGTAAATGAGGAACTGAAGTCCACTGGGGAAACATAGTTTGTCTAAGGATATAGCTAGTTATGTAGTTAGTGTACAGTGAGTACTGTCAGGCGCTGCATTACGACGTTTCAGTCAACGACAGACTGCATATACAATGGTCCCATGAGATTAGTACCACATAGGCCTAGGTGTGTAGTAGGCTATGCCATCTAGGTTTGTGTAAGTTCACTCTATGATGTTCACACAATGAAGAAACCATCTAATGACACATTTCTCAGAACACATCCCCATTGTTAAGCAACAGATGACTATACTCACAGTGTTGAATGAATAAATATATGTTGAATGAATTGGTGGCAGAGCTGAGACTAGACACTGGCTCTCTCTTGACTCATTGCCTGATGTTTTTCCCTCCATATTATGCCACTTTCCAGGTAGTACTTGAAAATTTTGTTAGTTGTACCTATGGAAATCCAAGAGAAAATAACAGATAAATAATCCAAGCTTCTCTTCTAACATTATCTTTGGACTATTTACAGCTGAAGGCAGGTACAATCTCTACACAGCGGATGGCAAATATTTCTTCAAGGAAAGAGAATCATTTGATGGCCGAAACGTTTTAAAGGTCAGTATGAAGCAGAGCGAATTGGAAATCCTTTGGCATGTGTTCTAAATAAGCAAGGAAAACAAGTCGTTCTCCTTTTAACAATAATATGTATTTTTCTCATGCTTCTCCTGAGGCTCATTGATTGAAAGAGCTGTTTAAAAAGAATTTTTTTTAATGTCCTGAAAGAAAAGAGAAATCTTTTTGACTCTGTTAAGGCTGTGGTATCTTTGGAGTACTTGAAATTGATGATTTAAGAAACAAGTATCCCAACTACATGGTCTGTAGGAATGAGTTGATTTTAACCTGATGAGTTTTATTCTGTATTTTACCTCTGGAAATCTGAGTTTGCATTTTTTTAAGTGAAAAAAGAGTTGTCTAGTTCTAGTAGATTTTTCTCTTCACCTGCAAAGTCACTTTCCAAATTTGTTTTATAATCTGTTTTTACTCAGGAACAGCCCTTATCCTAAAATGTAGGCAGTCCGGTTCTAACTATTGAGGCTTTGCTTTCTGAGTAGTAAATTAATCTATGAAATTTAAATGAGGGGTTCTTCAGGATTGCATTTATCTTTCTCCCACAGACCACATTATGTAATGTCCACGATTTATGCCCTCTCTATCATGTTAACATGCCTTTGTGTTTCTGGGCAAAGAGAAACATGGGTTGATGCCAATGGAGAGCTTCTTCATTCTTCATTTCACTTGTTCTGTGACGATGTAGGTCATACATTTTCAAGGCCATGGGTGTTTTTTAGAGCTGGGGGAGAGAGTATGTATATAGCTGCAGAATAAGCTTTAGCTTTGGAAATACCTTTTCTTTTTCCTTTGCTGCCTCATGCTCTATTCCCTTACCTTGTCACTTGACAGTTTTCTTGCCAAAATGCCTAATGTGACCCCATTGCCACAATAATGACATCACTATTCAGCAGCTGCAAGCTTCTTACTGCAGAGTCCAGCAGGACAATGACAGCCTTCACCTCAGCAGACATTCCAGCTCCCGCATTGCAGAGCTATGTTGATTCTTTCTTTTCCTTTATATCTTTCCTCTTTTTGAAAAGTTGTCTTGTTTTCAAAGTAGCTCTGGTAGCTTTGGGTTTGAGTGGCAGGCTACTAATGAATTCAGTTGCATTTAACTCTACTGATTTTCCCAGGCCACAGTTTCAATGTGATATGAATCTTTCTCCCGCTCTATCTCATTTCCTTCAGGCTTTTCCAATAATAGTGTTAATTACTTTAGTTTTTTGTTGTTGTTAATTTGATTAAGAAAGAAAATAGACTGAATGGGGAAAGAAATCTATAGGAATGACTCAAAACAACTTGGTTCTTTTTGAATTAGGATTAAATCCCAAAAGATGTGCTGATGAAAGTCAAGTATGAGGTGCTTTGACATCTGTAAGAGGGAGGTGACGGCAGAGAGCCTCTGGGGTGGCTGTATGAACAATATGGACCTCTTACTTGATATTTAATTTCTCTCATTCTAAAGTCAGTTTTCCATTTAAAGATGCTTTGCCTTGAAATTTTCCTGAACACCCCAGTGATGACATGAGTGTGGCTCCCTCTGGTGTTGACAAGGGCTTGCTATGTCAGTAGTACCCTTACTGGTTGATGCCTAATGAGAGTTTTAGAGCTGGGCCCAGCTATGATACTTGGAGACCATTTATTTAATCCAGTTTCCCACTTTAATCTCTAAGGACACAAGATCCAATGTGGTTAAAATGACTTGCCAAAGGTTACTACCAATTAGTAGCAGAATCTGAATCAGAACAAAAATTTTCAAAACTCACGTTAGCATTGTTTCTGCTGCCTCCCATAAAGATGCTCAGTGTTTAGGTAGAGATCATTAGATATTTGAAATTGGGAATATCAATTTGAACAGATTAAACAAAGTTAATCTGTTTTTCAAACCTGATTAAAACTCTTTTCGTAAATGTTGGGGCAGTGGATTTGTCAGTTAGTCTAAAACTGTGGCTAATTAAGAGTTAGACTTTTGGGCTGGCCCAGTGGTGCAGCGGTTAAGTGTGCACATTCTGCTTTGGCGGCCTTGGGTTTGCAGGTTTGGATCCTGTGTGCAGACATGGCACCACTTGGCACGCCATGCTGTGGTAGGCATCTCACATATAAAGTAGAGGAAGATGGGCACGGATGTTAGCTCAGGGCCAGTCTTCCTCAGCAAAAAAAAGAGGAGGATTGGCAGCAGATGTTAGCTCAGGGCTAATCTTCCTCAAAATAAAAAAAAAAAGAGTTAGACTTTTGAGTTGAATATAATACCAACACCAAAAGAAATACTTATTGACTCTGTGCCATCTGCTAGACCATGTGCCCTGCAGATAAAACAATCATTATGATGCGATCCCTACCTTCCAGGGGCTTCCTATCTTTGAGGGATACAGTCGTTTAAAAGGCAATTACAATACGAAATGGTGGGGATGAGTTATGAGTGTGGAGGAGAAATACCTCTGAACACAGATAGCTATAAGAAAGTGTCCTTTGGTATAGTTTCCAATATTTTACTTTTTAATCATTAGCTTCAGAAAATATAATCTTTCACCTATGTTCAATAAAAGAAATTAACCCCTTTCTTTGGGAATAAAAGTAAAATATGGCCTCAGCGATTACCCCCACACACGCACACACAAGAGGTAATAATTGTATTTGTGAAGTAGCTATAGCAGCCCACCTTTTGGAAATACCTCAAGTGGACGTGTCTTTCTCAATTAGAACATGAGAGCTGATGGCCCTTGGGAAAAAAAGATTCAGAAAACCAGTGAGTTATATATATAGTTTTTGTACCAGACAAAATTATTATAGATAGAATGAAAAAAAGTCATTTTCACTAACAAGATAGGAACTGACTTGGAGTAAACAGAAAGGTTAACTGCTCTGGTTGTTAAGGAGCCCAAGCATATGTGTGTAGCATATTAGCAGCTACAGAGGTGAAGGATCAGGAATACTGGTGATTGGAAGCAGCCTTGGAAAAAAATCAACTTCATCTGCTATTCAGTAAGAAACAAAATGAGAAAGCAAGTCATTGCTCATTGCTGTAAGAATGTAATGAATAACAGCCCTCTTCCATGAAGAGACTTGGTCCTTTTGGCTCGGTATAACATCCGTGTTCTGGGTGCCTTAATAAGAAAAAAAACTTCTCATGACTTTCGGAAGTGGAAGCCACATTTTTCTTTTGTACAGTTCTTTTGAGAGTGGTTGCAGCTGTAATAGACTAGTATCTGGTTATTCCTAGTTAAAATAAGAATTTTCTTCCCCTAAAAAGGACTTTGAAGGAACAGACACAAAGGAATCATTTTCCTGTATTTTTCAAACCAGAAAAGGAACATACATACTTAGTTATGGTGTTTTTCTATAGAAGTTTGACAGATACTTCTGAAAGGAGGATAGATGAGTGAAGAAGACCTAGGCCAAACTAATAGGATAGTGTCCCTTCAGAGAGTTTCCATTTCTGATCTAAGAGAGAGGAACAAAGATGCTGTTTTTTTATTCATAAGGCAGTGGTAAACTTGTAATTGGAGAAATCATGCTGACCTAAAGACATACTGCCAGGAAATAACTGTTCCCTCACTAACTAGAAGTAGAACGGTCATCAATTGTCGACTTCTGGAGAGAGAAGTGGTCTTGATGGCAGTCTGTTTGGGGACTTATAAAATGGCCTTAAGCAATAGAATCAGTCTTCTAAGACTATGCTCTCAGCAGACTGAACAGGGATACAATATTAACATGGTTCAAAAGCAGAGCTTATAACTGCAGAGTGAAGAGGAGACACTGGAGCCCTAGGTTGGACTCACCAGAGATGATTTGGTACAAATAAAGGCACAGTGGTGTATTTGAGAAGAAATAGAAGGTACTATAGGTCCAAAATCAGAGGATACTATGGAAATGCCATTTCTTTAGACACTTAAAAGTCCTGGAAAATATAACCCAAGTAAAAAGGAGACATATGTGCCTTTTCCATTTTATATATAAGGATCTTTAAATTTAGAGAAAGGGAATTGGCAGTGTTAAACTATAACTATATAGTTTTTAATACTTGAAAATATGTTTTAAATCTGTCTAGCCACATTGAGACTCTTCTTGAAAGATGTAAATGAGAGTAACTCAAGTATTTCATTCATTTTTGCTCTACCCCTTAAAGTCTTTAAAAGGACAGGTAGAATGAATAAAGTTAAATGAGATCTTTATTTAGTTTGTGCTACTTAGAGAAGTTTCTATAAAGGAAGCTGTTTAAAATACATATATTTATTGTTTTTTGGTGAAAGATATATATAGAAAAGTGCATAAAACATATATGTACTGTTGAACAAATAATCTTAAAGTGAACAATGTAACTACTACCAAGGTAACCAACTCTAGTCTGTTTGTCCTGAGGTAAGAAAGGTACAATTAAATTCTTAAACTGTCTCAGCAAAGAGGCTTGTTTTGTATGATTACTTTGTTTCAAACTATTAGAAGAGTATTGAAAAGATGAATTCATTTTTATTTTTTCTAGGGAAGAGAAATGAGATAGAGAACTATGTAGCAGTTTTTTAAAAAAGATACTAATAATTGCAAAGCAAGACTAGCATTTGGAAAGTACATTATTTCTAAGGAAGAAAACATTGTGTTGTTTATTATCCTATTCAGTATTCAGCCATATTATATACTGTTCTTGAAAATTGCTTCTTAGTCACATGGCTTTTCTTTAGATTTGTTTTTCAAAGCTCAGCTTTTTCCGAAGGCATTTCCTTGAGAGTCTATCACTAAATATTCCATTGCACTATTACATCAGGATAAATAACAGCAAATTGAATGTAGAATAAAGTTACTATCTCTCATTAATATCATAACTATGGTTTACTTTCTGATATTTCTTTGACTTGAAATTTTAATCTTATTTAAGTAAAATCACTAAGCAAGTGTCACTTTCTCTCAAAGCTATTTATGCTTATAAATAGCTTATACACTGTTGACACTTAGTAATTCAGTTCACTTGGACATACCAGTATTTTGTAATAGCTTTTATGCATAGCATTGAAAGCATTCACATTATTCTTGACAATCATGTGAAGTAGATCACTTGTTAGAGGAGCAAATGTACAACTTTCTGAAGAATTTCCCTTGGAAAATAAAAATAAGTTGTGAGAAATTAGCAAATAAGAGAGCCCATGGAAATTACATATATCCACTCACATGCATATCTTCAATGAAGGATTAGAAGATAAAGTCAAGGAAATCTCTGGCAAAGGATAAAAGAGAAAATATGAGGGAAAAATATAACAAAAGAGATCCTCAGGCAGTGCAAAAATTAACTATTAGGGTTCTAAAGGGAGAAAATAGACCTTGAGGTCTTGAACTTGGATGAAAGAGGCTCTACATGGGTAGTGCTCCCAGACACTTGGCGATAGCAAAGAAAATCCTCTCTGGAAGAAGATTTTTTCATCACTCTCTACCTAAAATATTCCTTCAAGGAACTTTTCCCCCCAAAATGGCGAGTACACAGTCAAAGATAACTAGTCATATGAGGAAACCACACCCTATAAGCAGACATCCAAAACTCATAAAGCCATGAGATAAAGAGTTATCAGACTTAGGCTAAAAACAACTATGCTTACTATGTTCAAATAAATAAAAGCCAAGCTTAAAATTTTTATTGGGTAATTGGGAACTATTACAAAAGAAAAACGATATAGCAGTTTTGAAAAAGAACCAGATAGAAATGCGAGAACTATACAGTGCAATAACTGAAATTAAGAGCTCGTTGGATGGGTTTAGCAGCAAATTAGACATAGCTGAAGAGGGAAACAGTGAACTGGAAGTTAGGTCAGAAGAAATTATCCAGAATGTCACATGGGTAGAAGAAAAGGTAAAAATTATAGATGAGAGAATGAGAGACATATTAGGAAGGAGTGAGAAGATCTAGCATATATTTAATTGAAGTCCCAGAAGGAGAGAGAGAGAATGGGGCATAGCTGATGAAAGACATCAGTTTACAGATTAAACAAGCCAAATGAATTCCAAACAAGACTTCTGTTAATTGAGATTATATTGTGCTTTTCCTTCTTACAACTTGTGACTGAATCATGGATGACATTAACTAAACTGCTTGGGCCCCAGCAGTTTTCAAACTGAACAGCCGTAGTTTGCTGGCAGTATCCACATTACAAAGAGCAAAAAACAGGAAATTCAGCTAAAGAATGCTTTTCTTAACACAGGTTATAAAAATAAGAAAAAAGAATAAAAGGTATCCAGGAATCCTTTTTACTATTTTTGTAACTTTTCTGTAAGTCTGAAACTATGTCAAAATAAAAATTAATTTTAGGGACTGGCCCAGTGGTATAGTGGTTAAGTTCGTGCTCTGTGCTTTGGCGGCCCAGGGTTCGTCAGTTCGTATCCTGGGTGCAGACCTACATACTGCTTGCCAAGTCATGCTGTGGCAGCATCCTACATACTAAACAGAAGCAGACTGACATAGATGTTAGCTCAGGGCCAATCTTCCTCACCAAAATAAATAAGTAAATAAAATTTAAAAAAATAATTTTAAAAAGAAAAAAGACAGACAGACATGCACTTAGGAGGGGAATAGGACACTAACCATTTGTTGTATGTGTTTTTGTTTTTTTTTTAAATAACCACTTTCCAGAAAAGTTTGTTGAAGTCTTGCCTGTTTTGTTCCAACATTTAGGATAGATGCAGCTTTTATTGTTGATCTTACCACAAAAACTGGGCCATTTGATTTCAATGAGTATAAGAATTTAATGTAAGGAAGAACTTTCTGATTAGCATATTTCATATTAGAGCAAGCTACTAAGAAGGTAGCTGCATCTTTCATCTGAATGTTTTTTGTTTTGTTTAGGAAATGAGAGTCCATTTCTCTATAAAGCCATTCTTCCTACCATCAGCTCTTTCAAACTAGTCCCTATTTTATTCCTGAAACCTATCTCCCACCCATATCACTGTACTAAAACAGCACTGTAAAATGTCACTGATAGTTCCTATTTGTTCAGTGCCTTGACCTACTTTTACCTTTTCCCAGTAACCACACTGAGAGTACTAAGCCCTTTTCTACTTCAAATGTTTTCTTCTCTTGGCTTCAGTGGCAGTTGGCTCTCTTGGTTTTTTCCTGCCTCTGGATCAACTTTTTTTTTTTTAAATTCACTACTTTATATGACTGCGCCTTAAGGTTTTGTCTTTGTGTTTCTGTTTCTCTTTTACTGCAATCTTGTTCTCTACAAATACTACTCATTCTTTAAAGTCCAGTACAGCTGTTACCTCCTCCATAACAGTAAGGACCATCCCTGTCGATGACGCCCTTCCACCTCTCAACTCTTCCCTCCTCTCCTTACTTTGATTGTGCCCCTCAGTGCTTAGTGATGTATCTTGCACCTGCGAGCACTCAGGAAGCTTTTCCAAATTCACTGACTAAAACTGTTTTCCATAGAAATCAGATTTTGGAAGAGGAGAAGAAATGATTTTCTGTTTGCCAAAGGGGATATTTTTTGCCCCATCCTTGAGATTGTAAACTCTTAGAGCAGGGGCTGGCAAACTATAGTCTGAGGGCCAAATATGGCCTGCCACCTATTTTGTGTATGGCCCTCAAACTACGAATGGTTTTTGTATTTTTTAATGGTTGAAAAAAATTAAGAGAAAAATATTTCATGACGTGTACCAATGATATGAAATTCAATTGTCAGGGTCCATAAATAAAATTTTATGGAACAGCCACATTCATATGTTTAGAGTGCTGACTGCTTTTGCTCTATCATGCCAGAGTTGAGTAGTTGTGATGGAGATGGTATGGCCACTTGGCCCTTCATGGAAAAAGTTTTACTGATTCCTTTCTTAACGGTTAGAGTTGGGTTTAATTTTCTTTTATTTAACCCAACATAACTTCCTGCTTTATGATTAGATATGATGCTCATATTTAATAGACCTTCAAGACATACTAATTATGTCCTAAATATTTCGTTAACAACAGTCAGTTCTATTAGATTTCTGTTTACTTGAATCTTTTCTTTTCTAGCATATGTTTATTTCTTCTTTAAGTTTACTAAATTCAAGAAAAAGAGAGCCCCAAGTTAAATATACCTATGGCTGATACTCACAAATCCTCCCTTAATAAATGAAGTTCATTTTTCAGTTAAGTTTTTTTTTTTTAAGATTTTATTTCTTTTCTTTTTCTCGCCAAAGTCCCCCGGTACATAGTTGTATATTCTTCGTTGTGGGTCCTTCTAGTTGTGGCATGTGGGACGCTGCCTCAGCATGGCTTGATAAGCAGTGCCATGTCCGTGCCCAGGATTCAAACCAACGAAACACTGGGCCGCCTGCAGCGGAGCGCGTGAACTTAACCACTCTGCCACGGGGCCAGCCCCTTTTAGTTAAGTTTTATTGCAACTTTATTACTCCACATAGCAAGATTTCAGCTGATATGGATAATAATGAGCTTGAATTTACCTTTGACTGCCTTTTATTTCAAAATACATCGAAAACTAATTTTGTGTTTCTCTGTGGTATGCACTAATTAACTTGAAACATGAACAATGACTTCTTTTGCAGTTTTACTTACGCCTTATTGTAGAATGTATTAATAAAAATTATTGAATGAATACTAAAGAATATTGAACTTGTAAGTAAATTGTTCTAATTTTATAATTAGCATGCATATCAGAAAAATGTGGAATTTAGGAAGGAACTTGTGACAAGACATCTTACCAATATATGGCTGCTATTACTTTGCTACGTTAGTGATAAAATATGGCTCTGCCTCCATTCTTGATCATTAAAAATCAAAACTCATAAAAATGGGAGATTGCAGGAAATTTTTAGGGGCTTTCCATATTTTGCTAGTGATAGGAGCAACATACTCTATGTTAAAAGACCGGAAAGACTGCTGGCAGGTGATTGGGCAGCTTTTCAGAGCATCAGATATAAAAGGAAAAGTACAGTTGGAAATGCTGCCATTTGGTTTTGTGCAGTCTTATTTTAGGCTATTGAGTTGGGGGTCAGAGGGTCGGGGGAAGATTCAGATCCAGGCAATATTTCACCAAAACTTTTCCTCTGAATTTTGTTTTCTATGTAACTTTGCCTGGAAAGTGAAGTCTTAAAACACCGGTCACAGCAACCACAGATGCCTGTGAGTGAGGTGAAACCATCGTTAAAATGAAACTGGAAAACGAACAACTGGCTGTTTTTTCACAGAGCTAACATTCGTTCTAGAAAGATGCACTTTCTCTGGTCTGTTGCTTCTGTTCGTACACAATGTTTTTCTCCCTTTGCTCTCTTTTGAGTTTATGTTCATTGGTTATTCATCTATGCAGTGGTGCTGGAATACTTCCATGTGTTGTCTTGGCTCAGGCAGGCAATGCTGGATTTGAAAGTGTCTAACCTGCACAACGACAAGAAGTAGGCTATGATTTGGCAAAGACAATAAGAGTAGAAGAAAATTGAGACTTTTCTTTTCTTATCTTGGTGAGGAAGATCGGCCCTGAGCTAACATCCATTGCCAGACTTCCTCTTTTTGCTTGTGGAAGATTATCCCTGAGCTAACATTTGTGCCAGTTTTCCTCTATTTTGTGTGTGGGACACCATCCCAGCATGGCCTGATGAGCGGTGTGTAAGGCCACACCTGGGATGTGAACCAGTGAGTCCCAGGCCGCTGAAGTGGAGCGTGTGAACCCAGTCACTATGCCACCAGGCCTGCCCCTTAAGAGATTTTTCTTAAAATCACTTCTGGTTCTTATCAGGATGAAAAATGAATGTTTTATTGAATGCCTACTAAATATAAAGCACTAAGCTAGATGCTTGGTGTATCTGGGACAGGGGGAATAAATACTCAGTTGTCTTTGGTCCCTCTGATCCCATTCCTATGAACTCTTTGAACAGAGTGCCTTTTTTTTATTGCGGGAAAGATTCATCTCTTTTATATATTCACTTATAGGGGGTCCAGTCATATCATTTTGGGTGTAGCTCACAAATGAAGTGAGTTGGGTTATGGTGCACTTTGGGTCCATTGTGGTTTTTTTTAAAATTATGGTAACATATACATAACATAAGATTTATCATTTTAACCATTTTTAAGTGTACAGTTCAGTTGCATTAAGTACATTCACATTGTTGTGCAACCATCACCACTAGCCATCTCCAGAACTTTTTCATCATTCCAGATTGAAACTCTGTACCCATTAAACAATAACTCCTCATTCTCCCCTCCCCTCAACCCTTAGCAACCACCGTTCTACTTTCTGTCTCTATGAATTTGACTACTCTTGGTACTTCATGGAAGTGGAATCATACAATATTCGTCATTTTGTTTCTAGCTTATTTCAATTACATAGTGTTTCCAAGGTTCATTCCTGTTGTAGCATGCATCAGGATTTTGTTCCTTTTAAGGGCTGAACAATCTTCCGTTGTATGTATATACTCAATTGTGTTTTTTTAGCTACAGTGTAAACAAACCAGTAGCAAATTATAAATCTGGACCCAGAGATGGGACAGGGCACTATCTTCTTTGAAGCAGCTTATTGTTTAGAGACCAGACCAAATGAAACCATGTTAGATTGAGTGGCTTGGTACTGACAGTGTCTAGATCTTATTCCAAATGTTAGAGGACATTAGTGGAAAGAGGTAGAAAAAATGAGAGTGAAGTCCACTATGCCACAAAATTGCGATGACTTCTCAAGAAATGATGTCCTCTTTCCCATATACCAATGATGTAACAATTTTATAATTAATGCTCAAATGTGAACATTATTATTACGAATTAAAAGTGAAAACAGTCAGCCAGAACTGTAATTCAAAGTTTACTCTCTCAGTTGTAGGTTAAAAAACTGAGGGGGCCGGCCCCATGGCTGAGTGGTTAAGTTCGCGCGCTCTGCTTTGGCGGCCCAGGGTTTCACTGGTTCCGATCCTGGGCGCGGACATAGCACCGCTCATCAGGCCATGCTGAGGCAGCGTCCCACATAGCACAACCAGAAGAACCTACAACTAAAAATACTCAGCTATGTATCAGGGGGCTTTGGGGAGAAAAAGGAAAAATACAATCTTAAAAAAAAGAAAATTGATACCTTTTTCTTAAATTGTAGAGGTCTTGCAATTTCTGAGATGTGTCTGGGGATAACACTCTCCATCTTCTGAGGCCTTTTGCTTATTTGATGTTTAGCCCACACCTTTGCAGAGGGGACGGAGGCCATCTGAACTGGATTATAGACAAGTGTGTGTGTGTCGTAATATATAATGCTCTGGTGGTGCTGCTGAAGGCAGGTTTCCTATGGTCATGACAGGCGACAAAGTTTTTCATATCTAGTTGTTTAATTAGATGACTTAGTTGAAAATCCAAGATACCATGTGGCAACCCCTCTCCCATCTTCCAAGGAACCATTACAAACCCAGTTGTTGTTTTTATTTGTATGTACTTTGGCTGTTGCTTGATGTTGCCATGGGGCATCTGATTTGCTCTTTAACTTCTGGATGCTCTTCTCATGTTGGAAAAGCTGGAATGGAGATGGCTGAGCCTGATCACTGTTTTCTCCTCTCTCACTTTGTTCTTTTTCTGAATTTATTGCTTGGCACAATAGTCAGCCCCTTGATGCCAGCCTCGCAAAAGCTACTTGCCTAGAGACCCCTAGGCCAAGAAGAAATCATCTCTGTCACTGTCCCCAGTCCTCCTTGTTTCTGGTGACTTGCACTTCCTTTCTAATATATGTAATACAAAGATCAAACCCTTATCTCCTGTTGCATGTGTTTGAGGGACCATTATGAATAATACCTGAGGGAAGATGCCCAAACTGAAAATAAGAGTGGTAACATATTTGAGTGAGCTTTAAGTGGCATTCTTCTGAGGGAGAGAATTGATCTACAGAAACATTCCCTAGATTAGTTCCCAAAGGGCACCTGCCTTTAGGGTTGCTGATCATAGGCTTGGGGCATTGAAGAGTCTCTGCTAGCCAGCAGCCACCAGGGGCAGTTTTGTCCTGGTAAAGCAGTAATATCCATGCCCCTAGGCAATGTTTTCTCTGGAAGAAATTTTGCAGCAAACTGATCTCCCAGCGGCCTATCTCTGATGCTAGGCCTATCTCTGATGCTAATTCTGCGTGCTGCTGTGGAAGTGGAGCGGCGTGCGCTGAGATTAGGTAGAGGTTCCTCAGCCGTGTCAGCACAGCTTCTCTCCTTCCTCCTACCTCCACCCCTCATTTTTTCTTGCTACTTTTTAAAATTGAGTCTCTGCAGGGAAGGGAAGTCCCATGGCATTTCAAGTATTGAGGTGCTCAGCAGAACTGCCTGGCATCCTGTTTGTATATAACGGTTTTAATTCACTCTAATAGGTCATTTGGCCTTACCAGCAGAGTCTTAAACATAGTAATGCTTACGTCAGCACTGAGGCTCAGGCCAAACATCCAAATGCAACCCTGAGTGATGATTTGAAGGAGGTTTTAAAGCCGTCATTCCCTGGCTCTGTTTGTCCAGCTTCTACCTGGCACCTCCTTAGGTCAGGCTCTAACATTCCTCATGCTTGCTGGAGCCAAGAAAGGCAGGTGGTTTGGGAGAACAGAATGAATGAGGGAAGTTCACGTTCCCATTCCGTACAAGGAGGCTGATAACGTTTATGTGCCATTTCAGTCCATTGAGATGGGACTTGCACTCTGGCGACATGTGAGCTTTTTGGTACTCTCTTAATGGAGATGGGCAAAGCAGGAGTGACATGCTGATAGGTTGAAAAATTGCAACTGTTCCACTGATTTGCAGCCTTCTTGCTTCTTTCCTTATGGAGGCAACTGATGATGTTAAGAACCAGTCGTCCCACAGACTGGCCTTGACCTTGCTCCTTGGATCTGAGGTGCCCCAGGCCTTCTGGAAGTACATTATGTCCTCTTTTTATAGGCTATTATTAGCTATTATTATTGGCTCTCTCACCACTGATCACTGCAGTTTGAGGTTTTAAATTGAAAGTGGCATCTTGGGCAGAGGTAGGGCTGTATTTGGAGATGACTGTAGGATAGTAACTACCTGCCAACCACATGGTCTTTTATTCTAAAGTAGATGTTCCTATTTCAGTCTTTAAAAATATTACAGCCCTGTGAGACCACATAATGACTGCAGAGGCTCTAAGCTGTCAGAATTCCTACTAAACCTTTTCCTTTTTTCTTTTAAGGAAGCTCTGCTTTTTGGTTCCTGTAATGATACATTGGTGGTTATAGTCAATGAGTGACACTAATAATCAGAGCTCAAAATTCCATCTTATAATTTACCTTACTGGAGCTGCAGGACGTCTTTGTGAAGTATTGTCCCTTTTAAATATGGGGAAATTGGGGGAGAGAGTAGCTGTGTCGTTGTTGATAGGAAAGCAGTTAAAGTCTAGTTTGCCCTTAGAACTGTTTTGACCTCTCTTTTCAGTAGAAAAGACATTTCTATTTTTGGTTTCCAGGTGAAGTTGTGTGTGTTTGTGTGTGTGTAGAGGAACATGACTTACCTTTGTGTGAATAGGCTCAATTGTGTTCTTTTGTGATGTTATTTAGAAAGAATCCGTATGAGTGCAGCTTATGTGAATATGTTTAAAATAGATGGAAGGTTTTTTTGACTGCTGGATGTGTAAGATTTCCATTTTCCTTCTTGTCTCTTCATACCTCCCACATTTGCTCTCTGTACAAGTAATCTCACATGTACCCAGAAGAAAGATGCAAGGTACAAGAAAGCTTGAGAATTTTAATTGTATGGTACCTTGGCAGAAACTCAAATCGTTTTTTTAGGTTTGGGGGATTTTAATAGATAAAGCTTTGAAACAAAACTTATTTGTGGAAAACAAAATTTATTTGTGATCCTAAGTGAGATTAGTAATATGACATATCAAGAGCTGTGATGCTTTTCAAATCTATCATATTTTTCATCTTGTGTCCATATCTTTCTGTTTCCTACCTGAAGTCTTATTAATTCTTATCTAGAGGCCAATTTTGTGAAGAATGCTTCTGAATTAGACCATTATTTGTCTTGTTTTTCAGTCAGGATTGTCCAAGGGCTCTGATTGTAGTTTTTCGCATCACTTGTTTCTCATTCTTGGCCACAAAACCAAGTGAACACTTTCTTTGCTGTCTGTCTAACTGCATATGCGTAGCCTAAGGATGGAACTTGTTCCCCACTTGTCATTCTTTGGTACATATTTGTTGTTTGAATTGAGAGGCACGTGCGCATTGCCTTGTGGACATAGCCTGCTGGCCTGTGTTCTGGGCTTGGTCTCAGGAACTCTTAAGTTTATATCACAATGTTACTGGTCCTGGCCTGTCTCTGTTTCTTATCTTTTAAATGCGGATAATAATACTCAGCTCTGGTTTATATCACAGCAATTTTTTAAAGGGTTAATGGCCTGGGCTTTGTAAGATAGATTTAGATCCGTAGATGAAAGGTGTCATTTAACTACAGCAAGGCTTCTGCTGGAAGTGCCTTCCCAAAGAACTCAAAGTGCTTGTCAGACTGTCTTCCATTCATCCTCATGCCATCCCTGGTAGGGAGGTAGGTGACTAAGCATTATTATCAAGTATAAAATAGTGCTATTACTGTTACTTTTATCTGTAAACAGGGCCCTGGTAATTGTGAGAAATAGAAGTTGGTAAAACAGATTATGGAAGAAAAACACTGGGAAAACTTCAAAGTAGCATGCATTTGCTATTCCTGTTTACTATGGGTTTCAGAAGTTTAATTACCATACGTGAAAACAACAGAAAGCCTCCTTTCTTGGGGAGGAAATGGGACCCAGTACATCCTTCTAAATACTTGCATTAATTGAACACCAGTACTTATTTTCAGTTGCACCAGATGATGTTCTAAGGGTTACTTTAACTCACATATACCAGGAATGACTATAAATTTCATAGGACTTACATATTTTGAATCTTCATTTGGACTTCAACACTGAATTTCCTCTTATTAACGTCATATTGGACAGCAAATAGTTCACTGAGGCTGCCCAGCACAAGAGGTGGATTTCCTTAAAGGAGAGATCTTTGAAGAGAGCAACCACTGCTTTGTCTAAGATTGAAGAAAGAGAATGAGCCTCATTTGGGAAGCCACATGGGCAGGGATGCCCAAAAGGTTTGTCACTATGCTGTTGAGGATTGGCCATTCATTGAGTTTGTAGCTTGAGGTCACAAATAGGAGAAGGGTCCTCTCCACCCTCCTTCTCACCCACTCTGAGATTTTCAGTTTTGTCTTTGTAGCCTCGTCACATGTGGAGTTATTTCTGGTGTTTGATGGTTGTGTCCCAGGGCCTAGGAGAAGGAGTGGAAGACCTGAAATGAACGCAAGGAAGAATGACCACAGTTAGCCCTGAGCTCCTGCTGTTTGTTTTCTTTCAATGTATACCACTGCATTACTAGAAACCGGTAATTCCCTCAGTGTTCTCCCTGGGAAACAAACATGTACAAACTGCAAACAGTGGGCTTCACAGGTCATGTGAACAGAGGGCAGCAGAATTGTTGGATTTTATCAGGGAAGCCAAAGGTTTTGACCAAAAACTTTCGTCTTGATGGTCCACAGTTGTCTCTTTACTGGGTATTAGGAAAAGTTTGTTTAATTTTCTAAAGGTATTGTGAGTTCAATAAATGACAGCAGCTGTGTGCATAGTAGTTTTCAAACGTCATACTTACTTAGGTTTTAAATTTTCTTCTTGAATTCTCCAAATCAGTACTTATTCCTTAGAAATGATATCACAAATATTGACAGTCTTAAATTCTATTTTTTATTTCCTTACCAAATTATTTGTAGTTTTGTGTAGCTGTTCGTTATGTTCCTTTACAGCAGGGTTTTAAAATGCTGGCTGCTAGCACAACAGGGCCCTGTGTTTGTGTGTGTCAGAGAGAAATATTTTCAGGCAGAAACTGGTTTAGGTTTCAAAATCCCCAAGGGAATTTTTATAAAACAACAGTGAGGAGGAAAAACTCAACATGATTTAAATACCTTGACATGGTTCTTTTTTAATTTAAATTTTTCCTGTTAGGTCTTTTATTTTCTAAACAATAGACCATTTTGCTCTTGATGCACTACTTTGGGCTAGAAAGAGCTACCGAGTTTCTTTGTTCTTTTTTTAGACTTTCAGTTTAAGCTTTTTCCTTTTTCCCCTTCAGGTACCTAATTAAATGGAGCCATTTTGTTGATTCGTGCTTGTTTTCATCCAGAATTCAATTAAAATTCTTCTAGCTGAACTAGAGCCATCTGATTTTTAAACCAGCTCCAAGATAAGAGGTGGTAGTGAAAGTAGGAATAACAGATGGAAGCATAAGTTCAGTTCAGTCTTTGGGAGTTGTACAGGTCAAGTCTCCTCCCTGTGGCTTAAACAGGGCCCTGTGGTTCCACCCACAGGAAGAAGCTGGACAGTGCTGGGCCAGGGAGCTCAGACTCTACTTAGGCTGCCTGGGTTTGAATCTCAATTGTTTTATTCTTTTCCAGCTTTATGAATCTCAATTTTCCACCCTTTACTTGCTGTGTACACTTGGGCAAGTTATTTAAGCCTTTTAAACCTCAGGTTTAACTATAAAATGGGGATTAATGATCCATGTGCTTCTTGAGGTGTGAGGATGTAGTCAGATAATCACATAGAGCCCGCAGCATAATGCCTGGCACACATGCATTCTCAGTAAATGTTGGCCCTTATGATCTTTATTTTATTAGTGTTGTCATCAATACTTATATGTATTGTTCACCTTGATCTTTTAATATATAACAATACTGACATTGGTTAACTTTGTTTAAAAAATCTCCTGTTATGTGTATTTGAGTTAATAATTTAAATAAACATGGTAAGAACCACCATAAGCAAAGTCAAAAGACAAATGACAAACTGGGGGAAAAATATATTTGCAATTCATTACACAGACAAAGGATTCATTTCCCTAATATATAAAGAACTACTACTTGGTTAAAAAATGGACAATTGTAAAGCTTTTTATGGTGATAGACTTCCAGTTAACTGTGCCGTAGATTATATGTCTTCACTATATATCCACAGAGCCTACCAGGAAAACCCTAGGTTGGAAAAGGGCTTGGGATACATACAGCTAAAGATAACAGCCAGGAGTATGCAAACTGACCTGAATTTTTTCCCCCATAAAATAGCTCCCTCTCAGAAACGATCTGTTAACTATCAGTGGTACCCTCACGTACCCAACTTACCCCTGTCATCCATGATTTTTCTCATCTTTTCCTATCTCTTTCCACTCATCCAGGAAGTCACCAAGTCTTTTCTGTGTTTCATTCATAGTATTTCACATCTGCTCCAATCTTTCCAGGCCCACTACCACTATTTTAGTCAAGAGACATTTAATATCTCATGACTAAACTGCTACCCTGGTCTCCTTTTCGTTGTATCTCTTTTGCCCTTCTCCGGTCATCACAATATTCTATACCCAGATTAATTTCCCTGAAACATGGTTTTCATCTTGGGCCACCAACCTAGCCAGAAGCCTTCAGTGGTTCCCCACCATCTAAAGTGAAGTCTAACTTCTGAACCTGACCCTCAGGAGCCCCCTTAATCTGATTCACCCTCCTTCTGTCTCTAGCCTTAGTCTTTCTCATTGCTTCTCTTTAGGAACCCTCCAAACATCTTACCTGGTTTTCTTGGCCTGGCCCACCATGCCCACTGCTGCCTTCATGCTGCCCTCCCTCCTCCTCTTTGCTAAGTCTTAGATTTGCCACAAGGCTCAGTTCCTGCCTCCTCCAGATGGCTTTCCTAGGTGCCCCAGCATTCAGCATCCGTTGTTTTTTTACCTCTCACTGCATTTATTGATTGCCTGTACCTCTCCTCTCACACTTGACCTTTGCTGCCTATATTGTTTTAGGCAACCTTTTTAATTGAAGTAGAACATATGTACAGGAAAGTGTACAGATCACAAAGTAAACCACTCAGTACCTTTTCACAAGGTGAACATACCCCATGTCGTCCACATTCCTCTCTTCTGATACATACCCTGTCTCCCTAATCTAGATAGTGAGCATCTGGGAGACAGAACCATATCATGTGCCTCTCTGCATGAAAATGCATAATATTGGGTGCTCAGTGACATTCTAGATCAGGAATTTGAGCTAAGAAAGGGAGCTAGGCTTTGACAAATAAGAAACACATAGAAATTTAAAGGAGTACATGAAATTTCTTACTAATTACAAATTCATTCTTGACAACTAGTTACAATTGAGAGATGATTAGAGGTAATGTAATTTTGGTAAGTCCTGTTCAAGGATTCCTAGGTGGTGACTACAAATAAGACCTTTAAATCCAGTCTAGGGGCTGGCCTGGTGGCGTAGCGGTTAAGTGCGCAAGTTGCACTTCGGTGGCCCGGGGTTCGCCAGTTCGGATCCCTGGTGTGGACATGGTCCCGCTTGGCAAGCCATGCTGTGGTAGGTGTCCCACATATAAAGTAGAGGAAGATGGGCACAGATGTTAGCTCAGAACCAGTCTTCCTCAGCAAAAAGAGGAGGATTGGTGGCAGATGTTAGCTCAGGGCTAATCTTCCTCAAAAAACAAAATCCAGTCTAAATAAGGCCATGTGATAGTTTTCTCTTTTTAGACATAAGGTCAAAGACATCTACAACATTAACTTTCGTTGTCATTTTATCCAACAAATTTTTTAATCATATGCTGTCTACTATATATAGTTAGTGTAAAGTAGGCTTCAGTTGTGAATAACATAAAAAGATCCTTTATAGAGCTTTTATTTTAACGGGTAACTAGAAATAATTGATAGAACTAAAAGTCGTAAGACTAAAGATATAACAATGACTAAATAATAAGAGAACTATGAAAAATTGTTACTAAATCATCATAAACATACAGAGAGAACAAGAACATGGAGATAGGAAAGGCTACAACAAAGATTGGCAGTGCACTAGGACTTCCGGATAAGAAATCCGTTTGATTGTGACATTATCAAAAGGTATGTAAGAAGACAGCAACTCATGAAGGTAAAATAACTACAAGGTTAAAGAGAGCAGAGAGATGTTAAAAACATCATAGGAAATAATTTCCAGTAGCGCTTTACAGTTTACAAGAAAGGTACTTTGACTTGTTCATCTTACTGGATCTTCACCCATTATGGTCTTGTACAGTGGGTGGTATCATCTGCCCATAGTCACATGCTCCCATGACCCTGGTATCAGTGCACACTGACTTCAGCATTCTTTCCACAGGCTGCTCTTGCCTTGGGGGAACATGAGAATTTGTGTTCAGTATTCTCTCAATTTTTGTAATTGAAACTGCAGTGAAATCACATCCCAGCTAACTTCATTATCACTGTATTTACTCTTTACTTTAAACCTAAAGCGTGAGAATCTCCCTGGCAAATCATGCCACCTGGGGGTTATCTGCATAGGCGAAGAGAAGTCGAAGGTAAGTCACTTTCCAGCTCCTGCCTGTGATGTCTCCATCATTTGAAAACATAGGCACAAAGAGGAGAAGGTAGAGGACCCATAGGCTGCTCATCCTTAAAAAGTAACTTGTTCAAAGTATTATGAGTTCCCCTTTAGTTTTCCTTTGTCTCATTTTTTATTGCTCCTTCGGTTATGTCTATTTTGTACCTAGAAGGCGTCAGTTTGCAAATCTATAACTGGCAGTCTCGTTGATGTGGCTTTCACTTCAAATTAATGTTCAGCAAGGGATTAGGTGATAACTGTTTCGGGCTGTTATTTCTTTACACAAATGGGTGGATATGGTTTGAACAGGCCGCCAAAGCCAGAAAGAGAAGTTAGTTGTGTAAATCAATGCAGGCCAAAGCTGATCACCTTTCTGAAAGACAAGACAATGCAGCACACAACCTCTAAAGAGATCTTTGGGGTCAAGTTGATGTCATGTTGAAAAATCAATATTTACTGGACTTTATAAAGTTAGCCTTTAATGAACCCCAGGCATTTTGCTGGGCCATTAATTGCAGAAAGAGGAAAGGCAACAGTGGCTGAAATCCATGGTTGTATAAGTTGTATAAAAATAAATGAAGAGACAGTCTCTTGCTAATGTGCACAGGTCCTACCCTTAGGTTCTACTTAAGCATTGTTGAGTATGGATATTGAAAGGCTTTCTTGGGATCTTATTGACATTTTAAGAAAGAGCAACTCTTGCATCCGAACAGAAGAAGGTCAGTCCTTCACTCTTTGACACTCCTTATCTAAGCAGTTTGGCTTAATTTTCCTGGGATGAATTCTGATGTCATTTGGATTCTGCCTTATAAATGTGCAAATCACAAGAGCAGGTCCCTCTCAAAGTATGGCTCATCCCTCCCTCTGACGCACTTGAAAGCTTTTAAAGTGAAGAATTGTAGTGAAGAGCATTTACTATAGGGTGCTGCCTTGAATCCAAGTCTGATGAAAGTTTTTGGTAAATGTTACCATTTGTACATGTTCTATCATCCAGTAGAACTTTTCTCTGGCTGTTTTGTGTGTAGAAGTATTCTGTATTCCTCACTGGCTTGTCAGAATCATTTGTGGGTCAGGAACCTTATCTCCTTTGTAGTCAATGTTTTTAATAAATGTTGTTGACTAGGTAGAGGAATATATTATATCAAATTTTATCCTGGCTGTAACAAAAGTAGGACCCTACGTGGTCAGTAACTGAAAGTCATAGAATTATCTTTGTTAGGCTCTGTGAGTCAGAGTGTGGGTGTTTGTTACAAGTTCTCGGTCCTATCTGCTCAATAGATAAATTTTGGGATTGACTTTTCAGACCTCTTTTTCTGGAGCATTTTGTCAGAGGAGACTTTAAAATTAATCAGAGAAGAGCTGCTGTTCTTTCTCATTCCCATTCTCATCCCTCCTCTCCAGGATCACTTTTCAGAATAAATACGGAAAAGAAAAATCTTGGGAGGTTTGTTTGATTGTTGTGGTGTTTTAACAAGAGAATCTGATGTTTAATATTTTCATCTATAATTTTCTTTGAATATTCATTCTGGGTTTTTATCTTTCCTTTTCAGCTATTTGAGAACTTCTACTTTGGTACCCTAAAGCTCAATTCAATTCACATCTCTCAGAGGTTCACAGTAGACAGCTTTGGAAACTACGCCTCCTGTGGACAAATTGACTTCTCCTGAGGTGGCTCTTGGGAAACACTAGATATTGAACGTCGCACACAGTGCTGAGGAAACGTATCTTCATCTTAATTGCCAAGGAGGGATATGGAAGTTTGGATGGTGACTTTCCTGGTGGTTCCCCATGGACACCGTTGTCTCTGAAGGTTGTCTACAGTCATCACACTGTCAGCCAAGATGGTTGAGGGCACAGAGAGGACTTGTGCCTGTAACCCTTGGCTTGTTCATCTTTCACAGGGTTTACCTTTCTTTCCAAAGCTCTTCTCTGGAAATGTACCTCTGAAGCCTATTGGAGCTCAGATTCACATTATCTCCTATATACCTACTGTTTTTGCCACAACCGTTAAATTTGTGTTAATACTTTAAAAGAGAGTTAAAGTTGTGTTGTCTTATTAATCTTGCCACCTACCAAATAGCTACAATTTCTAAAAGGTTTGTATTTTTCCTTTCCCCTTGTACCCTAACTTTTAATCACTACCCAGAATTTCTTTTTTATTGTAAAAAACACACAACATAAAATTTACCATCTTAACCATTTTTAAGTATATAGTTCAGTAGTGTTCAGTATATTCAGATATTGTGGAATATCTCCAGAACTTTTTCATCTTGCAATTCTGAAACTCGATACCCATTAAATAATTCCCATTTTGCCTTCTCCCAAGCCCCTGGCAGCCACCATCCTACTTTCTTGTTTCTATGAATTTGACTACTTTATATACCTCATATAAGTGGAATCATACAGTATTTGTCTTTTGTGAGTGGCTTATTCCATTTAGCATAATGTCCTCAAGGTTCATCCATGTTGTAGCATGTGACAGGATTTCCTTCCTTTTTAAGGCTGAATAATATTCCATTGTATGTATATACCACATTTTGTTTATCCAGTTATCCATCAATCCATTTGGGTTCCTTCCACCTTTTGGCTGTTGTGAATAGCACTTTATGAATGTGGGTGTAGAAATCTCTCTTCAAGACCCTGCTTTCAGTTCCTTTACTACTAAGAATTTTATCTTTAGCAAAGTAAGTCTTTTAAGTCTTTACCTTTTGCCTTGATCTGCCCTTTTTCTTCTGAAGTTGGTACCTCTCTCTGTTAAGATTCCTGTTCCTTCACCCTACCCTAACCCTGGCCTTCCCAGGCCACTGAAGGAGTTGCAGTTGGTAGCTCTTTTCCGTTTACTTCTCAGCAGCAGCAGCAAGAGAAACAGTGATATCAGCAGGACTGTGCAGAGTTCCCTGGGTGAGTGTCAGCCGCAGAAGGTGCACCTTCCTTGCCGCAGACTCGCAGTGGGAGAGAGCTCCCAGCATGGCTTTGCCCCACCCCTCAGTCCTGCCACGTGCTCAGCCGGGGAGCTCAAGCCTGCTGTCGCCTCTCATGTGCCCCTCACATCTTTTCTCCTTCCGAGTCCTCTCTTTCTCTTTTCTTCATTCCTTATTCTTACCTTGATTCTTACTTTCTGTTTGAGAAGTCTGATTCTGAACCCCATGTATTAAGGTCACTACATAGTGAGGGCTGTGTATAAACACTCAGATTTGGTTTTTTTTTTTTAAAGATTTTATTTTTCCTTTTTCTCCCCAAAGCTCCCTGGTACATAGTTGTGTATTTTTAGTTGTGGATCCTTCTAGTTGTGGCATGTGGGATGCTACCTCAGCATGGCCTGATGAGCAGTGCCATGCCCGCATCCAGGATCTGAACCTGCGAAACCCTGGGCCGCCGAAGCAGAGTGCGAGAACTTAACCACTCAGCCACGGGGCCAGCCCCAAGATTTGTTTATCAATGTGACTACACAGATCATTTGAGAATAAATGAATTTCCAAAGTAACTGTGTTTTTCTTTTAGTATTATCATGTAGTTTTAGTTTGACCCCTTTAGTCAGCGTGCGCTGGGATACAAGATTGCCATCACTTAACTCACTGCCATAGCCATATTATTCATCCAGGATTTACATATTGGTGCCTGCAGGGTTGGCTTTTCCCAAAAAAACTTTCTACTGGTAATATTCATTTTTCATTTAAGTTGAGATTTTATCTTACTCACTTCCACTTGTTAGATAGCATGTAGGAATGAGTGCTCCCAGGGATAGCACTAAATAGTGAAGTGAACTGTGGAATTCAATACCCCCATCTCGTCTTGGTGCTGCTTTTCTCTTACTGGTTTCTTTCTGACAATGCCATTGGGCAGTCTTGGCCAGGAAGTAAAGATGTCTTCTTTTGGGTATCAGAGATTTATGACTTATGTTTTCAGTAAATTTTTTTTAAAGTTTTGTCTTCAGAAAATGTAACTTTGTATGTCAAATGCTAAATTCTCTTTACTATTTAGAGATAACTATGTGTTTAAGGACATATCATATTGTTAAATAATTTTACACAAGTTATTTATCTTTTTCACTCTTGTTCTCTCACGATTATATAGTGGAGTTTGCCAGAGGCTATGTGACATGGTGATATCATTCTGATAGTTAGTGGAGCATGTGCCTTTGTATCTTTGTTTTCTAGAATTTTGTAAGTTGGTCGGTAAATTTATTTTTGTAAGTTGGTAGCTAAATGTAAATTTATCTTTTAAATTTTCTTTCTAGAGGCCTAAATTTTTGAGACAGTGTAGCTCAAAATACAGTTTTAACTGCTGTTGTGGAATGGTGGGGGGAGTAACATGTAGTTTTGATGTAGGACTTGTATGAAAGAGCAGTGGTAGAGAGCAAATAATTTTTGATGGAGCTAAAAGAATATTTTAAGATTCAGGGTCCCCTCTCAGCTGCTGTGTTTATAATCAAATCTGTCTTAATATTACCATTTTGCAGTTCATTCTGCACTGAAATAGAGTTAAATTACACCTGTCCCCGCTCCAGTTGTTTTTTGAGGCACTGACTTCACCCTCAATTCCTCTAAGAGGAGGAGGGGAAAAAAAAATCTCACCACAATTATTATACAAGATCTGTGTTGTTGTATAATTAAAATAAAATTTGTTATGGAGAATAATTTTTAATTTTTTTTTTGGAGGGGGCACAATGAGTTTACCCCCAACTGAACTCCATACCCGTGGCAGAAACATCATAAATGTTACTTTATAATGGGTATTTTTTTTCCTTAAAGATTGGCCCTGAGCTAACATCTGTTGCCAGTCTTCTCTTTTTTTTTCTTCTCCCCAAAGCCCCCCAGTACATAGTTGTATATTCTAGTTGTAGGTCTTTCTAGTTGTGCTGTGTGGGACGCCACCTCAGCATGGCTTGATGAGCAGCGCTAGATCCGCAACCAGGGTCCAAACTGGCGAAGCCCTGGGCCGCCAAAGCAGAGCGCAGACACTCAACCACTCGGCCGTGGGGCCAGCCCCGAAATGGGTATTGTTTTTTTTCAGGATGATTTTTTTTATTGAGGTATAATTGACATATAGCATTATATTAGTTTCAGGTGTACGACATAATGATTCGCTGTTTGTATATATTGCAAACTGATCACCCCGTAAATCTAGTTACCATCATCACCATACGTAGTTACAAAAAAATTTTTTTCTTCTGATGAGGACTTTTAAGATTTACTCTCTTAGCAACTTTCAAATATGCAATACAGTATTGTTAAGTATAGTAACCATGCTATACAATACATCCTCATGACTTATTTGCTTTATAACTGGAAGTCTGTACCTTTGACCTCCTACACCAATTTCATCCACTGTCCATGCCCCCTCCCTTCTGGCAACCACCCGTCTGTTCTCTATAACTATGAGTTTGAGGGTTTTTTGTTTGTTTTGTTTTTTAGATTCCACATATGAGATCATACAGCATTTGTCTTTCCCTGTCTGACGTATTTCACTTAGTATAATGACCTCATGATTTATCCATGTTATTGCAAAGGGCAAGATTTCATCCTTTTTAATGGCTGAATAGTAGTCCATTGTGTGTGTGTGTGTGTGTGTGTGTGTGTGTGTACACGCCATCTTCTTTATCCATTCATCCATTGGTGGACACTAAGGCTGTTTCCATATCATGGCTATTGTAAATAACACTGCAGTGAACATGGAGGTGCAGATATCTTTTCAAGTTACTGTTTTCCAAATGGGTATTTTTTTAAGTGAGCTCCGGAGTTTACTAAATTGGACATTGATGAGAATCCAGCTTCATCATAATACAAAGCTTGGTTCAGGTTTGCTCTTGGGTTATACTCTTTTCTGGAGCAAAAGGGAACCTGATGGCACCAGAGGTGTGTTGAGTTAAGGACCATTTCTCAGACTGTACCTCGAGGCCTACAGGGAGCATGGTTATCAAAGCCCAAGGATGCTATAGGTGAGAAAAGGGCTGCTGTTAGGGGTTTTTTAATTAATAGCTTTTTTTGTTGTTAATAAAATATTCTTTTAAAGAAAGACAAAATAGAGGCCAGCCCCGTGACCTAGTGGTTAATTTTGGCGTGCTCTCCTTTGGCGGCCCAGGTTTGGTTCCTGGGTGCAAACCTACACCACTTGGTGGGCAGCCGTGCTGTGGTGGCATCCCACATACAAAATAGAGGAAGACTGGCTAACGCTCAGGACTAATCTTCCTCAGCAAAAAGAGGAAGGTAAAATAAAGTTCAATTTGTGAAAAATCATCAAGTTATACACTTTATGCTTTCTTCCATGTATATTTTATACTTAATTGTGTGTTTAAAAAATGTCTTCTCATCCAGAGCTTACTACTCCCTATGCATTTAAGCACGTATGTCATATCGTTAAGTAATTTTTCACAAATAATAACAGCTGATATTAGCAGAATGCTCACATTTGTCATCTACTTTTGTATTAACTCGTTAAGTCTTTACAACAGCCCACTTAAGTTGGTATTATCATTATCCTTATTTTAGAAACTGAGGTTTGACAAGGATAAGACATTTTCCCAGGGTCATACAGCTTGTACCAGTGGTTCTTAAAATGTGGTCTCTGGACCCCGGGAGTCTCTGAGGGCCTGTGGAGGGGGGAGTGAGGTCCACACTATTTTCATAAAAATACTTAGGTGTTATTTACCTTTTTCACTCTAATTCTCTTGTGAGTGTACAGTGGAGTTTTCCAGAGACTACATGACATGGTGACATCATTACTCTGATGGTTAATGGAATATTATGCTTGTATATTTTTGTGTTTTCTAGAATTTTGTAAATTGGTAGGTTCAGGTTATAAATGTGTGTTTTTAGACATTAACTCAGTTTGATCTCAGAACTTCTATTGTGCTCTTACTAGTTATTTTCAGTTATACCTGCTGCCATGGGCTGAATTGTGTCCCCTGAGAATTTGTATGTTGAAACCCTAACCCCGTAGTATCTCAGAATGTAACTGAGTTTGGAAATAGGGCCTTTAAAAAAGTGATTAAGTTAAGATGAGGCTGAGGCCGTTAGCGTGGGCCCTAACCCAGTCTGACTAGTATCCTTGTAAAAAGAGGACATTTGGACACACAATGAAACATTGGCCCCTGGCCTCCAAGATCAGCTCCCTACATCTGTCTCCAAAACAGTTTGGTAATAACACTACCAGTGATTGGAAGGGTCTGACGATTACAGTGAAACAGACCATTCAGAACAGACAGGCCCAGATTGAGGTAGTTCCCTAATCATCAGAACTCTCAAAGAACCACCAAGAGACAGAAAGAAGCAGAAAAATATTAAGTACAGTGGAAATACCACTTTCAATGAGATTGTCAACAGTGCCTGACCGATGCAGCACCGATCTTTAGCTAGAGAACCATTAAAGGGACTGGGGACTGCCAGTCCGTGGCCTGCAATGTTGATGGCTGCCACTGTCATGACATCATAGATGATTTCAAAAGTGGTGCAGTGGGAGTGCCCAGCTAGTTAAGAACAACAAAGGAAAGTATTTCAATAAAGGATCATTTGACAACCAAAAAAAAAAAGTCAGACACGTGCGTACACACGGGAGAGACCATGTGTGACACAGCAAGAAGGCAGCCATCTGCAAGCCAGGAACAGAGGCCTCAGGAGAAACTAAATCTCCCAACACCTTAATCTTGGACTTCTAGCCTCCAGAACTTTGAGGAAATAAATTTCTGTTCGTAAGCCACCTAGTCTGTGGTATTTTGTTTTGGCAGCCCTGACAAACTAATACCCTTGCTGTAATGCAGAAGCTCATCTACCTTCTGTCTTCTTTGGAGCCAGACGTTGAAAAGATTTGCAAAAACGGAAGAGATTTGCAAAAAGTAAAACAATGCCACTCTTCTTAATTTTGGGGGGAGAAATACAGTTTTTCATAAAATACATTATTTTGTTAATATGTAATAGGCTCAGTATTATCTTTAAGAAAACATTTTTTTAATTCTTAGCTTTTTTAATAAAGATTTCTTTTAGAACAGTTTTAGATTCACAGCAAAGTTGAGAGGCAGGCTTAGTTTTATTTTCAAGTACAGTAAATTATATCTATATATCTCTCATAAACAAAAGTTCTTTGGGGTCCTCAATAATTTTTGAGTGTACAGGACTCCTGAGACCTGGGAGTTTGAGAGCTGCTGCACTTCCTTCCAAATGACATCATATTATACATGATCTATAAAGCGCTTTTCTTACCTTGCAATAGGTAGTGGACCGCATTACTTGTCAAGATACAGATCTACGGTTTTTTTTTTTTATTTTATTTTTTTCCTTTTTCTCCCCAAAGCCCCCCTGTACAAAGTTGTATATTCTTCGTTGTGGGTCCTTCTAGTTGTGGCATGTGGGACGCTGCCTCAGCATGGTTTGATGAGCGGTGCCATGTCCGCGCCCAGGAATCGAACCAACGAAACACTGGACCGCCTGCAGCGGAGCGCGCGAACTTAACCACTCAGCCACGGGGCCAGCCCCCATGTCTGCACAATAATCCATTGTGTGTATGCATTATAATTTAACTAGGTGCTCCCTGACTAATCGACACTGAGTTGGTTTCCAGGTTTGGTATTATAAACAATTCTGGGTGGGACATCTTTGTGAATTTGTATTTTTATGCTTGTGAGGTCATCTAGAAGTGGGATTAAATGGTTTTAAAGATGTGGTTGAATTTGTTTCTTATTTGGAAGCTAAAGTTTCTTCCTCCACTTTATATTGCTAAATATTAAACACAAACAGAAAAACACGGAAGACGTATGTGCTATTTAACAAATACAGTCAGTGGTTTTGAGGCCCATTGGTTTGGAAAGGCTGACCTGCTAGTCTCTCAAAATTTAAGAAAACCTTTTCTTCTTTGTAAACTATAATTATTGTTCCTTTCTACAACTTTTTTTTTTTTAAAGATTTTATTTTTCCTTTTTCTCCCAAAGCCCCCTGGTACATAGTTGTGTATTTTTAGTTGTGGGTCCTTTTAGTTGTGGCATGTGGGACGCCGCCTCAGTATGGCTCGATGAGCAGTGCCATGTCCGCGCCCAGGATCCGAACCGGTGAAACCCTGGGCCACCACAGCGGAGTGCGCGAACTTAAACACTTGGCCACGGGACCGGACCCCTTTCTACAACTCTTACCCTCTCCTCTGGAAATTTGGATTCTCTCTCCTAAATGGCTTTACTACTGGGTTCATTAACAGGCCTGGATTGTTGTCGATTTGCTTTCAGCAGAGGGCTAATATGGACCCAGCTTGAAGGTGCTGCAGAAGGTAAGTCCACTGGAGGAGCTGCCCAGGAGTGTGGGAAACATTTTGACCTTCAAAAATCTGGAAACAGCTATTATGTAATTGATAGGACTTTCCAAACTCTTTATTGGGCAACTTTGGTAATTCTAGACGACCAGGGACTTGGTAAGATAGTGCTGGAATGGGATAGCTATGGTATTTAGAGTCTACCTCCTCAATGTCTTGGAGACACATAATTAGCTTTGCTAAAAGACTAGTATTGAGATGGTGGAAAAAGATGGCAAATTTTAGTACATGGGACTATGGGACATCATAATGGCCTCTTCTCAACCTGAGGGAACAAGAACTAACTTTTTAAATGCCCACTATGCCCAGGCACATAGTGTTATTTTGCATGAGTTTCACAGCATTCTTCTTAGATAGGTTGTATTAACATTAGTTCACAGATAGAAAATAGATTAGGTAATTTGCCCAAGAACCCAGCTAGTAAGTGAGATTCCACCCCAGTCTACATGACAACAAACTGTGCTCTTGGCACTATACAGCGCTGCTATACAACCCGGCAAGGCTGCTTTATTTACTGCAAGATGAAGACATCAATGGCCAGGGCCTCATTGCAGCACCACCTCTAAATCTAAACTGCAAAGGGAAAAGAAAGCACGGAAAGGGTGCTATTGTTTTCTGTTTTCCCAAGGAGACCGAACCCAAGCCACTGATGCATTCAGAATTCCCAGGCAGGCCAGACTCAGGGTAACTACCAACCTTACAACCTGTGTTTTTTCCTACCGATTAAGATCATGTTTTTCATTGCCTTTGATTCTTTTTTTTTTTCTTTTTAAGATCACAGCAGCCAAGTCTTTTTATAAAAACACAATCTAGGGCTTGGGTCCCAAAAGTTTAATGTTTTGTCCTGTCAGATTATCTGTTTCCTCTTCAATTTATTTGTAATGTAAACCTCACTCCATTTCTGCTCTGATCCTGGGACCGTGCCGAGCCTCTAGCCTTCCCAGCTGGTATGTCAACACATTTCTAAAGGCAATGATAAGGGTCATAATTTAACAAAAAACCTAAGCATCTCAAACAAAATCGGCCTCTCCCCACCCTGTTCCCCAGAGACTTAATAAAGTGAACTTGAAGTCAAAACCATGAGCAAATGTGCCTTTTTCAACTTGCAGCCTCAAGGCAGAGGAAACGGTCAGACACTTGCCTTTTAGGGTTGCCCTAGAAGGAGCTAACAAAAGGGGTGAACTTAAACAGCTGCTGGGGGAGGAGGACGTCTGCTTCTGTCCCACCAGCCATTCAGTGCTCAGGCCTTGCTCAGAAGAGAACTTGTGGGGCTGGGGAGCAATAGTTCTGAGGCAGCCAGTTGTTGTATGGCTTTTGTCCTAAGGAAGCCACCCATCACTGTAGAGCCATAACTCCTAGGAAGCCAGCTGTCAGGGCTGTGGTGCAGGCCCCTCTGGGTGGGAGGCAAGGGGGAGAGTGCGTCTGTGGCCAAATTCCCTTTTAGACACCTGAGCCTGGCTGGCTTTGTAACCCGAGAGTTTTGTGTCTTTTCCCCCCTCTCCCATCTTCCCTGGGGAGACCCCTTCTTCCTCTCCACCCTTGGAGAGACAGCAGGGACATCTCGGGATTCAGACTCCTTGGTTTGCAACTCCCTGAGGGCTGGGCTGGGCTCCGCTGCGGCTGGCTGGCGTTTGGCGTTCTGATCTAACGCTTCCCTTTGAAATCTACCCCCTCCTTTTTTTTTTTTTAAACCAGGTATGATGATGTCAAACGTGATGCTGATGCTACAGTTACAGACACGGCCCCTGCTGGCGCAGCCTCTCTGATTCTCTCTCCCTCTCTGCGTCCAGCGCTGGGCTTTTTCAGACAAGTGCATCTCCTAACCAGGTCACATTTCAGCCACGACCCACTATCCGTCTGTCACCGGAGTCAGACCGCAGGAGGACTGAGGAAGACGACGTGTGCTTCGCCAACTGCGGGGTGGGAGGAAGGACATTAAAACACTGCAGAAGTCAAGACCCCCAGGTCAAACCCAGACCACGATGCGCGCCCCGGGCTGCGGGCAGCTGGCGCTGCCGCTGCTGCTCCTTGCCGCAGCCGCCCTGGCCGAAGGCGACGCCAAAGGGCTCAAGGAGGGCGAGACCCCCGGCAATTTCATGGAGGACGAGCAATGGCTGTCGTCCATCTCACAGTACAGCGGCAAGATCAAGCACTGGAACCGCTTCCGAGACGTGAGTCTGCAGGGCCGCGAGGGCCGGGGGTCGGGGGCGCCGGTTTAGGGAGGGAGGTTCGGAGCAGAGTCCCCGGCGCCGGGAGCGGCGGCTGCACGTCGCAGCCACGGGCTCCCGCAGCCCAGCCGGCTAACTGCACCGCGAGTAAACAACGCGCACCCACCGGGCTCCGGGCAGCCGTCGCCGTCACAGCCCAATGCCCCCTCCTCGTGTCCCCCAAGACCCGGTAGCCAGCGGGCTTGGGACCCCCCCAGCCCCACCCCTGCCCCGGGCAAGTCCTGGGCGAGGAGTCGCTCCGGGGGCGCGCGCTCGCGACAGGATCTCTCCTGCAAGCCAGGCGCGGAGAGGGGTGTAGGATGCAGGGGTGGGGGTGCGCGGCGGAAGGAGCGGGGGCCCTGGCTGCGGCTGGGCGGCTGACTTGCTCCCCTCCCTTTTTGCAGCGAGCCGCCCCCAGGCCTGCCCCGAGCCGGGTGGATGCTGTAGGCTCCACATACGGGGCACTGCAGAAGGGGCAGGTCTGGGTGGGGCCGGCGGGGAAGGGAGCATCGTCTTGCGCGAGTGCCCTCTCTTCCCACCTTGGGCTTTGGGGGAGGGGGAACAAACGGGGACAGGGCTCTTGGTTGGAGCTTTGGGGGGGGGGGCGGGGGCGGGTACTAGCAATCCTCATAAGGCGAAATGGTGAAAGGTGTGTCCGTGATGCGGGGCGGGCGACGGCTGGGAAAATACCCGAGGCCACCTCCGTGCAGCGGCGCGAGCACGAACGAAGGCTGGTTTTCCAGGACCAACCTTTCATTGGGGAGCCCAACCCACAGCAGGAGGAGCGGCTCCGATCCGGAGAGAAGACACCGTAGCCCTATGGCTTGAAAAGGAGAGGGGAGAGGCGAGAAGCTGGGTCTGGGGGCCCTTGGCAGACGCCCGCCGGAACCCCGGCGTAACCTTGGGCCGAACTTTCCGAGGTGGGGGGTGGGGAGGCGGCTGCGGAGGAGCGGGCGCACGTTGTTTACGGGCACCTGTAGATCAGAGGGGAAACCGGAGGCGGCGTTCCCGCAGGGGGAAGTGAGAGTGAGGGGAGGGAGGGCAGAGGGCGTGGCTGGGACCCGGAGAAGGGGGCGGGAGTGTGAAGTGGAGGATGGGCCCGGATGCGGCGGAGGAGACGGGCTGGTCGCCAGACCTGGCGCTCTCTGATGCCGCGTTCTCGGAAAGCCTCTTCTACGACCTCGGTTCTTGCTCCTCATTCCCCAGATTCCCTCTTCGGACGCACCTAGTACAACACAGGCCACACTGTGACCTTTCTCGTCTGCTTTTAAGTAGCGTACATCCAGAAGTTCCCTAGAAATGTGTTTCAAACAGACATGCTTCATAGGATACATAGCCAACTGATGGGAAGAGGCAGAGATGCGGATTTTAATATGTTTGTAAGACAAGTGGCTGTTTCTCTCCAAAGTCAAACTGGTAGGTTGTAATTCATGAGAAGTAATCTACGCTGACAGGTCTTTGGGCTGAGGGGCCTGGGCCCCTAGTGGGCAGCTTGCCCCGCCCACAGCTGGGCCCGCCAGGGAGCTTGGAGCAGCAGCGAGGCCTTTTCCGCGGCCCCTGCAGGTCCAGCACAGATGAGCTGCAGTCTCCTGCCGCTGCCTGGGAAGCAGCCTGGCCACAGCAGCGAGGGGGCGGCTGCAGGCTGACCCATCCGCAACTGATCCAGGCCTCCCTCTGACTCCCTGGCTGTTTGATATTCCAAATGGGACCGGTGAAGGTCAGAGGGAAAAGAAATGCTTAATCAAAACCCTGTAGGTTTAAAAATAAAAAATGCCTCCCCACCTCCCTTCCTCCACCTGCTTCCAATAGCCAACTCTGTGGGTGAGGATAAATGACTGACTGCTTGACCCCCTGGCACAGGGCTGCCCACCTGTCTCCCTGTATTAGTGCCAACCTCTTCCCCTTTCCTCCCATGCTCATCAGAAGGAAGGCAGCAGATTTGAAATTCTGCAGGACCTCTCCCCGTGGGATTCAGGTAAAGCTTTAGGGCCTGGGGGCCCCGGGGGCATTTTATAGGGCAGATTTCCTCTAAAACCCCATTTAAGGTAGCCCTGGCTGCAGGAGGACAGGGTCAGGGAGAGAAGGAGGACAAGGAAAGCTGGGCAAGAGGGTCTGGCTCTGGGGATTCGTTGGCAGCTTCTGCAGAAGGGCAGGAGGCTGCTAGCTCAGAGCCACTGCATTGCATAACCCTAGGGATGCCACAGTGTGAGTGGCGCCTCCTGGAGTAGTGCAGTGCACAGACTGTACACAGGGGCTCTGTCAGCACTACAGACACTTCTGATCTCTCCTCTGTTAGTAGAGGCCCTACTTCCCACCCTAAGGGCTGAAGCCCCTCTAGTTGGGCGCAGTAGCCATTGGGCTTTAAGTGCATTTCATCAGGCTAGCTTTCTCGGAAATATGCTGCTTGGCTCCTCAAAGGAGAGATAGGAGTCTTTTTGAACCTCTAAGGCATTGCCAGGTTGAGCCAGAACCTTGTTCACAATCAATCAAAAAATGGCACGAGGCTCCCAGTTTGCCTCATAGAAGGGAGGCAAGCAAGAGGAGTGGGATATTCTTGGGGAATAGGATCGAGGAGTTGACAGTGTGCGTGAGGGACGTGTCTCATTAAATGGTGTTGACTGAACTGAGGGGGGAAGATTGAGGGAATCGTGTCGACGGGGTCAGGAGAACGTAGAAGAGGAAGAACGCTTGGCCAGTTGCTCCAGTGTGGAATTGGACTGAGCTGGTTAGGGGGAGTTAGTCGAACACTCTTTCTCTGAGCTCTGGGATTATAGAGGAGGCAGGATTTACCAGCGGAGTAATCTTCCCCTCCAGTGGGCGCGGGCCTGTCGCATCCTGTGCTTGGGTAGATCTCTTCTAATGCCCAGTGCCCTGCTGCCAGGGAGGAGGGCATTTCATGTCAGAGGAGATGGGGAGGTTGTGATCCAGCTGTGCCCTACCCTGGGTAGGCCTGGGCTTTTCAGAGCCCAGCTCTCCAGTGCTGCCATCTCCGGATTCACCCCCTGCAGGACTGGATGGGATTTTACTGCAGGTCTTTAGAACAAAGCGTCCAGGGCCTCATAGACAGGGATGCGCACTTGAGAGGAGACAGGCCCATTACACAGCATTCTTCCGGGCAGCTTCCAAGAGGCTGGCTAGGCAGCACTGACTGTTCTTTTTCTTCTTGGCTCTTCTCTACTTTGCTCTCTACTCCCATTAAATTTTAATGTATTTCTGAGTGTCTAGCATAGTGCTTGGCACCCAGGAGGTACTTAGTTAATTTATGTTGACTCAGTGATTGTTGATTGCAGTGAGCGCTTACATCTGCCAGTCCCTGCAGTAAGCATTTGATCTGTATTGCCTCTCATGCCCTTCAGCAACCTGTGAGATAGTTATCATTACTTTATAGCCCTCCCATTTTATGGTTGAAGAAACAGAGGCACAGAGAAGTTAAGTAACTTATCCAAGGGTCAAATAGCTAGTAAGGGGCAGGGCTGGGATTTGAATTCAGGTCGTCTAACTCAACTCTGCTGTTCAGGGAACTCTAGGCCTAATTCTTAGTGAAAATGGGAAGGAGTCTACCCTGGCTTGTGCCCTTTGAGCCTCCAGGCTGCCCTGGGCAGAGCAGCACCTCCTAGGAAGGTAGGCCAAAGCCTTCAACTGCTGTCGCAGTCTGCTCCCAGCCTGCTCCTCATCCCCTGGCCTAGTGACACTCCAAAAGCAGCTGTCCACCCAGGAGAGACAGGAGTGCAGTGTGCTGGGAGAGCTCTGTCCTGGGAGTTGGAAGGCCTGGGTTCGGGTTCTGGCTCTGCCACTGGCTGGCCATGTGATGCCAGGTATGTCACATAACCTCTCTGAGCTTCGGGCTGGGAGACTGAAATGAGTGCATAAACATGGAGGCATTTTGTTAGAGGGATGGAGGGTGTCCATTTCACGTAATGCTCTCCAGCCCCATGGGAAAACTACCAGCTAGATTGTCATTTCTGGGGCTAGCCCACACCATGCTTTAGTCCCCGTGAGAAAGATGGTGATGTATGTCCACTAACTCATTATTACTGCAGGTCTGAGCACCTCCCGAATGCCAGGGGCTTCACCACGATCCTGGGGTCTGGCCCAGGCAAATAGTGCCTGCTGCCTACTTAGGATTCTCATGTTTTTATGATCACCAAGCAGGCCAGTAGCAAGTTTTAGCTACAAAGGGACTCCCTTATTACCACCCCTCCACTCTCCCCGCCCCACACGCCTAAAGTAATGCAAGTGCAGGGATGAGCTGCACAGATGTTTGTAGATCAGTGTGGGTGTGTGAGAAGAACCCAAAACTGGGTCAGAATGGATTCCACAATTGGGGTTTGGGATGGGAGGGTGGGTCCTTCCCTGGCCTCCTCCTCCACCCTGGTTTTGAATCCTCTCCCACACTGAAGGGGTTGGCACCTCCCAGAGCAATGTCAGCATGGTGAGGGACTCTTGAACACCCAGTGGGGCTCCAAGCCTTGGGAGGAAAGGGAGCGAAGAGCACTCTTTGCTGGAGAGGCTGTCATATGCTCCCCTCATCTTCTAGACAGTCTGCAGAGCATGGCAAGCCAACACCATCCCCTCCCAGTCTCCAGAAGGTCAGAGGCTGTCTGGAGGAGTGGAAGAGCTCCGGCCTACCCCAAGCCTCAAGGGCCCAGGGAGAGGGCTCAGCTTATCTTCCTTGTGAGAGGACAGAACTAGTCATGTGACCTTGGGCAAGCCCCTTCATATTTCTGGCCCTTGATTTTCCCATTGGTTTAATGGTCAAGTTACACAGAATAATCTTCAGGGCACATATCACTCAGTGACTCCAGGAAGAAAGCACTGGAGCCCATCAGCAGTCCTTCTACCCACAGACACACCCCGCCTCTGCCACAGCTGGGCAGCAAGTCTTTGGATTTAGGCAAAGGATTTTCTTTTGCTCCTGAGGAAGTACCTGTGACCAGATCAGGGTAGGATATTAGCCAGACATGGAGAAACCTGAGAAACGGGGCCTAATGGCATCTTGGGGTAAACACAGGACTGGGGACGGGCATACTGCCTCTGTATATGTTTCCTTGCAGGCATGATGTGAATCTTCTTAGGGCTGTAGACAGGGGAAATGTGTGCGTAGGCCTAGGCCTGGACCCAAAGTTTAGACACCAGTGAGTCTGACCTTGGCGGGCAGACCTAGGTCCAGATGGGGGCTATGGGGGGATGTGGTTCATGAAATGTGCCAGCCTCTGACCCCCTGAGGGCTCAGCCAGCATTCAGTTGTGGGTGTAGCCCCTTCCTTATGGTTCCTGCAGTATTTACTGGCCGTAAACTCATTTGGTACACGTTGGTGCTGCCTCGTGGCATCACTTACACTTTGGGCTTATATCTCAGGAGTCCTTCTGCTGGTTATTTTTAACCTGTGTTTATCATGTTCCTCCTGTGGTAAGCCCCTGAGGGCGGGTCTGGGAAAAGACTGACTGTGTGTCTTACCACTCGTCCTCAGATCACTGCATGGGGTGTTTGTGCACACAGTAGGGGAGCAGAACCACGGAGCCTCAGCAGCATTAATCACTAAGCCCCCACATTTGACAAATGGAGAAAGACCCAGAGAAGGGCAGGCTCCTGAGAACCCGTCTCCCCTCACAGCCTCATGCTCTTTCACCACACCATGCTTGTGTTTCCTCAGCTTCAGTCCCTGGCGTCTTCCTCAGAGATCCCTGGGATTTAAATCCTGCCCCCAACTCATGTTCCAGAAGGGAAACCGAGGTCCTGAGACAGCTCAGATCAGAACTCCAGGTGCCCCTCCCCTGTGCTTCTCCCTTGTTCTCTGCCCTTTGTGGATTGCTGGGGCCACCTGGAGCAGAAACCCAAGGACTAGGGTAGTGGCCTGAGCTGCCCCTGGAGTAGTGGAGAGATCAGGCTTGGGGGAGTCTGGGGTGGGAGGACGTTGGTGCGGGCATACCTGAGGCTGGGTAGAGCTCCTGGCATGCAGGGAGTGATAAGTACATTTTTGCCCTCCAAGAAAATTCCTCTGAGGGGAGAGGAAGTGGGAGGCAGGGAGTCTGCCAGATGCCTGTCTCCTTCTGTTTGTCCAGACCTAACCCATAGCCTTCGCCACTCCCACTGAGAGAGGAGCAAATATCTGACTGCCCCCCTTCCCAACCTCCTCCACACAGAGGACACTGCCTCCTCAAGATGCCTTCTGCCTGGGCTTGTGGTGTGGGTGTCAGTCCTTAGCTGAGAAGGAGGCCAGGTGGCCCCCACTTCACCTCTCATCATTCCTTCCTGGTCCCTCACTCTGGGCTCCCCAGCTGTTTGCAGGGAGGGGAAGGGGGCGGCCCCAACCGCAAGTTCCCCTACGCCTGGGCCTTCTCCATGGACTGGGCTCCATCGGAGCCTCCGTTGCCTGAGGAATGAGGCAAAGATAATGCTGGCGACAGGGCCTTTCAGAGGCTGAGAGAGGCCTGGCCCATTTTCATTTTAGAGGTTCTTAATTTATTTTAAAAAAATGAATAAATGCCATAACAGGGTTACAAAACTTGTGGTTCATTTTAAGTCTCTTGATGAACATCTTTCATCCTGTCAGTAGATCTTCATTCAGTGATGTCAGAATCTACATTTGAGGCCCCCCTGTGACCATGAGCACCAAAAGCGCCTGTTGCCCACCCCTCCCCCAGGCTCCCACCATGTGTGCCGAAGAACCTGCGCTTCATTGGTCCTGTTTCATGGCTTTTGAAAGTACAGAGCTTCACAGTTTACAGAGTGCTCTCTCAGCCGTCATCGTGCCGAGTCCCTCTGAAGCTCAGGGAGGAAGGCAAGGGGCTCATCTTCATTTTATAGACAAGGAAGAGGGGTCCAGAGAAGGCAAGACTCTCTAGCCCAAAGTCTTGTTGGCAGTCAGAGGCAAGGCAACATGGGTACCCCGTGCCCTGATTCCAGCCCCAGGGGGTGCAAAGAGGCAGGTGGAGGTTTACCCAGGTGGTTTTTAGCTCAATAAATCAGGGCCTTGGGGGGGCTGCTCTTCCTTTATTCAATTCACTGCTGTGTCTCATCCTCCCCACCAGATGGAGAGGCTGAGCGAGATTGGGTTAATTCAAGCTGTGAAGTGAGCGGGTGATTTGGGTGCTAATTAAAATGGCAGGAAGTAAACAGCACTTGGAAACACCCAGCATGTGCCACCCTAAGCCCATCTAGGCCTGCACACTCACCACCATCTCTCTTCCAGCTTGGCACAGTGGGCCCGTCTCCATGGCAACCAAGCCGAGGCACAGAGATCAAAGCAGGAGATGGGTTAGCTCCAAACCAGCCCAATCAGGAGTGTGTGAAGGGGTTTCTGGAAAATGCCTGGAGAAGGGGGGCCCCCGGGTATCTTCCCTCACCACTGCCAGTCCTCTTTTCTGGCTAAAGGGACCCACGAGCTGGGATTGGGCCTCCTTAGTCCAGCCCCTGGCCTGGGGCTTTCTTCATCTGTTAAAGTTTGTGGGTTTATGGAGCAGTGCAGAGTCCTGGTTAGGGGCACAGATTCTGGAGCCCCGGTTCTGGAGATGCCAACACTTTCCTGCTGTGCAATTGATGTATGATCCTGTGTAAGTCAACCTTCCCAAGCCTCAATTTTATCACCTGAGAAATGGGGATAATAATAGTAATTTTCTCTATGGTTGTTGTGAAGAGTAAATGAGCCAATGAATGTAAAGTGCTCAGATGATGCCTGCCACCTGGGAATTGCTGAAAAGCTGTTAGCTGTTATTTGTAGCATTTTTACTAGGTGCTAGGTGCTGGGCACAGACAGATGAACTTTATGTGGTCTCTGCCCTCAAGGAACTACCATCTAAATAGGGCAGAAGCAATGACATTGCTTGGTGTAACCGGAGCAATAATAAACTTCTACAGGTGCAGTAGTCCTGAAGGAAAACTGGATATGATGCGCATTAGGGAAGATGATGCCCAAACTGGGTTTTGAAAGATGAATAGAAGTTCAGGGGCTGGATGCAGACACGTGTTCCAGAGGGGGAAGAAGGCTGTGCCGAGGGCTGGCCGTGCTGAAACATCTGCTGGAAGGACACGGGGCTGAGGTAGCCGGGAACAGGTCAGGAGAAGATGGACTCTCTTCTGTAGGTGACAGGGAACCAAGGAGGGTTTTTAAGATATAATATTTACTGTGGCTTTTTCTCTTCAGTACAAAAGTAATACATATTCATTGTAGAAATTTTTGCAACTTGGAAAAAAGGCAGAAGGATGCCAAAATTCTCTGTATTCCTATTCGCCACCCCCCCCCCCCCCCCCACCAAGAGGAAACCGCTGTTAACTTTCTGGTACAAATCCTTTTTACCTACTCACCTTTTTTTTTTTTTTAAAGATTTTATTTTTTTCCTTTTTCTCCCCAAAGCCCCCCGGTACATAGTTGTATATTCCTAGTTGTGGGTCCTTCTAGTTGTGGCATGTGGGACGCCGCCTCAACGTGGTTTGATGAGCAGTGCCATGTCCGTGCCCAGGATTCGAACCGACGAAACACTGGGCCGCCTGCAGCGGAGCACGCGAACTTAACCACTGAGCCACGGGGCCAGCCCCTTACCTACTCACCTTTTACATTTTTTTTTCAAAATGAGTGCAAACTGTATATTCAGTGAAGGATTTTAAGGAGGGAGAGATGTGATCAGAACTGTGTTCTAGAAAGATCCCTGTGGCTGCAGTGGTCTGGAAGATGGGTGGGGGCAGGGAGACAAGAGAGAGAGAGAGATTGCGGTAATGGAGGCCAGGGTTGGTGAGGCAGGACCAGTGGATGTGGTGAGGGGAGGACAGGCTAGAGAGAGATTCAGGAGGTGGAGTGGACGGGATGGGAAGACAAGAGCTGGGCAGAGTCTTTGGCTTGATGTCGTATAATTGGAGAGGATGGTACGATATGTGCTTCAAAGGAAAAGGCCTGGAGTTGGAAGTCAGGAAATTGGGTTCCAGTGAGTCTGCATTGAGCATCTGCTTTGTGTGAGGTGCCCTCAGAGGCAGGAAAGTAGCTGCTCTTTTTCATCCTTGGGGCCCCATCTGAGAGGTGAAGGAACCAGAGCAGATAAGAGCATTAGACATAAGATGCAGTGCTGGAAAGACCTTAGCCTGAGAGCTGGCGCAGTGGGCTCCCTCCGCAGTGGGCCCACTCAGCTGCCTGCTTAGCACGAGCAGGAGCTCTACTGGAGCCAGCCAACCCAGGAGATCCCAATGGGCTCGGGTGGCACTTGGACAATGGAAGGTTTAAGAAGTTCCGTGAGTGGTTCTAATGTGCACCCACATGGCACAGAGGGGAACACTTAACAGAGGGGGAAGTGACTTGCCAAGGATGCACAATGAGCCAAGGTGATAGCAGACTCCAGATCCAAAGTCTTGTCCACGTCTTCCCCTGCCCCCTTCTCTGAGCAAGACTCTGCTTCTTTCTCAAGAGACCCCCACATCCATGTAAGGTCAGGTCAGGAACAGGGAGTCCTGGCTCAGCTCTTCATCTGTCTTGTGGCCTTCAGCTGGTGCCTCTGCCTCTCCAAGCCTCAGTTTTCTCGTTTTTTATGGGGTTGATCCTATTGGTCCTGCCTGCTTCACAGCATTGTGAGGATAAAAGGAAGACAGACACATAAAAATACATGGAGAGGACTTGATATAAAAGCACCATGAAATACAAGCCAGGTCCACTTGTACATTCCAAAAGTTTTCCAAATGCCTGCTCTGTGCTGAGCATCGCTGGGTGCAGGGGAGGTCACGCTGGTTGTACTAACCCGGTAAAATAGATGTGTTCACCTTTAACCCAGAACTTTTGATCTCAGCCTATGATCCATCTCCCCTTGGGCCTGGCCCTCGCCCCAGCATCCTAGAGATGGGCTCTTCGAAATCCCTCTTTCTGAGGGGAGGATATGATCGACTGGCAGCAGAGCCAGGACAGAAGCAGGCCTCCTGTTTCCTGAGAAGACCCTGGTGCCTTTACCGGAATTTCTCACAACTGCTAATGGGCCCACTTGGGTGCCATAAATAGACACTGCTCTGTTGAAAGGCATTATTTGCACTTGCCAACAAACACCTTTTTCAGCTTATAGACAAGCCAGCCCACAACTGACCTCAGGGGCCCCCACGTGTGTCCCTGGGCTCTGCCCCTGTGCCAGTCAGAGGACTTCCTCATTGCCCTTTCCCCTCCAAGACCCCTCGGAGCAACTCTCCTCACACCCCACAGGTCTCTGCCCTCCTCATGGTGACCTCTCTCTTCTCCACTTGCAGGGGCCCCTCATGTGGCCTCTCCTTGCCGGTTTCCTGCCCCTTTGCCATTTTCTCCACCCAAAGTCTGTGGTCTCTTCTTCTGCTATAACAGCTTCTATTTGTTGAATAATTTCTGAACACTGGGTACCCTGAAGACACCACCTCCTTTAATCTCTGAGTAGTCCCAGGAGACAGGTGCTGAGCGCCTAAAGGTCAAGGTGCTTGCCCAAGGTGTGCTGGTAGGGAGAGCATGGGGATTCTGTGTGACTCCAGGGCCTCTCTCCTCCTCATCCCCCTCTGTGACTGGCTGCTCCCATTCTCTTGGGAGTGAGGGTCCTGGGATCCAGAACCACTCAGGCCTCCCTCCACCCCACCCACTGCAGTGAAGACAAAGAGCTTAGCTAGAACCCAGGACAACACTTGTATACAGAAGGGACTCAATCCCTGCATGCTGACTCCAGGGGAGAAGTCTTACCTATGCTCTGTTGGGGGGTGGAGATGGCTCCCCACCAGGGCTCTAACAAAGGGGCCGGAAGGTGAAAGCCCCTTTCTTAGAGCTCCCTCTTCCCTTACCCCACTTTCCCCTGGATTTCTGATCAGAAATTCTTGGTCTTGACTTTTGAGAACCCATTTTGTACTGAGTCCCAAAGGCTTCTTCTCATAGCCAGATTGGAGGTGAGGACCGAGGCGGGGGCCAGAGCATGGGAGTGAGCAGGCACCGAGGCCCCAGGGCCCTCCCCACTCCGGTGCCCGCTTCTGAGGCACACAGACCTTGTTGGTTGGGGCCAGGTGACTCACACCATCCACTTGCCCCATGCTCGTCATAACCTCATGGCCACTCCCCTCCAGGGAACAAAGGAGCACATGGGAAGAACCCACCTTAATGGAAGCCAGGGCCCTACTTTTCCCCTAATCCTTGCAACCCTGGCCTCAGCCGTTTGGCCACTCTCAGCCTCCATTTCCCATCTGTGGTGGAGTGGACACTCTCTACCCTGAGCAGTTCCTGGAGAAGGAGTGCGTCTGGGCTGGCTTCCTTTGGCTCTAGCAAGCGAGGGCAATTGTGCCTCAGTTCACTGTCAGCAGCTCTGCGGTCTCCTTAGATGCTTACCCAGGGGCTCAAGAGGGCTCAGGCCAGGCCATGTGGAACTGGGTGGGTGCTTGAGCCAGGAGCCTCGGCTGGCCTGTCTGGTGCCCCAGGGGCCGCCCAGTCCAGGTTCCCTGGAAGCCCCTCCTGAGGCTTTCCTCTTGCCTGCTTCTGGGCCCAAAGGCTGCAGGACACTTAGCTGCTTGGACATGGGGTTTGGGGAACAGGTGTGGGCAGAGTGAAGGGGGAGAGAGAAAAAAAAAGAGAGAAAGGGAGATGGACAAAGAGATTCATAGAGACACACATGACAGCAAGACAGAAAGAGAGAGCAGAGCCAGTGCAAGCCAGACTCTCACAGGGCAGGGGTCTTCTGGTCTCCTGCCCTCCCCACTTCCTTCCCATCCCACCTTGCCCTCTGTCTGTGGGAGCGACAGGAAGGCCAAGCACGAGGGATGGCCTTGGCGCCCACATATGAAAACTGGAGGTTGCTCACAGAAGTGGGCTTTGTTACATCCTTTCTGGATAAAAACCATCTGGCATAGGATGAGCTGCCTTGAAGTGTTCTTGTTTCCTATGCACACCCAGCATGCACTGTTGCTTACATATGTGTGCATATAGACACGTGCTTACATACCAGGACACGCATACTTGCACACATACATGCTCTGGAATACATGCCTGTGAACATGCATGTGTGCACCCAGAGCCTGCACAAATGCACACAATGTACAGAAGCACACTCTCAGGTACACACTTGACCACAGTATGCCTTACCTGGCAGTGATGCCAATTGTCTGCTTGGCTCTGCCTCCTTTCTGGCCTTTGCCCAGGAGGCCATGTTGATAGCCTCTTCCTGATGCCAGTCAACTTCCAGAGGGCTCTTCAGAGGCCCCAGAGCCCTTGGGCTTTCAAAGCCCTTGTGCTTGCCCTCCTTTGTGCTTGTTGTTGCACCAATGTTGGTGCCTTCTGGTGCAGGATCCCCCAGTCCTCTTCCCCCAGACCTGACAGGTCTGGCCCCTTCCTACCCCTATCCAACAGTGTGGAGGGGTCAGTTATGCAAGGCTCCTTGTGCCCTTCTACCCGCAGCTCCTGGAGCCCCATCCGGAGGGGGCCCGCAGCTGGCTCCTTAGCACTGCTAGCCTCCAGTCCCAAGAAGCCTCTCCCTGCCTGCCTGGTAGAACTTCCACCAGGTCACCCTGGAGCTGTTTGCTGGTTTTCAGCAACTGCCTCTGCCCCATGTGGGAAAGCAGGGACACCAGAACAAGTTGAGGGTTTCATGCCGGGGAGCTAGGCTGGGTGGGAGCCACTCTGCCTTTGGCCATGCTGGGGTCCACAGGCCCAGGGGAGGCCCTTGTGGCTTGACAGGGTGAGGAGTAATCTCTTATGTGCCTTAGGTCTTGGAGACTGTGTGTTGTAGCCAGAAGAGAGGTCTGTGCTGGGCATTGGGAAACCTGGGTTCTGTGATGGTGGGACCTGGGTCAGGTCATTTCCCATCTCTAGGCTTCCCAGCCTTGCCTTCACACGGGTGGGGCTGAGCCAGATCACCTCAGAGGGCCTTCTCAGGATCCTCTGAATCTGAGGATTTGTAGCTAGACTATGGTAACTGAGGAAGCCACTGACATTGGGAGGGACAGTGGCTCCCATTTCTCTCAGTGCACCATCCGAACTCTGTAGGGAACTCAGACCTTGAGTGGAAAACAGTTCCTGTGCAGCCTGGGAGAGAGGCCTTTTCTCCCACCTCACTCACATGGTGGGCAGGTGTGAAAGAAGGGGACTGCCGAGGGAGGGACCCTGGCAGAGGACAAGTGGCATTTATGGCACACCCAAGGCACGGGCCTGAGAGCCACTGTTCCCAGGCAGCATGGGCCCCTCAGACACCTGTCCTGGTGATGAGGCCAAGGCTGGGCTGCTGGGACCAGCTTCAGGGCCTGGAGTGAAGCGGTGGGCCATGGGCCTCACCCCTACTGCTCCTAGGGCCGTCCCTAAGTGGGCCCTGGCCTTAAGCTCTCTGTGGTGAAGACATAGGAATACTGTCCCACCATTGGAGGCCCTAGGGGTCAGAGGACCGTAGCAATCAAAGACCATTGCCCAGCACCCATGGCCACATGATGAGGCCTGGGGAGCCCTGGGACCACATGGTCAGAGGGTGGGCCTCCCACTGAAATTTCTGTCTCTCCTTCTGTCCTCCTGTTCCATTTCCCATGGCTGGCTGCTGCTTCCTGATCCCCAGGAGGTAGAGGTAAGTGTTGCCTGGGGCTCCAACGCGTATGGTCCCCCAACAGCTGCATACCCCACTCTCCTTCTCTCCCTCCACATCCTCACCCTGACTTCTCCTTCCCTGCAGCATCTAGTGTGGGATGAGGGGAGTAAGGAATGTATGGGAAAGGCTGGAAGGGATTCTGGACATAGGTTTAGAGGGATAGAGGTCTAGGTGAGGCAGCTGGCAAGGCCTGGGTGGACAGGGGTCATCTGGGCAGCCACCAGGATGGTGGCAATTTGCATGTGGAAGCAGTGGCCCAGCCCTCTCTTCTCCCTGGCCCTGGAGTTGAACCTTGATTGACTCTGGGCTGAATCTTTGCCCTTCCCTTCTCCCCCACCCATCTCTGTCCTTCCCTAGGATGACTACATCAAGAGCTGGGAGGACAATCAGCAGGGAGATGAAGGTAACATGCCCCTCCCAGGTGGGGGAAGGTGACTGATACTGGTGAAGACTTGAGACCAGAGGGCAAGTCTGACTCTGGCCTTGGGGGCTCCTAGGGCAGCCAGGTCCCATGGGGGTGGGACTTCTGGACTGAGGAGCTCTGGTTATCAAGGACTGCTGGAGAGAGGGGCTTCCTAGGTGAGAAGTGGGGCTGAGGGCTCCTGGGCTCTCTGATACCGATTCCCAGGTGACCTGTGTCCCGACCCTATGTCCCTGCAGCCCTGGACACCACCAAGGACCCCTGCCAGAAGGTTAAGTGCAGCCGTCACAAGGTGTGCATCGCCCAGGGCTACCAGCGGGCCATGTGCATCAGCCGCAAGAAGCTGGAGCACAGGTGAGGGGCTTGGCGAGGTTGAGCCCCGGGGGTGGGGTTTGCTTAAAGAGCAAGGGCTTGGCTGGCCCTCTCCTATGTATTAGTTACCTATTGCTGTGAAATAAACTAGCCAAAAACCCAGCAGCTTAAAACAACAAACATGTATCACCTCACACAGTTTTTGAGGGTCAGGAATCCAGAAGTGGTTCTGTTGGATGGTTCTGGCTCAGGATGTGTTATGAAATTACAATCAGGATGTTGGCTGGGGCTGCATCATCTTAAGGCTGGAGGATCCATTTCCAAGTTCACTTACATGGCTCTTGGCTCTAGTCACGTGGACCTCTCCCTTGGGGATGCTTGAGTGTCCTCACAACATGGCAGCTGGTTTCCCCTAAGGCGAGCCATCCAAGGGAGAGAGAGAGCAAGGAGGGAGCCACAACGTCGTCGTTTTGACCTAGTCTTGGAAATCACACCTCATTACTTTGCTACTTGTATTTGTTAGGAGTGAGTCACAAGCGCTGCTGCACTCTAGAGGAGTGGATTGGGCTCCATCTTTTGAAGATAGGTGTGACGAAGAATTTGTGGATGTATTTTAAAATCACCATGCTCTATGAGATCAATTACCAAACAGTGTGGGACCCAGGGAAAGTCACATCTCCTCTCTGGGCCTTGGTGTCCGTATCCGTGGGACAAATAGGTTGGACCAGATAATTTGAGGTTCCTTCCAGCTCTGACATGCAACAAGTTCACGAAATATTTAAGGCTGTAGCTTCTGAGGCTGGCAGAGGAGGGAAGGGGTGAGCGGTATTTGGGACCTTAGCTCCAGCCCAAGGACAAGACCCTACCTGGCTCCACGACCCCCTGAAAAGGTCCCATTTCCCTCCCTGCTTTCCTGAATCATAGAATCAGGGACCAGAGACTTAGGGTTGCAATCTTAGATGGCTGCAGGGGCCTGGCAAGTCATGCAAATGCATGAAGAGAGCTCAGTGACAGACCACTCTGGTGAGCCCAGCCCTGTGGAGAGAGGGCAGCTGTTTCTTGGCAAGGGCTGATTATGGCTATGTGGGAACGCAGGACCAGGACTGCCACATCTTCCGTGTTACTAAGAAAGGCCAGGAATCCAGGTTTTTATGTGAACTCTTCCATTTTGTAAACGTTGGTGAATAACTCAATTAAAAACAAAAACCTATTGTGGCCAAACAAAGTGAGTCAACAGGCCAGATGTGGGCCACGGGCCATCAGTTTGAAACCTCTGGTTTGGTCTGACCACTTATGGAAGGTGCACCCACCTTTTACGTCTTACAGTCAGACCTGGAGTTGCTACATGAAGGCCCTGGTGGACTCAGTAAAACCTCGAGAGGGGAAGCTGGGGGTCTGTACCCTGCCAGAGGGTTCCACCTGTCTGAGCTAGAGGAGGGTCTGGCTGGGGGGAGGGGGGAGGGTGGGCAGGGGCAGGAAGGTGGCTGCAGCTCCAGCTTCTTGTTGGAACTGGTCTCCTGAACCTTCTGTTCCCCTGTCCCTCTCTTGTTTTGGCCTCCATCCCTGTGCCCTCCCTATCTCTCTCCTGTAGGATCAAGCAGCCAACCCTGAAAGTCCATGGAAATAAAGACTCCGTCTGCAAGCCCTGTCACATGGCCCAGCTCACCTCCATCTGCGGCTCTGATGGCCACACTTACAGCTCGGTGGTGAGGAGCCCCAGCCCCAGGTGGTGGGGGAGGTATACCTGAGATCACAAGAAGCCAAGAGGACGACTCATCTGGGGCCTCCTCAGGGGCTCCCAGTGCTGACGTGGGGTCACATGCACTTGGACAGTGCATTCAATATGGCCAACCATAGTAGGGACACCTGAGCCTTGGGCTGGGGCTGCCTGAGAGTCTGAGCCAGACCCTGCTCCTGACCTCGGGCAGGTGTAGGTAGGTGGTGGGGCCTGGAAGGCTCAGGTGGGCAGGTAACTGCAAGTCAGAATAAGTGAGGTAAGGGCCTCAGGAAGGTAGGGAGGGCTATGGAGGGAAGGAGCTCTGTGGTCCTGTTGTTGGGGGGGTGAAGGATGGAGCTTCCCACAGGCAGATTCCCACATGGAGGGGATGGTGTTCACCAGCAAGCACCAGGCATTCTGGGGCAGGAGGAAATAATCCTCCACAAGATGAATAAGTGTGAGGGAACGATGGTTGGGGGAACAAATTCCCACCCTATGGGATTTTTGCGAAGATTAAATGAGATGTTATTTGTGAAAGCATTTTATAAACTTTAAAGTACCATAGAGATGCAGGTGCTAACTGTGAACGCTTCTACCAGCAACGAGGGGTTGGGAGTTGCTTGTGTTTTGGACGGCACTGACTGTTGGCTGGGGTTGGGCTCTAGGGCCTAGGAACCCTTTTGGGGTGAGATGCAAATTTAAGAGCCCCCCGCTGTGGGTGATGATTGAAGTTGGGGAGGGGATGAGGTACCCCAGACAAGAAAGAGAAGGGAGAGAGACAATAAGCAGGAGGCTGAGGGCAAAAGCTGCACTGAGGAGGCGTGAGGGGGAGGGGTACGAAGGAGATGGGGCCGACAGAGGGAGAAGGAGAAGGGCGCTGTGTCACACAGCCCCGGGGCAAAGCGAGCTCTGGGCAAGAAGCTGTGGTCTGAGGGTTGTGCCCTGTCCTCTAGGGAGGTAGAGGTCATCAGGAAGTCTGGCTTCCATCCCGGCCGCCTGGCTTTGGGCGAGTCACTGGGCCTCTCTGAGCTTCCATGTTCTCTGCTGAGCACGAGAAACACAATTCCTCCCTCACAGAGCTGTCAAGGACCAAGTGGGATAACGTAAAGTGCTGTGACAACCCGCTTCTTATTAGCAGTCATCTCACAGGGAGAAACCAGACACGACCAGGGGAAAAGGCTTTCAGGGCAGGCGTGGATGAGCCCCTCTCAGAAGCTGGCTGCAGCAAACAGCTGCGGGAGAGGGTTTTTAGAGAAGGGTGGGGAATTAGCAGGTGTTCAATAGCTGGTAGCTGTTTGTTATCAAGAGAGCTAAGCAGAGCCCACTGGAGTGACTATGGGAAGACCAGCCAGCAGCCAGTTGCCCAGGGACCAAGGGACTGTGGTGAGGAGGAGGACAGGCCGTGAGTGCAAGGAGGGGGTGGGCAATAGACAGCTCAACAGGGCAGGGGTGTTGGGAGGGGGTGGGGAGATGGGCGTCCTGGGAAAGAGGAATGTGTAGAGAGGGCGGGCCGGTGCAGAGGGGGGTTCATGGGAGACTTTGATTCCCTGGGACCCCCCTTCGTGGGCCTGCTGCTCCTTACCACTGTGTGCCCATGGACTCCAGAGGGACTAGGAGGGCCCCTCCAGGCTGTCATGGGTGCTGTCCCTCCTGTCTCCAGTGGGGAAGGCAGATGTGGCTGCCCTGGTAGGCTTTAGGGTGTCCCCAGCTTCAGGGACCCATAGGTGAGCCCCCCGTCACCCAGGCCCACCTCTCTTCTCATGCAGTGTAAGCTGGAGCAGCAGGCGTGCCTGAGTAGCAAGCAGCTGACGGTGAGATGCGAGGGCCCCTGCCCCTGCCCCACAGAGCAGGCTGCCACCTCCACTGCCGATGGCAAACCAGGTAATGAGGAGTGCTGGGCCACAGCCAGGCAGGGGGGCCTCCTTCAGGGCTATGGGACGGTAAAAGAGGTTTGCAGAGTGGGAGGGGAGAAGTGGCAAAAACAGGGACAGGCCTGAAGGACCTGTGGGGCTGGGGGGCCTGGTTAACACACAACGGGAGGGCTTGGGCCTCAGCCACAGGGAGGCCCACACTGTGTGCTTTTAGTGCAAGGGAGGGAGAGGAGGAAGAAGGGAGAGGGAACCTCTGATTTCTAACCCCCCTTCCCTCCAGCATCCCTGACCACTGCCCACTGTCCTGGCCTGTAGGGCAGCAGCCCGAGCTTGCTGCTTCACCTCACCTTCACCCTCCACCCCCTTCTCCCTCTTCTGCCAGCTGCAGAGACCTGCACAGGTCAGGACCTGGCAGACCTGGGGGATCGGCTGCGGGACTGGTTCCAGCTCCTTCATGAGAACTCCAAGCAGAACGGCTCAGCCAGCAGTGGAGCCAGCCCGGCCAGTGGTATAGGAGCTGGTTGCTCTGCCTGGGAGGAGGGAGGGGGATGGGGCGACAGGTGTGCACTGGGGCCAGCCTGCCTTGTGCTCTCTCCTGCCAGACTCTGAGCCCCTAAAAGAGCCTAAACCCCAGAACTGGAAGAGGTAGGCTTCAACCAGACAGGAGGGATTCGGGTTAGCTAATAGGGAGAACTTCTTAAGATGAGTAGAAGGAGCTCAAACCCTTAGATGGGGAGCCAAGGGAAAGTTAGGAATTATTTTCCCTGGAGGGCTTTCAAGGCAGGGTTTTGAATGGTTTAGGTGCAGTCCTATGTAGAGGCACAGGGATGGACCTTCAGCCATTCTTGACATTCTCACCCCCATGGTTAGTTCCAAACTGCCCTGACCATGAACAGAGAGGGCTGGGGCTGATGGAGAGGTGGAGGGATGGATGGACAGATGGATGGAGTTTTTACCTTGAGCATGTTTAAACCTTGGCCTTCTCCCCAGGGCTAGACAAGAGCCTGGGGGCCAGCTGCAAGGACTCTATCGGCTGGATGTTCTCCAAGCTGGACACCAGTGCCGACCTCTTCCTGGACCAGATGGAGCTGGCCGCCATCAACCTGGACAAGTACGAGGTCTGCATCCGCCCCTTCTTCAACTCCTGTGACACCTACAAGGACGGCCGTGTCTCCACTGCTGAGTGGTGCTTCTGCTTCTGGAGGGAAAGTGAGTGTCGCCTCCTCAGTGGGGCCCTGGCCTTCCTGCACGGGCTCTGCCCCTCACTCCAGGCTCTCTCTTTGGGAGTCAGCGTGGCTCCTGCTTGGCCACTCCCCAGGCCCAGAACTTTAACAGCTCACCCACTTGCTGCACTCTCTCAGCACCTCGTCTGCAGAGCCCAGGAAACCAACACTTTAACTCCCTTCCTTGGCAGGGATCCCCTGAGGTGGATCCAGATGTTGTGGGTCCTGAAGCTTATGCACTTTTGGAGGCCTTTTTAAAGAGTATTAAAAACTGCAAATGTAAGATTTCTGGGGCCTCTTGGAGAGCCTTGGAAAGGGCTAAGTGGTCCTGAAGCTGAAGCTACATTGGCTTTCAATGATTCCACTTTTGGGCACATCTCACATTATTTGCCCCAAATATGTGATTACATAGGTGATCATTAGCCTTAGAGACATGGCATCATTTGCTAGCTTTATATATCCTGAACCAGAGCTGGACATGTGCTCAGAGATCATCTAGGCCGAGTGGCAACTGTCATCAATGGGGAAACTGAGGTTCCCAGGGGTCAGCTGATCTGCCCAGCCCAGAGGTGGGGCCCGCCCCCGGTGGTCCGCCTGGGTCCCACTGTGGTCGTGTGGTAGAAGCAGTACAGCGTCCACGGCCCCAGGCTGAGGCTTCTGTTAGGGCTCCACCACGTGCTGGTTTGGGATCCTGGGCATGGAATTGAATCTTTCCTGAGTTCGGTTTCTTCATCTGATTTGGGAGATAACAATACCTACTCGGAGACTGTCATGAGGAAGGACTGAGAAAATCTGGGTGCAGAGCACCATGTAAATCCCAAATCCCTCTGCCAAGGCAGAGTGTTTTGATGAGTTTTACGGGCCCTGGCTGCCCAGCCTTCCTGCTATCTGCATCATTCCAGCACTTTACTTTCCAGGCCTTTGAAGTTCATTCCGTCCATTCTGTACAGCAGCCTTCTTGGGCAGGAGGCTGGGAACTGATAGCATTTGACAATCAGTCAGGCCTCCACATGGAAGCACTGGGGGACTTCTCAAGGTCACAGATAAGTTAAATTTGGCTGCTAGTTATTTTCAGGCTTCTGGCTAACATTTCCTCTGGTCTTATGTTCCCCTGGGGCCTCTCCCCCTGGGGTATCAGTGTGTTCATCCCACCTCGTCTTCTGAATCCTGTTTACTCATTCCATGAGTCCCCAGTGGAGATGTGGGCTTCTTGGTGGACCTCAGCCCATCCCACAGCCATGGAATGGCCTCCCCTAATTGGAGCCTGGGGGTTTTGATCCCACAGAGTTCCTGAGTCAGCTTTGCAGACCTTGGAGAGATCAATGCATCCCATTCCCACTCGGGGGCAACCCCGTATCAGGGCCTGGGTTTTTTCATCTTGCAGAGCCCCTTGCCTGGGTTTCTAAGCCTGGGCTGCAGTGAATCCTACCAGCAGCCTGGGATGGCCCCCATCAGAGGCTGCTTCTCTCCCCACAGAGCCCCCCTGCCTGGCAGAGCTGGAGCGTATCCAGATCCAGGAAGCTGCCAAGAAGAAGCCAGGTGAGGGGGCTGGACTAGGCACTCAGGAAGAGGCAGGGAGGGGTGCCCTGGGGTCACTCTGAGGCCCAGAGGGACCAGCCCCTGGTCACATGGAAGACACTGAGCCCAGAGGAGGCTCAGGGAAGGAAGACAGGAGAGAGAAACTCCCTTCCAGTTTTTGTTCTCGTGGTGGGACAGTCTCCCAATCAGCTCTCACCGTGTTCTAAGCACAAATTTTGTGCCCATTTATGCTGGGGCTGGAGGTTGGATGCAGAAGGTTCCTAGAACCCTCCATTCAGTAAGAGTGTGTGCAAAGCTTGGGGGAGGCCCCTCCAGAGCAGACGCTCACAGACTCAGCAAACACTTGAGTGCCAGCCCTGGAGAGACACAGTAGACCCAACCCAGGTCAGAACCGAAGGGCAAGACAGCCTGGTTCCTGGCCTCATAAAGCACACAGTCTCCTTGGGAAAGCACAACACGCAGTGGACATGCCAAGGAGACGGCGCTCCCAACTGTGGCTTGCATGTGTGTTATGCTGAGGGAGAGTACAAGTGGGCAGAGGTTAGCCTGGGGTCAGCGAAGGCCTCTCCGGGGAGCTCGCATTCAAGAGGAGACCTGAGGGATGAGAATGAGCCAGCCAAGCGCAGAGCTGAGGGCAGGAGAAAGCTCAAGGTTCCTGGGGAAGAGAAAGAAAGGACGCTTGTGGCTAGAGCGTGGTGATTGAGGGGCAGATAGCTCCCTGAGAACACTTGGCATTTAACTGCACTGGTGAGACTAGCACACGTGAAACCAAACACTGGAACTGCCCTGCAAAGCCACATTGACCACAGGCCCAGTGGCCTTCTGTGGCAGGCATTAGCACTGCTTCTGCCAGAAAGCCACCGTCTTCCCTCCTGGAAGCAATCCTCTCTTGTCTGTAGTCCCCAAGCATACTCGCTTGGCCTTAGGGCACTCATCCTGTGGCGCCGGGGATTATCGTTTCTGTGTGTCTCACCCCCCTAACTGGGGAGAGTCTATCTCTGGGTCCCCAGAGTGGTGGTCTCAGGAGACATCTGTGGAGTGGACAGAGGAGCTGGAGTTCTGGGCCCTGAGGGCAGGTCAGAATCAGAGGGGCTGAAAGGAGAAACCTGGGCATTCCCGGCGGGGGAGGCCAGGCCAGAGGAGCAGCTGTAGGATCAAGGGTGTTGAGCATGATGAGATCAGGTTGGCTGGCTTACAAGACTTGGGCCATGGAGTCGGGGAGACATGAAGGCAGGTGGGAGCCATCTTGGGGCCTGAGCAGGTCATCTAGGGAGACGGATTTTCTCGTCTCCAGTCAGTCGAGCTGGAAGAAACACTGGAGCCTGGCCCTGGACATCGAGGCTTGTTGGGTGGTCAGTACCTGGGCTGGCTGGCTTTGGTGGGGTCTGGACCCCTGCACGAGCACAAGGCTCCAGGGCCACCTCTCTGGAGCCCACCCCAAGGCTCCTCCTCTCACCCTGCTGGGCCCTGTCACATTCAGGAATCTTCATCCCAAGCTGTGACGAGGACGGTTACTACCGGAAGATGCAATGTGACCAGAGCAGCGGTGACTGCTGGTGTGTGGACCAGCTGGGTCTGGAGCTGACTGGCACCCGCACACATGGGAGCCCTGACTGTGGTAAGGGCTGGGCACGGCATGCGGTGCCTCTGCCCCGAGCCTGGGAACACCCGGGTGGGGGCCTGGCTCAGTGTGGCAGGGTGGAGAGGCGGCCAGCAGTGTCCTAACCTGCCCCTGGGCTTGTTCGTCTCACAGATGACATCGTGGGCTTCTCAGGGGACTTTGGGAGCGGTGTCGGCTGGGAGGACGAGGAGGAGAAGGAGACAGAAGAAGCGGGCGAAGAGGCTGAGGAGGAAGAGGGGGAGGCGGGCGAGGCGGACGACGGAGGCTACATCTGGTAGATGGCCCACGGGGAGCCGTGGCAGGCCAGGGTGCCAACGGCTGGGGGAGACAGGCCAGTAGAGACCTGGACTGAAGCAGGCAGCTTGCAAGTGGATCCAGAAAATACAGTCAGAAGGACCCTGGCTCCGGTGGGGAGGACTGAATGTATGAGTGTGCACAACACGCGTGTGGCATGTACGGCTGGGATGTATGAATGAATGTGTGTGTGTTTGTGTGGCATGTGCTGACACATGTGTCCTTGGTCCACACTGCTCCTGGCAGAGTGAGGCACCCAAGGGCCCCTTCAGTCTCCTTGTAGTTGTTTTCTTTCCATTTATTGTTGGTTTTAAAATACACACATTCTCGCACCGCAGGGTCAAAACTGATGAAATGAGATGCTCTCTCCCACGCCCCCTAGCCCCATCCAGCCTTGCCCTGACTTCTTTGCCCTAATTTGCTACCCTTGGCTCAACCAGCCCTGCCCGTGCCTGCCCTTCTCCCTCCCCTTTCTGGGGTCAAGCTCTGGCCTGCAGGCATGTTCCCCTTGCAGACAGGAGGGAGGGCAGGGAGCTGTCTGCTCACTGGGGGTCCTCACAAAACTGGGCCAATTTGGCTGTGACACCCCCACCAGCCTGAGATGAGGTGGGCTGGGACACCCACCATAGCAAGCCCCTTCCCTTTGTGGGCTCCCTAGCATTAGAGAAAGTCTCCTAACCTGAGCCAGTGTGACCAGCAGTGGCCAAGAAGGAGCCGGGATTGGGGGGGTTGTCTCAGGTGGGGGCCTAGTCTGGGCTGCTCCCTTGGAAGTGGTCGGTAAGCTCTGCCTGGCCCTGTGGGGTGCTGCACCTGCCCCCATCCCTCTGGTTGGTCCAGTCCTGGGGCCTGAGGATCAGGCCTGGGTTTTGGCCAGGGGTGTGTGTGTGCCCACCTCCTTCCTGACCCCTTAACTAAATGCTTTCCTCCCACCCAGACCCATAGAAAGGGTTGTCCCTGAGAGCCTGTGAGGGAGGAGCCAGGGAAAGCTGCAGGCCTTCTGCTCTGCGGGACTGTGATCTTTCTCCATCTCTCCTCAAGGGAGAGGCGCCCAGGGGCCATTTCCAGCCCCACACCTCTCAGCCCCTGAGGTTTCCCTCTGTCCCCTCTGAGGGTCCCCTGGGCTGCTCTAATGGAAGGTCTTCTCCAAGCTCTGTTTCGAAGCCCTAAAGTATTCAGGAGTTGTGAAAAGTCAGAGGGACAAGACTGGGGCAGCCAGCATCCGAGGCCACATCTCACTATCCCCCCAAATTTCCTTATCAGGTGGGAGCCAGGATTGATGGGAAAGTGCCCCATATATGTTTTTTCCTAATCTGTCCAGTTCTCCCTGTTGAAGCAAATTCCTTAACACCTTTGGTGAAGAATTTCTTACCGGAATGTGGGCCTCTGATGCCCTCTGGTGCATGATGAGTGCATGTGTGTGTGTGTGAGTGTGTGTGAGCCTAGGGACCATGTCTGGGGGCCTGGGATGTGAAGAGGGGCACCCTCTGTGCAAGGTGGGCAGCAGGGTGTGGGGCCCGCATGGTGAGGTTCCCTGGGCAAGGCTCCCAGCCTGGCTGTCCCCGGCTTCTGTAGCATCTGCTGCGTCTTTGGACTTTATGGAAAACCTCACCTAGTCCACCCCTTTACTCCACCCTGGAATCAACATCTTCTAAGCCGTCTCTTGGGGGAAATAATGGAACTCCAGTTAGCCCCATGAATCACTTCTCATTCCGCAGCACAGTTCTGATCGCTAAGGTGTCTCGCTGTTCCAGATCCCCCGCGCCCTATCTCCCCCACTTCCCTTCCCGTCCTCCTCCCCCTGCCCCCGCTGGTCCCCACACTCACTTCAGGGAAATGCCTTCTAGCATCAGCCCTCTGCTCTCTGAGCAGCCGCTCCTCTCACTCAGAGCTACTTGAAACTTCCTGCTCTTGCTAGGATGGGAGTCTGTCTGTCTCTTCCCTATGTCCCAGCTCAGACCTCAGGAACTGTCCTCCTGGGGGTGCTCTGGAGGATGCTGGGGCGTTCTGGGGTGGGGAGGCAGATGGAGAGGGAGGGGCACCCCTTTCCTCTCACTGTTGCCTTCCCTCCTGGGGGGCGCGTGCTCTCCCTGTGTCTCTGGGTCTTCTGGTTGTGCACGTTCTTATGACCTTGTAAATATGTTGTAGAAAGAAAGCAAAAAGCGCTGAACTAGACCCTGGTGGGACTCAGGGGTCCAACCTTGCCATCTCTGAAGCCCCCACACTGCTTTTCACTGCATTCTAAGACAAGGCTAGACAAAGCAACTTGTTCCCAGTGGGCTAAAGGCCTCCACGTGACTTCGTGCCAGACAAGCTTGAGGTTTCCTCGTGGGCAAAGTTGCAGGGTAGTCCTTTCCCGGCTCCTCGGATTTCTGCCCTTGACCAAGCTGCCTGCCACCCAGCCCCTCCCTGGTCCCTCTACTTGGACTTCCTCTCTGCATCCTGTTTCCACTCCTCTTGCTTAGGCAGGCAGCAGAATTAGGGCTGCATGGAAAAGAAGTCACCCAAATTTTAAAGGAACAGTTTCTTGCCTGGCTCTGGAGCTGCCCTTGGCTACCGCAGGCCTCCTTACCCGTGGGTGCTGGGAGAGATGGGTGTGTCTAAGATAGGGTAGGTTGAAGCTGGAGAGAACAAATGTGCCTTGAGAGACCAATCAAAGAGGGTCCAAGGGTGATGGGGGAGGAGGCACGGCGTGGGAGCTCAGGAAGGAGGGAGAGGGAGATAAGCTGAGGAGAGCATGATGGGGCATCATGACTGCCCACCACTGTCCCACTGGGACTGTGACCACGTGGGGTCATTGGTCACCCTTCCTCATGCCAGCCCTCCTGGTTTTATTGGGCAGGCCACCCACTCAGCCTTTCATGAGCTCCATCTGCTTCCAACTCCACCTCTGAGTGCGTGGGTCCATTGGGATCAATGTGGGAACCCTCCATTTCACCAAAGCCTCACCCTCAGCCCTTGGGGAGAATGAATGGCTAATCCACTGACGCCTGGCATCACGAGGCTGTGGGCTGGCAGGGGTCAAGGGAAGAGACACTAGGGGTGCAAAAGGAGACTCGAGACATCCTGAGGAAGTCCCAAGCAGAGCAAACTGCTTTATAGCCTGAAGCCTACTTAAACTGTGTTATGTGCAATAACTGAGCTTAGAGTTAAGAATTGTGTTCCAGTGCTTGGATTTCCGTCTGTATATTTAAGTGCTGAAATCGTATCTCTCAGTAATTTTAGATGTCTTTAAAAAAAATCGAAAAACAAAGTGTTAGACCGTGTGTGTGCATTGAGGGGCACTCAAGTGTCCTGTGGATCACCCTATTTCTCCCTTTCTCCTGTGCCCCCATCTACTCACACCCAGCCCCCGCCTCCACTTGGGGACCCCGCTTCGTGTTGTCTTTATCTGCCTATTACTCAGCCTAGGGAAATACGTACACGTCACACATGCATAAAGGAAATCAAATGTTATTTTTAAGAAAACAGAAAATAAAAACTTTATAAACACCACCAACCATCAGTCCTTGGATTATTCTTCCCCTTGGTGCCGTTTTTCACGGAATGACTGTCACAGACGAGGCCCGGAATACAGGGCTCGATCTGCATGCTTCTCTTCCCCACCTTCATCCACGAGAGCTTGGAGAGGGCGGGGCTCAGAGGAGGGGCCTGATTTACGGCGGGGAGGACCAGGAGCAACTTAGAAATCCTTTTGGTGCTTTGCAAATACATCTGCAATCTATATTTGTATATATGCCAATAACTACATCTCCGTCACAAAGCAGAGATCAAACTCGATGTCCTGCTTTTCCCATTTAACCCATTAGGGACCTTTGCCCATGATATTAAAACTATTTGAAGATATGACTTTAATAGTTACCTAGTATTCCACAATACGGAAGAACTCTAATGAGTTTGGCCATTCCCTATTTTTGGACCTTTATATTGCTTCCAATTCTTGATAGCCTCAACTCTAGCCCTAGAACCTGCTAACCCTGATCTTGGGCAAGTCATCTGGCGGATGGAGAAAAGAACCCATCTCACAAGGATCGCTTATCATAAGCTGTAGAAACGCCTTCTAACCAGTGAAAGCCCCACGCGAATGTCCAGTGCAGCCCCCTGGGCCACCCTTAGCCAGGGCAGGCTCTGGCTGTCCGGCTAGAAGGGATCCTATGGAAGGGAACTACCTCGAGGAGGGTGGGAGGCCGTTCGGGGTGGTGTCCTGCCCTTCATTGTTTCTCACGGCCACCTGCAAGGTCAAATTTGGAGGCTCAGGAGTCTTTCCAAAGGAAGTGTGAGGAGGGATGTGACTTGCCGAGGAGCTGCTCCCAGCACGCAGGATGAAGGGGAAAGTGGGTGGAGACAAGGATGGAGGTCCCTGGGTACCAGTCTACTCGCTGGCTTGTGGGAACCTGTGGTTTTGGGAACAGAGGAGCCATGGTGGCGGGCAGAGGGCTTGAGATCGGAATTGGTCAGTGGAAGCATCTTGTATAAGCCTGTGAGATAGGTACTGTTATTAATGCCCATTTTGCAGATGAAGAAACTGAGTCTCAGAGAGGTTCAATAGCTTGACCAAGGATATACAACTGGATTCTGCTTCCTATCTACCATCTGACACAAAGCAGGCTGCCATCAGGGCCCAGTGACTGTGCTCCTCATATGGCCCCCAGACGCTCAGAGGAGGAGGGCTACCTGCACAGGGTAAGTTCAGGAGGGCTTCCTGGAGGAATGGGACTTCAGCTAGGCCTCCTAGATGGGTAGGAATGATCTGATGGCTCAACCCTGGCTGCACATTAGAATCATTTGGTAGGTCCCCAGGCCTCACCCCTAGAGATTCTGATTTTGTTGTTCTGGGAGGGGGCCAGGGCATCAGTATATTTTAAAAGGTTCCCAGGTAATGCAAATATGCAGCCAGATGTGTGCTACCAGGCTAAGCAGACAGAAGTAGGACATGTCCCTCAGGTGGGGACAGGATGTACAGAGGCCAGGACAGGAAGAAGCCTGTGAGCAGCCAGGACTGGGCCCTCATCTCAGGGTGGGGCAGCGGGAGGCCTGCAGGCCAGTTCAAGGGCGGGAGCGGGAAGCTCCAGAGTTCCGCTGCAGGAGGGCTTCCATTTTAGTGTTTCACCCAACAACCTATCAGTCACCAAGCCAGGCCTGGGTACCAGGTCAGTGAGGAGCCCTGCAGCCTGCTGGGGCCCTGTGTCCACGGGAACCTCTGCGGGGGCACCCTCACCCTGTCGGGAAATGTGGTGTTTGCACTGGAGGAGCAGCATCTGTTTAGGCCTCGGGAGGTAGCGGCCAGGCAGGCCCGGCCTTCTGGAACAGTGCATCCATTGTCACCACATCCTGACAACCTAGATTCCCAGGGCACGCGGCAAAGAGAGCATTGCTGAGACAGGCCCAAGTGCTGCCAGCTGCTCCTCCTGGACGTAGGCCCTCCTCAGCAGCGTCCTCCACCCTCTCCCTGTGCCCTGGGTGCCACCTCCTTCTGGCACCTTGTTTTCCCTCAGGATTTTGCCTTTTGGGGACGGGGACTGGATATTCACTGCCCTCAGGTGAATAACAGGGGCCTGAGAACAAATTTGAAAGAAAAAACTGAACAGCACACAAACCCATACAGCTGCCAAGACCAGCCTCCCCCACTGCCCCCCAGGCCGGTGTCCTGGCCGGTGTCACACCTTGGCGGGTGCTCCGAGAGAGGGTGGGTTTGACGAAGAACAGATAAGCAAACAAACACAAAACAACAACAAAAAAACTTTAAAAAGTTTTTAGGGCCCAGCCCAGTGGCACAGTGGTTAAGTGCACATGTTCCTCTTCGGCGGCCCAGGGTTCACAGGTTCGGATCCCAGGCAAGGACCTATGCATCACTTGTCAAGCCATGCTATGGCAGGCATGCCATGTATGAAGTAGAGGAAGATGGGCACAGATATTAGCTAAGGGCCCCTCTTCCTCAGCAAAAAGAGGAGGATTGGCAGCAGGTGTTAGCTCAGGGCTAATCTTCCTCAAAAAATTTTTTTTTCTTAAATTTATTTTTGAGCGCAATAGATGAGGGAGAGGAGAAAATCAGGAGCATTTCTATGTTCCCATCAACATCCACATGCTTTTTACATTGTGTTGTGTAATCCTCCCAACACCCTCTGAGGTGGGAATTATTAGGCACCCACCCTGTTTATAGAGGGACAACTACACGGGGTGGGGGCGGGGGGCCTGGATCACGCGGTCGTGCACACTGTGGTGTCACCCCAGGCCTGGTTGACTCCAAGGTCAGCCTCACGTTCTGCTGCCTCTCCTGGTGGTGTTCCCACGGTGAGGGAATAAATACGACAGAGAACCTGAAGTCCTCATAAACAAGTCACTGCGCCCATGGATGGGAGGGAGCCGGCGTGTCGGGGAGAGGACGGAAGAGTGAGGACACTTGGATGTTGCCTGGCTCTGCCTCTGAACTGGCATCAGCACCGCTCCTTGAGCCTCAGCTTCCTCATCTATAAGATGAAGGGACTGAATAGATTGCCCGGTTCAGTGATTATGTGCAAGAGTGTAAAGGTATGATCTAGAAATCGGTTGCTGTTAGGTTCAGGATTTTCTTGCTCTCTCTCTCTGTCTCTAACATTCCACACTCGCTCTAATTAACCAAGGGCTCACACATTTGCAAAGCAAAAGTGTGCTTTAAAATGAACTCCCAAGAAGGAGCACGAGCAGCGGCAGCCATCTTTCTGAGGCTCCAACAGCTAAGTCTTCTGTTTGTGACATTTGGAAGTGCGTGAGGTGCAGGCAGGGGGTGCTTAGGGTTTTTGGAGGCTGTAGCCAGACTTTGCAGTGTGGCACGTCCTACAGTTGGGGACACAGGCTGGAAGAGGCCAGCACCATCACCTTCTGCCTGGACACACGGCCACGTGACAGCCGAGGATGCCGGGACAGATGTTGGCCTCAGGCCATGATTTCATCTGGGCCTTACAACAGGCCTCATCATCTTATGGATGAGGAAACCAGTCACATGACCATCTGGGACAAGTCCTCTCAAGAGCCCCCTTTACAGATGGTGAGGCTGAGGGGCAGGCAACAAAGGGCACATGGCTGAGCGAGTGGCTGAACTGGGACTTGAACCCAGGCCCTGGCACCAGGGGCCGTGCTCTGAGTTGCTACCCGATGAGTCTTTGTGCTGCTTCTCTTGAAGGCTGGGCAGCCTTGAAGCCTCTCCCTCTGGGACTGGTTGGTCTCTAGAGAAATGCTGGGCTGACCTGCGGGTCAGGCTCCTGGTCCCAGCTCCCATCCCTTCCTGATTCCCGCCATGCAGTGAGAGGGTGGGTGGTTTCCTTCCAGATTTCCCTGGAACATTTGCTTCCCTGGCCCTGTGGGGGAGAAGACCTCTCCCTGCATCCTGTCCTCTCAATCACGTTTAGGGTCAATGACAGACACCACCAGAGTCTGCACGCTGGGCAGGGCAGCTTTCCCTCCATCCTACCCCAGGCCTCCTCCCCGGACCCGTGCCAGGCAGCTGGCCCCCGCTGCCTCCTCCAACACTTACCTTGTCAGCCCAGGGCCTGGCAGCACCTAGCTGTTCAACCTGAAGTATATCTGCCCAAAGAAGCTCCAAACCAGCCAGGAGGGGCCCACATCAGCCAAGGCAGGGCCCCGGGGCCAGGGCTGAGAGCTGCTATTCACTTGCACACCAGCTGAAGTCCTGCCCCGCAGCAGTGAGCAGGTGCTGGAGCAAGGCTGGGCTCCTCCCCTGCTCTCCCCTACCACCTGACCCCCTGCAGGCTGCGGACTCCACCTGACTGGGTCTCTTGGTTGGCTCCTTGTCTGTTCCCTCTGCCCACATGCTGGGCTCCAGAGTCTGCCTGGCTCAGGACTCAGGTGGCCACGTTGAATCTGAGATTCTCAGACTCACAGGATCCTGGAATCATCAAGTCCCAGCAACGTCGGAGCTCCTCTGATCTGCTCCTTCCCTGGAGCGACACCATCCTCGACCCACGGAGATGTGAAGGCCCACACAGCTGAGTTTACTGAGCCCCTGTTAGATAGATGCAAGGCTCTCTGCTTGTCAGGGCATGGAGTTGGGGGTGGGGTGGTGGGAAAGAGGAAACAGAGAGAAACGAGATCCAGCCTGCCTTAGGAACCCTACAGACCAATTGAGAAGACAGTCTCGCACACCAGAACACAAGTCTGAGTGTGGTTCTTGCTCGTGCAGGAAGGTGCTCTTCCAAGGTTGCAAACTCATTATGAAAGGTTGACAGGGCCTGTGTGACGATGGGGGAGGGGGAGACGGGACTGTGACATTTTGGCAGGGACATGCCTTGTGCAAAGGAGGCTGCTGCTACTCAGGTCTTGTGTGTATTGTGACTGAGAGTCAGGAAGAGGCTCAGGAGGAAGGCTGCAGAAATAGCCGGGGCCAACCTGGCAAAGTTTGTCCTTTCCATATTTTTCCTGACTTTTAAGACCCAGGTCAAATGCCACCTTCTTTGGGCACTGTGCAGTACAGAGTTAGCACAGCAGGCCCGAGACTGCTGACCTTTGAAAGGCCTGCTTGCAAGCCTGGCCCTTGGCTGGAGTCCGGGAACTTGGATTTTGGGAGGGTTCCCACGATTCCCTGCGAAGGGGCGCCACTGTGCCTAAATCATCTGCGCACACAGTATGGCTTATGCTGAACACCTGCCTTCCTTTGGGGAGTCTGGAATGTTGGTGTGTGCTAAGCAGAGGGTACCTATGTGACGGGCCCCCAATAAACACCCAATAAACACTTGGTTCCCTAATGAGCTTCCCTAGTGGAAAACGTTTCACATGTGTTGTCCCAAGTCCTTGTTGGAGGAATTAAGTGTGTCCTGCGTGACTCCGCTGGGTGAGGACTCTTGGAAGCTTGTGCTTGGTTTCCTCCAGCCTGTTCCCTGTGCTGATTTTGCTGGACATTCTTTCACTGTAATAGATCTTAGCTGTGAGTGTGACTGTGTGTGGACCTCTGCGAGTCCTCCTAGCAAATCATCAAACCTGGGGTTGGTCTTGGGGACCCGTGACACGGGAACCTCCTCTGGTCAGTAAGCATGATAGTTCATCTCTTCTTTCTTAGGATCTTACAGAAGAGAGAGGTCCTTTGGATACAGGATGAAGAGTATTTGTAAATTTGGGGGTGTTGGGAGCTCTTAGCCTGGGCTCCTGGGGACTATGACACTATTAACTGGGCTAAGCCAGGAGGACGAACAGGTTTGGAGGGGCAACAATGACGCCGATGGCTTCACTCACTGAGGGCTTCTTTATCCTAGGCCCTGTGTGGTGGGCTACACCCACCTGGGTCATCTTGTTCACTCCTCACAGTCTAAAGGGCATGGGGAGCTCTGAGAGCCATTGGTGGCTCCAGAGAGTGACACAGGATGTGGAGGAGGGCCTCCAGCCGCCACGGCCTGTGTGCTCAGGCAACAGATCCTAAAACCCATGGATCCCTAGCAGTCCCTCAAACATAGGCTGGGGCAGAGGCTGCTGGATGACCCTATGTCCACTCTCCCCTTCTATAGTGACAGAACCTCCCATTTCTAACTGGGGACCTGGCTGCCCAGACAAAGATACTTCCCAGCTCCCAGGCAGCTCCATGTGGCCAAGTGACTCCCTGGTGAATAGCAGAATGTGAGCAGAAGTGACTGATGCCACTTTCTGTTTGTGGCCTTCAAGAAAAGAGGCTGTGCCATCCCTCTTCTCTGCCTCTTCCCACTAGCTGGAGCATGCACGTGGTGGCTCCATCTTGTCTGTGCAGCAGTCGGAAGGAAGGAGCCTGGGCCCCACGCATCCCAAAGCCACTGTTCCAGTCCAGAACTGCCCGGGCCTGACTGTCGTGGAGAGAGATACAGATATTTATTTTGTTTAAGCCATTGTCATTTTTGGTCCCTGATACAAGAGCAAACTCTATATCCTCATTCTGAGAGTCTCGAACTTTTTTGCCATGACCACAGAAAGAAGATTTTACCTTGTGTTGTGTATATAACTGGAACAAGGCTTTGTGAAGCAACACTACCCCTTGCTATGTACGCTGCATTCTAATATTTTAATTCTATTTAGTTTCTTTAAAAATGCTGTTGTGTGCTCACTAAATTGCTGTGACCTGAAGTCTGGAAAACCACGTCTTGACTGTTGCCCAGGCTGACCCTGTTCCCCTCACGCCTCACACCTTTCCCACTTCTCTGCCATCCCCACCCGCCTCGGCACTACCTCCCTCACACTGCCCTTCTTTCCCTCTTTCAAATAGTCATTCACTCAACAGATGTTTTTGGAGTGTCCACTCGGAGCCAGAAACTGCTCCAGCAGTCATCCTGGTAAAAGCAACAGGAGCTGAGAGAGGGGGAGACGAATCTGACTGCCAGTGATCAGAGGAGGCTTCCTGGTGGAGGTGGCTTTGCACTGGCCCTTGAAAGGCAGAGATGAATGTGGAAGGGCAAAGCCCTGCAGGCCTGGCCCCAGCTTCGCTGCAGCCTCCGTCTAAGCCTCGCCCAGCCTCGCAGTCAGGGGGCTCTAGCCACACTGGTCTTCCTTCTGTGCCTGAAAAGAGCGTAAGTCTTTTCCACGTCAGGACCCCCGCATTCTGTTCCCTCTGTCTGGAAAGTTCTTCCACTGTCTCACTCTTCATCACCCAGCTTCTACCCACTGCTGAATCCCCAGCAGTGACTGCCTGGGCTGGTGCCCTGTCACCGGGAACATGCGTACCACCACACCCGTTTCCACTTGTTTTGATCATATCCATCCTTTAAGGCCCAGTTTGAGTGCCACTTCCTCCATGAAGCCTTCCCTGATCCCGCAACCAGCAGAGTTTTGCTCCTTTTTAGGCCTTTGTTTCCCCCACTCTTAGTAGACTCTCACCTGATTTTATGCTATTTGTAGTGTATGTTGGTTCAGTAGAAAGAACCTTCCAACAATTAGTCCGTCACACAGATGAGGTGATGAGCTCTCCGTAACTGGAGTTTTAGAGCAGAGGCCTGTTTGGGGGATGTTGCAGAAAGCTGAGGACTTATTGAGGATTGTCTATCAGTCTCCTGGGCTGCTGTAACAAATTACCGCAAACCGGGTAGCTTAAACAACAGAAACGTATTCTCTCACAGTTCTGGAGACCAAAAGTGCAAATCTGAAGTGTCAGCGGGGTCAGTTCCTTCCGGAAGCTCCGAGGGAGAAGCTGCCAGGGCCTCTCCCGGCTGCGGGCGGCGGCAGGCGCTCCTCGGCTCGCAGACACAGCACTCCACCCTCTGTCCCATTTTCACGTGGTAATGTCCTCTGTGTCTCTGTGACCTTTCCTCTTCTGATAAGGACACCAGTCATTGGATTAGGGCTCACCCTAAATCTAGGATGATTTCTTCTCAAGATCCTTAACTCACTACCTCCGCAAAGACCCTATTTCCAAATAAGGCCACATCCTGAGATTCCGGGTAGATGCAAAGGTTTGGGAGACACTAGTCAACACACTACATGGATCCCGCGTAGGAGAAACTGAACGCAAACCGTATGGCTTCAGTAGACGCTCCACAGGTAAGCGGAGAGCACTGGCCTCAGCCCCAGTCGTCATCAGACCTGGTTTTCAACAGAAGCCAGAGATCTGGACTTTCATGTAAAACATCCAGATTTTTAAATGTTGGCAACATATTCAGAACGTTTTTAAGCATCATGATCCATACGTCTATACATTTACAGACAGTCCGTCTCTGAGTCAGGTTTGGCTGGTGGAGCAGGAATCTGGGCCTGTGGTGGAAACTCAAACTTGTCTGCTGTGGGCTCAGAAAAGAACGCGGCCTGAGCACTTCTGCCAAGAGCCACCAGATGGCACGCCAGTCATCGCATTAGGCAGGCCTCTTCCAGCCTGGCCTAGGAGATGTCCAGGGGCTGAACTCCCACAATGGGGCTTTTTAAGTCGGAGGGGAGGGGAAAGTGGGAGAATCAGATGAAGCCAATGGCCAGAGTCCATTGCATCTTAAACTTACTCTTCTATCATTATCTCAATCTTCGTTGCCTACTGTCTCTTGTTTGCTGGTGATACCCGCTCCCTTGACAGACAAAATGAGTTCAAAGACAGCAAAGACATACTACAGGAAAAAGAAAGGAATAGCCAGTAGTACCTGTTCAACAGCTTTTGTTTACTCTAAATAAATCAATTAACTTAAAAGAATTGGCACATGCACACAGCAAAAAGTTCAAACCACGCAAAATATTCCTGCTCCCACTGCCAACCCTGCCATCTCTGTTAATGCTAATTACCTCATCACCTCAAGAGCTCGGAATTCAGGGACTGGGATGATTTTTTGTTGTTGCACATAAATAATACAATTTTCTTGCAAGGAAAATTCTGCCTTGTTTGCACAGTGGAATTAATTACATCAGTACAGATGGCTACTGCTTCTATATAAATGTGACCCTGATAATCCTTATAAAAATCACAGGATAAATGCATAATAGTTATGGGGAAGGGGCATTTCTAGAATTTAATTACGTCTAATCACAGTTTGACTTTTAGATGCAATGCTTAATGATGTATTTCCAATATTTAATGCAAATTTATTTTTACTTTTTGTAATAGAAATGTTTGAACATTCACAAAAATGGAGGGAATGGTATAATGAACATCCACTCTTCAGCAGTTAGCAACTCATGGCCGCTCTTGTCCCCCACGATATGTACTTTTTGTTTGTTTGTTTCCTAGAGTATTTCAAAGCAAATCTCAGGCATTGTGTTGTTTCATCTAAAAATACTTTAGTAGTACACATCCTTTTGCTTTGTTCCTTTGTTGTTGTTCTTTGTCTCACAAGAGAACTCATGGCCAACTGGCTCAAGACCCATCACCATCCAACTCAGGCCAATGAGAGCTCCTCTGGACTCCATCTTGGCCTCGATTGTTTCAGGGGTGGGAGCCCACACCTTTTTCATCATTCCTATCGGCATGTTCACTTTTCTGTTTTCCACTCTTTTTTTGTGTGTGTGAGGAAGATTGGCCCTGAGCTAACATCTGTTGCCAACCTTTCCTCTTTTTCTCCTCCCCAAAGCCCCAGTGCATAGCTGTGTATCCTAGTTGCAAGTCATTCTAGTTCTTCCAGGTGGGACACCACCACAGCATGGCTTGATGAGTGGAACGTAGGTCTGTGCCCAGGATCTGAACTGGTGAACCCCGGCTGCCGAAGCAGAGAGGGTGAACTGAACCACTTGGCCACGAAGCAGGCCCCATCCACGCATTTTTTTAAAAATCAGATACTGCAGGTAAAACTCAATAGTGTATTCAAATAATTGCCCCAAATTCAAACAAAGATAGCCATTGCCAAAGTCCTTGTCTTGGCCAAAACTCAGCATCCCTGTGCCTTCATAGCTCAAAGAGTTTGTGGGTCAACTGAGGTCTGAAATGGCTGAATTTTGTGTAAAGAAAAGGTAGTCTAAGAGTGTCAATGTCAAATGTACAAGGGTCAAAGGTCATAGAGCTTCACCTGCCTCAGTTTGTCCTTACCTTCCCTGGATATTGGTAATGGCTCTGTGTGGAAGATTATATCTTTCAGAGATGGTTGCAATGACATCTCCCAATCTGCATGCTATTGTGTGGCCTTGACACTGGTCCCGTTGAGAGATGAAGTCTATGTCCTCTCTTCTTGAATCTGATGGGCCTGTGGCTTGCTTATAACAGATAGAATGCAACAAAAGTAACACTGAAGACTTTCAACACTGGCCATAAAACGTGATGCAGCTTCTGCCTGGTTAGCTAGAACACTCGGGCTTGAAGCCCTGAGCTGCCAGGTAAGTAGGTTCATGGTCCTGAGGCCACCATGCTGTTAGGAAGCTCAAATTATCCCGCATGAGATCGCATGGAGAGGCCCTAAGATTCCATGAAGAGAAAGATGCTTGCCATCCCCTGGCTGCCCCAGTCGCATGCTTTTCCAACACCAGCCTCTCTCTGACCACAACCTCAGGAGATTCTGAGCCAGAACCACCCAACTGAGCTGTCCTTGGTTTCTTGGCCTGCAGAAATCACAAGAGATAATAAAATGTTGTTGCTTTAGGCCACTAAGTTTTGGGGTGAATTGTTACTTAGCAATAGATAACCATCTTGTTGGTTTTGTGACAATTAACATAGCGTATTGTTCTCGTTACTGTTGTTGTGTTGTTGCCATTGTTATTTATTGCTGTAATTTCAGTTTGCCTCTGCTGGAGAATCTCCACAGGAGCTGGCAGCCTGACTGTCTCCCTCCCTCCACCAGACCTGACCTCTGACTGTGCTGGGAACCTCTTAGTGCCCGTCAGGAGCTTCGCACTGTTTCATGCTTACTTCTTGTTGACAGCTGGAGCCTCGCATCTGCTAGGGGTATCTGCTTCCTTGGCAGAGCACCCCCTGCTTCCCCAAGGCTGGGTGGTAAGAACCTCCAGTCCTGAGTGAAGTGAATAGCTTTCCATGGGTTCTGATTTCAGTAACCCCCAACATTCTGCTGCTCATGCCAGAAGGTCCACCATTACTAGCTGACTCTGGGATGTGTCACTGCCTCTTCTTGTGAGACGTGAACAGAGAGCGTTTCTGACCCCATTTCACCCTCCCTACTGTGAGGGAATGAGTTAGCTCTTTTCTTGAATGGAGCCAGCAAAGGGGGGCTGCAAGGCATTCCCCTGGACAGACCTGCTGATATTTGCAGACCCCTCAGCCCCACATCAAGGCTACCCTGCACCCTGTCCTCAGGGAGCAGGAGGGGACCCATCACACACTCTTTATGAACCAATGCCCCCCCCCCCCCCCCCAGAAAACTCTCTACCCCCTTTAACACCAAAAACCGGCACTTAATTTTCTTCTATGGGCACTGGGAATTAGTAGCTGACCATGTTTCTGTTTTTGCTTTGGTTGCTAGAAAACATATGGTCAAAGATAAGGATATAGCTCATGCTGGTAGAAAAACAAAGAAAAAAAATCAGTTACAGTTCTGTCGCCCAGAGATAAGGAGACTGGATTTTGTGGTCTGGCCTCCCAGACCATGCAAATGTGAAAGCGGGACTTTATAGCCCATGCAGTTTATATGTAACATAAATATCTTGTCACGGCACTGTGTACCCTTCTCGAGGACAGCCACTCTTCATTTCTTGGGGGCCATAGTCATTTCAAGAAGCTCATGAGACTTCTAGTCCCTTCCTAGAAGACTGCCCTTAGGCATATACATATGAATTTGTCATGAGGTTCTATAAATAAATAAACTATGTATAAGTAAATTAGGGTCTATGGCTGTAATTTCGATTTTTATGACTGCATAATATTCAGTTGTGTGGCTATATTGTAATTTATTTAACCAATCTCCTATCGTTGGACATTTAGGCAGCTTCTAATGGGCCACTGTTTTAAATTATACTGAAAGTCTCTGTAGCAGAATCATTACGAGCATCTTGTCCAGTCTTAACTTATGCTGCTTGCATCTTATGTATCCTTGTGGCTATTTTATTTCTTCTCTGGAACAAGGCAGGGCATGTTTAAATACATACACTGTTATAAAAATGAGAAATACACAAGTCGGGAGCGCCTCCCACCGCAGCTGTGGGGTGCAGCCCAAGGGCTCCTGGCTCAGCCTCACTCAAGGCCTAGTGGAGCGGAGGGGCTGGGCGTGGGTTACAGCCAGCAAGGTGTCAAGGACACCTGTGATGCAGGCTGCAGTGGGGCACATGGCCGTGGCTGCCTAGCCCGAGGAGCAGTGATTTATGTTGTGGAGGAGGGGCTATGTGTTCCTTCCTGGGGCCAGGGCTGGGCAGAGACGGGGACGGGCCAATGGGGCTGGAGGGTAGAAACAGCCGGCTTCCAAGGGCCCTGGTACACTGGCCAGCAAATCTTCATGTCCATAAAGTGAGCCTTCAGCAGCAGGCAGCGTCCTGTCCCAGTGCCACCCACAGTGGCCGGAGGCTGCCCACGGAGGCGGGCAGGGCCAAACACAAATAGCCAGCAGGAAAGGGGCCTTTGGGGCCAGCAGAGGGCAGCCGCTGGACTGGAGGGAGGGTGCCAGTGCTGTGTGGCCAGGGAGGGGGCCGGCAGGTGCTGTTCCCAGGTTGCCCCAATCCTGCTGCACTGGGGGTGGGGTGGGGGCTGTGTGCCAGCGGTTGGGAGCTTTGGTCTCCAGAGCACTTCCTTTTTAGTTGTTGTTCTTTCATCAGTTTTTTAAGAAAGGTTTTTCTCTTTATTAATTTTGGTAATTGCAAAGTGACATGGGCTCATTTACCTGGTGAATCCATACAAAGATGGCAAAAGGGCATAGTGAACCCTTTCTCCCCCATTTCCACATCAGCCCTGGGCCCTTCCACACCTCCTTATGTCTCTACAAGCACATACAGACATCTATGCAGCTAAAGTCTCACTATTGTTTGTTAAAAAAACAAAAACAAAAAACCCCACACCAGGCCTTATCACTGTGGTTTTTAGCGTGGAATATTTGGAAATACACTAAGAATTTTTGTGGTTCTTTTTTCTGACAGTGAGAGGGTGTGATTGGTGGGGTGTGAAGGGACAAAGGATGGTAAACGTCCTGCTGCGTGTGGGCAGTTTTGCACATTGAATTGTCTTGCCTGCGGTTCCCAGGGTGTCCCAACTCTGCAACGTGCTGTCTAAATTGAGCAGTGTGTATGCAGCGCTCCAGGTGTGGAGCTGTGCCTAATCCATTCTTTTTAACAGACTCATGGCACGCAGCAGCACAAACCTACCAACGTTTAGTCAACCATTTCTCTTATAGGGAAACGGCTCTTCAAATACCTAGGATTTTTTCACTATTTCAAACAATATGGCCAAACGACTCCTTTTTATATCCTTTTGGTGGGTGCTCTTATTCCTCTAGGAAACTTGTCAAGGTTGAGGCTGATGGGCTAACGTGTGTATTTCCTATTTTAGAAGAAAATGTCAGACTATTTTCCAAAAGAGTGATGCAACTCGCTCAAGAGGAAGTGCAGCTCACTGTTCCCAGACGTCCTCAGTGCCACCGGCAATTATTCTTTGTTTTAAATTCTTGTCTATTTGTGGGTGAAAGATAGTACCTCATTGTTGCCTTAATTTGCATTTTTCTGAACTATGATGAGGCCGAGCACCTTTTCAAATTTTTATTGGCCACTGGCTTTCCTCTTCTCAATTCCTGCTTCATAGATACCTCTGGGGGGGGCTGTCCCTTGTGGAGCCGGGGGAGACCATGGCAGTAAAGTGCCCCTCCTGTCTCATCATACCAAAGGTATATGGTGTCAACATGACGTTACCATCAATGCTAACCTTGCTGAATAATCTTTGAGCGAAGGCCCCGCATTTCCACGTTGCACGGGGGCTGCCTCTAGCCCGCACATCCTGCAGGACCTGCTGCTGCTGCAGCCACCGGGGCTCCTGCCTCCAGGAACTAGCTTCTCCATTCTCCAGCACCTCAAAGTCAAGGGGACACAGGCTGAGCTCTCCCAACAACTCTGCCTATGCTTTTGGGCCGTCAGAGGGCAGCCCCTCTCCCTCACAGGAACCTCCAGTCCCCATGCAGAATTCTGAGAGTTCCCCCAAAGGGACGGGGTGACCGGGCGAGACACTGTTCCACCATGACACCAGGTGGAAATTGCTGCTCCTCACCCGCAGCTCTCCCCACAAGGAAAATCATCTCTGAGTGCTCCGCCTATGATGGAGCAAGGATGGGGCCTGCTGGGGGGGGGGGGGGCCAGCTCAGCTGGCCTGAGGGGCTCTGGGGCGAGGTGTCTGGCCGCATCTGGGCTCTCTGAAAACCTGGGAGCCAGCCCTTCTGTGGTCCTCTGCTTTGCTTTTCTGCCGCTGTTTGGAACAACAAGACGAGTCCCTCTCACCCTCCTTTACGCCGTTAAATGATCAAGTGAATCCTGACGAGGATTCTGGGCCCGTTCTTAGGGACCGAGCACCTGCTGCACACCAGCCTGTGCTGGGCGCTGGGAGGCTGAGGTAAAGCAGAACCAGACAAGGCCTAGACTCCGTGGGGCTCACAGGTTGCTGTGATGATGAATCCAACATAAAGAAGAAAACCAGTAGTCACCAGGCATGAAAAACACCAAGCTGGTGGGGGTGGGGAGGGGCCTACTCCACACGGGCAGGTCAGGGGGGCCTTCCTGAGAAGGAGACTTTAAATGAAACCCAAAGGGTGAGGGATGGGAAGAATTCCAGGAGGAGGGGACAATAGTTCATCACCCTGCCTGGGGGGTGAGGGACATCCCCAGGGTCATTCTCACTCCCTCCTGCCTGCCTCAGCTCAGGTGGCATTTTGCCCCTAGGTACACCATGCTGCAAGTTTCTGTCTCCACAGCTGCCAGCCGCTCCTGGGCAGGCAAGTGTGGGTGTCAGGCCTGCTCCTGCCTGTTCTTCCATCTTCCAGCCCTGCCCTGGCACCACCTGCCCAACCACCCCACCCTGTAATTTTGCTGTCTGCCTTGGGAGCTTATTCAGGACTTACCCGGGATGGGTCTCTCTCAGCAGGAGAACATGCTCCTCAGCCCACTGCCTGAGACAGAGCCTCAGCCCCCCCCCACCCCCCCCCCCACCCCCCCACATAACCACCTGCAGACGCCACAAGGCGTGAGTAAAGCGCTGGCCTGAAGGTGGGGAGCTTGGACCTTGTCCTGGCCCTGCTGTGGTTCACTGAGTGACCCCAGCATGTCACTGATCCTCTCTGGGCCTTTCCAAACTAATAGCACAGAGTTTAATTGAAGGGAATTTAGAACGCCCCAAGAATCTCAGATGGCAAGAAGCCAGCCGGGTATTGTCCTCCTGCTGCAGAGGGGGAAACAGGTCGTATCACAACATGCTGGTTCAGAGGCTTTATGGTGTGGGGACAAGAAGCCAGGCCTAGAGAGTGGAACCTGTGTCCCAGTCCTATCTCTGACCCCCACCAGCCATGAGGCCTGATCCTGCAAGACTCTCAGAACCTGAGTTTCCCTATCCGTGGAATAGAGATGAGGCTGTCTTTCTCTCAGTGTTGCCATGAGGTTAAAATGAGATGCACAACATTAAAGGGCCTCACATAGAGCAGTTCTTGCTGGATGAGACCCCAGCCTCAGCCCACCCAAGCCTCTGAGTATATAAACCCTGTCCAACTTCAGCCAGAGCTCGGAGGAGCAGATGTTGGATATGGTGTCTTCCTTGGTGGCCAGGAGGAATTCTCAAGGGGCAGTGTGACAGGAGGCAGATATTCTTCAAGGGTATCTATGTGACATGGCCAACTTTACCAATGTCCCTGAACCCCAGTTTCCCCATCTGTAAATAAGAATCCTAATACCTCACAGATGCACGGATTAGCAACTCACTGAGCCGGGAGCCATTATTATTATTGTTATTATTACTGTTAGTTGCTTTTCATTGCTGAGGGAGATGTGGGGCAGGCGTATGTGTCCCTATTTTACAGATGAGGAGGGTAAGTGATGGAGGAGCCCCAGGGACAAACTTGGCCCCTCTCTGCCTATTCTCCAGGTGGGAAGGAGTGACCTCCAGAGACTAGAAGGCAGGTCAGGGGAGGCCTGAGGACCAGGGGATAGGACCTAGCCTTCAACTCTGAAAAATCAGATGAGGTCACCAGGGGACAGGGTCCTCGAGGAGACAAAAACAAGCCCAGACCATCTCCTGGTTGGGCGCGGAAAACCAACACTAACTCTTTTTACTCCATAAATAAACTTCACATTTAAATAAATATGGAATGACAGGACATTTTTTTCCTTCTGCAAAAGAAGGAAGCATTTATCCCATCTCCAAAAGCTCGTTCTTTATTTCCAGCTCCTCTCTGACATCACCCAGGGGCAGAACGGGAGGAATTTTCTCTTCTCATCCCCTGGGGGACTCAGAGCAGGCGTGGATGGGCAGCACTTGATCCCCAAGCCGCAGACAGGCTCTGTTCCAATTCTTCTATGGGTGGTTGCTGGGAACTCAGAGTGGATTTTCCTTCAGAAGCAATGTTGTCTGTGGTTCTTTGTCTCCCAGGCTAAACCCCCAACACATTCTGGAGGCAGGGAGGAAAAAGCGAGGGCTCTGGAGTCAGATTACCCAGTGTAAGCCCAGCTCTGCTGTGTCCTAGTGTGTGATCCTGGGGAAGTGGTCCAGCGTCTCAGCGCCTCCCTTCCCCAGTGTGTCAGTGTCGGGAGACAATCCTCCAGAGGAGCTCTGCAAGCTCTGCAAGTCTGCGCAGATTTGGTGCTGGGCTGTCCTTTCAAGGTTTAGCAAGCAGCCTTGGAAGATAAAGGCAGTGTCTGTCTCTAGGGCAGAGGGCGGATTGATTTGCTTTCCAGAACAAATGTCTCCCTCCAGGGCAAAGATTGGGTAGGTTTGCTAGCAGCCCCCTTCTAAGATTGGGAGTTCCCTAACCTCAGGGTTCCTCAGCTGAGACACAAATCCGCTGTGGGTGCAGCATCCACCTGGGCCCGCCTCCCAGTTGGCCCACGGGACAAGGGGGCAATGGGAACCAACGAGAACATGGAGCTTGTGCGCCTGTTTTGCCTGGAGTAATAAGTCCTGTGTCTCTGTCCCAGAAGTCTCGTGTCTTCTGCCAGCATTCATGGAACAGCCAAGCTGACTGCTAGCTCATCAGCAGAGTAAAATCTCAGACCGGCCATAGTTCTTGGCAGTCCATGCCTGGCTGTAATACCCATTCTGTTGCTAGGAGGGTGGGATGCCAGGCCGTAACTGGCCCTTGGTGGGTAGTTAATAAATGGTGCTTGGAACAATTTTACTATCAGTGGATGGGAAGTTGGTTATTCACAAGCTGCTCAGAATTTCCACCCAGGATACCAGAAGTGCAGCATGGCCTTGGCCCTGGGATTAGGAATTCATCCCATCTGGGAGGTCTGGGAGCTGGGACAGGCTTGCAGGACCTAGGGCAAGGGCTCCAGAAGGCTAAAGTTTAAGTCCTTCTTGACCACCCCATCAACCCTCTCCCCTCTCAGAGGCAGCCTCTGTGATTAATTTTGAAATATACCTTCCCAGACTTTTCCCTGTGCCTAGATACGTTTAGAGGATGTCTAGTTTATTTTTATATAAATGAGTTACACTGTATGTATTGCAATTTTTCTTTTTTTTCAACTTTTTTCCAATTTTTCTTGCAATTTTCTTTTTTCTCTTAAGAATACATCTTGGACACCTGTCTGTGTCAGCCCACTTGGCTTCTAAGAACTGCTAGATAATGTTCATTATGTGACTGATCATGCTTACTTACCACTACTCCTCTGGATGGACATTTGGTTGCTTCCACTTTTCTTCAGTACAAAGATGAACATTGCACATGTTGAAATGCCTGCTTGGCTGTATGGGTGAGGGCTTCTCCACGGCAGACATGAAGACCCCACGCCACATATTACAATGTGGAAACTGAGATCCAAGAAGATGTGGCCTTCCCTAAGATCACACTGTGGCTGGAGCAGCCGGCCTCAGGCCCAGTGTTCCCTTCCTCCTCTCCACTAGGAGTCTCCACCCTGAAAGAGGTGAGGAGGGGTGGGCACATCAGGCTGGGGAAACGAGGGAAGGGGCCACCGGGTCACAGGGGCTCTTCTCCCTGCTCTGCCGGCAGGTCCAGTGGAGAGAACTGGTGGGCAGCATGGAGGCCCCTGAGGAGCCACCACATGGGTACCAGAGGGGAAATATGGGCCAAGGGCCACCGGGACCCAGGTTTTCTAAGAACCCTCTCCCGGGTCCCCCACTTTGGAAAGAGGCTCTGTCAAGGGTGATACTGGGTTCAAAAGCTGTGAGGTCCTCTTGGGGGGCCCAGTCCTCTTAAGCTCAACCTGGAATCTGTCCACCAGCCCTGCAGCCTCCTCAGCTGCTAGTCTCTGTCACATACTCTTGTGGCCAAGGCATTGCAGACCAAACCAGTCAGGTCAGCCAACAGGGCAAGGGCTGCGGGTAAGGCCAGCCAAGACACCAGACCAGCTGACAAAAATGCGAGCTCGTGTCCCCGAGAGCCCCTGCCAGGCTCTGTGCTGGGCCTGCTGGAGACATCCGTGGAAGGCACAGCTTGCTGAGGTCAGGCGGACAGAAGGATGTGACATCAAGCATAACAACCAGAAGCGAGCAAACTAACAGGGAATTAACTAACCACTTACTGGGTGCTAATGTGCTGGGCTCTGTGCTAAGCTCTTTATCCGACCCCTCCTATCCTCACAGTAACCCTGTAGGTGGGTATTATTGCAACCCCCATTTACAGATGAGGAAACCAGCACAGAGAGGCTAAGGAACCTGGTCCAGGTCCCACAGCTAGTAAATGATGCACCTGCGACTCAAACCTGGGCCTGTCTGACTCCAGCCTTTTGCTGCCAAATGGTTCTTACCCTTCAGAGAGTCATGGAGCCCTGTGAGATTCTAAAGAAAGCCCCAGGCCTTCTAATCAGAAATGTGCCTGCAGGATAAACACCCAATCCACCCTGTGCACAGGGCCCATGTCCTGCGGTGCGGCCTATGCGGTCACATGGGGACAATCTCAGAAGGGACTCGCACTTGGTTTAATGTTCTGCTGTTGCCATCTAAAATTCTTAATACTTTTGTTACTTCCCAAGGGGAGTCATCTGCTTGCCGCAACACATGCCAACAGTCAAGAGGCAAGGTGGTAGGAGAGACAGGGCTTCTTTATTACAGCTTGCTAGCAAGAGGGAAGACAGCGGACTTGTCTGAAAGAACCATCTCACAGAACAAAGACTACAGGCCAGTTATATACGGGGCTGGTCTCCAGGTGGGGGAGGTGGCTGGTCTCTGGGCGGGGCAGACATCTGGTCTTAGTTCCTGATAGTCTTTTGTTTTACTAGATACGCATCAGGGACCAGAGCAACAGCCTATACCCTGATCTTTCAGTTGCCACTGATGATGGCTATCAGCATAGGCCCTCTGCCCGAGGGTCATCACATTCCTAAGGAACTCGAAAGAACAAAGTTATCATCTTAAAGCAGCTGGAAAGGACCACAAAATCTACAGAGCATGTCTGGGCTAGTTAATCAGCAGTCATTCAAAGTACAATATGGTTCCTTTTCTGCTGTATGGCTTCCCTTATGTCAACCTTGTGTTGAGCCAGTATCACTTTTTGAACAACAGGTCCCAAATTTTCATTTTGCACTGGGTCCCACAAATTATGTCCTACCTCTGCCTGCACTTTACACACACAAGCATACACACATGCCACAATTTTGCAAACAGATTTAGATGTGCTTGAGTCCCCTGAGGCCATTCAAAGACTCAAGAAAGGCCTCTTTTGCTCTCCCCTGCTTCCTGGAATGCTGTATATGTGTGCATGTGTATGTGTTTGTAGGTGTGTGTATGCGAGTGTATGTGTGTATGTATGTGGCAAGTTGTCAGGTGGGACTGTGTGTCCAGGCAGGGAGCTGGACCAGCAACCAGAGGAAGAGGTGACGAAGATGGCATTGACCTCCACAGTCTGTGAGAGCAACTGCTTCATCTCCAAGAGGAAACTATAGGTGAGGAAGGCATTTCCTCTACCCGCTCTGGGTTCTTCTGGCAGGAGAATGAATTAAATTCACGTGAGACAGAATAACAGAAGAAAATTAAACAAATTTTTATAACATGTATACATAGGAGAGACTCAGGCAACCTGAGCAACTCTCCAAAATGGCTGAAGCCACCACCTTAAATATCATCTTCAGCTAACAACAAAGGAGGATGTTGGGGATGGAGGGGGAGTGGATCATGGGAGGTTACCAGACAAGTACAGTAAATAAGAGTAAGATTATTATGCAGATTTAAGTCCTTGCCTTCCACATTGATTAAGAGTTCCTAGAGATAAGGTCATCCCTCCCTCTTCCTGGTACAGAGAGGGAGACACCTTTACAGATGGAGATTTCCTTTACAAATGTAAATGTATCTTACAAAGGGTAAGTAAATTCTACTTTTCAGAGTTTCTTTCCTGTCTGCAGTTTTTAAAAGTAACCAGCCCAAAATAACCCTCATGCCAGAGGGACATATCTTGGGGTGGCCAATTCCAGTCCCCCACAAAACCCAGTCCTGGTAATAAACAGCCCTGGTACTAAACCTATGTCCTTAAAAACCTGCCACCTCCCAGGACCAGACAAGGAGCCTTTGTCCAGCCTGGCAGCCGCAGGGTAAACACAGGAAGGCGACCAGTGGCGGATGCTCAGGCTCCCTGTCTGGGGCAGGGTTTTCGAGGTCAGGCTTGGCATTTCGCTCAGATGCTGCTGCCTGTGGTCAGTTGGAGGGCTCTCTGTGCCCACCCCTGAGAGCCAAGTCTCATAGGCAAGGGGCAAGCACTAAGAAGGCCACACAAGTCCCTAAGGACAGAGAGGGCACCGTGACAATCCTCGCTCTGATCTGCGTCACCCTGGGCAAGTGGCTTAATATCTCCCTGACTCCGTTTCTCCATCTGTGCAGTGGGGATAATAATAATACCTAGCCCTGAGGTTATTGTGAGCATTGACTTTAGCCAAATGTCCTTGCAACAAAGCACAATAAGTGAGAGCTACTGTTATTATTATTATTACTATTTAAATCTGAGGACAGGGCTTCAAGCACAACAGCCATACTTTTATTTTGGCGTTTATTTTATTTTTTCCCATCAGTTAAGTCCCCCTGTGAGGTATCATTGTGGTGGGGGCATTCCGTTACTAACAACGGGTTGGGGAAATATGCTGGGATGGAGAGTGCCCTGAGGGGAGGCGTGGGGCTAGGGGAGGGTCATCCCTCAGGACAGGGATCCCGACAGCCCAGGAGGGAACTGAACCGGCCCAGAGTCTGTGGCTGGGCCTCTCTGCGGGGAATGGGTTTGGACAACGGTTTCTTTTCCTTTCAGTAATGACAGTTAAGGGCTGTTTTCATGTCTTTGAGGGTGACAGATTCCTGGGTTCCTGCCCCCCACCCCCCAAACTCCCTGCCGACCTCCATCTGGGCCAAGTCTCATGGGGGCTGTTCAGTGGGTGTGTGAGCAGTGTCCTGCCTCAAGCAGGGCTGGATGTCCAGGGCCAAAGGAGGCTGGCAGTGGAGCCCGGAAGGAAGGGCCCACACTGGGGCCCCAGGGGCTCAGAGATCCGCCTGCCCTGGAGCCCTGGCCTGGGGCTCTACAGGACTTGGGGGGGTCATTTAGTCATCACCGTCCACCCTCCCTGTCTCCTGGAGGAGGTGTGATTTGACGTTCACCCCTGCCCTAAGCATAGGCTAACAATTTTGAGGCTTTCTACACACCAAGCTCTCTTCTAAGCTCTTTGCTTCCATTATCTCATTAACTCTCACAGCCTTCACACAACTCCAAGAGTTATTACACATGAGGAAACTGAGGCTAAGAAAGGGACAAGAACAAGCCTAGGTTGCTCAGGCACTGAACAATGAGCCTGGACTGGAGTACAGCTCAGGGGATGCCGAAACTATGTTCTTAACCAGTTCACCCAGACCCATGAATGAGCCACAAGATCAAGGCCACTTGGCCTGCTGGGTCACTGCATGAAGGAAAGTTGCCCTGGAGAGTCACATGGACCCACAGCAGAATTTGTGTAAGTGGGAAATAAACCTTTGTTGTGTTAGGCCCTGAGACTTTGGGGATTGTTTGTTACTGCAGCACAACCTAGCTTATGCTGACTAAAACACTACCTCTAGGATTATTGAGGGGATTAAATGGCTCAATATGTGTAAAGCAACTAAAGCAGTGCCTGGCATATAGTAAGGACTCGATAAATTTGAACTATTATACCATCTGTGTGGCTGTAGGCAGGATGCTTGAACTCTCTGAGCCTCTGTTTCCTCATCTTCAAAACAGGAGCAATGACAACATCTACTGTGGAATTGTTGTAGGGATTAAATAAGGCACTGCTTGTAAGTGCACAGCCAAGGGGAGGCGAAGTGTGTTCCTTCTCCTCCCTCTGCTCCTTGTTACAGTTCCCCAGTCAATGTGCTTGCCTGCCTGTCTCTCTTTGAGGCTCCTCTGAGCAGGACTTGGCCAGCATCCGCTGACCCTCCCTTTCCTGATGTGATGTATTGGGCCCCATTCTTCAGTGAAGTCATTGTTCAAAGCATCTGCTCTTTGTTTCATAAATCTTCCCACAGCTCCTCTGGAGGCCTGCAGCCCCCTGCTGTCAGGCATCTGACGGGGATTTATGCCCACGCAGACCAAGGATCACCCCATCAGCTTGTGCTGGGCAGGCCGCCCTTCCCAGAGCAGGTCTGCCCAGGCTGAGCTGTGGGCTCACAGGACCTCGGCGTTTCCAGGGATCAAGGCGAATCAGCTTTCCTTGTGCTCGGTCATCAGGGGATCTCCACCACGTGCAAGGAGGGAACCACGGCAAGAGGGAGAGCATTAAGACACCAGTGAACCTCCAAACTGAGAGCTAGGAGCTGTAACCAAGCGCCGATGCCCCACAGCTCAGCCGAACCAGGAGCAAAGCAGGGACACAGAGAAATGGCCTCAGCGAAGCTGCAGCTGGCCAAGTCAGAGAAAGATGTCAAGATTTCTCTTTGAGGTAAAAAAGGAATAGGAGTGAGATAAGGCTCTGACTGAGAACAGCAGAGTTTTAGTAAGTACTTAACTGATAACTGGATGTTTGCGCTTATTTTTATGATGTGCTCTTGTCGTAGATCTCACCTTTGGCTCTGGTGGTGTCAGCAGTGGTTCTCCCAGGATCCCCTGGCACTTTTAAATAACGGATGTTCACACCCCACTCCACATCAACGGAATTAGTCTCTAGGACGGGGGAGGGCAGCAGCTCTCAAAGTGTGGACCAGGGACCAGCAGCACCAGGGCACTTGATAAAATGCAAATTCTCAGGCCCCACCCCTGACTTACCGAGTCCGAGACTCTGGGGTGGGGCCCAGAAATCTGTGTTTTAACAAGTCCTCCAGGAGATGCTGATGCATTGGAAAGTTTGAGAATCAGGGAGTGATTTTAATGTGTCCAGAGTTAAAAACTATTGGGTTAGATTAGGGGGTTCTTTTTTTTTTTCTGAGGAAGGTTGGCCCTGAGCTAACATTTGTGCCCATCTTCCTCTATTTTATATGTGGGACGCTTACCACAGCATGGCTTGATAAGTGGTGCATATATCCACGCCTGGGATCTGAACCAGCAAACCCTAGGCCACTGAAGTGGAGTATGCGAATTTAACAGTTACACCACTGGGCTGGCCCTCTATTTTTTTTTTTTTTAATAAGATGTAAGAGGGTGAGTGTTGAGTTAGTGCCCTCTCTCTTCTCTGCTGAGGTTCACAGTTCAGACGAGGGCAGCTGGCTCCATTCTTTGAACATCACTTCATCCATAAGTGAAAACAAGACAAAAATTACTGCCACAATTAAAATTCCTACCTATTCTGTTCTCTTACCAACACCAATAATAGAAGAGGCCAGCCAAAACCTGCTCAGGGCATCCTCGACAAACTCTGTTTTGAGACTCTACTGAAATGCAAAGAAGTCAAGCACTGCCTCCCTTCACTGTGTCTTAGTGAGTTCCATTTAGGCCAAGTTCACGGCCTGCAAACATAAAGCCTTTCTTGGGTTTTGGCACATTCTTCACAATCCTGATCCTTGAGGAATTAATTTCTCACTTTGGAGAATAGTTGTGGGAAGTGGGTGGAGTGGGAATTTCTAGGAATCACAGGTTTTTTCATTCACTTCCTTCTCTCATTTTCCATCTAATGTTCCTGTCCACCCGCCGCTCTGTCCAGCAACAGTCACTCTGCTTTGTCTTGGGTCACCAGAATTTAACACCCATATTGGTGTTTTCAAGCATAGGGGACTATAGCATCCTTCCGGGTTATACCAACTGGAGGATGGAGTCTGGCTGGAACCCCATAACCCTGCTGCTTCCCCACCTGGAAGGAGGGGTGTGTGTTGTGTGTGTGTGTGTGTCTGTGTCTGTGTCTGTGTCTATGTCTGTGTAGGGGAGCAACTACAACACGTCCCTTGATCCTGTTCTTCTCCCACATCTGGAGATCCCTGTGACCCATATGAGCCAGCTCCTGCCTAGTGAGGGGCCACACGAGAGGGTCAAAACCAAGGGTAGGTGGTCGCTTGCCAGAGGCTGCTGTTGGCTCCAATGGGCGAGTCTCTCCCTGGCCGTCCCTCTTGGTTTCTGAACCCATCAGTCACGTGTACGTGCCTTGCCCCCAGAAGCTCCCTGGCCCACACTAGGCTATAAACCACCCTCCTCTTTCCTGTCTGTCTCTGCCTCTCAGGGCTCCTGCTGGCAACACTGTGGGCTTCCCCTTGGCTCCCTGCGAGTCTGCAGGGTAAGGGAGATGTCTTGGATTTATTAAAATTAGCCCATATTGGGGCCAGATGCTTCACAGCAAATGAGTGGTTAGGACGGAGTGAAGAAATGAATGGGGGAAACAGGAGGCCCAGGGATGAACGACAGCCCCCTCCCGGCCTGACTGAAAAGTACCCTTTCTTGCTGCGGGCTCTGCTTCGTCTCTCTTTCCAGGTCAAACATTTGCTTATGTATTTTTGTAAACTTCCGCGTCTCACTCTGGGGCCAGCAGACCAGTGTTTGCTGGGCTGTTTCTTCCAAGCCCTCTCTGTGGACAGGAGACAGGAGGATGGAGCCCCGGAGCCCTGGTGAGTGTGAGCCGAAGGCCCTGCAGCTGGTCGGAGAGAGAGCGCTGGCCTCGTGGGGGAGCTGTCAGGGATGGCCTCCCACTTCCCCGCTGGGTGGCAGAGGAAGCAGGCAAATGCTCAGGCTTTCTCTTCCTAATTGCAAGAGTTATTTTAATAATCGTAACCATAACTAGTCACAACAATCCTAGTAACGGTAGATAAGTCACAGTGAGGCATTAAACTAGGACCTCCCCATGGTCTTCTAACTTAGATCCCCCAACAGCTCTGAGCAGGGGCTTCGGCAGTGATACTATCCTCATTTGCAGTCGAAGACCGAGACTCAGGGACGTCTCCACGAAGCAGGTGGGTTTGGGGCTTGAACTCCAGCAGCCTGACTCCAGGGGCTACACTCTTAACGCTAGGTGATGGATGCAAGGAGTACATCTTGGTTACAGAAATTGTCAGAGGGGGCCGGCCTGGTGGCTCAGTGGTTAGGTTTGCACGCTCCACTCCAGCAGCCCAGGGTTTCACTGGTTCGAATCCTGGGTGTGGACATGGCATGGCTCGTCGGGCCATGCTGAGGTGGTGTCCCACATGCCACAACTAGAAGGACCCACAACTAAAATATACAAGTATGTACTGGGAGGCTTTGGGGAGAAAAAAAAAGAAATTGTCAGAAATTCAGATAAGTCATTTCCTGTCAACAGTTTGATTTATGTCTTTCCAATCATTTCTCTGTGCAAATGTATTCACACTATTGAGGATACTTTATTTTATGTATTTATTTATGTAAATGGGGTCATATGGTACTTGTTTTTAAGACTACTTTTGGGGCCCAGCATGGTGGCACAGTGGTTAAGTTCACAGGTCTGCTTTGGCGGCCTGGGGTTTGCTGGTCTGGATCCCGGGTGCGAAAAAAGGCACATTTTGTCAAGCCATGCAGCCCACGTATAAAGTAGAGGAAGATGGGTATGGATGTTAGCTCAGGGCCAGTTTTCCTTAGAAAAAAGAGGAGGATTGGTGGTGCATGTTAGCTCAGAACTAATCTTCCTCAAAAAAAAATTAAATTTAAAAAAAATTCTTAAAAAAATTTAAAAAAGAGATTACCGTGGAGGGCAGGACCAAGATGGCGGAGTGAGAGGTCTTCTTTGTCTCTCCCCCATCGAATCTACAACTGATTGGATATTCACCGATTAACAAAGATATCCAAATAGCATCTCAAGATGGCTAAAAGTCTCGTGCTACTACACATCAGAAGGCGGACGGACTTCCCCCCAGGAGGATGTGGAAATAGGTGAAAACTCTCCGACCCCCGACCCTCGACCCCCGGACAGCCTAGTTCCTGCAGGAGGCTCTCTTCCAGAGGACTCCCCCATAGCATTGCCACACACCAAGGGCAGGAGTGTGCACTCACCAGCAGAGCGACAGTGGAAAAAGGTGACAACACCCCTACCCAAGCCCCCCGCGATCACACCTAAGCCCAGGGGGAATTCCCCAGGGTCCCGCACCCACCGGCAGGGAAGGCCTCTGCTCGCCATTAGCATGGAGGCCCCACCCAGAAGCCAGAACAAAGAGAAGCTCCTGACGGGCCCAGCACGGCACCAGACCGCAAGCTGCCACTGAGCTCACGGTCTCCGGCACATGGCTCGGTGCAGGGGGTGCCTGGACTTCCTGTAGACGTGCTTAGGGACACAGTTGGAGCTCCAGTGCCTGGCTCTGTGGCACGGGGGAAGGCTTCGGGGTCCTGCACCTCCCCAGCAGGGAAAGCATCTGCTTGCCATTAGCAGGGAGGCCACGCCCAGAATCCAGGACAAAGGGAAGCTCCCGGTGGGCGGATCCCCCGGGACAGTTCCAGACTGCAAGCTGCCGCTGGGCTCATGGCGCACGGGTCGGTGCAGGGGGTGCCCGGACTTCCCGTGGATGTGCCTGGGGACTGGGTGGAGCTCCAACACCCGGCTCTGCGGCCCAGGGGGTCGCTCCAGGGTCCCGCACCCCCCCAGCAGGGAGGGCCTCTGCTCACCATTGGCAGGGAGGCCCCACCCAGCATTCGGAACACCAGGAAGCTCCCTAGAGCAGAATTCCCCACAAGGCAGCAGCTTACAAGCCACTGCCAGGCCCATGGACTCTGGCCGTGTCCCAGATGAGGCAAGGGGCTCCCAGAGATCCCGTGAGAGTGAAGTGGGGCAGAGTAGAGCTCCAGTGAAATGGCTACATAGCCCAGGGGGGAACTCCAGGTTCTTACAGCAGCCTCAGCGAAAACCTCTGCACAGCACTAGTGGAGAGGTCCTGACTGGCAATTGCAAGGCAGGAAGGCCCTGGGACAAAAGCAGCACAGCTAGGTGAGCTAATGATAGACTGCAGAAGATACCCATAGCTCTGCTGGGACCTATAGTGGACAAGTGTGATCTGGTGGGCTCTGTTAGGGATGAATCAGAGATTATAGGTGATCCTGCTCCTGGCTGATGGGAAAGCCCACAACACCACTGCAGACCACAAGGAGGGTGTGCGTCTAGGTGGGCTGCAGCAGTAGGCACCAGTAGCCTGAGGCCCCCTTGCGATTGCCCCCACAACCGACGAGGGACCCCACAGGACCACTGTGACTACGAGGAGGGGTCCAGGCCCAGTCAGTAAGAGCTGACAGGGTTCCTGGTTGGGGCAGTCTAAACAGCTGCCCCCCCCCCCCACACACACACCAATCGCAACAAGTGGAAGCAGCGACTAAACTCTATCTCTATGCGGAGGCACAAATCCATGCCATCAAGCAGTGTGAAAAAATATATTAAATCTCCAGAACAGAAGGAAAATGATAAGCACCCAGAAAACAATCCCAAAGACAATGAAATCTATAACCTAAATGATGATGATTTCAAAACTGCCATTATGAAAAAACTCAACGACCTAAAAGAGAATTCAGATAGACAACTCAATGAGTTCAGGAGCTATGTCACAAAAGAGCTTGACACTATAAAGAAGAGCCAATTAGAAATACTGGAGATGAAGAACACAATGGAGGAGATTAAGAAAAATCTGGACTCTCTGAACAGTAGGGTCGACAATATGGAGGACAGAATTAGCAATTTGGAGGATAGGAATATAGAAATGCTGCAGGCAGAGGAGGAGAGAGAATTAAGACTAAAAAGAAATCAAGAAACTCTCTGAGAATTATCCGACTCAATTAGGAGATGCAACATAAGGATTATAGGTATACCAGAGGGAGAAGAGAAGAAGAAGTGGGCAGAAGGCCTGTTCAATGAAATAATAGCTGAGAACTTTCCAAACTTGGGAAGAGAGATGGAACTTCACGTAACAGAAGCCAATAGATCTCCAAACTTTATTAATGCAAGAAGACCGACCCCAAGACATATAGTAGTGAAACTAGCAAAAGTCAACGACAAAGAGAAAATACTAAGGGCAGCCAGGCAGAAGAAAATAACTTACAAAGGAAACCCCATAAGGCTATCAGCAGATTTCTCAGGAGAGGCCTTTCAGGCTAGAAGAGATTGGAATGAAATACTCAAAACTCTGAAGGACAAAAACCTGCAGCCAAGAATACTCTACCCAGCAAAAATATCCTTCAAATACAATGGAGAAATAAAAACTTTCCCAGATAAACAAAAGTTAAGGGAGTGCATCATCACAAAACCTCCTCTTCAAGAATTGCTCAGGAAGAAACTCATTCCTGAAAAATCAAAAAAAGGAAAGGGGTTACAAAATCCAGAACAAAGGAGATAAGCAGAAGGACAATAACACAAAGTAACAGCTCTCCATCAGGACAAAATGCAAAAGAACCAGAAAACAAGTGATAAAATTGCAACAGTAGGCCCCCACGTTTCAATAATCACACTAAACGTGAATGGATTGAACTCTCCAATCAAAAGGCACAGAGTGGCAGGATGGATCAAAGAACAAGATCCAACAATATGCTGCCTCCAGGAAACACACCTCAGCCCCAAAGACAAACACAGACTCAGAGTGAAGGGATGGAAGACAATACTCCAAGCCAATAATGAACAAAAGAAAACAGGTGTTGTCATACTTATATCAGACAAAGTAGACTTCAAAGCAAAACAGATAAAGAAAGACAAAGAGGGGCAGTATATAATGATAAAAGGGATGCTCCACCAAGATGACATAACACTTATAAATATATATGCACCTAACACAGGAGCACCAAAATTCGTAAAGAAACTATTAACAAAACTAAAGGGAGACATCAACAGCAATACAATAATAGTAGGGGATCTCAATACCCCATTAACACCAATGGACAGATCATCCAGACAGAAAATCAACAAGGAAATTATAGAATTAAATGAAAAGTTAGATCAGATGGACCTAATACATATATATAGGACACTTCATCCAAAAACAGTAGGTTACACATTCTTCTCAAGCGTGCATGGAACATTCTCAAGGATAGACCATATCTTGGGAAACAAAGCAAGCATCAATAAGTTCAAGAGGGTTGAAATAATATCAAGCATCTTTTCTGATCACAATGCTATGAAACTAGAAATCAACTACAAGAATAAAGCTGGGAAAGGGCCAAAAATGTGGAGACTAAACAACATACTACTGAACAAACAATGGATTATTGAAGAAATTAAAGAAGAAATCAAATATTATCTGGAGACAAATGAAAATGAAAACACACCGTACCAAATGATTTGGGACGCAGCAAAGGCAGTCCTAAGAGGGAAATTCATTGCAATACAGGCTCACCTCAATAAGCAAGAAAAATCTTACATAAACAACCTCAAATGACACCTAATGGAATTAGAAAAAGAAGAACAAACAAAGCCCAAAGTCAGTAGAAGGAGGGAAATACTAAGAATTAGAGCAGAAATAAATGACATTGAAACAAAAAAGACAGTAGAAAGGATCAATGAAACAAAGAGTTGGTTCTTCGAAAAAATTAACAAAATCGATAAACCCTTAGCCAGACTCACTAACAAAAAAGAGAGAAGTCTCAATAAATAAAATTAGAAACGAGAGAGGAGAAATCACAACAGATACCGAAGAAATACAAAGGATCATAAGAGAATACTATGAAAAACTATATGCCAACAAATTGAACAACCTAGAAGAAACGGATAAATTCCTAGACTCATACAACCTACCCAAACTGAATCAGGAAGAAATAGAGAATCTGAATAGACCAATCACAAGTAAAGAAATAGAAACAGTAATCAAAAACCTCCCCCAAAATAAGAGTCCAGGACCAGACGGCCTCTCTGGAGAATTCTACCAAACATTCAAAGAAGATTTAATACCTATCCTTCTCAAACTGTTCCAGAAAATAGAGGAAGATGGAGCACTCCCTAAAGCATTCTATGAAGCCAACATCACCCTGATCCCCAAACCTGACAAGGACAACACAAAGAAGGAAAACTATAGGCCAATATCGCTGATGAACATAGATGCAAAAATCCTCAACAAAATTTTGGCAAACCGAATACACCAATATATCAAAAAGATTATACACCATGATCAAGTGGGATTTATACCAGGGACACAGGGATGGTTCAACATCCACAAGTCAATCAATGTGATTCACTACATTAACAAAATGAGAAACAAAAACCACATGATCATCTCAATAGATGCAGAGAAAGCATTCGACAAGATCCAGCATCCATTTATGATAAAATCCTTCAATAAAATAGGTATAGAAGGAAAGTACCTCAACATGATAAAGGCCATATATGACAAACCCACAGCCAACATCATACTCAATGGACAAAAGCTGAAACCCATCCCTCTCAGAACAGGAACAAGACAAGGGTGCCCACTTTCACCACTCTTATTCAACGTAGAACTGGAGGTGTTGGCCAGAGCTATTCGGCAGGAAAAAGAAATAAAAGGAATCCAAATAGGCAACGAAGAAGTAAAACTCTCGCTGTTTGCAGATGGCATGATCTTATATATAGAAAACCCCAAAGAATCCATAGAAAAACTATTAGAAACAATCAACAACTACAGCAAAGTTGCAGGGTATAAAATCAACATACATAAATCAGTAGCATTTCTATATGCTAACAATGAACTAACAGAAAAAGATCTCAAGAACTCAATCCCATTCACGATCACAACAAAAAGAATAAAATACCTTGGGATAAATTTAACCAAGGAAGTGAAAGATCTATACAATGAAAACTACAAGACCTTCTTGAAAGAAATCGATGATGACATAAAGAGATGGAAAGACATTCCATGCCCATGGATTGGAAGAATAAACATAGTTAAATGTCCATACTACCTGAAGCAATCTACAGATTCAATGCTATCCCAATCAGAATTCCAATGTCATTCTTTACAGAAATTGAACAAAGAATCCTAAAATTCATATGGGGCAACAAAAGACCCCGAATTGCTAAAGCAATCCTGAGAAAGAAGAACAAAGCTGGAGGCATCACAATCCCTGACTTCAAAACATACTACAAAGCCACAGTAATCAAAACAGCATGGTACTGGTACAAAAACAGATGCACAGATCAATGGAACAGAATTGAAAGCCCAGAAATAAAACCACACATCTGTGGACAGCTAATCTTTGACAAAGGAGCTGAGGGCCTATAATGGAGGAAAGAAAGTCTCTTCAACAAACGGTGCTGGGAAAACTGGACAGCCACATGTAAAAGAATGAAAATCAACCATTCTTTTTCACCATTTACTAAAATAAACTCAAAATGGATCAAAGACCTAAAGATTAGGCCTGAAACAATAAGTCTTCTAGAAGAGAATATCGGCAGCACACTCTTTGACATCAGCTTCAAAAGAATCTTTTTGGACACCATAACCCCTGACATGAGGGAAACAATAGAAAGAATAAACAAATGGGACTTCATCAGACTAAAGAGCTTCTTCAAGGCAAGGGAAAACAGGATTGAAACAAAAAAACAGCCCACTAATTGGGAAAAAATATCCACAAGTTATCTATCTGACAAAGGGTTAATCTCCATAATATACAAAGAACTTACAACTCAACAATAAAAAATCAAATAACCCAATTACAAAATGGGCAGGGGACATGAACAGACATTTTTCCAAAGAAGATATACGGATGGCCAATAGATGATGAAAAGATGCTCATCATCACTAATCATCAAGGAAATGCAAATCAAAACTACACTAAGATATCACCTTACACCTGTTAGAATGGCAAAAATATCCAAAACCAAGAGTGACAAATGTTAGAGAGGCTATGGAGAAAAGGGAACACTCATACACTGTTGGTGGGAATGCAAACTGGTGCAGCCACTATGGAAAACAGTATGGAGATTCCTCAAAAAGTTAAGAATAGAAATACCTTGTGACCCAGCCATCCCACTACTGGGTATCTATCCTAAGAACCTGAAATCAGCAATTCCAGAAGCTCTATGCACCCCTATGTTCATCGCAGCATTATTCACAAAAGCCAAGATGTGGAACCAACCTAAGTGCCCAGCAACTGATGATTGGATAAAGAAGATGGGGTATATATACACAATGGACTACTACTCAGCCATAAAAAAGGACAAAGTTGTCCCATTCACAACAACATGGATAGACCATGAGAGTATTATGTTGAGTGAAATAAGCCAGACAGAGAAAGACGAACTCTGTATGACTCCACTCATAGGTGGTAGTTAACATATGGACAAAGAGAACTGATCAGTGGTTGTCAGAGGAAAGGGGGGAGGGCGGGGGGAGGGCACTAGGGGTGAAGTGGTGTACCTACAACATGACTAATAATGATGTACAACTGTAATTTCACAAGGATGTTAACTTTTATAACCTTAATAAAAAAAATGAAAAAAAATTTTAAAAAGACTACTTTCGTCATGTAGCATATTCTAAACTGCTTTGTCGTAGAAAGTCTTCTGCACGATCATTTTAATGGCTGTGGAGTATCCCGACACGTGTAACCATAATTTATTTGACCAATCCCTTATTATTCAACACTTAAGTGGTTTTCCAGTCTTTCACTACTATAAGCAACGTTGTTTTGCTTTTTTGGTTTTTTTTTTTTTAAGATTTTCTTTTTCCTTTTTCTCCCAAAGCTCCCTGGTACAAAGTGGTGTATTTTTAGTTGTGGATCCTTCTAGTTGTGGCATGTGGGATGCCACCTCAGTGTGGCCATGTCCGCACCCAGGATCTGAACTGGCAAAACCCTGGGCCGCTGAAGTGGAGCACATGAACTTAACCACTTGACCACAGGGCCGGCCCCATAAGCAATGTTGAATGTTTAAGAATATGCATAGAATGCAGTCCCAGTTATTTCCTTAGGATAAATGCCTGTACTGGATTTGCTGGATGAAAAAAGTTAAGGAGTTTGATACATGTTACCAAACTTTGCTTCAAAATCTCCCATCAGGTGAATGGATGTTTTTCCACACCTTCGTCAGCACTGGGTTTTACTATTTTTAAAAACTTGGGGGCCGGCTCCGTGGCCAAGTGGTTAAGTTCATGTGCTCCACTGCGGCGGCCCAGGATTCGGATCCTGGGCGCGGACATGGCACCGCTCGTCAGGCCACGTTGAGGCAGCATCCCACATCCCACAACTAGAAGGACCTGCAACTAAGATATACAACTGTGTACAGGGGGGGGTTGGGGAGATAAAGCAGAAAAAAAAAAGACTGGCAACAGTTGTTAGCCCAGGTGCCAATCTTTAAAAAAAAAAAAAAAAGTTGCTGATTTAAGAGGTCCTTGTTGTTTGGGTTTGCATTTCCTGGGTCTGCTGAGTTTGAGCTTTCTTCCTACGGTTATTGTGGGCTCATATCTGTAGGGCAACAGGAGACCTTTCCTCTAGGAGCTTCGTGTGTGATTTTTCCCTGCCGTGGCTCCCCGTCACTGGCACTGACAGCCACGTTCTAAAAAGACGCTCCAGTTCTTCTGCCTCTTTCTTGGCCAGGTCAGGATCCCGGGAGCACCGTTCCCAGAGGCAGACGACACCTGCAGGGATTGCCTAAGATCCAAGACCACCCGGCTGACAAACAACTGCTTGATTTGTCCTGTCGCCAAGGAAAGGGATAAGGGTACCAAAGGCCCCGAGCACGAGGATGTCCTCCCAACAGTGTGGCTCGGCTGTTCTGAGGTCAAGCTCCGGAGACAGAGAGACCTGGGTTGGCTACCTGGACCTGTCCTCGCTCTGCCTCTCCAAGCCTTCGTCTCCTCCTCAGTAAAATGGGTGATGATCAAGTGCCCCTTTCACAGGGCTGGAGCTAGTGAGATGATGCACGGAAGGCACAGGGCCCAGTGCCCAGCAGACAGCACATGCTCAATAAACTCCAGAAATCTTCATCATTAGGATGATCATTCAGTTGTGGGAGTCTGGAGGGTTTCGAGAAAGAGATTTTCAGGGAGAAATAATATTACAAATGTTCACTTGCTTAAGATGTTCATGGATGCACAGCTAATCTTGTCGCTTCTGGGAAGCAAAGCCATTGGAACTCTGTTTTACTCTCTTTATTCCCACCTCTGACCAGGCTCGTAACATAATAGCTAACATTTATGAGCACTTACTCTGTGCCAGGCCCCTTGCACGTATTACTTTACCTAATCCGTAAAATAACCCCATGAGGTGGATACCCTCTGTATGCCCATTTTACAGATGAGGAACTGTGGCACAGACAGGTTGAGTACTTTGCCTAAGGTCACACAGTGAGGAAGTGGGCAGAGCCAGGATTTGAGAATAGGCAGGCTGGCTCCACATGCCACACCCTTATCCTCCAGGCTACACAAATGCTGACATTTGCAAAGATGGTGTGATCTGTATATTTGGGGAAAAAATACCCAATCTCACCTAAATTCTGCTTCAGTTTATGCTCTAAGAGGCCGCACGTCGCGCTACCTGGGCTCTGCCGCAGCCTCTGAGAAAAGACACAGAGGAGTGGGCTCGGAGCCCTCCAGGCCCTACCACTTTATGCCTCTCTGCTGGTTCCTGCCCTGGGGAATTCAATGCCCCGTCTCCTGCTGATGTCCTCAGGACTCCACTCTGCTCCCACGGCTGCATGAGCACAGGGCTCTCCTGGGGCAATGCTGAGAAATCAGGAGCCCACCGCAGGCCTAGGGTCTGGTCACCACTTCAGTGTCCACGGTAAAGAGCACGCAGAGGTCCTGGACCTCTTGAAGAGAATGATAAAGCTCCCTCAAGGAGCTGGTGCTGCAGATACGGATTGAGTGACTTTGTTCTGTCGGGGGCAGAAAGGAGCTGGTGAGTTACACTTGGGCCAGCGAGGCCCAAACCACTTCAGCTGGACAGTCCTATCAGTCATATGCAGGGAGGGACTGACAGGGAAACGGGGTCTGATGGTGGGTTTTCTTCTTCCCTGATTGGGAATTTATTGGTACGGATGATAACAAATTAAGTCACACTGGAATCATCAATGAAGTTCTTTTATTGGAAAATATAAAAGTAAATAATACTGAGTCTGCCCTGGGAAGTCTGACGAAGGATGTCTGTTGCTGTGCAATGCTTTTCTCTTCTCCACCCTGCAGCCCAGCGTGGGGTCTGGCATTCTGCAAGCACGCAGCCAGCGTTTCTTGGGCTGGACTGTTACTGATGCTTTCTATCTCAGCAAGGTCCTTCAACGTTGCTGAGCCTCAGCTCCTTTACCTGTGAAGTGGGGAAATAATTTCCACCCAGCTGCGAGCAGTTGGAAGGTTCAATAACAGATAATGAGCAAGTGCCCAGCACAGGGCCTGAATGATAGTAGGTGTTCAGGAAAGGTTTACTAAATGAAAGTGCTGCCAAAAGATGGAAACAACTGAAGTGTCCATCAATTGGATGGATGAGAGGATAAGCAAAATGTGGTATAGCCATATGATGGAATATTATTCAGCCTTAAAAAGGAATCAAATTCTGATACATCAGACACAAAAGGGCACATATTGTGTGATTCCATTTACATGAAGTGTCCAGAATAGGTACATCCATAGAGACAAAAAGCAGATTAGTGGTTGCCAGGGGATATGGGGTTTCCTTTTGAGGTGATAAAAATGTTCTGGAACTAGGTAGTGGTGATGGTTGCATATTATGAATGTACTAATGTCACCAATAGTCAATTTTATGTCATATGTATTTTACCACAATGCAAAAAATGGAAGTGTTTATTCCAAGTGCTTCTTAAACTCCATCACCATTCATTCATTCATTCATTCGTTCATTTTGTCAACCACCACTTGTGCTGTGTTAGGCACGGTGGGAGACAATGTGAGTGCTGAAGGCTTTCCCTGAGGCTTAATCTCTCATGAAAGAGAAAGAGTGAAGGCACTGACATCTAGAAGTAAGATGTCAGGAGCGTTTCCCTGTGATGAGCGCCTTGGATTCCTACTTCCATGAGCAAGTCTCGACACATGTCTTTTCAACTGTTCCTCTGCTCCCCAGCCAAGCACGACATGAGTCAGGAAGCGGTGGGCTCCAGGCCAAGCATGAACACGCCGCTGTGTGGGCCAGCCAGACTCCCCAGGGGCCAGGGCAGGCTGGAGAAGCACTGCCCACCGGGCGATGTCTTCAATGAATTGATTTAAACCCAGATCTTCTTGGTTCTCAAGTGTCGGTCTCTCCACTCATAGAGACAGAAGGCAGAAGGCATTTTTTTTCCTGGAAGGGAAACTGTCTAAAGAAATCAACACTAAGTCAGGGGAAAGAGAATGTTAACACACAGACATGGAATTAATGAAAACTTCCAAAAGGAAAGAGGAGATTAGCGTCTAGCCACTCACCCACACTCTGGGACTTGCTCTGTGGGGCATCTTGGGCTCGGTCCCTGGAAGCCCAGCTCTGTTTTTCAGGATTCGTCCTGCAGGAGATAGCCTCCCTGCCTGGGGCAGATGCTGAAGAACTCACTCTATCTGCGCCCCAGTTCCATTATAAGCTCTATTGGGCCCCCCCTTCAGCCTTCAAAATATTTGTTGACTCGCTGGTGAACTGAAAGGCATCCAGAAGAGGGCCAACGTAAGGTGAAAGGCTCTGACTGTCTTCAAGTGCTAGCAGCCGCTGTTTATTCAGGGCTCACTATGAACCAGGCACACTGCCTGCATCCCTGTCCTTCACATTGATATTATCTCCATTTTACACATAAGCAACCCAAAGCTCAGAGATGCAATTCACTAGTCCAAGGTCATGCAGCTAGAACACATTGCTGCTATTCAAGCCTGGAGAAGAGCAGATGCGGACTGACTTTGAAAACCAGGCATGTAGGGGAGGGGTCAGGCTTGTTCTGAGAAGCCTTTGGTTCTGGGCTTTGCCTCCACGGCATTTACACAGCCTATGGGGTCTCAACAGATCAAAATGGGAGACTTGAGGCAAAAGATGAGATAGAAGGGCCTGCAAGGATGAGGAACATGGATTCACATCCTGACACTGCTGGTCATGTCAGCACTCTGTGCCTCACTCTTCTCATCTATAAAGTGGGATATAATGGGTCAGACCAGGTCACTCTGCCTCACTCTGCCTTTCAGCAGCTCCCTATAGCTCTTAGGATCAAGTCCAATCTCCTTAGCATGGCTCAGAGGCACATTCAGGCCCTAACTTTCCTCTCCAGCCTCCTGTCTCATCACCACCTCAGCCAGAGCAAACTGTTTCTCCGTCTCCAAACTCTCCAAGTCCTTTTCATCCTCTGGGCCATTGCACACACTGTCTCCTGGGTCATTCTGTTGAACTCTCCTGGGTGGGAGAGAATGGGGTACATTTGAACTCACGCACAGGGGATTGCCACACCGATCACCACAAGAGCATGCCCCAGGGCCCTGTGGTGCCCCAGAGCTAAAGGGAGCTGAGAACTCCTCAGGGAGGGCAGCTCTGGTGTGGACTGGACGCAGGCTGGCCCTGTCCTCTCTCCAGGTGGGCGATGCCACCTGCCCTCCTCCTCATTGCTTATGCTGGCCACCTGCCCAGAAGGGCAGCAGCCACTTTGGGGTGGGAGGGGAGGAGAGAGAGGGCGAGGGGGTGGTAGAGTTCCTCGGTGGTCTGCCCAGGCCAACCTCGCGTTCCAGACCAACCACCTTATTCCCCAGGCTCTCAGTGTTAAGGAGCCAGGGATGTGCGTTGTCGGGAAGCCAGACCAGACCCCAGCGTGCCACCAGGGCTTTAAGCTGGGGGTTGACAGCTCAAACGCCTACAGGGCCCGGGACACTACTGTAGTGAAGGGAGTGGCAGCCTCGGCCCTCTTGGCCTGTTGCTTTCTCACTTTGGACATACGAGAGTTCATAAAGAAGATGTCTCTGTTGGAGGTAAAACGTCAGTGCAAGTGCTGTGATCAACGCTGCCTTGCTGTTGGAGAGACCACAGAGAGCACAAGGCCACCCTTCTCTGCTTCAAGGGGCTGCTGCCTCTCCCCAGCTGCAGCCACGGTTCCTGTGGGAATGAGAGCCCACGGGGCCTATCACCCCAGGGAGCAGGTACTGTCAGACCCCTCTCCCGCCCTCACGCCTCACTCTGGAAACGTCCAGCTGCCTGAATCTTCGTCTCTGGGCCTAATGGCTTTTTCCATAACTCTGGAATGCTGTCCTGCCAGTGGGACAGAGAAGGGGAATTAAGACTCCCCAGGAGCAGCCTTTAGCCAAAGGCCAGCGAGGGTTGGTGTAGAAACGCTCCAGGCCCCCTCATCTCTCCCTCGGTGCATCCAAAGCAGGAACTTCACATCTTTATCCAGGGGAATCTGCCCCAGGTGCCCAAGATGGCGGCCGGCTAACAGGGTACGCTGGCTTGGCCCCTCCCCTCCTCCCCTGCCAGGCTGTCTGCCACTCCCAAATAAGCCATTTGCTGTCAAACCCTTGTCTCAGCATCAGCTTCTGGTGCAACTCAAGCCAAGACACTCAATTTTCAAGAGGAAGCAGAAATCTGGTTTTTATATAAAAAGTCTTAATTTTTAAGTGTTGGCCTCTAATGCCAATTGTTAAAAACAAAACCAGACACTGCATGGGCCCCACACCCACAGGGTGGATGTGGTCCATGGCTAGTGCTGTACAGGGCTATATGTGTGCCTGGCTCTGGCCTAACCCTGCCCATCCCCAAAATTCTTGGCCATTATGGCTGTGGCTATTCTCATTGGTGTTCTTTTCAGCAACTTGGCTGTCTTCCTCCCCTGCATCCCATGAGAATGTCCCCTCCTTGTTGTCACTTTCCCTCCCTCCCTCCCTCCTTTCCTTCCTTCTTCCTCTTCTTCTGATTTTCTTGGGCAAGCCTCTCCAGCTGAGGCTTGTTTTCCAATAAACTGTACTACTTGCTTGTCCTTCCAATAAACTGCACAGCAGCATTTAGCAAGGGGTTTACTAGCCCCCAGAGGATTACATCTCTGGGGAACCTGTATTGCTGCTAACCTTGGCCCAGCTGGTTCAGAAATGGCTCCTTTAAGAATTACCCGAGGGCCAGCCCGGTGGCCCAGCGGTTGAGTTCACACGTTCCGCTTCTCGGCGGCCTGGGGTTCGCTGGTTCGGATCCCAGGTGCGGACATGGCACCACATGGAAAGCGATGCTATGGTAGGCGTCCCACATATAAAGTAGAGGAAGATGGGCATGGATGTTAGCTCAGGGCTAGGCTTCCTCAGCAAAAAGAGGAGGATCGGCAGTAGTTAGCTCAGGGCTAATCTTCCTCCAAAAAAAAAAAAGAATTACTCCAAGTTTCAGTTTCCCAGAGGCACAGTGTCCCCTGTAGTGTTTATGCCTGGCCTGGTTCCCCAGGGTCCCCACTCCCTGTGGCCGTCATCGCATCTTTTGAGTAATGCCCCAGGGTGTGGATTGAGTTGAGGAAGCCAAGGATCAAGGGTTTCTGACGACCAGATTTTATGATGGCAGCATGGATGCCTTGGGTCCATGAACTCTGACCCACAGCGACCTTTTTGCAGCGTCTGCAAAAATCTGCACGGGCCAACTCTTGCTCCTGGCCTGCAAGTGAGAAGCCTCAGTGAGAATGGGGTGAAGATGGGATGGGGCCCTGAAACCTGACCCCGGGCTTTTCTCGCCAGCCTCCTCACCCACCACCTTCTTGTATGTTTAGCGTGGCTTTCAGTCCTAGACACATACTTGCAGGTTTCTGGCAGCTACAAACTGTTCTGCAGAATGCCAAAATCTTGAAAATGTTGTTTGGCAAAAAAAAGTTTGCATGATAAAAGAATTCCACCCATAAAAATGGTTCTGAGTGGGGGCCGGCCCGGTGGCGCAGCGGTTAAGTTCGCACGTTCCGCTTCTCGGCGGCCCGGGGTTCGCTGGTTCGGATCCCGGGTGCGGACATGGCACTGCTTGGCAGCCATGCTGTGGTAGGCGTCCCACGTATAAACTAGAGGAAGATGGGCACGGATGTTAGCTCAGAGCCAGGCTTCCTCAGCAAAAAGAGGAGGACTGGCAGTAGTTAGCTGAGGGCTAATCTTCCTCCAAAAAAAAAAAAAAAAAAATGGTTCTGAGTGAATCCTGGTAAGCTGGGTCAAAAGGAAGCAGGCCTTCTCAGAGCCTTTGATACGTTCATGTGTCCTGTAACTTCCTAAGAGCCTTCGGTGACCACAGTTCCTCCAAACATACTTGGGGACCAGCTGCTGCAGACTCCAGTGCTGGGCCTGCCTGGCAGGGCTCCATGAGCAAATGGCAGAGGTCTGAGGCCCCCGCTGGTGATCAAACTGCTTCCCAGTGTGGGTCGCCTTATTGTTGCTCCCTCAAAAGACCCTGTGGGGTGTTCGCCTCCTTCCTGGGGGCGGGTAGCTTGTGGGGTAGCGGAGGAAAATCCAGGAGCCCAGAGGTCTGGGAGTGGGGAGGAGGGATGGTTTCTGCCCAGGTTGGTGGCTGAAGGGGGGAGTGGGCAGGGAGACGAGCAGGCTTCTCTGCTCTATGATTAGGGCAATTTGTTCTCCAGGAGGTCATTTGTGGTAGGAAACAGCCTAGAAATTAAACTAAATATATCCCACCCCCAGAGGAGCAGAGACAGCCATGGCACCTGGCTGGGTGGGGTGGTGAAGAGTCCACTTAGGTTGGGATGTCACTGAACTGACTCCCATATTTTAAGAGTTGGGAGGAAAATGGTTTGAGTTTCCCAGGCCTGGCCTGGGTGAAATGGCAGATACAGGTCTGGGTTTTGGGGAAGGGGTTCCATTCCCCCATCTCATGCCTCACCCTATTGTCACCCCCTCACCCCAGGTCCCACTGTCCCCAGAGCTCAGTTCGTCTCTGCCTCTTCATGGTCACTGCTGTTCCCACTTGCCCTGCGCCCCCAAACCCACACAGCTCCACCAGCTCTGTCTTCCTGTGCTCCAGATGGTCCTTCTCTCTTCTCCCTGAGGAAACGCCGTTCCCTCCAGGAGGCTGTTAGGAGACAAAAAGAGCTGAAATCTAATTCACACTACAGTTGTTAAGACTGACAGAGCAATTTGAAATGATTCCATTAAATTTCTTAGCTGAAAGGGTCCTTAGCAACCTCCTCGTGTGGTTTTCAGACTTTGTTGACGGCTAAATTAAATCTTAGGTGCTACTTCAACACGCGAAGCAGATCAATGCACAGTTGCTCTGGGTGAGCGCGTCCCTTGCCCTTTCCGCTGTCTTTTTAATTCCTAAAGGGGCTTTTTAGAACAATGGTTGTAAACCACTGATTATATTTCTCATTCTAAAGGAAACTGGGGCCCAGAAAAGGGAAGTAACTTGTTCAAGGTCACAGGCCCAGACAGTGGCAAAGCTGGGACTTGTCTCCAGGTCCCCTGACCTCTAGCCAATGCCCCTGTCCCTGCCCCACGATGCCTGAGTATTCATCTCTCAGGCCCACCAGCTCTGCCATCCTGGTAACACAGAGAACATTTGTCACGCCCTGTCCAGTGACCCACACTTCTCTGTGCCTTCCATGCCTCGGGAGTGGGCAGGGACTTCCTCGGCCCCGCTTCATGCAGCCACCCCTTTTCCTACCACTGCTAACCTTTTTCTTGTTAATTTTTATGATCGCTGCTGAGAACAAATACAAAAGAAAGGTAGAGACAGGCTTCAGATTTTTCTCATTGCATGTGTTCATTTTTAATTAAATAAGTCAAGTAAGCCATCAAGTGATGGGTTCACATTCTGTTCTGCAAAGCAGACCCTGATTGGCAGTGGCCGCCAGCTCTCTGAAGGGTAGCCCCTGCGTTTCCAGGAGACGGCAGATTGTTGCCACACCAAGGACATCTGGGACACTGATGGCAAGGGGGCTGGGAGCTACGTGGCTGAACAGAAGGTGCTGCATGCTACACATACACACGTGCGGACACTTATGTCCACACATGGCCATGCAGGGGGTGTCCTGTATCACGTGGCCATGAAATATGACACAGGGCTGAGGTCTTGGCAAATGACAGAGTTTGCAGGAGAGCCAGGCAAACTTGGCCTAGAACACACAACACAGATGAGAGGGTGACTTCAGGGGTGCCCAGCTCAAGCCCAGAGTCTGAGGAAGCAGGTTACTTGGGTCGTTTTTTACTTCCCAAACAAAATACCTGGTCTATAATACGAGCTGGGCCCGTGAGGATGGTGCTGTTCTTGAAAACATCTAACTAATTTGTCCCCCACGCACGGTTGTAGAATGACAAAGGACAGGAGAACAAAGGATCTTGAAGCTCTTAAGATATCTGAAGTTGCCCATTCTGCTTGTCCTTTTGAGGTAAAGAGCAACTTGCTTTATTCCTAAAACCGCCAGCAGTGGGAGGCCATGTGGCTGCAATCAGGAAACCCTGGGCCTTCTCCATCCCGTCTGGTTGGACCATGTCCCAGGAATTTTCATGAGCAAACCCATCAACTCGGATTTCAGAGGATGCGCCTTCTTTCAGTTTGTACAGATTGACGAGACCCACTTGGCTTCACAGGCTTCTGCTCACCCCCTCATCCCTGCCCTCTCCTGAGCACTCCCGGCCTCAGGATCTGTCCCTCTGAGACCTGCCTTTGCTTTCAGCCTTTGGGGATGGGAGTGAGGGGACCGCCTTGGGGACAGAGCCATCCATTCTTCTGCTCCTGTCCTTTATAATCCAGGGCTACCAAGGGACAGGCCCTGTGGTCAATTAAAACAGGCCCTAGTGCCAGAGAGGGCACCCAGGACTGAAAGAGACCTTCAGGGTCAGGACCAGACCGACTAATGCTTACAGCCCCTGTCTGCTGTCCAGGCCAAGTGGCCACCTTCCGGGACAGGGATCCCCTGACTTCCTGCCAGAACCCGTTCCATCATCGGACAGACGGCAGAGGTGGCAGGAAAGACGCATTGTGATGGGTTGGGTGGGGGCGCTCTGCTCTTGGGGGTTCGCTTAGCAAGCCGCCCCACGACACCAGCCTCGGGCAGTAGCTCCCAGGCTGAGGGTGCTGGCAGACAGGGAGTAAACTCTTCATCAAACATTTCTTTTTATGTTCGTTTAGTTAGCTATTTTCAAGTGTGTGTATCATATAAAGAGACACAAGGGTAGAATCTGTGTCTCTCTCAGCCTTAGAACCACGTGGTGAGGACCTGCAGAGGCAGCCACAGGGCTCACACCTGCTGCTGCTTTGCTCTTTGTGGGGACTCAGGAATCCTGCCCCCCCACCCCCACTACTCCTGAAGATCCCCCGTGGCCTCATCTGCTCCAAGGTTTACAAAGAAGGCCCAGAGGAGAAGCCAGGAACGGGCAGCGGTGGCGACAGCCTGTGGGTGTTGGACACTCCCTGTCTCACAGAGGTCTGGACTGTTCTGAACTATTTATATAAGCCAGACTAAAGAGGTCTTCATGAAGAAAGAGAAAATGAGTAAACGCTCATTGCTGAACGGGCCTCTTATTCCAGGAAGCTGGCGGCCCGTGGAGGTGAGGCCGCAGCTGCTCCCTCTGTCTCCAGGCAGGTGGGTGCTGTGCAGGGGACGGCTCCTGGTGGAACCAGAAAGAGCAGAGAAACAGGGCTGGCCTCGCTGGAAACGGAGGCACTAGTCCCCAGCTGGACCACCTTCCTAGGCCCAGCTCCATGCTGAAAACCCCACATGCATGTCTCCAACTAGGTCCCGCGGAGCGAGAAGTCGGTAGTCACCCCGCCCCGCTGCCCCGTCCTTCCCCAAACCCCGAGGGTTCTCAGGGCATTGCTGAGCCCCAAGGAGACACTTGCTTGAGTTGTGTCCTGTTTCAGACCCCTGGGCAAAGGTAATACAGCAGAAAGGGACTTCCTGGTGCATCTTCAAATCAAAAGGAGGAAACCAAGGAATCTCCTTAAACAACAGCCTGGGCCATCGCGACTCCTGCACCTTGGTCCTGTCTTCTTGTATTCTGAATCGTCTTCGAGTGTCCTTGTGTGTATGGAATGAGTGAATGGTCTCTATTATTGCTGTTTCGTTTTTCTTGATTTGGGTACAGCTTTGAGTCCCTGCAAATAATAAGGTATTTCTGTCTCTTCTTTTTCACAAAATAAATAAATAAAGTCAACTTGTAGTGTACAAATTGTCAGTGTCCTGAGAAGTCCCAAAGGTCCATTCTCGGTACTGTCCTCTGAGCTCAGGGCTGGAGGCCTTGGCCCTGGAAGCATAGGAAGGAAGAAGTCCGCTGTCCACACTCAGAGGCCCCAGGAAGAGCCCTGGACGGAAGCGCTTGCCCACCCACCCACCCAGGTGGGGAAGAGTGCAGGGAGGAGCTAGGGAAGAGCAGCCAGCACTTCTGGGCCTGCCAGAAACACCCGAGTCCCACTCAGCCCCAGGGGCAAGGTTTCAGAGTTGGAGTCCCTTTGGACCCCAAATTAGAGGCAGCTCCCTGTACAACTTACTTTTGGACTGGAAAACCTAGAGTGAAGACTTGAATGGCTGAAGCCCACGGTGATGTAGACCCAGCAGCTCAGATATGCTGATTATAGCAGATCCCACAAGATGGCCACGGTCTTCAAATTTTCAAACTGCAGCTTCCAGCCAGGACACGTCTCCCCTCTCCAGGGCAACACCAGGACTTGGATCCTGTATTTCCCTGGCATCCATAATACTCAAACCAAAACTCAGCCCCCTGGGTTGGACAATAGGACAGATATGACATAGAGGTTGTCCAGGAAATCAGAAACAGCCCTTAATAAGCTGTTGCAGCTCCCTGCAAGTTCTGAGGTGGTACTGAGTTCTGCTCCCCAGTTTTGGGTGGCAATAGGGAAAGACTTCTACTTTGGGGACACCTGCTGCTTGGTCATAGGCCCCCGACCCCCCAGGAAACATGTTAGGGCCTGAGAGAGATTTTCAAATCTGGCCTCTTCTCAGGGAGGGGCTGAGGGCTGCTAATTTCTGCTGCTTCTGGACATTCAGTGAAGAACGCCGGTGGCTTCTGAGATTCGTTCCACACGCAGTTCAAACAGAAAAGCCCGTGGAACACTGGGGGCTGCCATGGCCACCTAGGCTCTGATCCTTCTGGGGGAGGCTCCTCCCCATCCTCCTCCAGCAGAAGCCAGAATGCTCCCCGCTGGTCCTCCCAGACCCCCGGCACCTCAAGCACAGACTGCTTCCAAGTGGCACTTCTGCAGAAACAAAACCAAAAACACAGCCACAAAACGAGACACCAACCATAAATAACTTAAAAAAAACCCCAAATAAAACATCCAGCCTGAGTTGAGCAATGCTTTTCCCAGAGCCCTAAAAGAGCAGTTTCAGACACTAACCACGTAACCAGGGCAACCAACCACGTGGCTGACCTCTGTCCCCTGTCTTCTCAGGGGAGAGGTTATCCTGATGTGACTTCTCCCCCAAGAGTACTCTGTATGTTCTTCTGGGCCCTGTCCCACAGAGGCCTGGCTGGAAATGGCAGGACCCACGAGCTGCCTTTTGCCTCTGGGGACCACAGCTGCTTCTGCCAGTCAGGCCTGAGACAGCCTTCAAACATGGACATGCTCTTGGGGAGCCAGCCAAGCAGGGGTGGGCCTTTGGGCTGCAGTCACGTGAGGTGAGGGTCAGCAGCACCATCTCCACACATGCCGCCTGCCAGCAGTGAGGACGGGAGGGGGCCAGAGGAGGGAGCCGTGAAAATCCAAGGCAGTTCTGTATCCACCGCTCAGTCCCAAACCCGGCCAGGGAACGGGGTCATGGCCGGTGACCACGTTTTCTTCTCCTGCCCCCAAGCAATTCCAAAATGCAATTAAAGGCTCCTCTTTAGGTATGTGATACAAATAAACCCTGTAGGCATAAAGCAAAGGGGAAGCCTGTCTGTGTATCAATAGGTGTGTGGATTTGTGTCTTTATGATGTTTTTCTGTCCGTGTACGTGGTGTGTGTGTAGGGCATTGGTCTTTATATATGTGTGAGTGTTTTGTAGCTCTATACATGACTGATTTCATTAGGAAACAGCACAGCTATCCCATTTATGAAAATACTGACTCGTTCTTGGTTGGTAAGACCCCAATGCCATCCTCTGGCACCCTGGGCTATCCCGGTCCCTCCTCAGAGACCAAGCTAGATTCCACACTGGATTGAGTAGAAATCCAGACACTGAAAGGCTAACACTCAGGGCAGCAGGAGATCCGACTGTGACTGGTCAGTGCCCACTGCCCCTTCTGGTTGTTAAATATTTGGACTCTGGGCCACAGGCTCCCAGTACTTATGTGTGTTTCATGTATGTTTCTGGATGAGTGTGAACGAGGAAGGCTTATCAACAGGCCCGGGCCTGCCTGGACCTGCTCAGGAGACCGCAGCCCCTTAAGTCTGAGCTTGCTGGCCCTCAAGGGGCCCAGGCACTGTCCTGTTCTCAGCGAGAAGCCCCAGGCCCATGGCCGCGGTGGGGAAGCTAGCGGGCTAGGGGCCTACTTCTACAGCAGAGGGGCTACATGGTCACGCACGGCTCCCGCCCACCCTCTGCGAGGGCCGCCGTCTCACTGCTGGCCTGGGGTGAGCAAGGCAGGGCAGGACTTTCACAAGGAGGGCTGCTCGCAGCCCCAGGCCCCCTACGTGACCCAGAAGGTGCCACGCTCCTCCAGCAGGCTGACAGAGCGGTTGGTGAGGGAGGCGGCATCCTGCACCAACTTGTAGCCAAAGAGGCGCATGGCAGGAGCACAGGCGGCCTGCACCACCTGCGCCAGCTTGAAGGGCATGCTGAAGCGCCACTTCTCAAACTGCTCCGAGGAGTTCTTCTGTGTGGAGTAGATGCCGCTGCTGTCCCGGGCCGCCTGGGTGTTCTTCTGGATCCAGTCTTCCACCTGCGGGGTCAGGGGGATGCCTGCAAAGTGGTACATCTCCCGGGCCTTCTGCAGGGGCCTGCGGGCCACGTCCTCGTAGCGCACCAGCATGTAGCGGCCCCGCAGCCAGGCCGGCTGCCTCAGGCCCAGCTCCGCCGATAGGCGGATGCTCTCACAGTTCCCCCTCAGCCGCTGCACCTCCTCCTCTCTCAGGCGGTCCTGTCCCTCGGCCAGCCACTTCTTCCAGGTCTCATACTTGCCGGCAAAGGCCACCATGCGGGAGGCCAGCACGGCCCGGGGGTCGCGCACCAGCTGGATGACGCGCAGGTCCAGCCGGGGGTCCTCGGCCAGCGGCTGCAGGAACTCCAGCTGTCGGATGCGCACGGCCTTGAGGGCCATGTGCTCCTTGCGGCGGCAGGCCTCGGCGGCCAGCGTCACGTTGAGGGGGCCACAGCGGCGGTTCTTGCAGTGGTACTTCTCAAAGACCTTCTTGACAAAGGGAGTACAGACAGGGTCCTCACAGAGGGAGCGGCTGGAGCCCCGGCGGAACATGTACTGAGTCAGGTGGTCCTCGGGCAGGGGGCTGATGAAATGCTCCAGGACGTACAGGTCGCACAGGAAGAGCTGCTTGAGCACGTCACGGTAGACCAGGGCCGAGCCTGCGGCATTGGCGCCTCCCGGCTCGAAGGACACCGTGCGCTCGATGTGCCACAGCGGCTCGAAGAGGTAGAATATGTTGCCCTGCTGGTTGAAGAACTCGCCCACGAACGAGGAGCCGGTGCGCGTGGTGGCCATGAGGAGCACATGGCGCCGGGGCTGGGCCAGGGCGGGCCTGGGCGGCTGCCCCTCCTCCTCCCCCTCGGCCTCCTCTGCTGGCTCCACACCCAGCTGCAGACTGAGGTTTCGCAGGCGGCTCTGCAGCTGCGTGAAGGCTGAATCAAGCTCACTCAGGGACAAGAGGGACGCGTTCTCAGCCAAGGCCAGGGCTGGGTCGGTGCTATTGGCATCTACCAGGGATTGGGGGATCTGCTTCAGCTTGTCCGAGACCCTGTGAGGACGGAGGGAGAGTGGGGTCAGTGGCTGATTGGGGACTCCATCCCCTGTGCATCCCTGTGCGACCTGAAGCAGCCTCCTGGGCTGACCACCCCCAGCCTGCCTTAGTTGGGTTTCCCCAGAAGCAGACTTTGAGGCAAGGGTCTCAGTGTAGGGAATTCACCTGGGACATAGTCACGGGAAGAGCTGGTAGAGGGGAAGGAAGCGAGGAGGAGAAGAATGGAGGTCCACAAAGGGTGAGCAGGCTACCCTGTGGGCAAGTTGATCCAATGGGGGCACCCTGGAGACAGTGTGGAAGGCGCCCCAGTATTCTCTCACCCAAGGGGTGTGAAGGTCCCAGCAGCCGTGGCTGAGGGCTGCTCCCAGAGGCATTTAGTTACTCCTGGCTAGCCAGCGTGCACGTGAAGAGAACCTTCTCAGGTGGAGAGTGGCAGGGGCCTGCAGTGGGACTGGAACAGTCCATGTTGACAAACCCAGGCAGGGCCCCGAAACAGTGCTTGCTACACAGCCCAACTCCTAACCTACTCATGGCGGTTGATGCTTTCTTGCAGGGGTTGTGCCTGGGAGTGCAGGTCTAAGAAATCTTTCTACGTCTAGCAGGCCCACTAGCAGGGCCACTGCACACAGCAGTACACTGCCAACTCTAGGGGGCAGCATTCCCAGTGTAGCTTATGTGAGTGCACACCCCTGGAGTTGAGCAAGACACAACCTGGGCAGCTGCACGTGGGTATCTGTACCAGGACCCTGACTTTCCATGGGCTCACTCTCATTCATGACTTCAGATTGGTATAAAGGATGTGCTGTTAATGCAAGGCATCATCCTAGGTCAGGGAGTCAATTAATAATAACCACCGTCAGCAAGTACTGGACACCAACTATGTGCCAGGCACTGGGCTAAATGCTTTTATATTTTCTCATTTAATCTTTACAACAAGGCAGGCCCATCATCAGCCACATTTTACAGAAGAGGAACTTCAGACAGAAAAGTAAAGTAATTTGTCTAAGCTGTCACAGGTAGAAAGGGCCAGAATCAGGATTCCAACCCAGGCTGCCTGAGTCCAGACCCAGGTCTCACCACTGTGCAGTCATGAGGACGTGTGCATGATCTACTGCCTGGACACAGCAGGGGCCTGAGGATTATGGGTTGAAGGACTGCCTGTGCAGGTCCACAGAGAGCCCTACAGCTGCCTCTCTGCACCCCCACTGCCCCCGGCATCCCTCACCTCGATATGATTTTATTTTCCTTTTCAATGAAGACAAAAACCACCACCACAAAAACCAGGAAAAGGGCATATTTGCTCCTCATCCTCAGGCTGTGCAGAAAGTCCCGGCAGTCCTGGGGCAAAGCAAGGCCTTTCTCCATGGGGAAGGGTGGGGCCGCGGGCGCTCAGCTCAAGGGCATCCCTTAGGACCCGGCTCGTCGTCTTCAGGTCGGGGATGGCCTGGTCCTGTGGAGAGACAGGTGGTCAAGGACACCCTTGTCAGTAGATAAGAACGAACAAGAGCTTTTCCACCAGACTTTTGAGGATGCTGGCCCTGCTTATCGGCCAGAACCCCAGACCCACTCTCCCAATGGACTCTGCCCCAGAGAGAGCTGAAATCAGGTCACTTAAAATGCTAATGAACTCTGATTCATCTATGCCACCTCCATCAATTTATCCTTTGACTTCACACATGACTCAAAGGCAAGTATATGGAAAAGAACGTGCCTTGCACTATAAATGTTTGCAACAACAAAAGACTGCAAACACCTAAATTACAAATGATCCATGCAATAGATTATCATGCAGACACAAAGAATAATGAGCTGGATCGACAAATGTTGATGTGAATAATCTACTATATACTTAGTAATTATGTGTATATATACATAAAAGCAAGCTGCAGGCACAAGGGGTTTCTTAACCTCAGCACTAATGACATTTTGGACCAGATAATTCTTTGTGTGGGGCTGTCCTGTGCATTGTAGGATGTTTAACAGCATCCTTGGCCTCAACTCATTAGATGCCAGTAGCATCTCCTCTGCTCAGATGTGACAATCAAAAATGTCTCCATGGGCCAGCCTGCTGGCGCAGCGGTTAAGTTCGCATGTTCCACTTCTCGGCGGCCTGGGGTTCACCGGTTCCAATCCTGGGTGTGGACACGGCACCGCTTGGCAAAAGCCATGCTGTGGTAGGCGTCCCACGTATAAAGTAGAGGAAGATGGGCACAGATGTTAGCTCAGGGCCAGTCTTTCTCAGCAAAAAGAGGAGGATCGGCAGTAGTTAGCTCAGGGCTAATCTTCCTCAAAAAAAAAAAAAAAAAAGTCTCCAGGCATTGTCAAATGTCCCCTGGGCGGGGGGAGGTGCAAAATCATCCCAGGTTGAGAATCTCTGATGCAGTATCATCCCATTTGAAAAAAAGTGTTTTTAAGTGAGAAAAAAATATAGATGCCGGATACAAATGGACTATGACTGCAGGGACACACACAGCCTCAAAAGAGAGGGAAGGGGAGGTCGGGAGAGAAGAGTTGGGGGGGTCTTAACATTTGCTGCGTGACATTGTAGGCTGTTAGAAATTTTACCACGCGGATGCGTAAATTTTAAAAAGTTAACCAAAGGAACAAACTAACTATAGCACATGAATTCTACTAAAATCCTTCCCATGACCTTGGCCTTCAATTTCAGCTTCCTGGGGCAGCCTCCCCGGGACAGGTCAGAGCTCCCCCAGCCCCTCCACTGCACAGGCTCCCGTCAGCAGCTGAGACTCCATCATAAAGCGAGCCCACTTGTAAGGACTTGTTTAGTGCTGATCACCCCTTCGTGGGGGACGAGGAGGTTGTCTGGGCCCCTCACCACCCCTCAGCCCTGGGCCAGGCGCACAGGAGACACTCATGCACAGCTGCTGAGTGATAGAAGAGATAATGGAAGAAATTACCCTCAAAGGGAGGTGTATGTATTTTTAAAAACCAGAGCAAATACAGCATTGTCCAATGGAGCATCTTTCACTCATCCTCATCGCCACACATACACTTGTCCGCACTGCGAGCCCCAGTTTCCAGCACAACCCCCACTTCCGAAAGTCTCTCCTTTCCTCCATAAGGACCCTCATCACGGGAGACAATCTGCTCCAAGTGTGAAAAAATCTTCTTGTGACCCCGTGCAAGGCACCAGGACCATCTCTCTCTCTGGAAAACATGGATTTTCCCAAGGGAAGCAGCTGGTGTTGACATCGGGAAGTGGGAGGGCAGGAATGAGGGTCCCAGGGCTGCATCCTTGTCACACAATAGAAGTGGCTTCAGGGACAGCCAGAAAATCTGTCCTTTTGGGAAAGCAGTGAGGCAAGGGTTCTGCATGTGAGGAGGCAGACGTGTACCCCAGCAGCTGAGTGGAGGTCTCCAGCCGTGCAGGGCAGAGCAGTGGTGGGGCGGCAGACAGCTCTCTCTCAGGGGGCTCTGGGGGTGCTTCCTGAGTGTGGGTGGGTGGGGAGGGGCCCAGGAGGGAAGAAGGCTGCAAGGCCAGCTCCAGAGCAAGTGGAATATTCCTGCCTCTTCCTAATTCTTCTGGGCCTTTCCCCATGCACTCATTAAACAAATATTTTCTGAGTCCCAACTGTGTGCCAGTCTCTGGTCTAGGCACTGGGGATACAGCAGTGAGCAAAGAGACAAGGTCCATGTGCTCGTGGGGCTTAAGCTCTGGTTGGAAAGGTCAGCTGGAATATTATGGGTACCTGAAGTTTACTGAGTGTTTACTATTCTGTGCCAGGTGCCATGCTAAGCACTTGATTTGCATTTCCCCATCAAATCCTCACACAAGCCCTCTTACGTAGCAACTATCCCATTGTACGGATGAGGAAACTGAGGTTGAGGTTAAGTAACTTGTCCAAGGTCCCTCCAGCAGTGGCCCTGACCACCCCTCCCAGGTTCAGGTCATTTGAGCATCTTAGTACTCCCCAGTGACCCCCACATAAGGTAGGGCTTTCCAGTTGATGGTCTGTCTGTCTCCCTTTCCCAGACTGCAAGCTCCCTGAAGTCAATACTGGCATCTAGAACGGCACCCAGCACATACCAGCTGCCCCACAAATCACTGGTGAGTGAACCTGTTGAAGCCAGTGCCTGGCTCAGTGCCTGGCAGGCTGTGGGCATGAGTTTGCAGAATGATGGGCAGGTCTGCATTCCCCATGCATCCAGTTTAGCCTGTGGTGAGGTGCGAGGCTGCCTGTCCCACTGGGAAGGTGAGACCCAACACTGGGTCTGCGGAGGTTGAAATCCTGACTTTCTGCCCTCTCGGCTCTCAGCTGAGAGTTGCCTGGGTCTGATGGTGTGAGAGAAGCAGGAGGAGCTGGGACCAGAAGTCCTGGGTTCTAGTCCTTCCTGCATGTCTACCATGCTGTGTAACCTTGTATAAGTGACTTAACCTCTCTGGACCTCAGTTTCTTCACCTGTAGTGTAAAAAGGGACGTACCTACTGCATAAGGTTGTTGCGAGGAACAGGATCTGGTGCATGGTAAGCGTTCATTAAATACAACAGGAGAGAAAGGCAGGGTGGCAAGAGGGAGTTGCCCTCACTGTCCTCTCCCTTCTAGGTCTAACAGCTTTGGTAAGATTTAGAAGTTTAGCTGCCTCGATGACAAAGCCCCTGAGCCTTCTCCTCCCCTCCATTCCAGGCTCTGTTTCTATTTTTGAGCTGCCATCCAGTCCCCTCACCCCCCGAACAATACCGGGTTCCTGAGAACCTTCCCAGCATTGCCCTAAAAGGAAGCAGCAAGGGCGAAAACTCTCTCCAACAGGATACACGAGGCAGGCTGCTGGCTCCCATGCCCTGGCCAAGGCAGGCTGCCCCTAGGTTCAGCTTTGGAAGCCCAGCGGGTGGATGGGTGGGCAGGGGAGGGGGGTTTAGAGGTCCCAGGGGAATGCAGGAGGTCCCCAGAGTCAGGGTCACAGGGGCCAGGAGGTCACCAGGTCGGGAGGGAAGACAGGGCTGGGATGAGGGTCACCCAGCAGTGCTCCAGGCAGAACCTGTCCCGCAGGAGGCCCTCTGCAAGAAGCGGGTGTGTGACATCCGTGACACTGGACAAACCTTCGCATTACTTCCCTCCCACACCCGTGGTGCATGGGCTCGTCCTGCCTCCCTTGCTTAGCTCATGGGAAGAATGAAAAAGCTCTTCCTTCGCTTGGCGGATGCCACCTCCCAGGGGAATACTCGATATCTTTCCTCCCCCCAACACTCGGCAATGATGCGACAGCCAGAGGAAAAGGCAGCGTCCCCCTGCTGGGATGCCAGCAGAGTCATGTTTCCAGGGCGGCAGGGCCAATGGTGAAGAAGGCCAGGGGCAGGTGCCAGCCCAGCTCTGCCTGGATATGGTTGGGGGAAGCGAGCAGCTGCCCTTGGCCCAGTTATACCCAGTGCTCAGCTCTAGCGTCCCCTCCTCTGGAGTCCTTCCCTGACCACCTACTTAACATGGATCATCTCCCCTCCCCCCACCACTTCCCTTCTCAGCCTCCTGCTTTATTCATTCCTAGATGGAAATCTGCTTGAGTCACTGGGATGTCAGCTCCATGAGGAGAGCTTGTCTGTCGGCTCCGCCTCTGTAGTCCGGTGACCCGTTCTGTGGGTTCTGAGCACAGAGTAGGTGCTCCCTAAGACTCGCTGAATGAATGGATGAAGCCCTTTTGCAAAGCAGTTAACCCAGTGTGAGAGGCTTAATCAGTCTAAATTGATGGGAAATACGAAGAGGAAGAAGAAAAAGCAGCTGTTGCCTCCGTGAGTGAACCAGGTGTGCATGCTGTGAGCATGTGCTATGAGCAGAGCTATGGCTATGTGCTAGGAACTCACACTAGGAGCGCATATTATCAGTATATGCCCTGAGTGTGTATTATCAGCAAGTGCTGAGTGTGTGCTGTGGAGGTATACTATGAGCATGTGTGTGAGTGTGTACTGTGGAGGTATACTGCGGGCATGTGCGTGAGCGTGTGCTATGCAGGTATACTGCGGGCATGTGCGTGAGCGTGTGCTGTGCAGGTATACTATGGGCATGTGAGTGAGTGTGTACTGTGCAGGTATACTGTGGGCAGGTGCGTCAGTGTGCGCTGTGCAGGTATACTGCGGGCATGTGTGTGAGTGTGTATTGTGCAGGTATACTGTGGGCATGTGTGTGAGTGTGTATTGTGCAGGTATACTGCGGGCAGGTACGTGAGTGTGTGCTGTGGAGGTATACTATGGGCATGTACGTGAGTGTGTGCTGTGCAGGTATACTGCGGACATGTGAGGGTGTCCTATGGGCAACACTTCACACTTAGGGCCTCACATATGTCAGTCTCTGAATTATCCCAGCAATCCGAGGACGCCTGATGCGTTTTTGAGGACGAGGAAACTGAGCCTGGGGGCTTTCAGTTCAAGTCCTCACAGCTATGTGCTAATTCGAGGAGGGCAGAAAACAGAGGTGTCCAGACACACTTAGTGAGGGAACACTGCAAAGAAAGTGGCTTGTGTGCTGAGCCCCTAAACTCCAGGTGCCGGCTTCCCTATCCTGCTCTTCCTCAGGGGCCTTTCTGCTCAGGCACCCCTCGTGACCTGGTCAGGGGCCCTCACTAGACAAGTTTCCTACCTGGATGGCTCCCCGCTAGGCCCGTGGCTTCCCCGGGCCTTCCACTGAGGCCCCAGATGGATGCCGTCCACCCTTGCCTCCCGCTGGGGGAGGCGGGGTCCCAGAGTCTGCTGTGAATGGAGCTCTGATAAGGGACATGCCTTGCCAGACATTGCATCAGGCAGCAAAACTCCACTCCCCTCACTCAGGGCCAAGGGCACAGCGGGGACTGGGGCCTCAGCTGTTGCAGGCCCTGCTCACTCAGCCTTTTCTCCAGGCAGGAGGAGCTGCCCAGAGGCTGAGGGAGGGCAAGAGCTGAGATGGAGGAGGCTCCAGGGGCAGAGAGGGGAGCCGTGAAACCCATTGTGGGAAAACTCTGAACCAACCTGTGGGCTGCAGTCCTGGCGGGCTGCAAGGCTGCCCAACTGTGCCATGTTGCCAAATACCTGGGAAGGGAGACCTGGGGGTTTCTGTGAGTTGTTTGAATCCCCGGAGAGTGGAGACAGAGGCAGGGCAGGGGGAAGGAGCTCAGTGCTGGGCCTGCCTCTGTTGTAGATGACCTTTGCTTGGGAAATGCAGAAGTCCATCCAGTGGCCTGTCCAGGCGAGCTTCTATTTCACATGGGGACATCAGAGATAGCTTGGGAAGGACCAAGGCCCCCCAGTATCTCGAGCTTAGTGTCTGACAGGAAAGTAACTGCCCAGAGGCAACGGATGAACCAGTGAGTGAAGGAGGAAGAGAAGGAATGCAAGAACCAGGAAGTGAATGAATGCCAACTGATGCTCCCCCATGCAGCTGGGGGCTATCATTACTCCCCAAGCATCTCACATCCCAGCCTGCAGCTTCTGGTCCCAAGAGCAAACCCATCTGTGCCCTCCTTACGGGCACGTGTCCAACCTCAGCCGAGAGAGAGCTGAAGCAGCCAAAGGCAAAGGTGTGTGTCACCTGAGCAGGAGTGGACATCCAAGAACTTGTGAGAAGCTGTGGGCCAGAGCCATGAGGTGGACCATGGGGCTGAGGGCCAGCCTGGTGTGGGAGGGGGCTGCCAGACTCTCAGGGAGCCAGCCCTGGCTGGGGCACACCCCAGCTGCCCCTCAGCCCTGTTTTGCTGTGTGGGGATGCGGGGGAGGATGTTCTCAACCCCCATGTGACACAGTCACTTCCTCGGGGCCTGCTCAGCCGTGTGAGCAACACATCCTGCCTAAACCCCAAAGCCAACAGCAGCACAAAAGACAAGGCCCCAGAGAACAGTCCCAAACCTTCCCATCAGTAAAGGCCCTTCCCATGCCAAAGCCTGGGCCCCGGGCCAGGGCGGAGCTGACCCACCGCTTCGGGTTTCACCCCATTCGCCCAGTCAGGAGCTGCAGCAGAGGCTGGCGTCCGGGATGTCCAGAACCACACAGCCCGGCAGCCTGGTGAGGAGTGTCTGGCTGGATCGGAACCGACCTGGATGTGGGCCAAGATTCATGGCCAAGGATGGGCACCCAGCCCTGGAAATCCAACATGTGAGAAACAACTTGAGTGTCTCCCAAGACTGGGCTGGATGAGTAAGTGTGGTGCTCTGGCACAATGAATGCAAGCCATGCAGGCGTTAAAAAAACTGGTGCACAGCTACAAAAATGGAATATTAAGTGATGACACTTTCATTTTATACCCTTTCGTATTCTTTGAATTTCTGACAGCAAGGCACGTGTATCACTTTAATAAGTTTTAAAACCTAATCTGAAACTTAAAAGAGAAATGTAAGATCACTTTGGAAGTGGTATGGAAAATGCATAGCAAGAAGGCAGGACTGGAGGCTGGGAGACCAGGGAGCCCCTTCTGCAATGGTCCAGGAAAGAGGAGGGGGCCTGAGCAAGTGCTGGCAGAGGGGCAAAGAGGGAGGACAGACAACGAGAGACATTAGGAAGGTAACGCGATGCCTCCAACACTCACAACGTGGAGGAGCCTTGAGCATGGTATGCTAAGTGAAATAAGTCAGATACAAAAGGACAAATACTACAGGATTCCTCTTATGTGAGGTTCCTAGAGGAGCCAAATTCATAGACAGAAAGTAGAAGTGTCATTTCCCGGGGTTGGGGGAGGAGGGATGCGAGGGAGTTAGCATCTAATGGGGACAGAGCATCAGTTTGGGATGATGAAAAAGTTTGGGAGATGGACAGTGGTGATGGTTGCACAACAATGTGAATGTACTTAATACCACTGAACTGGACACTTAAAAGTGGTTAAAACAGTAAATTTTATGGTGTGTATATTTTCCACAGCAAAAAAATAAACAATGATGCCAAGGGGCAGAGGGAGGTAAGGGGAACAGAAGACTCTAGGAGGATCCCCAGCTCTTTCCTTGGACTCAGTCTTGTTCTCCACTGCACCCACAGCACCTGGCACATGGCAGGGCTCAATAAATATTCGTGAAGTGAATGAATGGATTCATGCACTGTTTCAAAGAGTTAGCTATGGCTTCCCATAGGGTGGTCTTCTCTTCCTCAGTGCTAGTGAGTATTGGGCACATAGGAGACGCTTGATTGATACTCCATTGGAAAAAGAATGTTGGCAGTTATTCTCAAATAACTATGTAATAAAGTCATTTTATTGCACAGAAAGACATTTATATTATGATGTTGCACCAAATAAAGACACTCCAGTATCTAAAGAAGGATTCCATTTTGTCAAAAAATAAGGACTGAAAAGGGCTTGGAAATTTTCTTGTCCATCATTCCTCATTTTTCACCTGTAGAAATTCAGGCTCAGAGAGGGGAAAGCAGACAACTGGGTGGTGACAAAACTCAAACTATGACCTAGTTTCCTGGTTTCCTGTCTCCGGACTCTCATAGCTTAGCCCACTCAGGAATCTTCGGCACAAGGATAGCAAATACATGGCATACATTCTACCCCTCAGCAGTCCTGTGCCTGGGGCAGACATTACTAATCAATCATCATCCTCTTTTCAGCTGAGACTAGATGGAGCCTCAAAAGCCTTCTCAGTGCAGTGCCAACCCAAGAGTTGGCATGTGAGATAACACCAATTTGCCCTCCCAGCTTTATAGGACCCTTAGTGGCTACCTAACAGAATTCCTCACCACCCCTTATTTTGGCATTCTACCATCATACATCACTCTGCAATGCCAGCCCAAATTTCAAGTCTCCTCTTACCTACACCCTCCATTCAAGCACATATGCCTTGCACATGCATCCTCCAAGCCTTTAATTTAGTCCATAAAGCTCTTTACTAAATAAAACACCACAGGTTACAATGAATGGTGAGGTTACTAAGAATAATTAAAGCATCAAAATTTGCAAAAAAAATTGCTTTTTGCAAAGAACTTCAATGGATGTAAGGTTCTTATAATTCCGCCTTTCTCCCTCACTCGGCTTGTGCTTCATGAATGAGAGAGGAGGTGAAGTTACAGCGAGCCTAGGAAATTGCACAGAACCACTGCCAATCTAGTCCACACCACAGCTGGCAAAGATCTTTACGCAGCTAATTTTATATTATTACTCACATGCCTTTATGTGTTTTTATGAAAAAGTGCCAAAATTTAAAAAGTCTTAGGGCTTCCCCACAAAATGATTTTTGGGTTTGGGGAAAATTTGGGCGAGTCCACTGGAGTGTGTCTTGAGTGTGAACATAATCTGCTGTGGGTATTACAGCAGAAAAAGGTTGAGGGCAATTGCCTAAAGAAAGCATATAAGGGCAAATTAAAACAATACACGGGGCCATTTTTTCACATATTTGACTGAGGAACAAAACGTTCTATAACGTACTGTGTGGGCGAAGTTCTGGGGAAACCAACGGGCAGACGTCAAGTGCCCACATGCCTGCACCTTCCTCAGCCTTCTGGAAGCTATGTTGAGGCCATGTGACCAAGGTTTTGATCAATGGGATGCAGGTTAAAGTGATGAAAGCCACTTAGAGGCCTGGTCCTTAGATTATCCCACACATTCCTCTCGCTGTGGCGACACTGCAGGCCACATGTTCCCACTGGCTTAGTACAAGACGCAAGCAGCTCAAATCCTGAGCTGCTGCTCAGAGAGCCACCCAACTGGGATCAGATGTGATGCAAGCAAAAATAAGCCTCTTTTGTGCTAAACACGAGATCTGGGATCTCACTGTTACTGCAGCATAGCCTGTCCTGTCCTGACTGATACCTATGATTCTCTCCTAGTGTTGACAGGAGTGTCCTTTTTGAAGGACAATTTGGCAAAACCATCACAGTTTTAAATATGTACTCTTCAACCCAGCGATTCCACTTCTAGGAATAAATCTTGCAGATACACTTGCATGAGTACAACAAGGATACATACTAGAGTAAATTGTTTATAATTGCAAAAGGCTGAAAATGACCATAATGTCTGTTAATAGGCAAAAAAAAAAAAACACTAGTTAGATAAATGACAGTACATTTATCAGTGCAATACTCTGTAATGATTAAAAAGAGGCAGCTCTGTATGAGCTGATATGAAATGCTGTTCAAGATATGAGTGATAAAAGTAAGAGGGGAGAGTGTGTGTGGTACACTACCACCTGTGTAAAAGTCGGGGTGGATACACACACACACTGGCACCTACTCAGAATATCTCCAGAGAAACAAGAAATCGGCAAGAATAGTTATGGGGAATTGGGAAACAGGGGTGGGAATGTGGACCTACTTTTCACTTATACCTTCTTGTACTGTTTGAATTTGTTATCATGTTTGTTTATGACCTTTCCCAAATAAAAGGAAATGGTTACAAAATAAACTGGAATAAAAAGAGTGTATGGAGTTGTGTTCCACCCACTGCCCTATTCTTAGTTGTTGCTTAAGGTTTACTTGAATGACCACGTCTAAGCTTTGTGATGAAATTAATGCAGCACAAGCAATAGGGAGCTTGACAAAGATGCTGACTGTACCAGGTTTCAGCATCTTGAACCAAAGAATGCTATTAAGCTGAAGACAGCAAATAGTGTTCACCCCATGAACCAAAGCCAATAGATTGGTATTGGTTGCCTGAAGCGCTGTGATGAGAAGAATTCTGAGGTCATTTGTTTCCTGGGGGAAAGAAGGTGGTGGTTGATTAGTGATGTCTGCAGTGTGTATAGGATGGGGAAGAGTTGGTATGTGTGTCACATATTTGCTACTCTTACTTTAGGAGGAACAGGCTAAGGAAGGCTAGGAATCTTCTGGGCCCTGAAGTCCTTTTTCTTCCCTCATTCCTCATGTGTGCTATCATTTCCATTTTGGTCATACTCATTAGTGAAAGTTCTGTGCTCATTTGTGGGTTTGGGGGCTTTTTTTAGTTTTATTGATCAGCAAACTTTCAACTAGAAATGTGTGCCAGTATGTATACATGCACACAGGTGCACCATATGTGAACATGCCAAGGAGAAGCCCATGGAAGCCATGGGGGGACCATGGGTTGCCATTCAGAGTGGTCACGCAGCTTTCCCATCTTGCTCTGCACCTTTGCGAAGGTAGCTCCATTTCAAGATTTCCGAGATAACCAGGTAGAGAAGAACTCTCACTGCGTAAGCCCAGCCTCTTCTCTTTTCACCAAGGAGCTCTGCCCAGCATCCCAGTGCTGGAATCTGTGGGGGCAGTAGAGGGCAGGAGAGAGAGGAGCAGCTGGGGTCTTAGCCCGCATGACTACTGCTATTGTCTGGGCTGATCTATGGCCATGAAGGAGCCCACCTATACCTGGGCCTGGGAGAGGAGAGAGGGAGTCTGAGGAGGTGGGGAGAGAGGCGCCGGCAGCCAATGGTCTAACTGCTCTGAGCACTGGACAGAGGGCCCTAGACTTGGAATCAGACTTGGACTGGGCCCAGCTCTCCCACTTACTCTCTGGTGACCTTGGGCAACTGCTCCGAGCCTGGGTCGGCCCCACAGGGCTGTCGTGAGCATCAGATAAGCTTGTGTGAGGCTCTGAAATAGGGAAGACTGCACGCAGGCTGGCCAATATGACAGGTCTGGACAAAAGTGAGCCAGAGCCGGTCTATGCTGATGCCACTGTTGGTTGGCACTCCTCGTGCACATCTCTCCTCCAGCTGGACTGCAGGCTGCTGCGGGGAAGGACCCTGGCTGATTCACTTCACCTTCTCCTATGGAACCAGCTCAGACAATCCTTGCCTGCTGTGGCCTTTGTTGCCACAATTACTACTGATCAAGGGCCCACCTTTCTAGCATTTTTTGGTGGGACACTCACCTTACGCATCAGGCCTCAAGCCTGGACAAATCTGGACGTGGCCATCGCCAAACAGTTTCCATCTTCCCAGCTGGGAAGGCAAATCAATTTCAACTCCCGGGCCAAGGCTGATCAGCTGGAAGCAGCTGCCTGGAGTGCTGCCTTTGAAAGGTGCATCTCCACAGTGCACCTGTGCACTGTGCTGGGCCTGCTTGGTGATGTCTGCCATGGCTAGAGGGTAGCATGGCTGTTGTGCATTTGTTGAGTCTCCTTGAGTACTGCTTTTCAACCCTGACAGCACGTGAGAATCACCTGGGGAGTTTCTGGAATTACTGAGGCCCAGAGAGTATGGCTGGATTGGTCTGGGTATGGCTTAGGCATTGATCGTTTAAAGCTCCCTAGGGGATTCTAACCTAGAACTGGCAAAAATTGAGAGCAGTGCCTTAGAGCGCCCAGCTTCCCTAGAGAGCGCCCTCAGGGCATCTCAGACCACGGAGCTGCTGTCGTGTGGAGCTGCTGTCTGTGTGCAAGCTCCGCTGCAAGGCCGGACTGGCAGGGGGTGCTGATCTCTTGCTGACCAGGATGGACAGCGGGTGAACAGGTCTGCGTTCCTTGTTTCATTGGGGACACAGGAGCCTGGGGAGCTTCTAGGCCCGTGTTTGAGTGGCCCACTTAAAACCAACTCCCTGTACCATGGGGTGCTACTCAGCAACAAAAAGGCATAAACTGATACACACCACAACTTGGATGAATTTCTCAGGTACCGAGTGAAAAAAGCCAATCTCAAAAGATTACACACTGCATGATTCCATTTATATAAGATTGTTGGTTTTTTTTGAGGAAGATTAGCCCTGAGCTAACATCTGCCGCCAATCCTCCTCTTTTTGTTGAGGAAGATTGGCCCTGAGCTAACATCCATGCCCATCTTCCTCTACCTTATATGTGGGATGCCTACCACAGCATGGCTTGCCAAGCGGTGCCATGTCCGCACCCAGGATCCAAACGGGCGAACCCTGGGCCGCCGAAGCGGAATGTACACACTTAACCGCTGTGCCACCGAGCCAACCCCTATATAAGATTCTTGAAACAAAATTATAAGAGAGAAGAATACCGGTAGTATTGCAGGAATTAAGGAAGGGGTGGGGGGAGGGAAGTGGGTACAGTTATAAAAGGGTAACATGAGGGGTCCTTGTAGTGATGGAAATGTTCTGTATCTTGACTGTATCAGCATCAATATTTGTGATATGTTGTGATATTGTACTAGACTTTTGTGAGATGTTATCATCGGGGGAAACTGGCTAATGGGTTCATACACTCTCCCTGTATTATTTCTTAAAATTGTATGTGTTTCTATAACTATCTCAAAATAAAAAATGTTTAATTAAGAAGAAAAGAAAACTAGCTCCCACAACAGTAGTCTTTGGAAAGTGGAGGCAGCAGTGGGCAGTAAGATTGAGCAGAAACAGCCTTCCTGGGGCAGAAGATGAGCTAGTTGAACCCAAACGGGAAGTCTGAGTTTGGCTTTTGTTGAAACATGGGCTGGCGACACTCCAGGGTTTATTCAAGCGCAAGGACAGCGTGGGGGCTTTTGGAAGGGGAGGCTGAATGAGGAAGTAGAACTTGATGAGGAAGCCCCAACCTCACAGTAGGGGCAAGAAAGAGGGGGACAGGATTCTGGAGGGAGCGACACGATATCTGAGCCCCAGCAGCTGGAAGATCAGGCCTGGGCTCCAGTAAGGAGAGGAGCTGGGAGCAGACACGGGGTCCAAGTGAGGCACCCAGAGCCCAAGCAGAGCCACAGCATGCTCAGTCAGGCACGGCCTTGGGGTGAAGGAGAGCTGCACAGCCCTGCTAACTGCGCAACACTGGTCCTCACAGTTGGCAAGACCTGGGGACGTCTGGGTTATTTTTGAACTGCTCATGGGACTTGAGCAAAGTAAGTTTCGGGCTGGTTTATGGCAATTCTGCAGCTCCCAGGTGAGAAAAAGGAGGAGAAGGGTTTGAAGAACTGAGGTGCAACTTTTAAAAAGTGAAAACATGGGGCCGGCCCCGTGGCCGAGTGGTTAAGTTCGCGCACTCCGCTTCGGCGGCCCAGCGTTTCGCCAGTTAGAACCCTGGGCGCGGACATGGTACCGCTCATCAGGCCATGCTGAGGTGGCGTCCCACATGCCACAACTAGAAGGACCCACAACTAAAAAAACATATACACAACTATGTACCGGGGGGCTTTGGGGAGAAAAAGGAAAAATAAAATCTTTAAAAAAAAAGTGAAAACATTTGGGAAAGTACCTAATGACCCTCCAGATGATAAAAGCTCACATTCAACAAGTGAATTCATTTGCTGAGTACTCGCTCTGGGCCAAGCATGGGAAGAGGCACTGGGAACAGACAGAGGGAAAGACACAGTCTCTGCCCTGGGGAGCTGCATTATAACAGAAGTGAACAATTCTAATGAGCCAGGTACTGCTCCAAGCGCTTCACACACAAACATATTTAGTCCTCAGAACAGCCCCACCTCCCCAGATAATAATCACCACCCCCATCTCAGGCAAGCAGAGGCCAAACAACTTGCCCACAGTTACAAGGTAGAGCTGGGATTTGAACCCAGGCAGTCTGGCTCCATAGTCCAGGAATCCAACCACCATGCTGTATCGCTGAGCAAGCAAATTTAGCCAAAAGGCAGGAGCTGTACAGCAGTAGGCAGCTCAGAGTCCTGGCCAGGAACTGGTCTGCCAAGACCTGTGGCCAACTAGCTGTGCAACTTGGGACAACTCTCTAGACCTCTTTATGTCTCACACTCCTTCTCTAAGGAACATCCATGGCCCCCAAAACAAGGTTCTTGGAGAGTCTTGGGAGAAACATGCTTTGGAGGCACAAGGCAACATGTTGCCGGCCTCCCGGGAAATGGGAGTCCGCTGGCTGTCCCAGATGAACAGCTGTCGCTGGCTGCGGGTGACAGTGAGTAGAATGCTGTTCCTGGCCCCAACCCTGTGGTTCTGAACAGGAGCTGGGCGGCTGCAGGGGGCCAGATCTCAGAGACTGAGTGGGCCTAGGAGACAGCACCGTGAAATCAGCAAAGGAGCATACATGGCGCCCTGTGGGCTCCATTCCTCCAGAATCAAGTTCAAACTCTTCCACATAGTGTTCCACCTAGAGCCAATCTGGCCCACCCTGGCTTTCCAATTGGTCTCCCCACCCTTCTCCTGACACCCACCCCCTCCTGGCCAAATGGGCTCTACCACTAGCAAAGAGCAGAAGGGCAGAACGTGGCAGAGATGTGATTTGAACCCATGCTGTCTGGCTGCAAGAGGGGCAGTGCGGCAAGGCGGAGAGAGTACTGATTAAGGGGTCCAACACACCTGATTTCTTCCCTCAGTTCTACCACCACTAGCTGTGTGACCCCAGGTGACTGCCTCACCTCTCTGTGCCTCATCTGTAAAACAGGATTAGTAATAGCCTTGTATTAGTTTCCTAAGGCTGCTGTAACATATTACCACAAACTCCGTGGCTTAAAACAACACACATTTATTATCTCATAGTTCTGAACGTCAGAAGGCCAAGACCAGTTTCGCTGGCCTAAAATCAAGGTGTGAACAGGCCTGCGTTCCTTCTAGAGGCTGTAAGGGAGAATCCGGTTCCCTGCCTGTCCCAGCTTCCAGAGGCTGCCTGCTTTCCATGGCTCAGGGCCCCTTCCTCCATCTTCAAAGCCAGCAACTGCTGGTTGAGTCTTTTTCTTGATGCATCACTCTGACCTCTTCTTCTGTAGTCAAATCTCCCTTTTATAAGAACCCTTATGACTCAGTGGGCCCACTGGATAGTCCAGGGTAATCTCCCTATTTCAAAAGCCTTAACTTAATCACACTTTTCCATGTGAGTTGCCATATCCACAGGTGCAGGGGACTCATAGGGGACATCTTTGCAGGGCCATTACTCAGCCTTCCACAAACACCTACCTCATGAAATGGGACATGATATGTTAAACGCTTAGCACAGTGTTTACCCAACAGGAGGCCTGCCATGCATAATCCATCTGGGCATGAGACTCACTCTGGGAGCTTTTACAAATTATCAGTGCCGGGATCCCTGCTGAAGACTCGGGATGTGGGCAGGCTGTGCAGTGGAGTTTTTATAAGCTCCCTAGGACTCTGGGGCAGCAGGGGCGGGGTTGGCTATAATAAGCACTCAGTTCATGTTAGCAGGTATTCTTATTCCCCACAGCTTCTTAGCACCAAACCTCAGTGCCCAGGAACTGGTCAATGGATGTTTGTTGAATAAGACTGAAATGAGTCACTTCTGGGGCCCACATTCCCCCAGGTCTGGGGTGGGAGGGGTGAGACGGTTTGTCACTGCTGCATCAGGGCCTGAAGAATGAGGTTCTGTGGGCAGACAGAGGCCGAGGCCTCCAGATCAACCTCACACCAAAAAATGGCTGACTGGGGGCCTGGAGTCCTTCCTCCTCCCCAAAGGCCAGTCAAGGGGGGCGCCCCGGGCAGAACCCAGCCATCAACGGGCCATTGTTAACGGAACAGAGGGGCTCTGTGCCCAGTTAACACTTCCCTCCCTCCCGAGGCTGCTCCCAGCTGAGGGCTGGCTTCGGGAGGACTGCGGGGCTGGGAGGAGGCCCCAAGGCTACGCAGGGGGAGGACTTGGGGTAGAGGCTGAGAGTTCCCTGGCTGGAGGAGCAGAGGCAGCTTGGAACATAGGCCAGTCTCAGAAGTCAGCAGGCTGGAAAGCTGGGGTGCTGATGTGGCCACTCAGCTGCAACGCCAGAAGAGGCCGTAGTTAAAGCTGGAAATCCAGGGACGGCCAGTGAAACCCACTAGACCCCAACCAGAGCCAGGGGCACAGCTTTCCCCATGGGGTGGTCATGCTTGACCTGCTTTCTTCCCTTTAAAAAAACAGAAAGGTGAAATCCACATGGTAAATGGCTCCTTTCATTGCCGACAGAAGAACAGTGTTTTCAAAAGCACTGGGAGGGTTTTATGTTCTGCAGGCTTGGGATTTAAGAGGCAGGTAATTCAACCAGGGCTGGGCATAAATGTCCCTTTGCTTACAGACCTTTTCTGCATTCAGCACTTGATATTAATAGCGTGAACTGCATTTCAGACAGGACCTGACCAGCATCCTCAAAAATGTCGGAGACTCACAATTCTTGTGTTAGCCATCAGCCATTCTCATCTGTTGACTAAAGCAGATCCTTTGGTAGTCTCTGCCAAAGGAGTACATTGCCTTAAAAAATATTCTAGGAGAGTGGGATCTCAGAGTGGGGTTCTGGACTAGCAGCAGCCGCCGCAGCCCCTGGGAACTTGGTGGAAAGCACATCCCCGGGCCCCTCCCTAGACCTCAATCGGCATCCCTAAGGGCAGGCACAGCAGGCCGTTTCAACAAGGTTTGCAGGTGAGTCTGGATGCACACTAAAGTTAAAAATCGCTGTTCTAGAGCAACATTTTCAGGCTGTGCAATCAATTTGGTAGGGCAGACCACCTTTTTTTTTTTTTAATAGAACACAATTGTATAGAATAGAAAATATCACAGAGCACCATGTGTCATAAGAATACATATGGATTTCATAAGACTTTTGTTTCAGTTATGTGTGTGTCTCTGTCTGAGGTTTTGGTCTAAAAAGACTGAAAGCCACTGTTCTAGGGCTGGAATGTACTAATTTCAACCAGCTCCCCTTTTGCAATTTGTCTGAGCTGGGAGGCTGCAAGGATCACGGCGTGAGACTTACCCACACGGTGCACTCACGCAGGCCGTGAACAGATGAGAGGGGCTGCTTCGGGGCAGACAGCCTCTACAACGCTGGCCTGAAGCTAAATAAAACTGTGCATTTTCCCCACGTTTATAAGACTTCCTGTCCCTCTGCTGCCCCTCATCTGCGTGCATACGCCTGGAGAAGTGTGTGGACCAAAGCACGAACCGGTTCCACTGGGGATGGGACTGAGAGGTGATTTGTTGCTTTCTTCTCTGTTTTTGTCCATTTTACTTGAATTTTGCACACCAAGCATCTAACATTATTAGAAAAACAATAAAGTCGTAACTCAAAAAAAATACAAAGCCGAGGTCCATCTCCGTGTGGAAAGAGAGGAAAGGGAAGGCATTCCCAAGGGAGGGCAGGCAGCCATCAGCCAGGGCCGGGCCACCAGGCCCACCACCCGTGCCCCACCAAATTCTCCCTGTCCCCTAAGGCTGGGCCCAAACCCCTATGTCCCTAGAGCCCTCCTGATTCAGCCCCCACAGCCATAATCTATCCCCCAGAGGAAAAGCACTGTCCCCTCCAACCCCTACACAAACACCTCTCTCTCCTCCTTAGAAAGCTCTTTCGTGACTCCCGGTTCCCACGCCAGCCCTGTGAGCAGCCTGGATCCTTACCACTGCCCTCTCTCCTTCGCCATCCAGATGAGAAGGGGAGGTTCTGAGAAGCTAAGTGACCTGCCCAAGGTCACCCAGCTGGAGGTGCAAGGCCAGGACTTGAAGGGCTGGGTCTGCTGACGTCAAATCTCAGGCACATTGCTCTCCTGGCACTATTTATTTCTCTACCTCATGCCATTCTTATCACTTTCCATTTTGAATTAGACTTAACATTTGCTGTACAGCACCAAATAAATATCTAAGGAAATAAGGAAGGAAGGAGGCAAGGATGCAGGCAGTGAGGGAGGGAGGGGAGGGGAGGGGAGGAGGGCAAGGGAGAGGCTGGGAAGGGAAGAAGGGGAGGAGCGGGGCACAGGGGAGGCCTCTGATCACATTCGGGCTGTGAGCGGAGAAGGGTGGCCCATGCCTGTGTGAGCCCCACACCAAGGGGACTCTGGACACGCAGCCTGGCCAAGAGGCAGCCTGGTCTGGTCAGATCACCCCCGCCAGGCCCTGACCCCACAGGCCTCCGCTGCAGGCCCCTGCCCAGCCAGACGAGAGGGGAAGATGGAGAAGGGGTGGCTGGGAGGGCAGGGTGAACCCTGAGGGGCCATGCTGGGGCTGCAGGGGACAAGGGAGGTGGAGGCCTCCTTAGTGTCGTGTGGGTGGAGTCAAAGGTGATGCTGAGGGATGGGGCTGGGGTGTGGCAGCCAGCGCAGTCTTGAGGGAGCAATTGCTTAGCATGACAGGCAGTATCACACTAACATCCAGGCAGAGCTCGGGGCAGAGTGGGGCTCTGCAGGCCCCCTGCTATTTCCCAGGCTGCTATTTTCTAGGTTGTGCCTCAGTTTGACCAGTGGTGGAACAGGAAGCCCAATAATTACTCTTTTAATTGTTAAAACTGGACGATTTAAGAGCAGTTCACACACAAGAAACTGATAGCACGGGCTGCCTTTGGGAGAGACCTGGATGCCACGGGCAGGCATGGGAAGAGATTTCCCCATATATCCTCTGTATCCTTCCACTTTTGGACCATGGGCATGTGCTTTTTCTTTTTCTCCTGAGGAAGACTGGCTCTGAGCTAACAACTGTGCCAATCTTTCTCTTTTTGCTTGAGGAAAACTGGCTCTGAGCTAACATCCATGCCAATCTTCCTCTATCTTTTATGTGGGTCACCGCCACAGTATGGTTGCCAACAAGTGGTACAGGTCCGTGCACCTGGGAAGTGAACTGGGCCGCCAAAGAGGAGTGTGCCAAACTCAACCACTAGGCCACGAGGCTGGCCCCATGTATTGCTTACTTTATAAAATTTAATCAAACTAAAAAACAATAAAAGCAGCTACCAGTTTTCCACCCGTGGAAGTAGAGGCAAAGTTCTTTTGAGGTGAGACACTGTCATTTTGGAAAAGTCATTTTAACAGGCCTTTGAATTGAAGCAGAAGCAAAGCCAGAAAGGAAGATTTGGGGCAACAAGAAGCGAGGCCCCCCTGCCACTGAGCTTCACAGTCTACAAGCTCTGCAAGAAAAGCGAGGACTCCAGAAACGACTGAGGAGGAGGGCAGTGGCCCCCGGAAGCCTGAGGGGAGCAGGGGCTGCGTCAGGAGGAGCTGCCCTGTACTGCAGATTGTGGAATCCTGGGGTGTCCAGGGCGTCCTCGGGGAGGGCAGCTGGAGCGGTGCCAATCACACGGGACTTGGGCATTAAAGGGGATGAGGGACCCCTGAAGGCTGCAGACCCCACAGACCTCTGGGAGTCTGGTACCTGTCCACTGAGAGCAAGGCAACATGTCACACGCTGGGTAATCCCCGAGGCCAGGCCTCTCGTGGAGACCCTTTATCTCCAGGCCCTTTCATGGACAACACTGCTAGGACCGGGTGAGGCTGGCACTAGGGCAGAGGAGGAACCTGCCCCACCCCCAGCACTCCAGGGTAAGGCCCTGTGGCTTCAAAAGTGCTCCCAGGACGGCCCAAGAGGAACCAGAGCTGTCCTCTCACTCCCAGGGTCCTTCACCCTGCAGCACAGCCCCGGCGCCTGCAGAGTGAATCAGAAACGCAGGCCTGAGAGCAAAGCCAGCCCCACGCTCGGTGCGGAGGCCGCATAACCCCTCCCTCCTTGCGGCTCTCCCTGCAGAAAGAAGACTTCGTTCCTCCCCTTTCCGACAAGTTCAGGCGAGCCAGAAACCTCTCTAAGTCTCAGCGTCCTCGCCTGGAAAATGGGGCTAGGCTGGCCTCCCCTGCGAGGCTGTGGCGAGGGTGGAGGGGCCACTCGCAGGGCCAGCCCCTGGCCCCTCTCTCCAGCTGCTGCAGCTGGGCAGCCCGGGAGTCTGGGTGCAGCTGCAGCAGCTGGCATCCTGCGCCCACAGCCTGAGCTGAGGACGCTGGCACTCGGCCTCTCGCTTGCCTCACACTCCTTTTCCAGGTGGGGTCCACCAAAAACAGGACAGGCGCCCCCTGTGCCCCCATGCTCCCTCCAGAGGGCAGAGTCTCACCCCAAATGGCCACGTCAGCAGGGTTTGCGTGGCCAAGGAAGCTGGGCACTCTCTGCCACCTCGTAACCCACAATCTTCAAGCTCTGGGGAGTGACCTGCACTCAGACGAAAACTCTCCGGGCACTTCCTGGCTGTACTGCACCATCTGGCAGCACAGGTTCAGTACACCCCACCTCCTATGATTCTCTGGTGGCTTCATTTGTGGCTGGATGGTGGAATGGCTAAGAGCATTGGCACATCTGGAGTTGGACCACCGAGGGTTTGAATTCTGGCTGTGTGACCTTAGACATGTCACCTAACCTCTCTGGGCCTCAGTGTTGGCATCTGTAAAGTGGGGCAACCTCATGCAATTAGACTAATGCAAATAAATCACTCAGTCTGAGGATGTCTAGTACATAAAGAGCTCTCAGATACTCAACTATGCCATCCAGGAAGGGAAAGGCGTCTGGGACCTGGCACAGTGCTGGGCACACAGCTCAACCAGACTTTACTTTTTTCAACTGATTCCAACAGAATAGCAGGCACCATTCTCAAAGGAAAAGCAACTCTAACACTCAGCACAGGCTCCTGAGCTGCCCCTCCTCAGATTTCCAACCAGAGGCCCTTCCCAGAGCTCTTCGTGCCCATCACAGCTCCTGCCATGAAGCTCCTGCCTCAGCTGAGTTTATGAGTGGGGGTGGGGCAGGGGCCCAGGCAGGGAGGGGAGGGGTGGTCAGGTGAGGACAGCAGTTGGGGAGGGGAATCCAGGACAGGAAGCTGGGGAGCCACCCTGCCCCTGCTACTTGGGGTACGAGGGTCCCCTGGAAGGACTTTGGGCAGGAGGTCACCAGGAGGCCCGTGGAGGGCAGCCCAGCAGGTGGGCAGCAGCAGCGAGACTCAGCAGGGTCAGGTTTTCCCACACTGACTCCATGGCTCGCCCTGGGCGGTGAACCGCGAGCTGTGTGCTGTGCCTCACGGCCTCCTCATCCCCTCGCCTCCGGCTTGCCTGCACCTGTCCTGGCCTCCCTGCCCAGGGGCCCACGGCTACAGCATCTACGCTCTGCTCCTGGCGGCAACCCCAGCCCAGGGCACCGCCCCATGCTGCCTCCGCCCTCTCTCTCCACTCTCCACGTTGAGGGGAGACCTAAGTGCCAGACATAACTGGGTTTCACGACTGCCTCTGACTCCTCCTGGCTGAGTGACCTTGGACGGGTTACTCTGCCTCTCTGAGCCTCAGTTTCCTCACCTGTAAAATGCAGACATCATTAACAACATTGCTGAGTTGTACGGGGCTTTGTGAGAATGTCTGTAAAGTACTTGGCACAGAGCAGGTGCGTAGCCAATGGAAAGTATGACATTCAAGGGCCTCTATGGTCTGTCTGACCTCAATTTACTTTTCTAGCAGAATTTTTTTTAAAAAAGGATAATAGCTCACTCTTCCTGATGATCACTGTGTGCCAGGCACTTGTACAGAGACACATTTTATTCTCATATCACCCCCAAGTGGGGGGGGTACTATTAGTATCTCCATTTTACAGATGAGAAAACTGAGGCACAGAGAGGTTAAGCAACTTGGCCACGATCACACAGCCAGTAAGTGGGGAGCTGGGTTTCCCACACAGGCAGCCTGACTCTGGAGCCTGCATATGCAACCAGGACTCCATCCTGCCTCATATCTTTCTCTCTCTTCTTACATCCTACAAATTACAGTTCAGTCCAGCTGGACTCCTCACCATCCTCTGCATTCAATCTGAACTCTCCCATCCCTGGGCATCTGCCCAGGTTCCCTTCTTGCACTGAAATGCCCACCTCCTCCATGAAGCCACCTTTGTGGGCTCATCTAGTTGGACCTGAAGGTGGTTAATTGTGACCAAGTCTCCTCTCGTTTTCCAGCCTGGAGGCATCTTCTGCTGTCCCCAGCCCACCTCGCGCTGCATCAGCATGAGCAGCATGACAGTGCTGCCCTGGCCGGAGCTCCCTCAGATGCGCTCCCCGGGTGGTGTGGAGGAGAATTCAGCTCTCAGGGCCCCACAGCTTCTGCGTGGAAAGCTTGAGGGCTGCAGCTGAACTGCCCCCAGGAAGGCCGCCTGCCAGATGGGCTTCCTTCTCTCTGCTCAGGGGAAGGGACTCAGCCACTGGGGGTCTCCACTGCCTGGGGGCTGGGGCTGAGCCCTGTAGAGGCTGAACGGATGTCCATCCACCAAGGGGAAAGGACTGAGAACCACTTGCTGGTGAGGTTGAGCTGTGGGGCCCACGTGCAGCCATCCACCAGCCACCTAATTCAAGGTGACCTCTCAGAGGGTTTCAGGCCCATCCTCAGGATCCCAGCCCAGCACCCGCAGGGTACTGATGGCAAGAGGTCCCACTCTCCCACTCCCTCCCTGGCCCACACAAGGCCTCTGGTCCACATCGGCTGCCCCCTCCCACTCACCATGACTCCCCCTACCTCTGCCCAGACACAGATCACTCCCTAACAGGACATCCTAGCTGGGAGGGTGGGCACGGTTGCATCTCCCCAGCCAGCAGCTCCTGGAGGGGCAGATCCATGCCTCCTTCCTCCCGGGGCCCTGTGTCACATCTGTCACTCATGGTTCCACAATCAGGTGTGGGCACTCATTGCGTGCCTGGGGCTGTGCTAAGCACTGGGGATGCAGAGGTGAACAAGGCAGATGCTGTCCTGCCTTGCAGAGTCACTACCCAGTGGAGACCACAGGCCATGAAACCAGCAGTGGCTAAGCAGGGTAAGTGTGGGGATGGGAACGTGCAGGTAGCCATAGGGAGGGCCACTGACTGGACTTCCAGAAGGTGACATCCAAGCTGAGGTTGAGGATGAATGGGAGCTGGCCACAAGAGAAGAAGGAAGGACACAGTGCTCTGGGCAGCCGGAAAGGCGACAGAGAGCAGGACACATGCGTCTGGGAAAGGAGGGCAGTTTGGAACTTGGAACCTCAAGCACCAGGTGAGGGCTGATAAAAGAAGAGGCAGCGGGAACATTCATGGAAGATCACAGGCCCCGGGAAGCCGGTCAGCAGCCCCAGCAGCTCGGCGCTTGCTCCAGGGTGGGGTTTCAGTCTTGTTGAAACAACCATCGGGGAGACAGAGGCTGGATCTGCCAGTTCCTCCTTGCTAAGAGTTCTCCTTGCTAATTCAAACCCCTCCCACGGCTGTCTACACACTCCCTGAGGTCCGGGCGTTGCCAAGGGAGGGCAGCAGTCAGCAGTCGGCCAGTCCTGCGAAAGAGGCTGCGGCACCACCAGGGGTGCCCTGCGCAGGTCAGCCTGCCACTTGCAGTGGGCGCAGGGGCTGGGGCTACCCCGGAAGCCAGCCTCCCCAGAGCTTCGCCGCCAGAACCCAGTGGCACACACCGGTCAAGGTTATGAAGTGACTGTGCCTGTGTGCCGCCCTCCTCTCGGGCTGCAGCCGCAGCAGGACAGACACACAGGCAGGTGTCACGCGGGGCCAGGAGCGCTGACTTGAGGCAGGCTGCGGGCTCGGCGGGCCTCGCCCTCATAGCTCTGAGATGCGGCCGTGCTCCGCCTGTTGCTTCTGCTCGCCGACTGGCCAGTGACTGTTCAGGGCCGAGGACGCTGTTCCAGCCCCAGGCTTCCCACGAGGGTGCCGGCCGGGCAGGGCCAGCACTGCGCCAAGGCCTGGGCTCCCGCCAACGCCCGAGGAGGAAAAACGAAAGAAAACCAGCGTCTTTCAGAAGAAAAGACTGGTGCCTGAGCTTTGTGGTCAGGAGTGTTTGGGTTCTTTGTCCCCCCATTCCCCCAGCACGACCTCCCTTCCTGCCTCGGCCTCTAGGCCTCCACCTGGGCCCCAGGGTCGGTCCTAACCCGGCCGCGAGATCCCTGCCGGAATCGGAGCAGCCTCGGTGGGGGCGGCCCGCTTTGTTGTCAAAATATTTCCTCAGATAGCCCTGCCTTGGCTCAGACAGTTAGCACTTTCCAGAATCCCGCAGATGGTGACGCAGCTGGAGAGGAAGGGGGAAGAGGGAAGCGGGGAAGAGTGCGGGAGAGGCCCGGCCGAATCTCAGGGTGCCATGGCGGGGAGGGGGTGGGGGGGGGTGGACAGGGCGCGCACACAGAGCAGAACGCGGGTCGCCCTGGACAGGGGGCTTCCACACGTCCGAGCTGGGGAGCCTTCGCAGGAGCCAGAACACTCCTCAGAAGCCTGATGTGTGGAACAGACAAATGGGGGAGAGGCCTGGAGGCCCCCTCCCATCAGGCCCGCCGAACTCTGGGGCTCCATGGAACCTCCTGCAAAAACCCCTGGTACTAAAGGAACTACCTCCTTCTTTGGGGGAGTTAGTGCCCACGTTGTTCTAAAATAATGAGCTTCCTGAGGGGAGATGAAACGCCCTTTCTAGTAAATTCTAATTCGAGTCTAGTACAGCAAATGCCACACATCCTGAGAACTAGGGCTCAGAAAGGACAAAGTGATGGATCCCATTCGCTGACAAATTTGTGGGTACCTCTCTGAGAAGTCTTGTGCACCTGGATCTGAATATCTGGGATAGAGAGTATGTGGTAGATGACATTTATAACACATACCTAGCTCCCACTACCTATGGGCACGTTTCTAAACTCCTCACACATGTTAATTCATTTATAGCCCAATTACCTCTGATCTATTACCATCCCTCTTACCGATTAGAAAACTAAGGCCCAGAGAGGTTAAGTAACATGCCCAAAGCCACATAGCTACGAAGCAGTACCGCGGGCATTCTGGCTTTAGCATATGTCTCTTAGCCATTACGTAGTTTGCCTTTTGTAATGACTGTGTTCCAGTGTTTGTGTATCTGTGTATGTGTGCATGCACTTGTGCCTACAAACATTGTTTTGGTGTGTAATGTGTCCGGCTGTTTACTGAAGTATTTGAGGGGGCATGAGCGTGTGTATTTTGGCCCAGGACAATGTGTGTGACGGTCTGTAAGTATGTCGGTGTGTAGTCTCTCTCCCAGCAAGGCTGCAAGCTGGGGGGCGCACCCCTCCAAGTTCCCCCCCAGCAGTCTGGCAGCACAGGACAAAGGGGCTCCTCACCTGGAGACAGGACCCAGAGCCTTCTGGCAGTGCCTGCCCCCAGATCCCAGAGGCGGGGTCTGCCGGCCCAGCTCGGCACAGCACAGCCACATACAACGGGAAGCCCCCTCAGCCACTCCCCGGGTCTGAGATGGGGCCCTCGGCTGCCAACCCCGCTAAGGAACTGCCTCCACCCTAGGGCCCTGGTTCTTCCCTCCTCACTGGGGGTTGGGTTTTAGAGGGGGTCAACGGAATAAATTGAAGTTATTAAGTTATCACGAATCTGCTTCCTACCCCACAGACACAGTAACTTACAGCAGTGCTGGAGCTTCCGGAGACCACTGGTCAGTGAGAACTTACGCCACCAGCACCCTAAGCTGGTGTGACTCGGGTCAGAAGCAAAGAACCGGCCGTTCTCGTTAGTGCGGGAAGCCCTACCACATAACTGCATGCTTTTTGAGGGTTTCTTCACATGTGAGTCCCTCAGGGGGACACAACAGGGGAAAATTAGCCTTGGGCCATCCACTCTAAGCCGATCTTTTTTTTTTTGAGGAAGATTAGTCATGAGCTAACTGCTGCCAATCCTCCTCTTTTTGCTGAGGAAGACTGGCCCTGAGCTAACATCCAGGCCCATCTTCCTCTACTTTATATGTGGGACACCTACCACAGCATGGCTTGCCAAGCAGTGCCAAGCGGACCCGAGATCTGAACCGGCGAACCCCAGGCCACCGACAAGCAGAACGTGCAAACTCAACCACTGCGCCACTGGGCCGGCCCCAAAACCGATCTTTAAGACACAAAGCTTCCTCAGATGCCACAAAACTGGGAAAAGCCCCACCATTCTCCGTTATCAAAGTCAAATTCACCAATGAGAGGCCACCCTCTGCCTCGCTGAGCAGGGCCGAGGCTGGGAGACTTACTCAGACGCAGCGGGAATGGGCCTGAGCTGCTGTCCCCTGCGGGCAGTCTTTTCTCCCACATGCTCCTCCTGTCCCCATCTGCCAGCGTCTGTCCCACAGCACAAGAACAGGCCAGCAGTGGCTGTGTTCCCTGAGTTTTGAGGTTCCAAAGTCAAGGAGGAGGGCTGGACAGAGAGGGCAGGAAGGAGGGAGCTAGTGAAGGCAGCCAGTGAGCCAGGTGTAACCACGGGAGGCCAAACTGAGCTTCCCAGACCGGCCTCCGAGAGGGCTGTTTACTTGCGGCATTCAGGAGAGGCTGAGCTGGGAGCTGGCTTATTTATTTTCCACACTTTTCCTCCTAGTCCTTTTCAGAGAGTCCTCCGGAACCCCAATGATCAATTTCCCAGGGCCCCGAGAAACTCACAGCCCCTCAGCACACAGCCATCTGTGGGGTGGGGGCTGTGGAGGGGAGCAGCATAGAAGCAGGGACATGAAGGCACTGGTGGTCAGGGGCTCTCATGGCCTGCCCCCTCCCTCCATGCTGGCAGGGGAGTCGCGGGGAGTGGGCAGGGGAGTGCAGGAGCTGCCCGCCAGATTCGGGGCAGTGGAGACCAAGGCTGCATGTGTCTGCCTTCAAGCACAGCACAAACTGTCCAGCCTGCCAAGCAGCCCAACGCCCAGCTGTGGAATGCATGCGCTCAGGGCAGGATGAGCAGCATTCTGTCACCTGTTCAGGCATCAGAGAAGAAAAGGTGACAAGCATTTCTGTTTAACGAATGAAAATGAGAGCTGTTTTCCTTTCCTCCTGCGTGACTCCACTAAGGGCAGAGACCTCTCTGGGTGGCTCCTCCTGGCTAAGATTCCCTTGGCTCCCCTGTGTTACCACTTCTCAGCAGAGGCACTCACAGCCCCTCCCTGGACTTCACCCATCATCTGACAACGTCCCCAAGTACCCACACGTGTCAGACACTGGGACAGAGCCAGGGGGAAAGGACAAACCGTCCCCGTCTCTCGGGCAGGGATAGGCAGCTTCTCCCCACACCCAGTCTCCCAACTTCCATCCTGGACAGCAAGTCCACTCCACAGTATGGGGGAGAGGGCTGCAATATCTTTGCAGCTCAGCACTGTGAAGGCTCTCAGAACCCACCAAGGTGGGCCTCCTGTGGGAGGTGAACAGGCGCTGGCCCGGCAGTGCTCATCCTCTGCTCCTTGCTTCCTTTTAAGGTTGCCAGCTTTTCCTATACTATGGACACCTATGTCAGAGGCTCTTAGGGCAGAGAGGGGGGTGGGCAGAGCAGTGAAGACCCTACCCCAACAGGGGTAACACCTCTCAGCCCTTGGGGGAGCACAGAATACCAACCAGACTGAACACTCGCCTGCCCCAAAGTGCCTGCAGGGGTGTCCTGAAGGCAGCATGGCTGGCAGTTCCTTGGCTTCCTGACCTCGCGCATCCACTGCACCTCTCTGAGCCTCATTTCCTCATCCGTAAACTGGGGATGATAACCACTGTCCCTCTATGGGGCATGTGTGAGAATGCGTAAGCTAGGGACCAGGTGAGCCGGGTGGAATACAGGGATCCATTTGAGGATGTTTATCTGGCAATTTCTCCCAAACCCAAACTTGTGAATCTGGGTTCACAAGCGGTAGCTTTGTCTCCACTTCTCAGACGAGCAGAGAGTCCTCTCTCCTGGAATCACTGCAACATCTCCCTCCAGTCACTCCCAATCCACCACTGTTCCCTGACTCCAGATGGGCAGGGAAGCTCTGGCAGCCTGGTGCCCCAGGCATTGACTCCTGTGGCCCATGCTTAGCCTGAGCGGAGTGTGTGGAAAAAGAGGACTGCAGTCAGAGGCCCAGGGCGATGCGAGAAGGGCAGCAGTGTCGCTTCCCCGCTGCTGTGGAGAACAAGTAGGGACCTTAGAGACAGCCTGGCATGGTGGAGACAGCACGGGCTCCAGAGTCAGACTGTCCAGGTTCAGATCCTGGCTTTGTCCCTCACCAGCTGGGTGACCTCAAATAAGTCACTTAAATTTCCTGAACCTCAGTTTCCTAATCTGTAAAATGGTGATAAAATGCTAAACTCATAGGGATGTAAGGGCTTAACGAGCTCTTGACTCACAGAAGACATTATTAAGGTGGAAAGGTGATATTGGGAAGAGACTGGCTACAGCATTCTACCTGAAATTGGGGGTGGCCAAGCCCAGATCACTCCCTCTCCCACCTGGGGCCACAGTTCTGGGTGCTGCCCATGTACTTTGCTAACTTCAGCATTAAGGCTATTTAGAAGCTTGAAATGCACACTGAACCTAGTCACAAAGGGGCAAGGGTGGGGAATGACACATTTCTTTGCGATTGCATGGCAGGTGGCCCCCACGTCCCTGCACACTCTCAATCCCATGCCAGGAGGCAATCATTTCTAAGACTGCCTGCACTTCCCGTCCGGGAACATGTGACGTTCCTGCTTCTCGGGAAGCTCATGCCAGCTGGCGCTGAGACACCCACCCGATGCTCAGCATCGGGGCTGTGACTGCCCCTCCACCTGCTGCCACCACGGAGCCAAGTCCCTGCTGGAGGACACAGCCCCTAGACTCTTCCTGAGACTCATCTCCAGCCAGGACCACAGGAGCCAGGAAGACACATCCCACACCACGCCCAGCTTAGCTAGATGCAGAAATGGACTTTCGTGCTGCCCCTCTTAGGGGAGCAGAGGCCAACGATGAGACTCAAGTCACTGGTGCCAGCCCACAGGGCACAGGGGAACATGCTGCTTGGGTCACTTCTCCAAACCGATCAGGCAGGGCTCCCTGGAGCCACTCAGGGTCCCCTCCTCTGCAGGAAGACCAATTCCAATCCGGCTGAGGCCCACCAGGCTTGGCGCACAGTGTGTCCTTACCGAACATTAATTATTGGTGTTATTACTCAGCAAACAACTATTTGTTGAGTGCCCGCCATGTGCCAGGCACTGTGCTAGGTCCAGGACAACCCTTGACACATCCTTGGCCCCAGGATACCAGGGCATCCGAAAGCAAACACAACTTCAGGTGCAAGGAAAATAAATAAGGCGTCAGGACAGCGCTGGTTTCTTACACATACACACTCAGGGCTGCATCTCCTCAGCCGGTCTCCCTGGAAGTCCCTCTGAGGAAGCACATCGACTGGGGGGTAGGGTCTGTGCCTCCCTCGCAGGCCCTGTCACTGCCAACACCCAGCTGTCCAGCACAGCAGCGGCCTGCCAGCCTTTTCCACTCTGCTCACAGACCCCGGCTCGCCGGTCTGAGTTTATGAAATCACTCCCTCCCCTCTCCCGGCCTCGCCTCCGGAAGGGCTGCGCACACCCAGACACATCAGCCAGACACCGAGTTTCCACACCAACTCGCTCCTGATGAACCCTGAGAACCGACTGCAACGTCTGCTTTCCCCTCCCCACTCTTCGGCCCGGGATCCGGGCCACGACTTTCCAAAGACAAGGCAGCCCCTCCCTTGCCCGTCGCGCTTTGGGGGCTCCTCACTGGGGGGTTGCGGGGGCAGCAGACAAAGACCGTGGGTTTATTGGAGGGCAGGAGGACAACCTTGGTCTAAAGTTCCCAAACCCCGCGCTCCCGGGAGTGTAAATTTCGGTCTGCGGCGTGTGCCTGGTCGGTGTGGCGTGTGCGCGGTGTGTCTGTGGCTCGAGTGATGAACCGCGTGTACCCGGCAGTTGTGAATCTGGGTGCAGTAAGTCTGGGGGTTGTGGAGTTTTCCCCGAGCCGGGAACTCCCTCTCCCACCCTCGGTTTCGGCCCCTCTTCCTCCAAAGTTTGGCGCGCGCGTCCGGACGGGGAAGGTGGGGGGCGCACGGCTGCGCGGCCTCCCCCAGGCCCCGGAGGCGGTTCCGGGACGCTGGCGCCCCACTCACCCCGGCCGCCGAGGCTCCTCCGGCGGGGGCGGATCCGACTCTCCGCGGCTGGAGTCCGGCGCCGCCAGCATCCGCTCGCAACTTTGCCCTCCTCTCGGCAGAACCCGGCAGAAGCGGCTCCGGGGCTCCGGCTCCCTCGCGGCCCGCGCTCCGCGCCCTCCAGGGGGCGGCCGAGGGAGAGGACGAAGGAGGGAGGCGCGGCCCGGCCGGTTCGCACGCCGGGAGGGAAGAGGCGCCAGGCGGGCGCCGTCCGGCGCGGCGAGCGAGCGAGCGAGCGGTCCTGCCTGGCGCCCTCCCCGCTCGGGCCGAGCCGGGGAACGGCCCGCAGCGGCGGCGGGTTCCTGAACTGCGTCCAAGGCGCCTGGGGAGCCCTCCTCCTCCTCTTCTTCCTCACCCCACCCGGCTCCCACCCCGGCGCGCCCAGCAACTTGGGAACCGTTGGCGAAGTTGGCGCAGCTCGGGCTGCGCGCCGGCCCAGCCTCTGCGTGGAAGAAGGGGAGGAGAGGGAGGAGCTGAGGGGGAGGGGGAGAGGGCCCTCCCCGCCCCCGGGGAGCCGCGCTCTCCAGGACCCCTCTGTGGGCCTTTGTTCAAGGCTCTGCACCTCGGCCCGCCCTTCCCCGGGGACTCGGGGCCACTCGGATTCTCCAGAGAGGCTGGGAGGAGCTCCCGGCTCCTGGGTGGGTAGGTTGGGGGAAAGGTAGCGTAAAGATCCTCACCAAGCCTTAACCAGCCTCCCGTCCTCTCACTCCCCAGGGAGACTCTGGCTGCCCGGGCTCTTAGCCATCTCTGCCCTGGGGAGGATCTGCCCGCCCCCGCCTCGGGGCTGGGCAGGAGGGGTCCAAATGATGGTCCTCCGGCTTCCAAAGACCACAGCATCCCCTCCCTGGGCGGTCACAGGTCGCCCACTCGCCCTTCTGTGCCTTCTCGCGCCGCCAGTCCAGGCTCCCCAATGTGAGACTCGAGAACGAGAAGGAAGTAGGGTCGGTGCGGGCCAGCCGGAGCCGCTTCGCATTATCTTCCGACCCTCCCGGGCAGCTGGCAGCTGGCACCTGGAGGGGGCGGGGGCGGCTGCCGGACGAGTGACCCGGTGGCCTCCCGCTCGTGGGGCAGTGCCCAGCTGGGGAGCGCCGGCCCGGAGGTACAAGGCTAGCTTCACCAGGAGCGTGGTAAAGGGCGGGAACCGGAACACACATCGAGGCTCCCTGTTACTTGCCCGAATCCTGGTGATGCCCGCGCCTCACAGGCCTGGATTCTGGCTGACAAGGCGTTCTTCTGAGTCTTGCCAACGCTTAGCGGCGTGAGCTAATTCAGGCCTCTCTAAGACAGTGGTCCTGGCATTTAATGGGATAGTATAGGGTTTTGACACAATAAGTCATTTCCTGTAAAGGAGAAATAGGAAAATCCAAAAAAGCAGAAACCTCAACATCTGCACTTGCCCTGCCTCCTCATTCTCAACATTTGTAGGTGAGAACCCCAAACAGAACTGCATGTGACCCAGACCTTCCCAGGGGCTGTCCTCACAGATGGGGGAAGTCAGAGGTCCCTGCTCATTACCGCGGTCCAGATCAGCTGAAGCTCACAGGGCTGCCTGGGCAGAGAACTCTGGACTGCAAGGTGAGACCTTGGTGTCTCTCTTAGCAGAGAAACCCTACCGGGTGCTTCAGTTCTGTCACTAACAGTTCTGTGACCTGCTGTAGGGGACCAGAGATTTGGTGAGAATTCAGAGCCTGGTTCACCTCCTAGGTAAGCTCCCTGAATCCCTCTGTATTTCCTGCAGCCCTGGCTGCACCGCCACACCCCCCCCCCCCCCCCCCCCCCCCCCCCCCCCGCCGCTCCCCACTCTCCAACTGGTTTTCAGAGCAGGTATTTCGCCCCACTGTGGGTTCCTGCAGACTCCATCACCTCTTCTCAGAAGGGAAGGCCTCAGTTGCAGCCTCACAAACCTGTCAAGAAGCAGCATTTAACTGCACCTGCTGGCCTTATACGGGAGGCCTTCCTGTTGGACATATGGAGTCTTGAATTTTGTTGCCAGAATTTTGTGATGCACCTGAGGGGATACAAAGGCTGAAACCTAGAACTGTGTCACCACCAGATTATAGAGAATGGGACTCTGTGCTGCGGAGGTGGGGGGTGGAGAGGGGAGTGTGAGTAGTCACTGAGAAATTCCTATGTTCACCCAGTACCTGCTGAGCACACAGTGGATACTGGTGCCCACAGAGGTAAACAAGCCTTGGTCCCACCTTCTGTTTAGAGAAGACAGACCTATGTCTAAATAAATACTAGTGATACAATGTGCTAGGTGAGGTGAGGCGGTTGGGGGCCGGGGCAGGGGATGTGTGTCTCCAGAACAAGAGCACAGGCTCACACAACTCCAGGGGGTGCCAGGCACAAGGGTCATGATGTGATTGTTGGTCCCTGGAATTGTGCAATGCTGCAGCCTTATTCCCGGAGCTGAAGACCCCAGAACTGGGCTTGGGAGCTGAGCTGGAGTTCTGCCGGCAGAAAAGAAGGTAGCGCTGGGACAAGGGCTTCCAAGTGAAGGGACCGGCAATGAAAGAAACAGAAGTGTGAAAAGTATTCCTTCCCCAAGCTTCGGGCCGGCGTGAAGCCAATATTTGGGCCTCCAGTGAGGGTGTCTTGGGTGCAAATGAGAGGTATCAGGTAAAGGTCTGATCCAGGACATTGGGAATTTTCATCCCCAAATAGTTTCCAGGCTCAACTTCTTCCCACACATTGCTCTGCCAAAAGAACGGGTGTCAGTTTTTTTACTCTGTTTGAACAATTGAAAGAACTTTCCAGGCCAGAGGCAGAATTGCAGAGAGGTTAAGAATGTGGGAGCCTGAGCTCCATTTTAACGAGCAATCCAAGTGAAGGTTATTAATAATGGGGCACACCCACATCATGTCCCTCCTGATGCGATGTTCTTAAAGGACGCAATGTTGAGCCAAAAAATGTAGCACCTGAATCTAATCATGAGGAAACACCAGACAAACCCAAACTTAGGGACATTTACAAACAGCTGGCCTGTAATATTTAAAATGTCAGTGACACGAAAAACAAAGAGAAAATCTAAGAAATCATTCTAGATTAGAAGAGACTAAAGAGACATGAGCACTGTGGAAGGCAGACTTCTAAGATGGTCCCCAGTGACACCTCTCCTCCTGGTGTGCACACTCTCGTGTAATCCCCTCCCCTTGAGTGTGCCTGGACCTGTGCCTTGCTTGTAATGAACAGATTACAGCAAAGGTGATGGAGTGTCACTTCTGAGATTACAAAGGCCTGCAGTTTAGGTTACACAAGACCCTGACTTCCGTGACTTCCTTCCGTCTTGCTAGCATTCTCTCTGGCTCTTCTCAGCTCGCTTGCTCTGACGAAGAGAGTTGCCACCTCGTGAGCTGTCCTGTGGAGAGGTCTATGTTTCAAGGAACTGAGGGAGGCCTCTGGCCAACAGCCAGCCAGGAACCAAGGCCCTCAGGCCAACAGGCTGCAATGACCTGCATTCTGCCAACATCGCTGAATGAGCCTGGAAGGGATCCCACCTGGTGAACCTTGAGATCATTGTAGCCCTGGGACACCTGGATTGCAGCCTCAGGCGACACTGAGCCAAAGAGCCCAGCTGAGCTGCATCCAGATTCCTGAGCCACAGACACTGTGAGATGATAACAGTTGTTGTTTTCAGCCATGAAATTTTGGGGTAACTTGTTATGCAGCTGTATATAACTAATACAACCACTAAATGCAATGTGTCATCCTGAACTGGATCCCAGAACCAAAAAAAAATTACTCTGAGAGACATTATTTAGACAGCTGGCAAAACACCAATAGGGACTGATGAATAATAATATTGGGTCAATGTTAAATTTCCTGAGTTTGATAGCTGTATGTTTTGTAAGATGATGTTTGGTTCATTAGAGATACACACCAAAGTATTTAGGGTCATGATTTCTGCCCCTTCCTCTTAAATGGTTCAGAAATAATAATAAAAATAAGCGTTATATATAACACATATTATATATATTGTAGAGAAAGAGAGAGTTTCATTTATCTATTATGTAACAAACCATCTCAGAGCTTAATAACAACACAACAAAAATGTATTACTACTTCTCACAATTTTGTGGGTTGATTGGATTCATCTGGAAGTTTCCTCTGTTCCAGATGGTGTCAACTGAGGGTGTTCATTCTAATGCATTCAGCTGGCAACTGGGTTGGGCTGGGCTGGAAAGTCCAAGAAGGCTTCACTCCCATGCGTGGCACCTGGGTGCTCCTCAGCATGGCCTTCTTTCCCCACGTGGCCAGCTTGGGCTGCCTTACAGCATGGTCGTTTCAGGGCAGACAGACTTCTTACATAGCTGGCAGCTTCCAAGAGGGAGGGGGTGTAAGCTGTCCCTCCTCTGAAGGAGCCCAGCTGCATGCTGAACCATTTGTGGGATCTGGGGTGAATCCTCTTCTCTGTGCAAGGAAAGCTAGTTGGCAGTGACTGAGGGAAGAATCCTGAGGACACAGGAGGAGGGGCAGAGGAAGAATATAAGGAGGCTCCCCCAGCTAGAGGTTAAAAGGCCCAAAGGCTCAACAGCCTAGAGTTGAGTGGCGAGATCTTCACTCTTGCCACTGCCCTACCCCATCTGAGCTTCTTCTGCCCCCGATAATTTTTTTTTTTTTTTTTTTTTGGTGAGGAAGATTGTCCCTGAGCTAACCTCTATACCAATCTTCCTTTATTTTGTATGTGGGACACCAGCACAACATAGCTTGATGAGTGGTGTATAGGTCCACACCCAGGATCCGAACTCACGAACCCTCAGCCGCCGAAGCGGAGCACGTGAACTTAACCACTATGCCACTGGCCCAGCCCCTGCCTCCTGATAAGTTTAACCTAAGAGCTCACTTAAAGATGTCAAAGGGTGCAGAAGGAAGAAGAAAAATGTGACTTATTTAGCACAAAGTATGAGGAGCTATATTGACGTTATTTCATGTAATCTGTTGGAAAAGAAGAGGTAGCAGAGGTCCCAGGAGGTGTGGGGACCTGGCTGGACCCGCACCACAAAAGCGTTCAATCAGAGTGTGTTTAACGAACGTGTTTTGGCCCAGGACTGTGCTGGGCTTGGAACACGAGGATGAGCGATGTCCTGGTCAGCCACTGCTGCAACAATGCCGCAAAAGAAGAGGCTGCCGGTCCCGGCGGTCTACAGCAAGTTGTCATGTCCCTCGTTCACAGGTCGGTGGGTCAGCAGGGTTCTGTTTCAGGCCATGGGTTGGCTGGGCTTGGGTCCAGCCTTTGGATTGGGTTCAGGTCTACTCTTTATGTCCCCACATTCTGCTTCAACCAGCGGCTACCCTAGGACATGCTGTTCTCAAGGTAGATCGCAAGGGTGCGGGAGCCGAGCTGAGCACATTTAAAGCCTCTGCAGACCTCGCTGGCCAGAGCAAATCCCAGGCCCAAGCCTAACATTGTTAAGGCAGAGAAGTCTACTCTACCCACCACGAAGCCATGGTGACGGCACAAAGAGCGAGTTCTGAGACGGAAGTGAAGAACTGAGAGCAGAGATCCAGTCTGCTGCACAGCCCTGGTCCTCAGAGAGCTCACTGTCTGGTGGGGCGTCATAAAGACAATTACAGTGCAATGAGGTAAGTGCCATGAGGAGGTGTGGGCGGGTGGCACGGGAGTGTGTGGGTGTGCACGTGTGTGTGCACGCACGCGAACTATGGGAGAATGGAGGTGCATCCCTGTAGCCTGCTGGACATCTGGGAAGACTTTCTGGAGAAGGAGATGCCGAGGTCAATGCTAGAGGATACACTAAACAGGCGCACTTGGTTGAGATAGAAGGATGTGGGTAGGGAAGTGAGGAAGGACATCACAGGCAGTCACGACTGTATGAGAAAGGTGAGGAGACCAGAAACAGGACAGTGTGTGCCGGGAAATGGGAAGCCGTTTGCCACAGCATAATGGGGAAGGTGGCGGGTGTCAGGAGTTGATGAGGGGGAGACATAGGCAGGAGTCCAGCCACGGAGGGCCTTTGTCACGTGCTGGACATCTTCCCTTCACCCTCCAGAGTGCTCCCCACCCTTCTCCACTCCGCTCCTGTCCTGGGTGACTGGCCCCTATGAACAGGAGCCAGAGCCTCTCTCACTCTGGGAAGACGGCAGAATGTAGTTTTTGCCTTGCCCCAAATTCCCCCTATTATGGGCTGAATGGTGTCCTCCCAAAATTCGTATGTTGAAGTCTTAACCGACTGTTTTTGGAGATAGGGCCTTTAAGGTTGTAATTAAAGTTGAATAAGATCATAAGGCTGGGGCCCTAATCTGACAAGAGTGGCATCTTTAGAAGAAGAAGAGACACCAGAAATCCCCGCCCCCGAATGCTGGCCCAGGAAAGCCTGTGTGAGGACAGAGTGAGAAGGCACCTGTCCATAAACCAGGAAGAGAGCTCTCACCAGAAACTGACCATGACAGCTCCTTGATCTTGGACTTCCAGCCTCCAGAACTGTGAGAAAATAAACTTCTGCTGTTTCAGTCCCCCAGCCTGTGGTGTTTTGTTATGACAGCCCTAACAGACTAATACACCCCCCAAAATAAAACAAAACACCTAGGATAAAAAAAAATCAGAAGATCCACAGACAACATCTACAACAAAACTAGGTGACAAGTTTTACCCACAAGCCCAAAATACTTTTGGGTTGGGGACAAACCATGGGCAGTTACTAGACCCATGTGATATCAGTATCTGTGTGGGAGGAAGCAGAAGGAAGACAAGTGGGCTTTTGATGGTCCTGAGAACAGGTAAATACCCAAATCTCCAAGTACCAAAAGTACAGCAAGCCAATTCTAGAGCAGCTGAAACTGAAGAATAATTCTGCAGAATCTAATTTGCGTGTGAGTGCCAGGGGAGCACTGTACAATGAGGTCTGATGGTGCTGGAGCCATCTGGGCCCTATAAACTCGCTGTGCTTCCCCTATAAACTCTTGAAACTAATAGACTGGAGCTCTCTTTCATGACAGGGTCCTACACTGGGATTTTGAGAGTAGAATCTAAACTGATCAGGACAGGTGCACTAAGCACAAAGAGAGAGAAGCTCCAGGTGAAAGCAGACTTGGAGGATGGAGGATCAAGGACTCTCAGCAAGTAAAAAGTCGTGTGTGTTTGAGTGTGTATTATATGAATATACACACATGTATGTGTACATATATATGTGTATATATACGTATGAATATATATAATCACTGGGGCTGATTTTATTTTCCAAAGATGACTGCAAAAAATTGTCCCCTCATCCCCTGGACCTTGAGAGAATTATGTTAAGCGAAATAAGCCAGCGAGAGAAAGATAATCTGTGTATGACTCCACTCATATGAGGAATTTAAAACTATGGACCATGAACAGTTTAGTGGATACCAGGGGAAAGGTGGGGTGGGGGGTGGGCACAAAGGGTGAAGTGGTGCACCTACAACATGACTGACAAACATTAATGTACAATTGAAATTTCACAAGATTGTAACCTATCAATAACTCAATAAAAAAAAAAATTATCCCCTCATCCCACATGCTCTTCTTACAATGTGACCTTGACATTTGTCCCTTTCAATGGTATAACTTTGTAACTGGCTTAACCAATAGAGTACACTGGAAGCAAAGGCCAGGTGACTTCCAAGACTGCTCAAATGCCACGCCTGTCCACCTTTTTTCTTAAGAGCTTCGCTCTTGGAAATCAACCTCCATGCTCTGAGGAAGCTCCACAAGCCACATGGAGATCATGTGTAGATATTTCAGCAGACATCTCAGAACCCCCACCAGGCATATGTGTGAATGGGCCTTCGGTGACCCCAGCCCCCAGTTATCAATCACCTGCACTCAGTTGTCCAGCTGAGGCTCCAGGTGTCATGATTCAGAGACGTGGCATCCTCACTGTACTTTTTCTGAATGCCTGACCCACAGAATCTGAGAATACAATCAAACAGTTGGTGCTTTATACACTAAATTTGGGCTGGTTTGTTATGCAGCAATAGTAATTAGACTCAACAGAATAAGGACCCCAAGAGCCATGAAGCTAGAAAACTACCCTTACTCGCCCCATGTCTCCTAAAAGTACTGGAAAATTCACTTTACTTTAAAAAGAAGCATCAAGGTTGAATCCTGTGTAAAATTATAAGAAAAGGGAGAATAAGGAGTGAAATAACATTCCTACAAATAATGAAAGCATGCCAGGGAAACATCCACAAAGATGAAAACTGTAACTTAGTATTTCAAAACAAATGCAGAGGAATTTAAAGAATGGTAGAAGTTATGAAATGACGTAAATCAGAATTAGATAAACTCAGGAATAAGGTAATTGGGGGAAAAATAAGGAAATTTTGGAAAGAGCAATGATAAAAAGTCAGAAAATAACTTAATATAAAAGAATAAGAGATCATTTCAGAAATGAAGATGAAAAGAGAAGAAACAAGAGAGAATAACCATAATAGATAATATTTTAAGAGAAAAATAAGAGAGAATGGAGGGTATTTTAACATATAGAAATAAAATAAAGAGATAAAAAGATTCAGGAGTTAAGGGATAGACACAACATGTGGAAAAGAAGGTTCGACATACACGTAACAGGAATCCACGAAGAGCCCTGAAGGAAACCAGAACAGCAGAACAGAGCAAATACCGAAGAACTAGGATTCAAGGAGAATGGCCTGAAACTTCATTTGAAGAGGCATGCTGTGCACCTGGTGAGTCAACCTTGAGACTTAAGTCGAGGGAAACTATTGGGCTTTAAAGAAAAAAAATAGAGAGAATTCAAGCAAAAAGACCAAATTGGTCATAAAAGAAGGAAAAACAATGCTTTATGCCAGAAGACAAGCTAATGACATATTTCAGGACATGTGAACCAAGGATTCTGTACTGAGTGACACTGACCTTCAAGGATAAAAGTCAAACTGTTGTGAACACGGAAGAACCCAAGAAATATTGCTCCCTGGAGCCCTTTCTGGATAATCCACTAGAGAACAGGCACAGAAAACCAAAAAAGATTCATGAACCATTGAAATTAAGTCTTATGAAATATCCCAGCTAGTAAAGAAAGGAAGATGGGGCCGGCCCGGTGGCACAGCGGTTAAGTTTGCACTTTCCACTTCTCAGCAGCCCGGGGTTCACCGATTCGGATTCTGGGTTGCGGACATGGCATCGCTTGGCAAAGCCACGCTGTGTAGGCATCCCACATATAAAGTAGTGCAAGATGGGCATGGATGTTAGCTCAGGGCCAGTCTTGCTCAGCAAAAAGAGGAGGATTGGCAGTAGTTAGCTCAGGGCTAATCTTCCTCAAAAAAAAAAAAAAAAACAAAAGAAAGAAAGGAAGAATCAGTCAATTAAAATATCACTATTTTTAAGCTTAATGTCTTAAGGGATCCAGGCAATGGTCTTCTGTGGCTGCTAATACCACAAAAAGAGAGATCTTCAGGTGTCCTGCATCTCCTGATGGAAGAACAAAACATCACTTGTTAAATGGTCTTGCCAAAAAAGAAGCAGCAGAAGCAGAAGAAAGAGGGGGAGAAAGAGGAGGAAGAGGAGAGGATGGAGAAGAAATGATCTTGAAACTGATCAAGCTAGAATTTAACAATTAACTTAAGGAAGTACAAGGGACAAAGAAACATTGTTGAAATGATACCATCAAAATTGACATAAATCAGAGAGTGAAAAATTCTGCAAACAAAAGGCACAAGTTTTTCAACAACAACCAAATAAAAATTACAAGAAAAAGAGAAGAGATGGAAGGGAAATATAAATTAAAAGAGATTGAAGCGGGGAAAATGAATTTTAAAGTACGGACTTTATTTGGATCCCAATTCAAACAAACAAACTGTATTTAAAAAAATTTTTTTAAATTATTGGTGGAACATGAACTCTCATGGCATATTTGATGATTTAGGGAGCTATTGTTAAATTTTATAGATGTGATAATGATACTGTGGTACTGTTTTTACAAAAAAGTCTTTATTTCGTAGAGGCACACAGTGAAATAGTTACACATGAAATGATACACATAATGCGTGGGTTTCCTCCCAAATAATCTGAAGAGGAGGAAGGAGTGGTGGGGTACATGTAGATGAAACAAGATTGGCTGTTTATTGGTAATTCAAGTCAGTTCAAGCTGGGTGATGGGTACATTGGATTCATTATAGCATTCATTCTGTTTTGTATGTACTTGAAAATTTCTTCAATGAAAAGTTCAGTGAGGGGCCACTCCCATGGCTAGTGGTTAAGTTTGGCATACTCCATTTAGGTGGCCTGGGTTTGGTTCCCGGGCACGGACCTACACCACTTGTCAGCATCCATGCTGTGATGGTGACCCACAAACAAAATAGAGGAAGATTGGCAACAGATGTTAGCTCAGGACAAATCTTCCTCAGCAAAAAAAAAAAAAAAAAAGTTCAATGAAAGACTCCCTGTTTCTGCTGATACTTGATGTCAGCCAGCTGAAGAGACAAGTGAGACATGCAGAGACCGTTCCAGGTAGAGTGATGCAAGTGAAGAGTCAAAGGGAAGGGAGAACTGCCTGGAGTCCAGGTTGGGGTGGGCATGGTCAGAGAGGAGCCTGGGTCTCGCCACACTAAGGAGCTTGAACAATTTTAAGGCGCAATGGGGAGAAATGGCAGGAGTTAAAGCAGAAGAGAGGCACGACCCGTGACCTTAGTAAGGTCACTGTGGATGCAGAGTAGAGAAGGGCTCGGCAGGGGGAAGGCTAGAGTTAGCACCCAGTTAGGGTCCAGGTGAGGAGCAGGTGGTGGCCGTGGGGGTGGGGAGAGCTGGACCTAGTCCAGATTTATTTGGAAGGTGAGGTGTGCCGGCCTCAGACTGATTGGATGTGGGGAAGAGGGAGAGGGAGGAGCCCCTTGGTGCCAGTCCCTGGTCTCAGCACTCTACAGTGATGAGCTGGATTCACCTTCTCACAAACCCCTACAGGAAGGTCATGGCTGTCTTAGGTTCCTTAGATCCTGGAAAGCAAAGCCTGAGGCAAAAGCTTAGGTCGGAAACCTTCTTAACCTTGGTTAGGAAGAGTGAGCCCAGGGAGCAGGAGGGAGGGATGAGCAAGAAGCAGGGAAGGAGGCTGGTGATCAGCTGGCCTCCACGAGGTGCCATTGAATGACACTCTGTCTCCTGCAAGTGTCTTCAAAAGGTGTGTAAAATGCTCCTCAGGACAGGTGGACGAGGGGAAAAGGAGGAAGAATTTGTCCACCAGCTCCTGCCTCCTATTGGCCAATGTCCACCCCAACGGTCTTTAACTCTCCCTCATACACACACACTTCTTGGTTATGCAGGAGTAGACACCAAGCAGAGCCCTGCTGCTTCGACGGCCTCCGAGAAGCCTCAGGACAGGAGGCCAGAGGCATGCAGCATGGATGCGAGGCCAGGCGCTGACCGGTTACACCCCAGTGAAGCTGGTCACAGTCCATGCAGAGCTGGCTGCTACTGCAGTGGTTAGAATGCATGACAGTAGAGGCCCAGAGCATCTGAAGTGGTTGTCTGATACACGACCATCATTAATATCATCACCACCACTATTATCCCCATTTTACGTGTGAGAAAACTGATGCTCACAGAGGCCACCCACTAGTCAACCGCAGAGCCAGGATTCAAACCCACATGGTCTGGCTCTGAAGATTGCATTCTTGGCCATTATACCAAGCTGTCTCTTGGGAGCAGTGGTCCTGCACCTCCACCCTTCGTGACCTCAGGGTTCCAAAGCCTTTCGGAGTGTGGGGGAAATAGAGCCACCAAGACAGGCTTAATTACTGGGGAGGAGTCAAGGGTAAAGAAAAAAGGAGAAAGAAGAAATAATGATCATATATTGGAAAAGAGCTTTGCAATTTACAATCATCCTTTCATTCGTTTATTCAATAAATATTTGCCAGGCACCCGTTACATGTCTAGCCCTTTGCTCGGTGCTGGGGAGACAGAGGCAAACCTGAGTCACTGTCCCTGCTTGGGGCGCTTGCGTGCTGGTGTCAAGACAGGCCTGCACTAACTACTTCAGAGCAAGGCAACCGGTGAGAGTCAGGAGAGCTCAGATGCCAGTTCTGCCAACTGTTGGCTGTGGGATCTTTCTGCTCCTCAGTTTCCTCATCTGTAAGCTGGGCCAATAGTAGACTCTGTGGCATAGGTACTTAGCATAGTGCCTGGCACAGTGTGGTGGTGCTTATTACGACTGTCATTATGTGAGAGACAGAGGAGGAAACATCTCTTTCTCTTCAAGGTCATCACAAAAGTCTTTGCAGGGGAACGATGCTTAACATAGGGTTTGTGGTGATTCTGTTTGCCCCCTTCACCACCCCATCCATTCTCTGCCCTTCTCAGCCTGGTCTGCGCCCCGAGGGATGGACCTCCACGTCTGCATCACCTGGAGCCCTGCCCTCTGGCTTCCTGTGGGGCTCAGCCTGTGGGAGGCACCAGCAAGAGGAGGAAGGAGGGGCGGGTGCTTCAGGGCACGCTCTCCTCCCACAGCCCCTCCAGTGGCCCCTCTTCCCGGTTCCAGCTCTCACTGGCTCCAGTAGCACCACCTCCTCTTCTTGCCCTTCAGGCCGTGAAGCTTCCTGCCTGTGCTAGTCCCTGGGTGCTTCCCCATCCCATGTTGGTTCCCCCAACCCTGCCCACATCTCTGTCCTTCCATGAAAGCCACCTAAGGGTGCCAGGACCCTAACTGAATAAGACTTGAGTAGGCATCACTGGTGAATAGGGGACAAGACCTTTGGGGCAGAGGAAATAGCCATATTCAAAGGCACTAAGGCACTCGTTCATTCATTTATTCATTCATTCACCCATTCAGGACTGGCTCCATGATTTGTGGGGCTCAGTGAAAAATAAACATATACGAACATTCGTTCACAAATTATTAAGAACTTTAAGACAGCAGCAGCAGAACATAAAACCAATTGCAGGGCCCTTTTAAGCCCAGGGTCCTCTGAGGCTGCATAGACCACACACCTGAAGCTGGTCCTACACTCTTCAAATATTCGACTAGTATCTCCTCTGTGCCAAGCACTGGACCACACAGTGGAGAGAGATTGGGAACGAGACCGACAAACTCAGGGCCCTTGGAGGTGACAGCCTCGTGGGCGAGGCTGGACTCACTGGGGGCCTGCTGGAATTCCCGTCAGGACATGTGAGGGGTGAGATGGGAAGCACCTGAGAGACAGCGGCCTGGGGGCCCACAGAGAGGTGTGCCCGCTAACAGGAGCCAGGAAAGAGTTCAGCGGGAGGGCCCCGGCCACTCTGTGGACAGTGAGCAGCTGGACTGGGGCAGGGAGGCCCTGAGGGCCCTGTGACGTCCAGAAGAGAGGTGAAGAGTGCCCGAGCCTCGACGGCCGGGAGAAGGGAGGGGTGTGGATGGCTCTTGCTGACACAGTTACCTGCTGTGAGAAATAACCAGCCAGTGCCCCGTGCTGGGGACGCAGGAAGAGCTGACCGCACAGGACTCTGCAGGCCAGGCTCGGGCTGTCACTGATCTGCGTAGCCTTGGGTGGTCAGTAACTCTCAAGGCCTCAGTTCCCCTTCCTGCAGATCAGGGGCATGGGTGCCACAGCTCTGGGAATCTGAAGTGGGGACGAAGTAGACTGCTCTGGGCTCCACTCCCCTCGCTTCTGCCCCCTGACTTCTGTGTTCACACTGGTCTGGTGTGTTGGCAGGAGCCCACACCTTCTGTCCTGCTCTCAGAGGAGTGTTTCTAGAAGGCCTCCTGTGTGCAGGGCCAGGCTACCAGTTGGAGCCAGACATGCCAAGGACTTGTCCAGGCATCACCCACCTTCTCTTGGCTTTCAGGCTGTTTCTTCTCCCACCTTCCTGATTTGGATATCTTTTGTCCAGCAGTTGGGAGTGGGAATATGATGGAAAACATCTGAGTGAAATGGAAAACTCCTAGACTCGGAGCCAGGGGAGTTGATCCCAGCCCTGCTCTGCCATGAAGTAGCTGTGTGACCTGGAGCGAATCACTTGCCTTTTCTGAGCATCAGTTTCCTTCTCAAGCAGACAAGATCCTGCCCCTCCTCATCCCTTTCCCTTTCAGGGCACATCCTCACCCAGCATGCTCTTCTGGTCGGCGGAGGGCGCGGGCTGCCGGAGCCTGCCGGGCCAGGCTTTGTGCAGGCAGCCCTGCAGGTGCGTGGGAATTCACATCCTCGGGGGGCCGCCCTTTGACAAAGCTGGCACTCACGGAGCCATAGCATCTGATCCCTGTTGGGACAACCCTGAGGTGTGACCCACATCCCAGACCTTCCTGCAGGATGGGCCCCCACCTTCCTCTGTGGTACTTGGCTCGACATCACCCCCTTGCTTGGCTTCTGCCCCTTCCCACTCCCCTGCTGGCTCTCCTGGGATAACAATCCCAAATAATCACTGTCACATGGATCCCAGACTCGGGGCCTGTTTCAGGGAATCTGACCTAAGACACTCTCCAAGGGGCCTTCCCATCCTGACACTCACACCCTGTGTGACCTTGGGCAGGTTGCTTTCCCTTTCTGAGGCTCATTCTCCCATGTGGACAATAAGGACATGGGACCAGTCGATGTTCCAGGCCCCCTGCGCTCTGGCTCAGCGGTTCTGCAGGCCTCCATTTCCCACCCTTGAGCAGAGGGTTCCAGCCACCCACGCCTCCTTGCCAAATGAGCCGATGCTTGGCCTTCTCTTCTTTCTCAGAATCTTGACCAGAAATTGGCTCAATAGGTCAGCCCTGAATCCCTGGAGGCCTCAGCCCACTTGGAGTCTCTCCCCAGGGCCAGCGTGGGCAGGAGGGGCTTGTGGGCTGATGGGATGCTGCCCAAAGCTGTCATCGGAAGGAAGCCTCGGGGCCCAGTTTCCATGGTGATCAGAATGTCTGCCAAGGGTGGGGGCTGCCGGAGAGCACAAAAGCCCATCTGACTCTTAGCACAGACCTGGCAACGGGATACCTGCTTGGGTCCAGGCTGGCCGAAGGGCTGCCTCCTTGGCTGTGGAGGGGTCATACCGAGGGTGGCGGATTCCTAACCCCGCCCTGCTGAGCACTGTGGCTGGGCTCTGAGGCCACGCTCAGAGACACCCCAGGCACCCGCTGTCCCCTCAGACCCCTCCGTTTGAAACTTCCCGGGAAGGAAGCGGGAGAAAGGAGTGGAGGTGGTTGGCGAACTCTTTTGCAGCCCCTCCACTAGAAACTCCACCAGGAGAGCCTGGACTGGAGGACCCGGGTTCAAATCCTGAGCTCAGCCTCCTGCTGGCTCCGTCCACCGTGTAACCTCACTGAGCCTCGTTTCTTTGACAGGATGGTGGGATGGAAAAAGCGCCCACTGTGGAATCGGGCAGACCTGGGTCTGAATCTAGGCTTTGCCCCCGAATTTATTCAACAAAACTTGTTGAGCGTCCCCAGCGGGCCATCCCTGTTCTAGGTGTGGACGTTCAGGGGTGATCAAAGCCACCCAGCTCCCTGATCTCAAGGGGCTTACAGCCTAGTGACAGGCCGGGGCCACGAACAATCAGATAACTCGATGGAATGCAATGGAGTGTGGTGCGACACGCTCTCAGGGGCAACGTGCTCTCAGGTACAGGTTAGTGCTGTGAAGACGTATGACGCAGGACAAGGCACAGAAGGATTCGCGTCGGGGAGATCCCTTTAGATAATGCACCGGAGATGGAGCTCTGGCCCGGGCAAACCTCCTGGCCCAAATCTGAGCCTCAGTCTCCTCATCTGTGACCTGGCATGAAGAATGCCCACCTCCTGAGGATGTTGTGAGGATAAAATAACACCGCAAACACCTCAACTGTCCAGAGTAAATGACACCGGGGAAGATGACATGTTTCTTAGCCAAAGACTCACCGCCGGTGATGTGTGTCAAGGATGGACAAGGTGCAAATGAGCGCATCCAGTTTCTGGTTTCATTTTATTATGAAGGCTTCTTTCTTTTTCTTTTGTAAGGTTTCTGTGTATATCAACTCATAAATACCCATTAAATAAATGAAAATCTGCCAAAAACAGAACAAAACTACCTTAACTGTGTCAAGCACTCTACAAGTACTCAGTAACATACTAGGTCTCTCTTCCTGGGGAGCTGGGCCTATTTTGTGGATGCTGGAGGAGTGGCATGATGGCAGTTGGGTTTTAGTGAAATAACGTGACACAAGGGGTCCCTGGAGTCCTCCTGGAGGCAGGAGAGCATGCAGCCATGTCACTGATGCCAGGTCAGGGGGGTGAGGAAAATCAGCACCTCTGCTGGTGACCATGCACCAGGCGATGAGAAACCGGGTGCCTTTGCCAAAGATGCAGCTCCTCCAGCCTCACTGCTGTAAAGCCAGCCCCACACTCAGCCCCAACCCTCTCCTTTGAGAAGAGATAGCACACACTATTTCCAAGATGGGCTGCCAAGCCCAATTTGATGGTGGAGAGGAGGCGGGCACAGAAAATTCAGAAGCCCCAGTTGTAGGTTTTTTTTTTTTTTTTCAGAAGAAGATTAGCCCTGAGCTAACATCTGGCGCCAATCTTCCTCCTTTTTTTTGCTGAGGAAGACTGGCCCTGAGCTAACATCCGTGCCCATCTTCTTCCACTTTATATGTGGGACACCTGCCACAGCACGGCTGGCCAAGTGGTGTGTAGGTCTGTACCCGGGATCTGGGCCAGCGAACCCCAGGCCACCGAAGCAGAACATGCAAACTTAACTGCTGCACCACCAGGCCAGCCCCTCCCCTGCCCCAGTTTTGACTCCATAGCACCAAGTCCTGACCCTAATTTGCAGAAGAGACTTCTGGTCACAGAGCCAGAAATGCAAGTCAAGGGGGGCCATCCCAAGGTCTGAATGTCTGCTGGGGAATTCTAAGATGGGAGTGGCCAGGCTCCCAAATTACAGGGCTGCCAGGCTAAGTGGTGATTGGGATGGATAAAAATAGTCCATGGCTAAGGTAGGGAGGTGAGGAGCAGCATCTCCCCTGGGGGAACTGTGGCAACTACAGACGTGGCCTTGGCAGGACACTGGTGGCGGGGCTGTGCTCCCTTCTGCACGGGGCTCTGCAGCGAAGCAGGCCACTGCGAAGCCACTCCCTCTGCCCTGAGTCTCTGCCAGAGGGCCAGCCCCGCCCAGGATGGCCTCTGCACCCCAGCTCTGCAGCAGATGCTAGTCACTTCAGCCCGTCTGCCGACAGCCACTTGTCCAGAGACAATTTGGGCAAGAAAGAGTATTTAAAATTATAATGCTAGTTATTTCACCTTTATCCCATCTTTGGAGTTCAATTAAAAAAAATCTTAGGATAATATTTTGAGGCCTGTTTATAGAGCTTATGGTGTTGTGTTTTGTTTTATTTTTCTTAAGTATCGTGACTTTTAAAATGTGCTAGAAGGGGAGAAGAGTGTGTGTAGTAGGCTACCGTTTGTGTGAAAAATGGGCTGGGGAAGAATATACACCTGTCTCCTTATATAGAAGCACAATTACCCTCAGAAGAATTGTCTAGAAATGATAACATGAGTTGCCTCCAGGAGGGAGAACTGGGTGGCTGGGACCACAGGTGGGTGGAAAGCTTTTAAATTTTTCTTTTTCTTACCATAGCGAGCTCGGAAGACACACAAACAATGGGGGCAGGGCATGGAGGCATGTCGTGGACCCAACAGTTCCATTGCTAGAAACTTGTCGTAGAAGAGAACTCCTGAGGTGCACAAAGGTGTCTGCAAAGGGGTTTGACACGGGACTGTCTGTGTACTGAACTGCAATTAGGAAAACAAACCATAAATATCCAAAGAAAACTATGTAGCTCTTAAAAAGGACAATTCAGATCTATAAACACCAACGTGGAAAAACGTTCACGTCATTGTTGAGGGCAAGAGGCACAAAATAAAACAGTGTGGACCAAATGGTCCCAAGTGTGTGAAATCAGGGGCACATGTCCCATGGGCAGGTGTCTGGGAGGATGATCCCCTGAAGGTTAAGAGTGACTTCCGGCTCCCAGGAGTGGCAGAGTCACTGTTATTGGATTAAGATGTCTGCCAATAACAACTACAACTCTGGATGGAATATGAAAAACAGTTGTTGGAAGGCCCTCAGGAGCTACCCAAAGCAGGAGGAAGATGGAGGGGAGATGACTCCTGAGGGAAAGGTCCACACGGGGTGAGGTCCGCGTTTCTCCAGCTTTTCCCGAGGGCACATCCCAGGCCCCACTGTGCTCAGGGGATGACCTCAAGCAGAGACCACAGGGCACGCCGGGAGGGGTCAGAGGTCAGAATTCAGAGCTGCTCGAGCAGCTAGTGATTGAGGGAGGAAACCTCAGCAAGGTGGGCACCCCAGCTGGAGGCCCCAAATCTGCCCAAAACCCCCCTCAGATTCTTAGCTGACTCCTGAACTGCACGCGTGTGGGCCACACTCTGGAGAGGCCAGGGGCCAGGAGAAGCAGAAGGAAATCCCGAGCAGAGAAGACCACATCTGAAAAAGAGATCTTTACTGGAAGACATCAGCACCACACCTATCTCCACCTATTTAAATGGGTTGGGCTTTCATTATCACTCAGAACTAACTTAGAATCTCCCTAGTAACTTCTTCCTTGACCCGTAGAATATTTAGATGTGTTGCTTAACTTTAAAATATTTGGGGATTTTCTGGATGTCATATTGTTATTGATTTCTAATATAATTGACAATGCCATTGCATTGAAGAACATACTCTATGCTGTTTCAATCCTTGTCAATTTATCGAGACTTGCTCTATGGCCCAACATACGGTTTACCGGGATCAGCATTCCTTGGGCATTTGAAGATGGCATATTCTCTAGCTGGTGAGTGTAGTGTTCCGCAAATTTCAGTGAAGCCCAAGTTCCAGGAGGAGGAAGGTGGAAGATGAGGTTACAACCACATTCAGAGAGCGAATTTCCCAGCACTCTCAGCAGGTGAATGCTGATACCTTCTTGGCCAGAGCTGTGCCACATGGCCACCCCCAGGGGCAAGGGATGAGGGAAGGTGAGGTGTTCATTTTCTAAGATTCTATAGGAAAGGAAGTCAAGGAGAGGGGGGCTTGAACGTGTGCTGAGTGGGTGCTATAGACCGAAGGTTTGTGTCCCCCCAAATTCATATACTGAAACCTAAGCCTCAATGTGATGGTATTAGGGAGTGGGGGCCTTTGGAAAGTGATTAGATCATGCAGGAGGAGCCCTCATGACCCCAGAGAGCTCCCTGGCCCCTTCCGCCATGTGAGGACACAGTGAGAAGACAGCTGTCTATGAGCCAGGAAGCAGGATCTCACTAGACACAAAGTCTGCCTTGATCTTTGGCGTCCCAGCCTCCAGAACAGTGAGAAATAAATTTCTGTTGTTTATAAGCCACCCAGTCTGTGATATTTTGTTGTAGCAGCCCAAAAGGACGAAGAGAGTGGGCCCGCCCATAATACCTTTATTGCCTTGCTGTGGTAGCTCCTCAGAAGGAAGCCACATAGTCTACCCTTCACACCTTTGCATGTGCTGTTCCCCAGGCTGGAAAACCCTCCTATCTCTGCCCATTAACATGCCCAGCTTCCAGGCTCTTCCTGGGTAGGACCTCCTCCATGAAGCCTTCCTGACTCCCCAAGGATGGCTGCTGTCTTTTTCTGGGGTCTTGTAGCCCTTGCTCCACATCCTTACTATTTTTAAAACTTTCAGATTGAAGAAAAGTTGAAAGATTAGTACAATGAACACCCTCGTATCCCTCACCCAGACTCACCAACTCTTAACATTTTAGCCTTTTTTCTCTCTCTCTCTCCCTCTCCCTCTCAATCTCTCTCTCTTTTACTTCCTGATAATTTGAAAGTAAAAGTTGCCCATATCTTGGCACCTCACCCACAAACACTTAGGTATTCATCTCTGAAGAACAGAGACATCCTCCTACAGAATCCATGAACCATTATGACGCTCGAGAACAAAAACAACTCAATAATATCATCAAACATATAGTCTGCACTACATTCAGATTTCTTCAACTCTTCCCCCCAAATGTCTTTTTTTCCTGATCCAGGATCCAATCAAGTGTCACAGCAGCATTTGGCTGGCTGTCTCTCCGGTGTTGTTAAATCTGAAATAGACGACCTGTTTGTCATGGAAGCGACGGTGTTGTGTCCCACAGCTGTGTACTCGTGTTCCTCCTGGCCCTGGCTGCATGGACTTCCGCTTGCGGCCATCCCTGTGTCTGGCTCCTCTGAAAGCACAGCCGAGGAGAGGACTTGGGCGCAGGAGTTTATTGGGATGAAGAGGAGCAGGAGGTTGACTCAGAAAGAGGAAAATCTAATAAAAGGTGCAGTATTGAGGTCACTGCTGTGAGCAACAGGGGTGTGCCTCCTGCAGAAGCCATGCCAGAATGTTCCAACACAGGGCAGGAGCTGGCGCAGTCATCCGCCGGCTTCCCCACCCTTCCAGGCTGAGCCTGCCCATGGGCCCAGCCAGCTTAAGTGGCTTTGGAGAAAGTCCTGGAGCAGAAAGGAGGAGGGCCGCCTGAGCGAGCTTCGAGCGGGTGGGATGCCATCAGCACATCGAGGGGTGGGTCTGCCCCTCACAGCTGCGGCTGCCATGGGGGCGACTGAGAGGATGGGACCATGCAAAGTGCCTGCTGTGGTGTGGGTGCCCAATTGCCCTAATCAAGTAAAAGCTGACGAGGGCACAGTGGACCAATGCCACCTTGCCCTTCATGGCCAGGCAGGCCCAGAGAGGTGACTGCTGGTTCCCCGTGGGGCTGCACTCCTCGCTGGATCTGGGCCTGACAACAAAGAGAGTCAGCACCCACTTCTCTTCTCTCTTCTCCATCCTCCCAACAAAAGAGGAGATGCGGGGGTTGGGGGAGGGGCGGGGAGTGGCCCGAACTGAACTCCATTGAAGGAGAAGGAGCTCCCTGCAGTCTGACTGGGCTCCAGAAGGCCTGGGTGAGGCGGAGCAAGCAAGGAGGAGGTGGGGCTCAGTCCAAAGGGAGGAAGAAGGGCGTTCTTGGTGGGCGGATCCCCACAGAAGCAGGAGGGCACCCGGGTGTGCTGGTGTGGTGCAGAAACCAGAGGGTCTTCCCAGGAGGGGGCCTCAGAGCAGGGAGGCGCCGAGTCCCAGCGCTCCTGGGGGACCTGCCGGTGCCATCGGCAGCTCTGTGCTGGCCTGCTGCCTTCATTTTCCAGTGCTGCCATCACAAACCATCACCGACTTAGTGGTTTAAAACAACCCAAATGTACCACCTAACAGTTCTAAAGGCCAGCAGTCCAATGTGGGTCTTGCTGGGCTAAAATGAAGGTGGCGCAGGGCTGCATTCTCTTCTGGAGGCCCCAGGGGAGAAGCCACTTCCAGCTTCTAGAGGACACCCACATTCCTTGCCTCACAGCCTCTTCCTCCATCTTCAAAGCCAGCAACTTCACATCTTCCTTGGACCAAAGCCGGGAAAGATTCTCCACTTTTAAGAACTCACATGATGAGATAGGGCTCACCCAGACAATCCCGGATAGTCCCCCCAATTCAAGGTCCGTAACCTCAATGACTTCTGAAAAGTACCCCCTGCCGAGGGAGGTCACGTCCACACGTCCTGGGGACAGGGAGGCAAACGTCCTGGAGAGCGGTATTATTCAGTGGACCACAGCACCTCGCTCAGCCTCCTCCCATTTCCACCAGGGTAGCTTCAGGCTTTGTGAAAGGGGAGCAGACATTTCAAAGATTGATTATCCGCAGTGCGGGGAGCGTGTGGGGACCAGGCGCTCTCAGCCTCTGTTCATGAGGCAGTAAATTGGTACCGCCTCTTAGGAGAGTCATTCGAAAGCAGGTGCTAACATTTGATTTCCATGCAGCCACTCTGCAGAATAAGTCATCTACTTCTAGGAGTGAGTCAGATAGAATAAGTGTGCGCGGGGCTGGCCCCGTGGCTGAGTGGTTAAGTTCGCGCGCTCCGCTGCAGGCGGCCCAGTGTTTCGTTGGTTCGAATCCTGGGCATGGACATGGCACTGCTCATCAAACCACGCTGAGGCAGCGTCCCACATGCCACAACTAGAAGGGCCCACAACAAAGAATATACAACTATGTACTGGGGGGCTTTGGGGAGAAAAAGGAAAAAATAATTAAATCTTTAAAAAAAAAAGAATATAGTGTGAGTGAAAACATCGGGGAAAGGTTGATACAAATATATAGTTACAGATGTAGATGTAAATGTTTGTTGCAACATTGTAATACAGAAAAACTGAAAATTACATATATGTAATGGAATTCTATGCAGTGATTTAAAAGGATAAAGTAGATTTATAAATACGTCCCTGAAAAAATGTCCATGATCTATTATTGAGTGAAAAAAATGCAGATCAATATGAATGGCATATTCCCATTTTTGAAAAGAAAAGGAAAAAATGTTTTTTGCTGTGTACTATTTACAAACTTACCTGTAGAGCTACATCGACGTAAATTTGGGGAGAATTTGGGAAGACTGTGCCCCAAGCTGATAACGGGTTAGAATGGGGTAGGGGTGGGGGAATGGGAGGGTGGGGCTGGGAATTGATGGGCAAAGACAAAAATGTTCACTTTTTGCTGTATAATTTGTAGAGTGGTGGGGTTTGGGGTAATTTTTGAACTTTTTTTGTTTTTCTGTTTTTCAGCATCAAGGAAAAATTCTGGACACTTTGTCCAGGCCCCCATGAGCAGCTCTGAGAGGGCGTGTGTCCAGGAGCGGGGGAGCAGAGGGCCAGGAGGCTCTCCTGTGGGAGCCTGGATCTCTGTCACTCTGGAGGGTGACAAAGAACTCTGTGTCCTGCACAGTCTGGAGAGCGGGCAGCAGGAGCCCAGCTGATGGGCAGCCAGCCCTCCACCCTCCCTGCTCCAGGTGGGCCCCGGGACTGCTCCAAGGTGTCCTCAGGGTCAAGAGTCCTGGACAGAAATGGGATACACGCCCCACTCTGCCCCCTGACTCTTCCTGACAGTCCGTGGACCCTCTCTGCCTCAGTTTCCCTATCTTTAAATGGGAATCCATGGATTACAAAGGCAATGTTACAGAACAGTGTGTACAATATGACCCCGTTATGTAAAAATATATATCAATTTAAAAAATGAGATACACACAAAGCAAAAACTGGAAGGATATCTTCCAAAATATTCTCAGTGGCTCCCTCTGAGGAGCAGGACCAGGAGCAACCTCTCTTTCCTTCTTGTTTCCAACAATGAACGTTGAATCGGTGCTATTGTTTTCCACCTGCTTGACCCAAACTAACTCACGGGGTTGCTGTTTTGGAAAAATGTGTAAGGAGCTTAGCAAAGGTGAGGCTGGGAGGGAGGCGGAGGGAGGGAGGGGGGGGAGGGAGCCAGCAGGTCGAGCAGGCCAAACTGCAGCAGCCACGCATGTTCCCCTCTGTGGTCACATTCAAGAAAATGAAGCAAATGACAAAATAATCTCAAAAGCATGGAAGGATTTATTCCCCAAACCCACTTCCAAAGAGGGCCAGGGGTGGAAGTCTCCTGTGCTGTCTCCTCCCTCCGCAAGCCAGCCCCGCCCCCCGCCCCCCCTCCCAGCAGCTGCTGAGGATCACGGCCTGGAGAGACACTGGCAGCCAAGGGGTTTGGGGCTGGTCCTCAGGATTGGTTTCTGAGCCTTCCCAGGTGGCTCAGGAGGCGGCACGACCACTGGCTCCTGTCTGTGTCCAGATTCACCATCAGAGCCCAAGTCCCGCTCTTGGCATACCTGCCCAGCGCCTCGCATAAGCCTGGGCGCCAGTGGGTGTCGGAGAGCTGTTTGTTGAATGAATGCACAATCCTCATCCACCTGAGGGGTGACTCAGTTTGCCCAAGGTCATTCAAAATCACTCAGCCAGAGAAGGAACCGGAAACCAGTTCCCGCAGGCATGTGTGTCGGACTCTACACCCAGTATTTCATTCAGTCATGACACTAGTGAGGTGAACACTATGCTTTTCTGTTTGACAGATGGGGAAACTGAGGCTCAGGAAGATGAAGTCATTTGTCCAGAGTCACTCAACAAGTGAGAGGCTGAGCCAGATTGTAACCCAAGTACTTGGTGGCTATTTGACCATCCTAGAAAGGGTCAGTGATTTGCCCAAGGGCACACAGTTGAGGGTCAGACCTGGTTCAGAACCAGGTCATCTGCTCTTCACCAGAACCCTGGCCCAAGGCCAGCAAGGTGACTGTAGTAGGTCCAAAATCTCCACAAAATAGAGCTCAGAGCTACAGGACAGGGGTGATGTGGCTTGGCTGAGAACATGAGAAGAAAAGGTTTAAGGGCTTGAACTGGTGTAAACTCTGATTGACACAGTCAGCAGTGTGATGTGGTTTCTACATGGGCGCTCTGGCTGCATTAATAGGAGCATGGTGTGCAGAACAAAGGAGGTGGCAGACGCTCTCTGGCCCTCATCTCAGGCCACACTGGGAGGGCTGGGTTCAGAGCTGTACACCACCCCTTGAGAGACTTTAACAGGAACATGTTCAGGGGTACGAAGTGACATGATATGTCAGGTAAGGGGCAATAAGCAGGACTAGGAGGTATTCAAGGGGACGTGAGGGACACACAGGGCACTCAGTCTCTGACTTACATAAGGACTGTGGTGGGAAACAGGGCGCAGGCTGCCCAGAGGTCAGAGTGGCACCCAGGGTGCAGAAGGCACAGTCTCAGCTCAGCACAGGGAAGCCCTCAGTCAGGTCAGGACAGCCCCAGGACGGGAAGGGCGGAGGTCCCACCACTGAAAGTGACCACGACAGGACGCGTCTCAGGCCAGAGATGCAGTGGGAAGGGCTGTAGACGTCTCTGCGCCTCAGTGCCAGCCAAGCGGCCGGAGCTCGGGCTCCTGACTCAGGCGCCATCCTGCAGGGGCAATAATACAGTACGAGGCTCCCCGGGGCGTGGGGCGCGACCCACAGTCTCTCAGTCCCACCCGTTCCCCTCCACCTCCCCTGTGTGACCCTGGTCACCAGCTCTGGCCAGGACTGTGAGCCCCTTTGTCATCCCCGCTTGCCCAGCAGCCAGAGTGGTCACACCGAGCCTGTCCCCTGCCACCTTCAGTGGTTCCTGATCCCTGAACACAAAACCCGAACTCCTCCCTGACTTCCCAGCAGGGCCGTCTCCCTGTGGCTCTCCAAACCCCTCCCTAGGGTTGCTGTGGGCTAATGGGGAAGCCAGAGAAGACCGCTTAGCCTGCTAATGGGGGCCCTTCAGGCATCATTACTGTGGGCAGCTCTATAAGGTCACTCCTGCCCCAGCCTGGCTCTTGCTCGCCCCCTGCCCCATTCCCGGGGCACCTGGCCAGGTGTGAGGCTTCAAAACATTAGGAGCAGAGCATTCCAGGGGTTAGCAGAGCAAATGTTGTGTTCTTCTGCCCTCTTGTGGTCAATCTCAGGATAGCAAGTACCAGTTTCCTTGCCTCCTTGATGCTATGTTGGAACTGGCCACAAGAGGGCAGGGTTCTCAACACTATCCCACCCAACACTTCCCCCATCCAAACCTAGCTTTTTCTTTTTTCTTTTTTTTTTGAGTTCATAATAGTTGACATCATCGTGCAATTTCAGGTGTACATTATTTCTTGTCTGTCACCACGTAAGTGCTCCCCTTCAGTCCCTGTGCCCACCCCCCACCCCCCAGCCCCCTGATAACCAGTGAACTGTTTTCTTTGTCCATGTGTTTGTTTATATTCCACATATAAGTGAAATCATATGGTGTTTGTCTTTCTCAGTCTGGCTTATTTCACTTAGCATAACTCCCTCCATGTCCATCCATATTGCTGCAAATGGGATGAATTTGTCTTTTTCCTGGCTGAGTAGTATTCCATTGCATATATATACCACATCTTCTTTATCCAGTCATCAGTCGATGGCACTTGGATTGTTTCCATGTCTTGGCTATTGTGAACAGTACTGCAATGAACATAGGGGTGCATATGTTACTTTGGATTGTTGATTTCAAGTTGTTGGGTAGATAGTCAGTAGTGGGATAGCTGGGTCATATGGTATTTCTATTTTTAGTTTTTTGAGGAATCTCCATAGTGTTTTCCACAGTGGCTGCACCAGTTTGCATTCCCACCAGCAGTGTATGAGGGTTCCCTTCTCTCCACACCCTCTCCAACATTTGTTGTTTTTAGTCTTAGTGATTATAGCCATTTTAACAGGTGTAAGGTGGTATCTTAGTGTAGTTTTGATTTGCATTTCCCTGATGATTAGTGACGTTGAACATCTTTTCATGTGTTTATTGGCTATCTGTATATCTTCTTTGGAAAAATGTCTGTTCATATCCTCTGCCCATTTTTTGATCGGGCTGTTTGTTTTTTTGTTGTTCATGTGTGAGTTCCTTATATATTATGGAGATTAACCCCTTGTCGGATATATGATTTGCAAAAATTTTCTCCCAATTCAACTCTAGCTTTTTAAAAGTAGATTATTTTTAACAGCTTTATTGAGCTATACTGTATACTTCACCTATTCAAAGCGTACCACTCAATATTCTCCAGTATATCCACAGAGTTGTACAACCATCACCACAATCAAATTTTAGAACATTTCATCTCTCCAAAAAGAAACCCCATCCCTTAACTGTTACTCCATTGTTGCTACCCCCACCCCCAGCCCTAGGCAACCAGTGATCTGCTTTCTGTCTCTACAGACTTGCCTGTCCTGGACATTTCATATAAATGGAATCACATACTAAAAGGTCTTTTGTGGCTGGCTTCTACTCTTAGCACAACGTTTTCAAGGTTCATCCGTGTTGTAGCAGGAATCAGTAATTCATTCCTTTTTGTTTCAAAATCCTATCCCATTGAATGGACATACCACACTTTATTTCTGCATTCATGAGTTGATGGACATTTGGGCTATTTCTCCTTTTAGCCAATGAATAATTCCGCTATGAACATCTGTGTACAGACTTTTACGTTGGATGTAGGGCTCCTTTTCTCTCGGGTGCATAAACTCAGGAGGGGAGAAGCTTGACCGTATGTTTAACAATTTGAGGAACTGCCCGACTTTTTCCCATAGCGGCAGCACCATTTTACACTCCTGCCCACAGGATACAAGGGTTCCAATTTCCCCATATCCTCACCAACCCTTGTTACTGTCTGTCTTTTTTATTACAGCCATTCTTGTGGGTGTGAAGTGGCAGCCCAGTGTATCCTTTTTCAAAAAGTAATTTTTAAATGCTCCCTTCCTATTTTCATATTACATGCATAGATCAGTGGTTCTCAAACTTTTTGATCCTGGGACACCTTTTCTGTCTTAAGAATTATCAACGACCAAAATATTTATTAATTCTTCTAAAAATAACAATGAACCCATTACAGGTAATGGGTTCATTACAAACAAACTAAAATACTCTTATGAAATATACTCATAAAACAAAGTATTTTTATGAAAAATGAAAATATTTTAATGAAAATGTTTACATTTTGAAAACTTCAGAGAAAATTCAGCGCAAAGAGAAGCACCGCTCTACTTCTGTGAACCCCTCCACGGGCTTCGGGACAGGAGGCTGTGGCCCTTGTGGCCGCCTGTGCGCGGGCAGCTGACGTGCGTTGTTTTGATTGAAGAAAATCCGGCCGCATAAACGTGCAGCTGGAAGAGAGGAGTGTTTGAACAGGCTTTCAGATGCCTGTGCAGACGCCTGGTTGATGCCGCACCACAACTCAACATGCGTCGTTCTTTTTTTCTTTTTTTAAAGATCTTTTTTCCTTTTTCTTCCCAAAGTCCCCCAGTACATAGTTGTATATTCTTCGTTGTGGGTCCTTCTAGTTGTGGCATGTGGGACGCTGCCTCAGCTGGCTTGATGAGTAGTGCCACGTCCGCACCCAGGATTTGAACCAATGAAACACTGGGCCGCCAGCAACGGAGTGCGCGAACTTAGCCACTCGGCCACGGGGCCAGCCCGCGGTCGGGTCGTTCTTAAAGGTGAGCTGCAGTGTGGAATCTGAAACCGTATCGAGCATTTCTGACTCTCCTACTGTAACACGCAAGGGTCCATCTTGTACTTTAAATGGATCTTTTATGCAGGTATGATGTTGTGGATCATGCATTGGTCACTTGGAAAATTTCGGTTTGCTGAATGGTGCAAATCTTCCAAAAGATGGCACACATCGTGAAACGATGTCAAAAAAAATCACATCGTTAACATGATCACTCATCTCATCAGAAAAGTCTTTAAATATTGGGAAGCTGTCAAGCTCACAGCGGTGGATACATGTTTTCCAAAATTCTAATTTCTGCTGAAAGCTCAAAATTTATCATTGACAACTAATGTGGTCAACCATTTTTCCTGGAAGCAACAATCTCACACTGCTCCTGTTTGAAAACCTGTCTGCCAGATGGCTAAGTCTGAACACCCCAGGGTGTCTGTGGTCGTCCTTTCCAGTGAGAACGGGGTTCGCTGGACAGGGGGTGGTTCAGCTCGACTCTCACAGGCTCACGGAGACAGCTTTTCCTCCCACAGCTGTCTCCCGGGCCCGGCCAAGGCGGACCTCATCACAGAATATTGAAACTGGTGTACTCGGGGTCTGGGATTCAATACTTGTCAGTTTTACTGCCTCATCAAAGACCCTCTTAAGTGACACTGGCCTATTTTGTTGCTGCAAGTGTGTGTCTATGCGGGACACAGTGACGACCAGCCCAGGTTAGGGCCACCACGGCCTGGCCTCCTGCTGCGGCTTTTGCTCCATGAAAGGTCATCACAGTGAGAGAGACAACGCCATCCTGTCCTGAGGGGTCTCACAGTCTCTAAGGTCATGGACGTCACCATAAAATCATCGCACAGCTACTAAAGCTTACCTACGCATACAATTTTTTAAAAACAGTATAATGCCCCAACTAATATATAAAGGAAAGTCATAATACATTTATGTGCATCTCAACAGGTAAATGCCCAACAATAATGCCACGAGCAGACACCAGGTGACAATGTGGCCAATGCTCACACCACGCTGTGTCACACAGGCCTGCCACCAACGCAGATGCCTCAGGACTCTGTTTGGGGCCTTGAATCCCAGGAGAGGTGTTGCTGTCAGTATGGTGATTTTTTGAAAAGGCTAAAACTCTTGGCAGCATTCCCCACAAAACTAAGTATCACCTCCCATTAATTTGCATTCTGAGTATGTTTTAAAACATGCAAAAATATCCTGTGTTTAAGTGTGAAATGGAGTTTGGCTTTTTCACTGACATGAATATCTGAAGGGACACGTGAAAATCAGGAGAGGACACATGGGACAACTTTCCTGTCCCCAGGGCTCTGCTGAGTGTTGCAGGATCAGCCTCGGCCCCAAAGGCCCCCATCACTGCAGCAGCCAAAGGTGACCCCAGAGAACCCCAAATGCCACCAGGCAGCTCCCCTGTTGGAGCCCCCGTCTCGGATCCAATGCCAATGCCCCTGAGGACTGTTGCGCACCCAGAGATGCCTTCGTGGGTGTCTCAGTCCATTCAGGCTGCTATAACCAAGTCCTACAGACCAGGTGGCTTGTAAACACGGGAATTTCCCACAGCCTGGAGGCTGGAAGTCCCAGAGCGGGATGCCAGCATGGTCACACGCTGGCGAGAGCCCTCTTCTGAGTCGCAGACGGCTGGCTTCTCGTGCTGTCCTCACATGGCAGAGAGAGGGGGAGAGAGCTCTCTGGGGTCCCTTTTACGAGGGCTCCACCCTCATGACCTACTTCCCTCCCAAAGGCCCCACCTCCTAACGCCATCACTGGGGCTTAGGATTTCAACAGGAATTTGCGGGGGGAACACACACATTCAGTCCATCACAGTGGGCGACTGAGGCAGGGCTGGGGCCAGGGAGGGACTCCCAGCGAGCAGCCTGTGAGATTTGGGCCGGCCGTCTTTGGTGGTGTCCACAGCCCTGGCCCTGAGACTGGCCTGGAACTGGACACTGACACTGGAACTGGGGAGACCAGACACATCTGCTGAACAGCATCTGCATGACCTTGTCTTCAAGAAGCCGTGGAACGTCAGGGCCTCAAAGGCCTTGGACAGCCAGGGTGACAGCAGGGGCGTAGCCTTTCCAAACTCTGAAACCTCTCCTGGCCTCAGCATGGGCTGCCCCTGGGTCCAGCCTCATCTCTCTAGGGCTCTCAATGCACTGTGTTCCCGCTCTCTCCAGGGCCTTTGCATATGCTATTCTCTCAGCATGAAAACTCCTCCCCGCCTGCTGTGTTTGTCTGGTAACTCACCTTCCAGACGTCACTTTAGAAACTGCCTCCTCCAGGAGGCCCTCCCTGACCCCCTAAGTCTGAGTCAAGTGCCACAGCAGCCCTGTACTCACCCATTGGAGCCTTTGTCTTTCTCTACCCCTATCCACGGGACTTTCTCTCTCCTCCATAGAGCTGTGAGCTCACAGAGGAAACGACAGCTCTAGTTCTCTCTTGAATCCTCACAGGCCTAACGCAGGACAGTGACTGTAGTTAATAATATTTGGGGAGTGATGGATGAGGCCACTGAATGGAGTAGGCTAGAAGGTGTGGGTGATCTCAATGGAACTGGAGGGAAGTTTCTTTGGGGAGGGACCAGAGGCAGAAGGGCTGCGAGAAGTGGCAGGGACAGCCCAGAGAACAAGGCCATACAAGATTGAGGGGCTGTGGGAGGCCAGGACACAGCCCAGTGTTCCCACACCTGGCTCCTGGCCAGCGTGAAGAACGAGGAGCAGCGAGAAAAGCTCCTCCCGTGGGGAAGGCGCCCCGTCCACGAGCACCTGAAGGAAGTGGGCTCCCTGGGGGTGGGAGAGCGGTGGTTCAGGGGCAGGCAGTGCCAGGGCCAGAGGAAGAGCTCCTGGGGGAGGGAAGACTGGGTTACAGAGGCAGGGATGGTGTCAGGAGGCGGGGAAGAGGCTAAAGGGAGGCAGACAGGCTTCAGGGCAGGGCTGGGCCCCAGGGACTCTGGGCCAATGGGCCAAGAACGCGGCCTGAGGAATGCACCCACACATAAGGACAAAACCAGAAACCATCACACATGAAGCACACAGGCCCTAAAACGCCTGAAGTTCTGGGGCCACAGGGATCCTTATACCAGTCTGCTCAACCATTGTTCAGATGGAGAGCCCGAGGCCAGGAGTCCAATGTGACGTTTCCCGGGTCAAGGCCAGCGTTTTGCCTGGTAGAACTTCTCGTCTGTAGGATCTCAGGGTCCCTGACTCCAAAATATCTCCTCTACTGTGCTCACCTGTGCTCCCAGTTCCACTCCTTTGGATTTCTTTAGCTTAGTTTCAAAGGCCCATAGGGACTCCTGTGGGGCCAGGTATGGACGCATCAAAGGCCCAGCGAGGACTGTGACCCCCCAGGAACATGGCCCAAATTCTATGGGCAATCTCTTGACCTTAAATGTTGGCAACTAACTGAAATTATTTTTAAAAACTAAACATAATTCCTTCAAGACTGTGCAGGTCAAGCACATCCTTCAGGGGACAGACTCAATGTCACCAGTTTGGAGCTCTGGCTAAGGGATGGACTTCCTCACTGATGTGGACATCCTCCTCAGTCGCCCACCCCCGCTGGATGTGCTGGAGAGGTTGTCCAGTAGGAGGCCTGCAGGGCGGGGGGAGGACAGGGAGGCAGGACAGGGGGCACGGGGCAGAGGGGAGGCTGGGGCTAGGGAGCAGAGCAGCCTCCTTCAAATGTGGGCTCATTATTATTATTTATGTCATGAGTATAAAACTCCTGAGCGTCTCCCACGCCGTCACTGTGGAGCGAAGGAGGGGGAGATCCGATGGGGGGGACTTGTCCTGAGAATCCGCAGGGTGGCAGCAGGGCCTGAGGGCGGAGAGGTGCGGGGAGGGGTGGAACTCAGGCCTCCCGGCTCCTTCCCCTCTCGGGTGGAAGGTGACGAGGGCCAGGCGCGCACAGGCCCGGAGGCTGAGGCGCAGGGAAAGCGAGCACCTTCCCAGGGTTTCCCAGGCAGCGGTGCTCGGCCAGGCTGATGCGGGCTCTGGCAGGAGGAGCCTCGGAGACAGAATTCCTGACAGCGAGCTGAGAGAGAGAGGCGGCTTCTTGGAGGAGGTGGCCCCAAAGGACGGACCGGGGGTGGGGGGTGATCTTGAAATCAATCAGTAACATTCTGGAAACGGGTGAAGCGAAGACTGAGTCCTCCAGCTGCCTCCCTCTCTAGTTAGACTCCCACACTCATGCCCGAGGGAACCCCTCCCGGCGCTTCCCCAGCGTCCCTCCAGGGGCGGCTGCGCGCTGTGCGGACGCGCGCAGGGCCGCGATGCTCCCGTCCGCCCTCGGCCGCTGCGCTCAGCCCGGCTCCACCCGCACAGGCCGCTCCTCGCCGCCGCCCCGCCAGCCCCCGGACCCCCGGGGCCTGCCCTCCGCTCCGGGCGCGATCCCGCCGCCCCGCCTCCTCCCTGATGGCCGCCCCGGAAGCTGAAATCACTCGGCACGCGGTTTCTGATCCTCTTTCGCTTCTCCTTCTTGGGAAACCTGGAGCTCTGTCCGCGACGGTTGCATAAAGTTGCATTTCGAAAGCGGATGAGGGCGGCGGAGCCCCCCACCCAGGGGTCCGGGACCCGGGGGGGTCTTGCGCAAGCTGCGGGGGGAGAGGGGTCCGCGGAGGGAACTGGGCCCGGACCGTGGCCAGAGACGCTTTCCTGAGAACCCCCGCCCCCACCCTCCGCCAGCAGAGTGCCGTTAAAATGAAGTCATTGCGCCCCATAAGAGTCGGGCGAACGTTACTGCTTCTGGAGGAAGGAGGGAGGGAGGGAGCGGGGGAGGGCACGTGCACGGGCGTGTGAGGTCGCTGGCAAAGCGCTTTTTCTGGGTCTCAGTGGCGTTTACCTTGTACTAATTAGTTAAGCCATATATTGGAACCATGGGATTTCCTGTGTTTTATCTTTTTATTTTTTTTTAATTTTTTTTAAAGATTTTATTTTTTCCTTTTTCTCCCCAAAGCCCCCCGGTACATAGTTGTATATACTTCGTTGTGGGTCCTTCTAGTTGTGGCATGTGGGACGCTGCCTCAGCATGGTTTGATGAGCAGTGCCATGTCCGCGCCCAGGATTCGAACCAAGGAAACACTGGGCCGCCTGCAGCGGAGCGCTCGAACTTAACCACTCGGCCACGGGGCCAGCCCCCCTGTGTTTTATTTTTAATAATGAAAGTATTTTAGAAATATTCAACCAATTAAAGTTGTAAAAGTGAAATTCCAACTCTAATTTTCTCCTTCCTTCCTTTCTTTTTCTCCCTTCCTTTCTTTCCTCTTCCTCTCTTTGAACAAGTTTCTCTTTTTTCTTTCCTTCTCTTTCTCTCTCCTTTCCCCCTTTTCTTTTTATTTGTCTGTCTGTCTTTTAACAGTTATTTCCGGAGGACCCCGCATGTGCTAGGAACTGTTCTGGGCTCTGCAGCTTGGCGGTGAATAGACATGGTTCCCGCTGGAGGAACCTTACTATCTAGTGAAGGGAGGTTGACAAATAAAAGGAAAAACAATAAAAGCATACTCACAAATTGCGATGAGGATTCTGAAGGCTTGGTGTGTTTCACTTTTTGCCCTAATGTATGAGCATGCGTGACATTTCATATATTACACATATGTCGGCTTTTTAAAAACACAGGGACCATATTACAATACATGCTGTTCAGTAACTTGTGGCATCGCTGGAAATTTTCCCGATTGGCATGTGCAGGCTACCTTGTTATTTTTGACTGGGGCATAGTACTCCAGCCTACAGTTGGGCAGTTGCTGCATCAGAGATTCTTGGAGACCCCGTGGTCCCGGGAGCAGGCTGGGGCGTGGCTGGGGAGGGGGCTGAGTGGGGTTTGCGGCTCTGCTTCCTTTTAGCCAGAACAGCCCTGCTCTGATGTGTGTCCTCGACCCTGGCTGCACATGAGAATCACCTGGCAGTTTTTTAAAACGTTGAATCAGGATCTCTAGGGTGGGCACTGGGAATATGTGTATCTTTCTAAAGTTCTTCAGATTTTTCTAAAGTCCAGCCGGGATTAAGAAGCACTGTGCTATCCTAAGGGGGTCGGGGTGGGAGAGGCTCCACATTAAGATTTTGAAAACCACTGACCTCAAAGGAGGACACGGAGGCCCCGAGACCCCTGAGTTGTGCCTCCAGGAGCACTCACAGCAGGCTGGGAGCAAAGCTGCCCTCAGGCCAGAGCTCTCTCTGCCTCTCCCAGGCTCTGGCCCTCAGACCACCCTCGAGCGCCTGCCTTTCTGCAAACTTCTCCGCCTTCCGATTTGGAGATTGTGGGGTAAAGATGGATATGCTTGCTTTCTTTTTTGTAAATTAAGATTTATATTCCTGTTCCACTTATTAAGGCAATACTGCTGTAACAAATAAATAAGAAGCAAAAGATGGACATAAATAGGCAATTCACAAAAGAAGAAATCCAAAAACTGTGCAAACGTGAAAAAGAATCTCACCAAGATTTAAAGAGACACCAGTTACACCCGCAATGAAACACCTTCCCACTCATCCCGTTGGCAAAGGCGAATGGCTTGTGGGCAAGTGGGCACTCCCCCTAAATTCGTATCTATACGATCTTCTAGAGGGAATTTGGTAACATAGATGAAAAGCATGAAAACACGTGTTCCATCGGCTCCAGCGGTTCCACTTCTGGGAAAATGCATGTGCCAACATACAGGTAAAATACACTCACTGCAGTTATTTTAATGATTAAAGTAATTGGAAACAATGTAAAGATCCAGAATTAAGGACTTGTTACAAAAATAAATTATTCTGCCTCCTACAATGGAACATTAACCAGCCATCAAAAAGGATGAGTCTGATCTGTGTACATTGACTTGGAGTAATGTATATATTCTCTTACAGGAAAGAAGCAAGCTCCAAAACAGTGTTTGGATATAATCCCATTTTTGCGCAAAACTAAACATGTGTGTGTATTTGTCTATGTATACATGTGCGTGTATGTGTATATAGGTGTGAATGTGTATATATGTGTGTATGTGTGTGTACGTATATGAATATGTGTGTCAGAGTTTGTGTACTTATGTGTGTGTGTACAGCTAAGCATATTAACGATTGACACTGGTTATCTCTGGGCAGTGGAATTATAGGCGTTCTTCCACTTTTTACTTTCACCCATATTTAGATTGTTCAAAAATGTTTGCCAACGGAATATTAATTTTGTAATTGGAAAAAAGTTAAAATATTTTCCATTTTTTAAGAAAAAATTACAAGTAATATGTACGTATTAGAGAAAATATAGAAAAGCAGAGGAAAGAACCCAGATTCCCCTTGATTGTGTCCCACAAAGGCCACTGCAGACCAGCTGTGGCCCGTTTGCTGCCAGTGCCTCCTCTCTGCCTGTTTTAGAAGCCATTGTCTTTCGGCATAAATAATTTCACACCCTGTTTTTCCTCCACTTCACATTTTAATGCAAGCATTTTTCCCACTATGAAAAAGCCCTCTCAAATGACACTGTTAATGGCTGTGTCATATTCTGTGACTGTCTTGATTTTCTTAATAGTTTTCTCATTGTCAGACATTTGGATCACCTCCAGCCTGCTGCTGTTATGACTAATGCTGCGACAAGCATCTTTGTCCATAATGCTTTCCTGTCCTTAGGCCCGGGATCGATTCCCAGCCATCGAATTACTGGGCTAAGGGGAAGAACACTTCGAAGGCTCTGGCACTCCCTGCCAAATTGCTCTCTGAAATGATGGGGCCTGTCTCCACTACGCCTGCTGAGCATGAGCTCGCCCTCAAGAGGTAATTTTCCATTTCATTTTCTAAGAAGGCCAGTCAGTTCCTTTTCTGAATCTTCTCCCTGCAAACAGACTCAGTTTTCCTCACTTCTGTCCCCACTCCCCGTGGGTTAGTGGACGGCACAGGGTACTGTGGGTTCAAATCCTGGCTGGCCCTGTGACTGGCTGTGGGACTTGGGGAAAATCACTTGACTTCCCTGGGCTTTCACTTCCCTCCTCTAGTTCCTGCCTGCCTTCCCATGTGACTTGAGGGATAAGGCCCCTGATCTTGCTCCAGAGACCAGGCGGGGTTGATGAGATTATTCTCTTTCCTCTCTAGGACAACACCAGACCTTTTCCTCCAGGATCTGGCTGGAGATGCTCTCTTGCTTTGTAAGGGGATGTCCTGGTTCTTCCCTGGCACCATGGCAGTTGCCACACACCAAGAGGCTGTTGATGGGCATCTCCCTGAGGCCATCCCCTCCCAGGAGAGGGAGCAGGGGCTTGTTGGTTTGCAGACAGTTCTGTTTTTCCCTCTTTTGAGAATCAGTATAGAGAAGCTGCAAGTGACCTTTCTTAGCCTCGGTCTCCCCAGAGACCAAAGAGGCTTTTTTTTTTTTTTTTTTAATTTTTTTCCCCTTTTGCCCCAAAGCCCTCCAGTACATAGTTGTGTATTTTTAGTTGTGGGTCCTTCTAGTTTGGCATGTGGGGTGCCGCCTCAGCATGGCCTGATGAGCAGTGCCATGTCTGTTCCCAGGATTCGGACTGGCGAAACCCTGGGCCACTGAAGGCGGAGTGCGCAAGCTTAACCACTCAGCCATGGGGCTGGCCCCCTCAAAGAGACTCTTCCTGAGACTCGGGGACACAGCACTGGAGCCCCTGGGTTCACTTCCTCCCTCAGGCAGGCGTGCATGCATTTATCCGATCACTCACTTAGTCACATATTCGACTAGGGTGATGGTGGTCTCCCCTTGGGTGTCTGGTGTGGGACACCCTGAGAAATGCTGAGGAACAGAGGTGCTGAGGACCCAGTCTCTGCCTCTTAGAGTTACATGTGGAGGGAGGCGGTGCGGGACTATTGCAGGCTTCCCATGGCCCTTTCCATCAAGTCCAAACTGCCTCAGCCTGCAGAACTCTGTCTGACTGGCCCACCTCCACCTGGGGCCCTCCACCAGACACCTGCTGTTCCTGGACTCTCTGCTTAGAGGATTTCTGTTGGGGAGGGGGGAATTCCCCCTTCTAGCCTTCTTGTGTTCTTATGGCTGGACTAAGAGTAATATTGACACAAGACCAGATTAACAGGAGAAAAACACAATTTCATTTATGTGCACATAGGAGAATCATGAAAGTGATGCTCGGAGAGTGAACAAAGCAACAATAAATTTGTGAGGAATGACAGGACAAAGAAACTTAGGTTTGACGCATGTAAGTATATTAGTGAGGAATTTAAGCCGAGTTTAGGCTTGAGACAGTAAATGAGCAAGGTTTGTCTATGCAGGCTTCTCGGGCTGGAATTCCCCAGCTCTGGGAATAAGGACACAGGGAGAGCATCTTTCACAGGGGAGTTTTATTTCCTGCTTTCAAGGGGAACAGAGACAGGGGGGTCAGAATGCCCTTTTTGCTTCTCAAGTATCTTTAATTCAAAATGGTCAATATGCTATTGTGGGATATTTTGGGGCGGCCTGCCAGGGCCCCAACAGTTACCTCCTCTGAAATTTCCCTGGAAGTTTCACATGTTAAAAGTTGAGCTGGTAGGTTGTTCTATTATTTCATTGAATAGATCAGTTCTGTTAAACAGGTATGTCTCATTTCAGAAGGCAGTGATGCAGGTGGGCTCCCAAAGTTAGGTCTATGTGCAAGCAATCAGGTATTCAATAAGAGGCATTTCTATGGAAACAAAGGAAAGTAATGGTTAATGGTTGGAGCAAATTATAAACCTGTTTCTGAACCTAGGGGGCAGCCAGTCAAGAAGGTTTCTTTTTTTTTTTTTTTTGAAGATTGGCACCTGAGCTAACAACTGTTGCCAATCTTTTTTTTTTTCCCCTGCTTTTTCTCCCCCAATTCCCCCAGTACATAGTTGTATATTTTTAGTCGTGGGTCCTCCTAGTTGTGGCATGTGGGATGCCACCTCATCATGGCCTGATGAGCGGTACCATGTCTGTGCCCAGGATCCGAACTGGCGAAACCCTGGACCGCCGAAGGCAGAGTGTGTGAACTTAACCACTCGGCCACGGGGCCAGCCCAAGAAGGTTTCTAGGTGTCAGGGCTGAAGCATCTTTTGCAGTTTGAAATGTTTCTGATGATGTCATCGGGGGTTCAAGTAAACTTTCTGAGTGGCTTACTCAGCAACAGGCACAAAGTTTGTCTAAACACCAGATATGTGGCTATCTCCCTAAAGTGTGCGTCAAGTTGTTCAGCTTCAGTGTGCAGGGCTTCAGGGGAAAGGGCGGTTTTACCTCTCAATGATTCTGAGTCAAAAGTGGGAGGAAAGGGGGCCAGCCTGGCGGCATAGTGGTTGAGTTCACATGTTCCACTTCAGTGACCCAGGGTTTCAGGTTCAGATCCTGGGTGTGGACATACACTGCTTGTCTAGCACCACCCATCAAGCCATGCTGTGTTAGTGTCCCACATAAAATAGAGGAAGATTGGCACAGGTGTTAGCTCAAGGCCAATTTTCCTCACACACACACACACACACACAAAGTGGGAGAAAAATTGGAAACGCTTTTTTGGAGAGTTGTAGCTAAATATTGGAGAAAACCAGAAGAATTTCGGATCCAGTCCAGTTTTTAGGTAAATAGCAAAACTTGAAGGAAAATTAACAGCACTAGGATCTAATATCCACAAGTGTGTATTATAGTTTCTACTAAAACATAGTTTTTCTGCCTAAAATCACCCTTATTTTTATCAAAGATAGTTAAACTAAGACTAATTTGTTTTCAAAATAAGTCTAGTTTCAATAAATTTGCGATAGTTATTTATATAAGTATAGTAAGAATAGTGATTGATTATATAGGCTCTTTTAAATTTGCTTTGCTGAAATTTTCGTAAAGAATGTCCAGACTGAACTTCTAATAGCCTCTGGACACTGAGAAGCCAGGCCAAATATTCTGCCTGCAGTTCCCATAGATTTGGGTAAATTCTTCTCTTCCTGAGATTCCCCAAATATCCCGAGCTTTCTGCACCTGCCAGAAACTGACCTTCTTTACTCACCTGGTTAGGCTGCTGGGAACCTTGTAAACAAGGTATCAGGCTGTTGTTTTTTCCCCCAAGGTGCTTTATTGGCTTCATAGAGTCAACTTTAATTCCTTAAAACTGTTTGATCACATCTGAGTTTATGTATATCTCTCTCAAATATGACATTCCCGTCAAAGCTGTTACAAGGAGAACACATTCTCACTGAACTTTTGGAAATGAATATATTGCCATGAAAATACTCACTGAGAGTTTCTGAATTCTGGAGGGATCAGGTAGGGAGAAAAAGTAAACGTTTCAATTCTGCTTACAAAAATATAATTCACTAAATTGCTGTAAGTCATTGATAACTTAAGAGAAAAGAAACAATGTTTTCCTTAAATCTGGAAAAACAAAAGATTAAAAAACCAGTAATATTTCAGACAAAAAGTCATAAAAATTATAATTATCCTCATCAGTTCACTTAGTCCCATGTGATTAATTCTTGTTTTGCTTGAATCCAGTTTTTCTGTTAGTTTTCTCAGTTTTGCCTGATGATTGAGGGTGATAGGAATGGTAATAATTCCAAGAAGTTTGTGAGGTTTTGATTAAGGCTTGTATAATTTGCCCGGTGAAGTGGATGCCTGCATCACTGGAGTCTGTGTAAGGTATATTCCAAGTGGGAAACACATTTTCTAACAGTTTTCTTTGCCCTTGTAAGGGCATCAGCTTTGTGGCAAGAGAAGTCTTCAATCCATCCTGAAAACACACATGCAATAACAAGAAAATATTGGTAATCTGTACTAAATAGCAGTTGAATGAATTCCAGCTTCAGGTGCTCTAAGGACCCGGAGGGAGGAGTTCTGAGGCCTCTGGGGACAGAAATAGCTTTTCCTATAGTGGGTGAAGGAATGTAAAAGCTGAAAAATGGGGTTTGCCAGGGAGCTGGGAAGAACCAAGTGGCTGTCTTCGGTTTCCCATAGCCTCAAGTGTTTGTTTAATCTACAGCCATTGTTTAGCCATCTTAATTTCTCTGATTCAGGAGTAGACTGTTGCCATGTTACAAGGACATGCTTCAAGGAGGGCAAAAGTCTGTCAATGAGGGGTCTTTTTTTCTTTTTTTGGAGAAGCAGAGTGGACTTTATATGTGCCATAATCTTTGTAGATTCTGTTGTTGCTGCCTCTGCACGAAAATCAGCTAAGGCATTTTCCTGATATTTAGGTTCAGTCCTTTTAGTGTCCACCTCAATTTTGATGACAGACAACATTCTATACCAGGACATACTAGACTTCCAGGAATTTCTCATACTTTCTGGAACTCTTATATACAGATACAACATAAAGAAGGCTTAACGTTATTTCTTATTTGACAATGCTTCCCATGTAATAGGACATATCAAATAAGCCTAATTAGCTTAATATCTCCCTTTTTGTAAGGAGAGCGAACAAATTTTTGAGATGCTTCAGGGATCCTCTGCAAAAATCCCAAGATTAGCTAGAGGTCAAAAGAGACTTAATTTAGAATTTGATTTTGGGAGGTTTGTCAAAAATATCAAAGAGGGTTTAAAACACTTCCCTAAATATGATCACAGATCATTATGAAACTTAATATTTAATTATCTCTTTAAACAAAGCAACAAAAATATTTCAAAGATAAATATAGAAGGCTACATAACTGCAAAACCTTAGCTTTTTTAATAGAAAAGATCCAGCTTTTAACCTAAAACACAGGAAATACTTCTGTGCTGATAAAAGACAAAAAGGTAAGGAAAAACCTTTCATAATCTCTTATCAGGATCAAACCAATATTCCAAGAATACTTTGTTCTTTTAAGAGATGAAAAGAAAATTAAGTTCGTTTTATATAAATTCTGCAAGAGTTTTCTCTCTCCCTTCTTTTGTCCTTTTAAAAGAGAGAAAATCAAAATTTAATTTTTTACCAGCTTACTTTAGATATTAAAACTCATTTGCTTAATTAAATTCATTCCAAACTTAGTTAGCCCTGACTGTGCATAAAATCCCTTTCCAAAGATTCTTTTTCCATAAACCTTTTGTAACTTTGTAGGTCCATTTTAGTTTGTCCCTTGTTCTTTTTTTTTATTCAGAAATAACCAGATTTATTTTGGGACAAAAATTATTATTTTTCTCCTCAAAAAAAGTATCTCCATTTCATACTTTTCTTTAACCAAAAAGCATGTATCTTATTTTCCTTTTATATGGAGATTTTTTCTATTATTTTTAGTAGCTTTAATTACACATATTAATTAGAGTTCTTAACCCTTAGAAACCTTAATTTCTGGTGAAAACTAAGAAGTAAGCAATTGTGAACCATATTTTACGTTCGTATTCTTTGGATTAGCAAATGTATGAATACATTTTAATTTCTAGAATCATGAGTTTTTTCCATAGTGCAATCTTCCAATAAAGTACAAAACATATTAACTGACTTAAATTTATCTTTTAGTTCTCTGTAATAAGAAGCCAAAAGTAGGTAAACCTTTGTTCAGTAATTAATATTTTACTATTTTATCTTATCTGTAAATAATCTAGATATTCAATGAATTTTCCATCATTTAATTTCATTTAGTAAAACTCTAAAGTTTCAAGTTATCAAAAGATTTGGGGAAGCTATTTTTAAGTACACATACCATAAAATATAATCGTTCTACCTAAACATTCTTATTTCATTTAACATCTATATAATTCATTTATTCTTAACAATTGTACTTAGATTATTCATGAAAATTTCATGAGTCATTAAAGCAGTTAGCCATCAGCTTAAGTTATTTTTTTGCTGACAAATTTTGTAACAGAGATAACATGAGCTTATTTGATTAATAATACAGGTAGAATAAAAGTTGCATGGTTGTTTTATATCCAGCGCTGATAATTCTGAAGACATGCCTGTTTTAATTAAACCGACAAATTTAAACAAGCTTTTATTTACCAAAGATTATTTTACATCACATTAACTTGAAAAACATTTAGGTTCATTTCTATTATATTTAGAAATAATTTATATCAGTGCTTACTTTAGGTTAATTAAATAGAGCTCTTTAGAAATTAATTTTGGTAATACCATTTGAAGATAGAAAAATACCCTATCTATAACACAGTACATACATATATATTGACAGACTCAAACAGAGATCTTATAGCTTTTGTTTTAAAATTTCAGCCATAAATCAGGTACAATACAAAACTCACTAGTTTAAACATAATTCTGTCTCTGGAAGATGGAACAAGTTAAGGTTAACTGCTTAAAAGCTTTTTGTTGTTGTTGTTAATGTTTGTGGAGAAGAATTTTAAGATTTGTCTTTGCCTTAGACAAGGAGGCTGTGAATTAGACCTTAGGTAGGAGAGCATCTCTAGCACTTGCGTTTTAAAACAAAACATTTTTCTGTTTTTTTTTTTCTTTAATCTCAGGTTTTACTTATTGAGCTATCCTGGTTTAGTTTCATGCAATTGTAGGCTGTTATCTCTTGGGGCAATTATATTCTAAAGACATGGTAAAATTTATAACTTTAAAGGATAGAGAGAAATAATGCAAGTTTTTTCCTAGGAGTTTCAGGGTAATTTTTCCTTCAGTCTTAGGAATTAGGGATGGTCTGGATAAGAATTCCCCATGAGGGGGTTTTGGGGTGATTTTTCTTTAGTCTTAGGAATTGGGGATGGTCTCGATAAGAGTTTCTAGAGAGGTTACAAGCTTTTTGAGATAAATAGAGGAAGTTTGGGGATTGGTGAAAGGAAATGAGTGAAATCTGAACTGCCTTTAAAGTTGCATCTTCAATTTTGTAGAGATTTGTAAGATAAGGACAGTTCCTCTCAATTCCTGAGAAATTGGGTTGTAACTTAATTGACATTATAGGTTGATCTATCCATCGAATTACATTTTCCCTAATTTGTTTCTTTCCCTTTGGGTACACAGTTTTATTTTAACTTAGGGAAGAAGGCCAGTAAAAAATTCATATTAGGTTCTGAATATCAGCTTCCAATTTGGCCAATTCGTCATCATAGAGCTACTAAAAAAATTCTTCTAAATATCTTGTCAGCTTTCGGCTGGGACAAACAGTAAGTATTTCTGGCAATATTAAATAAGTCCATAGACCCAAGAGGCATCCTCAAAGATTGATTACCTTGCCAAGATCCAGAGGCACTCCAAAGGATAGCCAAAAGAACAAACTGGCAGCCTACATGTCCCAGGCAGGCAGAAAGTTAAGCAAAGCCCTTAGGACACAAAATGAGACAAGCAAGAAGGCACTAGCTCTCCCTGGGAGAGAAAGGGTCAATAATCAATGAGTCTGGATGTAGGAAGGAAGGGACAACATGAAATTTTATTTTTTTCTCTTGACTGGGCGTTATAGATGGCTATTGAGTGGAGGTAAAAGGGCTGTTGTCCAGGGGACATGAATTCCCTAGGAGGAGGTCTAAGATATATCTGCAAAGGCTATTGCATAGGAAGGCCTAAAGCTGGCGGAGCCTGATTGTGGAGACCAGAGAAAGCGAGCTTTACTGCCTGTCCTGGGTGTTTCTGCTGAATTCATTTTCCGGCTTTCAGAATTTACATGAGTAACCTGTATACTCGTAGAGATTAGGCTGGAGTGCTCTCTGTAAACATTGTAGGAAAAGGAAGCTCAAACAGGCAGATGGGGCCCGATTTTAAGAAGGGGGTTTTATGTTGGATTTTTGTGTTGTCTAAATTTTTTGTTCTCTTGTCATATTAGGGAGTCCCTAAGTCTAACTGTTATATAATTTTCCTTTTTTTACTTGAGTGCTAGATAATTGTACTTCCAATGTCCTGATTTTTTACAACATCTGCAAATGTCTGTAGGCAAATAGGAAGGGGTCTGAGTGGACTCTGATGTTTGTTTTAATTTCTGTCTATCCATCTTATAAAGGGAGTCCCAATGGCTAGCCAATATACCAATATGAGAGCTCACTAAAATTATTTTTTTCGATTTAGAAGTTTTTCCAATTTAAAGGATCCACCGTCTGGTCATTGACAAGTAAGATCTTAATAGCAACTCAATCAATCAGTCTTTTTATGACTTAACCATGGATGCAAAAGGCGTCCCCAAAGGAGAGTGCAAAGGGTGCAGCCTTCCCAAGACCCACAAGGTTGACACCCAGAGTCAGCCTAAGAACTACGAGGGGCCCTGCTTTTAAACAGCTGCTCCGAAACATGGGAAATTGTGTGTTTTCTCCTGATGTTTAGACTCCTTAAGCTCGGATCCACAGCCAGATGCATAGGCAGCCTCTGGCTGGTGGAGACAAGAGACCATCTCTGGGAGGGAAGAACCAGCAAAATCAAGAGTACTCGTCCCAAATCTTTACTAGAGCCATTTTTGCCCAATAACTTCACAAATATTTTCTCCTGCTAATCTAAATTTAGAGAGAAGGAGAAAAAAAGAAGCTCACCACTTTTGTTCCCATTGGATCCCACAGACAGAGGTCTGGGAGGCGACATGGCAAGAAGTCTTCCCTTTTTGTTGGTTTCTATGTCAGATGTCCCCGGATCTCTTTATTGGCAGTAACCCAAGCAAGAAAGCAGTTTTCCAGCTGCTAAGGTCTCTGGCTGACTCACCAAAACTGTCAGGGAGGAGGAAAATCCCCCTTTTACCTTTCTTGTGTTCTTATGGCTGGACTAATAATAAAGTTGGCACAAGACCAGATTAGCAGGAGAAAAACCCAATTTCATTCATGTGCACACAGGAGAATCATGGAAATGATGCTCGGAGAGTGAACAAAGCGGGCAGTATAGATATCTTTTATATAGAGAAACAATAAGTTTGTGAGGAATGACAGGGCGAGGAAACTTAGGTTTGAGGTGTGAAAGTATATTAATGAGGAATTTGCTACAGAGTTGAGGCTGAGAGAGTAAGTGAGCAAGGTTTGTTGATGTAGCTTCTTGGCCTGGAATTCCCCAGCTCTGGTGACAAGGATGCAGGGAGACCTCTCACATGGGAGGCTCATTTTCCTGCTTTCAGGGGGAACAGAGACAGGAGGGTCAGAATGCCCTTTTTGCTTCTCAAGTAACCTTAATTCAAATAGTCAATATGTCATTGTGGGATATTTTGGGGTGGCCTGCCCTGGGCCCCAACACTTCCACACTCCCCTCTCTTTGCCAGGCTCATTCTTACCTATCCCTGTGTCCCAGTTTAGATCCATCTTCTCCTGGAAGCTTTCTAGGACTGTCCAATTCCGATGGGGTGGCCCTCATGTGTTTCCGAGGCAGCCCCTCCCTTTCAGTCTGATCGCGTGCTCTATAGGCTTTACCCCTTCTCTGGTAAGTTGCCCCATGAGACTGTTACCTCTTGAGGGCAGAGATCGTGTCTGTCTTACTGAGTCTTGTATCTATTTTATCAAAAACAATGGTTGGCATACAGTAGGTGCTCAATAAATATTTGGGCAAATAGGTGGAGGGTATATGGAGAACTGAGCAGCTAGCACTGTGAATGTAACCCTCTGAAAGGTTTGGACCTCAAACGTGCTGTGGGAGCGCAGTGTGGCTGGGACGATGAGAGGAGAGTCCCTGGAAGAAGAGGGATATGAGCTAGCTTTGCAGAGCGAGCAGGAATCAGATGAGCAGAGGGGAGGAAAGGCATTCCGGGTAAAAGGAATGGCTGGAGCAGAGATAAGATGGCGGCAGAGCATATGTGTGAGGGAATCCGCTTGGCTGGATGGTGGTCTTCGACAGGAAGGTTGGTGGGAAAGGTGGGCACTGCAGGTTGTGGGCACAGGCAGAAAGTGGAGGGGGCGTGCTGGAGAATTGTGAGAGATGAGGTGAGAAGGAGAATTGAGCATTGACTGCCAGGGAGATGAGTTTGGCGTTGGTCTTATGGGCAGTAGAAAGCCAGTGAAAATTACTGAGTAACAAAATGACAGCAGAGTATGCTGGTATGGAGTATGGTGGACCCAGGTCTGTACAATCAGCCTGGAGACCTGGGTTCAAATCCTCTCTCTACTACTTTCTGGCTAGGCAAATCATTTTAACTTCTCTAAGTCTCATTTATTCAACAAAAAATGCTGAGCTCCTTCATGCCAGACACAGGTCTGCCCCCTGAGAATTCAGTGACAATCGTGGTGGACCCAGGCTCTGTTCTCACAGATCCTTCCATTTTTCACAACCAGAAAACCTGCAATGAAGTCTATGATGTGAATGTGGATTATGACTAATAAAATTCTGTTACCTGATGGCCACTTAAGAAAAAAAGTTGACAGATTTAGGCTGTATGGTCTTCGTGAGTGTCAGAGAAGATGCCTATATGAAGCCTTTTGTGGTGACTGTGGAGGTGACCATGAAGATGACAGTGATATCTGAGATTTAGGAAGTCGCCAGAAATGGGAGAATGCGTAGGAAGGTCATCTCTTGGTCCACATGGAACTCCATGGCTCCCTTCAGAATTTCTTGAGGGCAAGGGTTCCACCATGCCTTCCTCTCAATATCCAGCACGCAGCCTGTGGTATGCGCCAGGCAGGCCCTCAGCCAAGGCAGTTGAGGAAATGACTGCGTCATCATCAGCCCACATTGACTTCCTGCCCAGGCAGAAGGCCTAGCTTGTCTCCCAGTTAGTCCCATGTCCCTAAACACAGATCAAGTGGCTTAGAGAGAGTGAGAGAACAGTGAGGATTGTTGCAGACTGAAACACAGCCCTGGGCAGGGATTAGCCTCCTTCTGGCCTTAGGTCCCACCCCTGAGTCTCCTTCTAGAACTTCACTGGGCAAGGCCTGCCTGGCTTCTCAGGGAGTCAATCACCCCCAAGGCCTTTCAGGAGCTGATAACACTTATCTGCTGCCCAAATGGGACACAAACTGTTCCTGCTTCGACTCTGTCTTTCTCAAGTCCTGTCTCCAAAGGCCCCTGTTCCATCCTGTTACAAAGCCAGACGTGAGGGTGGTCATCTGGGGGACCAGGTTGGGGTGAGATGTCGAGTTGCCAGAAGCTGGTTGTGGGCTTGTGGGACACACAATTATGTGAGAATTGTATTATTCTTTTTTATGTTTTTCTGTATTTTCCAAATTTGTTCCAATGAGTACGCTTTTGAGAATCATTTAAAAATACATTTTTGAGGTGGCATCAGCATCATGGCAGAGTGAGTTTTTCTCTCAGTCTCTCCCCTCTAAGTTACAACTAAATAGACATTCATTAACCAGCAGAGGATTCCCTGCAGAGCACAACAGGACATCTGAGAGATCCACGCAGCTGTGCATCTGAGGGTGGGTGGACTGGAGGGTGAACTGCCACCCCGAGAGGCAGTGGACCCAGGTGAGTGCACCCCTCTCCCTCCCCCGTTGAAGTGAGCCAGGTCACAGATCCTCACACAGAGCCTGAGCAACTATAAGAAGAGGCAGGGACATCTTGGCCTGTGTGAATGCTTTTGGAGTTGCAGCCTGGCTTGTGGGAGTGCCTACTGTGCTGTTGTGGCCCCACAGGTGGGAACACTCTACACGGAGTGGTGGCAGCCCAGCCCACATGAAGGTGCCCACCTGCTCAGAGAGGTGTCCTGCTCATGGAGCACAGGAGCCTGAGGGGTTCACTGAATGGCAGCTCAGCCCATGTGTAGGTACCCCTCCCCCCTACTGGGCAACAGCTCAGCCAGTCCCTTGCTGAGCACAGAGGTTCTGCCTATGGTGCCTGACATGCCCATGCAGTGCAGAAGCCTTGTCCACATGAGCGCAACCTGCAGAGTGGCTGTGGCCAACTCGGGCAAACGCAGAGTAGCCCTACCCACACGACTTCCAGCAGGTGAGGTGGGATAAGAAAACAGCTCCTGCTCCCTGCCGGCAGTGGCAAGTGGAATCTGTGACCTGATGCTACTACCAATGCGCTGGCAGAGGATCAATTCATCAAACACTATGGAGAACTGCATTAACACTTCAGAGCAGGAGGAAAATGACAAGTCTCCAGAAACTAATCCTGAAGTCACAGAAATTTACAATCTAAATGACAGAGAATTCAAAGTAGTTACAAAGAAACTCAATGAGTTATAAGAAAACTCAGAAACACAGTTAATGAGCTCAGGAATAAAATTAATGAGCAGAAAGAATACTTCACCAAAGAGATTGAAACTCTAAAAAAACCCAAACAGAAATTCTAGATATGAGGAACACAGTTAATGAGATAAAAGATAATCTAGAATCCATAAAAAAATAGAGCTGACATTATGGATAGCAGAATTAGTGATTTAGAAGATAGAAGTATAGAAATACTTCAGGTGGAGGAGGGGAGAGAACTAAGATTTTTTAAAAATGAAGAAACTCTTCAAGAAATATCCAACTCAATTAGGAAAAGCAACATAAGGATTATAGGTATTCCAGAGGGCGGAGAGGGAGAAAGGAGTAGAGAGCTTGTTCAAAGAAATAATAGCTGAGAGCTTCCCAAACCTGGGGAAAGGACTGGATTCACAAGTACGTGAAGCCAAAAGAACTAATTACATCAGTGAAAAAAGACCTTCTCCAAGGTATATAATATTAAAACTGGCCAACTTCGCTGACAAAGAAAAAAATGTTAAGGGCAGCAAGGCAGACGAAAATAACCTACAAAGGAACCCCTTTCAGGCTTCCAGCAGATTTCTTAACAGAAACCTTACAGGCTAGGAGAGAGTGGAATGATATATTCAAAATACTGAAAGACAAAACCTTTCAGCCAAGAATACTCTATCCAGTGACACTATCCTTCAGATATGGTGGAGAAATAAAAGCTTTCCCAGATAAACAAAACCTGAGGGAGTTCATCATCACTAGACCTCCCCTACAAGAAATGATAAAGGAAGCCCTTCTACCTGTAACAAAAAGGCAAAGGTTTACAAAACCTTGAGCAAGGAGTCAAATAGACAGAATCAGAAAATTGCTGCACAACCAGGAGGACCTGCAACTAGAATACACAACTATGTACCAGGGGGCTTTGGGGAGAAGAAGCAGAAAAAAAAGAAAAAAGGAAGATTGGCAACAGATGCTAGCTTAGGTGCCAATCTTAAAAAAAAAAAATGCAGCTCTATATCAGAATACATCAGTAAACACTTACTAATAACATAAAAGACAAAGGGAAGGAAAGCATCAAAAATAACTATAGACACTTCAATTTAGTCACAAACTCACAACAATTTGTGACAACAATAACTCAGAAGGGGAAGAGGAAAGGAGTAGAACCTGCTTAGGCTAATGGGGATAAGAGACTATCAGAAAATGCACTATCTCATCTATGAGATCTTTTATACAAACCTCATGGTAACCACTAAACAAAAAATCAGAGCAGAGCCACAAATCATAAATAAAGAGAAAACTGAGAAAACAGAAAACCACCAAACTGAAATGGCAGTCAGAAATACAAGGGAAAAGAAACAATGGAAATATAGCACAACCGGAAAACAAGAGATAAAATGACAGTATTAAGCCCTCATACATCAATAATCACTCTAAATGTAAATGCATTGAATTCTCCAATAAAAAGACACAGAGTGGCTGGATGGATTAAAAAACAAGACCCAGGGGCTGGCCCAGTGGTGTAGCGGTTAAGTTCGCATGCTCCACCTCAGTGGCCCAGGGTTCGCCGATTTGGATCTCAGGCACAGTCCTAGCACCGCTCGTCAAGCCACGCTGTGGCAGCATCCCTCATAAAACAGAGGAAGGCTGGCAACAGATATTAGCTCAGGGCCAATCCTCCTCGCACACACACGCACACAAAAGACCCAACAATGTGCTGCCTCTAGGAAACACATCTGAGCTCTAAAGACAAACAGGCTCAGAGAGAAGGGATGGAAAATGATATTCCAAGCAAGTGACCAGCAAAAGAAAGCAGGTGTTGCCATAATCATATAGACAAAGCAGACTTCAAGATAAAAAGACAATGAGAGACAAAGAGGGGCAGTAATAATGATAAAAGGGACTTTCTACCAAGAGAACATAACACTTATGAATATATATGCACCTCACACAGGAGCACCAAAGTATATAAAGCAACTCTTAACAGATCTAAAGAGAGAAATTAACAGCAACACAATAATAGTGGGGGATCTCAACATCCCACTTACATCAATGGATAGATCATCCGGACAGAAAGTCAACAAGGAAATAGTGGAATTAATGAAAAACTGGAGCAGATGGCCTTAATAGATATATATAGAACATTCCATCCAAAAACAGCAGAATACACACTCTTCTCAAGTACACATGGAACATTCTCAAAGATAGGCCATATGTTAGGAAAAAGGAATGCCTCAAAAAATGTAAGAGGACTGAAATCATATCAAGTATCTTTTCTGACCACAATGCTATGAAACTAGAAATTTACTACAAGATAAAGGCTGGAAAAGTCACAAATATGTGGAGACTAAACAACATGCTATTGAACAACCATTGGATCAATGAAGTAATCAAAGGAGAAATAAAAAAGTACCTGGAGACAAATGAAAATGAAAATACATCATACCAGCTCTTCTGAGATGCAGCAAAAGTGGTGCTATGAGGGAAAATTGAACCCTCTAAAACAGTCCTTGAAATCATCCTAGACCACAATTTGAGATCCCCTGTTCTAGCTCATCAAATGAAAGTTTAATTTAAATTTTAACAAATTTTAAAATTTAAAATTTTAGCAAAGTTTAAAGACTAGTTGGGCACTAGTATCGAGAATATACAAAGAACTCCTAGAACTCAATAATAAGATGACAGACAACTCTCTTAAAAATTAATAAAAATTTTCAATAGACATACACCAAAGAAGATACATGAATGGTTAATAATTCCATGAAGAGATGTTCAATATCATTAATTATTAAGGAAATGCACGTTAAAGCTATAGTGAGATTTCATTTCACATCCACTAGAATAACTATAATAAAAATACAAAATAAAACATAATATTAAATCTTAGGATGTGGGAAAACTAGAACCCCTCATCTATTGGTAGCGGGAAATGTAAAGTGGTGTGGTCTGTTTGAAAAGCAATTTGATGTTTTCTTAGAAAAGCTTAGAGCTATAAACAGAGAAGACAGACAGGGAAAAGAACTATATATCAAAAGGGGCAGACAGAACCTACGTGTAACAGGCTACAGCCCTTGGAATGAACATCTGTTACCAGAAACTTCAGTGCTGGCACCTTTGAATATAAAGGAGAATGAAAACTTCTTAAAACAAGGGCAAATCTACTGCAGCTACAAGTTTTTATTTGCTGGGAGGTTTACTCAATCAGATGAATAATTTTGTTGTCTTGTTTTAATTTTCTAAGGGGTAAAGATGGATAACAGGCATGTGAAAAGATGTTCAAATCACTAATTATTAAGGAAATGCAAATCAAAACTACAATGAGATACCATCTTACACCTTTTCAGAATGGGTATAATCACCAAGACAAAAAATAGCAAATGTTGGAGAGGATGTAGAGAAAAGGCAACCTCATATACTGCTGGTGGGAATGCAAACTGGTGCAGCCACTATGGAAAACAGTATGGAGATTCCTCAAAAAATTAAAAATAGAAATACCATACGATTCAGCTATCCCACTACTGGGTATCTATCCAAAGAACATGAAATCAGCAATTCAAAAAGACTCATGCACCCCTATGTTCATTACAGCATTATTCACAATAGCCAAGACAGGGAAGCAACCCAAGTATCTATTGACTGATGACTGGATAAAGAAGATGTGGTATATATATATATATGGTATGTATACACACACACACACACACACACACACACACACACACAATGGAACACTACACAGCTATAAAAAAGATAAAATTGTCCCCCTTGCAACAACATGGATGGACCTTGAGGGTATTATGTTAAGTGAAATAATCCAGACAGAGAAAGACAAACATCATATGATTTCACTCATATGTGGAAGATAAACACATGCATAAAGAGAACAGATAAGTTATCACCAGAGGGAAAGGGGGTCAGGGGGAGGGTGAAAGGACACATATGTATCGTGATGGATAAAAACTAGACAATTGATGGTGAGCATGATGTAGTCTATACAGAAACTGATAAATAATAACGTATACCTGAAAATATACAATGTTATAAACCAATGTGACCTCAATAAAATAATTGAAAATGTATTTTTAATTGGCAAGATATATAAATAAATAGGATAAAAATTAAAATATAAAGGGAAAGGATTGTCTTCACATTATGGAACCTGAAATTTAGGGTTCAATGCCTGGCACATAGTAAGTGCTTAAAGTGTTGCTGGAATGAGTGGCATGGTGATCTCTTGCACCTGAATCCTCCTTCACCCCATCCCCCACACCTATCTGGAAGCTGCGGCAACAGCTTGGAAGCTTGCTAGCATTGGGTTTTGAAAATTGTTCCTTACCCTGGACTGGTGTGTGCCTTTGGGGATGTGTGTGGCTTCGCAGTCCTATAGCCCCTGAGGGCAGGCAAGCTCTGCACACAGTAGGGCTTTAGGTACCTGATAGGCCTGAACTCTTCCCATTAGACCTCAGTGCCTTCAGAGGTCAGCCTGGCATACAGCAGGGCCTCAAAAGGGGAAACTGAGGCCAGAGGTGCCACTGTGAGGAAGAAACCGATTGAGCAGGGCTGCACCGGGGCTCCTGGGTCTGTTGGCAGCTCTTTCCTTTATGCATTTCCTCTCACCTATGAACTGGGCCGTTCAGATCATAATTGAGCAATGCTGCTGATTAACAAAACATTCTTGCATGACAAGCTTGGGCTGGTAGGAAGCTCAAACAGTGCCGGGAACAAACAACAGCCAAATTGGGTCTCTGAGTCCCTGATCCTTGGCACCTTGAGTCTCTAGGACCCTAAGCCCTGGAGGCATGAAGCAGGTGAGCCAGAGGAGTCTCCCTGGAGCCTAGCACACTGGCCCTTCCAAAGCCCGTCCCCTCACCAGCTACAGCTTTACACTCCATGACAGTGATGCCAGGCCAGGCTAACCTTCCCTGCTTGACAAATAAGCCCCAGAGAAGTTCAGTGACGTGTCAATGTCACACAGCTGCTTATTTTGGGATTGGGCCTTAAGTTCCTAGACTTTTACTCTTCGTACCAGGCCTGGGATCAGTCACCTTTCCAAAGAAGTGTGCCAGGCTCCAGGATACAGGGGCAGCCAAGCATTTCTTGAACTAAACCCCCTCTCCCCACCTCCACCGCTGCAAGTCCAGTCCCAGCCACCTCCCGTCTCACGGGATGGTCTCAGTGGCCTCTGGGGGTCTCCCAGTTCCCTTCCTTGTCACCCTGCTCTCCATCTTCCATGCCAGGAACGTAGGTGCACTGGCGCAAATTTCACAAAACTCTCCCTTAAAGCCATCCATGCCCATGACCCTGGGATGCACAATGCAGCCCAGGTCCACCCGTCTTGCTTTCCCAAGTCCCCGTTCCTGGGGTCCTCTCACTTGCACAGGGACACACACCTCCTGCCCAAGTCCTCTGTGAGGCATCTCCCAGGAAAACCTCCCTGCACCCCATGAAGGTGCAGTTTGGGAGGGAACCTCGAGGCAGAGCCGGATCCCTCAGCGCGTCAGTGAGGGAGGAAGGGAGTGCAGCGCTCAGCCGGCCCCCAAGGCTCCATTTCCTGCAGTCTCACAGCAGTGAGAGCACAGCAGCCTCAGCAGCGAACAGGTTGTCATGGGGATACATGCGTAATTGAATATAAAAAGTGAAGTGAGATGTTTTCTGACAAAGTGAGTCTGCTTGGCTGACTGAGGTGACAGGCTATGGCAGACATTCTTCTTAAATCAGAGGAGCTAAATCTGCAGCCCCAAGTTTGAATGAAAAAATACTTTAAAACTGTCTACAACATACGGGAAGCCACAAAATGCATCATTTGCCAGTTTAAACTTGTGATAAAAAACAATGTTCAAAAATGGGCATAGAAGGAAACTACCTCAACATAATAAAGGCCATATACGACAAACCCATAGCCAACATCATACTCAATGGGCAAAAACTGAACGCCATCCCCCTGAAAACAGGAACGAGACAAGGATGCCCTCTATCACCACTCTTATTTAACATAGTTCTGGAGGTCCTGGCCAGAGCAATCAGGCAAGAAAAAGGAATAAAAGGAATCCAAATAGGGAGGGAAGAAGTGAAACTCTCGCTGTTTGCAGATGACATGATCTTATATATAGAAAACCCCAAAGAATCCATTGGAAAACTGTTAGAAGTAGTCAACAACTACAGCAAAGTTGCAGGGTATAAAATCAATTTGCATAAATCAGTAGCATTTCTATACTCCAGTAATGAACCAACAGAAAAAGAACTCAAGAATACAATACCATTCACAATCACAACAAAAAGAATAAAATACCTTGGGGCAAATTTAACTAAGGAAGTGAAGGAGCTATATAATGAAAATTACAAGGCCTTTCTGAGAGAAGTGGATGACGACATAAGGAGATGGAAAGACATTCCATGTACATGGATTGGAAGAATAAACATAGTTAAAATGTCCGTTCTACCTAAAGCAATCTACAGATTCAATGCCATCCCAATCAGAATCCCAATGACATTCTTTACAGAATTAGAACAAAGAATCCTAAAATTCATATGGGGCAACAAAAGACCCCGAATTTCTAAAGCAATCCTGAGAAAAAAGAACAAAACGGGAGGCATCACAATCCCTGACTTCAAAACATACTACAGAGCTACAGTAATCAAAACAGCATGGTACTGGTACAAAAGCAGGTGCACAGGTCAATGGAACAGAACTGAAAGCCCAGAAATAACACATCTATGGACAGCTTATCTTTGATAAAGGAGCTGAGGGCATACAATGGAGAAAAGAAAGTCTTTTCAACAAATGGTGCTGGGAAAACTGGAAAGCCACATGTAAAAGAATGAAAATTGACCATTCTTTTTCACCATTCACAAAAATAAACTCAAAATGGATCAAAGACCTAAAGGTGAGACCTGAAACCATAAGGCTTCTGGAAGAAAACGTAGGCAGTACACTCTTTGACATCAGTACTAAAAGGATCTTTTTGGACACCATGCCTTCTCAGAGAAGGGAAACAATAGAAAGAATAAACAAATGGGACTTCATCAGATTAAAGAGCTTCTTCAAGGCAAATGAAAACAGGATTGAAACAAAAAAAACAACTCACTAACTGGGAAAAAATATTTGCAAGGCATATATCTGACAAGGGCTTAATATCCATAATATATAAAGAACTCTCGCAACTCAACAACAAAACATCAAACAACCCAATCAAAAAATGGGCTGGAGACATGAACAGACATTTCTCCAAAGAAGATATACGGATGGCCAATAGGCACATGAAAAGATGCTCATCATCGCTGATCATCAGGGAAATGCAAATCAAAACTACACTAAGATATCACCTTACACCCGTTAGAATGACAAAAATATCTAAAACTAATAGCAACAAATGTTGGAGAGGTTGCGGAGAAAAACGAACCCTCACACACTGCTGGTGGGAATGCAAACTGGTGCAGCCACTATGGAAAACAGTATGGAGATTCCTCAAAAAAATTAAAAATAGAACTACCATACGATCCAGCCATCCCACTATTGGGTATTTATCCAAAGAGCTTGAAGTCAGCAATCCGTAGAGTCCTATGCACCCCAATGTTTATTGCAGCACTGTTTACAATAGCCAAGACGTGGAAGCAACCTAAGTGTCCAGCAACAGACGAATGGATAAAGAAGATGTGGTACATATATACAGTGGAATACTACTTAGCTGCAAAACAGAACAAAATCATTCCATTTGCAATAACATGGATGGACCTTGAGAGAATTATGTTAAGTGAAATAAGCCAGCGAGAGAAGGATAATCTGTGTATGACTCCACTCATATGAGGAATTTAAAATTATGGACTAAGAACAGTTTAGTGGATACCAGGGGAGAGGTGGGGTGGGGGGTGGGCACAAAGGGTGAAGTGGTGCACCTACAACATGACTGACAAACATTAATGTACAACTGAAATTTCACAAGATTGTAACCTATCAATAACTCAATAAAAAAAAAATGTTCAAATGTGTTTTAAAGGGCACCTGTGGAAAAACAACGTGAAGATCACTGTCTTGTTAAAGCTATCTCTTAAAACGTCAATCAGATCACATTGCTTCCATGGCTCGAAAATCTCTAGTGGGCTTTCTTGCTGTTCCTCCTCAAATGCACCCAGCTCATTCCCACCTGGCGGCGGTTGTTGGTTCTCCCCTCTGCCTAGAACATTCCTGCCCCAGATATTCATTCTGGCGTCTGCTCCCTGACCACCCCAACAAAAATGGCCTCTGCCCTCACCCTCTACGTCACTGTGCTGTCGTTTTCCTCTTGGCGTTATCCTTCACGTTCTAGCATATGTTTGCTTGCATGTTTATGTATGTTTATTTGAACGTAAGTGTGAGGGAGGCAGAGTTAATCGTGCTGTATCTCCAGCTCCTAGGCCAGGGCCTGGTGCATCGTCTGTGTTGTGAAAACGCTCCAGAAACGGGTGAAGCGGGGATGGTTTGGATCCAGTTTGGGCCATGGATAAGCATTATTTGAGGAATGACTGAGTGAGCAAATGAAGAAGAAAAGGAACGTGGGTGTGAATGCCTGGAACGCTCGCTCTTTTTTCCCAGTTTGCCCATCCTTTGCAATCCAGCTTCAGCATCACCCTGTGTTTTGAAATCTTCCTTAATCCCACAGGTGAGCGTGTCCCCCATGATGTCTGCCACAACCTTGGCAGAGCCCCCGGTGGCACAGCAGTGCCAGTGCCTGTACCTCCCGCTGCAGCCTAGGAGCCCATCAGCCCTGGATCCCAGGCTCCTAGTGCACAGCAGATCCCCAATAAATGCCTCACGCACGAATAGGTGGTGGTGAGCAAGGTGATGAGCTCTAATGGGAAGAGTTCAGGCCTATCAGGTACCTAAAGCCCTACTGTGTGCAGAGCTTGCCTGCCCTCAGGGGCTACAGGACTGCGAAGCCACACACATCCCCAAAGGCACACACCAGTCCAGGGTAAGGAACAATTTTCAAAACCCAATGCTAGCAAGCTTCCAAGCTGTTGCCGCAGCTTCCAGATAGGTGTGGGGGATGGGGTGAAGGAGGATTCAGGTGCAAGAGATCTGGGTGGCATAGAGCACAATGGGCCGAGAGTTGGGAAGCTGGCTTTGAATGCCTGATCTTTTGGGGAGTGACCATGGGCAAGACCCTTGGCCTTTCTGAGCTGCTCGTTCCCCATTGGTACAATAAAGGCAATAATCTAGACTGGTCTAGAGATCTCAAAGGGCCCATTCGACTTTGATGGTTTCAGTTCTACTTTCCTAGGTCACGTTGGCTATGTGCCACTCCCCACTGGGACTGAGATTTCTCAGGACAGAACTTCAGCTTCTCTTTCCCATCAGGTGCTGGGCCCATGCCCCATGGGTCCTTAACCCCTGTGCTGACTCTCCCTCTAACCCATCATGAGGCTAAGGTCTCTAGGTGGGCAGGGTGACCAGATGTCCCTGACCACTCTCAAAAGCGTCCTGGTCAGGATGACAAGATGGTGTTTCCACCACCGCAGTTTGTAGGACACCCACACCTCACCTTTGAAGTCCCACAGAAGGCCAGAATCCTGCATCGTCCTGAATGGGGAAGGAAATTGAGGGAGTAATGCCAGATCAGCTGACTCATGGGCCGTCCATTCCCCAAAGTGCCTGCGGGCCCTGCCCTGCCCTGCCCTACGAATTAAAGCTTTTCCAGAAATACCAGCTGCTACTGTCTGGGGAGGGACACACATTAGATTCTAGCCCTGCTGTGAGGCGTAAGCCCTGTAATTTCCAGATCTGAGCTGGATGACCATTCCTCCTCTTTCCTTGGTCAAGGTTCCTCAGGCCTTAGAGATTAAATGAAATCTCCAAGTAATTTTTTAGCAGATTATCTCTAGGGCACAAAGCCAAAGCAGTGGAAAAAGTGTTGTCCGGGGAGTCAGGATGCTTGGGTTTTGCCCCAGCTCTAGTGCCTTGCTGGGTGACCTTGGAGGAGTCCCTTGACCCTCTGGGTCTCAGTTTCCCTTTCCATAAAGAGGACCATTGGCCTGGGGGCTCTCTGAGGGACTGTAAATCCTATCTTAACTGGTGTTGGTGCCTTGGGGCCAGGGTTTTCTCAGCCCTGCACTGCACTTGCCACCCAAGGGCCCTAGCCAGGGCTCCAGTGAGGCCTTTGCTGGTGGCCTGAGGGGGAGGGTAGTTTTGATTGTCACTCATTTTCTGGAAGCAGCGACATTTCCCTTGGAGACATTGGCTTCATAGCTTCATGGCTTCAGCACATGACCCAGGCCTTCTCAGCCACCTGCTAGGTTCTGTGAAAGGCAGAGCCCTGTGGCTGGGCTTCCTACCCCGGCATGTGACCCAGGCAGTGGCAGGCTGTGGCTTGCAGTGAAATTCTTCAGAGCTGTTACTGCAGGTGGGAGACTCGAGGCGGTGGGTAGGAGTGGAGGAGGGCCCTGGAGGGGCTGTGTTTGCCCCAGGGAGGGTGGCACCGATGGTACCTCCTTCTGGGCCTCTAAGTGAGGCCTGCTTGAGGCCATGATGGTCATCTCCCTTTTTACAGTCAGGAGGAGGTTCAGTTAAAGCCCTGGATGGGGAAGGATTCTTACTTCCCTCTCTGCTTTTCCACATTTTCTCAGTTGCTGGCAGTGAACACACTGTGACTGTAAACAGACTGCTTTGGTAATGGGGGAGGAAGGCTGCTGTTCTTATTTTTCAATTCCATTCCTGAAGCCATCAGCATCTACCACTCTGCTCACCTCAGGACTTTTTTCTAAGGAGCCCAGTGCTGGGTGGTGGAAAAAACGTTAGCTTCAGAGTCAGACAGACCTGGGCTGAAAGCCTGGCCGCACACCTAGCTGTGTGTCCTTGGGCAAGTTATCTAGCTTCTCTGAGCCCCAGGTTCCTTATAAAATGCAAATAATAATAACAGTCATTCTTACTGCACACTTAACTTGTGTCAGTCACTGTTCCAATCCATTACATGTACTTTGTTTGTTTGTTTTGGGGAAGATTAGCCCTGAGCTAACATCCATGCCCATCTTCCTCTACTTTTTATATGTGGGATGCCTGCCATGTCATGGCTTGCCAAGCAGTGCGTAGGTCCACACCCGGGACTGAACCAGTGAATCCCAGGCCACCAAAGCAGAATGTGCAAACTTAACCACTGCGCCACTGGGCTGGCCCCTCGTTACATGTATTAACTCATTTAATCCTCACAACAGCTCTATAGGGAAGGTACTATTATTAGTCCCAGTTTGTAAACAAGAAAACAAGGCACAAATATCTTGCCTGGGTCACTCAGCTAGTCCATAGTGGAGCTGGGATATGAGCCCAGGCCCTCCAACCCCAGGGCCTGGACTAGCCTGCCCTCCTAGTCACACTGGGCTCCAGGCTGGGGAAGTTTCAGTGAGAAGAAGTGTGCAGAGGCTCAGAGCCCAGCCCATTGCAGTCTCAACCCTCCTCCTCCCTCCTCCCAGGGTCAGAGGGAGTGTAGATGCCCAGCAACATCGGGAATATTTACTTCCAGGGAAACACTGGGCTTCCGAGCTACCGTGTCACCATGGGGGTCGAGAGCTGGATAGGGCCTGGACAGCCTGCACCCCAGCCTCTCACCGTGCCCTCAGTGATGGGGACAGAGCAGCCAGAGAGGCGCAGTGCCTTGCTCAAGGTCCTGCGGCTCGATTGAGATGAGCGGGAAGTGGGAACCCAGCCTACAACTCCCATCAGGGCCCTTTCTGTGGACCACTGCCTCCTGGGCCAGGAAAAGCTCCTCAGGGAAGCAGGGGCCAGGCTCCGACCTTCTTGACTTTGGATGTTGTCAGACACTCTCTTAGCACCCGCTGGGTAGGCTGGGGCTGGGGGGCTGTGGGAACACCTGTGGGTTGTGGGCAGACCAGAGGAAGCAAGAGCCCAGCCCACAGCCAGCAGAGCAAGCTTGCCAGCAGCTGGTGCGGGGAGGGGAGCCCATTGTTGGCAGTGGGCTGGGGATCTCTCCTCTTCCCCAGCATTGTCATCACTGTCACTCCAGCCGCTGCGGGCCCCCTAGCCCTGCCACCAGCATGGGGCTGAGGTGATCATGGTGATGCGGCTGTAGCCTGGTTACATTTGGGGGGATTGTGGCTCTAGGTACCGGCAAAATCCAAAACTGTGGAGCAGATATAGGCCCATGGTGGGGAGAGGGATGAGGGGTGGAGAACAAGCATCCCCTGGGACGTTCAGGCTCTGGGGCAGTTTCTCCTCTTTCTTTGTTTACTTGAGGAAACCTTCTCTTCCCACTCTTAATAAATAAGAGGGAAGCAAAACTCCTCAGCATCCCTCACCTATAACTTCCTCCTGCTCACGGTTCCCGCTGACGCAGTGCTGACTAACACGTGCCAGGCCTGTGCTGGGCCCTCCACACACCCCGTCTCATCTGATTCTCACAACAGTCCTACCACGAAGGTGTGCTTGTTCTCCCCACCGCCTGGACGAGGACACCGAGGCGTGTAACTGACCAGGGTCTCAGAGGTGGTTCAGCAAGTGATAGACCTGGGATTTGACCCTGGTGTGTCTTCTTCTCGATATTTTAGGGCCTAGATTGTTGAAATATTTCTTCTTCTTTTTTTTTTTTTCCTTTTTAGGGAAAATGTTTTAAAACATTTTTAAAAATTTTAAATAAAATAGCCTTTGTGAGATATAATTCACATACCATACAATTCACACATTTACAGCATATAATTCACTGGCTTTTAGTAGATTCACAGGGTTGTGCAACCATCACCACTATCAACTTCAGAACAATTTTAGAACGTCATTACCCCCAAAAGAGAGCCTGTTCTCCTTGCTTGTCACCCCCAATCCTCCCATCCTCTTAAGCCTCTGGAAACCACTAACCTCTGTGAATTTGCCTATTCTGGACATTTCATATAATTGGAACCATACAATATATGGCCTGTTTTGACTGACTTCTTTCACTTGGCATAACGTTTTCTGGGTTTATCCATACTATAGCATGAGTCTGTATTTCATTCCTCTTTATTGCTGAATAACATTGTATTGTGTGGATATACCACAGTTTGTTATCCGTTCATCACGTAATGCACATTTGGACTACTAGGAGTAATGCTCCTATGAATATTTATGTACAGTTTTGTGTGGATGTATGTTCTCAATTCCCATGGGTATAGACCTGGGAATAAATGGTAATTCTGTGTTTAACCATTTGAGGAACTGCCAGACTGTTTTCACAGTGGCTGCACCATTTTGCACTCCCACCAGCAACGTAAGAGGGTTCCAATTTCTCCACGCCCTCAACAACATGTGTTATTGTCTGTCTTTTTGGTAATAGCCATCCTAGTTGGTGTGAAGGATTGTGGTTTTGAGTTGCATTTCCTTAATGACTAGTGATGTCAAACCCCTTTTCTGATGATTAGGAATATCAGCCACTTTTCATAATAGTTTTAATCTTCTTTATTTTTTCAAAATGGGAAATGCCTTTACATAGTTTCTATATGAATTCTAAAGGAAGTTTAGTAAAAAGTTTCCATTCTACCTGCTCTAAATCCTTCCAGAGACATTCTATGCAAATATGATAAAATATGGACAAATGTTCTTTTTTAAAAAACACAAGTGGAGCATATTAAACAACTTCTCTGTGCTTTGATTTTTCACTTTATATTGTGATACATTTCAACATTGATATAGTGCTATGAGAGCCTCTGGAAGTCTCGCTGTGTCTGCAGGGTCATGACCTTTAACTTACCTTTGGGGTAAATCAGGCATTCTGGAGGCCTCTTACAGTCTGGTCTCTGTAGCAGGGTTTTCTTGTTTGTTATGTTTTGTTTTGTTTTATTTTGTTATTTATTTATTTTTTGGTGAGGAAGATTGGCCCTGAGCGTACATCTGTGCCAATCTTCCCCTATTTTGTATGTGAGATGCTGCTACAGTGTGGTTTGATGAACGGTGTGTAGGTCTGCCCATGGGATCCAAACCTGTGAACCCTGCGCTGCTGAAGTGGAGCATGTGAACTTAACTTCTTGCCGCCGGGCCAGCCCCTATGTTTTATTTTAAATGAATAGACTTTATTTTTCAGAGCAATTGTAGGTTTTCAGAAAATTGAGCAGATAAAAGAGAGTTCCTATGTGCCTCCGCCCCCCTCCCCCAGTTCACCCTATTATTACCATCTTGCACTAGTGTGGTACATTTGGTACAATTAATGAACCCATATTGATACACTACTATTAACTAAAGTCCATAGTTTATGTTAGGGTTCACTCTTTGTGTTGTAGTTTTGCCAAACGCATAATGTCACGTATCGTTCGTCATAGTATCGTACAGAATCATTTCACTGTCCTAAAAGCCCCCTGTGCTCCACCTAGTCATCCCTCCACCCCTCCTTCACCCACTGGCCACCACTGATCTTTTTACTGTTTCTCGAGTTCTGTGTGACAGGCATTTGAAGGGGAAGGCGGCCCTGTTCCTGCGATGCTCCTAGCTCCGGGGAGGCCTAGAGCCCACTCAAAGGCCGGGGGTGGGGGGTCCCCTGAGAACAGTCAAATAACAAAATCAGAACAACTTAGGAATGAGTTCAATGTTCTTTATTCAAGGGAAAACAATGCATGGATTGGGGGAGTACGTGCCTCACACGCAGTGGAGAAAAGGCAGGTGTTCACCCATCTGAACCGCCACCCAGACCACAGCCTCCTGAGGACAGGAAGGCATCTGTGCTATCACATACCCAGTGCCTGGCCCAGGACAGGCCATGAATATGGATTAGTTGAATTCATGGTTGAATGGGCAAATTTGACCTTGAAACAGGCTTGTGCCTCCCAGGGTCATGACAATTCCTTCTGTGGGCACAGCTCTTTCCAGTTGGTTTCATGGAGTGCCACATTCTTGATGAAGTCACTGTGGTCCAAGGGTCTTAGTCCACCTGGTCAAGTGAGAAGTTCAATGTTTTCAGGGCCCAGAGTTGATGAAGCTCATGAACAAACTCACAAGTCTGACATATAAACCAGACCAACAGTCTCTACCCTGAGGAAAAGCCCTGTCACGTGAATGGGATCATCTGCCCACATTCTCCCCCTGCAGTCAGGCTGGCCAGGCAAGCTATAGAGTCTGCTCAGGGCATGTGGAACCTGAACACGGAGAGGTCGTTGTTTGATGGCATCAGGCCCTGATGGCCCCAGAGCATCTCCATAGTTGGCATCTGCCTGTGTTGGGCACTAAGGTGAGTGTCCTAGCCAAGGCACCCCTGGGCAATTCTGGGCATTCTCAACGGAGGTAGTGCAGCATAGACTTCAGCCCCAAACTGTCTTGGGCTTGAACCTTAGTTCTGCCACGATCAGGGATATCCTAGGCAAGTCAGCCTCCTGAGACTCAGTTTCTCTCCCTGTCATTTGGGTATAATCAATCCTTGATTTAAGGATTTGAGATTGTGAACGTATAGTGATCAGTACAGGGCCTGGCGCAAACCAGGCCGTCAGTTAGCACCAGTTGTTGTTCTTATTAGACAATGGCAGTTTGCCTTTGTGATTCTTTCCCTCCCTCCCTAAATTCCAAGTTCCTTACGAAGCTTCACTTTTTAGAGATACGCTAATGTTGTCAATTTGATTATAGCTCAATTCTTGCTTTCCTTTCAGGCTCAGACACTATTCAGTCTCATCTCACCTTTGTTACTGTTCACCCTCCGACCCTGGCCCAGAGCAAGGGCCTGAGGGTGCTCTAGAAGTTGGAGGAAGAAAACGGGTGCCTGAGGTTGGAAGGAGGTGAAATGCAGCCGGACCTTGAAATAGGGGGTAGGCTTGCCTAGGTGCCCAGGCCAGAGAGGTTCAGCTGACAAATCAAGCAGACTGGAACTGTGGGGAGCTGTTTTTGGTCCCAGTTCTGCTATTCACTGGCTGTCTGACCTGTTACGTCACTTCCCCTCTTTGGGTTTACTAAAGTTCTCCTGACATTCACAGATGGAGGGCAGAGGTCTGAGAACCAGTGCAAAATATTGCGTTTGTGCATTTTTTCGGCAGAGTGTTCACAGCTTTCTGCAGATTCTCAAGAGGTTCTGCCTCACAGACTGGCAGACTCTCTCCCAGTGACTCAGCAGTCCCTCGTGGGCTGCGCGGCTCACTGCTGACTCACCCACACGTGCTCTTAGCAGCTCCTGTCCGAGCTTGTCACAGAGCATCTGACTGGCTTGGCCAGCCTCAGTCCACTGTGAGTCCAGCTTTGGGCAGAGCTCTGGGGTCAGGCCACAGCCTGGGGGCCGGCCAGCCTCCAGAATAGACTGGCTGCCTGGGACTGTGCTCATTCCCAGCCCAGAAGGCGGCCAGCCCTCCAGGTTCCAAATGGGACCTGTGAACAAGGAGCCCCGAGGGAGCTGTGGGCCTGGTGGGACACTCTGGCTTCCCCAGAGGGGACGAGATGACATCAGACCTCTTTCAATTCAGTGTCGAGGGACGCTCCAGCATCTCCTAAAGCATAAAAAAGGCTTGCTTCTGGGAGTATCACTTTAACTGGGTTTTGAAGGTTAAATAAAAGTTCACCAGGGAAAGAAGTAGGAGAGAGAATTTGAGGTGGGGAAGAGGGTTATTTATAGGGCACGCAGACGTGGAACAGCATAGCTTACTCAGGCAACCATCGAGGACGTGGGGCAGAGGGGCTGGAAGCATGGGATGGAGGGCACGGCTGGGAGTTTGAAGGAGCAGAGATTGCAGAGCTGGCTTAGGGCCAAGGCCTTGTTTTTTGAAAAGGAGCATCAGAGAAGCAGGACAGCTGAGAGCAAGGATGGTAGAGTGGTGCAGTGTGCTACTGAATCTCCCTCTCGGGACCAAGGAACTGTTAGAAACAAGACAACAGGCCCCAAATGGAGCCACTTATGCTAGGCCCCACATCACCACATCAACACTTAACTTAATTCCAGTTCTGGCTCTCCCAGAAATGGAATTTTAAGCCAGCCAATCAGGAATCGCCTGAAGAGCACTAGTGAGGTCGTCTGCCTGACAGACCCCTGCCGTCCCCTGAAGGAAAGTGACCTTGCCACAACCAATCCACTTTTCTGTCTAGTATAACTTCCTTGTTCCCGCTCCCTTCTGCCTATTAAAGCTTTTCATTTTGTACAGCTCCTTGCAGCTCCTTTGTATCTGCTAGGTGGGATGCTGCTCGATTCATGAATCATCGAATAAAGCCAATAAGATCTTAACATTTTGTTTTTTAATGAAAATCATTTCCTTGCTGCCTGGAGGGTTGCCTGCTGAGAGCCCACAACCGTGCACCTGTCTTAGTTGCTTGGGTTGCCATGACAAAATACCCTAGACCGGGGGCCAGAACAACAGACATTTATTTTCTCACAGTTCTGGAGGCTAGACATCTAAGAGCAAGGTTTCTGCTGAGGGCTCTCCTCCTGGCTTGCTGACAGCTGCCTTCTGGATATGTCCTCACATGGCCTTTCCTCAGTGTGTGCAGGCTGTGGGGGGAGGTGTGCAGGGAGAGAGCCAGCTCTCTGCTGTCTCTTCTTGTAAGGACACTAATCCTTTGGGTCAAGGCCCTACCCTTATGACCTCATTTAATTTTAATTACTTCCTTAGAGGCCCCATCTCCAAAGATAGCCACATTGGGGGTTAAGCTTCAACATATGAATTTTGGAGGAGAATACAAACATTTAGTCCTAAATAGCCCCTCTTCAGGAATTGTCCTCTGCCAGTGGGAGCCCCCGGCCCAAGGCTATGCCCCTCGCCTGGGTAGTAGTATGCTGAGGTGTGAAGGCCATTCCTCTTGCCTCAGTTGAGGACAGTTCTGCAGGGCCATCCCTGCTATGGCTTCCCTGCAGTTCAGTTCCCCTCCTGCCCTCTCTTGCTGCCATCACTGCCTCACAGGTGTGATCCTGAAAGCATGCCCTAATAAACTTCTGTCCACACATCTGGGCCTCAGAGCGTGTTTCCCAGGGAAGCCTACCATTTGACAGATGGCAAATATGTGTCAATCCAAGAGCCCACTTTGATCAGTTGGTAAAAGCAGCTGGAGTGCTGAGTTGAGAAGTCTTCAGAAATCAAGTTCTAGTAGTGATGCCTGCCGCAGGTAAGGAGTGGGTGCGGGGACTTGTGTGCTGGGTATCTGGCATTCCTGCAGAGTGGTGCTGTGTTACTGATGCTAAATGGGGGGAGTTGTAGGAAGGAAGAGCAGACCAACGGTGTCAGAGGCTAAAGGCAATGAGAAGGTGCTGGTGGACTTTCCAAGTAGGAATTGATTATCTACTTTCAAAACGCCATTCTGGGGAGGCTGGCCCCATGGCCGAGTGGTTGTGTTCGCGCTCTCCACTTTGGTGGCCTAGGATTTCGCTGGTTCAGATCCTGGGCACAGACACAGCATCGCTTGTTGAGCCATGCTGAGGTGGCGTCCCACATAGCTCAATTAGAAGGACCTACAACTAGAATATACAACTATGTACTGGGGGGCTTTGGGGAGAAGAAGAAAAAAATAAAATAAAAAATAAGACTGGCAACAGATGTTAACTCAGGTGCCAATCTTTAAAAAAAAAAAAAGAAAGAAAGAAAAGCCATTCATTGGAACGTTGGGCTGAGTCGGATTTAGTTTGGAGGGAGACTAGTAGATATGGTGAGTGTAGGTGACTGTTTCAAGGAGTGTGGCAGTGAAGGGAACATAAGAGAAAGCACAGTAGCTGAACTGAAAGTCAGGGGTGAGAAAAAATTTCTTTTAGAATGAGAGTGCCTTGGGTATATTTATAGTCTGGGAGAGAAGAGCTGGTAGCAAGGGGGGAGGTCAAAGATATAAAAAAGTGGATGGAGCAAAGTGCTAGAGGGATGGTATTAAAAATATTTAATAACTGGCAAGGCATGGGCAATGAACAAAGAGAATGGGCAGAATATCAGCTCTGTCCTAGAGATCACAGGAGCGGATCAGCAAAAGCAAAGGAGAGCTTAGCAGCTAAAGTTTAGCATCACAAAGAGAAGAAAAGGCATTTCCTCCTCAGAGACAGAAGAGAAGAGGGAAAATAGGAAATGAGCATGAAGAAGATAAAGATAAGGTAGGGGCTTGAATATTGTTGAGAAGATCTGGAATGTAACAAAAACTCAAGATAGTGAAAGCTTAAACAAGACTTGGGTATGTTTACCTATATAAAGTCTGGCGGTGGACAATATAGAGCAGATATAATCATCAGTGATCCAGGCTTTTGGTGCTTTGTCATCCTTAACAAGGCTTCTACCTCATGGTCCAGGATGAATGCTTGAGCTCCTGCCATTATGTCTGCAATCTAGGCAGCATGAAGAAGAAAGGAGTTTGTAGCTAGGGCTGACATTTAGCTGGTACAAATCAGTAGAGTTGTTCAGTAGTAAAATTATTGAAATACTTCTGTACCTGCTGGTAAATAACTGCTGACTCCCTGATCCCCCTACTTACCCATCCCGGCGGACCACCCACCCCTCCAAGACAACAACCTGGCTCAGTTGGGATCTTCCAGGACATTCCCCCAACACTATGGCCAGTGTCCTGGAAGCATCAGTTGTTAAATATTTACACTCGATGTGTCTTTTCCTGTTAGGAGCAGTACTTAGAAGTCACAATATGGGCACTGTTTCTTTTACCTCATTGGCCAGAATTAAGTCTTGTGGCTGCAAGTGAAGCTGGGAAATGTAGTCTATTCTGAGTGGCCACGTACTCAGACAGAAATAGGGGGTTTGATTACTATCAAGATCAAGGAAAAAGAGCTGAAGGATCTTAGGAGACAATAGCAGACTTCACCACATGGGAGGGCTAAACAGGTGCTGAGTAGCACAGAGGGCTTTGTGAGCCTAGCTAGGGTGGTTTATTTCTCCAGTAGCCCAGGGCAGGTGGGGATAGAAAAGAAGAAATCAGAGGCTGGGAATTGGCAGGCGAGTGACTGCAGTTTGATGGGGAAAGGGATCCTTGGGAGGGGCTGAAATTTACTGGAGTGGTTGCCTGAGGCATCCAGACTAGGCAGAAAGGCAAATGCAGGCAGGAGAGGCTGAAGGCTGGAGGTCTTGATGAGGGGGATGCTGGAGGGAGAGGAGCCTGAGCTTCACTGGGGATGGGGAGGGAAGATACCCTTCCAGGGAAGGATGAGGTTCCAGGGTGGCTGTTTGGGGAGCCAGAGTGGAGCTTTGGGGCCAAGAGGGTGGGCTGGCCTTCACAGTGGATGCCTCTGTTATATTAGCTGTCCTGGCCAAGAACTCTTTCAGGTGTAGAAACAGTAACAGGTGGAGGACCTGTGTGGCCAAAAGGGGAATTATTAAAAGAATCCAACAGGTGGGGGTTTTAAGAGATCTCAGTCACTAGAAGTGGGGTCTCATGAGGAACTGGGACCCAGAACTGGAAAGCCACAGGAATCCTGCCAGGATCTCCAGGGTGGCCCATATTTCTGAGGAAAAATATCTTTTCAGTTCCCTGAAAACTTGTGCTCACAGTAGGGAGGAAATGAAGGGGATTTCCTTTTCTCCTTAAAGTTTTCCTCAAATCTTTCCTTTGAAAAGTATAAAGTAACACGTGGACATTGTAATGAGTGAAATAACGCAAAGACGAGTTAACCCAAAGTCAGCAGACTCTCTCCTCACCTCAGTTCTCTGTTCTTCTCCTCACTAAAAGTCTCACCTCTTCTGAAAGGGTCAGGGCCCCAGTGCATGCCGGACTGGAGGATCCTGAAGCTCCCTCACCAGCTCCACGGACCCCTCTGGGAAGTCAGTGGCAGGGCTTGAACCAGAAGATGGGGCTTTAGGCCTTGCTCTGTCCTCATTTCTTGGAACCCACTTCCCTTACAGGCCTGTTGCACATGAGTACTTGCTGCTTCCACGTCTTGCTTTAAAGCTGCTTTGACTACCATTGTTTTGTCCACGCTGGTTTCCTTAGTTAGCCCATCATTGTTCAGCATTTGGGATCTTTCCAGTTTCCATTATTATAAAGGGCCCTTCTGTGAACACTTTGGATAAAATACTTCTTAGCTCCAGATTATTTCCCCTGGGCATACATAGTTAGGACTGGGTATTACAGCGTCAAAAGGGTCCGAATAGCTTCACAGCTCTTATTGCCCACACACAGATGGTTAGGAAGCTATTTTAAGAAGATTTAAGCATCTACTGGCTTGGTAACAAATTATAATAATCCACTTACTGTTTTTATATTCTTTATTAAAATTCTGTCCTTACAGGGAAGGAGGTGGATGAAGGAACATGTTACTGTTGTGTTCCAGGTGTGCAAATGAAAGGCAGCAAAAGTTGGTCTCAAAAACACTGACATATTCCTTTAGTTATGAAGGAGGGGGGTATTAAAAAAGAGTCATGGCTGGTTCCAGCTCTGTCATTAAGCAGCCGAGAGCTCAATAACTCCATTGGCATGAGAGCATATGATCTGAAGGTCTCTAAGCTTCCTTTTGGCTTGCAGTATTGAAACCTGCATGGAACATGGGATGCTTGGAGCTGAGGGACGGAACTGTGTCCTAGAGCCCCACTTCCCTTGTGTTTATCCAGCTGTTGGGGTGGTCTGCCCCATGCTTGTACCTGCACTTAGGAAGCCTGAGGATGGGGCAGCCATGCAGTCTCCATCTGGCCACTGAGGCCAACCCGAGAGACGTCCAGCTTAGACCAAATCTTGTCCTGGTTTTACTTAGCCCTTTTACCTCGCCCACTCTGATGCACACTTCCCCATGCGGCTGCCCAGGGGGAAGTAAGACCACAGTGTGGGGGTGGGGGTGGACAAGGGAGCCAAAGGCTCTGAGACCTCTATCTGTGGGCTGTTGCGGGAGGATTACAGATCGTCTGAGGTGGATGGAACCCTGAGTTTGCCCCTCATGGGTCAGGTGTGACCTTGGATAAATGTCTGTCTTTTTTCAGGCCTTAGTTTCCCCTTTGGTATAGTGACAGAATGGGACTAAATGACCTTTAAGGGCCTGCTCTGATAGGGAGAGATTTCCTTCCTTTCCTTCCGCTGGGCTGGTAGGTACTTGTCCCTGGGCGGGGCAGGGGTGGAGTCATCTCTCTGTTCACAATCAGACGGGGTCAGCCACAGGTAAAGGTCAAGTGCTTTTGTGTGGGCTACCTGGGCCTTTCTTATTCTGGAATAAGATGAGGATTGAGGGCTGGAAGGGTGGGGCTACTTCCCTCTGCAAGCGGGGTCTCAAATTCGGGCTTCACTTCTGATTCCCTTCTCCAATGGCTGAGCCACTTCCTGTTCTCCCCCATCTTACTCCTCAAGCCCTGTCCTCCACTCCGTCCAACTCCACGGACAAACCATTGTAGGACCTTGGCTGGGATTGTCCTTAATGCTGAAAAATCTGTCTGTGGGTCATGGGGAGCAGTGACTGTGGATATGAAATGTTAAGAGGGAAAATCAGGGCTCTGAAAGAAGTACACACTGACTCTAGCCAGGTAAACGCTATAAACATCATTCAGGAGACCGGGTGGGTTGGGTGTTTGAATTCTGACTGTGAGAACAAGATAAAGTCCTTAACCTTCTTGAGTATGGATTTTCATCTGAAAAACGGTACTACTAATAAAAAATGGTACCTCACAGAAAAAATGTGAGGCTTAAAAGATATTTCATATGTATAATCCCTAACATTGACTTAACCAGCTTTCTTTTCTGACCCTTCCCTTCCACCACACGCTCTCGCCCCTCCCGTCCTCCCAGCCTCCTTCAATCCTCCTGTGATCCTTCTCCTCGGCTCCTCGCCTTCCCTTCGCGCAGGCGCGCTGTGAGGCGCTGAGTCAGGCTGCGGGGAGAACTTGGGTAGGCCTGGAGGGGCGGAACTTGCGCATGCGCAGTGGGGGGCGTCGGGGGCGGGGCAGGTTTTATATCGGAGGACGATCAGCTGACGCCCTGCATTGCAGAGTGCGGAGTCAGGCGGCGCCATGTACACTCTCTTCCTCCTGGCTAGCTTCCTGGGTGCGGGTAAGCCCTGAGACCCCCGGGCTGGGGAAGGGGAGCCCTACCGAACGCGGCGTGCCCATCCATGAGCGGGCTGTACTGGGCCTCGTCCCTCGCTCCCAGTTGGGGTTGGCCAGGGGCGCGCACTGCGCAGGCGCGTGCGCAGCGCCGGTACCTGCTGGGGCGGCGGAGGGGCTGCGGCCGGCGGCTAGGAGACAGGCGGGAAAGAAGGCCCCCGGCCGGCCGCTTAGGGCCTGGGGGCGAGGCGAGGCGGACGGGGCCGGGGAAGTAGCGTGTCTGTCGAGGCTGGAGTTGGTGCCGGCGCGGCTGGGGCCTCCCGGGGCCTTCCCTCAGCCTGCCTTTCCAGCTCTGGGTGTTGCCTGCAGGGTGACCCTTCCTGCGGCCCTATCGTGCTTGGGCTGGGCGCACGTGATCGAAGTGGACTTGAGCCCCATCCAGCGGGACAGGCTTTGGCCCTTGGCCTCCGTTCCCCAGTTTTTAAGAGTATTGAGGTTGCATGAAGCACATACGCATATCATTTATGTTGATGTTTGTCTTTGCATATATATTTACTCTTGATCCTACATCTTGAAGATGATATAGGGTTTTTCCGGTCCCGATGATTTTGCGGTGGAGCCCTTGTTTCACCTGCTTTAAAATGTCTTGCACAGCCGTTGGCCGATTTTAGCGTGGCCTTTATTTTGGGGAAAACGTAAGTACGTGAGAAGTTGTGCACAGAAGTCTTAGACCTGTTTATTGCCCTGAAATACTACTGCTGGTTGTTAAACTCACTGCAGGTTATGAAGGCAGCGCTTGGGAACCAGCTCCGCTGCCTTCCTGGAATTAGAAGGGGCCCTAGTACCCTCCTCATGTCACTGTGGACCCCCCCCACCACCCGCCAGCTCTTGCCTTCACATCTTAACCTCATTTAAATCATCATAGTAAAGAGAAAGGAGTGAGGTTGATACTTATCAAAATTCTATAGTTTGATAGTTATGGAGCCAGATTTTAATATTTACATGGAGAGAATCCCAAGTCTGTTTTCAGATAATATAGCCCGCTGAAGGGAAATAAACCTGATCTTTAGGGCCAACCTCAATTTCTGTTTCTAGTTAACTGTATGTAATTTAGGGGCTAACTCTCATGCAGCCATCCACATTTTAATAAAGAGTAACAAAATAGATGACGGTTCATGGAAAACCAAAGAAATAAGAAGATATGTATAGATGAAACATTTAAAATGTTAGCTTTTGGCACCTCCAAGAGTCGCTTAACCTTAAACCAAGCTCTTAAACTTGTTTTACTTGTAGTCTGTGAAAGGTGAGCTGCTTATAAAGAAGGATTTTTGGTTTTATAGTCACTGAAGAAAATTGATTTCCCACCGGGGTTGATACTGTTTGTTATTCCATGGTCTACATAATTAATGCAGGTCTCTAAATTTTCTGTACTGATGGAGAACAACTTTTTGTTCAGTATCAATCAGTTGTTCATATTGGCAGTGAGTCACTCTCACAAGGCCCTGAAGAATTCTGAATCACTCACATCACCCAAAAGGGACTTAATTAATTGTTTTGGAAATGGAAATTATACCAGAATATTTAGCTAACCAAGAGACCCTCTAACCTGAACTCCTGGGTAAAGGCGGGGGTGTGTTATAATGGCCTTGTTTTAACTTGCTGCCTGGCCTTTAGAGTTATCCCAAGGTCATGAAATTTGTAATAATATTCATAATTGAGTTTGTTAATGAGGGGGCGTAGTGACTGCAGCCATCACCTGCTGCCTGAGAGGCACTTAGAACTTGCTCTTATGGCGTGGCACTACTGTAGCACAGAGTGTCATCCCCAGCCTGGGGAGGCTTTATGTTTTGTGTTTTAATGATGTCCTGCTGGTAGAGATACTTGCTTTTGAGTTGTTTTTGTACTTATCCAGTCGTCCCTCCCTTTTCCCCACCTGATAAAGAAAGGGAAGTGATGGTAAACCGAGGGAATTGGAGAGCATCTAATCTAACCTCTTTGTAAACAATGAAGACGTCAAGGCCCCCAGCAGTGACTCTCCCAAATCGTAGGCCATTTACTGGCGAAGTCAGGATCGGAACCCAGGACTCCTGACAGTGCTTCCTCTGTCCTGTTAACTTTTTACAAACTTACTGGGTTGTAATTTCCATGTAGAAGAAATGCACATTTTAAGTGTACGACCTGATGTACCACAGAGTGAACATACCCACAGTTAGCAGCCCCCAAGGTCAAGGAGTAGAGCCTTAGCAGTGTCCAGAAGCCTCCCTGTTTTTTTTTTTTTTTCAGGAGGTTCATTTTATTTCATGCTTTTTGGTGAGGAAGATTGGCCCTGAGCTAACATTTATTGCCAATCTTCCTCTTTCTTTTCCCTCCTGAAAGCCCCCCAGTACATAGTTATATATCCTAGTTGTAAGTCATTCTAGCTCTTCTATGTGGGATGCCACCACAGTGTGCTTAATGAGTGGTGTGTAGGTCTACACCCAGGATCCGAACCAGTGAACCCCAGGCTGCCGAAGTAGAGTGCGCAAACTTAAGCACTGTACCACTGGGCCAGCCCCAGTGCCTCCCTGTTGACTGCTTTGTCTCACTTGCCCCAAAGGAAACCACTATGTTAGTTTCTAATACCATAGAAATAATAACCTAAGGGCTGTTGTTCAACTTTATATGAATGGAATCCTACAGTAGGACATACTGTTGGGCGATTCCTCCCGTGGAAGAGGCAGGTCCAGTGTTACCGAGGGGCTTTGTGTAAAGCGTGTGTTATGCCTGCTTACTGAAGCTTCGGTGCCCACATGACTGCCCCTGGGTAGTGGCTGACCTGCTAAATGGTGTTTGCCCAACACTGAGGCAGGTGGGCTCTCTAGGGATGCTGGATTGTATTATGTATAAATAGATATTTGTTTGATAGCTTCTTATTTTTATGATGATGCAAGACATGAATTTATGGAGTAGGCTGCTGAATATTGACAGAACTCCAGTTCTTACGTGCTAGGAATTTTGGATAAATTTCTTTGTCAGTTTTCAATCAATAATCACTTTTACTTTGAAAATATTAATATAATTCATGAAGGGTTTATTTGTATTAACCAATTAAGGATTTGGTAAGTGCTTTAATTGCATTTGACAAGTCATATCCAGTACCTCCTTTGACGGTTGAAGCATGTTAGATTGAGTGGTCTGGATTTTTTTAGGTCAGGGGAAGGAGAACTTGCTCCTCCATTTTCTTGGAATGTGAAACTGTGTGGAATGGCCACGCTGAGGCTCGGCTCAGTGGGAAGGAGGAGGACAGATAGGGTGTTGCTGGCTGGAGAAGGCACCCAGTAAGGCACAGGAAGCTTTCAAGGCCAAGACTGAGCCACTTGGGCAAGTGTGCACTGCAGCTTTTAGAGGCAGTCTTGTAAAAGTCCTTTAGCAGCTGTGATGGGATGCTGTCCTGCATGTAGGCATTGATACCAGAGGGTCATGTGGCTTCCTGTCTCATTAGGATAAAGCTTGTCCTGCAAGGTCACACGTCATCTGGCTCTTGGCTGCTTCTCAGAGCTCTTCTCCCCCTCCTTCCCATCAGGTCAGGGCTGCTTTCCAGCCCCCTGGCACCTTATTGTTGTTCTGAACATTTGCATTTTGTGTTCCGCCTGTCTGGAACATCTTGCTTCCCAGATAATCCATGTGGTTTCCGCCCTCCATTCAGGTCTCTGCCCAGATGTTGCCTTATCAGAATTCCCCACTGCTCTGTCAGAAGTGGTTTGCTGTCCTGCCCTAGTCTTGCTCTTCCTTTGCCCTTGCCTCATTTTTCTTCCTAGCACTTACACTGCCTGGCATTGTATGGTATATTTATTTATTGTCTTGATCACTTGCTGTATCTGCAGCATGTACAACAGTGCTGGGCACATAGTAGGTGGGTGCTCAGCATTTCTGAATGGTGGTGTGGGGTGTAGCCAAGCAGCCAAATAGGAAGTGCTGGTAAGTTGGTGTGCATGCGACTTATACGTTAATAGTGGCAAGTCTTTATCATGATTAAATAAAGCATTTCTTTAATTTTAAGAAATCGTGTTTAGGAGTTGACAGATCAAGATTGACTTTGGGTTCAAGTGAAGTGTTGACCTTTATAATAGTTTGCCCAGGTTAGAGGGACCCCCAAATCTGTGAGGGTGGTAGGGACATAGGAGCCTAACATAACTTAGATATGCCTGGTGGCTCTGATTTGAGGTAAATCTGGAAAGGGAACCAGCCATAATTTGGGGAAGTTATTTCCCCTCCTTTTGGTTCCGGAAATTGGTTGTTCATAAATGTTTAACCCAGTGGTTCTCAAATTTTCAGTCTCAGGATCCCTGTATGCTCATAATTATGGAGGGACCCCAAAGAGCTCTTGTTTGTGTGGATTGTATCTATTGATATTTACCACATTATAAATTAAGCTCATGAAATTAAAAAAATAATCCTTTAGAAATAATGATAAACCCATTACGTGATAACATAATTTTAATGAAAATAACCGTTTTCCTAAACATAAACATATTTAGTGAGAAGAATGGCTCGTTTTAGGTTTTTGCCATCTTGTGAACACCTGGCTGGGCTCTCAGCCGCTTCTGCGTTCAGTCTGTCACAGCGTCTGCCTCTGGAAGAATTCCAGTGCACACTTGTGAGTGAGGGAGTCAGAGAGGCAGCTAATATCTCTGTATTATTACTGAGAATTTTGGCCTCGTGACCCCCTGAGAGAATCTCTGGGACCCTCAGTGTTCTCTGGACCACACTTTGAGAACCACTGGTGTAGCTGATTTGCAGGAACTGCGGGCATCATAAGGGCTAACACTTAAGAGTTGATTGTGTACCCAACACTGTTCCAGGTGCTTTTGTGTAGTGTTGATTTAATCCTCCCAACAGCCCTCTGAGGTGAGAGCAGTGAAGTCAGAATGCTGGAGCAATGCTGTGGTCTGAATGCTAGATTTTAGCATTTCAAATGAAGGCAGTATTCCTGTTAAGTACTAACTAACGTAGATCAAAAATGACATTTATAGTAGACATACTTACATGTATTTGAAACTTTTTAGTTAATAAGCAATCATGTGGGACAAGTCTAGAACACTGAAGTTCTATATTAGTGGGGTTTGTCTGAGGTCTTTTTTAGCATACGATTGCCTTCTGCCAGTGTGCAGAGACTACCCAGCCAGTTAGCAGGGATGGGGTAGAGTGCGTGCTGGCTTCGGGCTGACGGGATTGACTCCTGTGCAGCACTCTGGGCCAGTCGAGAACCATACAGATGCATCTTTGACCTCTGCCTGCACCCTGGGCACTGATGCCAGGGGCTCACTTCTTCGTGGTCCAGTTGTGGCATAGTCTTATCCTAGGTCATTTAAGTGCATCTCTGTTCATCACCTGATAGGTGATGCTTTGGAAGAAGAGCTTTGCTTGTTTATATTGGACTGGAGTGCTCTTGAATGAACTAGGTAGGAATTTCAAATTTCTCTTCCTGGGATTAATTTTGCCACATTGTATCATTCTTGTACAATCCAAGAAGATCCTTGCCCTTCAGTTTCTCAGTCATCATTGCACAAGGTAATTTTCCTGAGGACTCTATTGCCTTCCCTGTGCAGTTCAATTTCTTGTCCTGGAATGATCTGGCTTGTGAGGAAGGTTACAAAGCAAGGCAGTAGTGGGGGAGGAGAAGCTGGGAAGAAAGAACCTTTGTCTTAAATAACAGAAATAATAGGTTATTGGGGCCAGAGGTGATGGGATGTCAGCCTAGCGAGCTTGAGAGCTTTTTTGCCACGGATTTCTTTTGTGATAAGAGGAATGTTTGGACCTTACTTCCTCCAGATCAAGGCAGGCTGCCTCTGAGCGCACGCTCTTCCAAATGAGTAAATGGGCAGTGTTTTTATTCTGCTTTGCAGAATGTTTTCCAAAAGCAGGATCCTATAAAGAAAAGACAAATGCTCTTTGCCAGAGAAGGTATTTGTGACACCAGCTGTTTCATCGAGTAGTCAGTGTTGAGTGTGTTCATTATCTCCTGCTCTTAAGGGATCTCACTGCATGGATTCTTCTGAGAAATGTCTGAATGCAGGGGACCTGAGATAGATGCTGCCCCTCCTGGGGTTTTCCTCGCTTGGTTTCCTAGCAACCTGCCTGTTGCCATGGTGATACATCACCCAGGCAGCAGATCCACTGCCTTGTGGAATGTATGCTCTGACTGTCAGCGCTGGGAGGCTCCTTGCATTTTCTGTTATCCTTTTTTTTGGTAACTAGACTGGAACAGTATTTAGCATATGTTACCTAAAATATTTAAAAGGAAAAACAGATGTTGTATGGCTAAAATAATAAGACTGAATGTTTTAACAAATAAAGCATAAGGTACACATTCAAGAAATGGTTGTCCCCTTCATTCTGAGGGTTTTTTTTGAAAATCTTTTTTAATGACATTGTGTACATGGGCTTTCCGATATCCTCTGTGGAGGTAAGCCTTAGTAAAGAGTTGTCATTTGGAGACTGTTCTGGTGAATGAGGCAGATTATTAAGCTGGTATAATAGTAGTTAGGTTTGACTGCAGATGACAGATTCCTAGAATAATAGTGGCTTTTGCTCCTATCTATGACTGTAAGTTCAGGAGCGAGGCAGTCTGGGGCTAAGTATATTGGTTCTACTCTCAGAAGAATTTGGAGCCACAGGCTCTTCTAGCTTGATGTTCTGCATCCTTGAGGTCTAATCCCTTTCCTCATGGTCCCTCTTGGCTGCTAAAGTTCCAGCCATCACACTTGTCTTTGACGGCCTGCTACTAAGGAGATGGGGAAACATAGTTTTTAATCTTGGCAGCCATGTGTGTAGCTAAAAATCTATAGTTCTGTTCCTGTGAAAGGAGTGGAGAATGGATATAGGGAGCAACTTGTGGTCTCTGCCATGTTGTGCAATAGTTGTTCCCTGAAACAGGTTTTAGGTTTAGCTACATTTCCTGATTTTAAAGGTAACATGAGAAGAAGTTAAATTATTCTAAAATATAAAATCAGAATGTGAATCCCACCCCTTGGTCGGCCGCCCCCAAGTCCACCATTAACAGTTAGTCATACGATTAACCGAGCTTCGTAGGCACGAGGCACTGTCAGTGCTTCCTTACGAATCCTCACAGGGGTCCTGAGGAAGAGGCACCCTGATTTTCCAGATTGTGCAGTAATTGTGGCGTAAGGAATTTGTCCGGGTCTTGGCTGTGGTAGACAGCAGGCCAGGGTTTCGGTCCGCTCTCTCTGCCCCCAGCACTGGGGCAGTAATCGTGTTGCCATACTGCCTCCTCGTCCTTCCGGAAAAGGAGAGGTTTTGAGGGGGCTCTTCTGAAAGGTGGGTTCCAGAAATGTTTGAACAATGGCATCTCTGTTGGGATTGGAGGAAAATCAGCCTCTACCTCCAGTTTCATGAATTACGGAAAGCATGTCACCTGTTAGCACAGGTTATTGGTGTCTTGGTGGGTACCTTGCATTCTTGCTCATGTAGAGCTTCTGCTGCTTTTTTTTTTTAAAGATATTTTCATTTTATTATATTTTTTGAGGTGTACATCATTATATTTCAATTTCTGTGTGGATTACACACAGAGCTTCTTGTTTAGCACCCAGAGGTGTAGTATCAACTCCTGGGCTCCTTACAGTGGCCTGTGTTTCACTGTCCTTGTGACTCCTGAGTTTTGAATTTAGTAACCAACAACTTTTGAGGTTGTTGGGATGCAGCTGTCCAGGTCTCTGAGCTGCCAGTTAATGACCTGATTAAATGTAGAGCACGCAAATACAACAGCCTTGATTCAGTTGTTTGTGGAACACCTGTTCTGGGCAAGACAGTGGATCAGAGAAAGTTGCTACTGTTGATACGATGGATAATAATAATGATAACAGCACTTATTGGCCTTTCATAGCATGCCAGCACTGCAATAACTATTTTACAAATATTGGCTACTTTTTACAAACCCCTTGGAGTGGGTACTAGTAATTGGCCCATTTTGCAGATTGGAAAACTAAAGCCTGAGGGCCACATGACTAGAAGTGGTGGAGCTGTGATCCGAACCCTTCACTGTCTGATGTCAAAGCTAGTCTGGTAGGGGAGTTGAGATATGTGGATAAATTAAAATACAGGAGAGACAGTGGTAAGGGCATGATGGTTGAGAGATGTAGTACTCTGGCAGGTGAAAGTGCGCAGTCATCTCATCTTGCTTCTCAGAACAATCCAGTGACATGAATGGCTTCATCTTCATTTTACAGATGGAAAACAAGCTCCCAACGATGGTGATTTGCTTAGGGTCATTTGGACAGGACTTGGAGACAAATCATATATATATATATTTTTCAATGTACCACGTGAGGAAAACGTTTAATTTAGATGGTGGGTAAGTTGCCTTAGAAGTCTCACTCTAAACTTAAGGTCTAGTTCCTTTTCTCAAGAAGTCGTCATAAGAGCCCCTAAGCACACACGGTTTCGGCGAGCTCTGCTTCCCAGGCCCACGGAGGTTTTTTGTCTAGAGTCCAGAGCTGCCAAAAAGCCCATGGCTGGTCCAGCTCGTGGCAGCTGTTCTCAATATAGTAAAATTCCATTGCAGCCTATTTTTGACAAATGACCTACGTGTGGAGTGGTTTAGAGCATTTTATTTTCTTTTTCTTCTAGGCCTGGAGAGTAAAAGGGACCAGAGCGCTCACCCGTTTCATAAGGAAATACGATTGAAGTCTGAGTCTTAAAGAAAAAAAAAATGCCTGTCTTAACAGAATGAAACTTGCCTGTATGGTTTTAGAGTCTCTGAAACGGTGGTTTTTGTTATTTCAGCCTTCCAGCGTTTTCATGTTGAGGGCTTGAATGCCAGGCCCTTGAAATAAGAAGTGTGGTGCTTGAGTCGCCCTGAATTGTGTTCATGTCTTCATGTGACACATTCAGTCAGAAGTCTCCAAGGGGTCAGGCAGACATTCTAGGAACTTTCTTAGAGTTCGGCATACTGCCTCAGACAAGGAAGTTGGTGTTTGGGGGCTGAGTGTGGGAGGATGAGGATAGAGATGAAAGCTTTGCTGGCAACATGTTTTGAGAAATAACTCATCAGAAAGCGATTTAGGGTAGTTTTTGTGTAGTGGTTACGTACAAACACTGAAAATGTCATTTGCCTTATTATTATAAGAATGAAGACTTGTAGCCCCTAAGAGGCCTTCCAGCCCCGCTCACCACTCAGCATTCCTCTTGTACAGAATTCCTCATAGGTTGGGCGTTTTGTTTCTGCTTGGCTGCTTCCACTCTTGGAGAGGTCAGCACTTAATGTGGCAGCCCATTCCCCTTTTATATCCCTGCGGGTGTTAGATATGTTCCTCACCTTGAGCTGTGGTCTGCTTCCCTTAACCTCCACCCGTTGCTCTGAGGCCTGGGTCTGAGATCACACAGCAGATCTGCTCCCCTGTGATAGGTGGAAGCTGTCCTTCACATGTGAAGATGGCTGTGCGAATCTTGGAAATGCTCTCGCTCGCAGCAGAGCACCTCCAGTCCTCCAGGGGACTCAGGAATGGTGTCATGTGCCCTCACCTTCCCCACCTGCTGTGTTCCTCGCTCTGCTTGTCACTGTCTCACAGGAAGCAAAGCGTGCAGGTGTGTTCTGCTCTTCCTGTGCCCTGCCGTTCCCCTCACACCAGCTTGGGCTCCTGTGGCTTTGACTGCCACCTCCATCCTTGTGCTCTGGGCTGTTGCTGTTTCATTTTCTCATTTAGCCTCAAAGACTTCACTTTTCAGTTTAACCCTGTGAGTTTCGTTTTCCTAGCTCTCTTTTGGAGTCTTTCTCTTAGCCTCTCTCTCAGCCCTTGCTGCCGCCGCTTCTTGCTTGGACTTTTATGGGATGAGCTTTCCATTCCACTTACGTGCCCCGTCACCTGAATGTCCCACCTCCTTTTCAGTCCTGCCACATCAGCCCTGGGTTGTTAAAACACTAACTTGGGCTTTTGGCCACAGGATGAACCCGTCACGTAGGGATGCGTGCCAGATGAGGTCTTTCCTAGTGTGCCCTCCCTTGGAATGTTCAGGAATTCCCCATCTCCTGTCCACTTAGCCAGGCTTTCATATCTCCATCTTCAGGTGCCACTTCAAATTTTGTTTTGAAGAAGCCTTCTCTAGTTCCCCCAGGCAGTGAGTCATTTTCTTTGCTGCCCGCATGGGCGTGTGGTTCCCTGTGTTTCTGTTAACAGGTCTCTCCCACTGTGGGGTCAGAGCCTGTGGCTGTTCACTCTGGTCTCCCACCTGAGGACACTGTGCTTGGTAATCTGCCTTCATCTTAGTTGTTTTCCCACTTCTGTGGAGAAAAACTGTGCTTGCCTCTAGAGCTTTCAGTCCACAGTGGGGGTCCCTGGACAGGTGGTTTAGTGCTGGAGAGCCCCCTGAAGTGGTGTGAGGATTTTGTGGTAAGTGCATTTTCTGGAGGAAAGGATTCGTGTCCCAGATGTGTTCTGACTGCTTGTTTGCTTCCCTCTCAGGAGACGAGCTCCTGAAGTGAGCACCTGAGCCCCTCAGCAGGTGGCTCGCAGGCATCGCCCAGCCTTGTGTTTCAGCCTGGAGTTCCCGATCCTGAGGACACGCAGTTGTTTTTCTGTTAATATACATTGGGTCGTCTTTAGAAATCACGTCTCTTATGTACCACAGACCTTTTTCATACTGTGCAGCTTGATAAATTTGCCTTTAGGTTGTAGGTAAAAGGCGATGTCTTGCCAAGAACTGAATTTCTAGGAGCTCGGATCTCAGCTTCATGTCTTAGTGTCCATGAAATCTGTGTGAGACTTGAATTGGATGACTTCAGACGTGCACGAGGTGGGCCGCCAAGCATACCTTTTCCCTCTAGATCTGAGATCGGGCCTTCCACCGCCATGCGGTAGGCCACTGATGAACATAACAGCTTGGGTGGGAAATGACCTTGGGTTTGTGTTAGCTGGATCAATCTCAGATAAAAGGGGCTTCCCAAGATTATTTTTAGTGTGGAATAGCCTAGCCAAAACAAATAACAAAGCCATTATTGTAATGATTGCTGTTTCAAGTTGGTAGAAGGAGTAAACAGGCTACAAAGTATTCTTGCTTCTTGGGCCTCTGATAGTGCATTGTGTTCCCGAAACCTGATAGACTCTGGTCACTTGTAGCCAGTTCTTGGGTGGGATGTTGGAGAAAATCTCCGGATCAAAGTTCTTCTTGACTATGTGTAAGAATGGAGAATGGTGGTGAGGCTCTGTGCAGAGACTGCTCACGGGCCCTGCCCTTCTCTGTGAGTCAGGCTCTGGTCTGCCGATGGCCATCTGGCTTTGCTGTGTGTCACTGTGTGTGTGTGTTCCTTTGCCTAGAGACTCATTTTGTAGCTTCTTGTTCATTATTGGGGCTCCTTCCTCCTAATTTGGAGGTAGAACCAAGCAGTTGTAGCTTAGTGGGTGCTTTTCAGGGGTCCTGGGGGACCAGTGCCTTGGAGGATCACAGAAGGTGCTGGTAGGAGCTGCCAGGTCTGGGGGTCCCATTCGTGCTGCCTCTGTGACCCCCACACCCTTACCCTTGTGACTCTGCTTCTCCTTCTCCCACTTCCCCAGACATGTGGCTGAGGGCTGGCCCCAGCCTAGTTTGACTACATTACTAAACTGAACTTTCGTGAGCCATTTGGGGACCTTTCTACTGTTTGAATCTGGCGCATGTTTTCCCACATAAACCAGAGTCCAAACCAACAGCTTCTGGAATGTGGCTCGTTCACTTGCATTGGTGAACTGGTTATGTTGTGATATTTGTTCTCAAGGGGCAGAGAAAGCTCTAACCTGGATAGCAGATTAATAATTCATTTTCTGGTGTCTGCAAGGGGCAGATAATCTGGTTTGAGCTTTTGGGGACGTGTGACTCAGTCTTTGTGTGAATTGTTTGTGGAACTGTAGCTTTGCTGGGAAAGCTAATAATGATAGCCTTTCATTTCCTTCCCTCTCCTGGAGGGAGAGCACCCACGACCATGCTTTGTGTACTGTGTGTGACAGTGTCTGTAGAATTCCCGCGCTCTTATTTGGCTTACAAGTTGAAGCCAAGTGCAGCACGACTCCTGAGTTCTCAGTAAGTTTCTTAGGTGGCTGTGGGGTTGTCTGAGACTTGGGCCAGCTGTTTCCTATTTCCAACAGAAGTTGGGTCCACCCTACTGAGCTACTGCTGGAGTGTGCTCCCTGTGCCGCCGTCCATCCACGGCTACCTCCTGTAGTCTCATTGCCAGGCTGAATCTTTGGGTTAGAGGTGAGGTTCCAAAATCAAAGGTACCATTCATCTCTTTAAAAACATAGGCACCCTTAAGGCAATTTATAAAATATTAAAAAAAAATTATACAGACACAACATAACACTGAAAGTTAATTTAGCCAGCCACCCTGCTTTGTTATTCTTTTCTGATTTTTGTGCAAGTCGTATGTAATTTCATATTCTTGATTCATTTTTTCTGTTTGATATACATAATCTTTATAAGTGTATATAACGGCTACATAATATTTTACTAAGAGTATCATTAGTTTTTTCCCCTCTTTTTAGCCATTCGGGGTACATCTTTCTTTAGTATTATAAATTTTACTTAATATTTTTATGCATATCATAGTTTACCCCTTTGAATTGCTGTGTTTCCTTAAAATGTATTTGTAGAAGTAGGCTACTTTTTGAAGAGGTTTTTTTTTTCATTTCTTGAAATACGTTAACATATTAACAAGTACTCACCAGTCACACTGCTATCAGCCTTATCAGAATGCTGTTTTTTTTTTTACTACAAACCTGTTAACTATTCAGTGACAAGGCTGGTTTTTTTTCTTGGCTAACTTAACTTTCAAAATCTGGCACCTTCTTTCTTTAACCTGCGTTTCTTTGGTCCCAGGTGGGGCGGAACCTTTCTTCTGTTTCTTCCTAATCCCAGTCTGTGCCTGTGACTCCTGCCCGAGTCCTTTCTCATTACCACAGGAGCTGAACGCCACAAACCTGGTTTTGAGCGGTCACGTGTTCACTTTGTGGTATCTTAGAGGGTTATGTCCTCTGGTGTTTTTCCAGCAAACTTGTTTATGTGTAAAAACTCACATGATAGATTTATAAAAGGGCTCTTCTGCGAGAACCACAGTAAGAACCATTGTTTTATGTAACAAGGGTGTGAATCTTAGTGTTTTCACCATAGATTTTTTTTTTTTAACTTTGGCTGTTTTTCTTTGTTGAGAAGTTGAAATCTTTTATATTTAAACCTGTCAGTCTTTTTTCTTGTGATTTCTTTCATTACTTCATGGAAACCTTCTCAGATTGTAAAGATGAAAAGGACTGTTCTCCCTGATAGCTATTTAAAATAGTGTGAGAGGGAAAAAGTAAACCAGGTAAGTGGGTCCCTTCCAGCCCCGTGACTTCCATGATGGTGCAGCTGCCGGCCTGGACGTGGTGCTGCTCTGTGGTTGTCTCTCTTATGGCTGGGCGATGGGCCACACTGGAGCGTCCAGCTGAATGCCAGGGCTAGCCCTTCGCCCCAGGTAAACAAGTGAGGTGGACCTGGGGCAAGGGAAACAGGCCGCTGCCTCATACTGGTTCTCCCCTAGCTCTAGCCAGCCCTGTCCTGGGCCTGAAAGAATGCACCAGAGGCTCAGCCGTGTGGTGTCAGAATGTGAAGACGGCGGCTGACTGTGGGGCCATCAAGCACTGCCTGCAGACCGTCTGGAACAAGCCGACGGTGGTGAGTGCCCTTAGTACTGTCCTCAGTCCCTTGAGAGCATCCATAACTACTGCCATTTTCAAAGCACTTTCTCTCGCCTCATGCTGTTTGCGCCTCACGATGCCCCTGTGAGGGAGGCAGAACCAGTAGGTGGGTGTACCCACTGTACCACAGAGAAAATGGTGGCACAGAGAGGTTAAGGTTCCATTTCCCCAAGGTCACCCAGTCTCTTGGTGGCAGAGATAGGATGAGGTCCTGCCGTGTCTGCTGCACCGTATGCTCCATGCTGCCCTCCAGGCCTCTGTGCAGATCCCACCTCTGCCCCAGATAGAGGGCCAGCAGGTTCGCAGCTCCCTTTGCCAGGACTGGGCACCTGGATACAGCTCTCTATCCTTGGTCAAAAAGTAGATGTTAAAGTTTTGAAATCCTTTTCCTTTTTGATATTTACTCTGTCTGCCTGTTGGGCAGATCACTAATTCAGACCCTAGAATTTAGTAGCTATTTAAAGTTTTCTTTTCAGCTATAGTCAAACTGGAAAAGATGCCACTGATTTTTAATTTAATTTTATAGGTTTATAATATTGTGTAACTTCTGGTGTGCATTATTACATATTAGTTTCTGTATAGACTGCATCGTGCTCACCCCCAGTAGTCTAGTTTTTATCCATTACCATACGTATGAGGCCCTTTACCCCTTTTGCCCTCCCCCCACTCCCCCACTCTCTTCCCCTCTGGTAACCACTAATCTGTTCACTTTATCTATATGTTTATGTTCCACATATGAGTGAAATCATATGGTATTTGTCTGTCTTTGTCTGGCTTATTTCGCTTAACATGATACCCTCCAGGTCCGTCCATGTTGTTCAAATGGGATGATTTTGTCTTTTTTATGACTGGGTAGTATTCCATTGTGTGTGTGTATATATATATTTCCTATATATATATACACACACACACACACCACGTCTTTATCCATTCATCAGTTGATGGGCACTTGGGTTGCTTCCACCTCTTGAAGATGCCACTGACTTTTCATCTAAATGATGTTAACCATAGCATATTAATGTGGAGCTCTTAACACTCATGGGGAATACTCTAAGATGACAAACCCAAAGTGCATTCTTCAGGTAACCTGAACCCTCCCAGGAGATACCTGAGCTTTGCTGGCTGCACCGGCCAGCTGCCGAAGATGCTCTTGGCTCGCACTGGGAGTGCTGCATCCTGTGGCCAGGTTTCTCTGAGTGGAGTTCAAGTTCTAAAACTTTTCAGTAGCCACTAGTACTCCTTCAGTAAGAGAAAAATAATTAAGTAACACTGCTCTTTTAGAAATAGTTTCTGAATTCACTGGAAAATTGCCTTCTCTGGCCAAAATTACTTTCAGATTTGGTTTCTAATTTGCTTCTGATCTTGTTTTTACTCCTGCTTCCTCTTTCCAAATTTAATGCATATTAAGTGAGGACTTCAGATCTTTCTCCTTGATAGGACAGGTTCGTGGATGCCTGAATCTCTTGGGTGGCCCCATGCATGAGAGCAGCCTGACTAGGTCCAAAGGTTCCCATGGGTTTCTCTAAATGCAGGGGAGCTCACAGGTGTCCTTCATCTCACCCAGACATGTTAGTTCCTTCTTCATGGGTCGGAAATCAGTTGACATCAAGAAGGGAGCTCCCCAAGGGTCATGTGGGTCCCTGGCTGCCCAGGCTTGTCAGAAGGCTGGTGTCATGACTCTGAGCTCTGGGGTGGTGATGTGTGGCCTTCACTTGAGCACAGGATTGCCTGGGAGGTGGAAGGTAGGGAGCGTGCAGGTCACAGTGCCCCTGTGAGTGCGCGGAAGCACCACTTCTGGCTGGGACTTGTTTCCCTGCCCCACCCCCTTAACTCTGTGATGCTGATATTGGTCCCAGGTGACGCTGAGCTGCATTACCGATTTTCTCTGATCTTCAGCTTTCTGAGCCTCTCTTTCCTCACAGCGTTGAGCATTAATATGAAATTCAGCCTGTGCCGTGTGTACTGGGTGAGGTGCTGAGGCGTAGGGGCTACAAGAAAAGAGTATCTTTCCTGTAGGAGCACAGAGTATTCTGGTCAGTCACACCTAGCCTCCCCTGTGATGTCCCAGTGCTTCTCGGAAGGGTTGGGGATCCTGGATGTTGGTGTGTCAGATGTGGCCATGATCATGTCCTGGTTAGATAAAATAGGAAAAAGGCTAAGGGGGTTTCCAGCTGTGTGGGGCGTGAGTTATGTCCTACAAACACAGCTCTCTCTCCCTCATGTTCTTTCCTCTTAGAAATCCCTTCCTTGTGACATTTGTAAAGACGTCATCACTGCAGCGGGAGACATGTTGAAAGACAATGCCACTGAGGTGAGCTGCCACGAGTGTGTGTGACTGTGTGCGAGCAGTGGCCATGTGGCCACCTACATCAGTTCGGTAAAGAGCTGTGACTCTGGGGGTCTAATGAGGAATGGTCTAGGCCCAGGTAGGAAATAATTTGGGCCTGGGGCCACATACTGTTTCTGTCACATAATCTTTTTTTCCCCCCATCCTTTAAAAATGTAAAAACTATTCTTAGCCACAGACTGTACAAAAACAGGCATTGGCCCCTAGCTTGCTGACCCCTGGACTAGGTGTTAAATGCCCTTACGTCCATTTTGGCTGTCCTTGCTTGGAATTCCCTGTGCCTGTGGGGCTGCAGGCCCAGAGGGTCTTCATTTTGAATAATGCTCAGGTCTGCTTTTTGCCTCATTGATTAGCAGAGCCATGGCTACCCACTAGCCCTCTCCCAGTCCTCTTCCCTGAGGGCCGCTGTTTCCAGCCTTCCCACCTTTAGGAGTTGTAGGGGCCTCCTGCTTTCAGCCCATTTGCAGAGAAGTCCATCCTGGTCTGACCCTTGCCTTTGTCCTCTCTAGCAAGAGATCCTCGTGTACTTGGAGAGGACCTGTGACTGGCTTCCTAAGCCAAACATGTCTGCCTTGTGCAAGGAGATAGTCGACTCCTACCTCCCCGTCATCCTGGACATGATTAAAGGACAAATGGTACGTGGTGGAGAACAGGCTCTTCCTTCAAGGCACCTCTGGGGCCCTGGGGAGGTCCCAGGCCGGAATAGAGTGATTACAGTGAGAAGTATGCTCATAGGTTTGGATTTTCTCAACAGCTCTTTGCGACAGTTGTGACATCCAGAATGCCTTTGGCATGGCAGAACACGCTGCTTGTAACTTTCAAGGATTGGGGAGGTACATGAAATGGGAACTTGTAGAATTACTGAAGGAACGTGAACTGGTCTAACGTTTATAGGTGCTGATTTGATAACTCATCAAATTTTTAACTGTCCGTTTAAACAAGCAATTCATTTCATTTCTGTGATTTTATCCTAAGGAATAATTCAGGGAGTGTACTTGTGGGTTCAGCTACAAGGATGCTCAGCTTTCATTCAAAAAGTATCTGTTGTGCATAAACCATATGCTAGAGGTTGGGTTTTCAGCAATGAACAAGAAGCCAGGTTTGTGGAATTTGGAAAGACTTTTAAGAAAGAGGAAGGGCTTAAAAAACTGAGAGGGCTTGGCAGGAGCCCAAGACAGGACCAAGGTTTTGGTGAGGAAGATGAGTCCCATCATGCAAGGCCTTAGGCTGTTTAAGGATCACAAGGCAGTGGGAAGTCCTTGGAGGGTTTCAAAGAGAGGAGCGACATGATCGTAGGCACCTATTTTAAAGGGTTTGGTCTAGGTGCCACCAATGGGGAGTTGCAAGAGGGAAAGCTGGCAGGACGGTCAGGTGTGAGACGTGATGGGGACAGTGGAGATGGCCAGGTGCAAATTCTGTTTCAGAGGAGAAATGGACTGGGCTTGCTGATGGAGGGGATGTACTGGAGATGGAGTTAGGAGTGGCGTGAACTGCTGGGAGGATGGTGATGGAGCCACCATCGTGGGGGAGTTGGACGGAGAGTAGGTTGGGTGGTTTAGTTGAGATGCCTGTGAGCGGGTGTATGTATGTGAGTCAAGCTAAGAGATAAGGACAGGGACTGACTCAAAGGCACCAGCTGGCCTGTTTTGTTTGCCTCTGGGGAGAGGATTTCCAACTGGCCTTCGTTCCCACAGAGCCGTCCTGGGGAGGTGTGCTCTGCTCTCGATCTCTGCGAGTCTCTTCAGAAACATCTGGCAGAGCTGAATCACCAGAAACAGCTTGAGTCCAATAAGATCCCGGAACTGGACATGGCTGAGGTGGTGGCTCCCTTCATGGCCAATATCCCCCTCCTCCTCTACCCTCAGGATGGCCCCCACAGCGAGCCCCAGCCAAAGGTAAGGCAGTGGGCCCAAGGGCTCAGGGCCCTGTTTTTGGTTGGGTTAGAGACAAGACGTGAAAGGGGCGTGTGTGCGCCTCTTCACCTGGGGGCACATCCCTTCACTTGCCTCTGCAGCTGCACAGCCAGCCTTGAAGTGCTTGTGCCATGGAGGTTCCGAAGAACTTGGGATATTTAACATTTGCAAAGCTTTCCCCACCCTCCTATTATTTTACTAAACTCAATGCCCAGATGACTTTAAACTTGATAATTTTAGAGCCTATAGAAACACATTAGGAGCTGTTGAGTAAGTCAGCCCTAGAGCTGCAGTCATGAGCACGTGAGGGAGTTTTCCTGACATTTGAATCCTCTTAGTTATTGGAGGAGTATGCAGTGTTTACGCCTAACTGCCCTGTCTCTGTTAGGCTGGCGGGGATGTTTGCCAGGACTGCATTCAGATGGTGACTGACATCCAGAATGCTGTAAGGACCAACTCCACCTTTGTTGAGGCCTTGGTGGACCATGCCAAGGAGCAGTGTGACCGCCTGGGGCCTGGCATAGCCGACTTGGTGAGCCTTATCTCCTCATGCATCCTCATCCCTGTTTTGGGGGGTGGGGGGACGTGGGGGGGTGGGGGGCGGCTGGGCTCTGGGGACAGGAGTCGGGGAACCAAGAAAACTTCACTCCCTGGGGTACCATTTTAAGTTCCAGCCTAAGGGTTTTGAGGAAGAGATTGTTCAAACAACTCCTTTTTCCTTTTTTTTCCCCAAAAGCAGCCAGAACACCTGGTGGGTACTTAAATATCGTTGGTTAATTGAATTTGGACATGTAACAAAACTGTTGGGACAAAATAGTGCAAGGAGATCACTCTTCTGAAGATTTTTTTCCTCTTAGTGACCACATGTATAAGAACACTAGAACCACTTGTAACCCTGTTTTTGAAAGCCTGGCTGGTGTACGTTCATAATTTAGTGTCCTCTCCACACAGCCGGCTGGCTGTGGGAGGGTCACCCTGGATGCCTTCCTCACGATGGTGGCTGTTAATCCTGTGGGCTCACATACTCGTTTGTTGCCACTTAGGGGGTTTTAGTTCCTGGACCCTATTCTCTTCACATTAGTCACACTCATAAGATTGATGGGTAAGACCAAAATGCCAGTTTAGAACCCGACAACTGCAAAACTTTTGTGGGGCTGGATGTGGGGAAGCTGGGGAACTCTGTGGGTCTGGGGTCTAGAGCAGGGCGTCTCGGGGAGAATGGCTGGCTCTGGTTGCTGAGGGTTCCCCTCTGTTGACTCGCTCTCTTGAAAGCCTGGGAATCTTTTAGCCTCATGGAAGCATCTTTGCATATTTGCTATGTTAATTGGCTTCCCCAAATTAACCCTCTCTGAAGGCTATTTACCTTTGGCTTTCTCACCTGGAGAGGCACCCGAGGGCTGTAGGAGATACCTAGATTTGTATGAAAATAGGCAGGTTGAAAATGATTATAACTTGATTCTACTGGATTTAAACTTCATAATCCTTTCCAAGAATGTGTGAATGGGGGCCACCCCGTGGCCTAGTCGCTAAGTTCGAGTGCTCTGCTTTGGCGGCCCAGGGTTTCGCTGGTTTGGATCCTGGGCAGGGACATGGCACCGCGCATCAGGCCATGTTGAGGCGGTGTCCCACATGCCACAACTATAGCACCCCACAACTAAAATATACAACTATGTACTAGGGGCATTTGGGGAGGAAAAAACAGAAAAAAAAAAAAAAGAACGTGTGAATGGATTTAAAAAGTAATCTCAGATTCCTAGCAGCATATCTTATAGCCACACTCACTCTAAATTGCTCCAGAGTAGTTGCTGTGTGACCTTAGGGCAAGTTTGGGCCATAAAAGGAGATTGGAGGACCTCATTTCTAAGGGCCTTTGGAAACATTTTCTTCTTTTTTGTTTACCAAACAACTTTTCTTTTTTGTGAGGAAGATTGGCCCTGAGCTAACGTTTGTTGCCAGTCTTCCTCTTTTTTTTTTTTCTCCCCAAAGTCCCAGTACATAGTTGTGTATCCTAGTTGTAAGTCCTCTAGTTCTTCTGTGTGGAATGCTGCCACAGCACGGCTTGATGTGCGGTGTGTAGGTCCATGCCCAGGGTCTGAACTGGCAAACCCTGAGTTGCCGAAGCAGAGTGTGGAGTGCACGAGTTTAACCGCTATGCCACTGGGCCAGCCCGAGGAAAACCTTTTCAAGATACCTTTTGCACACGTTTTCCTATAAGGTATAGAATAGTCAGATCGCGATTTTTATCTTACTAAAACTTGCCCAGAGCCGACACATACAGGACTCTTCTCTTGGAAACTTGCCTGATGACCTCCTGTTGACCCTGTTGGGAGTGCTGGGTCTTTGGTGTGTGATTGCAGCAGTGGCTTTCACTAACAGTCTCTTTCTCTCTCCCCAGTGCAAGAACTATATCAACCAGTATTCTGAAATTGCCGTCCAAATGATGATGCATATGGTAGGTGGCAGGGGATGCTCCTTGTTACCATTTTTCTTTGTCTCAAGCTTGGTGATTTCCAGGAATTTTGAAAATTATATGATTTAGTTTCTCTTTTTTCCCTTCGAGTACTGAATAGGGCCAGAATGATCCCTCTGTGACCTGCAGACTCTCCACCTGTAACTCAGTGCCTCCCCTTTGCCTTCCTCAGCTGGAGGGAAGGCTGAAGCAGCCTGAGCCCAGGACTGCCCTAGTGGCTTCCTGGCTTCTCTCTGCCTGTGCAGATGTGAGCTGGCTATCAGATTTCTAGCATCTGGCTTTCACCCTGGGACCGTGGGAATAGTCTGCTCTGTAGCTAGGCCAGGCCTGAGAACTGCTGTGTTGCAGCCTGAGTTCTGAGAGTGGGAGAATCCCGCCTCCCAGAGTTGGTCCTGCGCCCTGCAGCAGTGTTAGCTGTAACACCTGCACCTGCTTCTGATGCCTCCACCTGGTAGGGGCATTCCTTCATCACTGGAGGCAGAAAATAGTGATCTGTGAAGTGAGATAGCTGGCTCCGTGCAGAAAAGTACTGTACAGAGCAGGTGGACGGGAGGTATTCTTACATGGGGCACATGCACTGGCCTCCTGAGATCTAATTTGCAGGAGTTGAGGACTAGGTTGCAAATTTTTCTCTCTGTCACTGCTGACTTTCTGACTACATTGAGATTGGCCTCCAGTCCTTGAGTTTGTTCTCTAATCGGGTCAGCAAACGATAGCCCACCACCTGTTTTTGTAAGGTCTCATTGGAACACGGGGCTGCGTGGTTTGTGCTACAGCAGCAGAGATGAGACCTTACGGTCTGCAAAACCTAAAAGATTTATTTACTCTTTGTCCCCACTCTGAGTGCTCAAGGACTCCATCCAGGCACAAGAGAGTTTATTTGGGGTCATTATTCATACCCTACCTTGTTCTAAAAACAGTTTAAAAGCAGCTTACAAAGGTGTGCAGCTAGACTGGGGACAAATAAACCTTTGACGTGACTTTATCTGGTTACGTGATTGCTCATAGCTAACTAAAAAAATAGTTTTCTTGTTATAAAAATTATACTGCATAGACATTTTTTGAAAACATGGAATTTACTTACCAAATCAAAAATCTATTGGGGTTTTAAAAAATATCAGTGGGGTCAGATTTTATATAGTATTTCAAACTTTGTAGTTTGCATTTTTGTCTAAAAATGTATTGGTCATTAAATATTCTTGTACAAATGATTTTTAAGTGGCTGCATACTATTCACTGTGTGGATAAAACATAATTTATGTTACCAATCTCCCATGGCTGGATGTTTAGCTCATTTTCATGTTTGCCCTTGAGATAAAAAGCATGATGAACATCTTTACGGTCAAGTAGATACATAGGCACTTCTCTGTTTTTTCCTTTAGTATAGGTAAAACTGGGATTGCTGAATCAAAGGGCAAGGCTTTTGATATACTGTCAAACCAGCCCACCAGGCTGACATTTGACCACCTGGGTGTGGATTGCCTGAACCTGGGCAGTGGAGAGTGTGGTTCGGGATCCCTGACCCCTCTGGGTATATTTTATATTATAACACACACCCCTAGTTTGGGCAGCCCTGTGTCTTGTTCCATTTTGCTGCTCATCACCAACCCGAGGTTTGTCAACATTTTGAGGTTAGGCTTTTGAGGATGGAGAGCTGTTCATAATGTGGCGTTTTCTGTGGACCTGCTGCCCAGTGTTTTGAGCATGATTTGGTGTGTCAGGGACATGGGAATGGAGCACACACAAGCTGGGCAGTGTGGTCTGTCCCCCGAGGGCCCGGGTAGCTCTCAGGGCCCCCTTGTACACACAATGGTAGGAACAAGGTAGGTTGCTGACATGTGACTGAAAGGGCATTTCCCTTAAACTTCTGGTGACATCCTTACACCTGGTTAACTGCTTGATTATTGTTATTTTAATTTTTTCTTAACTGTTGTGTCCTTTCCTTTCTCTTATTTTCATCTCCGATTTCCTGTTTTTTTGTTCAACAGCAGGATCAGGTATGTGATGGGAATTTGCTTGTAGTAGCGGTCTGCTGCTTCTCGTAGTTCTTTGCTCACCTCTTGTGTATGGCATGATCAGCTCTGACAGATACAAGGAATGAGAGCAAAGGGCAGGGTCCCTCTCTGTTAATAAATATGGTTGGCGGGGGAGCTTCTGCGTCTCTCCCCTGTGATTCAGCACTTGAGGTGTTGGGGGGGGGGTCTCATCTCCCCTTCAGGGGGCCAGAAAATGAGCTAGCAGAGCCTTGTACTCTGGTCAAAATCAGTGCCTAGCCGACCACGTGCAGGCCACCAGTATGATGATGGGGAACCATGGGTGGCCCTGGAGATATGCCTCAGCTTCCTTCAGTGTAGACCTGACTTCCGGTGGGACACCTTGTTTCTGTCATGACTCGAGAGAGCATTGCATGTCTTTAGTCCTGTTTTTCATAACCCCAGAAATGCTTCTGCTGCATGAGCAAGTCATTTGCAAATAGCGAGCAGACTGTTCCCCTGTCTGTTGGATCCAGAGAGTTGGAAACAATCTCTTGATTGTGGCTTTTGCCCCTCTGGGTGATGGGGTCCTGGGGGTCTTGGAGTCAGATCGATCAGATGGCTCCAGAGCCAGGCCGTTGGTGGCATAATATGGGGACTAAGCCCCGGACTGTACTTACTGAGCCAGTGCCCTTTTGGAGCTGTCCTGACATTGCCCCCTCTGAGCACTGGCATCTGTCTCTAGGATTAGAGTTCACAATTTTCAAAGGTATTTTGAAGTCTAATGGGAGAGGACTTTGGCTGAAATATCTGAATTTTTACCTAGGCCGTCTCAAGGAGTTATAGAACAAAGCTGATCTGAGACAAAGCAGCCACACACCTCCTGAATCTTTGTCTTTTTTCTAAAAAGCTTGCTGTATCTTTGGCCCCATTCTGATTTTCCCCTGTTCTTAAAGCGTGCCAAAGCATATTCTTAGTATATGCTTTCCAACCTTATTTAATTCTAGAGCCCTCTCAGTAGTGAACAAGATGAACTGTAGCCATGGTCTAACTCTCTTCCCTTAACAGGTCTCATCTTTAGCATCCTGTTTCTGCTGCTTTATGGCTTGGTGGTGGGAGGGAAAAGCCATTAGGCCAGGGCTAGTTGCTGGTTGCATTTGGTTTACACAAAGCATGTATACTTTTCTTGCTCTTGGCCATCATAGTGAAATGGTCAAGATGTTGTCCAGACTATCTAGTTCTCTGTGGTTTGGTGTCTGGATGGAAAGGGGATCTATCTAGAGACTGTGGGACTTGAAAGGATTCGTCAGTTTGGGAGATTGGGTTTTTGTGTGTCCTGTGTGCAATTGTGAACATAGAATGTGGTTTTTAAAAAAGCCAACATTTCCCCTTAATGCATCCTTTTAAATGGTCCTGCCACTGAAAGATCCGGTGTGGTTTTATTTCTAACACTTTTGGCTTTCTGTTAGTTTATGGGCATAGTAGTTCCTCCTCTAGAAAGAACATATAGCTTACTTCCTACTGAGAGTGAACCAGCTCAGCCGAAAAACAGGTTCTCGAGCAGGCCGGGCGTCCTTGGAGGCGATCTGACTGCCTGTCAGAGATGCCGGGCCGTTTACTGCCCCGGCGTGCTTCCTGGTTGGAGCAGAGACAGTGGTTCTGTCTGATCTCCCTTCAGAGCTTTGTGTGGCCTCTTCCCCAACGTGAAACGGGTACACCTGCATTTGCATGAGCCCCTTTAGATTTAATACAGACTCTTTGCCTGTCTGGGGGGCAGTCAGCCTTGACACTGGGACCAGGGTGCTCCTCCAGCACCCCAACCTTTGTGTGTAGAGAGTGGTCCTGAGGGGTGGTGGCTGCAGGCCTGCATCTGACTGCTTTTTCTGTGCTCTCTTCAGCAACCCAAGGAGATTTGTGGACTGGTTGGGTTCTGTGACGAGGTGAAGGAGATGCCCCTGCAGACTCTGATCCCTGGCAAAGTGGTCTCGGAGAACGTCATCCCTGCCCTGGAACTGGTGGAGCCCATTAAGGTACCTGGTGTCATTGTTTTGTACTGACCCAGACTCTCTGACACCCTGCCTCTCCATGTGTGTCACATCCTGCGAGGCACACACCTTTTTGTTTCCCTGCCTGGTTCCTAAAGGTATTTGAGTTTGAGACCATTAGTTTATGGTATTCCCTATACTAATGCAGCAGCACCTCCACCCTCCCCACCCCCCCCCCGCCCCCCCCCGCCCCAGCACAGTGATTCCCTTGGTTAGAAACCCAAGTTCTCGTGGGATCAAGTCCACAAATTTAGCCTGCCATTCAAGACCATTTTTCAGTACCTGGCTCCAACCTGACCTTTACCAGTGTGCTTTCTGTGGCCCACACATGGCCGTGGTACAAACTTGATATTCCTAGCACATCCCCAGGTGTGCAGAAGCTTCTCTGGGTGTGCTGCCTGTGTGTGCACGGGTGTCTTTTTTCCCTAGCCCCCTTCACTTGGTACAGATCCTCCTTCATTCCATAATGAGTTTGTCTTCAGCACATCTTATGGGCTAGGCAGTGTTTTAGAGGTTGAGGCCTACGGCAGTTCACCTACTGTGGCGAACAAAATTGTCCTGGTGTTCCTGGGGGCCCGGCCCATGTGAGCTCTTATCACATGGCTCATGCATGCACTTGTTCCAGAACTTCACGTGTCACTTGACCTCCAGCTGTCTCATCCCCTTGTCACTTGACCTTCAGCTGCCTCATCTCCTTTTACTGTCTTCTCGCAGCGTGTGGACCACAGGAAGGAAGGGTTAAGTATCCGATGGAGTTGGGGAAACACTGCTGCCTCGCCCCCCCCCCCCCCCCACTGAGATGCTCATAGGCCCTGGCCCACCTTGCTGACTGAATTAATGGCCGGAGAAAATGAAGGAGAGTTATAGCTTGTACTCTAGCCACATATGACTACTTAAATTTAAATAAAATTAAACATTTAGAAGTTCAGTTCCTTGGTAAATTAGCTACATTTCAAGTGCTCAATAGACACACGTGGCTAGTGGCTGCCGTATTGGACAGCAGAGAGAGAGAATGTTTCCACTGTCACAGCAGGTTCTAGTCAACAATATTACTTCATTAAAGTAGGCTCTAGAATAGCACTCTCAGGTGCTGAGACCTGAAACTCAAAAGCAGCCTGAAATGTGTTTAAAACTCCGTGTTCTAGATAGTGGACCGTGAATCCTCTCTCTGCTCCTGCTCCCCATCCCCCTCCCCAAAACGAACGCTGGATGGTGAAATGGTTGTGGCCAAACACACCATCATATGGACAGCTCTTTGTGGGCGGAGAGATGCTTTCACTGCTTGTGTCTCCTAAGTGTACGTTCCTGGGTTTTGGTGGGCTGTGGCGGGAGGAGCGGGTGGAGGTAGAGGATTGGGGAAAGGGACAGGTCTCCACCAAATAAAAGCAGGAGGGCCTGGAACTTGGACACAGGAGGAAACCACACATTATTTTGAATTCAGTAGGAAGTGGCCGTTTGTGTGATGCTAACCTGTCCCTGGCCTCAGTGTTCCCTCTCCTGTCAAGGAGCAGGACCAAGGAGCGGGTGAGGTGAGAGTCTCAGCATTAAAGTGTTCTCCTTTTCCCCCTTCACAGAAGGACCTGGTCCAGGCGAAGGCCGATGTTTACTGCGAGGTGTGTGAGTTACTGGTGAAGGAGGTGGTCAAGCTGATCGACAACAGGACCGAGGTATGTGCATTTCCAGAATGCTGCCCTCCTGGCAGAGAGGAGCTCTCCTGTCTGTTGAGCCAGAACAGCCTGGCGGGAGAACCCACAGAAGAGGTGGGCTTGGCTCTTGCTGGTGTTGGACACCAGCCTGGGAATCTGTACAGCCACTTCCCACGAGTGGATCCCTCCAGGCTGGGGCCAGAGGTGGCCACTTTGCCCTGCTCTGTAGCTCCAGTCTTTTGGGGGAGAAAACACCACCTTGCTGTTGGCTGGGTTCCTGGTCATATTAGTATTTTCGAATCTCTCCCACCTTCCCATCTTCTCATGTGATCCTCTTGTCTTGTGTTTCAGGAAGAAATACTTCGCACTTTGGATAAAGTTTGCTCAAAATTGCCCAAATCCTTATCTGAGGAGTGCCAAGAGGTGGTGGACACTTACGGCAGCTCCATCCTGTCACTCCTCTTGCAGGAGGCGAGCCCTGAATTAGTGTGCAGATTGATCCATCTCTGCTCCCCCCAGGAGCTGCCTGCACTGACTGGTGAGCCTGGTGGGGGTGAGGCTGGCTGGCCCCCCTTGGGTTTGGGGGTACCTGCCAGCACTGAGCCTGTGCTTGCTTGCGTAGCACACGTGGCTCAGCTGAAGGACGGTGGCTTCTGTGAGGTGTGCAAGAGGCTGGTTAGCTATTTGGACCGCAACCTGGAGAAAAACAGCACAAAGGAGCAGATCCTGGCTGCTCTTGAGAAAGGCTGCAGCTTCCTGCCTGAGCCATACCAGAAGCAGGTACGCCCTGGGCTGCTTTGGCCAGAATGTCAGACCTGCTTAGGGAATGCTGAGGCTGGGTAGCTCGTTGATTGCACCCCTGACTGAAGTTTTGAGGGAAAACCAACCATTTCTGCCTCCAGGCATGGAATCCAGGGTAGGTGGTGGGGCATTTGGGAAGGGAGGCCCTGGGCCCGCCGAGCTGGCACTGTCCGGGCTTCTTATAGAAGAACACGTCCAGCGCCCCTGCTTATGTCTCCACTCTGCTTGGGCACACCTGGACCTGGACCCGTACCTGTTTACTCCACAGTGTGATCAGTTTGTGACTGAGTACGAGCCCGTGCTGGTGGAAATCCTGGTGGAGGTGATGGAGCCATCCTTCGTGTGCTTGGTAAGTTCTGCTGGGCAGGGTGGGCTCTCGGGCGCTGTAGCCTGGGGGAGCTGCATGGCCCCTCCAGGGGTCCTCTGAGATGTTTGACCGTGGGGCAGAGTCTCTGGCATGCATGCGGGAGAGCCAAGAAGACAGAGAGCCAGGCTTTTAGGCCCCACCACTTGACTTAGCAACCCTAATTGTTTCTGAAACTGCGTGTCAGAGCTCTGATCTAGCTGGTTCTTCTAGCAGCTGATAATCTCAGTTTTGAAAAGGATTAGTTGAGTGGATCTAATTCTTCCCTCTTCTTTTGCCCTTTTTTCACCATATAGAAAATTGGAGCCTGCCCCACAGCCCATAAGCCTCTTTTGGGAACTGAGAAGTGTGTCTGGGGCCCAAGCTACTGGTGCCAGAACATGGAGTCAGCTACCCAGTGTAATGTGAGTAGTGAGCATCTGCTCCTCAGGCCTACCTTGCCAGCTGGGCACCTTGCCTGAAAATCCTGCTTTAATGGGAGCCTCAGTGATTGGCCTTCTACCTTGTCTTAATGTCAGGGAAAAAACTGAGGCCCAGAGAGGCAATTAGGCTTACTTGTGGCTGCCCAGCATAGGCAGGACTAACTCCATTTTTCTCTGAGGTGTGAGGAGGAGGCTGGATATTCTCTAGCACTCTTTGCTTCTTGGTTTTGCCTTCATTTCCCTTGTGACAGGGTCAGATTTGCACAAGGTCGCCCCAGGGATTACATAAGGCCTCTTGGATTCATTGTCCCCATTCTTACACAAGTCCTGCTGCCCCCTCGGGTTACATCAGCCCTGGCTGGAGCCTGGCCTGAATCTTCACCTGGGGCCAACCAGAGCTCTTCTTGAACAGCCCTGAGAGTTGGCACCTCATCAGCAGCTCCAGGGTGCTGTGGCATTCTCCTAGCTGGGCAGCCACCAGTTGGGTGACCCACACTGCTTTCCTGGGTTGGGGATGTTTAGACAAGCTGCTTCCATTACTTAATGTTCCTTTGCGTAACTTTTTCTTCCTCATGGGGGTTCCTTGTGACCAGTGGGGCCTCACTGTGCCATGTCAGAGAGGTTGCATTATCTTGGGCCACTGGCAGGGAGGGGTGGCGAGGCCCACCCTGCCCTGTCCAGCTCTTTCCTCCAGCCAGGCCCCAGCCCATCTGCACCATCACCCCCACTCCCGCCCACAGCATGGTCAGTGGTGGAATAGGTTTCTGCTGCTGTCCTGGGCAAATGTGCCCTGGGTCCATTTCTCAAGCCCGAGCTGGTGCGTACCTCTGACTCTCGGGTGAGCAGTTCCGCCTTGGGGGCCTCTGTACAGCTTACCAGCTGCATGCTGGCCCCAGGCGTGTAACGGGGTAAAGAGTCCTGGGCCCCACCTGCGTGGGTGCTCATTTGCAGAACACAGGAGTGCTTGCCTCTGCTGCTCAGGACTCCTGCCTTGTGACGCCCCAGAATGATGGTCACATACTCCCTGGTTTTAAAAGAGGTACTGTCCTGGGTCTTCAGCGATTGCTGCCATCCCTCCTATGTAAGACAAGATAACAGGTCCCCGTTTTGGGTGATGTCTCATGCACTATTGGGCCAGGAATGGAGTTTGTCATCTGAAGACTAAACCCAGTTTCTTCTCTCCTGTCAGGCTGTCGAGCATTGCAAACGTCACGTGTGGAACTAGAAGGAATGTTCCATCTTGGAGAAACTGCAGCATCTTTTCCTACTTGTGTGTCTGGGGGAACGAACACAGCTCTGTTGACTTTGTTATAAAAATAGGACCCCCTTTCCCTCACTCCATTTATCATCTCCCTTATTGTAGCATTGCTGTCAGCGCAGGAGGCACCCAGGCCTGCCGCTGACATAGCTGCCTCAGTGTCCCTTTTCTCTGCTAGACAGATGATGACATACTGTGTACTGGAGGTCTGTCAGTCTGCTCTTGCATGGTGGTTACCTGGAGGAGGAGAGGGGGCTCTGGCTGCTGGCATGAGCCAGAGCTGCTTGACAGAGGCCGTCCATCCTCTTGGCTGGGGCCTTGTTCGGAGGCCTCCACCTACCCTAAGGAGGGCCCTCTCCTTCCTGGGCCTGTTGGCTGCTGTACAAAGAAGCAAAACAAAGGCTGTTTTATATGAAAGATTAGATGCTCCGAACATTCAGGATTTTTAAGCAGCATAGTTCTCACTGCAGTAGAGGTTTTGGAAGCAGCTACTCAGGAGACCTGGGTGGGGCTGGGGTTCGCTGTCCCTGGGTCAGCCTTTGATTCCGCTTTCCTGTGTCTTTCCTGCTGCCTCCTCATTGGGGTTGTGTGGGTGTGGGGAGGAGGGGGCAGTCCGCCTGACTGTAACCTGCTGGCGCTCTGTGGAGGTCCTGTGGGCCTGGCTTGTGTGTGAGCATTTGGGACAGTGCTGACCACCTCATGCTTGCTCTTGTGTCCACCTGGCTGCTGAGGCCCTTCTGTGTCTCTGCGCTGCTGCCCACCATTGCTCTGGGCAGTCAGTCCCCTCCCCTCTGACCCTCGTTTCGTAGATGTTCTTTTTGACCTTCAGTAAATGTGGATGACACGTCATGAGCCCCTGGCTACCGGGTGGTGGGCCTGCTCTCTGGGGACCGTGGCTGCCGCTCTGCTGCTTCTCCTGTTTGGCTCCATCTTCTGTTCCACTTCTGGTTGCCAGGAAACAACGAGATGCAGTTGCTGTAAGACTTAATGATTTTTTTGTTTGTTTTGCACTAAAGGTTCTGTGATTTAACAATAAAATCTGTCAGCCAGACCTGGGCCTGAGTGTTTCTGTGCCACCTCAGCCAGAAGAGTTTGGATTTGGATTAGCTCTGAGGCCGTGGGCCCGTAAGTGCCCAGCATTCCTATGGCCCCCCTTGGCCAGACAAAGAAAGTGAAGTGGGTAAAGAAAATCCCACCTGGTGGTTCTCCCTGAGAGACCCAGGGCCAGCAGTGGGTCAGGGGAGCACCGGAAGGCTGGGCCCAGATCTACCCTGCCTTTCACCCTCCCGCGGCCGGGCCAGCCACATGGGTAGTTTACCAGAGTTGGAGCATATTGCTGGTTCCTGTGAGTTGCTTTTCTTTTTAAAATTCAGACCCTTACAGAAACGTTCAGTGAGTACCAGTTAAACAAAACCAAGGGGAAAAAAATTGAGGGAATAACTTAGTTTAAAAAAAGGAATACACACGAACACGTGACATTCAAAACCCAAGGGAACATCAGTCATTTCTCTTTATGAGCTGGGCACATTTGGGAAGCCAGTGATCTGCAAAGAACTCAGTTCGCTGACATTGATCTTGTCCATGTGAGGAGGCAGGGATCACTTACTGTCCCCACCTGGGTGTCCAGCCAGGGATGTGGCAGAAACGCACTGGGACTTGAACTGAAGTTGAGGAGTCGAGCCCAGCACCCCCTCCCCGCTGCTGGGCTGCTGCGCTGTGTGGGGGACGGGATGGGACGACAGTGTACGGGGGCGGGGAGGGGAAGAGGGTCTCCTTGGCTTCTTCCAGCTCAGCCTGGGCTGAGTTCGTCCTCAGACTCCTGGGCCCTCAGTGACCCCCCTTACCTTGTCCTTAGACACTTAACATTTTTGTTTGGTTTTCTTAAAAAAATAACAAAATTTTATGAAGGTAGAGAGCAGATGCTGAATGAGCGTTGGGCAAAAGTGGAAACTGAGCAGCTGATGCAGGCCGCTGCTGCCGGGCCAACCCAAGGTCGGACACCCAGGGCTGGCCTGGGGAGGGGCCCACACCCTCGGTCCTGCCCTGCCTTTGCCCTGGGGGCCGGGAACAGGCCCTGCTCACATCAGCAAGGCCCCCCCCCATCTCATCATAACTCAGTGATCTCCAGGGGACTCTCCATGATGACATCGCGAAGCTTGTGCAGGGGTGTGGATTTGGCGGACTCTGTGCGGGCGTTGCGCTCGAAGGCGCTGGCCTCAGCGGCCGTCAGGGTCTCCAGCGAGCGACCCAGGCCCTTCTGGTCATCCTCGGGCAGGCTGTTGAGGTCAGTGGCCAGCAGCGTGCCCGTGCTGCCATGCACCATGTGGATCCCATCCGGCCCCTTGAGCTCTGTCGGTGGCTTGTGGCAGAAGCGCAGGCTGCCCTGGCCAGGGCTGCACTCTCCTGGCTCCTCCTCCAGCTCAGTCGGGATCAGCTGCAAGAGGCCATGACCCCCAGTGGCTCAGAGATGTCCCCCCCACATGCTCAAGGCCATGCTCAAGGGGTGTGCAGATGGTCGCCCCAGGGTCACGCCTGCTGTGCACCTCTTTCCTCCCTACTGCATACAGGGAACCCTAGGCTTGCCCCACAGCAGACCTGTCCATCCTCTTGACAGTGTTTCTCAAACTGGGTGCTAAGGGAAACAAGATACTTAAGGTGCTAAAGATGTGTTCTCTGGAGTATAGGCTTCCTATGAGAATCTTTTTCTCTATTTGATCTATAAAGAGCCTGTGATGTAATTGAGTACCTGGGTTTGTTGCCAAGTTGGCCTCAATCTGGGTCAACTCTAATTGTGGCCAGGTAGAACGTGTCCCCAGGTGATGTTGGAGGAGATTAATGGGGTGTAGCGGAGACTTACAAATGGAGCTTTTGTCCTGTGTGGAACTATTCAGCTTAGCCTATTCTAGTTGGGATTGTTGGCCCAGCTGGAAATCTGGGTTTTTAGATAAAGTCACTTTTTAAAGTGTTGGCATAATCACTGCAGGTAAACAAACATATGTACACCTATTTGGCTCTACAGCCAGTTTCTTAAAGTGACATTACCCCTCAGAGATACCCTTTTGGGCTTCCTCAAGTCTGAGAAACACTGCCTTGGTGCCCACCCCATCCCTGAGAAAGCCCACTGCGGAGCCTGCTGCCTGACTTCCTGGATGCCCACCTGTTGCTGTCTTTGGCCCTGGCTGTTGAGCTCCAGAGACTGAGAGGGATAAGGGCAGCAGGAGAGTGAGAGAGAGAGAGAGAGAGACAGCACCCCCAGGGCTGGGGCACGGCACACAGCTCCCGGCCCGCCCAGCTACCTCGGAGATGGAGGAGTGGCAGGAGGCAGCTTTTTGCACCATCCGTTGTGCAAAGAGCTTTTTGAGCCGCAGGTAATCCTCCAGGACCACCTTCAGCAGCGAGCCCTGGGGGAGGGAGAGGGTTAACCCCCCACCAAGGCCCTCCCCTGCTTGCCCCACCCCTCACTAACTTGGATGGGATGGGAATGATGGAAGGTGACTCTGGGAGTCTAGGATGCCCAGGTGTCTGATCCTAGGGTGGAGGATCAGGACCAGAACCTAGTGACAGCGGCCAGCCAGAACCCATGTGAGCTCATGCTGGAGCCCTGGCCTCGAGGCCACTGCAGGCTGAAGCAGCTCCTCAGCCTGGGGCCCTGGCCCCTCTTTCTGCCCTGGTGTTCTTGCCCCAGTGGAGGGCAGGTTTAACTGAGCCTAGAGGTTGAGAAAACTGTTGTCCAGGATCCTCCCCAACCCTTAGATCCCCTGGAGTGGGTCCAGGCTCAGCCAGCGGTCTGGGTGCAGGCGCCCCTATGGAGGGCTCACCTTGATGGGCCCCTCTCGAATGATCTGGCCCAGCTTGGCAATGTTGTCATACTCCTGGATGGCTGCCCGCAGGTACCGGTCGTCGTCAGGCTTGACTGCTGCTGGTTCACGCCCAAAAGTTCCCTAGGGAGAGGGGACATTAGCTGGAACAGAGGTAGCATGCACACATGCGTGCATGCACACGCGCGCACGCGCACACACACACAGTAGTGGACCACCTCCCAAAGAACCCAGCTCCTTGGCCAGGGGTGGTGAAGACCTACCCTGCCTCCATCCCGTCCCTCGTGATTGCCCACCCCTGCCTCTGGCCCTGGCCCGTGCTCACGTGGGTGCGGGTGGGGCTGTTCCACAGGTCGGCGATCTCACTCAGGTTCTCCGGCAGGTCGTCCTCGTGCTCGGCCTGGGCGGCCAGCTCCAGGTTTCGGCAGAAAGGATCCAGCCACACGGGATTGGCCCTGCAGGTGGGGAGCAGGGTGGGGTGAGGAGGGAGACTTCAGTGGACTGAGCCCTTGCAGCCTCACCCCTAACCCCTGCCCATTTCCTTGGCCTTTCACGGTAGTGCCTTTCATGGGACTGGGGGTTCTGGGCCATGAGAAGCAGGCCCCTTGCCCGTGGTACCTGTGTCCTCCCCCCTAGGATCCCGCTAGAACCACGACAGGACATGTCAGTCTCACTCAGCTTTGGTGCAGAGGCCTCACTCGGTACCTGGTGACCAAAGTCTGTGCCCCCCTGGAACTTGGGGACCCTTCACAGCTGGGGAGCCCAGCTCAATGACACAGTTTCTGAAGGTGGAGATGGGTGGCTGGCCACCAGGGGGCGCCCAGGCCCCAGGTTTCAGCCACTCTGTTCTTTCATTGCTCGGGAGACAGCAGGGATTTCATCCCAGCTGGGTCCTCGGCAGGCCCCACCAAAGCGCACCAGGCAGGGCTTGGCTACCCTACTCACCCGTCAAAAGAATACTTGTTGGTGTTGGGCATGTCCATGATGTCAATGAAGCCACGATTCCCTGCAGGGAGAAGGGTTGGGGTATGGAGGGGAGGGGTACACCCTGCTGGGGCTGGGGGAGCCTGGGCCCAACCCAGGGCCTGAGCCAGCCTTATGAGGCCTGGGCAGTCACTCTAGGCCCCCAGGGGCTCCTCCTGCCCTCTCTCCTCCCCACCCATCACAGCCCTCACTCACCCGCCGAGCCAGCCACAATGGCTTTGAGCTTCCTCTTGTGTCTGGAGAGAAACAGAAAGGACCTGGTAAGGGAAGCTGGGGCTGGGCTGGCATCTCAGGGCCCAGTGGCCCTCCTGCCTGTGTCTGTAGGAGCAGGCCAGTCAGCTAATGTCAGGGCAGGGGGTAGTGTCACTCACATGGTCCTGTAGTACCAGTTCATGAGGATGAAGAGCATGGCAGCCAGGAACAGGAGAATGGCCAGGACAATGATCGCCATCTGGGGGAAACGGCCAGGCATGAGTGGGCGAGAGCACCCGTGGCAGTGTGGGGGCTGTGGGCGTGGGTGCCACCAGCTGTACCTGCAGGGCAGACATGTCGTCGGGCAGCCGGACAGAGATGGCAGGCTGCACATCCAGGACGTTGTAGTTCCGGAACAGATTCCGCAGCTGTTCCTTGTTCTCGTCAATCATCTGGATCACCCTGGGCGAAGGGCAGGGGCCTCAGCTGCCCTCCTCGGCCATGCCCCGAGAGCTTGCCACACTCAGGCCAGTCTGCCCAGCTCCTACTTTGGACCCCCAAAGTCCACCCCCCACAAGCCTTGCAAGGTTAAAGTCCATGCGGCTCAGTAGCTTTGTATCTTACAGGGCTACCCTCCCTTCGTACAGGACCCGTTTGATCTCACAATCAGTGTAATCTCTCATTTTACGATGGGGAGAGTAAGGCAGACGGGTGGAGCTCTGCTCATACTTCCAAACTGTTCTCTCTACTAGCCCTGCCCACCTCTGGGGGAGAGCCCCACACCTCAGGCCTGAAGGTGTTGTCTGTGCCCCCTTTGGTGGGTCCCCTCCCCACTCCAGGGCAGGGAGGCAGACTCGCAGTCTGAGCACAGACCCTACCCACCGGTCCACATCCAGGATGCGGTTGGTCTCACGGTTCACCACGTGGATGAGCAGCTCTGTCTGTGCGAAGTTCACTCGACCCTTCTTGTCCACGTGGAACTAGGCAAGAAGGGGCATCATGGGGTGTGACAGGAGCAAAGGATGCCATGGGATGGGCAGGGCTCTTCTGGGAGCCCCTGCTGCCCTGCTCTACAATAACTATCACTAGTGAATGCTCACTGAGGACTGAGCACGATGCCAATCGCTTCACAACACTGGGCCCGGCACCGTTCTTTGCTCCATTTTACATATGAGGAAACTGGGGGCCAGAGACCTGGAAGGACTTTCCCAAGGCCACACAGCTAGGAAATGATTGCCGGGGCACATACCCCCTTTCATGCCCCTGACGTCTCTACAATGTCCTGTCCCTCCTTGTGGCCTGGTCCCCCTTCTCCCTCCACTGCCCCTAGCCCCAACTGGCTTCCATGGGGCACCTGCACGTCATCTGTGTTGACAATGGCACCAGTGATGTTGGAGAGCAGGCGGATAAATTCCTCCTCAAAGTCACGCACACGGTCGGGGATCTCATTAATGACGATCTTGACACGCTGGTCATCCCTCAGGATGTAGATGCCGATGACAGCCGTGTCATTATGGCCTGCCAGGTCCCGGGCCACAATGTCCACCACAAAGTAGCCAGGGCTGTAGGCCATGAAGAGGTCGAAGGTGCGCAGGATGCCATCCATGCTCCCTGCAGGAAGAGCCCACAGGCTGGTGCAGCTCAGGGGCCACCCACCACCCCCAAATCCCCCGGAAGGGGCAAGAGCCAGGGGCAGGTGGATTCGTGGAGGGGAGGCAGCATGGGCCTGCAGCAACTCGGGACACAGATGCCTACAGAGCCCAGCAAAGCAAAGATGACAGAGGAGTGGGAATAAGTGACGTGAATGTCCATCTGAAGGGGCAGCAGCGCAGGCTTCAGCTTGGCTGATTATTGTCATGGGAGAGTGCAGCCCGTGCTGCCAGAACCTGCACCTTTTCTAGAGATTTCTAGTGAAATCTCCTGATCTATAACTATTGACCCACGTTTTAATTTAAACACTGCATATTAAACAAAACACAACTATGGGCTGCTCTGGTCCAAGGATGACGAGTATGGGACTCTGCTGTCCCATGTTGGGATACTACGGGACACTTCTGAGCCCCCTGAGTGTCTGTATGTCTCTCTTTCACACACACGTACTTCAGAATTTCACAATCATAGTAGAGAGATGACCAGAGGAGGTACAGCACAGTCTTCTCTTAGAAGACAGTAGACCTGGGTTCAAAATCTGCCACTTTCTAGCTGTGTGACCTTTAGTAAGCTACAAAGCCTCTCTGTGCTTTAGTTTCTTACAATAAGAGCAATGGGAGCTCAGAGGTCAAAGCGATGGTGTCTGGTTGTATGACTGGAAGAGGTAGCGTATGAACTAGATTTTGAAGGATGGTTGAGAAGGAGCATATCTGAAGGCAGAGGTGAAGGGCAAGATGGTGTCCCAGGAAGTGAAGACAAAGGGATCAAAGGCCCAGGGGAGGATGGTGCAGAGCAGGCTGAAGGAATGGTGAGTAGTTCAGCTTGGCTGGGCACAGGGCCCTTAAGGATAGTAGGGGACTGTGGAACCAGAAAGAGGGATTAGGAGGAAGACCTGGCGAACCTTGAGCGCCAGGCCAAGGAGTCTGGATTGGCTCCTGTAGACATGGAGGAGTGTAGAAGGGACTGGGGCTGGAAGTAAGGTAACGGGATACCCACCGGGACACTTTCTAGAACCTGACCCAGAGAGGTGCAGTCATTTACACAGGCAAATGCACACTTGTACTTACAAGTGTGCTTTTTGAATTCTGGTTCCCCAGTGCCCAGCACAATGCCTGAACCAGGGGAGGATGAGGTGCACAAATGGAAAGATAGGTGGATCGATGGGAAGGAGAATGGGAAGATGGACGGATGGACAGATGGGTAGATGTGTGGATGGATGGATGGATGAATGAATGAGAGGAAGGATGGACGGATGGATGGATAGATGCATGCATGCATAGGTGAATGGGTAGACGGATGGATGAATGGGTGGGTAGATGCATGGATAAATAATGGATGGATGAAGAGACGGGAAGAAGGAAGAAAGAAAAGAAGGAAGTGGATGGGTAGATGGAGAGATGAAGAGGTGGACGAATGATTGCTGGCTGGTCAGCTAGATAAATGATGGATGGATGGGTGGATGAATGGAAGGACTGACATGCGGGCTGGCTGGCCAGCCATACTCTGTGGTGTCCACACAGACCCCATCTCCTCCTGACTACAGTCCATGCAGTGACAGAGGGAGGTCTTGGCTGGAGGCCACTCATCTGTGACCAGGCCCCTACCCATGGTGAAAACCTGGCCCATGTCCTCAGAGTCGTTGGCAAGGGCCCGGAAGTAGTGGATGGCCAGGATGCTGTAGAAGACCAGGCTGTTGTTGCCAATGTCTGCATCCAGGGCCAGGACCTGGATCAACTCCGAGCCCACCTTTGCATCAGTGGCCACTCCTGCAGGAATGGGAAAGCAGGTCTAAGTGGTAGGGCAGGGGCCACCCCACACCCTGCGCCCAGGCTCCAGTCCCTGCACCTGCAGTGTACTCAGCCTTGGTGAAGCGTGGCGGCTGGTCATTGATGTCCTCTAGTACAACGCGCACCTCCTGCAGGGTGAGGTCAGTGACCAGGTCGAGGGCTGGAGAGGGCCCACGGGGAGGTGTCCAGCTGCTATTGCTTGAAGCCTTGACGATGAAGGAGAAGACGGCTTCACGCTCCCTGTCCAGGTCCCGCAGCACAAGCAGACGCCCATCGGGATGCAGATGGAAGTTCTTCTCTTCGTTGCCGGCTGAAGGTGGGACCGTGGCACAGGGTGAGAGGGCAGGCCAGAGCACATTTAGGTCATCTCCAGCCCCAGGGTAGGTAGGACACCAGCCCCATTAGGCCCCACCTGCGATGAAGTAGTACACGATGGCATTGGGGCCTTCATCTGCGTCCACGGCGCCTGTCACGTTGCCCACGAGGGTGCCATGTGGGGAGTGCTCAGGCACTGTCAACAGCTGGTACTGGGGGCTGCCTTTCTGCAAGGGGGGAGGAGGATGTCTTCAGGGGAGGCCAAGGGGAGGCCAAGGGAAGGCCCTTCCAGCTTCTGCCAGAAGGCTCTAGGCAGTACTTTTATGGGTGCTGAGGGAGTTTATTGTTCATGCCTTGTGGGGTGAGCAGAACTGCTGTAACCTCAAGGGAGCCAGGGCAGAGCCTGGGAGATGCTAGCTGTGCCCTCAGAGAGTGTTGCCCACTGACACCCTCCCTGGGGGCTGGGCTGGGCTTGGCATGTTCTCTGAAGTATCCAGCACCTGAATGGATGTTTGGATTAGGGCTGACGCTCTCTCATATGCACGTCCATGTGCACACACACTCACACTCACAGTCTCCAGGGAGCATCACGTCCCACGTGCACACAAGAAGGAAAAAACACCCAGTCAGAGAGTCTGAGTCCACATGCCGAGCTCAGCCCCAGCTCAAAAAAGCAGCACTTCCTGGGGGCAGTGTGAGCACTTGGGAGAAGCTCAGCTCCAGGAGCCAGGCATTTTTGTCTGCCGAGTAATGCACTGAAATAGTAGCTGCTCAACAAATATTTGTGCTGTGAAGTGTATGCAGGTTTCTGTGTGCAACCACGTGTGTACATGGCAAAGGGTGCACAGGGGAACCTGTGCACGTGTGTGCTTGCAGGCAGAGAGTCCCTGTGTGGGCATGACTGGCGCAAGGGATGGGTGAGCTCACCGGAGGCCTCACGAAGAGGGGTTCATTGTCGTCGATGTCCTCCAGGGCCACCTGCAGTGGCTGCATCGTCTCGTATGGCACCGGCTGGCCCAGGTCACTGGCCACCAGGATAAGCTGAAGGCAGGAGTGCAATCAAAGGACGAGACTGAGGGCCCCAGGTCACCACTTTCGTAAACATTCTAGGTGGGCAGGCAGGTGGTGGCCCGACGCCCAGGGGAAAGCCCCTCCCTCGGCCCCGCTCCTCGCGCCGGGCCCCGCCCCCTTACGCTGTACACCGCCTGCTTCTCGCGGTCCAGGCGCTGCGCGGTCTGGATGAGGCCGCTAATTGGGTCGATGGTGAAGTACTCCCAGTCCCGGTTGCCCGCCGTCTTCAGAAAGCTGTAGCGCACGGCCCCGTTGAGGCCCTCGTCCTTGTCTGTGGCGTAGACTTCGTACACATTGGAGCGCAGCGGGATCTCCTGGGGGGGTGGGGGCGGGGGTGGGAAATGGCAAGAAGGCTCATGGAGCATCTGAGAGAATCCCAGCTCCCAGGCCGGGATGGAGTTGTTGTCCTTTCTCCTTCGTAGAAGAATGTCCTTGCCGCCTTCCAGCATCCTTAGGAAATGCCTGCCTACTTGGCGGGACTCTGCTGGAGTCTGAGTATCTGCTAGAACATCCCCTCACCCCACCACCAGCCAAAGCCGCCGCCTACTGATGGTCCAGCCTGGGGTGCACCACGCTCCAAGCTCTCTCGGGGTGATCGCCCCTCCCGCCGATCCCATTGCATGCTGAGGTTTAGAAGAGAGAAGGGAGATCCAAAAACTGAGGCCACATACACCCTCTGTTGCCAGGTCTGTCTTGCTGTCTGCTACCCTAATCACAGGAGCTCTGGGTATCCCAAAGTACCACCATCCACCCCATGGGGTACCTGAAAGTGGGGGAGGCAGGTGGGGTGACATGGTGGATAAAGACTGAACACCTGGGTTCTACTCTGTTACTAATTCACAGTGTGACCTGGACAAGTCATTTCACCTCTCTAAGCCTCAGTCTCCTAAATCCCTTGAGTTAAGCAGATTTGAGTTGAGTAGATATCAAAAAATCTAACTGACTCATCCATTGACCCATGATAAGGCCGCCCAGGACACAAGAAAAAGAGCAAGTTTCTCTGCTTTTAGTTGAAAAATTATCAGCTCAGCATGGTTTCACTGTTTATCTTATTGATCATGACAATCAGAAACTCCAAATGGCAGTTATATCTAATTAATAGAAAGTGAGATGACAAATAGATAATTACTTAGCAAATGCTGGTTGTTTGGGAGATACGGAGCCCTTGAAGGGGAAAACTCAGTAAGTGGGGCCTTTGGCGTGGAAAACAACTAGATTATTATTAAATTATATGCTGCTGCATTCCACAGAAAAGATTTGAGGCAGCTTACAAGAATGTATAAATTATAATGAGTGAACAAGTTAAAAAAAATGAGGGTAAATAATAAAAATGGTTGGCAAGAAGATGGACACTTAAGAGGTGGGAGGCAAGGTGTGTGTGCTAAGTCTCTGCAGGATCATTCAAAGTGAGCTGACCCCTCTTGAGCTCCCTAGTGGGCAAAGCAAAGAGGACCACCAATCACTGGAATAGACACAGGTAAAAACAAACCACAAGGGAAAGGTGCAGTGTTTCCTAGAGCGCAGCCATGGGAGAAATTTCTCCCACGGGACCTCAAAGAGGAGAGAGAGTGACAACAAGGACTTAACGCTGATATTCTGAGCTGCGGAGATACGCTGAAGTTTGGGGAGCAAAGAACAAGTGGGAGACACCCCTACTGTACCACCAAGGAGCATTTGGGGCCTGGGTGCTGAGAGGAACGAGGGAGAGGAGACAAAGGCACTCTTTCCTATCTTTACAAGGCACTTTAGGGCAAGGAATGAAAGAAGAATTGGAGAGATTCCAGAGCTCAGCCACTTCCCCTGGTTTCTTATTTTGATGCATGCACATACTCAGCTCCCAGGCTGTCTCCACACTGGTATCAGCAGGAACGACAGACAGAAGGGGCGTGTGTGTTTATTTTGAGACAGGTCTGGGGGAAGTGGGTTTCTGGGGAGACTGTCCTTGGCAGACATCTAGGAGCAAGAGATGGGGCATCTATTATTATTAGTCCCGTTTTGCAGATGAAAAAGCAGACTCAGAGAAGTCACTTGCTCAAAGTTATTGGGCTGGTAAGTGATAGAGTTAGGCTTGAACCCAAGACCTTTTGCTGGCACAGCCCAAATTACTAACCACTGTTCAGTACTACCTTGTGTGGCACTGAGCAAGTCTGACCCCTACTCTGGCCTCAGTTTCTCCACCTTCACAATGGGGGCCCTTTCACTCTCCCAGGCGTGACTGCAGGATGAAGAAGTGGGCTGGCTATTGGAAGGGGGATGTTGGTGGGCAGGAGGCCCCAGGGGACAGCAGTACCTCTCTGATGTGGAGGATGGTGCCGTTGGGTGGGCGCACGAAGATGGGGCGGTTGTCATTGACGTCGATGACCTCCACCAGGAGCATAGTGGTGCCCCAGAGTGGGGGCTGCCCACCATCCGTGGCCACCACGGTCAGGTTGAACCTTTCGTAGGACTGCAGTGGCCGCTTTGTGGTCACCAGGCCTGAGTCTATGTCCACGTAGAAGGCCTCTGGCAGGTGGGGAAGGAAAGCAGGGCATGGCTCCGGCTGAGACATCCTTCCCATCCCTCCTCCCCCTCCTGGCCTGGGGCTGCGGGCATGGCAGTCTGTCCCTCCCACGCCCAAGGCTTCATGGGTGGGGAGCAGGCTACGTACCCACTCCAGGGCCCTCCAGTGAGTAGGCCAACTCCCCATTGGAGCCCTCATCCTGGTCTGTGGCCATCATGGTGATGACTGAGGTACCTGCTGGCTCATTCTCATACACGCTAGTGCTGAACTGGGGTTTGGAGAACTGTGGCCGGCAGTCATTGATGTCCAGTACCTGGATCACCACCTGGAGGGGAGGTTGAGGTCAAAGGTCAGGAGCATACTCCGGGCTACTTCAAGCGACCAGGTCACAAAGGAATAAGCCAGAGTGGATAGTGCCCACTGTTGGAGTCTGACCTCAAACGATTTATTTAATTCCCTGAGCCTCAGTTTCCTGAACTGTACACTGGGGACAACAGTATCTTCTCTCTCCAGGCTTGTGAGGCTTACCTGCGGAGGTGTATGCTAGAGTGGGGTGGTGCATGCTAGAGTGGGATGGTGCATGCTGGAGCGGGATGGTGCATGCTAGATTGGGATGGTGTATACTAGAGTGGGATGGTACATGTGCAGTGCCTGGCCCAAGGAAATGCTCAGCAACTAGTACTGCGGGTCACAGGTCATCTGTGTCCTGGTCCTGAAGCAGGGACCTCCTACTCTGTGTCCTTTGCTCCTTCCCACAGTGGCCCTAAACATCTGACTCTAATCGCTGCACCTTAATGCTGGACTGTGATTCCTCCACTCCCAAAGGCCCCCTCTTGACTGGGATTTGTGGATGGTCTGGCAATTAGCTCTCTCGGCTGACCCGACAGCCCAGGGCAGGTCCTACAGACACACGAGGCCAGGAAGCCTTTTTTCCCTGGCTGCTGTGGCCCTGCCTGCCTGCACCCTCATCAGAGCCCTTCACAGCAGCAATCTTAAGAATGCTTTTCAGTGCACAAAGCACATTCCAACCCCCCACCTTCCTGACTCACCGCCGCCCTAGGAAGGAGAGGTCATCATTACTCCTCTGCCCCCTACCCCCGGCAGACTTGACACCTGAGGCTCAGAGAGGTTACATGACAAATGCGGTGTGCTCAGCTCATGGAACCTCCGTCTTCTGACTCCAAATACTGTGCTTTTCCCAACACAGCACATGTCTGTGTGACAGGGACAGGAGTCAGATATGTGTGAGTGCTCCCACCCCCTCCCCCTCCCTCCTAAAGAGAAGTTGTCTTTGCCCACCCAGACTCTCACCTCTCTGCCCTTTGGGAGAGTTTATTTGGATGGTTAGGTTATTGAGAGAAGTAGAAGAATTGGCAGAAAGACAGGGCTGGAGAAGGCAGAAAGAAGGGGGAAGAAAGAAAGAGCAAGTAAAGCCTCAAGGTGTGGGACCAGATAGAAATGAAGATAGAGCTTAGAAGGTGGATGCTGGCCTCAGAGCAACTGGGTGGATGCTAGCACTGGAATGGGAATGGGGTTGTGAATTTGAACCCTCACTAACGTTCTTTAAGAGACATAAATAAAAAATTGCTTTATCATTACGTTTGGCTGCTGGACTGTGTTTCTTTCACGGGGACACCATGGAGACACTGGGCAGTGGGGAGCCCCAGGCTTTATCTGCGTTACTCCCAGGTATGTTTAGCTGCCTTAGCAGGGGTTTCACACAAGAGATTTCTCCTAGAGAGTCCCTATCCTCTTAAGCCGCAACCATTGGGACCCATTCAGCCAAGCCTTCCCTTCTCCTTCCTGCCACCATGTCTCTGAGGGGATTGGGTGGCTCTGATCCCCTTCTGAGCAGTCATTCTCTAAAGGCTCCACTTGCTGCCTCCACAGCCCAGTCCCCAGTGTCCCTGGCCCAGGCTGGTGCCCCTCACCTGCACCGAATTTTCTCGTCGGTTGCTGGCTGCATCCCCAGGGTTGTCTTTGGCCAAGGCAGTCAGGATATAGTGGTCCTTCTTCTCCCGGTCCAGAGAGGACAGCACATAGATGTCACCCTAGTCGGGGGAGGGTGGTGTCAGGGCCTTCATCAATTCAACAGGTGTTTATTGAGCATCTACTACATGCAAGACAGTGTTCTGGGCTCAGGAGACACAGCACTGAACAGAAGGGACAACAGCTCCTGCCCCACGGAGCTCTCATTCTAGTGGCTCTTCTTGCCCTCACTACCCCAGTCCACCTGGAGATCGATGAACAGTCAGGCTGGACCTGACCAGGTATATATACAGTAGTACTCTATAAATATTCGCTGTTCACAGTGCCAGGCCAGCAGCATATCTGACTGTTCATACCAAGCAGGAGGACAGAACCCTGCTGCAAGGGCAGGGTGCAGGGGAATGTGGGCAGGCAGAGGCAGGGGGAAGGAAAGTCCAGTTCCAGTCCAGCAACTGGGGAAGGTCCCACCTGGCTAGCCACTCGCAGGCCACAGGGCTCTCTCTCTCTCTGTACTGAAAGCAGCAGCTCTGAACCAATTTGCAGACATTTGAAATCATCACCCATCTTTCCTCTTGAGTCTGCTCTCCCGCAAGTCTGAGACTCATGGGAGCTTGGGGGATGCAGTGTAGGGGCTGCTTCCCTCTCCCAGCACCGAGTAAAGGGCCATGTATACAGTAGGTGCTCAAACACTGTGCTCACTTTCTGCAGAGCTTCCTATGCCTCTCTTTTCACAGTTTCAAAAAGCAGTCACATGGACTTGAATCAAGTTTTCTAGTCTGGTGAGGACACATCTCAGAAATTTTTGTCCCACAAAGGGCTAGTACCAAAAGACTTTGGCCACTTCCTTCCATGTCTGCTGGGATAGAAAGGCCACAGTCTACAGGATGTCTGGGGCTCTGAGAACAGGGCTTGCTGACTTGGCTAAAAAGCCTCTGCGGCTACAGATGTCCAGGTGGCAAGACCCAGATGACCACAGGGGGAGGACTACAATATTTTTGGTGGCTTCTCAGCCTATGACCCTGGGCCCTTCCCACTCCCCAAACCCAGGCCCTCCATCACCCGCTTACCGTAACGGGGTTGATGGCAAACTTGCCCTCTCCATCCCCAAGGCTGTACTCAACGAGGGCAAAGTTGCCTGAGTCGGCATCAGTAGCAGTGACTGTCAGGATGACTGTGCCCACAGGCACGTCCTCAAAGACGGCCTCCTGGAGCCCGGCGGGCAGGGAGAGAAAGTGGACCCCAATCAGTCCTAGAGTCTACGCCCCCCCCCAGGAACTCACTGATGCTGAGGACCCAGGACATGAAGCTGCTCATGGGCTGGCCACTCCCATGGGGCTTAGAGGCTGGCAGAGTGGGAGCGGAGGATGCCCAAAGGCCCCAAGGAATGGGCACAGCTCCTGGACCCAACCTGTTGGCCTGGTCACCCACCTGGTAGGAGGGCTGATCAAAAATGGGGTTGTTGTCATTGATGTCCACAATCTCCAGGTAGACAGGGATCTCAGCTGCCCGGGGTGGGGACCCATTGTCTGAGGCCCTCACTGTAAAGTTGAGCCAGTGCACTTCCTCATAGTCCACCGTCCGGTTGGCAATGACCTTCCCTAAGACACAGAGACAACCACTGCCATTTTGGTCACTCCTCACTCATGGAAGCTCTCCAAAGTATGAAGAGAAGGATCTTGAGTTCTGAGGGCAGGTATGGTCCCTTGAAGAAGGAGGGTGGCCAGGCAGCACTGCCCAGTGGCAGGCCAGAGGGCTGAGAGCAACTGGCATCCAGCTGTTCTCCTTACTGGAGGGGTGAGAAAGCTTTTTGCAAGTCAAAGGGATGAACACCAACAAGCAGGACCTCCTCTGAGACTCTGCTCTCTTGGCCTTCTTGTTCCCTCGGTGATACTAATAGTGGGAGCCTGGGTGACGGAGATGGTGGAGTATCCCAAGTTTCCAGCAGACCTCAAAGGGGGCTTCCATCCCAACCTGGGACTAGGCACTCTGTCCCCTCCTCTGGTTTGGGCATCTGGGAGTGACTGGAATGTTGGCCATATTGGATCTGGCCCAGCCCCCTAAGGGGCCATGGTGGGGCCCCAACTGGAGGGTGAGAAGCAGGCCATGGTCCCTCTTGGAGGCCAAGTAGATACAGACACATGTTCCCCAACCCTCCTCTGGCAGATTTCCCACCTACCTGCTGAGGAGTCTTCCAGCTGGACGTAGCCTGGGGGCATCAGGTCCAGCAGCGTGTAGGTGATCAGCCCATTGAGGCCCTTGTCAGGGTCCACAGCTGCCACAGCGATGAGTGTGGTGCCCAGGGTGGCCCCCTCCAGGATCCGCTCTGTGTAGTAGGTGATCCCGAAGGGCTTGAACTGGGGTGTATTGTCATTGACGTCCAGGATGTTGACTGTCAGCTTGGCTGGGTTGGAGGCAGGGGTTGAGGGTGAAGTGAGAGGGCATCAGTGAGGCTGGCTAGGCCTTTTGAAGTCTCAGCCAAGCGCAGAGAGGATGGCAGCATCTCACAGGCCTCCTGGGACCCCCTGAAGCTTGACCCAACCCTTAGGCGGTGGCATGTGACCCTTTCCTCTGGTCTGGTCGCTCACTCTTCCGTAAGGGAAAAGGGCTTGGGTTCTACCAACTGGCTGGTAACCATTGTGGAGCCCCTGGCCCTTGCTGTGCCTCAGTTTCCTAACCTGTGCAATGGGATACCACTAAGATGATCTTTAAGACCCTTCCCATGATTCAGCCTTCTATCTCCTGTCTGAGCTGCTCTCTCTATATAACTAGCCTGGGCCCTTCACCCTCTGAGTGTGGAAAATTGAGGAGATGACCAGGTCTGCCCTTCCTTTCTGGAAACTTGGGCCTCTGGGCCATAAAGATAAGCAGCCAATATCTGCCAGGCCTATCTCCTCACTCTAGCAGCTGACCTTGCCTTGTGGCAGAGGCCACTTGAGGCCACCCCACCCCTACGTCCCCCTCCCTCCCTGCTCTGCTCACACAAAATCCACGCGTCTCGCAGCCCCCTCCCAGCTCACGCCTCAGGCTGCAGCAGGACAGCCTGCACTTGGCCTGCTAAGGCAGCATCCCTGCCCCTCTCTTCTCTGCCGTGGTGCTTGTGCCCCCAATGGAGTGTCCATGGCCTCAGGTCACCTTTCCTTGCTCTTTCCTTCCTCTGGGCTGACCCTGTGGCTTCCTAGCAGATTTGCGGTTCCTGTCTCACATCCCAGCCACACACTTGTTAGCGGTTCTGACAACAGGATTCTGACCTAAGTCTGTAAACCCATCTTTTTCTCAATCCCCCTCCAGCCTCTACCAAGCCTCCTTCCCACTTTGAGGCTTGGAGTTCAAGATCACACACAATTCTGGGCTCCTGGACACCGCCCCCACCCCACTGCTGAGCTCTGCCTAACAACCAGGACACACAGCCACCCTGAGTCTCATGGTAGCTGCCACCTTCCACGCCCCACTGTAGCCTGACTACTGGCAGCCTCTGCAGCTGGGTCCTGCTGCTCCCTCCCTGTCCCTGGCCAGCGCTCCCGCCCTGATGGGCTCTGAGGAACCAGTGGAGATGCCCCTGGGGAACCTTACCATTTGGCACACTGACAGAGCGCTCTGGTAGGTCACTTGCATTGTCAATCACCGAGAGAGTGACCTCATAGGTGGCAACCAGTTCCCGGTTCAGGGGGGACTTCACCATTACAGACCCTGTAGACCAGACCAGGTCAGGTTCAGCCTGAGGGGAACCCCCTAAAATCTGGGCCTCCCAGGGGTGCTCCTGGCCAACCCTCCCAATCCCTGCCGAGGGCAATGGTCCCCAATGGACCTTGTTGGTCTCATCTTTGGCTGGGATGAGACCACAGCCATCTGCAAGCTGGGGACACATCACTCTGCCCCTAACTCACTGTTTACTAGCTGGTGACCTTGGGTAAATTATTTAACCTTTCTGCACCTGTTTCCTCATTTGTAAAATGAGGCTAATTTCAGGATCTACCGCATAGGGCTATTTTGAGGATTCTAACAATTAAACGAGTTTACATTTATAAAGGGCTTAGAACTGTGCTCGGCACATAGAAAGTGCTATGTAAATCCTTGTTTAAAAAATGCTTGTATTCCGGGGCTGGCCCCGTGGCCGAGTGGTTAAGTTTGCGCGCTCCGCTGCAGGCGGCCCAGTGTTTCGTCGGTTCGAATCCTGGGCGCGGACATGGCACTGCTCGTCAGACCACGCTGAGGCAGCGTCCCACATGCCACAACTAGAGGAACCCACAATGAAGAATACACAACTATGTACCGGGGGGCTTTGGGGAGAAAAAGGAAAAATTAAAATCTTTAAAAAAAAAAAAAAAAATGCTTGTATTCCACAACAATGTGAGTATCCTGAACACTACTGAACTGCACACTGAAAAATGGCTAAGATGGTAAATTTTATGTTATGTGTATTTTATCACAATTTAAAAAACTCTTGTATTCTAATGAGGTCAAATATAAAGGAAGGTCAAGGCAGCTAAAAAGCCCTGAGGGGGTTCCCTGGAGGGGACAGTGGGTGGAACAGGCTGGACAGTTGGGCCTGCCCCTTGGTCTTGGGGCAGGACATGGGCTGACGGTAGGAAAGGAGCACCACACTATATCCGTGCTAGCAAGGAGTTGTCTCCTTCTCTCCTGCCCGCAGCCTCCCAGGGCCCCTGCCTGCCCTCAAACCACAGAAGAGCCCTCCAGAGCTGGGGCTTGGGCTGGACAGACCTTGTTTGGCCCATCTCAGGCCTGGCTCTGCTGTGAATTCTCTCCTTCCTGCCTGTTGGAGGGCCTGGCAGCTCCTCCTTCCATCAGCCTCATCCTAGAGTGAAACTTCCTTTCTCTTTTTCCAGTTCCCTCTCGGGCACTGGGGTCTCTGGGATTCCTTTCCCCATTGGCAAATCCCCCTGCTGGACATCTGTCCTCCTTGAGTGCCCAGCCGCGGGGTGGTCACTTACCCTGGGCCGCTGCCTCCTCCTCCTCCTCTTCCTACTCTCGCTCCCCGTCCCGAGGCTGGGGAGCGAGGATGGGGAGAGGGTGGCTGCATTCAGTCTGCAAAGGCTGGGCCGCGGCCTCGGCCCGGCCCCACAGGATGGGAAGGGTGGTGGTGGGTGCGGTGGGTATGGAGGAAGGCAATGGGGTGAAGCAGAGAAGAGATGAGGTGGGAAGTGACAGAGAAACAGAGCTCAAACCTGTGGGCCTGCCAGCCATGAGGAAGAGAGAAGAGGGTTAACATCAGTTAGTCCAGGGTGCACAGGGGATGGAGCAGAGCAGGGCATGAGGGCGTTGGGACTCAGAGCTGACCAGGGCGGGAGGTTTGGGAGGGAGAGGGTGGAGGGGAAGAGGCAGAGGGAAAGGAAGCCAGGGGAGCAACGGAAGCCCAGTTGGAGAGGAGCGCTCAGAAAGCTGAGGCTCTGGCAAGAAGAAAGGGGAGGGAAGGTAAGGGAGGGAGCTGGGAAGAGGGGCAAAGAAGACACTGGAAAGAAAAATAGAGAGAAGAGAGTCAGTCGGAGGGAGGGAGAACAGAAGAGGAAAGTGGTTGAGACACCAGTATAGCTTAAAGTTGGGCAGGGGCGTGGAGTAGCTCCCCATGGTCCTGACCAACCAAAGCTGCGGGTATTTTGCTAACTTGGGACGTGGCTAACCTATCTAACTTCTCCTAGTGCTCACGGTTTTCCTGTCTTCTTTTTTCCTTTGGCCTCAGATGCACACTGAATGAGTCATATTCTTTGGTTCATTGCACACCATCATCATTGGCATCACTCTTGTTTTATGTATGTATCTATTCCCTTTTATTTCTATACTCCTCTCCCCTTGGGAAATCATTGTAATGTACTGAAGAGTGTTTTTTTTAAAGTGTTCCTGAAAATCATGTATTGTTTTGTGTATGTATTTTACATTTATGCAAATGGAGCTGTGGTATATATATCCCATCCTATTTCTAATTCTTTTCAGTAAGTATTCATTTTTAAGGTGCACTCATCTTGCTCTGTGTGAGTCTAATCTATTACTTCTAACTGTTGCCTGGTATCCCATGGTGTGCACCCACCCTTCATTATACTCTCCAATCTCCCAGGGAGAGATGCCCAGGTGGTCTCCAACTCCCACCACCAGTAACATTTTAGTAAACATCCTCAGATCGTCCCATTATCGACCTGAGAATTTCCTTGGGATATACACCCAGGAGCAGAATTGCTGGGTCATGGGGTATAAGTGTACTTTGTGCTAGATTGCTGTCCAGATGATGAAATCAGTTTAAACTCCTACAGTAGTGTATGAGAGTTCTGATGTCCCCACATTGTCACCAATAATATTGTCCAGCATCCTCATATCTGCTAATCATGTATGGAAAACTGATATCTCATTGCTGTTTTACTACTCATTTCTCTGAATAACAACAATTGTTAGCATTTTGTCACAGCCATGTTAGTTTTTTTGTCACTCCTCTGAGACTTCCAAGAATTATACCTGTAATGTCCCATGTCCCCTCCCTAACTCCCCAGACGAGCAAAAACACTAAACTTTTGGGAAAATGGTAAAGCCATCAAAATTATAAGTTGCATAGGGGTCAGCCCGGTGGTGCAGTGGTTAAGTTCACACGTTCTGCTTCAGCGGCCCAGGGTTCGCCAGTTCGGATCCCGGGTGTGGACATGGCACCGCTTGCTGTGGTAGGCGTCCCACATATAAAGCAGAGGAAGATGGGCACGGATGTTAGCTCAGGGCCAGCCCTCCTCAGCAAAAAGAGGAGGACTGGTGGTAGATGTTATCTCAGGGCTAATCTTCCTCAAAAAAATTATAAGTTGCGTAAATTGTGAAAGCTAAGCCACAGTTCTCTTTGTTTTGTGATAGCGTAAGAAAATCATCAAGGGTATATATATATATATGTATATATACACACACATATATAACTTACAGATGATTTAAATGGCTAGTATACATATGAACAAAGTGTTCAACCACCCAGTTATTGAAGAAATGCATATTAAAACATGGTACCATTTTCCTATAAAATTGCGGACACAAAAACTTTATAATATTTAATGCTGGCAGGAGTGTGGTAAGACGGGCACTCTCATACAACACTGGTAGAGTGAGAGAATCTCAGAGAGAGAGCTGGTCAAGGGAGAAGGAGGAAGAGAAAGGAAAGAGGGAAGGAGCAAGGGGAGGGATGGAAAAGAGAAGGAAGAGTGTGGTGTCAACAGGGGAGAGAAGAGAGGCAGAAAGAGGAGCAGCTGAGGGAAAGGGAGGAACAGGGAGAGAGAGACTAGACGGAAGGGAGGGTAAGGAAGAAAGCAGAGCACAAGGAGCCTGGGCAGGGAGTCAGGAGGAAGACTGGGAGGGGAGCAGGCACTGGTACCTGTGTTGATATTCACGGCAAAGGCATCCTCCTGGTCAGGCACCAGGCGGTCAGTGTCATCTTTGGCCACAATGCCAATGATGTGGTACTCCAGCTTTGGGTCGAGGTCGCGGTCGATGGCAGTGACGTTGGCAATGACAGTGCCGGGCTCAACTGACTCCAGCACACTCACTGTCTGGATGGGATTGAGGAACTCGGGGCGGGAGTCATTGATGTCATCAATAAGGATAGTGATGATGGCTGTGCCCGAGAGAGGGACGGTGCCCCGGTCGGTGGCCACCACTGTCAGCCTGTAGGATTCCTGCTCCTCCCTGTCAATGGTGGCATTGCCGACGCGGATGACCCCAGTGACTGGGTGGATGAGGAAGCGGTCCTGAGCCCCAGCTTCTATTCGGTAGATCAGCTCCCCATTGAGACCACTGTCCTCGTCCGTGGCTGTGACCTGAAGGACTGAGAATCCTGTGGGAGTTGTAACAGGGAGTAGCTGAGCACAGTGGCTTGTTCAAAAAACAAGGTATATTTGTTGCTGGTTCACAGAGCCCTTTCTCACCACAACCTTGCCAGTCTCTAACTTTTACACATTTTTCATGTTTGCAATTTTGTAGGAAAATCATATCTCATTTTATTTTGAATTGTATGATTATTTGTGAGATTGAACAATTTTTAATAATTTAATGATTAGTTGTATCTTCTCTTCTGCAAATTGTTAGCTTTTGTCCTTTCCCTATTTTTCTGTCAATTTATATGAATTGTATAATTATGATAATGTGAAAAATATCTTTTTCTCAGTTTTTTGTTTGCCTTTTAATATTGCCTATAATTGTTTGATGTAAAGAAGTTTAAATTCATATGTACCAAAATTTAATATTTTTCCGTTTCTGAGTTGTTCTGTTTCTTATATGCTTAGAATCAATTTATCAGAAATCAGATAAATATTCACCTAAACTTTCTTCTTTTTCTTTAATGTTTTCTACTTTTTAATATTTTCTTTAGAATGTCTTTGGGTTTCCTTTTGGTGTCTGATATGGGGTGAGAATCTACACTAAATATGAATAGATGTTTGCACACTAAATAACTAGTTTTCACTATTGGCTCCATCACATCTGTAATTTACTGGTATCTGTTTCTGGGCTACTTCATCCCAGAGTCTTCTGCTCATATCATGTCGTTTTAAATTCTGTAGTTTTGTAATGTGTTATATTATCTGGGAAGGCAAATCTGGCTCTGTTATACTTATTTTTCAAAATATTCTTATTCTTCCAGATGACCTTTAGAATCAAATTTATCCCCCAAGTCATATTTGATTTTGATGGGAATCACATTAACCCTATTTTGACTTTTTTTTTAAGATTGGCACTTGAGCTAACATCTGTTGCCAATCTTTTTTTTTTCTTTCTCTCCAAAGCCCCCCAGTACATAGTTGTATATTCTGGCTGTAGGTCCTTCTGGCTCTGCTGTGTGGGACGCCACCTCAGCATGGCTTGATGAGCGGTGCTAGGTCTGCACCCAGGACCTGACTGGCGAAACCCTGGGCCCCAGAAGCAGAGCGCGTGAACTTAACCACTCAGCCATGGGGCCGGCTCCTCTATTTTGACTTTAAAAATGTCAGTCTTTCCATCCAGGCACATGGATGAAACATATCTTAATAATCTTGTTTTGCAGACAAGACAGTGTGGATCAGAGAAGGCAAGTGAGAGGGACCTGGGTCTCCTGACTCCCTCTCCAGTGCTCTTTCCACCTACCATGCTGCCCCTCCTTCTCCCCACTAGAGGTGAATTCTGCCTCCAACCTGTGAGGCTCCAATCCCCGTGGACCCCCAACCAGCTCCTGCATGGGGGCTGGGGCTGGGGCCTGTCCTCTGCTTACCAGGTGGGCAGTTCTCCAGCAGGTGGACCGTGAGGGTGGCAGGGCTAAAGGTGGGAAAGTTGTCATTGTCGTCCAGGATGGTGACAAGTAGGTCGGCTGTGCTGTTGAGCAGTCCGATGTCCTCAGCCAATAGTAGCAGCTCCAGGACAGGGGGTGAGAAGGCCTCCCGGTCAATGATGACACCTGACCTCACTGTCACCATGCCTGGCTCCCGGTGCCATCAGCCAGGTTGACACAAAGGAAAAGGGGTGCAGAGGGGAGACAGAGTGAGAGCCAACCGGGAGGGGACAGAGAAAGATAGGGGCACATCGGCAAAAGAGATGAAAGACGAGCAGAGAAAGCAACACAATGACTTTCTTCCCCAAAGGCTCATCAGCCAATGCTTAGGGAGGGCCCCGGGCCCCCAGAGCCAGTCTCCTGTGATTGTCCCCTCCCCAGGTGTCCTCTGCAGATCTCCAGAGTCCTGCCTGGGATGAGTGACCCAGGGTGGAGGATTGATCTGTTCCACTGAGAGAGGTATTAGCATATCCCTCCCTGTTGTCACTTGTCACCAAATTGGCCTCCTGTCCAGGACCAGACTGATGTCACATGGTCCCTGGGGAGCTTTGGGTCTGGTTTGAGGACAGACCTTTAGGTGCTTCTGGCTGAGTCAGGGCCTGAGCCTTTGGCCTGGGCATGGGGAGATGGAGGGAGCGGGTTGGGGGGCTCTATACCTAGGCTGAGAGTTTGTGCACCAACAGGTCCCTTGTATCAGCCCGAAGCCTCCTCCTGGGTCCTCCCCTCTCGCCCTTAGGTAGCCTAATCCAGCTACCTGGGGGCATGGTGGGATGTGAGGAATGGGGTCTCCATGGAGAACCCTGATCCAGCACTGACAAGGGACGCCCTAGATCTAGCAGTGGGTTCACTCCCATCCCAGCTGGAAGACTTGGAGCCAGGCTGGGAGTGCTGGGGTGGCACAGAGGCCTTACCGGTGCTGTTGTTAATGTCAAAGAGGCCGCTCTGGGAACCCAGCAGCTGGTAGGTCACCACAGCATAGACGTCCAGGTCTGCATCCAGTGCCAGGATAGGCCCATTGAGCACTGTGAGAGGCGTCCCTGGGCCAGGGGGAGAGGGGTCACTGCAGGGCCAACCTGGCCCCCCCACCCCCTCCCCCACCCGTTGCGGTGAGCCATGGTTGACGATGGATGAGAGGGAGGGAGGTGAGGTGGACGGGATGGGGAGGCCCTGGGCCGGGCTGCGGCAGCCTTGGCAGACTGACGCAGATGCCTGGGGAGCGGCCTCAAAGCCCTGCTGGGGAGAAAACACAACAGTGGTGAGCAAGCCCCTCTGGCCCGCTGGGAGCATGCCTGCATTCCCAGCAGCCTTTGAGGCTGGCCACTCCGCAGGAGGGTCTGGGGGCTCCCTGAGGTCACTTCCCTGTGTGTGGGCCCGGTCCAGGTATGCACACCCAGCTCAGTCTATCCACACGTGTGTACATGCATGCTCCATACAGATCTCTGACCGTACTTGACTAGGAATCCACACGTGTGCGAGACTCTGTGTTCATGTGGCCATGAGCACCCACACGAGAGCACTTGCAGGCCCGGGATTCCCTGGCTGTGTGCTCGTCTGCCTCTGCAGGTGGGCACATTTGCACCTGAAGTGCATCTGTAGGCACCCAGGTGCCTAGGTGTGTTCGTGCACACCTGTAAGCCCACACATATGTCTTGATATGGACACCTACTGGCACACGTGTGAGCATATACACAAGCAGGATTAAGAAACAAATTCATGTAGGAGGGACACACAGCCAGAGACAGAGTATCTTAGCTCATTGCTTTCTGACTTAGAATCCAAGCTTCTGGGCTGGGGAGGCTGGAGGAGGAGTGAGGGGACCTCCCTGGGGACATTAAAAAGGAGATTCTCTCCCTCTGAACGGAAGTGAGGATGGTCAGTGCACGTGTGTGGGAAAGGGTTATGCTGGTCTACCCAGGGCCCCCTGACCCCCCATCTCTGATTACAGATGCTCCCTGGGCTTCTGGAAGCCTCCGGATGCCCTCTGCTTTGGGGCGGAGGAGCAGGGAGGGGTGGGCTTACTCTCCTCCTGGGTAGTCCTCACACCCTAAACGCCCCTCTTCAGAGGGTGATGGGAATGCTCTCAGGCCATCTTGGGGACCAATGACCACAGCTGTCTCTTTCAACCAGACCTGTGGCCTCTTGGCTGGCCTTTAAGAGGCCTGGCAGCTCCAGGACCACCAGCCCCTCAGAGCTGTGCCCTTCTTCCCCTCTACCCTTCTGCACCCGCTGGGTCTGTGTTGGGTCTGTGTTCAGCCACGTGGTGAGGCTGCCTCCCCAGCCCGGCCTCAACGGGGCTCTTATCAAGCACAAGGGAGTCCTCAGGCATCTGGGGCCCAGGTGGTGCCTGGCAGCAGCAGGAGTTCCCAGGCGGGCCCAGCACCTACCAGCGGGAGAGTTCTCCATCACCTCTGCCTGGTAGGTGCTCTCAGTAAAGAGGGGCTGATTGTCATTCTCATCCACAAGAAAGATCAGCAGCAAGTCAAAATCCTGTGGGAGGCAAGGGGGAAGGGCAAGCTGTAGGCCATGTTCTAGCAAAGTGCTCCAGAGGGAGGAGGGCTGGAAGGTGAGGGCACAGGGTGGATGATTAAAAAGCCTGCAGCAGGGGTCCAGAGGCCTGAGTTCAAGGCCCTGCTGTGCTAGCAGCTCACTGGGTGGCCTTGGGAAAATCATTTCCCTTATCTGGGCCTCAGTTTTCTAATCTGGCAAATGGGGATCTTAACTTCTTCAGAGAGGTGTTGTGAAGTTCACAGGAGAATGGACGTAAACAGGATTTAATCAGGTGCCATCTTGTGGTCTGGAAGGACTGAAGGCAGGAAGAGTCCTGGCTTTCAGACTCTCCAGGCCTGCCTGATGCCCTGCTCAGAGACCATCCAGACTCTCACCCACTGCTGGGTGAGAATCACGCCTTTCAGAAACCACAGTCACAGCCCTTATCTCTCGAACCTCCCAGTGCCCTGGATGCTATCTGTACTGCAGAGGTGAGGAAACCAAGGCCCAGAGAGGGAGGTGACTATTCAAAGCCGCATGGCAAGGCAGCGGCAGAGCGGGGACCAACCTCCTCCCAGCCCTGATTTCCACCACTTGATGCTGCTGCTTCTCAGGATGACCCAGCCCCTCCTAAAGCACAGGCAGAGGAGTGGGAATGAGAGCAGCAGAGAAAAGAAGGAGGGAGGAAGTGAGAGAAGGAAGGAAACAGAGGAGCAAAGGACGAGACGTCAGAGGCTTGTGAGTACCTCCAACCTGACGCCTCCTCAGCCTGTACAGATGGGGGAACTGAGGCCCAGAAAGGGCAGTGTTTTGGACGAGCCATGCAGCCAGTCAGGAGCAGAGCTGAGAGGGGCCAGACCCTCTTGGCCAGGGCTCTGCCACAGACCTCACAGGCTGGAAAGAGAGGGCTGACCTCTATCCACAAAAGGACTGTTTGCTTTGCAAACCTACTTCCTCTTGGTAAAGAGAGCCAGCTCCTTTGGCTTTTGAGGGAAAAGCCACCTGGAAAACGTAACTCTTTCAGAACCTAGAGGGTGTGTTTGTGCGTGCATGCAGGCCCATATGCACACATGACTGTGACGTGTGCCAAGTACCAGTGGTTTGGGGAGAAAAGATGACAGCTGGCTTTTATTGAGTGTTTGCCGTGTGCCAGGCACTGTGCTGAGGACGTCACAGATATTGGCTCCTTCATTCCTTTCCACAGTTTTGGGGTGGGTGTGGTCTTCATTTTGCGGGAGACAAAATGGAGGCTGAGAGAACTTGACTTGCCAAAGCCACACACCTACTGACAGGTGGAGCTGGTATCTGAACCCCGCGCTTGCTCACTCCAAAGCCTGTGCATCTAACACTGGGGCCAGCACCCAGCCCTGCTCCCCCTGTGCCCTCCAGCCTCACCCTCCTGGCTATGCGTGGGTTGTCCGGGTTGTCCTTCACGGAGATGGTCAGCTTGTAATCCGGGATCCGTTCACGGTCCAGGGGCCGGTTCACAGTGACGATCCCTGTCTGGGATGTGGAGGGCTGGTAAGCCGAGTAGCCACCTGCTCCCCACTTTGGGCTCTGGCCCACAGATGCTCAACTGCTCCACCTGCAGCTCCAGGAGTGGCTAGGAATTTCCTCCCTGAACCAGCAAAGATATGGTCCAGAAGGCCAAAACGGGCCGGCAGGGTCTTGCCAGGGCAAGAGTGACCCACCAATGTCCAGGTCTTGCTGCCTCAAAAGGATGGGCCCTCTGATGACCTTGGGGTGCCAGCAGCTGGCAAAACTTCAAGAGGCCAAGTGGGGGTTTCCTGGTGCATCTTGGTACAAACCAAGTGCTACCAAGGCTCTGGCCCCATCTCTCCACATGACGAGCCTTGGGGATGACGGGAACCCCAGGGATGCCTCAGCTGGGGAATTTGAGATCCCACACTTCCCACAGAGGCTCCTGTGTTCAGTGGAGGGAGGACACTTGAAGAGGAAATGGAGCCAGAAGGAGCCCAGACAGTGGCAGCAGAAAAGCCTCTATGGCAGGGTCCTCTTTTTAGGAAAACCCCGGGGCAGCCTCCCTGGGGCTGGTCCTGGCCTTACCGTGGCATTGATGGAGAAGGCCCGCTCTCGGTTGCCGGCAGTGATGTTGAAGGTGAGGAGTGCATTGCACCCGCTGTCAGCGTCACTGGCCAGGACGTGGGCGACGAAGCTGGAGATGGGGCTATTCTCACTGATGGTGATGTTCATGGGTAGGTTCAGCAGCACGGGGTCATTGTCATTGATGTCCAGTACCCGAATCCCCACCAGCATCTGGGGCAAGTCAGAGGAGGAGGAGAAGGAAGAGGTGAAGGAGGAGGACAAGGAGAAAAGGGGGCATGGGGGAGACGGAGGAGAGAGAGTGCACTGGTGGACACGGTGGCCGAGGAGGAGGTGACGGGTGAGATGGAGCAGGATAGCAAAGGGGTGGGAATTGAGGGAGGAGGGTGCAGTTGGTCGCAGAGGAGAAAGAGGAAGAGGAAGAAAAGATAATTAGAAAGGCAACAGGATGAAAATGAGGATAAGAGGGAAGCAGAAAAGGTGCAGAGGCAGAGTGGGAATGTCAGGGTAACAGGAGCAAGGCCCGGCTGGCCAGGCAGCCTCCCCAGAAAGCTGCTGTGGGGGAGACTCCAAGCGGCCATGGCTGCCAGGCCCCAGGTCCAGCCTCCATGGGTGAGCCCCAAGAGGCACTTGCAGGTCTTTTAGGGACCCTGAGGGCCTGGACTGCCCCCAGAGCAGCCTGAGGCCTCTCTGAGCATGAGGGTAGCAGTGTTTACAGAAGTCTTTATGAAGAGTTCAGGGGGCAGCGGCAAGCAGCCAGTGTCACAGGGCCCCCAGACTCACCGTGGAGCTGAGTGGGGGCATTCCCCTGTCGCGGGCACAGATGGTCAGGTTGTAGAAGGCAATGGTCTCCCGGTCCAGCTCCACATCCTTCCGGACCCGCAGCACCCCCTCCACGGGAGAGATCACAAACTCCCCTGCATGTGCCGAGGAGAGCCCTGAGTTAGCCGGGAGTGGCCCAGAGCAGTGGGGGCCCAGGCCTCTCCCGCATCCTCTAGCAAGCCTTACTCGCCAGGGGTGGGGGACAGCTGGAGCGTAGGTCCTCCAGTGCCCCAGCTTCAGATCCTCACGGGACCTGCCAAGGACTAGGAAGTACGGGGGGAGGGGACCAGATAACAGCTAGGGCGCAGGTGGCCGTGGGCCCGCTCGTGCCCCAATGTGCCCAAGATCCCAACCAGTTTCCTTTCCTGGGCTGTGGGCAGGCCAGGGCTGACCCTGGGTGAGATAGCTACGTTGAAAAAGTGGGGGCTCCCTTTCTACACAAGCACCCTCTTTATAACCACTATTGATCAGAAATCGATTAATGGTGTCAGATACTTTGTAATGTGCAATCCTTCCCAGATACCGTGTCTTGTAAAACAGGATATTGGGGAAGGGCAGAACTCAACCCAAAGGAACGCCTTGCTACTGGTGAGGAACCAGGGTAGGACGGAGTGGAGAGATTGAGGGCAGGGGATCCCCAACTGTCCTTCATTCCCTCCCACCAGCCTGGCCCCTAGTCGTCCCCGACTTCCTTTCTTTGAGGTTCTGAGAAGCCTCAGCTGGCCTTTTGGCTCCCGTCCTTGTCTTGGCATGGCTGAGGGCCCGGAGGTCTGAGAGCTACTAGAACAGGAACCTCAGACCCTCAGACTCTGACCTGGAAGAGACCCCAGAGACCATCCAGGCCCGCGTGGCCTTTGGAAAACGAAACAGGAGTCCAGAGAAGGGTGAGGACCTGTCCAAGTTCCCACAGCAAGTTAATGACAGACCAGGACCCAAACCCAGGGATCTGGGTCTCAGCCCACTGCATCCATGGGACTTGTGGTCTTTCCAGACAACACCACTTAGAGCTGAGCAGGGTAGGAGGTATAGGAGGAGGGGGGAGAACAGGGAGTGGGTGAGGGGAAGAGGCAGAGGGGCAGGAAGCCAGGGGAGCATGTGGGAGCCCAAGGGGAGCCTCAGAGGGCTGAGGCTCTGGCAAGAGGAAAGGGGAGCGAGAGTGAGGGAGGGAGGCAGAGAGAGTGTGAGGAAGATGGGGTCACCTCTATGCATTCCCCCAGGAACAGGGAACACGGAGAAAGTTACTTTCTTTACTTTCCCTTTTGACACCAGGGGGAAAAGGCCCAGAGTGGGACAGTGACTTGCTCACAGACACACAGCACACAAGGGCACGGCAAGGACGGAGGCCCAAGCTCCTCAACAATTTTCTCTGCCTGCCTCTGCACATCCTCCTCACCACTCCCTGCCCCTAGCTCCACTGCTCTGATTTACCAAAACAGCCCCTCCAAGGCCCACCTGCAGCTGGCATTTTCCACCAGCCCTTCCACTCCCCGCAGCCCCACAGGCTGCACCCTGCTCAGAGGGGAGGAAGCTGCTTGAGCAGGATTTCCTGAGCCTGATCGTCCAAGGTCTCCAAAGAACTGGGGATTCCCTTCTAGGGGATTCCCAGCCCTGTCTTGGCCCCTGGCCACGTGCAAGCAGATAGCCTCCTGCCTTTTCTCCAAAGCCAGCCACCTCCTTGAAGGAAGGAAGGGAAGAGGTTCTGAAGGCCCTCGAGAGCGGCCTAAGGCGTTGGGAGGCTGGGCCCAGGCCAGACCTCCAGAGGTCAGCTCAAAGATCAAAGATCGGGAAGTGGGCAGGCCAACGGCCCCCACACTGCAAACTGTCATCCTCAGCAGCTTGCCCCAGGGCCTGAACTCCCCACCATTCCACTCCTGGAGATAGGGGTTAAAAGCAGAGGCTTTCCACCCAGTCATATCCAGGTCTGTATCCCGACTCCACTCCTGTGCACCCTCAGGCATGTTAATGGCCTTGCCTTGATGTTCTCATCTGAAAAATGGGCCAATAAAGAGGCATTGCAGGGTTGTGCTGGTGCTGGACAAGGCCTGGTCCACCTTGTGTGTGCTGGATCCGTGGCAGCTCTTGGGAGCAGTAGGGGCATCCTGAAAGGAAGGCCAGGCAGCTCTCTGAAGGAACTAGGGGCTTTTAGGGAGGATGAGGATGCAAGAAAGGGTGCAAGGAGTGGCCTGACTGGAAGGGGCAACTGGACGTCGTGAGAAGGCCGGGGTTGGTGGGAGAGGCTCAGGTGGCCATGGCCTGTTTCCCAACTGTTCTGGACCATGTGTCTCCTCCTCACAGCTTTGTGTGGCCTGTGAGAGCCCCGTCTTCCTTGATGTCTCCACTGACAGGAGCCTGCTCCAGGTTCAGGCTGCAGTGGTGGGAAGGTGACCTTGAAGCTGGGTGGCCTGGGGCACGTCCTTTCACCTGTGATATGTCAATAAACCCGCTTTCCACAGAAAACAGTCTGGATTTGTAGGGTTTGTCAATTTCTCAAGTTACCAAGGTGCTGTCACGGAACCCGGAGGTGGGAAGAGATGTGGGGAGTGGCTGCTGTGACCGGTATATGCCAGCTGCTCCGGCACACCATTAGTCCTCCCGCCCACCCGCCTGGGCCTTGCTCGTGTCTTCTGAACTGGGGGCAGCGTTCGGTGATCCTCAAGTGAGCTTTGCCCTCTGATGTCTACTCTTTCTTCCCGGGGGAAGGAGCTGCAGGCCAAGGCAGCCTGGGGAACCCCCCGGGCCTCTCTCACACTCCCAGGGGGCCTGCCTCTCAGTCTCCTGGGACACCCCACAAGATCCCAAATTCCTAAGGCCGACCCCAATCATGTGTGGATTGAAACCCGGAGGTTTTGCTCACGACTCCAAAGGCCCACGGCCTGGAGCAGCCTGCAGCTGGCTGGGCACAGGTGTGAGCCCTGCACCCTGAAGCTGGGTGCAGAGAGGGCCCCTAACCTCGAGGGGGCTCAGCTGCCCACCCAGCATCCACCTCTCCACCAGCAGCAGGGACTCCCGCAAAACTACAAAACGCCCGTGTTTCTGAAAATAGCAGAGGAAAAATTCCCTTGCTCTGATGGTTTTAGAAGAGGAAGGCGCAGTACTCGGCCAAAGAGGAGACTTGGCCAGAGAGGGACATGAAAGGGCGGCACCTCAGAACAAAGACCCGCCACAAACCCTGGACAAGTCTTGTCCTACAGAAGTGGGACTTTTTTAAGCCTCTTAATCGCACATTCGCCCCAAGTTCTATGTTCTGTCCTTGGACCTCGACTGTCTACTCCCTCCGTGCTCTCTCTCATTTTGTGGCTTTAAGTATCTCTATGCTGACAACTCCCAAGTACCTCTCTCCTGAACTCCTGGTGCGTACATCAACCCCACCCGACGTCCCACAGCTAACCTCACCTGCCCCTCCTCCCCTGCTCCTACTGCAATCTTCCTGTCTGCCAACAGCTGTGCCCCGCTCCAGCCGCACAGGCTGAAACCTTGGTGTCCTCCTTGACTTCCTCTTACGTCCCACATCCAATCAGTCAGCACATCCCCCACCCGTGAAATATACTGGAGCCGACCGCCTCTTACCACCTCTGGGGCCACCCCCCAGGCTCCAGCCCCAGCATCTCTAGCCGGAGTGACAACAACAGGCTCCCGCCTGGTCTCCCTGCTCCTGTTCCTTAATCCCCACGGTCTGTTCTGGGCACAGAAACTGCAGTGATCCTGTGAAAACCTACGTCAAATCATGTCCCTTCTCTGCTCAAAGCCCTCCCATGGTCCCCACATCACTTGGAGCAAAAGTCAAGTCCTCACAGTAGCCCACCAGGCCTGACAACATGGGGCCTACTACCTCTCTGATAGCTCTTCCTACTCTTCTGCCCGCTTGACTTCATGCCAGCCACAGGGCATTTTTGCTCCTCCATGAACATGCCAGTCACATTCCGACCTCAGGGCCTTTGTACTTGCTGTTCCTTCTGCCTGGGATGCTCTTCCCCAGATGTCCACATGATCCACTCCTCACCTCCTTCAGATCTTTGCTTCGATGTCACCTCCTTGGACAGGTCTTCCTTGAGCACCCTATCTAAAATTGCAGACTCCGCTCGGGCACTCCTCATCTCCTGGCTTTACATTTCTCCGTAGCATTTAGCACCTCCCACTAGACTAAGTCATCTACTTAATCAGTTAAGTTCATTGCCTGTGTCTTTCAACTGGAACATATGTTCCATAAGGTAGGGATTTGTGTCTGTTTCGTACCATTCTGTATCCTTAGCACCTGGAATATGATCAGCATACGGTGGGTGGTCAGTAAATATTCAGTGAATGATCAGTTAAAAATCGGATATTTCACAAAGATTTGCATTTCCAGCTTTGCTTTTAAAAACGGAAAGACCTGGCCCCTCTGGGCCTGCATTTTGACATGGCTGTAATTGGCAGGAGTCAAGTTGTGGCTGCCAGAGCCTCCACCACTCCCCATTGTCTTGCCTAGACCCTTTCTCCCATTTGTGTTCCCTGCAGGACCCCGGGAGGCCTCTGAGTCTGAGATTTCTACTCCACAGAAATGAGCTAAACTGACTTGAGAAACTGCTCCGGCCAGGGCAAACTCTGCTCTGCAACTCAGGAGAACAGCCAGGGCAGTGTGAAGGCTACTAACGGGTGACGATGAGACACACGGAGAAAGCTGGTGCTCCCTGAGTGTCTACATCTGGGGGGTCTCGAAGGTCTGGGGCAAGGATGCTCATCCTTCCTCTGCTCTGGAGCCTTTTCTTTGGGCCTGACACAGGGGTATTTTCTATCTGTGACTCTCCAAGGCTACCAGCTTCTCTTCCCAGATTTCAGAGTGTTCTTACCATGTCCCTAGGGGATGATGATTTCCATCATCTTATGGATGGGGAAACTGAGGCCCAGAGAGGGCAAGATCACACAATGGTGGGCCTGACTGCTTTGATACCTCCTTTCTCATCCTGTTCCTCAGTGGGTGGGGGAGACGCCCTTGGGTCACGCCACCCCCACAGCCCAGCTTGGCTCCACTCACCCAGAGGGTCTCCATCCAAGATGCCGTACTCCACCTGCCCATTGGGGCCTGAGTCCCGGTCGTGGGCCAGGAAGGTCCACACTCTGGGCCCTGGCTGGCCCTCGGTGACATCAAATGGCCCCTCATAGTCTCGGGGGAAGGTGGGCACGTTGTCATTGATGTCATTCACGTTCACGAGCACCTGAGATGGTGGGCAAGCTTAGGTGGGGCCACATCCCAGCCAGCCCTGTGCTTGGCCCAGTTCCCTCATCTGTAAACTGGACCTGATAATCCTGCCTCATGGGTCTGATGCAAGAATATGGGACAATGGATGTGGGAGGGCCTTTTAAGCTATGTATGTGGTTAAGCTATTGTACTGTCAAAGCCTTTTTATGGGCATAACAATACCATTAATAATAATGCTATGAAATTCTATTTATAGCTGTACCATGGTCATTTTACACGGTCTCCTTTGCTCCTCCCACACTCTGAAACAGTTTTTATTATCCCCCTTTCACAGCAGAGGAAAAGTGGTGCTCAGAGAGGTCAAGTGATTTGTCTGGAGTCACATAGCTAGGAAGTAGATCAGGGATATGAATGCCTGTGCTCTTCCCATGAAGGAGAGGAAGGCAAGTGTCATCATCTATCTCATAGATGCAGCCACACAGAGAAGTTCAGTAACCTCCTTGAAGTCACAGAACAAGTTTGGGTGAGTTTCCAAGGCCAGGACAGGGCTCTTGGATTCAAGTGTTTCTCCTGGACAATCTTTCCCTATGCCCTTCCCTACTGGAGCTTTCTGGGTTCTGTCCTCCCCCCACCTGCAAGATGGGGCTGTGTCCCGCACACTCACCGTGGCGGTGGAAGTGAGGCGGCGGGACAAGATGGGGCACTGGTCCGTGGCAGTGACGATCAGGGTGTAGCGGCCCTGGCTGATCTCGTAGTCCAGCTCCTTGGCGGCACTGATGACGCCCTAGGGGATACATAGAGGGGACAAGGGTGGATCGATGGCTGTGGGTCTGAGGCACACTCCGACCACCCCAAGAGGTAGGCCTGACATCCCTGGCCATGATGGGGAACCCTTGTTGCCCTCTAGACCAGGCCCCATCTCACCCAGACCCCATGTTTCATCCTCATGACTGACTGCTCCCCCAGTTTCCTCCCAGATTCCATCTTTGCTCGGCCCCCAACCCCACCCCCCATGATGTCACTGAGCTCCCCTCCAATCCCTTTAGCCAGTTGACCCTCCTCCTGGACCCTGCCATCAGCTACTGACCGAGTGACTGTTGATACGGAAGGTGTTTATGATGTTGCCTGTGACAATGGCATAGGCAACTGTGCCATTGGGCCCTTCGTCCAAGTCTAGTGCCTGGATGGTGATGAGGCTAGTGTTGATGGTGTCCGGGCCCTCATCCAGTAAAATCTCATAGTGGGGCTGCTGGAACACGGGTGTGTTATCATTCTCATCCACGATGGTCACATACACGTGAGTGGTGGCCTGTGGAGAAGGACGTGGTCAGGTTCTTAGTCAGCTGCTTAGAGGGGTTGAGGTGGAACCAGCTGGATGTTCTCCTAGGTTGAACTTACTCAGTGTGGTCCAATATGGTGAGGGAAAGGGAGAAGGATGAGAGGGAGGAAAGGCACAGGCTAATAGAGGAGGAAACCACAGAGGCTCCACCGAAAGCCATGGTGGTAAGTGCTTAGGTCCAAGATGGCACTTGTACCACCACTGTCCATGCCCATGGCAGACATCAGTAATCAATCACGGCACTGTTGAGGTCAGATGCAACCTCAGGATCCTTGTCATCACAAAAATCTAATGATTAAAATTGGCATATGAGATGAACTCCAGTAACCACCTCCAAGCCACAGCTTTGCCTGGGCCAGGGTCTTACTGACCCTGGGCTTCCTGCCAGATCACAAAAGGCAAGAATGTGATGTACTTAGCCCAACAGAGTATTTACACTTCACCCGTTGTTCATGTAAATGGAGGAAACACCTATTTTCAGCATTTTTAAGAGGGAGACATCGGGTTTGGGGCCATTTCATGGGCTGTTGAAGTGTGAAAAATAAAGCTCACAGAACATGACTTCACTACAAGAACAGGTCCTACAACATGCTCTCCTGTGACTGGCCATTTCTGGCTGATGCCTGGACCAATCAGACCACAAATAATATTCAGCCAATCAGAACTCAGAGAACAGCACTCAAGAACCATCAGAAATGGTTGATGTAGTACTTCACAAGCAGAGTAGATAACGGGAAGAAAATTAACCATGTGCTAGTATTCTCTGTCCCTTGTCCCGCCCCTCCTCCATTCTCTGCTTCTCCACCTGGGAGATGTCCCCTGTGGACTGCTTCACCTGGGCTCCCTGGCCATCTGGCTTCCAGGAGTTTGGCCAACAGGAGGGTCTGGCAGAAGGCAGGAAGAGGGAAGAAGGAGAGGCAGGGTTGTTTCCTCCACACCTCCTCCTTTCCTTCCTGCAGTTCTGCCGGTGGCTCTGTTTCTCCTGTTGGGTGGTCCCCATTCACAGCTCCAGCTCTCCCTGGGCTCCAGTCACCTCACCTCCTCTCATCCTTTTGGATACCTGGGTGGTAACAGCTTCCTGCAGTGGCTCGTCTATGGGTGCCTCACCAGCCCTCGTAAACAGGCTCTCCATTAAACTTTCTTCGGTTGAGCCCCTTTCTTTTTTTTTTTTTTTCTCTTTTCTTTATTTCCTTTCCCTTCACTTATTTCTTTTTCTTGTTCCCCACCTGATCTCAAGAGAGAGAAATGGAAGGGAAGAAGAAAGGGGACAGGGAGATGGGTAGACAATAGGTGAAAATGATAAAGACAGCAGCAAAATAAAGGCTCAAAAGGAAGGCACAGGACAAGAGGGGGAGGAAGAATGAAGTGTATTAAAACTTAAGATGGATGCAATAACTCAAAATCTGTAAAATATTAACCTTAGAGGTTGCACCAGAAGAAATGGGTCAGATAAATGAAGGTTCCACTACTTCTTCCAGGTGTTTTGGAAGGCTTTGGCCCTCATGTCAGTTCCCAGCCGTCTTGGGCAGGAAGGAGGGGACAACATTTGCACCGCTCCTCTACCAGCAGGGGCAGCACTCCTGATTCTGCTTACTAGACATGAGGCCTTAGGCAGGCACTTGACGTATCAGGGCCTCAGCTTTCTTATTTGTTAACAGTGCAAACCTCATAGCTTTGGATTACATTCAATACTAATGTAAAGTGCTTGTAAAAGTGCCCAACAGAGAGGTAGTGGTCAGTAAATGTTACATTATTATCATCCTCATATACCTGAAAATGGAATATCAAAACTCTTTAGCATGGCATCCAGAACCCTTCATTATCTTAGAATCACTAGGCTCTCAAAGCAGATGCCTTGTAGAAAGCTTGTACAATTGTGGCAGACTGTCCCTCCCCTGGGTGGCCGTAGTAGCCTCCTAACTGGCTTCCCTGGGTCCCCTCTAGCCCAGCCAGGGTCTGTCTCCACAGCTGACCAATGACTCTGTCAGGATGCGCTCCGCCATGCTGCTCTTGCTCAAACCCCTTCAAAGGCTTCCCATCACACATAGAGTAAACCCCAAGTTTCTATGATGGCCTTAAAGGCCCCTAGTACCTCCCTACCTCATCTCCAACTGCCTTGCTCCCCACGCCCTCTCCACTCATACCAGCCTTGCTGAGCCTTGAACTCGCCAGGCACACTTCCATCTCTGGACAGCATGCCCTTTAGACGCTCTTCCCAGATGGTCACACGGATTCCTCCACTGTCTTCAAAGCTCTGCTCAAATGTTACCTCCTGAAAGAACTTCCCAACCCCACCCTCTAAACCTTGACACAGCTGCACTGTCAGCACTACCTGATACATATTTTCCGTTTTTTATTGATCGCCTCCCCGAGTAGAATTAGACCTGCACAAGTGCAGGGTTTTCTCTGCTATTTCTCCAGTCCCAAGAACAGAGCCCGATACATGATGCTCCCAAAGTGTCTAGAGGATAAAATCTTCAATAAAACGCGAACAAGATGCCCTAGTGTCAGGCACGGTCACTGACACTGCTTCCTAAGAGGCGGTCAACAGTGCCCTGACAAGCCTCAGGCACATTCTTGGCTATTTTTTCACCACCGACAAAGTTAAAGCCCTCTCATCTCTCCTTCCTGAGCTCCATGAAAATATGTGTTCAAAGGTGACGGGTAGCTCCCGTCGGAGGTTTCTATATATCACCTCACCCTTGGCTGCCCTGCAGAATACTGTCTGTAAAGGGAGGACCACCTCCTCCTACCCCACAGTGCCAGAAGAGAGGGCCCCCGTGGCAGCCAGGCTCCTCCGCCCGGGAAGGCACCGAGAGGCACGTCTGTTCTACCTGGTGGCCATGCGCTTGGTCCCCCCGCCGCGCCCAGTTGAGCCCTTTCTGAGTGTGCCATCTGTTTCTTGCCAGAACCCTGACTCATATGAACCATAATTAGTGACTAACAAAAAATAAGATTATGACCACTGCAAAGATGCCTGAGTAGAGAGAATGTGACTAGGCCATTGTTGGGGGCAGAGAACAGAAAGCAGGTGGTGCCAAAAGCTGGAGGTAGACAAGTTTTGTACATCTTCCTCCTTGGGCCTGGGTGGCTCTAGAGCCACCCGTGCAAGGATGGACAGATGGACAGGAGACCTGGACCCAAGAAGACTGTCATTGTCGCTGAAGAGGCGATGAGTCTTCTGAGCTGTAGCTCTGGATCTGGGGGTTGGGTGGTGGTGGAAACTGCTCCCAAAGCAGGCAGGGTTGACAGGCTGGAGACGGAGCTTTGTGACCTTGGGCATGCCACATGTCTCTGGAGCTTTTCTGTGTGTTAACAAAGGCCCTGCCTTGATCTCTAAAGTCCTGTCTGGCTCAGACGTTCTGGGCTTCTGTCTGCTGTCATCAGTTACGTGGACTAAACCTCCCCCCATCAGGGAGGCACTCCTTTGGGTCTTAGAGTCTCAATACATCTTTATTAAAATAATCACACAGAGAGGGAAAATGCATTAGTTTGACATTTCTCAAACTCTTCCTCCAGAGTGGAGAAGGAGCTTGCACTGAGTCTGGGGAATAGCCTGAAGTGTTTGTCTCAAGAATGAAGCATCTTTGTAATCTTTTGTACCATCTTCATAAGCTCATATGGATTTTACAGTCTTCTCCAAAATGTGTTTTAGTTTTCATTAAAAATAGTGGTGGGGGCCCCAGATGTTTGAGAAAAGACGATTGTCAAGAAGGCCCGTGTGTTCATTTTATGGCTCAGCGTGGCCCTGGGTGCAGCTGTGAGTGCTTGCCCCAGTGAGGAGCCCAGTCCGGAGCCCTCCTGAGGCCCCTCTGCCAGCAAGAGCACAAGAGTGCCACCTTGCAGGAAATGGGCTGATTCCAGCCTCATGCATGGGGGTGGCGGTGCCAACATCTTCCACTTTTCTAGACTCCTAGAAGTGGGTTAACCATAGTGCAGGCTGCAGGGGCTGGGGGGTGGGGCAGGTTCTAAAGGAGCTGCCCCATGGAGCCCCTTCTCTCTGGGCCCAGGCCTGAGCATGTGAGAGGAAGGTGGGTCTGACCCCCTCTGGCTCTGGAGTGAGGAAGTCAGTGCCCTAAAGGCCCTCTCAGCTGAGCCCTTCCTGCCCTGGCATTGAGGAAACAGTGCTTGAGGTTTCTGGCCCATGCCCACCCCTTGGGCAATGCCTCTGTGTCTCACCTTGACGCAGACCCAGGAGGCGCAGTGGTGGGGAGGAAGGAAGCGGAGGGCAGCGGCACTGGGCCCAGCTTAGGTGTTGTACCCTCTGAGAACGGGGTTGGCAGGGCAGTTGCTTCCTTCCCCCTATTCCCAGGCTCTCCTCACCCACCTTCCAGGCCTGGGGCAGAGAGAGTCTGTTTTCAAAGGTGTTCTGGGCAAAGCCAGGCAGGAAGAGGGGGAGAGGTAGGGAGGGGCTCCAGGGTTCATCTTCGAGTGACCCCACCTCACCTCTGCTGGAGGATGGCCAGGGTGGGAAGAGGGCCCAGTACCCACCCGATTTCAGTTGCTTTTGTGCTTTCTCTAGCTGGAAGAGCTCACATTTTGCCAGCAGGAAGGGCCTTGGGCTGTCTCCCAAAGTGGGATCACAAGGTCAGGATCATGACCAAGGACCTGGGTTATGTCTTGGCAGTCTCTGGGGCTCCCATCCCAGGGGCTTCCTTGGTTCCAGGGTGACTGGCCCTCCACAAGATTATCTAGTAATAGCTTGACGCCCACCCTTTCTCTGTTGTAGCCTTCCCTGCCCCAGGAGTGAGGGCTGAGAGCTCTCAGAGAGCCTCTGACTTGGATCAGGCCACCTATAGGGCACCGAGAATTTCTGGCTACCTTTCAGTTCTGTTACTCTGATTCCTGACCCAGGTGGACTCTGGCTGTCCTCTGTCTTTCAGCTTGGCGGTCACCTGTGAGCTCAAGACCCTTAATGGGCCAACAAAGCCCCTGGAAGCTTCAGCCACGCTGAGGTAAACTGGGTACAATGGCTGTGTCCTCTCTGTCCCCCATCACTGGCCCTAGCCACTGTCACCTCCAATCCTCCATTTAGGAAATCACTTATCCATCAGTTTGTTCATTTAGATGAACAAACACCTTCTCCATGCCCAGTTCTGTGCCAGGGACTCGGAAACATCAAGGAGAGGGCCCTGGCCCCCAAAGGCTCATAGTCTAGCTCAGGAGGTCAGATGAGCCCAGCTGAAGGTCAACAGGTTGTTAACCCCAGTGTGATGGTGGGATGGCAGAAGGGACTGTGGAGTGTCAGGACTGGAGGGGGACCTCAGGGGAAGTCCAGGGAGTTTCGTGAAGGGGAAGGACTTGCGTCAAGCTCTGAGAGATGCGAAGAATCTGGAGGAGAGGAGAGGAGAGGAGAGAGACAGGGTCAGCGGTGCCAGAGCTGGGTGGGGGTGCAAGAGCAGAGGACTAGAGGTGGGGGTGTGCGAGAGCGTTCTGTGCCTAGCCAGGGCACAGGGAGTGAGAGATGGCGCGCAGTGAGACGGGAAACTGGGGCCTGGGGGAGTGGAGCGCTGATGATTTTCTGTGGGGGACACTACCAGATGTTGCACACACACGTGCGTCCCAGTGTAGAGGTGTGCCAAATCTGTTGTGTACTCCTCCTGTGCCTGTGCCACATCTGTGTGTGTGTGTGCATGTGCACAAGAGTGTTGCAGGCTCTGGAATCTACCGTCAAGCCTGCTCCAACTTGCCTAGCTCTTTATAAAAGTTAGATTTCACTCTCCCCCTTTCTTCCTTCAATAACTGGGAATGCCTTCCTCCTGCCAGGCCCTGGGCTGGGCTAGAGGACGGTGGGTACAAGTCCTGCTCCAGACAACTCAGAGGCTGGGGGTGAGGGCAGAGCTATGATAATTAGTACTGTGCTAAGTTAGACGCAGATACACTTCTCAGGCTGTGCGACAGTACTAAATCTCCCGAGGCACGAATGGGGGAGAGTAGAAAGGGCTTTAAACGGCGACCAGGTGGAGCTGCCTCGCAGGGACACCCGCCGGCTCCCCTTCCGAGGGCGGGGCGCAGCGCGAGCCCGCAGGGAAGCCCCTCCCGCGGGGCTCCGGAGCGGCAGTGCCCCGCACGGCCCCCCGGGGGCGCTGCGGGGCCCCGGAGCGGGTGCTCTCGGCGCCCGCGGCGCTGGCGGCTCGGCACTCGCTAGCCCGGAGGTTTCCCGGCCGGCAGCGTCCCGCCCGCTCCCAGAGCACAGGCGTCCCCTGCGCGCCCGCCGCCCCGCTCCGCCCGACGGCGACATGGGCGTCCCCTGGCTCCCGGAGGCCCGCGGCCGGCGCTGGGGGCCCGTGCTCCTTGCTCTCTTCCTGGCTGCCTCCCGAGGTAAGGTCGGCGGGAGCCTGGGCCCTGGGGGGCACAGCGGGCGGGGTGGGGGAGTGAGAGGCCATTTGCGGGCGCCCCCTCAGCCTGCCGTGACCCCCGCCCCGCGGCAGGGAGGCTGTGGGGACCACTTGGTAGGGGGCAGAAGCGTCTCTGCCAAGTGCCCTGGCTGGGCAGTGGGCACATCTGTAAGCTCTGACAGCTGCTTGTCCAACCCTTCCCTGCCCAGAGAGCCCAGAGCAACTTCGGCAGAAAGGAAAGAGACACGGTGGGGACAGCCCCGGTGTGTTCCAGCGGATGCCACTGGCTTCTGACACCTGTGGCATCACCCTGCCCCTCCTGCATCAGGGCTCCAGGATCTCTCAGGGCACAGGGGGTGTGGTACTCTCAGCCAGTGCCCTGTACTCTGGTGGCACTCCTGGTTGAGCCTTGGTGGGCACTGGTCAGTGTGGGCACTTGTCTACTCCCAGACCTGGGTGCCCATCTGGTCCCTATCCTGAGGATCTGAAGGCTGAGAGTTGAGTGGTTAGCTGACTCCTGGCTTCCTAGCAAAGCTGCAGCTCAGGGACCCTTGTCGGGCACTGGGGAAGGATGCGCCAACTTTCCCAGCTCGGCCTGAGCCCCTTCTGGGTCCTTGGATAACTTAGGGCATCCTTCTGGACTCAGTTTCCTCAGCTCAAACACAGGAGCCCTACCCAGAGAGGTGCCACTTTCCTCTTCCAAAGTCCAGACTGTCACAGCTCCAGGTGGTCTCCTGGCCAGGACACAGGGGCTCCTGGAGGGAGGGCAGAGGTCTTGGGACCCGTAGCCTGGCCCTGGTTCTTGCCTGCCTAGAACTGAAGTGGCTGGATCTCAAGGGAAGAGGGGGCCAGCAGGCAGCCTGTGGAACTAAACTTTATGGGGAGGGCCCAGGGAAAGTGTGAGTCATGGAGGGAGTTGGAGGGAGGCAGGAGGGAGGTGGGGAGCTTGGCAGAGGGACCCAATGGGTGGGTCAGGAGAAGGAGGGGGAGGACAGGGTAAGAGCAAGAGGAGAAGGAGGCTGAGAGAACCTGGAAACACCTCAGAAACAAACTGGGGTACCTGCAGGCAGCATATTATCTCAGCACTGGGAGGCTGGCCTGGGCCTCTGATGAGGAGGGAGCCCATACCCCATGGAGCTGCCTAAGCCCTGGCCTGGATGCTCCCCAGGATGAAGCCCAAGGCAGGGGCAGCCTCAGTACCAAGGCTGTGGCTCATGGCAGGGCCTGGCTTCCAGAAGGAGCAGGGGATGGTGGCAGGCAGGAAGGCCAGCACCCCACCCACCACAGACCACCTGCCCCGCCCATCCTCCCCCAGTGACCGGAGAGGCCTTTCTGTTTTCTGACCCCTCCCTGCCCTCCCCTGGCTGGGCTGCTCTCTGTTCAGCAGCCCCAATTTGGGAAACTCACTTCTAGAGAACTAGGGCCGAGGGACCCAGCTTGCAGAGTGGCCAGCAGCAGAGAGGTTCAGAGCCCCTTGCTCCGTAGTGTCTACATAGCCAGGAGCCTTCACCCCCAGAGGTCTTGACTCCTCAAACAGCTTGGTACTCCTTCTCTTCCTGGGCCCAGCTCAGGGAGATAATTAGAGCTTGAAGCAGCATTCCACTGAAAGGAGCCAGGAGAATTTTCTGAGTTCGGAACTACTCTGGGACTCAGTATTAACTGTAATATGGGCATGCTAATGAATATTCATCCTACTACTTGTACAATGTGCAAGAAGGGAGATAACAGACAGGAGGCCTGGGCGCAGGCATGGTCAGGAGGGTCTGTGAGTTGGAAAGACCTGCTCAGCAGCCTGCTGAGGTGCTGGGTCACCTTGGGCAGGACTGCTCAAGGTCAAAGCCTTTATGCCTGGGAAGGTGAGGTGGAGGTGGCGATTCGGGTGCTCAGGAGCCCAGGAAAAGTTGCAGACGCCCTTTCCTGGGCCTGATTCAGGGTGAGAGGGGTGGAGGGAGGCACCTAGGGAGCCAGGACCCAGGGGACCCCAAGGGTGGCAGAGCCTCTTCTTCCCCTATTGGCATTCCTAGGACGTGCAGAAGTTATTGTCCTTGCCAGGTCCTCATAGGCTGACCCAGGAGCCCCAAACTCTGGGACTAGCACGTCGAGGTGCACTGGGTCCAGGGAGGGGAGGCCTCATCTTGCCTTTCATGGTAAACAGAGCTGCAGGGCTTCATTGAGTAACCCAGTGGTGCAAGCCTGTGACACATCAATGTCCAGCTCTTAGGAAATCCACAACCTGGGGTGGGGAGAAATGGCCTTGAGGCCAGCGCAGGGGCATGAGGGGGCATCTACCCAATGCCAGGGGCCCCCAGTGATACTGGGGAGTCCCTTGCTGAGCTGGGCTGGTTGCTCCTGTTTCCCCCCAAGTTGGGCAAATGTTCTCCGCTGGGGCCTGACCTCCTTAGCAGAGGGTGACCAGGCTGGAGGTACACTGCTGGGAAGCTGCAAGAGGCTACCTGCCTACATGCATACACATATGGGGTCTTAGGCCCAAGTAGACTGAGGGAAAGACAAGAGCAAGGTGCCTATCTGGTCTGTTGGCAGTGACCCCTTCAACCCGCATTGACTAAGCCCCACATACTGAGCTTGAGGCCCCAGGTTTTAGGCCAACTATTCATCTAGGAACAGTGTGGCCTTACCAGGGGAAGGTGAACTGGGGACTGGCAATGCAGCTTCCGGTGGACCCTCAGATCCCCTTAGCAGCAGCACTGGCACGCCCAGGGCCTTCCTGATGGCACCCTGTGTGGGAGCGGTGAAGCAAGGGACCTGCAGTTGTGTGCCCTGCATGCCAGGGCTTCCTCTAAGACCCTGTTACTTCACAGTCTGGCTCTGGGAGTCAGTCGGACCTATGTTCAAATCCTAAGGTGGCCATTTACTGCTCTGTGACTTTGGGCAAGTTACTCAGCATCTGTGAGCAAGTTCCCTCATTTCTCTGATGGGGGTGACGATAGCACTTCCCTGAGAGGGCTGCTGTGAAGAGCCAGTCACAAACACTTGACAAGTGCCTTGCACCTGGTGAATGCTGTTTCTTGGCTTTTGGAGGCCACATGCCATTGGTTCTCCATCTGAGCTCCTTGCTCCCTACAGGGCCTGCAGAATGCCCAGGGCATGGGAAGACACTGGCTGGCTTCACTGGGACAGGACTCCCTAGAATCCTGGAGGTCTGAAGGACACACAGGTTGGGCCCAGCCACCTGTAGCACCTGTAGGCACAGTGTGAAATGTCCATGGGGGTGCCTGTAGATTCTCCTCTTAAGGTTCCCCAGAGATGGGGACTTTGCAACTTCAAGGCAAGCTGGGCCCAGGATTTGCTCGAGTCAGTGGGGTCTTTTTTGCAACTGATCTTTACATTCAGCCGATTTACTCTGGCTGACCATCCCCAGAGAAAGACAATGGCTACCATTGGTCCTGTCAATAATTCAGGAATGAAGCTGCTCTGCTACTGACCAAGCGAGCCCAGTCCTTAACCTTTTTACAGAGGATCTTATTTCCCATGGAGACCTGGGGTCAAGTCTGGCCCCTGCTGTCCACTCATTGTTGGACCATGAACACAGCTCCCCCTTTATTTGAGCCCTGGGCCGCTGGGTGACGTGGTCTCAGCGAGGCTGACACTCCCTTCTGAAGGGTGGTTCCATGATGGTGTTTCCCAAGCTACGGTCACTGGCTCCTCATCTGTGGGATTTCTGCAGTATCTGCCTGTCATATGTACTTATTTTTTTCTTTAAATCTACTCATTCTCTTATTTAAGTAAATAGATTTTAAAAGGAAACTTTATATCACTGCCATAAATGGAAAGTCAGTATCACTTGCCGTAAATAGAACAAGATCATGAAAGTACATAATAGGAAAACCAAATAAGGGTATTAAATTCTAGTGGGAAACCATAGCCTGGGGGAGGCTCTGAGCATGAAACCCACTGTCCCTTGCAAAGAAAAAAAAAAAAGGGAGCTTAGCAAGTGAAAGAGATGTTTTGAAGACATACTGGCATCAAACTGGGACTTTCTCTTTGATGTAATCAGGACTGAAAGAATCGAAAAGGGAATATGCTTCCCTCCATGTGATTCGACGTTATTTAATGCCGTGAAACGAAAACTACCTGTGTTGCAGATGCTGTCAGCTCCTCTCCTTCACCACGGAGGCAACCCACCACTGTGGGGAGGGTTAGCTGGTGGCAGGGAGGAGGGGAGAGAGGGCAGTGCTCCCCATCCTAAGAGGCCAGGGCAAGGTCAGAGGGCCTCTCTGGACTTCATACAGTCCTGAATTCTCCCAGTCCGTGTAGCCTTCCCCAAATAAATGCAGCGTTCAAATACATACAGCAGCTGGAGCCGGGTTCTCTTCTATGCTGGGGCCGAGTAGCTATCCCAGTAACCACAGGGAGAGAGGGAGAGGGAGCTTGTAACCTCACTGGCAAGGGCCCAGGCAAGCTGAGCCCTCATTGGCCAGGCCATCTGTCCATCTGCAGGAAGGAGGTGGGGCCTCCAGGCAATCCCTGGCTACCGCTACCCTCCAGACCTACTATATGGCCAGACTGCCTGAGTTCAAATCCTGGCACCACCACTTATTATTTTTGAGACTCTGGGCAAGTTACTTAACTTCTCTGTGCTTCAGTTTCCTCGCCTGTAAGATGAAGATGATAATAGTACCTACCTCACAGGGAGGAAGGATTAAATAAGTGAATCCATGTAAAAGTGATAATGATGAGGCTTGGCACAGAGTAAGTGCCAGCTACTACTACTACCACTGAGCCTCCTGCACTGAGGGGAGGGCACAAAAAGACTTGTACCTGAAGCTTAGGAAGTCTTCAGAGCACAGGGTGTTGAGTCTGGGCTGCACACAGTCGTCCTCAGGGAAGGGGAGTCTGGGAAGGAGTCATCCAGGGAAGCATCCACTGGCAGGGCCTCTGGCCAGGCGCCTGGGCCCTCCCTGGGGAGGCATGCTGGCTGGCAGCCTCCAGCCCCGGATGCATGGATGCTTTCTCAAGGTACTGGAAGTGTCGCTTCCTCCAATAGAGCCTGGCTTCCCCTTCCCGGACTCCTTGTTCCGATGTGAATGGACACTTCCTGCGGGGGTAGGTATCAATAAACACATCTGAGATGTCCTTTGTCCTTGCTGGCCACAGAGCCCCATGGGTGGACTTGCCGGCTTCAGGCCCTCAGCCCCTCACCCCGGGGTACTTCCTGGAGCTCAGTGATGGCAGACTCAGTCCTGATTGGTCCTTGCCTCTCTTTCCCTCTACACTCTGCATCTTGATAAAGATGGAGCCTGGCCTTTCCCTATAACCTCCATGGACCATCCTGGGGGACAGGGCCTGGAAGGGAGCTGGAGACCAGGTCCATGTCTGTTGGGGGCCCCCTCTGAGGGTAAGAACCTGGCCTTTTGCATCTAGCACAGGGCCAGCAACAGCATGCCATCAGTAACTGTTTATTTACAGGCCCTAGCAGTGGGACAGAGTTCAGCTGTTTGGGTGGGGCCTCCCAGCTGACTAATCAAGCTGGGGACACACCTCCAAAGGCTAGGGCGTTGCCTTGGCAACTGCAGGCTAAGCTCATGCCCCATCAGGGAAAATACACAGGCCTGTCCACGCCCACACACACCCATCCCCTGCATACCCACAGGGTTTCACGAGGCGCCTGCTGGGTGGAAAGAGGTAAAGGTCATGAAAACTAGCCTCTTGAGATGAAACCAAACAAGAACTCCTTTCCTGTGCTGGAACTGAAGCTTTTACAAGAGGCTGACCCCACTGTGGCTGAGGGTCCCACAGCTAGAGAGCAGCAGAAGCAGGACTCAGTTTTGAGTGGACATCCCTTATGGAACTCAGCACCCCCACAGCCTCTGTGCCTTGGACCTGGCTCCTGTTAGGACCTCGGTAAATATTTGTGGAATGAAACAATGATGTTTTCAGTTTGAGTCTGAGACAGAGCAAGGACGGCTGCGTGGAGAGTGCAGAGTCACTTCAAGGTCAGTTCCCGCTCTAAGCAGCTGGAGGATGAGGTGTAGCTCTGCCCACTGGCCAGTGAGGAGCTCTTCCTGTCTGCAGTGCTGGTGTGTCCAGGATCTCAGCTCAGCCATATAGGGCTGTGTGGCCTTGGGCAAGCCGCTTGACTTCTCTGAACCCATTTCCTCATTTTTAAAATGGGCATAATACTACCTATGTCAGGGGGTCTTATGGGAATTAAATGAATATGAAGTGCTCAGCAAGCCCGAATACGTATGAAGCGCTCGTTAACTCCCGGGATCACCTTTGTGGCTCATTTCTTGCCCCCCTCCTCTGTCCTGAGGAGACAGCCCTTCCCTCCTGCCATAGGGTTTCAGAGCTGGAAGGTGCCAAGGAATGTGAGGAGTCTAGCAAGATAAGATGAAGAAAGGGAGGTCCAGAGACAGATGGGACCTGCCCCAGGGCAACAGCAAGGGCATGGCTAAGTGGGGACTGGGGCCCAGGGGTCTGACTGCCCAGACCGAGGTTTTAGTCCTGAGACCTGGAATTTTCCAGGTTCACAGCATTCTTCCTCCAGGTCCTTCTGTCTCCTTCCCCAGTGGCAGGTGGGGGCCAGGATGGGGGTGTGGGCCCCAAAGCAGCACAATGGCTGGATGGTTCCTGCCTCGGCACAGGCTAAGGCCCAGGACTGGGGTTATTTTCCTGTTCTACATGCTGTTGGCCACCATGGAGCCAGAGGCCTTCCTCCCCACCCACTCTCCCCACTCTCTGACAATGACCCAGGTGTCCAAAAGGATCTGCTCCCAACAATAAACAACATCCTCCCGCCAAATAATTGTAATTCCAGCCAGGCTATCTATACCCCGATAGCAAATATGCATGTGCGCAGGTGTGGATGGCGTGGGGCATGTGTGCTGTTTTCCTCAATGCTGTGTCCTTGAGTGTCCTTTCAAGGACAGGCTGCCCTGGGCCTTGTCCTGGCTGGGGTCTCAGACACGACAAATGGGATGTTCTCTCTCCCCCCAGGACAAAACCCTGAGGACTCTTGGCCTACTCCTATCTGATCCTTTTGCTGAAACTGAACACTCTCCCCCACCCCCCAAACCTGAATCCCGGTGTGGCTTCTCCTTTTTCTAAAAGGGGAAGAGGTCCTTCTGGGGCATGTGGGGTGATGGGGATTGAGCAATCCCCTGTTGAGTCTGGGCTGCACACAGTCGTCCTCAGGGAAGGGGAGTCTGGGAAGGAGTCACCCAGAGAAGCATCCACTGGCAGTCACTTCCCTGTCACTGTCTCTGAACCCCAGTTCACTGTGTCCCCCTGTGGGTTTTCAAGGAAATTGCCTCTAGGGCTGAAAATCCCCTCCCCACTGCTGTCCAGGCAATTCTGTGGTCTTTCCCACCATTGCTTGGACCCTGAGGGCTGTGGGCCTGATGCCCTCCTGGAGGTCCTGGGCTGTGCCCCACTGGAGGCCCTGCTGCTCCCACCCTGCCCCACCTCCCTGTTCACATCGACACCTACCCCACCTTGCCCACATCTTGGCCCCACCCCATCCACACCTCTATCTATTTAGCAGTCCCTACCCACCTCAGCTTTGTGCTCCACTTCTTGCATTTGCCTCCACCTCTATTCTGCTTGTTCCCCTCACCCACCCCAGACCTGCAGCCCTGGACTCTACTCAGCCAGCCCTCCAGAAAGCCCCCAAGGTGGGTGTGCTTGTGCAAATGCTGCTGGATCTGGATTCTGCTCCCAGCCTTGGGGTAGCTCTGAAGCTGGAGATGACTTTGGGAGAAGGGCAAACAGGGCACCAGCTGGGAGAGGTGCTGGTGGGACTGCCACATGGCCTTCTGTGGGAAGGGGAGTGCAGGGCAGAGATAACTCCAGGGTCCACTCTTTGGGTAGGTTTTTGTTCTTCCTGGGAATGCCTGAAAGATCCCTTTTCCTAGCTACTCCCCACTTCCATTTACTGGCACAGCCATGGTTCTGTGGCCACATGCACCCCACACAGGCCTGCGGAGGGGAAGTCTAGGCTGGCATGGACAGAGCCCGAGCCACAGTTGGGTTGTCTGGGGCTCCTCTTCCACCAAGCCTGCTGAGGGGGTAAGATTAATGGGTTGGCAGTAGGAGGAGACTTGGTTAGTCCCTGCTCTTCCAGGCTTCTACTGAGGACCTTCTACTGGGTGGATCTTCTCCTCTCTGAGCCTGAGGGTCATATCTGTAGGACGTTAGGCTTGGGCAGTGGAGTCCCTCCCTGGCTAGCCCAAGGAGCCACACTCATGGGTCAAAAACTCAGATGTCTACAGGGCCAAGCAAATATGGTGAGAGAGTGAAGCAGGCCAGGTGGAAACATTAGGGAGTAGTGGGGACTGTGGCAACTGGAACAGCAGTGCCCTGTCTAAAGGGGAGGCTGCTACTCAGCCCCAGCTGACGGGTGCCTTGTAGGAAAGCTGGTCTAGTGTTAATCTTCTGATTTTCAAAGAGAAGCTAGAAGTCAGAATTTTTATATCAAATTCCTGGTTTTTAAATGTTGGCCATCTCAAAAAAAAATGTAAAATACTTTGAGGGTCAAATAAAATGTGTCTGAAGGCTGGATGTGGCCTGTGGGCTGCCAGTTTCTGAACCTTTTTTTTTTTCAGTTTAGTGTCTAATTGCCTGGGTTGAATTCTGACTCTAGCATTTATTTGCTGTGTGATCTTCAGTGAGTTGCTTAGCATCTCTATGCTTCAGTTTCCTCATAATGAAATGGGAATAAAAGCAACACTTACCTTATAGGGTTGATAAACATGCCCATAAAGTGCTTAGCATAGCACACAATATGTGCTATTTCTGTTTCTTCTTCTGGTTTTAACTAGATCCTACTTTACTGAAGCCCCCATGCTCCAGGTTCTGAGTTTACATCCTCTAGAACTTCAGATGAACCATTTTCCCTCTCTGGGCTTCTATGTTTCTGCCTGGGGAGGAAACCAGCTTCTTACTAAAGAAGTTCTGAAATCTCTACTCACCTTGGCAATGACTTTCCAAAAATCTGGGGCTCCCAGGCATGGTTCCCTCTCACATGTGGGTGGGGTGAGTGGGAGGCGCTGGTATGTGTCTGTCTTCCCTGCCTTCTGGGGCCTAAAACTCCACCCATGGAGACATATTCTTTGGGGCCATGGCTTTGCTGCCTCCTCATACCCTGCTTTAAATAGGCAGGCACTCCAAGATTGGACACAAGCTGTTATCAATCATTCACACCTTGGTGGGAAAGAACTTGAAGCTGGCTTCTCCATTCTATTATGTAGAACTGTTTTCACTCCTAGGAAATGTTTCTTGTATTGCTGAAGTGAATTAGAGACCTATCTAGCTCCCATGTATCAAGCACTGATGACTAAGGCACTTTTCGGGGCACTTCACGTAAATTATTCCTAATCTTGCTCAACTCCAGCAGGCAGGCAGGTCCATGTTTTTGTTTCTGGTTTATAGTGAGGAGCCTGAGGCTCAGCGTCTAAGTGACTCACAGCTGTTGGACTCCAGTGCAGGCTGGGCCAATTCCAAAGCTATAGCAGGCTGCCTCCCTCCTGAGTGGGCACGGCTTTGCATTCTGCTGGTGGGTCCTGGGCTCTAAAGGCAGGAAGGGCCGCCTGGAGGAGGAAGTGGCGTTATCTTGGGCTCAGGCAATGGCAATGGCAATCAAAAGAACATATCCATTTGGACTCTGTACATATTTCCTAACTCTCCTTCCATGCCCTACAACAGCCCCTCAGGTGCCAGTTAAAATTAAAATATCACTAACGCCTAACCATCGGAGCTGTCCCTCCTCTGTCTGCAGACGGCATTCCAGCTCACATCTCGTGTTCTCGTCTTTCCCTCGTTCAGTCCTCTCACGACTCTGTGTTGTAGCTAATCCTTTTCTCACTGCATACATGAGGAAACTGAAGCTCCCACAGCAGATAGAGGAGCCGGGACCCCGCCCTGGTCAGTGCCGGGGCACTGGGGAGGGTAAGGAGGACCAGGGGATTGCTTCATTTGCTTACTGACAACCAAAGGAACTAGAAACCACTTCTGAGAAGACGGGGTGGCAGACAGGTGCAGGGACGAGATTACCTTTCCTGTATTCTCTGTCCCTGTCCCTCAGACGCCATGGGTTTTCCTGCTTCCCCACCGCCTGGCCCAGGGCACCCTCTCCACTTGCTGAAATCCTGTTTGTCCATCAACCCTGAAGACCCTACCTGCTTCAGAAAGTCTCCTGACCATCCCCAGGAAGGCTATGTCCTTCCTCCTCCAAGTGCCCTGAAGGCCGGCATCAGTGTAGCCCGTGGGGTTACTTTGTCATGAATGCAGCTAGGTTGTTAAGCTCCCAAGGGGAGGCCACATGTTCAGCATCCAGGTGAGATGTAGTACCTGGCACAGGCCTTGCACATGTAGGTGCTCCATTAGTGCTCACTGATGAGGCGATGGGAAGTCATGGCTAGCCCCAGGAGTGGGAAGGGCCAAAAGGTGCTGATGCCCCCCAGAGGGGTGTTCAAGGACAAAGGGCTGCTGTTCCAAAACAGCCTTTCTGCTCCCCATCCTGCCTCCCACCTGATAGTGCTGTGCATGGAGGCTGGAAGCGCCAGGGGCCAGATGTGGGCAGAGCCATGGTACCTGCGGGGGGCGGGGGCGGAGCTGGAGCCAGGGCGCATGCTCCACCTAGGAGATGGACACATGCTGGCCAGGCCCAGTCTGCTGCCTGCCCAGAGTCTTTCCCACGCCTCGTCCAGCTTCTCCAGGGTGGAGGGTCCCCCACTGGGGAAGCTCCTGGGACTCTTCTCAGACAGCCTGGGATGGAGTTGGGTTCAAGAGCTAAAGAAGAAGCTGAGGCTCTGGGAGTTCAGCTGACTTGCCTGGCGCCTGCGTCTGGGGAACAGCTGAGGAGAACCCACATCTTTGGAGCCCCAGGCCAAGGTTCTTCCCCACCATGGGAGCACTGGGAGTGGCGCTGGCTCAGGCAGGTGACAGGCTCTCGTCTCTCTGAGCAGGTCTGGTGGCAGCCTTCAAGGTCACCACGCCGTATTCCTTGTACGTGTGTCCTGAGGGGCAGAACGTCACCCTCACCTGCAGGCTCTTGGGCCCTGTGGCCAAAGGGCATGATGTGACCTTCTACAAGACATGGTACCGCAGCTCTTGGGGCGAAGTTCAGGCCTGCTCGGAGCGCCGGCCCATCCGCAACGTCACATTCCAGGACTTTCACCCGCACCACAGTAGCCACCAGGCCGCCAACACCAGCCAGGATCTGGCCCAGCGCCATGGGCTGGAGTGGGTCTCTGACCACCATGGCAACTTCTCCATCACCATGCACAACCTGACCTCACTGGATGGCGGCCTCTACTGCTGCCTGGTGGTGGAGATCAGGCACCACCACCCGGAGCAGAGGGTCCACGGTGCTATGGAGCTACAGGTGCAGAGAGGTGAGGGCTTCCTGGATGGGATAGCCTGTGGGTGGTGGCACTGTGGGGATAATGTGTGTGCCCACCTGGAAGGGGAAGGAAAGGCGGAGAGAAGGCCAGTGTGACTGTGGGGCCTGGTGCTGTGTAACTGATGGTGTGACCGTGTGTGACACTGCTGGAGGGTGTACGATGCTATATGAGTGGTACTCCAGGGGTGCATGTGTGAGACAAGGTGGCCACGGTGTGGGCAGATTTATGTATCAGTCTCTCTGGTTAGCTGAGTGTGATGGAAAGGAAGGGCGTATGTGGTTCTGTTTATGACAGTGGGACTTTTTAATGGGAGAGGGTGTATGAACCTGGGCTGGGAGTGTGACTGCTCATGACAATACCACGGCCGTGATATGTGACCTGGGGCATGAGTTGGTGAATGGTCGAATGGCTGTTGGGGAACACATGAGTGTGTGTGTGTCTGTCCAGGTGAGAGTGCAAGGGGCTGTAGACTGGATGGAGGTATGGGTGCCAGCAGGTATGCATATGCCACTGGGGGTGGCATAAGAACGGGCAGGCACGCGCAACTGTGTGGTGGGAATATGCCTGTGTGTGCGTGGGGGGGGGGGGGTGCAGGTTCCAGCTGGGCCAGCGCTACCAAGTGGGCACTAGCATGAGTACCTGTGACAGGAGAGGGGCACACCTCCCCGGACAAGCCTCCCTGGCCTCCTGGGCCTAATGTCCACCTAATTATCCTTCTCTTTGCTCCCACAGGCAAAGAAGCACCATCCAAGTGCATCGCATACCCACCCTCTCCCAGGGAGAGTGAAAGTAAGGGACCACCCTTTTGGCCCTTCTGGGTTCTCTGTTCTCCTCTGTCCTCATCCAGGACCCCATTCTGAACTCTGGCCTCCCTACTCCAGCTCGCGGAACCCTCATTCTGCTTCTTCTGCTGTTGCCCCCGCTTTGCTTCCTCCTTCACCTGAGCCACTGGGCTCCGGCCTCTAGGAGCCCACTGTCCTCCCAAGGCCCACAGCCTGAGGGCACAGGCTCCCAGAGTCCTGCTCCTGACTCCCTAGGTGGGGCTGCGCCCTGGCAGGTACAGGGTGCCACAGGCTGCTGAGCTTGTTTTCAGTGGGCGCCGCTCCTGCCTGCCAGCCCTCTGGCCACACGGGATGGTTGGAGGGCTGTGGGGGGGTCCTCTTGACTTGGATTCAGCTACTTAAAATGTCCTTGTTCTTATGTGTCGGGGAGGGAGGAGGGAGAGGCTCAAGAAGGGAAGCAGAACTACCCGTCTTGGAGTTCTGCTATGTGCCAGGCACTGTGCTAAGTCCTTTCAAGTATAATCACAGTGGATTCTTAAAAGGACACTGGGAAGTAGACAGCACCATCTTCACTTCACATACATGGAAATGGAGGCCCAGAGACGTGACATGACTTGCCCAGATTCCCACAGCCAACAAGTGTAGCACAGCTGGGACTGTGCTTGCTTCACCTTAATCCCAGCTCGGGGGAGGAGACTGGACATGCACTGTCCCCTGGTGTTTGCCCAGAGAGGTGCCCTATGGGGGGTGGGGGTGCTGCTCTGGGGGCGCCTGGGCCCTCAGAGGCCAGGCAAGAATGCCCAGCAGCTTGGACACAGCAGGCAAAAGGGAGATGTCTTAGGGGCGGCCCACTCTTCTGAGAGGGGAGGGTCTCAGCTCCCACAGCCTTCTATCCACCAGTATTTACTGGGCATGCAGTGTGGACAGGCCTCTGCCTGGGCCCTGGGGATACAAAAGTGCACACTGCTCCCTGGTCTCCCGGAGGACACAACGGAGACTGAAGCCAGGGTGGCGACAGCTCAACTACAGCCCTCGCCAAAGCCACAGTGACTTTCTACTCAAACTACTGTTTTTCTGAACCAGTAAAGGACTAGCCAGGAACAAAATTAGAACACACATTTTGGTCTGAGCCAGACCCACATGGAACTAAGAACCTCTCTGGTTCAGGTCCCTCTCCCTCACACCGCAGAACTCACGTGTGGCCTTGGCACCAAGCCGCTGCTGTCCTCATTTCCTCCACCAGCAGCTCCCTGGTGAGGCTGGAGAGGGGCCTCTGAGTGGCCCCTACCTTCCCACGCAGCAGTCTCACAACTGTGCCTGCCCACAGGTGTGCCTGTGCACAGGGCAGCTGAGCCTCACCTGGTGGGCACATGAGTGCTCACTGCCCCATTGCTCCTTCCACTCTGAGCAGCCCCATCCCACTTCTTCCCCCGGGAGCTCCTGCAGAGCTGCCCTGGAGACAGTCTCCTCTGCCATCGCCCCATCTCACAGATGGGGAGACTGAGGTTCAGACAGGTGAAGGGACTTGCTCCCAGTCTCTCAGACCCAGAGCCAAGAGAAGATGTCAGAATGCCTGATTCTTAGTATGCAAACCTGCCTGAGTGCTGGGCCGCCCTGCCCTCTGTCAACACTGACTTTCTGAAAGTTAGTTATAGGAGTTAAGTCTTGGGGACAGAGACAAGAGATGCCAGAGGGGACGATGCTAGAGAAATCAGGTGGAAAATGGAGAGGGAGCCGAGATTTGGTTCATCTTTCTTGATCTAGACTCTTGAGAAGCAGCTGCTGGAATTAGGGGAGCAGAAGTCACCTGGGAAATCCTAGGAGTGCAGCTGATAGGAGCCAGAGGGTGAGGCAGAACCTTGAACTTGACTGTCAAGAGTGGGTGAGCCTTCCCTTGCTGGGCGGGCGCCTCTGCTCTCAGGTTGTGACATTCTCCTTCCTCTCCAATTCAGGGGGTGTGCCGCCCCACCCTGGCTCCTGCGTTCCTGAGCTACTGTCCACAGTGAATTGGCTCCTTGAGGGCCAAGGGGACATGTGCGCTTCTGTCCTGGCTGCTGAGGGCAGGGGGTAGCTTTAATGACCTCTGGAATCTCCTTCTAATCCCCTTCCAGACGCTTGGTTCTGGAGGTCTGGAGACTACAGCTGAGGTGGAGTCTTGGCACTGAGGCCTCAGATGAGAAGCAGCACAGCTCTACTTGTACGTGAGGTGTGGGGGCTTTGGGCAGCTCTTCCACGCTCTGGGCACCATGTGTCCACTGGGAAAGGGGAGCAAGTGCGTCCCTTTCAGTGTTATCTAAGGGGCTGACTCAGGGATCAAAAACTCAAATGCCCCAGGGGCTAGGGAGCTGGCGAGTGAGACGGGAGGGAGGGGTGGAGACTGCGCTGAGTGCCCAGCTGCCAGTCTCTAAGTGCGGTTCCAACTGCTGCAGCCCGGAGGGGACTCAGGGTTGCCAGAGCCACTACATTTTCAAGCAGAGTCAGAAGTCCAGATTTTACATAACTCTCAATTAAAGAAAAAATTAAGTACTGTGTGGGCCATGGTTGCAATCTGAATGAGTTTATTCTAGTGAAAGGCAGTGTGGTGAAGTGGTTAGGAGCACAGACCCTGAAATCAGCCAAGTTTCTTAAGCTCTCTGTGTCTTAGTTTTCTCACCTGTAAATAGAGATGATTATAATTGTACGTAATTTTCAGGTTGTCATGAGGCTAAAATTAGGTACTATATGTAAAGTGCTAAGAACCGTGCCTGGCACAGAGTAAGTGCTGTGGAAGTGATGGCTGGTATCCCTTCTAATGCAGAATGCTGGGCCTGGCTTCCCAAGTCAGCTCATCCACTCTCCTGTGCCAAGGCACCATGGCAAGTAGATGGCAACAGGCAGTGGACACATATCCTGTTTTCTAATGGCTTAGAGCCATCTGCCTGGTGACCCATGTGCTTAGTGGGCCCCGGGCTGGCTGCTGGGTACCGCTCTCCACTGCTGCTTACCTTTGGAAAGACCCCAGTCCCTGCTCTAGGACAGGTGCCTCACAGCCAGCTTTGGTACCTGATCAACTTCCGGCCGAGAAGCTCTTTGAGTGCTTCTGTTCTAACTGCAGCTCTGGTCTCCTAATGCTATCTTTGGGAAGTGGGAGGGTAGCTGGTCTATGAAATCATCTGAAATCCCAAGTCAGCCTGAGGTCGGGGGAGGTGACAGGAGAGGAATAAGACTGAGGAAGTGAGTGCCCAAGGAGTCCTGAGTTGCTGAGGGGCTGTGGTTTTTCACTGGGCAGCCCATCTCCCCGTGAAGCAACCTTCCCACCCCCAACACAGCAGGATGTTTGGTCTGCTTTCATCTAGCCCCTTCCCTGGGGAATCCAACCACGCTCCATACTCTGGATACACCCACGGGGTACTGCAGGCCCTGGACAAAGACCCGCTGGGCACACGGGGCCCCTCCCATCCCACCCTGCTGTGTAAGGGCCGGGCATACTGCTCGGTGCTGGTCTGGCAGCTGCCTCTGCCTGTGCCTGGTCACCTTCCAAGGATGAGCCTGGCTCTGGATGGCTAGCAAGGAGGATGGCCATACTTGGTGTGCGAGGTGGGGAGCTGTGGTGAGGCTGGGCTCTGCAAGGGGGCCCATGGCTTCAGAGGGCAGTTGGGCCCCAGCCTCAACTCTCAGCTCAGGTTTTAAGGCAACCAAATCCTGATCCCCTCAAGGGGCCACAGAGGGGGCGTCTTTGCCTGGGCACAGGAGTCAAGCAGGGGGTCAGGCCAAGCCCACGGCCAGCAGGGAGCTGGAGTAAGTGAGGCCTGACTAACGGCACCAAATGTTGCTTAGTACCAGTCCAGGGGAGACCTGCTGTGATGACTGGAAAAGAGCGCTTTGCAACCAGCTTCTCAGATAGTGCCCACAGTAAGGTCCTATGATGAGGTTTAGAAATTATAGAATTATAGACTGCTTCTACTTTCAATATTCCTCGTCAAAATGCAGCCTTGCTCAGATCTGCGGGGAACCTGCTTTAATGTGGAGTTGAACTTGCTTTGCAGTTCACATACAGCAACTGTTCCTGTACCACTAAAGTACCTGAAAACAGTTTGCTCTCTTCCGCAGTGTGAACACCCCCCCACCCCCATGCTTGTTTACACCATCAGGTTGTTTCACAATACAATGAGATAAAGACAGCCCTTATTCCCAAATACTAGTGCAAAGGCAGCACTGAGACCACAGCCCATCCACCTTTTCAGAGCTCCCTGGGGCCAAGTTGACACTGTGGCAAGGCATCTTGGCCCACGTTTTGGGAAGGGCTAAAATTGGGAAGGAAATGCGTTTATGCTGGTTGTGGTTCTGAGGGCATGGCTGTTCCCAGCTAAACTCCTGGAGTCAGCAGATGGACTAAAATAAATCAAGCCTCTCACGCTGCTGGTGGGATCGTAAAACAGTACAACCTTTGCGGAGGGCAATTTAGCAATCGCCTAAAAGAAAATGCACATCCTCTTTGGCTCAGCACTTTCACTGGGAAGAATTTATGTGCAGATGTACTTGCCTGAGAGAGCAAAGATGCATACCCAAGGAGTCCATTGCTGCTTTATTAGTTATGTTGAAAAATGGAAGCAACCTACATGCCCACCAATAGGTGACTGCTTCAATAGATTCTGGGTGAGCCACGTGATAAAGCCCTAGGCAGAATGAGGTAGATCTCTGTGCTGATACAGAGAGATGTCCAACTGTGCTCAGTGGGAAAAGCAAGTGTCATACGAAAAGCGTATCGTGTAAATGCTCTACACACAAGGAGCATATCTAGGCCACACACAAGAAAACTGCGGACAGTGATGACTGCTTTGGGGGGCTGGGGTAGAGGAGGAGGAGGAAAATTTTAATATTTTTTAACTTATACATTTGTGTTTGTGTAATTTAGAAAGTTTAAAATTTAAAAATGTCAGACGAAGATCACGGTTTTCTAGTTCCCGCCCCGTTTTTCTCCCCACGACTTGTATGTGTGAGATCACTTCTAGAGGCTCCACCCATCTCTCAGGGCATGAGTGCAGCTTTTTATTCATTTATCTTTAATTGTGGTAAAACATATATGACATAAAATTTGCCATTTTAACCATTTCTAAGTGTGCGCTTCAGTGCATTAATACACTTAACCTTGTTGGGCAACCATTGCCACTATTTCCAAAAGTTTTCATCACTTGGACTCCTTGTGGCCTTGACCTCTGTGGCATGGGTCTTGTGAAAGGCCTGCGGTCCCTTTTCAGGGAACAAGCTGCCCCCAGTGGGCCAGGATGAGAACTTTCTCTCTCCCGTGGTGCTGCCTCAACCGTAAGTGCCCGGCCTCACTTCTTGTGCTCTGGGCCACTGTGGGGGAGGCACAGGGCTCTCTTTGAAATGGGGTTCCCAGACCTTCTGTGCCTCTGCAGGTCACTGAGGGTCTGGGTAAAGGTGGGTTCCCTTCCTGCCTGGCCTTTCCTCTCTGGGTCTCAGTTTTCCCTGAGGAGGAGCAGTGGGAATGGGGCCTCACCTTGGCTGCCTCTCTGCCCTTTCAGACATCACGGCTGCCGCCCTGGCTACGGGCGCCTGCATCGTAGGCATCCTCTGCCTTCCCCTCATCCTGCTCCTGGTCTACAAGCAAAGGCAGGTGGCCACCAACCGCCGTGAGTATCCCGGCGCGGTAGGGTGGGTAGGGCTGCGAGTGACCTGCCCCACCTGCAGCCCAGGCTCTTGGATTAGCAAAGGCAAGAGGCAGGCACAGCTCCTCTGGGTACCAGGGATGGGAGCTGCTACAGTCCCTACGAGGAGCTGGGCTCAATGGCAGGGAGAGGAGGGGACCAGGTGTGTCATTTCTGGGGCCTGAGTGCCCACCAGCCCCAGCACTGCTGGCTTGGCACTCAATAAATATCTGTTGAATGAATGAACAATCATATGGAGTAGTTCAAATGGGTTTATAAAAATGCTGCCACTCAGAGATCCTTTGGGGATCTGCTTCAGTGCATGGGTGGGCCTGTTTTGTAATTAGCACAGTAATCGTTGGGACAAAAATGACCTTCAGATTGTTAGAACTTGGAGGGATCTTGGAGACAACTTAGTTCAACTCCTTCCTCTTACAGCTGAGAAACCTAAAATCAGTGGGATTAACTAGCTAACCATATGTTACCTAACTAAGTGGCAGAGCTGGGACTCAAACTCAGAGCTTTCAACTCAGGCTTTCCCAGGGAATATAATCCCACCACATCATAAAACTGCTCATCAGCATGAATGTTACAGCTAACAACCCCTGACTGGGAGGGCTGCTGTGCCAGGTGCCAGGCCAACCTGTCACATGCATTCTCCACTTATTCCTCATAACAACTCTACCAGTTTGATCCCACCATTCTCCCCATTTTATAGCTGGGCAAACTGAGGCACAGAGAGGTTAAATAACTTGCTAAAGGAACCACACAGCGAGTAAGTGGTGGAGCCAGGCTTCAAGTCATGGCCACAAACACGTTTTCAGCTTCCTCTGCAGGTGACAGTGCCCCATGCTCTTCCTCTGACCCCACCCATGAGCCTCGGCCAGTCCGAGTCCTCCAGGAGCTGTAGGGTGGGAAGTCCTCTGCCCTTGGCCCTTGTATCGCCTCCCCCACCTCTTCCCATCTGCCTGGCTGCAGAAGGTAACTGAGGGAGGACTGCTTTGTCACCAGGTGGCTTGTGGCTCACCCCTAATTTCCTTTAGCGGGACCGTAACAACTTGACACCCCTCTCTCCTGGGGGCCCAGCCTGGAGCCCCACAGTGGATCACTCAGGGGCTGTGGCCATTTCTCCCTTATTCTCAAGACATCCATATTCCTCTCACAAAAGCCCCCGCAGCCTCCCTTGAGAAATACCTTGAGGTTGGTGGTGGTGGTGGGGGGAAGACCGATAAAGGCATTAGAGCAGAAAGAGGACCCAGGGGCTCAACCAGGGAGAGAAATGGCTACAGAGCAGCTGTCAGCTCCTGCTCATCCATGTAGCACTTCCATGGAGGTGAGGAAGGGATGAGGAGGGAGACATGCCCGCTAGGCTCAGCTCCCAGATAAAGAGGTGCTTTCTGTGCCCCTCACTCCAGACCACTGCCTCCGTCAGGGAACAGGAACTAGAAAACAAATTCGGGGCAGAGGATGGTGGGGGGATTGTTCCTGCTTTTGTTGCCTCACGTCCTTCCTCACACGGTCCCCAGAGGTGGACCTAAGGCTCTGCCCATGTCCCAGGCTGGAGGAAGGAAAATCAGAGAGGGGACACCCCCAGGCCTGCACATTGTGAGGGTGTCCTGTGGACACAGGGAGCCTGGGGTCAGCCTGGTCTCCCCTATTGCATGCACTGGGACACCTTCAGTCTGAGGACTTCCCAGAGGAAGGGACAGAGGAGCTGGACACTGATGAGCTGGACTGAAAGAGGGAGCCAGCGCATACAGTGGGCGAGTGAGGGCTGCACTGCAAGCAATGTTGAGTGCGTGCTCTGAGACTGTGACAGGCAGCCACCCCGCAGCACCTTGTCTCCAGATTTAACACAGCACATTTAACATGGACAGAAAAGTGTCAATAATTTATCTCCTAATAAAAGTACTTTTGAGGACAGTCCCTCCTCGCCCTCCAAAAAAAAAAAGAAGAAATGAATTGTCTGACTGAAGACTTAGAGACAGACACAAGAGAGGCCAGAGGGGATGATGTTAGAGAAACCAGGTGCGAAAAGGAGAGGGAGTGGAGATTTGGGTCATTTTTCTCGATTTAGATGCTAGAGAAGCAGCTGCTGGAAGGAAGGGAGCAGAAGTCACCTGGGAAATGCCAGGAATCCAGCAACAGGGCAGAGGCCGAGCAGGTCTGGATCCCTGAGCAGGGCAGCAGGTCGGGGATGGAGTGGACGGGCAGTGTATTTGTGCACGCGAGCAGGACGCTGGCACGGAGCCTGGCACAGGGAGCATGCTCAGGAATAAGCCGCACTCAGCATTCAAGAAAGAGAACGTGTTGGGAGCCCTGAGGAAGGTGGTTTGCCACAGAGGCCAACGGGTGTGGAAGCTATCCAGTACTCAATGCAGGCTCAGTTTCCCCAGCTCTAGAGTGGGACCAACAATCTTTACCCCACAGGGCGGGGGAGAGGATGAGCTGAGGGAGCACAGAGCATCGCACGAGGCCCAATGCAGAGTCACCCAGTAAACGGTAGCCATGATTCCGATACTGCGGAGATTTCAGGAACTTTTGTGCAACTTCCCCTGCGTGTTCTGTTTTTGTGCCCTCCCCCACCATCTGTTTCCCCATAGTAATCAGCAGCAGAGCTCTTACAATGAGAAAGATCTGTGGGAGTATATGGGGAGCTGCAAGAAAGAGGGAAGTAGGGGCCGCTGCATCTGGTTGGTGGCCAGGTTGGGGGGTGGGGAACCCCAAGAGTGGGGCAGGCAGCAGCAGCGTGGATGAGGACAGAAAGTGGTGGGATGGCTGAGAAGTGCTGGGGTCTCAGGCCCCCTAAGGTTCCTCTAAGAGATGTCACCTCTAAAGCCACCCTATTAGGCAATGTGGAGGATGGGACAGAGAGGACCAGGAACCTTCTAATTAGGAACTGACCTTGCAACACTCCCACCCAGTAAATCATGGTTAAAGACCAGAACGTGGCAAATGTCTGAACAAGAAGCAGCAAATGTAGAAGCCAGGCCTTTGGTTGATCCTTAATCCCGGGGCTCCTACCCTGCTTGAGTCAAACCACAAGAGAAAGCATCGGCCACCTCTGGTCTCCTGGGGTCAGATGCTGTCCTACACGCTCAGAAAATGCAGCCCCAGTTTCATTTATCACCAGTCAAAAAGGACCGCTCACTGAGGGCTCACCTGTGGACAGTCACGCAGAGCACCACCATACGGGCCTCCTGAAGGAACAGAAGTGGGATGCCGGGCTGAGCACAGCCCTGCCTGAGCTTGCCCCCATTCCCCAGGGCTGTCTGCCAGTGGGGGCAGGGGTCTTATCTGGGGAAGCCTTCCCTTTGTGACTAACTCCTCTGTCTGTCCGTCCCCAGGTGCCCAGGAGCTGGTGCGGATGGAAAGGTAAGACCCATGGAGACCTTCTGGAGAAAACTGGCCCCACCCCGCCTCAAAGCTTGGCAGGCTCTCTCTCTCCTTGCCTCTTCCTCAACCTGTGGCTCTGTAGGGCAATGTCTATGCCCAAACTGTGGCTAGAGCTGATGCAGAAGGGGGAGGGGTACCTTTCAGCCAGGACAGACTGACTCTCTCCCCTCCACCAGGATCCTTTCCCCTCTCCCCCCGGTGACTGGTTGTACCATGACAGGGCTCAGAACACAAACATGGCTTCCCTGGTCCTCCCTGGGTCCTGGGCTGGCTGTCATGAAGTAGGTGTTTCTGTAGGCTGCTGTTTAGCTGCCTAGCACAGCTGGTTAGAAGAGCATCTGCCATCTGCCACAGAGGCCTACACATCTGTGCTGGCTGTTCTCCCTGCTACCCATCACCCAGCAGGCTGAGCTCCGAAGCTGCTGGATGAGCCATGCACCCACCTTCGGGCATCAGTGGTCAGCTGGCTGGGCGTGGGGGAGGGGGAGAAAGCAGCTGAGCTGGGCAGATACTGAAACATGCAAAGGAGGCCAGCACACCTGGAGTTGTGGCCCCTCCCTGCAGGGCACCCCAGGGAGAAAGCTGTCAGGCCACTGCAGGCCACAAGGGCAAAGGCTGACTGGGCTCGGAGTGGGGCGGCAGGTGGGGGATGAAATGGATAGGGAGTAGGGAGTGTGTGTGGGTGTGCCCTGGGTGGGAAGGCAGCATGGAGCCTGGCATGGAAGCCATGCTCAGGAAAGAGCCACACTCAGGAACTTGACCATGGTACCTGCAACACCAAACCCAGAGCTCCTCTGTGTGTTTGAAAGGGATGATTTTCAAGACAGGTCAAAGGAATTCCTGCTAGCGATCATGCTGGAGTCTTAGAGTTGGAGGGGTCTCCAGAGGTTGTCCCACTCCTATGCATGAAGAGGAGAGGAGAACCCTCCCTTCAGCTCAAGACAACCTATGCAGACATTTGATCTGCATGCCATTAACTCTACTGACCAAAGAGAAACTTGTCCCCAGATTCCTGAGGCCAGTGTCCTGCAAGTGCCTCTGAGCCAGGGCTTCCTGTCTGGGCCCAGGGCAGATGGTCAGATGTTCTCAGCTCAGGGCTGGTGGAAGAGTGTAGCCCATGGTCCTCCCTCTCTGGCCCTGGATCCTCCCTTCCTGCTGGGAGAGGCTGCTGAGGCCTGGGGCGCGGGGGTGGGGGTGGGGGGCACAGGTGAAGGGAGGGGTGTGGAAAAGTGGGGCAGGCCAGGAGGGAAGAGGCCAAACCCCAGGTAGCACAGATGACCTATGGTTCTGATTCTCTGGCAGCAACATTCAAGGAATTGAAAACCCCAGCTTTGAGGTCTCTCCGCCCTCCCAGGGGATCCCGGAGGCCAAGCCCCGGCCACCACTGTCTTACATGGCCCAGCGGCAGCCTTCGGAGTCTGGGCGGCACCTGCTTTCAGAGCCCAGCACTCCTCTCTCTCCACCAGGCCCCGGGGACGTCTTCTTCCCATCCCTCGGTGAGCGCTCCTAACCCTTGCAGCATTATGTCCTGCAAGGTCATGACCTCCACAAGGCCCGCAGGGCATCAGCCTCACTCCCCACCCTCCCTGGGGAGTCCTCCCAGCCTCATGGTATGGGGCTGGGGGTGAAGGACAGAGGAACCTCATATTCACTCCGTTCTCCTTTCTTTTGCAGAACCTGTCCCAGACTCTCCAAACTCTGAGGCCATCTAGACCAGCTAGGGTCCAGTGAGCAGTTGTGGCTGGGCCTGGGGCAGGTGCAATTGAGCCAAGGCTGGCTCTCTGAGTGGTCCCTTGGCCTTAGCCCTGGTTTCCTCCCTCCTGCTCTGAGCCCAGACTCTTTGAGATACCTCTGCTGGCTAGACCCTAAACCCCTCTGGATGCTACATGGCAGAAGGGAGAAGGTATTGGATCGCTCAGCCCCTGTCTCAAGGATGGTGGGGTGCTCGGATCCTACTGCAGAGACCTAAAATCCATCAGCTACAGATGCCAAATGACCTACTTCCTAGAAGCCCCCACCTTTCCAGCTCTATGGCAGCCTCTCTCCCTGGGACATGAGCCTTGGGACCTGACAGCATAGATGGGACAAGATGGGCACTGGGTAGATGCCCCAGTGCCACCCTCCCAGGCATGAGACGGGACAAGATGTGGAGAGACTCCTCCCCACTGTGGTGGACCCAGCTTCCCCATCTCGCCTGAGGCTGCCCATCTGTCAGACTCACTCTGTAACCTTGGGACTCTGGGGCTGGGCCTGCCTGCCGCTGGGCCATGGGAGCCTTCCCCAGCTGCCTCCTACTAGCAACCTCTCTGAGGAGCTGTCAACAGGTTAAGCAAATCTGAGGCTCCCACTGTCTGCACTCTGGTCCCCAGAGTTCATTGGCCAGAGGCCCCGAAACAGGAAGTACACAGGGGCACCGTGGCCACTGTGAACCAACTGGCATCTTGCGCAATGGAGCCCAGGCCGGAGGTTGCACTACCCACCGCAGAGGGGGTGAGGGAGAACCGGTGGGGCCTGCTGGGACGGTGAGTGGAGAGGACTCCACCCCCCTGCCCTCCCCATCCCCCACCTCCACTGCTCAGTGTGGTCAAAAGAGAGGGTGACCACATCATGTACCGTTCCAACTGTGACACTTCTCAGTGTGAAGAGGGGGTGCTATTAAAAACTACATGGGCCACAGGTGCAAACCCTGTGGATGGACTGTAAGAGCTGGGTTAAATCCCTACTCTGCGTCTGAGGTGCCTGAGGCTTAGGGGGCCCTCCTCCCCTGACCCCCAGTCTGTGGTCTTCCCTTCCATTCAGTCTGTACTGAGTCTTCACTGCAGAGTGACCTGTCAGGTGGGAGGAGCGGGGCGTGTGCATAGAAGGTTTGTGCCTGCTCTGCTCTGCACCCTCTACTCCTATCTCCTGCTTCAGGGAATGACCTGGATTTGTTTTTATACACATATACAAGGGGAGCCCTTTGTGGAACTTTGATTAAAGGGTTTTAAAGCATGGAGAGGAGTTGGGGGTGGGGGGGTCTGTACACTATGGGGTAGAAACGGGAGGTGGGACCTAAGATGGGGAGGGGCGAGTTTGAGCTGGCAGGAGCCCCAGGCACTGCACTGCGAGGGCATTCACCTGCCAGCAGCCTACACTGGCTCTGCTGAGCTGGGCCTGGGTGCTGAGAGTCAGGGCTTCAGGCCAGGATGAGGGCCCAGCAGGCAGGGAGAAGCCCCCGACCACCTCGGGGTGGGAACAGGAGTGGGGCTGGAAGAAAGGAGCAGCTCTAGGCGCTCCAGCAGCAGTGAGTCCTCAGGCCTACAGCTAGAACCAGGGAGCCCCCCAAATGCATGGCACTGCTTCCAAGCTCCCTTGTCAGGCCTGAGGGCATGCATCAATGTGGGCATCCTGCTGTGTCTGGGGGCCTTGAGGAGAGGGTGAGCGTGGGCCTCAGGACCTCACTGACACCTCCGGGGGCCAGAACACCAAAACCCTGGCTCTCGCTTTGTCCCTGGGTGTCCTTTCTTCTATTCCAGCTGCGGCCATGGACACCCAGTGCCACTTGACACAGAAAGAGGGTGCTATTCTCACAGCTCGTGGGGGCCCACGGGGCAGGGATAGGTCAGGTGACACCTGCTTGAGGCAGGGCCTGGCTACCACTAGGGGTGAAGGACAGGCCCACAGACCAGACTCCCCGTCCCCAGCAGGTTGGCCTGGCTAAGCCCTCAGCTTCTGACCTCGAGGAGAGACAACTTCTAAGAATTTGGTTGCCAGACCCCAGGCCTGGCTGCTACTGTGTAGAAGGAGGGAGGAGGCCCCAGAGCAGAAAGCCACCACACTTCCTCCCCAGCTTCCTCCTGCATGGCCTCCAGCTCTTCTCTCCGGACCCTCACAAGTGAACACATCTCAGCTTCGTGGTTTCCTGTTTTCAGTGAAAATTAGTTTGAGCTCCAGGCTCCATCTTCATCCATGACCACACGCCCCACCCCCGTGGCTCTAAGGGTGCCCTCCCTGCTGTGGGGGAGGGGCAGGGTGCCAGAGGAGCCCTCCATGCTCTCCCCAGGGTCGTGGTGCCTCTAGAGATGCCAGCCCTGGTGGCTGTCCCTACGGGCCCTGGCTCAGCCCCTGGGGTGCATGGAACAGAGCAGGGGAGTGGGAACATGGGGCTTGCTTCCAAGGGGGTTGGGAGGAAACATGGGGCCTCCAGGAAGTTGGCTGCTGGGCAGGGTGGGACTGGAGTGGGTGACTCATGGATCATGGCACTATCTGAGGTCCTGAGAGGGAAATCTGTGCTTTGGGGTGCTAATTCATGTTAACAGATCAATTAGGAATTATGGCTGGGTAACCCACCTCCCGACATTCTCCCGAGGTCTTTAATAAAGACCTGCTGCCTTTATTCTCTCCAAGGAAGAGGCTAAGGGAATGGAATTGACATTCCTTGAAAACATGCCACAGAGGCCACTGGAGATGCTGCTGTTGGGTCACTCTGGCCCTGCCTGGGGGGCTCTGTGGTGATGGGCACTGGGGTAGGTGTGCAGGATCCCCAGGACCTGCTTCTCAAAAGCCCAGCCCTGAGGCTGCCCTCAGTCCTGCTGGCCAGAGCTTCCTCCTACATGCAGCAGCCTTGGGTAGAAGGACTGATGGTCGCCTTCTTCTGGGAGTGCTTTGTGGTGGGGGGAGTTGGGAGGACATGGTCAGGCTGGGGGCTACAGAGGTCCTGCCACCCTCCACGCCAGCTTGGGCACTGTAGTCCTGCCTCATGGAAGAGGCCTTCCTGAGTGTCTGCTGGAGCACTCTAGGGCTGGCCTGACTGTGCTAGGGGCTGAGATTTGCTCAGAGAACCCAAAGGGAATGGCAGTGGGCAGAAAGAGGAACTGGGGTTGTGAGCCAGGATGCTGGCTGCAAAGGCCTCTTGAGAAGCAGACACTCACAGCCCAGCTGAGTGTCTGTCCTGACCCACAGAGAGCACTGACCGTCTGGCCCCTTCACTGGGCATTCACTGTACCCTGCTTTGTACTGTTGCCTCTCTTTCCTGCATGGACCCTGTGTCTCCCTAACTATTCTGTGAGTTCTGAGAGGGCAGGGGTCCAACAGCAGCCTGCCCTATGGACTCAGTTGCAGAGCTGACAACTGACGCATACCAGTGGGGATGGGCTGAACCAGGTTGCCAGGGTTCTGTTCTCTGGACCACTCACAACTGGCAGGGCCACCTCTGACTTTCCACCAGCTCTAGTTCTTAGCAGCTTCGTCTGGGCCTCTTGGGATCTCCTCAACAGCAATAATGCCCTGAGCTTGTGCAGGACAGGGTGCAGAGGTGTCATTTTGTTTTGCAATTCTGATCTATTGGCATGGCTTCCTGGAAGACATGTTGAGAGGGATTCTGAAGTATCAGTAGAGCTTAATGACAAAGTGCCGACATGGGCTAGCGATGTGTGCCTAGGGCACAGAATAGGGAAGTGGTGGTATGTGTGCCCTCTCTCTGCCTTTTCTGTTATAATACTCTGTGCTTGCCAAACCACTTTCACACGTGTTACTACTTCTTTGATTCCCCCCCACCCAGAAAAGCCTGGGAGGCTTTATTGCCCCCATTTAATGCATAGGGGGAAACTCAGGTTCCAGAAAGTTTGTGTCTTGTCACAAGTCAATGTGGAACTGGGACTACAGCCTGGTCTCCTACTTCCCACACTGTGCTCCTTCCTCTTCACTGAACGGAGTGGCATCACAGGCCAGGACTTGGACTTGCTTCCAGTACATACCAGGGCCCTAGGAGATGAACATTTGCGCACAAGCCCATGGCTCCATGCCTTCCACATCCGTTCAGGCCACTGCCCTTTCTGCCTGGCAACCTTGAAGACACAGGATTCCTGGTAGGCATAGCGGCCCATGCACCCCTCTTGCTTGCGGCAGGGGACGGGGAAGAGAGAAATTCTCAGCTGACTACAGAGCCCCAGGGTTTCTTGGAGGAACTGAGCCAGTTGCAAGTGTGGCATCTGAGAAGCTGCAGAACATGCCTCCAGGAGCAGGGCTAAGGGAAGGGTCTGAATTTAATCTTGCTGGGCCAGAGAAGCTGGCGTCCTTGGTGTGCAGCACAGGGATGGGGCTGGGCAGGGGTTTCCTGAGCTGGAGCCAGGGGAAGCAGGCTTCACAAACAGCAGCAGGTCCAAGTTTCATCAACAGAAGAGCCCTCAGTCCTAAGGATATGAGGTGAACTGCCCAGAGCGGTGTCCCCAGCTCATAGCTTTCACGGGGCGATTGCTGGCGACTCTTGAGCCAGAAGTGGGTGGTGGGAGATTTTCTGTCCTTCTGCCTGGGCAGGTGACTTCTGAAGGTCCCCGCCAGCCTGAGAAGCCAGGGCTGGTTATCTGGGATTGTCTAACCTGCTGCTGTGATTCGCATGGCAGGGAGGCCCGGTCAGGCCCTCCCTCTCCCCATCCCCCTGCCAAGGTGCCTCTGTGGCTGGGGCTCAGCTCCTGACCTCCCAGTTGCCTTCCGTCCTTCCTCCCTGGGCCTGGCCCTTCCTCTTGCAGGGGCCTCCCTGACGGCCACTTTAACCCCTCCCTCAAGCCTGGCCTCCTTGCCTGTGGCCTGGAGCGAGCCAGAGGGCTGAGGCTGTACAATGAGTCCCCCTGGCTGGGTGGCACACTGTCGTGTGACAGGCCTGGGCTGGCCCGGATGCCCCTTGCAGCACAGCTGTTCTGAACTCCGGGTGATACGGGACTTAGAGCTGGGTGGGGACAGCCTCGGCTGTTTGCAGGAATGCCCAGCTCTCAGGAAACTGGGGGAAGGGCAGCCCAGGGAGAAAACAAGAGATGGGAGGGCTCAGAGATAGGATTGCTCTTGGTTTTGGGAGGCTCTTGGTAGCCAAATCCCATGTCCCCTGCTTAAAGAGCCTCATCTTTTAAGACATGGATGCAAATGATGCCTTGTCCAGAAAACCTTTCCTGGCTCCTGGCTCTGAGCTCCCATCACATCATATAGTGTCAGCTCTCTGTTACCTGTCCCTTTCCCCCACAAGACTATAGGCTCCTTCAGGGCAGAACTGTGCCCAACTCATCTCTGAGTGCCTAGCCTCCAGCACAGGTATGACACGTATTTGGTGTTGAATGAATAAATGAATGACTCTTACTTGCCCTTGTCCTACTGGAAGGTTGGTCCTGGGTCTGTGAGGGCGAGCGTGAACCAGGTAGATGACCGCAGGTGGAACAAGAGGACAGGGTGTGGGTCTGTCTGCTGGGCATCTCTGGATGGATGCATGCTGGCCGGCACCCACCCTCTTCACCCCCATTAGACCATGGTGACCTTTCCTGGAACCTCAGGATGACCAGTCTGAGGATGTTCAGGGCTCTGGCTGGTCCAGGAGGGGTTGGAACGATCCTCCTTCCTCGAACACCCATCCAGTGAAACCTGCCCTACAGTAGAGAAAGGCCCTCCCATGGTCACCTCTGGCTTGGCCCTCACTTTTGTGCTTGGGGGCACTCATGACCCTGGGGGTTCACTGTTTAGAGGTGACACTCTAGTCAGTGGAAGCAAATCTTCAAAGGTCCAGTGCTCCTTGGAGGTAAATGCCAATCATGGCCAGGCAGTGGCTACAGGGCCCTAGCTCGCCAGCCTCTGCTCCACCCCCACCCTGGCTTAGCTGGGCCAGGATGGAGAAGAGGGGGCGCTTGAGAAAGTAGTGGGACCAGCCCCTGGGGCATGCCACAGGCAGAATGTCATGGGGGAGACACATAGAGAGAGGGCCCTGCTCCCAGCTCTGAATGCTGCCATGGGCCTGAACTCCCCGTGTCTCTCTGAAACCCCCTGATCATCGCTTACACCTTTGTTCAGGCTGATCCCCAGGTCCAGAATATGCTTTCCTCCTTTGCTGTGCTAACTATGACTGACTGACAGGACTGCCCAGGTGTTGCCTCCTCCAGGAAGCCTTCCTCAAGCTCTTCTCAGTGCCCCATCTGCCCCGTGGCCCCCCGCACATGGATGTCCTCATTGCCTCCCTTACTCAGCTGCATTTCGTTGTGGCAGGGACCACATTGCCTTCATCTCTGTATGTCTGGTGCCTGGCACACAGTGGGCATTCACAGGACACTGGCTGAATGAATGAACAGACGGATGAACAAATATGGTCTAGTGTCGGTTCTCACTGTGCTCCTGTGGTCATGGCAGCTCTTCACTGTGGTGCCTCCTACCAAAATCAAATAAAGGAAACCTTTTCCTAAACTGAAGAAGCAGAAAAAAATTGGATAGATTCTTTTTGACTTAAAATTTTTCTCCTCTAAATCTTCTTCCAGTTGGTACCTGATGCTGCTTGTCTGTTATCCTATTGCAGCCGAGGAGCCATATACATAGTCCCCTGCTAATGGCCTCAGGGGACCCCCTCCCTGATCCTAGTCATCCTGAAGGTGCTCTGGGAGTGGAGCTGGTGATGACCAGGATGAGGAGGGGAGAGAGAGAGACTGCATTTCTCCCCACCTAACTTCCCAGCCCTTCCCAGGGAGCTGGTACCAGCTGAGACCTGCCCCAAGGAGGATCAGAATGTCAGGGACCCACGTGTGAGGAGGCAGTGCTCGTGGGTCTCCAGTGGGCTAGGTCAGGTCTCTACGGAGGGTCTGGTCAACAGATGGACACTTTCTGGCCATGGGGACCAGTCTTCAGTGTGCTGCAGGGACTGCTTGGGGAGGGGCCCACCCATTTTGGGTGGCTAAATGTGGCTGGGGTGATTTCCCATTTCTCCAATTGCCATTTCTTCTGGGAACCAAGAGGAAGCCAGATGTTGCCTCCAGAACTCAGGGTCTTAGAATGTCCTGGGTCTCAATGACTGCCTCCCTGGGAAACTCTAGGGCTGTGGTCATGGGGAGGTGGAGGGAAGGGGGACACTGGTGTGTTCCCTGGCCTCAGTCAGGATGCGGAAGAGCAGCATGGCAAATGCCATCAGGTGCCCACCAAAAATCTATTCTCCACCTCTTCCTCACCAACAGAGCCCTGCTTTTGTTTGAGGCAGTGATATATCTGGCCCCTAAGTAATAAGCCAATCCTGACAATCCTCTTCCTCATTTTTCCCAACCTCCCTTGCAGCTAGGGTGCCCACGTGAACCTCTTCTGGCCAGTAAGACATAAGTAGAACTCTGAAGAATAGTTCTGGAAAACCTTTTGCTTTCCTGATAAAGGGGCAGAAGTGGCTTGCATAGTTCTTTGTCTTTTTGTCACTTCCTGCCTTGAATGCTGACATGATGGCTGGAGCTATAGTAGCCATCTTGAGACCAGAAGGGAAAGGCCAAGAAGCAATAGCTCTGACATTACTGAGCATGAAATCGTCATTTGTAATTCTCTCCAGAATTTTTGTTCTGTGAGAAAAATGCATTTTGACTTATTTATAATTCCATAGTTAAGTTTCCATGTCTTGTAGCCAAACACATCTCTAAATGCTATTGGAGAGATGACCAAAAAGATGATTCCTCCTGAAGCCAGGTGCCATTAGGGAGGGGTCATGTCAAAACTGAGTCCCTCCATGTCAGCACAATAAATGACTCTTCTACTGTTCCCCCTTCAGTTAGTTATACATGTCCTGTAAATGTGCCTGTCTGGCCCACTGGGTGTGAATGGCTGAGGTGATTAGTGGTGACACTGGGCAGCCACAGGGCTAAGGATGCCCAGGGGGTGCCCAGAGCCTAGTCCCATTTCCTGGACTCCTCAGAATGTGGTTCCCTGGGACTGGCCCAATTCCACCATCCTCCCCAGAGACCCTCCAGATAGAGAGCCCAGCCCAGCCCAGCCCTGCCCCCACAGTCCACAGGGGAGAAGTTGCACAGAGCGCCCTGTTGTGGCAGAGAGACAGAGCTGAGGCCTCGTTTACAGTCAGGGCCCCTAGGGCAGACAGATCACAGAAATGTCCCCAATCCTCTACACCTCCCTATATCCATACTCTTTGCAATGTGACTTTGCAGCTCATTCCTTCAAAAGATAGAGTTTATTTCCCCAAACCTTGGACCTGGGCTGGTCTTGTGATTTGCTTTGGTCAACAGAATGTAGCAAAAGTAACCTTGTTCCAGTTCCAAGCCTGGGCCTCAAGAGGCCTTGCATGCTTCTGCTGTCTCTCCTGGACCTTTTCTAGCTCCATGTGAACAGGCACAGACAAGCCTTCTGGAAGAGGAGAGATGCACGGCCCCAGGTGATAGGCAGCCGATCCCCAGTAGCACAGCCATCCAGCTGACACACAGCTGCCCCCCTGCTCCCACACAGACACAGGGGAGAGCAGAAGAACCACCCAGCTAAGCCAGGTCTAAATGGCCAGGCTGCCAAGTTGAAGATAAATCGACGGTTTTTTCCTGCCCCTCTGTGTGGTCTGGTGTGTGATCCAGCATTGTTGCGGCGATGGACACCTCACACAGTCCTCCTCCTCAGGGCTTACCACGCTCTTCCACAGACATGAGCTAATTCAATTCCTCAAACCACCTACGAAGGAGATATTATCTTCCTTTTGCAGATGACAAAACCGATGTTCTGAGAGGTTCTGACTTGCTCGTGATCATGCAGCCAGCTCACGTTGCTCCTGACTTCCAAATTCTCCACTCTCAACTTGCAAACTGCTCCCACCACAGCCCATCACCCCTGATTATTTCACCATCCAGCCCCACAGGCCCCCACCTCCTTCTCTGACCTTGCAAACCTTGCACATTGCCTTGGGCAACAGCCCTGCTCATTCAAGCATCAGCTAGACCGAAATCCCTTCCAACCCTCATGTTGCAACAGCATGTCACACCAACACGATGGGGGGGAGAAGGCGGAGGGCACCTTTTCCTATTTGGCACAGAGGCATCACCATACGGGTCAGCGTAGCCCCACAGGTGCACAGCTTGATAAGTGGAGTGGGAGCTAGTCAGATTCTGAGATGCAGGCTCAATCTGTACCATCCATAGAGCTGCTCTATGCAAGCAAAGTGGGCCAAATAGTGGCTCTGAGTGGCTGCAGACCCAGGTGAACTAGCACCCCAGCCTTGCACACATGGGCCCTCCACAAATACTCGTAGGCCGACAGACTAAAGGCACAATAAAAGAGCTGCCAAGGATGCACCAAGTGCATGGCCTTCCGTTCGCACCCATCTTGCTCCCCTCACACAGAAGGCAAAGCTGCCCCTCACCCACCCTTTCCTGCCCACGGCCGCCCATCACTCACCGACAGGGTGGGGGTGCCCTCGTCCTCCACGGTGACCACCAGGTGGTAGAAGCTCTGGCGCTCTCGATCTGGTGGGGCAGGCCGCGTGGCGATCTCGCCACTGATGCGGTCCATGCGGAAGGTCATGTCCTCATTGCCCTTGGTGATGTAGTAGGACAGGATGCTGTTGATCCCGATGTCACGGTCAGAGGCTCTCACCTGAACCACAGCGGTACCCCCGCCCACGTTCTGGGGGGAGAGCAATAAAGTGGTCACTCCAGATTTAAGGACTCTGGAGCAAAGTCTAGCACCTGGCTCCTGGGAGCCCAGCGGCTTCACCTGGGCCTCCAGAAAGCTTTGCTCTGTCTACCCTGGAGCAGTGATGAGGAGGATAAAGATGATGGTGGTGAACATTCTGTGGGTACCCACTACATACTGGGTCTGCATTAATCATCAAATCCTCTCTATGCCCCGTGAATCAGGTACTGGTGTCATCCCCATTTACAGATGAGAAAACTGAGGTTCAGGGAAGGAATGTGTGCAGGTCACACAGCCAGTCAGTGGCAGAGCCAGGGTCTGAATCAAGGGAGGCTGGCCTGAGAGCTGGCCCCTAAACCCCTGTGCATCCCGCCTTCACGAAGGTCCAGTCTGGCATGATACTCAGCCCCGCTGGGGCAAAAATTCTCCTGCAGTGGCTCAATCTTAGGACTGAATAATAAATGCGTTGTTTTATTTGAAAGCAGCTCTCCCAGGGTAAACTTGGTTCCCTGGTAACAAGGAACAGGTAAACAGGTACCACCTGTTGGTGGTAAAAGGCCACTTTCTTCTTTCCCTCTCCTCTCCTCTTCACCCCACCACAAAAAGGTACTGCATTCCAGGACCTGGCCTGGGCGTTAGAGATACAGTTATGAATGAGTGAGCACTGTCCCCACCCCCAGGATCGGAGAGACTACTGGGCCAGGCAGACATTTAGACAGTGCCTCCTGGTCAGCTCACGCCCACCATCCGCCTGGGTGTCCAGCTGCACAGGCGCTGGAGCTGCCCTTACCTCATTCACGCTGACATTGTAGCCAAAGGGGCTCTCAATCACTGGCGGGTTGTCATTGACGTCCAGGATGGTCACCTGCAGGATGTGGTCCTTCTTCCGTGGAGGGGTGCCACGGTCGGATGCCACAACCTGCCAGGAGGGGATGACTCAAGTCAGGGCACAGGGTGGGCAAGGATCGGGAAGACGGAGCCTAAAATGGCTGTCTGCTCAGTGGGAAGGACTGGAGGGCAGAGACTTGGCCGTCCCTGCCCCTGGGCGGCCTGCTAGCCCTGGGCTCCCTCCGAGGCTTTCACCTTCTGCCTCACGCTGCAAACAATCGTTGTCCAATTCTTGTCTGATGTGGACCCTCTTGCGATCTCACCCTAGTGTGCTCAATCTTTACCACCTCATCCCACCCCTGACTGTATTCCGGGCTGTGCCAGCCCCTGACTGTGACTCTGGGCCTGCGATCAGACCCAGGGCTCCTGCCTTTAGCTCCAAAGGTCTCTGTTCCATGCACTCAGATCTGTTCTCTGGCAAATAGAGAAAGAGCCTCAAATAACGTTTTCAGCAATGAGCTGGAGTCCTCACCACAGCCTGAGCCGGTCCCTAGGAGCCTTGATGCTTCCAAGACACCTGCAGGGCAGCAGAAAGTGCTCTAAGAGCTCAGGCCCCTGCAGAAGCACAACCCTGGTGTCCCCAGAGACCACTCCAGGATGCCCTCTCTGGGGTCAGCCTCACTCATGCTCTTGGCCCCTAGGGGTGCTGTGTGCCCCACGGTACTTGGTGATAGCAGGGGAGCTGACCACCAGAGCATGCTGATGGGCCAGGCCCTCTCCTGATGGACAGCAGCGACCCGGGGTGGGGCTGGTCCCCACCTTGAGGATGTAGTGGTCCAGCTCTTCTCTGTCCAGGGGCCTGGCCACGAACACTTCACCAGTGGAGTCGTTGGTGGTGATGATCTCAAAGGCCCCGGCGATGTTGCCAGAGGCTAGGGAGAAGACCACCTGTTGGGGAAGAGAGAGGGTGAGGGGCAAGGAGGTGGGGAGGACAGGTGGCCAGGTCAGGCCAAGGGGCACTCCCCGACGCACCTGGACCCTCTGCTCAGCAAGGGCATTTGAAAAGACAGTGTTTTATGCAGAAGTGGTTATGTCCCTCATGGGGGTGGCAGGCGCACTGAGGCGGAGCAGGGCATCAGCATACTGGCCTAGGGACCAGGAGGGCGGGTGTGAGTGCCATCACCTGAGCTTTCCCAGGGTTGGGGGAGTTGTGGGGGTGCTGGCACTTCTGGAGCCTTTGCTAGGAGCAGGCACGGGCCCTGGGGCTACGTGGATTCTGTTTGACTCACAACAACCCAGTCAAAGGGAGCTGTTCCCTTCAGTTCCGAGAGGAGGCTCCGAAAGATGGAAGGACTGCAAGGTCACAGCTTGCAAATGCTTCAGAGAAGAAGGATGTGACCCCACTTGCTCCTGACTCCAAAGCTAGGATCTCTCGGCCCCCCAGGGGTGTGAAAGCATTTTTAAAATGGTGGAAACCTCCTCAAACATACCGCCCAATTCGTAGGACTGATCAAAGTGGTGTGAAGACTGACATGCTCTGTCACCCCCTCCTCGTGCTCTGGGGGTGTCTGGAGTGGTGGGGAGCTCTTCCTGCTGTGGGATGGGGGCCGAGATGCAGGAGGGAGAAGGAGGGCTTCCTCTCTGGGACCTGGGGTGGCATGGGGAGGCTGGCCCACAGGGGTGAGATGCTGTGTGGTTTGTGGATGAGGTGATAAAGGAGTCACCGGGAAAGCTGAACCCCTCTGCTTTCAGCCCACCGTCGGGGGCTGAGCTTTGGCCAGCCTTTGGGCTCCATGTTCACTGGACCCAGGCAGGGCCGACAGCTTGCACTGCTCTGCCTCCTTTCCCTGACCGGGGGCTGGAGGAAGGGCAGGGAGTCCTGCTGGGCCTGGGCAGAGCCTGGCTCACCTGGTTCCTGCTCAGTCATGGGGATGGCTTAGGTCCCTCCAGCTGAGGGGCTGTGGGAGACCCGACTGACAGGGCAGATCTGGGCTATTTCACTTGGTGCCCACCTGCCCGTTGCTGCCGGCGTCGGGGTCCCGGGCCTTGACGGTGGCCATGCGCTGGCCCACGGGGCAGTCCTCGGGCACGCTGACTGCTGAGTCAGAGGTGAAGTCAAACCGGGGGCTGTTGTCATTCTCGTCCAGCACAGTGATGTAGACCTGGGGGAGGCGGGACATGGCAGAGACCCACCGCCTCCTTCCCCTCCCTGGTCCCAAACCCCAGCGTCCACCAGGTCCTCCAATGGGTGCTGGAACGCCAGCAAGCTTTCAGAGCCCGCGGAGGCCAATCGTGACTTTACACAGAGGCCTGAGCGCACTTCCTCCAGGAGTCTGGTGGGGGAGGGCCGCACACACTCAGTGCTGGGGGCCGGAGAGCAGCGAGGGTCTGGGGCACTCAGAGGTGGGGGGACTGGGAGGATGGGAAGGCCCGGGCCCTGGCTGAAGGGGATGGAGGCCACTCCACTCCGGATCTAGGAGGGAGTGCCAACTTGGCACCGGCAGAGCTTCCTGTTTTTCAAGAGGAACCAGGAATCCAGATTTTTATGTAGAATTAGGTGCTGATTAATAAAAATTAAAGAAAAAAAATTACGTGCAGGCCAGCTAAAACACATCTGGCAGCCAGATATTGCCCCAAGGCCTCCTCATTTGCCCTTGTGGATTAGAGGGAAGAAAACAGGGCTCAGGAGCAGGAGGGGCCACGGGGCGGTCCCGGGGGAGAGGGCAGATGAGGAAGGGAGGGGGATTTCCAACTACCAGGGAAAAACGGAACGTGCAAGTTGCATGCAAAGAACATATTGTTTTGTGTCCGCAGCACAGGCTTCTCCTGCAGGGTCTGGGTAGCCAGCCTAGAGAGAAGGCCCTGCTGTGGGCACAGCCTCCAGCCTGCGGGTGGCCACGGGGCAGAACCACAGGTGACCTTAGGTTCACTGATGAGGGTGCTGAGGTGCGGCGGGGGCAGGCTTAGGTTTTGGGAATCCCAGGTTGGGCCTCCTCCCACCACCCCGCCCCAGGCGGGACCCATGCTCTCCTTCCCCAGACCTGGGAGTCCAGGGTTCCCAGGCCTACCCACATCCCGGGGTACACAGGACCCAGCCTGCAGAACCTCGTCATGCTGCAGATGCCTTTCCGTTTCATCCTCCTTCCTAATCAGGCTCGCCCCTTCTCGCTCCTAGCAACGCTCCCATATCTTTAGGCAGCTACCTCAGGGAACAAGCCCAGGCTTTGCAACAGTCCCAACTCCACCACTGACTAGCTGTGCGATTTGGCAAAAGTTATTCAACCTCTCTGATTTCCCACTTCCTCAGCTGAAAGAAAGAACCAGAATGCCTGCGGCACCAGGACACTGGAGGAGCAAACGAGCAAACAGAAAGTACTGGCGTGTGGTGGTCCCTGCCCTGCTCCCTGCCTGCAGGCACGATGTCACTCACCAGGACTCTGCCCGGCCAGCATGAGTTTTGGTCAGGGAGTTCTGTGATGTTCCAGAGCCCTAGTCTGCTCACCTGTGAAATGGGCATAATAATGCCTACCACGCTGTTTGCAGGGCAAAACCAAACAAGGCCCCTGTGATCTGATCCCTCCCAAACTTGCTCACTCCTGTCAAGGCCTTGTTTGGGTACTCCGTGCTTCCTCCCACCACAGGGCCTCTGCACATGCTGTTCCCTCTGCCTGAAACACTCTTTCCTCTTGGTTGTGCAAATGCCTATGCTTTCTGGGGAGCTCAGCTTGAGTCACTTCCTCAGGGAAGCCCTCCTTGATTTCCCTGACATCTTACTGTAGGCTCTCTGGGGGCATACGTTTATTGGTGTGATAATTCGATCACTGTCTTTCCCCCACTATATCTTATTCTCGTGAAGGCAGGGGCTGCGTCTGACTTTGGTTTCCTGTTGTACACTGAGCCCAGCCCAGAGCCTGGCACAAAGCAGGTGCTCCCTCCATGCCTACTATCTGATGATGATAACGATGTTGTGAGGTGCTCCCAGGACGGGGAGCTGGCATCAGGGGGTGAGGAGAGATGGCAGGTGCTAAGCTCTATGGGAAGTAGATATGGGTGTGTGTCCCCACCCAGGGCCTCGCAGTCCAAATCTACCCCCATCGCCCGAAGGCCTGAGGGTGTTACTCAAGAGCTCTGGCAGCAGAGCCACCCCCCACCAAGCCCACCCCTTCCTGCTGCCTCCTCATCCCTCTCAGGGCCTATGGGGGCTGCTGGGGTGGGAGGAGTCAGGTGTAGGTGAGCTGTGGTTTGGGGGTTCCGGCCTCACAGAGGAAATGGTGGCACCTTTAAAAGGCCCCTCAGCCTGCCTCCGCCCTAGCACCTCCAACAAGTTTGGGGCTAACAGGGCTGGTGTATCTGGGGCAGTGGCCCCTGGGAGCCTCTAAGAGGAAACCAGGGCAGAGCACAGGGAGGTGGGTCTTGCTTCCTAGAAGAGGGCGGAGAGACTGGAAATACATGGGGCCACGTGCAGTGTGCTCTGAGAGGCCCTCGCCAGCTGGCGCAGAGGAAGCGGGCGGCCTGGTCCACAGAGGGGGCTTCACAGCCTCGGGGAGCATCCCTGCTGCTTGTTAGGCTCTGTCTGGCCTCAGCTCCCCGACTACACATGACAACAGGGGTGAGGGCTACTGGGCCCATTTCATAGATGGGCTGCTGAAGCTCAGTGAGAGGGCCCCAGTTCATCTCTCTTAGGTCCTCTGGCAGGGAAGGCCAGGAGCCTCAGCTGGGAGCTGTGGGACACAGAGCACCTGCTCACTGTCTGTCACCCAAGGGCTCCACTCACTGGCTGCCCTCTGGGACCCCTGGGGGGCCACGGGAAGGTGTGGGCTCAATGCTGCTCATAGCCTCACTCAACCCAGGCTGGCCCTGGGGTTGGAGGGGCTTTTGGGTACAGCTAAGCCACAGCCAGGGCCACGGAGCCAGGCACCCTGAGGGAGCCATGGGGTGGAGGACCCCAAGGGGCAGCATTGACTCTTAGCCTGGACATTGGGTTGATCTATCCCTTTAGGCTAATGTGAAAAGGACTCAGCAGGGAGTGAAAATGTGGCTGTAGCCAAGCCTGATGATGAGCTGGACACCCCACGTGGTCTACAGATGGCCTTGGACCTGACTGGCTGGGGCCCAAGCTAAACCGATTGTTAAATGTTCTCATTACCACTGCAGGACGCTACCCCAGTGGACCCCCCAGCCCGAGGTCACCTGCCTACCTCTCCCACCTCTCCCGCCTGCCTGACACCTTGCCTGACCCCTACGACCTCAGCGGTCACCTCCTGCAGTGCTCCCAGCACGCGGTCCCCCTGCCTTTACTCAGAGTCCTTGAGGGCAGTGACTCACTGCGCCCTTGCCTAGCACTCCTCAGGCCTGGGCACTATGTGCCCCACCTCACATGCACTGTAGTGTAACACGCTCCTTACACCAGCCCGCAAGACGGGGAGGCGGTCCCCTTTACAGACGCCACTGCCATCACACCTCCTCCAGGCCTAGTTTACGAAGGGCTTCCTACCCACTATCTCCTGCCGGCTTCCTCACATCCTCTGAGGAAGACAGTGCTGCTGCTGGCATGATCCTCATCTTCATGCCAGAGGGAAGCACAGAGAGGCTGGGCAATTTGCCTGTGTCATCCAGCCAGTGAGGAGCAGAGCTGAGACGAGGCCTTATTGTGCCCACCGTTGTGTGTTCCACCTGCTGCTTGTTAGCACACCCTCCACCCCAGGACCCCATGGGGGCTTGACAGGACACGGAGGGTAGAGAGGCAGAGCTGGACATGCAGTATGAGCCTGAGAGGGGCCTGGACTCAGAGAGGATGGACTAGGGAGGCTGTGACGAGTCTGAGCAGGGACCTTCCAGGAGAGGCAGGAAGGTGCAGCGCCATGCAGGGACGGAGCCAGCACTGGCCACAGACAACAGCACAGAGGAGAGACCCAGTCCTACTCACCTTCTACAGGTAGAGCCGGCAGGAGGAGGCCAAAGGGGAGAAAAGGCAGAGATGCAGCTGGTTAGCAGTCCGCGCTCTTCCAGCCCACTCCCAGCAGTGGCCTGTTAGGATGCCACCCCTCCCCCACCCCATCTGAGACCTCATCCCTGGCCCAGGCTGCCTGGGACGGTGTGTGGCAGATGGCCACTGTGCTGTCCCTGGGCTATCAAACCCTCACCCACTGCCTGGCCTGCATGTTGGGTGGCTGGTGAAGATGTGGGTTTGGGGTGCTTTGGGGCAGTGACTGCACCTGTGGGGCTCTCACCCAGGGACCCACTCACCACGGTGGAGTCCACTTTGGGGCCACCGTCGTCCGCCACCACTGTCAATGTATAGAAGTCACCTTTCTCCCGGTCCACCAGGCCCTTGACTGTGATCACACCCTGCAGGGAGGGGGCAAGATGGGCGAGTGGCAATATCACATCCACCAGGCACAGCCCGCCCTGTCCTGTAGCAGTCCCATGCTCTGGCCAAGCCAGACTCCTCGCTAACCCTGAGCATTCTGCCCACTTCCCCACCTCTGCCATGCTCCTCCTGCCTGGCGTAACTCTCCCTGCAGTTCTGCTGGTGGAAATCCTACTTCTCTCTCAATCCCACTCAGACGCCAGGCTTCCTGCTTCCCCTGCCAGGTATGATCGCTCTCTTCTCTGGGCCCCAGAGGTGCTCCATTATGCCTCTACTGTAGTTCTTTTCACATCTTCCCTTGTGGTGCTCTGATTTGCATCCTTGATTATTCCCACATCTACTTCTAGCCTGAGAACTCTCTGAGGGCTGGGAAGGGTCTTGTTCATCTTTGTGTTCCCAATACGCCTCATGAAAGGCCCTGGCACACTGTAGTGATTATTACCTTGCTTATCTTCAAAAAAGGGATTCTGATAAAAGACACACTAAAGCAAAGATAGGAAAGTAAGATCCAGGCAGTAGATAAGAGATAGCTACACCAGACACCTAGCTAAGACTAGCTATTGCAATGAAGCCCCTAATTTATGTCTGAGCTTCCTAACAGCCAAAGTAAAAAGGGAAACATGATGACTTGCATAGCTTGCTTTAGCTAGTAACAAGACACCAGGTTGCCTATGTATGAACTGTATCTTACCCCTAAATATTAAAAGAGATGTGTCACAGGAATGTTCACCTCAAAGACACTTTATGAGAAAGAGGAGAGTGCCATGCCTATAGAAGGAGCTCAGTAAATGTTGGTTAGCTTTAAAGGAAATGAGCTCCCTGCCCGCAGGGAGAGCCCTTGCTGTGCCTGCCCTAGCCTCCCTCACCGTGATGGCATCTATCTTGAAGAGGGCTTTGGCCTGGGCACTGGTGTAGGCGTCGAAGCGGTAGGTGATCTGGTTGAGGTTGTCAATGGAGTAGGCCTGGACCCGCACGATCTCAGTGCCCAGGGCCAGGTTCTCCAGGATGGCAGCCTCGTAGGAGGCATTGGAGAACTGCACAGCCTCGTCCAGCTCATTGAGCAGAGTGACATAGACGCTACAGAAGCCCTGGTTGAAGGGTGGTGCCTGGTCGGTGGCTGACACGTTCATCAGGTAGCTGGTCTTGGTCTCGTAGTCCAGGTACTCCACGGTGATGATGAGCCCCGTGCTCTCGTCAACCTCGAACTTCCCCTCCGCGCCCGACAGGATGCGGTAGTTCACCAGGCCGCCGTCCCCTGCAGGAGGACACAAGAGGCTATGCAGTCCCAGAGGGGCGTGGGGCTGCCTGTGGCTTCTGAAGCTGCCCACAGCACACCCACTGCTGTCCCTGAGGGACAGGGTGAGGGCCCTTGGCTGGCCTACCCAGCGTGCACCACCCCCCACCACTGTGGGCCAGATCATCCCAAGGGACGTGGAAGAGGACAGGGTCAAGGTCTATGCGGATGGCAAGGCCCAGCATACACTGTTCACCTCCTCTGGGGCCTGGCCTTGGCATGACAGATATGCCAGAGGCGGGTGGTTCTGCTCCTGGAGCCTCAAAATTCAAACTCAAGCACCTCCCTTGGGTATTTGACAAAGAGAGGGTGGGGAAATTAGGGATCTCTCATAGTGGGGGCTTTGATCTAGAAAGTGCTAGACGGGGCAGCATCCTCAGAGGAGGCCAAGCCTTCAACTGGTCCCTCCAGCTGAAGGGTTCCAGTGCCAGGTACACCTTCCCCCATTATCCCCACTCTCTCTACCCCAAGTCCCTGGGCCTGGGAACACATCCTGCAGCCAGGAGCTGGAGTGGGGATTCCTTAGCTGAAGTCCACAGACTTTGAGGGGAATGGTTATAAAACCACTCAGGAAACCCCAGACTTCCCTGAAATTAGTTGCACTCTCTGAAGGGATGTGCATTTTTCTGGGGAGGGATCCACAGCTTTCACTAGTTTCTCAAACAGATTCCTGACCCAGAAAAGGTCATGAACCATGACATGGCGCACAGCATGTACGTGACCTGAACTGTATAAATGCGCCATTTAAGGGAGAGCATTACCTGAGACCTTCCGGACCTCTTTCTCCCTCTACCCAACCCCGGGACCAAGGTGAGCTGTGGATGCTGAGAGGGCTGGGCTGGGAGCCACCAGAGCAGTTGACATGAAGGAGGGGCAGGAGCTGGGAAACCGGCAGCAGCTCAGGGAGCCTCTCTGGGAGGCAGCAGACGCCCAGGGAAGGGCTCCTCTCTGGCCGCATCGCTGGCCTGGGGCACAGGCCTAGAGAGCCCAGGCCCGTGAGGAGGGCCACAGTGAGCTCCCGTGTTTCTCCTTCATTTGGCACTGCTGTGGCCACCCCTGTTGGTTACGGCCCTTGGTGAGGTCCGGGCTGCCTTCAGGGAAGACCACTGCCCTATGGCACAGGACCCTGCCCCTGTGAAGTCTGTGTGTGCCTGAGCCGCGGCTGGCTGGAGGAGCAGGCCTCGGTCAGTTCTCTGTCTCCCAGCCCTGCCCAGCACCAGCAGGGAGTGCCGGGTCCTGGCATGACAATCTGGACTTCCCAAGCTGTGACTGACCTCTCCTCTCTCCACCCAGAGGCTGGGACAACTCCCCCGGACTCCAGTCCTCCTAGGAGTAGGCACCTGGTGGGGATGCCACCAAGACTGTCCCAGGAGGCCCTCCCCAGCCTGGGAGCCTCAGGCATCCTGAGGATGACAGGCCCTGCAGGAGCAGGAGAGATGAGCTGGGGAGAGTCATGCTGGGGAAGGGGACACCCTGGCTTCCACCTGCCAGCCTCACCAGTATCTCGGTCGGTGGCTCGGACGACGATGACGGACGTGCCGATGCCTGCGGTCTCGCGAAGCCCCAGGCGGCTGTACTGCTGCTGTGTGAACACAGGGGCCTCGTCGTTGACGTCCTCCACATACACTATCACCTGTGGAAGCCGGGCCAGGGCCAGAAGGTCAGGGTGGAGTAGAGACTGGGGAAGCCCAGGGCTGGGCCCACCTGGGCCTGTGTGTGTGGCCACTGCTCTCCTGGGCCAGCCTTACAGAGGGCCTGGGGCAGTCTGACTGGTCACCGTGTCCCCCGACCTTGCACAGTCCCTGGCACAGGGCAGGTGCTCAGACATTTGTTAAGGAGTGAACCTTATCTTACTCTGGGCTCTGCTACTAATCCTGTGGGACCTGTGACTAATTAGTGAATCTTTTGGGCCATCAAGTTTCTCAGCTATGAAACGGCAATATCAATATAATAATTCATGCCCATGCCACTCCTAGGGTTGTGATGAAGACAAAATGAGCCAAGGCCTTGCAAAGTGCTTGGAAAAGTTTAAAGTGACCCCATTCAAATACCCAGATATTCCTGGGAGAAGAGACAGAAAAGTTAACTGTGGTTGTAGCAGAGGACGCGGGGTTCAAAACCCTTCACTCCCACGCACCTTCTCCTGCCTGCCTCTCAGGGCCAGCAGCCAGCACTGGCGGCTCTTCGTCGGGGAGTCACCCCATCCCACCCCCTTACCCGGATGCTGGAACCCACACACCCAGAGAGCCGAAGTCTCTGGGAATGATGTCTCCTGGGGCAGCCCTTAGCCAGTGACTGATGGGCATGCAATATAAACACTCGGGCTTCTTCGCCCGATTAGGGCAGCTGAGGTGACTGTCCAGAGCTCCCATGGGACTGAGTCAAAGTTTCCTGCGCTCCTCTTTGCTGCACGCCTTTCCTTGCTGGTCCCAGGCCCCTTCTGGCTTTTCCTGGGGACAGTTCCCACTAACCACTTCACACCAATCCTCATCTCAGGATTTGTTTCTGGGGACCCCACCCAAGAGAGTGGCTATTTCTGAACTATGGAACTGTGTATAATTTTCATCACTGCTTATTCGTGCTTTCTAATTTCTGTTTAGTGAACATGTATGTCTTGCGTAACAAAAATAAGACAATTTAAAAGATGTTTATGAAGAGAGATGTTTATGGCTGGAGATCAGCAGCACCACCCTTCTTTTGTGAGCCCCTCCCCCCAGCACACACATGAGCACAGGGAGGGTCTGGCCCAGGTGAGGGCAGGACCAGCTGTGTCCAGAATGTCCAGTGTGGTGGGGAGGGGAGGTATAGCCACAGAGTGTTGATGCTCAAGGAGCCATAGGGAGGCCCAGGCTCCTGCCTCTTTTCCCAGATGGGAGAACAGAAGCCCACAGTAGGGAGGGACTTGCCCAAGGTCTCACGGTGAATGAGAGGGCTGGGAAAAAAGAGTAGGGCTTCTCCTGGTTCCCAATCTACCAACCCTACTGCTCTTCCCTCTATGCTGGGGACAAGTTGGCTCCAGACCATGAGAGACTCCCTTCCAGTCCCAGAGCCAGAGCTGGCAGGAACTTGCCAGCAGAGCAGAGGGGGAGTCAACGGGGCCAAGGCAATGATGCACAACACAGATTTCACATGTGGTCACCAGCACGAATGGCCGGGCCTGAGGTACACGGCAATCTGAGAGCACGAATATTTGGTTTCCAGCTGATTGCTGTTGCTGGCATCAGCCCTGGCTTCTCTTCTGGGTTTAGCTGGGAATTAGCTGGAGAGAAATGAAGGAGCTTCTGTGGCAGAAGCAGAAATGGTGGCCCCACTAGTAGAGAACTCTGGGGTGGTGGAGCTCGGGGGAGGAGAGGCATAGAGAGTAAAGGTTCCTGTACTTCTCTGCTCTTGGGGTTCCTGCAACCCTGCTGTGTCATCAGACTTTCATGTCCAGACACCCAGAATCCACTATGCAAACTAAAGTGCCCACCCCACACAGCTGTTCACAAGCCAGAACCTTCTAAGTTTGGTTTCACCAAGAACTTGGCTGGGGAGATCCTGGGTGGGGTGAGTGTCGGGGGGAATTTGCATGGATGAATTTCGGGAACTCTTTGTAAACAGAAACTGGCCATCCATCTTCACCTTCTTGAGTCTGTCCAAATGACTCCAAGCGTCATGGCAAAAACCAGGGCCAGTCTGACAGTGTGATAAAAAGAGGAGGGAGGTAGCATGGAGCCTGGGTGTGGCCCGTCCTCCACGAGGCTGGTTGCATGCCACTGTCCTCTTGCTGGTTTCAGCCTTGTTTTTAGCAGCAGAGACAGGAGGCAAAATGGTGTGTGGTTTGTAAACCTGAGAGACACAGATGTACAGGAAGCACGCAGGTCTGCCAAGTTCTAGCTGAGCAAGAGGGCTCAGCTACCGAGCATGGGGCTCCCTGGAGAACCAGCCTCACTTCCTGTCCAGCGCTGTGCCCTCCGACAGGGATGAGACAGGAGATGTGTGTGCGTGCACGTGCACTGTGCACGTGTGGCCCTGTCTCTACGAGGACCCTTTCATTCCACGCGCCCTGGCCCCCCTCTCTGCTGCCTGTGGTCTTTGCAGCATGAACTGGGGAAGGCGGATGGTCCCTGCGAGCCTTCGCTGCTGTTGCTGGGGAAAGAGGATCCTCCAAAGCTGGAGGCCCCACAGTGTCTTCAGGAAGGTCCCCAGCTTTCCGGGGGCTCAGGGGTGTGGGGGCTGTGTACTATAAGGGCCATCAAGCCCCCGCCTCAGGGACCAGCAATCAAATTCCCACCTTCCAATGACTCTTTGGGGATAAGGCCCCACAGTCTCTGTGCTCCAAAGAGCCTCACTGAGGCCGCGTGGTGCGGTGGTGAAGAGGACAGACAGGAGCCGACTGCCTGGACGTGAAGCCCACTCTACCCTTACTGCTGTGGGACCCTAAACACATCGGCCAACCCTCCTTGCCTCAATCTCTTCATCCGTAAAATGGGTAAAATAACAGAGCCTACCTCAAAAGGCTGTCAGAAGGATTAAATGAGTTCAAGCACACAAAGCACTTAGAAAAGTGCCGGGCACAGAATAAGTACTACGAGGGTTTATTATCCTCAGGGTTCATGGGGAGAGGAACAGAGGAGGGTGGCCGAGCACGTGTGGCCCTGGGTGTCCCACCCCTGCACGACCACACAGCCTGTATCTGTTTTACACAGGACCCTGTGGCGCTGCGTACCATTTTGTTTAAAAAGGTTTGTGACTAAAAAATGTTTGCAGCCACAGTACGAGGCATTGAGAGGAGCAGGCCCTGGAGAGCAGTGCCTGCCTGCTCCTGGTGGTGGGCGTGAGGGGGCCACAAGGAAGGCTGTGGTTAGGCAGCTTGAAGTCCAGGGAGCCAACCCAAGCTACGCTGATGTCAGCCACTCTCTGGCCTGAAGCTGGCCCACAAAGGGCAGGCTCTGATGTGGGCGTGCTCATCAGCCTGTGAATAAGCAACTCACAGTCAGGCACGTGAGCGGGGCTGTGTGGGGCTTCCTGGGTGCACGTTCAGGTAACCATGTTTGACTCTCAATCACCAGGGCCCTGGAATCGTTCCAAGTAGCCCCAAGGTATAAAAACCTAACAGGTCTGACCCCCTGGGGGTCCCCACCTGGGCACGTCTCAGCCGTAAGGACCCAGGTTTCTGTGCCCATCTCTTCCTGGGGCACAGCTGTGGGGGCGTCAGCGGGAGAAGGGCCAAGGCTGAGTCCCTTTCCCCTCAGCCCCCAGTCATGATGGTGGCCCCAGGCAGGTGTCTGTTCATTGTTTCCAGGCAGGGGAAACAGCGGGGTGGAGATGGGGCTGATAAAAGAAGTCGATTCTGCCCCACTCAGTTCTGGGTAAAAGTCCCTGCTTGCTCCCCACCCCGACTTTTCCCATCTCCCTCCTACTCTTCAACTCTAGGGGCTGACTCACTTTCCACTGGTTTAGGGGAAGGGGCTGTGAGCTGCTGAGTGTGCAGTGGGGTGAGAGAGGAGGTGACCTTGAGAGGTCATCTCATTCATCTCAGTCATGCCCCTGCCACAGGGCAGGAGAGTGCATTAACCGGCCCAGCCTGGGGAATAGTTGTGTGTGCTGTGGACCTTTCAGGAGAATTAAGCTGCATGGGGAGAGGCCTGAGGTGAGTGAGGGGGGGCAGAAAAGAATACATTTAATGGGGCAGCTGGGAGTGGTGATTGGAATATTTGGGGACACTTCTAGTGGAAGGAATACTGGACTTGGACACACAAGACCTGGGCTCAAGTCCTGGTTCTATCACTAGTGACTTCTCTGTGCCTCAGTTTCCTTATCTGTAAAATGAAGGTAACAACATCTATATCTCCAAGATCTGATCTGTGAGATTTCCTTGGCTGACCCTAGAGAGCTGTGTGGACACAGGGGATTAGCATAGTAAGGACACCTCTTTCATCCTTTGGACAGACATCAGTATCATTGACCCCCTTCCACGCATCTGGAGAAACAGGGTCAGAGCAAAATGACACATCTAAGATCCCAAGCTGCGCTGAGCCTGGGGCACCCCCACTGCACCCCTAGCTCCAGGTATCATTCAGCACCTGAACCACTAGTGGCACTGCTCACCCTGGGCCCCAGCTGGTGGCCATCTCTGGTCCAGCTGTGGCCTTGGCCCAGCCCTGAGGTCACAACTGAACGACACGCAGGGCTTCACAACCTGCTGACGGGCTGTCTGCGAGCCGCCCAGCCCGCCCCAAGCCTTACCCTGACGGAGCTCCGCATGGGGCCCAGGTCGTGGTTGTAGGCCTCTACTATCAGCACGTGGGATGAGTTTCGCTCCCGGTCCAGGGACCGGGGCCCTCGCATCAGGAGCCCACTGCTGACATGGATCCGGAAGTTGTTGCCATGGTTACCTGTGTGGAGGGACAGAGGAGATGCATGGGCTCTGTCCTGCAGCAGGATGCCTCTGCGATTATGGGGGGAAAGGAGGGAGGCCCAGACCCCAAGAATGCTGACTCTGTCCAAAGGTCTTGGGAGCTTAGCCAAAAGCCCACAATGGCAAGGAGGCAGGATTTGAGGGAGTGGGCAGAAGCCCACCTTATACCATCCTTAAGGGAAGGCTGGGGATCCCCTGAGACCCCCATACCCAGAGGTATCAGTGGATTCAACATTTCAAAGGGATCTGGGGCACTGCAGAAAGAGGAAGCAAAACCAAGTTCTCTGTGGGTGGTTGAATGGAGGATTTTGTGGACATCTCTGGGCTGGTCTGGCTCCTATTTCACCATCTTGCGGTAACAGCACCCTGATTTTCCTCTAGGGCTCCACCCTCCTCCACTCTCAGTCCCTGTGCTTTGTGTAGGGGTGATTTCACCCCAGATTCCAGGAGTGGGCAGGTCAGCATATTTTAGTCTCTGGCCATAGTGACTGGTTCACAAATGGTCATGTGATTTCTAGCTGGTCCAATGAGACTCACCGCCCCCCTCTGGTGCTATCGCACTGTGGGACGGAGGACCCTCAGGAGCATGGCAACCAGATGCAGCACCCTCACTTAAAAGACATCCAACTTGGTACAAATGATTGGAGAATGTCCCTGGTTCTCCCCTCTGGCCTGCCCATGTGTACAGTGCTTAGGGCTTCCTTGGCTTCACCTCCCAGACCCTTGGCAGCCTAGAGAAGCTCTGCCATCCTAAAGGCAGAAGGGCTGGCCCTTGCCCTCCCAGGCAGCCCACTCACCTTGAAGGATGCGGTACCACACACGCCCAAACTCGCCCTCGTCGGCATCTGTGGCTTTTAGCTGAGGGAGAATGAGATATGTGGTCACTCGAATTCCACCCCACAGGGAGAGAAGTTTCTGGTGCCCTTCCCCGCCTCCACACCACCCTACCCTATCTTGCCCAAACCTGTGGTTTCCCACAGAGCTGAGGGCATGGGAGAGGAGAGGGGCATGTCTGTCTTTCACATCCTGCTTGAGGACACCTGACTGTTGATGGCTCCATGCTGCCCTGTTTGTGGCAGGGCACCTGCCAGCTCTGTTCCCTGATCCTCTTCCAGGTTCTTAGGGAGGATGAGGGAGAAGGTGGTTGATGGCACCAGGGCTCTCTGGATCCAGGCTTGACTAGGTCAGTCCGTACCTCCACAGTTCCCTCCTTCGACCTTTTGAGATCCCAGGAGCCTCACCTAGGGTGGCTGCTTCTTGCCCACACTTCTTTGGTCTGAAGCCATTTTGGCCACACTGGGTCCCAGCCAGGGCAGGCACTGTCTACTGTAACAGCCACTTTGTGGAAACTCAGAAATCCCACCTCCCAAAGAATGGCTCCATATTCATTTACCCACAGGATCGCTCCAGTCTAGTTTCCAATCAGCCCGGCTTGCGTGGCTGTACCTCAGGCTTATGTGCTGTCTCCTCTGGGACTTGGGAGTGTGCTGTTCTCACTCTGAGACACTGCCCAGTGCACAGCCCTCTTTATAAGGAGTCCAGCCTTGAGGCTGTTGGCAGAGCCACAGCCGGCACCAAGGCAAGTCCTGTCAAGCCAAGAACTGAACACCTGCTCTACCACTGTACGCTTGAGACAAGGAGAGAACACCCCTGCCAGGTGATGCAGGAAGATGCCCACAGGGCCACGGTATGTTGTCTGTGTGATTTGTGGTGAATTGCTTCGTAATGCCCCGGACCCTCTCACTTCTTCTGGCTCTGCCTTCTCACGTCAACCCTGTGGTGTGCACTGGGGCTGCCAGGTTCTTACTGATCATGGTCAGCAGTGACTGGTCCAGGAGATGGCACCTGAGCAAAACTGGGCTAATCACATCTTTCTCTGGGATTTTGGACCTTGGGCCCAGAGAAAGAGTGTCGGTCTTCCTAGTGGTAAGAAGTAGGAGTATCTGAGCTTGTCTTCCACTCCCTTCTCACTAATTCTACCCTAGCCACGCTGGTCTCCTTGCTATTTCTTGAATACCAGGTGCAAGCCAGCCTCAGGGCTTTTGCCTTCGCCGTTTCCGCTGCCCAGTCAGCTCTCCCTCCAGAGATCTGCATGCTCCCTCTCTCATTTCCTCAGGTCTCTGCTTCAATGTCATCTTCTCACAAGGTGTTCCCTGACCATTCTGTTTGAAATTGCAGCCCCCACTCCAGTACCCTGGCTTCTCCCACCCCCATCAGCCTCTGATACACTGTATCTTCACTTTCTGTCTACCTCCCCATGGAAAAAAAAGGGGCTTGTCCACTGCTATATCCCTTGTCTCTAGAACAACAATCCTGGCAGAAACTAGGGTCACATATTTGTTGAATGAATATGTGAATGACTTAGTAGCAGATCTCTGGTGAGAGGTAATAAAGGCGACATTCGGCAAACAGAGGTGAAGGACACACAGCACAGAGCACTGCAGTAGCTGGCTCCCCGGTCCCAGTGATGCCAGAGGCCCAGCTGCGCCTCCACCTTTCCCCATTTGACTCTTCCTTTGAGTCTGTGGGGTATCCCAGCATCTCTCCAGCACACTTTCCCTTCTGTCCAAGTGAATTTGCACTGAGTTTTTCTTTCCTGCCCCTGAAGCCCTAATGCAGGCTCTCCCATCTTGGCACACTGGACAAATTCTGACAAGTGTGTGCTGTGTGCACAGCCCTGGGCCAGGCACAGTGGGGGATCCAGGGAAGAGGGGATGGGCTCCTACTTGCAAAGATCTAGACAGCAGAGGCCATCAAGGATAGGACTGGCTAAAGGTTTCCAGAGGAGGAGTTTGGTTTGGAAGGATGGGAAGGACCAGGCTTAGCAAGAGAGGGTTGGGAAGAATATTCAGGCCAGGAAACAGAGTGAGCAAATGTAGAGGCTGCTGAGGAGGGCTGAGCAAGGGACTGGGACCCCGGTCTGTCTGGAATGAAAGGTTCACACTGGAACACAGCAGAGGCATGTGGTTGGATGAGTGGAACACGTGCCTCAATGAATAGCAAAGGATCTTTCTCTCTGGGGCAGTGGGAGCCTCAGCAGAATGTGGAGCACAGAAAGGACAGGATGGAGGCTAGTATGAGAATGATGAGCCTGGCAGCAGGTGCGGGCCTGGTGAGACCCCGGCACCCAGGGGCCAAGTGTGTCTAAGGATTTTGAAAAGCATGTTGACGGTGGGGAGGAGGGGAAGTACGTTGGAGTGAAAGGAACAAGGTGTCTCAGTCAGGCAGGCCCAAGTGTAAAACTTGGCTTTGTCACTTACTGGCTATGTGACCATGGATAAGTAATGAGCCTTTGAGCCTCAGTTTCCTTATCTGTAGAATGGGTACAATGATAACCAACTTTGTAGAGTTGATGGGAAGATTAGAAATAATGTCTGCAAAGCATCTTGTCTGGTGGCTGGCACAGGAACAGATGTAGAAGGTTGGACATTATGAATTATGCCACATTCTCCTGGGAGGCCCATTTGATTTATACTGGAGAGGGGATGGCTGGGTTGCCCCTTGCTATGGGGTTCTTCCTCTCCCCTCCCTGAGAAGTCTTAAGAGCTAGAAGGTGGAGGGGTGTACTGGAGTGCTTCAACAGTCCAGATCTGGGAGGGATCAGGACGGGCAAGAGGGCCAAGCTGTCCAGAGGATGCCCTTGGGCGTCTCTATCCATGGTGAGCTTTCCCTGATGCTTCCCTGCCTCAGCAGCCTGCACCCCCCTGGGAGCTTGGCCTCCTGCCATCTCAGGAAAATGGGGGCCGTAGATGAGGTGTCCAGTCGGCTTGGGAAGAGAAGGTTAAGGAAAGTGAGGGGCAGTGAAGGGACGGAGGTAAGATGCAGGAATCCCACTGGGGGCTCTGGGTATTGGGAACATCTTTAGGCTGATGCTGCACATAGCACCAGATGCCTGCCCACCCTTTGGAGGGGAAAGCACCAAATGCCCCACCACTGACTGATGGGTGACCTTGGCCAGGCCACACCTCTCTGGACCTCAGTTTCCTCATCTGAGAGACAGGGGGCTGGATGTGATGACCCCTCAGTATCTAACAGACTTTGACAGTCCATGGAAGGCTCCCATCCATTTGGGGCTGTGCAGAGGAGGCTTCTTTTGCGGTCAAGGACTAAAGGCAAGGAGGAGCTAAATACCAAAAACAGGGGCTCCAAAAGGTGTGGGCAGAGCCACAACTCTCCCCATGTTGTATTTCTAGGAGCTTAGGAGGCCCTGATGGGGAAGCTGCTTACAACTTAGGCTTCTAAACAGGCAGCTGGTTGCCAGGGAAGCTCTGGCTTCCAGGAAGGAAGGAAGCTGGGGGAAGGGCATGCGTGCATGCGTGTGTGTCTGTGTGCATATGTGTGTGGAGAGCCTACCACCTGGAGGGTCTCCAAGGGTCCACCCAGACTTGAGGAGCAGTCTTGGCTGTCCTCTAGTCCTGTGCTTTCTGTCCTGTGATCTCTTTGGCCTTTGAAAATGCCCCGCACCCCTCCCTTCTGCAGCCAGACACCATCAAAGGCAAGATGCTTTACTAGGAAGCGGAGGGAGAAGCCTGGAGGGTGAGGCACCCAGGGACGCCGCAGGAGGGGAGGAGGGGCCTCAGGGGCTGCGAGGCCCATCTTTCTTCCTGTTCCTCCCTGCTGCGTGGCTACCCTCTCCCCGGTAACCTGGAGCCTGGCAGGCACTGAATAGCAGACTGCTGGCTGCCACCCGACCGTACCACTCAACATCCACGGGGGACCGTGAGAGCTGGGGCCGCAGAGGCAGTGAAACCCGCTGCATCGCCCCAGCGCCTCCACCCCTTGAGAGGGCTCCAAGGAGACAGGCTAGAGACAGGCCGTGGGAAGCTCAGGAGAACTCCGTTCCTCTGACGGCTCCCCCGCCTTCTTCCCAGCCTAGTTGCCATCCCTACCCTCTTGGCTGTCCCCTCCCTAAGGCAGGGCCCCAGCTCTTCTAGACAAAGCCAGGTCTAGCTGAAAGTGAGGGGAGACGGCCCAGTCTGCCCAGCCTGGCTGAGGGGCTCAGGGCACGGCAGAGCCCAGGGCGTGTTGGGGTCGTGGGTGGCACCTGGTGCTCCTTGGGCCTCCCTTGGAAAGCTGAGAAGACCTCTCCACCCAGCTCGGGACTGCTGAGGGCTGGCTCTGAGGTCAGTGCTGGGGGCTGCAGGAGTAGCTTGGTGAGGAAAGTGGGGCCAGATCCTTGCAGCGGTTCTCCGGGGAGGATGCGCGGGTATGCTCAGACCTGGGGAGCCCCTCTGCTTCTGCAGAGAGGGGAAACAAGGCCCAGTGAGGGGCAGTGGCTAGCCTGAGGCCACACAGAGAGATGTGCTCTGGGCTCAGTCCCTTCTGCTCATAGGCCCTGCTCTAAAGGACCTCTGAGGGAAGAAAGAAGGTTCTAGACTGAGATTGCAGAGCTATGTCCAGAGCAGGGCCTGTGGCATGCCCTGGGCCCCAGCGGGCAGGGAGATGCTTTGGTGCCCTCACGACGATTCCTAGCCTTGGTCTGGTGGAGGCCTCCTTTTCCCAGAACCAGTTGGCCCTTGCTGGCTGGTCAGCGGGAGTGTCAAGCGGGCCTGTCAAGCGGGCCCTGCCGCTTGTGTTTTTAAGCACTTTGGAATCTCTTGCTTCCAAGGGAACTATTCAGATGCTAAATATAGCCTCACTTATCTTTTTATTAAATCATGTCCCCAGGGGCTGAAGGCTGGACCTGCCTTGCTAGCCTGATTAGGTCTCCAGATGCATGTGAAGGCCTTGAAATAACATTAGGCCTAGAAGGACTGAGACTTCCTCTGTTTCAGACTGCTCTTTTCTTACTCCCAGCCAAGCACTGCCCAGGGTAGGAAAGAGGGATGGCCATTTTTCTCCCCATGGGAGATGGCGATGGGCACACCCCATCCCTCCTCGCTGCTCAGATTCAAGGAAAGGCCAGCCCACGCATGGCTGCCAGCTGGGCCGGAGTGCGTGCTCTAGGCCCAGTGCCTGAAAGGCGGAGGCCCCGGGCAGTTAGGCCGGCATCAAAGTTTCCAGCTGGGAGCTAGGAGGGGTCATGCATGTTCTGTCTGGAAATGCTGGGATGGGTGGGAGTGGGGTGGGGTGCAGGGAGTGCCCTCAGTCGGCTGGGCACTGAGGCTGCACGCAGACAGGAGGCTGGCGCAGGAGCCGGGAGTTGGGTCCTGCGACTGCTGGTGAGTGCCTGGGCTGGGGCCGGGGGCTCAGTGGGGTGGGGCCAGGTGGCCACTCTAGTCTCTGCTGCCTGCCGACAGGGGCTCTGCCACCACATGCAGCGCCTGGGCGTGACCTGAAGGGCTCCCTCCTGCTGAGTGTTGGTGCTAGAAACTTGACTGTGAGTTAGACTAAGCCGCAGGCCGGGAAAGGGAGGGCAATCTCTCCCCTCATCCACCGGCTCCAAGGTCACACAGAAATAAATGATTCCTTTCTGTTAGACCCTCTTTTGGATTTCCTGTCCTCTGTTTGTAGTGATCAAGGCTCACACCTGCTGGCCACAGGCTGGACGTAGCCTGTTTACGTGTTCGGTTTGGCCTGTTGTAGTGTTTTAAATATTTGCAAATTCCTTTAAAATTTTTTTGGAGTCAAGTTTGTTTGGCCTTTGCAGTGTTTTGTTTTGTTTTTTTCTCTCTTGACTTAACCAAATTTGAATTTGTTGCCAACATTTAAACATCAGGAACGTTTGCCTAAAAATCCAGATTCCTGGCTGCTCCTAGGAAACTGGAAGAGCCAACCACCTGGGGCCGGCACCTGGTGACAGCCCGGTGAGGCTCCTCCAGCCAGCGGGAGGCCCAGCCAGTGAGCTCCAGTGCACCTGCCCACCTGTCCTCTTTGGTCACGCATTACCTACCCGCCAGGCTCCACCAGCCTATTCATCTGCTAGCTCAGACATATTCAACCAAAAGCTCAGCCTGATTTTCCATCTATAAGGACCATCTGTCACGCTCCCTCTAGTGGGATGATCTTAAGTGACAACAGGTGACTGGTGTCTGGGGGGCTTCGAGCCCCACCTCGTGAACTCTGTTGCTTTCTGCAGGTTGTTTCCTACCAGTCCTTGGAGCAGCTCAGTGAGCCTTGAGAGAGGGTTGGGAGTCAGAGGGTGGCGAGGCCACAGGGCCAGAAGATGGGAAACCTGGTCCTGGCCTTTGTTTGGCCACTGGCTCACAGTGTGGCCTTGGGCTTGGCCTCTTGTGTGGGCCTCAGTTTCTTCTGTTGTCATGTGAGCAGGTTAGACTGTATCAGGAAGCACCAACAGAATGCCCATGGGGCCAGGCAGGTGAAGTGAGGTGTGCAGTGGGCCTATGGGGGAGTGTGGCGAGTGGGGGCCAGAGCCCTGTCTAAAGGGGGCAGATGCTGCTCAGCCCCAGCCACTGGGTGCCAGGCAGCATCTGGTCCCATGTTGCCGCTACTGAAATTCTGAAATTTCAAAGGAAGCCAGACGTTCAGATATTTATGTGAAATCTTTTAGTTTTTCGTTTGTGTTTTTTAAAATATTCAAAATTAAATTTATAAAAGCCCTGCAAGGACCCCACGAAACATACCTGTGGGCCCCCAGTTTGCAGCTTATTAGAGAATTGCTAGGGTCCTTGCCAGCTGCAGCATCCTATAATCTATGACTTGTTCCTGGTCACAGAGCAACTTATTGATGAGTTGGTCTTGGATCCCAAGTTTTCAGGTCTAAGACTCTATTGTAATTCATGAGAATTGATTTTAAAATGCCAGAAGGCATTACCCTCCTGTCTCCTCTGCGGCAAGCGGGCAGGGGAAGGTAGCAGAAAAATGATCTGAGTTTAGGCCCAGCTCCATCACTTATCTGCTCTGTGACCTTACACTGGTCACATCTCTGGGCCTCATTGTTCTCACCTGTACAATGGCCACGATGCTATCTGCAGCTAGTTTACCAGCACCCAGCCCCCATCAATGTTCCTCTCCCTCCCCAGCCCTGGCTCCAGTTGATCTGCCTTTGAGCTTCTGTCCCATTCCTGTTGCAGGAGCCATGAGCACAGAGGGCCCCAGCCCCCTCGCCTTCCTCACAGCTCCTGTCACTCCAGGGAGACCCATGGAGGCAGGTGACCTCCTCCCCGTGCTCTTTGCCCTGGCCTGCATCTTCTTCCTGCTGACCACCTGTCTGTTGTTCATGATCCTCTGCAAGTCTGCTGCATTGGACCCGAGCCGCCGCCAGGCTCGCGAGTGCATGCCCCACCACCCTGGGGAACCCAGCGAGCCCCGGCTCCGGCTCTGGAAGCGGCTGGGCTCCTTGCGCCGCTCCCTGCACAGCTTCCACCGTGGCCGGCTGGCCCCTCAACAACCCCTGCCAGACCACGATGACAACCACAACTGTGACTATACGGAATCTACCAAGATGTGATGGGGTGTGCCGCCCCATCCAGGATCCAGCCCGGATCCTCCTGCCTCGGACAGAGCCCTGCACCACAGGCTGCAGGAGGGCAGCGGCCCACAGAACCTGGGCCACATGCTCACCCCGAGTGGTTCCCTATGTGAGCAGGGCCATGGCCTTTCCCAGAGATGGCCCTGGAAGAATACCTTCCTCTCTGCAGACCCTCTAGCTCTGTTGCTGAAGGATTGCTGGACCAATTACTGAGCGCCTGCAGCCATCTGGACCCTTGGCCTGAGGTTCTAGAGGGTATGACCTGGCAACCAGGCACCACCCACCTCCAGGGAGCAGTGCCCTGCTTCCCAGCAGAAGGCCTGCCCACCTCCACGTGCTAAAGCCCAGCTCGGACTCCAGTGCTGGTTGCTGAATGGCCAAAGGTTCCCCCCCAGCCAAGTGGAATACTCAGCCCACACTGGGTGCAAGGTACTGTCCCGATCTCTGTGCCAACTCATTGCCTGAGGCAAACTGGAACCCAGGGACACCTCTCCTCGGATTTCCTGGCCCTGCCAGCATTTGCCTAGTAATCCAGGGGAGCAGCCAGCACGCTCGCTCTGGGCAGATCTGATACCTGGGTGTGTGCTGGAAGGAGGGGCGAGCAGCAGGCTCTCAATACTGCCTGGCCAATCATGACCTTGGCGGCCAGCTTGGCAGCCCCCCTTCAATGTACCCACGTCAGGATGGATCATGAATGGGTTAAGCTCCTTGCAGAGGCCAGGACCAGTGCTGTGTCAGAATGGCAGGAGGCACTGCCAGCAGCTGGAGGTGATGCCACCTGGGCTCTGAGGACACGCTATAGTGGCTCCATGCCTGGCCCAGGGAAGGAGGCGGCCTCCTCTCCTGTGGGAGGGTCCTGAGCTTTCCAGGGCAGCTACGGGATCTCAGGCCTCGGCCACACTTGGTATGCTGTGTTTTTGGCAATTGCTTCATTGACTGCCTACCTTTCAAAGCAATCCCACCCTAGGATGAGCTTCTTGGAATCCCACTCCGTCAACCTTTCCTCCCAAGGCCAGGGCTAAACACTTTGGTTGGGTCCCAAATTTGGAGATTGGGCAGAGGGGATCTGAGCTGCCTAGCTCCTGCCCCAGAGCGTCCACCGGCCAGGGCCACCTCGTGCCCCACCACAGGGCTGTCCCACGCCACCCTGCTGTGACCCATAGTGCAGCTAGCCAAGTCTTCTCCGGGCTTTCCACTCTCCAGCTCCAAAACCTTCGTTGGCTCCCTACTGCTGGCTGGATAAAGCCAGAACTCCTTAGTCTGGCCTTTGGCACCCAGTGGGAGCTGGCTCCAAACTATCTGTCTAGCTTCATCTTGACCCAAAACTCCAGGCACCTGAACCACCTGTCCTGGCCTGGCCGTGGGTTATGCTTCACATGGGGCACCCTCTGTGAAGCCCTTTTTGCTATCCAGCTGACAGCCACCTCCTGCCTAGAACTGCCCCTCCCCGACACACCCCTCCGAGGGAGGACATGGATAACTTCCTCTTGGTGGTGTGGGTCATCCTTGCCTGTGTCTTATCCTTCCTACACGCCTGGGAGCTGGCAGAGAGCGAGACCGTGTCCAACCCCTCACTCCGCCTCACCAGCTCCGGGCACAGAAGTTTGGGGGCTCTGTTGACTGGGTGCAGGGTGGCCCAGTATGGGGTGTCCCCACCCCTCCAAGCTGAAGGAGTCCTGGGGAGCCCTATTCTTCCCTTGGATGCCCCTACAGAGATTTCTCTCCAAGCAGGCCCTGTTGGAGAGGCCACTGTGCCCTCCTTCCAGCACAACTGGACACCAGAGTGAGTCCAGCTTGGCCAGAAGCTTCCTTCAGTGCTTTGGAGAAGTTACCAGTGCCTGAATTTCTCCCTGAGAAGAGGGGAGAATGAGGGTTGCCCTGTATTACTCACACGCTCTAGCATTTCAGGCTGAGTGTTGTATAAACAGAAACCAGTTCTTTGGGTTTAGAAAGTGGGGCAGGCCTCCTCCCACAGGGCTTTGTGACCCCTCCTGGCTAACCTGTTAACCTCTTCCTGGTTCCCTCCCCCAGGGCTCCCTGAGACATCCCAGGATGAACTCCACCTGCGGCCCGTCACCATGTCATCCCCTGGCTAGGGGGCTCTGCTTGCACTAGGTGTTCTCTTCCTGGAGACCAGGGGTGGGGGAGAGGCTGCCCTCAGGCCTGAAGGGGAGGAAAAGGCTGGAGATGGGGAGGGGGCTCTCAAAGGTCTGGCCACAGCCCCATGTCCACCTCCAGGGTGGTCCTGGGAGACCCACCAGGGAGCCAGCAGTGGCAGGTATTAGGCGTTAGGCTGCGGGGAAACGGGACCACAGCTTTGGTGGTAGGGGTGCTCTCCAAGCCCCGGCAGCTGAGGCCCAGAGGCAATGGACCTTCTGGCACCAGCCCCAGATTCCTGCAGATCCCCATGGCTCCTGGACTCTCAGCATCTCTCCTGCCCCTGTCCTGGCCCCAGTGCAGGGAGGTGGGCAAGCTCCCAGCCTCCCACTCTTCTGCCCGCCCAAACCCGGGAGCCTGCCCCAGTGGACAGGCCTAGATTTGCTGCCTTTGGCTCAGCCTCCAAGTTGGAAAACCCTGCAGCTGGTGAAGAGGGGAAGTCATTCCAGCTTCCCTCCCCATCCAGCACTGAGGCTCCAGGGCAGGGTGGGGAGGGCATCCAGCCTCATTTTCAGGGCCTCCTTCTCTCCCTCCGAGCCTCAGCGCTGTCGCTCCTGCTCTCTGGGCAAAGGAACCTTTTCTTCTGGTGCCTGTTTACTGCCCAGGAGGGGAGCTTCGCCAAGTGCCCATGAAAGCCGCTCTGTTCTGGGCCTCACTGGGCCCTGGCTCTCTCCCCTCAACTCCTTTCTGGGAAAATGTGACATCTCTAGCTCCTCCCTGCTCTGGAAGGCCCTTCTGGGTGGGGTGGGGGATGAGGAGAGAGCTGTGGGGGAGAGGGGAAGGGGCAGCCAAGGCCTCCCTTCTGTTTTTTTGGGGAGCCAGACCCTGTTTGACTACAAAACCTGGAGCCTACTCTCCCCAGGAGGGAGGAGGGAGCCTGGGTCCCCCTCTCCCCACAGCACTGGCTACTTCCAGAGCAGGAGCTGGACCCTCTCCTGTTTCCATCCCTCCCTGCCACAATGCTACCCAGCGTGTGTGCACTCAGAGCCCAGTGTGGTCCTACTTGCCCCCAGCCTGCCACCTGCCCCAGGGGGCCACGGCCACCTGCCTGCACGATGCTGTGGCCCTCAGGGATGTCCTCGGGGACGCTGGCCTCGTAGCTGCTCTGCAGAAAGATGGGCCGATTGTCGTTCACATCCAGGACGGTGATGAACACAGTGGCTGTGCCCGTGCGCCTCTTGCCTACGGGGCCGTTGTCTGTGGGACGTGAAGGAGGACGGGTTAGCAGCTGCCTGAGGGGAAATTCCCTGGGCATGTGCGCTGTCACTCCCCACCCTGGCCTCTGCAAGGTGGCTGTTTTTCTTCTCAGATTAGGAATCACACCAGCAATATCTAATATGTCCCAGGCACATTCTGACTCATTTAGTCCTCACAACAAGCCTGTGAAGTAGGAACTGTTATTATTACCCCTTTTTACAGAGGAGGAAACTGAGGCATGAAGTGGGTTGAATAGGGGCCCCTAAAATATACATATATATATATATATATATATACCCATGTTGAATCCCTGGGAACCTGTGAATGTAAACCTATTGGGAAAAAGGGTTTTTGAAGAAGTAATTAAGCTAAGGGTCTTGAGATGCGGTATCCTGGATTATGTGGGTGGGCCATAAATCCAGTGACAAGGGTCCTTATAAGAGAACGGCAGAGGGAGACCTGACACAGAGAGGAGGCCTTGTAAGGTTAAGGCAGAGACTGGAGTTCTCCAGCCGTGAGCCAAGTGGTCAAGGACAGATTCTTCCCAAGAGCCTTTGCAGGAGACATGGCCCGCTGACACCTTCATTTTGAACTTCTGGCCTCCAGAGCCATGAGAGAAGAAATTTTCATTCTTTTAAGCCACCAAGTTTGTGGTAACTTGTTGTAGCAGCCCAGGAAACAGACACAGGTGCTGAGGTGACAAACCCAACTGCTGCTGGTGCAGGGGGGGTAAGGTCCACGTGGCACACCTGGCAGCCCGCCTCACGGGGCCACTGTCCTCTGCTCCCGTCCACAGGAGACAGGCACAAGGTGGGCCCAGTGACACGAGAGCTTCTGATTTCTCAAGAGAAATTGAATATCTGAGGTTTTAAATAAAATCTCCTGATTTTTAAATGTTCACAACTAATTGTCATTCTTTATGAAATACAAGACAGGTCAAACAAACAGGCCTACAGGACAGACCCGGCCCGGGGGGCGCTCAGCATGCGGGGGTGGGGGGGGGGCGGCCCTGCCTCTTCTCAGCCTGAGGCTCCAGAGGTTCTGCCCTTTGGTCTCCTGCAGGACCCTCCCAGGGCCAAGGAAGCAGTTCAGCCTGGAGGCAGCTGGTGGGTCATCCTCCCTGGAGGAAGGAGCCTGTGCCCAGCACTGCGTGTCCAGGCAAGGGTGGTCATTCCAGGGAGGAGGACGGGCAGCTGGAGTTGGCTGAGGACCAGAGGTGACTCCATCCTCTTCCCCAGGTCAGCTGACCACATGCTGGGGTGCAGTCACCCACCCCGAGGGAGGCCATCTGCCCTCCAAGGTTCCTCTCCAGGACCTGCCTCCCGCCACTCTGGGGGTGTTGCTTACTTGCCCTGGCTGGGGACAGTGTGAGCTGACAGGCTTCACAGAAGGTGTGAGCCTGAGGCCTTTCCTCCTGCCATCAGTGCCTGCCGTGAGGGCTGGACTCGGTGAGATGATGCGTCTCCCGAGGGTGATGTGGCCGCCCCAGGATGGGGAGAGGGCAGGGCTGAGGGAAGATGCACGTGGACATGGGTGGGCTGGGGAGGGACTGCTGGCTGGAAAGAGTGAGGCATGGAGCTCATTCCTCTCACCCAGAGCTCACTGCAAACACTGAACAGGGTGCTCCTGGGAGGACTGGGGGCATCTGGGGGACACAGGCCTCATCATACCCTTCTTCCCCTCTGGGGTCCTCAAGGGCTCCCTGCTGCCTGGAAACCAAAGCCCAAACTTCCAGCCCAACATTTAGGCAGACACAGGCTGTCCCCATCTGGTCAGAGCCTCCCTGCCCAATGTGTGCCACATCAGGGGCTGGCTGCTGCCCCGCCTCCCCCACTGCTTCCCCACCTCCAGGCCCTTGCCTGGACTGCTCTCTCTGCCTGAAACACCCTCCCCGCTTCTCCACACACTGAAGCCCTCCTTGGCCTTCCAGGTGGTGGGGGGCGTGCCTTGTTTCCGCCCACCAGCACGTCCTGCTGTCTCAAGCAAGTCCACGCCCAGAAGGCCCCCCATCAAGAACCCGACCCTGAGGCCTAGGTTCTAGGCAGGTCTGACTGCCCCCCAGGCCCAGGGACGGGCATGGGACTTCTGCCTAACCAACCAGCACATCTCACTCCTGTTGACCACAAGGAGGGGCGCAGGGACAGGCGCCGGGGCAGATGGAACTTATCGGAGCCTGTCTGCGGGCTTCAGCAGGGGAGATGGCTGCACTCAAACCCAAGAGGATTAAGGCTGGGGCTGCGGCAACAGTTTGTCACTATGTGAGCCAAAGCATGAAGCCGACACACAGGAGGCAGTGCCAGCCAGTGCAGAGAGACTGTGGCCCGGTGGCTACACCTGAGCCCCAAATCCAGTCATACTTGAAGCTCTATCTCCTGGGGGACTGGCATTGTGAGTCCACGTTGCTGAAGTCAGTTTATTTTATTTTAAAATTTGTGACCAAGAGTCCTAACTGATCCAAACGCACTCCCAGATGCCACTTTGTCCAAGATGTCTTGCTTGATCACCCTTGCCCCCGGCGTGTTTCCACCGCCCTTTGTGTCCGCTACCCTTGCGCCATCCTCTCTCCCTCTCTGCCTTGTTATGCCTGGTTTTTCAGTGATTTGTCTACATGCTGGTCTCCCATCTGACTCTCCTGTAGCTCCCACCACAGCATCTTAGCATCTTGCATGCAGCACCACGCAGTGAGCCTCACGCCCAGAAAGTGCTCAGTAATAACGCTGAGCATCTGGTCGCCCTTTCTTCACCAGCCTCAGGGCAGAGGCTTTGGCTCAGGGCCTGGCTGGCCCCTGGAAGGGCACCCTACATGAATTCAGCCCGGAACAGCTGTGCTGGTGGTGTGCCATGGGGTGGTCCCTACCGATGGCCTCCAAGAAGAGTGTGTAGGAGGCTGTGGTCTCCCGGTCCAGGCTCACCACCGTTCTCACAACGGCATCTCGATAACCAACGCTGAACTTCCCATCCACGTTTCCACCTGTGAGAAAAAGAGGATGACGCTTTGGTCAGGAAACAGGACTCCTGGCGAGGGAAAGGGCAGTGGCACCCCCTCTGCTCCTGAGCTGGGACACTCCAGGGGTGGTCCAGAGTGAAGGCTGTGCTGCCCACTCAGAATTGCCCAGAGAACAGGGTTCTGGGGGGCTCTGATGACGGTGTGGCTGGTGTTGGCTTAGGTGGGGTGCCAAATGCCTGAAATCAGCAGGGCCTAACGTCCATTGAGCACCTACTACGCGCCAGGCCCTTCATGTGGACCGTTTCATCTCATTTGTTATCACTGACTCCACAGAGAAGGAAAACGGTCCTTCAGTGAGGTTGTGTGTGTTGCCCTGGGTTATGGTTGCCTATTTGGGGTGAAGGACTCCAGTGCGGCAGCCTGACTGCTGAGCCTGTGCCCCTCTGCACTCTGCTGCCTGTCTGTCTGGTAGAAGTGTCTGAGAGGTTAACCTGGGCTGGGGCTTTTATATGTGGCCGAGGACCTTGGGGTCAGCTGAAGGTACTCCAGGTCCCTCATCTCAGGCTCTCTGTATGGGGACCCCAGGAGGCTCCACAGAGAGAAGAGCAGGGTCAGGTGGACAGGAGACAGGTGTTACTGAGTCTTCCTGTGTTCTGGGACGGGTGAGAAGAATGAGGGTCTCCTCCCCGAGGTAGAAGGGAGCCAGGAAAGGGCCCCACGAGAGCAGTGTGGAGACCCTGGCCCTGCCAGCTGGCAGGCAGTGCGGTGTTCCGGCAGCAGAGGGTGCCACTGCACTGGGTCGGGCCGGCTTGGATCAGGACACTGCGCAGCTCCTCGCAGAATGTGTGGAATTAAAATCTGAGAGTCCTAGGGCTGGGAGGGCTCTCAGGTCAGCAGGACCTGAACACTTCAGGGTGCTTGGAAGTTATCCTTGGGGCTGCCACCAGGTACTCCCTTGTGCTTACATGGTTTGCCCCTGGGGAAAGCCCCCCGCCCCCAAGCCTCCAGTACCTGCTCCCCAGTGTCTGAAGCACCATCTAGGAGGGACACAATCTGGCTCCTAGGGGGCGGGGGAGGAACTAAGACACAAGTGGCGCGAGTGGCTGAACCATGGTTGGTGCCATATGGGGGTCTTGATAACTGAGTCTTTTCCGGCGCAGACTTGAGGACCGGACCACAGGGAGCTGGCCTGAGGGTACTGGGCCCCTTTATGGAGGGGAAGGAAAGGATTTAGAAAGGTGAGGCAGAGGGCTGGAGGTCACCTTGGCCGCAGCAAGCTGTGAGCCTGGGATTCGTTGCTCCAGGGGAAGAGGTGTCAGGGAGGCTGGTGTGTGCACTGCAGGTGTGTGCATGCACATGTATGCACATGAGCATGTGTGTAACGTGGCTGCAGGCAGGCCATGGACAGAGGGAAGACTGAGCCAGTAAAATGGCCAGGGAGTGCTGAGGAATGTGAAAGAACTGCCCCCTGCCCCATGCATCCTGGCATCTCTCAAGTGACGGACTGAAGAATGCTGGAAAACTACTCTAACCCAGGAATGACTAATACATGGCATGTTTGCCACCACCTACCAAGCCTACTGTCATGGCAGGCATCACTAATTGATCACGGCTGCCTTTCCCCTGTTGAGTCAGGACATGGCCTCATGATATTTCTCCACAGCTCTCCAGGTGGTAGCTACACGACATTTTTGAGCTAACACCATTTCATTTAGAGAGATCTCAACCATCTGCCTCTAAACAGATGGGAATTCTCATGAGTAAAGTTCCTCAGGGAAGGACGAGGCCACATTCCTCCAGTCACTGCTTCATCACCCTGGTGTGGGGTGCAGTGGGGGCAAGCCTCCTCCGTAGGAGTCACTGGCTCCACCTCTCCCTGGACTAAACCTCAGTAAGTTCCCCCTACCTCCAATAGGTTCAGGAGGCCCCCGGAACCAGAGCAGAGGAACCCAGCCACAAAGCCCCTGGGAAGGGTCAAGAGCAAATCCTCAGGGAGGCTCCACAGGGGCTAAATCCTGGTGGCCAACGGGGGCCTCTTCCCTGTCCCCCGGCCCCACCCCAGGCTGGCTGCACATGCCGCAGGGGGAGGCAGGGCACACCTGTGATGAAGTAGCTGAGCTCGGCATTGAGGCCCACGTCGTTGTCGGTGCAGTTCAGCCAGACCACCCGGAACTCCCGTGGCACGTCCTCGGACACGGAGACGTTGTACACGGCCGGGAAGAAGGTGGGCGTCTCGTCGTTCACGTCCAGCACTGCGGGCAGAGTCGGTGCACAGAGCTGGCTGGCTTCTGCTCCGAAAGACCAGCTCCAAAGGCAGTGGCCCATGCCACAGACCAATAGCAAACGAATTTCCCAGGAGTCAAGCTCCAGGTCATGAGCCGAGGGCCCCTATGCCTGCTGGGGCCAGACAGAGCGGGCCAGAACTCCATACTCTCCCACAGTCTCTGTTCCCCTGGGGGCTTGTTGCTGCTCATGCTGCCCCAGGGAGGAAGGACACCCCAGAACCTCTCTCCAGTATGTGCCTAACAACGACAATGAATACGATGGTGATGATGATGTTGACAGTGACCATTTCTCAGCTCTTCCCACACGCCAAGCCCATGCTAAGTGCTTCTCATACAGGACCACACAGGCCCCTCATAATATCCTCATGAAGCAGCCATAATTAGATACGCTATACAGATGAAGAGACAGAAGCTCAGAGCAGTTGAGTGACTTGTCTAAAGTCACACAGTGGGAAAGTGGCGGGGTTAGGAGTCTTGGGGAGGCCTGGTCCCAGGGAAAGTAGCTGGCTTTAAGGACTTTTCCCCCTAAAAAGTCTAATATCTCTTAAATATTTGATTTTTCAGCTCTGCATGCCAGGCCCCTATTTCTTCAGAAGATGGGCTTCATAGTGAAATGACTCCTACCCCACGTTGGCTACTCTTTTTGATATCACCAGGGGAAATGATGGGCTCATTTAGTGATATGGCTTCTGTTGAGCCTTAGAGAACAATCCTCCGGGGTCCTCCCTGAGAGGACGACATCCTCCCTGTCAATCTTAGGCACAGAAGTGGGTCCTCAAACTGGCCCCAGGAACCCACAAGGCAAGCCTGGACCAACAGGAGAGAGAATGCTCCGCTCTCTAGTCTGCACTATCTCTGGTGGTGATTAAGGAGGGTGAATGTGCTGAGCTAACCCCCACCCCACAAAGGCTGGCAGAAGCCCAGATGCGACCGGGCATGTCCCAGAGAACAGGCCACATCTTGCCCGTTACACTGTGCACTTATTTCCCTGGGGTTATTCCTGTCCCTTTGGCAATAGCTCATGTCAATGTCCCAATTTTGTCCCAAGAATTAAAGCTACAGCCAGAGAGCATGAGAAACAGTGACCCTCCCTGGCCCCACCCCGACAGAGAGTGGAGTCAGTGGGATTTATGAGAGGGCCCCAGTGGGGTGGGGACTCTTAGGGAGCCTGGGAGCCCCAGCTGCCCTCTTTCAGGGTAATGTCCTTCCATTGTGATTCCAGGCGATCCACACACATGGGAGGGCAAGGTTCCCTTCACACCTCGCAATAAAAACTCTGGACTCCAAAGACTGGGAGAGCACTCTGCAACCTGCCCTGCCTGCTCGTGGCCCCCAGGGCCCCACCCCTGCTCAAGCCCTCTGCAGTGGCTGAGACCAAGACGGGGGCCTCTCCCAGGTGGGGAGAGGCTCTGCAGGCATTTTTGGCTGGTGGAGACCAGGAAGGCTCTGCTGTGTTGATGGTCCAGATGAGGAGGGAGCCGCATTAGCGAGGCAGCCCGTGCCTGCGGGGCGGTGGACAGCAGCAGTGCTGTGGGCTCCCGCCCTGCCTGGCCCTGCCCCAGGGCCTGTGCCCATGTGCTCAGCCCACTGCAGGAGGCACCACCCCTCTCACCTCGGATGGTGAGTGTGCTGGTGGAGCTTTTGGTGGGCGTGCCCGCATCGCTCGCCACCACCCGCAGCTGGTATTCGGCGATGCGCTCGCGGTCCAGCTCGGTGGTGGTGACCACCACGCCACTGCTGCTGTTGATGAGGAAGTCCATGCGGGGCATGCCCACCTGCATGCGGTAGGTCACCAGCCCGTTCAGGCCCTCGTCCAGGTCAATGGCCACCACCTGAGGGGGGGGAGGGGCTGTGTGAGGGGTGGGGATACCAGGCCTGACGCTTCTCCCCTGAGAAGTGCCCCCTCCTCCCCTCCTTCCCACTGACCCGCGCTTGGCTCCAGCCCGATACACCTGCTTGCCTCAGACCCTCAGGCAAGGCCACTGTCCCCAACCTCCTCTCCCAGATGTTCTCTTAGAGGGCAGAACATAAGAGCTGAAAGGTGTGCAGAGGCACCAAGGGGGCAGGGGGTGGGGAAGGGACTTTTTAGAACAAGAGTCCAGGTCCCACAGCCTTTCCTCTCCAATCCTCTGCTCTCCTCGCCAGGAAGCCCTCTCACATTGACCCAGCTGGCTCCAGGCCCTCCGACTCTGGAGTGTGGCAACAGTGTCCCCTCCCTCTCTGGCCCTAGGATGCTGGCCTGGAGCAGTCATCACAGCTCAAAGAGCCCTCTGATTATGTGGAGCTCCACCACACAGGACCCTCAGTTAACAGGATGCCCTCCCCTGCTTTGTTTTGCTTTATAAAACAACAACAAAAATAAGATGATACCAACGGTCAGTTTTTAAAACTCACTTGAGGAATTGATTATTACTAAAAAAAACCCATTTGAGGCCACGTGTAGGCTAGCCTCCCCTCACATTCCTACACTGGTCCCATCTGCACCTCCAGTCCTGATATGAGAAGTCCTGACTCAAGATCCTGAAATGTTGAAAATTTTACAGAAGAGGGTTCAAGACATTTGAGAAAAATGTGTAATAATAGTTCAAATAGAGCTTTGGATGAAGCAAAGACTCTTAAGATTGAGAGACAATGCCAAGATCATCCGGTCTAACTTACATCAAATAAACTAGACAAGAGGGTGTCCAGACTCAGCTTGAATGTTTTCCAGGATGTGGGGCTCACTACTTCTAATTTATCTGCACACGGCTCTAATCTCTGGAGAAAGTTCTGCATATCCAACAGAAGGATTGCTGAGTTCCTAGATGGGACCTGGGGAACAGTGCAGCTCAAGTCAGAACCCTTCTCCTGTGTCTGAGGACGGTTTCCAAGTTAAACACTCCCAGCTCCTTCAACCATCTTCTCCTGACTCAGAGCCAGTTCCTCTGTGAACTTGGAAGTTGTGCTGGTGGACATCTCCTTCCTCTGCTGTCTGTGAGCCACTGGAGAACCCAGTCTGGAGGCTCCTTCGCTCTCTTACTCCCCCTCCTATTTGGTGACCCCTCCCCAGGGACAGGCTCCTGTTCCTTGGATCATGGCTCCCCCTGGTGGGGGTTTGGGAAGAATGTTCTGCTGGAGAGACTGAATGGTCCCTGGAACCCGTCACAGAACCCCATTTCTCTCCTTTTACAGATGAAGGAGCTGAGGCACAGTGGGCCTGCAGGGCACTGCCAGCTTGCCCACGCTGGCATCCTGACAAGCAAGCCTTCTTCGAATGGGAGCCAGCCAAGGCTCTGTCACTGGATTCTGCTGTCTCTCTGGTATAAACCCTCATGACAGACACATAACAAGCCCACCAGCTACCGTGCGTCTCCTGCAGTCCAAGTGCCAGGTCGCTTTACACCAGTGTCTGACTGAGTCTCCAGAGCACAGCCAGACAGGCACTGTTATGATCTCCATTTCACAGGTGAGAAACCGAGGCCCAGAGAAGTTTAGTCGTTTGCTCCAAGTCACACAGCACACAGGTGGTGGAGTTGGGGTCCACACCCATTTGGGTTGCACTCCAAAGCCCTTGCTCTTAGCCATGAGGGCCTTCCAGGGTTTCTAAACAGCCCCTGTTAGGGCATCATCTCCCCTGAACCAGCACCTTCAGGGCCTCCCTGCCCAGAAGGGCACGTAGCAGAGTCAGAGGGGCCAGGTTCAAGATCGGGCCTCACCTCTTCTTGGCCAAAGGGACTTGGGCAAGTCTCTGCAAGCTTCCTGCAAAGTGGGAAGAGTCCCACCCACTGTGTGGAGTTTCCGGGGGGCTTATGAGAGAGCACAGGAAGGGGGCTGCCCTGGAGGGAGGGTGCTTGGCTATACTTTCCTCTGACCTTCTTTGTGTTCTAGAACCACCTACAGAAGCCCCTTGGGGTGTTGAGGGTCTTAGGCTAGCCCTCCATAATCAGGCCCTGAGGAACTCTCTGATTTGGCTTCCAGAATTCTCTCTCTCCCTTCCTCCATCTGTCACTGCCTTTATCCATCTCCTGTGGTGCTTTTCCTCTGCCTCTCCAAATCCACCCGTCATTCAAGACCCAGCTCAAGCCCCTCCTCCTCCAGGAAGCCCTCCATACCATCTCCCAGAGCACTGGCTCTCAGAGCCTGCGCAGACTGTGTCCTCTGGTGGTCTAGGCTGGCGACCCCCGTCCCGACCCTGCAGGGTGTTCAGCTTGAGGCTAGGCACCCAGGGCACCCACTGTCCACTTGTTGGCTGGTGGGGATGAGGTGTGAGATGGAGAGCAAGATCTCAGGCCAGGGAAGGGAAACTCACCTGGTAGATGGAGACCCCCGCAGGGGTGCCCTCAAGCACCTCTGCCACGAAAGGCAGGTTCTGAAAGGTGGGGTCATTGTCATTGAGGTCCAAGAGGTTGACAAACACCGTGGCACTGCTGGTGGCTCTCAGAGGGGGCCTGCCGCCTGGGGGCCGGGAGAGAGGGAGCCAGGGAGGGAAGGAGGTTGCATGAGAAAAGGGACAGGGAGAAAGACGAGTTGGGAGAGGGGGACAGGTCCACTGACCCTCCACCCCAGTGGCGCCTCCAGGAAGCAGCCTGGGCCTGGCACCTCCAGGCCCCTCCACTCCCCAAGGGTGCCTGGGTGGGGGGGTCACAACTGGGAAGCAGGTGTTACTCCAGTCTTAAGAATCAAAACACAGCCCTCCTGGGTAGGCCCTAGGACCAGAGGACAAGTCACTGGGGGAGGTCCCCAGGCTGCCCAGTGTGAGGGGCCACAGCCCAGGCATGTGGGGCTGCAAGGGGCAGAGGGGCACGTACAGTCAGTGACAGAGACGACGATCTTGCGCATGAGCTCTGCCTCGTGGGGGTCGGGGTTCTCGCGGTCCAGCATGACGTGGGTAGTGCGGATCTTGCCCGTGCTGCTGTTGAGGCTGTAGAACTTGTTGGGCGGCTGGATGCTGTACACCAGGGTGCCGTTCTCCCCCAGGTCTGGGTCCACGGCCACCACCTGCCCGGGAGGGAACCCACCTTCCACTGAGCCCAGCCCACGGAGGGAGTCTCTGTGCCGCAGTCTGCGGGCCTGGGTTATCTGAGCTCCTGCCCAGGTCCCAGGCTCCCCACTGCCTGGGAGCAGGAGGCATCCTGGATTGGACTCCTGGAGTGGGCTTCCCTCCCGGCTCCAGCAGGGGGGCTGCTGGGGGCTGGGAGGCGGGAGGTTCAGAAGATGAATCAGCAATGGAAGTCTTGGGCTCCTTGGTTTCTTCACTCACTCAGCTGTGACCTTAGGTAAGTCCCTTTCCCCGCTTAAGCCTCGGCCTTCTGATCCGTAAAAGCAACACCTAGCACACAGCAGCATGTGGAGCCTTCCAACACCTCATAAACGCCAGGCCCTCCCCACGGGCCATGTCAACAGCCTCACGAGGTGGAGGCCTATCATTACGCCCATTTCACAGACGAGGCTCAGCGGGGCTCCCCAGGTCTCCAAGCCAGGAAGCGGCTCTGGGCTCCTCCAGAGCCGTGCTAGTAGCCAGCCGGCCACACTGCCTTCCTCTCCCGACATGTGGGGTGACGTGTTTCTGGGCTTTGGGGAGAGCAGGGGGCTCCACGACCATGAATTCTTCTAGGAGGGGCTGGGAAGGGCCAGGGAGTCTGAATCCGTGGCTAAGCTTTTGGAAGGAACTGAAATCCTGGTTTGGGGAACTGGGCTCATCGTCACCAGACCTTCTCTTCCTTCCTTCGGAGATTTGGATCGTGAGGCAATTTGAAAGGAAAAGGCCTCCATGACACCAGGGAGGACAGGGCGTGGGACGGGGCCACGGACAATCCACCCAGTTTGGGGGGGGGGTCACAGCAGGTGGGGACAGTCACGGGGCTGGAAGAGGGGAGGCTGGAGGTGGGAGAGGGTTGAGTCTCTCTGGAGGAGGGAGCGCCATCCGCCAGAGGGGGAGGGTCTTAGCACAGGGCCCCCAACACGCTGCCCCTTCAACTTTCCAGCCCCCCTTGACTAAGTCCCCTCTTGTAAGCCTCACCCCCTGAAGGGTCAGTGCTCAGCGCTGTCCTAACCCAGGGCAACAGACCCACAGCCCATTGTCTCCCAGGTCCTGTCCCCGCCAAGGCCCTGCTCAGCAGGGGACTTCTCAAGCCCTCTACCTCCCACAAGTGGAAAGCAGGACTCAGAGAGGCCCAGGCCAGACTCAAGGTCACACAGCACCAGCTTTGGGGCCAACCCAGCTCCCACCCTACAGGCCTCCCGGGGTCCTAGGACAACATGGCACCCACCACCAGCTTGTCCCCCCAGGGGCCACTGCAGCACCAGAGGTGGACAAGATCAGTGGAGGAGGCAGCCGCAGTCCCTGGGGTCACATCAGGACAGTGTCATTCTTAATTCCAGGATACTCAGCGATGACAGTCTGGCCTCGTCAGCTCCTTCATCTTACTTGATATGGGGCCTTTTGTGCTTTGGCAGCAGAATCTGTCCCTCCTCTGGCTTAATCCCCAGCTGGAGGTGTCTCTGGGGCCACCAGACCAGAACAGACAGACGGCTGCCCTGGCTGAGGGCTCCCATCTGCCCCTGGGCCCTAGGAGGGCGGGGAGAGGCTGGTGCTCGTGCTGAACCCTGACCACTCCAGGCCCTCTTCTGCTCCAGAGGGGGACGAGCTCCTTCTCCCACCCCACCCTGCTCAGCTACCCTCCCCCAGCCTTGCTGCACCAAGGGGCAGGGGTGGGGGAGGCCCAGCCCTCCAGCCTAGGAGCCCTCACTGTGCTGTGGGCATGTTGCCTCAGTTTCCCAGCCTCTGTCATGGGGACCCAATCACCCCTGATGTGACAACAGGGCTCTTAGGTACTCCAGGTGTAACTCGAGCCAGGCAAAGTCGTCCTATTAACGGCCGAAGGAGACCAGCAAGCCCTGCATCTCTGCCACGCTTCTCTCCAGTTAGAGGAGGAGATGGTTTTCATGCCCATTTTCTGGATGGGGAAACTGAGGCACAGAGCAGTTAAGTGGCCTGTCCAGGCCAGTAGCCTGTTGCCAAACGTGCAGAGATCAATTTCACTGGGGGTGTGGCTTCTCTCTTCCCAAATCCCCGCTCCCCACCCCCTAGTGCCCGGGGCGGCTGGGGTAGCTGCCTCCAGGCGGCCCTGGTTGGGCAGTGGGCACTGACTGCTGGCCTCTGGGCCGACCCCTGGTCATGGGGTGGGGTGGGGCGTGGGAGAGGGTGGCGCTGCGGCCCCTGCAGGCTCCCTGCTGAGCATTCTGTAGAACCTCACCCCTCTCCTCTCATTTATTTCCCGCGTCACGCCCGTCATTTTTCTCCTGGCCTGACCGGAACAGTCCTCTCCCTCTCCTCGATGTTGCTGGAGGGCTTTGAAAGGCTCTAAATCAATGCCCATCAGCCAGGTCCTTGAAGGAGCCTGCAGGAGCTCGGAGGGAGAGCCGGGCCCCCATCTAGCCTGCAAACAGAGACGGCCGCTCTGCAAGCTCAGGGCTGTGGGGTGGACGCCCTCAGCGCACGTGTGCACACTCACACACCCAGCCCACTCCGAATGCTCCCGAACACAGGCACACGCCCCTGCACACAAGCTCTGAGGAAGCCTGGGCTCGCCCAGCACCTCTGACTCCAGGGTCCAGGGCCACGCCCCCCAGAGGGGTCCTGGGGAGAGTCCTGCGTCACACGCCCTGGTCTCCCTCTGACAAGGAAGACCCAACTCAGCCTGGCGGAGCTGGGTGGCCAGGTCCGCTGGTGAAGAAAGGCGAGCAAGTCCTTCCACGATTTTCATTCACAGATATTGTGAACACTTACAATGTGCCTGGCACTGTGCTAAGCCCTGGGGTCAACAGTGAACAGACAGGTGTGATTCCAGCAGGGCAGGCAGATGATGACAGTGACCACGACGAGAGCCATCACTGATCAGCCACTCACCGTGTGCCAGGACAGTACTGACCATACTGTCAGTAGGGACTCTAGCTATCTCCATTCTCTAGATGAGAAGATTGGAGCACAGACAGCTTAAGTAACTTGCCCAAGGTCACACAGCTGGGAACAGAGCCTAGATATTTTAGTACCAGAAGTTGTCCACTTAATCACAAAGCTATATTGCCTCTTAATAAGCAAGCAACATAACAAACACAGACTGTGGGACCAGCTCTGAAAAAATCAGAGTATGGAGGTGGGCAGAGCTACTTTAGGTGGCTTAGTCAGAGTGGGCTTCTCTGTGGAGGTGGCATTTTAAGCTGGGACAGACAGAAGAGAATGAGCCAGCCAGGGAAAGAGCAGAGGTGGGGAGCAGAGGAAGAACACTTGGGGGCGGGGAGAGCTTGTGCAGAGGCTCTGAGGTTTCATGAGAGTTTAGTGGCTTCAGGAAACTGAGAGGCCAGTGTGTGTTGGCAGGAGGGGTGTGGTGGGTGTGAGAGATGACTCAGGAGTGGGCCAGCCCTGTTCAAACATCACCTCCTCTGGAAGTCACCTCTGCTTGGCTGTTCCCTCCCGCACAGCCCCCTTTCCTCACACCTCACCCAGGACCACTGTGTGGCCTCGCAAGTCCCTGGGGCCCTCAGAGGTACTAAAATCTGCCCACATATATATGCACACACACATTTCATGGCCATAAAATTTGAAAGAGTTTTTATGACTATTCCTTTTGAAATTACTTTGCTATGACAAATTCGATTAATGTATGGGCTTCTTGATTTCTGGTGTCCTGACAGTCACCACATGTAACTGGGAATTCCAGAGGATTCTGGAAAATTCTCAAGAATTCTAGAAAATTGAACCTATAATTTGTCCTCAAATGTAATGAAATTTTTACAAACACGAAATTTCATAATGATTAAACTTGTCATACTGTATTTGGTAGATCTTTACTAGAACAGTCTTAATCTTGACTTTGCCCTTTTTTTGAACTTATGAGTCATTATATATTCTTTTAGGTCTTGACACTCCCAGGGGCCACTGAAAAGCTCGAGTAGCCCGATCCTGTGGCCACCCTGTGCCCGGGGAGGAACGTCCACGTCCACCCTGTGCCGGGGGCTGGGCTCACATGTCCGTTTCCCCAGAGGTACAGGGGCCGAGCCTGGGCCCAGGGAGCTCTGGGAAAGACTGGCTCCCACACAGGTTGGGAAGGGAAGCTGGTGGGGCTCACGGCAGGTCTGCTGGGGGTTCCTGGAGAGGGGGAGGTGCTGGCGGCAGGCCCCTGGCCCGTTGTCCACACCCGTCCATGGCTCTGAATAAGGTGTGGAAAGGCGGGAAACCCCAAGAGGCCGCTGAGAGCAGACCTGAGAATGCCCAGGCTGCAGACCTACCCTTTGCCCAGCAGGTGGACCCTTCAGTAATGGCACCCTGGCTGGTGTCCTATGCAGCCACTTTCTCCCAGAGACCCTTCCCTCACTTGCCCCCCAATTCCTTCTTGGAGGAATTTCCCAGAAACATAAAGCAAGGAGGTGTTCAGAGGTGGGCATCCAGCCCTCTTGGGGTCCCTGCCGGGTTGTCCTGGGCTAGAGCCCAAGTGCCCACGAGGTGGCAGCAGAGAGCACCCATCAGATCTGAAGCCCTAGACAGAGCCGTGGAAATGGCCTAGTGTAGGGGTTGCCAAACCTGGCCCTGGGTGGGAAGGAATCCCCCAGCTTGGGGCTTTGAAAAACCACAGATTCCAGACCCTTTGTCCCCATCATACTGGAATTTCTGGGAGGGGGACCCGAACACCAGTTGAGAACCATTCAGATCTTAAACACGGGGAAAGGAGAACAGGACAGGTGTGACTGCCAACCCTCTCCCTCTCTCTTTGTCCTTCTGTCTAGGTTGACATCTTCTCCCACCTGGACCCAGGTGGACCTCGTCACTACTGGGTGTGGCTGATGAGGGCTGGGGTGGGGAGACAAGGCTGCCTGAGCTCAGGGTGGGGCAGCCTTCCTGGAGAGCTGGGTGTGAACGCTACCGTCTGTCTCCCATCCCAGCCCAGCTCTCCAGGTTCTCAGGGCCCAGACCACCTGCCAGGGCACCCCTGAGTCAGCAGAGGAATGAAGGGCTGGGCCAGGTGGTTTCAAAGTCAGATAGAGCTGGTTTGGAGTCCTGGCTCAACCTCTCACCAGCTCTGGGACCTTACTAGCTTTGGCAAACCCCTCAAACTGTAAGTCTTGTGTCCTCCACAGTCCAATGGGAGCAGGGAGTCCATCTGCCACGTGACATTATGAGGAGGAGAGAGAATTCACGAGAGGCCCCCAGCACAGCACCTGGCATGTCCCAGGCATTCAGTATATCAGGTTGCCATGAGCTGTCAGGTTCATGTCCATCTTAGGGCTGGTGGGTGGCTGTGGAGCTGGACATTGGGACAAGCCTCCCCAAATGAGGCCAAATGGGGCACAAGGGTGAGGGGAGGAGAAGGTCTCACAAATGTGAACCCCAGAGCAGAGCAGATCAAGTGGGGTGCTCAACTGTGGCTTCCTTCAGCTTCCCCAGGACATGGGTCTCCATTCTGGACACCCCAAGGCTTTGGCTGTGTCTCCTTTCCCCACCTCGAGTCACCCAGCACTTCGGTGGGTACACTTCGATGTACCCACACACAGCACACACAGCGGTCTGTGCAAACCTGGAACATCCCATGCCAGGAGATCCCTGGGGGGAACTTCAGTCCCCTTGCTGGGAGTCGGCCTGTGGGGAGCTGACCAGGCCCATGGCTGCAGTGACAGAGCGGCATAGGAAAGGCTGGGTGGAGCTGAAGCCTGTGCATCTTGAGGGAGGGGTCTGCCTGGCCGGGAGGGGTGGGGGCTCTCCTGAGGGGGTGGCCAGAATCCTGGGGTCTCAGGGCAGGAGTGGCTACAAGCTGAGGCAGCTCTAGCTCCCCTGGCACTGTCGCTGGGCTGCCTGCACTCCTCTGACAAAGCCTGCAGCCCACTGTCCCCGAGGACGGGGGCGGGCTCTCCCCTGACCTCTGAACGCCTTTCACCATGCAAGAGGGCTTCTGGAACTCTGCCCAAGGAACTGGCTCAGAGGGAAACATTAAGTCCATTGGTCCCATGTGGGCAGGCCCATGGGCTGATACGGGAATGGCAGACACCCCCTCGGAAGGGCAGCCAGCAGTTCTGCTGTCCCACCACCACTTACCGTGGTCACGTCAGAGTCTGGCGGGGTCATCTCCACCAGGTTGATGTAGTAGGGAGCGTCCTTCCAGGCGGGGTGGTTGTCGTTGATATCCAGGATGGTGATGTTGACCTGCGAAGCCACAAGGGGCACTGTGGGAAGCACCTAGCTGAGCTGCGTGAGGGCAGGGCCCACGAGGGGGACACACTCAGGTGCCTATGGGGCATCTTGGCATTAATTCCACCACCTCCACCCAAACTGGGGGTCTCGGGACAGACCCTGGGCTTTCAAGGACAGGAGGGAGCTACGACCCTTCCGAGCCCCATCAGGAGGCTGGCAAAGGATGAAATGCCCTGCCATCCTTCCTGTGACCTGGGACTTCTCCCACGCCACCCCGAGTGTTGGCTGGAGGTGACTGACAGGGTGGAGGTTTGGGGTGGGGAGTCTGAGAGAATCCCTTGGGCTTCCCAGTCAGTCTCAGCTACAAGGCAAGCAATTTCCCTGCTCACCTGCCACCCAGGTAAATTATTTATAGAGCTGTGAATCCTATTAGCAGGGGCCTCTCATGATAGAATAGGGCGCTGGGGATTTTTCTTCCCTGGCCAAGCGATACTAACCCCCGCCCCTCTGGCTGGACAAGGATGGGGGCAGCTGTTGTGGGTAGGGTGAGGGCCATGAGAGAGGGCAGGAGAGGGCTCTCCAGGGAGAGCCAAAGAGAGCAAACGAGGATCAAGGAGGGGAGGCGGCTGGAGTGAACCCTCAGCCCGTCCCCTGCAGCCTCTCCCGCATAGGGTCTTACTGACTCCCACCCCCCCGTACTCTTCAGCAGCTAAGAGCTCAGTCTGGACCTTCAGATGTCCTTCTTTCAGCCTCCACTCTCTGAGGTACCCTTGGCGGGGTGACATGACCTTGGGCTCCAGGCCTTCATGGGTCCTACTTGCTCATGGTAGGGAAGCTGGGCATCCTTTCTCAGCACCACAGGGTTAGGGTGGGGTGGTGCAAGCCCCAGGGATCCTCCAGGGCCCCACTTCCTGCACTGAGCCGCTCTTCCTGGCAAGAATACCTACTCCTGTTTCTTGGCAGGTGCCAGGGCAGGGAGGGGCCTACGGGGCTCATGCCTTCTGCTACCTGCCCAGCTGGTCTTTTGCGGGCAGGGAAGAAAATATTTGCCCCTCCCAAGTGCCCCATGTCCCAGGTGGGAATGGATTTTTTCCCCATAGCTGCGGTGACCCCAGGGCTGACCTTGGCTGACAGTGAGTTGGTACCTGCCACCCTCACACGCCTCACTTTGTGTCCCGAGGCCTAAGAGGTGCAACCTGAGGATGATGGGGGAGCACAGGAGGGGTGGGCACTCACGGTGGCAATGCCAGTCTTCTGGTTGTGGCCCACGCCCCCGTCCACTGCTCGCACGATGAGGATGTATTCAGACTTGGTCTCACGGTCAAGCAGGGAGGTGGTGGTGATTTCACCTGCAGGAGACGGGGTGCAGCAGGGAGGGTTGGGGTGGTCAGGGAGAGGTCAGGGAGGGAGGGCGAGTCAGAGCATGAAAGAGAGACATTTGCAAGATCAAATGATCCAGCAGTGCGTGTGTGCGTGCGTGCGTGCATGCGCATGCACGTGTATGCTGAGGGTGGGAGCTGGTGCTCACAGAAGGAGGGGGACAGCACCCAGGCCTTGGGAACTGGCACTCAGAGCTGGGCCAATATAACCCCGTAAGGAGTAGCTGTTTCCAGATGTGGGAAAATCTAGGCTGCTTATGGGGTTGGGGGCTGGAGAACAGGGCAGGAGGGCCATTTGGCCTCAAGCTCAGTCACAAAGGACCTCTCGTTTAGACTTTTGACCTTACCTTACTGGCTTTATCACTGGAACTAGTTACTTAAAGTCTCTGTGCCTCAGTTTCCTCATCTGGTCAAAAGGGAACAATAACAGGACTGGCCTCATAGGGCTGTTGTGGGGTGGATTTAGTTATCATGGAAAGCTTAGAATAGCGCCGGGCACTATTTATCCACACAGTCACAGAAATACAGCAACAGGACTGAAGCACACCAAGTGTTTCACATGTGTTCCGACTTGCGACTCATTACTGGACATTTCAACCTACAGTACGTTGAGAATTAATAGCTACAAACTAATTTCCTTAATTATATTGCCTTCAATTTTTTTCAGTGTATAAGCAAGTTATTCTATTAATATAAACATTTAAAGTAGACCATAATTTTTGTCAGCCTGGTTTGGCTTTCCTTTGTATTTTAGTATAAATACAATATGGGAGTCACCCGGTAGTGGTGTGCTAGTAAACGCTTGACAACCAGCTCCCCAAAAGAAAAACAAGGCTTGCCGATTTCCATGGTGTAAATACCCCACTAGGGCCCGTTTTAAACTTCCAGCGTGAAGGCACCGAGCACGGAGCCGGGAAGAGAGGGATACAAGTGGCTCTTGGGAGCAGGTGTGAGCCGGGACAGTGGCTGCAGCACGCCACGGGAGCCAGGCCATCACCGTCTCACTGGACCACAGGAAAGGGCCTATACTGGAGGACAGCGAGACCCAGATTTGAATTCTGATTATGGCCCCTGCCAGATGCTTGGCCTTGGGAAAGTTGCTGAACTTCTTTGAGCCTCAGTTTCTCCTCTGTAGAATGAAGATTAGTATGCCTTTGAATCAGAGCTGTTGAGAGGATTAGGTTAACTATAGGTGACACTACCAACAAACAGAAAATGCTGGTTTCCTTCCAATGGGCTGTGGAAGCTCTCCAAGGGCAGCAACTGAGTGCTATGAATCTTTTTATCCCCATTGCCTGAGCTATGTGGCCTTGGGCAAGTTGCTTAACTTCTCTGTGCTTGGTTTATTCTACCATAAATAAGGGAGCTGGGTCAATGGTCCCTAGGACTCCTCCTTCCTACCACACTGGCCTGTCCTCTGGCTTGTGCAGGGCTGAGAGGGAGGTGGGGATGGGGGTCAGGACAGTGAAAGTGCTACGGCCAGGAAGAAAAGACTGGCAACGGTCTGCCCACCGAGCCATGCTCCTTGCTGGGGTGGTGTCAATTAATTGGCAGGGCGAGGAAGAAATTAATCTCTAAAAAGTTTTAAACATGAACTTGTCAGCATGATAGATGGCACCTCCTGTCTGGGAAATTAGATCCAATTAAGGCCACCTTTGTGGAGCAGGCCTGGCTAATTTGACCGAGGAGCTCAGAGGAAAACGCTTACACCTTTGGAGCTGAAGGAGCTGTGTTAAGGCTGCAGGAAATTGTCCATGTCATTATTAAAGGCCCCGGGGTGGACACGGGGTCCCTGACTGGGAGGCAGGGCGGGGTGCTGAAAGGTCACTGTGCCCATCGCTGGACCTGGGTGGCGGCATGTGGCTGTAACATGGCTTTAAATAATGTAGCATTTAAATTCTGGGCTCTGGAGTCAGGAGTTCAGGCTCTCTGAGTCCTCAGTCAAGTTACTTAACCTCTCCTGTGCCTCAGTTTCCTCATATGGAAAATGGAAGAAGGCGAAAAGGGACGATGCTGGTCAGAGCACTTAGGGCTGAGAACTTGGTTAATGTTAATGAACAATATTTCTCTGAGTCCCCTGGAAACACGGACTCGCTGAGGGTGGATGCTCCTGAGAGCAGGGAGGAGGGCCCAGGACGGCCCTGGATGTGTTCAGTCTTTGTCCACATCAGCACCAACCATCTGCTCCCCAAGCTTGCAGGAAAAGGGGATGAAAGAGATTAAGGTAAGCTTGGAGCAGGGAGGCATGCCTAACAGGAAGACTGGATGCCCGGCTGGGCCACAGGCCGCCTGTGGTAAGGATGGCCAGAGCCCACCAAACATTCCTGCTCCCTTCCCAGGCTGGAATGGTTGCTGGAAAGTAGCTGTCAGGCCAGGGACTACTTTCTCCAACCATTGTTGCATCTGGGCAGGGCTATTGCCTGATTCGGGCCACTGGGATGTGGGCACAAGTGGTGCATGTCACCTTCAGGCCTGGCCCATAAACATCTCCTTGTATAATACTCCATGTTCTCTTTTCCCTTTGGCAATGACCTTGGAGCCACAACATGGAAGGGGCCTGGGTCCTAGAATCACCATGTGGAAGCCTGTCCACTGAACAAGCATTGGATTGCAGTGTGAGTTAGAATTTCTACTGTGTTAAGCCACTGAGATTTCAGGGTTTGCCTGTTTAGCATCTACACTTCCCTTACCTAACACAGAAACAGGTACTTGGAAGTGGGGAGCCTTGCATGCTCCCTAAGCTGACTTGGAGCCCCCTGAGGGCTGCGCCTTGTCTTATTCCATTCCCGCACAGCCCCTGGCAAAGAGCAAGCCCCATTGATATCTGAAGAAATAGATGCATGAATGTCCAGAGGCCTCATGTTCCTTCCCAGCTTCTGGCTGAAAAGCCTGCAGTCTCTCCTTGGTTTTTTTTGCCCCTTCCCACTGCCGCCCAGCTTTAAGGTGGAGAGAGATCTGGTGGGAGGCACATGGAGAAATGAAGAGAAAGGTGAGAGTTACGTGGGCTGAACAGGGAGCTGGAGATGGGGGCGGGCCGCTGGGCAAAAGGACCAGAGAAAATGATGACGATAACCTAACTTTGTCAGCACTTGCTCTGTGCCAGGGACTCCTCTAAGGGTATTCCCTGTAATGACTCACTTAACCCACACTACAGTCTGAATATGATCATCCTCATTTTGCAGATGTGGAAACTGAGGCATGCAGTGTGTCAGGAAGAGGAGCCAGGATGCAAGAGCGAGGTGGGCAGCTGAGGGAGGGGATACCTAGGCTTGAGAAAGGTGGCCCTGAAGAGAGGCCTGTTAGCCAGCTCCTTGTAAAATGGAACACGTTTTACACACAACAGGGCTCCTCACCACTGAAAGACACCCTTTAGTGGGCAAATTCATGTTGTGATTTTTGGGGGGGATAAAGTCAGTAATCACACTCAAATTAATATTCAGGGATAAAACCAGGTGCTCAAAGCTGGCTTGCTCAAAAATGGGGTCTTCCTGTGAGAGGGAGGAGACCTGGCCCAGCTGCAGGCCCCAGGCTGGGTATGGAGAGTCGGCCTGAGGCGCGGAGGACCAGGGCTCACCTGAGCGGGCGTTGATGCGAAACTGGGAGGAGCCCTCCAAGGAGTAGATGATGGACTCCTGGCCGTACTCCCGGGAGCGGTCCAGGTCTGTGGCGTTCAGGAACAGCACTGTGGCTCCTTCAGGGAGACAACGGGACGGGTGGGGGGATGCTGCTCACCAGAGGCTCGCAGCCTTAGGCCCTGAGAGTGGGACGTGGGACCTCCCCGTGACCAGCCCTCAGGAGGCAGGAAGCCTGCCCGCAGGGGTGACCCAGGGATCAGAATGGGCTCAACCACTTGCTCCTGTAGCCCAGATCCTGGGCTGTAAGGGGGACAGACTCCAAGGGAGGGGGCCTGGAGCCTGGATGGATTGGGCCCTCCCTCCTCCCACTCTTGGCCCAACTCAGAAGGCACACCACTGCCCCTCCCCACCCCTCCCTGGCTGGTTGCCATATTAAATACACTCAGATTGACCAGCTTTGACTTTGAACCAAAAAGAAGTGAAGCTCCATATTAAATTATTTTACATTTATTGTATTCACTCTCAGTCTTGTTTTATCTTGTGCACAAGGGGCATTTATAAGGGTTTTTATTTTCTCCTTAATGTCCAGTTAAGGTCCTCCTTCATTTCCATCTCTGTGAAATCCAGGGGGGTAGATCAGCCTTTCTAGCTGCCCTGGCCAGACCCTGAAAATGGCTCTCCCTGAGGCCAGGTTGGCCAGAGCTCTAGGCTGCAGCCCCCTGCCAGCCCTGGCCAGGTAGCGAGGAGCTGAGGTTGTGGCCCCCAGAGCTCTGGGCTGCAGCCCCCGCCAGCCCTGGCCGGACAGCGGGGAGCCGAGTGTGCAGACTCCTGGAGGCATTACACCCAGGCTGGGATCCTGCAGGAGCTCTGGCAAGCAGCTTGACTGGTCTGAGCCTCAGCTTCTTCCTCTGTAAAATGGGTCTAATGATAAAGTCCCACTTGTGGGGTTGTTGTTGAGGACCCCGGGGGGTGAAGCCTGCAGGTGGGAGCTGTCACCAGCCGCAGACCACAGTTGCTACTGTGCTGAAGAATCAGTAGTCCCTGGGGACAGAAGGGGCCCGGCAGGGGGCCCGTGGAACAGGCAGGTCATTCTGGCCCCTTCCAGGTAGCCCTGGGGCCTCTGACCTGACTCTCAGTCCTGCCTGGAGCAGGAGGACAGGTACAGGGGCCTGACACACCCCTTTATCCAAGCACACTCAATGTGGAAGAGGATTAAGTGCATGATGAGGCCACTCCTAAGCAGAGGTCCTGAGGATGGTAGGGAGTGCACGCAGCCACTTCAGCAGTGACATTCTCCAGGGGATGCCTGATCGGGATGGGGAGGGTGGCTGGGCACAGCCTGGCACCCACCCAGAAAATCATCAGACACTGGGAAAGTGCTCCTAGGCTCTATTTAGAAGTCCTCATGGTGCCAAGGAAGGTCACCCCTGGTAAGCTGTCCCTGACTCTAGCTGTCCACTGACTCCTCTAGCTGTTCCCTGACTCCTCCAGCTGTCCTCTGACTCCTCCAGCTGTCCTCTGACTCCTCCAGCTGTCCCTGACTCCTCCAGCTGTTTCCTGACTCCTCCAGCTGCCCCTGACTCCTCCAGCTGTTCCCCAACTCCTCCAGCTGTCCTCTGACTCCTCCAGCTGCCCCTGACTCCTCCAGCTGTTCCCCAACTCCTCCAGCTGTCCTCTGACTCCTCCAGCTGTCCTCTGACTCCTCCAGCTGTCCTCTGACTCCTCCAGCTGCCCCTGACTCCTCCAGTGGTTCCCCGACTCCTCCAGCTGCCCCCGACTCCTCCAGCTGCCCCCGACTCCTCCAGCTGTTTCCCGACTCCTCCAGCTGCCACTGACTCCTCCAGCTGTTCCCTGACTCCTCCAGCTGTCCTCTGACTCCTCCAGCTGCCCCCGACTCCTCCAGCTGTCCCTGACTCCTCCAGCTGTCCCCGACTCCTCCAGCTGTTCTCTGACTCCTCCAGCTGTCCTCTGACTCCTCTAGCTGTTCCCTGACGACTCCAGCTGTCCCTGACGACTCCAGCTGTCCTCTGACTCCTCCGGCTCCTACAGTAATTCCTGCTATGGGTGTTTTCCCCACTAGAGTAGTACACTCTTAGTGTAAGAATGAAGCTGTCAGCCAAGGACAGAGCAGGTGGCCTGGAATCTCAGTGCAGAGGTGGTGGTCCTGGGTCTGCAACCTGGGCCCTGCCACCTGAGACCTTACCCAGGGACTAGCTTCCCATTCTCATCCTCACATAGGAACAAATGCCATCTTTCAAGGCCACCCCTTCTGCCATCACAGCCCCAGGGGCCTGACTCACAGCATCATAATCTTGGAACTCTTGTACACACTTGTTTAATTGAGGTTGTTGAATTAATCACCGCTCACTCTTCTCTTCCCTGCTAGAAGGTAGCCGCAGGAGGGCAGGGGTCAAGAGCCTAGTGGAGTGTCTGCACATAGTCGGTGCTCTGCGAGGAGCTGTTGGCTGGCAGACCACTGGACATCTCCAAAGCCTCCTTCATTTGTCATGAGACACAGACAGGGAGGGGCGCAGACCTCCCGAATTCATGTGCAAAGTCAGGTCTGCATACTATATGTGCCAGGACTGCGGCTTCCTGCCTTCTCGCCCTCCCCTGCCTGGGCCCATACCTGCCATGATGTTCTCCACCACGGAGACGAAGTAGGCAGGCTTGCTGAAGGTGGGAGGGTTGTCATTCTCATCCTGGAAGAAAAACAGACTGGTTGCAGGAACCAGGGAGGCAGTTGGGGCTGGCCAAGGCTGGCACTGAGGAACTCTGGCCTCAATGTATAACCAGAGCCAGGTGGGGTGTCACAAGGGAGCCAGGTGCCCCTCTGGCTGGGCTATAGTTCAAGAAGGAAGGACAGGCCTTGGGGAAACATGTGGGGGTTGGGAAGGGATGATGAGGGCCAGGGAGATGGAGAACGAAGGCAGCAATCAGAACTGCCCACAGCTCCAGCTCCCCTGGGCCCCCCATGGGTCCTCCAGCTGAGCTCCAAGCTTATTCCAGTTCTCCCGCCCTCAGCTCATCAGCCCCCATGCTGGGGATGCCCGCTCGGAACTTCCCTACCAGCTCCACCAAGACGATGGCGGAAGGTTCTAGGAGCCCTCCCAGAAGTGAAGGGAGAAAGGAGTGCCCCAACCCCGAGTAGGCAGTGGTAGGCAGGGGTCAGGTGGTTCCCAGAGTCTGAATTCCAGAACCCTCCACACACACAAGAACAACGGCTCCTCCATCCCCTTGGGTAAACCTGGCCCACAACCCACCACCTCCAGTTCTGGAGCAATCCCTCCTCTGGCCCAGTCTTCGCCAGTGACCAGGTCAGAGGCACAGTGGCCATGGGGCTGAACTGGCAGGGTGGGGCCCAGGCACAGCCTCTGCCTCCTCCTGTTACTCCACATGCCATCTCTCTCCTCCACATTCGGAGGAGACTTCCCGACCCTTTAAGACGCTCACACTCACCACCTACTTTATGCAATCACTCAACAAGAATTCCTGCCTGTTCCCCTCTCAGAGGAAGCCTTGTTGGCCCACCTGACTCAGAGACTTCTGCCCTTTCCTCGAGAGCCCTGTGCGGAGCTCGGGGGTCAGACTGGGTCACAGCCCCCTGGGGCATCTTTAGGCTGCAGACTTCAGTGGTGCGTGCTCCGAGGGACTCATTTCCCCCACGGAACTGGGAGCTCTTTGAGGGGAAGACTCCTGGAGTAAGCCTCTTTTGCTGGAGTTACTTCTGGCTGAGCAAGCACGAAAGAGAGGGAGGCACGCTACCTGGCTGTCCACCCCCTGGGATGCCAGAGAATCCCCTCCTGCCAGGCCTGTGGGGGCCCAGGAAGGAATGCCCTTCTTTCTGCCCAATCTGGACCCTGGCTCTGGGCTGCGCACCAGCTCCTGCTGACCTGTCGTCTCCCCAGCCTCAGAGAACTGGCGGTGTGAGGACTCCCTGATGTCCAATGGCCCAGCAGCAGGCCTGGGCATCCCCCTGGAGTGGGCACAAGTGGCCCCTACACGTATATATTTAAGCCTTCTGCTTGGCTGCACGCAACGGTGCCAAGAATGTCAGTGACAGAGCATGAGGCAGAAACTTATTAGCGGTGATATTTCCCCGGATCCTGGCGCTGCATTCGCTATTAGTTCTAATTCAGTGGCTCCCTCTACAAAAGCTTATTGTCCCCTAATGGGAAATCTACAAACCGAGTTTGACTTCTTTATTAAAAACCAACAAGCAGTGGATGAAAAGGAATCACCTGGCTCCTGTCGCCCACCCGCTCCTCCTCCCAGAGCCCTGTCGCTCTGATCTCCTCTCTCCACCCCCAACCTGTAAGGCAAGTGCTGCCATCAACCACTTCATCTCCGCTGGTTTTTTTTTTTTCAATTGAGAGAAAATCCATTTGGTGGAGGGAGGTGGCAGCTTAGCCAAGTGACAGCTACTTAAAAATCACCCACGTGCAAAATCCACCCGAAGGCGCTGACCTTTTCAAGTGTGGTCCTTAGACACAAGTGACTAGGCCATCCAAAAGCCCTGCTCGAGAGATGAGGTTCACACACAGCCAAGGCGGCAGCTGTCTTTGTGGCCAGACCCTCCTGCTGCCAGTGGCCATGTGGACCCGGAAGAAACGTGCAGGGCCCCTGCTGACCCGCATGGCAGCCGGGAGGGAGTTTGAAGGCAGCGCCCCTTCTGCTGGGCTGAGGCGACCCTGTGCCAGGTCCCACTCTCCCTTGCCAAATGGACAGTGAGGCGGCTTCTTGGTCCCACCCACCCGTGCACCAAGAGAGCCCGCTCCCCGCTATCAGGGAAGGAGGCTGAGGCTGCTGGCCCCTCTTTTCTTCACAGTGGATAAAAGGCTAGTTCAGTCCCTAGGCCTTCAGCTTCCTACTTGCTCTGGCTCCATTTGATGGGCTGCGGCAAAGAGGGAAGGAGGTCTTCCGCGGGGCTCTTCCTTAACTGAGCTGCAGGTCGGGAAAGGGACCAGGGTTTGGGGCAGCCCCTGGGTTTCCAGATCCACAGATCTTTGAAGGCCTTGCTACTCCAAGCGTGGTGCCCTGACCAGAGCATCAGCATCACCTGGGAGCTTGTTACAAGTGCAGAGTCTCAACCCTACCGTGGATGCACTAAAGAAGAATCGCATTTTAAGAAGATCCCCAGGGAATTCTCTGAGGAGTACAGGTCTCCATCATGTGCAGATAGGGGTTTCTAAGGTTCCAGGCCCAGGCGTCTGGTGGAAAGAATGTGAACCCAGGAGTCAGATGGGTCAGGGCTCAAATCCTAGTTTACTTCCTAGCTAGTAAGTGAGGAAGGCACTGGTGACCCTGGACCAGCCACATTCCCTCCCTGAGCCTCAGCTGCCTCGTCTGCAAAATGGGATTGAGAGAGACTGCATAACGTGAGAGCACCTGGCGCACTGTTGGAGCTCAAGGAGTTTTCATTTCCATTTGGCCAATTCTGCCTGCCCATCCCTAGGCTGGTGTAGAGCGCCTCAACCTACTTCCTGTATTCCCACCCTCTCCCTCATCCGCTTCCCCAAAGCCTGGGAAGGGTCCTTCTCTGCCTGGCCGAGTTCTCGGAACTCCCATTTGCACTAGAGACAGCTGGTGCACATCTGTTGCTGATGGTAAGCAGGTCTGTCCGGTCAGCTGTAATGATGGCCACGTGCCACCAGCATGATCTCATTTAATCCTCAGGGCGATATCATGGGGCCGTACTACGATTACTGCCATTTTGCAGCTAAGGAAACTGAGGCTCAGAGAGGATAAGAACCCCAGGTCACACAGCTAGAGGGAGACAAAGCCACATGCCTCCGAAGCCGGGCTCCCTCCTCCATTCAGCACCCCATTCACATCCCTACAGGACCTGCTGCTGCACCTTGCACACAGGACTAGTTTGCTGCTTGCTTGAGCAGTGCAGGACAGAGGCTGGTTGAAAGAGATGAGTCAGTTGGTCAGGGTTATGAGTGTGGCTGGTGTTAGGGGAGGTTTGGGGGCTACGGTCAAGACTGGGAAACCAAGACAGGCTTGGGAGACCTGGTCAGGGCCGGGGCCATGTGGGGAGGGACAGCAGGACGTGGTCACGACTGGCAGGGAGTGCATTCTAGCTCTCTGGAATCCCCCTTGGCGCTAAGGGTGAGGTGGTGGGTTAGAGGCAGGAGGTGTTCAGGCTTCTCTGGACCTCCTCCTCTCTGTCCTTCTGCCTGCCACTCCCTGAAGCTGGAAAGGCCAGACTTAAGGCCCCAGCCTCTCTGCCCTTTCCTTTGCAGGCCCTGGTTCTGCATAGCCTGAGGCTCCTATGCCACCCCAAAATCCTGCTCCTGCACGCTCACCTGCAGGGCTCCCTCCCAGGCATCACCCTCGACTTTTCCATCACTGCCAGCACCATCCTATTCAGCAAGCAATAGGGGTCCCCTGCCCAGACGAGGATCTTCCCACCAGAGAGCTGGTTCTGGAGCCTCAGCCTTGGGTTGAGAGGACAGGCTTGTTAAAGCCAGGTGTGGGGCAGTGCCAGAGGCTGGTGGCGAAGCCAGAGGCTGGTGGTGAAGCCAGCTGGGACAGGAAGGTCATCCAGCAAGCCTGTTCTGGGCGAGATTTTCCTGAGCGTATGTCAAATCACAGCCTATCTCCTGACGTGACAATCTCATCTAACCCTCCTGGAGCTCGTAATGCACTAACTCTTCCATCAACATGCCTTCGCCCTCTCCTGCAGGTAGCAGCCTCTATGCGACGGGAGGTCATGCCTGTGTGTGCGGTGGGGTGGGGAGGGTCCCGGGGGAAAGGCCTGCTGGCCGGTTGTCAGACCACAGTCTGCATCCCGGGATCGCTGGGGAGCAGCACGGGGCAAATGAACCAGTGTGGAGATGGATTCAGCGGCTGATAATTTCAGACACAGAAAGCACTAAGGTGTGCTTGATATTCATGTCAGACAAGCTGCGGTTTGGTTTCAGGCCCCTGTGGATCTCCAGAGGAGTGGGAAAAGGGAGCCAAAAGGGATGAGGGGATAGAGAGAGACAGGAGAGAGAAGACGACCTTCAGTAATTCCCTTGAACTTCGCGGAATGTGGCTATGAATGAAGGGACCCACGACATTCCCTCCTAGCTTGAGCCCCAGCTCCCGCACCCCATCAGAGCGCGACCTGAGGCCCCCAAATGAAGCTGGAGCAGGACAGTCGGCTCTTCCTGCGTTCCAGGGCCCTGGGGGTTCTGGCCAAGATGGGAGGCAGCTTGGCTGCTGCTGCACTGGCAGAGGTTTGCTGGGGGCAGCCTGCGGGACAGTCTGCCAGGCAGCTCCCAGAGCTGTGGGGACCGCCAAGGATGTGGGACACAGGGTGCAGGCAGCCTCCTCGATACTCTGGGAAGCACTCACCACCCCTTAACCCTGGAAGGGCAAGGCCAGCGCTCGGGGATACTTACAAACACCTCAATGGTGACGGGGACAGTGCTGTTCAGAGGGGGGTTACCAGCGTCCTTGGCCATGACCATCAGATAAATCAGCCCGTTGGGTATCTGTTCATAATCAAGGGGGCGGCTCACGCTGATCACTGAAATGACAGGAACAGGGCCACAGGCCCTTCGTAAGCAGACTTTAGAGGCCCAGTCAGCCAGGGCTCCCCTGTGGGCAGAGAGGGTGCAGCTGGCACAAGCCAGGCTAGCTCTGCTGCATTTCCCGCCCCTGCCTCTGAACTCCTGGAGCCTCGTGGTCTGGACTTAGGTTTACTGACTACGTGACACATGCCAGGCACCGTGCTGAGCCCACCAGCTGGTAACTATTTGGTAGTAATGTAAGCCCCACCAGATAAGGAAACCAAGCTCAGAGAGGTTCAGTAACTTGCCCAAGGTCACACAGCTAGCAACTTGATAGAGCTGATGTTTGAGCCCAGGTTTGTCTGAATGCAGAGCCCAGACTCTTCCTCAGAACGCACTACTGCCTGATTATCTGTGTGTCTGTCTGTCTGACCCAATCATCTAGCACTCCCCCATCAATCTGGAAGCTGCTGGGAGAAGAGGGTCATGTCCCAGGCTGTCTAGTGCTGTCTCTGCTTTCACTCCTGATCCCCTCCAGAGAAGCGCAGAGTCCACCCATTGAGTGCCCAGTGTTGGGCTGCCCGGGGCGGTGCAGACGGTGGGGCGTGGAGGGCAGCTCCCTCCTCACTGTCCTCGGGCCCCGTCCTTTTCTCTCATCACCTTTCTCCCCTCTTTTCTTCTCACCCTCCCCTCGCTTGACCCTGTGGCTCTTTGTGCCCATCCAGTGGTCTGCCCTGGGCACTGTTTAGATCCCCTGGGGGGACACTCAGGGTGTGGTGTTGCAGACTTTACCGGCAGAACTCTGCTGGACGGTGGGTGAAGAACCCTAACTCCAAAGGCAGACAGAGCAGAGAGGCAGGATTTTTGGGGGGGGGGTGTTAAGAGAGCTGCCCCAGCCCTCAAATGTCCCCCCTCCACACACGCCTGGACTGGCACTGTTAGTGCTCTTGTGCTAAGCCAACGAGGTCAATTTCGGGAGAGAAGGCATATCGGCCTGGAAATGGGGGCACGGGTAGTCTGCAACGGCATCACAACAAGATTACATTGCAACTTTCTATTTGGAAAATGGAAACCAAGTTATTGCTTTAGTAATACAAAACCTACGGAGGGTTCTTCTAGCGGAGAAGAAGGTGAGGTGTGCGGCTGCCCGGAAACGTGAAACGGTGGCTTTTTGAAGGAGGACACAGATTTACAGAGAACATTGGGCTGGAGCATCCAGAGTCAGGACTGCCATTTCTGAGCTTGCGTTTCCGACAAGCTGTGAGGTGGTGAGCACTGGACCCAGACTCATCCAGTGCACTTCCGTTCTGCTTTCTAATTCATCTTCAAGCAACAGGGAAGCTTCCCAGAGGAGATGTCCAAACGAGCCCTTACAGCTGGCCAGAGGTTAAAGGGAGGCAGGGCAAAGGGACAGGAAGAGAGGGCTTTCCCAGCAGAAGGAACAGACTCTGCAAAGACGCGGCAGTGACCACCGTAAGAGGAAAGAGCACCAAGGGGTTCAGAGCCTGTATCCTAGCTGGGGGAGGAGGGTGCTGAGAGACAAGGCTGGAGAGGCAACCAGGAATCAGATCACAAGGGCCTCACTCGCAGCTTTGCTGTGTGACCTCAGGCAAGTCGGTCCTGTCGCTGGGCCCTGGTTGCCTTGTCTGAAAAACAAGGTTCTCTCAGGATCTTGGAGTTTGAGGTTGCTGCTGCTGTTCCCTGCTCAGGCTCTAGGGATCGGGACTCACAGCAGGGGCAGGCAGGGCAGGTCTAGAGTGTGGAACTGCGCCTGGCCAAGCAGGGAAGTGCCATGGCCTGGGAGGGCTGAGAGACGGCCTCAGCATGCCCAAAGGATGGGGAAGCTTGGTTAAGAAGACTCCACCCTACAGACCTGCTCAGCAGCCTTGGTGAGAAACAGGGACCCCTAGGACTATGGTAACATCAGATGCTGGGCTGGCCGTGGGTCTAAGACCCAGAGAAAAATCTGGCTGATCTGAGACAGAGATCCTGATCCTGCAGAAGGCTGACCCCAGGCGACATGCTGCTCCAGCCCGCGGGAGCTGTGGGGCAGCTTTCCAAGTGGTCCAGGGTGTCTGGGAGACAGGAGGGCCCCTCCTGAGAGAGGAATGAGGATGCAGCCCTGCTCCCACCTGCCAGCCTTCCTGCTGAGGCTGGGCCCCCAGTCCCAGCCAACACGTACCTCCATAGCCCTCGTACACGCTGATGTCGAAGTAGCTGCCGAAGGCGGAGGCACTGACGATGCTGTAGGTGATCTGGTTGTTGGGAGGGGAGTCTTCATCCGTCGCCTGGGAGGAAGAGGGTGGACAGGGCACCGTGACCCCTCAGCAGGCAGGGCCAGAGAGGGCAGGTGGGAGCGGAGGACTGACCCTCCCAAAGCGCCCCTCCTGTGGGGGATCCAGGCCCTTCTTGTCCCTCAGCCGGAGGCCACCTCTGGCTCCCAGCAGACACCCTGCTCCCCTCCCTGCTGGGGTGTGGAGGGAGCTTGGGAAGCTGGGGGCAGGCTGGAGGCTTGTGGAGAATGAGGGAAGGCCGGGGCCTACCCTGAGGATGGAGAGGGTCACCATCATACTTGGTGTGACTGTCTCCTAGAGCTTTCAGTCCCAGCTCGAACACCCCACCCACAGAGGTCTTGCCCGACCTCTCGACCGGGTTAGGGCCCTGCGCTGTGCACCCTATCAGCGCCCCTGCCCGACTGTAACCTCTTGTTTAACTTCTGCCCGCCTGGCTCAGACCGTCAGCTCCACGCAAGCAGGAACCCTATGTTTCTTGATTGCTGCTGCATACCTAGGGTCCAGCACAGTGCTTGGCACACAGTAGGTGTCTAATAAATGCAGGTTGCATGAATGAGGGAGGGAAGAAGGCACTTGGAATGGGGTCAGGGATCCTTCTCCCCCTTGACTGTCTTCTAGGGTGGCTTCCTCCCAGATGTTTCCCACCCAGAGAGCCCCAGGGGCACCCTACCACTCTGGCTGCAATAGGAGCTGGGCAGGGAGGGAGGGCGGGGTCCTGTGGGGAGCATGGCCATGCTGGGTGGACGAAGGCTCCTGTCTTCTGTGCACCCCCCACGCCCATGCCCACCACTTTGCCTTCATACTGCCTCCTCAGAAACAAGTTCTAAATGGAGCGCTGGGTGGGTAGAGGGGGGAAGGGGCACAAGGACACTAGGAAGTCTCCGGTCAGAGGTCACTGGAGTGTGGTGGGGACACATTGCAGGAGGCCACTTGGAGTGTAGAGCCCTGAGTTCTGGTCCTGGCTCTGTGACTCACTAATTCACTGTGCCTTCCAGGGTGGCCTCTCCCTTTCGCTTCCCCTTCTGTGAAATGAATTGTGCCCATGGCCTCTGGCTCCTTCTAGCTGCAGCACTTCCTGATTCTAAGCAGCCATTAAAGGGCCTGGATGGGGGTCCTTACACAAGGAACTGCTCAGCACTTGCCATGGGAGATGGGGAGGGTGGCCTTTTGCTGAATGGAGACCTGAAATTTAAGCTGAGACAGACACTAGCCCCACTCAGTAACCAGGGACGTGAGGAGATGCTCAGAGGTGGCCCAACACAGACCAATAATGTGACCCCCAAATCTGGGCAGAGGTCTTTGTGGATGGGAGGTTAGCACCTCTTGCAGTGGCTTCCTGAGGGGGTGGTCAAGAAAGCACAGAGGGAAGCATAAGATGAATGGCCGGACTGCAGGACACCCTGGCATCTTACCCGGAGCCGCACCAGCTGCGTGACAGAAGGCTCATTCTCCCTCAGGGCACCCACATAGGCATCCTTTTGGAAGGTGGGCGCATTGTCATTGACATCCAACACGTTGATCCTGACCCGGCCTGTGGTCTCCTCACCGCCCCCGTCCCGGGCGATGACCGTCAGGGTGAAGCGCTGGATGAGCTCGTAGTCCAGTCTGGCGATCAGCATGATGAGTCCTGTGTCCTTGTCCAGGGAGAACCTGTGTCAGGCAGGAAGGAGGGAGAGAAAGGGCATCCTGGTTTAAAGCAGGCTTGTAGATAAGGGCCTGCATTTACCCCTGTCCTGGCCCAAGGTGACAAACAGAAATGGATGAAATCTGAAACCCGCCTTCTTTTTCACTTGCCGTAATGGCCAGGTACTGAAAGAATAGGAATAGGTTGATTGAATCAAAGAGGAAATTCAGGCAGAATAAGCCCCTTCTTGCTACGAACAGGAGTTTCTGCCTAGTGGAGATATTTAGATGTTGGAGAACTGTAATGGTCAGATATTCCTACAATTGATACCACAGAAATACAAAGCGTCATAAGATACTATTATGAACAGTTATATGCCAACAAATTGGAAAACCTAGAAGAAATGGGTAAATTCCTAGAAAGATACAACCTACCAAGACTGAATCATGAAGAAATAGAAAATCTGAACAGACGGATTATTAGTAGATTGAATCAACAATCAAAAATCTCCCAATAAACAAAAGTCCAGGACCAGACAGCTTCACTGGTGAATTCTACCAAACATTTAAAGAACTAATACCAATCCTTCTCAAACTCTTCCAAAAAATAGAAGAGGAGGGAACACTTCCAAACTCATTTTATGAGGTCAGCATCACCCTGATACCAAAACCAGACAAGGATACCACAAGAAAAGAAAATTACAGACCAATTTCCCTGATGAACACAGATGCAAAAATCCTCAACAAAATATTAGCAAACTGAATTCAACAGCACATTAAAAGGATCACACATCATGATCAAGTGAGATTTATCCCAGGGATGCAATGATGGTTGAACAGCCACAAATCAATCAATGTGATACACCACTCTAACGAAATGAAGGATAAAAATCATATGATCATCTTACTTAATGCAGAAAAGGCATTTGACAAAATTCAACACCCATTTATGATAAAAACTCTCAACAGAGTATAGAGAGAATGTACCTCAACATAATAAAGGCCATATATGACAAACTCATAGCTAACATCATACTCAATGGTGAAAAGCTGAAAGCTTTTCCTCTAAGATGAGGAATAAGACAAGGATGCCCACTCTTGCCACTCTTAGTTAACATAGTATTGGAAGTCCTAGCCAGAGCAATCAGGCAAGAAAAAGAAATAAAAGGGATCCAAATTGGAAAGGAAGAAGTAAAACGGTCACTGTTTGCAGATGGCATGATATTCTATACAGAAAACCCTAAAGACTCCACTAAAAAACTGTTAGAACTAATAAACGAATTCAGTAAAGTTGCAGAATACAAAATCAATATATATAAATTTGTTGCATGTCTATACACTAATAACAAACTATCAGAAAGAGAAATCAAGAAAACAATCCCATTTATAATCGCATTAAAAAGAATAAAATACCTAAGAATAAATTTAACCAAGGAGGTGAAACTCCTGTACACTGAAAACCATAAGACAGTGATGAAAGAAAATGAAGGCAGCACAAAGAAATGGAAAAATATTCTGTGCTTATGGATGGGAAGAATTAATATTGTTAAAATGTCCATACTACCCAAAGCAATCGACAGATACAATGCAATCCCTATCAAAATTCCAATGACATTTTTCACAGAAACAGAACAAACAATCCTAAAATTTGTGTGGAACCACAAAAGACCCCAAGTAGCCAAAGCAAGAGAAAGCAGAAACAAAGCTGGCGGAGCCACGCTCCCTGATTTCAAACTGTGCTGCAAAGCTACATGAGTGCAAACAGCACGGGACTGGCACAGAAACAGACACAGAGGCCAGTGGAGCAGGATAGAGAGCCCTGAAATAAACACATGCATATACAGTCAATTACTTTATGATGAAGGAGCTAAGAATATACAATGGGAAAAGGACAGTCTCTTCAACAAATGGTGTTGAGAAGAGTGGACAGCCACATGCAAAGGATAAAACTGGACCACCACCTTAAACCATACGCAAAAATCAACTTGAAATGGATTAAAGACCTGAACATAAGACCTGAAACCATAAAACTCCTAGAAGAAAACACAGGTGGTGAGCTCCTTGACATCGATCTTGGTGATGACTTTTTGGATTTGACACCAAAAGCAAAGGCAACAAAAGCAAAAATAAACAAATGGGATTACATCAAACTAAAAAGCTTCTGCACACAAAGGAAACCATCAAGAAAATGAAAAGTCAACCTATGGAAGGGGAAAAAATATTTGCAAGTCATATATCTGATAAGGCGTTAATATCCAAAATATGTAAAGAACTCATGCAACTCCATAGCAAAAAACCAAACAATCTGATTAAAAAATGGACAGAGGGTCTGAATAGAGATTTTTCCAAAGAAGACATACGGATGGCCAACAGGTGCAAGAAAAGATGCTCAACATCACTAATCACCAGAGAAACGCAAATCAAAGCCAGAATGGGATATCACTTCACACCTGTCAGAATGGCTATCATCAAAAAAACAAGAAATAACAAACGTTGGCGAGGATGTAGAGAAAAGGGAACCCTTGTGCACTATTGGTGGGAATGTAAACTGGTGCAGCCACTTTGGAAAACAATATAGAGGTTCCTCAAAAAATTAAAAACAGAACTACCATATGACTCAGCAATTTCACTTCTGGGTATTTATCTGAACAAAACAAAAACACTAACTTGAAAGATATATGCACCGCCATGTTCACTGCAGCATTGTTCACAATAGCCAAGATATGGAAACAACCTAAGCGCCCACCAATGGATGACGGGATAGAGAAAATGTGGTGTATACATATACAATGGAATATTATTTAGTCATAAAAAAGAGGTAAATCTTGCTATTTGCAACAGCATGGATGGACCTTGAGGGCATTATCCTAAGTGGAATAAGTCAGACAGAGAAAGACAAATACTGTATGATCTTACTTACATGTGGAATCTAAAAACAAAACCAAGCAAATGAGCACATAGATACAGAGAACAGACTGGTGGTTGCCGGAGGCAGGGGGTAGAGGGGTGAGCAAAATGGGTGAAGGTGGTCCTGAGGTACACACTTGCAGTTATAATATGACGAAGTCCGGGGATGCAGCGTACAGCACGGCGAGTATAGTTAACAATACTGTATTGCATGTTTGAAAGCTGCTAAGAGAGTAGATCTTAAAAGTTCTCATTACAAGAAAAAGAAACTTTCTAACTACGAATGCTGACAGATGTTAACTAGAGTTATTGTGGTCACCATTTTGCAATATATACAAATATTGAATCATTATGTTGTACACCTGGAACTAATATAACGTTATACAGTAGTCCTCCCTTATCCACGGTTTCACTTTCATAGTTTCTGTTACCCATGGTCTGAATATATTAAATAGAAAATTCTAGAAATAATTCCTAAGTTTTAAATTGCATGCCATTTTGAGCGGCATGATGAAATCTCGCATCTTCCTGTTCTGTCCACCCAGGACATGAATCATCCCGCCGTCCAGTGTGTCCACGCCCTATAAGCTCCACACTCGTTAGTCACTTAGTACCCACCTTGGTTATCAGGTCGACTGTCACAGTATCACGTGCTTGTGCTCAAGCAAACCTTATTTTACTTAATAATGGGCCCAAAGCACAAAAGGAGTGATGCTGGCAATCTGGATATGCCAAAGAGAAGCCATGAAGTGCTTCCTTTAAGTGAAAAGGTGAAAGTTCTCGACTTAATAAGGAAAGGTTAGGTTGTTTCCATATCTTGGCTATTGTGAACAATGCTGCAGGAAAGAAAAAAATCCTATGCTGAGGTTGCTAAGATCTATGGTAATTTTATTATAGTACATTGTCATAATTGTTCTATTTTTTATTAGTTATTGTAGTTAGTCTCTTAATGTGCCTAATTTATAAATTGAACTTTATCATAGGTATGTACATATAGGAAAAAACACAATATATATAGGGTTTGGTACTATCCATGGGCTCAGGCATCCACTGAGGGTCTTGGAACACAGCCCCTGTGGATAAGGGGGAATTATTGTATGTCAATTCTATCTCAATTTAAAAAAATACATATATTTGAGCATTAAAAAAAGAAAAGAAATTCTGCCATCCCAGATGGTTTTGCACCAAAATGCTTTAAAGTGGCAGCAAAGCATCGAGCAAGAGGAGGGGCGGCTGGTCCTCTCTCGGGAGCTCCCCTTTGTCCTCTGCTTGAGAGACTGAGCCTTGGGGAAGGGCCTGGCGAATGTCTCCTGGGGAGGAACAAGGCCCAGCAAGACCATCCTTCTACCAGCTTCCTCTAAATTTCCCCTCAGAAGCCTCCTCTGAGTTGTCAGCTGACATTTGTGTGCCCCCACCTGGTCCACACCTGCCAGCCACCAAGCCTGGAAAGTCCCGGCTCTGACACCAGGAAAGCCCCCGGCCCAGGAGATGGGAAGAGATGAGGGACAGGGAGGCCTGTGCATTTGTGCCACGGCTGGTTCCTTCCTCCCATTTAGAGGCCCATCACAGAGTGGCAGAGAATGGCCAGGTATACCTAACAATGTCCATCTCTTCCTGGTCACTCACACAGACAGTCGGGGTTGGTAATACAAGCTGACAGCCACTTCTTACTCATCCTGTTGGGTTTCCAGATGTATCAGACACTTCATTTTTAGAACCAGACCTGCCCTCTGAATTCAACTTGGCTTTCAATCTTGTTAAAAACGAGAGGGCTTCCCCTCGGCTCAGCTTAACTGAAGACAAGGGAAAGAGATGGCCCAGAACCATGGTGGGGGAGAAGGCAAGGCTGGCACGGGTCAGGGGTGAGGCCAGCCACCTACCTAATGGCTGCAGCACGTTGGAGGCTGAGTATCCTGGTGGTGAGGACCACATGCAGAAGCCTGGCCCTGCATGCTGTGTGCTTACCAGCTGTGTGACTTTGGGCAAGTGACTCAGGCTCTCTGGGCTGCAGTTTCCTCATCTGCAAAGTGGGGATGATAATAGTGCCTAGCCTGAATTCCTCCATCATTTAGTTGTGAGGCTCCCATCAGATAATGTGTATAAAACACTTGGCAAAGAGTCTGACACATGGTAAGAGCTTCATGGATGCCAGCTGAGGTGCTGCTGCTGGCAGTGCCCTACCACCAGTGAGTCAGGGCTTCTTCACTCCCCAGACTAAAGGCTATCTTTTGAGGGTTGGAGGAACTATGCTCCAGAGGGTTAGAGGACTGGAGCAGGACTGCACTACAAGCAGGGCTGACCCGGCAGAGGTTTGTGACGGGGCACACAGGGCACATGGCCCTCCCTGGGCTCTGAGAAGTTTCCTGGACCACGTGAGAGGCAGAGGGTCGCTGCAGAGGGGCTGGGGCAGGGTCTCACCTGTCAGGGTCATCGCTGAAGAAGTAGTTGACTTCCCCGAAGGTGCCCACGTCATTGTCTGTTGCCTGCAAAGGTGAGAACAAGACGTCATTACTGCCAGACCCAGCTGAGGCTCCTATCTCCCAGGAAACGTCCACAGCGAACCCAGGCTGTTCCCGTCCCACTGTGTGGGAGTTGTCCATGCTCCCACACAATGCCTCAGGCCAAATGTTCCAGAGTTGGGCTGTTCACCACGGCTGCCAACAGGCACCGATGGCTATTTAAATTTATACTGGAGAGCGCAGTTCTAGTAGGTTGGTCTCACAGCTCAATCTCTAGCTTTGTGGAAGCACCCTCCTGGACTCAGGTCAGGCTGGCTGGGCTTACTCTTTGCAGATACTCCAGGGCATGGAGGAGAGATCCTGCACCCGTGCCTTGGGGTCATAACCTGTAGGTTTGTGAAGTATCACCAATGAAGGTGGGGATGGGTTCAGCCAGCGAGTGGATCCTTCAGTGACTCTCCCCCAGTCTCAAAGCCTCCAAGCCAAATGTGCTCCTCAGTGGGGGACGCCCCTGGGGGGATTTCCGGTGCCCCTCCCTTCTTCAACCCTGGGAATCACCCATCGCACTTGTAGGGCAGACTGTCATCTGGCTGGCAATCTCTTCTGCTGCACAGTCTGCCGCCCACCCCCACCTTCTTTGGCACCTCTCTCTGCTTGACCAAGTGGTCCAAGTGGCAGCTGCCTGCTCTGCTTGTGACTACAGGGACTGGGCTGGGAGTGGCCCTTGACCGCAGCTGGGGCCTATCAGAATCCTTCCCTGGGATCCTTCTTATTGTTGCTGAGGATAAAAGCTTTCCTCCAGAGCAGTGAAGCTGGGGTGACATGAACTGGGAGCTGCTGGACATGTGGGGAGGATGCAGGTCCCGCCAGAGGAGAGCTAGAAGAGAGGGGCTGGATCCTGGTAGTTCTAGAGTCCTGAATCTGACATCCCTTCCCACCTCAGTTTGGTTTGTGAGTCCAACAAGACCTCTTTCACCTAGGCTGGTCCAAGTTGGCATTCTGTCACTTGTAGTCAAAAGACTATAGGGAGAGAGGCCTACCTTATGCTGACGACAGTGGCAATGATGGTATGATGGGGACCACTGCCAGCCTTCACTACCACACCTTTTACATTTTTAAAGACCATCCATGTTTATGGGACCTCATTTCATCCCCACAACTGTCACAACATGAGGGAAACAGACATTTCCACTCATCTCACAGAGCACAAAACTGAGGCCCAGTGTAACCCTGTCACCACTCTAGGTCACCAGCAGGTTACAAGCAGAGTGGGGCAGAAGCTGGGATCCCACGTCCAGCCTGGGCCACCTGAGTGAGGCCTCTCTCCACCTCCTCCTTTCTCCAGGATGACAGCAGCTCTACTCGAGGCGTGGCCTCTGTGGCTGGGACCTCCGGGCTTCTGCATTGTCCCTGGGATGGTTATAGTGCACAGCGCAGGCTAACTGACACCATTCATTCATTCAATGAACAGTCACTTATTAAGCCTATGCTCCGTGCCAGGCACTGTGACTTCCATTCTCTTCCAGGCCACTGCCCTGGAGCCAGGCAAAGTGCCGCCTGCCACCAGAAGCCAGGAGGGAAAGGCCTTGGGTTGATGTTGGGGGTCCACGGACATCTGACTTACACTCAGGGCTTCTCTATAGGATCATAACCGGATAAAGGTCCGCTGCTAAAAATATTTCAACACCTCTTGATTTTTTTATCCAATTTTAAGTTTTTAGCTTTATTGAGATATAACTGACAAATAAAATTCTAATATATTCAAGGTTTACACTGTGATGATTTGACATATGCAAATATTGTGAAAGGACTGCTCTTACAGGACACATTTTCCACTCAGCGTCCCCACTGTTTCTGTCCCAGCAGACCGCGTGTGGACCTCTCTCCCTTCCCTGGGCCTGGCCAGGCTCCGAGGGCACGACAGGTTCTCAGAGGATGCGTGTTGAATAAGTGAGAAGGAAGACGCCGAGCTCTGTAACAGCCCTCCAACCCAGGACCGCTTCCGTGAGAGACCCTCCTGTGCCCTGAGCCATTCCTCACGACAACTGCTGTTTATCGACACTTCACACTTGTCACATATTTTATCTTCGTAGCAACCCTATGAGTGGGTACCACTCTCAGTGCCACCTCTAATTTACAGATGGGGAAACTGAAGCACAGAGAGGGTAAATACCTCACCTAAGGCTTCACAGGGCAGAGTCGGGATTTGAACCCAGTGCCCTGACCTTAGCTTCTATGTGTTATTGACTCTAAACTGAGAGAACTTGCTCTCAGAAGGCAAGACGCCTGGTTATTCCAGGGGAGAGAAGACCAAAGCCCCTAATAAGCCTACCTCTCTCCCCACCTTCCAGGGACCAGAGGAGAAGTGGGGGTGGAGGAGCCCCTAAGTTCCCTTTCGTTCTGCTGACAAATAATCATCACCATGTGTGCTGTATTCAGGCTACAACTGCAGCTGGGTCTGGAGAAGAGCTGGCCAGATGCCATCGAGCCCCTTGGCGAGGCGTCAGTTTGGGGAGAGACCCCAGTTCCAGGCCAGTGTCAACAGCCCAGGTCACTGTGTGACCAAACAGTAACCTCCTGCGGCCTCAGTGACCCCATTTGTTAAAGAAAAGGGTTTGGGGGAGCGATGAGGGCAGAGCCGCGTCTCTCAGGCCCCCCTCCCAGCAGGATGGTGCCTGGCACACGGCAGGGGCTTCACAAATGCTGGAAAGATAAACGAACAAATTCTAGTAAGAAGGGGGTGGTGGAGAGATGGGCGCAAGGATGAGGAGGAGAGGATTCACAGGGAAAGGGAGGGGCGGGGGAGGGGGGAGGGGAGAGCAGCTGGGGAGTGCAGAGGGGTGGGGGGGGAGGACTGTGCCCAACCATGGGGGTCCCCTGTCCCTGAAGGTCACATCTGGGCTGTGGTGACAAGCCCTCCATATCTGGGTGCCCTGCAGAATTGCACGTGAACTGTCTGGGCAAGAAGGACCCCTGAGTTCCCCTTGTCCAGTCCCCTTTGCCCTGGGGCCTAGAGCAGCTGAGGCCTAGGGAAATTAGGTGACAAGACGGGACTGTCTTCTCTCTCCAGGCATCCTGCCCACCATCGCCACAGTCCCCACCCCCTCCCCTAGTGGACTGGCACAGCCATGGCTCCCTCAGTGACCCCCTTCCCCAGGGGCCTCTTGCTGCCCGCCCAGGCCGCCAATGCTGACCAGGGAAGATTTGTGAGTCCTTTAGTGCCACCGTCTAATGACCATATGAAATATGTATGCCTGGTGAAGAGGAGAGGGAGAGCTTCCATTTTTCAAATGCATGAAGCAGAATAAGAAGATGAAAAGCTGCTTCTGTGGTCCTGCCAGGGTGGGGGCAGCCAGCACTGACACCGAGGGCCTCGCTGGGGCACCCAGGCCAGGGCCGGGCTGTGGTGGGCCAGCTTAGGAGCCCTGTGCCCAGGAGGAGGCAGCCCCACTGAAGGCCCTCTGGCGCTCACTGGTGCCCTCAGGGGACAGTTCTTCCTCGTCTCCATGCATTCTCCACCTGCACTCCAGCCTTACTGCTGGCTCCAGCCTCCTGTCTGACCCAGCTCCCAGACCCGACCGACCCAGTCTTCCCATGCGGCCCCCTCTGCCGGGATCGCCCCCTCCCTCTCCTGCCTGGCTCACCCACTCCTGTCCTCCCTGACTGCCCGAGGGTGGGTAGGGCTCTGCCCTGACCGCACTGTGGAGCTGGGGCTGTGGAGCCTGGACATGAAGGCTGCGCAGGAAAGCCCCTGGTATGGCTGTCATCTGTAGCTACATTTGCAGCCACATCCACATGACAGTATCAATGTGCATTGTTGGATGCTGCCCACACTGTACAAGGGAGATACTGTTACAACCCCTGTCCCCGGTCTTAACAAATGAGACAGAGACACGATGATGGAAAGTCACTTGCCCAAGACCTCACTGTCCTACGGCAGAGCTGGCCTCCGAATCCCCGTGTGTAAAACCACTGACCACCTTGCGGGACAGCCCAGCACTGGCCGGGGTCACTGAGGCCCAGAACAGCGCTGCAATGCCAGCCCGCCCAGCAGAGGGCGCTGCCGGGGCAGGCGACCGGCTCCTTCCCAACCATCCCAGCCCCACCCGCGGTTATGGCACTTTTTAAACAACCTCCTTCCCAGGGCTTGCCATGTGGCTGACCAACTGACAGAGCAACGGACGAGTCAAGTGCCAAACAAGTGCCCTGGCGCTCACTCTAGGAAGGAGGGTTTGCAGAGTGGCCAGGGGCCTGTGCACGGAGAACAAATACCTCCTCATGCCAAGAACGCTTCCTCCCTCCTGCCACGTTCTAGGAACCAGCACCCGTCCCCTGGCCAGGCTGGGTGGCTCTCATGCTGTACCTGGCGACTCTAAGAAATGCCAACCCAAGGTCCCACGTGAGCACCTCACTGTGCTGCAGGCCCTCCCTCTTGTGCCTCTGTGTCCCCAGTACTATACCACCAGGGCTCAAATCTCACCCACAGGGACATACTAGTGCATTTTACTGCTTGCCAAGACTCTCACAAGAGGCCCAGGGGCAAGAAGTCAAAACCAATGGCTAAAATGATTTTCCTCTGCTCCCAAACCTTCAATGGCTCTCCACTGCTGCCGAGTTAATTCCAGACCAGTACCAGCTGACCTTGGCGGTCTTGTATCCTCCTCTCCCTGATGCACCCAACCTGTTCTCTCATTGTCTGGTTGTACCATCCCTTTGTTCCACAACCGCTTTCCAAACTCCAGCCCACTCCTCAGTGCCCACCCCAAGTGCCCCCTCCCTCAGGGAGCTCCCCAACTGCTCACTGTTCTTGACCCCAGAGCCCCTGGATGGATCTTTTTTGGAATTCATGGCACAATCTGCTGTTCCTGAAAACCGCCTATGTATGCCCCATTCCCCATGCCTGACAGACAAGTCTGTATCTGCCCATCGGCAGACGCCACAGTGGGCAGTGAGCCGCCAGAGTGGGGCTGTCTGGTTGCCCCGGGGTGCAGCTGGGGTTTATAGAGCATCTCCAGCAAGCCTCCCAAGCTGATCTCCCACCCAAGCTCCCTACTGGCCAAACCCCAGAGGCAGGAGCGGGGGCTCACATAACGGGCATGCAGTCAGCCTACGAGGCAGGTGCAGAGTGGGTGAGAAGGGCAGGGTGTGTCGGAGGGGGCAGATGGAGAAGCGCGTCATGGAAAGAACCTTCCGAAGACAATGACCAGACTCTCGCTCAGCCCTATGCTCAGGAAAGATTTTCAGAGCTTTTCCAATGTACCAGCTACTGTGCCCAGCACTGAAGTCACGGCCATGAACTTGACAACGCCCTCCCTGGACACTGTGGCTTACAATCAGAGAGGGAGACAGACAATAACGGAGGAGAGAAATAATGAAATAACTCAGTGGTAAGAACTGTAAGGAAAATAAAGCAGAAAATAGGGTAGCAAGCGACGGGGGTTGCATTTTACATTGATGAGTGGAGAAGATCTCTTTGGCAAGGTGTATGTGGGTCTGTAGGACAGTCACTGGCTGGACACTGACAAGCCCAGGTAGCTGCTGGGGAGAGTGCCCTCCTGCAGCTTGAGGGGCTCAGAACATCTCAGCCGCCCCCACCAGCCTCCCCCAGGGGACACATCCACAGCCCAGGAAGACTGGCTGGCAGGTCAGCATCTGTCCCTGTGGTTAGCACACGGGGAGAGGGTGCGGCCGGGACGGGCTGCTGCCCAGTGCCTGATTTATAAGGCATCTCCTCTGATTCTCCCCAACACTGGTATTACCAGCAAAACTAATTTCCTCATTTGGGCTTTTATAATTGCATCCGCGAGTGCTTATTTCCGTGATGGACAATGCCAGCAGAAGTGTAATTTTCTTCTGCTGACAAAAAGGAAAAAAATAAATACACACAGGGGGACATTGTAAAGGTTAAGACAAGGTGAGGCTGTTGTGGGGGAGGAGCTGCCCCAATTGGCCAGCCCAAGTCAGAAATGCCCATCGCTCCCCAGCTCTAGGGTGGGAGGGGCAAGATGGTGCCCTGCCATTCCCCTGAGTACTTCCGACGTGCTATGCACCATGCCCAGCAATTCCCATGCTTCGCTTTACCCCACCTTCTCAAGCCCTCTGGGACCAGCACCGATATCATCCCCATTTTACAGATGGAGGGTTCTGAGGCTCAGAGGTCCATCAACTTGCCCAAGGTCAAAGGGCCACAGTGCTGGGACAGGAACCCACATTGACCTCCCGGGCTGTGCTCTTAACCACTCCCCTCCCCTGCTCTCCCTGTGGGTGGGGCCAGGGAGAGGTATCTTCCTGTAGTTTGAGAGCTCAGCCATGGGTTGCAGGGTGCTCCTAGCAGGTAGCTGTCCTCACCCTGTAGAAGCCAGATGCCCCCACAGGCAGTCTCTCCTTCTTGCTACAGTGGCTCTGCCCCAGCCTCTGCCTGGACATAGTGGCCCCAGCAATCTGGCCCTGCCCATCAGCTGAGGCGGCAGGGGTCTCCAGCTTTGTTTCCTAGGACGCAGGCCCTCAGCCAAGACCCTCAGACACCCAAGCAGATGCTTTCCACAGTCCTTCAAAGAAGCCCCCACTCCTGCCCCAAGCTTGGTCTTGGTGTGTGCAGGTGGCTCAGGGCCTAGACTGGGGAGGCTGTACGGTCTAACCTGAGGTCACTGCCAAAGGCCAGGCTAACTTGGCTGGCTGCAGCTGCCCTTCCCGACCAGCCCAGGGCTCCTCTCCCAGCACCTCAGGATAGAGCTCTCTGATGCTCATTGCAACATCTCATGCCACTCCCAGGGGACCCAGCAGTTCAACAGAGGTCAGGTTCTCCTGTCTCCTTTTCCCCTCCCCAGACCCCTCTTCTGCCCCAGCCTGTTTTCTTGGTGAACGGTCACCACCTCTCACCCTCTTCCATTCGTTTGCCCTGGACAGAGGGCATCCCCTCCAGGATCCCTGCTTGCCAACACTCTGTCCCCATGCGTCCCTGCACCTCAGCTGGTCCTCCTCATGGCCTTGCAGACACCCATCTGCTGGCGCTGGGCCTTATGCTCCGACCCGACACCTGCCTGCTCTGGTGTCTCCCGGTTTCCCTCCAAACTGAGGCCTACGGTGCCGCTGCCCTGACACGGCCAAGTCCCTCCCTGGGACAGTCACCCTCCTCTCTCACAGCTTTAAACACCCTCTACCCTTCTTTATAGCTTGAAAGTCCATCCTTGTGTCTTCTCTCTTCTTGTGTCCTCACACTTCCCTACCTCTCTCCACACAGACACACACACACACACACACCCCCATTTCTCTCTCTCTTCCCCTCTCTGTGTCTCAGGCAGCCCCTGGTACCTCCCTGTCCCATCCCCCACATACTCTCATAGAAACCTTCTCTTTTTCTGTCTGGCTCTGTCTAGCCCATCCAGCTACACACTCACACACTCGCACCCATCCTCAGACTCAAGCAACCCCCACCCTACCCCGGTCTCAGCCCCTGTTGCCCCCCACACCTCCTCCCCAGCCACCTGTGCGGCCGTCCCGCAGGCCGGCAGCTGGCAGGCACACACTCAGTCGCTCCCCACCAGCCCGCACCCCCGTCACGCATGCACGCTTGCCCAGGCGCCCTGCATGGGGCTTCTGCTCTGAAGCAAGGCGGGCCCAGCTGCCTGCCCAGCAGCCCCGGCCCAGCAACGGCGGCAGGCAGCAGCGCCAGCGAGCAGTTCTGCTCCCGTGCACAAATCTGCAGAGAAGGGCACGCGGTACAATTTGTTCAGGAAACAATAGCAATGTTTGACATGTCATAAGGATTGATGGAGCAGAAATTTACATGGGAGAATGCATTTTTAAACAGCTCCACAGAGCCCCGGTGCTTCGCTGGTAATGCTTTCCACATTCATCATTCACTGAGTCCCTCTGAGTAACTCTTAAACTACGCGAGATTAACTGCTCTCTTGCAAGCTCTGGGGGGCTGGGGTGGCCAGCGTGAGGCAGGAGGGACTCCACTGGAGGAACCCTGTGGCCCAGAGGCTGGGGTGACCTCCACTTGGCCTGATTAGGGCCACGTGGCTGGGTGATCTCCCCTGTTCCCGCACTCCCTCCCATGGTTCCGTGGATGAGGATCTCGGCCTCTCTCTAGGACACAAAGTAGAAGTCAATGGCCAGGAAATATCTTGTCTGCCTCACACTTCGGGGGAATGCTTGGTGCCTCAGTCTCCCACACCCCCACCTCCGTCATCTTACAAAGGAAGCTATGGAGCCAGGGCTGATGAACGAGGGTGTGGTCAGTGTCAAGTGGGCAGAGGCAAGGTTTGGCTGGAAGCTGCTGCTCTGAGCACCTTCATGGGGGTCCCTGGGCCAGAGGAAATGATCGCACTCCTGGAAGGAGAGGAAATGATGGTGGCTGTATGGAAACGCTTCCCATGGGACTTTGCGTAGGGGATAAGAGGGCGAGAGCTCCAGGTGAGCAGTGGTACAGGGAGTGAACAACGGGTGCAGGAGAGATCATGGGGAGGCTGCGCATCACAGGAAGAAAGATACATTCGGGAAAGCCCCTGGGTCCTGCTCTGGGCCGTCTGAGCTTACAGGAGGGCTTAGAACAAGAGGGTGCTAGTGGGGACAAAGGCTCAGAGCACATGGTAGGGTGGAGTCGCCAAGTGGGAGGGCAGTTAGGAAAGGGTGGGGATCCAACTGGTGGTGGGGCTGTAGAGAAAGGAAAGGCGGCCCATCCTCTCTCATGTTCCATTGTGGACCTGGGAGAGCCACCACTCCATAACCCCTGCCCACGGCAGACAGCACTAATGGATCACTGGAGTACAGAGGCCTCAGGATCTCTCTCAACCCTTTCTTATCGACAGCCGCTAACAACCAACTGCAGTGGACCTTGCGTCAGAGCCTCTTTGCTATTCCTGCTGGACTCTGTTCTTTGAGAGTCAGAAATGTGCATCTCCTTAGGAAGCACGGTGCAAGACCAGGCACAGAGGGCCTCAAAAAGGATTTGTGGCTAAGTGCCGAATCATGAAAACACCACTGAAATGGGACAGAGAGATCTGGGTTCTGGTCCAGCCTCTGCCCTAGCCATCCATCTGTGGGCCTTTGTGTCAGACAGTGGGCTTTGGGGCCTGTGCGCTTCCCAGACTCCGGACTGGTCTGGTTCTGTCCACTTCTGCTCTGATGCCAGCAGCCCATCCTCCACCAGAGCCAGAGGGAGGTCTGACAATACAAGACACCACTCACCAGCTTATAAGGCTCCCAGAGCACTTAAGGCAAAATCCAAACTGCTTGGCCCCTGCCCTCCTCTCCTAAGCTGTGTCCGCAATCACTCTGCTCCCTCCCCTCAGTCCGCAGGTTCCTCATAGGCCAAGCCTGTCCCTGCCTCACAAGCTTTGCACTGGCGGTTGGTTCCCTGGGCCAGGCCAGGAGGCTCTTCCCCACATCTCGGGTGGCAGGCTCCTTCTCATCCCTGGGGCCTCAGCTGCAGGGTTCGATTTACACTTGTGAAGACAGTTGCGTTTGTAAAAGCTCACTCTGACTGCTGCTGGAGGACAGACTCCTGGGGCAGGAGCGCAGCTCGGAGTTCAGGCAGTCACTGCGGCTGCACAGGCCGTGGGGAGAGCGAGGGGGTGGGGGCCACGGTGGTCAGGGGCGTGCAGGGCTGAGAGGCAGCTGAGCTCAACCGGAGCTGACAGGTCCTGATGGTGAAAGGACGTGGTGCGGAGAAGGGCATGGTTTTGGCAAGAATATGTGGGCAAAGCTTTACCGGCTGTCTCCTCCTGCTAGAATGTAAGCTCTCTGGGGGCAGGGTCTGAATCTGTCTGGATCCTCACAGATCCCCAGCAGCCATCAGTGCTGGAGACCTTCAACAGAGAGCAGGTGAACGAATGAAAAAATGAAGGAGGAGAGTACACTTGATGACTTATGAGCTCCCTTCTACCAGTGACAAGTCACAAATTCTGAGCAGGTGGACTTCTAGGGAGGGAAGGACACCAGAAGGATAATGATGGTAGGAAGAGGAGAAAGGCAGCAGGGAGAGAGGAGGATGGGGAGGGAGGAGTGAGGAAGAGATAAAGAGGAGAGGAGAAAGAGGAGGGAAGAGGAGGCGGAGACAGACAATGAAGACAACGGAGGATGAAGGAGGGAGAAAGAGATCAAAGGAACAACTACCTAACTGCCACTCCAAGCCTCAGTTTGCTCATCGGTAAAATGGGGCTAATAACAGTACCTGCCCCATGGGGTTGTTGTGGGGATTAAAGAAGGTGCTTTAGACCAGTGCCTGGCACATAGAGACTGCTTTCTAAGCGCAAGTATTAGGATTCCCGTTCTCAACTCTCACGGCTCTCTTTTTCCAGACCCCCCCCCCCCCCCCCCCCCCCCCCCCGCAAACATGCTCCTGCTGAGCCCCCTCTCAGGGCCTGGGCTGTGCCAGCAGGGGGCCAGGTGGAGGGGAAGTGGTGCTGAGCCCTGCAGGAGGGGCCCATGTATTAATGTTTCAGCCCTGTGGCAGGGGGAGGAGGAAGGAGAGTCAGACTGACAGGTGCCCCGAAGCTGTGGGGTCCTAGCTTGCTTGTTATTGCAGACACGGTGTTGTTCTTGGGCTCCCCACCTTCTTCTTTATTTCTCTTTATTTTATTTTAAAACCTGGAAATAAAAATTGATGGGGAGCAAATTGCTCTGGCCAGCAGCTATGTGCTTAAAGGAGTTGTCGCGGGAAAGCAATTATGGGACATCAAAGGCTGTCAGGTGGCCAGCAGCTGCCTGCGTCCAGTGCCCAGCACTGCCTGGGGGTCCCAGGGCCTCCTGCTGGGGAGATGCGTGAGCCAGCTGGAGGAGGAGTGTGGGGGCCCCCTCGGAGGCAGGCGGATAAGGGAGATCACTGCCCTGCTGAACGTCACCTGTGGGCCTGGCACTGTGTGAGGAGCTTGACACGATTTGTCCCTAATCCTTAAAACCAGGAAGACAGAGGTCACAATCCCATTTTACAGATGAAGCCAGTCCAGCTGATAATAACTGCAAAAATAGAAAGAACAGCTCGCCCTTGTTTAGTCCTTCCTGGGTCCAGGCATTACTCTGAGAAATCATGTGTATAACACGTTTCTCTTCCATTCCCACTGAGATAAGTACCAAGTACCCCCACTGTATGGATGCGAAAGTGCCCGACTTTGGTGGAAGCTGCTGGTGCTCACCTCCACCTGCCAGAGGCTGCTTTTCTGGGAACACCTGTGCCTCCTTGGCCTGCGGCCTTTTTCCTCAAGGAAGCAATTAGCATGACAAGGTGCCCACATCCCCAGAAGCTGCTCTCACTCAATGGGGGCTGGGAGTCAATGGATCAGGACCCCAGGCTCCTCGGCCTGAGGTGGGATGACTCAGGCACAGCCTCTGTCCCCAGATTTCTGGGTGTCCGGAGCCCCAGTAGCACCCGTGGCAACTGGCTTCACAATGTCCCCTTTAGTGACCTCATCTCACTTCCCACGCCCACCTGAGTTTCCTGGGGTCACCCCCCCAAGCACACGGCCTGGCCTCCAGTCCTTGCCTCAGGGTCTGCTTCTGGGGGAGCCAGACCTCAGACAGAGGCCTCAGGCTGGACACTGGGCACACAACGGTGGGCCAGAGAGCATGCTCTCTGCCCTCATGGTGCTCACAGCTGCAAGGCTCAGGGAGGGCAGGTACTGGGCCCAGGGCCCCACAGTCAGTCTCTGGCAGAGCTGGGATTTGAACTCTAGTCTGTCTGGCATTCACACACACACACACAAAGCAAAGAGAGAAAAAAAAATCCTGCTCTCACCCTTCTACAACACTGTCCATTCTCTCATGCCCCTGGGCTTGAGGAAGACTCAAATTGAGTGACTTTTTTTCTTTTTTTAATCACATCTGACCATCAAACAAAGAAAAGTGGGATGCAGAAAGCCATTTTCCGGGGGATGCAGGAGGAGGGAGGGCGGGCGACGGGCTGGCTGGGGGTGAGCGAGACATTCACAATCAGAAAGAACTCAGGGCCTCTCCGGGGTCAGTTATCAAGCTGAGATTATGGGGTAGAGGAAGAGAAAGGGAGGGTGCCAGGAAGATGGGACACAGTGGCTGAGGCTCAGTTAAGTGGGACTGTATGTGCAGAGGAGATGGAAGGAGGAAGAGAAGACGGGCCAATCAACCCCCTGGGGCAGCAGCCAAAGCATGGCTGGGAACGCCTCCCCTCCATTACTGCATATCACCACTGTAGCCCCCACCCCGAGTCTGGCCCCCTCCCTCTTCTCCACTGCCCCTGTGGGATGCAACAGACAGCTCCAGGTCTAGTGTGACGGTACCTGAGTGAGTGGGGGTTGGTCTCCACCCACCACCAGGACACATCCTCACTCCAAGGTGACTGGGAGCCCGGCAGCACACCCCCCCATGCCTGCTGCCATTGGTGGGCACTGATTGGGCCGACATGTGCTCCTTGCTAATGAACCGTATTGATTCCACATTCTCCTGTTGTCTCCCTAAATGGCAAGCCACACATCTGATAGATTAAATACCCACACGATTGCCCGCTGACATCTCCATCACTCCGCCTGTGGGTCCCTAATGAATTTTACAGCCCTACAACGACAGAAGAAATTAAGGTCAAAGTCCGACGCAGGAACTATAAATCACCCGCGATCTCTGAGACCAGCAGAGGGCTGCAGCCCCAGCCCCTCACCTGGGCCAGGCCAGCCCAGGGCTTAATGGGCGGCGAGACAGCCAGACTGGGTGTGTGAGTGTGGCAGGGGAGGGCGTGCTGGGAGCACTCCTGACTGAGCAGCAGTCCCCGTCCACGGGCATTTGGGTTCCCTCACTCCTCTGCCCACACCACCCACAGTGGTCAGAACATTCTAACACAGACTGAGAAATGCACTGAGAGGCAAGCAGCGTATCTCATTTATAAAGACTGGCTTCCCAAGGAATTCAAAACACTCTGGCTGCACTGCCCTTAAAATGACCTCAGAAGGGGGAGAGAGTTCAGCAGCATCCTCTCCATTTTGCAGGTGGAGAAACTGAGGCTCACAGAGAAAAGGGGCTTTCCTAGGGTCATTAAGCAAATTGGAGACCTCAATGTTCCAGACTCCAAGTTTACAGGTCTGGTTACAGTGGGAGCCTAAGGGGCCTTTTGTTCTGGTCTTGCTTCTCCTCTGGGGAGGGGGTACCCCCTGCAGGTGCTGGGCAGGCAGAGGGAGCTCTGGCCTTGGGTCCAGCTTGGACGTTGACTGGTCAAGTTCAGTCTGCATCTTGTCATACCTCTTGGCCCCCTGGTAACTGCCAGGCTCTCAGGGAGGTGTTCAGTCTTGGTAGGAGGCTGTGCGGCCTCGTGGTTAAGTGAAAGGGCTCTGGCACCCTAGAGACAAGGGCTCATGCCTCAGCTCCGCCCCCTCCATGGGTGTGACCTCCGGCAGACACCTAACATCTCTGAACCTCAGTGCTCTCTTCTACAAAGTGCGGAGGCTAGTTCCTACCTCAAGAGGTTGTTGCGGGGATTCAATGAGATAACACACATAAGGGGCTTGGTCCGGTGCCAGGCAATTAATATTGGTTTAATCACTGGTTTAGCACCTGTTCTGTGTCAGGCTCTTGCTAAGTTCTTTACATGTGTCATCTCACTGAACCCTCACAACAAATCTATAAGGAACTATCGTCATCACCATTTTCCAGAAGAGGAAATTGAGGCACACGGGGGTTATTTGGCAGAGACAAGCCATCCACATTCCCTTTCTCAAATTAACAGAAACATGATTTTTAGATGGCACAATGCTATCTGGCTAAATACTACATTTCCCAGCTTCCTTTGCAGATAAGCACAGTCATATGACTAAGTTCTAGCCAATGAGATGAAAGCAGAAGTTTGCAAGGCATTTCCAGGAAGTCTTCTTAAAAGGGAGGGCAAGTGCCCTTCTTCATTTTTTCCATTCTGCAGCTTGAAATATGGATGTGTTTCAAAAAAAAAAAAAAGAAATATGGATGTGAAGGCTGGGTCTCTAGCAACTATACTGGACCATGAAGACGAGGGCCATACTCTAGGAATTGTGGAGAGGAGAGCTTGTAGAAGCCATCCAAGGCTGCTCACCTCTAAACTGCTTTTACATGGGAGGGAAATATACTTCGATCTTGTTTAAGCAACTATTTTGGGGGTTTCTGTTACTGATAGGTGTATGGGTCACTGTTGATAAAAGGAACCTATTCAAAGTCACATAGCTCAGAAATGGCTGAGTCAGGATAAACCTGGGTGGTTAAGTCTGGAGCCTGGGGTCTTTCCCACTCTGTCCCTGTAGTGAGCACTTGAGAAACGTGAGATGACATCATCACTGTTACAAAGTAAAGCAGAGACGGCTCCTTCTAGAGATGGTCAAACTCAGGTTACCATGCATGAGTTGGTCATGAAATCAATCTAGTGGATCAAGACCAGCACTTTAAAAAGTGAAATCCGGTAAAATAAACTAGACCTACTAGGGTGAGAGCCATAAGACAGCAATGAAAGAAACTGGAGATGCAAATCACCAGAAAGACAATCCACGCTCATGGGTTAGAAGAATTAATATTGTTAAAATATCCACACTACCCAAAGCAATCTACAGATTCAAGGCAATCCCTATCAATGTCATTTTTCACAGAAATAGAACAAACAACCCCAAAATTTGTATGGAATTATGAAAGACCCTGAATAGCCAAAAGTAATCTTGAGAAAGGGGAACAAAGCTGGAGGCATCACACTCCCTGATTTCAAACTATATCACAAAGCTATAGTAATCAAAGCAGTATGGTATTGGCAAAAAAACAGACAAGTGGGTCAATGGAACAGAAAGAGAGACCAGAAATAAGCCCACGCATATATGGTCAGTTAATTTACAACAAAGGAGCCAAGAATATACAATGAGGAAAAGACAGTCTCTTCAACAAATAATTCATGTTGGCAAATTCTGCCACCAGCTTCATAGAACGATAGAATCAAGATGAACCGGTGCTATCCAAAGCAGGGAGGGGCCCCTGTTCTACAACAGCACGGAGAGCCCTGGAACCTGACATGCAGCAGGCGCTGGTACCACCGTCAGAACATCCGCTGTGTGCGGGCCCGGGGCTCCCACCTTGCCATACGTTATCCCACAACACCGCTGATTCAGGAATCATTTCCCGCATTTCATGGAGGAGGAAACCGAAACCCAGGGAGAGTGAGCAACCTGCCCAAGGCCAACGTGCTGGCAGGAAGCCCATAGCGGACGCCATCGCCACCCCAGGCTGTCTGCCCGCTTCAGTGTCTGTGAAGGTGAAGGCCCGCCTGGCAGACGGGTGGATGACACGGTGCAGCCTGCCGGGCCTGGGGAGGAGGATGGTGAAGACATTGCTCAGTGTTGGGAGAACTGGACAGCCACATGCAAAAGAACCAAACTGGATCACCACCTTATGCCATACACAAAATTAACTCAAAATGGACTAGACTTAAAGGTAAGACCTGAAATCATAAAACTCCTAGAAGAAAAATAGGTAGTAAGCAACTTGATGTTAATTTTGGCCATGATCTTTTAGATCTGATACCAAAAGCAAAAGCAACTAAATAAAAAAAATGAAGAAGTGAGACCACATCAAACAAAAGCTTCTGCACAGCAAAGGAAACCATCAACAAAACGGAAGGGCAATCTACTGAATGGGAGAAAATATGTGCAAATCATACATCTGATAAGGGGTTAATATCCAAAATATATAAAGAACTCATACAACTCATAGCAAAAAACAAACAATCCAATTAAAAAATGGGCAGAGGGCCGGCTTGGTGGTGCAGCAAAGTTCGCATGTTCTGATTCAGCGGCCCGGCGTTTGCCGGTTCAGATCCCAGGTGTGGACATGGCACTGCTCATCAAGCCATGCTGTGGCAGGCGTCCCACATATAAAGTAGAGGAAGACGGGCATGGATGTTAGCTCAGGGCCAGTCTTCCTCAGCAAAAAGAGGAGGATTGGCAGCAGATGTTAGCTCAGGGCTAATCTTCCTCAAAAATAAATAAATAAATAAATAAATAAAATAAAAAATAAAAAAATAGGCAGAGGATCTCAATAGATATTTTTCCAAAGAAGACATAGAGATAGGCAACAGGTACATGAAAAGATGCTCAACATCACTAATCGTGAGGGAAATAATACAAACCAAAACCACAATGAGCTATCACCTCACACCAGATAGAATGTCTGTTATCAAAAAGACAAGAGAGAACAAGTGTAGGCGAGGATGTAGAGAAAAGGGAACCCTTGTGCTCTGTTGCTGGGAATGTAAACTGGTGCAGCCACTATGGCAAACAGTATGGAGGTTCCTCAAGAAATTAAAAATAGAACTACCATATGATCCAGCAATTCCACTTCTGGGTATTTATCCAAAGAAAATAAAAACACCAACTCGAAAAGATACATGAACCCCCAAGTTCAGTGCATTATTTACAGTAGCCAAGACATGGAAGCAACCTAAGCACCCATTGATGGATGAATGGATAAAGAAGCTGTGGTATATATATGCGCAATGGAATATTATTCAGCCACAAAAAAGAAGCAAAATCTTGCCATTTGCCACAGCATGGATGGACCTTGAGGGTATTATGCTAAGTGAAATAAGTCAGACAAATACTGGATGATCTCACTTATATGTGGAATCTAAAAAAAAGCAACAAACATCTACAAAAAAGCAAACTCATAGATAGAACAGATTGGTGGTTGCCAGAGGTAGGGGAGGGGGGTGTGGGCAAAGTGGGTGAAGGAGTCAAAAGGTACGAACTTCTAGTTACAAAATAAACAAGTCACAGGGATGTAACATACAGCATGGTGACTACAGTTAACAATACTGTATCGCATATTTGAATGTTACTAAGTGAGTAGATTTTAAAAGTTCTCATAGGCCGGCCCTGTGGCCGAGTGGTTAAGTTCGCGAGCTCCGCTTTGGCGGCCCAGGGTTTCACTGGTTTGGATCCTGGGCACCGACATGGCACCACTCATCAGGCCACGCTGAGGCAGCGTCCCACATGCCACAACTAGAAGGACCCACAACTAAAATATACAGCTATGTACTGGGGGGATTTGGAGAGAAAAAGTAAAAAAAAAAAAAAAAAAAAAAAAAAGGATTGGCAACAGTTGTTAGCTCAGGTGCCAATCTTTAAAAGAAAAAAGTTACCAAAAAAATCTAGTAGAAGAAAACAGAAAATACAAGGGCATATGATTGCATGTAAGGAACTATCATTTTGTTCTAGATACGAATATGTGTGTGAGTGCGTGTCCTGAGTTACAAAGTTAAATGTAATTTTTATTATGGTTCATGATGAAAAAAAGTTTAAAACATGTAAAAACTAATAGGCATATGGAACTTTGAGCCACTCCAGAATTAAGCAGGAGCCACAGCTGCCATCCCTTCCAAGAGGGATCATGCAGCGAGATTAAGCCACCCCGAAACCACGGGCCCACTTAACGCCTCCCTAAACCTTTGTGCACACCCACAGGCCCCCTCCCTGCTCCCTCAGCCTTTCTCCCAACTGCTCCCAGGACGAAATCTCAGGCATAGGCCCTGGCAGCTGCTACGGGCCCAGCCCTCCCGTCACCCTGTCCCGGGACTCAGGATCTCCCAGCACACGATGCAGGGGACTCTGTAAGGCATTTGGGCTGCAGCATTTATGGACTCATTGTGCCCTGGCCACTCTTACGGCTACCCATTGTCCCCTCACCCAGGGGGTCCATTATCTTCGCTCTGGTGTCCTCTGAGCAACTGCCTGAGCAGGAGCAATCAACAGCTAACCTGCGGACGGTGACTCGGACAGGCGCAGAGTGCCGGGAATCAGTCCCGGAGGGGACTGTCTGGGGGCACGTGGTCACACATTGTTAGCACAGGGGCCTTAGACAGCGTCCAGCACAACCTCTTCATTTTACAGATGAGGGCCCTGAGGCCCAGCAAGCCAGAGACCCGCTCAAGGTCACCTGGTGACTGAGCAGCTCTCACCCTCCAGGCCAGCCCTGGGCCCAGCTCCCCGGACTCTGGAGACAGCTGATTCCAACAACAGCTGGAGCCCACCCTGGCAGTGGGCACCTGACGGTGATGGACAAATGGGAGGGGCGTCCAGGGGCTTTGGAGCCAGACAGACCCAGGGTTGAATTCTGGCTTGGCCACTCTCTAGCTGGATGACCCTGGGTAGGTTACCTGCCTCTCTGGGCCCGTTTCTTTCTTCCATACAATGGGTACAGAAGAGAAGAGTAACATACTGTAAAATGCTTGGCATTCATCAAGCTCACAGCACCTGCTCACCAGGCCTGATGACAAACAACTATGTCCTCTTGGAGTTTTTTTGCAATGGGGCAAAGTTAGCTCAGACAGAGCTGCTCCAGTCAATGTTGGGGGGATTCTTAAGGCTTCAGAGGCTGGACAGGTGATGGGGGTTTAGAGCAATTTGCCAAAAGTCAATTAGTTGAGTGACCAAATGGCTGAAAACTGTCAGACCTTTAACAGAGTTCGGGACAATGTGCTTCAGGGGCAGAGATGGGGGAGCCCCAGCTCTCCATTCCGACCCAGGCCGGAGCCAGTGCAGGCTGCCCGCTGTGGCCTCCCAACCCACAGGCCCTGCGGAGACTCCTTGCAGAAGCCCAGGGTGGTGGTGGGCAGGTGGCAGCCAGCTGTGTTCTCTCTCTCTCTCCTTAGCGCCTGTCCTACCTCTCATTCCATCCCATTCTGGTTTTACGGATTGATATTTAGATTAAAGAGATAAACACAGCCAGGAGCACTGAGGCCTGACAGACAGAGGAACTCAAACCTGTCAATCACCATCAGCCAGCTCAGCTTCCTCCAGCTCCTGGACAGCACTGCGTCGTCCCCTCTGATCGGAGACGAACTCAACAGCAGATTAAAGGGGACCAGAAGTACAGACTAGACACCCCCAAAATGGGGGAGGGTGTGTCAACACACCTCTAGGCCAGCTTGGGAGCAGGACTGGGGTGACGTACTGTTTACGTGTGCGTGCGCGCATCTTTAGCTTCCCTCTTCCCCTCCCCAGGCTGCAGATAAAGAATTCAATTTTCTTTTAAACGGTGGGGAAATTGGAAGAGATTTTGTTCTGTTTAAGCACAGCTGGAGTCTCAGGTCTCAGGGGACTGGAGAACAATGAGATCAATTAAGATGCCCATGGTGAGGGGTGTCAGGAGGGGGTGGGGAGAGAGAGCACGAGGTGGGGGCTGGGGCATCCTCAGGAGGGGGACGGGTGGCAGAGGCAGCCCGGGCCTGTCAGGAAGTCCAGCTTCTGCTCTTTCCTGCATTGACCTGCCTGTCTCCACTGAGTTTTGCTAAAGTATCTGGACAGGGCCTACCCACTGGGTGGTGTTATCACCTCCCAGACTTACTGATAATTCATGTTGGCAAATTCTGCCACCAGCTTCATACAACGATAGAATCAAGATGAACCGGTGCTATCCAAAGCAGGGAGGGGCCCCTGTTCTACAACAGCACAGAGAGCCCTGGAACCTGACATGCAGCAGGCGCTGGTACCACCATCAGAACATCCGCTGTGTGCGGGCCCGGGGCTCCCACCTTGCCATACGTTATCCCACAACACCGCTGATTCAGGAATCATTTCCCGCATTTCATGGAGGAGGAAACCGAAACCCAGGGAGAGTGAGCAACCTGCCCAAGGCCAACGTGCTGGCAGGAAGCCCATAGCGGACGCCATCGCCACCCTAGGCTGTCTGCCCGCTTCAGCATCTGTGAAGGTGCAGGCCCGCCTGGCGGATGGGTGGATGACACAGTGCAGCCTGCTGGGCCTGCGGGGTGCGGAGGGCAGAGGGAGGGCTCTTGAATCTCCCACCTCTGCCCACCTCCACGGCCACCTGTGCGATTGGAGCCATCATCTCTTTCCTGGTCTCCCAGCTTACATCCTGGCACCCCTGCTCCCCCGCCCACCCCCAGCCTAGTCTCCACATAGCGGCCACTGGGGGCCATTGTTTCTCTTCAGCTCAGTCACCTCCGATGGACTCCCTGTCTCGGTCAGTCACCTCCTGGCCTCCTCTTGTCCTCTGTCACTCTCCCTGCACGTCCACCTACACCACAGGCTCTTGCCTGGAAGCCTTTCACTGCAGCTCCCTCTGCCGGGGCAGCTCTTTCCCAGACCCCCCTTGCTTCCCTTGGGGCTCTGTCTAACGTCACCTTCTGCAAGAGGCCTGCTTTCCTGGACCACCTGCTCGAACAGTAACAATGCCACCCCTGGCACTGCCCACCCCGCACTTATCCCCATCTGACATGCTTTGTATTTCCTTGTTTTTCGTTTCTTTTTTTTTTTTGCTGAGAAAGATTCGCCCTTAGCTAACGTGTGTTGCCAATCTTCCTCTTTTTGTACCTGAGCCACCACCACAGCATGGCCACTGATAGAGTGGTGTAGGTCTGCATCCAGGAACCAAACCAGGCTGCCAAAGCAGAGTGCACGGAACTTAACCACTGGGCCACTGGGGCTGGACCTGTATTTCCTTGTTTATCATCTGTCTCCCGCTCCTGGAATGTACAGGGATGTTTGTCTGTCAGGTTCACTGCATCATTCCAGGCCCTGGATAAACAGTCAGTGAACGAAGGGGTACAGTAGTTGCACCAGTGGCCCCATTGCCCCACAGAGTGTGGAGTCCTGCTCTAAGAGGGGCAGCAGGAAGCCTTCTGCAGGGGAGACACAGTGGCTCACAGAGGGCACCTGGCCCTGCTCAGCAGCAGCCAAGGACGCAGCGTCAGCTCCTGCTCACCTGTCTGCAGAGCAGGCTGCGGGGCTGGGTGCATTTCAGCCTTGACCTTGCAATCACACGCCCTGAGCAGGACTAGGAGGCCCAGGAGATCCTGGAATCTGGTGGCCATTGCACCTCTCGGCCCCTGCCTTTATTCCTGGGCTAGGGTCTGCCTCCCCAGATGCTGCCAGCCCTAGGAAGGGCACTCAGAAGGCATCTGGTCTACCTTCTCCTTGGACTGAGCAGGAAGCTGAGGCTCAGAGAGGCAACGAGACTGGCACAGGGTCACACGGCAAGTCAGTGGCCTTGAACCCACAACTTTGGGCTCCCTGCCCAGCAGCCTTCCCCATGTGCCCATTGCCAGAGAGGAGCATCAGGGAGCCCGGCAGAGAGAGTGAAACATGGGGTTAAGAGGCTTTGGACTCAGACAAACTTCTCTGGCATTCACTTGTTGGGTGACCCTGGGTATATAATTTACCCTTCCTATGCCTCAGTTTCCCCATGAGGTCTCTGCCTGCCCTCTGCTCCTGCTCACATTCCTTCTTCCAGGAAGCTTCCCTGGACGATCCAGACCACAGGAGTCAAACCTACTCTGTGCTGTAGGCTGAGACAGAGAGAAGCTGGCTTTAAGAGGTTTCAGTGGAGTGGGGAGAAACGATGTTAGCCGGGCTAGCCCTCACATGCACAGGGAGGGCAGCCAGAGAGCACGGTGAGGGCAGCTGGGGAGGAGGGGGGACCTCAGCGAGGTGGGCATGTGCCCACTACCAGGGGGAGGCTTCTCATGGGGAGGTTGCCATCTGGGCTGGCTCTTTGGGTCCACAGGCTTTTGATGGTGTCAGACAGGAGGGAGAGAGAGCCAAGTGGGAGAAGAGTATGAACAAATGCAGGGGGCGGCAGGGGAGCTGGGAACCCAGTCAAGTAGGAGAGAAGGGCTGGGATGTTTGTAGTGGGGCAGAGGGCTGGAAAGGAGCTCAGGGCCAGGGTATGGGGTCGTGAATGCCAACCCAGGCCTAGATCCCTGGAGCTTCCCTGGCAGGCGGTGCCTAGGAGTGGCAGGGATTCCTCTCTTCCCCCTCTCTTCTACCACTCTTCATGAGGAGCTCTTCCCAGGCTGAAAATGGGATTCGGAGGGTTTCCCCTCTTCTGCTGTCTTCGTACAACATCCAGGAAGAGAGAGGGAACTTGCTGTGTCTGTGCCGCACTCACACACATCTCAGTAAACAGGTACTGAATGGAGGGAGCTCTGAGCGCTTCCAAGATGGCTATGTTTGTGCAAATTCTTTGACATTCTCCCCGTTGAGAGTTGGGAAGGGTCTACTCGTCCTCCTCTTGAACCAGAGCTTGCCCTGGTGACTCACCATAACGAATAGAATTCGGGGGAAATGATGCCACGTGACTTGCAGGCTGGGTCAGACAAGGACACACAACTCCACCAGGTTCTCCTGGGACGCTGGTCCCCAGAGGCTTCCTCTGACGCACTCCTGCTCAGAACCCCGAGCCTGAGACGCCTGCGCCACGCCGAGAGGCCACGTGAAGGTGCTGAGGGGACAGTCCGGCTGAGCCAGTCCTTCAGCCAGACCAGCCAGGGTACCAGACATGGGAGGGAGAAGCCTCCAGCTGCTGGAGTCACCCCCAGACCAGGAGGAGCAGAGGTGGGCCCCCTGCGGAGCCCTTGCCATATTCCTGACCCACCCAACCCACGAGGGTAAGAAAACGCTGTTGCTTTCCGCAGCCAAGCTTGGGGGTTTCCTACCCGCAAGAGGAACTGAAACGGGCTCCAGGGCCTTACTCAGAGCGTGCCTACTGAGCGAGGGCAGACCGAACGTGGGGACGGATGGAAACAGTGGAGAGCCACTGAGCTCCTTTGGGCAGAGAATTATAAAGCTCCTGTAGCCTGGACAAGCTATGTAGTTTGCATAATTTTCCAGTACAAAATGAACACGCGGAGCCCCTTGTTAGGAAATTATTAAGAATTTCAAGACAGCGACAGCAGAGCATCAAACCAAGTGCGGCCTTCCAAGTCCAGGCCCCTGAGCAAATGCCAGGGGTGCGCCCAGGAAGCCGGCCCTCCTGTCGCCGCGGCTGTCTGCCTCCTCTGAGTCCTGGTCCTCTCAGCGTCCTCATTTCACCTTCCTCTGTCTTCTGCTCCTTGAGGCTGGGGCCTGAGTGTTAGAGTCCCAGGGTGGGGCACAGACAAGAACTCAACCAGCCTGTCAGCTGAGAGGACCCAGTGTCCAGTGAAGTCGGAGCCAAAGGCAGAGAATCCAGGAAGTCGGAGGCCTCAGTTTAAGGGCCAGTGTTCTCTGAAGTGCCACTGACCCCCAAATAAGCTGGAGCCTCCACGCTGGGTGAGCAGCAGCACAACAGCACCAGCATTCACAGCCGTCCCCTACAGAGCGCTTTCTAAGGGACAGATACTACCACCATCCCCACAGCACACTCTGGGGACTGAGGGTCAGACCAGGCCAAGCCCACGGAGCCAGCAAGAGTAGGAACAGAATTTGAACCTGGTCTCCCTGGTTTCAAGGCTCCCTCCTCAGGGGGCGCTGCAGCTGGGGAGTGTCCCCTCCCGTTGTAGAGCAGCACTTCTGCGGGGGCCGGGGGACCAGGGAGCAGCACCTGAGGGTGAGGCAGGGGAGTGGCTTTCCTCTGGCCACCCGGCTGGGCCGTCAGGTGCCCAGCACTCAAGGTGAGGCCCACGTCAGAGTCCTTGGATTCAGCAGCACGAGCAGAGGTGTTCCTTGAGCCCGCAGGAGGAGGGAGCCCTGGGGAGCTGGGGAGGAGGAACACTGCATTTGAAGTCCTCACCAGGGTCAGCCTGAGGCAGTGACATCACAACACACCTTTTCAGTTTGGTGTCAGTGGGTGGAGGAGGGAGAGAAGGGACAAACAGCAGCAGGCCGTGTCTGTTGAGGTGGGGGAGGGAGGCCGGGCTGGATGAGGAGGAAAAGCTGGTCAGCTCTAGGAGCGGGGAGGTGAAGTCCTTGGGAATCTTCACCAAACTTTCAGGGGGGGCTGAGAGAGGGAGAGGCAGGGCAGGCAAGGGAGCTCTAGGGGCCCGTGGGTGGGGGACCTCGAAGGGCAAGAAGCATGTCTGCATCACCGGGAGAGAAATTAAACAGCGAGAGTGACTCCCCTTTCGTCTTGGGCAGAGAGAGTTGGAATAAGAGCCTGGTGGAGCCAGAGGCCCTCAGCAGCATCCGGCCCAAGCATCTTGCTTTCTAACGAGGGCACTGGGGCCCCAGAGGCTCAGCGACTTGCCCAGGTGACACAGCTGCTCAGAGCAGGGCCATGACTCTGAGCGTGGAGCCCCCACTCCATGGAGCCTCAGCCAGGAGGCCCAGCAGGACTTGCTGACATTTTCTGAGGGCGTTCCTCGCCGGCTCTGTGCTGAATCTTCTCAGAAATGTTCTGCTCCATTCTCACAACCACCGTCCCAGGTCAGCTCCTATCACGCTGTCTCCCCCAGGTTACAGAGAGGGAAACAGGCTCGGTGGCCTGTCAAGGGCCCACCTTGGCAGAGCTGGGCTTGCACACAGGCTGAAGGGCTGGAGGGCAGCCAGATGGGGCCCTTTAAGGCCAATGAGAAGAAAAACCACTCCTTCCGTGTCTACATGCCCTTAACTATTCACATCCCCTATTCAGTGGCATCTCCTAACAACCCCGCCATGCAGGCCGTGCAGGCTCTACTTTCCCCACTTGAAGGGAAGAAAACCAAATCCCAGAGAAGGCATGACCAGCCCACAGCAGAACAGGAGTCATGACCCTGCCCAAGACGGGACCAGCCTCCCAAGGACAGGCTGGGAAGAGAGGCAGGGAGGAGAGAGAGGAGCCGTGTGCTCAGCTCTCACAAGGCCACTCTGTCTGCCTGGGCTGAGTGGGGGCACTCCACCCCTGGGCTGAGCAGACCGTCAGTGGTCCTGGGGCCCCACACCTGCCCAGTCAGGGCTCTCATGTGCCTTTCCTTCCTGCTTTGATCTCTCTGCCTGGAGAGGAATCCTGTCTTGTCCGACAGTCCATCTTCTGCCCGTTCCTGCTGTGTCCCACCCCCTGGAGTGGAGAGAGAAGGGCTAGGAGTGCAGCAAGACCTGCCCCAGGAGTAACCTCCCTCCCAGCTGCTGTTCTTCGTCAGCATCCCTCTCTCACTGCCTGGGGACACAGAGCTAATAATTGTGGGGACATGAGCTCCATACTGCAGGAGGCCAGGCTGGCTCCTTGCACATTCAAGGTACAACCTCCACCAGCTGCTTCCCAAATGCCTGCCATGGCACACCAGGATGGAATAGGTAAAAGAATGTGGATGGTTTGATACTCGACTTCTCTACTCTCAAAACAGCAGCCAAATGGTTATGTCTGGGGTGGGCGGCAATTCAGAAGGAAGAGAGACAGCTGAGCCCAGCCTACCTCATAGGGGCAGGACTCTACCTCCAGGTGCAGCAAATCTCCCTCACTGCATTCCAGCCACAGGGCCTTTGCACATGCTATTCCTGCTTTCTCCAGTGTGCTGCCCTCCCCTAGTCCACCTGTTAATGCCTACTCAATTGCCACTTCCTCAGGAAAGACTTCCCTGACTCCAGTCAAGGTGAGGTGCCCTGTTACAGGTTTTCATAGTTCCCTGATCTCTCCATCATAGCAAGTAATACTTAACGTAAAGATTCATTTCTTAGTATTAACATCAGCCTTTCCCAGGAGACTGTAAGCTTCACGAGGGCAAGATTCACATCACCATTGTGTCCTCAGGGCCCTGTGCCTGGAACATAGTAGGTATTCAGAGAACATTTATTGAATGAATGAATGGTTGGATTGCTCTCCTACTGTCCAGTGGCACTCACAAACCCTGCTAGGCCCCAGGTACCAATTGTTCAGGCTACAGGGCTACCCCAAGTCCAGCAGAATCCCAGGAAGACACCCATGGCCTTCCCATCTGACTCTGGTTGTCAGATCAGGAGGCAGGATAGGAAGGTGAGAATCAGAGCAGCCTGGGGATAGGAGAAGGGGGAAAACCACACAGCCTAGAGGATGGGGAGCTACCCCATCATACAGAAACCTGCACACACACACATGCACACAAACGTGTGTGTATTACATACACATACCCCCAAGTGCATGTTGCTGCATACACTTGTACACACAGACACAAAAGCATGCCATGTGCATGCACACACACACCGCACAAGCATACTTCACGCCCCTGCACATCCCTTCCCTGTGTGGTCACCCTTCAGAGGCCTGGCCCCCACTGACATTCATCCTGCACCCTCTCCCCTTCCAGGAAGCCTTTCTAACAAGGACAGCTCTGGGCTATTGGGATTCCTGCTTCCTGGGGCGAAGTGCTCAAGTCCCCCTGACGTGGACTTCCCAGCAGTGAAGGCCAGCTCACCCAGCTTGGAGCCCTGAGTGGCCTGGGACCCAGAGAGCCAGAAAGTCACTCAATGGAGCCAGAGGTCCTGGAGGGTCCAGAGTGTCATCCAGGGATGCAGTGCCTGGAGCAACCCTGGGGCCTATCTCCTGGGGTCCTGCAGAGAGCACCTTCCAGCTCCTCAGCTCTGAACATTACTGAGAGGACAGGCTCATGGTCCAACAGAGAGCATTCTGGATGGGCAGCCCAGAGGTTAAGAGCCTGTGGGGTGGCGTCAGGCAGTCTTTTTGTGAATTCCAGTTCAATCCCTTACTAGCTCTGGGACCCTGAGCAAGTTACTTAACCTCACTAAACCTCAGTTTCCCCATCTGTAAAATGAGAATGACAGCATCTACTTAGGTTAGAAATAATGCATGTCAAGCGCAGGGTTTACAGCTAGGACTCAAGAATGACAGCTGTTGAAATAACTGTGATAGTAGCACTAATAATATAGTAGCAGTCCTCAGAGGTCATCTCAGCCATCCCTCCGTCGCCTCTGGGCATGATTGCCCCAGGCATTAAGTCTGGAAGGGACCATGGGCCCATTTTAATCCACCTTGTTAATTTTACAGATGAGATGCTGAGAAGGGAAGCAGCTTCTGTCTGAGTCAAGGAGTCGGCTGGGAGCAGAGTTGGGGCTCGAGGTCAAGTCTTTAAACTCTAGGTCCCCACTCTGCCCCCTCCACCATTGGAAACTCATTTTGCTACAACTGGGGGCTGTAAGGGCCTCCAAAGCTGGGCAGGGGGAGGTCCAGGGAGCAGGGAGGTGAGAAGGTCCAGCCCCTTCCACCCCAGCTGGACACCCAGGCTGGAGGTGACAGCCCCTCCTACTCCAGTTTCCACTGACTGTTCAACTGCTGCCTTCCCCCAGGACAGGCAATGAGCCAGAGACACAGGGTCACGCCAGGGTGGGGGTTGGGGCAGCCCCTCACAGCAGGCTCTGCCCCAGCCTTCAGTGCAAATTAAAACATTTTCCTTCTCTTCATAATTTTTTTTCTGACATAACTGCCCATGAAATATTTTAATAACATCCCAGAAAAGGTCAGGGAGACGGAATTTCACAGTCCCTGAGCAGGCAGCTACAACGCCAGCCCCTCCTGCAGCACAGGAGATGGAGAGATCCAGCTGACCCCGGGTCTGAGTGGAGAAGGGCAGGGTCCTGGTGGAGGCCAGGGCAGGGCGGTGGGAGTGGGTGGGGTGGCCACAAAACTTGCTATCTGCTAGGAGCTCTGGAAGCTCCTTGGGGAGACTGGGAGATGCTGGCAGGTGGGGATCACCCAGGGGATGCTTCCACATCCATCATTCACTCCTCCTGTCAGCAGCCTTGGGGCATCTCACACCCATTCTGCAGATGTGCAAATGAAGGCTCTTGGAGGTGATGTGGACAGACCAGCACATGGCAAAGGCAGGGGCACCAGGGCACACCCCATTTTACTTTGTTCCTGAGCTCCCTTAGGGACCCAGCCCTGCAGCTAGAGCTTATCAGTGGATGGAACAGCCCCTGGGGCTGGAGGGTTGAGACGGTCATGGGCGAGGCTCAGACAGACCCAGGAACTAGCGGCTGTCGAGATGAGCCAGCCCTGGGCAGAGACCCTGGTGGCCACAGAGGAGGCTGAATGCATCTGCTAACCATCCAGAGGGGGCCTAGGAGAGACTGGAGAAGGGGTAGTGGGCACCGGGCAAGGGTCCACGCAGGCCCACAAACCACTCCAGTGCCTGAGGAAACCCAGTTTGAGGACCTATTCACCAGCGCCAACCCCTGATGAGATTGGGCCCGACACATCATGGGTGGCACTGGCAGCTGGCCACCAGCCCAGAGGTGTGCTTCGCACACTTTCCACCCCACCCTGCTCCCTCAGCTCTTTCCGGAGGGCCACGGGAACTGGCACTGCAAAGTGAGATGCTCCATCCCTAGGAAGAACGCCAGGGAGGAATCCCTGGTCGCCTGCCCAGCCTGAACCTGACACTCAAATTCTTTGCTGTGTGGTCCCAGGCCTGTGGGAGGGGGGCATCCTCCACCTGTGAGGCCCCTGAAGTACAGGCTGCTTGGGTGTCCTTCCCCCTGACGTTTGAAGGTGACTAGGGGGCTGAAGATGCTATTTATGTCCAGGAGCCTAGAGCCTCTGGCACTCGCTCTCTGGCTGGGCCCCTTGAGGTTGCAGGAGGGTCCATGGGGCCTCAAGCACCAGGTGACTGATTGCAAGGAGCACCTTGGTGAGAGCCGGTGGAGACACGGGCTGGGGAAGAGGGGGCAGAAAACAGCCACAGCAGACTTAGTGTGTACGTCCGACGGCCTGCCTAGCTAAACATCTGCTTGAAATATTAATAACTGTCAGATGGGAAGGGCCTGGGGGCTCCCTACAGTTTCATACCATCTGTCTGTAGAGTAAACACACTTCGGAGTGGGGGGCTCTGGATCAGCAGCAATGTCTCTGCTTGGAGGGAGGATGGAGCAAGAAATGGGAGCGAGGACTCTGGAGGCCTCAGAGTCGGGAGGGGCAGGGAGGGGCAGCAGTTAGTTAAACTCCATAGCGTTTACTGCGCAGCTACTGTGGGCAAGCCTCTGAGCGTGTGTGGCACACATCTACTACTGTGATCTGTGCAGCAGCCAATCCTCTTTGTGCTGATAACAGAAGCCCCTTTGGAATATTCCCTTTCCCATTTCAGCTCTTACACTTTGGATGGGGCTGACCCAACCCCTGGCTCCACTAGGGGGAGTATGGCCCATCTCTGGAAATCGGAATGATGATGATTGGTTCCAGGGTGGCCCAACAGGCTGGGCCAATGAGAATCAGCACTGGGACTTTTGCTGGAACTGCTGAAAAGAGTATTTTTTTCCCACTGGGGTTGATAACTTGGTAAGAAGTAAGCCGTAGGGGCGCTGGTGTCTCTTTCTGCCAATATGAAAAAGCAGAGCCTGGTGTTGAAGCCAGATTCCTGCTCAACTGAGTGCCTGGATATAGCCATGCCTGAAATCACTTATGCTTTTGAGTTACATGAGCCAATCCTTTTATGCTTGAACTGCTTAAAGATTTCTGTCCTTTGCAACCAAGAGTACTGACTGATATAAATGGACATGGGGAGGGGCCCCTTGTCAAAGTCTCAGCCAAGGGCAGCTGGGAATGCCCAGGCAGCCTCAGGGAGCTCATTCTTCCCTGGCATCTGTGCTCAAATGGGGAAGGTCGCCCTCTTCAGAGATGGCTGGCACCTGTCCCCATTAGAGGGCACTTCCAGGGTTCCTGGCCAACCCAGGCTCAGTTCCTCTCAGGGATAAGGCAGAAAAGCAAAGTGTCCTCAGCCTAATCTTACCCTCCCCCAGGTTGGTCCTTTTCCACATGGCTGCCCTGGCCAAGGGAGCCCCATCATGAAGAGTCCAGATGCTTTAACACACAGCTTCTGGGGCTTGGGGGCACCCCCTTTCCCACTTGCCCAGACTCCTTGGGCAAAATCCCTCTGGTTGCCTCCCCATGGTCTGCCTCAGAGCTCAGTGGCCCTGCAAGAGAGTGGGGACTCACCAGGACTGTCAGCACAGGGGTCCCCACAGTGACGTTCTCGTATAAGCTGATGTTGTAGAGTGGCTGGCTGAAGATGGGCCGGTTGTCATTCTCGTTGATGAGAGTGATCTTCACCTTGGCATAGCCCACATGGTCAGGCACACTTTCATTGGCAAAGAGCTGGGTGTGCAGAGGAGAGCCCGGGTGAGCTCCCACATGCTCCAGGAGCCCTCGTCCCCATAAGTCCCCCTGGAGCCTTTGCTGGACCTAACCCAGAGCCCATCCCAGTGTGTGCTACTGTGAGTCCCTCCAACAGTGCTTATGGGACTGAGGTGGCCGCTAATTCTGCCAGGAAGGAAGGTGCTGATGGGGGCTGGGCTGGCAGTGCCCGGGGAGCACAGGCTCCTGGTGGGCTTCTGAGGCTGTGATGCTGCCTGGTGAAATTCCACTCAATTCCTGGTCATTTCCTTGTCCTCCTTGAAAAGCGGACACTCAGCCCAGGCCCTGCCATGGCTCAGTGGGCTTCTCTGAGTCAGATCCACAAGGGAAGAATGGGGAGAGGTGGAAGGGGGACTTAAGGGGACGGTGTCACCCCTGACTCCCCTGACATCCCCCACCCAGCCAAGGAGATGGCGAGGGGGCCTTACGTCGAAGTCGTAGCGGTCCACGGTCTCAAAGTCCAGGGGGATGGCCACGCGGATGCGAATGTCCGCCTTCCCTTGGACAGAGGTGGGAGAGATGATGAAGTGGTGGGAGTTGTTCCCCACCAGGTAAACCTCGAACATGCTGTTCAGGCCCTAGTCAAAATGGAGAAGAAACCAGTGAGAAAGGGCATAGGAGCCAAGGCCTGGAGCACTGCTGGAGGAGCAGAAGCAGGGGCCAGCAGGGCTTGCCTACCCCGACCCCACAGTGGTCTGGCCTCCCCTGAGTGATCCTGGCCCAGCTCCCTGAGCCTGCCCAGGCCCTCTGGAAGTCTCCTCCAGTCCTTTTTGCCATCATCATCCTTTCAGGTGCCCACACTGTCCCTTCTAGGTGGTTTGTTTCATTTTCCATCTCTTGCTCCCTTCCTCTGCCCCAGTGACCCCAACGGGGGAGGGATCTGTCAGCCGCAAGACCCAGCCCAGAGATGGAGGAAAGCAGGTCAGAAGGGAGTGGAGGGGAGAGAAGCAAGTAAGTGTCCACGGTCCACAGTCGGCTTGGACAGGTGAGGGCATGAGGGACCGAGCAGGACACTGCCTCTCCCTCTTCCTCCCTCTGGAACGTGCCAGTCATGGGGAAAACTGGCTCGTTCACACATGGAATGGGAATAACCCAGATGGCTGAGTGGTCAAGTGAATCCTGTGTACCTCACACTGTGGCCAGCCCAGGTGGCCTGGAGGACACTGGATCCCAGAGAGCCCAGGGCTGCCACACCCTTCACGGGCTCTGTGGCCCCACAGCCCCAGTCCACGGCTTCAGGTGTGTGTGGGGAGTTGGGGTGGAGGAGGGGGTGGGGGGCTCACTCTGCTCAGATGTTTCTGATCATTCTAACTGGGGCTGGAGCTCACGGAGCCCTCAGATACTGCCTGGCTCATCCTCATGCAAAGCATCTGACATCTCCAATGCTACCCAAGTCCCCACATCAGGAGAAAGAGCCACCGCTGAAGTTGGGGGACACAGCTGACTGACCCCCTGGAGCCTGGCCTGCTCAGACAGTGACTCAGGCTCCTGCATGGGGAAATGACCCCCGTCCTGGCAGGAGGCCTGTGGCTCGCTGACCCTTGTCGCAGATCCTCGGTGCCAGGACACGTCCTCCCGCTCGTCCTGCGTTATCCACCCCAGCCCAGTGCCCAGCCCAGCCTCGAGCTCATGTTTCTGTGGAACTGGGGGTTGACAAGGGGAGCCAGCCTCTCTGCTTGGTTGCCCAGGGACGTTGAGGGGCTCCCGTCCAGCCCCTGCTCCTGCTGAGGGTGGCAGCCAGGTAACCTGGAAGCTTTACATGGTCAGGGGTGCTGGTCCTGGCAAGGCTGGAGATGACAGCCTCAATGAAGCCTGAGAGTTCACAAGGATCTTAGGCCCCTGGAATCATCCCACAGGTTTTCAAATACATTTGTGGGGTGAATGCATGGTAATCGTTACCTGTCAGTTTCTTGAATTTTTTCCATTTACAACTACAAATTGGCCAAACAAGGGCACTGCCATTCTTGGGGTCCAGGCAAACATGGGGGCCTCCAGAGCCCCAGCCTGCAGTGGCCCCCGCAGATAGTGCAGGCCATGCTCCTCCAGCCCTGTCAGGCTGTGGACTTTCCAGTTCTCCCCAGCGTGGGAGCCAGCCGTCAGATGGAGGGGACCAATTAAATGCCCGAAGGGGCACTAATAGCCAAAGCCAGCGGAGTGTGACAGCTCTCAGCAGGTGACACCAACACGTCTCTCTCCCCTGGACCTTGGCCCTCCACCACAGGGCCTGGAGGCCCCAGAGGGAGAGGGCAGGCTGAGCTGTGCTGGGGCAAGTGGAGCAACCCCCCACCCCGCGGAGTCCCCTCCCCACGGTGCCCCCCATGCCTCCCCAGCCCTGCCCTTCGCAGGCTCACTTACCAAGTTCTATCAGTGGGAGTCGGTCAGTCAAAGGGTATGGAGACAGAGAAGGAGCCGGAAAGGGCGGAGAGGAGGAAGGAACCAGAGAGAGAAGAGGATGAGAACAGAGGTCAGGGTGAGGGAAATGGGCCGAGACGGACCCCAGGAGCACACCCTGCTCCAGAGGAACAGCCCCCTCAGCATCTGACGGGCCACAACCTCTGGGGGTGCCCAGGAGGGTGTGTGTGCGGGCGGTGCACACACGTTCTGGGGGTGGGGAGATCTGTGCAGCCCCACACCCAGAGGAGGGCAGGGACACAGAGGAAGAGACACAAGGGCATGAGGGGTGAGGAGGGGACCAGGGCTCCTGTTTCCCTGAGCTCACTCCGTCCTCACCCAGAGGGAGGTGGGTGGGGGTGGTGCAAGGCTGGAAGGGGAGGGGCCACGTCCCTCTGTCTTACTCCCAGGAGCCTGGACAAAACCCCTGCAGAAAAGGCCCCCTCGTGTTGTCATGTTTTAATTTTCCTCACATAGAAAGCGTTAAAGACTTAGTAAACACAGACATGGAAAGTTTTCACTTAGCTCAAAAGGGCACATGACCGTCTCCCTCTTCCCGTTGCCCCAGCCACTCAAGAGACTTCCCGAGAGGCAGCCACCATACCCCTCCTTGGGTCTCTTTCCCCTGAAGTCCATGCCTGTGTGAGCATTACGTATCTCTGCCTCCCCTCTCTGCACAAACAGTGGCACCTGCACACACTGCTCTGCGTTGGATTTCTTCCCTTAACTGTGTCTCGGAGGCTGTTCTTTGTAGTAACTGTACAAAGAGATGATTAACAACACAGAACCATCTACCAGACACCTATCCTTTGCCAGACACCGTTCAGAATGACCCTCTGTGGTTACTGTGAAATGGCAGGGGCTCCTTGAGGCCACAGACCAGGCCTCGGGCTGTGTAAACCTACACCAGGGCAGGCACGCAGGAGGTGCTCAGGAAGTGATGGGGCTTCTGCAGCTTTTCCTCCCAGGACTCTGTGCGATCCTCTTCCCACGGGCCATGCAGTGGAGAAGAAGGAACACGGTGCCTGGAAACTCCTCCAGAGGAAATGGAGTTCAGAGAGGTTGGGTGAGCAACCCAAGGCTGCACAGGTTGTTGGCAGCAGAGTGAGGCTAAGAGCCCAGGCCCAGCTCCCAGGGGGGTGTCTCCCAGGCCAAGGGAAGCAGAGTCAGGGCCCAATATGGGTGCCCCAGATGGAGCTTAGGTGCAGTACGAGTTACCAGAGCCAGCTAAGATGGTAACACTGAGCACTCCAGTCCCGAATCTAAGAGAATACCAGCAGGGGCGCTGCCTGGAGAAGGGGTGTTCTGGACTGGCTTTAGGAATGAAGACAGGGACAACAGAAGAGCAGAGAAGGGCTTTCAGGTGCAGAAAGTGGCTTTAAACATGGAGTTCTCCATGTGCAGCCTATGTCGGAAACCCCCAGAGGCTGCGTTAAACCAGACTGCTGCCCTCCCGAGGGAGTATCTGATTCAGTAGGTCTGGCCTGGGGCCTGCAAATTTGCATTTCTGAAAGTTCCAGGTGACGCTCCTGTGCTGCTGGTCTGAGACCACCGTTTGAGAACCGCTGGCTGAAGCAAAGGCATGGAGCAGGGAATGAATAATTAATGATGGGGCAGACAAGTGAGCGGATGTGCAGAGGGTCCGTGCAGGGAAGCTGGCGGGATTGCGGGGATAGTGGGAGGCTCTGTGGTCTCCTGACTCCCACCGCAGGCACCATCGCGAGGGCTTCAGCATCATTTTTGTGAGCAATGGGGAGCCACGCTAAGCTCTGGAGCAGAGGAATACTGGGGTCAAAAGAGGAAGGTGAACTTGGCAGCCACGTGTGAGTCACCCCAGTGCAGCCCTCCTCATCTGGCTACACAGCAGAATTGCCAGTGGAGCACTAAAATAATACAGACGCCCAGGGCCACTATCTGCATCTCGCGGGGTGGGGCCCAGGCAGCTGCATCTTTTCAATGCTCCCAGGGAGGCATGTTGCACAGCCAGGGCTGGAAAGACATCAGCTGGGGCAGGAAGAGCAGCTCGGCGGCATCCACAGGGGTCCAGAAGGGGCGAGCAGGGAGAGGCAGAGTGGTACTTCTCCACCGGGCCACACATCAAAATCACCCAGGGAGCTTTAAATATCCTCATGCCGGGGTCATACCCCAGACCAAGGGAGTGAGACGTGGGGCTGAGGATGAGTGAGGGACTGAAGAGATGGATGCCTGAGCTCAGTGCATATTCAGGCCTGGTACCTGGTGAGGCAGGAGCACTGCGTTTTCTGCCCCTTCAGGCCATGTCTCTGGGTTTCAACCAAGGAGGTCTGCTCCCCTCTCCTTGATCTGCGGCCAGGGGCTGGAAGTTCACTCAGGTCTGACACTGTAGTTGTCAGGACCCCGTGTACAGCTGTCCTGAGACTCCAGGGCCATCTTCTGGCCAAGTCCCCTCAAGTGCTCAGCCTGCCCCTTTCAGGACCTGCCCAGAACACCAATGCCTGCTGCAATTTGGCCTGTGATTGTCAGCCCCTCGGGATGTGTGTGTGCACGAGAGTGATGTTCACCCAGCTCACTCTAAGTTGGGGCAAAACCCCTATTAATGGCAGCCCTTGGCGGGAGCCTTATATAACAGCTTCCATTTATCAAGGCCCAGCTGTGTGCTTCACACACTTAACCCAGAATCTTCAGGACAGCCCAACATCAGCATCAGTCCACCCTGTACAGAGAAGGAACCTGAGGCCAGAGAGTAACTTGTTCAATCTGCACAGCTGCCGGGAAGGGATTCCAACTCAGATCTGCTCTGACTCCTTTGGAAGCTAAGCTCTTAACCACTCAGCTCTCCTGGCCTCTCTCATGCCCTTCCCACTACAGCACACTGCTCCCAGTGCATGCAAAGCACTGGCCAAGGAGAGCACTGGCAACCCGCCCCCATTCTCCAAAGGGCAGGAGCGAGGCCCACGGCCCAGGTAAGTCCCAAGGTAAGGGAGCAAGGCAGAGAGGAGCGAAGGCCGGGCAGGTGGAGGGTGCAGCTGCTTCGTGGGACTGGGCGGGGGGCGGAGGGAGAGGGAGGCAGGAGGGCCTCTTGGAGCAGTCGAGGGGCAATTTTGTTGGGAAGGGAGATAAAGAGGAACATCAAAAGGAGTCCCAGAGAGTGTGGAGAGGAGCCCGGTGGATTAAATTCTCTTCCAGCTGGGAGAGGCGATGAGAAGGCTGATAGCCAGCAGCCTCGGGTGCCAGAGCCGGAGCCAGAGCTGCAGTGCCCATCCTCCCCACACTGGGCTGGGGAGCCGGCGGCTGCGACAGTTCGGCTTTATTTGTTTATCGGGAGGGGGAAGGACACATGAAATCACTTCTCTTCCCGCGGTCCCCACCCTGCGCAGCAGGCCTGCCTTGCTCCTGGTGATTGAAGTCTTCCTACTCCCCACGGAGGGCAGTGCGCCAGCCTCCGGCCTGTGTTATCAGCAGCTGCCAGAAGGGGCTGCCGCCACTCCCCGAAACCTTGCCCCCTCCCCACCCCACTGCTGGAAGTGGAGGGGTGGCCTTGAGAGCAGTCAGAGCAGGCACTGTCTGGCAAGGTCGCTCCTGGTCTCTGCAGCTCCCACAGCCAGCAGAGCCAAGGCCACCCCAGCAGTCACCTGGCTCCAAGTTGAGGCAATGCTGTTTTTCAACTATTCATTGAGAGTTTATACGTGCTGGCCCCTCTGCAAACATCAGCTACTGGACGCTCACCACGCCCCTGGGAGGGCACCGGGTGGCATTCCCATTATTTAACAGCTGCCACACAGGGCCCTTCCCTCCTCTGGGAGACGTGGACTCAGGAGGGCACCTGTTGTGGGCTCGCATGGGGGCGTCCCGGGTCCCCTCACAGCCTGTGCCTTGCTTCTCTGAGGATGGCTTCTCTGAGGATGGCTTGACTGCTCCCAAGGCCACGCCTGCTGTGCGGGGTGGGGATGGGCTGGGACGAAAAGTGATTTCATGTGTCCTTCCCCCTCCCAACCAGGCTCTTGCCTGGTTCTCTCCACCCTGAGGCCCCTCACTGCTGATGGTGCCACCACTTCGCTCCTTGGAGATGCTCATCTCTCCGCCATTGGTCAGGGTAGCCACTGGGTTGGTGACCCAGTGGTGTGATGCAGAGGAGAGGGCAGAACGCAGGGCTGAGAACCGGCTCTGTCACTTCCTAGCTGCGTGAGCTTGGACAACTCACGTCCACTCCTGGAGCCTCAGTTTCTTCATCCGTGAAGTGGGGAGAAGAGGCATGCCCACAGGATGAAGAAGCAGTGCCGTCTCTTTGTCCCACCATGTTTTGGTGGGTGACGTGAATTGTGTTTTCTTGCCTAAGACAGGAGGTTCCCTGATGACAGGAGTCTTCTGTGCTTTTTTCCTTTGTACTCTAAATGCTAGGGGACCCTCACCCCACCCTGTGAAGTACGATGTGCTCTGGAGAGGATCTTAGTTCCCTTCACTAGAAGAGGAAAGACCAGGGTCATGGGAATGCAGGGCTGGCTGGAGAAGGGCCGCAAGGACGAAGGCGGTCTTTACGTTGGGGGTGGTGGGACTGTACCGTGTTGTGAATCAAGACAGACAAGGGCCAGGGTCCTCAGGAGGCACCCAGAGAGCTCTGGGGCTGGAGGGCAGCCTTAGCCCAAGCTGAGAACAGGGCTGGGGACCTGGAGTGCAGAGATGGGCCCCTAGAGTCAGTGCCACCCTCACAGAAGCCCCGGCCAGAACTTAGCCCTGCCACGGAAGAGCCCGGTGACCAGTGAGTCCAGGGTGCAAGGCCCCAAGTGGTGGCTAAAAGCACAGCCTTTGGAGTTGGGCCAGACTCCAGACTCAGTCCTGCCTTTCAGCCGTGTGACTTTGCACAAACAATTTTGCCTCCTTGAGCCTCAAATTCCTCATCTGTAAAATGGGAAGGATGAGGCTAGCTGACAGGGCTATGTGGGTGAGCTGCGGAATCTTGGTAATGGGCCTGGGATGGAGTAAGTGCCCAATAAGGGAGAGTTACTATTATTGTTCTAGGGGAGGAGGTACCCCTGGGGAGGGGCTGATTCCTAGACCTGGGGCAGGCAGAGAAGGGCAAAGGCCTGGATGCGTGCAGGGGTGAGGGGACCCCCCATCCTGGGCAGAGGGCCGTAGGTCTCCCTCCTTCCTCCACTGCGCTCTGTTGGTCTAATCCATGCTATTGAGCGGCAGAAAATCAAAGTCCACTGAAGATGTGTTCTTTATCTCTCCTTTGTCCATCCTTCCACCTAATTAACCCCAATCAGACACGCCAAAGTGAACCTTGGCAGGAGGCTGGCCTCTCCTCACCCCCTTCACCCCAAAGCTTGCTGCTTCTCCCTCCAGCCCCCTCACCTAAGGGGGCATCCGTTTCTCTTGTCCTGCCTGCATCCCTGGGGCAGCTGTCCTGTGCGCACTGCACGAGGCTGTCCACCGTGAAGTCAGGGAGTCCGAGGGCAATGGGAAGGAGCCCTGTGGCCATCACTGCCTCCATCCCCTAACTCTGTCTCAACCCCCAGGGACCTTCAAGTTCCAGAGTCTTGGAGAACTGATGCCTCCCCTGCAGTTCCCAAGTGAAGGACCACCTTCTTTCTCCTCGTGTTCCCCCATCTCTTGCTGCTCCTGGGCACAGAGTCCCAACTCCAGGGACCCAGCAAAGCCCATATCACAGAGTTGGTAGCTCAGCCCTGCTGTCTCTTTCTCTTCTGCAATCCAGGCTTGTCTGGCAGAGCCTCAGTTTCTCCACCCTGGAAGTGGGCCACCACCCAGGCCTCCATCACGATGAAGGATGCTGCCCTCCATTTCAGGCTCTCAGCCCACCTATACCCGCTCCCCAAGCTCCTGTGCTTTGGGCCCTTGAGCAGCATGAGCAGGAACTGGTGTTCTCTGCATCTGCCCTTAATCGCTGTGTGACTGGGGCAGGTCATTTTTTCTCTCTGGACCTCAGTTTCCTGATCTGCAAAATGGGAAGCATGGACTGGGTGATCCTCCAAGGACCCATGAACACTCGCTGTGCTCTTTCAAATGCTTTCCACTCCTCCCCTCAAGATTGCTCTCACTTCCTCCCCTCCTCCCTCCTTGCCTCTGTTACTCCTTTCTCTTCTCTCTGATCTTCTCTTTGTTTCCTCTCTTCCCTCTCCTCTGCCTCTCTTTCTTCCATGTCTCTCCTTGCCTTCTTCCTCTTTCCCCCTCACCTTTCTCTTTTCCATTTTCCTCTCTCCTTTACCTCCTCCCTCCATCTCTCTTCCTCTCTCCTCCTCTCCTGTCACCTGTCATCCTTCCTCTGTTTCCCTCTTTCCTTCCCCCTCCTCCATCCCTTTCTGCCAGACTCCCCCTCCCCCCATGTTATCTGTTGAATTCCACACACGCCTGCACAGACGGGATCAATCCGACGCTGCCTTGCCTTCAGCTTATCTCTGCTCCAAATGATTGATTTTCCCTCTTTAAGAGTAATTTGCTGGTGAATTCCATGTATTGCAAAAACCCCTGTGAAATCTAATTCAATCCGATTGGCAGCTGGCACTTTGGGGAAAGAATACTAGAAGCTGTCAATTTCATAGTGCAGACGTGTGTATTATGCGTTTACAGAAGAGGGTGCGAGTGAGCAGGTGCTCCTCACCTGCACGTGCACACAGACACTCCCCGCCCCCCCCCCATCAGGAGGGATCTTGTCGGCCCTGCAGCCAGCCCCAGCTCTTCTGGAAAACGAATTATAATGTGCATTGGGTACTTGCATCAAGGTAAATGAGGGACAGGTGCTTTCAAATTCTGTTTTCCTAATTTGTAGCCCATCACCCTAGTGCACTATGGGAGTCTCACACTTCCAAAGCCCAGCTACACCTGACCACTTGTCTCCCTCCTACCCCCCTCCCCCCATCCCCTCCTGTTCCTGGGCACAGAGTCCCACCTCCAGGGACCCAGCAAAGCCCATAACACACGGTGGTAGCTCAGTCCTGCCGTCTCTTTCTCTTCTGTATTCCAGGATTGTCTGGCTCAGAGCCTCAGTTTCTCCAGCCTGGGACTGGGCCACCTCTCAGCTTGAATCAGAGATGATGTGGCACTGCCCCTAGTTGACCAGCTGTCCCAGTTTGCCTGGAACCTAGAGGGTTCCCGGGATGTGAGACTTAAAGTGTTAAAACCTGGGCAGTCACGGGCAAACCAGGATAGTAGGTCCCCAAAGCGATGTGGTGTGTCTAAGAGCCCAGCGCAGGTTAATTGGCATCACTGCCCAGGTGTGGAGGTCATGCACTTGGTGTGGAAAACAAGGAGTCTAAGCATCTAGCTCCAGCCACACCAGCCCCAGTGTCCTACAGTGCTCCCCAAAGGCCACGCTGACTTCAGAGGCTCCAGCCCCCATACAGCTCATACATAGGTGCTGGCCCTTACCAGTGAGGACAGGCACACAGCTGACCAGCGGCTCTTGCTCAGCCCTGGTGACCACTGCTCTGGGTGGGTCCCATCTGGGGGTCATAGGTGCCACCTGTGTCCACCAGATACAGCAAAGCTAATTGTATCCACCCCCAGAGTTGAAACCAGCCACTCTGGCCTCATTTCTATGCCGCAAATAGGCATTTCTGGTGGGATCCAAATCTTTGGGCTGCCCTGGGCCTCTAGGGACCAGACCAATCAGCCAATGAGTACTTACTGAAACAAAGGAGCTTTACAGGGGACTGGCCAGGAGGGCTAGGCTCCCCTTAATAGTGCCTGTGGGCCTGGCCAAAGGGTAAGCTTTATGTGGAAGGCCCAGGGGTCACAAGGACCTTTCCAGGCCCAGACATACAGGGAGTGCTGCCACAGGTCACCTGGACGGTGAATTATGAGGCTAGAGCTCTTAATTCCAGGACAATATGCTCCACCCCCCACCCACCAAGATCCCAAGGGAGCCAGACCACGTCCCCCTCCTCCTTCCCTTTCTCCCCGCCACCTCAAGTGAGAAGCTTAACAATTCCTTCCTCATGGCCCTGCCTTGCAAACCGGGTGCACCTCCCGGCACAGGTGGCCTCCTCTGTGACATCAAAGTCTGCTATTCTGATCACAATCTGCCTTCTTGGACCTGACCCCTAGACCTGGCTTCAATCCCCTCCCCCACTCCACCAGCAAACCCTACCCTGGAGAACTGGTTGGAGTTGGGGCATGGGCTAAAACGGGTGTAAGTGTTCTCAGAGGTGCAGGGAGGAGAGTCCAAAATGCAGGCAAAAAGGGTGCGCATCCCAGGCTGCCCAAAGCCCAGAACTGCCGGCCCCTCTCCCTGGAGCCCTTCCAGGATGACCACGTGGCCTGAGGGGCAGGGCAGGGCAGGAGGAGGTGAGGGGGCGTCCAGCCCTCTACTTTGCATTCTAGGGGTCTGGAAGGGAGCAGGCAGGCGCAGAGGCAGGGCAGGGGCTGGCGCCTTGTCCTGAGTGGCTGCCTGGCTCTGACTATTTACCATGCTAAAACTATTTCCCTGTTCCCACAGAGAGAGAAATGTGCGGCAAGGCAAAGAAATCTAAACGCCTTATGGAAATCAGGAGGGGGACACGGCCTGCTGTGAATCACACCATTTTATATTCCTCTGCCTCTCTAACAGCCAGACCATCTTCCCCAGGCCTCTGGGTGGCAGGGAGGGGCTGAGAGGGCTGGCTGGAGGGGGCAGGAGAGGAGGAGAGAGCCCTGGAGCTGACAGGCGTTGTGACCTGGGGCATACAGTCTCCCGTCTCTGGGCTGCCTTTCAAAATGAAGAATCCCATTGCCTCAGGAGGCCCCAAGGGCAGAGCTCAGGACTATTTAGAGGCCATAAACCTGGGTGTCCTGGGATCCTGGGAGCCAAGAGAGTGTGTGACTTGATCTCCCTCCCCCCATGGCCCTCTGCCAAGTGGAGCTGCCCAGCCTTGGGTCCCCTTCCCCATGAACAGAGGCACACAAATGCCCTAAGGTGTACATCCCTTGGCTGGGACAGGATGCTGGGCTCCAGGCAGATGGGTGACCACACCTGGTGACAACCCCATGTGTCACTCAGCTGCCCCTGGGCATCCTGAAGTCAAACCTGGGGCACAGCTGCCCAGGCATGCAAAAAGCCCCTCCCACTTGACACATACCATGTCTTCCAAGGCACACATGCGTTGGCCACACAATAACTATGGTTGTTTGGACAAAGGAACAAACACATGAATGAATGGGCTGCCTGTGTATTTATCTGTGAATGCGTGGGTGTGAGAAAACATCAGAGAGGAGAGAGAGATAGAGAGGGAGGAAGGTGGGAAGGAGAGCAAGAGAGAAATGATCAGATTTAAAGAGACACTAAGAGAGAAATAGAGACTCGGAGAGACAGCAGCGTGGGTGGGTGGAGGGCATTCAGATGGGGAACTAAGCTGAGGGAAAGATGAGACCAGGAAGGCCGGGCCACGGCCCAGCAGGCTGGTGGCAGATGCAGCAGCTCCCATCTCCTTTTCGGGCTCCTAGCCTGCCCTTTTGAGCTTCTCACTCCCACCACTGGGACGCTACCCCAGCCTCATCCCAACCCCTGCCTTTCCCCAGACCCCACAGCCAGTCCCTGCCCATTCTGTTGTGTGCCTTCACCCTCAGTCACTCTCCTCGTTCTCCTTGTGTCCAGATAAAAACACAGCTCTGAGGATATCACTCATGCTCAAGACCCGTCGATGGCTCTCGACTGCCTGCTGAATTAGGTTCAAACTCACCATGGCATTCAAGGCCCTCCAGCCTATCTTTTTGGCTTTATAGGAGGGTGTGTGTTACATATTTGCTGAATTAAATGACAGTGGAGAGAAGGATGGTGATCTGAGTCTAAAACTCTACCAGTGGTGCTATTTGTGCTAGACCTTTCACTTCATATTTTTTGGGGGGCAGTCTTTAATAATTTATAATTAACATGCAGTGAAATTGACATTTTTGGGTATACAGTTCTATGAATTTTACCACATGTATAGATTTATGTTACCCCCATCACAACCAGGATATAGAAAGTTCCATATCCCCCTCTCACCCCAAAACTCCCTGTGCTATCTGGTTCCAGCCCCCCTCTCCTGCTCCTAAGCCCTGGTAACCACTGACCGGCTCTCCGTCACTGTAGTTTTGCCTTTTTGAGAATGTCATGGGAACACGCAGGATGCAGCCTTTGAGACTGGCTGCTTTCACTCCGCCTTATGCCTTTGAGATAGAACGAGTTAGCTTATCTGCATGGACCGCAGAGGTGGAGGGAAAGTCCTGCATCCCTCTGCGGGGTGAGCCATCAGTGCTCCGGGGGAGGGCTTTGAAGGCAGTGGGAGAAGAGGGTCAAGTGGATTAAAAAAAAAAAAAAGCTGGATAGGCCAGCTCTGTAAATGTTAGCGGATTTGGACATTCCCTAATGAGGGCAATTAAGAGTCATTATGCTGAAAACAGAAAAGTAAACACAGACACGTATGCTAATTAGTACTGCTGACGGATGTTAGGAAGGGCTGCCTCCTCTCTCTTCTGGGTCCTGCCCCTTCTCCTGCCTCTTAAGGCCCCCTTCCTCCCACTGCCTTGGTCACTCTCCTGTCCTTCAGTGCTCCCTCTCAGCTCCCTCCTCCCTCAGAGGTGGCTCCATCTCAGTCATCTTTGCTGGTTCATCCTCCTCTCCCCTAACGTGACCAGTGGGGTGCCCTGGGCTGCTCAGCCCCCAGCACTCCTCTGGGCCCTACCCACACCGTTTCCTAGGTGAGCCCACTAGACCCTTTGCTTTCAACACAATCCAGATGCTGGTGACGCTTACATTTCCATCTCTAGCCGGGACCCACACAGTGGTGGCTGGAGCCACCTTGGCTCCTGGAGGCTTCCAAGAGCCAACGGTTAGGGTTCCAGGGTCTAGGAGAGCCAGCTGGGGTCACAGTGGTAGGTGAGATCAGCCATGGCAGGAGTATTCACACCACAGAGATCACTAAACGCTGCAAACGAGGGTCCCCCACTCTGGAGCCGCTTGTTGATTTACCAGCATACCCCCTCGGCCTTCTGGGAATGTCCATTTGGATGTGTAGCAAGCACGTCAAATGGAACATGTTGAAAGTTTACCTGCGGATTCCACCTTCCCCTCCCCAAATCGACCTCTTCACCATCTCAGGGAGCAGGAATTCCATTTTTCTAACTGCTCAGGTCAAAGAGCTCGGGCAGCCCTTCTCAGCACGGCTCACCACACACGCGAGCACAGCAGCACGTCCTGCTGAGTCTCCCCTCTGACAGGCCCCCGAGCTGTCGGCTTCTCCCTCCTCACAGCATCTCCCTGGCCACTTACTGCGCTCACCTCCTGGCAATGGCTCTGTCCTGTATTCTCTACTGTATTCACCTCAGGCAGCCAGAGCATCCTTTAAAAAATTTTTTTGAGATAAAATTCACCATTTTAGCCATCTTAAAGTGTACAATTCAGTGGTTTTTAGTATACTCACACTGTTGTGAAACTAGCACCTCTGTCTAGTTATAAAATATTTTCATCATTCCAAAAGGACTTTGGCAGTTGTGTTCACTTACGAGCAGAACCTGGATTAGCACCCGGCACACAGTGGGTGCTCAACAAAGATTTGTTCAATAAACAAACTAACGAATTGATGCCCACCTTGCACTCAGTGTAGGGTCCCCCAGGCTGCTGGGCACCTGCTGCCCCGCGAGCTCCACTGGCCTCTGTGTGGCCTTTGCCTGCTCTGTGAACTTACAGAGGTTTCCTCGCTGAGCCCTGTTTTGCCCACGTGGGACAAGCAGAGATACCATCTGCCTGTTTGGCACTGGACTCAGGGCACCTGTCAGGATGGAGGGCAGGAAAACCCGCTCTTCTCTGTCCTGATCAGCCTTCTAACCAGGGGCTTGAATGCATAACAACTTGATTTTGAAAATCCCTTCTCATCCTCAATTCCTTTTTCAAATTGAATGGGTAACAGATGGAGAAACTGAGGCCTGGAGAGGGAGAAGGAAGCGTCTGCCCTATGCCTTCATGGACAGAGTGACAACACAGACAGGACATCTCACCTTGCCATGAAATGCCTCCCGCCCCGCCCCACCCACCCCTGCACCGTTCTCCCCTTCCAGGGGTCAGAGTCCATAGGAGCCATGGAGAGCAGGCCCTGGGGACGAGGCGCCGTGCCCTCCCTGTGGCCCCCACCACCCAGCACGGCTCTGTAGGGCCTGTTACTTGTTGACTAGGATGTCTCACAGCCATGGTCACGGAGATGGGCTAACACCCAGGCACACCTCCCAGCTGAGCTGTGCGGACCCCTACCCTTCGAGAGAGGGGATTAACAAGACACACCATCTATTGCTGTCAGCGGCGTGACAGGGGGTGTGGGAGGAAGAAACCACGTTCTGGGAGGAGCGTCCGTGGGTGTGAACCAGCCAGGAGGCGATGGAGAGAGGAAGAGGGGTGGAGCACGAAGTTTGTTAGTTCTGCTTCTGATCCCAGTGGGGGCTCTTCAGGAAGCCCAGCCGCTGCTTTTGGGGAGCGGGACTCCCAGAATAAAATGCTTCCCACACCTTCGCATCCATGCCAGTCCTGCTAATGAGCAAGGGTGGTGGTGGGTGTGGGCAAGGAGACCACCCCCAGGGAGGTGGGCAAAGGGGAGCAATCCTCAAATCCAACAGGAGAGATGACCTCCAGCTGCTGGAGGGGACTCGGGCCAGGCAATGGGGCGGGGAGGGGGTGAGGAATGGGCACTGGTGCCATAGCTGCCAAACAGGCCCTGCCTGCTTCACACCCGCCAGGGCTTGGGGCCGTGTAAAGAGCATGCTAATTAGATTTACGGATGAGACTAAATTAGGAGGTGTCTGAAGCACCCGAGGACACCCTCTGGTTCTCAGGGAGGTTGGAGCTTAGCATGCTGGGAAGAATCACACCATGGGATGCAGCCACGCACAGAAAAATCCTAATAATCATCGTCGTCGTAATAAGAGCCTTGGCGAAGGCAACTGGGGAGAAATTAATGGGAAAAGCGCAGACGGGGCTGCCCTGCTCCCCCTGGCTTCCCTTCTACAGTGGCTTTGCTCTGAAGTCAACAGATATTTTCCTGGAGAGTCTAATCTTGGGGGAGGAACCCTAGAAATGTGAGCTGAAGCTGTGACACAACAGAGGTCTTGCAAACAGACCCCTGCCCACTGCCAGGGCAGAGGGCGGGGGAGCGGAGGTGCAGAGCACCACGGATTCCAGGTACCAGCTGTGTTGACACTGCTTTGGGTGGACACTTAACCTCTGCTATGCAACAGAGTCACCAGAAGACATTTTAGAAATAGGAGCAGCCAGAATAGACACCTTGGCCTGGGGAATGGGGAACGAGGTGAAGACAATGCTGACCTCCACTTCTCCACATGCCTCGCCTTGGTTGCTCCCTGTACCAGAGCCCTCACCCCCTACCTCCTCTCAGCTTTACTTCACTGATGAAATCACAAGCTGGGTGACAGGTACAGCATGTCAGAGGCGTTTATACCTCCGGAGGGATTCTGTGGGAGGTGGGCAATTTCCAGCCAGATCCAGTTATCTCCCTGATGGAGGGAAGAAAGGTCTGGATAATCACACATCCAGAGAATGCACAAACCTCCCTCTGCCTCCATGGGATGCTGACTCAGCGCCCCCTCTCCTCGCCCCACCTCTTCCCTGCTTCTAGAGTTTGGTGGCTAGTTCAAATTGCTTTGGAAAATAGGAAAACGGAGGTCTGTGCCCTGGGTCGCATCAGCAGGTGGGGAGGGTTTAGGGCAGCTGGGACTGTGGCCTGGGCTGGCAGGGGCGCATATGTCCCGGGTCTCTACCAAGCAGATGCTGGTGGAAGGATTTATGGGGCCCAGTTGAACAGTGGCCTGGAGGGTCCAGAGCTGGGAACCGGACCCTCAGCTGAATGTGTGACGCAGAGCAAACAGGCCCCCTGCTCCCACCCTACCCAGCCCCACCCCAAATGGCTCAGGGTGCCAGCTCCGAGAACCAGCAGATCGTCAGCCTTCCAGCAAAAGCCCGAGGAGGGACTAGGCTGAGGCGGCAGTCAGTGAGGACGGGAACTACGGAGCTCACCTTTTTTGGGCCATGGACCCCCCACAGTCTAGTGAAGCCCACAGACCGCCTTCTCAGAATAACGTCTTTAATTGCATAAAATAAAATACATGGGAACACAGAGTCAACTAACTATTTTGAAATACAGTTGCCCCAGTATTTTAAAAGGGTCTTATAGTAGAACCGTGTGTTTCTCAATGCATTAAACATGAGATTTGGCAGCAGGTGTAATACCTGCTATAATTTCCAGGTAGTGACGAGTGTAAATGCTGTTTTGAGGTCTCTGTAACACCTGTAATGTGAGATGGAAATATTGGCGAACTCTCGTGGGGTCCGAGCCACGGTACCACTACGCTACTCTGTGGTTGGCTTCTATTTCCACAATTAAAGGGGGCTGAGGTTCAGCTGGAAGTCAGTGGAAATAAAGAGGCAGATTTTTCTCCATCCAGGGTCACAGATGCCTTGGGGGAGGGTTCGTGGGCCCCCCTCCCGGGCTAAGAACCCCTGGACTGAAAGGAAGCCTGGGAGGCGCCGAGAGAGATGCAGCCACAACCCTGCAGGGCCGCGTGTGGAGAGGGGCCAGAGAAACAGCAGGCCGGACAGACTGACTAATGGGAACAAACGCGAAAATAAATTTAAACAAATACAAGGCCGCGCGCTGTGGCTCCCTCACAGGCCTGGAACACATGTGGAATGGAAAATGAGGGGGATGGATAAAAATAAAGGCCGAGATTAGCAGGAGAACAAGAACAATCCCCTTCTCACTGCCCCCCCCATCCCGGCAGATAAACCCAGTATCTCGGAATATGGCTTTTTCTCTCGTCATTTACTTTCTTTTATTTATTTATTTGGTAATGTTTTCTCCTTGGGGAGGTGGGTAATTCTCTCTGTTTTTTTCCTATGCCCCTCAAACAAATGAATCGTGTCATCTCCTGGCTGAAATAGAAATTAGGTCCTGCCAGATGTGTCCTCGTTCACCTCTGCGGTGCAGGTGCCCCTGCTGCCTTACCGCCACCCCCAGCCATGCTGGAGGTGGAAGAGCCACCAGCTTGGTGGAACCAAACCTTTGAGAATGGGGAGCCGTGGTGACAAATGTGGGGCCCCACAGTACATGCATGAGGCATAGGATTGAGAGTTCAAGGTGAAGTTCTGCGACCTGGCTGTGTGACCTTGGGCAACGTCCTTAACCTCTCTCATCTTCAACTTCTTCCTCTCTGAAAAGGACACAATGATACACATATCTCATGGGTTGGGGATATTAATCGTTAAAATTTAAAGAGTGATTTTCATGGGCATTGTTCTAAGTATATATATTAACTCACTTAATCCTCAAAACAACTCTGTGAGGTAGGTACTATCATTGTCTCCATTTTGCAGATAAAACTGAATCTGAGAGGATAAATAAGTCCCCTAATATCACAGGGATCAGAAGTTGCAGAGCCAGAATTTGAACCCAGGCAGTCTGGCTTCAAAGCCCTTATTTCTAACCACTCCAGCTGCCTCTCTCTTTCTTACCTAAGAAGGGATGCTCCAGGGGGTACCAAATAAACAATCACACGGGCGGGCTGGGACAGGTCAGGGGGACGATGAGGCCCACAGAGGTGCCGGGCCCCTCTGCCCAAGGCAGGGACAGAGGCAGCTGGAGCAAGTTCGGGCAGGGAGATGGCCGACGTCGGGAGCAGGGTGGAGGGGAAGGTCAGGTGGCACCCTCCCCTGCCTACCCAGGTCCTCTTGGACAAAGAGAATGTCGGGATGTGTAGAGTCCTGAGGCTGACCGGTCCAACCTATGGCTTTCCAGAGGTGGACACTGAGACACAGTGGGGACTCACCTGGCCTCACTCCACGTGTGAGGAGCAGATGGGTGGGACGCAGCTTCCCTGTCTGCTCCCCGCCCTCTCTGGGCAGTGGGGCAGGTCTGGCAGCAGAATGCCACGGGCAGAGGTTAAAACCCTGGGCCCATTCTAACTTGGGAGAGCGTTTGTCACAAAGACAGAAGGTGGCACTCAGCATCTTCCCGGGAAGCGTGTGGAAGGCAGTTTCTATTGGACTTCTTGGGTTTCATTATAAGGGGACTGGGGTTCTCTGGCTCCCCGCAGACACCTTAAGAGGAAAATGTCTAAACTACATGGGAGCCTCAGCTAGACGCCAGGAAGCACGTGCTGGCTGGGACAGGTGGGCAAGGAGGGGGAGGTTTTCTGTGCAGGAGCCTTTGCTAGTTGCCCTGCTTCCTCCCTGACGGTCCGTTTTCAACACAGCCATCCACCGGCTCCTTAAGAAAGGTGACTCAGAGCATGCCAACCCCCTGGCACCCTGCCGGGCTCACAGTAGCGGAAAAACGCCTTCTTGTGGCTGGTAGGGCCTGGCCTGGCCCCCGATGACCACTGCGGCCTGGCCTCCTACGGCTCTCTCCAGCTCCCCGGGCCAGCCACATGGGCCTCTTTTCTGCTGCCTGAAACTGCCAGGCTGTCTCCCTCGTGGAGACCTCCGCCCTTGCAAGGGAGCACCGCTGCTGGAATGTTCTCCCTCCGCAGCTCCACGTGGCTGCCTCCTCCACACCACTTAAATGCAGCTAGAAGGGCACCTCCTTGGAAAGACTTCTGGGACCACAGAATTGAAAATATCCCCCTACCCCACCCCATTACTCACCCTGTCTACTGACTTCTCGACATTCATTTACACCTGCAATGATGTTGGTGCTTACTCCTCCGGCTGCCCCACTGGAATAAATACAAGCTCTTGGAGGGCACTATCTCCCCAGTGGCGGGCACACAGTAGGTACACAATAATGTTTATCGAGTGAATGCATGCATAATGTCACCACCTGTGTAAATTTCAATATAGTCCCTCAGAAAGGCGGGGGGTGGGGGGTAGGCGGTAAACTAATGAGGTCTAAAGGCCATTCTGAAACAGTTCCAATTCTCAGAAGCAGCCAGAACCAGGCAGTAGAGGCCTCTCTGGGGGCATATTGGCACCCCACTCTCCAGTCCAACCCCGCTCCTCTGCAAAAATATTCTCAAGGACAGCAGCAAATATGTTCTGAGAAGTTGCAGGTCAGAAACGAGACAGAAATAAAGTGGATCAAATCTCTCAACTCCTGAGAAGAAGGCAGAATGCAGGAGAATGGTATTGCTCCTGATGGTGCGGGAAAGGAACTGTCAATTTTCAGCTACGTCAACTGGGAGGGGTCGTGCACAGTGCAGAAACACTATTTAGAAACAACCCCCTTTGCTGGAATTTGTAAAGCAGCCAGAGGCACGATGGGCTCCTACACTCCCTGCTCTCCTCCCCAGTGCTTAGAGGCAGGATGCGGAACAGATACTCCACTTGCATCTATGTAGAAGAGTGTTTTCTAGGATAACTGAACAGAATATTCTAACCATCCCAGGACCCCGCCGTGCAGGTGGGCAGACACGACGGCCTGTGGCCGGCTCAGCTGTAGGAGGACCAGGGAGCTCTGTAGGTACCATAGGGAGAGGGAAAGCTGACCAAACTGGAGGAGGCACAGAGCGCATGGCGGGCAGGGGTGGGTTAGCATACGGTAGGATCCAAGTGTGTTCTTGAGTGTCGAGTGTGTTGCTTATGTCCTGTGGCTTCCAGAAAGCCAGGAGAGACAAGAGGAGAGCCATGAACAACCAGGGCGCGGGGAACGAGGCTGCCACAGGCTTTAATTTGAAACTCAGAGATGGGCTCCCACAGCAAGGCTGACTCCTGGGGGCTTTGCCTGGAGATTTTTTTTCGTGATTTGCATTTCAACCGTATATTTGCATCTCAACTGTCACGAGGTACAAATGGGCTGTTCTTGGTTTCAGCCCACCCCAGCCCTTCCTTTTCTGCCTTCTGTGACTTTTCTATAGCTGGGCAAAGGAGAAGAAATTACTCGGCAAGACTTGACAATGAGGACGGAGTCCTTGGGAGATAGAAAGGGCCTCTTTCAAGAACCTTTCTTGTTTTGAATGGTCAGGCAGAGCCTGAGATTCAGCAAGAAACTGAGCAGAATCTTAGGTCTGGAGGGGATGGCAGACATTAGCTAGTCTTTGTGAATTAGATTAGCCTCCTTATTAGGAATGACTGCCACAAAGTGCTGACTGAGAGATTAAACTGCTTCCTGCTTCCCCTTCTGTTTTCCATCAGCACCCTCTACTGTCCCACAGTGGACTTTTGAGGTCACCTTCCTACATTAACTCTGCTGGAACTGGGCTTCAGCACGGAGCACTGACGGACGATCCAGGTTGGATAAGGCCCTGGGTCACCTCGCTGCTACTTTTATCACTTACTCGTGCTTTAACTCAACACAGTGCCTATTTCTGCAGTGCCTCCCATGTGCCAGACAGAGTGTGAGGCACTGGGTACACTGGTGGGCAAGAGCAGACTGGCCCCCGCCTGCGGCTGGGCCAGTCTAATCCGGGAGACGGATACTACTGAGATCATCACTCTGACAAGCGCAAAATCAGCCATGGTGAGTGCAAGGCAGGGTCGCAAGGCCCCAGGGAACTATGACCAAGGGAGTTCGCCTCTCCTCGCGCTCCCTTCCCTCCTCCAAGTTTGCTCCGTAGAACACATTTTCTGCCACGCCTAGCAAATCCAGTCACGGACACCCAGATGCAACTCCCAACAGACGTCTTCTCCCCTCAGAAAGCAAACTGGAAGAAACGACAATTTTTTAAAAGTCTCTTTTACAGAACCTGTCTGATTTCTCTTTGGGGTTCCCTGATTTTTCACAGGTTCTGGGCACTCGGGCAGTGCTCAAGAGTCAGTGGCCTCTGTCTGCTGTTCCTGTTGGCAACATGGCTGAAAGCTCCACCCGGGAGCCCGGGCCCTGACCCTCAGCACCCAAGACTGGGCCCTGGGAGCATGGACCTGTGTAGATCTGAATCCTCCAGAGTTTTGGAGAGTGAAGAGATGGGAGACATGAAAAAGAAGGGAAAATTAGAAAGCATTTATCCCTCCTGCTTATTTAGGATCAGCCCAGGACCATGTCTGAGGTGGCTTGAGTACAGTGCTACTGGGAGACTGCAAGACGACCCAGATGACCTCAGGGCGGGGGCGTCTGGGCTGAGGGGCTGCCTCTCCCCTGTGATAGTTCTCTCTCTGCGCCTCACCCTGCCTTGGAGAAGGGGGACCCTGTGGAGAGGAGGCCAGTCCTCTGCTGTCAGAGGCAGTGGCCAACTCCCTGGGGAAGCACAGAATGGTCCCAGGCAGTGCTGGGCACCCTGTCCACAGTGGGCATGCTGATGCCTCTGCCTGGGGGGGGTGTGGTCACTAGTGGCAGGCTGGACCCTGACAGCCCTCAGCATTCCTGCAGACGCTTCAGACAGGCTTTCAGCAAAGGGAGCCTGAGAAAAACCCAAGGGGTCAGGTGACCTGGAAATCCCCCAACCCCAGAGCGGGGCCCTGGGGGTTCCGGCCCTGCTGGTGCTGATGCTCCCTGGACCCATCTGGTTAACATCCGTGTGTGGCAGGCACCGTGCTAAGTCCTATGTACGTGTCATCTCATCGCCTCCTCTCCACATCCCTCATCCACAGTGCTCGTGGTGGACACAAACATGTAGCTGCTTCCTCACTTTCCCCAGCCTTCTGGCAGTCAGGTGGGGGAACATAGCTAGTTCTGTCCCCTGGCCCTGGCTGGAAGTCACAGAGCCACTTCCGGGATGAAGCATAGAAGAGCTGGTGCTTTGCCCCCTAGCTGTCCCCTCCTACGGCAGTGACCAACGTAAGTGGGCAGTGTGCCCTTGATCACCTACACAGAGGGAGGCTACCTGCCCACCCGTGCTGGCCACGTTGTCTGAAGGAGAAACAAACTCTGTTTCAGAGTTAATGTTACGGCAACAGAAACTGACGGCTACGTTTTCTTTTTATTTCTTTTTTATACAGATGAGGAAAGTGAGGCTTAGAAAGGGTCAATGACTCACCCAAGGTTGCAGAGCTAGCAAATGGCAAGGATGGACTTGAACACAGGCCCCATCTGATTCCAGAGCCTATGTCGTGAACCACTACACGAGCTGCCTCCTCTCTGGGTGGCCTCCAGAATGGGGCCCAGATTCCTTGGCTTGGCATTCAAGGCCCTCCGAGGCCTGTGCCCCAGCCCACCTTCCCACAGCCACTACACAAGCCCTGCACCAGCACATCGGTTACTCCTGTTCTCTCCACCTCGCAGGTTTCTGCCTCCGGGGCCTCTCTGTGGGCCAATGCCTGGCCCACTGGCCTCCTGCGCTCCCTTCCACCATCTGATTTGTGCCCAAGGCTCAGGCCTAGTCCCCTCTCACTGTGGAGCCTTTCCCAATCTTCCCACCCTTCCTCAGCCGAGCTCTGGAGCCCTCATGCCCACGGTCACTGGACCCTGGACTCACACTCTGGCAGGGGCCTCTCTCTTCTTAGGCATCATGATCAGCCTGAAACCTAAGAAAGGCCTTTCTCCCGAGGTCCCATTCACGCAGCAGCCTCTAAAGGGGGTGCTGCACTCAGGGGCACGAGACGGTCCACTGGGGCGTGAGAAAGTGTCAGAACTGGTGTTTCTACCTGTTCATCTCCACCCTGTAAACTTTGTACATATTTGCATATGTTTTAAAATGCACAGACCATATTTGCATAAACACACGTGGCCCCTTGGGACGGGGACCATGGGTTACACTTCCGGGACTCCCTCAAGGGGCCAAATAGAGCTCCTAGCAAACAGTCGGTGCTCAGTACGTACTTTAGTTATGCCAGACAGAGAGGTATGGAATGACTTAGCAGGAGATGGAGGCACGTGTGCACACATGCACACCTGTGCACATGGTGGGAATGACTTGCCCTCGCAGCCCTGAGTCCTTGCGGGGGCGGGGGCCCCTGTCCAGTTGAGAGAAGCTGACGGGAGATGGGGAGGGATGTGGGAGGAAGGGCTCCTGGATGGGCATGCTGGGTGGTTTGCTGAGCAGCCAGAGCGGAGAGGGGCAGGAGGAATGAGAGGAACCAGGCCTGGAGCAAGGCCAACGTGCAAGCAGTGTGCAGAGTAAGCGCAGAGAAGCACCTCAGGCTGAAGACCCTGATGAAATTCCTGAGCAGCGTGGGCTGGGGGAGCAGCCGTAATAGAGAGAAGTCCTGTTAAGGTCTGTGGCTGCTGACAGGCGGGCAACACAGGGCATGAGAGGGGCCAGGGAGGAGGCAGCTGGGAGGGGCCCCGTGGGGAGAGAAGCCTGTCCCATCCAGGCCTGGCCCCTGGGCCAATGGCGCAGGGCGTGGCAGGGCTCATGGGGGCCACAGCCTGGCCTGGAGCCTCCTCCCTCCTCCCCTTCTCAAGCTTTCCTCACTCCTGGCCCATGTCCCTTCCTTCTAAGACCAGCCTCAGCCAGGCAGGCCCTAGGCAAAGGGCTGTGGGCGTCCCAGATCCCTCTGGAGTCTCCTTCCGGCCTAGGCTCCCCTGAAAGCATGCACACCCCTCGCACGGAAGAGGAGGAGTCACTATCACGCTAGAGCCGGAATACGACTTTCTTCCCAGGTCACCACTCATACAAGAGCTTTCACCTTTGTAAATTTCTATTGTTTGGTGTACGTTTTATGATGTCCATGCTAGATTAGTAGGATGATCACGTGTACAATTTCTAAATAAATACTGCACATGGGAGGTGTGTGTGCACACGCTCTTCGCAGGGTGCAAAGGAGTGATCCGAAAGCTTAGAGACCACCGACTTTTGCAGCCTCATCATTCTTAGGACACAGCAGGAGAGGGCACAGCAAGGTTTGCTTCTGTTCTACAGATGGTGTCCTTCCCAGGGTTGTACAGCCCAGGCAGGGCGTGGGTCTGGAGGAGCCATGCGTTCCAGGGACTCACCTCGTCCTTGTCCACCACCTGGATGAAGAGGGGGAGGGCAAAGCCGACCTGTGCCAGCTCAGTGATGGCCACGCTGTACTCAGAGCTGTTGAACTCTGGGGCATTGTCATTGATGTCAATAACCAGGATGTTGAAGGTCGTGGTGACTGTGGCATTGGATGGGGTGCGGTCATCATTCAGCTCTGTGCCCTGCAGATAGAGGACAAACACCCTGGGGATGAAGGTGGCCATAATCACAATAATAGCTATCACTACCAAGGCTTCCCAATGAGAAGCACTGTGCTTTATGTGAGTTGCTCCATCCAATCCTCACGACAACCCCAGGAGGAGATTCTATCATTAGCATCCCCATTTTACTGACCCTTATTTTACCAATGAGGAAACTGAAGCTCAGAGAGGTTAAGTAACTTCACAAGAACAAGGACACACAGCCACAGTAGATATCAAACTCAGGCTGTAGGATGCTAGAACCAAGGGGATGAGGTGAAGTGGGGATGACCAGACAGATCTGAGGGCTCGTCAAGGGGCAAAGGGAGAGTCTTTATTCAATTTGGCTGATGATGAAACCAAGGCCAAGAATTTTGTGCTAGCAGGTAGTTAAAACTTAATTCAGTATCTGCTATGGACTGAACACCATGCCAGGCACCATGAGGATCTGAGTAGGACTCAGCAATAGAAGGACTAAGATGCCTGGGGGCTCAGTCCCTGCACCAGGGCCCCCGGGCTCCAGAATACCCATTCCCAGTTCTGACTGCAAACTTCGCGACCAGAACCTCTGGGCGATAGGCCCAGGACTAGGTGTCTGTCACCAGTTCCCTGGGCATTTGGATTGACAGCCACATTTGGGAAGTCACCTCACATTTTATATAAAGATGGACAAAGTGGGCTCAGGGTCCCACAGTGAGTTGGGGACAGTGTTGGGACTGAGGAACAGGTCTCTCATGGAGCTGCCTGCTCTGCAGGAAGGGAGCAGAGACCCAAGGGGAGGCTGAGGGGGCCCGCGGGCTTGGCACTGGGTGGGGGAAAGGCAGTGTTAGCAGCCTCACGTGTACAGCGGCTGAAGAGGAAGGAGCCAGAGGGCGAGTGAGGGCCAGTTAATCCATTGCTGCCGCAGGCCCTCTCAAGGTCAAGGAGAGCAATTAAGGGCCAGGCTGGGCAGCACCATCCTCCCCACGCCGAAGGAAGGGCCTTGTTCCCAGAGCCCTTCTCCTTACAGTCCTTGTGCCCCCCACGCCCGCCCCCACCTCAATTGATGGCTGGGGCTGGGGAGGACCTTATGGCCCAGGCAGGATCCATACCCTAAATGGGTTTCCCAGGGAATGGCTCCACAAGTCACTGATTTTAATTAAAACCAGCCATGAGTGGCAGGCGGTTGCAGCTCCACCACACCTCCTGGGCGGGGACCCACTGCACTGCTGTTTCCTACCCAGGTAATAGCCCCACGGAAGCTGTGAGAACTAGAAATGGGACAAAACCCCAGAAATGGTATAAACCTAGCGATCTGAGCTGGCTACAACAGAGAACGTGGCATCACGGATAGCAGTGAGGACCATGGGGTAAGCACCTGCCATGTGCCTCCTCGTCCCTAATATGGGGATAAAAGTCCAGATCCTATATGGTCTCTGATAATGGCTTGAGCACCCAGCCAGCTCCCTGACACAGCCTACACCTGAGAAGCGTTCTTCCTTCACGACAGGGGCCTTGGGCATGAGTCCTGGGAATAGTGCAGGCTGCGAGACGCCTCCTGGAGCACTGCTGGAGGCTGGCCCCATGGCGTGGGCATCCCCTCTCCATGTGATGGAGGTGCCCGCTGCCTGGCTCTCACCTTCACCGTCAGGATGAAGCCGTGGCTGTACAGGGGGTTTTCCCGGTCCAGTAGGCCGTTCAAGGTCAGTGCTCCGCTGATGTAGTCCAGGGCGAAGATACTGTTGGTATTCCCTGCACGAGAGAGTAACATTCCAGGTATGACTGGGGCCCCGGGCCAGTGGACATGGGGCTGGGGCCAGGGCGCCTCCCTGGGCGTTAAGGATGATCAGTAACTTTAAACAGATGCCAGCTCCAGCAGTGATGGGGAGCGCTCTGAGGACACGGCCAGGCAGCGGCAGCGAGGATTCACAGAAAGAGAGCCTTACGTCCTTTCAGCCTTCCTCCCATCTCTCTAAGTCAGGAGAAAGTCTCGGTTTGGTGCTAATATGTGTCTAACACCACTCTAAGTCTTGCTTGTTCTCCTTTTTAACAAAGAGAGAGCAGGCTTCAGGCCCAGAGCCTTCCAAAGGGAGCAGCACCCAGGTAGGACTCAGCATCCGCCATGGTCTGAACATTGTGTCCCCCCAGAATTCACACGGTGAAATCCTAAGCCCGCACACATGGCAACATAAGCAGTCACTGGGATGCTGGCTGGGGGGGCCAGTAGGGGAGCCCTGTGCCAAGCAGGGAGGGCGAATGGTGGGTCTCACTCAAAGACTGATTGATTGATTAGTTCACTCTTCCTTCGAGTTCCTAGTGAGCACCTACTGTGTGCAAGGTGCTGGAGAATCATAGAGAACTGAAGGTTCATGCCTTCAGTCTCACAGTAAAGATCGACATTTATGACATAATCACACCATTGAACACATAAGTCCCTGTGAGCTAAAGTGCCTGAAGAAAAGCACCATGGAGTAGAGAGGTGGTTAAGATTACGCCCTCTGGAGGCAGACCGCATGGGTTCAGATCATGGTTCTGCTACTTGCTAGGTGGGTGGCCTTGGTCAAGTTACTTAACATATCTGGACCTCAGTTTCCTAGTCTGTAAAACAGGGGTACCAACAGTCCCCAGCCCCAAGCGTTGCTGTGAAGATCAAATGAGTTAATACAATGCTGGCACATAGGCAGCTCCCCACAAATGTTGGCTGCCTGAGCTTCGCCAAGATGACGCCACCGTGGTCCCCTCCTCCACCCCACCCCCAGCCAGGGAGCCTGTGCCCAGAGGCATCTGCTCAGCAGGGGCACAGTCAACCCCTCCTCTTGCCAGGACAGCCTCAACCAAGGGCCATGTGCACAAGGCGGTGGCCCTGAGGCCAAGGTCCAGAGCAAAGCCCTTAGTCCACAGGGCATTGCAGCCAGGGCTCTGGCCCCTGCTCTTACGTCACTCACCCCTCAGGATGAGTCATCACTTCCTTGCTTCTTCCCTTATCCCCCTCTCCCACCAGCCTCCCTTGGGGGTGGGGAGGCTGTGGGTTTGGCAGCCACACACACAAAATTTCCTCTGCTATCCTGGAAGCAGATACCACCACGTCAACCCTCTGGTCTCCCAGACATCCTTTATGCAAGTCCCATGGGGACTGGCCGGGGAGGCTCATGGGACGCTTCTCACCTGTTCAGCCCCCATTGCTGAGCAGAGGGCAGCTGCTTCCCCTGGGCTGACAGGTGCTGTCCCAGGTGTGTATGGAGATACCCGGTAGGGGAGGGGTTCTGGGGTGGCGTCGGGTGGCACCTCGAGTGCCCTAAGGCTTCTGGGAGCTGGTGACTTAAAGTGCTCACACAGGTCATTGCTGGTCCCGCTGGCTCTTTGGGGGCATTTACCTCCTCTGGAGTTCCAGGCGTCAGGACTTCAGATTTGCAAGAATGAGGCTGCGAGCCTGTGAATCAAGCCTGCCAAAGCATGAAAGGCTGCCAAAGGAGTCGCAGCCTTCTTTCTCCTATTTATTAAAAACAGTAGCTACTATTTAGTGAACATGTACACATGCCAGGCACTGAGCTAAGCTGTTGGCAAAATTATATTACTTAGTCTTCACAATAACAGTATCAGAAGATATCCCGTGTTAAGTGTGAGGAAGCAGGCTCACAAGAGACGTGAGATAACGTGTCCAAGGCCACGTGACCAGCACATGGGCAGCCGGGGCTTGGATTGGTGTCCCTCTTTCCCTCCCTGCAGGCATTGGCCCTACACACATTTGCACCCCGTCTGCACCTGGATTGTGCTAAGGCACAAGGGAACCAGGTGAGACAAATAAGAGATCATCCTTCACAGAATGAAGTGGCAACAAAGCTGCTTTTTTCTCAAGAGGGAGTCCTAGCTAAAAACCATTATGCATTCTGGAAAGTTCTGGATAAATTCCTCCATGACAGGATTTTATGTAGCAGCAGCATGTCCATGTGGCGATGTCTTCTAGGCAGGGAGGGCCCACAGTGGGGACTAGAGTGGGAAGGCAGGCTGCAGAAAGGAGCTGTCAGCACAAAGGGGGTGACACACACAGGCACTGGCAAGGCAGCTGCAGTGAGGACAAGCAGGAAAATTTAGACAGCCAGGCAGTGGTCAGAGAGGAGGTGGGAAACCAGCACAGGGCCAGGAGCCTGGAAGCAGGAGAGGAGGAAGTTCTGAGTCAGAGATGGTCAGCAGGGTTAAACAGTGCCGAGAGAGAGAGGCTCCGGAGACGGGAGATCCAGCGAAGGCCCCCGCTGGGATCTTCAGATGCCCCCAGAGGTCAGACTGTGAGCTCCTGAGGGAAGGTGGGGCCCGTCAGTGGGGACAGTGAGGGCAGGTAGGCCTGCGGGAGTTTGGTGTGAAAAACAAGAGAGGCAGAGTGGCAGCTAGAGGGCGCAGCAGAGTCAAGCACAGGGCTTCTGTGTCACACTATGGTCAAAGACGGGGAGGAAGGGGGAGACGGAACCAGGACGGGAGGGGGTAAAGGGGGGTAGGTGGTCAGACTTGGGGAGTGGAGGAGTGGTTCTCTTTGAGTCTGGGGGGCTTCCCCTCCCAACTCCTCGTTCCTTCGAGGCTGGCAGGCACTCCCCTTCCCCAGGCGCCCCTCCTCCTGGCCCCTGCCAAATCTCATCACTCTCACATCTTGTCCCCTTGTTATCTGGCAGGCAGCATCCTGACCCGTGGCAAAGCTGGGTCTGGGTGAAAAGCAGTTTAGAGCGGCTGATGGTGCGTGTGGGAACACAGGCTGATGACTTTCAATTGCTTTGTCTGCTCCGCTGGGCTAACGGCGACCGCTCTCGCTGCCCTCCAAGTTAAAGGAAAACCAAGGGCTCCCTCCTGGGCCCTTCCCATTCTTAAGGCCCACCTCCAGCATCTCCGGCCTCAGGAAGCCCATCCTGGAGGCCGTGTCCTCTGTCCCTCTCCGATCCCCGGTGCAGGGCGGGCAGCCTCCGAACTGCCCCGTGGCGTGGGGCTTCCCTGGTTCTCATGCCCAGAGACCCAACACAGCCTTGAGGATAAGGGCTGGGGTCTCTCGCTTCTGTCCCCGGTGGTACCCAGACACAGCTCATTACCTATCTGTTGCATGCCGAAGCTTCGCTGCCCCGCTGCAGTGATCGGAAAGCCTCGACGAGCACACACGAGGTGGGGGCCTGCCCTGTGCTGGGGCCATGGGGGAGAGAGGAGAAGAAAGTCGTGCTTATGAGGAGCTCACAGTCTAGTCAGACTCGGGGCCTCGGCATCCACCCACTCCAACGCCAGCCACTCAGTGGAGGCAGGAGGCTGAACGAGATGACCTGTGGGACCCTGATCCCTCAGCCGGCCTCTGACTTGGTCGCCGCGCCCTCCCCTCGTCCAGATCCAGGGACACTGCCCAGAGCAGTGAGTGGAACTGGGATCTGCCCCGCTTCCCTCTGGAGGTCTCTCTACTCAGAGTCTCTGTCTGGAGTCTATTGCATCGACACCCAGGTGAGGACTGCCTACTGTGGACAAGCTCACAGGATGAGAAAAGACGTCGGCACCAACAACAGATCTGCCACTTAGCGGCCGTGAGACCTCCTGCAAACCGCTAACTCCTCTGAGCCAAATTCCTCATCTGTAAAGTGTGGATAACAGTTCCCACTCACTGGGCTATGTGAGGACCAGGTGTGACCATGTATGTAAAGCACCCATTGTGGTGCCCGGCACACAGTAGGTGCACGTTTTGGTCCCTGTTCCTTCTTTTCCTGCTCTGCCTGCTTTCTGAGAAGAAGACTCAAACCAGGCTATTCCCAACTGTGGCCCATCTCATCCAGAACAAGCTGTGAGGGGCTCTCCCCACAGCAGCCAACGTGTATTGTGCTGGAACTGTGCAAAGTGTTTCGTGTGCATATCTTTCTCAATTTTCAAAAACCCCCATGAGACAGGGTACTATTATCCCCATTTCTCAGATGAGGAAACTAAAGCACAGAGAACAACTCCCACTAGGTCATTCAGGTGGTGAGGGGTGGAGCAAAGACTTAAACCCAGCTCCCACTGAGCTGGAGTTCCTGTCCTACCCAGAGGCCCATGGGTTTTCCTTGCCCCCCGCTAGGGGTGCCCAATAAACAGCCACATGTGTGCAGCCTGGCCGTCCGGGCCAACGGGGCAGGCTGGCCTGCAGGCCCATCACTGCCCAGGAACTCTGACTGGCGTGGGGCTGTATCACTGTATAAGGGAAATTGGGAATCAGTCTGAGATCTGGGCTTTGGGCAAGATAGCTTATGAATTAAACATTGTTACTCAGCCACCTGCTGACAAAGGGGCCGTGTCCTGGGTGGTACCTGGGCCGGGCTGCATTCATCAGCTCCGCGGTCAACATATGGCAACCAGCGATGTGGGTTTCCTCGGCTTTCAACCAGAGAAGAGACGCAGGCTGAGAGCTTGCTGCCCCTCTGAGGGACCCTCGAGGAGTGGGGTTAGGCCTCCCCCTCCCCAAAGCTTTTCCCGAAGCCATCTGGAACCCTCTCGCTGCAGATCTTTGCTGGGGGCCTCGCCTGCTTTACGGTCTCAGCTCAAATGTCACCTCCACAGAGGAGCCCTCCCTCCTCACCCCGCGGTCCCACCCTCACCCGTCTCTCTCTACCCCGCTATGCTGTTTTCTTTCTTTCTAAGCACTTCCACTTTCTGAACCTCTCTCTTCTTCTGTGTACATGTTGCTTCCTGTCTGTCTGCCCCCCCAGAATGTAAGCCCCAGGAGGGCAGGGATTGGCTTCCCCGAGTGCCCAGCTGCTACACAGCAGGTGCTCAACCAACATCCTCTGAGTGAATGAACGAATGGACTGAAGCAGGGACGTCTGGGGGCCATTCTGAGGCCAGGGTGAAAGGCCATAGGTCAGAAGGGTCCTGGATGACTTACAAGGTCACACATCATGAGACCATAATGTGCCAGGGCCCTGAGGAGGGAGCAGCCAGTTAGCAATTCCGGTTGGGTCTAGCCTACCCTCCGATGCGCCCACAGTGCTCTGCTGTCTGAGCTGAGCGTGTCTCAGTTAATCACAGTTATTACTGTCCACTCAGGGGGAGACAACCTCCAAGCCGCTCAGGTAGGTGTGAACTGCAGTCTGCTTGTCCCGCTGGCAGTTCACAGGACGACGGTTCTCATCAAGCTCACTTAAACCAACAAGTGATTACCTCTCCTAATAAGACTGCAAACTGGACTCTGATTAATTTGCTAATAACCGTCTCCAGTTTATGAAACATTAACCTGAATAGCCAAGGATAGTAAAACCTATTATGTTAGGGTTGCTAAGGGTCAAGCCATGCCCCTTACCCACAGCAGTGCCTGGCTCCCTGGATGGGGAGCCTCAGACCGGCGGCCCCTGGTCCTCCGAGGACACTTTAATGGGGAGTGGCAAGACCTCACCAAGGGCTATGGCTTGGATCAGGATCTCCCCGTTTGCTGAAGAACCTTCACTCTGCAACTGAGGGAATCTCTCTGAAGGGATAATCCTGGATGTGCCCACAAATGCAGCTGCCAGGATGTTCACCACGATGCTGGTTAGTAAGGAAAACTGAGAACAGCCTAAGTGTCCCACAGCGGGGAGCAGTTAAATAAGCTATGGGGTAGGCTTCGGTCAGCCACCAAAAATAATGCTGCAGGAAGAAGCTGGTGACTTGAAAAGACAGATGTTGAAGACACGTTTTTCTTTAAAGGAGTCACAAAATAGCATAGTTCTGTAAGACATATTTTTTTGTTGTTGCTGAAAAACATATGCAAAGAAAAAGAAATGAAATGTTAACAAAACCTTACAAAGATTATCTGAGTGGCGATGCTTGAACGGGGCTCTCATCGCAGCACTACTGACATTCGGGCCAGACGAGCCTTTGCTGTGGGGACGCGATGCACCCTATGACATCTAGCAACGTCCCCGGCCTCCAACCCCTACATACCAGTAACACCCCTTCCCCTAGCTGTGACACCAAAGATTCTTCAGACATTGCCAAATGTCCCTGGGGGGGCGGGTGGCACAGCGGTTCCTAGTTGAGAACCACTGCTCCAGAACCATTTCGACTTTTCCCTTTTGACTTATTTGAATTATATTTGTTAAAAAACAAGTTAATATGAGTTCATTTAAAGAATAATCTCCAAAGTTCTAGAACTAGACAGTGGTGATGGTTGCACAACATTGTGAATGTACTTAATGCCACTGAACAGGACACTTTAACGCAGTCAGTGTTATGCCATGTATATTTTACCACAAAAAAGTTCCCCGATGTTTGATGATGCGCGTCTGTGTTTTCAGCTGGGGCCAGGTGCAGACTGATTTGGAAATGGATTTGCTCTAGTGAGTAATTCGTCCTCTACCTGGTTACCAGCGGCACTAAAGACAACTTGCTGAACTTAATCTCCCTGAGGACGGGGACCTTTCCTGCCCTGGCCGCTGCCACGTCAGCCAGGACAAAGGAAGGAATCTGCTCACAGAGGGTCAGCAAGGCTCTGGGGAGGCTGAGCAGCGTGAGATGAAGTCTCTGCTCCTAAGGGACGTCCAGTCTGATAAAGAAACAGGCCCTGTGAGGGCAGCGCCCAGCCCTGCTGAGGGCGGCCCACGGGGCTCGTGCCGGGGCCAGGAGGGGGTCAGGCTCCTGCAGCGGGGACTGGGAGGGCAGGCTGGGCAAGTACAGGGAGGCAGAGGGCAGTCCTGTCAGGGGCTAGCACGAGGACGGAGGTGGGGCGGGGGGGTGTCATCGTTCCACAGCGGGGGAGCCAGCAGGAGCACAGAGTTCAGGAAGTGGTGTCAGGAGTGGCCAATGCCCGGAGGTGGGAGCCTTGAATGCCAAGTAAGCAGTTTGCACTTTCATCCTCAGGGGAGTCCCTGGAGGTAGGAAGACCTGCTGATGCTGAGGGCGTTGACTGGGCGATGGCAGTGAGAAAAGAAGCAAGAATAGGGCTGTGACGGCGGGCCCACTGTGTGTCGGGCAGGTCCTGGGCACTTCACGTGTGTTAGTCAATTACTCCTCACGGCACCTCCACGTGCAGGGCGTCAGCAACAGCAGCATTATTCCATTATCACTATTCCCATTTTACGGGTGAGAAAACTGAGGCACGGGGGGATTAGGTGATTTGCCTGAAGTCCCTCTGCTGGGAAGTAGCAGATCCAGGACTCCAGGCCAGGCTGACTGGCCAGAGATGGGGATGACCTTGCTTTTGCCCGCTGGCAGAGTGCTCTTCATCTTTGTTCATATGAACGAGCTCACTGGATTCTCAAAATGCCCTGAGGCCAGCACGGCTACCCCATTTATGAGACGGGGAAACTGAGGCTCAGTCAGGGAAGTGACACACCCAGGGACACGTGGCTGCTGAGTGACTGTGCTAGGATTAGGATGGGGTCTCTCAGGTCTCAAAAGTCCCCCGTGGTCGCCGTGGTCTCTCCTGAGTGGGGCGGCTACTCCCTCGGCCCTAGGGGCTGGAGGCTGGCCAGGACACCAGCAAGGTGAGGTGGAGGAAGGCAGAGGGGAGCAGATCCCTCCGGGACCCACCTGCTCACTGGCCTGCAGCCTGGTTATACCTCCAGGGCCTGGGGCAGGTGGGCCCAGAACACCCATTCCCACCCTCACCGGAGAGCCCCTATGGGCCGAGGGTGGGAGCCGAGGTGCACCGGTCCTCAGCCTGTCCCCAGAGGGCGGCCCGCTCTGCCCACGGCGGGGCCGGCTCACATAACTCACCTGAGGCTTGGCACTCCAGAGGGCATCAGGCGCTGGGAGATTTACGGGCTCCGATAAAGCCATCTCAGTCCTCACATAAGAGGCGTTTGATATTTGATGATCTGAAAGGCCTTGTCCGGAGGGGGAGTGTGAGTGGGGGAAGGAGGAGGGGAGACACTTAAGAAAACAAAGAGGATAGTGATCAGATGCCCAAGGAGACGGAAGCACGAAAGGGGGGTGCGTGCTGTCCGTCATCCTGGCCGCAGTCTCCCCTCCTCCAGCACCTCTGCTCTGACCCAGCAGTGGACATGGAAAGACAGGACCAGGGGACGGGGCTTCTTAGGGGATGGCGGCACAGAGACCACCGACCACACTGCTGGGCCTCTCTGTACCGGGCACAGGTCGGGGGGCGTGGGTAATGCCCCCAGGGAGCCCACCATCTGATGGGGAAGCCCAGTCACCCGCAGGGGAAGGACAAAACACATGTACAAGGAAGAGCTCATAAAGGACTTAACATGAGGTTAGGAGACTGGATTAGGCTTGTGGGCTTGTGGGCCTCTCTGAGCCTCAGTTTCCTCATCGTGGGTGAGAATACCTGCCAGACTCCCTGGGCTCTTTGGAGGTTCAATGAGATAATGGATCTGAAAATGCTCTACAAACTGTGAAGTGCTGAGTGGATGTCAGGTATGTATCAAGAAGGTGAACCAGTTGTCTGGGCAGGTGGAAGGAAGCAGCACCTGGAACTGGATGACGTTAGAGAGAAAAGATTGTGGAGAAGGGGGTGGGGTGCGGTGCAGCGTGGTGGCAGGCGCACACTGACGTCCATGGGACGAGGAGGCCTGGCGCCCCGGAACCTTGCCTTCCAATCCTATTTCCCAGGGTCCAACCTCGTGCTCTAACTGCCGCCTGCTCACTTCCTTGTCTCGTCATCAACGTGATCATGTGGCAGAACCTCGGGCATCAGAGAGCCCTGAGTTTGAATCCTGGCTCCACTACTTCTGGCCACGTGACTCGAGCCTCAGTCTCCTCACCCACCAAGAAGAGATAATAGTGGAATTTGTCCCCTGGGTCTGCTGGGAGGATTCAACGAGAGGACCAGCACGGAGCTGGCAGTGCTCCCTAAGTGGCAGAGTCTTCCCACATTCCCTGTCCCTTTCCCTCCCCGAGTGCTGGTCCCAACAGGCCCTCAGCCGCCCGGCTCCGGCCCCAAGTGCGGCAGGTTCCAGAGCGAATGACTTTCAAATCTGGGAAGGAGAGCCCATTGCACACGCCTTGGGCTGGGTAATTTATGAGTCAAATTGTGCTCCGTCAGGGCTCCGCGGCTCAGAAATAGATGTGGTCGGACGAGGTTCAGGGAGCCAGCCTCAGACACAGTTATCTTCATAGAAACTGGCCACCAGCTGGCAGAGCCGGCCCGGACAACTGACCTTGAGGGGCTCCCTGGGGGCCGCACAGCCCCCTGAGCCTGGCCCCTGCTCTGAGTCCTGAAGAGAGGACAGAGAACGGCCTGGGGCTCAGGAGGACAGCTGGGGACCCTGGGCAGGTTACTTAACCTCTCTGGGCTTCAGGTCCTCCCCTGTTTAAAAAAGAGGGGACTTTTTGATGGCAGTGCTTTTTCAAGTGTCTTTGTTTTCATAGCAAATCCTCTTATCAGACAAAATCTCGCACAGAAGCCCAGTAAATAAAATAGCCCAAAACAGAGCTAGCTGTCCCAGCTGAGGCAGATGAGGGGGAGTGCTGGTGTCCAGAGGGGCCCTGAGAGACAGGCTGGGGACCTGGGGTTTCAGGGCACCTGGAAGTCCCCACGGACTCTCGGTTCTAGGATTCCACAGTTGTCTCTGAGCGCTCAGCCAAGGATGCATAGGGCCTGACATCATGCCATCTAGGCTACTCGAGGACCAAGAAACACTGCCTGGGCAGGTGAGGCTCCCGAGGGCCAGAGGATCAACCCCTCTTCGTCTGGATCTGATCTTTTGGAAAGGGGCAGATGTTGTAGTGGCTAGGACCATGACTAAAATCTCAGCATCACTCCTCACAAGCTGTGTGACTGTGGTCAAGTTACTCACCCTCTCTGGGCTTTAGGTCCTTTGGCTGCAAAAGGAGAGGATAATACCTATCTCATAGAGCTGATGAGAAGACAAAAGCGGGTAATGCATGTATTGAGTTCAGCACATCGAAGTGCTCAATAAATACTATTTGTTGTAAATTCTTTCGGGAAAGGAAGGAAACCAGGTATTCGACTCATCGTGTGCTGCGTAAATCTCACTACCACCTCACTGATCCATAAACCGAGGGGGGGCCCAAAGAATTTGTCCCCAGTCACGTGGCTGGTAAGCAGTTGAGCTGGAATTTGAACCCACAGGCTTACATGCCAAAGCCTGTGCTCTCTCCTGCTCCTCCCCAGACGCACAGCCTCCAGAAGGCCCACCAGCAAAGGCCCAGTCTCCTGAGGTTGGAGGGCTTTCCAGCATCTGGTCAGTGACTCAGAGTGCAACACCAAAGCAGATGTTTCTGGTCAGGGGATGATTGGGGGAAAAAACTGCAGATTTAGTCAAGTATAAAATCCACCCAACAATGTGGGAAAAAAATCTTGTGTTCTACTGAAAATGAGTCAGAATCATCACATTCACAAGAAAAGATGGCAAATTTGTCCTATGGGGCCCGAGGAAGGTCAAAGTTTCCCAGAGGGTGTCCGCGGGAAATCTGACGCATGGGGTACACAGGAAAGGCCAACTTTAAAAGCATCTGTGGTCAAATAAATTTGGGAAACGCTCAACAGGTATCTTCACTGCAGGACTTGTCAGAGCCTTTAATGTGCTAATGTGCATTGTGACCTGCCAGGACAAGGATGTTGTGATGTAGTGTCTCTCGAACGCATTTGGCCACAGAATCCTTTTTGCAAAGGTTCTCTTGAGGGGTGGTATTGGAAACCCACCAAGAAAACTGAAGGTATAAAAGGGGCTGTTCCCACAGTTACCCTCCAGTGGGGTCTGTGAGCACACGAGGTAGATGTGCCCAGTGTCCGAGATGGAAGACGGAAGGGTGCTCAGACTTTCCCTTCTCCCCTGGGAAACTGAGGGTCAGGGACAGGGAGTAAGTTGGCCAAGACCACACAGCAAGTTAGAGGCAGCACTGGCACCAGATGGGTCGATCTCAATCCTGGCTCGAGTCTGGGTGCCCGACCAGGCCACAGTCCGATGTGGTGGGTCCCTCGGCAGCTTTGGGACCACTAAGAAAAACCATTTTTCACTGCGGAAAATGTCAAAGATGAACAAACGTAGAGACGAGAACGCAGTGAAGCCCAGGTACCCGTCACCAGGCCCGACCGCCCTCGGCGCGCGGCCAGCCTTCCTCTGTTCCGCTCGCCGCCCCCCAACCTCTCCCTGGAGCGCTTGGAGCCAGCGCCGGCTCATCCTCAGACGCGGATGCACCTCTGACAGGGACTTCTTACACGCGGCCCAGCAAGCCGTTATCACGCCAGGCGAAACCACCGGCTCCCGAACGTCACCTGAGACACAGACACACTCAAGGCGGTGCTGCTTCTGGAGCCACCTTGGGCTCAGAGGCGCTGACCCTCTCTGCTCAGTGCTCAGAGCCCGAGCGTCCAAGAGCACCGAGAGCGGAAGGCGGGGCCGTGAGCAGTCTCGCGGTTTCACATCTTAAACAAGAGCCAAAAGAGCAGCAAAGACCAGAAGCAAATGTGGTAAAGTGTCACCAATGTCACCCGGGGGGGACACACGGGGGTGTGACATCAGCCTCTGTGCTGTCCCAAAGATTTCATGGTTCACACTTGCCCGTGAGCCTTGCCCTGCTTCTCTGACGAAGGCTGGGGTCCTGGACAGGTGTGTGTATGTGTGTGATGTGTGTGTGTATGTGTGTGATGTGTGTGTGATATGTGTGTGATGTGTGTGATGTGTGTGTATGTGTGTGTGATATGTGTGTGATGTGTATGATGTGTGGTATGTGTGTGTGATGTGCAGTGTGTGTGTGTGATGTGTGTGATTGTGATGTGTGTGATGTGTGTGTGATATGTGTGTGATGTGTGTGTGATATGTGTGTGATGTATGATGTGTGTGTATGTGTGTGTGATGTGTGTGTGATGTGTATGATGTGTGGTGTGTGTGTGTGATGTGCAGTGTGTGTGTGTGATGTGTGTGATTGTGATGTGTGTGTGTGTGATTTGGGGTGTGTGTGTGATGTGTGTGATTTGGGTGTGTGTGATGTGTGGTATGTGTGGCGTGTGTGATTTGGGGGTGTGTTTGTGATGTGTGTGTGATATGTGTGATGTGTGTGTGTGTGATGTATGTGTGTGGGGCATGTGTGATTTGTGTGTATGTGATGTGTGTATGTGTGTGGGGCGTGTGTGTGTATGTGATGTGGGTGTGTCAGTGGTGCATGTGTGTCCCTGGTGTGGGTGGCCATTTCATCCCAGCAGCCCAGCTCCCAGAATGCCCTCATCCTCCAGCTCCAGCATCAGCCCTTGATGTCACATTATGTCCCCAGCCCTGGCCCAGGGCCCCACGCCAAGTGGGTGTTCAGAATGCTTGATGAGTGAGTTCAGCCAGACAGGGAGGGGTGTCCGGAGATGTTCCCGTCCCCTTGGCTCACACCAGCAGGAACTTCTGCTGAGCAGGCAAGAAACAGGAGGAAGAGAGACGTCCTTGCCTTTTTGGCCAGAGAGGAGGGTCAGAAACCAAAATCTCTGCAAAGCCTCTAACCACTATTCTGAAAAGGAGAGGCCACAGGTCAGAGTTCAGAGTCCTTTCCAATGGGCCCCCCTCGGGATGCGTGGCCTGGGGTCCTTCTCAATTACAGGGGCGGGCCTGGGCAATAGACCTCTACTCTCTTGGCAGGAGGGCAGTTTCTCTGGGAAGCTGCCCAGCCCAGCTGAAGGGATGGGCACCTTACGGCGCCCCCACTCTACGCCCTGTGAATAGATACTCCTGTGAGGGAAGGGCAGCAGAGGATCCTGCTGGAGATAGATGGCATCCTGGGGGATGTGTTGCAAGCTTGAGACTCCCGGGGCTCATGGAAAAGAGGGAGTAAACCCTTTGTTTGTGGGAAGCTCCTGGCACTGCCCTCAGCCCCAGGCCCAAACACCACCTCAGCCACAGCCAGAACAGAGGCCAGTCTTTGATCTTCAGCCCCCCACCTCTGCCCAGATGTGCCCACTCTCCCTCCCAGCACGCAGCCCCGAGCAATGCCAACTGTGGCAGCCCAGCCCGCAGCTCCCCGGTTGGAGGATGACTTACGGCTTTAATTACCGAGGTCCGGGTGTGAGCCTCAGGAGGCAGCCCCACCAGGCTTGTTTCCTGTCGACCAGGGACTGCCAAGTTGGCAAGGGCAGTCCTGCACACTGCCATGTTGTTCCCTGCTCTCTGGGCGGTGACCAGGCCCTCCCCTCACTTCCGGGGTGCCCACAGCCTGCCCCAGCTCTGGAGGGTGGGGTGGAGCAGGAGTGTGGCAGGGTGGGTGTGCAGGAGGAGCAGCTCCAAGTCCCGCCCACAAGAGAGCTTGGTCTAGAGAGGAGAGGGAGAGACATTGGAGGGATGAGCTGGGCCGGGGGGAGCAGATCAGGCCGACGGCGGGCTCAGAACAATGACCAGTCCCCTGAAAGAGGAGAGAGGGTGCCAAAGAAGCTGGCAGTGGTGAGGAAGAGTTGTGAGCAGCTGGACAGACAAATGGACAGAGCCCAGGACGGTTAGCATGATGAGTGCTCCAGATTCTTTCTCGCCTGGTCAGCCCAGCTCTGGTCTCCCTGCTTCTCCTCTTGCCCTCTGTCCAACCCATTCTCCACCCAGCAGATCTCTCTGTGATTTTTTAAAAGCTTGATACAGATCAAGTTACTCCACTGTAATGTCCTCCAAGTACAGACGGAGTAATCCCAACTCCTCACCCTGCTCTGCAAGACCCTGAGTGATGGGTCCCTGTCCAGCCCTCTGACCTCACTTCCTGCTCCTAATCTACTCCCCACCACATGCTAGCCTCATCGAACCTCTTTTCTAATTTTGTATTTCTTAAACAGACCCAGCTCATCCTTGCCTCAGGGCCTTTGCACATGCTGTTTCCTCCACCTGGAACTCTTTTCCCCCATAGCTCCATACGGTTGCCTCCTCCACAGCTGCTCAGGCCCCTCTCAAATGTCACCATATCAAAGAGGCCTTCCCCACCACTCCAGCTAAGTTGCCACAGCTCAGTCATTCTCTGTTATGCCTCCCTGCCCTCCCGTTTTATTTTCTTGCAAGAACTTGTCATTCTCTAAAATTATCTCGTGCATTCATCTGGTTGATTGTTTGTTCTCTGCCTTCTTCACTAAACTCTAAGTTCTATGAGGGCAACAACTTGACCTGTTTTGTTCACAGCTGTATCCCCAGAAACTGGTACACAAGAGGTACCAGCCTGATAAATATTATGAATAATCCAATTAGCTCAAACTCTTTGTGTTACAAAAAGGGACTACCATGGGGGGCTTCGAGGCGCCCCCACAGTGATGCACCTTGACAGCTTCCTGTACCTGAGGCAGCTTCAGGGCAGAGCAGGTAGGAGGGGGAGGCAATGACGGGGAGAGCTGAGGCAGAGGAGCCGAAAGAGGCAGACGGGAAACCGGTGCCTCCCTCACTGCTCTGGGCCTCAGTTTCATCTGTGACTTGGGAGGTTTGGACTGGATGACATCTGGGTCCCTGCAGCCTGGGACAGGTGAGCCCCTTAAACCGGGCCCCCGGTGTTGGAAGAAAGATGGAGATGGGCAAGGGGAAGGGAGGAGGTGCCGCCATGGTGCCTGTTCTGCTCCCTGCTTCCCTGACCGCAGGACCGCCAGGGTTCCTGCCCAGGCCTGCCTTATCAATCTCCCTCCACCGGGAGAACGCCCCTAAATGAAATTCCTATTGGCACAGGGCCTGTGATATAACAAGTCACTCGCTTTGCCTGGGAAATGAAAGATGATAAGGCAGAGTTCCTGGGACAGAGGTGATCTCCATAAATCTGCCAGAGTGTGCTAGGGATTACTTTGCGGGATTAATTATCTGTCCTTCAAACAAAGGCCTGACCTCGGCCGAATGTCCCCGGCCTGCCAGGGAGGGAGCCTGGGGCCGTACGAAGGCGGGGCCCCTGCTGGGAGGCAGGCCATGGGGTGGGCTGCACAAGGGGGCACTGTAAGATACCAGTTCAGCACTTCAATCCTCCTCTAAGACCCGACGTGGCTCTCTCCTGACCAACACACCAAGTCTGCCTTGCGTCCCACACCTTCTGCAACTTGGTCCTTCTTGACCCGTGCAACAACCAGGCCTCCACCTGTTTCTCAGGCCAACCTGGAGCACCCCGACCTCATCCCCTCTCCCGGTTACCATCCTCCTGCCCAGACTTGGGAGGGTTCTTACGATGGACGGGAAAGGTCTATGTACAGTGGGCAGAATGAAGACCGGACTAAGAGCCAGTTCAGCATCTCCCAGTTCACCAGCCATAAGACCTTGTGTTTCCTGAGCTCTCTGAGCCTCTGTTTACCCATCTGTAAAAAAAGAATAGCACAGCTGCACCTGACAGGGTCGTCAGGATGACCCAGTGAGGCAGGGGGCCCCGTGGAAAGCATGTGCACCTCAGACTCACACAGACCTGCCACTTCTTGGCCTACCTGCTACATAACCTTTCTGAGTCTGTGTCCTCATCTGGGAAATGGGGACGCTGACAGTGCTTGTTGTGAGCGTAAGATGCAACCTCTGCAGAGGCCCTCGTGTGACATCTCGGAGGGATTCCACTGACATCCTAACTGCAGCTGCAAGAGGAGTGGGGTCACAGTGGCTTTCTGTTTCAGCCCTTGCCCTTGGCCAGTCAGTCCCTGCTCCCTGCTGAGCCCACACAGTGGGTGAGCCTCTCACCACCCCTGAGCGGAGCCAAGCAGAAGGCACCCCTCTTGGAGCCAGGGAAAATCAGTGCTGGTCACAGGAGGGCTGCCCAGAGCCAGGCTCCAGGTCAGCCAAGCCCCAATTAGCCGTTCTGAGTCACACGGGCCATGGAGGAAGAGCGGTTGATGCGGGCTTCAGTTCCCTGCAGAAAGAAGGGGTGGACTTCACAGTAGAAACGTGGACGTCAGATGGTCACCTCTGGGCAGGGGTGGCTGGGGTGTGACAGAGAGGTCCTGGATGTGGGACGTGGGTGGTTTAGCGCCAACTGCTGGCCATACCACAGACAACCTGGGCAATCCTGGGCAGGCCACACCCGGTCAACCTCCATGTTCTCAGTGGTAAAGTGGGAAGGCGTCCCTCCCTTGAGGCATTGCTCTGAGGAGGGATAACTCAGGTGAAGGCCCCTGGCAGCTGCTCAGGACCACAAGAGGCCCTCAGGAAAGGATGGCTTCTTTCTGGGATCTCAGGGTGACATGGTTGGGGCCCAAGCAGGCCTTCAGTGCCTCATGTCCCAGATTGCCTGATGGACATGTGGATTCCCGGGGATTCACTGATCACCACCATGGGGAGGGAGAGAATGAGGTGAAGGATGCAGGTGCTCAGGAACTCCTGAGCGAAGCAGACAGCCACGGCCCAGGGGTGACGCTCCTGGGCATGGGGGAGGGGATGGCAGGTCAGAGAGAAAATGGGAGCTGAGCTGGTTAGTGAGCATGAACCTCCCAGGAGAAATGGAATGGGGGTGACCAACTTGGTGCTGTCAGCTAAGGAGATGATGAGAGTTGGCTGGTGAGGGAAGGCTTCGGGTAATGAGTGGGAAGATAGGCTTAAAGAAGGGAAGGGGTGTAAGAGACGGATAAGGGAGGAACAAAGGATGGTGCAGGCTCCCTCCTGCTCTTCCCCGGTGCCCTTCTCTCCAGAGCACGCAATGGAAAGCAGTCACTTCCCAGGTGACAGCGCTGAACTCAGAACAAGTCACTCACCCAGCACTGACTATATGCGGGGCGTTGTGCTAAGCACTGCCCCGCTCTGCGGTGGGTGTTTTCACCTCAGTTTACAGAAGTGATTTGTTGAGGTCCCACAGCAGTTGAACTCAGCGCCAGGATTTGAATTCAGACCTATTTGATCAAAGGCCTTAGCTGCCACCTCAGCATGCTAGTGCCAGAGCCGTTTCTCAGGGAGCAGCTGGTGGGTCATTTTGTCCTGTGGGTGGCACATCCCATCACTCCAGGTTGAGTCAAGGTAGGGGCAGGGTCCATACCTCCTAGCTTTTTGGCCACTGTGCCTGTGGGATGGCCAGAGGTTGAGGTTGGTGCTCTGAATCCTGGAGAAGTAAGATGAGAAAGAAACCAGCGATTTCCTGGGCATGGAGCAGGTGTAGGACTTAGGTAAAAGGGAAGTTTACTTTTTTAAATCTGTTGGGTCCACCTACACCCCTCTGAACTTTACCCACCCCACCGGACTTCAGATTTGATCTCCCAAACTGGAGCCAAACTGCCTGAGTCCAAATTCTAACTCCAACGTTTACAAGCTGAGTGGCCTTGGGTGAGTTACTTAACCTCTCTGAGTTCAGTTTCCTCATCTACAAAGTGGGAACAATGACAGTACCTTCCTCATGGGATGCTGTGAGGAGTACATGAGTTCACACATGTGAGCTGCTTAAAGCAGTGCCAGGCACGTGGTGATCATCCAACACATGTGAGGAAATATTATGAGTGGGTTTTCCTCCTCACCCCATCCCAGCCTCCTCTTCTCTCAGTGCTTTGCTAAACGTCCCTGTACATGCACGTGTTATTGTTCAATTTCTACTGTTGCTATCGATTTTTTTTTACTTACAGACATGGTATTAGGCTATCCCACTCTATTTCTTTCATTACTCAACACTAGCTTTTAAAGATCTACCTCTTTTGTTGTATATATATCTAGTAAGTTGAACCATATGAAATTGCTGACATTTAACCATTTTTGACCTACAAAAATGGTGATTTCATGTGATTTAACCTAATAGTATGTGGCCACTAACTGCTACAGAGTACTCTTTAATTAGGGGTTGGCGAATTTTCCGCGAAAGGCTATGCAGTAAATATTTTAGACTTTGTAGGCCAAGAGGCAAAATCAAGGACATTATATTGGTACTTATTTAATAAGAGAGGAAACAAATTTCCAGAACAATTTTGATGAAATCTGAAGTACAATAATAATCGAGGACAATTTCTTGTAACATGGGTCTACTAATGAGCAGAACGGAATCTGGGGCCGGGGGATGACATTTACTTAAGCAGAGTTCAGAGATGGCGCTTACTGCCACCAGGCCAACTGCAAAAATACTCGTCCTTAAATTCGTTCTCAGCTCGCAGGCCACACACATCCGGGCGGCAAGACGCCTTGGCCCACATGCCCAGGCGGCTGTGAAGGCCTTGGTCCTTGGAGCCGCCATTTGCATTTCTCCAATTTGTAGTCAGTTTCAGCGCCTCTGCACACGTCCACTAGTCACTGGGTGTCCCATTCTGTGACTACCCTTTGCCTATTTTTCTATCGAATTTCCCAAGTGTTTCCTATTGATTTGTAGGAATTCCTTATATATTCTAAGTATTAGTCCCTTGTTGGTTTCAATTCTTGCAAAAACTTTCTCCTCACGTGCCATCTGTTGTGAACTTTGTCCATACATTCCTACTGAATTGGAAATCCTTTGCTGTAGACCAACTTTTCATCTACGGCATGGGCTCTCTGAGCGCCAGGACGTCCTTTCCTACAACAAGGTCACAAAGATATACCCCCACATTTCCTTGTAGGAGCTTTATATTTTACCTTTCACAGTGAGGTCTTTAATCCGTCTGGAGTTCAACTTGGTATACGGGATACGGCAAGGACCTTGCTTTATTTTTCTCCATATAGTGAGCTAGTTTTCCCAACACCAGCTACTAAACAAGTCATCTTTTCCCCATTGATTTGTGGTGCCACCTTTATTGTATATCAAGTTCCCATATTTATACACAGGTCTGCTTCTAGGAGCTCTATTCAGTCCTATTGGCCTATCTGTATATCTTTAAAAGTGTACTAGATGCATGTGGGGCCCACCTCACTCACGGCCCCGCTGCCCTCTCCTGTACCAGCAGTTTGGGGTGACACCGTCTCAGGCTGGCAGCTCCCTATGGCTTGTGGACTTTGCTTGTAGTGATGAACTACCCAATCTGATCCTCTCTAGGAAATCTGGAATAGGAAATCTAGCAGATGGAGATGGTCGGCAGCTGAGACAGATGCCAACAGGACATTTCAAGGGAAGCCATGATGGAGGGGGGCAGTATGGCCATCGTGGACCACGTGAGATCTTGAGGGAGCCAGTGGGGCAGAGCAAGATAAATGGGCAAATGCTCAGAAAAGGGCAAAGATGCTCTGGTAGGCTGACTAATGGCTACCAAAGACTTCCAGGTCCTAATCCCTGGACCCTCTGAATGTTACTTTATATGGCAAAGGGGACTTTGCAGATGCAATTCAGTTAAGCATCTTGAGATGGGAAGATTATCTGCTGGCCCTACACGTAGTCACAAAGGTCCATAAAGAGGGAGGCAGATGGAAATTTGACTGCAGAAGAGGAGAAGGCAACATGACTAGGGAGAAAAAAATTGGAGTTATGCAGCCACAAGCCAGTGGATGCTGGCAGCCACCAGCAGCCGGAGGAGGCAAGAAACAGATTCTCCCCTGGGATCTCCAGAAGGAATCAGTCCTGCTGACACCTTGATTTTAGCCCCTTAAGACTCATTTTGGACTACTGGCCTCCGGAGACATAAGAGAATAAATTTCTGTTGTTTTAACCACTGAATTTGCGGTGGTTTGTCAGCACAGCCATAGGAAACTATGTCAGAAAGGAGAGCACGATCGAGCTTGTGTCCCGGTTCCTCATCCCAGGAGGTGCAAGTCTGAGGAGGGTCTGCCCTGGATTCCCATGGGAACCCCTCAGCCTTGCAAAAAGCCCCTTTCTTGGAGATTCCTAAGTGTTCTCGGATCCTTGGAACCACAGATGCCCTGAAAAGAACAATCCACACTCCTTAACTTAACCCTCAAGACCCTCCAAATCATCTTCCACCTTTCCTCTTCTGCAGCTATGTGGTTTACCTGCTGCCTCCTAGACGTCTCATGAATGCTCTCCCCTCGCTGCAGTTGGTCCCTCCTGCTTGGGATGCTCCCCTTCCCACCTAACCCACCCATCCTTCAGTCCCAATAATACCGCCTTGTGGGCACTAGCACTCCCCCATTTCCAAGGTGGCTTCATTTGCACGATCCTATCCAAAGGAAGGATGGTATTTCCTGAGTTCTTGCCAAGTGTCAGGTGCTGTTTCAAGTACTTTACATGAACTAATGGGACTCTCAGAATCCCCATGAGCTCTATCGTCCTTCCCATTCTACAGATAAGGAAAGGCCCAGGTCAGGTCCTCTCCAAGTCAGGATGGCCCAATCCTCAGTCACTTGGATGCCTGATTTTTGCCCATATCTGCATACAACATGTATTATTATTATTTAATATTTTTCTTTAACTTGATTCAATTCTTTTAAAATCATTCTAAAAGACTCTATTTAAGATGATCACAAACGGAGAACCAGTTCATTGGCCATGAATAGAGAGTGATTGTGAAATAGATAGAATGAGCCTACGTGGTTAGATTTTAGCTGCATCCGCTTGACATCTGAAGGCTCCAGGCAGCTCTCTTTGTTAAATGGGGAGATGAGCTGCGGGGTAGAGAGGGGTTAAAGAGGCAAGTACCCAAGTGGACTTTCTCCTGGACAGAACTAAGAGAAACAGAAATTCTGAAAGAGAATTGAGAAGGAGATCAGCATCTCACTGTGTGACGTGATGTTATTTCATGCCCCGCCGTGCACCACTTACAATCATCGCTCTGGGGAATCAGCGTCGGGCTGAAGCTGCTGCCTGCGCCTCAGCCCCAGCCCCAGTTCCAGCACGCTTGGCTTCCTCTGATCTCGGAGGACTTACTGACAGCACCGGCCGCTCGGCAAATCCTCAAGCTTCTCCATGGAATGGGTTTCCATTTCCAAGTTCCATTCTAGAGCCAGTCTCCCCAAGACCACAAAGTAGGGAGGCTGGGTCATCGAGACCTCGCTAAGCATCTGCTGAGTCATGAACAGGCATCTCTCCTGTCCCTACAGACCTCTAAAGGACCTACAGCACTCCAGCACCCCGGGACCTCAAGTCCTCATTTGCAAAGTGCTTCCTTAAGTGTCAACTAAATTGCTCTCACAGACATTTCAGACTCCACCGTCATTATCAAGAAAAATCAGTCACTGGCTCCTTTAAAATAACCCTTGCTATGCTGGACATTGCTGTGACGCGCCTTTTAGACTGTGCTTTCATTGATTCAAAAGCGCTTCACTGATGTGGTCCTTCAGAGGGGGGCATCCTGATGCACTGGCAGAGGAAGGGGTGGGAGGGGCAGCGAGCTGGCAAACAGGCAACCTGATTCCACCCCACTTCCCCCACAAAAGAAAGGCCTTCTCGGGGTAGGGGGGCCGGCACGGAGCTCAGCCCAGCAGAAGGAGACTGTGAGCAATAAATTAATTCTGTGCCACGATGTTTGTTCACTTCAATCAATGTCTGAAAATATCTGCCCTGAAATCTCTGCTTCCAGGATGTTGGTCAAATATTTGAATGGGGCAGCCAGTTAATTGACTCAGGCAGAGCACTTGACAGAGCGGCTGAGGGAAAGGCTGCGGGGTGCAAGAAGACAGTGAGCCTAGAGGCAGATCCAGGGATCCCCAAACCCCAGTGGTCCCATGAGGTGCTCAGGGCAGGGCTGAGGAGAGGGAGGCCAGGGGCACTGGAGAAGGGTGGGTTCTGGAGCCAGTCTGCTCACCTGCCACTGGCCACGTGACCCTGGGCAACTGGGACTCAGAGTCCTCATCTGTAAAATGGGACAACAATAATTGTACCTACCTCATGGGGTTATTGGGAGGATTAAGAGTTGATGCAGGTAAGCATTTAGATCTGTTCCCAAGCATCCACAAAGGGTTAGCTACTATTACTGTGTTATTATTACTCCTTAGTCTGGCATTCAGTGCTGCAAGAGGATGTTAGGGCTAGAGGGGAGGTCCCGTGAGTATGTGCTGTGGCTGGTGACATCCCCTTCCCTATGTTTTCTCATCATCCCTCAAGGACGGCCTTTCCTTTCCTGACCTCTGAAGTCTTTTTTTTTTTTTTTTTAAAGACTGGCAACTGTGCTAACAACTGTTGCCAATCTTCTTTTTTTTTTTTTTTGCTTTTTCTCCCCAAATCCCCCCAGTACATAGTTGTATATATTTTAGTTGTGGGTCCTTCTAGTTGTGGCATGTGGGACACCGCCTCAGCATGGCCTGACAAGTGGTGCCATGTCTGCGCCCAGGATGCAAATCGGCGAAACCCTGGGCCACAGAAGCAGAGCACATGAACTTAACCACTCGGCCACGGGGCCGGCCCTGAAGTCTTTGCTCTATATGCTGTGCTTGAGGCTTCTATGATGAATTGCTTGTGCAGGAGGGTCCTCCCTGAGGCCCCCATTCGACATGTCTGGTGAACTAGTGGATGTGGCCTTTCAGTGGCTGACATTTTGGCTAAAAGAAAGGTCTCTTCCCTTCCCTTCCTGGTTTTAAATCGCTTTAAAACAAGGGTCTGTAGGAGAGATGGGGTGGGCGGGTGGTGTGGGGTCCTCATGGCTCTGCCTGGGCCCCACAGAGAAAGAGTGCAGGCTGGAGCCAAGGAGCCGTTTACAAGGGGAGCGGGCTGCAGAGGCGCTATGGGGTCAGACCCCCAGCGCAGCTGCACTGGGTGCGAGGAGCAGCCCCTCTCTGCCCATGATCCATCTTGGCTCCAGAGTCATGGAGTGTCCAGGGCATGCTAGCCCATTCCAGCAGCTCTGGAGGGGCTGACAGCAGGGGCCCAAGTGAGTTCCCCACCTCCAGTGGCTTGGTGCAGGCGACACCCACAAGGGGTCAGGGACAAAACACCAGGTCAGTTAGACAGCACATGGGAATGCACCCCTCCCCCCAACAGGGGCCCCTCCAACACTTGGGGATTTTACAGAGAGCTGAAGTCTTAGGTTTTGCAGGCAGGGATGAGGGACAGGAGCCAGTGACAGTGGTATTTTTAGAGACTCCAGTACCATCTACATGCTGGGGAACCCCAGCATCTCTTCTTATATGCGCTTGTCATCAGCCAGATGATGATTTTTTGGATAAGCCCTATTAACATTCCCATTTTACAGATGAGGAGAGTGAGGCACAGACAGGAGAAGTAACCTGCTCAAGGTTACCTGAGACTTGGGCCAGGCTGGCCGAGAGAAGGGACTGTGGCTAAGGCATCTCCCCCTCTCTCTCCCCAGGGCGCGCTGCCCATGGCAGGCACACGATAAATACTGATGACAAAAATACGCAGACAGGAACGTAGGTGCAGATGTCAACATTTCTGTCCCCTTGGGAAGCCACGAATCAGAGCCGCATGGGGGTGGGAGGTGGCTGATGGGCTGAGCTGCTAGAAGGCCATCTGCTTTGCTCCCCCTCTCTGCAGGCACCCCAGGGTCTCCCTCCTGCAACCCCACCCCGTCCTCTCCTCCCCTTCCTGCTCTGGCTGAGCCCAGACAGACGAGGGAAGAGCCGTGCCGGGTTGCGGGTGACTTCAGGCTTAATATCTCTGTAACCACATTGGAAAAGGGCATGCCTAAGACGGCGCCTCATGCTTAATCTTTCTCTTTTATTGCTTTTTCTCTTGTATGATTTAACCTTGCACCAGGTATCAAGCTAGATAAATAAAAACTTTTACTTCAGATTAGCCCCGGCTGGGGGCTGCCTTAGAAACTGAGCCGTCATCTGGGGAGCCAGATGAAAAAGGCAGCTGGGAATCTGAGCTGCTCAGAGGGCTTGTCTCAGGTTCAAGGCCCCCACAGGCATCTGAGACCTTTCTGAGGCAGGAGGGACGCAATCTACCCCTGAGCCCGCGGCCTGGGGAGGCTAAGGCAGGCGGCTGACATCTCCCTAGACCAGCCTTCCCGACCCCCTTTCCCATCACCCCTCACCCCAGTTACCTTCTCCTCACCCTGCTATCTCCTCCTAATGCTTCACACACGCCAGAAACGCGACCTGTGCTGACTCATTTACTCTTTCTCTTTCCCACCAGAATGCGAACTCCGTGATGGCAATGACAGTGACATTGCCTTCACAGTTGGTGCCCAGGGTCTAGCATGGAGCCTGGCACCTAGTAGGCACTCAATTACTCTTCATTGGTTAAATGATGAATGAATGAGTGAATAAATGAATGAATCTTAGGATTCTAGCCTGGCACACACACGAGCAGGTTGACACGAATCACTCAGTTTCTCAGGCAGAATAGTAAGAAGGCAGCAAGAATGTGGGTTCTGGAAGCAGGAAGATCTGGATTTGAATCCTGGGCCCATTTTTACATGCCGTGTGACGCTAAGCCCAATTCATGAGCTCTGTGAGCTCAGCTTCCTTCTCTGTAAAATGGTTCCGGCCAGCCACAATCTGAGGTTATGATGACGGGCAGAAACGATATATGGAGCCCAAGGCGAACCCCCCATGTGTTCAGAGAGAGCCACGACATGTTCACGGCAGCACAGCTTATCATAGGAAAAATCAACCCATACACCCATCGACAGGCAAATGGATTACCTGTGGTATCTTCATATGAGGGAGTAACATACAGTAGAAGAATGGACAAATGATACGTACACCAAAAATACAAGGATGAATCTTGGACACAATGTCGAGTAGAAAACACAAGTCCCAGGAGACTATAATACAATATTTTTTAAATAAAGTTCAAAGACAACTAAATCCAAGCAATATGTGATCCACGTACATGTGACAAAATGTTTTTAAAGCAACGGAATGAAAAAAATGCCAGAGTGAAGGGTACGGCTCTGGGGGTGGGGAGGCAGGGGGTCGCTGGAGGAGGACACTGCAGACTGAGGGGTGGGAGACACCTCGCTCTTGGATTGGTCAGTGGGTTCACAGGTGTCCACTGGACTATCAGGAATTAACAAAGAAACTAAAGAGGGCCGTACATAGGTCAAGGTTGACTGTGAGCCGAGAATTATGTCTGAATTAATTCTGGGTGCCCGAATGGGCCAAGTAAAGAACGAGGACGCAAAATAAGTGGTGGCTAATTTCATAATCCTCCAAATATCTCAAAGCCCTTGGAAGTCCAACACACAGCAGACACCTTGGAGATGAGAAAAAAGTGGAAAAGTGCCACATTAAACAAAAAGACAAAGGCCTGTGGACATTGGGAAACTAGACTAGAACTTCTCCCCCGCAGGCAACCCTCAGCCATGAACTAGAATCACCCCGAACCCCCAAAGTAACCTCCAGCCGTGACGGGTCTGCCCCCAGCACCTGGGAGAGCAGCTGTTCCCTGAGCGGAGCAGCCCGGAGGTAGACTCAGGTGCAGCAGAAGGAGTTCTGGTGGGGCCTCGGGGGCACATCCTGGGGGCTCTCCCACAGGACACGGGCACCCAGGAGGCTATCGTGTCCCAAGCAAGGGACAGAGACTCCTGCCTGTGGAGAGGGTGAGGGAAAGAGGAGACCAGAAACGGAGGGTCTCAGGCCATTTGCCGGTGAAACCTCTCACATGTCCACTGACCAATGTGAGTCACGGGAAAGAAGCCACCGTGACCGACAAGGGCATGCAGGGCCTCGGTCCAGGAGGGAGGAAGGACAAAGCCTCTGGTTATCACAGAGGCGCGGCACAGCTGGGGAGAAGCAGATCCCTGAAGAGAGGAGGGAGAAAGGTCAAGGGGGAGAGCATCAGGAGGAGTGTAGTCCTGGTGGGACACACGGCGGCCGCTTTGGTATGGTGGTGGGAGGGCAGTGTAAATAATATGCCAGTGTGTTTGTGTAATTAAATAGAAAACCCTTCAGAGACACTGTCCTTAGACATTTTTGAAAGAAGAGAGCATGGGATAAACCCTGGACAGCACATTCTTTCCAGCTCTGGAGAGAACGCCTGCCGACTGCTAGCGGCTGCTGGAGGGCTGGGTAGGAAAGGCTCGGAGGCCCATCCAGGCTCAGTCAGAAAGTGTGCTGGGATCAGTTAGTGATGTCTGTCTTGGTATGGGATTAGGAAGTTCTGACATGTGGTGCCATGGGTCTAGGGTGGCAGTCACAGGTGTAAACAGATCCGCTTTCCTTATGAATATGCTCCTTTCTGCCTAGGACACTACAAAATCCCCAGAAACCTAGACTCAGCTTAGAAGCTTCTCTGCCTCCTTTTCCTGCACCATCTGCTTTCAGTACCTCACCAGACCCTGCTGGCTTTCCTCCTGTGCATCTCCACAGTGACTCCCTTTGTTCTCCCCTCGCTTGGAGCCACAGCCTGTTAGCAGATCACCCTTGTTCCAGGGCTTCCGGTTCCAATCACCCAGAAATCCCAGGAGATAAACCTTTTGATGACCTCATGTTCACCCTTCCACCCCAGCCATGCTCGAGAACCCACTTCTTCTGTCTTCTATGCCCTCCACCAACCGGCCCCACCACCTGTCTCTGATCTGACCTGATTCCTCCCTGGCCACCTCTTGGCTCCAGCTAGATGGGCCATTCCCCACTGTGCTCTGACATTTCTGGGGCTTCCAGGCACCCACTGTGCACCCCAAGCCAGGGGCTGTGGCGTGCAGTTCAGATCTCCAAAGCAGGTCAGCTTTCCCTGAGCCTCCACTTCTCAGGGGGAGAAAAATGCCGAGCGGCTTAATCACGGGCTTTGATGTGTTTGAGACGATGGTGTCCTGTGATAGCAGCTCCCCACCGGCCATGGCCAGGGGCCCGATGCAGGTATTGGCATTTGTGGGGGGTGTGGGCTTGTGCGAGTCTGACTGTATCTGATTATTCTCTTTTCACACCTACACTCACACACACACGCATATGCACGCATACATACAGACTCACCTCAAAGCGTTCAATGCACTTTCAAGGAAATGCCTCAGTTGGTAGCATTAGAAGTAAAATCCAGAGAGTGGCAGTGAAGTTGTGCTTCACTCACATGCCTGGACAGGGCCCAGTGTGCCCAGAGGTGAGGTCACTGCCCTTTAGGCTGGGAGGGAGGGGTTTCGGCCCTGATCCTGCTCCTCTGTTCTGTACTCTAGGCCTGCGTCTCTCAACCTTTTTTTCATTATGGTCTTCCTCCCGCAGCCATTTTAGACATTTTTTCCTAACTGCTCCCCGCTCAAACATGAGATTTCAACACCACAGATACAACATATGTCTGTATGTATATCAGTGCTTTATTCATAAAAAGAGTAAGTTATTTTGTACCCCTCAAAACAAATGTTTGCCCCCTTGCGATTGATTTCACCCCTGTTGAGGACACATGTTCTTTCAGACCAGCACTTCTCAAAGCGTGGTCCCCAGACCAGCAGTGGCAGCATCACCCGGACCCCACCCCCAGAGTTTCTGATTCAGCAGGTTTAAGGTAGGGTGCAAAATGTTGCATTTCTAATCATTCTCAGGTGATGCTGATGCTGCTGGTCTGGGGACCGCACTTTGAGAACCACTGTTGTCAAGGAAACTGAGTATATTCTGGAACCCAGGAGACTTGGGTTCAAATCTCTGCTCTCTGGCTTAGTAGCTGTGACCCTTAGCCAATCTATGTAAACTCTTTGAGCCTTGCTTTCTAGTCCACGAAATGTAAAATGTCTCCCTCATACACTATTGTGAGGGATAAACACGTCCAGCCACTGCCTGGCACACGGCAGGCATCCAATAAATGGGTTCCCCTCCCCGCCCGGGGGATGTTGCATTGCTGCAGAAGGCCCAGGGAAGCAGGGCTCAGATGGGGAAAGTGATGTGGGCTGCCAGGTGTGATAAAGGCTCTTCAGCTGGAAAGAGGACAGTGGAGTGGGGTCTGGGCTAAGAGGGGGGCTGTGACACAGAATGTGGTAGAAAGTGCTAGTGTGGGCTTGTTCACCAAATCCTCACACCCCAGGGTGGCAAGGGTCCTTTGGCACAGGAGAGGAGCCTGCTTAGCATCAATTATAGGAAGGAGAGAATCAAATGACAGAACTCATCAGTCTGGTATTTGTGGAAAATGAAAATGCTTCCGGTGCAGGAAAAAGGATTCAGACAGTGTCAGAACCACCTAGAGGGCTTAAGACAGTTTTCTGGGCCCCACCACCCTAGTGTCTGACTCAGTAGTTCTGGGGAGGCCTAACAGGTTCCCAGGTAACGCTGCTGCTGCGGGTCCGAGGCCCCCACTTTGAGAAGCACTGCTCCACAGCCTCCGTGGAAGGGCTCCCTGCGACAGGTGATGGAGAAAAGATGAAAAGTCTGGGTGCTTGCTGGAGAGGTGCAGGACTGAATCCTGGGCCTTGGTGCTCTTGGGGCTGACTGAGAGAAGCCTTCAGCCTGGGCTCCTGGCCACCTAGGTGAGCCTGGCTTGTCCACTGGAAGAGGGGCCACAGCTAGCAATATGGGCTTCTGACAGTGTGCATGTGCTTGTCTCTCCTGCATCCTGATGGGCAGTAGGCAGGAAGGAAAATGGCTGGCATCTGTTGAGGGCCCACCGTGCACTGACCAAATGCCACTCATTGTACGAATACTCTCATTATATTCTTTTATACATATTCTATACACTTTTATTTTCACAACTCTATGAGAAAGATACCATTGGCCACAGTTATAAGATGGGAAAACTGATGCTTTGAGAGTTTTAGTCATTCACTCAGGATCATTTAGCTGGGAAGAGAGGATGCCTCCCTGGAACAAATAGTAGTTGGAAGTTAAATTAAGCAACTTCCCTGCCCAAGGGGGCTTTAAAAGCATCTCGGGCCAAGGGCCGGTGCTGGGCCTCTCCTGCACCTACACCACCTGCCCACCAGTCAACTCCGCCTCCTCGCCTCCTTTGGCTCTGTCTCTGTTCCCCCATTGTGACGGCCAGCTGGGGGACACTTCGGCAGCCTCCTCTGCTTGGTCTTCTGGCTCCCGCGTGCCCTCGCCCAACCCTCTAGCTCCAGCCTGCCCACAGAGAACTTTGTACAAGTACCCCCGACCACAGCCCTCCCCTGCTGACCTGGCCCCCTGCTGCCTCAGGACCTGGCACTCTCCCAAGCAGGACATCCCACACCCTACAAGGCCGGCCCCTGCCTCTCACTGTGCCCTCCCTCCCCACAGCTTCCCCTGCGCTGTGCTTGGCCATGCTGAATGAGTGCGATGCTCTTTCCCACTCTCGGATCTCGGTGCATGTCGTTCCTTCTGCCTGCAAGAGACCCCCCCCTCCACAGATCCTGCTCGTCAGTCAGTGCATAGCTTAGGCGATCTCTCCCCGGTGAGTGTCCCCACCCCGGTGACGGCTGGGGGAGGTGCTCCCCCCATGAATTCTTCCTCACTTCTGATTACAGCTATTTTTGAACATACACAAAAGTAGAGAGAATAGTCTAACGGAGCCCCCAGGGAGCCATCACTCCACGTCAACAATGATCAACACAGCCTGGGCTTCTCTTCACAGTGTTCCACTGGGACAATCCGGTCTGCCTCCTGGACCACACCACAGGCTCCTGAGGCCACGACGGCGCCTCGGGCCCCACCAGCTCTCAGGACATCAGCACAGTTCTTAGCCCAGAGAAGACCCTTAATCCACTGGGGTGGATACCAAGAGTCCCCACTTGGTGAGCACTTACTCTAAATCCAGGCTCTCTTCTAAGTGCTTCCGTGTCTTAGTTCACTGAACCCTCACAGCATCCCTGTGAGGCACGGCCTACGACTACCTCCATTTTACAGATGGGAAACCGACGCTTCGAAGGTTACACAGTCAGTCAGTGTAGAAGGCAAACCAAGGCAGTCTAACTCTGGAACAGAGACACCCATAGAAAGAGAAGGTGAGCCACATGTGTTATCTTAAATTCTCTAGGAGCCACCTTACAAGAAAAACTATATAGGTGAAATTAATGTTAATAATATGTTATATTTAACCCAGTATACTACAATATCATTTCAACATGTCATTAATATGACATTATTAATGAGATACTTTATAATCTGTTTTGCATACTAAGTCTTCAAAATCTTGTGGGTTATATTTACAGCACATCTCAATTCAGTCTAGCCACGTTTCAAGTGCTCAGTAGTCACACAGGAGACTGTATTGGACAGGACAGCCAGTGGTCACCAGCCTGGACAGAGGCCCTGGAGCCTGCATGCCCAACCACATTTCTACTTGAATGAAAGAGGAAATGGGTGAATAGGGGTCCCAAGGACCCCTGGTCCTGATCTTCCCTTGATAATTGATAATGCCTAATATTTTATGGCCCTTTAGAGTCCCTCTGGCACCACCTTATTTGCCATGGGATAATTAACCCCATTCCATGGATGAGAATTATGGGGTTAAGAGGGGTCAAATGCCTTGCTCAGACACACTGCTGCAGGCAGCAGAGCTGGGCCTCAAACACACAACTCTGGACTTGAAGTCCAGTGCTCTGTGGTGGAGTGGGGCACAGCTGCTCCTCGAAGCAGGATCTTCTCTGTCTGGTAGAGAAATCTGTCTGCTCAGACCGCAGGCTGGGCGGGCCACTGGGGACAGGAGCCCTTGAGCCCCGACTCGGTGGGGCCCTAGAGGAAGTGATGCCCTTGGTGAGTGGCAGGGCAGGCACAGGCTGAGAGAGCAGATGGGGCCCGTGCCAGATCCTCTATTCGAAAGATCCTTGTCATTCTTCAGTCTCAGTTTGGCCACGAGAGACTGAGAACAAATTGATGGCAATGGAGCCATAACTTACCGCTGAAGGCCTCTTTGTTCTTGGCAAAACAGAGGGGTCATTAGTAACGGGGAAAGCACTGGTGTGCAGACATAAATCCCCCAGCTGCAGGGCTGATGAACAGCCTGGAGGGGACAGGGCCTCAGGGAGCCGGTGGGTTAACTGTGTGCCATGGATCACTGGGGGCTCAGGCCTGTGTCCACCCACAGGCAGACAGACCCATCGCCTGCCCAGGCTCTGGAGGATCCTGGAGACTTGGTCACCCTCTGTGGCCCTCAAGACTCGCACTTGGCTCCCAGAGCCCCTGAGGACCTCAGTTCTTTCTTTCAAATGAAAATGGTTCCAGAGTGCCCAGGGCTGAAGCAGGCTCCCCAGGCACTCAGGGCAGCTTGGGGCAGTCAACGTGAAGGTGTCCTCACGGGGCGTCCCTTCTTCCTGCTTCAAGCCAAACGGGCACCAGCCAAGCCTCCCAGGAAAGGGCTGTGACTGAAGGTGGTGGGAGAAGCAGGCAAGTGGGCCAGACCCTTGGCAGAAAGTGTTCTTTGCAGCCCTGTCTACTGGTCGAGGGAAGTGGAGACGAGGCCAAATCCTAGCCTCCTGTCCATCTGCTCCCCGGGACTCAATCCTCCTGCCTGCCTTCCTGCTTGAGGCTCACTCTGAGGCGGGCTCGCAGGGACACCATGCCAGCCCAGGGCCAGGGGAGAGGGCAGGCGGGAATAGGTGGGTGGGCAGCAGTGAGCCAGGTTCTCAGGAAGGGGAGGGAAGAAAACAAGAAGGTCTGCCCTTTCCTCAAGCTGTCTGAAAGGGATTTGGGTGCGGTCAGGCGGTGACGAACACCCATGAGATAGTTAGAGGACCACTGAGGCCACCCTGCGAGCGTGGTCCAAGTGTTATCTTACCAAAAATGGCAAATAGCTGCTCCAGGTGCTGCCCTCTCCCTTCCCACACCCACAGCAGACTCCACCAGCTGAACGCCACACTGAGCCTGTTTGGCCTCATGGTCCTCTTCAGGCAACCACTACCAATCAATCAAAGTTGGCATGTGAGAGGAAACCCATTTGTCATCCTTTCTAAAAGCCCTCAAGGCACATCTGTGCTGGCAGTGGGAATCCTATAAAGCTATGCTAAGTGCTCCAGGCCTTCCAGAAGTTTCTGCCTCCTGCCTCCACCTTTACATATATCCCCTACCTGTAGTTTCACATCCTGGGTCCCCTTTCACATCCTGTTGTTTGCACTTGGGAACCTGGCCTACGAGAGTCTGCCCTTGGAAATCTCTTCGGATGCTGCTATAGGCAATTGTCCACAGGCTCCAAGCTCCAAGTCCAGTCCAGACACCAGAGGCTCAGCAGCTCTGCCCTCCAGCTTCCAAGGGAAGTGGGTGAGGAGGTGGAGCTGGCTCAGGCCATCTATGAAGGCTGGAGGAGACCTGTGGGGCTGGGGCTGGTGGCCTGGCATCCAGCACAGAGCAATGCCCTGGAGGATGGCCTCCCAGCATCACTGCAGGAATTTCCTGTCTGGCCGTGACCTCAGGCCATGTCCTGGCTCCCTGTTCCTCATCTCCATCCAGGCTGGGTTATGTCTGGAACCAGTTCAGAGGCAACGAGATGCGAAGACAATCCCCCATCCAGCCAGGTGTCCCCTTCACACTGCCTCTTATCCTGGCCCCCAACCCTACCACCCTTGGGGCTCGCAGTGCTCCCTCACATCTCTAACACGAGCCCTTGTCACTGGGAGGCACCTGCTTTTCTTCCCAACTTGAAAGGCTCAAGAAGGAGACCAGCACCATCGTGGGCTTCCCTCCTCCTCTGCCCGCCAGGAGCAGGCCCCCTAATTCCCAGGGGCACTCTGCCTTCCTGGAAAATGGCTTCCTTCCTAGGACCGGCTTTCCGACATCCTGGCATAAAGATCACCTGCACCTGAGCTGGGGCGCTGCAGGAAACGACCATTTCTGGGCCTCTCCCCGTCCTACAGAATGAGAATCTCCACGGGTGCCAAGGACTCTGCATTTTTGGTAGAAGCCCCTGGTGATTCTTGGGCATAATGGAGTTTGAAAACTCACTACCCTAGAATGAGTCATTCATTCATTCATTTGATAAGTGCATGTGGGGCTTTACTCTGTGCTGCGTCCTGTGCAGGGCACCAGAATGGGGAGAAAATGGGGTGACAGGAGCAGAAGCCCAAACCCACACTGCTGCTCACCACACGGGCTGGCCTGGCATTTGCTCTGGGTCCTGGGGCACGGTAATAGTCATGGCAGCAGCTGTAGGTCACAGGGAGCCCATAATACCCTGATTTTCCGCATTCCCAAGGATGTGAGGGGTCTCCCGCCCCACCAGCTAACCCCCAGCTTCCCAGGGTATTATTAGCTGCTGGCAGTAATAATAATAATAAAGCTAACACAAAGCACTTTGCAAACATTAATTAAGCTCTTTACATATATTAAGTCTTCTGATCTTTGAACCACCCTAGGTAGGTACTCTTATTGCTCCCATTTTATGTATGAGAAACTGAGGTACAGAGACCCACTCAGGGCAATGTACTTAAGAGACTCCATCCTCTATGTTCTTGATCATTACAACTTGCTGTCCTTTGAGTTGAAAGGAGAAAATGCCCCAACAATGCCACTCCCTGTTCTGGGCGGTATGTTGGGGGTGGGGGCGATGGGGTGGACACTGGCCTGGTGGCCTCCTGTCCTTCTGGTCATCAGTCTGGCCTGCTGAGATGCACCAGGCTAACCCCTCACTGACTAGTGGGCTAAGCAGGGAGGCCACGGTGGGTGGGGGTGGGAGGACAGGACAGAGCCAGAGTGTGTGGGGTGCACAGCTCCTGGTGGACCTCTCACCAGCTCCTTTGCTCCAAAACCACCAGCCCCTGGATAGCCAAATGGAGCTGCTACCTCGTCAGTCTTTGGGTGGGGAGGTGGGGTCAGGGACCCATCACCCAGAACCCTCTCTGCAGTCAACCACCTTTCTGCCCAGAAGAGGGGTCCGGGTTGGGGAGGAGGGCTTGTGTGCCTCCCCCACAATATTCCAGATGAGGCATTAATTTCTAATGGTCAGAAATGTGAAAAGAGCATGCAATCAGTTGGAGATGCAGCTCTGTTAATTCTAAATGATGTAAAAACTGCCACCTTTTCATCAAGTAAGAAAAGAAAAACAAAGAAAACCCTAGAGCATTGAAGGAGGTTAGGTGGGAGTCACCAGCGCCACAGGCTCAGAGCCCTGAAGTACCCAGAGGCCTCAGCCCTTGGACAGCAGTGCACGCCCCTGCCCCCACACTACCCCCCGCCCCAGCCCTCTCAGCCTCTGTCCCAGGCTCCTCTCCTCCCTCCTTCACCCAGTTGGTCCCTCTCCTGGGGCCTTTGGCCAGGGTTGTCCCTGGGGGCAGGTCCCCTTGTACCACTGCCCCACACGGCCACAGACCTCTCAGAGCAGCAGAGCCTGATACTCTTATAGCGCCTCTTCTTGGGTGGGGACAGGGAGGGCGAGGGGCAGCCTTGGCCTTACCTGAGACGATGGTGTAGCCAATCCCCCGGGGACGTCCTTTATCCTGGTCAATGGCGGTAATGATGCGCACTGTCGTGCCCTGTGGGGAGGGAGGAGAGGCTTGAGTCCGGCTGCCGGGCCCCAGGCTGCTGTCTTTCTTTGCAGCTGTCCTGGCACTCATGGTTTTCCTCCCCAGGTGGACTCCTGGCTGCAAGGCCAGCCTAGGTGCTGAGTGCTCAGCCCTCAGCTGCCCCGTTGTCCCTGGGACATACACTGAGGCCCCCAGGCAAACACCTCAATGTCCTTTGGAGAGTCCCCATCTTGCCGATGTTCTCACTCCCCCGTATCCTCCCCATCTCCCCTCATGCGGATGAACCACCCAAGAAAGAAGGAGGAACGTGGTAGAGAAGCCTGTCAACCTTTGCCCTCCAGGCTTTCTGACCTGAAGACAGACTCATCTTGTAACACGGCCAATAGCCCCAGACCCAGGTGGCCCTGGGAGGTCAGAGGGAAGCACTGCATTAGCTGTGACGGGTCTACACTAGCTGCTCACCCCCAACGTCACCCCACAGGGAGCTCTTTTTTGGGGGGGGGGGTCTGCCCTTCCTGGGGTCACTCTTCACATAGGAGAGACCTGGGTTTGTCCCCAAGGGGAGGTCCCCAGGGTACAGGACTCTGGCCTGAGGCTCCAGCTGCCAGGACAGGCTTTCTGAACATGGGGACGACTCCCTCTTTTACAGCCCCATCCGGCTTGGGTTCTACGTGTTCCCCAGCATGAGGGTCCCTGGGCAGCCTCTGGTCTGCTGAGGGCAGGAACTAGCTTGCCAGGTTAACCGGGCCCAGTGCCTACCAGAGCACCAATCCAGAAAGTTGCTGAACAATACACCTGCAGGGGCAGCTGCACGCCCGAGGCATACAACCCAGGAGTGGCTGGGCTGGGCTGGGCCTCCGACAGCCAGCCTCAGGAGCACTGGGGGGGCCGGTGCTGGCCTGTGCAGAGGGGACCTGGTGGCCCGAGAGCCCTCAGTCCTCAGAACCCTGTGAGCATCGCCCGCAGGCACTCCTGCCCTGGGCTGCCTGAGTCTCCCACCAGGTGGGCAGGGCCCAGAGGGGTCAGCAGGCCATCCAGGCCCAGCGACAAGAGGCTGGCTCTCCCCAGGAGGAGCCACATGTGAGCGTCCTTGAAGTGAGCTCTGTCAGGCTCTGACAAAGTTTGGGGTTTCATCTCTTTTTGGGTAAATAAATCCATTTTTAATAAAATCCTGAGCTTTTAATACAAGTGCAGCCAAAAAGACTGGAAATGTTATGAGAAGGAATTAACCAAGAGGCCTAGGGGCTCCTGGGAACCCACGGCTCTTGTTTCAAAGTCTCAGTGATTATATTTTCAATATACTGAAACTTATTCCAAAGACAAGGGTGGAGAAGCGCAGCCCTGTCCCACCCGGAGCGGCCCTCGCAGGGCGCTGCGCCTGCTGGCTCTCCAGAGAGGGCCCTGGCTGGGGCCCACAGGGCACGGCGGGGGGAGCGGGCGAGCGGGCACAGGAGAGCGAGAGACGGGGCCCACCCTGCCACAGGCCTCTTCCCTTCCCAGGAACCACGTGCGCGAGGAGGAGGAGGCCTCCTGGGAAATGCGGCCGCCCCGCACGTGACGGTCCAAACAGCTTCACAAACCCAGACTCCTCTGCACCAGATTAATGATCCCCACCTGGAGGGAAGGGTTCCCTGGGGGTTACGGAGAACAGTTAACATTCCCCGGGGAGAGCCAGCACGCACTGAGCGCCTACTGTGTGCTGAGCGCTGTGCTGGGTGCCAGTCTCCCACTTCTTCCTCACACCACCCAACGGCGGGCACATACGAGAGGAGATCGCAGTTCAGGGGTTGGCTTGAAGTCACAGTGTGGTGGGGGCTGGGCTGAGGGTGTCTGGGGGATGAGGGGCTGTGTTGGGGGACGCTGGGTGGCAGAGGTGAGAGGACTGGGACTCTGTGCCCAGCAGATGAGCCAAAGTGAGGGGCAGGTGAAGCGCCCAAGGCAGCCCAGCCTATGAGGCTTAGGTACCCACGGGGAAGTCAGGCAAAGTCGAGAGGAGCTGGGACGTCTCTAGAAGGAATCCGTGTCTCCCGCTCTGTGCCTGCCACCGGCCAGGGAAGCCGGCCAGGAGAGCCACTGACGCTGGAGCCCAACAGGGCTCCGCCTGGCCTCGAGGGTCCCCGTGCACCTCCCTCCCCGCCGGCTCAGTGGGAACCCCTACCCCACGGCATTTCCATGACAGGATTAAGGACTTGAAAGGGGGACGTGCAGTTTGCTTCAGGAGTGGGAGGCGCCTTTGGGGGAGGAGGCCTGTGGGGGCTGGAGGGGACTTCCGACAAGAGCTGCCACAGCAGATTCTGAGGCAGAAAATCCTATTTCTCAGTCCTTAATTCCAGTCAATTCCAGTCAAAGGGCTGATAGGCATCGGCCGGCAGTAATTTGTGCAGTTTATCCGCTCTTTTCACCTTCTATCAGTCCTTCAGTGACGGGCAGGCCGACATGCTGCTGCTCGAGTGAGGAAATTAAAATTTGATGCAATAATCCCAAATAAGAAGGATTTTATTAGGTAATATATACACTTTAGATGAGGCATGCTGGCCTGATACACTGATAGAGAGAGGCATACGCGCTGGGAGCCGCAGATAAAGAGGAGGGGCGAGGGGAGCCGGCGGGGTCCCAGTGGTGGCCCCGGGCCCGCAGAAAGGCCGGGAAGGGGGGGCTGCCTGGGTCCTGGGGCGGGGGGAGGCTGGCAGCCCTGGCCTGCCTGGGAAGTACCGTGTTAGTCAGGGTTCCACGCTGTAAAGGGACATGGAGGGCTGGGATCCAGGCATGGAAACCGATTAGAAGCCTGGAAAAGTCAGGCTTGGAGTGTAGGGGACCGGCCTGCAGGAGAAGAGTGTGCAGGAGACGCAGAAACTGGAGAGCTCCTTTCGAGCATGGAGAAGACTGAGGAGGGCAGAGGGGTGCGGACGCGGAGGCGATTCTGCGGGCGTCGGGGACAGTCCAAAACCCCCAACTTACTCCCTTGTCTGGCAGAGTTGTGTTGGGTCATGATCAGACCTGCTCCTGGGGGCTCCCCAGGCACTGGCTTTGGTGGCCTCGAGGGGCCAAAGGGACGACAACTCATAACCACGGTGACTAAATGTCTGCTATTCCCTGCAAGTGCTGGGTGCTGTACAGAGCGGAGCGTGCTAGCTCCAAAAATGGCAAAAAACCCACAAATAAAAACAACCCCCTTTGTACCACCATGGGCATTATTAGCCCCAGTTTCCCAATGAGGAAGTGGTCCTGAGGTTGTGAGATGTGGCCAAGGCGAGTGCATGGCCGTGCAGGGGTCTGCTCTGAGCTGCTCTGGCTGCCTGGCCACCGTCACGCCCTCACTTCAATCAACAAGGTGGCTCTGAGCACCTTCTCTGCACTCAGCCCTGGGCACGAGGCCCTGGGACACCCACCAGAAGCCTGAGACCAGGCCCCAGAGACCCAGGGCTCCAAAGTAACCCACTTACGCACTGGGGAGCATTGCAGGGGCGGCAGTAATTCAGTGGTAAATTATGCAACACAGGGAGAGTCAATTCTACCAGCGTTGAGGGGAGAGGAATGGCTACGTCTGTGGGCCAGTGAGCATGAAGCCAGGAAAAAACTCTAAGAGAGGCGGTCAGTGAGCTGGGAACCAGGAGACGGGGGGACTTCAGATCGGTGACGGGAGCAGGCACAAGGGGTGATGAGGACGGCAGGACTGCGAGAGCGCTGGTCTGACCAGGGCATTTGTTCCCTCATTCGCTCATTCCATAAACACATCCTGGGCGCCCATGATGGGCTGTGCCCACAGCAGACCCCATGCCTGCTGAACGACACTTCCAGTCCAGCAGGAAGCAGAGGCTGAGCAAGCTGTCTAAGAGCACTGAGTGCTACGAAGGGGACCTCCAGGAGCTGGGGGCAGACGGAAGGGCCCGCCTGGTCTGAAAGGTCAGGGAAGGCCTCCCTGGGCTGAGAAGATGTGGGCTCAGCAAAGAGATCTTGGAGGGAGACAGCTTCAGTCTCAAATGCCAGAGCGCCTGCTGTCCACTGACCAACAAGAAGGGAAAGCTAGGGTGGGGGCACTGAGATATCCCCCTCTAACCTCGCAGCAGCTTCAGACACCTGCTATAGGAGGCCAAACAGCATCTTGCTTGTCAGATCCTCCTGTCCATACCTGACCCCAGGAACGAAGAGGCTGCCCTACACACCTGGAGGCTGAGCCCAGAGCTTCGAGAATGCCAGTGGTCAGGGCGGGCCCCAGTCTCTGAACTGGAGGTGAGGCTTCCCTGGCCTGTGGTGGTCTGGGGGCTTGGTCTGCACCTGGTCAAGAGAAGCCTGCCTCTCACTTATGTCCAGTTTTGGGAGCCTGTGCAGATGACAGGCAGAGCCCTGAACATCCACGCGTTCAGAAGGGGGCCCCCACTTTGCTCTCAAAGCTGAGCACACTGAGTTCTCTCAACAGGAAGGGCCCATTTTTCTTTCAACAAGAGCTGTTCCCCGAACTGCACGTCCAGGGGTTGCATCTGCTAAGAGGAGCTGCCTTATTCTAATTTATCAGCCCAGAGTGACTGGGGTCTTTTTGTTTTTTGAGGTTTTTTTGGTGAGGAAGATTGGCCCTGAGCTCACATCTGTGCCAATCTTTCCTCTATTTTGTATATGGAATGTCACCACAGCGTGGCTTGACGAGTGATGCAGGTCTGCATCCAGGATCCGAACACACGACCCTGGGCCATCAAAGCACAGCGTGTGAGCTTAACCACTACATCACTGGACCAGCCCCCAGAGTGAGTGTTTTATTCTAGTTTGCACAAAAGCACGGATGGCAACCAGGCAAGGGAGGCCTGTCATTGCCTGCCTGGCCCCCAGCTGAGCAAAGCTGCCAACCTCTAGCCTTGCCTTGTTCTCTAAGACCCCCAGCCAGAGCTGATTGGACCAGGGTGGACACATGGCCAAGGGCCGCCAACCCAGAGGCTGGCTGGGGATCTATGACCTGGTGACATGGCACAAAATCTTGAGCACGGCCAATCAGGTGCCTCTCTTGAAAACCTGGACTTGGGAAACTCAAAACCGAGCAGTTCAGAGGGGCAGCCAGAGCCGTAAGCACTCAGAGAAGAACCCAGGCGGAGAGGGCCTGCAGAGCAGAGAGCGAGCTGCTGCCATCCGGGCAGCACCGGCGACTAAGAGGCAGACTGACCGACTGACCCCGGGGGACACGGCTGAGCCACATGGATGTGTTGGGAGCCCGACTGAGTCTGAATCTGCTCTCCAGCCCAGGGTGGATTTTCCACGGGCATCCCCGTACCCCACACAAATCCTTCTGACCTGCTCCCCTGCACTCGCACCAGCAAGTGTGTTCTTCGCCGCTCAGAGCCCCCTGGGGATGGAGTGAGAAGGCGAGGAGATGGCGTGTGGTGTGAGGAGGGGCTGGATTTTCACTGTGCTGGGGCACCCACCCCTGCCATGCAGAGGGGTTCGGGGAGTAGGAAACGCCATGGAGGAGCCTGTCCCACCAGACAGGGCCCCCCCCGCCAGCGGCTCGGAGGGAAGTCCCACAGGGCCCTGGGGCCTACCGGAGGAGAGTGCTCATAGATATTGGTGCTGTAAGGCAGGTTGATGAAGATGGGGTCCATGTCCTGGATGTCTGTGATGATGATGGCCAAGTTGGCCAAGGTGGACAGAGGCCTGGTCTTGTCTTGATCCTTAGAGGACAAAGAATAGAGTCTTAGGGTTAAGCGATACTGTGGACATGCACACACATGACACCCATGTGCACAAACGTGTGCACACGTACATTTGTGCTACGCACTCCCGCAAGGAAAGGCGTTAGTGCGCTCACCCACTCTAAGAACCCACAGTGACTTCTGACCTGTGCAGGGAAACACAAACAGGGCCCCCAAGGCCCAGCAGAAGGTGGTTTATCCAATGTCACAAAGCAGGGCTGCGGTAGAGCTGGACGTCCAGCCCCCAGCCCGGCCGAGGCTGACCGCCAGGGACCGCCCTGGTGGGTGGGAGGGCAGGCTTGGGGTAGAGGGATGGAGCCGTCCTTCGCAACGTCTCTGGACTCAGCCAGGGGCCACCTCCCCTCTCCACGCCCGCCTCCAGCCCCTTCTCAGCCCGGGGCAGCAAGGGCATGCCTAGGATGGGAGTTCCTCAGAAGAAAGGCCCCTCTGGGACTGGCATCCCTGCTCGCACGCTGGGTCTACTGGTCCAGAGAACCAGCAGGGGGCGCTCCAGGGCCTGTGACATTTGGGGGACTCCAGGAAGGAATCCTGAGAGGTCATGCGGGCCACCCCGCTGTGGCCAGGCAGGCAACGTTTAAACCCTCCCAGTTAGCTGAAAATTTAGTCCAAGGAAAGCTCACCCAGAAAGGAACCGAAGCCCATCTCCTGTTACCCTAGAATACACAGCCCACTGTGATAAACCGTTTGAGTAGCCGTGCTATTGAATGACAACAGCCAACAAGAATAGAAACTACATGCTGTGTACCGATTATATCCCAGGCACGTGCCAGACCCTCCATTTGCTCTTGTAGGTGTGTGTGCCCAGTATTCAGATGAGTTAACAGAGACTCAGAGAGGTTAAGTAACTTGCCCAGAGGCACATAGCTGGTAAGCATGTAGTCAGGACTCAAACTCAGATCCTTTTGACATAAAAACCTGCCCTAACTGTGTTGATTTGGGGCCCTGACATCAGCTCAGTCTTGACTTGCTGGGTCATTTCAAATAACTTCTCTTCCCTCTTGGAGTCTCAATTTCCTTCTCTGTGAGACGAAGGGGCTCAATGTAATGACCTCTACGGACCCTGCGGCTTATAAATCCTCTGGTCTGGCATTTGAGCCGCGACTGTCCTCAGGTTAGACCTCCCTCAGTGTGTCTGGGGTCGCCCGAATGAGGCAAGGCTGTCCCCATGTTACAAGCCTAGTGCTTGCTCCTGCCCTCCAGTCAGAGAACCGCAGAGCCTTCAAGGAGAAGGAAGGGCTGGCTGTCCTGAGTCCTCAGGGGCAGCCAACGAGAGGGCGAGGGCCTTCTGGGATGGGGCGTGGGTGCAGCAAGGGAGTGAGGAGTCTGGAGGCAGGAGGAGCTGGGCAGAGGGACCAGAGGGGAGGCAGCCTCCCAGGCTCCACGACCAGGGGGTCCACAGCCCAGGTGTGGGGACCGCCCACTGTGAGAGCTCTCAGCCCGGAGCCTGAACGAGCGCCTGGCAGACAGGGCTGGAGTGGGAGGCCTGACAGGAAGTCCCCAAGCCTCTTGGGCAGAGGATGCCAGTGGTCCTCATTGCCATTACCAGGCTTTTGTGGGCAGCAGGCTTTCTTCAGCCTGGCACTGCCCTCCCCACCACACACCTATGGCTGCAGTCCTGCTCCTGCTGCAGGTGCCCCCTCCAGCCCACTCCACACTCCATGGCCGGGGAGGGGGATGGCAGTGGCCACATCTGGCAGGGCAGGCACCTTGCCAGGCCTCCAGCTGTCACCCTGGGGCCTCAGCTCTCAGTAGCTTGTTCCCAGGGGAGTCCTCACATTACCCCCCACCCCGGTCTCCACCCAGTGGTGGGTAGGACCCCACTCTGCTCCCTGAAGTGCCACACAGGACAATCTCCTTGGGGAAATGCCCAGCAGCTAAGGGCACAGGGCCAGTCCTGAGAGGGACTTGTGCGTCAGGTAGGGGAGCCATCAGTACAGGAGGGTACTCTCGGCCCCTCCTGTTCCACTGCTTCGGCCTGATCGCTGGAAGATTAACAGCAATTTAACTGTACTCACCACCCCAGCTTGAGCCCAGGCCTGTTAACAGGTCTGGCCACCCAGATTCCTGCCCATGCCCAGCTCTGCGCTCTTCCCTACCTGCCCAAAGCCATTTTTATGGTAGATGGAAATAACCCACAGGGACAGGTTCATAGCAAGAAAGAGAGCAAGAACCTGTGCATTGTGGGCCCAGTGTGTGCAGATGGAGAGTGGTGGGAATGCACCACCCTGGGTGCCAGTGCAAGGCCCTTCGTCCCAGAAGACAGATTTACAAATAGCAGCACACATATCCTTCCAGGCAACTAACATTTAGCCAGGGGAGAAGGAAAGAATGTGGATGTCGTCTGCATTGGCCTCCCCAGGGGCTACTGGACCAGTACAAAGAAAAGGTTTGCATTTCCTGGTTTTGGGGTCTCTCTACAATTTGCCTAAGCCTGGGGGAGCCGCATCTTTCAAACCAGATCCTTGACCCAGCCCCAGTCTTTCCCTGGGATCTGGGATCTGGGCTCTGTGACCTGCCAGGTGGAGCCCCCAGTGCTACTGGCAGCCCCTGCTGCAGTGACATGGGACCAGGGATGCTGTGGATGCTGTGTGTCAGGCAAATGGGTCCTGGAGGGTCAAGAGAGGCCCCTGTAATTTGTTTTGCTCTTAGCATGAGCTTTGTAAACAGAAATCTAAGGGACAACAGGCCAGCTCTCACCCTGCTGCAAGCTGGACGCTCCAGCTGTGCCAGGAGGCAGTGGCCAGAAGCAGGGAAGAGGGGAGTACAGGGGCAGGACCCTACTTAGGGTGTGGTCTGCCTGTTCCCCAGGCCCCACAAACAGCTGGCGACAAAGGCCAAGCAGTTATGACATCCTGGACACTCAGAGACTCCTCGCCTTGGGGGTCTGGACGGAGTGTCAGGCAACCCGGGTTTGGGTTCCTTCTCCCCACTACTGACTGGCCTGTGAGTCTCAACAGTGTCAGCCACAAAATGAGATAATTATTCCTCTCCCGCCTCCATCTCCTAGCTATCTCATCCTGGAATTCCCAGGGCCCAGCACGGTGCCTGGCACAGATGGGTGCTCCCTCATCTAGCATCCTCATCTAGAGCAGTGGCCAGGATGCCGGACACTCTGGCCTCTGCACATTGGGTGGTGTCAAGGACACAGCTGGTTCTCCCACACTGTGAACATCCTGTTGGGGCTGCCAGTGCAGGCGCTGGAGTCCAGCTGCTGCGTGACCGTTAGCAAGTCACTAAACTGCTGCTTCAGTTTCCTTATCCGTCAAATGGGTATCTTAATAATCCTATGACAAAGGACTCATGACAATCCATTCAAGTGCTCAGCACAGTGCCAGGGACACAGCAGGAACCCTCAGTAACATCAGCTGTCATTATTATTATTCCTATTGCCAGCATCACTATGATAGCGCCTGAGTGGAAGGGAACCGGGTTGAGGTCCGCTGCTCTCTTCGAGGGTGGGAGGAGGCATACACGCGGTTGCCTGGGGCCCCCGGGCGGCGACTCACCGTGGCGTTGACGGTGAGCTGGTAGGCCTGCGTGGTCTCGTAGTCCAGCTCGCGGATCACCGTGACAATGCCGCGGGCACTGTCGATGGCAAAGAACAGGGAGGGGGGCTGGAAGGAGTAGAGGACGCTGCCGCCCGCGCCCAGGTCGGGGTCCGTGGCGTTCACGATGAAGATGGGCGTCCCCACCGGGGTGTTCTAGGGTGAAGCGAAGCAAATAAAAGGGTGAGTGGAGCTCGGAGCAGCTGCCTCCACCAGTGACTATTCCCCCAAAGCCCATTAACTATGTCCCTCCAGCCAACCAGACCCGCGGCTCCGTCATTTTTATTCTAAGAGGGTTCACAGGAATTTGAAATGCAGCATCTATTTTTTCTTCTTTTTTTGATGGCCTCCTGGTGGCCATAACAGCACCAGTTCCAAAGATGATCTGCTCATCCTGGAGTTCTGGATGAGGGCCTTTCGGTCCTCAAACCCCTGTTTCTTGGCGGTTTTGCTTTCTCTGTCGAGAGCCCCTGGGCTGCCCAAGCCCCAGGCCCAGGCTGCTCTGGCGCGCACCCAGGAGTCTGTGTATGGGAGGTTTCAAGGGCAAGGGTCTGGGAGGCGTGTGCTCCAGGAATGTGGTGGGGGACCTTTGCCTGGCACCACAGAGGTCACCTGGTTTGCCCTGGGGTGGGGCATTCACATGCCGTCCCTGGGCCCTTGCAACCTGCCACCAGAGGGGCCCTCAAGGCCTGCTCAAATGTTGCTGCCTCCTGGGAGCCTTCCCTGATTCCCGCCGCTGTACAATGTGTATAGATCCTTGCCCTTTTCTGACTTAAGGTCTCGTGGAAGCCTTCCAGACCCCTAAGACAGGTCAGCCCCCACCCTCCCCCCCGCCCCCCGCCACTGTTAATATTCAGGGTCCCACAGCATCCTGGGATTCTTCATCATCCACATTTCTTCTACAATTCCGTGGTCAGCACCTATCTTCTCTCACAGCATACGTGCTCCACGGAAGCCACGGGGCTCTATCTGCCACCTTGCTCAGCACGGTGCCTGGCACACGGCTGGTGTTCAGTAAACATCCTTGATGAAGACATGAGCGAACCTCTGGGACAGCACTCAGCACATCACCTTCTCAGGGTCTGCATCCTCTGCCCACCTGCCAGCTCTCTTCACTGCAGCACCTACCACAATGCCTGGCAGGCAAGCCACGCCCGCTTAATGTTGGTTGAGTGAATTATTCATAATTTAGAGAGTTCTGGACACACCTGAGGACAGGCAACCTAATGAGGCTCTTCACAGAGACAGAAAGGTAAAAACAACCCCTGCTCTCACTGACGGACCAACTGCTGTGCCAGCTCCTGTGCTACGGGCTTCATCTGCCAGCTCGGCAGGTAACAAGTAGCTTTCTGGGTGGGAGCTATAATCCTATTTTCGAAAAGGAAGCTGAGGCTCAGAGAGGTTAAGTAACTTGCCCAAAGTCATACAGCTAGCTAGTGGTAGAACAAGGCCTTGAACTCAGGTCTAGCTAATTCTAAGCCCATGATCTTAAGCCCTATACTAAACACTGATGGCAGTTCTTTCCCTAACTCTTCGGTACGATGCCGAGGTCAGCTGCCACCACGGGTGGTAGCTCCTAGCTATGAGTGTGGGACTGGCCTGTAAGCTCCCTGAAAGCAGAGACAATATTCCTGGTCCTCTGTGTTCTCTTTACATTGGGACAATGACTGGGTCCCTTCTGACACCTGCGGGGTTCCTTTCAAGGTGGGCATCCACATAACTGCCCCCTCTGTGCCACTGGCCATGACCTAGGCCCTGCGTCACTGCCTTCAGCAGATTCTTCCTTTGGGGACTAGCCCTGAGCATGCTGGCAGCCCCTCCCTGGGACTATCTGCCTGAGGCAAGGGTGTTCTTTCTGAGGCCCCAGTGAGGCTGGAAAGAGCCTCCAGAGAACACCACCACGGGGTCGCCTTTGTTTCTGAGCGTGCTGATTCTCCCGCATCACCAGGCAAGTGTCAGGCGGAACGGACAGGCTCATCAGCTGTCCTTCTCCAAGCAGCACTAAAGACAGGAAGCAGACGGGGGACGACCCTCTCCTCCACACCATCCATGACTCCCCAGTGCCCCTGAGCAGAGAACGCAAGCCCTCAGGGTCTGGCCCTGCCACCTCCTTCACATTTACGTCCTGGCAGGTGTCACTTCTTGGTCTTTTGGCGAAGCTCAGGGGTAGTATCTGTTCTTATCAGTTTAATATTTCCTGGCAGGTAGACCTATTTGGCACCCAGCAGACTCCCTCACACCTCTGGACTTCTGAACCTGCTTTTCCTTTGCAAGGTCTGCTCTACCCAGCTTGGTGGCTTGGAAAACAGATGCACTCTTTCCCTCCAAAAGAGAATCAAGTGTGCAAAGAGGGCTGAGTGGACAAGTGCCAGGATTTTAGGGATGGACAGACCTCTGTTGGAACCCCAGGATCCCTGTGTGCCTTTGGGCTAGTTACTTAACCTCTCTGATCTTTAATCCCCCCTCTGTAAACTGAAGTTAATAATATATCATAGGCTTAGTGTGACGAGGACATGAGCTCATGAGTGTAAACTTCCTAATGAGTGCCTAGAAGATGGCAGTTATGATTTTATTGTCTGAATGCCTTCTAGAGAAGTGCAGACAAGAACACCTTCAAGGGTAGGGAGGGAGGTGTCAAGAAGCACTATGAATGTTAATGATACTGTGTTGGGCGTGCCCTGTCTGCACCTCCCAGATCCACTGAGTACCCTGCTCTGTCTCGACCTTCTCAGCTCCACCTCCTTGCCCCAGGGTGACCTCAGAAGGAGGAAGAATTTCGGGTATTGTTTCCCTACACCTTCCAGCTCCAGCCCACCAGCCCTTCCTCCTTTGCCCCAGCTTTCAGTGGGCTCCCGTAGCACTGTCCCCTCCCCTTCTCCCTTCCCCTAGGGGCAGTAAGAGCTTCCCACTGCGGCTGGTCTCTGGTGCCTAGCACCCCTTAACGCCCCTCAGCTCAGTCCACCCTCCGTAAGTTGTCTATTCTCTTAAATGCTTTTTCACTGAAAGAAGTACTTGAGATGATACTCGAGATGGTCTGTTTCCTGGGGGACCCTGATGGATACAGGCACTCTGCAAATCCACAGCCCGAGCCACCACGTGCAAAGCCATGGAGACTGAACTCCCAGTGCCAACACGTCACCATGGGGCATTGGTCTTGAGATCTTATGAGGCTCTCGGCTAGCCTCCAGTTCTCTCTTTTGCCCCTTCTCTCTCTAGATCCAACACACACATCACATATTTGTGCCAGTCAGACCCGTGCTTCAGAACAAACACTGCATCGGGGCCTGTGGGTCCCGCCACGAGAAGCGGTGGACATGTTTCGATTTCAGAGCAGCCAGCGTGCCGTGAGGCAGCGAGACAGCCCTTCAGAGCACCTGGCTAGCCAGCTCAACACACCCCCATGAAGCCAGTGCCCGGAGCAGAGGGACAGCTCCCACGAGAATGTCAGCTCTCCAGCCGCCTGCCTCAGGGAGGAGAGGACATTTCACCCACCCACACCGTGGCGTCCGGAGCCGAGGCTCTCTGGGCCTCTGATTAGAGGATTTAAGGGCATTATCCAGGAAGACAGCGGAAAAGGGGAAAGAAGGCATGGTCTTGTGTCTGACCTTCTTGGATTACTTTTCATGCCCTGCAGTGAAAACCTATTTAATATCTGCATAACTTACAAAAGGTTTTAAATGGGCCTGGCAAAGAGCCATTCATGTACTTAGGAGGAACAAGCCAGTGGAGAGAAAAGAATGCTGACTTCCTGCATGTCAGGCCCTGGGGGCCACGCTCTCGCAGGGGAACGGGACGGTCAGCTTCCGCGGCACGGAGACGCACGGAGGTGGCCCAGGTCTGCGCCCTCAGCCACGCAGCGCTCCTCTCTGGCACAGGCGCATCTGAGTTTCCAAGTACACTGCAGGCAGGGAAACCTGGTGGCTCAGAGTGTGGACTCCAAGTCAGAACCCTGAAGTTCGAGTCCTGGCCCTTCCACGCACAGCGGGAGACCTCAGAGGTATGCTGTTAAACTTACTCTTTTGGGCTCACTTTCCTCATGTAAAGGAAAATGTAAAAATGGAGCTGTTAGCAGTACCTACCTCCTAAGGTTGTGAGAAAGAATTACAGAGATGAGTGTGAAAAAAATAAAAAGCTTCTGGCTGAGCCAGCACACGGCAATATTGAGCAATACTCAACAAACGGTCACTGCAATGATTATTACGGTAAGAAGCTACCATCACAGGCCAGGGTGAGATGAGCCCTATCTAAACGGGGGTATTAGAAAGAGTGTAAACAGCCAATTAATCTCTTCATCACGAACTTAGACAAATGGAGACTTTAAAGTTCAGAAAGAGAACATCTCAGTTGATTGGTTCGTGGCTGCTGCACATGGGCTGGGGGGACAACCTCTGGAGACCCTCCAAAGTGGGTTAGGGAAGCTGTGAGAGGAGGGGTGGGGTCTGAGGTACCTGGAGGCCAAGGAAGCTCCTGAACATGGAGGCCAGCCTGACCAAGCACCACTGGGGATGGCTTGAGTGTAGACAGGGGTTATCCAGTCCGGCCTCCCCATTTTACAGACGGGAAAAGCGAGGGATGTACCTCGCTCTAGGTCTCACAACTGGTTAACGGCAGAGCTGTGACTGGAAATCAGGTGCTTGATTCATATATAGTGCTTTTCTCACCCCACCTGGAGATGCCAACACTGCCTCCTGCCACCCTTCTTCACAGCTCTGCTCCAGGGGATGGACCTGGGCGGCCACATTTGCACCATGCACTTCAGACCGAGGCCACATCTGATTGGCCCAGGGGTAACCAACTGACTCAAGCAGGCCAATCAGGTAGGGCTTTGGAAGTTAAATCCTCTTCTGTGGGGACCTGAAAAAGAAGATTCTCGCTGTCGGGCTAGGGCTGGAGTGGGCACCATGGCAGCCTGAAAGCCACACAGAAGCCACAGTTACAGGATGGCAGAGAGGCCACGGGCAACTAGGGGAAGCCCACCTGCGGCGAGTAGAAGGGCGCAGGTGAGGGAGAAAAACGAGACAGGGGCTCTGAGGGTCCCCCGGCCCTGGTCGGCACAGCCACGTCTAGACTTCATTTCCTGATCCCGACCGTGGCGCTGAGACACGATCTGAGCTGTCCTTCCTGTGGGCATCCCCCTGCTCACACTGGCCTCCAGGGGTCTCAGCTCCTTGCTCCCCCTGCACCTCCAGAACACCTCCAGCCATGAGCAAGGCCTCCTCATTGTGGCAGCTCTGCCCAGGCTCTCTCTGACCCTCCCTGCTGGGATCCACCCCTTCAACACCCAAGGCTACTGCCTGCCCCCCTTCCCCCCCACCACACTGTGCAGAAAGCAGAGCTGCTGGCCACACCTCCTAGGCTGAAGGCACAGGAGGTAGTAATGGGGAGAAGAATAAAACAGCCCAGATGAATGAATGCTGGCTCCCTCTTCTTTTTTTCTCTTTTTTTTATTGAGGAAGATTGTCCTTGAGGCAACATTTGTGCCCATCTTCTTCTATTTTGTATGTAGGATGCCACCACAACATGGCTTGACAAGTGCTGTGTAGGTCCGCATCTGGGATGGGAACCTAGAACCCAGGGACCTGAGGCTACCCATGAACTTAACCACTACACCACCTGGCCAGCCCTTCCCTCTTCTTTTTAAGTGTCCCCAGACACCCCTTTTAACATGCAGATCCACTCAGGTCACTGCAATGGTCAGCATGCATGTGGCGGTAGCAGGGGAGGGCAGGGGACAGCTCAATCGTGGGCTTGACACCATCGGCCTGGAGGAGAGATGTCCACAGAGCCAGGCTCTGCCCACCTAGAGACAAGGAGACCAGGGAGAAGGTGCCCTCTGTGTCTGGGCTTGGGGTTCGGGGTCTGCAGAACCACGGCCAGGGTGAGCCCGGGCCCTGGAGGCACAGCCAGAGGCCCACTGCAGCTGGAGGTGGGGCTGCTGCATGCGAGGGCAACTCCTGCCCGACAGTCATGGTGGAGACTGGCCCCGGGTCCACCTCCTCACTGGAAAGGAGGAGCTGGTCTTTGGAGGAAAGGCCCATGGGCGTGAGGACTCCTGCGTCTGAGGCAGGCCTCTTGGCCCACTTCTCTGCCCCAACTCTGCTTCTAGCACCCCTTCCTCCATGGCACCCCCTGCCCAGTCCTGCCCACTGAAGGGGAATCTCCCAAAGTGCATGGCCCATGCCTCCTGGGGGCCAGGCGCGTGTTTAGGCATCAGTCCTTGCAAGCCCCTGGCACTCTCAGCAAGGGGTCCACCTCATGCAGGTCACAGACAGGGCAGGCCCCTGCCTCTTCCAGTTCCCATTTAAGCTCCACATCACTTCTGATGGACCTGCTGGAAATGGGCCACCCTGTGCAATTCAGAGACAAATAAATCTTTTTGCTACTCCTGGGGTGACAAGGGAATAGACTCTGGGAAAGTTCTGCCGTGCAAGGGATCTTGTTCGTTAATAATAATGATAAATAGCTCACTTCTCACATGCAGCGTGAGTTACATTACACTCTGGGCTTCTCCAGAGGTGGCTCAGGGTGCTCACTGGAGCGGGTGGGGTGCGCACGTGCAGCGAGGGAGAAAGAGGGCCAGAGAGAGAGGCAGAGAGGGAGGGCGAAGAAAACAGAGATGGAGAGAGTGGGAAGCGGGGGAAGGGGGCATGAGGGTGGGGAACAGGACAACAGGAGGACAAAGAAAACAGGATGGGATGGTGAGTAGGCAGGACTGGGGGCCACAGGGGAAATGGGATGAGAACAGAGAGTTCGTGAGAGAAGAGAGAGGGAAGGAAGGTGGGAGAAAGCAACTAAGTGAAAAGGAGAAAAAGAGACATTAGAGAGGGAGAGTTGTGAACAGAGGAAGAGAAGTGTAAACATTCAAAGCAGCAGAGAAAGGAAGATAGAAGCAAGAAAAAAAGCACGCCACAGCCTCACATCTTCACGGCGTACCACCACCCACATTAGATTTATTCTGTATCCTCGGCCAAACCTGGGCAACCAGCCCTACCATTCCCACCGTCAGTGCCATCTCTAAAGGCGTTATTAATATTTATGAAATGCTTGCTAGATGCTGCCACAGTCTTTAATATCTTATTATAAAGCCTGTTATAAAATGCATTAGTAATAAATTCCTGACAGATGGAGTTCTGACAAGGTGCGGGCGCCTCCGTGGATCCAGGCTGGGAACAGACCCTCCTGGAACACACATGCACTGCTCAGAGGCTGGGCCGCTGGTCCCTGAGGTGAGGTGGGGTGGGGTGGGGGTATTCAACCTTCCAGTCTCAGGCCTGGTAGTCATCATTTTCACACATCTTATCTCATTACCCCCTTTTCCCAGATGGGGGAAATGGAAGCTCAGAGAAATAAGGCAACTTGTCCAAAGTCACACAGCTTATCTGTGGTAGAATCAGGATTCAAATTCAGGTCACCTCTGTGTCCCCAGACCCTCAGGGACCCCAGAGATGAGGGCGGAGAGTGGACACAGGGCCCCTGCTCAAGTGTGGCCAATTTAATCACCTCCCTGTCCAGGAGGGCTGTGGCGACGTGGGAGCCGAAGACGGGGGCTTCAGGCAGTCTGCGTGAGAGAAGAGAGGGTCGATGGGGGCTTCAGCCCAAAAGATGTTTCAGCAGGAAGGGGGTATCTCAAAATTTGCACAGTTTCCCTGGGGATCAAGAAATGGGTTCCCACGGTGACAAGAAGAATTAAAGCCAGAAGTACAGGCCTTTCTGACAAGGGGGTACCTGCGGCAGAGGGGGCACTGTGCTTTGGTTTCTGCTGAATGCCAACGCAGGCATCTCTTCACTGTGACTCTGCGGCAGGGGCCCACTGGGGGGCTTGGAGAGAGTGTCATTTCCAAATGTGAAGTTTTGAGGTTTTGTGGCACGCCAGTTTATGGGGGAGGAGAAACGGGGTCTATGGGAGATGTGGGCTGTATTTCTTTCTCAAACAGGCAAGGAGTGTGCAGGCACCAGCTGAGAGCGAGGTCCAAGGAGAGAAACAATGGAAGGAGGAGAACTTGGAGGGCCAGGTGCCCACCGGGCCTGGAGGGACATCTCGGGTGGCCCGTCCTGGTCATGGAGAGGGCATACCCATTTGTGCACAAACCCACATGTAGCCAGATGTGCTCCAGCACCCCTCTCTGCAGGAGTCCGGAAGAGGCCATTTCACAACATCTCGTCTCGACCAGTGTCTGCTCTCTCTCAGATGATTCGCACTGGACTCTAAAATGTGCTGGGCATGCTCTGAGCACCAGGGCAGGCTGCCAGGGGGAGGTGCCGGCTCTATGGACAGAAGGAGCCCCACAAGGCTGGGCCCTGAGTCCCATATTCTCTGACATGGCTCGAGCAATTTCCCTGGGCTGGGCTGGCCCCCTCAGCTCTTCCACACTTCCTTGGAGCCAGCTCAGTGCTCTCCCCTCTGCAAGTCCCTCTGCCTCAGCCTCCAGCTGTGTACGGCCTATTCTGAACCCCAGGAAGACATGCATCAAGCGCTTCCCTAGCGCCCTCCTGACTCCCCACGTCTGCCAGAGCCTTCACCTGTCACCGTGATCTTGGACCTGCCAACCTCTCTCTTGCCTCCCACTCTTCACCAGGGCCTATCAAGTCTTCCTTCCACATCCCTCAAATCCTTCCTTTTCTCTTTGTCATTTACCTTGGCCACCTCTGCAGTCCCAGCACTGTCACTTACATATAGAAGGCTTTCCATGAATGTTTTAATAGAATCAGGACTTCCAGCTAAAGATGGCAGATTGAACACATCCATTTATTTCTGGTTTTGTCCCAACCCCTCACCAAAATGCTAAGATGGGAATTAAAAATGCATAAATCCACAAGGGCAAAAGAACAGGGGAGGAGACAACAGCAGATGAGAGATGGCAATAAAATCCCAGAAGCTGGAAACGGATGGAACTGGAAGCTGCCTTAGGAGAGAGGGGAAGGCGAGGCTGAGGCTGGCACCTCAGAACCCAGAAAAGCTCTGGGATTGGAGGAACCAGGAGATGCTGAAATAGGAAGGCAGCCGCAGATCTTTAAGAAGAGCGGTTAGACTCCCAGTGCCTCCCCAACTCTTGCAGAAGATACGAGGTTTACTTTCCAGAGGGCGGAGTTAGCTGGGCTCTGGGCTCAGGCTGGCAGCTGGACCAGGCACTGAAAACAGGGAGGCTAAATGAGAATCTGCAGCTCCCCTCCACTCCCATCCTGATCGGCCTCGTTAGCCCGTCAGCCTCCTGGAGACTGCCAGCCAGGCGGAAGATAAAAAACTGGCCCAAGAGAAAACACAACTATTAACACCTTGGAGTTCCCTCAAAGAAACAGCCAGGTCTTCACCTAATCAACCCACAGTGAAGCCCACTGGTTAACGAGCACCCCACACTCCCCTGCCCCAGCACCCACAGCGAGCTTGCAGGCAGCTAAAGGTGAACTCACTCCTAATGCGAACAGACAACTAGGGTCACGAAACGTTTGAGAGGAGCCTCTAATTTGAAAGATAGAGGGGAGAAAAGAGTGAAAAGGATTAACAACAATAAGTATCTTGAACCTCAGAGAGATGAGACAAGACACTCCATCTTTGAAATAAGAACGTTCCAAGAGGAAGAAAGAGCTCAGGGAAATGAAAACTCAATAGAAGTGTTGGAAGATAAAGAAATTTCTCCAAAAGTAGAACAAAACTCAAAGAGAGGGGAAATGGGGGAGAAAAGTAAGAAAATTAGAGAAGCAGTTCAGAAGATCCAACAGCCAACTAATAGGGATTCCAGAGAGAGAACAGAGCAAGTGAAGGGGAGGAGATGACCCAAGAAGCGAGGCAAGGAAACCTCCCAGATCTGGAGGACATGCCTCCAGATCGAAAGAGACCACTCTGCGTGCAGAAGAGAGACCCACACCAAGGCATAAAACTATGAAGTTCCAAAACATTGAGTACAGATCTTCCTTGACTTACAGTGGGGTTACATCCTGGTAAAAAGGACAAAAATTGAAAATATTGTAAGTTTAAAATGCATTTATTACCTACCAAACATCATAGCTTAGCCTAGCCTACCTCAAACGTGTTCAGAACACTGACCTTGGACTACAGTTGGGCTAAATCTCTAACACGAATCCTATTTTATAATAAAATGTTGCACATCTCATGTAATTTATTGAAAACTGTACTGGAAGTGAAAAAGAGAATGGTCGTGTGGGTACAGAGTGGTTTAAGTGTATGGGTCGTTTACCCTCATGATTGCGTGGCTGACTGGGAGCTGCGGCCTGCTGCCCAGCATCATGAGAGAGTATTGGACAGCATATTGCTAGTCTGGGAAAAGATCAAAACTCAAAATTCAAAGCATGGTTTCTACTCAATGAGTATTGCTTTTGCACCATTGTGAAGTCTAAAAATCATAAATTGAGCCATCATAAGTCAGGAGCTGTCTGTGCTTTAAAAATAATCCTAGAAATTTTCAGAAAGGAAACAAAAGGTTACATGCAAAGGATCAGTAATCAAAATGGCATCAAAATTCTTAACAGTGACATTACACGCTAGAACACAAAGGAGAAACGACTTCACATTATGAGGAAAACTATTTTCATCCTGGAATTCTATACCCAGCCACATTATCAACAAATATGAGTGTAGAATAAACACGTTTTTCAAACAAAGTAGAAAAAATTTTTCCCATGAATCTTTTTTCAGGAAATTACTGAAGGATGTACTCCACCAAAACGAGGGTGTAAACCAAGAAAGAGGAAAATATGAGATCCATATAACAGGGGATCTAATATAGGAGAGAGACAAAGAAACCCTCAGGGTGATCCCTCGTTCTCCCCAGGCTCACCCTACGTCAGACTTTTTGAGCTATGCAGCCTCCAGAACAGCAAGCAAGCTGCGGTCTGGATCAGAGCAGGAGGATGGATGCTCCAGGGAGAGTGTTGCCAAGAAAAATACAAACTGAATTAAAAAATCAATATACTTTTAATATACTGGGAGGAGGTATTCACTTATGTCAGGATATTCAGGGATAAATAAGTGATAGGTTCACAGAACACTAAGCAAACAAACTAAAAAGAGGTAATTATTAATTCTAGAGAAAACAAAAAAGGAAATACCATCACAGTACACTATGTGGCCCAGCTGTGAATAATATTTACATAATCATAATGCTGTATACCTGAGCTGCCGTTTGAGCTAAAAGGAGGGATATGGTTATGTTGGGAGGATGGCCGGGGGACATTGAGTGGTGTGTGTGTGTGAGTGTGTAGCAAAGATGAGGTAGAGGGTGATATAAAAGTGCAATCCTCATCCTTCGTAGCTTGAAGTCAGTAGGTAATGTCTAAACCTGAAAAATTGATAAGCATGTGACTTGGAAATAAAACCATCAGAAACAGAATGAGGTCATCTCAGGCTGGGACTCAGGAGTGGGGAGGATGAGGCAGGCACTGCTGCTTCTATCATAAGCCTAGCTTTACTATTGGACTTTTAAGCCCATGCAAATATGGCTTTGATAAAAATTAATACAAAACATTGAAAAAAAAGTTATCTCCCTCCGGCTGGCCTGCCGAGTGGCCTCCTCTCTTCAGCCCTGCCCTGTAACTGATCTCAGACAGTCACCGCCCTAGAGCACTGTCTCCCATCTCTCTTCCTCCTCAGACACTATCACCAGCTCCTCTTTCACCTGCACGGCAAGGCCTCCTGGACCAGCAACATCACCACAGGCTGATCAGAGCTTCCCTCTGCAAACCCCTCTTTCACGATTGCCCCTGTGAGGGCCTGTGTAGGTCAGACTGCTCTACACACGGCCGCCAGAGCGCGGGCCCAGCCACGCCTTCCTCCCGGTGCTTCTGTCTGCTCCACGCATTCCTTCTGAGATGCCCTGGAGGGTGGCCATCACCACCCAGCAAGTGGGGACTGACCCTCCCTCTCCCTGCCCCCCACACATGGGCCCTGGCCTTTACACAGATGCTGGGTGTGCCGGGCTGGGAGGAGCCACATCAGAGGGACACCTGGGGCCTCCTTCCCCTCTTCTTAGAAGCCTAATTTTCAAAGCCAGGTGTGACACCCAAGTGTGAAATGGCTCCGCCCCTTCTTCTTCAGAGATGAAGGAGATCTGAGGCTATTTTTCTCAGCTCTCGTTGCAGCACCCCCACCCCAGCCCAGTGACCTTCCTGTAATGGGCGACAGTAGAGTTCGGAGGTCTCCCCGTGCCACCTCCCATTAGCACCCACATTCCAGGCCGTCCACGCACCTGCGCTCCTCCAGGCGCCCTCCACACCCTGTCACTGCTGACACACAGGAGTTGAAGGAGCGTGTGGCAGCACAGGGAATTATGCATCGTGAATAGCAGGCAGCTGGCAGACCAGCCCAGCAGCTGGCTGAAGGCCACGTGCAGAGAGAAGGGGACAGGAAGCTGTGATGGTGGGGCAGCCCTCGTGCAGGACATGCTGCTTTCAACACCGGGCAGTACCATCCCCTCCCTCAGGGGCTGGGCTTCCGCTCCTGCTCTGTGGCACTATGGCACAGGAGGAACCGAGAGCCGAGAGCCAGCCGGGAGTCGAGACCTCAGCTGCTCAGTCTGCTCCTCCCACCCTGCCCCAGCCTAAGAAGTGAGTCTGATGGCTCCCAGGAGCCTTCCCCGCCCCCTCCCAGCAGTGACGTGGAAACCAGCTTCTGGAGACCAGGAAGGATCCATCCGGTGATGATTACACACCATGCACATTGGTCTAATAGTGAAAAAAACAAACAACTGCTCACAGAAACGCCGGGTCACATTCTGGCTCTCCAAATAACAAAGTGCCTGACTTCCTTTTCTGTTGCTACAGAGCATCAATGCAAACATGTGGCGCCTCGGTTTTCCCATCCAGGAAATGGTATAGCACTCCCTGCACTGCCTTCCACGCAGAGCTGCAGGGGAGAGGAAATGAGTCAACAACCGGAACACACCTGGAAAACTCAAAGGCCAAAACAAAAATCACCACTCTGCAGAGGCAGAAAATTCTAAAAGAAAAAAAGAGAAGGAGACGGTGTGAGCTAGAGAAGAATTCTCTCTAAACAGCTATCCTGGAGTCCAGACCCTGGGTCACCGGGGTGCCAGGACACTGTCCTGAGCCCAGAGCTGCAGGGGGCTGAGCCCAGGACAGAAACAGCGTTCAACTAAGGCATGAGGTGGTCTTGAGACTTGGCAGATTCTGGAAAGTGGCAACTGATAGATTCATGAGGTCTCCTGGGATTTTTTTAAAAATAAGAAAAAGACTTGTATGAGTCCAGGGTAATAACTCACATTACTGAGGACTTCCTGTGCCAGGCCCTGTTTTCAGCCCTTTCCATGCAACATCTTGTACAATCCTCACGGCAGCCAGTGAAGCAGACACTATTACTGTCCCCGTCTCCAGATGTCCAAGGCCACGTGTAATAAGCAGGAATTCCGGGTTGGCACCCCTGGTAGGCTGCTCCAGGGCACAGGCTCTTACCGGGCTAGACGATCCTCAGTGATGAGTGAGCAAAGTGTGCCAGGTACAGGAGGCAGAGGGCTGGCCAAGACGACCTTGAGAAATCAGGACTCTGTCCTTCTGGCTAAGTACTAGGGCCCACTAGTGATGCGTAAGGGGGTTGCCACAGAATGACCTAGGCCAGCAGAGCTTCCAGGTGCAGAAGGTGACAGATGTCGGGTGTCACCAGGAAGGTGCTGGGAGTGGAGGAGTCAGTTACCAGGAGCTGTCAGGTTCTTTCATCCATGGATCCCAAACATATATATGGAGCAACACAGTATGAGACTGTGTTGGCCACACTCACTCTCCTTATCTTTCCAACAGAAAAACAGCTATGATCAATTACACATGGTTAGTTATGGGGAGGAAGACAGACACAATAAAGGGAGGCTCTGAGGGAGCAAAGGTGTGAGGGAATTTGCTATTTGAGTCTCAGTTCCACCCCTTATTTGCTGTGTGATTTTAGGGAAGATAGGTAGCTTCTCTGAGCCTCAGTTTCCTTATAAAGAGTTGGGCATGATAAGAAAACCTGCCTCATGGGGTTATTGTGAGCCTTGCAGGAGACAATGAATGATAAGTGCTCAGTGCATCACAGGTGCTCAAGAAGTCTAAGGCTCTATCACAATGTTATTACTTTGTAGGGCAGGTATAAGGGTTAAGGGTGGAAATGTGTATAGACAATGGTCTATAAACTGTAAAGTGCTTTGCAAATGTTACTTCTGGTGGGGAGGTCCAGAAGGGGAGGGATGCCTCTGAAGGCTGAGGTCCTTGCTCTGCTCTCAGCAGAGATAAAAGGCTGGGATGAAAGGTGTGGTTGGGTGGGGGGGAGGGGGGACCTTCCCTGTGGCACACACCCCCACCTCTGTCCCAGTGGAGCCCACTGGGTGCACAGCACCTCCAACGCTGCCCTGAGCTCTCTGTGCACAGCTCCATGGCTCACAAATGGGGTTCCAGCTCCTGGCCCCAAAATTCATTACCCCACAATGATGAATGGTGTTAAACACAATGAATATGCAAATCTCCTCGGGGCGTACACCCTCGGGCAGCTGAGACTAATAAATGGACTCTGAATAAGAAGACACAGCTCAAGCAAGGCAACAACTCCTGCTCATCTCTGCACACCCCCCCCCCCCCGGGGTCCTGTGCACCCACGTGCCCCTGTCTCCAGCTGGGGTGTGCATTCTTAAGGGGCAGGTGAAGGAGGCAGCAGAGGCTGGGGCGGCATGAGCAGTGGGGTAGGCCTGGTGCAGGTTTTTCCTCTCAGATCCCCAGTCCCCACGGCTACTGCTGCTGGCCCTTCAGGTGGTGTGACAGTGTGACGTGATAAGTGGAACCTGTCACTTGTGCCTGGGGGCTTAAGGACAGACAGGCTGGTGGAGGCTGCACTCCTGGCTGCAGGGGAGCGGAGGGCTGGTGAGGGCTGGAGAGAGGGGCTGCGGCGCCCAGGAGCCAGGCAGGGAGAGGGCAGCTGCAGGATGTCCCTGGGCCCGGGGGCCTGGGGGAATGGCTTAAGCAGTAATAGGTGGAGAGAGACTGGAATTGTGGCTACAAAGGCCTTCAGGAGTCGCCTAGTCCCGCAGTGCACTCCCCAGCTGCACATTAGAATCCTGGGGAGCTTTAAAACAATTCCAATGCCAGGGCCCACCCAGCCACCGTGTTCTCTAAATTCCCAGAGGAATTCTCATGTTCAGCCGGGGTGGGGGAACACTGCCCTACCCAGTACCCTATTCTATAGATGAGAAAGCTGAGACCCAGGGTGGGGGGGGACCTTACCGAGGTCACACAGATGGTCAGTGGGGGCAGACACCCACCTCCGTGCTTACTCCCTGACCTCCCCTCCCTTGTCCTAACAAGGATGAAGGGTGACTCCCTGAGCACACATCATTCTTATCCTCCAGGGAAGCAGCGAGGGTGCTACAAGGAGCCCTGGGCTGGGGGACAGAAGACCTGGGATCAATGGGGTCTCCGTGTGCTCCTGGACAAGCTACAAACCTCTCTGGCCTTCAGGTCTTCGTCTGTCAAACAAATGAGCTGAACCACATTATCTCCACATTCCCTTCCTGCTCCACAGGGTCTGACCATAAGTCCTTCCTGAAATCCAGTCCGAGCTCTCATGTTTCACAGTCAGCCCCTCTGCTTGGGACCGTCTTCAGGACATATAAAGGCAGCACGTTCTGAAGTAAAAATGGATACAGGCATTTCTCTTTCCCTTTCCGTTTTTCAGTGCCTCACTCTCCACCGAGATGCACAACACTCTCACATGGGGAGAACACAGGTGAAAATGCCCCGCTGCCAGTCGTAGGTGTTCGCCCTGCCCTAGGACTGCAGAGCACAGGCCCGAGTGAGGACGAGCGGAGGAAGGACATCTGAGAAGAACACAGGGCACCACGGGCTGGGAAGCCAGGGGCCTTGCAGCCCTGTAGCTCTGTCCCACCAGTTCTCAAATGGTCCCAAAAGGATGGGAGGACACTGAGACATCAGGGCAACAGTCCCCGAGGCCTGTCCTGCTCCCCTCTTCCAGTTTGTGTGACCTTGGGCAAGCAATGAAGCTCTCTGCGCCTCAGTTTTCTCATCTGTGAAATGGGGATAAAAACACCTGCCTCCCGGATTGGTGGGTCCTAGATGAGGTAACGATTATGAAACACTTAGCCCAGTGCCTGGTCCACAGTTGCCATCATTGTGACAAAACATTATTACCAGGTAATGGCAGCCTGGCATCCTGCTTGGGTGGGGGTAGCCGAGGGAGGTCCAGGCACCCAAGGAACACACCTGGGGAGGGAGGGTGCCCGGCTATGTTGTCTTTGGGAACTGTCCCATGATGGGGGGCATGAGAGCTCTAAAGGCTGGGGTGGAACAGAGCATCTGTTCCCACTGCTCTGGGGAGGGAGCCCTCCGAGGGTGCTGTGGGAGGAACAGGGCGAGAGGTCCAATTCTTTGGTCTACGTGCCTGGCAGACCAAGGCCCACGGGCTCCACCACTGGCTTCAGAGAGCCAGAGGTCCTGGCACACACAACAGGGCCACCATAAGAAGACCACCAGACTGACCCCAAGAAAAGACAGAGACCCAGAATCTCAGATGCACCCTGTTCAAAGGCGGTCCTAGGGCAGCCATGGCCTCATCTGTTAAGACCAGGCTTAACCAAGAAACAAACCAGCCTTCCCTTCCCTGATAGAACCCAGAGAAGGTGCCTTCACACACATACTGGGTGGTTCAAGTTGATGATCAACCTCATCAGGAACTGCCAAGGGTCTCCTCAAGCCCCTCCTGGAATTAAGAATGCAGACACTCATTTCTACCAAGAAAGAGAGTCCTCCCCATCCGTCCTCCTCCTCCTGGCCCCAGGGTGCCCAGGGAAGGGCTAGGCAGCTCCTAGGGCACACTGGCCTTCCCCCACGAGGGAGGAGACACCATGGGTAGGAATTGCAAATGACTTTCATTAAGCGGGGTGCTAATACCATGAATTACAAATGAAACCCAGATGAAGAGGACCCTGGCAGCCTTACCTCCGTTTGATATTAATTGGGCGACACTCTGTTTTAATGGTACATTAATTAATGCGGAATTTCGACGGAAGTCCGCGTGACACTCACATTAATACAAATGAATTCATTACCGTCGGTGTTATTACAAGAAATGACAAATAAATCTGTAACAGTGGGACCCTTCAAATAATAATCACGAATCATTAGGTTTGCTGCTCGTTTGTACTGTAGCTTGCAAATATGTGTATATGTTTTCTGCCGCGAGTGTGCCTTTGCCATTTGGCGGGGGGTGGGGGGGTGGGGGTGGAGGCAGCCCGTGGGGGCCAGCTCTGTGGTAGTGGAGAGCCCAGTGGAAGAGGCCCAGCCTCTTCCAGACTTTTCTGTATCTGCTTTTCCTCTATTTCTCCCCCATCAACCCTCAGAGAATTCCTCCTTCTCTTCCCAGAGCCCTCCCCCAGGCTTAGCGACCCCACATCTGGGGTGTGATTTGGGTTGGTCCCCCAAATCTAGCATGCCCAGTGTGCACTCTCCAGTCCTGAGGATGGGACGGTGGGGGAAGGAATAACAGAGATGGGGCCCTGGGGTGGGGTGCGGGGGGTGGGAGGGGTGCTTGGCTTAACCAGGGTTGAAGAGGTTTAGCTATGGCAGCCGTTTGTTCTCAAGAGGTCTCTCCCAGTCAGTTTGGTCTTACTGTTTCAAAGTTCAGGTCTTGGGGAGAAACTTCAGGTGTCTGATGATCAGCACTGTGTTGGGAGTTTCATCCACTTTCCCCTCTTCAGTCCTCACACGGTCCCCATCCCAGAGGCTTTATCCCACGGTGAAGGTGGGACACATGTTCAGAGAGCGCCAGTGAGGAGCAGCGGAGCTTGGACTCGGCTCTGCCTCACTACAAAGCTGCCAACACACCGGCTCTTTCCTGGAGAAGCTGCCATCTGCCAAGAGGGGACAGCACCCTGGGGGAGGCAGGGGACAGCCTGGGTGAACCCGGCAGGTCGGGCCCATCTCTCCCACGCCCCTGCTCCGGGCTTCAGGTTGTAATCTCGAAAAGGCAGGAAAGGGACCCCCAACAAGCTGGGTCTGGAGCTATCACCCTGATGGGCTCTCCCAGCCTCTCAGTTCCCTGAAGTTGAGATTAACACCATTTTTGCTTCTAAAGAGCAATAAACGAGGCCTCCGGAAACCACACTGGAGGAAAGTGTCAGATGGACCTGGGTGACTCAGGCAGGTTTTAGTATTTATTTATTTTGCTGGGAAAGATTTCCTCCGAGCTAACATCTCTTGCCGATCTTGCTCTCTCTCTTTTTTTTTTCCCTCCCCAAGGCCCCAGTACATAGTTGTATATTCTAGTTGTAGGTCTTTCTGGTTCTTCTATGTGAGCCGCTGCCACAGCATGGCCACTGACACGTGAGTGGTGTGGTTTGGTGTCCGGGAACCCAGTCAGGCCACCAAAGAGGAGCGCACAGAACTTTAACCACTAGGCCATCAGGGTGGCTCAGGCGGGCTTTAGATCTGCAGATGGTGGGCACGCAGGCTGCCCCTCTCCATTCTGTACTCAGGGCAGACAGTGCCAAACAATCACAGTGCTCTTCCCCAGATTCAGCCTCAGGATTTCCAGCCCAGCACTCTAAGCAGCTTCCATCAATGGACAGGAGTTGGCACGAGATTGAAAGCTGTTTGCTATCCCTGTTTTAGAGCATCTTTCCCTGGAGGACTTCAAAATACCACCCAGTCTCCTCCAACAGGGATGCCCATGAGCAGTTCAGCTCAGTGACCAAGAGATTGGTTAAATGACCTCCTGGGCCCTCCAACCCGAGGAATCTGGACCTCCGTGAATCGGTCGCTTCCTCCCCCCTCCATGGATCAATTAGCCAGTCTCATCCCCATGTACAACAGCTTTCTGACCTGTGGCTGACAGGTGACACAACACGGAGGCCAAACCTAGTTCCTTCCTCCCTGGAGTCTTTGCTAACACGGGCAGAGTCTGTAGATTCCTACTGCAGGACCTGCCCTCGGCCCTGGCCCAGGAGGCCTAGCTCTCGAAGGTTAACGCCACTCGGCTGTCAGATGCTGTTTCAGAGGCCAGGTCCCGCTGACTAGCAGTGGGCCATAGCCCATGGTTGGGTGTCTGGGGGCTCTAGCCCCCTCTCCCACTCACGTTCTCCCTCATTCACACTGGTACTGAATGAACCAATTAATCACCTAAGATTGTTAACTGTACTAATTACACTCGCTCTTGAAACTTGTGGAACAATTATTTACTGTCTCTGTCTTGCGAGCTATCAATTATGGTGATTGCAGGCAGGCTGTCACTTCTCCTGAGCCAAGACAGAGGAGGTCTAGCCAGGCTCAGAGCTGGTTTCTCAAGGAGAATGCTCAGAGGGCTTTGCCTGAGCTTAGGCTACATCCAACAGATATAGCAAAGGCAGTGGCATCTTCATGGGGACAGATTTTGCAATCTAATAAGGGGCAGCTCAACACTGATCTTAAGTTGTTCCCTTGTTCCCCTAAAAGATGAAATTACAACCACTAAGTACTATCCTGGGGATTGTACTACTTCCTTCTTCCTTGTGTCTCTGTGAATGCATATGCAATGTCCTCCTTAGCCAGACTGGGCAGCACAACCCCAGAGATCAATGAGGAGTCTGCACATACATATCAGACTATACTTTCCTCTGGTTCCCCAAGTCAGGGGCTCTTTTATTGCCTCTCCCCAGCCCACCTCAATGCCTGTCCCAGATTCTGCTTCCCCGATATCCCAGTGCCCCCACTAGAGGGGAGTTGGTGCCTCTGACCAAGACCTTTGCTAAATGAAGGAAGACAAAGAAGGGGGAAGAAGCTCTCGGGCTCCCTCCATCCCACCTGGACCTTGAAATATTCCTGTCCTCCGCGGCCACTGGACTTTGAAGCACAAACCCGTAGGCCATCACCACCCCCATACACAGACAGACTCTCCCCTCTCCGGCCTGCCGCCAGGGTGACAGTGTGTGACACAAGGCATGTGTGCAGCTGTCGGGGACGTGTGTATTTATTCAGGCAAGCAGCAGGCCCAGCAGGCTGTGGCTCCCATCCCCTGGGCTCCCTCCCCCATCCCAGCCCCCCACTGCCCACAGAGCTCATTTCCAAACGTTCCCAAACGTCAGGGCAAAAAGCACTTAGAGCCAACTGCTGAGCCCAAATCTATCACCGTGTGCAGAAACGCTCCATCACCACGCGGCTGACAGGCTCCAGGTTGGCTGGAGTGCCGTGGCCAGCCTCCAACTGACCCCGCCCCACGGGGCCTCTCTTCTGGCTCCTGTCACTGGCAGGGGTCAGACAGGCCGAGCAGCTCCTTAACCCTAAGCTGCATGGAGGCCCTTCTGGGTTCTGAAGAAGCCCCTGCCCACTTGACACCTCCACATGAACATCGCAAAGACGCTTCAGACTCAACTCGTCCGTGAACAAACTCTAAGTCGCCCCTGGACACTGCAGCCTTGGCTCTGTGAATGGCAGCACATTCCCTCTGCGCCCAGTTGCTAAGCCAGAAAACAGAGTCCTCCTTGCAGTTTCTTCTCCCAAATGTCAGTCTGCTCCTCTCTCCCTGCCCACCACCAGCTGCCCCCTGGACCCCCTGCAGTGGCCCCCTAACAGCCCCTGCAACGTGGACACCCCCAGCAGCTGGTGTGGACTCTCTGAAACAGGCATCTGATTGTGTCACTACAACCTTGTCCCCTGCGCTCCCATGACTGCCCAGAGGCTTCCTGCTGACTTTATGCTAACCATCAGAGACCCCTCGTGGCCACCTGTGGCCGCCTGCCTGCTCTCCGGCCCTTCCCTCCACCCACCTCCTCCCGTCCTGCCCCATCCACTCTGCCTTCTTTCACTCCCTCAAATGCACCAGGTGCCTTCCTGCCCCCGAGCCCTGGAGCCTTTGCCCAGGCTGTCCATCCACCAAACTCTTCTCGTCACCCCCAATTAATGCCTACCCAGCCTTCACATCTCAACCAAGTCCCATTTCCTCCAGAACTTTCTCCGACCCCTAGTCTGGGTCAAATCTTCGGCTATACTCGCTCAGAGCCCCCTGGGTTTATCTGGGGGCTCCAGTCTCACCTTGTAATTATGTGACCCCTCAATTACCATCTGTCCCCCCACTAGACTGCAAGCCCTTTGAGGGTAGGAGCCAGGTTTGGTTTTGCTCACTGTTGCGCCCCCAGGGCCCGGCGTGTGGTTGGTACTGAACAAACATTCGTTGAGTGAATGTGACCCTGGGCACCCTCTCCTGACACTCCCCTCACCCTCCTATCTGGTGAGGGGGTTGGGAATCCCAGCTCCAGTGCCTCCCTTTCATTCACTCAACAAATACTGTGTAAGCACCTCCTCTGTTCTAGCTCTGCTGGGCGCTGAAGGTGCTGGGACAGGCACCCTCATGGGGCACGCCATCCAGGAAACCTGAGGGCACGAGGGACAGACAGGCAGGTGCTGAACCTGAGTTCTGCTCCCAGCTCCACACCACCTGGTTCAGATACCCACTGGTCTTTGCTCCTGCTGTTCTCTCGCCTGGAACATTCTTCCTCATTCACTCATTCATCCAACAAAATGATTACTGAGCACCTAACACGTATCACGTGGGGTTCTAGGTGCAGGGACACACTGGCGAATGCCTACGCATTTTCAGTCTTAACTTTGTTATCACCTCCTCCAGGAATCCCTCCCTAATTCCCGAACCTGAGTTGGGTGCCCCTCCCTGGACTGCCCCCACCACGGTGCATTCTAATTGCTTGCATTGCACTAACACACCACGGTGGTGACCTGCTCACCACAGTAGCCCCAGTCCCCTTGTGCTCCTTCGTGTGGCACATAGAAGCTATTTGACACATATTTTCTGCATGAACAAATTCCTCCATTCCTTCCACTTGTGTCTCTACCAGCTCTAAGGTGCAGTTGGCTGGAAGAACCAAGGAGAAGGGGCGTTCATGAGAAGGCGTGACCAACAAGGAAGAAGAGGAAGCAGCTCTGGGATGAGACACTGAGAGGGGACATAAGTTGGAAAGCTGGGATTCCCTGCCCTGAGTCTGAGGGTGCCACGGCCATCAGGTCAGGGAGGAGACGAGGCTACAGGACCGGAAGGCCTCAGACAGGGCAGCTTGGACACCCCAGTTACACACTACTCCAAACCCCTCCGCTTTTGGGCCCTGGTGCTGCCTGCAGGTGTCTACACGTCCCCAGTGCCCTCCTGGCACTGCCCTCACTCTCCGGGGTGTGGGGGTGGCCTCGGCAATCACTTTGCCCCCTGCCAGGAGGGCTGCCACCCCCAGGAGAGTGTGAGCTTCACAGATGTCCTCGGAGAGGGCTGCCCTGGCCACGAGTCCTGCTGCAGCCCTTGCCCGCCTTGTTTTTCTTCATGGCCCTTATCACCAGCGGACATAGATCTCTGTGCTGGTTCGCTTGTCTCCCCACCTAGATGAAAGCTGCCAACAGCGAGGACTTTATCAGTTTTGTTCAGCTGAGTCACCAGCCCTGAGAACAGTGCTTGACCCACAGTAGGCCCTCAAGAACTGTTTCTTGAATGAATGAATGAATAGGAAGGTGATGGGTGGCATCTAACTCTTACCAGGTGAAAAGTGCAAAGGCTGCTGGAGAATGAGCACCAGGTGCCCTCGTGGAGCAGACAGAACTGCCTCGTGCGGCCCCCGCCCAGGAGACCCTCGAGTGCTCACTGATGACGAGCTGAGGGAGCTGGAGGCATGACGGCCTGCCAAGGGGCTTCTCTCCAGGCCGCTGGCCTCTCTGTCAGGGTCAGCTGTTCCGTCATCCCCTCCCCGGCACTCCTCCCTGCCCTGCTACCAGCTGTTTTCTCGGGATATGAAAATGCACTAGGAGCACCCACGCCTCTTCAGTCCTGCCTCTCCTCTCTGCAGCCCTCCTTCCTCCTTTTAGTAGAACTAAAGAGATTAAATAATCAATCGCCAGGAAAGGCTGGGGCGAGAAGTGCTGTCTCTCTCAAGCTATTGCATCTGGTGCTTTCCGGCGAACGGCTCTGTTCCGTGGCCGCGAGTCTCTCCCGCAGCAGTAACTCAGGAGGCAGATGTGGCTCATTCTCTGCCGTGGCGAGAGGGTCTAGCCTTGACCCCAGCCCAGGCTGACCACAGGTCACACACTGCACCAGTCACGACCGGATACCAGACCCTAATCACAGGCCGCCCCCTAACCTCTAAATCTGTCGGTAAAATGAGGCTGGAACTCTGAAGAAACTGGAACATGGTTCGATACGCCGGCTGAGACGTCGACTTGAAATGACAGGACGCCCTTTGAAGGCAGAGAGTCAGAGGAAGCAGCGCTGTCTTCCTGCCCCAGGCAGCTGTGGCCAGCGTCCTTCGCCTCGTGGGCTGTCTGTGGCATTGGTGACCTCGACTTCACGCTGGAATACAGGAGGGGTGCTTGGGGTGGGGGGCAAGGCACCAGCCTTGGCCCTGTGTGGGTATGCCACTCCCCTCCTCGCCCCGGTCACTAACCGGTTAACCTCGGCCCGGCCTCCCACCCCAGACGATGCCAGAATGCAGGGGTGGGCCCGGGGCGGCTCCGCTCTGTGCACAGGCCCTGAGTGACCCCTCCCCGAGCCTCTCCACTTGCCCTCCCCCTGATGGAGCCAGGGAGATTGGAACCCCTCCTGCTAGGCCTGATTAGGCCTGATTTCACCAGCCTGCTCCCACCTCTGGAACCTTCCCCTGTTATTAAAGTTGTTTGCGTCCACTCTCAGTCTGCTGGACGAGGTGAGTTTATTCGATTTGATTTCTCCCCCACCTCCTTTTTCTCCTCTTCTCTCCTCCCCCCTACCTGCGTCTATGGCAGCCACGCAGACCTGAGCTCAGTAAAGACCGGGAAAATTAACTTCTAACCTCAGAGTAAAAATAGCTATAATAAAGCCAGGTGAATAATAAAAGCTTCATCAAATGTAACTTTGATTAAAAGCCGAGACCTGCCTCCTCGTCCTGCTCTACCCCCAGGGACCAGGCTGGCCCCCAAAAGCAGGAGATGGTTGTAGGGAGAGAACGCAGCCACCTCTCGCCTCCACTTGGCTTTTCTCGCCTTTTTTCTCCTTCTTGGCCCATCAAGAGGCCAGAGGAGCACATCTACTGGTCTGCACTCTGCCCAGCACTAGGAACTCTGAAAGGACCGTGCCATGTGGAAACAACAGCTCCCAGCGGCCCTGGCACCTCCCCACAATCAGTTCGGGGGGTAGAGACTGAGTCTAGGATGCTGGGAGGTTCAGTTCCACCCAGGCCCCTAAACTCCCGCAGGGCCTGAGGGTAATCACAGTACCCCTCTGGTCCTCTAGTTCCCCTCTGCCTAATGGGCAGAGAGAAGCTTTTCCCTTGCCAGAGTGGTCAGGAGAAGCGCAAGGGTTTGTGGTAAAATTCAGGTTACTGACTGCAAGGAAGATGGTGGTCTTCCCTCTGTTTGCTCACCCTCTTATAACTGGAAGGAAGCATCTATGAGGAACTGGGTGTTTCTACAGGAAATCACCTGGCACGTATTCACCTGGCAGGGCAACACCGGTTGTGTATAAGCATGCGATTGGCCAGTCGTCCCCGGGGCTGGACCCTGAAGAGGTCATTGCCAACATCTGTCCTACCCCATAGATGCTTTGACAGTAAGTGTAAGGAGAGAGGGGAGCTGCCCGGGCCCCATCCTCGAGTCTACTGTAGCAATGCTTCTTCCAGGACTCTCTGATGACAGTTCTGCAGGGCAGGAGGCCTGGAGGGTGACAAGTTCTGGATCACACTGGGTTACAGAGGTGACAGTCTTGTCCCAGGAATCAGGGGCCTGGGTCCCCACTTGACTCCCTGTACACCTGGGTCCAGGTGCTTTGCTCTCTGGCCTCGGTAGCCTCACCTTTTGAATGAAACTGCTGGAGGAACATTACCTGAGTCTGTGCATTCAGGCTGCCCCGAGAAGTTCTGGATGAGCATATGTCCACAGGGGCAAAGTCCCCACACTCCCCAACCCCTTCCCTCCAAAACCAAGGGGCCCCGAGGCCATGCAAACCCCTCCAAGCCACCCGGGGAAGGGGCTCCCTGCTCAGAGCCACTGGCATCCTCAGAGAAGCTGAACTTAAAAGAACCTGTTCTTCCCGCAGTTTTCTTGGAGGAGGAGTGAGGAGAGCTGAAGTGTGGCAGCTTGGAGCCCGGCCCGGGGGCCAGGCTGGGGGCGGCTGGGCTTCATCCACCCTCCCAGCCTGCTCTCACTCGGGGCACTGGGCTGTGGAGGCAGGAGTCTGGTGCTTTTCAATTTCACGCCAGGTGTCAGTGGCCAGGCCTTGGCTGGCCTTATCTCCTCTACCTCCTGCCCAGGGGGGTGCCTGCTGAGTTCCGCCTCCCTGCAAAGCCCAGAAAAACGCTGCTCCAGGGGCAAGACATGTGGGCAGAGGGGCCTGGAGAGCTGACACCCGCTGGGCCGGCAGGGAGGCTGGGTCTGGTAACTAAGAATCACTAAGCACATGAAGACCCCAAAGGCAGAGGAACAAGGGCTGAAAGTCCGTCAGAAACTAGCCATTATTCTTACAGCTGAAAGACTCTTGGGGACTATTTCATTCTCTCTCCCACTCTTCCCCATTTCCCATATGGGGAAACTGAGGCTCTGGAGGAATGAAAGAACTTGCCCAAGGTCATACGGAGCTGATGGAGCTGAGATCCAAGCCTAAGCCCAGGCCAGGCGCCCAGATCCCCACGGTGAAGCACTGGGCTGTGACACCTCTCCACCCACAGGCGGACGATATGGAAGCTCCCAGAGGGCCTTCACGTGCCGGGAGGTCCCTAGTTACCCTGAGCCCTCCTCCTTCATGTGGCCAAGGTGCTTCCTCTCGGGGCCTCACTGTCTTCCTCTGAAAAATGGGGAGAGGAGCAGTGCTGGGTGAAAAGTCCTTACAGCCCTTTTCAGATCTAAATCAGGGGGCAGCCCACTAAGGGCTACGGGCCCAATCTGGCTTGCTTTTGCACAGCCCACCAGCTGAGAAAGGGTTGTAGATTTTTAAGTCTTTGGAAAAACACAAAAAAGCAATAATATTTCGTGACATGTGAAAATTACATAAAATTCACACTTCAGCATCCACAAAGTCGCACTGGAACACAGCTTGCTCACTCATTTAAATGTTGTCTGTGGCTGCATTTGTGCCACAGCAAAGTTGAGTAGTTGCAATTGGGACCGTATGGTCTGCAAAGCCTGAAATATTTCCTATCAGGCCCTTTACGGAACATGTTTGCCAACCCTGATCTAAAAGGCTGAGCTAGGTCTGGGCTCCAAACACCCAACACAGTAGCCAGGGCTGGGAAAGCTCAGGGAGGGAGCTCTGTATCCACAGGTGCACAGCGGGTCACAGGAAATGCTAGGCCATACCACATGCACACTCCCAGGCCTCCTCCACGACTGGGGTGCAGAGGTTTTTCCCCAGCAGCCGAAGCTCTGGGGACCTGCCTCCACCTGCCCTCCAGCCCAGAGCTGGGCCCCAGGTCTGCCACCCCAAAGTTTCCACTCCTGGCAACTTCCTGTGGCTCACAGGTCTGCAGGCTCCCTGCCTGGCCAGCCTGGCCTTGAGTGTGTTGTCAATAAGTAGGTGGCCGGGTAGCTGGCGCAGGGGCCCTGGAGGAGAGGAATCAGAGCGGGTAATTGCTGCATGAAAATGACAGCACAGCGATTTATCTGCCCCAAACTGGGCCTCAGCATACCAAGAGGCTGCCAGCGGCTGGGAATCAATACCGCCCCAGAGGAGGGATTATTAGGGAGAAAAGGGGGTTTCAAAGATCCATAAGAGCCTGATGACTGTCTATTTCCAAGGGGACCGTCAGCTGCATGAGAATTGTGAGCAGGAGGAGCAGAGCTCTGGCTGTGGGAGTAAGGGAAGGCTGGGCTTGGCCGCAGAGTGGGGGCCCTATCCTTACCCTCCTGCGGACCACCAGAGGGACCGGGCTGGGTGGGGCATCCTTGGGAGGAATCTTAGGTCCTAAGAGCCAGACACTGGGGTGAAATAGTGGGGTACATGAGGGAGACAACCCATCCCAAGTGCACACCTGGCCTGGGGGGCGGCAGGCAGCAGACCTTACCCCAGGTCCTGCAGCAGCCTGATCTGCAGTGTCATCCTGGACAAGCCCTTCCCTTTGTCCACGACCCCCAGCCCCAGTGAGGCCCAAGGGGTCAGGAAGTCACCTGGGAATTCGAGATTAGCACCGAGCTAGGCTGCTGGGCTGGGGCCCCATCAGCACAACCTGGAGAAGGCAGGAGGAGCCATTCCTTCCTGAGAGGTCTTCTCCAGCCCATCTCAGGGCCTTCCTCTCCTTTCTCTGTGCAAAGGGGCAGGGAAGGGGTGACCTGGGGTAATCCCTGACCCCAATCTCTTGGGGGAGTAGCGGGGGATCCTCTTGGGGTAGTAGAGACCATATCAAGTCATCGGCAAAAGCACAATATGCGGTTTGTGCAGGGGGATCAGGGCAGACGCCACGCCTCTGTCAATCCCTGGGGACTCGCAGCTGGGGCAGGATGTTCTGTGACCACAGTCAAGTAACCAGCCTACCCAGGCACTGCCCACAGGATCCCCAGCTGCTCACACACAGAATAACCCCGGCAGGCTGAACTTGCCAAGTGGGGTGTGGGGACGTCAGAGGAAAAGGAACTGCCTTCTGCTCCAGGGTCTGGGCTGATTAAGGGGTGGACTCCCCAGCACAGGCCCAGGAGGGCCATGGACTCTGGTCTGTGGGGGAACCTCAGCCCCACCTCCCAGGGCTTTGGGGTGGGGGGACAGGAGGAAGATCCCACCACCTGATCACTTAACATCTGAGATGGCAGGGTGGGTGCTCCACATCCTTAAGGAACAGAAAGTCCTGGTGGGCCTTGGGAGGGGTAGGCCCCTCCCCAGAACCGCAGGGGGTGCCTGTTAAAAGAGGGGCCCCTGACTCCCAGCCGGGAGCCAGGCAGCAAAGAAAGGGTTATGAAGCCAACTTGCTCCCTGCCAGCGGAGCCACCAGCGAGCACACCTGTTCATCTGCCGTTTAACAGGGGAAGGCAAACACACACAGCCTGTCCCCAAGGAGAGAGAAAAGGGAAGACAGGCGGGGGAGAACAAGAGAAAGGAACAGAGAGAGGCCAACAGAGTCAGAGAAAGGGACAAATGGGGAAAGGGAAAGGGAGAGAGAGTGACCAAGAAAGCCACAGACACAGATGGGGAGGGGAGAGGAAAGCGAGCAGAGAGTGGAGGGGACTTGAATATGCAGAGTTCCCGAAGTAGGAGAGAGGTTGGGTTTGCAGTGCAGCCCTCAGGAGACAGCAGGAACAAATTGGGTTTTGAAATGAGAGATAAAAGGAGCTGTTATATCTCCAGCTTTGCATCATTTAGTTCATCAGGCTTGACATGTGTCTAACAAACAAAGCCACAAGCAGGGCAAGAAAGACAGTGGAGAAAGACGGAGGCAAAGCAATGGAGGGGGCCTGGAGGAGCGGCTCTGCCCTGCTCCGAGCACTGAGGGACGCCCAGGACTTTTATTCTGAGGAGCTGATTCCCTGCTCCAAGGAGCCAGGAGCCCTGAAGAGCCAGGTGACAGGCAGGCTGGGCGCCACCTGCACAGGCACAAGCGGAGTCGGTCCTTGCCTGGGGAGCACCGTGAACCAAGGCGCTCATGTTGGGTTCCTGGCTGGGGTGCCCAGGGGAGGGGAGCAAGGGGGTGTGTGGAGGCTGTCCAGGCATCTGCCCTCTAGAGGATGCTGTCACCTGCTCAACCCGCCAGCTGGGAAGAGAGACATAGGGAGTGGTGAGCAGGCAGGGATGCAGGGTGGGGAGAGCCACCCCACCACTCTCCCTGGGGGCTCTGTCAGGGCTTGAGGTGTGTGCGGGCCCACTGGAAACCCTGGGTTATCAGGAGACAGGCAGAAACATTCTCCAGGGTGGAAATCCAGGGAGTTACAGGCTCAGGGCTCGGGCTCACTGATTCCACGTGTCTCCCGATTTCTGATCCTTCCCTACACCACGAAAACTCAGCAAATCGCCGCCTCCAGCCTCAGTTTCCTCATCTGTACTGCAGAGATAAGAACTCCTGCCCTGCCAACCTCACAGTTTTGGTGAAGACTGAATAGAAAAGGGCAGGCAAGAGCCCCTGGTGCACTTACAGAACCCAAACATGCTCATTTAAAGAAAAGAAAACACAAACAGTGATGACTGATTGTCACTCCTGGGAGTTTGTCACACCCTGTGTCAGCGGAGAAGGCAGTTCTTGCACACTTTTCATTTGCCAGAATATACTTGCCTCCACGTGAGACAGTCTTGACGTACTTGCCTTCTATCTGTTTTGCCAAAATCAGATTAATCTGAGGAACAGAAAAAAATATGTCGGACATGACAGGGGAGCAGGAAGAGAAATGGTTTGGGGGGGGCCAATGGCTCTGCCGATCATGTGCCCAACAACAAGTCATTTCTCTTTTCTGGGCCTCAGTTTCCCCAAGTGGGAAGTGACAGTCAAAGCCCCAGAATTCTGGGAGGTTGATGGTGGTCATACAATAAACCAGGAACCACAGCCAGGCACCAGACTGAAATATTCTCTCATTGTCACGGCTCCTTGGTTGACCTGGTGGCACGTTATTAATACATGCTGGAGGGTGTGAGAAGTTCAGTTTTAGGGTAATCTTAGTGTACTTGAAAAGTAACTCACCACTTTCTCAGTTGCTCTTCCCTGAGCAAGAAGACCAGTGGAGACCTCGTGGGGGCGTGGGGGCAGGAGGAGTACAGACTTTGTCTTTTTCCCTGCCTGCTGGTTAATATTGGCCCTGACTGTGGGCCTCAGTTACTCCCATCTGTAAAACGGCCACAGTGATATGGACAACGCTGGTTGCTGGATCATATTCAAGACAGCTGTGGGAGAAATTAACTGACACATTTATTGGGCACCTACCTTGTAGGGAGGGAGGTGGGAAAACCACAGTTTGAATCCCAGCTCTGCCCTACACCAGCCGAGTGAATGTGAGTCACTGACAAGTTTTTCTTGGTCTCAGCCTCCTCATTTGTGAAATAAGATAATAAATCATCACCTCAAAAGAGTCAAGACAAAGAATGAAGCAATGTTTGAAATCAGTTAACACAGCACCGGTGCACAGTAAGGGCTCCTAATATGGTGGCTGACACTGTCAGTTTGGGGCCTCGGGATGAAACTGGATCAATGGCTGAGACCGCCCTCAGCTGGATCTTTTTGGCGGTGGGCTTGGGGACGGAAAGCCAGACTGATGGGAGGGGCAGGAAACAGAGCCAAAGCCTGAGGCCTGGGCAGGCGGGGCACACACCTTCATTCATTCCCGGCTCCTCTGGGACCACGGAATGAGAAGGGGCGGGATGTGGAAACTAGCTTGATAACACTCAGTTTTTAAGGAAATATAAAGAACCACTTGGAAGCAGCAAAGCTATTCCTTGCTGCATTGTCCTTGGCATCACGACACCAGAGAGAAACCCTTAGAATTAATGTGCATTCAAGAATCTTGACTTCTTTCAGCAGGGGTGGGGGGTGGGGGGGTGGTGGGGAGGTGATATCCTGCTAGCTAAGGGAAATGCAGACTGGATGGCTCCCCTCCCCACTGCGTCCTCTGTCAGGCCCCTGACGGCTCCTCTCTGCTGTGTTTATTACTACTAATGACTTTCTCGTTATGATTTGGCTCTGAAACATAACCGATGGTTCTGGAGAAATCCCATTACTTCCACACATTATTCAATTAGCGAATCGAGCTACTCTCTTCCGCTTGGGGAATAGGGGCTCCTGGCCCCAAAGGGTGGCCACTTGTCCCTTACTCCCACGGCCAGGCCCTTGGCTGTGGATGGAGTGGCAGTTGGGAAGGTGGGAGTGAAGGGTGGGAGCGGATGGTCAGCACTGGCTCCTGCGGCCGTTCTGTCAAGTGCACGGTGTCGGTGGAACATGGAACCTTCAAGAGCAGCCTTGCAAACAAATTTCCAAATAGTCCTGACTCTTGTCCCAGTTGTATAAGCCAGACTGTCCTCCTTCCAGGACAACAGGGGCCTCCTGTGGTATGAGGAGCATGGCTGAGATCCTTGTCCTTTTGTGTTTGAGGGTCTCCCTGCCCCTCAGTCACCCCATTGAGCTCTGATGGGCCCCTTCTAGCAGCTCAGACATGTGGCCAGCCTCTCTGCCTCACTGTGACGCTCTCTTCTGAAGGCCTTTCCCCCACCACATGACACACTCAGCTTACCCCACTGACACCTTTTGGGTCTGGATGGAACAGAAGGACTGTGGACTGATTATCATGGTGGATTTCCACGACCCAGTGTCTTCACCTCTGCCCCACCCAAAAGTGAGTCTCCAGCCCCACTGCAGACTCAGGCCGCAGTCCAAAGCCCAGCCTTGCCCGCTCATTTCCTGTTTCATCGTAGTCGCCCTCCCCCACTCTCATCATGTCCTGCCATCACTCCAAAACTTTGAGAGGCTCGCTATTTCCACCGCACAGAAGGCAAAGGCTCTGCATGCCTCTCAAAGCTCCCGGTCTGTCCCTTCCATTGGTTCCAGCCCACCCCTCCCTCTTCCCCCAACGCCTTCTCTGATTCAGTCACAGCAGCCCCAACCCTATCACACTCTCCTCACCTCCGCTCCTCTGCCCACTTCCTAGAATGTGCCCCTTCATCACCTCACATCTGCCCAGACCTCACCCCACGCTCAAGGGTGCCTCAAGTCCTCCTTCCACGGGGGCCGTTCTGCCCCTTGAGCCCTCAAAGGTCTCCCCAGCCTCCGTCTCCCCATCAGCGCCCACAGCCTGAACCCCACAAAGCAACCCTTCCCCATCTCCCTGTCCCCAGGAAGTCCCTCTGTTTCAGATTCTCTTTCCTGTGAGGGGAATGTGTGCTGCCTGAGGGCAGGGACAACGCCAAGGCCAAGGGGAGGTGTCCTGCTTGCCCTCTGATACGCAGCAGTGTGGAGCCCAGGGCAGCCAATCCCTGACACACAGATTGAGAACTTCAGCCAAGAGCGTGTCCCTTCCTCGGTGATTTCCCTGACTGACTGTTGTGGCTGACAACATCTATTTCAGTTACGGGCACTTTCCTCGGTGACCAAACTCAATGCCACATGCACAGAGCTGCCTGGTCAGCACTTCTGGGTGATCACAAAGTGGAGCTATGATGCCACTTGCCTGGCATAAGTCACCCCATCCCCAGGGCACATGGGTGAGGGTGGGCCCCAGCTCTGCCCTGGGGGTTCCCATCAGGGGTCTGTCTCCTCCAGCAGCCAGCCTCAGGGCAGTGCCATTGGGTATGGGGAGCACTCAAAACTCTGCTACTGGGCAGAACACAGGTCAGACCCTACCCCACAAAGCTCCACATGGTAAAAGCCCATTATGATGGGTGTCTGCCTATCAATGAACTTTCTTCCTGTTTCTTAAGACCCACTGAGTGGTCTCAACGTGGGGCAGTTTTCTTCAGCTACCAGGATGTGGAGCAAAGCTTTCTATGATACCATGAACCCCAAAACGTTCGTGAGTCAGGGTCAACTTGAAAAATGAGCAGACTCTGGTGCCTGAGGTTTTGAAGACTCCTCGCCACCTGAGACGAGCCCCAGGAAGGCAGGAGGGGCTGATTCTGTGTGAGGGGACCAGAGCTCACCCCTCTCCCAGCAGAAGGCGATCCTCTGATCAGGAATGCAAAGGGGGACAAAGCAAGACACGGGCCATAATTCACCCAATGTCGTTGGGCTTAACCAGAGGTTATAAGCACCATCCACCCCGCCCCCGACCAGTCCGCCCTTCCTTCAGCTCTACTGCTGTCTTTCTCCTGGTCCATAAACCACCAGCTCCAAGCCATAAAAAGTGCAATGAGCAGTCTGGATGGAAGAGATTGGGCATGGAGCAGGCAGCCAGCCAGGCTGCCCTGAAGAGCCTCAGAACACATGGGCCAGCAGCTGAGTGAGCCCCGCCGGGGCCCTCCCCTGGCCGCCGTGCGGGGAGAGGAAGCTGGGGTCTCTTCAGACTTCAGGCCAAGGACTATCAGCTTCCTCGCCTCGGCTGAAGGGACCTCTTCCCACTGCCTGTCCAGGTGGGGTGGGGGTGGGGGGTGTACTTCAGGATCCTGGAATTTAAAGCAAAAATGAATCCCATAGATCCACAAGCCTCTCCGTGGTCCTGAGTAAAGCAGCCTGTGGTGGTGTCGATACCTGCCCACCCCTTGGCATCCATCATAGTGGCGATTACCACCCTCAGAACACAGCCCACGGACCTGGAGGTCAGGGCAGGGGAAAGACCCTTCAAATGTCAACTGGGTCTACTGTTTCAGGGAACGGGCTCTGGCCATCGGATGAGTTTAACCATTGGTTCTGATGTGCCTGGTGGTGGCAGCATTTGGGGGAAATGAAAATGGGCATGCTTGTCAAGCTGGCAAGACTCTTCTGAACACGAGGAATGAGAGACAATGCAACAAAGTATCTCAGAACGGTTAAACAGACTTGTTTCTGTGTCAGCAACAGAAGACTGAATTGGGGCAGGTCCACGCCAAGCCGGGGCTGGGGGAGTCCTTGTCGATGGAAAGTTCTGCTCAGCAGAGTGAGGGCACTCGGTGGTTGCTAGGGGAAGCCAGTCCTTCCAGATGTGGAAATGACAGGGAAAATGCAAAAAATCAGGACAGATGTGCCTTGGTTGAGTTAAGGGGGGCCTGTTTCATGGGCTGGCTTATCAGGCGGCATGACCCCGATTCAGCCTGAGATGATGAACACTCACCCTCAAATTTTATGGATCTGGAGTGGGCTGGAGACATGCCGGCCACTTGGAAGGAAACAGTGGGATCTGGGGACAGTCACGTATCCGGGTGGGGATGAGACTGGGCATCTCAGAGTGAAGGGACGCATCAGTGCCTCGAGGCACAGCCTGACACACTTAGGAAAGATGTCGGAAAACACTGGGCTGTTTATCATAAAATCGGTAAAGAAAATAGAATGGTTAAAATTCAGAGCCTGGCCGGGAATGAGGAAGGGACAGTGGGAGCCTCAAAAGAGACGCTTTCTGAAAACTCAGGAAAAAATCATGCAGAGAAACAGGAAACGGGACAAGATGCCTTTTCTAAAACAGGGAGTTATAGATTTAGACAGTTTGTGACAACGGTGGGGTGGGAGCAGAGAATATGTGCACGCCTCACTCTGCCACCCCCACCCATCCTTTCTGCAGCCACCAGAGATCCTTCCCAAAAACTCAGCAATGACTGCGTCCTCCCCCGGCCCCAGAGCCCTCCACCCCCTCCACTGCCTGAGAGGAGAAAGTCGACGCCACTAACTGGAGTATTTTGGTTCCAATCAACGTAAGTTTTTACCTTACGTCCACCGGGCCTGTTCCAGCACCCTCTTCTTACTGCTCCCCAAGCACACCAGGCCCTTTCTAGCCTCCATGCCTTTCCTTGTGCTGCCACTCCCCCACCAGGCTGCCCTTCTCCATCTCAGCCCATTCAGCAGGGTGTGAAGGCTGCTCCCCAACTAAGTGTCTTTCAGCCTCTGCAGCCCCGGTGGGTCCCTGCATGTGTCCTGTCCAGCCAGCTTGGGCTCACGATTATGTGGGTTCCTCCACATCTCCCTCATTAGACTAGAGGCTCCTGGAGGGCAGGGCTATGTGGCATTTGTGTGTCTTTCACAGCCCAGCAGCCAATAAGTATTGTTGTATTTATTACCTATAAAATCAAAGGCTAAATACAGCATGGCAGGGCCTAAACCTGTGAGGCGGGAAGGTAGTAATATTACCCTCAATGCGCAAAAGAGGAAGCTGAAGTCCAACAGAAAGTGACACTCGAAGTCACTCGACTGGTGGCAGAGACAGAACAAGAATCAGAGGGGTGTTGTGATTCTGGAGCACATCATGCTGCCTCTGTACCCATTCATTCATTCACACATTCGCTGTGTGTCCTCTGAGTCAGGCAGTACCAGAGATGCACGCTCTATGAAGAGCTGGAGCCCACCCAGGAGATGCCAGCACGTCAGGGAGCATCACACCCCACAGTGCTAGATACAGTGCTGGGCACACATGACAATTAAAAATACTTGCTAGTGATCAAACTTAATACTACTAAGCTGAAAGCTCCAGCGCTTAGTGTAAGAAAGGCTCAAGGTTGGGGATTCAAAGGGCCAGGCTGAGTTTCCGTCCAGCCCCTGAGGGTGTTCCAAGCGGACCCCAGGCAGGGCCCATTGGCAGGGCTGCACCAGTGGGGTGTGCCTGGCTGGGGCCCCAGCCTCCAGATTTGGAATGTGAAGGGTTAACCCGCCTCCTCGAGGTGCCCCCCTCTACCATCCCTGTCCTGACACTCAGTTCCCCTACAGAAGGATCTGCCACTACCCTGATTGGACTCTCCAAGATAATCGCAGGCCTCAGATCCCAGCTGCTCTTGTTGCTGTGCTCTCTCCCTCAGACGCAGCCAGGAGGCTGGCAGGAGAGCAGCCTCAGTGAGAGGCAGATGGGGCTGTAATGAACTGAAGACGTGTGACAGCTACAGAGGAACAAGTTCATCAATTAGAGCCTTCTTGCCTGAGGACTTCTGGGAAGGGCTGGGGTGGGGGAGGGAGGGACGCCTGGCCTCCCTCCAAAAGTCCTGATGCCTCAAGTTACTCAGCTCCTCCAGTCTCCTGCCCCTGGAGGGGTCTCGGCCAGCCTCCCAAGCAGGTTCTTCTGCCTTTTCATGTGGCCATCAGGGGTCTCTCAGAGGGACTCCCCCTTTCTGGGAGGGGCTGGTTAGCAGTTTCCCTGAGGACTAAGGGTCTTCTGAAGAAGAGTGATAAATATTTCTTCCAGTCCAAAACTCTTCAACTCCTTAGAAAACTGAACTTGGGAGCAAAATGCAGAAATTAACACTGCTGTTCCCTTCCTTGGCTCTGACCTGCACACTCAGAGGTCAGAGGATGAGGAAAATCTCTGCCCAAAGGGGCTGATGCTGAAGTACTATGCTAATGCTGAAGGAGGCCAAGTATAGCAGTTAAAATGTCAGCACTTCCTGCCCGCACAGGAAGTGCCGAATGTGGGTGTCGTCTATGGCTAAGGTGATCAGGGCGGCAATTGCTTTTGGGGGCTCCCTGGTCCTCAGCCCTGCCTCAGCTCCCCACGCCTACTCAGCCTGGCTCCGCCCCTAGGCTGAGGGCTGAGCCACGCCCACACTCCCAGGGGCTGGGGCCCTGGGCACTTCCTAGGGAGCAGGGCTAAGCAGCCAAGGGCAGTCACACTCTGGGGAGGTGAGTGTGGTCACTATTTGTGCAGACAAAGGCTATAGGTGACTAACTCAGATGAATCTCAGTTTCATATATTTTAAAATGAGGGGCAAATGGGCGCCTTAGAATTGCAGAAATACAACATTTTTGGAAGTGTGTTAGTGCCAATGGAGTCTGGGAACCCCAACAAAGGAGGTTCAGAATCCTGAACGGGGGACACTGAGCTTAGGACCTCCAGGAGGAGGGGAGCATCAACTGTTTGCCCTGCAACAAGCTGGAGGAGATGAAGCCCTAGGGCCCACACTGGAAGGCCTGGAGAAGAAGGGGTCACTCCGAGGCTCTTCGCTCCTTACAAGCCAATCTCAAGCTGTGGTCAGCTTGTACCCTGCTGGCCCAAGGAGGTGGGTCCAAGCCCAGGCCAGCCCCCGTGATGCCCCATCACAGACTGAGCCTCATCTCACACAGTAAACCTGGCTTAGTGGGGTGCAAGTAGCAGGCAAGCATGCTGTAGTTCAACATAGACAGAATTCTCTTACACTTTAGAGATGCCTAAATTTGTCCTGGATGACCCCAGGGAGCTGGAGCTCCATGTTACAAGACAGTGTCCAAACAGAGGCACTATATTTGCCATGCATATTGTAGTGTCCTCTAGCCAGCTGTGTGACCCTGGGCAATCACTTAACGTCTCTGGGCCTCTGCTTCCTCATCTGCATAATGGGAAGAGTGAACACACCTTTGCCAAGGTGGTCTAAGAATGAAATGATGCCCATAAAGTGCTGAGCATAGTCCTGGCACATGGGACGCGTTTGATAAACATTAACTGTTCAACAAGCACTCACCATGCATGTTACTCTATTCATTGGTGGCACAGAGAGGTGGGGAAATGAGCATGTGGACTCCTCCCTCTTCTGATGGTCACAGGGGCTGTGAATGCCAACCCTAATCGGGGGGTGTGAGATGGGAGGCAGTCAGGAAGGTAGGTGCTTAAGAAAGAGAGGAGATGACCCACCTGTGAGATCACCAGAGACCCTCCCTCGCACACCTGCCTACCGATGAGATGCCAACCAGGTGAGAAGAATGACAGCACCATCGCAGCCCTTGGCATAGCACTGCTGAGGGACGCGGGGAGTCAGGGCTGACTTCGGGCTGGGGAGGGGTAGGAACGCCATGGTGGCCTGCAGAGGCCGGTCCTGTGGCAGTGGCTGTGCTGTGGGGAGGCCCCCACTCAGCCCTCAGGCACCAGCGGGGTGAGAGGAAGGCCTGGGCGCAGCTGGGAGCCGGCAGGGCGGAGCTGGGAAGGGGTGGGCCTGGCACATGGGTCCAGAGGCCTCTGGGGTGGGCTCCTTAAACGCCAGTAGAGTCCCGTGCAGGGAAAGTCTGGTGGAGAGAGATAAGCCGCGGCATCCCAGCACAAGCCCGGCTCGTCGGAGCTGCTGGAGCACATATTAATGGGACCCATTCAGCTCAGCCTGCACGGCAATTAATAACGGGCCAGGCGGAGAGACTGAGTTTGGGGGTGTGCGTGTGCTGGCGAGGGTGTAGGCTGGGTGGGGGAGCATGTCTTTCCTCCCTGCCGGAGACCTGGTCCCCACCCCTGGTTGGGAGAGAGGGGCCTGTCCAGGCCTAACACCTCTGGCTGAGCTCCACGGGCAAGGAGAGGGCAGGAGGCAGGAAGGGCCTGTTTTTTAGGCTCCAGGGGCTCAGGAAGCCCTGAGCCTGCTCTCCCCACCCAGGCTGCTTGGCGTGACCGAAGGCAGAAGCGGAGTCTTGAAGAATGAGCATGATGCACTCCAGCCGCCCTTCTCCTTGGACTTCCATATTCTGCCAGGAGAAGTTGTGAGATTGGGCAGGTGATGGAGGAGGAATGAGAGGATGCAGAAGCAGGCACAGAATGACAGCTTGAAGTTTGGGGGCAAGGCCTGTATGGTGGCTTTGGGCAAGATTAGAAAAACATGCTCTTTCAGAATGGACACTGCCCTCTGGGTACTTGGGGAGCAAACTACCCCTCTGTGCCAAGAAAAATATGCTCCTTTCTCCAGGCAGAGCCACCCAGCTCCAGGGTACATGGCTTCACAAGCAGCGCTCGGGCTGGATTTCACCAGCATTCTCCTTCTTGCTCAATGTACAACCTGCACAACCACAGAGGGCAGCACTGCTCAGGAACTGGCTATTGTCACCCTGGGTGTCTCCTCACAGCTGGGCCCTGCACTGAGAATCTGGGTCACTCTTGCTTGACCCATGGCCCTGACTGCTTCCTAGAACCTTATTCCTCAAAGTGAGGTGGAAGGACCAGCAGTACTGGCATCACACGGGAGCTGGGTAGGAATACAGAGTCTCAGGCCCCACCCCAGACCTACTGGTTCAGGATCTGCATTTTAACAAAATTCTCAGGTGACTCATATGTGCATTAAAATGGCTCAGAAAACACTGGGGTTGTGTAAACACTGGCAGAGGCAGGGTGGACACGGGAAGAGAGACCCCTGTACAGAGTAGGGGCAGGAGACGTGTCTTGTTAGAAGACAAAGCCGTGAGGAGGCAGGCAGTAGCCCGTTCTGCTGTGTCAGTCCAGCGCCCAGCCCCCTCCTCATGCTCTGTCTCTGGAGACCCTCTGCCTATCTGGAGCATGCAGGGGGTCCTGGTATCTGTTCCAGCTGGGGGGAGGCCTGGCCTGGCAGCTCAGAGTCCCAGGGGAGCACATTGTGGGACAGGCCTGAGCCCCCAGGGTGGAGAACAAGGGTTTTGGGGGCCTGGCTCCACCCTGGCCCTCGACCCCCATCTCAGCACAGACCTTTCATCAGGATTCCCAGGCTGGTGCGCAAGCCCGGGCGCCTCAATCACTCCTATCGTGCGGTCACAGGAAGAGAATAGCTTTCAGCTCAATTACCCTTCACATTCCAATATCATAACGCTCCAATGAGGCCTTTTAACCAAAAACAAAAAAGCCGTGTCTGCTGCAGGCTGGCTGCAAGGCCAGCCGTGCAGAAGGGACGGGCCTGCCCGCTGACAGCCCTCCAGGTGAGACTGTGGGAAGGGACCTGTGCCGAGGCATCAGCTGCACAGACAGCACACTGGGGTGCCCGCCTCAGTTTACCAACACACACCGGCCTCTGCTCATCAACTGTTGGGACCACTGCCCCTCGACCTCGGGGGGGGAACATTGAGACCCAAGTCCAGAGAGTCACCGCAGAGTGACACGCTCCAGGACGGCCTTCTCTGTCGCAACACTAGCTCTGCCTTCTCCTCCTGGGGGCAGGAATGCCACCCACACCCCTCTCACTGCCAGAGCCTGAAGGCATGATTCAGTTGGGCCACCACCTGGGGAGCTGGGGGTCTCAGTTTACACGTCATTTCATCATTGGCTCATCTGTTGCTTATAACAACCCCGACTAGCCAGGAAGCTAGCCAGAGCTAAGGTTATTCACCCCACCGCAGAGGTGGGTAAACTGAGGCCCAGGAGATGAAAGGAGAGGCCTAAAGACATATGGAAGACTCCCAGTCCAGTGTTCCTTTAAGATGCACTGTTGCCATGGGGGGCAGGGGGTGAGGCCTGCTCCAGACCAAGAATCTAGGCGACAACAAGCTTATCTTCACTCTCCTACAGGTGAAGTGACTGTCCCCATGTGAAAACTGTTCTCGCGGGGCACATACCCAAGAGTCATTAATCCTGCAGGCTCAGTGAATCCTCAGGGAGCACGCGTGTTCCGCGTGCGCACCACCCCACGTCCCGCCTTGGAGGGCTACAGAGCAGGGCCTAGAGTGGGAGGCTGGGCTGCTCTCACCCAGTCAGCTGTGCTTTTGTCCACCTGGCCAGCTCAGTGCTCATGGCCTTGCTGGCGGCATCCCCTCCCTGTGTCCTCCTGGCCTCCCACTGGCTGTGGCCGATTTGCTGATGATTTACTACTCCGGGGCGCTGACCCGTGAGGGAGACACACAGGACGGAAGGAGGCAGGGCGGACGTCACGCCTGAGGTGTGTGCATGCGAGCGTGCACTGGTGCAGGGGCGGGGGGCTGGGGAGGGCCGTCTCTCCAGGAACACGCTGCCTGGCCTGGCTCTCTAGGACTGGGAGTGGTGTCTGGCACTCCCTCCCTCTCTCTGTCCCGTGCTGGTCATGGCACTGGGCACTGTGCTGGAGAGAGGGGGATGAGGGGAGACCTCGGGAGAGCTGAGGGAGCCACAGCCAGAGGAGCCTAGCACCCCCTCCCAGTGGCCTGCTGCCTGCTGGGCTCTGAGTATGCAGGGCACGTGCACTCGATACGCAAGACACGAACACCTCCACGGCCCAGCCTCTCGACCCACCATCAACAGAGGGGGCACTGGGAGTGCACTGACTGGGTTCATGTCCCAGCTCAGCAACCGACTTGACCTCTCTGAGCCTCACGTTCCCCATCTTAAAAATGGGGATAATCCCAGTGCCTACACCACAGAGTGGTTATAAAGAGTACACAAGTGAATGCGCAGTCTCCATTATTGGTACTGTTGCTGTGACTCATTACTTTCCCTATGCCCAGTACCCCTGGACCTTATGGGTTCAAGGAATCATCAGATACAGATGCCATCTTCCATCCATTCATGAATTCTGGAACTTGGGACCAGGAGGCCCCATGTAGCAGACAAGTGATCTAAACAGAAGCTGGAATGGGAGGTCAGAGGAAGGAGTGGTCACTGAGCCTGTGCCAGGCCTTCTATTGGCCCTGAGCCCTGCCCCTCCCTCTGTAATGCCCCTGAATCCTCTAGGAGGGTCTTTTCTATCTTGCAGGGTCCCCACCCACCTCAGATATAAAGAAGCAGACAGGGAGCCCAGATACAGGGAGCCCAAGCCAGGCCCTGCTCCCTCCCTCCCTGCCTCCCCAGCCCACACTGAGAGCAGGCCCACGGGTGAACCCAGGCTGCTTCAGGGCCCAGCAGTGGAGGGGTGGGACAGAGCAGAGAGAACCAATTCACCAAGCTCACTTAGAGCTCGTTTGTCCAATCCTGCCTGGAGGGAGACGTGCTTGGTATTGATACAATCCCCAGAGGGCCGGGGCATGGGAGCTAGGAGAGCGCAGGTAGGGGTCAGGGCCTAGCTTCCCCATAGCACAAAAGCTGGGATGTGTGAACTACCCAGCTCAACCCTCAGCAATCCAGACAGCCAAGCTTTGGGTGGGAGGTGCCCAGATCCTCAAGCATTGGCCTCCCAACCTGTTTTAACAGGTGCCAGTGGGGGTGAGCAGGGCCCAGCCAGGATCTCCTGGAGGCCAAGGACCACATCTCATTCCTCTTGTGGCCCTAGCACCCAGCATGGGCTTGGCATCCTGCAGGCACTGGGCGATGTGTGATGAATGAGTGAAGAGGGTGGGGTCAGGCACTGGAACCAGCGCTCGTGCACCCCATCACCACTCTTGCAGCAAGCCAAGCAGAGGCTCCTCTCTGTTCTCTGGGCTGGTTGGCACCTAGAGGCCAGGATTCCCAGGGGTGTCTCCATCACTCAGGTGCCCACCGACCCTCCTCCATATAATGGGGAGGTCGTCCTGAGGTCCCAGCAGCATGGCGGCTGTTTTTGGATGAGCCTTCCAGTACGACTCTGCCCCCCTCATCTGGGAGCCCTCCCTCTTTCCACACCCACTGTGGGGGCCCGAGCTGGCAGCTCTGGGCTCTCAGGCACTCCCACCTCACCCCTCTGGTTTCCGCAGGGCCCCTTCTCAGCCAGCTGCCCTCCCCAGCTCTGGGTGCCTCTGCCCACAGCCAGCCCTCGTGGAGCTCCCCAACAACCACCAGCCTCACATCCACGTGCAGACAGCCCACCTCTGGGTACACCAATCCTCCTGCCTGAAGGGCCCCAAACTAAAGGGCAAGCGAACTTAAGTTTGGGGATGCTGGAGGGGTTCATTGTAGAATCATGCCCCTCCTGCTCTGCCTTCAAAGCACCCCTGTCCAGTTTCCTGTTGCTGCTGTCACAGATTACTACAGACCAAGTGGCCTAACACAACACAAACTTATCATCCTCCAGTTCTGGGGGCCAGAAATCCAAAAACAGGTCTTGCTGGGCTCAAACCAAGGGGTTGGCAGAGCTGCATTCCTCCTGGAGGCCCCAGGAGAGCATCTGTTTCCGTGCCCTTTCCAGCTTCTAGAGCCGCCTGCCTTCCGTGGCTCATGGCCTCATCTTCCATGGTCAGACCAGCAGCATGACACCTTCGAATCTCTCTCTGACCTCAGCTTCCAATGTCACACCTCCTCTGACCCACCTACCTCCCTCTCAGGAGGACCCTTGTGATTACAACAGGGCCACACAGATACACCAGGATACCTCCCCACATGAAGGTCCATAACTGAATCACGTCTGCCAAGTCCCTTTTGCCACGTGAGGACACATAGTCACAGGTTCTGTGATTAGGACATGGACATCTTTGGGGCTCTTCTTCTGCCCACCATTCCCCAGCCCCGTTAGACCACACCCTTTCTTCCAGTAGCCCTGAGTGAGGTCCCTCATTTCCCGCTGGCTGTCCATGAACCCTGGCGAGACCAGGCTCGGCCCTTCTCCAATGGCGTCACCGGGGAACTGGCTGGCACTTCTGAGCCGCCCTCAGCAGCGGGCCTTGGGGACAGAGCACACCAAGGACTGGTTCACGGAACTGCTCTCTGAAAGGGTGTGGGCCGCAGGGGAGGACGAGGAGCTCCCCGAGACAAGTGGTATGAACTGCGTCATGCAGCAAATCTTCACTGAGTCCCCACTGACACCACATCCCGAGGATCCTGTGGTGGAAAGATGGCCACATGGACATGCCCCTGCGCTCACGGAGCTCACCGTCTCCTGCAGGAGACCAACAGTGACCAGACAGTCCCCTAAGTCAGCAAAGAATTACACTCCAAGATCAAAGCTATGATGCTCCAATGGCCCAGAACACAAGAATCTGTTCTGCACTAAGGAGAGGGATCAATCAGGGATTGAAGATCTCAGGTGATGTAGGAGTTCATGAAAAGGGGCAAGAGAAGAGCCGTGCAAAGACCCAGTGGTACAATGCCCCTAAGGACTGGAAAGAAGGATCAGTAAAGCAGAGAGTCAAGGGGAGGCTGGGGAGGGTGCCGGGGCCAGACCCTGCCAGCCTTGTGGGATTCTGGCCACCATCCTCAGAACACCACAGGGATGCTTTAGCGACATCCCCTGCACATCACAGGGACTCAGTACAACTGAATGAACGGACGGATGGAAGAATGAACGAGTGAGCCTCTCTAGCCTCCTTCCGCCCTCACCAGCGACCTGCCCATCCCTCCCTTCGGCACAGCAACAGTTAACGGGGTCTCTGTGGCTTGCTCACCTCTTTCTTTCTTTCCCCTCGGCTGCCGGCGCCGACCCGTGCAGCCTGAGCGTGGCTCCGTGGAAATGTCTGTAATCGCCAGCACACTTTAGACATTACTTCCACACCATTTAGGGCTTTCCGCCCCAATGGCTGCTGTTGCATTTCCCCCCCAGCTCCATTTTTGGGGCTGTGCTGGGTGGGTTTTTTTGTTGTTTTTTCAAAGATCTGGTGGCCCCTGAGTTTGGGGATCTGATGTTTTGGGGAGATGGGGAGAAAGAAATGCTTTAGGAGAATTCATTCTTCTTCTCCCATCGCCCTGGCCCTGCCCAACCCTGACAAGAGAAGGAAAACAAACAAACAATCACTTCAAGCTGCTAAGAAGCCTTTAAAGATTTTTGTGCTCTCCCGTGCAGGCCTGAGATTGGGTTGCTGATATGAGCTGCAGCTTTGTGGGAAGCTGAAGGTGCTGGAACATGACAAAGGTAACTTCAGAAGAACCCCCTCCTAACCGAGCCCTCCTGCCACCTTCCCCAGACTTAAGGTTGGCCTCTCTGAAGGCGGCAGACTTACAGCAAACTCCAAACTCTGAGTGGACACGCAGGGGTAAAACGCATTTGGACTTGCTTTGGAGGCAGTACAAAGACGACAAAATCGGAGACGAGCTGTGTGGCCTGGGGCATTCGTTTAACCTCTCTGGGCCCGATTCTCTAAATATAACATGAGGACACTCATACCTTTCTTACCGATGTGGAGGACTGCTGTGAGGATGGAAGGAGACAGTGTGGGGAAAGGGACCCTCCTCCTTTTTCCCTTCCCTATCCTTTCAACCCAGGTTTCAGCCACTCTATTTAGCTTCTCAGGGATCCCCCTCCCCCGACGCAGCCTCCTGTCCCAGCACCAGGGCAGCTCCACATCCACCTGCAGAGATGGCCCCCACCAGAGGGAGGATGTCTAGGGGTGACGCCCACGGGGCTGGGCCCTCCAGTCTCGCCATGCCCTGGCTGTTGGCGGCACCTCACAGAGGCGTCATCTCACGTCATCCTTGCAGCAGGACCCTGCGTCAGCACCACACTCATCCTGTCAGAGATGGGAAGCTTCCCAGGGACTCCCAGATGTGAGAGGCGAACTTCTAACTGACCACTGTGGGAAGGGCTTCCAAGAAGGGGCTGGCTGCCTGTTCCAGGGGCTTAAGTGATGATAAAACCTAACAGAATGTATACAACAAAATGAAAATAGGCCAAAGCAATCCATGCAGCTAGAGGCCAGGATAGCAGTCACCCTCTGGAGGGAGGGAGAGGGGCTGTTTCTTGACACAGGTGTGGCAACTCACAGGTGTTCACTTTGCCATCACTCGTAAAGCTGAATGCCTGTGACTGTCCTCTTCTCTATGGGTATGTTTAAGCAATACATAGACTCAAGAAAAGAAAAGAAAACTCTCGAAGGCGGGGTGTAGGGGGTGTTGGAGAAAATACTCCAGGGGTTAATCTGTCCCATTTGCATGAGGCTTTAAGCTCAAAGCCTTCCTTTCTGTCCTGCCCTTGCCCCGGTCCTGTGGACAGGCCCAGGACCACCAGTCCCATTTAACAGAGAAGCAAACTGAGCCCTGGAAGGGGAAGCGACTCACCCAAGTCTCCCAGACACAGGCGGTGGGGCTCCCGCCCCCTCCAGGTGAGAGCTCGCCCCACCGTAACTCACAGAGCGCACAGACAGGAGACTGAGACAGCAGGGGTTGCCCACTGCTGAGCTGGCCCGAGGGAGGCTCAGCACCCGGACCTGGGTCTGGTTGGCTTCTCTTACCCACAGCAGGGGCCTGGGGTCGCCCCAAGAAGGAAGGGTCAGGCTGAGGTCAGGAGGCAGAGGCTGGTCCCAGACTGGGGTTTAGAAGCCACAATGGATGGAGTGGGTGTAAGGAGCAAGTCCAAGCGCAGGAACTATGAGAGGCCTGTGCCTCCAAGTCCAGTACAGAGAAGACCGAGTGAAGAGCCAGGATCAGACCCCAGCTGGTCACTTCCAAAGGGTGTAACTCAGGCAAGTCTTCTGGCTTCTCTGACACCTGGCTTGCTTATCTGTAAAATGGGGACAGAGAGGACAAACCTTCCCCAGACCCCAGCTGGGCTGCCCAGAGGAAAGAAGAGTGGGGTTTGCCGCATGGCGGGAAGGATGATGGTGCAGCGGGCTTGGGGAGAGCATCCGGAGAGAGCACAGCAGGAAGAAAGGCCGGGCGGCAGGAAAGCGACCACTTGTAGTGAGGATGGAAGGCAGGAAGGACAGGAGAGCCTGGAGCTTAAAGCCTCATGTGGCTGGGGAGGATTTCTCAACCGCAGGGCAGGGCTTGTGTAGGGAATGGTGGGAGGCAGGGCTGAGACATTTAGAGGGGAGGGGTTGGTAGAAAAGGCCTCCACGCCCTTTTCCCCTCTTGGAGGCAGGACTGCGAGGGGAACCAGCCTGAGCTTGTGACCCTCCTGGACAAGGACGTGACCAGCGTCTGGCTCTTCGCGGCGGGCAGCCCTTTGTGCCTGGGAGGTGGGCTGCCGATGGAGGATGAAGACAGTGAGCGGGGACAATTACGCTGTACCCAGTTATTACGCGCCGGGTGAAATCTCTCGGCCGCATTATCGCCTCGGAGGGAAGAGCAGGCTTTTCACAGATGGACAGGAGGCTTCCACTTAAGTTATTATAAAGAGGGAGAGCCCGGCCCCTCCCGGCTTCCAGCCAGCGCCACAAAGTTGCAAAGTAATTAAAGGCTGCTAAGGAATCAGAGAAATTATAATAATTCCATCAACCAAGAACTCTCTCTCTCTCTCTCCTGTTTTCCTCTCCTGGTAGAAAACAAGGTGAGTCAGGCAGCCTGCAAACACATCAAAACAGGCCTATGGTGGGGGAACCTCAATGTCACGGGGGCGGCCAGGCCTGTCCCCAAGCTGTTGTGACAATATTCAAACTTGTTAGGGTAAGTGGAGGGACTGAGACAAAATCCCAGAGTCCCAAGAAAACGAGAAACAATGTGGCGCGCTGGTCGGGAGTCGACTCTGCAGGGGGAAGGCAGCCCGTGGGGTCACTGCTCTGGGGCCTGCGGCTGCACGAGTCCAGCCCGGCCCTGGACATCCAGGCCCCCCGGGGCACACAGCGCTGCGCCTCCGGCCCAGGGATGGGCTCAGTCTTGTCCTGGGTTCTTTGAAACTGTTTCCCTGAGCATCTTCCCCAGAGACCTTAGGTCTTCTGGAGTTTGCCACTGATCTACTGGGTGACCTTGGGCAAATCTTTTGCCCTCTCTGGCTTTGTTGACCTCTACAGAACACGTGGTTGGATTAAGCCACCTTGACGGTCCCTCTGGTGCTGGTTTCAAGGAGTCTATTTGGAATGCTCTCGGCCTAACTAGTTATTTCTAGGTGACTCTGTCTCCATTTTTTTTCCTTACCATGTCTTTGTTTCACGTTTTCCACACTTTCCTGTCTCCCACTGGACTGTCAGTTTCTTGACCACTCACACCCCAATATCCACCAATCGGTCCATAGCGACCGAGCCTCCCAGGTGAGCTCCTTGGACTTCCAAGCAACTTTCCCCAAGTTCTCCGAGAACTTTTCCTAACAATGGGAACACCGGTCAGCTACTCTGTGTGTGGTGCTTCCTACATGGCTCTCACTGAACTTGCACAACAACCCAGTGTATCCCCATTCCATAGATGAGGAAACTGAGGCTCTGAGAGGCTAACACCTTGCTCATGGCCTCCCATTTGGAGTTACAGCCTATGTGCGCATGGCTCCACCACACTGGGCTGCAGGAGGGATCAGGGTCCCCATGTCACATGTGGGGCACAAGTTCTCATGATGCAGTAAAGCCAAAGCTGCCCCTGGCTGCGCATGGGGCCTTCTTCGACCCTCAGTTTCCTAAAACTGTGCCCTCCCCAGGGTCTAAGGAGACCCGCCACCCGGAGGAAAAGGAGTGCAGGCAGGAGACCTGCACCACTCCTCCAGCAGGCCCCAAGGGCGGGGGGGGGGGGGGGGGCGGTGAGGAGGAGAACATTGAAGAGAAAGGAGATGAAAGACAACAGATGGACTCCAGGCGCGAGGCTGACAGCCCAACAATGCAGCAGGAACGTCTCCTAGCAGGCAGCTATCATCTCCTTCCATTTAGAGGGTCTTTATTTAAAGGGCGGGGGGCACAGTAAAGCTGTCCCAGCACGTGCAGGAGAATCCCTAATGCACGCGGGCTGGCTCCACACACGGGCCCCTGCTTCGTATTCATGGCAGAGGGTCCTGCAGTCACTGCAACAGAATTATATGGGCCCCCAAAGACTCCCAGCTAGAATCGGCGAGGAAACCGATGTAATTAAGAACATTATTACCGTTCAAACAAAATAATAATTTTAATTACATCTGGGCTCCTTCCTGCTCCTGCTCCCACACTGTCCTCCTTCCTCTTGCTGAGGGTGGTGGAGGGCACCCACAGCCCTGGCCACACCCCCACGGGCATGGAAGGAGGAGGTGCCACAGTTGTCATGGAGGACCAAGAGTACTTGGCTTCACCCCATGGGCTGGAGGAGGGAGAAAGGAGCCTCCAAGTTGTGGCTGGGCTAAGCTCTTCAGGCCCTGGTTTTGTGGGCCTCCATTTCTCCCTTCCTGGGCACCTACGACCCAGAAAGAGGTGAGAGGAGAAGACGCTGCACCTTCCCTGCAGGCAGGGGAAGCAGGCTGGCATCTACCCACGTGAGTGAGTCTCCTATTTCTCAGGAACAATGTTGTGTGCACATTTGGGGACTGACTTCTTGCAGGCTGCCTCTAGGGGCACATCAACCCTATAGGTCACAAGGAAGGGCATCCCTAAGACCATGGCTGAGTCCTGACCATCAGGGTGGCCCTCACTGCAGAGAGTGGGCAGTGGGCCCTGGGTAAAGCTTCTCCACTGGACCCCTGCAGCCTGCGTATGGGGCATGTGTGACAGCCCTCAGCCTTGGATGGGGCAAGCCTGTGCACGAAGCCCAGAGTTCTCAGCTCGTCTCCCCCATCCTGGCTGCATCAGGGCCTCATCCCTGTCACTTTCCGCAAATCAGAAGCAGGCCATGGCAATGCTGCAAAAAGACACAGGTAGAGATGCTGAAAAGTGAGAAAGCAAGACTGTGGCTCCAGTTGCAAGCACACCTGACTCTGGCGGGCTTGGGGAAGTCAGTGAGCTTGTCTTGCCCACAGTTTCTCTCATCTCTAAAATGGGAAGAATAATTCTCCCCAACTACAGAGCTGTCATAGGACAAATGAAAGATAGTGAAAACCCTTGGATATGGAGAAGACAGTACTTAAGTAAGTACACCCACACACACACCACCACCTTATTCCGTCAGTGCCTCAAGACTGTGTAGCAACGGGCGGCCCTGTTGCTTTGCACACCTGCGTATCCCCACTGCTACAGGCCCAAAGGCCCTGCCCTGGCTGCTGCAGGCTTTGGCATCTGCCCGCTGGGAGCGAGGAGGTTCCAGGTGTCACTGTGCCGACAACAGGAGACCAGAAAAGCGCAAGGACCTCAGGGTGCTGTCCGAGGGCAGAGATGGGGCCTGGGGCTGCCACCTGGCTGCAACAAACCACTCGGGCTCTGGCCAGCAGGATGCAGAGCCCCTGCAATGATTTATTGGTCTCCTTCTCCCAGATCAATAGGCAAGTGGTTATGGATGCAGAGGGGGCTGCCGGGCACTGTGGCCCCGAGGTATAAATTAATACGGCCTGTCAAGGGGCTGCCTCTCCTGGCGTGGGAGACGACACTCTTGTGAGCAGAGCTGACACCTCAGGGGGAACAGCAGGCACTAGCCAGTGGGAGCCTCCTCACCCCACCTCTGCAACCTGAGGATGCAGTTTATAAATCATTCAGTGTCTGATGGGCATTCCTCGAGGAGGACAGCTGGGGGCACTGCTGTCAGGCCCCCCGGGTGCTAATAACTTTGGCCAAGTCCACCTCCGCATGCTCTGGGCCTTGTCTGGCACCACTGTGGGGCTCCCCACCTACGCCCACAGCACAGAGGATGATACAGGCTCAGATTCATGGATCGGCAGGCAACAGAAGGCACCAGTGAGCACCAGCGAGGAGCTCCTGGGTGTCCTGGGAAGAAGATGAGGTGTGAGTGTGTGCGGGGAGCCCTCCCCAGCCCAGCGGCAGGCCTGGCTGCTCCTCCCCCAACCCCACCCTTTGAGCAGTAAAGGACCTCTCACCACCCCGCTGGGGCAACACATTCTGCATAAACGCTCCTGCTGTCCTTCCAACCGCCCAAGAGGCAGGGGGAGCAGCAGGGCCCAGCCCATTTGTGAAGTTCATGTGCACGGGCCAGGCCCTGCGCTGGATGCTCAGACGCACAGATGACCAAGCTCTGTGCCTGCTCCGTCTGGTGGGAGAGACAGATGGACAGACAATTATGGCCATGACCTTTCCTGGGCACGCACTTACAGTGGACCCTGTGCTAAGCTCTTCCCACACACAATCCTGTCGACCTGAATCCTCACCACAACTGTGCGAGGCAGGTGGAATCATTTCCGTTTTGCACTAGAACTGAAGCTCCCTGCCCGAAATCACACAGCAGACCTGTCTCCATCCTTGACTTGCTTTGGCGGAGCCATGCAACCTCTCTACTTCCGTGTTCACGTCTGAAGACTGGGAATAACCAGAGCGACCACCCCAGGAGGTGGCGGGGAGGGCTCAGTGAGCCGCGACACGGAAAGCATGGCGTTGGGCACATAGAAAGCTCTCAACAACAACATCGGTTATTATTATTATCATAGAAATTAATTACTTGCTTTGTTTCATTGACAAGTGACCACCAGGAATGCCCCCCTCCCTGCTTTCCCATCTCTAGCACGGAGATACAGGGAGTGAGGACCTTCTGTCTGTCCTCATTAAGTGACACGGAGAGACGGTGTGGCCGAGTGGGACCCAGGACCAGGACCCTGCCCCCAGCCAGCTTCGAGGCTCAGGCAAGGACTCCCAATCTCTCAGGCCCGTCATCTCTCCCCAGCTCCACCGCTTCCCACCTCCAGCCTCGTCCACACTCACAGCCGGTCACCTGAAGCCAGAGGCGACAAAGATCTATGTGGGACTTGCCTGTCACTGAGGCCTGGGCAGGGACCCAAGGGCCTACCTCCAGCCCAGCTTTGTTTCCATGAGGTAAGGGACACACATACCCACACAGCCATCATCCTGCCTCAGTAGAATCTCTGGTCAGGGGTCGGAGTTCACTTCTCTCTTTGGGGAAGTCCAGTATATGAAAAGAGGCCAAAGGATCTCAGAAAGCACACGACATTCAGAGATACTATAATCTCCTTCTCTAACAAACTCCTACTCATCCTCTAAGGTCCCAAACAAATAGCCCCACATGTATAGACCAGGTCACCCCTTCCACAGTGCTTGCATCCCACTTTGCACACCCTAAGCTACCATGGCATTTAATACACATATATGTAGTTAAATATCCACTTACTTGTCTTTTTCTCTGTAAAATTACCTTCCTTGAGGACAAAGACCCTGGTCTCAATCATCAGCATTTTACCAAATATACTATGGGCCACAAACTGGGCTAAGGGCTTTTCCTACATGCATTATTGTAGCTCTCACCATGGCCCCACAAGGTAAATACTGCTGCCAGTCTTAGAGATGAGAAAACTGAAGTCCAGAGAGGTTAAGTCACCAACCAAAGCTGCACAGCTGGCAAACGGCAGAGTACTTTTTCTCTACCCTGCATGTCCACGTCAGCTTAGGATCCCTGGGCCCTGTTCCACAGCTGTCCAACGAATATTTATCCTGCTCATTTAAAACAACCCTGGTTGGCAGGGCATGGTGGATCCGATCTGAGCTTTGAAGGACAGGCAGAATTGAGTTAGGTACTAGCTAGAACAATGCAGTGTGTGTGTCAGAGGGAGAGAAAAGAGAGGACACAGACACACACCTGGAGGCACTGAGTCGACCCCTTAGCTGACCAGGGGATTGGTGTGGAGGAATACCAGAAGATAAGTTGGGAAAGGCAGGTTGAGGCCAGATGATAAAAGCCTTGACTGCCCAGCCAAGGAGGCTGAACTTGTCAGAACTTCAAGGACATGGCCATCCCCGAGACTCCAGAGCCCCTCCTCAACCCAGGAGCCACCTGGCACCATCTGACTTCTAACCTCACACCATCCTCCAGCCCAAACACCCGGGCCCCAGGGTCACCTGCTGGGACACAGGTGGAGGGCTAAGGGGGTGGGCCCGGGGGAGGGGGCAGGGCAGGACGGGGCAGTGCTGAAGGTCAGCCAGGCGGGCACGTACCCCTAACGGACGGAGGGGCTGGAGCAGCGCTGCTGGGCACAGACACAGGCAAACACGTCTGAGCAAATTGGAACGCCATAAAAGTCTATTACAGCAAATCAAACAGCAGTCAGCATGACAGCCATTAGCCCGAAATGAATACAGGGGACTTAATGAGGTCTGTCGAGGCAGCTTGGTGAATTAAGTTGCCAATTCTAGCAGGATTTCCCTTTTCTTTACGGACTTGAAAGCATCCACGCTGCCTCGTTAGGGCTTCGACAAGTGAACTGCAGGGCCTTTCACCTGATACAATGGACAATAACACGCAGAACAGCTTGAGGGGGGCGCGGAGAACAGACCCAAACACACCTGCCTGGCTTCTCGGGCGGGGCTCTGGGGGTGGGGGCAGGGCAGTGAGCATGTCCCGGGAATGGGCAGTGCCTGCCTCCACCTGCTTCCCACCCACTCCGATTCCAGGCCTGAGGACAGGGGGCCCCTGAGTCACGTCTCCGGGCAGCTGTGGACGGGCTAAAAGTTCTCCTCAAAGACGGGCTGCCCAGCACCTCTCAGCAACCCTCTGGTGGGGAGGGCCAGAGAGGCTGCAGGGCTCAACCCCCAGGGCTCCCTGTCACCAGCGGAGGTCATTAAAAATGCAGCTTCAGGGGCCGGCTCTACCCAAACTACCGACTCAGAATTGCAGGACTGCAGAATACACATCCTAACTAGTCCCAGAAAATCCGGATGAGGTATGTTTGGGACCCTCTGATTCATCACTTCTCCAACGCTCAGTACTGGATGGCTTCTGAAACACATAGTTCTCCTGCTTCTGCTTGCATAACTCCAGGGACAGGGAGCACAGTACATCCTCAGCAGGACAGGGGAGTAGATTGTGGGGTGGGTCTCATTACTAGGAAGTTCTTCCTTATGTAGACCTAGAATTTGCCTTTCTGTAACTGGCTCCCTATGCCTATCCCTGGGTACCAGGTACAACAGACCCAAATCTTATCAGGGCCCCTAGGGCTGGGGGGGAGTGGAGATTGGGAAGGTAAGGGTTAGCGTGCAGGTGACCAAAAGAGGAGCAGAGTGGATGAGGCAGCCAGTCCCTCAGGAAATAATAAAGCCCCCTAGTTTAACGGCTGTTGGAGTCAAGGCAGCAGAGGTGCAGTGACCAGCCAGTCCTGGCACAGCCAGGACTAGAACCCAGGTGTCTTGACCTCCAGTCTCTCTCTTCCCATCACACAACACAAGATCTCCACTGCTCACCTTGGCAGGATTCTACTGGAAACCCACCTCCCCCAGGAAGCCTGCGAGGTGTCTCTGATCACTCTGGCAACCCCTCGGCACTGACGCCTCACAGGGTCTGCAGCGCCCCTGTTTCTCTGATTTGCATTCTCACCCTGTTCACATCCATAGGGCCTCAGCCACTCACTCATGCTTCTCAAGGGCAGAGGCCTGGGAGTGCCAGGGTGACCTCAATGCAAGCCGGAGACCTGGGCTCAATTTTGGGCCAGTAGGCCCTTTGAGGGTTCTACAGCTGGGCACTGAGCCAGGCAGCTAAGCTCTAGCTCAGGTGACCACACCAGGCCACAGCTGGTCAGTGCCAAGCCACCTGGGGTCAGAAGTGGCCCGGCTTCCATCCAGCTGACACCACATCCCCACTGGCCACACTGAGCAGCCCTGAGCAGGGCATCGAATATCAGGCCACTGAAGTGACCTGGGGATGTTTACATGCGAGCAAGTAAACCATGCGGGTCTTCCTCCAAGAACTGTGTGTCCTTGCAGCTGGTCCCTCTCAGCCCACCCTCTCCTCATCAGATGCGCAGGAGGCAGGCCACCTTATTCTGCCGTCTTCCGATTTTATTAGATAAGGAGGACGAGGGCCCAGAGACGTTAAGTGTCATGCCCAAATGGACCCAGCAATCTGGGAGCAAAGCAGGGGCTAGGCCTGTGTCTCTTGCCTCTAGTTCTGGCTCCTGTCATTGCGGATTCCTCTGGCCTCCCGGGTCTCCGGGAAGTGAGAGCCTGGCCCAGCGCCAAGCCCATGGCAGACATTCAATAAATGTTTGTTAAATAAATGAAGGACTGAAGACGCTCTCTCCTTGGAGGCAGAGGCCTTTGGAGAATCCCGGGGGATTCCAAGAGGGCGGTGTTGGAGGTCACATCTCCTGGCAAGGGAGAGAGGAAAAGGCTGGCTCCGGCCCAAGGGCTGTGGAGGAGGGATGTGACCCCTCGTCCCCTTGCCATTGCTGCTGCCTTCTGCCCCTGTGAGGGGAGGCCGAGGGCAGCCATGCCTGCCAGGATGGCAGCTGAGCAATGGGTCCAAGGCTCATTAACTCCGAGCCGTGCCCTTGGTTTCTGAGCCCGGGCCTGGAGTGCAGGCTGGCACGTAGAGACCCTTAATTAAATTAGGGAGACTTCCAAATGAGAGGGGCCCAGAGCCAGGCTGCAGTCCCGGCACGCCGGCCACAGCCCAGGGCGCCATGCCCCTGCTTGGGACTGCGGGCTGTTCTCCTTATGTGCCCCCAGCAGGGAGAGGGCAGGGGAGCCTCAGGTGGGTCCCCACCCACACATCTGTCCTCACTCCCCTCTGTCAGCACAAGCACAAGACCCCTGCTCACAGCTGAGTAAGGAGGGCCAGGAACAGAAACTTGGGGGCATGAGGCCTCTCTATCCTTGAGGGAACCTGAGGCTGTCCGGGGAGCCATGGGCTCAGAGTCAAAGCTGCGTGACCTTGGGCGAGTCACTCCCATACTGAGCCTCAGTTTTCTCATCTACGAGCTGAATAGATACCCTCTAAAGACGCGTTCAGCTTCCTGACCCGATGACTTATAACATAAAGGGGCTGGAACTCAAACGCCAGGGTGCCAGCCTGCCTCTCTCAGGCGGATTCCCCCATCATTCCCAACCCTTCACCCCTGCCGCCCGGCCCAGAGCCCCCCGGGCAGCCCTGACGGACACCAGCTTGAAGCTCTTCCCCAACCACCTTCAAGGTCTCTGAATCACTGACCGCCAGCCCAGAAGACTGCCATCAGCCACCGGGGAGAGGGGCAGCACGCCATGAGAGCCCTGCTGCCATCGGGAGCCAGCAGCCAGCTTATTAACGAACCGTTTGTAATGCAATAATTTGTACTTCTCAATTACCAGCAATGGCCTGGTTTTACACACATGCACTCATGCAAACACACTCAGCGTACACAGCCGACCCAAAGCAGCCGAGGGCCAGGGAGACAGCGGGGCTGGGGAAGCAAAGTCCCTTCCGGGAACCACACGCTCCCGCGTCCCGGTGGGACCTGTTCCAGCCAAAGCAGGCAGGCCCAGGGCTGGGGCTGTCCACTCACCAGACCAAAGCCCACCATGGCTGTGAGAGGACAAGAAGAGGGCCAGCACCTCCCGACCTCCGTCCCATCCCTGACTCGGGCTGGCTTTGGGGCTCAGCCGAGGCAGGTGCGCTCAGGTCCAAGGCTGCCAGCTCCCCTCCACCAGGTGATGGGCCCACCCTCAGGGAGCTGGTCAGCTGCCCAGGGCTGGAGCCTGGGCTGAGGGGAGGCAGGAGAAGAGCTGGAGCTGCCCTGGCCCAGCTTCAGCCTACTCCCAGGTGGCCCGGGCGCAGCAGGTCGCCGCCAAGGGCCCCAAGTCTGGCCCCAGAGCGCCTACCTCAGGGATGCGGACGCTGTAGGGCTGATTGTGAAAGGTGGGTGCGTTGTCATTCACGTCCCCGACCTGGATGTTCACCTTCCGCGTGATCACCTGGCAAGAGAAGGGCAAGCAGTCAGCACTGGTGTTGGCCTCAGCCTCTCTCCACCCACATGCCTCCCAGGGCAGCAGGGGCCTTGGGGACACTCACCCCTTGGTGGTCGCTGACAGAGAACTCCACTGTGAACTCTGACTTGGTCTGAAAGAGACGGGAGGCAGGGAGGAGGGCAGAGTTAGACAGGCGTGCTGAGGTCGCGGGTCCTGAGCCCCACCTGGGCTGGAGATCCTCCAGCATTGCCCCGGAGCTGGGCTGGGGCTGGGTTCATGCAAAAGCTTCCCTAAAAACAAGCATCCCCTTCGGGTTGGGGAAGCAGGTTCAGAATACAGATCCTTCCCATAAAAGAGTCACAGAGTAGAAGATAAGAATCTTGGGTTCTAATCTGGGCTCTGCCTCTAAATTGCTGTGTGATCTTGAGCAAGTTGCTAGACACCTCTATGGCCACTTCCTCAAATGTAAGCAGATGACAAGGGTTGGGGTTTTGTTCAAACTCCTTACCTTAATTTGCTAAAGGCTAATGTCTCTGGGAAATGTCCTTTGGGGGAACATTTGTTTAGGGCAGCGGCAGACTTGTAGAACCCATGGAGCCCCCATTCTCCAGGGCACGAACCCAGGGTCACTGTCCCTCTCGCCTCTCCCTTGCAGACACTCCAACCACCGTATTCCAGCTCCGAGTCCAGACCCCAGCTCTAGCCCTTGAAGCGAGCTGCCACTCGGGCAGGAAGACGCTGCTGCAGGGGCAGCATGGGCCTCGGAGGACGGCCCCAAAAAGACGACGGGCCACCCTGCCCCAGGGGCTGCTCCTGCCCCCAGGAGAGGACTGGGGCAGGGGTCTGGGCGGCCATACCTCTCTGTCCAGCGGCTGCCGGAGCCACACCACGCCCGTGTCAGGCTCCACGGCAAAGAAGCGGGAAGCCTCCTCCCCAGACACGCCGAACACCAGGGGGTCATTGTCCATGTCTCGGGCCAGTAGCTGGGTCACAGAGGAACCTGGAGCATCCGCAGGAGAGAGCAGAGGGCAAACACGGGAGGTCAGCTCCATTCCTCAGCACGCTGCTTAGGTGGCTGAGCTCCCAGCACGGAGCAGCCACCCAACAGACCACCAGGAGGTCACGCCGGCAAGACCCTGTGCATCTTTGGGCTCTGGCCAGGCTCCCTGCCTCCACTCTGGCCACTTGTCACAGTGCGTACGTGCCTGTAACAGGGAACCGTCATTCAGCACATTCCGGGTGCGTAACGGACAGCTGTGACTTCTGCCTGCCCCCCTCCTGGTTGTGATTTGGAGACCCCCTTCTCCAAGAGGCTCAGACGAGGGAGGCCCTCCAACCCTTCCCTTCTTATGTCCAGAGAGGGACACGACTCAGCCACAGCCAGTCAGAGCACTGCTTCTCCCTGCTCACAGTGACTGGCTCAGCAATGAGCATGTGACCCAAACCAGGCAATCACAGCCAGCCCTGGGACTTTTGCTGGAACTAAAGAGAGGTCTCTTTCCACTAGGCTTTTAAAGTGGCACTGCTGGCAGCCATCTTTGGCACCACACAGGAAGAGCCTGCCTGAGACTGAGGCCAACAGGGAGGAAAACAAACAGCAAATGGTGGGGAGAGAGATTCTGATGGTTGGAGGGTCTGCAGCTAGCTGTGCATGATAGTAGCTCCATCCTCTGGATTTCTCAGCTCGATGAGCTAACAAACCCCCTCTTTTTATTCTTCTGCCCAAGTCAGTTGAGTTGGATTTCTGTCTTTTGCAAACGGAAGCACCCTTTCTAGTTCAGAATATTTTGCAATACCTAGCATTCCTTCAACACTGCCTAGGTGTTGGCCTCGTGGCAAGCACGGGAGCACAGAGAGGTTAGGAAGACGTGGCCCAGCCTCAAGGAGCTCCAGACGAGGACTGGGTGACAAGGTCTAGTTCCTGTCCACCAGGAGAGGATCCAGGTGCCACTCTTCACCAGGAAACAAAGCCCTGGCCAGAGGCCACCCTGGGCATCAGGATGCCTGGCCTACAGCCCTGCCTCAGCAGTCCCAGAGTCGGGCATCTTCTCCTGGGGTCCACAGCCCCCCAGGTAGCGCGCAGGTAGGGTGACCAACCACTAGAGTTGTCTAGGCATGAGGAGGACACACACTAAACCAGGGGTCCCAGGCAACCTGATCGCTGGTCATCTTAGCATCAGGAGGTCCTGAAACCCCCAGAAACTGTGCAAAATGTCATGCATGTGCAGTGTGTCATTTCCTGCAGAGGGTCTATGGTCTTCACCTGATTCTCGAAGGAGCAGTTAGATCACATCCACGGCCTTGGGCAAATCACTTCTTTCAAAGCCTCAGTTTACCCTATAAAATGGAACGAACACTCTTTCTTTCCAAATACTGACTCTCGTATTTACTGAATGGCTCTGATGATCCAGCTAGTAAGGAAGAATGCCGAACTCCAGGAATTTTATCTAGAAAAGAGCCCTAGTGAGCTTTTCTAAGTGAACTGTTAAAAGGACGTTTCTGACATGACAATGATGGCTAACCTTTCTGAGCACCAACCACACTCTAGACACGGGGCGGAGGGATTTCCATGTTCTATCTAATTCAGTCCTTGCTGTTACTCTCCACTCAACAGATAAGGTAACAAAGAGTGATGAAGCCATTTAGCTCAGCCACACAGGCAGCAAGCGGCAGAGCTGGAGCGCAAAGCCCAGGCCTTCCAAGCCCACAGCCCACGTTTGTTTCCAGACCCTTACACATCTCAGCACTTGACATATGAACTCAAGATTCAGGACTTCTGTGGCCCTGACCCTATGGGACCCTAACTGGAAGCCTGACACTTGGAAAAGGAAAATACTGGGCAGCAATCACTGGGCTCTTATGATATGTCAGACACAGGGCTAGGCCCATTCACAGGGGTTCTCTCAGTAAATCCTCTCAGCAACTCTATTCGGTAGTCATTATTCCATCCATTCTACAGGTTAGAAAGTTGAGGCTCAGCGAGGCAAAGTAGCCTCTCTAAGGTCACACAGCAGAAGAGGACACAGCAGCATCCAAGGTGATGGGAGGAGTGAGAAGTGGGAGAAGAAGGAGTGAAATCACAGAACAGAGACCTTTTTGGGGAGCCCAACCTTCCCATTTTAAAGATGGAGACGCTGAAGGCATTTAGCAATTTTCCCAAAGTATGACGGTGAGCAACAGAGTCAGGACTTGAGCCCAAGCTTCCAGATTCCCAGCACACACTCCTCCTAGATGAGGAAGGAGAGGCTGTGAGATCACAGACAAACCAAGAGCATCTTCCCGAAGCCTCTGTGTCGCTCAATGACAAGCGATTATTTTACATTAAAACAAATGGGACTAGATCAGGAGCACCACGTAACATTTAATTTATTTTTTAAGACACAAGCTAAAGCTGTAAAAGAATTTCCAGCCTCCCCCTGACATCCAGGGACACACATTTCCTCTTGTTGTGCTCAGGGGTCCTCAGTGGCAAAGTCAGAGGAACACCGAGCGACTCCCCGATGCCTTGGGGAGACTCCACGTGAGGAGGCTGAGGCCGGCAGGGGCTCGGCCTGTCCACGGCACAGCAGTGAGTCCGCGGCAGCCCCCAGGACTGACACAGCACTGCCGACCTCCTGCAGGGCCCAGCCCAGGGGGGATATGGGGCCCGGCTCCCGGCTGGCCAACGGGACGCTAGGAAGGCCACAGTCACAGGAGCCCTCCAGCCAAGGTCGCGCGACTCACCCCATAGCCCAAATGGCTCTCTCAGGCCGATGCTCAGGCCCTCCCTAGAAGGGGGCACTGGGCAAAACAGCGATGGGGCTGTCAGCTGCTGTCACCCACCCTGTAATTTCCTGGACTTTTATCCATTTTCCCCTCAATTATGTGCTGCTCAAAATGGTCCTTTTCGGCTTCCTCATGGGCTCGTGCCTGCTCACGCCTTCTTTGTGTCCCAGGTAATTGCTAGTGACCTTTTCTAAGTGTACTAATTAAAGGTGCCGATTTAATATTATATTTAAGACAAGACGCCCCGCCATCTTCCAGCTGGGCACACTCCACGCCCAGCGCACTCTGCCACTCTGCGGGAGCCAGGCACAGCTCTGGCTTCTCCCCCATGGGAGCTTCCAACCACCTCTGTCTGCACCGTTCCCACAGGAACGAGGCCAATCTGTGCGCCCAGCTCCAGCCCAACGCCCCTAGAGGCAGCCACTCAGGGGACCCGCCCCTGGCTGTGTGACCCTGGTATACACATACCACATTCTGGGTTTGTTTCCCACCCAAGAAACAGGCAGTATACCCTGCAATTCAGGCTGTGGAATACCTGGGACTTCTTTTTTTTTTTAATTGCAGTAAAATACACATAACATAAAATGTATCATTTTAACCATTTTCAAATGTACAAATCAGTGTCATTAGGTACATTCACAGTATGGTGCAACCATCACCACTATGTGTTTCCAGAACACTTTCATCACCCCCAAAGGAAACCCATCCCCCATTAAGCCGTCACTTCCCATTCTCTCATCCCTCAACCTCTGGCAACCACTAATCCACTCTCTATCTCCATGAATTTGCCTGTTCCGCATATTGCACATAAATAGAATCATACAATATGTCGTCTTTGGGTCTGGCTTCTTTCACTCAACATAATGTTTTCAAGGTTCATCCATGCTGTAACATGTCTGAGTACTTAATCCCTTTTCATGACTGAGTAATATTCATTGTATGGATATGCTACATTTTCTTTATCCATTCATCACTTGATGGACATTTGGGTTGTTTCCCCCTTTTGGGTATTGTGAATAGTGCTGCTATGAACATTTGTGGAAAAATTTTTGTCGGAACACTTGCTTTCAGTTCTTCTGAGTATATACCTAGGAGTGGAACTATTGAGTCCTATGGTAAATCTATGTCTAACTTATCAAGGAACCACCAGATTGTTTTCCACAATAGCTGCACCATTTACATTCCCACTAGCAACAGATGAGGCCTGGAGTTCTTTTCAGTGGTAAGAAGGATACTCAGGGGCTCACAGGGGCTGGGCGCCCCCCATATGGTGGACAGATGGGAGCCGGGTGGCCCTCCATAGCAGACGCTATTGGTACCCTGCCCACTATGCCTCAGCACAGGCCACTGTCACACACACCAACTCAACCTCCAACTGCCAGCCCTGGGACTCTCTGCCTGAGGGTCTGGCCATCGGAGACTGCTCCACCCAGACCCAGGACAGGCCCAAAGTGTCAGGGAACTAACAGCCCCAGTGGCAGCTCTCAAAGAATGACTGATGCAAGATGGTGGATAAAGAGTTGGTAGGTAAACGCCCCGGCTCCCCCACCTCTCAGGGGGAAACTCCGAAGCGGGGTCCGCACTGGCTCCTGGAGCTCCCCAGTGAGATTCATCTCCAGTGGCCCACAGCGGTGACTTGGTTGATAACGTGTATTCACGGCTTCCTTCTCTTCCCTGTCGCACAGCCTCACTCCCCTACCTGTGTTTCCTGGACTCTCCTTCACAATAAACTATCTGCACTTGAACCCTCACCACACGGCCTGCTTTGAGGGGAACCCAAATAAGACATCCCTTAGGACTGTGACATCAGAACCGCCTGGGAGCTCGTAACAACAGAGGCTCCCAGGCCCAGCTGACACGGTCGGCTGGGGGAGCCCAGATGTGAACTTTCAAACAGCAGCTCCGACTGCCCCTGCAGGAGACTCTGACACACAGCCAGGTGTGGAAGTCCTGAGACTGCTTTATGGCAGGGTGGTATTCAAATATTCACCAGTGGGCCCAGTGCAGGCATCAACCAATCAGAAAGGATCTGGCCATAAACAACCGGACCGGTGAGCAGTGCCTGTAAGTCAGCCTGGTTTATGGCTCACATTTTAGATGCAGAGACAAGCTCCTCCGGCCCCAGGATGATTTAAAGGCCCCGTCTTAGGCTCTTGGCTCAATCTGCTGGAGGACCCTCTGCTCTTGGCCTCCCGACCCTCACAGAGAATGGCAACCCAGTGAGGCCAGTGCCCTCTGCTCTGCGCCAACCCACCCTGGGTTGGGGCCCAGCCTAACCTCATGGGGGGAAAGTGGAACGTCACAGAACTTAAATCACCGTAAACGCTTGGTCATAGCAGCATTATTCACAATAGCCAAGGGTGGAAGCAACCCAGTGTCCATCGGTGGCGGAATGAATAAACATAATGTGCTGTATACATACAATGGAATATTATTCAGCCTTAAAAAGGAAGAGAATTCTGACACGTTCTACAACATGGATGAACCCTGAAGACACTACACTGAGTGAAATAAGTCAGACACAAAAAGACAAATACTGTACGATTCCACTCACATGAGGTGCCTGGAGCAGCCAAATTCACAGAGACACAAAGTAGAAGGGTGGTTGCCAGGGGCCGCGGGAGGCAGGAACGGGGAGTTTTGTAATGGGTGTAGATTTTCAGTTTTATAAGATGAAAAGAGTTCTGGAGACTGGACGAACAACAACGCGAACGTGCTTAATACTACTGAACCGTCCACTCAGAGATGGTTAAGATGGTAAATTTTATATGGATTTTACCACAATTAAAAAATTTAAAACAGAAACTTAACTCAGATCATGTCTAAGGCCCTAGTGATCTGGCCCAAGACAACACCTCCTACCGTGTCCCATGCTGGCTCCCGGGGCTCGCCCCCTCTGGCCCCTAGGCCTGTTTCTGTCCCTGAACAGCTTGTGGCTGCCTCAGGGCCTTTGCCCTGCTTGTGCCCTCTGCTGGGAATGTCCCCACCCTAGGTCACCACATGCTGGATTCCTCATTCTTCACGTCTCAGGCCAAGAGTTACCTTCTCAGAAGGGCCTTCCTCAAATACTTGGTCATACAGAGTCCCCCTAAAGAGATGCCCGGTCACTCCGTATCCATGCACCCCAGCCACGACAAAGCAGAGAGCATAGCAAGTTAATTCTTAATAATGGGCACCAATGGACAGGAAAAAGCATGCTTCATCAAAACCTACTAATGTCGGAACCAGAGCACTCGGCTTTGGATGCGGCTGGAATCATAGTTGGGCACTAGCTGGGGGTTCCAGGCTCTTGGGAACTGACCCTACACTCCATCCTGGGGCCATGTAATTACCCTCTCCTGGGGGCCTGTACCCTCTCCTGAGGGCTGAATACCCCACCTTGGGACAGTGTACCCCATCCTGGAGTCCAGGGGCCTTGGTGGGGGTGGGAATCCACTCAGCAGGCTGCCAATGTCCCCAGAGGCGCAGGGCTGGTGACACGTCCCCCACAGCAGCCTCAGCCCCTCAGCAGCAGGCCACATCCATCTTCCAGGCAAGGGGTGGACAATCACAGCTTCCCCTGCAGCCCTGCTGGGCCCATGCTGGTCGCGGAGATGACTGTTATTACTATTATTGTTGTTATTTGCACTGAGGGGCGAGGGCTGGGATTGGCGTGTCCTGCGCTCCCGGTGAGCTGCAAGTCCTTGGGCACTAGACAAGAGGTGGGCAGAAACTCAGGCAGGGCAGTGGCAGGCTGCAAGCCTTTTTATTCTTTCTGGATGGGGGAAGGATGAAAGCTGTGTTTGCTCCCCAAAATGGAGAGGGAGCAACAGAACGAATAAAGGGGAAGGCGAGTGCACACGCTTCCTCCTCGCAGCAGCTCTTCTTCAAGCAGGACCTTTGATTGTACCACACCCTGCTCAGACACTGCCCACCGTTCACACGGAATGAAAACCAGTTCCTTACCATCATGGCCGGTGCTCCTCCCAACCTGTCCTCAACCTCCCCGGCCAGTCACACTACCACCACGCGCCTGGGTTCAGCCCGCCAGTCCGCTGTCCTCCCCCAAGCACAGCATGGCCTTGCGTGTTCCTCCACCTGTGCTGCTGCTGTGCCTTCAGCCGGAAGCTCCTTCCTTCCCTCGCTGCCTCTCAGATCCCAGTCGTCCTTAAATGCACACCTCAAACACCACCTCCCTCACGCACTTCCCCTGTGCTCCCTGACTCCTTGTTTGTACCTCTGCACAGCAGGGAGTGCCCATTGCCCCTTGAAGGTGGAGGCTGATGTTCTGGGACGCACTTGGCAAATTGCCCCGCCCCTCCATGATTAACTATCACTGCTCTCTTGGGGCCAAGGAACCAGCCCTTACCCATGCAGACATTACTAATCAGTCACAGCACCCTTTTCTGGTGAGTCCACATTCAACTTCAGAATCCTTCACGAGATTGGGATCCACGCAGCCACTACCAGTCAATCCTAAAAGGTATGTGAGAGCAAACCTTTTGCAATGTGTGACCTAAAAGGACTTCACATCAGCCCCAATCTACTGACCCTTCCTATTCAGGAGCCCAGGATCTAGCAGTGTGCTCCTACCAGGCTCAGGGCAGTTAGGAGGGAGAAAATCAGACTTGGAGTCTACAGCCAGGGTTAGAAACAGAGACTAGTTATGGCTGAAGTGAGGACCAAGCAGACAAAGTCCCTTCCCATTTTGCAGAGGGTGGAGCGGGGTCCTGGCTGGGAGACGGCTGCTTGGGACGGCTGTGTACAGGTCAGTGGTTGGACCAAGGAGTGGCAGAGGGCAGCTGTCAACCCCAGGTTACGGCCATGGGATATGACCAGGTCTCTCTGAGAATGACCTCTCCCCGCAACGTGGCTGTGGGGCTGCTGCACAAGCCCCACCCCATCAGGAGAGAGCCCCCCCCCTCCTCCCGGTCCGGAGGCGCCCAGCTGCCCTGGCCTTGGTCTCTCCTGCCCACCCCCTCCCCTGGGATGAGCCCCCCCAGGCCTAGGTGGGCCTTGGAGCCTACAGTCTCATTGGTCTCCCCTCTGGGATCGGACAGGCCAGCGAAGGCCTTGACTCCCGGGGGTCATCGCATTTGTCTCAGGGTTCCCCTCCCCGCCCCCCGCCTTCAGTCAGGCTCCTTCCCTCTAACCTCCCAGGCTCTGAACTTGGTTTGACCGCAGGGGAGCCGAGTTTTGTTTTTTGCTCTCCTAGGCCCTGCCTACACCCACCTGGGGGCCCCAGAGTGAGATCTGACGGCCCCCTCTCCGGAGAGGCAACCGGCCTGGGGCCTGCCCTGCACTCACCCACACCCTCCTCTCCCCGGAAAGCCTGTGCCCTGGGTGAAGGGAGCCACCTGTCTCCAGCACCCACAGGCTGTCTTCGCACCCTCTCCCCTGAGGCTCAGTCCACTCAGAGTAGACGACTCGAACTGTCTGGGGGAAAGGAAACTAGCATTCATTAAGCACCTACTGTTTGCCAGGCACCACGCTCAATGGTTTTCATTCGTTCTCTCTGTCATCTATTTGCCACAATAACCCCACAGAGTGGGGTTAGCATCCCCACTACACAGATGAGAAATCTGAGGCTCAGAGGGGTACAGTGACCCACCCAAGGTCACATAGCTAGGAGGTGGCAGAGCAAGAATTTGAACCCAAGTCTGTCTGATTCAGAATTCATGTTCCCTCCACCACCCTCATGGCTTTTATCACAAAGCAGCTAAATACTGCCTTCCCCTTGCCCCACAGAGATTGACCCCCAGGGAGACCCCCTGCTCCCCGCCGTGCTTTAGGCTCCTCCATGATTCAGGTTGCTCTGGACCCCTGGATTAATCGGCTGGTATGAAGGTGAGCACCCCTGAGGCAAGGACTGCGAGCCCCACTCCATCGCCCCAGCTTTCCACAGCCCACTCATCACCTGCCAGCAAGGTGGGGACGCCCTCCTGCAAGTCAGAGAAGGGTGGCCGGCTCACCCGGGCACAGCGGGGTCCGATGGCCAAGGGGACGGGCTAGTTCACCAGAGAAGGAGACATGGAGCAGAGCAGGATGATGTAAACTCAGAGGTTTTGGTGGCGGGGAAGAATAGGAGCTAACGTTATTGCTGTTGTTTTAAAGTAATAAAGCACCAGAAGAAAGATCAGACATCAAATATTTGAGGACCCGGCACTGAGTCTCAGAAGCCGGGAGCTGTTCTGCTTCTGGCACAACACAGCAAATAAGAGTCATCAGTGCCAAGGGCTGCAGGCTTGGTAGCAGACACCCACGTGCTCTAAGCCCCTATAACCTTATGAGTCACAGAGAGGTTAAGTTACTTGCCTAAAGTCACACAGCTAGCACATGGCAGAACTGAGATTGTTCACCAACCCCTCTAAGCCCCATGCTGCCACTATAGTCCTTCACTTATTCACTCAACAAACCCTGCCTGAGCACCTGCCCTGTCTTGGCCGCTGCTCCAGGCACTGGTGACACAGCAATGCACAACACGACAGAAGTGCCTGTCCTCCTGGAGCCGACGTTCCAGTGGACAGACCCACATCCCTGTCAGCCACTTGCTTTTCCTGGCCCTTCACGGGCACATTTGGGAAGCATGAGCATGGGTGTGGGGTCGAGTCACAGCCAGATATATGAAGAATGTGTTCCCGCACTGCACCCTGGTTCACGGGCTGTCACCCCCAAGAGAAGCACTCCTCATCCTGATGAGGGGTTGAGGACTTGGGAAACAGGACCAAAGGACACAGGGTCAAAGGACGCAGAAGCTTCGAGAAGAAGGCAGCTTCAGTGAAACCCCTTTATTAAGACAGAGAGAAGTAGTTGGGCATAGAACACAGCTGGCACTGGTTGGCACTCAGCAACGACTTCCTGTGTGACCACAGGCAAGCCATTCACCTATCTGAGCCTCCCTTTCTCCACTGATACCACAAAGGGCTGATGTCAACAGTCAAAGCACAGGGGTCCTTGGACAGAACCGAATCCAAGTTGAGCAAATGGGTCTGGGTTCACGTGCCACACTGGTCCCCAAGTCACGGTCTTATGGGCCTGGTATCCAGAAGGATTTCAAAGCTGCCTCTGAGTTCGGTGGGAAAGAACGCTGTGATCCATTAGAAACCCCTGGTGTGAGCAGTGGACAGGAGTCGCTGTACATGTGCCACATATTCTCATTCTTGAGGTGGCCAACAAGCTCGTTTCACAAAGGAGAGAGCAGGGCTGGGCGGCTCAGTGATGAGACCCTGGTGCCCAGCTCACAGTTACAGGTCGGGGAGCTGAGACTCGGACCGGTCTGGGCTCCCCAGCATCCTTCCCACTGCACATGTTGAGGTCCCGTCCAGTTAAAATGTCTGCAAGATCATGACGGTTTGCCACATGCTGTGGACAGGGACTGTGGAGGGCAGAGGGCACAGGGGACCGGCCCGCAGGCGAAGCCTCCGGTTTGGCTGAGACTCTTGGGAGCGAGCCTGACCCATCGGGCCCAACAGCCATGCTCCAGGGTAGACGGGACAACTTTTCTGCTCAGAAATAGCCACCTGAGCATGAAATAACCATGGAGAAAGGGGCTCTGGAAGGTTCTGCTTGCCCTTCCTGCGTCCTTGCTGCAGCTCCCAGGCTCCTGGGGGCCGAAGTCCTGTCACAGGGGCCAGGAGAGCAGCGGTAGTTACTGGATTTAATAACAGCGATAATAGTGGGGTGGGTATTTTTTCTCTTCTCCTGAAACTTTTCAATTCATTGAACTGTTCAATTAACTTTACAAAAGGAAATGTGGAAAAATGACGGCAAATTGAACCTGACATTATCATTAAAGTAAACAGAGCACCACAGGCCCTTGAAGGCTCGGGGAGATTCTCTGAGCGGGCAGGCGGCAGACCCTCCTGCCCTGAGCTCCTGCGCCTGTCACCACTCCATCCCCAGCTCGCACAAGTCGCACAAGGCCCTGCGCGTCACCATCACACAGCACCGCCCCCCCCCCCCCCCCCCACCGTGTGCACTCTCAGGCTGCCGACTCTGCTGCCAGGCGGCCCTTGCTTCTCCAGGCCTCCTGCGAACGCTGGGGGTTTTAGCTTGAGTCCAGCAGGTCCCCAGCCTGGCTGCACGCTAGAATCGCCTGCGCAGCTGCCCACCTGTACCCCAGACCTGGGAGTCTCTGGGGAAGAGCTCCCCAGATTTTTAAAGACAAAAACCAAAACCAAGAACAAAAAACTCCGAGGATTCCAACGGGCAGCCAAGGTCAATAACCAAAATCTAGATGATCCCTGAGTTCCTTCCACCTTCAGGACTAATCCAAGGATCTAGGATGCAGGAAAACCACACTCGTCAGCACACTGGAACTGCCTGAGCTTCAGACAATACTGTGCCTGTGTCCCCCACAACCCCCAGGCTGTGATTGCCGTCTGGGGTACGCCAGGCTTTGGGAGGCTCTAAACCCCCAGGGGATCCTAAGCACAGGAAGACTGGGAATGACCTTTGGCTGGCAAGCGGGGAAGGCAGCTTCCTGATGACCCTCCTCCAGGGGACTCCACACCCTCACACGGGGGCAGGGGAGGGGATGGGGGGGGTGGGGGGGAGGCCAGCCACAGCAGGGTGCCCCCAGGCACATTCAGCAGGCCAATTCCATAGGCAGGGCAGAAAAAGAATAAAATTATTTGTTCTGTTGCCCCTTCCTGTCTTCAAAATTTTCCAAATCCAAATATAAAAAAACAAGTTAATCCACGGCTTGGAAGCAGTGACTCTCGACCTGATTTCATATTCACATCACCTGGGGAGCATTTAAAACTAAGGCTGCCCAGCAACTAGAAGGACCCACAACTAAAAAATATACAACTATGCACTGGGGGGACTTGGGGAGAAAAAGCAGAAAAAAAAAAAGAAGGTTAGCAACAGTTAGCTCAGGAGCCAATCTTTAAAAAAAAAAAAACTAAGGCTGCCCTGGCCCTGCCCCGAAGGATTCTGTTTTAATTAACTGGCCGAGTCTAGGGCCCAGACATCAGTATTTTGTTGTAACTCCCTAAGTGATCCCAATGTGAGCTGCACTGAGAATCTCTGGGTCAGGGAAGTGGTCCTCGAACTTCAGCCTGCATCAGTGTCACCAGGAGGCCTTGTTTGCAGCTCAGATTCTTGGCCCCTCCCAGAGTTCCTGCTTCAGAATGTGCATTTCTAACACCTCCCAGGTGATGCTACGGCTGCTGGTCTCGGACCACAGCTTTGAGAACCACAGGGACAGGGCTTCCATGGGCCCAGGTTGTAGCCATTTAAAATTCTTGTCAAAGGTAATTTGGACCTTAAGGCCTGACTTCAGAATCCCATCCGCTCCTGTGCCCCACTGTCCACCCCTGAGCCGGGGCCCAAACCCCAGAGGCTGCTTCTTTTCACATCTCAACAGCAGGAAAGGAAACTAAGAAAGGGGCAACCAGAAAAGCCCGTGGGAAAGACTGTTCCCTCAGCCCTGCTCCCCCTCCCACCTTCCCACAGCCAAGGAGGCCAGCAAAGTCCCCCCAGAAAGCATTTCTTCTTTGAGAAGACTCATAATTACCCACAATGATCACAGCACCATTCATTCTGCGCTAAAATTAATACATCATGTTGAAAATGATATCGTACTAATTTATCACAAGATTTATGAAACTTGCACTTTTTCTAATGAGATTTATGCAAATGCCGCTCTTGCCACTGTTTGTGTTTTTAAAAGTTTTGACAGGGAAGTGGGGGTCCAGCCAGCTGGCAGAGGCCCTGTCCCCACTCAGGGGGGAGGGGGCTCCATGCCGGTTCCTGTGCTTGGAGGGCCCCCGGTGAGTAAGCCCTTTTGGCCTTGTCTCCAGTCCCACCTCTCCCCAGCTCAGCCCTTTGTTCATCTGGAGCCGGTCCTCTCAGCAGGCCCACCTGCCACCTCAGGCGCAGAGGCAGTTACAGGTGGCAGAGCTCGTTCTCTAGGTGGCCATGGGTCTCTCTCAGCTAATCAGAGGCCTTCTAGGCCCTCAGTCTCTGAGAACAGCTGTGGGATGACAGCATCCTGCAAGCCAGGAGTGAGACAAGAGAGGAGCCCAGGATGCAAAATTTAAGGTGGCACTGGCTCTCAGGCGCTGACCCTGTACTTCCACAAGTCTCAGAGTGTCCCCTAAGATTTCGTGCCCTGGGCACCTTGCTTACCTCACCCCAGTCCCAGCCTTGCCACTAGCTACCATTTATTGAGCATCTATTGTATGACACGCACTCTGTTAAGCACTTCACATGCACAATCTCATTTAATATTTACCACAAACCTGTGAGAAAGGTATTCCCACTCAAATGAGGAGACTGAGTCTCAGAGAGGTTTAACAACTTGCCCAAGATCACACAGTCAGGAAGAGGTGGAGTCAGGATTCAAATCTAGGACCATCTTACCCTGAAGACAATGTTCTCATTTAGTGCAGGCCCCAAATAGTTCACAGGGGTCCTTCACTCTTCTAGGGGTTTACACTCCATATAGCCATGAGTCACATCCCACATATTCAGTTATCCACAACATAGATGAAAGCAGGAAATTAGCCCCAAAGACCTCACAGCTAAAAGTTATGGTACAAAATCCACGCACTAAATTTCAAGCTCATCATGAAACAGAGATAGAGATGGTCAGGTCCTCACTCAGAGCCTGCTTACTCTTACTTCACACATGACTATAAGTAGATTGGGATGGGCTCTTTGTTTTTTCAAGTCATAGAAATCTCAGGCAGGTACATGAACAATACAGGAAGCAATAAACAAGCGCTTCTGCTGCTCACAAAGGGAAAGAGCAAAACTCTCCAAAAAAGAAGAATTTAATCTGTCCTTTCCGTAGCTACTGTCAATGATAATGCATCATCCTAGAGTGATATCCATGGTGAGGTGTTCAACGATGTGCCAAGAAAGTGCTGACGATGAGCCATCCCTGTGTAAGAAGGCAGGTCCATATATAATAGATCTTATGAATACGCCATGCAAGTCATTATAATTAAAAAAAGATTTTGTGCTTAAAGAAATGCTTCCCAAAGTGTATTTCATGAATCATTAATTCCCTAGGAGACTAACGGGTACTCCATGAAACAGCATTTCTTGGTCAAAAAGGTCTAGGGAACATTACTTTAAAAAAATTTTTTTAACAGGTTTCTTTCCTGCAGGACCTCTGGGAGCCTTTATTATATTAATATGCATCGTGAAGCTCCACAAGGTGGTAGAGAAGATACAGCTTTCCCCAAATTCATTTGGCCAAGAAATCCTTTCTTCCAAGAGCATCTTAAAGGACATCAATGGTTCAGGAAATAATAATTGGGAAAACATTGGGCCAGGAAATTATCTGGCTGTATTTACTTCGGGCATATCTTTTCTTGGGGTGGGTGGGTGGATGGATGGAGAGATGGATGGATGAGTGGATGGATGGACGGATGAGTGAATAGATGGATGAGTGAAAGGATGGATGAGTGGACGAGTGGATGAGTGGATGGATGGATGGGTGGGTGGATGGATGGGTGGGTGGATGAGTGGATGGGTGGGTGGTTGGGTGGAAGTAAAGATGGATAGATGGATGGATGGATAAGTGAATGGATGGATAAGTAGACGAGCGGATGGATGGAAGGATGGATGGGTGGATGGATGGGTGGGTGGACGGATGGGAGGGTGGGTGGAAGGAAGGATGGATGGGTGGATGGATGGATGGGTAGATGGGTGGATGGATGGATGAGCAAATGAACAAAGGAGTAAAGGAACAAATAAATGAATACATTATTCTCATTGAGGAGCATGGCAGAACCTCTGCCATGGAAGGGAACATATGAGTGCAGTATGAGACCACTCCTCCAGATGATGCAGCCTATCTCCCTGCCAGGTTGTAAGTCACTGCTTCATGAGTAGGGAACCTGGACCTCCTTAGCTGGGTGGCAGGTGAGCTGCTTTTCACTCAGGCCAAATCCTGAGCACCTAAAATAATAATCATAATAACTCTGAATATATGCACAATGCCCAACACTTAGAAAGCGTTTTCCTGGCCATTGATTCCAGGTCTTCTGCCACCACATGCCCACAGAGTGGGCTGGCCAGTGGCTATACACTCTCTTAACACTGAAGAAACTATGGTTCAGTGCAGTCAAGTGATGAGTCCAGACTGGACCAGTGTAAGCACCTGGAATTGGTGTCAGAGACCCAGGTCCCACTCCCAGGCCCATCTGCATAACCTAAACAAGTCTGGTCACCTCACCAGCGGTGTTCCTGACTCAGAAGGCTGTGGCAAGGGTCAAGCCAGACAAAGTAAGAGGAGGTACTTCGTAAATCCCAGACATACCGAAGAGGCTTCGATTCCCCCACAGCAGAGCCCAACCAAAGCACTTGAGACACTGTGTCCTAACTGGTCACTCATCTTCTGGTCCAATTCTCCTTTAACTGTGAGTGCCCTGAGGCAGAGACCCTGACCCTTGTTCCCTGCTGCATCCCCAGGGCCTCACACAGGACAGGCCCTCATCAGTGTCATTTGAACAAATAAGTGAGTGAATGAATGAATGAAGTGAAGAATCCCTGTGTAAATACAGGGCGACATGGTTCCAGAGTTTGCAGGAGTGTGGCCCTTGAAATGCTCAAGTCATACCAAGGACTCCAACCCAGGACTGTCTTGCTGTCTTTGTTTGAGGGACACAGAGAAGAGACAAGAGCCAACAGCTTTCCCTGCCTAACCGGGAGGGATGTTCAGTTTTTAATTAGGCAGAGGGGAAACTTCTAGAATCCTCAGAGGTCGTCTTTCCCTTGGAGTCAGGGTTCTTCTTCCCAGTCCCCTGTGGATGGAGCCGGAAGCTCTCAGACCCTACACGGTGGAAATGGTGGACATTGGTGGATAGGAGGCAGGAACAAGTGAGTGAAGCATTGAGGGTGGGCTGCAGAGGGGTCCTTACCATTTAGGCAAGGAACTGCCCAGAGACTGGCTACCTACACATCTTAGCATCCATACTTGTCACCCCGTGGTTTTCAGTACCCTCATCCCTGAACATTAGGGGTGTAATTCACTTTCAGAGACTTGTAGGCCAGCCCCTGGGCTCTTTCTGTTCCCTCTCTCTCTCTGGGTCTTCCCTCATAAGCTGTTTTCTGAACCTGCTGGAGATTCAAGAGGTCTAGAAAGGGAGGTAGAGGACATGTGCTTATACTCTCTAGGTCCCTCTGCCCTTCACTGCAGACAGGGCCTGGGGCCAGGCGGCCAGTGCCCAGAGGATCATTTTCCTACAAGAGAGGTCAGAGGGTGCGGCAGGATGCCAGCGACAAGCTCCCACCACCCACCAGGCAAAGGGAGGAAGTACTGCTGCCTTCCTGTCCCCACCAGGAGCCTTCCACCCAGGCAAGGGGCTGGGCTCCTCCCCAAAGCCCCATTTCCCTCCACCTCGCAGCCTCCCTGTGGGCAAAGATGAAGGACAGAGAAACAACTCCAGAGTGGTCATTGTCTAAGGGACGCTTTAATAAGTAAGGTGAGCAAGCTTGTGGGGCCACCAGGAGAAGAGTAATCAAAGTCTGCCCCACATTCCCGTCACACGGCCCTCCTGGAGGGAACCCTCTGGGAAGACCTCCATCAACACTCTCAACCCAGCTGCGATCACATGACCCGAGGGCCTGGCAGTCTCACACATACCCAATCCATGCATGTGGGCCACTGGCGTTTCCGAATAGCACCAAAAGTCTTGCTTAGTGGACATGGGTCAAAGAGTACAAAGTCTCAGTTGTGTAAGGTGAATAAAGTTCTGGAGGTCTCATGTACAGCATGGTGACTATAGTTAACAACACGGTATTGTATACTGGAAATTTGCTAAGTGGGTAGATCCTAAGTGTTCTCACTGCAGACACGCACACACAATGGTAACCATGTGAGGTAATGGATACCATAATTAGCTTGATTGTGGTGATCATTTGACATTAACATATATCAAGGCATCTAGTTGTACACTTAAATACATACAATTTTTATTTGGCAATTATACCTCAATAAAGATGGCAAAAAAGTCTCAATTGGAGGGATGGGGCCGAGGCCAGTTAGGGTCCCTGTGAACACTGCAGTTAGGAGGGAAAGCTCTGGAGCTGGATTTGCCCAGGTTTGGATGCTGACACTGTTACCAGATGGGTGACCTTGGGCGAGTTACTGTGCTTCTCCGTGCCTCAGTTTCCCCATCTGTAAAATGTGAATAATGACAGTACCTACCTCACAAGCTTGTTGTGAGAATGGAGTTAACATACATAGAGACTTAGAAAGTGTCTAACAGGTAAGTATGTGCTGAGTAAATGTCAGTTATTAATATCATTTCCCAATTGATTCATAAAGATTCCTCGGTTGCCTGTTCTGAACCAGCCCTGGGCTGTCCTTAATAAGACTCATTCCAGTAGCCCTGGCTCAGCTAGCTGCTGTGCTGGAAAGTCCCTTGGCCTCAGTTTCCTTGTGTGTAATGTGATGACCTTCCATTCTATCAGCTAATCCACCCATTATTCACTCACCTACTCAGTCACTCATTACTCAGTTAACATTTATGAGGAATCTACCATGTGGCCTCAGTGTGTGTGCCAGACACAAACTAGACAGTGAGAATCAACAAAAGTCATAACATAAATAACAAGAAAAAAATCCTACTCTCAAACAGGCCATAGTTCAAATGGTCTTGGTTTCTGATTCCAGCAACGTCGTGTAGGTACCTGGACCAAGCTGGAAGTTGAAAACAACTGAAAATACAAGATAAAATATTTTAAAACTTATTAAATGGATAAATAAGTTGATAAGAGAAGAAGAAATAATCAGGGCAAATACTAAGTGAAGGAAGAAACCCAGAGAGGCTGACTCATGCCTCAGGCTCATTGATGGAACCAGGTGAAGCTGAGCTTTCCTTGTCACAGACCCCAGGGCTCGGAGGAGAGGAGAAGGGCCCGGGGCCCACTACGCCCCACTCAGCATAGGGAGTCTAACAGAAAACCATCCCCACCAACGCAGGGACCCCAGGCACACCCTTAGCGTAAGGGTGAGCTAGAAATAAATCTGTATCCCCACATGAACCAGGAATCTTTAAAAACCCCAAATTTCTCTCTGACATTGTGGTGCTGAATAGAAAGGAGATGTGGCCCTTAGGGACTCAGATCCACGAGGTGGCTCACACAGGCATCTGCAGCCCAGCTTCACATTGCCTGGGTGTCTAAAAATCCTTCAGCAAAGAATTTAATTCAAAGTGGCTCCAGACAAGTAGTGAGCCTGAGAGCTTCATAAAAACCATTACCAATCCTCTCTGGAGTAACCCCACCAACCAAACAAGGAGCTCACAGTCGAAATGAACATGCACACTAAACACCACGAGAGAAACTAGAAAACAGCATCATCAGACCTTCCAACACTTCAGATACTAGACTTGTCAGGCATAGAAGATAAAATATGTTTATAATGCTTTCAGAACCAAAAGAGAAGCTTGCCAGTATGGATGAAGAGCAAGGAAACTTAAAGAAGGGATCAAATAGAGCTCCTAGAAATCAAAATATGATCATCAAAATTTCAGATGTATTGGTTTCACTGAAATTAGACATGGCTGAAAAGAGAATTGGTGAATTGAAAATAAAATTGGAGAAACCATCCAGAATGCAGCACAGAGGGTCAGAGATGGAAAATATAACAGAGGCTAAGAAACACAGAGGATAAAATGACTAGGTCTAACCTATAATTGAACTGAGATTCCAGAAGCAAAGAATGGGCAGAAACAGTATTTGAAGAGATAATGGCTGAGAATGTCCCAGAACTGATCAAAGACTCCAGTCTATAAATTCAAGAAGCCCAATGAAACCCAAACTGGACAAATAAATAGAAATTCACACCAGACAGGTCATAGCAAAACTGCACAACAAAGAAAAATAGAATATCTTACAAGCACCGACAGAAGGAAAGCAGACCACCTTCAAGGAACCACGTGTTAAACTGGAGCTAATTTCTCAACAACAGCAACGGATGCCACAGTCAACAGACTGGTATCTTCAATGTGCTGAGAGAAGGTAAACGCCAATCTAGAATTCTCTATTAAGCAAAAATATCTTTCAAGAATAAGAGCAGAACAGAGACCTGCTCAGGCTATTTAACTGGTCTCCGTAGGAATCCACAAAGCCACAGCTCAGTCACAGGGGTCAGGCAGGGAACAGAGATGAACAAAGACGGTCAGATGGGGACAGCGCTGCTCTAAAGGGCCGGAGGGGTGGGGTGCGGCTTTCTCAGTTTCAGCTGACTGTTGCCAGATCCAATCAACAAAAACTGGAAATCCATGTTTTGATACAGAATTTCCCAATGTTAAAGGCTGGCAACCAATCAGGTGTTTGAAGAAACCCCGAGTGGGCCGAATAGAGCAGGTTTGGGAACAAAATGCAGCAAGCGGATCACTGGTGCTTCCTATCAGCTCAGGGGAAACAAATGACTACGCAAATGACAGCTAGAGGATGTCAGGGTAGCCAGGGCAGCACTAGAAGAAGACCCTATAAACGCAGCAGCCCCGGGAGGCCCAGGACGGGCCGGCAGCCCTTATTCCCGGAGAGAAGGGTTCCCATCTTCTCTGAGCACCGTACCCAAACTCACAGCATCCTGTACTCAGGAGAAGGTGCCAGGCCAAAGCCCCTCTCTCCAGAAGGCCCTTCCCCTCCTTTCTCCTAGTAAATCCTTCTCCACACTTCAGCCTCGACATCTCCTGGGGTGAGGGAGGTGGGCAGCCTTCCCTGACCCACCCCCACAGCTGCCTGTGTTCTCTGCTATCAGAGCACTCACTTAGTCACATGAAATAATCTGTCTGCGGTCCATCTCCCGACTCCCTCGAGAGTCTGATCCTGGCTCCCTTGCAGGGCATGGGGTAGGCACCCAGCGGATGATTATCGAGATTCTCAGAAAGGTACAGACAGGGGCAGGGACCACGGCCCAGGGAATGCAGATTCCTGCACATTATGTATGCAACGACTCTCCACCCCGTGCACACGGTGGATATATTATGCAAAGGGCCTCTAGGCTGGTTGCATAAGTGATCATGAAGAGCATTAATAAGCAAAAAGTAGAAAGAAAGCAGGCTGGTTTTATGCATGGGGTGGGGGAAAGAGAGAGGTGAAGGAGAAGCAGCAGCCAGCCTGAGGATATAAGACTCCATATCCTGCCATGCTCGCTGGGGTGTGCGCCCACAGCGTTACTGCGGCGGACGGGATGCCGTCACCAAGCTTCGGGTCAGGGGGTGGAGACGGACTCCACACAAATAAGCCCACCATGAATTATTTAATTACAGTGGCGATAGGGCCACATGGAGAAAAGTGAGCAGCTAGGCCCTATCCCACCCAACAATTGAACTTTCTTGTCCTTCCTTGTGTTTTTAATAATTATTTGATTTATTTTACTTTTATTAAATAATTAATTTAATTTACATCATTCAAAATCCAAAAAGCCCCACCCGCACAGTCCTTACCCTGCAAGGAACCACTGTTTGCAGTTCCTTACGTATCTTTCTAGAAATACATTTCTGTGATGCACTCCCAAGCAAATGTGTATACAAATACATGTGTGCAGACACATTTATATACACTTTCTTTCTCTCTTTTTTTTTACACAAGTGGTAGTCTACTATCTCAGACAGATTTTAGAGCTAAAGGAAATGACACGTGAACTTGGACTAGGAGGAAAAGCTGGAGTTCTGCAGGCGAGAAGGGAGACAGGGCCATTCCAGGCAGAAGGAACAGCACGTCCTAGGCACCTGGGGGAGATGAGGGAGGTGCAGCTTCCGCCCACAGGGGAGGGCACGGAGCACATGCCGGGCCCGAGGCTATGCCCCCTCCCAGTACAGCCCGGGCCCAGTGAGAGACTGAAGGCGGGCACAAAGGCCTGGCCCCTGCCACAACCTGGATCATCCCGGTCCCAGGGCTCCCCTGAGGATCAGCCGAGGCCGTTGTTCCAACTGCAGCACAGCGGGGCTTCTCTCTCTGCCCAAGCCTGCTCCCCTCACTCCCGCACACCCTGATAAACCTCCCGCATACAAATCTCCACCTCAGAGTCTGTTTCTAGGGAAGCTGGCCTGAGACTGAGCAACGGTCCAAGAGCAGGAGAGCTGGAGTTTGCCATGCCAGGTTCAAGGGCAGCCTCCCCTTTACTGACCATGCAACTGTGGCGATGTCCTCAGCCTCCATTTTCTACTTATAAAATGACGACTACAATACTTGTCGCACTCTGTTGGAGCCTGGCGTGGGACAATACGCGGACAAACCTTGGGAGACACTGTTGCCTGTTAAGCTACATTACCTATAGTTGAGCCCTGGCCATCTATCCCCCTTCAGTGCCCCCCTCTCACCCTCTGCTCTAGGCCGGCCCATGCTACAAAAGCACCCTGCTCCTCCCCTCCTCTGGGTCATCGTGCATGCTCCTCTCGTCCTCCCATTCCATCTTTTCCAGTTCAAGGCCCACCTCTTCCAGGAAGCCTTCCCTGATATTTCCACACTCTCTGCCTCCCTCTTCTCTGTACTCTCAGAAACCCTGGAATCTCCACCAAATAATCTGTCAGTTCAGTGCTTCATACCAAAGTATGCCTAGAAACAGAGGAGAAGGGCTCTTGTACCCCAGGAGACGTTGATCCTAAAGAAGCAGACCCCAAAGACAAAATTAATTCAAAGTCTTGTGTTTACTATTTTACTGGTTTACATCTTAGTTCACTCATTTATTCATTCAATAAATCTGCACTGAGTGCCTGTGTAACACTGAACAGGAGAGACGAGGCTCCTATCTTCAAGGAGCTTAGAGTCCAGTGGGCCTGCCTTGAAAATCTATGTCAATTCTGCATCCTACTCCAAAATATATTCATGTTTATTTTAATATGAAATTTTTCTTTCTCCATTCCATCATCAAATAAAATCAGCACTCCAGGAAGATAAGCCAAATTTATCTGTGGCTTCTTGTGCACCACCTGGGTTCATGGATCCTGGCACGAGAAGCCCAGACAGCGCCACCTGTTTACATGGCTCTGTTATGGAATCCGAGCATCTTGGGGGCAAAGCAGGATGTGGGCCATCCAAGCGACAACAGGCCAACGTGCCTAGCAACCATGCCCACCCCCCACATGCTGCTTCTTGCCGCACAACCTCGATTTGTTCAGGCAGCCAGTGGAGGACCGTTGGCCCCACAGAGGGAGGACCATCCCTGGCCTCAGAATCAGGATTGAGCTAAAGCAGTCTAATGGTCTCACTCCCCTTGGCTGACGCTGGCCAACGAGACATCAGGAGAGGTCTGCTCGGGAGTAAGCGGGAAGGTCCTCTCAAAGATGTGTCACAGGAAAAGCCTCTGGGTCCTTCTGCCTTGCTCCTTCCTGGGATGCAAAGGCAGCACCTGCCACCGGAGGACAAAGTGTCAGCCCAACAACGATGGTGAAAGACAGAAAGAGCTGAGTCTCTGAGCCTTCATCCACTAACCAAACAACTCCAGCAACTGCCAAGCTTTAGACTTGGTTACAAGGGAGACACCCGCCCCTACGGTTTCCCCCACTGGCCGCCAACCTTCTGTAACTTGCAGCCAGGTGCACTCCTGAACACTACAGAACTTCTGTGTAAAGTATTCATCCAGCCCTCACCACGGCTACGAGGTGTCCATTCTACAGATGAAGATGAGCGTGTGATAAGACCAACACCTATTTACAACAAAAACCCAGCAAACTGGGAATGGAAGGGAACTTCCTCGACTCCATAGAATCCACACACCAAAACCTGCGGCCTTACAGGCCCCATACTTAGAAAACTTTCACAGGGGCCCTTCAGGATCAGAAACAACAAAGGACGCCCACCATCGCTGCAAAAGTTTACAGATGAACACTGGTGGCCAAGCGGCATCCCCAAAGTCATCATCAGGAGGTGGCAGAGCAAGGCCCAGCTCTGACCTCCTGACTCTCAGTCCTGCGCTCAGCTGAAAGAGCTGTCAGATAGACAGGCATGTGCCTCGAGGACAGAGGACCCACTGTGAGCACACGCAAGCCCTGGGCCCTAGAGAGCGAGGGCCTTGCCAGCAGCCACGCCTGCCCCGCAATGGCCACCTCCTCTGTGTTTAGGAAAAGAGGTGCTTCTGAGAGCCTCTCTCCGGGCTGGAATCTGCCTCTGCTGAGTTTCCTGCCCACTGCCTCCTCTTTCTCCCGCTGCCCTGGAGATGCAGGAGGAGAGAGAAAGATACTTGGCAGGTGTCTTGCAAGCACCTCGGCCCCGTCTGCTTATCTGCGTCCCTGCCACCTCGCCACGGCAAATTGCTTGTTGATAAATGAGGCTATTTAAGAGCGAGTGATGCTGGCATTACAGTTATTAATGAGGACGACGTGGAGAGACGTTTAAGAGAGCGCCGACTGTTCTCACATCCTCCCACCTGTGAGTGATGGGGCCGCCGTGCCGCAGGCCCTTGGCCCCGCGTGCAGGTACAGGGCCTGGGAAAAACGCAGCCACACTCTGTGGTCGTGGGAGGTGTGGGATAGAAGAGGATTGCAGAACCACAGCCTCGACAGGAGCGCCCGGGCTGGAGGACAAGAGCCAGCACCTCCCCTGGGAGTTCAGGCAGTGAGGATGCAAAAATATGCATGTGAGAGAGCGTGTGCGTGTGTGTGCAGGACCGTGAACGTGGAAACACTGATGTGTGTGAGTGAGCGTACACACTAACAGTGATTTTGGCTTCTCCTACTCCTAGGACTAGAACTTAAACTCTGTAAGCCTCAGTGTCCTCCGCCGTAGAACGGGTGTGATCATCACATCCACCATATAGACTGCTGGGAGGATTAAATCAGATAATCTACACACAGGGCTGAGCCCGGGGACCGGCCCTGGGGTCTGTGGAAGGCCTAGGAAAGGGTGGGGAGCTTCTTCCCAGCACTGTAATTACTACAGCAAACGTGCCTGTGGGAGCGAGCGCCGGGAAGGAAGTGCCCGCGGGGAAGGAGTGCGATGATGTGCACCTGGGTTTCTCAGGATGCTGGGAACGGAGCTCAGAGAGGAAGGAAATGAGAGGCAGCGCTGAGGCCCGGCTGAGACACACCTGTAGAGCCACACGGGTTGTTAAAACACTGAAACACCACGTGCTGACTGATAACGAGCTGCTGCCCTGGCCCCCTCCCCAAAGAGTTCAACCCCCACCAGAAGGTGTGTGGGACCTGCTCCGGCCCCATGGCAGGCCAGCGTCTGTTCAGCTTGGCACTTCTGCCAGAAAGGTTAGGAAGTGCCTGGAACATCACCCATAGCAGGTGTGAGGGTGTGATTTCAGAGCCTCAGCAGGGTGGGGTTGTGGCAGGGGTGGGTCCAAGTCCTGAGGACTACCTCTTATCAAGGGGGCTTCCCAGAAAACCAGGCCCTGCCCCGGCCCCCGTGGAATCTGGGCCACGACTGTGCTTTGGTTTACGGCTAGGCCCCTGCCTTCGTCCATGGTCGACGCCAGGACGAGGAGCGAGCGATACTGAGCAGCATTTCAGATCTTCTGCAAAACTGCTGTGAAGGGCTCTGTGGACTGTGCCCTCAATGTCCTTTGTACCAAGACCCGTATGATCAATTCCTGCCTGAGATTTCCTCCCAGGGAGGAAAACTGCCTCTGCAGATTAATGGGCACGCTCTCTGCTGCCTGGAAACACCTCCGTGTGGCTCCCTGTTGGATTTAACTGTCAGGAAACTTAGGGCCAAATGCAATGCCCCCAATGTGGTAATCTGCTCGACTCGGGTACTTGAGACCACCTAATCCCTCAGCCTCCCCCCCATATGCCACGACATTTCATCCTCCGCATCTCCAGTGGCGCTGGCTTTTCCAGTAAAGCCCCCAGGTCCTTTTGGAAGTAAGAAATCTAAACAATGAGCCCAGCAGCATCAACGATACCCCTGGCCCTCCACCTGCCGCAAGGTCCCCCCGTGTGGTCCTGAGCGCCAGAGCCCCCACCTGCAGTGGGCTCCCTAAGGGAGGCGGCCTCTCCCTTGCCCATAGAGTCCACCATGGCCTAGAGGAGAGGAAGCTTTCCAAGTGGCCAGAAACTTCTGGCATCAATTTTGGAGCAGTCCTGTGGCTGAGAGATGAAGACAGGTTTCTCTCCTGGGATGGGGGCTTGGGGGTGAGGGGTAGATGGGAGGAGGAGACCTGCGTGAGATCCTGGGATCTGAGGTCCTTTACGTCAGGGAACTGTACTTTAGAGGTTCAATACTAGAGGAAATAAAGAAATGCACGAGAGAGGAGAGGAGGGGAACGAGAGAGAAGGAAGGGGCCCTCCTGCCTGGAAGCCCAGTGGCTGGGAGATGAGGCCTTGGGGCGGGGACACACAGAATGGGGACAGTCAGGGCTCAGCTTGCCCCCTTACAAAGGGCCTCAATCAAGCCCCTGCTCCTCTGGAGAGGGTGGGTGGGAAGAGGACTCAAGCCAGGCCCTGACTCTCCCATCCCTCGCGGCACTCAGCAGCTGAGCCGACCTGAAACAGTCCAGGAGCATCCCCAGCCCACAGCATCCAAACCCTCCCTGCTGCCGGCTGGCCTGGGGCTCATTCACCCGTGCCGGCGAGAGGACCCCCCCAGAGCTGGACCCAGGGCTGTCCCAGAGCCCCACAGCTGCCTCCTAAGACTCAGAATGAGAGGAAACCCTGGTCTCTGGAGCTCGGCTCAGGATGGGGTCGCAGAGGAGAAATTGCTCTGAGAGGTCTTCCCCTCCCATTTGCCCTCTCCAGCCATTTCCCAGTCTCTGGTTTTTAAGAGCTTCCTTCCCTGGCCTGAATTGTCCATTGTTCAGACAGAGGCTGGTATTGACGGAACTATTTGCTGAATGGCCCCCAAGTGAACAGACATGCAGGTCAGGACCTGGCCCAGGGCTCCATGGGACCCAATGACCCCGGTTTATCTAGTGTGAGCTCAGAGAAGAGGCGCCATTCAGACCCTCTGGAAGGCCCTGAGCCCTTCCCTGGGGCTGCGGGGGCCTTCTGCCCCCCAAACACCCACCCTCCCTCCCCTGTCTCCTGCTCTCAAGGGCGGCTGTGAGTGGGCGGCCGGTGGCCTCCACAGCCCCATCTCAGGGAAGCCCCAGGGCAAGCCCTTGCCCTTTCACTTGTCCGGGCTGCTCTGCACCTTCCGGGGGGCAGACACTTCCTCCCTTTTACTCTGTTGATCAAACCACTGCTTGCAGGCACGCCCCCGACAGACTCCCAGGAGAAACCCGTGTGCCTGCAAGGACAGCCGAGGGCCAGGCCTCCTGCTGAGGAAACGGAGCTGCCGCCAGGGCCACAGCTGGACAACGACAAGCCTGGGAGATGGGGCTCCCAGGGCTCTCAAAGCCCCCCAAACCTCAACCCCACCCCAAGGTTTCCAGGCTGTCAGGCTACGGATTTTCACAAAGCCATCCTTACATCGTACACTCGGATACCCAAGCCCAAAATGTCTAAAGCTGAAGCCCCGTCTTCCTCTGAGGGGAGGGTCTTTAGAGGACATCCCTGTCCAGCCCCAGAACTGGGAGGCCAGCCTCGATTGCACCTCCTCCCTCACCCATCACCCCGACAGCCAGCCCATCCCCCAGTGCTGCGGGGTCTACACTCAGCTGTGCCCCATCCATGGCCTTCTCCCCATGCGAGCAGGGACCACCACACTGCCTTCCATCTGGTCTCCGCACATTCCAGCTCCTCCAACCTTCTCTCCACGCAGGATCCCAACCCCACCCTTTCCCTCATCAAAGCCAGCAGTGGCGTCCCCGGGCTCACAGGAGAGACCCCTCACTGATGTACCTGTGCAGGTGAAACTCCCTCTGCCCCCGCCCCTTCGCTCTGCCGCTCTCCTCCTGGGCACGCTCGCCACCAACCTCACCTCCGTCTCCTTACATCCAAGTGGCCCCTCAAGCCTCAGCTCAAAGTGTGCTTCCTCGGAGGAGCTTCCCTGACCGCCCGCCTGGCACAGGCCTGCAGGGCCACTGGGCTCTCCGGGAGAGCCCTCTTCACTGTGCGCTCTCGCCCTCGTTTGTGGAGCGGCTGGTTAACGTGGACCCTCTCACGGGACTGTCAGAGCCGGGACAGAGAGTCTTGCTCACCACTGTCATCCCTGCACGAATCCTAAACACTAGGATCTCATAATGCCGGTTGAGCACGCCACTGCAGAAGACAAGACACAACTAGAGAGCAATGACAATCTGCAGGCGTGGGTAAAACTCTACAGAGTGAACCCCCGTGTCCTGCCCGGCCATCTGAGGCAGACACGCTTTATGACTCCCCGACATTCTCGTGTGCCCCCTCATCGCCCAGCCCCCTGGCACCTGGGTGGGGCCATGTGCTGGGTCTGGCCATGGACATAGGAGGCAGTGCTGTGTGTCACCTCCTGGCCAAGCATGGGGGCACGAAGCGAGTTCTCCTCACGCTTCCTTCCCCACCACCGTGGTCTGCAGGGGCCATGTGCTGAGGGGCGCAGAGCCACGAGGCTGAGGCAGGCTGGACCAGGGAATCACCGCGTGGAGGGCAGGTGCCAGCTGGCATCTTGTGCGAATGAGAAAGAAATCTGTTGTGCTCATCCCGACAAGCACAGCCTCTCAGCCGCCTCTGTCCAGCGGCTCTCCAAGCCCCTGCATCAGACACCCTCAGAGACGCACACGCACACTCCTCTGAACCTCTCGCGTTGTTCTCGTTCAGTGTGCGCTTTTGTGCCCTCAGCTCCCTGCAGCCCTCTTCCAGGCGCCCGGTCCTCCTCCCATCCCTGGCCGTCAGCCCCAGCCCTGACCCTCGCCTGGCTCCTGACCCTCTAAGGCCCTGGCGCTGGCAGGCTCCCCCGTGAGTCAGGGCCCTATTCAAAGTGTGACGCTTCTCAGGAGCAGCTGATCTTCTGAAGAATGAAAATTTTAAAGACCCAAAGCAATGACACCCTAATGGTGGAAGTCCTGGCACTGACAGGAGCAGAGACACTTTCCTGGCTCAGAAGAGCCTGTCCTGGTCCCTCTGAATCTGCTCTGCCCCTCACAAAGCTCCCCCTGCAGCGGAGCAGGCTTGCCCCTGGCCTCATCGCTTCCCCCCTCACTCCTGCTCTCTTCAGGGATTCAGCTCATCCTCCACCCCCAACTCCTGAGACAGACTTCCTGAAAGCTTCCACCGGCAGGCCGCTAGGGCACCCGGAGGAACCATTCCCTAAAGGGGGGGATGAAAGACACCAGCACAGGGAACCCCAACAACATTAGCCCTGCCTTCCCCCCTCCCTTCATGTCGGCAGGTTAGAAGCATACAGGTTTGGGAAACAGCTGTGCCTGGGTTTGAATCCTGACTCCTTTACTGACCTGCTGTGTGACTCCAGGCAAGGCACTTAACGTCTCTGAGCCTTATCTATATAATGAGGACAATCATTCCTACTTGTTAAGGTTGTTCTGAGGATTAAATGAAGAAACACATGTGAAAGTCTCTGCCTTGAAGTGGACACTCAGTAAATGGCCATTCCCTTCCCTTCCCCCCTCCGCAAAGCCATTTAGTTTGCATGTGACCAGTGAACAGACATAAGAACCAAGGAGACAGATAATCCAGCCTGCTGCCTGCCCAGCCTCTCCATTCTTAAAAAAAAGAGAGAGACAAAAAAGACTTCTTCTTTGGTCAAGTCATTTGTTAAGAAGGGGCTCTGGGAAAATATGAAAAGATTTCACTTACGCATCTCAGGCTTTTGGGGATGGGCTCTTAGACGTCTCCACAGCCACGGGGGTTACCGATGTGCTGTGGAACTCGGGTGCCCCTCTGCTGAGGAGACCAGCACCAGAGATCAGTGAGAGACACGGGGCGGGAGGCCTGGCATCCCAAACCCCGCCCAGCAGCATCCCGTGGAGATGCTCTGCTCCAGGAGAGCAGAGAGGGCAACTCCCTGTGATGGGGCAAGGTGGCCATGGGAATCCAGGAAGACAGAACCTCGAAGGATAAGAAGGAAGGAGCAGAGGCAGAGGGAGCGGGGAGAGGATTCATGGCAGTGAGAAACGCAGGTGCAAAGGCCCAGAGGCATGAGGTTACATGATGGGTCAACAGAACCGTAAATCCCCAGGCACGGCAGGAGTAGGGGGTGCAATGAGCAGAGGTACGCAATGAAGCTGAGAAGCTGAGAGAGGTGGGCAGGGCCTGGGTCACAAAAGGCCCTGTGTGCTGGGCTAAGAAGTTTGTATTTTATCCTGTTGGCATTGGAGAGCTATAGAAAGATTTTTAAAATATAAACGCATATATTTTAAATGGTGGTAAAATATACATAACATAAAACTTACCACTTTTAACCATGTTTAAGATACAATGCAGTGGCATTAGTTAAGTATATTCAGTGTTCTGCACCAGCCCCACTATCATCTCTAGACATTTTTCATCATCCCAACTGACCCTCCCACCCATTAAACAGCATCTGCCCTCCACTACCCCAGCCCCTGGCAACCACCATCGAGCTTTCTGTCTCTAGGAAAGAGACTGCTCTACGTACCACGTGCAAGTGGAATCATACAGTATTTGACCTCCTGGGACTGGCTTGTTTCACTTAGCATAACGCCTTCAAAGTTCATCCATGTTGTAGCATCTGTCAGAATTTCCTTTCTTTTTTCTCTTCAATTGTTTAAATTGTGGTAAAATACACATGACATAAAATCTACCATCTTAACCATTTTGAAGGGTACAGTTCAGTGGTACCAAGTACATTCATATTGTTGGACAACCATCACCACCAACATCTCCAGAACTCTTTTCATCTTGCAAAACTGCATCTCTGTCCCTGTTAAGCAGTAGCCTCGGAGGGATTTTAAAGCAGAAGAGTAACCTGGCTTCACTTGTACTTTTACAAAGCTTCTTTTGGCAGTCATGTAGAAGACAGATTTGTGTGGACAGACACTGAAACCTGGGCTGTGGATAGCAAATCACCTCCATCTCCTACACTGATTCTGATAGATTGGTAGTGGCCGCCTGGGACACTGTTGAGAACAGGAAAAGTGCGATGATTGATTGATGATGTCTGGCATGGGCACAGGATCGGAGAAATGTGGTATGAGAGCCAGGGATTTGCCAATCCTGGGCTAAGCAGAGATGATAAGAGCCCAGCAGAGAAAGAAAGGGACAGGAAGCATGAGAGACATTTCGGAAGTAGAAACAGTAAGACTGAGTGACCTAGTAAATAGGCTTAGGGACGGGAAGGTTGACTTGTAAACTTCTGGCTTAGGCAACTGGTACCAACTGAATTTTGGAAAATAGGTAGGAGACAAATTCTGGTTTAGACCTGGGTTTCAGGCGCCTGAGGAATGCCTCAGGTAAGCTCCAGGAGACAGGTTCATGTCTATGTTTAGAACTCCAGGGGAAGGGATAAGCTGGACTCATCCGTGGCAGTTGAAACCACAGGAGGGGTGAGGACCAGGGAAAGGGCTGTAGCGGGAGAGGGGAAGAAGGCTGAAGACACAGGTCTGAGGAGCACCAGCGTTCAAAGAGGCGCCAGGGAGGAAGGAATGGTTGAGAGGTAGGAGGGGCCTTGGGAGACAGAGAGGTCAGTCATGCGGATGGTGCACAGAGGATTCATTCAAGGTCAAGAGCAAAGCAGTCCCAGCATTTCCTGGGCCCCTCACTGTCGAAGCCTTCTTTCCAGGCTCTTTTGGAGAGTGTTCTCACTCTGGAGGAGCTGTGAGAGGAGGGGCATCCCCACCCCGTGCACGGGAAGCGGGTGCTTTGAAGGTTCCAGCACTGCGCAGGGTGAGATCACACAGGTTTGCTTTATAACATTTCTTTATAATGTTTCTTTAATCTGTATGTTCTGGTTCTATACACTGTTCGTCTATGTGATATACTTCACAATTGCAGTCAAAAGTAAAAATATGAATTTTAAAACGTGCAAAAGGCATGAGGTCTAGCAGACAAACCCTCTCTAAGTTGCCTGGTGCCACCTCTGTCCCCTCAGCCAGGTCAGTGCTTTTGTATTTGGCCATGAAGTGTCTGTTCCAGTCCCAGATCTCTCCAGAGAGCCCTGAGGAGCAACCTGAGCCAGGGACGCATCGTCCCTCCTTTCTTGGCTTCTCACCCAGTCACCTGCTGTGCATGCTGTTGTCTGTGTACAGCTATACTCAGTTCCCATCAAACAAGTCACCAAAAGTTTGGAGGTCCCTAGGGGAGGAGCTCCATATACACAACCAGAAGGGCCGAGGAGCTCGCGAATCGTGTCAACCACCTCTCATTCTCAGGGGCAGAAACTGAGGCCCACAGAAGACAATCAACCCGCCTAGGCTCCCAGTAGACCGAAAAGGGAGCCAGAGCTCACCCCAGCCCCGACTCACAGGCTGACACTCCTCTCACCCACCTCCAGGCTTCTGGAACCCAGACATGGAACGGGGGCTGGTCCCCCTAACTTTCCAGCCTCAGCCCTGAGGTTCTGCACTCCAGGCTGTGGGCTGCCATCCCTCTGCTCACTGGCCAGATCTGCCCCGCTTCTCCCTTTTCCTTCATATCCCCACCCCCTTCCCACCACCCCTCCTCAGGCAAAGCCAGCAGGGGGCGGGGACCCCTTCGTGACGGATGGGCGGCATACTGTTTTCACTTGTCACGCGGGCATACAGAATGACAGACCTTGGGAACCAGGCATTAATACCGAAGATTTATAGTCAAATCTGTCACGGCTGAAGGCACTTCCCCCAAACTTGGCTCAGCCTGAAGGTCGCTTTCTGAGGTGATAAGTGCAAAAAAGATGTCCTCGCCCGCCCTCCTGGGCCCTCCCGCTCCCAGCAGGAGCTCAGGGGGCCCAGCAGGAGTCAGAGCAGAGGACACAGCATCCGGGCTTCTCCAAACGAAAGTCTGAGCCCCTCGCCCACATGTGCCCCCTGCCACCATCATGATGCTCAAATGTGTTCACACATGGCCGGGAGGTGCCAGGGAGGACCAGGGGATGACAGAGGGGCAGAGGATGCTCCTGGGCAGCCCCTAGGGATATCACTGTGTGCCCAAGGGCCGTGCCAGGTAAACCCCCCTCTGGCTACCCAGAAGAGGTGGCTTGGAGGGTGGTGAGGGGAAGAGAGAGCTATGCCTGGCCCAGGTAAAGCGGCCCTGCTCCAAGGATGCACAGCTTAGACCGCCGTCTGATCTCGGGCCCACCTGGGAACTGGCAGCCGCCCTGCAGGGCCAAGAGGAGACTAAATCACCACTCCGGTCTTCCTAGTGAGGGCCAGGGGTCAATGTCCATCCACTCACCAAATACTCATCAGAGCCTCCAACGATCATGGAAGAGGAGAGCTGAGAGGTGGCTTAGAGACTGAACAGGCCAATGGTCCCATTTTACAGACGGGGAAACTAGGGCTCAGAGAGGAGAAACAAGAATCCAAGTCCCTTCACTCAGTTGACAATTACTGGCACCGCAGTGGGGGCTCAGCCTGTTGGCCAGGGCCCTGGACCAGCCGCTTGCTCTGAGAAAAGCCCTATACTGGGCACGGAGTGGGTCACAGGATGGATAAGGAAGAGGCAAGACTTAAGCATGTGGACCCTCGAACCACAGTGGGAAAGAGCAACGATCACAGCGAGGCATTGGTTCAGCCTACCCTCACAATGACCCTGTAAGTAATACGTTGTTTTTTCCATTTTACCAAAGAGGAGACTGAGGCATCGGTCTAACGGCCAGTTGTCAGAATCTGGGGCCCACCTTCTGACCACTGTGCTCTCCTGCCTCCCTGGAAAAGGCAACTGGCCAACACCATCACAGACCTGCCTTGACTCGCTGCCAAAGTTTGGTCAGTGAGGGCTAGGCTCTCCAAGACAAGAAAGGGCTCCTTGGACTGAGGTGGTCTCTGAGGGCTTCCTGGAGGAGGTGGCAGAGGCATTAGAAAGGAGCCAGAGCCTTCCTAACAAGAAGCCTTCCAGGCTCAGCGCTGGCAGGCAGGCACTCTGACCCAGCCCTGAAGGACTCGCCCTACTGGCCCCACCCGGGGGACTCCTTGGAGTGGGTGCCACTGGGCCCTCAGCAGAACAGGCTGGCTGGGGTGGCTTGGCAGTGCAGGCGGCACTGGCAGCTGGTGCCCCAGCACTGCGGCGAGGGGGCGGGGGAGGCAGCAGGCGCCAGCATCCCGGGCTCTGGAGCCTGGCACACGAGCGTCGCTGTTCCCGGGTTATGGATGAGCTAAATTAGCTGTGACTCTCATTAGCGGCAGCTCCTAATTAGTGAAAATTAATATTGGCTTTGATAAAGACATTGGCGCCAGCTTTCCAAGGCAGAGGCATTATCGACCTTGTCAGCAGGGCTAACAACTGGGTAAGTGGAGGCAATGGGCGCCCAGGAGTAGGCAACGGGTCATGGAGGGAGCACAAGGCTCCCGGGCCCTGTCCCTCCGCGGCTCTTAGCCCTGGGGGCAGGGCCGTGAGCAGTCCCGCCCAGGGCTCCCCAGCCCTCCAGCAGTCCTTCTGCAGGGGCCTCTCCCCACCCCAGAGGTGCCGCTGGGACCCCCAGCAGGCCAGTCCTGGGGACAGCTGGCACGAGGGCCAATGAGACTTCACATTATTAATATCGCTTGGCTACTATGTGCCCCAGGAAGTGTATTAAATGTTTTCACATGGATTTAACGCTCCCCAAATCCCTGGAAGTAAATACTTTAATTGTCTCCACTTTACAGATGAGGAAAACTGAGGCCTGGAGAGGTAGAGTAACTGGCCCTGGGACACGCAGAGGGAGCTCTTAGTTCTTCCAGAGTGTTCATCGTTATTTTCTCCATCTTTTTTCTCAATCTATTTAGTACTATGGAGAACCTGAATTTCAATTTGGGGCCACTAAAACATTTCTCCTGAAACTGCCCAGGACAGTCTCCAGACTTGGTATCCCAGATGCTGCCTCTCTGGCGGGGGCACCCAGGAGCACCCCTTCTCCTCAGGCAGTGACTGAAGCCTGGAGGCCTCGGCTCACCCAGGCCCCAGAGAGGCTGTTGCCATGTGACCAGCTCTGGGGCCTTGTCCCTCAGGCCCCTTGGGAGGTGACTAGGAGGGTGTGGTTTCCCTTCATCCCATCCCTGCTCCCCAGCTGGGGACCCTGAGTCCTGCCTGGAGAAATGAGGGGAAGTAACAGATACATCTATTTTTAATCCAAATAAAGGGAAAATGTTTGCCACCATGGAGTTTATAAAAATAACAATGCATTATTCGGGCATTAATAACAATAAAGATGTCAAACTGTCAGATAAGAAGTTAATCTCATTCGAGCACAATTAAAGATGCTATTATCCCACCACCTGGGGCCACTTTGGCTTCTACCACTCAGCAGGCTTCATCGATAAAGGGCCATGCCAAGAGCACAGGAGGCACCGGCGCGGCCCGCCTGCTCCACCCAGCACTCGGCGGCTCCCTCAGTGACCCCAGCACAAGGATGCAGGCCGCTCAGCTGTGGAGGACCTGGCAGGACCTTCAGGGCCAAAGGATGGAGGTAGAGCAAGCTGGGGTCTGGGCCTGCATGCCTGCCATTCACCTGTGCCTTCTCTGGACGAATGATTCCAGGGCCCGTCCTCGGGACAAGCAGAGGGCCCCCTAGCCTCATGTTCCTGATGGTGTGAGAAGGTCCAACCAGGCAGAGAAGCACTCTTACACGGAGCAGAGAGGGAATCCAGCTCAGAGGACCAGTCACACGGGTGATGGAGGAGCTGAGAGGCCAAGCAGGGGATGGTGCAGTGACCCAGAGATCAGCAACAGCAGGAAGCCATCACTGCCAGCTCTGCACAGGAGGGACAAGGGAGGAAGTGGTGTTTCCAAAACCTAGGGGCCACGGTCACCTGGTGGGAGCTGGAGCCGCCAGCCAAGGAGAAAGCAGAGGGAGGCTTCTCCCTTTTCCCACTGACCAGTCTCCTGCCAGGGCCTCCCACTGGCTAAATCCAGACGGGAGCCAGCTGACCCAGGAGTCTGGGAAAGGCAGGCCACAGGGTTGGCTCCCTGCGATTCAGAGCAGAGCTGGAGAAGATCAAGACTGGATCCAAGGGCAAAAAGCTCAGGACTGGCCCAGGGTCCAGCCCGGAAATTCACTCCCCCGCCATTTATCGAGCGTCAAATCCATTCCAGGCGCATCTGTGGATGCGGGAGATTTGAACATGAATTAGAAGCCACATCAGTCCTCAAAGCAATTACTGCGTAGTGAAGGAAATAAACACATGAACAGATCATTTCCACGTGATACGATAGGGGATGGGCTGTATCACAGGCCATGAGAGGGCAGAAGACAGATCCCAAGGAAGGAATTCCAGGAAGGCTCTCTGGAAGAGAAACAGCATGAGATGAATGAAGGAAAAGAGAGAGCAAAGGAAACCCAGGAAGGGCACACCAGGCAGTGAGGAACTGTGTGAACAAGACACTGAGGCAGGAAACAGCGGAACGGGGGCAAGTTAGAACAGGACAGGTTCAAGGAGGAGTTCCTATGGGGACATGATGAGTGCAGGTGCCAGGCCACAGCTGGGCCCATGCATCCTGAGCCTGGGGAGGTGGCTGGAATGTGGATGGTGACCTGGGTATCTTGGGCTTGGGGTGGTCATGGAACAAACGGAGGGGGAGATCCGACCATGGAGAGCATGCAAAGGGGCAGAGGGCACATTCCTGGGAAGTACTATGCTGAGTGGGAGATGGAAACCAAGAAGGAATGGTCAGAGAGGTGGGAGAGAAGCAGGAGGGTGCCCGGAGAGCACCAAGTTAGGTCATGGGTCCCTGCAAGGCCAAACACAGTGGGGTCGGGTGGTAAGTCTGAAAGCAGCCCCTGAACTGGGCAGGGGAGCCCACTGGCTGGCTTCCGTGTGAGCCACGTCGGCAGAGTGTGGGAGCAGGAGGCAGGCTGCAAAGGGTGGGGAGTAAGATCTGAGGGGGCCTGAGGTCAAGAGAGAGCGAGTGTAGACCACTCGTCAAGAAGGCTGGTGGCACAATCCGTAACATTAAAACTGCTGCTCTTCAAAAGACACTGCTAAAGAATGCAAAGACAAGCCACAGACTGGGAGAAAATGCTTGCTGCTCATATATCTGATACAGGACTCCTACCCAGAATACATAGAGAACTCTCAAAACTCGGTAACGAGAAAACAAACAACTCGTCTTTCAAAAATGGTCAAAAGACAATATGGAGCAACAGGAACTCTCATTGATTGCTGTTGGGAATACAAAATGATATAGCCACTTCAAGAGATAGTTTGGCAGTTTCTTACAAAACTAAATGTACCATATGTAAGAACCATACCATGCAGCAATCGTGCTCTTTAGTATTTACCTAAAGGAGCTGAAAACTTACATCCACAAAAAAACCTGCACAAAGATGTTTACAGCAGCTCTGTTCATAATTGCCAAAACTTGGAAGCAATCAAGAGTCCTTTAATGGGTGAACGAATAAATAAACTGTGCTACATCCAGGCAATGTAATGTTATTCAGCATTAAGAAGAAATGAGCTATCAAGCCATGAAAAGACATGGAGGAAACTTCAATGCATATTAGTAAGTGAAAAAGTGAATCTGAAAAGGCTACATACTGTATGATTCCAACTACGTGACATTCCAGAAAAAGCAAAACTGTGGAGACAGTAAAAAGATCAGTGGTTGCCACGAGGTAAGGGGTAAAGAGGGATGACTAGGCAGAGCACAGAAGATTTTTAGGGCAGTGAAAATACTCTGTAGGATACTATAATGGTGAATACACGTCATTACACATTTGTCCAAACAATGTACAACACCAAGAGTGAACCCTAATGTAAACTATGGACTTTGGGTGATGATGATGTGTTAATGTAGGTTCATCATTTGTAACAAAGGTACCACTCTAGTGGGGAATATTGATAGTGGGGAATCTATGCATGTATCGGGGCAGGAGGTAATAGGGGAACTCTGTTCTTTCCACTCAGTTTTGCTGTGAACGTAAAACTGCCCTAAAAGATAAAGTCTATTATAAATAAATGCATAAATGCTTTAAAGGAAAAGTCATATTTATATTCATCAGTTTCACTACTTATTAGCTACGTAAACTTGGGCAGACCATTTAACTTCTTATATTTAAAATGAGAATAATAAAAATTACATCGCAGGATTTTGAAGATGACATTTTCGAAATCCCTGTGTCCTTAAAAAGCGAACAACGAATGTATTTTCTTCTCCTTCATGAAGTTTGCGCCATATGTCTAACCAAAGAAGCATGCGTCCATGTGTCTTTTTCACTCTTAATAAAGTAATTTTAAAAATGTGTATTATTTTAAAAAAACAAATGAACAAACAAAATGGTCAAAAGATCTGAATTGCCACTTCACCAGAGTAGATATATGCATGGCAAGCAAGCACACGAAAAGATACTCAACATCACAGTGTTTAGGGAAATGCAAATTAAAACCACCACAAGATACCACCACCAGCTACTAGCATGACTAAAATCAAAACACCTCCCACAATGGAGGTTACCAGGGGCTAGGGGAGGGGAGAATGGAGTTATTGTTTATAGGGTACAGAATTTCTGTCGGGATGATGAAAATGTTCTAGAAACAGACAGTGGTGATGGTCGCACAATATTGTGAATATATTTAATGCCACTGAATTGTACACTTAAAAATGGTTAAAATGGTAAATTTTATATTACATATATATTTTACTACAATTTAAAAAAAAAGACCTCCCACACCAAGTGCTGACAAGGGAGCACCCAGGACTCGATACGCTGCTGATGGGAATGTCAAACAGTACAATCACTTCAAAAAACAGTTTGGCAGTTTCTTAAAACGTTAGACATACAGGTATGATTCAGCAAGCCCACTCCTAGACATTTTCCCAAGAGAAAGAAAGGCATTACGTCCGTGCGGAGTACACAAATGTGCACGGCAGCCTTACGTGGAACAGCCAAAAACTGGAACAACCCCAATGTCCATCAACAGGTGAATGGATCAACAAATGGTGGTTACCTTTACAATGAAATACAGCTCAGCGGTAAAGAGGGCTCGACTGCTGACATACGCAACAATACGAACGACCTCAAAATAAGTCTGCCGGGTGAAAGAAGACAGACAAAAAGGGTCTTTACCGTATTACTCCATTTACGCAAATTTCTGGAAAATCCAAAGGAATCTATAGTGACAGAAAGTAGATCCGTGGTTACCTGGGGGGGAGGGGGAGGGAAGGATTACAATAGAGTGCAAGAAACTTTTGGGGGTGATGAATATCTTAATTGTGGTGAAGGTTTCAAGGGTATACACATATCTCAAAATGATCAATTATACACTTTAAATGGTGTCGCTTCTCATTTATGTCAGTTGTACCTCAACAACACTGTAGAAAATTTTGTTTTTTTCAAAGAGCTTGCATGGAAAAGGAAGGAAAGCTGGTGGAGGGAGATTCAGGTGCAGGAGGGCTGTATTTTAGGATGGAAGGGACATGAGCCGCTTTGGGGTTCTGGGGGGGAGGGGGCTGCTGAGCCCTCCTCAGGCCACAGAGAAGGAGCCCAGGAGAAAGAGCCCCTGAGAGCCAGCACGAGGGGAGCTGGCGCCCTGAAGGCAGAGGGGACCTGGGCGAGGGCTAGGTCGCTGGTGGAGGGCGTTCTGGGAGAGCCGAGCGGAGAGGGTGCAAGCGGGGACTTGCCGGCCTCCGCCCCGCCTCCCGCCAGCTCCTGTGACAGACTCTCTTGGTTACTGACCTCTGGTGCTATTTAAATCTTTGTATGCAGGTGGTGGGCTGTGGCTCCCAGTAGACTGAAAACTCCTAATACTAACTATAAACTTAAAATTCTCTTAGTGCTAAGCACAGAGCTCTGCTCACGACATTTGTTGGATGAAGGATGGAGGATGAAGGATGGAGAGAGGGCGCCCTCCGGCTTGGGCCTGGCCTGCCTGGCAGGGGCCGAATGTGCGCCTCTGGCAGTAGAGGACGTTGCTCTCATGGCAGAGCACCCGTCCGGACAACAACAGCCCCCTTTACCCTAGCACCACCAAAAGTATTGCCCAGAGGCCCTGGGGTCTGGGGAGACAAGGCCCAGGGGGAGGTGAGGACATCTGGGAGAAGGAAGATGAGCGGTGACAGAGGAGAGGGAGAGAGGGAAAGGAGCATGGAGGAGAGAGAAAAGGTAAATAAAAAGGGACACATGTCAGGATACAGCGGAGAGTTTAATAACTGGGTCCATCTCTAAGCTGGGGGCAGGGGGACTAGGACAAGAGAGTCATGGTCCCTCCCTTGAGGACGGCCCCTTCTGGGGATGGGAGGACAGATACGGAACTAATGGCTGAACTCAAGTGCTAAGTGTGAAACAGGGAATGTAGAAATTAGCCGGAAGCCAGCTGGGGCAGGACACCAGGGCGTTTGGAATCAAGGGGCCCCAGGAAAGAGGACCTGATGAGCACGAGGTAGGGGGAAGAGTGGAGCAGAGTGGAGCAGAGGTACCAGCCGGGAGTCCGGACCCTGGGTCTCGTTCCAGCTTTGCCTTCACTCACCGTGTGACCTTGGGATCCCACACTCAGTTTGCTCCTCTGCACAGTGGAGAGAAGAACATCGGCCAATCCACGCAGCGCTGTCTAGGTTCCAGGCACTATTCTAAGCTTTACTGTGCATAAGTTTCTGCACACCACCCCTATCCGTATATAGTATCGCCATCCTCACTTCATGGATGAGGAAGCTCAAGCACAGAGAGATTAAGTCGCTTTCCTAAGGGTACATAGGTGTTGGTGGTGGAGTCAGCCTTTGAACCCCAGCAGTCAGCTCCCAAGCTCCCAACCTAGGCTCTTAACCACCGCACTACACTACCTGCTCGCCCAACCCCACAGGTTGTGCTACTGGGATTCATTAAAGGACTCTGTTGAAGGTGTGCATGAGTGGTTCTCAAAGTGTGGTCCCCTGACCAGCAGCATCAGCATCACCTGAGAAGCCTGTAAGAAATGCACATTCTCAGGCCCCACCCCAGACTTTCTGATTCAGCAGGTCTGGGGTGGGGCCCAGCAATCTGTTTTAGCAAGCCTTCTAGAGGATTCTGACGCATGCTAAAGTCTGAGAACCACTGGTACACACTATCCACCCACAAAACGTTCTCATTCAAGTGCACGCTCTTGTTTGAGAGCTCAACTTGCTGAAATCAGACGGTTGTTCTCAGCAGCCCAGATCTCACGGGGCGTCCTTCTCTCTCCTCTCTGGGGTCTCCAAAGGGGCTCACTCAGCCATTTTGACTTGTGGCTAGCCCCTCCTCACACCCTCTCCTCCACCCCCCCACAAAGAAACAGCTTGGGCTCCACAAAGCAAAAAGAGCTCGTGCCCTTTAAGTAATAATAACCCAGAGCACACGCGTCCCTGCAGGGCTCACAGGCAGCCCCTTGCTCTGCCCCAGATTCCAGCCTCCACGGTGGCCTGTGCCCCCGTGTGTGCGCACACACACACACAAACACACACACATGCCCCTCATGCTGCCTTGTCGACGGACTGAGATGCTCCACGTCGGTTGCTACAAATGTATAGAAGAAGCAGGGTATGAAATCAAGGTGAAGTCACACTCTTACACACATACCACATGAGGAGACAGAGGCGTGTTCACAAGCAGGGCACCACCTCACAAAGACACATCAGCACACACACTCACACACATGTGGGCAGGGACATACACACAGGGACAGGGACACACACACACAGGACAGGGCACCACCCCTACACGAGGTGGCCTGGATGGGGAGGGGAGCCAGGCCCTGTCCTCTCCTGAGGGTCCTGCCTGCTCTGACCCTGGCCGTCCCGGGTGTGGCAGCTCGAGCGGCCCAGCTCTTCTGAGCCGTCGCCTTCCGAGCATCCGATTCCTCCCGCCCTCGGGAGGAAAATTACGACCTCCTCAGGGAGGAGTTTTTTTATTTTTGGTGTTTTTCGCTCTCCCCTCGTTCAGCGCCCGGCACAAATTTATGACTATTTTTCCAGGCCCGCTGAAGTAAGAGGTAATGGCTTTCAGCGGCTTGCCTCCTCTCACCTGTCACTCACCGCCGGCTACCTGACAGGACTGCAGACAATGTTCCAATCACAGGGGCTGCTTTCTCCCAGGGAGCGAAGAATTCATAGTGGCCGTGGGGAGAGTTATTTCATTCCTGGACGGAACAACGTCAGGTAAACAGCTGTAAAAATTCATAACCCGCAGGGCTGCCTCTGGCCAAGGGGTGGGCCTGTCGCCCACGGGCTCCTGGGTCTGAGCTGGCCCAGCTGGGGCCTGGAGAGCCGGGTGGCACCTGCTGACTCGGGGCCCTTGGTTCCTATCAGCCCATCGACTCCAGCCTCTCGACCTTGAGTAGGTCACGTGGCCCCTGTACCTGGAGCCCCCCAGCTGCTCCCTGGAGAGAATTTTCTTTGCCCTCAGGGCCAGGGGGAGGATGGCCAGGCATGAACAGTGGTCAAGAACCACACACTCCCTCGGGGGCTGCCCCTGCTGAGGGACTACGGCCAGCTGCGCCATCTCTGCTGCTCATTTGAAAACCTGTACTCCCCCCTGCCAGCGCACCCAGCCCAACGTGCAGCATGACGGAAACCTGCTGTCTGTGCTGTCCGCAGAGCCACCGCTCCCCACGCAGCCTCGGCCGCGTGAACGAGAAACGAGTCTTCTGTTCTTATTTAATTGTAATTAATGCAATTTAAACAGCCACATGTGGCTGGGGCTACTGTTTTAGACAATGCAGCATTATACTTTCCCACACGCTTGAAGTGTCTCCTACTGAGAAAAACGGGGACAGGATTAGAGCGTCCTCATCCTAGGCTGCTGTGAGGACTGAATGAGACAAGGCACTAAAGTGTCGGCACCTGGTTGGCCCTCCATCAACAACAGCTCTTACTAACGCTATGAGACATGGTCAGAAGGACAGGAGGAAAGGGGATTTGAATTCCGGAATGTCAGGTTATAATAGCACTTTAAATAACTTACTTTCCCATCATTAGATTTCTGTTTAAGTTACAAGGAGATCTAGCTGCCACCAGTGAAGGGCACATGGGATGCATGACCGGGGCCAACAATCAATTGTCCATGAGAGGTCCTGTGGTCCTGCTCTACCATCCCCGTCTGCTCCCTCCTTCCCCAACCCCCTTCCTCACCTGGCCTCGCCCAGGAATGCAAAGGTGAGTTGTTTTCCCCGGCTCTGGCACAGTGGGGCTGAGCGACACTGCTTCCGGATGAGCCAAGCCCTCACCTCAGATAACTGGTGGGCCTCAGAAGACTTCTCTTCTCTCGAGCCAGAGCATCCAGGAGATGCAGCAGGGCCGGCCGAGGGAATGACTGCTTGACAATCCCCTAAGCCCCCACAGTCAGGGACTCACCGACAGACTGCCCTGGATGTCACTCTTGGCTCCACTGTTTACTAGTTCCGTGACCTGGTGAGTTCATTGTTCTCTCTGAGCCTCAGTTTCCTCTCCTGCCACATAGAGACACACACACCTACCTGACGGGTTGTCATAAAGATCTGATGCAATAATGTGTACAAAGTGCCTGGCATCTTGTGGGTGCTCGATAGATAGAAGCTGTTATTACCCTTGTTACCATTATTCAGAAGTAGCAGAACACACTGGATAAAAGGCTGGTTGCTGACGCCAGACCACCCAAGTTCAAATCCCAGCCCCACCCCCACTCACAGCTGTATGATCCTGGGCAAGTCATGCAACTGTGTGCCTCAGTCTCCCCATCTATAAAATGGGAATGGTAACCACGGCACCTTCCTCACACGGTAGTTATTAGGTTAAAAGAGCTTACTGCATTACTGACACAGAGTAAATACTGTATGTGTTGCTTCGACTAAAATATTCTAACGAGGCCTCCAAACATAGAGTAGTGGGTGGACAGTATCTACAACTTCCTCATAAAGAAGCGGCCAACGTCAGAAACCCCAGCAGGCCTGGGTTTTGATCTGTTGATGGCAGGACACTGCCCTGGCCAAAACGAAGGGGCAGAGAATGAGGAACTCGGCAGAAAACCTTCAGGAAAAACCGAGCAGTTCTAACATGAAGGCGCCTTCGACTTCAAGGGTCTTGGCTCTCAGACACCCTGGGGACTTTACACCCAATGATGTTCGCTCACGAGACAGTCAACATCCTGATTGACAGATGAGAAAACTCCAGCAGGAGAGCCGGCTGGAAAGAGGATGCTACCTCCTTCCACCTTCTGTCCTGCCTTCCCTGCCACTCACCCACCTCTCCCAGAGCCAGAGAGCACAGGCTGAGAAAGAGAAGCCCCGGGGGCCAGCGATGGGGGGATGGGGGGGCGGCCCTGTCCTCCTGTCTCATTATGCTTTTAATGGCATCAGACTGGACAGAAAATAACTGGAAAGGAAAAGGAAACACTTCTTGCCAACTGGGTGAGGGAGGGCTGGGATTAACCAGCCTTGAGGGTGTGCCAGGCTCTGTGCTGGGAAAATGTCATATGTCACAGCCCATATGTCATCTCACAAATGAGGGAACCAGGCTGGAGCAGGGACAAGCAACCTGGGGCTCCCAGGCAGCCTGTCTCCCCGATGTGGCCTGGGTCTAATTTCAGAACATGGCCTCCTTCTGGCCACTTCTCAAATAGACTCAGCTATTTACATTTTTGGAGCTAAAAAGCAGTGCCACTTTCCTCATGGATGTGTTTCTAGTCTATAAAGTAGGTAACCTAAGTTGTAAAAATATTCATTCTCCTCCCTGACCGCCACCTATGACACTCGATGAAGCTATTTTCATTTTAGATGGAGGGATATGCAGCTGGTAAACATTTTAATTTTCCTAAACTGGCCTTCAGGCAAAAGAAGAGGTGCTCACCCTTGGATCCGAGGCTAAGTTCAATGTCCTGCCCAGTGGGGCAGGTGCCATGCGGCACTACCCACAAGTGTCCTCTGGCTTCCTCTGTCCAAAGAGTGAGGGCAAGGACTGGACCAGGCTCAAGGGGACCTTAGACTGTCGACAACTGAGCAGCCGTTTGCTTTTAGGAAGCACCTGTGCAAGCAGGGGGCAGATGAGGCTCCGCAGGTGGGACAAGAGTTACCATCCCTGCCATTGCACACCTGCGGCGGGGCAGGCCCTGTGCTCACCGCAGTCGTTATTTCACTCGATAATCACAACAGCTCTACAAAGTGCGTGGCCCCAGCTCCATTTGATCGATGAGAAAACTGAGGCTTCCAGCAGTGAAGGGTCAGCTCGAGGCCCCAGCATGCGTGGGGCAGGGCCAGGGCTCAGAGCCCCTTCCTCCAAGGCTCAGGGCCTCTCACACCATGCTGGGAGTGCTCAGCCAAGAGCTGGCAGTGGACGGCTTGGCTGCTGACTGGGAGGACAGGGCATTCACAGGCTTCAGAACCACCCTCTGCTCCTCCTCCTCTCTGCTCAGCCCAAAACGCCCCCACCAGATCCACATCTCCTTGGGCAGGACTCCCTCCCATGCAGCGGGGGTGGGGGGGGGGGCCTGAGGAGAGAAGCAGTTCCTTTCTCCTTAATTGACCGTAAATTGCTCCAGAGCTTTTAATGAAGTCCGTCAGGAGTAATTATGTCCGCTGCTGCTGCGCGGCCACTCTATGTAAACACAAAAGGCGGGGCTGGGGGCAAGCTGCGCTGGGCACCTCTCCCGGGCCGCCCCTCCCCCGGGGGCCCCTCTTAACTCACACATCTGTTCCCGATGATGAGCCACAACTGAGGTGTAGGGAACACAGGAGACGTCCCAGGCAGGGCACCTGCCAGACGGTCAGGCAGGCAAGAAGTGGGTCTCAGAGAGCCCAGTGCGACGCCCATGGGGCAGATGCCACCGAGGCTGGGAACTGAGGAGGCCCGGATGACGGAGGGCTCGCGCCAGACTCGAGGGCCAATTCCAGCGGCTGGGAAGCAGCACAGCAAGGGTCCCCAGATGGGCAGCAGCCTCACCCAAGAACCTGTGACTGCAAATTCTCGGCCCCCAAGCCTACTGACCAGAAACTCAGGGGTATGGCTGGCAATCTCTGTTGTCACAAGCCCTCCAGGGGGTTCTGAACTGCTGGTGGGAGGGAAAGAAGGCAATGGGAGAGACTTGTTATCCTCAGTTTACGTGATGGGGAAACTGAGGTCTGAAGAGCTGAGGCAGTTTACTCAGGGCACACCGGGGAACAGAGCTGGGCACTGCAGCCCTAGCCCACCCTGTGGCCAGCTGTTTGGGTCAAATCTCAGCGCTGACATTTGATGGGCCCTTGGACTTTGGACAAGTCACTAACTTTTCCTCCTCCATAAGCAGGGGCAGTAGTGCCCCTATGTGTTGTCATGAGCATCAGATACGTGGGAACTGGGCACAGGCTCTGTGAGCTGCTTCCATCCCAAGTCGCTGCCATCACACGTGGAGTCCTGTGATACAACAGGGCACAGAGAAGAGCGAGGACTGCAGAGGAGATGTGGACTGTGTTAAAAATGACAGCAGGCTGGTGCCAGCACCGGATTACTACCCCCGCCAGGGTGCCGACTCGCCGACTTTTAACTATTACTCTGGACCCCTGCCACAGGAAAGTCCCTGCCACCTGAGCTCTCCCATCCGAGCTGTCCCTCGTGAATGGCACGTCTCCCTGTCATCTCCTCTCAAGCACGCCTCTTCCTCGGAAAAGGCTTCCCTAACCTAAGGCTGTCACAGCCCAGGATGAAAGTGCTCTTGGCTGGGACAGGCACTTGAGTTGCTACACAAAGAACTAGTGCCGCCAGTGTACCACTCCCTGTGCCAAGCTCCACACGGAACACTGAGGAAAGAAGGCCATTGGTGCTCACTGTCAGCCTACTGCACATTCCAGTGGCCCCTAACAATGCTTCCAGACACGACCCCTCCCTCAAAGAGTTTACAACTTGGTCTAGGCCCTGGCTCCACCCTAGAGTACCAAGGGGCTGCAGGGGCGGCTGATTAGGACAAACACATGAGGTGACGGGTGGAGCTGAGCTATAGGGCCCCACAAGGGACTTTGCTCCCCTAACCTTGTGCCCTGTGTGTCAACACCAAGCAAGGCTGATCCCACAAGGACACCTCCCCAATAGTGTACTGAGTCCCCACACTATGCACCCACTCTGATCTGCTGATGAATCTACCAGCCTGCAGAGCTGGTGTCCCTAGTAATGGGGCTGGGCTGCACGCAGGGCTAACAGGCTGCCAGCAATCAAAGAGGTTTGTCCGCAGGCTCTGATCCACTCACCTCCACTCTACCTGCACTGTCCAAGGCTGCCTGGAGACAGAGGCCACACGGGGACCCACCAGGTGGGCACCAGGGCCCTCGCCCCACATTCTCAGGCAGCACAGGATGCATAAGGTGGCAGCGACAATGACCTGCCTTGCAATGAGGCCAGAAGCCACTTCTTGGCACCCAGACGGGGCAAGTGCGGTGTCTGAACCCCGTCAACACTGCTCACCGAGGGAATGTGGCAGACAAACGCCGCCTCCCTGCCCGTCAGGGCTGAGTTACCCACAACATAGGGTTCCTCTAGAGAGCTCATAAAGCAGCTGATGTGGCGCAGCAGGCTCAACGCTCAATAAGCCCTCCATCTCACTCCAGTCGGACGCCAGCATATTCATCCTGAATTATCCATTCAAAGGCCAAATCAATCCCAGCAAGTACTGGGGCTCCCCTCGCACACAGTCCTGCTGCCAAGAGAGCCCAGGAAAGGAGGGTCCCCAGGCAGCGCCGTGACGCCAGGGGTTGGGGACGGGGAGAGGCGGCTGAGACACACCCTCCACCTCACCCAAGGGCAAGGGCCCAGAGGGAACCAGTTTGAGGCGCTTGTCCCCTCCAGACACTGTAGTATGAAGGCAGAGTGAGGAATCCGCAGAAGAGAGGCCGCAGATGGCGGGTGAGGACCCTGTATGGGCCCCTGCACTGGAAGGCTCTCCTCTTTCCCTACTCTGACCTACTCACTTATAAAGAGGCTAGAGAGTTGGTTACAGAAAGAGAAAGACCCGGGCTTGAATCCAGCTCTGCAACTTAAAGACTGTGAGTCCTTGGGCAAGTGACAACCTCTCTAAGCCTCAGTGTCCCCATCTGTAAAGTGAGCTTAATATCTACCTCCTTCAGAGGGAGCTGTGAGGATAAAGTGTGCGAGACACGCAAAGCCCTTAGAGCACCACCAGGCCCATGGAAGGGTGGCCGGGAGGAGAAGGTGGGCAACGTCTCTCCTGAGCCTGAGGGCCCGCTACAGGAGCTGGGGATCTCCAGAGCAAAGCAGAGCAGACGCAGGGGCGGGCCTCTCTTCAGACCCTGGACAGCCGTCACATGAAGGAGGACAGGCTGGCTCCAGGGAGTTCTAGGCAGACCAGGATGGACGGGGAGTGGCAGCAGGAGGCAGACAGCCCCTCAGTAGGCTGCTGGTGGACCACCTGGTGAGGCCGGGCCTGGCCAGCACCTGCACCACCTGTTGGCAGACAGCTATGTCGAAGGGATTCCTGGTCAGGCTGGGAGCTGCCACCAGGGACCCTGGGCCTCACTCGCCTGGAAGGTGGAAATGACCCTTGGAAGAGCAATGTGTGAAGCCACATCAAATATTTATGTGTTGGGCACAGTGGGCTTGGGACACCTAGGGCATCATTCCTGTCCCCAAGCTGCTTCTCGTCTGGTTGGGAAAGCATGAGTCAATGACAACAATAACAGTTAGCATCTATTCGTGCCAAGCACAGTTTGAAATGCCTGAAATCAACTAACTTATTTAATCCTCACCACAGTCCTAGGAGTATACAGTGTGATCATCACCCCCATTTTCCAGATGAGTAAACTGAGGCAGAGAGAGGTTAAGTAGTCAGTGATATAGTCCACACTTACTGAAGAAGCAATGGAGGGCTTAAGATAGGAGGTAAGTCTTTCTGTCAGCTCTTGACCAAGGGTTTGGACACCCAGGAAAGCTGTCCCCTGACAACCTGTTATGCTAGAGGAAGCACTTAAAGACAAATGGCTCAATAAAAACAACGTCTGCCATTTGTACAGCAGTTTGGTTTTTAAACCTGTTTCATAAGCTCCCTGTGAAGCTGGCCGGGCAAGGATGACCATCCCCATTTCCAGGGGAAGAAAACGAGGCTCAGAGAGGCTAAGGGACTTGTCTATGGTTACACAGCTAATAAGTGGTAGAGTTGGGATTAGAACCAGACCTTGTGCCTCCCCTCCCAGTGCTTGATGCACTGTGCCCAGCGGGGGAGAGGAGGAAAGGGGAGGCACCCAAGTGAGGGGACCTTCAGAGAGATCCTCGCACTAAGGATCAACTTTCCTGGGCGTGCAAACCCTTTCTTGGTCAAGGGCTGACAAAAAAGACTGGATCTCCTATTCCAGGCTAAGCTGTAGTTGGACAGTCAGGCTCACAGGTCCCCTGAGCCACATAAAAACAGTCGGGGCAAGGGGAGAAATAACAAGTTCAAAGTCGGCTCTGCCTCCCAGTGTCTTCCCAACCAGCTGGAGGGTTTCAGCTCCTGTAAATCACACCTGCGGCTGGTTCCCAGGGAGCCCGTGTTCCGGCTGGCTGCAAGCTCAGCACATCCTCACCTGACGACATAGCTAAGCCAGACTCATCTGCCAACTCCCAGTCCCCCTAAGTGGGTGCCTGCTGCCTGACCACAGCACAGCTGGCCGAGGCCCCCACCTCCTTAACTGCTGGCCACTGGTGAAGGCTGTGGGCCCAGGAGCAAGTCACCTGGTTAATCTCATACTCATCCCTTTTCCTCAGCCATTTTTCAGCAGTAGTTCCAACCCTGCACAGTACGTCCAGCAAGGACTAGCATCTTCTGAGTAGCGCAGGAAAGCGAGGCCCAGACAGGGAAATTGACTTGCCCAAGCTCACACAGCTGCCTGGGAGCAGAGCCAGGCCTGGGATCCAGACTCCAGCCCCACTCCTGGGCCTGTGCTCCCAGACAAGCTGTTCTTGCCACTCTTCCTCCTCAGGAGCAGCCGGCCCTTCAGCCAGCACCTCTCCAATCTGCATCCCTGGTCACTGAGACCATCTCCTGGGTGACAGACTGAGGAAAGGCCCACACAATCCTGGGAGGCAGCACAGTGGGGTTGTAAGAGTCTGGACATTGGAGATTGAACTCTTGGGATTAAAATCCTGACTTAGCTGTGGGAGCTTGGGCAGCTTGCTTGACCTCTCTGAACCTGTAACATGGGGAACATGACAGAACAGACTCCCATCATTACTGCTAAGGATTTAATGAGATTGTGCAGGTAACTAGTAAAATGCAAGTACTAAATAATTACTATTATTATTTTTGTTTTTAACCACAACAGCCTATGTCTGTCATCCAAGACACAACACAAATTGCTTGCCCCACTGCTGGTCGGCCTTCTAAAACGCCTCTCCCACGGCTTCAGCCTTCAAAACCCAGCCACCCGATGCCAGCTCCAATACGAAGCCTCTTCATCCCCGTGCCCAGAACGAACTGCCCCACTCTTGGCATCGGCAGCACTCCCAGCTCACGCCTCCCTCTTGCCTGGGGTGGGCTGGGCCTCCACCATTGCTCCTCTTCTCCACTCCAAACTGGGGTCCTGAAAAGCAATGACCCACATACAGAATCCCAAAGTTGTGGTTAGGTGAAGAGGGTCTGGGGTCAGGCAGCACTCGGTTCAAGTCCAACTTCCATCCTACACAAGATGTGTGACCCTGTGCAAGTTGCTCACCCTTTCTGAGCCTCTGCCTCCTCATCCGTAAATTGGGGGTTATAAGGCCCGCTTTCTCGGGGTGCTATAAGGGTTCCATGAAGCACTGTGTATGAAGAGCTTACCTGGACAGGTGAGTGCCTGATGGAAGATAGCCGCCACTTCCCAGTTATCTTGAATGTGTGAGTCCCCACCCCACCCCCCCAGCACAGCCTGGCACAGGTGTGCAGTGCAGGCCATTAACAGCCCGCCCGCACGACAGGTGGCACATCATCGTTATCATTAGTGTTATTATGGCTGCGTCCAAAACACCTGCCCCACCTCCCCAACTGTGGTGAGGGGCAGTCCACAGCTGGGGCTGCCACAGGCTCCACCTCTGCCCAAGAAGGAGCCTCTTGGGAGTGGCTGTGGCCCAAAGGACCCCCAAGAGGGCACAAATCTGACCTATCACCTCCTCTGAGGGCCTATGCTGCCGTGGAGAGTGATAGAGGAGGCCAGGCCACGGAAGCTCCCAGGCCCTGTCAGGGGTCCTGCGAGTCATACCCCCTCCCAGAAGGAGCAGTAAAGTCCCTGCTCCGGGAGGACACTAAGAACCCAGGGCCCCAGGCCCCTTGGTCCCGGCATCTGATCATCTGCACAGATCCGGGGTCACCTCCCTCCTCTAAAACCATGCCCCCCACACCCCCAAGCCGAAGCCACAGCCCCAGGAAGCCTTGAGCTGTCCTTACTGCCCTCCCTAAGCTCCACCCCCAGACCGCGGGAGCTGTGAGCACCTCGAGCCCTTTCTCCAAGCTTTAAGTCCCAAGCTCGCAGCCCAGCAACCCAGGAGGACGCCCTGCTGCCCCAGGCCGGAGGCACTGCGCGCGGCATGCGCGGAGCCCCGAATTCCGGGGGCAGCTGGTGTGAAGTCAGGGTAGCCTTCACCTGGAATCCAACAGTAATCCACGGGGACCCTTGGGCAAGCAGCCCCTCTCGGGCCTCAGTTTCTCCATCTGTGAAGTGGGAGTGTTTGACTAAGATAATGGTCATCAAATTGTCCTACAGGAGGCCCCAGGTGTCACCACAAGTCCTCTGAAGATCTGTCCCGTGGGGGGTAAAAGTGAAGATGGGGAAGAGAGGCTGTTGCAGCCCCCACTGCCTACTCTGACCTCAGCTTCGACCACAGGTGACTATTCTCCTCAGCTCTGACTATTGTCTAACGCATTCTATTGCTGTTTTGTTTTTGTACTGTTATGAGCTACCAGGCTACGCTGCCTCTGGACAGGCGGTTGGCAGAAAAGCCCAGCCACGCTCGGAGCACACGCCCCGCTGATGTTCGGGACCCACTGCACGCCTCACGCCCACTCCCTCCAGCCCTGCCATTCCTGCCACTTTGCCACCAGCCCTTCCTTGCCAAGGAACTGCTCCGACCCCCCCGTCCCCAGGTCAGTCCTAAGGGACCCTCTGGTAAGAAAAAAATCATTCTCACCCTGTGGTTCTCCATCCTTTCCTGAGAGATGATTTCTTCCCTTTCAGAGACAACGGGAGAGGGGCACAGGGCAGGAGGGACAGCCCCTTCCAGGACCACTCCCAGGAAAGGCCCGAACCCCTCTCAGACTGCCCTCTCACCCACCCTCTCCACGTCTGCTCCAGAGCCCCAGGCCCAGATGCTCACTAGCCCTGAGTGTCTGCCTGCCCACACAGCTGGCCATTCGTGTCAGGCCACCCACATCTCCCACTGCGCCCATGGGGGCCGCCCCGTGGGGAGCTGTCTGCGGGCTCGTGGGCACACAGCTCCTCCGTCTGCTGAGACCGCTGACGCAGGGTCAGCCCACCTGAAAACTGCTCTCCCTGGTCCAGACGAAGCAGCTGGGTATTGATGGAGTTTGCGGAGAATTAATCAGGACCGACTGGCAGCGGTGCCAGCGCTGCCCGGGCCCCATCCATCCTAATGAATCCTGAGCGCCGCTTTAATGCTCCTGACAGGACTAATTTAGTCGTGCAGGTGATTAGCGTGGGCATTATCACCTGCCTTGTGGCTCAAGATGCTTTGGGGGTCCTGGGGGTCCACTTGGGGAAGTGGGCTCCACGTGCACCAACTGCAGCCACACATAGAGGGACCGGGAGCCAAAGAGAGGGGGTCGGCAAGATATTCAACATCCGCTTGTCCTTGCTTCGTCCCTTCGTTCTCTACTCACTCAACCAGCACGGGCTGAGGCCCGTTTGCACCGGGCACTGTGCTTGGCACAGAGGACACATGGGCTCAGCTCACTCCGCCGTAAAATGGAGATGACGACGCCTCTGTCTGAGATCCTGTGAGGTCCACAGGAGGCCACACATTTAAAATGCTTCACAGAGGTCCTGGCAGGAGGCTGGCCATCCACAAATGCTAACGAGTATGATCACTCTGCAGTCTTACATTACACATAAAGACTAAAATTATAATTAATTGTAACGCCAATATTAATAAAAGTAATAAGTAAAAATGAATGGCAACGGGGAGTTACACACAAACAACCAGGACAGAACTCGCCGAGCGCGTCTGTGAGGTGAGCACAGAGCAGAGAGAGGTGGGGGCAGGGAGGCTGCGGCCGGCAGGGCAGGCGACCTCGGAGCTACGCCTTGGACGACGAGCAGGCATCTACCAGGCAGGTACGGGGCAAGGGCCGGCCGGGGCGCAGGTGCGGTGGTGACACAGCACAGGGTGTCGGGGCTGAGCAGGTGACCATGGCAGGACAGCAGGGTGTGTGTGGGGTGGGGTGACAGGCCGTGGTCAGGCATCCTCATGCCTTCCTCTAGGCACTTGGAGGCTCTGGTTGGAGGTGTGGGAATTGGGACAGAAGGAGTGGCCTGGATGCCCAGCCCCCAGGGACACCAGCCCCTGAGACCTGAGGTACGAGAATTAGGTGGCCACTGAGGGACATGGGCTCCATGCCCCTCTCAGAGCCCCTCAGTCAGCGTGATGCCTCCAAGCCAGACTTCGTGCTGCTGCTCTGTGTCCCTCCCTGGGAGCCAGCCAGGGCTCAGCGCCCCCAGGGCCCCCAGCAAATATGCCACACACAAGCCCGGCAGGCAGCTGGGGTGATAAAACTTCGACCCCTGGCAGGATGCGGGTTGCCATTCACAAGCACAGGCACGTCCGGCGTCTGTGCCATCTGGGGGGACATGCTCTCCTGGGCCCACTCTCTGGGCAGCCATCCCTGTCGTTACCCACACCTCGATCCTGACACCCTTCGTGGGGAGCGTCTGACCCGAGACTCCAGGAGGGATGGCGAGCAGGCATGGAGCCAGCCCCAGCCTCTGCCTTTGAAGATCCCCCCACGTGCTCACAAACTCCAGACCTCACTCCTTCCCCAAGGCACCCCGAGCCCCAGGCACACGGCTGAGCCCAGGGGATGCAGAGATGGCCCAGGCCACCTGAAAGCATTCACAGGGCAAAAGAGAGACAGATGAGCAACCGAGAACAAGAACACCGCGACTGGGATTAACAGAGAGGGAAAAAGGTGAAGGAAAGAGCACTTGGATCCTGCCTAGAGAAACCCAGGAAGGCTACATGGAGGTGGCGGCATCTGAACTGACTTGACTGACCAACAGAGGCTTATCACGTTCTAGGCAGCAGGAGCAGCAACAGCAAAGGCTGAGAGGTCAGAAATCACCTTTCACACTCAAGGAACTGCAAGGAGATGGTGTGGCCAGAGTGGCGTGAGTCAGGGAGGGGAGGACGTGAGGCGTGAGAGGTGGCAGGGCCTGGACTGCAAATAGCCTTTATGCCGTCTAAGAACGCTGGCTTTCGTTCCAAGAGGGACGGAGGGGCCTGAGCAGATCTCGTGACAGGCTCTGTCTCAGGTTGAAAGGGCCCCTTGACCACTCAGCTGCTGGGGTGAGAAAAGGCTGCTGCAGGACAAGGGGACCAGGGAGGCCACCAAGACCATTCGGAGGCTGCTGGGGGAGTCCAGTCTTGGCCCCTGGTGGAAGGAGTGGAGGAGTGAGAAGTAAAGAGATTCTGGAAATATTCTGAAGAGAGAGCCAACAGGATTTCCTGATGAATTGGATGTGAGGTGAGGGGGAGAGGGAAGAGGCAGGCGGGCCCCAAGTTTCTGACGGGAAGGATGGAGTTGCACTCTTCTGAGATGCTGAGAGGGGACGGCTGCCCTGGAAGCAGGCATCTGGGGGAAGGTCAGGGGTTCAGCTTTGGAGACGCTCAGGCTGAGAGCCCCGTAGACGCCCAGGTGGAAAGGCGGGTGCAGAGGTGGACGTATGAGCTGGAGGCTCCTCTGCGAGGAGGCCCAAGCAGAAGGCGGAAATCTCAGAGCTGTCAGCCCATAGAGGGGACCTAAAGCCGTGAGACTAGAGGAGAGGTCCAGGGAGTGAGAACTTAGGAAGAGACACAGGAGCTGGGCCCGGGGCCCTCCCACGCTGAGAGGTCCAGGAGACACAGGAGACAGAGAAGGAAGCTCTGCCTGAGAGGCGACGTCCTGAAGGAGACGAAGACCGGCTGCTGAAAGATCACAAGGTCTGAGAATTAAGGACTGGCTTCGGCCACATGGGGGTCATTGGTGATCTTGAGATGAGCAAGAACAGGAGAGCGTCTGGAGTGGATTCAGGAGGGCAGCTGGAGACAGCACCCTCGAAGAGGTGTCCCTCATCCTGAAGGTGCCATGTGGCCGTTCACTGCTGGCAGCCAGGGCCAACCAGCCTGACCAGGCACTGCCCTTGATCTGCCCTTGTTCTGCCCGCCCAGGCCAGGCTCTGCTGCCAGAGACTGATGTTCACGTCTGGAGCGAGACACACAGAGACCAGGGGACCCTGAATGTTAACAGACTGGGGGAAGGCAGGGCTACTTAATGACTTCATTTTGCTTCTGTCTTCAGGTGGGAGACGGTCTTCAAAAAGAACATCACGCAGAGGGAATTGGAAGCTGGGATGGGCGAGGAGATAGTACCAGAATGTGTAGCCTCCAAGGGATTTCAGATGGCCGAGCTGTGCCCTCCCGTTCAGCTCCCAGTGAATGAGAGGCCCCGTCTCAGCCCCGGAGAGCACACACAGAAACCACCTGCTGAGAGAGCCTACAGCCAAGCTCCAGCTCCGAGTCTCAAAGGAATTCAAAAACGAATTAATTAAAACACTTAGGACACTGTCTCAAGCACTCAGTAAACACTGTTATTGCAATAATACATATCATACGTATATACTGTATGTCATATCCTATGTTATAGCATTATTATTGTTCTGCAAGCCTCTAGTGGTCAGAATTAAGCTCAAGGGGTAGGAGTTCCAGGCACAGGTTTTCATACTAATAACAGGAAGGGTTTTTTGTTCGTGGAACTGTCCACAGCACAGAAATGAGCTGCCTTGTAAAATCACGAGCTCTCCATCACCGGGCGTCCAAGCGGAGGCCAGACAATCAGCCCGGAGCGGGACATTTGGTCTGCCCACAGCTCTGACCGCCTCCTCTGGTGAGCTGACACTCAGAACGGCGTGGGATCTGCCTCCAGCCATTGGCACTGACCACCCCACTGAGCCCAGCTCACCTATGTGCTTATATGTCCCCCTGCAACCCTGTGGCTGGCAGGACAGCCGAGCAGCCATCCCTGGGCCACACACAGGCTCTCCCTTCAGTGAGGTCACATGTTCCAGGAGTAGAGCCTTTGGAGGTAATGGTATTGTACGTAAACATCCCAATGATCCAGAGAGGGGACTATCCCATCCCCATTCCGCAGATTAGAACACTGAGATTCAGAGAGCAAAGGGCTAGTGAGAGCCCAGCCTCAAAGTCAAGTCTCTAGGCCACCCCATTCCACATGGCAGGCAAAGGGCCAGCCCCTGCACAAGCCATTTCAACCCTCATCCTCACCGTGGCCACTGCTGCCAGAGGTTTGCACCCTGCCATGTCCACATGAATCCACATCGAACCTCTGAATGGCCGAGGGCCACGTAGGTGACAGCAGTCAGCGGAGATCTCCAGGCCTGTGTTATCTGAGGGCCTGGAGACATCTACCCAAACCAAAGCTCACTGAGCCCATCTTTGCAATGCCCTCTCACTGGTGAGACATGGAGGTAGAGGCCCAGAGAGGGGCGGCACTGTGCCCAATGCCACACAGCAAGGAATAGAAACTGGGCTAATGACTTTCAGGCCAGAGCTGTGCTGCCCCATCCTGGCGCAAAAGGAAGAAAGGAGGCCAGGAGGGTATAGGCCAGCTCAGAAAGATGAGCAGAGCTGTCTTCCAGCTCACTGAGCCCTCTATCCTCCCTACGGCCCCCTAGAGCCAGGGATTAATCCCCACTGCAAGGGACAGACACCCCCACTCTGACTTGGCTGAGTCCTGGAGTTGCTCCTGGAAGCCGATCGATGCTGCTGTTTGCAGAAGACGATCAAGAGCCAGAGCCAGAGGCGGAGCAGGGCCTCCTGGAGGGCTCACGAGGCATCCAGCCCAGGGCCTGTCACTCTCAGCACTGGCCAAGCAATACCCCCCCACCGCCCTTCCCTGCATCACACCCTCTGAGGACCCCACACTCAGGGCCGAGCAGGGCAATGCAGTGTCACTGATGGGGTGGCAGAGCCGGCACTGCTCACCTGGGGCCTTCACCTCTCCCCGCCAGCAGCTCTGGTCAGTTAGTGGCTGGCCACACCTCTGCCTTGATGGCCCACGTGTCCCAAATATATTCCCTCCACCACAAAGGCATCTCGGGAGGATGAGGTTAAAACAGACACTTATAAAAATCGGCCACAGGAACGAGTGTGTGGAGGACCAGGAAGGGGCTCTCTCAGGGCTCTGCTCAAGTGCCACCACTGCCCCAATACCTCCTGCTTCCTCCCCTCGGCCCTGCCCCCAGAGGGACGGCCCCTCCTCCTTCAATCCCCCTTGGGACTTAACCAGACATCTGGCTCAGCCCTATTACTCAGGACGCTGATTTCTTTATCCCTGTCTGCAAGAACACTCCAGAGAGGCAGCCACCTCCTTCCTGGACGGCCCTTCAAACACCCAGATCCCCAAACCCCAAATTCCGCCTCACAATGCTGACCCGTGGGGGCTGCTAGCACCAAAGGAGGGGTCACTTTCCACAGGGGCCCCCACAATTCCTAGAAATAAAACGCTCTGGGCCATGGGGGCAATCCCCACAACAGTCAGAAACATGCCCGCTGTGCCCAGCACCCACCTGCAGAACAGCTTCCCCCAGGGGCAGTGGAAGGAAAGACCTCTTCAGGGGCTGCTCACCCACCCCACAAGCAGCAGGGACAGCCCAGGGCCGCCGAAGGCTCCCTGCTGCAAGCAGAGGCTTTCTTGGACGAATTTTGCATCTACTCTACCACGCACCTACCTTTGGTTTTATATAAAAGCGTGTTTGAAATTACCTATTAGTTAAATATCTTAACACCCCTCCGCTCTCCAAGCCATCCGCTTCATTTCTAAGTACAAGCAGTGCTCCAGAGAGACGTACCACACCGGCCCCTGATGCACACTGCCTCTGGTGCACAGCCCCGCCCTCGCAGCCACACAGCAGGCAGACCTGAGTTTAAGCCCCTGATTAGAGGCATTTCCCCAAAATGACCCTGATGAGAATGAGAGGACAGAGGAGGGAGCGTTGGAGGGGGTGAGTGGGACCCTTCCAGGCACTGTTGTTTGCAGCCACGCTCACAGGCACGAAGGCCTTCCCACCAGCACAGCCGCACGACAGGTCGTTCAATTCAACCCCCATTTCCTGAGAAGCTTTGGGGTCCCTAGAGCCGAGCTAAGACCATGGGGCCACGTGCACAGATCTCCAGCTACAGGTATAGGAGCCCAGCCCTCAGAAGGGGGCTCATGAAGACAGACCTGGGTGACAGGGTGACCAGCTGGGGGCGAGGGGTGGGCACCAGGAACCTCATGATCACCTCCTAAATAGTTTTTTCTAATGACAAAAACAGGTATAATCAATGCAGTAAACTCAGTAATCGCAGAAAAGTACAAAAGGCTACAAAACAAACTCTCCAACAGCCTCCATCTTCAAATATCCCAAGGAAGACGAACGAGACGTTTTGTAGGACAAACCTAGGGCGGAAGTGAAAGTCAAGCAACTGCAGCTCAGTGTGGCTCTGACACTTAGAACTCCCCTCTGTTTGAATGGGCCACCATAGGAAGTACAGAGTGCCCCATCCCTGGAGGCAACCAAGCAGAGGCCACGTGAACAGCCATCAGGGGTGCCATGGAAGGGGCTCAATAATGGGTGGAAGCTGATCTCAGTCTCTAAGACCCCCTTCACTTGTGGGAAAGGAGCTCACCCCATGCCACCCAGCATGCCCACTAGCCCCTGGGCCAACTCACCCACGGGCGTGTCCTCACTGATCAGCAGGTATGTGTCAAAGAAGTGGTTGGTGAAGAAGGGCAGTCGGTTCACCTGGCCTGGAAGTCAGAGAACAAGAGCATCAGTCAAGTTCATGCATTCTGCAAGAAGACACAGAGTAGGGGCTGCAGTGGGCACTGAATCTGTGTCCAGTGCCATGGCCACTTTCCTAGGACCCCAGCAGGTCATTGTCCTGCCTCGAGGCAAAGGGGTAATAATGCCAGTAGGCAGCAGACAGCTGTCAGGCCGTATGGTCAGCAAGGCCACCAGCTATACGTGGCTGTTGAGTCCTGGTCCACACTGAGACATGCTGAAGTGTAAAATACACACAGGACTTTGACGACTGTATGAAAAGTGGCTGTGAAATCTCTCTTTAATCTCTTATATTGATTACATGTTGAAATAATAACATGGTTGGATATATTGGGCTAAGAAAAGACATTATTTAAAATGAATTTCACCTGTTTCTTTCCTAATGCGGCTCCTAGAAACTCTTAAATCTCACGTGTGGCTCACACTGCATTTCTAGCAGGCAGCCTGGCTCCACATGGAATGTGACCTCAGCAATGACAGGAGCTGCCTGGTTTGCTGACCGCTGCAACCCTGGTGCCAGATCAGGGCCTGGCTTAGGAAGCCCGTAGTAGGTATTTGCTGTGTGAAGGAATGGCCAGCTGAGCCTGTAGCATAAATAACAATAATAATAATAACAGCTGCCATCTATGGAACCCTTCTCCCAACCAGGCACTCAGACCACCTCCATCAACCCTCACGGGACGGCGGGTGCCCTCATATCCCCATTTTACTGTTGAGGAAAAGGAGGCTGGGGGGATGAGTGGTCACTTGCCCAGGGTCACACAGTTGGTAAGTGGCACTGCCATACTGGAAGCTGGACGATGAAGCCTGTACTGCTCTGTGATGCCTTGGGTAGGGCAGGTCTGCAAGCGGCCAAGGTGATACCCACAAGGGCTGACGAATTTCAGGTCTACAAAGAGCCCCCAATACCACGAGTTCCCCCACATGAAGCCTCCCCGAGCCTGGCTGCGCCTGCCCCCTGAGCCCCCTGCAGTGGCCTTCAGTAGTGTGGTATAAGTATATTTGGTCTTTGTCCCGTTCTGGCACAGAGCTCCAAAAAACCTTGGAATGTTCCAAGTCATCAGTGTCTTTTGCTATTCATAAGGAGCCCCTTTTGACCACATCTGATTCTATGCCAATGAGGTGACTTAGGGTGGGCCTCTAGACAGCCTCAGGATGGGGCTGGTCACCAGAAAGACCAGGTGACCGCATCCACGTGCTGAGGGGGTGGCGCACCTGGAGAGGGCATGGACGCTCTGAACCCCTCTCCCCAGCCCTCACCCTGTGCTCCTCTTCCATCTGGCTGGTCCTGAGTTGTAGCTTTTATATTAAACCAACAAATGTAAGTGAAGGGTTTCCCTGGGTTCTGTGAGTCATTCTAGCTGGTCGAACCCGAGGAAGGGGCCGTGGGAACCTCCATTTATAGCCGGTTGGTCAGAAGTACAGGTGCCCTGCGACTCACCACGGGCCTCTGAAGCAGGGCAGACTTGTAAGGACTGAACCCTTAAATCTGTGGAATCTGACACTAACTTCAGGTAGCTAGTGTCAGAATTGAATTGACCTGTTGGACATCCAGTGGACGTCCAGGAATTTGGAGAACAGGTTGCTGGTGTTGGAAAACACCCCAGAAGTAGGCAGGTGAGGGCACTTCTCCCTCGGCCCCTGCCAACAACCAGGGGGTGGCTGGGCCGACTCATGTGGAGCCCGTTGTCGTGCAGCACACACATAAGTGGCTCCTGCTGGGTCCTCCAGGAGCATGAATGTGGGCAGGGCGCCACCCTCCCTTCTCTCATTTCTGCTGACCTGGGGCTCCCTCTGAGCGGTGCCGGCCTCCGGAACACAGAGCCCAGCTCCCAGAGGGTGACAAAGCTGGAGTCAAGGAGGGGCACTTCCCCTCCCGCCTGAACGCCTCCTAGCGGGGAGGGGGCAGAACTAGCGGCATATCCACCCCTGCCCCACTCTGCTCAGGCAGCCAGGCCGGTGCCATTTCTCATTCTGACCTCATTCTCACTTCCTGACCAAGACCACTGCCCACTGCCTTCATTTGCCAAATTCCTACTCATCCTTCAAGTTTTATCTTAGTTGTCCCATGTTCTAGGAAGCCCTCCCTGACCTTCGTGACTATGCATATGCACCCGCACACACCGCTCCACCCTCTCACGTCAGGAACCAGAGTCCCGCACACACAACAGCCTCAGAAGGGGCCTGGTAGTCCAGGGCCTCACTTTGTTTGGAACCTTCCTGCGCTTCTTTGTAGCTAGATGACCTTTCCATGCCTCAGTTTACTCATGTGTAAAACAGAGATAATAACAGGACTTGCTTCATGGCTTTCCTGAGGATTAAATGAGATTACATACATAAAGCGCTTAGCGCTATGCCTGGCACCTTGCAAACGCTGGATAAATGGTAGCTATTATCAATATTGGTATTAATAACAGTGTCGCCTGCTCAGCCAGAGGGGAGTGCTTTTGACCCCCACTGGGGCCTTTGGGCTTCAGGACGGAAAGCAGGCTGAGCCCAGATACCAGGCTCAGGGGTGCCCAAAGAATGCAGCATGGGCCCCGCTGCTGGGGGAGTGAAATAGCGAGGAAAAAAAATCGCCTGCAGCAGCGTCGTTCACTTTCAAATTTTATTTTGCAGGACCTGCCACTCATCAGCCACAGAGCGCTCTGCACGGGCAGATGGGCAGAGCCTCAGGGACACATCGCCTGCTACATACCAAGCAGGACCCGTGTTCTGGGAAAAGGCCCACCACCCTCAGAGGCCCTGTGGCCTTGGGCTGCCAGTGGGGGCACCTGGGGACTGGGATGCGGGTGGGGAAAGGGACATGTGGATAGGTTACTTGTTCCCTTAAGACACTTGGAAGGCACGAAGGCTGTGTCCCCTGGAAGCAAAAACCACTGCCTCAGGAGCTTGGAGGCCTCCAGCCAAGCAGGAACAGAGTGGACGTACAAGGGAGGGGACAATGGGAGACTTCTGTGAAGGAAGGGGAGTCCCAGCTTCCCATGCCCATGACCCACCCCTTGTCCATGCCCCCCCACACACATACACGTGTGCACAGACACACGCGCACACTCACTCCCTAAGTCTGCACCTCTGTCCGCTCTGCCCTGGACACCTTCTCCCCGTCCCTGGCCCACTCACACTGATCGTGAAGCAAGCTTTTAACCACCACAGGCCTGAGGGCAGAATGCAGCATTGGAGCTGCTCCTGCCAGCGGCAGGAGCAGGGAAGGAAAGAACTCTGGATGGGGACAGGAGCCTTGGCCGAGCTGGAGGAGTGCAGCGTCTGCACTGGGAAAGAGCAGGACACAGGTGCGGCTATGTGGGGAGCGCAGGCCAGGAAGCACAAACCTTATGTGGAATCCTGGGATGGGGGACGCCTCTAAGGGCTTGAACGTTGACGAGTGGCAGAGTCTCAGCTGGAACCAGCTGAGCCTGAATCCAGCCCAGCCCACCTCCCCAGGGCTCCGGGAGACAACCGGGTGCTGAAGGCACAGTGGCTCTCACTGAGAGCCCCATCAGGTAGAGCCCCAAATCCCCCCGCCCCCCCACCTATGACAAGGAAGGGGCACTGGACAGGGAGTACAGAGCTGCGTCCAGGAGTCAAGGTCTCGCATCCTCTGCCTCTCCCTGCTGCATGACCTTGGGCAAATCTCTCTCCCTCTCTGGCCTCTTTTTCCCAGCCTCGGGATGGGGACAAAAAGCCCTCACTGCCCTCCTGCCCGGCCTCCCTGCCAGAAGGGTCCTATGCACAGTGTCACTGTTTTGTGGGCTGCAGTGTGGCCCACGGGAGCCCCAGACTGACAGCTGACGTCAGGCAGGGAAGCTGGCTGCCCACAGTCAGGGCCCTCATGCCAGGTGCCTGGGGACTGCCTGCAGGACCCAGCAGGACGCTCAGGGGCAGGCCTGCGCAGGACCGCACCTCCTGCCCTCCCAAAAAGCCCACAGACAGAACACGAGAAATGCCAGGGAGCACACTGAGGCCACAGAGGAGAAGGACAGGAAGCTTCAGCAGAGAGACAGGCCGACAGGCGGGTTGACACCTAGGGGGTTTGTCCCTGAGCCTGACCCATCTCTGACTGCCAGTGATGGGGGGAGAGATCAACTGAGGCATGGGGTCAGATGGAACAGAGTGGGGAGGGGCCATGAGGTGTGGTCTGGGGTACCAGGGAAGGGCTGGGGTCAGGGACAGACATCAGAAGGGCAGGGTGGGAAGATGGTGCCCTTCATTCTCTAGGGTCAGCCACGACCCCATCATGCCAAAGGAACAACTTTGGCCACCTTTGTCAGGGACCAGAAAGAGGGGACTGTGCCCCAGCAATGAGAGAGAGCCGGGCCCTCACATATACATGCAAAGCAGGCTAGCCCACAGGCAGGCTGGTTTTGCCACAGCATTGCTGGGTGGCCTTGGGCAACTTGTTTAACTTCTCTGTTTTCTGGGCTCCATTTTCTCCCCTTAGAGAAAGATAAGGTTGATAATAAAAGAACAACACTTATTTAGCACCTAATATGTGCCAGGCACTATTCTAAGTGCTTGATACGCATATTAACTCATCTGATCATCTGACAACTTAGAAGGAAAGTCCTATCTCCTTCCTACTTTAGAGACAAGGAAGCTGAAGCACAGAGAGGCTAAGAAACTTGCCTGAGGAACCCCTTGGAGACACTGGGGGGACCCCAGGAGTCCGGGCTCTATGTGCCCCGCTTGGGACACATAAACCATCTTCCATCTGCGGAGCTCAAGGGGAGACTGCCACCTCTACTGCGGAGGCAGCGAGCTCCTCGCACCTGCTTTATTTTTACATCTGTATTTCTTTGTAACAGAGGGCAGAAGGTGTAAGTGTCCAAGGTCATCGAGTCCCTGGGGAGGCTGAGGAGTGTCCTGACTTCCACCGTCCAGCAAACCCAAAGGGTCAGAGCTGGTGTCAGGTGCCCCCCACTGAGGCCTCCCTGAATGGGGCAGAGAGGGGCAGGCGGGGGCGGGATCCTGACAACCGCCCCCACGGAGGCTCAGAGACCCCTACTGAGGCCCAGCCAGGCCCTGCTATGTACGACCTTGGGCCAGATGCTTCTCCAGGCCTCAGTTTCTCCCCTGCAAAGTGGGCCGGGATTTGAGAGAGGGTGTGAGACCCGTTGCCGCTCTGCCCCTGAGAATGTGTGAGACTGTCAGTGAGCTCCCCATCACAGGGGCATCCCAGCAGAGATCCCTCCAAGCATGGAGGCCAGGAGAGGGGGTCTTCAAGGGACTCTCAGGCGGCAGGACACCAGCGACACGCCAACAGGCACGAGCTGGCTCTCTCCAGAGGCTCTAGCTCCCTGGAGCAGGAGAAGGAGCTGGCCCCCCTCAGGAATGTGTTTGCCTGTGTCGCCAGGCACGTGTGCCACGGCTCTTCCCCTGGGACACCCTGGCCCCAGGGGACACCATGCCAGCTGTGCTGCTGTCCTGGCCTTCCTTCCGCACAGCCCGGAGCTGCTTTGCTCCTCACTACCAGGTGTCCAGGGGCCAACGGAGAAGCCAATGGCCAGGCCTCTCCTGGCATCCTCTGTGGGTGCCAGAGCCAGAGCCGGCAGCAGCCAGGACCAGGGGAAGTCGGGCTGGTCCTCCCGGCAGGGAGGAAAGGCTCCCAGCCACCACACCCACGCCTTTGCTCAGGCTGTTGCCTCCTCCAGGATGCTCTCTTCCGGCTCTCTGACTCTAAAATGACTTTCTGTCTTCAAAGGCCAGATTAAGCATCTCCCTCCGGGCTGGGTCTCTCCCATGCCCGCAGACCCAGTTCATCTTCTCTGACGGGCTTCTCTGGAGCCCGACGCCCTGGACCACCACTCTACTCACCCTGCTTATAGTACATCCCAGCTGTGTCCCTGCCCCGCTGGACTCAGAACTCCCGAGAATGTCACTTCTTCCATACCCCGAGAATGTCATACTTCCATGCCCAGGGATGGGCACAGTAGGCACACCCCGCATCACCCAGTAGGTGCTCAAAAGCCAGCTGTGAAGAAACTGTGGCCAGACCCTGCATCCCAGCAGAAGGACAGTTCACGGCCACAGGTGCCTCTTCCCTTAGAGCCCAGGTATTTTTAAAGGCTCCTCCCCTTCCCCCAGGTGGCCCGGCCCTGGGGATGGCTGGTATTGTCAGCCCTGTGAGAGCCGCAGAAGCAACTAAGGTCAGCGAGGAAGCGTGGGCCCAGTCACGCACACAGTAAGGCAGGGTCTCCGGCGCCCCAGAGCAGCCCCCTCCCAGCCCGTCCCAGAGCACAAACCCCAACCCCTGGCCCTCACACCCTCCAGCCCGGCCTCGCACGCTGGCTGTGAGAGGAGGGTGGGGGCTGGACTTACCCCAGCTTCCAGAGATCAGCACAAAAAGCCAGACCACATGGCAGCCGGTGGCGACGTGGCACCTCATGGCTCCTGGGGACACAAAGAAGGAGAGGGTGAGAAACCTCCTATCGGTGGGGTCTGCTCTTCAAGCACCTCCAGCACATCCCCAGCCCTGAAGCTCCAGGGAGAACTTGGGCCTGAGAAGGGAGGAGATGGAATCAACACAAGTGGGGGTGGGGGCTCAGAGGACCGGTGGGAAAGAAGAGGGGTCTGTATCACTGGTTTCATCATCATCCAATGCGGGGTGGAACATGGCGACCTGAGGGTGACCGGGCGGCGGGGGGGCAACAGTGCCCTCTTTGCCTCTCGGGGGCTGGCTGCACAGCGCGGGCCAGGAGATGGGGGCTGAGCAGGAAGACAGGTGTCTAGGAGAGGGCTGGGCAGGCCCCATACCCTCAACACCCCAGCCGAAGTGCCCAACAAGCACGTCTCGTCCTGTTTTTTATAGCCACCATATTATCTCATAACCTTGGATGTGAAAGGAGGAGCAGGCCACAGTGTCCATGGTGGCACAGAGAGAGGAAGTGACCTGCCCAGGGCACCACAAAAAGGCTGTGGGAAGCTGGAGCAAAACTGTGGGCGCTCAGAGCTAAGCTCTAGAGAGCTCTGGGGCCCAGCTGCCAGAGGCTCAGCAAGGTGAGATCCCATCTCTGAGGGTGGTGGGAGGTGGGGCTACTCCCTCCCACCACAGCAGTGGCCTGCCCAGCCTCCTACGGCAGGGCCACGGTCCTCTGCTAACTCCTTACCCGGACAGTGGCTAATGGGCAGGCCTCCCTGGAGACCAGCAGTGACCAGGAAAGGAAGCCAGGAAAGGCCACGAGGGGCCCACGCTCCTCGGCAGGGAAGCCCTGTCTCCCACTGAACTGTCAGCCCTGTTAGCGCAGGGACACGGCCCACTCAGCACTGCAACCCTGCGGGGCCCAGCGGGGTGCATGGCATCCTGCAGTGAGCACCTACTGTGCGCCTTGCCCGGGGGCCGTATCCACCCTGGTCCACACGTAGGGTCTGGAGGCCAAGAGCCGCTAACACTCTGCTCAGAGACCCCCAACTAGTGAGTCATGGGGTCAGCATCCGGACCCAAGGTGACATGCCACCTCCCTTGTCAATAAGTGTTGGGAAAGACATGGGGAGGCGAAGGGAACTGAAGGAAAGGACCTTTTGGAGAGACTTCCACATGTCTGCAAGATCTAGGGGCGAGAGAGTCAGAAAGGGCTGAGAGTGCAGATCCCTTAACTCCGGGCCTGGGGCGGTCTCTCTCTCAGCCCCACACCCCGAGTGGACAAGAGTGACCCCACCAGGAGCTGCCTGACCCACACAACATGCAATGGCCCATGGTGCCCTTTCATTTTCCTCCAATATCGTACTTAAAATGCCCTAATTACTGGGTATGAAACAGTCATTTGAAGCACAGAAGATTCTAAGATGTATTTAAATAATAAAGACAAATGTCCCCGTCCTATCGCAGCATTCCCACCGCTCCAGTTTCTGAGTGATAACAGCCTATCACGGGGCTGCAAACTGAACTGCCTACAGGGACCAGGCAGGGAACAGGAGTGAGGGAGACGCCGCGTGGGTGGGGACGATGACCATTCGGAGGCCACACACTGTCCCAAAGTGGCAGCTGCTGACGTGTTTCAGCCAAGAGGGAATGTGGGCCCAGTGTGCCCAGAGCGTCTCATTTTTCTCAATAAAAAGCTAGAAATTTGGCTTTTTATATGAATTCAATTTTTAAATGTTGGCAAATAATTCAATTTTTGTGAGCCAAACGTAGCTGGTCCAACAGCCAGAGTGGGCAGGTTGGGCCTGGCACGCAGCCTACCAGGCTTTCTCTGCACCCAGGCAAAAACGGTCACATTACACACACGGATGGAGCAGTGTGGCTACTGCTGATCCCCAGAATAACGGAGTCGCCCCTAGACAAAAGCAGCTAGCTTTTCTCATGTCATATATTTCACAGATGACTCTGCAGGTCAACACTGCTACATCCACCTCCTTCTTTTTAAGAGCTGAATAACAGTTCACAGAATGGATGTTTTGTAATAGAGACAAACATCCCCTACTGTTGGGCACTTGGGTGTTTCCAGGTTCTTGCCGCCACAGGCAGCACCACAGTGCACATCTCCCTGCAAATAATTGTGTTGGGAACTTGATTGCTCTCGAACTTGGTTCTCTAACAGTGGTGTCGCTGAGTCAATTAAGTACAACACGGAACATGTCTGTAAACTTTTACTAGACATTACCATATTACCTCCTGAAAAGGTGGCAATTCCCACGCCCTCCAGCAGTGAATGAGAGGCCTCCACGCCCACCTGGAAGCGTCCCTTTTTCGAATGGCTGCCAATCGGATGAATGAAACATAGCACGGCACTGTTGCTTTAATTTGCATTTCCCTAACTACTAGTGAGGTCGAGCAGGATGCCTTTTCCTAAACATGCAAACTACTTTCCATCTGTTATTATCTTGTGCTATCCTACCATATTCTGCAAAGATGTTAGCATCACTAGCATTATCCCTGATTTACAAGTGGAGAAACTAAGGCACAGAGCAATTAAGTGACAACCTGACATCTCATAGTGAGTGAGCGTCTGAAAAAATCTCCAGCCTTCTGCCTTTCCAAACCAGATGTTACGAGGAATAAGCAACATCTGCTAAGAGCACCATCCACAAATAGCTGGGGAGCGCGCACCGTTCTGCTGGGTGGTGCAGGGAGTTTGCAGTGGAAGGAAGGAAGAAGATGAACACTTACCAGAAAACGCCACAGGCCAGGGGTTTTCACGGGGATTATTTTTATTCTATCCTCCAAAATATCTCTATGATGTAGATGTTACTGTCCCCATTTTACAGATGAGGAAATTAAGGCCCAGAGAGGTCACTCTGGGATAGAAACAGAGTCCCATGCTATTTCCATCACACCATGCTGCTGACCCCACCCTCGCCGCCCCGTTTCCTAATCTGTAAAAGGGAAGGCACAGCCCCTCCCTCAAGAAGCACAGCAGACAACACGACTGACACAGGATGAATGCCTGCAAAGCAGCGAACGTGTGTGCGTGTGTGCAGACACACGCACACGTGCACCATGCATCGCATTTTCCACAGTGCTGCTTCTGGCTCTGACACCGCCAGGCACGCTGGGCCTCCAGTCTCTCTCCTTAAATGTCTGTTCATCTCCTTTCCCCTTCAGAGGCATGCCCCCCACCTGTCAGGTAGGGCAGCCAAACAGCCCTAACTTTGCGGGACTGGCGGGGCCACCTATGGAGCACCCAGAAGCAAGGACAATCTTTGCTCCATCCTGACTGTCCATCCTCACCTTGGGGCGAGGTGGCACAGACACTAGGACAAAGTGGCACAGGCTTCAAAGTGTGAAGCAAAATGGCCAGGCCAAAGTGGGTCCATCCTGCTGCTCGGTTTCCCTGCGGTCCCAGATGGTGTTCTTCCTCTGGCCCCTTTAGCTATGAGGAGGAAAGCAAGGCCCAGAGAAAGCAGAGGCTAATGGCAGTGGGAAGAGGACCCTGGACCATAAATTCCAGCCCAGGCATGGTGAGGGATGCTGCCTTTGGTGGCTGGCATTCCCTTGGCACTGGGACTCTAGTGAGCAATATGGGCCCCCCGGGAGAACCTGACCTCGCTCTGCCTGTGCAGCAGCTGTTCCCCAGCCTCCTGCCCAGCAATGCTGCGAGACCTCCCCACCGTGTGAGGCTGCACCACCCTCAGGATGGGGCCTGAGCTCCCAACTACCCTCAGCTGTCCCCAGTGGACCAGGAAACACAGACACACGCTCTGTGGGCTTCCTGCCTGGGCCTGGGATACGTGCCAGAGACCCGCCCCAGAGGTCCGAGCAGGGTCACAGCCTGCTGCCCCCAAATCTCTCAGGTGCCTGGCTTAGAGCCCGTTCTTGCAGAAAGCCTTCTGGAAATCTCTCAAACATACTCACCGCGCAGAAGACAGCCAGGCCCCAAAGCCCCAGGCTGCCAATTCCCAACACCCTTCTTCATGCTAAGTCTTGTATCAGGCACTGTGGGAGGATACAGGGCCGTGACACAGCTGGAAACATGTGCTAGGTGTCAAATAAGTGACGTAGATTGTCACTGCCCAGGGCCATCAGAAGAGAGAAAGCCTGGGCCTTCTAGAGGGGGTGAGGTGTCAGCTGCACAGATTTCAAGGAATCACAATGCTAACGTTTACTGAGCACATGTTATACACCAGGCACTGTGATGTACAGTGCGCTCTACATGCTGGGACTCAGAGAGGTTAAATAACTTGCCCAAGGTCACACAGCTAGTAAGTGGTCAAGTCTGGGTTTGAACAACATTTTGATGGCCATCAAAGGTCAGTCTCCCAGCCTCGGCCCTAACCCTTGCTGAGTTCAGACATGTGCCCCAGGGCAACGCCCAGCCAAGGGCCTGGTGGGGAGGCCCTGGACAGGACTCTACCTCTACTGAGAGGCCGGTGAACTAGACCTGGGGGAGGATTGCAACGTGCCTCACAGCCACAGGATACCGGGGCCAGTGGGGAGGCCCAGCTGCACGGCCAGGAAGAAGGCACGAGGCTGGGGATGGCAGAGGGTCCCTGTTTAGTCTGCCCATCTGGGCTGCTGGCATCTCACAGGCATTGCTTCCAGAGCCAGTACCAATAAGACAATGCATTCCCACCAGGCGTGACCCGGTCCCTCACCTCCTCACCCCCCATGCCTCCCTCCAGCACCATCCCCAAGAGGTTAACACCTTTGGCCCTAGTGGGAGCAGACCATGAAATTTCCCAGATTCCAGGCAGCAACCCTACACACACTGGCCTCCCCCTTCTCTTGTCATCAACCCACAGAGACCTGCTGCTTGGCAGGCCTGGCTGGGGGCCAGCAGGAGAGGCTCTGGCAGGTGCACCATTACAGCACCCCAAGAGTCACCCCGCAGGGGACTCACCAGCCCCCACCAAATCAAAGCCTCCACTTACACCATAGAGCGCTGGTAAGCCACAGGGACAGCTTCCAAGCCAGGCATGGCCCGCTGCGCACGTCCGCCCTGACCCCACCCACTGAGTGCCGGGACTAGACACCACCACACGGAAGACGACAAGCTAAAGACCTTGCCGCAGGGGAGCTGATCTCGCTAGAGAGATCAACGCTGACAGTGCAGGCAAGCAAGTGGTACACCATGTCGGGGATGATGAGCTCTAAGGAAAGAGGAAAGGAGCAGGGCAAGGGCAGTCTGAGCATCACTGAGAAGGTGACATGTGAATAAATGCCTGAAGAAGCAGGAAGGTGAGCCATGTGGATATCTGGGAGAAAGGACTTCTAAGCAGATGGAACAGCCATGCAAAGGCCCTGAGGCAAGAGTGTCTTGGTGTGCTTGAGAAACAATGAGGAGGCCAGTAGGGTTGGAACAGGGTAGGTGATGAGGAGAATTGCAGGAGATGAGACCAAAAAGAGACAACGCGCCCATCCTGGACACCTTATAAACCCCCACTGTGAGTAAACTGGGAATCATGGTCTTCAGACAGCCAAGGAGAGCCAGGAATGACTCAAGCTGCAAAGGAGCACTCCGGCTGCTGAGTTGAGGACTCACTGTGGGGGCAAGGGCAGGAGCAGGCAGATAGGTGCAGAGACGACTGCACTGATGCGGGCCCGAGATGACTGGGGGCTCAGGGGCTCTACCAGGGACACAGGCAGGGGGTCTGGGATCCGACAGCTTCCAGGCGTATTTCAAGGTGGAGCTGAGAGAGCTTCCTGTTGAGGAGGATGTGGCTGTGCCAGACAGAGCCGAGCCTGCAGATTTCAGCGCAAGCACCTGGGGGCATGGAGTTGCCGTCACCCACACAGGAGCAGGGTGCAGCGGAACTGGCCGGGGAGCCCAGTCAGAAGTTCAGTTGAGGTGGTTAGTGCAGAATGGCTGTTGGCAACCAAGGCCCTCAACCAGAGGTCAGGCCTCAGGTGAGGCTAGAGGGTCAACGTGAGAGGCACCAGCACAAAGACGCTACCTGAAGCCACCAGAGGGACAAGAGCACCAAGGCTCCCACACCTCTGATCTGAGACAACTTGGCTGAGAATGATCAATATTTGAAAATTGTATGAAGAGCTGAAAACGTGAACACCTTGTGGCCCATCCCTTCTGCTTCCAGAACTTCCGCTGAGGAAATGGCCATGCCGTGCACGGACACTAAGCCACAGAGGTGGCCACTGCTGCAGTATTTATGACAGGGGGACAGCCCAGACACCAACAGGAGACTGGTTCAACATGGGACGTCCACAGGTAGCAAACTGGGGATGGCGTATGGATATGTATGTGTGTGCACATACAGACTGTCAGTGAAGCAGGCTTTTGTCTAAGCGGTGAGGGCATGGCTAGTTTTATTTTCTTCTACATACTTTCTGCATTTTCCAAATTTTCAATAATAAACACCCAAGGTTTTTACAATCAGAGGCCTAGCTTATGTCTACCCTACCAAATAACTGCCAGCAGCCTGAGACATCAGGGAGCTGTCAGCAGCAGCAAACTCTGTTTAGAAAGTTCTTCCTTATACTCGCTGAGCCGCCAGGAAGCCCGCAGTCCCGGTCTGAATACCAGAGACCCCGGAAGCTGGGGGGGTCCTCGAGGGTCCTCTGCTGACGGCACCCTGCTGCTGCTCCTCAGGCCCTTCCAGGGACAGGACCTCCCTCCCCCTGGGCAGTGGGGCCCAACCCAGAGGCCCCGCCTCTCTGCCTGTCAGCCCACTGAGCTGCCTTCCTACTCCGAGGGGAGGAGGTCTGATAACGCCCCTCATCAGGAGGACTCCACGGCCTCCACCGTCTGGACACACGAGCAGCAGAATGGGCTAAAACCAAGGCCTTGGAGACGAGGCCCAGGTCTGAATCTTGGTCCTGTCTGAGGGCTCCCCTTTCCCCGGGATGGGGGGACTAACAGTTTAAAAGAAAGGCATGTGCCTAAATGTATTCACACGCACTCTCACACAAACACACAAACTGGGCTCTGCAAACCCCGAGCTTTGCCCACAAGAAGCCCATGCCCAGCCAGGGCCCCAGCCCAACCTTGGAGGAGGGCCCCTCCTTCCTATCCCCACTCCTTTCCCGAGGCCAGAGGAAGCCAGGTTCTCTGTAAAGCTCTGCCCGATCTGTAGTTTCACCAAACATCTCCGGGTTAAACCCAACATGAAGCCAGGGCGCCTGGTCTCCTGCACAGAGCCTGGGAAGCATGGTCCTTGTTGCTGCCAGAGCAAAGCGCGCTCCCCTCTTCTGGGAAACCAGCCTGCTCCGGGCCCAACTACAGGGCAGGGCCTCCCGCTCACCATCTCCCACTCTCCCCGAAGCACAGTCAGGAGAGGCAGGGCAGGGGGTGTGCTCTGCACAGCGGCGAGAGGCAGTGCCTTCGTCCCAGCAAGGGAACGAGAGGAACAGAGCGGGGGGAGGAGGGCAGGAGGGGACATCGGAGCAGCATTTCAGTTTCTCAAGAGTGAACGATTTTCACAGGAGGGTGCCACGATTTAGTTTGAACTGTTATGAATTCCCATAAAATCAGATGCACTCAACTTTGAATAGAAATACAGAAATACACTGCAGAAATCAAATACAATTTGGGGATTATTCACCACCACTACATACAGAGAAGGTCGTGCTTGCAAGGAGGCGCCTGCAGACGACACCATTAGGGCCACTAATGGACAAGCCACTGTCAGCCACCAATGGCCATGCTTCAAAGCCCACCCTATCCAGGCCACTGGCTGCGGAGGCTGCTGTGACAGAAGGTGACTAAGAGAAACCCTACATGGAAGAAGAGAAAAGACCATCTTGTGGCCATTCTGTTACTGATCCCTGCCCTGGATCCTTCCTGAAGCCCCCAGTGAGTAACGCCCAGGGGTGGGCAGGTAGCCAGGCAGGGCCGGGAAAGGCACAACCTGAGACTCCCCAGGATGGGGTGCCACGGTGGTCCAGCATCCTCCACATGAGGCCTGGTGTCTCTGAGACCCCTAGACCTATACTTTTTAAAAAATTCACTCAGCAGGAGACCTATCTTATTTTACTCTATTCTTTCTAGAAGTAATTCACAGACACGGCACGTAACTGTACAATAGTGTGTACAGCAGGAAGTGAGTCTCCCTTCCAGCCAAGCCCTAACCTCCTTCCCAGAGGCGCCCCTTGTGGTATCGTTCCTGAAGCACTGTACGCACATGTAAGAATACAGCACATAGGTCTCTCCTTCTCTTTAAAAACATCAAATGATGCTCATGCCGTCCTCCTCCCAGCTTTTTCACACAACAACATGCTCTGAGGATTGCTCTGTTTCGGCATGCAGACCTGCCTCGCGCTTTTCCGCAGCTGCAGAATGTTCTACAACACGGGGGACCATAGCTTAAACAGTCCTCTGCTGACGGACAGTTGGGTCGTTTTTAACCTTTTGCTTTGACAAATGAAGCCACGATGAATATCCTTGGTACCTACGCCTACACACACGTATGGGCACATCTAGAAGGAGGAAATTTTCATATTTTCACAGCTGCTGACAAACTCCAAAGTGAGCGCACCAAGCTGCACCACCACCAACCCCCCGCCCCCGACAACCAGGAAGGGCTGGTTTCCCACGTCTTTGTCAGCACTGGCACTCACTCTGTTTCTAAGTCCCAGAAAAGGCAGCTGACTCCTGATCCTCAGACCTCCAGCCCTGCTGGGGCATGGAGGAAGAATGCAGGTGATCAAGGCCAGCTTTCCCCTATTCCCCCGAGCAGGCTACTCACCAGCAGGGTAACAGCCAACAGAACTTTGCTGGCTCCTACACATGCTGAAATCTACCCTCACCCTCACTGGAGCCACCGACAGTCACGCACCGTGTTCTCCCTCTGTGCTTTGCCAGGCTGTTGTCTCCATCTGGAGTACCACCTGGCCCCACCTTCAAGCCATAGCTCTAATGCTGCTTCTTCCATGAAGCCGTCCTGGATGCCTGCTGGAAGTGGGATCCTCAGCTCCCCTCACCCATCCCAGACTTTTAGAGGTAGCTATCCCAGCTGTGGGGGTTAGTTAGACATGCACGCGTCCTCCTTTTCCCAGGAGACCCTCAGCTCCTTGCAGGCAAAGTCTACTTCATCCCTTATAGCCATGTGCCCACTTAACATCTCCTCTTGAATGCGTCTCTAACATTTAACGTATCCAGAAGTGATCCGATTTCTTCTCCAAACAGGTTCCCATCCTCGCCTTTCCCAGCTCAGTAAATTCACCTCCATGGATGCCTTCTTTTGATTAATTCAGTTAACAAACATATTTGACGCATCCAGTAAGTGGCACTTCCCTCCTTGATCACCGTATTTCAGGTACCCTAGCCCTCTCTCAGCCTCAAACCTGCCAAGTTCATTCCCACCCTTTGGCCATCACTGTGGATGATGGAACTGCTGGTCCCAACCCTTCACTCTGCCGAGGATTACGCGTTTACACCCACGCTGGGGTCTCATGGTGGGCAGAGTATGCTGTCCCGCCCCTTGCACTGGGCTGGCCACGTGACTTGCTTTGACTAATGGATGCGTTGGCCAAGCTCTACATGAGCAGCCAGTGACCCTCACGCTTGCTTCTTGAGCTTCTGCCTTCCAATTTGAGAACAACATGCCCCTGGCAGAGTGAGCAGACTGAACCCACACAGGGCCCAGAGTGAAGCTCAGTCAAGCCCAGCCTCGACTTGCTGACCCTCCAGCTGACCCACAGACATAAAAGGGAGAATAAATGATTGTTGTAGTGCTTTGTTATGCAGCTTTATTGAGGCAATAAGTGACTGATACCAACACTATGAAATACACATAGCCATACAAGAAAACCTAGAGGGAAATCTTCATGACATGAGATTTGGCAATGAGTTCTTGGATATAACACCAAGAACACAGGCAATAAAAGAAAAGACAGATAAACTGGATTTCATCAAAATGAAAAACTTTTTGCATCAAAGGACACAATCAACACAGAAAAAGGCAACCCACAGAAAATATTTGCAGATCACTTTTCTGATAAGGGATTAATATCTAAGGTATATAAAGAACTCCTAAAACTCAACAGCAAAAATAAATCTGATTCAAAAACGAGCAAAGGACTTGAATAAACATTTCTCCAAAGAAGATATACAAACGGCCAATAAACACATGAAACGATGCTCAACATCATTAGTTACGAGAAAAATGCAAATCAAAATCACAAGGAGATGCCACTTCACACTCATTAGGATGGCTATTATAAAAAAAGAAAACCTCAAACAAGTGTTGGCAAGGACGTGGAAAAATTGGATCCTTTCTGCATCACTGGTGGGAATATAAAATGGTATACTATGAAAAATAGTATGGGGATTCAACAAGAAATTAAGCATAGAATTACCATAGGATCCAGCAATTTCACTTCCAGTATATACGCAAAAGAATTGAAAGAAGGACTTGAAGAGATACTTGTCCACCAATGTTCACAGCAGCATTATTCACGACAGCCAAGAGGTGAACGCAGCCAAAGGCCCATCAGTGGATGAGTGGATAAACCAAATGTGGTGTGTACATACAATGGAATATTATTCAGCCTTGAAAAGGAAGAGAATTCTGACACAGGCTACAACATGGATGAACCCTGAAGACACTATGCTAAGTGAAATAAGCCAGACACAAAAGGACAAATACTGTACGATTCCACTTTTATGAGGGACCCAGAGAAGCCAAACTCGCAGAACAGAAAGTGAAACAGGACCTTACCAGGGCCTGGGGGTAGAGAGGAATGGGGAGTTACTGTCTAAAGGGTACTGAGTTTCAGTTTGGGAGGATGAAAAAGTTCTGAAAACAGATGGTGGTGATGGTTGCACAACAAACTGTGCCAAATGCCACTGAACTGTACTCTCAAAAATGTTTAAAATAGTAAAATTTGTTATGTATATTTTACTACAATAAAAAATACTAGAAATTGTTTAAATGGCAAATTTTGTGTTTTGTACATTTTGCCACAATAAAAATTAAAATAAATTAATAATAATGAAATACAATAAAAGGCTATTGCTCATCTCCTGTTACTACTCAAAAAAAACAAAAACAGTAACAAGCCATACGTACGTAGAGCAGGCACACAGATCACAGCGGGGCCAGCCCAATCAGAACGGACTTCTGGGAGCCACCGCTGGAAATGAGGCCAGCCGCCACATGCGCAGCTCCCTCAGGCGTCACGCTCCAATCCCCATTTTATCCTATCTCAGCTTGTCCCCTCCTCAGGGAGGTCTTCCTTAGTCTGCCTTATCTTGTTCCCATCGTACCCTGTTCTTGCCCTCCACAGCTCTCAACACACTTTGTAGGTGCACAGAAATCTTTGGGTTGGTTGTCGTCTCCCCTGCCATTACTTTAAGGTACAGGGGGTGGGGGGACCCGGACCCCCGCCAGGTGCTGACCAAGAGGAGAGGGTGTGGGGGACAGTTCCGGCAGGGTGGGCTCCCTTGACAACCTTCTCTACACATCTCTCCAGCTTTTTTTCCCACTGTCTCCTCTGATGGAAGGACAGGAACATGACAAGAGGAAGAGACCCTGAAAGGTCAGACAGTCAGTCTTCCTGCTTTTGATTCACACTATTCCACATAGTAATTTTGTGTGAAAATCTCCTCTAGCATAAACGGTACAACTTGCTGGAGGCGATTTGGCACAATAAAACTATAGCCTTACAAACGTTCCTACCTTTGGACTTAGCGATTCTACTGACAGGGGCCGTCCCCGTGGAAATCCTCAGAATCATGGGGCAGAGATTTGTTCTGAGGACGTTTGTGGCTGCACTGTTTATACCAGTAAAAGCAGGCAACTCAATAATCAACAACAGAGGCTTACAGGAGTAAATTAGGGCACATTCATACAGTGGACTAGCAGGCAGCCAAGGAAATTCATGTTTTTAGAGAACATTTATTGACAAGGAAAAATGTTCAAGACAAATTATTAAATAGAAAACTCAAGCTACAAGACGATGCGGAGTATGTTCCCATGTCAGAAAAAAACATAAATTGTATATCAGCATAGAAAACATATAGCAACACATCTGTATCTTTACTATATCTTTGAATAGTGAGATTACAGGAGTTTTTTTTTTATCCTTAGTGTTTTTCTGTATTTTCTAAACTATCTGCATTGGGTTACTAATAGCATTTAAATGAAGTAGCAAATATCTCATTTAAAAACAAACTAGTAATCAAGACATCATGGTTCTGGCATACAGATGGACATACAGATCAATGGAATAAAACTGAGAGACCAGAAATAAAACCATGTGACTACGATCAACTGATTTTCAACAAGGATGCTAAGACCATTCAACTGGGAAAAAGCAGTCTTTTCAACAAATGGTACTGGGACAACTAGATGCAAAATAATGAAGTTGGACCCCACCTCACTCCATATACAGAAATTAACTCAAAATGGACTGAAAAGCTAAAACTATAAAACTCTTAGAAGAAAAATAGTTTTAAATCTTCATGACCTTGGATCAGGCAATGGTTTCTTAGATATGACACTGAAAGCACAAGCAACAAAAGAAAGAATAGTTAAATTGGACTTCATCATAATTAAAAACTTCTGTGCTTCAAAGGACACTATCAAGAAAGTGAAAAGACAACCCACAGAAAATATTTGCAAATCATACATCAGATAAGGGACTTATCGAGAATATATAAAGAACTCTTACAACTCAGTAAACAAACAAATAACTCAACTAAAAAATGGGCAAAGGATCTGAATAGACATTTCTCCAAGGAAGATGTACAAATGGCCAATAAGCACATGTAAAGATGCTCAGCATCATCAGTTATCAGGCAAATGCAAATCAAAACCACGAGATACCCTTCACACTCACTAGTATAGCTATAATCAAAAAGACAGATAATGACAGTGTTGGAGGATGTGGAGGCATCAACCCTCCGACACTGCTGATAGGAATGTAAAATGGTGCCGCCGCTGTACAACAGGCTGGCTCTTCCTCAACCAGTGAAACAGAATTACCATCTGACCTGGCAATTCCACTCCTAGGCATATACCTAAGAGAAATGAAGACAGATGTCCATACAGAAACGTACACATGAATGTTCTTAACACTTTTCATAACAGCCTAAAGGTGGAAACAACCTAAATGCCCATCAATGGACAAATGGATAAACAAAACGTGATATATCCATACAATGGGATCGATAGTATTCAAACTAAAAAATGAACGAAGTACGGGTCCATGCTACAACATGGATGAACCTTAAAAACATCACGCTGAGTGAAAGAAGCCAGTCACAAAAGACCACATGAGTCCACTTATATGAAATGTCCAGAATAGGCAAATCTACAGAGGCAGAAAGCAGATTAGTGGGTGCTTAGGACTGGGGGTGATACAAGGATGAGGGGATGACAGCTAAAGGGAATGGGGTTTCTTACTGAGAGGATGAAAATGTTCCAAAATAGAATGTGGCAATGGTTGCACTTTTCTGTGAATGTACAAATAACCATTGAATTGTACACTTTAAATGAGTAAATTGTATCATATGTGAATTATATCTCAATAAAGCAGTTTTAAAAAATTAAAAATAGACTTTAAATAAATACATAAATAAAACAAGTGTAGAAACTGAAGTTTATCAAAATTAAGCTAGCCACCCTGCCAAGTTCAACCATAGTGCAGACCGTCCCGCTAGCCTTCCTGGGTCCTGCCTCCCACCCTGAACCAGCCCCATCTCAGCACACCTCAAGTCCATCCCCCATGGCAAGCCAAGCTGGGCCAGGCAGCCCATTTCACAGACAAGGAAACTGAGTGTGACAGAGGCTGCCTTCCTTGTCTTCAAACCTTCAGCTTGAGAGGCAGGGATGAAAATGGAGACACCAGAGTCTGTCCCCACGCTCACTTGCTGGGTGGCCTTTGGAAAGTCCTGGCCCCCTCAGTAAAGTGCAAGGTGGACTTGGTTTTCCTGACATTCTCAGTGCTGCTCTTCTCTGCCTCTCGGATGCTGACCACCCCCACCCCCCACCCCCCACCAATAAGTCAAGACCATTTGCTCAGAGCACGCATGTGGTTAAGGGAACCGTGGGTGGGGCTGAGGCCACTCTTAGTGGCCACCTGTTCAATTTCCAACAGCTCATTCACTGGCATCCCCAAGACTGAGGGGAGGGAGGGAGGCCAGGATTCCTTTCTTATTCTCCTTTCTCCTCAGACAGAGGGAGGGGCTCCCATCTGTTCCAAGCCCCCGCCTACTTCTCTCCTACGTCCTCTCCACTCTCACCCCCTGCACCCCAAAACCTGCCCAGAAGGAGCCCGGCATGCGGGCAGCCCTCCCCCAGCAGTTTCCACCTGCGTCCTGAGGCGTAACGCCCGATTCCAGGCAGCTGCCAGGGAACATCTCTGCTGACTCTAACTCTGCAAAGGCTTCTGCAAATGCGACTGAGCATCCAGACAGGCAGATGTTATACCATTTCACAGAGGAGGAAACTGAGCACAGAGAGGACCAATTTGATGCTGCGGATGGGCCAGGGTGTCGGCGGCAGAGTCCAGGCCTATCATCTGAACAGAGCCTTCTCCTTGGCACAGGACCCCCAGGGACGCAGAGAGCGAAGGTGAGAGAGTGCGAAGGAGCCCACTTTCCACTGTGGTCTCACCACAAAGGCGCTCTAAGGCCCAGGCCAGGGCAGGCTCCAGGCCAGCCATGCTCCTGGGCAAAGGCCTTCCAGGCTCCTCCTCCCCACGCCTGGGATTTCATGATCTGCGGGCCTAATCTCTCTTTCTCTCTCTCACTGTGATTTTAGACAAACTGGTTCCCTCGCCTTCCATGACAGTCTGCAGTCTCTCACGGACACCCCTTTGGCCCTCAGCCTCTCCTTGTTCTCAGGCGAATGGGAGTTCTCGACCACAGCGCAGCTGTGAACCACTGGGTGACCCAGGGCAAGGTGGCCCATCTCGCCAGGCCTCGTTGTCTCATCTGCAACAGGCCATTTAAGGCATTGCAGCCCATGCCTTTGCCTGGGCAGGGCCCCACGTCCAGAGCCCTTCCTCCCACATGGCCACACAGGGCTCACCTGTCAGGAAGAGGCCCCTGGGTCAGCTCCCTGGAGTCCTCCCACCCCCCAGGCACAAGCAGTCCCTCCATTCTCTGTTTGGGATCCCTAACATGTACTCATGTACTTTAAAGCACTTGACACAGGGCAGTGGGAGCTCTCGTTTATGCGTTGGTTTCACTGACTATGCTGAGAGTTCCTCCCAGCCAGCTCAGAGCCTGCCCATAGTAGGTGCACAGCGAACATTCGACGAATGAGTGATTGAATGACTAAATGGACAGGGTCCCTTCTAGCTTGAACAGCCTGAGGTGGTGGTGCAGGGAAGGCCCGGGCTGGAGCCCTATCAGCTGCAGGAGAAGACGCTCTCAGCCAAGTGGGGGAAGGGGACCCCCCACGGGAGGCTGTGTCCCCACCCCAGGGAACCGGGAGGAGGGAGGGTGAGGCACGGCTGCTCACTAACAGTAAGCTGATAGTTCTCCCTGTAAGTTAAGAGATAAATCTTTTTCAGATTGCCTGTGACAGCTGCTTCCTCTCCACATAATTGTGTGAGATGCTGTTCGATTGTTTTTATGCTTATTAAGATCACAGCTCCCAAAGGGAGAATGAGGGAGCCAGCAGGTCCAGGTGGGGAAGGAGCTTTGGACCCTCCACTAAGAGCTCAGTGAGGAACCTGGGTCCCACCAGGTTATCCCACCGTGGAGTACGGAGAAAGGATTCCACACGGGAACCATCGGGAAGCTGGAGCAAGAGACCTGGGTTCCAATCCCTGCTCAGCCTCAGTTTCCTCTCTGTAAAACTGAGGGCACAGCAACTACCTGGCGAGTTGTTAGGAGGATTAACTGAGAGCGCCCGCAGCGCACTTTCGCATGTGAGCATCCAATTGAGTCAAACGTCCTCCCGGCTGCCCCATTCTCAGACCCCGTCTCTTCCGCCCAATTCACAAAACACTAAGGACAGGAGTAGCAACAGCAGTGCCCAGTTACACGTGTAGGACACGTCACTGTTGTCACGCTCATCACAGCCCCCACCCTCCACACGCACCCCACACCTGGACCGCACGCCCCGGGAGACCAGCGGGGACAGACCCCAGACCACACTGCGCTTAGTGGTCTCAGAGCAGAACAGAGAGTGCCGTCTGTCCTGCCATGACCAGCTTAGGGCTGTCCAGCCTTCTGGGTGATCTGGCTCTCACAATACCCTGGAGGAGGAACGTCACCCTGCTTTCCAGGCGGTGAAACTGAATCTCAGGGAGGACAAGAGGCATGACCCCAAACCCTGGAGGGCGGACTGAGCTACGACAGACCAAGCAAGGAATATGGAGCTTAGGTGAGCCCATGGCTGTCCCCTCCTGCCACTGCCCTCCTCCCACCCCCCCATCCCACTCCCCAGCAAGAGACCCACCCACAGAGGCCCGAGCGCCCTCCTGGAGCTGCAGCTGCCTCTCTCTCTGCCTGCCGTTTCTCACTCTGCCCAAATGTGCTCCTCACCCGGCCCAGCCCAGAAGGCCTGCCTGCTCCGCCCTCCTCCTCCGGAGGCAGAGGACTTGACCAGAGCCTGGGGCAGGGAGTGGTAGCAAACCTGGCCCCAGCTGCACTGCACAGCTGGCCATTGGGTGGTTGGTGAGCCGCAGCTCTGCAGGGGCACAAAGTTCACAGCAAGTTACTCCTCCACTTCCCACAGGTAGCTTGGCCATCACCTCCTCTGGGAAGTCTTCTCTGATTTCAACTGGGCTTTGGCATGCCTTCCTCCACCCCACTGTGGCCCTGACAGACTCCCCAATTGAGCACTTCCTATGCTCTGTGTGTGTGTGTGTGTGTGTGTGTGTGTGTGTGTGTGTACACCCATGCACGTGGGTCTGCTTCCCTGGACTTGAACTCCCCTAGAATCAGGGCTATGCCTTATTCGCCTCAGTTGCTCCAGAGCCAGCACAGGGGTTGTGATAGCAGAGAGGGTGTTCAATGTTAAGTGTAGAAAATACAAAAGAATAAGTGGAAGGGAGGGAAGGAGGGAAGGAAAGGGAAACCAGAGCACAACTCTTCTCCCAAAGAGAGGCTACAATGAGGGTGTCTCAAGGCCAAACCCTCCCAAGAATTCTGAAGGCTTTCCCCTCCTCCCCCCGCCCCCAAGCACGGAGTGCCCAGGAAGTGGAGTCAAGAGTAGGGGACCGGAGGCTGTGGGGAGGCAGACGAGCATACGAGTCCTCTCCTCTCTGGGCCTCCACTTTCCATCTATGAGATGGGGATCCAGTTTCCCAAAGGCAGAACAAGCACACGGAGAACCTACAGTGGACCGTCTGACCAGGAAAACTGGCCGTGCCAGTGCAGGTGGCCATCAGAGGGTCCAGGTGCTGGGAACTGCTGGACAGGCCCGTGGAGGCCTGGAGACCACAGGGGTCTAGCTCTTCACCCACCCCCCACTTCCCTCCTCACACAAGGAACACCGAGAACCTGGGGCAGAAATCCAGAGCCAGAAGAAACCCAGAGAGCCTCAGCAGGCTGTCCATTTTGCAGATATGAAAACTGAGGCCCAGGAAGGCGGCGGGAGGGGTGTTAACATGTGCTGAGTGGGCCTACCATGCACCAGACTTTCTACATAACTTCATAATCCTCGCCACGACCGTGAGGGGCCTGACCGACTGGCTCTGCAGAAGAGGAAACTGGGGCTCGGGGAGAGTCCACAACCCGACCGGGGTCTCACAGCAGAAAGTGACGGCAGCAGGATGCACACCCAGGAGGCGCTGCCTCCAGGACCCCAGCTCCTTCTGTGGCCCCCACACAGCAGGGGCTGGCCTGGAGCCAGCAGCACCAGAGCCGGCGGATTCACGAGCGGGTTCACCGACTCCCGACCCAGTGCTTCTCTTCTCCGCGCTGCAGGGCTGCCCACACTGTCCTCCCTCCCAGACCCAGCATACGCGACTCCGAGACTCCCCGAGCACCGAGACTGGAGAGGACTACAGTTGGCTCCTTGTCGGACTGCTGCACTCTACAGCATCCTTCCTCACAGGGCTTCTGTATACCTCTAGTGACGGAACCTGTATACCTCCAGTGATGGGAAACTCACTACCTACACAGGACACACTCCATCTTGTAGACAGCTCAATTAATTAGGATGTCCTTCCTCCTAATGAATCAAAAGCCTCTTTTAAAGACTGGAAGGCTTCACGTGACCTTGGGTTCCCTCTGTCCACATCTGCTTCCACGCAGGCCCTCACACACTCACACACACTTCCTCACCATCCCCCAGCCCAGCCTCCTTGAGTTTACCTCCTGACCCTTCCCCCGCTCCCCCTCCCCAATAACCACTTTCTAACCTCTGCTAAGGACATGGATATCTTTTTTAAGATACTCAATTTATGAAAAAATATTTCACATCTGTATGAGCAATACACAAATCATAATTCTTAAAAATAACAAATTGCAGGCCAGAGTAATCATAAGTAAATTGATATTGATAAATAAGCTTTTCTCCAGAGCGGTAGGTGGTTTATTTTAATCTAATGAGTTTTGTATTTTCTGAGCTTTCAGATTCCATGATGAAGGGCTATCTGCAATAGAATTACGACACTCTCCGAAATATTGTAATTTAATGCCTCATTTTGTCAAGACTTTCCTGAAAATGAGATTTGTTCCTAGCGAAGAGTTTTACTCAGCTCTTTCCCATACGCCCCCACCCCCCTCCCCAGGCATACGGGTTCTCACTAGGCCAGGCCTGGGGTGGGGGCGGGGTGGACAGCAGGAAAGGAGTGGGGTTAGTCATGGGGCAGGCAGGGACCAGGAAAGGAGCAGGGGACGGCCCTGGCAGACACCGCCTTGCTTTGCGGCTGCCCAGCGCCCACCGCCCGCCTGTGCCTCACCACTGCTTCCTGCTCACAGCCTGGGGAGGGCAGACCTCATTCTTCCTTAGAAGATGGGGAAAGGGATCCTCTTTGAGGGTTCCAGGGAGCAGGATAAGGACCTGAGAGCCCAAGAGACAGGAGAGAAGACTGACAGCCCTGCAGGCACGGGCAGCAGAAACCAAAGCTGGGGAAAAACTATCAAAGCTATTTGTGCAGAAGCCTTTGGGGGTGATTTGGTTGAATGCCCTCCAGGGATGGGGAGCTCGCCACCTCCTTGGCCAGCCTCGTGCACTTTTAAGTGCACGACCACCAGGCCACTGGAGGGACCTTTAGATGGAACTGGTTCTGAGAACTGCAGAAGGAGTAGAACGAGAGGTCAAGAGGGCAGCCCGACTGGCTGGATTCGCATGCTGGCTGCCCACTCAGGGGTGTGAGCTTGCCTGAGCCACTCTCTGGGTCTCAGTTTCCCACATCTCTGAAATGGAGATAATAATAATATCTGCCTCACAGGGCTGCATGAAGATAAAATGAGGTAATGCATGGAAAATACTTGGAATACAAGCTCACATACAGTAAGCACTCAGTAAGTGTTATTAAAGTCATGCTTCGCCTAATGACAGGGACATGTTCTGAGAAATGCGTAGTTAGGCGGTTTCCTCATTGTGCAAACATCACAGACTGTACCTACGCAAACCTAGACGGTGTAGCCTCCTACACACCCAGGCTGTACCAGACCACTGTCGCATATGTGGTCTGCTGTTGACCGAAACATTGTTTCATGGCACATGACTGCAGTGTCACTATCATCATCATTGTTATCACATGTGTGCACGGACTATTTGAGAGGACATTGAGAAACCAGAAACTGGCCACCTGTGGGAAACCTTGTGGCTGGAGGAGAGAAGTAGGAGAGAGATTTCACCCTATTCCATTTTGGGCCTTTTGAATTTTCCACATGTGCTATATTACCTACCCAAAAATAAATCTCAAAAAACAAAATAAAAGATAATATTTCAACAAAAAGAAAGAAAGACAAATTTCTTCTTTTAACGGACCCCAAGCTGTCTTCCATAAATTTCCACTCTCTGCTTGGGCATCTCGCCTCCAGGTCACATAGTCAACTCCCACCCTTTGAAGCATGTCATTCATTCACTCAACAAACCCATCCTGAGCGCCAGTCCTGAGCTGCTGGATGCAAAGTGTTCAACAGAAGCCAAGACAGACACCATCCCTGCAGCCTGGCAGGTGAGAGGGACCCTCGGCCTCACCATCACCATCCCAGGTCTCCCAGGTGAAACTTTCTGGTGACACCGTCTTCTTCCCTTCTTGGCCCACACTCCCTTAAAGAGGTGTCCTCGTGCCTGAATTGTTTCAGCTCCCCACTTTTGATTGTAAAATTAGATGAGTTGACCACTTAATGATACACACACTGAGGTGTTTAGAGGTGAAGTGAACTAATGTTATACAACTAACTTTGATAGTCAGCCCCAAAGAAATGGCTTGATGGATGGATATATGATAAAGGAAATGCAACAAACCATAAACTTTGGAATCCCGGTGCGGGGTATATGGGTGTTCACTGTACAAGTCTTTCAACCTTTCTGCACTGTAAGGGCATTAGCTGGTGCACCCCTTTAAAAACGATGTGTCCTCGAGGCTGCTGTCGGGGCTGTGTGCCGGCCCTCACGATGATAACAGTCCTGGGCTTGGCCAACCCAGCTGCTTTCTCGTGGGAGAGTTAGCACCAAGACCCTCGCCGTCTGAGGGAACACGGAGGCCCTGCAGCGGGCTCTGATCCTTGGAATGCAGGTCACACAGGGATGGTCCCCCTTGGCACGCACGCAGCCTTTGTTCCTCTGCCTACAAGCCAGCTTCCCTCAGGGGCGGTAGCTGGTGCACGTTGCTGTCCAGCCGGCCGCCGCTGGACCTTCCCTGTAAGTAACTCCCAATAAACCCATATGTCTCGTTCACTGTCTCTGGGTCTTTAGTCTCTTGGCCACCCATCCCACCTGCTCACCCAGAACACACATGTTTGAAAATTTTTACGATAAAATGTTGGGAAGAAATTAGGAGAATTAAAAACCACACAAAACTTCAAGTGGCTTTTTACGTCTAGGTGGCCCTCCAATGCCCTTTTCCTGTGGGTTGGGGACTTTCAATTGGGAAAACTAGAAAGAGAAAGAGACAATTCCACAAGCACAATGAAAGACTTCAACACACCTTTCTCAAAAACTGACGGAAAAGTAGAAAACAAATCAGTAAGAATACTGACTTCTGATCAACATGATTTACATGTCTGACCTCACTGACGAAGTTGAGTGCTGCACACAATAACAGAATAAACATTCTCCTTGTGAAGCAATGGGTAATTTACCAAAGTCCACGACGCTGGGCCATGAAGTAACTTTCAAAACATTTCAAAGCATTGAAATCATTCTAAGTATGTTCTCTGACCAAAGCAGAGCAAGCTCAAAAACAACCAAGAAAAAAAATGAGGAAACCCCCAAATGTTTGGAAATGAAGCAACACACTTCTAAAAACACATAAAGAAGAAACAACAGAAATTAGAAAATATTTTAAACCATACAATAATGAAAATATGACATCAAAACTTGTGACATACAAATTTTGTGCTTAGAGGAAAATTTATAGCCTTAAATTCAGATTTTAGAAAAGAAGAAAATCTGAAAAACAATGATCTGTGTATCTATCTCAAAAAGTGTTCTAAGAAGTAAATTAAACCCAAATAAAGTAGAAAGAAATAAAAAAATTCCTAATAAGAACAGAAATTAATGAAATAGAAAACAAAATTAAATAGATAAAAATCAGTGGACTAAAAGTTGGTCTTTGAAAAGATTAACAAAATTGATAACTCCAGTGATCAGCAAGACAATGAAGAAAATGTCAGAGAAGGCACATGTTACCAAAATGATGAATGAAAAAGAAAGTATTACTGCAGATTCTACAGAGTATAAAAGATTATAAGAGGACAATAAAGGAGACATTATGAATATCTTTACATCAACTCATTTAAAAATTTATATAAAATGGATAAAGTGCTCCAAAAATACAACTTACCAAAACTGACACACAAAAACACGGAAATATAAATAGTCCTATTTATACTAAAGAAATTGAAACTGTAATCAAAAACCTTCCCACTAAGAAATATAAGCTCTCAGTGCTTCTCTATTGAATTCTCCTAAACATTTAAGGAAAAAAATAACACAAATCTTATCCAAACTCCTGCAGAGAAACAGAAAAAGAAGAAACAGGTCGCAGTTTATATTATGAGGCCAGCATAACTTGATGCTATAATCTGACAAGGATATCACATGAAAGGCAAATCACAGGTTGATCTCCTTCATGAACACAGATGAAAAAATCTTAAACAGAATATTAATAATTCACATATACCATGCAAAATATAGTCAAAGGAAAGCTGTCATAGCTATTGCAATAGCAGCCAAGGGATTATGAAAAGAATAATATATCATGACAAAGTTGGATTTACTCCAGGAATGCAAGGTTTGTTAACTTTTGAAATCAATCAATGTAATTCACCACCTTAACAGAAGAAAGAAGAAAAATTACCTGATCATTTCAACAGATGCAAAAATACATTTGATAAAATTCTACACACATTTATGACAAAAACTCTTAGCAAGAAGGAACAAAAGAGGCCAAATATGAAAAGCCCACAGCTAACATCACACTCAATGGCCAAAGACTTCCTTAAGATCAGGAACAAAACAAGGATGTCCACTATTACCATTTCCATTCAACACGGTAGTAAAAATTCTAGCCGGGGGCCAGCCCGGTGGCGTAGCAGTTAAGTTCGCATGTCCCACTTCAGCGGCCGAGGGTTCGCTGGTTCGGATCCCGGGTGCGGACATGGCACCACTTGTCAAGCCATGCTGTGGTAGGCATCCCACGTATAAAGTAGAGGAAGATGGGCATGGATGTTAGCTCACAGCCAGTCTTCCTCAGCAAAAAGAGGATTGGCAGCAGATGTTAGCTCAGGGCTAATCTTTCTCAGGAAAAAAAAAAAGTTCTAGCCAGAGTAATTAGGAAATAAATTTCCAATTCCAAAGTGGAAAGGCAGAATTAAAATTATCTCCATTCACAGATGGCATGATCTTATATGTATAAAACTCTAAAGATTCCATTAAAAAACTGTTAGAGCTAATAAATAAATCCAGCAAGGTTTCAGGATAAAAATCAACATGCAAAAATAAGTTGCATTTATATACACTAGCAATGAATAATCTGAAGAGAAAATTAAGAAAACAATTCCCTTTACAGAAGCATCAAAAAGAATAAAATACTTACAAATAAATTTAACCAAGGAGGCAAACGACTTCTACACTGAAAACTACAAAACACTGCTGAAAGAAATTAAAGACATAACTAAGCGGAAAGACACGCCGTGTTCATGGGTTGGAAGGCTTAATATTGCTAAGATACTATACTTAATATTGTTAAGATACAATACTACCCAAAGCAATCTACAGATTTAATGCAAGCTCTACCAAAATGCCAATGGCATTTTTTGCAGACATAGAAAAACCCATCCTAAGATTCATACAGAATTTCAAGGGACCCTGAGTAGACAAAACAATTTTGAAAAAGAACAAAGTTGGAAGACTCATACTTCCTGATTTAAAAACTTGCTACAAAGCTACAGTAATCAAAACAGCATGGTACTGATGTAAGGACAGAATATAGACCAACGGAATAAAATAGAGAACGTCAAAATAAACCATTGCATATATGATATATTTTTGACAAAAGTGCAAAGACCATTCACTGGGAACAGGACAATCTTTTCAACAAATGGTGCTAGGAAAATTGGACATCCACATGCAAAAGAATCAAGTTGGACTCTTACCTTACACTATACACAAAAATTAACTAAAAATCAATCAAAAACCTAAATGTAAGAACTAAAACTATAAACTTCTTAGGGGAAAACCTTCATGACATTGAATTTGGCAATGATTTCTTGGGTATGACACCAAAAGCACAGGCAGCAACAGTAAGAAAAAAGATAAAGTGGATTTCATCAAAATTAAAAACTTGTGTGCAACAAAGGATACTATCAATAGAGTGAAATGGCAACCCATGGAATGGGAGAAAATATTTGTAAATCATATATCTGCTAAGGGATTAATATTCTGAGCAAATACAGAACTCTTACAACCCAACAACAAAAAAACAAACAACCCAATTCAAAAATAGACAAAGGACTTGAGCAGACATTTCCCCACAGAAGACGTACAAAGTGCCAATCAGCACATGGAAAGATACTCCAAGTCACTAGCCACTGGGGAAATGCAGCTCAAAATCACAATGGGATACCACTTCATATCCCTTAGGATGGCTATTACAAAAAAGAAAAATAACAAGTGCTGGTGAAGATGTAGAGAAACTATAACTCGTGCATTTTTGGTGGGAATATATAATCAAGTGGCCGCTGCGGAAAACAGTATGGCAATTCCTTAAAAAGGTAAATGTAGAATTACCATCTGATCCAGGAATTCCACTCCTAGATACTTAGTGAAAAGAACTGATGGCAAAACTCAAACAGATACTTGCACACCAGTGTCCACAGCAGCATTACTCACAACAGCCAGAAGGTGGAACCAACCCAAATGTCCACCAACAGATGAATGGACACACAAAGCATGGTATATACACGCAACTGAACATTATTCAGCCTTAAAAAGGAATGAAATTCTGATACATGCTAAACATGGATGAATCCTGAAAACACGCTAAGCGAAATAAGCCAGACACAAAAGGACAAATATTGTATGATTCTACTTATACAAGATGCCTAGAATAGGCAATTCACAGAGACAGAAAGTAGAACAGAGGTACCAGGGGCTGGAGGAGAGTGTGGGGAGTTACTGTTTAATGGGTACAGAACCCACAGAGCTTCTGTTTGAGGTGATGGTGGTGATGGTTGCACAAAATTGTGAATGTACTTAATGCCACTAAATTGCTACTTAAAAATGGTTAAAATTGTAAATTTCATGTTATGTATATTTTACCACAACTTTGAAAAAAAGTAATAGATGACAATTTCCCTAATTTGATAAATGAGATATACAAAAACCTGCAGGAAACATCACACTTAAAGGTGAAATATTGAAAGCTTTCTCCTCGATTCCAGAATCAAACTAAGGATGCCCACTATCACCACTTCTATGCAATATTATGCTGGAAGTCCTAGCCACTGCACTAAGGCAAGAAAAAAGATGTAAGTATCGGAAAGGACGATATAAAATGATTATTTACAGAAAACATAACTCTGTATGTTAAAAAACAAAAAAATTCTGTAGATAAACTATCAGAATTAATAAGTAAGTTTAACAAAGGTCGCTGGATACAGGTCAATATTTAACAAATCAACTGTACTCCTATATGCCAGAAACAAGTAATTAGAAGCAAAAAAAAACTTTAAATATCATTTATAATAGTATCAAAAGCATAAAATACACGGAAATCAATAAAATAAGTGTAAGATCTCTACACAGACAATGCAAAAGAATTCTTGAAAGAAATTTATTAAGACCTAGGTAAATGGAGGAGTTATATCTTGTTCGTGGATTGGAAAACTCAATATCGTAAAGATGTCAGATTTCCTCAAATTGACCTACATATTTTTGATGCATTCTCAATTAAATCTCAGCAGTGATTTTTTAATTTCAAAAGCTGATTTTAAAATTTATGTGGATGAATGAATGGATAAAGAAAATGTGGTACACACACACACACACACACACACACAATGGAATATTATTCAGCCATAAAAAAGAAGAAAATCTTATCATTTGTGACAACATGGATGGACCTTGAGGGCATTATGCTATATGAAGTAAGTCAGACAGAGAAAGACAAATACTGTATGATCTCACTTATATGCAGAATCTAAAAAAACCGAATTTATAGAAACAGAAAACAGATTTGGGGGTGGTTGGGGGCTAAATGGGTGAAGGAGGCCAAAAGTTACAAACTTCCACTTATAAAATAAATAAGTCCTGGGAATGTAATGTACAGCATGACGATTACAGTTAATAACACTGTACTGTATATTTGAACGTTGCTAAGAAAGTAGATCTTAAAAGTTCTCATCACAAGAAGAACAAAATTCTGTAACTATGTATGGTGATGGATGTAACCCAGACTTATTGTGGTGATCATTTTGCAATATCTACAAATATTGAATCATTATGTTGTACACCTGAAACTAATATAATGTGTGTCAATTATACCTCAATTAAAAAAATTTTTTTGGAAAAACAAAAGTTGACTAAAAATGTCCCAGCTGCCTTGGCACCAACATCAGTGCTACTGACCACTGTATCCCCATGCCTCTCTTCCTGCCCTCCAACCACGGGAGTACAGTGGCAGCAGGCACGGAGCAAGTGGGCCTCTTCCTCCATGAAGCCTTCCAAGACTGACCACCCCCCACCTCCTTGGAACCTACATAGCCTTTCTCATAGGTGCGACAGTTACTCGTGTCACCCCAAGGCAGCCTGCAAGACTGTGAGCCCCTCAAATGCAGGAGCTAACAATGACAGTAACATAATAACAACTGATAGCTGAGAGTAACAGTAGCATAACAAGAACTAACAGCAGCATTGGTTGAGCGTTGGCTGTTTGGCAGGCACTTTTTCTAGGCATTTTACATGCAGTAACTCATTTAATCCTCCCAATAACCCTTTGTGGTAGGTACTGTTATTATCCTGATTTTCCAGACGGGAACACTAAAGAACAGAGCGATTAATTAAATTACCTGAGGTCGCACAGGTAATAATTGGAAGAGCTAGGATTTGAACCCGGATGGTCTGACTCAGAGGTAGAAACACTCCCCTTGTTTAGCGATAGGCCCACAGGTGAAGCCCAGTGCCTGGAGCCCCAGCGACACCCAGACCAGCCACCAAGGAGGAGACGCTCCCAGGTCCTCCAGGCATGAAATGTGTCCATGTGTCCGTGGACAGGGCTGTGTGTGGGGAGGCGAATAATCTCTTGAAGGCCCAGCTCTGAGACAGGGCAGCAGGCAAGCCAGGCTGCGGGGCCTGGCTCCTACACCCGGGGAAGCAGGCTGAGGCCCCCACGTGGGCTCTGGGGCAAGGCCCTTTCCAGTCCTGGGGAGGAGGGTCTGGGACCCACTCAGGGGTCAGGCCCCTGCTGACAGCACTCAGGACAAAGGAGGAGGAGAGACCGGGCCCCTGTTCCCATCCCAGGCACACGCCAGGGCCCTCCGCTTCCTACCCCCAGGCCGGGGGTCTGGAGACAGCCCCTTGGAAGGTAAAGCCGGCCTCCATGGGGACGAACTCTAGCATCTCACCACCCTCCACCCCCACCCGACACCCGGCACACCAGCTTCTCCTCGGGCCTGCCTGTACGCCCGCCTGCTGCACGCTCACCTCGTCTTCCTCTGCTCTGTCCCAAAGAGGCTCTTGTCTCTGCCCAGAGACTGCTCTCCCAGGAGGTATGGGGGCACGGGGGCTCCTTTGTGCCACGTCTGTGTGGCTGTAGTGACAAACACAGACAACGATAACACGGATGGACCTGTGCGCTCAGTGGCCACAGATGTCCCGTGTTAAAATGATGGACTCAAAAGCATTAGAAGAAAAAGTCAGGGTTACCCGCCCCCCACTTACACCAAATGGTGCTCCCTTTGTCACAGGCCAAAGGCCTGGGGGACAAAACAGTCCTGCCCAGGCACCTGCACTGTCCATGGTGGCCAGAAGTGGCCCAGAGAGGGGGCCATCTTGACAAAGGTGACACAGCACAGCAGTGCCAGAGCCCCGGGCAGGCCTGACACCCAGTTCAGCAAACAGACCTGGAAATCAGGCCCAGGGGGCAGGGTGGGGCCCACCCTCACATTCCGGCCTTGCCTAGGAGCATCCAGGTGTACCGGCTCCAGCACACCTGTGTGTGAGTGCACACACACACACACACACACACACACACACGTGCCCAGAAGCACACACACACACACAGCCGCGGCCTTCTGGGCCAAAGTCAGAAGGAGAGAGAGCTGTCAGTACAAAGAACTTCCGAGCTGGACAGTTGCAAGGAAACTGGGAAGGAAAAGGGAGAAGCTGTGTGTCCAGTGGGCTGTCCTGTTCCCCTCTGCCCTCGCCGACACCCAGCCCTCCGCGGTGGCTCCCAGGGAAGCTGTGAAACACGCAGGTGCAACGAGGTCACCTAGTTAACAGCCTCCCGCCCGCTGTATTATTCATGGGCTCCCTTCTTCCGGCCAGAGCTCCAGTTTCCAAGAGCCCTCAGGCTGGGCTCAGCAGGCCAGCCTGCGCCACCCCAACTCTTTCCACCCACGCCCTTCCTGTCCCCTTCCTAGGAGGCAGCCACCCTGTGCCAACTCAGCCCCCAGCCGTCCCCTTCAGGTGAAGGGGAGAGCACCCGGGTGAGTGAGGAACAGCCAGGACGGAAACCCTCGGCTGAGTCCACATGAGACGCTGAAATTCCCAAAGGGAGCTGCAGGGCCCTCTGTCTCTCTCTGTCTCACACACACACACACACACACACACACACACACACACTGACTCAACTGTCCCAAATATGGTACTCTGAATAAGTGTGAGAGCCCATGGTAAACAAGGCCCGTGGCTTGTCCACTTCTGTACCTTAGTGTGCCTTGCACAATGCCCTGCAAACAGTAGGTGCTTAATAAATATTTGTTGACTTGCACACTTTCCTCCAAAGATGGGTGTCAAATTGATAGAGTGGGCGTAAGTCCTCAAGCCATTCAAAGACACCACTGCTGGAGTTAGAGACTTTCACGTTATTTAAACATCTATCAGCATATGTCTCGTAAACCCTGCATGGTTAAGTCATTAATACATAGTGATGACTAATAAATATTTATGTATTTATTGCGATTTCTATATATCACAATGCATTTTGCCAAGCACTTCCCTGTATCTCAGGAGAGCCCCACTCCCCGAAGCACGTGGCTTGGCCAGAAGGGTTTTCTCCCTCCTTCGCCAATGAGAAACCACGGCTCAGAGGCTTAAAGGCCCTGAGTCAACACAGGACTGTACTGGCGTCTTTGCGTGCTTCACCGTTCACACGCGTGCCCCTGCCACACGGTTACCAGGCACACACCAACATGAGAAACTATCAGACGAACCCGTGGTCCTCCACTGAGGTTCCCTGGGCCAGGACTCTGAGTCCAGGCCAGGGTCAGTGCAGGACTCACACTCGGTCAGAAACACTGAGGGGCGCCCATCAGCCAGCCTGGCCGCTAGATGGGAAAAGGTGCGGGGCTGGAATGAAATCATGGGAGCCAGTGAATTCGACCCCCTGCTTTTACAGGTGGGCAGGGCTGGGGTCTGGTCGGGGTCTCCAGGTCCAGGCAAGCACAGAGAGCACTGAAGTACACGGCCTTTCCAGGTAGGGGCAACCTGGTCAGGGTGCAGGACCCGTGGCTTCCATGCTGGTGACATGTCCCCTTGTTCACTTCCGTGGATGGTGAACTCACTGCCCAGCCTCACTCACTTAAATGCCTGGCGCCATAGACACGTGAATGTCCAACCCCCGCCCAGGGTCAATCACAGGTGATGTCCTGACAGCACTAAACACATCTGACAGGCCTGGACTGAAAGTCCAGCCCCATCACTGCTCCATGCAGACCTGAGGGAGGTCACTTGTCCTTTCTGGGCTCAGATTCCACCTGTGTAGTCAGGAAGTTGGCTCTGGCCTTCTCTAAGTGCAGTACAGGGTGAAGAAGAGAGTGAAGATTAAGGAGCCAGACTGCCTTGGCTCAAATTCCACCCCACCACCTGCTAGCTGTGTGACTTTGGGTAAAGTGATTAACCTCTCTGTGCCTTGGATTCCTCATCTGTAAAATATGAGTAACAGCAGTCTCTATCTCAGAGTGTTGTTGTCAGGACCAAGTGAGGGATTTTATGTAAAGTGCTAAGCCCAGGGCCTGGCACACAGTAAGTGCTTAATAAATGTTCCTCATTATTGTCAGCCCTGACACTCTATGACAGAGGTCACACAGAAACTGGTCCTCCACAGGCCACATGCAGCTTGCTGAAGGGCGTTTCCTACAGTATACGTTCCACAAGGGCAGGAGCCATGGATGGGCCCCAGGGACCTACAACAGTGCCTGCCACGCAGTCAGGGCTTAATAAACATTTGATAAATGAATGGATGACCTCATGGTGTTTTTAAACAGCTGAATTAGTTGCCAGCATTTAAAATAAGAAAATTTTGTATTTTTTTAAATCTGGATTTCTAGATAATTTTGAAAAGTCAAAGTGTCTGGCCACACTTGTCCTACATGCCCACTTAACAAGCACAGGCAAGCATGGTAGCAGTGGCGCCCCCTTCCCATGGGGCGAGCATGCGCAGTGTGCCACAGTGCCCGCCCGGAGCCTTGCTACCTCACAACCGCTGCCCGGATGGTAGGCCCTTGAATGTCCACCCCGGCCCAGAGCCATCACAGGCAAGGCCCAGACAGCACGGAAGGTTTGTATTTACCCAGCCCCAGAGCACTCTGCCCACACACACCTCTCCGAGCGCGCCCCCGCCCCGAGTCCTCCTCCCACCCCAAGTCCGGGAGAGGAGACGGGCCTCCAGGTCTGCTAAGCACCCTGAGACCCTCTGGCATCCAGACTCCCCTACTTTGGACAAGCAAAACCCTCTCCCCCAGAGGACACAACCCCAAACACTCAATGTTTCTCCAACCTCCTCAGCTTTCCAGGCCCCCTTCCTCCTTGCTTGGAAAGCGCCCGAGTGTAAAATGCAATGGGAAGATGAGCTTAATCCTTGTCTTTCTCGTGGAAAGTGTGCAGAGAAGACAGAGAAAAACCAAACACACACGTACACACACACACACACACGCAGGCACCCCAGAGATAAAGTGCTTTTCTAAAATACTGTTATCCATTCCAGGTCCCCCTCCACCTGGCCTTCTATGGAGAGGGGACACGGCAGTGCATGCTGGTAAGCAAGGTGTCTGGAGTGCTGTGGGGTGCCAGGGGGGCTGCCTGTAGACACGTGAGCCCCTCCCTCCTACCACTCCCCTCCCCAAGCTGTCAGGGCTCAGGTCCATGAGGATGGACCACATCTTCCCATCGTGCAAGAGGCCTCCCCTGCCCGCTCCATCTTCCACCTTTAGAAAGTCAACTATTCGCTCTGTTTTCTCCGTAGCACCCACGATCATCTGTACTTGCCTTGTATGTGTATTTATTGTCTGACTTTCTCCCCCAGTTCAATACAGTAGCCACCAGCCACATGTAGCCACTGGACACGGGAAATGTACCTAGTCCACATTGAGATATGCCGTAAACGCAAAATACACACCAGATTCTGAAGACTTAGAACAAAAAAAGAATGGAAAATATCTCATTAATAATTTGTTACATTGATTACATGTTGAAAGGACAACACTTTGGATATAACAGGTTAAATAAAATAGATTATCAAAAATGATTTCAACTATTTCTTTTAACTTTTTCAAAGTGGCTACTAGAAAATTTAACACTACGCCTGTGGCAGGCATTTCCGGCTTGCATTATATTTCTATTGGAGAGCACTGCTGCAGACTCGCAGCCCGGATCCCCAGCAACTAGACAGAGCCCGGCACACAGCTGATGCTCGCTACTGGTTGACTGAATGGCGGAAAGAAAGGCCTCCCCAACAGTGGACGCGGGACCTAAAACATAAAGGAGGACGGGTTTGGAAGGACCTCCCTCCACAATGCCCAGTCTGTGCAGGCTTTCCAGCAGCAGTCCACCCATGCGTCTCCCGTAAAGAAGCCTCAGGCCTCCGCAGGAGGAGCAGAGAGAGGCCTGGCTTAGAGTTCTGTCTCCGCTGGTTCCCTGGAAATGATATCAGCTCCCCTGGCCTCAGGAGAAAAGGTCCAGATCAGCCTCCTCCAGGGGCGAGGGCAGATCAGAGCAGGGACGCAGAGGGCTGCAGGAGAACGAAGCCCTGGGTGAGCCTGGGGCAGGATGACGAGGCTCCCACCTCTGCAGCAAAGAACAGAAGTGGGGCAGAGCTAAAGGGAGCCCCTGGGAGGGACATAATCCACCCCCAGCCCAGCCCTCGGGAAGCCAGGTAAAGCCAGCATCCCCTGGGGACAGGACCAGGGATACAAATGGATACCCAGACATGGTCTCAGCCACCTTTTGTTTTCTCTTCCTTCCCTTTCTTTCTCTCTCTTGCTGTCTCCTCTACTTCCCTCCCTCCCTCGCTTTCACTGGCTCCCAAATTACAGCCTTCTTTCTGAAACAGACACAATCAAGGTGGCGCACAGGGCCCTTGTCACAAATGGCATCTTAGGTCCTCTCCAAATGGAGCATGGCCTTTAAAGAGGAAGGTAGTGCCGCTAACAGCCTGCCGAGGGGAAGACGCATCTCCAGGAAGGCACGGGCCGGAAGACACTCCCTCCCTCTCAGGCTGATCAGCCCGCAGAGGTTCACGGGACTGTGACTGCGGGGCCAGGCCCTGGGCTGCTGGGGTCCAGGGGGTGAAGGCCCGCCTGGCCTCCTCGACACACCTCCTGCTGAGGCGGAAGGAGCAGTGCTCTGTCCTTGACTGACCACCGCCCAGGCCCACCTCACCCAGGGAGAGGGGCTAGAACAAGACCACTCTAAAACTCTGGGCCTCAGTTTTTCCACCTGTAACATGGCAGGTCTAGCTAGTCTCTAAGGACCCTCCCAGCCCTTGGAGTAGAGGTCACAAACTCAAATGGCTAAAGGGCCAGGACGCAGTACCAAATAGTAAAGCAGGGTCAAATGTGAGACAATAGGGAATGGTGGGGACTGCAGAGAACTGAAGGCTATAGGTTCACTTACATCTAAAAGGAAGACTGCAGGCAAAACTCAATGTGTGACAGAAGTCAGAGTGAAGTCAGAACAGTGGTTCCATCTGGCACCGACTAACAGTGCCTGGGAGGCGGCGTGAGGGAGCCTGCCAAGGCACGGGGAGTGTGTCTTGATCCACGTGGTGGTTACACAGGTGTACAGCTACATAAAAATCCACCACTTTCACTTAACGTATGTTTACCTTATTGTACATACGCAACCCTCAAATAAAGAACTTTTAAAAGAAAAACACAAACAAATGCAAGGGGCGGCTGCAATTCAGACTCAACCAACAACTGCCAACTGGGAACCCAGACCCAACACTGCTAGTTCTAGTCAGAGATGCCAGAAATCTAGATTTTTAAGAGAAAAGGCCGTTTTTTTAATGTTGTTAGTCACTAATTCAAAATGGAAAGCCACAACCACACACACACACACATACACACACATCTTCAGGCAGAATTCAATTTATGAACTTATAGCCTGTCAAGCTCTCAAAATAAGATGAGGTTTCACCTCTTTGCTAGAATACAACGTGCCTGACACGTGAATCAAAGGGATAATAACAAAAGCTACGCATCCTGCACCTTGCAGTGTGCCGAGCACCACACAGAAGGCTTTCTGTTCAGTTTTCTTCTTATGTACGCTCATAGCAAGCCCACCAGGTAACTGAGAAGCAGTCCCATTTAACAGATGAGCACCCTAAGGCCTGGACAAGGTTACACGCCAGACCAGGGCTGCAGAGCTCAAAGCGGAAGACCTGGTGTTCGACCCCAGCTCCGTCTGCCTCCATGCTGTCTTACAAAAATCACGAAGAGAATGGGTTTCTGATCATAATAACAGCCAGCATGTGCATGGGGTTTTAGACTCTGCAAAGGAAATGTAAAAAATAGGAATGCTAAAGCCGAGCCTGCAGTGTCACCGCAGGCAACACAGTCTGAGGCCCCGAGGCTGACGACAGATGTCTGATTTTCCCATTCCCCTTGGCCATACACTGAGCCACACGGACTGTCATGACGAGGGGAGACAGAGCCCCAAGAGCACAGATCCCGAGACCCAAAGATAAAGACCAGCAAGCAGCAGCAGCCACTGCCGCCCCACTCCCCATGACAGACCCAGATTAAATTTCACAGCTGTCTCCATGCAGCTACTTCTTAAATACGCAAGTCTCTCACGGACACCCTTCTGGTCAATAAAGTTGGTAAGAATATGCATTTTCTGCCCTATGGGATTCAATAAAGCTATGCTCATATTGAACCAAAATGAATATGGCCTATAAATGCTCTAATTTTTCTGAATTGACTCTTCTGCACAAATGATCGCTCATCACTGTTGCAGAGAGTCAGATCAAGATATAGAAATTTCCAGCACTCCAGAAGCACCCCTTATGCCCTAGTCCTTACGGCCAAGGGTTACCATTACTCTGAGCTCTGTCACATGGATGGGTTTTGCCTACAAGCTGTCCCTTTTCTATGGGGCCTGCACTCCTCAGTTCCCAAAGTCCCCACCACGCCCTACTGTCTTACATTTGGCCCTGCTTTACTCTTCGGTCGGCCTCCAAGCCTCTCCAGGCACGCGAGTTTGAGACCTCTACTCCAAGGGCGGACGCCTAGAGCCCAGAATATGGCAAGATGGGCATTAACCACCCACTCTTGAAAGTAACCAACATGAACAGTTAAAACTAGTTACAGGCACACCAGCGCCTGGCCTGTTCACAATCAGTTAGTGATGGGGCTAGAGAAGGTAGTGAAATAATCACCCCGCAGTAGCGCACCCAGCCAATGAACGATTACTGAGCACAGACTCCGCCAGTGTGGCAGCCCCCGAGGGTACAGAGAGGAGTAAGCTCCTCCTGTGCTGGAGGAGCTCGCCATCTAGAGAGGGGCCCAACGCTGCACAGTAGTAAAAAGCCCCATGGAAGGGCAGTGAGGGGGGAGGCACAGGCTGCAGAGGCGACCGCTCCACCCAGCCAGCCCCGGAGTCAGTGAAGGCTTCCTGCAGCGGGTGACCCCTGAGCGGCAGAGCACCAACACTACCCACAGCCGCGAGCAAGGCTGGAGCACAGAGGGACCCACTCTGATCCCCATCTCTCTTTTACTGGAGGCAAAACACTCCCATCCTGAAAGAGGGTCCCACTCGTGAATGACCTTGCTCACCCAGGAAGGGACAAGCAGGACTGCCCCAGTGCCCAGAAAACTCAAGTCGAAGCTCAAAATAAAAAGAAATGAATTTTTCAAAAAACAACACTATAATTGACTTTGAAACCAATGAGTTCAAAGGAAATTAAGTTAATTTTCAAAACCATCTTTCCATTTTAAAACAGTGAATTTTGTTTTAAAACTGAGGGTTTGAGAAAATGTGAAGACGTTTATTAAGCCCGTGATTTCTGAACTCAGTGAGGAAGGAAAGCTTTCACATTAGCCGCATCATTTGTAAGGCCCATGACATGCTGATCCCTGTTCCCCGACAGCTCCTCCTTGCGCTCTGCACCCCGGCGGGGGGTGCCCCTCTTCCTGGCAGAGGCCACTCTAGAAGAAGGACAGTTCTCTTCTGACGGGGCTGGGGTGCACGAGTCATGCCATGACCTTTCACCTGTGACACCACCGGCCTCTGACCCAAATCCCTCCAAAGTCCTTCAGATCCTCACTCTCAGGCCAGCCCTGATGGCCTTAGGGTCGCCATTATTCCTCTAGGACCAGGGAAGTGACTTGCCACCACATGGTGGCATCATCCTCGTGTCTTGGGGTTAGGGGCCTCCTAAGGCCCCAGGCAGCAGAAGTGGGATGTCCAGCCCAAGCTAGGGGCTAAGAGTGGGCCTTGGTCAGTATCGTCCCCTCTGCGGGCTATCCCAAATTAGCGTTTACACAGCTCCTTCTGCACAAGGCCTATGGCCGCAGAGAGGTGTGGTCAAGGGTCATCCCACCCATCCGCGAGAGACAGCTGAAGCAGAGGACAGTTACTCAATTCCTTCCCCTTGAGGCACAGCATCCTCCCAGGCCCTGGCCTCCTCGAAGCAGAGCAGCTTACCCAACTTACAGAAACTCTGCCCCTTCCTACTGGCCCACACGCAGCACACACAGCGATGCTTTAACTGCACAGAAAGCTGTTACTACTCAAATTTGTTCAAATTTCCCCAAAACACAGACACCCTCCTGGCATTAGCAGGGAATAGCCCCAAGGGCCCAGTGGTGGACTGCTAACCCAGCCTTAGCATAGTGTCCAGTCTCATTCTCAAACCTACATTCTTATGCACTGCCCTACTGGACATTCTCTCTGCACCAAGAGACTGCGAGATGCTCACGCGCTAGAAGTACTGTGGACAGGGTTTCTCAAACTTTACTGAGCAAACAAACCACTCAAGGATCTTGTAAAATACAGATTCTGATGCAAGGGGTCTGGGGCGGAGTGCAAGAGTCTCCCTTTCCAATAAGCTCTCAGGTGATGCTGACGCTGCACGTCCACAGGCCACACTCCAGCAGCAAGGGGCCACCAGACCTTCACCTCCCAGAAGTGCGTGCATTTTAAATTAGGACTTCAGGAAGGTGCCCTTTAAAATGTTAAGCTCAAAGAAATGAACCTCAAATGGTGAAACTGCAGGTAAGACAGCTTGTTGGGTGGGTGAGCTGTTTGGGAGGTGACCAAGATCATGTGCCATCACAACCCTCGAATCAAGCCCTTTGGTAAGCAGAACTGGGGAGCCCGCTGTTTGGCAGTCAGGAAGGTGGAGGCAGATGTGCACGGAGGCCCAGACAAGGCCAAGACACTAGCTCTGGGCCTCCTATCCCTCACTGCTCCCCTCCACCGCCCAGGGCAGGGCCTCCAGCGCACCAGTCACTTCTGTAGTGCCACCTTTCCAGCTCACTGTTCCGCTCGCCCTCTGCTGTGTAGGCACTCTGCCTTCCCACCCTCCTCAGGCCCGGGGAGACAGACAGCACCCAGCATTCCTATTCCCCAGCTAAGAGCCCCCTCCCAGCCCCTCCTCAGCAGAGTGACATCTGGTCCCCCACCCTCCTAAGTGCTGACCGCAGTGCGCCTACCCCTGCACCATGAACCAAACGCTAACTCCAAGCCAGCTCTCCCTCTCCACGGCTGACTCATCAGCACCTCGCACCTGGCCCCAACCAAGCCCACCCCAACCCTGCAGCCTAATTCTTCCCTGCGCAAGGGTGTGACTGCACCCAATGCACACACACACAATCAGATGCCTCTCCAGCTTACTTCAAAATCCAAACTGGAGTGGGGGTGCTTGCTGAGCGACTAAAAGGCAAGGGTCAATGCAGGCTCTGGTCTGAGAGGGCAAAGTACGTAGAAGAGGCAGGCGCGCTGCCTTCTGAATTACTGGGAGGGTGGGGGCTTGTGACTACCCAGGAAAGGCTAATGTCCAGCTCCAGGGCTGGGGGCTGGGGTCGCAGTGGGGCGGCGGCCGGCGGCGAGGGCACTGGATCTCCGTTCGCGGCACGGAGGCAGCGACTCTAGGCGCCCGCTCCAGGAAAGCAAGGCACTGAGTGCCGGCCGGCCGATGCCGCCGCCACCTCGGAACGCGCGGGTTCTGACCTGCAGGGGAGACGAGGGGCAGCGCTCCGGAGCGCAGGCCCCCGGGGACAACCAGCACCGCCCATGGCGGGCCTGCCGGCGACCGGGGAGACGAAGCGCGAGCCGCAGAAGGCTCCCGACTGCGCGAGGGGCGCGCCTTTCCCGTGTTCGGACCGGACTGGGGAGGTTGCGGGAGTCCTCTGGGGTCTCTCGCAGGCACCGAGAGGTGATGAGGGCTGGGGAGAGCTACGTGACTTTAGGTCCCTCCAGAGCCGTTGCCAACCCCGCTGTGGGGGTGTGCCCCACCCCATCTCCACTGTCTAAATGGGGACCCAGAGCGCAGAGGGGACGGGATTGGATCCCAGGGTCCTCTTTACCCCGAAATTCTCCCCGCCGCAGACCCAGACCCTCTCTGAGGGGCGGAGAGCAAAGTGCCCGAATGTTCACGGGTCCAGGAACCGGGGTGGGGAGCGGAGAGCCTGTCCTCCCAAGGCCAACACGGAGGGAATTCGAGTTCCCGGGAATCAAAGTTGCCGCGCGTCCAGCCGCGGGCTCGGAGCGGGGCGCAGGATCTCGGCCAGGGGCCCAGGATGGAAGGAAGCCCCGGGCGCCCGCCGCGGGCGATGGCCGCGCCGGGAACAAGTGGTTCAGCGGCTCCGGTCGCGACCCCACGGCTCCAACTTTCCCGACGCGTGGCGGGCGAAGGGCGCGGAGGAGGCGAGGGGAACGGGGAGGGAAAGGGCGGTGCGCGGCTCTTGGTACCGTGTGCGTGTGTGGAGCGGCGCCGCGCCGCGCCTCGGGCTCTGCTCTCCGCCGGATCGGCCCCCGCCGGCCGCCTGCTCAGGTGCTGGCCACCGCCGCGTCTCGCTGCCGGCGCGAAGGCTCATCCGCGGCGCGCCGGACTCTCTGGGGTCCCCTTGGCCCGTCCGCTAACCTCTGGCCGCTTGCCGGCCGCAACTTCAGGCGCGCCGCGGGCTCGGACGAGACGCGCCCCAAACGTCCCGAGGCTCGGCACCCCCGCGCTCCATGCCCGGGCCGCCCCGCCCCAACCGGCTCAGCGCCCGGCCGCCGTCGGACGCGTCTCCTCGCCGAGAATCGCGCCCGCAGCCCGCACCCCTCTCGCTCTCGAGCCGCCGCCGCCGCTCAAGTCCGCGATCAACTTTCCCTCGCTTCCTCCGCCCCGCGCGGCCCCCGCCACCCAGACCCCGCCTCCTGACGCTCTCTCCCTCACCTCCCGCCTCGCCCAGCCCCTCCCGCCCGGCCGCGCCTGGCTGCCCACTCCCGTCCACGACGGACCGCCGGGATCCCTGCGCCCCCCGCCCCGGCCCCGCTCGGACCCCCGGGAGCGATGGGAGCCCGGCCAGGCGCTCAGGGCATGAATATTTCAGTGCTGGCGAAGCTGCCCTCTGCCGATGTCATGGCACCGGCTGCTGTGGCAACTTGGCGAATCCCCCAAAGGGGCAAGGAGGAAGCCCGCGGAAGCGGCCCCAGGTGCGTGCCGGAGCCGTGCCCCGCAGGGCCGCCCGCCGTCCCGCCGAGGGGCTAGCAGAAGGGTGGGGGCCCGGCCAGCCTCCCGCCGGCCCCGCGCCTCGGGCGAACCGGGAAACGCTCCCTGGAAGCCTGAGCGGGCGAGCGGGCGCACGGCCTAGGTGAGCCTGCGCCATCTGTTGGTTTCAAGCGCCCCCTCTCTGCTCCCAGAGTCGCTGAGCGGGCCTCGGTCCCTCTAGTCCTTGGGGCCGCCTGGCCGCGCTTCGCTCAACCAGCTGCCTTTGCCCACCCCACTCGTGCGCTCCCGTCTGCGCCCTCTCCCTCAATGGAGCTCAGAATGCCCCAGGGCTTACAAATGAGGGACCCCGGATCGGAAGAGACCCTTGAACACCTGGGCACCCTCACCCATGGGAGACACTTCTGCAGCACGCCGGAGTAATGATCTCCCAGCTTCTTTTTGCACACCCATAGGAATGGAGACTTCCTGACTTTTCCAGACAGCTGGATTCAGGAGCCTGCACTCACGTAGTTGAAGAGGGTCGTTCCTTGACCTTGATCTTGACTTCCCCGGGCTAAACATTCTGAATTCTTTTAACTGTCTCTCGTAGGACAGGGTTTCTGGACCATCAGTGTGGCAGTCAGCGTGTTGACAGCAGCTGCCTGGAGCCAGGCTCTGGGCTGAGACCTTCCCAGCCTCCACTCCTGTGCTCACACAGCCTCCCTCCATAGGTCCTGCTGCCATTATCCTGGTTTCACAGTAGGAGTATCAGGCACAGGGAGGCGGGCAAGTTGCCCTGCGGTAGTCAGGGACTGAACCCAGACTCGGCCTGACTACAGAGCTCCAGGCCCTCACCATTCACTCATTGTTGCTGCCGTCCGCTAGCTAACTGAAATAGGTCTGGGAATGTGATAGGGAGCAAAACAGGCCTGGTCCCCGTGCCTCCTGGAGCTCCTCTAATGGGCAGACCAGACGTTAGTCAGTGAAACACATAAATAGGTAAAATTACAGCCAGACTCAGTGATTGCCAGGAAGGAGAGTGCTCTAATAGCACCTGGCCTAGGGGATCCAGGAAGACTTCTTGGTGGAGGTAACACTAAACTGAGATCTGAAGTATGAGCAATGGAGAGACAAAGTGGATTTTAGGCAGGAGAAACAGCATGTGCAAAGGCCCTGTGGCAAAAGGAACTGGCATACATAATGAAGTGAAGGAAGGCCAGAGACACTGGAGCACTGAGAGGGTAGGAAGGATAGTGAGCATAAAGCCAGAATAGAAGCAGGGGCCACTGTGAAGGGTGTGCTTCAATTAAAAATATTTACTGATCAATATACTGATGGCCAATAGGCACATGAAAAGATTCTCATCATCGCTGATCATCAGGGAAATGCAAATCAAAACTACACTAAGATATCACCTTACACCCGTTAGAATGACAAAAATATCTAAAACTAATAGCAACGAATGTTGGAGAGGTTGCGGAGAAAAAGGAACCCTCATACACTGCTGGTGGGAATGCAAACTGGTGCAGCCACTATGGAAAACAGTATGGAGATTCCTCAAAAAACTAAAAATAGAACTACCATACGATCCAGCCATCCCACTACTGGGTATTTATCCAAAGAGCCTGAAGTCAGCAATCCCAAAAGTCCTGTGCACCCCAGTGTTTATTGCAGCACTGTTTACAATAGCCAAGACGTGGAAGCAACCTAAGTGCCCAGCAACAGACGAATGGATAAAGAAGATGTGGTACATATATACAATGGAATACTACTCAGCTGCAAAACAGAACAAAATCATTCCATTTGCAATAACATGGATGGACCTTGAGGGAATTATGTTAAGTGAAATAAGCCAGCGAGAGAAAGATAATCTGTGTATGACTCCACTCATATGAGGAATTTAAAACTATGGACCAAGAACAGTTTAGTGGATACCAGGAGAAAGGTGGGGTGGGGGGTGGGCACAAAGGGTGAAGTGGTGCACCTACAACATGACTGACAAACATTAATGTACAATTGAAATTTCACAAGATTGTAACCTATCAATAACTCAATAAAAATAAAAAATAAAAAAAAAATTTACTGATCATCTGCTATGTACCAGGAACTTCTCTAGACTAGGGGTCAGCGAACTGCAGGCTTTAGGTCAAACCCACCAGGCCCCCCATTTTTGTAAATAAAGTTTTCATGGAACATGGACATACCATCCAGTTATGGCTCCTTCCACTACCACTGCAGAGTTAAGAAGTTGCCACAGAGACAGTATGGCCTGCGAAACCTAAAATATTTACTCTCTGGCCCTTTACAGAAACAGTTGGCTGACCCTGTGAGTCTAGACACTTGGGACACATCAGTGAACACACACATAAATGCATGCACACAACGCCCCCTCTAGGAGCTTGCACTTCTGCAGGCTGTTGCGGCTGTCCGGGTGACAGACGCCTGGACCAGGGTGGAGGTGGGGGATGTGGTGAGGGGTGATGTTCAGGAGGGAAAAAGCTCCAGCACTGGGAGAGGGAGTGAGGATGGGGTGGGATGGAGGTGAGTGTCAAGGAGCCCCCGGGACTCTGGCTTGTGGAAGCAGATGGACAGGGTGCTGTTCCTGAGATAGGGAGCGAGGGAGGGGGCCGCCATGGGGAGATGAGCGAGTGTGCCCTTGGGACACGTGCAGTGAGAGTGTGCGATGACTGAGTGCAGGGGTCAAGTAGGCCACTGGACACAGGAGTCCGTGGCTTGAGGGGCAAGGGCAGCGTGGAGACAGGGCTGCCAGCCTCAGGTAGTCGCAGTTTTAGACAGCGTGCTGGAGCCGGCAGTGGAGAGATCTGGGCTCTCTAGAGACTAGACTGCTCTCTGGCTGAATGGTTTCGGGCTGGACACGACCTCTCTTAGCTTCATGTTCCTCATTCCCAAAATAGAAGGACTAGAAGAGGGGTTCTTCAAAGTTTCTCCAACCCTAAAACCTTTCTTTCTAGTTTGCCACCATCTCTCTTAAACTGTGACTCCTCAACCTGTCTGCAGTCATTTACACATGAACAAAACAGCACTGAGCTCAGGGAGACCATCACCTCCTCCAGTGTGGGCACCATGCTTCTGTTCATAGCACCTCTTTGGCAGCCACTTTTATACCACAAACATTTGTCGAGTGCCCATTCTGTGCCAAACACCGTGCTAGGAACTGGGATGTCTGCCCAATGCAACCAGCCCACAGAACCACTCTGAGTGTGTCACAGAAAATTCAAAGCCAATGTGGCCAAACAGTGATGAAGCCCTGAGAATTCAACCAGAGGATGGCAAAGTCATCCAGAGTTCAGCAATGGCAGAACGTTGCTACCACCACCAGGCTGGAAGGACGAAGGGAGGAAGCAGAGTCACCAGGATCAGGGTCATGCAGTAGAAGATGGAACCACAGTGGACCTGGCTGGTGGGAGCAGGAGAAACAGCTGTGCCAGATACCCTGCTTAAGGCCGAGTGTGGAGAAGAGATGCCCTGGCTCTCCCTTCCCCGGCAGGGCCTCCTTTTGGCTGACCCCAGCGGGAGCTGCAGACCCAGGCGGGAGCTTGGGAACCGCAGCCTGCAGGTCAGCCCTGCTGGGACAGGAAGACAGCAGAGGAGAGTGAGGACTGGATCTGAAGGGAACAAGCCAGCACTGCACACTGGCGACAGACTTGAATGTCATCCAGCCCCTTCTTTGAGGGGCCCCCAGTCCAAGCGGGAGGCAAACCAAAGTCAGGGAGAGTTTAGCAAGGTAAGCATGCAAAGCAGAGAGGCATCCTGAAGGAGAGGGGTGATGGCTTGGGAAAGGTGAGTCCAGAAAGGCTGCCTGGGCAAGGGGACCTCAGAGCTGGGTTTTGCTGCAATGATAGGGGTTCTAGAGCAGCAAAAGCAGAAGGGCATGCATGTGGCTCTCCCCATGCGAGCCGTGGAGACTTCTGATCCTGGAGGTGAATAGCAGTCCTGCTGTTTAGCACATGAAGCAGCCAGAGGCGGGACGATAGCGTTTGCAGGAGACTCGGAGCTGGGAAGATAACTCAGCCTCTGTCCTCTGAGCGCCTTCTCCTCTCCAGAGGATTAATCCCCGGGATTGTGGCCTTTCTCCCTGGCTGGGGTTTCCATCCCTCAGACCATTTCAGGGCTGTCCACCAGCAGCTCTCAGAGTTCTCCCCGTCTCCCTTTCCTTAGAAAGTGTTAGCCCCTCCCCCAAACCCCTGGAGCATCTCTTACCATCTTATGCGGTGTGGGACAAAACCCCTTAGCCTCCCTGAGCTTTGGTTTCTGTAATTGAGATCAGGGAGCCTGCCGGCCTTCCTCCTAGCCTTTGACAACCGTAAAGACCCATGGAGACGTTAACTGCCCAGGGCCCAGCATCGTGCAGACTCCCCTCCTACTGGGGGGAGCTCCCCACCGTATGAAGAAAGGGAGAGGACCAGGCCCTGCTGTAATTAGACAATGAGAAGGGCAGGTCCTCCGTCACCCCACCTCCTGGCCTCAGGGCACCTCACATGGCCCAGGCTAGCCAATCAGAAGCTCCACTCTCAACTCTGAACCTGGAGGAAGGTCACAAAGTTTAGAATTAGTTTAGAATAGTTTTGAAACGATGGAAAGCACCGAAGCCTGACCGATAGCTCCTGAGGCCTGACCTGGGCTGCGTTCTTGGCCACAATCTTGGCTACCAGCCTCCTTTAGTTCCTGTTTTCTAGGCTTGTCCTCCAGCCTTCTGGTTGATTCTGCCAGCCCCCCACCCCTTATCTAACTAGTAAATTCACTTTCTGTGTCAATTAGCCAGTTCATTTCTGTTGCTGGCAACCATGAGAACCCTGCCCGGTATGGACCATATGATGATTCTCCTGGAGCTTGTGGGGGATGGCAGTGCAGCAGGGGGTCAGCATTGAAAAAGACCTCTACCTACCCTTTTCCAAAATTTAAGGAAAGAAGGAAAGAAAAAATGAATTGATATACTGGCTCCTTCCATGTCAGAACGCCTTGTCCAGGTATTGCCTCAAGTGGCCCCATCTCTGCGGTGGGTTCAAGTTCATCTTTAGCTCAGAGACACATTGGATTTTAGGATCCTTACAGGTGGGGCCATGTCTTTGTTCATTCATCTAATGAGCATTCCTGTAGGGCCCGCAGCGCTCCAGGCTCTGGGCTGGGTGCTGAGGACACAGAGAAGCATGTGACATCAGTCTGGTCCTCAGAGAAGCTACAGTTTAGTTGGAGACACAAGTACAGAAACAGAGTTGGGAAGCATAGGACAATGCCATTCTCGAGGCCGGGACCAGGTTCAGCAGTGACAGAGGGACCCCAGAAGGGCACAGTCCACCCTAACTGAGGAGACTGGGGCCGACTTCCAGCAGGAGGGGCTACTTAAGCAGAGCCTCGACGATGAATGCACTTGGCAAGAGAAGGCCAGCAAGGACGTCTGAGTGGAGGAGGCTGAGTGTGTGCAGACTCGCAGGGGCATCACACCGTTTAGAGACTTCAGGTAGCCTGGCGCTAGGGCTGGACCAAGGTGCGCTGGGCAGAGGTGAGAAATGAGTCTCAGCAGATGAGTAAGGGCTGGACCATGCAGGGCCTGGTGTGCCATGCCAGAGCCTTGGGGTTGCTTAGCAAGTGATGCTGGAGGTGGAGGAGGCATGGGCCTGAGGGTGAAGATGACAATAACAGGGGAAGCACGAGGAGCTGCAGGACGGAGAGGAAGAGGCAGTGCATTGTCCCGGTTGGCCCTGGGCTGGCGTCTTGGAGGAAGGGGCATCTCCCTTCACTGTCTTTGGATTCCCAAGCACCACGGAACCAGCTGGCTCACTGGCATTCTCAATGAATGAGGAAGAAAAGGACGGAGGGAGGGAAGGAAGGAAAGAAGAAAAGAGGAGAGAATCCAAACCTGCTGTTTAAACCTGTCCAGCCTTTTCAACCCTCTCGACTGGATTGGGTTCAACCTCAGCCCCAGCCCCACCAGGGAGCTTTCTGGCCCTGCTCCTCCACTGGGAACGGAGGCGAGGCATTGTGGTGTAACGTTGGGCTCACTAGACTAGGAGGCCATGGACCTGGGTTTGAGCCAACTTGTCGGAGCCTCAGTTTCCTCTGCTGTAAAAGGGCGGATAGCCCCCAGCCTCCTGGAACGCCTCCCAGGCTGCCGTTCGGGTGGAGAGAAAACACACGCCTTCAAGAGCTTCATAAACTGAAAACATACGAGTCTCTCCTCCCCGCCAGGGTGGATTATTACTTTTAAAGCCATAAACGCCCCTCCGCTGGGTGTCCTCCACGACAGTGGCCCTTCCCGGCCTCACAACGAAGCACCGCTCCCCACCCGCCTTTATCCCCATCCCTGAGCTGCTGACGAGTCGTTCGTTGCTTCCTGTCAGTGTCCCCAGCCCACTCGCCCTCTCCCGGGGCAGCGCCTGCCACCATAAAGCAAACGTGTGTGCTCCTGAGTTTGGTTTGTGGGCCCTTGGAGCCTGGCACAGCTGTGGTGGCTCGACGCGGCTTGTGACAGAACAAGGCTGGAAGGCGAACAAGGTGGCTGGGGCCACCCATCTTCAGAGTCAAGGGCCCCCAGGAACCCCCGAGGGGCATGGCTTCCCTGCCCCACCACGGTGGAAGCTTGCCCTTCCCCCATGTGGCCCAAGGAGGCAGGCTCCCTCCCTCACGTTCCTGCCCCGCTCCTGCTCCCCTCTCCCATCACTTATTTATAAGGTGTTCACAGTAAAATGAATGACAAAAAGTTAGAAGCTAATTAAAGCTGGCACAGATTGGCACATGGGGGCATGAATTATGCATTGCTGCAGAATGGTGCTTGGTGGCAAGGACTGGCACCAAGAGCCCTGGGCACCGGCAGGAAGTGGGCACAGGGCCGCCAGCTCCAACAGGGCCCCCCACCCTGCCTCTCTGAAGGACCCTCCGTCCAGGGCCCTCTATCTTTCTCTGGAGGCAGCTGGAGGCTTGTCAGCCACCAGCCCACAATGAGTAATTTCTCTCTGCACAGCCCAGCCCCTCCTGGCTGGGAGAGGCGTCAACACCATCCTCAGAGGCTGGACTCATCCCACAGAGCACGTTCCTGGTTCTCCAGGCACGTGCCTGCCACAGCCTCCACACAAAAGCCGCAGGACTGGGCTTCTCGAAGAGTGGGGGCGGGAGGAGAAGGCCTGAGATCAGCCAGCTAATCACCGACATGAGCACACCAGGCTGGAAGGCATTTTCAAGACCATGAGGTCCACACCTCACGACATCTTCACAGATGGAGAACCCGAGGCCCAGAGAGGGATAGGCTCTCTACAAAGCTACACAGCAAATAATAATAATGATAGCAATCATATTGCTAGCTTTTATTTAGAGCTGATTTTGTGCCAGACACTGCTCCAGGTGCTTTACAATGGATCATCTCATTCAGTCCTCAAATGAAGACACTGCAATGATCCAGTTTGACAGATGAGGAAACTGAGGCAGCCTAGAAATGTAAAACCACCTTGCCCAAGGTCACTGGGGCAAAGTCTGAATTACACTAAACCCAGGCGCTCAGACTCCAAGCCCCGCCCACTGTGGGCCCCAGGCAGTGGTTCTCACCCCGCCCCACTTGAGAAGCTCCTGGGAGGTGGGGCGGGTGTGCACAAATAGGATCAGCGAGTCGCATCTGATCAGTCTGGGCTGACGTCTGGACTCCGCATTTTGGAAAGCTCCCTGGGTGATTCTGATGTGCAGAGGAAAACCACTGGCTGGGGGCAAGGTAGGGAGAGGGATTTTGACCCCAAAAGTCAGGGATATGAATTCTTGCTCTGCCACTACTGACTGTGTGAGTTTGAGCGTGTGGCCCAGCCTTTTTGGGCCTCAGTTTCCTCACCTGTAAAATGGGGTTAATAGTAGCTTGGGCCCTGGAGTTGGCCTGTTTGGGTTTGGTTTGATTCCTGCCTCTGCCTCTTGGGCAGGTTGTCTAATTTCTCGGCCTCAGTTTGCTCATCTGTAAAATGGTGACAATACTAGTCTAGTTGTTGTGAGGATTGAATGAGTTGATGAAAACAAAATGGTACCCGAGAGCCATGGTCATCAGCTGTTCCGGGAGTGGGGGACCTTGCCCCTCCTGGCCCACGGAGCTGAGACCGGAATCAAATGAAGAGGTGGATAACACAGAGAAGCTGTGTGTGCTGCGGCACTCAGTGAGAGGCTGTCAGTCAGAAAAGACTGGGCCTCCTCCCGGCTGCCCGTCCTGGGCCCCGACTTTCCTTTTCTTTGCACACAGGAGACAGGAATGTATTGTAATCGCCCACATTTCAGACCACATAGACAAACCACTGTTCTCGATTTGGTGTCTATCCTTCCAAGTAATGTTCTATGTACAGATGGAAATCTCTAGTTTTTGGCTGGGGGCAGGGGTGGGAGAGAGAAACATCTATCATGGCACACTTCTGTACTTTTGAATTTTGAACCATATGAATGGCTCAAATATAAAAATAAATATAAAGGGTATGCTTCAGGCAGAAGGAAAGTAGTCCCAGATGGAAGCTTAGCTATTCAGGAAGGAGAGAAAAGCAACAGAAAGGGAAATTCGGGTAGCTACAAGTGAATCTTGGTGTGTAAACAATAAAATGAATGTTTAAAATAGAGAGAGAAAATTAAAATACACGACACAACAGCACATGAGCCAGGAAGGGGGTAAATGGAGTTAGAATGTCCTTAGATCCTTGCATTGTCCAGGAAGTGGGTGAAAATGTGAATGTATGGTAAACATCAATAAATCAAGGCCGCCTGGTCTATCCCTAGGCTAACCCCCGAGGAATGGTGAATGGGTGGAAACCTGACCAGCCAACAGCAGGGAAAATGGGATAATAAAGTCATGCGTGTGTGTGTATTTAAAGAATTATTAGTTGCTTATATTTAAATAGAGTCATACTTCACATATTGTTCTGTAACTTGACTTTTTCTCTGAAAATGTGTCCTGGAGCTCTTTCCACATTGGTACACAGGGGTCTGCCTCTCCTTTTTAATCTGCCAGCATGCATTTCATAGAATGATGGTGACAACAGAGCAGGAAGCTGAGTGTTGGGTCCTTCCAAACATGGGGCCTGGGGTCACAGGTCACACACCCACAGAGCCAGCCCAGCCTGCAGACGATGGTGCACAGAGAAGGCAGTGCCCATGGGTGTGTCCACAGCCTGGACTGGGGGCAGTAAGCAAGACCTGCTCTCTCCAGGCTTTGAGCCCCGACCTGGGCCCCATTAGTCAGATGCCAGAAAACCTAATGTCCAGTAGAGAGAGTGGCAGCCGGCGAGCAGCTTGTCTACTCTGCCACCTCTGGACCCTCCTGCGGTCAAATCCCCCAGAACAGGGCCTCTTCCCATTTGGTAACAGTCTTCAGAGGATGGGGCTGCCCTTTGCAATAGTCTGCAAGTCACTTCCTGCTGGAGGCAAGCCTGCTTCAGGCCGTCTCTGGGTCGCGTGGTGAGACGGTGACTCCATTTTCAATTCTGTTGTAGTCTCTGTAAACGCGCAGAGAAGAAAGCCTCAGGTTGTGCGACTGTGTCTAAACATTTGATCCTCCTCTTTCTTGAACCAGAAGGAATCAGGCCTTCTCTCAGCTCCCGGCTGGCGACTTTGGCTGTATTTAATAATATACAATTGTTATTGTTATACTTATTTTGATAGTTGTCTTTCATTTATTACAATTAGTATTATTTTTTCATTTATGGTGGTGATAAATTTTAAAAAACAAATAGAAGAGTTTAAAAGTGAGGGATTAGGGCCCCATGGCATAGTGGTTGGGTTTGACATGCTCTGCTTCGGTGGCCTGGGGTTCGCAGGTTTGGATCCCAGGCACGGACCTACACCACTCGTCAGCCATGCTGTGGCAGCATCCCACATATAAAGTGGAAGAAGACTGGCACAGATATTAGCTCAGGGCCAATCTTCCTCACAAGGAAAAAAAAAGTGAGGAATTAAAATTTAAATTGAGTCAATAACAGTATAGTTGGTGCATGGATAGGCCACGGTTAGTAAATGAGGTAAGCAAATGGCTGAAATTGGAAGTCCTGGCCTGAATTAAGTGGAAGCATCAGTGTAGCATTCGAAGCTGTCAACCCTCTCACCCTAAGAAATCAGGCCCAACATACCTTTTGGGCCTCACTTCTGCCTCTCTTCCCTACAAAGCTTCTATCTCGGCTGGCAAAATACACAGATACACAGAGGCTGGTACAAGGATGTTCAGTGCCGTGCTCTTTACAACGGGGCGGGGGGGATCCTCACGTCCCTCAGTAGGGGACAGGTTAAACAGACCACGCCCGGACTCACCTGTTCTAGGGGCCACCTGCCCTCTGGAGCTCCCAATCCCCTGCCCTAGGCTTACCCTGTCCTCTCTCCTGCCATTGCCCACTGCCCTTCCTGCTCTCTCCTGAAACCCATTCTTCAAGTCCCACCAACTCTCAGAAGCCTTCTCCGCCCACCTCCCGGACCCCCATGTCCCCTCGGACCCTCAGAATCCTCATTGTCTGGACGACTCCCTGCACTTGTACATAGCATGGGATCTTTAGGATCTTTTTGTCACATGTCTGTCTGTCCTGCATCCAATCAAATAATAAGCTCTCAGAGAGCAGGGAGCGAGGTATATCTGAAGGAGCTCTACACAGAGGTCAGAAGACCCAGGATTCAGCCCTGACTCTGCCACCCTCTGCCTGAATGAACCTCCTCCACTTGAGCCTGTGTCCCCTCACCTACCACGAGGAGTGAGTTCAAGGTCCCCCCAGGTCCCTCCGGCTCTGAGAGTCTAAGGTCCTTTTATGCTTTTCTGTATCTTCCTAAGAAGTAATAAAAACTAAGATTTTACATCTTAAGAGGGTTGCATCCACAATCTTGTTTAATCCTCACAGTGACTTGTGACAGTGGCACTGTTATTGTCCCCATTTCACCGATGAGAAATTTGAAGTGTGGGAAGGCCGTATCAGTAACAGTTATCATCTAGTATAAACAAAGTCTGAAATCTCAGCGGCAATCAAAGTTTCCTTCTTGCTCACACATAGTGCAATGCTAGTGGGATGGCTTTCCTCCAGGGGTGACCTGGGAAACCAGGGCCATCTTAGAGCTGTACCATCTGAAACTCATGTCCCTGTGGCCGCACAGGTCACTGTGGCAGGACAAGAAAGGGATGCAGGAGGGCCACAGGCTCTTAACTGCCTTGGTCTGGAGTGACACACACACGTCACTCTGCTCCCATTTCCTTGGCCAGCACTAGCTAGCCACATGGCTCCAAGCTGACCTCCAGGGAGGCTGGAATATGCAGTGATGAGCACCGAGAATGCAGCACAGAAGCTAAGGAATCTGACCAAGGCCCCCTCGGAAGTGGTGGAGGCAAGGACCTGAACCCCGATAGACTTCAGAGCCTTCTGCTTATTCTATGCTGTCTCCAAGGAGGTGCCAGGACCACAGTGGGTGGGAACAGAGGTTGGTGGTGATGGGTAAGGCATGGTGCGATGGACTGGCATCACATGGTGAAAAAGACTAAGGAGAAACAGCAGCCAGGCAGGAGTAACTGGGCAGTCACTGTCCGCGGGAACAATCCTAACAGTCCCCGTCTGTTGAGCACCTGCAACAGGCCGTAAACTGTCCCATCTGATCCTCTCAATCGCCTGGAAATAAAACCCACTTCCATCCACTCTGCAGATGAGGACAGCGAGGCTCAAGGAGGCTGAGCAAGCCGCTCAAGGTCAAGCAGATGGGAAGCGTCTGGACCAGCCCAAGTCCCTCCGGAGGTTCCTACCCAGGGCTTGCCGGGGGCTTGCAAGGGAGGCGGCGTTGAGCTGGTAGCTCCCAGTCGGGGCCCTGCCAACCCTTCTCTGCCAAAGGCAGGGCAGAGGCGGCCCTAGGGGAAAGGGGGGCTGTTGTCGCGGGGCATCCTGAAAACTCTGGGGGCAGACTAGCGCCTAGAGACGGACCAAGCTGGCTCGGCTTCCCCAGGGACGCCACATCTGCGGCGCGGGCGCCACCTGGAGGCCGAGCGCCGCGCGGCGCCTCCCGCCCTTCCCGGACCGCACCCCCCGCCCTGCTGTGAAGGACACCGGGCTCCTCACCACGACACGGGCCAAAAATGCGGAGAATTGGTGCCTGTCCTTCACCATCGCTTCACACCCCCACCCCCCAAGCTCTCCCATCCCCAGCCATCCTAGGTCTCTCCCTAGACTTGTTTCTAACACAAATATTAACTGATGGGCTAGTACCCCTATGGGCTCTGCTATGGCCACTAGCTGGCTGTGTGACCCTGGGCAAGGCACTGCCCCTCTCTGGGCCTCGGCTACCTCCTTTGGAAAGTGCAGGTTACAACTAGAGGTAACACAGTGGGACCTGGACTCAGGCAGGCCTGGGTTTGAATCCCAACTGTGTCACTTCCTTGCTGTGTGACCCTTTGGGCTAGTGAATTAACTTCTGTGTGCCCCAGTTAACTCATCTGGGTTGATGGCGAGTCACCCCAGCAAAATGGGTTGATGATGCCCCTCCAAAGAGCACTATTACCAAGATTCAATTATTCCTTATATGTGTAATATAGTACATAAAGTACTCCCTTCCCTCAGCTTCCTCAAGTTTTAAAACTAGGATCCATTTCCCAGAGCTTTCCTATCCTGCTCCCTAAGAAGGGTGGAAATCAGCCTCCGGATGCACACACTCTGAACGGGACCCTGCCCACTGGCACCAGACGAGGGAGTGCCCTCACCCTGGTGCCTGGCCCAGTGCTCCTGACCCAAGCCCAGCCAGTGCATGGGGAGAGCCCCACCTCCTCCTAGAGTCACCTCCAACGTCACAGTGGGACTTACCTTTTGGTGATTCATTGCCGTTGTGGTGAATGGTGTCTGTCCCCTGGAGTTGCACAGTGCTCAACCTCAGTGGCTGTTCATGGAAGACTAGATGTTGAAATTTTCAATGATTAAAAACAAGTACACTGGGATACAGCCGCATACCAGGCACAGTGGGAGGAATAAGAAGGAGCAGGCAGAACCCTGCAGTTTTAGGAGGTCTCAAGAAGCCCTGTAACTCCAGCTGAGACAGAAGCCCAACTCTTCCAGAGGGCAATGCCAAGCACACTCCTCCTGACACATCCAAATTGGAGTGGAGTGGCGCCATCTGTTAACATTTACAGCCTTGTGTTTGCCTCCCTGAGCCTCAGTTGCCTCATCTGGAGCATGTGGGGTATAATCCCTGGCCTGTTTATTTTCTTTAGTTGTGAGATAAAGATCTTGAAAGTCCTCTATGAACCGTCCAGTCCTGTTCAGATACAGGATTCCCGTCCCCACCTCACCAAATTCATTCGCTTATTCATTTATTGAGCACACGGCAAGGCAAGGGCTGGGGATGTGATGGTGGGCACAATGGGCATCTTCCGTCAACTTGTGCACCTTGAGGACACAGAGGAGAAAGACAGAACTGGCACCTGCCACACGGCACTGAGCCTCCTCTCCTTCCCCTGCCTCCGTCTCCTGGGAATACGACAACTACAGCCCCGATTTAGCACTTCCTTGGCACCAGCACTCCGCCCAGTGCGTCACGTACCTATGTAAGGTGGGCAGTCCTTTAGCTAACTCGGAAAGGGGGGATCGGCACGCCCATTTTGGAGAGGAGCAAACTGAGGCTCAGAAACCCCTTTAAACGGAGGAAGCAGGACTCAAATCAGGACATGCTCGGCTCTCCCATGAGAGCTAAGCCTTGAGTTCCACTGGGAACAGGTCATCATTCCTGAGCGCTTCTTGTGTCAGGGGACGAGCACTTTCTGTACTTCATTTTACTTAATCCTACACCGACTGTGCCAGTTAGGTATATTAACCTAATTTTACAGATGAGGAAACTGAGGCTCCGAGAGGAAAAGGGAGGCCCCGGTCCTGCTCCTGCCATCCTGGTTGACGCCTTGGGAGGCAGACAGATTACAGTAATCAGGTAATGCCTGAGCAGGGCTCTGAAGATGAAAAGCCCTTATTGAAAGTGCTAAGCATGATGATTAAGTCGGAAGGTGGAATTAGCTGCGCAGGGGGAGCAGGCTGCAGCCATCAGGAGAGGATTAGTGACTTGCTGCCCGATTAAGCTGAAGGCAGGTAGGGAGGCAGAGACACAGAGAGGTTTATGGCTCCACGGTGCTGCTCACATCAGAGGGGGTCAGTGGCTGTGGGCCCGCAAGGCAGCGATTGCACCCCAGTGTGGAAGGGTTGGGGGGGCAGCGTCCATAGAAAGCACGGTGGTCCCCAGCATCCTCTGTATTTCTCCCATTCATCCATCCATCCATCCAACACATACTTACCGCTGTCTGCTGGGTCTCTGGCACTGCGGATACGGCCAAGAACAAGAGAGGGAGGCTCTCCTGAATCTCCCGGCCTAGTGGAGGCAGACAGACATTTAACAGTCATCACATATCAAGGAATTGTTGTTTTAAGTGTAATAATGACTTTGTGGTTATATTTTATAAAAGAGCCCTAATCATTTGGAGATACATACCAAAATATTTACAGATGAAATGATATAATGCCTCAAATTAATACAGGGAAGGAGAGTGAGTGGGGATAGAGGTGAAAAAGATTGGCCCTCAGCTCGTAATTTTTGAAGCTGGGTGATAAGAACACAGGGCCATGTACTATTCTGTTTTCTTTTGTAGATGTTTACAATTTTCCATCTTTAAAAAAGTGTTTAAAAAACACACAGGCAGATAAATAATTACAACTCAAGATGAGTGCCATGAAGGAAAAGAAAATGATGTGGTGAGAAATTATTGTATTGAAATAAATGTCCACTGCTTGACTCATGAACACACATCACCTGGGCTCAAAACCACTCAGCTTTCAGGGCCGGCCTGATGGTGCAGCAGTTGAGTGCACACATTCCATTTTGGCGGCCTGGGGTTCGCCGGTTCGGATCCTGGGTGAGGACATGGCACCACTTGATGAGCCACGCTGTGGTAGGCATCCCACATATAAAGTGGATGGAGGAAGATGGGCATGGATTTTAGCTCAGGGCCAGTCTTCCTCACCAAAAAGAGAAGGATTGGTAGCTAATCTTCCTCAAAAAAAAAAAAAACCACTCAGATTTCAACTGGGGAATCAAGGGGTCAGTTTTTGGCAGGGTGAGGCATTAGGGCATCCTTAAGCCTAGTGGTCACCAAAGTAATCCTTTGTATCTCTTCCCACCCTGAAGGGTGGGCTGGCAGTGTCCTGGGCATCAGCAGCAGCCCTCTGGCAGACCAGGGTCCCAGAGAACCAATGACTCGCCCCCAAGTTCCCTTGTCATTGTGATGGAGGGAACAGAGGGAGGTCCCAGTTGCACACCTGTGCCCACCACCGCTCATGCCTGTGTCCTGTGTGTGCACTGCTTCTCTGCCACGAGCACCGCATCATTAGAACAACCTCAGGGGAGCAGAGTAGGACTCTCCACTTTACAGGTGAGAAAAACAAGGCTCTAAGGAGTTGAAAAAAGACTCACCAGAGTCAGCAGCAGAGACCAGCACGGAGGCCTGTGCTCTTGTCAGTGTCCCCCCCCCACCCCCTACTGTTAACACAACCATCGTTCCTGGATCACAGAGAGGAGGAGAGGGGAGAAATTGCTGACAAGAAGGACAGCTGGGACCTCAAGCCACAGGTGCTGTGGGCCCAGAGAAGGCACGGCTGTTCCCTCTTGAGGGTACCAGCCTAGAGAGGGAGGGAGGTGACAAGGGAATGAGAGCTGTGTTTCCTGAAAATATCACAACCAAGTGAGCTGGGGCCTTTAAACAACAGGGAAAGCCCAGTTCAGGGGTGAGCGCGCCCCCAAGCAGCACCCTTAGCTGCAGAGCTGACTCGATTGCCAGCATCTGTGACAGAAAAGGCTCCGGCTCTGGTGATGGGCACATGCCTGGGCACAGCTGTGTGGTGGAGGGAGCAGGGACTGGGCTTGACAGCACTGGAGTGAAGGGTCCTCAGGTACTGGGAGTGAGGGAACCCCTCAAGGGGTGCCCTCCTGAGGCCAGTGTACCCCACCACTTCAGGCCAGCTGCACCCCACAGTGGGCGCTCTGGATTCGTCCAAAGTGCACAGATTGTAGCACCTCTCACAGCAAAATTGGCTTCCTGCCTGCTGTGAGAAGAACAGCAACGACGAGTGGACATAACTGGGCTGGCCGCCTGCCCTCACTGCTGAGGAGCTCACCCTTGGGACTCAGGCAGACTCGGGTTCAAATCCTTGGGTTCAAAGTCACTCAAACCCTCCAAACCCAAATTTCCTCATGGTGGGGGGAATGAGACCATGAAAGCAAAGCAACTGGCAGAGCATTCAGCCTCCAGTGGGGGCGAGCCACCATCCTCCTCCTCGCTGGGCAATGACACCTCTTCCTGTCTCAGCTGAGGTGGTGTTCCCCCAGAAGAGACTGAGACAAGGACTCAAGAGCAGGCAGTTTATCGGAGATGATCCCAGGAAGCCCCAGCGGGAGAGTGAGGAAGTGAGAGAACCAAGGAAGGGGACCAAAAATAAAGGTGTGTTATTGAGCAGGTTCCCATTGTAGACCACGAGCTCCAGCCCACAGGGGACTTGGGGCAACAGTGTGGTGGAACAGAGGTTCCCAAACCTGAGTGTGCATCAGACTCACCAGGAAGGCTTATTAAAACACCAATTGCTGTGTCCATCCTCCCCCAACAAAGTTTCTGACTCAGCAGGTGTAGGGTGGGATCAGAGAACGTGTATTTCTAACAAGCTCCCAGTGCTGCAGGACTACACCCCAGGAACCACTGGTGTAGAAGAGGGCTCAGCATGACCCTCTTTGACGATCGAGGGCCACCAACTCTGTCCATCAGTGTTTGAGGACTGCTTCCAACCAAGGGCACTAGCTCTCTGGCCCTTCAGCTTCCTCACTCAGCGGGCCGAGCTTGCCGCCACAGGCAGAGAAGCCCCACTAAGCCCACTTAGGGCCCTCCCCGGGCAGGGTCTGTGGCTGGATTGCAGGGCAGGGAGGGGAACAGCAGGGAAGCCTGCAAGTGGTTTGATACTGCCTGAGAGCCTTGGGTGGGGGCTGGGGGTCAAGGACGCCTTTGTGTAGGGCTCTTGCAATGTGTTCACGCATTCAGATATTTTATAGAATTAGTCAGTGTTTGGTTGTGATTTTTTTACATTCGAAACAAGTATTCCTTTTTGTACCTAGTTTTATATTTGCAATTTGTTATTCTTTTTCCTAAAGAGGGCCCCCAGATGGTCTACGGTGCAGGCCTCAGAAAACCTGAATTGGCTCCTGAAGGCAGGCCTAGTAGGAACACAGACTTAGGTTTGCTGAACTGAAACGTGTCCACTGCTTGCCTCAGTAAGAACACAGACCACCTGGGCTCAGGCCCACCCAGATTCGAATTCCAGCTCTGCTACTCTCTAGCTGAGTTACTCTGGGCAAGGTCCCTAATCTGTCTAGCCCTCCGTTTACTCATTTACAAAACGGGGACAGTAATCATATTTTCCCTACAAGATCAAATGAGGATCAAATGAAACAATCCCTGTAAAGAGCCAGGCCCACAGCAAGTGCTCAATAAATACGAATATGTTTATTATTATCATTAGTTCCCATGGTTTATTCTTATTTCTTATCCTTCGTCTTGATGCTCTTCTCTTTCCTTCAAGTCCAGGTAGGAGTGAGGGAACTGGGGACAAAAGAAGTAGCCTCCTCCGGGACGGCAGCTCGCCCACCTCTCCAGTTTCCACACCTGCTCGCTCTGCCCTGCTGGCCTCGCCCCCCTTACCCGAGCGCCCTCCCGTTGCCAGGCAACCACTGCCCGCCCTCGCGCGGGGATTGGCTGTGCCGCCCGGCTCCCGGCATGCCCCGCGGCTCCCGGAAGCCGCGCTCTGGCATCCTTTCCAGGCGCTTGGCGAACGCGGCTCCAGAGAGGGCGGCGTGGGCTATGGTTGTGGTGCTGGGAGCCGCTGGCGGCCGAGTTGAGCGCAGTGCGTCCGGACTCGCCGCCTGTCACCGGGAAGGACGACCTCCCGGGGCCGAGGATCGGCCGCATTCCGCCTGGCATGTCACAGCAGTGTGAGTCTCCGGCCAGTCCGAGTCCCAGGAAGACGGGACTGAGACCCGGAGGCAGCATGGAGCATCCAGCGGGCGGCCTGGGCTCCTCTCCAGGAGCCATACCTCGCCGCCCCAGCGCTGGGCCCAAGGCCCAAAGGTCCGAACACTCCTGCACTTATCCCACCAGTTTAGTCAGCCTGGGTCAGCTCTGTGACCTTTGGCAGAATGACCTCCAGAAGCTTCTTTGCCTTCCTGGTGCTGATAATATCAATAGTGATTAATAATAATTGACATTTTATTGATTGCTTAATTTCGACTCTTGATAAGTGTTCTATTACAGAAGCTTTCTGATCCTAAGAGATAGGTATTATAGTATGCCCATTTTAGAGACATGGGGAAACAGGGAAGGATTTAATTTGTCATGAGTCACACAGCTCCACAGGGCCAAATTTCCATCCCTAGGTAGTACAACTCCAGAGCCTGAGGTTTTGACTTACAGGCTCTTTGTGAGGATTGATAAGAGGATGTCAAGTCTTAGCCTAGAGCCTGGCACCTACTAAGTGCTCAGGAAAGGTTAGTGGGCAAATCGTCAGTCATGATAGCAAGTAATAGTAGTCATGTCAGCATTGAAGAGTGACGTTGCCCAGAGCTTTGTCAGAAACACAAGACAGGGACAATCTGGGAGACATAACCACTCCACTCCAGAGTTTCAAGTCCTTAAAAATGTTGAAGCTGCTCTGTGTTCTACTTCCCGCTTACACTTCTCCCTGCTTCTATTTTTACCCCTTCCTCTCTTCTCTACCACTTACTGCTAGCTCCAGGGATGAAGCCCTTTGCCTCTGAAAATGGCCTGGTTTGTGCCCCAAGTTTAAAGAGGGCAATCAGGAACTTAAGAAGTTCTCACTTTTGCTGGCTAAAATGAAAATAGTGAAAACACCAGCCACAAAAAGAGTGTTAATGGGGCCTAAAGTTAAAAGGGGGCCTTCCCTAGGCCATGACCTTCAAGCAGAACACTGGGTTTCAGGGCAGGTAGATGTCTGTGTTCTTCCTAAATGTCCCAGACACTTAACCATCCTGGGATCTGGCGACTCCCGCCTGCATCTCAGTTTCCCTGCCTTAAAATGATAAACTTGAATATTTGCAGTATCCTAGTGCTACCTGTATCTTTTATATTTAATATTCTTTTTTTTTTTTTATTTATTAATGTTATGATAGATTACAACCTTGTGAGATTTCAGTTGTACATTTTTGTTAGTCATGTTGTGGGTACACCACTTCCCCCTCCGTACCCTCCCCCCACCCCCCCTTTTCCCTGGTAACCACCAATCAGATCTCCTTCTCAATATACTAATTTCCACCTATGAGTGGAGTCATATAGAGTTCGTCTTTCTCTGACTGACTTATTTCGCTTAACATAATACCCTCGAGGTCCATCCACATTGTTGTGAATGGGCCAATTTCGTCTTTTTTTATGGCTGAGTAGTATTCCATTGTGTATATATACCACATCTTCTTTATCCAATCATTAGTTTCTGGGCATGTAGGCTGGTTCCACGTCTTGGCTATTGTAAATAATGCTGCAATGAACATAGGGGTGCAACGGACTCTTGAGATATCTGATATCAGGTTCTTAGGATAGATACCCAGTAATGGGATGGCTGGGTCATAGGGTATTTCTATTTTTAACTTTTTGAGAAATCTCCATACTGTTTTCCATAGTGGCTGTACCAGTTTGCATTCCCACCAACAGTGTATGAGGGTTCCTCTTTCTCCACAACCTCTCCAACATTTGTCGTTCTTGGTTTTGGATGTTTTTGCCAATCTAACGGGGGTAAGGTGATATCTTAGTGTAGTTTTGATTTGCATTTCCCTGATGATTAGCGATGATGAACATCTTTTCATGTGTCTATTGGCCATATTCCTATCTTCTTTTGAGAAATGTCTGTTCATGTCCTCTGCCCATTTTTTGATCGGGTTGTTTGTTTTTTTGTTGTTAAGTAGTGTGAGTTCTTTGTATATTATGGAGATTAACCCTTTGTCTGATAAGTGGCTTGTAAATATTTTTTCCCAATTAGTGAGCTGTTTTTTTATTTCAATCCTGTTTTCCCTTGCCTTGAAGAAGCTCTTTAGTCTGATGAAGTCCCATTTGTTTATTCTTTCTATTGTTTCCCTCAACTGAGGAGTTACAGTATCCGAAAAGATTCTTTTGAAACTGATGTCAAAGAGTGTACTGCCTATATTCTCTTCCAAAAGACTTATTGTCTCAGGCCTAATCTTTAGGTCTTTGATCCATTTTGAGTTTATTTTGGTGTGTGGTGAAAAAGAATGGTCAATTTTCAATCTTTTGCATGTGGCTGTCCAGTTTTCCCAGCACCATTTGTTGAAGAGACTTTCTTTTCTCCATTGTAGGCCCTCTGCTCCTTTGTCGAAGATTAGCTGTCCATAGATGTGTGGTTTTATCTCTGGGCTTTCAATTCTGTTCCATTGATCTGTGGACCTGTTTTTGTACCAGTACCATGCTGTTTTGATCACTGTAGCTTTGTAGTATGTTTTGAAATCGGGGATTGTGATTCCGCCGGCTTTGTTTTTCTTGCTCAGGATTGCTTTAGCAATTCGCGGTCTTTTGTTGCCCCATATGAATTTTAGGATTGTTTGTTCAATTTCTGTGAAGAATGTTCTTGGGATTCTGATTGGGATAGCATTGAATCTGTATATTGCTTTAGGTAGTATGGACATTTTAACTATGTTTATTCTTCCAATCCATGTGCAAGGGATGTCTTTCCATCTCTTTATGTCATCGCCTATTTCTTTCAAGAGAGTCTTGTAGTTTTCATTGTATAGATCCTTCACTTCCTTGGTTAAGTTTATCCCAAGGTATTTTATTCTTTTCGTTGTGATTGTGAATGGGATAGAGTGCTTGAGTTCTTTTTCTGTTAGTTTATTGTTAGTGTATAGAAATGCTACTGATTTATGCACGTTAATTTTATACCCTGCTACTTTGCTGTAGTTGTTGATTATTTCTAATAGTTTTTCTGTGGATTCTTTGGGGTTTTCTATGTATAAGATCATGTCGTCTGCAAACAACGAGAGTTTTACTTCTTCGTTACCTATTTGGATTCCTTTTATTTCTTTTTCCTGCCGAATTGCTCTGGCCAGCACCTCCAGAACTATGTTGAATAGGAGTGGTGAAAGTGGGCACCCTTGTCTTGTTCCTGCCCTCAGAGGGATGGCTTTCAGCTTTTGTCCATTGAGTATGATGTTGGCTGTGGGTCTATCATATATGGCCTTTATTATGTTGAGGTACTTTCCATCTATACCCATTTTACTGAGGGTTTTTATCATAAATGGGTGTTGGATCTTGTCGAATGCTTTCTCTGCATCTATTGAGATGATCATGTGGTTTTTGGTTTTCATTTTGTTAATGTAGTGTATCACGTTGATTGACTTGCGGATGTTGAACCATCCCTGTGTCCCTGGTATAAATCCCACTTGATCATGGTGTATAATCTTTTTGATGTATTGCTGTAATCGGTTTGCCAAAATTTTGTTGAGGATTTTTGCATCTATGTTCATCAGTGATATCGGCCTGTAGTTCTCCTTCTTTGTGTTGTCCTTGTCAGGTTTGGGGATCAGAGTGATGTTGGCTTCATAGAATGTGTTAGGGAGTTCTCCATCTTTCTCAATTTTCTGGAACAGTTTGAGGAGAATAGGTATTAAGTCTTCTTTGAATGTTTGGTAGAATTCTCCAGAGAAGCCGTCTGGTCCTGGACTCTTGTTTTTGGGGAGGTTTTTGATTACCGTTTCTATTTCCTTACTTGTGATTGGTCTATTCAGATTCTCCATTTCTTCCTGATTCAGTTTGGGGAGATTGTAGGAGTCTAGGAATTTGTCCATTTCTTCCAGGTTGTTCAATTTGTTGGCATATAGTTTTTCATAGTATTCTCTTATGATCTCTTGTATTTCATTGGTATCTGTTGTGATTTCTCCTCTGTCATTCCTGATTTTATTAATTTGCGATTTCTCTCTTCTTTTCTTGGTGAGTCTGGCTAGGGGTTTGTCAATTTTGTTAATTCTTTCGAAGAACCAACTCTTTGTTTCATTGATCCTTTCTATTGTCTTTTTTGTTTCAATATCGTTTATTTCTGCTCTTATTTTTATTATTTCCCTCCTTCTACTGACTCTGGGCCTTGTTTGTTCTTCTTTTTCTAGTTCTGTTAGGTGTCGTTTGAGGTTGCTTATGTGAGCTTTTTCTTGTTTAGTGAGGTGAGCCTGTATTGTGATGAATTTCCCTCTTAGGACTGCTTTTGCTGCATCCCAAATGATTTGGTATGTCGTGTTCTCATTTTCATTTGTCTCCAGATAATATTTGATTTCTTCTTTAATTTCTTCAATGATCCATTGTTTGTTGAGAAGTGTGTTGTTTAGTCTCCACATTTTTGCACCTTTCTCTGCTTTTTTCTTGTAGTTGATTTCTAGTTTAATAGCGTTATGATCAGAAAAGATGCTTGATATTATTTCAACTCTCTTGTATTTATTGATGTTTGCTTTGGTTCCCAAAATATGGTCAATCCTTGAGAATGTTCCATGTGCACTTGAGAAGAATGTGTAACCTGCTGTTTTTGGATGAAGTGTTCTATATATATCTATTAAGTCCATCTGGTCTAATTTTTCATTTAATTCTATTATTTCCTTGTTGATTTTCTGTCTGGATGTTCTGTCCATTGGTGTTAATGGTGTGTTGAGGTCCCCTACTATTATTGTATTGTTGTTGATGTCTTCTTTTAGTTCTATTAAGAGTTGCTTTACAAATTTTGGTGCTCCTGTGTTGGGTGCGTATATATTTATAAGTGTTATGTCTTCTTGGTGGAGAGTCCCTTTTATCATTATATACTGTCCCTCTTTGTCTTTCTTTATCTGTTTTGCTTTGAAATCTACCTTGTCTGATATTAGTATAGCGACACCTGCTTTCTTTTGTTCATTATTAGCTTGGAGTATTGTTCTCCATCCCTTCACTCTGAGTCTGTGTTTGTCTTTGGGGCTGAGGTGTGTTTCCTGGAGGCAGCATATTGTTGGATCTTGTTCTTTGATCCATCCTGCCACTCTGTGTCTTTTGATTGGGGAGTTCAATCCGTTTACATTTAGAGTGATTATTGAGACGTGGGGGCCTACCACTACCATTTTGTGTCTTGTTTTCCGGTTTTCTTCAGTTTCCTTTGTTTCTCGTCCCATGGTTTAATCTGTTCTGATGTAGAGCTGCTACTCTCTGTTGTTGTCCTTCTACTTATCTCCTCTGCTCTTGGTTTTGTAGCCCCTTTCCTTTTTTGGATTTTTCAGGAATGAGGGTTTTCCTGAGGATTTCCTGAAGAGGAGGTTTTGTGGCAATGAACTCCCTTAATTTTTGTTTATCTGGGAAAGTTTTTATTTCTCCATCGTATTTGAAGGATATTTTCGCTGGGTAGAGAATTCTCGGCTGTAGGTTTTTGTCCTTCAGATTTTTGAATATATCATTCCACTCTCTTCTAGCCTGTAAAGTTTCTGCTGAGAAATCTGCTGATAGCCTGATGGGGGTTCCTTTGTAGGTTAGTTTCTTTTGCCTGGCTGTCCTTAATATTTTCTCCTTGTCGTTGACTTTTGCTAGCTTCACTACTATATGCCGTGGAGTTGGTCTTCTTGCATTGATAAAGTTTGGAGATCTATTGGCTTCTGTCACCTGAAGATCCATCTCCCTCACCAGATTTGGGAAGTTCTCAGCCATTATTTCTTTGAATAGGTTTTCTGCCCCTTTCTCCTTCTCTTCTCCCTCTGGTATACCTATAATCCTTACGTTGCATCTCCTAATTGTGTCTGATAATTCTCGGAGAGTTTCTTCATTTCTTTTAAGTCTTGCTTCTCTCTCCTCCTCTGCCTGCAACAATTCTATATTGCCATCTTCCAAATTGCTAATTCTTTCCTCCATATTATCGGCCCTACTGTTCAGAGCATCTAGATTTTTCTTAATCTCCTCTATTGTGTTCTTCATTTCCAGTATTTCTGTTTGGTTCTTCTTTATCGTATCAAACTCTTTTGTGACATAGCTCCTGAACTCGTTGAGTTGTCGGTCAGAATTCTCTCTTAACTCAGTGAGTATTTTAATGATGGCTGTTTTGAAGTCATCATCATTTAGGTTATATATCTCATTTTCTTTGGGATTGTTTTCTGTGTATTTGTTACTTTCTTTCTGTTCTGGAGATTTAATGTATTTTTTCATATTGCTTGATGATGTTGATTTGTGCCTCCGCATGGAGATAGAGTTTAGTTGCTCCTTTCACTTGTTTCAGCTGCTGCGGTGGGGGGAGCAGCTGTTTATACTTCACCAACCAGGAACCCTGTCGTAGTTGCTAACTGGGCCTGGGCCCCTCTTCGTAGCCACAGTGGCCCTTTGGATTCCCTCCTCTGCCGTGGGGGCCGTCACGGGGGGCTTCAGGCTGCAGGTGCCTACTGTTGTTGCCCACCTAGATGCGCTCTCTCCTTGGGGTCTGCAACGGTGTTATGGGCTTTTCCAGCGGCCAGGGGTGGGATCACTTTTATTTGTCGCTCGGTTGCTGTCGGCACCCACCAAATCTCACTTGTCCTCTATGGGTCGCAGGAGAGCTATTGGCATCTTCTACAGTCTGTGGTTAGTACACCTAGCTATGCTGCTTTTGCCCTGGGGTCTTCCAGCCTTGTGGCTGGCGGCTGGGTGCCTTCTACTGGTGCTGTGCAGAGGCTTTCCCTAAGGCTTCTGTGAGCCTGTAGGGTTTCCCCCTAGGCTACTAAGCTGGGTCTCTGGAACTCTCTCCAGCCCCAGTCCTCTCCGAGATCTCCGGCAATCCCTAGCCTCACCGGGCGGGCAACGGCAGCTGGGGGTCGCCCCGCCCTCTGGGCTTCTCTCCGGGCCTCTGCCGGGAGCTCTGAATGCTCAGCGTGGCCCCTCTGCTACCGGCAGACAGAGAGTTTTGTCTGCTGCCTGGCGGAGCTCCGGCGCTTCCCCTCCGGGTCGCCGGACCCGCCTTTGAAAGTTCCCCCGCCCCGGTCCTCTCCGAGATCTCCGGCAATCCCTAGTCCCACGGGGCGGGCAACGGCAGCTGGGGGACGCCCCGCCCTCTGGGCTTCTGTCCGAGCCTCTGCCGGGAGCCCTGAATGCTGGGCGTGGCCCCTCTGCTACCGGCAGACAGAGAGTTTTGTCTGCTGCCTGGCGGAGCTCCGGCGCTTCCCCACCGGGTCGCCGGACCCGCCTTTGAAAGTTACCCCGCCCCGGTCCTCTCCGAGATCTCCGGCAATCCCTAGTCCCACGGGGCGGGCAACGGCAGCTGGGGGACGCCCCGCCCTCTGGGCTTCTGTCCGAGCCTCTGCCGGGAGCCCTGAATGCTGGGCGTGGCCCCTCTGCTAATGGCAGACAGAGAGTTTTGTCTGCTGCCCGGGCGGAGCTCCGGCGCTTCTCCACCGGGTCGCCGGACCCGCCTTTGAAAGTTCCCCCGCCCCGGTCCTCTCCGAGATCTCCGGCAATCCCTAGTCCCACGGGGCGGGCAACGGCAGCTGGGGGTCGCCCCGCCCTCTGGGCTTCTCTCCGGGCCTCTGCCGGGAGCCCTGAGTGCTCAGCGTGGCCCCTCTGCTACCGGCAGACAGAGAGTTTTGTCTGCTGCCTGGGGGAGCTCCGGCACTTCCCCTCCGGGTCGCCGATCCGGCCTTTGAAAGTTCCCCCGCCCCGGTCCTCTCCGAGATCTCCGGCAATCCCTAGTCCCCCGGGGCGGGCAACGGCAGCTGGGGGTCGCCCCGCCCTCTGGGCTTCTCTCCAGGCCTCTGCCGGGAGCCCTGAGTGCTCAGCGTGGCCCCTCTGCTACCGGCAGACAGAGAGTTTTGTCTGCTGCCTGGCGGAGCTCTGGCGCTTCCCCACCGGGTCGCCGGACCCGCCTTTGAAAGTTCCCCCGCCCCGGTCCTCTCCGAGATCTCCGGCAATCCCTAGTCCCACGGGGCGGGCAACGGCAGCTGGGAGACCTCCGTGCCCTCCGTGTCTCTCTCTGGGACCCTCCGGGCGCCCCGAGCACCAGGCCGGGTCTCCCCGCCAATGGCGGGGAGAGACTCTCCCCGCGGGCTCAGGTGTGCAACTCCAAAGTTTCCCTCTGCGTTTAGGAGTAATTGCGGGGGGTTTAAGTAGGGTTCTGGTCACCTGTTTCCACCGTCGCTCCTCTGTTGTGTTCTCGCTCCTGCCCTAGATGTGTGTGGATCCTCTGGGGGCGTCCGTTGGAAGAAAGCCGCTTGCGGGTACTAGGCTGCCCGTCGGGGTCGGAGAGTTTTCACCTATTTCCACATCCTCCCGGAGGAAAGTCCGTCCGCCTTCCGATGTATAGTCGCGTGGGTGTCTCAGACGTCCTGAGATGCTGTCTGGATATCCTTTGTCAAGCGATAAGTGTCCAAATAATTGTAGACTCGAAGGGCGAGAGACAAAGAGGACTACTCACGGCGCCATCTTGGAATTCCTCTCCATATATTTAATATTCTTTAACTCATTGCTTTACTTACATTTTCTTTAAAAAGCAAACTGTGTATCATTACTTTAAGGGAAAACCAATATCAGGCAAGAAACCAGAAAAAGAAATACAAATAAAGACAAAACATTCTTCTCAACTCTAGCAGGCAAGATCTTGAGCTGAGGCCTGATATCATTTTGTTAAAAAGCAAGAATAGCAAGTTTTAGTGGGGGGCTGAAGACATTCAAGCACTGAACTGAAAGTTTCTCCTGTGGGTAATCAGAATGGGACAGGGAAGCACTTCCACACGCAGAGTCTGTGCTGTTGAAGGCCCTGCCGGGCAGCACCTAAGTCACCCAGCACAGTCCCAGTAGTTCCTTTCATCACTTGGAGAAACTGGCCGAGACCGTCTGTGGAGTGGCCTAATATCCAGCATTTGCTCTGATTCTCTTAGGGTCTGTGGGGCAAGGGGAGCAGGAGATACCCCCTAGTGGGTCCACCACAAGCCTTTCCCCTCAGACCCCTCCTGTTCTACGTAGAACCATCTCAGGCACAGGTGAGGTGAACAGCTGCTCAGCAGACTTTGACGTGCAACAAAGGCTGCTGCATCTTCCCAGGACCGCGGGAGGCAAGGGGAAGCGGGCAACCATTCCTGTCTTACCTTCTGGGGCAGGGCAGACTTAACTCACAGAGGCAAGCACTTCTGGATCAGGGTCTCTGCACTGCCAAAGGGTGTCTGAATAGGAAGGGACATTGGGAAAGGGTTTTATTTGGAGCAAAATGTGGATGATGACACCATCAGCAGCAAGCCGAGGAAGAGTTAGGGCAACCTAAGGGCCTCAACTCATGGCATGAAGTTGTTGGCTGCCACCTCTCCCAGCGGAGGGCCTGCACCCTTCCAAGAGGGAGACAAGGGAGGCCCAGGCAGTGCCACTCTTCATATAGTTGCTCACTGAACAAAATTCTAGGCTTCTAGGGCCTCCCCACCCCCCGGGATGGAGCCCATGGCTTTTCTTAGGATCATCTAGTCCCCATGGCTTAGGGGTTACCAGAGTGGCAGCAGCATGGAGTTGTATCTTCTGACTCTGAAGTAGCACAGGCACCCACTGTCTGGAAACTGCTTAGCAGGCAGAAAGGTCAGCCATCGGCAAGGGAGGACCCATGGTCCCTGCCTGTGGTCTGTCCTGTGTGTCTCTAGGGGGTGAGAAGTGGTGTAAGGGAGAGAAGAAAGGGAACCTCTGAAATCTGTATGAGTTTCTACTAATCCAGCCACATTTCCAAATAAGGGACAGCTTTCAATATTTAGGAAGATAGAGGAGGGGAAATAAGAGGAGAGGCACAGATAAAGAGGACGATAAGAGGTTTGCCGGCTCAAAGGAAGTAGAATTCAAACTTCTAGTAATAATAAAAACCCTGCCCTGATGGTCTAGTGGTTAAGATTTGGTGCTCTCACCGCCACACCCGGGTTCGTCTCCCCGTCAGGGAACCACACCACCCATCTGTCGGTTGTCATACTGTGGTGGCTGTGTGTTGCTGTGATGCTGAAAGCTATGCCCCCGGTGTTTCAAGTACCAGCAGGGTCACCCATGGTGGACAGGTTTCAGCGGAGCTTCCAGACTACGACAGATGAGGAAGAAGGACCTGGTCACCCACTTCTGGAAAAAAAATTGGCCATGAAAACCCTGTGAATAGCAGTAAAGCATTGTCTGATACAGCACTGGAAGATGAGAGGATGGTGTAAAGTGACCAAACAGGCTTCCACTCTGCTGTGCACAGGGTCGCTAGGAATTGGAAACAACTCGCTGGCACTAACAACAACAAAGTACAGTTATGTGTCACTTAACGATGGGGATGCATTCTGAGAAATATGTCCTTAGGCTATTTCGTCATTGTGCCAGTATCATAGAGTGTACTTACACAAACATAGATGGTATAGCCTCTTACACACCTAGGATATATGATACTAATCTTATGGGACCGCCTCATATATGTGGTCCGTCGTTGACCGAAATGTCAACAGATCATTTGTGGACCCAGGGCAAGAGTACAAATAGAAGCCAATATACCATGTGCCTCACTATGTAAGATATAAATCAAGTAACAAACAAATAAAATATGTTCTTCCCTCTACCTTGACACAAATACCTTATAACAACCTGGAAAGTCAAGTTTGAATCTGGAAATCTCTGACTTCTTAGAGTTCTGCTCTGGAATGGGATGGCTCAGCCCCACATCTAGAGAGATCTCCTATACACGAATGTGGATATCCCAACCCCTATGTCCCAACTGGGCACCACTTGCACATAGCCATCCCTTGAGTCCAGAAGTGCCTTGAGCCGTCCACCCTTGGAGATGGGCCTAGCAAAGAGCCTGTCCAGGCCCTGGCTGCAGGTTTGAGCCCATTTAGGCAAGGGCTTCAGGAGTCCTAAGGACCCAGAGCATGGTCCAGAGTGGGAAGGGGTGTGACCTCCAGGCTGTCATGTCTCTTGGTCCTACAGACCCTGTGTCTTGTGGGAGGGGGTACACATGGATCTACAGGTAGTTTAACAGTAATACTAATAACAAGAGCTAATGTCTGGTCTGCCTTCTGCAGCTTATAGGGCACTTTGACTTGATCAGAATTTGAGGTATGCAAGAGTAATATCCCCAATTGCAGGTGAGGACACTGAGGCTCAGGGAGGTTAGCCACTTGCCCGAAGTCCCCTGAGTGTCAGCCCTGTACCCCAGCTCTCCCCTATTTCAAGAACTGAGGTGGCTAGTCCTTACCCAACAGGGCAGAGCCTGAGAGTCTTGAGCAGCAAAAAGCAATAAAAGGGAGGTTACCTGACATCCTCACAACAGGCCGGGGCCAGCCACTCAGTGCCAGCTGGTGTGGCACTAACAGGCCCGGCGCATTTTGGCATCTGAGTCTTCCGTCCCTTCTCATGGAGTTTTGTGAGCAGAAGGCAAGCCAGGGACACTTCCCTTCTGAAGGACAACTTGGATAGCGCGGGGCCAGACTTCTGCATTCTTAGCTTGAAAAATGTTATTAGAAAATGCTGTCGATTCAGTTTCTGTTTCAAAAAGCATTGCTGTTTGGAAATGGCTCATTTCCCTTTTTGAGTCTCGGCAAAGACTCAGCAAAAAGGAAAACAGTTAACACCACTTCAGCCGCTAATGAGCTCCAGAGAACAGGTAGAGGTGTGACACCCCTCCCGCCAGCAGCAGGTGGTCCTGTGCCCCCACCCTGCACCCCAACCCTGCGCTCCTCAGTTGCAGGAATGTCTGGGAGGGAGGGAGACTGCAGCTCCTTCCAACTTGCCAACTGCAAGCTGTGGGCTGGGGCCGACTTGGCCCTCGGGCCTCACCTTTTCTCACTCCCTCCCCCCTCCCTCCTCCCTCTTCCCCTTCCCTCCTGAATATTTATGGGGAAGGGAGCAGGTGGGAAAGATGCAACTGAGGAATAAAGCCACTAGGTGCCAACCTTGGGGGCTGGTTGAGAGGATGAGCTTGGCACTTAAAATGCAAAGGCTCTCCCCCGAATCTGTGACCATGTGTAAGGAACAATGAGCATCCACAATGCATTAGCTCCTTTAAAGCCTTTCCAGTGCTGAGCCCTCAATTGGAACAGGAGCAGATGCAGACGGAGCCCTCACTCTCTCCCTGGGCCAGGTGTGAGCTCCTGACAAGCCCTCATCCATCTTCAGGGGGCTAGTGCAGGGTTTCTCAAAGTGGGGTTCCCAGACCAGTCGCATCAGCACCACCTGGGAACTTGTTAAAAAAGGCAAATTCCCAGACCTATGGAATCAGAAACTCTGGGGTGGGGCGGGGGGTGGGGGGGTTGAGAGCGCTTAATAAGCAGTAGCTCTTCCATTTCTCTGGAAATCAGATTAGTCAGGGTGACCTCAAGAAGGCCACCGTGGAGCTGCTCACAGGCCAGCGTGTCAGGCCCTTTCAGATATGTGGCTTCTGACTCACGCCATCTCCAGCATCCTGTGTCCTGTGACTGGTTTTCAGTACTTGACCAGGACGGAAACTGGTGGCAGATCTGGTTTATTTCCCAGCTTCTTCACAGGGGGACCCTCCAACCTCTGAGGGCAGCGTGCAGACTTCCTCTGCAGTGACCTCACTGGGTAGTCGGTGGGATGGACTGTGTTTGTGGGCAGAGGTGCTGTAACTAAGTTACAGTCGCCATCATTCTTCCTCATCAAAACCGGTGAAGATAGAGGCCAGCCCTGGGGCATAGTGGTTACATCTGGAACGCCCTGCTTTGGCAGCCTTGGTTCACCGGTTTGGATCCCAGGCATGGACCTACACCACTTGTCAGCCACGGTGTGCTGGTGACCCACATATAAAGTGGAGGAAGATTGGCACTGATGCTAGCTCAGGGCTACTGTTTCTCAAGCAAAAAAGAGGAAGATTGGCAGAAAATGTTAGCTCAGGGTGAATCTTTCTCACAAAAAAAAAAAAAAGGGTGAAGAGTGAGGCTAACCCGTGACCTGCAGACCTCACGAGGTGATGGGGAGGAGAAGTCATAATTTAGCATGACTGAGGAGCTTTATGTTGATTAACTCATTTAATCTTCACAACAACCCCATGAGGGTAGGTACTCTGTCAACGGCATTTATAGATAAGGAAACTGAGTCACAGAGAGGTTAAGAAACTTGCCCAAAGTCACTAATAAGAGACAGAGTCAGAATTCAAAATCAGGCAGCCTGGCTCCAGTCCCACTCCTCAGCACTGTGCTCTGACAGGGACACCATCTAAATGGGATGAGTCATTGTAGCTTGGCACCCAGGGGCTCTGAAACCTTAGTGATGAGGATTTTAGGCTGGTTACTTTTAAAACTGCAGATGAGAAGGGGGCTCTGAGGAGTGGAATTTGCTTGCCCTTTGATGAGAGACATTTGCATTTGTGAAGGAAGTCTCCATGTGTTGGGGGTGCCTCCCTCTCTGCACCAGGAGGAAGGTGGGATGGCCTTATCTCTGGAAACTCTTAATAGGGAAGGCAAGAACTTAAGTTGTTTACTGTCTGGCAACCTCATGTAACTGACCCCCCTCAACATACTCCTTTGTCTTTAGCTGAAGATAATATTTAAGGCGGTGGCTTCTGCCATTTACTTAATCTGGCTTGATTCTTATCTAAAAGTTATAGGACCACCCAATAACCAGAACCTACTGGCACTGATACCATTTTAACAACTCTTTTTACGTATTCTTTCCTTTGTCTTGTAAAGAGATAACTCACATACCTATGCCTTAAATTTAGCCCTACTCTCCACCCATGTTTGCAGTAGCAGCAGTGGGGGCAGCAGCAGCTCCTCCTGCCCGTGGGTCCTGTCCCCACGCAGCAGCTCTGACTGCCTGTGGGTCCTGTCCCCATGCCGGCACCAGCTCTGCCTGCCCATGGGTCCTGTCCCCATACTATTCCACACTATTCTCTAAATAAAAGAGCACTACTACCAGACCTTGAGAGTCCAAGAAATCTTTCTTTTGACTCCTCGGCTCACCGACCCCACATCATTAGCACATGGACCCCTTTGAAAGTCCAGTCAACGCTATGGCTCCTCTGCCCAGGAAGCACACAGCTTCTGTGTGTGATCTCAGGTTTCCGTGGACCTCTCCTTCCCCCCGGGGCTCCCTGAGCAAGACCTGTGTAAGGGTCTTAGAAGGAAGCAGGAAGGACCTAAGAAGTCCAGGGGCATTACACCACTCTGCCTCGTTAAGCTCCAGGGAGGGGACGGGGCTGGAGCGGCAGCGAGGGAGGCTGTGGTGCGGTTGCTGAGGCACGGCTTCACGTCCTCTCATCCAGAGTGAGGGCTGGGAGTGCAGGGCTATTTCCAGAAGAAGAGCAGGACCAAGGATGCTCAATCTCCCAGGGCCTATGAGGCTCCGTCTGGAAGCATCTGCTGGCTGGCACAGCTTTGTGCCAGGTGGACCAGAGTGACCCAAGGATCATCCTGCCAAGAGGCAGGCCTTGGGCTTGGTGGCCTCAGGGCCCCTTCCAGCTCTGAGCATGTGGTTAAGTCAGGGATAAGAGATGTGGTCATCCCAGGATTTCACACTTTGCTCTGCCCCGTGTCTGGGAAGGTGGGCCTCCTGGTTCCTCTGCCCCCTGGAGAGGACACGCTGGAGGCGTCTGACACAGAAGCTGCCCATGGTGAATCTCCTGCCTGCATCACGTGCTCTGTAAGCCTTGATGAGCTAATGTTTCAAGTGCCTATGGAGCCTGCAGCCTTGGTTGCCGAAGACCAGTGAGCCCGGACCAAACACCACTGAGGCAGGCTGGGTGACTGCTGTCGCTCACACTGACCGGCTAATCCAGCCTCCTGAAGGCTGTGTGCTTCAGACCCCATTGCACTCCCCCAGCATGTGGCCAGGCCTCCTCAGATCCGCAAACCACTTAAATGGAAGTGCCCTCTCCGTCTTCTAAGGCAGCAGGCGGAGAGGAGAGGAGACAGGCTCAGAGCCTCGCAGCCCTGCCCTGAACTCCGAGTCAGCCTCTCATGGACTTAACCCCTCTGAGCCGCAGGCTCCTCCTCTGTGACGTGGGGATGGCAGCTTCCCTGGCAGGGTTCTCAGTGTGGGCACAGCCGAGCCATGGCCAGTGCTCCACAATTGGCACCTCCTTTACTGTGCCGTGGACCGTGCCTAGGCCTGTGACAGGCACGTGGCCAGCGCCCCGCAGAGCCTCCGTTGGAATTCTAGTCCCTGGCTTTGCAGCCAGCGTGGAAGCAGAGAACACCTCATCCCCCAAGTGCTCTTCCCACGTTAAAGGCACCAAACCCCGCCTGGGGATAATGAGGCAGAAGTGTCATCTCGTGGGCAAGAAATACCTGTCCAGTTACCTCCATCAAAAGGCAGGTAGGTGAAGCAGGAGCGTGAGGAGAGAAGTCAAGGAAAGCAGCTCTTCCTCAGAGACAGACCAGTGGCCTCAGCTGGCATCTTTCCAGAACTCTTCACTGAGACCCGTGACAGCCTGTTGTTCTCATTCACGAGCCCACCTGCCTCCTAGAGTGGTGTGGGGGCAGGGCGCAGACCCCAGGCTCCCCGTCCACCCTCATGTCTTCTTTGCTCTTCCTTCTTCCTACCTCCCTTCTCCTCCCTTTCTTTCTCTTCTCTTCTTTCCTTTTTTTCTTAAACCACTGGGTGCACAGCATGATCAAGCCACATTCCTGGGGGCGCTTGTCTAAGCAGACTCGTTGGCCCCAACAGTGGGCAGCACTTGGAGACGTGGCTTTGCAGGGTGGCAGGGGAGGGGCCAGGCAGCCAGGATCAGTGGGCAAGCCTGAAACCTCAAGAGGGAGACAAACAGGGATGGCGGGTTAGTACTCACCGTTTGGAGTCAGGTATGCCGGAAAGTTCTGAAGACACAGCCTGCCAGGAGCTGGTGATGAGTGCTATCACACCCCAGGCTCCATTCTGAACGTGTTGTATGTATTGCCAGCCTACTGTTTAATGTACACAACCACCAGATCCGAGGCCAGCACTACGATCGTCCCCCTTGTCAGATGAGAAAACGGAGTCAGCTTGAACTTGTCCATGCGTGCAGCTAGGAGGTGGAGGACTCGCAGCTGGGCAGTCTGGCTCCAGAGCAAGCTCTTGGAACCATTTTATGGCATGACCAGTGTTCTAAGGGCACCTGTGCACCCGGCCACATGTTCATGATGGAGGCAGGACCGGTGTTGGGGTGTCCATTTTTCCAGCTGAGGCTTAGGAAAGAAATGAAGCGGCTTGCCCAGAGGTCAAGGTGAGGGGTAAAGCTTAGTCTGGGACTGCAGATTTCTAGCTTTCTGCCCTGTGCACCCTGCCCCAGGTCAGGTGTGTCTGGGCGGGGCCTGGGCATCAAATAACAGGCATCAGAATTGGAGGTGTTGGCCCAGACAGAGACCAGACCCTGGGGCCAGGCAAGGGGTGGGTACTGAGCACTGGGTGAAGGTGTGACCTGCCGTGGGGAAGGAGGCGGGCATCCCAACAGACTGTCCAGGCAGCAGCAAAAAGTGGGAGGAAAACACCTTTGTTGGAGAGCTGCTGTATGCCAGGCACTTTACCTACAATGTTGGGGCTTATTTAATCCTTACAGAAGCCCCAAGAGGCTTCTCATTTTAGACATGAGATGGTATCAGCAAGACTGGGCCCAAGTGCCCCAGCCAGAAGGTGGAAGAACCAGAATCCCAGCTCGGTTTGGGCACCTGAGCCTACGACCCTCTCCTCTTCGACCGCACGCTGCAGGCCCGAGCTCCAGCGAACTCCCAGTCAAGAGCAGGAACTCTTCTCAGGGGGGTGCAGGGGCCTGTGGGTCAGCTGGCTGGAGTCTTGTGGGGCTGAGAGCATGACCATCTTCATCATTCTCCTTTGGGGTCAAGCCCACAGCAGCCTGAAGTTGAGGTCATCTCTTAGGCTGAGGCTGCCTTCAAACTTCCTGGGTGGGCAAAGCATAGGTGGGAGCAGAGGGCATGTGCTGTGCCCTTGAGTCACCCTGCTACACATGCTGTGAGCCCAGGGGCAGCTCTGCCTCTGTGGGCTGGAGAGGGGCATGACAGGGTGTGCCGGGCTGGCTCATTGGCACAGCACAGTCACAATGCCAGGACTTATCATCCCCCTTACAGATGAGGGAGTGAGGCTCGGGAAGGCTACTCGGCTCCCAGCCAGGGCCTGGTAGGGCTGGGAGCAAGGCTTACTCACCCCCAAACTGTATCCCATGTCCTACAACCCTGGGTCCAAAGACAGGTGCAGCAGCAGCGGCCATGCTGGGGTGACCTCAGCTGCAGGGTCTGGCATGGGGGACATGGTGATGAGGGACCAGGAGGGCAGGGCCTCGAAGCAGCCCAAGATCCCGTCTCCGAGAAGGAGGGTGAGAGTGGAGAGCCTGCTGTGGGCCCAGGGTCCCGATCCATGGAGCCCAGTCCAGCAGGGGGTCTGGCCAGCTGCACTGGTCCCATCAACCAGTTCAGGGCCAGTTCCAGGGTTCTGGGCTATATGTCTACTGGGAACAACGCTCCAGCCAGGCCAGGAGTGAGGAATGGGGCAACAGGTGTCAAGAACCAAGGAGAAAGTCAGGGTTCAACAGGGGACCAAGAGGGTAGGGTGAGCGAGGACCTCTGAGTTGAGGAAGACCTATATTTCTTGTCTAGGCCACTTAGTAGCTGAGTGACCTCGGGTAAGTTACTTCACATCTCTGAGCCTCACTGTGTTCATCTACAGATGGGGAGATAATGCAGATAAAGCCCCTGGCACAGGGAGCATTGGGCCAGGAGCCTGGGCAGCTGGTGGGAAGGCTGCCCTGGGCCCTGGGTCTGTGGCCACACGACTACTCCCAGCTTCTATGTGCTGGTGGGGCTGAAATTCCTCGTGAGATCCTGCTGGGGTCACAGCTGGACTGGGAACTGGGGTGACCTCAGCCAGTGGGTGGAAGGAAGCAGAGACTCAGGCCCTGGGCAAACCCACCTGATGCTGCTGCCACCAAGGAAGTGACGGTGGAAAAACAGACACTAGATGCTTTCACTCAGAAAGTCCGTGAAGTTGAGATAAGCACAGGCTTTAAATTCAACCTCCACTGGAATCAAGTCTTCTCTCAGTGAGACAGGAACCAGCCTAACAAGACAGGACCATCTGCAAGGCCCCTAAGGCCCTAACAAGATTAGCCTTAACCAATCGGCAGGCTAGGAGAATCAGATAGAGGCCACCCAGCTCCTCATTCCACAGCCTCTGGACTTTTCTGGGCTCACACATGCACCCTAGCACCCAGGAGACCCACTGAAGGTGACCCTAGCCCCATCAGCATAGTAAAAATCACGGCCAGGGTGGAGAGCTAGCATGCTAATGGTACATGCATCGCATGAGGTGGCATGTTGAATAGCGCAGGCGCAAGCACAACCCCGCCTCTACATGCTGCGACAAGGCCCCCCTCCCCAGCCTTTGCCTGTTAAAAGCCCCACAATCCAGCTCCCTAACGAGCCTGTCACCGCCCCTTTCCTTTCCGCAGCGCGTCCCTTGTGCCTCTCCTGTGCACAGGCTAATAAGCTTCTACTTTTCTACTCCAGTTTGGTGTCTCTCACGATTTCTATCCTCGGGGACAATGAGAACCCAATGTGCTGGTAACATTCTCTCAACTGACTTCTTGCCCTCTCTCTTCAACCTGGAGTTCTGTATAAAAGCTCTGCGTGGTCTCAGCAGCTGGCGTCCTGCAGTGACCTCCTCCCACATCACGTCCATGCTGATCAGCAGGCCCCGAATCTTCTCTCGGAGCACGGGGCTGAAGACGGCAGAGTGAAGGGTCTTTGCTAATAAAACCCACCCCTGGTTCAAGTCCCCTCATGTCCCCAGGCACAGAGGAACTGGTCACCCACTAGTTGAAGAGTCAACTAGTTGGGCTGCCTCTGGCTACTTTGTTGAATAAAAGGAGGAAAATGAAGATGTGTATGGTCTGGAAATATACAAGGGTATGCACTAAAAACTGCTGCTTGGGATTAAATCAGAGAACCGTTAGACAAAGGCAACTTGTTCGGGGATCTGCCCTCACTGAAAAATCCCCTTCTCTTTAGCAAGTTTTGTTAACTCCCCAAAACATGTGAGCTAGTTCCACAAGCCTGTTGGGGTCACATGGGACTTGAGACCCAGAGCAGCCAAGCCCCATGAGCTGCTATTTCAGTGACTGGGGGACACGGACGCCTCAACTCACCCTCTTCCCATCCGCCTGCAGATGTATTTTTATTTTCCTTCCTTCCTCCCTGGGAAGGAACGATCTTCTCTGAAACCCGCTGGGGTGGCTAACAAAGAACAGTGGGCAGAAGCCTGGACAATCCCCCATCAGCCACACAGCCAGCCCCGCCTCCCCCCGGGAAGCCGGCACGGATGCAGCTGCCATGGCATCACCACCGCCGGCCACCCTCTCCTGCTCCCCTTCACGCCGGTTGCATACCATCTCACTAACAGGCACACTTCTTCTGCTTCCTCTGTAAGCCCTCCCCCTTCAACCGAGCATGTGACGTGAGACCCCCGCTACTCCTCCCTGTTAGCTCCAGGGTGGTCCCCACGTTCGAGCGCAGAGACTGCTGTTTTACGTTAAAATAGACACGCTGCCCACCTGTAAAACCCCAGAGGTGGAGATGAGTCACCAGCCAGATGGACACCCCAAATGATCAACAGCACGAAAGAAGGTGAACAAACCAAGGGGGAGGTTTCAGGTTCCTCCAAGGGGAGGCGAGAGGGAAGAATTTATTTAAAAAAATTTTTTTTAATTTATTTTTTAGGTATCAAGTTTCAAGAAACCTTTCAAGGGTGTTGTCCTCAGTTCTCTGGAGGGATGTGTACCAGTCTGAGTCAGTGGGGAGCATAAGCTGCCGCCACTGGGTGGATTACTGACGGCCTCCGTGTATCAGCTGTGTGCAGGCTGCTGTGGAGCCCGCGCACCTCAGAGGAGGGCGCGCCGATTTCTAGCTCTCGTGTTTGCTGCATCTCGGGGGCAAGCTCTGGTCCTTCTGCTCGACTCTTGAGAAAGAACTCTTGGTCTGATCTAGTTCCTTTCTCTCTCTGATTCCTAAGCCAGCCCGCTCCCGCACGGTGCAGACTGGTGGAAGCCTTCAAGGACTCTGAAAAAATCTCTTACTATTCACGTCAAGTGATCATGACTATGTGGGGCCACAGAACCTGAGGGGCTCCTTTTGAAATAACAGCTTCAACATATACAACTACCCAAAATAACCCAGGACAAAGCAGCACCTAACTCTGCTGCCCAAAGCTTCAGAGCTCTGCTGGGGTTAGTGACAAATGAGCCAGGACAGTGAAGGGGCTGCTGGCCCCACTCTGGACATCTCCTGCCCTGCCCCGCTCTCCATCCTCTCCACCTGCTCCTGGGCCGCGGTTCGGTCCACCGGGACTGGGAGGAGGTCGGAGCGGGACACAGCAGGCCGGCAGGCCCTCCCCTCGCCCTTCAGGCTTGAGGTGGAATGGTGTCACATTACTAGTTCTGGGATACGATGCACGACCCCTTAGGGTTCCTACATCCACTCTTCACATAGCCTCAAATTACCCAATTTGAGTATGCTGGTTCCTGCCAGGACCTTGAGGAATAAGGCCCCAGTAAGGCTTTCATTAAATACCCAGGTATTTGTTATGCCCTTGAATCAATGGCCTTGACACGTTGTAAACAAGGACTTAAAAGACCCCACCTTGACTCAGGCCACAGACCACTTTAATGACCCCTGTCTGAAAACGCAGGCCTCACATGCTTGGTCCCTGGTACAGGGAGGCCCTCTGGAATGAAGGTTCCTGGAAAGTTTGTCTTTCTGGGGTTCCCAGTCTGGTTGGTGGGTGCTCTCTCACCCACAGAAAGCAGGGATCTGTGCAGGCTTGGGTCTCAGGCCTGAGGACTGGCCATCCCAGGAGGACTTCCATTCCAGGGGGACCCCCTCTGGCAGGGAGGGCTGAGAATTCTCACACCTTGCTGTAAGCTGGAAGGAGCAAGGCTGTGAGAAGGGAGGCCGCCGGCAGTGGGCTGTGGCACTGGCCTGTAACAACTCAGGTGAATGCTGGCAACACAGTTCCCAAGAAGCTGGAAGGAAAGGCAGCACGTAACCACCAGCCAGGAAAGCGATAGCCCACCGCGTAACTGTCTAACTGTGTCTTAAGATGTCTTTTGGTCTTCTTCAAACATCTCAGGAGCATTCTGTTAAAGAGTCTGGAATGTCTCTGTCTGGCACGGGGACAGCACAGGTCACCAGCTCCTTGGGAAAGATGGGGCCTGAGTGTGCGGTGCTCTCTGCGCTGAGCCCACCTCCAGCCCTTCCTGCATGCCGCCTGAACCCTCCCGGGAGGTCCTCCCCATCTCACTGAGCATCCTGCAGGCTTCGACGTTCTTGCCATCGGCCCCCTAGATGAGGTGCACGAGCAGGGTGGAGAAGGCCGAGCCAAGCACCAAGCCCAAGTACAGGTAAAAGGACATGACCACCCCCGTGGCCTCAGCCAGCTCCCTGGGCACGATCTTGGGCCCGTAGATGAGAGGCAGGGTGCTGAGGTAGCCGTTGCTGAGCCCCAGCAGGGAGGTGAAGACCACCGGGTAGATGTCGGACTGGAAGACCACCGTCTGCAGGTGGACGCGGGGCTGGTAGTTGCAGAGCACGAGGAGGGGGACGAGGCAGGTCCGGAGGAGCGCAAGCCCGGGGAGCACCTGACTTCTGGGCCCGGGCACCTGGATCCAGGCTGTGATCTGCCGGCCACACAGATCAGCAAAGTTGTACAGGAGGAAGGTGGTGAGGGGCACGAAGAACTTGGTGGTCCAGAGCGAGCCGGAGCCCTTGTTGAGGGACTCGATGTTGGCGGAGATGGCAGGGAAGACGAGGCTGGTGATGAAGAAGAGATAGATGACGCAGAAGCCCAGGCTGGCTGTCTTCTTCAGGATGGGGCGGAGTGGTGGCGTTGGGGAGTCACTGGATCTGGGGGCCACCAAAGGGGCATTGGGGCAGTCCTGGGGTGGCTGCTCTTCATCAGAAAAGACGTGGGCCGGCCAAACAGGCTTCATGTAGTACCTGCAGGGGAGAGGGCACGTAGTCAGAGGGCCTGGAAAGCAAGGTCACTTGGCATTTCCAGGGACAAGGCGGGCGGACCTTTAGGCCCAGCATGTAAAGCCTAAGCCTCATGTAGCGTGCGGCCCCAGCACGCCCTCAGAGGACGTATGTGCTGCAGGCGGCCAGAGAGAGCCCTGCACTGTCCCCAGCCTGCCTGTCCTGGCTGCCTGAAAGGCTGGACTCCAGTCCATTGCTCTGTGGTGGTGGCCATGTCATGCGCAGGGACAAGGGAAACCAGCACTGACCACCATGGGGAGCCTAGCTTGGCTTGCTTGTTTTTGTTTTGTTTGTGGGGGGGAGGGTGAAGACAAAATAGTATTAAAAATATAAATTTTTAAAATTATAAAAGTAGGGGCCAGCCCCGTGGCCGAGTCGTTAAGTTCGCGTGTTCCGCTTCAGAGGCCCAGGGTTTCGCTGGTTCGGATCCTGGGCAGACATGGCGCCACCTGTCAGGCCACGCTGAGGCGGCGTCCCACATAGCACAACCAGAGGGGCACTCACAACTAGAATATACAACTACGTACTGGAGGGCTTTGGGGAGAAGAAGAAGGAAAAAAAGATTGGCAACAGATGTTAGCTCAGGGCCAATCTTTAAAAACAAAAATTATAAAAGCAACACATGCTTGATGCAATGAACCCGAATAACACAGAAGAGAAACGCTACAGTAGAACGAGTGCCCTCCCTCGGCTCTCACTCCTTAGAGGCACTGATGGTTAAACGTCTGGTGTACACTGTTGCACGCGCGTGCAAATGCCCACCCCACACAAACATAGTTAGGGTTCTACGCAAAAGTGGGATCAAACTATACATACTGTGAAACTTTCTACAAAGATCTACTTCCTAAATATATAAGTAATATATATATGAATAAACTACGTATCTGCCTAAATACATGCATAACTAGTATACATAAATGCATACACATAACTGCCTAAACGACAATATCTTGTGGCCATCCTTTCACATGGGGACACAAGGTTCTGTGTCTCTCTGCTGCATTGTTGCACATTATTTCACCGTATGGATACACAGTTTAACTGCTCCTCTACTCACGGAATTTAGGTTAGCTCCAATTTTTCTCCACTACAAATAATGGTGCAACTAATACCCCTCTTCATAAACCCTTGCACACGTACACTAGAATTTCAGTAGTGCCGACTTCTAGAAGAGGAACTGTTGAATCGAAAAGTTTGTACTTTTAAATTTTTTACGGATATTGATAAACTGCTCACCAAATATGTAGGGTCAATTTATATTTGGTCTGTACCACCCACCTACCCTAACCTAACCTGTCCTTTTAATCTCTATGTGAGCACCAGTTTCTTTAAAAAAAAAAATGACCACAATTTATAACCATTGCATTTGTTTACGGGTTTCTCATTTGTCTCCTTCAATAGAAGGCAGCTCCCTGGGGCAAGGACCATGTTTGGCTGTTTCTAGCTAAATCTCTGGGCACAGAATAGCCCTTCAAAACATAATTACTGGAAGAATTGACAAGCCTATAATAGAGTCTTCTCCCCCATATCCTCATCACTGAATTATCAGTCTTTTCAACGTCTGCTAGCCCAACCAGAGAAGAAAAGGCTTGGGTCACTCTGCCTTGCTGTGTGACCTTGCTGGAGTCACTCAACCTCTCTGGGCCTTGGGCGTCTAAGAACCAGGAGACACAGGTTGACTGTGTTAACACGCCTCAAACAGCAGGCTTGGTGCGGGGGTGGGAGAACAGGAGCTTGGTGATCGCCGGGTCTGGTTTTACTTCTACTTCTGCCTCCTGTGTGACCTTAGGCCAGGCGCCCCCTTCCCTGGACCTCAGTTTCCTGCTCTGCAAAATGGAGGAGTCCTGCAGCCGTGAGCTTTTCAGATCCCTGCGTCCTCCCATCCTAAGAGCCTACAGATAACGAGCGAGTCGGTGGGAGAATCGTTTTCCACGTTGTGCTGAGCAGGGCGCTTCGGCCTGGAACCCTGTCTTGTTTCATAGTCACTATTTAGGGAAAGGAATGTTCTCACTTCCCCGTCTGCTCCTTGCCTTAAGTCTGCTCTGAGGAAACCCCACTGAGTTCCTCTGGGTGAAGCTCTCCCTCATAAGTTCCTCCACATCTGCCGGCCTCATCTCCCCGCCTCCGTCAGAGCCCCAGCTCGGCCTGCGGCTCAGTTCCTCCTGCGTGGGAGGGGGCACCCCGGCCCTCCCGGGGCAGCACCTGCAGGCTCCCTTTTAAGGATGATTCCACCTGAGCAGCCCCTGGAGCACAGATGCCCTAAAACTCCATTCTCAGATGAGTTTCTGTAAACCCAGAAGTCAGTCGAGAAACGGCAGAGTCGGGAGTTCTCCATCTCACGTGCTCAGCTCGAAAGGGTTTGGGCCTCCTCCAGGCAGACTGGAAACTAGGGTGGCCGGCTGCAACTGTCCTGGTGTCCCCACTGAAGGGCCCTGGCCCTGGGACCCCCTTCAGTCCCAGGTACCCCACAAGAAACACCCCCGGGAGGCCCTCTGAAACAGGACTCGGGGGACGCAGGAGCAGTGGCGGGGCCCCTGCCTTCCGTTCAGTCCGCGACTCGGAAGAATGTAATCAGCAGCAACAAGGTGCCAGGCAGCGTGTGGGTGCCAGGGGACAGTGAGCCAGGAATCACAGGGACACTGTCTCAGAGCACACTGGGCAATTTCTGACGACGGCCCTGAAGGGACGAGGAGGGGCTGCCCAGGCTCATGGGTCCGTAGCCATCTGGGATACTGGGGGACACAGTGCCTGGGGCCACTGAGGCCAGCTACAGCCACGACAGTCTTCCAACTGGGGAGAGCAGCCTGCCTGGCGGAACTGGGGTTCTGGTGAAGGCAGGGGTCTCTGGGGATTAATGAGGTGCCTCTCCCAGGGACAGGAGGAATGGAGGAAGAGGAAAGACCCTGGAGGTCACAGGCCAGGGACGCAGGATGACGCAGTAGAAAGACTGCAGCTCCGGTTCAAAGCCCTGCCCAGGATTCACAGGTGAGCCACCTGGGCATGTCAGTTAACTCCTCAGTCTCCCCTGCTGTGAAACAGGAAACACAGGAATAACCGCACAAGGCTGTCAAGTATAACAAATGAAACAATGTACACCCAAACTGCTCAGCTTGGCGCCACCACACAAAACAGGCTCCTGCAGGAAAGGGCAGAGCCAGAACCCCACCCCCAGCGACCCCCGGCCTTGGCTGTCTCCGTTTCTTCACCCGTAAGATGGGCAAAAGGACTCTGTCTTTCCTTCCTCAAATAAGATAACGGATATGAAAATGCTTTGAAAAGAATAAAGTGGGAGAAGAAGTCAAGGGTTGTTTTTTAAAGAGCAGCAGGAAGCAAGAAAGAAAATGGAGGCAGGAGACAGAGAAAGCAAGAGAGAGACCAAGGCAGGAAAGGAGGCCCCGCAGGGCGGAGAGAGGCCCCGGGAGACGGGTTAAAACACAGGTTTGGGGTCGGGTTCGAATCCTGATTCTGCTGCCGACAGGCTGTGGGGCTCGCACAAGGAACTCAGCCTCCTGAGCTGGGTTTCCTCGTGTGTGAATGGGAACCATCACGACACATGACAGTGCTGCGCCCTCTGAGGAACATGTGGGTGAGCATGGACCAAGACCGCCCATCAGGCGAGGCTGAGCACAGGGCAGGAGCAGTTGGGGTGCTCAGTGCGTGGAGCTGTTATTCGCTATTACTCCTCAGGCCTCACTTCCCCCGCCTGCCCTCCCCATCCGAAAACTTGCAGACAGGGGGTGCTTGGGCGTGTGGCACAATGCTGACTTCTCACGTCCAGCGCCTGGCCAATCTATTGAGCAACTACCATGAGCCAGCACAGCGTGAGGCACTGGGATGCAGCAGTGAACAAAATTCACCCCATTCCTGCCCTCCGGGGCTCACACTCCAGCAGCAAGACAGACAGTAAACAAGGAAACACACCTGCCACCTAGTTAGACGACAGAAGAACCCAAGTAGACAATATAAAGGATAGCTGTACACAAAAGAAGAATGCACTAGAGTGCACGGGGTGGGGCCTCACCTGGCGTACTCCAGCCGGGGCAGCAGCAGGTAGAGGCCGATGCAGAGGCTGAGGAAGACGTCTGCAGTCAGGAAGAAGGCCAGGGCGCTGTCCGTCACATCGCTGGACGCCGCCAGGTCCACCAGCGAGGCCACGGCACTGATGGTGCCCCCCATGCCTCCCCCTACAGAGAGCACGGGACACCACGGAGACGGTCAGGGCTGGGTCCGCCTTCCCCAAGTCTCAGACCTGCCCCTCTCTGCTTGGGTTTGACAGAACCCAGATAAAAATTCCCCTGCTAGAGATGCTGCAGTCCTCCCAGTGTCCCGCAGCCTTAGCAGACACGACGGGGCTCTGCAGCCTGAGCCTTCTGCTCTGAGAGGGTGTGGGTTTTCACGCCCGAGCCCCAGTCTCTTGCATGCGCTGGTAAGAGGCTGCTGCCTGAGGTGGCAAATGGCCTCCAAGGTTTCATCTCCGACCCTTGACCTCCATCTCTCTCTCGATCGCCCTTCTGGTGGGGTCAGAAATTTTAGATTCAGGGGTGGGACATCTCAGAGAGTTCCTCTCCCCTGCCCTCGGCCCAAACCACCCACCAACCAAACGGGGAAAGAGGCTCAGGAACGTGCCAGTGCAGGCTCTCCCGCTGCCCCCAGCGAGGCTGTCCTACCTGGGGAGTCCTTATAGTCACAACCCCTGTGCACCCACCCGGGAGCTCACGGAACTCACCTCGCACCCCGCAGCAGCTGGGGCACCACACGTGTGTGAATGCGTGTGTGATCACACGTGCACAGGCTCACACACACATGCCCTATCACATACACACACTCATATATACACACATACACATACACCCGCTCACACGTACACACTCACAGCCACACACACACACTCACACGCATGCGACTGCCTCACCACATGGCACAGTCTCGCTTGTCAAGGGCTCTGACTCATGACCCCATGTGGCCATGTGGCACCATGCCTGTCACTGCTCCCTAACAGGAGACAGGACAACCTAGTGGACCCATGGTCCTGGAGCCACACACCACACATCTGTCCCGACTCTGGATTTCAATTTGCCACTGTGACGTAGGGGGCTAATGCGACTTCTTGGAGCCACGGTCTGCTCGTCTGTAAAATGGGACAAGGACGCCTGCCTTACGTAGCTGCTTTGGGGACTCGATGAGACGATGTTCGGAGAGGGCCCGGCACGCGGTAGACTTTCAACACACGCGAGTCCCCTTCCTTGCCTCAGCCACGCAGCTGCTTCCGGGAGGCAGGGCATCTGTCTCATGTTTCTTTGAACCCTCACAACCACGGGTAGTCAGCTTGTGCTGGCCGAGTCAGAGGTCACGCGTGTTACACGTGGAGCAGAGCATCTCCTCCTCCCTGCCTCTGTTTACCTGCCTGTCCCACCCCTCACGTGAGACCACGGTGAGGGGGAACTGGGACAGCAAGTGGAAAAGGCACTGGATACACAGACACGGCCGTCAGTGTCAGTACCGTAAGCGCCTGGTGCATCTGCTGGACTGACTGGCTGGAAGAATGAATTTCGATTCTCAAGGAGGCAAGAAGGCGCTGACTGCAATCAGCAAGCAGCAAACCGGCCCGTGAGGCATGAGGTGCTTCGGCGTTACCGGGCGGCTCTGACCGGGCACCCTTTTTCTGTCCCTTGGTGCACGGAGCAGAAATGGGAGAGGGACAGTCAGGCCCTCGGCCACCATGCTGCCCCTCATCACTGCCTCACCCACGCTCTGCCCGACATCCCTGTGGCTCTGCAGGAACAGCCCACGGCCCGAAATGGATGATCTTTTCTCCCTAACCTTCTCAGTATGAGCTCTATTAGCCAGAGGCTGATATTTGAGGGGAGGGCAAAGAAATATGTTAACATTGTGATGAAGCGCACAGACCCAAGAACCAGAAGGTCTGAGTCCAATCCTAGCTTTACCACTCCTAGCTGTGTGACCTTCAGCAAGTCACTTAACCTCTCTGTGCCTCTGTTTCCTCAACGATAAAATGAGAATGTTAATAATACCCACCTCTTAGGGCTGTTATGAAGATTAAGAGGATTATTACATGTAAAGCACTCAGAACAGTGCATGCCACAGCAAGTGCCACAAATCCTCTCAGCTTCCCAATCAGGTGTTTGGCTCTTTCTGTCCTTCCTACATCAAAGCAGCAACAACAGGGTAAAAACCCTTTGCCAAGAGGGTGCCAACTTCTGAGAAGCTGTAATCCCCACCTGGGCGTTTTGTAAGAACTGGGGTTAAATTCAGTGAGACGGTCCCCGGCTACCCGGGGGAAGAGATCTTAACATCGCTGCCTGTTGATTTTCCTCTCGCTTCCCAACTTGCAGGGAATTTACAATATTATCATCAACAACAAACCAGGCCTCCGGGAGCTCATCCTTCATGACTCCCTACTTTTATCTCATCAGTTATGGAAATACATGCAAATGAGGGGTTTAAAAACCCTCCAGTACAAAACAAATGAACCGCTCCTCAGATGCCAACGCGCGCAGAATTCACAGATGGGCTCTGCTGGACCATGGGAGACAAGGGGGCTGGAGGCTGGTGCTGCGCCCAGGGGAGCAGGACGCCACGGACCTTCCAGAGTGACCGGCACCCACTGGGGCCGCACACAGTGGTGACAATGGCTTAAGGCCCAGGTAACTAGTAATGAAGTGTGAGTCCTAGACGTCTCCACTATTTCAAAATTGGACTTTCTGAAAAATTCATGGGAGAGTCCTCTTCTCTAGAAGATTCTCAGGTGGCCAGATGAACCTGAAGGGGCCCTGGGCAACACAGATGGTGTGTTTGGTCACTGGCTCCTGGAGTGGTAGCCAGCAAGCCTGTTCTATGAAAAAATACGTGCTCCAGCGGATGGAGGGGGATGAGGCATGAGAGCTTCCCTCCGAGCTGGGGTGACAGAAGAGACTAAAGCTGAGGTGCCGTGGCCGTCTCCCTCAGCCCAGGCAGGCTCTTCTTGAAGCACTGCTGGGGCGTACTGATCGCACCCAGGAAACTGCACAGTGGGTCCACTTCCATTTTATTTTAGGCCCGAGGGCTTCCCAGGATAGGGCCAGAAGCCTAAACTTATATCAAAAATGGCAAACCGATTTGAGGTTGCATCTTGGCTCTGATCGGTTGGCAGTAATGGCCTCCAGTGCTGTGTTGAGAAGCAGTGAGAGGCCCAAGAGGAGAGATGCAGACCCATTAGTGATGTCTGGCACTGGTGTGGGAGTGGGCAGGGGATATACACCTGTCGAGGTATTTGTCATCCCTGCCACCACTACCTGGCATTATCGATTATTGGGCACACAGCAGATTCTTTGTGAAATTCTTCTCAAGTGTGCAAATGCCCAGAGGACTCCTTTACACAGCGGGGATGTACAGAGACCCTGAACAGAGCAGCTGAGCCCCTAGTCTTGCTTTAAGGGATAGTGGTCTCCTGGGAAAGCACAGATTCTTACTGATTCAGCTTCTTTTTATCTTGTTGGGACATCTAGGTAAGAGAACCGGAACTGCTAAGGTCTAGATAACAGGCTTAGCATCAGCATCAAAATTCAGCTAAAGGGTCGGCCCAAGTCAGGCATCAGCAACCCCATTGAAGGGCAAAGTTCAGGGAAACAGAGGAGTTTATTTACTAGGTTTTCAGCTCCTGAGAGGCTGTCCTGTTCCTCTTTGAATCCCCGGCACATAGTAGGTCTTCTATAAAATTAGAGAGGAAGAAAAGACAGACAGAAGGGAGGAAAGAAAAGGGAAAGATAAAGGAAAGGAAAATAAAGAGAAGGGAAGGGACGGGCTTAGGGGTAGGGAGCAGGAGGGGAGGACAGGAAGAGCACAGCCCAGGACCTGCGCTCGCTGGGCAGGCTGTGCTCTCCCTCGTCTGCAGCTAAGTCCCCCGCCTCCTCTTCTCACAGTGTGATTTTCAGACTCTGCCCCGAGACGTGTGGGTCGGTTCTCTCCCCTTGAGCCCAGGTGGGCTTGTGGCTATGGGGGAAGTGACGCTAAACAGCTTCCACAGTTAAGACATAAAAGGAAAGAATGCTTCTGCCTAGGGCTCTTGGGATGCTTGCTCTCACGACCCAGACACCAGGCCATGGGGAAGCGCGCGCAGCCGCATGAGGTCCGGGTGGAGAGAAAGCCCGGCCCCAGCCTCAGCGGAGCTTGCAGGCAAGGGCCAGCACCAACACGCCAGCCAGGCGAGCTCGCCACCTCGAAAGTGGATCCTGCAGGCCCCACTGGAGCTATACCAGCTGACGGATGCCATGTGGCGCAGAGGAGAGCTGTCCCCACCAAGTCCTGCCCGAACCCAGATGTGTGAGCAGAGGAGACGACTGTTACCGTCCTGAGCCACTAAGCTCTGGGTGATTTGTTAGATAATCACAGATAATGGAAACACACCTAACACTCATTTCCTGACCTCTGGATCCTTCCCATGAGCCCTAGGTGGACTGACCTGATCAGCTGTCTGACCCCAGCTCTTACCTGATATCAGGGCCTGGGAATTCCTCATAGGGAAGGAGCCGGTCATGCCCAAGACACTGCTATTGAAGATGGTGGAGGCGCCACTGAGGATCACCATGCAGATGATGATGACAGCAAAGAAGCCATGGGTCCAGGAGGAGGTATCCACCTTCACCAGCACGGTCATCACCACAAAGATGGCCAGCATGACAACCAGCGAGGCCAGCACACGGACATGAATCGGAACCCTAGGATGAGGATGCAGGAAGTGGTTAGAGACCCCCTCGGGCCTCCCATGCTGGGCCGGGGTTGGTGAACATTCTGGGAAGTAGGTGAGCTCAGTGGTTGGGACTGTCTACTCTGCAATCAGGAGGCCTGGGTCTGAATCCTGTCTTCCCGGCTCACGAGGCTTACCCTGGATAAGTGGCTCAATTGCTCTGGTCTCAGCCTCTGCTTCTGTATAATAGGGAGGAGAGTGGATCTACCTGGGGTGTGGTTGTTAGGATCCCTGGAGGGGAGGGTGTGGAGGCCAGGGGGCAGTGCCTGACTCAGGGCAAAGGCCCAGGGATGGGTTTCTTTTTGACTTGCTGTGAGGTTCAAGGACAGGACATGAGAGCTCAGGAGACAAGCCTTCTCCTCCTCCTGCACAGGGCTGAGCTCCCGCCGGCTGCATCTACTGTTTAAACAGAGCAGCCACCCACTGGGACGCCTTCCCCCCAAACTTAGCAGGGGGGAGGAGGGAGAAGAGAAGAGAAGAAAATCATCATCATCATCATCATCATCATCATTGCAAACAGACAGTACTGAACTGGTGCTAGGTACTCTTCTAAGTGTCTCCTATGTGCGAACTCGTTGAATGCTCACACCAGCTCCATAAGATGGGTATTCTTACCTATCCCATATATACAGATAAGAAAATGAGGTCAGAGAGGCTAAGGAACTTCCCCAAGGTCACGGCTGTGAACCCAGGAGGTCTGGCTCCAGTCTGTGCTCTCAGAATGACTTCCTGCCTCCCCTGGAATGAAGGAAATATGGGTGGTCCAGAACAGGCGGCCAGGGCAGGATTCTCCAGTGAGGGTCTCAGTTGTTACGGGCAATCGCTGAGGCCAAGCCAGTGCAGCCCAGGGCCAGCTCCCCCACTCCCCCCAGTCCATGCCCACATGTAAGTCATATCCTCCTCCCAGCCCCCTACCCGCCCAGACACTGCCCTGCAGGGAGAAGCAGGGAAGGCTGGCTCTCTGAGAAACGGTGTTTTTATTTTAGGGAGAGAGAACATCATCTAAAGGGGCTGTTAAACCATCAGATTAGACTAAGCTTTAAACAAGCTTGGACATTTAGTAAATTTTCCTGCTAACCAGTGGGTGAGGGCTGGGAGAAAAGCCAGATTAGTTATACGCAATTTTTTTTGGATACAATAGACAGACTTAAAAGGTAGAAAAAATATGTATGCACATAAATAGGTGTGAAATGATGAGCATGAAAAGTAAGAAAGGATTTCTTCAAACTGCTTTTGTGGTCCCAGGCTAATTTGAATTTCCTTCCCATCCTTGATCTCCAGCTGAAGGGGGAGCAGGTGCTGCTCCTGCTTCGTAAGGGGCAGGGGGAAGATGGAGGAAGGGGAAGGACAGTTCAAGGTCGTGGAGTGAGTCCGTGGGGAGCTGGGACGGGAACCCAGGTCTGCTGAGCCCCAGCCCACGGCTGTCTGCTGATGTGTGTTCTCCCTGGTGTCTTCATTCCACAGATGTGTACTGGGCACGTGCTGTGCTGGATGGCTGGGACACAGGACAGCCAAGGGACAGGCATTTTGATCTAGCGTGCAAAGTCCTAGTGTGCTGTATAGTCACAGGACATCCTGGGCACTTGTGAGGGACACAAACTCACCCTGGGTGTTGCACAGGCTTTTTGGAGGTGACACCTCAGCTGGAGTATAAGGTGTGTCTGGATGTGAGTATATATATCTTGTGAGAGATCGTGGCACGTTCAGGGAACTGAAATGGACTCTGGGGGACAGGTGAGACCGGGAGCGGAGGAGGCTGGAGAGACACGGAGCCCACGCTGGAGGGCCCTGTTCACCCGATGAGCACCAGGACTTGATCCTCGGAGCGGGGCATGGAGTGGACATATGGTCTCTGTCCACCAGCCCCCTTCCCCCAAGAACACTCCCTCTTCCATGCCAAGTCGTCTTGGGAGGTGGCTGGCCATACTGTCTAAGCGGACTCACCTACAAACGATGGGCACATGACTTGGTCCGGGGTGAGCAGACTGTCCCATGCCCCCCAGCCACTGAATTGGGTTGGGGATGAGCATGACCCAGGCAGGGCCAGTCCGTCGTCCCTGGGACTGAAAGGCAGAGTGAAGCTCGCTCTGCTGGGACTGTGTCAGGGGCCGCTGGTCACCACCTGGCCGGCGGCATGGAGAGAGGCGAATTCAGGATGAAGCCAAGTGGACACACACAGAGCCCAGGGATGGCACAAGAGAAGGAGAGCTCTGTGGACATTTGTGATCCCCCAGATCCAGCAAGGCCCGGAGGCAGAGCTGACTTTAATTTTCCAGATAAAGAATGAGAAAATTCCTTTTGTGTCTCTAATCATTTGTGACCAACAGTGCCAACTAACACAAAGGCTTTGCAGCTGGGGAGCGACATGGTCGGAAACTCCACCGCACTGTGGGCACCCTGCCTGTGTGACCCCTTCTTACCAGGAAGCAGGCTGCAAGGGACAGGCAATGAATACCTCCCAAGAGTAGCCTTCAGCCAGTGATGGGGAAGCAGGTGGATAAAGAGCCCAGCTCCCTCCCCTCGGGTGTGTGTTCCACACCGGCTCCTGGAGTTCCCAGGCAGGCCAAGCCGGTTGCCCTCTGTGGCAGCTGGCTTGATCAGGCATCCTTTATTGACTGTCTTCCCTTCCCTGTCTCCCTCTCCACTATCCTACCTTAACCTCCCAAATAAACAACTGGCGCTTCAATCCTTGCTCCAGGGTCTGTTTCGGGGGAACCACACACTAAGATTGCTGGGTCCATCTTCCCAGGGTCTGCAGGACCTCAGCCTGGGCAGGAGCGGGGTGGGCAGCCAGCTGGAGCACCTGGACCCCTGGGGGCCCAGAGCATCTACTGTGAGTGCACGCCAGGCCCCCTGGATGCTGGGGGTGATCCTACATACTCAATCCTGTCACAGAGCACCCCTCAACCTCCTGCAGCAGCGGGAGCTGCCCCACCCACCCCAAAGATAAGAGCCAGCAGGGGCACAGAGCGGGAGTCAGGAGACTGGAGCCCTGCCCAGCTCTGCCACCAACTCACTGCGTGACCCCAGGCAAATATTCAACCTTTCTGGGCCTGGTTCTGCATGTCAAAAAAGAAGAGGCTGGATGAGATAACATTCAGGTCCCTTCCAGTTTATGATTCTAAATTTGAAGAAATTCAAGCAGAGAGAGAGGCTGGGGACAAGTGTCAAAAAGTTCTAACAGTTCCGTGGGGCAAGGAGAGGGCACAGGACAGACCAGGAGATAAGAGGAGCACGGTAAGGACAGGATGCTGTCTTGTCCCCACTCCCAGGGCTGGCACAGGGCCTGTGGACACCTGGTAAATATCTGCTGGGTGCACGAACTGATGAGCAGGGGGTCTCAGCGGTGCACGGCGGCTGCCACGCGGGGCCTGAACCTCCCGCTCGCTCTCTGCTTCCTGCCTCCTTGGCACGACAGGGACACAGCTGTGAACATCTGCAGGCTTTCCAGCCAGCCTGGGGACTGGCCTCTGCCCCCAACCACCTCCTCACAGACGCACAGAGAAAGTCCCCCCCGGAATGCTGCTGGCATCACGGTGGCTCTCCTGTGCCTGTCACAACAAGGTAATTAGTTGCCTGGACAGGAAGGTTGCTTTGGAGGGAGCTGGGGGGCTTCTCATGCAGGCACCCGCAGGCGGAGATAAGGGAAGAGTGGGAGATGAGGAGGTAAACGCCACACACGTTACAGAAGCAATGTGCTTCCACCTCTGCCTCTGCTGCCCCCGTGACCCCTCACCTGCACAGGTCTCCTCCTCGCCTGCTAATTGCCTGCCACGTAACCATTCTCCCTGGAGCCTCGAGCCTCACCCATGGGCTCCAGGCCCTTGGGGATCTCGCCTGGGGCTATTTTCAGTGCTCATAAAGCTTTATGAAATGTGCCACACACGAGCCTGCCTTCCACGCACTAATGGCAGCATGCTGGCTCCCATCTCTGTTTCTTCCGCCTCGGGCAGGGAAAGTGGCCCAGGGGACGGTGATGCTGTTGGGATTCTGGGGAAAGTCTAGGCCCCTGTTGCCCTGGTGTCAGTGGTTCTGCTTTGGGACAGCAGATGGCCAAGATGACCACTCTAGCCCCGGGACCCTGCGGCAGTCACACTAACGTGAGATTCTTGGAGACGGCTGCCAGCTGTACCCAGGCTGCCAGCTTCCCCACCCCTCCTTGTTCATGAGGGCTCTGGACCCCAGGGGACTATTTCTTCATAAGTCCCCCAAATGTAAATCCTCCTCATAAGTATTTATGATGCTGCAGATTTAACATAATAAAACACTTGGCGATTATGGATGAGCCAGTCAGAGAAAGCCAGGGTTCTCCAGGAGGGGAGAAAAGGAGACATTTCAATTTCGCACATTAAAGAGAAAACAGCTTAGCCCCAAAGCATGTTCCCACAGCTCAGAAACAGACGGAGGCCTGGGAGCATTTCCCATGTTGCCCTCACCCTCCTCCTGGGCTGGAAAGGGTAGGGGCAGGACCCGGCGTGGGCTGGACCCTTCAGGACAATGCCCAGAAATGCTGAGCCCTCAGAGTCAGCTCCCCACCCAACCCAGGGAGGGCAGCGGCCTGGACGACCCAGGGTCCCTGCTGCAGACAGACACAGACCTTCTGAACCCCTCCTTCCTCCCAGCAGCCTGAAGCCAGGGCAGAGACGGGCGCTCACCAGAAGGGTCTGGGGGAGGCTCTGGTTGCAGGGACGGGACGGGCAAACTGGGGGGACTAGGAGGCAGGTGGCCCAGTGGTTCCGAGCACAGACGTGGGGCAAGAAGGGATCCAGTTCCAATCTGGCTCCACTCTCTTAATGGCCAGGTGACCTCAGTGAGCCTGTTTTCCTATCTGTAAAACAGGGTCATAAGCTTCCTGTTCGCAGGCTGTTGTGAGGATTAAAGGAGATAATGAGGGCTCAGAGGTGCTAATGACTCTTATTAGAGATGACACTCCCAGGGCGCTCAGGCTGGACCTTCCCTGCCACTGCTGACCCCTAGTCCCGGGCTGGCTTCTGGCCTGCTGGACCTTATGACCACAGAGGAGGCAGTGCCAGCAAACGCCAACTCAGGCCACTCCTTACCAGCCCCATGGTCTTGGGCACGTCTCCTAACTGCCACTTGGGAAATGGGTAACGTCACGGCCTCCCTCCTGGGTCCTGCGCATCCTAAGTGATATAATACGGGGTCACCAGGCATCACACCCTTGTTACAGTACAGACAGTGACTCCAGATCTAGAAGGGGACGGGGCTCTCATTTATGCGAGGCTGGGCTATTCAGCTGGACAAACCCCCATCCCCAGGACCAGCTGAGCGAGTGCACAGAGAGGAAGATGAGAGAGGCCTGGAAAGGAGAGAGGGCAGTGAGAGGCTCAGCAAGTCTGCGCCACCACGGTGCTGCCACTTCCTCCTGTCCTCCTCCTCCTGTGGCCCCTACCTGCCCTCATGCCTCTCTTTCGAGTGCCTGCCAGGGACCCTGCTCTGCCCTCAGGGGCTGGCCGTGCTGAGGGAACACCTGGCTCTGCCCCCAGCTCCATCCCCTCACTCCTCCTGGGGTGGTCTCTGGAGGCTGCGCCCCACCTGCAAGAACACTGAACACGGCCCTGTGTGCCGGGGGCAGGCAGGAGGTGAAGGGCCCTCAGGCCATCGGAGCATCACCCTCCTCCTCGCTCTTCCACCTGCACTTTGGTTTTAAGAAGAGGGCAAATTCTTTGTCATCCCTTCCGTTGACAGGTGGGGACCATGTCCCCTTGAAGCCAGGTGGGCCTCGTGACTGCCTCGCCCAGTCGAGCGTGGCAGAAGTGACACTACGTGGCTGCAGAGCCTAGTGTACAAAGACCAGGCAGCTTCTGCCCTGCTCTCTTGGAGCACTTGCTCTTCAGCCACAGAGGAAAAGTCCCACTACCGGTGGCCAGCATGCGAGAGACCACAGGGAGAGACCGGAGAGCGAGACGGAGAGAGATGTGCCGAGGAGGCCCAGCAGCCCGCCCCAGCTGTCTGCAACCTGTCTGTGGGAGAGACACCAAGCCCGAGCGCCAGCCGAGCCTGCTGACTCCCAGAACCTGAGACACTAACTATGGTTCTCATTGTAAGCCACTATGCTTTGGGATCATTTTTACACAACAGCGGATAACTGGAACAGCCCATAGCATGCTTGGAAAGACTGGTCTATTCAGGCTTAGCTCACATGAAGCCCATGTGCTGCCCTCTCTCCTCCTGTACTCAGAGCAGACATCATTAATCAATCACAGCACACACAAACCCCCTACCCTCCGCCTCCTGGGGCCTGACCTGCCTTAGAATCGTGTTCAACCAGAGATCTAGACAGTCGCTACAAATTGAGCAGAGGTGGGTAAAACAGATTTGCCATCAGTGATCCAACGTTTCAGCAGGTGTACCCAAGAGAAGCCCCAGTTTCTGAATCATAACAATGTCACCGAGTGGTAGCTTAGGGGAAATGCAGGCAAAGTAGCCAGGGCTGCTGCCCTGCCAAACCCAAACAGAGAATGGATGGGAAAAGTCCCCCCCTGGGGTCAAAGGGCCGTGCTAATCTGTCTGGCTGTCTCCTAAATCATTCCCTCTTCCTCAGCACATCCAGAAGGAGGCTGTCTCCCGGCCCTTACTAACACAGCGTCAGAAGTTCCCTATGGACCCCTCTGAGTGATCGACACGTGGGCTAGTGTTACCAGCCCAGCACTGAGCAGTTTGGTCCCCACTCCCATATAGCAAGAGCCAGAGCTGTGGGATGCCAGGCTCTCAACTTCCGACTGCTCTCAGAAATGCCTGGAAGACCAGCTGCCATAGTTCTCACTCCCTGGGCCCCACCCTGCCGTCCACATGGTGTCCCCTGGCTGCAAGGCCTGCAGCCCAGGCAGCTGTGGACAGACAGGCTCCTGAGGGGAAAAGGGAGGGAGATGCGTGCTCCCACAGGCCTCCTGCTGGCTGCTGACATGATGTCACAGCGTGTGGCTGGACAGTGGAAGTCCACTCCTTGACTGGCACTCCACCAGCAGGCCCAGGTGACCTCCCAGTCTTCACAGAGGAGTCTGAGCTGCCCGCCTCCTGCTCTGGTGGCTGCCGTCTATGCAGGTGGAAAAGCAGCAGCCGTGGACGAAAGGCAGGTGGGGAAGGCTGGAGTGAGGTGGGGCCTGCGGGAGGGAGGACGGTGGCTTACCTGTTGACAAGCAGGAAGTTCGCCATGAGGCACAGCACGGACGGCACAGTGGAGGCGACGGCAAGGTAGCTCTCAAAGTAGTTCTGCAGGCACAGAAGCGAGGAGGCCGCTGAGGTCACGAGGATGCACGCCCACCCGAGAGCAGAGACAGGGCCCTCTCGGTGGTGCTTCTCCCCTGTCTTCAGATTCCTACAAGTGATGGGTAAGTCTCCCCAAAGACAGCATGGTCCTGCCCCATCTCCAACCTAAGACCACTCACTTGGTCACTCAACAAACACACACCAACATGAGCTATGGTAAGTGCTGGCACATACGGAAGGAGAAGACATTGTCCCTGCCCTCAGGGAGGTCCCTAATGCTCTGAAGCCCAGGTTTCCACCCATACTCCATCCCACCAAGGATGACTCAATGGGGTCAAGACTCGATATCCATAAAGAAAAACTTTGCCCTGCCAGCCTTCATAGCCACTGTCAAATTTCAGAGTTATCCAAACGGGTTTTGTTATGACCCAACCAGAATCTCACACTGTTGTAACCAAGTGAGGCCTCTTAGAAAGACGCCAGGCCCCGATCCTTGCAGGACAACTTTGTTCTGACTCCGGATTTGCTCCCTCAATAGAGCAGCTACCCGAGGCCAAAGCCATTTGGGGAAGTGGCTCCTAGACGCCAAGATTAGGAAAAAGGGCATTTTCCTAGAAGCAGCTTAGGGGTATTACAGACACAGAGTGCATGAGACCACAGACAGGATGAAGAGCTCCTGATTATAATGTGCTGGAACTTACAGCTAAATAAGCTGCATGGTAACTGTGTGTGTTGTTCAAAACTCAGAGAGCTTCCACTCATTAGGGTGGATTTCACTGTGTGTACATTATCCCTCAACACACCTGTCTTAAAATACCCAAAACCTCAGAAAGAGCTGACATCTCTTGGCTTTGGTCATTGTGTGTCACCCCACGAACCCGAGGTCAGCAATGATGGTGGGTTCTGAGCTGTGACAACAGCTCAAGTGTATGAAGCACTTACTGAGCGCCAAATACAAGGGGTTTATATGAATCATATTGTTTACCCTGAAAAATAAAAAAGGAGCTGTGAGTATTTTACTCCAGAAAGCTTATGAAGTTGAACTTAACTGAGGAAATACTTTGAGTTACAAATCTGCCTAGTGCAAAGAACCATGTGTGCAAACACTCGCCAATGTATGAGGAACCCTGGCGACTGTAGGGGTCGCTACAGAGTCTCAGACGTGCCTCCCCCCTTTAGGAACTGGGCGGCCCACGGGGAGTGTAAGAGAGCTGGCGAACGTCTTTAACATCTCAAAACACCACAGGATGAGACGCCAGAATTCCCTGCCTTTTTGCCAAACCAGAGGTAATAGCAGTGAGTTCTAAGGGAGTTCCAGGGAGGGGGTGGCACGAGGCGGGCTGAGCACCTGACAGAACTGGAATGAGTGGGTTTGGGGAAAGGTCCAGGGGAGGGGATCTGAGTCATCCCTGGGACAGAGGTCAGATCTCTCTTTTCTGGGAGATTTGTGGCGGCCAAGAAAGGAAGATGTCATAATGGGCTCCAACCAGGCTGAAGCACAGACCACTCCACTGTCCCTTTTTCAGCCTGCAGAGCGTTTTGTGTCTTTGAAATCTGCACCCTGAATATAAGATCCTGGTGGCCCCGCAATTAAAATGATAATCACAGCTAGTGCGGTCCATCAACCATGAGCCTTAGAAATAGCCTGCCTCCTTTGCAGTGCCACCTCATTGTTCCTGCCCTGATGGGCTCAGTAGAGCCTGGACTGGCCGAGGCACTCAGTCAATTACATCTTGACACAGTGGCTGGGCCTATGTGAGCACAGGAAGGCTCCAGGGGGGAGCAATGGAAAAAAGCCCCAGGGAAGAGATGGCTGTGTGTGGCGGCTAAGACTGCGGCAAATCTGAGCCCCGAGGTGGCTCCCTTTGTGCAGGGGCCACTCATTCCACGGCTGTCTGTGAACGGCCATCGTGTGGGATAGGAATCTCCCTCTTTGTTTTTTTTGAGCAGGCTCAGGTTCCTTGACGTCTTAGGAATGGGGATTTTCTAGGTAATTGAATGTTCTGGTTTGTTGATATTTAAGCAGAAAATGGTTCCTTTAATGTTGGAAAGCTTTTTAAATATTGACAACTGAATAAGGCTATGACTCCCTGTCTGTTGACCGAGCCCGTTTCTCTGCTTTACGACGAGCATGCGGGAGCGAGAATGGACTTGCCCTGGGCCATCTTTTTACTGGTACCGATCAGGGGCTGCGGATGGTGACAGAGGTTGACTTAGCACATCCCACGGAATTTATTTTTTTAACTTAATTCCTAATAAACATGTGGCGGTTCTTACTTATTTGCTGCTTTTGCCTGTAAGTAGAATTCTAGCAAAATGAGGTGATGTGGGCAGATTCTTCAGGTGGCCCCCATGATCCCAGCCTCCCATGTTCACACTCTTGTGGGATCCCCTCGGCTCAGTGTGGATGGGACTGTGACTTGCTTCTAACCCAGAGAATATAACAAAGGCGACACGAGCATGTGTACAGGATCACGGGAGTATGTTACACGAGATGGGAGCGCCAGTCTCACTCGACTCTTTTTCTCTCTTGATGGTTTGGAGGAGCCAGTGGCCATGCTGGGGAACCCCACGTGGCAAGGACTACAGGTGACCCCTAGTTGCTGAGTGTTTCTGACCAACACCCAGCAAGAACCTGAGGCTCTCAGCCCGCCAACTGGAAGGAAGTGAATTCTGCCAACAACCCCAGTAAGCCTGGAAGTGATGCTTCTCCGGTCGAGCCTCCGCAGAGACCGCGGCGCTGGCTAACCCCTTGACGCGGCCAAGTGAGACTGGAGCCGAGGACCCAGTGAAGCCAAGCCCAGACTCCTGGCCTACAGATACTGTGAGATAATAAACATGTGCTGTTCTAAGCCACAAAGTTTGTAGTATTTTGTTACACAGCAATACATTCCTAATTAATAAGTGTTTCGGAGAGCTGAGTTCCTACTGACGAGGGTTTTCCTGAATACGGCAGCCTTTCTGTTGCAGAGGCTCCTGCTCCTCGGAGGCTGTGGGACGGACCGGGTGACACCCTCTGAAGGGCAGGGGGAGCAAAGCCCCACGAGGCAGGCTTTGACCAAGGAGAGGCAGGAGATGGGAATGAGATGAGAGACAAGTTGCCTGCCTTTCCTCTCCCCTACCTACGGTTCTGAAATGTGGCGGCTCCCTGTGGCTCCTCTGGAGTCACCTCGTGGGCCTGAGTGGCCAGCTGTTTTGCCGCAAAGCTGTGGGCAGCTCAGGACCCCGAAGCCTGTATTTGCTCTCTTCTGCCCCTGCCCCACCTCCCTCTTCCCTCATTCTTACTTCTCTAGGATAGCACTCTCTGACGGACCATGTGCACAGGTGTGGCCTCAGGCTCCTTTCTAAGAAACATTCGACAGCAAGGCCAACACTGAATTCTTGATTATGCACTTTGCAGACCTGCAGTGGGCATTTCCTTCTTGGGTCCATCCCATTTGCTTCCAAGCAAATGGAATTTTACTTCTCCCATTTTACTCAAGAAAATGGAACGACATTTGAATCCTGGCTCAAACACACTGCAGTTAGCAGTCGTGCCCGCTCCAGAGCGATCTGCACTCTCCATCCCACAGGGCATTTCCTGGGATGCAATGCTTGGGGAGAACCATGCCAGAGTTCACCTCCACTTGGGCCCGATTCCTGAGAGCTCCCTCAAAAGGCTCTGTTGTTATCTATCCCACCAGGTGCCCTACCACATGGTTGATGAACACGGCCTTGACTTCCAGAGGTGAACCCAAGGACCCCAAAGGCCGGCGCTAGCTAGGGAGTGGAGGAATGAGAAGAATACCAGTGCAATGGCACTGGGCCACCTCGTATGGCAGCAGAGGCTGTGCTGTCCTTGCACAACCCCAGGGGCACCAGTCCTGTAGATTATGATACGAATGGAGGCCCTCAGAGCTGTGCAACACAGCAGCCCTGTTTACACAGCCCAGAGCAAGCCTGCAGTCCTGGGGGTCAGTTTAGGCCTTACGTAACTGCAGGTGGAAGACAAAGCGTGATTCAGCAAGAAGGCAGGGCCGGGAAGTGGGTGGATGAAGCAGGCCAGGAGATTATGAGATGATGAGGCCTCCCCAAGCAGGTTTTTCTGCTTCAGCAGCTGGGAGACCCACAGGCTGGCACTCCCACGGCCCTCAGCCCGGCTGGGTGGCCACTGTCCATCAGGCCAGCATCTCTTCCTGTTTCAGCCCATTCCTCTGCTTACGAAGATGTGGCGAGCTGCTGTGTGCCCAACCCGGCGCTGGTGGTTTGGGCTATAAAACAGAAAGGACAGGGTGCCTGCCGCCCTCAGGGAGCTGTCATCTGGTGCAACCCCACAGGTGTAGTACAATGGACACAAAGTATGGGGGGGCGGTCTTCCCACAGGAGGCCGTCTTGGACCGCATCCTGAAAGGCTGGGGGAAGTTTGCAGACAGACATGGGGAGGTGGGAGTGCTGGTGGAGAGAGGAACAGCATGTGCAAAGGCACCAAGGGAGGCCTCTTTGCCACTTAGGACTGGAACCCAAGTTCATTTGGTGGAACAGACCCCCTGAGGGTTTCCTCAGCATCAACAGGAATCTGCTGAATTGAGACAAACCTGCACCGTGCAGTCCATTCAATCCAAACACACGGGAGAGAGGCAGGGACGCAGCACAGCACCCCCCTCCCTCTTGGGGTGTCAGTGAGAGAGCGGCCCCGCCTGTCACCATTCTGAACTTTCTGACCCAGTGTGAGGTGGAGTGAGGCCCAGTTCTGAGGAACAAAGAGCAAATGCTGCGCTCCCTGCCCCTCCCCTGCACTCTGCAATGACCTGGGGCTGGGGAGGGGCTTAGCACACGGGGTCTGGCAGGAGGACTATCAAAGGTCATTCCTGGCACCTGTCAGGTAACACAAGCACGGAAATGGAAGCCCTGCAGAGTTCCAAGAAACTGACATGTGAAAAAAACTGCCTATGTGCGGCCTGCACAGACCTCAGACCATTTGCTCCTAACACAGCCTGTAAGAGCAAGGCAGGGACAGGTTGCTCCCACTTCACAGATCAGAAACTGAGGCTACAGAGGGACAAGCTGCACGGTGGTGAGTGCTGGTGGCACAATCTTCTGAGGCAGGGCAGGGATGGGGCCAGGGGTTGGTGGTGGGGAGATAGTCATCACTGCTCCACAAACCCCAGAGTGGCTCCAGCTGAGCCGCCTGCCTCATACCACAAGCCCCGACACTGTCACTGGGGTGGCGGCCCGCCACCGGGCTGCCCCAGGGGCTGGACAGGCAGCCCACATGCCCTCCCAGCAGTGAGCAGGGGCCAGCTCACAGGATCTGAGGTTCCAGCAGGGTGGCCTCTCCCCTCTGCCCCAGCCCTTACATGCAGGTGACCTGCCCAAGCCAGCAAATGATGCAAGGTCTGACTTCTCTCCCCTCTGCCTGGTAACTCTCTTTTTTCCTTAAACCCCACTGTCCATTCCCCTGGGGCCTGTGGATCTGAGAGTGTTAAAAAGAAAAAAACCCAAAAAGATTAAGAGAAAAGACCTCTCTTCTGTCAGCCACCCGAAATGGATGGACACGGTCTGCTGATGAGCACAGACCACGTTACAGAGGACACAATAGCTGGGAAGCCCCGGGCAGGCCTCCAGCTTCTCTCCTGACTGTGCAGACCCCAGCAAAGACCCCTGGCCTGGTGGGGGTGGGGCTCATAACCCAGACTGTGGGAAGACCCCCGCCCAGAGGTGCCAAGGGCCAGCGGCGCCCAATGGCAGGTAGGCATGGAGGAGCCATTGCCGGCCCCCGCACGGGGCACTTGATCCACTTGCCATGGAGACAAGGAAACTCGTTTTCATCTCTTACACCCTGGCCCAGTTTGTGAACACCAGGACGGGGAGAAACCCTTCTCAAACACAATTTAAAAACCCACCAGAGCTAGCTGGCCAGATGTGAGGCCCATTTTTGGATGGGGAGCATTTCTTCCCTCCACCACGCTGAGAGGCTCTGTGCTAAGCGTCTCTTCTGGAAGAATTTAATTCCGGGCTCAGAGTCCAGGTAAAGAGGTTTCTTCGGGCAGGGAGGCCCCGAAATGAGCCTGTTTATCTCTGGCAGACCCTGGCTAAGCTTCCTCTCTCCAAATGCCATTTGGGCACTTTGAAATAAGTGCAGTAAATTAGTCACGAGCTGCGGCAGACTAACCCGGCGCCCGGCCGCCCGGTGGTTTCGGAGAGGCAGCTCTGCGCAGCCCCCACCTCAAGAGTGGGCGGCAGAGGCAGCTGGGCTCCTGCGGGGCGAGAAAAAGCGATTCGAGCCTGGGGGGTGGCAGCTCGAGGCAGCAAAGCGTTACCTGGATCACAGGGGCATGAAATTAGCAGCAGTGAGCGGGTTGCAGTCAAGAATAGTTTGCCATTGCAAACTTGCTGCCTTCGGAGAGAGAGCCGAGTTCTGCAGCCTGGGATGCTGTAGGGGAGGCACCCTCGCCCTGGCATCCACCAAAGTCATTGCTGGGCAGGCTGAGAAGTGAGCAGAGGGCAGGTGTCCCCATGAGGGGTGCAGCTGGCATCCTGTCTGTGGGTTCCAAGGCCCCATGTTTGGAGCTCTGGTCCAGGAAATCTAATGAGTGTGTGGCCGGGGGCATGGATGAGCTGGGAGAGCTGGCTGGGCAGGGAAGGAGGGGTGGTGCCTGTTCCTGGGGCCAGACAGGTGAGGGAAACAGAAGCCCAGATCCGCCTGTGTGAAGGGGTGGCCAGTGGCCCAAAGGCAGAACAAAGCTGGGCAGAATCGGAGAGGTAAGGCCAGGAAAGATGCTGGCCAGACAGACCCAGTCACAGGCGGGACGGGGCCCCATCAGACCTTTGCACGCTGCTCTGACATCCGTCTGACACTCGGCCTCTCTGGCCAGCTCCAGGGTGGGCTCTCCGGGGTCACTAGAAACCTTATTCTTCAGCAGCCCTCCCCAGCCCGCGATCCTTTTTCACATCTCCTTGGAATCCCTGCCAGAGGATGAGCAAAGCTCCGAGGTTTTCTGGAGTGAGCCTCCCACCTCGCGCTACTCCGTGGAAAGCTTTTTGGGGCAGACTTGCTCCGTGGAGTTCCCCCTTCCTGGCCTGCATTTCCTTTCTCCCTCACTGCTGGCTAAGAGGCTCACTCAGGGCTCCCTCGGGCTCAGAAAAAAAACCTCTTCAGCTTCGTTGCCTCCAGCCACCAGGCCCCTAGTTCCCTTCGCTCCAAACTCCCTAAACACGCAGCCCAGGCCCTCCGTGCGAACGCCCCCTCCTGGGCTACTCTGCGAAAGACTCCTCCAAAGGGCCCTCTTTGCAGCCCATCCATCATCAAGGCCTGGTCTTGGTCCTCACACTCCAGATGCCACGTGCCACCCCATCTATACTGGGTTGAATAGTGTCCCCCCAAAATTCATGTTTCCCCAGAGCCTCAGAACGTGATCTTATTTGGAAAGGGGGTCCTTGCAGCTACACTGGGTTAGGATGACATCATACTGGATCAGGGTGGGCCCTAAATCCAATGCCTGGTGTCCTTATAAGAAGGAGAGGGCGCACAGACACAGGAGAGCATCGTGTGAACAAGCCAGAGACTGGAGTGACGCTGCCACAAGCCAAGGAACGCCATGGACTGCTGACAGCTGCCAGAGCCTGGAAGAGGCAAGACAGGGTGTGCCCTCGAATCCTCGGGGAGCATCCTGCCAGCCCCTTGAGCTTGGACTTCTGGCCTCCAGAATGTGAGGTGGAAATTCCTGTGGTTCTAAGCCATGGGAATTGTGGTACCTTGTTACAGCAGCCACGGGGAACCACCACGCCTCCCCTCCAGGGATCCCCACTGGGACTCACAGGCCGCCTCCCTGCCCTGCCCCCAGCAGCTCAGTCCTCTGCTCTCTCTGCCACCAGAGGAGCCTCCTGAGCCCCACCCTTACTTTCCTCCTCCTTGTGCTGCAGTCCTGCCTCGGGAAGCTCATCTCCCCTGGCTTCGACAACCTCCATGCCTGCAGAACAATCTTCACTGCCTGCCAGCCAGCCGCCTGGGTGGCCTGCTGAGCCCCAGCTCCCAGCTCCCAAATCAAAGGCCTTCAAGAGAACCCCCGAGCGACCCCTCCTGAGGCTCCATGGTTCTTCTCTCCCTTTTGCAGCGCCCCCCTCTTCAACGTTTCTTTGGTTTCTCCTTCTCCCTCACCCCAGGTCAATCATTTGCCGGCCCCCATGTCCCCATCACCTGACTGTGGGGCATGTTCCCACCCAACCCCCCGACCCTGACAGCTCCCCTCTGCCTGCCCTGGGTGCCAGCCAATCCCCTAGGCTCCCAGCCCCGCCCCCCCCAATCTTTGCTCCAGCTCCTCCAGGGCTCGGCTGCCCTCTGCCTCTCCACTCCAGGCCGTGCCCATTCGTCCCAGCGTGGTCTGCCTTGCAGGGCCCAGGAGCTGCGCCCGCCTCTCCAAAGAGTCTTGCCTCCTGGGCCCTCCTCGAGCTCCTTGGTGCTCTGTCCCCTGTCTTTCAGCCCTTTTTCAGGACACGCTTGGGACTCCAGTTTAGTTAAATGATGGGACACGTGGAGTGAGGGAGGCGGGGAGACTAACGTATGTCTCAGGTAGCGGGCGGAAGAGGGGTGTCTGTTTCTGAAAGTACGAGGGAGCTATGGGAGGCCTCTGAGCAGCAAAACAGGACAATTGGTGCTGGCAGAGAGGAGTCGCCTGGCAGGAGTGGGTGGGATGCAGAGGGGAGGAGCGGGTGGCAGTGGCTGTGCACTGACTCACTCATCTATTCACTGCAGAAGTGTCACAGGCAGTCATCTCCCGGAGCTCATTTACTCATTCAGCAAATAACGGCCAAGCACCTTATATTTGCTAACATGAGCTGGAGGCTGGGGATGCCGTGTTCTCCAGTGAGGGAGGAAAAAAGGAGTAAACAGCAAATAAGAGAAAGAAAGATTGCAAGTTGTAATAAATGCAATAAAAAAAAAAAAAAAAAATAAGGGGCTAAAACAGAGTCCATTGGGGAGGGTCACAAGAGAACACCTCTTGAAGAAGGCAAGGTTTGGATGGAGACCAACAGGGTAAGCTGTGTGAGGGGTGAAGGGAAAAGCATTCTAGACAGAGGGAACAGTGTATAGTTGGCCCTGAGGCAGGAATGAGCTCGGTGGGTTCAAGCTACTGAAAAACTGGGGTGACCCTGGAGTACCGGGAGGGAGGGAGAGAGTCGGGGGACCAAGCTGGAGGCAGGGCAGGGCCAGGGGGTCCGGGTGGGGCTGGAGTTTGGATCTTGTTCCAAGAGCAACAGGAAGCCACAAAGGACTCTAAACGGCTGAGCAACTTGGTACCAGTGCACTTTCCCTGAACCCTCCCACACTCTGCTGCTCTGAGTGCTTTCATGTACTCACTTCCTCGGTGCTCACAGCACTCCTTTGAGGGAAGACTGATGATGCAGATGAGGAAACTGAGGGTCAGAGAGGTCAAGTACTTGCCCAAAGTCACACAGTTCAAACCCTGCCTCTGTCCCCAAAGCTTGAGCCCTCACGTGGCGCAGTGGACGGCCTCTGTATTTACGTCTAGGAGAGATCACTTCTGCAGGCTCCGTGGAGAAACTATTGGAGGAGGTGCCCCGGGAGCCAGCAGCCAGCGAGGCTGAGGCTGGGGTGATGGCCATAGAGGGAAGAACTGGAGATATTTTGGAGGTAGAATTGACAGGACTTGCTGACAGACTGAATGTGGAGGTAGGACAGAGGGAAATAAAGGGTAAGCCCTAAGCTCCAGGTTGACCGACTTGGAGTAAGCAGGGCATGCTGCTGGCTGGGTAGGGAAGGCCTGCTCCGGCATGACCCATGCATGCCGGGTAAAAGGATGACCCCACGTGAGTCTCCAAACCCGAAAGCAGGATCACGGTGTGTGATCCCAGGATGAGGGTCTTCCTCCTGCACCCCCCACCCCCTCAGTCCAGCGCTGACACACGATGGGCTTCCACAAACACTTGAGATGAATTCATCATTCTGCACTTATTTATTGAGCTCAATAGATATTCTAGACACAGGGGATGGAGCCCAAGTTCCTGCCTTCATGGAACTGATGGTCTGGTCAAGGCGGCAGTCGGCAAACACAAACAAATGAACAGACAACACGTCAGGCAGCGACCAGTGCTGGGAAGAGAAGGGAGCAGGGTAGGTGCCTCTAGAGCAGATCTCCGAACCTGGTGGAGAAGAGGCCGTAAGGGAGTGTCTCGTCCAGGGCTCAGAAGTGACCGCCACGCCTGCTTGTTACGGGTCATCTCCGGTGGCTGAGCTCCGGTGGCTCTCACTCCACGAGGGCAGAGGTGAGTAGCTGCAACCCAGATCGTGTGGCCCAGAAAGACTAAAGCATTTACCATCTGGGTTTTCACAGAAAAATCTGCCAACCTCGCTCTAGTTTCTTAGATACGGAAACGGAGCCCCAAGTCGCCCAGAAAATTTGAAACAGTCAGAAACAGAACGCAGCTCTCCTGAATTCTAGTTCTTTCTACCAAGCAGGGTGAGCACGGAAAATGCAAACCTCAATCCTGTCAACCCTTCTGACCGCTCCTCTGTCAAGCCTTCCTCAGGCTCCCTAACAAGGGGCAAGCTGGCGTTCAACTGTTCATCCTTTTTGTTCCCCCAGGCACCCTCAGGCTGGAACCCTAAAAGGGGGAGAAATGGCTCAGAAACAGATGGAGGGAAGGGTCAGAGAAACAGGAGCCCTGTAAATCCACGCCCAGGTGACCCTGAGCTCCGAGGGCAGAGCTGGTCCACTCACGGCTGAAGCTCAGGCAGCCTGACCATGTGGCCAGGGCGAGGAGGAAGAGGCCTTCCAAGAAACCTCCCCACCTCCTCCAACAGTCCTGGCGTGGCCGGGACAGCTTCTGCAGCCCCCAGAGGGCCGTCGTGTATCAGCATCCCAGGCTGACCGCCGGGGCGCTGGGGCATGTGGGTAAAGAGGAGGTGGTCTGGGGCTGCTCCGCATGCTCCCTGCAGAAGGAGACCCAGGAGAGCCCCACAGAGGGGGAGTCTTAGGAGACCAGTCGGCACTTCCTCATCCCACACGCCATCGTTGCTGCGGGGAGCGTTTCTCTTGGGAGACCCACGTGGGCCGAACCACAGGCTGCTGACAGGCCTCAGGAGCACACGCGTGCACACTCACATGCGCTACACAAATACACACGCACACAGAGGACCCCCCAGACACCAGCAAGGGGCCCCCAGGCTCCGGCCGCCATGCAAACCCCTTCCAGACGATGATGCCGGTAACGAAAGTGCCCGGCAAAGATTCCGATTGGGCTCTGCTCTCCGGCTACTCGCGATGATCAATCATGTTAAGGAGACACTGGAGCACTTAAGGCCCAGGCCATGTTCTAATTGGTCGAGGAAATCACCTCTGGATTCTAAGGACGAGTGCAGGAAGAAATAAAATCGAAGGCGGCGGCGGGGGGGGGCGATCGATAGCCCAGGAGGGCCAGGGAGCAGGCGCAGGTGGGGAGACGGGGCCGTCAGCACGCAGGGAGAAAATAAAAAGAGAATTCGAGAACTCAAGGCCACGGAAGGCATGACTGACAGCGTTTTAAGACAGGCTTTTTCTCTCCCTCTGCAGGACGCAGCAAGAGCTAAAAACAGAAGAAAAAGCCATCACAGGTATATTTACTAGGAATGGCACGCTGGCTGGCTCTGCAGTTAGAGTCAGAGGGTGGACAAGGGAATAAAAAAAAATGACTCACTTTTGGTTCTAATTTTTAGAGATGGTTTAGAGCAGCCATCCATGCTGGCCTAAGCCACTGGGCAGCGGGGCGGGAGCGGGGGGGGGGGGGGGGGGGGGGTGGCGACCTGCCCTCTCTGCCAGGCAGGCACTCACCCATGCCCTGGGGCAGAAAGCCCAGAGCCCCACTCCCTCCTGCCTGATGCCCTGACTGTCCCCGCCACCCCCTTTTCTGGGATGACAGGGCTCAGGCAAAATCCTGCCTTAATCCGCTCTCATGGGGGAGGAGGAAGCTCACTCACTCAGCACCATTCTTTGGAATTCTCTCAAAGAGTGGATTGCCAAATGGAGTCCAAGCATCTTTTGCATTTGGAGAGATCTGAGTGGCACTAGGATTGGTCTGCAGGAGCATCTCAATCCACCTATATCCAGAACAGTGCGTGCTTCTCAAGGAACAGCATGCGGCACAGAAGCGTGGTTCCTGGATACCTGCTCCCTGCCAGCTGGCCATGTCAGAGGCACCTGGCAACAGTGCCCAGGCCCACTCTGGGGAGAAGGAACTAGCAGTATGGGGCCTAGGAATCTGGGTACTTGCCTAGTACCCCAGGAAAGCTGAAGGCAATTTGAATCCCTGTGGGTTGCAGCCCCCACTCTTGTCTTTGTAGCCCTGAGGCCCCAGCAAGCTACTTATTGCCTCCACTTTCCTCTCCTGCAGAATGTGGGCAAGATGCATCCTCATGGATGGCTGCGAGGTCAGGCAGACAGGTGCAGCAGGGTTTTTCAAATTACAGGTTGCAGCCCATGAAAGGATAAGAAATCCACTTAATGGGTCACGACCAGAATTGTATTTCCTTTCATCTTTGGCTGATTTCTCTCCTATTCCTAGAGATGAACCAGCTGCGTGCTTTTCTGTGTTCCTCCCCCGCCCCCTCCCCGTGAACCCGAGCCCAGGCCCTCCGTCTGCTCACCGACCTCCCTGAGCTGTGCTTCCTCCGCTTCCTCAGCACCTGCTTCTCCCTCTCTACTGGACTATTCATATGAACACACAAACGAGCTGTTATCTCTCTTGTGTTTTAAAAGCAGAAAAGCCACACCACTGTTGACCACACTTCCCCTGCAACTCCTGCCTCGTTCCCCTGGGAGGCAGTTTTTTTAAAGCCAAATTCCTAGACACAGTTCTCCAGGTTTGCTGCCCCCAGTGTCCCTCCTCCAACCTCCCCTCACCGCCTCCGGGCCAGCTTCTGCCCCTCCTCCACAGCGCTGCTCCCCAAGGCCACCAAGGACCTACACAAGGTTAAATCCAAGGGCAAACGGCCCCTCCCCCATCCTCAGCCTGGGTGGCTTATAAGCCACTTAGAAGATTGGCGCTGAGGATCACTTGCTCCTCCTGGAAAACTACAATCAGAGGGTTTTTTAGAGTGTAGATGCTGCTTTATGAGATGGTTGTTTCCATTACAGACATGTAGGTGTTGCCAGGTGAAATGCGCATTGTGGTCAAAAGAAGTCTGGAAACATTTGAAAATGCTGACGTGGGGCACAGTGTTAAGAGCCGGACAACATGGTTCAGATGGCCCGGTCTGAGTCCCAGTTGTCATTTACTTTGTGCCTGGGAACGAACTACATTTTTTGAGCCTTGGTTTCCTTCCCTGTAAAATGGGTATAATAACACCTATCCCTTAGGGCTGTAGTAAGGTCCAAAATGGATAATGCAGATAAAGCCTCTGGCACACAGTAGGTTGCTTAATGAATACTGTGGAATTAATGAGCGAACCAGCGTCCTCAGCACAGCGGCCAGCACATGGCAAGGGCTTGGTAGAGGCAGCGACCATTACTAGGATTCAGCGATGTCCTCGCACAGCAGCCACCACGTGGGAGGTGCGCAGTACATACGGGACATCCCTCCCCATGATATCTGGAGGCTCTGTAAACTCTGCCAGGTGGGTCTGTGAGCACAGAGGGCCCAAGGGCCACAGAGCCAGGCACCGAGACACCGGGCGCAAGGGTACTGTGAGGGCTGGAGCTGAATGACATCCTTCTGTCGCCATCTGGGCTCCTCCCGGCCACCTTGCGGTCCCATGAGACAGACAGACCCAGCTTTATCCCAGATATAGGGATTTCAAAAACAAATTACCTGTGGCTCTTAAAACTCCTGGAGCACGTCTCAGTCCACTCACTGATCCAGCCCAGAGGGGTCAGTGGCTGTCCTCACGGCGACAGCAGCACAAGGAGCAGAGGCCCGGACTACCTCCGTGAAGGGTGTGCCTCGCCTCTGTTCCCATAGCTTCACTGCTCTGGCTGTGTCACCCCAGGTGTGAGGATGTGCACCTCCGGGCCCAGTCGCCTTGACTCCTCCTTTTCCAGGAGCATCCTTGGACAGCCATCTTCCTCTGTGGAGCCCCCCAGCTCCCACCAAAGGGAGTATCTACCCAGAGGAAGGGCTGAAGCTTCTTCCCAGGGCCATCGCTGGCGGCTGCAGGACTGAGGGAGTGGGGGACAGCCAGCCATGCCGGGGAATTAAGCCCAAAGTATTTAGGGTAGACAAGTCCCAGCACCCACCTGCGATTGTAAGGGGCCCAGTGAGGAGCCCCGCTCCGAGGTGGCCTAGGCCAAGAGAGCCATCCTTGGACTGCCCGCAGGGAGACTGCTCTGCTGCTCCTCAAGGAAACGCTCCCCGCCGCTGCCAGCTTTGACAACGGCACTGCAGGAAGTTCTTCCAGAGGGCTTGCCGAGGTCTCTCATGATGTGGCCTAAGCCCATGCAATGGGCCCTCTGGGAGAGGCAGAGAATGGCTGCTCCTATCCCCATGGGGTCACCCTTTCCCTGGATCACTGCATGGGAGCCTCGCCTGGAGAGCTGAAATGCTTGTGCCCAGGGCCCTCCTCAGACTGCACGTGGATCCTGTGTGTGTGTTTATGTGTGTGGGGGGTCAAAGCTCTGTAGGTGATTCTGTGTGTGGCCAGAGCTGAAAACACCTGGGTAGAGGGACAGGCCAGGGAGCATGCTGGTCACCAGCAGGGTTGTGTTGGCCTCCAGATTGGTCCAAATCTCAGTTCTGTCACTTGCTAGCAAATGACCTTGGGCCAGTGGCCTAAAATCTGTGGGCCTCACTTCTCCATCTGGAAATGGGGGGGTGACAGTATCTAACTCAGCAGGTCATCCTGCAGATGAAGCAAGATGGTAAGCCCCGTGGCGCGCGGGCACGGGGTGCACGGCAGGAACTTCTAAAGTCAGCAGGTCACTGCCAAGACCTCTGATAATCTGTTCTCCACTTTCCTCTTCTCCAAACTAGTTCATCCTGGTTCCTTTCAATCCTTCCTCCCTGAATTGGGATGTCTGCCCTTAGTTGTAAAAATAGCTCCCAAGTCATGCTCTCCTGCTTCTAAAGAAGGGGGCTGAGGGGTTGGGCCAGGACCAAGGTGCTGTAAATAAGGGGATGCCCTAGGCCAACCTGGGTCCCTTCCCTGTAGCAGGAATCCCACTTCGTGTCTCTGCCAACCCACCTGAAGGATCAGAACTCCTTTGGTGCTAGACACTGTGACCCCCAGATCTTCTTCTTCTCCCTTACAGAGCCATGCCATCCCTATCTTGCATTGGAGTGATGGGGCTTTCCTCCCTAGCCATACGATAACTAACGCAACAAATATTTATTGTGTGCTCCTACGTGCTGAGCAGCACGCTAGCTGTGCTGAGCGCACAGGGATGGACAGTAAGAGAGATTTATTCGTTGTCCCCAGAGAACTAACAGTTTAGTGCAGGAGGCATCCTCATCTGTGAAACTGGAATTGTCACCATGGATAATAACAGTTCCCACCTCACAGGGGTGCTACGGGGTTGAATGAGATAATGCAGGCCGGGCACCCACCAAGAGCAGGGCCCCACCCCCGTAAGCACTCAACACCACGAGTGGTGTGATGAGGACTCAATGAGGAGAGAGTGGCTTCTGGATACCCAGACCAGGAGCCCTGGCTCAGAGGGGTAGCAGCAGGGGAGGTTCCCAGAAGTAAGAGAAGCATCTGCCTCTTTCCCCATTCCCTGGGACAGGCTGTTGGGGTCCCCTCTGGTCAAGGGATGGCCGACACAGCAGCAGATTGCCAGTCCTGGGGCCTGGCCCTGCTGACACCAAGTCAGAGTGTGGGTTCCAAACCCACGACCCGGCCAAGTCCTACACCCCCGTCAGAGAAGAGCCCTGGGCAGGCCAAGGCACACAGGAAGAATGTGCGGGAAGGGGGAGTGGAGGCCTTGAGGCAGGGAATGACCAGGAGAAGGTGCAGTCACTGTCCTCTTTGGGGCAGAAAGTGGGGCAGGTCCAGCCTACGCTCCCTGGCCCAGGGGCAGCCCATACAGGCCTGCAGGAGAGGCTGAGGGGAGGGCAAGGGGTCCCCTACAGGATCAGGAATGGCTTACAAGCCCCAGAGCCAAGGGACAACCTGGAGGGGGCAGGAGAGAGGAGATAGGAAGGGATCAGGGAAGCTGGCAGCTTGGAAGCTGGTCCAGAATCCAGAGGTAGAGCTAAGGCACCTGGGGTTCCAGGGTGGCAAAGGAGGCCAGACCGAGGAAGGGCTCTCCACAGGAAGAAAGACAGTGTTTGGCAGTGTCAGGGTGTGGGGTGGCCCCTGTCTCCAGGACAGTCCGCTCTACACCACTTTCCGAGCATGACCAGTTTGGCAATCATTTATCCACTTAAATTCACCGTGAAATTCTCCACAGCCCTTCCGAGCTATGTGATTTGGGGCAAGTTACTGAACCTCTCTGAGCCTCTGGCTTTTTGTCTGAAAAAACAGGGTTAATAAGAACAATGAGTTCAACACGCCTGCCAGCACGGCAGGCCCAGAGCTGGGCTCAGAAGATGGCGGCCATGATGGGTCCCCCTGCACCTTAGTTTCAGATCAATTCTTCCTCGTTTAGGCTCCAATTTTTTGGCTCTGGACTCACAGGCCTGTGGTGGGTTTATTCAAAGTTCTTATTCAGAGGCAGAGACGGGGGCAGGTGAGCGGGATGCGTTCTAACCCATCCCCAAAACTGTCCCAGGCAGAAGGAAATGAGCCTGGGATGGCAGGTGACCTTGAAAGTGACATAATTGAGGGGTCTGTCTGCAAACATTCCTGCTGAGTCAAGCTCCCCATCTGATGGTACCCATCCCTGGGAAATAGTAAGAGGAAAGAGCAGAAAAAGACAACATCCAGACCCACAGCTAATTGAGTTGCAGGTGGCGGCTGGAGACAGACCCATTTGACTCTCCCCCTCTTTCCCCAAAATGGCCCTCCGGTGACGGAGCAGACCAAGCCTGATCTCTCGCAGGGAAATCAGGAAGAGAGGGGGAAAGAACTGGGGAGGTGGATGGCAGGAATGAGGAATTAGGCAAAGAAAAATGACCGACAAAATGCAGAAACGCCCCAGCATGCTTGCTTCCCAAACCTGGCCCATGAATCGAGGGGTGACAGGTCTCTCATCTCCGATGCCAAGAGCCAGGAGCTCCGGGCAGCCGCAGGTACTACATCTGCACCTGCCAGCACTTGGAAAGAGGCGATAAAGCATCGTAGCAGGGCCTGGAATGCTAAGTGTCTGCAGCTGGGCAGGGACCGCCTTGCAGCAAGAGCAGCAACCGCAGACGTCAACTGCGTGAGGGCCCTGCTCTCAGAGACAGGCCTGTGCTCCCCATCCTGCTGCAGGCAGCCTGCTCCCAGGGCAGGTGCAGACAGGACAGGTGCACGTGCAACCTAGCCCCGGGGGCAGCCCTAGGCTGGGGGTTGGCCCAGACAGACAATGATCTTCTGGATGAAGCCCAAGTGGGCTGGGTGATTTACTGAGGCGGGCAGAAAGCTGGGACGCTTGAGTCACTGGTAAATAAAAGTGGATCATAAAGCACTAGCTGAGCCAGACGTCTGGAAATACACCAGGGCCGCACACAGCTCAGAAGTGGGGCCCCATCCCCCAAATGATGATAATGCCATGATGCTTACACAGCACTCGCAGAGCAGTGCCAGACCCTGTTCTGCATTTTCTGTACTCATATTAATTGACTTAATCCTCACAACCCTAAGAAGTTGGTGGTAGTATGTGCCTGTTACATGCCAGGAAGACGAGGCAGCACAGAGGCCAGAGAGCTCAGAACTAACAGAGGCAGGGCTGCACCCATGCCCTCGCCGGAGCATCTCCAACTCCACTGTGCCTTCAGGCACCTGGGTGCTTGTTAGCATTAGCCCCTGACGGGGCTGCGCTGGGGTGGGGCCCGGGACTCTGCATCTCTGATAAGCTCCCAGGCAAGGCCTAGTCCCAGGCCCTCACCTTGAGCAGGAGGCTCTAAACTGCCACACCACCTTCCCATGGCACCTCTTCAGCTGCTGGAGGCATCTAAGAGCTCCTCAGTTAGCAGAGTCAAGGAGCTGGGGGAGGGTGTGGAGGCTTAAATGCCCCTGTGCACACCCCAGCTCGGCTCAATTCAATCAGAATCTCTGGGGGTGCCCAGACTGGGATTTTTCAAAAGCTCCCTGGTGACTTGGATGTGTGGCCATGGTAGAGTCATTGAGACAGACGATGGCTTAGTCAACGTGTCAGATTCACTCCTATAAAATGGGAAGGTTCCTGGGGTTCGGTCAGGGGTTTCAAAGGTGCTTTCAGGAAAGGAGTGGGGAGCCATCTCCCAGGCCAGTCGAGGGGTGTGGCTGGGGTCTGCTAGGGTACCCTCTTCTCATCCTCTGGGGCACCTGGGGAGGAGAGGGGCAGCTAGCAAGCCCTCAGCCTGGCATGCCTTCAGAGATGCCCCCGCTTCCCACAGTCATGAACTTTCAAGAGAGAGCAGACTCCGGCCTAGATCAGCTGTGGAAACTGAGGCTCCTGGCAAAGATGAACCAAACCTCTGAGCCCTTTTCTAGACCAGGCCTTGACCTTGACCCAACCCAGTCTTAGCAAGAATCCTGCTATGTCGGTTTATCAAGAATCCCCTGACCCTTGATATCTGATCACTCTCGATATCTGATCAGTTCCTCATCCTCCACCCTTGGCATCTATGCTCTTGGCCTGCCTTTAGCAAGAATCCCCTCCCCTCAATGGCTCCTCTTAGTAACTGTCCATCCACTGACCCCGCACTCTGCTCCTCGGCCGTAAACCCCGACTCGTCCTTCGAGTACTTGAGTGGAGCCCGATCTCTCACCCTTATTGCAGTGGTCTTGAGTAAAGCTTCCTGACCGTTTTAACAAGTGGCAGAATAATTTTTGCTTTAACACTCCCCTCACCCAAGGGAAAAGTCACCCCACAAAATGAGCAGCCCAGGGCGGCGGGAGGGCGCTTGGTGCCACTGCCAACCAAACACATTTTAGACTCCTCACCTGGGCATTCAAGGCCCGAGCAAGACTTCAAGGCTCAGGCAATGACCTCAAGTCTTATTTTCCTCTTACGTGCTCCCTACATAAAGAAAAACTGGATGCTTTGCTGTTCCTCATATACACCTGAAACTTCCTCCCATGCTGCCTTTGCCAGGCTTTTCTTTCCACCTGGACTGTCTCCTCCCCATTCTTCTGATCCAGCTGCTCTGAATCACAGCAATCTCTGCCTGGTCATGAGACTACTTACCCTCGAGTCTTCACTTCCTCCTGTCTTCCATAACTACACAACCTCCCCTTTTAGCTGGTTACAATGTTCCCTGGGATAAAGACTACATTTCCTAGACTCCTTTGCAGCTCATGTGGTCACATGACTGAGTTTTGACCTTTGGGATGTAAGCAGAAGCAATGTGTGTTACTTCCAGGAATGTTCTTATGTTATGCCTCTCCTTCTCTTCCTATTTGATGTAATGGCTGGAACTCCAACAGCCATCTTGGACTGTGAAGTGATCTTGAGCATGGAAGCTATACATGAGGCAGCAACTGGATTTCTGAAAACATGGATCATCACATCAGCGCTGGGCTGGCTGCTCCGGACTTGAACGAGAGAAAACTATCTTCCATCTTGTTTTAGCTACTGCTCTTGTGGAATTTTCTGGAACTCATAGCTGAACTTAATGCTATTGGATCCACCCTTTCAAACCCCTGGAGGCATGCACTCTGGATTCTTAGGTTTACCATCCTACAGCTGCATAGAATCATCATTTGCATCTTCTTCCCAGTTAAACAGTAAGCAATCTGAAGGCTGGGATTGTGTCTTCCCCATTTCCATGTTCCCCTGCCACGTGAAGCAGGGGGTCTCAGACACAACGCAAAGCATGTCTTCAGCCAGAGCTGAATGTCTTCTACCAGACCCACATAGCTTCTGAAGTCGCATGCCTAGTCTCAGCACACTGCAAACCTGCCTGCAACGCTGCACCCACGCAAAGTTGCCCTTCGCCCCATCGAGGCTGCATGCTCCACACCCCGCACCCTGACTCTCAGGAGGAACGTGCCCTTACCAGGATGTCCGAGTCCTCAGGTTTCTCCCTCGTGGCCGGGATGGAGCAGTTGTGGAGTTTGAATATCCAGTACTCCTTGGCAGTGACAAAGAAATTCCATGGCAGCAGGCCGCCAATGCCCAAGCTGAAGAAGATGATGTAGGTACCACTGAAGCGGTCCTTGGGCCTCTGCAGGCCGGGTGACGGGTGGTCCAGCAGCTTCTCCAGCAGCGCTTCCTGGTCAGCTCGGAGAGAGCTGCTCGCGGTTCTGTAGGTGGAGTTTGAACTGTAATGAAAGTCATCCTCCGATGACACGGCCACTATAGGAGAAGATGGAAAAACAGGGAGAGGGTAGGCGATCAGAAGCTGAGGCTGGGCATAGCTGGGGACTTACCCATCCTCCAAAGCTGACTATGCCCCCACCCTGGGGTCGACAGGGTCACCAAAGCCTGGCCGGAGAGCTTCAGGTTTAAGGAGTAGGGAGAAAGACAAGATGTCAGAACTTTACGTGACCTCAGGGGTCACCCCCCCTTCCCTGCCCCATGCAGGGGCAACAGAGGCAGCAGGCGAGTGTGGGGCTGGTTGGGAGTAAGGCAATGCAGCAGAGTCGGGCCTGTGGCAATCAATTCAGAAGGGCAAACCTGGTCTCAAGGCATTCAAATTTCCATGCAGCCAGAAAAAAAGGAATTGGACCCTAATGGGCAAAGAAGCCTCTCTAAAGTTTTTCAACTTTATGTGAGAAAAGTGAGGAGCAAGAAAGTGCGTAGAACATCCTACTATTTGTGCCAAAAAGCAGGGATGGGAGGGGTCGGGGAGAATACCCACACTTATTTTGTATATCCTCTGGGACTTCACTGCATACTTTTGTGCCTTTGAATTCTGAACTATATGAATGCATTACCTATTCAAAAATAAAGTTATAAATAAAAATAAAGGCATTCAAATTAAAAAAAAAACAAAACCACGGTATCTAGAGCGGCGTCGAGCAGCCAGTTTGAGACTTCTGACAGTCCACTCTCTCGTTTGTGAGGAAACAGAGGTCCAAAGAGTGGAAAGTCACAGGCCAGATAAACGGCCAAGCCTGGGTGTGCAGCTCCTGCCCACGTCCCCAGCTCTGTCCATCGCATCTCACCAGGGGACAGCCACTGGCAATCTGTGGTTGCACCTAAGACAAACTATTGCCTACACGGCCTTGGGCAAGTCACCATGCCTCGGAGCCTCAATTTCCCATCTGCAAACCTGGGGAAGCCTTTTTACAGTGGCCATGTAACTGCAACTGGCTGGCGAGGCCTGGCCCGGGGTAGCAGCTGTTGAACAGACGTCAGCATCTTCCCCGGCATCCTGGGCTCGTCACTTGGCTGGCCGGCTGCTGAATTTGGCTAGGAGACAGCAAGCCTGCTTCCCTGCTCTATCTAGCACCCAGGACGTGGCAGCAGCTTGATAAACGGGAAATATTTCCATAATGCTGAGGATGGGACACGGTAGTCCCTTCTGCAGCAGCTTCCTCCCTACACAATCTATCAATCGATAAAGGCATCTCAGCTCACACAGGTGGCTGAGCCTTCACCCAGAGCATCAGGCCAGGCGGGGTGGGGCCTGTCTTCCCTGGGGAGATGGGAACACCTGGCACACAGGCACAGAGCCTTATCCACCATTTCAGGAGAGCCTCACGGCATTCTTCTGAATTAGGCAGCACAGGAGTGACTGCCTCCTTTTTTTCAAATGCAAAGAATGAGGGCTTAATGGCGCTCGATTTGTCCCACATTCAAACAGTAAGAATTCCAATAGTTAAAATTAAACCCAGTACTCACGCATGCCAAGGTCTGTGCCTAGCATTTGAGCCTGACAGCCACCTAATACAGTAGGTACCAGTCTGAGATCCATTTGATAGATGAAGTGTCTGAGGCTCAGAAAGGTTGAGTAACTTGCCCAAGGTCACACAGCTACCAGATGCCAAGAGTAAGGTTACACAGCCAAGCAGTGTGAAGCCTAAACAGACTCCTCGGCTTACGAGGGAGAAGGCTGGCTGGCAATGTGAACCCACGTCTGCTGGCTCCAAGTACAGATGTCCCCTGAAGGCCTCGAGGCCAATGAGCTGTGAGTGTAGGCGAGGGCAGCGCTCAGGGCACCCTCATCAACGTTTGCTGGCTGAATGGGCTCTGCGCGGCCAGGATATTCTCCCCTGCTGGGGCAGTGCGCAGTCTGGAGCAGGCAGGCAAGGCCGCCGGACGCCCCAGCCCGAGCATCCGAGTCAGCAAGTCTATTTTAAACTCCCCTGGTTGGGCACAGCTCTTTCCAGCCTTGACTCCCGGGGAGCCCAGCACTAACAGACCAACCGGAAGGTGTGGTCACACGTGCACGTGCATGCACACACACACACAGCTTCTGAATTAGTGTTTAAAAATGTAAATACTACTGTGACCTGTGTACGACAACACACAAACGGCAAGTGGTTCTTTCCAGACGCTCCAGGTCCGGTGCTGGGTGCAGGGGCCAATGGCTGGGTCGCTTGGGCCCACACTGGGCTGGGGCCCATTCTCAGCTCCAGGGGTCTATTTGTCCAGGACCATTCAGCCTTGACAGAGCTTCTGAAGAAGGAGCCAGGAATGTTCTCTAGCTTGGGTCACAGGCCAAGGCAGCAGAGTGCACAAAGTCTTATTACTCTTTATAAAAGCTAGCTGCTGGCTTTTGGATTAAAAAAGAAAGAAAAAGAGAAAGGGAAGGAAGAGCCCCAGCGTCCCCAGCACAGGCTGGCTGTGGCCTGGTGTGTGCTCCTCAAGCCCCTGCAGGAGCTGGCCTGGCTTGGCCCTGCTCCCTCCCTGGCTGACCTGGGGCATGGGACAGAAAGAAGAGAAACTTGTGGGGCCTCAAGCTACTGCAGACTGTCCTCTGGCCAGGAACTGAGACTGGTTCCCAGGAGGTTCCTGACTCTGGCTGTCAATCTCCCCTCTGTGCCTCGATTTCCTCATGTGTGAAATGCGGGTAGGGGGCTGGTGAAGCTAACTTATGGGAAAGCATTGCTGGGAAACAGGGCACCACCCAGAGGCCAAGGCAGAATCGGCCCTGGGGTTGCGGACAACCCCAGTCTCAGGCTCCCCCATTTGGACCAAGAGTCAGGCAGCTTCTGGATACTGTGGCCTGACTTGTCCATACCCAGGCCCCCCACATCCAGGCGGTGAGGTCCAGTCTCAGGAACTCCCCGAGCAGGGGGAGGGGAGAAAGAAGCTAGAGCCCCAGCGAGAGGGAGGGAGAGCAGGGAGGAAGAAGAGGGACGGTGGAGGGGGACACAGCCAGAGGCGCCGGCCCGGGGTGCCGGGTCTGGGGTCCCACGGCTCCCGTGGAGCAGCCCCAGGAGGGCGGGAGCGGGAGGCCGCCGAGAGCGCGAGCCAGGGGCGCCCAGGAGCCTCAAGAGCTGGTCAGGGGCCAGGCCCGCGCCCGATCTCCGGCCTGCACTTACTGTCGCCACCACTCCGCCGCCACCGCCGCCTCCCGGGCCGCCAGGGCCACTGCGACTCGGGGCTCCGCGAGGCTGCAGGCCAAGCTCCGCCGACCGCCCCGCCTGGGCCCGGGCCCCGCCCCCGTCCCCGCCCCGCCCCCGCCTCCGCCCCGCCCCGCCCCCGCCTGGCTGCCAGCCGCGCCCCCGGCCCCGCCCCGAGGCTCCGCCCCGCCCCGCCCCCGCCCCGCTGACGCCGGCGCTTCCAGGTTTGCAAACTCTGCGTTTGTCGGCTCCGTGCCGGCGAGCGTCCATTGCACAGGTGGAGAGCGGTGAAATTTCTGTACTAAAGCTCTCTGAAATCCAGGCGTGAAATGAGGCCGTAGATGCCAGCCCTCGCTGCAAATTTCCTTCACCTCCAAGGAAGAGCCCTTTCCCCCAAATGTGGTAGAGAGTTTCTTTTGGAGGGGTACCCAGGCCTTAATTTTAGCCTTCATTACATTTGAAAAGAAATCCTCTAAAAATCATTTTCATGACCATTCTCTCATTTTATCCTCCAACCTGTGAAATGGGACTGTTGTCCCCATTTGACAGATGAGGAAACTGAGGCTCAAAGAGGTGAAGTGGCTTCTAGGGCACACAGCTGGCAGCGACAGAGCAGCAGACCCCAGCGCCAAGACTCTTTCTTTCATACCAAGCAGGTGGGTGAGGCCAAGGAGGGAGGAGACAGCGTGCAGGACAAGAGTCCTCCAGTCCAGTGAGGGCAGTGGATGCAGGGCTGCTCCTGGTCCAGCCTAGGATCAGGATCCCATGTCTATAGTGCTTCAGTGATTTCTCACTTGGCTGCTTTGCTCCATGCGAAGTCCTGAGCAGTAGACAGTCATTTTCACTTTGTCTTTGGAGAACGTGTGTGTGAACCAGTGAGACATTTCAGTCACCTGCTGAGAGATATGGAGGCAGGAGCCCCCTTCACTGCTCTGGGGCTGGGGGCTTTCTCCAAGTGGAGGAGGCGCCAGACACCTGGGGGTTGGCTGGCAGCTAGGGCTGGTTCTCCGAAGGGGCTAGGGGGTAGTAGGGCCTCCATCACTGGACAGAAAGATGTGGGAGGAAATAGGTCGCTAATGCATCGGCTGGGCTGCTTCCGGCCAGGGTGGGCTCATCTTCTCCTCTAGGAGCTGGACAGGTGGCCAAGGTAGTGTCTAGCTTGGGGGCTAGATGAGTCGGGTAGCTTTGGGCACACTCAGCTTCCCAGGGAATGTTCCAGGCTGTGGGGGATCAGGGAAGGAGCACAAGAGTGAGGGTCAGAAGCCCCGAGCTCTGGTTCTGGCCCCGCCTCTGACTGGCTGAGTGACCTTGAGGAAGTCTTTTTCCTGAGGGCACTTCAGGGATGAGATAAGAAAACCATCTCCCCTGACAGGTTATCAGAAAAGAGACAGATGAGGTAGAGAGGAGACAGAGATAGAAGTGGCCTTACAAGAGTGAGAGTAGACCTACTCCAGGAGCAGGGAGGAGACGGAATGGCCCGGCAGTGTGGGCAGGCCCTGGAGATTGGCTGGGTGCCCACACCATGGCCTGCCGTTGTCGTGGGCAGGCCATGTTGGCCCCTTTTGATAAGTGCCTAGGAATGGAGTGGCCACATGCTTCTGCCTTTAGGGTCCCCTGCTTTGTATCTGGGGTGGAGCAGAGTTGATGACAACCTTGCAAGCTTAGTCAGAGAAAATCAGGGGAAATGTTTGTAAACGGCAAATGCTGCACACCCCCTGGGCATCTTCGTTGTTCTGAACCACACTTGAAGGAGAAAAAGAAGTCGGGAGAAAGAGGAGGAGGGGAGAAGGAGAAGGGGAAGGAAGGAAAACTCAGCCTCCAAAGGCTCTCCTCTGGGCTGATAGTTTACAACTCCGAGCCCTCTGAGAACAGCATCCTGTCACTGCTCGGCCTGGAGATGCCCTGAAAGGTTCTGAGTGCTGGCCGGCGTCTCGCTGTTAGTGAAGGACTCACTCCTGGCTCCAGGGAGCTGGGAGGTGATGCCACAGGGAGGCTGCCTGGCAGGTGGACGGAACTGGAACCAGATAGACCTGGGCTTGGGTGCTGTTTAAGTATCCCTGGGAAGTCAAGCCTCAGTTTCCTCATCTGGTACCAACCTAACAGCCTTCTATGAGGCACAGAAAGTAGTACTAGTTGCTGTCAAGGAAGGCAAGCTTTGAAGGAGTCCAAGGCACAACCCAGTGAGGTAGGCACTCATCTTGCACATGAGGAACCTGGGGTGTGGAGAGGTTAGTGTCTTGCTCAGAGGCACACAGCTAGTAAGTGGCAGAGCCGAGATTCAAATCAATGCCATTTTGCCTCCAGAGCCCAGTGAGAGACTCCATCAAAGGTGAGTGGGAGTGAGGGTAATACAGCTCTTCGTCTTACCCAGAGCCTGCTGACCTGTAGGTGATTAAGCAATGGGAAAAGCCTGAATATTTGCACAGCTGCAGCATAGAAGCAAGTCAGCCCTGTAGATGCTGTGGGCGCCAGTCACAGGGTTTGTGGGCTGATGCTGCCATCTTGTGGTCTTGCCATGTCACTGCAGTGCTCGCAGGCTGGGCGGGTACCATGGGTCTGCTTTCCAGGCTTTACGGGGCACCCAAGCAGAGCACGTGGATCCTGGGAGGTCAGGAATCATCCATAGCTGACTCATAAGTCTCTGCTTCCACATCATGAATTCAAGTCCCCCACTCTGACTCTAACCACCTCTCCTAGCTATGGTCGACTGCTCCCTCTGGGAAAGTTCTGGACCTCCTGGAGATTGGTCCTTGACCCTCTGTCTCCCTTCATGCATCAAGTGTCTTTCCTTCCACTCTGAGCCGGCTTAGCTCCCACGTCCATCATTTCAGTAACATCTTAGTAATACCTTAAACTCCCACATCCCTTGTCTCCTGGTGGCTCCTCTGGCCGACCCTGGGTGAAGCTACCTCCCCCTGAGCAAATGAGCCTCACTGGAGAAAGTCCCCAGCAGGCCAGTGGTTCCACTCTGCTCCCACGGTTACCAACCTGAGGTGGGCCTCCAGGGTTCTGGCAGTCCCACAACATCTTAGCTCCTGCTCTCCACAGGACTCTTGCCACCTTCCCCCTCCACACACCTCTGAACCCCTGAATACTCTCCCCATCCTGAGGTGGCCTTGCCTCCTGCCTCCTACTTGACAGAGAAAACAGAAGCCACCAGAGAGGAGCATCCTCATTTCTCAGCACAAATCCGTCCCCATCAGCTCCTTGTTTCTCTCTGTCTCCTGTTACAACAGGGAATTTGCCCTCCTCCATCGTAGGTCTGGTCCCCTTCTGGCTGCAGATCGCACGCATACCCTGCCCTTCCGCCTGCTCGGGAGCCTCCAGAATCCAGCAGCCCTCCACCCTCACGCTCTCTAACGCGTTCTTTCCACTATTTCTTCTGTTTCTTGTTTGACATTTTCCTATGAAGTAGAACCTACATATAGACTGGTGTACAAATCATAAGTGCAGAGGTTCTGAATGACCACACGGTGGACACACCCACGCCACCAGCACCTGATCAAAAGATGGAACATTGCTAGCACCCTGGATGCTCCTCTGTTCCAGTTACTGTGGCTGCAAAACATGACCCCAAAACGAAGTGGTGTACAACAACCATTTACAATGTTACAGATTTTGTGGGGTCAGAAATTTGGACAGAGCACAGTGGGGATGGCTTGTCACTGCTCTGTGGTGTCTGCATCCTCAGCTGGAAGACTGCACGGCTGGGGGCTGGAATCATTCAAAAGTTTCTTCATGTACATGTGTCTGGCGGTTGATGCTGGCTGCTGGCTGGGATCAGCGGAGGGTCTGGGGTCTCTGTGTGGTGAGGATTTGTTCTTGGTGTGAAAGTGGACTCAGTGTCTGTGAGAACAAGGGTCTCTGTCCAGCATGAGGCTTGGGATCCAGTCCCTAGTGTCAAAGGTCAGGAATCTATTTCTCCTCGGGTGGGGGGTGGGGAGAGAACTGGGCCTGAGTCCACTATATGTCTGGACTCAGGGGTCAACCAGATGACCAGAATCAGGGCTGAATTTGTTCAGGATGTTTGTACATGGAATTTCTATTATCCGTTATTTTTCTTGGTCTCATCTGTTGGCATGTCCAGTAATTTTCGAGTGAATGTTAGCCATTATAAACGAACACTCCCAGAGGCTCTGATCTTCTCTAGAGACCCTGAATTGATTTTAGTTTCTGGTAGGCAGTTGGAGTAGGGGATAGAGAGCTGGTTTCCATCCTTTTAATGCCTGGTCTGCTTCCTGTTGGCTCCTCCTCCTCGGCTGTAGCCTTGCAGGGATCCCATTTGAAAGCCCGACTTGGGGTCCTCCTCCTTGTAGGCCCTTCACTCCACTTTTTTCTCCCTGTTAGGTGGGTCTTCTTGGCTTCTCAGCCGCCCAGGTGCTGCTCCCAGGTCGGGGCTCCCTGACCAGAAATGGATAAGCAACTGGTGGGACAGAAGGACAGAGTATCAGACACTTCTGAGCCTCCCTTCTCTCTGAGATAGGGTTTCTCAGGACTATCTTGGAAACCTGAGGCGGTCTCCCCAGGCCCCCCCACCCCGCCCTCCGGTTGTCCTAGCTCCTAACCAGGCCTTATTTGTGATGTACTGTGTCTTTCCAGACCATGTTTGTTTGTTGTCTGTCTTCCCCCACCTCCATTAGAGCTGCAAGGTCTTGCTTCTCGTAAGCAGGACTGTGTCAAGCTGAGGCTGAACCTGGCACATCCTCCCCACTCTGGAGAGCAGGGCTGGACCTGCACACTGCCCCACATGGAGCATGTGATTGCTGAGTGCGTAGTGAATGAGTGAACAACCAGGAGCTGATTCACGTGGAAGATCCGAGATGGTGAGGAGGTGGAATGGACAAGTGAATGTGAGGCAGGGCGGAGCGAGGCGGAAGGGGCAAGGCTGAGGACTAGGGCCCCACTCTGCACACCTGGATGGATGATGGGGCCTCTCCAGGGACAGGAAACACCAGCAGAGGCCCAGGTTTGGGGCAGATCCTGAGTTCCAATTTGGAATGTTGAGTCTGAGGTGGCTTTGAGGCACCAGGGTTAACTCAGGTAGGCATCCAGAACTCAAGGGGGAGCCTGGAGCTGCAGGCCTATGATGGGGTGTTGTCTGCTGCGGGTGGTGGTTGAAACTGTGGGTGTGGAGGAGATAAACCAGGAGGGGGTGAAGAAGGGGGGAAGGAGCCCAGAACAGTGCCCTGCAAAGCTTTAAGACTTAAAGAATGAGTCGAAGGGAGAGCCTAGCCTGCCAAGGGCACGAGGAGATGGGCAGAGACGGAAGGAGGGCAACAAGGAGAAGGAGGGTCTGAGAAACCACGGGCGGCCAGGCTTGTTGGAGGAGGGGGGTTAAGGAGGATGTGGATCAGTGGGACCTCCCAAGCTCTGCTTATCTTCCTGGCCCTGCCCTGAGTTTCATCAGGCAAAGGAGAGGCTCCTGGGAAGAGACCAGCTGAGGCCACCATCCCATGGAGGGATGTGGGAGGGGAGTGGGGCAGGCGCCACTGTCCTTCTGATGCAACCCGAGGAAAGTGGGGCCCGGGCAGGGCCCGTGGTGGGCTGTAGAGAGGGCCAGGCACTCGGGACCCTGTCCCAGCCAGTGAACCCCTGAACTGGAGCAGCTTTGAGCCTGGCCCACCCCTGCTTCAAAACCTAGCTGCAGCTCCCAGAGCCCAGCAGATCAGGAAATGGGTGGCTCTTGTTTGGCCTACACAGTGTTTAAAAAAATTTGAGCCAGCAGTAACAAACAGCATGCTTTCACAAACAAATCCTAATCCTGACTTCTGGTTCCTAAGAGCAGGAGGATGGAGCCGTCCCAGGCACTCACTCCTGTCTGACGGCCAAGAGTTTGAGCTGGGAGTGAGGGCCTTCCCCTGCTGTTGGGCTGTGTGGTCTCCAGTTAGCTGCAGTCTCCGCTTCCCCCCGTTGCTCACCTGTGTGCTGAGGCCCATTGTGAGAGGCCATTTAACAGAACATTTCTCCTCCTGCTTCACTCAAGTAAACACCCATGCTGCTAACAAAGGTGGGACCTGAGTGATCTGCTGAGATGGACTGTGTTTCAGGAGACAGCGAGAGGGCACGTTTCCTTGTGAAGTGTTGGTGTGGCTGGGCCTCTCATTCATGTGACCAAGAGGCCTGGATCCTGGAGATGTTTGTTTTTGACCTCTGGCCTATGGATGGAGCCCTGGGGCCTGGATTCAGGGACTTCCTTGAGCCAACCCCGGTGTCAAGGAACCTAGAGAGATCTGGGTGAACCCAGAGTGGTGGCCTTACAGGGAGCCATGCCTGTGGTGTATGGGTCAGCCAGCACCTCTGTCCTTCCCAGATCGACAGCCCCATCCTGCCTCTCTCTGACTCTACCAGCCCACTGCCCCCACTGTGGGCTTTCTCACCTCCATCTGTGGTATGCTGTTCCCGCCACCTGGTGGTTCGCTGGACCCAGCCCTCCTCTACACCCAGCCTCCACCTACCTGAATACCATCCCCTTGCAGGGCCAGCTGGCTGCAATGACCCCCACTTTGTGCTCCTTCGTGTCCCATTGGTGCTATGCTTGGGCTGGCTGCTACTCAGCCCCGGCATCCCAGCTATGGGGATTTACTCTTTATTCTACTGTGAGCTGCTTGGGGTTCAAGTCCGGGCCTGGTTCAGCACCCCCCACGCCAGTGCTGGGCCCATCTATGGATTAAATCAATAAATATTGGCTGCCTTTCCAGGTATCCCAGACTGTCTCCATGGAGAAGCTTCTTAGGCGGAGAAACTGGAATGGGCACATTGAAGCCGCCCACAGCGAGGCCAGGGCCGGCCAGCCCCTCACGGCTGCTAGAATAGCACGGACTCACTGGTGTCCCTGCCCCAGACTCCCCCCTTCTCCCGGGTTAGGGTCACTGAGGGGACCCCCCCCACCCCCATACACACACCCCAACAGGGCCCTCAGACCCTTCTGCACCCCTGGCGGACAGTGGCCTTCGTATCTGGCCCATTGCCTGCTAGAAGGACATCAGCGTCTCCTCTGGGTAAGAAGTTTCATAAAAGAAAGTTGCTGCACACTTTTGCCTAAAAGTCTCTCCCACACAATGCATAGTTGAGAAACTACGTCTCAGGGACGCCAACCCCAGCCCTAAAAGATAGACTCTCCCAGGAAGCCTTTCTGGACTCGCCACGTGGTCGGGCCTCGCTGAACTTCCAGGGTCCCCTTGCCCATTGTCTCTCTGGCCCCTCTAGATGGTGGGCTCTGAGGGCAGTGTGTGAGCCCGGCCCGGGGACCTGGACGGACCGACACGGTGTGCTGAGTGAGCTGTTGAACGGCGAGCATTTATCTTTTGAAAACTCAGGACTTGGGAGTTCCTGCTCCCGAGCTCCTCCTGTCCTTGGAATGTTGTGTCCAGGGCAGGGATTGTGCTTAGAAACAGCAGCCTGTTGAGAATGCGCCCAGCTCTGGGAAGGCTGGGTTCTTGGTGTGAGAGCGTGTGCCCAGTGCCGGGAGCCGAAATCGCTTTGACGACAGCTTCTCCCATGAGTGACAAGGGAGGAGGCCAGGAGGGGAAGGTGTCCCCTGCTGGGAGCAGGAGTGGTGGGCTGAGGCTGTGAAGAGGTGTGGAGGGCAGGCGGCCCCCAGTGGCCTGTACCAGGCGCTCCCAGGGCTTCAGTTGAAGATGAGGCTGGAGTTGCAAGATGGATGGGTTGAGGCTTAGCAACCAAAGAGACTGTCTTAGTAACAGCAAGGGAGGGAAAGTCGGGGCCCTCTGCGGAGGCGGCGTTGGGGAAGGCTGCTACCCAGTGGGAAAGACGCTGTCGACAAAGTGAATTTCCAAGCGGTTATTGGAAGAATAAAACTATTTCATGTGTTTACCTTGAGGAGTTGAAACTCCTGGATCAAATCCATTATATTTAAATATTTACGCCTACAAATATGTTTGTATCTGCATAGGTCTTCCTGAGAGGATATGTAAGAAGAGTAATAATTGCCTCTGTTAGGGAGGCCTGGGGAGGGGAGGGAGGAGGGATGGGGGTGAGGCAGGAGAAGGAAGACATCTGCTTTTCACCCACTGTTTTGTACTTTTTGAATTTTTTTGAACCATAGGCCTGTATCATATTTTCAATTAAAATGGGCAAAAGTTTTGAAAACTTTGTTAAACAGAACTAGATGCGGTCTTCCTGTGTCTGACCTCAAGCTGTTGGCCAGGGTTGGAGTGGATTTTCTCTTCTTATGACCCCTAGTGGAGGAGGGGCAGCCAGCCTGCCACCCCCGCCTTCCCCCGGAAACCTTGCATGGGCAGCAGCTGGTGGCCTGAAGTTCACTGGCCGTGCCGGGCTGGCCAGCCGGCTGGGCACATGTACCAGCTTTGTCACCTTGCTGCCCTGCTCTAGGGCACTGCACTGGGCAGCCACTTGGTCACAGGCTCGGAACCAGCTCATCCTCTGCCCACTCCTGGTTTTTCCTCATCCATCCATGGGACTTGACCACGGAGGGTCCACAGGGTGTGGCTGTCACACCCCTGCCTAGAACCAGGACCCCCAAATTACAGAACTACGCAAGCCAGAGGGCCCTAACTGAGCAGCAGATCTAAGCCCCACATTTCATGGATGGGGAAACTGAGGCTGAGGGAGGGACAGTGACTTGCACAGCACAGGACTAGAACCCTGGGCCCCCTGCTTCCCAGGCCAGAACTCTGTACCCCACCAAGGGGCAGGCGGCGTGGAGGGGCCCTCCTGCTCAGGTGGTGGGCAGAGGGTAAGGGGCTTTAAATGGGTTCTCTTGACTCCTGGGGGACCCCAGATCATCTGCCTGCCTCTGGGGCTATTTGTATGAAATCACTGCCCCAAGCCTGCCTCTGCCCACTGCCTCTCTGGGCTACTGCCCACCTCAGGTTACACCCCATCTCTTCCTTCACACACACGCTGGAACGCGATGGCTGCAGGTCCTCAGCGTCCTCAGGGAGCGATGACAATCTGAGCAGTGGGGCTGTGTGTCTCTGTGAAAGGTGCCCCGCCTCGCCCTCCAGGCCATGAGGTCCCAGAGGACCTAGCCCCCAGGTGCTCCCTGCCCCCAGGGGACAGCCCAGCAATACCTGGCACATGCCCCAGAGTCCCGGCTGGCAGAGTACCACATGCTTCAGGGCATGAAAAGGCTAGAAAAGGGTTCTACGGCCAGAAAATCTGGGACAGGCCGTGTTTACACAAGGAGAACAACTTCTTCCCATGGGCCTTCTCAGAGCCTTCAGTTTGCCGATGGCCACCGTGACGCTGCACGTGATGCTCAAACTGAAGAGACCACAGAATCCACTCAGAGCAGGCAGTGCATGCTGGGAAATGCTGGGCCCAGACTCAACTCCCACAGGGAGACCTGAGGTCTGCAGGGCAGAAGGGACCAGCGGAAACAGGTGCCTTTTGTGCACCTTAGTGCAAATTACGAAAAATGCCCCCTCAAGACACTTCCATCTGTGGGAAAATTAGCATGGATATGTTGACTTTGTTAGAACAAGACCTTCTACTGCCCTCTGCTGGAAGCATCTCATAGCAAATGCACACATCCACACTCTGCGTGGGAACGGCACCACCCTGCCCCTTAGATAGGGGACTGTTGTCCAGTGTGTAACCTAGCTGACCACTCCTGGCAGTCCTGGGTCCAAAGCCACACCAGCCCTCAGCATCCCCTTTCTGCCTGCATGATGCTCTTATGTCCCAGCTGAGTGTCTGAACTGACCTCTCACCCTCAGCCCCAGCCGGGAAACCCTCTTCTGAACTTCTCCCAGGCTGACAGAGAGCCAGGGGCTTGCCCTCTGTCATCACTGCTCCCGCCCATCACCTGGCGCATGGCAGGGTCAGATGACTGCCTCTGAACGTACTCTGTACTTATGCACTGAGCGCGCTGACGGGGAGCAGTGAGTGGGATCCCGACGCAGCACAGCCTCCAACCTGCTGTGTGACCATGGGGAAGTCCTTATCCCTCTCTCGGCCAGTTTTCCCTTCTGGAAAATGAGGCAGTTGTGCTTGCTCGTTTCCAGGAGCTCAGAGAGCTCTGCCAGCAACCCCCCTGCTCCCCAAACCTGTGGAATTTTGAGAAAAGCAGGAAAGGCCTTCCCAATTGCTGATAGAAAGGCAGGCAAGAAGACAGCAAATTACAACCTGGATTTTTTTTTATTAGACTAGGAAATATAATTTATTTCATAAAAATTAATTTTGTTACAATAGGAATGCTAAACGTCATTTACAGGTTGTAGTTTACAGAATAGACAGAGGTGGGATTGGGGCCACCCCTGCAGCCCTGCATCCGGGGATATACAAGCATGTCTGCAGCCCAGCGGGGGGTCCAGCCCTTTGCCCCCAGGAGAGCTGCTCCCTGCACCCAGGCTCCTGGTCACCTCCCTCAGAAGGCCTGCTGAGGGACCTAGCTCAGCGGCCTGGTTGCTAGGGGAAGGGGACCAGAGCGCCCTGGGTCGTCCAGGAGATGGGGAGGGCCCCCCACGCCCTTGAGAGGGCAGAGAAGGCAGAGGGAGAGGCACGTAGAAGATACACCGACTGACCCTGTGGACTCAGAGGGCAAACACAGGCATGCCAGCTCCAGAAGTCCCAGCTGGGGATGCAAGGAGGGCACTGGCTCGCTCACAGGTGGGGACACATTCCTGGAGGGGCACCCTGATGTGCCCGAGGATAAAAGCACACACACCCACACGTGCAAGCACACCCCAGAGATGAGAGAGACAGGAACAGCTGTGCGGGTGCCCTGACCTGTGGCTCTCAGAGTACTGGCCCCTGGGGCTGCTTCTCAGGCCTGATCAAGAGGAGAGACCTCCATGCCACCCGAGGCAGCAGTGCGGGCCGGAGCTGCAGCAGCCTCGGCAGCTGAGGGAGCCAGCAGACCCTTTCCAGGCCTGTCTGATGAAGCTGGACGGTTTAAGCTCTCCCAGGAGGTTCCAGTGGATCGTGTCTGCGCTCCAGGCCCTGGTACACAATTTCTAGGAATCAGATTAGAAATGGTACCGGGTGGCTGGCCTGGCCCCACCCACCAAGAGCTCCCGATCAGCTCCTACCCACTAGGATTCCCATCAGAAGCCAAGAATGACAGTGTCAGAACCCAAAGGGCCTCAGACAGCAGTTGCTGGGCCTTCAAGGTATAAAAAGGAAATGAGGCCCAGAGAAGGTAGTCATATGCCCGAGGTCACACAGCAGTTTAATGGCAAAGCTGGAGCTTGAGTGCTGGTCTTTGGACTCCAGGCTGCCTGTGGGCATTTGAGAGTGTGCACTGGGAATGGCACCAGTAAAGCCCCTTGCAGCCCTGGTTAGGCTGCCCTCAAGGCCAGGCCATCACACAGGCCCACACGGCTTGGGCTAGCAATGACCAGAGAGGCTAAGCCCACAGCGGACGGGCAGCTTAGGCAGGGAAGGCTCGCTGCCTTTGAGGCAACATCCACACAGGCACTGGGGTAAAGAGCTGTGGTCTCGGCCTTGGGGGTCCAGCTCCAGATGCAGCTGGCCCCTTGAGCAGCCCTGATAGAAGGAATTTCCTCTCAAATGGAGCAGACCCTTGTCTGCCCACAGCCAACCCACTCCCAAGGAGGCTGCTGGGTGGTGAAGACCCCCATAAGCCCACAAGTCCATGGCAGGGAAGCCAGGCTGGGGATGCTGGCTGGGACCGCAGCCCCAAACCTGCTGTACTCCCAGGAGATCAGACTTTCAAGGGCCAGGATACACCTGGGCTAGTCCCAGCGGCTGCACATGGACCTACTGAGGCAAGTCCTGGGGTCAGTGCCCAGAGCTGTCGGGGGGGCTGGTACCTGCTTCGCCCTGGGTGCCAAGGAGGAGAGGCCTTTGATGAGGCCTCTGTACCAGCTGCAAGATGTGGGTCCCAGCCATCGCCAGCCAGCCGAAAAGAGACCCCGATGGCCCCTTTGGAACATGCTGGAAGAGGCTGGTGAGGGGGTGGCAGCCCCACTGCTCTGGCAACCCTGCCTGTTCAAAGCTTACTTCAAGATCTCCCGGACTGCAGAGGAGGACGGAAGGGAGGTGCCTGTGGAGATCGGAGCGAGGAAAGTCACCCTCCACCCTGCCTTCTCCACTGGCAGGCGTGGAGAGCAGGCCGGCCACCCACCTCCTAGCCTCTCCCGCCACAGGGCTGCCTGCTAACAGAATCCTCAGAGCCATACCGAGGCCCAGAAGTGCAGACTTCTGCAGCTGGGGAGGCCCTCTTATCCATCCCTTCTGTTTCACAGAAGGAGAAACTGAGGCCGGGGAATGGCGGATCCTGGGTTCCTGGGCATTAAGAGAATGCCATCCTACTCCAGTCCTCCTGGTCTAGAGGCTGCTGGGTGGGGGGTGTCCTGGCTGGCCCCACCCTGGGAGTGAAGGAGAGAGGTGGCCATGGGGGACTCTCATCCCCCACTTCTTTCTCTGCCAGGGCCCCACTTTCGGGCCACGGCCCCTCTCCAGGAGCCACCAGACCACAGCACTGAAAACCTTCTCCCTGGCTCACGACTGGCCTGGCCCGCCACAGTCTCCATCCTGGGGCCATCTGGATTCCCAGGAGCCCAGAGGCGCCTGTGGGGCGTCTGCCTGGGGCTGTGAGAAGGAGGGAGGACCCCGCCCCACTCCAGACCTCAGGGCTCCTTGGCTTTATGGATTCAGTATCTGCTTAAGATTTCAGAGGGAAACACGGTACCACGGCAGAACCCCATCCAAGCCTGTACAACTGGGGAAACTGAGGCCTTGTAAGAATGTAGTCTAAGAGGGAATCACTAGCAGCAAATTGCTCCCTGTGCAAGCTCTCTCTCCCCGATTCTCTCACACTCACACACACTCACACTCACACTCGCCTGGCCAGAACCATGAGCACTCAGCCACACTCAAGAAAAGAGTTTCCTATTTTTTGTGTTGTTTTTCATTTTCTTTTTTTTTCTTAAAAAGGACTTATCCAAATATCTGGATAATAAATCATTTGCGTTTCCTAAGAAACTGGGTTTTTCTTTTCCCTTGTGGTTTTGGTGTTTTTCTTCTTCTTTGAGCCTTACTAGCAGTTGAAGCTTTCTTTCTTTCTTTCCTTTTCCTTTTTGCTTTTGGACAGGAGAAAGCAGTTTGTCTGAATTGTACTTGACTCTTCAAGGAGGAAAATGGTGTGAAAGGAGAAGGGGGCTTAGGGAGGAGGGAGAATCAAGAACTGAGGAAGAAAATGAAGAGCGCAACTAAAATGTAACCCAGAGATCCGGGGCCGGGGGTGGAGGGAGGGCCCCCTCCTTGTTCCCCTAGCTGCCTCCAGAGGCCTCAGCCCCACCCCGGGTCCCGCATGGAGGTCTGAGGTCAGGAGAGACAGCAGGGGATGCAGAGGGAGCCCGGGTCCTCCTGGCACAGTACGTGGATTTCCTAAGGCTGGTCGTGGTCTGGGGGAGTGACAAGGGGAGGAGTAGAGGTGACTCCGGCTGTGAGCTGGGGGGCAGTGGAGGCCTCACTGCCCCCCGAGAGGCTGCCCACCTCCTGCCAGTCCCTACCAGCCTGCAGTTCTGGGGCAGCTCAGCAGTCCCCGTCGGTGGCCATGGCCACCAGCATCTCACTCTTGCCCATCTCCTCCAAGGCACTCGCCAGGCTGTTGAGGTCCCCGTCGTCCTGCTGCAGAGCTTCCCACAGGTCCAGGATCACACCCGTGGGGCTCGCTTTGGTGGCAAAGTAGTTCAGGTACCTGGCAGAGGGAAGGAGAGGGACACTGGGTTCCCCAAACCCTCAGCACCTCCCAGGGGCCGGGGGGTGGAGAGCGCTCCGGGAAGGGGAGCCTGCAGGCTCTGGGACCCCACAGTCCTGGATCTGAATCCCAGCCCCTCTGCTTTCTCCTGGGAAAGTCACCACTCCTCTCTAAGCCTCAGTCTCCTCGTCTCTAAAATGGAAACTTGCTCATCATCATTAATCGTCACTGCTGTCATCACTGAAAGACAATGGCCCCGGAAGAGACTGTCCGAAACTGGCACTCCAGCCTCTCTTCCTCCCACCTTCGTTCCCTGCCTGGTCTCACCCTGTGCACTCCCTTGACAGCAGGAACAAAGCCTTAGACATCTTTCTAAGTCCCACCCATTTCAAGTAAGATGTCTTCTACAGGGTATCCGCTCAATGCAGCTAATGATTTCTCAATTAGTACCACATAATAATGACTGTTATTGCCATTATGTTTATCCAGCATTTTAAGTTCTCCAGAAGAGTTCCGACATAAGATGTATTCTGTCACTCGGCAAGCGCTTCCAGCAAGCTGCTCTGTCCTGGGCCAGGAGGTGCTGACGGTGATCACACCTTGCTGGGGTCCCGGCTTTATCTGCTTCTCACAAGCACGAGGCTCCTGAAGGGATAGGCTTCTCGACAGCACACCCAACCTGAGCTCCTGATCCACCTCAGACGGCGGGGTCTGATCTTGGGCGGTGGGCTGCCTGCCCCGCCTGCCCCATGGGCACAAAGAGAGGTGGGAGTGGGCTGTGGCTTGGGCGGTACAGGCCTGTCCCGACACTCACCGGTCCATGGAGAGCTTCTGTGCCAAGAGCCGCCAGTCATTGCCCCGTGAGTTGGGGGCGTCCAGGCTGTTGCATATCTTCTGGCGGATGGACAGCGGGATCTTGAAGGCATAGGGTCCCAGCTGGGTGGTGACCGTGCTGCCAGGGGCAGAGCAGAGGGCGTCCAGGGAGCCAGCAGGTGTCTGGAAGGGCAGAGGGCAAGGGTGAGAGGGGCAGAGGGCTCCTCTGGGCACTGGGCTGGGTCTCTGCCCCTCCAGCCTTCCTGCCTGGGACTGCAAGCTCCTGGAGGCTCCGGTCCCTCCCCACCCTCTGGGCAGGCTCCAGCTGCTCAGTCAAAGGCCTCCTCCCCAGAAGGTCAGCTCCCAGGGCCAGGGCTGCCTGCCTAATCCCCAGCCCTCAATGTCCTGCCCCAGACTAAGGCTGATGCAGTCTCATGATTAGGAAACCAAGAGGAGCCTCAGCCACACTCTAACCCCGTGGAGCCACTGTTACATATGTGGAAACGAAGTCTAGAAAGGGGCAGTGACTTGCCCACGGTCATATGCCAAGTTAATGGCAGAGCTGGGTGGAGACACATACCCAATGCTCTTTACATTGCGCTGCAGTGAGGGTCTAGCACTGTCCCCCTGGGTGGCCTGGGTCTTGTAAACCTCGACCTAGATTCTAGTGGTGGGGAGCCGCAGGCCTGGGCCGAGCCTTGACCTGGTACAAGGTCGATGATCCTCAGCCCCCCTAAAACCTGCTTTCATCTCCCAGGTGGGGATCGTGTCTGTCTCCCTGGTGTCTGTGAAGATTTAACGAGATAATCTGTGTCGCATGGTACAGGCCAAGCCCTGGATTGGCACTCTGTAAGTGTCAGCTGTTAGCAAAAAGTGACAGGTCCCAGCTCAGACTTGGGGCATGTCGTTATAGGAGACAGAGTTTCCACCCAGACGAGGGGGAGCCTGGGCTCTGCCTGCTGCTCCCTGGCCAGCAGTTGCCTGTGCCGGGCCTTACCTCCGCCAGCGTGGTGTGCAGCTGGAGTATCCGGCCCTCCCCTTCCACCTGCCGCACGCAGAGCTTGCAGGTGAACTCCGTGGAGGCCAGGCTGTGCCTCTCCAGGGTGAAGGTGCAGTGCAGGGCCTTCTGGCTGCCACTCCAAATGTGACAGAAAGGGATCTCCTGGGGGAGGAGGGGGTCAGGGTCAAGGAGGTGAGGCCAGCCTGCTCTGCCCTTGGGGACTGGAGGCGGAGGCAGGAAATGGGGCCAGTTCAGGCCTCTCCATCCAGATGGACAGAGGAAGAAGAGCTGGTCAACGGCCCTTCAGCTGAGAAACGGGCAAGAGAAGGCACAAGTGAGGGTGTGTTTGTGTATGTGTGTCTGGCACTGGGAAGCCTGTGGACTTCCCACAGAGGGATGTGACCATCAGAGAGCAGTGTGGACAGTCTGCCAGGCATGAACACTTGTTGAAGATGACGTGGACAGATATTTGTGTGTCGGAGTGTGTGACGGGGTGGGGGTGTGAGTGTGGCTGTCACTGGCACTGAACGTGGGGATGTGCCTAAGGATGATGGTGCATGGAGGGGGGGTGGGAGGGAGACAGAGAGAGACACCATGGGGAGTGGGGGCACAAGGCTGCAGGACTGAGGGAGGAGGCAGGGCCTTGGCCTCGAGGGGGAATTGGTCTTCCCTGGGCAGCCCCTCAAGTGTGCCCCGCCCCAGCCTCATCCCACCCCGTTCTGTGGCCCAGCCCTCACCTGGTACTTGGCCAGCAGCTTGCTCCTCCAGTGGGCATGGGGGATGTCGTGGAGGGACAGGCGCAGGTTATGGTAACTGTCCTTAAACAGCAGGGGTTTCGGCTCCTCCACTAGGTAGCCGCCCAGGGTCCGCTCCAGCTCCAGCACCTCCTGTGGGCCGGGGGCAATGGGAAGGGGGAGCCCATCAGACTTGGCCAGTGGCCCCTTTCCTGCTGCAAGCTTGGGAGTTGGGGACACATGAAGGCAGAGGGAACCAGGCTGTAACCTTGAGCTCAGGGACCCACCTGAGCACAGGGTTGGGGATTTGGTAAGTGCTCATAGAAGACTTATTATGTGTGGATAAAGGGATGGGTGGATGGATGGATGGATTAAGATGACTGGATAGACAGATGGGGAAATGGATGAACAGACAGATGGAGAGACAAATAGAGATAAACAGATGGATGTGCAGAAGAATATACAAATGGATGGGTGTATAAATAGAAGGAAAGATGAGAGAAAGATAAACAGATGAATGGGTGATGGCTGCATGGACAGATGGACTGTTGAATGAATGAGTATATATATAGATAAGCAGAAATTTGGTTGGATGGATGGATGGATGGACTGAATCAACAAAGAATGCCATCAAGCCAAAAAGTGACAACTTCCCTCTTGATCTCCACTCCGTTCTCCGACCAAAGTTGTGCATTAGCCATGTCCCAGTACCAAGAGAGCCAGGCTGCAAGAGCATTTCCCAGGAGCCCCCAACCCATTATAGGCCTCCTGGAATTCAGGCCAGCCTGGTCCCTGCAGGAGACGCTCTGCCTCGAGGCCTTTTCACCTATGCTGCATCACTCTGCAACTTGGAGTCTGAGACAAGTCACCTGAGACTGGGAGACAAAGGAGCTAGAGGAGACCACAGACCACAGATGGGAGGAGGCATGGAGCCACAGGCAAGGACCATGAGGCTCGCAGAGGGGTAGACGGAAGGATGGAGAAGGGAGGAGGGTCTAAATGGGGTTTAAACAGGGTTTGTGCACTTCCAGTGTGAGGATGAGCCTGGAGCCCTGTGGATGCGGGGAGGGCGGGGAGGAAACAGCTGGGGGACAGGGTGTACTAACTCAGGGCTCCACACCTGCCCTCACCAGGCTCTAGGTGCTAAAATCTGACCCCTCACCTCCCCCCCTCCCTGCCCCAAACTGCTCCTCACCAGCCCCTACCCCTCCCTCCCTCACTTAGGGCACTGTCTGTTCTTTCGCATACACCAGAAGCCTGGCTGTCAGCCCTGACCCCGCCCTCCCCTTGCTCATCCCGTCAGTCACCGGTTCTGTCCATTCTACCGACTAAAAAGAGTCCAGCCCCTCTCATCCCTGCCACTGTCCGTTGCCCAGGGTCCAGCTCAGGGTGCAGCTGCAGCTTCCCAAATGGCCTCTCTGCCTCTCGTCTACCCACGCCCTGAGCGTAGCCTCAGGGGCTTTCAAAAGAGCCCCGTGAACTGGTGGCCACCAGGTCCGTGCTCCTGCCCACTGGATAGGTTCCAAATTCCTTGGCATGGCCCACAAGATGTTGGGAAGCTGAGCCCTGCCTGTCTCCCCAGCCCCCTCTCCTCCCTCCCTCACACACTCCCATCCCTGTGTGCTCCGGTCACAGAGTGACACTCCTGCCCCTGAATAAGCTGCTCTGCCTTCTGGAATGCCCCTCACCCTTCTCTGCCCAGAACTCCTGCTTGTCCTTCAGAGCACAGGCCTAAGGTCAGCTCTGCTCTGAGGCTTCTCAGATCCCTGCCCAACAACCCAGGCTGTGCGAGCCCACCCAGTCTGGTCCTCCGGCAGGGACCCCTGTGTGTCTCCCACCTCTAGCCTGGAATTCGGCGAGGGCAGGACTGTGCCTGATGCATCTCTGTATATCGAGGGTCTGATGCCGTTTCAGTGTTTGAGGAATGAATGAATGACTGAAGGAGGCTGATGGTGGTGGAGGGGCAGCTGGAAGGGACCATGCAGCTGGCTGGCCGGGGGTGATGCACCCAGAGGGCCACGGCTGCGGGGTGCCCATGGCCTGGCCTTACCTTCAGTGCTATGGGCGTGTCCTCCAGGCAGTAGACCCTGAGGCTGTATTCCAGGGAGGTGCAGAGGGCAGGGGCGAAGATGGCCAGCTGGAGCCGCTTGACTGCCGAGTGGGAATAGGACTCCCCCGTGAACACATAGGTGCCCAGCTGGTCCAACAGGATGTGGCAGGACCTGGCCTCCAGCTGGCAGTAGCAGGGGGTGTTCAGGGTCTCCTCTTCCAGGGTCACCACCTCCTACAGGGTGACAGTGGGGGTGAGGCAGTTGGGTCAGTCAAGGCCCTGGAGGGGTTCATCCAGGTCTGGCCAGGAGGAAAGGGGTTTTCTCTCAGTGCCCGAGCCTCTGGGGCAGCTTCATGTAGTGCACCTGTCCCCAGCCTTGGCTCCTCACCTCCCACTGGCCCTGGTGGGCCTGGGTCTTGAGCTGGAAGATCCAGTCGCCAGCACTGACTTCGGCACAGTGAGGCACGGTGAGGATGACGGGGCGGCACAGCAGGAGGCCGGTGGGCCCGCAGGTCACCGAGGGGCTCAATACTGTCTGGGTCCCTTCTGAAAGCGGGCTGGGGGCAGGGCAGAGGGCGGGGAGGAGGCAGTGAGAAGAGGCCCGAAGCTCAGCAAGGGCCCAGACTGGTGTGGGCTCCCGCCTCTGCCCGGCCCGGGGGTGCTAGAAGGCAGGTCTCCATCCTGGGGCTCCCTGAGGTCACAGGTTAGGGAGAGGCAGAAACATGGCATATGCCTTGAGACTATTTCCAGATTTCTGCTATTACCCCGCAACATTCTCACAGCCAAACCTTGCTTGGAGTTTCAAAGGTTCTGCACTTGTGGAATGTTTTTGACAGTTGTTGCTAAACTGCCCTCCAGAAAGCTGGCACCAATCTACGCCCCCACCAGCATGCCACGGGAGGGCTGAGTTCCCATGCTCTTGCAAGTATGAATATTATCATTTGAAAAAGTCTTTGCAAATTCATGAGGCAAAAAACCTCCCAATATCTCATGGCTGTTTGAATTACTGTTTCTTTGAACACAAGTAGATTGAACATCTTCTCATAACCTACGGCCATTGTGTGTGTGTGTGTGTGTGTGTCTGTCTGTGTGTGGGTGTGTGTATAAGAGTGTAAACCACTTGTTCTCCTACTTTGCCCATCTGTGTACTGAGATGCTTCATTTTTCTTATTGGTCTCTAAAACCTCTTTGCATAGGAAGGATATTAACCCTCTGTTGTATTGTAGCCAATTCCTCAGTTGCCTTTCAGTTTTATGGTTTGTGCTGGGTTTGCACGTTTTAAATGTGGACATAATAAGGTCTGTCCACGTTGCCCTCGGAGGACTACCTCTGGGCTTAGGATCAGGCGTAGAGGGGAGGTGGTGATATCTGAGTGCAAGGTGGCAGGCAGCAGAGAGAAAGCCGGGACTGGGGTCTCTACTCACAGGGTGTTTTCTGCCCTGTTGATGAGGAGGTACATCTCGTAGAACTTGCCCTGGGGGATGGCTCCATTGGGCACCAGCAGGCTGACCCCTAGGGGGAGAGAGAGGTCAGCAGGGAGGGGCTGGAGCGAGTCCAGGAGCTTAAACAGGGGATGGGGGCTGGCCCCCAGCTTGGGGCAGGGAGAGAAAGACACCTCATGAGCTCCAGGGGGTCACGAGCAAGGGGTAGGGAGAGGAGGTCTGGGGCCTGGGTACAAGAAGAGGCCAGGCACTGACCACAGCAGACTTGTCCCATAGCACAGCAGCCTCTGGCATTGCGATGGGGTGTAGAGACGGGGCAAAGGCTTAGGGGCTGGAGGTCCCAGTGCCAGCTCCAGCCCTAGCTCAGTGTATTGCACTGGGAAGCTATCAGCTGCTGGCTGTGCAGCCTGGACGGGCAGCCCTGACTTTTCGACAGCACTCTCTAGGTTTGCTGAACTACCTAGGGGCATTCTCTCCCACTTAACGGATGGAGAAACTGAGGTTTCCAGAGCGGCTAGTCAAGGTTCCCCTGTTCTGATGAGGCAGAGGTAGGCCTGGACCCCAGGTCTTCTATTTTATAGTTACTTCCTCCCCTTAGGCCTCACTTCACCCATCGGTGAAATGGGATCAGGGAAGCCCTATCTTCTGCTGGGTGGGTGCCGGGCTGTCCATGGGGCCATGCTGAGGCCAGGCTGAGGGGCAAGCAGAGGCGGGGCCCACCTGTGCCGGGGATGCTGAGCCTCCCACCCAGGCAGCCAAAGGTGCCGCTGACACTGCTCCCCGGGTCACGGGGCAGGCCCAGGAGCTGCTGGGAGCCGAGGCTGGCGCTGTGCAGGTGCAGGAAGTGGGTGTCCTTGGCGATTTCACCAGGGTACGTGCCAGGTGGCAGGACCCCCAGCAGGTCAGCCCCCTCTGGCAGGCCTGGCCCGGAGCCGGTGGTGTTGGAGCTGTAGACCTTGATCTTGAGGCTGGGCAAGGGGTCCAGCAGGGGCGAGTTGGTCATGGGGATCTTGTCGGCCGAGTCCTGCAGGGCGTACACGGGCCCGCGGTAGATGCCAGCACTGGCCGTGAGGTCCGGAGGCACAGATGGCTGCAGGAGCTGCGGGTTGTCTGCGGGGGTAGGGGCTACAGTCAGACCCAGCCTTGCCTCACCGGCCCAGTCCCACCCTCTGCTCCTGCCAGGGGCCCTTCCGTTGCAAAATCCCACCCAAATGTCCAGCTGCGGAAGGCTCAACTGCCACTGCTGCAGGATGCTTCGGGGACTCAGCAGCCTGGGTTACCCCTTTCCTTTCCTGCATCTCTCTAATCTATACTCATGCATTATCTTTAGAGAAAATTCTAGAAAATCTTTAGGAGGGAGTTAGGAGGCCCCACTCTGGTCTGGCTCGCTGCCACACCCCTCTGGGTATCCTGCCCACACCCGCCACCCCAGAAGTTGCCAGGTCCTTACTGGGCCTCACAGTCTTGAAGTTGACCGGGTGGAAGCCGCCAGTGAGGGCGGCAGACGAGTCGGTGATGTCGGTATCGAAGTCGCGGCAGTTGCGGCGGTACACGACTACCCCCACCACCATGAGGACGGCCAGGACCACGAAGATGGACACCACGAGGCCCGCATACAGCGCCACGTCCCCTGAAGTCTCCAGGACTGCAGGGACACGAGGCCCACGTGAGGGGCAGGGGCAGAGACCCGGGCCCTGGGGGGCTAGGGAGGCTCGGGGGCCCTGGGGAGAGGCGGGGCCTGGGAGAGACTGACTGACTTGTTCTAGGTTCTAGTCTGGGCCCTGCCAAGTCAGGCTGGTGACCTCAGGCAAGCCTTGAACCTCTCTGAGCGTCAGTCTCTGTAAGTAAAATGGTCTCAAAACCCCTGCCCTGCTTCCCTCCCAGAGTGGCAGGGAGAGGCAAAGCGACTCCTGGTCACTCCCAAGGGCTAACTCATTGCTCGCTGCCGAGGAGGGGACAAGGTCTGCTGCTCAGAGTCGAGCTGGGAGTTAAACCCAGAGCATCACTCGCAGCGATCTCCATAGGACCTAGGCTCCCAGAAATCTCTGCAAGCAGCGCTCTGAGCTCCCCCTCCATTCTGCGGGGAGGGTGGGCTGCGGAGGTGAGGGGAGCAGGAGGAGGGGAATGAGATGCATGACAATGGGGTGGAGAGGAGAGAGCAGGCAGAGAGGAGGAAGGTGCTCCCTCTGGGAGGCAACCTGTGGCTAGGCTCCCCTCCCCCCACAGGCTGCTGGGCTGCAGGACGCCCAGCTCTGGGAGGGGACAGGGAGGCTGCTGCAGGCCAGGCAGGAAGGTGTCAGGGTTGAGAGGCAGGGTCTATAGCACGTCGTACAAGAGAACTTTCTGCGATGATGGAATAGCCTAAGTCTGCACTGTCCCACACAGCAGCCACCAACCACATGTGGCCACTGAACAACTACAATGTGGCTGGCGTGACTGAGGAACTGAGTTTTAAAATGAATTTAATTTTAACTAAGTTAAGTGTAAGTTTAAATAGCCACACGTGGCCAGTGGCTACCACACTGGACAGCACAGGAGGAGCCAAGATGGCTGCTCGTTCCGTCGTTTCCGGGGGAGCTCCAGGAGGCCCCTGTCCACTCTCCCCCACTGGGCGGCCCCCGAGGGCCAGGCCTGTTCTCCCTGCCTGGACTCCCCTCAGGGCAGGGCTCTTGGCCCCACTGTCTGCCCACTTCTATCACCTTCTGGGCCCCCGTCCCTCCTCAGTCGCCCTCATTCTTGGCTCCCCAGAGGACCCTGGCACCCAGGAGAGCTGCCAGAGAAGGCCCTTGGGCTGGGCTCCCACCCCTCTGGGGGCTTCTGGCTCCCTGGGTTGGCTCTGCCTCCTGACGTCCTCGCTAACCCCTGGGACCAGTGGCCTGGGGATTTACAATCTCTAATCGATCACCAGCCTGGCCCCCTGTGAGCTGGGCCGAGGACCTCACTGCTGATTTTATGATTCCAGAACTATATGGAAATTGCGGTTTAATGATCACAGGCCAAGCTGCCCTAGCGGCTTTATTGCTCTGCTGTTACTGCAGCACGCCACACCCCTGGGTGCTAGAGGGCAAGCCCCTCGGGGAGACGCAGGGCAGTGGGCATCCCAGAGAACCCAGGAGGCTTTGGTCCAGCTGCTGGGAATACAGTGAGGGGCACCAGGGTGGACCTGCTGCTGGCCCTGTCCCAGAAAGGAAGGCCAAGGGGACAGGGCTGAGAGTACCAGCTTTGGCCACACAAATATTGAGGTTTAAATCCTGGCTGGAACCTCGGATAAACCCCTTCTTCTCTCTGACTTAGCTTCTTCTCCCACACTGGGAGGGCAGGACAGTGTCCCAGGGCCTGCCCATGAGGGAAGGGTTCGTCTGTCTGCATGTGAGGGAGCTGCAACAACTGTAGTGTTGGGTGCGGGGGACCCCCACGGCAGGTTGGTGGGGGCACCTTCAGCTCTCCCTGTTCCTTGCCCTGCACCCCTACGCCCCGGAAAAGCCAGCCAAGGAGAAAGAGGGATCCCCTCAGAGGAAAGAGGACAGCCATGAAATGGGACTTACGGTGGTTTTGGGGGTCACTTAGAGTTTTCTTATCTGTCGAGGGAAATAAAGGGAAAAGACAGTGACACAGGTGGCAGGGAAAGGGTGATGGGAGATGCACAGATGAGATGATGGATGTGGTGGGCGGGCAGAGGCCCGTGGGGGTGGGCCCTGCAGGCCGGGCACTGAGGCCTAGGGATGGGCTGGGGGCGTCCCTTCTCCAGCTCCAGATGCCCACCCCCGGGCCCCACCTCCCCAAGGACTCACTTTGCATGCACAGCCCGTCCGTGCAGTTCTTGGAGTCCAGCAGAGTGCCGCTGCAGTCCCGGCCTCCGTTCTGGGGCGGGGGCGCCATGCACTCACGGCTGCGCCAGTGGGCACACTCGGTGCTACAGGCCGACCACTTGCTCCACTCGGTCCACGCTCCGTCGACTGCAGGAGCACAGCACATGGCACATGGGGACATGTGCATGCACAGACACGTGCACATGCAGTCGTATGCAGAACACAGCAATGCACCCCCCCGAGACACATACAGTGGCAGGGAAAGAGGAACCCAAGACACACACAGGCCATACAAAGACGTCCACACCATGTCCACGCAGCCCCATGTGGTCAGGTGCACCAGGTGGGCCAGGAAAAGACAAACAGACATACAAGTTCCCTCACACGGACGCAGCCCATGCACAAGTGCCCAGAGACACAAACCCAGGGTAAAGCACCACGTCGTTCACACACACGTAACCAAAAAGAGAGAACACAGCCAGACGTTCAAGGACAGAAAAACAGATGGGGACACAGAGAGGAAGAGGCAGACAGAAGGAGAAGAGGACCGCTAGAGGCTCAGGGTTGGCCCCGAGGAGAGTCTAACAGTCCGTGCAGGAGCGCAGGCTGTCTGACCCGGGGCAGCTCTGGGCCCCTGGCCCGGGGGCTGACCTGAGAACCCTCCGCATGGAGCGCAGAAGAGCCCACCCCTCAGACCGCAGCTCAGAGCCTCTGCCTCGTTTCTCCAGCAGCCCAGGGCAGAACAAGAGGTCAGAGGTCGTAGCATCAAGTCCAGCCTGGTCAGCCAGCTGTGAGCCCAGGATGCACACCTTCTCCCCACGATGGGGAGAGAATGGCTGTCCTGACTCCAGCAGACACCACAGCATGGAACGCGGGGCTGGGTGTGGGAGGGTGCCACCTGGCCAGTGGTCTTACCCGGGCACACAGTGGTGCAGGCGGTCTTTTGGAAGGCCTGGCCCTCGCAGAAGGCACCTCCGTTGAGTGGGGCAGGGTTGGTGCAGGTCCGCGTGCGCTTCTGCCAGCCACGGCCACAGCGGTTGGAGCAGGGTGACCACTCTGCCCAGCTGGACCAGCCGCCATTCACTGCAGGGGCAGCGGGTGTCACCCGGTTAGCCTGGCTCTGTGACCTGTGGGCCCCAAACCCCATCCCCCAGCCCTGATGAGGGCCCTCTGCTGAGGCCTGGCCCTTCCTTGTTGGACGCCTCCCACCTGCAGGGCTGGGGACTCAGATACCAGTGGGCAGACCTGTGCTGCAACCATCAGCGTCAGAGGGGACCTGGAAGTTCACTGTCTTCTCCCATTGTACAATGGGAAACGAAGGCCCAGAGAGGGTCGCCCTGTGAGTGATGGGACACCTGAGACTGGAACCCAGTACAGGGCTCTTTCTACAACGCTCGAGGCACCTCAGCTGTGGCTCTGCCCCACCCACCCAAGGGGACAGCCTACAGGCCTCAGCAGCGGTCCCCAACTCTGCTAGGACAGCAGCCTTGGGTATGGGGACACCAACAGGGCCCTGGACTCGCCCCCACTCCAAGAGAATTGGATTCTCCTTCAGGGATGGGCAAAGGGCCTGAGAAGGGGCGAGTGCTCCTGACTGGGGACGCAGGAGTGCCCAACTTGACCACTAGCCCTTCTCTCTGACCTTGGTGAAGGCATCTCCCCTCTTTGGGCCCCATCCTCTCCACCTGTTCACCAGGCCCCACGGGCCTCCCAGGTAGGGCGGGGTCAGGAGGACCATGTAGCCCCAGGCTCTCCCCTCCGTCGCCGGCCCACCCCCTCTGCGCCCGCACCATAGACTATGACGGTGGCAGTGGTGCTGCGGCGCTTGGCCACGATGTTCTTGGCCACACAGGTGTAGTTCGCTGTATCTGACAGGCGCGCCTGGCGGATGATGAGGTTGTGGTCGATGGTGAGCAGGAAGTTGGTGTCCTGGGTGGGGTCGATGACATCCTCGTTCTTCAGCCATTCCACCTGCAGGAGCGGGGCGGGGGCATGAGGGCCCGTGCTGCTCCGCTCCCCTCCCAGGCAGGCCCTCTCTGGAGGGAGGGAGGTCTGACTGTAAAGAGGACAGCCATTCCATACACGTCCACCCATGGGCTGACACAGTGAGGCAGGGCCTCCAGGGACCAGGCACTGTGCCGGACACTACGGAACACAGTGGCTAACACAGCCACCCACCAGCCGGGCAGCCTTGGAAGGCTACACTCGACCTCAATTGCACCAAGTAAGATGGGATTTCATAGCACCTGCCCCTCAGGGCTGTTGTGAGGATGAAACGAGGCAGTACCGGGGAGTGTGGAGAACAGCGCGAGCTCACAGTGAGTAATTGATAAGTGTTAGCCAGCAGTGCCTGCCCTTATTAACTCTTCAAACTGACTCCCTGAGCCAGGGTGAGAGGCCTGACATTAAGTGCGTGGTCCCTGGGTCTAGCAGGCTAGGTTCAAATCCCAGCTCTGCCCCTCACTAGCTGGGTCTCCCTGGGTGACCACCTCACCCGTCCCAGCACTGTTTTCCCAGCCCTAAGGGGGCTGACAATGTCCAGCTTACAGCATGCCGACCGCCAGGCACAGCTGGGAGCCCAGCGAGGGCCAGGGGACACAGGCTGTCAGTCTGACCCGCTCCTCCAGATGCAGGCACGGCTAGAGGGAGGCTAGGTGATCAGAGCAAGGTTCTGGGGTCAGATAGGGCTGACCCTGAGCTGGGAACGCAGGGGCCCATCTTCTCCAACCCCTGTTCTCCTGGGGCCCCCAGTGGCAAAGCTGAGATGCACCCCATGCCCTTCGCTAACTCTAGACCACCAGTGCGGGGGGTGGGAGAGAGGGTGCATGTCTGGAACACAGAAGGGGGGGTGAGAGGGGACAGGTGGGCACTGCCCCGGCAGGCAAAGGCCACGTGGGTGAGTACACACTCAGACACACGCAGTACAAGACCCCCCTGGTGTCCACGAAGCTGCGGCCTTGGGTTCTGGGTGGGGCAGGGGAGACGGTGTGCATGGCCTCAGGCACTTCCCTCACAGGATGAGCCTGGGGCCTGCCAAGGAGCCCTGGGGGTTCCTGCCTCAGCTCTGCCCCTCCCTCGGGATTAGACACTCCCAGCTGTGAAATGGGAGGGCTCTGAGAGGCTGAGGCACGGTAGCCCAGTAGCTCACTCTTGGTAAATACCATGCCTTGCTGGTCTCTGCCTCGCCCAGTGTTCCTGTGTCCCCTCACCTCGGCCACAGGCACTCCCTCTGGCGGGCGGCACTGCAGGAGCACCTCGTGGTCCAGGGGCACTTCCTTGCCCAGCGGCTCCTGATCAAAGTTCTTGCGCAGGTCTGGGAGAAGGGAGGGTCCCGAGGCAGTCAGGTGGAGCTGGGGCCGGAAGTGCCTGCTCCAGTCACTAGGTGGCAGTGCACACCAAGGGAATGCTCCTGGGGAAACCCCGGGCTCTACCTGGGGAATTGCCTGTCTCCAAAGTGGGGGCCTCACCAGGTGGAGTGGGGGAACAGGGTTCCCTCCCTGACTCTGGGGGTCCTAAGCGCACAGTGGCGCAGGAGGGTGAGGAAGCTGTCAGCTTCCTCATACAGATGTGGGTGCAGAGGGGCCGCTGGAAATCCTGGGGCTAGAGGCGGCCTGGGATGGGGGTCTGGGAGCCCTCTTCTGAGCTGGCATCCATGGCCCTGATGTCTCTGCGGTGGGCGTGTCCAGCCAGGGATGGCCCAACAGATGTCGAATTCCCTCCCTAGGATCCACGGGGAAGGGGCAGGGGCAGGGCCCAGGGGCATGGGGGTGGGGTGTCAGGGTGGCATACATGCGATGCGGACATAGGCCCGGCGACTCTTGGTGGTGCCTGCGGAGCTCCAGGCCACGCACTGGCACCAGTAATCCTCCAGCCCAAACAGCTCCTCCACCTGCTGCCGTGACACCTCGATCTGGACCTCTCGTACCCGCAGGCCTGCAAGGAGGAGAGAGGTGCCATCGAGGGCAGGTCTGAGGACGTGAGGCACAGGACATGGCACTGGGACATCTCTGTCTTCTGCCTAGTGCCTCTCATTTCCATCTATTTCCTCGTCTCTTCTGCCTCTACCCTGGCCCAAGCCACCACGGCCCTTCATCTGGAAATTATAAAGGCTAACACAAGCCCTCTGCCCAGGTCCAATCCACTTTCCACCCTGAGCCAGGGTGTGCTCTTCAAAATGCACAAATGGCATGTCATTCCCCTGGTTACGTCTCCAGTCCTCGTAGCACAAACACCCAGAACCTTCAGGCCCTGCGTGACCTACCACCTACTGCAGCCTCACTGGGCGCCTGCCCGTCCCTCATGTTCCCCTACCGCTTCAAGCCACAGGGCCTTTGCATGTGTAGTCGCCTGCCTCTCTTCTGTCCCCTCTGTGCCCAGTGGATTCCCAGTCACCATCAGCTTTGGGCTGGGCCTCATTTCCAGAGGGAGGCCCCCCACCCCCAGACTACCCCTACCCACTCCTAAAGTACCACTCAGCACTCCCACCGCTGCACTGGACATCGGTCCATGCAGTTATCATTCTCTGCCTAGCCTGACTTCCCACAGCACTGACTGCTACCTGGAACTGCATTATCTATGGATGTGTCCACGTATTAACTGTCTGTCTCCTGCAGGAGGATAACGGGGCCTTTGCTGTGGCCCAGGGCCTGGCACAGAGACGGGGCTCATAAGCATCTGAAGAGATCAGGTGGTCTCTCCCTGGCCACAGCTCAGGGGCCTATGGGGCTGGAGCTGGGGGAGGCCCCTCTTCCTGGAAGTCCCCTGACCTCTCAACAGCTCCCTGCTAGTACCTGGGAGCCTCCTTGGACAACTGAGTCCACCAGCCCACAGAGAGGCAATCACTCACTCTTCTGCCAATTCTCCCTTGACAAAACCCTCTCTGCTCAGGAAAGGAGTGAACCCTCCTGCATTAGGGTGCCCATCTGAAGCTCCTCCCCAAAGCTTGTGGGAGGACTGTGAGGCCTCTTCCTCCAGGAAGCCCTCCCTGACTGCCCCATCTCAGAATTCCTAAAGCTACTGCCCCCTGCCATGAGGCATCCCAGCTCCTCCTCTCATGGTTGCACACGGGTTCTGATAAGCCCCTCGGGGCAGAACTGTTGACTGTACACATTGTGGTACTGCAGCATGGTGGTTAAGCATAGGGCAGTTTGGCTGGACATGTTTAAATCCTGGCCCCACCCTCACTCCCCAGTTGCGCGACCTATGCTAAGTTACTTGGCCTCTCTGAGCCTCAACTCCCTCACTGTAGTAAAGCACTCAGGGTAAACTTTAAATGAGGTGTGGCAATTACTCTGCCACAGCGTCCAGCCCAGGCTGGACACAAATCTACTCTAGCAGGTCATTTGGATCTCATCCAGCCCCTTCCTTTTACATTTGGAGAAAATGAGGCTCAGAGAGGGTAGGTGGCAGGCCCAAAGTCCCACAGCAAGTTGCAGTAGAGCCGAGACCAGCTATCTGGTGTCTCGCCCTGATTAAAGCTCCGTCCCCTAATGTGTGACTCCTCTCTGGATCTCTCCCAGTGAGTCACTGCCGTAACTCTCCTGCATCGTGGGGGCCTTGCCCTGGAGCCCAGACAGTGAGAAGAACCCCGTCTGATGGCCAGGGACGATGGGGACTACACGACGGGGCCGGGGGCTTACTGGTGGGGAGCACCAGGAGGAAGAGGCTGCTTTCAGGGGTTGGGGGGCTCTGTCTGCTCGCAGAGGCTGCCTGGAGTGTTGGCTCAAAAAGCGATGCTGCCTGGTCCAGGGCGGGAGGGCGCCCTGCTCCTGAGTGACCAGGCTGTGAGTCTAAAGAGTGGTCCCTGCCACGGGGGTCGTCCACCCAGGTCTCCACAGCACACACCGCCGGATGGAAGAACCATCACCAGTGGAGTCTGATGTGTTTGCGATGGTCCCCAGCAGGCAGAGGGGAGGAGGACAGGGGCCTTCAGCTTCCCAGACTTGGGCCCCAGCACAAGGTGTCCCTCCAGCATGGTGGCCAAGTGGCAGGCGGTGCCTGGGCCAGGACACCCTGACCTGGCATGCGCTGGTGGGTGGGCTCGTCCTGCCTGTCCTGGCCCACAGCTGTCATTGTCTGGGCTTGCAGGGCCTCAGGGAGGGCTGGGGGGAGTGGGGAGAAGGAGGCTGAGGGGAACCAGCCACACTGCTGTCAAGGGAGTGGCCCAGAGGACCCCTGTCCATTCTATGCAGCTCACGGGGACAACAGTGCCCCACTTTGTAGGGCTGGCAGGGCTTGCGTGACTAGTGGCAGGGGAGTAAGAGCCGCTTTGCTGCTATTGCTAATAATCACGGGGTCTGTGAGGGGCCCCAGCAGGGTACACTGTCCCCTTGCTCTGTCCAGACCCCCATGGCGGACCTCTGCTACAGGCCAGAGGGGCTCAGGGCGACAGAGAAGTAAGGACAGGTTTTAAGAGGAAAGAGGCCAAGAAAGCCCAGAAAGAGGATGGAGGAAACGGGCATTTATTGAGCACCTGCTGGGTGCTGGCACTGTGCTCATTGCTGTGCAGGCTCCACCTTGTTCCATCCTCACCAGGACCTTCTGTTAACATTCCAGTTTACAAAGAGAGGAATGGGCTCAGAGAAGTTGAGGGGCTTCCCAGGGTTACACAGCCAGAGAATGGGGGCAGCTGGGGTAAGTTTTCTTTTTCCCTTTTAGAAATTCCTTTTTTCATTTTCAGCTTTTCAGTGAGAATGAGTCTCCAAATCTATTATTGTTTAAAATTCTTTTAAAAATTTTGGTAAAATATACAAAATCTTAAACTTATCTTTTTAACCATTTTTAAGTATACAGTTGAGTAGCATTAAGTACATTCTGGGGTATGGTTTTAAGTCTGGGTGGCTCTGAAATCTGTGAGCTTTTCACAGAAAAACAGACGTTGGAGGAGGGAGAGTCAGAGAGAGTATGTCAGGGGAGAGCCACAGGGCGAGACAGAGAGAGGGAGAGAAGGAGAGAGAGCGAGGAAGACATAAGAAAAAAAGACACATGGAAGGACACAGGGATGAGCGGGAGGGGTAGGAGAGACAGAAGGAAAGCAGAGAAGGCTGAGAAAGCAGGAGGAAGAAAAGGCTCAAGGAGGAGATGGTGAGAACAGAACCCAGGCCGAGGCAGGCTCTGGGCAAGGGAGCCGCCCAGCCTGCGGATGGCGGGAGCTGCCCAATGCTGGCCGCCTGCAGGTCCCCAGCAGTGGTGGCACCCCTCCCTGGCCTGAGGCCTGGGAAAGGCTTTCCACACCCCAGGGGCCTGGGGACAGGTGGGCCCCCACTTAGCCTCGGGTACCGCGGAGGCAGGTGGGGCTCTGGAGACGTGAGGAGCCCTGCCCGGGTGCCCGGGGCCACACGCTTCCTCCCAGGTTCCCACGCTTCAGCCACCCTCCCTTCTTCCTGGCATTTGGGCTATATCCTACCACCACCTCTATAATTACTTACTTAATATTATTAACTCTTTTTTTTTTAAAACCTAAAACAATAGATTTCTATGAAGGAAACTGTGTATCATTATTACGAAAGGAAACAGTACCACTTCCCACAGAGAGGACCTGTGAATTCACAATGGCCTGGAACGCTGGGCTGGCGGGGAAGCGCCAGGGCCGCCAGACAGAGGCCAGCTCCTCTCTGTTAAACAGGGGGCCCAGCAGATGCTGGGGCGGGGTGACAGAATCCTGTCCCAACTGGACTTGCTTCTGATGCAAGCAGGAGAGAAAGGGAAAGAGAACGAGTGCTCAGCAAGGCATTCAGTGCTATCTCACTTGGTCACTCAGGCTGGAACACGTGGGGAAATACTAATCCAGGGTGAATCCCAGAGGGGAAACTGAGGCCCAGAGGGGGGCCATGGCTATGTGAAGCCTCCCATGGAGCCCCGGGTGGAGGCAGGCCCAGGACTCAGCGTCCCGAGGTGTCCTGGAACGTCCTGGGGGTGTCTGGGCGAGCGGGCAGGCTCACCGGTGGCCACGTCCAGCCCCTCCTGTGTGACATGGTCGCTCTGGCTGACCCACTCGCCGTTGCACTTGAAGTAGATCTGTGTGGCGGGGAAGGCGCGGCAGCGCAGCTCCACCGGCTTGTTCTTCACGATGTAGGCGTCCTGCGGCTCCTGGAGAAAGTGGGGCAGCGGCTCTGCGGGTGCCGACGGGAAGGAATCGGGGAGCACTTCGCTGCCCGAGTCAGTGCCTGTGGAGGAAGCAGAGCTCCGTGAGGCGGCAGGCTGGGCACCTCTCATCCCCCCGGGGCCCATGGCAGAGACAGGGCAGTGGGGCGGGGGACGCAGCTGGAGGAGACCTGCTGGGGATGTCCTCTGAGCCCTGGGCAAGGCCTGGCACTCCTGGGGCCTCAGTTTCCCCATCCCGCCCTGCTTTTAAGAGGGTGTGCTTTGGAGCCAGTCCCAGCTCTATGCTGTGTGATTACACTTCTTTACAGACGGAGCGAGGCGAGGGAGCCATCAGGGCGAGGACACTCCTCCGGCCCTCCCGGTGTCGCCTGCACTGGCCCTACCCGGCCTCCCTCCAGTTTCCCATGGAGATGCCACAGTACATGAAGGCCTGCAAAGCGGGTTGAGGCTGGAGCTCACAGCAGGCCGCCTCTGCCCCAAAGCTCCAGCTGCCCTTCGCAGCCCCAGCCAGACAGGCTGATTGCAGCGTGGGGGCTGAGCCAGGGCCCGCAGGGGCGTGGGGTAGGGTGAGTGGGAGTGGCTGCACCAGGCCTGGGCTCCCTAACGCCCGGTCCCCAGGGGAACTCCTCCTCCAGGAAGCCCAAGGCAAGCGCAGCATGGAGGGGAGACCACCTTCCCGGCAGCCTCCCCCCAGAGCCTCCCCTCTGGTCTGTGGCTCTGATCCACCCCTTAGCCTTTCCCACCAAAGCAAATCCACACCCTCGGCCCAAGCTCAGAGGCTGGAACACAGTGAGGCTGTGCCTGTGGCCATCTCCTCCCTGAGGGGGGCCAAATGGAAACCCTGGCCCGCCCGCCTCCCTGGACAGAAGAGCACCTCGGGAGGTGACACAAACAGGAAGGGAGAGGGGCCACCAGCACTAGTGCCAGGAGGGAGGGGACCAGGCCGGCCTGGCTATTGGTTTACAATCCACTTAGGGAAATTGACTTTCCAACACCAAACGCCAAACAATCAGGTGGCCGGGGACAAGCAGTGGGAGACTTGTCCTCCTCTGCTAACTGCTCCAGAGGAAACAACCAATTAAGCTGCAGGGGTGCATATGTCCGCCCAGCCCCTGGCCTGCCAGCTGCAGCCCTGTCACTGTCCCCGCGCTCCAGTCCCTCATGTGGGGCTGGGGTCCCGGGAGGTCTGAGCGGTCCCTGGGATCATGCACTTGTCTCCCAGTCCAGGGGGCCAGGGGGACACTCGGTTCTCCAGGAGCAGAATGAACAGACAGGCCTAACATGTCCAGGCTGTGTCGTCTCCTTGTGGACCAAGAGCTCCTGCTAAGACGGGGGCTCAGGAGCTGAGAAAATGCATGGTTGTCACTGGCTCCAGGCTCTGCAACCCAGGCAGGTGTGTGTGTGAGAGAAACCTGGGGAGCAAAGGGGAAGCCAGCAAGAAGGGGTGTGACTCCAGCTCCATCCAGCATGTTCCGTGTGACCCAGGAGAGCCCCTAAATCTGACCTCGTTACTTGGTCTCTGAAGAGGGCAGGGAGGCGAACACTCTTCCTCTCTCTGGGCTGTTCAGAGGATCACGTGAGCTAAGCATGCACTGATGCCTAGGAGGGCCCAGCACACAGGAGGGACAGGCTGTGCATCAAAATAGCACGATGCACTAGGTACTGTTTTCAGTACTTTTTACACAGTTAACTTTCCTAATTCTCACAGCAACCTTGTAAGGTATGTTGTACCAGTTCCCGGTTTATAGATGGGGAAACTGAGGCTCAGAGAGGCTAAGTAACTTGTCCAAGGGCACACAGCCAGCAAGAGGCAGAGCCAAGATTTGAACCCAAGAAACAGACTTCAGCATTTAAGATGTTGCCCAGGACTCTGCATTGCCCATCGCTGGAGTAGCTCCATAACACTGTGGGTTATGGATCCCACCCCCGAGGATCCTAACAGACCTGACACTGGCTGGGGCTCTATAGTTACAGGGGCTGTCTTGTCAAAGAGCCAGCAAGGCTGGGACTGTCCTTCTTGTTTCAAAGCTGAGGAAATTGAAGACCATCCAACCGGGGCAAATGAGTGACCCAAGGCCAGCTGGTTAGCGGGCAGCTAAACTGGGAATAACGCAGGGTTCCTGAGGCCAGAGAACCTGCCAGGCTCCATGCCCAGCTCCCACCAGCAGCCTCCTGCTTCAGCCTCAGGCCCGAGTCGGTAAGACAGGGCTCAGCCCTCAGACGCAAGACACTCCTGGGTCTGAATCAGGCCTTACTGGCCTCGGGCACCTTATCTGCGAAATGGGGGTACTGGGCCTCCCTCCAGGAGTGGCGGCCACGAGAGAAGGTGTGCCAAAGCCCGTGGGTTTGGTGGCAAGCTCACCCCACCTTCTAAGCCCGTGGCCCCCAGCCCCCGGTGACGGCTGCCCGGCTCTCTGCGGCGCTGCGGGCTGTATTTATGACTGCGTTTTCTCACCCTAATGCGGCTCATTTATAAAGCAGGCGCAGACGCGACTGGGGAAAGTCAGCATTAGACATCCATTAGTGCAGTGAGCCCCGGCTGGGCCCGCGGCCCCGCCACAGATTACCCTGGCCCTGGCAAGAAGACAGCTGGGCGTCCTCGTCCTCTCCGGCACGACAGCACTGGGCGGCTCTCAATGGAGCTACTGCCCCCTTGCCAATGTCCGCACCCCCCAGGCAACCTGGAGGCACATGCTGCCAGGAGACAAGAAGAACCAAGGGCTGCCCTGAGACTCCTCCCCAGAGGGACCACCGGCAGACCACATGCTGGCGGGTGTGCAGCAGGCTCTCAGCGAATGCAAATTAAATAAAGGTGTTGGGGGCCCTGCCAGGGCCTGTGTAGCAGCTGAGTTGGGCCCATGCCTGAACCAATGGACACTCGCCCTCCTCCTTGGCCCTGGCTTGGGGCCGCGAGGCTGCGGGAGGCTCTGCGGGTGTCCTGCATGAGGCCACCCGAGCCAGGCCCTCTGGGACCCGCTTGGAGGGAGAACAATAATGGATTCTTGGGGTTCCTGGGGGCCCACTCTGCCAGGCGCTGCTCGGAGGGCGTATCACACTAACCCATGGATCCCACAACAACCATAGAACCCGAGACAGAGCTTCCCAAACTTTTTTGGTCTTTAGTCCCTTGGTAATTTTTCATGGCACCCCAAGGCCAAAAGAAATTCCTAGCAGTTCTGTTTGTTAAGTAGTTACATCCAAACAGCTTAGTATTTATATCCTAATAATTTAGTAGCCATTTGAAAAACTAATACACATAAATTGAAAGAAAGAATGTTTGTATTCTACATCTAAGCAGCCACAGTGACTTACTAATGGGGATGTGTGCACCTGTTGGGCACTGAATGACCTTCCACATCTAGAACCAGAGTGGGCACTGCCACCCTCATTGTTTGTTTCTGGGTACTCCCAAATGCCAGAGTCCCAGCTTTGCAAACATATGATGCCATCGAAAGGAAAGAAGTGTGATGTAATGTAAGCTATCTTGACCTAGGAGTTGTAGCAGTGTCTGCTAGCTGTCCAGTATTGCTGTGTTTCCTTGAAGATTCAAAATATCCCACAGCATCCCTGTGAATTTGCTGCAGCACCCTGGGGTGCCTTGGCACGCGGTTTGGGAACCACAGTCTTCTTGAGTTAGGTACTACTATTATCCCCATAATACAGACAAGGGAACTGAGACCAAGAGAGTTTAAGTAACTAGCACAGGGGTAGAAAGCTAGTAAGCAGCAGAGCCGGAGAACAAACACAGGCGGTCGGACACCTGAATCTGAGTTCTGAATTGGCATTGATGTCCACTATTTGATGGTGCTTCGAAGGTTTCACCTGCTTTACTCCCCACAACCCTCAAGGTGGGGATTATCTTCCCATTTTACAGATGAAGACATGTGGCATCAAGGGACTGGCCTGAGGTCACCTGGTCAGTGGAAGGAGGCCAGGCTTGGAGCCATACCTCTTGGTCACCTGCCTCCCTGGCTTCTTTACAGCTCTCCTGGCTGCCTCATCTTTACAGTGGAGAATAAACACCTAAGAAGAGGTCCCCGAGGAGCAGACCTCGCCTTTGCCCGGCCAGCGGCCTCTGGACTTCCTGCTGGCGGGGAAATGTCCCACATCAAGTGTGTTTTTCTAATAGCAGAACCCATTTGGACCCATAGTTGCAAAAATGCAACCTGCCTTGAAAGCTGCATACACGAATGGCCCAGCTATCCCCAGATGAAGGGATGAAAGATGACACATCCCCACAAAGACATAACCACAGACAGTCAAAACACAGGAAAAGAACCCCCACTGAAGTCAGGAGCCCTGGGTTTGCACCCCAGCTGGGGCCCAGCAGCGCTGTGTGGCCTCCCCTCAGGCCTCAGGGCCTATGTGTAAAACCAGGAAGGCAGTCGAGTGGGTCTCAAGCCTTCCTCCGCTGTAACACTGTGAGATTTGAAGACGCCTTATGGGGAACCTGGTAACACAGGGCTGTCCCGCTGAGCGAATTTTTTTTTCATGAAACGAATTTGCTTAAAGTGGGGTCACCTTTCTCATCATTGCTATTCCTGGCTGAAAGACCCTGCATACCCTGAGGTCCCAAGCACTGTGTGGGGAGCTGGGGAGGGAGGAGGAGGAACCATTTGCTGCTGGGCTTTGCCAACCATGCCCCAGCCCACCTACCCCAGGCCTCAGATCAAAATGACCACCAGCACCTTTGGGTTGACCTCTTTGGGGGCGCCATTCAAACCCTTGCTTTTAATTTCCCTATACCAGCCTGTATGAGGTCTCGTGTGAGCTCTCATTTGGATGCACAGATTCACAGGGATAGAGGTTTCTTCAAGAGCCATCTTGTGCAACAGTCCCCATCAGCTCCTTATTCCACCTTGACTCACATACCTCCAGGGACAGGGAACTCACCACTGCATTTCTCGCCCAGGTTTTCCTTTGGACAGACATAACAGAAATGTCTTCCTCACTTTCAGCTGAAATCTGTTGTCTGAGGTTCCAGCCATTGCTCTAATTTTGACCTCTGAGGTTACACAAAACAGCACACTTCCTCTTCCCCTGACAGCTTCCCAGCCTATGAAGCTTGCAGCCGGCCTTCCCTGGCCTTCTCGTCTTTCCTTCAAATATCCACGAGACAGCTTTGAATCCCCTCCCCATCAACCTGGCTTCCTCATGGACAAGTCATTTTGTTCACAACCTACTAAAAATGTGGGGAGGAGTGGCGACCAGGGTGGGTCTGGTGGGCACCTCCCTGTCCCTGGCAGCTCGAAGCCTCCTTAGCAGTTTTGGCAGCTGCTCCTGGAGGGCAAGGAGCACACCACACCCTTCGTGGTGTCCCCACGGTGTCTAGGGCAGGGTGCCTGTCCCCGGGGAGGTGAGGGGAGCTTGCAGGACGGAGTGAGGAATCTGAGCCCAGTCTCCACTGGACAGCAGGCCCTGCGCCCACCGTGGGCTCCCTCCCAGGGCCTGGGCCATCAGTGCCCCAGGTGGGGACACAGGATCCCGGCCAGCAGGTGGGAGGCCTGGATGGGGACGAAGTTGAGGCTACAGGCTTGTTTAGGAGATGCCAGAATCTAAGCCACTAGAATAAGCGGGAGCCACAGGCTTTGGAGGCGAAGGAAGTGGCTTCAGGACAAAGGTAAAAAGACCGTATTTCCCAGAGATCACCCTGAGAGCAGAGAGAGGCTGAAAGGCAGCGTGCTGATGTTCCTGAAGGGGAGACTGTCACTGGCTGCTAGGGGAAGCCAGGGGGTTCTGCCTCCCTTATGATGGCCCTGAGCCCGGGGCCCAGGCTGGATGGACATGCGGTGGAACAGGCTGGCCTAACAGCCAGCAGACCCGGTTCAAATTCTCACTCTGCCACTGAGACCTGGGGAAGATTGTTTTACCTCTTGGGGCCTCAGTTTCCCCATCTACAAAAAAGGAGATGACAGGTGCTGCCCTGTCAATTTTGAGGCAGTGTTTGAAGGTCAGCTGAGAAAACAGACGTAAATGTGCTCTCTAACTGGGTGGCGCCTGGGCACCAGGGAGGGGTACCAGGCAGGAAATGTTCTCTGACCGAGCTGTGTGTGGGAGCCCTGAAACTCCACCCTGGCAGATGCCTCAGCCTCTCAACACCTGAGGCCCAGCAGGCCAGAAGCACACAAAGTCAACACTCAGAGGGGCCTGGAGTCCTGCATTCCACCAGCTCAGAGAGTAGAAGTGACTAACGCCACATCACACAGCAAATTAACAGCCAAGCTGGACCAGTGCCCAGTTTCTGATTCGGGGCTGAGGAGGGGCGAGAGCACAGCCATGGTAGGGCTGTCTACCATCCATCTCAGCAGGGTCCAGTGCTGGTCAGCCCTGTTGCCCAGGGCAGAGACCTCAGGGCAAGGCTGCAGTGGTTTGGTAGGGAGGGCCTTGATACTCCTGTCCACTGTTTTTGCCCCCAGGTGGGAGACAAGTCCAGGCCTGGGAGCCCCAGGCTCAGCACCAGGGGCCAGGCATCTGTAGCTGAGACCCGTGTCTCCAGGGCTGGCTGGTGTGAGGAGGTGTCCACATGGAGGGGCAGGAGTGGGAGGGGAGAAGGGGGGCAGGCAGGAGGTGAGGGAGAGAGAACCTCCCCACGCTGGGCACATTTATCATCAGCAATCACAGTCTTTCTCTGGTCCCTGGACACCGGCTAATTCTCGCCAGACTTGACCTCCCACTGCATGGAAAATCTCCTCCATTCAATGCGAGGCTGATGTGCTCAGTGGGGAGTGGGGAGAGACGGGGGAGAGGAGCCCATGCATTATTATGTTTTAAAAACACACAAACCCCACATGGAAGGACCCCTCCCTGGACACAAAGCCTTCCTTCCATCTGGCCCTGGCTCCTGGCGGCTGGGGGGTTCAGGCTGGGGGCCCCCTCAGAGGCGGTTACAATGGCCGTTACTGATGACAAATGGGGACTGGCGGGCTTGGGGGACGCCGAGTTATTCCTAACAAAGGCGGCTCCTTGCACAGCCCTTTTCCCATACCCTCAGCAGACCCACCTGTGCTCATGACGTCACTTCCTGTGCTGGCCATAGGAAGTGGCCTCACCAAGATGGCCAGCTGAGGCAGAAGCTTCCATCCTGAAGGGGGTGTCTGGCTGATCCTGAGAAATCTCTCCCCTGGAGGGACTCGGGGCAAGTGAAGGAGCTGATGGGAGGCTGCGGACGAGGCCCCAGGGAAGGCACAGAGCCCCAGAATGGAGCCCGGGCCCATTTTATAGAGGCACACACTACTGACAAAGTAGGGAGGGACACGACGGTTACTGGGTCACCGGTCTACCCTCAGACTCTCAGTGGTACCTGGGAAGGCTGTATGCCACACCCCTGGGCCCAAACTCTCTCTCTCTAGATGCTTCCTGCGGCCACGGGGCCCCCTCGGCCTGGGCCTAGGTCCTTCCAGGGCTACTTTTTGGTTCCTCTTCAAGCGCCAGGCCCCAGGGTGTCACTGGGCCCTGGGGAGGGGCATTCTGCTTCCCCTTCCCCTCCCAGACAAGGAGCTCAAAGCCCTCTGGTCCACCACACTCCACATAACACCATTTATGCAGCACACAAGGTGACAGCAAACATCACCGCCAACACAACAGTCCTGCGAGCTCGGCATTCCGTTTCACAGATGAGGAAACGAGGCTGAGAAGTGAACGGATGTGCTCAGGCTCACAGCTACCAAGAAACCCGGTGTTCTTCGCGCTCCACCACAGGGTCTCCACTGGCCACAGTGACCCCGAGGGATCCGCAGGGGCAGCTACTTTTCTGCCCCTTTTGCAGTTGAGCAAATGGAGTCTCTCCAGAGCTCACCAGCTTGCTGGCTGGAGCAGCTCTCAGCCTCAGCACTGGCCTCCCTTCCTCTGGGGGCCTGACTTGTTCGGGGGGGCCCCAGCCACACAGAGATCCATGCGAGCCTGGGAGGGGCTCGCCGCTAGCCTGGTGCAGCCCCCAAGACATCACTCTCAGACACACGCTCACACCAAGACCCACCCAAGGTCACAATGCACAAGAGTCTCCCCTGGACACCGGGAGAGCCCCTTCCTTAGGGCTGCTTATGTCGACTCGCTAAGGCAATGGCCACGACGCAGGCCTGTGCAGGAACTGCTCTTCCATTTGCTCATCTCTTCCCGATCCAGAGCTGGATGGGGTGGGTTCGAGTCGCAATTTCAGACCCTACCAAACACCCAGTTGCTCAGGTCCTACCTGGGGAGGCCTCCCTTTCCCTCCCCCACATCCAGCCCACGATCCTGACGGACCTGGATGCTGCCAGGTGAACCATCAAGATGCGCCTCAAGCTGCATGGCCACCCGCCACCACCTCCTGCAGTCTCCAAGCCCGTCGTCCCACCCAGGTCCCTCCTCCTGTGCTCCCTACTGCCCCCTTAGAGATACTCTTCTCATAGCAGCTGGAGTGAGCGGACAAACTGTAAATAAATCAGTCCCCACTTACAGCCTCCACGGCTTCCACCTGCACCTGGAATGAAGTCCCACCCTCACCGCACCCTCATCCTGCAAGCTCACTCATCATTCACTGCGCTCCAAGCCCCTCAGGCGTGTTTCCTGCCCCTCCAACACGCCTTGCTTGTTCCTACCTCAGGGCCTTTTCTGTTCTCTCCTCTGGAATGCACCCCCCACCCCATACTCTTGTGGCTGGCTCTTTGTCACTGAGATCTCAGCTCAAGTGCCACCTGTCACCTTCCCAGGGAGGCCTTCCCTGGCCACCCAACATAGAGCCATCATCCTTTACCCTCCCTCATTCTACCTCCACATTGTCCTGTTTGCGTCTTTTCTTGACAGTGCTCATCCCTCTGTGGGACTGCCTTCTCTGTGTATTTGTTTGATTGTTGGCTGTGTCTGGACAGGTCTGCTCTGTGGAAGGCAAGCTCCTCGAGGGCCTGGAAATCCTGTTTGCTGGTTTAGCTGGGCCTACTGGGGATGCAGGACTTTCTCCAGCTGTGCCGCCCAGCCTCTCAGGTGGCAGGTGGTGTGGGCAGGAGCAGCCAGAGGAGCTCTGCACAGGTTGGCCTGACCTGGGGCCACAGGAGCCCCTTTGAAAACCCCATCCTGTAGGATGCCACACAATGATGGAACCTCAGAGCCCATCTCATCACTGTCCTCTAGGATAGAGACTAGAGAGGGTGTTGTCTGGCCTCAGATCACACAGCACCTGAGCAGCAGAGCCAGTAAGAGAAACTGGGCTCCAGACTCCCAGAGGAGGAGGAAGGAATTTATTTTAAAAATTCTCCTTTTCCTTCTATTGAAAATACTTTTCTTCTTGGCTTTTTCTGATACAATTTAAGAAAAAATAAGGATGAAAGTAAAAGTCACCCATTCCCACCCCCAACTTATCAGAATTAACATGGACACTGGTCCTCTCTGACTTTTTGAGGTGCACACACATCTTGTTACTTAACGGGGTCTCACATACACAGTTGTGTATCCTATGTTTTCCTTTCAAGGCTGTTAACTGAAAACTTTTAAACTACAAGCAAAATGCCCCAGGCATCTCTCTGAGCAGTCACACACGTCAGAGGGGCGCAGGCCAGCTGGGCTGACTGTCCCTGCACTGTGTTGCGGGTCGCTGGAGTAGTGCACGATGCAAAGCTGGTGTGGGGAGCGGCTGGACAATGACATCAGGCTGGCTTTGCACATTTGGCTGCTGGGTGGAAAGATGTCCAGTGTCCTGTGTCTGTCCCAGAAAAGTCAAAACGCCCATGGGTACAGCTTCTGGCCCAGGGCCTGCCTGACAGGGTAGTGGTTACGTCCCTGCTGCCCTTCCAGGCCAGGCATTGCCATGCCGCCCTGGGAAGTCAGGGTCCGGCCTGTTCTTAGAGCGCACAGAGGCACGAATTTCCCCTGCCTGCCCAGCGTCAGGCTCAGGGCTGAACAACCCCTCCTTGCAGAGGGGAGACAACTGCCAACGCATTGCAAAGTGGAAAAATGCTGCGATCCTTGCCCACTGCCGTCAGCACCGTCCCCATGCCTGGCCGGACCCCACCCCAGTGCTGGCCGTGGGCCACCTGGCAGGCACTAGAAGGCAGCTCAGACCCTGGGCTCTGGCACCTTAGACCTGAGTCCAAGCCCGTCACTTCCAGAGGAGCCATGACTTGTCCAGGGCAAGCAGCCAGTCAGTGGCTGCGGCACCCCTGGGATCCTGGCATCACGTTGGATAAAGAGAATCGCAACAGGGAGAGGGAGAAAGGGGGACCGGATTCTGGCCTTCACTCATTTGTGAAATGGGGACAAACGGGGAGAGATGAACAGGGAGGTGGAGATGGCGTCACGGGGACAGGGACAGAGAAAGCTGAGAGTGCCCAGTGGGGGCGGGGTAGTGGTGAGCGGAGCTGGGGGTGCTTCTCCTTGTACTTTTCTGAACCTGGAATCCACTTGGGTTCCTGCTCATGCCCTGGGGGCAAGGGACAAAAGTGGCCAGCTGTCTCTGGCCTTCATCCTCACTCCTGCTCTGCCTCTTCCACAGGCCAGGACTAGACTAAGGTTCCATGGGCCCCAGGGAAAGCAGACCTGCTAGACGCAGGCTCCCAGAATACCCTGGGGCCCAGAGGTGGGGAGTAACTGGTCTCAGGTCACACAGCAGGTCAGAAGCAAAGCTGGGCCTGGAATGTGGGCATCCTGGCAGTCAGCTCAATGCTCTTGCTCTTGCCCCTCTCTGGTTCAACACTGGTGAAGACCCTGGCCCTGAGCTTGGGTGAGCAGCTGAGCTGTCAGTGGTGGAGATGTGGGGAGACAGGTGGCACTGGCCAAGGGGAAGGCCTAGATGGCTGCTCAGGTGTACCTGGAGGGAGATGGGGGGTGGGTAGGGACTCACTGCCATTTTTTCATTCATTCATCCAACATTTCCAGAGTACTCCCTGTCGATCCTGCCTACGGTACGGCCTGGAGAGCAACGACCAAGCTTCAGGCCCACCCAGGGATGCTCACAGCAAACGTTCAAGGTTAAGGATCCAGACATCTTGATCCTCAGACTCCTGCTCAGTCTGCCTCCAGCCCAGGCCCACAGTCATGGGCTGGGCCCTCTGCCTGCTGACCCACCATCAGTGCAGAAATAAATCTACAGCTTTGTCTGTAGCTCCCTCCTTCTCAGTCAAGGAACCAGCCCCCTCCTCCAGGAAGCAGGCCTCGACTACTTCCACCTTGACCACTGTAGGGATTTCTCATTCCCCAGGTTCCTATAATCCCTCATATTCCTGGCGCTGAAACACATTGGTTGCTGTCAGTGGCTCATGAGGCGACCTTGGGTAAGCCACGTCTCTCTGGGCCCCAATTTTCTGTTCTGGGAAACGGAGCCACTTTTACTTGCTTCACACCCAGGGTTGTCGGGAACATCAAGGTTCAGAAATGTAAAACTATTTTGCCAGCTGGTAAACCCTATGCACTTGCTAATTTTTATTATTACTTTTCAAAGCAAGAAACGATGGGCGTGCCTTCATGGGGCTGCCAGGGGGGCTGGCTGACATCTTGACCAACAGCTCCAGGGTTTTTCTCCAGCTTCAAGGTGCCGGCCAGGCGCCCCACTCGCCACCCCCATGCTGCCCCGGCCCACTCTGTAATGACTCGGAGCTGCAAAAGGCTGATGCAAGCTGGAAGGAGGTAATGAAACAGACTCGAGTGGGGCGGACGGAGCACCCCCCCCAGCCCCGCGGGACGCCCAGCCCTGCCCCTGCCGGCTTGTTTGCACCTGCTGATGTAATCGCTGGGCCTCCTTGGCTCACGGCTCGGCCTCCAAGCTGGAGGCAGAGGAAGGGTGAGAGGGCAGAAGGGCAGCTCTTCTCCAGGGAGGGCCCTGGGCCCCAGCGAGGGCAGAGGGCAGGACAGAGCCTGTAAAGGGAAGGAAGAAGGGCAGTGCTCTGGAGTAAGCAGGACCTGGGTCAACACCAGCTCTGCCACCGTGTCACTTCAGGGGAGTTGTCCCGGTCTCTGAGCTGGTACGTAACAGTAGTTCAACTTGTCACTCTCTTCCATGGATTTCTCGAGCAGGATAAGGAAGTCTCAGAGGGGAAAAAGAGAAAGGATGGAAGGGTGGATCCATGGAAGGAAAACACCAGAAGAGTCCCGGGCCAGCCACCAGCTCAATGGGTGACTCCAGACCAGCTGCCCCACCTGCTGGGGCCTCGACTTGTTTATCTGTAAAACGGGTACAACATCACTGTGCCCATCTCACAGAGACAATTGGGGCCAGAGGAGCGAAAGTGCGACATGCCCCTAAGGCACGTGGACGGCTCGGGGGACCTGGGTACAGTTGGGGGCGTTCTCACCAGGAGGCTGGGGCCTCCCAGAGGTGGGAAGGGGAGGTATGGCCTATCAGCTGTGCTCTCTGCCTGGCCTGGCCCCAGGACCCTCGCCTTGGGGAGGAAGGCACGGAAGAGGAGTGCATGGCTCCCCAGAGGCCTCCAAGGAGCCGTCAAAAACACTCAGGTGGCCAGGACAAGAGCCAGGACACACTCCTGGAAAACACAAGGCCACCTGCACGCAGCCGAGGGCCACCCGACCCCACGAGCCCAGGGTCTGGGGATGGCCCTGTCTCCAGACTATAACTCTCAGAGCTGGTTTTCCTGGAGACGCCTTCGTTCTTCCTCTGAGAAAGGGGAAGAGAAAAGAGCCTCATGTAGCTCCTGTGTCTGGTTGACACAGAAGGCTCCTGAAAGACAGGGAACCGGCCAGGTGGGGAGGAGACATCCGTCTCAGCCATCTCCGACCCCTCAGCCCCGGGGGGAGCAGGGTCTTTCTAACTGGGCCCTCAGTTCTACTTTGGACAGGGAGCTGCACTCCAGCCGCGGTTCAGGGGCTTCCAGCTGGGGTTCAGGGGCTTCCTGGGCCACAAATACCCACCTTTCCCTTCAGTATGGCTAGGAGACCTAGCAGGTCCTACAGGCCACCAGCAGCAGCTACTGTTACACCTAACGGGCTCCTGGCCCCGGGCAGGCGCGGGAGCACATCATCTCATTGAGTCCTCCCAACGCCCTTTGCTGCAGGTCCTCTAACTGTGACCCCCAGTTTGCAGGTAAGGAAACTGAGGCTCAGAGAGGTTAACTCGCCCAAGCTCACAGAACAGGGTTGCCAGCACTTGAATCTGGATCTTCCTGACTCTAAGCCCATACTTGTTAACCTCTACACCAGTGGTTCCCAAACTGTAGCGTCACCTGCAGGCTCGGAAAAACCCAGTGCGCTGCAGCGTATCTGCACCCCAGGCTCCCACACTACAGGTGTGGGGCGCGGCTCTAGAACGTGCGTTTCTAACAAGTTCCCGGGGCTGCTGCCCATCCGCTGCTCTACGCCCTCTTGCCTCCCAGGAGAAAAATAAAACACTTAGCACACATAATGGTGCTGGAACTCAGGTCAGCTCCCGCTCCCTGAGCACTTCTACGATGTTGCTGGAGACCTTTCAAAAGGAACTCAAGGAATTACAGGGCGGTGTGGTGCCGGCTACCTCGGCTGGAATCAGGCCCCAGCGTGTGGCAGTAACGATAGCCATCGCCTGCACCCGTGTCCACGCAAATTACTTAGCCTTTCTGGGCCTCAGTTTTCTTATCTGCAAAGTGGAAGTACTGTATGATATTTCTAGGAAGGATTAAGCACATTATACACACAGATTGCTTAAAGCAGCGCCTGGCACATCAAAAGGGCTTCCTGAGTATAAGCTGCATTTTTGTTTTTATTACCATTGTTACTACTGACATCATCCATATTATCTTTCCAACAACCCTGGGAGGTTGGGATCAATATCCAGCTCCACAGTTTACCTAAGTCACTCAGGTGGATGGGCAACTTGCCCAAGTCACACGGAGACTAGGCAGCAGAGGAAAGATTCTAAGCCCGGTGTGGGACCCCAGTGTAGGAACTGTCCCCCACAACAGAGAAAGATGCCCATTCTGGCCGCTTCCTCTGGAAAGGATGGAGAGTTATTTTCTTACTAGTAGTTTCCTGTGCTTCCTTCTAGACCCCCAAGCTTAGCTCAGCGTATGAGTGTCACGGCTGAAGGGAGACTGTCTTCAATAGGGAACCAGAGGCTGTGACACCCATCCACACTCAGTGACCTTGGGCAGCCAGACCCCTTCCCTCCTGTGTCCATCTGTCCTCTGGCCTGCTCCTCCTTACTGGTGACTGTTGAGGTGTGACAGCTTGCTTGGCATTGGCTGGTCCAGCCCCTGCAAGAGAGGACCGTCACTTGCTTCTCCTGAGAACCCCTGCTCCACGTCCCCTGGGATCCCAAGTTCAAAACAATGGAGGCGTCAGGTTGCCCTTGATGTAAAGGTTTAGGAGGTAGCTAATTTTAGCTGAGAAACACTCGGCATTTTCCCAGCCGCCGTCACTGCCGCACTCCCTGCTGGACAAACGGCCTTGGTCTTCCTCCCCGATTGTTCTCAGCGGGGGGGCTAGGGGCTGACTCCAGCTCAGGACAATTCCCTTTGTGTCTGCTTCCGGGTGGCTCTTAATAACTCAGCAAAGGCGACGGGACAGCCTGGAGCTCACAGCACGAGCTCTCAGGCCCTCACCCCCACCCCGGCTGCAGGGCCCCTCGCTTCACACAGTAAGGGTGACCCAAAATGTGGCATTTAAATAGGAATTGCTGGTCATGGTCTCCTCAAATCCTCAGGTGTGGGGTTGAGAGGGAGGGTTGGTGGCCTGAAGGGGCCTCCCTGTGGACAGATGGGGAAGCCAGGGCCCAGAGAGGGCGTGACTGGCCTAAGGTCACACAGCACTCTGGCAGAGCTAGGCCTGGACTGCAAGTCTACAGACTCACAGTCTAGTGCTCTTTGCACCACGTGGAGGAGAAATCCCTCTGCTTTCTATGCTCCCACCCAGCGTGGGGACATCTCAGAGCGTAACATCCTAGGTTGCAAGCCCCCCATGCTTCTGGCCTGCAGGGGACACGGGGAACACTGCCCTACTGCCCCACCTCCCCTCACCTGGCTGAATCCCTCTGTCTTTGGGTCTCGCCTTAAAGGTCACCTCCTCAGAGAGCCTGGCCCTGACTGTGCCCCTTCTAACTAGGCTGGGGCCCCAGCTCTTCCTCTGGTATTTCTTTTCCTTATTGCCCTCATCACCTTTTTAAATTATATACTCATTTGTGTATTTCCTTGTTTAATGCCTGTGTCCCCACCAGATCCTGAGGTCCCAGGGGGCAGATGCAGTGACAGTCACAACATTTACCCTCTATGTAGGCTCCAGGGCAGGGTCCTGGAGCTCCTGCTGTGCCAAGTGAGGCTGGGGCAGGGGATCCCAGAGGAGTGACTGGGGGCACTCAAGGCTCAGGACAGTGGCTATGTGCCATCCAGTGTGGACGTGCTCAGATATTTCTAGCAGCAGGATGGCCTTACTGGCACTCTCTGCCTGAACACCACCCCTGGCTGGATGGCATGTGTGTCCACGGCTGACCCTCAGTGCCAGCCTGGCACACAGTAGATGCTTAATAAATGCTTCTCGCATGAATGGATGAACCTCCTGGGCTCCTCTGGGTCCTCTTCTCCCTGAGGAAGAGGCCTCAATTCGACCTATGCCCTACCCTTCCCATGGATGGCTCTAGAAGCAAGAGAAACGAGGAAGGAGCCTTGGGGAAGGGCACCCATGCCCAAGGGGGCCCCAGCCTGGAAGGCTGTTTGCTGGCCTGGCAGCCCCCAACTCTGCCTGGCCCCTCACCGCTCCAGCCGGGACCCAGCACGCTATAATTCAAGTCCTCCTTTCAGGCTCCGGTAATGAGGGGTGTTGGGTGCCAGCCGTAATTACAGCCTGGCGAAAACGAACAGGAGCCGCCTCCAAGCCAAATTACAAGGTCTGCAGCCGGACTCCCTCCTGTCCCGCTCCCTTTTTATGGGGCTGGTTAGAGGGAGGGGCTGGGGAGTTTATGGAGAAGCCGGCTCAGACTAGGGCTGCGGTCTTGGGAGAGTGGAGAGCAGACAGTCTGGGCCTGTGCTGCTTTGAAATGGTCCTCGCACCTCCCCCTGCCCCACCCTCGTCAAAATTCCCACCCAAAGCCCAGGTCAGGAATGGGCAAAGAAACCAAACCAGGCTGCTCTTCCCTCCTTCCCATCAGAGCCCCCACCTAAGGCTGTGCACCCTGTGTCATGCATTTCAGGGGCATGGGCACCACCACCTCTGTGTCACTACCGAGGTTCAGTGCTTAATTGCCCCAAATCACACAGCCAGTAAGAGACACACCCAGGGCTCGAGCCAGGCCCAGATAGGGAGAAGCTTCTGGAGCTGGGGACACTCCTTACGTCCCTCACTGCATTGGGTGCAGGGTGGAGCAGAAGGAAGGGCTCAGTGAATCCTGAGGATGATGTGTTTTGTGAGACAAGGCCTGAGAAGTCCAGCTGAGTCCCTCTCTCCCTTTCAGAGACAGAGAAAATAAGAGTTTGATGTTCACTGGCATCTCAGCATCCAGAGGCAGAGCCAGGACGTGGGACGCCTTGGTGGCCTCAGAATCTCAGGATGTTGGAATGCACAAGGACTACAGAGAAAATCTAGTCCAGGGGCAAATACACAGCAACCCGGCCCATCCCAAGGCCGTAGCAGACATCACTAGTCAATCATCAATCGTGGCACGCCTAGATAGGCCTCAGACTCCTTCTCAGCACAGGACTACACTCAGTCATACTGAAGAAGATTCCACTGCCCCATTAGTCCCCCTGCACCCTCACTTAACCCAAGGGGAAACAGAGCCTGGAGAGCTGGGGTGACTTGTCTGAGGAACAGAATGGCTCTTACTCTTTAATGACCAGCCTCCATGGGTGCCAACCAGCCGCCCCTACTGCACCCTCAGCCTGGTCCTGTCACCTCTGGGCTTCCGGTGTGGGAAGGACTCAGCCCCCACCCCCAGGCCCTGCAGTACCGACCCGGCTGGCTGGCCTGCTGCCCTGACCAGACGGCAGCTTTCATAAGCGACTGTGGGGGAGCAGCCCTGCTCACAGTGGAGGTGTCCCAGAGCAGCAGTGGCAACCCCCTGCACGGCCCTGAGCCACCCACATGCCCCTTCCTGGGCCTCTGGGCTGGGCTCTCCCACAGCCCGAAAAGCTGGCTCCAGCCACCCGCTGCCCACTCACCACAACTGGCCTGTGGTGACTCAGTCTCCTGTTACCACCGCCTCCTCCTCCCCCGGTCCTCTGCGCCTGGCGGCCCCGCTCTGACAAGCCTCAATAAGGCCTTTGATCCCGGCTCTCCAGGCCTCAAACAAGGATGGCCCGCCGCCTCACCAGGGCTGCGGGAGACAGGTGGGTCTGAGAGGACGGTGACTGTGACAGGACCGGCACGATCCTGAGGTCCTCACTTCCACGTGACCCCCAGCCGCACCGGGATGACCCAAGGTCCCAAGCCTACAGGCCTCCAGGGAAGGTGCGAAAGTTGCTGAGATTTCGGGGAGGCGCTTGCCTCACCCAGCAGTGCCGGGCCTGGACCGCAGGGCATTTTCAAAAGGACACTTTAATTAGGGAACAGGGCAGCCGGCCAGCAGGATTATAGGCCACACCCATGCCATCTGAGGCCTCTAGACTCCCAGGCCCACCCTGCCTCTCTCACCTCCACCTACTGCCGCCCCCTCCCTGGGCTGTGGGAGGGTTGGTCCCTGAGCACCTCTGCTTGCTGCCCCCAGAACGGGGCCCCAGCAGGAACAAGGATGTCTCAGTGTGGTTTCTCCAGCTGAGTTTTGGCTCTCAAGCACGGAAACAGGGGTGTGGAGATGGTTGGCCAAAGGAGAGAAGCCCCCCTGGCCAGGAGGTGGGGAGCAGTGGCCACCCCTATGCTGGGCCACAACAGGGAGTGGGCACTCGAGCCTCCATGTCTGACCCTGTACGCCCCCTCCTCTCTGCACCAGAGGGGACAGGGACAGAGGTTTGCTCGTCTCCTAGAGGCTCAGTGCTGATCCAGGCCTCCTCCTCAGCAGACAGTGTTCTCCCACATTCAGGACGGGCAGACTTGGAGCTGCCTGGGGCTGTCTGCCCCTAAACGTCAGCAGTGGGACAGAGGGCCCAGGCCCACCGACCCAGCTGAGCCTGGCTGTAGCCACGGCACTGTGCCCACAGGTCTTCTCTGGGCCCTATGTTCCTCCTCTCTAAAATGGAAAGACCCACATGGATCTCCCAGGCCTGCTGTTCAGGTAAACAGAGTCATGGATGAGAAAGTAATCAGCACAGGGTCTGGCTGGGGTGCTCAGAAAACTCAGGCTGAACTTGGTTTAGGTTCAAGTGCTGCCTATGTACTAACTGGCTATGTGACCCTGGGCAGACCACTTCACCTCTCTGAGTCTCAGTTTTTTAATCTTCGGGTGGGGTGAACAGTACACTCTTCTCATAGACATGAAAGTGCTTTATAACCTATAAAGGGCTGCCCAAGTCTAAGACTAGTCATTATTATTTTTCTAATGAACGGCTGCACTTCCCATCTCTCCACCCTGCCCATGAGGTAGGCTGGGCCATTCCTACCCCAGCTCACCTGTGCGACTTTGGTGACCTCTGGCTCACACGGCCCCACACGGCTGCCCACCCTGAGGCTCAGCCTATCCCTTGTTATCTGCCAGCTGCCTCTGGGACAGGGAGGTGACAGAGGGTGCTTGGGCAGGGAGGGGAAGAGGGTTTCAGATGCTCATTCTCTGGGGAAGAAGTCTCTACCCTCAGATGAATCCTCTGCTTGCTGGGCATCAACCCTGAGAGAAAAGGCAGGGGTGGGGTGGGGACCTGGGTGATCCTGGCACAGGTGGGCATGGATGGGAGCCAGCTGGGCAAAGCCCATCCTTGGTTCCTCCTGCCCTTTCTCCGAGGGAACTCCAGAAAGGTTCCTGGGGACACCCCAAGCTGCGTGACCTTGAACAAGTCCCTTCTTCTCTGGACCTTCTTCTTCCTCTAAAAGGATGCTCTCCGGGTACATGGCCTGTCCTGCTGCTCTAGGATGCTCTCCGGGTACACGGCCTGTCCTGCTGCTCTGGGACGCTCGGCGGGGAGGGCTCAAGGAAAGGCACAAGGGAAGCCACCCCTCCACACGGCTCAGCGAGAGGCTGGTGTCCTGCAGGGGCCTCAGGGCTGGGTGGGATGCGGGGTGTCCTCTGGACACTCAAGAAGCAAAAGTGGTTGAGACTCCCCGGGCTTCACTCCAGGGTCCCCTGGCCTGCAAGGCCCCTTGCCCCGTCCTGGGCTTGGCTGCGGGCGGGCAGAGACAAGCAGAAGGCCGTGCAGATTCCTCCAGCCTAGACCAAGGCGGGGCCCTGCCTGAAGCTGAGGTTGCCCACGTCTCACCGGGGTGTAGGGGGGCCTTGCTTTCAGTGGAAAGACCCTGACTCTTCTTGCCCAGGAGAGAATGACAGCATCAACAGCTGTGGAATCTTAAACAAGCGATTTTACCTCTCTGGGCCTTGGTTTCGCCACCTGTAAAATGGGGCTAACAGTCCTGAGTGCAGAGGAGAACCGGGAGGAATGAGTGTGACCCTGTGTGGAAGACTTAGTCCAGCACCTGGCTCAAGGCAAGCTCTCAAAAACAGTCCCCAGTTAAAGCGGTGTTGTCCTTGGGCATGTTGCTTCAAGACTCTGGGGCCCTGTTTTCTCATCCGCAGAGTAGGTTTCGGGATACCGCCTACCTCCAAGAGGTCATGCGTGTGACAGGCTTCGGCCCAGGCCTGGTGCACAGCAGGCACTCTGGGTGGCTGGGGAAGACGCCGAGGCCAGGTGACCTGGCAGGGCTCCCCACACACCTGGCCACAACCGCCCCAGGTCCAGGGAGGGGACAGAGCCTCGTCTGCCTGCAACACCCTCGGGTGTTTTCTCGCTCCTTCTGCTGTCAGGCCCCAGATGGCTGCTGGGCCCCAGCCAAGGGTGACACCTTCCAAACCCACGCGGCACCTCCACCCGGCACCTGGCATGAGGAGGCAGGAGCGTGGTGCCCAGCTGAAGAGGCCTTCCTGCCAGGGGCTGGGGGGTGCAGCGGGCCTGGCGAGGTGGCCTCGGTTCTGCCCAGCTCACAGACACATCCCTGAGGCCCTAGCCACCCATGTGCCTGGTCTGGGTGGGCCTGAAGGGGGAGGGGTCCAAGAGAGGCCCCAGGGGTCCTCAGACAGCAGACCTGAGGCCACTGCCTCCTCTCCACTGAGGCTTCCTCTCAGCCCAAATGTCCCAATTTGTCATCTCTTTGTGGGTGAGCAGAATGGTCCCACTGAACATGAGGACAGAGGATCAGGAAAGGGGAGTGGCGGGTCTGCTCACGTGCTGAGCTGGTACAGAGCTGGGGTTCGACCCCAGGGCTCTTCCCTTCCCACCACGAGGCCAGGCAAGCTGGCCGGCGGGCAGACGCCATGGAGAGGAGAAGGCGAGACTTGGGGGTGCTGTTGACCGTCCTCCCGCTCGCCCCTCAGTGGGAGAAGAACCTGAGGGAGCACGCTGATTAACAGGAGGCCCATCAGGGTGTGGCTTTCCACGAGCCCCCTTAACCCGCTCCTGCCAGGATGGTCTACACGGGCTGCTGGATCCCCTCCCCTTCCCCTCCCGCTACTGGGGCTGCTCCTCCTCAGTAAACTTCTTTACATCCCATGCCCTCCTTCTCCCCTGACCCCGACTGCCCCCTAAGTCCACACTCTCTGACTTCTTCATGGTCTTCCTCTCCATGCCACTGGGCTCCACACTGGCTGGAGTGTTCCTGTGACATCCCAGGGAGGCAGGGGACCTGGGCTCTTGCAGTAACCGACATGCTGTGCAACCTTGGACAAGTCCCTGACCCTCTCTTTGGCCCCTGCTTGCCCATCTGTCATTGAGGGGTTAGGTGAGAAGTTCTGACGTTCTATGAATATCCAAACCCACACCAAGTGTACAGGCTGGTTTGCTGGTGGGCACCTGGGACCTTGGACTCCTGCTTCACCTCCTGGCTCCCCACCAGGGCCCTGGAGAAGATGGTCCAGGGACTGCCTGAGTTCCCTCTGTGCCCTGCCCTATCCTGCCCCAAGGCAATGGTGGCTGTCCCATCACTGGAGCCAGCTCCTGGCAGAATTAGCTCCCTCCGTCCTGGGCTTCCATTAGTAGGTAAGTACACGAGGCGCAGGCTGGGCGCTCGGGGACAAGGAGGCCATAAATCACTGTGGCTTTCTCTCCTAGCCGGGCTGCTGACAGCCTGGGAGCTCTGCTGGCTCAGCTGAGTCTCCCTTCCTGGAGAAGCTGGGACCAGGGCGGGAGCGGCTGTGAGAGGGGCAGCGGTACAAGGGTGTGGCAGGCACACAGCCACTCACCCCATCACCTCTGGGTATGATGTTGTGACAGCAGCACACCAGCTCCTTGTGCAATGTCACCTGGCCATCACTCAAGGAAGGGGACAGGGTGGGGACCTTGGCAGGTTGTTGAGAGTGAGAGCCTCAGTTTCCTGGTCTGTAAGAGGGGAGATCATACACCAACCCCACAGAGTTCACAAGAGGGTTACCTGAGACACCCCAACTCCCCTACCCCCACACACACAAAATGACAGAGTATGACTGGGTACATAAGCACTTGCCTTCCCCCGTGGGGGCTCAGAGTAGGGAGTGGTGGCCTCTTGCCTATGTTTAAAGCCACATCTTTTACACCATTCTCTTCCCTTCTGTAGCTAGATAGGGACAGTCTTTTGCTTGGGACCCAAACTGCCAAAGACACGAATCTCAGCAGAGCTCCTGGGGTCAGGAGCTGTTTGGAAAGGGTGGGGATTCAGCCTGGGCTGGTAGGTGCAGGAGCCTTGGGCATCCTCAGTGAACAAAGTTTGGTTGAGAAAATTAAATGAGATCACAGGGGTGATATTAAAGAGCAAATTGCTTTAAAGGCTTCCGCTCATTCCAGACCTCACTGCAGATGGATGGCGCTGATTACCAACAAGGAGTGGCCACTCGGTGGAGCAGGTCCCGAGAGGTCCAGGGTTGCTAAGTTAGGGACTCTGCAAGTGAGAGCCTTCTGCCTCCAATTCACATTCCCTTCCCCCATAATCAGCGGCACCTGGTGAAGTTCAGAAGTCTGTGCTGTCTGGGAAATGCTTTTTACCATCTCCCGGGCCCATGTACGTCTGCTGGGACTTCTGAGAATGAGAATTTGGGATGACTCTTGCTCCTAATCCACAAAGCAATCTGGCCACATGTGTCAAGCAGAGCATTCTTCTCTCCCGGAATTCTGCTTCTGGGAAGCTCTCCCAAGGAGCTCAGCCAAGCTGTGCACGGGCAGATGTTCACTGCAGTGCTATTTACCAGGGTAAAATATCCAACAGTGGGGGAACTGGCTAAGCACATTCAAGAATACCCCCAATGAGGACGATCCTCAGGTATTAATATGCTAAGTATGAAGTCTATGTAATCGCATGAGAAAGGGTCACGAAATCCTATTCAGTGAGGTGAGCAGACCACGAAATGAAGCATCTATTTTGAGCACACCATGAAACAAATCCAGGCCTGAGCCTGAGCAGAAACTCACTCCCATGCAAGCAGCAGTAGGTCTGGGCGTGGGATTACAGCTGATTCTTTCTCAGACCTTTGTTTCCCGTTACTTGGGGCAATATGGCAACATTATCTGGACTGTAAGCCAACAAACACTTCTTGGACCCAGAGGCACTGAGGAGAGGGCCAGAGCCTGGAGTTCTTTCAAAGGGCCCCAGGAATTCCAGCAAGTGACCCTCAGGCTGCTGTTCTGGAAGAAGAGCCAACAATCGAGGCTCATCGAGTGTATAACGAGCTCGGGGCTGGGAGCTTTGGGGGCCGGTGGCCATCCACCCTGTTCTGTGCACCTGTCGCCACAGGAAGGCCTCTCTGGGGATGCCCCATTGTTCTCTGCCCAGGAGGAAGATGGGGGCAGGGAGAATGGCTGGTTCCAGAGCCAGGAAATAAATCTTCCCCCCAAACCCAGCCTCTCCATTCAGTCTGGCTTATTGATGGGGACCCAGGGGGCCTAGGGAGAGTGAGCAGCCTTTCCAGGACGCGTGAGAAAACTTCCCTGCGCTGGGCCCACGCTGTCTTGGAGACTCTGGGGGCCTATCCTGGAGGCTTCCTCTGGCTGTTTCCTGGCGTTGTCAGCTCCGTGCCCACAGCAGCAGGATGCCGGGCGCCTGCAGTCCCAGGCCAGCTTGCACTCTTCCCCCATCACCACAGCCCGTTTGGACCCAGGCCTTGGGTGGGTAAGATGATCTCCATGGGCCTTAAACGATCTGCTAGTCTGTGAAGGGAAGCGATCCCCATCATCTCCCCTAGGGGAGACACTGCCCCATACTAGGTGTAGAAAGCCATGGACATCTGCATATGATTTACATGAATTTGCATAACCACCTGCTATAGTGGAAAGAGCATTAAACCAAGAGTCAGAAACCTTGTAGTCTGGTCCCAACAATACAACCAACACAATGTGACCTTGAGCAGATCTGTCCTCTCTAGGCATCAGTCTGCCCATCTGCTGAACTGGGGACTGGACTCTGGTCTAGAAGTGGACATGATATGGTGGGCAGGAAGAAGGACACACATGGAGCAAGGAGGGGGGCTCCTGGGATCCCCCTCCCCAGTGACCCCCACCTATAACAGGCACCCCCTGCACACCTCCTGGGAAACATCCCTAAGCAGGCTGCTCCACCAGTGCTCATCTCTCCCTCCCATGCTGTGGGGGTCCCTGGAGAGGGAGAGTGCTAGTGGCCCTGCTCACCTCTCCTGCCCCTCCTGGCCTCAGCAGCCCTGGGGAAGCCAGTAGCTTCTCACACCCTGGAAATGCCTGAGCCAGGTGCCAGGGAGCTTGGCAGGGCCCTAGAGAGAGGGAGGCAGAGCCCCAGGCTCTCCAGGGATTGCGTGGACTCAGCACACACTCACACACACATACACATACACACTGCTGCCACCACTGTAGCCTGGACCAAAACAGCGTCACTCCCCACGTGAGACTGACACTCCCAACATCTGCCACCTTGGCCCCCCCTGCAAGCCGGCCCTCCCGCTGCAGGTATTTCCCGGGCAATGGAAAAGGAGGCGGTGGAAAGAAAACCTCATTCCTGGGAAGCTCCTCCGCTGTTGCTGCTCCTTGCATCAGGATCTCTGGGGTATGGTGTCAGGGGAAGGGCAGGATGCCAAAACTTTGCCACCTGTCTACTCAGCGCTGAGCCTTGTGCAGTGGGGTGGCTAGTAGGGCTGTGCCGGGCTATGAGAAAGGAGGCAGTGGGCTACTTAATGGCGGGGGTGTGGCACTTGTGATACTCAGTGCTGGGGAGGGCTGGGCCTTTGGGGGTTCCCGAGGCTGGAATCTACAGTGAGCAAGTGTGGGGAGCAGAGGGCACAGGCCCAGAGCCCATAGTGGATGAGAGATGGGGCATGGGGAGAGGAGTCACAGGTCTGAGCTACAAAGGAGCAAAGAGCTAAGAGGGACAAGGTGGGACCTGCCCTTAGCCCTGGGCTCTGGACCCATGCTCTGCCCTCTCTCCTCCCACCCCTGGAGTTCTCCAGGAAACCCCCCTCCTCTCCCCGGACGTCTCCCCCTCCTTCCCCACCAGCCGTCTACTTTGGGGAAAACAGACCGCCAGGGTCTGACTCAGGTGCTCGTGGTCTCTGGAGCTCTCTCAGCCCTTCTTGCCCTTTCTCTGGGAAGTACTTGAATGCCCCCACTGCCTTCATGCTCCCATTGATCAAGGCGCTGTCTAATGAGGCAAGTCCCCTGCACGGTCTGGCCTTGGGGAAGTCACTTCACCTCTCCGGGCCTGTTTCCCCTACTCCAAACGGGAGATGCCGCCTGCCTCTCCAAGTGCTCTGAGGATGAAGCGAGGAGACCTCACACACTCTGCATAGGGCCTGGCACAAGAGGGAAGCTGAAACACTGCTGGTGGCCATCATTATGAGCAATCTCTGGAGCCTCAGTTTCCTCTTGCGTATGATGCAATACACGTCCCACCTCACAGCGTGATTGTGAGATGAGAACGAGACGAGAGCTATGAATGCACTCTGTAAACAGAAGTGCGTGAGGCTGGGGGCGTGAGGCTGCTGTTACTGGGACTCTGGGCCTGATGCTGGGCCCCTGGGTAGGCAGCAGGTCAAACCCTGCCCCGCCCTGGAACAGAGCCATAAAAGGGAGAGCCTGACAACACCTGGTGCCCTACCATGGTGTCTGCTGCCCCACGCCCATGGTTGTCCCGTTCTAGGGATGAAAAAACTAAGGTCCAGAGACAGCAACAGACCAGCCTACAGTTACACAGCACAGCAAGTGAGGCACTCTGAAGGGACTAGACCCAGAAAGATAAAACTCAAGATTCAGACACCACTGAAGAGAACATTAACTGTTTCCCCGCCTTTTTAAAAGTACGGACATTTGGAAAAGTATTGTAATATATATGATCCTTATTTTAACCCAGATCTCAAGTCACTTTTTTACTGAGAAAAAAAAGCACTATATCTCACTTCATTTACTTATAAAATGGGCACACCTGGTACCCTTGAAGATGCAAAGTCCCAGAAAAGTGAGGTCCCTTTGAGCGCAAATGAAATGACTGGCTTGAAATATATATCCTTAGCCCGTGGGTTTTTTTCAGAGAAAAAAAGACTTAAAGAAAAGTAAATACCCTCCCATGTCTTTGCCACCTGCGCTCGTGTGCGGCCGTGAGACTCACAGGCCAGGAGTTAGTTACTTCTCGGTCCACCCCTCATCTGCCCAGGACCAGCTGTGTGCAGGGTCGGGTGGGGATGGAGATGGGGCAGGCACTGGGGACACTCCCAACTTAGGCCACCTCGCAGGCAGGAGCGAATCAGTCTCGAGACAAAGACAGCGTCTAAAAGCAAACTTATTACAGCACAGGCCGTCTTCACGACACAACGGTGCCAGGAGGGACGCTCATTTCCTGTCTCACAGACGGGGAGGCTCACCCTGTGCCCTACGAGTCTAAAGTCCAGGGGAGGCGTCGGAGGGAAATCCAATTCGCCTTTAAATGCCATTTACAGAGCGTTTCTGTCACACAAACCACCTACAATATTGGAGAGTAAAAGGTGAAAGGTCAAAAGTTTAAAAACTGCATGAAGACTTATGAAGACCGCGGCTGTAAGGCCAGCCTCTGACAGACCACCAGCGTTCTGCCCAGGCTTCCCTGAGCTGTCCCCGCAGCCCAGTGACCAGCTGAGAAAGGATGAAGTTTGCCAGGGGCGAAGGCAAAGTAGACTGCATGTGTTGTGTGTATTTTTGTATGTGTTTGGGTGTACAGGTGTGTTTCTATCTATTTGGGAGTACGTGTGTAATGTGGGTGTGTGTGTTTCAGGGAGAGCTTATGTAAGCACAACTGAAAACTTATGAGCATGTGCTGGAAAAGCTCCTGCCTTCCTTACCTTGACTCCTTCAGCAGGAGCTAGAAATCTCTCATCTTTCCACCAAGCAATAGAATGACCTCTGACAGATTTGGAAGACTGAGATAAAACAGAGACAGCAATAGGGGTGACAACTGCTGCCATGGCTGAGCCTATGACAGACATCACTAGTCGAGCATGGCACTCTTTCTGACTGAGCCTGATCTTTGACTCAGAATCAGCACAGCTCCTGGAAGTCATTATCACTTGTTCAGAGTGGGTGGGCAGCAGGAAACCTATTTGCCATCATTGAACCCAATGATCTCTCGAGTTCCTTCCACCCCTAGTATGCTGTAAGTATTCCCCTCTTCAGTTTCTACTCTGCATCCAGACCTACGTTAGAACCTGTCAGAGACAGAGAAATATGTCCTGCTCACAAGAAAAGTTATCATCTATTTTGGGGTGCTGGGAGTCAGGGGGGATATAACCCTTCGTGAAATCACTAAAGAGCAATAAAGAGCCTTTGTGACTTAGCCTTGGATCAGTGATGGCTGTACCTGGCATCTGTGCCACCACATCCCAATCCTGTGCCCACAGTAGACATTACTAACTGATGTTGAGCTTTAGGAACGAGTCTAGATATGGCCCTACAATTCTTCTCAATATAACACATCAGGTAACCCTCAAGCTTGAAAAACAGCAACCTGAGACGAACCATTTTTGTCACTGCTGCCCTAAATTTTAAGGTACAGGCTATACAGGCCTGGGGAACTGGGATTATGAGGGAAGGCTTCCTGGGAGAGGCAGGAATTAAGCTGGGACTTGAGGAAGCACCCAAACACCCAAGCCAGACCAGACAGATGAGGAAGAGGGAGAGGCCAAGGCTGGGAGAGGGGCAATGGTGGGGATCCCCAGGAGGACCGGAGAGCATACCAGCCAAGGCAGGGAGCATCTTATTTGCATCTGTAGAACAGCTGGAGGGTCAGAGTCATCCCTGGCCCCAGGAAAATGGGCACTGATGTCTGCCCCACTGGCACTGTCCCTCTGTAAAGGCATCCTGGGGGGCAGCTCCTGGGGCCCCCATGTGGTAAGAGGGCTTCAGCAGACGGGAGACCCAGGCACAGTGGGGTGTACCATGGGCTCCCAGTGCCCCTGCCCTGCTCAGGACTAGTAGGGTGCTTGTGCAGTACCCCAAGAGAGCAGGAAGATCAGCACCTGTGGCCCACACACTTTCCACCTGGCTCCTTTGGGCTGTTCTCCTGAGCCTGGACATGTGATTGGGGAAGGGAACCACATAGCCACCCCAACCCAGGCAGTAGACCACAGCCTGAGCACCAGAGTGGGAAGAAAGACACCTGGGCTCCAAAAGGCCCCACAGGCACTGGGATACGTGGCCAGTATCCTTCAAGGGATCTTTTTATCCACCTTGTGCTTTGGGGCTCATGGGGGAGATGAGGGGTAATGGGAGGGAGGGGCCAGGAGCCATGCCAAGGAGCTCTCCTGGAGTTAGGGATGACAGCTGGGAAGCCACATCCTCAGGGACAGCTCTGGATCCAGAGAGCCTCACCTGGAAAGCATGGTCTCAGCACAGAGATGCAAGGTGCCTTCCCACAGGGCTAGGGGCCCACTCAGCTGACCCTGAGCTCAGAAACCTACACTCACAAATAGGAACATCACTCTCTGTCACTACTGTCCCCACCCCCTGGGCAGCCCCCAGCCTTTGCAAGCTGGCTCTGGGGCAGCTGGGCCAGGATTCAAGGGGCAGCCAGGAGCTGGCAATCCCACATGGGCTCCCCTTGGCAGGCGGGCTGTGTCAGGGCAAGAGCTCAGGCTGCTGGTGCCCAGGTTGCAAGGCTCTGGTGCCAAGGCCAGGTGGGCAGCATGCCTGAGATGTCCAGGAGTTTGGAGCTGGCACCAGCTTATGGCATGTGAGCCACCTGGAGATGTGGCCACATTCTCATGTGTGCATTCAACCCTGGGGTCAGTCAGGCACCCGTGTGGAGCTGCACAAGGAGGGATGGAAATCTAGGACAGAGAATGGCCCACCTGAATGCCATCTGGAGGCCACCTCTTTGCCAGAAGGAGCTGTGTTTGGGGCCACCTGGCGAACTGATGCAAATACAAGCATATGTGTACACCACTGAAGGGCGTACAGGTGGGAGTGGAGATTGTAGGTCAATGAAGTATGCGTTTTACATCTTTCTGTGTGTGTAACCTGTGTCCTCTGCCTCTGCGTGTGCATGTACCTGGGTGCATGTCAATGTTCAGTGTTGAGTTCAGTGGGCCCACATGAACATGTGCACAGGTCTGTGTAAATGAGCATGTAGAGGAGCCACTTTTAAGACAAAGACCTTGGCCTGCAAAGGAAAATGATGAGATTCTTAAGAACGTTGAGCGCAGCAGATACTAGCCGGTCTACTGGGGGCTCTTACACTAACCGCGCGTCCATTCTGCCTAATACATAAATTACTAATGTAAATTAAAGGATAATTGAAGCCCTTTAGGCCCAAATATTTAAATTATTTAACAGGCAGTCAGGAATGGGAGAAAAAGGGAGGAAGAGCCGAGTTTAACACCCAGAGAAAAAAGTGCCGACTCAGGGGAAGAAGGGAAGGGTGGGCTTTCCACCGGCTCATTCCTCCTGGATGGGGGTGAAAACGCCCAGGCCCCGGGAGGAGCCGGAGGGAAGGCCCCCTCCTGCTCTAGGACTCATCTCTCTGGGCTCTGTCTGCACTGCCTCCCTCGCTCTCTTCCTCCCCTCGAGGGGCGGCCTCCCAGGGCATTCCTGCTTGGGTAAGTGCGGCTGAGGCCAGAGGTAAGGCTGCCTGCCCAGCGTGGGGAGTGGGTGGGCTGCCTGACTTTCTTCTGCTCCTGAGGCTCTGCCACCGGGGGATGAGAGCTGGTCCAGTGGCCCGGGGGGAAGCTGGTATCTTCTTCCCTGAGACATCACACACCTGGCTGGAAGAGGGGCTGGGGGTGGGTTATGGAGGCCAGCCCTCATTACACAGAGGAGGAAGACAAAGGCACACAGGAGGGGACTCCGCAGCCAGCCAAAGGCAGGAGAGGTATTCCCTGTCCTCTGTTCTTGTCCTTGAGGCCTCGAGAGCGGTCTCCCAGACCCAAGTAAGGCCCTAAATTACTAGGGAGCCCTACTTCCCTTGACACCAGACCCCAGGGCAAACCAAAGGAAGCATGTCTGTCCCAAGGCCGTCTGTCTGACGTCTGTGGATCTGGCCGCCCTGTTTCTCACAGACCTTGTGGGACAGAACTCCCCACCATGCGCAGGTCCTTGTTTGGGGAGTGTGGTTGTCGCTCACATCCTTGCTGGGGCCTGGGGGCTGGGGGCGCAGAGGTGAGCAAGGCCCAGTCTCAGGTCCCTGAAACAGCTCCACAGGATTGGGGAGTGGGTAACAGCTTAGGCATGTGGAGGGTCAGGGCTGGGGAGCTCTCGGAGGGTGAGGCCCCCAGCTGACAGTGTCTGCAATGTCAGGGAGCTTGTCCAAGCATGGAGCTCCCAGTGGGCGAGAAAGAAACGAGGCAGGCCTGAGGAGGTGACTCACCCCCTCTCCTCTCCGGCACTTTACCAGGGTGGGGTGGTGGGGAACTGCTAGGGGGCTGGCAGAGGGAGCTGTGCCTTCTCCATGGGCGCCACCCCCCTTTAGGCCCAGCTCCAATGGCACCTGCTCCAAGAAGCCTTCCCTGTTGTGCTGGGGACATTTACACCACAGCCTGAGCTGCTGCCACCTCTGTGCAACCTCCCTGTTCTCAGACACTGGGAACACCTTTGCAGCAGGAGCTGACCTTTACTCTCCTTATTGTCTCAAGGAACCACTGCCAAACAGCTGGTGCTCAATAAATGTTCAGTGACGAGCTTCCTAGACAACCCTGCTGGGCCTGGACATGCCTCCGGTGGACAATCAGGGCCACCAACTTTCTCACTTGGTTTGCAGTGGAATCTGGGGAAAGGCTGGCGGCTGAGACGCTGCTGGCACCGGCGGTTCTCCAAGCACCGGGGACATGATCAGACGGCCCCGGACAGCCCGCAGGGTGGGTCCTTGGTCACACAGGCAAGGGCAAGGGAGTGTGGGTGACAAGGTGCCAAGCCCTCCCCACTGCGGGGAGCACAAGGAGACTGGAGAGCCAAAGAAGCACTCCTCACGGGAGGCTGCTGGCTGCTCGGCTGACCACTGGCTTCCTTTCTCTGGCTCTGGTCTTAGTCTTATCAATCTTATGGAGAAATACTCGTGGCTTAATCTCCCATACAAGGCAAGTGTGGGATCAAAAGGATGGCAGATGTGTCTGCATTTGACAATTGCAGAATGTTAGAATGATTTTTTTCCTCCTTCCCTCCTTTCCCTCACTCCCTCCATCCACCCACCCATCCACCCACCCACCTATCCGTCTATCCACTTGTCCCTGCCCTTCTCCCTCCCTTCCTTCCCTCTCTCCATCCAGTCACTCACCTAATCATTCATCCACTGATTATTGCTGAAGAAATGTTTACTGCGTACCTACTCTGATGTGACTTGGTCCCTTTCTGTAGTGAAGGAGCCGAGAGTACCCACAGGGCATGCCCTGTCTTGGCCTCCCTCTCTCAGGGAGGGCTGCCCTACCATCCTGACCCCCATCCCATCAGGACCTCGCTTTCCCCTGGGCTTGGAGAGCTGCATGGCCATCCTTCTAGAAGGAACCTCTGGGATCCTCTCCCCCTGGGGTCTCTACCTTACTGGGACCCCTCCACGACTCCTCACTCCTTCAGTATCTCAGCCCTCCCACCCTGCAGCACCCCCTCCCCACAACCCTATCTTGTCCAAGAAGAAACTTCCGGCAGCTCTATCCTTGTTTGAGGGGCAGTCTTCGCCAGCTGGTGGTCTCCTGCACTGGGGTCTGATTTTTCCTTAAGCTTCTAAAGGCGAGAGTCTTGTTTCTCCAGTTAAACCATCAGCTGCCTGAGGCCAAGCCCAAGCCTGGGTCCCAGGCCTCAGGGCATCTACCGCCTCCATCCTGAGCCAGGGTGTGCCAAGCCCTCCACAAACCCTCGCTGGGAGACAGGGTGAAGGGGAGACAGAAGCAGTAGGCACGTGTAGGGTCTGACAGTCCAGGGAGCAGGTGCCGCCCCAGGCTCCTCAGGTCCCACAAGAGGCGAGCAGAGCCGACATTATTTGCTCTGTTTTCATAAGAGGCAGGACCACAAGCCAGGTCACACAGGGACAGGAGAACACAAACTCCAAGGTGCCCCACCAGAGAGCCCGGATCGCCTGGGGATGGAGAGGACTAACCAACCTCCAGAGGGCAGCGGGGGGCGGGGCAGGGACTGACAGGAGCCCAAGAAGCAGATGGTAGGGTTGGCTGGACTCCCCTTTACCATGCTGCGTGGTGGCAGGCTGGCGTGGCAGCTAGCCTGCTGCCCTACTGGCTGCCAGGGGTAGGATGACATCTCAGGACGAATCTATCCCCCTGGCTCCCACTGCGGGGGCTAGCTGGCCTGCCTCTTTCCCCAGCTCACCCAGACAGGCAGTTCAGGCCCCAACTTTGGGGGGCTCAAGGCCTCTTAGTTGGTACCACCAGGCCCTCCCTGGGTTCTGCTAAGGCAGGCCTGACGGCAGGGCCTCTGCCCCAGAGTCAGCCCCCATCACCCCCTCAACAAGGCAGAGCCAGGCCCAGACCAGGGCTTCTCAAGCCTGAAGCAGGCATGAATCACCTGGCATCTTGCTGAAATGTAGACTCCGACTCAGGAAGCCTGGGGTCAGGCTGAGACCTGGTATTTCTAATAAGCTCCCAGGTGATGCTGATCCAGGGGACCACACTTTGAGCAGCAAAACTCTAAAGGGTTCTGTGCTCTGAGCTCCAGCTTCACTCCACCCTTCAAAGACACCCAGCCCTAGCTCCCCAGAGAACTGGTGAAATGAAGAGAGAACACGTCATGTAGAATAAAAAGAAACCTTTTCAAAAGTGGTCCCTGAAGGTGGGGGGAGTGGAGGTCAGAAAGAAGAGAGCCTGGGGACAATAGTGAATAGAGTTGGGATTATTTCCTGAACTCTGACTCCTCGTGGGAATGGGGTTACGAAAAGCTTTTCTTAAAATGGTTATTATTTAGTGGGCTGTCCAAAATAAACACACACACGCACTGCACGGAGCCAGGCAGGAAGTGAGAAACATCTGGGAGACATCTGGCTGCCGGACGACAGGGAAGCGGGTTGGGGAGGGCCAGGGAGAGCTGGAGACGGCCTGTGTGCCGTGTTCACGTACACATGCACACCGCCACGCCAGCAAGCACCACGCCCGCCGGCATAAGTTGGAGCACACACACATGCACACGCTCCCATGTGCACACTCAGGGCAGCCCAGCGACCCGGCAGCATCCTCACTCACGGCAGCGGGGCCAGAGAACGCAGGTTCTCGGAAGCGGACATCCTTGCTCTCAGCATCCGCCTTCCCTCCTCCCTCCTCTTGGATGTTATTATATTTATGACTTGCCTCTGAGTACGCAAGCTGAGTGTCTTCCTTCCACCTGCTCCCTGGCTATCCTGGAAAAGCAGCCGAGGGAGGTAGAGAGAGCCCTGGAGCAGGCGTCAGGAGAGCTGGGGGCCATCGCGCTCTGGCCTGAGCAGGGGCACAGCCTAGGGCGAGTCTTGAGGCTCCTCCAGGTCTCAGTTTCCTCCTCAGTAAAATGAGATGTGATTCTCCTGCCAGGCTCACCAAAAGAGAACACTCGAGAATATTCACCCAGCTGATAGTTACTGCAAGCCTTCTGCAGTGCCAGAAACTGCGGGGTGTCATTTTAAGAGACAATGATTCCAACCTCAGCATCCAGGGTTAGGGTGTAGCCAGAATGCCTGAGTGGTCCCAGGGTGGGGAGCCACTTTTTCTCTGCAGGCACAGGCCAGATGCAAGGACAGACCTGCTGCACTCTGTGAGGGCTGGGGCTCAAGGACTCGAGCCGACTGGGCACTGGGGCACCCTCTACCGTTTCTGTACGGGGAGTGGTGTCGGGGGGCTCCTCTAAGGACACTTGAGGGCAGGGACCGTGTGTTGCGCAATTCTGTGTCCCCAAAGATGCTTAGCCCAGTACTGGCCACAGCAGAATAGGTGGAGGGTAAATAAACAGAGTGGGGTTATGAAAAGGGCACAGACCCTGGAGACAGACACACCCAGATGCACATCCTGGTGCTGCCGCACTCTAGCTGTGTGACCTCGGGTAAGTTGCTTCACCTCTCAGGGTCTTGGTATCCTCGACTGCAAAATGGAGAGAACAATGCTTACCTCCAAGGGTTAAGGAGGATGACATATCAGGCCCTTCACACAGGGCCTGGTGCTTGGCTTGCATTCAACCAATGCCACTATTACAAGGCACAGGACAGATTTTAAGAGCAGTCGCCACTGTACGTGAACACTGTTGCTGGAGTTATTGTCCTCCATGTTGCAGAAGGTCTTTCCAGGACAGGCAGAGAGGCTTTCAGCCACCCTGGACTCTCTGCTCCTCCTGCCTTGGCCACTCAGGTGGGGTGGGGAGGGGTGGACTGTGAGGAGGTGGGGGTGGCAAAGGCTCCCAAGCTCCTCTGGGGACTAACCCCAGCTGAGCGCCTATGCTGTGCTGGACACATGATGGACGGCATCTTCCCCAAACCAGAGCTGTGCTATCCAACATGACTGTCACTGGCCACCTGTGGTTGTTGAAACTTTAATTATTAAAATTGAAATTCCGTTCCTTAGTTGCACCAGCTATAGTTGCAGTGCTCAACAGCCACATGTGGCTAGTGGCTACCATATTGGGCAGCGCAGGGGACATTCCCAGCCCTGTAGAAAGTTCCACTGGACAGTGCTGCAATGGAAGGTGTGAAGGCCCCACTGCACAGATGGGGAAACTGAGCCTGAAGATGAGGCTCTTTCTGGGTCCTCATCAGGTGTCCACAGTCCCACCTGCTGCTCCGGTGCCACAAGGCCAAGCCCAGGACAGAGTAGGGGGCACACATGGCCCAGCTCTCCCTCCCCCAGGCCTCACTGAGGCATCTCCCATACATGTGTGTGAGATTTGGGGAGCCCTTGACAAAGAGCTCAGACCCAGGGGTCAGCGGGCACTCTTGGCCTGCCGGGCCAGAGCCCCAACCCTCTGCAGGGGGCAGCTGGGGTCCATAAGGGACAATGGCTACACAAAGGCCTGGATGGCAGGCTCCCCACATGCCAGCTGCAAAGCCCTCCTCCTGGAAGCTTGGTGCCCACACGCTGTGTCTGTCTGCTCAGAGGCAAATGGCAGGCAAATGGCAGCCCCTCTGCACTCACCCCTCCACCCCCAGGCAGAAGATGGGAGTCCTGATCGGATGCTCCAGGAACCAGACGAAGAAGGTGCAGATTGAGTGGCTGCTGCAAAGAGCCCACCCTAGTCTCCTCTCCCAGGTGGCCTTCCCTCTCTTGGCTGAACTAGCTCGGGGACCTCACCATGCTGCACCATGAATTTCACTAATCTCCGGCCGTGTCTTCTGGGCACCTGGGCCTCAGCTTCCTCATCTCACAAAGAGCATCATCTCACCCACGGCAGGATCACGTGAGCTCATGAACATGAGCACTAAGCACAGCACCTGGCACACGGTCAGGGGGTACCACACGGGAAAGCACAGAGGGAGCGCCAAAAGCTGACTGGCTGAGCAAACCCCACTGCCCTGCCCCGTGCCCTCTGCACTGTACTCCGCGGTGCGGCGGTTAGCGCAAGGAGGGTCTCAGGCCTCGGCACAGCAGGCTGGCATCTGGGGCCTCTCTGCACCTCTTGCAGCACCAGGCCACATGTGAAGATCTCACGTAAGAGCCAGCGACCCCCAGGCAGTTCTGACCTCCTTGCTCTGTGACTCCAGGCCAGCCCCACACCCTCTCCAGGCTGTAATCTCATCAGAGGTGGTGTACAGGATAACAGGGCAGCGGCCTGAGCTGTTATTATCCCCATTGTTAGAAGTTTATTATTAAGATTAGCCTGGCCTTAACCCACTCTAATGGCCCGGGAACACCATTATGATCTTGCGTCCTTGGGCGGCACTGAGAGGCTCTGGGCCTTGCCTTCAGCCACGGTAAGGGAAGCTCCTTCAGCTCTGACACCTGTGATTTAAAGATAGCGATCTCCTGGGGAGGTGCCAGGCTGAGAAGACAGGCCTTCTGTCTTGGTGCCAGTTACTACTGCTATTGTTCAAGTCCAGCCCATGCTCCCAGGGACAAAGCCAGCTATGCCTGATAAGCACATTTCCCTCCCTGCCCGCCCTCCCCCTACTCAGATAACACAGGCTACCTGGGCAGCACCCGCAGGGGAGGACAGCACGGTCATTCCCAAGGGCAGCTCTGGGCCCTAGGGCTCACGTGCTCATTACGGTCTCTGGCTCATTCCCTGAGCAGACCAGGGATCCTGGAGACAGCATTAACCTTGGACATGGTCAGCCACCAGTTTCTATGATGCAAGCTGGTTCTGACTCCAGAGGGCTGAGCTGCAGTTCAGACGCAGACTGTTTGAAGACGCCTTCAAATGCCTTTCAACAAGCCGAGGCGATGTCTAGGATGTCTGTGGGGGGCTCTTGCTGCAGCTGCACAGTTAAAGTCTCTCCAGGGGGCCCCTTGGGCATCTGTGACCCACCAGGCTTCTCAGGGATGCTTGGGCAACCTCTCCTCTAGCTGAAGTCAATAGCAGCTGACGAAGCCTCAAGATCCAGGCTCTGAGGGCTGTCGACAGCAGCCAGGCGCAAGGGAGACACAGACAGTGGCACCTGATGATGGGGGTGGGGTCTGGAGGATGCCACCACAGTATGAACCCGCAGCTGGCTACTTGGCTTCTCTGGAATATGGGGATAGAGTTCCTGCCTAAGAAGGCTTTCAGGATGAATGGGGTCGATACAAAGAGTGCACAGAACAATTCCTGGCATACACGGAGGCTACCATGATGATGGACTGTTAGAAACATCAAGTCTAAAATAAAAAACATCATGGAATCGTGGACTCCCAGGCTGTTAAATGAAAAGAAGCTTAGCGGGCCATCCTGGACACCCCTCCAGGCAGGAATCCCCACCAAAGTCTTCTTTGGCCCTTGTGGACTGGTACCAAGGAGCCTGCCTTCTCTTATTTCTTCAGGGCCATCAAAGGAAACTTGTGGTTTTTCAGCCACGAGTGTTCTCAGGCTAGTCAGAAGGATGGCCAGAAATATCAAATACGCCTTCTGCTTTCCCCTGTTCCCATCCTCCTCCTGGTCTCCTAGAAATGAGACCAAGTGGTGGAGGAGTAATGAGGGGGGGTATATAGGGGGAGGTAGGTGTCTGCTTTGGTCAGATAGGAGGCATATGTCTGCCAGACAGGGAGGAAGTTGTTGCTGCTGGCCTCTGCTTAGCTGTGACCCGAACGGGAAGTGATTGCCTGGGCCCCTTGGGAGGCCAGAGTCTGAAGGAGCAGAAGGCAGGACAAGGGATGGAGACTGGGCCTTCCAGGCCTTGCCATCCACGCCCACTCTGCTGGTCCCGTGTCTGTGCTTGAGGCTACCAGAGGCAGGCCACGGGCATCACCTCCATGCTTGGGACCACTGGTTCTCGGGGGCACTGCCCACGCCCCGAGAGCCTTCCTTTCTTACTGGTTTCACTGAGGTGCCTCTTCTATTGGGGAATATTAGAATATAGGGGTCCTGGGGGGAGGAGAAATTAGAGCTCAGGACGTTATGTTGTGTCCTTGGTGGCAAGTGACTGGCCCAAGGCCAGCAGGTAAAAGCAAGAGGAAGCAGATTTGGGCTCGACATCAACAGCTGTCCACGTCACCCAAAATGGAGCAGGCTACATGGCAGGTGAGTGACAGTACTACTTAGGGGTGGGGAGCAGAGGGTGACATGTGAGAAGTGCAGTTCATAATCTCTGGGGCTCTCTGGAGGCAGAGCTTTTTTTTTTTTTTTTTTTTAAAGATTTTATTTTTTCCTTTTTCTCCCCAAAGCCCCCCAGTACATAGTTGTATATTCTTCGTTGTGGGTCCTTCTAGTTGTGGCATGTGGGACGCTGCCTCAGCGTGGTTTGATGAGCAGTGCCATGTCCGTGCCCAGGATTCCAACCAACGAAACACTGGGCCGCTTGCAGCGGAGTGCGCGAACTTAACCACTTGGCCACGGGGCCAGCCCCTGGAGGCAGAGCTTTTGAGAGGAAGAGAGACCACAGGGCAGGAGGCGGTGGAGGGGAGGCTGGCTTAGCAGGGGTGGAATCTAACGTGCCACCCTCCTGCACCTGTCTGAAGCCCCCAGCCGCTCCCACCTCCAAGCACCCCACATAGGACACCTGTTTATTTCTCCAAGAGCTCAAGGCTGGTCAGCCCAACACAGTGGGCATCTCCCTGAGGGCAGGCCTGCTGATTCGTACACACAGGATGCGCATGGAGAAACAGGACAAACACGGTGAAGCGGACCTGACAAACCTGGGCTTCAGGCTTACCTGGCGACCCTCTGGCATCAGCTACCACACATGGCCCAGGAGCCTGCTGCCCACCGCCCATCCCAGGGGATGTCCTGCTCTTGCACTGCTGATCAGAGAACCGGCAGGGGGCAGTGGGGGAGGAGTTGGCTCTCTGGGCTGGGCCCTGTCCAGCTTGGTACCAAATCCTAATATCAGCACTAGAGGGGCACGGCATGCACTTTTGAGCACTTCCAGTTGACCAGCCCTGTGCTGAGCGTTTCTCAGGGAGCCTCACTGACTCTCACAGCCTCCCGTGAGGTAGAGACTGGTAGTAAGGGGAAATCGGGGCCAAGAGGTGAAGTAATCTGCCCAGTGACACAGGTGGGGAGCTCCTAATTGCTCAGCAGGCTCTGCTGGGGTGGGGTGGGGGTCTCTGTTGACCTTACATTATAGAAGACTTTTTCCCCTTCCCAGGGCTGCTGCTAAAACCCACCTCACCACCCCTGAAGTCATCTGTAGCCTGGTAAACCCCGGATGCTAGGTGTCTGAAAGGTGAGAGGAGGCGATAAGTCACCTCTCCTGAGTCACAGGTACTGGGGGTAGGGGCAGGGAGAGGTGGGTTTAGGGCTGCTTGGGGACAGGCCGCTCAAACCTGAACCCACCCTCTCCCCCACCATCCACCATCCACCATCCATCCAGCATCCTGGGCGGCTGAAGAGCAGAGAAATAGGCAAGGAGTTATCAGGCCTCAGTTTCTAAGTCTGAGCCGGAGGAGGCCCAGCAGGAGACTGCAGATGCCCTGGGGAGGAGAGTGAACAGCATGGAGCAGGGGCCTCACTCCTGCAAGGTCAGGCCAGTGGAAGGATGAGGGCAAGAGGGAGTGTGAGCAACAAAGAAGACGAGAGCAACTGTGGGGTGTGACCCACGGACAGTCCTGCCTCCCTGGGCTGAGACAAGCAGTGTCCCTGGCTTCGTGCCCCTCCGGTAGCAGCCAGCACTCTCCAGAACAGTCTGCCCCTGAGTTCTGCGACAACGGTGTTTCCAACAGGAAGCAGGCTTTCCACCCAGGGCGGGAGCCACCAGTGCTGACTTACTTTTTTTTTTTAAAGATTTTATTTTTTTCTTTTTCTCCCCAAAGCCCCCCGGTACATAGTTGTGTATTCTTCGTTGTGGGTCCTTCTAGTTGTGGCATGTGGGACGCCGCCTCAGCGTGGTCTGATGAGCAGTGCCATGTCCGCGCCCAGGATTCGAACGAACGAAACACTGGGCCGCCTGCAGCGGAGCGCGCGAACTTAACCACTCGGCCACGGGGCCAGCCCCAGTGCTGACTTACTTTTAATGATCACACTCCTATTTATTTAGTTTCTGAACGCCCCCGATTTTTGCCTGAGGGCATTACAGGCAGTTCGCTATTTGTGGTGAAGTTAACGAGGGGACACAGTGGAAGCCGCCTTCTCTCCCACCCCCCGCCCCGTGGGAAGACAGAGGAGGCCCCTCCATCCCCAATTACCTGCCAACAGGGGCCTCTCCCCACCTGCCTCATCCTTCCCAGCTCAGGTTACCACCCCTCCTCCCCTGATCCACCCAGCTCACCACAAATGAGGAAAATGGACTGGCTGGCGTTTTTATTGTTTTTACTGGCCTTAAGGTGAGCAGTAAACGTTTCTTAAGACAGAAAAAAAGGACTTAAGAAGCCCTAGTAAAGACCATTCCTGCTCCCAACAAAGCCGCCCCTTCCTGAGCCCACACGGAGGCTGAGGATGGAGGCAGGAGGCCCCGACGCAAAGCTGACTGCACCTACTCTGAGCTGCACCCACTCTGTGCCGGGTGCAGGGTGCACACTTACATACTAACAGCTAACCTCGAATCCTCACTATTCTTTCCCCAACTCCACAGACGGGAGAACTGGGGCCTGGAGAGGTGAAATAATCACCCAAGGTGACAAGGTTAGTAAGAGGCAGAACTGAGTTTTGATCCAGGCTCCCAGACTCCAAAGACCCCTAGCCACTGAGCGATATTGCCCTAGTCTCTACACAATCTCATTCAAACTTCATGACGAGCGTGAAGTTGGGCTTGTAATTTGTCCAAGGACATTTGGCCAATGAGTGGGGCAAGTGGCATTTGAACCCTTTCTGTTGCTGGAGCTTGTCCATATAAGCACCAGTCTTGGGGACCAAGAGAGAGGGGTCCTTGGGGAATGTGTTCGCAAAGCACTGTGGCTCTCACAGCCCCCGAGGCTGGGTCCCGGCTCCTTGGCCTCTGCACTCCACGCCCACCCTGGGCTCCCAGCTGTCCTCCACCCCCAGCAGGCCCCTTTGCACACCCACCCATCCCCACATTCCCCCAGAATCCTGCCCACATTCCTGCCTCCTCCAGGAAGCTTTCCTCCATTCCAGCCATGGAGACCCCTCCTCTTCTGAGCTAGAGAACCTATGAGCTTTCTTCATAGCCATTCATTTTCTCTCCCTTATGCAATTTTGTGAGCTCCTTGGGGCAGGTTCTGGGTCCCCTAAGCCAGCCACAGAGAAAGGAATTAGAAATAATGGGAGCTTCCCTATTCTCAGAAGAAGAAATGCAGGAGCAGGGCCCCCAATGGCCTCGGGAGGCCTCCACTGGCCTTCAAAATGCTCCAGGGACCCCTGAGCCTGGCCTCCCACTCATCCCCGCAGAGGACTTCCTTGGCACAGAGGAGAAACCAAGGCACAGCTAATGATGGGAGCAGGGAGGAAGTAGGAGTGACCGGTTTTAATAGGGGCTCGGGCAGAGGCAGCCCAGGACCCAGGAGGGGGCCAATGCCCGCCAGGGTGGGGGCAGCTCCGAGAATCGCTTTACGACTTTCTAAGTGGGCGCTCTGCTGACAGCTTAACAGCCAGCTCCTCCCAGCCCCGGGCTTCATATTTATGAGCTGAGAGGGAGGCTCAGGAATCCAGCCCACACCGCCCAGATCCTCAGCCCTCTGGCTCCTGGGCCAGGAAGCCATAAAAAATGATCTTGCATAGCTTCCCTTCCCCCAAGTGGTTTTAGGGGGGTGGAGGAGGCAGTGGCGAGTGGAGGCCTGGGGTGGGGAAGGTGTAGGGCCTTTCCAAAGCCTGCACCAGCAAATACCGATGGGAAACAGCTCACCCCTTGGCCTCCTGAGGCTCCCCTGTCCAGGCTCCTGCAGCAGGCTGCCTCCGTCCTGGGGACGCTGGCCCGAGCTGCTAGCAGCTGCACATACTCCAAGCTAGGGTATCACCCCCAACATCTCATTTAATCCTCACAACAACCCTGGGAAGTTTGACAAGGTTTGGAAAATGGTGTCTGTGGGCTCAGGTCTCGGCTGTTCCCTCCTGCCGCCACCGAGAGACATCTTCATCCCACACAGGCTGCCTCTCCAATTTACAACTGAAGTGTGTAAGGCCCAGAGAGGGAAAGGAACTTGCTCAAGGTCACACAGAATGTTAGTGGTAAAGCACAGACCTGAATCTAGGGCTCCCAAATCCCAGTGCTGTGAGAGCCATGATGCAGACTCCAGGCCCCTGCCAGTGAGTGAGATGGGCATGGTCCTTTCTTGTCATGAACAGCTTTCCCTGTCCACACCTTGCCTGAATGTGACCAGATGTCTCCACAGGCAGCCCCGGCACTCTAAGGCTGGGGTGCTATGATGGTGCCAGGTCCTCAGGGTAGGGAGTCGCCCCTTCTTTTCAGACTGAGGCCAGGAGGCCATGCCAGCCCTGGACATCCTCTGAGACCAGTCCCCAGAGCTGGCGGCGGGCTCTGGGAGCCCTCCAGCAAGCTCCCTCCCCTGTCCCTAAGTGTCCTCAGCCCCTGTCTGGCCTGAGAAGGGCCAGCATCTCCCACAGGATGTGGCTGTCTAGCTGGCTGCAGCCTCCGCCACATCCCCTCTGGGCACTGTCCAGCCCAATGCTGAGGAACACTGACCACAGAAGTGACCCCACCCTCTGTCCCCATCCCAGCCCACTCTGGCATGACCCACCGTCCACATACCCTTTCTTCCCACCACGGCAGGCCAGTCGACCCAGGGAAACCAGTCTTCAGCCCTCTGCCAAGCTAGGGGCTCAGGCTAAGGCGGGGGCTTAGTCAATGGGCGTCAAACCTGACTGGTGAGGAGGGCTAGCGGGCTCTGGCCTGCAGGGCCTGTTTGTGGCTGCAGGCCTCCTGTCTTTCTCCGTGCTCTGGACCCCTCCCTGGTGGCCCCCTTAGTGAGGGGCTGTCTGCAGATAATCAGGGAACAGATTCGGAAAGAAGGAGGAAAAAAAGCACTCAGGCGCCAGACAGGATCCTTATCTTCTGGGGCGGAATGTCAGAGGCAGCCCGGCAGGCAGGACTCAGGCAGGACTCGGCAGAGGCCCTGCTTTTGCAGCCAGGGAGGCGAGGGGGGACCGGCGTTGGAGGGAGGGGGACTCCCGGGAGGGAGGGGGACAGGATGGTCTGCTCTGGGCCAGCAGAGCCTGAGGACCAGCGGGAATCTGGCCCTGCGCAGGAGGGGGTCTAGATACCAAATCCTGCCCTCTCCAGTCCAGCTCTCAGGCCCGTGTTCAGACTGGCCCTGGGACCTCCACAGGAGAACAGGGGAGGACGGGCTGAGCTGAGTGCCCCAAGCTGCCAGCAAGGCAGCAGGGCACCCAGACCCACAGCCCTGAACTGGCCAGGCCATTGTCTTAGCCCCAAGACCAGCCAAGTTCTCTGACTAGCCATGCCTTGGCATTCTCACCTGTAGAATGGGGATTAAAACTCCCACTGCCTCTTGCCCCGAACTTCTGGGATCTTCCACGGAGGTACCTGCCGTCTGTGAAAACTGGAAAGGGTATGCAAAGGGAGGGTGTCTTCTGCCTGGTGCTCTGGGCCTCCCACTCCAGGAGGCCTCCCTGCTGGTCCTTGCACAGCCTGGGAGCCCAAAGGAAGGCCACACGAGGGGCTCTGCTTCTTGAGACTGGCCCCCACACTCTCAGGGAAACCCTGTGAGGTGGCAGTGGTCCCCTTCCCAGAGTGGGAAGCAGATTTTCTGATGGGATGCTGTTTTCCCAGGGTGGTCCACAGCCCAAGAATAGGACCAAAGAACCTTGATCCCCTGGCCTGGACTTCTCCTCTGGGCCTGGTTGAATCCCAAGGAGGAGGGCAATGTCAGTAGTGGTCAAGGGCACAAGCCCTAGCTGTGGGTTCAAATCCACGCTCTGCCACTTTCCAGCTGTGTGACCCTGGGCAAGAGTCCTCACTGCTCCCACCCCGGGACCTCAGTTTCCTCGTCTATAAAATGAGAGAGACGTCTTTTCAGCTCTAACATTCTGTAACTTTACACTTGACCTAACGGTTGGGTCTCTGCTCCTGAAAGCCTTGAACTGTAACAAGAAGAGACAGGAAACACACTCATACACACATCAAAGACACATCAAACTAAGTGTGACCAGTGCATCCTGGAGCATCCTGGGGCCACCTGTGCATACCCTGGTCCTAATTTCCTGGCAGCCCCAGCCAGGAGCAGACAAACTGGATGGTCTCCTGCTGGAGCTGGGTTAGTTCATCTCCCAGGGAGGCGGCCAGTGTCCCACAAAGAAGGAAAGACTTCTGGCTGGCACTGGGGATTGAAGGCACACTCCCTGGTGCCCAGAGGGCCTGGCTGGCCTGTCCCCCAGCTGTCGTCTGCAGGGGCTGGTCCTCATTAGTTGCTGTGGCAGCTGGGGCTGGGGGGCAGGCTGCAGAGCAGAGAACTAGAGCCAGTCTGGGACAGCACCCGCCTCTGGGGCTGGAGTGAGTGACGGACTGGATAGGGACAGGGAAGAGGGAGTGGGAGGAAGAGGCACAAAGGCACGGCCAGTGGGAGGGCGAAGGTGAGAGCTGGCTGGAGCCCCAGCATTTTCCGGGCTGTTATTCTGGGCAACTTTTTATTTATTCAGAGGCTGGGGATGCGGCTTAGCATCTGTCGGCTCAATATTTATCACAAGCACATTGGCCTTGCACCACGGACCCGGAGATGGGGCCTCTGGAGGACCCTCTCCCCCACCTCCCCATTGCCAGGGCACGCTTGAAAACCTGTAAGGAAGTGCTGAAGGGCAGGACCTGCCCCAAAGACCACCTAACCCAACTCTTTGGTTTACCTTTGGGGAAATTGAGGCCCAGAGAGAGAAGCAGCCTTGCTCAAGGTCACAGGGCACTCTGGTATTTGATCCCTGATCTCCTGGCTTCCAGGCCACAGAACAGACCAACGCCACTGGAGTAAAGATACAGCAGACCACAACGAGGGCTGCGACAGCGCCCCGCCCTCCAATCCGCCAGCAGGCGCAGCGGAGCCGACAGAAATCTTGGCACGAGGCTGCAGCTTTGCCACAGGAGTCTTCTATAAGGTACTTGAACCCCTTGAGCCTCAGTTTCTTTTTCTGCACAAGCAGGTAACCAAACCCGCCTCACAGAGCGGTTGGGAAGACTGCACAAAAACACCCTAGAAACTGTAAAGGCCTGTCCAGCTAGAATTTGCTTATTGATAAAATGCTACATAGCCGGGGGAGGGGGAGAGGCTAGAAGTGAGGCAGGATGGCTGGGGGTGTGGAAGGGGTGGGGAACGGCCACGGCCACCAAGTCCCTTTCTTGTCACAGCCTCCAAGGCAAGGCAGGAGGCAACTAAGAGATCAGCAAGAGCACCCTCATAACCAACCGAGGACACATCAATGACCCTGAGCAGTGCTGGTGGTGCCAGTTGGCGGAGCTGGTGCTGACATCACACGCCCACCGGCTCCAAGCCTTCCAGCAGCCATGAGGTCAGCTCACAGAGCGGTGGCACCTCCCCCAGCGGCCACACGCTGAGCCGAGAGGAGCATGGCACTGCCAGGGCCGGGCCGGGCGCCAGCTCGGATTCCAGGGGTTCCTCCTTCCTCCCACATGCTCCCCTCTCCCATCACTTCTCCTCCAGCCCCGCTGATGGCGTCTCAGAGCACTTCCCCCATGAACACAAGCTTGCTGCTTCTCATATAACACGTGAGCTGTGGTGTGAACTTCTGGTAAATGAGATCTTATTTAAAACTGTGTGCTTTCAGTGGAGGGCAAGAGACAGGCTCCAACACAGCTTGGCCATCTTGCTGGGAAAAGGAGGTGCTGGGGCTGTGTGTGGAGCCACCAGCGTGCCTGAGAAACCCCTGGAGAGGGGCCGCAGGGCCCTGCGCAATGCTTCCAACCCATCTATGAGGGTCAGACAGGGCATCGCTTTCTTCATCTATGCAGGAGGCGGGCACAGAGCTGACCCCGCTGGAGATCCGGGTTTGCCACGTGGAACAAAGAGCGGCTACACCTTGCAGGCCTTTCCAAGATGGCAGAACTTTGGACCAGAGAGGCCTTGGAGATGATTAGATCCTGGGGATCACTACCTCAGTGGCACTACAGAACCACCTGGGTTGCTTTTAAAGATCCCAATGCCCATGCCAGAGCCTAAGACCAATGAACTCAGAATCTCTGGGTGGCATCCAGGTTGAGGTGATCCAAGGTTCATCCAAAGTGAAGAACCACAGAGAGTGTCTCTTTTTAACAGGAGGTGTGCATTGGAATCACCTGGGGTGCTTCATCAAAATTCACACACAGGGGCTGGCCCTGTGGCCTAGTGGTTAAGTTCAGCATGCTCCGCTTAGGCAGCCTGGGTTTGGTTCCTGGGCACCAACCTATACCACCTGTTGGTGGCCATGCTGCAGCGGCGTCCCACATACAAAATAGAGGGAGATTGGAACAGATGTTAGCTCAGGGCAAATCTTCCTCCAGGAAAAAGAGGAAGATAAGGACCAATCTGCCTCAGCAAAAAAAATAAAAAATAAAATAAATTAAAAAAATCACATGCCCAGACTTCCTAAACCAGAACTGCCAGGGGTAAAGGCAGGCAGGTGAATTCTGAAAAACCTGGAGGAGATTCTTATGTACAACCCTGATCAATCATTCACTGAGCACCTGTGCATAAAGGGCGCATTCTGCCATGCCTTGGGGTATAGTCCTGGGTAGGTGACATGGCCCTGTCCTCATAGGGTTTAGATGTTAGTGGGGTGACAGACAATAAACTAGCAAGCACATAAGTACATATGTAAATAATAATTCCAGGCGGTAATAAGAGCTAGAAAAAAAGTAAGAGAGGCAGGGGATCAGGGAAGGCTCTCTGAGGAAGGGACCTGGAACCCAGGAAGGACCAGCTGCACTAGGCTCAGTGGGGACAGCACTCGGTATGGGGCTGTGTTTACTGACATGGGACCTGCGGACTCCCATCAGCTGCAGAATCCATTCTGGTCACCCCCTATGTTTACAGGGTCCCAGCTAGACAGGAAATTCGGGGAAGAGGCCATTGGTGTCTCAATTGCCCTCTCTGGCCCTCAGGAAATTCTGCAGGCTGCTGGGCTTAATGTACCAGGGGAAGCTGTAAGGGACCAGAGGTCACCAGTCCAACCCTCTCAGTTAACAGACGGGGAAACTGAGGCTCAGCAAGAGGCATCTCAGCTCTGAAAGGGTTCAGTGGGACAAAGACTCCACTGGTCAGCCCCATTGTCAGCCCTTCCCCCTCCCCCAAATTCCCTGCTGTTTGTTGCTCTCTGTATAAACAACCTCTGTGTTCCAGCCCTGCTACAAGCCTGGGACACACCCAGGGAGCCTGGGTGGTAGGAAAGCAGGGGCACCCCCCCATAATCTCTCTGAGGGTGGGGAGGGCCTTCCTCCCACACGGGGAAGCCCATCAAAGGCCAGACAGACTGGTGCCAGATAAGGCCATGGAATTGGAATTTAGCGGGATCTGGAATTTCCCTGACGGAGTAGGCTGGTCCCAGCTGTCCACCCACAGTGAGCATCCCAGGCAAGGTTATGACATATTTGGGGAGAGGGCGGGTGGCCCAGGTACCCAGGGTCAGAAGCCCGATGTGGCAGGGAGGCCTGAGTGGGCAGAGAGAAGGTGGCTGGCTGGACCATCCCTGCCCAGGAGAGGCAAGCTGGGTCACCGGGTCGCTCTGTGGACAGACCACTGAAAGTGGCCACTGGCTTGCTCTTGCTCAGTCCTGACGTCCGCCTTTGAATGTGGTGCAGCCAGGAGGGCTAGAGGCCGGTGAGGCGTGTTCCGGGTCAGAAACCTCCCTCTCCGGCCACGGAGTGGAGGAGAGTTCCTGTTCCCACAACAGGTAGGTGTACACCCCGACCCTCTCTGACCAGTCAGAGCTAGAGCCCTGACAGTTCCTCCCAATCGCTTATTGAGTTCCCTAGAAGCAAAACAGGGTGCCCTGGAAGGACAATCTAGAACAGTCTAGAATGCTTCTTAATCTTTCTCAGCCACGCAGGAGCGGAAAGGGGCTGATAAGGATGGAAAATCAGCAGCCACACAGCAAGTCCGGAGGTAACTTGGGCACGTTACCACCCCGCTTGCCTCAGTTCCCCATCTTCAAAACACTCCTCTGACAGCTTCCTGGGCTGTCGAGAAGCCCAGACTCGCAGTGACGGTGCCTTCTGCACACAGTGCTCCCCGCCTGCTAGCCATGGGCACCTCCCTGACTTGTGTGTGCAGGAAAGCCAGAGCTGGCACGGGGCTCATTCTCACGACCAGCTCTTCCCCAGGGGCAGGGGACACTGGGTCCTCTGTGCCCCTTTACGGGGTCTGTCAGGCTGTGGTTCCTGAGAAGCTCTGAGGACTGCACCCCCCGCCCCATAAGCTCTACAATTCCCTAGAAGGAAAGGAGCCTTGGAAAGGAAGTCTAGGGCAGTGAGATGGAGATGCCCAGGCACCCAGGAACTTCTGATTAGCCAGCTCTTTTCAGCAGTGTCAGGGTCCCCAGGGGCTTGGGCGAGCACTCTGGCCCAGTGGGCCATGACGGGGAGGTGGGGAGGGGCTTGCTGCAGGCTTCCAGTAGCCCCTCTCCCTGGAGGAGCCAGACCCTCAGCTGGCCCTGCCCTTCCCTCTGCAAGCTGCACAGGACCCGGGGAGGGGGCAGAGGAGGACACTGTCAAGGGTGTAATAAACGACTTATTGACGGGTAAGCAGAGTTCCTGGGGCTTGGAGTACAGCCTTCCGGCAATTATGTCCTCCACCACCTGTTCAAGCCCCCTCCCGCTCTGCAGAGGCTGAGGTCTGCTTGGCCCCTTCCCCCAGGCCACTGCGACCTGCAGGGGCCTGAGATGTGCAGACAAGCCCCTGCAGGGCTCCGGAGTGCCCCTGAGGCTGCTAATGTTCCTCCCCACGCGCCCACGTGAACACGCACCCTCTAGGACTAATCCTTAAGATGGCGTGGGCCAGGGAGGGGGGGCTGACTGACACTGGCCACGAAAGGCCTGTGGGAAAAGCCCATCAATCAACAGCTCTTTATTGAGATCTGAATCACATCGGTGGGGTTCTTCTGTTCACTCACCACGCAATCATTCCACAAGTCACCACTGAGCAGCCAGCACTCACTGGAACACGCAGGGAGGTACACAGGGGATAAGACCTGGTCTCAGCCCCGGGGAAGACGCAGAGGGAGCCCCTGGAAGAAGCAGTGAATCTGGAGTCCAGAGACTAGGGTTACACCTAAACTCTGACATAAACGCTGGGAGATTAGGGTGGGTCACTTCACTTCCCTGAGTCCCATTTTGCTCCTCTGCTAAGACGTTCCTCCCAGAGTCCATACAAGGACTAAAGGAGACAATGTGTGCAAACTGGCCAACGTGGGCACGTCAGCAGGTCCAGGGCAGGAGGGCGGCCCAGGCTCAGAGGGCCTATAACACATCTGGCATGCAGATGGGGTGTATGTGGATGGGACCCTCACAGGTCAAGGTGACAGCAAATTAAGCAGTCACCTCAGCATCTTCCACAGCTCTGTATAGAACGGAGGGTGCGTACTTCTGTCGAGAGGGACTGGAAAAGGAAGATCCAAGGCTTATCTGAGGCCCAAGGAGCAAGCTGCAGACCCTGTCAATAAACAATAAATAACATCATCTCCCACACTGTGCAAAGCCCTTTGCACACCACGTCCTCTCTGCGAGGTGGGTGAGGTAGGATTCATTATCCTCTGTTTTACAGAAGAGGAAACCAAGTCCCCGAGGGCTGAAGGGATGTGCTTAGGACCACATGGAGCCAGGAGTCACAATTCAAGCCAGGGTCCTGCCCTTCTCCATCTTACCTAGTGGCAGCACAGGGAAGCTGTCCCCCACACAGGCCTCACCGCCTGGATCTATGAGCAGAGTGGGGAGGGGCATCTGATACAAAACAGAATGTATTCAAGAGGCCATGAAAAGAGAATGAGGAGAGAGGTGGGGACATGGCCTGGCCTTACACCCACTTCTCCTACATGATCCTATTTTGTGCTTTACTTCTTTTGCTTGTCAGTATGGCCTGGAAATCACTGCATATCAACTCATGGAGAGGTTCGTCATTTTTTATAGCTGCATAGTACTCCAGCATGGGGTTGCATCATAGTTTATTCAACACCTCTACCAGGGCATTCAGGTTGTTTCAAATATTTTACAATTACAAACAACGTTGCAATCAATCATTGTGTGAATATGTATTTTTGTGTTGATAAAGGTGCATCTTAAGGGAAAATTTTTAGAAGTAGGATTATTGGGGCAAAAAATAAAGTGTATATGTACTTTTATTAAGCGTTGCCAAGTTATCTATCCGAAGGATTATACCAATTTGCATTTCCACCAGCAATGTCTGAAAGCGTCTGTTTCCCACAGCCTCCCAACAGAATGAGCCTTCATAATTTTTAATTTTTTCCAGTCTTATAAGTGAGAAGTGGTATTTCAGAGTTATTTTAATTTACATCTTTCGAATTATGAGTGAATTTTAACATTTTTTCACGTGGTTGAGGGTTGTTGTTATATTGTGCTTTGTCACTTGTCCGTTCATGGCCTTTTCACACTGTTTTTTATCAGGCTTTCGGTCCTTCATCTCTCAACATTTTAGAGTGCTTTATGTATCAGGGATATTAGCCCTTTGTTTGTAGTACATGTTATGAATATTTTCTCCCAGTTTTTCAAATATTGTGTTTTTTGACTTTCTTTTGGGTGCTTTATTGTCAAAATCATTTTAAAAATTGTTATGTAATAAAAATGATCCATTTTTAAATGTTATCGCCTCCGGATTTTGAATCATAGTTAGAAAGCCTTTCCCTAACCCAACATTACAGAGGAATTCACCCAAGTTTCCATCTAGAACTTGTACCACTGTTTACATGTAGATCTCTAAGCCATTTGGATTTATTTTTCTATATGGTGTGAAATATGAATCAAATTTTATTTTTTCCAAATGGCTACCCAGTTGTCCCCACATCAGTTACTAAAAAACCTGTCCTTATCCCAGTGATCTGATATGCCACCTTTGTCATATACTACATTTCCATACGCGTTCAGGTCTAATTCAGGACTTTTATTTTCAACTGGTCTATCCACCCATTCACGCTCCAGTGCCACACTTTGTTAATTATAAAGGCGTTATAGGATGTTTTAATATCTAGTAGAGACAGTTCGACTCCTTTACCCATTCTTATGCCTCTAATTGATTTCTCTTGTTCAATCACATTGGCTGATGCTTCTAGACCAGCGCTGAACAGGAGGAGAGAGGCAGGAATCAGGCCTTATTACTGAAGCAGTGGAAATGCCCTCACTGTTTCCTGATTAAATAAGACACTGGCTTTAGGACTAGGATATATATATTTTATCATACTAAAAAGTATCCCTTAATTCCTATAAGAGTTTATACCATGAATGGGTGTTGCATTTTGACCAAAGCTTTTTCAGAATTTTACAGCATTTACAGAAATAATCATATGATTTTGTTTCCTTAGATTCATTAATATGGTATATGATATTGATTTGGCACTTGTCATTTATATTAACAGATTAATGCATTCCCAGAATAAATCAGATTTAGTCACTATATATTATTTTCTTTACAAAAAGAGAATGGAATTGGATGCCAATGATGACAGCTATCATTTGCTGGACACCCTCTGTGTCCTCTGCTTGTGTTATTGTCTGACTGAAGCCTCAGGACAGTTACGTGAGGCCGGCTTCACTGTTCCCACTTCACAGATGAGGAGACCGACACTAACCCTGGTGAAGCAGCCTGGCCTGTCACACAGCCAGCAAATAAAAGACACGGGACTGGATCGTGGGTCTCAGTATTATGTGGGCAGTGTTATTTGCTGTTATTTAGATAGATTAAAAATGCTTATTGCTTGAGAAGATGTTGGAAGAGGAACAACTCTGTAAGAACTGGGGGGAGGGTCTGCCCCTACTTCCCAGAAGCCAGAGCTGCCCTCTGAGCCCACCCCGCAGACCTCAGCCGGGTGTGCTGTCAGCAAACAATCTGCGAGACGCCCCCAGGGTCTGCAAGGCCAGGCAGCAAGCAGTCCTCGAGGTCTGCCACATCACCTCCGGCTTAGCCTCCTTCTGTCGTGGCATTTATGTCTTAGGTTCCAGACAGTGTGGGAGCAACTCAGAGAAGGAAGACTGGGCCAGGGGGTGGTGGGCTGCGACGAAAACCCTAGCCCTCTGCTCCTAGCTAGGCCTCCCTGCCCCGGCTGCGGGATCACGTAACTTCTGGTGGGCATGGCAGGTGGTGTGCTGGCTCAGACACATCGAACCCAGCACTGACACTGACCTTCCCTGACGTGGCACGCCAGCCTCCTCTGCTCTGGGGCGTGGGGCACGGAACAGGATGGGAAGCTGTTGTCATCTAGTTCAACAGCCATGGCCAGCCAGGCCAGAGGAGAGGCCAGGGCCCACCCACCAGCGGGAGGCTCCAGCCAGGGAAATGGAAATGTGGGCCCTCCCCTCCCGCTCCAGAGCCAACAGCTCTCAGGACACCCTGCACTGCACAGTCCCCGGGCAACAGACCCTGCTCTGCCGGCCTCCTTCCACCTCGGAGCAGTGGCCCCTGGGGTTTGGAGAACAGCTTCTGAAGCACCTCTCCAAGAGTTTTTTCCCTTGGCTCTACCTGGCACTCAGCTTCTTTTATTCCTTTTGCTGATGGGTAAACTGAGGCTTAGAGAGGGAGAGTGATTTGCCAGTCACACAAAGACAGTGGCCTTACAGCTGACGCTTCCAGACTCCTAGTCCAGCGCTCTTTCCAAATATGTATGACAATGCAGGCTGCGCCCCCGCTGCAAACCCCAGACAGAACACCAAGTCACCTTGGGGGCCACCCTGAACCTCAGGTCTAATATCCCCATGTGGAGAGGCGAGTGTTGGAAAGAAAGAAAGAAGGAGTATGCCCAGTGATCTGCGGGTTGATTTCCTCCCAGCTAGAAAGCAGGAAACCGACCTTTATTGACCATGCCTCATCTTGTTTGACACTCTATTTGATCTCCCCATCAACCAATCAGGGCCCCTATTTTACAGGAAAGAGATGCACGCTCAGGGAATTGCAGTTAGTGACAGAGCCAGGACTTGAACTCAGTTTTCTGACTCAAAGGTGGACCCTCTTCGTTTCGACAGATAAGGGCTCGGAAGCCCAGTGGGGAGAGACTAGCTCAACACCACATGGCAGATTAGCTGCGTGGCTGGGATTAGAAACCTGGCTTCCCAATCCTTAGCTCAGGACTCTTTTTGCTGCTGTCTCCTCCGTGTGTGTGTATGTGTGTGTGTGTGTGTGTGTGTGCACGTGTGCACACATCTGTACAGAAGTGGGGGGCACCAGCAGGAAAATGTAGGGCCAGATCAGATTTGCAGCAGTAGTCGCTATACTCAGCAGCCCCAGACGTCTTGGGCTGCCAGGCAGGCAGGAATTCCAGATCAGCCTATGGTAGGGGTTCCTGGCACGGACCAGCAGGCACCCAGCTGTGAGGGTGGTAGCTGGGCCAGGCCTAATGCTGCCTCGGCCAAGGGCCTAGGGGTGTTTAATCCCCCATAGATGCTCCCTGAATATCAGCACTGGACGCAGTGCCAGGGAGAGCCTGGCTCAGCCAGACCCTGCAGCCAAAACTGCTCCCCAGCACCAAACCCAGCTCCTGCCAAGAAGCTGCTGGCAGTTGCTACAGGGTGCTGAGGCCTGTGGTTGGACTCTGCCCATGGGCCTTCAGATAGACCCCCTCAGCCCACACCTGCTCCCAGGCCTCAGGGCCAGATCCATGCAATGGGCATTCTCTTGTGCCACTAGAAGGCAAGGTGGAGGGGAACGATCAATGGGCTTGACAGAGCAAGTAGGAAACAAACATTTAAGAAGTGCCTGGAGCAGCCGTGCCTTGTGAAGGCCCCCTTGCAGATAAGCACAGAGTGTACCGGCCTAGCAAAGGTGTGCCAGTCTGCTTTCTCCACAAAAGGGGCCTAGGGCACTTGACTGTAGGACAATTAATTTTTTGTGGCTCCATTGTATTTAGTGAATAAATTCTTTCCTACCTAGGGTCTCTGAAGGCTGAAGACCTGGCTCTGACTTCCATTGTGCCTGGTAAACAGTACAGGTTCGAAGAGAGAAAGAAGGAACAAATGAAGGGAGACGGGTAGGCCAGGAGGAGGTGGAGGCTGTAAGCCAAGCAACAAGAGTCTCCTAATTCTTTGTTACTCATCCACAGCAGCAAGGCCAAAGCGCACTGGGACTGAATCACCCCTGGGAGTAAGGCCTGACTGGGAGTTCCTCATTCATCCGTTCTACAAGTGTTTTTCGAGCACTTTCTGTGTGCCAGGGACTGTGCTGAGCACCAGGGACACTCAAGTGAGCAAAACTCAGACACATTAGACCCAGTCTCCCTAGTCGCTAGTGTCACAGCTGCTCTCCCATCATCCAGTTGTTTCAACCCCACCCTGCTTCCACCCACTGACCCTGCTTCCTATCCCCACAGCCCTGGCTCAGTGACAAGGAAAGGGAAGGGTTTGAGGCTGCCCCATATGATACACCCCACCCCACTGTAGGTCACGGCTCACTGTCTCTGAGTCTCACTCTGCCCCACTGTATCACAGAGGGACCAAAGGTGGAATGGGGGAGGGGACCAGGAACAACTTTCCTGGAATTTCTGACTCAACTTCTTGTAAGCTCTGCATCCTCCGTGGGTGCTCAGGCCCCAGGCCGGGCAGGCAGGCGCCTCTGATCACATTACCGAGCTGCTTTCCCTTGGCTCTGTCTCCTGACGCCAGTAATGCCTCCAGACACCACTCCAGGCCTCTGGGGGTTGCAGGCTCCTGGGTGATCTCAGCAGATGTTCCTCTCGGATCTTGAGGATGCCTCCTGGTACCCACCAGGCCCAGGTGGGCACCAGAGACCTGAGAACGTAGCCTCCTTCTTCCTGTCCCTCTCCTTGGCCCTCTGCTCAACCTGGAAGCTGCCATTGAGGACTCTCTGTCCCCTTGCTCTCCTGCCTAGAGATGTACAGAGAGAGAAGCAGGGCCCAGCCCCAGCCAGGCGTCAGCCACACTGGGGGTGAGGGAGAAGCAGGAAGGAGGGAGGGCAGTGGAGATCAATGGAACCTCTCTGTGCCTGGACTGCATATGCTATCTCACACCACATCGGTGCCCAGTGCAGGCAGCGGGTCAGCCCCGCCTCATAGCTGGGGACACTGAGGTTCAGGGAGCGTGAGCCACCTGTCCCAGGCACTTAGTAAGAGTCAGAACCTTTTAATTCCAAGTCCTCGGCTCTTTCCACTGTACTAAGAAGGGACCCCTGGCCCCAGAAGTCTTGTTTTACCAGATAATCAGATACGAGTCAGTGGCTGAATCTGGAATGTTTCCTGGATGCATGTGCCAGACGTTCCCACCCCACACCTTCACATACTCATCCCCTACCAGGGACGCCCTCTCTGTTTACCCAACTCTGCTCATCATTCAAAGACTGGTCAAGCCAAGTGCCATCCTTCCCTCCTCCAGGAAGCCTTCCCTGACCAGCCACCCAGGCCCACAGGAGCCTTCTCTCAACAGCTGAAGCATCTCCTTTCATACCACCCAATATTTGGCACCAATGATAACAATGACGATGATGACCGTGAATGTTATTGAGTACTTCAGAATGTAGGAGGCATCTGTATGCATTATCTCATTCACCCACACAACAATCTGAAGAGATTTCTGCTATTACTACTTCCTTTTTACAAACCAGGAAACTAAAGTTCAGAGAGAGGAGGCAACTTGCTATGGGACATGCAACCAGACAGTGGCACAGCCAGGATTTGAACCCCAGTAGTCTGCCTGCACAACCTGCCCTCTAAGCACCATGCCAGAACCCTGCGCTTTGCCCACCTCTGATCCCAGAGCCCAGCACTTACTCAGGGTGAATTAACGTACATGCACATCAAGTTTTAGGGCTGGGCTCGTGTCCCAATACCCGAAGTGGGGACAGGATGCCTCATCCCCACCCCCAAGATCAGCTACCCCCCACTCCCGAGAAATGAAACAGAATGGTACGGCCAGGCCTGGGTGGTCTGTTCCTGCTACATCCTCCACGGAGCCCCTTGAGCCTTGGCGAGGGTGGCTGGGTTGGGGAGCCAGGGCCTCTTCTCTTACTGCCCAGGCTGCTTCTGCTGTAGGGTCCTTCTCCGCCTCATGGGCCCTGCTTGGTGTTTGGAGCTCTTGGTCTCCAAGGCAGGAGATGCTTATGGAGCAGGAAAAAGGGACCGAGGTCCCGGAGGGTGATTTATGGCTTCAGAGAGAAAGAGAGAGAGACCCAGGGATGGATAATGCTCACAAGGGCATTCCAGTCGATATATTGACTTTGTGGAGGGGCCTCTATAAACACACGTGGTTCTGGGCCTTAGCTACCTCTGTTTCTGGCTGGCTGCTGGGGCCTCTTGAGATGGAACCAGACAAAAAAACCCTTAAGGATCATCCTTCTACCTTTCCCCTATCCCAAATTTACAGACGGGCAGACCAACCAGGACCCAGAGAAGGGAAGGCACTTGCCTAAGGTCACACAGCAGGAGAAGGGCAAGAACCAGAATCTCCGAACTCCCAGATCAGGAGCTGCTGGGCCTCCAGGCCCTGAGCCTCCATGCTTCCTCCTCCCACCTACTCCCCTGGAGGAAGACGTCTCAGGGACCACCGGGCTCTCTCCTGAAGAGGCCTGAGAGCTCCATGAGCGCTGGCTGTGTGCTGGGCACCATGTTAAGTGCTTTATCGGGGAACAGGTCATGTGATCCTCAAAACCACCCAGTGAGGCGATACTACTATCCCATTTACAGATGAGGAAACTGAGGCACAAGGCAGTTAGGTATGAGCTGCCCAAGGCCACAGAATTAGTAAGTGGCAATGCTGGGAGGCTACGTTAATCTCCTCAAGTCTCCAGATGGCCATGCACCTTCTGCACGGGCAGCCGAGGCCCTCGGGAGGGACTTTTGTGGGGAGGGATGTGTAGAGGGGCTGGGGGTTCCTGGAGGTGGCGATGGCAACCGAGCTGTCTCCCTCTAACTGGCTCACGGGAGTGGCTGGGCTGAGGATTCTGCCCTTCCTTTCTTGCCCACTCTTTGTTCTCTGGCAGTGGCATCACAGAAGGGAGAGAAGTATATCTCCCATGCCCCCACCCCCAAAATATCCCTACCAGTGCTGAAAAGGTATTTTCTGAGTCCACTCCATCTTCAAGAGCCCAAAGAGAGAATCAAAGAACAAGAACTCCTTTCCTCTCAGGCCCTGCCCAGGCTCCCAGGACTCAGAGGGTGCTGGGAGGGGCAGGACCCCAAGGCGCACCCCTTCAGCTGAGCCTGCAAGACCCAGGAACAGGAACAGGGCGGGGGGTTGGCTCACCAAGGATGGGTGCCCACCCAAGAGCGCAGCCAACCCGAGGCTCACAGGGCCAAATTCCCCAGAGTGGGAGGGATCTGGGCCAGGCACACCCCTGTCACCCAGTGCCCCAGCTAGCTAGCCCCCATCCCATCTTCTCTTCACGACACCCTCTTAGAAAGACCTGAAAAGGAGAGAGTCAAGGCCTGGCTCACATCACCCCCTCCAGGAAGCCCTGAGGCTTAGAATGTTTATTCTTTGCTGTGCTCTTCCCTGTGTATGTCATTGCCTTGCTTGTCATCTGAGACTTTCTGAATGTCATTTACCATGTTTGGAATGGACATCAGCATCCTACTCAGTGACCTCCTTGAGGGCTGGGCTCAGGGCAGCTCTGCCTCTGACCCGAGTCCCAGGTCAGCTTCCTGAGTGGGCACCACTTTTCCAGTGGCGTTTTTACAAGGACCAAGTGAGGTCCCACCTATAAGAGGGTTATAAACTGTGAAGCGATCTGCACATTTGTGGGGCTGTGATTTCCTACAGGTCTCCCAGCTCCATAATGGCACATCTCATCCTACAGTTATGGATGGCAGTCCTCACATGGGCAGAAGTGGGACAGCAGGGGAGCCCTTTGTGACCAAGTAGCTAGCTGATCAGGGCAGTGAGTCCAGGGCTCACGTGTGTCTGTGTGCATGTGTCCTCTTCCAGTTGCTTCCACTGAGAGTCCCAGCCCCAGCCATGACTGCTTATGTTGCTCTTCATTAGGGTCACCACTCATTCAAACTCTAACTGCTTCTTCTCCAGCAAGGCTCAGAGGAGACCCTACTCCCACTGGAGAGCTGAAGCATGAGCTTGACCCAGCTCGGGGGGAGGTCTCCAAACCGCAGGCCCTGCCACTGCTCTGGGTAAGCTGGGAGTTGACTGCAGGAGACCCAGGGGCTCAGATCCCTGTCCTCATGGGGGCAGTCACCCAAGCTCCTGGGTTGGCTTTAGGGCCTATTTATGGCCAGCCTTCCTCCTTCTGGACAGCAGGTCATATTGTTCTCAACAGGGGAAGCTAGCCTCTGCCCTTCCAACTCTAGAACCTGGCACTCAGACCAAATCCTGCTCACAGTCCCCACTGCAAGGTAAAACGAGGTCTCCTTAGTGCTGATGGGCAAATGGCCTGGGTCCCATCCCGAAGAGGCAACCCCAGAGAATACAACGGATGGAGCTCCCTGTGCCTGGCAGTGAGCTCACTGTGCCCACACGTACATACCTATTTATACACAAACACACCACAGCCACACCCATATGCACATTGCACACCCCCCCACACACACCCAACACACACATATAGCCATCTACATCACACATCCCCAAATACAAAAGGCACGACTCTCCACACACACATCCATTCCTCCTGCACACATCACCTCCACACACACCTAACACCCCAACATACCACCACACGGTACCCTCACCTCGCACTGCACACTCGGCCTCCGCCCACCTCCTTAATACACAGTCTCACCCCCTACACACACTCCTTAAAACACACTCACACCCACAGACCGCCTTCCCCGAGAAATCAGGCGCGCAGCGGCGGGGAAGCTGTGAGGTGCTGGGGGCAGCCTGTTCTGGGAGGTGAGAAGGAGGGAGGCTGGGCAGCTCACTTGCTTGGCGGTGGCAAGAGCTCCCCCCGGCTCCTTAAGACTGATTTAGCTCGGCGGGGGGCGGGGGGAGGAGGGCGGCGAGGGGGGCGCAGGAGGGGAAGCGAGGCAGGGGCGCGCGGTGCCAAGGTGCACGCGGCCGGTTCGGCGGCACTGAATCAACCCCGCAAGCTGCGGAGATGCTAATCAGGCCGCTTTGTGGGCAAGGTAAATTCGGGAGCTTCCAGCAACCCGGCGCTTTTTGAGAGAAAGAAAAGGAAACAAAGGGGCGGGGGAGCGAGGAGACGGCTGATTTATGCCTGCACTTCAGCAAATGTTTTCGCTGCCTTTAGCGTCTCCGAAGCCGAGGATCGGAGAGGAACGTGCGCCGTGGGGACCTGTGGCTTGGCCTCGCGGGGCTTGCCTGCCCTGCAGGGGTGCAGCGGCTGGGGCGATAGGGAGCCGAATTCGAATCCAGCGCACCCGCCCAACTCACAGCGAGGAGCCGCGGCCAGCTCCGGGATGCCAGACTTCTCCCAAAAAGCCGAGGGGCTCACTGGGCCCCGGCTCACCAGAAGGCGTCGTTCGGGGAGAAATTCCCGAGGTGCCGGGCAACACCCGGCTGAGCGCAGCCCCAGAGGGGGCAGGGGGTGGCGCCCTAGCCCCAACTTCAGAAGCAAATCAAAAGGGTGGAGCACACCAATTCCCTCCAGCCTCCCGAAACTGCCCTTCCTTGTATTATTCTAATTACGGTATTTTTAATTTTCCTTAAAAGAAAAAGAAAAAAACCAGAAAAGCACAGAGCGCACTTGTTTGGTTTCATTTTGCCTTCACAGCTTTAATGACTGCATTTGTGGAAGCTGTTTAAGAAACTGGTGAGGAGGAGGCGGCGGCCAGGAGGAACGCAGCTCTGGCCTCAGCCGCCCTTCCTCCTCTCTCCCCGCTGGGGGCCGTCCTGCCTGGCAGCAGTTTTTCTACTCCTCAGCCCCAGCCCAGCCTACCGCGCTGCCTCTCCTCAGTTTCCTACAGGCCTCAGTGGGTCCCAAGTTGTCTCCTACCCCACTCCCCCAGCCCCAGCTCCGAGGTTCAAAAGACCATATGGTTAGCCAGCAGGGGAGCCTCCAGGTCGGGCCCTTCAGAATCAATAACCTTGCTCTCTGGATTCGGCATGGAAGGGATCCATCTCCTCCTCTAGCCTAGTCCCCGAAGTCCTAGGCAGCCCCCACCCTCCTTAGAAGACACTGATGAGGAAGGGAAGGAGAGGTGGGAGGCAGACCCAGGGTCATAGTACCTTAAGTCGTGGGTGGTGGGGGGGCTTCAAGCTTTAAAACACACAGTACAAAGGTATTCTGTCCCCAGCTATACAAATGGGTGCAGGGCTCTAAAATGCTAATGTGTCACCCTGCTGCCCAACGGAGCAGGGTCTGTGATTTGTCTTAGCTGGGGCAGGTCCAGGCAGTTGCTGAGAAGATCAATGCTGGGGACCAGGGATGGAGCTACCTTTGGGTACTTGCCTGGTCTCGGGGCCTCACCTGTGACCTTTGGCCCTGCCCTGCCCACCTCTCCTGCGTCTATGCTCTCAGCTCCCCTCTTTCCTCCATCCTGCTACAAGTCCCAGTCTAACCCAGTTACCAAACCATCCTTATCTTTTGCTGCCTGTCTTAGGTGGTGCCTTGATTTCAGAATCTCAGTCCTAGACCCATGCTGGTCAGTCTGCAGCCCAGGTGGAATGAAGGAACCAGGCCTAGGCCGAGGTTTGTGAGGCCCAAGTTCAAATGCCAGCTCTACCCCTGAGTCCCACTGTAACCCTGGGCAAGTCAGCGCCAGTCCCAAAGCTTCAGTAGTCAAATAAGTGGATTGGAAAGGAGGGGAATTGTTTTGTCCTACAGAACTCCCAGTTTGGGGGGTGGGGAGAGGAAGGAGGAGAGAAATTACATATGAAATTCCTCCCCTGCAGTGGTACTTTCATTTTAATGAGAAACCCATTAAGACACTTGATTTTCCATTTGTTTAAATGAGATGCGTATTTGCTATAGTGTAGAGGGCGACAAGAACGACCAGGAACTCACACACACACACACACAGCAGAGACACTAGGAAAACTGACTTTAATTGTACCTTAAAAAAAAGTGTTGTCATGACACCTCGGTTCCTTCTCAACCATCCCAGCCAGAGGCCAAGGGAAGGCTCATTAAAAGGTCTAGGAATGGCTGAGAGGTGGGGTGGGACGAGATTCCCAGCGTCAACCAGGCTTTTGAAGTGGCCTCTCCTGGCCAGTCACTTGCTGACATCTCTTTCTAAGGGTCTGGGGTTTTAAGGTTCCAGGTTTGACTTCTCCACCACCAAACTTTATGGCTTAAAAAAATTCTCAATGCTTTAAAGGAAGATAATTCTCATATTCACTGGGGATGGGGGTGGGGGAAAGGAGAGGTGCCTACCACTTGAGGTGAGCTTGGACATCCCCAGGAAACAGCGCCCACTGTGGGGACAGCCTTCTCTGCTTCAGCTTGATAGGGAGCTCATGGCAGAGGGTGGATGGAGCAATGAGGAGGAGTCCAATGTGGCCTCAATCAATCTAGCTATTGGACAGCAGCCCTGCACACAAGTCTGCCAACTGTGGTCAAGTGAAGGCAAGATTTGAGGAAAGCCAACACTCTGGCCCCAGCTTGCCCCATCAGTGAGATGGGACCCTTGAGGGATCTAGTGGCAAAACCCAAAGAACATTCTGAAGGGTGCTCTGTGCCTATGACATTAGGGTCGTGTAGGAGGAAGGGGCCCGTTCTCCCTCCTGAAGGCAGGTCTCTAAGGACCGCACATTCTGGGCAAAGGAAAGGCTGCAGGCCACCCCACCAGTTGGCCCCTCTCCAGGCTGGTGGACAGGCAGCCCCTGCCGTGCTAAGTAATGAGCACAATTCCAACACGGGTTCTGCTCGCTAGTGAGAAATCAAAGCCCAGCATTAGAGGCCATCTCTGGCTGGGCACCGTTCATGCCCAAATCCATCAAAGCCCTGGGCCTGGGGTTCTTCTGGGGGCGGTGGGGGCCGGATGCTTTGTTAAGCAGGAAAGGCAGGCCAACCCCAGCCTCACCAGCCGAGCCTATTCGGCAGCTCCAGAGAACTCCAGGCCAACCAATCTTGTCTTTCTCCTGCTTACCCGAACCCCCACCCCCAGGAAGCTCAGTATTTATTCCCCATCCCATTGCCCTGCTGATACAAAAACGGCTTCCCAAAGCCCAACCCTGCCATATGCCATCTACAGAGACTTCACCCACCCTTCCATCACCTCCCATCAAACACTCTCAAACCACAAACCTACACCCTAGCCCCGCACCTCCCACCTCCCACTGCACTCCTTGAAACCCGGCTGGTCATTCGGCAGCCTGCCCCCTCCCCCATCGTTACCTTCCAACTTCAAAACACTGCTTTAAATACCAGACTCTGCCCAAATCATAATTAACTTGGATCAAATGATTGTGTCGTAACTTTACAACACAGGGCTGGAAGAAAAAGAGTGGAGGATGTGCTAAAACCAAACCCTCACTCCTGGGCCGTGGGAATCATTAATTCCAGAGTGAACAATCTTTGGCTATGGGGGGGAGCGGATGTCAACAGCGCAGCGGAAGGGGGGAGGGGGCTGCGTCATCTCATCCACTTTCGGCAACAGTTTTCCTGCCCAATTCTCAGCCTCAGCTCAGAGGACTCGGTGCAGGATGCCTCCCACCCCCACCCCGCCCCGGCGGCCGAGGCCGCGGCCAGGCCACTTGCTTGGGTTCCGGCACCAGAAAGGGGCTGGCTCCCGTGCGTCCACAGGCTCCCCGGGAAGACGCGGCCCAGTCAGCGACGCCGGGCCCAGCCACAGACGAGCGAGACATGTACACATCCACGGCGGGAGAGGGGGGATCCTGACTCTACTTTAGGAGCCCACCAACCTCCGTAAGGCATCCTGCTGCATCCAGAGTAGGAGGTGTAGGGAGGGAGCGCACCTGCTCCCCTCGGACGGGGAGATGTCAGTGACCCATATAAAAGGAAACTCGGCAGGATCACTACGTATGACGCCCCCACCCCTGCCACACACAACACCAACACTCAGAAAAAAATCCTTCCAGACCTGCGGGTCCCACGATCTCGGGGAAAGCTGTACGTGCAGGACTCAGCCCTACCCCCTCAACAGCCGAAGCCCTCCCGCGGCCTCCTCCGGCTGGCGGAGCGGACCTGCGCTTCCCGAGCCCTGCAGGTCTCTCGCTCCCTCCTTCTCGCCCGCGCGAGCCGGGGCCCGCACTGGGAAGTTGCCGGCGAACAGCAAGCGAGCGCACACCTGGCCGCGGCGGCGACAGTTTTTCTTAGGCGCAGCCGCCAGACGCGCGCGGAGGGAGCCGGGGGTCCCCCGCAGGCGCGTCCTCCGGCAGGCGCAGACGCCAACTCAGACCCTCGTTCCAAGGAAAAGAAGCGACCCCTTCCAGGCGGGAGCAGGCGGCTTCGGCTTACTTTAAAGCCCCGGGCCTGCGCCCCCCGCGAGGTGGCTGCGCTGCCGCCCACTTTGGCGGGGTAGAGAAATCTACCTTCTAACTTGGGCGCCCTCGCCGCTTTCCCTGCGAGGACTGCCTCAACTTCGGGCCAAAGTGCGGCGCCAGGGTCCCCTCGCGCCCGCCCGCCCGCACGACCGGTCGCTCCTTACCTGCTTGGCTCAGCCTCGGGTCCCAGCAGAGCAGCAGCGCCAGCAGCAGCGCGCCCCGCGCTCCGCTCCGGGCCCACATGCTCCCGCGGCCCGGCTCGGGCGCCTCTCCCCCGGGGCCCTCTCCCTGGCCCCAGCCTCGCCGCCGCCGTCGCCGCCGCCGCCGCCGCCGCCTCGCCGTCCTTCCCGGCGCCCGGCCGCGCCAGCCCGTGCCCTCCGTGGGGGCAGCGGCAGCCACGCTGCACAGGGGCCGCCCGGCGCTGGCAGCGCGATTGGTGCCCGGCGCCCGCTCTCGAGCCGGGCTCCGGCGCGCCCCCTCTGCGCCCCTCTGCCCCGGGGCTCCGAGCGCTCCCCGGCTCCGAAGTTGCGCGACCGAAGGTGAGTGCGCTCAGCGGCGCTCGCAGCGGCCGGCGCCGCGCCGTCCGACCCCACGCGCGCCTCCCCGCGCCCCGCTGCCCGCGGCCCGGTGCCCTCGCCGCCGCCGCCTGCCACAATGCCGAGCGCCGCCGCTCGCCGGCCGAGCGAGTCCGCGAGCCGGGGCACTGCGCGCCCGGGGCGGGGCCGGGCGGCGGGGGCGGGGCCGGCGGGGCGCTCTGGAGGGGGACGCGACGGCCGCCGGGGCGCCGCCACGGTGGAGCTGGGGGCCCTTCAGGGGGGTCCTCGCGAAATGCTAGGCTCGGAGCGTTGGAAAACCCGGCCGCTGGATCATAGCTGTAAGCGGAGTGCGCCCAATTTTCGTTCGCCAAAACTGAGCAAGTGTACCTTTGCGCTCTCCTTTGGCTCGGCTGCGTCAGCTTTCTCCTCTGATTAAACCCCGGACTCTCACTTCTGGCTCCCTAGTCTGTATTACATGTGGGGGTCTTTCCACAAAAGCTCCCTAAGTGAGAAAATCTCACACACTCAAGCCCCGCTTAAGCTGGGGCTTACAGCACGCGAGCTTGGGCGTAGACCTGAATCGTCCTGGTTGGCCCTGCTTGTCTGTCTGTGCTTGGGCAGATGTTTGCCAGACCCTCTGAACCTCCTGCAGCACTCAGGTCCTAGGATGTTAGAAATAGGCCTCCGGAGTGACAGTGGGGCAGAGGGGAGAAGGCAGCCATTTGGGGCTCAGGGTAAACTTGGGCTCTGTCCCTTACCTGCTCTGTGACCTTGAACAAGTTTACCTAACCATTCTGATGCTCTCTTCATCATCATCTGCAAAATGGAGAGAAATAATAACTATTTCTTAAAGGGGTGTAAAATTGAATGAAAAGATGGGTACGGAAACTGCAACACAAATATTAATAATCTCTTTTTCCAAGATCCCTTCCAGCCAGTCTGGTTCCTGGAGGGAAGTCCTGGCCAGCAAGGGGCATCTGGGGCTAGGTGGAGTTTGGACTTAGTCTTGAGATTGAAATTCAGAGCTGTCAGAAGGAGTGGATCAGCTCACACTGGCAGAGACCCTCTATGCACCAGGCAGGGGGTTAAGTATTTTTATGTGCTTCACCTCAGTTAATTCTCACAAGTCTCTGAGGTGAGTATGTGCCATTTGTATTCCACATATTATAGTTGAAGGAACAGAGGCACAGAGATGTAAAGTCATTTGCCCAAGATCACTCAGCTTTGAGTGAATCAGTGAGTGAATGGGGCAGGGGAGATGGGATTGGAGAGAAACTCTGAGCTGGGGCAGCTCCTCTGGGGCTGGACTGGCAGCAGCAGGAATGCCTCCTCCACCTAGCCCTCATCTGTTCACTACTTGGGATTTTTCCGGAGCTGGGATCTAGAATCACTCCTCAAATACAGATGCAGTGGGCTGCTTCAGGAAGGGGTGAAGGAAGTCAGACGATGGTCCAGCCAGGCCCAGGAGCCAGTAGGGAGTGGGCTGGAATAGGACCAAGTGTCCCCAGGGACGCTTCCTAGATTGGAGGAGAAAGGACTTGGAGGCCAGACCTGCAGGCTGGAAGGGGACCTGGTGAGGGCAGAGAAGCAACAAAGACTGCCCAGTACCCTCCTGCACACACACTCGCCCCACAGGTTGGGGTCTGGAGCATCTGGGGGAGGGTGCATGTAGTCAGTTCCCTCCCCAGCCCTCTCTGGCTGGGCACCCGGCATCAGGAGGCTGGATATGGGTGGAGTGGGACTTCTTGGGAAGAACTTTGGCGAATCGAGAAAGGTCCCTGAGATTAAAGGTAGCTGCATTATTTTTAGCTTGGTCCAGGACAGCCCAGGAAGGGCAGGGGATGAGAGTCAAGAACTCATGACACCCAGCCAACCCCACCCATCCACATGGCCACAAGCACACATACGAACACACCCTAGACACACTTATGGGCTCCCCTCGCCAATGCACACCTACCAAGGTACACACAGGTGCAAAATGACCCTCCAGAAACACACAGAGAGGCACCCAACTGCAGAGACAACCACATACCTAAGACATAGGACTAAAAAAGCACACACACACCTTGTCACAGACACAAACACATACCCCAAAGCACAAAGACACTCTTAGGCAGATGACACTACAGATAGATATTTAGATACTTAACTGGCACCAGGAAAAACATATAGGGACACAGGTACCAACACAACATCTGACTGTTACCCTCTGGATGCAGGCACATGGTCAAGGACACTATGCTGGATAACTCAACAGGGACCTCAGCAGAGGCATGAATGCAGGGACACGGGGCCCTCTCTCTCTCGCTCTCACACTCTCTCTCACACAGAAGGCTAGTGGAATATTGTAGATTTTTAAAAAAACTTATAGCCCTCAGGACTTTGCTGTTCAGGCAGCAATTGCACCAGGCCGGCCCTTCTAGTCCAAGTGTCAGGGTTCATGACTTTGTTTAATTCCTGGCTGGAGGGAAGAGGGCCTGGGAGGGGGCAAGCAAAAGGCAAGTGGTCATTTCCCCCTCTCCTGCAGGTCCCTGCCCCACTTCCCTCCCCAGTCTAAAAACTCTTTCAACCCTTGCAATATGCCCATGGGAGGCCCTGGGCCCTGCTTTCCCTCCAGCATCAGGGCGGGGGACGTACCACACTGGGATCCTGCCACAGTCCCCTGCATTCCTCCCATGCTGCTCCAGTGCCTATGAGAATGCCCTTGCCCCAGCCACCTGCAGCTGAGCACCCACTGCGACGTGATTGCTCCCCAGTCCAGGCATCTCCCAGTGCCTGCCGTCACCTGGGGCCAGAGAGGGGGCTTCAGAGGAGTCAGATTGCTCTGAGCCCACACTTTCCCGGGGATGGGTGAAGAATGGGCAAGGCCCACCCTGGGATGACACATTGGAGTAGCTGGATTAAGATACCAGGGTGTTCCCAAACCGGCTGCCATGGGACTCGCAGCAAAGGGGTACCGCTGTGAGTTAAGAAAGGACAGGTGGTGAGCAGCACCTAAGACCTGCCCTGCACGTGGTAGGCAGGCACCGCTACGGGTTGAGTGGATACATCAGTGAGGCTGGGGAGAGGGGATACTGGGCCAAGGGCCCACAGCCCTGCCCCCTGAGCCCTAGAAGGAGCCTACCCCGCCCCCCTCCATTTCCCGGGTTGTGAAGGGCCTGAGGCTGGGGGTGGGGCAGCCTTCGTGCCATCCAGCTGCTTTGAAATCAGTCCCAGAGCCGGTTCTGACAGTGGGGACTGCAGATGCTTCTTCGGGCTGTTCTCATTTCTCCAGAGCCAGACGGAGTTAGGAACCTGGAGCTGATGAGCGCTGGATCTGAGGCTGCTTCACCTGCTGGGAGACCTTGGGCTGGCTGCCGAGCCTTTCCGAGCATCAGTTTCCTCAATTGTAAAATGGGAACAATAACTACCCCATAGGATTAAGAAGAATATACAGAGAGCTCCTAATCTGGCTGACTACAAGCTATGATAATGCTGATTTAGGAGCGGCAGTCGGGGTTCCCGCAGGCGCCTTTCGGTTGGCGCCGCCCTTTGCGCCCGGTACGCGTGTGCTCGCAGCAGCCACCAGGCGGCGCGCCGCAGCTCGCGCCCTCGCGGCCGCTGCAGCCTCCGTCTTGGGGCGCGGCGTCTGCAAGGGAGGAGCGCCCCGGCTTCCGCCTGGGCCGCCCGGGAGGGGGTCTCGGCCTCGGGACTGTCCGGCGAAGGGGGCGCTCAGATGACTCAGTTTGCAGGCTCTTGGGTGGGAAGGTTTGGGGATGAGTTCATAGTTCCTCTGCCGGACCCATCCAGTCCGGGACGGACCCGAGTGCCTGGACCCCGGGGTGGGAGGCACCTAAGGTTGAAGTCCTCGGCGCTCTACCGTCTCGCTGTGAGAATGTTATTGTAGCTAGTGTGGAGCACTTTCTGTGTGCTGGGTCCTATCCTGAGTCCACTACATGCGGACAACCACCTTCTGAGATACGTCCCGTCATTACCCCCTTTATCAGGTGAGGGAGCTGACGCGCAGAGAGGCGACCTGGCCGAGGTCACATACAGCTAGTAGACGGTGCACTGGAGATTCAGATCCAGACAGAATGGATGTCAAGTTGTACTCTTTTTTTTTTTTTTTCTGTTGAGATAAAATTTTTCATTTAAAAGTGTGCAATTCAGTGTTTTTTAGTATATTCACGGTATTGTGGAACCATCACCATTATCTAATTCAACAACATTTCGTCACCCCAAAAAGAAACCCCATACTATTAAGCACTCACTCCCATTTCTCCCCCCCCCCCCCCCCCCCCCCCCCCCCCAGGCCCCTGGCAACCACAAATCTAACTTCTTGTCTCTATGGATTTGCCTGTTCTGGGAATTTCATATAAACAGAATCAAACACTATGTGGCTTGGCCTCTTCACCTCCGGTAAGTACTGTGACCACCCTCTGCCCTCCCCACCCCCAGGGGAGCCCTTCCCCCTGGTGCTCCAGCCTTGTAAGCAGGTAGGGACGAAAGCCTTGGGGTCAGGCAGATCCGGGTTCAAATCCTGGCTCTGTCTTGGACAATTTACTCATTCTTTTTCTGCTGTCGCCTTCTCAAAATTCTTTGTTGTTAATTTTTTAAAAATAAACTTCAATTTTAGAACAGTTTTAGATTTACAGAAAAATTGCAAATATAGTGCAGAAAGTTCCCATATACCCCTCACCCAGTTCCCCCATTATTAATGTCTTACATTAGTATGGTGCATTGCGGTAATTAATGGACCAATATTGATATATTATTATGAACTACAGTTCATTCCGATTTCCTTAGTAGTCACCTAGTGTCCCTTTTCTGTTCCAGGATCCCATCCAGGACACCAAATGACACATAGTAGGCAGGACTCCAAAGGCTTCTCTTGGCTGTGACAGTTTCTCAGACTTTGTTTTTGATGATCCTGACCATTTTGAGGATTATTGGTCAGGCGTTTTGTAGAATGTCCCTCAACTGGGATTTGTCTGTCTTGAAGTTCTTAATTTTTGAACAAAGGGCCCTGTTTAAAATAATTGTGCACTGGGTCCCACAAATTAAGTAGTCTGTCCTGCTTATGGGACAGAGAACAGGCAGGCAGAGCAGGGCTGGGACATGCCCCAGACCATGGCCAGCACTCTTGGTACTGCCCAGGGTATCTTCCACGCTCTGAAGAGAGAGTGCTGGGCCGGGACCCAGGAGTGCGAAGGAAGCCGTCTACCTGGAAGAGGACCGCGTTCTAGGCCGAGGGAACAGTGTGAGAAAGGTGTAGGGTCAGGAATGTGGATGGTGTGGTCACAGGGAGCCAAGTTCCCGTCCTTCCACCAGGGGATGAAATGGCAGCCAAGGCAGGAGGTGCCATCTCCCAGCAAGGGCAGCAGCTACTGTCTCAGATTCTGCAGGCAATGGGGAGTCATGGTGCTGACTGAGCTGAAGCGAGGCCCCGTGGGAGCTGAGCTGTGGGAGCGTATTTCAGGCTGGCGTGTCCAGGCAGACTGAGGAGGACAGCTTGGAGCGAGGAGCCAGTCCTTGGGCAATGAGACCCTGGCCGAGGGCTGCAGGGGGTGGGGGTCTGGGGACTGTGGGAGGGAGAAAGAAGTGTCTGGACTTTGTGCCTCTTTGAGAGTAGGGACTTAGGGGTGAGAGAGAGAAGGGGGGCCAGGGAGGAGAAAGGGTTGCATGGGGAGAAATAGGGAGATGGGAGGAGGGGTGGGCTGGGGAGAACATGGAGAATTTGGGTTTGGATGTGGTGAGTTGGAGGTGTCTATGGACAACGCAGCACGCAGCTGTGAACGCGGGAGTGACCAGTGCCTACGGGAGTGGACACCGTCTTAAAAATAACAAGGCCAGCTAACGTCTACTAAGCAATTACAGCAAGCCAGACGCAGTGCCAAGAGCTCTCCGTGAGTTAGCTCCTTCAGTCTCCATGATGACCCGTGAGGTGGGTGCTATGCTTACCCTCATTTTAAAAAGCGGAAAACTGCTTAGCTGGAAACAGAGGCCCGATTCAAACCCAGGCAGTCTGGCAGCAGAGCCTACACAACTAACAAACCCAAGAGCGGCCTCTGGGAGTCCCCTGGGTGCGGTTCTTTTATTTTGACCTGATTTCCCATTGTTCATCTCCATGGTTCTTGGAAGCTGGATGTTAATCATCACCCACCCAATAAATGGAGACTGAGGCTCTGAGAGCAAGGGGGACAGCTGCTGAGTCCTGACTTTGACCTTTAAACCCTTATTCTTAGGGCCAGTCCACACTACCAGCCTCTTCCAGCTCCTGTCTGGAGTCACAAGTGGGGAGTTATCAACTAGAGGTCAGAGGAAGAGGAGGGTACAGTCCAACCGGGTTTAAAAGAGCAAGATAGACCTTTTAAGCTTTCTCCTACTCTTGTTTTAAACTTTCCAGTTGAATGTATTCAGGTAAACAACAAGTTACTTGTCTAACAAAATCATCAAAGCATGTCACAGTTGTCTTAAAACTGTAATAATACAGCGCTTGGCATATAAAAATGTCCTTTGCCATTTCAAATATGTCCAATTTCAGAACTGCTTATGTGATGCTTCTAGTATCGTTCATGTAATAATGGACTGATAATCAAATTAAACACACTATTTATAGGATCAGCGGGTACAAGATAATGTAAATAATTCACTCACCGAGGTTAATATTTAAATCAACTTTATTTACAAAACACTCTCTTGAGAATTGCAATTCTCTAAAGCTTTCATTTGGGCAAAAGTGTAATCGGTTAAGTTATAGCAATTCCTTAAACTAAGAATGAGAGATAATTCAAAATTAATTTAGAAGAGAGACAAAATTTCCAAGTTTCTGGTGATTCTGGATTTTCAATAGCAGGTTCTTTTGAAGCCCGAGTTGTCACTGAAGATAACTCACTATTATTTTCTGGATAAATGCCGAAGAAATCCCGCAGTAGAAAAATGCAAGAGCCGGAGGAAAAAGAGGTTCTCGTATTGTGAACTGGGTGTGTTGGCAACAAAGATCTTAACTGGAGGGAGGGGCAAAGGAAAGAAACTCAATAGCCGAGTGTGTGTGTGTGTGTGTGTGTGTGTGTGTGTGCGCGCGCACGGGGAGGGGTGGTGAAAACCCTTTCTTTCTGTTGAATACTGACTCCTCAGTGGAGGGCCATGTGGGGAGCGCTCCTCATCAGATCCTCTGCTCTCTCTCTCTTGTACCATCAGCAGTCAACTCATCTGGTTCTGAATATTTAGATTTCTCTTTGTTCGCTCTTTTGCTATAGAATTGATTCCACCCTGAGCTATGAAGTTGGACCTGCTCAGCTTTTCGTTGGTTGCTTCTAGATCTGCTGTTCCTAATGACTCTTTATCATTGCTGGCATCTTCTCAGCAGGACTCCACGCTGTCTGTGTGAGTGTGTGTAAAGAGATACGTATTCTCTCTTAACATGGCTAAGCTTTTTGAGAGTTTTACCTTTTCTTTCAAGTAGTTTGGTAAATTGCATGGTGAGAGATTTTTAAACAAGTAAAAAACTTCTACTCAAAATTAACAGAACTATGAAAAATTCCAATGATTGCCTCCCAGAACATCATCACCCAAAGACATGTGCTGAAACTAGGACTTAGACTGATGCCACTTGGTTGGTGGTGTCTGCTGGAAACAGGTGAGCCCAATGGAGGAGAAAGTCCTGGTCCAGGAAAGGAAGGTTCCAGAACTAGCACACCTATGTTCCTGCCCAGTGCTTCCTCTTCTCTCTCTCTTTTAAAAAATTTGAAAGAGGTGTGATTTACATACAGTGAAACGCACAGATCTTAAGTGTAAAGTTCTGTGACGTTTGACAAGTGAAAGCCCCTAGTAACCACGATCCCAATCAAGATGTGGACGTTTCCATCATCTCTGAAAACTTCCTGGTGCTCCTTCCCAGTCAGTCCTCCCCCTGCAGAGGCAGCCGCTGTTCTGATTGCTAACACCGTGGATTAGTTTTGCTTATTCCTGAAGGCTACACACGCGGAATCAGATAACACATGGTCTTCTGTGACCAGCTCCTTTCACTCAGCGTGGCTGAGATTCATCCCAGGAGGTTCTGTTGTGGTGGTGATGGAGGTTCATTCTTTGTTATTACTGAATAGCATTAATTATTTGAACACATCGTAATTTGTTTATCCATCCTCTTATAATGGACATTTGAATTGTTTCCCATTTTAGTCTAGTACGAATAAAGCTGCTATGAATATTCTTGAACAAATTTTTTTTATAGATATATGTTTTCATTTCTTGGCAGTAAATACCTAGGACTGAAGTTGCTGGCTCATCAGGTAAGTATATGTTTAATTTTATAGAAAACTGCCCAAACAGTTTTCCAAAGTTATTGTGACATTTTAAACTCCCACCTTCAGTATATGAGAGCTCCAGTTGTTCCACGTCCTCACCAACATTTGATATTGTCCATCTTTTTAGTGTTAGCCATTGGGTATGAAGAGGTATGTTAATTTAGTTTTAGTTGCCACTTCCCTGATGACTAGTGAAGCTGAGCACCTTTTCATGTGCCTGTTAGCCATTTGTGTATCTTCTTTCATAAAGGATTTGTTCAAACTTATTGCCCAATTTTAATTTTTTGTCTTTTTATTATTGATTTGTAGCAGTTCCTTATACGTTCTGAACACATATCCTTTGTCAGACATATGTTGCAAATATTTTCTCCCAGTCTTTAGTTTGCTTTTTCATTTTGTTAACAGTGTGTCTCAAAGTTTTAAATTTTTTGGGGGGCGAGGGGGTCAGGAAGATTGGCCCTGAGCCAACATCTCTGCCCATCTTCCTCTATTTCATATGTGGGACGCCTACCACAGCATGGCTTGAGGAGTGGTGCGTAGGTCCATGCCTGGGATCTGAACCGGTGAACATCGGGCTGCTGAAAGGGAATGTGCGAACTTAACTGGTACCAGTTAACGGGCACCAGGCCAGCCCCAAAAGACCAAAGTTTTAAATTTTAAATTAATAAACATGAATTCTATAATTTTTCCTTTTATGATTACTGCATTGTGTGTCATAAAGATATTCTCTTATGTTTCCTTTCAGACGTTTTATTGTAATTAGCCTTTATGTTTGTCTATTATCCACCTCTAATTATTTTTAGCCTATAGCGTGAGGTAGTGGTCAAGGGTCGTTTTTTCCATATGACTATCAGTTGTTCCAGCACCTTCTTTTTGAAAAGACTTCCCTTTCCCAGTTGAATTGTTTTGGTCCTTTTACAACATCACGACTGTGTCAGTATGGGTCTATCTCTGAGTCCTCTATTCTGATTCGTTAATCTATTTGCCTATTCTTACCCCAATCTGTAAGCCCTCTAACCCTGTTCATCTTTTTCAATATCATTTTGGCTCTTCCTGATCATTAGCGTTTCCATTACCTTTAGAATTGGCTTGTTAATTTCCACAAAACTTTGGGATTTTGCTAAGGTGGGGGCATTGAATGTATAGATCACTTTGGGGAGAATTGACATCTTAATGTTGAGTTTTCCAATCCACCAACAGGCATCTCTCTCCATTGTCTTTATTTCTCTTGGTACTGTTTTGTGGTTTTCAGTGTGAAGGCTTTGTACACTTGTATTAAATTTTTTCCTATCTATTTTATGCTGTTAAAATGTTTTTTTAAAATCTCATTTTCTAATTGTATAAAAATACAATTGATTTTGTGTACATACACAAACACATTATCTGAGAACAAAAAACAACTTACTCATTCCTTTCCAATTGTTATGAATTGTAATTATTTCTCTTGTCTTCTTGTACTGGCTAAAATCTCCAGTACAATGTTGAACAGAAGTGGTGAGAAGGATGTTCTTCACGTGCTCTGGACTCAGGGGGAAGCTGTTGGATTTTCGTAGCTATCTGGTATCAGATTGAGGAAACTCCCTTCTATTCTATTCCTACTTTGCTGGGGTTTTTTGTTTTTTTAAAAAATATTAGGAACGAATATTGGATTTTGTCAAATGCTTTTTCTGCATCTATTGAGTATATTTTTTCTTCTCTTTTTTTTCTGTTAATGTGGTGAATTACATTGATTTATTTTCAAGTGTGAAACTAGCCTTGCATTCCTGGGAGAAACCACACTTAATCATGACATATTATCCTTTTTATATATTTCTGGATTCGATTTGCTAGTATTTCGTTAGGGATGTTTCCATTGATGGTCATGAGGGATGTTGGCTTGTAATTATATTTTTGTGATATTTTTGAGAAGTTTTGGTATGGGGTCATGCTGGTATCATCAAATGATTAGGAAAGTGTTTCCTTCTTTTCTAGTTTTGGAAAGAGTTTGTGTAAGATTGATATTATTTCTTTCTTACGTATTTGATAGAATTCACCAATAAAGATACTTGGACTAGTGTGCTTTTTTGTTGAAGGATTTTGATTATTAAGTCAATTCTTTAAGACTTAGGCTTATTAGTATTTTCTATTTCTTTTTGGGCCACTCTTGGTAAGTTGTACTTTGATGACATTTATCTGTTTCATCTAAATGGTCTTATTTATTTGTCTCCGGTGTTAAGATGTCTGTGGAAGCTGTAGTGATAGCCTCTCTTTTGTTTCTGATACTGGCAATTTGAGTTTCCTCTTGCTCTCTCTCTTTTTCTCCTTCTTCAATCCAGCTAAGAGTTGATCAATTTTATCAATCTTTTCAAACAACCAAATTTGTCCTTGAAGGGTTTTTCTATTATGTCTCTATTTTTCATATTATTATTTCCCACTCATTATTAATTCTTTCCTTCTACTTCCTGTGGGGTTAATTTGTTCTTCTTTTTCTTACTTTTTCGTGTGGATGCTTGGATCGTGGAAATTGAGTCTTTATTCCTGTCTAACATAAACGTTTAAAGCTAGGCTTTCTTTTTAGCAGCTCTTTAGTTGCATCCCATAAATTTTGATATGTTTTGTTTTCAATTTCATTTAGTTTGTTTAAGTAACCTACAAGAAAGAAAAAAAGAGAGGGAAGCAAAGAAACAAGAAACAGAATGAACAAAGAAAACAAATAGTAAAATGGCAGATTTAAGCCGTAACATATCAATAATTACTTTAAATGTAATTAATCTAAATATATCAATTAAAACACAGAGATTGGCACAGTAGATAAAGAAAATTATCTAACTATATGTTGTCTAAAAGAAACTCACTTCACATGTAGCAATATAGGTAGGTGGAGAGTAAAAAGAAGGAAAAATAAACTGTGCAAACACTAATTTTAAAAAAGCAGCGTGGCTATATTAATAAGATAAAGGGGACTTCAGAGCAAAGAAAATTACCAGAGACAAAAAAGGGACATTAAGGGCTGGCCCCGTGGCCGAGTGGTTAAGTTCGCGCGTTCCGCTGCAGGCGGCCCAGTGTTTCGGCGGTTCGAATCCTGGGCGCGGACATGGCACTGCTCGTCAGACCATGCTGAGGCAGCGTCCCACATGCCACAACTAGAGGAACCCACAACGAAGAATACACAACTATGTACCGGGGGGCTTTGGGGAGAAAAAGGAAAAAATAAAATCTTTAATAAAAAAAAATAGATTAAAAAAAAAAAAGGGACATTAAATATTGATTAAAGGGACAATACACCAAGAAGACATAGAAATCCTAAATGTGTATGCACCAAACAATAGAGCTTCAAAATATATGAAGCCAAAACTGGTAAGACTGGAAGGAGAAACAGAAGTAAACAAATATGCAATTATCATTGGAGACTGTGACAGCTCTTTCTCAGCAACTGGCACAACTACTGTACAGAAAGTCAACAAGGATGTAGAGGAACTGAGCGACATCATCAACCAACAGGATCCGTTGCCTTTGACAAAACACTCCACCCAAAGCGGGAGAACAGACATTCTTTCAAGAAGTCATGGAAAATTCACATATCATAAGAGTCTGTACTCTGACCACAATGAAATTAAACTGGAAATCAATAACAGAAAGATAACAGGAAAATCTCCTAACACTTGGAAATTAAATAATTAAATAACCCGTGGATCAATCAGGAAGTCTCAAAAGAAATTAAAAAAAATACTTAGAACTCAATTGAAATGAAAATACAACATATTAAAATTTGTGAGATGCAGCTAAAGCAGTGTTAAGAGAGAAATTTATAGCACTGAATACTCACGTTGGAAAAGAAGAAAAGATCTCAAATCAATTTCATTTAGTTTGAAATATTTCCCATGGGATTGTACTTTGACCTGTAAATTATTTAGAAGTGTGCTATTTAATTTCTAAATATCAGATACTTTTTGGTTATTGATCTTTAATTTATCCAAATGTGGTCACAAGAACACACTTTTCGTGATTTCAATCCTTTAAAATTTATTAGAATTTGCTTTCTGGATGAACATATATATATATAATATCTATAATAATAATGCATCATATATAATATCTTGATGAATATCCTGTGTGCATATGTAAATAATGTATATTCTGTAATTGTGAAATGTAGTATTCTATAAATGTCAATCAGTGGAAAACAACTAACAAATTGATAGTTTTGTTCAAATCTATATTCTTACAAAATTTTTAATCTACTTATTCTATCAAATACTGAAAGAATAATGTTAAAATATTCATATATAACTTCTCTACTTCTTTCATTAATTTTGTGAATATTTGCTTTGTGTATTTTTTTTCTTTTTGTGAGGAAGATTGTTGCCAAGCTAACATCTGTGCCAATCTTCCTCTATTTTGTATGTGGGACTCTGCCACAGGATGGCTTGATGCGTGGTGCTAAGGCCATACCTGGGATCCAAATCTGCAAACCCTGGCTGTTGAAGTGGAGCACGTGAACTCAACCACTATGCCACTGGGTCGGCCCCATGCTTTATGTATTTCAAAGCTCCATTATTAAGAAAGTAGGCATTTAGGAATGTCGTGTCTTGTTTTTTCCAGTTTCAGCTTTTTAATCATCTCCGTGAAGGACGTCCTAAACACTACTACATGAGACACTACAGAACATTTTTTTCTTCCGGTATTTTAGAAAATGACATTCACAAATATTTTTAAGAAACTTCTATATAATCAGGGTGGTGATCTTGAGTAAAAAACACATCTAAGTAATCATGTTCTTGATTTCCTATAATTACATTGAGAAATTGCTTCCTAACCATGATCAACATTGTGTGCAGGTTTTTAAAATGTCCCTAGATGCACATTATTTAAAAAAAAAATCCGTCTGGCCAAACATTTTTTGCCAGACCAATAATGCTGAGAGCCCAAACTAAAAAACTGGTAAAAAGATAAATACCCAGACTCTACAAATGTCCCAGAATTTGTCTTTAAATGGGAGAAAAATTGTAAACAACACATGGAGCTTTCTAAAAGGTCTTTAACAAACTACCTTGGGAGCTCAACTCAAAAATGGAAGTCGATGTACTGAAACAGATGTTTCAGTGCAGCTCCAAAAATCTTTACAAATACAGCCATTTGGAAGGACAATCGTGGATCAGAAGAAATTTTATTTCTTGTATATCTACATTAGGTGTGCATGCCTCATCTCAGTTGTAGTTGGCTCTGTTATTTCCTCCTGTGTCGCAGTCATAACCACCCTGGCTTCTGCCACCTTAGTCTCTGGACCTTCTATATCTGTATCTATATCCTTCAGGTCCACTGTCATACCTGCCACTCCCATAGCCCAGGTCCCCACCGCCTCTAGACTGGCCGTGACCACGCCCATGGGCCCCAAGGGCACCCCCTCTGGTTCCCTGGGCTGACTTGCCTGCGTGGTCCACAGGGATCTGGCAACCATCCAGGACTCTCCATTCAGGGCTCTCGTGGCATCTGAGGCACGCTGTGGATGGGTGAAGGTGATGAAGCCAAAACCCCAGGATTGCTGAGTCTCCTGGTCTTTGAGAACAACCACCTCAGAAATAGGCCCGAAGCTGCTGAAGCGGTCATCTAGCGCCTGCCCATCGGTGCTGAAGCCACAGCCTCCCACGAAGACCTTCTTCCTTCAGAGGACGTGGCAGGGAATGCAAGTCCTGACAACTAAGGCATAAAAGGGCCGAAAGGACAGCCACCACCGAGGAGCAGAGAGATGCCAGGTCTTCTTGACGGACTGACCATTTCTCATGATGTAATATTGTCCCTCTTTATTGCTGATAACACTTTTCATTTTGAAGGATACTTTGATATTAATATAGTAACAACAATTTTTTTCTTATATGATAAGAAAAACCTTTTTTATATGTTACAGCACAATATTGTAAGTGGAAAATATAGGTACATTTGAGCAATAAGAGAAAAGGCAAGCAAATCCGTGAAATTAATCAATATGAACTTTACATATTCATTGTACATACGGACCATAGCGTATAGTTAAAATTTTTTCAACAGCTTTATTGAAGTATAATTGGCATATAATAAGCTGCACGTATTTAACTTGTACACTTGGTATGTTTTGACATTTACATAAACCCATGAAATCATCACCACAATCAAGATTATGAACCTATCCATCACTCCTAAAAGTTTCATCATACTTCTTCGTAATCTCTGCCTCCCGCCCCTTTCCATCCTCCCCGCGCTTGCCGAGAAAACACTGATCTACTTTCTGTCACTACATGTTAGTTTACAGTTTCTAGAGTTTTATAAATATGGAATCATACTATATGTACTCTTCTTTTGTCTGGTTTCTTTCATTCGACATACTTATTTTGAGATTCATCTATGCTGTTGAGTATATCAATAGTTTATTCTTTTTTATTGCTGAGTAGTAATGTATTGCATGGATGTAGCACAATTTGTTTATTCAACACCTGCTGATGGACATTTGGGTTGTTTCCAGTTTGGAGCTATTACAAATAAAACTGCTATGAGCATTTGTGTGCAAGTCTTTATATGAATATGTGCTTTCATTTCTCTTGGGTAAATATCTAGGAATGGAATACCCGGTTATCCAGTAGGTGTATATTTAAACTTTTAAGATACTGACAAACAGTTTTCCAAAGTGGTTGTATCATTTTACACTCCCACCAGTAGTGCATGAGAGTTCCAGTTTCTCTACATTCTTGCCAATGTTTGGCATGGTGAATCTTTTTAATTTTAGCCATTCTAATGGGTATGTAGTAATATGTCATTGTGGTTTAATTTGCGTTTCCCGCATGACTAATGATGTTGAGCATCTTTTCATACACTTATTTGCCGTTTGTATATCTTCTTTGATGAAGCATCTGCTTAAATCTTTTGTCCATTTTTCAACTGCTTACTTCTTTTCCTATTGTTGAGATTTTATATATATATTTTTTTTCTGAAGATGAGTCTTTTATTAGGTAATATACTTTGAATAGATTTTCTCCCAGTCTGTGGCTTGTATTTTCAATCTCTTAACTGTGTCTTTTAAAGATCATAAGTTTTTCATTTTGGTAAAATCCAATTTATCAATTTATTCTTTAGTGGATTGTGCTTTTGGTGGTGTATCCAAGAAAGCTCTTTTTTAAAAAAAAGACTTCTTCTTATGTTTTCTTTTAGAAGTTTTACAGTTTTAGTTTTACATTTAGGTCCATGATCCATTTTGAGTTGCTTTTTTGTACATGGCACAATGTAGGGATCCGGTATCTTTTTTTTTTTTTTTTCTGCACATGGATGTCCATTTTTTCCAGGACCACTTGCTGAAAAGACTGTCTTGTGTCCCCTGAACTACTCTGCACCACAGTAAAAAATCAATTGTCCATCTATGTGTGAGTTTATTTCTGGATTCTTTATTCTATTCCATTAATCTGTTTGTCTATCTTTCTTTAAATTGCGGCACCATTAGTTTATAACATTATTTAAATTTCAGATGTATATCATTATAATTTGACTTCTGTATACATTACATTGTACTCACCTCTGAAAATCTAGTTTCCATCTGTCACCATAAAAATGACCCCTTTTACCCATTTTGCCCTCCTCCCTTTCCCGTCTTGTAATCATCAATCTGTTCTCTGTATCTATGTGTGTGTTTGTTTTATCTTCCACATATGAGTGAAATAATACGGTATTTGTCTTTCTCCATCTGCCATTTCATTTAGCATAATACTCTCAAGGTTTATTCAGGTTGTTGAAAATGGTAAGATTTCATCGTTTTTATGGCTGAGTAGTATTCCTGTGTGTGTGTATCTCACACGTTCTTTATCCATTCCTCCCTCCTTGGGCACTTAGGTCGTTTCCATTTCTTGGGTATTGTAAATAATGATGAATGAACATAGGGGTGCATATATCTTCTCGAATTAGTGTTTTCATATTCTTTGGATAAATACCCAGAAGTAGAATAGCTGGATCATACAGTAGTTTTAGTCTTAATATTTTTGAGGAATCTCCATACTGTTTTCCATAGTGGCTGCACTAATTTACATTCCCACCAGCAGTTTACAAGGGTTCCCTTTTCTCCACATTCTCTCCAACTTTTTTTTCTTATCTTTTTAATAAGAACCATTCTGATGGGTCTGAGGTGATATCTCATTGTGGTTTAGATTTGCATTTCTTTAATAATTAGTGATGTTGAACATCTTTTCATGTGCCTGTTGGCCATCTGTATGTCTTCTTTGGAAAAATGTCTGTTCAGATCCTCTGCCCATTTCTTAATTGAGTTGTTCGCTTTTTTTGTTGTTGAGCTGTATGAATTCTTTATATATTTTGCATATTAACCCCTTATTGGATGTATGATTTGCAAATATCTTCTCCTAATCAGTAGGTTGTTTTTTCATTTTGTGATGGTTTCCTTTGCTGTGCAGAAGCTTTTTAGTTTGACGCAGTCCCATTTGTTTATTTTTTCTTTTGTTTCCCTTGCCTGAGTAGACATGGTATTCGAGCAGATACTGCTAAGACCCATGTCAAAGAATGTACTGCCCCTATTTTCTTCTAGTTTTATAGTTTCAGGTCTTACATTCAAGTCTTTGATCCATTTTGAGTTAATTTTTGTGTATGGTGTAAGATAATGGTCTACTTTCATTCTTTTGCACATGGCTGTCCAGTTTTCCCAACACCATTTGTTGAAGAGACTTTCCTTTCTCCATTTTATGTTCTTGGCTCCTTTGTCAAAGATTAGCTGTTCATAGATGTTTCCTTTTATTTCTGGGCTTTCAATTCTATTCCATTGATCAGTGTGTCTGTTTTTCTGCTAGTACCATGCTGTTTTGATTACTGTAGCTTTGTAGTGTGTTTTGAAGTCAGAGATTGTGATGCCTCCAGCTTTGTTCTTTTTTCTCAGGATTGCTTTGGCTATTTGGGGTCTTTTGTTGTTCCACATAAGTTTTAGGATTCTTTGTTCTATTTCTGTGAAGAATGTCATTGGGATTCTGATTGGCATTGCATTGAATTTGTCAATTGCTTTAGGTAATATAGACATTTCAACTATGTTGATTCTTCCAATCCATGAACACAGAATATCTTTCCATTTCTTTCTGTCTTCTTAAATTTCTTTCAGTAATGTCTTATAGTTCTCAGTATACAGGTCTTTCACTTCCTTGTTTAAATTTGTTCCTAGGTATTTTATTCTTTGAGTTGTAGGTGTGAATGGGATTGTTTCCTTGATTTCTCTTTCTCCAAGTTTGTTGTTAGTGTATAGAAATGCAACTGATTTTTATATGCTGATTTTGTACCCTGCAACTTTACTTGATTCATTTATTATTTCTAATAGTTTTTGATTATTTGTTACCTTTACATCAATACCACTACACTGTTTTGATTGCTCTAGCTTTGTAATAGATGTCAAAATCAGGTAGTGTTAGCTCTCCAACTTTGTTCTTTTTCAAAGTAGTTTTGACTGTTTTAAGTCCTTTGTATTTCCATATACATTTAGAATCAGCTTGTGAATTTTAGCTAAGAAGCCTGCTGGGATTTTGATTAGGATTTCATTGAATCTATGCACCAATTTTGGGAGAATTGATATTTTAACAGTATTAGACTTCTTTATTTTTTCTTGGCAATATTTTATAATTTTCAATGTTCGTATATTTCACATCTTTTATCAGATTCATCGCTACATATTTCACATTTTTCTGCTATTGTAAATAATACTTAAAAAATTTTCAATTTACAATTGTTCTTTGCCAGTATATAGAAATACAATTGATTTTTTAAAATATTGATCTTATATCCTCAAACCTTGCTAAACTCACTTATTAGTTCTTGTAGCTTTTTTCTATAGATTTCATCAGATTTTTTACATAGACCGTCATGTTGCTTGTAACTAAAGACAGTTTTATTTATTTATTGCATTTGGTTGCCTTTTGTTTCTTTTACTTGCCTAATTGTATTGGCTAGAACCTGTACATTTTTTTCCAGCTTTATTGAGATATGACTGACATTGTGAAAGTTTAAGATGTACAATCCATTGTTGTGAAACCCTTATATATTGCAAAATGATTACCACCTTCATCATGTCACATAATTACTATTTCGTTTTTGTGGTGAGAACATTTAAGATTTACTCTCTTAGCAACTTTCAAGTATACAATACGGTACTGTTAACTATAATCACCATGTTGTATGTTAGATTGCCAGAACTTATTCATTTTATTTTATTTTATTTTGTTTTTAAAGATTGGCACCTGAGATAACAACCTTGCCAATCTTCTTTTTATTTATTTATTTTTTCTTCTTCTCCCCAAAGCTCCCCCAGTATATAGTTGTATATTCTAGTTGTAGATCCTTCTGGCTGTGCTATGTGGAACGCTGCCTCAGCATGGCCTGATGAGCAGTGCCATGTCCAGGCCCAGGATCCGAACCCGTGAAACCCTGGGCCGCCGAAGCAGAGCGTGCGCACTTAACCACTCGGCCATGGGGCTGGCCCCAGAACTTATTCATTTTATAATTGGAAGTGTAGACCCTTTGACCAACATCTCCCCATATCCCCCACCCCACAGCCCATAATAACCACCATTCTACTATCTGTTTCCTGAGTTCAGCATTTTTAGATTCCATATGTAGGTGAGATCATACGGTATTTGTCTTTCTCTATCTGACATATTTCGCTTAGCACAATGCCCTTAATTTCATCCATATTGTTGCAAATGGCAGGATTTCCTTCTTTCTCATGGCTAAATAATATCCCATTGTGTATGTATTTATGTATATATATACCACATCTTTTTTATCCATTTATCCATTGACAGACACTTAGGTTGTTTCCATGTCTTGGCTATTGTGAACAATGCTGCAAAGAACATGGGAGTGCAGACATCTCTTTGAGATCCTGTTTTCATTTCCTTTGGATATACACCCAGAAATGGGATTACTGGATCATATAGTAGTTCTATTGTTAGTTTTTTGAGGAACCTCCATATGCTTCCATAGTGGCTGCACCAATTTACGTCCTCACCAAACAGTGCACAAGGCTCCCTTTTCTCCACAGCCTAGCTAACACTTGTTATCTCTTGTCTTTTGGGTGATAGCTATTCCAACAAATATGATATCTCATTGTAGTTTTGATTTGCATTTCCCTGATGATTAGCGATGATGAGCATCTTTTTGTGTACCTACTAGCCATTTGTATGTCTTCTTTGGAAAAATATTTATTCAGTTCCTTTGCCCATTTTTAAATTGGATTGTTTGTTTTTGCTATTGAGTTGTATGAATTCTTTATATATTTTGGATATTAACCCCAGATACAAAATTTGCAAATATTTTCTCCTATTCTGGAGGTTGTCTTTTCATTTTGTTGATTGTTTATTTTGCTGTGCAGAAGCTTTTTAGTGTGATAAAGTCCCACTTATTTAATTTTGTTTTTGTTGCTTGTGCTTTTGGTGTCATATCCAAAAACCATGGCCAAGACCAACGTTGAGGAGGTTTTTCTCTATGTTTTCTTCTAGGAGGTTTACAGTTTCATTCTTAGGTTTAAGTCTTTAATCTATTTTGAGTTAATTTTTGTGCGTGGTGTAAGATATAGGTCCAATTTCATCCTGCTGTATGTGGTTATCCAGTTTTCCAAGCACAATTTATTAAAGAGACTGTCTTTTTCCTGTTGAGTATTCTTGGCTCCCTTGTCTCGTGTTAGTTGACTATATATGTGAGGGTTTCTTTCTGGGCTCTCAATTCTGTTCCATTGGTCTGTGTGTCTATTTTTAACCATACTGTTTGAACACTACAAGTTTGTAGTAGAGTTTGAAATCAGGAAGTGTGATGCCTCCAGCTGTGTTTTTCTTTCTCAGGATTGCTGTGTTCTTCTTTCTTAGGCTTGCTTTGGCGTCCGTTGTGGTTCCATACAAATTTTAGATTGTTTTTTCTATTTCTGTGAAAAAGGTCACTGGAATTTTGATAAGAATTGTGTTGACTCTATAGATGGCTTTGGTCAGTATGGACATTTTAACAATATTAATAATTTTTCTGATCCACAAAGATGGGATATCTTTCCATTTGTGTCTTCAATTTCTTTTTATCAAAGTCTTATAGTTTTCAGTGTACAGATCTTTCATCTCCTTGGTTAAATTTATTCCTAAGTATTTTATTGTTTTTGATGCTGTTGTGAAAGAGATTTTCTTTAATTCTTTTTCAAATATTTCATCGTTAGTGCAGAGAAGAGCAACCGTTTTCTGTATGTTGATTTTGTATCCTACAACTTTGCTGAATTAGTTGATTAGTTCTAACAGTTTTTTGGCAGAGTCTTTAGGATTTTCTCTATATAAAATCATATCACTGACAAACAAAGACAGTTTTACTTCTTCCTTTGCAATGTGGATGCCTTTTCCAATCTTACCTGATTGCTCTGGCTAGGATTTCTAGTATTATGTTGAATAGGAGCGGTGAGAGTAGCATTCTTGTCTTGTTTCTGCTCTAAGAGGAAAAGCTTTCAACCTTTTGAGCCAGCTCTGATGGCCTAGCAGGTAAAGTTTGGCGTGCTCCACTTTGGCAGCCTGGGTTCAGTTCCCAGGTGCAGAACCACACCACTCATCTGTCAGTAGCCGTGCTGTGGTGGTGGCTCACATAGAAGAACTAGAAAGACTTACAACTAGAATCTATACAACTACGTATTGAGGCTTTGGGGAGGAGATAAAAAAAAGAAAGATGAAGATCGGCAACAGATGTTAGTTCAGGGTTAATCTTTCCCAGCAAACAAACACACAAAAAGCTTTCAACTTTTCATCATGTATGATATTAATTGTCAGCTTGTCATATATGGCCTTTATCATGTTCCTTTGTATACCCAATTTGTTGAGCATTTTTATCATGAAAGGATGTTGTATTTTGTCAAATGTTTTTTTCTGTCTCTATTGAAATGTTCATATGATTTTTATCTGTCATTTCATTAATGTTGTGTATCACATTTATTGATTTGCATTGAACAATCCTTGCATCCTTGGGATAAATCCTGCTTGATCCTGGTGTATGATCCTTTTAATGTGCTGTTGAATTTGATTTAATGATATTTTATTGAGATTTTTTGCATCTATATTCATCAGGGATATTGGTTTGTAGTTTTCTTTTACTGTAGTGTGTTTATCTGGCTTTGGTATCAGGATAATGCTGGTCTTATAAAATGAGTTTGGAAGTGTTCCCTTCTCTTCACTTTCTTGGAAGAATTTGAGAAAGATTGGTGTTAATTTTTTTAAAAATGTTTGGTAGAATTCACCAGTGAAACCATCTGATTCAGGGCTTTTCTTTGTTGGGATGTTTTTTATTACTGATCCAATCTCCTTACTCATTACTGGTCTGTTCATATTTTCTATTTCTTCATGATTCAGTGTTGGTAGGTTGTATGTTTCTAGGAATTTATTAATTTCTTCTTGGTTATTCAATTTGTTGGTGTAAAACTTTTCATGGTATTCTCTTATGATCTTTCATATTTCTGTGGTATCACTTATAATGTTTCCTTTTTCATTTCTGATTTTATTTGAGACTTCTCTCTTTTTCTCTTAGTCTGGTTAAGGTTTATCAACTTTGTTTATCTTTTTAAAAAAAACAACTCTTAGGACTGTTATTTATTCTATTGTTTTTTTTAGTCTCTATTTCATTTATTTCTGCTCTGATCTTTGCTATTTCCTTCTTTCTACTAAATTTGGGCTTAGTTTCTTCTTCTTTTTCTTGTTCCTTGAAGTGTAAATTTAGGTTGTTCACTTGAGATCTTTCTTTTTTCTTAATGCAGGCATTTATTGCTATAAACTTCCCTCTTAGAACTGCTTTTGCTACATCCCATAGGTTTTGGTATGTCATGTTTTCATTTGTTTCAAGATATTTTTTGATGTCCCTTTTGATTTCTTCTTTGACCCATTGGTTGTTCAAGAGTGCGGTGTTTAATTTCCACATATTTGCACATTTTTCAGCTTTCCTCTTATTATTGGTTTCTAATTTCATACCATTGTGGTCAGGAAAGATAATTGGTATGATTTCAATCTTCTTACATTTGCTAAGACTTGTTTTGTGACTTATCATATGATTTATTCTGGAGAACATTCCATGTGTGCTTGAGAAGAATGTGTATTCTGCTGCTGTTTGGGTGTAATATTCTGTGCATGTCTGTTAGGTCCATTTGGTCTGAAGTGTGGTTCAAGTCCAATGTTTCTTTGGTGATTTTCTGTTTGGATGATCTATTCATTGTTGAAAGTGAGGTATTGAATTTCACTACTATTATTGTATTGTTGGTTGGTTTTGTTTTTACCTCATATCTATTAGTATTTGCTTAATATATTTATGTGCTCCTGTGTTGCATGCATATATATTTATGTTTGTTATGTCTTCTGATGAATTGACCAATTTGTCATCATATAAAGACCTTCTTTGTCCCTTATAATGTTCTTTGCTCTAAAATCTACTTTGTCTGATATTGATATAGCCACTCCACAAATCTATAGAGACAGAAAGTAGATTAGTGGTTTCGTAGAGCTAGAGGGTGAGTGTTGAGGGGAGATGGGGAGTGATGGCTAATGGATACAGGATCTCTTTTTTAGGATCTGACTGTGATGATGGTTGCACAACTCTGTGAATATACTAAAAACTATTGTGTAGAATACTTTAAATGGATGACTTGCATGACACGTGAATTTTCTCTCAATAATATATATGTATATATATGTGTGTGTATGTGTGTATATATAGGGTTGTGTGTGTGCATATAGATATATAGATAAGGTTATGTACATACATATACATGCCTATATATGTGTGTAGATAGATAAATAGATAGATAGATAGTTACTCAAGATTAGTGTTAGCTTAGCATATCTTGCTTTGCCCTTTTACTTTTAACCTAATCATTTCTTGTAGGCAGCATAGAGTTGGGGTCTGCTTATTCATCTCATCTGACAATCTCTGCCTTTTAATGGGTGTATTAGGCCATTTACATTTAATGTGATCATTGATATGGTTAGGTTTAATCTAACGTGTTGGTACATGTTCTCCATATGTTTCATCTTTTCTTTGTTCTTTTTTTTTTTAACTTCTTTTGGATCAACTGAGAATTTTTTATGATTCCATGACATTTCCTTTATTGTCTTATTAGCTATAACTTTTTCTTTATTTTACTGTTGCTTTAGTGTTTATTAGCGTACATCTGTAACCTATCACAGTCTGCCTTCAAGGATATTATATCACTTCATATTTAGTATAAGCATCTTACAATTGTATACTTCAATTTCTCCCCTCCAAGACTTTGTGCTATTGTTTTCCTACATTTAACTTTTATATGTGTTGTACATCCCACATTAGACAGTTATTATTTTGTTTATACAGTCTATTATCTTTCCAAAATATTTATATAAGAAAAAAACTTATACATATTTACCCATGTAGTGACCATTTCCATTCTTCTTTATTCCTTTGTGTCAATTCATATTTCCACATGATGTTACTTTGCTTCTTCCTGAAGGACTTCTCCTCTCTTCCAATGACTCCAATTGTACGTATGTTATGCCTCCTGTGGTTATCCCACAGCTCACTAATGTTCTTTTGTTTTTTGGGGTTTTTTTGGATTCTTTTTCCTCTGTGTATTTCATTTTGGATCGTTTCTTTTACTTTGCCTTCAAATTCATGAATTTTTTTCTTCTGCCATGTGTAATCTATTATGACTCTCAGCCAGTGTCTTTTTCATCTTAGACTCTATAGTTTTCATCTCTCCAAGTTCAATTTGGGAATTTTAAAAAATATCTTCTATGTTTCTAGTTTCTGAACATTATAGAATACATTTATGAAAACTGTTTAAATGTCCTTTCTGCTAATTCTACTGTCTGGAGAGTTTCGGTTGATTGGGTCCTCTTGGGTCATGATTTTCTGTTTCTTTGCAAGCATGGTAATTTTGATTGGATGCCTGGCATTGTGAGTTTTTCTTTTACAGTGCTGGAAGTTTTTGTATTTTTATAAATATTCTTGAACTTTGTGTTGGGACACAGTTAAATCACTTGGCAGGTAACTCAGATCTCGCTTTTAAGATTTTTTAGATAGGACCAAAGCAGTGTTTAACCCAGGGCTGATTATTTCCTGCTGCAGAGGTAAGACCCTTCTAAGTTCTCTACCCAATGTCTCACAATTATGAGGTTTTCCAGTCTGGCTGGTGGGAGCAGGCACCATTCCTAACCTATGTGAAATTTAGGCACTGTTCTCTCTAATCATGTTAGTTGGTTCCTACTCTGGCTTCACGTGGTTTCCTCACATGAGTTTGCTGATCAGTACTCGGTTGAATACTCAACAGGTACTTGCTGGAGATCTGTGGAGTTCTTTCCCTGTGCTGGCTTCTCCTCTTTAGTGCTCTTGACTGTGAATCTAGATGCTTAGTTTCCCAGACTCTCAGCTCTGTCACCTCCACTCAGGGTGTCTGCCAGGCTCACCTGAAATGCCCGTTTCTTGCACTGTGGCCTGGGAACTCTCTCAAGGCAGTAAGCAGGGGTAAGAGCTCTCTTGATTTGTTTCCCGTGTCTCAAGAATCACTGTCCTTCATCTTCTGATGTCCAGTGTCTTGAAAGCCATGTTTCATATATTTTGCCATTTTTTGTTGTTACTTCACATGGGAGAGTATATGCGGTCCTCATTACTTCATTTTATCTAAAACCAGAATTTACAATTTTCTCTTATGAAAGAACTTACAAATTTATAAATTTATAGAATTTGTAAATTTCTCTTGATTTCTTTAATTAAGAGAAAAAACCAGTGTTTTGTATTTACCCAGAACTCTTTCTATTTCTTTCTATAAATGTGCATTTCCTTCTGCCATCATTTCCCACTACTCTGGAGAATGCCCTTTATTATTTATTTTAGTGTGCATATAATGACTATAAATTCTTCAAGATTTTATTTGTCTGAAAAAATGCTTTATTTTGCTGTCATTTTTGAGGCCTATTTTTGCTGAATGTAGAATTGTAGCTTGGCGGTTTTTTTTCAACCGTGGTAAAAATCTGGTTCCATTATCTTCTAGCTTGCATCGTTTCTTTTAGAAGTCAATGTCGTTATTGTTGTTCCTCTGAATATAACGTGTCATTTTTCTCTATCTGCTTTAAGATTTCCTCTTTGCATTAGTTATTTATTGCTACATAACAAAGTGCTCCAAAACTTACTGGTTTACAACATTAAACTTTAATTATGTCATAGTATCTGTGGGTCAGGAATTTGGGAGCAGCTTATTTTCATGTTGTTTCCTTGGGATCTGTCATGAGATTGTGGTCAAGATGTCGACTGGAGCTACAGTCACCTAAAGGTCTGGCTGAGACTGGAGGATGCACGCCCAGGATGGTCCACTCACATGGCCACTGGCAGGAGGCGTCAGTTCCTTGCTGGTTGTTGGCAGGAGGCCCCAGTTTCGTACCATGTGGACCTTTCCACGGGTCTGCATGAGTCTCCTCGTGACATGGCATCTGAGTTTCCCTAGAGTGAATGATCCAAGAGTGAGTGCAGAGGAAGCCACCTCTTATGACCAAGTCTCAACTCACACATTGTCCCTTCTGCCATATTCTCTGCTAGAAGGGAGTCACTAAGTCCAGCCTACACTCAAAGGGAGAGGAATTAGGCACCACCTCTTAAAGGGACGGGTATGAAAGAATTTCTAGACATGTTATAAAACCACCATACTTTTCATTTTTAATTTTCATCAATCTCACTATGATATGTCTAGGATGGGGTTTTTTCTTTTTTGGCCTTACTTATCTTGCTTAGGGTTTGTTGAGCATCTTAAAACTGTGATATATATATTTCTCATCATTTAATTATTATTTCCTCAAAAAAAATTTTGCTGCATTATCTATCCTTCCCTTATAGGACTCCAAATATATGTCAGACAGCTTAATATTATGCCACAGGTTGCCAATGCTCTGTTATTTTTCTGTCATTTTCTTTCTCAGCTTTTGTTTGGATAATTGTGTTGACCAAGCTTCAAGTTTCGCTCATCCCTTCTTTTGTAGTATGTAAGTCCATAAGTGAATTCTTTATTACAGATCATGAATTTTTCCTTTCTATTATTTCTGCTCAGTTCATTTTAGAGTTACTATTTCTCCTCTGAAATCCCCCATCTCTTCACCCTTTATGCCCATCTTTTCCTGAATATTCTGTAAAATATTTATAATACTTTTTAAAAGTCTTTTCTGCTTATTCCGATAAGTAGGTCATCTATGGATTTGCTTCTAGTGGCTACTTTTTCTCTTGGTTGTGGGTCATATCAGTGGTATGTTATGAATGTTTAACAACCAGCTCTCTGGTGAAGAGGAAGGATGAGAAGGAGAAGAAAAAGAAAAAGAAAAAGAATCTGCAGCAGTGGCCCTGGTTTGTAATGTCAGCCCGTTTCTGTTGTGTAAATACTCCCACCATAGCTGAGTATGAGTTGTCAACATAGCATAATAACAGAACTGAATGCAGAGTTATAAAGAGATGTGCACACCTGGCTCTCGTGAGCAGAGCTGGCTCCAGCCCACCATTGCATTTTTTCCTACTTCCTCATGTGTGTTAAAATATTTTTTATTTTTTACGAATACTACCTAGAAAAAATGTGAGGACTGAAGAAGAATTTTGCTCTGTTTGGTGATGTCTTTCATAGAGAGTGTAGACACTTTCCTCTGCTTTGTGGTAAGGAGCAGATCAATCAGATTCTTCCTGGGTTAGGCTGATGGGTGCTGGGTTTCAGTTTTAATTAGATTGAGTTCACTTGTGATTAGCTCTATTCCAACCTCAAGTGCAATGAGCAGCTTTTCAATCTTGTTATCGAGCTGGGAGAGGGTTTGGCTGCAGTTTTGGATGGTCTTTTGGTTACGTTTGGATGCGGTTCCGGCAGGGCCTTGGAACTGAAGTGCTGGAAGAAGGCAGAGCACCATGTGATGCTCTCAGGAAGGCTGTGTCGCTCTGCGGTGGAACCCAGAGGCTGTGGAGTCAGACAGCTTGCACTGGGGTCTGAGCTCCTCTCCTTGATGGTTGTGTGACTTTGAACAAAACCCTAGCCTGTCTCACCCTCAGTTTCCTATCTGGGAAATGGGAGTGATGCCTACCTTGTGGGGTTACTGTGAGAAGGAAATGAGATGAGCTATGCGACATGACTAGTTCAGTGCCTGACACACGGTAACTCCTTTTCAGTGTCAGTTACTGCAGTCCTCTGCGGTCAGAGTACTGGTTTCTCCTGCAGGGCCTGCCTTAGCCCCACCTCTAACAGGGCAACAGTAAAGGGGGCCCTACAGGGGCTTTAGTCCCCCCATAATTGCTACCTGCCCTCCTCTAAGACATCACTCAAAATAACATTGCCTGATATGGACAAATGGCATTTTTTCTCCAGCTTACATAAAAGTATATCTAAGACTACTATTATGGGCTGAACTGTGTTCACCCCCCGCAAAAAAGCTATGTTGAAGTCCTAACCCTGAGTACCCCAAGATGCGAACTTATTTGGAAATAGAGTCTTTGCAGATTTTACCAAGTTAGGATGAGGTCATTAGGGTGGGCCCTAATCCAGTATGACTGGTTCCCTACAAAAACGGTGAAATCTGGACGCAGACAGACACCCAGAGGGAGGACGATGTGAAGACGCACGGGAGAATGCCATGTGAAGATGGGAAGTTGGAGTAAGGCAGCTGCAAGCCGAGAATCTCCGAGGTCTGCTGGCCACCAGCAGAAGCTAAGAAGAGGCAAGGAGCGCAGCCCTGCCCACACCTTGATCTCAGACTTCCAGCCTCTAGGATTGTGACACAATAAGTGTCTGTTGTTTTAAGCCAGCCCGTTTGGGGCACTTTGTTGTGGCAGTCCTAGGACACTGATGCAAGCTCCTTCAGAAAGAGTGACTTTATTGACCCAAGGTACCACCAAGTACAAGTCCCCTACACCCCTTGGTGCTCCCTCAGCATCTCAGCCTCTTCCCCTGTGTCCCTCTCGTAGTAGGGCCTCTGGAGCTGCCTCTGCGCCTGCTCCACCCAGACCGGAAGCTACGGTCCTGCTCCACACTCTCCCAGTCCCATCCTGTTCTCACTTCCAGGAACCGGCTCTCCTCTCACTCCCCAAAGGGGGACCTGGACCTACAGGGAGGAGAACAAGCCTTGAGTCCCTCCTGCAATCCTGGGCTCTGCACGCGGTCCCCCACCCCGTGGGACCCTTGCAGCCCTACCTCCACGAGAAGGGCGCTGCCGGCCCTGTGGCCGTGGTGGAAGACACTGAGGCTCACGGCAGATGGGTGACCTGCCAAAGCCAGATGGCTTGTGAGGAGAGTGCCAGGAGTCAGGCTCAGGGGGCACTCCAAAGCCTTCCTCTTTGCACGGCCCCAGGCTGATGCCCACGCTGTGTGCTGGCCCCGTCCTCCAGAGGCTGTCCCAGCAGGCCTGCCTGGTCCGGCTGAAGGGCTCTCCTGCAGGCTTTGGGCACTCAACCTGGAGAAGCAAGCTTCCTTCCAGGGGGCTCTGGTTGGGCGGGAGGGCTCTCCAGGGCTAGGATGGTCTTTTCCTGTTGAACAATAATTTTCTCTCCCACTGACCTTACTCAGGGAAAACACGCTGGGAACAGAGCAGAAGCTTGTGAAGACACCACATCCTCTCAGGCACTTCCCGTCCTCTTTTTTAATCAGTTATCCTGATGTTCGTCAATTGCATAACATCCTATTAGTTGTTTTCCATCCTCCCTAATCTGACCTGGACACTCTGCTGAAGGCTGGCTGGAGCTTGGCGGGGTGGACAGGGCACTGGGAGGCCTGGGGTCCAGTTCTGGCTTGTCCCCTCGCTCCCTGTGTGACCTTGGGCAGGTCACCTGATGCCGATGGCAGTGATAATGACGCTGTTTGCTGAGCACCTACCATGCTCTGCACTCCTTGCAAAAGTCATCTCATCCACACTCACAGGCCCCTAGGACGTGATGGGGCCCCACCGCCAGACGTGGGGAGGTGAGGCTCAGCAATGTTGAGTAACTCCAATGAGGCCACCAACGATTGACGTCAGGCTGGGGTGACACTACACCATGCTGCTGCCACTTCCACCGTCTGGGCTCCAGTTTCCCCAACTGTGAAATGAGGGACTGGACTAGATGGTCATTAGGCCCCTTTCCAGCTTCCTGGGCAAATGGCTCCACTCTTGTCCCCCTAAAAATCTCTTCTCCATCTGGTGACCAGTGGCCCTTTACAGCCCACACCAGGCCACGCCCCTGGCACAGTCTGCAGGCCCTCATTTACTGTGTGTCTTCCCCTGAGGGCAGGGGCCTCGTCCGCCCTCTCATGGCTGAGTCCCTGTGCAGAGAACAGTGCCGGGTGCACAGTGGGTGCCTGGGCAGTGGCCATTGATGGAGCTGAATCAGCACAGCCCGGGGGCGGCGTCCAGAGGCAGGAAGGGCCGGGCTGGCAGGGGAGTTTGTAGGGGTAGCCTGGCCGTGCTGGGTGGGTCCTGAGCTGGTTAGAATTTCCAGCTCGCCTGCCCGAGTATCAGTTGCAGAAAATGGTGAAGCTGGTGATGCTGGTCTTTGGCTCTTGGGCTGACCCCCTTGACCGTCATCCCAAGCCCATCTCTGCCAGGTGCCAGCTCACTGTCACCAAAGTCTTATCTGTTTCTGTCTCTTAAATAGCTACCTGTATTTTCATGAGGTCTTAGTGAACATAAAGTACTGGGGATCCAAAGGGGGACAGTGCCAATGGGGGGATTTTAGACATTGTGAAAGACTAGAGGAGACAGATTTTGCATCAGCTCACCCTGCCATTTTGCTCCGCCCCTTCTCCATGTGAAAGACTAGAGGAGACAGATTTTGGAGCAGTTAGTGTCTAAGCAGGACCTCAAAGCCTTCCTGGTGTGGGGTGACTCACTCCAGGGGGGTCTGCCACCTGAAGAGATGTGGCTGCTCCCAGGTCACCTGTTTCAGGAAGGGTGGCAGCAACTGTCACGTTCCTACTGAGGGTAACTCTCTCCCCTCTCCCCATTGTAGGATTGTGGTCATCTCTTCAGATTCATCCATCCCAACCTCATTCGACCAAAATGGACCTGAGGCCTAGAGAGGGTAGTAACTAGCCTGAAGTTACACAGCAAGACAATGGCCCGTGCTAGATAACCCAATCCTTCTGACTCCCAGTCTTTCCCCATCTCTTTCCCCTAGAAAGTGCCTTATCTGGAATTTTGGCCTCTAGATTCTCTCCCTGTGACAAGGACCAGGGCAAAGGTGATTTCAAGAGCTAGGCGAAAACCTGCCCCTTGAAAAGGGCCCAGGGAAGCTAGGGACAGAGAGAAACGGGACAGGACCAGCAAGTCGATCTGGTTCCTCCCGGGGGAAGACGTGGCCCCAGCCTCCTCTTCCCTCGGGACAGTCCACGTTGAGCGATGGAGTTTCTGGCAGGCCTGGGAGCCCCGGCGGCACTGCAGGCCGGTGACTGAAGCTCTCGTAATGTCTACGAGGCAGGAACCGGGGTCATGTTCCACTGGCCCATATGTCCCTTCCACAGCACCAGTGCCGACAGGTCTGACGTGTGTCAGACGTGCTCCCCTGGGAGCCCCTGCCAGCCCCCAGCCACAGGAAGCCTGCAGCGGCCTGTGCTGGTGACACCTGCCCTGGGCCTGTCTGTGCTGCGACCGGGCGGCAGGCAGGGGGGTGGGACGCAGAGATGAAGCCTGCTGTTCACGCCTGGCTGGGTTTAGGACACTCTGGGCACAGAGCCTGCTGACAGCTCAGGGTGGTGGTGGGGGGCACCGGAGCCAAGAGGCAGAACCCCAGCTCACGCTACAGGCACAGACTCGGGGCGTCTTGAATACAAGACGCTTGTAAAGCTTTAGAGTCAAAGTGCTTCTGTTTATAATGTTGAGATGAACACGGGGCCTCCAGAAGCACATAGAGGGGGTCCTGCTCACTCTCGGGGAGCAAGGAAGGCTTCCCAGGGTCATGGCGTCTGAGCCGCCTAACCGATAACGTGTATTCTAACGCTATAGTTAGGCCAGCATTCAAGACCTTCAGCTCTGTCTAGTGGAAATATAATGCAAGTCACATGCGTAATTTAACATTTTCTAGCAGCTACATTAAAAAAAGTAAAAAGAAACGAGTGGCATTAGTTTCAACATATTTTATTTAACTCAATACATCTAACACCTTACTATTTCAACACATAATCAATGTAAAAATTATTAAGTTATGACATTCCTTTTTAAAAAAATACCAAGTCTTCAAAATCTGGTGTGCATTTTACACGTCAAGCACATCTCAACTTGGGTGCTGCATTTTCATCAGAAATGCTTGATCAGTGTTTAGATTTCATAAAATTTACAGCAGAAAAGCAACCATGTTGTTCTAAATATATTAAAAAGTTTTTCAACAAGTGAATCAAGTATCGGTTTTTGAATTTAAATTTAATTTTAAATTTAAGTGAATTAAAATTTGAATTTTTAAAAATGAATTAAAATTAAAAAGTAAAATCGAAATTTCAGTTCCTTTGTCACTCTAGCCACACTTCAAGTGCTCGGTGGCTGCTGCCTTGGATAGCACAGACTTTTGTCTCCAGGCCTCCCTCCGGCCTCTCCTGAATGCGTTCTGGTCACCCACCTTCCTGTCCCTGTGCACATGTCGCTCACTCCTCAAGATGCCCTCTCCTCCCATCCACATCTCTAAGCCCCGCCCCCCAGCCCAGACCCCACCCCGCTCACCCCCCCCAGCAGAGGGTGTCAGGGACGAGCACCCCCGCCGACAATCCCTGACTCTCACTGTGGCCTCATTTCCTGTCCCTACAGCCTGTGAGGGCCGTCTGTCATCATGTGGAGAGGTGGCAGCAGGGCTGGGACCAAGACCTGCCCTTCCTTTTTCCCAGCTGTCTTTCCACACCTCTTCTCCCTCATCCTCCCGGAGCTGGGCCAGGTGTGCAAGGAGGCAGCTACAGCATGATGCTTAAGACCCCACTCTGGTGCCCTCACTGACTCCCTGCCGGGGGCTTCCCAGGCCTTGCCTGCGGGCGGGGTGGGGAGTGGCGGGGAGGCCAGGGAGAGCCTCACAGCCTTGCTCGCCTTCTTCAGAACACTGAACTCAGGAGCAGGGAGACGAGCCTCTTGGGTGGGGCATGTCACAGAAGGGGCCGAGACTCACCCAGGGAGGGGGTGGCAGTTACCCCAGCAAAGCTTCTGCCTCGACCCTAACTCTAGGCTGGCCAGCCTCTTCGGGCCTCAATTTTCCACCTGCCCAAAAGGTCCTCCTCATTCTTTGAAGATGGTGACCTCTGAGAGGACAGCAGGGTGGGCTTGCCAAATCCAGCAGACACCCGTGGCTGCCTCCATTAGTGTTCCACCTGGAGCATTTGCTCAGCCACGCCTGGGGCTGATTCCTATAGACGCCACGTTCAATCCAGAGGGGATCGGAGGCCCCTTTATACCATACGGGCCCATATCACCACCAGTTCCTCCCCTGTTATCTCCCATCAAAAGAAGGACTGGCTCTCGCTGTCCCTCAGTTTCTGCCCCTTGGGAGACTTCTTGCCCCATTCTGGCCTATGAGCTCCGATGGTGTCCCACAAGCTCCAAACATCGACCCAGTGTCCCCAACCTCTCCAAGAAAACACTCTCCTTCTCCCTCTGTCCTCCATGGCTCCTGCCAACCAGGATCTCTGCAAACCTAACTTTCTGCAGTTGGTACGGCACAAACAACAGATATTTACCTGTGCACGTCTACCTTGGACAGGTCTGCCCCATCCCTGGCAGTTCCTATATCTGTCCCCTCCTCCCTCCCAGAGAGCAGCTACACAACCAAGATGGGCCATGGAGGCACCTAGCGGAGTGCCTGGCACAAGTCAGGAGCTTGCCGAGTTGAAAGGCGGAAGGTTGGAGGACCCTCTCTTCCGCGTGAGTCCTTTAGGGCACAGGGTGGAAATGTGACAGGAGGATCCAGGGAGGGAGGTGAGCACAGAGGAGGGGCCTGACATAGCTGTTAAACAATTGAGCCTTTACAGAACCAAGACCAGTCCTGCAAAGAAGCCCAGAGCCACCTGTCTGCGGTGACTGCTGGCCAGCAGTGTGCCAGCCACTCCCTGGAGAGGGACAGTGTTCCAAGGCCGGAACACAGGGTGCGTGTTCTCCAGCCACCAGGATTAGTTAGCCATTGCTAGAGTCTGGAGGCATGACTATGCCCATTGGTTCTTCTTAAAGCTTTGTTTATTCTGGGTAGAAACAAATTACCCATCATGTCATCACTTCTTTTTCTGGATCATGTGAAACAAGCTGTGTAAGTGTCCTCCTGGCCTGCCCTTACCCAGTCGCTGCAGGCAAGGAACCTCCCAGCCTCTGTGAACAGTTGCAGGTGCATTTCTCAAACAAACCCTAAGACTATACAGACATGTCCATTTATACCAACACGGCTAAAATAACTACTTTTAAAAACAAAAATGGGCATATGCTTTATATTGGGGTACAACTTCTTTTCCACTTAACATTATCACATTGATATTATTTGAGGTCAGCACACAAAGATCAACACCGTTTTCTTCAATGTCTGCGTGGCGTTCTGAAGAATGGCTGCATCATAGTTTGGTGAGCCAGTTGTCCTTCAATGGACACATGGGTTGTTTTAAGTGTGGGGTGTGTGTATGTGTATGTGTGTGCAGGTGTGTGTGCGTGTATGTGAACATAAGCAATGCTTCAAGGCCACCCACACCAGTTGGTCTCATGAGACTGGAAACGCCATCTCTTGGCTACACTTGACGTCCCTGCCACCAGCTTTGTGAATGGGTGTTGTAAGTCCCAGGGGAGCTGGAGGCCTGGGTGGGAGTGTGGATGGTGCAGGCTGCTGCCCACTGCCAGGAAGGTGGGCCAGCAGGGCATGCAGCCTGGTGGCAGCCCCCAGCCCTCCTCCTCAGACGCTGTCCCCATCACAGGCTCTGGCTCCTCCTGGACCCATCCCAGGCTTTGCAGGGAGAGCCAGGAGCGGTGAGGCTGGAGAACCTCTCACCTGGAGCTATGAGGATAGGGAGGAAGCACTCCTGCAGATCCAGTCTGGGGACACTCATTACGGTCGTGTGTCGCTCAACGAGGCGGATGTGTTCCAAGAAATGCGTCGCCGGGAGGTTTCATCATTGTGCGACATCCTAGCGTGCACTGACACAGACCTGAGTGGTGTAGCCTAGCTCACCCCAGGCTGTACGGTATAGCCTATTGCCCCCGGCTACAAACCTCTACAGCATGTGGCTGTGCCGAGGACTGCAGGCAACCGTAACACAATGGGATTTATCCAAACAGAGAAAAGCTACAGTAACAATACAGTACAAAAGATAGCAAATGGCACACCTGTACAGGGTGCTCGCCATCACTGGAGCTTGCGGGGCTGGCAGCTGTGGGTGAGTGGGGAGTGAGTGTGGAGGCCTGGGGCACCACTGTGCACTACTGTGGACTTTGGAAACTACACCAAATTTATAAGAAAAATATTTTTCTTTCTTTACTAATAAACTAACTTTAGCTTCCTGTAACTTTTTTGCTTTATGAACTTTTAAATTATTTTTTAACTTTGACTCTTGTAATAACACAGCTTAAAACACATTATACAGCTGTACAAAAATATTTCTTTATGTTATTATTCTGTAAGTTTTTCTGTTTTTAAAATTTTTTATTTTTAAACTTTTTTTATTAAAAACTAAGATACAGGGGCCAAGCCGGTGACATAGTGGTTAAGCTTGCGCACTCCACTTTGGCGGCCTGGGGTTCACGGGTTCAAATCCCAGGCGTGGACCTATGCACCACTCATCAAGCCATGCTGCGGCAGGTGTCCCACATATGAAGTAGAGGAAGATGGGCACGGATGTCAGCTCAGGGCCAGTCTTCCTCAAAAAAAAAAACACACCCCAAACAAACAAACAAACAAAACTAAGACACAAACACACACGTTAGCCTAGGCTACACAGGGTCAGGATCATCAGTATCAGTGTCTTCCACCTCCACATCTTGTCCATCAGAAGGTCTTCAGGGCAATAACACACGTGGAGCCGTCATCTCCTGTGATAATGATGCCTTTTTCTGGAACACCTCCTGGAGGACGCCCTGAGGTTCTTCTTGAGGAGGTTTCACTATTTTCAGAATCATGTCCACAGTGGTTTGCTTTTTTTCATCACAGATTTTCTTGTGAGCAGATAATGCACCATGAACATCCCTCTCTGTTAATGAAAACCTTTCAACATTGGGGTCCATGTTTTTTAAGGAGCTTGTTGAGGTCTGCAAAAGCTTCTGCCAAACGCTTCACTGGGAATTTTCTTGGGGGTTCTTTTCCTCCTGCAGTTTCCTCTTCTTTCTACAACATTATGACGTCACTACCCAATAGGAATTTTTCAGCTCCGTTACAATCTCAGGTGACCATCGTCATACGTACGGTCTGTCGTTGACCACAACATTGTCATGTGGCACGTGACTGTAACCCAGGGGAACTTGGTACCAAGAGGCGGGAGACGGTGTTCTGGGAGGCACCGTCAGGGCTGGGAACGGCTTAGAGTCTCTTGCACGGTACTGGCCTGGCCCTGGGCCCAGCTGCCAGTCCAGCTGCTGTGGGCAGATAGAGATGAAGTGGGGCATGGCTTGGAGCTGACCCTCAGTCCTTGAGGAGCCAAAGGAGAGGTAGCCAGGCCTGGCAGGGAGGCTGGAGGGAGCCCCACACCCAGCGCCTGTGGTCATAGCTCTGGACTCGGCTGAGGCAGAGGGAGGCAGCGGCACCACGCTTCCAGCTTCCATCCCCCTCCCACTGCAGGAGGGAGTTCGTGTGGGGTCAGCCACCCCCCCCCGTCTCCCCCCTGCCCGGATGATGGCGCAGGGGCAGCCAAGGGGTTGTGGGGGGATAGGTTAGAGGCATCCAGGGACTTGAGAAGAAGGGAGATGCTATTAAAAAAGTAATTTGTTGTGTGTGTCTTTTCTGATTACAAAAGCAATGCGTATTCATTGTAGAAAATTTGGAAAATAGAGATAAGCGCAAAAAGCAAATAAAACCCCTCCTAATTTCCCCATTCAGGACTCGTCACTCACACGTCCAGTGTGATGGTTAAAAGCCCAGGCTCGCGGCCTCACTGCCTGGGCTTGAATCCCTGTGCTGCCGCTAACTAGCTGTGTGACCCTGGACAAATGCCTTAACCCCTCTGTACTTCTCGCATTGCTGGGAGGAAGAAGTGACGTGACCAAGTCTCTTGTCAGGCAGAAAGTGTCCCCTGAGTGTCAGCCTCTCCACCTCCACCTGAGTGACTGACAGTTTCTCAGACTTGAGCTAGCTGAGACAGGACTGCTGGCTCCACCCACCCAGATGCCCATCCCTTAGCTTCCCCCCATCCCGGGACACCACGCCCCCAGCATGTGGGCATCCCACACGCATGTGGAGTTGTCCTTGAGGCCTCCTTCGGAGTCAACCAGAGAGCAGGACCAGGAGGAGGAGGAAGGGGCAAGAAGGAAGGGATGGTGGCGCCTAGGAAGTGGGAAGTGGAGGAAAGACTGAGGGTAGTGCGTGAGAGAAAGACACAGATCACTCTCCCACCTGGGGGTGAACATAGGTGTACCCCTCTCCCCAGCTTGGGTCCTTCTGCTCAAATCCTCCCCACTGCACCCTGGTGGGCAGGCTGCACATTCTGGGCCCAGCCCCGCCTCTCCGTTCTCTGGGTCCCGTCAATAATTTATGCTTGCAGGGTACAATAACTATCAATAATGCACAGGCAATAACGGCCTACAGCTCTCTGCACAGTTGTGTTACTCCTAATGCGTGTGGTGCTGGGTCCTGGCACTGAGCCCACTCCTGACCCTCCCGGGACTGGACCCCCAGTGGCTCAAGAGAAGAGGAGGTGGGGAGGAGAAGAGGAGGGTTTGGGGAGGGCGTCAGGCTGGGAGGCCAGCTCTGCCCACCTCATAGAGCAGCCTCTTCCAAACTCTGCAGGTGGGCCAGGCCTCAGACACCCCAGGAGGGCCTGCCTCTCAGTTCCAATATTCAAATAGGCAGGGAGCACCCCCAAAGCCCACCCCAGTGGGCGGCTACGTTAATCTAGTTCTACTCCCACACCCGCTCGCTAATCAGTCTCCTCATCTGCAAAATGGGGTCGCTAACACCCACACTCTCCTCCCCCTGGCTCCTCGTGGTGGTTGGGGAAGCAGGTATGATACTACCTTGCAAAGCTGGGAAAGCATTTCACAATCTGGCAGGATGAACGTCTCAGGGTGGTCACTATTGCCAGTTAGGCAGCACCTGGCCAGACATTTTGTGGGCTGGATAGAAAGGGAGTGAGTCACAGGAACACACAGACCCTGCCCTCAGAGGGCTTCTTCTACGGCACAGGCAGGTAATATACAGTGAACGAAGCTGGCTGGGTGTGAGACTATAGGGAGTGGTGGGGACTGTGGAGAACTGGAGAGGCATGCCCTGTCCAAAACAGGTGGCTACTACTCAGCAACAGCAAATGACGCCAAGGGGGTGCATGGGTCTAGTGCTACCATGTTCACATACTTGTCAAGGGGAAGTAGGAGTGTGGACTTTTATGAAAAACATCTCCTGACTTTTAAATGTGAGTTAAAAATTTTTAAAATAGTGAAAGGAGGGATACTGGCAAAGCAGATCCATGAGTGGGTCAAATCTGGCCCCAGCTACTGGTTTGGCCTAGAAAGTGGTTGCTTTGTGTTTTTCCAAGAAAAGAACAATTCTAGCCAGCACAGTGACTGAAGGAGCTTTGGCAAGGGGTCAGGGAACCTGGGTGTGGTCCTGGTTGTGTGGATGGTGTGCTTTCTCCAAGTCTCCTCTCCCCCTCCATATGCTGGGAGTGCTGGCCCCGAGGGCCCACGAGGCCCCTCCAGCTCTAACGCCTGTGCAGCAGCACCACACCTTACACTGACGGGGTCTAGGGGCTTGCCTTTCAGCAGGTGTCACAGGCCAGGCAGTTTGGGGTCTGGGTGAAAGGGCTTGGGGGTGCCCCCTAGACTCCATTCTCTGGGTCTGGGAGGCGGCGACAACACACAGACCCAGGCCCCCAGGGTCTGAGGCCACAGCCCTGGGTCACTCTATGGAAGCCCCTCGTGGTGAGACACCTGGGCACAGGCCCTCTTTGGTCTTCGGTAACAGGCCCTCCAGGTGGGTGTAAGGCAACTTCTCCACGGCTAAACTCTGTCCATGGCAATGTGATGCTGCCAACACTAACATAAGCCGCGGGCCTCCCACTGCTGAGCTTGTTCCGTTACTCTCAAGCTGAAGACTCACAACAACCCTGTGAGATAGCATGATCTCCACCTAAGAGAGAAAAGAAACTAAACAAAAAACCACTAAGGCTCAGAGAGGTTAAGCAACTTGCCCAAGGTCACACAGACAGTGAAAGACAGTGAATATAGAGCCATAATTCAAACCTAAGTGTGTCAAGTTCCAAATCTCAGTCCCTCACTGCTTTCTTCTGCCCCAAAGTAGGTTTGAGGTTTCTGGCTTGTGGCTTCCCATGCTGTCTAGAGCAGGACTCGCTTCCATGGGTCGGAGAGGAGCGGGGGAGCCGTGGAGAGAAGCCTGCCCGCCATCTGCAAAGCTAGGATGAAGCCACAGGGTGGTCTTCTGGGGCTCTCAGGGTCTCTGCCTTCTGAGCTCCTCATGACCAGCCTGAGGGGGGCCGGGCAAACCACACCCATTGTCCAGAGTGGATGTTGAGGCCATGGTGGAGCTTAGCCCTAACAGTGGCAGGGCTACTGCGGAAGAGCACAGCTCTGGGACAGTCATCCTGCTCAGGGATCCTGGCTCTGCGGGCTCTGTGACTCTCAGAGCCGCCCTGGCCTCCTCCTCCTCGGAAGGGCTGCTGTGCGAGTTCAGGCAGGTGCACACGTGGGGTGCCTCGCTTGTATCCGATACTCAATAAGCATCTGTGTAAAAAGCAACTAGAAAGAGAAGACAAACTCTTAAGCACTACTCCATTTTCCTGGTTCTTGGTTGGGGACAGGAACACGGCAGTCATTAAAATAAGGTGACCTGCACTGTATGCTGCTAGGTTTGATGTGACATGCTGGTTTAAAAAAACAATTAAAAAGAAAACGAAAGCCCAGCTGAGGCTGTGGTTCCCAGACTCTCAGCAGCAGAATTAAGGGTGGGGGTGGGGAGGGGTTACGGTGGGGGTGGAAGGGTGTGAGGAGCCTGAGGCCTTACGGGGTGGGTGGGCCCTTTGCTGGGGCTGCTGGTGGCCCCCTGACTCTGCAGTCACCCGTAAGCTTGTCTTGGGGACAAGACTTTTCTCTGGAGGCAGCCAGTCCCTGGAGCCAGGGCTCAAGGGTCTTATCCCAGGCCAGGGGCTGGAATTGGGCAGCCGGGCTCCCCCCGGGGTTGGCTGCCTGGGGAGGGGCCTTCAGGGCCTGAGGCTGAGTGGGGCTGGGAGCCTAGAGAACCACTTCGAAGGATTCTGGTTACGGAAATTGCTCTTCTCTTTCTCACCACTCATCTTACCACTTTATAGCACGCAGTCCTCCATCCATACCAACTGCATCAGAGCAGTGGTCTGAGTTCTAGCCTCATTAGGGGGAGCAGTTGAATTAGCACTCATGAGGCCCAAAGAGGTGACACCATGTGTCCAGGTCACACTGCAAAACCGAGGCTTGAAGTCTGAAGAGGAAACCCCTCATCATGACCCCTGCCGCAGCCCCTTCGTCCTCAGGTAGTTCCCCTAGAGCCGCACGTGCAACTGCATTTTTCCAGGAAAGTCTGTGTGGGGGCGCCCTAGGGTCCTGCCTCCACACCTGCGGCCTGGCCCCTCCTGCAGGATTAATCTGGCTCTTATCAATGTTTCATCTGCTTCCCATCCCACGTCAACCCCACTACCTCTTCTCACATTTGAGCCCGGGAGCATGAAAAATAGATGTGCCTTCTCCACTTGCCCTAACGCTTTTTCTCAGGTTTGGGACTTAGCAAGAAGTGATCTTGCTCAAAGGTTCTCCCAGCGCTCTGATTCCCTGGCCCCTCAGCACCCCCCGGCCCAGCCGGGCTCAGCAAGGATACTAAATGTACCCTGACCTGGGCCCAGCTTTCACCTTTTCAAAGCACGCTGTCTGTGTATTCCTGGGCAGGCAGGAGGAGCTATTTTTGACCACTGGGCTCAGAGGTGCTAACCCACTTGTCCAAGGCCACACAGGAAATTTGTAATGGTTGTAAGGGGACAGGCATCCACTCTGACAGTTGTCATCCTCTGATCTTTTGGTTTGGGGTGCCCCTCCACCAACGTCCTCCCAAACCTGCATCTTTTGACAGAATGGGCTCCTGAGGCCCAAGCCCTTTCCTTTCTATGACATGATAGAATCAATAAAGTCTAGGAAGGAGAGAAGAGGCGGGAGGAGGCCGAGGCTGCTGTGGCTGGTACTCAGCTTTGATGACATCAGGCCCTGCCTCAGAGACCTTCAACAGCTCCCCATTGGCCATGAAAAAATCCCCTAACCTCTCGGTTTTGCAAGGAAGGCCCTTTGCATACTGGGCCCTTCCCCGCCACTCACTCCTCCCCACTCCCCAGCAATCACACCGGGGGCTTTAGCTTTCCAGGAGCCTGTCGGCACTGTCTCCCCTCGACTGGAAGTGCCCTGTCTCCACTGGCCCCTCTGGAAATCTTTTTCCTCCTAATCTAGACCAGTGATTCTCTAATCAGCCAACCGACCGCGGATTCTGCACAGAGAACCTCCTGAGGCCTGGGTCCTGAAGCCCAGGTCCTGAGGCCTGAGTCCTGAGGCCTGGGTCTGCTGAAGCTTCTCTGGGATGGAGCCCGGGCATCAGTATCTTAACCCTTGTGATACTTGGCACACTGTAAGCTCAGTGTGAACCATAAACACGCTGCCCAGACACGCCTCAGAATGAGCCTTGCTGGGTAGGAGGACAAGTTTTAAGAGCTTGATTTTGCATCTAATTTGAGTATCACCCCTTCCCCCTGAAAGCTGGGATGCTTGTTTCCAGAGCTGGAGAGACGGCTTTCCTTAAAATGACGGGTCTGGCCCTCCCCTCTGGCTGCCTTTCCGTCTCTTCATGACCCGTGGCAGAAGGGCCCACAGAGGGCAGCAGGAGGGGCTCCCCACGGCTCCCTGAGTGCGCCCCACTTCCTGCTACTCCCCCACCAGGCTGCAAACTCCTCCCAGCAAAGCGCTGCAGCTTTTACCGCCGCCCCCCCCACCCAGCCTGGTGCCCCCACACAACAGACACTCGATAAGTGTTGGCTGAAGTGATGACAGGTGTGGTCCAACTCCAGCAAGTGACTTACCGGTGGGTGTCCCAAGGGAGCTGGAGACAGAGCTGGGCCTGGGACCATCTGCTCTAATTTCCAGGATGTGCTCCCACGCTCCTCACCCCCTCTTCTGCCTGTCTTCCCCCCTCCGCCGTGACTGTGCCCCGGGAAGCCCAGGAGGAGGAAAGACACAAGCACTGCCATCCCATCTCCGAGAGACATCAGTACCCCTAGGGTTTGCTGAGGTTGGGGGCCCCAAAGTCCTTCAGAAACAAGGCCACACCCTTCATCCAGGCCGGAGGAGTCGAGCCTGAGGCACTAAAACTCTCTGTACACCCAGCTCTGCCTGAGCCCTCATTACAGCGGGAGGGGCAGGCCCTTTACATGTCTGGAAACTCTAGAACAGGCTCTCAAAGTGTGGGCCTCACACTAGCAATACTGGGACCTCCTGGAAATGTCTTTGAAATGCAAGTTCTCCAGTCTCACCCCAGACCTACTGAGTCAGGAAGTCTGGGGATGGGCCCAGCAGTCTGTTTTAACAAGCCTTCCAGGTGATTCTAATGTATGTTAAAGTTTGAGAACCGCTATCTAGAAGCAGCGGCAGGTCAGGGCCCTATAAAAACCTCCACACAGAGCTTTGGTTAGACCGATGGGCAGGTCTGCTGTTGTGCTCCCTCGAGGCCAAGCAGAACCTTTGGGCGACACATCTCCACCCACCTGATCCCAGGCCCAACTAGGTCTCCAGTAAGCGTCTGAAGTGATCTGTGTCCAGGTGAAGCCAGTAAACCCCTTGGGCCATGGCCAACGGGCAAGGAGTACTGACTGGACTGGGAGATGGCCATACTTGGTTGGGTCTGGAGGAGACTCATGGTTCTAGGAGAGCTGTGACCTAGGGAACACGAGCACACTGATGACTGATGAAGACGGTGGTCTGGTTGAAGGCTTGGGCCACCAGACTTGGAATCCCAACAGCAGAAGCTGAAGGCCGCCTCTCCAGGTGATGTGCTTGCTCTGGGCTGGGAGAAGACAGCTGGCCTGGTGACTGGCTATGCCTCTCTGACCTGGGCTCGGAATGAGGACTGTGTGGGAACTCTGAGGACCAGACTGCTCACAGCGTGGTGTTATCTAGTGGCCAGTGCTTAGGGTGGGAGGCTGCTGACCTGGGCATGGGCCCTGAGGAGATGTCGGTCCTGCCTCTGTCAGTACTCTGCCTGGTGCCCATGCTGCTCTGGCTGGATGGGCCCTGGCAGCCTCCCCCAGGAGAGGAGGTTTTGAGATGGGTGGATATGGTGCTCAGCCCAGCAGCCTAGCGGGTGGCCTCCCTACCGCCTGGGGAGAAAGGAGTGGGAGGATGAGACCTTGGGGCACAGCTGTGCAGGGAACACACCTGATGAAGCTGGATGAAACGTGGAGTAGCAAGGAGAAAGGAAGCCGGAGCTTGGACCAGCACCTGTGGGCTTGCTGCAGGGGAATCTGATTATCATTATTATTGGTTAAGGAGTGTGTGGCTGGAACAGAACCTCATAGATGGAGGGGGGTGCTCTTGGGTGTAGGCTTTGGTCAGCTCTGGACGCTGGGTGCCCCTGGGGGCAGATTGATATCATAGGAGGCCTGGGCTTGTCTGAGTTCCTGAGCTGGGCAGATCTTGGGTGGTTGGCTGGGGAAAGAGGCAGAGTCTCGGCCTTGGTCTCTGAAACAAGACTGATGTTGCCCCGAGGCCCTGCATTCCCACAGTGGAAGGGCTGCCATTCTCTGCTGCCTTGGATCTCCGGGCAATGTCACAGGCAGGATCCCAGAAGAGGCCACAGTTAGACCTGGGATCTCATGCTTCCAGCTTGGCTGTTGGAACTCAGGGTCTTCTTTGAGCAGGGCCAGGTTTGGAAAAGGAGACCAGGGTCTCTAAACAGCTGCTTGGCTTGTCAGGGAGCCAATGGTCTGGTGGCCATGAGATTCCCCAGCAGCCTCTGTTTTGCCTGAACCCCTGGGGTCTGTTGGAAGATCCAGACCTGGCATCGGTGTGGCTTGGTCTGTGGCTCAGGAAGGAGTGATGGGCAAATGCTCAGTGCCTGTGTGGGTACTATGAACCTGGTGCCTGATACAAGGGACTATGGGGGAGCCAGGGCCTGTGTCCAGAGGTCCTGGACTACCTGCTGCTCCAACATCCAGGTTTAGCTGGGTGGCCCCTGGTGTCTTGGAGCAGGTAGAACTTTTTATTCTGTCCTCAGGTGGTCCCTGGGGAAGATGAGCTTGGGGCCAGGGAGGCCGAAGCTTGGAAGTCTAGACTCGTGGCCTGAGGATTTCCTACTGTCTGGGGCTGAGGCCAGGAAATGTCAGGATTTGCTCAGCCATATTCTTGAGCTGTGGCTCTTGGTGAAAGAATAGGCTTGGAGGTCTAGAACCAGAGGGCTTGGCAGAGAAGAGGCCAGGCCACGGGATGCCCAGTGCTGATGCTTACTGTTGTCTTAGCAACACCCTGTCACGGCCCAGGCCATGCTGCTCTGCCTCCTCGCAGGAGAGCCCTCAAATGTTGGGTGGGGTTCTTGCTGTCCCCCCCCACCCCCTATAATCATCCCCAGCCCCGGGCGGGCCCTCTGTCGGGAATTGGAAAATGGCTCTGGGTTCCCAGAGCGTGCCATGTGCTACAGTTGCAGTTGGGTGGGCTGTGGCTTAGCAAAGCGCACAGGCTGGGCTCAGGATCCTGGTCAGAGCTCCTTAGGCTGCCCGGCCCTTACCCTCCCCTCCCTGCAGCGAGGGCCATGTGGTAGGACCACACCCTTCCTGCTGTCGCAGTGGGCCTCCTGGGCTCTTTCCTCCCTGTGGTGTCATTCTGGCTCTGTGATGGGTGCCAGCGCCAAGGATGAAGAGGATGGGCCCCACTCTGCCTCGAGTCCTTTTGTCCAGCAGAGAAAGGACCACATAGTGGCCGATCGCTGGGGGAGGAACGGCCTAAGTGCCTCCCATCATGGAGTGGAGTGGGGAGGTGGGTAGCAGGAACACGGGCTGCGGGTGGCAAAAGCGTGCTCTCCCTTGCAGCAATGAAGGCTGTTAAGGCCTCTACCTCCCTGTGAAAAGAGGCCTGGCCATGGTGGAGCCTGGACTGAGCTGAAGACAAGCTGAGGGGCTGGGTCTGTCTAGAACAAGAACTAAGGGCTATGAGTGGGTGGAGCGTGAGTGGAAGGACAAATTACTGTGAGGGGCTGGAGTGAGGCTGGCACCACATTAGGTGGAAGCAGCTAGCTGAATGGCATCAAACGTCTTGAAGGCACCCTCCCCAACTGGCTACAGAGCCTCCTCAGCTGGCCCCCTGGCCCTCCCAGGTCTCAGGCCTGCAGCCAGGGCCCTATGGGCTGGGCTGCTCCGCCTGCACCACTGCCCCTGTCGCTGTCACAGGCAGTCGGGGTGTTCTTGCCTTGGCCCAGAACAAGCCCCTCTGTGACCACTTGGCACTTGAATGGGTATCTAGGTGCTGTCTCAACTGTTCCCTGGACTTCCCTCTGGAGGCAGTGTCCCCAGCAGGGCAGCTTTCTGTGTGTACCCTGAGAGCTGCCCTCCGGCTCTGCTCTCATCCAAGAGCCTGGTCTCGCCCCTCTACCCAGAGCCGCCATGGTGAGTCTGACTGTCGTGTGTGTGATCTGCTTTCCACGGGCTTCTGACTTTCTCTTCCTAGTGAATGTGAGGATATCAGAACCAGCTCATCCAGGGCTTGGGGTTTTCCTTCTCTCTCTCCTCTTTGTGGGCCTTTTCATTCTGTCTTCAATATCATTAAAGCTTGGGATATTTCCCTTCAGGATCTGTTTTCTCCATGCCGCCTTCTCCCTGGATGTTGGCATGGCCATCCTCCACATCTGGCTCTTCTTATCTACTTTTGCCCTTTCCTTCTAGGAGATTCTTCAATCCGGATGTCAAGTAAGTTAGTTCCTTAGCTGAGTCAATTTCTTCCGATCTGTTCTATCCTTAAACTGTTTTTATGCCTGACTTAATATTGCTAGTATGGTTAAAACCCTTGGTCTGTCTTAACGCTTCTATCTCTGGAACCTGGAATCCAGTTAACCATCTTGAAAGGTTGAGGTCCTAATGGCTCACTGGGTTTGAGCTCACTTTCCTTGGGGGTGTTGGCCACTTCCAGCAATGCCCGGGGGGGGGGGGGGTAGACCAGACCCTAGTTCTCAAAGGGCTCATAGGAGGGAATATGAGCACCAGGTGCTGGGAAACCAGCCAATCATCACCCTTCACCCCACACAGGGCCGTCTTAGGGCAGGACCTGCCCTTGCCTGCCAGGCAGAAGGGACAACAGGACAGCAGCAGACGAACTCCCCAGTCATTGGGAGAGGGCGGCGGAGGTGGAAAGCCTCCCTGCCAAGAAGCTCCCCACCTGTCCTTCCTTAGCTCTGCCAGGTCCTGACTTTTATTCCTGAGGACACCTGGTCCAGAGGCGTGAGTTGCTGCTGGTATGAGGCAGGCCCTGTCCTAAGGTAATAGGGGACAAGCAGGAGCAGAATTCAAACTGCCTTGGTTGCTAACTCCTCCTCAGCCAGCCAGGCTGCCTCCTGTCCCAGGAGAGAGCCCCCACCCGCACCCCCCCGGCCAGAGCAGCCGGCCCTGATCGTCTCTTCTCCGGTCGCTGTCATCGTGGTCTTTCTGGGGCTGATCCCAGTGGAGGGAATGCACAGTTGTGATCAGCACTTTTAGAGCAGGAACCAGACCCAGTCTTCTTGTTTTCCAAAGGAGTTCAATAATAAAGGATTGGTAGATTGCAGATTTGAATGCACTGGTCCTGGCAGTCACAACAAATAGGAACGGACCAAATACTTAGTGGACTCCTTGGGACGTTTCGCTGCAAAATCCTGAGGTCCCAGCTGCTTTTCTGTACTCTCTCTAACCTTAGTCTTGGCAGGTCCTCCTCCCTTTTCCTGCCTCACTGGTAAGGCTGTCTGCCCTCGATCCTAGTGGCAGTCTCTTCCTTTATTTGCTTTTTCTGGTATCTTCCTAAGTCACCAGAGTGTTTGTGGAGGAGCTGCGAGGATGTGGAGACCGGCTCTTGGAATCATCACTCCCAAATACAAAGACTGGCCAATGGCAGACACCGGGCCAATGGCAGACCCAAAGAGAGCGTGGTGGAAGGACTTGCCTGGACAGCCAGGGCCAACTGTTCTCTGGAAGATCCCAAAGACTTAAAAATTGCCTTTACTATTGAAAGCACGCCACAGTCTCTTGTGTCAAAAGACCTGCTGAGGTTTGTCACAGTGTCTTCCAATCCTGGGGTGGGAAGTAACTGGCCACTTGAACATGCAACTTAGCTTTATTCAGGGATTGCTGCCTTCCAGCGAGCTTCTCCTGGAGCTTCAGTTACACGGTCCTGCTTCTTCTGACTCTCCACTCATATTTCTTCCGAATTTATACGTTTCCTGTGTGCTTCATTTCTTCCAAATGTTCGGGATTCCTTCTGGAATCACTTGCCTTTTGCTGAATTTCTCTCAGTTACCTAGGGAGTCCACTGGTGACATTCTCAGCTTTTGTCTAAATGTCTTCATTTCACCTGAGGCTTTGAAGGCTATCTTTGCCAGGTTTAGAGTTTGGGGTTGACTTTTTCCCTCTGCACTGTAAAGATGTCATTCCTCTGTCTTCTGGCCTCTCTTGTTTTGAGAAATCAGCCACAATCCTTAATCTTGGCTGCTTTGAGCTTTTTCTTATATCAATTATCAAAATCGATGTGTCTACTTTTTTAATCTATTTGGCTTGAAGTTTGCTGAGCTTCTTGGACTTCTGGAAAATTCTTGGCTGCTTTTAAACTTCTGTCCCATTTTCCTCCTTTTGAGTCTCTGACTGCACTTGCTTGCTATAACCCTGAAGGTCCCTGCTCTGTTGGGTGAGAGGAGGTGACTTGAGGAGTGAAGAAGGTGGTTTCTGACTCTGGGTCTTGCTGAACCTGTCACCCTGAGGATGAGAGATGGTCAGCTCCTCCTAAGTGGAGGCAGCGAAGGTTACGACAAGGGAGGACAGCTGGGAAGCTTTGTTCTAAGCTGGCAGAGCTGCTTTGGAACCTGGAGGGGACTGTCACCCGGCAGGGATCTCCCGCTCTGAAAGGGTGGGGAGAGACTGACACGGGGTCTAGGCCGGCTGCCAGTGCCTCTGGAAGCCGTGGAAGGACCGATTCCCTATCTGCCCGTTTCTCTGTTTTTCAAACAACTCCTAGGGAACAGGTAGGACGAACACCATGTACCTGGTGGACTCAGGGTCTTGAAATGAGAAGAGAGGTCAAGGCTAGTTCAGCTCGACCTTGTAGCCTCTTTCCTGGGTATGTCTGGGGAAGCGACCTGCCCGGACCCCCTAGTCCTGTTCCCCGACCCCATCACAGCGGCTTGATATCCGCTCAGGAGACCCGTGTCCCATAGCCTCTCTCAGCTCTGTCTTTTGCTCTCAATACTTAGAGGAAGAAAGTCATTTTTGTTTTTGGGCTTATTTAACCTCCAATTGTGCTGAAACATTTTTTGTTCTAATTTTTGCCTGGCTTCCCTCGAATCTTCCATCTTAAGAATTCTTATCTTTTAAAGTCGGATCATAGGTGAGTCTAAGCTGTTGCCCTACTGACGAGAAGGGCAAATTCCTGTTGCAAAGTATAGGTGTTTACTTGGGAAGGGAACGCAGGTTAAACTCCACTGTTGGTGATCCTTGACTGTTGGGCCCTCCCTTTGACAGAGGCCCTGGGAGAAGCAGCAGCACCATGTCTGTCTGGGGCCGTCTCAGACTCGCAGAGTTTGAGGGGGGAGAGGACCAGCTGTACTTGGGGAGGATTTTAATGGCCTTGTGGAAAGCAGCTGGCCTTGCGTACTTCCTCTTGCATAGGAGGAGGCTTCAGAAAGGGGCTAACAAGGCTAGGGTGGCCGGCCATTTAGAATATGCCACAGTGTGTAAGAGTGTGCTGAGGAGACGCAGGAAAGCGGCATCTCTGGGGTCCTAACAGCTCCTTGCCTTTGAGAATTTAGGGCATAGGGACTTGCTAGAAATTGGTCAGGCAGCACTAGGATTCTGGGAGATCAAGAATATGCTGCAACTGTGGGGAAAGTGACAAGTTTGGGATCCAGAGCCTGCATACTCCCTATTCCTCCTCCTAAGGTAGCTGGCAGAAACGAGGCCAGCACTGATCCTCGCCAGGAGCCAAAGCTTGGCAGAGAAACCGAGCAAGATCCCAGGTGCAGCCAGAGAGGCAGTGATGTGTAAAGACTAGGGGAAGGCTCCAGAGTTCTGACTGTTAGCCACGGACGGGACTTGGGGATAGAGAACCTAACATCCAGCTGGTCCAGGAACGTCTTCTTCACTCGGGAACGCTTTTACTTCGGAGTCTCTGGGGGAGGAGACTAACTCTGAATACCTGCTGGTCAGGAATCTGGGTTAATTTTTCTTTTTCCTCTTTGCATTTATGTTTGAGAGGCTTCTTTTGACACATCTTCAAGTTCTCCGTTTTTTTCCTTGGCAGTGTCTGGTCTACTGATGAGCCCACCAAAGCCTTCTTCACTTCTGTTAGTGTTTTTGATCTCTAGCATTTCCTTATGATTCTTTTAGTTTCCATCCCTGCTTACGTCACCCCTGTTCTTGCATGTTGACTGTTTCCATTTGTGCTCTTAGCATATTAATCTGTCATTTTAAATTCCAAAATCTGTATCGTATCTGAATTCTGATTCTGATGCTTACTTTGTCTCTTCAGATAGAGTTTCATGCTTTTTAGCATGCCTTGTGAATGTTGAAAGTGAGATCTGACACTGAGTAATAGGAACTGAGGTAATTAGCTGGGCTGAGTATATGAGAGGCTGTAGTTTGCTCTGATAGCCTCCTCTTTTTTTCTCTCTTGTCCTTCGCTTTCCCTAAGAACTCCTTCTTAAATAGGGTCTGTCTTGTGGCTCTCTGTTGCAATCCACATTATCCTGGAGCCCTGCTGATGTGGTGGTAAAGCGTGGGGAGGGAAAGCATTGTGTAGTCGCATGATTAAGTCTCAGATTTTTAGTGGGCCTGAGCTCCTGGCCTGTGACCTTCAGAAGTGCACCTTGGCCTCTCTTCTCCCCTTCTATGAGATAGGAAGGCTGGAGGGGCTGGAGCTGGCTAACCATGCTTCTCCCGGGTCAGGTAAAACTGATAATATAGTTGTCCTTGGAAGATAGGCCTCTGTTATGGAGGATGCTCTGGGCATATTTCAAAATGGTAACTTTTCCCCTCTACCTGCCTGAAATATGAAGGGATTTTTCTGACCTTCACCATGGGAATTTCCAGAGATAAGAATCTGCAAAAGTACAGGGCCCCATACTATTGCAGCCCTTAGAATTCCTCACTCTCAAGGCAGCCCGGCAACCTGTTAAAGTGTTTCTACCATTTGCTGGTTCCAGTGGCTTCTGCTTCAGGGAAGTAGATCTTGGCTGTGGTTCTGTATATTTGTCTGTCTCCAAACTTTGGGGTGCTTTTCCCTATGACCCCAATTCTCTAATGGACCTAAGAAATCACTGACTTTCAGTTTGTTCAGCTTCTTTCTTGCGAGGACACCAGCGACGTCTAAGCTCTTCATCGGAATAGCTTTCTCTGCTCAGCTGGTCACAGAACATCCCCACCTGCAGCAGTTTCCACCCTGGGTTGCAGAGGCCTCAAGTAGCAAAAGGACCCTCGGCTCTCCAGGCTGTCTTCAGGCCCCTTGGGGTGGAGCCTTCCTTTCAAGTCTGAGGCAAAGACATAACGGTACATGTGACAGGACCTGTTGCAGAGGCTAAGTGCAGTCAAGAAGTGGGGTTCCCTCCTTCCCAGACCACAGTGTAGAGTAGGGGTTCTGCCTTGGACATGGTGTGCTGAGGATGCTGGAGCCCTGATGGCGCTTAGCCTTGCTCCTTCCTACAGTGCAGGCTCCATACTAGGGGCGGCAAGCTGTCCCCCCAGCCTCCTCCCCCACCCCAGCTTTGCCAAGTGCCCATCCTTGACCTCTTTATTTTTAAAAGAGGGCTCGGGATATGTTCTCTCCCCCATGACCTTGTGTTTGGGGCTAGAACCTCTCAGGTCAATGTGGGGAAGAATGGTCTCTGGCTTGGGTAGAATTGGCCTCCTCAGCTTGGTCTCTTCAGAGGACCTGGTGTTCCCTGCTGACCCTGTGTTTTTCTGAGTTTTGGATGAGTCATCAAGCCAGATGACAAACTATTAACTTCAGGGGCTCAATGACTCGTTGAACTTGAAGACAGGTGAGTTCATGTATGGGTATAAGGCAGCTCTTGCCCATGGTGCACATGATCTTGGTCTAGAAGTCTTGCTCCTAGGAGCCAAGTGGTCTGGTCTGGATTAATTTATCAAAATTTAAGATGTTCAGCTCTTTCTAGACTCTATAGAATCTTCAGAAATGTGTGGCCATCATGAGAACCTCAAATACCAGACAACTGATCTCAGACAACATGGCCCTCGGAAGCCGGGGCTGGGTCTGCAGAGCTTTGGCTCTGACCCTGGAGGAGAACCTGATCAAGAGGCATGGCCGTCTGTTGGCCTATGTTTGGTCATGGGCTACCCCAGCAGCAGCACCTCTGAGACTTGCTGTGTCCTTAACATCTTGGAGCTTCAGGGATCCCCACCCCGTTCTGGTGCTGTGGGAGTCGGGGTCAGGTGGGGAGTAATTAGAAGCTTGTGTCTAGGGGAAATCCCTGTGCTGGGGGAGTGAGTTCATCCTAGAGTGGTGGTCACGCACTGATCTACACAAATGGTATTAAGATCGTGTCTCTTCTGGTCAAACACTTCTGAGACTTACCCACACTGCTGCTCTGTAAGTCTAGGCAGCTGCTTCTAACGGTGTAGTACGTCGCTTAGCACGGATCACGTGTGTGGTTGTCTGACTGTCGTGAAGAACTGAGAGCCTCTAAATGTCTCTTCTGTGTTCATGAGGTCTGGGTTTAAGTTTTGAGGTTACTTAAGCGTGGGATTGCTTATCCAACGTCACTAAGTCCTACTGATCCTCAGAGCTGAAGGTGTTCCTATCTCCACCAGAACATAGACTTCTTGATAGGTAAAAGATGGTTGCTGTAAACTTGTATTTCCGGCTAGTAAAGTAGTATATCCTATTTAAGTTATTTTTTCTCCCTTTTCTGAGCTACCTGTTGACACATTTAATCTCTCCTGTTGGCATTCTTGTTTTCATTTAGTAGGAGTTCCCTGTATCTTACAGATATCCCTTGTCATTTTGTTTAGTGCTGCCAATATCAAAATTAGACTGATGACTAGAAAAGATATGGCCAATAAAGTACAAGCCTAAATATTCATGTTCCATCCTTTTCTATTTTCATCTCACTATGACTCATGATTTTGGTGTTAATGAAGGATTTCTTATCCTCAAGGTTAAACTTGATCCCGTTTTTTTCCTACCAGCTCTAACACTTTTAATACAGAAATTTCAAACACTTATAAAAGTAGGCTATTCTAACTTCTCAAGTTCTACTTCTTGTGGAAGTGCTGCTGGTTCTCCTCCTCCTCACCTCAGACCATAGCCAATGCTGCAGTCAAACACTGGACTTCCAGTCTCCTGGCCTCCAAAACGGGTGGTACACATCAATAATCTCGGAGACTTTCCGGAGTTCTCTACTGTCTGAAGCTTATTAAATCCCTGCTTCCATGACCTACGTGAAAAGTCGTCTTTGAGCTACGTATTTGCTCCTATTTCTGAACTTTAAGAACTCATTGGGTGTCCTAGGGCTGTGAGTTATGGGTTTTTATAAGAAGTATCAATATGGTGGATGGGGCTTAAATTAGACCTGTATTCCCTCTGTAGTGAGGGATGCATAAATCTGACTTCTCAGATCTTGCTGTTGAAGATTATACTCTGCTGTCCAAAGACCTAAAAATGAGTGCTAATTCTGTCAACTTTTATGCCCTATCTTATTCAATCTCTATGGATGTGAGGGGATATAAATATCTCTAATTTGCAGAGCGATTGGAGGGAAAGGTGACATGGAATTGGATTTACTTTTTCAAGCTGTCAATACTGTAGTTTCAATACTGTAGTTTCAAGACAAAACATCCAGTCTCATGGAGAAAGTCTGATTCATTGGTTTCTTTGAGATGAACTTAGCGACTGAAAGTGAATATAACAAGTCTTTTTATGCAGCTCTGAACTCCTACCACTTGCCCTGACAGTGCTCAAGTGAGCTAATCTTGTAAGGAACCAGCAGTAGTGAACTTCTGGAATTAACACCTAAGTTTAAAATCAGGATGCCCTAGTGACTAAGGCTGCAGGGGCTATGATGTGGCGGTACCGCCTGTGCCTGCGTGTTCATTCACACGTAGCTTCACAACTGTAAGGACGGAATCTTCTCTTCGCTTGGGAAATGCTTAGTGATAAGAGGCTTAGGGAGACTGCAAGAGACTACTTAATAGCAAATGAAGGCAGCCGACTTAGCTAAGGGTGCTGAGGTTTGGGCTCACAACTCCTGGCCTGAACTAGCTATTGTCCAGTTTCTGTTCCTTGTCAGTCAAATCCAAAGTAAGACCATTTAGACTTGCATATGGTCACACTTTCAAATGCAATATGCTGCCTGCCTGGGGTTGGCTGAGATCTTATATGACCTTCCAGAGGTGAAAATTAGATAATATAAATTAATATTATTAAAACGCATTGCTAATATAGAGCAGGCTAGAAGTTTCATAGCTTCTTTTCCTCTTAGAGCAGAGGTCAAGCAACGCTTTTCTATAAAGATTTGGATAGTAAATACCATAGTTTTTTGTGGGCTAAGAGGCAAAATCGAGGCTATTATGATGGTACAAGAGGACTTTAAGACTTAGTTGTCTAAAATCAGTTATGCTTCTAATTTTACATATAGCGGAGCACAATCTGTCGTAGGTCTAACGAAGTAAGTAGAACTTGTTTTTTAAGAACTGTTTGAGGTTCAAAGTTAGTGTTCCCCAACAAAATTGATTGCAAAAATTGACTTGTCAACGCTGATTGATAGTGAAATTTTGATGTATCTCACTGGAAAATCTTCAGGCAGAAAGGTGCTGCCAAATAACATCTTGTTGGTAGACTTATGCTACAAGACTGTGCTTGATTCGCTTTAATTCTCACCAATAAAAGCACCAGCTGAACACCTGTCTTAGGATTGGGTTTGGGACATGGTTGACAGGTAGGCAGGAAGAACAGAGATAGGGACAGACAGGGGCACACAAACCACTGAAGGACCCACATGGATTGACAGAGGCAATCTGCAGATACACGTCACTCGTTAGACTATCATAAGGACAAGTAAGTGTTGGTGAAGATGTAGAAAAACTGGAACCCTCATACACTGCTGGTAAGAATATAAAAAGGTACAGCTGCTGCTGAACAGTTGATAGTTTCTCAATGTTTAAACAGAGTTACTCTATGGCCAGAAAGCATCTGTGTCTCTGACCATGAGGATGAGGTCTCTGTTTTACTCCTCTGAAGAGTAACAAAGCCAGAACTTCCCTGGGTCATAAAGCAATTATTGGGACCGCTGGGATGTAGAAGACCAGGCTATGTGTGCTAGGACCTTCTGGTCTTTGACCTAGCCTCACAAGTGGGTCCTGAAGGATATTCGGGAAGTCTTAGCCACCACTACCTCCAATCTCCCAGGTTAGTCCAGTCTCTGACTGGGTTCAAAAGCCAATGTAATTCCATTTTCTCTTTGAGGTATGAAAGTGGGAGGCCAGGTGGGTGGGTAGTGGTGCTAGGCAGTGTAATAAAATCTTAGAGAAGGAAGCATACAATGAGGGTAAAAGGCAGATAGGGACAAGGTCAGTACGTAGTAGGTCTGGCAGATCCACCTTCCTTACTGACTGTTCAACCATTATCCTGCAGAAAATGGAAAACTTCTTTCCCAGACTAATTTTCTCACATCCTTATAGTTAAGGCTCTAAATGCAATTAGATCCTGCCAACTAGATGCCCTTGAGGCTGTCTTCTCTTGGCAAGCCAGGATTTGGAGATATTCTTTGTGTGCAGAGGTGTTCTAGTATCTGGTGCTGGCTTTGCGAGTGTCAAGGAAGATAGGCAGCAATTTTCTAGATCCTCTCCTTCTAGGTCATGGTAAGGACATGGCAATCATTCTCAGGAGCTAGCCTAAAGTCTAATCTTGAAAGATATTGTAAACTTGTAATTCTATGTTTTATTTCTGCTTAAGATGGCTGAAAGGCTTCTTTCTTCAGCCTTGGCTCCAACCCCAATTTTAAGACCTTCTTAGGAACACCTAGCCATTGAAATATGTAGGTGTCAGTTACTTTTTCTTAAAGGTCACTCTGGTGGCAGAAGATGAAGCACTGTGGGAGCTGGTCAGGGTAAGTGCAAGCTAGGAAGCCAGTGTTAGCTAAAAATGGTGATGACAATGGAGACAAGAGAAAAAATAATGGTTTGAAGACTTGAGTGGTAGAAACAACAGGACTTAGTGATCAGGTTAGGGAGAGAAGGAGGAGCAATTAAGGAGAAGCCCCAAATACCAGGCAATCAAAACTGAATATGTGAATGTGCTTATTTAATGAGTAGAGAACATTAGAGAACTAGTTGCAGTGTTCGTGGAAATGATTACTGATTCAGTCTTGGGCAGCTTGGTTTGCCTTGCCTGTAGACCTGAGTGTAAACACCAAACAGGTCATTGGGGAACTGAGCTTGGAACTCCCAAAAGTAAAGGCAGTACCACAAAGGCAGACTCGGAATTCATTGTCTAGAGAATGTAATTACCAAATACCTTCAGAAACTGCCCATGTGCCAAAATGGGGTGCCCTGAGGGGTCCCAACTCTTAATGGTTGGGCAGGTGTACAGGAAAAGGGGGATGAGAAGTAGGAGATCATAAAGACTGAAGAACAGAAACAGAGACTGTGATAACAAGGCAACCAGGAGAGTTTGAGAAAAGTCGAATGTGGAACGTTTAGTAAGTTGAGCAGAATGGAAGCATCTGCTGCATTTGTCAAAACGGGTAACTTGGTGTCCACAGGAGCCGTTAAAACAGTGGAAACAGGCTTGATTAGACTAAAGAAATGGAGAGGGGGTATAGACAACTTGAACTCTTTGTCAATGGAGGGGAAGAAATAAGGTATTTCTGGAGTCTCCAAGGTGAGAGAGACCTCATCTTGATAAATAATGCAGAGGGTGATCCGGCAGAATTATCCTTAAGACTACTTTAAGGCATGAGATTCCAGAGAAAAGCAAAGGGTCCCTGACCCAGAAGGACAATTAGCCTTTCTATGAGAATACGGGCTCAACAAGAAGATGTTGATTACAACTCAGCTTGTTGGCTTGTGACAAAGTTCCTACTGCCACCCAAATGAGAGAACAAACAGTTGTCTGAGAATGAAGGGACGTAGATGTGTCATGTTCTCGCCCACCTGCCTTTCCCTCTGTCGGCCACAAATGTGAGATGGGTGCCAGGGATGGGAGAAGATGATCAAAATGTCTTAGCCTCTAATACTGCTCGATCCAGGAGGCTCTTTGCTCCAGACTTCCTGGAGCCTTGGGCATATGCTTTAGATTCCTACAAGTTTCATCAGGTGGTCCTCTACTTGTTTATGATGGAGAGGGGGAGGCAGAATCTTATTGCTGGAGATGGACAGAGCAATAGGGTGCTTAGTTGAGATACCCTGACGTGGGCCTAGCCACTTTGACCTTACCTTGGCCTAAGGGATGTTATGAATCTTCTGCTGAAGGTCAGGGATGGGATGTGACATTCTGGATGCTGTTCTGGGAAGTCCCGTCCAACCAATAAGGGGCCTCACAAAAGGACTTGGGAGGATGTCTAATTGGCTCCTATGTCCTTGTGTCCTATAAAGAGAAGGATGAATAGTCCTATTTCCAAAAATATCCCTTCAACTTTCTATAAATATTCTAGTATCTGTTTCCCAGACAGGGACTTAGTGGGGGGAATCTAACAATACCACTCACACCTAAACAAAACTAAGCGATCAGCACTGATTATACTAGATTCACATGTTGTCAGTTATTATCGTTCTCTTAGATTTTATGGAAACTAGGATCCCAAGAAGGTCTACATACTACAATGGGTGGAGTCTTATGTCTCAATGTACAGATTTCTCCATCTTTCCTTGTAATTCTTTGAAGTAGGGTCACTTGTCCTGTAGAATCATCCACATTTGGGACTTTGCTAACTGCATCTCTGGCATATTTTAATACATTCCCCTCTCTCCTGTGTTTCCTGTGAGTCTGTGGTTGGCTCTAAAAGATTCAAGTCTACTTTTTGGCAAGACTGCCTCTTAGGTAGCTGTGTACCGTCAAGAGGAATGTACCCTCTGCCGTTGCTTGAGGTTAACGGCCACTGGCTGTCACCCAGTGCTGCTTATTAGGGATTGCAATGTGACAGCATTCTGTCAGTCTTTATCTCTATAGAGCTATCCTCCCTCCCTTTTTAAAGGCAGAATACATGCATGATTCTTTCCCTTTATCTACCGGTTCCCACATCTTAACCAAAAATGACTTGGTTTTATTCAGTAACATACTGTCGTACGTAATGGTAGAGGCAGATGGAAACATCCTCGCAGGGGTCAGATGAGCACGTAGCACAGTCTCTTGGAGACGACTGTCCTGCAGCAGTTATAGCGCGTGGTGTTGTGGGTGCAGTGGGCTCGAAGAACGCTGAGCGCTGATCCAGAAGTCTGCAGAGCAGGTAAGGCAGTGTTGGTCCGTGTAGGCCAAAGCTGCCTCGGAGTATAATTGTAATCCTTTGGTAAAAGAACAGGTGGGAGATGGAAACCTGCCCAAAAGAATGCCATCAGGTTAAAACATAAGCAACTTCTTTTAATAGGAACTTGTGAAATGCCAGTGTTCAGACTATCAGGCTCAGGAAAAGCAAAGACACAGTTCTGAGGCACCAGGGACTTGTTGGTCCTGACGCCTGAAGTCACTTAATTTCATGCTTATACTGAGCAGATCAGATAAGCAGTTTGTTTAAAAGGATCCTGCGGATCCTACAAGTAAAACTCAAGTTTCTTCTAAGTATCCTAGATTCAACGTCGTCTCTTAATCCTATTTAACATAGAGCAGGTTGTTTTTAGTGTGGTGTGTCAAAGCCACCTGGCTTGGGGAAGACGTCAGATCTGGTAATCTTAAACACACACAGGGTATACGCTTGTGGTGGAGATGGCCAGCGCTTCCAGCATGCGAGTTTCCTCCTAGGCACCCAGTTTAACTAGCGTCTCACCTCCCTTACATCTAGATGTGATCATGTGCCAAGTTCTAGCCGGTAGATGTGACCAGAAATATGTACTGCTTGTAAGTCTAGCCCATAAATTTCCCATGATCTATCTTCCCCTAACCATCAGCTTAATGGAGAAGACTGAGGAGGGTCAAGCCACAATATGGAAGGAGCCCCAGTCCCTGAACAGGTGCAAGGAAAGTCTGACCAGGAGCACCCACATTAAATAAAGTGAATGAGAAACTCCTCAGCCACTGAGGCTGAAGTCTGTTAAAATTGCTGGTGTACTAACACTACCTACTGTTAAACATGAAATGCTGTTTATTTTCCTCTGAGTTTTTCTTCTTTCTAAGCTGACCACCTCAATATTAAACGTCAGCCACTAAAAGTAAGTTAGATGTCTTAAAGCCTTAAACTCACTAAGTGAAACCCCCTCCCCCTTTTAAAGGGCAAATTTGAGATCCAGTCCGTGCAGAAGCGCCTGAGTAGGTATAGTACTCTTGTGGGAAGGGGCTAGGTAGGGAAGCGATGTGGCGGTTGTTAGCTGCTCTGCTCCATCTAAGGCAGGAAAAGTCAGACTGTGATGGTCTAACTCACACCCATCAGCCATCCCAAAGTCCCAGTGCACCTGGGTGCAAAGCCGTCATGCAACCATGGGTAAGATGTAAAGAGCCCTGTGGCTTCCCGAAATTAGCTCTCTTGGGAAGTAACAGTAACTTGAACTGTTTATGAATACTGTGACAGTAGACACTTAGTCTAACAAAGCTGACACCTACATGACTACCCCCAGAGTCAAAACACAGAACTGTCAGCACCCTGAACTTCTAGATCCTGACTCCATCTGTTAGTGGTAACACAGCCTGGCTCTAGGGAAACTATTTCCTTTTCTTTAAAACACCAGAGTATGCACTGAACTAGAGTTTACTTTTACTTTGGAAATGGCTTCTGTGAACATCCCTGTACATATGGATAACATACACGCAGGAATGTGCACAAATCAAGTACACAGCTGGATGAACTTCCAAAATAAATGTCTATGGAACTGGCATTCAGAGTAAAAAATCACTCCAGCTTCCCGAGAAGCCCCTAAGGCCCCTTCCTGACTGGTAGTCACTGCCCCCCGGTTCTAGTATCCCGATTCTATGGGTGTAGACTAGTCTTGCGCCCCCCTTTTTGTTCTCATGGTATCTTATGCCCTTGTATCTTAGAGCACTATTCTTCTCATTTCATAGAACCAATATTTTTCGAGCTCTCGTGTGCTAGATGTTAACTAACTAGCATCTGAAGGCATATTATGTGCTAGTGAATACTAACCAATTCACACCTCTAACTGCTTATTCTCAACCCCTTTAAGGTAGACCCTATTTCACACACAAAAAAACTGAGGCAGAGGTGTCTCAAACATGTTTTAAAGATTAACTGAATTAACACACCCCAGGGATACTGAACATATGCATATTTATCATTTCTACAGTTGAAGAAACTGAAGCACAAAGGTCACTTCCCCGAGGTCACTCCCTTCTTTCATTGTCATTGTGGTTCCAATGGCCTGCCATCCCTGTGACAATAGCCGAGCTGCTACCTAGAACATGGATCTGAAACTTTAGTTATCTTCCACAGAGCTGCGTTATTTTTACATATTCTGCAGGAGAAAGTTTCTAGTCATGGAATGACTGAGAACCTGCAATGTTCTCAAATACAAGGAAGCCAGGTGTCTTCCCGGCTACTCAGGTCTAAACTGAAGGAGGGGTACAAAACTAAAGAATCTTGCTCACTGGCTTAGTCTTTCTCTGGATGGAGAATTTACGTGTAATCAAAATGATGCTATTTATCCAAACTAGGATAATTAGGGTATCTTCATGCATTACTTACACAGTTCTTGCGAGGTGACTTGACTTTTTAAGCACTGAAAACCGTACTGCTCTGTTCTGGTTTGCTTTGGAGAAGGGTCTCCTGTCTGGACCCTGGAGCCAATTTTGCAGAACCCTTGAGCTGTTTGGGAAACTGGAAGATGCTGGTTTGGATATGAAGTAAGGATGGTGACTATCAGGTGTGTACATGTTTGTCCCCCTCCTAACTTTTTCTTAAAATCCAGCAGTTTGGTGATGCATACTATGTGCCAGTGGAGAAGGCACAGCTCCTGGAGCAGAACGTACTCTGAGCAGGAAAACTAAACAAAGAAGGAAGCTCCTGCTTTCTTCCTTCAGTTCCTCAATGATGCTCAGCTGGAGATCTTCCTGTTTAAGAGCCACTATTGCCTCGACTTCAGAGGAGCAGGTGAAATGCAGGCTGTGCAACAGCTTGCACTGGAATGAACGGCTAAGTGTAGTTCAAAAACATCTTCCTGTTTGGTGTGTCCTATGTATCAGCTCAAAGTGGTGGTCACCACTGGGGAACTCAAAGTCAGTTGCCCAGGGAAGTGCTATCCACCCATGGCAGACAGGTGGAGGGCGGGGGCGAAGGTGCGAGCCCAGAGGCCCTGGGCCCTGGGGTTCCTTAGGGTTTGTTCTAGGGTGTGAACCAAGAAAGTGTCCTGCTCTCTTGTGTGTCCTGTGTTTGTTGGAAGTTTTTCATCAAGTTTGTATATCCTGAATGTGAGAGGAACATCCTGTCTTCCACGTAAAGTTGTTGCAGGCTACAAGCAGGTAATGGATGTTTCTTTTCCCGTGCCTGTTTGGGTTTGTCAAGCAAGAAACCACAGGTGACCACTAACTTTGTGTCTTCAGGGTATAGCGTCATGAGATAAAATGCAGGATGTTCGTGCGGGATATGCTCAAACTAAAACATTATCTGCTGATTATCTGAAACCTAAACTTCAGCCTCTGCTACCCCTACGTCTGGCAGCCCTAGTGGGGAGACTTTCCCCGTGTTACTACTTGCCACCTGACACTTGGGCTTCTGTATGGCACCTGGGAGATTAAAAAAGGTGGCTACCTTGGTCTCCTACACTCCCTACAGTTCTGCCCATGAGGACAGAGTGACGTTTTTAGGCTGAAGTAGGTACCATAACTGCATTGGACCCCTTAATGGGCATAGCTCCCTCAGCTTGCTTCTTGAACTCTCTAGAAAGTACAAAAGTCCTTTTCTTCTGTATCTAGGTCTTGGTAGGAACACTCTAACTAGGGAAACCATGTTGGTAGAGTTGCTTAGATTTCTAACTTCATGCCAGGAATGTTCCGTTTGAGCTGCTAGCACAAGCCTGAGGAATCCCTGATGGACGAGACTGGAGGCTAGGGACGTGCTGGTATTTTCTGGTCTTGGCAGAATTCGAATTCGCAGTCCTCCGCTGAGGACTGCAGAGCGCTCTGTAGGCTGTCTGCCCTGCCCCGGCCTGGGCTACTTGGTGAGGCTGATGTAGTCAGCTGGCTCTAAGCCTGCTGTGACATCTGGCCAACCTGATTCCTCTGCAGTTCTGTTCCTCTTGCCTGAGCTCCTCATGCTCAGAAGATCAACTGATGCGAAGAAATGTAGCTCGTTTCAATCTTGCCTCTGTCCTTGAATTTCATAAAAACCTCATAGTACTCAACTTCTTTCCAGTACTTGAGGCTTTGCCTATGGTACGAATAGCAGTAATAGCTCCTGTCTACTGCCGTAGACTGTCCCACTCTGAACAGCCGACAATTTGCATAGCCAATCTGCTGGTGATGGACTCTTGGGTTTCCTATTTTGGGCTGACTGAATAAAAGGGGGGCTGGGAACTGGCTGAGGCTGGCTACATGGACTGTGGCACATTACTGCCTGGGAGAGGCCTGCGGAGGGGAACAAAGGGCTTTCCTGGCAGGCTAGGGAAGAGCAGGTGTAAGGCACGTCCCCGAGATCATCACAGCTGGCTGAGTGGTCAGTGTTCAGAGGTGATCCATGTGGACTGTTAGGTCTCTGCTTGCAGCATAGACACTGGAACCATTTTCTAATGGCCAGGCAGGTGGCTTCCTATCCCCTGGATGTCCCAGCTCCTTCAGAGCTGTCCTCTTCCCATGGTCAGGTACAGGCTGCCTCAGGGGGCCCTGGCTGCTCACCCGCAACTCCTTCCTGGCTGTGGATCCTTGTCTGCTGGACTCTTTTGTTCCTTTGTTTCTGTTCCCTTCCTTTTCCAGTGGAACTGCTTGTCATCCTTGGCTCCAGTGTGACTGGCGTGGCAGCCATCTCCCACGGCACCAGGTTGGCCTGGCGGCGGGTGAGTGGCCCGAGCACAGGTCAGGTCTCCAGTGAAGATTCGTACTGTGTTGGGATGGATCAAGCTCTACTCCTGGCCACCTGTCTCCACTGATGTCAGTGTCTTCATGCTGTGGATGAGCTGGACCCTTGGTATCCTGGGTCTGGTGGTAAAATGAGTTGGTGCCTATTTTCTCCACAGGGACTGGCGTTCCTGCGGTGGATCCCAACTTGGAGAGGTTCCTTGGCTGTGTGAGACAACACCAGTCCCCTTCTCTTGGCATCTCTCTTGCCTGGACCTTGATCTATCCTAATAATTCTCAGTTGCATCTGGCTAAAAAGGCAATGTCCTTCAGGCTGCCCTCTCAACAGAGACTCCAGAGGGAGCTTTCCCACCTGCTGGCCTCTAGTCACTCTTGGGTAGCCGTGGTTCTCCGTGGGATCTGTCCTGTTCACTTTCTCTCTGCAGGATCCATGTCACAAGCACCCCTGAGCAGGTCAATAGAATGTTCTGGTTCCCTGGCTGGGACTATGCTCAGACTCCCCTGGGTACAAGACGTGGCCATGCCATATTTTTCACTGCATGTGGCAGTGTCTGCTCCACAGGGCTCACGTGGCCTATAGTATCCCCCTTGCCTCAGGGTCACTTGTTTTGCCCCATTCTCCTCACAAGTTGTCTCTTGGCCTTCCCTCTGGCCCAGCACCCCATTGCAGGAATGGGCCTCGGGTACCCAGGCTGCCTGTCTCCCTTTAGCTGGGAGCCCGGCCTCCGAGGAGGGTGGCTTTCAGCCTGTGTTGCAGTGTTCTGCCTCCTGAGGCCCTTTTCTCTCTGCCCCTTAGGTCACCTTTATTGGTCTTTTCTCATTTTCCTGGTCGAAATTCTGGGGCTGTCAACTTGGTTTGGGATCATTCTGTCTCGGGCCCAGCCTCTGTCCCAACCTTCCAGGATCCATGAGCAGCCTTCCGAGTCTCCTTCTCTCTCTGCTCCCTCCATCCACCTGCTGCCTTCCTAGGTCAGCTCTGAGTATCCTGGAGCTGCCTTCCCTTCCTCTAGCCACAGGGTCTCTGTTGTCAGGGTATAGCTTCAGAGTCTTGCTTCTCAGCATCTTTCCTGTTCTGGGGCTCTATCCCTCCCTACAGCTGGTTGCTGGCTACTATTCCTTGTTACAGTCATGGCATATTATTATTCTGACATGTTATTCTGGATATTTTATCCAGAATAAAATATCTTCCATCTGTGTCCCTGATCTACAGCTTTCTCCCTGTGCCATCAGTTCTGGACCACATTCTTGGTCTCAAAGTCTAAACCTGGCCTTAATGGAAGGACTAGAATGTCAGGGACTCACTCCCCCCAACCAAGGTAGTACAGTCACAGGCCCATGTGAATGACACCAGTTAGAAATCCTGGCTGGTGACTTGTTGCTCTGACTGTTGAGCAAGCATTACCTGGTGCCGGAGGTGTGGGATGGGTAGACTGTGGTTCTTTGCTATCGGAGTGACAACATTTGGTTGGAGTTGGCACCTGGGAGTGATGGGGGAGGTGGGTGGGATAAGACTAGATCTTTCTCTTGAGATCTACATGTATTCCGAATTGAGGGGATACAGGGACCCATCAGCTCCTAAACAATGCCCTGCCTCAGCCAGGCAAGATACAAACCATATCTGGATGTGGCCCAAGGTTGTGCTGGCAGTGTCTTGGGATACGATGTCTGAGGACTGCCACAGGTCCGAGATGCCTCTTCTTGGGTATACACTTCTACCTTTTGGGTGACCTTCAGCTCTATCATTTTCAGAGGTGCAGGAAGGAAGAAACTCCTGGTTTGGGGGCTATATAGGAAATATGATTGACTTATCATAGGGCGGTATCATTTTCTATCCAGAGGAACTTGAATTTGAGGCTAGACTCTCCTGGGCCTGGGGAGAGGTGAAGGGCCTTGTATCCTCTGGCATGGAATTATCTCATAATGATTCCATGCTGCCTTGTGTCCTAACGTGTAGAGAAGGAATCTGTTCTTCCATGAGAGAACATAGTAGGTCTTCTCATAGTGCAGAGCTTTCTTGTGGCATTTTGAGACTGAAGACTTAATACCTTTCACAAGTTTGTATGTTATCTGAAATTGAAGTTCTTCCTATTAAATGTCACCTTTCACATGAGAACATGAAAAATACTTGGTTCTATTAAGTTCAGAAATCTTAGAAAAGCCTGTACAGTAGAAGAAAATAACACATTGTTGCTGTATATGCTTTCAGACTTAGTCCTAGGCCTGCCCAAGTACATGTCTGATCTTAAATTGGATCTGATCACTGTTAGATGGTTGTCTATTGGCCGCATGAATTTCAAGGTTCCAGTTGCTCCTTCTCCCAGTTACATTGGTCTTGGTGGTGTTGGTGGGATTAGTGGTGTTACCTGTGGTGTCATCTTTGATCACTATCTCTGGCTAGATGGATGGCCTGGGAGCTAGCTGGCTGTGGGCCTCCCTCCTGCTGAGCAATGAAGGGATTTGGTTCTTCGAGAGTGTCTGGCTGAGCCTGGCTCTTTGCAAGGCCCAGTGCAGGAAGCTTTGAGAGGAGCATGTAGCTTGAGCCTGTGATCCATGCTGGGGCCTCCTTCCTGGGTGCCTACAGCCCTTAGGATGCAGGCATATGCCGTGCTGGGCTCTTGCTGTAGCTCGTGGCTGGATTTGTTGCCATGCGGCACTTGTTCTCAGCTAAGTTTTCTGGGATCTGGTGGGACCACTTCTCTCACTCTTTTCTCTCATCAGGAAGTACCATTCTACCTAGCAGCTGCAGAAGACAGATTCTGATAGTCTTACTGATCACATTCTGGTTCCTTGTCCTGATTCTGTTTGAAGCTGTTCTTCAGAGGCCTTTCTTGCTCTAAGACCTGTTATCCCTCCCTTCTTCCTGGGATAAGTATTTCTGTCACCTACAGGGCAGCATTATGGTGCGGCAACTGCCCAAAGTCAAGGCAGCTGTAGCCTCCTTGCTATGCTTGGGCTCTAGTCCTCCAGTGAGGTCTTATTTCTGATCTCACAGTTCTCGACCTTTTGGACGTGAGGTTCTGATAGAGTCAGCTCTATTCCACCATTCATTAGAATGAGCAAGGACACCTGAGTTTGGCCATCATTAACCATGAGGCATGATGTCCAGCTCTCTTTACACAACCAGGCGTGTGGCCAAGGTCTTGGCTAGGAATGGGGTCTGCACTACTTGGGAGACTGAAAGCCCACTGTGAAGGTCCTTGATGGCCTCCAGTCCCATACCATAGCCTGGTGGTCCCCTGTAATAGGATGGATTCTCTTTTAGACTCTTATTCTTTCTCTTCTGATGGTTGTCCATGGCTAAATGAGCAGCCTCGGAAGCTGCCAAGGGCCTCTCTCACCCTGGAAGATTGGAGGACTACTGGGACCTCGCAGCTGGAGAGTCTCCCTGAAGCCAGCTGTTGTCTTGGAGGCTCCAGGCAGTGAAGGTCTGAGGTCCACGCTGGGGCTCTGTGCTCTCTGGCACCGGTGCTCCATGGTGTGAAGGCGTGAGTCATGCTAGGACCTCTCTCTGGCCCGTCCCTGGAGCTAAGACTATACGAGGAGCTTGATTAAATCTAAGACCTGACAGACTTTATGATGTTTTTTTCCAGGGGTTTCACCTCTCAGAACCACCTGCCACTAGTGTGAGCAGTCCTGGGCGCCTCTGGCTCTTGCCCTGGTCTATGCTGTCTATATGTAGAGGCTCCTTCCCTGGTCTCAGACCTGTTCTCTTTCTCCCTGGACTTCTGTCTCAAGTCTTTAGAGAAAAGAGTGTAGCAGTTGCGGCCAGTGGCATCAGCAGAGTTGGAACTGAAGCTCTGTTCCTGACTTGGCTGAGCACAGGGCTTGTCCACTCCTCCACGGAAGTCTCTCCCAGGTCCTCATAAGGCTGTTTCTTTGACCTTTGAATGTGGAATTTTTCTTAGGATCTAGGCCCCATGTAAGCATGTCGTGATACTTATAGAATGGGCTCTTGGCAGCTGGGGTCTGTCAGAAAAAACTCAGGTTCAGGGCCTCGCTTCTCCACTAGTCTATACCCAGGAGTCTGGCCGGTGCCCTGGCTGAGAGGAATGGGTATAAGAGAGCTCTTACTCACTGCCGTGGTCTTCCTCCTGGCCGAGCGTGACAGGACTGTCTCTTCTTTTTGGGTCATTTCCTTCCTGCATGTGTTCCTTTTCCAGGGCTGCCCGAACAAAGTACCACAAACTGAGTGGCTCAAGTAACAAGTTTATTGTCGCAGCGCTAGAGGCTGGAAGATTGAGGTCAAGGCTTCGGCAGGGTTGGCACCTTCCGAGGGCTGAGAGAGACTCTGTTCCACGCCTCCCCTAGTTGCAGGTGGTTCGTGGTAATCTGCTGCTCTTAGCTGCACCGTCTCTTCTCTGCCTTCATCTTCACAGGGTGTTTTCCCTGTTGGTATTCAAATTTCTCCTTTTCATAAGGACATCAGTCTTAGAGGATTAGGGCCTACCCCAACGACCTCACCTTAACTTGATTACCTCTATAAAGACCCCAGTCTCCAAATATCGTCACCTTCTGAGGTATAGGGAGGTAGGACTCGAAAAGGAGTTTTGGAGGAACACCATTCAACCCCTAACACCGCAGTAGCAGATCCTGGGGCCTTAGGTTGAGGGCTCTGTCTAACTGGAACCTAGAGTTGAGCTCCCAGGAACAGCAGCAAGTCCTCAGCTTCCCCTCGTGTTGGGCACGTTGCACTGAAGCAGTGGCCCGGGGCAGTTGACCAGTCTCAGTTTAACTCTGGACAGTAGGAGTTAGTTATCCTGTAAATTGTTCAGCTTTGCTTTCCTGGATGAGGTGGCACATAATCCTACAAGATGGCATGGAATATGTCCAAAGGCATCCTTGGCAGAGCCTGGTGGCCTGGGCAGGGCTCAGGTATTCTCGGGGGAGGTGGCTCAGACCTCTCAGGCTGTGCTGTTGGGAGTCTGAGCTTGAATTTGGAAGATGCCAAGAGGACCGCTAAGCTGTGGAGGTGGCCCTCTGCCTGGACTCCCAGAGGCTTTCAGGACTTCTCAAAGGGCGGCTGGAACGGAACCATTTTCCTGCTGCTCTCTTTTCTCACACTGAGACGGGCTGCAGGATGCGCTAGGAGACAGAGGCAGAATGGAATTTGGAGGAATGAGGTTGCTTCAATTTGGAAAGAGAAATTCAAGGATCCTTCTCTAGGACTGTCGTTCCCAGGAGAACTGATTAGAGGGCTGGCAGGAGAGTCACTGGACCTGGTCCTTGGACAGGACTCAAACTGAGGAAACCAAGAGCTGTATTTATTTCAAATGAGCCAGTTCTAGTGACCAAGGGTGACATCTAGGGCTCCTACCTAGCCTGCTTCATGGCCGAGAAAGAACTCTAGGCTGTCTCACTGACACAGGACCCCTCCCCTACCTGGGGCACCTTAGCAACCAGATCACTAAAACCGAGCTTAATTCTAGACACCTTCCCTCCGCTTAGGAACTGGCTCTGTCAGTTAGCCTGGTCACAGACAGCTCTTAGACGAGGTGGCATGTGGAAGGATGTCTGTCTGGTTTTGGTATTAGCGTCATGCTGGCCTCACAGGATGTGTTCCCTCTGCTTCTATCCTCTGAAAGACTGTGGAGAATTGATATGGTTTGCTTAAATGTTTGCTATCTGCAGTGATGACTCCTCTTTCGTGCAATATTAATTTTTCTTCTCTCTTAGCCTGCCTAGAAGCTTATTGATTTTTTAACTAATTTTTTAAAGAACTAGCTTTTTGTTTCATTGGATTATCCCTACCCCATCCCAATTTCCTGTTTTCAATTTCATTGACTTGTACTCTAATTTTTATTTCTCTTCTTTTTGTTTACTTTGGATTTAATTTGCTCATTCCTGTTTCCTAAGGTGGGAACTTAGATGATTTTAGATCTATCTTCTCTAATGTGCTCAATGCCATAAACTTCCCTCTAAGTACTGCTTTCTATCGCACACATCTTAAGTTTTCACTCTCATTTCATTCAAAATGTTCCTTCTCTTTTACTTGTGTTGTTTAGATCCAAGTATTTTGGGATCTTCCCGCTATGTGTCTGTTACTGACTTCTAGCTTAACTCCGTTGTGGCCTAAGAGCAGACAGTCTCTGACTTCCATTCTTCTAAGCTTAAGATGCATCTTATGGCCAACAATGTAGTCTATCTTGGTGAATGTTCCACGGAAACTTGAGAAAAATATGTTCTGTTGTTGGAGGAAGCTGTCTATAGATGTCCTTTTCTATCCAGTTGATTGGTGTTGAGTTCAACTATGCCCTCACTGCCTCTCTGCCTGCGGATTTGTCCATTTCTGAGAGAGAGGCCTTGAAGTCTCTAACTACAATGGTGGATTCATCTATTTCTCCTTGCGGTTCTATCAGCTTTTGGCCTCATGTAGTGTGACACTCTGGCATGTACTTGTTAAGAATTGCTATATTGTCTTGGAGAATCTGACCCCTTCAGCGTTATGTAATGCCCTTCTTTATCCCTCACAACTGTCCTTACTTCGAAGTCAGCTCTCTCTGAAATGAATATAGCTACTTGTGCTTTCTTCTGACTAGTGTTAGCATGGTATATCTTTCTCCATGCACTTTTGTGTGTGTGTGAGGAAGATTGGCCTTGAGCTAACATCTGTGCCAATCTTCCTCTATTTTGTATGTGGGATGACACCACAGTATGGCTTGATGAGCGGTGTGTAGGTCTGTGCCCAGAATCCAAACCCGAGAACCCAGGACCACTGAAGCAGAGCATGCAAACCTAACCACTAAGACACTGGGCTGGCCCCTCTCCACATACTTTTAATCTATGTCTTAAGGTGGGTTTCTTGTAGACAACATATAGTTGGGTCATGTGTTTTGATCCACTGTGAAAATCTGTCTCTTAATTGATGCATTTAGAACATTGACATTGAATGCAATTCTTGATATGATTAAATTAATATTGACCCCATTTGTTACTGGCTGTCGCCCTGTTCCTCATTCCTGTTTGTCTTCCATTCATCTTCTGCTTTTTGTGGCTTTAACTGAGCATTTTGATTCTATTTTCTCTCTTTTCTTAGCATATCAGTTATACTTCTACTCTTTTTAGTGGTTGCCCCAGAATTTGCATTCTATGTGTACCACTAATCTAAGTCCACTTTCAAATGACAAGGTTGTACTTCCTGGACAGTATGAGTACCTTGTAACAGAATAACCCTAATCCTTCCTCCCCGTTGTCGCATTGCTGTCATTTTACTTACGTATAAGCATACATAGGCGAACGTAATTGAATACATTGTGACTATTTTGAACAAACTGTCATGTTAGAGCAACTAAGCATTTTTACCTTCACTTCTTTCTTCGATGTTCTTCCTTTATGTGGGTCTGAGTTTCTGACCTATCTTTTTTTCCTTGAAAAAACTTCTAACAATTCTTGCAAGGTAGGTCTACTGGCAGCAATTCAAGAGTCTTTCTCCACTTCTGAAGGATAGCTTTACTACGTACAGAATTCTAGGTTGACTTTTTTTCTCTCAACACTTCAAGTATTTCACTCTGCTCTCTTCTTGCTCGCATGGTTCCAGAGAAGTAGGATGTAATCCCTATCCTGTGCCTCTATAAGTAAGACGCGTTTTCCTCTGCTTCTTCCAGGAATTTTTCTTTCTTTTTTTTTCCTGTAACTTAAAATGATATAGTGTGTTTGGCATTTCCTCCACTTGGTGTCCTCTGAGCTTCTTAGACCTGTGGCTTGGTGTCTGACATCAATCTGGGGACACTTCCAGTCATTATTGTTTCAAATATTTCTTTTCCTTCTGGCGTTCCCATTCTGTGCGTGTTACACCTTGACCCCGGTCCTCACATCGTCTGTTCTGTTTTCAGTCTCTGTTTCCTTTGCCATTTGGTTCGCACGATTCTATAGAACTATCCTCTCAGATTCTCTCCTCAGCCATGCGCAGTCTACCGATGAGCACATCAAAAGCGTTATTCAGTTGTTAGTGTGTGTTTTTATCTGTAGTGTTTTTCTTTTTTGGTTCTTAGGATTTCCATCTATGATTACATTGCCAATCTGTTTTTACGTGCTACCTACTTTATCCATTAGAGCCCTTAGCATATTAATCATAGTTAAATTCCCAGTCTGATAATGCCAGCATTCCTGCTGTGTCTGGTTCTGATGTCTGCTTTTCCTTTAAAAATTTTGTTTTGCCTTCTAGTATGCCTTGTAACTTTGTCTTGATAGCCAGACCTGAGGCACTGGGTGGAAGCAGCTGCTGTAAGGGGCCTTTAGCAGTGTGCTGGTGAGAAGGCGGGTTGGGTGGGGGGCAGCGTTCTACAGTCCTGTCACTAAACCTCAGTCCAGAGGCACAGGCTCACTGCCAGACTCAACTTCACAAGTGTTGCTCAGTTTACTTTTTTCTCTCCCCTTGTGTGGAACAGGATGGCTAGAGTGGGCTGGAGTTGGGTGTTTCCCTTGCCTGGGTCAGTTAGGCTCTGATAACACCCCAGCAGTTAGGGCCTAGTTAACTAGTTTCCTCTGGGGGCAGGCCTTGTTCAGACAGAGTGCTGTGGATTCCATAGTTCAGATTGGTTCCCTTCCCCTTCTGCTGGAGCCAGAAAGAGTTTTTCTGATACTCACTATGGGAACCTGGTCAAGCTCCAGGAGCTAAGTCTCACAGCATTGTGGGGTCCCCGTGACTGTGGCCCCTGGAGTTTTTAACTCTCAGAGTTGTCTGGACTGAGCCTCCATGGCTCACAAATTGCAGTTCAGGTGTGCCTGCCCTGGCACTGGTCCCCATGGCCCCGAGCCTCGGCTTTGGGGAGCTGTGACTGCCCTTATCCACTTGTGTCCCCAGTCTTGGGGTAGCATTTTGTCCTGTGTCCTCTCCCCTCTCACAGTCTAAGAAAAGCCTTTTTTTGGTCTGTTCAACTCTTAACTTGTTAGGACAGAATGACAACTTCTAAGCTCCTCATATGTGGAAGCAGAAACTGGAAGTCAGGTACACTTTTTTAACCAAGCTATGGGGAATCATTTTTGGGGGTCTGTTTCTCCTCCCCCATCACCTACATACAGAAGGCCTGGTTTCAGAAGATATGTATTATAGTCTAAAGTTTTCAGAGCTGCCTTTCTGGCACCTTCCCTGTTGCTAAGAACAGACATGGGATTATGATAGGGCGGTGGGAGGCTGGGCATGTGGCTCATGGTGGCCAGCTGTATGTACCACTCTGGAAAGCATCACAGGGCCTAAAACGTGTCCCTTTCCTTGGGTCACTTCTCTCCCTGTCCGTCTGTATGAGGGCTTCCTGTAGCCTTGCCTTACATAACATGATGACATCTACATCTCCAAGAAGCTTTATTTTGAGGTATAATTGACAAAACTGCATGTTTAACTATACAACACGACTTGATATACACTGAAATAATGACGACAGTCAACTCGCCACATCATCCCCTCACGTGGCTGCCTTTTTTGGTGAGAACATGATACTGCATCACACACTGGAAGGTCGCTGAGACACAGATGCTCGGCTCTGGTTCTCTCACGGCAGCCCCCACCACTCCTCTCCCGGCTCGGAGGCCCATCCCACCTGGCTCTCCTCCTTGGCCTGCAGCACCTTCGGGCAGCACACACTTGCTGCGTCTCCACTTTGTATGTTTAAGGGGCCCCAGAGACGCTGCGAGTTCTTGGTGTTTCCTTCACTCGGGCTGGCCCATCCCGGGGCCTGCGGTCTGTTGCCTTCAAAGCACATGAGCCTGTCTCTGCAGAGCTCTGCCCAGGTCAGTCTGGTTGTAGCCCTTGGTTAGGTTGGCTTGTTCTCCGGGCTCTTTCCTTGTCCTGGCTGTGGGATCTGTGCCCTTGAGATCTTGTGTTTTACGAGTTCCTCTGTTTGTTCTGAGCTGTGTTATCACAGTTACTCTTCATTTTCTCTTGCTGTGTGGTAGTCGCCCCTTATCTGTGGTCTCAGTTTCCACGGTCTGTTACTGCTTGGTGGAAAATACTTGGTGGAAAATTCCAGAATTGAGTTTTGCATGCTGTTTTGAGTAGTATGATATCTCGCCCACGCCACCATGTCCTGCCCAGGACAAGAATCGTCCCTGTGTCCAGCATAGCCCTGCTGTATATACTGCTGACTCGTTAGTCACTGAGTAGCCATTTAGGTTATCAGATTGACTGGCCAGGTCTCGCAGTGCTTGGTTTCAAGCAACCCTTATTTTACTTAGTAATGGTCCCAAAGCACAAGAGTAGTGATGCTGGCAATTCAGATACACCAAAGAGGAGCCATAAAGTGCTTCCTTTAAATGAAAAGGTGAAAGTTCTTAATAAGGAAAGAAAAATAATCACATACTGAGGTTGCTAAGATAGATGGCAACTTTTACTAGGGTATATTGTTAATCTCTTACTGTACTTATAGATTTATCATAAATTTGTATGTACAGGGGAAAAACACCAGTGTATAGTGTTCAGTACTATCCATGGTTTCAGGCATCCACTGGGGGTCTTTGAGGGTATCCCCATGATAAGGGGGGACTGCTGTAACTGTGGCCTTCTCCCAGACCTCGACGTATCAGTATCAGATTCACGACCGCTGAGGACTACCACCACTCCTCCGTGTGACCTGAAAGGGACTAAAGTGATGGGAACCTGACAGACAGGTGAGCTCAGGAGTATAGCTTCTTGCTGTCTTTCCCTCTGACCCCCGGCATCTGTCTGAGGTCTGTGGAATGAGAGCAGCTCTACAGTGGAGCTGGGGAGTTGCAGCTGCTGCTCTAACAGGTCAGGGATGGCTCAGCAGCAGGGCATGCTATAGGGGGAGTGAAGAACATTTCTGCTCTTGAGGCCCTGAGTGTATTGGCTGGATGGAGGGGGTGCCAGGAATCCTGCTAGCCCTGCAGGGCATCTCAATGTGGGGTAAACACATGAGTCATTGGCTGGGCTGGTACGGACTCTGGCAGGGCATCCTTGGGACTCTCATAGGCCTGAGATCCTGGTATCTCTGAGACACTCAAATTTCAGATGACTGTCTCTCAGCATCTTCAGAAAGGCAGAAATAGGGAAACTCCTGGATGAGGGCTCTCTAAGAAAGATGTCATATGTATCTAGTTACAGGCATCTTCTGCCTTGGAGAAAGCTGACTTTCAGGCTAGAGACTTGTGGCTGGAAGATGGGTTAGTTTTCTGGACCAAGATAGACTGGACAGTCCTGGTGACATAGGAGTCACTTGGATCCCTGTGTCACCTACAGCTGGGACCTGCCTGGGTCTGACTACTCTATGTGCCTGATGTCTTCCTCTTCCATCTCTTCTCCCTGGGGTGTATGCCCAGAGGTACAATACAACCAGGTGTTGGAACCCAGAGGTCTCCACTGACTCCTTTCCTGTGGTCTAGCTTATCTGCATGGCCTCAAACCTGCTGTCTCTCCCTCCTATCTGAGGCCCTTACCTGGGACTTGTGGCTTCAGGATGGTGTGTAGCTTGCATTGCTTATCTCTGGTCTGCTGAGAACAGGTCTCGTCGTTCTTCCATGAGATCTTTAGTCCTAGAGACTATTCTGTGATTCTGAATGTGGGATGTTGCTTCCTTTTTTATGGGATCTTCTTTTCCATAGAGACTGACTCACAATATGTGTAGAATGGGCCCTTGGCATAGAGTCTGTCAGGATAGACTGTTGGTACAGGTGTTTGGTTTCTTTCTTGCTCCACACCTGGGTGTGTGGCCAGTATCTAGGCCAGCAGGTGTGTGTGGGTGTGAGTACAGCTTTCACAACTTCCGTTGGCTTCCTCCAGGCTCTGCATGACTGAGATGCCTCTTATTCATGAAATCTTCTAGCTTTCTTCTTCCATTTTCTAACTTGAGAATGCGATATTCAAAATCAGGGCCCCTTCTCTAAGAATCTGAGCTCATAGGTACAGCAGGCAGAGTAGGTCATAACCTGTTCAGAAACTGTTGGTCCCACCAGGCCAGGGGCCCGGGATCTGAGTATGCCAACATTTGCTTTTCTAGGCATCTCTGGTCTTCGGACAATTGGCCTCATAGTCCTAGGAGTGAGTGGCAGGGGATGCTAGGAAGCAGTGTGAGGGTTCTCCCTGGTGTATCTCCCTCTCTGGCAGAGCCTGGATGGGCCAGGCAGAACAGCCCCAGGGGCCCTGAGCGTGACTCAAATGATCTCATGGGAAGGGGCTGGGGCCTGTTGCCCTGTGCTGGCAAGCCAGGGGTCTAGACTTGAGGATGCTGAAGGACTGCAGCTGAGGTGGCTGGTTTCCTGGGGCCCACCATGGAAGGTTTATTCTTAACATCCATCAGGGGCAGTCTTCATCTTCATGGATGTTGTCTGAAAGCTAAGGTTTTAGGACCTACTAGGAGACAGGCAGCAGTACCGGGCTTCTGGAGGTCTGGGTCAATCAGTAACGAGGAAACTCCAGACTCTTGCTCTAGCCCTTCAGTGGGTCATTGTAGGAAGATTAACGGGAGAAAGGCTGCTAATAATCACGAGAGGGGGTTGTGCTAAGGGTCCCACAGTATCAAGGGAGCCAGGTATGTAGGAAGACCTTGGAGAAGCTGCTCATGTGGCAAGGCTTGAGTCACGGCCGGGAATGGGAGCTGGGACTGTCCCTTTGGTAGGGATATAACATGCAGATATATACCAGACTCTTCCTGGGTCTGGGGGAAGAAATCTCTATTTCTAGAATCCTTTCAAGCTTGGCTGTTGAGTCTATTGGTCAACCTGGCCAAGATAAGGTATCATGGGAATCTGCTCTGTAACATGTGAATGACATTTCTAGAATCAGCATCTGGGTATGGTGCCTACATGTCCTTTGAGATCCTTAAAGTCCAATCCTAAATTTTGTCTGAAAGACTTTCTGTCCTTAAGGTGAGACATAGAATGTACTTGGACACGCGGTTATTTGGGGCTAAGCTACTGGCTCGTGGTGGCACATCATATGCCATCTCTAGAGGGTCACGTGATCTACAGTGTTACTTCTTCCTTTTGGGTCGCTTCTCTCTCCTTTGTCATAGGTGCCCTCATCGAGGTGTTGAGTCTCCTGGCAGGTGTCTGCCGAGTTCTCCTTGCTGGAAGTTCTTGCAGGGAGCTCTGTTCCTTGCCTGTGTCTCAGGGTGCCTTCTTCATTCTGAGGCCCCTCCTCGTTGTACTCTCTGCTGCCTCATCGAATGGGCCCATTTAGACTACTCTTGTCCTAGTTTTTTCATCTTCTGTCTCTAGGATTTTTGGGCCCATCATGCTGGTTTGAGATTGTTCTGTCTTGATACTGCCCCGGTACTGCCCCTTATTAATGCTAACATGTTGTTTCAGTTGGGCAGCCTTGTCACCGCTTGCCTTAAGCTATCTGTAGCCTCTTGGACAGGTTAGGTTAGTGTGACTGTCCTTGGTCATGCCTGACCCTCACACAGCACCCTGGCACGGGCTCCCTGGCAATGTCAAATTGGAGTCTCTTTTGTTCTCCCCTGGCTCAGGCCTTTAGGCTGGTGGATTCTGAGTCTGTTCTCCTAAGACCCTATTGTGTTTAGCTTCCACCACTGCTCTCTGGGACCATTTGCTTGCTGCCTCTGCCCATGTAGTAAGAGGAGCTCTCCATCTTCCAAAAGAGAGACATCTTGTCCTCTTCCAGTTGGTAGAACTTTCTTCCTTTGATTGCTTCTGTTGTTACCCAAGGGTCTAAATTTTCCAGGGATCTTGAACAGTAACTCAAGAATGTAGTAACTGGTTTTTCCCATAGTAGAAACACCATATTTGCCATGCCATGTGATGTATGTATATAAATGGTTTTTCAGTTTTAAGAATGTGTTGGCTACCGTAGGCTTTGAATAATCATTTACTTTTACAATGTATGAAAGTAAGTTGGACCCATTTCCACGTGGAACTTATCACTCTAGGTATAGTCCTAAGTTCTTAGTTCATACTTTCACTATCTTAAATTAGGATCACATTTTATGGTAATACTTACATGTATTTGTTAGCCATGTGAATTTCTCTTGAGTTGCCAATTGTCATATTGTCCTCCGGCACTGGCCCCAATTATGGGATAAACATAAATATATAAACTATCTCTATACTATTCTATCTGCTTTGATCATTGTCCTTGGCTACAGGAATGGCCTGGAAGCTGGCCGTAGGCCTCTCCCATGCTGGAAGATTCCTAGGATTCGGTTGAGTACCAGGAACTTTTCTCTAGATCTCTTCTCAAAAGACTTGACAGGGCCTCATTTCTTTCACTTCCACTGGGGACTTAACCTCTTCTCTTCCTAGAGTATCAATGCAGGAGACGGTCCAGGCATCCTTGCTACTTATGCTCTGGCTCCTTGCTCTTTATTCTGTTTTTCTGCAGGGTTGTCTGTCCTGATCTTACTCTTCTACCTGAGGCCTTGATTGCCAACAACTGAGAACAGAAATGGTAGCTGTGGCCATTCACATGAGGACTGACAGCTGTACTCTTTTGCTGAGCTGAGATGGGACCTGGTCCTTCTCCAGGAAAGTCTTTCCTTGGTCCTCACTGATCTCCTCTAGACCTTCTGAACATGGCATTTTGTGTACTTGTCTTAGGATCTGAGACTTCGTCTAAACTCTTGTCCATCTCTAAAGAGTAGACCCTTGGCCAGAAAGGCTGCCGCATAAGGCATCTGGAGTTGACATTTCACGTTTAGTAAGAGTTCATTTAATTCTTGTTTCAGACTTTTCTATTGACTCTAAAATGTCCTTTTATAGTCTGTCCAAGCAGTTTTCAAGCTAGTACCACACCTTATCTGGTTACATATTGTTTCAATTTAGTACAGTCCTTTTGGTAGTTCTTTAAGAGACAAAGTAAGTTGTTCTGCAGAATGTGACATCTAGATTGGTTCGGTTACTGCTTTTTAATGTTGTCTAGCTCATGCCTCTATCCTTTATATATCCTGGGACCTAGCATTTGCATCCAAACGCTTGATACAGTTTAGCAGAGTGTTTGACTGGAATCTATCATAGGTAATGTTAGTCCTCCATATTGCATCGTATCAGAAGAGATCATTAGTGACTTCTACTGGATGGAGGTGGCAATAATTTGATCCCGCATACAGTTTATCATCTCATGTCACTAGGAAGAAATTCTGTGCTGTCACTTCAGTATGATACAAATATCCAGTATTCTACCCCAGTTTACTAACTCTTTGCCCAAGTTGAAGTCCTTCCCTGGGTCTGAGGCGCTGTACTTCTTAGATGCAACGCTGGCTCCCAGCAGAAGGTTCGATAGACCTGTGGAAGGAGCTGTGTCCTTCTTCCCCTGAGTGTCCACTCTCTCATTTTCCCATTTCTCCTGGATGAACAGTACCTCTGTCATGTGATGATCCCTTCATTCCAATAGTCAGTTTCCTCAGATTTACTATTCACTAGCAGGGGCCTGGTGGTGAGGACCTACTTGACTTCTAGTAGCTTCTCCTTATTAAAGAGCACTTCGGCTCTTTTCACTCTTATATTCTCACTGAGAGGTTCCCAAGGGTGCTATCCTGGGGAAAGTAGCCGCTCTGAGATAGACGGGAGCTTACAGTTGACTGCGCTAGTAAACACGCTCTACGTGTGTGTGGGCCGTCTGTGCCGCAGACTCCCGCGGCAGTGGATGTGGAGTGGATGGGAGGAGGGCCTCTGTCCTCCAGGTGAATGAGGCCATGTGGTCAAAAGACTCTTTGTGACCAGCGTGCCACTAGACTTGGGTGAGGCCAACTCCTGGAGGCAGTCTCAGATTCCTATTCAGACCCACTGTGGCTCATGTTGGGTTGACTCTCTGACAGCACCCATGGTGTATCTGAGGCTGGCCCTCTTGACTGTCACGTGCTAATATGTTAGATGACAACTTTGGTCATTGAGATTACTGAGAAGCAGACATTCCTAGAGGACAAGACAGGCTTTGGCATGGTCCGAGATGCTCTGGCAGGTTTTTCCCTGCTGGGAACTTATTTGTGTACAAGGGAGAAATTTGCTTTTTGACCCATCTGTATTCAAGGCTGTTCTTGAATGTTGCTGACCTCAGAAGGTCCTTCTCTGTTGGTCTCTATAGCTCTATAGGTGAGAGATGAAACTTAACATGTGTGAGGCCCTTTGGCATCCCTCCTGGCCCCTGGGGGCCCAAGGGCTGTTCTCAATTCTTCAGCCAGTGTGCCAGTGATGCTGTTTCTCATATAAGTGTAACATGCAGTAGCTGTGACAGGAATTTGGGCATCTTGCTGTCAGTTAACACTCAATGACCATCTATATGCCCTCTATTTTCTAGTCCCCATGCATCACAGGTCACGTGACTGACTCTCACCGACATGTGGAAATGACATGACTTTAGTCCAAGGCAGTGGAGGGTTGGCTGTGCCTTCCCCACATCCTTGCTGTGCAGGGGTGACCCTGAAGGCTGTGCTTTGGATGGCATAGCTGAAGGCATTCTGGGGGTGCCGGCCTCAGCCTGCAGTGCCATCCCAAACATCCACCCAAGTCCCAGTGTCGGAGACCCACTGAGGCACATCCTAGGAGGCCTCTACGGAGCAAGGCCAGTAGCCAGCTTCTAACCAGTCCCCCTATCGTTTATACAGTGACAGGAATTGGACAACAAAGAGAACTGAAAGGCTAATGCAAACCCTTCTCTCAGGAGACTTACTCTATCAGACGTCCTTCTCTCCTATCTTCAACTCACCTGCCACTGGACACTTTCTATCCATAGTTACAGGACAGTCTCATTTCTCCAGAATTAAAGAGAGTCCTTCATCTCTGTAGCCTATGACCTCTTCCAGTTGACACTTATTTCACAACTTAGCAGCCCATATTCTCCAGCTCAACACTTTCTGCCCCAATCTGACGGTTTGCCCCTATCCCTTGGTATCCTCCCTAAGGTCTCCAGTAGCAAATCCATAAAGGATACTTCTGTTCTCATCTTTCTCTGCCGCTCAGTCTCCCTCTGTAAACTCTGGGCAGAAGAGGGCTCAGTTTACAGGGTTCACCGTCCAATCTCAGCCTCCCGGATCTTCAGCCATCCTCATACACAATGACTGGTCTCCAGCCTCGACTGCTCCTGGTCTCCAGACCGATTTCTACCCTCCTCCTGGACATCTTCACTTGAAATCAGGCAACTCACACCAACATTTTCCTACACCGAATTTGTTTTTGCCTATGAGTGATTCTAGAAGGACGTCTCAGCTAATGTCATGCTGTGGACCTGAAGACAATCACCAGTCGACCAAAAGTTTTTTCTGCTTTTCTCTTAACCAATCCTGTTCAAGTCTACCTTCTAAGCCATCACACTGGGGGAGGGGGCAAGATCCATCCTGGCTCCTGGCCTGCTCAGTGCTGTGTGTGGAGCCTTGTCTTCAGGGCCTTCTCCATAGTTCTCTTGATCCTGTTCACATTCCTTTCTACCTGGGACCTCCATTCCTACCAACTGTGGAAACTAGGGCAACGGTAGCTGTGGCCCTTGGCATTGGGGTGCTCTGCCTGTGGGTGGGACTGGCCTGGTGAGGTTCCTTCTGATCCCAGCTAGGCTGGCCTCTCTTGAAAGCTGTTTTGTATCTCCTGGCTCTGAGCCCTAATTTTCATCAGTTGCAGTTTCTTCAGCGTGGAGGATGAGACATCTGAGGTGTAAATCTGTCCAGTGCAGTCTCAGTTTTCCCCCCTCTTCACCTCGGTCGTGTGGGCCAGGTTCTGGTTGGCAGGACTAGATGTGGCTAGAACTTGTCATGGCGCCCTCCTGGCTGGCCTTGTCCAAGCATCTCTCCTTCCTGCCTTTCTTCCAAGATCATCTTTCCTAAGAACTCTTGACTTCAGGAGCTGCTTTAGGATTTTCACGTAGGAAGACCCTGGCATATTTGTTGTGCAGCTGTGTGTGTGTGTGTGTGTATAACACAATCTAAGCAGTGGACTCAACTTGCCGTGCTTGGAGTTGAAATCACTAGGAGGCCAAAGTCCCCTTAATGCTGTTGTTGCCACTTGGTCATATCAATCAGATGATGGGACCTCAATGGTTCCCCTTGACTTGGAGCTTCCAGAAGATCACAGCAGATAAACATCCGGTCTTCACGTGGACAAAGACCAGAGTGGGCCTATGCCCTGGGTCACTGCTGTCCTGTCATGGTTATTCCTAGTTGCTTTTCTGTCCTGCCTCACTCTGCTTAGAATCAAAAGCCAAGGTCATTTAAGAAGGTACATCAAACTCTCTGTCCCACAGACCTTCTAAGTTTGTCACCCCAGAACACATCACCTAGAGTCTTGCCTGTCTTTTCAACCTGAGACTTTCTGGGGGTCCACCTTCTATAGCAATTCTGTATGTGACTGTCGGACATCAGCTCTGTCATGGCTTGGAGTTTAGAGAGCTCAGTGTAATGGGTGACAGGTCACTGGTGGCATGGGATGGCCCTGGGTTGTAACAGAGGCGTGTGCCAGGTAAAGCCTAGACTTGGCAGGGGAGGTTTACTAGGCAGCTCTGCCTCTGAATCAGGGCTCGATCGCATTTCTTCCCTGGGAAGAAGAGCATCTCTTAGCAGAGGCCTCACGCAGAAAGCGGGGCTGCTGGCACCCTGCACAGCTTCCTTCAAGGCTGGCGGTTGCTGTTCAGTGCTGGGTGCTTCAGCTGAGGATCTGATTGGAAGCAGGAATATTTAGGCACTCCCTGGGTTGTATGCCGTGTTCTCAGTGAAGGTGTATCATATATGGTGGTGTTCCTCCTCAGCGGAGACGTGGGTTAGATCTGCATCTTCCGTTCAGCCTCACTGGTTCCCCTCCATTCTCTCCCATAAGGGCTCCCCCTTGAACTTGCCACCAGGTTGCTAAAGGTCCATGCCCATGTGGGCTCTGGGCTCTTGGCTGCCCTGCCTGCCTCAGGTGGGAGCCCTGGTGCTGCGATCAGGCCTTTGGCTGCCTTCCTGTCCCTCTGTGTTCTCTCTATGCCGGGGAGCCTCTGACTCCCTGCTGCCCCTAAGGGGTATTCTCCAGGGCCCCTTCTCTTTTCCCTTCCTCCCTCCTTCTCTTTAGGAGCTTGGAGGTCCTCAGATTTGTCTGTTCTCTCTGCAGCGTGCCGTCTGGGTTCCTGACTCTGTCCTACCTGTTGCCTCTGAGGCCTCTAACCTTTCTTGGTCTGGCTGCTGCCCGCTTGCTGGCAGCCCACCTCTCTGGCTTTGCTCCCAGCACCAAGGCTGATACTCTAGACCTCAGGGCTCCTCCTTGAGAACTAGGATCTGTCTTCACGGACATCAAGTCAAATGAACCAGTTTCCCATCTAGACAGTCTTCCTCTCTACCAAGGAGTGAGAGTGAGGTGCCCTAAGTTTGCAGGAAGAGAAAGCCAGGTGTAGCCTTGCCGGAAGCGCTGGCTCTGAGGGGCACGTGTATCCTTCTAGTGACACTGGGTTAGGCAGTGCCTTGGGGCCCCAGCAGCTGGGCCTCTTGGCCTGGGCAGGGCAGGGGGGATCAAGGCCAGATACAGAGCGTGCTGGGCTGGCGTGGTGGCTGGTCTTGGCCAGGGTTCTAAGGGTATGTTTAGTACATTATGCATGGGGGTTGGGGGAACAGACTGGCCTCCCTTTGTCTTGTACCCTCCCCACCCTTTGCATATCCTCAAAGCAGTAGTCTTGGGTGTATAATAAAGGTCAGAGCTGAGGGGACAGGCAGTGCTGAGCATGTAGCTATTTCTGGGTAGAAGCTGGTTGGCCTCTGGCCTTCTAGACTGGCATCCCCAGGACACAGGCATTATAGGCCTAGAGAGTTCTGGGGAGATAAGACCTCCCTCTGCAGGCTTCCTCTGATGCCAGCCACGGGATGTGCGAAGGCTGAGGTAGAAACAAGGACCCAAGGAAAGGGCATCAGCTGAGTGCGAGCAACAGCAGAAGGAAGGGGATGGGATCTTGTGGAAGTGGGCTGGCTGGGTCCAGGCAGCATTCCTGGGGATGATGGAACTCGTTCACAAAGGGCAGAAATAGGAGGAGGAGGAGAAGACGACAATAGGGTACCAACATACTAGACGTTCTGAGTTCTCTACATAGATCTGAGGTCTGGCCTAGCATGCAACAGAACACAGGATGTGGGATTATACATGAACTGTGGTTGCTAGAGTGAAACTAGGACCAGAGGGTTTGTGGACAAGACTGTGGGACAACTAGGTCCACCCAGACGTCTCCCATGGTCCCCACCCTGGGGTTTCTTAAAGTACTTGGTGTTCCAGTCACGCTTCCAAGTACTGGGATGTGATAGTCTGGGAAGCAGAAACAGGCTCCCAGGGCCTGAGCACTGTCTGTAGAGAGAAGTCTTGGGCATTTCTGCTGGGTGCTGTGGCCTCTCCACCTCCCTACAGGGATATCACGTGCTATTGTGAAGAGACTGCTCTGTATCCAGCGATATCCTAGCAGCCCGGGTCTGGAGCGGGTCCTGTGTCTCCAGCAGAAGGCAGCTCTGAGTGCAGCCTGTTCAAGCCATCTCTCACTCCTAGCTTCAGCCCCTTCTGAGATCAGGCCTAGACCACAAGTGTAATACCCCTCAACAGGGGTACCTTCTCTTCTCTCCAACCTGATGCTTTCAGAGGGGTGGGGGTACGTAAGGAGGGTGGGCAGGAGGTGAGAAATTGGAGCAGGGAGAACCAACCCTCAGCCAGGCCTGAAGGTGGTGACCAGGACAGGGGAGGGAGGCGCTGCTGTCTTAGGCTTATCTATCCCCCAACTCACGGACATTCCTCAGAGCCAAGCGAAGATCACTGGGTGGACTAATCTGGCCTGAGGCAGTGACAGCTATGAGAAGCCACCAGAAATAGAATTTCCCAGAAGCTTTATAGAGGGTGTTTCAAGGCAACAGTCTATGTCCCTGTTTGAACCAGAACTTGTTTTGGGAGCTGAGTTGGTGTTGAAACTGAAGACCACTGGGCTTGGATGGGGGCCCCTGGTCCACGTGCAGGTGAAGAACAGTGCCTCACTTTGACCGGTGGTGGCCCTGCCACTGCTCGTCACACCCGGACGTTGAAGAGAATAAATGGCTGGTAGGTTCCACAGCAGTTGTTGCCACAGAGCAGCCAGAAGGTCTTTCCAGCAGGCATGAGTCTGACTCCCGAGAACGAGGGATGTCTCCCTTTGTTGTTTTCCTGCGAGTGGCTCCCACCTCGACCTTCCAGCAGAGTCAAGGACAAGCAGGCGACTGAGTACGTAGAGCCCAGGTGAACTCTACTCATCTGGCCAGGCTGGCCCACACCATGGCGGAGGCCGTTTGGCCCTGGACAGACATGCTGGGGAGGCCGAGCCACCTCTGCTCACGAGACGTGTGGCCCTAGCACAGGTTTGCTCTGGCACTGCCTGCTTGGCTCCTGCGCCCTCAGAATCCACAGTTGCTTCACAGACCGTGCACCTGGTGCCACAACAAGGCTTCAGCCTAGAGGTCTTGGTTCATGCTCATCAGAAGCGGCTTTTCAACTCTGGCCCAAAACTTTCTCCAGGTTCTTGTCACAGCTCTTGGATATCTATTCAGGTAAAAACTGCCCCATAACCATGGTGGGATATTGGTTTCTGCATGGACCTAATTGGTTGGCCCTGACCTACGTTGTGTACTGTCTTCCATTCTCCATATGTGACATCCCAGGGTGGCTGGGTGGTCAGGAGCTGGAGTCCCTGCCTCCACAGAGCCCAGGAGTGTCACTAGGTGCTGGAGCCTTGTGCCGAGAAGATGGAAGACAGCCTCAGTGCACGCATCTCCACGGGGGGAGATGTAGGCTCGATGCCCAGGACCACAGCTCTGACCTCTGCTTTATCTCTGTGGGTTCCAGAACTCTCAGAAACATGGAAGGAAGACTTGCGCCAAAGCCAATGTGAAGGATAGAGAAGGTAACAACCATGTGTGTCTGCTAGAGTAGGTCGGGGCCTGGACTACACGCCCCGCCTCCCCATCCACCAAGGCGTGCCTGCTAGAGGGCACGAGCCTCCCAACATAGCTTCTGGCTGAAGGAGGTTTACATGTGAGCCATTGACTGGGGGTGGGGAGAGAGGACCCGGGGAGTAGCAGATACTATGTCACATATCCCTGCTGCTGGACTAGCACGTGAGGCCCATGGCAAGAGGCCTGCCCATGGAACTGAGAGAGCTATGGTCACGAAGGGCGGGGGTGAAGGGGCCTGGACAGTGCAGTTTGGATCCCTGGGTGTTATCCTAATGACAAGGCCGTGAAAAGAATTTCTCTCCCTCACCTGTGTCTTCTGCTCAGAACCAGGCACTACCTGGCTCCCTGGGGGTGGTGGCCCTGCAGCCCAGGCCCTTGGGATAGCTGTGGTTTGGCGTCAGAGATGTGCCCTTGGTGGCTCTATGGGCAAAGAAATTCCCGAGAGCTGAAACCAGTCAGCATCTCCCTGAAGCCTGGACTGTGGCCCTCCCTTCGATGTGGCAGAAGAGGTGGCGAGAGACTTTCATCTTGTATGCACAGGTAAGAGCCATGCCCAGGAAGTTAGGGTTGCCGCCTCTGACTGCCTGCTGTTTGGGTCCCTCTGCCTGTGGTTGGGGAAATCGCTACCCTTTTAGTACCAGTGAGAAGCAGCACCCAATTGCCGCTCTAGAAACTGAAATTCGAATAACCCCTCTTTCAACCTCTCTTACAGGTGCAACATAGACATGTGACCCAGGCCTTGTTGATTAGATGTACCCACCATGGATTGGGAATAGAGGCCAGCGAGGCAAGGCTTCTGGGACTTTGGATAATATTCTCTCTGGTGACTGTGACATTTTCAACAAGACCAGGCTCCAGGCGGCACCGGAATTGGCTGCATCTGTGTCCCATCAGCAGTGAGGCTGAAGCATACAGCACTCAGTGGTGGGGGCGGAGGTGGCCTCACCAGGCAGCTCTGCTGTGTGGCCTTGGAGCCCCAGATCCCAGCCTTCATGAGGATTCTGCCTGTTACCCCGAGTCTTCAACATGAGTTCCTTTTTCTAATTGAATCGGCCAGAATTGGTTTCTGTTGCCTATGACCAAGAACTCTGCCTGAGAACTGCAAGCTGGGCTTGCTGAAAGGAGCTAGACCTTAAGGGAAATGCACTGGCATGCCGGCCCAGTGGGGCTGAAGGCAGTGATAATCCAGCTAGCATGCAGGTCTGAGACTGCACAGCCCATGGCATGTGGAAACAAAACTGTCGCCAAGAACGAAATATCCTTAAAGCTGTCCAGAGACCACTCCAGCTCGGTTGTGATTTGTCACCCCTTTCATGCTGTTCAAAGGGAGTGGCTTGTCACCCAAAGCCTTACCTTAGTGGACACACGGCTGCTGGGGCTTCCTTACATCTGCTGCTCAGTAAGAAGCACAAGAGTTGGTGGGTTGCTTTGGTTTTTGCAGACAGCTTCAGTGGTGGCGCGGAAGACGGGCTTTGAGTGGGACCCAGAGCAAGAAGGGGTACCAGAGCAGGCTGTAGTCGGGCAGCTCTGACTTGGCTCCCACGAGCCAGCAGGATGTTGGTGTCCGAGTGTCTGGAGTGAACTGGGATGCTATATGAAACTTTTGGCAAGCTTTAATAAGAGAATTTCAGCGGAAGCCCCTAGGGTTTTAGGGCAAAGCCTGGGTGCCTTCTGCAAGTAACTGCTCCTAAAGTGGTGCTTGGCTTGCTATTTGGTCCCTGCTACAAAGTGAATACTGCCTATGCAAACCAGGGGTCAGTTGATGCACCCGGCCGTCATTGCACACGCCCAGTGGTCTGTCAAATGGCAGTCTTATATAAGAGAGAAGGCCCGAGTAGGTCCTAAGAGCACATGTAAATTGCATGAGCAGTTGGTTAACATGGCATGACTAAACCTGTCACACTGTCACCTATCCCTCAGTCCATACCTGTGAGTCATGGAGAAAAACCTAGACATTGATAAGTAATTCTAGACAATATACTGATATCAGCTGGACACAGACTGCTATGGCTTCTAGCCCCAGTCAAGGTGACCTTGAAGGACCACAGGGAAGGATGTCTTCCTAACAGGCATTTTGTTATCTTTTGCCTGGAACGGCACATGTTCTAAAATGAGGATCTACATAGATTTGTTGTCAGAGGCTAAGGATGTGGCTGGTTGATCATGGACTTAGAAGGAGCAAGATTATGAGATTAGTGACGAAGAGGCTTAGGGAGGAAGTATGTAGGTGGAATTCTTAGAATGAACCCAAAGCGACATCCCTTGGGAATGCTCGCAGAGCCCCTACTCTGGAGGAGGCTTTCATTAGAGGAGCAAGGTGGTCTACCCTTAGATCAGTCAGCCTCCTTCCCCAGGAACCCCGGTGCTTGCTTAATGGGCTCATGAATGAAGGGCTATGGGGGCAAGATCAAGGCCATACATAGGATCAGCTTGAACTTCTAACAAGGTTAAGACAGCTGCTGAGAGACCAACTTGCCAGCAACAGTGACCCTGAGAAAACAGCCAGCTACCTGATGGTGAGTTCCCTTCACTGGACTCCTGTCATGGAGGGGCGGCTATTTGCTATTACCAGAGCAGACACTTGGATTTATACCATTCTCTGTCCAACAAGTATGTTAAACTGTCCATGAATTTGAATGTAACATTCAGCTTCATTGCCCGCTATATGGCATTGTATCTGATGAAGGAACTCACTTCTCGGCCTAAATCAATAGACTAAAGCCCATGGAATCTTCTTGTGTTAGCACGCACCCCAGCTCCCAGAAGCAGCTGGCCTTCTAGCATGGTGGAATAGTCTATTGAAACTTCCATCATGGTGCCATCTGGGATTCACCACCTTGGGGGGTTGGAATACTGTCATAGAGGCTGTGGTTTGTGTTCTAAACTAGAGACTAGTGTGATGGTGTTTCCCTCACAGCCAGGATCCAGACACTCGGATCCAGATACTGAATGGTGGAAATGAAGATGGCACCTCTCACTGTAATGTTGAAGGTCCTACTCATGAAACTTGATTCCCTTTCCTGGGTTTCTGGGCTCTGTTAGTTTACAGGCCTTAGCAATTAAAGGAGGAATGAGTCAACCTGGGAATATAATTTTATCACTGAACTGGAAGTAGAGGCAGCCTCTGGTCGTCACTCTGCTGCTCGGAACAGGCAAAGGAGGGGCTACAATGTTGGCCGTGGTAATCAGTTGTGTCAAAGAAAACAAGACCACCTTATGCAAGAGGCAGGGAAAGTATAGCTACCATCCTGGAACCCCCGACTAAAGTCCTAATACGCACGCAGGTCAGTGGACCATGGCAGCCTTACACCAGCACTGCTACCAATGGTCTACTTATCTCAGGAACGAAAGCTCAGACCATTCCATCATCTAAATAACCCAGTCAGCTGAAGCCTTAGATGAAGGGAAATGGAACAACAGGCTTTGTTTTGGTAGGTGGGTCACAAATATAACCATGGCCTTGTAACCATTACAATAAAAGGTCCTTAATGATCCGCATTATCCTCCTTGCAGTGACTAGCGTCTACTCCTTTTATGTAAGGTATGATGGAGACAGTTTGCACATTCTAGTCCACAGGTCACAATGTCATGGCAGGACTGGGATAGAACTGAAAAAAAATGGGTGTCACCTTATATGGCCTTGCAGCAGAAGGCAGCCAACGTGAGTGTTCTTGAGGGGAACAGGGGCTGGGTATCTAATTTCATCGCACTTCCTTGGAGAACAGGAAGAAGTGTGGATGTCGATGTTGGGTGGTGAAAGGGGTGGACTCGGTGAAGGCTTCAGGACGTCTGTCCTCTTGCTGTGAACTTAAATCCTCCCTCTGTCTCTATTTCCTCTCCGGTGCATCACTGTCTTCCCATCATAGAAATGAAAGTATCTGAAACTTGCTTTCTCAGCTAATCTTATAGCTCACGCTCAGAGGTGGCTGCAGGGGGATCTTGAAGCAGTTCTGGCTGTGATTTTGGGGGTGGGTTGGGGGTTGTGTTTCTGGCTGAGCCTTGTTCTCTGGCCCTGAGTGATTATGTGGGCTACATACTCTAATTCCTTTTCTGCTTCAATCAGAGTCTGTTTCTGACCAATGTGGCCATTGTGTGACAATACTTCAGATGCTCTGGATGCATGTTCTTCAGCCTTGATTAAGCTACTGCCTCATTCCCCACGTGGGCTGGGGGCCAGCCTGTCCCTCAAGCCTGTGTGCCCTCTGCTCCTCCCTTCAATGCTGGCTCCTCTCAATTTGTCTAACCTTGGTACCTACACGTGAGCAGCATCTGTAGGGTCACAGTTAGGCCTGTACATGAGCCTCCCCGTGTGGGTAGATAGCCCTAGCTTTCTTCCCCATTCCAAGACAGTCACCTTCAAAGTCAACTACCCTGCTAATCTCGTACCCTAGCTGTGCTCAGAATCCCTCCTGACCACCAGGCTCAGCACCCTAACTGCCCTTCCTTTTAGCCTGGAGAAAGCCCACCAGGCGTTCCATGAAGCTGCCACTCTTCTTGTCCCTGATTGTTCTGGGCTCCTCTGACCCAGAGACCTTATTCCTGCCTGTGCCTTTCCTGGATAGCGCAAATCTTGCCTGCGAGATGTTAAGCTCATCTCCAGACCCAGAGGGGAGGAATGGTCTAGCCTGGTCCTACTATTTGCCTTGAAACCCCCTTCTAGGGTTCCTGGGGGCTGTGGGAAGCTTGGGCAATAAGAATCCAGTACGTTCTCCCTCCCTCCCTCCCTCCTGTGAACACCACGCCCCCACCAGCCTTGCCATCCTCCCTCTCGCAGGGGTCTGTTATTCTCTCAAACTTGCTAAGTACCTACTTAGGCCTGTGGGATGTGGATGGGTTTGATCACTCCTGTTCTTGGTGACCTTGGTGCTGGGTGGGGTAAAAGGGAACTGACCGAGCTGTGTGAACCTGATGTGCCAGACTTGGGAAAGGCTAGAGACAGGGCGTTGAATAAGACCATCCTTTTCACAGGCCTAGAAGTGGAGAGTCATACGTGAATTCTCTCTCCTCCATTACCTCTCATGTCTACACTCGGTTACTGCAAAAGCTCCCTAATTGGTCTCTGGGCTTCCAGGCCCAGTGCCCTCCCATCCACTCCCCAGATTTCACGTGTAATTGTTCTAAGCACTCGCCAACACGGCTTTCCCCAACGAAGCCTGCGGCTCCTGGTGGAAAGTCAGATGCTCTGTTCAGTAGGGCCCTGGTCACCACTGGTAACTGCTGCTGCTTCCAGAAACTGCTCTCTTCATTTTCGCCTTACTGGGCTGTTCTCTCTGCCTAGAGCTCCAGGGCAGCCCTGATGCCGAGGAGGCCGGAGCAGCAGTGCCTGCCTGGCATCGGCCAGGTGTGAAGCTTGAAGACTGTCCCCTCCTTCAGATGAGGAAATAGGCTGACTGGCAGACGCTCTCTCTCCCCTCTGACCCCAGGTCACCAAGAGGCTCCCAAGCGTCTGCTGCGCCTAGCTCAGTGACTCTCCTGGGGTGGTGAGGGGGGGAATGTGGGGCTTATCAGGAGATGACTTGTTTGGCACTTAAGGTGCTCCTCAGTACTTCACGTGCATTAACTCACTCAGCCCTCACAATAACACCATGGAGGGTACATGGTCACATTTTATAAGTGAGGAAACTGAGGCCCAGAGAGGTTAAGTGATTTGCTTCAGTTTATACGATTGGGAAGTGGTAAAGCCAAGATTTGACCTCAGACTATCTACTTCTAGGGTGTTGGGGTTCTCCGGAGAAACAATAGGAAATACAGAGACTTATTATGAGGGATTGGCTCACATCATTGTGGAGGCTGAAAAGTCCCGTGATCTGCCAACCGGAGACTCGGGAGAGCTGGTGGTGTAGTTCTGGTCCAAACCAGGGTGCCTGGGAACCAGGGGAGCTGACGGTGTGAGTCCTGGTCCAAGTCCGAAGGCCTGAGAACCAGGAGAGCCGCTTCCCAAGGGCAGGAGGAGACGGACGTCCCAGCTGAAGCAGAGAGCATGTTCGCCCTCCCTCCACCTTTTCTTCCACTTGGACCCCCAGGGGAGTGGATGATGCGGTCTGCACCGGTGAGGGCGTGTTCTTCACTCAGCCCAGTGATTCAAAGGATGATCTCTTCCAGAAACACTCTCACAGACACACCCAGAAATCTTGTTTTACCAGCCATCTGGGCATCCCTTGGCCCGGTCAAGTTGACATAGAAAATTAACCATCACAGGTGTGTTCTGTTTTCCCCAATATTACGAAAACTTCAAACATATAGCCCAGTTGACAGTTTTACAGTGAATACCCATATACCATCAAAGTCTGATCAAGCTGTTTTATCATTTATCTATGCATCCCCTACCCCCATCAGTCTTATTTTTATGCCTTTAAAAATAAGTTGTAGACATTTGTATACTTCCCCTAAATAATTCAGCAAGAATATTAACTAGAATTTAACATTTTTGCTTTTAATGTAAAATTGCCATGAACCTACACACAGAACAGACCAGGCCACCTGATGGTCATTTTGCAGATGTTTACCAAACTCTCACGAGAGGATTTGGGATTGCGAAGGTGACTAGAACTCCCTGCTAAAGGAGTTTGTGTTGAGTGCAATATTGAGCAGCGGTCAGTGAGAGGAACGTGCAAGTATGTGGAGCATCAGGGGGAGGTTGCCATGCAGAGGGGAGAAATCAGGGATGACTTCACAGAGGAGGTGCTGAATAGAGTTTTGGAGTAAGACACTTGGAACTCGCCTGGAACATGCCTCAGGTGGAGGGCATGGCCTGTGCAAAGGCAGGGAGCTGTGAATTGGGAGGCTGGCACAGCTACACGTGGCCTGGTGCAGTTAGAGCATAGAATGGGCACGAGGCGTGTTACTTTCCTATTGCTGCTGTAACAAATGACCATAAACTTGGTGCCTTAAATTTATTTTCTCCAGTCCTGGAGGTCAGAAGTCTGGGATGGGCGGACTGGGCTAGAGTAAAGGTGTAGCTGGGCTGTATCCTTAGAGCAGAATCTGTTTCTTTGCCTTTTCCGACACCTAGAGGCTTGCCGCGCTCTGTGGCTCGTGGCCTCCTAGCATCAGAGCCAGCACTGGCAGCTCAGTCTTTCTCACGTTGCACATCTCTGACGCTGCTTCCATCATCATCTCTTTTGACTTGCTGGTCTCCCTCCTTATAAGGGCCTTGTGATTACTTTGGACTCCCCTGGATAATCCAGGATCGTCTCTCCATCTCCAGCTCCCTAATCCCATCTGGGAAGTGCCCTCTGCCGTGAGAGGTGACATAGTCATGGGTCCCAGGGATTAGGATGTGGACATCTTTGGGTGGGGGCCGCATTATTCTGCTGGTCACTAGGGGACCGGGTGGCAGGGACTGTCTGGGCTCTGGGAGCTGGGCTTGGCCTGAGGCTTCTGAGAAGGGACAGCCTTGGATGGCCTCGACATGGCAGAGGCAGGGCTGGGTCGAGGGTGGAGAAGGGGGCGGTCCAAGTTCAGCTGTGGTCTCCTCCACCTGTCAGCTTGGCATAGACGAGGTGCCCAGGAAGAACTGGCAGAGTGAGCGAAGGATGAGGTGAGCTGGCTGGGGCCAGGTGGTGGGGGAAGGGCTCCCTGCCGAGCTGAGCTCTCCCTGGAAGGGAGCCCGGGACCACCGCAGGAGGGTGGGGCTCTCCTGGGAGACCTCGGTGGCGCCCCCTCTCCACACAGCACGAGGGTTAAGACAAGTCTATTACTGTTTCCTTGTCATTCTGTCACCCATCTAATGGCCATCGATAGTAGTTGAATGAGAATTGATGGGGAGATAGATTTAATTAACCCCGGTGTCAGCAGCTGCTGGGCCACCGGTTTGTGTGTTAATAGAGAGGCTTGGGCCCTCTCCTGGGCTCTGCTGGGAGCCTGAGGCCAGCGGAGCAATTGGGCTTGTCAGAGGAGGTGGCCAGGCGGAGGGGGAAGCGGGAGCTCTCTCCCTCCGAGACCAGGCAGTCACCTTGTCAGCCTGACTGCCACCTGGCTCTGCTCTCTTGTCTGGAGATCTGAGCAGGGCGAGGATGAGGGCCCAGAGTCACCCACAACTCCCTGGCCTGGAGACAGGCATACTGCCGGCCCAGCCTTGCGACGAGGTCCCCCAAATCCAGCCCTGTTCCTGGTGGCCCCCTTAGTCCGTGCCTGGCCTGGGTCTCCCAGCAGAATGTGCTTTCTGTATGCCTCACTCTAGCCACTCCTTTCATTTTCCAGGTCCATGTGCCACCCAGGCTCACAGCCTGCCCCTCAGCCACCGGCCTCCCATCCTATGCCACCTGCCACTGCCCACCTTTCCCTTTCTTTCCTTCTGGCCTGTTTCTTAGCTTCCTTGTGGGCTGGCCTTGTACCTCGGCCACAAAATCGACTGAGAGCTCATCCCCTGCAGCCTTGTGGGAGTGGTGCTGAGAGGCCTCAGGAGGCCGCTGCTCGGCCACCCACCTTCATGTGACAGCTGACCCTGGCTTCCCATTCTGTAAAACCAGGACTTCAGATGAGTGACAATCCTAGTGGGCAGCCAGGCACTGGGGCCAATGATCTGGACTGCTCTGACTGTCTCCAGCCACAGGGCCCACTGCAAGTTATTGGTGACAAGGGGACATCAGGGAAGGACTGTCCTTTATACTCTTCTGGGTGGTAAACTCCATGAGGACAGGAACCCTGTTGGCTGCACTACAGTGGGGTGCCCTGCACACAGAAGGTGCTCCATAAGCACTTGTTGAACGGACACTGTGATAGGGCCTGCCCCAGGGCCTGAACGTGCAGGGCCTTAGGCCCCTTGGGAAGACCTGGACGTGGTCATGGCCCAGATGAGACTGGCTGCTGGTCTCCAGCCTTCCACTCACTGCTCCGCCCTCCATGGCTCTGTGGCCTTAAGCAAGTCACTTTAGCATCTGGAGTTTGGAGGCACAAAAATAGTCTCACAGGTGTGACACAGGAGTCGATGACATGGTAAGTGGGCCAGGCCTAGGCCATACATATACTTGGTCAGTAGTAGCCCCTTGTTCCTGGATCTGGTACCCCAACAATACCCACCCCCCAGCTCTGGCAGCGAGGGGGCTTTGGAGTCTGGAATCGAGAGGCCACCCAGGCTGTGTCTTCCCAGGACTCCAGGCCGCTCCTGCTGAGGGAGGACTGGCTCATTCTGGGTGTCACAACAGTGGACACCTGTGCACCGACTTTGAGAGGCGCTGGAGGACAGACTAATAAACTGGGAAATTCTTTCTCCCACATCACCTTGTCACTTCAGCACTGGGCTGAGGCCCTGCTCTTCAGGTTGAGAGAGGCAGGCCCACGGTTCCCATTGGCCACCTGCTTCCCAGAACGGCCGGGCGCTGAGAAGGGCCCACACTGACTGGGGGGCAGATGTGTGGGCAGCGGCCACATGGGCTGGCCAGCCACCCTGCGTCCTGTCTGGCAGTCTCCATTCTCACTTCACACCTCCACTGCCTTTCATTTTCAGTTCTGATTGGTTTTCTTGTTTTAACACATACCCCAGGCCCTGTCTTTGACCCCGGTGATGGATTCAGCCGCTCCCTGGGACTCCAGCTGCCAAGCTTGTCTGGAGCCGCTGGGGGTGGGGGAGGGAGAGCCAGTGGTAGAAATTACCCTCCATGTTCCAGGCTCAGCGGGGGTGGGGGCGCCCTCCCTAGAGCCGGGAGGCCACGCATGGCGGAGCAGGACGGGGGTGGGGACGGTCAGGCTCTGTCATGGGAAATGGACTTTCCCTCTCTGGACTTCCTGTTCCCTTCTGTACACGGGGGTGTGGTGGTTGTGGCCTGCTCATCTCTCAGACGTGGAAAGTCCAAGTCCTCGGGTAAATGGGACATTGATTTTCCTTCATGCCTCTGGATGTGCCTGCTCCAAACGTCTGCCTGCCGCTGGCTGGGCCTCTGGAGAATAGGCCAATGTCCTTGTCCTGCTGGACCTGGAGGGAGAGCGGGCTGGGGAGGGGCTGCAGCATGACCAGAGCCTTCCTCCGCTGGACGATCCAAGGGAGGCAAGGGTGCGCCGCGTGTGTAAAATCCCCCAGACCTGAAGCCCTCAGGACCCACATGGAGCCCCCACCAGCTTCTTGTCACAGACAATGATAGATAACAGGTGGAGGGGGGCTGGACCCCAGCCATGGGCACGGAGTATTTCAGGTCACTAGATGTTTGGGGTGCCCAGTGGCTATTTGGAAACATCCAGTTGTTTGGCTGAATTTTCACTTTTTAGACAGGTGTCTGATGGCTGTCACTGTGAGCGGGGAACAAAGAGACTGGTAAGACTGCTCGCTCTCCTCTTGGCTTCCTGTGTCTTTGCGGTTGATTTGTTTTTCTTAAAAGTTATAAAGCTTATAACAAATGTATAGTCATAGATGAAACAACAAATGATAAATAAAGGGAGCAGTTGATGCAAAACCACATTCACACACGCATGAGTATAGATTTGTTATGGACTGAGTGTATGTGCCCCCAGATTCTTATGTTGAAGCCCTAACCTCCAGTGTGGCTGTATTTGGAGACGGGGACTCTAGAGAAGTAATTAAGGTTAAACAAGGTCATAAGGATGGGGCCCTGATCAGAGAGGATTAGTGACCTTATAAGAAGAGACACCGGAGAGCTTGTATCCAGCCTGCCTCCCGCCCCCTCCCCCCGCCCCCTTGCATGCAGCAAGGAAAGGCTATGGTAAGGGTCTATGGAGAACCTGGCAGCAAGCCAGGAAGAGAACTCTCACCAGAAACCCAACTTGCCAGATCTTGAGATCTTAGACTTCCCAACCTCTAGAACTGTGAGAAAATAAATGTCTGCTGCTTAAGCCACCTAGTCTACGGTATTTCGTTATGGCAGTTTGATCTAAGACAATATTTATGTGTGTACATAACTAAATGGGGTCATACATTACCCTGGAACTTGCTGCTGCTGAGGAAATAGTAAGCTGGCAGGCATTCACACATTTGGATCTCCTCTAACAGTGTAGGGAAGCCCATATACAGGCACAGTGACACACAGCCCTCGGCTGTTGGCACACACATCACACCACCAGGAGCACATGGTATACTCCCTCCCCCTCATTTGTACACGACTCCCCGCCCTTCATCACTCAGGCTCTGCAAGCGTGGGAATAAGCCCTCGGCAAAGAGTCGGGAGCCCAAGTTCTAACTCTGCCCCAGTTGGTTGTTTGGCTTTGGGCAAGTGGTTGCCTCACTCTAGCCTCAGTTTCCCTGTCTGTGAGGACCTTTCTCTGTCTGACAGACTGTGGTTCAGTATTTACAGGTGTGTCCCTGAGAGGTGGGGACTTGTGACGGTGTTTCCCACAGGTAGCTGGACCCGGCCCCAATCTCAGGGACAAGGCCTGGCGATGGGAGCTGTGACTGCAGGGGTCTGCTGACTGAGCTCCCCATGAATGAGGAGGAAGCAGCTGGCCCCTGGTCCCACGTCAGTCGGGAGGGCGGTGGCCTCCTGCCCTGCATGATTTGGCAGCTGCCTCACTCAAAACCCAGGCCTGTGCAGGGCGGGGGCTGGACAGGGCCCTGGGACGGAGGAAGAAGACGGAAGACCTGGTCTTCTCGGCCAATTCTGCCCTTAGCTGGTGGCCTTCTGGAAAGCCCCTCTGAGCCTCGTTTGATTCATCCTTCAAGATGGAATGTTGATAATGCACAGGGTGGTTACGAAGGTGCTTTGTAAACCACAAAAGGCGATTTGGACATTTTGTTCTTTTCAGAAGCTCAGGCAGCAGAGCCGTGGTCTCACCTCAGATCTGCTTGGCTCGCTTCCTGCCTGCTGCGGGGCCTCCAGCAGAGCCCACGGTCAGCACCGCAGCCCCGTGTCCTGAGTCCTCCCATAGGCCAGGGGCCTCGCTCAGGACTGCAGATGCCGGTGAGTGTCGGCCAGGCACCTGCTTCATACAGGATTGATGTCTGACCAGAGACGTCAGACGTGCTCCCCCGAGTTGGCAGGGAAACAAGAAGTACAAGCTGCGCTGTTGCAATGGCCCAGCCAAGGAAAGGGAAAGGCAGGGAGGCCCCAAAGGCTTCTTGGAGGAGGAGTACTGAGCTAGGACTTGAGAGACAAGAGCGTTTAGACATGGCTGAGAAGCAGAGAGGAGGCTCCAGGTGGGAGTGGGGGAGCAAGCGCGTCCCAGGGACGCCCGGAGGAGGGGACGCACGTGGCTTGCTCTCCGAGCTGAGAGGAGAGAGATTTGCTCCCTGAGTCCTGGAGCTGCGGGGGCCTCGGGCTTGGAGGGTTGGGCCGCAGACTCCTTGGCTGTCCCCTGGCCCTCAGCAGGGCTGACCCTCTATCTCCCATACAAATGCGCGTCCCCCACCCCCCTACCCCTCTCTCCAGGGAAAGGCCTGCTCCTCCCTGCCCCTCCTAGGCGCTGGTACAGATTCTGCCAGAGATCTCAGTCCAAGTCAAAAGGAAGGGGCTGAAATCAGTAAAGAAAGAGCAGCAAAAGCACGTCATTTAGAAAGATGAAGTCAGTGCCTGAAGGAGCGGCTAAAAGCCTTGCGCGTGGCAGCCTCTGGGCAGCTGCACTGAGGTGGGGCTCAAGGAAGAAGGCTGTTCTCGTGAAAACCTATTGGCACTGGTAGATTTTTTAACTTCAACAAAAATGAAAACTCACTTTTTAACAAACCTTGCCTGACCCAGATCCCTCCTGTTGCACTGGAAGGCTGTCTCCTGTGACCCTGTCCTGGGAACAAACTGGGGTGGGAAATGGTTTTGGGGGGGCGAGGAGTTCCTGGGAGACACCCCTGGCTGACACTGGGGGGAGTCCTTGCACCCCTGAGCTTGGTGCTAGCAGGGCAGAAGAGTTCCCTTTGATCTTCTAGGCCCCAAATCCTGATCAGCACAAATAAGGGGAAGCCTGGAGCTCTGGAATCTTCAGGCGGCCTGAGCCATGCAGGGACGTGGGAGTGCTGGGTGTGGACCCTGGGCCACACCACCGCCTGGCTGGAGTCCTGGGTCTCCACCTGCCAGCTCGCTCTTCTTGGGCGAGTTACATAACCTCTCAGAACTGCCTCAGTCTCCCCTTGGGCAAAACAGGGCTGCTAACACTGCCACCACTCAGGGTTTCCAGAGGCATGAACGAGACTCTGCCTGCTACATGCAGAGCCTGGTGTGTGATAGGCGCTTCATCCGTGCAAACTGTTTGTTATTTGGAATTTGGAATTGCAGAAGTTTATAAGGTGCTAGGATATTCGATGCTGGATGCAGAAGGAATCTAAAAGGTCATGGTCATTTTGTACAGAGAAAATGGAGGTTTTGAAAGCCTGAGGCAAAAGAGTCAGAGAAGAATCTGGAAAATAAGCCTCAGCCCCCTTCCCCCAGCAAACAGGTGGGGCAGGGGCATTGGGAAGTGACGTCAGAGCTGGGAGCAGACCTGGGCCGAGGGAGAGTGGCAGAGAGGGAAGATGGAAGGGAAGGAGGGGAGGAAGCAGGAAGCAGATGCCACCGAAGAGTGGAAATGGCGGTGGGAGATGAGGCAGCTGGGCTGCCCCTCAGCTGCAAGGGCACTCTGGGCTGCTGAGTGTGTGGCAGGAAGCGACTGTGTGGCAGGAAGTGGCTGGAGGTAGTATGTGTCGGGCATATTAAATGTAGAGCCAGAAGCTGGCTGGGGAAGTGGAGCCTTCCTGGCTGACTACACCCTCAAACATATTCGTGAGGGTGGCGGGTGTCTGGAGCCCCAAGGCTGGGGTGGTGGACCTGTGCCTGGAGGTGACTTGGGGGTGTGTAGTCTGTGGTTCCTGTGACGAGCTAATTCTGGAGGTCATGATGAACCCTGGACACTAGCTAATTCTGTGGCCCCGTGTGTTGCATGACTTGAGTGGCCTCCAGCCATAGAAAGGGGTGCCTGAAGGGACGGAAGATCAAGTTCTTTTTCAGAACTCAGCTCCTCTCTCAGGCAGCACCACCCCAAGTCCTCCCCAGATGAGGCTCTGCCTGAGGGAGAATCTGGGCCCTGCACTGCCTAAGGAGTTCAGAGGTCCCTGACAATGAGACCAGGCACCGGGCGCTAGGGACCTCTTCTCTGTGACTGAGCTGGACCCAGGCCCCGAAATGTCTTTGGGATTCCCAGTACTGGGGGTAAGGAGGAGAGCATGTGTCTAAGAGGCACCATGGGGGTCCAGGGGGTCCACTTGGGAGGGGTTTAGGGGCAGCACTCTGATGGAGCGGCTGGGGCTTGTCTGAAAGCTGCATTTGCATTTGAAGGTGACCTTGAACTTTTCTGGAATCCAAAACCACCTCAAAGTGATGTTTCAGCCTTGCGCCTGGGCCAGAGCCTGGCCCGGCAGCTTCCAGCCTGGGTACGGATCTCTGACTCCTGGGCAGTCTGCTGTTTAGAAAATTCTTCTCCATGAGCCTCAGTTGTCCGCCTTGTAATTGTACCAGCTGGGTCTCATTCAGTGGCTGGAGCCAAAAGGCATCCATCTGCTCTCTGTTCTCAGCACAGCCCTGCCACAGTTAGCGGCAGTGACACATCCCTGCAGGTCTTCTCCAGGTGAACATCGGCTCTTGGAATCACTCCTCACGACAAGGGCAGCATGGAGCTGTGCAGAAACAGTCCCTGGGGGGCCTAAGGCTTGTCTTCTGCGACCAGACACGTCTGGAATTACGCAAGGCTTTTTCCACATAAATTACTGTTTTTAACCCATATCTCTCCCAGCTCTACTTATTCACACACACATACCCCCCCTGCCCCGAGTGGGAATTTTACATTTTACATTTCCCCCTCCTAACCCTGTTTCAAGCTGTCACTATCTTTTTGTATCTTGATTCCAACATCCCATTGTATCAGCTTTCTCTCCCAGCCTGTGTCCCATGTAATCTGATAAGTGGCCTTCTGTGCCTTTATCCAAGCCACTGATAAAAGCATTAAACTAGACATGGTCAAGTTCAGAGAAAGCCGTGTAGCCTCTGGAGAGCCCTCCAGTTTGATATTGATTCATTAATTAGTCTCTTTGGACATAGTTGTTCAACCAGCTCTGGATCTGGCTAACATCCTGTCCACAGGGAAGTCTCGAGAGATTTTCTCAAACGCCCCACTGAAACCAGAAGTTCTGGGTCTACAGCAATCTCCTGCTTCATCTGTCCTGGACCCTAACAAAAATGGGGACTGAGTGGGTTTGGCCTGACCTCCTGCTGGTGAATCCATGCTGGCTCCTGAGGCCCACAGGCCCTTTGATAATTGTTCCCAAACTACCTGCTTAGTGGCCAGTTCTATAATTTTACTCAGAACCAGCATAAAATTAATTTGCCCAACATTTCTGGAATCTATCTTTCTTTTCTTTGGAAAACTGGAGTGTTTACTGACCTCTTTTTTTTTGTCCTCTTTAGTTTTCCATGATTTTTCAAGGACTGCTGTTTTAGGTTCGGCAAACGTCTCTGCTAGTTCTTCCAGAAGCTTCAGGGATAGCTTGTTCATGCTAGAAGAGAAACTGATTTAAAGCAGCTAGCTGCCCAGAAACCATAAAGAAAAACCCTTATGTTTGGCTACATAAACATTCTAAACATGTCTATGGAAAAAATACCTCTCCAAAATAAAAGCGAATGACAAAAACGTTTACCACAAATATGACACAAGACTAATTTTTCTATCATACAAGCAGGTCTTAAAAATCAATAAGAAAAGGAGTGGAAAAATGAGTAGAGGATATGAATAGGCATTTTATGGGAAAAAAAGGCCAAGAAGCATATGAAAATATGCTTAATCTCTCATAATTAATGCAAAACAGCAAGGTTAAATCTATATATTACCATTAGAAAAAGTGAAGTAGAACGACCTGGGCTGATATGGAAAGAGCTCTGACACATTAAGTGGAATAAAAGGTACACAACTGTCTAGAAGTATGATTCTATTTGTGTAAAAAAAAATGTATGTATATGTATATTCATAAAAATATCTTGAAGGATATGTAAGAAACTACAAACATCTCTGGAGAGTAGGACTGGGGTTTAGAGACAGGGTGAGAAATTTTGTTCTTTGTATTATGTCTTCGTATATGGGTTTAATTTCTTTACCAACACCACATGCATGCATTTGTTTTATAATTTTTTTAAAAAATTGCTGCCTTGTCTCTTGCTGTACCTACCATTCAGGTGTTCACCAAGAGCCGCTGGGTCAGGCTCCTCATCATTCTCCTTGAAGGAGAAGGGTGCGGACAGGACTCTTGGGTCCTTCTTTCTCTGTCCTGGTTTAACTCTGCACCACCTGGACCTTCTGGTGACTCTGGGCTCTAAATGCAGTTAAAAGTCCTGCTGTTGCCTTTATTTGATTTTCTATGGTTTTGGGGGGTTTTTTTGTTTGTTTTTTGCTGAGCAAGATTGGCCCTGAGCTAACATCTGTTGCCAATCTTCCTCTTTTCGCTTGAGGAAGATTGTTGCTGAGCTAACATCTGTGCCCATCTTCCTCTATTTTATATGTGGGATGCTGTCACAGCATGGCTTGATGAGCAGTGTGTAGGTATGCGCCCGGGATCCAAATCTGTGAACTCTGGGCTGCCAAAGTGGAGCACATGAACCTAAGCACTATTCCACCAGGCTGGCCCCACATTTTTCTATTGTTCTGGTGGAATTTTTTTCCCCCAATTTATCCTCATTTTGGACACTATCCTCTGAAATACAGATTCATTTCAACGCTTTTTGTTTCCTGGTTTTGGCTGTGTCTCTCCTTCCATCCTCTGCCTGGGTCCCTGGTAAACCTTAACTGACACTGTAGAAGCCTCTCCTGTTCCTCCTTGACAGCAACTGTTTTCCTGGGTCAGAATTGGGGATGTGGGACCATACCCATCTTTGCTTGGAAAGTTTCCATCTCCACTTCCTGAAAGCCAGGCTTCCTTTATTCAGCACAAACCCATCAGGCGCCAGGGTGCTGGGGAGCCACAGGAGGGCTTAGACAGCCAGCCCTCACAGGACTCCACCAGAAGCAGGGTTTATGCTGATGACTTATAATGCAGACTATTTAAAACCTCACTGTGTCCACAGTACTGCCCAACACACCCTTGACTGTCCCTGCTGACACTGAAGTCTCTGAGGAGGTGGAGGAGCAAGGGAAATGGATCATCTGGCCCGCTTCCCCCATCCCACTCCTCATCTGATTGTGATGCTGTGGAGACAGCCTTTGAAAGGAAAGGGTGTTCCGATTCTGGTTCTTGGGAAACCTCAGGGAACAAAGGGAGGCTAATAGGTAGGGACGTGATTGTTCCTTTTCAGTTGGAGTTTAGAAAACAGAGTCATTAAAAGCTCTCTGAGTTTGGGAGAAAGCCTGTGTGTGTGTCCCCATGTGGGGAAGCTGAGTGTGAGAATAAGGAGGGAAACTGTGTGCTCTCCTGAAGGCGGGTGCAGAGGGTGGTGTAGGAATGTGGAGAGTTCAGGGTCCCTTCCCCCACTAGCGTCCAAATTGCAGTAACCGCAGATTAAGTGCTGCTGACCCCAGGAGACAAGCTCTCTGTTTCCAAGGGAACCACATGGCTCAATCAAGGCCCCTGGAAGGGAGGGTGAGCCAGGATGGAGCAGCCCTTCAACTGTCTAGAGCAGCAGCCGGATGGTGGAACCCTCAGCCCTGCTTCAGCCCACTGAGGGATCCGGACAGGTCACTTAACACCTCCTGGCTGAGCTTTCACTGGCAAGGATGCTAGGAGCATCTGGAGTCCCTTAGCAGGTGCCTGGTCCTAGGAGGGGCGAGCAGGTGACTAGGAAACTTGGCTATCCCCACCCTCCTCTAAGTCTCTGAGCAACCTTGGGATAGTCACTTGGCCTCTCTGGGCGTGGCTTCCCCATCTGCACAATGAGAGCATTGGACAGAATCTCTAAGGATCCCACCAGCTCTGTGACTTTCTCCTGAGACTACTTTCCTCTCCTCTCACATCCAGACCACCTGGATCAAACTGTGCCTGGAATAGAGGACCCAGGGAAACCATTCTCCTTGCCACTCTGCCCCAACAAAGAGCTCCAGCTGTGCCATTTCCGTAGCAACCAATGCTTCCCATCTTCAGAGAGCAAGTGGGGAGTCCAAGAAGCCGACAGTGCTTTTCTCAGCAGCTTCAAGAAGGAGCAGAGATGGGAGTTGAAATGTCAGGAGGGCCCCTGAGCTGAGGAGAAGGTAAGAAGGGCTCCCTCAGCCCACAGCCCTTCAGTGGGGCCACCGGAAAGTCAAGAGCCCAGTCCAGGGTACCCTGGCCCATGGGTCTGCCCAACCTCCTCAGAACCAGCATAAGGAAGCCCAGACTCCGACTGCCAGATTGGAAAGACACGGCAGTGCCATGGGGTGGAAAGAGCCTTCGGAGTCAGGCAAGCTGGTTTAACCTTGCAGCTCCTCCACTTACTGGCCCTGTGGCCTGGGCAGGTCACTAACCACCCTGGGCCTCAGCCTCTTCATCTGTAGAGGAAGGACAGTGACACCCACTTCACAGGCTGGTTGTGAGAATTAGATAAGGTAGATGAGTAAATACCTAGCAGAATGCCTGGTGTGGTAAGTGCTCACCAAATGGCAGAAAATTTCTATTAATAAGTGTTTTTATAGATCATTCAGGTCAGTTCTCAACTTTGGCAGCACGTTAAAATCACTAAAGGAGCTTTAAATAATGCTCAGGTCTGCCCCCAGGGCATCCTGCGATGGGATCCATGCTTCAATATTTAAAATGTTCCCCCAAAGATTTCTGTTTCTAGCGGTAAGAACGTAGTAGGAATTGAATTTACATTTCCATCTTAAACAACTAGAAATCTGGACAAAATACAGACAAAATACGATGGTTTTTAGATATTGAACAACACTCAAGGTAGGACGGTAATTGCTTAGTGAAAGGGAAAAAACAAAATGAGTCCTACAATTTCATCTACTTGCCACTCCGAGTTGAGGAAATAGAGACTGAAGTTCAGAGAGATCAAGGTGGCTAGAATTTGTGGACAGAGCACTGGAGAAGTGAGAGCTGCAGAGAGAAAGAGCTGCAGAGCCTTGCGAGGGGGCCTCCTGGGTCTGTGGCTAAGAACTCATCTGAGCAGGAGTGAAAGAAAACCACCGGGAAAAGAACCACCCGAAAGCAATAGACCAATGAATTTCCAGAACTCAGACACGGCTGGGAAGTGTCGTTCACCCCGGCCAGAATACAGAGACATCAGCTAGAGTCCCCAGAAGGGTATCATCTTAGTAGGAGGGATAAGTTAGCCCTAAAACAAAGGGTGCTCTAGAACCACCCTGAAAAACATGAAATAACAAGCCTTAAAAGGATCCAACTATTTGCCAGTAACTTGTGTCCCAGAAGAAAACTTAAGACTATTTATGGGAATACATAAATATCCAGAACCCAAAAATGTACAATTCACAATGTCTGACATCTAACCAAAATCACCAAGTGTATCAGTCTCCTATTGCTGCCATGACAAATTACCACAAGCTTAGCGGCTTCAGACAACACCCATTTATTATCTTACAGTCTCTGTGGGTCAGAGTCTGGGCACAGCATAGCTCAGGGAGCTCTGCTTATGGTCGCTCAAGGCTGAAATCAAGGTGTCAGTTTGCTTAGTTCTCTTCTGGAGCTTGGGTTTGTTTTCTCGGCTTAACCTCAGTTCCTGTGGTTTAGGACTGAGTTCCCCGTTTCCATGTTGGCTGTCAGCTAGAGGCTGCCCTCAGCTCCTTGAGACTTCCCATATTCCTTCTCCTGGTGCCTGTCTATCTTCTAATCAGTAATGGTGCATCAAGTTCTGTCATGCTCCGAATCTCCCTCACTTCTTTTTCTGCCTCTGCTGTTAAGACGCAGGAGATTCTGTTGGGCTTACCCAGCTAATGCAGTATAATCTCCCTATCTTAAAGTCCAATGGTTAGTAAACTTAATTACATCTGCAAAGTAGTTTTTTCTATGTGAGGTAATAGATCCACAGCTCCCTGGATTAGAGCATAGAATCTTCTTGGGAGCAGTAATTCTGCCAGGTGTGCAAAGGAGCAGGAAAATGTGATCCATTCCAGGTGAAAAATCAAACATTAGAAATAGATCAGAAATCAGAGAAATTAGACATTAGAGATCAAATTAGTGGACAAGGATATTAGAACAGCTATTATGAATATACTCTTATGTTTAAGAAGATGGAGGAAAATATGATTATGATGAAGAGAGAAAAGCAAGATATTTAAAAACATCCAAATGGGACTTTAGAAATGAAAAAAATCCATATCTGAAATTACTCTTCATTTTCAATATCTGAGAATACACTGGATGGGATTAACCACAGATTAGACACTGAAAAAGAAAAGACAGCAAACTTGAAAACACAGCAATAAAAACAATCTAAAAGAAGAAAAGAGGGAGAAAAAAAATCCAGAAAAAATACAAAAGCTGTGGGATATCTTCAAGCAATCTAGCATGAGTCGTAAAAAGAGGAGGAGACAAAATCTTTTTGAACAACAATGGCTAGAAATTTTCCAAATTTGATGAAAACTATAAATCTGTGGATCCGTGAAGCTCAATGAAACTACAGCAGGAGAAACATAAAGAAAAATCACACCAACATGCAATGCAATCAAATTGCTGAAACCAGTGATAAAATGAAAATCTTATAAACAGCCGTGGGGGAAAAAAAGAGATGCAACATATATAGAGGAACATAGGAATGGCAGCAGACTTCTTGCGAGAAACTGTTCAATCCGGAAGACAGTAGAATGACATCTTTAAAATATTGAAAGAAAAGCTCTCAACCTAGAATTTAATACCTAGCAAAAAAAATTTTGAAAATGAAAACAAAATAAAGCCTTTTTGGACCAATGAGAGCTAAGAGAATTCATTGTCAGCAAACTTCCACTACAAGAAAGCTTAAAGGAAAACATTCAAGATGGGAAATGATATGAGGTAGAAATTTGGATAGACAGAGAAATCAAGAGTGGTGGAAATGTAGAAATGTGAATAAATATAAAAGATGTTTTTAAAATAATTTTTTGTCTCTTTAACATAAATTGACAAAAGATTTTACAGCTGACTTGAAATATAATTGACATGTAATACTACACATATTTAAAATATTTGCTGTTTTGACACATGTATATATGCCAGTGAAACCATCACCACAAAGAAGAAATTCAATGTATCCATTACCTCGAAAAGTTTCCTTATGCTTCTTTCTAATCCTCCTTCCCACATCTCTCCTCATCCCCCACTCCTACCCGGTAAGCGCTGATCTGCTTTATGTCACTATAGATTAGTTTGCAGTTTCTAGAGTTTTATAAATATGCAATCATATAGCATGTATTCTTTTCTGGCTGGCTTTTATTCCCTTTTGTTGCTGAGTAGTATTCCATTGTTTGGATATATCACAATTTGTTGATTTGTTCATCTGATGATGGATGTTTGGACATTTGCATTGTTTCCACTTGCTACTGTTACAAATCTGCTATAAATATTTATGTACAAGTGTTTGGACATATGCAACATCTTGAGGAAAGACATAAAAGTGGAATGGATGGATTGTATTTTCTCAATATGTGCCTTGTACATTCATCCTCTCAAGAGTATTTTCTTTTAACTGGTCTTTTTCTCTTTCATCAACCAGTCTTTCTGGTGTGGAAGATTGGCCTTGAGCTAACATCTGCTGTGAATCTTCCTCTTCTTTTTCCTCCCCAGCGCCCCAGTCCACGGCTGTGTATCCTAGTTGTAGTCCTTCCAGTTCTTCTGCGTGGCACGCCACCACAGCATGGCTTGATGTGCAGTGTGTAGGTCCGCACCCAGGATCAAAACTGGCAAACCCTAGGCCGCCAAAGCAGAGCACATGTACTTAACCACTGCGCCACTGTGCCAGCCCCAGGAGTATTTTTTGAAGAACAGACATTTTTTTAATTTCATGTAGTCCAATTTATCAGTTTCTTCTTTTCTGTATTATAGTTTTGGTGGAATGTCTAGCAAATCTTCACCTAACCAAAGTGTATATTTAACTGTCAAACAAACCGCCAAACTCTTCGAAAATGGTTGGTACATTTTACATTACCACCAACAGTGTGTGAGAGTTCTGGGTCCTCCACAGCCTCATCAGCAATTGGTACAGTCAGTCTTTTTAAGTTGGCCATTCTAATAGGTATGTGGTGGTACCCAATTGTGCTTTTAATTTGCATTTCCCTAATGAGTAATGATGTTGGACATCTTTTCATGTGCTTATTTGGTAGTCATATATCTTCTTTAATAAAATATCTGTTTCACAAATATCCCTCGCAAATTTTACATTGGATTATTTGTTTTCATATTATTGAGTTTCAAGTTCTCTTTATATATTTTGGATACAAGTCCTTTATTAGATTTATGTGCTTTGCAAATATTTTATCTGAGTCTGTGTGTTGTCTATTCATATTGTTAACTGTATTTTTTGAAGAACAGACACTTTCAGTTTTGATGAAGTCCAATTTATTCTTTTATGGATTATGCTTTTGGTGTCATGTCTATGAACTGAAGATAACCGAGATTTTCATCTAAATTTTCTTTTAGGATTTCTATAGTTTTAGGTTTTACATTTAGATATATGATTCATCTTGCACTAACTTTTGTATATGTATTTGTATATGAGACGATATGGACCAAATTTCTTTTTTTCGTATATGAGTATCCAATTGTTCCATTACCATTTGTTGAAAAGAATATCTTTTCTCAATTGCCTTCGTACCTTAATAAAAAATCAGTTACTGGTATATGTGTGGTTCTATTTCTGGATTCTCTATTCTGTTCTATTGAACTGTTATCTGTCTTTAAGCCAATGCCATGGTGTTTTGATTACTGTAGCTTTGTAGTAAGTCTTAAAATCAGATCATGTTAGCATTCCAAATTTGGGGTTTTTTCCAAAATTTTTTACTCTTTGAGGCCCTTTATATTTCCATATAAAATTTAGAATCAAATTGTCAGTTTCTACCAAAAAACCTGATGGGATCTTGACTGGGATTTCAAGCAACAAATAAAACAATTGAGAGAGAATTGATATCTTAATGATATTTAGTCTTCTGATGTAGGAACGTGGTATGTCTCTCCATTATTTGGGTCTTTAACTTCGTTGTGCACTATCTTGTAGTTTCTAGTGTACAGGAATTGCCGTATTTTATTATATCTATTTCAAAGTATTTAATATTTTTCTTGCTATTGTAAATGGTATTTTAAAATTTGAACTTCCAACTGTTCATTCCTAGTATACAGAAATACAGTAGATTTTTATATCCTATTACCACATCACATTAATTCTAGTAGCACTTTTTTGATCCCTTAGAATTTTCTTCTTAGACATGATCATGTCATCTGTGAAGAAAATAGTTTCACTTTTTCCTTTCCCATCTGTATGCCTTTTTCTCTTTTTGCCTGCGTGCACTAGCTGGGCCCTCCATCACAGGCTCAGTCGGAGTGGTGAGAGTGGAGTCCCTGCTCTGTTTCCAGTCCTGGGGGAGCGTTCGGTCCTTCACTGTTAACTGTGATGCCGGCCATCATGTTTTCATAGAGGCCTTTTTCTGGTTGAGGAACTTCCCTTCCATCCCAGTTTGCTTAAAGTTTTCTTTTCAAAATCGTGAATGAGTGTTCAATTTTCTAAAATGCTTTTACTGTATCTATTAAGAAGGTCATATGGTTTTTCTTTTTTAGTCTATTAAGCTAGTAAGATACATTGATTTTTCAGGGTTACAACATCCTTGCCTTTTGGGGGTAATCTCCACTAGTCGTGGTGTACTGCCTGTTTTATATGTCACTAGATTAACTTTACTAATATTTTGTTAGGATATCTTGCTTTGTATTGATGAGGAACTCGGACTGAAGCTTTCTTTTCTTAGAACGTCTTTGGTGTCAGGGTGACGCTTGCCTCATAAAAGGAACTGGGAATGGTTCTCTCCTCTTCTATTTTCTGGAGGAGTTTCTAGACAATTGATATTATTTTGTCCGTAAATACTTGGTAGAATTCACAGTGAAGCCATCTGGGCCTGGAGTTTTCTTTATGAGAAGAAATTGAATTTGTTTCATAGATGTAGGGTGATTCAGGATATCTATTTCCTCTTGAGTGAGCTTTGTTAGTTTGTGTCTTTCAAAGAATTTATCCATTTTATCCAAGATGTTGAATTTATTGGCATAAAGATTTTTAAAATAATATTCTCTTATTATCCTTTTAATATCTTTAGAATTTGTAGTGATATCACCTCTCTGATTTCTGATATTGGTCATTTGTGTATTTTCTCTTTTTTTTCCTGATTAGTCTTGCTAGATTTTAGCAATTTTATTGATCTTCTAAAGGAACTAACTTTTCATTTTGTTGACTTTTTCTATTGTTTTTCTGTCTTGTTTTATAGATTAACACTTTGGTCTTTATTATTTCCTTTCTGCCTACTTTGGAGTTTTATTTGTTCTTTTTTAAAAATTTTCTTATGGCAGAAGTTGAAGTTGATTTGAAAACTTTGTCCTTTTCAATACCAGTGTTTATTATTATAAACTTCCCAGGTACTGCTTTAGCAGCATCCCACAAATTCTGATATGCTAGCAAGTACTGTCAAATTTCCTTTTTGTCAATCAACTTTATTTTTAGAGCAGTTTTAGATTTACAGAAAAATCGAGAAGATAGTGCAGAGAGTTCCCATACACCCTGTACCCAATTTCCTCTGTTATCAACATCTTACATTACTATGATGCATTTGTTACAATTAATGAAACAATATTGACACATTATTATTAAATGAAGTCCACAGTTTATGTAGATCTCCTTGGTTCTTACTAGCGTCCCTTGCCTGTCCCAGGATCCCATCTAGGATACCACAATGCATTTGGTTATCCCGTCTCCTCTTGGCTGAGGCAGCTGCTCAGACTTGCCTTGTTTTTGATGACCTGGACAATTTGGAGGAGAATTGGTCAGATATTTTGTTGGATGCTCCTCTATTCTGCTCTACCAGGATTTGTCTGAGTTTTTCTCATGATAATACTGGAGTTACGGATTATTGGAAGACCACAGAGGTAAAAGGCCATTTTCATCACAGCGTATCAAGGGTAGTGTTAGGAGTTCAATTGTGTCCCCCCAAAAAGAATATGTTGACGTCCTAAACCCCTGTTCCTCAGAATATGACCTCGTCTGGAAATAAGGTCTTTCCAGAGATAATCGCTTTAAAAGGAGGTCACTAGGTGGGCTCTATTCCAGCGTGACTGGCGTCCTTATGAAAAGGAGACCTTTGGGCAGAGACAGACAAACAGAGGGAAGATGATGTGAAGACACACAGGGAGAAGATGACTGTGGGATTTGAGGGATTTGAGCCTACAAACCAGCGAACACCAAGAATTGCTGGCAAGCACCGGAAGGTGGAAGAGGCAAAGAAAGACGCTCCCCTGGAGCCTTCAGGGAGAGCATGCCCTGTCAACACCTTGATTTCCAACCTCTAATGTCCAGAACTTGGAGACAGTAAGTTTCTGTGGTTTCAAGCCACCCAGTGTTTGGTACTTTGTTGCAGCAGTTCCAGGAAACTGTCACAGGTCCACAGTACAAACGTGATTCACGACTGTTGATGCTGGCCTCGATCACCTGGCTGAGGCAGAGTCTGTCAGGGTCCCGGTGATTTTTATGCAGGAGAAACAGGAGGCAATGGAGAAGTCTTCAGACTCTCTACCAGTAACAACTCTGGCTTTTTACCTGTTCCTTTGAAGAAAGTATTGCAGGAAACAAAGCTCACACCTGGAAGGCATGTCTTGGGTATTGGACACCTTGACAAACCCAGGCTTGCTCAGGACTGCTCTGAGCCTCAGGCTACTGCAGAGGCAGTGCTGTGTTAGGGTGGGGGAGCTCTGGTGGCTGGGACCTCTTTTCCCATGGGTGACAGGTAGGACAGGACACATTCAAGTGCTTCCCCTTATGCCCTAAACTAGAACTCTAGCCAGAGGCCAACTTCCTCCTTCTAGCCCCAGTGTTATGAGGGGGGAAATATCCAAAACGGATATAGGTTAAAAGACAGAAAAAAGCACACATGAGACCAACGTGTCCAGAGCCAAAAGAAATAGAATTTGGCAGGAAAAAAGCTGGGTTTTTGTCTACATTTTCTTCAGGATATTGGAATAGAGCCTTTTGACACTGTATGTGCCATATTTAATTAACCAATCCCTTGCTGATGGACAATAGTGGTGTTTCCTATTTTTTACTATTATAATGCGCTATGAACCTGTGGCTTTCTGCAAGCACTCTGAGAGATGGATTCCTGACAGTGAACCAGCTGGTTCATAGGGCAGGAGCATTTCTAATCTGGACGCACATCGCCGAATTACTCCTGAAAGGTTGCACATTCCTGCAACAGTCTGGCGAGTGCTCATTTTCACACATCATCACCAACACTGGATGTTACCTTTTTATGAATTTGTCTATTCTGAAAAGTAAGGAAGAGTCGTCTCATTTTCATTAGGCTCTTTTGATTTCTTCTTTGACTCATGAGTTATTTAGATGCATGCTATTTAGTTTCCAAATATGTGGGGATTTTCCGGATACTTTTTTGTTATTTATCTCCAATTTAATTTTATTGTGGTCAAAGAACATACTTTGTATGACTTGAGCACAAAATCATAATAATTTACTATTAATGGTAAATTAATTGTGACTTGTTTTATGACCCAGAATATGTTCTATCTTGGTAAATGTTCACCGCGCACTTGAAAAGAATTGGTATTCTGCTATTGTTTGGCAGAGTGTTCTGTGCCATTTAAAGCAATGGTAGGGTTGATAGAGTTATTAAAATCTATTATATCCTTTATGATTTTCTGCCTACTTTTCCTATTATTGGGGCGTTGACTGTTTCAACTATAATTGTGGATTTCTCTATTTCTCCTTCCAGTTCTATCAGTTTTTGCTTCAGGTATTCTGAAGTTCTGTAATATATGTTATATGTATAACATAACACTAACTATTAATTGATCACTTTATCAGTTTAAATGGCTTCTTATTCCCAGGTAATATTCTTTGCTCTGAAATCTTCTTTGTCTAGTATTAAAATGGCTACTCCAGCTTTCCTTTGTTTAGTGTTAGCATACTATATATTTTTCCATCCTTTTACTTTTAACCTAATTGTGTTTTTGCAGTTAAAGTGCATTTCTTGTAGACAGCATATAATTGGGTTTTGTTTTTTTATCCAATCTGATGGTTTCTGCCTTTTAATTGGGGTGTTTATGCCATTTCCATTTAATGCATTTTTGATATGGTTACACTTAAATCTATCATTTTTTGTGTCTCATCTATTCTTTCTTTTCTTTTTTTGCCTTCTTTTAAATTTATTGAGTATTTTTTATGAGTCCATTTTATCCTTGGCTTGTTGGTTGGTTGTAACTCTTTATTGTTTTAATGTTTGATTTAGGGTTTATGACATCTCTTTAATTCATCACAGTCCACCTTTAAGCAGTATACCACTACTTATACATTACAAGGTCTTACATTATAAGAATAGCACACGTCTATTTCTTCCTTCCTGGCCCTTATGCTATTGTTACATATTTTACATAATCCATTGTTATCATTTTGCTCAAACAACTATCTTTTAAAGATATTCAATAATAAAAAATATTTTTACCCCTGTAGTTATCATTTCCAGTGCTCTTTATTCCTTTTTACAGATCCATATCTCCATCTGGCATCATGCGCCTTCTGCTAAAGAATGTCCTTTGACATTTCTTGGAGTGTGAATCTGCTGGCAATTAATTCTTTCAGCTTTTGTATATTTGTAAGTGTCTTCATTTTGTTTGCATTTTTAACAGACATTTTCACTGGGCATAGAATTTTAGGTTGATAATTTTTTCCAGAAATTTTAAAAGTTGCATTGCACTGTCTCTTTGCTTTCGGTATTCTGACTAGAAATCTGTAATCTTACCTTTTTTCCTCTGTAAGTAAAGTGTCTTTTTTCCTCTGGCTACTCCTAAGATATTCTCTTTATCACTGGTTTTGAGCAGTTTGATTATGATGTGCCTGTTTTCATTTTCTTCAAGTTTCTCATGCTTGGAATTATTTAGCTTCTTGGATTTGTGGGTTAATAGTTTTCATCAAATTTGAAAAATTTTTGGCTAATATTCAAATATTTTTCCTGTTCCCTCCACCTCCATCTCTCCTCTCCTTTTGAGAGACTGCTTGAAGACGCACAGTTCAATGATCCTCTTGTCATTTAAAAAAAACCTTTTTTTTTATGGTTCATTTTGTTTCTATATGTTTCTATATCTTTCATTTTGGACAGTCTCTATTGCTACATCTTCAAATTCACAAATTTTTCTTCTGCTGTGTCTAATATCATTAATCTCATCTCAGACACTGAGATTTTTCATCTCAGACATTGCAGTTTTCAATTCTAGGTGTTCAAGTTTTTAAAAATTGTCATCTATGTATTTACTTAACTTTTTGTACATATGGAATCTAGTTATAATAACTGTTTTAGTGTCCTTGTCTCCCAATTCTAACATCTTCTGTCAGTTCTGGGTCTGGTTCAGTTAATTGATTGCTCTCCTCAACATGGATTGTGTTTTCCTGCTTCTTTGTATGCCTGGTGATCTTTGATTGGATCCCAGACGTTATGAATTTTACCTTGTTGAGTCCTGAATATTTTTATATTCCTATAAATATTCTTGTTTTTTTCTGGTATGATGCAGCTAAATTACTTGGAAATAATTGGATCCTTTTGAATCGCCCTTCTATGGTTCATTAGGCCAAGCTGGAGCAGCTCAGTCTAGAGCTAATTATTCCCTATAACTGAGGCAAGAGCTTCCTGAGTATTCTACCCAATAACTCGTGAATTATTCATTTTGCCAGTCTGGCACATGGGAAGAGACACTGTCTCTGGCTCTGTGTGAGCTTTGGGCTCTGTTCTCTAATCTTTTCATACTGATTTTTTTCCCTACTCATGGATACTTTCCTTACATATGTGTACTGATCAGCACTTTGCTGAGTATTTAAGGGGGTCCCTTTGCAGATTTCCAGGGTCCTCTCTCTGTGCAACAGTTTCCTCTTTCCTCCTCTCTCTTGAGAATCCTAGCTGGCTTCATCTCCCCAGATGCTCAACTTTGGCTCTCAACTCAAGAAGTCCACCAGGCTCCGCCTGAATTCTCTGTCCTTGCGTCAAGACCTGAAAACTCTTTCCACGCAGTGAGCTACAGCCACGGCAGGTCCCAGTTAGTTCATTTCCTGTTTCTCAGAGATCATTCTCCTTCACTGCTGGTGACTAGTGTCTTTATAAGTGTTGTTTCTTATATTGTGTCTGTTTTTCTTTTTAATTGATTGTGTTGGATGGAAGGGTAAATCTGGTCCCTGTTATAATTTTTGGGCCTATAATTGACTACTTCAAGATAAAATAATAATAATGTATTGGGATTTAAAACAGATGGAAGAGTAATGTATATGGTGACAATACACAGAGGATGGGAGAGAAGAAGTGGAAGTACACTGTGGTAAGGATTTTACAGCATATGTGAAGTGGCATAATATCACTTGAAGGTACACTGGGATAAGTTAAACAGGTATAATGCAAACCCTAGAGCAATTAAGAAAAAATAAGCTAATAAAAGGGCATGACTAACAACAACAACAAAATAAGATAAATAAGAAAAAAAATAGTGGGTTGGTAAGTTTAAACCAGTGATATAAATAATTACACTAAGTGCTCAATGATCTAAACACTCCAATTAAAAGGCAGAAATTTGACGATAGAGTAAAAAGGCAAGATCTAACTATATGTCACCTATAAGAAGCCTACTTTTTTTTGAGGAAGATTAGCCCTGAGCTAACATCTGCTGCCAATCTTCCTCTTTTTGCTGAGGAAGACTGGCCCTGAGCTAACATCCGTGCCCATCTACCTCTACTTTATATGTGGTACACCTGCCACAGCACAACTTGACAAGCGGCGCATAGGTCCCCACCCAGGATCCAAACCAGTGAACCCCAGGCTACCGAAGTGGAACATGCAAACTTAACCACTGTGCCACCAGGCTGGCCCCTATAAGAAGCCTATTTTATACATGAAGACACAGATAAGTTAAAAGTAAAAAGATGAGCAAATACACACTGTGCAAACCTTAATCCAAAGAAATCTGGAGTGATTATATCATACGAAATAGACTTCAGAAGAAAGAATATTACCAGGGATAAAGAGAGACATTTCATGATGATAAATGTGTCAGTTAATCAAAAGGACATTACAATCCTAAATGTGTATGCACTGAACATCAGAGCTTCAAAATATACAAAACAAAAACTGATAGAACTAAAAAAAGAAATAGACAAATATACGGTTATAGTTGGAAATTTCAACTTTCCTCTTAGTAATTGGTAGAAAAAGTACACAAAAAATCAACAAGAATAGAGAAGAACTTAACACTAGCAATCAACTTGAACTAATTGACATTTATGGAACACTCCACCCGACAGCAGCAGAACGTACATTTTTTTCAAGTGTTCATGGAATATTCACCAAAATAGAGCATTTTCTGGGCCATAAAACAAAATGAAGAAGATTGGAATCATACAAAGCATATTCTCTGAATACAACACAAACACATTTGAAATCAATAACAGAAAGATATCTGGAAAATCCCCAAATATTTGGTAATTAAATGACATATCTTTAAATAAACAATGGGTTGAAGAAGAAATCATAAGGGAAATGATAAGATATTTTTCACAGGATGAAAATGAAAACAAAACACGTCAAAGCGTGTGGGTGTGTCTCAAATAGTGCTTAGAGGGAAATGCATAGTATTAACTTACTGTATTGGAAAAAGAAGAAAGGTCTTAAAGCAGTTACTAAAATTTTACCTCAAGAAACTAGAAAAAAGAAGAGCAAATTAAATCAAAAGTAAGCAGGAGAAGAGAAATGATCAAGAGAAGACATTTTTAAAAATAGAGGTTGGGATGGAAGGGAGGGAGAGAGACTTCAAAAACTGGTTCCTTGAAAATATCAATAAAATTGACAAACCTCCAACCATGTTAATCAGGAAAAAAGGAGAGAGAGAGAAGACACAAATTACTAAAATCGGGAATAAAAGAGGGACTATCGCCATAGAGCCTACAGATATTAAAAGGATAATATGAGAACGTTATAAACAAACTTCAACCAATAAGTTTGACAGCTTAGATGAAGTGGACAAAGTACTTGAAATGCACAAGCCACCAAACCTCAATCCAGAAGAAATAAACATTCTGAATAGCCCTTGATCTATTTTTTATTGAGATGTAATTCATATAAAATTTCACACAACACAAAATTCACTGTCTTAAACTGTACAATTCAGAGGGTTTTTAGCATATTCACAAGGTTGTGCAACCATCACCTCTCTCTAATTCCAGAATTTTTTCATCACCCTAAAAAGAAACTCTGTACCCATTAATAGCTGACAAGAAAAAAAAAGGCTTATAGATTGGAAATACAAAATTAAACTGATCTTTTTGCAGATGATGTGATCATTTGTCTATGTAGGAAATCCTAAGTGTTCAACAGGAAGCTACTAGAATTGATAGTGAGATTAGCACAGTAACAAGATTCAAAGTTAATATACAAAAATCAATTGTATTTCTGTACACTAGAAATGAATAATTGGGAATTCAAATCTTAAAATATCATTTACAGTAGCATGGAAAAAATATGAAATTCTTTGGAATAAATTTAATAAAATATATGCAGTTCCTATGCACTAATAACTACAAAATGTTTCTCAGAGAAATTAAAAATGATCTAAATGAAGGGAGAAACATACTATGTTCATGAATAAGAAGACTCAACAATGTTAAAAGACTCAATGCATTTGCTGTCAAAATGCCAGCAGGATAGTGGGGGAAACTGACAAGCTCATTCTAAAATTCATATGGAAATGCAAAGGGTCTGGAATAGCCAAAACAATTTTGAAAAACAAAACAAACTTGGAGATCTTACTACAGTATTATTTGGAGATCTTGCTGTACCTGATTTCAAGACCTACTATTAAGCTGCAATAATCAAGACAGTGTGGCATTGGCATAATTATAGGTGTTTAGCTCAATGGAGCAGGATAGAGAGTCCAGAAATAGATGCAAATATATACAGTCAATTGACTGTTGACAAATGTGCCAAGGTAATCCAACAGGGAGAGAATAATCTTTTCAACAAATGATACTGGAGCAATTAGATGTTTGTTGCAAACAAAATGAATCTCAATCCTTACCACACATGACACAAAACAATTAACTCAAGATGGATCATAGCCCTAAAAACGTGGGAGCTGAAGCTCTAAACCTTCATGACAAAATGTAGGAGAAAATCGTTGTGACTTTGGGTTCTTCTGAAATTTCTTAAATCTCTGATTTAAAAAAAGCACAAACCATAAAAGAAAAAATTGATAGACTTAAAGTGTAAAAAAACCTTTCATTCATCAAGATTTAATGATAAGAAGGAAAAAAAGCCACGCTAAAGAGGCATGCTATGTACAAAATGTTTCTAAAACACGAAACTTCTAAAAGACTTATATCCAGAATATATAACAAACTCCTGTAATTTCATAATTAGAAAACGAGAAATTCGATGAAATATGGGTGAGAGACTTGAAGTGACTCTTCAGCAAAGATATAAGGACAGAAAATGTGCACTTGAAAAGATGCTCAACATCCTTAGTCATTAGGGAAATACAAATTAAACCACAATGAGCTACTTCTACATACTCACTTGAACGGCTAAAATGATAGAGTCTGGCAACATCGAATGTTGACAAGAATGTGGAACGACTGGAGCTCTCGTTCATTGCTGCAGGAGTGTCATCTACTTTGGAAAAAACAGTTCAGCAGTCCCTTGTAAAGTTAAACATATTCCCGACATGACCCAGCAGCCCCACTCTGGGATATGTACCCAAGAGAAATGAAAACACTTGTTCACACAATGAATTTACGTGAATGTTCGTGACAGTTTTGCTCATAATAGCCAACTGGAAACAACCCAGATGTCCATCAAGTGGTGAATGGATAAACAAATTGTGGTACGTCCATACAATGGAGTACTAGTCAGCAAGAGAAAGGACTCAACTACTCGTACACACAAAACATGAATAAATCTCAAATGCATTCTGCCAGGTTAAAGAAACCAGACACAAAAGAGCACATTTGGTATGGTTCCATTTATGTGAAATTTCGGAAAAGTTGGAATTATAATGTCAGAAAGCTGACCAGCGGTTCTCAGGGGCCAGGGCTGGAGGTGGGGGTCTGACTGCAATGGGGTATGAGGGAATTGTTGGGGGGGATAGAAATATTATATATGTTGATTGTAGTGGTGGTTGCATGACTGTATGTATTTGCCAAAATCTGTCAAATTGTACACTTAAAATTGGTGAATCCTAGTACAGGCGTACCTCGTTTTCTTGCAGTTTGCTTTATTGCACTTCACAGAAATTGCATTTTTTACAAGACCTTCCACTAGCAAAAAGATTATGACTCACATGATGGTTAGCATTTTTTAGCAATAAAGTATTTTTTGAAGGTGTGTACATTTCTTTTAGAAATAATGCTATTGCACATTTAACAGGTTATAATATAGGGTAAACATAATTTTTATATGCACTGGGAAACCGAAATATGCATGTGACTTGCTTTAACGCGATATTCACTTTTTGTGGTATCTAGAACCCAACCCGCAATATTCCTGAGGTATGTCTGTATATGTAAATTATATCTCAATAAAGTAATTCAGTTCTCTGGGCAATTCCAATAGGCAGCCAGAGTGGAGACCACTGACCCAGGCTCCCTACCTTATTTTATTGATGGGAAAACACCAAGACCCGGGGAGGTAAAGCTTTGGGAGGCACTGAGTCATTGTCTAAGCAGTGAGCAGGTGGGTGGGTGGGTGAATAACATGGATGAGTGAGGTCACAGCAAATAAAACCCTAGAAACCATGTCTTCTTGCACCCAGAAGCCATCTCCCCTGCAACAGGATTAAGGAAAATTTTAGAATTGGCTCTTAATGGATACAGGGTAAGTTCAGGGTCAAAGCGACCTCAGAGACAACCTGTGGCCCTCTTCAAGGTGAGTGGAGGAGATCAAGAATCTGAACGACTTAGCCAGGTATGGTGGGCTTGACTACCTCCAAATTTCCCTCACAAGCTTCAGGCCCCAAGACGGAAGGCACCAGAGATGGGGCGGGTCGACTAGGATTGGTGTGTGGAGTGGAGCCTCACTGCTCAGAGTGGGGTCCATGGACCAGCAACCTAGGAGCCTGCTAGAAATGTGAATCTCAGGCCCCACCCAGACCTACTGAATCAGAATCTGCATTTTATTTGGCATTTATGAGAAGCACTCTGGCAGAAGACTTTGCAAAATTTTTAGAGTTGGGGAGGGGACAGGGCCAGGGATTATGTCTGATTCTTCTCCAGAGGCTGAAAGCTATACAGAGAAGAATGTTGGGCCAGGGGATCAAGAACCAGACACCTTGGGCAGGTCACTTCCCTTCCCTGAGCTTTTGCGTTCTCACCTGTAAAGGGGGGAGAAGGAGAATCGCGGCTCAGCACACCTCACAGATGAGGAAAGGAAGAGGTGGATGTGAGAGCTTCGGAAGCTGTTGGCTGCTGGCACGCCCGTCCCGGCCCACTCCCGCTGTGCACGATCCGCTGGTTTCCTTTCCAGGCACTGACCTCCCAAGCTCCCAGCTGGGCCCAGACCCACAGTCGGTGCTCAGCAAATCCTCACGGCCTGATGGTGCTTTTTACAGCCATCTGGCCCCCGTTTCACATTTCTCCTTTACCGGCTCCTGAAGGTGGATATGAGCAAGAAAGGAGCCCCATCGCAGGTATGCTGAGTGGAGGAGACAAGTGGCTAGAAACTAGGATGGTTTGTGGGAGGCTGCTCTGGAGAGCACATTCCTGGGGCATCACGGGCTGCTGAACCTCCTGGAACCCCCCGTAGTTGGCTCCTGGGACAGCTGACACCCTCTGAGCAGGAGCCTGTCCTACCCAGGTTCATGGTGATGGTTCCAGAGACAGGAAGGCTCCTTTCAATTCTAGTTTCCTCTGAAGAGGGAGGACTCAGGTCTGAGGCAGGAAAGCAGGAGCCCTGGGCTCTTGGAGCCTGAGTGCTGGCAGGCCCCTATCTGGCACTGGCAGCGGGATCTTGTGAATGAGATAGTCCAGCAGCATACGGCCCCCTACACGTTTATTCCTTGGCCCCTGCGGTTCCACCACATGCCATGTGACTCCCCTGGCACACGCAGCCACTCCCTGCATTCCTTTTCCTCCCTAGGTATACCAGTGTTATCCCTTTGGAATGTTGTTAATCCCCTCAGCACATATTCTCTCTCTTCTGGCATGCATTTCTACATCCACAGCATGAAGTTAACTGGCCTTGCATTCATTGCGACCCCCTGGCGCTAACTGCTATTTCTGGAATGCCTAGGGACACCCCTGGCATGAGCTGGCACTCTCTCTGGCACGGAGAAGAATTCTCTGGGCACGTGCTTGCTTACTCAGTATGCACTGGATAAAGGCTACAGCATTTTTTCTAGTTCTCAGTCCATGTGTAAACCAGAGGCATTGTCCCCATGGTTTTTTCAAGGTCCTGCAGGGGCAACTGGGATTGGATTTCATCCGGCTGTGCTGCTGTTAGCAGCAATGTCTACATTCCTATCAAGCCTAACATAGCCAAAACAAAACTTTAATTCCCGCTCCCCCAAACCTGCTCCACATCTCAGTCAGCGGCACCATCCTCCGCTCACTTACTTAAGCCCAAAACCCAGGTATCAACCTTGATTCCACCCTTTCCTTCATTGCCCACATCCAGTCCTGCTGGTTCCCCAGTCACCTCCAGGTTTCCACTCCAGTGATCACTTTTCTGTACAAACCTGTATTTGCTTCCTGTGGCTGCTGTAACAAATGACCACCAACTTGGTGCCTTAAAATAACAGAAATCTGTCCTCTCCCAGTTCTGGAGGCCAGAAGTCTGAGATCAAGTTCACTGGGCCGAAATCAGGTGTCAGCAGAGCCATACTCCCTCAGGAGGCCCTAGGAGAGAACCTCCTCTTTGCCTCTTCCAGTCTCTGTGGCCACAGGCATTCCTCGGCTGTTGGCCATACCACTCCAACCTCTGCCTCCCTGGTCACGTTGCCTTCTCCTCTTCTGTCTGTGTCAAATCTGCCCCCTGCCTCCTTCTTACGAGGATACATGTGATTGCATTTAGGGCCCACCTGGATAATCATCCTATCTCAAGAGCCTTAATTTAATCACACCTGCAAAGCCCCCTTTTTTTTCCATACAAGGTAACAATCACAGGCTCCAGAGATTAAGGCATGGATATCTTTTAGAGGGCCGTTGTGGAGCCTACCACATCATCTCACCCAGCAGTTAACTGCTCTTTGAAGCTCTTTCTTCTCTTGGTTTCTAGGCATCTCCTCCCTCATTGGCCACTCCTTCTCATTTGGCTTTGTCCAAAGACTATAAAGCAGGGTTTCTACCATCCACTCAGATGCTCAGGCTGAAAACCCATGAGTGATTTTTTATTCTGCTTTCCCCTCATGCCCTTCCACAGCCAGTCCATCAGCCAGTCCCGTTGGCTCAACCTCCAAAGTGTAGACCAAGTCTTCCATCTTCACTTCTCCTAACTCACTTCTATCTGCACAGCCTCCACCTTTGTCTGTGGTCCAAACCATCCTCCTCCCTCACCTGAAATAGACTCTGTGGACAAAGGAATGCATCAGAAGCTCCAAGTGCCTGTTGAACATCCTCTCAGCCTCACTCTGATTCCAGCCACGATTGCAGTGAACGTTTCCAGGATGGCTTCCACTGAGAGTCTTAGCCCAATCACACGATGTGCAATTTTTGCTTTCTGCATGAAGGCTTTTCTCATGCCACAGTGTGAGACACCAGCAGAGGTCTGCATGGCATGGAGCATGTGTAGCCTGGAAGTGTGGGAGGGGGAGAGTCAACACCCCCTGGGCCAATGGGGGAATGGAAGTCAAGGTAGAAATGCTTCTCCCTGTGAGCCATCATGTGGGAAATTCTGAGAGGCATTCCATATCCTCCTCAGAAGGTCCCAGTGGGATCAGCCCTGATTTCCCATGGTGGGGAGCAACTCAGTAAGGCACCCTTGTATTGGCTTTTTCTCCTCTATTTTACTCTCCCTGGTCCTTCATCCTTATGGATGAAGGTCCTTGTGGGACCAGCTGGGCTTCATTCTTGTTAACTGGGATCATCTTCTAAATAAACTGCCTGCACATGCCTTCAGCTGATGAAACTTGTTCTGTGACTGACAAGAGTCTGAGAAGTGTGGTCCCTACCTGACTCTCCGGACTTATTTTTCCTCACCCTCCTTCCACTCCCCACTCCAGTCTCACTGGCCTTTTTTAAGTGTCCTTCCCTCTCTGGAATTTCTCCCTCCTCAGGACTTTTCACAAGCTGGTGCTCTTTGGAGCTCTCTTCCCTCTCCTCTCCTCTTCTAGATGATTCCAGCTTACTCTTCACCTCTTAGCTCAAGTTTCATTTTCCCAGGGACCTCCCTTACCTGCGGACCAGGTAACATGCCTATTGTGCACTCTTCTCACATACCTTTGGGTAACTTTTCTTTTTGGAAATGTGTGTTCTGCTTGCAGTCTTCCTTCTATTTGTGTTATTATTTGACTAGTGTCTGTCTCCCTCATTAGATGATAAGCCCCAGGAAGATAGAGACGGTTAATTTTTACTCTCTAGTTGTCTTCAAGGCCACGCCCAGTGCAACACACATATCATAGGCAGTCAATATTTGTTGAGTAAATGAATGAATGAATAAATTAGGGCATATTTACTCCATAGTGCTCAAGGTATACTTAGCGCCACAATTTTTTATTCTTTCTGAACAAATTAAACCTGGGTTCAGCATCCATCAACCAATACAGTAACTTTCCAGACTCCACCTAAGCCTCACTCTGAGCAAGTGTCCTGGGCTTAGAGTCCCGCACAGGCCCTGTTGCTTACTAGGTGCAGGAGTTACCCACCCCGCCCCTGCTTCCTGCTTGCTCGGCCTTGATTGAGTGTACAATCAACCCCGAGCTCTGTGGCTCTAATAGAAGCTCCCACCCTCCCCTGCCAGCTGGCACCACAAGGACCATCACCTTGCCATTCAGTGGCCTGTCCTCACAGCCACCCACATAGCCAGCCCATGGGGGTCCTGCTTCCTGGGAGTGGGCTCAGGTCCATACATCCTCCCTTCCCAAGAAGCCTGGGACATTGTTCTCGTCACCAGTTACAGAGGCTCAATAATACTCAGGTGCCTGGTTGTTCGGCACTTCTCAATTCCAACACACAGTGTTCCTTCCCAATCCCCTTTTCCTGATCAAAAGGTTTGGTGATCCCAAGAGTCATACCCGAAACCCAGACCCTCACAGGAGCTTGTTTTTCTTTACTCGGGGTTGGTGAGTGGTACAGAAATACAGTAGTTAGTTTCTCCCCTCCTGTGTGGTGGCGGGCAAACTTTCTGCCTTCAAGGTCATCCTCTCCTAAGGATGGACAGAATAATATTAAAGCATCTCCAACATTGAATTCCCAATGACTCAACCTGTTACATTTGTGTACAATTGTAGGGGGGGTGGGGTTCACAGATGTCTTTAAGCCCGGCTGCGCTTCACGACTACATGTTTTGCGGCTCCCTTAGTGTGTTGCTGTCCGCGGTGCTGAAGTTTCCTTAGGTTCAAAAGTGAGATGCTTTCACCTGTTCTTCCACTCCTCTTCAACTTTTCCCAGGACTCTTACTTTTATTATTTAATTGTTTTAATGAAAGGGATTTAAAAAATTGTTGCAGAAGAAAAATAATCAGGCCTCTCACTTCCCAATGTATGTAGCTTATTTTTGTACTTTGGCAATTCTGTGTTTCCAAAGATTAAAATTTTCCTTCTGGGAAGTTAGAGGAGGTTGAAGCTCCCACCCCATCTGCACCCTGTTTACAAGTATCAGTGTGTTTGGGAGAGATGCTGAGACTTGTGTGGGCGAGGCCGGGTATGCTTGGTCAGCATGAAGCATGGCTAATTTCATTCATTTTCTTGAGCCACGTGTTAAGTATATCCTGTCCACTTGGTTGCCCCAGGTAGAGGTCTCTGAATCATCTTCAGTTCCTCCATTTATCTCACCCCCACAGCCTATGAGTCATGAAGACTAGTCCAGAAGTGTGCTCATTCACTTCTTTCACCACCACCACCACTGTGGCCTTTGATCAGACCATCATCTCTGAATGATGGTAACAGCTTCTCCTGAGTCTCTTGGCTCCACATTACACCCGCCAGTTAACCCTCCCCACTAGTTGGAGAGCTCCCCCATTGTACTCAAGTGTCAAGTCCAAACTCCTTACCGTGGCCTCTCACCAATCACCATGCTCAGTCCCTCCTCTATGTCTTTGTATATGCTGTACCTCTGGCCTTCACTACCTTCAACTCCTCTGGCTGGCAAACTCCTCCTCAGTCTTTCATGACCAGCTCAAATTGCCCTTATTCCCTGGAGGCTTTTCTGACCTCTGTACATCTCTGAGCTCCCGCACGCTCATATTCCCACACCACCCAGCTTCTCTGTCCTCCTCTCTCAGCTCTGGGACAGGATTTTGACAGCCTCATCTTTTTAGCCCAGTTTACACCAAGCCCAACAATGATAAGTGCTCAAGAAGAATTTTCTGGATGCATAGTTGGTTGGTAGCTTTTGTCTGTCTTATCAATTGAACCTTTCTCAGAGATAAACCTCTCCCATCTCTACCTGCCAACCATGTTGGAAACTTCTCCTAGCCTCATTCCCTCTCACTTTAATTCATTTCCTCAAGAGCACATAGCAGCTGTTACTCACCTCACATCTCCTAGCTTTCAGAAGCCTGAAGCCTGTGTTTGCATCACTTCCCAATCCACTTTGGTTTCTCTCTCTGAGAAAGAGCTTTCCAGTGTCTTTTGCTTTCTCACAGGTTACTTTATTCAAGAGTGCTGCTTTGTCTTAATATATGAGGCTGTGGCCAGGGAGGGTAAGATACCCAGACAGTTCACAAGGCCCAGGAGCTGAAAATATTCTTTCCTAGGCCAGTACTCTGGTCCCCCCACCTCAACTTCTCCTCATAACCAGGAGCTAAGACCTTCCAGCATCTTCCCAACCTTGAGCTCCCCTAAAATGCTCAGGAACCAAGCTCAGAGTTAGGAAATTAAGCAAATATTTACTTCAAGCATAGAAGAAAATTTCCCCCAGTTGGAAATGTGTGCTGCTGTCTCCCTGCAGGTGTGTCTCATTTGCTCAGGCTATAAACTCTAAGCACTTCTGCCCCAGGGCAGGGGAAGGATGAGCGTCTGGAGGAGCCACTGCTGAGGGTGGAGGCAGGCAGACAGTGGGGGCTCAAAACTCTTGAGGCTCCTGTATGTGTGGGAGGGTAGTATTCCAAGTATTATGGATTTGGGGGTTGAGATGGGAACTCTGGGTGAGTGTAGAGGCCAGATGTGTGTATAATGGAGGGAGAGGAAAATGTCACAGATGTGGGTGAGAAAAGGGAAGGTGTACCCAAGCAGTGGAGAACTAGTGAGGTGGGGCAAATGTTCCAAGGTGCATATGGGAGAATGGAAGGTCCTAGATGCGGGATCAGAGTTTTAGGTGTGGGAGGAGAGGGGCATTCTGTGTGCATGTATTGGGAACAGAGTTCTAGATATGGAATATCTGTGGAGAGGGCAGAATTCTAGACGTGGTGACTTGGGGCACAAGGGTCCATATACTTGTGTTTGAGGGTCTGTGTGTTCTCTCATGTGTGTGTGTGTGCATGTGTGGCCTGAGGATCACAGATCAGAAAGCAGGCTGGCCAGCAGTGTGGAATACTGAGGCAGGGGAAAGCTAAGATGGGAAGGGTTTAAGAGGGAGCAGAGGGGGAGCTCATGGCAGAAGTCTGCTGCCCTGAGAGCATGAGATCACCCAGGGGCAACTCCCTGCCCACACTGCCCTCAGTGCCCTGTCCAGTGCTCGGCACACAGAGGACCCTTTTGACCTGTAGCTGCTGGACACCAGGCAGTCTCTCCTTACACTGTGTGTCCCCACTCTGGCTACTTGTTTTATTGGGATTCAAAGTAACCTTCTCAGGATATTTTTCAGAACCCAAGTAAATTAGATGACCCTAGACAGGACTCAAGAGAGACCAGGAGGAGCAGCAAGTGCCTCAAGAACATGGCTGATGGGGCTTGAGAGAAACAGGGACTCTGAGGTCCCAGGGTCAGAGATGATAGCCTCCTAGAAATGGGCCTGAAAGGATCAGTGAGATTTGGGTACAAAGGAGGGGGAGGAGGGAGGGGGAGGTACATTACAGCACAGGCGTGAGGAGTATGGAGGCTGAGATGGGGTCAAGGGCAGTGGAGAGGCTGAATCAGTGACAGCACACGGTTTGGATGAGCCTGCGGTGATTGCAAACTCAGATGGCCGATGGAGCCAGGTGGGCAATGTAAACTAGTGAAGCAGGCCAGGAGCAAGATGAAATTAGGAAAAGTGAGGACAGACAAATGGAGAGAGTACCCAAAGAGCCAAGGGCCTTCAAGACGAAGCAAAACAAAACATGGGCCAGCCAAATGAAATCTGGCCCATGGGCCACCAGTTCGAGACCTCAGGAGAGTAGCAACTGCTTTGCTGACCAAGGGTGTATGGCAAAGGGCTTGGATGCCCAGCCCAGCTGAAGAAGGAAATTCTGCAGCAATGTAGGGACAGGGACTGCCGAGGACCACAGAGTGACAATGGTTTCCAGGTGGCACATCCTTCACCTTTCCCTTACAAGGAGCTAACGGTTTATTGTAGACTCAGCACAGTTGGCCTTGGACCCACATTTTGCTTGCTAGATGACCTCATTTCTCTCTCTATCAAGGTCTTCCAACCTGAGGACCCCTTGGCAAAGCCCCCCTCCACAGCTGCCCCCTAGGCTGGTCTTGCTTTGTGTACAGATCTGTCATCTCCCAGCCCGTGCAACACTCCAGTGCGCATTTCAGAGCTGACCCGGGCCTGCCTGCTTCCTTCAGGCGTGGTCCTTTGGGGTGTGACCCCCCACCACCACCTCCAAAGTCACCTAATCCCCTTTCATCCTCCTCTGGTGAGGTAGGCAGAGGAGGGCTCCAGGCACCCCAGTTCCCATTGTCTGTGCTCCTTGAAACGTTTAAAGGGATTAGGGGCTGGGGGCTGGGCGCGGGTCGCCTTCAGGGATGTGTGTTCGGTGGGGGAGAAGATGAGATTCTGCTTTCTTCCATTCCGCCCGTCCAGAAGGGCTGGTGAGTGCAAGATAGATGGTGTGGATAAGGGGGCATCCAATTAATTCCAATTTAAACCCAATTTGGTCTCCTTTATAATTAGAACAGCAGGCGTGTTTTAATAGTGGATTATCTCTCCCAGGCAGTCGTTTGTCATCGCTCTTTCTCTGCACTGGGTCTTCTGGACCCCCCACCCGGGCGGGGGAGATGGAGCTGGGGGAGCAGGGCAGGGCATTGGATGGGAAGATCGTTGGCCATGGGTGCACAGAGGAAGAGTGACTGCAGAGGCTCGTGCGCCATCTCAGCCCAGGTCTTGCCTGAGAGAGTCTGCTCTGTGTCTCAGTTTCCCTGTATACAAATGGGGGAGGGGCATCTCAGTGAGCATTCTTCACATCCATGGGAGAGGAGAGAGAAGACACTGATGGTAGATCTAGGAGGTGAGGTCGTAGAGCTCAGAAGGGGAGTCAGAGACAAGGGCACTTCTGTGTGACCCTGGGTGAGTCATCAGCCTTTCTGTGCTTCAGTCTTCTCACCTGTCAAATGTGGACAATGATAATAATAATCATAAAAGAAGACCTCAGTTAATAATAATGTCTTAAAATGGCCTCACAGCTAAATGTTTTCAAGTGAACTCTCTCACAGAAGACTCTATCCACCTTCACCCCTTTCCCTGCAGAGGCCCTTTGGGGACCCAGTAACCAAAAACCGCAGCCAGGAAACAGGACATGGGCAGCCCCTGCTTGGCTTTGCAGGGGCTCAGGAGGTTCAGATGGACTTCAGATTTGGTCCTGAAGGTTGCAAAGCCCTCCCGGGAAAGACAAAGGCCGCACTGATTGCAGAATTGACACGGTTGAGTTGAGTCACTCAGGGGACTGGAGCGGCTGCAACTCCCCTGTCCCAGTGGTGTGAGCCCTTTGCTGTCTGTGAGTACATTTCCAGTGCATGTCTCTTGGGGCCCTGGCCCCCACCCCTCACAACTGACAAGGTAGTTGTCATCATTATGCCATTGGCAGGTAGGGGAACTGTGGCCAGGGATGAAAAGGCAATGCTTAGGGCTGGCTTGTTGTGTGAGGCAGCGAGAGCTCAGCGGTCCTGAGGCCCGAGTCCAGCCCTGCCTGGAGCCCATTCCCCATTTTGCAGATGATGCGTCCCAGGCACACAGCCCCAGAGCTGGACCACTGTCTCTTTCCTAAGGGGCTGGGGCTCTGTCTACGGTGGTCAGATACTCCATGCGACATGGAGCACCGGGCCCACAAACCCAGCCTGCCACCCTCTTCCTCCCTTCCCCTCAGCACCAGGACCTCAGCCACCGCCTGCAGCCTCACAAATCCTCCCGGGGACGTCTGGGTAATTAGGAGATTCTTCATTTACTGATGACACTTTTCATTACCAGAATGAACGCAGACTTGTTCCCTCCCCACCACCCAGGCAGGCTGTTCCTCATGTCGGAGGATTGGTGGGTCAGCTTGAGACTGGGGCCTCCCTCCCCCAGGTCTCAGGACTGCTGCCCTTGCCGCTAGATGCTAGGTCCCGTGGCGCTGGCTCCTCCGAGGGCAGGGCACGGTGCTTGGCAGCCCCGCATTGAACCCACATGGCCACCCTCCGGCTGACTGTTACTGCCTTCTCTTTTACACAAAGAATGAAGTCTCAGAGAGGGTAACCCACTTTGCTAAGGTCACAAAGCTGGTGAGTGAAAAATATCTAGGCTTCTCATCTTCCCAAAAGCCCCATGCACGGATGTACACACAGTCCATTGGCTCAAACAATTTGAGGACCACTGGTTTTATAGCTAAATGCAAAAAGAAAGCCAAAATATCTGATTCAAGGGCAGCCAACTTGCCCTCTGAATCTGTCACAAGGGGCCACTCATGGAGGGCCAAGTCACACAAGCACAGGATTGAGTCTCAGCTCTCTTAAGCTGGGGACCGGCCAGTGCTTCTAAGCTAGAGCGCTCTGCATGCACACTCCCGGGCAGCCCGGCTCAGAGGTGTGGGCTGCTGTTTCTGACCCATCAGCTAAGTTTCGGTGCCAGGAAGCACCACGCAGTAGCTAGAACAAAGGGTGGGACTGGATGACCCGAAATCTCCCTCCCCACGCTCAGGCTCTCTGTTGCCCTGCGGCACTGTAGCTTCCTAGGGAAGTTCCTTCTGAGAGCTAACGTGAGTGTCTCCGACTGCACGGGGGACGACTCCTGGACTAAACTGTAGGAAAGTCCTGAGATTGGGGGGGGAGGGGGCTGCTGGGGAGTGAGGGAAGGGGACTTAAGCCACCAAAGCCTCCGTAAGCTGGAAAAATAAGGCTCTTGCCAGAAAAGGTTTTTCTGACCCGAGGGAATTGCATAACAGCAGGGTAGTTTATTTATATATACGAATATATGTATGAATGTATATATATGTGCTTTGTGATATTTGTACGAACTTAACACACAGCATGAAAGCTTAATGCTGATAAGTGAAATTTAGTTAGCAGGGCGTCCCTGGTTCCCGATTTATTGCTTCACCAGGGACTCATGCAGGCTGCAGGGCTGGAGAGCGGGTGGCGGGGAGAGAGCTGGCAACCCAGGCACCGGTTGAATTATGAGTCACAATTTATAAACCATTACGTGCTGTGGATCCCAACGACATTTATTGCAATCTGACCACTCGCGTTTCAAAACTTTAGTTTCGCAAATGAGGAGAAAAAAGCGACCTTAAATACGCGTTTGAGAACCGGGCCTCACCTGAGGCTGCCTCGGCTGCAGCAGGAGGTCGGCCTGCAGCCTGCAGCCCTGGAGAGAGAGTGACACCCCCTCCCCAGCCTCTCCCTTCACATGCCCCAGCGCCCTCGACAGCAGGACACTGAGAAGCTCAGTCCACTTTGTTGGAGAAGACAGGGGTAAAGACGTCATCAGGTTTTTAAGGGTAGGATGCAAAGGAGAGATAAAGAAATCCACCATTTATTGGCCTCCTAGTGTGTGCTAGGCAGCGTGTGGGCCACTTTCTTCATAACAACCTGAGGAAGAAGCAGCCTTACTCCCCATTGACAGCTGGGGAAGTCGAGGCCCAGAGAGGTGTACTGATTTATTCCTAGAGGCAGCACGGCATTATGGGTAACAGTGTGGGCTTTGGAGCTGGGCTACTGAGGTTCCAGTAATGTGTGTGACATTGGGCAAGTGATGGAATCTTGCTGAATCTCAGTTTCCCCAACTGAAAAAAATAGGGATTATACAAGACAATGTATGGGATGGGCACGTAGGAAGATTTGATGTGTGGTAGCTATTTATTAGGATTGTTATAAAGCAAACGGTGGATTTGCAGCCAGTTTTGTGGGGCCCCCAAACCCCAGAACTTTCCACCCCATCACCCTACCTGTTCAATTGAGTGGCTTACTCAAGCCCCACAGCTAAGGAGGGTATCGCCAGGGAGCCCAGCCTCAAGCTTCCAGCTTCTCTTCTCTTGGGGTCATTTCCCAGTCATCCCCTTTCCTTCCCATTTACCAGCTGCACTTGCATGTTGGGGATCTCAACTTGCACCCTCAACAGAGGGTTCTGTAACACCCAGTGAGGCCTGGGTCTGCAGAACACAGGGCGTCCAGACCATTCTGCCACCAAATAATTTGGGGCATCCCAGGTCAGTCACAGTTGCACAGGTTCCCTGCTTCCCTCCCACCCCCACCGCAGAGCTTCTCAGAGCCTTTATATGCCGCAAAGCATGTTGTGGCTCTGTGAGAAGGGTATATGGTTTAAAGTGTCTCCTAACTTGTTGACCAGGGGAGTTTTGAGGGAAAGGGACCCTAAAACGTGTTTGTGTTAACAAGAACAGGCTTGGGAAACACTGGTCTGGTGGATGGGCTGTTTCTTGGGCATCAGAGTGCAATCCCTGCTTTCTGCATCACCCACCCGTGACTTTGGAAACCCTGCTTGACCTCTGGTGACTCGTAGAGCATCCCCTGGGTGAATTTGGGTCAGTTAAGGTAGCAGGACGCCAAGCAGAAAAGAGAGGGTCAGAGCCACATAGCAGACTGATGTGTCCTGGGATCCGCTGAGCCCCAGCCATTGTGTGCTCTCGGCAAGCTCCTTCCCCTCCCTGGGCCTCAATTTCCCTACTTGTTAGATCTCATGATCTTGAGCGGTCCTCCAGTTCAGGCTTTGTGTACTTGGGGCATCTACAGGTCACAAGGAGTCTTGACAACTCTCGGACTCTCTGTTCCAGCCTCCTCCAGCCCCTCCTGCTGCCTCCCCCCGCCCCCCACCCCCACCCCAGGGAGAATGACAAAGGAGCCAGCAGCCCGACCCAGGCTTAATGTAGCTGGAGCAAATTAATAATTGATGCATGAAGAGACAAGATCTGCCTCAGAGGGACGTGAGGAAGGGGAGGGGAGGCCAGGAGGAGGGGGCTGGGGCACAAGAAGGAGGACAGTTCTGCTCTGGCAGGGGCTAGAGTGGGATGGGCTCTTGTGGCCACATGACACTGCCCAGCGCCCGGATGTGGCTTACCTGGGGTCCTTGTCAGGCCCTGCCCAGTGAGACCTGAGGCTGTGGCCCTGGGACAGAGCCCTGCGCTGGCATCAGGGAGGAGAGCACGTTAAGGAGGTCTGATGGAGGGGGTTTGGGGTTTTCTCCACTTTAACCAGAGGGCCTGGGCTGGTTGGAGCCCTACTCCGTGGATTCTCCAAGGTGGGCGATCCTGGCCTGATGTCACTGGAACATGGGGCAGTGGAAAGCAGATGGGTTTAGGGGCCCCTGGGGGTGGGGCTGGCTCGGGGCATCCAGGCTGCCCCTAGATGGCTGCCCATCTGCCCAGCCTGGGGAATCTGAAGGCCTGGGACAGCCTGGGACCTGGCAGGGTGACCCAGACCCACGTCCCATCTCCGGGCCTCTGTAGCATGTGGGGGTGGGGCGAGTGATCGCAAGCCTCTTCAGCCTCGCCAAGAGCCTGGTCCTGAGCCGAAGAGCTGACCTGGCACAGCAGCTGCCCCTGGGGCCAAGGTGGAGGGTGAGAGGGGGCAGCAGAGGCCGGCCCATCCCAGAGGCTCTCTGCCGAGCCAACACTCTTGCAGCCCACTTGTCCCTCAGGAGGGCCTCTGGAAGCTGGCAAGCCCTCATATGCTCAATACCCTTGCTCCCAGGACTCCAGGAGCAAAGGGGTTGTCAGGACACATCAGCTCCAGCCCCAGGACTGTCACTACCAGACAAGTCAGCACAACGCAGGGAGGTCCCGGCATTCAGTCCCTACTTTGTGTCACGTGATCTTGGGAACCTGTGCGTCCCCTCGCCTGGCTCGGTGCCCTCCCACCCCCACCCTGGCCCTGCCACCTCCCTGTGTGAGGTATCCAAGACAGCTGACCTCCTCGCTGACCTCATGGTGAGGTCACATGACAGATCTACCCAACTGCTGGGACAGAGGGAGACTGCCAGGCTGAGGGAGACAGGAGGTCACCGGCTGGCAGCTGTGTCTCCCTGGCTGGCTAGGGAGGGGGCCTAGGCCAGGGAGATGACGCTCATCACAGCAGCCATTAACTGGGCCTTTACTCTGTGCCCACGTGGTACCAGAGGACCGAGATCACCTCGATTAATCCTCACGAGCACCCCAAAAGGTGAACATTGTCTGCCCCAAATGTGAGACAATGGAGACTCAGAGAGGTCACTTGTCCAACTTTGCACAGCAGGTGAGGGAAGGACCAGGATCTGTCCTGTCAGAATCCCTGTCTGTCTGATTCTAGAGCCCGTGTTCTTAACTTCTAGATGGGGCTGCCTCACTCACACTCTCATTTGGACATACACTCATTTGTTAAATAAACATTTCTTAACGTCTGTTTCACACTTACTCAAGTCTGAGCGTACGTTAGGATCTGGCAGTTATTAGGAAGCCTGGTGCCCAGGCATCGGAAGGAAAGGAAACCACATGTGCAAAGGCCCGTGGGTGCCAGGAATGGCCCATTTAGGGAAAAGAAAGGGGCCCAGTGTGGTTGGAGCCTTGAGTTAGAGGCAGGAGGTGATGAGATGGAGTCTAATGCCGCTCAGGGTCACAGGAGGAGCTTGAACTTCATTCTTGGTTGGGATACCATGGAAGGGTTTTAAATAAGGTGATATAACGCACCAGTGTTTTGGAAACGTCCCTTTAGCTTTGGAGAGCTGCATGGGTTGAAAGCGACTGTGAGCAGGGACAAGGCTGGAGCTGGATAGCGTTCATTCAAGTGAAGATGAGGACCTGACACGAGGGGTATGGTCGTGTAGGTTACGACATGAGGACAGACGTCTAACAGGTGAAATATGCATGTCTTGCTTGCTTGGCTGGGGAGCAGGTGGGAAAGTCAAGGTTGATCCCTAGGACTCTGCTTCGGGTACCAGATGGATGGTGCGTGGAGCTGGCAGACTCCAGATGAGGAGAAGCTGTGGTCATTTGGGGACCGGTTGGGTTTGAGGTTCCTGAAGGACCTTCAGGTAACGATGGCTGCCCACTGCCAAATATATGGGGTCTGAAGCTGGAGAGAGAGACCCAAGCTGCAGGGAGAGACTTTGAAGGCATCGGCCTAGTGATGGAAAGTGACGTCTCAGGAGAAGAAGGCCTTGCCGAGGAAGAAGGTGACAGAGAGTGAGAAGAGGAGGAAGTTCAGCCTGGAATCCTGAGGAAAAGCAACACGTGGGGTGAGCAGAAAGAGGGGTCTTGGACATCCATGCAGTCAGGCAACAAAGCCTGGGGAGCCGCCGGCCAGGGTTCAAGCGGTGACCGAGGCGTTGCTCCTGACGCGGGTTGGCTCCTGGGGTTGTCCTAACTGAGGGACAGTCCATGTGCCTTTGCCTCCCCTACCAGGTGGAACCTCAGTCCTCTGACTCCACAGGGTCCCACTGGGCCTCCTCACTGGCCCTGTGAGAACACAGGGCAGAACTGAGCCCAGGGCAGCCATGAATTCCCAAGGGCAGAGGAGTGGGGAGGACACTGTCCAGCAGAGGGGTCAGCCTGAAGAAGACCCAGGGGTGAGAGGAGCTTGGAGCTCAGTGGTACCAACGTCTGCCCAGATTTGGGTGCTAGGATTCTTTTGTCACAACCAGAGAGCAGGGCTGGTGGCCTCAGCTCGCTATTGGTTCCTGCAAGCCCAGAGACCACCCCAGAAGTTGGTGCTGAGTCTGCTTGCTCTCTCCTGCCTGTGGACAGTTGTTTTGGGGCTTGCCCATGGGGCTTCCCTGGAGGTCCTGGCGGTCAGTCCCCATAGGTGCAGTTGACTCCCTGCGTCTCCTGACAGGGCTCTGCCTTGCCCATGCCCAGGGCCGGCCCAAAGGGCAGGAGCCTCCACTCCAGGGGGACCGTGGGATGGACATCCCAGCTTCACTCCTCTGTGAGAAAATTCCAAGTCCACTCCACACAGTCTCTCAGAGGGAACCCGCGGGGCAGCTCCAGTGGCCAGAGCTGTGAGCTGCTCCTTCATCACTTTTTCATGGCTCTCCTCCCCTTCCTGCCTCCCCTCTATCCTTTCTCACAGTGCTTCCTGGGGTCATCTCCTAAACAAATCACTTGCACTCAAATCCTTATCCCAGAACTAGCGATGGGGGATCCTGCAGTGAGACAGAGCCAGGGGAAAGGACTTGACCTTCCTTCCTCTCCGGGGCCACTAAGACTTCTCCCCTCACTCACCCCTGCCTGCCAAGAGCTCTGTGCCTATTCCCTCTGTCCCCCATTCTGCTTCTCTTTCTGCTCCTTGAACTTACTCAGGGTCCATAGGGCACTTCAGGGGCCGCTGGAAACAACGGCAAGAGCGTGGGCCTGGGGATGGAGAGGCTCATCCCTAGCTGAGTGCCTGGGCTGACTAGAGCTGGGCAGCTGGAACCACCGTGTCTGCTTTGGCAGTTACTGCCTGCTGATTGCAGAGGTCCGTGTGGGGCTGGAGGAGGAGTAGCAATTAGCTGCTGCGGTGACAGCGGAGATGGGGCTGCTAAATGGGCCCATTAGAGGGCATTAGTGAAAGGCCAGCATGGTGGCCTGAGCAGACGCACGGCCTCCATCAATGGCTCGATGGCTTGGTGGCTTGCTGGGGCTGGGCCTGGGGGAGGTTTACCTGAGACGTATCTGGAGGCGTGCCCCTGAGGTGAGAGCAGCTTTAAAAAGGTGGTACTCCCTCCTGCAGCCATAGCCCTTGGACGTGGGGTTCCCAGCTGTGGTCATTCGGAGTCCACTTGCAGAGTGACACCCAGCCGGCAGATAATGGCTTTAATGTGGCCTTCCACGTGGAGCACTTAACACGCTTTCCAGAGCCCCATCCCAGCTATTAGCTCATTAGCTCCAGCCTCTGAGTCCCATTTCACAGGTGGGGGAGGGAAGGGATGGATGAAGTGACATGTTAAAGGTTAACCACATGGTTCTTCATCCAAAACCAAACCTATCTGGCCTTGCTCTTAAGACTAATGCCTCTTGGGACTCGGGACTGGGTTTCAGTCATCATTGTATCTCCAGGGTCTGGTGTTAGGCCTGGCACAGAGTAGGCGTTTAAAAAGTGGTTAAGAAGATGGGGACCCAGCAGCAGCTGTGGCCCCTGGCCCAGGCTCCCCAGTGTCCCAGCCACATGGGGTGGTATCACAGAGTCCAGCAGATGTGGGTTGGAATCCTGGTTGTATCACTTACATACTGTGTGGTCTTGGCCAAGTTACCTAACTTCCCAGAGCCTCGATTTCCTTAGCTATAGAATGGGACTAGTATATAGGACCTGCTCACAGAGCACTGCAAGGGTTAGGGGAGACATTCTGTGCAGAGAACCTCGAGGGGCACCTAGCACGTAAGTGCGCTGGAAATGGTGGGGACGGGGGCCTTTGCTTCACTATTACCCACTCACACGGAGGGAGACATCAGGAGCCCTTGTCTAAATGATGGCAGCTCTGGCTGCCGGAAGGTGACCCCGGGCTGGACTAGCAGAGGCAGCAGGAAAAGAGCAGGGAAAGAGCAGGAAAGGCCCAATGGGAACCCCAGGCCAACCCACGGTGAACATTTTGGGGCCCGGGGTTCCCTCTAGAAGTGTATGGGTGGGGCTCAATTACCTCTGAGGGCACTTTGGGCTCTGAAAGCCTCATGGCTGTCCAGGGAAGGGCTGCTCTGTGACAAGGGCAGGGCTGGCACTGCCAGGGAGGGGGGCACAGGACGGGGACAGCCCAGAGGGGCAGGTCTGCACCTGGGTGGGCCTGAGCTTGGGCTGATAGATGGCAGTGGCTCTACGAACATCCCCTGGTGATGCTGTGCGCCAAGCCCATCCAGCCCTAGGTGGAGCAGCGGGGGTTTGGAGACAGAGAGGGGGCCCTTTCTCATCCTCAGCTGCACCTGCCGGAAGGTGTTCGACAGGAAGGTGGGGAGGAAGGGAGGGTGTGCGATCTTACTGGAGTTGGGCTGAGGTTACAGCAAGAGCGTCTCTCCCTCTGGGCAGCTCAGTGAGAACCCCACGCCCAGCACCACCACCTCGCACAACTCCAGGGGGAGCCACTCACGCTCTGAATACAGAGTGGACCTGCCAAGCCCTTACTAGTCTCCTCTTGTTTTCTTCCTCTGTACCCATCATTGAATTCTGTCTGTATCTGGGGAAATAGAGATGGGCACTCTCTCCAGTGCACAGAAGGGGAAACTGAGGCAGAGGAAAGCTGAGTGACTTGTATGCAACTGACGGTTACTGCAGTTCTGCGGGGAGCTGAGAAGGAAGGGGCACACAGCTGAACGAGACGTGGCCCTCAAGAATGGAATGGAAGTGCACCAGCGTCCACACGTTCCAGTTCACGGCCTGCTCTCCCCATCTCTTCTCCTCTGACCCTTTCAGCAGCCCTGGGGAGAAGGCAGAACCAGAGTAACAGGTCTTTTGTACTGATGAGGAAATCGAGGCCCACAGATGAGCCGCACTGTGCTGAATTCTCTTACTGAACACGGTGTATTTTTAATGAAAATCATGAACGGAAAACCACAAAGATAATATTTTGAATGCCCTGAGGCCCGAAGAGGGAATTGTTTTGTTGTTGGTATTTGACTCCCTTCCGAGGTTGTGGAGTTTCCAGAATTTGTCAGTGCAGGGTCCAGCCCTGGGCGGGCCTGTGTCTGCTGTGGCTCTGGCAGCCACGGCCCGTTTAGGAGCCAACAGTGGGCTGAGGGGGTTGGGGCCCCGCGCTGGGTTGGCTGCTGCTAACTCTGGCTACCTTCCTGCTGCCTCATCCCCAAGACCACCGGGGAGGCTCCCCATGTCACCTGGCCAGCGGCCCTGCCTCTCTCCTCTGCTGGGGCTGGTTCAGCCCGCCTGCTGTGGGGCAGCTGCACCCCCGCCCTGAAGAGCCCGCCCCCCACCTCCCTCCATGCAGGTTGTACATGCCCACACCAAGGAGCACCATGTATGTAGAGCAGGATGTGAATGGCACCCTGGGGTTGTTCACGGTGCACCACACCCGGCACACCACAGGCCACCATTGCCACCTTGCTCTGATGCCATTTGACCAAGGAGTCTATGGTGCCTGAGGTGGACATCCCCTGGATTTCTCACCTGCCTCCTCATCCCTCAGCCTGCTGTCTCATAGTTCCTGAGCACCCGATTTCCCCTCCTAGCTGAATGGAGAAGAGGGGTGCGATAGCACTGACTTCCGGGGGGCCGTGAGGACTGGAGGAGGGCAGTAAAGCACTTTGCCCCGTACTGGGCCCCAGGGGAGCTCTGGGTGCCCAGCAGCCAGGTGTGATATCTGTTGTCAGCATTATCACGCCGTGCCAGGGCACAGGGCAAGTGGACAGGATGCACCGCTCTGGCTCTCCAGGAGCACAAAGCCTGTCCTCCTATCACGTGGTCAGCTCAGAGGAGGCTTCCTCTGGAAGTCCCCACTCCCCGTTCTAGCCTGCAGACTGAGTTAGGACCCTCATGCCAGGCACAGGTCCAGTCCCCATGGCACCTGCATTGTTCCTCCATGTCTGCCTGCTCCTCCAGGATTCTGGGGTGTCCCCAACACACAGCACAGAGCAGGAGCTGAAGAAGTAACTGTGGAATGAATGGACGCTGAACTTCGTCTTCCTCCCGCGCCCACCTGTTGCTGCCCTGTGTGTGTCGGGCCCAGTGCTGAATGTTTGTGCTCATTGCCTCCCTTCATCCTCATGACAGTGCTGAGGGAGATGTTGTCTGCGTTTTACAGGCAAAGCCCAGCCACTGCTATGGTGGTCAGGCACTGACTAGGAGAAGAGAGGGGGTTCCCGTGATTTACGACGGGGTATGCAGTGCGGGGAATCGGAGTGATGGAGGAGCTGAGAGGTCAAATGGGATGCTGCGGCCCTGCAGGCATTAACGATGGCACGAGGCTGCTGCCATCTTAGACTGGAGGGCCACAGGGAGAAGCTGGAGTTGCATGGGTGTGGCCTATGGGACCTGGAGTCACAGAGGGGACAGCTGACATGGGGACACCGCCCAAGGCAGACAGGGAGGGGAGTGATACCCTGGGTTTTCCCTTCGTCCTGCCCTCACCTTCCACCAGTGCCTCCCATTGGGCCCCCTGGTCAGAAGGCAGGTGAGCCAGGGGCCTGGGAGACACAGCCCACAGGGGCCAGCTCCCCTGCAATACAGAGCAAAGCCAGGAGATGCTGAGGGATGGGTCAGGACAAACAAGCCCAGTGTACTTCCCACAGGTCACAGGGAAGAAGCAGTCTGCTGGCTTTGCTCCAGGCCTATCTCACCTGGGCCCTGGGCCACCAAGCCCTAGGGTGTCCTGCCTCTGCCCTCCCCCTCCTACGCTTTGCCATTCCTATTGGCCCCTACCCCTCAGCCCCCAGAAGAGCAGCCCTGTGCCCACGACCAGCTCTGTGGTCTCTGGGTCCTGAGTGTGCTCACCCTCAGTTCCAGCTGTCAGTCACCTCCACCCCAGGCTACTCCACTGTTGGTGTAACGTGGCTCTGTATCAGCCCAAGAAAGATGCCCATCTCCACCTCTCATGGCCATAGTACTTCAGTTTACCACCTCCCCTGTCTCCCCTGGCCCTCACAGCCTCCACATCCAGTTCTGCCCTCTCTCGCTGGCACCATCATGATGAGCTCGTTCCTGTTGGCCTTCAGCAGTGCTCCAGCTCTCCCACCTAACGATAAGTGCTCCATGCCCCCTTCAGCTATCTGAATAGCAGAGCACATCACACAGTTGTCTCCAGCCTCTGTCTCCACTGTCCCCATTCCATTCTTTCCTCTCCACTGCAGTGGAATGTTGGCTCTTTTCGAGATCGCCAATGATGGTGAGTTACCCAACCAGTGGTCCCTTTGCTGTCCTCATCTTCCTTGATGTCCAGCAGCATCCGGCCTAGTTAGGACAATCTCTCCCTTTGAAAATCTCTTCCTTTCCCTCCCCCACTTGTTTCCCCTCCTACCTCACTGCCTCCCCTGCCCCCTTCATGCACTCCAGCACTGCCCAACTTCTAACTGTGGGGGAGCCCCAGGCTTCAGCTGGAGGCCTCTTCTCTTTCCTATCCACACCCCCTTCCCAGATCACCTCGCCCAGGTTTGTGGTTTGAAGGACCAATCCCTTGCTGATGGCCTCCATGCTTATAGCTGCAGCTGAGGCCATGCCACTTAGCTCTATATTTGTTCCATAATACCTGCCTGGTGTGGTCACATGGATATGTAACCATGCAGGTGTCTGAATCATTATAGTCAAAACAGAACTGTCGATGCACCCGTCACCACTCAAGGAAACGAGCCTTCCCCTCTTGGTGAATGGCACCATCCTCCCATCATCCCGTTGCTCAGTCCAAGACCCTGGGGCTTATCCTAATTCCTCCCTCTGCAATCCGTCACAAGACTGGCTCAGCCCTTGAATTACATCCCAAACCATCCTCTTCTCTGCACTCTCGCTCCCTCGTCCTGGGCCAGGCTGCTGTCATCTCCCCTCTTGACTATCGGAATAACCTCCTCATAGCTCCTCCACTTCCATCTACCCACAGGGTGGCCAGAGTTTTCTTTGTAAAACATGTGTCAGGGCACATGACCCCATCCTGAACCCCCTCCCGTGGCTTCCCACTGCATCTCGAACAAAGTCCAAACTCCTTCCTGGGGCCTGTGAGGCTCCTCTGCATCCGGCTGCAGCCTGCTCCTAACTGACCCCCGCCTCCTTGCTCACGGGGCTCCAGACCCAGAGCCCTTCTTGTGTCCCCTGAACATGTCCCGCTCATTCCTGCTCGGGCTTTCCTCTCCAGGAGTGCTCTGCCAGCTCCTCAGGCCTGCCCTGACCCCCGTCACCAAGGACACAGCCCTCCTTTTCACCTGGTGTGTGTTCCATGAGACACCCATCCTGCTCCCAGTTACATCTCCAGCTCACAATAGGCACTCCTCATGTGTTTGCTGAGGGAATGAATAAGCCCATTGTACTTGTGAGAAAACTGAGCCCCAAAAGAAGGCTGCCATTTGGTGATGGTTACACAGCTGGGGACAGTGGAGCTGGCCCAGGTGCCCCACATGGCCTGCCCTTTCTCCATCTGGTCCGAAGGGCCTGGGGCATGATTGCTCAGTGAGCTGAGAGGGAGGCTGGGGGCAGGAGGCCTGAGAGCCCCACTGATGAGCCCGCAGACCCTCCCTCTCGTGCCTGTCTGCCTGTGATGGATGCTCAGCTCTGAGACTTTTTTCCTTTATTCCTGTCTCTCCCTTTCTCCCCACTGGGTCTTTTTAGGCAGTAATTACAGCCGAAGTGGACAATCTGTCTCTTTATTTTTAGGCTTTGACGCTCAGACACCAGGTCCTGGACAGCAAGTGCTGCCTAGAAATAGGTGGCTGATGCCCAAACGGGGCTCATGATGAGTGGTGGGGTGAGGGGGTGGGGGGTGGATGTGCACACCCCTGCAATGGGCTGGGGTGTGGGAAGAGCCCCACTCAGGGAGCCAGGAGACTCCTCTGGCCCCTCTGCTCTGTGACCTTGGGCAAGTCCCTGGCCCTCTCTGAGCCTCACCTTCCGGTCCAGGCACAATGAAGGGAGGCCTACATGAGCTCACCAGCCCTGATGTTTCCAGGGTGGAGGGCCCCAGGCTGGTCAGGAGGGGTTTTCCTGGTGTCACTGTGCTGAGAGAGAAAGGGAAGGATGAGCCAACCCTGGAGAGACACCTGGACGGCCACACTGCCGATGAGTGATGGTCCTGCATGTTGTTGGAGCGTTCCTCTCCCGTCTCCTTCCTGTGGCCCTCCTTTTCCATTGTCCCTAAGCCATGTCTGGCTCATCCTTCCTCCTCAGGCTGTCCTCTCTCTGCTCCCTATTCTCTTTGGGCTCAGGGGACCAGGCTGTTGCCTACACTGGCAGACAAACAGGAGGCGCCAGCCCCGGGCCTCTGGCTCCAGCAGCCCAGCTGCTTCCTCAGGGCGCCCTGGCCTCAGCCCAGCAGGCTTCTCCTCCCCTGGGGGCTGCTTTGGTGACACCTCCTCAGGGGCTTCATCCACCTGCCACCCCCCTACCCCCCACCCCCGCTCAGTCGTTTGCTTACACGTCATAAATAAGCAGCGGGCACCGCATGCAGGAGGCCCACCGTGACCGGGTGAGGAGTCTTCTTTCCAGTTGAAAGACACGGATGACCCACGTGCAACCAAACAGAAGTTGTAGACAGCGACGAGTGCCATGAAGACACTCATAGACAAACAGGGCTGGCCTGTGGGGATGGCTCTCCCCACTTTGCTCTTTGGGGTCTGTGTTTGGAATCTGGGGCCTGAGCTAGGAAGCTGCACGTGGAGAAGACTCCAGCCCACATGGACAGGGCTGGACGTGGCCCAGGTCACACGGCCTGTCAGTAACAGGGCGAGGACCATGTAGGTCTCCCGGCTCCACGGGCTCCCTGCCTTCTGCGGACAGAGGCTCAGAACAGTGGAAAGGGAGGGGTTGTGAGGGACACAATTCCAGGCTGCCCTCACTTCCGGGAGTTGGCAGCCTGTTCTCCCAGCTCAGCCCAAGGGCAGTGAGGACACTGGGGGTCTTTGAGACCAGAGTGGTGGAAAAGAGGCTGGGAGATAGGATGGGGGCACAGCCTGAAGAGCCCCAGGCTGCTCTATCCTGGGGAGCCCCGGCCAGGCCATCCCCGAGTCCCAGCTGCAGGGCTTAGTCAGAACTTCCTTCTCAGGCAGGCCCCTGGCCTCAGGCAGGGACTGGGGCAGCAGCTTCATTAACAGGAGGAAACAGCCTGTCCTGGAGGCTACCACCCTGGCTGTGCTCTGAGCTGGGCTGGGAGGATCCTCGGCAAGGTGGCCCCTGGGTCTCCCTGGCATGGAGGCCCCCTGGCAGGCTGTAGGCTGGTACTGCCCAGGTATCCGGGAAGCTCAGGGAAGGAGGCTATTTTGCTCATGGTGAGGCCCTGTCTCTGTGCACCACAACAATACAGGGACCTTACATCCTGTACCCTCATTCTGCCAGGCGAGCAATAATAGAGGGAGAGTTATGGGGCCCTCACCGTGTGCCAGGCACTGTTGTAAGCAATTTAAATGTGATAACTCTGCTAATTCTTGAAACCTATGATGTTCCCATTTTATAGATGAGTAAACTGAGGCACAGAGCTGCAAAATAACTCGCCCAAGGTTGCACAGCTCTCAGTGGCAGAGCCAGGATTGGTGCCCAGGCAGCCTGTCACTAGTCATTGCTCCTGACTCCCTGTCTCCCCACTACCTCTCAGTGCTGCGGCCACACATCCTGAGGATAAGAGAAGGCGCATCAAGGCATGAAGCACAGTGAACGTGCCTCCTGCCAGCACCCTCATTCCTGGGGCCCCAGATTGCCCTCCGGCTCTCCTCGGGGGGTGGGGGGGGGTGGGCTCACGTGGCCCCGCCTGCTGGACCCTCTGGCCTCCTTTGCTGCTGTGGGTTCTGGCTCTGGCACCGAGCGCCCAGCTTTTGGTGGGCTCTATTCCAAGTTCTTTTATTAATTCCCTCACTCTCCAGCAAGAGAACTTTAATTAGCCAGGCCGATTTATCTACATAAATACAAACGGATGGCGCTCCTCAGTGGGGCGGGGAAGTAAGAGGGGAGCTGGGCCAGCGGGTCGCCTAGGGCAGAGGAAGTGACAACTGTGCCTTCCCAGCAACCAAAAATATGACTTTAATATCATGTGCACGTGCGTGCATGCGTGTGTGCGCGTTCGGGTGGGTGGGGCTGGTTCCCTGGCTGATGGGCAGCTGACAGAGCAATGGCTGCAGGCGCTGTGTGCACTGTCACCCCGTGATGGGAGAACATGTTTCCAGCACTGCGTTGCTTCTACTTTCTCAGGGAAGGTCTGACTCTCCCTCACCTGGGAGAGACATTGATGCGTTCCTGCTCATCGGAACTCCCTCCCTCGCGTCCTGCCCCAGGAAGACAGGGAACACATGACAAAGTCACTGTGTTCAAGGGGTTCACTTTGGACTCCAAGGACTTCTACCAAGGGTGGGGCTGTGACGATGAGCCGATGACAGCTGAACTTCCAGTCCAGCCCTGTGAGGCTCAGTATCCAAGAACGGGTCCCAGGGGTGCTGCTCTGCTTTGCTTACACATGGCCCTCCCAAAGGTCAGAGCTTTCTCACCCAGCACTCTAGGTAGTGGAGAGACAGGACTAGTGACAGCTTCCTGGGCTCCAATCCTGGCTATGCCACTGACAGCTGTGCAAGCTTGGGTGAGTTATTTTGCATTTCTGTGCCTCAGTTTACTCATCTGTAAGGTGGAAACATCATAAGTCTTGAGAATTAACAGGGGTTATCACACTTAGATTGCTTACAACAGTACCTGGCGAGGGCCCCCCGACTCCCTGCTGCATTGTCACTGGCCTGGCAGAATGGGGACACAGCATGTAAGGTCCCCGTGCGACTCGCTGATTTGTGCCATGGGTGAGATCATGGTGATAGTGAGGGCGGTGGAGATCATGGCGATGGTAATAACAAGGAGAGCAGCACTTCTTATGAGAGTTTACATTCACCATCACGCGCTCGGCGCTGCTCATAGCACTTTCTCTTTATCAACTCATTCGAAACCAAGGCATGGGGAAGAAAACAGTGTCTGCCCTCATGAGGCCTCCTGTCTAGCTGTGGAGACAGGATCCATGTGACAAGAGGCCTGATGATACACAGAAATGTTATAAGTGGAGGGACAGATGGAGGAGGGACAGCTCAGTGGGCTTGGTGATCAGGGTGTGTTCCCTGGAGGTGGGGGCTGCAGCTAGACCCCCCTACTCTGTCCCATGAGATTGCAGTGACTCGGGGCCTTCTAGGTGAATGCAGGGGGGAAAGACGTAGGGAAGTTCATTCTAGTAGTCAGAGCTTCTCACAAGGCGACAGCTGCTTTTGGAGGGAACACATTTCTTGTCACAGGAGGCAGGAGAGCAACGCCTCAGGCAACGTAGGTCAGAGATGTCATGGAGGGGATTTCTGAACTGGTGTGGCTGAGGATGGGAGTAGGATGTGACTTATGCGTCCCTTCTCAGCCTAAGAGTCTAACTGTCCAGCCATGTTTATAGGCACACACACACCTATACACACGTGCATGCACACACATGCACACCCTGCAGGCTGGTACTGCCCAGGTATCCAGGATGCTCAAGGATGGAGGCTGTTGTGCTCATGGCAAGGCCCCCTCTCAGTGCACCACAACCACACAGGGACCTTACCTCCTGTGCCCTCATCCTGCCAGGTGAGCAATAATAGAGTGAAGAGTTATGGGGCCCTCACCGCGTGTCAGGTACTGTTCTAAGCACTTTATGTGTGATAACTCTTTCAATCCTTGCAACCTGTGATGCCCCTATCTTACAGATGAGTATACTGAGGCACAGAGTGGTTAAAATAACTCACCTAAGGTCACACAGCTATAAGTGGTAGAGCCAGGATTCAAACCCAGGCAGTCTATCACTAGAGTCCGTGCCCCTAACTGCCTCTGACAGACACCACCACCACCACCACCACCATCACCATCATCTCAGACACACCACCACCGCCATCACCATCACCATCATCTCAGACACACACCACCACCACCACCACCACCATCATATCAGACACACACCACCACCACCACCACCACCACCATCATATCAGACACACACCACCACCACTACCACCATCACCATCATCATCTCGGACAATGTTTCTTTGCTCTTGGCATCAAACCTGTCCTTTGCGTAGGAGTCAAAGGCTGGGGCGAAGGTGGGAACAGCAGTAAGAAAGCTGCAACGGGATGGAGGAGAGGGGACAAGAGACCTTGCATCTTGCTGAGGGTGTTGCCTCCACAAAAGGAACAGGCCCTGGGGTCAAATCTTGGCTCCCACACTTAAGAGCTGTGGGACCTCAGGCAAGCCACTTCCCCTGTCTGGCTTAATGGTTCTGAAATGGGTTGAGGTGAAGATTTGATGCACAAGGGTACGTGCCTGGCACAGGCAGAGGGGCCCTGCTCAACCGTGTCTGTGAAACAGACTCTGAGCCACAGGCTCTGCTGGGGCAGTGAGTTCTCCTGGGCTCCTTCTCTTGGGTCTTGATTGGGCCTCAGAGAGGGGCTAGCAGGGGGCTGGCCCTCAGCCACCCAGCCGGGTGGGCAGAGGAGGAGGCCCCACGGTCCCAGGGCCTGGAGCACCATGGAGCAGCAGACACAGCAAACCCTTGCGTTGTGGCAGCTTTTCCGAGCAGAGCTCAAGAGCGGCAAACTCTATTCTTAGCCAGCGTCCCATCACGTGGAGAGAAGCGTGTCATTTAGTGGGGAGTGAGGGAGAGGCTGCCGGATTAACCCTGCAGGGCCAGGGCATCACAAAGAACTGCAGAGGAAACCACTGCAGCTGGGAGGGGAGGGGCTGGACATTTGAGTCGGAGGTGAAGGGGGCATCCTGCAAGGGGCGCGCACGGCGGACGCTCCCCGGACAGAAGCAATACCAGGGCCTAAGGAGAACTTGCAGGGGAGGTAGGTGACCCTAAGGGGAGAGGGGTTGAGAATTCCATTGGCTGTCACCATTTCCCACAGGAGACTCTCTAAGAGAACCCACAAAGAGCCCTGGCAGGAATCAGGAGACCAAATCTAGTCCCATCTCCACCACAGATGTGTGTGGCTAGGGACAGGTCACAGCCCTTCTCTGGCCCTGGGTCCACATCTGAGGCACTAAACTCGATGACCCCTGTGCTCCGGCATCTTGTGACGTGGCCCCAGGCAAGCAGACGTCGAGAGCAGCGCCCGAGGCCCTGATGGAAGCCCTCGCCCAGCCAGCAAGCAGCCAAGGCACGCACTCCTGCCCACGAGAACACCCTGGCTCTGAAGAGGTGTTTATCCCGTGTTCTCACGCCATCCTGACGTGCTGACGTACCCCATGCTACATTTCCCTTTAATATAATTTGTCAGCGAACCTTGCCGTGAGGGACTGGGACATGGTTACACTAGTCTGATGGTGTTGAATGGGGCAAAGCTGGATGCGATGGGGAGGGAAGGACCGGGATAAGACACGATCCGAGGAGCCGTAGGGTAGCCTGAGCAGCCGGGTGCGCGGCAAGGGGACATCCTAGAAGGGGCACTCCCGGGTTGACTTGTGCCTCAGGGGAGCCAGACATACAAACCCCCTGGTCCCCAGTGCGGCCTCCTGCCTCCTCTTTCTGTCCTCACTCTCTGTGCCCAGCTCGAGTGTCACCTCCCGAGCAGGGCAGTAGGCTCCCGGAGGTCAGCAGCGGCCCTCTCCTCCTCCCCCTGGGGGTCCACCACTGGCACAGCCAGTGCTTGCTCAGGGCTCAGCCCCTCCTGGTCCAGCCAAGCCAGCCCTGAGCCTGTTGGTTCCTCTGCCTCGCCCCTCATCCCAGCCTGCGCCGGCCACTCATTTCCTTTCTAATTAATCACTGCTGGTCTCCAGCCGTCCTTCCCTCCCCAGCTCATTTGCCTAAAGAAATGAATTGCTTTGTTGAGGAGAAACAAATACTTCCTGGCTCTATTTCCTCTCTCCCCTCCCTGGGCTGTGGAGACATGGGGGTCAGGGGCCTCTCTGGGGCTCTCCAGGACCAAGAGGAGGAGGCACTCCTGCGGGGAAGGCAGCCTCAGTTTCCCCACGTAAATCAGAACAAGCAATGCTTGGTGGGCCCTGAAGGAAGGAAGTGCTCTGAGACCCTGGGGGGGAGGAGGCAGAGGCCGGTGAGGCCCAGGCCTTCTGCACACCCCGCCCCACGGGACTGAAGCAGCTGCAGTGTGGCCGTGTGGTTCTGTAAAGCTAACGAGCTTTGGATCCCCAAACAGAGAACTGAGCTTCTCAGCTGCAACCCCATGGTGCGGGATCTGACTCATCCTGTCGTGGCGGAAAGAAGACAGTCCTTGAGGGGCTCCCGGCAGGAGAGGCTGTGGCAGGAGAGGGAGCTCCACCACGGAGGGGCTCCTGGGCGCTGGTGCTGCCCAGAGAGCCAGAGGATGGGCCAGGTTTGCTCTCACCCCGCCTTCTATCCAGACCCGTAGGACAGATGGTGACCTTCCATTCGCCTGCGGGGACCAGACCAGGAACAGTTCCTGAGGTCAGCTGGACTCTCCCCAGCAACTGACAATACTTGAGGTCATACAGACCTGGGTTCAAACCACGCCAGCTGTGCGCATACAGGCAAGGGCAATGTCTCTGAGCCTCAGTTTTCCCATCTGAAGAGTGGTGATAACAGTCGTCCCTGCCTCTCAGTGTTGTTAGAGGAATAACAAAGATCCTGAGGATAGAGCATTCGGCATAGCACCTGGCACGCAGCGAGTGCCCCATACACACTACTTATTGTTTGTTATTGTTATTATCAGGATCTCCTGCTTTAGAATTGGGATGCAAGCAATTGAGAGGGGCAACATTCTAGGGGCAGCCTTGAATTGACTCTGATTTAATTTTCAAAAGTAAATTATGTGCAAACTGCTCTTCTCTTATTGCTGGTGAGTGTGGCACTGAAACCCCTAATGACTAATGGACACCCAGCATGGAGCCCAGCACCAGGGCTGAGGGCCCGGCCAGCTGGCCCAGGCCACCAGAGACCCAAGGGTCAGGAGCCACAGCTGCAGAGAGGAAACTCCTTCTGTCTGTCCTGGAATTCATAGTTTTATGAATTCCCTGGCCTCACCAGGTGCCTGTGTTGTGTTGGCCGTCCTCCCAGCTGGGCCTGTGATGAAGCAAGCTGCACAGTAGAGATCCAGTCCTGAGCTGGGATGTGACCAGCCAACCTGCGTGTTCTGAGCCCCAGGCTGCCCCCCCCCGTACCCCACTTACTGCCCGGGTGAGTCTCTGGGAGCACCCTGAACCCCCACTGCCTCAGCACTAGGCTAAGATGAGAACCTCAGAGGCTCTGCAGTTAGACCAGAAGACATTCAAACAGACAGATTTCTGCCGAGGAGAGTCGCGTCTTCCCTGCCACTGCCCATGAGAGGCTCCTGGAGCTGCAAAAAGAGTAGTGCTGGGGGTGGGGGCTCCAGAGTGGGACCGGCACGCTCCCCACTCTGCTCGGCTTCTTGTGACCCCGACTCTGGAAGGAAGGATTGGACTAAAGCTCCCCTATGATTTAAGATCCCTTCCAGCTGACAAGCTCCGGCGGCAAAGGCTGAGAGAGCAGGGGCGGCAGATTTGGGGCAGACCGCCGGCTCACAGGCCCTGGCTTTCCTGCCTGTGGTATGGAGCTGCTCTCTTCCTTCCTCAGGGGTGGTCCAGGGTTGGGGTTGCATGGGGGCTCCCAGCTGGCTCTAGGCACTAGGTGACCCTGGGGTGCTGACAGGTGAGACCCTGGCTGGGCTGGGATCTCTCTGGGGGAAAGCTGAGTAGACACACCAGGGATGTGGCAGCGACAGGACTGAGAAGGAGGGTGTGGGTGACCAGTTCCATGAAGCAATGTGATGAATAACCAAAATTAAGATTTATGTAGCACTTAATAGTTCACAAAACACAGTAACATTTAGTAATTCATCAAATTAGCCTAACTACCTCATGGGCTCTAACTGCATCCTGTTTACAGATAAGGAAACTGATGCTTGAAGAAGTTAGGTGCTCTCCCAGAATAGGGAGGGCCTTCCTGGCTTTTCTGTTTTCCAGACATCTAGCTGAAAGAGACCTCAGGACCATCCCAGGCAGTTAGATGTGATTGCAGGGCTGCACATACAGTTGGGGCAGGTTGTTCAGTGCACAAGGATGCCTGGTTGAAGGGGTGATTGTGGGGCTGGGATCCTGCCTCATTTTGTCACCAAGCCCCACTCTCCAGTGTGAGGCTGTATCTGCCCAGAGTACAAAGACACCATATGGGCCAGCGGCGTCATGAGAGGGCTACCCTGTGGGCTGTTCCCAGCCTCAGTTTCCTGAATTGAAACATAAGGGTAATCCTCCCTCTCCGAGCTCCCCCTCCCTCAAGGGAAGTGGGACCAGTGGGTGACTGAGAAAATCAATACACTACAAGTGCTTTGAGCTCCTTGAAGATAAGCTTTGTGACAAAGAGGGAGTCGATTAAACGCAGGAACATTTTCCCTGGAGCCCTAATGGGGATGGAGGAACGGTCAGGATGTCTGGGAGAAGTGTGTATGTGACGGAGGCTGGAGGACACTGGCTTCTGCACCCGTCCCTCCTGCTGGCCTGGAGGCCAAGGCTTGTGTGTCCCTGGTTTCTGAGCTCCCTGTGTCTCTCCCAGTGACTTGTAGGTTGTGGGCCGTCGATTCACGTTTGTTGTCACTGATCTGAATCGTCTGTATCTTCCTACCATCATTCTCCTCCACTCTGCTCCCTCTACAAAAATGCAGGAACCCGCTTCACCCTACACACTCAGCATTGCGCGGGGAGTCCAGAGACCTGGGCTCAAAGCCTGACTCTGCCACCTATAACTGCGGCCTCCGACGTCTGCCCCTCCCCGGACCTCAGTTTCCCCATGTGCAAAGCAAGGCGCTAAGATGGCCAGCCAGGGTCCCCCCTCACAATGCAGTCTGGAGCTGTGGATACCTTGCTGGATACACGCGTCTACACAGAGCCCCCTTTTGTCCTGGAAGGCAGCCAAGAAAAAACAGGGCCTAATCCTCACCAGAGAGTCAGTCCTCTGCCGAGGGGCCGCGGGCACAAATTGGGCCGTCGTGTTGCATTACTTCCACCAAGTTGGGCCCTACCATCTCACCTCGGTCCCCGGGCAAATGGGGACAGCCAGAGGCAGAGAGCGCAGTGGGGGCAGGGGCGGTGCAGCCGCCAGGCTCCCTGACTCCACCATCAAAGGCGCGACAGGCAGGGGAGGGGGCCAGCCAGGACAGATTTTTAATGACCCCAAATCCTGGCAACTCATTATGTCTCTGATAAGGCAATGGGAGCTGTCACTCTGAGATGCAGCCAAGGAGGCTCCCTAGAGAAATTTTGCCGCCTTCTCGCTAATCTTCTTATAAACATTGTTATTTATTTTTTCTTATTTTATCCGACATGTGTCAAGCAGCCCCTGCTAAGCCTGTGACATCTCCAGGGAGGCTGGAGGAGGTTTGAGGATGGCCTGATGCTCCCCGCCCCTGCCCCCTCCCTAGTGCTCTGCAGCACGGCCCGTCGTAGGCCTGTTCGGTGGCTGGCTGAGGTTCTGCCCCAGGCTGGTGGCTTTGTGCTGCCCACAGAGGCTGGGTCTTGGGCCAGGAGATGCTGGACATCTGAGAGTTGGCCATCAGAGTTAGGAGATCACAGACTGCGCCATCTGGGGCTGGTTTCAAGGGGAAGGAAGGGCTGCGACCATGTCATCTGAAGGTACCGCACAGTTGTGTGGAGAGCCTCCAGATTTAGAGCTCTTGTGGGAAGTCCTCAGGACAGCTCCCAGATAGCCTCTCCCAGTTTTTGTTCTATGTTATGTGGTGCTGAGATCCAGGGGGACTGCTGGCCCTCTGTTCCAGGGACTGGGGCAAGGCTGGGAGTGTCAGAGAAGGTTATAAAACTTCCATAAGACAAGGGAAGAGTCCGGAAGGTCTGGGAGACCCCCTCTCAACTGCAGGTCCTGGCACATGTGTGTGATAAACTTGGGCTCTCTCACAACGGATTGTCATTAATAAAGCAAGCTATAAAACAGTACATACAGCACGGTCTTATTGTAGGGACCAAATACTTATCTGTGTGTACGTGTACAATATATATATTGCAGAAGGAACAAAAGATTGGATTTGCTGCTTTCAAGATGGTCTGATTTAAGGCCAATATTTTAACATTCGACATTTTGGGAATCCTGAATCCAGAACAAGGCACATAGGTTTTTTGTTTTTTTAAAAATAATTTTAGGTTTACAGAAGAGTTCCAAGATAGTGCAGGGAGTTCCCATGTGCCCTTCACCCAGCTCTCCCTAATGTCAACATCTTGCTTGATTTTGAGTATCACCAGTGTTCCTATCGGTGAAAACTGGATTTTCGTCACACCCCGTCAGGAGTACATGACACCCACAGGACTTCTCACTGATGACGTCAGCCTGGAGCACAGGCTACCGCGGCATTACTGGGCTTCTCCACCGCACCGTTACTCTTTGTCCCAATCCACAGTCTATGCTTAGAAGCAGGTCTCTAAGTCCAGCCCTCCCTCGAGAAGAGAGGAATTAAGCCCCACCTCCTGGACATGCGTGAGTTTGTGGATTTGTGTTGAAACCGCCATAATGACTAATAAGTTTGGGGAGGAGGAGGAGATACTTCGAGGTTACACAAGTGTCCCGTCTCTCCTTAAAGTCTCGCCTGCTGCTCGTAGCCTCGTGGGGGATGCAGCCTGCAGCGATTCCTGCCTGTGAGCTCTGGTGGTAATTTCCTGCTTCCCAGTCCTTCTACTTTATTAGTTGGAATTCACCGTTCTTGTGATTTACCAGGTTGCTCACGTTGTTCTGGCTTTGGCCATTGGGCGCTCTTGTAGGCAGACTCCTTTGTTCACTTGACATGATACAAGCCCATTGTATGGTTTTTGTTGCTTTTTGTTTTTAACACTATCTTACTTTCTGGCATCACAAAATCTCCAAAATCATCTTTTATTTCCTCTGCCCAGTCCTAGAATCAGCCGTTTCTCCAAGGATCCTGGTTCCTTTTACTGGAAAATGGCATTTGGAAGTGAAGACCTCGGTGCTAGGAAAGCACACATTTTTAAAGGCAGTTTTTACGTGGATAAAGCTTCTGGCACTTGATATCTGGAAAGAAATTGGCATCCAGCGTAACTTAGGGGTTTTTATACATTTGCAATTGTATGTGTTCATGTAACATGCCTGGACCTCCATGTCTCACTTGAGTCTCACCTGTAGAATGACCTTGAAAGGTCATTGTCAGGGTGAGGGATGTCCCTTTGGGTTCAAACACGTACCGTTGGCCTGGTGTGGCACGTTGGCCAGTGCCTGTAGCCCAATCTCCAGCCGGCTTCTCAGAGAAGCATCCACTTTTCATCCGCACGGTCAGGATGTACAAGACAAAGAGTTTGACATGTCTTCAAAATATCAACGAATCATTGGGGAAATATTAAATTGTGATTTAATGATTCTCCTCAGGTTTTACTCAATTACAAATTTAGTGTTCTTGACTTTTTCCTTCACTCCTATGGAGGCTCTGAGACTCTAGAGACTGGGGAGAGAGCCCCAGAAACAAGGCTGTGATTGCAAAGGAACTAAGACAGGCGAAGTGCCCCCTCTCTCTAGCCAGCTTCCTATATCTAGAACAGGAACAATGAAAACACATGGGAGAATGATGAAAACATCTGATGGCAGTCATCATAAATTGATACTTTTCTGTTTATGCGGCATGAAGAGTTTGGGCTCAAGATCCAGATGGACCCCAGTTCAAAACCTGGCTCCATCACTGATCACCTGTGTGATGTGGGCAAGTGGGCTCACCTCTCTGGGCTCAGTCGTTTCGTCTATAAAGTGGGGTACCAGTTCCTACCTCAGGGGGTTGTCGTGGGGTCAAACGAGATCATCAGAGTCGAGTTTTTAGCACAGTGCCTGACAAATACTCAGTGACTGCTAGCAATAATAATAACAGCCACACTTAACAATCATAAGAACAGACTCCTAGTGATAAGTCAGTAGGAATGTCATTGGAGATCATGTTGCATGGATTTAAGATCAAAACAGGAGTCAAATTTAAGTATACTTGTCATGCTCATATTTTTTTAAAAAAAATAGGTTTTACCTTTCAGAGCAGTTTTAAGTTACAGCAAAATTGGGTGGGAGATAAAGAAATTTGCCACATACTCCTTGCCCACCCTCAGCCTTCCCCACTATCAAAATCTTGCACTAGAATGGCACATTTGTTACAATTGATAAACCTACATTGACACATCATTACCCCAAACCCATAGTTTACATTAGGATTCACTCTTGTGTTGTACATTCTATGGGTTTTGACAAATGTACGATGACACGTATCCACCATTGTAGTGTCATGCAGAGCATTTTCACTGCCCTAAAAATCCTCTGTGCTCCGCTTGTTCCCCTCCCCCGACCCCTGTAATTCCAAGCATCCACTGAGTCTTTTACTGTCTCCATAGTTTGCTTTTTTTAGAATGTCATAGAGGTGGAATCATACAGCTTTTTCAGATTGGCTTCTTTCACTTAGTAATGTGCATTTAAGCTTCCTTTATGTCTTTTCATGGCTTGATAGCTCATTTCTTTCGAGTGCTGGATAATATTCCATTGTCACAATGTACACAGTTTATCCATTCATCTACTGAAGGACATCTTTATTACTTCCAGATTTGGGCCATTATGAATAAATCTGCTATAAACATCTGTGTGCAGGTTTTTGTGTGGACATAAGTTTTCAACTCCTTTTGGTAAATTCCAAGGAGCACAATGACCGCATCGTATGGTAAGAATATTTTTAATTTTGTAAGAAATTGTGAAACTGTCTTCCCAAGTGACCGTATCATTTTGCATTCCCACCAGGAACAAATGAGAGTTCCTGTTGCTCCTCGTCCTTGTCAGCTTTTGATGTTGTCAGTATTCCGTGTTTTGACCATTCTAATAGGTATGTTGTGATAGCTCACTGTTGTTTTAATCTACAATTCCCCAATGACATAAGACGTGGAGCATCTTTCCATGTGTTTATTTGCCATCTGTATATCTTCTTTGGTGAGGTCTTTTCAGGTCTTTTGCCTCTTTTTAAATCAGGTTATCTTCTTGTTGTTGAGTTTTAAGAAGTATTTGTGTAACTTGGGTAATGGGCCTTTATCAGACGTTTCTTTTGCAAATATTTCCTCCCAGTCTGTGGCTTGTCTTCTCCTTCTCTTGACGACGTCTTTCCCAGAGCAGGAGTGTTTAATTTCAATGAAGCCCAGCCTGTCGATTCTTTCTTTCCTGGATTGTGCCTTTGGTGTTGTATCTAAAATGTCGTTGCCATACCCAAGGTCATCTAGGTTTCCTCCTATGGTATCTTCCAAGAGTTTTGTGGTTTGCATTTTATATTTAGGTCTATGATCCACGTTGTGTTAATTCTTGTGAAGAATGTAAGGTTTGTGTCTAGAATCATTTCTATGTGTGTGGACGTCCAGTTGTTCCACCATCATTTGTGGAAAAAGACCGTCTTTGCTCCATTCACATGCATTTTCATCTTGAGTTTTTCGAAGGACAGCCCCGCACAGAGTCGCCCACACTCTGCAGGCACCCCCTTTCTCATGGTGCTGTTCCAGGAGGAAGGGCCTTTGGAGAGAGACCTTGGACCTGATGGTCAGAGCCCTGACTGGGGAGGACACTTCAGCCAGGAGTTCATTCAAGCTCGAGGACTGGAGCCCTGTGCTGGGCGAGGCTACCGGGCTGGGGGAAGGTGATTCTCAGTGCAGGGCTACGGAGGGCTGACGAGTCTCCAGGTTAGAAGGAGGAGCCCTGACCAAGGGGCTCGTGGTATGGGAGACGGTGGCCTCAGGCCTCCGTGGAGACTAGGAGTAGGGCCCAGGGATGGGCGACCCCTCAGTGAGGCACACAAGCACAGTCACACACACTCACCTGCCCCAGGAACCTGGATCTCTGCTTATCAGGCCACACCAGGCCCAACCAATTATCCCCTCCCATTGTCACCTCCCTTCACGGAGTTTAATTGGGGGCGTCCAGCTCCTCAGTGGGCTGGAGGCAGGGCTTCTGTTCTGTGCCGGCCTCAGGAGGTGGGTGGGGAGAAAGTGGTATGGACGTGAAGCTGTGTCCTCCTGCTGCAGCCAGCCCTGTGGGTGGTATCTGCCTCAGGGCCTGTTTCCCCATCAGTGAAATGGACAGTGTGAGACCCGAGGCTCCCCCGGGGCTCAGAATCTTGGTCCTCTGAGAATGTCAGGGACCCCACCCCACACCAGCCCTCCTTGTCCAGGCCCCGGGGCCTGGAGGCTTTATGTGAGTTCCAGCTAGAGAGGGGGGTTCCTGGAGACCCGGGCCGCCCTTCTCCCGCTCAGGATCGTCTACTGTGCAGAGGAACGGGGATGCTCCTGCCATGCTCACCACGTGAGCCAGGCTCTGCGCTGGCCCCTTCCCGGCCACGGCGTCTGATTTCATCCCAAGATAAGCCCACAGAGCTGGCATTACTACTCCATTCTACAGACGCGAAGCCCAGGAAGGCAGGTCCGCCAGGTGGTCAGAGCCACTTACCAACTAGGAGTGTGCTACTGAGGTGTCCTGAGCCTCAGTTCCTCACCTGTGAAACGGGACTGATCACCTCTCCCTCGCTGGGCTGTTGGGAGACGTATGTGAGATGATGGAGGTCCAGTGCACGGTTGCAGCTCAGAATAAGCAGAGGCTTGAATCACCACTGCTGCAAGTGCAACCCAGGATCTGACTGAGGAATGTCTGCCTCCCACCCGCATGCTCTTCATTCTACCCACACTCCCGATAGACTGCCAGAGCAGGTCCTGAAGACAGGCTCCCTGGCCCTCCCCTGTGGGAGTGCCTGTGCCAAAAGCTGAGGTGTGGGTCCCGGAAAGCCCACGCCTGCCGCGCCAGCCTCTCTTGTCAGCCACATTTCTCTGTGTGGTTCTCTCACGTGGGCAAGGGCCAAGTGCAGACATGGCCGGGACCAGGCCAAGGTCACACAGCGGGCTCCTATGTCCCAGCCCAGGCACTGCCCAGAGGAGCCATTCTTCTGAGCAAAGCCCTTGTGTCTGCTGCTCTGTAACCACTGACCACGCTGTGCACTTGTCCATCTGGGTTGGACACAGTGTCCCCAGGGTATGAAATTCATTTTCTTTATGTCTGGTGGAAGATTGGATGCTCGGTTGAAATCCAACAAATCATAGCAATTGCAAAAACGAGCACAGAACATGGCCTTGGTGTATGTGCAGTGCACACTCACGTACATACTCAAATGCACGTGGTCACACACTCATGGTCTCTCACACTCGCACAGTACACTGATTCACACTCACAGTCTTACCCTCGCACACATAACTCACACTAGCGCACACTCACACATAATCTCACTAATTCATACTCACCTGTAGTCTCTCACATCTGCACACAGTCACACTCATTCACACTCACAGTCATCCACACACATACTTGCACTTGCTCTCACTGACACATTCAATTTCACACTTATACACACTCATATACTCACACACTTATGTACCAACATAAAACACACAAACTCACACACTCACATCTCTCCCGCACTCACGTGGCGCTTGGATTCCAGTTCTGCATCATGAGCGATGCTCTCCCAAGCGTGAGAATGTCCAAGCAAAGGCCACTTGCCGTTCCCCTCCCCGGGTCTCAACACGTATCCGAATCCTTCCAAACCCGGCTCCAGACTCGCCTCCCCGGGAAGGCCCCCACTCAACCCTCCCCCCGGCCTGCTGGGGCCCCGCCCTCCTGCCTGGGCCTCCGTAAAGTTAGCAACAGCATATGTCTCTGCTCATGTCCAGCAGCCAATGTTCGCTGAGCTCCTACTGTGTGCTGGGCATGGTGGGTCCCAGGGGCTCCGCAAATGGATGGAGACAACCCCTTGAGGGCTGGCAGGTGTCGCGCCCTCCGTGCCTCAGCATCGAGATGCTGGTACCTACCCAAAGTGCCTGTGTAGCGTAGATGAAGGCACGTCTTTTCCAGGCTCCTCTTGGCCAGTGTGCTTCCAGGGACCCAGCACTGCTGAGGCTCAGCTCTTGCTCACGCAGTTGCCTCCTCCCGGAGCGCCCTTCCCCACCACAAGAGCCGTCTCCTCTGGGAGCGCTTCGGTGAATCGCCTTCCAGAGACGACCAGGCTGGCCAGTGCCTGTCTCCCCACGGGACTGCTAGCCTTGAGGGCAGGGCTGGGTGCCAGGAGCTCCATGTTCACAGAGCCTCATACAGACTGGCTTCAATTGAGTGCTCTAAGACATGCTTTCTCGGTGGAAAGGTCTTTTCCTCCAGAGTGACGACAGCTGGTGACAGCCCCAGTCTGCCTCTGAAGCTGAACCTGGGTCCCCGTGGATGTCGCAGTTTGCAGAGACTTCACAGTCTCCTGCCTCGGGCTTGAGACACCCCGCAACTTCCTCCTTCGTGTCTCAATTGAAATGTCACTTTCTCCTTCTTACCGCGGATCCGTTTAGGTGCCCTGCTCTGGGCCGCCAGCCCCCAGCACATCTCTGTCCTGCTCTATCACAACTTCTGGTTCTGCATCTGTCTTCCCAGCCCCTGCACACCGTGAAGAGAGATGTTTTGTCTGTCCTCATCCCTGTCGCATCTCCAGGGCCTAGCAGGGTGCTTAGTACACAGCAGGCATTCAATAAATGCTGCAGGAAGGGAGGGGGAGCAAAATATCCCCTGGCTTGTGCCCCCCCCCCGCCCCCCCCACGGTTCTGCAGACAGTGAGGCCAAAGGGAGTCCTGGGTTTTTCTGTCCACCGTGCAGCTCCTCCCGGGTGAGTGTCCACCTCGGGCTTTCCTGTACTTGTGAGTCTCACCCCTTCTTTGGAATCTTCAGTCCCAGCTCGTTCTCTCCCCAGACATCCTCTGCCCCCAGCACTTCCTCGGGTGCCTGTCTGTCCCCCATTTGATCATCAGTGCCTGGCCAGGTGACCCAGAGGCTGTTCCCAGGGGAACGTGGGACAAACCAACCTTGCCCCTGGGAGGCTCTTGACCTGAGGGGAGCAGGTTCCGGCTAATTCCCTAATTCCGGGGCTGCAGGCACCCAGTGACAACGCTGCATCCGCCTCCTTTAAGAACCTGGCCTCTTGGAGGAGATGGTCTGGGCCTCTTTAAGTACTGACCAGGGACGTGGAGGCAGAGCCGGGCTCTTTGACTCTGGGGGCCCAGAGGGGGCTGAAGAAGGCAGCTGCCTCCGCTTCCTGGGGTTGCGGAGCTGCCAAAGGGATTGATGTGAACTGGCAAGGTAAGAGGCCGCTGCATCCTGATGGCACAGTGGGGGCACCTGGTCTGGTCAGAGCTCTGGCTCTGGGTCTCCCTCGCCGTGTGACCTTGACTGAGTCAGGCAACTGTGCGTCTCTTAGTGTGTAGTTCAAGGGCCTCTACACTCTAGGCTGAAACAGTCTTTCCACAGCCCTTATTACTTTCCTTCATAATCCCAATCAACCAAATTCCCACCAGGCCATGTAGTTTCCTGCCTCTGGGAGGTTGTCTAGTGCCGTTGCCTCTGCGAGAGTGTCTCCCTCTTTCTCCATTCAAATGGTGCAAACTCTCCCTGTTCTTTGAGCCCCAGGGCAAATGCTACCTTCTCCAGGGAGCCTTCTCTGATTGCCCCAACTGGCATCATTCCTCCTCCACTGTGCTCTCAGAAGCTCCTCTCTGTGGCTCATGCAGGGCCCTGCCTATACTCTCTCTGGCCTTGCAAAGAGACATGCATGGCTGTGAAGATTGTAACTGAACAATCTAGGAGGTGCCTGTGGTGTCGTAGCCCATGTAAATGGCACCCCCTAGAGTGGTGCAGTGCCTAACCTGTGCGACTATGCACAGCAGACCTGCCTATGTCCTGCCTCCAAGGACTCCTCCGAGGGTCCCACAGGGTGAGGACTCCTGGCTCAGTAGGACAGATGAAGCGCTCCTTTTCTGCTGCTCAGCCTGCTTTCCTTCTCCATCTACTCACTCTCCCCAGGTGCCCTCACCCAGGGCCGTGGCTCAAAATACCATTTCTAAGCTGATGACTGACTCTTAAATTGATATCTTTGGCCCCAACCTCTGCCCCGAGCTCCAGACTCCTGTCTCCAGCTGCCTCCTGGGACTCTCCATTAGAGGTTTCACGGGCAGTGCAAATTTAATTCGGCCAAGCCCACCTCTCAAGTGTCCCCACGTCACCCCTGTTCTTCCCTCGGCCTTCCCAATTTCGGTAAACCATCCACCCTCAGGCTGAAATCCTCGAAGTCAGCCTCCATCCCTCCCTTCCTTCACCTCTACTTCACCTCTACCGCTATCTGTTAGCTGGTCCTGTCGCCAGGTTGCAAAATATGTCCTGGATCGGTCTCCAGACCTCCGCCGCCTGTGCGGTCGCCTGCTCCAAGCGCCACCCTCCCTCCCCTGCACGCCCACCATCTCACTCTGGGTTCCTTCAAGAGCAGAGCGTGGGGCAAAGATCTGGGTGTGGGTGTTGACTTGGGAGGTGATCTCAGGGAGCATGTGTGAGCACAGTGAGCCAGAAGGAGGAAAAGCCCACCCAGGTGTCTTCCGAGTTACTGATCCCACTGCAGACCACTGTGGCCGGTCCTGTCCTCAGGACAGTCCCTCCAAAGGCCAGCAGCCTGGGGCATTTGTTTATCGACTCTCCTCCGAGGTCTGAATTCCCTGTGCCCCTGCCTCCCAGGCCGTCCCATGCAGGCCAAGTGAGCTCTGCACAGAGGAAAAGCAGAGAGGAGAGGCAAGCTTGTGAGGTTTGTCCTCAGCCCGTCAGCTGCAGCTAGAATCACTGGGGGGCTGTGGGGAGTGTGTGGGGCACCAGACGCATCTGTTACAGCTCCCATAGCCCCCCACAACTCGCCCATTGACACAGAACCACCAGGGCGATCTTGTAAACATATAAATTGATCCTATCACTTTGTCTCCTGAGACCTTTCACGGGTCCCCATTGTCCCTAGAACAAAACCTTTGCCACAGCTGCCCAGGCCACCCTCAGCCTCCTGCCTCCCCGCCCTCACCCCCACTCACTAAGCTCCAGGCACACTGGGCTCTTTGGGTCTCAGGCTTACTCCAGCCTCAGAGCCTTTGCACTTGCCAGCCCTCTACCTGGACCCCTCTTCCCTGCAGTCTTCACAGGGCTGGCTCCTTGTCCTTCAAGTCCACACTCACATGTCACCTGCTTAGAGAGATCTTCCCTGGCCATCTAATCTGAAGTAGCCCCCCTCCATGCTGTTTTCCTCAGAGCACCCATATCTAACTCGTTTCCTTATTTGTTTTCTTGTTTCTCGTCTGTCCTTCCCACTGGAAGCTGATCATTCGTGGTCACTTATGTGTCTCCAGGGCCCAGCCCTGCCCCTGGCCTATAGGAGATGCTCGCTAGATACCTGCCAGATGAATGACTTGAATGGGTCAGCTTCCCCCAGAAGCAAGCAGAGCCTGAGTCAGGGATTCTGGCGCACCTGCTAGATTAGGGGATGCTCTCGGGTGAGCCCCACAACAGAGAGAGGGAAGCAGATCAGGGCAGGAAAACAAGCTAGGCAGGGGTGTGGGTGCAGCTGAAGGCCAGCCCCAGTCTTATCCTCCCAGGCTTCTGGAGTATAATGTGCCACCTGTAGGCAGGGGCACCCACCTTGCCTTTCGTATCCCCTCAGTCAGTCACGGCTGAGGGCTGCCCCGGGTGGAGGCAGCAGGGGTGGGGGGAGGCCATTAGCAGCCAGCACTCACAGCAGCTCGGGGAGGGGAGCACGGGCTTGATGAAAGGGTCTGGGAGGGGCACCAATGGCACTCACGGCAGGAAGGGATGCCCCCTTGCAGCTCACAGACCACAGGGCTGAGGGGGCTCAGCAGCCTGGACGTTCAGGGATCAGAAATTCCTGATGAGTAGCAGGCTTCTAATGACCCATCGCTGTCTCCAGATGCCTCCTCCTACCTGCCCTGCAGCCTACTCGCTGCTGCCTGAGCCCGCTTTGTCTTGTGTTGTCTCACTGGGTGAGTGTTTTCCGCAAAATGACCCTCAGAGTCCCGCGCTGCATCCGTGGGTCTCCGAAGCTGTCGGCTGGTAGCAATGGATGGCCATCCCCTCACCCCATCATTGACTGCATGAGTTTCTCACTGCAGCACCAGTCCTATTCTGCTCATTTCTTGAAAAAGTAAGGCCCAGGAGATAGTGTTCTCACAGCCAAAAAGTCTGAGGAAGTCGCGGGAAGATGCGCTGTCTCCTGGTCTCTCTTCTGGGTGCGTCTAGGTGGTGCAGAGAGCAGGCCAGGCGGGTAGAAGGCAGCGTTGACAGCCGGCCCAGCCCCCGATCCTGCGCTCTCCCTCGCCCCAACAGCTATGGATGGCTGGGGACTTGAGTTTTTCTCTTTTCTCTGTCGGCTCTTTTAACTGAAAAATATAAAGAAAGCATCTATTGATTCCACGTAACTGGTAAGCTACTCACTCCGGGGCCTCCTTAATCAGCAGCCTGAGCCAGGCTTGAAGCCCAAGGGAAGACAAGGGCAGGAGGGGAGGAGCGGGACTCTGGGGGGTCCCCACCACTCCCAACAAACTTGTGCACAAGCCTCCAGCACTGGGGATAAAAGAACAATTTAGGAAGCTTCCTCCTTCTAAGGATGTTTGACATCCTAATTTTTGAAGCATACAATTATCCCTAACATTTACACAACACTTTGCGTTTACAAAGCAATTTGCATTTGTAAAGCCCTTCCACATTTATTGTCTGGTTTCATCAAGCTGTTTACTGCAGGGGACGACTGGCCCAGGAGTCCTCTCACCGCTTACCAAGCTGTGCATCCAGGAAATGGAAGTCCTGCCTCCAACAGTCCAGGGAAATAGTCTGGGCAGAGATTACTGTCCATTTTATGGATGAGGACATTGAGGTCCAGAGACATTGTAGCTTCCCTAAGGTCACATGGCAAGTGGGGAGTCAGAAACTGGTCAGAGTGACACCCCTGAGCCCTTCTGGGTGCTGTGTTCCTCAGAAATGCGGTTTGGGGGTCACCTGGTGTCAAGAGATGGGGCTCGCCTATCAGGCTCCTGCCTAATGTGGATCCCAGTCAGACTTGAAGAAGAACTTCCTATGAAAAAGGGTGATTGATCATTGTAATGTGCTAACCAGAAGATTTCCTCTTCCACAGAGAGTGCTCACCTGAGGCCAGGGCCCAACAGCTGGGGAATGGAGCCGATGACTGCTGTAAGCCCCTTCCAGTGCAAGACAGCTGCGATTCCCAGAGTGCCAGGAGGATGGATGCCCATCAGCCTAAATGGAGGCGCTTCAGCCCACTTGTTTTCCTTTCAGCACACACCAAGACATGAGTCATCGAAGGTGCAGGGGAAATTTATTGCATTATCAATATTTAATATCTCCGGGGAGGTGACATCAGCAAAATTGCCTGGCCTGGCAGAGCCATCTAGGTGGACAGTGGGACAGGCCCTTCATCTCCCAGATACCCTATACTTCCCCCACAGGGACAGGAGAAATTTGCAGGCTCCTGGAAGAGACATGGGCTGTGGAAGGTGACACGTTCCTCTAGTACCTGTGCACCGGCCTGGGGACTTGTTCCCTGTGGCCCTTAACCTGGTCTAGGGTCTAGCAGGCAGGGGGCCAGTGATTACTCCTTAGGCCTGGGACTTGGGGTCTCCAGCTGTTCTGTGTGACAGATGTGTGTGACAACGTGGGCCAGGATCCCAGATGACACGGCTGAGAACCACCTGCCCAGCAGATTATCTCAGGACTCTGATGTCACCAAAGTTAGACCGAGCCTGAGAGAAACTTGGCAGGTGGCAGGAAGACATAAAACAGGGCAGGGAGTTAATGCCTCATGGCCACTCTCTCCTAGCCCTGCCCCGCCACGCTGCTCCTCTCCACGGGCCAAGTGAGGGAGCCTCTCTGGGCCTCAGTTTCCTTCTCTGTGAAATGGGGGCTGTGATCTCCTCACAGTTTTGTTCTGAGGATTGAAAAGTGGCCCCACTTAGTGTGTGCCCGGTGCAGGGCTGGCCTAATCCACCTGCAGTCCTAGCCACCCCACTCTGCCCCAGGGGAGCACAGGAGGACCGAAGGCATGCTGGGAGCAGGCGGGAACGGGGGCCCTGATGTACAAGAAAGGCAAGGAAATGAATGTGGATTAGCCGGTAGGCATTTCTGGCTCTCTGGATGCCTCTCATTTAATCCCCGTCATTGATAGCTGGGGAAACTAAGGCTCAGAGAGATTAAGTGTTGTGTCCAAGCCAAAATCTGAAACTATGGCTTTTTGGCTCATTTTCTGTCCTTAAACTGCCACAGGTCTGGGTGAGACTGGGGAAACTGAGGCAGTCCCTGCAGCCATACAGGCTGGCCCCAGGGAGCATCCCAGAGTCTCTCTGTCCCAGAGGGCACTCCTACCCCATGAGCCTCTGGTCCTGCGGGGGCATGGTTCCCACCCCAGGCTAATGAGTACATCGTGGGTCTCCATCAGGAGAAAAGGCCCGAGGATCAAGAAGTTGTGAGGTGCCAGCAAGTGGCTCCTTCCTCCCTTGGGGGCTCGAAAGGACCATTCCTGGGTGCTGTTTCAATAGCGGGAAGAACTTCAGGCTTGGTCCTGGTTGGCTATATGACTCTGGGCAAGCTCTTTTTGCTCCCTGAGCCTCAGTTTCCCCATCTCTAAAGACAAGGGCTGGGCTGGATTATCACCGTGTGCTCTTATGTGACGAGCTTTCCTGGAGAGCTTAGCATGGCCTCCACCCACCTGCAGTTCCCTCCAGTGGCAGAGCTTCTCAAATTGTGACAATGCCGCACGCGACAAGCTAGGAAAATATGTTACCCAGAGCCGTCCAGACGAGGGGTGCCCAGCCCCTCCTGCAGGGCTGGGCGAGGCCCGGAGGCAAGGCAGCTGCTGGAGAAGATGCGGCATTTCGGACGGAGCACAGGTGTGGCTCAGCCAGACAAGGAGGGGGCAGTCAGAGTACCGGGAGCCGTTGGGTGTGGGCCCCAAGGCGAGAGGATCAGGCAGTGAGGCTGGGAGTGAACAGCAGTGAAGCTCAAGGCAAAGGGAGCAGCAGAGAAAGGACTTGAGATCCAGTCTGGAGTGAGGGGCTGGCACGGCTTGGACACATCCCTCCTGAGGGCGAGAATGACCGTGGCAGCCGGGTAGAAAAGCAATTGAGCCGTGCAGAGACGAGGCCTATAGTGATGTAGGGCTGCAAATTGCTGCAAGCTGCTTGCTTAAAACAACGGAAATGTCTTCTCGCACAGTTCTGGAAGCCAGTCTGAGATCCAGAGGCCCTCAGGGCCCCTGTGGAGCCCTCTGGGGAGCGTCCTTCCTGGCCTCCCCCAGCTGCTGGTGGCGGCCGGCAATCCTTGGCGTTCCTTGGCTTGTAGATGCGTCACTCCAGTCTCTGCCTCCTTCGTCACACAGCGTGTCCCTGTGCGTCTCTGCTCCGTCCAAAATTTCCCGGTTCTAATAAGGACGTGGGGCATTGGTTTAGGGCCCGCCCTGATCTAGAACAACCTCATTTTAACAGTTACATCTGCAAAGACCCTATTTCCAAATAGTATCACATTCCCAGGGTGGGGTGGACATGAATTTTGAGGGGACTCTATTCAGCCTGGTGCAGGAGGGCTGGCGGCTAGCGGGGAGGCAGGTAACACTGGCCTGGCCTGAGCCTGTCTGAGAGGCCTCATCATCCTGCTGACACCAGGGCCTGCTGGTTTCACACAGGGCCTGGTGCGAATGGCTGGGACGGTGGGCTGGAATCACTTATTGGAGCTTTGTCAGGCCCCTGGGGCCTGCTTTTAGCAAGTAGCTTGCCCCTCTGTGTAGCTCCCGGTGAGTGCAGGAAAATCTGAGCAATGGGTCAACTGGGCCAGAAAAGTGTGAAATTCCTCCCTCAGAGCAGGGTGGTGCAAGGCAAATGCAGGACCTGGGAGCTCTTGTTCTAATCCTGGCCCTCTTCTGCCTCCCTGTGTGACCCTGAGGAAGTGGGTTTCCCTCTCTGAGCCTCGTCTTCCCCATGTAAGACATAAGGGCTGGGTCTGGCTGACCTCCACAGGCCCTTGCACGAGTGGAAATTTGTATTTTCAACCTGGTGCTCCCCAGGATAAGGGAGTCAACCTCAGGGTTGCTGGACTTCCCTGAGCCTGGTCCCTGGAGATGACCACTCATTCTGGAAAACGCTGACCACTTAGCCCCTGAAATGGACTGCCCCCTAACATGCAGCCAAGCTCATTGTTTCATTTTCAGAGAGAAATCAGGGCGTCTGGTGAGCTGAGTGACGCACAGGAGGGGTAGCGCATGAAAGGCAGCAGGCAGGGACGGAAATTGTGCTTCTCCTAGCAACCTGGCTCTGCAGCTCCTGTCCTGGGGCCGGTGAGAGACAGCATTCCCAATCAGACAGCGTTCCTAATCAACGGGAAGTTAACTATACCCTGGCTTGGCCTGCCCCGCCCTGAGAGCACAGCAGGAGCCACATGACCACATGGGCACTCCACGACACCCACACTCATGTCTCCCCGCCAGGGCCCCACTTTGTTCGCAGGAGCCTGGAGGGGTCCTGTCCCCCATGGGCCAGCTGTGGCGTCCACCTTAGAGTGGCATGCCCCACCCTGCCACTGGCCACCTCTGGGGTTTGTGGGTATCCAGCAGGGCAGGGCCAGTTGGCCAAACTTCCAAAGCCAGAAGTCCCTTGATTCTGAGTTTATATGGGCACAGGTACGTGCACGCGCACGCGCAGACATGCAAGTAAGAGCACAGGGTCATGTGCATCCTCCCACATTTAGATATATACAGACACGCCCACCTACCCACATTCACAGCTGTCCACACTCACACGTCGATGTGCAGGCAGTCCCTAGGACCAGTCCCTGGTCAGTGCAGGCACGCCTCAGCGTGGGCTCCAAGCTCTCATCCCCCGCCCCCCCCACTGCTGTGAAATGGAGCCTGGCGTGGGCTGGGCCGCAGTCTGGGACCCTTCTGTGCTCAGGAAAGGTGTGCAGCTCGTTTCTTGGCCCTTCCCTGCCCCTCACCCTCTGCAGGGCACACCAACAGGACCCAGCAGGGCCCCACTGCCACCCTGTCTTAATTTGGGTACTCATAGAAGCAGCCCTGAAATATGAATTTGGGGTCAAGACGTTAATTTGGGAGGTGATCCCAGGAAGCATGGTGAGGGAGTAAGGCATGAGGCAGGGAGGGGAGCAAAAGCACTGAAGGGTGTGGTCTTGAGTGGATTCCTGATGGGGGCAGCTGGGGCTTGGTCCTGCTTGGATTCTTCTGGAAGACTGGACAGCACACACCTCAGAACTCCTCCCCTCCTCAAGGGGCAAGGATGCCCAGGTATTTACCCAGCTGTTCCCCTCCCTCATTGCTTGAGGATGGTCAACTCCATGAAGCTGTCTTGTTCCCCTCAAGGGCTGAGCATGCTCCTCAACCAAAGAGCACCCTCCAGGGGAGAGACCTCGTGTGTGGATGACCTCCACCAGGGCTGCAGGCGACTGGGGGTCAGGGGGTCATCCAACTGCCCATCTGTCCTGTCCCACCCCAGCCACGTGTAAATATCCACGTGGAAGCTACACACACGCACGCTCACTCATGTTCACACACTCACACTCTCACACATACACTCAGATTCACACACTCAGTCACTGACATTCACATAATCAGTCTCACACACTCTCTCACACACTGATATTCACACAATCACTCTCACAAATGCACGCACACACTCTCACATGGCCTAGCCACGCTCCCCCCCTCCCTACCTCGGTCCTCTCTGCTCCTACTCCCAGTCACTATTTGGTCCAGAGAAGCAGACCCTGGGTCTTTCCCTCCTGAATGCCCCCTTGCTGCTGGCTGGAGGGGAGGCCAGGCTCCCGGCTCTAGAACCCCGTCCACAAAGCCCCTCCCCGGCGCCGCCCTCCTCTTGGCTGTTGGATCTCAGCGCCTGGCTTCAGCCCAGTCTCTCATTTGCAGTCTCAGGCTTTGAAGCCGGAGATCCCAGACAGACAAAGGGGTGACTGCGAGGGGGGAGCTGGGGTGCTAGCCCAGGTGGGCGGCGATTATCTCGGGGGCCTAATCAAGGTGCCTTGTCCCCAGCTCGGCTGATGAATGATGGCCACTCCCCACCCCCACGCCACTCTCCACACTGGCTGCCAGGACAGCGACAGACACCTGCTAGGCCCCAGACACCTTCCCTCTCCTGCTCAGCTTCCTTTTCTACCAGCACAAAGGGGGACAAAGCCAGGCCCCACCTGGCGAGGGGAGGCCCCAGGGCTCCCGCTTCTCAGCTGTGACAGTGCTCTGCCTGTGAATGCTAGAATTTTGTATTGAGCCGGGGGTGCCCTCAGAGAGACTGATAGACAGACGGCAGCCCAGGATGGGCAGCAGGATAAGAGGGGACCCATCCCAGACAGCTGCCCAGAGGAGGTGCCCCTGGGGGTGCGGGGGCACAAGATGAGGGTGCTGAGCTGGGTGCAGCCACCCTCCCCAGGGACCTTACTAAGATCTCTTTTGTCCCCAGAGCCCATTTGGGGAGCAGGGCGAGAACCAGCCCCATCTTTCACTAAGGAAGTTGGGGAGAAATAAAGCTCAGAGAAGTTGAGGGAGCCAGACCCATTCACACCAGCTCTGGGCCCAAAGCCAGGCTGCTCGGTGCCTGGCTGGGACGCCTCCCTCGGACACCCGTGTCAGTGTCTACGCGGGCTGCCCTCTGCAGGGTGGGCACACGGTGTGACGGGGAGCAGCTGAGTTTAGCAGGAGCTCAAGTGGACTGGCCCAAGCTCACCTTGAGCAGCCTGCCGTCTCCTGGCCAGTCACTTCCCCTCAGGGGCCGGTGGCAGCCAGACTCTCACCTCTCCTTCCTCTTCTTCCTCCTTCCAAACTGTTTCCGAACCTGCTGCGTGGCAGGGCTGCCGCCCCCACATATGATGTGTGCAGTGCGCTGGTGCCACATGGTGCGCCTCAGCTTTGCTCAGAGGCTGGGGGAGAGGGGAGGAACAAATGCGGTCGGCTTTGGGCGGTGGGGGGCGGGGAGAGACAGAGACAGAGAGACGGGGATCATCTTGGCCTCGGATCCCTCCTGGAGAAGAGTTAGAGACCGCAGCAGAACAGAAACAGAGAGAAGTTGAAGTAGAAAGTGATGATTGCTGGAGAGAGACCAGCCAGCTGGGCTCCTCCGCGTCCAGGCCATTAAGATGAGCCATGGGCTTCCCCAGGACCGTCCTTCAGAGCTGGGGGGGCTGGCGACGGGAGGAAACACATTACTCACAGCTAAAGAAAGACTCATTACTTTGCACCAACCTTTGGCTGGTATTGAATATACCATTGCTCCCCTCTTAACAAATGGCTTCTTGAGGGTTTAATTAACTTCTTAGCACCCTCGGGCAGGCAGCCTGGGCCCCACCACTGGGTGAAGCCTGAGTCAGCCATGTTGAGGGGTGGTGATGGCCTTCAGGAGACGCAGCTTCTGCCGACGTTGGGGACGGGGTGCGGGGGAGCGGGGTGGAGCCCTGCTTGGCCTGACCACCTGCTCATGTCACAGATGGGAAGACTGAGGCCTCGAGGGGAGAAGGTGACTAGAGTAGCTTGCTCAAGGTTACACAGCAACATGGAGGCATAACCAGGCCTAGGATCCAAGCCCTGAGCAAACAGAAGGAGGCTTAACCTTCCAGAGACTTACCCATGTCTCCTGTGCCAGGGTCATTAGCTGCAATGTACACACAGCACAGAGTGATTCTGTGGTTACTGGTTTAACTTGCTCAAAACTCGTGCCAAGCTGGCCTGAGACTAAGTTCTTTCAAATCATCATTCTCATCATTGCAAACACTTAACAAGCCCTTCCAATGTGTCCAGACATTGTGCTAGGCCCTTTCATGCATTGTCTCATTGAATCCTTACATTGTCCCCATGAGGCTGGTATTATTACTATTCCCGTTTTTCAGATGAGGAAACTGGGGCTCAGAAAGATAAGTAACACCCCAAAGGTCACCTTGCCTGAACCACTGGGCTATGCTGCCATTCTAGAGAAGAACCCATATCTCTGGACCCAATCTTTTCACTGAAGGGGAAACTGAGGCCCTGCCCAAGGTCACTCAGTTCCTAAGTGGACATGGCTTCTGATTCTGTGCCCAGTAAAGGCCCTTTCAAGCACATGATGTAGCCCATTCTCTCTGTTTCATTCCACGCTGCCCACCCCATGCCCCGACATTTAACCTCCTTTCCATCTGGTGTGGCTGGGCCCCCAGCTTCATGAACCACACCGAAAAACCCCATGGCGCAAAGAGGCTAACCAGGAGTGAGACCCAGGTTGAAATCCTGCTTTGCAGTTTTGTGCTGTGGTCCTTGGGCAAGACACTCACCCTAGCAGAGCCTCAGTTTCTTCATGTGGCAAATGAAAACGTGCCTTACAGGACATTGGTGAGAACTAGATATGCGCTTACAGCACTTAGCCCAGTGTCTGACATCCCAGAATGCACTTGACAGCAGGATGGTTGGGATAAGTGTTCACCTGGCCAGGAATCCCCGCCTCCCTCCTGTATCCAGCCACTGCAGTTGCTTCCTGGGACGGGCTGTCCAGCAGCCCCCGCCCCCACCAGAATCGGGGCAGAGATGCCCTGGAGGACACTGGATGCCAGAATAGAGCCCTCCCTGCCTGGGTGGAGCAGGAAGGCCGACTCTCGGGCTGCAGGCTAATTAATTGTGCTGGTCTGACAGCAGAGAGGGACTGAGCTTTTTGCCGACGAGTCCAGAGCAATGATGGACTAATGGGCTCTAATGCACTGGTCTTCTCCGGGGACCTGTCTTTCATCCCCAACAAAACTAATTAATGACAGCAATAAATAAACCAATCCAGCCCACACTGCCTGGAGCAGCCAGGGCTCTTGGAGAAAAGCCTGTTGCTGGCCAGGCCAGTGAATGCTGTGCCCAGGGCCCTCTGTGCAAGTGCGGTGAGGGCCATATGATGTCAAGTGAGGTGGGGCAGGAAGAATCAGGCCCAAGAGATCCACTCAACCCCAGGCTGAAAACTTGGGAGCTGTGACTTCCAATCCCAGACTAGCCACTGCATCACTGTGTGACCTCACCAGGTCAGTCTACATCTCTGAGCTGGAGACATTAACCCCATTTGGATAAAACACGTGTAGCCTATAGGCTAGGGAGGTCACATTTCCTTTGAGGTTTACAAAGTGGAATAAGGCCAGGCACATCACAGGAAGGCGGTCCCATCCGTGGGCCTCAGGGCAGTTAGTGCTGTAAGACAAAAAACACTAATATCAGTAGTTTTAAACTTTTAACATTCATCAGACTCTTCCAGAGGGCTTGATGGGACCCAGACATGATCCTCTCCCAGAGTTTCAGGGTTAGTGGGACTTGAGAATTTGCCTTTCTAAGAAGTTTCCAGGGGATGCTGAGGCTGCTGGTCAGGGATCCCACTCTGAGAACCAGTATTCTAGACTGAATGCCAAAGACTTCGGTTTGCGTCCTGTCTCTTCTCTGGCTAGCTTGGAGTCCCTTACTTACCCTCTCTGGGCCTCAGTTTCTCCATTTGCACATGTAAGTATGTGTGTATAGGGGCATAGGAGCCTATGACTCTGGAGACTCTGCTCTGCCTTTTGTGGCAGCTCAAGACCACCAATGCGGCCTGTGACATCAGGGCCACTTTATGTGCATGTCTCAGTCCTCTTGGGCTGAACTGGCTCAAAGCAGAGGGAATACAGAGACCACAGAAGAACCAGCACCTTTACAGGAGCCCTCACCCCCATTTATAGTGAACCACATGCCCTCAGGAGAGGGCAGCCCTCCAGTCAGTGTACGAATCCTTGCCTCTCAGTACATCCCTTTCTAGTGGTTCCTACCTTTTCTTGCATACCTCCACTAACAGGGATCTCCCTCCCTCCCATGGCGGGACACTCCATCAAAGTTATGAGAAAGTTTTTCTTGTTTCTTGTTGGCTTTTAGTGCAATTTCAAAATTTGCCTCCCCATTATGGACTCCCTTGGCTACCCCCTTCTGGGCCTCAGTTTCCTCAAAGGTCCCTTTCAGCTTTGATATTCTAACACCTGCATTGGAGGCTGCTGTCTCCCGGTAACTCTGCCGTAGGGCCTTGGGAAAGCCAGCATGAGTGCTAAGCCTCCATTTCCCCCTCTGTAGGATGGGCAGAAATGAGACAAGGAGGTAAGAATCCGGAGCTCAGGGTACATGTGAGGGGCTCTAATCACCATGCTGTGATGTCAGGGCCCCTCCTGGAGTTTTGGTGGGAATCCCCTTTCCAGGTCAGTTGACTTTTCCTGAGGCCTTTTTGTCTGCAGGTGAGAATGAACAACAGCCCCCTCGCTGGATATGGGGCATCTTTAATCATACGCACCCCGTTTCTGTTGGAACTTGCACCTGACTCCTCATGGAGCCTGTGGCCAGTGCTCAGGAGTGGCCCTCCACTGAGCTCTTCTCCTGGAAGCCACTGCCAGCGGCCTGGGGTGTCTGCAGACTGGGTGCTTACACACAATGGAGCGAGTTCTGGCTCTGGCTTTGCTGCAGCTTAGCACCACGGAGCCGGGCCTGACACCTGAGCCCGGCAACAGGTCCAAGAGACACTCCACCCACCTCTGTATACAGTCAGGGTTCTAGCGGCTTCTTCTAGGGCTTGTCATGCATCACCCCATCTAGACCTCTCAGTATCCTTGTAAAGGAGGTACTTTTGTTATTATAACTATCCCCTCTGCATCACCAACAAAAGAACTGAGACCCAGAGAGGCTGCCCATGGTCGTGCAGCGAATGTGAAGCAGACCCTGGATTTGAACTCTGCTCTCTGGTTCCTGGGCTTGCGTTTCTGGCACTCTCTGCTCTTCCCCTCTGTCTCACACACTGGAGACCAGCTGCCGTCCTTAGGGAGGAGAAGAAGCACACACTACTGGGACACAAGGCAACGGTGCCAGGACCATTGAGCAGCCAGGGACTAGGATGTAGAGGGCGAGTTGGCATTATCCCCAGGATATGTGGGGGGCTCTGCAGGGAAGGGGGAGGGGCAGCTGGGCCCAGGTCCTTCTGTCTGAGCCCATCCTGCTCCCTGGCTTTACTGGCTCAGTAAAGTCTGACTGACTTCTGAAACTTGTCCACTACAAGGACGCTGAGGGTGGCAGGGGCTGTTGAAACTGTGCTTAACCGAGCCTTCCTATAGGGCCACCATAAGGCAAGGCTGAGCCAGCCCTGCCCAGACAATACCAGCTGTCCCCAAGAGCCAGAGAAGCAACTCTGAGCTCATCTATGAGCACGTGGATCCAGGGTTGGTCAGTGGCCAGTGGTCCAGTGGCTTCCAACTCTGGCTTTACAATGGAGTCCCCTGATTCAAATGTCTATGTCTATAGCCGTGCCTGGGCCCCCATGGGGATCAGGCTTTAATTCATTGGTCCGAGGTCGGTGTTGACTCTGGTCATTTGGAATGTTCCCAAGGTGATTCCAATGTGCAGCCAGGGTGGAGAACTCCTGCCCCTGGGAATGTGGACCTCCTCCAGGCCTGGTGAGGCTGGGAGGGGCTCCTTACCGTGTGTCCCCACTCCCCGACTGCCGTGTGTGGTGTGTGTGTCCGTGTGTGTGACTCCTCTTCTGTCTTGCACTGAACTGCAAACCTGTCCAGGTCACAGCCGCTGCTCCCCTCTCACACCCTCTTTACTTCCCTTCATCTGCCCCCAGCTTCTCTCAGCGGCTTTCTGGGTACCTGGCCTCCAGCACAGGTGATCAAATGGGGGGGACACAGGCCCCTGAGAAAGTGCTGGGGTTACCCGCTCCTTTCTCCTTGGCCCCCATCAGCTTCCTCATAACCTGAGTCCCTTCCCAACGTCACCGTCTACAAGCCTGAATCCACACTGCAAGTCCTCTCCTGTCCCAGACCATGGTCCAGACCAGAGGCCACACATCTGGTTTCGAGTCTGGGTTCTGTCACTTTCTGGACATGTGTCCTTGGATGAGCTGGTCTGTCTGTGGGGCCTAAGCTGTCCTTCCATCCACAGGATGTGCAGGAACAGGGGTAGATGATTTCTCCGTCCCTCTCTGACTCAAGCTTTCTGAGTCTCAGCGCAGGCAGGAGCAGGGTGTGGGCCTTCCTCACATGGCTCTCTCCCTTCTAGACTACAGGCTCTGTGCGAGGGCTCCTTGAAGGCACCTCTGCACTGATCAGGTCTCCTTCCTCCCTGGAAAGGTAGCAGCAGTCTTTCCTCTGATCTGAGAGGCCGGCTGGGCTGGGGGCTGAGAAAGGCCCCGTGCGAGGCACACTCGGCCCCCTCTTAGCTCAGAGACTCAGAGCAAGGGGCTCCCAGCTCCGCTGCCCTCAGCTGAGAGGCTCAGAGCTCTTGGCCCAAGAGCCCAAGGGGAGGAATATTTATGGTTTAATAACTGGCCTATTGATTCTCATTTATTTGCCGCCAATGGGGCTCACCGAGGAAGTGAAGGCGCAAGGGCTGTGTTTGTAAATAAGTCTCCAGCTGGCCCCATCATTCAGCCTGCCAGCCTTGCTTCTGTACGTGGAGGTGAGCTGGGTCAATATACTGCAGTGCCCACTGCTTAACCGAGCCCTGACATGCAGCCAGAGGGACACCCACGTTCCAGGCCAACCCCTGGGGCCTCCTGGGCCCAAGCCACTGCCCTGTGCTCTTCACAGTTAGCAATGCACTTCCATATCTAATATCTCTTTTGATGGCCTCTTTCAAAGGAGGAAGAGCAGGGTTTAGCAGCCCACTTAACAGCTAAGAAGACTGAGACTCACAGAGATTCTATAACTTATTTGAAAACACACAGTTGGGAAAGGGTGGGTGAGGCAGGGTGGCAGCTTCAACAGTTTTGACTGGCTGACTCTGTTAGTCAGCTACTGCTGTGTAACAAACCACACCAAAATTTAGTAGCTTAAAATAAGAACTATTACTTCTCATGGGTCCATGACTCTCGTGAGCTGTGAGCTGGACTGATCTGCATGAGGCTTCCTGAGGTGGGCCTGGCTCAGTCAGCTGTCTGTGGTGAGCTGGACGATCAGCTGAAGCTGGCTGCCACAGGATGACCTTGGCTGAGACAACCGGGCTCTGCTCACGTGTCCCTCTAGCAGGCTGGCCTGGGTTTGTCCTCTTGGAGGTAGAAGAGTCCAAGAGAGGAAGCAGAAAGGCCCAAGTTTGTATGAAGTTTGCGAGCACCCACTGGCCAGAGCCCGTCCGTCTTGGAGAGCTCTACTTAAGCCTGTAGCTACAGCAAGGCATGATGAATTGAGGCTCTTGACCAAGCATTCTATCGCCCTGACCTGAGAGCGTTGCACTTTCCACTTTGTTCCAGCATTCTGCCCCGTCCCTTGCAAAGAATGGAAGCCTTGAACCAACAGGGAATCCTGTTGTCTTTCCCCAGGTCTGGGGTGCAGGGCCAGCCTGAGAAGTGTGGGGGTTGGTCTGGGGGACACCAGAATGCAGAACTGAGACCTAAAGGTTTGGGCTTAAAACATGGAGGGACTTTCCAAGGACTGAGGCTTCTCACAGTGGAAAAGGCTCCTCAGAGAGATAGTGAGCTCCCTGTCACTGGGAATTTGTAAGGACAGATAGGATGCTGACTGCACGGCTGCAGTAGGGATTCTGCCTCCGATGAGACTGGATGCAGACCAAATAAGCTCCAATCTCCTTTGCAGCTCTGCAAATCCAGAAGCTTATAAGAGAGGGAGCCAATTCCTGCAGACCCGAGGCTGGGATGCCGCCATCCCACCCCTGCTGGCTCTCGCGGGCTGACCCCAGGCATACAGGCCCCAAGAGCAAGTCCAGGATGGAGCTGCTTTCCAGTAGAGAGTGTAAGAGCACAAGAGACTCTCCAGCCCCCTGAAAAAGAAGGGGAGAGGGAAGCTCGCTCCGAGTAGAAAGCCCCAGCCAGCAGAGAGGCAGCCCGGCAAAGGGAAGAGCGGGGCTGGGGATCCAGACACGCCTGGCTGGAACCAACCTCGGGTCAGTGCTTGCTCCCTCCCAGCCTTGTGCCCTTGCCCATAAAGAGGGTAACAGTGTTGTGTGGGTGGTCGTGAGGGCTAAACGAGATCATGTAAAGGGAAATTCCATGAAACGGAACATGGACTCAGCAACTGTCTTTTTTTCTTTTCTTTCTGAGTCACAGTAGATAAAAATAAGAGCTGACATAAAATCCATGTTCCATCAGGCCCACTGTAGTTGCTTGCCCCTGCCTCTGTCCTGCTTGTCCAGAGAGGGCAGCTCAGCCGTCTGGGGCTGGGTGGGAGGACATGGAGTCCCCAGGGGAGGGGCAGGGCCCAGGCCAGGGAAATGGGGGTTCCTGGTCAGTGTCCCCTCTCCCAGCCCCCATCTGGCGATCCCAGCAGGGATGACTGACGAGGCAGGCTGGGGCTGACTGGAACAATCCACCAACGCCTGCCCCCTCCAGTGGCAGCCTCCGGGAAGCACCCCTTCTCTGCGGCAGGAAGCTCCTTAATGGAGAGTGATGGGGATGAGGGAGGAGAAGGCGGTCTACTGACGGCTTTTGGCTTTTTCCACTTTCCGGAGCCTTGGGAGGTTTCTCAGATAATAATAGTAACAGAAGCTGGCCTTGGAGCGAGCTCAGCGTTCTCCCTACGTCTGCACGGCTCTCAGAGGAGCAGGCTCTGCGCAGAGGGGACCGGTCCTCCACGGTCTGAGCCACCAGCCCCCGACCGCCAGCCTGCCAGCCGCCTCCTGACCATCCCCCTGACTGTGTCCGTGACCCACACAGCGACGGCCCGCTAACTCGCCGACAGACACTGTGAGCATCTGACCGACAGACTCAGGGATTGGCCGGCAGCCCACGAATGAAACACATGTGGATCGATGGGCTGAGACTGCCTCACTGCCTCACTGCCGCAGACACCGTGGGGACGGACCAATCACCTGAGCGAGCAACGCAGTGCCTCACTGATGGATGCGCCGGTGCCTGACTGACGGTCTCTGCCTCAGGACTGACGAGCTTTCCATCCCACCAGGCTGACCGACACATGAGTTTCCTGACTGGAGATTGTCTCACCAACCAACTGGCTGACAGAGAACGTCTATCTGACCGACCGATGGCCTGGCCGGCTGTTTCACCACTAACTTTTGACTGTCTGACTGACCTTCTCACTCACTGACACTATGATGGACGGAATAACTGACTGGCTGACTTAAAAACAGACATGCTGATGACCGATGACTAACCACTCCACGCACTGACGGGCCTTTCACACTAACTCTCACACAGCAGGCAGCAGACACACCAACTGACTGACAGTCGGGTTGACCTAGTAATAACTAATTGACTGCCTGACAGCAATGACTAAAACATTGACTGACTGACCAACTGACCACCATGTTAACAGCCCAATTCACTGCCTGAGTGAGAGCAGACAGGCCCACTCAGTGACAGCCGGACTGACTTGCTGGCTTGATGGACTGACCCACTGCTTAACAACTGTGCTGCTGCGTGGCAGACCCGGGCACTGACAGCCGGCTGGCTGGCTGACCACCAGCACAGCAGCGGCCTGCTGTGCCAACTGACAGGCGACCAGGCTGACAGGCTTTCTGGCTGATGGAGGAAAGCATTTTTAGGAATCGTTTTTGGTTCCTTGCTCTTCGTCCTCTCTGACCCCTCATCTCCCAGCTCAGCTTTTTCACCTCATACTTTTTTAATTTGGTTTTTTATTTTTTGTAGGTCTCACACATGCAAAGGAATGTAGGTAACAGACATGAAAAACCTAAAGAATGACGATAAAATGAACACCTGTGTGCCACCACTTAGACCCAGAGCTGCAATGGTGGCCCTCCCGCCCCTACACAGTACAGCCACCTGGGAGCGCCATCCAGCCTGGGCTCCCCGCAGAGATGCTCATCTAACTGGTCTGGGTGGGGCCTGGCATCAGTGATTTTTTTCCCCAGCTTTACTGAGGTATAATTGACAAATAAAAATTGTATGTATTTAAGGTGTACAGTGTCATGTACATGTATGCTGTGACACCATTACCATAATCGATCCAATTAACATATCTATCCCCTAACATAGTTACCACGTTTTTGTATCTGTGGTAAGAACACTTAAAATCTACTCTCTAAGCAAATTTCAACACAGGATTATTAACTATAGTCACCATGCTGTTCATTAGATCTCCAGAATTTATTTACCCTCCATGACTGAAACTTTGTACCTTTTGACAAACGTCTCCCCATTTCGCCCTCCCTCCAGACTCTGGCAACCACGATTCTACCCTGTTTCTATGAGTTAGACTTTTTGAGATTCCATATATGATTGAAATCATGCATTATTTGTCTTTCTGTGTCTGGCTTATTTTACTTAGTATAATGTCCCTCAGTTTCATCCATGTTGTTGCAAATGGGAGGATTTCTTTCTTTTTTTAAGACTGAATAATATTCTACCATATCCACCTTCTCTTTATCGGGTCATTGGTGAACAGACGCATAGGTTGTTTCCATACCTTGGCTGTTGTGAATATACTGCAATGAACGTGGGAGTGCAGACATCTCTGTGAGACCCTGATTCCATTTCCTTTGGGTAGGTACCCAGGGGTGGGATTGCTGGATCAGGAGGTAGTTCTATTGTTAGTGTTTTGAGGAACCTCCATACCGTTTTCCACAGTGCCTGCACCAATGTACACTCTGGCATCAGCACTTTTGAGAAGCCCCCAAGTGATTCCGATGTCTGGCAGAGTGTCCCGGCTAGGCCATCACAGTGTCTTGGCGTGGCCTCACTGCTGGAAGTGTGGTCTGAATCGGCAGCGTCAGCCTCATCTGGGAGCTTGTAGGAAATGCAGACTCTCAGCCCCCTCGGAGATCCTGAGTGAGAAGCTGCTCTTTAACAAGGCTCCGAGGTGGCCTGTGTGCACAGGAACTTTGAGAGGCCCCGTCTTCGATGGTCCCTGCACGCTCCTCCCCAACTGCTCCCCTGCCCCTGCCAGGGGCAGCCACTGTCTCCAGTCTGGCTCATCACCCCTTGTCTCTCTTTGTGGTTTCACCTAAACCTTCATGCTCGATTGGCCTGCTTTGCTTTATATTGGCGAGATCACTCTGCATATATTCTTCTGTGACACTTCTTTTTTCACCCCACATTTTATTTTCTACACTTGTCCTGGCTCTGTGTAGCTACAGCACCTTCATTTTTCACTGCCATATAGTACTCTAGTATGGGAACACACCACAATTTATTTAGACATGCTGACAACGGGCACTTGGATTGTCATTGTTTGGGCCTGTTGTTTGATGGTTTGTTGCCTGCTGCTACACTCATTTGTATCAATTTCTCTTGGTGCACGTGTGCAAGAGCTTTGCTGTGGGATAGGCCACCAGTGGGAAGGCATCTGCGTGGGCTCTGCAAACGTCTGGCTTGCTCAGTGATGTCAGATGTTTCCCCATGTGCACATATAGAATGCCCGGCTCACCCTTTCCCCGTGCCCACGATCTTCTCCTCCTCTCTCTGCCACCCCTCCTCTCCTCCAGGAGCAGAGCAGCACAGATCTGCCATAGCCTCTTCATTAGTTACTGCTTCCCACGCTGGGGCCGCCGTACTTCCCTGAGGATGGGTGGTAAGTCAGGGGTACCTATGGTTTGTCCTTTACCCACTATCTCTTCTCTTCCCTTCTCTTTTCTCTGTCTTGGCAGACCAGACAGCTTGGGATTTTCCGGGCTCCAGCCTGGCCTCAGGCTGAGGGACTCTCAAGGGGTTGAGGGACTTAGGGGCTGATAACGGAAAAAGATTGTATTAGGCAGGGTTCTCCAGAGAGACAGAGCCAGTAGGATACATAGAGGTATATGTAAAAAGAGATTTGTTATAGGAATTGGCTCACACAGTTACGGAGGTCGAGAAGTTCCATGATCTGCTGTCTGCAGGCTGGAGACCCAGGAGAGCTGGTGCTCTAATTCAGTCTGAGTCCGAAGGCCCGAGAGCTGGGGGACTGCTGGTGTAGGTTCCAAAGTCCAAAGGCCTGAGAACCAGGAGCTCCGATGGATGTCCAAGGGCAGGAAAGACGGACAGCCCAGCTCAAGAAAAGAGAGGAAATTCGCAATTTCTCTACCTTTTTGTTCTATTTGGGCCCTCAATGGACAGGCTGATGCTCGCCCATACGGGTGGGGGCATCTTCTTTACTCAGTCTGCTGATTCAAATGCTAATCTCCTCTGGAAACACCCTCACAGACACATGCAGAAATACTCTTTTACCAGCTATCGGAGCAGGTTCAGGGTGGGTCTCAGGTGAGTCACACGCCTGACGAGCCTCCCTTTGCATTGCTGTAAAAACAGCAGCACGCACAGTATTTTCTCTTTTTTGCTGTAAACATCTACCATGCACCATGCCCCTGTGCCTGCCTCCTGAGGCCGTTGGAGCGGTGGGCGCCCTCCAGGGCTGCAGCTGGAGCCCCTGAGGGGCCTTACCAGCATAAGGCCTCCTACTGCCCCACCGGAACCTCTCCTGGCCTCCTCTCACGTATAACCCACAACCTTCTCAAGGGTGGGCCGTGCAGATGCCCTTTCGAGGGAGGCATCGAGGTGGAATGGGAAGGAACTTTGGAATCAGATATCGAATGATAGCAGCAGCGAGCATTAATTGAGTACTCACTATGTAACAGACACTATCACAAGCATTTTTCACAAACACTACCTTCCTTTGTCTCCACAACAAACCTACATTGAATTAGGTCATATTCTATGCATGCACAGTCATGCACCACACAAGGACGTTTCAGTCAACGACGGGCCGCATCTATGACAGTGGTCCCATAAGATTAGCACCGTATAGCCTAGGCGTGTAGCAGGCTACACTATCTAGGTTTGTGTAAGTGCATTCTGTGATGTTCACACAGTAACAGAATTACCCAACGACGCATTTCTCAGAACGTATCCGTCGTTAAGCAACGCGTAACTGTACAAGAATATGTTTGTGTGTGTTCGTACATGAACAGGAGTACAGTGTGCACGCTGTTCTGCACCTTGCTTTTCTCTCTCAGCAATATACCCCGTAGATTATCCCATTCCACTGCATACAGAGTGTCCCAGTATACGGTTGTACAATAATTTAGCAAACAAATCTCTCTTGGTGGATATGTAGATTTTTTCCAATATTCTTTTTAATTGGTTCATTTTTTGCAAAAATTCCTAGAAATTGAATCTATGCCACTCTAAGTAACTCAAGGAGTTGGAGTCACCAGGATGGGGTTCAGGTGGGAAAGAAACTTAGACTGTGATTCTTGGAGGAGGAAGGGGATGAGAAAGAAGGGGAAGCTGAGAGGGAGGGAGGAAGGAGAGGCAAGGAGCCAGTGGAGGGGCCCCCTTCCAGAGGCAGCAGGGTGGAGCTGGGGCTGGGCAGAGCTGTGGGCTGCATCCCAGGGAGGCTGGGGCCATGCAGGAGGGTGGGGTCGCAGAAGCAGGGGTAGGAGGCGTCTGCCCTGTGTGCGTGTTTCCATCTTCCCAAAGTCTGTTCCACACTGCGTGCTCCTCTCACCCTCTACCTTCTTCCCCCTTGACGCTCCCCCACCGCCAGCCTGGGAAAATCCAGTCCGAATTAATAAAAGCAGCAGATTGCTTAGAGACGAAGGGCGATGGATGGAGACAGTTTGGGAGCCTGCTATTTCCCTCATGTGCAATAATCTAGTAGTGAGATCTGGAATTAAAACCCCTTTCTTGGAGCCTTTATTAATATTAGCTCCTAATGTATAATTACCTGGCAAGCCCAGGGGGCTGAGGTTTGTGTCCCCACCCCTACGCTTCTCCCCTGGCCAGGCCACTTGCTCCGCAGGGCCTCTGGAGGGCAGAGGAGCTGGTGGAGGAGGCAGACCCCTCTTCCCACGCATGTGGAGCCGTCCTGGTGGTCTGGGCTCCTGAGCTGCTGGCCTCTAGGTGACCTCGAGCATTTCACTGCCCCTGTAACCCCAGAGGGCCAGAGTCCCCTGGGCCCCAGGGGGTCCGGGCCTAGGCTGGAGGAGCCAGCATCACGCACAGCTAGGCTGCCCACCCTTTCAGCCCTCTTGGTGTTGAAGGATCACAGTGTGGTCATGCGGTTGTGATCAGCACAGCTGGGTGGCTGTGAGTTCTGGCTGGCCCACCTCCCCCGGGGCAGCTGCCACCACATCCTCCTGTCTCTGACTGCTGGACACCTCTCAGGCCTGGGATCATTTCCTCCAGGAAGCCTTCCCTGACTTCCCCATGGCAGTCAGATTCCTGGTGCCCCATGTGTCTCCTTCACAGTGGTTCTGAGACAATAAAATCAGAGGCACAAAAAAGTGAATGTACTTTTCTGTAACTCAACTTAATTTCCACTCTAAGCCCTCATTCTGCCAGGAGGCTGAGATGTCATCAAAGGCAATCCAGGGCCTCCTGCTTCCTTGGCGTTTCCTCACAATCCAGGGAGGACCTGGATGGAGGGAAGCGAGGGTGGGTCCCCCAGTGCTTCAGGGACTGTCATCTGTCCACCTGGCATGTCCTCATTCGGGTCCCATCTCAGCCCCCACCTCAGTTGCCCCCATGGTCATTTCCTCAGCAGCCGCCTGACCCCACTGGCCGCGCCGCCCTGCAGAGACCCCACACAGGCATTCCTTCTGCTCCCATGCGATGCTGGGCACAGGGGAACTTGGGGCCCCCCAAGTGAGGGAGGCGGAGTGTAGATCTGCTCTGCCCTGGGGGGCCCACGTGGGGTGGGGGGGGGCAGGGAAGCAGCTGCAGGGCCTGTCCTCGGGGACCCACCAAATCCTCACTCCTCTGTCTTGCCCTTTCACTCTCCTCTCCTTCAGCCTGCCAGGCACCCAGACTCTTCTGGAATCTCAGGAGAGGGTGGGGCGCCACCTAGCAGAGGTCTCCAGCTGCACATGCAAGCTGCCACTTCAGCCCGGAGTCATTCAGGAGCTGACTTTATTCTACTGCATTGTCCTGGTTGTCAGAAGATGAGGAGGGAAGGGGAAACCAGAGATACCAGGAGAGATCAGCCTATATTAGGCATGTGAGAGGCAGAACAACTGAGTGATTACGGTGAGATTGAGCCAGATGGCCTGGGTTCAGATCCTGCTCTGCTGCCTGCCAACTGTGCAAGCTTGGGCAAGTTACTTCACCTCTCTGGTCCTCGGTTTCCTCTTCCATAGACAGGAACACCAACAGTGTTTGCCTGAGTCAGGATTAACTGTGGTAATATGTACCAAGTGCCTGGCACAGTGCCTGCCATGTAGCAAAGCCTCATGAGATCATTGTTCCTCACTTAAAAACAGTGCCCCACTACACACACACACAGATAAAACTACACAGTCTGGTCAGTACTGAGTATTGTAGGAGGGTGGGGCCAGGGTGCTTTGTTGGGTTGCTTGCTGGTTGGGGGTCACAAATGTGTAACCCTGGTGCTGACACTCTACAGATACTGCTGTTCCTATTTGCATCCCTGCCAGCCCTGCACATGCCTGACCATGACTTGCTCACACCTCTTCCAGGAAGCCTTCTCTGATGCTCTCATTAAGATACCTCTCCCCCTAACCCTCCCTCGGTTCTCCACAGACCCCATCAAGAGTGTGGCTCCATCTTCCAGATCTGGAGCAAGCTCCTTGAGGCCAGCAGCTGCGTCCAGCTCACCTCTGTCTCCTAGACTGGGCCCAGTTGATGAGCTCCAGGTAAAGTTGACTTCAGTCCTCTTTAGTTTATTTAAGCCCCACATCATCCCAGAAAAGAAGGTGAAGCGGATCCCTATGTTAGGGATGGAACTGACACTCAGAGAAGTTAAGTGACTGGCTCGATATCACACAGCTGCTGAGGGGAGGAATTGGGACTAGGACCCAGGCCTCGGGACACCTGACCTCTGTTCCTCTCTTTGTCCCAAGGAGCTGACACTTTGGGGAAAACTGGATGAGACAGAGGAACCATTCAGAAGACAATGCAGGTGAGAACAGGGCTGCTGTGGCCCTGGGGCCTTCTGGGCACCTCTTCTGAGGATGAGGGGGGAAAATATGGCAGGTGGGCCAGCAGCCTGAGCCGTGGCCCAGGTGGGCCCGGGGAGGAAAAGACCAGGCCTGGACTGCCAGAGGCCTGAAGAGCCGGGGCGAGCAGGGCCAGGCCCTCCCAGAGCCCCTGACAATGGCCTGAGTTCCCAGCCCACCTGCCCACGGCTAAGGCAGAGGAAATGGGCACCAACAGCCTTCCTCCCAAGCTGGGCCAGCTCTGTCATATTCCTGAGGGCCTACTGTGTGCACATCCGCATCACCTCTCACCCTTCTCAACCTTCACTATGACAGCAATTGGACATCAAAGGCCCAGAGAGGGGAAGGGACTCATCAAGGCCACACAGCACAGCAAGCCTGTGTCAGAGCCCTGGGATTGGGTCCCCAAGGCATCAGGAGCCCTAGCGGCTCTGCCCTTAGCTCTGAGACCGTTATCTCTGGTCCCCGTCTGGACCTCCTCTCTCTGGGCACCAAGAGCCAGGAGGCAAAGTTTCAAGCCAAGACCTCACCAGCTCCAGGTGCACCAGTATCCCAGGTCCTCAGTCCCACAACACGCCGGGCCACCCGTTTGGGGGACAGAAAGGAAGCTCACGCTGCCCCCTGGCTGAGCCGACTTTGAGCAGCAGAAAATAACTCACTCCAGCAAAAATCATCCAAACGCACCCCCTGCTCCCTGCCCTGTCCCCTGGGCACCCACTGAGCCCCACCTGGGCCCAGACCCTCAACTCGGCAGGAGGTGGGACGACAAAGAGGATGAAGCCCCTGGGTGGGCACCATGGTCTGAAATGGGAGCCACACCTTTCCTGTTTCTCCCATGGCCACGAAGCTGTCATTTAGTCTCATTTCGTCCTCACAGCAACCAGGAAGGGGGCATTATTGGTCCTATTTTTCTGAGGACAAACCTGAGGCTCAGAGATGTGAAGTGATTGCCCAAATTCACACAGCGAGTAAACAGCGAGGATGATCCCGGTCACCTGAGGGCAGAGTGGGTGCTGGTTTCACGGCCCACACTGTGCCTCTGGAGGTTCCAGAAGTCCTGCTAGGCCCACCTCCTCCAGGAGACCCCGAGCCCTGGCCCCGTGGGGACTCGGCCTCCTTGGGCGCCTGCACCGTTGCCTCTGCTCCTGCAGGCCGCCACACTCACTGTGCCTGGCAGGCTGGGGCGGTGGATCAGGCTCAGGCTCAGGCTCAGGCTCAGGGCTTCAGCTGCCTGCTCTTGGATCCTAGCTCCACTCCTCAGGAATTGATTTGGGCCAGTGACAGCCTCAGTTTCCCCATCTGTTAAATGGGATTAATAATAATAGCACCCACTTCCTCGGTTTGTTGCAAAGTGCCTGCAAGGTGAGCTGTGGCACACAGGGCGGTGCAGTGGGTGCTGGCCATGGCTGTTGGCACTCTTCTCATGCGCTGAGCTGGCTTTAAAGCAAAGGGACTGGTATTCAGGGACCCCCCCCCAAGTCACCTCCCCTTTCTGGCCCCTCCCAGCAGGACTGCAACCTGCTTGCATCAGGGCAGGGTCCCCCACAATCCAGCCCCATGTGGAATATTCTATCACTTCCCAGTTGGCGCTTATTGAGCCACGTGGGTGCTGGCTGCCTTCAGGGGACAAGGCGGGATGCCCACGGCCGGAGCAGGAGGGGGCCGCGTCCAGGGCAATCTCCTTCCCCAGGTCTGATGAGGGAGCTCTGTTGTGTGCTGGCTATTTGTTAAATGAGGAATGCACAAATGAATGGGCGGGTAGTGGAACTCTGGGCCCAGCGGGAGGTGATTCTAGAAGCCAGACTGTGGTCAAGTGGGCTGCTTCCCATGAAGGCCACCCAACAAATCTTTGGTTGGGTGTGGACAAGCAGTCTACTGATGTCAGGGCAGTGACTCTCTATGACACTTCTAGCAGATGGCTGATGATTCCCACTTGCAGACCTCCTAAGATGGGGAGCTCCTTCCCACCTCCCTCGCAAGCAGCCCATGTTATCCTGGACAGCTCAGACAGTGTGGAAGGTCTTATTTAGCTTGAGCAGAGGTCAGCTTCCTCGCAACTTCCATCCTGTGCTCTTGGCTTTGCCCTTGTAGCCACACTGGACATAGCTGTCCCTTCTCCCACATACCTTCCTTCAGTTGGGCTAAGAGGTTGGGGTCTGGGCCCAAGTGCACGGGGGTGGCTCCTGCCTCTGACACTTCCTAGCCGTGCAGCCTTAAGTCGGTTACCTATCCTCTCTGAACCTCAGTTTCCTGTCCTGCAAAATGAGTATAGATTTCCTTCCTCTATGTGAGAGAGAGTGGTGGAAGCTGGCCTCAACATTCCAGGCTCCTGCCACTCCTTTCTCAGAGGGCAATGAGGAGCCATTGAAGGCTTTAGAGCAGGAGCATGGGCTGACTGGGGGTGATCTCCATCTGTTATGCCACCAGACTCCCAGTCAGGGCCAGAGGGGCTCAGATGGGGCAAGATTCCTGTGATCAGGAGCTCAGGAGAGACTTCTTCTGAAATTCCGAGGGGACTGGGAGTGCCCTGACGCTGGCCCGGGTCCCGGCTGACTGCCCGAACAATGCCACAAACTCCAAGGCAGCTCTGACTTTAGTGGCAAATGCTGTCTGTTTGTTTCCTGGTGAAAGGAAGGCTCGTCTCCAGTTCCAGCCTCCACATCTGTGTGTCCACCAGGTGTCCAGTCAGCGGCCCATGAGCCAGCTCCTCCTGAGAGCCTGGAGATGACAGGCTGGAAGCCCAGCAGTAGGCAGGGCAGGACCCCTTCCTAGTGCCCAGGGCAAGGCGAGACCCAGCTCCCAAGGGGACTCTGTCCTAGCCAAGCAGAGCCTCCTTTTGTCCCCAGAGGGTCAGAGGAAAGAAGGTGTACATCCCGCATGTCCTGGTCTAGGCCAGAATGGGGGGCTCAGGAGAGGACACCTGGGAGTCAGTCCAGCTTTCAGGGACAGCCAGCAGGTCACTTAGTTTCTGTGAGCTTCCATTTCTATATCATATCATCTCCATGTCTATTTACCATCTATCTGTCTGATTAAAAGCCCTATTGATCTGGAAGGATGGTTAGTAGCATCAAATAGAATAGACACAAACTGTCAAGCCCTTTCCCTGTAAATGGAGTTATCATCGCTGTGCGTTTGTCTATGGAGAGAGCCCCAGCTAGCACCTTGGTGAGGGGTGCAACCTTGGGGAAAGCCTTCCCCACTGAGCATCAGTTTCCCTGCCTGCACAGATGCTCTCTAAGGCTCATCCAGGCCTGAAATGCCAGGCAGCGGGCTCTTCCGTGGGAAAATGGACGCGCTGACAGGCCCCCTGTGTCTGCAACATGATCTCCTCTCTCGGGGGACACAGGCTCCCTGCCGGCGCGGCTGGTGATTAATATGCCCTGAGTGGGGTTCCTGACCCGCTGTCAGGGACATCAAGGTAAGTGCCCATCCACAGGCGGAGGGCTCCTTCGATGAATAAATAATAACAGCAGTGAAGTAATGGGATCTGGGGAGGCCGCTTAGGATGATGGAGCGACAGACGTGGCGTCGAGCCCCACAGAGCGGAGCGGAGCTGGGGAAGAGCTGCCCTCCAGGAGGAACACAGGTGTGTGCGCACCCCAGCAGCGTTCCGTCTGCCGACTGTGATGACAATGACCCCCTGTCCTGGTCCTGGCCGACGCTGAGGCACAGTGGCTCATGTTACAGCTACAAGCGCAGGCTGTGGAGTCACGCAGACCTGGCGCCACTCTGCCTGGCTGAGCCTCAGTCTCCACGTTTGCACAATGGACATGATAAGGAGAGGAGGAAGTGAGAGCCAGCTGGGAGGTGCTTAACATGCTTCAGCTCGTCAGGAGCCCCCTGCCAGTGCTAGTGGTGGCTGTCCCCAAAGCGATGTCGCCCATTTCAGCTCACAGAATTCTTAACTCAAAATTGCCCTGTGGACCAGGCAGGGCAGGGATGGTGCCCATTTGCCAGATGAGGAGACTGAGGCTCAGAAAGGTGCCTGTCTGTCTCCAGGAAATCCTAGCTGTGCCCCTGGCCACGTGTACTCAACATTGACTCAATTCATGCTTTGGGCTCAGCAGTCTGCTGGCTCTTAGATGACACCAGTGAGTCAGCCTGTGTCCTGGAGGACCTCACGGTCAAGGGGGAGGGGCAGGAGAGGCAAAGGGTGGGTCTCCAAAGTAGGCCCCCAAATGGAAATCACATGAGACATCACCACACATGCACTAGAATGGCTCAATGCTGAAGGTTGACAATACCTTTTGTGTTGGCAAGGATGTGGCTCAACTACTCTCACACTTTGCTGGTGAAAGTGTAAAATGGTACAAGCACTTCACAGAAGGTGTGACAATTTCTTATCAACCCAAACAGCTCAGGGCCTCCATAGCCCACACAGCTTCTTTACGAGAACTGAAAAAGGCTCCGTGACTGGGGTCTTAGCGTGGCAAGTTGATAGTGCCTCTGTGCAAAGAAAAAGGCTCCCTTTCTCCAACCAGACACGACTCCTTGCCACCTGGCCAGCAGAGCGGGGACTGGATTTCAGCCCTCACTTGCCCCCTGGTCTAGCCCTTAGTGCATGACTCCACCTGGAGGTTTCATGCTGAGCATCCACCCTGGAAATTGCTCTGCCCTGTCAGCCCTTGAGCAAGCCTCTGCCCCTCTCTGGGTCTCAGTTTCCCCATTGTTAAATGGGACCAAACAGCTGTGAAGATTTAATGAGATAAGAGAAAGGAAGTTGCTTTGAAAAGTTTGATATGTTTGACAAATGCCAGCTTCTCCCTAGTCCACTGGATGGATGGGTGGGTGGATGGATGGATGACAAGATAATCTCTCAATTCCAATTCTATGTTCCCTGCACACTCTGGGGCAGCAAAAGGCGGAGAGTGAGAATTGGGACCCACGTATTAGCATCTTCTGATCTCCCTTTTGTCCACCACCCCAACCATTCCCAAATACGTTGATCCCCAGCTCATGATCGTTTGGACCCCAAATGCCGTGGACAATCCTCCTCCTCAGGCTGTTGGGAATGAGTTTGGCATGTGGATAGTGGGAGTTAAAGAAATGAGCCAGCTCTGACCCCAGCCAGGGCCCCTCCCTCCATGGGGTGGAGGCCCTGGCTGACGAGCTTCCTTTTCTAGGCCCTGATCTATAATGAGATAACTGATTATTCTCACCTCTTAGTCTCTTTCTTGATAAAAGGATGGACAGAGATGAGACAATTAAAAGGCGGTTCCCAGCAGCCCTGGAGAAATTCAATGAATAATAACAGACTTCCAGCTGCAGTCTGGCTAAGGCCTTGGGAACAGCCAGCCCCAAAAAGGCTTAAGGGGCCCAGTGGAATGACTTAATTTTCTGGAGAACAATGGCCAGGAGGGAGCAAAGGGCCCCCTCCCACCCTTGCTTGAGTATCTCCCAGTAGAGGGGCCACTGCTATCCAGCTCACCCAGCCTGCCCCCTGACACCAGCCAGGGGATGCAGAGAGCAAGGACTCTGCGATCAGCAGCATCAGGGCCACAGCCCCCAGCTCTGGCCTTGCCCAAGCTGTGTGGCCTCAGGCATGTGTCTGAGCCTCTCTTACCACCATTTTCTGCATGTGTAAGACGGGGTGATAATGAAGTGAACCTCGCGGGCCCACCCCACCTGAGCACAGGCGAGATGCTCTGCTCTGTCCAGGGGACGTGGTGGAGACCATGTGACCAGAAGCAGTGACCACTGCTCAGGGTGACTAGGCCTCATGGTGTCTAAGAGTCTTTCTTCAGAGAGCAGGAAATCAGAGCCCCAGGGGCGAGAGGGGAGAAAGGACATGTCACACACGTGTCACACACACATCACACGCACCTCCTCTTCTTTCCACCTGCGGCCCTCCCCCATTCACCCACTCGGAGCCTCTTCCATCAGGCCTGTGAGCCCAGCACAGACGACGGAGACCCAAGAGCTCAGCCCAGGGAGTCAGAATTGGTCTTCAGCCCACTTGTGCTTCTCAGCGTCACAGGACTGAGACCAGACGGGAGAAGTAGCTGCCCAAGGTCACTGGGCAGTGGAACTCAGGGCTCAGGACTCCGCAGCCAGAATCTTTGCCTGGTGATGCCCCCTCATCCTTGCAGGCTCTGCCCATGTGCTTGTCCTTAGGGAGATTTCCTGAGCCCCCTGGACTAGCCCCCTGCTCATCCTCCATGGGGGCTGGGGCCCCATCTCCCTTGCACTTAGCTCTCCTTCAATGTCTGTGCTCCCAGGAGACGGGGAGGCCCTACGGGCATTTGGGAGGTATCCCCAGTGCCTAGCACAGCCCCTGTGAATAATAAATGTTAATTGAACTAAATTGAGCTGTTCTCTGCAATATACCCTTCCCCCCAGCTTTTCAGCCCCCCAAGGTGGCAGTTGGCTTTCTGGCTGTGGCAGGTGGGGAGGAGGAGTGGTCAGAACTGCCCGCGGGCGGGCCATGGACTTGCAGGCCGCAGCCATTGAGCCCCAGCCCCGCTCTGCCTCTGGCCGGGCTGCCCTGGTCCCCACTGAGCAGCCGGCGTGCTCATTGGGAAGAGCAGAAACAACTGCACGATGGCGCTGGTGGCAGTGAGGCGAAGACGGATGAGAGCAGGAGAGCGATGAGCTCATTAGGGAAGGCGAGTGCTGAGCCGGTGTTTGTTTAGTGAGTGGAGTCTGGGCGGCTGAGGACGGGCCTGAGGATCAGTCCCACTCCGGCACATGCTCAGGCTCTGACTGGGAGAGGACTCAGGAGGGGCCTGCTCCAGCCTCACCCACCCCTGTCCCTGCCCTGGGCTCTGGGGGCATCTTCCTGAGGCCTTTGACACTTGGGGACTGTATGGGAACTACCTATTCCCTTCCCTACAAAGGCCAAGGGTCCCAGGGCTCGTCTCCAGTCAGCTCCTTCTTCCTCCTTCCTCTGCCCATTCCTCTCGCCTGGACTCAGGCCTCCAGCATGGGCGAAGCAACACTGTTCTGATTCCAGAGCCCTTGGTTTCAGACTCTCTGTGGGACCTCAGTCAGCCCAGCATGTGGGGGCTTGCCGAGATCATGCAAACAAACCACATCAGACCCCAGACCCACCTCATGTGTCAGGCGGATCAGGGAAGACTGTTTCCCTTTCAGAGACAAGGAAAATTAAGGCCCAGACAGGAGGGCAGCACGTCACAGGGCGGGGACACAAGCCCAGGTCTTCTGACTCCCGGGCCAGTGCTCTTTCCTCATTAGAGCTCTGCTGCCACATTGCCTGCTCCACTCCGGGCCTCAGCCTCCACATTTTCACAAAAGAGGGTTTCCTGAAGGAGCATGGGCTTCCCTTGGCCTGCCTGTCACCAGCTCCTCAGTGACGTGGCCCACAAGAGCTCCTGCTGTTGAGAGGGGCAGGACCACAGCCAGGGGCCCTGGATCAATATCTGACTGAAGGCAATGGCAGGGCTGGGGGGTTGCCAATCAACACAGCCTGGAACCCCAGGTCTTCCTGGGTCCATCCACCCTGTGGGAGAGGGCAGCCAAGACCCATCAGGTGCGGGGGGTAGGCATGGAGCAGAAGATCCTAGACTCTTGGCTTGAAGAAGAGGAGAGAAGGCCTCTCCATCCCCCTCCCGGCTTTTCCTTTTTTCTCCGGATGGAGAGAGAGCACAAAGAGAAACATTTCCTTCCTTGTAATTTTCTTTCCTGACCCCTCCCAGACAGAGTGGGGATAGCTTGGTGGTTTGAGAAGTAGATGGCCATCACCCAGGGTAATGCAGCATGGCTGTGACAGGGGCTCAATCCTGGGCTGCTGGGAAAGGGGCAAGGCTGCCTTCTCCAAAGTCAGACCCCTGGCTAGGGACGCAGGCCCGTGGGAGAGTCAGCCTGCCAGGCCGAAGCCTGCCTCCAAGGACCACCCTGCTCCTGCACACACTGCCCAGCTCGTCTCCTCTCTCTGTCTTTCCAACTTCAGGATACACTCAAGGGTACAAGAATGCCTCCTGGGGGGCGTGAGAGGGACAGACACAGGCTCAAGGTCACACAAAAACTCAGTCGCAGAGGCAGGATCAGAGGATGGCCTGGTCCCATTCCTTTGCGTGCTTGCTGACTGCCCCCACGCTACACAGCAGGGACCTGGAGGAGAGAAGACACAGCCTGATGCTGGGGACAACCTCAGGCTTTGGAGCCAGCTGGGCTCGGGGAAAATCCCAGCTCCTGCTTTTCCATCGGGAGGATGCAGCCTGAGCTTGTTGAAGGACGCTGCTGGAAAGCAGTCCTGCTCCCCCGAGCCGTCAGGAAAGTGCTGGAGATGACCGGTACCAGTTAAAGCGGTTGGGCCCTGGGGAAAGTCTTCAGAAGAATCAGGCAGGAGGAGAATCCAGAGAGAGGGAACTGTGAGGATAACAGGAGGTGCTGCTCACACCTGGAGAAACCACTCCATGTGGAAACCGTGCTTATGGGCAACTCAGGGCCCCAGGAGGTCCCACTTCCTGGGAGTATGCTCCATTACTCAGCTTTCTGTCACCCAGTCTCTGTTTCCAGGACCTTTGACATTAAAGAAATTTTACTTCTCTAGAGGTGGCTGTTGGTGACTTTCCGTCACTGGCCGTACCATTGTAGCCCCTATGTATTACCTCTCTGAGCCCAGTTTTCTAGTGGAGGAAATAGGGTGCAGAGCTGGAAATAGAGGCAGCTTTGAGGCAGAGCACACCCAGGGATGGAGTTGCCTAGAACTGGGCCCTCTTCCCTCGCCTCCCTGTCCACTTCTCCTGGGTAACTCCTACCGATCCCCAGCAGGGGACTGAGGCATTGCCTCCTCCAGGAAGCCCTCCCTGCCCTCCCTCCCTAGGGAAATCCTAAACATTATCTGCCTGCAGAGCATAGTGTGATGGCCCTTCCAGCACTAATCCCAGGTGCAGCTTACATTTATTTGTGTGATCACTTGATGAGTGTCTACATCTTCCGAAGACCGTAACCTGCATGAGGGCGGGGCTGGGCGATTTTCACTCCCTGCCGCAGCTCAGAGCCTTCGCACAGGGCCTGGCATAGGAGCCTGGTAAGTGTCTGTTGAACACTTAAATGAGTGAACCAAGGAAGGACACATGGTCAAGGAAAGGGCCCCGAGGGCTCCCTGGACTTTGCTGGTGCCGTGGGAGTCTGGGCTGGCAAGAGTAGGGTTCATGTTGGGCAGAAAAGAGCCCTCCCCCCAGCAGGGGCCACCCCAGTCCCCTGGGGCGGGGATGTGACTAGGGTAGAATTGGTGAGTTGGGGAGGGATGCCTCCAGGGATGAATTCGGTTCACTCCCCACCGCCTACTCCAGGGAAATGCATCTATTCTAGTGCCCCAGACCTGGGCTCCTGGGCCTGCTGCTATCCCCAGAACTGGTAACCCCCTGGGGTGGCCAGGGAGAGAGGCTCATCACAGGATGAGTCATCCTGTCCCCGGGGTTGTTGGGAGCCCCACCATGATGGACGCTAACGTGAGACACGGTGATCTGCACACTTTGGGTGCATTCCCATAGGTCGATCCACAGCCTTTTCCCCAGACTTCCTTGTATCCGGTCATTCAATCTTGCACCTTCCATGACCTTGACCAACTAGCTAAGCTATTTGCCACTGCCCAGGAGACCACGTGGATGCGTATCACAGCCTGTCTCCCTTCCACAGAGAGGATGGCCAAATGCACTCCATGCAAATCTGCCCACAGCAGATTTGCCCTCAACACTGTCCTTCAGGCCCTCTGAGTGGGACTGTAGGGCATGGCCAGCACGGACATACTGTACCGATTCACTGAGCCGAAGGTTTTCTTGCTCTATAAGATGGTCTCAGGGAACGCCATAGGCTACCGTGAGTCTGAGTTGAGGCGAATGTGTTCATTGGTGCAACGGGAGTTTGGGCCACCTTGTCATGTAATTTCCTGTGCATCTTAATATGTATGATGCTTCTGCAAGCCAGGGGGATTCACCACCACACTGACCACCAGCAAGGAGTTCCTGTGGCTGTCTGACTGATGAGTGTCCAGCTCCAGGTTCCTTCCTCGGGGTTGGTTGGCTTTCTAAGGCTGGTCTCAGCCTGGGTTCTCCTGGAAACAGAACCTGGGAAAAGGCTTGCTTGCAGGTTGTTCTGGGCAAGGTGATCCCAGGGAGCGGGTGGGAGGGCCAGAGTAAGCAAACAGGAAAGGAGGAGCTGGTACAATGCTGTGTTCTCTGATCGGCAGCTGCCGCAGGTCATTGGGGCTCCATTTGAGAAGCCTTATGAAATGGTTCAGAACTGTCCTGGAGTGCAATAAACACAGGGAATGTCTCCCCATCAGCTCCCAGCTCCCAGTGGTCAAGGGTTGTCCTACAGGCATTAACTGCCCCCTGAACACACGTACACACACATGAACCACATATACTTGTGGGTTGCACATGCAGGCACGCCACGTGGATATCTGTAGGTGTCCCATGCCATGGTGAGTGGGCATGACTCACACCTGGAGTGAGGGAGTCATTGTCAGTTTGCACCTGCGGGAAGCTGGTCAAACCTGTGCAGAACAGATCACCCCAGCAGTGGCTGCAGTGAGAGGTGGCTGAGTGGTGTCTGACACACTTGCCTGCTTCAAGGTGTGGAGGCAGAACTCAAACTAGACGTTTTCAGTACAGGCAAAGGCTGGGCATCTGCCAATCAACCTCAGCCTGTGACCGCAGGCCTTCCCGGGGCTGTCCATCTCTGTGACCATGACTCACTCCTCTATACAAAGAAGCCCCAAGAGTTACTTGGGGGTGGGGGTAGGTAGCCAGAGGCTGATCAGAGGGTCTGCACTAGCCCTGGGGACAGGTGTCGGGGGCGACAGTGAACCCATAGGGAGGGACCTCCGTCTGCCTTTGAAAAATGATCCTGTTGGAACTGTCTTACCATAACAAATGGAGCCTAGTCAGAGCTGCTAGTGAGGCCAGCACATATCAGCAGTGAGGCCAGGAGACACCCAGCAAGGCTTCCCCACCTGCCAAAGCAGCCCTGTCCCATAGGCAGTAGCTAACCCTGTGCTAATGGAGCGAGACCACAGCTCACTGTGAGGCGGGCTCTCAGGACTGCGCAGGCCCAGAGGATGCCTGGCCTGCCCCCTGTCTTCCCCCACCTGCTTCCCTTTCCTCCGCACACTGATTCATGGCCCCTCCCAGGCCTGGGCCACACTGGGAGTGCTGGGCTAGGAGGAGGAGCAGTGAGGGTCCCACAGCACCCCCTTCCTCAAATCCGATGAACCATTGATCAGGAAGTTCTTTCTCATTCTAGCCTAAATGTGCCCAGGACATCTCCAGCCCAGAACCCAGAGATTAAAACAGACTTTGGATGGCTATCCACCAAAATGTCACCCATGGTTACTGCTGGGAAGGGAACCCCCACCCTTCCCAGGCTCCGGCCCCTCCTCCCACCCTTTCCTTTCCTACACCCCATAAAGGAAGAGGAGACTCTGCTGGGAATGGTCCATGCCCAGGATGCTTTGGGGCCACCTTCACTAGAGAGCAAGGTCATTGCCTGAAAAGCCACAAGGATCCATGTGAGCCCTTCTCTGTCCTGCTTCCTCACACCTGCCCCTGGCTGCGGAAGGTGGGCAGGTCCTGACCTGAAGAGGCAGCCAGCTCAGATTTGGGGGGGAAGTGGCAGAGAGCCCCTCAAAGTCTTCCAGGCCTTGGGTCCCCATTCTAAGCCTTACCCATCTTCCACATTCATTAATACATTTATAAATAGAGTAGCAATTGGAGGCCCATCAGCGGCTGTTTCTCGGACACGACGTTCTCACCCAGGAACTCTGCGTGGGAGGGGGGTGGAGGGGAGCCTGACCTGGGAACCTCCGCATGCCTGGCTCTGTCTAGTATCATAATGGCCCAGAAACCTCACTCGGACCCAGAACAATTCTCTCCGGGTAAGTGGGATCATAGAGTATTTTAATTTTCATGTTTATGCTAATCTGTATTTTTAATCTTTCTATTATTTAGCAATTTTAAAATATTTTTCCAAAAAAAGGGAAGGAACAAAATTCCCTCTTGGACAGCCGTCCTGAAGACGGAGGCTTGGCAATGTTTTTGTGAGCTAGACACCTGCCCCACACCTTCCTTTTTAATCAGGTCATCGAATTCTCCTAAGAAGTCTTTTGTGGACATCAAATTGCCTCTGTGCTTGGAGGGGATTAGGAAATGCCAGTTTTTATCCCGGGGGATTGGTTTTTGGAAGCACCGTGACTTCTGAAGCGCAGAGGGGCTGTGAGAGAGGGCGTCCGAGTCAACACATATTAACGCCTGACATTTGTACAGCATTCTGCGATTTACAGAAAGCATCCACATCTGTTATCCCATGTGATCCTCCCAGAAACCCTGGGAGAGGCAGGAGGCCCTCTGGGAATGGGAAAGGAATCATTGGTAGTCCCATTTGACTCATGGGGAAACTGAGGCACAGGGCAGTTAATTGTCTGAAGTGGTAGAGCCGGACGATAAATGCAAGGCTTTTGGCCCTGCATCCTACACCCTTACGCTAGATTCTTCCCCAAACTTGAGCCTCAGTTTCCCCATCTGACAAATGGGGAAAAAATAGTACCTACTGCCCCAGGGGCCTAGGGTCTTTGTAAGGATTAATTGAGTTAATACATGGCATGTCTTAAGATGGCATATAGTAAGGGTTGAATAAATTAACTGACATTAAAGGTGGCAGATAACAGGTCTGTGCCACACCAAGTCCTAGGCTTGTTCTCCCAATCTGCCTCCTAGACATTTGCTGAGGGCCTCCTGTGCACAGGCTCCTTGGAGGGGAGAGGATTAAACAAGATGGAGGGGCTGCCTGCAAAGGGATTCACTCTCTAGAGAGGCATGCACAACCTCCAGCCCAGGAACATCGAAGGCTTAGTGACCTCAGGGTAGGGAGCTTTATTCTTCCTCCAGGGGGAGGGTTCAGGAAGGCTTCCTGGAGGACGTGCTCCTGGTTGAGTGGTCCTCCAGGATGAGGACTAGGTTCCAAACTGGGGTGTGCAGAGTGGCCTGACAGAGATGGTCCATTCCTGGACACAGTAAGGCCATCCCCTCTCCCCTCCCAGTGCAAAGCAGGAGGCAATCCATGGCTTGGGAGAGGCTGCTTCCTGGGGCAGCTTCGCCCGTTGCAAACCAGGTGGCCAGCTGGGTGTAGTGACGAAGAGTCTATAGCGTCTGATAGAGAGGACAAGAAAGGCACCAGCAGGCCCTCCCTGTCCACTCCTACCCCAACCTCTGCATGCCCAGCAAGCTTTCCAAAGTCAGGGCTCCCCGGTTTGGGTGCCAGGGTCTGTTTGTGAAACCCCTCAACTCGGAGAGAGAAGGATGAGCTGGTGGAGTCTTCCTTCCCCTTCCTGTGCCCACTGCACCCCGTTGCTGCCAGCCCCGCCGCAGGCACTCCCCGCCCTTTCAGGACTGGCTCTCAGGAAAGGCTCCAAAGAGCCGAATGCACTTGGGGCAAAGTGCCCGCAGCCCCTGTACATGACTGCTGAAGCGCCTCTGGATCCAAGGAGACGCACCACTGCCCTGAATCACACGGAGCTTGCTGTTTCTGTGAGCCCAGAGCCACTCCGTGTCCTGCCTGCAGCCGTGTGACCTTGAGCAAGTTAGCTGACCTCACTTGCAGGATGTGTGGAAGGATCCAGTTCACCCTTGTTGTCCCAGCACAGTGGGTACTCCTGCCGGCCTTAAAACCGTCCTGGTTTGGATGATCATGTGCGTGGTCTCCCTGTGTTACCCGTGACATGGCGGTAGTTGGGCTACAGTGCCTCCCAGGGGCTCCAACCAGATAATTCATGTAAAAGTCCTTTGTCCTGCGTCCACTGATGTGTTCTGTCATGTAGAGTTAAATCAGTACTGTGTCTTTAAAAACTCACTGTCTTAATTTAATATCTCAAAAAGAGGGGCTTTTAATATGACAATCACTAAGGTCCCTTTTGTTCTCTAACTCTACTGTCACTTTTTCTTAACAAGACTATTCCATGCTCTTAGTGCAGCCCTGCTGGCAATTCCTCCACACTTCAGGCAAAATTAGCCAAAATGCCCTAGGAGCAAAGGGGACCATAAGATGACCCCTTAGGTCCTCTCAGGACCTAAAAGACTATCGTCTTGCAACAGCCACATGTTTTACAAAGGCCTCGCAGACAAATTCCCAAACCTCCTGCTTGTGGAGTGCTCCGAGCCCAGCTCCCCTCACCCGGATGTCCTGCTGATTGCTATGTTTTCACAAGTTCTGAGAGCCAATTGACCTTAGGTTGATAGCTAGAAATGGGCCACAGGGAGGTATTCACACCTTGGACACTGGTGAACACTACAAACAAGGCTTTTTTTTTTCCTGGAGAGCAGGTTGCTAAATATTTAGCGGCACACCACTGCTGAAAGGCTTGCAAAATTTAGCCATCCGTGAGGAGAAGCTCCGAAGAAGGTCGCACTGTAATCCCAAGGCTGACGTGTGTGCTGCCTAATTTCATTTTCTCTCTTCCTTGTTTCTTTCCAGCCCGGGACCAGCGAGGCCCAGGAGATCCCCCTTGCCTATGGCATCAGGAGGAAGGAGACTGGAGTTTGACGTAAAACATAATGTCCACCGCAGTGTGGGAACTCCAGGGTTCGGAGGTCTGAATTAATGGGCCGGGACCTGGGGTGCCCTGTGCCTGGCCTGCTGCCCTTTCCTCAGCTCTCCTGCCCACCCAGGTGTCCCATTGTCTGAGAGTCACAGTGTGTGTCTGCAGGCGCATCTCCTCAAACAAATGAGCCCGGGGCTGAGTGCTGGGGTGTTCCGCCCTGTATGCAAAGCCTGGGAGGCACCAGCAGCAGCCCACATCCCACTCCCACCCCCACCCCCGTGCAGGCCCTGGAGAGGAGGGAGCGTCGGGGGAGGCCCAGGACACCCGGCTCTGGTCCCCTTTCTGCCGGTGCGGTGGCCTCCCCACTCCCTGGCCTCCATCTACCCTTCTGTAAAACAAGCAGAGGGAGAAGGAGACACTGGTACTCTCTCAGCAGTCGCCCTGGGAATTCCTCTTCCAGACAGCATTGTATTTATTCAGAAAAAATATGTTGGTCTGCCCTTTGGGGTGAGGAATGAGACCCCGAGGAACACGTTGCCACAAACTGTGGTCATGGAACTGCCTCCCCACGGAGCCTAGGTCCTGTCCATGGGTGCCCCATGTGTTGCCCCTGGCGATGGAGCTGAGTTTGCGAGGTGGGGGGCAGGAGCTGGGGCGGGGCTAAGAAGCTTTCCATAATTAGGGCGGAAATGCCAGGTCCCAGGGGAAGTGGGAGGGGGCGCGCCTGCGATGCGGAAGCTCCGGGGGGGGGGGTGGGGCGCGGCTGACCCTCGGTGGGGACAGGTGCCAAGACAGAGCAGGGGCTTCAGGGAGAGAAGAGTTAACTAACGGGGTCTTTCTTTTAAATTTCTATTGAAGTGTAACATAGATATGTGAAAAGTGCACAAATCGTACGGTTATGGCCCGCTGATCTTCACACAGTGAGACTCCGTACAGCGAGGTTCCGGTTCAAGATTCAGGACCCTACAGGCAGCCAGAGCCCCACAAAGTAGCTGCGTCCTGGCTTCAGCACCAGATGCTTTGTCTTCTCTGCCGCCAGGTATGGGAGTCACGCAGATGCGCTCTTGTGTCTGGCTTCTTTCACCCAGCAGTTTGTCCACCAGACTCGGCCGTGCATGTGGCACGTAGCTGTAGCCTCTTGGTTCTCTGCTGTAGAGGATTCCACCGCATGGCTGGTCCACGAGTTCCTTGCCTAGTCCACCTGGGAGGGCGTCCGAGTAGTTTCCATTTTTGACTATCATGTATGGTTCTGCTCTGAACTTTCTTCTGTTGAACATATGTTCAACACATTTCCGTTGGGTCTGTACCCAGGAGTGGGATTACTGGACCCGAGCGTGCCTAGGGTTAGCTTTAGCAGACACTGCAAAACAGCTTTCTCCCGGAGCTGTGCAAGTTCACACTCCCCCAGCTGCAAGGGAGAGACCCGGCTGCTCCGCATTCCAACCCACACTGCCTTGCCTGTCTCTTCCGTTGTTGCCGTGCGGGTGGGTCTAAGGAGCGACTGCTCTCATCTCCCTTAGCATCTCCAGGGAAGTCCTGGATGCTCACTGATACCCTTGGACACGGGATTCTTTGGGGAAGGTCAAAGGGGTGCCAAGCTCAGCCCTAAAGGGGCCCTTGAGGGAAGACAGAGGCTGTCCTCGTGGAGGCAGAGCAGAGGTGGAAGAGGGAGCTGACCTCTGCCGTCCCGAAGGGAGCTGGCTCTGTGAACCCCAATGACCACTCAAGGGCCCAGAACTCCCTGCCCCATCCACAGGTTGGCTCTCAGGAAACTGCCCGTCTCCCTTGTCTCTCCATCAGCCTGTGAGCCATCCTCATCTCTGTCTCTCCTGCCCGCTCCTTGTTACTCTCAGCCTCTGCACCCCCAGCACCAGTCCCAGAGCAGGAGGCAACAACAACCAGCCTCAGTGACTGTCAGTCCTCAGCATGATGTGTAGCCTGAAAATCCAGCAGTACCTCAGGCTGCATTAATAGAGGCATGATGCATGGAGCAGGGAGGGGACAGACCCACTCTCCTCCTCTCGAGCTCAGATCCAGGCTCCCCTCTGTCTGGGAGGCATGCAGACCACCAGAAGATTTGTATGGTGGAGTGGCCAGGAGGGGACAGGACTTGGGCCACTCAAACTGTCAGTCAACAAACATTTCCTGAGCGCCTTCTGAGTGCCAGGTGCTGTCCTAGGTTCTGAGGGGGACACCTCTGAAAAGAGGGACCGGGATCATGCCCTCATGATGTCTAGAGTCTAGTAATAGCTGAAAGAAAACCAAATAAGATGACTTCAGAAATGATTGAGAGCTGTGAAGAAATGGAAGGAGAGTGACGTGAGAGAGAGTGGCTGGGGGAGGGTGCTGGGACTGTGACTCTGAGCAGGCAGGCCAGGGAAGCCGTCTCGGGGGAGATGACGCTGAGGGCAGCCAGGTAGTACAGTCCGGGGAAAAGCAGTCCAGACAGAAGGAATGGCAGATGCAGGGGCTTTGGGCAGGAAAGAGCTTGGAATTTTCTGGAAACTGACAGAAGACAGCAAGGCTAGAGGATTCTGGGGTGTGGGAGATGGGTGGGGGGGATAGAGAAGGTGGCTCAGAGTCAACTCAGCCAGAGCCTCGAAGGTCACCCTAAAGAGGCTGAATTTTATTCTAAGTACAACTGAAAGCCACTGAAACATTTAGAAAAGGCACAACAGACACCCCCATACTCTCCCCCCCATCACCATCACAATGCCTGGCCCACCTCGGATCTCAGTGCATCCTGCTGGGCCTGCAGGTGACAGCGCCCACCTCAAGCGCACGTGGCTCACCCCTCCCCATTCTGCCCTAGGGCTTCTCTGACACTAGGGAGTCCCCTGAGCCTGAACAGGAGCTTAGCCCAAAGGGGCATGGAATTAACTCCCGCAGAACCACCCCCAACCAATGGAGACAGAGCCAGCGGATATACGCGCCAGCATGCCATCCTTCAGGGACAGTCCTGGGAAGCATTCTTTCCTGCATGTTTCTTGGGGGATCCAGCAGAATGGAGGCCCGTGGCTCACAGCAGCAATCGCACAACACACTCATACATCAGCTCTTCTTCCCGCCCTCTGACTCTCCAGAGACTTCGATGGTGCTACCTGGGATCACCTTCCGCATTAACTACCTGCTCCCAAGCCCTGTCGCAGCCTCTGCTTTGGGGGCAACCCAAAATGAGAGACGAGTCCACGACACCATCTGACTGATGCTCTTAGTGATGCTGGGGGGAGAACGGGCAGCAGGAGGCAGACGGGTCAGGAGGCTGTCCCGGGATCCAGGGAGAGATGGTGGTAGCCTGGACCAGGGAGGTGGAGGTGGTGAGAAGCAGTTGGATTCAGGAGGTGCTTTGAATGTTGGAAGACAGGGCTCCATGATGGTTTGGATGTGCTCAACCAACAAGACGGAGGCTCTAGGAGACTTGGGTGACACCTGCTCCCCAACGTGAAAGATTGTTGCAGAGAAGCAGGAGGACAACGGGAGGACAGGCTTGGTAGGCTGGGGCCGTGAGGGAAGGGGACTGACGTGCTGAGCGGGGGCTGTCTGCCCGGCACACCTCGTCGCCACCGCCGAGGACAGCAGCCGCCAGCTCCCTGCGGCTGCCCAGCGAGCACCTGATGGGGACACGCTTAGTAAATGTAAATTACACACCAGGTTTCAAAGACTTAATATTTTAAAAAGCATGTGAAATATCTCATTAATACTTTTTATTGATTACATCTTAAAATAATATTTTGGCTATATTGGGTTAAATAAAATATATGATTAAAATTAGTTTTACCAGTTTATTTTTACTTGTTTAATGAAGCCACGAGAAAATATAAAATTAAGTATGCGGCTCACATTGGAGGTACACATTACCTTTCTACTGGCCGCCCTGAGCTAAAGGTTGTAGGTCCTCATTGCATCTGTGCCTCACAGCATCCTGTAAGGCAGACTGACCCTGCCCTTCCCAGAGGGCAAGGCTGAAGTCCAGGGAAGTTCAGCGCCCTGGCCAAAGTGCCCACATCCATGCTGGAGCCTACCCTGATGCTGCTGCCTTGAGAGGCGGTGACTTCTGTGTACTAGAGCCATTTGAGTCCCAGTGTCAAGCTTCAAGCACAGCATAGGGGGCAGGTTTGGGGTAGGCGACTTTGATGACGGCACCCAGCCCTGAGACTATGCTTTGGGGGTGGAGTGGGCTGGGGACACTTCTCCCTCTCCCATTGTCCCTCAGGGGCTCCTGACTCCAGGGCTATCACTCGGCCCCCACTTCCCACCCACTGGACTGCACCCACCATCTCCCACCATCAGTCTCCCACATAATTTATGAGAGCCATCAAAGTTAATTAATGCTGTACTTACAGAGCCATCCCAATGTCATTATTGTGTAATTGGATTATAACTTAGGTAATTTCCACAAAGCACCCATTGCTTATGCAAGAAACCAGGGATTTTTACCTAGTGATTACTGGGGGTGTTGGGGCCAGATGGGGTGAGGTGGGGCAATGCCAGTGTGAGGAGGGCAGCTTGCAGGCTCGGGCCCTGCCTGAGCCCCAGCAGTGAGCATGGCAGGTGTGTGCGGAGCATTCCTGTGCTCTGGGCCTCAGGCCTTCCAGCCGCACGACTGGCCTGGCCTCCTGTGCACTTCTGCCCCCGCCTCACAGCGATTTCCCGCCCAACACCAGTGAGAGCTGTGTTCATCCGGTTTGAACTGCCTGAGTCGCCTGCCCCACCCCGGACTGTCTCTGCCTTGTTCCATGCACAGGGGCGGCCATATTTCACATCACACGACTCTGCTTCCTAGCCACCAGGCCACAACTGATCAGTCAGTCAGTCAGCAACAGAGAGAAAAGTGGTCAGTCAGTCATGGGGAGAAGCAAACACAGGGCGGGTGCAGCGGGGTCACGATCCTCAAGCTCCTGCAGAGCGGGTGACAGGCAGCCCAGCCCTCCACGGCCTGAGACCCTGTCAGCCCTCCAGAACCGGGTGAGGTGGCTGCACTGTGCTTCGCAGCAAAGAGCTCTCAGCACAGCCAGACCAGCCTCCACGACCTGACTCACCCCGGATGCTCCTGCCGGCGTGGTCTGACCTTGGGCCACCAATGCTCTTGGGAGCCTCAGTCTCCCTATCTGTTAAAAGGGAATAATAGCATAATGCCTTTAGAGTTTGTGGCTGTGAGGAACAGAACCAACTCTAGACAACAAGCAGAACAGGGTTTCACACAAGGTTTACAGGGACTTAGGGCAACCACAGGAGGCCAGAGGCCAGGCGTGGGAACCAATTTCCAAAGGACACAAGAAACAGCACTGATCTTGTGCTGGATAGCATCCAGTCACCCCCGGGAGGTCAGAGGGCAGTGGGAGAGAGAGGTAAGAGTACTCCATGCTCCTGGGCCAGACCCTCTACCAAGGTCATGGCTCCCACAGGTGGCTGCTCCCACAGCTTCTCTCTGTACATGCATGACCCCGCCCTCCTTCTGCCTGCTCAGGCTGGGGTGGCCACAGCTCCCACGTAGCATAGCCTCAGGAATGACCTCCCCTGTGTTGGCCTTCTTCACCCTGCTCACCCAGATCAGCTCTTCCCACTAAACCCTCCTCAGAGAGCCCCTAGGAGTGTGCCTTCTGTTTCCTGCTGACCCCCAACTCGTGGAGGCTCCCCATCACTGCTCTGATGACGTCACTGCTCCCCACTCCTCCATCCCAGCTTCACCCAGTGGGGATCGAAGTGAGGGGGGTGTCTGACTGGTTGGAGTGGATCTCAGGGGTCTTCTGACGGTCCCTCGCAGGGTGGGAAGAGGAAACATTGATCCCTTCAGTGTCAGACTGTGAGCAACTGGAATTGCCTTTTCTCCAAGACTCGACACAATGAGTATGGGTTGGTGACCCAAAGGGCTACTGGGAAGGGCGAGGGATGTGAGCATTGACCGTGCTTCTGCCTATTCTTCACAAATGCAAAACTGTGTGTATAAAATGCTCAGCCCAGCACCTGGTATACAGGAGGTGATCACAGGAGGTGAGAGCTGGTGGTACTGGGCTTATTCAAGCGGAATCCTGGCCCCCCTCATGGCCACAGCTACCCTCAGAGAAACCGCATTCCTTGGGGCAGCCTCAGCCAGCCTCAGTCCTTTGTCACCCTGGGACACAGCTGTGCTGGGGGTGGGCTCCCTTCACAGGCCTCTTCTCAGTGCACGCTCTTGTCCCAGTGCATACGCGAGGAAGACATGGGCCGCGCCTGCGTGGAGCATCTACCCTTTGATGGGTGTGGGCCACTTCTTGAGAGACTGTTTCACTCCACACTTCTATGTGCCAGGCTGTGTCCTGGGCACTGGGATAGAGCAGAGCAAGACCAACAGAGTGCCAGCCCTCAGAGCAACGGATGCTGAACATGTGGTCACAGGGTGATGACTGATACAGGGTGACGTCTACATTGTGACCTGAAGGATGAATAGGAGTTCAAGGGACGTCTGACGGCCCAAGTCATCCCACCCTGGAGGTAGGTATTTCTCCAGTATCTACTTGCTACTGTGTGCCCATCCTGTGCACTAAGTGGATCCAAAAAGTGTCCTGCCCTCTAGGCACCTCTGTTCCCAGCTACTCATAACTGAGCCAGCTGGAGCATGCCTACAGTCAGGGCTGGAGACGCTTAGAGAAGGGAGCATGCCCTCTGGGCTTCCTGAAGGAGGCTAGGGTTTGAAAGGTGATGAGAAGTGACCAGGCCAAAAGGATTCCACTCAGCGCTGCCTGAGCCGCCACCCATTGCCTGTGACCAGGGGCATTCCCTGTGGGTTCTAAGAACAAGATCTGGGAGGAGCCCTTGGGGTGCTGGCTGGCAAGGGGCCACCAGAGACTGGGCATGGGCTTGGCCAGCACTCCCTGTCCCACAGGCTGGAGTCCACTAGGTGCCACCTGGACTCACCATGCCAGAGTTCAGCTGGTGTTCTTTCTGCATGCAGCCCACACCCCCTCAGACCCAGTTGTCATAGCTGTGGGCTTCTGCCCTAGATGTGCGTTAGCTCTGGCCAGGCTTATGCGACCAGAGAGTTTCTAGGTTTCACTCTCAATCCAGTCTTTACTAGGCTTTCTGGTACATTCAAGTTATTTTCTCTCTCCGAAAACAATATGCTTGGAGACTGTTCTATTTAAGCGCAGAGCCTCCAGGGAGAGTGTTTACATGGTTATATTTAGATATATTTAGATATGGCCTGTCCCAGGTCTCTGTCTGTCTCATGTCAGTTTCCTGTTAATCAGAGCCCGAGACAGGGATTCAGTGGAACAAGATTTACAGAGGGGGTGCTTCTCTGGGAAAACCCAGAGAGGGGTGGAGCAGGGGAGGAAGGGGAGGGAGAGATCCGGGGAAGGCCGGGCCTGCCTGGGAAGCTCTGGGGAATAAATCATCACACAGCGAAGTTGTACTGCCTAAGGCAGGGGCCCGGCTTCTGCCCCCATCGGAAGTCATTGGAAAGAGGCCTGGGAGGAGGAGGGGCTGTTGCCCTCCCGTTTCTTTCAGTTCTGTCCTCTGAGTGGCCCAAAGGAATCCTAAGCTTCTGACTGAGGGGCTAGTGGGGGAGGGCCAGCGGGAAGAGGCTGGGGTCTGGTCCTAAATCAGCCACTGTGCCATTCAGGGCAGGTCACGTCGCCCCCTTCGGGGCTCACTTCCCTTGCAGCAAAACCCTAGGCGAGGTGTGGCTGGCCCATCCTGCACTGCAGGGGGCAGGACAGGGCAGGCCCGGCCTGGCCCAAGGCCCCCACAGGTGGCAGGCAGGTACGCCTACAGCCCAGCCACACTCCCACCACTCACAGCCCAAGGAGTCAGAAAAGGGAGCTAAAGCAGTGCTGGGTGCTCAGGGCAGGGGTCTCCTGGCTGGGCCCTGGCCTCAGAGCCACTCCTGGTGTGCCCTCTGCACCTGACAACAGCCACACCCTGGATCCTGCAAGGGCTGGGGAAGTGGGGGTGCTAGGAGGAGCCCAGACAACCCCCAGCACTCAGCATCACCCACAGCTGCCTTCTCTCTGCCCGTAGGCAATGCTGAGCCCAGCCCGGGGGCAGGCAGAGATGTCCAGAAGGGGTTTCAGACGGTGGGTCCACCCAGCTTCCTGTGCACATCACTGTGCTGGCTGCAGAGTGACAGGGAGGAACGCTACCTTGTGTGCCCCTCATGGGCCTTCAGTTTGATTAGGGAATAATATACCCGTTATTGCCAAGATCTGTAAAACTCTGTACGTTTTACCAAGGCCTTGCACACTTGTTCACACTATCTTTGAAATCCTTTGCACATCATTTGAATAAAGGGCTCTTATCCCCATTTTACAGATGAGGAAAAGTGAGGCCCACAGCTCCCAGGCCACCCAGTTAATAAGTAACACAGACTAGACTCAGAATCAGACTTTCAGACATTAAATTCCCGTGCTTTCCACTGAGCCACACTGAAGTAGGAATTAACAAGGCTGGAGTCTTGAAGGCCGTGAAATAGTATCATAAATAACCTCAGGGGGCCTGGGCTTTCTTTTTTAATAATTGTTTCAGCAAAGTCAGAGGCATATGGAACATGCTGCTTTGTCATCTGCTCGTTTTTTCCTTAACAATATCTTGTGAACATTTCCACATGTCGTTAAATATTCTTTTACTGGGCCATCATTTTTAATGGCTGTATGGTATTCCATCACATGAATGCCCCATAATTTATCTAACCAATCTCTGTGTTGGACCTTTAAGCTATTTCCAGCTTTTCACCCTCATAAACAAGGCTGTGATGAGCATCCTTGTACATAAATTTTGCACTCATTTCAAATTGCATCCTTAGACCGAAAAGGATGCATTCTTTTTAAAAGTGTTTTTCATGTCTATTACCACATTTCCTGAGGTGGTTCATTTTCCCTCATCCTCAAAGGTGATATAAAAAAATCAAATTAAAAAACACAAATTTGTAAAAATTGCATCATTTTCCCAAATCAGGTAGTCAGTTGTGTGACTTTGGCAGGTCACCTGCCCTCTCTGGTCCTCTGTAAATTCATGTGTCTAATGAGGGATTAGACAAGATGGTCCCTACGCTTCCTGCTACTTCCCTCCTTGTCGTAGGACACAGGGAGAGCCCCAGACTGCTTAGGCCATAGAAGTGCAAAGGAGAGAGCAGGCCCTGCAGGCCTCCTGGAGAAGGCAGGGCCTGCACCACCCCTGAGAGATACACAGCGGGTAGGTAGAGGGCATGGAGGGGAGAGTGATGCTGGGTGGGGTCCTAGCATCTTCTGCTATGCTGAGCTTGGAGATGGGCGCAGGGAATCCTGGTGAGCCAGGGGCCGGCCAGAATGCCTGCCGCTCAAGCTTCCTGGACAGGAGGTCCCAGGAATTCAGCACAAAGGCCACGAGTGGCTGTAGAGACATCCGGTCCTCACACACTGATGCCGAACAACATCAGGATCCCCACCGGCTCCCCCGGCTGCCCTGTAAGAGAGCGGGACTCCTGTCTCTGGGAGCAGAAGAGCAGAGATTGGCGCCTGTGAGTAGGGATCCTGTCCCCGGGCAGAGGGTGGAGCCAGTGGCACCTGGCACTAGAGTTTTCTCGTTCTAATAAGTGGGACTTTGGCCAAGTGACATCGCCTCATTCTGCCTTTTTCTGAGCTGAAGAGCTCGAATAGTAACGTACGCCCGGTTCATTCACTGAATCATTCACCGGTTGAACAAATGCATCCCTACTATGCGCTGGACACTGTGCTGGATGCTGGGCATTCGGCCGAGGGCAGAGACGGTGAGATCTCACTGCACCCACACTCTAGAGGGACACGGCACTAGAGAAACAATCGTAAATGAATAAACAGATAATTCATAACCCAAGCAACAGATACCTTTGGATAAGTGCTCTAAGAAGCACGAGAGCTGTAAGAATGAAATGGGGAGTGTGAAATGATTCAGCCTAGGGAGGGGGTCAGGGAAAGTGTCAGGAGTGACATTTGTGATGAGATGTAAAGAATAAGGGAGGAATGGATGAAATGTGGGGGGAGGGGAAAGGCATTCCAGGCAGAAGGAAGAGCATGGAAAAGGACCAGTGAGGCCCTCGCAGCCCAGTGGCTGATGCACAGACCCCCAAAGGGAGAGAGGAGCCAGAATTTTTGAGAGGCTGGCAGGGACGTATGGGGAGGTGGCCACCGAAGAGCTTGGGGTGAAGGGACGGGAGGAAATGGGGTGCAGGAGCTGGGAACTACGTCCTGTGATTCTTCCTTGCTCAGTTGGGCGGCCAGGGGTTGGCTCCTGCTCAGGTACCTACTGTGGGGCCACCGCTCCTCCTCCTTCCTAGAGCCCCAAGGAGCTGGAACCTGCTCAGCACATGGGCTGGGGACCAGGGAGGCTGCGGAGGAGAGGGTCAGCGTTTGGTTTAGTCATCACTCAGCTTGTGGCGGGGAATGGGGGTCAGGCCAGGGCCCCCAACATGGGCAACCTGCCATACTGCACACTGTCACCTGGGGACTTTTCAGTAGAATAAGACTTCACCATGAGCCTCGGCCAGACAGTACACACACGCACACACGCACACGCACGTATGCACACTTGCTTGATGCTCTTGCTTGCACACACAAAGGACAGCCAATGGAAAATTGGTGCTAGAGGCCACAGGTGACTTTCCAGCCCAGCCCAAGTGAAAACACAAGCCTGCCCCACGCTGAGCTCTGGCTGGAGGGAGACGCACATGGGTGCGGCTCAGGGGCCTGGACAGCGTCAGACCCAGAGCGGCTACTGCCCCTGAGGTCCTTACCCCACACCATGACCCTGGCGGATTGAGTGCCCCAAGGTGGCAGACGGGGAAACTGAGGCTCAGAGGGGAGCACAACTTGCCCAAGGCCACACAGACAGCAGGTGGGGAAGGTGGCTTCAACCCAAGCCTGTCAGCACCCATCAGGGCTCATTGGGTTAAACCCAGATGCCAGAATCACACGAGAGAGAGCAGACAGCCTGGTCCGGGGGAACTGGCAGAGCTGGGCCCCCTCCCTGACTTACTCCCTGACCTTAGCTAATGAGTCACAGGGCAGCTCTCTGCCTCAGTTTACCCATTTGCACATCGGGATGTAAAATCTTGCACTCACAAGGAGCGGTGAGGATCATGGAAGGAGTGTGTTTCGAAGGAAAGCAAAAGACTGGTACAAGTGGCGGATGGTGTCATCGGCGTCATTATTAATGTCATTAATAATAATGCCTCTAACAAAGCATGAGTCTGCCAGAGCACGTGCTAGATACGGGGGTGCCTGCCAATCTCCCCTCACACTTGTCTGGCTCTCTGGGCTCTTTAAGGCTTCTCCATCCATCATCCCTTTAATCATCCACTGCCCACCCTGGGGTAGGGACTGCAGAGGCCAGGCCTCAGGGGTCAGCTGTGCTGCCCCCTGTAAATCTATGGAGGCCTGAGACCCAGGGAGGCAGGAACTCACCCAGAGTCACCCAGAAGGGGGAGGAGGAGCTGGGACTTGGGCCCAGCCTCCTGATTCTGAATGCAAGCCACCCCCCAGCTTCCCCTCCCACCCAGTTCATCCCAAACTGGCACCTTCAGCCTGGTTCTCATGGAGACAAGGACCGTGCTGCCCGAAGAGAGGGTCTCGGGGCAGAGCCACAGGTGGAAAGAGGGGCAGGGCCCTTTACAAAGCTGTCTGGGAGCAGGGGGCTCTCTTTTCCCACTTGCTTCTCCTCTTCCATGTGGAAGGGGTCCTGAGCATTGTGGGAAGGTGCGGGGAGCTGAGATCCAGCTTCCCAATTCCTGACAAATTCCTCAGACTCTCTGCCTCAGTTTACCCACCTCTGCAATGGGCCTGGCGACCTTGCTGTCTCAGGGAAGGGTGACAATCAAAGGGCCCCCAGACCGAACGACGAATGAGACATCAGAGGGAAGCTGAAGGCTGCCTCCCTCCTCCTGCCCTATAGAGCTTGTGGGAGGGTCGGGAGGGGCGGCCGGCCTCAGCCCTTCTGCCCGGTGTCCAGCCTCCCGGGCCACTCCGTCCTACAGGCTCCTGCAGGGGAGGGCTCTGAACAGGGAGGTTTGGACAGAGGAGCTCTCATCCCCTTCCGGGGCTTCTCCTGCCTGCGGGCCTTCCTGTGAGGGCCCAGCTCGGGGGGCCTCCCTCCCATCACTCTTGTTTCTCCCTCCTCTCCCCATTCCCTCCATTCCTGAGTTCAGACTTTGTTGGTACCCCCCCTGAATTCAACACTCCCTGCAATCCTTCCCGCCGGGGTGTGCCTGTTGGAGTCCTTCCGTGGCTTCCCAGGGCCCTGAGGACAAAGGTCCAAACTCCCGGGCCTGTGCTCACGGCCTTCGAGATCAGTGGTCAGACTCCAGCTAGCAACCGCTCCGCCCCACCCAGACCCAGCTCTCCAGACCAAAGGGCGCCATTACTTTCCTCCAAATTCACTCTGTCTACTGCCTTCACACCTGTGCCCTGAAGTCCCCTGCCTGGAAGCCCCATCCTCCATCTCTGTGGACTCAAACCTTCCCCAAGCCCCTCAAATGGCCCTGCCTCCAGACTGCCACACAGGCAGGCCGGCCTGCACTGGGAACCCCGGGGATCTCGTTCCCCCCTTTCTCGGCGACTCAACTTTCGCCCTGCTTTTTGCCGAATGCGTCTACTCCCCACTCCACCCCCCAACCACCTCCAGGCTGGGAGCTCCTTGAGAGAGAAGTGTTCTCCAGGCCAGGGAGTCTTACGCGGGAACTCGCCCACGGAGGGGCCTCGGCGACTTTGTTTCACCAAAATTGCATTAAATGATTCGCTAGCCCAGCGATGCCACTCCTGGGTTCACACCCAGCAGAAATGCATGCACATGGTCTCCAGAATCTATGTCCTAGTATGTTCTGGACGACGTATGCGATAGCTCAAAACTGGAAACAAGTCACATGCCTGTGAACAGAAGAGCAGATATGTGATGGAATATGACACAGCAGTGAAAATGGATGAACTACTGCTCCACGCATCACACACGAGTCTCGCAGATGTAACACTGGGCAAAAGAAGTGACTCAGGTGAGAATATGTTATAGGACTCTAATTAGAAAGTTCTAAATCAGACCAAACTCATCAAAGGTGATAGAAGTCAGAAGACTGGGCTACTTTGTGGAGAGGGAAGTGTCAGGGAGGAGGCAGGAGAGGAACTTCTGGGCTGTTGGTAACGTACGATTTCTTCGGCTGGGTGGTGGTTTTAAAAAGTTGGGTGGAATGACCTCAGGTCAATCACCTGACTTCTGAGGGTTTTGTTTTTCCAGATGTTAAAGCGGCATAGTGCCCACTCCCAATTTCGTTCAGCTGTTGAAAGACCGGAGGATGCACTGGGGCTGGGGAGTGTTCCAAAGCTGAGAAGGTTCCAGAAAAACCTCACCTTCCAGTGGACCTGGGACGCCTCCCAACACACAAATCAGTCCACCTCAAAGCCGTTTGTTCTGGGCGGGCTGCGGTGCAGCTCCGTCCGGCCGCAGACGGGCAGATATTTTCCTGGCAAATGACCGGGTGGCCAGAGATGCTGCACAGCTGCTCCTGCTCTCTGGAGTCAGGGGGATACTGAGGTTTACAAGCGGCAGTTGGCAAGACGGGGAGCAACTGCCCTGACCTGTAGTGTTTGCCGATTTCCACGGTGTGAACACTCCCACCACGGCTGACTTCAAGCTGCCAACATGACATCATTGACCGTGGCATGGGGAACACATGTACACAGTTGGTTCTCGCGAGCTGGCAAACTGGCTCCAGTACACCAGTGGGCTGATCCTCCCAGGACGCAGCCTCCTGGCTCAGTAGGACGTGGGGTCAGGGCTGAGGGTGAAAGCCGTGAGGAAGGCTGGACTGTGAGAACATCCTCCTTGGCATGCCTGCAGCCTTCCCTCCAGAGAGGCCACTTCTCTCTCCCGATTCATTTTGCAGTGTGGGTCTAGCCTTCTTCCCCGAGGCTGCAGCCCCACCCCCATCCCTCTCCAAAACTATTGCCTGCTTAAGGAATCTTCCAGCAAACTCCTTCTGAAGCTCTCAGATCCACCCTCTCCTCCTCGTCACTGTTGCAGCCATCACCCTCCCTCGCCATCTCTCACCTGAAGGACTGAACAGCCTCCTAATAGTCTCTCCACCTCCGGCCTCACCTCCTCTCCCCCGCTACTCCTGCCCCCACAGGCTCTCCTTTGTACACTCGACAGTGATCTTTACAAAACACAGACTTTATTGTAGACTCTCACTCGGAAACCTCCCATGGCTGCCCATTGTCTGTGAAAACTGTAACCTCTCAGCCTGGCGTTCTTGACGGAACTAGCTCATTCATGCCCTATCCCTCGAGTGTGCACACACCCTGCTACATCCTTGCAGATGGTCTCTTTATTAAATTGTCCTCAAGGGCTATCCTGGGATCCTGACAGATACAGTGAGGTACACCTATTTACCCATTGAATCTATGCCACATGGAACAGGTTGCTCAAGAGGGAGTGAGCACCCCATCAATAGAGACAATCAAGTAGAGAATTATCTAGCATGTTATTGAAGAGATTTCTGCATTGGTCAGGGCCTCAATTAGAGGACCTCAATGGTCCTCACCCCTTAAGAACCCTTCCTCTTGTGCCAGCCTTGTTAAAAAGCATCCAGCCCCAGTGCCTCTGTAGCTATGATTTAATGACTCAATCACAGTTACCAGTCAGCACTCCAGGCCAGGCCCTGTCACTGCCTCTTACCGTCAGCCTCTGGCTTGCACCCCAGGCAGAAACAGGCAGGCTCAGAACAGGAGAACTGCTTCCCAACTCCACACCCTTCCTTTTTTCCTCCGATCCATCAGTGAATAAGGTGGGAGGTGGTGTCACTGGGGGAGGGAATGGTGGAGAGCAGATCAGTGCCCAAGTCAGGGCCAGAGACCCAGGATGGAGAATGCCATTTTAAAGACGGGGAAACTGTGTCCCCGAGGGGGCGGCACATGCCCCAAATTTCCAAGGGAAAATGGGCGCTCTGTTTTCCTGACACCCCGCCAAAGACCCTTTTCTTCATTGAATTACTTGGCACTTTTGTCAAAAGTCGATTGGCACAATCCATGAAAGAAAGAATTCATAAGTTGGACTTGATTAAAATTTAAAAGTTCTGCTCTGTGAAAGATGATGTCAAGAGAACGAGAAAAAAAAGCCACAGACCGGGAGAAAGTGTTTGCAAAAGATATGTCTGGTAGAGGACTGTTACCCAAATATACAAAGAACTCTTAAAACTCAACAATAAGAAAACAAACAACCTGATTAAAAAATGAGCAAAAGACCTAAAACACACCTCACCCAAGAAATACACAGATGGCACATAAATGTATGAAAATATACTCCACATCATATCTCATCAGGGAGACGCAAATCAAAACAACAACGAGATATGCGCCTGTTGGAATGGCCAAAGTCCAGAAGCCTGACAACACCAAATGCTGGCGAGGACATGGAACCACAGGAGCTCTCACCCATTGCTGTGGGCGAAAAATGATGCAGGCTCTTTGGAAGACAGTTTGTGAGTCTCTTAAAAAACTAAACATACTCTTATCATACGATTCAGCAATCGCTCTCCTTTGTATTTACTCAAAGGAGCTGAAAACTTACATCCAAACAAAAACCGGTACATGACTATTTATAGCAGCTTTACCCATAATTGCCAGAACTTGGAAGCAACCAAGATGTCCTTCAATAGGTGAATTGGTAAATAAACCATGGTCCATCCAGACAACAGAACGTTATTCAGTGCTAAAAAGAAAGGAGCTATGAAGTCATGAGAAGACATGGAGGAAACTTAAACACATAGGACTAAGTGAAAGAAGCCAGTCTGAAAGGCTACGTACTGTATGATTCCAACTGTATGACATTCTGGAAACAGCAAAACTATGGAGACAATACAAAGATCAGTAATTGCCAGGGGTTCGGGGTTGGGGAGGGGTGGCGGTGGAAGGGATGATAGGTGGAGCACAGAGGATTTTTAGGGCAGTAGAACTACTCTGTATGACACTATAATGGTGGATACGTGTTATTACAAATTTGACCAAACCTATAGAATGTACAGCATCAAGAGGGAGCCCTAATGTAGACTATGGCCTCTGTGTGATAATTGTGTGTCAGTGTAGGTTCACTACGTGTAACAAACATATCACTCTAGTGGGGATGTTGATACTGGGGGAAACTATGCACGTGTGGGGGCAGGGGGTATATGGGAAATCTCTCTACCTTCCGCTCAATTTTGCTGTGAACCTAAAATTACTCTAAAAAAATAAAGTCTATTTTTAAAAATCCATTGACCACATATACATGGGTCTGATTCTGGTATCTCTATTTTGTTTGATGTATCTATGTTTTGATTATGGTAGCTCATGGTTAAGTCCTGAAAATGGGAGTGTGAGTGGTCCAAATTCTTTTTCAAAATAGTGTTGGCTATTTTAAGTTCTTCGTATTTCTACATACATTTTAGAATTAGCTTTTTAATATTTATAGAAAGTATGCAAGGCCGGCCCAGGGATATAGCGGTTAAGCAGTGGTTAAAGCCACTGCTTCGGTGGCCTGGGGTTCACAAGTTTGGATCCCAGGCATGGACCTATACACTGCTCATCAAGCCATGCTGTGGAGGTATCCCACATATAAAATAGAGAAAGATTGGCATGGATGTTAGTTCAGGGAAAATCTTCCTCACGCAAAAAGGGGAGGATTGGCAGCAAATGTTAGCTCAGGGCCAATCTTCCTTACCAAAAATAAGAACAAAGTATCTTGCAATTTTCATTAGGATTGCATTCAACCTATGGATTATTTGGGGAGATTATTAGATAGATTATTGTTAACCTCTTAACAATATTGAGTCTTCTGATCCATGAACGTCCTATCTATTTATTTAGATCTTCTTTGATTTCTCTCATCAATTTTGTAGTTTTGGGCATATAAATCTTGCATATATCTTGTTAGGTTAATCTCCAAGTATTTTATGTTTTCATGCTATTACAAATGAATGTTTTAAAATTATGGTTTCCAGTTGTGTGTTGCTGGTACATATACAATCGCATAGCACAAATACAACTGATTTTTGTATACTGACCTTCTATGGTACAACCTTGCTAAATTTCCATGTTAGTTCTTGTAGCTTTTTGGTACATTCTGTTGGAATTTTGGGTGTAGACAATTTTATGTAGACATTATTGTGCGTAGACATTATTATGCCATCTGCAAATAAACAGGGTTTTTTTTCCTTTCCAATTTGGGGCTTTTATTTTTATTGCCTTATTGCACTGGCTGGGTCTTCCAATACAATGTTGAACAGAAGCAGTGTGAGTGGACGCTCTTGACTCTTTCTGATCCTTTGGGGCAGCACTCAGTCTCCCACCATTAACTATGATATTAGCCCTGTGTCAGGTTGAGGATGTTCTCTTCTATTCCTAGGTTTGTTTGGTTTTTTTTTTTTATCATGGCTGAATGTTAAATTTTGTCAAATGCCTTTTCTGTATCTATTGAGATGAGCATATGGTTTTTCTAGTTTAGTCTCTTGATCTGGTAAACTACATTGACTAATTTTCAAATGTTGAACCAATCTTGCATTTCTGGGATAAACTTCACTTGCTCATGATGTATTAACAGTTTAATATATTTTTAAAATCAACTTGCTAAAATTATGCTAAGGGGGCTGGCCTGGTGGCGGAGTAGTTAAGCTCAGAAGCTTTGCTTCAGCGGCCAGGGGTTTGCAGGTTCGGGTCACGGGCATGGACCCACACACCACTCATCAGGCCACACATGGTGGTGTCCCACATAAAGTGGAGGAAGATCAGCACAGATGTCAGCTCAGGGCCAGTCTTCCTAACAAGTAAATAAATAAATCAGTAAAATTTCGCTAAGGATTTCTGCATCTATGTTCATAGGGGTATTGGTCTGAATTTTTCTTGTATTTTAAGGCATTTATCTATTTGGGTATTAGGATAATACTGTCTTCATAAGACGAGTTGGGAATATTCCCACATCCGTGTCGAGTAATTTTTCAGTGGACACTGGACATCGTGCACTTCAGGCTGCAGAGAGCTCCGTCTTGCTGTCGTCCTTACGCAAGTGTTGGATGCTGTTTGGTATGCAGCTAGGTTACTTGTAGATCAGTTTGATCCTTAAAGTCTTGTTTTCAGCCTCAGTGAAGGTGAGCTTGGAGTGTCTTTTCCTCTGAGGTCGTGTAGGCCTGTGACTAAGGCACGACCCTTCTGGGGCCTCTCCACCCTGACCCTCAGAACTTGGCTGTCTGCCAGCCCGTGTGAGATTTGAGATTTGTTCAGCTCATAGCTCCCTGCTCATTCTTTGTTGGCCTTGCAGAGTTTCATCCTAACTCTGAACATCTCTGGATTTAGCCACAGAATCTAGGGGATTCCTATGGGGATTGCCAAACCTCTTTCTCTGCATAGCTTCCTAGTCTCTGGTTCTCTACCCTACAAATTCCAGCCGCCTCAGCCTCCTTGGATGTCGATCCATTGCCTCCATTGAGAGAGCCCACTGGGCTCTCCTTGGCGCCCCTCCTCGCACTGTAGTATGAATAGCGCCCCCAGGCTGAGAGCTGGGGTCCACCTTGTTTGTTTCCCTCATCTCTAGAATCAAAGTCAATAGCTGCCTACTGTCCAATGTCCAAAGACAGTGGTTTCATATCTTTTGTCCAGTTCTCTAGATGTTTATGGAAAGAGGGTAAGTCCAGTCTCAGTAACCCCATCATGGCTCCCCTCCCTTATTGTAGTCCTTTCCATCTGTCACCCCTCTGCCAGCAGAAGACACCCTCTCTTCTTGACGCCTGGGTGCACTGCAGGGGAGGAGGCTCTACATGGCCAGGAAACAGCCACCAGCCTCATCCCTTCCAGAGCCCTCCCTCTTCCACCCCTGCCTACCTTCCTCCCTCTGACCTTAGTTTTCTTGGGGCCTAAAGCCTGATTTATCTTTTCAAACCTAAAGGATTGGGACCAACAAGTTTTGACCCTCGTGCCAAACACTGACCTGGATGCTCTTACAAGAATCGTCTAATTAAATCTTCACAATATCTTTCTAAGGATTGAAGCTACTATCGTTTATTTAGCAGTTGCTCTGTGCTAGGCACCATGCTAGGTATTTACACATGATTCCACCTAACACTTACCACAGTCCTATGATATAGTTACTAAACCCACTTTACAGATGTGGAAACTGAGGTGCAGAGAGGTTGAGTGACTTGCCCGAGGTCCCACAGCTCAGAAGTACAGGAGTACTTTGTGAGAAGTTCAGGCATTCCGACCCCAGGAGGCTGGGCTCTCCCCCCACACCAGGCTGGCTCATCTGCTGCCCCCTCACCAAGGCTGCTCAGGCTGGGGACCGGAGGCCTCGTTCCTCTAGGGCCGTTCTCCCCTGGCCTGCAATCAGCTTCCAGCTCCGGGACTTTGCTCTCCCAGGGAGGGGGGCTTGGAGAGAAGCAGGAGAGGTCATTGCGATTCTCTGACTCTGACGCCTCACAGCCAGCCCCTGCCCCCACCAGCACAGCCCTTAGCACCAGGGCCCCTCAGGCGCCCCTGCCTGCCCATCCGTAATCCCCTTGTGACCAACGTGGTTAGTTCCAGTGCCTGCACTCACACCTCGGGTGGACCACAGGTCACAGACCCCTTTCTTGTCCACCCCAGGCCTGCAGGGAAGGGACCTGTAAGGGTCTCAGGGCTCACAGCTGAGAGTTGAATATGTCCCCTGGGGAAATTCCCAGGACCTCAAGAATCCCTGGGGAAGCACTGTCCCCAGAAACTGAAACTTGATTCTAGCTGCTAGCAACAAAAAAGTAATCTCTGACCTGGGGTAGTGGACCCACCCAGCTCACCCGCCTACAGCTGGATCTTGGGCCGGTTCCCTGGGGAAACTATTCTTGGATTGCGAGGAAGGGAACCTGAAGCCAAGGGCCAGCCGTGACCCCTCCCCCCTCCTCCTCTCCACAGCCTCATCACCATGAACCCTAGTCTCTTCCCCCTCAGCTGGGGCCAGGGAGGCAGGACATGATGAGGGTACTTAAGGGCCAAGGCCAGATTTAGGACCCAGGGGTTCCGTACTTCCAGTCCAGGGCACCAAACCCGAATCAGCCCAGAGGTACACAGTTCTTGAATGAGAAATGAAAGTGACATCCTTCATGTGGGGAACGTCTTAGCCTTGGCAGTGTGGAAACAAGAACAACAGCAGTAATCACACTTTCCGAGCCCCACTGTGAGCCAGGTGCTTCATACACTTCACTGCTAACCCCCACAGCCTGTAGGATGGTATTATAGTGCCATTCGGTCAAACCGAGGTGCAGAGGGCAAGGTGACTTGGCCAGTCCTCAGCACCAGGCAAGAGCAATGCTGGCCTTCAAGCCCCGGGTGCTTGCCTGTGCTCCTTGCTTGTCTTGGCTGTGCTCACAGGCAACCTCATCCTTTGTCCGGCTACTCACAGGAACCCAAGAGCAGCAGAGTTGGCATCAGCATGCCCCTGACAGACAGGGAAACTGAGGCACCTGGACCAAAATCTCCCAGAGCCAAGTCAACGACTTAGGCTTCCTTGACCCCTGAGAGTGACCTCTCTGCCCCCATGCACAAGCGGGTGAAATTTTGTGTTCCTGCGGAAACTTGGCTGAAGCCAAGGGTTTAAAAAGAAACCAGCCAGTGTTAGGTCTAGCCTCACAGACTTCTGCGTGGGGAGTCACGCCGGGGACCCACCTCTCAAGGGCGGACGTGGCTCTGCAGAGCCCGTCCCCATGTGTCGTTAGGTTTGATCTACCAACAAGCCAGGCAGGGACTCTTTTACCCCATTGACAATCAAGGAGCCTGAGGCTCCGAATGGTGACCTGCAGCCCTCTGCTCATCAAATGCCCTGTGAGCAGCCCTGAGAGGAGGCGTGTTTGCGGGTGGCCTGATGATAACCTGTCACGGGGCCACAGACATCGGAATGCCCTGGGTCCAAAAGGCACTAATGAGCTGGGGGGAAGGGCAGGGACTTGGGCAAGCAGGGCCGTTCGGGTCAGGCCCGACGCCAGGACCTGAATGGGCGGGTGTGCGGGGAGCCCCAGGAAGCCGCGGCTCGGAGGCCACTGCCAGGCCTCTCTCCCAGGGCACTAATTGGGGCTGAGCGGGTCAGGGGGCCACGGTGCCCCCCACGGCTGGCGTTCGGAGGCAGGCAGGGGGCGAGCAGCCTTTGTCTGGCCTTTCGCCCCTTTGTCTCTGACCTCGGAGCAGAGGCCTGCACCGGCTTCCCCTGGGGGCCTGGAATCCGAGCTAATGAGGCGACTTCTGGGCAAAGCCGGACCCGCTGGGGCAGCAACATCAAGAGCAGGGGACGGGGAGCCTGGGGCCCCTCCAAGCCCAGCCCCCAGGGTCCCCTTGGAGGTAACAAGTGTCCTTTTCTGTGCACTGTTACTAAGTATGCCAGGCAACAGGTGCAAAAAGGACCATCCCACCACTGGAGGGACGGTCACTGTGCCTGTGCAGTCAGCATGAGCCTCGTTTAAAACACAAACCAAGGGTCCGAGAGATTGTGATCCACACAGGGACACAGCTGGCCACACACCCAAGACTGATCTGACTCTGGTTTTGCTCCTGCCCCCTGCAGACCCTCAGCCCCCGCTGGCTGGTAATAATATCTCCCACTGCTCAACACTCACCCCGGGCCAGACACTGTGCTAAGCACTTTACGGTCATTATCTCATTAAATTCTCATGATCAGCCATAAAAAGAGGAAAGCTAGTATCCCCTTTTGGAGATGAGGAAATGGGGCAGAGAAAGGCTAAGTAATTTGCCTAGAGCCACACAGCCAGGACTGTTAGAGCAGAGACAACAAACAGAGAGTCAGGAGGTGAGTGAAGGAGGCTTGTGTGGGGCCCTCAGACAGGCCAGCTGGGAAAGATGCTGGATGAGAGGTGGGGTGGAGGCAGGGGAAGAGTGGGTGACACTTGGAGAAGTGTTAATCTTGGAGGACTTCCTAAAGGAGGCAATCACCATCTAAAGGAGGGGCTGGTCTGGAAGACCACAGCACGACCTCCCAGCTCGGCCACATGTCTCCTCCCAGCACTCTCACGACTCCAGCAGTTTGCAGGAAAATGCATGTTCTGGGTTTGGCATCCAAACCAAGAGGGTCGGGATGCTGTGTTTCCACAGCAACCGTATCCTTAACAGCATCCAGCCAGGACATTGTTTGGCTGTAGTGCGTACACGTGATCTTTTGATCGCCATCGAAGGTATTGAGAGGCAGCCCTCTACCTCTCCAAGGGCCCTCACCTCTCCTTGGAAAAATGGATGCCGCCCAAAAAAAGTGCGGGGATGGTAAGGGAGGGAGAGTCCTCACACAAGAGAGGGGGAAATGGGAAAAAAATCGATGTTTGCATTAATGGAGTTGCCTGTTCAGCGTTTCTCCTCTTTTATAGATTTAGATAACATGTTCGTCAGGGATATCTTCATTTCCCAGAGCAAAGAAATTAATTACTCACTAATGGTGCAATTCAGAAATTAATTCGTGCTACCGTCTCAAATATGTCGTTATTAATCAATTGATAGAGAGGGGCTGGCGGGGAGAGGTGTCCATTAAGGTCTGAGGAGCTTGGGGTGACCTGGAGCCAGCCTCAGAGGCCAGGATTGGAGGCTGCAGGCCTGAAAGGGGGCTCTGGGAATCTCTGGGAAGATTTGACTGGGGTTAAGGGGGGCTTTGGGTGAGTTCTCCGGGTCTCAAGTTTCCCATCTGCACACCGAGGCAGGCTGGACTTGAGAGGTTCTTCTCAAACCCCTGGTAACTGCAGAGTTCATCCCTACAGCAGCACACAGAACCCAGTACCCACGGGCTGGGGCAGGCGCGGGAGGCTTGGGGTCAGGGTCCCCAGGGCTCTGCAGAGCATAGGAGCAAACCCTGGGAAGAGGCCCCCTGGCTGCCTTGACTCCCTTTTTCTCTGGGGTGGGACCTGGGAGGTTTCGTCCTTCAGGGAGGCGTCCCTGCTTCCTCGCCCCTCCACACACTGACCCACATCCCGTTCAGCTCCAGCACCAACTCCAAGAGAAGAGCAACCCTGGACTCCAGGCATCGTGGCCCCAGCGCCCACCCTCCCAGCCACCACCTACATCCTCCACACAGTACTGGTTCATAATCTGCTGTTTCTTTCTGATATTTCACATCCTCCAACAAGCTTTCCCACTTTGATCCTGTGTGGTGGGCTGCGGGTACACCGTTATTCCCATTTGTCAGATGAGGAAGTGAGGCTCCAAGAGGCCAAACCAGCACAATGCAGGCTGAGGTGGGGCACAAACCTAGGCCTCCTGGCATCCAACCTTGTGCTGGCTGCGGAGGGTGGGCACTCAGACAGACCATATGGCCGACTCAGCCCAGCCCCCGCTGAAGGGAAAGACCAAAGAACCTGAGCTGTGTGCGGAACAGGCCATCAGTCAGGTGTGTTCCAGAAGAGCCGCAGGGACACGTGGGATCTGCGAGTTAGAAGGAGCAGCCCCTTCATTTTACTGATGGGGAAACTGAGTCCCAGGGAAGGGAAGAGTTGACCAAGACCACCCGGCAAAGGAAGACAGGGATTCCCTAGGGTGGGACCCTGAGAGATAACTTATCCCCTGAAGGATTTCCCACGCCCTGAGGACAGCACCTCCCTGCCCTTGCTGATTGAGGGGTGGGTCTCACTAGGACCTGGAGGGTGGACAGGACGACCCTCAGGTGCCAGGAGGCCCTAGGAGGCTGTGAGTCGGTAAGTGGAAGCAGCAGGTGAACCACCTGGGAAACAGCAGGATCAGAGATGATTTCCCAAGTGATCTGTGAACCTTGAAGGAAGCGATGAGAAGAGCTGCGTGGTGGAGCCCCTGCTTCCCCCATCCCGGCCTCGCCCCGGCTGCTGGGGAGGAACCTTGGACTCGTCTAATACACCAGCATTTATTGAGCGCCTACTGTGTGCCAGCCATCTCTCATTGTCATTCCACTTAGCCTTCAGCACCACCCCATTCACAGATGAGGAAACCGAGGCCCAGAGAAGAAAGGGACTCGCTCACAGTCACCCAGCTTGGCACAGGGCCTGGAGTGCAGCAGAGGAGAGGGAGCTGGCAGAGCAGATGTGAGGAGGGACAGAGAAGAGAAGATAAAGAGAAGGTGCAGCGTGGTTTCCCTGGCGACGCTGACTGCCCACAGTCGCTCTCACTCAAGACAAATAATAATCACAACCCACAGCATCAGTGGACTCACAGCGGCTCTCAGCGCCCAGGGCAGCGGAGGGCAGCAGGCGGTCTGTACAGGCTTGGGATCCAGGAGTGCTGTGTCCCAGCTCTGTCTCGGTCCCCTGTGGGACCTTGGACAATTGAGCCTCTGTCCCCTAATCAGTAAAATGGGTTAAACCCCTCAGGTGCAGTGAAAGAGTCAAACAAGGGGATGCAAGTGAAGGACGTGGTAAATTGCAGAATGCCGTGTAAGTGCCCGTTACTGCTTCCTGGCTTCAAGTTCTTGGCTTGGTGGGCCTCCTCTGAAAGAGCAGGCACCTCCCACCCCAATGACCTCCACCAGGCGTTTGTTTCTGTCGCCAAGGTGTGATGCAGGTGGAGTGGGTTCATGCCACACCAGGACCCACAGATGCAGCCAGCTCAAGGCAGCCACCTCTAATTGTAGCTGTCTTCTCCAGCCCTGCACAGACACACACTCACAGGCATGCACAAGCACGCACCTATCACCATGCACATACACACACTCATATACACACTCACATGTTCACCCCCAGCACCACCCACACTCACTTAAACCAAAGATATGGAAGCATGCACACACACACACACACACACACACACACACACTTCTCTCTCATTTACACCCTCCTGGTCACGAAACACGTGCGGGCAGTCACACACGTCCATCAGCACATGAGCCTTGAGTGCAGGTGCACACACTCACACATATACACACTCTCACTCGATCACTCACATCCTGGCCATAAACGTGAACTGAGATGCAGGTGGGAAGGAGCATAACTGCTCCTCTTTTCAAGGGGAGAGGGAGAGCCTGGCATCAGTGGAAGCCCCCGGAGCCCCCTTCCTCCCTGCTCCCCTGCAGCTTCCCTGGAGCCCTGCAGCCGGCCCTACTCTGGCACGGGCCACACCACCCAGAACCATTCCCTACCCCTACCTTCCCTGGCCAGCTGGGAGGGATCAGGGAAGTCCTCCTCCTGGTCAGGAGGGTGATCTGAGAACCAGAGAGGACCTGTCCCGACATCAGTCTCCTCCTCTGAGTCTCTCTTAGACCTTCTCCCTGGGCTGGACGCAGGAGGGTAGGGGTCTTCTCAGCGTGCTGTTCACACAGTCCCTGCGCCATTTAGCCAGGGGGAGGCTGAGAGAAGGCAGCTCATGGACCCTCCACGGGCACCTGACTGTCCCCACAACCCTGCTGAGACCCTAGGTGGCAGTGGAGGGCCTCAGGGAGGTGTGCTGCGAATGTGAGTGTGTACAGAGGGTTACTAAACCCCTACTGTGCCCCCCCTTCTCTCTAAGGGGCATGATTTTGCCAGCACAGGGACTACAGGGGCTTGGTAGGCCCTCCTGGCTCTTGGCCAGGACCTTTGCGCAGGGTACATATTGTACCATACATAGTGCGCATTGGCCGGGGAGATGCCATTACTTCCCGTTTGGTTGAGTTGGGTTGGGTTGTTTTGGCTCGAGGTCAGTGGGTGTGAGTGTGAAAGATGGAGTTAAGCTGTGGTGAGTGAATATGGGGGGAGTTGAGCTTGGTTGGGTTGGATCAAGTTTGGACTGAACTGGATTGGAGAGTTGCCCCTGGGGGAGAAGTCTCAAGGGGTTCAGTGCACGCATGTGGAGCCATAGCAGCCCCGGGAACCACAGGTGTCATGTTCCCTGTTCCTTGCTTAGCGCTTATTACAGCAGAACCAGGCTCAGCCCCAGGGAAAGCAGAAGGGGATGAAATGTGCGTTGCTTCACCTGCCTCGGGAAGCCTTGCAGTGAGCCCAGGCCGGCCTCTCCACGCTGCGCAGGGCTTGGCTCCTCTCTCCTAACAGTCAGGCCCCCTCTGCTGCCTACTGGGTCTCCCCTAAACAGTCGCACCTGAGCCAAGGGGCAGCGAGAGAGGGTTTGCCGGAGGATGGAGGGCACTAGGCGTCGCAGGGACTAGCGCAGGATTTCGGGCCCAGTCAGAGCAGCTGTAAGATGCAGGAGAGAAGACCGCCATGTGTTGGGGCATCCTCTCTCCCGCACATCTCAAAACACACCTGTCCTGGGGACCAAGTGTTTAGAACCTTGGAGAAGCCTATAATCCGATCAGCTAGTTCCTGATGAGAGTCCCTACGTGTGGCCCTCCTCATGGCGATGTTGCCCTTTCATGGGGACGTCTGGACACAATGCTCTAACCCCAAGATAAGAGCTCAGTGGGGAACTCCGTCTCCCTGCTAGTCTGGGGAGGGCGGAGACATTTTGAAAATTCAAAGACCTTTGGTCCTCACCAAGTCACAGAGTGACGGGAACTGCTCATTCCTCTGGGTCAAAGCCAGCCTCAAGCGTGGGGACGTGCCCCCAGCCTCTCAGAGAAGGCCTCTCTCTAGGACCCACGCCCCTCATGTGTACCATGCGAGGAGAGAAGGAAGGATGGCGTGGATGATCTTTATGATTCCTTCCAGTCGTCAACAACCTCTAAAGTGCAACAACACACTTGGTGCCTATCACAGAGTGAGGGCTCCTGTTAGCATGTGGGAGGACCAGTCCCTATGTCACTACTTACAATGCGCACCTATGTCACCCTCTGAGGTAGGTAGGGTGGCAACCATTAAGTTCATTTTATGAATGTGGAATCTGAACTTCTGAGAGGTTGAGTAGATTGCCCAAGGACACACAGCAACAAGACTTGAACCAAGGTGTTCAGATTTTCAAGATGGCATTCTTTCTACAACATGGTGCTGCATCTTGCTGGGACTTTTATCTTGCCAAGAGGGTATGTCATATCTCTAGTAATGAATTCCTTGATTTAACTGGTTCTGTCTATTTAGCCCACTCCAGGGCTTAGGAAATAGTGAGTGACAAGTGGTGCTGACATCTGCCTCTGGAGGTCTAGAAGCTCTCCTTCCTGTCCAGTCCGTGGCACTGGCCTCCCTCCCCCTTCTTAACACCCTGCACTTCCCCCAAGACTGATGTCTGCCTTACTGTGCTCTGTGGGAGGGGTGAAGATACGAAGGTGACACTAGAAATGGCGGTGGCCAAGTGAGCTAGAGAGCCCCTCCTCGTCTGCCTCCCAATTTACCTGCAGCCGGTTCTGCCTAGATAGCAGCCTGGCTGCCTGCTAAGTCCCGGGCCCGGCATGAGTAGCCCCTCACCCTGCCATGGAAGCCCTCCGACCACCAGCCTGGAAGCAGAGCCAAAGAAATGAGGCTTGGCCCATCAAGGAAGAGCCAGCTTCCCCATCGCAGCTGGGTGTGGCAGAGTAACAACAGCATGCGTGTTCAAACACACACACACGTTCACAAACCAAAAGATCCCTACTGGCTTCCCAGGGAGCCTGACCAGGGTATGAGATTCCCGCCCTCTCACGCACATAATAAATGAAAATCCTGGAACTGTGCTGCAAAAAGTTATCGGAAGGTGTGTTTGGGTTCCACATAAGATAGGGTACTCTAAAAACTCGAACAGCCTCGCCATTAAATGGACTGCCTCGGTAGAAGTGAGAAACCCATCCCTGGAGGTGTGCACGCTGATGCTGTCCTACTTGTCAGAGGCCTACAAAAATGGCTCCTATATCCCAAAGGTGCTGACCTGGAGATCCCTCTGGCCCTCTCCACATCAGGGTTCTATGACTCTGGGACAGCGGGATATGGAAGAAAGTGCCAGGGGCTGGGACATGGGGCTCTGGCCCCAACATTTCCCTTAGCTGCGTGACCTCAGGCAGGTTCCCTGGAGCTGCCTCAGAGATGCTGTGGGGCGATGGAAAGGCACAGGGAGCGTGCTCTGGGTCACCCCCCCACCCCGTCCCAGCTTCAAGAAGAGCAGCTGGGCAGCAGCAAATAAGAGCTCATCTGAGCCAACAGGCCCTGCTGAGAAATGCGAAAAACCCAGAAAGGAGGATTGAAAAGGCCCTCCTAGCTCTGAAGTCCGGGCTCCCAGTTTCATTTCAGAGGTGCTGACTGACCTTCATCAATGGACCTTGACTAGTGCCCAGGCTCACCCTGGGTCCCGTTGGGACATAGAGAAGTCTAAGGCATGGTCTCTGCCCTCGGTTCCCTTAAGAAACAAAGCCACGTCTAATCACAAAGACGGGGGATTATCTTTGGGTTTGGTTGAATCTATCACTTAGTTTGCGTAAAGAGCCCCACTGCTTCCTGGGAGTAGCCAGATGTGATTAGAAGAGTCGCTAACCTTCGGGTGTTGGGGCATGGCCAGCGTAGAAAAGTCCTTTTCTCTCTTCTCTGGGGTTGGGTCGGAGTGAGCCCAGTGGAGATGAGAGCAGGGAAGAGAGGGCTCCGTCAGCTTACAAGGATGCGGGTAAAGTAGTCCTTGGGTGTGTCCTGAGAGATGCTTGCCTTCCCTCTAACTGAGCTCCCACCAATGGGGGCAGCTTCCCTTCAGTGGTACCAGGGGCCTAGAGAGACAGGTCCACCGGCCTGATACGTGGGAAGGGCCCTGGGCCACCCGGCACCAGCACAGAGCAGTCTTCGTGGGTTTAACAGATCCTGACTTGCAGACTCAGGATGTTGAGTTACCCCTGTGGGGCCTCCTGCCTCCCTGACTCATGGGGCTTCCGGGTGGGCAGTGAAACCTTCCAGACAGGGTGGATCCTCAGGGCAGGAGAAATCTGCCAAGCCCTACACTAGCCCTTCGTGCTACAGTTGTATTGACGTCGGTTTCTGGAATCGAGCATGTGTGGTGCTCAGGCTCCAGGTGTTGAAAGAAGAGAGATCCCTGGGAGTTAGAACTGTCATGGGTGGCCGTCCAGTTATCTATTTCTGCATAACAAACTAACCTAAAACTTAATGACTTAAGACAACAAGTTATTATTATTGCTATATCTCACTATACTGTGAGTCAGGGATTTGAACAGGGTACAGTGGGGCTGACTTGTCTTTGCTCCATGATGTCTGTGGCCCCAGCTAGGATGACCGAAATGGCTAGGAGCTGGAACTGGCTTGGCATCTCTCTATCACCACATGGCTAGCTTGGGCTTCCTCACAACATGTCAGTCTCAGTACAGTCAAATTTCTTACATGGCAACTCATGCCTCCAGGAAACCGAGGTGGGAGAAGCCAGTGCTTTTAAAGGCTGGGCCTGGATCTGGCAAGCTTCATTTCTGCTGCCCTCCTTAAACAAAGCAGTCACAGGCCAGCCAAGATTCAAGGGAGGGGAAACACACTCATCACTCAACAGGAAGAGGGTCGAGGACTCCGTGGCCTTATTTAATCTACCCAAATGGTGTACTAGCTTTCTATTGCTCCTGTAACAAATTATCACAATTTAGTGGCTTAAGATCACAGCATTCTCTCACAATTCTGCAGGTCGGGAGTCCAGGCACAACACGGCTCAGCTGGTTCTCTGCTCTGGGACTCACAACACCAAAATCAACGTGTCGCCAGGGCTGTGTTCCTCTCTTGAGGTTATGGAGATGAAACTGCTGTGAAGCTCACAGCTTCAGATTTCAGTTCTATGTGCTCATAGGATTGAGGTCCCCGTTTTCTTTCCAGCTGTTTTCGCCTTCCAGAGGCTGCCCGCATCCTTTGGCTCACGGCCCCCTTCCTCTGTCTTGAAAGCCAACAACAGAGGGTCAAATACCTCTTGTGTTTTGAATCCCTCTGACCTCTCCTTCTGCTCCATCTCTCCACTGCTCTCCTCCTCCACCACATCTCTCTGACTGACCTTTCTGCCTTCCTCTTCTGCTTTCAACAGCTTACGTGATTACGCTGGGCCCATCCAGGTAATCCAGGATAATTTCTCTATTTCAAGGTGAGCTGGTGAGTAACTTTAATTCCATGCAAAGTCCCTTCATAGCAGTGACCAGATTCGTATTTGAGTGAACAGCCAGGGGCTTGGGTTTCACAGGGGGCATGATATGAATTCAGAATGTCGTAAAGCTTCTTGGAAAATACTATCTGTACATGCATCCATGCATTTTTCTAGGGAGAAGCTTTCATCATATTCTCCAAGAAGTCCATGACCTACAAAAGGTACAGATCATTGAACTTTCATTCTACTAATTCTTTTCAGAGGCCATCTCTGAGGCAGGCACCGGGGAGACCAAGAGGAACAAGAAAGTGCCAGTTCTTGCCCGTTGTGGACTTAGAGTCACGTGGGTGTGGACAGGTGACTGGGCATTGACAATTCCAAGGGACGCTTGCTGAGACAGGGATGCACAGAGTATCCGGGGAGTGTGCGGAAGGCACGCTCAGCTGAGGCTCAGGGTTGGGGAGGGGGCTTCCTGGAGGAAATGAGACCTGCGGGATGAAAGAAGTCAGCCAGGCGCGAGGTGGCAGGTTGAGGGCAACAGAAGCGTATTCCAGGTAAAAGGTCGCAAAGGCTTAGAGCTGCAGAAGAACACGGTGCCCTGGGGGAATGCAGCCATCCCGCTCCTCTCCTGGGCATTCCTGAGCCCTTCCTCCCATAGCTCCCAATCCATACGAGTCCTGGCTGTGCATCGTTCCATTAGTCCATCCCCACTCTCCAGGCCTGGCACGTTAGGAAAGATGGCACATTTCACTTGTGTTTTGTGACCTTGTGCAAATCAGTAACCCAATCTGGACCTTGGTTCCCACTAGTTGAATAAAGCAGTCAGAAAGTTCTTGAAGGCCCTGGAACTCAGTCTATGACCTTGTTCAGCCAGGTGAGCCCTCTTTTGGGATGCCCTTGCCCTGTTCTAATCCTGCTGGAAGAGCAGAACAAGACAAGCTGGGCTTGTGGAGGGAGAGGGGAAGCCAGGCTGTGACCTGGTGGGCTGGAGGGGTGGGGTGGCAGAGGCAGCCTGCTCCCCACCTTCCAGCCCAAACCTGCCACTAATGAGGCCTGTCTTCAGAGTAATTAGCTGCAATCATGGTGCAGTGCATTAGGCAGACACGGCCTTGGTGCGGCGGTGGTGGCTTTCAGGACGCAGGAGCCCAGGGCTTTGAACACTGTGTTACGGTGGGGGATGCGTCCTAATGTCACTTAATTACCCCAGACAGCCTCGGATGTGATGGAGCTGGAGGTGCTGGCAGGAGTGTGCAAACACCCAGAGGAGGCTGATGTGTTTATAATGATGCCACTTTTCAAGACAAATCTGGCCTTGGTGGAGGGTGAGGAGGATGAAGTGGCAGCAGGAGGGAGAAGGCTGTGGTGGCATCCAGACAAGGGGCCCCCATTCCCCCAACCCTAGGAGATCTTGACCCCAGATTGTCCGGATGTCTCCATTCATCTGCCTGAGGTAGCAGGAAATTGTGGGGAGGGGGGTGTTTTACTTCCCACCCCTCCTCCAAGAGGCTGTAGGGGTCAAGGTTTTCCGCTTGGTTCTTCCATCTCCTTTCCTGCCAATGGTGAATGATGGGTAAAGGAGGAGCATGGCAGGTGGGGAGCTGAAGACAGAGCATTGTAGATGGATGCTGTAGATGAGTTTGAGAGAAGGCCTCAGAGGCAGGAGGAAGAGGTCTGAAGTACAAATCTGGACACGGTGTTTCAAGGGCAGACTCTCAAGACAGTGCTCCTGTCAATGCACATCCCTCCAGAGGCCAGGGGCCCAGAGATGCAGGAACCTAGGTTCTCTGAAGGCCCTTGAAGGCAGGGACCACGTCTGCCTTACTTACCTTCATATTCCCAGCACCTAGCATGGTGCCTGCTCATAGTAGGTGCTCAAAAAATATTGACTGACATGAATAAGTAAAGGACTGCTATCCCACTTATCCCCCTGGGCTAGTCATTTCCCTCGCTTGACATCAGTGTCCTCGCCTGGGAAATAGAGCTAATGATTCCCAGCTCACCTCCCAGGGCTGTGATGGCACCTGAGCTGTGATGGCAGGTGAGCCCATGACTGGTTATGAGCCCCTAACAGAGATGAAGGGAGCAACCACATCGGGGGTCTATTCTTTCTCCTGTCTCCTCAGGAAAATCCCCAGGCCCACCCCAGGCCAGAATAACCACCTGGACCAGTGGGAAGTGAAGATCTCGTGGCCAGGACTGAGGCAACACTGCTCTAGGCTCAGAGGGGCCAAGGACTTGCTAGCCCTTTCCTCTTCAATCCCTCTCTCCCTTTAGGGCCTGACTTGTTCCCCGCACACCAGGAAAGCAGGCCTCTGGCATTGCAGTACCGGTACCACCAATAATTTCAGAAATGGCTGCCATGGAAGAGAAAGTCTTTGGGGAGTTTCCCCCTGAATAATAACGGAGGGGCATCAACTGTGTGACATGGTGATGGAACACCGCTCAGGTGGGGGCTGACGCAGAGGTCACTTCAAAACGCCAGGTAGAATATGTGACTAAGAAGGCACTGGGGCTGATGCTTCCCACAGATTATCAGACAGACAGGTGGGAGGGTCTCGGAAGACAACCTGTCCCCACGGGGCATGAGCTAAGGCTCAGGGGCTGGGGAGGTGGGCAGACGGCCTGGACGGCAGAATGAGGAGGAAGAGAAGATACAGACGGATCATCAAGGCCTTGAAAGCAAGTCAAGAAGTTGGGACCATACTCTCCCACCCCCCCAGGGGGTGAGAACAGTGATACAGTGATGCATCCTGAGGCCTCTCTTTCTCCTCTCCCTCTCCTGGACAACCTAGGATCTTTTAAGGAATCTCTACCCCTAGCTTGCTGTGTGACCTTGGTTAATTCACTACCCTTCTCTGTGCCTGTGCCTCTGCACTTGGGCAATGAGCCGGCTGGACTATGTGGTTGCCATGTCCCTTCTAACTTTGACATTCATCTGCCTGTCACACAAAGGGGGCTATGGGAGGCACTGGCTCTCCTTGGGATCCCTGTCAGTGGACCCCAGAGCCCACACACCCCTTCCTTGGGGGCCCAGCAGTCATTGTGACGCACAGTGACATTCAGGGACATGCTATTCTTTATCCTGCCCAATGGGCCGTGTGCCAACACCTGCCTTCTCCCCATGAGCCATCCGTCACTGTCTCAGCGTGTCGGTGCGAAGACAGCTTCATTAGCTCCTCCTGAGCCATCCGTTCCCTGGTGCAGAGATGAATGAAGCCCTTCCACCCCATCAACCTGGGAGGGCTCAGAGCCCTAAGGGAAGTTTCTAAAGGATCATCTCCAGTTTCTGCTACCTGTATAGTTCTCCCGCCTGAGGTCATAGGCCCTCTCTGCAAGGCAGGAGGCACGAGCCCCTCAAGATGTATCCCCAACAGCCCCCTCACCACCTGTCACCATGCCTGGAGTCCCACCATTAGAGGAGTCCCTCCACAAGCCAACTACAACGCAAACAGCTTCTGCATAAGGCGGAAGACCACGGGCCAGGAGCCAAGAGTCGAAGGCTTTCCTTTCTCTGCTGTGTGACCTGGGGCAACTGGTTTCCCCTTCCTGGGCCTCAGTTTCCCCATCTTTAAATGAAAGAGTTCATCTAGAACCTAGATCATCTCCAAGCCCCTTGATCTCCTATAGAGTGAGGTTCTATGGGGAAACTCTGGGGTTCTGAGAAGATGCCAGTACATCTGGGGGAAAAGAAGTGCTCTGTAGCCCACTTCCTCTGAGGCCACCAAGCACATGGCTCAGCTTTGTGAGACACAACCAGAGCAGATAATGAACATGACTCTCCCTCTCTAAATCACTTCTTGAAAAATAGTCCCCATTTTGGAACTTCTAGTGACCAGCCACAGCCTCAGGGGCTCTGTCAAGCCACAAGGAGTGGGCAGAGTTGAATCCAAGCCCTGTCTTGGTGTCTGGGCTGATAACAAGCCCAGGAAAGAGGGAGATTTCTTCACAAGGGTTCTGCTAGACCCCTGAGAAATGACTCTACCTCCTGTGCTGAGATGAAGAAGGGAAGCATAACGCCCACCTCTGGGCCATCTTGAGTTCTCCATGGGTTTGATGGCAAAAAAAGTCACCCTCTCCCCACCTGCTTGTTCACTCCAACAGCTTGAAGCCTCTTGGTTTTGCGAGCACAGAGGGTGAGACAATTCACCCATATTGTAACAGTGTGCAAGGGAGCTCCCCTATCTCCACTAATGAAATCGTGTTGGATCTTCCAAGGTCGAGCTCTGAGAGAAAACCTCTCCATGGAACACGCTGGGTTCTAGTGGGGTGAGTGAATGGGAAGGCCCCTGAAAGGTCCATAAAATTGAAGCTGAGGCAGCCATGTACCTGTGCAAAGAGGATGTTGGGTCAACTCCCAAAGGCTCCGAGCAAACAGGGAGATGGAGGCTTGTGTACCTGATCTGGCATGTCTTGGCCACTCCAAGGGAAGATGAGGCAGGGCCCTGTGTCTACATAAATGTTGACCTTGCCTACTAATGCTAGTGTGGAGTGGGAGCCCAGAAGATTCTCTCTCAGAGAGGGGGCCACAAGCCTAAGCTAACCTCCTCTGGGAGTAACTCTTTCTTCACTGATAATCTTGAAAGAGTGATAGTGGTTTTATTAGAAGAGCTTGATGGATCAAAATACCACAGTATTCACCCATGCCCCATACACATAGAAACTCTGGTGAGCCACCGATCCATGACTCATCACGACTCCAGCCCTCAAAGCCATAGGCCTTCTCTCAAGACTCTGGCACAAGAAGCTGGAATCACACTGAGCGTAGGGCCGCTGTTGTCCAATGAGAGGCCCAGATGGTCAGTTCCCTTAGACGTTAGGAGTGGAGAGAGTCAGAGGAGAGAATTGGGCAGTGGGGATGGCAAAGGCTCAGGGGTGAGAAAGAAGAGTGTGTCTGTGACTGGAGAGGAAGTTCTTCTGGCTGGAATGAGAATAGTGTGAGGAAGTGGAGAGGGATCAGAGAAGGCTTTCAAGGCCTGGTTAAGGAATTTAGAAATTGATCCTATAAGCAAAGGGAATTTATTAGAGTCTTTCGGTAACAGAAAGGGCTAGAGTTTGGAGGGCCCTGAAAGAACATCTAATCCAACCCTTCATATTATAGGTGGGAAGCCTGACACCTAGAGTGGGGAAAGGATGCACTGGAAGTCATCTAGGGTTTTTAGAACCAGGGTCAGACCTAGTAAATTTAAGCTGCTGTTCACTCCATACCAGAACTAATTGTGTTCTATGTGGAGGAGGTGCACTCCTGTCGCTCCAACCTGGGATCTCTGTCCCTTCTGGGGCTGGTAGATGCTTTCAGTATACTCATGTTGTGAACAGCTCCCAGTCACCCAGCTTCACCGGTGGAGCCAGAGAGAGGGTGGGATGTAGTGGCTTTCAGCACCAGTCATGTTATGGACAGTTCCTACCGACTCAGCTTCCCTCTCAGAGGGGGGTTGTAGGTGCTTTCCGCACCACACAAGGACAGCTCCTGGCCACCCTGCCGGGAAGCCTTACAGAAGGGATGAAGGAGCAGCGGGGAGAGGGGCTGGTGTGTTGACTTCTATAATCAGGGGGCCCAGATGTAAAATGAATGCCTGTGATATTTATCCCTGTCATCGCTAATAATAAATGGCCTGATTTGTTAACTGGGGACAAATTCAAAGATGTCAATTAAGAAGAGAAAAAAGCCCAGTTAAACTATATTTATCTGCTGTTCAGATGCTTGATGGAAGAAAGGAATCCAGAGCTTGGAGATCCATGCCCCAGCCCCCACCCTGCTCCCATCTTCCTTCTACCTCGCCTCCGGTGCCTCACCTTCTTTATCTCTCTTGCCTGCCTCCTCTCTCTCTTTTCCCTCATGTTTTGTCCCCTCATCTTACTGCACATGAGTCTCCCTTTCTCCTCTTTTCTCCACTATTCCCTCTCCTTTTTTCTTTCTCCTCTCTACTCTCACCTCCTACTCTCTCCTAGCCTACTGGATGATCCACCTTTCACTGTCACTCTTTGGCTTGCCATACCTTCTCTTTGCCTCCCCCGCTGCATTCCTGTATCTCCCTTCCCAGGTTCCCCTCCCCAGATCTCTGGCTGCTATGACTCTTGCCTTTCTAAACAGGCCTCCTCTGTTATCTCAGTTCACAAAGCGTATTCTGGATTCAGAGTGTTAAGTGAATGTAAGCCATTGAAGGAAAATTGGAAAAACTACAAATCTGAAGGTTTTTAGTTAAACTTCAAACTAAACCATTACTTCAGAAGTTTTTGCTTTGAAAATTAAAGTAAGATCCCAGGGAATAAGTTTGACTAGGTCCCCGAATATAGATTAAAATTGAAACTAGCACCTGACCCTAAGCACGAACTTCTCAATACTGCCTTCCCAGGCCCTGATCAATGAGGTCTGAGACCTGCGGTCCCCTCTGCAGGGCTTTCTTGGGCAGCTGAGGGCTTCTAAATAGCATTAAGAATCCTCCTTCTACAACTTACATTTCTCCAATCAAGAAGCCACAGAGAAATGTAGCCAGGGTGGAAACCAGCTCTACAAGGACCATTGTACTCTAAGTAGGGTCCAGGAAGGACAAGGACATGGGATTTGTCCATTTGGGTACCTTTTATGGAGCCAAGGTAGCTCAGAGAGGGCGACAATGCATCAGCCTGGTGTTCTCCACCCACTGGCATTGTGGGAAATAGTTGGCCTCTTCTACAGCATACATCCCACCCAGACAGCCCAAGCTGGGGTCTGCACTCTTTCCTGTCTCTGCTCCACTAAAGCCATGACTTTCCTTCTCTGGGAAACAGTGAAAATGGTTCCCTGAATTATAAGATTATGAACTATAAGAGCTGCTTGTGTAAGCAGACACCCCTCTTTCTTGGCGTCCAGCCCCAGCCCCACACCCTCTCCAGTCCACTATGACTTCACATTGCAGAGCATCAAGACTGACCATTGAGATGAGGCTAACTCTGGATTCACTCTGGCTTGGGTCAAAGACTAGATCCAAGCTGATCCCAGGGTGGGTCAATCTATGTTCAAGGAGAAGGGAAAGCCACAAGGCCTCCAGGAGACTATGGGTATTGCCAACCTGGCCAGAGTCAGCTTCCCAGGCCCCACCAACGGGGTGTGGACAGGAAACCCTTTAGCCATATCCTGAGATGTCCCTATAAGAAAATGATGAAACCTGTCCCCAACTGATTATAATGCTTCTCAGATGACCACCTTACCTCTTGGTTTAATAGATGCCCAACTCCATCCTCCTCTGCCTCTGCCCCCCCTCCAGGAGCCAGCTGAGAGAGTCCCCACTGATGTCTCTGAGCAAGAACTTCGGGCCTCCCTTCCAAGGACCAGGGTTCCCCAGGTACTTTCTTTTTCCCAGGCTGCCTGTCTCAGAGGCCTGGCTGAGCCATCCTTGGTGTGGATGATGGCCTCTCTGACTTCCCCAATGGCCATGATTACTTAGACTCTTTGAAAAGAGCCTCTTTCAGAAATCAAGCCACCTGGCTCTAGCCCCAGCTCTCTGCCACTGGTGAAAATTTTGGATGGTGATTTGTAGTTTTCAAAGCAGTCCCACACTCATGACCTTTTTCCCCCCCTCATGATCTTATTTGATTCTCAAACAGCCCTAGGAAGTGATGGAGATGATGTGGTTTTATCCCCACCTTCCAGATGAGGAATTTGACATTCATTCTGGAGCCCAAATTAGAATCCAGACTCCTTGCCCACTGTTCCTGCCTCTGTTCCACATCTTCAAAATCTATTCCAGGGACAGTCTGAGGATGATAAGAGGGTGACAAGATAATGTCTGAAATTGATCTTTGAGTTCTTGGGGAGACAGATGTTAGACAAAGGAGTGGTTTTCATAGTCAGTAGCCATGTGAACAGATATATGAAGTCACTTGCTGATGGCTCAATTTGAGCTCATGAAGTCCAGAAATGCTATAGAGTCTGTTCTTTAACTTCTGAGAACACAGCTGGCCACTGAAAATTACTCTGGGCTGATCACTTGGCAGTGTTTTCTGCAAGCCTCTATCTTGCCCGTCTTTTCTTATGTATCACTGGAATAATAATAATAATAATAAACTCTTATTGGGCATATAATGTATTCAAGGCACTGGGCTAATATGTCCCATGCATTATTTTGCTTATTGTTCACAATAATCCCATAGTATATGTACTATTATCTCCCCTTTTTCAGAGAAGACTGAAGTTCAAGGATGTCAAATAATTTGCCCAAAGACACAGCTTATAAGTGGAAATCAGCGCTTTAACTCAGATCTGTGTTTCTCCAAAGGTGGAGCTTAGGACCAGATTTTTCCCTTCCTCCTGTCTTCAGGCCCAGCCCCCAGGCTGAGGCCTTGGAGAAGATGCACATGAAGGTGATTCTTCCATCAGCAGCTGACCCCAGGGTCTGTTCAACCACGTGGTTGATGACTGAGGCTTGGTGGAAACTGACCTCTGCTCTCCTTTCTGGGGAGTCCTCCCTGCTCTGTCGCTGCCGCAGATGCTATTGGTGCTCCTCCCAAGCCCCTCACCCTTTCAGAGCCACTGGCCCACCACCAACTTCTAGTATCTTCATTTCTTTGCCTGAGGATTTTCTCTGATTGCTGGGGAACTCTTTGCTGACTATGCAGGGAAGACCAGAAGTACCAGGGAATTAATACCTCTTGGGAGCAGCCTTCAACCAATGGCTGATGGGAGTTGGTGAATAAACACCCCGGCTCCCTTGCTCCTTGAGTGGTCCAAGTCTGGAGCATGTTCCACCCCAGCTCTCAGAGCTCCCCAGCAGGGCTGGGCTCCACTCACCACCACACTAATAATACTCCATAATAGCCCTGCTGCCTTTCTCTCCCTACTAGTGTTCCTGTACATCCACGTCTCAGGGTAGGATTCTGGAGAAATCCAAACTAACCCCACCCTCCTCCCTCTCAGCAGGGCATCAGTACCCAGAGCAGGACAGTGGCGGAGGTGATCTGATCAGGGTACAGATGGCTCCCCAGGGCCCTCCAGATGGGGTCCAGAGTCTCTAAGCTGATGAATGAGGCCCGCGTGCTCTGGCCCCTGCCCACCTTGTCTCTGGGTGCCCCTCTTTCATTAGGCTCAGCCATCAGGTAGTTTCACACCTCTAGGATTCTGTCGCACAGCTCCCTCCACCTAGAAGGCCCACCTCACAGCCCCACCCCTCTACCTGGTGAATATCTACTTCCCTTTCAAGACTCCAGGCAAAGGTCACTTCCTCTAGGGAAATCATCCCTGACCACCCCCCTCCTGCCCAGGAGCCCCCGACAGACCTGAGCCTGCTGCTATCCCAGCCCCTGTGACCCATCGTGGGACATAGGTTTGTGGGACCACCTCTCCCCCTAAATGCTGAGTCCCTTGAGGGTAGGGGCCAGTCTGATTCATCTTTAGTTGTCAGGCCAGTCCCCTAATAAATGGCTGCTGAGTGAATGACAGTCTGTCTGTGAAATGAGAGGAGCCAGCTCAGGCAGGCGGCTGCTGGAGCTCACAGTGTGGGCTGTTTGGTTCTATGATGGTCTCAGACCCTGTCCCTGCCATGCTCCATTAGCCTGATGGCTGGGCACCATTGGTCACACGGGGTTCTCTGTCCCCCTTCCCCTCAACCCTGCCTGCCCTGGTCAGTCAGCCAACATTCAAACTTGGGTCTCCTCTGTAGCCATCCCATCCCGAGTGATTGATGGAGATGGCCCGACAGTCTGGAAAGAGCGCCGACCTAGATTTAAGCCCACTTGGGACCTTGAGCAAGTTACTTAGCCTCTGTTTGCCCACCTGACCCTCAGTTTTCCCAATAGTAATAAGGGGGTAATATGAGGATCTCCCTCCCAGGGGTGTTGTAAGCATTCAAGATCATCCCTAAAAGGGCCCGTCATCCTTCTAGAATGTGATTGGTGCTCTCCACAAGTGATTTACAGGATATGGGAGATGTGCATGCATTAGAAGGGACTTTTGCCAATTTTAGCCCAGTCACTCCATTTCACAGATGAGCAAACTAAGACCCAGAGAGTGGTCATCCTCCCAAGGTCATAGAGCCTATCAGGGACAGACCTGAGGGTCTGAGCTCCTCGGCTATGTTCTTTCCATTGCACCAAGTGGCTTCCTTGCAGCCATCCTCGCTTAGCTAAAATAGTTTGCAATTCCTTCTTTTCCCACCCATCCACATGGCAGGTCCTTGTTCAGAGTTGACCCAAGTTTACTCCATCCACTTCCCTGACCCTGGCAAGCCTTCCCCACACCTGGCTGCCCACACCTGCGCATACGCCCCACCTTTGTCAGCAGAGACCTATCCACTGCCCAGGCATGGAACTCCAGGGCTACAAGGCTAAGGGGGCTGAGAGGGCCTGGGGACTGGGTGGCTGGGGGAGTCTCTCTCCCATGGCTCACCCCACAGACATCAAGGTCTCTCACCAGGAAGGCCAGACCTGGAGACTGGCTCGGGACAGCACAATCCCTTATCCATTCTGCAAATGTCTGCTGACCTTCCACCATGCCCCAAGCTCTGTGCAAGGCTTTGGGGATCCAGAGCTAACCCAAACACTATCTGTACCCCAAGATGCTCAAGGTCAGGGTAAGAGGAGCAAGCAAGCAAAGAAAGACCTCCTTGTGTGAGAGCAAACACTCCTCAAGGCAAACGCCAGGAATGTGGGGGCAGCAGCAGTGTGACTCCCTCTAGCGCCCACAGTCCGCTCATCACCTCTGCGTAAGTCTTATCTCCACCAACAAATCTGAATCACAGGGCCTGGTAGTGAACCCCACAACCCCCAGAGAACGTCTGCAATTGGATCCACTTGCAGAGGGGAGCCCACTCCCTTGGCCTTCTCTCTCTTTCCCATCCCCCACAGCCCCAGCTCCTTCCCCCTCCCCCTCTTGAATTGTCCTATTAATAACTTGTGATACCATTAGCTTTTGCTGTCACCAGCACTGACAACTCAGAAGCCCCCGAGAGCTGTCTGCAAAGACACAATAAATGAGAACTCTTAATTAACACCTTCCTTAACTAAATAAATTAATTTTATGCAGTCGTGATGTCAGCGATGTGACTTGCTGATGACTGAGGCAACTTGGACAGACTTGGCTAGGGCTGCAGGACAGCTCGGCTTGTTCCCTCTGCAGGGTGTCCGTGGCCGCAGGGCCCTGCGTGGGAGTGCCTGGGGACAGCATCTCCGGCAGGGCGCCCAGGACCAGGCAGCCGTTGGGCAGCTGTGCGGCAGGGCACCAGACGGAGTCAGAGACTCTCAGCTTGGCCTCTGCCTCCGCCTCCTGAGTGGCCCTGGGCAAGCTTCTTTGCTTCTCTGGGCCTCTGTTTTCCTCATCTGTGAAACAGGCACCACCTCTTGTCATGCCTGTTTCTCAGGACTGTGGAGAAGATTAAAAGATGTTGGATAGGAAGAGGTTTTATAAACCACAGAGTGCTGTGCACACGTGAGAAAGGATGATGACACACACACCCTTCAGGTGCTGGAGAGTCAGTGCTAGCTGGGTGGTTCTCCTGCTCGTCCCCTCACTGCACACATAGAGGAAGACATGGCCCCTGGGTCCCTGGGCAGCCCTGAGGTTCTGCCAGGAACCCTTGGGGACGAGGAGGACAGCTCCAAGTCCAATGCCCTCAGAAAGCCTCCAGCATCCACCCACTCAGTGGCTGGTGCTTAGAGCAAATGAGGCCAGGATGGCAGAGCTGCTCCCAATGGCTCCATCAGAGAGAAAACCTGCCCGGGCCCCAGGCTGACCCTGCCAGACCTGAGGGAATCTCTGCTCCAGCCCCAGGGTGAGGTCCTGAGATCAGCCCCAGGCCCTGACCCCACCCCGACCCTGTCTGAGAACTTAGCGCTGGCTCTGCCGGCCCCGACCAAGTCCTGCATTCAGGGTCCAGTGTGAACCCCCAGCCATTGCTGGAGTCAGCCCCTGACCACAACCCTTGGCCAAGCCACCAACCAGCCTGCTCTGGCACCCCTAAGCCCCAGTGCCAGCCCACATGCCAGTCCTGGGCCCCACCCAGGACATCTTCCTGCCCAGCCCCTCAGGACCACGCTGTGCGCCAGCCCACATCAGCCTCACCCTGCAGGAGGTGAGAGGCCCCACTTGCCCGGCGCCTCACACTGCAGGCACCTTCCTCAGAAGGCAGCAGCTCCTCCCTACTCTACCTCCCAACACTGCATGTCATCAGCCATGCTCCCAGTTAGCACCACTCCCAGGGACCTGAGCACAGAGTCATCAAGCAACTCACCAAGGGCCACACAGGACAGCTGTGGCCCAGCCAGGACTGAGATGGTCTCCCTCTGAGAGGGAGGAAGCGTTCACTGTCCTCACCCTGCTGAGGGACGGGAGAAGGAGTTCTAATTCATTCACTCAGCCATCATTCACTCAACAAATATTTACTGAGTACCCGCCATGTGCCAGGCACCCCGGGGGCTCAAAACAGACACGGCCCCTGCTCTCGGGGGTTCACGGGCTAGACAAAGATATGTTCTGTGGTAACTGCACTGAACGTTTCACAGTTGCTGCTTCACTTCCTCCCAACACACACACTCACACACACACGCACACACACAGACACACACACACACACACACACACGCGCGCCAGGCAAAAATACCTTGAAAGAACATGGCAAGGGGAGGAAGCTGACCTCAGGGAGCCCTGCCAGCCCCAGCAATGGGAACAGGGGTGGGCGGAGGTTCCAGGATCTCTCTGTCCATCTGTGATGCCACCAGGAAAGAGGCCCTTGTTGGTGGCTGTGAGAACACAGAGTGCCGCATTAGCATTCAGGGCCAAACGGGGAGGGGATGAACAACGATGGCATTGTGTCCCAAGTACAGGGCTGAGCCACAGTGACCCTGCCCAGAGCCACACCTCTACAGCCTTGGCGGAGCAGCTGTGCAGAGAAGTGAGGCTGGGGCTGCAGAAGAAGTGCCACCAGCCCTCTCCACGCATGGGACTCTGAGCCCAGGCAGCATGTCAGAGAGGCTGAGGCCAGAAGCCCAGCACTGGGTGTGCCTGGCTTGTCACATCACTGGATGGTAGAACCCTACTGCCTTGGCTCGTTGGCATCGTGGACTGCCTGAGCTCAGCTCCCCTTTCAGCATGGCCCCCCATCCAGCCCTCCTGACTTCCTGGACGCCTCTTTCAGTCTTGAAGTAATTCCAATCAGAGTCTGGAGCCCTCTGCCTGGGAGGCAGCAGACGCAAGCTCAAATCCCAGTTGTGCACGAGCAGCTGTGTGACCTTGGACAGGTCACCGACTCATGCACTTTAGTGTCCCCATCTAAGAAATGGGACTAATAGCCCCTTTCTCACAAGGCTGTGGTGACATTAGAGACTGTGACTGTGCTTGGCTCAGAACTGGGGACACAGCGGGTGCCCGGGCTTTGGGAGTTCCCCCATCGTTCCACCTCCCTCTGCCACGAAGCCAACCTTCTGGCCCCAGAGCCCCAGGACACAGCCCCCTGAGTGGGAAATGCCCTCGGTGCCTGCCGTTCCTCACCCAGACCCCTCCAGAGCCTCCTCTTCAGGTGGGTCTTGGCGGCAGCTCGTACACCACAAGAGACGAGTGCTCACTCGACCCAGGGCAGACACGGGGAGACGGCTCTGCCTGACGGAGGGCTTTCCTGCTCAGCTGGCACGTGCCTCCTCGGAGCATCCACATGTCCCAAGTAGCTGTACCCTGCCTGGCTCCTGGTGACCCTCTGCACCTGTGGCCGCCACCACTGTCCAAGCCTGAGCTCAGCTTTCTCTGGGCTTCCAATTAGGGTGCCTTGGGGAAAGTGAACCAGAGGACCAAGTCAACTCAGGGGGCTGCTCTCCTTCCCCACGCCCTGATCTCACCCCCTCCTCCCTAGCCCTCCCCTAGAGCTCTCCTGATGCCCGAGGCCTCCAACACCCTCACTCACTCGGATCTGAAAAGTTACAGCCCTCACGAGGGTTCCTTCTCCTGTGCCTCCATATTTTGGAAGCTGTTGACCTAAATTCACCTAAAGGAATGACTTCCTAATGGTGGAATTACGGACATGAGAGCATCTTGGTAGGAGGGAGATTTGGGGTAAGAGCCTTCTTAACACCCCTCCAATCACACCCCACGGGCTGCTATGCTTCCCTCCAGGGTAAGGTTTTCTCTAAACAGAGACAAGCACATCTCGAAGGGGGTCACCAGCCCCCACAAGCCCTGGGCACGCTGTGGAACCCAAAGCCCGCTCTTCAACAGGAGGGCTTAGCAAAGCAGCTGGGGCAGCTGCAGCTTTAAGAATAACTCTGGAGCCCAGGGAAGGCAGGAGTGGAGGGGATCGATTTTGGGTCCTCCTGGAGACTCCAATCTGAAATCAATCTGGCAATTAACACAAGGTGTGGAGCGGCCGCTGGACTTCAGGCTCCCCACAGCCCCAGGGTGGTCTCCCTTCCTGGAGGAGGGTTCTGCGGCCTCTGTGGTACCTCTGCCCCTGCCTTCTGGCCCTGGTGACAGCTCCTGAGGAGTCTAGCTGGCTCTACCTCTGCCAGGGCCCTGTCACCTGTGCAGGGTGGGCTGGGAGGAGGGGGCCTGGCTGGTAGGGCTGGACGAGGAAGCAGGAGGACCCTCCCCGGGCCCACAGCATAGCAGCTGGGGCAGTCTGAGCTCGTGGGCAGAGAAGGGGCAGCCTCTAGGAGGCTTTTCCAGCCCTGCCACCTCCACCTCCATGTCCCAGGTAGGGAGGAGGACGAGCAGGGGCTCCCAAGGACTCTGAATTTCCTGAGGGAAATTCACTGGGAGCAGAGATCTGTCTGTCCTACATTCTCAACCTGCCCTGCTGACCAAGCCTAGGGGATGCTGGCAACTGGGACGGTTTAGCTCAGCATCCCCATAACCAACCCCCACTCCACTCTCGTACACACACCTGGAGAAGGGAGTGGCTCATGGGGACTGCCCAAAGGAGGGGCGGATGGGGTTTCAGAGAAGTGAGGGCTATCCCAAGAGAGCCATGGCACTGCCTTGAGAAAGCTCAGGAAAATGGGACTCCATTTGTCCCTTCTGCCCCTCTCCAGTGCTGTGTGATCTTGGATGATTCTCCTCCCCTCTCTGAGCCTCCAGGCTCCATCTGTACCATGAGAGTGGGACCAGAGGACCTGAGTAGGTGGGTGGGGCAGGGTGAGGGTACTCTCAGGGCCTGGACCGTGGCACCATTTAGGGTTTTCCAAAGACAGCCATGGGGTTTGCCAAATTCAGCATCCCAGAGGCCCCAGGAGAAACAGGCTGGCTGCTGGGGACGTCTGCAGACAGGTCCCCAGTGGGTAAGGACTCATTTGGGGACTTGCACCTCAACTCCCAGGCTCCAGCTCTCTCCGCTCCCTGCTAGACCTGGCTGAAGTGGGGGCCCAGACCTGGAGGGGTTCAGCTCAGCCCTGGGCTGCTGTACACCAGGACCCAGGGCCACAGCAGTGAGGGGCTGTGGAGCTTTCGGGCTTTGGGGCCTGCTGGAGCCACCAGAGCAGGGGGCTTCTCTTGAGACTACTCTGTCTCCCCAGGCTTCATGGGCCACTCCTCCAGGCTGAAGTCCAGGCTGGTGGCAGCAGTCTCCACCCATATGCAGCCACACAGGGGCTCAGAGGTTCAAATGCAGGCCCTGCCACCTCTTCTGCCCTCGATGGACTCCCTGAGCTACCTGCAAACACAAGATCTGGGGAACCCCTGGCTAAGAGCCCCACCTTCTCCTAGAACTTAGTCACCTCCTGGCAGAGGCCAATGGTGAAAGCCCAGGGGACTTGGCCCGGGAGGAGGCAGGAAGGGCACCTTCCTCTTCTTTAGCAACCCAGCAGCTCACATCTAAGCTGGAAGCAACTGTTTCCTCTCCCTCCTGCCTTACCTCCTTCCTGTCGTCTTCTTTCTCTCTCTGTCCACCCTCGCCACCCAGTGAAGCATAGAATCACTCTAACACAGCTAACTGTGTCCTTTGCCAGATGGCATACAGGTGGTCAGATAGAATATACTCACCTATCTGTCCATCCATCCATTCATTCACCGACCCACCCAACCACCCACCTATCCATCTATCCACCCATCCACCCACTCATTCTCCATTCAGCATGCCCTTTGCCCATGGAGTCAGACCAGGAGCCGTGCAGATCAGAGAGGAATCCAACAGAGCCCTTGTCCCCGAGGAGCCCCAGACCACCTCCTCTGGGGCAGAGCAGGGTGGCCAAGGCAGCTAGTCACCAGCATTTACTCTTCCCAAAGAGACAAGGGTGAAGGCACCCAATCACCCAGGGAGTGACTCGGGCAGCCCCGATACCCACCATTCAAGGGGCCCCAAAGTGGCTGAACAGAAGGACCCTTAGAGGTCATCTAGGACCAGCCTCCATTGGACAGGAAAAAAGTGGCAGGCCAAATGAAGAGAATAGCGTGAGCAGAAGTCGGAGGGGGATGAGCAAGTCAGAGCACAATGCCTGCGGTGGGGCAGGGGACAGAAAGGCCCAGCCGAAAGGCTGGAGCCCAAGAGTCTTCCCTGCAGGAGGTGGTCACCCCCATTGCTGTCACCCACATTCCATCGCCAACTCCTCTTTGCCCTGCGTGGCACGCGGGGGTCACCCCAGACCCACTGATCTGCATCTCTTCTTTGCTGTCCAGGAGGCCCCTCTCTCTGGCCAATTGGCTGCCAGTCGACAGACGCATTCACAGTCTCCATTACATCTGCTTTGCCCAAATTTCTTTCCCTCATTTTTCTTGCTAAGAGACAGTTTTTAAAAACAAGGCCCTGAGCTCAGCCCTTTCCAGCCTCGTTAATTTCATGCCCCACCTCGGTTGTTCAGGGGACCTACTTTCCCCTCACCCGCTGCCACCTGCCTCCTGCCAGCCTCCCGCCGGCTATATCGGGATCTCTGCTCCGTCCTCGGTAACCTTGTGTGCTGCTCAGAGTTCTGCGGGTGTATTTCTCTGCCAAGGAATTCTGGACTCAAAGGAACCGCAGAGGTCATGTGTTCATATCCAACCCCCTCGGCCCGCCCGAAGCTGGAATCCCTTTTCCTCCACCCCCTGCCCAAGGATATCTGGTCCCAGTTGCATTCCTCCAAGGACAGGCTGTTCACTGTCCACAAGACAGCCTGTGCCACTGCAGGGAGCTCTAACTGGGCCCAAGTTCTTCCAGAAAGGTGGAACCAACCTGAGACTCCTTGCCATTCCTGTGCCTCTCATGGCTCCCTCTGTGTGCTTTGTCTGAGTCAAGCTTCCCAGACAATACTGCCAGCCCCCAAGAGCGGGGAATCATGTCATGTGTTTCTTGGGTGTTCCTTGGACCACATGTTCTTTGGGTACCCTGGGTGTGCAAGACATATGGCAAAGCATCATCCTTTGCTTGCATTACTGCCAGTGATGGGACTCTCACACCTGTCCCAGTGCCTCCGGCAGCCGTTGGGGTCAGTGTGACCTAGAAACTTCTTCAGCATTTGAGCTGAAAATTGCCTCTTGTCCTTCCCCATCTGGAGCTAGCTCTGCCTTCAGGAGGCGCCCAGGGCAAGCAGAATTCCTCTTCTCTGGGACAGACCTTCAGACATTGAGAAGCACCATCACAGTCCCTCCAAGTCCCTCCAAGGAATTCCAGAATTCCTTCAGTCATCCTGCCCTGGCCTGGTCTGTGTGGCCCAGGCACCACCCACTCCTCTCCGGGAGACACATGGCCATTTATTGACTTTGGTCCAAGGGTGAAGTTCCTTGGGATGTGGTCTGAGCAGAGCAGGACAGATGTCACCTGTTACTGCATCGTGAGCTTGCATAGTTGGGCTGCTCACACTGTTGGCTCATGTGTTCTCCCTCCCGCCTCCCCCAGGAGAGCCAGGCATTGAGCAGCGCCACCCGCCATCCATTTCAGGTGGACAGGCATGCAGCGGTCAGGACCCTTTCTCACCATAACCCCCCAAAGGAGTCCACCCTTTCTGTCTCCACCCCTCACTTTCCTCTCACTCCTCACCCCTGCGGTCATGTCAGGCCTCTATACATCACAGAAGCTACTTTGACCAGCATCACCACCAGCCTCCAAACTGTCATCCTGGGCCCCTTTACAGCAGCTGACAATTCCAGCCACTCCTCTTTGTTTGGGGACGCACAGCCCAATTCCAGTCCTCCTAGCTCCCAAGCCACTCTTGCCCAGCCAGCTGCTCTGGTTCCCACTTCACTCCTTCAGTGCAGACCTTTCATGGATTCGCACCCTCAACCCGCCCCCCTTCTCACCCTGCACCCACTCTGACTCATTCTATGGTTGCAAAGACCCTCTAGGTGGGCCATTCCCCAGTCCAGCTTTCTAGCGTCCCCTGAGCTAAGAACAGAACTTTCACCACTCTGAAACTCTGCTTCTCCTTCACGATCGACCTCTGGCTCCCCTCTTCCAGGAAGCCTTGCACAATGTCCCCATGTATCGCCACATCACTCAGGGTACCTGCCCTGCCATGTCCCTTTCAAGCTCTAACGGTCCCACCCACACCCTCCAGATGATGCTGCCTGTACCTCTGTAGGCAGCCTGGGGCGGCTCCTGTGGCCTAGTACCAAGGGCTCTGCACAGAGTGGGTAGACCATCAGACAGGGCTCTCTGGGATTTGGAATGAGGATATGGCCAGAATTAGAGCCAGAGTCCAGAGCAAGGAGGGCAAGCAGGCAGGCAGAAAGAGAGGCAGACCCGGGAGACAGAGGAGGGGAGGAAGATGGAGAGACCAACGAGAGAGAAGCAGCCCTGAGCTGCTGGCCCTGGCACCCCCTGACGTTCCTCCGATGACCCTGGATCGCACAGCCCCTTGGATGGACCTCCGGCCTTCAGGAGTCAAATGTTCTGGAGCCCAGGCAGATGAAAGCCCTTATTCCTGCAGGCTCCTACGCAAGCTTTTCAGGTCATGGCCTATAATGTAGGACCCTTGGAGCTCCTGAGCTGCTCGTGGGGGCTTCCTCCCCCTGTTGACCCAGGGCCCTCTATGGGGAAAGAGCACTGAGGAGACAGGCAACCCAAGAACCCCAGACAGGGGAGGTGGCAGACCTCAGTACATGCACTCTCACAGGCCCGTTCCTGCTCTGGGGGCCATCAGGAGGACCTGCATGTCCCTTGCACCCAAGGGGCCCCTCCCAGCCCACACCCAGGTACAACACAGGAGGCCCGGCCATCGCTGGGGGTGATGCTGAAGATTTCTTGGGGGTGGTGAGGCAGGAAAAAGGTTGAAAAGCATAGCCTGGCTAGACTCCATTGTTGACAAAGGAGGAAACTGAGGCCCAGAGAGGGTAGCTGCGGCCAAGGGTGGAGAGGGCTGGGCAGGGCAGGCACAAACGCCGGCTCCTGACAGAGGCTCGCTGTTTCCAGAGCATCTCGCAGCCTCTCTGGGGAGATCTGGTTTCTTCCTGATTTCTACATGACCTTGGGCCACTCACCTCTGCTCTCCCCACCTCATTTCCTCTTGCGTTTTAAAGCTCAGTGTCAGGGATGTGGAGCTGGGAGTGTGAGCCGCTGCCTGGAACCAGGCTGTGCAGGAGAAGCAAGGCAGGTGACCTTCCAGGGCCAGAGTCCCACCGGCACCCCTGCAGGGCTCTGTCGGAGGAGAGAGAGCCTAACCCCCTCAGGGCTCCTCACCTACAGGGTGAGGGTGCCCGCTCACCTGCCTCCCCCCACCTGCTGCTCCCAAAGTCTCTGAGTCCCAGCGGTGCTCCAGAGCAAGCCTCTCCAGCAATTTTTCATCCTGACGTATCATCTCTCTTTGTCGTTCCATCGCTCTCCCTCGGAAGGTAGTTCTGGGGTTGGAGGCGTGTGTGCATGTGTGTGTGAGGCTGTGAAGGCACGGGGGGATATGATGGTGCTCGAAGGAATGTATATGTGGATGCAGGTGGGTGTGGGTGGATGAAGGGCTGTGTGTGCGTGCATACTCAGGTGGGGGGTTTGCATATTGCTCAGGGTCTGTGTGACAAACAACAGGACCGGGGGCCCACTCCATTGATAAGCTGAGCAAGAACTAGTCCTGTGGTAGGGTTTTCCTGTTGAGAATCAGCCCCTGCCTTTATCTGAGGTGTCAGAGCTACAGGTCCCGCCATCTCAGCCACACAGCAAATGGCAGGAAGGGAGGGCTTGCTGCCTCGCGAGGACCCCAAGGCTCAGAGGGGGGCAGTGGTTTGCTCAAGGTCAGGGGTGAGGTCAGCATGGGGCCTGAGCTTCCTGGCTCCTAGGCTGATGCTGCCCCTTCCTTGGGCCATCTGCTCCTGTCCCGATGAACATGTTCAGTGACAGTCGGCACCCAGGGCCGAAGGCCAACTATGCTGGGCTCTGGGACCCCAGCCCAGGCCCTCCGAGGACTAATGTCTGATGAGGAAGCTCTGTGCCTTCAGAGGGGCCCGGGCCTTCCACACTCCCAGCCTGCCCTCTCACTGTGAAGAGCAGCCTGGGGAGGAGGAGGCCCCCACGTCAGCCCACCCCACTCGCCAGCCCTCCCTCGCTCTTCCTTCCTGAGAAGCAGGGAAGTTGGGGCAGGAGGAAGCAGGTGGGGTGACAGACAGTGGCCATGGCCTGGCTGAGGACAGCCTGACAGACAGCTGGGTTGGGCAGCCCACAGGAAACTGGTGGAGGGAAGGTCCCTTGTCCCTCTGCCCACCTGCCAGAGAAAGAGGGAGGGGAAGAGCCCTGTGACTCTGGCTTTCACCACATCTGCCCTCTACCCACCCCGACACCAGCAAGAACAAGGCTAGCAGTTGGCCTTGGACCAGGGAGAAGACAGCAGGGGCGATGCTCCTATGTCAGAGGGTGAGAGACAACTATGGGCACAACCTCTCCAGCTGCCCATCCACTCATGTCCCCATTTTACAGAAAGGGAAAGAGAGGCCCAGAGAAGGGAGGCAAGTGAGAAGGGCCTCTAGCTGGCCTGGCCTATCGCCATGGAGAATTCCCCACCCAGGGGGCTCCATGTCTGCCCCTCCCAGCTAGACAACCTACCTTCCCGGGAGGAGCGTTCCAGAGCATTTCTGCCAGCCTCAGAGCTCGCTGTGAGCAGCAGAGCTATGCCAGCTTGGGAGGGGCACATTCCCACGAGACACTCTGCTAGGGGGACCATCCCGTGCCAGCTTGCCCAAGACTTTCCTGGTGTTAGTACTGACAGTCCCACATCCCGGGAAACCCCTCAGTCTGAGCACACCAGGACAGCCGGCCAGCCTGCTCTGAGCTCCTGGCAGAGCCTCCCAGTGGCTTCCATCCAGAGCGAGGCCAGGCTGGAACCAAAGAGGGGGAGGCAGAGTCTCAGAGGCCACCCAGCCTAACCGTCTCACCCCTCAGCTTGTTCTCACCAGCCTCTGCTTGAATGTCCCCAGCTCCCGGGAGCTCACCACCACATCAGACAGCTTGTTTGTTATGGAATATCTCTAAGTGCTAGAAAGTTCTTCTCTCAGCAAGCTGACAGCAGCCTTCCTGTGGCTGCTTCTCCCCTTCCCTTCATCCCACCCGTGAGAGCACCCAGAACACACGGGCCTGCTCCTTCATCTAGGTCACTGCCCTTCAGACACTTGAAGGCTCAGCTCACACTCCCGGGGGTCTCTTGGGCATGGCTTCTCCAGCAAGTGATTTCCAGGCCCCTCCGCTTTGTCCAGCCTGGACGTACTGATGACAAGCAGAGTGGACACCAGGGCCCACATCTCAGCCCCTCTCCCTCCCTGCTGTCCTCATGCCCTCCCCCCTCCACACCCTCCCAGGGCTCCCAGTTGCAGCCAGCCTCTCTGTCTGCGAGCTCCATCCAGCAGCCCCTTCATGCAAGCTTACACGTTAATTGAGCACCTACTGTGTGCTGACCTATGTCCTGGATGCCGGGGATACAACACTGAACCGGGTGGACACCATTCCTGACCTCGCAGAGCCGTGGTCTCCCACATGCAGAACACAGCCTCATGAAGTGGGGTTAGGAGGCGGGGGGAGGTCTGGGGACTGTGAGGCCCTCACAGGGTGGGCATCCAATCCGTCTCCTGGCTCAGTGTCACCCTGACCCAGGTGAGAGAGGAAGAGAGGGCTCCAGGGAGGGGAGCAGAGCCGGAGCTTGGAGGCAGGGTGAGTGGGGAGAGTCCCTAAGTGCAACGGGACCCTTTTGGGAGTGGCAAGACCTGGTTTGTGGGAAAATGTTTGCTCTGGTCACTGCCACTGGGAGGCAGGGATAGAGGCAGGGACAGAGGAGGCACCGCTGTCATCCAGAGAGAGACCACCGTGGCTCAGAGCAGGGTCATGGCAGAGTGATGGAGAGAGGTACAGACGCTAGATGGCTCTAGGAGGTAAACCCTGTAGGATTCGGCAGTGGATTAAACATGGGAAAAGAGGAGAAGAAGGTGCGCAGGGGGCCGGGTCTCTGGCCCCCAGGGCCGCTCCACGCTCACCTGACGTCGCTTGATGCTGAGCATACCTCTGTGCCTTCCACAGTGCACCTCCCTGCCCCTACTTTACCTGGGCCGCAGGTGACTCTGGGAGCCAGGCATGCAGGGGATGCCTAGGGGTTGCCCATGTTTTCAGCAGGTGGGGTTTCAGGCAATCAGGGGACCCCAGACAGTGCTGCAGCCTCCTGATCTCACCAGTCAACTGGGCCACGGCCCTCCGAGATCCTCAGTGGTTCTCAGCTCTGGGCTGCCCAGCAGAATCATAGCAGACCCCTCACCAGGTCCCCTAGATCTACTGAATGAGATCCCCTAGGGTTGGAAGGGCAGCGCTTCCATTCAGAGCCCCCAGTTTGGTCGGACGCGCAGTAGGGTCTGAGAACCACCACTCTAAGTCCAACCCACTTGCCCTATGGATGGAGAAACTGAGGCCCAGAGAGGGAGAGTAATTTGCCCCAAGCCAAGTGTGTGTCTGCCACAAAACCAAGGCACAGACCAAGGTTTCTGGCGCTCCCCCTGCAATGTCCCAGCCCTCAGAAGCCCCAGGCATGGGTGGGTGGGCATGGCGTGGACCCCAGCCCCTGGGAGAGGGGCAGGGGCTGTCCTCCCAGACTTCACCTGCTGGTCCGTCATCCTCCTGCCTGAGCCCCAGACGGAGGCAGCGCTCTCCCTCCTGCCCTGTGTCTCCGGTCTCCTCCATGCCGTAAACCTGCCTTGTAAAAGCTGGTGAAAGGCCTGGCTGTCAGCCACAAACGTCTTCTTGGGCCTCCTCTCCGGTCGCGTGTGGTTCTTGGAGGAAGCAGGAGGGGGCAAGACGCTGGCATTCGGCTGCTCCGTAAATCTATCGCAGATATTTTTTATCACTTCCCGACATTCCACTGTAAAAGCCACTCAGCTGCGTTTACAAATTATAGAATTCATTGGATGTCAGAGACCTGGCCAACAGCCTGGGTAAATCCAGCAGGAACAGCGGGGGCCCTCCCAGCTCGGCTCCTGTCTGGCTGTGCAACCTTTGGCAACCGAGTCACAGTGTTTCAGCCTCTGCCCCCTGTCTGTAAAATGGGGATGCAGGTGGCTGTGAGGATTGATGAGACACAGATGTACATGCCCGGCTGGAGGCCTGGCACAGAGCGGGCCCTCAGCAAAGGATGGTGGCAATGATGTGTATTGGAGCCTGTTTGGGGCCAAGGGTTGGGGAAGGGCAACAGGTACAGAAGACAGGACCTGGGGTTCCCAGCCCCCAACTTGCACCTCCCTGCCAGGCAGGCCCTCCTATACCTCAGGGCGTCCTTGGGGTGACGATGCTCTGGAAATAACAAGGCTTATGCAAACGGGGGGTTATCAACTTCCTCCTCCTCCTCCTCCCCATCTTCTTCCTCCTCTTCTCACACAGAAAGCTTTAGATCCTCTCCCCATGTAGAATCCACCTCAAGACTGTCCCAGCCCTTAGAAGTTCAAGCCCTCCATGAACTGATTGGTTGAGGTTCCCTAGATCCTGGGTTAAGAAGGATTCTGAGGCTGCTTCAAGTTGATTAATGGTGTCTGCCATTGGCCTGGGAGAGTGTGGTATGGCCCCAAGTATGGCCTCATGCTTTGCCATTCTTCCAAGTTCTGACCCCCTTACCCTATAGATAAGGAGGCTGAAATTCAAGAAGGGGAAGGCTTTGGACTAGGGAGTGAAGAAAGTGGGGCCTGATATTTCCTCAGCATCCGCTGTGTGCTCCATGCCACCACCACGTCCACACATAGACCTTCCCAACAGCTCCAGCCCTTTGATGGGGCTCTGAGGCTGGAGGAGTCACCAGCCAGCCGGCAGCATCACGGCTCCCAGGAGCCGCTGCGCTGGGTCTCCAGGAGCAGAGGAAACAAAGGACCAGCTCCTCAGAGCAGAGGGGGCCAGAGGGGCAGGGGAAGCTGGAAGGGGGCAGCAGGAGGCCCAGGAACCTCAGAGAGAGGGGCTGAATCACTTCAGGCTGGAGCTTCCTCTGGCAGGACTTTCTTCCTTATCCCCTGAGAGGTGAAACCGAGTAAAGCATTAGTAGTCCTGGAAACGTCCATCTTCCCCCGACTTGAGCAATGCCGGGGAATTCAGAGAGCTTTCGCATCTGTGACATTGTTTGAGCTGCTAGAAGGCCTTGGAAAGGTGGATGAGGATAGCTCGGCCCATCCGATTCCATAAAGCAGGACAGTGAGGCTCAGGGAGGCGGCCTCACTGAGGTCCTGCAACCCTACATCTCTGACTCCTCGTCTAGCATGAGGTGACACGCACCACTTGCCTCTAAGGTGGGAAAGATGGGACCACAAACTGTCAGGGACATTTTCCCATCCCTTAGCTTATCTTCCGGAGGAAGGGAGTCACTAAGTCTCCCCTCAGTCCGCCTCCTCCTCACCACCTCTTACCCTGACCCACTCTGTGCCGGCCTTGTACTGGGGCTTCACACGTACCATCTCACTTAACCCCACAGAAGCCCCATTATACAGATGAGGAAACTGAGGCTTATGGCAGTTGAGGTTTCAGTGCCAAGACTGTGACTCCAACAGTTTGCTCTTTCAGCTACAAGCCTCTTGCCTTCGGATTTCCTGCCCTGGTATCAAGTCAAGGAAGTTTCAGCCAAGTTCTGGCACAGAAACACGCCTGGTCAGAGAAAGGCATCACTCAGTCTCCTCAGCTGAAATGGGGGTAATAAGAAAAGCAGCTCCGTCCTCGGGCCATTGAGTCAAATGAGATCATAGGCACGAAAACGAGCAGGACACAAATGAGCAGCTTCATCATCTCGCCACCCTTCCTGCCCCTGCTTCTGCTGTGTTGATGTCACACAAGACGACAAGCAGGGTCTTGAGAACCTTGAACATGCTGTCCCCAAGACAGGGACCAAGGGGGCTGGGCTGCCGCTGCCAGGGTCTGGGGGCTCGAGGACTCAGGGGAGGCAGGCAGATGAAGGACGGCTGAGGTTTACACTTCGGCCAGGGGTTTGTGAGAGTGGAGCCTGCGAGGGGTGGCTCAGGGCTGGGACCAGACCGAGGCTGGATTCGAAGCATCCCGGTGCAGGCCCAAGTGGCCCTGCCTCCGAGCCTGGGTCCAGGGCAGCCCCGCAGGACCCCATCTCCCCGCACTGTCGTCCCCTTGGTTCGCTAACTCAGTTGATCCTCAGGCATTGGTCAAGCTCTGCTGGGGTGCTCACTTCCACACAGGAGGAGCACAGGGAGAAGGAAGGCCTGCAGCACGGCCAAACCCAGGCCTCGCCCAGCTGGGCTGAGACCCAGGCTGGCCCCTCGCTCCCTGGCACACAGTGGGCTCAGAACACAGTGGGCCCTCCGTGAAGATTCCGATGAATGCACAACTGAATGACTGAACACAGGACTGACTGAGTGAAGCACTGGCCCCTGTTCCTTCATCTGCGAAACGGGATAATAACGACGGCCCCGCAAGTTGTTGTAAGGTTCAGGATCAGTGTACATAACAACACTTCCCACAGAGGGCCTGCGGTGTGCCCCATAAGCGGGAGCTTTCATTGTAAGGAGCGATCTTTGCCCTCTGAGAGATCACAAGCTAACTGCCTCTCCGGGGTCCACCTTCCCCCCAACTCCTGGATGAACCACAGGTCAGCCCACAGCCGCTAAAACTCAGTCACTGTCTAATAAAGTCCGGGGCTTTGTGTGCACGTGCGCACGTGCACACGCACACACACACACACACACACACACACACATACACTATTGGGAGCAGATGTTATAGAAAATCAGGATGGCCTGGATTGGAAAAATTTTGCATATATTTCTGAGTTTTGTTTCAGAAAATGAAGTCATCGTGTGTGACACAAATCAATATAAATATAAATGTCCACCCACCTGGCCAGCCCACAGTGTCAAGGAGGTCACAGGGGTGTCAGCTCCCAGATTGCACCAGCTCACCTTCTCCACCTGAGTAATTGCAGCCCCACCCCACCCCAGGAAGACCTGGGAAGCCCAGGAGTGGGTGGGGGCTCTCCCATGTGCTTGTGCCCAGTCCACTCTTGTGGCCTCATGCGAAAGGAACTGGGGTGACAGATCTGATCCCTCCCAAGGGCCAATCTGGCTGGTCCTCTGCATCACGAGACCCTCTGTGTTCTGGGCAGGAGTGGGCTGGGGGATGCGTCTCCCCAGGCGTGGGCCACGCTGGGTCACCAGGGACCAGCAGGCCCACGTGGGAGCTCTATGTCTCCAAAGTCCCTTCAGTGTGGCCCACTACCCTCCCTCCCTCTTCTTTTCTCTTGGCAAACATTTGCTGAGGGGCTGCCGTGCACCAGGCAGAGGGGCCCAGCCGTGAACTGACAGGACAGTTCTGCCCCGTGGTACTGACGGCCCCAAAGGGGAGCCTGCCCCTCCAGGTCATGACATGAATCAACTCCAGCTGTGCTCAGGGCGTGGGAGGGCACTGAGCAGGGACTGGCCTCATTGCCTCACTGGGGCGGTGTGGTGTAAGCTGAGATGGATGGATGGCTCCAGGGGACACGAGGGGGAGGGAGACGGGGGAAGAGCCTGTGCAAAGGCCTGGAAGTGGAAGCAAACAAGACACATTCAAGAAAAGGAAGGGAAGTCGTGTTTGGGGACACAGAGAGTCAGCCATAGGCCCTGTCCTGGGGAGCAGGGGCCGAATCTCATCTCGGGTTCCCAGTTCCCCGGACCGACCCCTCACCCCATCTCTGTCCATCACGACCACGCACAGAATTCTTCTCACACACACTCCCCTTGCAGATCAACTCCTGCAAACGGGCATCCGGGGCTGCTCCTGGCCTCCTCATCCAGCAGGGTCAGCGTGGTTCCGAGTCCCAGTTTAGACTCCCTTGGGACCTCCACATGCAACTTCCCCAGTGACATCCCTGCCTGCCCCATGTACACACAGCAGCCACAATCAGAGGGAGCCTGCTGTCCCTGCCAGCACCTATGACCCAAAGCAGTACTGCACAAACACAGTGACCCCTCCAAAGCCGTGGACACTTGTGGTGTGACTAGCAACTTGCTGAACTGGGCAGTGGGCACAGGACCAGGATGGGAAGAGTTGGTCAAGAGCTGAGTCTCAGCACCTCATATTTCACCCCCAAAAGAGACACGACAGGCACTTGAGGCCTAGGGTTTAAGACCTGCTTCGGCTCCTTCTGGAGCCAGAGCAGGGCAGGTAGTGCTCCAGGCTCAAGAACTCTGCAGTCTCCCCTGAGTCTCCGTCGCCGCCTCCTCCAGGCAGGCTGTCCTCCACTCTCCAAGCCCCTGGTTGCCCTTGTCAACCTTAGAGGCTGAACTGGGGACTTCATTAATTCTCAAGGGCCTGGGGACCTGGACTGAGACCTCCTTGGCCCCTAAGAAGCTGGCCAGGGGAGATTCACAGTGAACAACCCAAGACGAGCTCAAAGGCCACTATCTCCAGTAAGCAATCCCGTCTCCCATTAGGAAAGAAGGCTGCACTTCCCTGATTTGAGAGACAGAGAGAGACAGAGAAAGACAGAGCGGTGCAGGGAGGCGAAGAGATAAAGAGACTTGGCGGCAGAGAGAAATAAGCCTGGTGTCACCTCTCACTCCTTGTCTGTACCCCAAAAGGCATCCCATCTGCCTTCACTGGGCCCGACACCCAGAACAGAGAAGGACCCAGAGCAGGGGCCAATGAAGTCTTGTTAAATGAAGAAAGGCGGAAAATCAGAAAGCAAAGAAGGAAAATGAGATTAAAAGGCCAGTAGCAGTTCTGGGGAGGAGCTAAGTGAGTCAGTCCCTCTCTCTCTCCTCCTGTATCTGCATATTTTGGGTGGGAGTGGAGGGTGGCTATGTGACAGCCTGGCCTTCCCAACCAGGACAGCAGCTGTCTCTGCTGAAAGGGGCATCCAGAGGCCGCGTTCCTTTCTCCCCACTCCCCACCCACCCAGGCTACCTCTCACCTGCAGCTCCAGCCAAACCTCTGCCCAGCAGGGACCACGCCTGCAGACCCCTCCTCCTCCAGGTCTGGCCGCAGGTGGCCCCACTGACGCCAGGGCAGCGCCGTGACCCCGCCTCCCATATGCAGAGAAAACGAAGCGTCCACGTGGGCATGTATGACTTATGGTTTTAATCTCCCTGATAGAAGGCCCTTAAAGATTATTTCAGGGATGAAAAAAAATAATCCTGGGTAATGAATCACGGCCTTAAGAAGCTGATAAGCAGCAGGGAAGCCTGAGTTCCTGATTTAATTAAAGTCTTACAGATACTCCCTGAAACAAAATCCATTGTAGCCGTCAAGGTGATAAAAAGACTGCAGGTCCCTTTAAACCAACTCACCTGCCTCGTGAATCGTCTCTGGTGAAGAGGGCCGATGAGGCTGCGTCTTCAGGCCCCGGCTGCATCACCGAAGATGGCCCAGTCTGCAGTCTGCTGGGGACCCCTGGGGACAGCAGGTACCTCACGGAGACCGAGAGGTAGAGCCAGTCAGAGCAGGGGAATAAGCTCAGACAAGGAATAGGACACCGTGTGTCCTTGAGTCACTCTCTGCCCCTCTCTGGGACTCAGTTTCCACATCTAGCATCTGGGGAGCGAGAGATGAGGCCATCTGGTCTCCAGGAGGTCATCTGGGAGACTGGCCTTCTAGGTCCTGAGCCCCATGTTCCCCAAGAAGTTGAGGAGAGATGGATGGCGTCTTGATGTGGAAGGCCCTCTCCTCTGCACCCTGCCCGCAGCACTGGTTTCCCCTAGCCCTGGTTTCCTCTTCCCTTCCCCATCCTTCCTGGTCCTACTCATGCACCTGACTACCTGGCAAATGTGCAACTGCTGACCCTTTTGGGGACACTGAGCCACCCTGACCTCCTGAGCACCTCTGGTCCAATAAGGGGACAAATGGAGAGTATGTGTCTAGCCAGAACGCACCACAGAGGGTAGGGCCCTCAGAGCAGGCAGGAGCTATGGATTCCATCTGGCTCCACTACCAGGCTCTCCAAAGCTCCAGAGAGAAGCTGGGTGGGCTGGACCTGGCAGGACAGAAATAGAGTACATGAGAATGTGAGGACAGTGGCCAGCAGTCTCTAAAACCTCAGAGCATACCCAGTCCTCAAGGAGAAAATCAGAGAGGTGGGTAGATGGGTGGATGGATGGTTAGAAAGATGAGATAGATGGATAGGTGAGTAGATGGATTGATAGGTGGGTGGATGGGTAGATAGAAGGATTGATGGGTAGGTAGGTGGGTGGATGGATGGATGGATGGTTAGAAAGATGATATAGATAGATAGGTGAGTAGATGGATTTACGAGTGGGTAGATGGGTGGATGGATGGTTAGAAAGATGAGATAGATGGATAGGTGAGTAGATGGATTGATAGGTGGGTGGATGGGTAGATAGATGGATTGATGGGTAAGTAGGTGGGCGGATGGATGGATGGGAGGGTAGATGGGTGAGTGGATTGATAGATGGGTGGACAAATGGATGAATGGATGAATGGATGGGTGGGTGGGTGGATGGGTGGATGGATGCATGAACAGATGGACAGACAGATGGACAAGCATCCAGGGGAGGTGACTGTTGAGTTCAGACTGAGCTGAAGTTGAGTTCAGTCTGCTCTGTACCAGCTTCCCCTCTAACAGCTCTCAGACCTGGTGGCCTGGGCCAGTGTCCCATGCTCAGTGCAGACGTGTGGATGACTAGTCTTGTCCCCCCTGAGGGCCAGCACCACAGTGTCAGGGTTGCCAGATAACACTGAATTTCAGATTTATGATGAATAATTCTTAGCGTAACTATATCCCAAATATTGTATTTATCTGCTACACCTGGGAACCCTACACAAGGTGTTCCCTGAGCCCTATGCGTGGCACAGAGCCACCCCGGAGGGAGGTGGGCAAGGTCAGTGTACAGGTGAGTCCCTCTTTCATGGCCTCCCTTCTGAACTCGGAGGCCCCTGGAGCCTCTGGCTGGACTGGCGCTGGTGGGTGGATAAGGAGAGAAGATTTCGCCAGGGAACTGGAGGCTGGGATGGGGCAGCGCTCTGCCTGGTCCCTTCACAGCGACCTCCTAGCCCAGTACGGGGCTACAGGCGGGGCTGCGGGGGCTGGCTGCCACCTAGTGGCCAGCATGAGAATGGCATGCTATGGCGCCCAGAAAAACAGGGCCGGTCAATGCCCCAGAAAACAGCTCCTTATGTGAGGTTAGGATTATTAGCCACTTGACAGGAAAAGAAATTGAAGCCCAAGGTCACCCAAAAACTTAAATCCACGTCCAGACCCTAACAAGGGGGCCCGCCATTCACGTTCACCAAACGGGCGCAAGGCCGAGGCCAGGGGCGGCTCTCGTGTCCACGTCACCTCACCCGGACCAACACACAGGCCTCCCGGGGGCCTCCCCGCTTCCACTCTTGTCTCACACATTCATTCATTCATTCATTCAAGGACAGGCAAGGCCCTGGCTGTGACGGAGCTTCCATGGTGGGGAGCTGCATGAGACAGACACTAAACAGCCAATGAGACAGTGCCTTATTCCCCGGAATCAAGACCACTGCTCCAAGGCACGGGAGGGAGCCACGGAAGGAAACGGGCGGGGGAACTGCTGCGGGCCGAGGTGCGGGAGAGGCGCTTCCCTGAGGAGGGGCATTGAACCTATGCCCCAAGTAGGAGTCTGTGTCATCTAGATGAAGGGGGGGGCGGGGGGGACTCCAGGAGAAGGAGGCGCCTAGGGTAGCCTAAGGTGTGGGGGAAGGAGGGGGCAGCTGAAACTGGAGGATCAGGTCGGGGTAAGAACCTTCTGGCATTGCGGGCATTGGGAGGTGCTCCCGGGTTTATCCTAAGGGCCACCAGGAGCCCCTCCGCTGGGGGGTGGGGAGTAGGGGGCCCCGGAGGGGGAGTGCCAGATCCATCCTTCAGGATCCTGGACCCCTGCAAACAGGCTTGCCCACCCATCCATAATTGTGGCCAAACAGAGGCAGTGGGAGGTGAGGGAGACACCAGAGACAGACACACTAGGTCAGGCTGCTGACTTTGGTACAAAAATCCCAAAGCTCAGCCATAAACTGGAAGCTCAGAGTCCCCATATACCACCTGTCCTGAGCTCTTGGGGGCGTGGAGAACCCTGCCAGCCCCCACCAGCCCAGACAACACAGAAGAAGGGCCCTTGCTGTGGACTTGATGGCAGTGCTGGCCTTCCTGGAGGCAGGGGTGGATCTAAGGACCTCAGCTGTCCCACTGGCCAGAAGAGTTCCCAGGCCCACCCATCCGGGGGAGTGATCTGGGGTTGCAAGGGCACCCGGGACCTGAGGGAGCAGCCTTCAACGGAGCCAAGGGCTTCCCAGGGAAGTCACAGGCTGACCCACAGGGCCGTGTGGGGAATCAGCAGAGGTTCCCTGGAGGAGGGGATGGGGAGAAAGTGCATGTAGAAGTGGCAGGAGTAAATCTTAGGGGGATTCAGGACCAGCAAGACGCAGGAGGACGGGGGCACATCTGCCTGGCGTGTGCACCACCCACCCTCAGGAGGGGCTCGGGAATTAGATATTGAAGGATGGACCAAGTGAGTCGGGTTTGACTGTCAGGGGGAGAGGCAGGTGGGAAGGACAGGTGTGGCTAGATGGGGAAGGTGGCTGAGGGTCCCCTAACTCGGGGTGTGGGAGGCACTTTGAGATCAGCTGGCCTTCTCAGTGGGGATGGAGGGATGACGTCGTCGTCACTGCGTCTGTCCAGCACAGTGTGGCTGCACCCGTGGGCACACATATCGAGAGGAGCTCTCTCCCCAGCAGGCCCAGCAGATCCCCAAGAAACCAGGTGATCGGTCTGGGCAGAGGGGAGATCACCAGGGCCCCGAAGAGGTTGGGGCTACAATAGGTCTTGCCTCAGTGCTCCCTGGGGAGACAGCAGACAATGGACTAAGGGCAGAGGGAGGGCACCTGGATGGGGTTCTGAGAGGTGACAGAGCCTAGGAAGCAACGTCAGAGCTGGAGGCACCTGGGATTCCGCCCTGGCTCTTCACCGCTCGGAGCCTCGTCTGCCACTGGGTCGATGACCCTCCTTCCCCGAAGACCATGGAGGGCGGGGGGATGTTGGCAGATAGAGCTGCGCAGGAATGCCAGGCCTCTCTGAGGGAGGGCTTCCTGATGAGGCTGGGGACGGAGTCAAGTCTTAAATAAGGTCTCTGCCTTCCTTCTCTAAGGAGAACCAGGAGGGCAGGGAGCCCTTCTATTGCCTGGCCTCCTCCCAGAACCCACAATGGCCCCATTGTCCCTCACCTGTCCACCCAGGCCTGCCTGACCCAGGCAAGAGCTGGTTGTGTCTTCCTCCTCCCCCAGCCACCCAGCAGGAGGCTGGATCTGGGCCTCTGAGGCTGGCCGGCCCAGGTGCTTCTTCCCAAAGGAGTTCCAAGTGCTTTGGTAGCTTCTGGTCGTTCTCATTTAGCAGGAGGAAAACTGAGAGTCTCTGTCCCACCCCTGGACCAGAGCTCTGATCCTTGGCTTGCCTCCAGGGGAGGAACAGGGAGCTCCCACAGGCTCTGGGGTAGCCCAGAACCTGCAGGTCATCTTAGAACACACACGCTGTCTCACAACACGTAGGGTAGCCCAGGCTAGCCAAAAACTCTCTTGCAGTTTAGCCCAGACTCACCCATTAATTCTGAACACACTCATTAGCCAAAGTTAGCCGAGGTTAGCCCAGAGACACATGGTATCCCAGAATACTTGGGTTAGCTTGGAATCCCTGCTAGCCCAGGATAGCCCAGAACTCAGAGGTCAGTTCAGAATACACAAGTTAGCCCAGGTTAGTCCGTAACACATAGGTTTCCTTGGTGCACCCAGGATAGATTGAAACAAATAGATGGATCCAAAAACAATGATTTTTCAAATTTATCTAAAGCAATAGAATGCTCCTTCAAAGGTAATCTGGCCCACAACCCAACGTATAAAACAGATAAAGTGGAGCTGCCGTAGTTGGAGGGGGACAGGGCCCAGGCAGCTGTGGGAGGGGGACGGGGCCCAGGCAATAGTTGGAGGGGGACAGGGCCCGGGCAGTGGCATGCTGGTAAATGCACCACACCCAGCATCCAGGAGAAAAGCCTCTGCCTTGTAGCACTTGCCGATTTCGGATTTCTGCAATGTAAATCCTCCCACTGAGGCTGGTTTCAGGCTAACAACCTCTAGTGGCTGCCCGGAAGCTGGAAAGAGATGTGCATAACTGACTCCATGAGCAGGCAGCCAGGGCCAGCACCGGAGCTGCCCGTGGCCTCCTGGGCTCTTCGGAGGACTTCCCAGGCCTCTGAGGACCTCCACGTGCAGAGGGCCAGCCAAGTCGGGGGTTTCCTAGGCAGCTTCAGGCTTCTGAAACCTGAGGGACTCAGAAAAATGCTTCCCGACCCCTGGCGAGCATGTGCAGGCCGAGTGAAGTTAGTGGAGAGGTCTGGACCCAAGCACTTCCCAGGTGACTTTGACCAGGCCCTCTCTGCCCTCTGGTCTCAGTCCGCCATCTGTCCATCCACCCTGTGAGAGACCTAAAGGCTGTGCGCCGGCAGGGCCCCACCAGGACCTCCGGAGGCCAGCCAGCTCACTGCTATCACTTCCCACTCTCACCCCTGCCCTCGGCAGGGCCCAGGGACTCAGCCAGCCCCTCTCACACCTGTCCTCAGCCAGCTGGCCCTGAGGGCAGGGGTGCGCAGCTAGTCACACGGGCCGTGTGTCCTCAGTCAGGGCTGAGTCCCACGTGCCAGGCAGGGGCAGCATGCACAGGCGGGCCGGTCCACATGCGATGCCTGGGTGGCCCTCACAAGCAACCTAGAGTACTGGAAGAGCCCCATCTGTGCTTTTATTTTTTAATTAAAAAAAAATTTAAGTTGTGAAATATTTTGAATGTTCAGTAAAGGCCATTTAGCCACCACCTGGGCTTAGCCGATGTTAGTATTCAGCCAGGTTTCCTGCATTGAGACAGGCTGTTCCCTCCTCTGAGCCTGCTCAGTGCCCCCTCCTAGGCCCCTCTGTTCTCGTCCTGGACGGTGGCAGGCCTCCTGTGTCAGACATCTCCCCTTGCAGACAGAGGCGCCGGGAGCACAGGAGGGGCTTCTCTGTGCCTCTGCATTGTGCTCCTGTCGCATGCTCATCGGGCGTCTCATTTACCCTTGTAACCACCTGGTAGGACACAGCTGAACAAAGATTTACTCTTCCCGTTTCACAGAAGAGAAAACTGAGGCATAGAAGGTGAGGGATCATGGGAGAGAAACACCATGGTGGCAGGTCAGTGCTAGACCAGGTCTGTCCCTGAAACTAATGTTCTCTCCCCAGTCAATCCCTTGGTGCCTTCTCCTGCTGGCCTCCCCTCGGCCTCCCAGAGGGGCTGTTAATAACCGTGCTGTGTCAACAGGTATAAATTGGGACTCTCCCAGGCAAAGTGGGCCAGCATCAGCCCTCCCTGTGAAAATCCACCACAGAGCGGATTGAGAACCAGCACCGTGTGACCTACCGGGCAGCTGTGGTGAAGAGAAGACCCTGTCTGCCCCAGAGGTACGTACAGAAGGCAAGTCACCCGCTCCTTGTTGTTAGTGCCATCAAGTCAACTCCAACTCTCAGCCACCCTGTGGACAGCAGAGCGGAACCCTGCCAGGTCACCTTCCAGCACTATATCAGACATAAGTTCCCCTGCTACTCATAGGGTTTTCGTGGCCAATTTCTTCTGAAGTGGGTGGCCAGGTCCTTCTTTCTATCTGTCTTAGAGTAGAAGCTCCACTGAAACCTGTCCACCACGGATGACCCTGCTGGTATTGAAATAGCCTGGGCATAGCTTTCAGCATCACAGCAATATGCAGCTGCCACAGTATGACAACTGACAGACGGGTGGTGTGGTTCTCTGGCCGGGAAATGAACCCCAGGCAGCAGCAGTGACAGCACCGAATCTTAACCACTGGACCACCAGGGCTGGCCAAGATGGCCCCGCAGCGTCTGTTTCTTGCATCCAATGGGCTACCTCCCCTGACGCATACAAAACACAGCCAACGCCAACTATGGAGCAGGGAGCAGGAAGGGCTGACTTCCTCGAGGAGGTGGAATTTGAGCTCGATCTTGAAAAGCAAGCCCTGGAGAGGTGGGTAAGAGGGTCAATACCACGTGGCAGAGGGCACCCTGCATTCGAAGGCTGACCGGTGGGAAACTGCACTGTCCACTGGGAAGAGTGAGGGGTCCCGAGAGGCTGGGAACGTGGGTGATGAAGGTGGAAAAGCACATTGCCAATACACACATCCAGTAGATGAATCAAATCCAGAACATGGAAAAAGGGAAAAAACCTCCAAATCAAGAAGAAAAACTGACAACCAGACAAAAAACATTGGCAAAGCTTGAACAGGCCCTCTACAAAAGATATCCAGCTGCCAATAGGTGTGTGAAAAATTCTCAGTCATTAGGGAAATGCAAATTAAAATCACAGTGAGATCCCACTATACTCTCACCAAAATTAAAAAGCAGTGATAACTCCCAGTGTTGATGAGAATGTGAAGCTACTAGAATGCTCGCAGGTTGCCGGTGGGAGTGTTAATTGGTTCAACCACTTGGGAAACTCTTTGGCAGTATTTACTGAAACTACACACACACCTGTGTTATGATCCAGCTATTCCACTTACATGTATTGACTCAAGAGAAATGAAAGCAAATGACTGCCCAAGGACAGGTACAAAATTGGTCATTGCCCCTTCAGTCATAATAGCCTAAACCTGAAAACAACTCTAGTGCCCATCTACTGTAGAGAGGATAAATAAGTGATGACACATTCATTTGATGAAATACTACACGGCAAGGAAAAAGAACAAATTCCTGATACCGGCAACCATGTGGATGGATGTCACAGACACGGTGCTGAATGTAAGAAGGCAGACAGGAACGAGCACATGCTGTATGCTTCCATTTCGATGAAGCTCAAGGGGAGATGAAATTAACTTTGGGGGTTAAGGTCTAAATTGTGGGGCCCTCTGGGGAGATTATTGACCGGAAAGGGGCACATGAGAACCTCCTGGGCTGTTGGAATTGTTCTGTATCATGATGTATGAGGCATTTACATGGGTTTCTACACATGTAGAAACCCATTGAGCTGTACACTTAAGATCTGAGCTCTTTATACTAAGAAATATTCCAATAAAATGTTTTTTTAAAATCCCTCCAGATGAAGATTGAGATGGAGTGGGGAGGACCAGGGAGGGACAGGACAACCACTTGCAGGCGTTTGCAACACCCCAGGTGAAAGAGGATGAGCAAACCAGCAGGAAACAGGTGCCAGGTGTGGGCTCAGCCAGTCACGCTGCAGGAGGCCAGAGGAGGATGTCAGCAGTGTGGGCAGGTGGGGGAGGCTTCTGGAAGGAGAAAGAGGGACTGGATGAGCAGGTAGAGGCGAGGACTCCTTGGGGCACTGAAGCGTTTCAACATGCCAAGGTGTCATCTAAAATGGGCACCCCTGCTATCCTGTCCCGACACCCTGAGCAGCCTCAGAGGGGGTGAGGGCCCATCCCCGGCAGAGTTCAGCAAGAATAGTCAGCCCACTTGTGGAGCCCGTCTGACATCCCTGGAAGCCCTGTGCCAAGAGCTTTACGGGAGCTCTCTCATCAAATCTGTGAAGGAGGCCTTATTCTTCCCATTTTACAGATGCGCGTGCAAACTGAAGCTCGAAGAGCGGAGCGGTGGCGCCGGGATCCTAATCTGTTAACCCATCCTGTTAAGGATCATGACACACCAGAGGTGGATGACCACTTGGCAGGGACAACTTGGTAGGGATACAGCATGGTCAAGCCACGTGGGCAGAAGAGAGCTGGGAGAGTGGGACTCGGGGATCTGCAGCTTCTTGGGGCTGCCCAGGAGTCCTAGGCATGTCCAGGTTTGGGACTGGGCAGGTCGGATGACAGTGATGTGAACTCTGAACCTGGGCAGGTTGGATGACAGTGGTGTGTCATCATCTGAACCTGGGTGTGGAAAAGAGGGAGGCTTGGAAGGTGCCAGGCACTGTCCTCAGCCCCCGCTCACGCCCACCATGGCAGGTGAGGACTGTTATCCCCATTGTACAGATGAGGAGCTGGAGGCTGGGATGGGTCAGCCAGGGAATGGCAAAGGCCCAGCCTGCAGTCCTCAAGCCCAGCCTGTCACACTCGACACCTCCCCCTGGGTCCTGGGCACTGGAGGGTTTGGCACTGCCCAGTGGATGGGGCAGAGATGACCACTTCTAAGAGACCCAGAGAATGAGAGAGGGAGGAGAGAGAAAGAAACAGATGCAAAGCAGCTGAGCAAAGCAGTAGGCAGAGTGGGAGGGGACCTGGGGTGGAGGGGTACGGGGAGGCAGGTGGTACCAATTTGGGAGACGGAGCAGATGTTGGCCAGCAGCTGTGAGCTCATGAGACAGACGCTGCTAACACAGTCTTGGGGGGCAGGTCCCTGCTGCCGCCTGCCCTCCTGCACCCACTCGGGGCCCACCTGGGTCCAGGTGCCTAGGGGTGTAAATGGGGGATGGTGCAGAGGACCAGGCAGACCCTCCCAAGGAGATCACCACCCACACTGTGTGACCTTAGGCTTCAGTGTTCTCATGGGGCAATGGGCCTCAAGGACCCTGCCAGCTCTCTCAGGCTCCGAGCCACCAAGGCATATCCCCTACACCCAGCCTCACTCCTGCACAGATGCCACTCTGCAGCGCTCCACCCCACTCACCCAGCCTCCTGGCTTCCTACGGAAGGTGTGGTCAACTCGTCACCACCAACCAGGGGCCTCCATCTTCTTCTTCAAAGGACAGGGCCAAAGACCGTCCGTCCCCTGGGGTCCTCCCCACCCCCCAGAGGCAGACCTTTTTTTTTATGAGGTCTGGGGAGGAGGGAGGTGCCTTATGACTGACTGGAGGGGGTGATGCAGAGTTAGGATGGGGAGGATGCCAGGGGAAATCCATCAACATCATTGTCACCCCTCCTAGAACTGGCTGGGCTCAAACCAAGATTTGCTGCTTAAGAGCTGAGTTACCTGAGGCAGGTCACTCAACCTCTCTGAATTGCTCATCTCTAACTGCTCTTTGCAGAGCAGGTATTGAGGCCTAGCTGACCCTAGGGCTATGAGAATCACCCCATCCTAGTGCCTAGCACTCCGTGGCATAAGAACGTCTCCCCAGGCATGAGAGGAAAGATGAGCAAGGAGCAGAAGGAAGCTTCGACAATGCTGACTCCAACCCTTACTTACATCCAGAAAGACAGAGGCCCAGAGAGGGCAGGAGGGAGGCAGGCCACACAGCCCTCAGGGCTAGGACGACCGTAGCCCAAATCTCTGTCTCCCAGGCCGGTGCTCCCTGGTCTGGGAGTGGGTGGGGAGCGCGGAGGTCGCCTAAAGTCATCCTGCCTCTTCTGCAGATGCAGCACATGCCTGTCCCTTGATGGCATCTGGACATGCCAGGAAGAGTGGGCATGGAGAGCGCACCACAGGCCTCTGGAACTGCAGCTCTCGTTGAGGACAAAAGAACAACCTTCTGAGCGCTGGGCGGGGCGCCTGCAGGAGGCGGGGCACTGAGGTGGGACCCGGGCTGGTGGGGCCGGGGCTGCCTCCTTCCCTTGTCCACTGAGGTCCCATCTCCCTGCCAGAGGCTCCGGGCTTAATTAAGCTGCCACTACCACTTGCAATGTCACTTCTGATAGACTCCAAGAGGGACCAAGGGACGAAGGTCACAGGAACCACAGCTCCCTGAAACAGGCTGCCCCTGATGTCAGCGGCCTCCTAGGGTCTTTAATGCCAGCCAGCTGCCCTTCGAATGCCCGGCCCAGCCCCTGCCCGCCTCACACCGAGAAGGGGGGCACTGTTTACAGCCCCTGCTTAATTAAATCAATAAACCACCAATGCAAATCTGGCCGAGGGCCAGCTCTTTAGGGCGCTCCAGGCCGAGGAGAGGACTGAGTTAACAGCTGCTGCAGGAGAACGAGAAGAGGAGAGAAGGAGAGACAGGAGGAAAGGAGGGAGAAGAGAACAGCCAGCCTGGGCGGGGGCTCCGAAGCAGGTCGAGTGTCACGGCCCCCAGACCCCCTCTCTGGACCACATCACAACCTATATCTGCAGCCCCCCTAGCGTCCTGTGCCCACCTTCAGGCTCTCCTTCTTCCTTCAGGACTCCTTCTGACTTCAGGAAAGGTTCTACTGTCAGTCATGTACACCATGGTGAGACCGTGAAGCTGAACAAGACTGCAGAGATGCCCTGCTCTCACTTCATTTTGGGGATGAGGCAGCTGCGGCTCAGAGGGCTAACTGCCCCAGGGCGTCAGTGGCCGAGCCGAACACTTCCAAGTCCCAGGCCTGGGCCATGGCCTTCCCCCTGCACAGCCTCCCCCTCCCTTACTGTCCTCACTCTCACAGGATGGATGGGAAGTCAAAGTGTCTCACTTGGTGGAAAAGAAAGGCGTGTGCTAGTGCCATGCTGGCCAGGGCAGGCTGCCAGAGCAGGGGTCCTGTGGGGTCCCTGTCCTCAGTGTCTTTGGACCCAGGAAGAGTGGGCCCCACAAGGGCCCAGACAAGCAGCCCAGCTTGCCCTCTCTTCTGCGTTCCTCAGGGACCTGGGTATCAGGAAGCCTGTCCATTAGGGGAGGCTGTGTGGCCTGGGGCCAGCCCCTGGCCCTTTCTGGGCCTCATTTTCTCCATCTGAATCATAAGGGGCTCAGAAATGACAACTGCAAGTGACTTTCCAGCTCAGATGCTCCCTGCACCAGGGTCCAGAGGGGAGACCTGCCACTCTACCCGGCCTGGGGCCTGGCCTGAGCTGAGACAGCCCATGCATGAAGCCAGAGCCATCCCAGCTGCCGCCACCCTGCTGGGTGGGCCCCAGGGTCTGGCCGTGAACCCCGAATCCCCTCCCTTTCCCCAGCTGTGAAATGGGGACAATGACAGGTGTGGATCCCACCTGTGGGAGGACAGTGCACTAATGAATGCTCTCAGAGCCTCAGCTGGCTCTGACAGTGCACTAATGAATGCTCTCAGACCCTCAGCCTGGAAGAAGGGGGGCCGCTGTGGGGCCAGGGGGGTAGCCTAGGGACTCCTGAGGCCAGGCTGGAGGCAGGCCCTGCCCACCAGTCTGAGAAATGGCCCCCAGCAACTCAGCAGCCTCCAGTCCCCGCAGAGGCCTTCCCAGCACTCACCCCCTCTGGGACCTTGAGGAAACGTTCCCCCCACCAGGGGTCCCCCAAGTCCCTCCTCTGTAAATGACTCTGAAGCCTTATGTCCCTCAACTCCTTGTGATAGCAAGTGACAGCATTTTCCTCACTGCCCGCCTTCCACCACCTGACTACAGTCTGTGGAGTCTTCACACGTGCCCAGCACCATGAGGGATAGAGGAGGCTCGGGCAGGCTGCCTGCCATCAGGAGGCTACATCTCCCCAGGGCAGACAGTGGGTAAAGAAACAAGAGCTTAGCATCAACACGAGCACAGATGTGAAGATAAATGGCCATGTGGTCCAGATGCCTCAGCAGGGAAAACAATGTAAGGCACAAGGCACACAGTCTTCCCTTCCCTGACCCTGGCAGACATCACTAATCGATCATGCAACTCTTCCAACCGAGCCTCAATGCAGCCTTCCTGGTCCTTCTGTGTCCATGATCCAGGCAGCCCCCAGCCTGATCTCTGGAGTTAGCAAGCAAATGGGGCTCACCTGCCCCCAGAGGTCTAAGGATTATGGCTGAGCCAGCTATAGGAGGCTTCCTGGAGGCAGAAATCTACACCTAGGCCTTAAAAGAAGAATCTGGACAGTTGGAGGGAGAGGAGAGGGTGTTGTGGGTCTCAGGAGCAGTGTGAGCAGAGACGTGGAGAGGAAAATCTGCACAGCATATTCAAGGACAGTGGGATCAGCTGCCAGAGGGGAGAGATGCCCATGGGAGGAGGGGGAGGTAAAGTTGGAGGTAGGCAGGGTACCCAAAGCCAGGGGCCAGTTCTACCCCTCTCCCCAGTCTGGAGGATTGGACCCACAGCCCCATCACCTTCTCCACTCACTCCTCAGCCTGGGGAGGCCCTGGTGTGAGCGAGGTGGCTTTGCCATGCCTGTCAACCTCCTGGGTGACAAGGAAATTTGCAACCTCATTAAAATGACATGTTGCTGCCTGTTCTGAGTTGCAGGGTAGGTGCCCAGGATGCATAAACCATCTCCACCAGCCCGGCTTCGGGGTGATTTACAGCCCTGTCCAGCCCAGGGCAGCTGCTGGCCCAGGGGAGAGGTGGCCTCCATCACTGCACACCAGGGACCAAGTGCAGAGTGGCCAACTCAGACCCTGGCCCTTGCCCAGCCTTCCAGAGCCCCAGGATACAGGAGACACAGGGGCCAAGGACAGGTGCACAATCCAGCCCCTTTCCTTTCCCCTGGGCCCCTCCGCAGAAGGCAACGCTCCATTCTCTCTTTCCTTCTTTTAGCTTTCTTCTCTATCGAGAGTCCACCAGGATTTATCCCCAAGACCCAACCAACTGCACAGAGTGGCAGGAGAGGTGTTTATAGTTCCAACCTAATGCTAACACACCGAGGGACTCGGGCAAGCCGTCCCTCCTCCTAAGCCTTGGGTTCTCTGTCACTCATGTACTGGACAAGAGAGCCTACAGGCCTCCAGCAATAAGAACTCTCCGATTATTTCTGGATGGAGGAGTCCACTTGCCTGGCTGGCCTTGGGCCATGGGTGTGTCATCTGGAGTCCATCCACCTCATCCTGCGGCACTCAGAGCCTAGCCCGGGTGCTGACCAGCAACCTGAGGAGGGTCAAAGGCCCAGAAGCTCAGACCACCACAGCTGGAGGGGCCTTCAAAGACCATACAAGCCAAACCTTGCCTTTCCAAGATAGGTAGTAGAGGCCCAGAGAGGGCAATGCCTTGCCCAAGGCTGCACAGCAAGCCACCCACAGCCAGGACTCATACTTTAGTCCAGTCTTGCTTGGTGATGTGGCTCATGGGTACAAAGGCTGTGCTTACTGTGCCATCTGTGCCACTCACAGGGAGTTTCCCAAGGCAAGGTGGGGGGGCTCAGTGGACCTGACTTAGGGGGACACAGAAGAAATCCCCCCACCCCAGCAAGAGTATCCAGTTAAGGCAAACAGACATTTCAGTGAGGAATGGGAGCCAGAGAGGTACCCTCTCCCCTAAGTCCCTCCCCACCAGCTCCCATTGCCGGTCATTCCACCTTAAGTGAGGCATCGCCTTGGGTTAAAAACCGCCCTCTTTAGAGGAAGTTACAAATTAATTTCCTAGCATCTCAGTATAAATGAATTTGTCAGGAATCCTTCTCTGGGGCAATAGGGGCCTGAGGTCAAGCAAAGGACTCAAAGAGAAACACCCCTGCTTCCTTTCGGGGTGCAGAGAAAAGTTCCCAGAATTCCCTCCTCACAGGCAACCCTGCGGCCTCATATGCTGGCTTACAGCTTACCCAGCGCACAGACACACACACGCACACACGCACACGCACCCTGCAGCCAAGGCCGGAGTGAAAGCATCAGCTAGCAAAGACCTGCTCAGCCTCAGAGCAGGCTTTCTCAGGGTTGGGGAGCTGCCCAGCCCTGGGGGCATCCAAGCCGAGGCAGTGGAAGGGTGAGAGGGGATTTCTCCACCCCAGAGAGACGCAGACGTTGGTCACTTGCCCTCTCCTTTTCCTCCATTAGTCCTCAAGGCCTGATGGCCTGAATACAAGTCCACGAACGTCCCTGCCCTGCCCCGCCTCAGCCCTGCCACCAGGGCTCTGGCACTCAGAGGTGCTCGCTAAACGGCCAGAGGCCACGGCCACTGCAGGGGTGGCCCCTCTCAGGGGCTGCTAGCCCCCAGCGGCCCCATCCATCAGGCCATTGCCCATTCCTCGGCTGCTGGCCCCAGGCCGCAGGACCCCTGGCCAGCACTCATGGGGCACGAGTGGACATGGCCTGTGACCAGGAATCCACAGCCCCAACAGCCCTTTGCTCAGAAGGAAGTCTCCCCACTGTCCTGTGGAGAGTCATTCAGTCAGGGCACAGGGACCCTGCCTGCATCCCGTGCTTGCTTTCTCTCCATTTCCTGAACTTGCATGCTCTCTCCTGGTCTCTCCCTCTCTGAATAGTCTAAATTTCTCTCCATCTTTTGTCTCTGTTCCTCTCTCTCTGCCAGTCTCTCCCTTGGGCCTCTTTCCACGTCTCTGACCTCCTCTCTTTCAGTCTCCATCCCTCCTTGTGTCTCTCTGTCTTCTTTCCCCTCATTCCCACTGCCGCCTCGCCCCCATCTCTCCCTCTCTGCACCCCAGCCTCTCAGCCCCGCAGAGTTTCACACTCGGAAGCGAGTGCTGAATGTGTGTTTCTGAGCTGGTTGTGAGCTGATAACTATCGCTGTCTCCCACAGAGCCGCCCAGGCAGCCTCCTCCGCTATTTCCCATATTTCGTTCAACACCTGGGTTTATACTTCTCCTGGTCTCAGCCCTGAGCCAGACCCTCAGGCAGGGAGGAGAGGAGAGGGGCCACTCAGTGGGATAGGGAGAGCCAAGCTGAGCCACGCAATGTCCAGGCATTTTCCATCCATTTTCCCCAGTCATGCTCAAATATCCGAGGTGGGTTTTAATTTCCCCATTTTACATGCAAGGGAACTGAGGCCCAGAGACATGAAGAGACCACCCCAGCCAAGCTGCTGTTCACACCCACGCCTGCCTGACTCTGAGGCCCCTGGGCTTTCTGCTCTGCATTTCCCTGAGCCCAGGAAGCTGGGACACCTGGGCGAGCAGCGCAGTGGGATTTGAACCTCCAGCCTTCTGTGCGCTTATGGTCTAGTTCCGAGGAAGGAGATGCTCACCGAGCGCACAGCTGCAGGCAGCACTGTGCCAGGCGCCAAACAAGAAGTCGAAGCCGAGTGCTAAGGGAAGTCAGGAGGCAGGCTTGCTGGGCTGGGGCCAGGCAGGCCTTCGCAGAGATGGCAGTGTCGCCTGCAAGAGGAGAGGGCCCTCCAGGCAGGGCGAGGGAGCGACTAAAGGCTTCAGGTGGGCCTGTGAGAACCAGGTCAGCAGAGCTAGAAGGGGCAGTGAGGGCTGGGGTGGGGCACCCCCAGAAGTGTCTCACAGAGGAGTCTAAGGCCATGGGTTGAGGAGGGAGATGCTGGGGCCCACTGCCCTTCCCTGCGCAGCTCATGGGCCTTGGAGCAAGGGCCCTTTGATTTGGTTTGAGACCCCAGGGACTTGCCGAGCCAGGTTAGAAGAGCCCAGGACAGGCCATCACAAAACCACTGTCCTGGATTAGCCTGCATCAGACCTACAGTGTGGCTTCAGGCAAGTTGCTTAACCTCTCTGGGCCTCTCTGTAAATTTAAGTAGTGGAGCCAGAGAGTCTCCAAATGTTCTCCTGCCCCGACATCCTGCCAATGCCACAAAGGCTCAGGACACTCTGGAAGGTGATGATCCAGGAAAACCCCAGTGGAGCTCTGGCCGGCAAGGGCCCAGGCAGTGGCCCAGACCAGACAAGCACACACTTGCCAACAGAGAGGCCGAGTCAGGGCCAGGGCTGAGCATGGGTGCTCAGGCTTTCCAAGAACTGTCTCCAAGAACCTCTTCCGTGCTGGACTTGGAGATGCTGCTGAGTGAAGCTCCATCTGTCTCTGGCAGCATCTCCCACTAGACACACCTGCCAGTGCTCTGGGTGGCGCTGGAGCCCCTAGGATCTTGGCAGGACCATCCCTTCCTAAGGCTGACAGGGCCATTTGGGGTCCTCCAAGAAATACCTCTGACTGATGAAGTAGGGAGGACAGGGAGAGTCGGTCTGCTCCCTGTGAAAGGATCAGGGAAGGAAGGAGGACTGGGAGGAAGAAGGCTCTTCTGAGGGAGAAGAGCCCCAGACTCAGGCAGCTCTGGGAAAGTGTTGGCCGGGCTGAAGGGGACCCCAAGCAAGGACCAGCCGTGCAAAGGGTCCTGTGCTGGGCACCCGGGCTCCAGTGCCCCGCTGTGCTCAGCCAGTAGCCAGGGGCAGCCTGTGGGGAGAAGGGGCTGGGGAGAATGCCACAGAGGTCCTGAGGGGCAGTGTCTGGGGGTGGTCAGCCAGCCGCGTCCCCTGGGGTAGCTTCTTTTGAAGGGACATCTGAGAGGTGCACCTCTGCGGCCACCACGCTTACCTCTTGGGGTCAGAGCCCTTCCAGGCAGTGGCAGATCCACCCCACACAGGAAGGGGTCCTCCTCCTTCATCTCCACCCCTCCTGGGGCAGCCCCAGCACTGCTCAGCACCCTCGTCTCCTCCCCAGGGATGGGACAGTGATGTTGTCCCAAAGGCAGTGCTGCTGGCTGGGGCTGGGACAGCCTGGCCTCAGAGCGGACCGCGGGCTCCGAGCCTGCCCCATGCCTCAGGCGCGTGCTCCCACGGGCCTCAGCGGGAGCCCTGGGCCCACCAGATGCCCAGAGACACATCACTGTGCACCACGAGGTGGGCTCCGCACCCCTGCTCACCCAAATCACCCCCAGCCGTGGCTTCCTGTTTTGCATCCACATATGGCCCCTGACCTGGGGGCAGCCACCTGGGGTGAGGGGAGAGGGCAGGCACCGAGAACTCACAGCTCCCCCAGCTCCAGGCTCTCTGCCTATAAGTCGTCAAGGAGAGAGTGGCGGTGGGGGATTCAAACTCGCGGGGAGTGGGTGGATAGAGGTGTGTAGCTCAACAAAGGCCCTCAGACAGTTGAACATGTCTGACCTGCCCCTCACCCACCATCACGAACTTCTGCTCAGATGTCTGGAGCCCGTCCCAGAATGGAATGGACTTAAAGGAGTGAGCGCCCCATGACTGGAGGCATTCATCATACCAAGGGGACACTTCATCCTGAAAACCAGTGGCCACCTCCAAGAGTACTCAGGCCCCTTGGGTGGCTCCTAAGCCGTCTTTCATGCCTCATTTCATTCAACAACCCTTCATAAGTGCCTGTCTGAGGCAGGCGCTGAGCTGAGCCCCAGGGATGTGGTGATGAAAGGCCAGATGCAGCCTCAGCCCCTGCAGCATGTAGACGCATTCGCAATGAGGTTCACCTGCCAGCCTGTGGACTCATGGAGGATGGCCCGGCAGGCGCAGCTGCCCTGACTGAGCAGGGATGGGGATGGGGTACAGCGGGGAATCAGAGAATAAAGGCTGGTGCTAGAATCTCAGAAAGACATGGAGGCACCCGGAGTTAGGCCAGTTTGACAGCAACTCTGGAGGCAGAGTCAACAGGATGTGGTAACTCTCTGATCAGGAAGAGTGGGGATGTGCAGGACAACTCCCAGGACTCTGGCTTGAGCAACACGGAATCCTGGCTGTCCACTTCCTCACTGTAAATTACTTAACCCCTCTGTGACTCAGTTTCCTCTTCTCTAAGATGGTGATAATAATACTACCTATGTCCTAAGCTGGGGTTTGAGGATTAAGTGAGTATGTATACATTGATTAGAATGGTACCTGGAACCAAGTAAGCCCTCAATAAACATAGGCTATTGTTATCATCCTTGCTGTTGTTATGAGGGATGGATGGATGGATGGGTGGATGAATGGATGGAGGGATAGAAGGAACGATAGATGAATGGAAAGAAAAAAGGAAGGAAAGGAGGGAGAGAGGGAGGAAGGAGGGAAGGAGAAAATAAGGAAGGAAGGATGGATGGGTGGATGGATGGGTAGATGAATGGGTGGATGATGGGTGGATGATGGGTGGATGGATGTGTGGATGATGGGTGGATGGATGGGTAGATGAATGGGTGGATGATGTGTGGATGATGGGTGGATGGATGGGTAGATGAATGGGTGGATGGATGGGTAGATGGATGTGTGGATGATGGGTGGATGGATGTGTGGATGATGGGTGGATGGATGGGTAGATGAATGGGTGGATGATGTGTGGATGATGGGTGGATGGATGGGTAGATGAATGGGTGGATGATGGGTGGATGATGGGTGGATGGATGTGTGGATGATGGGTGGATGGATGGGTGGATGGGTGAGAGGATGGATGGATAGACAAATAGATGGAATAAAGGAAGAATTAATCCCCAAGTCAGACAACCTTGGAAGACAAAAGACATAGGATGACTCCAGTCTGGAACACGTTGCATTTCGAGTGCCTCTGCAAGTCATCCCATCAAAAGTGTCAGAGGCAGCTGTATCTACAGGCCTGAAGCTCAGAAGTGTGGGCTGGGCTGGGGATTAGGGGATTCTCAGCCATAGGAAAGGAGGAACTATAAGAAAGGGTGGGGGAGTCGGGCGGGAGTGGACTAGGAAGGGAAGCCAGGATTGAACCCTAGTGGGCCAGTCAGGACTCTTGCAGTTACAGGTGTCAAAAAACAAACTCCAGGTGGCTCAAGGAAAAAAATACATTGGCTCATGTAACCGCAACATCAGAAACAGGTGGGTCCAGGTGCTCAGTTGGGGGCTTGGGACTCTCCTCCTTCCGTCTTGTGGTTCTATTTTCCTCCCTGTTGACCTCTTCCTCAAGCGGGCTCTCCCTGCGGCCAAGAAGGGCTGGCAGCTCTAACTTGACATCCCACCATCCTACCAAGAGGAAAGACTACCTTTCCTAATCCAGCAAAGACCCAGATGGGCTCCCAAGGGCCAGGCCTGGTCACATACACACATCTCTGAAGCTAGGACATGGGTCGGCCCCACTCAAACAACAGGGACAGAGCCGAGGTGGGTGGGTGGGAAGGGGGTCTGAGGAGAATCCAGTGTTGGAAGCCGAAGAAGGTGGAGGGGCACTGGCAGGCCTCCCCGCAGCTGCCTGCTTCCCAGATCACCACCAGCAGTTAATGGAAGACCAGCTGGCACCCCTAAAGGCTTGTCTAGCAAGGTGGAAGGAGACCCTGAAGAGTTCAAACTCGGGGAAAAGAAAAGATCAGGTTTCCAGAAAGAGGGAGTGGTCACCGTGTCAGCTGCCAACACAAAGGGTCCGGGCACCAGCAGTCAAGAGTGACTATGGCAAGAACCGCATGACCCATGATCTGCTTCCGCCAGGGGAAGCCCTCCCAGGCGGGGGTGGGGTGTGGAGCAGGAGGTGGGGGGTGGGTCCTAGGAGAGGGCAGCAACGAGAGAGGGGGATGTGGGACAAGCACAAGGAGCCAGGAGGCAGAGGGGAGGAGAGGAACAGGGGAGGAGAGGTTGGCAGTACAGGAGGGCTGCAAGGAGCCGCAGGGAGGGCAAGACAGCAGGAGGACCCCAGAGGAGGGCCAGAAAAAGAAGTGAGACAGAGGGAAAGGAGAGGGGAAAACCACTGCCTGGCGCCCTTCCTCTCCTCCCTCAACACCAAAAGTTAAAAATAGGTTGTGCGGTGAAAGGGAGACAGAATGAGAGCAGTCGTGTAAAGAGAGAGGAGGCACGGAGCTGGGGACGGGAGGAAGGTCCCCGCAGGCCTCAGGAGGAGGAGAAACGACAGGCAGAGACAGGTCTCTTGCCCGGGCAGCGCCGGGGGTCATGTGTGGGCACAACGGGCTGAGCCCCCCCGGAGGGCTGTGGACTACCAGCCCCACCGTGCAGGGCTTGGCGGCTCACTGAGCCGGGTGTCTGGGCACCAGGACCCAGTCGGGTGGGACTTATAGCCCCACCATACAGATGAGGAAGCTGAGGCTCAGAGAGTCCCACGACAGGCCTACTGACTCCTAGGCGCCACCAAGGGGACTTGGCCTCGGAGAGGATGCCCCGTGGGCTTCCCCAGGCTTGGAATTAAATCACAGGGGCACACTGAGTCTGGCACCGAGCATCAAGGTGGCAGAGAGGAAAGGGCGAGAGGGAAAGTTTAAGGTGATCGCACCACACATCCCATGATGCCTCACCACCTGCGTGCACTGGCACCTATGGTGGGGAAACTGAGGCCCAGAGAGGGCAGGCTGTCTGCCAGGTGTTCACAACAGCAGCAGAAATAGGCGCTGGGAACCAGGAGAACTTTCTGTTCCCAGCCCCACCCCGTCCCACGCCTGCTGGGTAGCTGAGCTAGACCCCCCTTCCTGGAGCTTCAGCTCTCTCATCGCCCCGTGCCCTTCCTGCCTACCCCAGGGATGCCTGTGGAGGAGCTAATCAGTAGCTGGTTTGCAGAGGCAGAGCCCCACATGAACACAGTGGCTTATTAGCCCTCAGAGCCTGAGAGGAAACCCAGCTAGGAGCTGCCGCCATGCAGACAGGGCCAGTTTCCCTGCCCAACTTTAGGGCGTCATTACTTTTGTTAGCAGACAGCACGATTATTGGATGCTGTTAATAATCTCTTACGTTTATAGACGGCTTTCTTCCAAGGATCTTAAAGCTTTTCCGCATTGAGCTTCCCCTTGTTGCCAGGAGGTCAATACTACAGCATGGAGAAGCATTTATCCCTGTGCTTTTATGAGGCACAGAGAGGTTAGGCCACTTGCCCAGGCCCACACAGCAAATCAGCAATAGAGCTGGAGTCAGTGTTCACAGTCTTCTGGGGCCCAGAAAGGACCCATGTTCTGGACACTGGCCGATTCTCTCAGCCTCTCTCTGGCCGTCTGAGGACAGACCCACCCCTTGCACTTGTCCAGTGTTTTCTTTCAGGTGTGACCCCATCTGATGAGGGCACAGCTGGTGGAATCATTACCATTGTGCAGGCAAGGACACAGAAGCTCAGAGAAGTGAAGTGACTTCCTCAAGATCATACAGCAATGGGCAGGGAGGGGACTTGAAGCCAGGTGTCTGGACTCCACATCCAGTGCTCTAACCCCCATCCACCCCAAAGCTGAGTTGGGGAAGCTCTGGGAGGGACCCTGAGGTGGGTTCAGTACCTATGGGAGAGAGGGAGACCCTGTCCTATTAGTCCTTCCTGCAGCGGGCGGGCGAGGGGGCTGAGCCAGGGGCAGCAGGGGTGGCCGTCTCCGTCCCTCGGCCCACAGGTGGTTCTGAAGGAGGAAAGTGAGGAGGAATGGGGTGGCCCAGCCGGAGGGGAGATCCTCAGTGGCCTGAGTGACAAGGCAGAGGGGTTCCCTCTCCGTGCCTCCATTTCCACAATTGCCCTATGAGGATGGGCTGGCAAGGGCAGCCCTAAGCTTCCCTCTGGTTCTGAGGTAGCCGAGGTCTCTAAGAGCCCGACGTCTGCCAGCAGAGTCCAGCCCACCACAGCCTCTCCAGGATCTTTGAGGGGCAGGGGGCAAGCCCTGCCCAGCCCCTCACTTGTCTGGGCAGCCTACTGCAGAGGAAAAAACCCAGCCAGTAAGGCAGGAGAAGAGATGTGGGCCCTGGCCTGCTGGGCCACAGTGGGCAGTGACCTTGGGGAAGTCCCTCACCCTCTGGTCATCTGTCTCCTCACCTGTCGAATGAGGGACTGCCCTAATGTCTCTCTGGCCCTGGGGTGGCCGTGACAGAGGCTCCTGGGGAGCAGCCCTCACAGTCCAGGCTGGTTTGGGTGTACAGGAGTCTGACTCAGACATCAAGGCACACTGATCGCCCAGCCTTCCCTGCCCACCGGGCTACAGAGAGACACACATTAGGCTGTGTTCACCTTCCTTCAAAGCCGCTGGCCCCAGAGCTCCAGAGGAGGGTGCCCGGGGTGCCCCGGCCTCGAGAGGCTGAGACGGGAAGGGCTGGCTCCGCCCAGGCCCCAGCTCTGGACCATGCAGGCAATCCAAATCTCTGGTTAATGAAGACGGATGGGCTCGCCTGGGCTGTAGGGGAGGTCGGAGGTGGGCAAGGCTGAGACCAATGGTAACTATTAAATGGGCAGGGGCTGGAGGGGAGAGGTGATTAATTATGGAGAAAGATGAAGGAACTAATTCAGGGAGGAGGGTCCCAAAGCCACCTCCTGAGAAGCCTGGCCCTGGGGTTCACGGGGCTGCAGCCCCAGAGGGCAGCTTTACAGAGTCGCAGGAGGAGGGGCCCATCCCCCTCTGCCCTCTGACTTGGGACGGGAAGGAACAGCAGATGGGACCTCAGCAAAAGGGCCAGAAGCAGTGGGGGAACAAAGCTAGCCGTGACCCCCCCCACGTCACCAGGCATGGCACTTCAGAGTTCACCCGCGACTTTCCAGAGATGATCTCCCTGGAGCCTCGCAGCCACTCCACGAGGCAGGTACGGCCACTCCTACAGCTGGAGAAACCAAGGCCAGAAAGGGCCTGAGACTCGCACCACGTCACCCAGCATGGGCCTGAGCCTGACCATGGACTCCCCAACTCCCAGCCCACAAGGCTCCACCACGCCTGGCTCCCGATCTGCAATCTGAGCAAGCAGGTCTGTGTGCCCACTGCGCCCAACAGCATCCACTCCCCTGGCTGCTGGCCCCGAGAAGAGGGAGGTTCCCTCAAAGCACCAATGTCCAGGAGAGTCGGCCAGCCATCTGCCGCCCACCTGATGACAGAGCGGGGAATCTGTGGAGGGTCGAGGGGAGGTGAAGCATGGGGCGAAGCACGATCTTCTCCTCAGGATGCATCACAAGGTCAACCAAAAGTGACAGTGTCAGCCCTGGGTCGACTAAGCCAGCCCAGTCTAAGCTGGGCTCTGAGCAGTGGGCCCTGCGTCTAAGGGACCCACCTTGCTCGCTCCCCCCTTCATTCGGAGCATGGGGCGGCCGGTCCCCTGGGATCCTTGTGGTCCCGCCTTGCCCTGGGAGGGCAGGCTGGGCCTCCAGCGGGAGAGGGAAGGGGAGCGTTGATTGGAATCCTTGCTGTGTTGCTGGCACAGGTCAGTAAGGGGACCCACGCCACCACCCCCGCCTCCACTCCCCGTGGGCACCCATGGGAGTTGCGAAAGCAGACAGCTCTGTCCCTACCCCTCACATCCAAGAAGCTCCCCATCCTGTGGCCCACGGGCTGCAGGGAGGCGGTGGCTGCTGAGGTGAGGAGCGGGCTTCCGACAGGAACGCACAGCTCTGCGACATCCTAGCTCTGCCTCCCTGAGCAGTTCTACCCCTCCGAGCCAATCCCCTCCCCCGTGAACGCAGAGATGACAAGACCTCCTCCCCGGGGGCTGCGAGGATTGATGAAGACGATGTGGGTCATGTCTGACACTTGCCTCCCACCTTCAGGGCTCTGCCTTAGCCAAATTCAAGTCCTCGTTGCTTTTCTCCCAAACTCTCCTAAGTCCCCTGGCTGATGTCCCGACTCCAGCCCCTAGTCCCATCCTCCTCCTCCCCCATGCGCTGCCGGGGTGACCTTCCTGAAGTGCTAGTCTGACCCTGGCCTTCCCTGGACTGAAAAACTGTCAGTCCTGGATACGGGATGAAATTAAAGAAGGGCTGTTAACTTTGTTCAGGTGTGAGCCTGATAGTGCGATGACGTATTTTTTAAAGAGTCCCTAAACTTTTAGAGATATATACTAAAACACTGACATATAAAATGTTGTGTAATTTGCTTCAGAATAATCTGAGGGTGGGGAGGGCAGGTCCGGGTGGAACTAAAATGAGCCTGGCAAACTGTTCGTTGCTGGGCTGGGCGGTGGGAGTCTGTGAGGATCATCGCACGAGCTGCCCGCTTCTGCATGCGTTTGACATTTTCTATAATAGAAACTTTTTAAACTGTGGAGGGAGAATGGATGAAAACATGGCAGAACGTGCTCATTGTTGGGGGCACTCGTGAGTTCATTATACTGCATACGTTGGTGTATATTTGAAAGTTTTCATAACGGAAAGGTTTTTTGTTTTTGCTTTTTTTAAAGGAAATTCTGCCTGTCCCTCCTGATGCCCCAGGGTGGTGCTCCTTAGCACAGACCCAGGGTCCTCGTGAGCTGTTCCCACAGCCCCACTGCACTTCTCCGGGTCCCGGCACCCATGTCCCTCACGCTCAGCACTCTTGGATCCCGGCTGCAGCCAGCAGCCAGACACTGCAGTCCTTGTCACGCCTCCATGCACTGTGCTCGGTCCCCTCGGGGTGGCTGAGAGCTAGAGGGCTGTCTTGGTTGAGCTCAAGAATCACCTTCTCTCGGAAGCTGGAAGCTGGTCCTGCTTCTCCTCTGACCTCCACCCTGAGGGAACGGACCACCGCTTCCTTGCAGTCCCCACAATCCACACGGCCTGGGACACAGGCTGCAAGGGGTGGGGTCCGTCTTAGGGCACCCAGAGCCCAGCACAAAGTCTGAGGCTCAGTACAGGCCCACCGAGTATTGAAAGGTCTCACCTACTGCAGCACTTCGTCCGCCTGTCCAAACCCCAAAGAACGGGTATCATTTCCCGAGGCCTCCCTGTCCCCTGTTGGTGGAAAGAGGCATTGCAGAGATGGCTAGAAGCAGAACTGGATTCCCCAACCCCATGTCCAGCCATTGAGGAGAGCTCTGAACCAGGCTTCAGGGCAGAAGCCCTCCGCAGAAACATGCAGAGCCATCACCACCAGCCTCTTCCAGCCCCTCCAGGCCCAGCACTGACAAGGCTCCCAGGGCAACCCACTGAGGACTTGCCCTAGGAAGAGGCCACACCCGCCCTCAGGCCCCTGACCTTTGCTCAGGCTGCCTTCTCCGCCCAGAGTGCCCAGTGTCCCCCGCACCCTGGCTCTGCCTGGCCAATTCCTAGTGGAGCTTCAAGCCTTCACCAAACATCCCCTCCATGTGGACACATCACTGTCGCCCGCATGTAGAGTTCCTCTGTGTTGCTCTTTTGCAGCCTGACCACACCCCTCTGTGACAGCACGGACACCTGCACTCTCGGTGTCGCTGTCTCCTTCCCTAGAGCGGAGGGTCCTGGAGAGAAGGCACCAGTTCTCAGCAGGGCAGAGACCCACTGAGCACTGAGCTTGTGTGTCCGGCTTCTACCACTACTGCCACACGCTCCCGTCTGTCCTTGGGAAGGAAGGCTGACCCATCAGAAAGGAGGAGATGGCAGTTTTTGTCCCCCTAAGGCAGAATCTAAGACTCAATTTCTAGTGTCTAGACCTGTGCTGTTCGACATGGGAGCCACTTGTCACACGTGGCCCTCAGACAGTAGAACGTGTCTGACCTACTGCTCATCCACCATCAAGAACTTCTGCTCAGCTGGCGGGGGCCATCCCAAAATGGAGCAGACTTAAGGGACTGAGCGCCCTATGACTGGAGGCATTCCTCATACCATGGGGACACTTTATCCTGAAAACCAGTGGCCTGGTTGCTGAGGGAAAGGGGCTCTCCTTTGGGGCGTCCTCAGGGAAGGCCAGTTGCTGGAACAGGAGCTTCAGCAACAGAGCAGAGGCCCAGGACCCCAGAGCAGCACCCTCTGCAGCGAATGCACAGACAGCAGCCTGGGAAAGGAAACAGGACTCTTGGCTCGTGGAGATTGGAAGCCTTCCTTGGGGACAGTGTGACCCTGGGGTTCACGAATCCCTCAGGGAGAGGGGTGGAAGAGGAGCCCCAGAGTATATACTGCCCTTCCAACCATTTTGGGGGGTGGGTCTCTACCCCACTCTAATTTAATTTGAGAATATTTCAAGTGACACTACTTGCATCGCAAGGGTGTAACTCTCACCTCAACATCTCCATCCCCTCCTTCCTGCCACTTGGCACTGTGCTTGGCATGTGGAAACCAAACAAGAACAGATGAGGAAGGAAAGGAGGGAGGGGGGAGGGAACAGTGCACGAAGACACACACGCGACCAGAATTATGAACTCGGAGAAGCTTAGAATCAGAAGGGATCTAGGGGCCAGCTGGTCGAAAGCTCTGCCCCACACAGCAGGCCTAGCCTAGTCGGTGCCGTCAGCTACCGCTGCCCAGGTGCGATGGAGCTCTCCGCTCTCGAGGGAGGCCCATCCCACTTGGGACAGGCATGGCTGGTTCAAAGTTCTTCTAATCTGCCGAAAAATATGAGAACTAGAGAGTTCATCAGCGTGACTAGAGACAAGACGACATCAAAATTCATACCTCTCCTATGAGCCCAACAATAGCCAACTAGAAATGTAATGGGAAAAATGTCCCATGCACAATGGCCAACTCAGACTATAAAATACCTAAGAATAAACTTAATGAGAAACGTCCAAGTCCTCTATGAGGACACAATAAAACCTTACTGAAGGACATAAAGGAGGCCTGAATAAATGAAGAGATAAATCATGCTCCAGGATGGGCAGACGCAATAATACAAAGACGTCAATTCTTCCCAAATGAAATCTATAAATTCAATGCATTCACAGTCAGAATCCTAAAGGGATCTTTATAGAAGTTGACAAGGTGATTTGAAAGCTCATCTGAAAGAGTAAACAAGTAAGAATAGCCATTTTCAAAAAGAAGAAAAATGAGATGACATTTGACCTACTGGGTATCAAAACACACTCTAAAGCGAGAGTAATTAAAACAGGGCGGGGCTGAGGGGTCAAAGGAACAGAACGAAGAGTCCAGAAACCAAGCTACGGGGCTGCGGCAACTCGGTGTAATACAGAAGTAGCATTCCAGTCAGTGGGGGACAGACAGACTAGTCAAGCTGTTTACAAATAGTGTGGGATGAAAACTGGAAAATAAAATAAGTGCTGTCATTGTTATTATTATGTCTCTCATGATGCCCAAAAGTAAATTCCAGAGGATTTAAAAATCTGAACACTTCTTACCAACTGTCAAAGTATTATGAAGGCAATAAAGACAAACGTTTGTTAATCTTGGGGTGAGGAAGTCTTTCTAAGCAAGACATGAAATCCAGAAACTGTGAAGGAAAAGTCAGACAGATCTGACCATCTAAAAATGAAACGTTTCTCTATGTCATTAAGCTAAAAAGCAAATGAGATTTGGGGAAAACGCTTACAACATATGTAATAAACGAGGGGCTATTATCTTACAAATCAACAAGAAAAGGACCGTCTTGAATTAAGAAAAATAAAAGATGACAGCAGGTGGCTTAGTCGGGGAGGGAGGAAAGCCAAGGACGTGTGTGTGAGAGAGCAGGATACCATTGAGGGCAACGGCTGACCCCACTGTGGACCCCTGAGAGACTGCGTAGAATATTCCAGAACTGTTCCACGCAGGGGCAAGGAAGCGGATATTTACCCACCAAGCCCTGGCCCCCATTGGTCAGGAGAGGGCTATTAACCCTCTTACGTCTGTCTAGCACACAGTGTGGTCTTCGGGCAGAGAATGTGCTCAGGTGTCGGAGGTGGAAAGGTCTGAGCCGGAAGAGAAACCATGCGCAGGTGACCTTCAGCATGGGGTTGAGAGCACACAGGTGGCAATGGTAGGCTCTTGACATGGACCATCTCATTTACTAATTACAAAAACCCTACAAGGCAACTAATATTATCCCCATTTTATAGCTGAGGAAACTGAGGCTCCAAAAGATTAAGCAACTTCCTTAGGACCTCCCACTTAGGCAAGTGGAGGAGCCAGACCTCAGAGCAGACGCCGCCCCCAGGGCCGTGGTTGCCTCTGCGTGGTGACCCGGGCACATGCAGGGCTGGGCAGGGGGAGGAAGGTGGTTTGATCTTTCTCCTTCTGCCCAGCCACATTATCCCTGCTCTTTTTGTTGGTTTTATTTTTTTTTAACAATGAGCATGTGTTCTTTCTATTAATTGTAAAAAAGTTGTTTTCTTTGAACTTTTTAGATCCTTAGCCCAGGAACTGGCAAAAAGAAAATTAGTTCTCTGTAAATATGAGAGTCTCAGAGTTGTCATTGTTAGACTGCACTTCCTGAGACCGTTTAGACGTTGCTCATGGGCCATCTCAGCTCAGAACATACACAGCAGGGATCTGGGAAATGTTGGTCGAGCGGGTGTTAAGTACAGGGCAGAGTTCCAGACACACTGGGGGACTCAGCAATGCCATTTTGCATGCTTCAGGAGCAGGGAAAAGAAAGGAAGTGCACTGAGGAAAGAGACCAAGTAAAGGTTGGTCAAGAACTGGCTGGCTCCTCAGGGAAGGCTCCCTGGCAGAGGCAGACTTCTGGGGAAGTGAATGGAGGCTGGGCCTCAGTGCCCTCCACTTGAGTGGGACCCATTCAGGAAGCCATACGGTCAGGTTTCAGCAAAATTTGCAAAAGAAGGATATTTTTAGTGCAACAGATTACGCCTCTTCCTTGTCCTTTGTTACTGCAACTTTCCCTATGTCGCAGCCCTCACGTTGGGGAGTGTTAGAGTAAACGGTGGGCATGTTTGAGGATCAGGCTAAGGACAAGGTGAGTTGGGGGTACACTTTACTTGGGTTTACAGGGATCGGTGCATGTGGTTCCCAGTCACTGCCAAGTCTAGACTAGTTATTGCTGGTGCTCTGTTTATAGGAATGCCTTCCAGAAATATGCCCACCTCCCACTGTGCCGACTCCCCAGTGTTGTGACATAAAGTTGTAGGGCTAGACATTGTAAGTGATCAGAATGTGTCCCTCGGCCCCTGGCAGAGAAGCATGTGTGTGATGCAGGAGAAACAAGGCTCCATACGTACAGAGCCAGCATCTAACCTCTGGAAAATTCTCCCAGTCGTCAGATGTGTAATATTTGTAAGCAGACGATTTCATGTTCATCAACATCTGATCAAAAAAGATAGTCTCTGCTTGTTGGGAATATTCTCAATAGTATAACACATTCAATTATGAATAATACCCTGTCATTTTTTCCTTTTGTATTCCACCAATAGAATTTCTCTGAATCTCATCATTCATCAAGTCCAGCCAACAAGCATGTATGTGTGAGGTCAGTTTATGCATCTGAATGATCAAAAAAATAATCGGTCGTCTAGCATGGTTATCGAAATTTATCTTCCTATTCTCACTTTAGAAATTGTTAATGAAAAATTATCATTGTATGAAAAGGCAATCAAAACGTAGACAAAATTGTAGTAAATAAAAACTATTATAGATGTGTGTCAGGCACCTATTAAAATATTATATTATTTTCTGAACTTTGTGATATTTATAGTAGTTCTTCTAAATTTGCAATTTGTTGTAACTATCCTTCTCCTTCCAAATACTCATTTGTACTTAAATCTTTTCTCTTTTTTTGTAATTTGTGTTCATTTTCTTAAAGAAGGCCTCCAAAATTGTATGAGCACCAGGCTGGTGCAAAATTGTTCACCTGCCCTGCTCCTTGGAAGGGTAACTGCAAAGTGTTTTTTTAAATTTTTTTGAGGAAGATTAGCCCTGAGCTGACATCTGCTGCCAATCCTCCTCTTTTTGCTGAGGAAGACTGGCCCTGAGCTAACATCCATGCCCATCTTCCCCTACTTTATATGTGGGACACCTACCACAGCATGGCTTGCCAAGCAGTGCCATGTCTGCACCCAGGATCCAAACCGGTGAACCCTGGGCTAGCGAAGCAGAACATGCAAACTTAACCGCTGTGCCACCGGGCCGGGCCCCATAAAGGCATTTTAATGGAAGGGTGAAATTCTAAGGGTAGACTGGGATGATCAGGAGATGGCTCAAACCAATCCAGACATTACGAAACGCCAGTCTCAACTACAGGGCCTCAGAAGTTTCCTTAGACCAGACCACACCCCTGGAGCCTCACACATTCCTGACGCCCAGTCCCAGTCTGTGTAGCCTAATGGACAACCTCTCTTTCCACCTGGGCTAGCATCCAACTTCTCTAGGCGCTGCCTCACAGGGGTAGTGGACCCTATGGGAGTCCTTCATGTGGTTCATCAAATATTTCCAGGGTTGCTCCCCAGGGACATGGTAGAATTGCACTTCCCCACCCCCTTTTTTCACAGGCATATCCCTGTGAGCTAAAACCTAAGATCCAGCCCTAACCCCCCACATCCCCATCCCACCCTTGCAGTGACTGTGGAAACATATAAGACATGAAACCTCCATCAGCCTCGGTCCCTGTGTGACTACAGTGGATAGAGTCCCCCTGTCAACCTGCATCGGACGTGTTGTGAGGAAAAGAAAGTTTTGTTGTGCTGGGCCACTGAGATTGGGGGTTATTTGTTGCTGCAGCATGACCCAGCCCATCCTGACAGACAGAGGCATCACACAGAGGAATGGAGGCTGCTTCAGCCCAACATGGGCCCCCAACTGTGTGTCAGTTCATCTATGCATATTCCACCCCCAGAGAGCAGAGCTCATGAGTCAAAGGATGCCCCGCTGGGGCAAAAAGGGCTCACAAGGGAATGGAAATTCCTGCAGGAAGATGACAAGGCATTTTCACTCTCACCGGAGCCATTGCCATATTTAAAACTTGCCCTCTTAACCTTCCCACACCCAACATATAATGATTGGGACAGGATAACTACAACAAACATTCCTGTTCAAAAGAGGGGGAAGCAGAAGGAGGCACAGAGCAGTTACTGGGATACAGCAATCCTGAAATCCAGCAGGGCTCATGTCACCAGCTCCTGGATCATAGCCCAGTCCTGCTCCCAGAAGTGACTCCTCATAACTTTCTGCTCAGAACATTGAGCTCTTGCCTCTAAAACCTGACTTATTTTTTTCTTTTTGATAGGAAATGCTCATGTTTGAAATGGAGTAGCTTTTTCAGTCTGATTCCTACCCATAGAAGGAAGGAGGTAGAGTGGACTCTCCATTTTGGATTATCCTGTCCTTTTCCATATAAGTTAGTAGTGCTATTACCAATATAATTCTCTTAAAAATTTTGAGTTTCCTATGGATCTTATTGGGGGAGGGGGTTCTCTTTTTTTTTTTTTTTTTTTTTGCTGAGGAAGATTCGCCCTGAGCTAACATCTGTGCCAATCTTCCTCTATTTTGTATGTGGGTTGCCACCACAGCATGACTGACAAGTGGTGTAGGTCCATGCCTGGGATCCAAACCTATGAACCCGGGCTGCCAAAGTAGAGTGTGCCAAACTTAACCACTAGGCAATGGGGCCAGCCCCTGAGGTTCATGCTATTAGACAAAAATTACAGCCACAAGAGAGTGACATCACCATCATGGCAGAGTGAACCTACCCGAGACTCTCTCCCCTCCAACATACAACCAAATGGGCATCCATACTCCAACAGAAGACACCCTAACAACACAGAAACCTCGGAGAGACACACAGCCACACAACGGAGGGCGGATAGGCTGAAGCCCCACTCGGAGGAGCTGGAACGGGGTAAGAGAAAACTTTGCTCCCTCCCCTAAAGACTGCGATCTATGACCCTGGGAGGATCTATGAGAGAAGGAGTAGGGGAGGGGTTGCTCGTTCGTGGGATCACCAAGAAATCCCTAGGGCCCTTGCAGCCTAGAGGGAAGCCCTCTAACGCAGTGAAAGCTTTCACAGGCAGTGACCTCATCAAGCCAAGACCACAGGAGACCAGAGAGTGAGAGCTGATCAAGAAATCCTGGAGTGCACGCAGGAAAAGGCGCCACTCCCGGCACCCGCCCAGTGCCCCCATGCTCCAGTGCCTGGGATCTCTGCTGAAGGCAGAGGGCTCAGAATAAGCGGCTCTAGACCCCCACCCAGTGGCAATAGGCTGTAACTGCAACCAAATAATATCAGAATGAGCAAGAGCCAACCTTCCAACATCAGACACTACATCAAATCTCCAGACCAGAAAGAAAATGACAAGCACCCAGAACTCAGTCCTGAGGACACAGAAATATGTAAGCTAAATGGCTATGAATTCAAAACAGCTATCATCAAAAAACTCAACGAGGTAAAAGAGAATATAGAGAAATAATTCAACGAGTTCAGAAGCTACTTCACAAAAGAGATTGAAACTATGAAGAAAAATCAATCAGAAATACTAGAGATGAAAGATGAAAGGTAAAGATGAAAGGAAGAGGTAAAACAAAATACAGATTCCCTGAACACTCGAGTAGACATCACAGAGGAGGGTATCAGCATAATTAAAGACAGACAAGTTGAAATGCTCCAGTTAGAGGAGGAGAGAGAACTAAGACTAAAAAGAAATGAAGAAAGTCTCTGAGAAATATCTGACTCAATGAGAAAATGCAACATAAGAATTATAGGTCTTCAGAAGGTGAAGAGAAGGAGAATGGAGCAGAAAGCATGTTCAAAGAAATAATAGCACAGAACTTCCCAAATCTAGGGAAGGAGAGGGAAATACGTGTGTAAGAGGCTTCCAGATCTCCCAGATTTGTCAATGTAAAAAGACCTACTGCAAGGCAAATAGTAGTAAAACTGGCAAAAATGAATGACAAAGAAAGAATACTAAGGACAGCAAAGCAGAAGAAAATAACCTACAAAGGAACCCCTATCAGGCTTTCAGAGGATTTCTCTGCAGAAACCTTACAAGATAGGAGAGAATGGAACAACATAGTCAAAACTTCAAGAGACAAGAATCTTCAGCCAAGAATAGTCTATCCAGTAAAAATATCCTTCAGATATGAGGGAGAAAGTAAATCTTTCCCAGACAAACAAAAGCTAAGGGACTTCATAGCCATGAGACCACCCCCGCAAGAAATTCTCAAGAAGGCCCTCATACATGAAAAAATTGAAAAAGGGAGAAAGGGGTCATGAAACACAGAGTAAGGAGACAAATAGGTAGACAGAATCAGAATAGGATATCAAAAGGCTAAAGGGAAGGAAAACATCAAAAACAAAGACAATTTTGTCACTTTAACCACAAAATCACAACACAAGTGGGAACAAAATAGGAGAAAAACAACTTAGGAAGGGAGGAGGAAAGGGACTGAATTGGTTTAGACTAAGGAAATAAGAGGCCATCAGAAAATGGAGTATCTTATACATGAGATTCTAGATACAAACCTCAGGGTAACCACTAAACAAAAAAAGCAGAACAGAGACACAAAAAATAAATATGGAAAAAACAAAGAAACACATCATAAAAAAACTACATAATTCAACAGGTAGACCAAAACACATGGGACAAGAAACAAAAGAAATGCAGGAAAATCAGAAAACAAGAGATATAATGACAGCATTAAGCCCTCACTCCTCAATAATCACCCTAAATGTAAATGGATTGAATTCTCCAATAAAAAGGCAAATAGTGGTGAGATAGATTAAAGAACAAGATCCAACAATTTGCTACCTCCAGGAAACACATCTAAGCTCCAATGACAAACACAGGCTCAGAGTGAAAGGGTAGAAGACAGATGATACTCCAAGCTAATGGCAAACAAAAGAAAGCAGGTGTTGAAATACTTATTTCAGACAAAGTAGACTTCAAGATAAGGCAGGTAAAGAGAGACAAAGAGAGGCAGTATATAATGATCAGAGGGACATTCCATCAAGAAGAAATAACACTTATAAATATCCATGCACCCAACTCAGGAGCACCAAAGTTCATAAAGCAACTATTAACAAACCTAAAAGAAGATATTAAAAATAACACAATAATAGTAGGGGACCTCAACATGCCACTCACATCAATGGGTAGATCATACAGACAGAAGATCAACAAGGAAATAGTGGAATTAAATGAAAAGCTAAACCAGTTGGACTTAATAGGCATATATAGAACACTCCATCCAAAAACAGCAGAATACACATTCTTCTCAAGCGCACATGGAACATTCTCAAGGATAGACCATATGTTGGGAAACGAAGCAAGCCTCAATAAATTTAAAAAATTGAAATAATAACAAGCATCTTTTCTGATCACAATGCTATAGTATTCATCCTTTTTGGCAAAGGCATCCAGTCATGTGCCCACAGCACAATCTAGATACAGAATGTTTTGATTACCCCAGTGAGTTCCCTTGGGCCCCTCTGTAGTCAGTTCCCTTCCCTCCAGCCCCCTGCAATTGCTGATCTTTTCTTTCCCTATAGTTTTGCGCTTTTCAGAAAGTTATATAAATGGAATAATACGGTAGGTAGCCTTTTGATTGCAGCTTTTGTCACTTAGTAATGCTTTTAGGATTCACCCCCTTTGTTGAATGGGTCGCCAATTTGTTGTTCTATATTACTCAGTAGTATTCCAATGTATGAATGGACCACATTTGTACATTCATCTGTTAGTGGACATTTGGATTATTTCCAACTACAGCTGCTATGCATGTTTGCATATGGGCTTTTTGCATGGACACATTTTCGTTTCTGTAGGAGTGGGATTGCTGATTCATACGGTAAATGTATGTTTAACTTCACAAGGAATTGCCAAAGTGTTTTCAAAGGGGCTGAACCATTTTGTATTTCAACTAGGAACATATGAGAGTCCCAGTGACCCCACATTCCTCTCCAGTACATGGTACTGTCAGGGGGCCTTGTTTACTGGGAGCTCTAAGAGGGGTGTAGCGGTATCTCATTGTGGAACCAATTGGCATTTCCCTACGGATCCCACCGGAAGAGGGTGTCACTGCATACGCTCTTGCCCTTCACCCAGTGTTAGCCTACTACTGCTGTGGCCAGGGCTAGGGGAGGAGGTGCTCTCCGTTGCCCCGACAGGAGCTTTCCCAGCATTCCTGCCCATCCTCTGTGGCAGCCAGGCTGTCTCATGTTGTCTGGAGTTTCCAGCTCCTCCCCTGCGGTTGCCCACCTCTAGTGGTACTGGTACAGGATCCCGGGCCCAGGATGGTTTCCTGCACCTCCCCCAGGGGCAGAGGGATTTTTTTCTCCTACAGAAAATGAAGCCACAGTGGGTCTTTATCTGGGCCCTGGGAGTAACAGGATTTGTTGGCCCTCTCCTAGTGACTTAAGGCTTTTGCTCCTTTGAGACTAGGGTCTGAAGAGGAGGGCGGGGTTGGCCACTGCTCCCACAGCAGCAGTCAGTCCCCTGCAGCCCCTGCTCCCTCGTCCTTCTCCTACTCTTTCTCTGGAGTACCCAGTGGAGGCCGGTAAATAAAAGCTGTCAGTGCGTGCAGACTCTGCCAGTGTCTGGGGCCCCCAGCTATTCCAGACTCACATGCCAGCACACACCTGGCCTCCAACAATTTGTTAAAATGTTAGCTGATTTCTTCTCACCCACTGTTATGGAGGCTGTGTGTCTGCCCCCTCCGTCCCCGAACGCTGGCCTGGGGTGAGCCAGGCTACAAGCCTACGTCTCCTCAGAGGTCCCCTTGGAATTCAGGCTACTCGGTTGCCTGTGAACTCATCTCCCTGGCGAGCTGAAGGAAAGTGATGGTTCTGTAGTACTTCCAGGCTCTTCTCATTGTTAGTGTGGGAGCCACGCTCTTTCCAGCTTTCTAAATCCTAGTGGAAGCCCCCGGTCTCCTTACTGTCTTTGAAACCTTCTCTCCACCGTCCCCTCACCACTATTTCCAGGCTACTGCTACAGGTTTTGGGTTGGTCTTAACACTCCACTGCCAGGGAGCAGTTTTTGTTCACGAATCTATTTGTCCTGTTATCCTTGCTGTATAACAAACCATCTCAAAATTTTATGGCTTAAAATAAAAATGTACTAGTATTTCTCATAGTTCTGTGGATTACATGGTTTCTGCTGGGCAGTGTTCTCACTTGGGGTCTTGTATGTGATTGAGGGCAGAGGTTTGCTAGGGCTGAAGTCATCTGAAGGCCTGGGTGGCCAGGAAGCCCCGGTCCTGTGACCGGCCAATGATCAGCAGAAGTCATAAGGTGTGAACACCAGGAGTCAGGTTTCACTGGAGGCCATCTCTGGAGACCAGCCAACATCCTGCCTCACACTGCATACCAACAGGACCTTTCACATTAGGTCTTAAATTTATCTAACTGTAAAGATAAGAGAAGAAAGAATATTTTTATGGCAGGGGCGGGAGGGGACCTTCCAAATAAATCTTCAAAAGCATAAATTATGAAGTACAGAAAAAAAGATAAATCTTATTACATCAACATATAAGATTTCTGCCAACAAAGGACATCAGGGGAGAAGTTGGTATATGGATGGCTGAATAGGAGGAGACATTGCGGCATCCAAAACTGACAAACAATTAATGTCAAGATATAAACTACAAATCAACTTAAAAAAAGAGCACTGTAAGTTCTGAAAAATTGACAAAGGATCTTAAAAAGCAATTTACAAACAGTAAGCCCCAAGCGCTAACAAGCTATGAAGAAGTGCTCAGAATCCTTAGCAATCAGCAATGCAAAGCAAAACAGTAAGCTATCATTTTATACCTATTAACTTGGGAAAAATGAAAAAGCCAGATAATGCCAAGGGCGAGGCTGTGTGTGAGGAACACAGGGAAATAGGAGCCCTCACACACTGCAGGTGAGACGAGAACAAGTGCAGCCCTTCTGGCCAGCAGCTGGAAGTATTGGGGATACACACCCACAAGGAGGATTGCTGGATTTACAGGATATGCATATATTTAAGTTGTCTAAGACACTTCTCACAGGCCAGGGGGCTATTGAGTTGGAAGAGATGTTCACTGCACTATCACTTTGTTGCTTTGCCCTGCGTGTGTGTGTCACACACTCGTGTGTTTGGGGTGGTGGCAGTAGTGGTGGGAGTTGGAAGCAACCTGAGCATCCATCACTGTGGAACGATAAACCCACAGGGATTCTCGCCACGGAATAGTGAGCAGCAGTTAGAAGCTACAGATTAAGCATGCATATAGCAACATGGATGCATATTAATTGTCCACTAACTAGTCTGTTTTGAAAGAAAAAGAATAAGATATGGCATACACTACTATCTACAAAAACAAAAACTCATACAGATGAAACAACACACATTTTTGCAAGAACACGTAGAAACAAAAATACACATTAACACATTACAATGGTCACTATTGGGAGGAGAGGAATAGAAGTGGAGTATAGGGAGAAAGGTTTATAAAAAAAGAAATGTTTTGATTGAGGGGGCGGAGCAAAATGGCGGGGTGAGCTGACCCGGGATTCTCTCCCCTCCAAAATACAACAAAAGATTGGAAGAACTGAATTTCAGAGAATAAACATAATGCCAGCTCGTTAGAGACCTACAATACCAAGAAGGCAGAGATCATAAACCCTACTTACACCTTCGGAGGCGCCGGAACGGTAGGAGAGAACATTGCTCCCTCCCCTAGAGTGTGCGATCCCTGCGGCGCGGGTCGGGAAGGAGCGGGGGAGGGGCCGCACGACCGGGGAATCATCCAGGACTCCTGCCCTGGTTCAGTGGAAACCCGCTGACGGGGGGGGGGGCGGGCAAGCTTCCGTCTGCAGGGACCCTATAAATCAAGGGCCTTGGGAGACCAGAGAACAGAACTGATCTGAACCCAGACTGGCACCTGTGAGTAACAGCCCCTCCCCCTCCCCCTTCCCCGCCCCCAAAGCCAGTGGGCGCAGCCATCTTTCCCCGAAGGTGGAGAGCTCATAAACCGCCGCTCTCGACCCCCATCTAGTGGCGACAGGCTGTAACTGCAACCGAATTCTACCACCATGTGAAAAAACCGCTCCTCTACCATCCAGCAATTTATAAAAGCCCCAGACCAGAAGGAAAACAATAAAAACATAGAATTAAGTCCTGAGGACTTGGAATTAGGTAAACTAAGTGATAATGAGTTCAGAGCAGCTATAATCAAAAAACTCAATGAGGTAGAGAGAAAGATAGAGAAACAAGCCGAGTTCTGGAGTTACTTCACAAAAGAGATTGAAATCATAAAGAAGAATCAAACAGAATTACTTGAGATGAAAAACACAATGGACCAGATAAAACAGTATACGGATTCCCTGAATGCCTGTGTAGACAACATAGAGGAGAAAATTAGCATAATCGAAGATAGACAGGCTGAATGGCGCCAGACAGAGGAAGAAAGAGAACTAAGAATTAAAAAAAAATGAGGAAAATCTCCGAGAGATAATGGATTCAATGAGGAGTAAGAATATAAGGATCATAGAAATTCCCGAGACTATGGAAAAGGAAAATGGAGCAGAAAGTGTGCTTAACGAAATTATTGAAGAGAACTTCCCAAATCTAGGGATCAATAGAGAAATGTGTGTAGAGGAGGGTTTTAGATCTCCTAGATTTGTCAATGTAAAAAGACCTACTGCAAGGCACATAGTAGTAAAGTTGGCAAAAAGGAAAGATAAGGAAAGAATACTCAGGGAAGAAAGAAATAAAAAGAGAATAACCTATAAAGGAGCCCCTATCAGACTGTCAGCGGATTTCTCTACAGAAACCCTACAAGCTAGGAGAGAATGGAGAGACATATTCAAAGCATTAAAGGATAAAAATCTTCAGCCAAGAATACTCTATCCAGCAAGAATTTCCTTCAGACATGAGGGAGAAATTAAATCTTTTCCAGACAAACAAAAGTTAAGGGAATTTGTAACCAAAAGCCCTCCATTACAAGAAATCCTCAAGAAGGCTCTCATACCTGAAAAAAGAAAAAAGGGAGAAAGGGGACACAATCCAGAGACTAGGGAGACCGATGGATAGAACCAGAACAGGATAGCAAATATTCAACTATAGCATTAGGGTAAAGGTAAGGAAACTACCAAAACAAGGACGATCTTAGCACTCTAACTACCAATTAATAAGATGAGTTGGAATAAAAACTGAAAATAATTATTTAGGAGGGGAAGAGCAAAGGGTCCAAATCAGTATTGGTCAAGTTAGTAAGAGACCACCAGAGAATAGACTATATTATACACGAGATTCTAAACACAAACTTCAAGGTAGACACTAAAATAAAGTACAGAACAGAGTCACAAGTCATAAATAAGGAAAAATCTAAGAAACCCAGCATAAGAAATTGCAGTATTAAATGGGTAGTCTAAAGCAAACAGGAAAAGAAACGCAGGAAAACAAGATAATGAGCGACAGATTAACAGCACTAAGTCCACATACATCAATAATCACTCTCAATGTGAACGGATTGAACTCTCCAATAAAAAGACACAGAGTGGCAAAATGGATTAAAGAACATGATCCAACAATTTGTTGCCTCCAGGAAACACACCTCAGCCTCAAGGACAAACACAGACTCAGGGTGAAGGGGTGGAGGACAATACTTCAAGCAAATAGCAAGGAAAAAAAGGCAGGTGTTGCAATTCTCATATCAGACCAAGTGGATTTCAAAATAACACAGGTAAAGAGAGACACAGAGGGACAATATATAATGATCAAAGGGACACTTCATCAAGAAGAAATAACGCTTATAAATATCTATGCACCCAACACAGGAGCACCAAGATTCATAAAGCAACTATTAACAGACCTAAAGGAAGATGTTAAAAACAACACAATAATAGTAGGGGACCTCAACACCCCACTCACATCAATGGACAGATCATCCAGACAGAAAATCAACAAGGAAATAGTGGAGCTGAATGAAAAACTAAAACAATTGGACTTAATAGACATATATAGATCACTTCACCCTGAAAGAGCTGAATACACATTCTTTCAAGTGCACACGGAACATTCTCTAGGATAGACCATATGTTGGGAAACAAGGCAAGCCTCTACAAATTTTAAAAAATTGAAATAATAACAAGCATCTTCTCAGATCATAGGGCTATAAGGCTAGAAATTAATTACAAGAAAAAAGCTGAGAAAGGCACAAAGATGTGGAGACTAAACAACACACTACTGAACAAGCAATGGATCATTGAAGAAATTAAAGAAGAAATAAAAAAATACCTGGAAACAAATGAAAATGATAGCATGCCATACCAACTCGTATGGGATACAGCAAAAGCTGTATTAAGAGGAAAACTCATCGCAATACAGGCACATCTTAACAAACAAGAAAAATCCCAAATAAGCAACCTTAAAGCACACCTAACTGAACTAGAGAAAAAAGAACAAATGAAGCCCAAAGTCAGCAGAAGGAGAGAAATAATAAAAATCAGAGCAGAAACAAATACTATTGAAACGAAAAAGGCAGTAGAAAGGATCAATGAGACAAAGAGCTGGTTTTTTGAGAAGATAAATAAAATTGACAAACCACTAGCCAGACTTACAAAGAAAAAAGGGAGAAAGCTCAAATAAACAAAATCAGAAATGAGTGAGGAGAAATAACAACAGACTCTGCAGAAATACAACAGATTATAAGAGAATACTACAAAAAACTATATGCCAACAGAATGGATAACCTAGAGGAAATGGATAAATTCTTGGACTCCTACAATCTCCCAAAGCTCACTCAAGAAGAGGCAGACAAGTTGAACAGACCAATCACAAGGAAAGAGATTGAAACAGCAATCAAAAACATCCCAAAGAATAAAACTCCAGGACCAGATGGCTTTCCTGGGGAATTTTACCAAACTTTCAGAGAGGATTTAATACCTATCCTTTTCAAGCTATTCCAAAAAATTAGGGAAGATGGAACACTTCCTAACACATTCTATGAGGCCAACATCACGCTGATACCAAAACCTGACAAGGACACCACGAAAAAAGAGAACTACAGGCCAATATCACTGATGAACATAGATGCAAAAATTCTAAACAAAATTTTGGCAACCAGAATTCAGCAATTCATCAAAAGAATCATACATCATGATCAGGTGGGATTCATACCAGGGACACAGGGATGGTTCAACATCCGCAAATCAATCAACATGATGCACCACATCAACAAACTGAGGAATAAAAACCACATGATCATCTCAATAGATGCAGAGAAGGCATTTCACAAGATCCAACAGCCATTTATGATAAAAACTCTGAACAAAATGGGCATAGAAGGAAACTACCTCAACATAATAAAGGCCATATATGACAAACCCATAGCCAACATCATACTCAATGGGCAAAAACTGAACACCATCCCCCTGAAAACAGGAACGAGACAAGGATGCCCTCTATCACCACTCTTATTTAACATAGTACTGGAGGTCCTGGCCAGAACAATCAGGCAAGAAAAAGGAATAAAAGGAATCCAAATAGGGAGGGAAGAAGTGAAACTCTCGCTGTTTGCAGACGACATGATCTTATATATAGAAACCCCAAAGAATCCATTGGAAAACTGTTAGAAGTAATCAACAACTACAGCAAAGTTTCAGGGTATAAAATCAATTTGCATAAATCAGTAGCATTTCTATACTCCAGTAATGAACCAACAGAAAAAGAACTCAAGAATACAATACCATTCACAATCACAACAAAAAGAATAAAATACCTTGGGGTAAATTTAACTAAGGAAGTGAAGGACCTATATAATGAAAATTACAAGGCCTTTCTGAGAGAAGTGGATGACGACATAAGGAGATGGAAAGACATTCCATGTACATGGATTGGAAGAATAAACATAGTTAAAATGTCCGTTCTACCTAAAGCAATCTACAGATTCAACGCCATCCCAATGACATTCTTTACAGAATTAGAACAAAGAATCCTAAAATTCATATGGGGCAACAAAAGACCCCGAATTTCTAAAGCAATCCTGAGAAAAAAGAACAAAACGGGAGGCATCACAATCCCTGACTTCAAGACATACTACAAAGCTACAGTAATCAAAACAGCATGGTACTGGTACAAAAACAGGTGCACAGATCAATGGAACAGAATTGAAAGCCCAGAAATAAAACCACACATCTATGGACAGCTTATCTTTGACAAAGGAGCTGAGGGCATACAATGGAGAAAAGAAAGTCTTTTCAAGAAATGGTGCTGGGAAAACTGGAAATCCACATGTAAAAGAATGAAAACTGACCATTCTTTTTCACCATTCACCAAAATAAACTCAAAATGGATCAAAGACCTAAAAGTGAGACCTCAAACCATAAGGCTTCTGGAAGAAAACATAGGCAGTACACTCTTTGACATCAGTATTAAAAGGATCTTTTCAGACACCATGCCTTCTCAGAGAAGGGAAACAACAGAAAGAATAAACAAATGGGACTTCATCAGATTAAAGAGCTTCTTCAAGGCAAATGAAAACAGGATTGAAACAAAAAAACAACCCACTAACTGGGAAAAAATATTTGCAAGTCATATATCTGACAAAGGCTTAATATCCACAATATATAAAGAACTCTCGCAACTCAACAACAAAACATCAAACAACCCAATCAAAAAATGGGCTGGAGACATGAACAGACATTTCTCCAAAGAAGATATACTGATGGCCAATAGGCACATGAAAAGATGCTCATCATCGCTGATCATCAGGGAAATGCAAATCAAAACTACACTAAGATATCACCTTACACACGTTAGAATGACAAAAATATCTAAAACTAACAGCAACAAATGTTGGAGAGGTTGCTGAGAAAAAGGAACCCTCATACACTGCTGGTGGGAATGCAAACTGGTGCAGCCACTATGGAAAACAGTATGGAGATTCCTCAGAAAATTAAAAATAGAACTACCATATGATCCAGCCATCCCACTACTGGGTATTTATCCAAAGAGCTTGAAGTCAGCAATCCCAAAAGTCCTATGCACCCCAATGTTTATTGCAGCACTGTTTACAATAGCCAAGACATGGAAGCAACCTAAGTGTCCAGCAACAGACGAATGGATAAAGATGTGGTACATATATACAATGGAATACTACTCAGCTGCAAAACAGAACAAAATCATTCCATTTGCAATAACATGGATGGACCTTGAGAGAATTATGTTAAGTGAAATAAGCCAGTGAGAGAAGGATAATCTGTGTATGACTCCACTCATATGAGGAATTTAAAATTACGGACTAAGAACAGTTTAGTGGATACCAGGGGAAAGGTGGGGTGGGGGTGGGCACAAAGGGTGAAGTGGTGCACCTACAACACAAATGACAAACATTAATGTACAACTGAAATTTCACAAGATTGTAACCTATCAATAACTCAATTAAAAAAAAAAGAAACTAAAAAAAAAAAAAGAAATGTTTTTTAATGTTAGAGGACTTATATTACCTGACTGTCAAGATGGACAAATAGATCAATGGAACATAATAGAGAATCCACAAATAAACCTAGACATTTTTAGTCAAAGATTTCTTAGTTACAACACCAAAATATCAATCTACAAAAGAAACATTTGTTAAATTGGAGTTCATCAAAATTAAGAACATTTGCTCTTTGAAAGACACTGCGAGAATGCAAAGAAAATGTTTGCAAACCATGTATCTGATAAAGTGCTTGTGTCCAGAGCAAAGAACTCTCAAAAACCAATAAGAAAATAACTCAAAATGGGCAGGGAATTTGAACAGGCAATTTATCAAAGACATACCAATGGCAAATAAGCACATGACAAGGTGTTTAATATCATTAGTCATTAAGGAAACTCAAATTAAAACCACAGTGAGATACTACTACACACCAATTAGAATGGGTGAAATTTAAAAAGGTGATCACACCCAGTAGGGGGATGCCTGTATGTTGGGGGGCGGGGGGGGGGGGGGGACGACGGACGGACAGACGGACGACGGGGACTGGCCCTCTCCTCCCCAGCTGGTAGGAATTCAAAACGGTACAACCGCTTTGGGAAGCAGTTTGGCAGTTTCCTAACCAGTTTTAAGCACACACCTGCCATATGACCCAGCCATTCCACTCCTCGGCATTTACCCAAGAAAAATGAAAGTATGTATCTACACAAAACCTTGTATGCAAAAGTTCATAGCACACCGTAATTATGTTGAGTGAAAGAAGTCAGACACAAAAGGAGTACGTACTGTATGATTTCCATTTACACAGAATTCTGGAAAATGCAATCCAATCTGGAGTGACCAGAAGCAGATCAATGGCTGGCTGAGGACGGAGAAGGAAACTTTTAGGGGTGATGGATATGTTCATGATCGTGATAGTGGTGACGGTGGCAGGGGAGCACACATGTCAAAACGTAGCAAATTGTACACTTTAAATACGTGCGGTTTATTGTAGGTCAATACCTCGATAAGGTAAAACACTTTATCGAAAAAAAGAAAAGAAAATGGTAATCTCGCGCCCAGGGTCACGCAGCCGGCAGCGGCAGAGCACGATTCAAATGCAAGAAGCCCGCATTTGGAGCCCGCGTACTTAAGCCGCGCGCCCTGTGACAACCGCACCGGCACCGAGAAAGGTGCTGGAAGAGGGCAGAGGCCGAGCGCGTCGGCCGGGGTTAAACATTACCGGTGGGCGGCCCCTCCCCCGCCGCGCTCCCCGCCCCGGGGCGGCCCGAGCGCAGCCCCGCCCGGCGGCTGCCCAGTGCGCGAGGCGCCGCGCCCGCCCCCGCCGCCGCCGCCGCCGCCACCTGCCGCCCGCCCGCGTCTGCGCCCCGACATGGTGAGGGGGCTCGCGTGCCGCCGCGATCGGAGCAGCCCCGTTAGGAACGGGTGCGCGGGAGGGGCGGAGGAGAGGAAGGGGCCCGCGCAGGGTCCCGCCCAGGCCGGCGGCGAGGGCGGGGCGGGGGGGCAGGGGAAGGCCCCTCCGAGCCCATCGCAGAGCAGCCGCGCCCCTGGCGCGGAGAGTCGGGGTGTCCCCCGCTCCTACCCCCTGGTGGCGCCCCAGGGAAAGCTGAGGCTGAGAGAGGGGCGAAGGCAGGCCCGGGTAACAGCGAGGCGGGAGCCCAGGCCTGGCCCTGCTCCCAGGCCGGTGCCCCCCTCGGCGCCTGAGTGCTGCGGACGGGGGTGGGGCGGTGGGCCCGGGGCCAGGGTGGGGACGGGCAGCATAGTGAGCCCGCAGATATCGTCCCCTTCGGTGGCACGGTTCTGCTCCATATTGGAGGTGAGGGGAAGGCTGTGTGTGTGAGTGAGAGGAGGAGATAGTGTGTGTGTTCCTCTGCGTGTCTGTGTACTGCCCCTCGCTTGCACTTCTGGGCATGGGGGCTGGCCAAGCCTTCTGTGCACCCTGTGCTGGCCCCCACCTCAGAGCCGGCCCCTGGCGCCTAGTTTGAGACCTGTGCCCAGCCACGGGGACATGATTGCTCAGGACGACGCCTCCTCCCCGCTGAGCTTCCCCCCAGGAGGGTCTCGGGCCCTGTGTGCTCAGCTCTTCTTCAACCCTGCCCCCCCGCTGCTCTCAGCTAGGGAGGTGAAGGTGAGCCCCTAGGCAACAGGCAGAGGAGCTGCTAGACCCAGGTAACTCGACTAAATTGCCCATTTCTGGCCCAAAAGCATTAGGAACAGTTGGGACTGTGGTGACACCTGGGAGGGCATTTTGAAGGCTGTGGCTTGGAGGGAGGGGGTGTGGTGACTGAAGCTGACTGTGAGGGGCACTGAGGCCCCAAGGATGGGTAATCAGTAACCCCTCTGCACACTCTCCCAGGGGCGGAGGCCGTCCAGGCCTGACCTGTGATTTACTAAGCAAACACCACCCCTCCCCCTCTCTGATCCCAGATCTCAGAGGGGCTTGTCAGTTCAGCCCCCAGCAATGAAACTTGGGAGATTCCAGAAGACTCTAAAGAGAAAGAGGGGGGCTTCCTAGGAGCTCACTGGTACCCACCCACTCCTTTCAGAGCCAGAGAACTAAGTGGGTTCTGATGCTTTGGCTGACATCTGGTCATCTGGTTGCCTGGATACATGGACCAGGCTTCTCAGCCACTGAGAAAGGGCCAGCTGTGGAACAGAGATGGGGTGGGTGCGTGATGCAGATCTCTACTGCCGGCTCCAGCCTTCCAGAGCCGAGGAGATGGACCAAGCCAGATCAGTCCCGAGGGAACAGGCTTTTCCAGGAGGGAGAAAAGATTGACTTGAGTGCTGCAACGCTTTTCCAGTCCTACCCCAGCCTGCAAGGCCCCTCAGAAGCTGCTTGCCCGAGGGAATCTCTTTTTAAAAATACAGATGACATTCCTTAATAACAGTGTTCACCAAAGTGTCCCATTGGCTCCTCCTGCTGATCTCTGGAGTGGAAGTTCTTGTCCCCTTGAGTGCCACCAGGCCACCTGGCTGGAGAGTGGCAGAACCCAGGCCTGGACCAGTGCTGCCAGCTCACCCCACGGCTTCCAGTCTGCGGGCTGCCTCCTGAAAGCTACACTGACCTCCCTCACGGACTCTCCCAGACCTGACTGACTGATTTTTAATGTAGCCCTCTACAGTTTGTCTTGAGTAGTTCTATTTCAGGAGCCTAAATTCTGGGATCCCTTTAAGCTCCTAGGCCTGCATCCTTCCAGAGGATGGAACTGACCTTTGCCTCCCTCTTCTCTGAGGGCTCCGCTCATGGCCTCAGCTGTGCCAGTGGCTGCCTAGAGGGCACTTTGCACAATAGGTAAATAGGATGAGGCACTAGTTTTGCCAGAAGGCCAAATTACTTCCACTTTTGGGACTGAGCTATGTGGCTTGGGCTTCCCAAGTGGACAGACTAGAAAAGAAGGTGGAAATCTGAGAAGCCTAGGCCTGGCACCTGGGAACCAGAGGCTGCATGGGAGCGTGACAGAGGACCCACTGGGAGGTAGTGCCAGTAGTTGTTAACTGCAGTGTGGCTAAGAATTGCCTGGAACATGTTTTAAGTGCTAATTCCTTTGCCGGGCCCCAGGCATGCAGATGCACAGACCCACGTTGAGAACGATGCCTGTGCTCTCACTGACAGGTTGGGGGGGGGGGGTGGGAGAAGAGTGGTCATTTCCCCTCTCTGGGCCTCAGTTTCCTCTTCCATACACCTGACAGTAACAGTAGAGGCATGGGGTGGACTGGAAAAGGAAGGTTGGACCATCACAGGACTCTTTCTGAAAGGTTGTGTTGTAACACAAACACATCTGGGCTTGATTTTGCTTTTCCTCCCTCTAACGTAAGAGACCTGGGGTTTTTTTTGGGAGGGGGCGGTTCATCTGTAAGGCTTTGGGGGCAGGGGTTGGGGAGGAGTGTTTCTCAGTCCCAGTGTTTGCATTATTCCTCAGGATTTTCTGTCCTGTGAGTGGAGTGTAAAATCTAAGAACCTATCAGTGTGTGAGCCAGGGCCCCACCTCCAGGGCAGGGCGCCACCCTCACACCTCCCAGTCTATTGCTTTATACCAGCTGCCCTTTGAGGGTGTCAGTGGAGGCTGGCTAGATTTCCCCGAAGGTCTGGGGCCCTTTCTTTTGTCCTGTGAAAAAGAAATGCCCTTGGGCTCTGTTCTTCTTCCTCTCCTAGGCTGGCAAAGCACACAGGCTAAGTGCTGAGGAGAGGGAGCAGCTGCTGCCAAACCTGAGAGCTGTGGGGTGGAACGAGTTGGAAGGTCGAGATGCTATCTTCAAGCAGTTCCATTTCAAAGACTTCAATAGGGTATGGCACCAGAGTTTTCTGAGACTGGGCTGATGGGGTCACATTCCAGAATGTGTTTTCTCCCTTAAAGTCCTATTGGCCAAGACTCTGAGAAATGATACTAATCCAGTTTCCTTGGCAGGTGTCATCCTTGGGGATTGGTGTGTGGGGAGATGGGTCTTAGGCTCTCCATACCTAGAACTTTGAGAAAAAATCCTTAAAAGAGATAGTTCAAGTAGGAAACACGTACATCTGAAGACGTTTTAGTGGATAGCCAGAAGATTGGCCAAGACTAGAAACCTCTCAGGTGTCTCCACCTCCTTAGTGATCCTAGTAACAAGACTTTCTTCCTACTGCAGAAAGATCACCTCCAACTCTGGCCTTAGAACCAGTGGCAGGATGCCAGGGGGAGTGATGAAAGTTAGAGGGCTCTGTTTGTAGGGCGCTTGTGCACCCTCCTCATGGAGGCCTCACACTGGCCATGAGAAGGTGCCCAGAAGTCTCTCAGAACACTAACCTGAGTCTCACCTCACCAAACAGGCGTTCGGCTTCATGACCAGAGTGGCCCTGCAGGCCGAGAAACTGGACCACCACCCCGAATGGTTTAACGTGTACAACAAGGTGAGTGGCGCATGCCTGCTGCGCTGGGCCCACCCACCCGGGATCTGAGGATTCTGGCTCATTCTGAAGGCCCCTTCCTTGGACGTCCCATGAGCCCTCCTCACCCACAGGTTAACTGTCCACTCCTCCTGTTCCATTCATCTCCTTCCTAGAATCAACACAAACTACTCCCCTCTCACTACAAATTAAAGAACTGCAAATTAAAACACTTGTGAGATAACCTGTGGTTAAAGTAGACCTTAAGAAGGCAAAACCCAAGGAAGGAAGGGCTGTGGCAGTCAGGCCTAGTGACTGTTAAGAGCTCTAAATGGCTTCCAGCTTTCTGGAGATATGGAAGAATGAAAAAGTAATAAACTTGAGCTAAGAACACCCATGCACAGCAAACACAGATTGTCTGCTGAATGAATTGAGACAGTCGTTCAGTGCCTGCCATGTGCCAAGTGCCATGCTGGACTCCCTAAGAACACTGCAGGCTGGAAGAGATGGGCTGCAGATGGACAGCATTCGGGGCTGGAGTTGGTTTGGGTCTGGTCTTTAGCTTTTAGGTTGCTCATGCTACTTCGATATTTCTTTTTTATCCTATAGCTGAAGTCTCCATTGTTTCTGGAGGTGTAATAGAAGACAGTTTTGCATTGTTGTTACAGACACGTCAGGCAGGCAGCCCCCGGACAGACTGTGGACACCGGCCACTGCTCTGGAGCTCTCAGGGTGGCTGAGCCCCATAGCTAGTGCTTCTCCTGCTCTTAGGTGAAGTCAGTGGAATCGGCTGGCCCTGAATCTCTGGTTTTGTTTCAGGTCCACATCACCCTGAGTACCCATGAGTGTGCAGGCCTTTCAGAGCGGGACATAAACCTGGCCAGCTTCATCGAACAAGTAGCAGTGTCCATGACATAGACCCTGCCCTTCCTCTTGGAATTCTTCAGGGGACAGGGGTTACTGAACTGGGAATCTAGAGAGGGAACTGGGGAGCCTCGAGATGTTGATGCAGTCAGAGTTGCCAAGGCGACCCTGCTGCCTCCATTTAGGGGTGAGCTCTTGCTGGGAAAACGGGAGATGCCAGCACATGGGCCAACACCAGGAACTCTTCCCCACACCACTCTCTTCATCCTTGGGGCTCTGTTACATGTACACTAAGTGAAGTAAGATCTTCCCTTTCTTTGTAACTTTCCAGCAACAGTACTGTTTTTTCAGTAATTTTCTTTCCAGGCTGTGTCTTGATCCCTTTTTAGTTTATTTCCCAAGAAGCTGTGACAGCTGTGTCTACGATAGAAACCAAGATCCTAAAGTCAAGCCTATCCTGTGTGACAGAAACATATGTGCTTTTATGCCTCAAATAAAACTATGGTTTTACTTGGCCTCAGGCTCTAGAATCTTCTTTTCCACAGGTCAATCCAAATTGGAGTCAATATGCATTTAAAGCACTTCCTCTGGGCAATGCAGTGTTCAAGGCACTGGGGGGAAAAGGCCACCAGACCACCCTGCCTTGAAGGAGTTCATCATCATCCTGGGAAATTAAGCAAGAAAACAGTTAACTAGGCAGGATGAATTAATGCTAGATGCAAGGATAAGAAATGAAATGGGAACACACAGCGATTAAGAAGGGGAATCTGGAAGCTTGATTTGAGATGTGCCTTCAAGACCTGAATAGGATTCTGGAGGCAGAGAAGGCTCAGGGAGCATCACGAACAAAGATGAAGGTGTGCAGGACAGTATTATATGCATGGTGTGACCTATGACTAGCCAGGGTGTCATGGGCTGTATATCTTCTTCTGGTCTACAACATCCAATGGTGAGATTTCTAATCCTCATGGTTTCTACAGTTTCTTAGAAACTTAGCCAAAGTCTCAAGGGTCACCTGCTTTTACTCTATAAGGAAGATAAGAAAAGGCCCAGCTTAGGAGGTGACAGGCTATCTACCATCTGAGCAGTTAAGCAGCTGATTCACACAGATCACTCCTCCAGCTCAGTAACTCTAGGGCAGAATGCTCCCACTGATGCGCCGTGACTAGAAGGGCCGAGAGCAGTCTCATCTCTACCCCTGTGTGCATGCCATGTGGGTATTGTCCCACGTATGCCATTATGCAAGAGTGGGAAGCCCTTCTCCGGACAGGCTCTCACCTATGACCTGAACCTGAAGCTGCCTGGGTACTAAGCCAAATGCCAGGGTCACTGGGACCAGGGATCTAGCAGTGTCAACCCAGTCACCCTGGATGAGTTGGTCCTGCAACAAGGGTGAGAAAAGAGGCAGAGGGTGGTGGTTGAGAAATAAGCGTATTTTTGGTAAGATGGACTAGCAGGACTCCCTTCCCAGCCTACATGCCAGTAAGGATTATCAGTACCTACGTTACTAGCATGTTCTCAGCAAAGCTTAATTTCAAAACCAACAAGGTTCAGACAGCAGTCCCCCATGTGCTCCATGTCTGACATAAATTTTTCTAAGTGTGCTTTGACCTGATGACTGTGTGTTAGGGGACAGAAGCCACCAGACACGGAGGTATGGACCATGTGTACGTCACCTCCCTGCCTCTGCTTACTGTCATGGATGAGAGGTTGAAAAATGCCAACCTAGAGGTCATTCCAGTTGTATGAAGCATCTTTGTGTTAGACAAAGACACAGGAATACTTTTTAGAAATAAATATATTTATTCTAAAATTAATGGAAATAATTGAAATTATAGGGGAGAATGTTAAGGAAAGACTATGAAAAAGAAGAAAGCACAAGTAAGGCAATTAAGACTCCAATTCAAGAAAGAGCTCTCAAACACCTGACTTTTGCTGACCAGGCTCGAGTTGCTGGCTATCAAATTAGGCTCCGTCCTTACTTCCGTCACTACTGGGTCTAGCTAAAAGCGGCTTGTTGCCACTGAGAATCCAGAGAAGGCAAAGGGGCTCCCAGCCGTGAGGAGCATGTACAAGCATCTGGACCCCACTTCTTGGACAGGACAGGCCTCCTAACCAAGCATATCTGGCCCCTCTTTCTCCAGGGTTTACCTCAAAGCAAGTAGGTGCTCAGGAGCCGAGTCATTTGGCAGAAACTATAGCAAAGGTGGCATTCCTTCGCTTGATTCTGGCAAAGTCTGAAAGGGCTGAAAGCCAGAATGCAAAGCTGGGTTATCTGAATAACAGTCTTCAGAACCTGAGTGACCCTTTGGAAAGACTTCTCATTTGTTATTCATAAAGGAACAAGATGCCCAGCGGTGACATGTGCAAAGATCATCTGAGGGGTTCCATTAGCCCCCAAACCAAAGGCAGGGCTTGAAGTCAGTGTCCTCTGGTTAGACAGAGCCACACTGCCCAGGTGGCCGAGACTACCGCAGAGAGCTTAAGGCGTCATTAAGGTGTAAGCAGAAGTGGATGATGATGACAGAACACTTAAGGCAGGGCCCTGGCCCTGGGGAACTAAAGACCTGAGTTCCAAACCACTTTAAAACAGGTATGACCACCCCTTCAGTGGAGCTACCTATGAAAGTGCTTGGAATTGTGCGGGATTGCTGCTCATCATCTCTGCCCGCTGGCCCCAATATCAGTGGTCACAGAACATTTCACCACAAGGGGGCAATGTCTCACCAGCAGGCAGTTCGCCAGCTGCCACCACCCCATCTGGGATCTCCTTTGTGCCGCAATAAACGAATGCAACCCACAGTGATTAAGATTTGGGACATTTAATTACTTAATTGCTTTTTAAGAAATTATTGCTGCAATTAGGAAGGGAGCTTTGAGATGGGAAGGGGGAGGTTAAAGACGAAAGATTTAAAAAGAGGCAAGTACCATCTTCCAAATATAAAATTGGTAATGTTAAGAGTGACATGGCAGTGTATTCACAGGACTACTTACTTCTAGTGCAGAAACAAGACGGCAGAGTTTTGCAGAGGCCAGTGTGACATCTGCTACATGGTATCATGAAGACATCCCGCCCCCCCCGCCAGACTAGGTGTTACTACACGTAGATACACAGAATGGAAAGTCCACAACTGTTAGTCAAACTCAGGCTTATGATCAGAAATTCAAGTGGCTACAGTAGGTCCCTTTGAAAAACACCACTGCCCCCAGCAGCAGTGTTGCCACAGCACAGGAGAAGGTCCTGGAGAGACACTGGAAGCAGCAGCACACTCTGTAGGGCACATGCTTCTCCATTTTAGCAGCTGACAAACCACAGTGGTGCCTGCTGGGTGGTTCTGGGTCCTTGGACTTCCTCCAACATAATGAATGCACTAGAGACCCAAGACAATTCACACACAGCTCCCACCACAGGTCCTCTCTCTGGCAGTGCCGACCAGTTCAGCAACTGGAGGGAATGACTCCCATATCCTCGTCTCTCCCCCTCCTTCTCTCTCTCACTCTCTCTCTCACACACACATACACACACGCACACACACAGCCCAGCCCTCCAATGAGATGACCAGCCAGTCAGAGCTGTTGTGTAGGAAGTACGGTGCTAAGAACACTTCAGACAAACATGCTAAGGAGCTTGGGGAAAGTCTGGTCATTCTGGCTCTCCCAGCCAGCATTCTCAGGGAGGGAGGCAAGAGGCTACCAGCCTGAAGAGGCTGAATGTTCAGGAGTCCCTGAGAAGGGTAATGGAACAGAGGAAAGTTTCTCCTGACTTACCTACGTACTCCCCTACCCAAATAAAACCCTCAAAGACTGATCCGTTTCCTCTAGGGCCTAGGTCAGGAATAGCCCAGTGCTGCTCACTGCCGAGGAAAAGGCACACAGTATGTCTTCAGCAGAGTAGGGCAGTGGCTCAACCTAGATCAGGGCCCATGCAGGGAAGAGGAGGGTAGGAAGTGGGTGCAGGGTTTGGTCCTGTCCCTGCACCACCCTGAGCAACTAGTCTTACGAAGGGATCTCGGGCCCTAGACCACAACTGACACTTGCCATCGTGTTCGCCTACTCCAAAAAGTTTCTCTCGTCCTAGACAGGGCTGAGAAGCAGTCAGTACCAGAGGCTAAGCTGCCATAGTACCTTTGGGAGCAGACTAAAGGAGGAAGAGGCAGGAAGAACATACTATGGGGAGAGAAAACTTTCCTTGCCTTGGGGCTCTCTCACCCTAGGTGGGTGCGAGGAGGGTGTAAGTCAAGGCAACTTGTGAAGGTGCTCTGAGCTGTTCCTTCAAGCGAACACATTCTCATACAAGGTGGCTTAAAGCAATAGGGGAGGGGAGGACCACCATGAACTTTGGTGACACTCATTTGAGTTTGGGTGCTCATCCTACTCTGATACTCAGAAAAGGCTGGAAAAGGGTCTGGTTTCATCACCAGCCCAGGAGAGAGTTCAGGTGGGTTCTGAACACTGCCAATTCAGAGGCAGCACCAGGGCCAGAAAGTCCTAGATTCTCTAGAAACCACATTCTCTTCCCAGTCCATGGAAACAAGAACAAACTAATGGGAGCATAACTTCAAACAAGAATCTCAAAAGATGGTGGCAATCAAGTATCAAATGGGGACTGCAATTGCACAACAGGACCAATGGACCACTCCAAACCCTGCCTTGTAGACTGAGCAGATAAGCTTGACCACTCCAATCCTGAATGGTAGGCACAACAGCCTGGTCAATCTGTGTCCTAGAAAAATAAAATAAGTTGCAATAAAAGTGACTCTAAGAGAGACAACTAAACTACTCAGCGAGGAGGCATGAAAACGCCTCCTGCTTAAAGCATACCCAAGACCCACCTGGGAGACAGCGGTTCGCTCAAAGCTTCCTATCCAACCCATCCGCCTGAGATCCCCGAGAAAGCCTTTTTCTATCTCATCAACTGAACTCGGCTTCCCTAAGGAGTCAGGTCAGGTCAGAGCTGCCCCACAAGGATCAAGTGAAGCTGAAAGCCAGAGAGGTTAGAGAAGGAAATGGTTAAAACAACTGCTAGGGTAACATTTAGAACAAGGGCAAAATAATTACATAATGGAATTATTTATCCCTTTATCAAGGGAGGAACAAGAATCCTGAGGATCAAGCTGTCTCGTGGTCTGTCTTGCTGTGCTCTATTGAGCGAGAGCAGATGGTGAAACTGTACGTGGCCTGTTCCACACCCAGAGAATCGTCTGGAGGCCAGAAGTCCCTCAGGGGCAGAAAGGGGTCAGGTTCAGCGGGGTTTTGGAGAACCATTCATCTGGCTGCCTTGAGTTACAGTATCTGTGCTGAAAAGGCTGTCCAAGAAGACCGAGGACAATTCTGCCACCAGGTTCCTGTCAACGGTTGTCTGGGCCATGCCGTAGATCGCACCCTACAAATCCAGTCAAAGCATGTAATTAGAGATGAGGGGTACGGGAACAAAAACGAAGCTATGCTTATGCCCTCCTGCTCCCTGTCCCCCACGTGCTCTCCTCTCCCCTCCATGCCCATCCAGGCACAACTCTATCAGGAGACAGCTGGCACAGTAAATTTCTCATGGGTACTTGCCAGTCTGCCTTTCTTCCCAAAGGAACTATCCTATGGATTTTGCTATAGAAAATTCAAGAGAAAACAGGTTTATTGCCTTTCCTGTGTCAAACTTTTCCTTTCAAATGGATACCACCACCACCACCACCTGCCTTTGTACAGCACTTTCAAATTTACAAGGTGCTTTATATATAGTATATCTCATTTGAGACTAAAAAACCCTAGGATTGGGTGAAGCAGAGACCATCAGCTCCAATTAAATAAGGAAAGAGGTTTGTGGATACAGGGCAGAGGCAGGAACAGATTCGAGGTCATATGATTCTTTCAAATCCCCACCAATACCTAAACTTCCACAGGAAGAAAAAACCCAAAGTGTCCCTACCATTCCTGTGGTCTTTGCTTTAGGATTCTTCATGATTTGAGTGACAGATTCCCGGATGTCCTTTAGGAACTGTATGGCTACTCGCTTCCGGGTGTGTACTAACGTGATGCAGAAATGAATACTACGGGAGAAGAAAAGAGACAGAGAGAGATGAACTTTGGAAAAAGGAAAAAAAAGTCATAAAATAAAGCAGCCCCAAATACAGGAATTTACTGGTTGCTTCTTCATGTTATTTGTGAAAAGTGTAGGCATCCAAGTTGTTCCCAGTCCTGGGACCCAGGGCTCTCAAATACATGTGTTGTCAAGTATGGGCCAGCAGGAGGGCTTCTCAGCGTGATCAAGAACCATCTGGATAGAATGAATACAGCTGGCTGTTCTGGCCCACCCCTCCCTCCAAAACTGTCAACAGCTATTCCTTCAACCACCAATGGGATGCTTCTCTCTTAGATGATAAACCCTCACGGGGACAGGGCCGTAAGGCTGGGGTCCTGAAGGACTTCAGGGCAAAGAAGAAACTGTAACTCTCCCTGGAGGGAGACAGAGGGATTGTGAAGAGGAAAGAGAAGAGTCCAGCGGGGGCTGGCAATGGCACCAACATGTGAAAGGATCATGGGTACATGAAGGACATGGGGAGACCTAGTCCACTGGAGTGGAGTGTGTATTTAAAGGCATCATGGAAGATTAGGTTAGAAAAGCATGTTAAAGAAGACAGTCGTGGCCCTGAATGCTTAAAGGCCCTCTGGAAGGTTCTAAGTTGACTATTACTCAGGTACCAAGTCAGTTTATAAGAGCAATCTGATGGCTGTGTACAAGATGGATCAGCGAGTATGGAGCCTAGAAAGAGAGTGGAGTGGGGGATCTCATTACCAACCACTGGTCTCAAGAGGCTGCCATCTTATTTTGCCAGAGTTTAAAACTAATGGTCTCATTCTTGATACTGAATAACGCCAGGTGGCAAGACAGAAATCCTGTAGATACCACAGTTGCCACTAATGTGCTGGGCTCTAGCAGTCAATCTCTGTATTTCAGGTCTCCTTGCCTCCCAAGTTCTTCAAGTCATGATGTAAAGAAAGCGAAAGAGGCTTCTTCAAGCTTACCTGGGTGGGAACTGCAACTGGTTCAAGTTCCACCCCTTAGCAGTCATCAGGTTAAATAGTCGGTAGATGTCAAAATCACGGGAGCCCAGAGCAATGACTGACAATTGAGGATTCCCAAAAACAAAGATGCCTTTGATTTTTTCCAGTCTTAAGACAAACAAACAAAGGAACAAAAAGGAAATTCAGCCACATATATTCCTCTGGTCATCATCTCTTTAATCCCCCAGGGGCCTCTGAGGCATAAAAGATGTACTTTAATAAAAATCTTGGAAAGATAATCCCTCCATCTCTACAGTTTAAAATGTCACTATGTAATCCCTACAGCAAGAAATGGTCCAGCACTTCTCAACAGATGGGTCTATCAGAACCATACGCGGGCCTTTTTCAAATGAGACATGCCTACTGGCCACTTTCCTTCACCCTCAAGATCCTGAAAAAGCATCCCCAATCCCAGTGACATGCAGAGACACAGGCAGGGAATACACAAACGGATATGTGAAATGAAGCATGCAGCCAATTCCAGCCTTAGCTTAGCCCCAGATTTCATCACCCCCGCTCCCCTACTCATTCTGTCCCATCTCTAATTCTTTTCTCATTCCAGTGACTCTCCAAGTGTGATTCCCAGACCAGCAGCATCAGTATCTACTGGGAACTTCCTGGAAATGCAAATCCTCAAACTCAACCCACTGAATCAGCTTTCCAGGAGTGGGGCCCAGCAATGTGCATTTTAACACGGCCTGCAGGTGATTAGGATGCAGGCTCTATTGAGAACCACTGCCTTAACCATTACACTGGACATTAGCACTTGGTAAGAGCTGCCAATTATTAAAGACACCCTCAGAGATGACCTGACCCTCCAAGTCACAGTGGAGCGAGGGAGCTCATCCTCCCAGGCCAGCAACACACTCCTAAGCTGCTGTCCTAAATCCTTGGTCTCTCAGTGGACGGCAAATGGGCTGTGCTATGGGTGCTTGGCCAGGCAGATGCCTTGAGCCTACTCTACTAGCAGACAAAGCAAGAGACAAGGCAGAACCACATCTTCCACACATACTCTGACTTGAGGAAGCGAGCAGTTTTGATGATCTGTTTGGTAGCTTCGACATAGCCGCTCTCACCGAAGTGCATCAAGGCGGCCCAACAGGCTGCACTGATGCCACCAGGCCGTGAGCCTGCCATGGTCGGGGAAGCGTAGATGCCACCCTGCCAATCCGTGTCAACGAAGAACTGGTAGCTCCTATACTTCTTGTCACTGTACAACACCACTGAAGAGCCTTTGGGGGCGTAGCCATACTGAGGGGGAGAAGCAGACAGGTGAGGGTACCGTTCCAGACAGAGGCCTGTCCCAGAACACGTATCATGCACACTTCCTCGTGTGTCAGTTTGTTTCCCACTCACACCAAGAATTCAAAGGTAGATTGTTAAAGGGCAGAGGGAACTGAAAGGATGGAGTTTAAATCTCTATTTTAGGGATGAGGAATCTGAGGCCTAGGAAGAAGAATGTCTTGTCCAGCTAATGCCTTTACTTTCTCTCTCGCTCAGCATGTGCTTTTCCTTATTTAAAACATTACGCCAGGGTGGTATGTCAGGATGGAAGCAAAGATAAATTTCCACTTCCACTGGAAGCCAGGAAAGGATGAAATTCAAGTCACCTGGAGCAACTAAAATCATGCTCTGACTCCCTTCTCATCTTTTTTGCTTAGTATTCCACTTCCTTTTTAAGAACACTATGGTGCTCAGGATCTAGAAGCTACTTAACCTAACTCTGAAATAAACTAGGTACTTGGTTTCCTTATAGCAAACAGGCCATCCTACTTAACTCACACTGAAGTAACAGGGAACTGATCTCACTCCCTGACCCACGTGAGGATGGGTAGTGAGAAGAGGGCACAGGAGCTGTCTGGGTGCCATGGCCAAATGAAGTCATACCCCGACTGAAGATCTCATGCTGATGATTTAGAGTCTGAAAAACAGGTCTTTACTACACTCTAAAATAAGCTCGGAAACTGCAATCAAAACAAGGCATACATTCCCGAGGCTGCTACTTCTTCCACATCTGGATACAGTTTAAAAGAGTTCCTGACTGATCTAGATTTTGTCTCAGTCCACCAGGGGTGGCAGGCATGGACTTTTCAAACATTACAAGCTGAACATTCCTGAGCACGCAAGTTCTTTTTTTCCAAGGACTCGTCCGTCAACACAGTCCTGTCACTCAGTGCGGAGCCCAGCAGCGTGGGAACTGCAGCATTAGCACACCTCCGCTCAGGAATTCCAACATCAACCCCACCTCCGCCCTCCAGCCCGCACAACCTCGAGGATTCAGGGAATTTTTATATAAGGGCCACTACACTAGCACATCCCAGTTACACAGTCAGTGGACACAGAAATTCTCTTAGCCATGTGACACGCAGATAGCAGGTCTCTTTTCACTAGTGCTTGTCTCCTCCATCACTACACTTTGTCAACTGAATCAGATGTCCTGGTGAGAGCAGAGTCAGATTTAATTTTATATTTTTGGGGGGGGCTCATGCTTTACCCAATTTATTTTGTTGATAATAGTCAAAATAATCAATTGTCTACTCTGATAACATCTGATCTCTTCCCTCACTCACCTTATGGGTATCAGCTGAAATGCTGGTCACACCTTTCACCCGGAAATCAAATGGTTGCTCCAGTGGGTATCCTGCTTTCTCCATAAAGACGATGAGGAAGCCCCCCAGACAAGCGTCTACATGAAGAGGTATTTTGTATTTGACAGCCAGCTAGTTCCAAAAAAACAAAGACCATGAGAGAATTTCATTTATCGCGTCTAATAAAGACTTTGCAAGACGTGGGTGGAGAGGTGGGCTAGAACCACAGGCCATTACATACTCTCTCTTCCATGTTTAAAAAACTGGCTATTTTTGACACTCCTAATACTGCTCATCTTTCAAATGTATTTAGCATTCAAAATAATTTCTCTGAAATATGCTATTTTATATTTAAAAATGCAAGGGCGTCAAACTCTCTGCAAAGGCAGGCAGGCCAGGCACAGCACTCAGACTCAGGCTGCCTCTGGAGGGGAAGGTCCTGCTTTAACAACCGCAGGCAGGGAAGCGAGGTGCGATGGGGCAGCACGCTGAAGACCACCCTCTGGTATGCCTGCCTCTAAACGCAGATTATTTTCTGATCTGAATGAAAAGTCAGGACTCTGTCAGAGTATCCAATTTAAACAAAGCTTCTTCCTTGTGTTACCCCTCCCCCATAGAGAAGCTGGTAACTTTCAGAGGCTCCAAACAGAGCTGCAGGGCTTCCTACAGGGCTGATGTGCTGAAGTCTAAACTCAGGATGGCTTTAGCTGCCAAGCACTGCACCATTAGATTCTACGGCAGAACCTCAGCTGACTGCCCAGCAGCCCATTCCTCTCCGTACCTTGGCCACTTCAGGGACAGGATCTATGACGCCATGAGGAAACTGGGGGGTAGAGCAGACGAGCATGGCAGTGTTCTTGGAGATGGCTCTTCTCATTGCCTAGGGGTTCAAAGTTTAGAGGAAAATGAGAAGCCACGTCACAATTGCTCTTCTCTTCTGCTGCCAAGAGCAACCTAGGCTACTATTTGAGTTTCAGTCCACTGTGCACCCTCCTTCACCTCTCCAACCCAGGAGAAGACCGCCTCCCCACCACAGGGGCAGAACACAAACAAGGCCAGATGGGTCCATGTGGGGAAAACAGTCTGAGAGCACAATATAAAAAGAACAAAATCACTGTGAGGGTAAAAAGAATACTGGGCTAAAAGGCAAAAGAGCCACATGTGCGGCCCAGCCCCTCTTACTAGCAGTGGCACCTGGAGGAAACTACTTCACCTCACCCAGTCTGTGTCCTCATCAGTGAACTGCAAGAACACTAATAACTTCTACAACCTCCCTGGGCTGTCATGAGGCTCAAATGCGATTCTGACAGCACTCTGAAAACTGGAAAGTCCTACACAAATGCAAGGTATAAAAATAATTACTAGAGGGATATTATTCAGCCTTAAAAAAGAAAGCCTGCCATTTGCAGCAACATGCATGAACGTAGAGGACATTATGCTACGTTAAATAAGCCAGGAACAGAAAGACAAATACCGTATGATCTCACTTATATGTGGAATTTAAAACAGAAGCAAAGGGTAAATAGGTGGTTGCCAGGGGCTGGAGGATGAAGGAAATGGGGAAACGTTGGTCAAAGGGTACGAAGTTTCAGTTATGCAACGTGAGTAAGTTCTGGAGATGTAACGTATGGCCATGTGACTATACTTAACCATACTGCACTGTATACTTGAAATCTGTGTAGAGATCTAGAAGGTATCTTAAGTAGTCTAACCGTGAAAAAAGAAGAAAGAAAATAGTAACTATGTGTGGCGATGGATATGTTAAACAACTTGATTGTGGTGATTATTTCACAATGTATATGTATATCAAAACATCAAGTTGTACACCTTAACTACATACAATTTTTTATTTGTTAATTAATTATCAGTTAACACCTCAATAAAGATGGGAAGTGGAAATAATGCTAGTGCTAGTAAATTAGATAGTTTACTTCTGAAAAACATAATTACTATTTTAACGGCAACAGTACTCATCAAGCCAATCAAAATCAGAGTGAGTCTTAATGATAATTTTACAAACCAAGAAGAGAAAGTGATGGTGCTGAAGCAAAGCCCAGGTCTTTAAAGTCTCAAGTTAGCAACCAGCTCACCCTCCTATGAGAACTCTTGAGTCTATGAAGAGACTGCAGCTACAATCCACCACCCCTGCCAACGGCAGTTTTCACAACTCAGGCTGCTACAATCAAAGGCATTTTGAGCCCATCAGTGTGTGACACGGAAAAGCTAGTCAATCAGGTAAACTTCCTGCTTCTCACAGCCCAAGGCAGACAAGAGCCCTTCCGAGGAACTCACCCGAACATCCACCTCCATCATTTTGTTCAGTGGAACCCGAATAATCTTCATCCCAAAATAATTGGCTGCTTTGTCAAATGCAGCATGGGCACTTTGGGGGGCCACACTAAATGACAGGGAAGAAGAGAATAACGAAATTCAGATCAAAATAGGGTTCCAGAGAAAGCAGAGCTAGCAGCTAATCTAAATTACCAGGAGTGAACCTCTGATTATTTTTCCTCAGATTTTTAAAAGTGCTTATATTATTTTAATTTTCTGTTTAAGCAGAAACAAGAAGTAGTCAACTGATTTTCTATAGAAATTTTCTCCCTACTATTTAGGAAATCATTTTGGCAACAGGAAGAACGCAAAAGTAATCCCACATCAGGGGATCCACAGCATAAATTACGGCTGGCAGATGAAAGATGCGGGGCAGGGAATACGGATCAGTTCCACACAAGGCAGAGCCTTCTATGGCCGGCTACCTGAAGACAGTACCTCGACGGGAAGCAAGCTTCTGATGTGACACATGTTCTAGCAGAAAATGTAAGACTGCTCGGCAGGGACGTCAGAGCAGCAGTCAAGCATCAGATCAGTGGTCCCCTCCATCTCTGAAAGACCATGATCCTATGAGAAACTAAAATCCCTATTTTTCCTACACACTTGGAAGCAGCACTTTAAATAGTATCGAAAAAGGAAACTTCTCACAGTAAAAGAGTACTTGCTTTCAGACTTCTCTCAGTTACTGCACTCATTTTACAACTGATCTGTTCCCTTTAAGGGAGAAGAATCGCTATTACCGAGTAAGCACAGAGCACTGCAGGTTGACGCACGAAGCAAGATGGTGGCCTGATTTATTCTCTTAGGCTAAGTATGAATCACAGCATGAGATCATGTGTGGCAAAACCCTTAGTCACTGACACTTGTAGGAAAAACATTAACCCAAGAGATGTGGTATAAACACACTGTACGAGGAAAGGGTCAAGACAAAAAAATGCAACTAGATACCAAAATTAGGTCCATGGGATGGCAATATGGGTAAATCTCCAAAAGAGTTTTCAAATTTTTCCCCCCAGAAAACAGCCCTCAGGCTTCTTTAGGGAGCACCCTGAGGCAGCATATTCATATTTTAACTTTCACTGAACTAAGACAAGTAGAGAGCTTTCCTTAGGCTCCAGATAATTTATAATAAATATCACAGGATTTTAAAGATGTAGTCCTATAACTGTCACTTGTAGAAAAAGAATCTCACTCTGCTTACAGTATACACCGGGTATAAACCTGGGGGATGGCAAAGGGAACGATCTTTAAAGTTAACTGGCTGACCCACTCAGGCTTTTGCTGAATGTCAAGGGATAAGCATCCAGGGCATAGAACAGGAGGAAAGAGGACCAGAACTGCCAGAGGAAGAGAAGAAGCGGAAAACAGACTGTCAGGCCATTTCACAGAGCAGTACTCCAACGAGACAAATCTAAAAGGGGAAAAGGACAGCCACACATACATACATTTCTGGAGTTTTGATCCCATTCTCGAAGGCCAGGTCCCGATAGGCTTTGCAGGCCATCAATATGCTTTCTGTGCCCCCAGAGGTCACCTGTAACAAAGAAGAGATGCTATCTATGGAGGGGAGTTAGAGCTGTGGGCACGCACTTCCTGCCTTGATCTTGTCACTGTCTGACGGAGGAACAGATCAGGTCTTGGATGCTGCGGAGCAGACACTGCCACGTCTTCCAGAAGGAGAGTCTGGCTTTGTTGCTAAGCCCAATTTTGGTTCAGAAACAGAGTAAAAACTACTAAGTAAGAATGGGCAGAGGCTCCACACTGTGTGGACAAACAGACATCCGCCCAGACCCACCTGTGCAGCCTCCACTTCCCTTTCCGCAATTCGTCCACTTGCAGGTAGGACAGAGCATTTTACACCACTCAAAACCATCAGGGCTACTGACTTTGCTGTAAATTTTCAATACCCACTGAAGAATGTGAAATTATAAAGCTATAATTCTAGTAAGCTATGCAATACATTACAAGACCAAGAGACATTCATACATTCCAAAGTGAACTTGTGGTTTTGACAAGCTTGAAAGACAAAGAAAAGTAGAAGCCTCTACTTAGACAGAAGTTTATCTTACTTATCTGAAATCAAAAAAAAGCTCCTGTTTTAAATAAAACAAAACTCCTGCAGCTAGGCCTGGCCCCTCTGCTACAGGCGAACTTACTTACCAGAGATGAAACAAACACACTCGGGGGTAGTTTCATCTATCCTCTTTTCCTCACTGGACTACAAACTCACGCAGGTGGGGACCAATCTGTTCATGACAGCATTCCAAGCACCCAGCCTCATGGCTGACGCCCAAGACTTTCCATTAATATTTCTTAATGCCCAAGGTCACTCTCAGTAAACCATGACCAACACAGGCACATCATACCCATCTGGCTATCCTTCGATAACATCTAAGAACGAATCATTTCAAAATGAACAGAAAAGCAAAGCTGGGGCAATATTTTCTTAGATTTATCATCTCCAAAGATTCACATAATCTTAGATAGCTTTTTCATTTTACAGGTGAGAAAATGGAGCCCCTGAGAGACTAAAGGGATTCACCCAATATCATCCATTAGCATCCGCTGATAAGAAGTAAAACTTTCTAAGTTTTCATATTTAGTGTAGCTTACTATGAGATGGAATGAGAGAGTGACTACTGAAATTTCCTAAAATAACATCCACATATAGGACAAAAATACCATTGGATAGACAATCCCAGTGGTCAAGAGTTACATGGCAGATTAGCTGAGCAAAGTCAGTCATTTTTTGATTCAGGAAGTCTTTATGAAACATGTGACCGTCATCCACAAGATAACACACTGTCTTGGACATCGGACCCTTCTCTGCATTTCTATGCTAGAGAAGACAAAATGCTCACAGTTGAGATCAGCTCTGCAGATCAGCAGCATGTCCTGTGGTCTAGCAGAAAACCTCAGAATGTCACATGTGGAACCAAACCAGTTGTGAAGAAAGTCAGGAAAGGACGAGCAAAGTCCAAGCGTGCAGTGCGTCAATCTCTTACTAAGGCCCAGGAATGACCTAAGCAAAAATATTTCCAAACCCCCTAGTCACCCACTTCACATGTCCTATTTTCAGTCCTGTTAACTCATCAAATCAACATCATTATGTGTTAGGCAAACAACAGTGTACTTTTGACTATAAAAGCAGGAACGCCTAAATTCTACTTATAATTTTTATTTCTGATGGCCAAATTCTGTGTTCAAATATGCTACTACTCTCCCATTTCCCTCCATCCTCTGTACCCAAAGAAAAACAGAAATTTAATTGTGAATTAACAAGATAGAAACCTCAATGACTACTTGTTATATTAATCATCTTCTTTCAACGTTTATAAAAACTCACTCTTACATAGGATATGGATGTGAGAAAACAAGGGTAGAACATGACCTATTTGGAAAACTTTCTTTTAGATGCTGTTTGGACCCAATGGCATTTGCATAAGCCAAGACTGTTTTCTGTGGTAACCTAATTTCTTTCAGTATATGAAGCTACCTCCCACCCATTCTAACTAAGGCAAATGAAGTTAACAAAAGGAAAGCTAGTTTAAGGTTGAAGAACAATGAACAAGAAGAGCTTAAGACCTTAGCTGCGAACAGGCTGAAGGCTGCTCAGCCATCTGGCTGTCTTCCTGTTTCCCACCTGTAAACTGAACTTTCTTCACCGAAAGTGGCTCATCAAGAGAGACAGAGGCGGAGAGATTTACAGAGAGAGACAGACTCAAGAGAAAGAGAGAAACTTGAATAATCCCAGAGGTAATTAGTTCTCTTACAAAAGTCTAAGCATTCGAAGGGACTGGGGATTTTTGACTTTATCCTCCTCCTGATCCCTGACACATCCACTAGAAAGGAGCAGAATGCGAGAGGCATGGTCCAAATGCAGCAATACAAAAAATCCCCACAGGCTGGATTTCTGGATTAAGACAGACTGAAGCTACTTTACAGATTTTTTTCTCCCCCAATAACCGTAAGAATGAAGGAAAAAAGCAGTAATTATCTGCCATAACAACCACCAAACAAGAAAAGAGAGAATCTAATGCAATAAACTTCAAATACCGGCAAAACTTTGAAGAAACAAAAAAGAAAAGAAAAAAAGGAACAAGTTTCTAAAGCAGAACCGAGAGCAAAACACAACTCCTAACCCCTCCTCCAAGCCCCGGAGATTGTCCGGTGAGTCAGCAAAATCCTGGGAATTCTCATTAATACCCCTAATCAATTAATAATCATTAATACTCCTAATCTTCAGAGAAGCAAGCGGAAGGAGCTTCCTTATTTTCTTTCCTTAGCTTCAGATCAGTGAGTGGTAGCCATGGCCACTAGGCAGAAACAAGCAAAACAGAGAGAGAGAACATCAGGACTGGTTCTTAAAGTGAAGACTTGAGGGACACAGGATGGGCTAAATCACCACAGCCCAAAGGGAATTACTTTCTTCCAACTAGGCAGAGTGAACTCTGGTAGATAACCTTTAACACATTCTCGAAAGACACCTAGAGAGTCTAGGACAGACGGAACAAAGCTTTAGCTGAGCCCTGCCCTCAATCAAACGCTCTCAGACAAGAAAATCACCCACCATGCGTCAGAACAAACAGAATGTCTAGAGAATCACCCAAGCATGAGCCAAGATGAAAGAAAATAGCATGGTAACTATGCAAACATATAAAAAGAAAAAAGTAGTTTGCAAAATAAAGGCACAACTCAGAAGGTACCAACCTAAGGACAGAAGGAAAATCCTCATGACTGTTGTCCCCTACTGGACAATATCATGAGAACATGAATCCAAGAAAACAAGAGTTGAAACACTGGACACTGAAACAACACAATGAGACTGCAGACCTAAAAAACAAAGTACCAAACAGCATCAATACAGAATTAATAAATATATCAGGAACAGAATAAACACCGCTGAGAACAAAAATACTGACTTAGAGGAAAGGTTTAAGATAAGTTTAGTGAACCCAGATAAAAAAGAGAGAGATTGAAAGATCAATGTCATTCCACACTTGGAGAACTATGTCCATCTGGCTGGTCAGAGAGAACCAAAGGAGAATGATGGAGATGGCTGGACATCTGTGAAACCATGTTCTCTAAGGACAGCTGAGTGTCCTAGGAAATACGTGGGAAAGAGAAGATTCGGGGGAAAGGATTTCAAGTATACAAAGGTCTCTCGCGTGGAAAAAAACAATTATGGAACTTCTGTTTCCAGCAACATAGAACATTTGCCTTGGGCGACCCTCCTACCTGAGACAACCAGAAAGCCTGATAAAACACTTAAAAATTTTTTTACATCCACCACTAAGCTAACATAAAGGAATATACTGAATGCCCAAACAAAGCAAAATCAAGAATCCTACAAGATAAGTAAGTACCAAAGCCGGCTTTACCTTCGAGGGTTGCTGCCAACCCCTAGAGACCTCAAACTCTCACTCAGACAAATGGACAGCAGCTAAATTCCAGGCCCGCCCAAGGGAAGAGGTCTAACAGGAGACAGCTGAAAACACTGGGACTACACCCACATTCTCAGGGGTACAGGAAATAAACCCCACTGGTGCCAAAGAGGACAGAAGGAAAAACTGCTTTTCTCAACCCTGATGCACAGGTAAAGAAAAATAAATCTCCCAAGAAGTTATGGGGAGACAGATTTTTGTGAGTTTGTGGTCTGAATTCACATCACACCTCTGCTGTACAAAACTACATGCTGAGAACTGGACTTAAACTGGTTCCAATGTGGTAGCACTTCCCAGCAATGCCCCAGCAACTGGCAGAAGTAATTACAAATCTTTCTGGAAGAACTTAACCTCAGTCTAGGCCTCACAGTTAAGTTCCCAGGAAAATGAGTGGCTCATAGTAAAAAAAAAAAAAAACGACAATTATAAAGATACAAGACAACATGAGTGAAACCAGCAGAGACAGACGGGTAAGGCTCATGGATCACCCAGCTCCAACGATTATCAATTCATAGCTTACCATTCATCACCCCCAACTGCTCCAGCCACTGCTGCTACTGGGAATATCAGATGTTCTAACAGTTATAGGTTACAGGGTCTCTATTTTTTCTGGCTGCTTTTAAACACCAATTAGATGTGTGTTAGCCCTTCTCACTCTGCATGTCTCCTAACCTCTCTTGTACTTTCTACTTGTCTCTCTGGATTTTATTCTGGTAAAGTTTTTTTATCTGTCTTACTCCATAAATTTGACTTATGAACCATGTAAATATTTTATATAGTTATAAATGAACCAAGACTCCTTGGACAAATGGCTAATTCTGGGTCTGGAGCAGGAAATGTACAAGGCGAACCTGGAATATTTCATCAAATAAAAATAATTTGTCAAAAAAAAGGAAAGACATGGCTGGCCTGGTGGCATAGTACTTAAGTTTGCATGCTCAGCTTCAGTGGCCAGGGGTTCACAGGTTCGGATCCTGGGCACAGACCTATACACTGCTCATCAAGCCATGCTGTGGCAGCATCCCACATACAAACAATAGAGGAAGACTGGCACAGATGTTAACTCAAGGACAATCTTCCTCAAGCAAAAAAGACGGAGACTGGCAATGGTTGTTCGCTCAGAGTCAATCTTCCTCACCAAGAAAAAAAAAAAGAAAGGAAAGAAAGGAAACTTTCAAAGACTACTTGAGTCATGCAAAATGACCCAGGAGCCAAAATTAAGAAGCTCCCACTGGCCAAAAATGGGGTAATTTGAGCATCAACCTGAGTAACAACTACAGTGGACTGAAGCATACATAGTATTCTACAATTTACCTACCCTACTGTTGACAGACATTTGAATTAACACTTTTCAACTATCATGAACATGGCTGCTATAAATACACATCCATCCTGATATACACTAGTTTTTCTAGGATATATCCCGAGTAGCAGAATTTCAGGGTCCAAAGATTCGTGTATCTTCAACTTTACTGGATAAGGCCAAACCATTTTGTGTTTAACCTATGGTGTCTTAAAAGGTCATGAAGAGTCTAATAGCACAGGAGAGCACCTATGAACACTAAGTATACTGTCATCTCCCCTCCATGTCACCCCAGCCATCTAAATGGCATAAGGGAATCCATTGCTAGATTATGGTTGGTTCAACTTTTAATACTTTTGGATTGTTTTTGGAGAAATGAATGCCAGGAATACCAGTTTTATTAGCTACTGAATATATGAACATGTTGATTTTTCATGGTGCCAAGACAAAATAAAAACAATACTGCTTACTGGAAAAAACAAAAAGGAACTATAAAATATTCTTATCTTTGGATGGGCCCTTCACTAATTAAATTTGCAGACTATAAAGATTATATGAAAGTATCTGATAGGATTAGCACCTTTAGGTTACCATTACAGCATACTGGGTTAAATCTAACTATTCCACACAAGCTGAGATTTAATTTTTTCTAGAGAAGGCATTATCAGTTTGTTGTAAAAAATCTAGGCAGAAATTTATGAATCACACTTTAGGAAAACTAACAAACATCTACTGGAAAGAATAGCTGAAACAAGGAATCCTCATATGTCTCTTTAAATATAATGATACCCTCTTCCTTTATTCCTAAATCAACTAAATGGGATTCAACTTATATCAAAATAATAAACTTCCAGCTGAAGTAAAACAAGAAGTATATTCAAAAAACTATAAGATGGTTTGACAAAGTTATATAGATAAATGGGTAGGTAGGTGGATGTATAGGGGGTTGAAAGAGAGGGAGGGAGGGAGGGAGAGAAAGGAGCAAAGAGAGCAGACGCAGCAAAATACTTCTATTTAGCTAACGAGAGTATTCTTTAAACTATTCTAGCAACTTGATGTAAGTTTGCTTTTCAAAGTAAAAAACTGAAAAGAAAAAATATCTAGAAGAACATATATTAAAATGTTGAGGGGCCAGCCCCATGGCCAAGTGGTTACGTTTGAGCACTCCGCTTCAGCAGCCCAGGGCTTCACCAGTTTGAATCCTGAGCGCAGACGTAGCACTGCTCATCAGGTCATGCTGAGGCGGCGTCCCACATGGCACAACTGAAGGAGCTAAAACTAGAACGTACAACTATGTACTGGGGGCTTTGGGGAGAAGAAGGAAAAAAAAAATGAAGATTGGCAACAGACGTTAGCTCAGGTGCCAATCTTTAAAAAAGAACAAAAATTTTGATACTCTAGATTACAAATTACAAGTAATATTTTAGAACTGTTGTTAATCTGGTTCTTTCTACAAAAATCACATATTACTTGTGTAATAAAATGTCTTGAATAAAATCTTCTATGTTAAGCTACCATAGATAAGATTATTGGATGCCACTTGCATACACTTACACATCCACAGGAATCTGGTCCCCCATTGAACAGGGAACAAGCTATCCTCACAATCTCTGCCTCGATCTTCCGCAGTCCCGGGAAGATATCTGGATGCAGAGGATTACTCCAGGCAAAATTGCCATAGGCCTGCAAAGAAATGCAAGCAGACAGGAAGTAAGACAATCATACTGTATGGGACAAAGAATCACACACTAAACAAGTTTCTAGGTATTAGGAACAACACTACAAACTGGAAAAATGGTAAGATATGTTCCCCAAACTAAAGAAGATCAAAATATAGTAGAGGAGACAGACGTGCAAATAAATTATTTTACAATGTGGTAAGAGAAGTATAAATGTGGTTAAAAGCACAGACTAAAACACCAAACAAACCCAGTTTGAAATCTAGGCTTTGCTTATCACTTCTAGCTATGTAATCTTGGGTCAAATAGCCTCTCTGAGGTTCAGTTCCTCATATGCTAAAGGGGATAATTATGGTATCTATCTGATAGGGTTCTAGCGATATGTCAACAACAGAAGGCATGCAAAGCACTAGTAGAGTGTCTGGCACAAAGGAGCTGTTGCTGTGAGTACAATACCAGATGTATGGACATGATGGTAAGGGGCCTTAAAGAGGGAATAATGGACATCTTAGGTGTTCTGGAGCTGTCTGTTGAATGGAACCTTGAGTGATAAATACGAATTCATCATTTAGAACAGGTGGAATGAAGGAGGGAAAGGAAAACAACATAAGAGCAAGGTGTATACTCGGTCAAGAGAAAAGGCAGGAGTTAGTGTGTACGTGGGAAATTAAAAGGAGTGGTTGAAAAAATAGGTGGGAGTTGGCTTATGACAGGACTTGTATTTTCTGTTACATAAGCAGCTTGCCTTTTATCCTGAAGATAATGGGAAGCCAGTAACAGATCTTTTAAGCATAGGTGTAAGATCAGAATTACGCAAAGATATAGCTGAGCAACACATGTAATATTCAGTGAGGTGTGAGCAGCTTCACAGTTATAATAATCAAACACAAAGACCTGAGAGACCATCGGTCCAATACTAATTTTATATGACAAAGTGGGGTTTAAAAAATAAATTTGATTAGAAACGGAAAAAGCTAAAGCCAATTCTAAAGTCAACCAAAAACGAGAATTATTTGAATTATTGGTGAGACTACTGCTCATTCTCAGATCATTTGATTTGAGATTCTGGCAGCAAAAGAAATTATGACCGCATTTCCAACCCTTGTCTCCTGCTATCAGACAAAATTGGTCTTGGCATTAATAACCTCAAATGATGGAACTACCTTCCCTAGTAATCTGCCTCCTACACAGGGTGTCTGTAAGACCTGGAGACGTAAATAATATCTTTCTTTTTTACAGACTGAAGATGTCTTTGACAATATTATGCATATTCACCTGTGTCTGGATAAAGAAAAACTTTCTAAACTTGTTTAGTTTTATTTTAAAAATAAACTTTCCTTAAGTAATTTTTTTTTAATTATAAAAGTAAGGAGGCAAAAGTGAGATCCTATAAACCAATACAGAGCACACACACTCCCACTGAGGGCTGGACACTCACCTTCACGAGGAGTTCCGTGAGCTCCTCTTCCCCACTGTACACAGCTCCGGAGGCTTTCCCTTCCTGCCACAAGACATCTGCAGAGAAAGGTACGACCACTGGGTCAGCACGCAGCAACCTTTGGGAAGACAGGTTCTGATAAAGGCGAAATAGGAAGAAACTCCTCTGGGTACAAAAGGAAAAAAAGTTTGAGTGGAAACCCAAAGGCATTGGGATATCAGATTGAGAAAAAGAATCCCAATAAAGAGCTATCACAGCAAAATAAAGACATAAGATCAATTCCTATCAACAGTGAGAAAAAGACATTAACAGCATCTAGGTACAACAAAGCTAGCACAACAATAACGTTGTCATCATCCCCAACTGCCTTCTAACAGCAGAAAAATTTTCCTTGATCCATATTCATTTCCTGTTCTCTGTATGGCTTAGGCTTGACCTTATTCTGCAAGTGCTTCCTTCTTCTCTCCCTTCCTACCCAAAGGAAGTGATATGAGCAGAAAAAAGCAACACAAAAGTGTGAAATTTCAATATACTATCATCAGAGTTGGAGCCAGGGAACTGAATCCCTGACTAAACAAACCATGACGAGATATGAACCCTCGGCATCCTGGTCTCAGGAGCCCCTCCTTCAGAGGAGCGTGGAAACCCACACAGAATTAGCCACCTGCTTCCAGCAACACAGGCTGCGGCACTCAGGATCAGGAACGCAGTCACATGCGGATAAAGCTCGGAGGAAAGGCTCCTGACCAGAATATAAGGTCCAACTTTCCACGTCCTGTCTGAGGTGCTTCCCCAGAGACATTCTACATCATACCAACAAATCTATTGATATGGGCGTCTCCTTTTGCTACGGCATGGCTGAGCCCTACTGAAAGCGAGTAGTGAGAAACCTATCACAGAAACACAGTAACTTAAAACTACATCCATGGGCTCTAGAAATCCAAAATCTTCAGCTCCAACAAGAGAGCAGAACACTGAGCAGTGACTATCCAAACCAACCCCTCATTTTCACCCAATCTGCCCAGCTCTGGCTTGCTGCCAGTGTTACTTTCCCTCTTTCCTTAGAGGACACTGGTCTGTACCATGCATCTCTTCCGACCAGAGGTCTCCAGCCTTTCAAAAGCAGGACACAGTTTCATTTCCTGCTCTTTTACTGGTGCTACAGAGCATGGCAATGGACACTGACTTAAAAAGGGAAGGGAAGGAAATACGGTGGCAGCAATCATGTAAATAATCATAATCATGTAAATCTTTAATATACAGGCCTCCCAGTACTAAACCCTGCTTCCTATCATTTATAAATCCCAGACTGTACCTAATTTTGTACCATCCAATGTCAAAAACTCAACATATGTCAATTAGAAATTTCAAAATGCATTTGTTGAAATGTAATGTGGTATCCTGAATTGGATCCTAGAACAGAAAAAAGGACATTAGTGGAAAAACCGGTGGGATAGGACCAGAATTTGTAGTTAATAGTACTGTACCAACATGAATTTTGAGTTTTGACAAATTAACATCAGGAGAAGCTGGGTAAAGGGTACACGGGAAATCTCTGTATTACCTTTGCAAATTTTGTATAAATCTAAATCATACCAAACGAAAAAGCCAATTTTAAAAAAGTATTTGTAATATGATCTTACTGTGCTTGTGTTAATAATAGCTAACATTTATTGAGCACATACTGTATGCCAGGTATTATATATACCTGTATGATCTCATTTAATCTCTATGATCATTCTTTCAGGTGAGTACTATTATTATTATCCCCATTGTAGAGAGAGAAAAACCAAGGCATAGAGAAGTAACTCACCCAAAGTCACACTTTAAGTGGCAGAACCAGGATGTGAATCCAGGCTGATTCCATGGGCTGTACTCGCAAACATTAAGCTGCATTTATCCTTCTCATATGTGCTCATGCATACGTGTACGTGTGTGTGTTTATCACACAAAACACTAACAACATTTTGTTACGTACATATGTATCTCTCATCTGTGTTTATCTTTCCATGACGGAATTACAGGGACTTTTTATTTTCTTTTGTGCCTTCATGCAGATTTCACAATTTTCATAATGAATCTGTATTTCATTTTTATTATATATATTCTTTTTTAAAAAACAAATGTTTCTTTTTTATTCAGGCTTAGAAAAGGAAACAGAACCAAGTTCCACTGTTTCTGAGATTGCTTTGCTTTCTGAATAAAGGATGAATCTAAACATAATTTTTAAAATACGAAATTCAGCCTCTGAGAAAGGGAGCAGGCCCTCCTGAAAGTATATGTACCAGGGATAAACTATTCTTAACCTATGCAAACAGAAACAATGAGCAAACTAGCACCGTTAAGAAAGGAGAGAGCACACATTTGCAGAGAACCATACCCAGACGGCTGTAGTCCTTGAGCTTGTCCAGAACTGCAGACGTGCTCAGACCTTGAGAGGGTAGAGCTCTCACATACTCTTTATCCACTTTGAGGAACGACATGTTCTTGCTAATATCATCCTTGGTCTTGTTCAACTTATCCTGGATCTCCAAAGGTAAGAAAGACAAAGTTAAAAAGGAGACAGAGGAATACAGGAGAGAGAGTAGAGGAACCAGATATGACACCAAGTCAACTGCTTGAGGCTGGGCACCACACAAGTGCTACAAAACAAGGGACGCTATTTTTTCATAAAGAGATGCGACATTTTAACTGTTCAGCTGTTTTCTGGCATGTCCAACAGTCTCTTAGAAGTCTGAAAAGTCAACTTGCTCTGAAAGTCAAAGATGCACTCAATCCCCCCCATTCCTCTGCCATGCTGACATCACCACCGCTTTGTTTGGTTTGCATTTGCTAGAGGCAGCACTTCTCTGACGGCAGTATTTGGACCTTGTTCCCACCCCAGCAGCAGCTACAGTGTGTGCGCTAAAGAAACAAAGTTAGGGCCACGGACAGTAGCCAGAAAAGAGGCCACGCAGCAGTCAAAGGGATTCCGGTGTCTGTGCAAGTGATGAGCTCCTTCCACAGACATGCACAGAGAAACTGGAGGCCCCACACAACTCCCCACAGATAAGCCCAAGCCACACCAGGAAGTGCCAGGAAGCCTGTATTTTCTGTCCTCAGGTTGTCCACAGCCTGGACTGACTGACCCTAAGTGCTACGAGGAGCAAGGTCCTTTCTGCCACCTAATTTATCAACTATGGTTACTTCTCTTCCATCCTCACAGCAACAGCTTCTGAGACCTTTCCTTTCATTCACTCACTTACTCACATACTCAATAAGTATCTCTTGAACTACTACCATGGGCCCAGGATACACAGTGAACAAAATACAGTTAAGCAGTATACAGTGACAACAACTCCTTTTCTCATGAAGCTTCTTTTAGCAGCAGAGACAGAAAATAAAAGTCAGGTCATGAAAAGTGCTGGGAAATAAAAACAAACCTCGAACAGAGTAAGGAGGTAGAATGGCAAGGGCTGCCGACTGTGATAAGAGGCTCTTGGTGGTAGGGTCTGGGGAAGAACAGCAATGTGTCACAAGTTTTGTGTGTCACAGTGATACGGTCTCAGCAACATCTGTTAAAGTTTGGTGCCCAAGAGCTCACTCCAAACTTTAGATTCCCTCATCTCTAGCTGTGCATGACAAGCACACAGGAGGAGCTTCTTAGCTGTGGCCCTCAATGAAACCACAGGGAAGCCACTCCTTCAAAACATGTCTCCAGCAGTGTGACAGGCAGGTGCTGGCAGGGAGTAGAGACCACACGCGTGGGCAATGCTATGGACATGTGACGGACATGAAGATAGTTTTAAAGTTGTAAATAAAGAATTACGCTGCATAAACGGCAACCATGCAACAGGAACAAACTTTGAAAGCTGAGCTTCATGCATAGACTCTGCTGTTGGAATAAAATAAAAGACAAAAAATGATAGTAAGAGGGCTATCAGAAAGCACGGCAAGTACTTCCCCATTCCCAACTGTTGCCTCAGAGCCTCTATCACGTTTTAATTTCTTCACAGCATTTATTTCAAAATGAAATTCTTACGTATTTGTTTACTTATTTACTTTCAGTCTTTTCTACTAAAATATAAGTTTCACAGAGGAAGGACTTGGTCTTGTTCCCACAATACCCTCAGCACCTAGACCAGCACCTGACACGGAACAGGTGCTCAGTACTAACACGTGTGAACACGTGAACGTAAGTGATGAATGAGAGGGGGACACATACTCACTCAAAACAAGTAACTTTTGTCTCTCAGCTTCAAAATCTGCTTCTAAAAATGAAAGGTGACTATATAGTTTCTAAGTACCTTCCAATTCTGTTATTTTATAAATTTAAGAATAAGTTCTGGAACCCTAGTATTTGTCTCAAAATCTGAAACTGAAGAAGAAAAGCGTGAAGAACACGGGCAGAAAAAATACCAGCAATGATAAGGGGAAATGCTATCATCCTTGGTGATCCAGTCCGTCCTTCGTATCTTCCCTCCCCTCTACCCTTCACTCGAGAAGGACGGAGGGGGTTTAATTTTAGGGCTTCATAAGATTTGGAGTCAAATGAAAGCCCATTGAGTCTCATTCCCCTTTTCCACCCGTTATTGTTTCCACTGCTCCACAGGAAATGAATCCGAAAATACATAGTTCCAGGAGGGTTAGCAAAGTGGTCTGAATGGATTTTAGTCAATGGCCAGAGATAACTGACATCTTCTTTGGTTTGGCCAGGAATGGGGAAAGCGAACTGAAAGCCAAGAGTGAAACAGAGCTTGCAGGAAAGTTGAGGGCGGGGCAGGGACTAAGGGAGATGAAGACCTCAAGGACTCATCTGCTTAGAGCTTGCAGTGGAGCCTGTTTATCTGCACTTGTGATAAAGAACTTGCGGGAAGGGCAGAGGGGTGACTGTCTCCTCCTCAGCGGGGGGAGGGCAGAGAGGAAGCAGTGAAGGGAACACACACTACACTATAGATCGGTACAAACGGCAGGAGAGCTCTGTTCCTCCCTAAGTTTCTAAACCTGGGATCAGTGAAGTATAGCCCAAATCTGACCTATGCCTGTTTTTCAAGGAAAGGTTCACTGGAACACAGCCTAATTCTGTTACCTATCGTCCTGTCGCTGCTTTGCCTCCACAAAGGCAGAGCTGAAGAGTGTGACAGACACGGTAAGGTCTGCAAAGCCTAAAAAGTTCCATACCTAGCCCTTTACAGAAAAAATCTGCCAACTCTGATCTAAACCATCTAAGCACCCAACCCCCAGATATTTAAATTCAGCCCAGTCAATACTGTCCCAAAGCATCCTGTCACTCCTGTCAAGTTTTCTAATTTTAAATTCTTCCTTAACAGACATCTCCTTTCTCCTTTGGTCAAGTACATTGGAGAAAGGGTTAGGTCAGGTTTCTCAATCTTGGCCCTTCTGACATTCGGAGCCAGATAATTCTCTGTTGTGGGGTATGTCCTGTGCAGTGCAGGATGCTTAGCAGCATCCCTGGCCTCTCCCTATCTACTAGATGCCAACAGAACTCCCCTCCAGCCGTGATAATAAAAATGTCTCCAAACATTGTCAAATGTTCCTTGGAGGTGGGTGACAAGATTACCCCTCCCCATTGAGAACACTAGGGTCAGTAAATAGAAAGAAAGAGGGATGATCATGGGGGCAGAAGGGGAAAGAAGATCTACAAAGATTCCACTTACCTTGCGACCAATAATAGGCATCTTCCTGATGAGCTTAAAACATCTCTTTTTAAACCTTGACCATAAACCTAAAAGAAAAAATGGTTCTATTACCCAAATAAATTTCCATGAATATGACTTGCTAGCCCTAATGTCTGAACTATTCAGTATGTCCTCTGCAATCTTACTTGCCTTCAGATCGCAAAGGTAGAGTTTCTTTCCTTTCAAAAAAAAACCTTTTAAATTTAATTTTTTGAATAAGTAATATATTCACATGATCCAAACAAACAAATAAATAAATAAACACAGAGTTAAAAGTTTCCCTCTCATCTATCCCCCAGAACCTATCCTACCCTCAGGCAAACACCACTATTAAGTTTCTGGAATACCCTTCTCGAATTTCTTTATGCATATAGAAGCAAGAATAAAGATATATTCTTATTTGTCTCTCTTTTTACACAAAAGGTAGCATATTCTAACACTGTACTAGACCTTGTTTTTCTACGTAGGAATATTCTCTTAAAGACCAGTGCTTTTCATTCATTTTTACAGCTGTAGAGTAGTCCACTATATGGATATACCATAATTTATTTAACCTGCTCCTTCCTCACAAACATTTAGATTGCTTCTAATATTTGCTATTACAAACCATGCTGAAATAACCTTGTAACACACACCATACTGCATTCATGAGAGTATACCTACAGGATAAATTCCCAGAAACAGAATTGCCAGGTCACATGACATGTATTCCAGAGTTCTTTACCTTCCCAATGTTTCCAGATGTCCAACATTTCTCTTCCCTCCTCCAAAACAAATGACCAACCCATGCTTTTTTTCAGGATCTATGCTCCAGTAACTCAATCAACACATATCCTAGCAACATTTTCTGGACCTAAAAAGGCCTTCAGTATCATGAATACCAATCAGACTCCATTCTGTCAGGTGGTACATAGGACAAATACGGAATTCTGATTCTGTCAATTACAATAATTATAAGTACAGGGCATCTAAATAGACCACTATACCTTTTTGTTTTCTTTAGACTTTTTTTTTTGGTGAGGAAGATTGACCCTGAGCTAACATCTGTGCCAATCTTCCTCTATTTTGTATGTGGGATGCCACCACAGCATGGCTTGACAAGCAGTGTGTAGATCTGTGCCTGGGATCCAAACCCACAAACCCTGGGGCCACCGAGGCAGAGCATGCAAACTTCACCACCACACCACTGGGTCAGCCCCCTATTCTACCTTTCAAAGAATCCAGATTCAATATATCTCAACTGCCTCCAACAACAAGACTTTGAGGTTGGCATAGAAGACACTACATACTATCCACAAGCAGCTGAAGATCAAAGCATTAATAACTTGCTCAAGGTGACAGATCAAATCAGTGACGGAGCAGGGATTTAACTGAAGTCTGTTTTTTCAGTCCTAGACCCCCAGGACTCTACACTGCTTCAAATGCACAATAGGAATTTTCTGTTATCCCAAAGAGTCTGTAAGGATTCTAGACCAGCTTCTATGCAAGGCATGTACTGCATATGAACTTTTACTGCATTCCTGGGAGATCTGGTCATTCCAATTTCCCTGGACTGAAGGTGCCCTCTCTCAGCAACCAGAACGTGTCTGGACCTCCTTTTGGCATTGTATGATGCCTGCGTTTCTACCAGTGATTTGTGCTTAGGCTGCCCCCGCGCCTACTTCACTCTCCAGTGCCTACCACTGTGGTCAACACTCTGTAAATGTCTAGGACAAAACCAGGTAACCAAGACACAGACAGAATAAGAAGGCAAAGGAATTGAAATCAATTGTTTGTAGTTACTTTTTTGTTTACATTTTGGGTATTTCCTTTTGGTTCTATGTTCTACACATTGTAACACACAGCTGAGATCTTGCTGTATGTACAATACGGTGTCCTCTGCTCACTTAAAGCATTTTCTACATTATTAAAAATTCTTCCTAAACATGTTTTTCAATGTTACCACAACAGTCCATCAAATGAGAATAACAATGTTGCATACTTAAGTTGCTTGTTATTTGACTATGTCTAACAACGTCAAAGCTGTAAAGATTCGGAACCACTCCTTATTTAATAGATCAAGTAATTAATTAATAAGAGAGGTCTAAAAATCAGCAAACTGAGGCAGGTGTCCAAAAGAACAGTTATGTGACTAGGTGGAGGAGAAAAGAATAGACTAATTTTGTGAAAGTTGTGAGATAAAATGGTATGGGGTAAAAAGAACAGAATACAGGATTAGAGACGGTAAAAATGAAAAGATTATGTTGTCATGACCTAAAAAGACTATCTCAAAAGTAAAAGTCCCCAGAGGTACAGAAAGAAAAGTAATTATTATGTTTTAAGGTAATAAAATAGGAAATGCCAGTGTAAGAAAAACAACGCATGGCTCTTTCCAGGTCACAAATGACGCCACTCAACCCTCATATCACCCTATAACTAGGTGAGGCAGGTGTGATTATGCCCATTTTATTGTGAGGAAACATGCTAAGAGAGCTTAAGGGTGTTGCCCACAGTGCCATGGCTGGAAACTGGAGTTTACTGCCTCTTCCTACCACATAAGTCTGATTTCTGTTGGTGAACTACGGACAGCCCCACAGTTAAAATCAACGTCAAGTAGTAGCACACTAGCTGATAATCGGGGAGCAGAATTAAAGCAGAGAGAACACTTTAGAGAGCGACCCTCTGCCCGCCCCTCCATGCCCCAACGTCCTGCCCCTTCCAGTTCTTAATTACTCCAGTGTCTACCCGGTGTTCCAGCATGACCCTCTCCCCCTCAGAAGGGTATTCAGAGTTTGAAAAACAGCAAAATTTATCACTAGTCCAGACTTTAGACTCCTCAGGCAATAAACTAAAAACAACTCAATTGTTCAGTGACACAGAGAATACTCCTAACACGAGCAAGGTGCTGAAAAAAATGGCAATTCTACCAAAATTATCTCTGATCTCTAGAGGGAAGATATTTTCATTTGTGTCTAAAATTCAAGCTGGAAGTTACAAAATAAAAAGTACGTTATGCGTGCATATGTGATAAACTGTATGAAATTGCCAATATTCAACAATTTTTGACCTATAAAAACTATATTTTGTATAGTCCAACCTGATTCAGATTTAAAAAGAGATATAGATACATAAATAGTGGTTATCTCTAGGTAGCAAGATTTTAATTTTTTTCTTACGGCTTATCTATATTGTCTAATTTTCTACAATGAGCACGCACTACTTCTGTAACAAGAAAAAAATGTTATTAAAAATGAAACAACCAAAATGGCCTGGAGTTGAGCTCACAGAGATTCAGACGGCATGCAGCATTAACACACTGCCACTGCTAACTTCTCACGGAATGCTCAGAGGCCAGCATGCTCTCGTTGAACACTAAAGGCAGATGAGTAAGTACCAGGACCTAAGACAGCTCTGCTTCTGCTACCAGTTAAACAAAACACACGCGGGCACTGCAGGCCACAGAACTGAAAACCCAAGTAAATACCTAAAGCGAACACTAACCAGAGAAAAGAAATATCAATCTCAAGATCTCTAAACATAGTCCAGTTTACAAATACACTACCTTAAAGGGAAAGGCACAGAGAACGGTGGCTGTCAGGAGTCGGGGGGGGGGGGGTGTAATGGGGAGTTAGTGTTTGATGGGGACAGAGTTCGAGTTTAGGATGACGAGAATGTTCTAGAGATGGATGGCAGTGATGGTTAGACAATAATGTGAATATACTTAATGCCAGTGAACTTAAATGTACTTAAAAATGGGTAAAATGGTAAATTTTGTGCTATGTACATTTCATCACAATAAAAAACAAAGGAGGAAAAGTACATTTATTGCTACTCCTTAGAGTCCTCTGCAATAGGTCACTTCACTTGGAAGGACAGGATGGTGGGCACCACTGAAACCAATGCTTCCCGGGAAAGAAATAAGCCTGAGCAGCAAGACAAGGGTTGGGTCCACTTCCAAACCAGAAAGCAGATGCAGCAGAAGGGCGGTCCATCTAATCTGTCAGAATTTATGAGGGAATCTTTCAAGGTGCAGGAGCAGAAACTAAGGACAGGGTTTTCAAAGCTGGAGTGTACTAAAACGTAGACAGGGCAGTCATGTCTCCTTTCCACTTTAATTAAGTGCAATGTTTACTACGCCATAACTCTGCAATTTTACTAAAATGGCTCAATGGCTATCTGCATGCAAACAGATAAAACAGAATCTGGACTTTCTCGAGGGAAGAGGAAGAAAAGCAGAAAAAGTACAGCTAAAGAGCCCCTTCACACCGATGTTATCAGGGAAGCAAATAGTTACGGAAATTTTAAACAAAAGAGAAACGACAAGCGATTCTCTTCAATGTTACTGGTTTCTTATCCCAAGGAAATGAACTCAGATACCCTATAAGAGTGGGGAAGGGGCGCGGCAGAGTCACAGAACACCCACCACCACTCCTACCATTTGTATTTAGATGAAATCAAGCAAAACATACCAAGCACAGCCTGCAGGGGGATAAGAATTCACAAGGAAGTAACAGGAAACCAGATCTCCAGGTTGGGGAAGAGGGGTGGCAGGAGAGGAGCTTACACCTTAGGAAGGATGGAGGATTTATAAGTTGATCACTAAGAGGCTTTCCTTCTGTATTTCCTGAGAAGTGGCCTCTTTCTTCCCCATGTCAATCTGGCTCATTGAATCACTATCCAGGAAGCTCAAGGTGCACTGTTCCCTGATGACAGAAGTCAACTCCAAAAGGACACGGACCTTGTATTACTTGTGTACTTACTCCCCAGAGCCTAGCACAGTGCCCGTCACATAGCAGGCACTCATACTATCACTGCATGAGTCCTGTTCCAATTTCACATAATCTTTATTGAAAAGGATGGCCTAAAAAGAAAGCAATAAATTCCTGCTTGGGAAATTCCAAGTGATACAATTACATTCTAGGCAAGAAACTGGAACTAAAGAAGGTTTAAGCCACACTCTGAGGTATCTGCGGATCCTTAAAATGACTAATTTCTCAGGAGTTTTTATGGAAGCTGCAAATCTAGAAAAATCAACAGTATAGGTAAGCAGTAACAGTTACACAAGAGATAACTTTACCAGTTAGAAGACAATGTCCACTTCCCATTTAAATAAATTTAAAAAATCAGAACCAAACCAAAGGCAAGAAATGAGTCCAATCTGTCAGCCATAAGTTCCCAGGCTAGTAAACTCCGCTTTATCTTTACAGAGGGGACAGCATACTTACTTTCGGGCTGGAAGACAAACTCATAGACCCAGACTATCAGCAGTGTCCACACGACACTCCATGCAATCAGCTGCCAGGGCTCATACTTGGTGCAATGCCCATTCACATAATTCTTGGCTTTTGTGGAATATACTTCCAAAATCTCGAAGTAGGGTTCAAAGGCCTTCTAGAAATACAAGAGAAAAAAGAAATATTACATTAGAGAGAGAAAAGAAGTCTGTGCTTAGGTCTTCAACTCTCATGTTTCAAGGGCAAGGCCATCCACCACCCAGCCCTACCCCAACAATAATCTTATCCTCCTCGAAAGCCCTCAAGCTTCTGCTCCAGTCACTCCAGCACACACATCCCTTACGAGTCACGTGGACTCTGACAAGATTTGTGATCTTCTGCCCATTCTGTAAAATAAAAGGTTAAGCTAGGTCATAATTTCAGCTCTAAAGCTTCTATAAGACTGCAGTACTCATTGTCCCACTCTCTTAACTCAAACTACTACTCTCAGTACGAATGTCCTTCTCTCTACTTTATCAGAATCTCCCATCCTCTCAAGCCGGGGGGTCAGGGAACTGTTTCTCTTAAGGGCCAGAGAGTAAATATTTTAGGTGTTGCAGGCCAAACGGTCTCTGTTACAACCACTCAACACTGCTGTGGGAGCACCAACAGTCAGAGAGAGCCGCTCACCAAATGAACAGGGCTGTGTCCCAATAAACTTTAATTACAGATGCTGAAATTATATGATTTCACATAGCACAAAATAGTCTTCTTCTTTTTTAACAATTTAAAAATGTAAAATATCATTCTTAGCTCAGGGGCTGTACAAAAACAGGCAGCAGACCAGATTTAGCCCATCGGCCAAAGTCTGCCAATCTCTGCTCAAAGGCCCTATTTGACTAAAAATTCTTAAAGCCAGGCTTGTCACTATGTGTATCCCTCATAATACCTGGCACAAGCAAGAAAAATCCTCTCATCTGAAAATTTACCAGCATCTCTCACTCATGAGAATTGCCTCCCCCATCAAATTCTCTTCTGGAGTTTATCTGCACCTCTACACAGAGCTTATCACAATCTGCCTCGCAGTCCGCTCCTCCCCACGACTGCACAGGTAGGTCTTTGAAGAGACCAGATCTTAGTCATATTTACAAGCCTCAGCGTGCCCTGCACAAAATAAGTTCATCTGATAGCTGGTTACTCACTCACTTATTCAACATTTATCAAGCATCCAGTGTGTAAGGCATCAAGCTGGGGGAGCATTAAGGTAAATACCATAGGTTCTTGCCCCTAATGAGTTTCCAATCTGACAAGAGAGGTCTCTACAGGTATGTGTGTGCATATGCACATACGCATACACACACACACATATATAAACGAGTAAATAAAACTCTTGAGGATAAAGACTATAAAATGGCTGTAAGTTAAGTGTTAAGAGAGACCACTGAGGAAGGCTTATCTAACTTAACCTGAGGGGAGATGGGGAAGATATGACAGAAGATAAAACCTAAGTTGGTTAAAGGGCAAAAGAATGATCAAAGAAAATTCTCCAGGCAGAAAAGCTGAAAGAAAAAAAAGTCATACCAGGAAGAGAGAAGAGCAGCTGCAATTGCATAAAGAGTCTGGGAAGGGCAGAGAGTGGTGTGTGCAGGAGTGTGAGCCAGGTGAGGGCAGGGAGCGAACCCACGGGAGCCAGCGCTACATCTCCAACACACAGCAGAGGGCCTGGCGCACCCCTGTGCTGAGCAAAACGTGGACAGTGGCTGACAGCGACCAAGGAAATGACTGAATACGTCCATCAAGAATTGAGGCTGGGAAAAGCGCACCAGGTCCAGATTAAAAACAGCCTTGGGAAGAAAAAAAGGGGGCATGGAGAGTGGGAGTGTAAACTGATAGGCACTTTTTGTAATATGATTTATTGGTTATCTATTAACATTTTAAATGTATGTTCATTTTGAACCAGAAATTCTACTTTTTGGTATCTACACACTTGTACAAAGAGACATGTTCAAGGACAATCAGGGGTCAGCCTGGTAGCGCAAGGGTTAAGTTTGTGTGACCCACTTTCGCAGCCCAGGGTTCGTAGGTTCAGATCCTGGGCACAGACCTACTCACTGCTCGTCAAGCCATTCTGTGGTGGCATCCCACGTATAAAACAGAGGAAGACTGGCACAGAGGTTAGTTCAGTGACAATCTTCCTCAAGCACAAAAAGGAAGACTGGCAATAGATGTTAGCTTCAGGTCAATCTTCTCCACCAAAAAAAAAGGACATCATTTCCGTATTCTTTGTAAAAATCAGCAAAAGAAAAAACATAAATAACATAAATGTCCATTTATAGAGGAATGGTTAAATAAACTATAATATGCACATTTTATATACCCATCCTATGCACCACTAAAAAGATAGATCTATGTGAACTACATGGAAAATTTCCAGAATAGGATGTTGACTTAAAAAAAAGCAAATTCCATGGGGCCAGCTCAGTAGCGTAGTGGTTAAGTTTGCACGCTCTGCTTTGGCAGCCCAGGGTTCGCGGGTTTGGATCTCAGGCCTGGACCTATACATCACTCATCAAGCCATGCTGTGGCAGTGTCCCACATATAAAAGAGAGGAAGACTGGCAGAGACGTTAGCTCAGGACCAATCTTCCTCAAGCAAAAAGAGGAAGGTTGGCAACAGATGTTAGCTCAGGACCAATCTTCCTCACAAAAAAAAGAAAAGGCAAATTGCAGAACAACAAAACAAAAGACATAGGTTTTGCATCAAGAGAGCAATTTTTTTTTTTTAGGATAATTTGGTGGGAGATGAGTACAAGGAGGACAGAGATTAGAGACAAAAATTTTAGTTGAGAGGACTGCTGATAGTCCAGGGGAGAAATAAACTGGGTTTGACCTTCAGCAGTATGACACTAGGGAAGAAAAAGCAGTATGGATTTGAAAAACACTTTTGGACGTGGAACAAACAGGGTTTGATAACATTAGATCTAGGAAGTACCGAGTGGGAAGAGTAGAGATAATTCCAAATTTTCAAGTTCAAGTTTGAGAGACTGGGGAAATGGTCTCACTATTAACCATAGTAGACTAGAAATGGAATGGAAGTTGAAAAAGGCAGAGGAGATTTTGAGAAAAAAATAATATTGGTCTGAATTATGTTCCTATTGGATATCTAGATGCAATTTTCTAGTAGGAGCATGAAAGCTACAAGGAGGACAGGTGTTCAACACAGGTTTGCTGCAAACATTTATACTCTTAGCAATTAGGCTGTGGTATAGGTAATTAACATTAGGCAAGTACCGGGTTCCCTAGAGGGCTATCCATGGAAAATCCAGGCAGTTTAGCTGCAACCTCCTCACAGTTCTTGGTCACCACTCCCCAGAGCCCTCTGTTGCTATCAACAACCTAAATCCTGAAGAGCAGAAGCAGTGCTAAACAAGGGCTGGCAAAGGCCAGAGGAGTCTATTATCATCAAAGGTACTTCATGATTTCCCTCATTATAAAGATTATAATCTTCTAGTGTTAAAGCTGTGATCAAATCAAATGCCTAAATAGTGTGTATCAATGGGATAACGGAAGAACAATCATTCAGATCAGCTTTTCCTGTGGTGATACTAGTTCCTAATTCATCCAGAAAAGAGAGGTTACCAACATTAAAAGAGGACTGTAGATATTATCAACTCTCCACAGCATGGAACAAAAAAGTCATAACCAGTATTAGGGAGAGAGCAAAGAATCAGCAAACCCAAACTAATTTAATTTTTTAAAAGCCTATTAGGATATGAAGGCATTCCATGCTAACATTTATAAAATTATTTTCAGCAAGAATATATTTCCTTGGTAATTGCTATAGGAAGATAATGGGAATCCTTGAATTCAAAGCCCTTGAATATATCTCCTTAACAGGAGATATGTTTCTATACTCTCTTACTCCAAAGACAGAATGATATCGTACGTCAATGGGTCCTAGCAAACTTTTGAGTAGGCAACTAGTTGGTTACAGAAATTACATCTCCTGGCCTCATTCCAAGATCCTTGTACGTTACTATAAACAACCCAGGCTCAGTCCCCAACGAAGAAGCACCTCCCAACACTACAGCTCACTGCATTATTGGGCTCTGTGGGATAATATACGCTATCTCCTCGGAAAAAAGGATGAGGCAGTTCCCCGGGGGCCTTGCAAATAGCACAAACCCCAGGCTGGATCCTGATGCAATACTCCAGCCCCTGGGAACCCTACAGTCTAAATACTGAAGGGAACTTTAGACACCAAGGCCACATTTTCACTTTACAAAGAGAGGCCCCAAAGTGAAACAGCATGCGTAAGTTCACATGGATAGACTTGTGTCAGAGTGCAGACCAGGAACTCAAGCCTCCTGACTCAGTATTCAGTACTCTTTCAATTTTTCAGTCTCAGTGTTCATGGGTAGAGGGTCACAACATTACAATCCAGTGCCATCCTCAGAGTTTTCTTTTTACAATTTATTTTCTTGGCAGAATCCTCCTTGGCTATACAGTACAGTTTATAACAAACTAAAACTGTATGGCTAGGTGATGACTACAGATAGACATCTAGATAGAGACAGCACAAGAACTTAATAAAACTATAATGATTATTTCCCACCATGCTTTTTTGCTCACAGTAATACATGTTTTGTCTATATACATCTGCATATATATACTTATGATTATAATATGTAGGCTTGTGCTTCTTTCAGCTTAATCAACTTATTCTGTCTCTGGAAACACAAGAACTATGAACAGTCACCTAGGAAGGCCTCTAGCTTACTGCGCAACTCCGGGCAAATTATCTCACCAATCTGTGCCTCCATTTCTTTATCTAGGAGAGACACAGAATAATAGTCGTAAAACAAATCAACCGTGTCTATGTAAACGTGCACCTGTGAGTGTGGGTGCCCCGATTAACAGAACATAGTCCTGGTAACATTTCTGCAAGTAAAACATTCCTTCCTTCACACTTTGTTCTAAAAGTGGAAATGTATTCCTCCAGAGGAAAAAAACAGAAAAAACAAAATACTCTGCCCAATGAATGTGCATAAAATGATAAAGAATACCATAAATCTTCTAAAAGTATAATATTAAAGGAAAAAAGATAAACCTTAGTAGTATGAAGATTCAAAATATTAACTACTTTAAGAAGCTACTGTCAAATTATGAGTCGTCAATTAACCAGGCTTTCTCTTCTTATCAATTCCATTTCCAATCTAACGATTTAGGTTTTAGCTGATGCCTGAAAGACATCAAAATAGTTTTCAGTGATACTAATCGGGGCCGACCCGGTGGCGCAGCAGTTAAGTTTGCACGTTCCGCTTCTCAGCTGCCTGGGGTTTGCCACTTCAGATTCTGGGTGTGGACATGGCACCGCTTGGCATGCCATGGTGTGGCAGGCATCCCACGTATAAAGTAGAGCAAGATGGGCACGGATGTTAGCTCAGGGCCAGGCTTCCTCAGCAAAAAGAGGAGGACTGGCAGTAGTTAGCTCTAATCGTCATTAGACAAAAGGCAGCTGCTAGAATTTAGGGGCGTTTAGCAGCCTACTATTCCCAATCATATTTAATTCTTTCAGCCCAAATCACTTCAAGGGAGCAAGACACTTCTGTGAATACAAAATGATAGTAGAAATCTACAAATTTTGTAAATTTGTGGCATGTTAGTTGTTAAATCAATGAGTTTCAAACTTTTCCAATACAGTCCCACAGAAATGTATTCTACAACAAAATCTAGTACACACAGAAACACAGAAAACCAAACCAAAAGATTCTAAAATAATACCTCACCCCTCATTACTTGTGATGCACTTACATTTCTTTCCTATTTCTTCCTTGTTTTGTAAATGTTTGACCCACTAAGTTGATTTGGCATCCTTCTAAATGGATCATGACCTTTCAGTTTAAGACCAGTGCCTGAGGGGCTGGCCCGGCAGCATGGTGGTTAAGTTCACACACTCTGCTTCAGCAGCCCAGAGTTCGTGGGTTCAGATCCCAGGCCTACACACTGCTCATCAAGCCATGCTGTGGCAGCATCCCATAGGCAAAATAGAGGAAGACTGGCAAAGATGTTAGCTCAGGGCCAATCTTCCTTACAAAAAGAGAAAAAAAAACAGTGCCTGAGAGTGATTTTACTCCTGGCTTCCTTATATTTAAATATGGTTGTGTAATGCAGTGAAGGGAGTTAACACGAAGGTTATTTTCTGCTCTACACAGTCTCAGTGCTTTTTATACTTCATGATTTATTCCCTTAACACGTTTGTGAGGCAAGGATTATGATCTGACCAAGTAACTAAGTCCAGGAGATTCAGGATTCTTCAGTCAGAAGTTACTTTCCTGTCGGTACTAGCCCACAGCTATCCCCAATGACATTAAATTCTTTCCGTCCCCAAATCACTTCAAGAGAAGCAAACTTCCCACAGTGGCACTATCCACCCCCCCCCACCAGCACAAAAACTTCTTTGAGAACTAGTACTGCGCTTGACCAACTGCCAATTAGGCAGTGACATTTTTTCCCCATTAAACTTCTTAATTACCAATTTATACCAGAAGAAACATACTAAAAATGAATATCACTGAAAGAGAAAAGCTGACTGGCAGACATTTCCAGACCCACACTGGACCCATTTCTTTCCTTGGAGCTAACACAAATAGTAACAATCCTTTTTCCCGTATTTAACAGGGACCAACCATCTGTATCTGTTTTATTCAAGAGCAATGGCATCTCCATTCGGGCAGCCCCTGGAGCTGCCTACCACACTGTCCTAAGACGAGATCTGCCCTGCAATGCTGCCACTGCTCTAGGCACACTTACTGCAGTTTAAGGGTCTCCATCATTTGATGGTTATTTTCTGAGTGCCTACTATGTGCATGGCACTGTTTTACAGGCAGCAGAGTTCACCCGTTTGTTTCACTTAAAGCTTCCTCTTCCCTTTACAACTCAAATATTAGGTGACCACCTGACTAAAGAGTGGGTAGAACTAATTAAGAAAGAGAAGGTCAAGGAGGCCATGACAACATACACAGGAAAGGGTGAAGCACTTAAAAGCATTAACTTATTTATAAAGAAGATATGAATATTTATACAACTTAAAATTGTAAACATCTTTTCATGTTAATTTATTGTACTTTATCACCTTATGAGGTTCTTATGTTAAGAAGGAACAGTTTCACTTTACTGGTGGGGAAAACTGAAGTCAAGAAAGGTTAATTGACTTGTTCTACAGCAAACAGATAGTATGTGGCAGACTCTGGACTGAAATCCAGGACTGCACACTCAGAGTTGAATTCCAAGATGTCTGCAACCATCTCTCAGAGCTTCACAACATTATAATATCGAAACATTGGGGCTGGCCCGGTGGCCGAGTGGTTAAGTTCGCGCGCTCCGCTGCAGGCGGCCCAGTGTTTCGTTGGTTCGAATCCTGGGCGCAAACACGGCACTGCTCATCAAACCACGCTGAGGCAGCGTCCGACATGCCACAACTAGAAGGACCCACAACGAAGAATATACAACTATGTACCGGGGGGTTTTGGGGAGAAAAAGGAAAAAATAAAATCTTTTAAAAAGAAGAAAAATAAAAAATAAATAAATATTGAAACATTAACTGGAGGAGTATGACTTAAAAGAGGAGTATCAAAGAGAAGTAAAGAGCTGCAACGCCAAGCAGAGGAACCAGTGAGACATTCCAACATCCTCTCTTCTTCCTGCTCCTCTCACCCTAAAGGAATCAGGCTAAAGATCAAAGAAAAACATTCCCGCTGTCAGACTGATCCATTCTACTGATAATTTCTGAACAGCCACAAAGACACACATTCCCTGCCAAAGAAAATGGAGTAATTCTGCTCAGCTGATTATTACACAGCACAAAGTCCGCTAAAGGTGTATGGTCAACACTAAAGTGCGCACAGGCCAGTTTCCTCCGGCTCCAATGACAGCGTGTACCTCTCACACTTCCTGCTTGTCCAAATGTGGACTGCTGGCCACAACACAGACCTGGGCTCCAAGTGTAAGTCTGTCACTCACTAGAGGAAAAATTCAAGACAGTAATGCCTAATAATGTTACTGTAGAGTCACTGTAAAATCAGGATTCTGGGAACACTACTTCCCTACAAAAGGTTAATCTTCCTATCACAGCACAACGTCTTCCTTGCTTTTCTAATATGCCAAACATCCAATCTGCCTCAATTCAGGCTATTTCTCAAGAGTCAATCAGGGCCAAACTGCATTTGCCAATCGCACTGTGAGTTTATTTGTCCTAGAGGCATAGAACCCTGAGGGAGAATCACCAAATAATTGTTTTAACATCTGACAATGTTGAACATCTTTAACTCTCTTATGGTACTAGGTGCTGATAAGAATACAAATAAGAGAGAAGACATAATTTTTCTATCTCCTATGCTATGTAGAAGAGCAATTTCCACATGGTAAGAACTCAATTTATCAACTAAAGTGAAATAATTTCAATACTACATATACTTATGACAGTTTGTTTCATAAGATCCTAGGAAGTTTCTGCCTCCCGCCTCCCCCATCTCTCCTGGTACCCGCAGAAGAGAATGACTGGTAATTTGTAACCAACTCTGCACACTGGCACACTTCTGATGAGCTCACAAGATACATCATGTCATAGGCCATCAGAACTGAAAGGGAGGTTAAAGATCAGTTTAAGACTGCTCTCCGTCCTTCACAGATGAAGACACTGGGGCCCAAAGGTCACACAGCTCAGAAATGGCAAAGCCAGGTCAAGCCTTCTGGCCCAAAATGCATTGCTTTTTCTACTAGATTTTCCACTGCCCAGTTTTCCAGAGTCAAACTATCAGTGGCACAAACTAGCAGAAGACCAACGGGTTTAAAATGGACAATTCTCATCGTCACATCATCTAGTTTACCCCAGGAGCTAAATTAAGAGCCCACAGCTTTACTACTCTCCCAAATGAGAAAGACAACACTGCCAAATGACCTGAACGCCGTCCTTCAGCAGCTGAGTGCTTTCGGGCTGTGGACTGCTAGTCAATGGCTTTCTCAAACTGCAAACCTCATTCTTCTCTCAACTACAGACTTACACCACTTATCTGTTTCCAAAAGAAAGACTGAAAGAAATCAGTTTGAAAAGTACTTTAGGAGAGGGCCGGCCCAGTGGCGCAGCGGTTAAGTTTGCACGTTCCGCTTCTCAGCAGCCCAGGGTTCACCGGTTCGAATCCTGGGTGCGGACATGACACCGCTTGGCATGCCATGCTGTGGTAGGCATCCCATGTATAAAGTAGAGGAAGATGGGCTCGGATGTTAGCTCAAGGCCAGGCTTCCTCAACAAAAAAGAGGAGGACTGGCAGTAGTTAGCTCAGGGCTAATCTTCCTCAAAAAAAAAAAAATAATAAAAACATTATCCTTTAAAAAAAAAAAAAGTACTTTAGGAGAGTTAGCTTCAAAATCATAGGGGCTGGCCCCATGGCCAAGTGGTTAAGTTCGCGTACTCTGCTTCGGTGGCCTAGGGTTTCACTGGTTCGGATGCTGGGCACGGACATGGCACCGCTCATCAAGCCATGCTGAAGCGGCGCCCCACATGCCACAACCAGAAGGACCTACAACTAGAGCAAATACCCATGTACTGGGGGCTTTAGGGTGAAGAAGAAGAAAGAAAAAAAGACTGGCAACAGATGTTAGCTCAGGTGCCAATCTAAAAAAAAATCATAACATGTGGCTGTTTGAAGGAACCTTAGAGACCATCCTGTCTAACCCATTCCAATGATGAAGAAATTGAAAACTGAGGCTCCAAGACTAATACTACTGTGTCTTCTCTGGGGTCAATCTAGAGGCAGAGTCCCCATCAGAATCTAACTTCTTGTTCAATACTCTTTCCATTTAACCAGTGGAGTATATCAAAGTCATCCAAGGAGCGTTTTCAGAATCCCCCATCCAGAGGTTGAGTAAGTACAAAAATAGAGTGGAGCCCAGAAATACGTATTTTGGAAAACCTCCCCCAGGTGACTGATAGGCATCCCTGGTTAAGAACCATTTCTCTACACTGTAACATGCTCCCTTCTCTCCCCATCCCCTTCTTTTATAAAATAATTACCTGGCAGTTGACTGAACATATTACTGACACCCCATCACCAAACTTAGTGGTGATCTCTCTCTTAACAGGGGATAAAAAGACATCGGCCCAGCTTCCTTGAAGTGTTAAAGTCAGGACCCAGCCATGCCAAGCAACAAGATCAACTCACTGCTCCTGGCTAATGTTTATTCTTTGGCCAGACACTAAAGAAAACTAAGTCACAATCTTCCACCTGGCAATGCTGTAGAGAAGAAAGGACTTGTTTTCCTCCTCCTTCCACCTTCTTCACCTCTAACACAACTGCACAGCTCAACACTCAAAAGTTTTCCCAGAAGAGCCAGAAATACGAGCTTTACAGCAGTAATGGGCTGTTGAGGAAAAGAAAAACCTGTTTTACCCAATTCACTCACTGCTTTAACGTCTAGAGAGCAAATATACTCTAAAGACTAAGACTCAGGCAGAGAGTGAAGTTAAAACACAGAAGAGAGCCAAGGAATTGATGCAGGTATTCTTACTCTACTTCCGCCCTAAAACACTGACATCAAAGCTAACTGAATCCCATATTCTTTCATAGCAGATTCTGCAGAACTTCAAAGCGCAAAGTAAACAGGTAAGAAAACACTACTGTCTTTAGAGCCTCAAAAGGCATTACAGTTTATCAGCCAAAAGAGATCACAAGCCCAAAGGGAAAACTCCCTTGGGTCATTAAAAAAGTAAGAATTGAGCAACAAAACCAGACAGCCACTCCAACCAACCAGTAACGACTGTGATGCAGAAATTTTGTTGTTGTTGTTTTTGTACTGAGGTAACACTGGTTTATAACATTATATAAATTTCAGGTGTACATCACTATATTTTAATTTCTGTGTAGATTACATCATGTTCACCACTCGAAGTCTCATTACCATCCATCGCTGCACACATGTGCCCTTTTACCCCTTTCACCCTCCCCCCGCCCTCCTTCCCTTCTGGTAACCACCAAAATGTTCTCTGTATCCACTGGCTCATTTGTTGAGGGGTTTTTTAATCTTCCACATGAATCATCATTTCTTAGAGGGTAAAGAGCAAACCGAAATTCCACTATGTGAGGCAAGAGATCCAGGATCTGAGAAGTTCATTTCAAAAAGCTTCACGGTCCACATTTTCCCTTCTAGCCATGCCTCAAGCGTCAGATATACATGCTCAGGACTATTCCACAAGCAAGTACAAACCGAATTGCTCTACACTTAGCACTGAGTATGTAGGCAAAGTACATCACAGAGGTACAATCTTGGCCTCAAAAAGGAGACAGACACGCAATATCCTCAAGCCATGAGGAGTGCACTCACAGAAAATCAAAGCTTCTGAGCTCATAAAAGCTAATGGCCCTAACCATGCCAAAGGGTCATTTTAAAAATTTTATTCATTTACTTGTATTTACATGCAAAATCTGCCATGTGCAGTAAAAGTTCAAATGACTTCCCTCTCCACTATGGAAGAAACTAGTTTTCCCTCTATATGCACATTCATTTTAACATACCTGATATTATATGATTCCATTTATACGAAATGCTCTGAATAACGAAATCTATAGACAAAAGTACTCTGATGTTTGCCTAGGGCTAGTGGACCGGGAGGACACAAGGCAGCGACTGCTAATGAGAACGGGGTTTCTTCTGAAAATGTTCTCAAATTGATTGTGTGATGGTTGCCTAACTCTAAATATACTAATAACCACTGAATTGTATACTTAAAAAAAAAAAAAAAGCACATTATGCCCCAGCAATTCCATTAAATGTTCTCTCAGTTAAGATTCTTTGGATTCATAGGCTTTAAAAAAAAAAGCAGCCCTTTCTGAAAAAAGTTTCCAAACAGGCCAAAGACAGCAGAAACTTTGCAATTTCGGAAACAGAGAGTAAAGCTTTGGACTCCAAACAAAATCAACCAAAAGTATCTAATAATAACTTAGAAATTCGCAGAGCAATTATGTATAAACTAGACAAAGAGGGTCATTATTGTCTAAAGGTGTATTTTTTAAAGAGTCTATAAACAGAACTACCAAGTGCTAAAATGATGAAACTTTTAAAAAACACTATTTCCCCTTTGGCAATTCATAAACACAGACTGCAGCCACTACCCAGGATATCCGAAAAGGACAGCCACCTCTGGGTATTGTTCTGAACTGACAGCTCATCACGACTCCCGTGGACTCTCCGAGAGTCATGTTAACGGTGTTCTACTGACTGCTGAGGTGTCCTAGAAAGTCTGGACTGGTAATCAAAGCCTTCGACTCTAATTTTAGCTCTCACTTATAAGCTATGTGACCTTTGGCACATTACTGAACTTCTAAACAACTGGATTTTGCTCATCTGCAAAAATAGATGCCATTGTAATAATTCAACAAAAAGTTCACAAGATAAAAAAGACACCACCATCCACTCACAGGGCTGTTGTGAATATAAATGAGGTAAGGTAATAAGAAAATGACTGCAGATAATAAACACTAAATATTTGGTAACTCTGAATTTCTGATGATAAACATTTCCTCTCCTCTTCAGTAAGCTGCAGGGGAAAACCACCTTGACCACGTCCAAGGCAAAGTCACAGGGGGCTGGGAGAAGCTTTCAGTAGTTTGATTTCCAGGCCTATGCTGTATTTTCTTACAGATAATGATAATAAAACACATGTTAACAGTTAGCTGCTCCTCAGTTTTATAAGACGGATGTTAACTCTTAGCCCTCAACAATATAATTCAATCAGAAGGTTGCACGTGCGCCCTCACCTACCTACAGAACAGGATTACATCACTTACCTACTATGTTTACAGGTCATAAACCTGGTTTCAGTCATCCAGATAGACTGCTGTTGACTGCTACAGTCATGAGTCTTGGGAAACTATTTGAAATCTTAAATTTATCCAAGAAGGCTAGGAAATACAATCCTAGGCTTTCTCCCACCCTGGCTGTAATACAGCTAGACAAGGAGCAGGTCCACTGTAGCATTCTCATATTTATCCCAGATTCCTTCCTATTAACAGTTTCAAAAGAGAACTTTCTGCTTGCCTCAACTGTCTCAAAGACAGCACCATTAATACTGGAACTCAAGACAGGACTGATGTGTTCCTTTTTAGACCCACCTGCCAAAATACATTTCACAGGAGTGAATTTAAATGCTTTTGGAAAAAACAAAGTTCAAAAATCAGCAAAACTTACCTATAGTGACAACGATAACCTTTGGTGGGCATGAACTGGGAGGGATACAAGGAGCTTGCTGGTATGCTGGACATTTTTCACATCTTAATCTGGGCAGGGAGTACAGTGTACCCATATGCAAATATTTATTGACCTGTACAATTAAGATTTGTGCCCTTTACTGCACGCAAGTTATCCCTAAAAAAAAAGCTATGTTCTTTTTCTAGTCCAAAAGTGATTTATTCACTTCACAGGATAATAGGACACAAATAACAGTGACCAGAAGAACAGGCTGGGAGGACTGAGCTGTACAAGAGGCAGGTCACTCCGTCATCACATTTACAGTTTGCCTATTTCATGACAAAAAGCTCATGTAGCTATATATATTAAGTCAAAAAGCATTATTAAAAAGTGCAACTTACTAGGTAAGATATAACAATTTTAAATCTGTACGAACCTAGTAACTAAATCTCAAAATATATACAACAGAATCTAACAGAACTACAAGGAGAAACAGACAAATAATTGGTAACGCAAAGATGTGAAGAGGCAGCCATAAAACAGGAAATCCAAATAGTCAATAAACGTTTAAAAGGACACCACCTCATCAGTAATCAGGGAAATACTTACAGAAATCAATCAGATTTCACCCCTACTGGGTTGGCAAAAAATAAAAAGCCTTATAAATATCAAGTTTGTCAAGCTGTGTATGAACACGAACTCTCACATACTGTTGCTGAGAGTATAAACTGTATCAATCTCTTTAGAAAAGTATGGCACTACTGAATGAAGTTAAGGATTATACCCTTTACAATCTAGCAATTCCACACCTCGGAATAAATCCCAGAAAAACGCTTATAACTGGATCACTTGTCATATACAAGAAAGCTCATAACTATAATATTCAGAAAAGCCCCAAATTGGAAACAACCCAGATGTCCATCGTCAGTAGAATGGATAAATTGTGGCAGTCACATGAAATACTATACAGCAATGAAAACAAGTGAACTAAACTACATGCAACAAGATGCATGAATCTCACAAATAGTGAGCAACACAGGAAAAATCACACAAAATATATATAAACCCATTTATATCAAGTTAAAAAACTAAAATGAGGGTTGCATCTATAGGTGGTAACACAATTTTTTTTTTAAACAGCAAGGGAACAACTATTCCAAAAATCAGGATAGTAGTTATTCCTAGAGGGAAGGGAAGGAGATGTAATCAGGGTGGGGCACAAGGGTTTAGAGGTAAATATTCTATTTCTTAACCTGGTGGTAGATATGTAACTTTTGTTTATTATTATTCTTTAAAATGTAGATGTGTGCTTTACACATTTCGTTTGTATAATAAATTTCACATGAAAATATTTATAAATAAGAAGGCAGGCAAGCCCTTCTCCTTTCCTTTCCTCTTCCTGCCGAATGAAACATGAACCTGACAGCTCGAGCTCAAAGCAACTACCCTGGACGAGGAGGGGATGCACTATGAGTGGTGGAACTTCCTCAAAGACCTAGGAATGGCCATATCTACTAGGAACTGTCTACTCTGGATTTCTCTTACTTTAGAGCATATATTTCTATCTTTTAAAAATCTCTATTACTTTAGATTTTTCTCTTATATACAGTCACGTGCCACTTAAGGATAGGGATACGTTCTGAGAAATGTGTCATTAGGTGATTTCGTCATTGTGCAAACGTCACAGAGTGTACTTACACAACCTAGATGGTAAAGCCTCCTACACACCCAGGCTATTTGGCACTAATCTTATGGGTCCACCGTCATATACGCAGTCTGTTGTTGAACAAAACATCATCATGCAGTGCATGACTGTAAAGCCAAACCTAATCTTGATTCATTCAGTGATCTGGACAAAGGAAAAACTTTCCAAAAATTAAAGCTGTCCAGCAATGCAAAGAACTCCTTGAGAAGGTATTCTGCACCCACTCCTGGTAGTGTGCTGCGGAAGGGATTCCTACAGCAAGGGAATTCTAAAGGCCCTTCAGGCAATTAGGATATAAGACTACGAGGGAAAAGCAGCTCCCGGCTTGCCAAAGCTACAGTGACACTTCGCCTCTGAATTTATCTTTCTGTTATCAGTGAGAACATTCCTTTTCTATAACATGCCATGTCCTATCCATTCTTCAAGACTGCTCAAACACTATCTTCTCATTGTGCCTCTCAAAACTAACTTGACCTTGACTTCAGCATGCTGCATCTCCTCCCTTTGCTCCTCCACATCCTCTACTACCCAACCTCCTCCAACTCTGCTAGGTGCCTCATGGGACTGCCCTCCGTGAATTAAATCACCCAGCCTCCCTTATCCTCTGGTTTCAGTTGGGTTTGACCAATGAGAGGCTCCAGCAGGAGATTAGAGGGTGGGAAAAGAAAGAGTCTGAGGTATTTATTCCCCAATTCCCCTCCAGAGAAGCCACTGGTTGGCAATGGCTGCATATTCCTACAGGTTATCCTCTTCTTCAGCTAAGCTCTCTCGAGGTTCTAGAAACTACTCCCTCTCTTGCCCCTTCAGGCCTAAGATTGATAATGGCTCTTAGCCCTGAGGTGTGTCACCAACCTGTTGGTCTTTCTATGTCCTGCCCAGGTTTGTAAACAGTCCCTCCATCTCCTCAATCACACTGTTGAAGTGTGCCAGGAGACAACTGATATACCCAACAAACTACTTTCTGCCTGCACTATTCCATCTTCCCAGATGGCTCCCATATCCCCTTACCCCATAGCACGGTTTTTCTCGCAGTAATTGGGTTCTGTATGTTTCTACATATGAACTGATGCACTGAAAATCAATCCTCTACGGGAAATTCTTAATCCCAGGCTGATTCTCTATTCTGCCACTAATGTGTGTACAAACTGTATGTAATATTAGATTGTGGGCAAAGCCCAATTAAGAAGGTAAAGGTTACTAAAAATTCCTGACACACAGACTGCAAAGCCAAGTTAAATACTGGGATTTGGGGTTTATCTTCTTATAACTGTACTTTCCTTTAGACCAAAGGCTGGAGAAATTATCATACTTGTTATTATGGTTCTGCTTTACTTATAAGATTGGAACAATGCCAAATAGAGTTCCTCCTACAAGCACCACTCAAACTGTCAACAAAATTTTAAACATCCTACCAGTCCCAATGAATTTTCCCTTTCTCTAGACAATCCTACAAAGAAGACACCAGATTCAAATAACAGAAATGAGCTTTTAGTGTTGATATTCCAGTTTATTGCTTAAATCCCATTTGAGATTCAGAAGGAAAGCCTCCCTGAAAAAGATTCAAGGGTCAAAGAGAAAGCTCTAAGATCTGGACCGAAAAACAAAACGAGGGGTTTGCTGTTTCCCAATAAGAAAAGAGTGCTGCACAAACACTGCTGAGAAAGCAGTTCTTAAGAATTTCCTGCACTGCAGAAGATCCTGCTATATGATCTCCTATATTCTAAAGCAGCAGGACTTGATCCATGGGCAAAACAACCCAAAGTAACACTGTAACAGACCCATTTAACTCAAAGAAAAGACTCATCCCCCACCTACATGAACGCATGGGCTACAGATACCCTTATCTGTATTAAGGAACCCGAGACCACAGTTTCTCAACCTGGGCACTACTGACATTTTAGGCCTGATAATTCTTGGTTGAGGGGACTGTGTATATAGTAGGACGTTCAGTCGCACCCATGACCTCAAGTACTCAAGCGTGACAACGAAAAATGTCTCCAGACATTGCCAAAGGTCCCTAGGGGGCAAAATTGCCTCTGGTTGAGAACCATGGCTCTAGATAAACAATTTTCACTCAAACTCCGCCCAGCACTACCAGAGCACATATGATGACCTTGATTCATCTATTTGGATGGGAAAAGAGGAAAGTCACCTAAGAAAGGAGACTTATCTTTACAAAGTACCTTTGTCTGAAAAGCTACAAGTATTTGGCAACTTACAAAGTGATACCCGACCCTGGCACTGGGAAGGACAAGAATATGGATGAAAAGGATGGTTGCCAAAAATGGAAAAGGATTGCTAAAAAATTGCCCAAATTGAATTCCCTCTGAAAGGATCGCAATCCTCAGATGAATACTCCTCATTTTATTCTCTCTGCAACATAGGTGGAAAGTCTTACAGTCCATGACATACGAGCAAATGAAAAAAGGCAGGCAAACCACCCTCACTGAATGAGGACAAAATTAAGGTCAGGAAGGGACTGGGGGCTGACAGTCCAAGCACATTAGTCTGGAATACAAGGTTTGTCATATACAGACTCCAGCTGATCTTCAAGTATTATTTTCATAGCATGCTACCAATACAAATGTTTTCAATCTTATCAGACCCAATGCCCTCTATTTATAACAAATATTTTGTAATGCAATGCCCCTTTATTATTCTCAAGTGAAGATCAGTGATTACAACATGATACCTATAGACATCACTTTTTAAATTTCAAAATAATGTGTTAACTGCAGTGTAAGAAGATTTGTATAATAAAACATGTATTTTCAGACAACACTATACTAGAAGAAAAAAAGCAAGCGCACGGGCGTGCGCGGGTGAGCACACGCGCGCGCACACACACACACACACACACACACACACACACAGAGATTTCCACAGCGCCCCCTAGAGAGCGGAGCTATCCCATCCCCTCTGCTCTACACAAGCCCTCTCCCATCAGTGCGAGGTCAGCAACCTCTGTCCCTTATGGTGAACATGACCCAGAGGCAGAGTCACAAAGTAGGGAAGAGGAAGAGATCTGAAGTCACCAACCGTGGCTGAAAACATGGGTACACCACTTCACTACTGTTGGACCCTCTCTGAGTCTAGTTTTTCACCTATAAAAGGAGGATGTGGCACACTTTTCAAAGGGTTTTTGTGAAAACTAAATGACTATGCAGAGTATCTATTTTTCTACCCAACATGTAAAATATGCTCAATAAATGTCAGCCATCAGACAATTCAGCTATCCTGAATCCATTGTGTACTCTGTCCTCGCTTATGCCCGTCTTACGGCCCCAGCAGAAAGGACGGATGACAGGACATCCCTTTGTCAGAGATGCTCTAAGCAGGACTCATATAGACAATATAAGCAAGAAGCTGCATCACATGACTTCTAAGATCGTCTCTAATTCGGAGATTGTGCAACGTGCTGCCCTGCTTTGAGGTTATTTTTTATTAACTGAGGTCCTTTCTTCCCCATTAGAGGGCCAATAACATGTCTTACGCACATACAAAGTAGCTGGAGAAACACCTTGAACTCAAATCATGACGGCAGAGCGCCCCCACTGAACACCCAGGCCTGGGTCATTGGTTCTCTAGCGCTCAGCCTCAAAGAGCACAGGTACAGTCAAGGAAGGAATAACACCTTTTCCAGTGAAAACACCTCAAGCAACACGTATAGTGTCTTCAGAGAGTGATAATTCTCGAGGGCCAGTTGTTATCCACATGAATTAATTTGAGGAAGTGAAAAGCAGTGGCAACAGCTAGAGAAACACTTCAAAACAAAACTGATTCCAAAGTCAATATTCTGAATAAAAGCACTCACCGCTCCAATTGTTAAAGGGAAAACACAGGCCCAAGCACCATAAGCACATCTCCAGGCATGGAGGAACATCCTACCCGCATATAGGAATCTGAACCTACATAAACACACTGATCTATAAGAGGAAACCAGAAATTGCCAATTGTTACAAATCATTCTGCGTTAACCTTCCAAGATGCTAACAAGTGCTTATCTTTGAGAAGTAGAATTACTGGGGGTTGCCCTTTTGCTTATAGTTTCCAATTTTTCTAACATATTGCTCTTGTAATAAAAATTTAAAATTACATAAGGCTATTTATTATCTACTGACAATTCATGAAATTGGAGGAAAGAAACTATTTTAGGTGAACTCTTCACCATGATCTGTGGGTAAACCAAGGATTTATCTATGTCTCCAAAATCATCCTTGCTCCCCACCGCAAACCAGAACTAATCTCGACTTAGTTCCCCTCTCTATCCTTCCCGGAGACCTCACGGGTTCTGCCACTACAGGAAGTCAGCACTGGGTTTAAAAAAAAACTGCCTATTAGTTTTGCAAATTTCCCAGCAAGAGCTACCAACTCTCTGGGACAATGAGATAAAGAGAGGGAAAGGAATAGTTTTTAAATCAATGTTACACAAAGAGACATCAGACCCAGAGAAGTGACTTATTAACAACTAAACAGACATTTTCACTATATAGCTATTTGAAAACCATGGGCTCCCCACACTAAAGAGCCTCTATAGAATCATAAACGTCCCAAGAATAAAACGTCGTTTTGGTAAATACTCATTTGGCAATAAATGAGTATTTATTTCTCCTTGCTCAGTAAAAAATAACACAGAAAGATCTCAGAAGGAGAGAAAGCAACAGCCTCTACCAAAGCAGGCATACTCCTCGCCCAAAAAAAAGAAAAATTCAAAGTACTTCAATTCAAAAAGCATTTGATAAGCACTTGCTGTATACAAAACACCATGATAGGTATTTATTCATCTCTAAACAAATAAGACATGATATCTGCCGACTGGGGAATTATAACTCTAGTCTGGGAAACATACACTTATAAACGAACATAGGGCAGATCCACACAAACTGTAACAGCAGCTTTAAAATTGCTCTGGTAGTATGGGAAGGGAGAGATTAAAATCAACTGCAAGAACTCTGAAAAAGATTCTTCATATATATTTCACATATTTAATTCAGTCATTTATCCATCTTAATCATTGAACCCAAAATAAAACGTGGCAGAAATGCTCAGCTACCAAAAGCAACCATCAGAGGGGAAATCCACACACTCAGATCCCTGGGACTAAAAATAAAACTTAAGGGACAAGTGCCCTATAACCAGGCCGGCGTGTGGGAAAGACTCACCGACATCAGAAGGTCGGTACCCGGCATCTTCCTCTTCAGCCGTCCTCTCAGCGCCCCCGCTCTGCAAAAGGGAACCGGCTTTGTTTACTTCTAAAGCTTTAAACTGTCTCGTCGGCCCGCCTAGACTCCACAGAGCAGTCAAGAAACAGTTCTCTCCCTCCTTCGAGACCTCAGATTTCACTCCCAGATATCACACTCCACCCCCGCACCCCAACCCAGCGAATCAGAATCCTGCTGCCACTGTACTTCCCTCCCACGGCGGAGCAAACGCATCCAGACCCAGCCTCCCACAAAGCAATCCACCCAGGTGGATACCCCGGGGGACGCCCAACCCGCCCCCGACCAGGCCCGGGCCCCCAAAGCCCAGACTATTCAACCCAACGGGGCGGAGGATCGGACGCGACAGGCAGCCCAGTCCCAGGGTCCAGCCTCCCTGGACTCCCTTTAGAAACCACAGGGCCTCGCTCGACTTCATTCCTCCCTGCCCAGAACCCCTTCTTCTCTGGCGAAGGGTCAGAAGTCCTGCCCGCCCCAGGTGCACTCCTACCCGCCGTGGGAGTGGGCTTTCAGACCCCGCCCCACTCCGCCCTGCGCCCTCCCCCACCCGCTCGCGAACCTGCCACTCACTCGGACCTCGGGGGTCGGCGCCCGCCCCGCACCCCGACTCGGCATCCGCCAGCCCCCAAGTCCCGCGCGGCCCTTCCTCCCCTGTTCGCCCACTACAACCAGGACGCCCGCCACCCAGTGCGGACCCGCCTCCCACTCAGTCTCGACTCTCCCCCACCCCAACCCGAATCCCTCCTCCCTGCTCCCCAGCCGCTGCGGCCACTCCACCTCCTGAGCCCAGACCCAGCTTCCCCGCGCCTTCCCTCGGGCACTATTTCGTCGGCCCGGCTCCACCTCAACACGCGACAGCCTTGCGGGCGGCGGGCCGCGAGCTCCCCCTGGCGCCGCCGCCGAGGAGATTGGAGGTCCGGCCGCCGCGGCCCCGCCCCTCCCGCCCGCCCGGAAATGGCTCCCCAGCGCCGGCGTGCGCCGCCCCGCCGCCGGCCGCGCGCACGCCCCGGCCCGGGAGCGAGGCCGTTTCCCCTCCGGGCCCCACGGCGCGTGCGCGCCGCCCTCAGCCCTGGCAAGGGCGGGTGTACGGGCGCTCCTGTGAAGCGTGCACCGGCCCACCCCGGTGGTCACCAGCTTCTCCTTCAGGCTGCTTTCTAAAAAGCCTAGTTGCTGGTCACATTTGGTCGCTTGGAACTCCTGAGAGAGTCGGCCTGCAGAGCTCTGTACAAAGTGATCCAAAATAACAACTCAAGGTGGGTCTCTAGAGAGCCCTTTGGGATTTTAATGGGTGACTTAGAGATTTGCCCCTTGTCTCTTTCCTGGAGACTTCCATCGAGGTCAGTGATGCTTGAAGAAAAATGACATGAAAACTCCCTTAGTGAAAATACGTCCGCAGCCTCCTCTCCTCCCACAAAATTGGAGAACAGAAACTACAGGTGTTGGGCAAAAATGCTACCAATCCTGCTTTATTTTCTTGAGCAATGTTGGGAATCATCACCAGGAACATAAAGGTCACCCTTCATTTCCAGATGAAATAACAAAATCTCAAATACATTTTTCATGACTTGCCCGTGTCAACATGGCACAAATTTAGCAGAAGTGGAAGGCAGCATAGTTGCATGTAACTGATCAGTGATCTGCATACAGTATTTTTTTCACCAGATTTTTAAAATGACACCAAGATGGAATCTTGAAATCTTAGCAAAAATGACGCTAATGAGAGTACCCAATTCCATCCCTTTGCAAAATATTGTCATGACACTAATTTAGGCTGTCATGACTACCATTATTATCTTCATCTGGTGCTCCTAGGATGAAATTCTTTGTTATCACCGCTGCCCTCCTCTGAACACCCTCTCAGCACTTCCACATTTCCAAGCCATAATGGTTATACCCTGAAAGAGTCGAGCAGGTTCTCTCTGGGCTGCCTCACCCTCCCCCCATCACAAGTTGCAGACATCTCTACCATCTAGAGCTCCTGAATCAGGCACCGACACCCCATACCCTTACCCCGCTTGCTGCTGTTCCCATAGACATGCATTCTCAGTGTTGAAGGGTCAGAAAATGTTCCAGGGCCTCCTGCCAATGCCTACTCATCAAGAGCTACTTTGGGATTCCAGGCGTGTCCTCCCCCTTCCCCATCTTCCACCCCTCTGCTCTCTTTCTTCTTCAGATCCTGGGATCTGGTATCACTGCTCTCCTTCTTAGCTGCCACCTCTCATCCTAATCATGTAGATTAATCTAGAATCTCTGTACCCACCAACTGGAGAGCAAGATACACGTCTGACTCCTCCCTACACTCTACAGTACAACTTCACTCGTCCTCCACACACAGTAGGAGTCTGTTCATTCTTCCAAGATGAACGAACCAATTCAACCATATCAACTAATCTTTATTGTTATAAACTGAATGTTTCTCCCCCCAAAATTCATGGTTGAAGCTCTAACCCCCAGTGTGATGGTGGAGGCCTCTGGAAAGTAATTAGGTTTAGATGAGGTCATGAGGGTGGAGCCCCCATAATAGGATTAGTGTCCTCACAAGAAGAGAAAGAGAGATCAGAGTTCTCTCTCTCCACGCATGCACAAAGGGGAGATCATATGAGCACACAATGAAATGGCAGCCATTTGCAGGCTAGGAAGAGGCCCTCACCACAAAATGAATCTGCCAGCACCTCGATCTTGGACTTCCCAGCCAGCATAACTGTGATAAATAAATGTCTATTGTTTAAGCCACTCAGTGTATGACGTATTCATTATAGCAGTCCAAGCTGACCAAGATACTTACTTTGCCAACAACTACACTAGACACCTTTACATCTAAGGCCCTGTTTATGTCCCAACTTGCCCAGATCAGGTGACTCATTATCTCCCAACTTATCAACAAGGACACTAGGGCCCAGAGAAGGTAAAAGGTTATCCCAAAGAAATACAGGAGGAGGCAGTAGAGTTCAGATGGGAAGTTGAGGCTTCAGATTTTGCAGGGAGGACCTAAAATATGCTTGTTGATTAATTAGAATCAAAGACTGTTAGAGCTAGAGAAGTCTTCAGCTATTCTCCAGCTGAATCCCATAGTAGATACAGGAAGAAACTGAGGCCAAGAGAGGAATGTGACTCCTGGCAGTTCCTGGCAGAGCCCGGAAGCCGAATGTGCGTGTGTGTGTGTGTGTGTGTGTGTGTGTGTGACTTCAGGCTCCTCTGCACCTCTGCCCCACACTCCCCCTGACTGCAGAATAACGTCAAGGATCACAAGAGGATCATCAAGTAGGAAACAGCCAGAGACAAAGGATGCATGAGGATTAAGGGAGAAAACTTCAGCCTTCACAGGAGAATCACATTGTACCAAAATGGAACAAAATCCCCACTGACTCTCGGTCCTACATGTCCTGGCTATATTGGTGGGCCCCTGGGGGAAAGCAAGAGAAAAGAGAGTAAAGAGGATATAAATAAAAGAGGGAATTATAGATCAGAGAGAAGAGGAATAGGAAAAAGCAAGAAGTATGGGCTAAAGAGGCCCATGCCAACCTTCTTCTCTCCTGCAGACACTCCCACAGTAGGGGCTTCAGAAATTCTGCAAAGGAGGGGCTCAGCTGGCTGGTGGGAGGCAGAAGTGGGGTCATCTGGGGCTTCGACGCTCAGAGTGTGGTTTCCCGATCGGGAGCACTGGCATCACCTGGGAACATTAGAAATGCAGGTTCTTGGAGCCCCACCCCAGACCTACTCAATCTGAATCTACATTTTAACAAGATCTCAGGTGATGTCTATGTACAGTAACGTTGAGGAGTACATCCCTGGACATCCTGCTTGTAGAGAAAGCACAGTGTCTTTACAAGATTTTGTGTCTGTCTGGGAGAGTTTAAGGAGGTTGATGAAGAAAACATATGGGGGACGAGGAGGAGAACTAATGCTCCCCAAGTGGCCTTCGGTGCCATTGTGGTGCCTTCCAGGATAACAAAAGATGAGAGAGATTAGAAATGCCTGTGGGGAGCCCGTGAGAGACTGAAAGTCCTGCTGATGACAAAGGCTTTGCAGTGGCGGGGGTGGGGCAGAGCACAGAAGAAGATGGTCTGGGATTTTTTTCCCCATATGGCTTCTTTTAAAACAATTCATGCCAGCATATCTGGTTCTGCTTAAAATGGCAGCTATCCAGCTATAAGTACTGACACCGCTCCCCCCATACCTGAGCACACACTCCCCACTCTAAGAAGCAGGAGCACGCTACCCATGCCTCCATTCCTGTCCCTGACACCCCCACCCAACTGGGGACCCTCTGTGGAAGCTCAGCTCAGGGCAGAGCTGTGGGCAGGTCTTAGGGAGTTTGTAGCTTCTGAACCCCTGAACCCTTCCTGGAAAGGAATGGCCCACAGGAAAGCCCCCTGAGGACCTCCACTCACAGAGCCTAGAATGCCCTGCCCAAGGAGGGCCAGGAAACCAGCCAAGAGCAGCCGGCTGGGATGGTCACAACAGAATGGCCACCAGGGAAGGAGAGCTAAGGGCCAAGAAGACATGGGAGTACTGGGGACAGAGAGCATGTGCCAAGAGGTTGCCACCATGGGATGAACAGCAAGGCACAGTGGGTCACTGAGGTACAAATCCAAGGTGCCAATTCAGCCAAAAGTCAGAGTGGCCAAGCCCTGAGAAACAAGAGTTCTTTCCCAAGGAAGCCCAGCTTTCCTGAGGAAGCCCCCTGTTGCTATCCAGGCTGCACAATCACTCCCAGCAAAGCATCAAAACCGGAGAGTGACTGCTCATTGAAAACCAAATAAATACAGACTTCCTCGGGCAGAAGGAAACTGGCTGGGGCCGGCAATGACAGAACAGCTTTGAAGGTGGACAGGCTGGCCTCCACCTAGAGATCACTGGGTGGCCTCAGGCAAGTTGGTTTAACTGTCTGAGCCTGGGCTACCTTGGTTATAAAACAAAGGTTAATAGCATCTACCCTAGGACTGTGGTATCAATTGCAGGAAACGGATACATGTACCCGACACAGGGTCCAACCCCAGTAGGCACTCAGAACTATTAGTCTAACCCCTCCATGCATGTCCAGGGGGAGCCCAGGTAAGACTCCAGCCTGCACTCTGTGACTGGCTAAACCAAGTCCAGCCCTCTCGCCTTGTTGCTCTAGGCCTGGCTTTAATCCCCATCAGGCCCTGATCTGGATAGGTTGATTAGTCCTTCCAATGTGCCCCTTACCCCATCTAGGGAAACCTGGGCCTTTTCAAGGCGTGTCCAAGAGCTACAGATCTACTGTTTTCCTGCAGGTTTTGTTGTTTGTACATCAGTAAGTCCCAAACCAACCTCAACACCCAACACCCAAACCAGACCCCGCACCCCCTGTTTGCAACAAATATATTTTGTAACTTCCTTTTACTATTCTGAAGTCAAATTCTTATGCGCCTACCTACACATATAATTATTTTACAAATATAGTACCCTAACTTTAAAAGTGAAAGGCATGATAATAAAATCATACATGAAGTTGGCAGATGCACGAACTTAAAATGGGTAAATATGCATTTCAGAGAAGGCAGTATTTGTCTTTTTCCTCTATATTTGACATTTTGAATAAGGGCTAAATTAGGATCTCTATAGAACCACATAAAATCATCATGAAAGGGAAAGCTACAAATGCAGACTTGCGGAGAGGTGTCTTGGTGACCCAACTACTATGTGAGCCACGTTGCCAAAGGCGATGTGATTTTCCAGAACAGTGCATTAAAAGTTGATGAAGTCCCAAACAAAATGAAGGATAACTGACATGCAACTTTCAACAAGGTAGTTGTGCTCCAGTAAGGGTGTATAATAAAACCACATTTCTAAAGAAACCCAATTCTTGTATGTTAAGTGAAACTGAGTTTTTGACTCGTGTGCTTATGAGCTGTCTTTTCACCCATGTGAATGTTCTGGCAAGACATTCAAAAGACGTGCAGGACTCAGGACAATTCCTCACTGTTAAGGGCTGCCCTTGTAATATCTGCATTGCAAGACATTTAGCATCCATCAATGAACGCCAGAGGAACTACCCCCAACGCTGTGACAACCAAAACTTTTTAAATTTTCGAGATGCCCTCCAGGGAGCTGAGACCCCACATTGTGGACTGATAATAGGAATGGAGTCTAGCACAAGCCTCATCTTATAGTTAAATATCTGTCAAGCATCCAGGCCAGTGCTTCCCAGCTAGCATCAAACATCAGAATCTCCAAGGAGCTTTTCAAAATCCACGTCAGGGCTCTTCTACAGACCTAGTGAGTGAAAAGTAGGGCCCACACATCTGTATTTTGAACACCCCTGGGTAGAAGCTGCTAAATTCTGTTCATTTCCACCCATTTCTATGCCTTGGTCCAACAGCTGGTGGAGATTGAACCTAGAATTCCTGGCATTCCAGCCCAGAAGGCCAGGCCCCAAACTGCAGTGAAAGCTATGGCTTCTTGTTCTGGTTCTGGGACTCACCAAACTGTGTAGCTCTGGATGCACCATTTACCCTCTCTGGGTTCAATTTCCTCACCTCAAAATTGAGCAGAGAGGAGAAGCTGTTCTCCAGCTTCGTCAGTCCAGAATTCTCTATGCCCCACTTGAGTTACACTACCTGTAAGCCTCTGTTTGGAAACTCTACCTCTCTGTCCCCAGGTTCCCAGGAAGGGCCCCTGATCACATGGTTGTTTGGTTGGGGAGGGTGTCGTCCTGGTGGTCCTGCTCTGAGGATGAGCAGTGTGGCCAGAATGCCCTGGGAGGCCAGGTCCCTCTCTCCCTCCTGCTCAGTGTTGACACAGATGGGACACAACAAAGAGGCCCAGCATAATGTAAGTCTTGGGTAAGCAGAGGAGCAAGAAGATAATTAGGAACCTTTGCCCATGGTAACTTCTTACCAAGCCCTGCAGAACCGGTTTCCAGGGCTGACTCACTCAAAGAGGCTGGGCTTTGGATGGCTGGGTAGCTCAGGGGTCAGGGTAGGAGGAGAGGGCGTGCATCTCCACAAAGGGATGAAAAAGCTTTTATGTATGTCTTTAAAAATGGAATTAACGTAATTTTCTCTAGTAAGTTTTTTAAAAACTAAGGGCAGTTATTCCCCATGCTCAGGGAAACTGACCTAGGCAGGGGGATCAAGGGCAGCTCGAGCTGGGAGTGCAGAATGACCAGGAGTTAACCAGGCAGAGAGGGGCAGAAAGAGCATTCTGGCTGAGGGAATTGTATATGCCAAGTCTCAGTGTTGGGTGCAGGAAGGCCAGTGTGGCCCGGAAGAGACAAGATTAAAGGGAAGGAGAGGGAGAGGCTGATGTGCAGGTCAGTAGGGACATATGTGTAGGGCAGGTGTCCAAATGCACATGCCTTCAGGGGCCCAGGCAGGTAATGTGACTGCTACCATTTGGGAACGTAGGCCTTAGGTTCATTCGTTCACTCATTGAATGAATGATGCTAGGTTGCAATATCATGGGCAGGGAATGCATCATTGAGCAAACATAGATCCCTGCCCTCATGCAACTTACATTCTAGTGGAAAGAGACAGACAAATAAACATGATAAGCAAACTACATGGTAACTTAGAAGGCGCCAAGAGCTATGGAAAAAGAAGCAGCAAAGCTGAGTATGGGAGATAGAAAGTGTGGGGCCTGGGACAGATGTCATGGGTGCTAGAGGGGTTGCCCACAGCCGCCTGCTTGCCCAAGCTCTGTTGGAAGACAGGGCCATTGCTGCAGAGGGGAGTGATGCACTCCCTAGAGCAGAAATGATACACAGTGCTGACGCCCAATCACATCTCCTCACATCCTCTGGGCACTGGGAGGCAGATGCAATGTGCTGATGGCTCTCTATTCTTAGTTAGCAACAGGAAACAGCAAACCAGCATAATTTCTGGACAAAAAGAGCTCAAAAATGTTGTAGGACCATGTTGTTTTCTTGTTGCAATCTGCATAATTAATCTTGTGGCCATGACGTAATTCGCTGAGTCGCCCCTTTTTGTTAATTCCATCTTTATTTCCCCAAGATGGAGCAAAAATCTCTACTTGTATGGTGATTATCAAGAGATCTAAAAGGCCACAAAGGGGAATATGACCAAGGAACTCCCAGAACTTTAAGCAACTCATTCAATTGTTTTGAGGTTTTGTTTTTTAATTGAAATATACCGTACATACAGACAAGCCCACAAATCAAACAGTAGAGCTTGATGAATATTCACAGGGTAAGTACCAGTGTTCAGCACCCAGATCAAGAAACAGAGCATTGCCAGTTCAATTTTATTTTTTAAAAAATGCAACTAAGGACTAGATGAAGATGGTAAGCCTCCTGTTGGAGACCTCAGGGCCTTGTAGGACATAGCGTGTTGATCTTTATCTCGAGAGCAGCAAGCAGCCATTGAGGTCGTTTCCATCAAGTTGCTGACTGTATCACATTTGTGTTTTAAAACAATCCCTCTGCATAGTGTGGAGAACGGCTGGAGAAGAACCAAATGGGCAGACTGGTTACAAGGTTTTTGCATTCATCTCAGAGAGAACGAAGATAGTTGGTTCTAGGGTAGAATAATGGCATAAGATTGAAGATGAACTCTTGGAAAATCAGGTAACAGATTAAAACAAGGTTTCCAGAGCCACAGGCTACTCTGTACCCTGGTGAGCAGGGTCCCGTGTGTGCCCTCAAGTAAGGAGCCTCTGGGGAGAAGTCACATGCAAAGCTCAAGGCAAACTGACCCACATCTACGGGCTATACCTTTGACTTGTTACAGCAGGATCGAGGTATGTCTCCCCTAGCCATGGGATTCTTTCTGAGTTGATGGTTTCCCAAAAAGTAGAGTTGGTTGCAGTCGTAATCAATAGTAATGCATCTATGCTGTCACTGTTTCTGTCTACCCCAGTCTTAGGGGTGGAATTGTGTCCTCCAATAAGTCCTATGTTGAAGTGCTAACCCCTAGTATCAGAATGTGACTTTGCTTGGAAATGGGGTCACTAAAGATGTAATTAGTTAAGATGAGGCCATTCTGGAGTAGGGTAGGTCCCTAATCCAATTTAACTGTGTCCTTATAAAAAGATAAAATTTGGACACAGACGTGCATAGGGAGAATGCCAGGTGAAGATGAAGGCAAAGATCAGGTGATACTTTTAAAAGCCAAAGAACAACAAATATTGCCAGGAAACCACCAGTCTCAGGGAGAGGCGTGGAACAGATTCTCCCTCACAGCTCTCAGAAGGGCTCCTTACAAGTCCCTCCAATACGCAGATCATGCCAGTCCTTTAAAGCAAGTTGTTTATAGCTAATGGATCTACTCCTGACCCCAGCTAGCCTCCTCCTGGGAAGCCTTACAAAGTTTCTAGCTGGGAACCAGTCCTGTCGACACCTTCATTTCAGACTTCTAGTCTCCAGAACTGTGAGACAATAAATTTCTGTTGTTCAACCTACGCGGTTTGTGGTACCTTGTTTCAGCAGCCCTGGCAAATTTATATACCTAGATCCACAAACTAGCCCCAAACATTAATAGGTTGACAAAGGACAAATGAGAAGGGTGGGTTGACATGACCGTTCCTAGTAGACTCATATTTCCTTGCAGCATCCAAGTGTGGCTGGGATGGGGGAGCCTCTAGAAGCCCTGAGGTCCACTATCACCTGGCTTCCTGGTGGGCAAAAGCAGCCTGAAGCTAGCCGTTGCAGAACTGCTCTAGCGGACGGCTACATTCAGTTTGGGGTACAAACCAACACTTGCCACTGAGGGACAGATGTCGCAGGGGGCACTACGGACAAAATCATTCACTCAGACATATTTCAAATGCCCATTCTTGGGGCCAGCCCCGTGGCTGAGTGGTTAAGTTCGCACGCTCCACTTCAATGGCTCAGGGTTTTGCCAGTTCGAATCCTGGGCGCAGACATGGCACCGCTCATCGAGCCATGCTGAGACCACGTGCCATATGCCACAACTAAAAGGACCCACAACTAAAAAAATATACACAACTATGTACCAGGGGGCTTTGGGAGAAAAAGGAAAAAAATAAATAAATAAAATCTCAAATGCCCATTCTTACTATCCACTTTCCATGTAATTCAAGTATTTCTTACATTTAAACCATTTCCCCTGGCTGCCTGTTCAAATATCTAACTCCACATTACTTGGTTATTGCATCATCTGAGAGCCAAATAAACTCATTCATTCGAATATTCTTCAAGTCCCTCCAATATACAAATCATGCCAGTCCTTTAAAACAAATTGCTTGTAGATAATAAGCCTACTCCTGACCCTAGCTATCCCCCTCCAGGAAAGCCTTACAAAGTTTCTAGTTGGAAACAGAAGGCCCTGAGGGGATTGCCTAATGTTGACTCAGGACACAATCTTACAATCATAAAAACAAGTCAAAATCAAGACCCAATGGTAGACAAGCAGTTACAGGACATACCTGAACCAGGGTCAGCAGAGGGGCAGCTCACCGCACCCCAGGCTATGCGGGAAGTGCTTACCTGGTAAGTCTTCCATAAATGGTAACCAGTAGCAACCATCATCTTCAATAGATGTACTTATCTATCTATGAGTTAGATTATACATGGAGAAGATGACTTCAAAGGGAAGACACCATACAAAATCCAGTTAACTGAATGTTTTTGTAAACTTGGCCCACAAGGCCCCTGTGATCAGCATCTGCCTCCCTCTGCCTTCATTTCCCCCATTTCCACTTCACCCTTAGACTGTATGTCCCAGGCATACTTAGAATGACCATATAATTTATTATCCAATCTAGGCCACTTTTGAGACTGAGGACATACTAAACGTTTTCTGGGACAACAGGCACAAACTGGACTGTTCTGAGCAAGCTGGGACTTGCGGTCTTCCTAGCCATATGGAACTACTGAAAGTTCTCTTTCCATGCCATGGACTCTTATATTGCCAGATTTTTGTGTATGCTCTCCCTTCCTCTTGGAACATCCTCTCCTCCCTGGCCTGCTTGGAGCATATTCTATAGCCCACTCCTCTGTGGAGGCTTCCTCAAGGGTCTCCTTGAGTGGGCTTGGGCTCTCTTTCCCCTGTGTCTCCACCATCCCTAGCACTTATCACATTCTCTCTTAAATTTCTCTGGCTCCCCAAGACTGGAGACCTCAGGACAGGTATTATATCTTTTCATCTTTGTGTTCTCTAGCCTATTCCTTTCGTAGGTACTCAACAAATATGCGTCTCATCAATGATTTTGTGATTAGCTTGGAGAAGAGGTGGGTGTGAGAACTAACTTCAAATGTCTAAAAGGTTGTCGTCACAAAGAGGGCGTAGGCTTGATTTATGTGATCATAAGGATAGAACAAGAAACTGACTGGAAGCCTCAAGGAGATATATTTCAGCTCCATATTAAGAAGAACTTTCTAGCCAACAGAACTACACAAAAAATAAACAGGCAGCCTTGGGCAGTAGAGAGCTCCTTGTCACTAGAGCTGTTTTGTTGGCAAATAATAGCAGACACTTGGTAGGAATTTTGAGGCAAGGATTCAGGAATGTAGTGGGTGAATGGCCTGGATAACTACCGAAGACTCTGTGATTCATTCATGCATTCAATGAATATTTACTGGGCACTGGCATTGCACCAAGAGCTCAATGAATTAACACAAAAAAAGCACGCGCATGCAACCACCATGCAAAGCAAGGCCCCATACGTGCTGACGAACAAGACAGATGCAGCCTCTTATCTCTTGGAACTTAAAGGCTTACAGGAGAGATACATGTCATTTTCAGAATTATCGGATATGAAAAGCGAGTGTGAAGGGAGAACTTGTGGTGCAGGTCAGAGAAGAGATATTTGAATTGAAAAGGTGTGAATATAGGAAGCTTGTTTGGTTCCATGACCTTAGACTTCTTTGAAGAGCTCAGGCTTCTCTGTTCTCTGATGACTGCTTTTCCAGTTGGATGATCTTCCTGGGTGCTGGCTTAAAGCAGTCTATACCTGTCAGCTCCAGAGCTGTGAATCAAATGATAGTAACCAGGTAACTTTGATCTTCCCAGGGAAGACAGGTGGGTGAGCCATGTAGAGTCCTTAGTCGTGCCCCTTTCTTTCTTTCCCTCTTCTCTGAAAAACCATCAGAAAGCTAGTCACACAGAATTTGGGACAATGGAGGCACAGGAAATGCCATGATAGGTGTACTCCAACAGCCTGGCAGAGACACAAACTCTCAGAGCAGCCAACCCTCAACAAAGCACCCAAGAGTACTGGCCACAACCCGGAACTCCATGTACAAAGCAGAAAAGACAAAGCAGGTGAGCCAATGGCCATGTGATCGCAGGGTTTTCTCCTATACAATAATGGGGAATAGCATCAGGAAAATACAGCAGCCATTCATGACATGTTCACTTCATTTTGGTAAACAATAAAAAACTAAAAAAAATACCACGCATCAAGCCTTCACTAAGCATCAGGCACTGTGCTGGGTGATTATATATGCATTATGTTATTTAATCATCAAACAGCCCCATAAGGTGGGCAGAATTATTATCCCTATTTTACAGATGAGGAAACTGAGGCCTAGAAGTTAGCAAACTTATCTAAGTTCACATAGCTAGAGAATGGCAGGTCTGAGTGTCTCCAGAGCCTGTGCTTCTGGTCTCTGTTCTGTGAAAATGTTTGTGTGGTTAAATGAAAGCCCAACAAGCAGAGTGGTTCAAAAAGAGCTACTCTCTCTGAACTCCAAAGGCAGGTGAGCAAGTGTTCAGCAGAGTAGCAGTTCAGTGGAAGAAGAATTTAAAGCCTGAGTTCACAGCACAGGCAAAGTCAAAACAAAAACAATGAACTAGAAAAAAATTTTTTATTACTCATATTACCAAGGCATAATCTAATATATAAATCCAAATATCCATATAAGAAGGACTAACAAACCAACAGAAAAATAGGCAAAAGATATGAATAGAGATCACAAAAAATATATATGAATATCACCTAAACGTATGAAAAGATGCTCACTCTTTAAAGAAATGCAAATTAAAGCTATAGTAAGATAGCATTTATCTTCAACAAACTTGCAAAACTTGTGAGATGCAGTGATTATAGCCTTATATGTATAATATATTTGAAAAGAAGGCAATTGAAAGTCAATTACTCAAGTATCCATTTCAAGAAATTAAAGAACAGCAAACTACACCCAAAGAAAGTGGAAGAAAGGAAATAAGAAGACCAAAAAACTGGGGCCAGCCCTGTGGCCAACTGGTTAGGTTAGCACAATCCACTTCAGCAGCCCAGGGTTTTGCTGGTTCTGATCCTGGGCGTGAACCTAGCACTGCTCATAAAGCCATGCTGAGGTGATGTCCCATGTATCAGAACTAGAAGGACCTACAACTAGAATATACAACTATGTACTGGGGGGCTTTGGGGAGAAGGAAGAAAAAGGAAGATTGGCAACAGATGTTAGCTTAAGGCCAATGTTGTGCTTTTTTAAAGATTGGCACCTGAGCTAACAACTGTTGCCAATCTTCTTCTTTTTCTTTTTTTTTCTGCTTTTTCTCCCCAAATCCCCCCACTACATAGTTGCATATTTTAGTTGTGGATCCTTCTGGTTGCGGCAAAGCCAATCTTTAGGGAAAAGAAAAAAAAAAAAGGAAAATGGATTCTTTGGGGGATAAAAATAATAGCCCTTGGCAAGATTGATTAAAAAAAAGAGAAAGATAATGGACAAATTCAGTCTAACATCAGGAATGAAAAAGAAAATGTCACCATAGTTCCTCAAGACGATACAAAGATATGGTCAATGTGATAAACTTGAAAATGTTGATATGGAAAATTTTCTAGAAAAACACAATAGATACCAACACCAAAATGATAGAGATGTTAGAATTATCTAACAAAGATTTTATAGCAGCCTTGGAAAAAATGCTTTAATAAGCAATTAGGAATACAATTGAATTGAATGGGAAAAAATATATATAGAAAGCCTTAGCAAAGAAATGGAAGACATAAAGAAGCAAATGAAAATTTTAGAACTGCAAAATACAATAACTGAAATAAAAGTTTCAATGGAGGGGCCCAACAATATAATAGAGGTGGAAGAGGAAAGAATCAGTGAACTGGAAGATAGAACAATAGAAATTACCCAGTCTGAAAAACAGAAAAATTAGACGAAAAACAAAAAAATTAACATAGCCTCAAGGACCTGTGGGACTATAATAAAAGATCTAACATTTGTGCCATCAAGGTCCCAGATGACCCAGAGGAAAGAGCAGAGCTGAAAAAGAAGTCAAAGAAATAATGGCTGAAAACTTCCCAGATTTGGCAAGAGACATAAACCTAGAGATTCAAGAAGCTGAGCAAACAAAACAGAATAAATTCAAAGATATCCACATCCAGACACATCATTATTACATTTCTGAAAACTAAAGACAAAGAAAAAAAATCTTGAGAGCAGCCAGAGAAAAGCAACACCTTTCCACAGGGGAAAAAGTAATTAGAAAGACAGTAGATTTCATCAGAAATCATGGAGATCAAAATGAGATGGCACAATATATCCAGGTGATGAAGAAAAACAACTATCAACCCAGAATCCTATACCTAAGCAAAAATATCTACAGGAATGAAGGGAAAATCAAGACATTCTCAGATGAAGGAAAACTAAGATAAATTGTCACCAGCAAGCTTGCCCTAAAAGAATGGTTAAAGGAATTCCTCTAACCAGAAAAGAAACAATAATAGAGGAAACTTTGGAACATCAGGGAGGAAGAAAGACCACACTAAATAAAACCATAAGTAAATATAATAGACTTTCCTTGTCATGAGTTTTCTAAATTATGTTTGAGAGTTGAAGCAAAAATTATCACACTCACTGATGTGGTTCTAAATCTATGTAGAGGAAATAGTTAAGATAACTATGTTATAAAGAGTGGAGGATACAGGAACACAAAGGGAAGTAAGATTTCTACACACAGAAACCTTCACTTGAGCTGGTAAAATAACACCACCAGTAGACTGTAATAAGTTTTATATATACATAGTCATGCACTGCATCATGACATTTTGGTCAACGATGGACCACATACAAGATGATGGTCCCATAAGATTAGTAGCATATAACCTAGGTGTGTAGTAGGATATACCATCTAGGTTTGTGTCAGTATACTCTATGACGTTTGCACAATGACAAAATCACCTAACGACACAGTTCTCAGAACTTATCTTGTCATTAAGTGACCCATAACTGTAATGTAATACCTAGAGCAACCATTAAAAGTTATTCAAAGAGAGATGCTCAAAAACACTATCAATAAGTCAAAATGGAATTCCAAAAAACATCCAACTAATCCAGAAGAAGGCAGAAAAAAGAAAACAAAAACAAAAACAGATTGGTAGAGTGGGTTTTAAAAAATGACACACAGGGTGGGCCCTGTGGCCAAATGATTAAGTTTGTGCACTCTGCTTTGGTGGCTCAAGGTTTTACAAGTTTGCATCCTGGGCGCAGACCTAGCACTGCTCATCAGGCCTTGCGGAGGTGTCATCCCACATAAGAGAACCAAAAAGACCTACAACCAGAATATACAACTATGTACTGGGTGGCTTTGGGGAGAAGAAGAAGAGGAAAAAAGATTGGCAACAGATGTTAGCTCAGGTGCCAATCTTTAAAAAAAGTAAATAAATAAAAGATAAAAAATCACATAACTATATACTGTGTACAAGAAACTCATTTAAAATATAACAAAATAGGCAAGTCGAAAGTAAAAGGATGGGAAAAGATAAATCATCCAAACATTTATTAAAGGAAAGCAAGAGTGCCTATCTTAATATCAGATAAAGTAGACTTCAGAGCTGTTACCGAACCAGGTTTGTTTTTGCCCACCACCCAGAAAGCCACACACTGAGACAATGAGATTGCAGCAGAGTGGTGGTTTACTCACAAGGCAGCCATGCGAGGAAGCAAGAGCATGAGCCTCAAATTCACTTCCCCAAAAATAGGGACCCACAGATATTTATGGGATGGGGGTGTAGGGGAGGAAGACATTTCCTCTACCCTCTCTGGGTTCTTCTGGCTGGAGAACGAGTTAAATTCACATGAGACAGAATAGCAGGAGAAAACTAAACAAAGCTTTATAACGTGTGTACAGGGGAGAGGCTCAGGCAAGCTGAGCAACTCGCCAAAATGGCTGAAGCCCCCACCTTAAATATCATATCCAGCTAAAGACAAAGGAGGATGTTGGGGGTGAGGGGAGTCAGTTACAGGAGGTTACCAGAAACAGGAATAAAATTATTATGCAGATTTAAGTCCTTGCCTTTGGCTTTGATTAAGAGTTTCTAGAGATAAGGTCATCCCCTTTCTTCTTCCTGGTACAGAGAGGGAGGCACCTTTACAGATGGAGATTTCCTTTACAAGGTAAATGTCTCTTAACAAAAGGCAAGCAAGTTCCACTCCACAGAGCCTCCTTCCCTGTCCCAAATAATCCTCATGTCAAAGAGACATATCTTGGCATGGCCAAGACCAGTCCCGCCTTTGAAACTTAAAGTTTCACAGTCCTTTGTAACTTTAAGAGCTTTCATAGTCCAGAAGCTGAGTGGTAGATTGCTTCATTTCACTGAACACATTTCTTAGTCCTGGTGATAGAACAGTCCAGTTAAAGTCATTTTAGAAGGTGGCGATGCAGGTGGACTCCCAAAGTTAGGCCTGAGTCCAGGGGGCAGCCAGTCAAGAAGACTTCTAGATGTTAGAGTCAAAGCATCTTTTCAACAGACAGGAATCTCTCTTAAGTTTCTATCAAGTTGTTCAGCTTTAGTTAGGAAGGCTTCAGGAAAAAGAGGATGTTCAATTCTCAATGATTCCAAATGAAAATGATGGAAAAAATTGAAAACATTAGTTTGGAGATTTGTAACCAGATATTTCAGCAGAAGAGTTCAGGATCCAGTCCAGTTCACGGGTAGAAAAAAGCCTCAAAGACAATTAACAGAACTAGGATCCAACATCCACAAATGTGTATTATAGTTTTTCACTGAAACATAATTCTTCTCTCTAAAATCACCCTCATTTTTACCAAAGATAGCCAAATTAAGACTAATTGGTTTGCAATATAAGTTTAGTTTCAAGAAACTGGGCCCAATTATTTACATAAGTGCAGCAAGAATAGCAATTGATCATATAGGCTCTTAAATCTACTTTGCTGGAATTTTTTAATGAGGAATCTCAAACTGAACCTTAAAGACTTCTTGAGGCCAGGAAAGCCACACCAAGGATTTGTGCCATCAGGCCTTGCCTGCAATACCTTATTTTTGGGTGAATTTCTCTCCTTTCTTGAGATTCCCCAAAATATTTTGAGGTTCCTCACACCCGCCAGATAAGCAAGCTTCCTTACTCAGCAGGTAAGATTGCTGGAATCTCTCTCTGTAAAGCAAGGTATCAGGCCCATATTTCCAAGTGGCTTTATTTCCACAAAGTCAACCTTATTCCTCAAAGGCAGTATTGTCATATCCAAGTCAGTACGTTTCTCTCAAATGTGACATTCCAGTCAAAGCTTTGGTAAGATAACCAATGTTTCCAATTGTGTCCTGTTATAAGGAGAACAGATTCTTATTGAACTTATGCAAATAACTATATTGCCATGAAATAACCATACTCACAAAGAGTTTCCAAATTCTCGAGGGATCAGGTAGGGAGAAAAAGATAAATGTTTCAGTTTTGCTCACAAAGGTATAATTTCACCAAATTGCCAAAAGTCATAGCTAGGATAAGAGAAAAGAGAAAAAGATTTCCTTGAACCTGAGAAAACAAAGAAAAACATCAAAAAATCAACAATACTTCAAATAAAAGTCACAAAAATTATAATCATCCTCAGTTCATTCAGTCCTGTATAATCGGTTCTTGATCTTAATCTTCTGTTAGCAGTTTTATGGGGTCATCAGTTTCTCCATAGATTTCTGTAATTTCTTACCCAGTTCAGTTCTATGATCTGAAAGTTTATCAGAAACCTGTAATCCAGAATAAGTGTCAGAGTCCTTTCTGTGAATCCCTCCGAAGATGAGACATATTTGCAAAAGCGAAAGGCATCAGAGTAAAACTGACTGTAAACAACAAAAGACTTAAAAAATGACAATTGACAGGGGCTGGCCCCGTGGCCGAGAGGTTAAGTTCGCGCACTCCGCAGCAGGCGGCCCAGTGTTTCGTTGGTTCGAATCCTGGGCGCGGACATGGCACTGCTCATCAGACCACGCTGAGGCGGCGTCCCACATGCCACAACTAGAAGAACCCACAACGAAGAATACACAACTATGTACCGGGGGGCTTTGGGGAGAAAAAGGAAAAAATAAAATCTTAAAAAAAAAAAAAAAATTAAAAAAAAAAATGACAATTGACAGAGAAACTTGGTTATTTCTGTGATATACAACACCTTAAACTAATGATTAGAATTATGGGTGATAGCCAGGACAGATCAGAATTTTAGAATGTTATATAATTTTCAAAACACTTATATCAGTAACATGTACCAACACAATACCACCTAAGAAAGATTATCATCACTTATCTGACAATGCTTCCAATGTAATTTAACAGACCAAATAAGCCTAATTAGTTTAGAATCTTCCTCCTTATAGGAAGAGAGAGCAAATTTCTCTGTGAAGTCCCAGGGGCCCTCTGAAAATTCCTAGAGAAGTCCTCCTCCTTCATGCAGGTCAAAAGAAAGCTTTTATTCAGGATTTGAATATTTTTGAGGGAGAAGCTTATCAAAAAAATATCAAAAGGTTTTAAAACACTTGTTCAAATAGGAAACAACTCTCACTGTGAAACAATGTTCAGGTATGCACTCAAAATGACAATGGAAACAGCCAAAAATCTTAAGAGAGACCTCAGTCATTATTTTAACAAAACAGATTTGTCTTTTAGGCAGACTTAGACCAGGCTGAAAAGTTCAAGATAATCATCTTTTGAGAGAAAACCAAATTTTAATTTCTGCACCAGCTTATTTTTAACATTAAAACTCATTTACTTAGTTGGATTTACTTTAATCTTAGTCTACTTGACCAGGCATAAAACTTCTTTCATAATTTCTTTTTCACAAACCTTCTACAACTTTCTTTTTGCCTTCAGAATTTGTTCCATGCTTTCTTTCTTACTTTTTAGTATAGTAGGACAAATTTATCTTTCTTAACCCATCAAACAAAAATACTTCCATTCTTTATACCCTCTTTACTGAAAACATACATTTTACTTTCCTTGAATACAGAGCTGTTTTCCTTATTAATTCCCAGTAGCTTTAATTATATATGTTAATTAGAACTTTTAACCCTTACAGACCCTAGTAAACACTGAAAAGGTAAGCAATTATGAATTGTCTTTTATCCTGGCATTCTAAACACTGCATAATTTCTAGAAACACGCCACTCTACAATAAAACACAAGGCATACTTTCTAATAGACCCAAATGCTTTTAGCCTCTTTGAAATAAGAAGCCAAAAGTAGATAAACTTACATTTAATAATTAATGTCTAATATCTTATTTGGAAATGATCTAGGTACTCAATGAATTTTATCATTTAAATTAACCTAGCAAAACTTGGAAAATTTCAAGTTACGAAGGATATTTTGGAAGTTATTTTAAGTACACATGCCATAAACTATAATTATTGCTGAAAGTTTATCTATAAACTCTTATTTCATTTATATCTAAATCATTTGTTCCCAATAATGTTTAGATTACCCACAAAAACTCTGAGACATTAGACAAATTTAGCTGTCATTTAAAGTTATTATTTGACAAATTTGTAACAGGGATAACATGAGCTTTTATTTTTCTTCTTTTTAAACTAGTAAACCCAGGCTGCATGTTTGCATCATATTTAAATACTGACAACTCTTGAGGACATGCCTTTTCAATCAAACCAACAGACTTAAACTTTCATTAACCAAAGATTAATCTATATCATCTTAACATAAAAGACATTGGGTTAATTTCTATTACATTTAGGATTTATGTAAGTGCTTACTTTAAGCCAATTAAACAGAGCGCTTAGTTTGGGCCATACCATCTGGAAGTAAAGTCACACATATATAACTATACACATATAGACACACAGACACAGTTTCCACAGCTATTGTTTTGAAAATCACTGCCATGAATCAGGTACAATACAAAGCTCCCTAGTTATGAATCCGAATTTTGTTTTGAGCCCTTTTACTAATATTTGTGGAGAAGACACTCAAGATACTAGATTTTTTTTTTCCCAGTCCTGGGAATTAACTTCATCACAACAGCGTGGAGAAACCACTCAAGTTTTTTCTGATGGAGTTTCTGGGGCATAAACCACCCAATTGAAAACGTTTCCAACTAGTTAAAATGCATCCAGGGGGTGAGTCTCCGGGGATGGTTGAGGCATTCCTCATGGCAGGAAAGGTGGTGTCTGACTGACAGCGGCCAGAGAAAGGGTGCAGAGACTGATGGCAGGCATCAACATAGTTCTAAGATGTAGTCAAGTCCCACTTAGCCCAGGCACTTAGTCCCTGAGCCAGCACAAGTTGAGGCAGGGAAGCAGGAGGCAAAGGCCTGGAGCTGGCTGGGGGCTGGGGCTCCCTGTGTCTGGGGTTGAGAGTTAAGTACAGAAGGTCCAGGTTCTGCTTAGGTCCAGCCTGAAATTTACCTCGATTTGGTGACAAGAGAGGAGGTGACAAACAGAAAGGAAAAGAGATCAGGCCTCACCCTTATGGCCTCTTCCCCAAAGGTTATTGAGATAAGGGTCACACAACAGTTCCCGTGCCGGGGCACACAATATCATCAGGACAGTTCACAGAATAAATCACAGGTCTCCCATCCTCACAACCAACTCAGTAGGCCACGTAAAATATTTAACAAGTCAATAGCCAAGAGAGGGCACCCCACTTGGTTGCCAGGGTGATCAGGCCTGGAAACCAGAGTGGGGGTTCCCAGGAGTGGAGCCGTTAATACTTTAAAGATTTCCTTGTTTCTCAATTGCAAAGCTCAAAAGGAGCCCAAAAATGGCCACTGTAACTTTAAGAGAGAGGAAAGAAAAGGGTCCATTACCTTGAAAATCTGAACCTAGGGCAGTAGCCTACCCATTCTGCCTGTGGGGTTCCTATAGCAAGGGGGTAATGGGGGCATCCCCCTCCATTGCATCCCTTGTATACCTTCCCTATTATGCCTGGCAGTCATAAGTGCCGGGTGAATTGTCCCAAAGATAAAAGAATAGAGAAAACAGATAAGAATTTTCCACCAGTCTGGGGGACACTATACCCAATTGCGTTCTGGAGCCATTCTCCCAAGAAGGGGTTCCCATACTCAACCAAAGGTTAGAGTTTGGTACTTTCCTTGAACCAGAGTCCCGATTGGGACTTTCCCGTGGTTCGGAGTGTGGTCAGGAGCCATAGGGAGGGATTCCAATCCAGCCTTAGGAAAAGAAACCTGTCACGGGAGTCTTGGAGATTGGCGACCGTCCTAATGACTTAAGTGGTCGACCCGTGCCCATGTAAAATTTATATATCAGAGATAGAATTAGGAAGCAATGGATTAATTCATTCTCCATCACCCTCAGGCTTAAGGTACTGATTCTCTTCAGGCTGAATGCCACAATTTGCCCCATAGAGTAGCCATGGGCAGCAAACATGGATTCATACAGCTGTCTGAGAAGGTTCCTGATGGAGCAGTGAATTTAGATCCATCCTTGAAAAAGAGAAAGGCACAAGGAAGACTATAACTTTAGCTCACAAGCTGGTGAAGCAAGCGGGCTTGGCGAGCCAAGGAGTCAAAAGGAAGATTTCTTGGACTCTCAAGGTCTGGAAGTAGTGCTCCTTTATTCAAATAGCATGGGGACAGGGCCTATGGGCAGTGAAGAGCTGCAGCATGGGGACAGGGCCCATGGCCAGGACTTAACAGGTCCTAGTCTTATACTATTGGATAGGGAAGTATTCCCACCCAGACATTTTAAAACATACTCAAGCAAAGTTGACATAACCTCTTTATAAAGAAAATCAGCTCAAGCATTCCAAGCTTTACAATTTTACCAAGACTTAGACCTTTATATTTCACCAATTCAGATATAACCTGAGTTAGGGTTTTAAACCTAGTCATAATTTTCTTGTGTTTCCTTTTTAATTTGGCCTTTTCATAGATACCAATAAAAATTATGATGAGAGCTCTCACAATTTTTTTCCCCAATTTAGAAGTTTTCTGAATTTAAATGATCCATTGTATGGCCGAGTTGGCGAGTAGGATCTTAACAGCGACTCAACCAAAGCTTAACCAAGGACACAAAGAGGCGTCTTCAAAAGAGATCCAGAAAGTTCACTCCCAAAAATAGTGTAAGAAAGTAAAGACCTTCATTGCACAGCTAGCAACAAAGGTTCAGACGACAAAGACCCCTTTTGAAAGCAATTGGGACGTCTTATGACAAATTCCCCAGAGAGCTAACACAGCTGGACAAAGAGAGTGTCCTGGAACCCCAGTCTACACAACTGGCTGCCAAGATGCATGCTGGTACATGCATCCTCTGATGGCGGAGACCAGAAAGGTCACAAAACCAAGCTCTCAAGACGTAGAACAAGAAAAAAAGCCCAGACAACAGGCTTATAGATGCCTGTGTAGTACAAACCACAAAAAGACAGAGACAAGGAAAAGTCTATCTCTGGGAGGAAAAGGATCTACAACCAATGAGTACTCAACACAATCCTAGAGTTGCTGAATCCAAGAAGCTAGTGTCACCAACATTTTCTCCTGCTAATCCAAATTTAGAAGAGCGAAAAAAAAAAAAAACCACTCACCACTATTGCTTCCATTGGACCCTGCAGGCAGAGATCCGGGAGACTGACATGGTAAGAACTCTTACCTCTTGCCGGCTCTCATCAGGGGTCCAGGATCTCTCAGCTGCAGCAGTCCAGGAGCAAGCAGTGTCCAGCCAGTGAAATTTTATCCTGTCAAAGTTGCCAAACTGTAGAGGAGGAAGACATTTCCTCTACCCTCTCTGGGTTCGTCTGGCTGGAGAATGAATTAAATTCACATGAGACAGAATAGCAGGAGAAAATTAAACAAAGCTTTATAAAATATATACAGGGGAGAGGCTCAGGCAATCTGAGCAACTCGCCAAAATGGCTGAAGCCCCCACCTTAAATATCATATCCAGCTAAAGACAAAGGAGGATGTTGGGGGTGAGGGGAGTCAGTTACAGGAGGTTACCAGAAACAGGAATAAAATTATTATGCAGATTTAAGTCCTTGCCTTTGGCTTTGATTAAGAGTTTCTAGAGATAAGGTCATCCCCTTTCTTCTTCCTGGTACAGAGAGGGAGGCACCTTTACAGATGGAGATTTCCTTTACAAGGTAAATGTCTCTTAACAAAAGGCAAGCAAGTTCCACTCCACAGAGCCTCCTTCCCTGTCCCAAATAATCCTCATGCCAAAGAGACATATCTTGGCATGGCCAAGACCAGTCCCCCACAGGGGCAAGGTGGTCTGAAATGTGGAGAGAGGTGACTGGAGATGAGGTAACTGATGATGTGTACAAGGGTAGTCAGATTCCATGCCTCTTCATAGGACCCATGTTCACAAAATGGTGGTGTTAGCATGATCTGAGGGTGGAGTTTTTAGCTTCTCAACTTCAAAAGGTCAACTATCGCACATCTCTCTGGGTCCAGTTGATGAGTTGGTGGTCTCAACAGGCCTGAAGTGGACAAGGGGTTCTAATTCCTGAAAAACAGCTCACACACCCATTACCATGGTGACCCAGGCTCCAGGGAAATGTTACCTATAGGAGCCTAGTGGGAGTCAGATAGCATATTGCCTAAGCAGCACAGTTAACAATGGGTGGGTTAAACAGCCAAAAGCTATAATCAGTAATTGCAAAAAGGTGAAAAAAACTTTAGTTCCTAGCTACTTAATCATCAATAGCTAACTCTCTGCTGGCTTCAATCCCCCCTATTCTCTGGTCATTCCTCATTCGTGAGGATTTTGGGGTGACAACAGATCTAGCTACTTCCTGGTGAATCAGGGCACAGATCTGTTTTAGAGGAATGAAACTGTTTAGCACTCATTTGGAAATATTCTCTTGTTCAGGGATTCACGTTGCCATTTTTGCATTATTAGAATTTTGTATCTTCTTCCACATCTAAAACATCTAAAAAGCACATTTTATAATCAAGGGTCCAAGCAGAAGGATAAGAAGTATAGACAACCCAAATTTTAACAGTCCCTGAAAAATAGACCTAATCCCACTGGGGCCTCCATCTGATCTCCAGATGGGGCAGACATCTGGTCTCAGATCCTGATAGTCTTTTGTTTTACTAGATACACATCAGAGACCAGAGCAACAGCCTATATCCTGATCTTTCAGTTGTCATTGATGATGGCCATCAGCATAGACTCTCTGCCAGGGGTCATTACATTCCTAAGGAACTCAAAAGAACAAAATTGCTGAGAGGGTCCATAAAATCTACGGGGCATGTCTGGCTTAGTTAATCAGAGGTCATTCAAAGTTACAATATGGCTTCTTTTTTACAATATGGCTTCCCTTATGTCAACCTTGTGTTGACTGGTATAAATTCCTCTTTTCTTGTTCGTCTTCAATCTTGAGGGAATATCCTGTTGATGAGGAGCATAGGTTGTTTCCATCTCATTGAACCAGTCTCTTAGTAAGACAGTGATGCAGGTGGGCTCCCAATGTTCAGCCTATATTGTGTAAGCAAGTAACCAGGTATTTAATAAGAAGTGTTTCCAGGGAGACAAAAAGAAAAACAAGGTTAATGGTGGAAGCAAATTATAAACCAGCAAATTATAAACCTTTCTGAGCCCAGGTGGCAGCCAGTCAAAAGATTTCTAGGAGTCAGAGTTGAAGCATCTTTTGCAGTTTGAAATGTTTCTGACAATGTCATCAGGTGTTCAGGTATCTTACTGAGTGTATTACATAGCAACAGACATAAATCTCTCTTAAGTTTATATCAAGTTGTCCAGCCTCAGTTTGCAGGGTTTCAGGAAAAAGGGCAGGTTCAATTCTCAATGATTCCAAATGAAAATGATGGGAAAAAAATTGAAAACGTTGGTTTGGAGATTTGTAGTCAGATATTTCAAGAGACTAGAAGAATTCAGGATCCAGTCCAGTTAACAGACATAAAATAAAAACCTCAAAGACAATTGTCAGAACTAGATAGGGGCTGGCCTGGTGGCGCAGCGGTTAAGTGCACAAGTTCCACTTCGGCGGCCCAGGGTTTGCTGGTTCGAATCTCAGGTGCGGACATGGCACCACTTGGCACGCCATGCTGTGGCAGGCGTCCCACATATAAAGTAGAGGAAGATGGGCATGGATGTTAGCTCAGAGCCAGTCTTCCTCAGCAAAAAAGAGGAGGATTGGCAGCAGATGTTAGCTCAGGGCTAATCTTCCTCAAAAAAAAAAAAAAAAGAAGAAGAAGAAGAACTAGAACCTAATATCCATGAGTGTTTACTATAGTTTTTATTGAAACATAATTTTTCTCTCTAAAATCACCCTCATTTTCACCAAAGATAGCCAAATTAAGACTAACTGGTTTGCAAAATAAGCCTAGTTTCAATAAAACTTAATTCAATTATTTACAAAAGTACAGCAAGAATAGCCATTGATCATATGGGCTTTTTAAAATCTGCTTTGCTGTAACTTTTTATAAGGAATCTCAGGTTGAACTTTAAAGGCCTCTCAAAGCCAGAAAAGCCAAGCCAAGGATTTGTCATCAGGTTTCGCCCGCAATACCTTAGATTTGGGTGAATTCCTCTCTTCTCTTGAGGTTCCCCAAGGTATTTCAAGGTTCCAGGCACCTGCCAGATAAGTGACCTTCCTTACTACCGGGTTGCTGGAATCCTTGTATACAAGGTACCAGGCCAATATTTCCAAGTCACTTTATTCCAGGAAGTCAACATTTATTCCTCAAAAGCTGTCTTGTCATATCTGTGTCTGTATTTTTCTCTCAAATATGACATTCTAGTCAAAGCTTTGGTAAGATAACCAATGTTTCCAATTGTGTCCTGTTATAAGGAGAACAGATTCTTATTGAACTCATGCAAATAACTATATTGCCATGAAAATAATAGTCACTCATTAAGAGTTTCCAAATCCTAGAGGGATAAAGTAGGGAGAAAAATAAATGTTTCAAATATGCTTACAAAGATATAGTTTATCAAGTTGATATGTCATATTTAGCATGAGAAAAAAAGAGAAAAAGACTTCCTTATATCTGGAAACAAAACAGAACATGAAAAAAATCAGCAATATCTCAAATGAAAAGTCATATAAATCATAATCATCCTCATCAGTTCATTCAGTCCTGTGTAATCGATTCTTGATCTTAATGTTCTGTTGGCAGTTGTATGAGGTCATCAGTTTCTCTGTTAAAGTTCTGTAATTTCTTACCCGGTTCAGTTTTACAATCTGAAAGTTTGTCAGAAACCTGTATTCCAGAGTAAGTGTCAGAGTCCTTTCCATGAATCTCTCTGAAGATGAGACATATTTGCAAAAGCAAAAAGCATCAGAGTAAAATAATAACTGTCTGTAAACAACAAAAGACTCAAAAATGGAAATTGACAAAGAAATTTGTTTAATTTTGTGACATATAACACTTAAAAATAATAACGAGAATTTTATGCCTGATAACCAGGCCAGATCAGAATTTTAGGAATGTTATCTAATTTCAGAACATTTGTATCAATAACATTTATCCACATAACACCACCTAAGAATGTTTACCATCACTTATTTGACAATGCTTCCCATATAATTTAATATACCAAATAAGCCTAATTAGCTTAGCGTCTTCCTCCTTATAGGAAGAGAGAGCAAATCTCTTTGCGAAGTCTCAGGGGCCCTCTGAAAATCCTCAGAGAAATTCTCTTCCTTCTTCTAGGCCAAAAGAAAGCCTTTATTCAGGATTTGAATACTTTGGTGGGGTGGGGGAGCTTGTCAAAAACATCAAAAGGTTTAAAAATACTTGTTCAGATAGGAAACAACACAGTTATCTATTCAAAGTGACAACAGAAACAATCAAAAAATCTTGATAGAGAGGCCTTAGTCATTCTGAACATACGAAATTATTTTTAAAAAACATAGATTTTCTGTCTTTTAGGTAGACTTTCATAAATAAAGAAAAAAACCTTTTATAATCTCTTTATCAGGAAGAGGCCGCAAGTTCGTATATGTATACAATGGAATACTACTCAGCCATAAAAAGAACAAAATCGTCCCATTTGCAGCAAGATGGATGGACTTTGAGGGAATTATGTTAAGTGAAATAAGCCAGATAGAGAAGGACAATCTCTGTATGACTCCACCCATATGAAGAATTTAAAAATGTAGACAAAAAGAACAGATTAGTAGTACCAGGGGAAAGGTGGGGCGGGGGTGGGGGGGACAAAGGGTGAAGGGGTGCACCTACAACATGACTGACAAACAATAATGTACAACTGAAATTTCACAAGACTGTAACCTATCATAAACTCAATAAAAAATAAAAATTTAAAAAAAGAGAGACCAAAAGTTCAAGAAAATCATCCTTTTGAGAGAGAAAACCAAATTTTAATTTTTGCACCAGCTCATATTTTTTTTACATTAAAACTCATTTACTTAATTGGATTTACTTTAATCTTAGCCAACTTAACTAGGTATAAAACTCCTTTCAGAATTTCTCTTTCACAAACCTTCTATAACTTTCTTTTTACATTCAGAATTTGTCCCGTACTTTTGTTCTTCCATTCTGGTACTTGAGGACAAATTTATCTTTCTTAATCCAACAAACAAAACTACTTGCATTCTTTATACCTTGTTTACTGAAAACATACATTTTAATTTCCTTGTATACAGAGCTGTTTTCATTATTAATTTTTAGTATCTTTAATTATGTATATTAATGAGAATTTTTAACCCTTACAGACCCTAGCAAAAACTAAAAACTAAGCAATTATGAACTGCCCTTTACATTAGCATCCTGTGGCTTGGCAAATTTATAAATATGTTTTATAATTTCAAGAAACATATTACTTCATGATACAATCTTAATAAAATACAAGACATGTTTACTAATAGATCCAAACACCTTTTAGTTTCTTTATAATAAGAAGCCAAAAGTAGATAAATCTAGACATGTCTAATGATAATGTTTCAGTATTTAATCTTATTTGAAAAATGACCCAGATATTCAGTGAGTTTTTTATCATTCAATTTTACCTAGCAACATTTCAAAGTTTCAAGTTACCAGGAAGATTTGGGAAGTTATTTTAAATATACATATCAAAAGACATAATTATTTTAAAAAGTTCACCCAGCACTTTTATCTTTTTCACATCTGTTTAGTTTACTTGTTCCCAATAATTATTTAGATTGCCTATAAAGCTTCATGAGACATTAGACTAAATTAGCCATCATTTTAAATTTTTATTTTTGCTAACCAGTTTTGTAATAGAGATAACATCAGATTATTTGACCAATAAATGTAGGATAAAGGCTGCATGTCAGCATCATATCCAGTGCTAACTCTGGAGGACATGTCCATTTTAATCAAACCAACAAATTTAAATACGCTTTCATTTACCAAAGATTAATTTTACATCATGTTAACTTAAAAGACATTTGGGTTAATTTCTTTTCCATTTAGAAATAATTTGGGTAAGTGCTTGCTTGAAGCCAATTAAACAGAGTTCTTAATTTTTGGCCATACCATCCCAAAGTAAAAATATCACTCACATATAACATACATATAGACACACATACACAGAGACTGCACAGCTATTGTTTTAAAATTACTGCCATGAATCAGGTACAAGTCTCCCTAGTTATGAATCCAAGTTTTGTTTGGAGCCTTTTTACTAATATTTGTGGAGAAGACATTTGAGATGCTAGATTTCTGGCAAGGGTGCTCTTCTGGCTGTTTTTTGGCTTTTTTCCTTTTTTTTCCTTCAGTCTTAGGAATTAGTGATGGGCTAGATAATCTCCAGAGGATTTACAAGCTCTTCAAGATAAGAGAAACGGGTGGAACTGCCTCTAAAGCTGCATTTCCAGTCTTACAACGATTTCCCAAAGACGGTTGCTCTTGTTTTCCCAGAAACTGGGTTGTAACTCAAATGACATTATGGGTTGATCTACCTGTCCAACTACAACATAAAGGCAGAGAAACCACTCAAGTTTTCTCCAAGATGAAGTTTCTGGGACATAACCCATCCAAAGTTGAAAGCATTTCCAATTAATTAAAATGCACCTGAGGAGTGAGTCTCTGAGGATGCTTGGGGCGTTCCTCATGGTGGTAAAGCACCGTCAGTGTCTGGCTGACAGTGGGTTGGAGAAGGGTGCAGAGCCCGACTGCAGGTGTCAACTTAGTTAAAAGATTTAGTCAAGTCCCATTCAGCCCAGGCACTTAGTCCCTGAGCCAGCAAAAGGCAAGCCAGGGGGGCGAGAGGCAAAGGCCTGGAGCTGGCCAGGGCAGGCTCCCAATGCCAGGGTTGAAAGTGAAGTCCTTGGCAGAAAGTTTTCAAGTTTTGATTTTACAGAAAGTCTAGGTTCTGCTCAGGTCCAGCCTGAACTGAACCCCGACGATGACAATAGAGGAGGTGACGAATGAGACAGACAAACAAGGGAAAGATGTGATCAGGCCTTGCCCTCCCAGCCTCTTCCCAAGAGTTATCAAGATAAAGGTCACACAAACAACAGTTCCCAGGCAAGAAAGTTTACAGAATAAATTACTGGTCTCCTGTCCCCACAACAGACTGAGTAGGCACCTAAAACCCTCAACAAGCTCTTGACAGGAGACAAAACAGGGTTCCAGACTGTCAGTCAAAGGACTGACCAAGGGGCCAACCTGGAATCACTCCAGGTGCCCAAAACCAGAGGAGAGCTGCCAGGGGTGGAATGAGGACTCTCTGAAACCAGGCAGAGGAGGGCTCCCGGGGTGGAACATGGACTCTTCAAAACCAGGCAGAGGTGGGCGGGGGTGGGTGTGGAGCTTTCATTAGCACCTGGAAGACCAGTGGAAGCCGAGATTCCCAATTTGATTAAGTTCTTAAACTAGTGATTGTAAGAGCTCTCTGACTGTGGCCACGTGGTGTTACAGAAAAATACCATCTTTTCCTTTTTCATGGACTCGTAACTGAAAGTTGTCCAATTTTGAAGAATGCAGCCTAGGGGGCTGCTGGTGGGAATCAAATTAGCGTAATTTAGACAGGGCCGGTCGAAATATACTTATACGGCAGCTAGAACCAGATCTCAAAACCAGCCCAAACCAAGCCAAGCCAAGAGCACTTCTGTGAGTGGATCCCCTAATTCTTCCTTATTATCGAGCGTCCTCAAAACCAAGACCCTCACAATGAAGGCCAGGCCAAGGCTTCCTTTGTCAGAAGTCACAGAGGGTGTCCACTGCCAAACCAAGGCTTCCTTTCAGAAGTCAGATGTGAAGAAGAAACAAGAATGTGGTCACTTATACTGAAGGTATTCACCAAAAATACATCTTCCAAATCAAGAAACTGTCTCTCTACTGCAAAGTGAAAATAGGCACCAAGGAGTTGGCAGTGCCAAGCCAGGAAAAATCCCAGAATAGTCCCAGAAGAAATGTTCCCAGCAGCTGCTGGACTGGGCCACAGGTTCTTCATACTGGCAAGGGGCTGATGAGTCTCAGTCAAAAAGATCTGTCTGGACTTAGCTCCTGGCTGGCGCACCATTTGTTACCAAACCCAGTTCGTTTTTGCCTGCCATCCAGAAAGCCAGACACTGAGTCAATGAGATTGCAGCAGAGAGAGAGTTTACTCACAAGGCAGCCATGAGAGGAAGCAAGAGCATGAACCTCAAATTTGCTTCCCCAAAAATAGGGACTCAAGGATATTTATGGGCTAGGGAGCAAGGTGGTCTGAAATGTGGAGAGAAGTGATTGGAGGTGAGGCCAGGTAAGGTAATTGATGATGCGCACAAGGGTAGTCAGACTCCATGCCTCTTCATAGGACCCATGTTCACAAAATGGTGGTGTTAGCATGTTCTGAGGGTGGAGTTTTTAGCCTCTCAACTTCAAAAGGTCACCTATCGGACATCTCTCCTGGTCCCATTGATGAGTTGGTGGTCTCAACAGGCCTGAAGTGGACAAGGGGTTCCAATTCCTGAAGAACAGCTCACACACCCATTACCATGGTGACCCAGGCTCCAGGGAGATGTTACCTATAGGAGCCTAGTGGGAGTCAGATAGCATATTGCCTAAGCAGCACAGTTAACAATGGGTGGGTAAAACAGCCAAAAGCTATAATCAGTAATTGCAAAAAGGTAAAAAAACTTTAGTTCCCAGCTACTTAATTATTAATGGCTAACTCTCTGCCAGTTTCAGAGCAATGAAAATTACCCAAAAAAGTGGAATCATTATATAACGATAGAATTGTCAATCCACCAAGAAGACACAGCAATCCTAAATGTGTATGCACCAAACAATATAGCCATACAATATTTGAATAAAAAACTGATAGAACTGAAAAGAGAATAGACAAACGATAATTATAATTGGAGACTTCAATACCCATCTCTCAGCAATTGGTAGAACTAGACAGAAAATCAGCAAAGATAGAGAAGAACTCAATACCTCCATCAACTAGCAGGATCTAACTGACATTTACACAGCACTCCCCTCAACAACAGCAGAAAACACGTTTTTCCCAAGTGTCCATGGAACATGTATCAATATAAGCCATATCGTGAGCATGAAACAGACTTTAACAAATTTAAAAGAATTAAAATTATGCAGAGTGTGTTCTCCAATTACAATGGAATCAAAGTAGAAATCAATAGTAGAGAAATAACAGAAAAATTTTCAAACATTAGGAAACTAAGGCATAAACTTCTAAACAAACCATGAGTCAAAGAGGAATTCTCAAGGGAAATAAAATAATACATTAAACTAAATGACATTGAAGATATGACATATCAAAATCTATGGGACTCTGCTAAACCAGTACTGAGAGGTAAATTTATAGAACTAAATGCATACAATTAGGAAAGAAGAAAAGTCTCAAATCAATAATCTAATCTCCTACCTTCAGAATCTAGAAAAAGAACTGCAAAATAAACCCAAAGCAAACAGAAAAGGGAAATAATAAAGATAAGAGAAAAATCAATCAAACTGTAAAGAAAAAATAACAAAGAAAAATCAATGAAAAAAAGAGTGGGTTCTTCTTACCCCCACCCCCCTTTTATTGGTGAGGAAGATTAGCCCTAAGCTAATGTCTGTTGGCAATCTTCCTCTTTTTGCTCGAGGAAGATTGTTACTGAGTTAACATCTGTGCCAATCTTCCTCTATTTTATGTGGGATGTTGCCAATGCATGGCTTGACGAGTGGTGCTAGGTCTGTGCCCACGATCCAAACCTGTGAATCCTGGGCCCTGAAAGTAGAGTGCACGAACTTAACCACTACACCACTAGGCTGGCCCCTGGAATGGGTTCTTTGAAAATACCAACAAAACTGACAAACCTTCAGCAAGACTGACAAAGAAAAAGAGAGAAATTACAAACCGTCAATGTCAGGAATGAAATAGGATATTACTACAGATATCAAAAGAATAATAAAGGAATACTACAAACAACTCTACACATGTAAATTTGACAATTTAGAAGAAATGGACCAATTCCTCGAAAAACACAAACTACTACAACTCATCCAATAAGAATAGATCATTTGAATAGTCCTAAAACTATTAATGAAACAGTCTTCATAATTTAGAAGCCCCCCAAAAATAAATCTCCAGGTCCAGATGGCTTCAGTTGAAAAGCCTAGCAAACATTTAAAGAAGAATTAACACTAATTTTACACAGTCTTTTCTAAAAAATAGAAGAGAACACTTTGCAATTCATTTTGTGAAGTTGTATTACCCTGATACCAAAATCAAAGACACTACAAAAAAGGAAACTATAGACCAATATCCCTCATAAATAAAGATGCAATGATCCTTAACAAAATGTTACCAAATAGAATTCAGCAATACATAAAAAGGATTGTACACTTCAATGAAATGAAGTTTATTCCAGACATGCAAGGCTGTTTAATTACTCAAATATCAATTAATGTAATCCACCATATTAACAAGCTAAAGAAGAAAAATTACACGATCATATCAATTAAGGGGGAAAAAAGCACTTGACAAAATTCAACACCCATTCATGCTAAAAACTCCCAGAAAAATAAGAATAAAGGGGAACTTCCTCAACTTGAAAAATAACACCTACAAAAGATCTACAACTAACATTGTAGTTAATGGATAAAGACTGAACACTTGCCCTGTAAGATCAGGAATGAGGCAAGGATGTCCAATCTCACTGCTCTTTATTTAATACAGTATTAGAAGTTCTAGCCAGTGCAATAAGGCAAGAAAAGGAAATAACAGGCATACAGACTGGAAAGAAAGAAAACTGCTGTTTGCAGATGATATTATTATCTACATTAAAAATCCCAAGAAATCTACAACATATCTCTTAGAACAAATGAGTTCAGCAAGGTCATAGGATACAAAACTAACATATAAAAATCTATACATTAGCAGTGCACACATGGACACTGAAATTGAAAATACAATATCATTGGGGCTGGCCTGGTGGCACAGCAGTTCAGTTCGCACGTTCTGCTTGGTGGCCCAGGGTTCACTGTTTCAGATCCTGGGTGTGGACCTGGCACCGCTTGGCAAGCCATGCTGTGGTAGGCGTCCCACATATAAACTAGAGGAACATGGGCATGGATGTTGGCTCAGGGCCAGTCTTCCTCAGCAAAAAGAGGAGGATTGGCAGCAGATGTTAGCTCAGGGCTAATCTACCCCCCCCCCAAAAAAAAAAAAAAAACATACAATGTCATTTACTCAAAAATACCTGAAGGGCCAGCCCCGTGGCCCAGTGGTTAAGTTCGCGAGCTCCTCTGCAGCAGCCCAGGGTTTCTCTGGTTCAGATCCTGGGCGTAGACATGGTGCCACTCATCAGGCCACATTGAGGCAGAGTCCCACATGCCACAACTAGAAGGACCTGCAACTAGGATATACAACTATGTACTGGGGGGATTGGGGGAGAAAAAACAGGAAAAAAAGAACCCTGAAATACTAAGGTGTAAATCTAACAAAATGTGTGTAGAGTTTGTATGCTAAAAACTACACAACGCTGATGAAAGAAATCAAGGAAGATCTAAACAAATAGCGAGACGCACCGTGCTCAGGGACTGGAAGACTTTAACATGGTAAGGATGTCAGTCCTCCTCTAATGGGCACCCAGGGTTAACTGGGTTGCTAATAAAATCCCAGCAAAAATCTTTATAGATATAGCTAAGATTATCCTAAAACTTATATGAAAAAGCAAAGGAATTAAAAGAGCAAAGAAAATCTTAAAAAACAAAGCTGGAAATCTGTGATATTGTGATTATAATAAGAAATATACATACATATTTAGTCTTCTCCATTCTTAGCACAGAGCTCCTAAAAGCCTTAGAATTTCCTAAGAGATAAGAGAGGTAAAGATGTCTTTTGTTATTCATAACTAGCTCCTTTCAATTACACCTGAATTTATGTTAATAAAGATGGCTTTTGATTGCTAGGGAGCCTTTCAGCCCTACTCCCCCTGTTCCTGGAAGGGGAGAGGGGCTGATGTTTGAATCAATCACCAATGGCCAATGATTTAATCAATCATGCCTCCCTAATGAAGCCTCGTTAAAACCCAAAGGTATGGGGTTCGGAGAGCTTCCAGGTTGGTGAACACACATCCACGTGCAGGCAGTGGCGCACTCCAGTTCCACATGGACAAAATCTCCTGTACTCGAGACCTTGCCCTATATACTTCTTCACCCGGCTGTTCTTCAATATCCTTTATAATATCCTTTGTAATAAACTGATTTAGCAAATTATTGAACCCGAGGAGGGGATTATGGGAACCCCGATCTATAACTGGTCAGTCAGAAATACAGATGACAATCTGGACTTGTGACCAGTGCCTGAAGTAGGAGCGTATTGAGGGACTGAGCCCTTACCCTGTGGGGTCTGATGTTATCTTCAGGTAGACAGTGTCAGAATTAAGTCAAACTTGCAGGACATCCGGTTGGTGCCCTGAAATGGAGAAATGCTTGGTATGGAAAAAAACTGCCATACAGCTGGTATCAGAGAGTTGCGGAGAAAACAGTTCTCCCTGACGGAGTCTTACACTAGATATCAAGATTATTTAAAACTAGTTACTAAGAGAATGCAGTGTGGATGCAGATAACCAATAACCATTCTACAGATAAGAGAGAGAAGGTGAATTTTACTTGAGCCAGGCTGAGCATAAGCTGGGAAGGTAGGATCTACAAAGGAAGAAAGCACCCTGGAGAAGCAAGGTTTTCAGTACAGTTTTATACCTTTTCAGAACAAAAAACATACATCAAACATGCCCAGGATACCTAACATATATGGTCATCAAAGTTTCAAAGAGGTATTCAGCTGCAGATTAGCAGGTCAACATGACCCTGATGTCTGGGAAAGGAAATTTATCTTCAGGAGCACCGATACTGGCATTACTGGCGTCAGAGGACAGGAAGTACGCATCCTTATCTTCAAAGAGCGCATTCTTTTACTTTGAGATAATGTTTAATGCATTCCTTACTTTAATGGTTAAAGCAGATGCACAATGTATGTTTGAAAGGCCATATAAGGCTTCTTTAGTTAAGGACAAATCAGGTTTAAACCAGAATAGCTACTTCATATACCTCAATGTGTGAAAATTTGTCAGTAGTATCGGTGGAATGGTAGACTAACAGAACACTGGAGAAGAACAGAGTCCAAAGACAGACCCACACATATCTAGATGCCTGAATTTTAATAAAGATGATACTATAGAGAAGCAGCACAAGAACAGTGTTTTAAATAATGGTGATGGGTCAAATGGATACTTACATGGGAAAAAAACATGGCTCTTGACCCCTATCTTACCCCATATACAGAAAGCAATTTCTGACTGAGCATAGATCTGAATGTGAAAGGTAAAACAGTAAACCTTCTAGAAAATAATATAGGAGAATATCTTCATAACCTTGGGCAGGCAAAGATCCCTTAACGAGGACATAAACACCACAAATCACTAAGGACAAGATTAATAATTGGGCTAGGTTAAAATTAGGAATTTCGCCCATCGAAAGACTACATTTGGAGACAGAAGAGCAAGCCACAGAGGGGAGAACGTATTTGCCACACATGAAACTAACGAGCTCTGGGATCGTCGACTTCCTCTTCTGTAGGCTTAAGTGAGTTCACATATTTAAAAGGGAGCACAGTGCCTGGCACATAGGAAGTGTTCCATAAAATTTTATGTTGCTTTTCTTATAATCATGGCATCCAGGCAGGAGGAATTTACTTCAAATCATTTCCAGGCAGACAAAATCTCTCTCCTATTTTGACACTCCACAAAGAAAGAAGTCAGCAATTCTTTCATTCAACCTTACAAACGAGTGTTGTAAGGTTCATCCCCCAGCTGCAATCTGCATGCAGACCCAGTGCTCAGTTCTAAATAGCAGAGTGGAGCGTTAAGTGCAGTGAGGAGCACGGTTACTCTCGGCTGTGTCAGGGCTCAGTGTGGGAAATTCCCCAGGTGGCTGAGAGCAGCAGGGGGAAGAAAGCCCTCTCTCCTTTCAATCATGGTGTTATTTATCACAGTAGTTGCCAGGATTCCCAGAAGCATGGAAGAGGGGCTTTTCAGAACCGTTTCGAAGGGGTTGCCTCATTCCTGCAGAGACAGGCCCAGGGCAAGGCAGAGCTTACACGGGGAACATTCTGACCTGTGTGGATGGAGAAGCACTGGGAGCAAGGTCAAGATGAGAGGCCACCTCCCAATGGGTCACCACAGTGGTTTGAATTCCCAGCCCTCAGCCCAGAAGGGGCAGAACTTTTGAAGGACTTGAGTTTGCCTCTAGCTACCCTCCTTCCTTTTCTTCCTCTCCAGTGGAAGACACAGAGTCTAGAAGCTTCAGGGCATGGATAGGGAGCCAGGGGTGCTGAGAAGGAAGACCCTCGAATAGGCCCATCCCCATCAGTTTTGAGGGCCAGCAGCCTCATTCCTAGGACGGCATGAAGCACCGTCTGCAGACCTTGCCCTGGTTCACGGCGTTTATAACCCTCGAATCCTCAGATCTCACCATAGTCCTGTGGACTAAGGATTATACTTACCCCATTTTACAGGTGTCCAAGTTGAGCCTCAGAGACATAAAGTGTATTACGCAAGGTAGTTCTCAGACTAAGGACTCATACTATATAATCCTACTTCCATTAAGATTGCCATTTTTGAGCATCTCTTGTGTGCCAGGCATATGACTAGGTGCTTCACTTCCATTAGCTCTTTGGTCCTTCAGAATGACCCCAGAAGTAGGTGAGGTTACCCCATTTTACAGGCTCAGAGAAGGTTATAACAGTCAGAGACTACACTTGGTGCCAGGCACTGTTCTAAACTCTTGAATGTGCATTAAGTCACTCAATCTTCCCAACAATCCTACGAGAATAAGTACAGGTAGGATCCCCATTTCAGAGATTCAGAGAACTGAGATTCAGAGATATCAGGTAAGTTGTCTGAGGCCACACAGCTAGGAAGGAGAACTGGGATTTGAACCAAACATTCTTACCGCTATTATACATCTCTGGCACTATGGGCAATTTACCCAAGGTGACACCTCTAGGGAGTGTCAGAATCTGATTGAAATCCCTGCCCAACTGAAAACCCAGGATCTTCCCACTCAGCTATCCTGCCTAAAGTAGGGCTGGAAGGATGCTCTGGGTCATGTTGGCAGCCACCTCCTTTCCATCTAAGAGACAGCTGTGCGAATCAATCCCCAGAAACAGGATGTGTGGAGACAGATGCCTCCACGGTGGCATCTGGCCCAGCTGGCTGACAAAGCTGGGACCCAGCACAAGCAAACTTCTTTGCCAGTTTTTCTCTCTCTGCCTGCTGCTCGCTGGCTGAAACCAGCCCCTGACTCTCATTCTCTCCCTTGGTCCCCATTGAAAGTGCTGAATGGGAGGTACAGCGGGAGGTTGGAGGGAGAGCGGGTCCTCAGTGAGCCCTGCCTGCCCCTCCAGGAGAGTAAGAGGAGCTGGGTGGGGGTGAGGAGAGGGGTGGGGGGAGTGGTTCTGGAGTTGTGGGGAAGGGGTAACCTAGCAACCACTGGCTCATGTGGTCACAAAGCTGACAGGGCTTGCCCACAGAACAAATGAGCCTTCCCGTTGATGTGTCCTCTTGCTCCTTCCTGCTCCGGCAGCAGGGACTTCTCTCCCACATGCTATAGCGGCCACTTTCCTCGGTGAGTCCAGGGATCTCTCCAGGGTAGGAAATGGACACTAGAGCCAGACCGGGGCCCAGGGGTGGGCCCAGAAGGGCCCAGATGGGGAAAGGGAAGTTCCATCTCTGGATTGGTGTGAGCCTTCAGACCCCTTGTGCCTGGCTGGCTGGGCACCCACAGGGGAGAAGGAAGTGAGGACAGGGGCAGACTCATGGGGGCGCAGCTTGTCTTGCTAGAGTCCCCGTTGACCTCTCTACAGAGCTGTGGTGTGTGACCCATTAGTGGCTTATAAAATCAGTTAAATAGGTCACACCTAACATTTACAAAATGCGAACAAAAAGTAGGATGAAAATATTAGTGTGCATCATACATATTGCTTCGGGATATTGTTGCTTCAGTTTCACATACACACACAAGCACCTGCACACACATGTATGCACATGCATATAGATCATGATGTAAAAATGAACTTCTTACCGTGGTCACAGCCAAAAGCGTTTGAAAGTCTCTGTTCTAGTGAGTCCCTTTTCCTTAGGCAGATGGGTTTCCAGGCTTCCAAATACCCTGTCCTCAAGCTTACAGCCTCTCAGCCCCAGAGCCTAGCCCCTACCATCAAGGATGTCCAAAGCCTCCTTCAAAGGAAGCTCTTCCAGTTGTTTTTCTCTTTAGAGAAAAGATCAGGAGCCTTCGAGTCAGGAGGCCTGGCTCCTTGATGTGTGATCTCACAGTCTCTCCCCTTCCCCGGTCTCTGGCAGCGCTGCCTGCCACCCTCCATCCTAACCTGACGAACCAGACCACCAGAGGCCACGAGTCTGAGGGCTCCTTCTCACATGCACTGATTTCCTGCCCCAATCTCATCCCTGGGCCCTGCAACGCCAGCACAACGTCTATGTAGATGCAGACCCACAGATTTGGGTTAATCACGATTCTTCGCTTTGACATCTATCACCCATCATCCCGGTCACTTAATTAGTTTACTTAATAGTATAATGAACACCAGTAATTGCACCTCCCAAAACCCAAGAACTAGAACATCACCACCAAGACACTTTCCATGCTCCTCTCCTGTCCTCTCCCCGGCCCCGCCTGCCCGCCGAAATAGCCACTAGCTAAATCTTGCGTCTAGCATTTCCTCACCTTTTTTTTTGTTTAATCACATTTATGATAATTTTGCTTGCTTTCAAATTTTATTTATTTATTTATTTATTTTGAGGAACATTAGCCCTGAGCTAACATCTGCCACCAATCCTCCTCTTTTTGCTGAGGAAGACTGGCCCTGAGCTAACATCCATGTCTGTCTTCCTCTACTTTATATGTGGGACGCCTGCCACAGCACAGCTTGATAAGCCGTACATAGGTCCATGCCCAGGATCTGAACCAGTGAACCCTAGGCCACCGAAACAGAGCACACAAACTTAGCTGCTACACCACGAGGCCAGCCCCTCCCACTTTATTTTTAAAAAGAATCTCAGGCTATAGGATCTTCTGCAACTTGCTGTTCTTGACTTAGCGTTATATTTGTAAGATTCATCTATGTTGCATGAAGCTGTGGTTCATTCATTTTCATTGCAATATAACATTCAAGGGTCTGAGTGTACCACAGCTTGTTGATCCATTCTTCTGCCTTTGGACATCTGGGTTGTCACCGGGTTTTTGCTAATTTGAACAATGTTAGTTTAAATATTCTTACAAACAGCCCCAGTTGCACATCTGCAAGAGTCTCTCTTGGGCATATATCTGGGAGAGGTATTGCTGGGTCATATGGCATGAAAATGTTTAATTTTACAAGATATTGCCAATTTTTTCCCTCCAAAGTGTCTGTTCCAGTTTACACTCCCACCACCAGCCTATGAGAGTTCCTGTTATCCATCTTCAACACTGGTATTAAGTGTACTGGTCTTTACTCCGTTAGAAACCCTCCAATGGCTATGGAGGTGGGGACCCAGTTGGCTGAACAGCCACCCATGAGGTAAGGCCCCAATGCTGGCTGAGGAGGGGTGAGGATGGGGCAGGGTGGAAGACCAAGGTGGCCTCGGGGGAACTCCACGGATGGGTAGAGGGTAAGGAGGCTTCAAGGCAGGCAGTACTTGCTCACTTTCCACTGGTGTCAGTCATGCCCCCAGTGGGTTCTCAGGTCTGAGTTGTCACAGGTCACAGGCTGGACCCCTCCCTGGGGGCGGGGGGAGGAGGGGTGGCAGGGGGCAGGGGCACTAAGCACAGAAATTGCAGGGGTTTTCAAGGGGTGACTTCTCCTGTTAGTTGGGGACAGGGAAGGCCAGCCAACTTTGACTTTCAGAGAAAGTTTGCTTTTATTTCTTTAAGTCCCAGATCCCTTAGAGACGAGTCAAGGAGAGAACAGGAAACTCAGGGGCCTGGTCAGCAAAATCCTCAGAGGGTCCCTGGGCAGAATGACTTGCTTAGCACATCCAGAGTCCATCTATATACTCCAGGACTCCCTTCAGCCAGGGCCACCAGAAGGGAATGCAGACAGCGAGCAGGCAGGGGGTACTCCCAAGCCCCGGGCGAGAGCAGACCACCTTTGGATCCTTGCTGGACTGACCTCGACCTCTTCCTCCAGGGTCAGAGGCACAGTGTCCTCAGGAGAGGGAAGGGGTGCAGGGTGGAGGACAGAGAACCTGAGACGGTTTGTCTCCCGTGAAGCGAAGAGCTTGAAGCTTCCCTGCAGCGTTGCAGCCCTGATAGCTGCCCCGTCAGCTCTGCACCTCCTGGGAGGGGCCCCCTTGGGAAAAAGACTTGGATGCCGAGTCTGGGCCAAAACTGCCCCTGAGGGCATGGGGGGAGGGTGACGGCCTACAGCTGGCTTCTCCTGACCTGCCAACAGTTTGGCTTGGGGAGAGGCCCTTCTGGGTTAGCCCCCTGGCCCTGGAGGTGTATATAGTGTGCCTTTGTTCCAACCCAAGTATTTGGAGGAGTAGGTGAGTCTATGGCTTCTCTTTCTGGCTTTAGAGATGGTTTCTGGGAAACAACTGGGGTCCTGGGAGGTTCCATCTGAGTGCTCCCAAATGGATCCTAGCTCCGGGCTAAGACATCTTAGAAAGACAAAGCCTCCTGGTACTGGATTGCACCAATCGGGAATGGACCCTGGGGAAGGCTCAGCTTTGGGCGTCAAGGGGGTGGTGGTGAAATCCTGGAAACCAGATTTCAGAGTCTCAGGAATGGACTCTATAATAAACACAGCTCTGAGCTAGGCTGGGCGCTGCTGCCAGGAGGCTCCATTAACTTCTCCTTGACCCTCTCCTTCAGTCCAAAGGCTGAACCGAAGCCTGAGAAGAAGTCAGGGCACAGGCCAAGGAACCATGGGGACAGCAGGCCACAGAAAGAACCGATGATCCCAGGGATTGTGGATTTCGAGCTGATCCGAGAGGCACTGAGGACCCCCATACCCCAAACCCCTGGTGCCTACCGCTTTGGCTGCCTCAGCCACCACTCCTTCTTCTCCCGGCACCACCCCCACCCCCAGCACGTGACCCACATCCAAGGTAGGGCTGGGGGAGGCAAGGTCTGGCTGGCGGTGGTGGGGCGGTCTGGAAAACTGGAAAGGGAGGACCCAGCCCCTGTTTCCAGGCTGAGGTCCAGAGAGGATGGGAACATGGCCAGGGTCACAGAGCTGCTTGGCCACTTGCAATCACTTGGCCAAGCCAAGACTTGCCTTGGGGGGCAGGCTGCACATCCCTACAGGATTTCTCTCACTGCCCAATCTCCCATTTTACAAATCAGAAAAAGAAAAAGGGATGAACATTCTGCCCCAGAGCTGTGCTCTTTTCTCTAACTCAGGCCATTTCATCCACTCAACCATTCATGAAATACCCACTGAGTGTGAACTATGGGACAGGTACTTTTTTTAGACCCTGGGGATGTGGCCAATACTGACAGTCCCTGCCCTCAGGGAGCCTGCTGTCTGGTGGGCAAGGATAGGAAACACTAAGTATCAGAGGTGGTAAGTCCCAAGGCTATGGAGGGGAGACCTGACCAGCAGCATAACATTTGAGCAAAGAACGAAAGGAAGAAAGGGCATGAACCAGGTGGCCATCAGAGGGATGAATGTCCCAGGCAGAGGGAAGAGTAAATAGAAAGGCCCTGAGGCGAGCATCCTGGCTCTGTTGGAGGAACAGCAAGGAAACCACCCTGGCTGGAGCAGAGTAAGGAGGGTGAGAAAGCAGATGTATCAGAGACGCAGTGGGAGCCCAGATCACGTGGGCCTTGGGGGTCACCGTAGTCACCATTAAGCCATCTCATCGAGTCAGATGGGAGCCATTGGAAGGCTGAGAGCAAAGAAGTGACAGAAGTGACCTACTGGCCTCTGTCTGGATGGTGGTCCAGACCAGGAAGGTAGCAGTGGAGGAGTTAGTGGCCCCGCTCCTGAGATGCGCAGAAAGGAAAGCCAACAGGAATTGCCGATTGATTAGAAATGGGCTGTGAGGGGAAGCGGGAGGCAAGGCCGACTCCAAGGTTTTTGGCTTGAGCAACTGGAAAACTGGAGTTGCATTGCCTGAGACAAAGAAGACTGCAGAAGGGGTGAGTGGAGCTGGGCAGAGGAGTCAGGAGTCTGGTCTGGGATGTGAAAGAGGCGAGATGCCTTTTAGACGTCCAGGTGGAGGTGCAGAGTGGGCAGCCGGGTCTGAAGTCCAGGGGACAGATGTGAACATGAGAGCTATTCGAGTAGGGACTGTGTTGGAAGGGGCGTGCCTGGGTGGGGTCACCCAGGAGAATGTGCAGATATGGGATGGGAGCACCGGGGCCTGAGCCCTGGGGATCTCAGGGCTAAGAGGCTGAGGAGATGCAGTGGAAGCAGCAGAGATGAGGAGCAGCCCCGAGCTAGGAGGAACCAGGAGAGGGAGGAGTCTTGCACTGAAGGAAAGTGCTTCAGGAAGGAGAGAGTGAGCAACCACGCTGAGTCCTAACCAGGCAGCTCCTCCAAGCTTAACTATCTGATGAACCTAGAATGGCACACAGACCTTGGCTGGAAGGGTCCTCATGTGTACACTGCTTGCTGCCACCTCCAGGCTGCCGTGCTCTCAGCCCTGCACAGGCTGAGAGATGGCGGGAAGTCTTATCCAGAGGGTCTGGCGAAATCTCCTCACAGGCTCTGGCTTAATGCCCCTGCCCTCACGTGCCTGCCTCTGTGCACTGGCACCTGCAGTTGGTTGCTCTGTCACAGAAAACCAAAAGGACCCCAGGACTAGGGTCCCTGGAAGCCTGGGTTCTTGTCTCACCTCTGCCTGACTTGCTGTGTGACCCTGAGCACATCCCTTCCATTGTCCATTGTCAGTGCCCCTGTGGGTGAGGTTTCGGTGGTGGCAGAGGCCCTCCCAGCTCTAGTGATCTATGGGCTGTGGCTAGTGGAAGAAGTGGGGCCAGTGCTCTCCCTGCCCACCAGCCTCCTCCTGGCCTCCCAGAGTTCTTGGGGTGCACCCAGGCCTCCCTTCCCACAGCCTCTAACCCTCCACAGATCTCACCGGGAAGCCTGTCTGTGTCGTCAGGGACAAGGTCTCTCTGGCCGCTTTGCCTCACGCCGCATTCTTATCCCGCTGTCTGATGGGGATGCCTACCATCTCTCTCCCTATTGGAGACCCACAGTCCAATCGCGACCCCCGGCTTTCTTCTGGTGGGTACTTGGGCCACATCCCCACTAGCTCGGGGTTCCACCTCTCCCCAAGGGCTGCCCCTCTTGGGCAGGTGCCTGGGAAGGAAAAGGCTACTGCTATTAGGTTGGGGGGGTTCCAGTGGGGTACCCCACTTTTTTCCTCATTTCCTCAGACAGCTGCATTATTCCCACCCTACCCATCCTCAGAAATGTGCCCCTGCTTGGATTTGAGGTGTTTGAGAAGTTATAACAGGCAGAAGACAAGCAGATGGGGGCAGCAGTGATGTGACTTACAGCTGCAGACAGGGACACTGTTGGAAATATTCAGAAACTTGCGTGCTCAGGCTCTGGCCAGTCAGAATGATCCACCATAGACAATGCTGGAGCAGCGTTCCAGAAGCCTCTGCTCTGCCCAGCCTTTCCCTTCCCTCACGGTGGGCGGAGGCAGGGGCCAGGCCTGTGGAGGAGGCTGGGACAGGTGCAGGGCCGAGGGGTTTGGCAGGTTGCTGAAGCGCTCCTTACTGGCCTCAGCCTCTCCGGGAGCAGTTCAACGTTTTCATAACTGGCGCAGCATCTCTGCTGAATCTCAGTCCCAGCCTCCAGTTCCTAAAAGAGGCAAAGCTGGATTAAACCACGGGCATCTTGGTATGCAGCCAAATGCTCTCCAGCATCTCCCAGTGAAGCCACAGCCTAGGACGCGAACCTCAGCCTCCCCCAGGAGCCACCCGCTCCACCCCTGCCCATGGTGTGATTCCTAATCCTTCCCCCAAGGGCACTGCCTCCCCTTTCCCTTTAAGATGCCAGTGAAGTCTGGAAGGAGGGGAGGCTCTTCCACACACAGCCCTCCCAAACCCCAGTGCCACAGGGAGGGCAAGGAGGAGAGCCCCAGGTGTCAGTTGGCAGGATCTTGTCCCCTCCTCCCAGAGGCCTGGAGGAAGGAGTTGAAGGACCTGGCTTCCCGGGTGGCCATCTTCACCAAGGAGAACCAAATGAAGAACAAAGAGGTGGGTGCAGAACAAGGGAGCTGTCTGGGAAGAGACGAAATGGATCCATCCCTTTGTAACAAAATCCCTCCCAAGGGGGTTCAACCTGACCAGCAGTAGAGCAGGTTCGCGGAGGCGCTGCTGTTGACACTGGGGGGGAGGGGCCAACAAACACAACCGGAGGGAGAGGGTCGCAGCCAGGGCTCAGAGCAGGAGAGACCACAACTTGCTGGAGAAATCCAAGACGGGCTCAGAGCTTAGAGGTGGACTGGGCACACATTCCTAGTGAAGACACACAGCACAAAAGCTCAGACGCTAGAAAGCACAGGACGTCTTTAGAGACCGGGGGCTGGAGCGCAGGTGTAAGTGGGCAGCAGTGCGCGAGAAGGTGGGAAGGGGGCCGACTTAGAAGCTGTGCAAGACCAGCTTGTTCTTTTGAACTTCTGAACTTAGTGTAGTGTCTGATCACATAGCAGTAGAGAAACACTGACGCTTTTCAAACAAGATGGGTGGCCTCATGGGTGATATGTGCCCATAAACCAGGAAAGACAAGTGGGAGGCAACTTGAAGGCAGTTGGAATTGGTCCCAGGACAGGCCTGGCCCTTTGTGGCTGAGTCTGGTCCTGCCCTTGTCTTAGGCAACAGAGTTCTCGTCCCCGCTCTGCAGCTGACTCACCCAGGGCAACTCAGCTAAGCTGTCCGGGTCTCAGTTTTCTTACCTTTAAAATGGGGAGAAGGATACCACCAGTCTTAACTGGAGTTGCAGGGACAGGAGGCCCCAGGCGCTGTGCCTACAGGCCTAAGTTGAGGGTTTCCCAGGGCAAAGAAAAGAATCTGGGGACAGCTGAGGTAGGAAGTAAGGCAGGTGGTGGGGTCCTTGGTGCAGCAAGATACTGTTTTCAAATCTCTGATAGGCTGGGGAGAGAAGCAGCAATGGGCCTGCCCAAGAGGAAGTATGAGGACCACGCAAGGACCAACAGAGGCAGCCAGGGTCCTACAAAGTTCCAAGAGGAAAGGCTTTGGCTATAATGGAGGGGCTCCCAACGGGGAGAGGGCTCTAGGACAGTGTGGGCTGGCCTGGCCAATATTCCGGGTCCCTGCAACACTGTGATGCTGGTATTCCAGGAGAGGAGGTGGTGGGTGCCCTGGAGGTGTGACCCAGCCTCGTCTCCCCTCCCCTCCCCTCCCCTCCCCTCACTTTCCCTCTCCTCTCCTCTCCTTTCTTCTCTTCACCACTGCCTTCTCCTCTCTCTCTCTCCCCTCACCCCATCTGGAGTCTCTGGCGACTTTTCTCCCAGCAGAAAGAGGAGCCTCAGCGGGAGCAGGGGGCAAAGTACTCTGCGGAGACTGGTAGGCTCATCCCTCCTGCCACCCGAGCTGTCAGCCGCCGCCACTCCCGCCGCGGCCGGCAGAACAATGCTTCAGGCCGAGATGGAGGAGGCCAGACCTTTGTCCTTCAGGATCAGGAGCTGCTGGTGAGGCCCTGGGAAGGCTGGGGGCCATGGCCCTAGTCTGAGGGCAGAGAACATGGCTGGACCAGCTCCCTGGCTCCCAGCAATCCCAACTAGGACCCTCATACACTGCCTTAAAGTGTGGCCTTTCCCAGGAATACTGGTACCTAATTCTGTAAGACTGACAACCCCAGACCTGGGCGTCAGGAGTCTGGATTCCAATCCCCGGGGCCCCTAGGTTTCCGTGTAAGCCTTTCCCTCTCAGTTAAGTCCCTTCCCCTTTTGGGGCCTTAGTTCCATGATCTAGCCAAACCGGAAGCATGAACGTGTTATTGCGAAGGTCTGTTCCAGCTGCCACTTGACGAGTTAATGAAGGGAGCTACAGTGGTGGAATGAGAAACTTGGAGATGAAGGTCCTGCCTAGTGTGCCTCAGACCACACCCCAGTGTGCTGCAGCCTGCAGCCTGCAGGCTGGTCCCCAGCCTGGTCTCCCCATGCTCCAAGAGGGGTCTGGTCTGTGCTACAGTAAAGCACAAAGCCCATTTTCTCCACGTTCAAGTTTCCCCATGCAGGTCTGAGATGAGTCCATGACTCCTTCCCGTAGGTTAAGGCAATGAAAGTCCCTATTAAAATGCACATGTGTTCTCCAGGGAAGGCCAGACCATTAGCCAGCATCTAGACCCCTTCCCTGTGACCAGTGCTTCCAAGCACGCTGTCCTTTTGGAGCCTTACAACACTCCAGTGAAGTGGATAGAGCAGACAGGGCCTGGGATCCCCATTCCACAGATGAGGAGGCTGAGGCCCTGCCAGGTGACATTCTGTGATCCAGGTCCCCAAAGAGGGAGAAGCATAGCCGGGACTAGAACACAGTACTTTCTCCACCATAGGGCGGCTTCACCTTGCCTGGAATTAGGTTCTCGGGTCCTGTGGGGAGGGGGCACAGGGCAGGTAAGTTGGCTGCGGAGAACGGAGAAGGGCCCAGGGCAGACCAGAGGTGTGGGTGGAACTTGCTCCAGCAGGTGAGTACCTGGGGATGAGGGTGGGCACCCGAACAGGCGTGGGCCTGGGGAGCGGCCTGGCCTAGTCCCTCCTCTGCCAGGGAGGAGCCAGACCCCTTCACGTCCTGGGAAGACTGACTACCAAGCACTGAGGGAACCCAATTTCCGAGGACTCCAGGGGCTCCACCTCCCACCACGGGCCCCAACTCCAGCTGACACAGGGGTCATCAGCAATGCGGCCCAGGGAGCCCCGTTGTCCATCCAAGACAGAGCTGGATCTTTTCCTGGTGATATTTGACTGGAGAACAGGGGGGAAAGGACCCTGACGTAGCAAAGATCCCGAAGGCTGAGACTGCGGCCAGGAGCAGAGGGTGCACACTGCTCATCAAGAAGGAGCCCTGGCTGAGCGGTCTGCAGAAGCAGCAAGCCCTGACCCTCAGGCTGCCCACTAGGGGCACCCCACCTCTTTGCTGACATCTCCAGACTCTGAGCTTTGGAATTTGAGAGTGGGGAGGCCTGTGGGGTCCCTGAAATCCCCACACCAAGGACCCAGGCACTGGGGACTTGCTGTGTCTCCGAGGAGCTGACTGGCCAGCTCTGACTTTACCCTCACAGTGAGGGACTCTGGGGTACAATCAGCCCAAGAGGGGCTCAAGGGTGAGGAGTCCACACATCTGATTCCGAGGCTCAGCTCTCCACCCGCTCCCTGCTAGGGGTGCTCCTCCATCAAGGCCTCAGTTCCTCATCCATCCAGTGAGGAGGCTAACAGTCTTCCTCCAGGGATGTCAGGAGAGACAGCCCTCTGTGAAGTGCAACGTCCCAAGCAGAGGGGAGGCAGGGACCATCGTGGGGACCTGTTTAGCCAAGCATGTGGCTCTGGGAACCAGTTTGTTGGGGAGGGGCCCATGCGTTGGCTGGAACGTGCTGTCCGGGCACACTGACCCGGGCCTCTCCTCCTGCCCACAGATCCTGGAGCTCCTTTGTCAGATCCTGCAAACAGACTCCCTGAGTGCCATCCAGTTCTGGCTTCTCTCCGCTCCCTCCAAGGGTGAGGATACAGCCCCATGCCTGGGTCCTTCTCTGAGTGGAGGCAGATGGTTCTGCAGGACTCGGTTCTGCAGGACTCAGATGTCACTCAGCAGTCACCCCAGGGCCTTCTGCCTGGGCCTCTTCTCCTTTTTGGAGCCCCACACCAACCTTTTCCGTCTGGACAATGTCACTTCTCCTTCCTCCAGATTCCTCAGCAGGATTTCTATGACCCCGTTCCTTGGAGGGGATCCCTTTTCCACACTGACCGCAGGCCTCAGCACCTGGGAGGGAGAAGTCGAAAGACCGTACTTAGCAGACACAGCCCCTCATCTACCACTGTGGAAAAAACACACACATGCAAATCCATGCACAAAAGAGCACACACGTATATGCGCATGAATATGCGTGGACATACACCCACGCACTGGGACAGCAGTTGGAGGCTGTATTTAAGTGAGAGGGTGAGGAGTGATGGGAGCCAGACAGCTTATTGGAGAAGGCTTCCTGGATGGGGGAATGGGGCTAGGGGGTGGAGGGCCGATCCCCAGCAGGCTTCCCAGAAGGGCCAGGGAGTGTGGTGAGCAGCTGGGCCAAGAACAGTGTACGCAGGAGCGGGGTGTGAAGGGCTGGGCATGGTGCACACACTGGGGCCAGGAGAGAAGTGGGGATCTCCTCACCGGGACAGAGGGCAGAGTGTGAGATGGTTAGAGAAAGCTGCCCTGGGCCAGCGCTGGGCAGAAGAGCTGGAGGCCCTGCTTCCTGCCTGCCCCATGTAGGGACAGGATAGGGGCTGGGGTCATGGCCCTGAGGACTCTGCCTCCTTGCTGTGCTTACAGAGAAAGACCTCGCACTCGGGCTCCTGCAGATAGCCGTGGCTCAGCTCCTTCCTCAGCCCCTCGTCTCCATCCCAGCAGAAAAGCTCCTGAACCAGCTCCAGGAAGTCCAAGAACCACCTCCAGAGAGGAAACAGCCACCCTACAGGTGGGCTTGGCACCCCTCACCTGCCCCTCTGTTCCCAGAAAGGCTCCGTCCTGTTCAGCCATCTGTCCTCCCAGATGAGAAGGGAGCCTGGCACTGGCCAGAGCCGCGGCTGACTGAGCCTGTCCTGGAGGAAGGCTCAGTCCCTCTCCAGACATCCTCCAGTTCTACCTGTGCTGCTGGAAGGCCCACTCTGCCAGACCAGACTCTGCTGCCAGCTGTGGGGGATGCCCGAGGGTGTGACCTGTGTCAGCTGTAATAAGAGAGGGCTGGATGAGCCACATCTAGGCCTCCAGAAGCTCTTGGTCTTTGGGAAGACACATTTACGCCAGTTTTAAGTGCCCTGGCTGGCTGGAGAGAGAGATTCGTGATGAGCTGGGGAAAGGGAAGGTGAGGGACAGCCTCACAAAATGGGTGAGCAGGGCCTGAGTGTCAGCAATGGAACTCGTAATGTCGAGGGCTCACTCTGTTGGCCTAACATTGCCCGGTGTTCTATATACTTCTGTCCATATAGCCACCCACGGAGGCAATATTGCCTCCATTTTACACATCAGAAAACTGAGGCTCAGGAACAGTCAAATGACCCCCAAAGTCCCCTGGCTGGTCAGCAGAAGATCTAGGATTCAAACTCCAAGCCCAGCAGTGCCCAGCCTCACCAGGGAGCTTGTTAAAAATGCAGATTCCTAGAGATGCTAACACCGCAGGTTGCGGTGAACACAGGGGATGTGTATTTTTAACAATCACCTGAGTATGCCTGATAGAGCTTGGGAACACTGCTGGGATGGATTTGAGTGAGCAAAGGAGAGGGTGGATAAAGTCAGGACTGGAAGTCAGGATTGCGCACACTTTGGGGAACGTGAAGTTTGGCCGTGCTGGAGCGTGGACAGGCTTGGTGAGAAGGGGCGGGTTCTTAGACTTGTAGGAGGCACGGGTCTTGCTCTAGCCCTAGACTCGTTTTCCCTTCTGCTTTGAGAGACCAGAGGAAGCACAGGAGGAAGGCAGTGTTCACTGTGACCTTGGGCAAGCCGCCTTCCATCTGTGAGCCTCAGTTTCACCTTCTCAAAACCCCCTCTCCCAGAGGTGTAGGGAGGAAAAATTCTATCGGGTGGGGTGCATAGAAAGGCTTGCCGAAGTGTAAAGCCAATCCGAGACTGAAGAGCGTCCTTCATGCTGTAAGTAATTCACTAGGGAAGCAGCGGTTCCCGGCTTCTCCACTGATGCAGGAAGGCTCCTTGTCTGCGAGGAGCCAGTGGCTTCCCTCGTGCTTCCTGGGATGGGAGGGCCTTGCTTCCTTGTGGCTGCAGCAGGCAATGGAGTCCCAGTGGTTGGGGTCCCGCCTGGGCTGGTGCCAGCCAAGGACAGACACTTGCTGCCTCTCTGGGAGGGCCGCTCTTGCCCCTCCCTGGAGCACCTTTCTCGCCTCCCTGCCTGCCCTGCCACTCTGCTGGGTGGCTCCAGCCTGACCCTCCCTGCCTCTCCTTTGTGTTGGTTGTAGCCAATCTCCGAAGAAGACGAAGATGCCACCTCTACCAAGGAGGGAGAAACCAGGTAGGAGGCCACTAAGCAAGTCACTCTGGGGGCTCGCTGAGGCCCAGCCTGGCTGGGGTTCCCAGGGGGGTCAAGGCACCCTGGAGATGAATCTCTGCCCAAGGAAGCTGCGCATCTTATCCATTCATCCATTCACTCATTCATTCAACAGACGCTTAGTTAGCACCTGTGTGCTAGGCTCTGGAAATCCCTGGGGAAGAATTCAGACAAGTTCCTGCTGCCACGGAGCTTGCATCCGAGGGAGGAGTGCAGACAACAAATAAAAACATTGGGGGGACAGGTGCCATAGGGAAAATAAGGCAGGGTGACAGTGATGGAGAGTGAGGGGTGGCTGCGTGGGGAGAGGGTTCCTTGAGCTGAAAGACAGCAAGGAGCCAGCCCTACACAGGTCGAGGGAGAGCCTATAAGCAGGGCTGCCAGCGCCTGGTGTGTTGGTGAAAGGGCAAGCAGACCATGGTGGTCAGGCCTTGAGGTGGGGGATGGTGGTGGAATGAGATGAGGCAGGTGGGCAGGGCCGGCCTGAGGGAAAGCAGGCGTGTGGTATCCTGCAGAGGGCGTGAGGTGCACTGGAGGGTGACAAGCAGGGTGCAGCGGGCCCCCTCTGGCTGCTGTGTAGAGAATGGACTGTGGGGGCAAGAGAGGATGAGGGAGACAAGGCGGAAGGCTGCCGCAGGCATCCTGGTGCCTTAGACGTGTGTGCGGGGGAGAGGGCACAGTGTCCTGAGTGGTGGGCAGGGTCTCTGGCATAGAGCAGGGACTTCATAGATATCTGTTACCTGCACATAGAAAGAAGAGGGTGGTAGTGAGGCTCAGAGAAGGGGTCAGCTCCTCCTGGGCCCCCAGCAGAGCCCAGAGCAGAAGCTGGGCTTGACGCAGGCTCTCACACACCTCCCTCTGCTCTCGTACATCCGCCGGGGGACTTGCAAGGAGAAGGGGTCCCCCAGCTCTCTGGGGAGGGACCTGGGCCCCCCTCATCCCCTCCTGCCTGCGGTGTCTCCCCTTCCCGCAGAGAACATTGGGAAAGCCCAAGTCCTCCGGATGCATTCCAGCCAGAACATGGAAGAGAAACCGGCAAAGCCAAAGGCAGAATGCTGAGGACCACCAGCCTCTCTGCCCACCTCGCTCAGGACCCGCGTTCGGGGTTGCTTCTGCACCCACCACTGCAACAGCGATACATACTTTCATATCACATGGAGTCTATTAAAACACTGTCTTCCTTTTAAGAGGACACTTCCGCTCTCCTATCAGTAGCAGGTCTGTGCTTGGGGCATTTATTCCAGGAGAGAGGATGAGCTGCACTGAACCATCCCCATGCCCTTGGAGAAAGCCAAGTGCCATCAATCACATGGGCCTTTCCTGGTTCTTTTCTGTTCCAGGGCAGATGGTGGTTAGGGCGGCCTGAGAAATGGGCTCTGCCCCTCCTTGAGCCAAGAAACACAGGGCTCTGGCGAGGTTAGAGCAGAGGTCAGGAGCCCACAGGCCTCCTTAGAACATCATCGATACCAATGATTGAGTTCCTACCAGGCCCTGAGGCAGGGACTTGGGGAACAGTTAATGAGGAACACTATGTGAATTGTTCTACAGGCTTTATGTGGGGTACTATATTTGATTCTCCCAAAAGCTCTATGAGGTAGAGTATTAATATTGTCACTCCCATTTTATAGATGAATAAACAGTCTCGGAAAGGTGAAACAGCTTGTCCAAGGCCACACAATAAGTGGCAGAGTCCAGATCCAAACCCAACATATCTGGCTCCAGAATCCTTGTTTCTATCCACTGTATTCTACTGCCTTACAAACAGCTGCCCTCACCAAAAGTTGTGGTTACATTCCTGAAAAGCATAAGGGTTAGCAAAATAGTGGTTGTCAAGATCAACGAGGAGAGGGACATTATATAAATGTGACCCAGATGCAGCTGGGGTATCTCTATCCTGTAAGATCTAGAGAACGTGGCCATGACCCTCTGGGAAGCCCAGTGTCTTCCTTGAGATTTTTGCAAATTTCCTGGGAACATGAAGGGGAGGGAGGCATCAAGGTTTGACAAAGTCATGGTCACCTGTGGCTCTGAGCTCCCACTTCTACTGACTCAGCCCAGTGGGTGGGTTGTGGTTCCATTCTTTGCTTGCAGCACTGCTCCACTGCACAGCAATTCAGCTGGATTCAGTCCCTCCAGGTTCTCCCGAGGACCCCACTCACAGAAAACTTCTGTGCACAGTAGGCTTCAGTCAAGGTCAGGGTGGGGATCTGCCTTGTATCCTGCAAACAGCTTCGTGGTCCACATTAAATTGCCTTGTTTTTAAGAGTCCTTGGCCACTCTCCCGCTGGGGATGGTTCCCTGGTAGCAGCTTCTCCTATAATAACTGTGCCCGCTGGCTTTCTCCATCCCTGTCCCCACTCCTGCCACCAGTCTTCCCCAGAAAGCCCACATTTATTTTATTTTTATTTTTTTCCAATTTTTTTATTGTGGTAAAATATACGTAACATAAAATTTACCATTTTAACCATTTTTAATTGCTCAGTTCAGTGATACTAAATACATTCACACTCTTGTGCAACCATCACCACCATCTGTCTCCAGAACTCTCTTCATCTTGCAAAACTGAAACTCTGTGCTCAGGAACCAATAACTCCCCAACCCACCACTTACCCACCATCCCTGGCAACTACCACTCTACTTTCTGTCTCTATGAATCTGACTACTCTAGACACATCATATAATGGAATCATACAATCATACATGTTTGTCCTTTTGTGGCTGGCCTATTTCACTTAGTATAATGTCCTCAAGGCTCGGCTATATGGTAGCATGTGTCAGAATTTCCTCCCACATTTATTTATTTCTTATTAATGCAGCAGCTCAGCTTCCTCTAGCCTCTCTTCTCAAACTTTCTAGCCCCACCTTGGCCTGGCCAACCTCGTCAAGGGGCTGAGCTGAACAGAAGGTCTGTTCAGGGGACAAGGTCTTTGCCCCTTGGCAGTTGTGGTTGTAAGAGTATAGTATCTTCCAGTATGAATAATTTTTTAAAATCCACCCAGTAAAAAATTCTAGAAGATATCTGCTTCCAAAATAAATCAGACTTGTTGGCACAAAAACCCTGGCTGTTTAGGCAATCCTTCTCTATCACCGTTAATTTTTCAGGAAATGTTGCATGAGAGTAATATTTGCCACTGCAGATTCTCAAAATTTTGTTGTTCCATAAAGTGCACATCTCTTCAAAGTTGCTTAGCCCATCCTTCAAATTTATTTATTTATTCTGCTTTCTCTGGCTTGTGTTTGCTTTCGCAACTCCTTGAAAAACGCTCCTGTCACTGCCTGACCTTTGCACCCCTTATCATTGCACTTAAAGACAAGACTTCCTGGGCCTGGCTTCTTAGCCATGTATTTTGAGGGTAGATAGATGACTTTTTCAGCAGTCCTGCAGTCTATCAGGAGAAAGAAAGAGAAGAGAACTCAGCCAAACCATGCGCGTATGAAAACATCGTGGAAATAAACACTGTGATATGCAAATAGGAAACCACTATACTGCAAAAATACGGACGGCCAAGGTATGATTGTATGGGGTGACCTGTCCTCATTCAACGCTTGCAGCAACCCGTAAGGCAGGTATTACTATCCACATCCTACAGGTGGAAAATCCGAGGCTTAGAACAAAGTAACACGTCAAGGCTCACACAGCCAATAAACAGTGGCTTCAAACCCAGGGCTTTGGGGCTCCTCAGCCAGCGCTCTTTTCACTGTGCTACACTGCCATCTTGCAGGCCATACCCCAAGGCCCACTCTTCTCCAGGTGAGAGAAATGGATCCTTTTCTCATTTCCAGCCACTTCACCCACTCTTGCTCCTGGTTCCTCTTCCCCATGCTTTGAAGACAGAGTTTGCTCTGACTCCTTGGCCCTCTGCCAAGTCCCCGGGAGGGCCTGCACCCTCTTTCTAGGTTTTAAGAGAGGCATTGCTAAACCCTAGGAGGACAGCCGGGAGGGCGGGGGGAATTTGAAGGTTCCAGACACCTCACAAAGTACTGGTCAGAGTTGTCACTGGCCTTCCTGGAAATGTGAGTGGCGTCGGACCTGCCTTCGTCGTCACCTGCAGTGGGCCATCTGTGCCCTCAGATCCAGTGTGGGTTGGAGGCCAGGCTGGTTACTGGGCTGTGACCCATAAGGTCTGTTTGGCTTTGCAGAGTCTCTGCGCTCTGCTTGGCAACATTCCTTGTCCTCAGCGGCTTGGCCCCCACTGGGACAGCAAGGTGACTTCTGCTGGTGTCAGGACACCATGGTCACTTCCGGGTCCCTCCTAAGTTTTCTCTGGCTCCAGGTCCTGGAATTTTTCTTCTCCCTGTCCTCTGCTCCTCTGCCTGAGACAGGAAGACAGATTCCACCTTCCAGCCTTCCCTGCTACGGCTCTAGGTTCCTCTTGGGACCCCAGTCCTTAAGTCACTGTGGTAGCCATTGTTTGGGCTGCCCAGGATGTCCCCGACCCTTCTTCCAGGGCGGACATGAGGCCTAGCTCTCTTCAGTCAGAGCACCCCATCCCTGGGCACAGTGACCAGTTCAGGGGTAGGATAAGCATGTGACCCAAGCTGGGCCAATCACAGACTGTCCCTGGGAATTTTCTGCGTGCAGGGGGAGGAATATTGGCATTTGAGAGGATGCCATCATTGATTATCATTGCTCCAAGGGGACACAGTCCTAGATTAAGTCACACCTGGTGGCCCTGATTCTCCCCATCCTTCCCCCTTATATGAGACAATAACTTCTTAATCTTAAAGTTGATTTTTATGCATTTTGTAACAGAAAACCATCTTACTCACTTTTAAGTTCAGGGATATTAAATAAATGCATGTTTTTGTGCTACCATCACCACCGTCATTCATTCCCAGAACTCTTTTTATCTTGCAAAACCGCAACCTTATACCCATTAAACAATAACTCCCCAGGCCCTCCTCCTCCCATCCCCTGGCAACCACCCTTTTGCTTTCCGTCTCCATGATCTGACTGTTCTAGGTACCTCACATAAGTGGAATCATAGATATTTGTCTTTTTGTCTCTGGCTTATTTCACTTAGCACAGTGTCTTCAAGATTCACCCACGTTGCAGCGTGTGTCAGAATTTCCTTCCTTTTTTAGGCTGAATAATATGCCATTGTATTTATATACCACATTTTATTTATCCACTGCTCCATTGATGGGCATTTGGGTTGTTTCTGCTTTTTGGCTATTGTGAATAATGCCACTATGTACATTAGTGTACAAAAGTGATTGATTTTTATGGCACGTGTAAGCAAAAGGATTCTGGATAATGTAAGGTCTTAGAGCTAGTGAGTGGAGGCTCCAGAATTAGAATTCAGGCCCATCTGACTCCAGAGTCACCAACAAGAGCCCTTGCTTCGCAAACTTGAACCATTCTTGTACCTCCATCATGAATTTGTCGCACTTGTTCACCACCTGTACCATTCTTTAATGTTTCTTTAAACTTACTTTTTTAATGCTTTTATTTAAGTAAATATAGTTTTTTCCTAAGCAATAATATCGATGGTGTCATGGTTTTGATGTATTATTTATAAAAGTATCTCATACACGTGAAAATAACATAGATGCATTAAGATTTAAAATGTTCCTCCCTGTGCCAGCTAAGTTCATCTATTGTACCAGCAGGTATACTGACCACACCCTGGGAAACATTGACCAGAACAGATTGCTGTTTGAAGATGAGAGAGCCACCCCTGGGACTCTTGGCTTAAGGACACACATAGGAGTCAGCTTCTTCCCATCCAGTTTGCTGGCTCAACAATTGGGCCCTCCCCAATTCCACTTCAATTTGTGAGACTGGAGACCCATTTCCAGCAAAAGCAGGGGAAGGTTGTACCTCACTGCTAAAGCCTGAGAATCCCATTGTTGGGACGGCCCTCAGAAGCCCTCTGGAACCCTTCCAGCCTACAGGGAACCCCCATCGTAGCATCCACACATGGTGTCCAACTTCAGCTTGAACAACCACAGTAACAGATCTCTGCCTCTCCACGCTGTTTAAGCCTTAGTTTTGCCCCCAGAGCCACAAAGATCAAGTCTTTCCCCTCCTCCCCTGGCTAGCTAATTTTCCCTTGTCAAACCTCATGTATAAGCGTCAATCGAACCACGCCTCCTTTCAAATATTTGTACCTTTTACTTTTTATTTTTCTTGTCTGATTGCATTAGCTAATACTTTCAGAGACTTTGGTTAAATAATGATAATAACGGATATTTAATACTATTTTAATGGGAATGCCTCTCATTTTCCACTAAGTATAAGTTGACTTTGTTTACATATCAAAGATACATATGTATATATAAACTGAAATATTCACATGTTCTCGAAGTCATGCCAAGAAGTATCTTTCAATTCTTAAGCGTTTAATCCACACTGGAACCTTATGAAGTGAATACTATTGTTATGACAATTTTACAGATCAGGAGCAGAAAAAGAAGTAAATTGCTCAAGGTCATACAAGCAGCGAGAAGCAGATTCAGCCTTCAAACTTAGCGGCTTGAATGGGCAGAACCCATTCTCTGACCCTGTACACCTCATAACGCTCCATGTGGTAGTTACCATTATTAGCACAATTTTGCAGACAATTCAGGAGAGTTTAAGCGATTTGTCCAAGGTCAAACAGCTCGTAAGTGCATCCTTCTCTTGAGTTCATAGGGCAGTCTTAGAGTTCACCACTACTGCACATTGGGTTCATTTCTTCTGCATGCTGTGTGGTTTTTCTCGAATCTGTCTTCTATTTCACTGCCTCAGTTTTCTGCCATGTCAGCTATACCCTTAATGTTACACTACTGTACGCACTAATTAACAGTGGCATTATTTTTGAGCTTGGTTTCTTTTCTTAGTTCCCACGACTTCCTTTCCAACTTAATCTATTGCTTCATTTCAACTTTGATCGCTTGTTTCAAAGAGTTCAAGTTATCTTTAATTTCTTGAGAATGCAAAACATTTCTTATCTAATATTTCCTTCCATTTTCTGGGGATGTCCTCTTCCAGAATGTATACTTCATCTTTCTTTTCCATGCTATCTTTCCTCTCTCTGCTTGCTTCCTTCTTTCATTCCTTCCTTCTTTCCCTTTTTCCTGTAGAATTTTGCCTAGGTACCCTGTCGGTTTCTTTTGCTTTTGCTTACGTTGCATCTGGAACACTCCTGGCCAAGCCTCCTATTTACAGAAGAGTGTCTTCTCCATTCTCCACTTTGTTTACCCGGGCCCTGTGTGCCCCCTCCCCTCTGAACTTCAGCTTGAGAACTGAGTGTTGCTGGTTTATATTCTCCCTGTTTTCCTCTTCAGCTGCCTGGGACAGGAGCTGGGGAAGACTGAGGCCTGGGAAGCTGGTAAATGAATTGGCTCGCTGTTCTCTTCATCTGTAATTTTTTAAATAAAACTTTTAATTTTAGAACCTTTGTAGGTTTACAGGAAAGTCATGAAAACAGTACAGAAAGCTCCCATATATCCCACACCCAGTTTCCCCTATTTTTTTAATAACAGCTTTATTGAGATCTAATTCACACACCATAAAATCCACCCATTTAAAGTATACAGTTCAATGGCGTTTAGTGCTTACAGAGTTGTGCAACACAATCAACTCCAGAACATTTCCATCACTCCACAGAGAAACTCCTGGACCCACTAGCAGTCACTCTCCATTTCCCTCCAAGCGCCCGCTGCCCCAGGCAACCACTAAGCTACCGTCCGTCTCTGTGGATTTGCCTGTTCTGGCCTTTTCACATAGAAGGAACCATACAATATGTGCTTTTGTGACTGGCTTCTGTCACTCAGCATAATGTTTTTAGGGTTCATCCATGTTGTAGCCTGTGTCAGAATTTCATTCCATTTATGGTCAAATAATATTCCACTGTGTGGAGATAACACATTTTGTTGGTCCATTCATCAGCTGATGGGCATTTGGGTTCTTTCCACCTTTTGGCTCTTGTGGATAGAGCCGCCATGAGCACTCATGTACAACTTTTTGTGTGGTCATACGTTTTCAGTTCGTTGGGGATCTACCCAGGAGTGGAATTGCTGGATCCTATGATAACTCTTTGCCTTGAGGAATGGCCAGGCCAGCCTGTTTTCCAAAGCAACTGCACGATTGTACATTCTCACCAGCAGTGTATGAGGGTTTGCATTTCTCCACGTCCTGCCAACACTTGCATTACCTGTCTTCTTAAAACTACAGCCACCTTAGTGGGTGTGAAGCAGTATCTTGTCGTGGTTTAACGTGCATTTCCCTGATGGCTCATGAGGCTGAGTGCCTTTCCGTGTGCTTATTGGCTATTCGTGTATCTGCTTTCAAGAAATGTCTATTCCAATGTAATTCTGTTTTTAAAAACAAAACTCCTGTTTTGTAGACGAGGATTCTCCATTCTGTCTGGAACTTTCCTAGCTCTACAGGGGACGCTCTGCAAGGAAAGCCCACCAGCCATTTTGGCTTGAGGGTCTCAAGTTTTTGCTTGGTTAAACAATCCAGCAGTTTGTCCATTCCATCCAGCCGAGCCCGTGCGCCATCAGAGACTAGGAAATAGGGCAATTATTGCTTGCGTACTTTCTTCCCGCAGCTGGGAGGGGAGAAGGCACACCAGCAGTTCTTCTGTCTCCCTCTGAGATGCTCTTGATCCCAAACGGGAGACAAGAACCAGGTGTCACAGCGCCCTCCGAGCGCTTCCAAACCCACAGTCCCTTTTCCACCAAATTGGAGGGAACCCATGAGGTGTTTAGACTTTGCCTGACTTTCATCATCGTACCATTTTCAGGGAATAAGGCACATGGCTATTCCTGGAGCCTTCATTTAGTTTGGCCTAAATTGTTGCATTTCTGGGCGAATCTTCCCGAAGCACGTGGTCTGGGTTGAGACCCTGCCTGAGTTTCTACATTAGTGACCCATTCCTTCCTGTTTTTATTTCATTTGGGCCATTTCAATTTGGAAAAGGAAATTAAAATAGCAATAGAGATGCTGTAACAGTAATCATGTTTTAATTTTTGCTGACTTGGTTGTGAAGGAGTAGAAACCCACCCAAATAGGGTTAAAAGTGTGAAAATCAACTCAGACTGAAAAGAAACAAAGGCAGCTCTGCCATCCCTCTGGCTGGGGGACAGACACAGACAAAACCAGCTGCAAAGTTAACAGGAAACGCTGCTTTCCCCAAGGTCCTGCAAGAGGTGTAAAATGCCACAATCACCCCCTCATTGGCGACTGCTGCTTTCTCACCAATGAGACCCCGCGAGAGCCCTGCTGCTGTTTTGATTTACTCCTGGGGAAACCCAATTGCTAAGCTGCTCTTGCCTAATGACAGCACCCAGCCCCTAATTAATCCCCATTTCTCCTAATCTTGCCTCAGAAACAGTCACCAATCCAGAACTGACCCCTGCCTCCCTTGGACCCTTCCAGAACCCGTCAGTGGGAACCCAAATCTTAGAAAAGACACTCCCCCCTCTTTTGTCCAGCAGCGTTCCACACTCCCTCACTGGACGAAGTTAATAAATTTGACAGGCCTGTCCTCTGCGGTCTGTGGCTGCTTAGACTGTGAGAGTCGGTATTAACCTGGTGTCGCCCAGCTCCGTTTTTCCATTCAGCTAAACTTTTGTTTGCCCTCCGGGATAATTAACCCAGGGTAATGACTGCTTAGGTGCTTTCCTCCTGCCAGCAGGAAGGGAAAACAATCATGCCTATTAGCAGCTCTCTCAGAGCTGTTCACCGATTCCAGGTGGGCCCGAAACACTGCTGCTCACGCGGGAAGGCGGACGACCTCCAGGCCCAGCCACGGACGGCCCTTGGGTGGAGGGTCCACGATCAGGGCCTCTCCCCACACCCTGCCATGGGACCACGTGGGCACCTGGCCCTGTCCCCAGAGAGCTGTCTGTCCCGGGGTGAGTCCTTCCTCTGTTTGGGCCTCAGTTCATCTCTCAGCTCACTAAGGCCCCTTCTTCCTAGTCAGACAATCTGTGATTCAAAATATAGCACTAAGTGGGGTTCCCAGTAACAAAAATCACTAGCATTTCTTAAAGGCTTTCCATGTCCTGGCACTATGCTTAGCATTTTGTACACATTTCCCATTTAGTTCTCATAACAATAAATTAAATATTATTTTCCCATTTTTACATGAGGAAACTGAGGCAGAGAGAGCTTAAGTGACTTGTCATAGCTAGTAAGGGGCAACCCTTACATTTAATCAGCATAGCATACTGTTTCCCTAAGTATCATGGAGAGATCAAAAAGAAACTGAGGCTCAGAGAGAGCTGTGACTCCCCTCTGTCACACAGCCAGAACCCAGGTCCCCTGGCTCCCAGGCCACTACCCTCTCCTGGCCTCTCTTTCTAGAGCTGCTAGCAATGCCCCCTCCAAACCGGTCTGGCCAGGGCAAAGGGAGGGCTTTCCCTGAAGGGTCCTGGCCCTTTAAAGTAACCTGACCTGCAGCGGCACACCTGGACTAGAGAGAAACGCAAGGGGTGGGGGGCGCTCCAAGAAAAGGTGCCTGGTGCTGGCTGCTCTGGGAGGGTCCAGCCCTGCCCACCTCGCAGCCTTCGGTGGAAGGACCAGGCCCAGATCTGTGATAGGTTTCATTTGACCTTGGAGTATTCATTTTTTTTGCTGACCTTTAAAAATCAGAATTTAGGTTTTCTCTTCTAACATCAGAAGGTATGGAAACACCAGATCCCTGTTCTGCATGGCCTAAGCGCTCATTCACCGTGGTCCCCACCCTCATTTACAAGCTTCGCCCGGAGGCTGAGCCCAGCTCTGACACACATGCACACATTTACAACCTGCTCTGGCTTCTGCACGTGCACACTCAGCCCTCCAGCTCCTCTGTCCCCTGGCGCTCTGCATCCACAGAGCAGCGGCCTCCAGGCCCTGAGACCGTCTGACCTGCTCCTGGCTGGAACAATTGCCCACTGAGCGTTTAGTTCAGTGGCTGAGCCCTGGAGAGGGGAAGGTTTTGCCCCCAGTCAGGGATCAGGGGAAGTTCTGTATGAGGTATGTTTGATCGTATTCTAAGTTACAGAAAATTCGCAGTTGGGAATCCAGCTCTACCCACTGCAAAAGGGAATGAGGGACCCCACATTTGATCGAGTGGACAGGACTATTGTGCCCTGACCAGTTACTTCGTTACTCTGAGCCTTGGCTTCTGCATTCCTATGAGAACTGCCCCCAGCCAGAGCACTTGATTAATCAGCAGGTGGATTATCTGGGCTCTGACTTCAATACAAGGAGCCTCAGCTCTTTTCTTTGTGAAAACACCATCACTTACTCGGTAACAGAGGCTGTACTGCAGACAGGATTCCAGGAATCTGTTTTGTCAACTGCATGGTCTCTCTTCGACTGCCTCTATGAGGATTGTCTCTACTCTGCGTTAGCTGTGTGACTTTAGGCAAGTGACTCAACCTCTCTGAGCCTCCATTTCTTCATCTAGGAAGTGGATATATTAATAGCACCAACTTCATAGGGTTTTTGTAAGGATTTAGTGAGATATTAGGTGAAGGGCATAGTGCAGTGCCTGGAGCACAGTATGTGTTCAATGGACGTTAGCAATATTTTGCCCGACACTCAAGCACCCACTTTCAGAAATTAATCTAGCACGAAAGCCACATTACTAGTACCATACCTACTTTCTTGACAGCTCTTTATACCAGGAACAGGCTAATACTTACAAAGGGTTCCGATGGTTACAATCTTCACAACTGCCCCACGAAAGGATCTGGCCAGAAGTGGCATCCGCATTTGGCAGGTGGCAGGTAAAGCGAGGCACTAGTGGTCAGACACGAAGACAGGCAGAGCTGGGCTAGAACCTGGGTCTCCAGCCTCCCGGCCAGGATTCTGCTTCCTACGTCCTGTTGACCACCCGCTGAGATGATCAGCTGAAGTGGATGATTCAGAAGCCCCTCGAATGACCTAGGCTCCTGGGACACCATTGGGAACGCCAATTCTTGCCATGCAGACGGCAAATTTGGTAAGTCTGATAAACTCATCTGTTTGGATGTCCAAGACCTCTTCTGTGTTTTGAGAGAAGATGGCGAAGACCAAAATTTTTAACATTTTAGCTGTAATAGTATTACACCATTGGAGAGACTAAAAGCTGAACAAGTTTTCTGGAAGGTAATTGGGAAATACATATCAAGTGACTTTATAAAATGTGGTTTGGGTACATTTCACTCCAATTCACTCCTGGGAGTATCTCCTAAGAAAAATCAGGTAAGCATGAAAAGATTTACCTTATATCATTGTTTATGAAACCAAAGTTTAGAAACAATCTAAGTTTACAGTACTAGGGGATTTGGTTAAATAAGTGATCATCTAGCCATACAATGAGGTAGTGTGTGTCATTAAAAATGAAGACGTAGCTTGACATATTTCAGGATGGAAAGAGTTTCTTCTTATACTGTTGCAGGGGCAGTGGGGGAGGGGAGCAAGTTACCCATGGCATGGATAGCAGCATCCTGTGTGTGTGTGCAGAAACACACTCTTACACATGCATGTGCGCGCATATATCTGCATACGTCTGGAAGGCAAACCAAGTTGTTAACAGTGGTTACTGCTAAGTAGAAATATGGATTTTTTTCTCATTAGGTTTTTAGATTTTTTCAATAACGAGCATGTTTCTCGTGTAATTTTTTACAGAGAAAACGATTTGGGGTGTATGCCCTGGGGATTTCTACTCAGTGGAAGCTGGGTCCCTGGGCACTGCCCCAGCCATCCCACCCCTTCTCTTCCCTGTACCCTCGTCCCCAGCCACCCCTCCCCTTCCCATAAGCCCTTAGCCACGTGAAGAGAGGCAGGGAGCAGGGGCTCCTCAGAGTGCCCCCCCTCCCAGAGTTCCAGGTCATGTGCTTTCCCCTCCTCCCCCGCCTGCCTGGTCATTTCAGATGAAGGCCTGGAGGTCCACCAGGAGGTAGTTTCCAGCAAGAAGGAGACGGAGGCCAGGCTGTCCCACAGAGGCCGGCCTTTTTCCCAGGACTATGACAAGGCACGGCTGCCCTTCTTTCTCCACTGGGAGACTGGGGAGGTGAGTCTCCTGCCTGTCCTTGAGACGCAGCCAGCTCCCTCCCCCTCCCCCAGGAGACTACAGGGCTCGCCCTGAGTCCCAAATGAAGTCACAGGCTGGAGCCCCCAGGAGGCCATGTGGACACAGGGGACAGTTATGGTGACAACTTGCCAGGCAACTTGGGCAAGAGAGGGAGGGGTTCAGGAAGCGCAGCCCCAAAATATTGCCCCGCAGCATGCGGAACATTTTAAGCTGAAGGAGCTTGAGAAAATGGCAGAAGCAGGAGGGTCACTCTGACCTCCCCCGACCCTTGTCCCCTGACAAAGGCCCTCATTCTCGGACTTTGGGAGGCTTCTCATTTCTGAAGGCTGGAGTGATGGCGGGGATGGAGGGCTGGGCTGGGAGAACTGAAGGTGAGCAAATGGGAAGAGGTTGGAGCCCTCCCTCACCCCGGACCAGGGTGGGAGTTGGAAGTTGGAAGTTGGTTTGGTTCTAGGAGGACGTCTGAGGCCTGCCAGGTGTCCCACTCTGTGCAGAAGCGCATGGTGATTAAGACCAAGGATCCTTGCAGCTACGAGGGGCTGAGGCAAGACCTCCACCAGCTAAGCCAGTGGCCACACAGCAGAGTCCCCACTCCCTTGGGTTCCAACTTCCATCTCCAAAACCACTGTCTCCTCTGCGTTAAGGGGGTGAGTCAGCTCTCGGGTCGCAAAGGCCCTCTCCCCAGCCTCACCTTTTCTCGGTGTCCCCAGCAATGTAGGTTTATTTATTCTGTGATACAAATTCTGCCACTCGCTAAGAAGGCAAAAGTGATTGCAACCATTTTCTTTTCAATGACATTTCTCTAGTCGATGGCTGCTTTATCAAAGCCCCCTGAGATTTCTGTAGTGAGCTCCTCCTGTCGCATTTAGAATAGGGTGTGACTGTCACAAATTTGACTCACCAGGGTTTTTTCTCCTGCAGCACCATGCAGAGATAAAGTCCCGCAGTTCAGGCCTGAGGAAGTGGGAGAGCTGGTTACCTGCACCCTCATGCCAACCGGGCGGTGTCTGGCATGAGTGGGAAGGTCGAGGGACGGCAGGAGGGGCCACATTCCCCTGGACAGAGAGTTGGGAACTGCGCGCCTGGCACCCCAGCCCTCCCGCGCCTGCCCCCAGCATCCCTCTTCTCGAGAACCCCTCTCTGGCTCCAGCCCCACTTGCGGGCTCCCCAGTGGCGGCCTGGAGGAGCTGTGGGTGTGGTGAGGGCTCTGGGGGCGGGCCTGCGCGAGGGATCCTGGAGAGCTGGACGGGCTGCAGGCAGGAGGCATCCCCTCTCCACTTACCTGGCAGTCACCGCTCATCTGCCTCCGCCTGGCCCAGGGACTTGGCCAAGTCCTTTCACTCGCTGGCCTCCGAGGCCAGGGCCCAGACACTCTGGGGCTGAACCCACACCTGGTTCACGCTCCGGTTCTGAACGCCTTGCTTTACTTCTCAGTGCATCCGTGTCCACACCTGCAAAGTAGAAGAATAAAACAGAATGAAGCTGTTTAGTGAAAACACCTTGCAAACACTCAAACCGCCAGGGTCAGATCCAGTATAGCATCAGCAAGTGGAGTGGAAAACAGCATCCAGGCCCCCTGGTCCAGTATTCAGTCCTCTGTGCTCTGTGCCCTTCTGTCCCCCGGCCCACGGCATTCAGGTGAGATAGCCTTGAACCCTCCCAATTCCCATAGTCCAAAGATTCCTGGGGATCCTGCAGGCACAGGGTCTCGGGGCCCCTCTGCCTCTGGCCCTCGCTTTGCCCCTCATGTCAGCCCAGATGCAGAATTTGGCTCCTGCACCAATTGCTACTGGGATTCCACTAGTGAGCATTTGGAATTTCTAGCGATTTTGCAGATGTGCGGGTCCCAGGGAAGGGCTGTGCTGTTAGCCCCTGGCACTCTACCGTGGGCTCCCCTCCCCCTCTGCTCTCACCCTTGCTGCCCCCTCCTCAGTTTTCTCAGAAGTCCCCAGATACGACCCCTCGCTCATGAACTATAGCCCCCAGCCTTCGGCTGTCTAAGTACCAGGGCACCCTTGCCTTGTGTCAGCATCCCCTCAAGGGGCATTAGCAAGACCCCTCCCTAAGAGGCCCCTCCCTCCATCCTCAGAGACAGATGGGACAACTGCCCCAGCTCCTTTGCCCAGAATTTGCCACAGGGTGGGGGGCCTTGACACCCCCAGAGGGCAGCCCACCCAGAATCCTTGCAGGGCTGGAAAACTCTTTCACCGACCTGTGCCCTCCTTCTGCCCTCTCAGCCCCCACAGTGTGACCTTGCCCCCCCCGCCCAGCACCTTCCTGGTGGACACGGCCACCTCCACTCAATCAGAGGTCTCCCTGGCCACGCTCGGAGTTCCTGGACTTCAGCAGCATGGAGCATGCACCCTGCAGGAGATGGTCCTGTGCACAGCCGCCCTGGCCCCCCAGCCATCCCAGACCTGCTGAGTCTGCTGCAGAATACCCACACCAACACTCTACCCAAGGGGGCTGTGGGCATAGCTCGGGGAGGGAGGAATGAAGAGGATAATGGCAGCAAACACTTAGGCAGCACTTAGCATGTGCCACACTGTGCTAAGGGGTTTGTGTGGATTGCAAAGTCATGCAAAAATATACATTTCAATCCTCACAATAATCCTGTGAAATACATACTGTTATTATTATCCTCATTTTATAGATGAAGAAACTGAGGCTCAGAGAGGTTAAATAACTTGCCAAAGATTACACAGTGAGTGGTGGAGTCAGAATTGGAAGCCAGGTAGTCTGGCTCCAAGGCCTCTGCTGTTCAGCGCATGAGGCTCCAGAGGCCACCCCAGCGCTGTTGCATTGTCTCTCTCAAGGCCCCACCCCCACCCCATGCTCCTCCCACCCACGTGGAGTAAAGGAGAACCTGTGGAGCTCAGATGGGACAGAGGTTGGGAAACCACTGGCCTAAGAGCAGGAGACTTGAGGTCCGTCAGGAACGTACTGCATGACCGTGGGCAAATGTCTGTAGGAAACTGGCCTCAGTTTCCCCATGGGGCTGGGCAGGGTCCTCTCTAATGTCCACTCTAGCTCTGACATTCTGTGGTCTGTGAGAAAGCAGAGGCAGTGAGGAGGGACAGTGACCCAACATTGACCTTTCCCTGCCCAGGCCCCAGGCTCCTCCTACTGCCCACCCAGCTCGTTCCCAGGGAGGGAGAAGAGCACAGGCTCGTGCACTGTGGATGCTGATGGTGAGTGGTCAGAACTTAGGAAGGCCCAGAGAGCTCATGGGGCATGCCGGAGCCACACAGCCATGTGGGGTTTCCTTTCTCTCCAGAATTCCCTGAATGGAAGGCCCTTGGAGCTGCCCACTGGGGAGTCTGGGATTATCATGCTGGGAGTTGTCTTTGGAAAGGGGGCCCAGCAGGGGTGATCTAGGCAGCTGGTCCCCGAGAGTTGGATCTTGAAGGTCAGGGTCGCTTCTGACAGGTGCTGATTGAGAGGCTGGCATCCTAGGCCAGAGGAACAGCCCAGGCAAAGGCAAGGAGGTTGAGGTGATGGGGCCAATCTGTGGCTGCTGTAGTTTGAGGTCTAGTGGGAGATGAGATGGGAAGGCTTAGGAGTTTGGGCAACGTCCAGCAGACAGGTGGCTATAGGGAGTGACTGAGCAGGGAGTGACCGCAGAGACCTGGGCTCTGCCAGCAGGAGGTGAGCCAGGCCATGTCCCTGCTCCTGGACGGACTGAGCAAAGTGTCAGGCAACTCAGAGCAGAGGCGGTCTCTGCTGGCCCTGAGGCACGCCTGCTTCCCTGGAACCGTGTCCCTCCCCCAGCACTACATTTGCTTCCCACAGCCTCCTCTGCCACCACCTGGTCCAGGCACCACCGCCTCCTGGGCAATGGCAGTGGCCTTGCTCTGACCCATTCCCTGCTTGGTAGCCTTTAAAATGTAAGTCATACTGTGTCATTCTCTTGTCCACTCCCTGCCCTGGCACAAGGCCCGACCCTTGCTCATCTATCCCATTTTGTTGCTGGTTCTCTCTCCCCAGAGCTGCACCGGTTCTCTGACTGGGCCAGCAACCTGTGGACCCGTTCCTCCTGGAAAGCACCTGCTCAGGCTGTTCCCACTGCTTGCAATGCTCTTCCCAGCACTTCCCTGCTGCCTCCTTATCCTCGGGTCTCAGCACAATCACGGCTCCTTCTGAGAGGCCTCCCTGACCATCTTGCCCATAGATAGTTCGCCACCTCATTCTCCATCCTAACACCCTGTGCATTCCCTCCCAGCACTGTCACAGTCTGAGAGGGGCTTCTTCACTTCATTCTCATTCATTATCTGCCTCCTCCATCAGACCCTCAGCTCCATGAGGGGAGGGACCATGTCTGTCATGTTCACCTCTGTAAGGCCCCAAAGCACACAGTAGGTATTCAATAAATGTTTGCTGACTGAATGACTGAAAGAAGAAGAATCAGCCCCTGCTCTCAAGAAGCCCCGCCCACCAGAGGGACAGTGAGTGGTGTGAACACAGATGTATGTGAAGACAGCTTTGCACGCATGCACAGAGGAGGGTGCCGCAGACTCATCTGGGCTCCCAGAGGAGGTGACATCTGGTCCTAGTCTTGAGAGAAGAGTAGGGAAAAGGCGGGAAGAGCATGAGGCCTGCAGGGGCGACCACCAGAGCCCCTGTGGTTCCCACTGTGGTCAGGCTGCGGGCGGTGATGCGTGTGCAAGGCTGACAGCCTGGACGTGTCTCCTCTGGAGGATGTGAACCTGTGGGCGCAGGAACTGAAAACCAACACCTGGGCATGGGACAGAGGGGCTCTGAGCTGGCGCCTGAGGTTGTGACAGGGCATCCAGGGCCCCGAGATGAACGGGTTTCCCTCAAGCCTGTCCCCACATGGGCAGCAGGCTTCCTGGACTCCTAGCAGTCTCCTCTCAGCAGGCGCTCAGCCAAGGCAGGGTGGCCCCGGATTATCTGGATAATGGCTCTATGTGAGTGAGCAGGAGCCCGAAAATGGAAAGGGTCTCCCCTTGGGGCTGCCCTGGCAGTGGATTTCCAGGTCTCTGTGGACAGCCCTTCACCAGGGCCAGCTGACGGCCCAGCTGGAACAGAGGTCCCCCACCGCCCCTGAACACAGCAATGTTGGCCAGCCCCATGCGACTGTGTCTGCAGCTACGGGAGGGGAGACGCCCATAGGGAAGAGGTGGAACCCCAGGGCCAGGGCCGTTTAGCTCAGACCAGGGTCTGATGGGAAACTGTTCCAGACCATCCACTCTCTGCTTCATGCATCCACCCACGATTCACTAACCGTTTATTGTGTGCCAGGCTCTGAGCTGGAGAGCCAACCTCTGCTCTGGGGGATTCTCAGGCTAGTGGTGGAGCCAGGTGAGTGACACCCAAGAAGGATGGGGGAATGACGGGCTGACGGGAATAGTAAACATGAGACAAGGCTTTGGGCAAGATTACTGTTTCCGCCCTCACTTTTAGCCATTTCCTTCTATCTTGTTCCCTGAGGAACTCTGGGGTGGAGAGAAGTCAATACGCCTTAGCAGGACTCGTTCACTGTTCTCAGTGCCGGCCCTGTGCCGCGTCCAGAGAGAAGTGCAGTCCCTGCCCTCGTTGCTGCTCGGGGGCCAACTGTGGGGCAGGGGCGACACGCAGGCTGGTCTTGTCTCCTGGGCACTGAGGGAGCACTTTCCAGGCACTCAGGAGGGGCTATAAAGTCTGTCTTGGGAAGACAAGGGAGGGCTCCACGGAGGAAGCAGCCTGGGAAATGCACTGACGGAGCCTTGATGGGTCACAGTCCTGCAATGCATGATGGCTGTCCTGGTCCTGCAGTGCACGGTCTCATCCAAACCCCTCTCAGCACTGTGAGGGAAGACGGAGGCTCAGGCAAGCATCTCTGGCAAATAGGCAGTGGGCTGGGCTTTGACCCCAGGCACTGTGGCCCAAAGACCAGGCTCTACACAGCACAGTCCCCTCTGAAGGGATGCTGCTGTGGACGGGACTGCAGCTGGCAGAGAGGGGCCGGCTTTCCTGGGTTCCTCTGGCAACAGCCTGAGCAAAGACCTGGAAGCAGGCAGGGGAGGGTGGGCCAAGGCCGAGTGGATTCTGACAGGGAATCAGGTAGGGGTGAAGGGAGAGGCAGAGAGGCGAGGCTGACAAGAAAATCAGGTAGAAGTAATTATGAGACTGGGGCCTGAGCCTGGAAGGCAGCCGTGGGGCCTCGCCTGGTGGGCCCTGCTTCCCACAGCCCTCTGGCAGGGGAGGGGGTGCAACCCTCCCACTGGCTGGGCCACCATCTCCCTTGCTATCCTTCCACACAGAGGTCTTCACACATCCACAATATCCCCCCAGCAGGCCCCCCACTGTGCGTCACAGGCTCAGGGCCTCTCCTCACAGCCGCCAGCCCCTTCTCCTGCACGAGGTCAACTCATGCAGGCCTAGGCCTGCCGTCCACTTGTCCCCCTGCTGTGCCCTCCCTCCCCCAGGCCCTGTGATGTGTTGAATTCTCGCCACTGAGTTCCCAGAGATTGGAAACTCCAGTACCCTGTCACTGATCCAGCCAGTGACGGGCTCCTTCAAGGAGACGCTCCCTCCAGGGTTGGAACCAGCTCCAAGACCCAGTGGGCCCACCTCCGCATCCCTGGCTCCCAGCTGCCTCGGTTTCCAGGTCCCAGCCTCCAGGGAGAGTCTAGTGAGAGGACGTGAGCCCTGCGGGACCTTGAAAGGAGACACAGAACCCACCCTCTCTGTGTGTTCCTGTTTATTTACCCTGCAGACACTGGGTTTTCTGAGAGCAATTCCTATCCTCATGGGGCTCACGGTCTAGGGGCAAACAGGCCTTATTCAGGACCCACAGAGGGAAACACACAAGTGCACCAAGCTCTCTGAAACAGGTCAGAGAAAGAGCCCCTAGGAAGACCAGCAGGGCCCGGCAGCCACAGGAAGGATTTTGGTCTTCTCCCCAAGGGCGGTAGAAGCCCCTGAATGGCTTTTGGCAGGGCCCTTATGAGGCAGAACTGAATCAGCCCCCAGCCAGCCTCCCCACCCCTGGTAGATATCTCTTTTTTAAAAATTACTTAATTAATTAATTTATATTGAGGTAACATTGGTTTATAACATTATATACATTTCAGGTGCACATCAGTATATTTTGACTTCTGTGCAGACTACGTCACGTTCACCACCCAAAGACTACTTACCATCTGTCACCTTATACATATGCCCTTTTACACCTTTCACACTCCCCTCTCCCCACTTCCCCTCTGGTAGCACAAATCTAATCTCTGTGTCTACGTGTTTGTTTGTTGTTGTTTTTTAGGTATGCGTTTTGGTGAGGAAGATTGGCCCTGAGCTAACATCTCTTACCAATCTTCCCCTTTTTTTCCCCAAAGCCCCAGTACATAGTTGTATATCCTAGTTGTAAGTCAGTCGAGTACTTCTATGTGGGACGTTGCCACAGCATGGCATGATGAGCAGTGTGTAGGTCTGCGCCCAGGATCTGAACCCGTGAACCCTGTGCCACCAAAGCAGAGCACTCGAACTTAACCACTTGGCCATGGGGCTGGCCCTGTTGTTGTTTTTATCTTGCACTTACGAGTGAGATCATATGGTATTTGACTTTTTCTGCCTGACTTATTTTGCTTAGCATAATACCCTCGAGGTCCATCCATGTTGTCTCAAATCACATGATTTCATCTTTTTTATGGCTGAGCAATATTCCATTGTGTATATGATCTCTTTAATATTACTATTCATCATCATATTTTTAGGAATAATAATAATCCCTCACTTGCTGAGCACTTTCATAGACTGTTTCCTTTGCTGTAAAATCAATCCTGCGAACAGTTGCATATTCCCAGTTGAGCATATTCCCAGCTGAGGCTGGAAGGGAGGTGGCAGCTGGGCAGGCTGCACGTGTGGCCAAGAGCTTGGAGTGGAGCTGGACCTCCTGCCTCCCTGAGCTTGTCCTGGGACTCTGAGCGTGAGTGGGTACCCTCCTGCCTCCCCGTCTCTGGGAAGTTTGAGGCACTGCCAGCCCTGAGTGGTCACCCTCTCCTGGGGAAGCCCGGCAGCAGGAACAGGCCCTTCTCCTAGGAGAGGATGGTTTGGCCTGGGCATCTCCAGCTGTCCTTGCAAGTTCTTTCCAGCATCATGCCAGCCAGGAGTCCCAGAGGCCTCTGCTGCTGCCTCTTGGGGGGCAGGGTGTGGGGACAGAAGAATACAAATACAAAAGAATCATGCTCCCCCTCTGGCAGCCTACAGCCTAGGTAGGCAAAGACAGATATGTTAAAATTGTAAGGAATAGGGCCGGTCTGGTGGTGCAGGGGTTAAGTGCGCACATTCCACTTTGGCGGCCCGGGGTTCGGATCCCAGGTGCGGACACAGCACCACTTGGCAAGCCATGCTGGGGCAGGCGTCCCATATATAAAGCAGAGTAAGATGGGCACAGGGATGTTAGCTCAGGGCCAGTCTTCCTCAGCAAAAAGAAGAGGATTGGCAGCAGATGTTAGCTCAGGGCTAATCTTACACACACACACACACACACAAATATATATATACATATATATAAGGAATAACTATTACTTATAAATCACTTCTGGGCCAGACCCAGCACTCAGCCCCTTAAGTAAATGGTCAGTCACCTCACAGGTAAGAATTACGCCCATTTTACCGATGAGGGGCCTAAGGCTCAGAGAGGTAAAATCACTTTCCCGTCTCCACCCAGGCGGTCAGTGGTGGTGCCAGGAATCAAACAAATCCCTGTCCACTTGGGAGAGGGGCAGATTTCCCCCCAGGGGGACAGAGCATCCCCCGCTGCCCTGGTTATGTGATTCAAACCTTTTTTTTACTGAGATATAATTTGCATACAAGAAAATTTACTTTACAACGTGCATGTAACCACCACCACAATCAAGATACAGAGCAGCTCTGCCATTCCCAAAACTCCCTCGTGCCCTCTCCCAGTCAGTCCCCTCTCCCACCCCCAGCCCTGGAGACTAGTGATCTCCTTCCTGTTCTTACAGTTTTACCTTTTCCAGAACATCATTTGAATGAGATCACCCGGGGTGCCGTCTTGGGCCTGGCTGGTGTCTTGGACAGAGAGCTTCAGATCTGTCCAAGTTGATGCATGCATGTACCTAGGAGTGGTTCAGTCCTTTTCATTGTTGAGTAATATTCCATTGTACAAGCATGCCACGATTTATTTACCACTCACTACTTGATACACATTTGGGTTGTTTCCAGTTGGGGGTGCTTTCAAATAAAGGTGTTATGGACCTTTGCATCCAGGTGGTTTTGGGGACATGTTTTCATTCCCCTCATGTGAATATGCAGGGGAGGCATTGCTGGCTTGTAGGGTCGGTGTGAGTTTCACTTCATAAGGAACTGTCCAAATGCTTTCCAAAGTGGCTGTACCACTCTGCATTGCCGCCCTAAGGATGAGAGTTCCAGTTGCCCCACACCCTCCCAGCACCTGATGTGGTTAATCTTTTTAATTTTAGCCATTCTAATAGGTGTGAAGTAGGATCTCGTTGTGGTTTTAATCGCATTTCCCTAATGACTAATGACCTTGAGCATCTTTTTATCTGCCTACTTGTTATCGTATGTTTTCTTTGGTAAAGTGCCCAAATCTTTTGCCCATTTTTTACTAGGTTGTCTGTTTGAGAATTCTTTATATATCCTGCATACAATCCAGATATGTGATGTGAAATTATTTTCTCCCAGCTTGTATTTTGTCTTTTCATTTTCTTACCACTGTCTTTTGAAGAGTAGAAGATTTTAGTTTTGATCAAGTCCAGTTTGTCAATCTTTTCTTTTACGGCTTGAACTTCTAGTGTCATCTCTGCCTAGCCCAACAACACAAAGATTTTTTTTAAATGTTTTCTTCTAGACGTTTTATAGTTTCAGCTCTTACCTTTAAGTCGATTATCCATTTTGACTGAGTTAATTTTTGTATATGATATGAGGAGAGAGTTGAGGTTTATTTTTTCCATATAGATGTTCCATTTTTCCAGCATGACTTATTGAAAAGACTATCTTATCCTAATTGAATTACCTTGACACCTAGTTGAAAGCTGACCATGTCTGTGTGGGTCTACTTCTGAATTCTCTATTCTGTTCTACTATTCTCTCTGTCTATTCTTACACTAGGACCATACCATCTCGATTACCGTAGCTTCACAGTGAGCCTAGAAATCAGGTAACATAGGTCGTCCCACTTTGCTCTTTTTCAGAATTGTTTTGGCTATTCTAGATCTCTTCGTTTCCATAAGAACTTTATAATCAGTTTTTCAATTTCTTTTTAAAAAACAGTCTGCAGGAATTTTGATTGGAATAGCAGGAAACTTATAGATCATTTTGGGGAGAATTGATGTCTTAACATTATCGAGGCTTCTGATTTATAAACACCGTCTACCTTCATTTAGATACTCTTACATTTCTCTCAGCAAGACTTTATGGTTTTCGTGCACAGGTATTCCGTGTCCCTGATGTACTGCACATGGGCTTGCTTTCCTAACTTGCACTCTCACAGGTGGTCGGAGCCCCGAGGGATGCTCTTGCTCTTGCGGTCTCCTGTCCTGCTCCAGATTTTTCTCGTGCAGAAGCCTGTGGACAAGAGCTGATGAGTAGGTGTAGACCCCCCCTGTGCACGGGGCTCCCAATGATTCCAAACTGTCACACTAACCTTTAAAAAGTCATTAAAATTTTTGTTGTATTTTCTTACTGCTTGTATGTGGGCCTCTTCCTTCCGAGCTCCGCCAAGGGTGGAAGAGCAGGTGTGCCCTCTCTCTTCTCGGAGGGCCTGTACTCTTTGGAATTCAGTTCACCTGCTTGCCTTGCAACCTCAGCCCTCTGCTGGGCTAAGAAAAGTATGACTTCCTCGATTATCGGGCTTTTTCTTATTGTTAGAGTGGGACCGATGTTCTCCTGTAGCCCTCCACACCTTAAGCAGGGCGTGGGTAACAACAGGCCCTGCAGGGGTGGGAGGGCCGGGGGGAGACTGAGAAAGGGCAGAAGTCCAGCCGGAGGTCTGGGGGCTTTTGAGGAACCCAAATCCTGACCCTGGCCCACTCCTGAGGCACAGCCACAGCTCACCTGGCCCCCCAACCAAGCCGCAGCTCAGGAGTAACCCAGAGACCAATGTCACCCCTGGGAGGAGCCTCATTGTCATCGTCCCTTGCATTTGCTGGTCACACTGTTTTCATAGGTAGGCAAGACAAACACTTTCCCTCCCATTTTTCACATGAGCAGAAGGGCTCAGAGTCCCTCCAAATCCAAGAGCCCAAAGGCTCCCCAGAGCCGTCTGGCCCCTACACTGGACGCTGTGGGGCCCTTGGGGTCAGCGGAGGTCCCTCTTCCTCATCTTGAGCGCTGCACTCCTGCTTCCAGATCTTGAGCTTCTGCCTGAGCTGTTGATTGGCAGAGGTTCCCAATGGTATAAGATTCGAAATTACTGATCCAGGCCAACCCCGCTGCTCCTTGTCCTGGCAATGGCAACTGACCAGTGGTCACTCCCAGAGCACTATGTGAAGGATTCTCAGGGGGCATCCGGGTCAGTGGGGAAGAGTCAGTGATGGACTGGCAATGTCTGCCATGGGCATGAGGTGGGGAGCATCAGCATACATTTCCATGCGTTATTCCTGCTGCACGAAATGTGCCAGGACCACTTTTAGCGCCAGGGAGGCTGGCCTCCTGGAGAGCCCCTCTGCCTGCACTACCCACCATGGAAAGGACCGCACTGTGCCAAGGGCATGTGCCCCCCGGGGCCAGGGTCCCCAACTTTGCAGGCCACACTCTGGGTACCTCGGCCCACAGAATTCCCTGCCTGAACAGCCCTGAGTGCACTTCTAGGGCCTGTGGTGGCATTGACCTAGGACAGTCCCCCTAAGGTGTGACAGGTTACCATGTGTGGCCCGTAGGTCCAAATGGTAGCTGTTTAGAAGGGGTAGTTTCCAAGGGGAGGCCGTTTGCAGAGGGATGTTGGAGCCTGGACCTGAGGGCTAGACTGTCCACACACAGGCATGTGAGGCCCCCAGAAGGAGGTCTCTGTGCCCTCATCCCACGCCCCACAAATGTCAGGGAGGGGCTTGTGATGCACTCATTGAAAGAGTGTGGCGATGGATTAGTGATGTCTGACATGGGCAAGGGGTGAGTTAAATTAACATCACACGCTTCACGGCAGCCCTCCCTGCCCTCTAAGACGCACCTCATTCCTTCCGCCTCCTGCCTGGCATCCACGTCCTGCTCGCACTTCTGCAGGGGAAGAGCACTCACCACCTTCCGAGGAAGCCCCCCCTGCATGTTTGAACAGCTCTGCTAATTAGAACGTTCTTCCCTACGCAGATCCCAAAACTACCTCCCAGCCACTTCCACCCTTTGGACCAGATTCTGGATGGTGACTTGCCAAAGGCCACAGAGCTACTAAGTGGTGGAGCCCAAGTGGGACCCTCTCGCTCTGTTCTTGCCTCTCCGCCCTGAGCGGATGCTCAGAGAGCCCCAGAGTGAGCAGGGCCAAGGGAGGGAGGCTGAAGGTCGAGTCTTCTTGTGGCTCCAGCCCCTCCCTGAACATCCTCCACCCAGTCATCTTGCCCAGTCCAGCAGATTAGAGCCCTGGCTTCGTTGTCCCTTTCCTCAAAAACATAGAGAAAAAGAAAAACACAACACAACATTTTGGGATCCAAAACAAAACACCAAGTTATTATAAAATATTAATAAATACATAAAAATTTAAAGATCTGAATCTCAAAGGCACAAGAGTTTACACCCCTTAACACAGGCAGGCTGGGTCTCACAGGAATGATTGAGCGTGTGCCCAGCATCCCAGGAGGGGGTGGGCAGCGGTGGAGAGGGCACCTGGGGAGTCCCCTCTAGGGCCTCTATTCTCCAGGGGGTTGCGGGCCGGGGCCCACTGCTCCTGTTCCTCCAGCCTGGCTCAGAACGGCCCTGTGGACCTGGGGAAGGAAGGACTGGCGAGCACCTCTGTCACCTGCCGAAGGGTCTGGGAGGCCCTCTGCACAGCTCGGAGGACCCCTGGGAGGGATTCTGGGGAGCCCCGCGTGGCTTCCCCAGGGCCGGAGGGTCTAGGGAAATTACCTGCCTTTGGAGGTAACACAGAGGGTGGCCGAGGCCCCACAGTGCTGTGGGTCAGTGTCTCCTCCCCACCCCAGCATGGGGCAGAGGCTCACATCCTACCCTGGGCCACTTGGCCTGGGTGGCCCTTGTCATCCCCAGGGCCCAGCTATGAGTGGACTCTGGTCCTCAGCTCTGGGGCCTGACCACCAGCACCACAAACCTCTGGCCCAGCTTGAGCCAGCTGGGAGAAGAAGCCCTGCCTCCAGCAGGATGGTCTTCGGCAGAGGGCAATGATTGACAGGGCACAGCCAGACAGCTCACGTCTCCTCTGTGTCCCACAAAGTCCCCCTCGTGCCCCAGAGTGAGGACCAAAGTTAGCATTCCTGGTCCAGCCAGGGGTCTAGCACCAGTTGGGAAACCCCTGGATGATGAGGACACACCTTCCAGAGTGTCCAGAGCCCCCTTCTCGGGTGGGCTGGGAGGCCCGACTGTAACCTGGAGGCCCCAGAAGGAACAGGAAGTGCCATCTCCAGGGACAGAGGTAGCCACCAACACTGCCCTCCAGCCAGGCAAGGCAGGCTGGACCCTTGGCCTTGGCCGGAGGAGCTGTGTGGAGCTCTCATTACAAAGAGCTGGGCCTGAGATGAACATGCCTCCCACCCGCCCCAGCCCTGCAGCCAGAGCCTCACGACCACACTGCCCCAGCTCCCTCCCTCTCGGACTGCCCCGAGGGCCCCCTTCACCTCCCCTGGCCCCGCTCTGCCTGGGCAGAGGGGCCAGATGGACAGGGCCTCCACAGGGGTGCCCCCAAGCTCTGATGAAGGCAGACAGCCCGAGGGATCCAGTGGCTGTGAGGAGGGGGTGCTGGCTGGCCCTCAGTCCTGGCAGAGAGACTGACAGGAGCCCCTGAGAGGTTCGATTCGGCCGCCTGGGCTGTTCGCTGAGGTATCTCTGGTTAGGACATTCCCTGATCTTCTCCTTCCTTGCACACCCACTTCACGGGGTGAAAGTGTCACAGCCCCAGACTAGAACAAGAAAGCAAATAATTTAAAAGGAAGTCTGTGCTTGCCCTGCCCGCTGTGTGTCCTCTGCGTGGGGGTCTCCGGGCAGCACACAGAGTGTAAACTTGACTAGGGGGATGGGGAAGGGGGGGCTCATGTCACCGGGGAGGTGGCCGGAAGGCTGGTGCCTGGATATTTCGGGTCTTCCCTGAGTTGCCCTTTATTTTCAGAGGCTTGCAGAGGAGCTCCGGTCCAGCCCCAAGTTAGTCCCCGGTGGGTGCATGGGGAAGTGCCCCAGAATGTTCTAGGGCTCAGTTTCTGGGGAGCAAAGGGGCGCTGGGTCACTCGGGAGCTTGTGCTCAGAGGTCCTGGGAGCTGTGTGGGTCGGCCATGCTGGTGGTCTTCTGATCCCGTTGGCCCCACAGTGGGCTCCACCGCATCTGGAGGGGCCTTGGGTCCTGGTAAAGGGCTCCCAGGAGCAGAGAAGGGTGATGGTGAGGCCAGGGCAGGGGCCGGGCTCACGCCAGGGCCCAAAGCCTTCTTGGTACAGGACTCGCAGCACAGCCGGTGGTAGCCAGGGATGAAGCAGTAGCGATCGAGCACTTCCATCTGGCAGAAGATGGACCTGTCCCCCACGCAGGGCTCTGCTGCACACACAGCACAAGGACCGATGCTGGGGGGACACCCATCATTGGGGTGACATAGGGACACAGGCCCCCACCTCCCACTCAGCCCACCAACAGCAGGCCCTCCATCTCCTGCCCTGGCTGGACTCGCTACAAAGGTTTTCCCAGAGGGGGCCACATGGCTGCCCGAGAGGAGAGACTGGCCTGAGAGTCCTTATTATATAGACAAGAAACTACAATCCCTTAGAGCAGTGGTTCTCAAAGTGGGGTCCCCACACACACAGCATCAGCATCACCTGGAAGCTTGTTGGAAATGCTAATTCTTGGGCCCCATCCAGACCCACTGAATCAGGAACTCTGGGGGTGGGGCCCAGCTCTGTGTTTTGACAAACCTTCAAGGTGATTGTAATGCCTGGGAAAATCTGAGAGCCATGGCCCTACAGCATTAGTTGTCAGACTTGGCTGCAAAATGGAATCACCTGGGAGCTTTGCAAATTGCTGTGGGTTCTACCCTCAGCAAGACCAGACAGTCTCGGTGCGGCCTGGGCACTGGGCAATCCTAACCTGCAACAAAGCCTGGGAACCTTGCTCGAGATGGAAGTGGGATCCCATTCAACCCAAAGGAGTCGGCCGATTCTGCCCAGGGCCAGGCAAGTGCCCAGGGAACTCACACCTGGGACACGCAGATTACACATCGCGCTGCCAGTCATCACGTATTTGCAACGTTAAGCCCTCCACCCATAAATTTGGAATCAATCAGATCTAGGTTCCAACGGAGGCCCTGTCACTTAAAAGCTATGAGGCCTCGGGCAAGTCACTTAAACTCTCCAACCCTCAGTTTCTTCACCTGTAAAATGGGGATAATGCTGACATCTCCCAATGAAAAATAACAGTATAATGATAAATAACATTTATAGAGGGTGTGCACTATACTACTTTTGTTTGCTTTGTTTCAAATATCATCTAAAAATACTTCTGTGTTTCTGTAAAAATCCCAGATAGGTCTCTCCAGACAATGTGAAAGCAGGAGCTTTGCTTTCTACTGAGTTTTGGCAGAGAAAGAGAAAAAGAGAGAGAGGGAGGGAGGGATGGAGGGAGGGGGAGGAAGAGCACAGTGTGGGTGGGCGGGGGTGGGGGGCTGGCTGGTTTAGGGGAATAGGAGAAAGATTAGAAAAACTGGGGAGCCAGTGGCCTCTAGATGGCACCAGAATTCTAGGACCAGAATCAGAGGCCCACCTGCGCTCCCAGGAGAAAAGGGAAGGAAACCCAGGCACTTGCACAGCCTGAGCCTCAGCACAGCAGAGCAGCAGCAAGGCTGGAGCCAGAATATCCTCTGAGAACATCTAGTCAGACCCTTTATTTTACAGATGAGGTCGCTGAGCTGAGAGAGGCTCCAGGATTTGCACAAGGTCGCACAGCTAATGGGCCTCTAACTAGGAGTTAGAGTCTGTGATCATTTTGCTACTCATCTTGTCAGACCCTGGTCCTTGGAAAGGTGAGGAAGGGAAAGAGTGAAGGAACATAGAACATACAGCCTGGTACATAACAGGTGATCAGTCAATATTTATTAACGGATGGATGGATTGGGTGGGTGGGTGGATGAGTGGATGGACAGATGGCTGGGTAGATGGAAGGAGAGACAGGAGGATGAACTGACGGGCTCCTGATCATGAGCCAGAAAGAAGTTACTACTACTATTTTTGTTGTTGTTAGCTGTCAGGTAGGCAGGAATGCATGCATTATCTCATTTAACTCTCTCAACAGCCCTATGAAGACAGCTCAGACCTACCACTGCTTATCCAAAAATCTTGGAACCAGATATTATTCATAATTCAGAACTTTTGAGGTTATAAAAGTAATATCAGGTGTAGTCATATTATATAACATCCTCAGTGGAGACTGGGATATCCCCTTGTCACCAAATATGGCAATGTTTCTGTAGCAAAAGAGTAACTTATCTCTTGTTGGTTCGGGTCAGATTTTGCTGCCAAATGAGTTTGCACCAAATTTAGGGAAACACTTGCAACTTTCAACATTTTGGAATTGCAGCTAAGGGATTGTGGACAAGTATGAGTGTCATCCTCATCACACAGCCGAGCAGTCTGAGGCTCCAGGAGGCTAAGGTCACATGGACAGACTGGAGGCTGGGTCTACTCCACTGCTTGCCCGTGTCTGTGACACCATGGCCACTGCAAGGTTTGGGGAGGGGGTGGAGTCCCGAGATATACTTACTTGATGATATCTTGTTAATGGGATGTAGGGGTCCAGGTTGTGGCACCCACTGCCCCTCTGGGGTCACAAGTTCCGGGACGTCAGCCCTCACTGTGGAGTTCCAGAGATTTCCTGTGAGCGGGGAGAAGCGGCTCTAGCATTTGGGACTTCTAGTCAGCCAGGACACAAGCCAGGCTGGGTCTCAGGTCCAGGCCGGAGGAGCTGAGCCTGCCCCCCATCCTATCTCGCTCACCTCCACAGGCAGGCAGGCTGCAGATCTGGACAGTGTCTGGCTTGTCCCCCTCACACTGCCCGAGACTATTGGCGCTGGTCCGGCATACCACCTGCCGCTGCTGGATGCCCTCTCCACAGGTGGCGGAGCACTGCCATGGGAGGGCCAGGCCAGGCCACGGTGGCCGGGGAGGGGTAGGTGGAGAGACAGAGGAAGCAGGCAGTGAGCTCTGAAGTCCAGCCAATGTCCAGGACAGAAAGGGTACAGAGGAGGGTGCCAAGTCTCTACTTGGCCGGAGGGACATGCAAGGACTGCTCTGCTCCAAATGGCCTCACCAGGACAGCACACCAGCTGTCAAATACTCCTGGACCAGGTGGTAAATAGCCACTGCCCTGGACCTTTCTACCATCTAAATGGTTCACCCTGGCTCAGGAGGGGACCTCCAGGACCCCATTCCAGCACTGCTGCCTGTGCCTGCTGTGTCTAATCTGTGCCTGGATCCTTAAAGATTTTGTGTATCACCGTGGGACACTCCCTTCTCATGATGCACCAGCCTGAGGGACCCGGGGCAGGCCAACACCTGATGATATCTTGTTAACGAGATGTAGGGAACTGGACTGTGACACCTGCTAAACTGAGAGGGCTGGGTGACAGGGTGGCCATGGACCCTTCTAGCTCTGAGATTTAATGACTTTGTGACTCAGTTTACCAAAACTCAGCTTGCAGAGGCCTATCTTCTTCTTCAAGAGGGAAAGCCGTGGGTGCAAGGAGCAGAAGGCAAACAGTTTACAAGCGCTGCCACACACAGCATCCCCTGGACCTCACACACTCTGATAAAGGGGGGACTCCCGGCAAAGCAAGGCTGCCCAACGTGACCAGGTCGCTGGGTTTTGTAGGCACTGACCACAGCCCCTCCGAGCAGGATGGGGAAAAACTTGCAAAGGCCCACTTATAATACTGGGGCATTTGATGACCCGAGGGAGACACAAGGGTCACGGGCCACACAGAACCACGGGACAAAGAGGAATGATTACAAACAACAGCTCTTGAGTGCTTTGTCAGTCTTACAGGGGCCACCATCTTCCACTATCTGTCACCTCTGTTAGTTTCATCTGAGGGGTCCTCTGAGGACCAGCAATCTTCCTGTTTTATATTAAAGCAAATAAATCTACATATCATGGAGAAGAATATAAAATCTGCATGAGCTGTGTGGGGATTTTTGATTATTTAAAAAAATACTCTTTATTATGCAATATTTCAAGCATACAGAAAAGTCTGAGGAAGTTGGTCATGAAAGCCTGTCCCAATACCACCACAGCTCAGCATTCTGGAGTATTTTCAAACCTTGGCTTCTGCCTTTTGAAACTTGAAGGAAATGGTAACCCATTGGAAGAGGTTTATCCTTAATACTTTAATTTTTTCTCACTTATTTTCCTGAGGTTTATCTATATCGATAAGTACAGTTCAAGCTCACCCATTTTTCTTGCTGTATTTTATTGTATGAACAGACCATGATTTTTTTGGTCCAATCTCCTACAGATGGACATTTAGGATATTTTCTGATATTTTTCTATTACAATGAGCATCATTGTACTTATCTCTATGATCAAATGAGGCTTTTAAAATTGTAGTAAAATATACATATAAAATTTACCATTTTAACCATTTTTAAGTGTCCAGTCCAGTGGCCTTAAGTCCATTCACACTGCTGTGCAGCCACCACCACCATCCATCTCCGGAACTGTTTCTTCTTCCCAAACTGACGCTCTGTCCCCAGTAAACACTAACTCCTCCTTCCTCCCCTCCCCCAGCCCCAGGCACCCACCCTTCTACTTTCTGTCTCTATGAATGTGACAGTTCTAGGCACCTCACATAAGTGGAATCATACAGTATTTGTCATTTTGCGTCTGGCTTATCTCACTTAGTATAACGTCTTCAAGGTTCACATCAAATGAATTTTTGAGAGAAAATCCAAGACATCAAAAAACTTCCCTGTGGCCACTTCCAGGGCTGTGAACACCTGGACTATTCCACAGCCTCCTCATTGTTTCCGTATTCCCACCCTGGCCTCCCAATGATGAACTTTCTACCGAGCTGCTGGAGTGATCTTTTACACCCAACCAGAGCTTGTGACACCCCCATTAAAACCTTTCAATGGTTTCCCATGCACATTCTACCTCCTCATAAAGCCCTGTGGCATTTGACCCCTGACTGCCCCTCCAACGTCATCCTGTAGCCCCTGCCCCTCCCATTAAGTTCCAGTCCCACTGTTCTTACAGTTTCTGGAACAGGGTAAAGTTGTTCCTGCCTCAGGGTCTTCCTGTGGCTCATCCCTCAGGTCTCAGCTCAAATGTCACCTCCCTAGAGAGGCCCTCCATGATACATTACCTTCATTTATCCCACACAGCTCTAGCTGCAACCTGCAAACGCCTTCGTTATTGGTTTACTTGTCTCGTACGGTTCCCTCCCTGGACTGCAGGTTCCACAGAGACAAGAATCACAAGGTCTGTCTGGACGATGCTGGATTCCAGGCATTCCTAGTACAGTGCGCCTGGCCCATAGTCGGCAATCAGGAAATATTTCCTGAATGCAAGAATGTGCTCCAGTTTGCTCATCTGTACACAGGAAGATCAGCCCGTGCCTCCTAGCTCTGGGTGATGGCGAATGAACCCAGAACCATGGCCCACATACGTGGGAGCGGTTGGACTTCATTGTGAGAAAAATCAGATCAGATGTCAGGGAGAAATTCATCCAGAAACACCCTGCCCACAGGGAGCACCAGATCCCTCTGCAGCTCCCCCACCCAGACCCACCTCTTCCCTGACTCCCCAGAGAAGCTGCCTGTAGGCCCAGCCCCTCCCACCCTCTGAGGACAACTCACCTGCGACCAGGCTCCCGTCCGCCACTGAGCTGGACAGGGCACGCGGAAGCAGGGCCGCCGGGCCTCGGGCCGGTCCCCAGGGCAGGCCTTGGCCGGCATGGCCTTGTGGGTACCGTTGGAGAGGGGCAGCAGGCACTGCACCCCCCGGGTCTGCACCCCCAGCTTCCCACAGCTCCGGCTGCAGGTGCCCCACTCCTCCGTCACCCACCTGGAGGCAGACAGGGCAGAAGGTGGACGGGAGGTGGGGCCAGGGGGACAATTTCTCCCAGGGTCACTCCCACCCCCTGAATCACTGCCAGCAAGAGCCAGAGAGTGGGTCTGGGCTTCAGAACGCTTGGGGGCCAAGACGACCATCCACTGGCTCTGCCAGGCTGTGCAGTCTTAGTGAGGTCACTTATTCCCACCTCGGTTTCCTCATCTGGAAAACGGGTATGATGCATATTTAAATTCTGGCCCCTTGAGCATCCTTGGGGAAGCTGTGAACCCCTCTAAACCTCAGTGGCCCCATCTTTACATCAGGACTTTTTCAACACCTCATAAATATGTACTGGAGTTTCCCCATGTGCAGGCCCTGTCCTAGGTGCTGAGACACAGTGGTGCACAAAACAGATGAAAATCACCACAGCTTGTATAGCAGAACCACCCCCATGCAGGCTCTTGGGACAATTAAAGCACTTGTATACATAAAGCATGTGGCAGAGTGTGTGGCATGCAGTAGGCATGTGATAAATGCACTGTTACTACCACTGTCAGCACCTGGGGAGCTTCAGCGCTGATCAGCTAAGCTGGTGGTCTCCACGTGGCTTCTAGCCACAGAGCAACTTCCAGCAGCATCTTAAGCAGATGCCCCCCAGGTGAGTTAGACAAAAGCAAAACCGCTCTGGTGGAGGGCAGGCAGGGCAGCCCCCAGCTCCAGCCCCTCTCAGCCTCCTGTGGCATCCTTTAGTAAAGCAAGGCTCTTTCAGCCAACCCCTTCCTCTAAAACACAAAAACACACAGCGCCTCAACTTCATTTGGCATTTTACGGATGGAGACAAACCGGGGTGAGGGGACCTGCCGGGATCACAGCAGAGGGAGCCCCGCATGCTCTGTGACCACAGACGATTGTGGGGAAAGTGGCCTGGAATACAGTGTAAAGTAAGACGTGAGAGAGAACCACGGGGGCGCTGAGGGTCTGGGCACAAGGAGCCCATGCTGGCTAGCACGGGTCACCAGCCCCTGCCCTGGCCCTGAGGATCCCCGGGCCTGAGGGAGCACAGCTGCTGTGGGTCACCAAGGCTGAGTCCAAAACCCCCAGATCCCAAGAGGACTCCTAGGGAGGCAGGAGGATGGGCTCGGCTCTCTGAGGTTTCCTACTGGCCAGCTACCCGTGGCCCTGCCTGGGGGTCACTAGAGAAGCCTCGTGGGGACTGAGGAGGTGCTGGGGCTGGCTCTACTACAGGCTCAGAGGCCGGACCTTGAATCCTCCACAAGTCACAGCTCTTTCCTCTCTCCAAAGCCGCCTCCAAATAACCCCAAGAACATGACCTTGTGCTCCAAAGAGCCTGTATCCTCAGGCCAGGGAATCCCAATCAGGGGCTTGCAGGCCAGACCGCGTCCTGGGCTCCACATGACCGGGCTGAGAGGAGCTAGTGGGCAGCATCCTGGCCTAGGGCCTGGAGCCTGGAAGCACTGAAATCCACTTCACCTCGATAGACCCCCCCAGATCATTAAGGGAAAGCTGTGTCCCCAAACTGGGCCTCAGTTTCCCCATCTGTAAAAGAATGCCTGGAGAGGCAGAACAAAGGAAGCATCTTCCTTCTTCTGGGAATGGAAGTTAATCCAGAAATCCCAGACAGGACAGATGAGTAAGGAGGGCAATGCTGGCCATGGCAGAGTCTGGCATGTGGCTGCTCTCCGTCGGGGAGTCCTGGCTGCAGGGGCTGTGTGCCTGGAGGAAGCAGGCTCAGCAGTCCCTCGTCCTGGGGCTGGGGCTGACAGAGGGTCTGCAACACCCTGGGCTGGGGCTCAGGCTCCTCGTCCCTCCCCGGAGCACTCACACAGGCAGGACACAGGGACACCCAGGCCTGGGCTCAGGCTCCTCGTCCCTCCCCGGAGCACTCACACAGGCAGGACACAGGGACACCCAGGCGTGGGCTCAGGCCCAGTCCCTCCCCGGAGCACTCACACAGGCAGGACACAGGGACACCCAGGCGTGGGCTCAGGCTCCTCGTCCCTCCCCGGAGCACTCACACAGGCAGGACACAGGGACACCCAGGCGTGGGCTCAGGCCCAGTCCCTCCCTGGGATCACTCACACAGGTGAGGCACAGGGACACCCAGGCGTGGGCTCAGGCCCCTGTCCCTCCCTGGGAGCACTCACACAGGTGGGGCACAGGGACACCCGGGTATGGGCTCAGGACCCCGTCTCTCCCTGGGAGCACTCACACAGGTGGGGCACAGGGACACCCGGGTATGGGCTCAGGACCCCGTCTCTCCCTGGGAGCACTCACACAGGTGGGGCACAGGGACACCCGGGTATGGGCTCAGGACCCCGTCCCTCCCTGGGAGCACTCACACAGGTGGGGCACAGGGACACCAGCACGTGGGCTCGGGCCCCGTCCCTTCCCAGAGCACTCATGCAGGTGAGGCACAGGGACACCAGCGCGTGGGCTCAGGCCCCGTCCCTCCCCGGAGCACTCACGCAGGCGGGGCACAGGGGTGCTGGTTGCAGCGCCGGCGGATGGGCTTGGGCCTCTTCCTGTGGTCGCACAGGTGCCGCTGCACCATATGGTGGTCCCGGCGGCGCCGGCAGCCGTATTTGGTGAACTGGATTCCTGTTGGGAGGGCAGGCTGCCATGGGCGTGGTCCCACCAGGCTCCCACTGCCCTGTCCCGGGCCTCAGGGATGGTGCGTTCTGGAGAGCCCAGAGGGCTAGTCCCACTTTCTTGGAGCCTTTGCACCCCCTCCTGCCCAAGTCACTTTCTGAGGAAGCCGTCCTCCACCAGCCCATCTCATGCGTCCCTAGTGTAGTGCAGGCGGGACGTGGCTCTAGACGGCTCCCCCTCCGCACAGCTGGTGAGCCCTTACAGGGCCCGGGCCCTGCCCCAGCCTGCTCTAGCACTCCCAGCCCCATCCCAAAGGCCCTGCCCAGAAAGGCACGAGCTGTGGACACATTAAGTGGGGACAAGGTCAGTCCCCGGCCATTCCTGCTCCTCTCCCGAGAGGCCCTGGGCTGCCCCCACACAGCAGCTGGATGGTCAGGTGGACCAGTACCTCCTCCGCAGGCCTTGGTGCAGGGGGCCCAGCTCTTGAGTGCCCACTCATAGGTGTCTGTCTCCTCCAGGAGCACGTTGTTGCTCCCGATAAGGGGCAGAAGGTCCTCATGGATGATGTACTTGTAGGCCAGGGTGCTGCGGGGCCCACCCTCAGCCGAGGGGAGCACCTGAGGGGAGATGCAGGAGGTGGCACAGGACTGGAGAGCAGAGACGCAAGGCTAGCAGGGGTGCCGCGGAGGAGGGGGCAAAGGGAAGGATGTGAAAAGCAGAACCAGTGAAAGCCAGGAGGGGACTGCACCGAGCGTGGCCTGGGCGGCCATTTAGACCAACAGCCATGTGGCAAAATCAAGCTAGGCACCTACTTTGTGCCAGACCCGAGAACGACCCGCGTTCCCATTGATGATTTTCCCTCCCACAGACCTAAGTTCTAATGAGGGCAGGAACTACGTCTGTTGGTCTGTCCTGCTCACCAGAGCACCCGCCCTGCCTGACTCTAGAAGACGGTCTGTGATACAGATTCTTGTCAGGTGTTTCCTCCCACTCTGTTCAGGTTGTCTTTTCACTTTCTTGATAATATCTTTTGATGTGCAAAAGTTTTCAATTTCCAAGAAAACCAATTTATTTTTTCTTTTGTTGCTCACGCTTGTGGTGTCATATCTAAGAATCTGAGGTCATGAGACTTATCCCTCTGTTTTCTCTAAGAGTTCGATGGCTTTAACTCCTGTTTCTTTAGGTCCTCAGTCTATTTTGAGTCAGCTTTTGTATATGATGTAAGGCAGGGGATCAACTGCACCCTTTCACATGTGGCTATCCAGTTGTCCCAGCATCATGTCCCCGGGGAATGGTCTTGGCACCCTCACTGACAATCAATTGGCCACAGGCGGTCAATAACTACAGGGTGAGTGGACAATACATGTTGGATTGAATTAATATGCCAACACCAGGCAACAACAGCCTTCAGACTCTGCCCTCCAGGCCCTCCCCTAGTCACAAGGGTAGCACCAGGAATAAAGCCTGTGCAGGGTCTCCCTGCCACCAGCCAGTGCCGAGGGCACTGCAGACAGAGCCCCTCCTGGTCTGGTCTCCTGCTCCACAAGCCCTGGCCTATGGTCTAGGAGAGGGGAGTGCGGGCGGAGGCAGGCCCCAGCCGGGACAGTGGCTCCAGCCCCCTCTCAGGAGGTGGGCAGTGCCAGATGGCAACCCTGGGTCAGCTGCCCTACAGGCCACAGGAAGCCACTCCTGGACTCACTTTTTGGCAACGCCATAATGCAAGCGGACACTGGATGATGCCAGGACGACAGAGGGAAGCAACCCAGGCCCCTCTGGCTCCCTCAGGCCTGTTTCTGACCCTGCATTAGGGAGAACGGACTCCATGTGTGGCGTCTCTTGTCTGACAATCATCTCTTCTTCCCTCCTCACTTGCCATCTGGCCACCCTCAAGCACGGAGGGCACCCTGGCCTTGCCCAGGCTCCTGAAGACACGAGAACAGGAGGATTTCCCCAGGCCTGTGCTGGTTCACCCCAGAGACAGTGAGTGAGGGGACTGGACTGGGACAGCTAGAGGGGGGGCAGGGCCACCGTGTGGGTGGGGCTCACCAGGACGGCGATGGCTTCAGGCAGGGGCCCGCTGGTCCTTAGGCTTTCCTTGGCGTCCTCCACCGCATACTCCCACTCCAGGCCCATTGCCATGAAGGTCTGGCTCGCGGCTTCCTTGCCCTTGGGGTTGAGGATGAAGCTGCCTGTGACCTGGTTCTTCACCGCTGGCCATGGGGAGAGGGTCACACAGATTTCTATTCCCCTCCACAGGAGCACGAGCCAGGCCTCCTTAGGGCTTCAACGCCTTCCCAGTAGGCCCCTTGGGGCTCCTGTCTACCTGTCACTTCTTCACCCGAGCCTTTTCCCAGGCAGATTGGTCACCATACTGCCCCCAACACAGCGTCCCTGCCTCTGGACCCTGGTGCACACCATTCCTCCCACCCTCACTGTCTCCCCTTCTTCATGCCTGACTAATTTCCACCCATATTTAAGGCTCAGCACAATTCTCTCCTCCTCCAGGAAGGCTTCTTTGATTGCCCAGTCTTTAGGGATTTGCTCTCCCTATAACTCCTATGGCAGAGCATAGAGATTAAGAGAACAAGCTCTGAGTCAGATTGATCTGGGGAAGCTACTCAGCCTCCCTCTGCTGCCTGAGTGTTACCATCTGTAAAATGGTAGGGCTGCTGCCCCGTGAGGATCATCACTGTCCCCACCTCCACCTGCCCTGCCGTGGGGCTCCTAGGACAGTTCAAGGAGTTTAGACACGTAAAGAACTAGGCAGGGTGCATGGCATGCAGCTGGCACTTAACCAGCGGGAGGCACCATGACTGTCCTCAGAACAGTGCCTGACGCGAGCACTGTTGGGATAGACGTCCCGACTCTCCCACACCCTGTCAGCGCAACTCCTCCGTCTTGGCGTCCTTGGCTCAGTGCAGAGACTGGCACGGAGTGGGAGCCTTTAAAATGTCCATAAATGTCTGTCCCTTAAAGTCCCCTCCGTGAGTGACTCACAGCTTGTTACTGAAAGGCACCAGGTAGGAGGGGTGCGGGCGGACGCCCCACAAAGGCCCCGTGTCGTGGCCTCGGGCCCTGGAAGCAGCAGGGGCGGGGATAGGCTGCAGCCAGGACGGAGCCGCTGACCCCGGTGGGGAGGGCATCCCCTCCTGGTGCAGATTCAAATGTTCGAGCGTAACTGTCAGAGGAGAGCTAAGGATCCAAAGCTCTGACCGTGTGCTGGCCACTCTGTAACCGCCCCAGGGCGGTCCTCACCTCCCCCCCGCCACTGCCCCCGAGCTCATTGCCATTATTAATCCAGGCAGGAATCAGAGGCTGTGTCCGAGAGGGGCAGCAGTTTCTCCTGGACACACAGTGGACGGGGATGGGCCGGCCTCCCTGATGAGCAGAGAAGGAGGGGAGGCTGGTCCTGCCCGGGAGAGATGCCCCTCATCTCTGATCTCTCTCAGTCCCCAGGGTCTCCAGACCCTCTAGGCTAGAGCTGGGCAGCTCCTCAGGCCGGGTCAGCCTCAGCCCTGCCCACTGCTCTTGTCTGCTCCTCACCTCACAGCAGCTGCCGGCCCCGCCCCCTGGCTGTACACCCTTGTTCCAGGAGGTGGCGGGCTAGACTCAGTGGGCTGGACTCAGCGTGGACTCTACCATCCAGGCCCAGCTCAGAGTCCTGGCCTCACCACTGACCCACTCTGACCTTGAGCGACTATCTTAACCTCTGGGTGCCTCAGTTTTCTCAGCTGCAGAATGGGATAACAACAGCCCACATGGATTGCCATGAGGCTCAGACGAGATAACGTATGAAAAGTGCCAGTTCGAGGCCCAGCACAAGGTGGATATTAACAGTGTGACTTCTCTTCCTTTTAAAGAGTCACTGTCACCAAAGTCCAGGAGAGACGAGTGAGTTTGGACAGGGCTCCGGCCTTCACAGCAGGCTGCCGCCTGTCCTGGGCTTCTCCAGAGGGTGCATACCCTGCCAGGCACACACACACAAGGGCACACATGCATACATGCGCCCCTACACACACACATGCATAAGGGCATGCAAACGCACACTCATACACACACACAAACACAGAGCCTGCACATTTTTACTGAGGGCCTGCTGTCTACCTCATACGTGTGTAATTGCACAACCTGAGCCAGCGTCAGGTTTCAATGCCCCATCCAGGTCCTGCAGAGCTCTAACCCCTCAGGGGACTCACCCACAAACCCCACTGAGTGTGCCACCCTGGGCCTGCCCCAGGGCTAGGAGCCTCTGCCCCGACCTCCACGGAAGCCGACCCTCGGCCTAGAGGAGCACTCCCTGCCTCCAGGGGATCAAGGAGCCAGACTTGTGGAGACAGGGGCTGGAAGGGGCTGCTGACCTTATGAAATCTTTGTAGGGGTGCAGCAGGAAGAGTATCTGTAAACTCCACCCTCTCCTTGGAGGAAAGGACCCTTCTCTCCTGCCCCCTCCCCTCCTCAGCCCCCGTTCCAGGGCACCAGTCCCCCAAGCCGACAGGCAAGTGGGCAGGGAGGTGGCCGAGCCAAAGCCCTCCACTCACGTACCCGCAAAGAGCAGTGTGGCTGGCGAGGGCACAGGGCAAGGGGCAGGAGACCCGGGCCCAGACAGGCTCAACCCATGAGCGAATCAGGGCACATGAGGGGCTGCAATCCACCTGGGCCTCAGTTTCCCCTTGTGCCTACTGCCTGTTGGTACTACACTCTCTCAGGTGCCTCTTCCAGAGCAGGTTAGGAACCCATCACAGCTGTACTAATGTGGATGTCCTCTCCAAGGGGCAAGTTCTCCAGGAGACTTTAAAAAAAGTTATTATTCTGATGATAATCAAAAACATGAATGCCAGAATTTTTGTTATATCTGAGCCTGCCCAGAGATGTTATGTTTTGTATTAGTGTTTATGATGAGTTCGTACCAAGCAGTGTGACTTTGGGGCATAATAAACAAGAGGGGCCTCTGTGACATGCCAAGGCCAGGTGACATTGTAGCCCATATGCCCTCTGCAAAGGGGTATGAAAACAGACAAGTGTGGGAGAACCCAGCCACCACCCAAAGTGCAGGCAGCTGCCCACCCGCCCACCGGGACCCAGCTCCAAACCATGTTTATGTGTTTTAAATTCAGATATAATTCACAGACCATACAATTCAGGCTCTTCAAGTGTGCAGTTCAGTGATTTTTACCATAGTCACAAGGTTGTGCAATCATCACCACTATCTAATTCCAGAACATTTTCATCACCCCAGAAAGAAAGCTGAGACCCATTAGCAGTCACTCCCCAACTCCACCCCCCGTCCCACCCCCCAAGCCCCTGATAACCAGTAACCTACTGTCTGTCTCTATGGATTTGCCTATTCTAGACATGCTCATTTTTTTCACTGCCAATTTAGTTTCAGCAAAAAAAGAACACAAAGCAAACAAACAAAAATTCTCTCCCATTACAGTAATTCTCTTAACTTGAATTTTATTGCTTTATTTTGGGGCTCTAATTTTCCATCTGTCTTGGCTGTATAGTTGCACAACTGTTGTGAGCGTAAGGGGTGGACATCTAGTTTAGGGACTATGTGATGAAGCATCATTATAATGAGAATAATTGAAGGGTCCATGTGGTCGACTGCACAAACGGCTCCAAATTCCTCCTGTACCTGTATGTACACCCCTCTGCAGTGTGACTCAGTTTCCCAAGAGAGAGCCTGTTTCTACCCCTGGAGTCTGGGCTTGGCCATGAGACTTGCTTGGGCCAATGGGACATTCAACAAAGCATGACACAAGCTGAGACTGAAAACTGCTTGCACACTGGGGCTGCCTGCTCTTGCCACTCCTGGGGACTATGTGACAGACACCATGTGAATAATCCTGGGCTAGCCTGCTGGGGACATGGCCCTGTCACCCCCATGACCCCAGCCGCCAGTGGTACCAACCAGCTCCCAAGAGACCAAGCAGCAGACTGCATTTGCATGAGTGAGTCCAACGGAGCAGAGGTAGCACCCAGCTGGGCCCAGCCCAAACTGATGGCTGGCAGAAGAATCTAACAAAAAGGTTCTCTGCCATTACTCAGATTTGTGAAATCTTCCCTCGTTAGGATCCTCTCCTCTGTTCTCCCAGCTCCCCAAGCCCGAGGGCAGGTCCCGGGCCTGGCTGCCCCCTCCTGGCACGCCAGCACTCACCAATGCGGTGCGGAGCCTTCTCCAGCTCCTCGATCTGGATGTGCCTGGCACCCGCTGGGATCTGGACCAGTTTGAGAGCTCCTGCGACAGAGGAGGACCCAGAAAAGCAGTGAGCATCCTGAGCCGGTGGCCTCAGTTCCCATCATCCCCCATGACACCCCCCTACCCAGATACCCAGGAACCTCAGTTTCCTCATCCATAAAATAGGAATGGGCCCTTCTCCACGAGGAGCTGTGGGGATCAAATGAGAGGCTATAGCTCCAAATGCTCTATTAACTCTAAGGGGCTCTGTGTGTTGGTTTCTATTATTGCCCACTTTCTTAACCCTCCTCTTCTCTCCTGATTTTCCACCCCCCCTTTCTTCCCACATCTTAAGTCACTGTAGGATTTGGATGAAACAGGCCATGAAGATCAAGTATGGCTGCCCTAGCTCCCCCTGGCCCTCCCAATCCTAGGCCTGGAAACAAACCTTTCTCAGAGCCACCAACCTTGTCTCCACAAGGAGAGGCAAGACAAAGCTGTAACATTCCCAAAGGGGAAATAGATTTAGTTCATACTAAAGTGTAAAGAACTAACATCTGGCCCTTTTCAACAGCAAGTGTGACCAGATCAGAGGTAGGGAGGGAAGTTAAGGAACTCAAAGGTACCAGGAGTTCAAAGCAGGAAGCACTACAGGTTTAAAAAAACGAGGAAAGAGGAGAAAGCAGAGAGGAAAAGAAAATTACCAGTGTAGTCTGGGCCACATCTTCAGACCTGTCTGACCCCTCACTCCCACCAACAGGCCCAGGGCCAAAGAGATAGCCAAGCTCCTATCACAACACACAGCCTAGCAGAAATATGCTTCCAAGCTACTGGGCCCGTTGCAGGCAGCAGCGTGCCTGGAAGACAAGGCGGCCAGCGTAGCTCCTGGCTCGCCAGCTGGGGCAACCTGTGAAGGTCTGGAGATGGGCTCCAGGGCCCCTCTTCCCTGCCCTGAACTGTGGCCTGGCTCAAGGAGGGAGGGCCCACCTGAGGGACGGCTCAGGCTCTAGGAACCCAGCTGGGGAACCCCAGAACCCCAGCCACTCCTGGTCGACGGTCAGCCCCAGCCCGCTCACCTGCCTGCTTGGAGGCCTTGCCCAGCGTCCCCTTCACAGTCCTGCAGTGGGAGTTGTCACCGCCACAGACCCCGCACTTGTCATCAGCCTTCATGGACCCCACCTCCTTGTCACAGCCGACGGGCTGTGGTCAGAGGTGGGGTCAGCAGGAGGAGGCTCCCACGTCCCCACCATCACCCCCAGGTGTAGCCCCCGGCTCCCTCCTGGGTCCCCAGGCCCCAGACACGAGAGGACCCTGGACCGAGAGGCATCCCTAGACAGGGCTCTGCTACAAATTCGCCATGTGACATGGGCAGGTCTTAAACCTGGCCCGCTCCTCTCCCCTCCAATGGGGCTGGCAGTAACCCTGGTCCAGCATCCCAGGGTTATGTTGAGGACTGAGGGGTGTCACAGGTGGGGAAAGTGGGACGACACTTGTCTTCCAGGGAGCAGAAGGGGCAGGTGGGGCAGCTCTCCATCTCCAGCTGCCGGCAGAGGGCGGGTGGCCTGCAGGGGGCACCCACCACACACTCTCCACGGGCACAGATGCTGTATGGGTCCCGGTAGCTGCAGCGTGTTCCATCATGGACCACCTGGTTCATGAAGACCACAGCCCCTGTGTCCTCCGACTGGCAGATCAGCTCACACTTCTGGGCGTCTGTGGGGAGAGGGACCAACCACACTGAGCCCCCAGGTGGGCATGGAGAAAGTGGGCTGGCCCAGGACACCAGTGCACAGCCCATGGAGTGACATCAGCGCATGGCCCACGAAATGACACCAGCGCACGGCCCAGGGAATGACACCAGCGCACGGCCCAAGCAGGAAGCTCTGAGGGCCAGCTCTGGGCAGCGAGGGGAGCAACGGGTGTGGAGCCAGGGCTTAAAATCCCTGTAATGTCACTTATTTATTAGCCAGGTAATCTTGGGCAAATTATCTGACTTCTCCGAGCCTCAGTTCCTTATTTGTTATCCCTGAACCGTAATGATGATGAGAAAAATCAAATGACAAAATAATAATAAGCCAACACTTAGTGAATGCTTACTGTGTGCCAAGCACTTCCAAAACCTTTACACACTCTTGATGTGCAACTTTAAATGCTTTCTGTGAATTAACTCATTTACATCTCTCGAGGAAGTAGGTTCTGGCATTACAGAGAAGGAAACCCAGGACCAGAAAGGTTAAGGAATTTGCTCAAGGCCACACAGCCATGCAATAAGCAGAAGAGCCAGGATTCTAACCCAGGCTGCCTGGCCTTAGTGCTGCTCTGACCCCTGCACACACTTCACCGGTCACACGGATGATGGGGTGTCCTAACACATCTGTGAATGTTAGCAGGCCAAGTGAAAGGCGGGCAGAAGAGCAGTCTGTGTTTGGGTTTGTAAAATGGAGCAGCACTGAGGGAGGGTGGGGAGTCCTTCCCACGTCTAACAACTGAAGGTTCTCTTCTCTATCCAGGCTATTGACGTCCCCAAAAAGGAGGCTCCAGAGAACATAGAAACACCTGCTGTGTTCTTCAGAAAAAGGGAGGCAGGGGCTTAGCCAACATCCCGGGATTTGTCTAAAAGTGCAGGGAAAACCCAAAGTCCCGCTGCCCCCGCAGCCTCCTGCCCCTCCCCACCCCGTGCCCCTGTGGCTTGTTGGCTTCTGAATGGACCTGCAAGGCTTTCAAAGCAAGCTGCTCCCTCAGCCACATTTCTAAGGACCCGTCTGGCTCCCTGCTCCTGGTGCCCAGGCTCCTCGGACACCTAGTGACATCTTGCCCCAGCACTCAAGTCTGGAGCCACAACATCCAACACCACTTTGGATTTCACACATGGTGGGACCTGGGCCAGGGGTCAAGGGGTGGGGGGCTCCAACCCTCCTACAGACAGGAAGGACTTTGACCTGTCTGCCCCAGGCAGGTGGGTCTCCGGGCAGCCGTGGAAGCCAGCCAACAGTGGCAAGGGAGTAGTGAGCTCCCCAGAGTGGGAGGAATCCAAGCAGAGGGAAGACACTCCCTGCCAGCCTGTTCCGGAGGGGTCTGTGCACCAGCGGGCAATGGACAGGCCTCTGTGGTCCTTTCAAACTTGAAGATTGTCATTCTAAATGTGAGCTGAAGAACTGAGGGGTCCTGCAACTGATACTTTGGAACCAGGGCTACAAAGGGGTGGCCCTGGGCTAAGGAGAGGAAGGGCTGTTCTCATTGCTCCATCTGAGGCTGAGGGCTGTGTGTTAGGGGGTGAGTATCTGTCTTTGGAGGGACCATGGAGAGGCCGGCAGGGGGAGGTGGAGCCAGAGGACGGTTACAGGCCCCTCCAGCCTGAAGGCTTTAAGACACCATGAATCCCAGCCCTTCATGGGCTTCCTTCCCTCTGCCGCTATGAAAGCCATCACTAGAAATGCTCCAAAACAGACAGATGCTGGCACTGGCTTGGTCCCAAAATTCAGACCCTGTGGGTGAGTCCCGAGGCCTGTGTCTGTCCCAGGGCAGCCTGGAGGGGGTCAGTGTGAGGATCCCATAGGCTCCCATCGGCCTGCCTCTCAAATCATTTTCATTAACTGCTAAAACGGCAGCACAATCAGCAAAACCTACAAGCACGGCAGGTCACAGGACCGAGCTTCTTAGGACATTGGTTATGCAAAGCGAGGGGGCTGAGCCTGTGTGGTGCCTTCCCTCAGGGAAGGACATGTCACAGGCACCAGCCCCAACAGCCGGCACTGCCGCCGGCCTCAAGGGCACCCCTGGGTGAAGTGCCCCTTGCTCAAGGCATTTTCCTGGCATCTGCCAGAAAACAGTCATCAGAGTACCATATCAGAGATGGGTCTGATGAGGACGGTGGTCCCCCGAGGTAAACAACACAAGGGGCTGCACAAAGGTCTGTGGCAAGCCTGCTGACTGCAATGTCCCTTCTGGTGTCCCCACTGTCCCTCCACCTTCGCCAGCAGGGGAGGCCCTGCTGGGGAAGACACAGACCCAGCACATGCCCAGGGATGTGGGGGTGGGAGGGGGAGCAGGGCCCGCTCACCGTCATCAGGCTCGTAGGGGACCCAGCTGTGCTTGGCGTTCTGGTGGATATAGTAGGAGTTGCGCTTGGCACACTGCTGGGCCCGGAAGTCCTCGTAGGGCCCCGGACACTCCTCGCTGTTGCAGATCTGGTACTGGAACGTGGGCCCTGAGCACAGGCGGCCTCCATAGGCTGGGCTGGGCAGACACAGAGACCCAGTGACCTTGCTGGCTGGGAAGGCTGGGGAGGGCCAGGCTTCCAACATGGCCACCAGGGGCAAGCTCGGCCTTAATAGAGCAGCATCAAAAGGAGGTCCACTAACTCATAAACTGGAGAGGGACCCCCACTGCTGGGGCTGCTGAGCTCAGAGCCTTCCAGATCCCTCTTGCTCCTTCAGGCACACGCCACCTATTCCACCATGTGGCGGGGCAGGGAAGACAGGAATGACTAACCCTCTCCAACTGGGCTGGAAGGGAAATCAGTCTTACTCATCTGTGTATATTCTTCCAGCTGTTACACAGGGCCTGACAGACAATAGGTACTCAGTAAACGACTCAGCTACTCCTATTTGCATCTGCTTCCATTTAATACCATAATAAACTAAGGAGTGGTAAAGAGACGGACCTGGAATCAGAAGATCTGGCTGAATCTAACCCCAAGTCCTGATTGTGTTTGTCCCCGGGCAAGTGACTTAGTCTTGCTGTACCTTAATTTCCCCTTTAAAGGAGGGACCATAAAATGTATTTTATCTGCCTCCCAGTGTGCCTGTGAAGAATAAATAAGAAAAGCTATTTTAAAGCAATCTGTACTCTCTCCTCCAGTAGGTTAGAGGATTAGGTAAGATTATGGATACACAGTATCCAAGCCGGTCCTGCTCAGACAGCCGGGAGAAGTACTGGCTTACACACACCACGGCGCTTACACACACCACCCGCTTACACACACCACGGTGCTTACACACACCACGGCGCTTAGCGTCCCACCTGGCACAGAGCAAGTGTTCCATACGCTGCAATAATTATAACAGCAGCTGCTATTTATTAGTGCTTAATCTGTGGTGGGCATGGTGCTGAGAACACACATATTATTTCATTTAAGCTTCATAAAATAAAAAGTTACTATTACAGAGGACTTCAATAAATGGAAATAACAATCGTCATGACTGGAAGGTGGTTTTCTCAGTGGGCACCGCTGGGCCTTTCTCTAACTCCGGCTTTCATACCCTCATCAGGTGGAAGTTACACGGCAGTTCATTTTGGCTCGTATTTGTACAAGGCCAGTATAGCCACCTGACACAGGATCAAGCTGCTCCAGGAGGTAGTGAGTTCCCCATCCCTGGAGGTAAACAGCAGAGTATGAAGGACCACTCCTGAGGATGCTAGAGGGCAGATGACCACCACCGAGCCGCTGCGCTCCTAGGGCCCTGCCGTTCTGCAGTCCTCATCAGCTCACTCAGCGCCATGAGGGTGGGCCAGGCCCTGCCCCACAGAGGGGCAGAATCCCTCGTTCCTGGAGGCAGCCCCACGTGGCCGACCCCGGCCGGCCCCGGTGTCTCATGAAGCTCCTTAAGCAGGTGCTTCAGCGTGAGAGATGGAGGCCATAGAGAGCTGGTGCTCCAAAGTTCCAAAACCATGGGAGGGGATGCCATAGAAGGGATAACAAGGGAGAAACGGACTGCTTCCCCAGAATGCTGAAATTTGGGAGGGGGTGGTGAGAGACGGGATTTGACTATAGGAAGAGGTAAGTTAAGAAAAATTAAAGGATGTTTTGCTTCATGTGGTAGAAAAAAAACTTGGGGAATTTATTCTCCCAAGACATGGCCATTGAACACTTAGCTCAGGGTTTTCTCAAATTTAGCTGGAGGATCAGGATCATGGCAGGGCTTGTTAATCTGGCAGAGTCCTGGGCCCACCCAGCCTGTGCGGGCAACCTTCAGGACACGAGAGTTTGCAAATCACTGGTTCAGACCCATTCTCAGATGGCAGACCCAGCCAGAAGTGACCTGGCCCCCCAACAATTTTGTGTCCTCATCCATTAGAATACATAACCCCTGCAGGGGTCCTCCTCTTGTGCCCCACCCCCCAGTGCCTTCCCCTCCAAGCCCCTCAGGCCTGGAAGCGGGGTTCCCTGCCTTGCCCACCCCAGCCAAGCACACTCACGGGGGATTATCACAGCTCCGGCTGCGGGATCGAACCCCACCCCCGCATGACCGCGAACATGACCCGAACGTGGTCCAGGAGCTCCAGCCTCCATCCTGGCCGTAAGTCTGCTCCAGCGACTTCCAGATGCAGTGACCTTTGAAGCACCACTGGGATGGAACAGAGGGCATGACGTCACCCTGGGGCCACTGCTGCCCTGCCTGCCATGGAGGGTGCCCAACCAGGCACATGGCACAGCTGGTAGGCACCATGGTGAGCCCAGAGAAAGGGTCGTTAAGAGCACAAGCCTTGGGGTTACACAGAATCCCCCCCACCATGCACTGAATGACCTTCAGCAAAGGACTCCCCTTTCTGAGCCTGTTCTTCAACTGTACGACGTGATGAAAGCACTGTCCACAGAGCTGCTGTGAGCATTCAATGAGACAACACCTGGCACATACAGCCCTCCAAAAACGGCAGACGGTATTATTAAAGATGATAATAACTGTGCAATTATTTGCTTCACTTTTCCAGGAGAAATAAAAGCCTGATAGAGGAGAGAAGACACAATTTTCCCACACTATCTAGAGTTGATCTTGGCTGTACCTCGAAACCACCATCCAGGGGCCACAAGCAGGTGTGCTTGTGGGAGGCAAGCCAGCCACATGGGGAGGTCCGTCCATGTGGTGGAGGGACTGTATGCATCGAGTCCAAGAGGCCTGGGTTTGAACCCCAGCTCAGCCTTTCCCAGCTGTGTGTGGCTTTGGCATAACTTCACCTTGCTGAGCCTCAGTTTACTCACCTGTTAAATGGGACTGTTCTAAGAACTGACAGGAATAACAAAGGCCTGTGCACAGGGCCAGGCACAAAGTAGGCCTCAACCAAACAGGGAATAAATACAGCAAAGCTCTCTGTGTCCTTTTCAAGACATAACTCAGTGGTTCCTAGCCACCCTGGGGAACTTCAAAAACTCCGGATGCCTCAGCTTTACCCCAGACCAACTGAGTCAGGATCTCTAGGCATAGGGAATTTTTAACTAAGCTTGTAATTTTTAAAAGAAGCAGCAGAGCCAGCCCCTTGGCCTAGTGGTTAAGTTTGGCACGCTCTGCTTCAGCAGCCCAGGTTTGGTTCCCGGGTGCGGAATTACACCACTCATCTGTCAGTGGCCACGCTGTGGCAGCGACCCACATACAAAATAGAGGAAGACTGGCAGTGGATGTTAGCTCAGGGTGAATCTTCCTCAGGCGGAAAAAAAAAACAAAGAAGAAGAAGCAACATACTTTGTATACCGTAAAATTCACTCATTTCAAGTGTACAAGGCAATGATTTTTCATAAATTTACAGCATTGTGCAATCGTCACCACCATCCAATTTTGGAACATTTTCATCACCTCAGAGAGATATCTCGTGACCATCTGCAGTCACTCCCCACTCTGGGGGTGGGGACTTTTAAAGCTCCCCAGACGGTTCTAATATGTGGCCAAAATTGAGAGCGGCTGATTAACTGTTACATGAAATTGTGATACGACAGGGCCTGGGACTTTGAAAACACCCGGAGCAGGTGTACCAGTCTCCAGGATAATAGCACGGCAGGGTTGGAGCCCGCGGGCCTGTATAAGGCCATGGGAAGCCCCATCCATCGGTGAAGGGACAGACTCTACACCCCTGTAAGTGGGAGGAGCCTGGTGAGGGCAGAGGGCAGAGGGCAGGCTGGTGGGGGCAGGTCCCCAGGCTGGGATCCCAGCTGATGCTGAGCCATCATCACGCCTCTCAACACTGCTTCTTCCGAGCTCTCTCATTTGCTTTGACGTGACTCAGTGACTTCAGAACAACCCCGAGGGGTGGGAAGGATGCTTGGTCAGAGGTCAGGAGGAGTTCAGTGAATGGCCCAAGGTCACCCCACAGCGATCACGGCAGGGCCAGCAATAGAGCAGAGGTGGGGTTCACACCCCAGCCCAGGGCTCTCAGCCGCAGCTATGATGTCCCCTGACAAACAAAGCCCTGCACCCACACACGCGTGAGGGAGCAAACAGACAGGGAAATGCGTGACAGGGCAGGTCTGGGGGAGGAGGCCTCGTCCTCCACATCTGTAGAATGGGAGTAAGCACTCCGGCCGGGTGGCCTACGAGATAGTGCCAAGCTCCATAAACTGCAGAAGCCACGGAGTGTGAGGTGGGAGAGAGGGAGGGTGTGAGTGTGTGTGAGTTCACCTGCGGCCTCCGTGCACATCTACCTCACACGAGGCTCGCACCTGTCCTCCAGCACCGCCCACCACATTCATATACACACTAGGTGGGGAGGCAGGGGTTCTCCTGAGACCTGCACTCCAGGAAGCCACTCCTGCTGTAGACCCCGGGCCCGCAGGTACCTTGCCTGGCTCGCACTCGGTCCCATCCAGCGGGGGCCCCTTCTTGGTCTTGCAGAAGTATGGGTTGTCAGGGTGGCTGCACCACAGCTGTTTGCAGGGCTCAAAGGTCCTGAACTGCGTGGAAGGGGAACAGGGTCACAGGGCAGGACTAGCTCTCCAGCTCTGACAAGTTGTCCAGGGTGCAAAGGGCAGGGACACAGAGAGAGAGGAGGGTGGTGGACACTGGGCCCAGAAGACTGCGAAGAAGGTAGGAGGGGACTGTGCAACCAGAGCCGCACACATCCTCAAGCTCCACCCTAGCCCAAGTGCCAGTGGCCTCCAGCGCCCCCTCCTCTCTCCAACAGGGCACAGAGAAGAGGGGCCCAGGCACAGCCCTCACCCCCTCGTCTCCCTCCCCAGGCCTCCCTCCCCGCCTTTGCAGAAGCCACTGTGTGACTGAGTGCAGACTAGGGTTTGAGGCTCTAGGGAGGCGGGGCCCACCAATGCCCCCTGAGTCCTGTGCACGTGGGGGCATCGAGGGGCCTGCCGGTCTAGCTCAGACCTGCAGCACCCAGACAAAGTCAGCACTCCATCTCCCTCCAATCTCACCAGCCTGCCAGAGGCTGGTGACCTTAAGTTTCCAATTGTCTAGGAAAGCCCCAATTTCCTTTTCTCTTCTGTCATCCGTGCCAGCCAGACAAGTGTCCTGCAAATACAGCACTGGGGCATTGAAACCCCCTATCCCAGGCTGTTCCCCGACTCGCAAAGCAGAGACCATGTGTCCCACTGTGCCCTGGGCAGTGGAGAAGGTGACCACGTGCAGGGCCTCCTGGTTCTATAGAATGGAGGGGGGTGGGCTGCATTCCTGGGTAAGGGGCTTGAGGCACTCAGGTCACCAAGGCCTGCCCCATCAGAAAGTCCTCTGCCCCAGGATGTCCCCTTCTCTGAGCCTCCACCTGGGCCCCAGTTAGCAGCTGTTCAGTTCTCTCCTGGGTGGCTCTTGCTGGCCGCCAGGCCCCAGGCTCTCCCCTGCCCTGTACTGCAGAGTAGGGACAGGACTATGCTCTCCGTATCCATCTCCCAGGCATGGGAGAAAGGGAGCATGGAATTGACCCCCTGGAGAGAGGAATGTGCGGGCACAGGAGAATTTCACTAGGGTGGGAAGTCAGCCCCAAACCCCTGAAGAGCAGATGGTGGCAACTATTCCTTTGCCAGGCCAGAGCCCAGTGCCTCATCTGACATGCGGACTGCCTGGCATTTAAGCCCCTGGTGACCAGCTCAGCCAGGATCCCATTGGCCATCTGCCCTCTGTTTTACTCTGTTCCCATCTTTTCCAGGGCTGAAGTGTTCTCTAGCCACTGCACACATCTGCCCCCACAGGTGGGACTGGGCAGGGCAGGTATGTGCAGAAGGTGGTAGGGCCTGGGCCCTGGTCACCCTGCATCCCCCCATGGTGGCTGGCACTGAGGCTGCAGGCCCATCACAGGGCCACCTGGCTGGCAGGGCAGACGGTGCTCTGTGACTGACCAGCCTGGGTCACAGAGGACACGACCTGGCGCCCCGGCTGGCAGAGGCCGGTGGAGACTCACCACTGAGCAGGTGTGGTACCCAGTGCCAAAGTCGAAGCGGCACTGCTCGTCCATCGAGTAGTCGATGCCGGGCAGCTCTGGGGGCCGGGGCCAGGCGGGCACAAAGGGGTCATCGAGCAGGCAGTCGTAGGAGCTGCCAGTGGAGACCGGGAGGTGAGCCAGGCGGAGGCAGGAATCCCTTAGCTCTCCATTCCCGGGGCTGGGAAGGCCTGCAGGAGTCCACCCACTGCTCCGCGCCAGGAGCTGCGTATTCTGGGGACAACGGCTGCCCTGGGCCCCCCTCACGCAGGACCTCGCTTCCACCAACGCGTGCCTGGGGTCAGAAGCTCAGCCTGTAGCTGCCTTACAGGGCCAGTTTTGCCCACTTTAGAGGGACACGCTATGGCCAAGAGCAAGGGCTGGTTCATGGACAATTTGAGGGCTCACTGCACTGAGGGAAGAAGAAAAGTCAGCCCACCATGCAGAACATATGCTGGGCCAGCTGCCACATGAGGTTAGTGACAGTACCTCTGCGCGTACCTGCCCCATCCAAATCCACTCTGCGCCCAATCTCGGCCTTGACCCCCAAGTCTAACGCTTGTCCTGGGCCTCCACATCCCTGGAGCCCCAGGAGCCAACTGGCAAAGCCAGGAATTGAGCGTGTGTCACGGGCGGGATGGTGTTGGGAGGGGAGGTGACTTGCGGGAGACGGGTAGCAGTGTGACCTCTGCGTGGAGTGGCGGCACGCTCCCCATCCCAGCCCCCAGGGCAGAGGCGACCTACGGGAGGTAGCGGCTGAGCTCCAGCTTGCTGCAGCGGGACCAATGGAAGCGGTGGAAGGCAGCCTGCACCAGGGGCGCCATGACGCTGCCCAGGCTGGTCTCATCTGCGCAGCCATTCCCCTGACCGTCATGCTCCATGCCGAGCCTGGAGGGTGTGGGAAGACAGAGGGGAGCCCTGAGTCATGCTCAGGGAGCCCGCCCCGGGAAGACAGGCAGGCAGGCCAGCAGTGGGAGACCCTGCCCTGAGCAGGCTTCAGACTGCACCTCCTGGCCTCAGTTTCCTCACCACGCAGCGGAGAGGACCACCCCTCTCGATGGAAGCTGAAGCCCCACCCTGACCCCCAATAGGGCTGGACTCATTCTGTCCTCCTGCCCCCTCCTCAAACTCCACTCACATCCTCACAGCTTCCAAGCCCAGCTCAAACCCCACTCCTGCTCCAGGGGACCCTCCCTGGCCTCCTAGCTCATGGGCTGACCTCCCACAGCAGGGCCACCTGTATCATCACTAACAACTCGCACGCCAGGCACTGTCTTCCCACCAGACCCAAGGCCTTTGGGTACAAGGACCAGGTCTCCTTCAGTTCAGTTCAACCCCATTTGCTGAGTCCCTCTGGGCCAGCCTCTTAAGCTGCTCCAAGACCCGACTGTACTTAGCACAGAGCTTTGCACATGGTGGGCACCTATTACAATGACAGCTGAAATTTTAAAGTTGTCTTTGTAGTTAGTATTCAACGCCAAAACCCAAAGGTTCTAAATTCTTAAATACTCCAGGTGGCTGCAACTGGCCTTGACTACTCAACACACGGGCTTCTAAGCTTGACCTTGTCCCTCCAGAGGGAGGGGCCCCTGCTCAGTGAAGAGTGGACACCCCCTGCCCCCACATACAGGAAGACAAACTCCTGGCTCCAGAATATGTAGAACCACTGGCTTCCGGGGCAGGAAGAGACCTCGGAGGTTCCCTGGGGCCAGCCTCTCTGCACAGATGAGGAAACCGAGGCCCCAGAGAGGAGGCGCACCTGCCCGGGAGGGGCAGAGTTGGGATGAAGTCTGCATGGGCTTCCTGCGCTGGTGGGGTTGATGAGGAGATGGGTCCGGCAGACCGTGGACGGCAGACCCGCCCGCTGGGGCTGGCCCCTCCTCTCCTTCCCACGCCCTGCAGAGAGCAGCTTCCCTCTGTGCGACAGCGGGGGCGGGGGTGCACGTCCCTTAGCTCTGCCCCTGTGCACAGACAAGGCACGACCATGGCATGTGCACATTGCCACCTGACACGTTGGACAGAGGCTTATTTGCTTTTTCCCGGCTTCTAGAGCTCTTCTCTGTCCTGATCTCCTCTGTAGCCCCATTCCTAGAATAGGGCCTGGCACACAGCAGGTGCTCAAGAAATACAGGTTGAATGAATGAATGAACATGCTCTAGACAAAATCCCAGCCCAAGGACCAAGCAAGCCAGCCTCCAGCCCGGCCTGTGGCCTGAGTGCCAGTGCACTGCTTATGGTGGGCTCAGGCCAGCACTCCAGTGTGTGACGAGTGCCAGCGCAGGCTGGAAGGGCTCTCAGAAGGGCCTCGAGGAGGGGATGGGATGGAGGGGCAGAGACTACCCAGAGAGCACACTGCCTACCACGGGACACTGCCACTGACCTGCCCACAGGCCGGCCCACATCTGGGCCCCCAGGCACAAGGCAGACCCAGAATTGCTCGGGTAGTCCTGGGCCCCTGGGTTCCCTCCCCACCAGCGCAAGGCCTCGCTGCAGGGTAGCTCCTCTGGCATCTCCTCAGACACTGGGACAGGAGCCCAATCTGGGGCAAAGCCTCCCACACCCACAGACATCCTGGGAGCTCACAGCACAGCCAGCCCTCTTGGTGCCACTTACACGTGGCCGGTCTCATGGGCCACCACGAAGGCTGAAGAGAAGCCGTCCTCGTGGTTAAGAGCACAGCTTCTCAGGGGGTGGCACATGCCAGTGACAGGTGCATACCCTGCCGGGAGAGGAAGAGAGGTCAGAGAGAGAGGTCATGCACAGGTGAGGTAGGACACAAGGTCTGTGCCCTACCGGCCACTGCAGGGACATCCTGACTGGTCACTGCCGGAGGGTCCCTGGAGGAAGAAGGATCCTTGCAAAGTACCCCCGCAGTGGAACAGTCTGGGCCAAGCTGCCCCCACATCCTAAGGCTTCCGGCTTCCCTCTCGGCCTGCAGCTTCCCTGTGCCTGTTAGAAGGCAGCAGGATTTCCAGACAGGGCCCGAGCCTGCGCACACCTGACTCCCATGCCTCGTCCCTCCAGCCAGCCAGTCAGTTAGTCAACAAACAAGCTCCAAATGCTTTCTAGGTGGGGGTAGGGGTGGCATAGTGTTAGATACTATGGGGAAAACAGAGGAATCAGGTCAGAGCCTCCCATCCCCCAACCTACAACACCCCCACACTTAGGGGCCCACGGCTTAGCAGGGACAAGGGTCAGGAGGTGAGTTACGTGTGTGCCTGCAGGGCCAGAGTTCAAGGAGCGCAGCACGGAGTGCAGGGGTGATCTGGAGGAAGGGGCGGGTTTCAACTGAAGGGGCTGAGGGGACCAGGGAACGACTTATGGGGCACAGAGCTGGGCCTGGAGGACAGGTGAGACAATTCTCTGGAGGTGGAGAGACGGCATGTGGGTGTGGAGGACACAGGCAAGGGGGCAGGGCCCAGAGAGCCGTGGGCAGTGCAGGAACAGCGTGGCCCACGTGTACCAGGCAGCGCTGGTGCGAGGCCTGTGTTCTCAGGGGCCTGCTTGCAAGACCCACCCTGGGGCCCTGGTATGGGCTGAGAGGGTAGAGGGCCCGGGAACACACCCAAGGAGGGGTGAGGTAGCTCGCTCCTGGCGTAAGTTCCCTGCTGGGCCTGCAGCTGACCCTTCAGGACTGCCAAAGTGCTCTTTCATTGGAGAGGGTCTTGGGGGCACAATGAGAGGCTGTAGGGGAGCAGGTTTCTTGGGCCTCCAATGTCCTGGAGGTCTGAGATTTGCCTTACCTGGGATACAAGTACACACATGGGTGTATGTTTGTGTGTCTGTGCATGTGTGTCTATGCAACCTGTCTATGCTGCAGGTTGCTGTGTTACATGTTTGTGCATGTACATGTGTATCTGTGCAGTGTATGCATGTGCCTATTGATACATGTGTCTATGTGTGCATGTACATGTATGTCCATGTGTCTGTGCATGTCTATCTGTACGTAGGTGTATCTGTGTGTGTGCATGCAAGTGCACATTGGGGGCTTTACGGATTCAGCAAGGAGCTCTTTGGGTCGAGGCATGGCTGCCAGACTCATTTCTAACATCGAATCAGAAAAAACTAGAAAGTCCTCAACTTGGAGCCTGGAGATCTAGTCTGAGTTTCAGATCTGTCTCTTCTCTGCTGTGGGACATAGGTGAGCCTTTTCACCACGATGTGCCTCAGTTTCCCCACATGGAAAACGGGGAGTGGTCAAAGCCTCCTGTGTTTGGAGAGCACTCACAGGCACACTCCGTCACAGACATTCCATGCACTCCTTGGCCCTTGCAGCAGCCCTGGAAGGAGGGAGGCTGCTATTTTATTTGCCCCATTCGACAGCTGAGAGATCACAGGCAGATGAAGTGAGCTTGGATCATCAGGCTCCAGAGGCACGGAGCTGGGGGCAGAGCACAGCCTTCCTTTCCGAAGTCCATACGGGCCCACCCTGCTGCCCCCCAGCCTGCAGTAAGGACAGATGGATGTGGCGTGGGCAGAAGCATCTTGAAGATCGCTGAGGGGTCTCAAGCAGCCAGCCTCTGGGATGGGAAGCACAGAGCCTGGGACCTGACCGCTCACAGCTGCCCACAATCTCGGCCCAGACAGTAGGGACCATGGCGGGGACCCCTTCACTTCCCCTGACCCCCGGGAAGCCATTCCAAAGCTCGCTCACCCATCTGGCCAGGTCCTGTCTCCAAAGTCCCATGGACCTTTTTGCTGCCAGGGAACCCAGCCGCTCAAACCTCCCTGGGGTGGCCCCGGAGAGAGCGCAGCCCTGAGCCTCGGCTTCTGCCCTGCAGCTGCACACACCTGGCCTCTGCAAGTACAGTACCTGGCATACCTGAGGGCCCAAAGTCCTGCCGGGTGAGGAAGATGACATGGTCGTGGTGCTCTGCATGGTCGGGGTCCTGGCGCTGCTGAGAGTGTGCCCAGCGACACACCTGCTCCAGGCTGCGCGAGGGGTTCCCACGCTCAATCAGGCTCAGGGACTGCGGGGGCCGGAGAGCATCAACAGCGGAGCGGTGGGTCGGAGCCCCCAGACCACAGCGGGCACCCGGCGCTCTCTTCCCACTGGCAGAGAACACCAAGGCCCACGGACTGCAGCGCTGGTCCCAAGGCCACCAGCCGTCCCAACGCTGGCTGCTGCTGGCACACAGCCCTCCCACTTCAGGGGATGTTCAGGTGCCAAGCCCTGGGCAGGGACACCCGTCAGCTGAGAACTCAACACACATTCTCTCTAATCCCTCGACTAACCTGCCAAGCAGATGCTGTCCAGAGCATTTCCTCTACACTTACATTCATTGTCTTATCTAATCTTCAGAACAGCCCCTAGAGGAAAGCTCTGTTGTGACCCCCGTCTTGGGGAGGACAAGCGACTGGTCTAAGATTGTAGAGCCCAGGGCCCCAGGGCCCCACCCTACCAGGACTTGTCTTGGTCGCTGCCCCTCCTTAAGCCCCACTTTCCCCATCGATTCCTCAAGGACCAGGACCTCCAGCTATAAGGGTACAGGACTGTCCATTTATCAGATTAGAGGGAGCCCTTAAGTCCTCGCTTACCAACCCCAAATGCCTCTGCCACTGAAGCCTCAATTCTAATGGTCTCAGGGCTCTGATTCCAGAGACAAAATGTTTCCTAGATGCCGTCCCCCTCCCCCACGCTGTAGCTGCTCCAATGCACTGGCCCCACACCCCTTGTCCCTCCACACCCCGCCTGCTGACAAGGCGGTTTACCTGCCGGTAGCCAACCATGATCAAGCGGACAAGGGCAATGTTTATGTGGGCTCCGAGGGACTCATCGTGGTAAATCTCATCCACCTGAAAGAGAAGAGCATGCAGTTTTAGGGGAAGTAAATGTTCGTTAAGGGCCTACTGTATGCCAGGTACTGGGCCAGGTACTGGAGAGAGGTAAAATGACCCGCCCAGGACGTGCAGCCAACGAGCAGCAGAGCTGGGCTCGAATCCTGGCTGCCTGACTCCGACCCTGAGCTCTCCCCACGAAGCCCAAGTGTGCAGGCGTCTGGTCTCAAACTCAGCAGCTCTGACCAACTCTCGCCTCTCTACATCTCTGAAGAGCCCTTACAGAAATGTCACCTGGCTCAGATCCCTCGTCCTCACATCCCTGCACACCTTTTCAATTGCCACCGCAATCATCTGTCTGGCCTGTCGGGCCGGGCACTGGGGAGGCAGGGGCAGGCGCTCCTCCAGGGCAAATCCAGGGGGAAAGTGCTGGGACCAGCAGCATCAGCATCACCTGGGGGCTCACTGGGAAGGCAGAGCCTCAGGCCCAGCTCCTGGGTCAGAGTCTGCATTTGAACAAGATCCCTGGTGATTCTCAGGCTCGATCATGTCTGAGCATCACTGCATTGGCTACTCCCTCTCCCACCGGCCCAGGGACCTGTGGGGCAGTGCCTTGCACGGTTCATCAAAGCACGCAGTCCTATCTACTCCCCTACTCAGGAAGCCCCAGAACAGTGTCCATGACAGGTGGACACAGCCTCTGCCAGTCCACCCCCAAGGACAGGGAGCTAGCCCGCTCCTGAGGATACCCATCTCCTGAGCTGTCCCATTGGACAACTCCAGGTTTTTTGCTTTAAATAACTTTTTTTTCTGAATATAAAACATTTCACTCTAAAAACTTTGAAAAGTACAAAAAAAGTAAAAGAAGAAAATTAAATCACCTCTCCTACTATTAGCCAGATACATAACAGCCACAGTTAACACGCTTCCTGCTCTATGTGTGTCTCATTTTACAAAATTGGAATCACACTGAATATACTCTTTGCATTTCGCTTGTTTCATGCAACATTATTCTGTGTGTTTAAAAGTATCATCTCCAGTGTCTGCATGGCATGCGCCACCACTTATGTAACTAATCCCCCAGTTGGACATAACCCCAGAGAGAAGTGATTTGTCCAAGAGGAGAAATGACTTGCTGAGCGAGTCAGTGTCAGTACACAGCACTAGTGGAGCAATGCAGCTCCTGGGAGCCAGAGTTCTGGTTCAAATCCCAGCTCTGTCGCTTTGGAGCTGGGTGGTCGGGGGCAAACCAGGTAATTCTTTAGAACCTCCGTTTCTGTCTCTTAGAACAGGGATCATAATGGCTGTCGTGTGGACGTCTCACGCCAACTCCACATCTGGGAATGATGAGTGAGCCACACAGGCAGACAGGCCCCAGGCACCGACAGTGATGGAGACAGAAGTGGAACCCAGCCTCTGACTCCTGCCCGCACAGCTTCCCAGGAGCCGGGATAGAGTTTCACGCATGGCCCTGTTCTCACCACTTTCGTCCCTCTATGCCCTTCAGCTCATGAGCAAAGTAACCAGCCTACAACCCACACGGGGACTGCGGTCCAGCAAACCCAGAGGAACCAGGCGGCCAGCCCCACATCTGAGAGCCCCCCGGGAGAGGAATCCAGGAGGGGAAGCGGAGGTCTGCTCCTGTGCCGACACAGCCCTCCTGGGCCAGGCTGTGGGGGCCGAGCTGCGGCAGCAGATGCTGTATGCACCGTGGAGCCCCAGCCCGCCTCTCCCAGTGCCCAGAACAGGCAGCTGCCCCAACTCATGAGCAGGCAGACTTCAGAGCAGCCAGCATCAGGCTTCCACCAGGGTCTGCCTGGCACCCACGTCTGGACCCAACTGAGATGGAAGACCAGTGCCCCCTGTGGGACAGCAGGCCTCCCCAACACCCCGCCACACGGAATGGTGGGAAGTCCAACAGGCAGCAGCTCTTCCTCCCACCGGCCCCCTCTCCCCAGCAGGAACAGAGACATCATGGGAACAAGTGCTCAAATACATAAAGAGATGTCCTTCTCAACCCGCACACCCTTGACTTTCCTAGGAGAACTGCGGGCTGGAGGGGCAGGGGTCCAATCAGCCACACACACATTTTCTCCCCAACAAATTCCAACCTAAGGATTCTTCGCTGATCTGCTGACATGACTGCTGATCTGCAATAGAAAGACTCCTAACTAACCCCGACGTCTTAGCCCCTCCAACACCAGAACTTGGCCTTCCTTCTACACAGGGGTGGGGTCGGTGTCTCAGACCACCCTGACATGCCCTGTAGGCACGTAGACCAAGGGTGGGGTCACGGGTGACGCACATTCCACACAGCCACACCGCGCCCCACTACACATGTATAAACCACGGCCGCCCCGAGGCAGGGGAAGAGAGCAGGCACTGGGAAACAGGTGGGGGCATCTGCAGGGCCCTGGGCGTAGCGAGTGACCAGGGCCACTGCCTTCCTGCCCCGTCTCTCTCCAAAGTGGACCAGGTGGAGTGCTGCCAGAATCCTGCCGTATTACTCATTTCTATCCCCGCACGCAGCAGGCCAAACCCCTATCAAGGCCTCCAGTGACCCCCGCTCCCCTGCTCCATCTCCAGCCCAGGACACTGGGAGGTCCTCACGGTGGGGCTGGGGAGGGGGCTGCCGCACTCTGAGCAGGAGGCAGAATCAGAGCCTGAGTGTCCAATGCTGATGGGGTTGAGTGGGACCTCGTGACGCCACCTCCCACTCCCAGGTAACTGGCCTCAATGCAAACACTGAGCAAGCAGAAAGGGACACCCCATCTGGAGAGACCACTCAGCACCCTGAAACAATCCCCAAAGGCTTCGGGCGACTGGTATATGGAGCTCTGCAGCACAGACTCCCTATGCCACCCCCCAGGAGCTGAGGGAACAGATGGTACACGTGTGGGCAGGAGGGGTCAGGGAGGTCTCCCTGGAGGACCGGCAGGATCTCTGGACTAAGAAGGTTGTGGACCCTTCGGAGGAGATGGGCAGAGGCTTGGTGCAGGGGAGAGGAAGGCAGGAGCCATGTGGAGCCACCAAGAGAGCCCCGAGGTCATTGGCAATCAAGGTAACTGAGGCCAACCCCCATGTGATGGGGACTTTCTTCCCAGCCCACGCTCACACACCTCTAGCAATGGGGAGCTCTCGGCTGTTAAAATGTCCTCAGTGCCATAGGCCCCACTCAGCCTTCCCGTCCACCTCCTCCACTGGCCTCAAGTCTCCCTCTTGAAGTTTCACTGAGCACATCTGCGCCATTCCTGGGGACAGATGGTGACCACAGTCTCTCAGGGACTTCTCCAAGCTCACATCAGTCAAGGAGAAAATCTCACACGCAGCAAGAGAGAGAAGCCAGATCATTTAGCAAGGAAGCACCATTGGGTTGGGAGCAGGGTTTCAACGTAACAAGGGGGACACTGAAGTGACACCACCAAAGCACCAAGATAAAGGAACTGTTGACCCAGAATCCTGGGCCCAGCAAACTCTCTCTTAAGAACCATGATGAAATGAAGACGTTATCAAGTAAGCAAAAACTGAGACAGTTTCACAGGACCCACTAAAGGATGCGCAGGAAAAGAAGATGGAAAATGATCTTGAAAAGGACACCTAACCCACAGGAATGGATGAGTAGTTTTGAGGCTGTGATACAAGCAGGGTTCAGCAATGAGAGACAGTCTGATCTTTTCTTATTCTGAACAAGGATAATAAAGTAGCTCTTTACTCCCTTATTCTCCCATTTAAAACAAGTGGGGCTGGCCCTGCCATTCCAAGTCCCCTAGTCCAGCCCACCTCTGGGGCCCTGGCACAGTCATCTGCACACACCCCTGTTACCCCCAGCCCTTGAATAGGGACCTCAGTGGCTCTGATTCAGCCGGAGCTGCCCAGAGTCTTTGCCCAGGCCAAAGAGGTGGCTGGCCAGGGCTGCCATGTCCAGCCAGAACTGCAGAGGCCGCCTGGCACATGAGTCCCATCCACAGCCTGAGCCGGTGCTGGAGCCCCAGCCAGGAGTGCAGCGCCCTGGGAGGCCAAGGACCCCAGCCCCGTGGAACACACAGGCAGCTCGCTGACAGGCTCCAGGGCCTGGCTCTGTCAGCTCTGCCCTCCACGCTCCCTCTCAAATGCCAGAGGTGAGGCCGCGAACCAGCTCAGAGGAGGCCAGGAGTTGCTTCTCACGGTGGTGGGCACAAGCATGGCAGCGGCAAGACACATCCACAGGGCGGAAAAGAACAGTGTGTCTAGTCTCCTTGCTTCCTCACCTCAGACAATTTCCATGTCATTTGCAAAGAGCCCCCCACCCCAGGTTAGGGTTCGGCATGACACATTGGCCTGGGATGCCACTGGATGCGCACCAGAAAAAGAAGGAAAATTCAGGACTTTCTCTGGCCCCAGGGAGACAAAACAGCAGAAGGGAGAGGATGCTAGAGCGCACCAGAGCTGGGGGAATGAGCTGCTGGTCACCAAACACAACCATGTGCCAGGCCCTGTGCTGAGCACTGTGCAGACAACCTCACAGCAGCCGCATGGAGAGAGGAACTATTCCCTTTTCATAAGCGAGAAATCCAGGGCTCAGAGAGGTTAACTTGCCCAAGGCCACTCAGCTGGGAAGTGGGAGGGCCAAGATTTGAACTCAGATCTCTGTGAATCTTAGCCACTAAATGCTGCTGCTCTCCAGAACCAGCTTCTGTGGCAGGCTGGCGGGGGTGGGCTTTCTCTGGCCTGGGAGAGAAGACGAGGAAAGTTTACAACTCAGAGGAGGAAGGCAAGCCTTCAGGCGCCCTGCTCACCTGGGTCCAGCCAACGTGGCACGAGCAGGTAATAGAGAGAAATTGAGCTCGGGAGCCTGCGGTTTGCAAGGCAGCCCTGACTGTGGACTTCTCTCCATCTGCACACTTGTCCTCACTTCAGAAAACGCCACCCCCTTGGTTGGCTAGGGAGAGGGAAAGAGGTCTTGCCCTCCAATAGTGCAGTCTTTCTGAGAAGATACGAGCCACGCTGGGAGGTAATTAGATGAGGAGGTTCAAAGGAGGTGAGATCCGGGCAGACGGGAGGAGCCAGCAGAGGCAAGGCTTATGCTCGCGGGCACTGAACTGGGGGCAGGATAGGGAGGGCCGGGGGCAGCTTCTAAGTCAGGGATGGAAGGAGAGAGATGCCCAGGGGCCAGGAAGCAACGGGCAAGGAGGCACCTCAGAGGGGAAGGCGCAGGAAGAGAGCCTGGCGCTCCTGAAGCCTCGACCACATTCCCTGGGTTTTCTGACCTGCTTCCAAACAGTCCCTCGTGGGTGCACCTCAACTTCTGAAGCACAAAAAGTCTTTCTTGGGAGCAAACGCAGGGTGGAGGTGGGTTTCCACATCCAGTAAACAGCGAAACAACTAGCAAGAGAGTCAGCGCAAGAACCCTTGCCTTGTTCTCCTATAACCCTGCGTGACCACGCCTCCCGGGGCCCTTGTGGTCAAGCCCACAGAGCCAGAAGAGGGGAAGGAGGTCTATCGGGGTGGGAGCTCTGAATGTGTTTTCCTGCCCAAAGGGAGGGTCAGACTCCGGGCACCTAGGGCAGGAATGCCCGGGCTTTAGTCTGCGGCTTGATGGGGAGAGCTAGGCCCCCAGGGAGCCCATGGGAGGGCAGCTGGCAGCCCTCCCTTCTGGACCAAGCCGAGATGGGCTTCTCCTTGGCAGGGCAGGGGTAGGGGGGCCCAGCAGAGAAGGTCCCGGCCAACCCCAAGCCCTCACTCCTAGGGAACACAGCTCCCGAGGAGCGATGGAGCAGAAGGTCCCCCTACTGCTGGCAGCCAGGTTCAGGCAGGTCTCAAACATGGAGGGCTGTGCTGAGAAGGTAAGACCCTGGGGTCTTCAGCCACCCTGTACTCAGACAGGAGACAGGCCCTAGCTGCAACCTAAGGGCTGCCGGCGCCCCCAGCTCCCTGCACCGCTTCTCTGGACCCTCCCAGCACCCTGCCGGAAGGAAGTGCCACCCCTTCTTTTCTTTTTTATTAACGCGTTTTAAGTTTAGAATAGCTTCAGGTTTACAGAAAAGCTGCAAGGACAATACAGAGAGTTCCCGCCTGCACGGCACCCAGTGTCCCGCATTATTAGCATCTGTCATTACTGTGGCACATTTTGTCACAACTAGTAAACCAATATCAGCACGTTATTATTAGCTAAAGCCCATATCTTATTCAGGTTTCCCCCAATGTCCTCTTTTTCGCTCTGGGATCCCATCCAGGACACCACATTCCACTCAGTCATCATTCCTCCTTAGGCTGCTCCAGACGCTTTCTCCTCTCTGACATTTCTCGGACCTTCCTGGTTTCTGATGACCTAAAAGGTTTCGAGGAGTCCTGGTTAGGTATTTTGCAGACTGCCCTTCAATTTGGGTAGGCCTGAGGCTTCTCTCATGGTTAGACAGGGGTTACGGGGTTTGGGGAGGAAGATCACAGAGGTAAAGTGCCATCCTCCCCACATCACATCAAGAGTGCACGCTACCAACACAGCGCATCACTGACCAACACGCTGCATCACTGACCAACACGGCACATCACTGACCAACATGGAGCATCACTGACTGACATGGTGCATCACTGACCGACACGGCTCATCACGGACTGACACGGTGCATCACTGATGACACTGACCTTGACCACCTACTGAGAGAGCGTTTGCCGGGTTTCTCCACCGGGAAGTGACTCACCTTTGCCCCCTTCCATGCCGTGCTCTTTAGAAGAAAGTCTCTATGCAAAGTGGAGTTAAAATCCACTTCCTTGAGGCCAGAGTATATGCATCAATTATTTGGAATTCTTCTGCACAGAAGATTTGTTCCTTCTCCTCCATTTATCTCTTCATTTAATCACTTATTATCAGCATGAACTCATGGATATTTATTTTACATTCCAGCTATAATTCAATGCTGCATCATTTATTTGGTTGCTCAAGTTGTCCCAGCTATGGCCCTTGGGAGCACTTTCATTTGGCTCCCATGTCCCTTTAACATACCCTCATTGGTTTTGGTTCTGGGGTTCTGTGTTTTTTAAACACTTCCTTCCTTTCCGGCCCTACGAGATGCTCATCTTGTACATTCCCTGCCCCAGCTCTGGAGTCAGCCATCCTCCAAGGAGCTCCCAGGAGCACAGTGCATTATCCCCATTCTCATGGTGAGAAAGGCAGGCCCAGAGTGATGGAGGAGCGTGCCCAAGGACAGCAACCACAGTTGGTTCAAGCTCAGCCTCTGCTCAGGGGCCTTCCCTGGGCATCCACTGCCTCTGAACCTGGAGAGAATGGGGCCAGCCCTGCTTGAAGGCAGGGGAATGGCCACAATGACCTCTCCTGCCCTTTCTCAGTCCCAGGCCCTAAAACCAGCCCTTCTGTCTCCCCAGCCACGACCCTTTTAACAACAGGTCACATGGTGATTCTGCAGAACAGGCGCTCCACCGCCCAGGTACCAGAGACACACACCGCGCTTCTAGAGTCTGAGACACTCTTCTTTTTCCCTGTTTACTATCACAGTGGGCCAGGGGCAGTCACCGTGTGTGGTCACTGCCCGTACAAGCACGAATTTCTTGTTGTTCCTGGCGGCTTCACAGGACAACCGCAACCCCTCAACATTTCAGGTAATGACCCGTTTAGGGACTATCTGAGGAAGGAATGTGAGTCCCGGTTGTCTGAAAACCTGCATTGCCACCTTCCGGTAAGATCAAGAAGGCACCCACATTAAAGCTGCAGAAGGGGTGTCGTGTCCGTAGCTTTGACAAAATCCCAGTGACAAGAGAAGAGCAATCCTGCAGGATCACTCGTGCTCTTGAAGGCACAGGCGACAAAACCACGTGGGAAAACACGGACTCTGATGGCTCTATGCTGAAAGTGACTTGGACAAGTGATGCTCTGAATGTGAAGACGTCATGGGAAGACCTTACTTCCTCACACTGTCTTATTTATGTGTGTACAAGAGCAACATGACAAAAATCTAAGTCTAAATGAGGCTAAAAGAGCTCTTCTGATAAATACAAATAAAAATGCTAAGTGATAAGAAAACACAGAGTTTAATTGGTAGGTTTTGCTCTTCCTTCAGTACATAAAATAACGGAGCGTCTGGGGCCTTAGATTTGATGAAATATGGTAAGGACGTGCTCACACATATGTGTGAACTCATCTGTGTGTGCACATCTGATGTGGTATGGTACACGCAGGTGCATGTATCTACACACATATCTGTGTTACATGTGCGAACACATGTACCATATATGTGCGCATATGCACACATGTGTGGATGTGTGTCAACAACATACTGCTGCCTGCAGCCTGGGATCCCTGCTTTCCCTGGGCCCTCAGGGGCTGACCCACGCAGTAGCCAGAGCTGGGCCCTGGTTTCCCCTGGGTTGGGACACAGACTTCACCAGGCTGTCACGCTCACTCATATGCCACACTGGCAGCCCTGCCTTCAAGGTCACCAGTGAGATCTTGGAGGCTGAGCCTGCTCTCTGGGAGGTGGGAGGAGGTTGCTGAATCTCCTGATTCCCTTCTCAGTTGCCACAGGCTCAGTTGCCACAGACTCGGCTGCTCCATCCCCTCCCTGCCAGTTCACGATCATGGCCCTGTATTTCAGAGGGCTGGTGTGGGCTACAGGTGGGCACTTGAAGCTGCTGTCTAACCAGCACACCTCTCCAGGGTGGGGCTCCGGGACTCCCAGGGCCTGCAGGCTGGCCTGAGCGGTTCTCCCGGGACCCAGTTGCTCGGCCCACGTCATGCCCAGGCTGTGTGTGCAGGGTGGTTCCAGACTGCACAGGAACAGAGCCCTTTCATGAGTCCACAACGCTCAGCATTTATCCTCCACGACCTATTTCCAAATTGCAGCAGGCTTTATGTCCCAGGGCAGCCTGCCTGTGTGTAAAGAGAGGCAGTGTGGAGGCCTGGGAAGACCGGAGCTCTGCTGCGCGATCTCACCCCCAAGCCCATCTCTCCTCATCAGACTATGGAGGCCTGAGGACGGAAGGTGAGGCAAACGTCAATCATCTGGAACCAGGCCTGGTACATAGTATGTGCTCAATCAACGGCATCTGTTAATTAGTTTAAAACTTCTACTTCTCACTTTGGGAGCCCATTAGACCACCCCAGAAACAGGATTTCTGGAATCTGACCTCCAGTTTGTCCAATATGTTGAGTGAGCCGGTAGATATGAACGCCCTTCGTGAACAGTAAAGCTGTCTTTACACGTGAGGGTACTCGTTATCAGTACATCTCCCCTGCCAGGAGTCCCAGCAGTGGTCCTTTTGTGGTGGGCGCTGTTCTCTGCCCAGTGGGAATGTAAACACCTGTGTGTGGCAGTAGGGGTTTGCAGCCCGGCCATGAGGGGTGCTTTGACGTGGACGATTCTCTGTTGCGGGGCATCCTGTACATCGTGGGACGTTCAGCAGCATCCCTGGCCTCCTCCCACCAGACGCCAGCAGCCCCTAGCCCTCCAGCTGTGACAACCAAAAAATACCTCCAAACCTTCCCCGTGTCCCCTGGGGGGCAAAACTGCCCCCGGTTAAGACCCACTGCCTTAAAGTACACGAATGTTTGCATTTAGTTTTGGGGGTTTCTGAGTGCCCTAAAAGCAGTGGAAAGTTTCCTGAGGAGAGACAAGAAGAGAAAGGAGCAAAGAGAGGGAGGGGGAGGCTTCCCATCTTCACGACGAGCAGGCAGGACGAGCTGCTTTGGAAGCTCACACCCCTGGAAACGAAAGATCTGGCAAAGCAACACATCATCAGCAGGAGAGCAGCTTCTGTGGGGCTCCAAACCAGCCCTTAGCAGGAATGTTTAACACGTGTTTTGTGCCAACAGAATGCCACCCCCCTCCAAGCTGCGGCCACCAAGGCTCTGGTCTGACAGTCACCCACACCCAAACCTCCCGGGTCTGGAAGGGGCACCAAGCTTTTCCAAGCAGGCCGTCTGAGCGACTTCAGTGTTCAGAAAGGGGCTCCGAGGTGGGTGGGAGCTGGTAGGACCTTCACAGAGGCACCAGCCAGCGTCTCTCCGGCAACCACGTCCAACACCTTTGTAGTGTCAGCCGGGCGAGGTGGGGAGCAGGGTGGGCAGAGAGCCCACCACCCAGACAAGTGGGCTGCCAAGAGGGGTCCAGCTGCAGGCTGGTTGCGTGAGGCTCAGTGAAAGGGCCTCTTTATCCCTTCTTGCCCACCCTCTGCTCCGGCTCCAGGCCCTAAGAGGATCCCACATCCCCACGGCCAAGGGAGTCCTTGCCCCAGAGACTGAATGCATCACCCCGAGGCAGGGAGAGTGTGCCTGGCTGGCAGGCCCGGCCATAGCCAGGAGCCAAGGGCAAGGGTGATCCAGGTGCAGCTCCAGGGTCCTGCCCCTGCCAGGGAGACCCGTGGCAGAGAGCGGTTCCTTCTGCAAAGGGGCAGCATTCTTCCCACCTCCCAGGCTGGGAGCCTGGGCACCTTCCTTCTCCCTCCTCCCCAAGCTGCCTGCCCCAAGTTCTGCCACAGCAGCAGTGGGGGAAAGCGTAGACTTTGAAATCAGACAGCTGTGGGTTCGAATCCCAGCTCTGCCACTTGTTAGCTGTGTAGATTCTGAGCAAGTCACTTAGCTTCTCAGAGGCGCAGAGGTCAAAGGATGTGGCTGCGTAAGGCGCAGCGAGGACTCTAGGAGGGCTTCTGTGAAGTGCTCAGCTCTGAGCCTGATGAGCGGCAGGGACTGGAGTGATACTGGGACGTCTGAGATATTCAGGTAGTTTGGAGAGTCCTCATTTCCTGGGTCTTTCCACTGCCCCATCACAGCCTCAGCTGGCCTCTGGTGTCCCATCCTCGCCTCCCCAAATCTACCTTGGTGCCACCAACAGGCACTGTTCTTCACACATTTTCTCCACTCGAGAGCCCGGGCTACTGGCTGATGGAGATCCTGCCACAGGTGAACTCCGAGCGTTCTCTGCAGGCCTCCGTCACCTCCCCGAACACCCGGCTGCCTCCTCACGCTGCCTCCACAACCCTGCCTCGCCGCCCTGCCCCGCTGCCACGCTCAGCCTGCGTGCTCTTCCCCTCGCCAAACCCCTCCCACCCACGGCTGGCTCAGCTCCAACCCCCTCCAGAAAGCCTTCCTCTCCCCTAGTCCACAGGGACAGCTGCCTCCTTCAGCACTGCCCTCAGAGATTCCCAAATTATTATGGGACTGAGGCTTGTTTTTGCAGCCAGACCAAAGCTTCTACAACAGGAGTCTGTCTGTCATACTAGGCACACACCAGGTGCCCACTAAATGCTGAAAACTGCCCAGCATGTTTCAAAGTCCTCAAATTTGAAGAAGCCTTAAGGAGAGTGACAGATGGGTAAACTGAGGCACAGAGAAAGACAAGTCCACCCAGGGCCCACCAGCACATGAGGGAGGGGTGAGGAGGGAGTCCTTGCCCACCATCTGGAGCTGCATGAATATTTATAGCACATCCCCAGGTTAATAAAAAGAAAAATGAGAAGCAGGATGCCCCTGACTCATTCTCTCAGCTGCGGTGGGGAGCTCCAGGGACGAGGACCCGATCAGATCATTCTGAGCGCTCCACTAACAGCTCCGCCCTCTGCTCGCTGGCTTAGCACAATGAGACCATGCACCCTGGGAACCAGATCTCCTCTCTCCCCTCCTGCCAGGCCAGCCCTGGCCCCGGAAATCAGGATCAGAAATGGTCACAGGCAGGCAGGCACTCTGAGGGAACAGCAAAGGGACACGCTTTTTACTGGCTTCATGAAATCCCCGGGGGAATTAGTGCTTCAAGTGTCCCAGGCAAATAAAAGTTCCCACACAATGCACAGGATGAGCTGCTGCTCCCCCGGGAGGGAGAGGCTGCCGGCTGCCCATCTGTTCACCTCCACGGGCCGGAACCATGGCGGGCTGCTCCTCTGCACCCTGGTTAGTCAGAACCCCTCACAGCCCTCTTTCCCTGGGGCAGCGGCAGGTCTGCCACAGCTCCTTAAGCGGGGCCATCTCAGTGCTATGAGCCCCTCTCCCCCGGGGGAACAGGCCGCCATGAGAAGCTCTGCCTCAGCTGCACCCCTCACATACCCCAGGCCCTTTCTGTTCCCACATCCACAAGGGCAGGCCAGCAATGAGCAGAAGACCCAGCCTCCAGCAGCCTTCCAGAACCTCCGAGAAGACATGTCCTCCCCTCCTCACCTCCTTTCTGGCAGGTGGTGAGGAGAAGGAAGGTGGAACCAAGACTGCGGAAACAGCAGTCCCCAAGGCAGGCCCGCATGGCACAGTCTTCAGTGAAGATGCCGCAGAGCTCCCTGGCCAAGACTGTGAGTCAGAGGTCAAGAGAGGGGGAAGAGGTCATGGGCTTACCTTCCTCCAACGGTAAAGTTCCAAGGACATGGGGAAGGACAGGAGGGAAGGGGGCGACTGGACTCCACATCGTGAACCTCCAGAACTTACTTAGGAGAGCTTCCCACCCACTCCTCACCGCCATCTGCATGGTCTCTACTAGCTCCAGATCTGAGGGATTAACAGACCCTTCTGAACGCATCACATTTCAGTCTGGGAGCGCCTTTGGAATACCAAGTTTCAAAAGTACACTTTGTTCTACGGAAAAAATATCCCCTTGTATGACCCATTAAAAGACATCCTCCAGTTTCCAAGGGAAGCCCCAAATTCTGCCTGGGGAACAAGTTCTGCCGCCCCTCCCCATCACCTTCCTAACTTCGCTGCCTTCAACCCCACACCTCGGAGGCAGGTCTCATCTTTTCCATGGCCCCCAGGCCACTTGAGCTGATCCTCTCAGAACCCTGTCGTGGGGCTTGGACTAGACCAGTTACTGGGTCTAGTGGGGGCCTTGCCAAGGGCACACAGTGGCCAGGAAGCCACAACATGTGGGTTTCCACCCTAAGCAGGGACCTCAGGGACTGGCACAGGGACACACACGTATATGATCACTCATTTCCTGGGGTCGCTTCTCAGGTCCCACCCCTGGCCTGTGTGGGGACCCAGTCAGAACTGCAGAGTTGGTATAAAGATTATTTTAAGCTGAAGACATCTGGGATTCAACAGATGCAGAAGGCTTCTCAGAAATTCTCTTATCTGACAAAGAAGCAATTTCCGGGAAGCAAGCTACCATAAATCCCCTCCCCAGGGAACCTTCACAGCCATAAAAAGTGATGGAAAGACCACTTGCACCTACATAAACAAATATCATCATAAACTTTCTTATTTCCCCTTAGTTCTCCTAAAAACCCATTTGTCTTTCCTAAAGAAACCTATTCATCCTACCCCTAGAGCCCTTCTCCCTCCTTTCTTTCTCCTATTAAATTAGGTATATAAGCCCCAAATTCTAACCACCTCATTGAGTTACTCATCAGTATGTCCATGGATATGCACACTGAACCCGTAAGTAAATGTTTTTTTCTCTTGCTAATCTGTCTTTAATTAGTTTAAATCACAGATCCCCAGGAACAGAGCCTAAGAGGGTAAAGGAAAGTTGTTTTTCTTCCCTGGCACCTGGGTCACCAGCCATGGACAGCACCACCTGGCATGAGGCTACAGACACTGTATAGAGGCCGTGGGAAGAAGGTAAGCTCTGAAGTCGACAGAGCAGAGCTTGGATCCCAGCCCCACGGCTGACCAGACAGGAGACCAGCAGGTTGCAGAGCGCTCTGCATCCCAGTTTCTGTGTGGGGACATCAGCAATACTCAGACCTCTCACAGGGTTCCTGGGAGACTTGAGTAAATGAGGTCACGTTTATAAGGAGTCTGGCTCCCAGTGGTTGCTCAGAAACGGTTCCAATGACGTCACTTGCAGTCGTCTGTGGACACACGGCAGTGTGAGTGCTGGAGGGAGGGACTGCATCTTCCCCTCCTTCCGAGCCTTCCACTGTGCAAGCTGTTCTTTCGTCTGCACGCCTCACTCCTGCTTTCCAGGAACAGACCCTGCTCCACCTCAACACACATGCCCAATGAGCTCCACCTGGGGGGCCGGAGCCGACCCTCCAGTCACAGCAACTAGTCCAGGATGGCCACGTGACCCACCCCAGGCCAATCCCCCCTGGGAGGGGGAAGGATCCCTGGCCTTTGGGTCCCGAGAGCAGGAGGTGTGGGAATCTGGGGTTGCCAGTGGCCCTGTTTCCCGTCATGGGGAGAAAGCCTGGTTCCTATTGGAATGTGTCTCAAAGCACAGACAAGCAGCGGGAAAGAGTGTCCTAATGGCCCTGAGGCCCTAGTCCCTGTGCTTCCTGGAGCTGCCCTGTCCTGCAGCTTCCTTCCAACAGATCCCTTCCTTGGCTTAAGCTAGTGTGAGTTGGGTCTCTGTCACTTGCAACCACAGAGCCCTGACTAACACCTACCCCCATCCTGCCTAATGCCTAGCACCAAGGAGGGCCCACTGAGGCAGCACAGCACCTGGCTCTGAACAAATGAATGAATGACAGCCAAGACTGTGGGTAAGGCCAGCGGGGAAGCAGGGCTCCAGAAAGTCTGTTCCACCCTTCCAGAACTTGCTGACCTACTCAGTCCAACCATGAGACATTTAAGGAGAAGCAAAGAAACAGAATCTCAATGGAGGCGCACAAACAGGGGTTTCTCTAAAAGATGCAAGAAGGAATGGAGCAGAAGGCTCAAGAAAGAGAGCTCTGTGGTCTTCCGCAGACAACCCACCCTCAACCACTCCCGACCGCAGGCCTTCCCTCCATACCCCACGCCCCAGCCAGAATCCAGAAAGGGAGAGGCAGTGGCCAGGGCAGTGCTGGGGAGGAGAGGGCTGGGGGAAGGTCCCACAGCCAGAATCCGGGGTGGGTCCTAAGCAGGGCTGCCACTCCTCTAGCTCCAGGGGCGAGCTTACAGCCGGTAAGTCAGATGGGCCACGAGACTCCCAGCCATCCAGGGAAAGTGCTCTCTACCTGGGACCTGGTCTAGGCCTCAAACTCAGAGAATAAAAATTGGTACTTCAATGGAGACTAAGCACTGTCCACAGCACACCTTTCAGTCCTACCTGAATCTGATGCGGCAGAAGCTACTTTACAACCCGAGCAAGACAGACAACTGACAGCAATGCACAACTCTCGTCTATCGACACGCAAATTCTGTCTTCCCTTCCACCCCGTGAAAAAGCCAGTTTTGTCTCTATCTGCACATTCACTTCAAAATTCCTGATCTATAAAGGTTTCTGTTCTTTGGGCTCTCTTTTGAATAGGTTATGACATCTGCCTGGTTCCCTCATTGATTAGTGAGTAAAGCAAAAGCTTTAAACACACACCCATTTTCATTTCTGTACAAGAGTCACGATTTTACCTTTTTCTGAAAATTATCTTTTAGCAAACTGAAGGACTCTGGGGCTATGAATAGGGCCCAGCTCACAATCCTGGGCTCTTCAGCCCCTATTTTGGACCCAGGTTCCCAGCTCCCAAGGGCTTCCTAAGGCCTCCCCTTCGCCTACCCACTCCAGCTCCTCCTCCTGTTCTCCACCTGCTGGCTCCGGCGGCCGACCTGGCTCTCCCACCAATGGGATTGGTCCTCAGCTGTGGGGTCTTAGGTTGGGCCAGTGATTTATAGAGTATAGGTGGCTGTGTTCATATTCATAGTCATCCTCCCTTCCTCCCTCTCTCTTTCTCCAACAGCCCACACAGCAGCCTTTGCTCTTTGAGTTCCAAACCACAGGTTACTTCAGGGATAGAATTAGTATCCAAACAAAGGGTGGCAAGGGGCAGACTTTCTGGCAGCCCCTCCCCTCACTGGGGCTCCTGTAAGTGGAGCTGATTTCTAGCCTTGCTCTTTCCTTAAGGCTGGTGTTGGATAGAAACCTGCTGCCTGCCTTCCCCTTTTCCCCTCTGGGCAGATGCTGGCTCCCTGCTCCTCCCATAGACACCACCAGCTCCATATTTACTCATCACCTACCAGGTGCTGGGCTCTGTGCTGTGTGCTGTTGGGGTTCAAGCCCAAGACAAAGTCCTCACCCTCAAGGACCTCACGCTCAGAGACTTAGACAAAGAACCTCTATAGGCACACACAAAGACAAACGATACGGCTACAAGAAGGGCAGAACACATTATTTGAGTACTCACTATGTGCCAGGCGTGTGCTAAATACTTTACACATATTTAACCTTCACAACAAACCCAAGAGCAGATGCTATTATGAAATTATGAAAATACAGAGGCTTTCAGAGTTAAACACTGGAGCAGACACAGTCAGGGTGTCTGTCCAGCTCAGAACAACTTCTCCAGTGGCCATGCCTGTGTCCAGTCCCTCTCCTACTTTGGGAAACTCTATGTCCTTCTCCAACACACAGTGATTGGTCCAAAGGGTGGTCATGTGACCTAGAGTTAGACCAATCAGAGTCCTGTTCCCGGAACTTTGCCTGGGAACTGGAGGGAAAACTTCTCTTGTCTCTGGCCATGGAGCTCTGGGGGTAGGAGTTGGCCTCACGTTGCTAAAGGCCAAGAATCTGTCCTGCAGAGAAGCTGGTCAGAGAGAAGTGGGATGTCACAGAGAAAGTAAGGAACCTAAAGACAGAGTCCATGTAAGCCTCCAGTACCAATTACATTTAAAACCACCTCCATCCTGTTCCTCTCACAAGCTGGCTCATAAGCCAATAAATTACCCTGTCTTTCTTAATCTAATTTGAGTTGGTTTCCCATCATTTGCAACCTACAGAGTCCTAAGCAATGCAGGTCCTTTGCCTGAGCTGCATGCTGTCTTAGCAGCCACCTCATTTGCTGTGTGGCCGGATTTTGGACCCCAGACGGCACGGCAGCATCAGGCTATTTCATTATCCTACAAGTATTTCCAGGCAGATTGTCATGACTGTGAGGTTGATGCTTCTGTTCATTGACTGTTCGGCTTCCAGAAACGTGTTACTACTCACCTCATGGAAGTCATATCATGATTCTCACCAACCACTTACTGAGAGCTTATGCTATGTGAGGTACCAGGCTACACACTGTGTGTCTCATTTAACACTCCCCTAAACCATGCACAGTGAGTATTGTTAATGCTGTTTTAAAAGTGGAGAAAGGGACACTTGAGAAGGTTAGTAACCTGGCTCCAAGGTCAAAAAGATAGGAAGGGGCGCAGCCAGACTGTGTGGTTTCAAAGCCCACGCTCCTGGCCAGTCCACTAGTGTTCCTCTCTGTGCAGTACTGTGGTCGGCTGCAGGTCAATCACAGGCTTCAAGAACTGCCAGGGTAGATTGAGCGCAAGGTGATGCTATCCCAGCCTGCCCACCTGCAGTCGTTTGGTCTGCATGAGAACACAGCTACCTTACAGGTCAGAGGAACCTTAAGCCAGTGGAGGCCCATGCAGCAGGTGGACCCTTGGCCTTCTAAAGAGGCCCCACTCAAATTCTTCGGGACCCACCACGTGTAGGCATCACCCTTCTCAGCTCTTACGTCTGGATGAACGTCTATGATGAGCTGTCAAGCTGGGTCACCTGCAGGGACTCAGGACCCTGTCCTGTTATCCCCTGTTGATGTGGCATTTGCCTGCCCACACTGCTCGCCTCCTCCTGCTGGACTCCACACAGCCCCAGCAAGCTGAGCTGGGCCTGACCCCAACATGTCACCCCTCTACCCAGCTTCATAGGGGAGGGCCCGGGGTTCTGCCCACCCTCCCTAGCATCTGGCTGTGGCCTGCATGACTGCCACCATAGGTCCCTCTTGCACCTCGACTTGTCTTCATCCTCCCAGAGCCATAGCTGCAGGCCCCTCTGACAAAAGCCTCTTGCCAGAAGAGAAACAGCAGAGGGCCCACCTCCAACACTTTCCCCCTCCTTCCTTTCTGGTCTGTGCCTCTTTAGCTCCGAGGCGCCCACTTCTAACCCACAGGCCAAATGTGGTGTGTAGATACATTTTGTTCAGCATTCACTGTGGTTTTTTATTTTAACATTTAAAAATTGACAGCTTCACTTAGACATCTAGATTTAAATTTTCCATAATATCAAGTTTTTTTTAAAAAAATCTGCATTTCTGACCTTTCTAGAAGAACTGGCCATATGTGACAAGAGCCCTGCATCTCTGCATGAGAGTCACCAGCAGCAGCTGAGTGAGTACCAGGCACTCACTTGGGACAGAAGTGGGCTCAGCGTCACCAGTCTCAAAGTCTGCCCATGACTCTCTTTTTCCCTGCCTGTCTGGTCTCTGTGAAGACACAAGGCCCACAGTGGGGACCTGGGATCCCCTCTAGCAGATTGATAGCTCATTGGCCAGTCTCTCCAGCCTGGGATTGGACATTTTCTCCAGATGATGGGTCTCAGGGAAGCCCCTTCAACTCTAAGGCAAGCGAGCACCCCTGAGACACGCCTGCCCCAGGCTCTGAACGTGTCCAAGCCCAGAACCCACTGTCAGCGGGCCCCAGCTCGCCAGGGGCTGGCACTGATGGCCTGTGACCACCTCAAGACAGGTATGCACCACTGAGGTCAGGCTGCGGCCTGGGGTGGGCATCAGGCTAGCTCAGGCCTGTTTCACCACAGAACCCGCTGTCCAGCTGGGCTAAGGAACAAGCAGTGACTTCCCCAAGGCCACGCAGAAAACACCAGGCCCGAGAGAAACCACCCATTCAGACCAATACCGGTGGCTCCCACTCCACCCCCTGCCCAGCCCTAAGCCCCAGGACTCGGAGACACTCACGATGTTCATGAGGGTGAGGACGTAGTTCTGCACGTGCTCCTTGCCATGGAAGCGTACCACTGAGTCGTCCACCGCCAGCAGTACTTCGATGCTGTAGCTGCCCGTCTTGGCATGTCGCCGCTTCCGATCCCCGTCACCCAGCTGGTCCCCCACCAGGCCCAGCAGGTTGGGAAGGCTGCCCAGGCCAAAGGCTGAAACCAGGATGGGAAGAGATGGAGGTCAGACCCACGTGAGGGGCTGGCCCCCTCATGCCGCCCGCCAACACACCTCTGCCCCCTGTCGCATGTGCCCCCTCTCCTGCCTCTGTAAGCCAACGTAGCCCGAGGGTTTGTTCCATACCAGATAGTTCGTGGGCACAAACCGTTTTCCTGGCACGAGGGAATGGCTACGTCTTTGAGGCAATGAGGAGCAGAGAAGTGATAAGTGGCCTGGGTTCCACTTCCCACTTGGTCCTGTCCCACAGTGTGTCCTAGCCCAAGCCCCTTCGCTTCTCCAGGCCTCCATCTCCCCTCCTGTGACATGGTGATGAATAATCCTGGATCTCTTGCCCCACAGGCCTGCTGTAAAAATCATAGGTGGCAGTGAGTGGAAATGTAACCACAGGCCCTCTAGGACTAGTTCAACTGTCCCCATCTTATCAACAGAGTAATTAGGAACTGAGAAACGACCCCTTGTCTAGTTCCAGCCAGTTGAGACCACCAACCTCTCAAGTGGGCCTGCGTAAATGCCCATAAATGAACCCTTTTGACATCAAAGGGCTGAAAATTCCACCCTCAGATCATGGTAACGCTGCCATTTTGTGAGCACGCATCCTATGAAGAGGCAGGCAGCTTGACTACGCTTGCACAGATCATCAATGACCTCACTTCTCCTCACCTCTAATCATCCATCTCCACGTTTCAGACCGCCCTGCTCGACATCCCATAAACTGCCCCAAGCCCTGGCTCGGGGAGACAGATCCGAGAGCACACGCCCTGTCTCCTTATAGCTGGATCTCACAAAATAAAGCTGATTTCTCTTCCCCTAAGCTGATGCCATAAAATTGGCTTTTTTTTACGTGCATTGGGCAAGAGAACCCCAGTTGTGTGCAGTAACAGATTAACGAGCACCTTGCAGAGACCCAAGTTCTGCCTCCAAGCCTCTGCCAACAGGGGTACTGCAGGAGCGAAATCTGAGGACAGGGCAACGGGCAAGCACGGGACGCTGTGCTTCTGTTCCTTTTGATTTCCCTTCCGTTAGCGGCCCTCTAGTACAAACAAGGAAAGCACTAGAGTTAAGGGTTGGAAAACTGTGTGGCCACTGGCCTATTGGAGACACCAGAGAAGGGCGGCCGGCCCTCCAAGTGCACGGTCAGGCGAGCAGGGCTCAGGCCGGTGTCACCACTGCTCACCCCTGGGGCCACTGCCTCTCTCTCTGCAGGTCACACTGCACAGAGCTCTGGCAGTGAGCCCAGCGGGGAGTGCAGCTGCCCAGAGACAAATTCCTGGGAGGGAGGAGGGAGAACTCCAGGAGGCAAGGGCTCCCTCCAGGGAGCGTGGAGAAGAAATGACAGTCACTCCCAACGTGGGAGCAGTGCCCGAAGGGTTACACACCGCGAGTGAAATGTGGGACTTGACCCCTCACAGCTCCGCCTGCAACGCCTGTCAAAGAGAGGCTCAGAGAGGTTACCTGACTCATCCCAGGTCACACAGCAAGTTAAAGGCAAAAGCCCAGAATGTGAACCCGAGTCTCTCACTCTCCCATTATCACACCCTATTAGGGCCCACCCAGAGTTCTCTGTCAGCAAAAACAGTGAGGAGATTGGGGAGGGCCTGCCGAGGTCAGCCACAGACCCCGGAGGTGTCCCAACCACACCCTCTTCTATGTGTCTCTCATCCTTCAGGCCACACATAGGTAACCCTCAAAGTGGGAGATGGGGGCAGCAGGCTGCTGGCAGGCTTTCAGTGAGCCCACCCAGGAAGCCCCAAGAGAATGTAAACCAGGGCAGCTGCTTTGAAAAACAGTCTGGCAATTCCCCCCAAATTAAACATAGTATTACCATAGGACCCAGCAATTCCACTCCTAGCTATATACTCGAAAGAACTGAAAACATATGTTCACACAAAAACTTGTACATGAATGTTCATAGCAGCACTATTCATAATAGCCAAAAAGGGAAGCAACCCAAATATCCATCAAGAGATGAACAGATAAACAACATGTGGTTTCCCCACACGATGGGACATTCCCCTGCTGTGCAAAGGAGTGAAGTCCTGGGACGTGCCACAGCATGGATGAACCTGAGATGCTGAGTGAAAGAAGCCAGTCACAATAGGCCACATGTTGTGCGATTCCATCCATACGAGATGTCCAGAACAGGCAGTCCACAGAGATAGAAGGCAGCCCAGTGGTTGCCAGGGCCGTGGGGAGGGGAAACGGGAGTGACTGCTGATTGACGGGTATAGGGTTTTATGGGAGTGATGGAAATGTTATGGAATTCAGTAGTGGTGATAGATGCACAACATTGTGAATACGGTTAAAAAAAAAAAACCCTAAAACACTGAATTGTATGCCTTAAAATGGTTAAAATGGTGGATTTTATCTCAATTTTTTTAAAAAAGCAGCAGCAGCAGCAGCCCTAAGGCCCAGCCGGCTGGCTGTCCCTCAAGGGATGAGCTGCCCTAGTGTCTGGCAGCCCCGGCCCTTGGCCAAGGAGCTGGAACTCCGCCCACAGGTGCACACGGCCTGCTGGCCTCCAGTTCCCTCCTCAGGGGGGACTTGGGGTGGAAAGGGGGTGACAGAGAGCAGGACCACAGGCTGAGGAAGGAAAGGGCAGTGTTGGGAGCATGGGAGCGTCCAGGGCACAGCCTCCAAGGCCAAGGCAGGGTCCACAGGGGAGTCTCTGAGGGGCTGGGGCAAGGGCCAGCTCACACCTGGAGGTCTAGCCGAGGGAATTTCTACCTCCAGATGCTAAACAGTCTAGATTTCTCACAGAGCCCTTGAGGACAGACGTGCTTAACTCTTTTTGGGGGCCCATCAAGGATGTGTGTAAGTATGAGTGTGTGTTTGCATGAGTGTGAGGAGATGTCAGTGGGTAGGGGGTGTAGGTGAGTGGGCAAGCATGTGTGAGGTGACTGTGTGTGGGTGTGTGAGTGGGTACAAGTGTGGCAGGGAGTATAAGTAGGTATGAGTGTGTAAATGAGTGTGACTATGTGTGAGGTGTGTGACTGTGTGTGGATGAGGTGTATGTGGGGTGTAGTGTATGTGAATGAGTGTGAGTATGAATGTGTGAGGTGTATGACTGTGCGGGTGGTGAGTATTAATGTGTGAGGGGTGTGACCGTTGGTGTGCAAGTGGGTATTGTGCTATTGTGTGTGAATGAGTGCAAGTGTGCGTGAGTTGTGTGGCTACGGGGGGTGTGAGTGGGTATTAGTGTGTGTGAACATGTGAGACGTATGACTGTCTAGGGGTGTGAGTGTGGGGTGTGTGTATTGCATGTGAGTGGGTGAGTGTGTGTAGGTGTATGTGAGTGGGCAAGTGTGTGTAAGTGAGTGTGTGTGTGTGAGGTGAGTGGGTATTAATATGTGTGAATGAGTGTGAGTGTGAGTGTGTGAGCTGTGACTGTGTGAGGTGTTTGTGTGAGTGTGGGGGGTTGTGTTGTATGAGTGGGCGAGTGTGTGTGAGTGTGTGTGGGTATACACATGCTCTCTTCAGGAGGCAGCAGCCAGGACCACATCCTGAGTGCCAACGGGAAGAGTCCCACCCCCAATGTCATGGGTGCCTGTCAGCCACCTGCACGGTGGGGCCCAGGTGGCAGGAGGCCCTTCACGAGGCCCGGGCTCAGCTGGAAAACTAGCCTGATGGCTCCTCTGACGCTGCCTCTCCTTCCTCAGGAAAGCCAGACGCACTCCACAGGGCAGCAGAGCTCACGCAAGGGACACAAGGATCATTAAGACTTGGCATCTGTCCTCCAGGACCCCCAGCCTGTGTGGGAGAAGGAAACAGTCCCAGGAGAAATCCAGGGGGCTGAGGGATCCAGGAGAGGGGACACCTGAACTGCGCTGACCCCCAGCAGGACGGGGAAGGACAGAGAGGGGAAGGTGCCCAGGCTGAGGGAGCCTTCTCAGAAGCCGGCTTCCTGGTGGCCAAGTAGCTCTGACCAGCTGGCCCGGCCTCTGAGGCTCTTCTCACCCCCAGACATGCGGGAAAACCCTTCGTCCTCTCAAGAATGTTCAGTGGAGATGGGTGCACCCACAAAGCCTTCTCCACACACTGGGCCCAGCCCCGCTGCTAGTCTTAAAATAACAGAAGGAGTGAGTGTCACAGGTTTATTCTAAGGAAGGACACAGATGAGCCCCGGCATGGCATCGCCCACAGGCTCACAGGCACTCCAGCAGGCAGTGCGATGAAAGGGAGTCACACAGCCTCCCGGGCTGAACTCTGACTCTGCCAGCTGCGCATCTGAGGTCAATCATCCCTAAGGTGGGCGCTGGTTCCCACTGGTCCCCACCCTGCCCCTAAAACCCAGCCTAGCCCCACCCCACCCCAGGCCTGCAGAGCCCTCCACCACTCAGCTGGCTCCTGGGGCTGCGGCTTCTCTTACAGCGACTCTGGGGGAGCAGCTGGGGCTTCAAAAGAGGCATTGTGTGTGGGGACAACTGGCTTCCAGGCATTCCTTCACGCGATGCCCAGCCCCACAGGGGCCCTGACGGGAGGGCGCGGTCCGCTCACAGCCAGATTCCACCCAGGCCTTCTCATGTCCTTGTGGCCAAAGGGGCTCCACGACAAAGCTAAGTTGGACTATGAAGTTGGCCACGGGCCCAGGACCAGCACACATCGCAGCCGCTGCTTCATGGGCTCAACCATGGGTCCTGAGCATTGCTGCTGCGCAGGCGGCTGTGCTGGTCACTGGGGGGCAGGGACGCCCCGCTCTCAGGGGCTCTCACCCTAACCAGCAGTTACCCTAGTAACAATACTGTAGTAAGAGCAGCCACTCAGCAAGCACCTACTACGTGCCCAGCTCCGTGCTGGGATTCTTACCTACACTATCACTAATGCACTCAACCTGAGAGGCAGACAATGACCACCTCCACTTTGCAGAGTAGATGAGGCTCAGAGATGTAAGTAACTTGCTTAAGGTCACACGGTAGACAGTGTTGGAGGCAGGATTTAAAAATCATCGGTTGAGGGGCCAGCCCCGTGGCCGAGTGATTAAGTTCACGCGGCCTGTTTTGGCAGCCCAGGGTTTCACCAGTTCAGATCCTAGATGCAGACCTAGCATGGCTCATCAAGCCATGCTGAAGCGGTGTCCCATACAGCACAACCAGAAAGGCCTACAAGTACAATATACAACTATGTACTGGGGGGCTCTGGGGCGGGGGAGAGAGAGAGGAGGAGGGGGACGGGGAGGGGAAGGAGGAGAAGAAGATTGGCAACAGATGTTAGCTCAGGGCCGATCTTTAAAATTAAAAAAAATTCTAAAAAAAAATCGTCTGTTGGACACCAAGCTGACTCTGATGCCCTGACACCAGGCAGTCCCCTACAAGTGCCCCAAGAACTTCTTTCCTGTGGCTCCCAGGGTTGAGTTGATTTTTAGGGGGAAGAGCTAACTGCAGCCATTCCACCTTCTGCCTTGGCAGAGAAACAGCCTTGCAGAGCAACCCTGAGCCCTGGAGAGACCTCTGGAGTCCCAAGGACTACAGTTCAGGGGACTTGAGTAGCTTCTGTGGCCCCCAACTCCAGCTAGCTATAGTAGCCCCTAAACCCACTGGGGTTTCTCTGCTAGTGCAGAAGATCTACACAGCCTGGTCCCATTTTACAGATAAGAAGGCAGAGGCCAGGAGTTGAGAGGTTAAGGTCAGAAGTTACCCAAAGACCCCCCCCAGAGGTGTGGACAGAGGCAGAGCTCGGGGACCTGCCCAGTGCCTACCTTCATTGTGAAGGTCCCCGCCAGGCTCTGCCCACTCCCGCGGGACAACTTCCCGACGGTACACCACATGCGTCCTCCCGCTGGCCTCCTTCTCCTGCTGCCCCCACTCCAGGGGTTCTATGAAGAAGTCAGTGCTGTCGGTGCGGATGAGGCCCGCCTGAACCAGGGGAGAGAGAAGAGGCATGAATACACGGCACAGAACAGGTGAGCAGTTGTGAATGCAAATGTGTGTGACCACATGGGTGCAGGCTCTTTCCGGGGGGCCTCAGGCAGCCCTGGGATCCCAGCAGGGAAGTTTAGGGTGGCAGGAAGCTGAGCAAGGGGGCCCATGCCCATTTCCAGAAAATCAGATCCACTTGACTGTGCTGTGCACTCATGGGGTTCCACAAAACGTTTCATTGAAACAAACGGTTCCTGTGCTTAAAAGGGGGGAGGGGAGGAAAGCCACTGCCACAAAGAATACACGCGCACATCCCAGGACACCGCATCCCACCCTGAAGCGCTGGCACGTGGATTTGCCTTTGCCTACCTGCAGACAGGAGAGCAAATCCTATCTGTAAAGGTAAAGGATGCCCAAGGAGGGTGCTGGTTCCCCGCTCCAGGACAAAGCACTATTATTTCAGATTTGAAGCATGTGAGCACTCATGCCAGGGAGAGCAGCTAATGTTCGCTGACCATCAACGAGCCAGCACAGTGCACACGAGTGCACACTCTGTTTTCAATCTAATTTTTTGCCTGCATCAAAATATTCCCTTAAAAAAAATCGGGTGTTTTGACCTTGGAAATAAAAACAGAAAATTACAACCTTGGCCAAGCCCAGCAAATGTGTTATGAGCCCCCGGTGAAGGCAATAATCACAGGGGCCAAGGAAACACACAACCAGATGTGTGTGAATATACAAGTAGCCGCGCAGGGCCCCGGCCCCCGGCACACATCAGCTCTATAAAATCAGAACAGCCCACCTACCATGGTGCTTGGGACAGAGCAGGCACTGCTAAATAAATATGTGTTTGTCGAATTCCCTCACTCATTCAGCAACTGTCTACTGAATGCCTACAACCTCCCAGCACTGCTCCAGACACTGGAAATGCAGCTGGGAACACAAGGCAGCGAACGAAGGAACCATTTTTATAAACCCATTGCCCCTTCTCCGTTTGAACAGGAGCTGCCTGTTTTTAAAGCAGCCACTACTTTACGCAGTTAACTGCCACCAATTTTCCCACCTCAGCCTGTTTGGAGATGGCCTCTTTGGGAACTCCCTTGCAAGTCCGACGGAGCACACACCACCGAACCTCCCAGCAGCTGCCAATCTCTTTCTCGTCCCTTCCAGCCAGATGTGTGGATCAAACGGCAAACACCATTTTGGATCAAAGCCAAGGGGGCTGCCTTCTGCGCCTCATAAACCGCCTCAATCAGAAGGCCAAAAATGCTATAGGGAAAAATAGCAGCATTACTGCGTCAAGTTTGGGGCTTCCCAAGGTGACCATTTTATCAGGTGACACTCAATTGTCTGCAAAAGTTCTGGTCTGCTTATTAAAACGTCAACGTCGCAGCTTGTTTGGAGCAAATATCCTTTCATTCAAAGCACTCTCCCTCTTATCTGTACCTACTATGTGTCCAGGGCAGGGAGAAGCAGATGAACGAGGCCCAGCCTTGGGTTGTGCGTGGCTCTTCACCAGGAAGGAGGGGCCCGCAGAGAAGCAGGGGGAGGCTGGGTGTCGTGCTGGGTACTAGGGCGGGTATGCCTGAGGGCCAGGTATCCACCAGACTCCTGGCTGCAAGGGGCAGAAATTCAGCTTGAACCTTCTTGGCCCAAAGGAGAGTATATTGGCCCCATGACAAACCATGGCAGGGGCAGGCGCTGGGAGTGAGGGACCTAATGCCCTCAGCTCCCTCCCACCCTTCCTCTGGGCACCCTGTCAGCTGCATTCTCCCAGCAGTGCTATGCAGTCTATTCTGGCAGGCACATCTCTGCCCTGCCACCAGAGACAAGGAGATGGTCCTTTCATAGTCCCACCTGCAACAGCCCAAGGGAGGACTGTGGTGGGTCCAGCCAGAGTCACACGGTCACTCTGGGACTGCCAGTTCCTGTGAGACCTCCACGGCCCGCAGAAGGGCGATGACTGCATTGGAAGGGAGAAATTCTTAGGGTGGCAAGAGAAACCCGCCTGGGCTGGAAAGGGTGCACCAGGCAGGGGCCCGGGCAAGAGCGTGGGAGCATGAGGGCAGGGCAGGCCTGGGGAGGCATTCAGGCTCATGGGCAGAGGCTGAGCCCAAACCTGGACAACAGGTAATGGCCAAATTGAAGGGCCTCTGCCACTGCAGCCCTGCAGAGCCCCCCAAAAGGAAGCTTGTCTTCCAGGGCACACAACGACTGTCAGACAGGAAGCCCAGGGCATTCCCCCCAAAGCTACTACAGCTCGGCCACCACTCCAGCCCTTTCCTCTTTCTGTACCCGTCTGATACCCAGGGGGCTGTTCCTGCCCTGTTCCAGCCCCCCTGGACCAAGCAAGGCAGGGGCCCCTCACAGCACAAGTCAGAAGGCCTGTGCTTCATCCAGACCGAAGTCGTCCACAGCCAGACTCGCCGAGGACTGCAGCTGTGCTGTCCCTGCCCACCACACCTCTGGAAGCAACGCAGCAGAGGAGAATTCTCCAGACCAGGGGGCAGAAGACTCCACTCAGCCACCCCCAAACCTGGGCCACCTCGCCACAGCCCTCCCCCACTGAGACTCGGCTAACCAACTGCACAAGGAGGATTCTTCAAAAGCCAGCATTCCCTCCCTCACTGTCCAACGACTCGATGTGGCCACCAGATCTCAGTGCCTCATGTGAGGGATGCAGGTTCTGGAATGAGCCACACAGCCTAGGGAGGGGCTGGCTGCAAGGCACTGCCTTCCAGCCCACCCCTCCCTGCCCACAATCATGGACCACACAGACCTTTCAAGATCACCATGCCTGCCTCAGTCTGAGGCTTCGGTACCTGGACAACATCCCTAGTTAGGGGACCTCTCACTTTTACTGGGATGCCTCTAGTGACAGAGAGCTCCCTCCCTCAAGATGGAACCTATTATGTGTAGGGACATTCGCAATGTTTTACTGAGCAGAAACACATTTCCCGACATTCCACCCTTTATAAACAGTCTTATTATCACTGACGTTAGTAGCAGTATCTATCACTTGTATTTACACATCTTATTTCATCTTTACAATGACCCTATGAGGGAGGCACAAATATTAGACCCATTTCATGCAGGAGGGAACAGAGGCTCAGAATGGTTAAGTAACTCGCCAAAAGTCACCCAGCAAGTAAGTGACAGCACTAAAACAAGAGCCCAGCTCTGTGTGTCTCTTAACCACTAGGCTATACTACCACAGGTCATCCCTGGGCCCTGCTTCTGCCCTTGGGGGCCACTTGGGGCAAGGAAACCTTCCTTTCATAATCCTATCTGCAAATCCCTGGGCCTCTGGTCTGGTCTGACCTCGCAGAGTAAGCAGGATGTTCACTTTTCACCCTGGGCAAAACGCCCCCACGGAAGCCAGTCCACCTCCCACCATGCATGCAAGAACAGAGGAGAAACTTCAGCACAAAGTCCCAAAAAGAGCAGACTCCCCAGGTGACCTCCATCTGGCATGAGAGGCTCTGCACAGCATCCTCATCACACCCCAGCTCCTCTCTACCAGAATTGGAAGCCCCAGGACTCCTGGGTGTGGTCAAGGCCCCCTGCCCACACGTCTCTCCCCAGGGCAGAGTTCAAGAAGCCCTCTTTCCCCAGCCCAGTTAACTCTTTAGGGCAAAGACCTCAGCCCTGTAATATGCAACTTGGGATGTAAGCTCAAACCTCTGTGTGACCGTGGTTTCCACCAGCCCCCCCAGGGAACAAGGGCAGAGCTTCCCCAGTGATTTTCCTCGTCCATTTGTGCACACATCCAGCCTTGATCAGCAGCTCTTATCCAGGCCTGGGCGCCCCCTTGGCCTCGAAGACCCTCCCCCTGGAGAGGAGATGGGAAGGCAGGCTCGGCCACCAGACCAGGAGGCAGGCCCTTGGTTTCCCCTCTGCACCATGAGAGATTTGGCCGATGATCCCCTCCAGCTCTGCCCTGGCCAGGAAACCAGGCCCCGAGCGGGCAGACAGACTGGCAACAGGAATTTTTGGCTCTGCCTCCTCACCAAATTACTCCCATCTCTCAATTGATGAGATGTTTATGTTTCTGACAAGTGGTGGCTAATTTTAAAGCACTATAATCAAGTCAAATTTCTGTGTAAGAAATCAAGAAAAGGGGGGGAAATAAGTTCTGGTAGGCTGGAAAAGAGATGGCAGCCATGTCTGTGCTCACCCTTACCTTATTCCCTGGAAAAATAAATAAGCAGGAAATACATACTAGAAAGGATCTTCACGCAATAAGAACAACAGAAATAGCTGATCGCGTCCCACTGAGCCACAGCCTATACACGCCCTCAGGCAGCTTCCCCAACGGAAACTCTCCCACGGGCGGGCCTGGCGGCCCTCAGCAGAGCCCACTCTACGGCTGCTTCGGAGGGGCCCTTCCTGGGAGCTGCGTGGCTGATGGGGAGCATCTGTTGACTTTTCTAATATGGTTGTGACATTGTTTTGGTGGCAAAGGTGACACCTTCTGCTACATCTTCATCCCGAGGCCTCCAGGCCACACTAATTGAGGTTTTCCAGTCCTGCTTCCCCTCATGGGAAGCCCCCAGATCCAGAGGGTAATTCCAGGGCACTTGAAGGAGACAGGGTCACGTGGTGATGCGGAAGGTGGGTGCTGGCTTAGAAATCGCCTTGTGTCCTGCCTTGGGTCATAATTGAGCAAGTTCAGTTGGCCACTGGCAGCTGTCTATCATCAGGGCAAGGTCCCAAATACTGAAGCAGATAATTGAAGCCATATTATTTTGGTATTTGCATGTGTACATGTGTAAATGTGTTTTTTCTAAAATTGCATGTACTTGCATGTAAACTGGGAGGTGAGGGTTCAATGAGCCAATAAACAGATCCCCAGGGAGGCCACAAAAAGAGATCCTTGAGTACGAGAACATGTGTCCTTGGATGGTGCCTGGACAAGTGTAGGCCTGGACAAGGGCAGGGCTCCCTCTGTGCTGAGTCAGGTGCAGAGACAATGAGCAAGGGCCCAGCATGGGGTCCAGGCAAGGGAAGGGGCTTAGCTCCGAGAAGACAGCTGCAGGCCCTCTGGGAAAGCGAGATCCTGAGCCCCCTTGCTATGCCCTCAGCTCTACCAACTTCTGTTGAATGCCCAGAAGGAGGGCCCATTTCAAGATGGCAGCTCCAGCAGAGCCAGCTGAGGGGTAGGCCAGGTCTCCCCTTCCTTCTGCTTCTAAGGCCAGCCTCACTGGGGCCTCCCCAGAGGAGAAAGAAGCAGAGCAGGCCACCTCCGACCTAACCATCCTGCCACCTCCCAAGGAGAGTGCATTGTCAGTCCCGACCTGTTCTGGAAATTCCATTAGGAGGGCGTTACTGCCAGCTGTCTCAGGTTCAAGGCATCCAGCACATTCAGTCTCAAACTGTTCCACTGTAGGAAACGAAAGAAAACCCAGCAAGGGGAGGCTGGGGTGATGCACACAACTGGGAGGGGCATGAGAATCAGAAATGGCTGGGCCGACCCCGTGGCTGAGTGGTTAAGTTCACGCACTCCGCTTCGGTGGCGCAGGGTTCGCCAGTTCGGATCCTGGGTGCAGTCCTGCACACCGTTCATCAAGCTGTGCTGTGGCAGTGTCCCACATCGGTGAACTAGAATGACTAACAACTAGGATATACAACTCTGTACTGGGTTTGGGGGAGAGAAAAAGAAGAAAGGAAGATTGGCAACAGATGTTAGCTCAGGGCCAATCTTCCTCATCAAAAAGCATACCTTAAAAAAAAAAAAGGAAACAGCTTCCACCAGATTCACCCTCAACCCAGCAACCTGCTCCTATCCTCAGCCACTGCCAGCCACGCTCCCTCCACAACCACATCACCTGCTACAACCTCAGAAGGCTCAACTGTGGGCCTCTTCTTCCCCTCCTCTACCCTCCTGCTCACCTAGCTATGGCGCTGGCTCCAGCTATTCCTAAACGTCCTCAAGACTTCCAACGCGCGACCGCACTGCCTCATCACCGTCAGTCCCCTCACCAAGTCCTTACTTCCCTTCTCACCACCTTGGACTTCTTGGTCTAGACGCATAATAAATCTCTTACAAACACCCATGATTCTCTCCCCCACTTTCCCTCTATCCTACTCTCCCAGAGAAGCCTCTGCCCTGGTTCAACACAACCAGTCACCGACTCCATGTCAGCACGCTGATGGAGAAAACGCAACGGTGCCCACTGGTCTCACTTGAAATCAGCGGCCACAACTCTCATGTGAGCACGATGCTGGCTGGGGATTCTGCTGCCCTTCTTGCTACGTCTGCATTCCAGTTCAACTTGCAGCACTGCCCCCACCCTCAGCCTCTCCTGTTTTCAAGGAGAAAATGGACACCATCCTCCCATCACCCTATGAACTCCACACCTGTGCTCTCCCCTTCCTCCCCCAGCAGCCTGTGCTCAGGATCACCTCCCTCTCACCTCCTGCAACTAGTACCCCTCTTTCCAGCATCAGCATGCTCTCCGTCTCTGGGATCACTGTCCTCGTCACAGATGTGCACTCGAGCACCTCCATCTGTGAAACCCCCTCCCTCGCAGCCCCGTCCAGCTACTCCAGGTCTCTGCTTCCCTCCACAGCAGAAAGTCGTTTAGGCTCACAGCCTCCACCTCTGTGCCTCATGCCTCTCCTCTACCCATGCACAGGGGCTTCTAGAGCCGCCACTCCCCAGAAACTGCCCTCATCAGGGTCACCTGTCACCTCATGTGGCCAGAGCCAGCAATCGCTTCTTTGTCCTGATCTCACTCAGCTCCTCCCACCACACACATGCTCCTTGGGGATTTCCCCTGATCACACAGCTTTAAATACCGTGTATTCACAGATAACTCCCAAATTACATCCCCAGCCCTGACCCCTCCCAGAATTCCACACAGGACTGTCCAACAGCCTCCTTGATAGAGACCCTGGGCCTCCGCTGGGCACCTCAAACCCTAAAGCAGACCAACTCCTCCCCTTGCCTTCCCCATCTCAGCAAATGGCACCATCTTCTTCCCAGCTGCTCAAGCCAACCATCAAGGGGAGGGTGGGCCAGGGGGCTGGGTTTTTTCAAATCCTTCCCCCATCCCTGCCCACCATGGTTCTGGTGAAGTCAGTTCAACCAGAAGCCGTACCCATGTAACCTGAGGGGACAAGACCCTCTAATGGGTCATCTTGGGCCACTGTCCCTGATTCATGACAAGTGTGAGGGGGTCAGCCCCACCCCACACCCCCCCACACCCTGGGACCACCACTCCTGCCAGGACTCTTCAAGGCGGCCCAGATCCCTTCCTCCCTCAATATGTCCTTGGGTCTTTATGAAGCATCTACTGCAAGCTAGGCTTAATGGCGGTGGGGGTGTGCGAAAAGACAAGTAAGAGCAGTCTCTGCTCTCCTGGTAAGGAACTAGTATCTAGAATATATAAAGAACTCTTACAATTCAATAACAAAAAGACAAGCCAATTTAAAAATGGGAGAAGGATCTGAGTAAACATTTCTCCAAGGAAGATGTACCCGTGGCCAATGAACACATGAAAAGAGGCTTGACATCAGTCATCACTAAGGAAATGCAAATCAAAACCACAATGAGATACTCCCTCACACCCACTATGAAGGCAGGAATCAAAAAGTCAGATAATAACAAGTGCTGACGAGGATGTGGAGAAATTGGAACCCTCATACACTGCTGGTGGGAATGTAAAATGGTGCAGCCACTTTGGAAAACAGTCTGGCATTTCCATAAAATATTAAACAGAGTTACTCTATGACCCTGCAATTCTACTCCATGGTATATACTCAAGAGAAATGAAAACACATGTCCACACAAGAATTTTTACACAAATGTTCACTGCAACACTACTCACAACAGCTAAAAAGTGGAAACAATCCAGAAGCCCATCAACAGATGAATGGATACACAAAATGGGCTATAACCATACAATGGAATATTATTCAGCCAGGAAAATGAAGCACTGACACATGGTACAACACGGATGAATCTTGAAAACATTATGCTAACTGGAAGAAACTAGTCACAAAAGACCACATATTATATGATCCATTTACAAGCAAGTCCAGAACAGGGAAATCTACAGACTATAGACAGAAAGTAGATTAGTGGTAGCCAGGGGCTGGGGTAACGGATTAGGGGGGTGATAGCTAAAGGATACAGGGCTTCTTTCTGAGATAGTGAAAATATTCTAAAATTGAACGTGGTGCTAATTACACCACTCTGTGCATATGATAAAAATCCATTGAATTGTACACTTTAAATGGGTCAGTTGCATGGTATGTGAATCATATCTCAACAAAGCTGTTAAAAAAAAAGATGACACACATGGAGATGACACATACATGCATGGAAACGAGACACACGTGCAAGGAGATGACACACACATATGCACTGACACACACATACAGAGACAACACATGTGCAGGCAGGCAACAGACACACGCACAGAGACAACACACATGCACGAGGCACAGAGGGTGCCCGCTACTACGGAAGTGTGAGTCAGTGTGGCTGGGATGAAAGCCTGCAGATGCTGAGATTCTATATAATTCAAACCCGGTGTGGAAGCCCCAAGCCACAGGAGCTCTGCTGGAGGCTGGGCTGCCAAGGCCTGGGCCCAAGCCAAGGAAAGTCTGAAAGCTGATTCATCCCAAGCTGCAGCCCTGGGGACAGACAGGAGGAAGGAGTTCTTGGAGGATGGAGCTGAGAACCGCCAGCTTGTCCTCAACTGGCAGGCCCTGCCATGCATGCCCCACATGGGCAGCGTGAGAACTCCCAGGACAGGCCAAAGGCCCAGGAGAAGCACCAGGAGTGGAGAGCCTCCACCAGCTGGAGGGAGTTATCTGGGATGACCGCTCAGCCCCACTTCCCAGGGTCATGACGTCTGCAGGCCCCCCACCCTGGGAGGTGCTGGGTAAAAGTTTCCCGAGGTCTTGCTAGGCCCAGTCCATTTGTAGCAGGAATCCTTCTCAGGGAAGGAGCAATGTGGTGGGTGTGGTGGGTAAATGCAGAGACCCCTGAGCCAGCATCCCTGGGTCCTGCCACTCTCCATCCATGTGAGCTGGGCGAGTTACTGAACGTCCTGTGCTTCAGGATTATAACAGCACTCTCTTGTGGGGTTGCTCTGAGAAATACACACAGAGCACCCAGGAGGGGCCAAGCTTGCAGCAAGGACTATGTAAGTGTTCGAGTTTGCTGCCACGATTATCATGACCATCATTCAAAGTGTGCCTGGTAGTCCCAGTGGCTCATGCAGGGAGCCTAGGCGTTCAGTGCTGGAGCAGCAATCCAGAACCACAGGACGGTCTGTCTCTAACTCATGGCTCTGCTGTGATCTCTACTCAGATACCCTGCCTGTAAACAGGAGGAAATCCCTGAGAAAAAAATACCAGTGGTTGAGCATCCTTATGGAGAAAAGTCCTTACCAACAGAACAGGCTGGTTCAGGGTAATTGAAAGAACATGTGCACACAAAAGGTTGATGGCCATGCACCCAGCCGTTAGACAGCTGTCTCTGGGTGGCAAAATTGTAGGCAATTCCTTCTCTTCAAACTTTTAGGTATTTTCTAACTTGTGATTTTCCTATCTGAAAAGGAAAGCTGATTCTGCAGTGTCTGCCTACTACAATGAGCAAATAAATAATCATAGAGCAATTATTTTTAAACAAAGTTTAAAAGAGGAAACAAACCCAATGTAATCCTCCTTTTCCGTCACCCAGCTTCCCTGCAAAGTGGCATAGAGGCCGCCCTTGGGAGTGAAGCACCTGGGGCCCCGCCCCAGCCCAGGCCCTTCCCAGCCGGCTGAGGCAGGCCCTCCAAGCCTCAGTTTCTGTATCTGAAGCCAAAGGGTTGCTGGGAGGATGAGATGAGGTCATGAAGGGGAAACACCCCTCCCCGAGGCCCCGCTCACAGCAAGGGGAGGCCTTTACTCCTTCCTTCTTCGGGGCCTGGCTCTCCTGGTTCCCGCAACTTGACTTCAACTTTTCCATCAAACACACAGTAGACTTTTCCAACAGGCTGCAGCAGTGGGTCTCACCCCTAGATGCCCACTGGAATCATCTGGGGAACTGGCAGAACTACAGATGCCCAGGCCACACCCAAACCACTGAATCAAAGCTCAGTAGGCGCAGACCAGGCATCAGGATTTTCTTAAAGATGCCCAGGTTATTCTAATGTGCAGCCAGGTCTGGGGACCACTGATCTAAGCTCTGGAAGCTTCTAAACTATGGAATGGTACTCAAAGGAGTGTTCAAGTGATCACCCGTGTTTCACAGAGTAGGAGCAGCGTGAGGGGTTTGACCAGCATTCGTTTGTCATAACACAGGAAATGGGCAGGGAAGACAGAAAGGGAACGAGAGGACGACTCCGTGCCCTGACCAAGGGGGCGGGGGGACCAACGGAGCGGGCGGGGGAGGCAGTCTGGACAGGAACGCCTCTGATGTCACGAGCACCTCCCTGTGCTGAGCATGACCAAGAATCGCCTGCACCACATGTGACTTGTGCCATAGGTGCTGTCTTAGAACCTAACCACCTCCTCCCCCAAGGTTCGACTCCCCTGTGGGTGAAGAAGAATTTACCAGAATTGCCCTGAGCTGGGTGGGTCTGGGAGGTGGTGGGTGACAGGGACTGTGATCTGCTGTGTAGCCAGTGGCAAGTCAATATGTCACGGCCACCCCAGCTAGGGAGCTCACAGTGCAGACAGTGAGGACAATTAGTAGCAGTACCTTGATGATGATGATGATGACAAAGGCGATGACTGATTCTGTCCTCTGGCCCCTGGCAAGCCCTCACACCAGCAGGTGCTCAGAGACTCCCCTTCTGCTCCAAACCCCCACCCTGGAGCCCAGCCAAAGTCAAGGGCAGACCTTGCCAAGCTGGCAGCCGCCCCAGTTTCCATTCCCTGTGCGCAGGAGCCACATGGCTCCAAGGCTTCCCCCTATGTCACCACCACGGCCCACCAAGGTTGGGCCAAGAGCTCCGCCTGGCCCCCTGCTTGGCCCTGAGTCCTGGCAGCGGTGGTGGCTTTGGGACAAGGGGACAGGAAGCAGCCCTCAAATGCCAGGAGGCAGCATGGCTGCCAGGCCCTGAGCTAAGGGGTGGCTCCCTGCATCCAGGCCCTGCAGTCTGAACCCTATGGCTCAGAAGTAAGCCAGCTGACAGTGGGGCAGCTCCAGTGAAAAGGTGCGGCCAGTCCCTCTCGCAGCTGGGGGTCAGCCCTCAGCAGGTCACTTGTCTCAGCCACGCCTCCCCTATGATCCATCTGGCCCAGAGGGGTGCTGACTTGGTTTCAAACGAGATCATGAGTGTAAAATGTTTACCACAGAGTCTGACACACAGCAGGTCCGCAGCGAATGAAGGCTGTGGTGGCGGCAGGGGCAGGACTCCCTGCAGAAGGCAAGGAAGCAGGGGAGAATGGAATGGGTGGGCTTTGCCGCCTGAGTGCCTGCGCCAGGCCCAGCTCTAACCCCACAAGGGACCCCAACAGCACGTACCCCTCCAGGTGCCCCTGCCCACCTCCGCATGGCGGGAGGAGTGGACAGAGCCACACTAGCTGGAAAGCACCATCCAATGACGCACGTTCTGGTCCTCAGTCCTCACCGGGCCTGGCACCATTAGCACATCTCCCAGATTCCTCAGAACTCTGCCACCTACCAAAGCTTGTCTGTGTTGAGCCCTGAGGCTACCAGCAACACAAGTGCCCACATCCCAGCCACTCAGGCTACTCGCCAGGTCCCCAACGCACTTTAAATGTTCACATACATCTCTGCGATTTCATGTCTCCTAAACCTCTGTCTGCAATGCTATTCATCATCCATCCATCTATCCATCCATCCATTCACCAGATAACTACCGAGTAGGCCCTGTTCTAGATGCTGGGGACACAGCCAAAAATTCCTTCTCACCTGGAACTAACATTCCACCGAGGGGTGAGACACGCAGTAACTAAGGTAAAATACAGCATACGGCATGCCAAACAGAAACAGCCGTGGAGAAAAATTAGGCAGAGGAGAGAACCGGGGATCGAAATTTTAAATAAGGGAGTCAGGGAAGATGTCACGAAGAAGGTGACCACTGAGCAAAAGCCTGAAGGAACTGAGGGGCAGGCACTGGCAGTACCTGGGGAGGAGTGTCCCCCCAAGAAGCATGGAGGGACGGCTGCGGAGGGAGGGGCAGAGGAGGTCACAGGCGCCCAGGAGGAGGGACGACCGGAGGCCCGCTCGGCTTCTCCCGGAGGAGGATCAGAGGAAGGCTCAGATTTAACGAGACTGGTCTGGCCGCTGCTGTGAAGAGACAGCAGGGGCGAGAAAGGACACAGGCAGATGGGTCAGGGAGGCCATTACCACCGCCCAGGAGAGACGGGTGGCTCCGACCACCCCACCACTTGGTATTCTTCTCAAGCCCTGTTTGTTTCCCTTTTGGAATTACTAGCAAGAAAAATACCCCCACTACAGCCACACGGGACCTGTTCCGTACCTGGCACCACATGTGTTGGCACAGGCTCCCATGCCTCTGCCCCTGCCGTCAGCTGTGCCATCAGTGTCCTGCCGACCCAGCTCAGACGTTACCCCATCATCGCTCCCTCCTCCGGGCCCGGTGGCTCCAGGTGCCGCTCCACCCCAGGCCAGGAGTGTCCGTCTATCCCTCTTCTAGACGTGAGCTTCAGGAGGACAGGGACGGGTCCACGCCATGGGACCGACTTCAGAACAAAACCACCTTAAATAAACATTTTGGGGGCCACGCCCACAAACAAACTCCCCTGGGCATATTGCCCTTAATGAGGGAGCTGCTCTCCCACAAAACGTGGCCATGGCTTAGGGGACTATGAATTACGAGGTGACAAAGTACCAAGCACTCAGGGCACCCAGGCTGGCAGACTGGCAGCTACGAACACAAGGTCTCCATGGGCTGGGGACACTGATGCAAGTGTGGCTCCTGCCAGCCTCAAGGGGCAGGAATGAACCTCTGCTGCAGGGCGAGGGTGGCTTGGGGGGCACAAGGGTTTTCTGGACAGATCAAAGGTATAAATATTTGGTCGGCTTAAAAGCACAGGCTGACAAAGGGCTTCAGGCAGCCCACTGGGAACAGGGTTTGCATTCAGACCCACCATGTCCTGACAAACACGCCCACCCTCGGACATTTCCCTGAAGGGGCCTGTTCTGCCCCCTCTGCCGTGCTACGGAAAGCAGAAGAAAAGGAGACTGCAGCGTTTTAAAAGTTCCATGACATGTAATGTGTGCATAACAGCAGCCCACTGCCTTCCAGTATTTCCACAATGGATAAAACAGCAGCAGTGGTGACTCAGGGCTGAGAAACACCAGAGGGTTCCGTTTGAGCGTCAAATCCCACTAACGGGGTGGTTGATATTTGTTTTTTCTCAGTTGGCTTCCCAGTTTTTGGGAGAACAATGACATACAGGGGTTGAGCAGCCCACCCCCGCAGTGGGAGCCTCATAAACACCGCCACTCAGGACCCAGGCCCAAGGACTCCCAGGACGCCCCCTGAGCGGCGCTTCAGCATTCAAGCTCCGAAGCCGTTGCCACGGCCACTGCATCACTGCCCAGCACAGGGTGTAGCACCTTGAGTCGCTGCTCACATTTACTCAGTTCTTTTCCACTGACTCAGGAGGGGCCGGGTGGGGTCCTGAGGAAGCACTGGACTGGGAGTCAGGGGCCCAGACCCCACAGCCCTGACAGTTGCTGCATGAGCCTGGGTGAGTCTCTTCCCTCCCCTGAGCCTCAGCTTCCTCATCTGAAAGAGGAAGAGGGGACCAGGAGGCTCCCAAAGGCCCTTGCAGCCACAGCTGTCCACACTCAGGCCAAAGCCAGAATGAACTGTGGACACAACGCTGAGCTGTGATTCCCCACTGGAGGGTCCATAACACGACGATCATCTGTGCTAACAGGGCACTCCTGGTGCTACCAAGGATGAGGCAGCCCGCAGATATTACTATTATCGTTGTTGTTGTTTCTAAGGCTTTGAAGGCAGGGCACGGCCTGCATGCTGACAATGGAAGGCCCAGCCTGGCAGATGGTTTGGAAACTTCAGGGTCCAGGGAATGCGGAAATTCCCTGGGTCCTCACCGAGGGCCCGCCCCTGGGCCTCCACCACGCTGAGGCTGGGAGGCGGAGGGAAGGCAAGCGCAGCCCCCAGGACACGCATCAGCCCGCAGGGCGGCCTCTGGACCGCCATCCCTCCAGCCAGCTTGAAGACATGAGCAAGAAAAATGATTCCAGCCTCTCTTGCCGGAATGGAGGCTGGCTCTGCTTGGGAGGAGCGGCAGGGAGGCAGTGTCTGGCTTTGATTCCATATCATAAATAAGTCATTAATGCAGAGCAGACGGCAAGGCACAGCCATGGGGAGACCAGGGAGGTGAGACTGCAAGATCAGACCACCTTGAGGACTGGAAAACTCCAGGACCCAGACCCTGGGCGTCTGCTCAGACAGAGGCCCAGACAGGATGGGGCCTTCCGGGAAGCAAGAAGAGCATGGAGATGGGCGACCAGGGGTCTGAAAACGAACCTACTGCAGATCCTGCCTCAGTTTCAGTGTTTATTCGGAGTGATCAACAATAATCATAAAAGCTACCACTTACTAGGCCCTGTGGCAGTACTGTCAGTGCTTGATTTCTAATCAATAAAACCACAAGGTAGGGATACCCACTTTACAGATGCAGAAACTGAGGCTCAAGAGGTCAAGCCACTCGCCTAGGGTCGGTAGGGAGAAATAATGCAAAGGTGGCTGCAGCAGTCACTCCTGTCTGCACCCCTCTGTGCAACGAGACTTGGCCACCCTTCCCCTCAAGAGGTGGAGTCCGTCTGCCCACTCTTGGAAAATGTAGTCTGGCCCGGGGCCCACTCTGACCAACAGCACAGAAGCAACATTATGTGAATTCCAAAGCCGGGCCTTAAGAAGTCTTGCAGCTTCTGCCTCGCCCTCTTGGAAGGCGACCCTGAGACTCCCATGAAAGAAGCTGGCCTTGCCCACCGGAGGATGAGAGGCCACAGGGAGGAGAACTGAGGCTGTGCAGCCAACAGCCAGCACCAATGGCAGATGTGTGAGGGGAGCCCACTGGGACCTTCTGGCCCAGCCCAGCCTCCAGCTACGGGCCATCACATGAGGGCCCAGGAGCCACCCGCGGAGGAGCTGCCCAGCCACCCTACCAAGCGTGAGGGAGGATCCATTGTTGTTTTGAGGTCCTCAGTTTTAGCTGGTTTGTTACGCAGCAGTGGGTAACTGATACAGCCCCTCAGTTTCCCCACACTGTCTCCCCAGGAAGACCTGTGCTGCCCCCCTCCCGGGACTTGGCTGAGAGCAAGGCACCCCACGCTGACCACTGCCCCTGCCTGCGGCCCCCAGGCCCTCCGGCCCCCTGGGCAGGAAGTGGCCACAGAGGATGCATGAAGAATAAGATGGGCTGCAGGCTACTTTCCACCAGAGGACCCACGGTCACCCTGTGGGGTGGGTCATGAGAAGTTCCCTCTCACTTCAAAGGGACAATTTCTGGTTTTCATTGTACAGACATAAATTCTATGAAGCGGCCCCAGGGTTTCCCAGGGAACTGGGCGATGTGAATAGTGAACGGGATGACCCAGGTGGCACCCTTGGGGAGGATGCAAGCTCTAGAGCCAGAAGCTCGCTGGTGACGGGAGGGAGGCAAAGCAGCTTCACGTCGCACACCCACGGGGCATGGCTGTGTGGGGCACACGCTGGGGCACACTCAGGGACAGTGTGCCCCAGCTGACCTGCAACATCAGCCGGGGTGCAGGAGAGCAAATGGTGGTGCGTGTGCCACATCCATCATCGCCGACCTGAGGCAGATGGCAGTCAGCCATGGAGAGAATGACAGGCGTGCTGTCCGCTGTCCCTCCTCATCTAACAGGGGGAGAAGATGCAAACGTGAGCACCAGGCCACCTCTGGCAGCCAGCCCTCGCACTCTCTCCCCGTCAGCTCACCCGGCGTCCAGAGAGCCTGCCCTGTGCAGGGGTCGTAGGGGCACACAGGTGACCGAGCTCAGACCCTGCCTTTGGGAGCCCAGTGGGAACATTCCGGGCGAGAATGCAAACTGGGGTGAGGAGCTAGTTGCAGCCTAGGAAAACTAACAGGCCTGAGTGAGACAGAGACCGGATGGGCTCTGCCCGCCTAGCTGAAGGCCCAGAAGTTGAAGACCCCTGGGGGGTCAAGCAGACACGCAGGGTGCTCTTGACCACCTCTTCTTTCCTGTCACCATCTCCTCAGACCCAGCGGACTCAACCTATAAATCCATACCATCTAACAGTAACTGCTGCAGCATATCAGGTACTGAGCTAAGAAGCCCTTGGCAGCTCTATGAAGTGACTATATTATGATCCCCGCCTTACAGATGAGGAAACTGAGGCACAGAGAGGTTCAGAAATTGCCCAATGCCACACAGCATGTAAAAGGCAGAGGTGGGATTTCAACCCAGGTGGTCTCTTCCCCCAGGTCATGTTCAAGGCCCCTGCACGTACTGCCTCACTGGGAATCCACGGCCTCCTGCTAATAACCCTGCTATGTTTGGTCCATACACTGTCTTAAAAAATAGAACACTTAGCTTAAAAATCCATATTTCTGATATCTCCTTAAAATACTCAAAGATCCTGATACGCAGATGGGCCCCCTTTACACAGGGCATGCCCTCTCCAGGTGGCCGCCATCACAGCTCCCCACTAGAACCTGGCCCTCTTCTCTGTCTCGTGTTACTCCCTGCTCCTGGAGGCAGCTGAAATCGCGGCCTGTTCCCAGCCCTGTGCTCACTTCTTGGAGAAATGCAAAAGTTTAAGACCCAGTCTCTGAATTCTGGGAACCAGTGGCTGAGATGAGGGATGCATCAAGCAGAGGGAAGGGAGAGGCACCGTGGGAGGTGTGAACAGCACAGGCGCAGGCAGGGAGGCTGCAAGGTGAGGCGAGAACACCCCGGGCTGGCTGCAGCGGGGGTGGGAGTGTGCAGAGCAGGAGACGCCATGGAGCTGGAGAGGGAGGTGGAGCAAGGAGGTGAGGCCTACACCCGCGTGGGACAGGTGGCCTACAGGCCAAGATGGACGGGGACAGGCCAGCTGTGTGGCGGGGTGAGGGCACCGCTGAAACTCCAGGCTTCCCGCTCCACAGCCCCAGGGCAGGGGTGGGCAGTGGGGCTGAGCCAGGGCTTCCCAAGGAGCTGCCAGGACAGGCCACTCACTCCCCAGCCAGCAAGGAGCAGCCCCCAAGGTGAAGACAGGTGCTGGCCCAAGGACACCAATGAGCCACAGGCACATCTGCTGCACCAGCCCTACACCAGCATGCTGCTGGAAGATTAGTATCTTCCCCAAATACTAATGTGACTCCTGTTACTAACCTCCCATGGCTCCCTATGGCCACAGGGCCAAGTCTAAGCTCCATGGTGAGGCAGAGATTTCCAAACGACATTTTCACCAAGCCGGCCCCTCCCATAGATAGCTGGGATGACTTGCCATGTCCTGAATCCTGTGAAGATATAGGATTTCCTTCCCTGCAGAATGCCTACAATTCCTACCTCTTGGCTTTAAAAACTCCTGCTGATGCTTTAAAACCCCACCCAAAGGTCCCCTCCCCTGGGAACCCTTTCCTGAGCACCTGTCCTCAGTACTCATCTCTAGGCCACCCACGGAGGGTTTTACGCCCCCTGCAGCCCCACAAACACTGAAGGTTAGTCTTCTGGAGCCCTGGGAGAGAGCGCGGAGCTCATCCCTGCGTTCCCAGGACCTAGTCAAGGGCCCATACATGATTAATGGGACACTCCACTTGGCACCTCTCAGTGTCCCCCACTCCCAGAAGGCATCTGGGGTCACTACAGACCAGCTGTAGTGCGCGCCCACGCACTGAGCAAGCACCATCCTGCTCGTTCTGCAGAGAAAGCTGTCGCAGCAGGAGGGAGGTGCATTCCCCAACCCAGGAGCCAGGGGCGGCCTCAGACTCTCCTCAGAGCACACTGAGAATCCGCACGCTGTTGCAATACAAGGGACTAACGACATTTACGGTATTTTTCACTATTAACAATAACTAATTACTGTAGTGATTACTGTAAAAAATTAATAAATATTGCTATTAATAATCACTGAAATAAGCCCCATTTTTCAAGGCCCTACCATACCCCAGACTCTTCACCTTTTTACGTTATTTATTTAATCCTCTGAACAACCCTTTAGATGGTCTCTCTTTTCCCCGCTTACAGACAAGGAATCTCAGCAGAGAGATTTAGAAACTCATCCAAGGTCCCACAGCTGGTCTGTGTCAGAGCAGGGACCCCGCGCTTTCTGCCCCCCTAGACTGTCTCCTCATAATTACTGCTAACAACGCCTGTCAGGGCCCTTCTATGGGCCGGGCACTTTTTGTAACAATTTCATTGAGATATAATTCACCTACCATACGATTCACTTGTTTAAAGTGTAGGATTTAAGGGTTTTAGTACATGCACAGAGTCGTGCAGCCACCACCACAATTTTAGAACATTTCATCACCCCACAGAGAAGCCCTGGTCCTTGCTGCCGTCAGTCTCGATCCCCGACTGTAACCCCATCTTAAAGATAAGAGGAGGAGGCTGAGAGAGCTTCTGTGACTTGCACAACCTCAGGCAGGGAAGAAGCGGGGCTGGGGCTCAGCCTCCCGCCCTCTCCCCACGCCGCCTGCCAGGGGTCTACTCTGTAACCCGCTAAAAATGCACGATCTACGGAAGGTGGAAAACGGAACCAGATGTGACAAATCTTACACGTGCGGCTGCTCCTGCGCCAGGCCTGTGACTCACAGAGGCTCTGAAGGCAAAGGGGGGACGCACAGCGCAGCCCAGCCTCCACCACCCCAGGGAAGGGCAGCGAGGCCCGAGACCCAGAGAGGCCGAGGCGGCAACAGAGGAAACAGCCTTTCAGGAGGCTGGGAGTCCAGGTTCCAGGTGGTACACGGGGTCCCCACTCCACTGACCCCATTCCTGCACCCCACAACCCCTCCAGGACCCACAAAGAACTGGCCCCCGACCCAGGCCTCCATGTTTCTCCCAGGAATTCAGAGCCACAACTGCTAGCAGAGAGTCTGTTCTGCACCTGGCCCCCAACCAGGGGCCCTGAGACGACCCAGGCCCTCCCTACCCGCACACCCTCAGAGGTTGGGGGCACAGGAGGGAGGCTCTGAAGAGCGGTCCATCAAGTTGCTGCTGCTGCCTGGGCACAGTCCCAATCTGGGACCCAAGGGCCTGACAGCTGCCCCCAACCCCAGAGGAAACACTCTGCAGGTAGGGCTGGGCCTCCCCACATCTTATTTCCTTCCTCCAAACACCCTCAAGCCTGCCTGGGTCAATTGCTCTCTCTGCTGGCCAGGGGCCTGGCACTTTCTTTCATGTTTATAATGTTTGAACAGCCTTGGCTCAGTGCCACCTCTTCCAGGGAGCCTTCCTAGATGCCCTAACCAAAATAAATTGGTCCTGGGGTCGGCCCGGTGGCACAGCGGTTAAGTTCACATGTTCCGCTTCTCAGCAGCCCAGGGTTCGCCGGTTCAGGTCCTGGGTGTGGACATGGCACTGCTTGGCAAAGCCATGCTGTGGTAGGCGTCCCACATATAAAGTAGAGGAAGATGGGCACGGATGTTAGCTCAGGGCCAGTCTTCCTCAAAAAAAAAAAATTAAATAAATAAATAAATAAATCGGTCCTTCCACTGCTGCCTCACACAGGACTGTAATTTGTCTGCTTTTATGTCTGGGTCCCCATTACCTGCAAACTCATCCAGGGCAGGGGTCTTGGGTCCCTCATTCCTGGGTCCCTCCCAACCCCCTCCTCTGGCCATGATACACGAGGCCCTCCAGAAGAGCAGGGGGGAAGTGAGACAAAGCGCTCATCCCTCAGTTTTAGTCATGAATTAACCACAGCGCACAGACCCCTCCAAACGTCTGTCCCAGGCGCCCTCGGGTGAGTGGCCCCCCGGATGGCAGAAGTGGAGGGGTGATGGTCGCTGACTCCCACTGCAGGCTCCAGTTGGAAATGAGGATCAAGCCACAGGTCTAGACACGGTGCTTCTCACCAGAGCAGCCAAGATCCACACGGCTGCCAGTCTGTCCGCACAGAGGGGGTTTTCTTCAGACTGTCTCACAACTGGAAGGTTCGCTCAGCCATGAGGGCCAAGCTTGGGACTGGTATCTTTTCCTCTCTGTACCTGCAGCCCAGCCCAGGCCTGGCATGGAGCAGGCCCAGGACCAGCCAGGGAGGGAGGAGTCCACCACAGGTTTATGGGACCTGGCTTCAAACTCCCCCAGCAAAGCCTGCCCCGTGTCACACAGTGCCACTGCCGGAGCTGGAAGGAGCTCCGAGCTCATCCATTCCAGCCTCCAAGATGCACCCAGGAGGTGAGTGAGGCCCAGAGAAGGAGGGCAGCTGGCCCAGGGTCACACAGCCATGTCTTCCAACTCCCGGCCCAGACTCTTTTCAGGTAACAGGCTGCCACATCCCCACTCTGGGCCCCCTCTCCTATCCTGCCCTTCCTTCAAGGTCAGACCAAGGCCCACCTGCCCAGTGAATCTTCTGGGATCCCACCCCCAGCCCTGCCCAGCGTGGTGCTCCCTCACTTGCTTGCTCAAGCTCTTCCTTCTGCCCACAATGCCCTCCCCACCCACTGGCCCCAGCAAACTTCTACTCATCCTTCAAGGCCCAGTTCAAATACCACCTTCTCTAACACCAAAGATAATAATCACTCCCATTTACTGAGGACACACCCGCATTGTGCTCTGGAAAACCAACAGGTTAATGTTGAAACTACCTGTGGGGTACCCCCTGCGTGGCACCCAAGGTCCTTGAGGGCAGGGACCTGACTCTCTGCAAAGCAGGGTAAAAATGTCTACATACCTCATATGACTGAAGGGCTTGCAAACTGTAAAGTCCGGTGCTAACAGAAGCTATCTGTATTATCTTCATATGTGCCCCCGTGACTCAGTTTCCTCATCTACACAGCGGGTAGAGTTAATGAACGCATGTGAGAGTGTGCACTGTGCCTGGGCTGTGGGAAGGACTCGTTACCGCTGCTGTCATTATTGGTGTCACTTTCATTTTCTTACATCTCCCTGTGGACCCTGCCCACAGCCAGCGCTCTGTACACATCTTTTTGGAATGAATGACTTCCACACTTGAGATGTTGAAGAAGATGGGTTGAAACCCAGAGACCACATAAGGATGCAGAGTCGAATCTTATCATCACAGAAATGCTGCACTGTGGCCTCTGAGCCCGAAGTTGGCTCAGCCGGGTCACTGTGAACAGCTCCTCGCTCTCACAGGACACAGGGCAGTTTTCTGGAGTGGCCGGAAGTGAGGAAATCTCTGCCCTGGGGAGGCCTTTGTGCTGGGCTGTGGCCCCTGTCAGGGACATGGGCGGCGAGCCCGCTGGGAGCTGGAGTTAGGGACTGGCTTCTGGAGACAGCTGAGGGCACAAGCAGGGGCCTGGTGCTAAGCAGGGCCCCAGCCCGAGGCTCAGGCCATGAGGTCCCACCAAGGGTGGGGAAAAGAGGTGGGGGTGCCCATGGAGCCATACCCGGGGCCTCAGTTCCACTGCGGAACCGGCTGCCAGAAGTCCATGCCTGGACAGCCTCTGAGACCTGATCCAGCTTCTGCAAACGTCACACAGAAGCCATTTCCGTCTGCCAGGGAGCATCAGTGCAGCCCCTCTCTGGACAAACGAGAAGAGTAAAGCCCAGAAATGGCAAGTGACTTGCCCAAGTCACACAGCTGATGAGAACATTCACTCAGAGGCCACCAAAAGTCAGCAACACCGGCTGAGCCATGCCCGGCCCAGGCCCACTGAGCAGCCTCCCGCTCCAGCAACCAGAGAGCAGCTTGTCGTCGTGTACACTGCACCGCATGGCCATGTGACCTTGATCAGGGGGCGCTGGGCCAGGGACCTTCGTGGCTACGGTCCCTGCAGCCCCTAGCAGTTCAGTGACCACTTGTCAACGGTCTGCTGGGTTGGTTCAGTGACAAAGAGATTCTCAGGGTGCAAAGGGGGTAGACAGTCACCTACTAATGGTGACAATCATCCACGCATGTCTCCCTTTATGCACCCAGGGTCCTTCTATGGAGGTTGTCAAAGAAGCGGGAGCCCCAGCTCCGTCCCTGGACAGCTTAAGTCTACGTGGCTGATGACCTTAGGAGGTCACCAGGCAATTCAGCCAAGCCACTGGTTTGCCCTGGCACTTTCTGTCTCTCCCTCTGCAAAGACACTGCATCCCTGGATGATTCCGTACATCACTTTGGATTTTCAAACCAAAACTTGTGGCCACAGCACAGCGCGAGTCAGCAGGCTGACCGAGGGCTCGTGCCGCACGGAGCTGCTGAGTCAGGGCGGGCGGCTGCCGGGCCTCAGAACAAGGGCTCCACCTCCTCCAGCCCTCCTGACGACCTGGGCTTCTCCAAGTCTGCTCCACAGAACCCTTGTATTCTGAGTGATTCCCGTGTGCTCAACTTTGAGAACTGCCTAGACCACACCTCTCAAGGGGCCCTATTGCCTCGAATGGGGCAAAAATTGGTTCTTTGGAAGGCAAAAAATGTACTCTTCTTATATATAAAGATATACATACAGTTTATAAAAAGATATTCAGTACATCTGTGGTATTAAAATGTCATGAGAGGGCAATTAGGAAAAAATGTCTAAAAAGGCTCCTCAAGAAGGTGATAATGAAAAAAAGATTTAGAAACACTGGCCTAGACAAAGGCAGCAGTGACATTCAGAGGAAGACCCCTCCTAAGAAGAGGAAGATGGTGAGAAGTGCTCCCAGCCCTGCCCATGAGGAAAGACCCCTCCTTTTCATCCCCCCCATCTCACGCAGCCCTCTCTTACAGCCGAAGGGCCAAGGGGCAAGTGGGTCCTCTCCTGGGACACATCAGCTCATCCCTGGCAGAGTAGAGACCATGGACAGAGTGCCACCTGGGCCCTGGGGCTGCCACTCAGGCTCACGAGGGCCTGACACACCAAAGATGGAGCAGCGAGGGGCACAAGATCCAGCACAAATTGAGCACGAGAAAGAGGGAAGCCACTGGTGGCCTTCTGGTTTGCAACACGGAGCCAACTAGCAGGGGTGTTCCCTGCACCTGGGAAGAGGGTCCGAAGAAAGAGCTCACAGAGCTTGCTTCGGACCAGGAACAGGGGGATGAGGAGGACATGGCAGTTAGAACACTAACAGTGGTTAACACGACAGAGCCTTGACCACATGCCAGGCAGGTGCCAACCACCAACCATGCTGCCCAGCGATGTAGGCCACATTTTCACCACCAGAGCATCAGCTCCATGAGGGCAGGGACCCTGTCTGTCTCGGGCACTTCCATATGGAGGGCCTAAACACTGCTGGGTACATGGGACATGTGCAGTAAATGTGTGCAGAATGACTAAATTCTTGCTTCACGCATAAGGGAAAGAACCACAGGGAGGGCAAGGACCATACCCGGAGCCTCATGGTTAGTGAGTGGCACAGCCAGGATTCATCCCCAGCGGAGCCCACCCTCCTCACCCCAGCGTGTGTCTGGGCTCACAGATCCCTGACAGGTGAGTCGTGGTCCTGGTACATCAGCAGATGGTGAGGGGCTGAACAGGATAAGGTACCATCCTAACTCTGCCACTTCACACCTGGCAGAGTGTGGACCTGGGAGCCAGCAGGGCATGCAGGGTTCTCTGTGGAAGGCGGCGAAGCCTCCGCCTGCACACGGTGCCCATAGGAATCCCAAACACAGGGGAGCCAAGGAGAAACCATGTCAGCCTGGCTCAGACGGCCAGGGACTGGGGCGGGGCGTGGGGTGAGGGATGTAGGTTGTTCCTTACCAATCCGTCGCAGTTGCTGATGGCGACAGCTGCCCCAGGCATGCCCGTGACACCCCCAGTATAGACACACTCCCGCCGCAAGGGCTGCCGGAACAGCTCCTGGAAATCCTCCTGCCACTGCACCGAGGCTCCGGGCACCACCAGCCGCTGGTTGGGTTGCAGGTGCAAGTGCAGTTTGTCCCCAAAAATAGTGACGTTGAAGTAGAGGGAGGGGCGCCCCGCCCAGCCAGGCCGCAGCGTTGCTCCTTCGGGGCGCCGGGGGCTTCGGGCCACCCGGAAGTGACTGGAGTGTGACAGTGGTGCGGGTGGCCTGTCCACTATCGCACTCCCTGCGGAGGCTGCTGCTGGCCCTGACACCACGTGGGAGAGGAAGCGTCCCCGAAAATCTGTGCTGCAGGGCACTGTCACATCATAGTCACCAAGCTTTCCGGAGAGGTGCAGCTCTGTTGGAGGTAAACCAAGAGTTACTTCAATGCAGCCTGTGCAGAGGGAAGGGAAGCCAGAAATCCCAAGGGGGCAGGGAGGGATCTGCAAGCCTGAGCATCACCTGGGAGGGACCCCTTGGCCCAAGCTCATCCATTCCCCATCCAGCGCTTCCTGAGCCCCTGGATCTCCGCACCCCGATGAATGGTGTTCAAGTACTTTGTGGACACAAATTGCTCCCTGTAGTCCCCAGGTCCTTGTTAAACTTAGCGGAAGAAAACAAATGATGCCAAACAGTCCTGTCACTCTGGCAACAAGCCTTCCAACCTTGGGCACTTGGAGGAAAGGACTGGAATTCTCCGAATGCCCCCAGGGCAAAGAGAGGGAAGGCCGGACCTGTCCAAACTCCCCCAGTGTGCTGAAGCCACCAGCCCAGCCTGGGGCAGCGCCCTCGTCGCCAAGCTCTGGGAACACGGCTGGCAAAACAAACACACCTAGAAACCCAGGGGATCCTGGGCACGCGTCAAGGAGAAAGGAGGAGCGGAGAGAGAAGGGAGGGGACACAGGCCTGTAGTTTTCCAAGTTTAGAAAGAGAAGTTTTTAAGCAGCACAGTGGCTGCTGAGATTTCTACGTGGCCCAGCCCCAAGCCGGGTAAATATAGATCTTCAAAAATAAAAGGAGGCGCACGGGGTGACCTGCCCACTCGGACTGAATTAAGTGTGAGGTCATGGCCCCACGCTCCAGGCTGCACGCCAGTGGCCCCATCCTCACGCAGCTTTCCCGGAGCCCAGCCAGGCCGGGCAGGAATGACAGCTCCCTGGCTTCCAGGCCTGGTGATTCACGGATACAGTTTGGGAGGAATTTTCATTTCTGTGCGGCTCTATCTCTTGCCTCCCCAACCCCCTTCACGGCACTGATAAGACCTGGAAAATGATGGGTCCTGAAAATGCCCCATGTCCAAAGCAGTTATGGGTGGGGGAGGACTAACCCTCCTCAGGTTTTACCCATTACAGCAGAAGACCCCCCAACACTTCAGCTAGAGAGATCCTGCTCTGGTACATGAACAGAGCTCACAGACAAGCAGGCACCCTGCCTGGAAATGACTGGAGCCCCCTCTCCATGCTCAGAGCCCCCAGGAAGGCACCCCACACTGCAAGGTGAGGGTGGAGAGTGTCTGGTCTGGGGAGTGAGGGTGTCTGCAGAGAGCGCACAGAGAGAATGCTGGGGGAGAGAAATGTAAGTGTGTTTCCATGCAGAAGTGTGGGTGAGCGCTGGTGCTCACTGGGGTATAAGACAACCACCTGCCAGAATGATTCTGTGCATGTGACAGACACATGCACACACATACACACACATGCACACACGGATACAAGTTGGAGACAAAGATACTGAAAGAGAAAGACACACAGGAGAGACAGAGAGAGAGAAACACAGAGACAAAGAGACAGATACACAGCCCCTAAGAAGAGGCTCCGTGTTCCCAAATCCTCTCCTGGGATCTCTCTCTACATCTTGTGGCAGAAAGGGAGAGAAATCGCAGAACAGCGTCGGTGGCACATGGGAAAGGAAAGCGAGCTCAGCCCTGGTGTGCGCACCGCCTCCCACCCGCTCCAAAGCTGCTGTCTCTTGGGGCACCCTTGGGCCACCCTGACCCGAGTGCACCCCGGCCCCCACGCGCCCCCACACGCCCCCGCGCGCCCGGCCCGCACTCACCTGGGGTCCGGCTGCCCGCGGCGGCGCAGAGCGCACAGTGCAGGGGCAGCAGGCAGGACAGCAGCGCACCGAGCGGAGCCATGTGGCCGCGCGGGGACGCGGGCCGGGCAGGCGTCCGAGCCCCGAGCCCCAGGCTGCGGGCTAGGCTGGGGCGCGCCTGGGGCTGCTCGCGGGCCGGCCGGCCGGTCTCCGCCTTCTCCGCCGACGCTTCTTCCCGCCTCGCAGCCTCCTGCCCACCCGCTCCCGGCCCCCCGCGCGGCGCCGCCGGCTGGACCGCTGGCTCCGGGCACCCGAGGCTGCCGGCAGGCGAGCGGAGCGGCCAACGCGCCAGCGCCCCTGTGCCAACTGCTGGCCACTCAGCCCGCCCGAGCCGGGACGCTCCAGGACGGGGCCGGAGCCGGGCGAGGGGGTGGTGGGGCGGGCCTTGGGTGGGCACTCTGGCGGGGCGGGGCGGGGTTGGAGCGGGGGGCGCCGTGCGCCCGGGGGGCGGGGCGCTGGGCTGGGGAGTGCGCGGCCGGGCCGGATCGGAAGTGCCACGCGGAACCAGAGCTGGGGCTCCGGGCGTCCTGGGCGCGTGTCCCCTCAAACGCCTGGGCTCCCCTGCAGTGACGGCCGGTAGCCGCTTTCCTTGGGCTTCTCCGCCCCCCTTGCTCAACCGTAGGGCCGGCTCTCCAGAGCCTCGGGCCGAAGAGATGTCTGACTGCATTTGGGTGGGGAAGCTATGAGCACCCCACCTCGAGAGGGAGCATCTCCTCCTTTCTTTCATAACGGTCTTGATGCCCCCACTGACCTTCGACTCCTTGGATCCACCCATTTTGCAGATTGCGGCTGCCTGCGCCCCCAAGTGCTGTGACTGGCCTGGGTCCTAGTCAAGAGCCGGGGAGCAAGTGAGGGGAGAGCCCTGCTTCCCGGTCAGACAGCCCTGATTGAAGTCCTAGCCATGAGCCTCCATCTCCGCATCTGTGAAATGGGTGCTAACTGCAGCGCTTAGTAGATGTTGGATAAATGGTAACCGTCGTCTCCTTCCACCACTGGCCCCAATAGCACCTGCCACACAGCCCCGGGTGGGGACAGCCACCAGGTGAGAGTGGGTGCTATTCTGCAGTGTTGCTGAGACCAGCTCAGTAGTCAGGGCAAGCAGCCAGCTCCTGCCTTACTCTGTAAATGTGTTCCTAACAGTTTGCAAATGAACTGCATTTCGGGCAATCCAGAGGTGGGAACTGAAGAAACGAGAATTTTTTTTTAACTGTGGAATAAAGAACCTTTGTGTAAAGTGTATAAAGACCCCTACTCTTTCTGCTTTTGAGTTCAAACATTTTGTTGTGGGGCTTTCTTAAAGGAAGGCCAACTCGTGGACAGAAATTCTCTGACCAGACTTCTCTTGGGAATCCCTTGGTCCCCTGAGAGAGGACTCGGGTTCCTGCCCTCTTCTCCCCACGTGAGGTCTCCCATTCTACACCCTTGCTGGGCTCTGAATGTGTTTCTGCCCTGAGAGCAGAGAGCTGGAATCTTCATCCTCGTGGCCCCAGGACCTGGCTCAGGGCCTCCTGAGAGGCAGTGCTTGTGGAATGAATGAAATGACATCGAGGTTTTGCAGGTCAGTGCATTTATGAAGCAGGTTCAGGCAGCTGAAGTGATGTGTTCCGGGTCTCAGAGCTCATTCGAAGCAGAGCCGGTGTCAGAACCCAGAGTCTGGAGAGAGAGACACGATTAGGAGTCAGGAGACCATTCTAGGCCGGACTTTGCCAAGTACAGGCCATGTGACAAGGGCAAGTCGTTTCCCCCTCTGAGCTGCAGGACCTCGTCTGTCAAAGGGGAAACCGTGAGGGTCACAGGAGGCGTAGACGAAAACCCTGAAGTCCTGTGCAGGTGCAGAGAGTGCTCCACTCCAAGCAACATCAGAGCATCCAGTTGCTTGGAAATGGCACCACCAAGCTGATCGAGATTAAGTTCAGGAAGAGGAGAGTTTCTGCTCCTTTAAGATCTGTGAAGCCAAGAGCCAGACTGTGGTTGTGTGTGAGGGCTGGTGGAGCAAGAATGGGAGGGGTACGTGTGTGTCCGTGGCAGCTTAGAGAAGAGGCTGTGAGATGGCCGGGCTGGATCTGTCTTCATTCCGGCCCTCCGCAAACCCGCTAACTAGCTCAGGATGAAATGATTCTCAGGGTCTCAGTTTTCCCAGCTGCAGAGTGGGGGCCCTGTGGGGACAGGAGGAAAAGTTCTGGCGTGGGCTTGCTGATCTTCTCCCTGCCACTGTGACCCTGGACTCCACCCCATCCTTCCTGCCTTAGACTTGGTCAGTCAAGAGGGACAGATTACGCTGGGACCCCACAGCCCGCCTCATGAGCAGTGGGCTGGGGCCTTCCCTGGAGCAGAGAGCAGACCTCACCCTGCTTCTCCTCCCCCGCCCCCTTCCCCGGGGCTACAATGGTTGCTTTTGTTGGCAAGTATTGTATGTCCGAGCTCTTTTCCACTGAGGAAGCCTTTGTTAGGAAGGGACAGGGGAGCATAGCTAAGAGTCTGGGCCAGAAGGTGGGGGAAATGGCTGGGTGGCCGGCCCCATTTCTGGGGATGAACAGGGCCAAAGCAAAGAAACCTACGGCCGTCAGCTGGAGACCCTGCTAGGAAGGCACGTCTGGGTTCCCAGTCTCGCCTTGGGATTCTGCGCGGGCCAGACCAACTTGGGTGTTTCTCTTGCTGACAGTCTTCAACACTTAACCAACACCTCTCGGTCCAAGGCCCTGGCGGTGCAGGGGGAGATGCCAACGGTTCACACTGCACACCGTCAGCAACCGGTTGGGAGACATGACGGGTGCGTGAGAAAGCCTGAAAACAAGGTAAGACACGTGCTCTAGCTGAAGGAGCAGGGCCACCAGTGAGAGCTATGGGGACTCAGAGGCTCAGGAGAATGTTCCATGGAAGACAAGGGTCCCAGCTGAGCCTTCCCCAGGGGAGGTGGAGAGGTCGAAGAGCTCCTGGTAGGGGGCCCAGCCTGCCTAGAGAGAGCACCCCCTGAGGAGGAAGGGAGTCCCAACTTCTACCTTTGAGCATAGACAAAACCGGAGAGTTAGAGCTGGAGGGGCTCTGAGACAGTCTCCAGTCCGGTGTCCCGCCCCCATTTTACCAGTTAGGTAAACTGAGGCCCAGAGAGGAAAAGGAACTTGCCTCTGGTCACACAGCCAGCTTAGAGACCACCTGGTTTAAGAACGAAGGCACCTGCTCTCAGCGGCAGAAGCGCAGCCTCCCCTGGGCACCAGCTCTTTCCCTCCCTTGCTCCACCTTCCAAGATGAAGAGGAGGTGGTTTGAGGTGGCGACAACAAAATCTCCCCATCTCAGGAGGACTCACAGATGCCCCCAAGGGAGTAAGGGTGTCAGCCTGAGACAGGTCTCTGCAGCAGGAGGCCAGGAGCCCACTGCAGGGGGCGGGGGTGTGCGTGATGCAATGGGAGGCACAGTTTTGTCACAACTCAGGAGGCCCAGCAGGTGGCTGTCATTTGTAGAGGACCAGCTGCTGTGCTAAACACTTTCTGTGTTACCCTGAAACACACGTAGAGGGTCCCTGTCTTATAACCCCTGGTGTGACCAGTGGCCAGTTGGGCTCTGATATACTCAGGAGAGGAGAGAGGGAATTCTGCCCTAGCTCAGAGAAAGCTACTGCCATCCATCCACTTAGGAAGCCAGACAGCCAGAGCCACCCTAGTCACCTCTCCCCTGCCCGGTCAATCACCTCCAAGCCCTATGGAGTCCGCTCCAAAGGACCCCCAGTACGGCTACTTCCTTCCATCTCAAACGCACTCCCCTTTCCCTTCCAGGCCACGAGCATCCCTGGACACTGCCGTAAGTCTGTCCTAACATCTCCTCCATCCTCTCTGGCCCCTGAAACCTCTTCTCCAGCCACATCCAGAGGAGGTATTTGAAACACACCTCAGATCAAGTGGCCACCTCCACTATTAAACCTCCAGTAAAGATCAGACTCCCTAACTCAGCCTATGAAGCTCTGCATGGGGTGGTCATGCCGACTCTCCTGCTTCCACAAACCCCCACACACAGCCCTCCAGCCTAGCTCCTTGTATGCCATGCTCTTCTAGCCTCAGGGCCTTTGCACAGGCTGTCCCCTCTGCCCTGAATGCTCTATCCTGCCTCTTCACCCAGTCAATCCCTGCTCACCCTTTAGACGTCCTTCCAGTCATCCCTTCCTGAAGCCTATCCTGGCTTCTCCGCTGGATCAAAGCCCCCTGTTGCTGCACTGTCTCTGCTCCCTCACAGCACTTCTCACTGTTGAGTCTCACCTGATTCTGTGGGATTTGCAAATTCGCATCTGCTTCCCTGCCAGACCATGAGTTCCACAGGGAGCGGGGACCTCGTCTGGACTTTTTCCTCATTGTATCCACAGTGCCTGTCTCGTGTTTGGCACCTGGTGGGCCCTCAATAAATATTAAATTAATAATCAAATGAATGGGATTTGGAGAAGGAACAGTTCGTGGAAAATTTGGGGAGTTAAGCATTTCCCAGAATAACCATTCCAGAGGAAAATTTGAGACACACACTTGCAAGTTCTGATTCCACCATCAACATGAAGGTCACCAGGCTCCACAGTTGGCCAGGGGTGGGGAGAGGAGCTGCCTTTCTGTTCCCCCAAGTCTTGAAAAGATATTAAAAATAACAAAAGCAATCATCATGGCTGCAACTTGTGGGCCAGGCACTTTTCCAAATTTGCCTCAGTTCCCACAACCATCTTGCAAGTCCGTATCCTTATCCCCGCTCACAGGCCCTGCAAGGGTAGGCGATTTGCCCCAGTACAGACACTGATAAATAGCAGAGTTGTATTCACACCCAAGTCGGATTCCAACCCACCTGCTTCCGAGTACGCCAGTGTGCCTGCACCACGTCCTCCCACCCTCCTCCCCTCAGACGTCACCTAATTCATTTTGTTTTCCTTTTTTATTTTTAAACTTTTTTGTTGTGAAAACGATAACACGTACAGAAAAGTGCCATCTGCTGATTTTACAGAAGGGTAAACTGAGGCCCAGAGAGCAGAGGTAACTTCCCTGAGGCCACACGGTGAGATTGCTCAGGGGCAGGATCACACCCCAAGTCTCCTGGCCCCCTTCAGGTGATCTTAGAGCATCACCACTCTTGGTTTCCACCCCAGCCCAAAGGGAAGAAAGACAGCTTGGGTCTCTCCCTCGCATGACTTGAGAGCCACAGTCCTGCTAGGAGGTTCAGGGCCGGAAGTTCCCAAGTCAGGGGCCCCTGACCAGCAGATTCAGTATTACTTGGGTGTTTGTTATAATTGCAGATTCTCAGGCCCCACCCCAGAGCTTCTCAATCAGAAACTCAGGGGCAGGGCCCAGCAATCTGTGTTTTAACAAGCCCTCCAGGGCATTCTAATGCATGCTCAAATTTAAGAATCACTCTTCTAGGCAAAACTTTGAAAGTTGGGGCCAAATTAGCACTGAGAACAAACTCACAGAGGATCTGTGGCCTGCTCCTAATTAAAGGCTGCCCCCTCCACTCCCCCCCACTCTCCAAAGCCTGGGCTCCAGCTGTATCTGAACTCCGAGCCTGGGCAGAGCTCCAGGAGCATCCAGACGATCCAGAGGCCGTGCCTGGTGGTCCTTCTCCACATCACCCTTCTCCTTTCCCCCAGGGTTCCCTCTGTGCATTTTTGGCCAGTGTCTAATGACCGTCTCTAGGAGACCAGGACGGGTTAAGTTAACCACAGTGATTTGTCATGCATTACGGAGCAGCTGACACCCCTGAGACCGGCTGGGCCGTGAGATCAGTTAGAAACAATGCTGTTTGTGCCCTGTGTGTAGACGTGGTGTGGTTGTGGTTACTGCATGTTAGGGGTTCGGGGAGAGGAGGTCTCCTTGTCCTGGAAGGAGGGATGCCGGAGAGGCCAGTGTCTTCAGGAACTCTGTTTCTGCCATTTCCTCTCCCACAACTGTAGGTGTGTGACTGCGACATCGGCGTCCTTCTTACCAAAGTCCACTGCAGCCCCCAGCATTGGCCCTTTGCAGTTCAGGAGAGAGAAGGCAGAAAGCAGAGACCCTCCCATTTCCTGGAGCCCCTGGGTGTGGGAGAAGGACTCAGAGAGATTTAGCAAGGACCCATTTCTCACAAGCCTTTCTTCTAATCTTGATCTCCTCTTAGATGCTGTGGGTGGCATCCTGCAGCAAAGAGGGGCCAGGCCTTCATTCTGTTCCTTTCTCTAGATGAGTCGGGCTACACGTAACCAAAAAAACAAAAAATTTATGTGTGGTCTAATTTATTACCCTACATAATATGGAATACCAAAGCAGGGCTGTTCCAATCCCACAGTTCCTTCCTCTTTCCACTCTGCCATGCTTGGTAGTTAGTCTTGTCCTCAGGCTTGTCCCCTCTTAGTCACAAAGTGGCTGCATTAGCTCCAGGTAACATATGTTCACTAGATGCAATGGTGACAAGAGGCAATAGAGAAGGAAATTCTTTCTTGTCACCTTTTTTTAAAGATTTTATTGTGCAAATTTTCAAACATACACAAAAGAAGACAGAACAGTAGGAAGATCCCCTCATTTACCCCTAACCCAACTTCGACCAGTATCAGCACACAGGCAGTCTTGTTTCATTTTTATCCCCTCCCCTCCACATCTTGGGTTGCTTTAAAGCAAATTTCAGACATCATCTCCCATTTGGTATCAGTAGCTAATAGATAAAGACTCTCTCTTCTTTAAAAACAAAAACAAAACATCAACAACAAAAACCATAGTGTCTTTGTCACACCTAAAACAATTAACCATAATTCCTTAAAATCATCTTATATCCCATCATTGTGCAAATTTCTCCAACTGTCACAAAAAATTTTTGTTTTGTTTAGTTTTGCTTTTAAGACTTGGTTTGTTCAAATCAGGGTCCAAACAAAGTCCACACGTTGCTTGTGGCTGATGTGTCTCAGAAGTCTCTAATCTAAACCATGGGTGGGCAGATTACACCTCGGACAAATCCAGCCCACGGCCTGTTTTCGTAAGTGCCCCCAGCCACCTCCACTCGTTTACATAGTCTTCAGTTCATTTCATGCTGCAAAGGCTGAGTGGAGTAGCGTCTGCAGAGACAGTCCTGCCCACAAAGACTAAAATATTTATCACTTGGCTTTTACAGAAAAAGTTTGCCTGCCCCTGATCTAAATAGTTCCCCCTCTTGTTTTTCCTCTCTGTTTTTTTGGTTGACATAGAGGATCATTTGTCCTGCACAACTCTGCAGATTCTCGTGCCCCTTTGGAAAAACAAGGAGGAGGCTTCCAGAGGCCCCTTTGCAGCAGTTTGCCCCAAGTCTCAGTGTCCAGAATTGCCCTCAGCCTGTTGGTTCTTAGCCAGTCCCTTTGAGGACTGAGTCCTTCCTTGGAAGCACGTGGACACTCATAGAGGATGAACAAAACCGGATTTCTATCCAAAAGCGGGAGGGGAGTGAATGGTTACTACGTGGGAACCCAAGGATGATTCCAACCTTCTATAATTAGTCAGCTCAGGAAGATGCTGGAGCTGGTGGCGTCTCCCTCTGCTGACTCTAACCAGTCAGGGCACCTCCCTCACCCCCAGGACACAGATTCTCCCTGCTCCATCTTCCAGCTCCTGGTCAACGTCTACAAACCCTTGGGCACGCCCCCTCTCCCAGCTCTGTGCTTGACACTGGGGGTCCAGAGGTGACCATGGCAGACCAGTCTGTGTGTTCTGAGCTCACTGTCTCTTGAGGGTCACTGACAAGGGGTCAGGCGTTCCAGGGTCGGGGTGACCTGCTGGGGTAGGCACAGGTGCTGTAAGGGCACTGAGGGATGCCAAACTTATGTTTGAGCAGTCAGAAAACGCTTTCTGGAGGAAGTACCCAGGGCTTCTGGGGAAAGGTGGGCATGGATCCAACTTCGTAGGGACTGAAAGACCATGTTAAGGGGTCTGGCCCATCCAGAGGGCTCTCAACAGCCACTGGAAGGTTCTATGAGGGTGCAGGAGCAGCGTTAGGATTTAGAAAGCTAGTGAGATGTAAAACCTGCTCTCAAATTCCTCACTCACACTGTGGTATTAGAGTCAACCATAGTCGTGTACTCGGGTATTTAGAGCCCAAAGTGGTGAAAACATTAATAATGATATAGTGGGAGAGCTGCTTATAATAGTATTCTCTGTCTTTTTGAAATATATCAAATATTATGCATTAAAATGTATCTTTATATTATATTTTCTATTATGCAATCTATATTTTAACATATAATTTGTATTTTATATACTATAAATGTACATTATATTTTATATATCATGATATATAAAATATATAATTTTTTATATATTTAATATATAATTTAATAACTATGTAATGTACTTATAATTATATATGAATAAAAATTATATATCAGTATAAAATATAACAAAGATGTATATCTTTTTATCTTTTTTGGTGAGGAAGATTGGCCCTGAGTTAACATATGTTGCCAATCTTCCTCTTTTTGCTTGAGGAAGATTGTTGCTGAGCTAACATCTGTGCCAGTCTTCCTCTATTTTGTATGTGGGACACCACCACAGCATGGCTTCATGAACACTGTGTAGGTCCGTGCTGTGGGTCCAAACCCACAAAACCAGGGCTGCCAAAGTGAAGCTCATGAACTTAACCACTGTGGCACGAGGCCAGCCCCAAAGATATATCTCTTAATACATATATTTGACATATTTCAGAAAGACAGAATACTATTCTATTTCTATATATTTTCAACATAATGGGGTGGCAGTCTGGTGGTGGAACTAAGTGTCTGAAATGACACCACAGAGGAGGCAACTTTTCTCTCGTCACGCAAGGCCAACTTTGCTCCAATAGGTTACCCTGGGCTGCAGCCCCTCTTTGAGCCTTGGTTTTCTAAATCTGGAAAACGAGAACAGAAATATCACTCTCCCATCAAAAATGGACACACACAGCCGTATGCTCTTTAAGAGCGGGGCAGAAAGGGCGTAATATTAGCTATTGTCATTTCTACTGCCTTCGTAGCCCATGAGACTGATGGCTCTGCGTCACTGGTAAGGCCTCGCTCTCGGCGCCCGCTCACACAGCAGACCAGTGGGAAGTGAATCTACATCTGCTCATTTCCAGATGACCCGCCCCTTTTCAAACGAGGGCGACACAGGCACGCAAGCTTTGCCTGTGAGATTTTTGCCTTCCATATGCACAGAGCTCTCACAAGCCCCAGCTTCAAACTGTCAGGAGTTGTAGCTGTCACCCATGTGTCCTGCAAAGGAGGGAGAGGCCTTCACACCATCCGGCGTGCGGAAGGCTGCAAGTATTCATGAGCACCAGCTGTGCAACCGGCACTGTGGGAGGCACTGCACAGACCCCAGGAAACGTCTGTGCCCCAGCTCTGCTCTCCATCTGCAAACTTTAAGCTAAATTCAGAGGCCCTGAACGTGTACCTGCTTGGGATTCGAGTGTCAAAGATGATGTTTTGTATGATGTCTAGTATTTGCCTAGCAAGAGGAAAACCTCAGCTGGGAAGCGAGGAGGCCAGGGTTCCCATCAAGGCTCCAGGGCTCCCAGGCTGGGCGGCTGCAGGCCGCCCCTCCCCCTCTGCACCACGGTGGAGGGATGAGATCACCCCTGCGGGGCCTCTGAGCCCGACTGCCCCTGACTCAGCCCCCGAGCCTTTGCACAGGCTGTTCCCCAGCCTGGGGTGCTTCTCCCCACACCTCCAACTGGCAGGCTATGACTCTTCCTTCAAATCCTTTTCAGTGGTCACCTCCTCCACGACACACTCCCAGACACACAACCGCCCCCATTCTCCTACCAGCAAATCATCCAATTGCTCCCTCTCCTGCTCCACATCTGTGCCTTGGACAAATGTCGGTGGAACTCCCCATGCTGAAATTATTCACTGGCTTAACAACTATGAGCTAAAGGTTCCCGTTTACTTACAGTCTAACGTTCTGCCCAGAATGTAGTAGATGCTTTATAAATGTTTGATGAATGAATGCATGAATTACTCATTCGTGGTTTCTTAAGCCTGCTGCAGTGTTAGGAGATTTCTATTATGGTCTGGAAAAATATACATGCTTCTTGTTGAAGTATTTCTTTTAAATTTCTTTAGGGCAGGGGCCTTTCTTTGCTCAGGTTTTGTCTTGCCAGGACTTGGCGCACAGTAGGTGCTCAATGAATGTTTGTTGCATTGAACAGCATTGAGGTCCCCTCCCCTCAGCCTTCCATGCTCTGTGAGCAGCTCTCTCTAGGGGACTAAACAGTTCCTTTAGGAATTTGAAGTCATCTGCATGAAGGGTGTGTGGATTGGGAATTAGATTAGGATAGAAAATATCTACGTGGCACCAGTGTGGGAGCTGCAGGCCAGGCCCCGGTTGTCAGGGTGGTGCTTGCAAAGAAAACCCCACCAGCTCCAATGCCCAGGAGGACCATTGCCACCATGGTGTACGGACCCAGGCTTAAGTCAAAATGTCCCCAAGGAGAGCACCACTCCTATTGACATGATAACAGTAATGACAATATGTTTGTGGCACACAGTGTGGGTCGTGCAGGCTGCCGTTAAGGGCTGGGCTCCGTCAGCTCAGCCTTCAGCCATGGGAGTTGGGTATCCTGAGCAACCCAGGGATAACTTCTCCCCTTAGGACCCAAGGTCAGGTTAGATTTTATTTTACTGTCTTTGTTTACGTAAACCCCGTGGAGTAGGTATTGGCCCCGTTTACAGATGAGACTTAAACTGAGGTCTAGAGAAGTCAGTAATCAGCCGAAGGTCACGTGGCTAATAAGTGGCAGACTTGAGACTTGAAGTCAGGTCTTCAGTCTCCAAAATCCACACTCTCCATGCTCCTGTAGCGTCTGTAGGGTCTGTAAGCATTTCGTTTCTCACCAAATTGTTAGCCTCCTAATGGTTCCTCATAGTGCACGGCTTCCCCCGGTAACTAGAACTGGGCTGGACCCACAGACAGCTCTCAGGAGACTGGGCCACCAATTAAGTCCCGTGTCCTGTGCTCTCAGTAGAAATGGTCCCTGCAGCCCCAACTAGAAGGTGAGAAAGGATGGCAGCCTCCAGGGATACTCTGGCCTTGGGAACTGAGTGAGGCTTGAAATACATCATCTCACCCAACAGCTGATGGTGACGCCCCAGTGGTCACCATTAGTCACCCACCCACCACAGGCCCTTCTGTTCTTTTTATAACTCTAAGCAGCTGAGGTCAGCCAGGCCCTACAGCCGCTCCACATTCGTGCTTCACAGGCCTCCAGGATATGTTTTTTGGCAAGGCCTCCAGATCAATTAGCCAAGTCAGCTCTGGGAAGCTGGTTTGTGGGGTGGGAACAGGGTCAGAAATCCTTCCCAGTCATCGAATGGCTACTTACGGCCAGTGGAGCCAAGCCTTGGGCAGAAGGGCACAGAGAGCTGCGGGAAGACAAGGTCACGGAGAGAGCAAAGTGCGCAGAGAACTGAAGTACAGTGTGAAGACCAAATCCGGAACGAGCTAAAAAAGGACTCTAGATTGCATGTTAGGAGCGGCAAACCAGGGCTGCCGAGCTGTGGACTTCCCTGAGTCCACTGCAGCTGGCAGAGGGGACGCTTCCTGCCACTCGGGAGCCACTGACCTCCACTGAAAGTTCAGAATAGGTCCGCGTACCTCTCCAGCCCTGCGGCCCAAGAGCAGCTGAGAGGAGATGAGCCCTCTCTGGAGACGGCCACGCCCAACGATCTACCTGCCTCACTGAGGTGTGAGTGCCACCAGGAGGCGGGAGGTGGAGCCCTCCAGCAGTCCCTGGGAGTGGCTTTTGGAAGGTGCACCCCTGTCAAAGTGCAGATGGCCCAGAAAGCCAAACACGAGACACAGATCAGTTTCGAAGCCTATGTGGATTTCTCAGTCGCCTGAAGAAATGCCAATAGCTGCAGTCCGTCCTGTGCTTGGGTTTCCAGCAGCCTGGGCTCAGACTGGACCCACCCGAGCTGTCTGTCAGCTTTGGGGACTTCTTGGCCCTTCCTCCTCCTGGCTGCAGGAGCACACACAACAGCCAAGGTGACATTGGCAGCTTGTTTCCCTCCTCTCTCGTGCCCCACAGCCTCATTAACAGGAAGGACAGTGAGCGACCCTTCTCCTCAGCCCTCCCCCACTGCTCAGGTGAGAGCATTTGTTACCACATCCATGGAGTCTTCTTGTCTTCCCCACTGGGGCCTCCATGGGGCACTTGGCCTTTCCTCTTCCAGAAAGCCATGTCTCCATCAGCACCCAAAAAACTGTCGCCAAAACTGTAAAGAGCTATGAGGGCTCTGAGATGCTACTCTACTGGTGGGCTAATCCACGGCTTCCTTGCAGAAGACACTAAACTCCTGGGTCAGAGACCAAGGACTTTGCTGCTCATGGCATAGCACGCAGCATGAACTTCACATTCCCTTGCCCCCCGAGTCCCACAGGGCCAAGGTGGAGGTGGGCCTGGGGGGATGCTGTGCCCATGGTGGGTTTGTGCCACAGCTGATGAACCCTGAGGTTAGGAAATTCCAATCCTATAAGGGATTAGCAAACCTGCCCAATCATTGCCCTGGTGGAACAGCAAACAGCTCTGCCCTCTGCCCCGGAGAGAGACAAGATCTTTGTCTTCCAGGGCCCTTTGCTCTGCAAAAATCCTCAGAAAGTTAGTCCAGAACAAAGCTGTAAGGAGACATACTGAGACCCATAGGGATTGTCTCCCGACAGAGACTGTGGGGGCGATGCAAGCCTGCGAGCTGAGTGGGGAGAGGCCACCCCGAAGTCCAAGGGCAAGCCGTGAGCCATGTGCTTTTCTCCTCTTGGCTGAGCCCTGTCTGGACTAGAGCATCTGGAAGCAGGATCCGAGATGATCCAGGTGAGGGCTGGTGAGGGAGTCGGGTACCTGGGGTCCTGGAGAGGGAAGGAAGCCCTTCCAGGATCACATTAAACTGATATGAACAGTCCCCTAGGGTACAGCCATGACTCAGATGATGCTGTTCATGACCACCCACAGAGGCCCCCACCCTTGGGACTTCCTTCCCTGCTTGATCCTGACTCTAGCAAGAGAGAGGGCCCCAGGAGAACCCAGATCTCATCTCGCTGGCAGGAACCTGAGGGCTCCACAAATTTGGCCCAGAGGTTAGGGCCTTGGGTTCTGGAATCAGCCTGGCCCGGGTTCAAGTCTGATGCCACCGGTAACCACCAACCCAGGTGACTGGTACTGGTCATTCGCCTCTCAAGTACCTCACTTTCCTTCTCTGTAGAATTAAAAGAACAAAGACACCTACTCACGAGGGAACTTGTGAAGATTAATCCCACAATCCGTGGCAAGTGCTCAGCTGTCATGGAGCAGCAGCCCTGTGAATGATGACCATGAGTATCCCAACAGTTTTTCTGGTGGGAAAACTGAAGCAGAGTGGAGGTAAACCGGCCAAGGCCACGCTGCAGGAGAACATAAGCTCTGACAGTCCAAGCCGGGTTCCCCAGCATCCTGTCCAGGGCACCCACACCGCCTGGGGGTGCCCTGTCAACCGACTCCACCTCCTTCTTTCCATCACCTCTCCAACCTTAGCAGCCTGCTACCCCCCGCTCGGACATTAGACACCTTGGCAGGGGGAGCCTACACACTGCCCCTGCTTTGTCACTGTCAGATGCAGGATCCAGAAGGGCTTAAGGAAAGTAAGCAATGCTGGCCTGCCACTTACCAGCTCTGTGACTTAGGAAATGTTTCTTAACCCCCCTGAGCCTCAGTTTCCCCATCTGTAAAGCAGGAAAATCACAGAGCTGGTTTATGGGGCTGTGGTGAGGGTTTCTGTAGGCAAAGTCCTTAGCAGAGTGCCTGGCACGTTGTAAGGACTCAACAAACGTCAGGCATTATTCGGACTGCATTTAACATTATTGCTCTAGACGAGGATTACAGAATACTCAGACAGCAGGTCTGCGGGCTTGGGTAGAGTCCATGTTCTATAAATGAGAAATTGAGAAGTTACCAAATGAGATCACGGGTGGGTGTGAAAGCCTTTGTGAACTGTACAAAGTTGTGCAAGTGACACAAGCGACGCTGACTGTGATCAAATGGCCCACAAACGTGCTCTTGTAAGAAAGTCTGGGAAGAAGAGCATGTAAAGGAGCTTCAGCAGAGTAAGGACCCCAGCGGTCTCGGGCCGGCCTCAGCTTTCTAATCTCCCTCTGGAGTGAGAGCCGAGGGCGAAGACGACCACAATGCCAGCGGCCGCCTGTCAAAGGTCCCCACTAGGTCCTTTCACGTTCACAGTGACCCTGTGTGACTTGCTGAGCAGGTGGGTACTAATTCTCCTGTCTATAGATGTGGAAATGGAGGGTCTGGCCTATGCTCACAGAGCCAGAACTGAACCCATTCAGCAGAGCACCCAAGGTCCCAGAGATGTAGGGGCCACAGTGCGGGCAGAGCCAGGCAGGTCTGCAGGATCCAGAGAGCCTCTGTCCTATTTCTCACAGATCAGAGTAAGCACTGGCTGGGAGCAGTGACTAAGGTGACCAACTCATCCTGGTTTGCCCAGGACTTTTCTGGGTTTAGCATTAAAAATCCCCGTCCTGGGCAAACTGAGATGGTTGATCATGCACTGTGACCAAGACTGGCTTCAGAATGGGGCCTAGTTCCTTCCAGAGGGCCCCTGGAGGAGCTCTCAGCTCCTGCCCTGCACCCACACCAGCTCCCCTGTTGCCAGGGAGGCGTGCCCCGTGCAGGAGGTGGAGGTACTAGAAAGGGGGCTGGGTGTGGCTGAGTCAGCCTCAGTGTGTGGAGAGGTGGAAGGAGGGAAGGAACTGGGATGCTGCAGAGACTGTCTCTTTCACTTCCTTCTCGGGCTCAGCTTTCCATGAACTAGTGCCCCCTGTCTACCAGGCTGCAGCTGCGCAGCTGCCCACGTGCTCTTCCCAGGCATCCTCCACCAGCTGCTGCCGTCGCCTGCAGCTGTCTCCTGCCACACAGCCGTCCTCCAAGTACCAGCACGTCCGCTGGTTTGTGCCTGGCTTGTGGCTGGCAGGGCAGTGCGTGGATATGACCAGTCTCCTGCACTCGGGCTCCTTCCCAGTGGACACACAGCACTTCCTGTGCCCTCTGCCACAACGCCCTGCAATAGGTTGCCCTCGAGTGCCTGCCGCTGGCGCTCACCGGCTGGCGCACCCAGGGCTCTGGCTGCCAGCATCACATGGCCAGGGCCAACTTCAGCTCTCCCAAGGAAGTGACTCAGGATCTGGTTGACAGCATCCACGATGATGGGTGAGTTAGGCTGCTCATAGCCCCCGTGCCGGCGGTCAACGTGACCATGGCCGTGGCAGGCTCCCGCTGCAAAGCAGTCAACTTTGTGGCCCGCAAGATGTTCCAGGCCCAGTACAGCTTCAGCACAAACTTGGTGGAATGTCGCTTCTACAGGTGAGGGGCACGGGGGGAGGCCTGTTGGGTGAGGGAAAGGTCAAGGCAGGTAATGTTGGTAAGGGGGAAGGAGTGGCAATGTTCTATTTGCAGTGAGGAGCATAGAGATGGAAACACGGGGACAAGCAGCAGCCACTCAGAATGCCACACAAAGCCCTGCCTGGGGTAGCATTGATGGAGCAGTGCTAGTTTACCAAGAGGAAGGTCAGCAATGTGGTCTGTGATGGTGATGGAGAATTCTGCTGAGAGGGTATTTAATACGTTGTCAAAACAACTTTTCTGTACTTTCCAAACTCTCCACATGAGTATTGCTTTGATAGTCAGGGGAAAAATAAACAAAACCAAAGCTCTAGGCTCATCAACACCCATCTTAAATGTTGCCTCTTTCAAGAAGCCTTTCTGGCTGCTGGAGGGACTGCAGCCAGCCCTGCCCCCCGGGGCACCAGAAGAGCCCCCACGACCCCTGCCAGTGTGTGTGCCATGGCTCGGCGGTCACCAGTCAGGACTGCTATCCCCAGCAGAGATGCCCGGCCTGGGTTGTGAACATTCTGGTGACAGGTCTGTGGGGAAATGTGGGCACTGCCATGGACGCCTACACGAAAGTCTTCTTCAGAGGCCATGAGCTGAAGACTGGCACGGTGTGGGACAATGACAACCCCAGGTGGATGATGCAGCTGGACTTCGGGGACGTGCTCCTGGCCATGGGGGTCCCTGAGGGTACAGGTCTGGGACTTGGACTCTGGCTGGGGTGATGACCAGCTTGGCTTTTGTGACTGAAAACTTACTGCTCAGAAGTTGGATGTCAGACACCTGTCACCTCAGTGAAGAGACTCTGGAGTTCATATTACCAGGTGACTTGTACCCCACCCCTGAGAGCCAGGTGCCTGTACTACAGCCCTCAGGGAGTCTTGGAAGAGCTCCCAGGGAGCCACAGCAGAGCTGTGTGGCGCCAGCTAGCAGATCATTCCATCCAGTCCAGAGGCCGGCCCTGCTGGCTGCTCAAGAGCAGCTGGGGATGCCTGGGCTCCCGCGAAGCCGAAACTCAAGGTACGTATCTTCTCTCAGATGCTGGGTCCTGGGAAAGAGAGGGCTAGGAGGTGGCTGTAGTTAGAGGAGGGCTGACAGGTGGCAGATCTAGGGCTACTGGGAGGAGGTAGGGTGCAAATGGTCCTCCCCTTTTTATTCCACCAGACACTTTCTGCAAATGTCCTTTCCTCAGATGCCCTGGCCGTGCAATGAATTCATGAATTGTTATAAAACTCTTAACTGGACTCTCCCCGGCTGGGTTCTGAGACCTGGGGGCCGATTCTTACTGCTGCTGGGCTCTGAGGACGAGGACAGCCTGCTGCAGACTGTGCAGGTTCTGTAATGTGGCTTCGGGCAGCTCTTGGCCTGTCCTGCTCAGAGCCCCTGCTGCCCAGAGAGTGGTGGGCCTTCAATGAACTTGACTTTGCTCCAATCCCAAATCTCCTCAGACCACGGATGGGCCTTCTTGCCATCTTCCTCATCCTAGAATGGGAACTAAATGGGGTTGTTCCAGCCTCCCTACCTCTGTCTCCCATCTCCCCTCAGTCCTACTAACTGTCTCCAGGTGGGTGCCAGAATGGAAAAAGTATGAGTCCCTCTAAAATGGGTAGAACTGCTCTGGGGTTGCAAGAAACAACAAACATGCCTGCAGAGTGCATTTCTCTTGATGCAAATTCTTTCCAGGAGATGAAAGGCTGTTGGAACGTTTCTGCAACACGGACAGTTCTGTAGTGCCCTTGTTAGAGTCAGAATCTCTGTGTCCAGCAGATGCCCCTGACTCCTCCAGCCCCGACGCGTCACACTCCCTTTGAGAACCAGTTAGCATTCATCCTGGCCCTTGCTGAAGCCACCAAAGGAAACCCGCCTTATCCAGCTTTTCCCCACCCAGATAAATCCTGCCAGCCCCTGAGGAGAGGCGACAAGCTCCACAAATCCGCCCCGGGGCCACTGGTCCCCAGCCAACCCTCCAGTGCAGTCAGTGCTCCACCCCTGCTCCTGCTCTGGCCCCGATGGAAGGGCTGGCAGGGCCCTGCTGGGCCCAGCCACTGCACTGTGACACTCCACAGAGCCCGCCTGGCCCCTGGGGGTGACAGGAGGGCATTACGCCACAGCAAAGAATGCTTTCAACTGGGCACTGAATGTGATGCACATGCAGTCTCCTGGCTTACCACCTCTAAGGAGGCCCCCAGCTTGCAATCCCTGCTGTCCCCGCTTGCTGCCATGTCACATGTCACCTGCCCTGGGTGGGACAGGAGATCAACTCCCCCAGCCCACCCCCGGAGGCCAGGCGGGAAGCCCTCTGTGGGACCCAGTCACAGGGAAGACACCTTTGTCACCACAGCCCCTCTCAGACCCGCCTCCAACAACGCAGGCCTGTCTCCAGGGCCCCCGGGACCTGGCCTGTTCTTCTGCTTCTCCAAAGGCCCATTGTAAAGTGCATTTTGTTCTTAACAAAAGCTCAATCTTTAATCCAAAGATAAATTCTATCTTCTAGCTCTACGCCAAACCATTGAAAACAAACAGAAAAAGTTTCTGGTGAACTTAAAATAGCATTTTCCCCACTTCTTGACAGGAACCTTTCAAACACATCAGGCTCTAATCTGGGAACTCCCGTGTGTTTAGAAGCAGAGCCTCTTGGAAAGATAGACCCTCACTGAGAGCCGGTCTCAGAGCTGAGGGGACCCAGCCCATGTCTCCCCCAGTGCAGACCCCCAGCAGCTGCTTGCTGCTCGCCAGTGGTGGGACGTTCACTACCGCCAAAGGAAGCTCATTTCCTGACAGATGATTCTAACTTGTTAAGACAGTGGTTTCTTGCTCTGAGCTCAGCCTGCCTCTCCGCCCACTGGTCTAGTCTTTTCCCTGGGCACCTAAGCACCCTCCTCCCTCGGCGTGGCTGTGTGACCACAGTGAGGACCTGTGATGGCTGCTCACCGCCTTTGTTCACGCACAGCGCCTTTCCCGGTCCCTAGAGCACTCTGCCAGGCTCTAGTTCCTTGACCCTCGTGACAGCCCAGGCAGTGCATAGGGCTAGTTTGGGCACGGATGGAGAGGCGGGCACTCATGAAGCTTTCCCACTGCCTCCACTTCATGCATGAACAAGTGCACCCGGCCTGGAAGTGGGTCTCCCCATTCCTTGGTCATTGCCATATTCATCACGTGGGATCCCCGCTTCCAGGAAGCTCTGGAGTCAGAGTATCTGGGTTGGTCCCAGCTCGCTTCCTGCTGGCTGTGGGCCTCTCAGCCTCATTTTCCTCATCTGAAAAAAGGAAAGGACAGGAAAACGTGGGCTAGGAGGGCCAGAGACAGCTCAGGCAAGGACTGCTCTGCTTGGCACTTCACCCCAACCGCCGTAGCTCAGCACCGGCTGCCCCAACCTTGCCAGGAGGCCACCTGGTGGTTAAGAACAGGAGTTCTGCTCTGAGCTGACCTGGGTTCAAATCCCAGCTCTGACCTTTACTATGTGACTGTGTGAGCAGTGCTTGTAAGGATTGAAGGAGACAATGCAAAGTGCTTAAGACAGTGTCTACCTCCAGTAGATGCTCAAAACAATGTTTTTTAATTTGATCTCTAATCCTGTAATCTCTCCAGCTTGCACCCTCCCCTCCCTGCCACCTCCGTTGCCTCCAGCATTCTGCACCCTCCAGATGCCTGGCTCCTACTCGGGGCCCCTCCCAAGGTGCACATTTATCTCCTAGGTGATTGGACAAGGGAGGGATCTGTTCAACAGGAGAGGATCTGAGCACACAAGAGGCTGTGCAACAGGCCATGGGAGAGAGGGGGTGGCCTGACCCAGGACGCTGGCTGCAGGTCTAGGAAAGGGGCTGCAGAATGAGAAGCAGTTGGGTGAATACACTAGATAGCACATAGCAGTTGATGGAGTGTGGGGGCAGGGGGTGCGATAGAGAGAAGAGGAGCAAATCAAGACAATCCCACTGGTTCTTGCCTTGGTGACAAGAAGCGGGTCGGAATCGTCCTCTGAAACCGAGAGGAGAGGTTCAGAAGGGAAAGAGATTCTTTTGGGGCAAGGTGAGTTTGAGGTTTCTGGGACTCCACCAAGGCAAGCCCTCTCCCCCAGCATGCAGGGAGCATCCTGCCCTGGGTGCTCCCTGGTCTGGGGAGAGATCTGAGAATCGCCGGTCTCTGAGTGGCAGTGGAAGCCACAGCAGTGGGTGAGCTGACACCGAGGCGAGCACATGCAGTCAGAAGAGAAGCTTGACGACGGAGTTAAAACAAGACTGACTCCTAATAGCTGAAGGTCTTGCCCTTTGAGAGAGTTTTCCGAGTCAGGCAATTCACTGATTATCTTCCTGGTACAGCGCTAGATTTTCAACACTCTCTGTACATAACTCTCCGGCCTCTGGGTCCCAGAGGCCTAATACCCATCCTTGAACACGTTCTCCCAGTAGGATTAGGGGTCCTTCTGCAAATGACACTTCCAGTGATCTCCCCTGCTCTCCAGGGTGGACAGGGATGTAAATTACATCTGCACTATGTCACTAGCTAAACTCTGGTGCTTGGGGCTCTTTGCTTTTATCTTTTAACTTTTTATGATGAAAAATTTCAAATATATACAAAAGCAAAGAGTATAATAAGCCTTCGTGTACCCATAAGCCAGCTTTAATAGTTAACTTGTAGACAACTTCTTTCATTTATACACTCCCCACTCCCATACACACACGCGCACACACACATGCACACTCCATCCTCATCAGATTATTTTGAGGCAAATCATAAATAGCTCCGTATGTGTCTTTAAAGTATAGTATCTCTTCATAGAAAATAAGCTTCTTTATTGAAGAGCAACATACATACCCAAAAGTACACAAATAGAATATAAGAAATATACACATGTAACTCACGTAACTACTTCCCAGGTCAAGAAATAAATGTCAGACACCTGTCTGTGATTACAGGATTAGAGATCAAATTAAAAAGCATTGTTTTGAGCATCTACTGGAGGTAGACACTGTCTGAAGCACTTTGCGTTGTCTCCTTCAATCCTTACAAGGACTGCTCACACAGTCACACATTGGGATCTCCCCAGAAGCCCCTCCACGTACCTTCCCCGTCCCTAATCCTTCTTCACAAAAGAACCACCATTCTCACCATCGATTAGTTTTCCCTCTTTTGAACTTCTATATGTGGAATCATACAGTTTGTATTCAAAATTTTATGTGTGAGATTCATCAATAATTGTTTCTTGTTTCAGCTGATCACTGTTTTCGTTGCCGTGTAGAACTCCACTGCACTGCCGTCTATTCACCCATCCTATTGTTGATGGACATTTGGGTTGTTTCCACTTGGGCTATTATGAATAGCACTGCTGTGACCATTCTGGTACATATCTTTTGTTGGACATAGCAATCATTTCTGGGGAGTATATACCCAGGAGTGGGATTGCCTGATCATAGGATATATGTATGTTTATCTTTAAAAGACACTGCTAGTTATCTAAATGGTTTGATCTTGGGTTGTTTGCCTTTTTCTTACGGATTTGTGGAAGTTTATTTATATTCTGAATTTTAATCCTTTGCTGGATATATCTATTAAAAATGATTTCTCCCACTCTGTGGCTTATCCTCTTTACTCCCTTAATATCTTTTCATAAACAGAAGTTCTTCATTTTCATAACTCTAATTTATCAATTTTTTCCTTTATAGTAAGCCCTATTTTAATCCTAATTAATAAATCTTTACCTCACCAAGGTCTTAAAGATAACCTCATGTTATCTTTTAGAAGATTTATCGTCTTTTCACATTTAGTTTTATATTCAATTAGAATTTATTTTTATATGAGGTGCAGTGAGGTCCAAGATCCATGTTTTTCTATATGGATATCCAAATGTCATGCACCATTTATTGAAAAGACGTTCTTTCATTGCATTTCAGTGGCACATTTGTCGTAAATCTGATGACCATATATATGTGTTCTGGATTCTATTCTGTCCACTGGTCTATTTGTCTATACTTATGCTAATATCATATTGTCTTGATTGCTATAGCTTTATATTGAGTCTTTGTATTTGATGACATCAGTTCTCCATTCCAGTTTTGTTCTTCCTATATATATTCTTGACCATCCTTGGCCCTTTGCATTTCCATATATATTTTAGAATCAGCCTGTAAATTTCCATAATAAAATGTTAGGATTTTCACTGGGGTTGCATTATACCTATACATCAAATTGGGGGCAATGACTTCTCTACAATACTAAATCTTCTAATTCATGAAGATGGTATATCCCTCCATTATATTATTTATCTCAGTACTGTTTTGTAGATTTCTGTATAGGGGTCATCCTTCTGTTAAACTTATTCTTAGGAATTTGATGTATTATGATGCTACGATAAATTGAATCATTCTTTAAATTTTACTTTATGATTGTGTCTGGGATATTGACTTTGAAATCAGTGACCTTGCTAATTTATTATTAATTCAATAGTTTATTATTAGATTCTTTTCAATTTTCAATGTATTCAATATGTCTTCTTCACAAAGTGGTAGTTTTATTTCTTTCTTTCCAAGCATATGCTTTTATTTCTTTTTCTTGCCTTATTGTACTGGCAATAACCTCCAATATAATGTTGAATAAAATTAGCTAAAGCAAGCACCCTTGTCTTATTCACATTTTCCAAGGAAAAGCTTTTAATATTTCACCATTAAGAATGGTGTTAGCTGTAGTTTTTATCTAGTCTTAGATTATTAAGAGTTTTTATCATGAATGGGTGTTGAATTTTATCAAATGCTGTTTCTATATCTACTGAGATTATCATATGATTTTAATCCTTTTGTAAGTTAATGTGATAAATTATGCTGATTGATTTTCAAATTGTAAACTATCCTGGCATCTGTTCCTGGAATAAACCCAGCTCTGTCATGTTTGTTATCCTTTTAATATATTGCTGGATTCAGTTTGCTAAAATATTTATGGAATACTTACGTCTATGATCATTGGAGAGATTAATCTGTTGTTTTCATTTTTTGCAGTATCCTTTTGAAGTTTAGGTAACAAGGTGATTCTGACCTCATAAAATGAGTTGGGAACGTTTCCACGTCTATTCACTGGAAGATTTGGCGTAAGATTGGTGCTATATCATCCCTAAATAATTGGAAGAAGTCCACAGTCAAGTCGTTGGGGCCCAGAGTTATCTTTTTGGGAAGATTTTTGGTTTTGGTTTTACAGATTAAATTTATTTTCTGCTACAATAATTAGGACATGGTGGTACTAAGGTACTTATATGTGGCATAAGGATAGACATATATCAATGGAATAGAACTGAGAATCCAGAAATAAACTCATACGGTCAACTGATTTTCAACAAGAGTGCCAAGATCATTCAATGGGGAAAAATTAGTCTTTTCGACAAATGCTTCTGGGACAACTAGACATATAGATGGGGAAAAAAATGAAGTTTGGACTCTTACCTCACATTGTTTATAAAAATTAATTCAAAATGAATCAAAGACCTAAAGGTAAGATCTAATATACAAAACTTCTGGAAGAAAATATAGTCATAAATCTTCAGGACCTTGGATCAGGCAATTGTTTCTCAGATATGACACCAAAAGCACAAGCAACAAAAGAAAAAAACAGATAAATTGAATTTATCAAAATTACAAACTGTTGAGCTTCAAAAGACGCCACCATCAAGAAAGTGAAGAGACAGCCCACAGAACGGAGAAAACTTCTGCAATCATATATCTAAAAGGGCCTGGCATCCAAGATGTATAAAGAACTTTTACAACTCAGCAATAAAAAGACAAACGACTCAATTTAAAAATGGGTTAAGTATTTGAATAGATATTTCTCCAAAGAAGGTATACAAAATGACCAACAAGCACATGGAAAGATGTTTAATATCATTAGTCATCAGGGAAATGCAAATCGAAATCACAATGAAATGCCACTTCACACACACTAGGATGGCTGTAGACAAAAAGATAATAACAAGTGTTGACTAGGTTAAAGAGAAACTGGAAACTTCCTACACTGTTGGTGGGAACATAAAATGGTGCAGCCACTTTGGAAAGTAGTCTGGCAGTTCCTCAAAAAGTTTATTACCTAGAGTTACCGTATGGCCCAGCAAGCCCACCTCTAGGTATATGCCCGAGAGAAACGAAAATGTACGTCCACACAAACATTTGTACATGAGTGCTCACAGCCCCACTGTTCAAAAAGCGGAAACAATCCATCAACCGACAGTTAAATAAACAAAATGTGGTCTGACCATACGATGGAATATTATTGATTCTACTAGTAGTAATTAATAGTAATAGTAATTAATAATATTAATAGCATTAACAGTACTGATAGTACTAGTAATAGAACTGTTAATAGTAATTAATAGTACTGTTAATAGTAATTAAGCATACAATTAATAGCGATTAATGCTATTGATACTACTAATAATACTATTCAGACATAAAAAGAACAAAGTAGTGATAATTGCTACAACATGGATGAACTTTGAAAGCCGTATGCTAAGTGAAAGCAGACAGACACGCAAGGCTACATTTACCTAGGATACAATTCCATTTATGTGAAATGTCCAGAATAGGCAAATCCATTGAGGGAGAAAGTAGACTAGTTGTTGCAAGGGACTGGGAGAAGGGGAGGAAAGAATGCGGAGTGACTGCCAATGGACATGAGCTTTCTTTTTGGGGGTAACAAAAATGTTTCGGAAATAGTGGTGATGACTACACAACATTGTGCGTGTACTTAATGCCACTCAATTTTATATTTTAAAGGAATGACTTTTATAGTATGCAAATCTTAATTTAAAAAAGGAAAAATATTTATTTTCTAGCTGTAGAATTATTTAGGTTTTTTATTTCTTTCCATGTTAGTTTTGGTAAGCTGTTGATTTAAGAAGTGTATTAATTTCATCTAAATTATCAGATTTATTGGCATAAAATTATTTATAATATCTTCATATGATCTTTTTAATGTTTAATATACACTTCATAGTGATACTGCTTTCTTCATTCCCGATATTGCCAATTTGTGCCTTCTCTCCCTCTCTTTTTTTTGGTGAGGCAGACTGGCCCTGAGCTAACATCTGTTGCCAATCTTTCTTGTTTTGCATGAGGAAGATTGTCACTGAGCTAACAGCTATGCCAGGCCTCCTCTACTTTGTATGAGGGACACCATCACAGCATGGCTTGATGAGCGGTGCAGGTCTGTGCCTGGGGTCTGAACCCACAAACCCTGGGCCACTGAAGTGGAGCATGCAAACTCAACCACTACATCACCAGGCAGGTCCTCCTCTCTTTCTATATCAGTCTTGCTAAGGGTTAATAAATTTTATTTCTTATTTAAAAAAACCAACTAAGGCTTTATTTTTATTATTATACATTTGCTTTCTGTTTCATTAATTTCTGCTTTATTATTATTTCCTTCCTACATTGTTTAAATTTAATCTGTTGTCCTTTTTTAACATCTTGAGATGAGTACTTTGATCATTGATATTAAATCTCCTTTCTGATATATGCGTTTATGACTATAAATTTTGCTCTAAGCATGACTTTTGTTGCATCTCACATATTTTGGTATGTCATATTTTTATCATTCAGTTCAAGTATTTTCTAATTTATTCTTTGACTTAGGGTTATTTTGAAGGATATTGGTTGATTTCCAAACATCTTTGAGGTTGTCTTTCATTTTTTGTTGTTAATGATTTCTAGCTTAATCCACTGAGTATTAGAGCATTTTCTGTAAAATTTCAATCTATTGAAATTAAATCCATTTTCTAGACTTATTTTATGGCCCAGCATATGGCCAACATAGAGACATTTTCACTGTGCATTCAAAAAGAAGGTGTATTTCTTTGGTACATGGACGCAGTGTCCTAAATATGTCAATGGGGCCAAGCTTATCAATTCTTTTGTTCAAATCTTTTATATTTTTACTGATTTTATTGCTGTCTGCTTGTTTCATCAGTTACAGAGAGAAGTAAGTTGGCATCTTTCACTATGCTTGTGTGTTTGCTCTGTTTCATTGCTTGAGTGTCTTCCTTCGGTCTCTTTCACACACGGGTTGGATCTTCTCTGTCTTCCATGTCTGTTGCTTTCTCTCATACATTCTTTTCTCCATTCTCCAGTTTATTTTTATTTCTTTTAAATTTTCCTCTTTTTCATCTTTTATTTCTCTTATGCTATTATTTGTGTTATTTATTCTGTCTTGTATTCACTCTAGTTTAGTTTTCATTTTTAAAGTAGTTTTTCTTTACTGAATTCTATGTGAACCCTTTTCAAGTCTTTGTTTTGTCCCATCATCTCATCTATAAATTTTTACCACCCTCAATTATGCTTTAATTTCATAGCTTCAGTCATTTTTTAAAAAATTCTTTTAGCTTATTTTAAAATATTAAACTAAAATTTTCATTTGTTTAGTGGGTGTGTCTTTCTAGAGACTTCCATTATCTGATGACCTATTACTATGCTTATTAGTCTCTTTTTCTTACAAGAAGCCTGAATGAAGCTGGGTTCCTTCTCTTCAGTCATTTTCTGTGGCCCATATTTAAGTGAGACAGGTTTCCCTGTACTCCTTGATGAGGAGAGTGGGCAAGGCTTTCTTGACCAAGATTCACGACTCTGGGACTCCCTCTTCTGTTGTACCAAAAGATGTCTTTTAAATGCGGCTTTAGAGGAGTCTGAGAGCTGCTTCCTCTGATACCCTCTCCTCTTTTTCTCTAGATCTTCTGTTTGCTCGGCTCCTCACTGTTCTGTTCAGTTGAGAGTCTGCTCCCAGCCATTTCTCCTCAGTGTGGGGCTCTGTCCTAGAAGGGATATTTGGCTGACGAGTTTCAGATTTCACATGCTATTGGGAGGATTAATTTACATTGTAATTATAAAGTACTTTCCAAGGTGCCTGGCAGATAGTGAGAGTTAAACATGGTATACTTATAACAATTACAATTATTAATACCTACCCATTCATACCCTAGATATTCGTCCTACCCATAAGCACAAGCTATCTCATTGATGTGAGTCTCTTTCTTGCCTTCATGCTTTTGCTCTTGCTATTCCTCTCCCTGGAAACTTCTGCACATTCTCTGCCACCTACCAATCCTTCAAGAGCATCCTATTCTAGTGACAGTGGGTTAACCAAACCAAAAACCACTGCTCTGGACCACTGTAGCTCCTCGTTTCTAAGCCACACATCCCAAACCTCGTTTAAGATGTTATGCCAGTGACCTAACTTTTATTCAGATCTTTTACTCTGTGTCACGCCCTTTACATACATTACTTCATTTAATGTCCACAGCAATACTCTGAGTTACAGGCATAGTTGGGTAGATACAAATATTGAGCTTATTTTATAGATGAGGACACTGAGGCTTAAAGAGATGCTTATCCCAAGTTGATTGTTAGTTGTGCCGGAACAAGGCTTTGGACCTGGCAGTCCAGATCCCAAGACTGTAAGGTTAATCATGGTGCTACAACTTCCCTGGACTATAGTCCCTTTAAGGATGGAATCTTGTCTTGTGTGCCTTTGTAACTCTCTCCGTAATCATCAGCACCTGGCACATAGTAGGTATTCAGAAAAGACATCATCGATGAGTTACACAATAGATGAACATGCACAGTGCATTGTGCTGGTCAAATGCATGAGGCTGTGGGGTTTTAGGAAGAAACTTTTCTAGCTGAAAGGCAGATGGAAAAGTCTCAGACACTGCTCAGTTTCTTCCAAAGAGCCATTAGTCAGATTCTTACCCAGAACTTTTTTTCCATTCCAGTTTGAGCTCTGTGAGACGCTTGTTTTCACAAGTCCTTGGCCATTAGTAACCCATCGCAAACACTCAGACATGGCCAAGCATGGCCCTAAGAACATTCACAAAAACCCACATCAATTTTTTAAACTCTATAATCTGAGGCCACCACTCTCACAGAGAAATCCCAGACCTAGTGTTCTTTAATAGAAATGTCAGAAAATTGGGAGCTCACTGATGAGTTAGAAATCCAAATTTTCCAGACATTGGAATTTCACTTGGATGTGGATTTACTCGGCACTGTCTGTGTGCTGGGCTCCTGAGAAAGCGCTGGCCTCAAGCCAGAAAACCTGGGCTTGGTCCCTGCTCTGCCACTTGTTGCCTGTGTAACGTCAGGCAAGTACTTCTTCTTCCCGGGACTCAGTTTTTCATTAAATAAAATAATTAGGGACAACAATATTCTGCTTATGTCACAACAGTGTTAGGTGTAGATGAAATAATGTATGTGCATGTCTTTGTAAACTGTAAAGTCTGTGCTGTACAAAATCAAGAGAGGGAGCCACACGAGCCAATTGCGAAGGCTGGACTGCCATTTTTAAAAAGCCATAAGGGAACCATTGAAGCAGAAGAGTGAGCCGAGAAGGCAGTCTGGTTTCAGGAAAAAATGGAGCAGAGAAAGAAGAGGAGATGGAAGACGCTGACGGCTGAAAGAGAAAGGCAACATGGACAGGGGAGAGTGAGGAGTGAAGAGTGATGTGATTCCAGTTCCTGTAAGTACCGGCATTCTGGGAGATTCCCACAGGAGGATATCCTTATAGCAACCCTCATTATTCTCAGTGATTAATAGAAAAAAAGACAGGAAATTCTACGTCTATTATTCATTTCCATGGTATGCACATTGGCAATCTGGATATCCATTTTATTAATCAGCAGAAATTAATGTGGTGAGGTGAACCTCGACTCAAGGGTCTTCCCAGTGCCCTCTTAGTGCGTCTAGGGTGAGTTGATCTCACGTGAAACTGTTGTCACCTGCCATGGGCTCAGATCGCTTTCTTAAAACAGGAAAAAATTTCCCCTTCATCTAATGGTGTGTGAATTAACAGGTGGTTGCTATACTTGTCAGAGTCTTTTGAATCTTTTGGAATAAAATAGAAAGAATAGACTAGACTAGCAGAAAGTAGGCAATCAATCAATATTTATTTCATTCAGTATTTGTTGAATGAAGTATTTATTGAATAAATATTTATTGAATGAGTAATATTTGAAAGATCAATTATTACAGAATAGTTATCCTTAAAAGCACCCCTGCTACAAAACCTCTAGAAAGGCTGATTAAATGTAATAACATGTATCAGAAAGCACAGATGAAATGGAAAATTAGTAAGAGAAATCCTGAGGAGCCAAAAACCAAAGGAGTAAGAACTAAAGAGAAAAGCAGGCAGACCAGCTACGGACGCCCTGAGGGTGTGTGTCCCTCCAGGAGAACCAGAGCCCAAGTTACGACGACCACAGAGGAACTGGCAAGAAGGTCTTGGGGAGGGGGAGGGGAGGTGAAATGAAACTGAGATCATCCCACATGAAATCTAAATAAATTCTCAAAGGGTTAATAATGTGCGTGAAAGCGTAGATTAGCAAAAGGATCTATTTGCTGGGAAAGGAAGTCCAGAAGGACACTTGTTTGTCTCAAATCTGAGTGGAACGACAGAGTCTCTCCTGAGACATCATGACCACAGACCTACCTTCCCTGCATTTAAGGTTCAAATTTACACTCCTTGTGTGGGTCAAAGAACGCCAAACCAAAAAGTAAATATAAGCAGGTGGGTGGGTAAAGCCGGGAGGGGCCTCATAAAGCAAATGCAAACCTGCTTTGGAGAAGTAGTCTCAGCTCAGGCATGGGGCATTCCCACAGAGACAGAGCAGCCCGGCAGGAGCCCACGCTCGAACCCACACGCCCAACACTCAGGGATGCAAGCCACCCAGAGCGGGGATTCAGCTGATACAACACCACCAAGAATTAGACGCACTGAGGCTTCAGATATTGGCATGACTAGATGTAAAATTTTAAATGAGCATGTTTAAATGTTTTTAAATTTTTTTAAGTAACAAAAAACATAATCACAAAATTTGAAACAGAATGAAACAGGGAGTTTATAAATAAAAAATAAATCTTTGAAAGTAAAATTTAACTGAACAAAAACCTGGAAGTTTGACCACACACTGGGTAGGTAAGACTGAGGGAAAACAGGCCCACTCAGGCATTGCTGGTACAAGTGAAAACTGGGGCCAGCCCTCTGGAGGGTGTGCATGTATACTCATATATGTGTGTATGTGTGTATATACATACTATATATGTATATGTGCAATGTATGGATATGTGTGCACGTGTGTGTGTGTATATGGATGTGTTCCATCACACACCCAGCTGGGTGAGCAGGTAGGATAGATGGCCAAGAGATCAAAGAAAAGACCCGGAGACAGCGAACGAGATATATGGGCTTAGTGGGAGTTACTTACAGGGAAGGTCCAGCGGTGGCCGGCTGGACAGCAATGTGAACCGGCCACCGCCCCAAGAGAAGCTGGCTTGTAGGCAGAGGAACAAAGGCTGCATGCGTGCCAAGCGGGACCATCCCTGTGTGACCTGCATTCCAAGGATCAGAGCCCCTCTCAGGGCCTCCGTGTTCCCTCAGACGGCAAGGGTCATGGTGCTAACTCTCCCACAAGAAAGCAGCCAGGCTGGCCAAGCCCAGGATTATTATCACCGTGAGGGCCGGCGCACAGCCCTGACAGCAGACTCAAGGACACATGGTTTTTAAAGGGGTGCACCAGCTAATGCCCCTACAGTATGTAATTTATATGTGTATATATTTACATATATATATGTAATTTATAACAAAATTAAACACCCACGGGGTTCTGATCCAGCAATTCAACTTCTGGGAATTTATTCTACAGATACACCATCACATATCCAAAATAATCCAAGGTTATTCAATTGCAACATTGTTTGTACAAGCAAAAGACTATAAATAACTCAAATGTCCATCAACAGGAGGCTGGTCAAATAAATTATGTTTCATCTATATAATGAAATACTATGCAACAATTTTTAAAAAAATAAAAGAATAAGAAAACTTTCTATGTGCTGATGTGGAAAGATCCCTCAACTATGTTATTTAAATAACAAAATCAAAGTATAAAGATGTATAATATGCTTCCTTTTGTGTGATAAAGGGAGAAAATAAGAAAACATTTCTTCTAGTATTTGCTTATATTTGTGAGAAAAAACTGAGAGGACACCAAAGAAACTGAAAAATAAAAAAAGGCATACCTGTATAGGTAAGTTGGAATAGAGCAGATGAAGAAATAATCTCGCAGGAGCAAGATTATTCACTATATATATATTTTTATACTGTTTTGATCTTTGCATCTTGGTAGATGTATTACCTAATTTTAAAATTCAGTGGATGGATTAAATAGCAGATTAGACACAGCTAAAGCAAGAATTTGTGGATTGGAACAAAGGACTGGAGAAAAATAATTAGGACACGGTACAGAGAGATAAGAAGTAGAAAATAAGAAAAAGAGTATAATAGACATGGAGGAGAGAGTGAAAAGTTCTATTACATGTCGAATTGGCATTCCAAAAAACAAAACTAGAGAGAATGAGGGAGACAGCATATATGAAGGGATAATGGCCAAGATATTTTCCAGAATGATGAAAGATGTGAATCCTCAGATTCAGAAAGAACAAATCCCAAACAGAATAAATTGAAAGAAATTCATATCTAGATAAAGACTTTGTAGTAAAATTTTAGAAAAATAAAAAATGAAAAGATCTTAAAAACAGTCCTTCCCCTCCCCAAAAGGCAAATTCTCTATAAAGGAATAGCAATTAAATAATAGCAACAATGGAAGCCAGAAACAGCAAAACAACTTCAAAGTGCAGAGAGGTGTCAACCAGCAACAACTTCAAAGTGTCAACCAGATAAAACTATGATTCAAAAACAAGAACGAAAAAAAGATGTTTCAGGCAAACAGGAACCGAGAGTGTGCTGCCAGAGACGCCCGCTGAAGGCACTTCTGACCGTGTCCTGTAAGAAAAGGAAAATTATCTCCAAAGGAAGCTCAGAGATGAAAGAATAATGAGCAAAGAAATTGGAAAATGTGGGTAAATATAAACAAACGTTGACTGTATCAAGTAATAGTACCAATCAATGACTAATTAGTAGAGGAAAAGTAGGATAGAACTGAAATACTGGACAAAAACGACCCTCCGAATGAGAAAGGTGGTTTTAGCTCACAGCATTCGAAGATCCTTGTATCCCTGGAAATGAGAACTACGGTAACCCACTTTAGACCTTGCTAAGAACGCATGCTAGCACTTTTATGGGTAAACACTAAAGAATCAGAAAGATTCTAAGATCTAAACCAGGACAGAGAAAAGAATGTAATTTTTTAAAAGTTCAGTCACTCTAAAAGAAGGCAGGAAAGGAGGAGGGGAAGCAGAGAGAATGCAGGTCAGTGAAAAAACGTAACACATGATGGTAGAAATAAACTCCAGTAGAACAGTAATCACAATAATCATAAATGGACTTAATGCACGGTCACATAGATAGTTTCTCAGATTGGATGACAAAACAAAAATCCAAATAATTATGCTTAATAGAGACCCACCTAAAACATAAGAACAAAGGGAATTAGAAAGTAAGATAAAGGATCTCTATGGTGAGTACTAATCAAAAGAAAGTTGGCACACTTGAAAAGATTAAGATGGCAAATTTTATGTTATGTGTATTTTACCACAATTAAAAACAATAAAAAAAGAAAGTTAGGATAGCTCTATTAATATCAGACAAAACTGACATTTTGGCAAAAAGCATTGTTTGGGATTAAAAGGGTTACTACATAAAGAGCTCAATTCACCAGGAAGACAAAGCAATACTAAGCTTGTTTAACAAAATACATAAAGCAAAAGTTGACAGAACTCTCACTATAGGGAGAAATCTATGGATCTCGAACAATCTGTCTTCACGATGGGAGATTTTAACATGATTCTCTCAGAAATTAATATATCAAGAGGCCACAGATTTGAACATAGAAACCTGCATCCAAAAACTGACAAATAGATATTCTTCTCGAGTACACGGGAAATTCACAAAAACTGAACATTTAGTAGACCACAGAGAAAATGTCAACAAATGTCAAAGAATGGGTGTCGTATAGGCAACATGTTCTGACTACAATGCAACTATATTAGAGATCAATCACCAAAAGATAAGACTGAGAACTCCATTTTCTCTTGGAAATGTAAAAAGCATACTTTTAAATAACTCACAGGTCAAAGAAAAATCATAAGGAAATTTAGAAAATGTTAAGAAACTAGAGAGTGATGAAAAAAACTTTATACTAAAACTTTATACTAAAATCAGTAATGAAAAAAGATTCCTAGAGAAGTGTAGAGCCTTAAATGCTTACATTCAAAAAGAAGAAAGGCTAGAAATTAATGAGCTAAGGGTTCAACTCAAGATATTAGAAAAAGAACAGTATAAGAAGCCCAAAGAATGTAGGAAAAAGGAAGTAAATGGAAAGATAAGAATGAAATTAATTAAATGATACAATAGGATCAATAAAGCCGAGAGCAGATCCTTTGAAAGAATATGTAAAAATCTTTAGCAAGACTAATCTAGAAAGAAGAGAAAAACCATAATAAAAAAAATTTGTGATCACAAAGGGGACATCACTATCAACTCAGAAAGATATTTTTTAAAAAGAGAAAAGGAGACAGAGACTATTGTAAATAATTTCATGACCACAACTATGAAATTTTAGACAGACTGGAAGATTTCCTAGAAAAACGTAACCTGCCAAAACCGATACCAGAAAAAAAACAGAAAACCAGAATAGAACTATAAATTTTGAAGGCATGGACTCAGTGTTTAAAAATCTACCCAACTACAAAAACTGAGTGCCAATCTCTACAAACTTCCCCAGAATGGAAAAAGAGGAAAGACTCTGCAATTCATTTCATGAGACTAAATGAAAACTTGAGCCTAACTACGTAACACGTTTGCGGGCTGAGGGAGGAGAAGCAGAGTTTCACAAACCTGCGAAGAAAGGGAACAAAGAGTGATCGCAGGATGAAAGGAATGACAGCCGTGACTGCATTTTGGATCTTTAAAAAACACACAAGAATCACAATCTAAACACTTGTTTTGTTCTCTCCTTGGTTGCGGTTCGTGTCTGTAGTGTGGATAGTAGATAGAGTTTATGTAAGTAGATGCAAACAGGATCAGTATCTTCCTCCTGCATTCTCTGAAGAATATCCACGGAGCTTTTCTGTCAAGAGTAAATATTTTGTAACCTTATAAAAATATATGTCAAAACTACATCCACGTGCAAAAGAATGAAGTTGGACCCCTTTCCGTACAGAAAAGCAAACTCCAAGTGAATCATAGACCTAAATGTAAGAGCAGAAACTGTAGAACTCTTAGATGAAAATATAGGAGTAAATCTTCATGCCCTTGGGTGAGGCAAAGACTTCTTAGACATGACATTAAAAGTATAAGCAACAGAAGAAAAGGTAGACAAATTGGACTGCATCAAAATTAAAAACTTTTGTGCTTCAAAGGACACCATTAAGAGAGTGAAAAGACAACTCACAGAATAGGAGAAAATATTTGCAAATCATGTACCTGATAGTCTAGAATCCAAAATATGTGAAGAACAATTATAAATAAACGATAAAAAGACAAATAACCCAATTCAAAAATGGGCAAAAGAATTGAATAGACATTTCTCCAAATAAGATATACAAATGACCAATAAACACATGAAAAGATGCTCGACATCCTTAGCCACTGGGGAAATCCAAACCAAAACCATAGTGAGATATCACTTCACATGCACAAAAATGGCTCTATCAAAGTCAGGTAATAACAAGGATGTGGAGAAACTGGAACCCTCGTACACTGCTTGTGGGAATGTAGAATGGTGAGGCCACATAGGAAAACAGTTCCTAAGAAGTTAAAAGTAGAGTTACCGTATAACCCAGCAATTCCACTCCTAGATATTTACTCAAGAGAAATGAAAACATACGTCCACACAAAAACTTGTACACAGACGTTCACAGCAGCATTATTCGTAATAGTCAGAGGTGGAAACGACCCAAAAGTCCATCAACTGATGAACAGGTGAGCAGATTGGGTCTGTCCGCACAAACAGACATAATTCAACCATGAAAAAGAATGAAGCACTGACGCATGCTGCAACTTGGACGAACGTTGAAACTATCACGTTACACGAAATAAGCCAGATACAAAAGGTCGTATCCTGTCTGATTCCATTGATATGAAATGTCCAAAATAGGAAAATCCACAGAGACAGAAAGTAGATAGTAGTGGGAGGAAGTGAGCAGTGACCGCTAATGGTACAGGGTTTCTTTTTGGGAGTGAAGAAAATGTTCTAAAATTGATCGTGGTGGTGGTTGCACAATTCTGTGAATATACTAAAAACTGAGGAATTATACACCGTAAATGAGTGAACTGTACGGTATGTCAATTACATCCCAATAAAGTTGTTAATGATGGTGTCCAGCAATTGAACAAATTGTCTTCTTGTTGAAACACGTTTTGAGGAAAAACTGTTTAAAAGCACATTTCAAGTCTAAGTTTAACTGGAGAGCATGGCTGTCATCAGTTATATAGGTCAAAAAACAGTGGTTATAAACCTCCCTGTTATCACTGCTCTTTAATGGCCCCACACACACATCTCTTGGACATGAGCCACTTCATGCCCCACACAAAACCTGGTAAATGGGCATCCCATCGTTAAGAATCTAAGGATTCTCCCAAGCTGCTCCCTTTGATTGAATAGATGAGGAAACTGGCTTAGAAAAGGGTTAAGACCACTACTGAGAGTCACACAGCGAGTTTCCAGGGAGGCTGGGATCAGAACCTGCTCTAGCTCGCCTTTCTCTTCCTACAGATTTTTTGCAGGATTTCCATGTGCCTCAAACTGGTCTTCGGAGCACAGCTAGAACTAAACTCACAGCCTCAGCATCTGAGTCAGGCTGGGGCAGGAGCTAGAAGGAGGTCAGGGGGCGCAGTTTCTGGGAGAGGGAGGGGGACACTGCGCGGAGAAGATGGGGCCGGCTTCCGAGAAGGCCACTTAAGCCCCTGTTCCCGTAAGAGCCAGGGACACAAGGGGGGACGTAAACTCAAGGGATGAGCCATCCCATAGTGTCACACGTGGTCTGGGGCCTGTGGCTATTTGTTCCTGTCACGTATGCAGCTGGAGGGTGAACTACGAGAACGGTTCCCCACATACCCAGCTGTCTCCGCCTTAGACCAGTGTGACTTTGCCCCCCCAGAAGTTGCTCTGTGAGTCACTCAACCCATGGAAACCTCACCCACCCCCCCCGACCTGAGGTACAGCAGAGGAAGAAGAAGACCCTGGGCCCCCTCAGCAGGGTCCCGCAGCTGTCCACCCACTCGCATTGTGGCTGCAACCTCAGGCCAGAGCTGAGGAGGAGGCTGGGGACCAGCGCGCCACTGATCCTCCTCCCAAAGCGGAAGACCCTGTCCGGGGCGTGTGCTTGGGCCTCAGGGCCTGGGCTGGGCGGGGCTGTGGGTGTGGACAGGAAGTCGGCCAGGAGGATTGAACAACGTTTGTGCCCCTCCACTGCTCGGGGAGGAGGAAATGGTCACCTGTACCAACCCTTGCTGAGGGCAGGACACTAACCTAGGTACTTCAAACATTGTGACTACCCTAATCTCCCCAACCTGTGGGCCTATACTATTGCTATCCCCTTTTTTATTTGAGGAAACTGAGGCACAGAGAGACTAAAGAAGCTTGCCAGGCCACACAGCTAGAGCATAACCGAGCTGGCCCCAGCCCAGGCAGCCTGGCTCCCAAGCCCGTGCTCTAAGCTGCCTCCCCACTGCCTCTTCCATCTCACACATGCGGGACTGGGGGCAGAAGCAGGGAGAGTGCCCCTGCTGGCCTCTTCAAAATCCCAGACTTGAAGCTCCAAGTCCACAGGCCGCTGTGCTCACTCCCCGCAAGACTCTCCTGTTTGCCCCAGGTCCCCACGCCCAGGCAGCTCTGCTTGGAGGATGAACCACTGGCCCTCACAGCTGGCTTCCTGGGCTGTCAGCAGCGCCGGATGAGGAGGTGAGGGCAGGGTGGGTGTCAGCGGGAGGGGGGAGAGCAAAGGCGACCTGTGACCACAGTTGAGGGGCGGTGCAGGAAGCAGACGTGATGTGAACGGTGGCCTGGGTGATGAGCTGTGCGGTAAGCCTGTCTCGGGGGCTGACGCCACCATTTCAGGTGCCTCTCATGGGGAGAGAGGGTGTCTGTGGAGGAGCATCTCAAGACCGGACTCCAGGTACGGAGGAAGCAGGAGGCTGGGAGACTCGGGCTGCGGACAGAGGGGCACGGGAGTGGGGCTGCCCCTTTAGGGGAAGAACCTGATGGAGTAGGAAGTGCTGTGATCTGTAAGACAAGAGACTTGGGGTGGGCAGCGCGTGCCTGCTCCAGGCCTCAGTACCCTCATCTATAAAATGAAGAGGTTGGAGTCTTCACAGCGTCTCTAAGTCTTCACATAGTCTCTAAGGCCCTTTCAAATGCTGACAGTTAAAGCTTCTGAAAAAGCTGGAAACAGGCTCCCTGGGAGATAATATGAGTGGGGCCAGGACGGAGACTGAGTTCTCTGGATCAAGGCGATGAGCTGCGCTGGCCTCCTAGGTGGGTGATCCGAGAGCCTCTGACATACTCCCCTTCCCTCTTTACCTCCCTGGGGCCTGCCACGCTGCCGGGAATTCCACCACTCAAGCGGCTCCTTTGCGTAGGCACGGAAGGCTCTGGTGGGAATGCAGGGGAAGTTCCTGCTCTGCATAACCCCCATGTCTCAGAGAAGCTGCCATCCCTGGCAGGTGTCAAGGGCAAAGGCCTCCGAGGAGCTCAGTTTGGACAGAGGTAGAGAGAACAGATTCCAGATCATAAGCTGACCCAGGTGAGGCTCCAGAGCCACCTCAAAATGAGGAAGAACCTGCTGGCTATTGACTGGCTGTCCAATAGTAGGCACTAGGCCGCCAGCTCGCAGTCGCTGCCCAAATCCCGCAGAGCATGGCCGAGGTGCCCAAGAGGCCACTCGAGCGCCAGGAGATCTGGAGAGCAAACTCAAGGGCCCTCCCCACACAGGAGCTAAGTCCGTGTGGCTGCTTTTATTCTGCAATTCAGGCTCATGTTCTTCCATGGGGCTCCCCATGGGAGGACACCAAGGGAAAATGGGGAGAATAAGGGCAATGCACACCCTCACTTCTTTCCTGATTCTGTCAAGGGCTTAGTGAGGGAGAGAGAGAATGAGCGAGGAGCTAGGAAAAGTATGGCTTGTTCCAGTGCCAAAAGTGACACTTCTCCAGAATCCAGCCTTCTCTAGAGTCCCCAGGTCCCTCCCCAAATCTGCTACAGCTACTCAGAGCCCCCCCCCCACCCCCCCACCTGCAGCTGCTGTGGTCCTGGCAACAAAGCCATCAATCTAGATTCCCGTTAGGCCTTAAATAGTGAAATCCTAACAAGGGGCTCCTCCTGGCTGTGTGACCTGAGCAAGTCACTTCCCCCCTCTGGGCCCATCTGTACAATGTGGTGGGTGAACCAGGTTTGTAATGGCCATTCCAGCTCTGACATTTGATGACTTAAGAGACACTGCGTTCCTCCCCATTCCATAGGCCCTGATAATCCACAGCTGGGGAGAGGGGTCAGCCATCCTCCAAGCCTCGGCCCACAGCTTCCCAAAGCCCAAATGTCCCCTGTCTCCACAGCTTCATGGCCGCCCGTGAGCTTCTCCTTGGCCTCCTCCTGCTGCTGCTGCCCACGCCAGCCCCTGCCCCCTGCCACACAGCCGCGCGCTCCGAGTGCCAGCGCAAACGCCCCTTCGTGCCCGGCTCGTGGCTGGCGGGAGAAGGCGTGGACGTGACCAGCCTCCGGCGTTCAGGCTCCTTCCCGGTGGACACCCAGCATTTCCTGCGGCCTGATGGCACCTGCACCCTCTGTCGCAACGCCCTGCAGCAGGACGCCCTCCAGCGCCTGCCCCTGGCGCTCACTGACTGGCGCGCCCAGGGCTCAGGCTGCCGGCGCCACGTGGTCAGGGCCAAGGGCAGCTCCACCGAGGCTGTTGCCCGGGAAGCAGCTGGCAGCATCCGCAACGACTGGCAGGTGGGTCTAGAGGTGACCCCCAAGCCCAGTGCCAACGCACGAGTGACCGTGGCCGGCTCTCACTCCAAGGCTGCTGACTTCGCGGCCCAGAAAACCTACCAGGACCAGTACAGCTTCAGCAGCGACTCAGTGGAGTGTCGCTTCTACAGGTGAGCACGAGAGGTGGGGATGGAGGGGGCTTGAAAAAGGTGTGGGCAACTCAGGTTGGTCTAGGAGCTCTGGAAGTCAGGGTCTGGACTCGGAGGCCGCTTCCGCCAGGAGAACCCCGCAGTCCTGATTCTCACACACCAGGTGGCACTGCGCCCTCTGGCCCTAATCCGGAAGAGCCCAGGGAGAGAGCAGGTGGAGGGGAAGAGCAAGGCTGTGCCTGAGAGCCCCAGCACAGTGCCATTCAGGTCTCTTGAGCACCTGATGCCTCTCTCCTGGGCATTCCTGCGTTCTGTGGGGTCCTTCTTGGATGGGAGAGGGAGGCAGGGGACCTGGCTGGGTCCCTCCCATCCATGGGCCCCATTCATCCATCCCACCGCTATTTGTGCCTGCCTTGTCAAGCTCTGTGCTGGGAACCAGGGCTGCAGTGCTGAGCAAGAGCAGTCACGCCCCAGCCCTCGGGACCTGGGTCCCACCCAAGAAATGCGTGGTCTCCCTGGGTGACCCTGAGTCCCCTGCCCTGACTTCTCACACCAGGAGACCACGTTTCCCCCACGGTGAGTAGAGCACCTCCTGCCTGTGTGGCCAGAGCTGTCAGGAGCCCAGGCGTCTGACGACCAATCCAGTGGAGAGAGACGAAGGCCGCACGGCTAGGTTCCAGAGCCAGGGCTGCCACTAGTACAGCACCATCACTTGTACAATTAGAAAGTAAAAAGGAAAGAAAACTCTTATTTTGAAAAGGAAGAGCAAAAATAGCTATACAAAGTATCTGGGTCACCAAGGGGCCACAGATAGACCGGATTTCCCTGCTGGCTCAGTGTTGAGAGATTGCAATTTAGAGCCAGGCCACCTGGGTTCAAGTCCTAGTTCTGCCCCTTACACGTGACCTCGGACGATCTTGAGGGAGTTAATGAATGGGGGAAATATGGCCACCTGATGTTTTTCTCTCCCCTCACAGTTTTCGCCTGGTGCACGCTCCCCCTCTCCACCCTGATTTCAAGAGGGCCCTCAGGGCCCTTCCACCCCACTTCAACGCCTCCACCGAGCCTGACTACCTCAGGCTCATCTCCAACTACGGCACCCACTTCATCCGCTCCATGGAGCTGGGCGGCCGGCTCTCGGCCCTCACCGCGCTGCGTACCTGCATGCTGGCCCTAGAAGGGCTCACAGCCGACGAGGTGGCGGACTGCCTGGCCGTGGAGGCTGAGGTCAACATAGGCGGCCTTGGCAGCTCCTCGTCACAATACAAGGCCTGTGAGGAGAAGAAGCAGCAGCACAAGCTGGGGACCTCCTTCCACCAGGCCTACCGGGAACGCATTTCTGAAGTAGTCGGCGGCCACCACAGCTCCATGCACGACCTGCTCTTCGCGAACCAGGCTGAGCCCGAGCAGTTCTCGGCCTGGGTGGCCTCGCTGCAGGACAGGCCCGGCCTGGTGGACTACAGCCTGGAGCCCCTGCACATGCTCCTGGAGAGCCAGGAGCCGCGGCGCGAGGCGCTGAGGCAGGCCGTGAGCAAGTACCTGAGGGACAAGGCCCGCTGGAGGGACTGCAGCCGGCCCTGCCCCCCGGGGCAGCAGAAGAGCCCCCACGACCCCTGCCAGTGTGTGTGCCATGGCTCAGAGGCCACCAGCCACGACTGCTGTCCCCGGCGGAGGGGCATGGCCCGGCTGGAGGTTATGAGCTTTCTGGCGAGAGACCTGTGGGGAGACATGTTCACTGCCACGGACGCCTACGTGAAAGTCTTCTTTGGAGGCCAGGAGCTGAGGACCGGCACGGTGTGGGACGACAACAACCCCAGGTGGGAGACGCGGCTGGACTTCGGGGATGTGCTCCTGGCCACGGGGGGGCCCCTGAGGGTGCAGGTCTGGGACACAGACTCTGGCTGGGACGATGACCTCCTCGGCAGCTGTGACCATGCTCCGAAGTCTGGCTCACATACGGTGATGTGCCCTCTGAACCACGGCCTCCTGAAATTCTCCTACCAAGCCAAGTGCCTGCCTCACCTGACGGCGAGCACCTGCCTGGAGTACGCCCCCCACGGGCTCCTGGGGGAGCCTCCAGGAAACCGGAGCGGGGCCGTGTGGTGAGAGCGTTGAGCCCCGAGAGGACCAGCATGCCCAGGCTTCTCGCAGAGGGAGCCGGGCCTATCTTCACATCCCCACTAGGCAGATGGAACATGGAGGTGGCTTTTTCAGTGAGCTGGCTGAATTGACAGGCCCACCCTGAGTCTCCCTGTGCAAACTGCCTTAGCGCTCTGACATTCTTCAGCCTCAGAAATGAGCTGGGGCTGGGCCACTGCTGTGTGGCCACTGCTCCACAGGCCACGGCTTCGGTCAGAGGCAGAAGGCCAGGAGGCTGTTCTCACTAGGCTGCTTGGTGTCACGGAAGGTGTCCCCTTGCGGCCCTGTCTAGCGTGGTGCAGTCTCCATCCTAGTAGGTCTAACTGGTTCTGCCTCAGCTTCTCTGCTTGCTATCTTCTTTCCCACCAAGCTTTGCTCCTTTGATTCCTCTTTGTGTGCACACCCTGACAGAGGATCAATAAATTGATGTGACAGTGGCTGACCGTGATGGTGGTGGTTGTGGCAGAGGAGAGGATGGGGAGCAAACACAGCCCTGGAGATAAACTTCTACACCAGCAACCCTATACAGCAGGAGAGGTGGTTCCCCCCAGGGCCAGGCGGGAAATGTAAATAAACTGTTTTTCCACTCTTGTTGGAAATGTGGGGACCCAAAAGATTTTACTTTCCTTATAACTGTCTAATTTGAGAAACAGCAGCATAAACTCAGTGATAAATGGCAATGGATATTTAGCTTCCAGCTGGGAGACAACAGGGAATGGTGAGGACTACGATGAGCTGAAGGGCACACGTCTCATCTAGAGGAGGTCTGCAGCTCGGCACCAAGCACAGATTCCCATACAGGGATGTGAGCCCAGGGCTGCCAGGTCTTCTAGTTTCTTAAAGGAACCAAAAATCCCAATTTGACTTCTAATCGTTGACAAATCATTTCATTTTGTGAAAACAAACCGATGTGGGCAAACATGGCACAAGCCAAAGAGAACACGTATGCAGGCAGTAATTCACCCGGGGCAATCAGTTGGAAAACTCTAATTTCAACAGAACCCATTTGATAGGCTGAACAGCTCTCCCCCTGCCCCATAATTCAAGTAGAGAGGGCAGTGGTCCCAACAAGGAGGCATCTGAGGGCCTCCTGGCGTTGGCATGCAGACCCAGGGCCTTGGGTTTTGATATAAAATGAAATGGTCTTTGTTTCACGTGCCTGGGACACAGGCCTAGGGACACAGGGCCATGGGGTGGGTGGCAAGATTCAGGGTGGCCTCCTAGACATGGTGGGATTTGGCTGTGCAGGGCTGCTGTCAGAGGGGCCCGGAGCTGCTGGCATGGCCCTCCTCACTCTCTATGAAACCCCCTACAAACGCAGCCCCTTGAGGTTTACATGGACCCATAGGCTCAATATCCCAGGAGCACTGACCCTGCATCCCGAGGGGGCAGGGGGGTTGGTGAGCTCTCAAAGCCTCGCGGAAACCACTGCTCTTACACTTTTCCGTTCACAGCCATACACACAAACAAGAGCACAAGAGAAATCTTGAAACTTCACGCTGGCTGCTGCCCTAATCGAAGATAAACGCAGGCGAGGGCCATACTGCTCAGGGAAAGAAGGGCAGAGCGGGCTTGGCTCAGGGGACAGCTCTGACAAGAGACGGGAGTCCTTCAAGTACCCACATGCTCAGGGACCCCCAGCAAGTCCCTCTGCTCCCTGGGCCTTGGTTCACCAAAAGGACAATCTTTGTTTTACTCCCTTCTCAGGACTACTTGGAAGGGGACCATGAGCCTTTCTAGAAGGGCAGTGCTATGGGAGGGACCCTGAAAGGTCATCCGGTTAACACTGGTGTTACATATAGAGCAAGCGAGGCCCAGAAGGAGAAGGGGTTTAACTGTGGTTACAGAAGGTAGGGGTAAAGCCGGCTCTCTTTGAGTCCTGGGTGCTCCACCCCGAGTACAGCCTTGGAGAGGCCAGCAGGACTCAGAAAGGAGGACTCTTGGGGAAAAACATGTCGCATGACCGAGGAGAAGGAATGGCCCACTCCTATTGAGGGGCAGCTATGGAGCCCTCAACCCCAACTCAGGACCCAGCATGACGTATGTTTTTCCACCCCCATGGACACTGGGACACTGTGTCACACCTGAGGCCTCCCGTTTGTACAGGAAACTCCCCACTGTGCCAGGTAGCTTCCCTTTGCCCTCCAAGTCTGGCCTTCACCCCACTCCCCCTGTCTGAGCCTATCTGTCCGTGGGCTGGAGGACGGGGGGCGGCAGCACAGAGATGAGGGCATTACTCCCCTCAGGGTGTCTCAGTGAGGTGGCCTTGTGTTGGTTGTGTCCCTCTTCCTCTCCAGGAGGCCTCTGCCTGTCTCTCTCTTTCCAGGCTCCTCAACTGCCCCCTCCCCTCATCCCTTCAGACCACAGGGTGGCCACAGCTCCCGGCTGCTGATCCTGAGTTACTGCCCCATCCCTGTGCTTCCCCACAGCCCCCATGCCTTTGTTAACAGCCCCTTTATCAACAAACCCTCTTCAAATTATAATTTGAATATGCCATTGGCTTCTGCTATGGTCCAGATGTGTGTGTCCCCGCACAGTTCATATGTTGAAATCGTAATCCCCCAAGGTGATGGTTTTGGGGGGAGCCTGTGGGAGGTGATTAGGTCTTGTGGGCAGAGCCCTCAAGAATGGGATTAGTGCCCTTATAATAGAGGCCCCAGAGAGATCTGTCCCTACCACTATTCGAGGACACAGCAGGAAGCCACCAGTAAATGGACCCCCTGAATCTGCTGGCACCTTGATCTTGGACTTCCATCCTCTAGAACCGTGAGAAATAAATTTCTGTTGTTTATAAGCCACCCAGTCAGTGGCATTTTGTTATAGCAGCCAGAACAGATTGAGACAGCTTCCTACAGGGACTCTGATGACACACTATCTCCGAGTCCTGGTTGGAAGCAGAGCCACCTCCCTTCAGAAGCTGAAAGTGCCCAATTCTTGCTTCCCCATCCTCCCCTGTAACTAGGAAAGGGCGTGCGACTAGTCTGCCAGTCAGATGCACCTGCCCCGGGTACCAGAAGCAGACACTAAGACAGGATTTGAGTGCACTAATTTATGTGGGAGGTGATCCAAGGAAGGCCCAGTAGAGGACAGGGTAAGTGAGCCAGGGCAGGAGGGGGGCCCGTGAAAGGTGTATTATCCAGCAAGCCATCATTGTGGGCCACCAGAACAACAAAGCTCCAGATCTCAGAGTTATCCCAAGCAAGCGTGGAGGAGCCGGGCGTCCAGACACCTCCCATCAGTCACTGGTTTCTCTTTCTACTTATTTCATCCAGACTTGGCTTCTATTGCTGACAACTAAAAACCTTGGTTGATGACACCATCCCATCTCCTCCCTCACTGCTTCCACACCCCCATCCTTATTCCCAACCATGCTCCTACCCCACACTTGAGGGTCCTTAAAACCACCACTCAGTTGGCCCCAGCACCTCCCTCTCCCTCCCTCCCAAGGGCATGGAGCACTGAAGGGCATGTAACATTTACAAGTTCCATCATTCAACACACAGTTACAGAGCACCTCTTGTGAGCCAGGCGCCGGGGCCAGTGAACAAGCCATGCAGAGCTTCTGTCCCCTTGAGGCCCTTATCTGACATGGAGGATAGATGTGGGCATGGAGGAAGACATGGGGAGCAGGGTGGCATTCCAGATTTCTTTTCTCTCATTTTCACGTACACACACATACACACACACTCACACACACACACACAGCCCAAGTGATGTCTTCCAAGACTTGGGGCCAGGGCTGATGACAGCCTAGTTTTCGTTTAAACAGTTGCTACAGCACCTTCAACTCCCTTCAAACACACTTCATAGTCTCTGGGGTGTGGCCCCCAGCTGCCCTGGGGGCTGTGTCAGTGTCTCTGACATGTGAGAGCAGAAGAGGACCTGCTGGAGGAGAAGCAGTGTGCGGGTCGGAGAGAGCCCTGGGGGAAGTACAGGGGGCCCCTTGCAGATTCGAGAGGCTGTGAATCCTCTCTACAATGCTCTTCATGCCCGCACATCTGTCACCAAGGCCAGCCATCTCTGCATCCTGACATGGTCCCCTTCTGCCCATAACCACAGCCCCTCCAGCCCGGGCCACCAACATCTCCTGCCTGGACTAGTCTTGCTGTAGCCTCCTCATTGATCTCCAGGCTGCTGCCTGCCCCCCACCCCGTCCCTAACCTCACAGCCACAGTGGTGCTGGCGCTCTGCCCATATCCCCTTGGGCCCCACTCCAAGCGGGCCCCTGCATCTCTGCCTGAGGGCCCACACTGCAGCCCACTCTGTCTGCCCCACTGGAAGACCAAAGTGCTCAGGAAGCGACCATGACCCACCCAGCTGACAACAGCCTTCAATGGCTGATAGGAGGTAGTGTATAAATACTCCAGCTCCCCCCACCTTGGGAGGAGTAACTCTGAGGGATGATTTTAGAGGGGCTCCCAGAGTTCTCCAGCAGGGTTAGGCTCCAGTACCCACAGTGGTGACTTGCTTGACCAACACTCTCTCTGCTGTCTCCCTTCTCTGTCTCAATTTCCCATTCCCTTACTGGTATCTTCTGGAATCACCTCCCACATAAACTACCTGCCCACGAACGCCTGTCTCAAGGTCTGTCTCTGGCGAAACCAGCTAGGAAGCTCATCTGACCACACCATTGCCTTGCTGAAAACCCTCCGTTGGTTCCTTGTGGCTCTTGGGATACAGCTCAAACCCTCTAATGTGACGCACATGCTCACCCCACTCTCAACTCTGCTCCCCCGAAGAAGCCCTGTCTCACTGAGCTCATTGGTTCCTCTGTTGGCTATGCTCTCTCCAGCCCTTCACACATGCTGCCTCCTCTTTCTGGAGCTTTTCTCCTCCACCCTGACTAAATCCTCCACAGCCTTCAGGCTTTGGCTTCAATGGCAGTTTCCTCTAGGAAACCTTCCCTGACTGCCAGGTCTGGGTCACGGACCCTGTACCCTGCTCCTATAATCCCCATTATTTCCCTATCACAGTGCTGTGAGGCCAAGGGCCATTTCAATCTTATTCATAGTTGAATCAACTAGTCCAGCACCTGGCATAAACTTGATGCTTGAAAAATATTGGATGGATGATTAGACTGGTGAATAAATGAATGAATGAATGAAATCCACCAAGGAATCTTCCAGCCTCTGCTCAAATTCTCCCAGAGGCAGAAACATCATCTCTGGAAGCAGCTGTTCTATAAGTGGAAGGTTCCAACCGTGAGCCGTCACGTTACATAGAAACCTACCTCCTTATAAAGTCCAGCCCCGGTCACGGCGCAGGGATTCCATGTATCTAAATCTCTGGTCCCATCTCCAACTTGGTTGGCCAGAAGGACCACTAGGCTGATTCCAGTCCAGGCAGCCACTGCCCCTGGCTCCTCCTGCTGTGAAGGAGCCACAGAAAAGACACATTGCCTGGGTGGAAGTGAACGTGGGACTGGCCCCCTTCTCTCTGTTACTGACAACAGAAATGAGAACCTCTCACAGAAGGTGAGGGATGGCTCTGGATTGTTTCCTACCCAGACTTCTTGTTTCTCAATGGACCCAGGCACCAACTGAGTCCGTTCCAGCTGGGGCAGCTCTTTCTCTGGGCACAGCTAGTGCTCACTTGGCCTAGGCAGGTTGTGACTCCAGGAGGGCCAGGTCCAGCACCTTAACCTGCACATGGGATTCCCCACCGCCAACCCCACCCCACAGCCCAACGAGGTCCTTTCCAGCCAAGACTTCCACAACCCAGGTAGCCGCACATGGGCGGTGGCAGACTGAGCATCCACCTGGCTTTTCACTGCTCGGGATATGGGGGGTGGGTCTGGTGCAGCTGAGACCAGGGTCACAGGTGAGATTCTCACAGGATGGTTGGGGTTAGTGTCACACACATGACAAATATCAACCCCCATCACAGACAGGACCTTTGAGAGCAGTCAGGGACTAACATCCGACCCAGGCCACAGATGAAATAAGCCCCCCACACATTCACCCCAGACTAGCCATAGAGACCTATCTACAAACCTTGATTTTGATCCGACTGCGCCTCAGTTCTCTAGAGTACACCACAATCACATAAAACTCCCTGCAGACCCCAGGGACCCTGCTGAAACGTGACGGGTGGCCCAATGACTTCTTCACAACTTTCCAGCTGGGAGGGGCTGGGCCCTGATTCGACAAGTCGTGAGTCCCCAACACTCAGTGGGCATGCTTGAATGGACTTAAAAGTCCCCCTCTCCCCATATCTGCTCCCCGAGTGTGCTCCCCCAGTACCACCTTCCCAATGCTTGGGTGAAGCCTGGCTCCGCTGGCCTTTCTCTTCCCAAAGATTCAGAAACGCAACCCCCACCAGCCACAGCAGAACAGCTGCTGCTATTTTGCGGGGTATAATCGGAATTTGTTTACTGTGGGGCTCTGACTGCACATCTGGGCCTACAGTTAATCTCCACGACAGCTGGTTCCCGTTTTGTCTTAAAAGGCAGTGATGTCAGCCTGCTGGCAGGACACTGGCTTTTCCCCTGGGAAACCCAAATTCCCTGTGAGACTCAGCCCTCACGAAGTGATGCTGACCCCCAGGGAAACATCTTGTCTCCCTTTCCTCTTTATTCATGGGAATCAGCACCTTTAGGACCGGGGACCCTTGCCCGAGTCCTGCTGCTGGGGGAGGCAGTAATTCAGCGAGGACACGGCCACCGCTCACACCTGTCCCTCTCCCCTGGTAATGCAGGAATTCATGCGATTTCATCTGTAAAGCATTTTTCCAAGATGGAGTCATTGAGATAGACCTCACTCCCCTTCCTTGCCTCTTCGCTGCCGTTATTTTTCGCTCACTAACACCACAAATGAAATACTAATAAATAACATTTCTTGAGTGCTTACTGTAGTGTTTTAAGAACTGCACATGTGTTAGTGCATTTAAGCTTCCAGCAGCCGTACGAGGTGGAGGTGCCTGCGCCCGTTTTAGAAATGAGGTATCCCAGAAAGCTGAGGCCCTTCGCCTCACGTGCTCTGAACTGTCCCGCCTGTCCCGCTGGGCGACTCCGGAAACATCCAGAGCGTATTTGCACTGTCTCTCCTTCGCAGTCTTCACAGCCATCTTCAACATAATGCCTTCCAGTGGCTGAAGAGGACCCACTTTAGGGGGATTTCTCAGGGGGAGCAATCTCTCCATGCCACCTGCCACTCACTTTTTTAAAAATGTGATAAAATATACAGAGCGTAATATTTGTCATTTTAACCATTTGTAAGTGTACACTTCAGGAGCATTAAATACATTCACAATATTATGTAAGCATCACCCCTGTTTATACCTGAAATCTTTTCATCATCTCCCACAAAAATTCGAGTTCCGTCAAACTATGACTTCCCCACCCCGCCTCCCCCAGCCTCTGGTCACCTCTATTCTATCTTCTGTCTCTACGAGTCCGCCTGCTCGAAGTACCTCATATAAGTGGAATCACACAATATTTGTCTTCTTTGTCTGGCTTCTTTCACTAAGCATGTGGTTTTCAAGGTCCATCCATGTTGTAGCATGTATCAGGACTTCATTCCTTTTATGGCTGCATCATCTTCCACTGTATGGAGATATCTCTTTGTTCATTCATCCGTGGATGGACTCCTGGGTTGTTTTCACCTTCGGCTGTTGTGAATAGTGCTGCCATGAACAATGGGGTGCAAGTATCTGTCTGAGTTCCTGCTTTCACTTCTGTTAGATACATACCTAGGGGAGGAATTGCTGGGTCCTATGGTCGTTCTGTTTAACTTTTTGAGAAACCACCAAGCTGTTTCCCACAGCCTGCCACTAGCCCACCTGTGCCCACTTTCCTACCTGCCAAATCAGGACTTGGACACGGATCCAGCTCAGCACTCTAGCATTGGGAAGACCACCCTCACACTCAGGGCAGGGCCATGGCGACTCAAGCCTTTCCAGACACCAAGGACCCACCCAGCCCTGCCCACCACTCCACCCTCCCCCAAGAGTTCCCCGGTAGAGAAGTGGGCCCCAGCCCCTGGGAGGCGGTGAAGAAAGCCAAATGGTGGGCACCTGTTACTGGGCATCAGGAGTCTCTTGCCTGGTCTGCTACCTCATCTGCCTTATTCATCACTGTCTCCATAGTCCCTAGCACAGGCCTGGCACAAAGTAGGTGCTTAGTAAACATTGTTGAATGAATGAATGAATATTGAGATGTCTTCCCCCACCCCTCCAACAGGATTATGAGCTCACTGAGGGGAGAGACCATGGCCTGTTCATCCCAGTATTCCCACCAAGCCTTGTCTGAAAGGGAAATTCACAAACAAGAGAACATTTATTGGACCAAAGTGAATTAACATGACCAAGTGTTTGGGGAGGGGGTCACGGAGACGGGGTAGAGTGGGAGAGAGCACTGCGCTGCAGCCCTCTCCTGAGAAGGGGGCTGAGAAGAGCTGAGGATGGAGGCAAAGCTGTGGGCTCCTTCTTCCTTGCCTTCTGGGGCTTCCCTCGCAGAGGAGCAGCCCCACCCAGAAGGCCAACTCCACCCCAACTCTTTCTCCTTTTACCTGAAAGCAATCAGAAGCCTATGAGAGGGAGCTGATATGTTTGGAGGCAGGGACTTCCGACCAGAGCCAGCCAAGGTGCCCTCGCCCTCAGGCCCAGGTGCATAAGAGGCACAAACTCACATGAATGTCAGGGAGGGGATGGGACTTCAGGGTCTATCATTTGAATTTACCTTTATCTACCATTTCTTAAGAGTCTACTATAGGATGGGCCCAGTGTAAATACACACTATTTCCTTTAATTTTTCCAGGAGGCTCACAGGTGAGGAAACTGAGGCTAAGAAAGTTTGAAAACTTGCCCAAAGTCCCCCAGTTGCTTAGTGCTGGGAAGAAAGGAGAGATCTGAACCAGGGCGGTCTGCTGCCCACGGCCCAGGCTGCGTGTCCTGCCCCAGCTCCCAGTCCACATGCCCCAATCTGTCTTCCCTCAGCAGACAGCTGCTACAGACCTGAAATCACGCCCCTCCGCCCAGCCAGGGCAGGGGGCTCACGGGCCCTCCTGCCTCCCTGGTGCCTCACTCCCTCCACACTGGTCCACCTTGCGCTGCAGGTTCTCAGCCTACCTGAGCCATCCCCTCTGTTCTCCTAGGCATTTGGAAACGACGCTCACAGTTGCACATAGCTCCCCAGGGACTAGAACAAGGGGTACACTTGGTTCCCCTCCCTGGGGCACTCGCTGAGCCAGACCCCCCAGCTCCCATGCTCACCCTCTGGACTAGAAGAGGGTGGGGAAGGGTGGAGTGGGAAAAGTAGGGAGCATGTGTTTACTGAGTCTCCTTCTGTGTCAGGCACGTGCTGGGCACGCTGACCCTCCTTCTCTCTGTCACTCCAACCCCCTCAGCTGGCAGGTAAGGACCCCACAGGCAGGACAGGAGGGGGCTTGCTCAAGGCTATGCAGACTGGCTCAGAAGGCCCCACTCCTTAGCAGCCACTCCTTTCCCTTCCTGAGGGCCCTCTGCTCCCCCAGAGGCTGAGGCGAAGGGAGAGCCAGCAGGGGAGACAGTTCAGGGGAGGGGCCTGGACAGGACTCCAGCCCGCCTAGAAGCCCCAACGCTGTGCCTTGAAGAGCCAGCTGGGCAGAGGAGAAACAGAAAGCCTGTGTTTAAGCTGGAGCCAGCAGTCTGAACATAAACATCTGTTTATGATTTCAAAAACAAAACAAAAATACGGTTTGCTGAACCAATTCAAAGGACAAATGAGATGGCAAGGAATTCTGTAACTTTGTTAAGAACCCAAACTGCTCTCAAGTCCTTTAGAAACCATTCAAACCATGCAAATTTGCTTATTAAGCAAACCACACAAATTAGCTTAGAAACCATGAGCAATCCCTCTCGCTTCTCATCCGGCACTCTGAGCAGGTGCTGCACGGGCGCTAGCTGGGTCCCACGGTAGCTGAATCTTGGTTGTCGTCTGTAGTGTATCTGAAAATAATACTAGGGCTTCCCTTGAAAAGCTTCAATGATTTAGATGTTCTGGTCATTTCTTCCCTAATTATGCCCCCAACTATTTCCAAAAAGCATTTGTTTATTTCTCATCTTTCTTGTATCAACAAAACTGGGTGAAGGGCTGTTATTGGTCCCATGCACAGTGAACAGTATTCCCAGAACCTTCTCAGACCAGATGTGTGTCGCGGGCTATGCCCTTACTTGTGAAGTGGCCTTGAGCAAGTGGCTTCCCCTCCAAGTCCCCAGTTCTTCATGCGTCGCTTGGACACACCAACAGCTAAATCGGGGTTTCAGGTCTTACGTGCGCTCATGTGTGGAAAGGACCTAATGTGGAAGCGCCTGCAAACATGCTGGGTGCATCAGCGTTGGCAAGGAGCCTTGTTTATGGCTCGAGGCCTGTTCTGCCCCGGACCCTGCAGAAGCTGGGAAATCCTGCCCAAGCGCAAAGAGGGTGTCTGGGGCAGAGGAACATTTTCGACTCCATTTTAGAGATGAAGAAACTGAGGCTGGGAGAGTTGAAGCAATTTGTCAGGCTTAGATGCTTAATACTTTCTGTTCACTCAAGAAACACTCATGGAGACCCTACAGGGCAGACGTGGGGCCGCAGGGAAACAAGGCCCCGCCCATCCGCAGCCCAGCACTCTGGTCCATGGCTCTCATCTCCCCAGGAGACTCGCTCCCTCGGGGTCCAACTTTCCTCCTCAGCAAACTTACCCGGAAAATCTCTGTGTACAGCCATGATCCTGCCTGTAGAATGCATCCTTTTTGATTTGGAGGGGTTAAAATGTCCTTTTATGACGTGACAGTGTTGTGATGGTGGCTAATTTCTTTTTAATGGGCTTACTTGGCAAAAATTTGCATCCTAATATTCTCTTGAAAATTCTGTTCATCTCTGCAGTCAAGAAGTTGGGGAACCGCTGGAAAGAACAAAGGGGAGGCTCCCCCACCCACTTTTTGGGGTTATGGTTTTTGTATTTGCTCCAAGAGCCTGACGTAAACTCTGGATCCGCTCCTGAGAAAAGTATATAAACACAATTTCACTGGCAACTTCAAGCCTCTGCAGTCCACGGAACCGTCATGGAGAAGAAAGAAGAAAGGCTCCATTGGCCTGTGCCTGGATAGGCGCCCACAGACACAGAGAGGTTCTTAGGAAATGCAGTTTCTCTGGGTCTCCAGGCTCTGGGCTAGTGAGTGGTACCAAACCAGACGCTCAGCTGGATCTGCAGAGGAGAGAAAAGAAAGAGCACTGGGCAGGGAGTCAGCACACTGGCTCTGCCCTTAGCTCCCTGCATGACCTTGGCTGAGTCATTGCCCCTCAAGCCCCAGATTCCTCATCTGCTAAGTGAAGAGGTTGATTGAGGTGAAGGACAAGCTCCCTTCAGGTGCCGTAATCCAGTAGGGAGTGAATTTCCAGCAGTGACTGCCACATTCCAGTAGTGAATTCCAGTGGTATGAAAATATTCTCCAAAGGTTCATTCATTCACTCTTTCAAAAAATATTATTATACCTGCTCGTTGCCAGGTCCTAGGATATTTGGAAATGCATAAGACACAGTCTCCAGCACCAACTATCCTCCAGTCTATGGAGCAGGCAGCTGTGCAATGTCACCAGCATGGGCTGTGATTGCAGCCAGATTATCTGAATACCAGCTCCCTCAGGGACACAATGGGAGCCTTGAACAAATTATGAAACCTCTTTTAGTCTGTAAAGTTGAGGCAGCTATCCCTGGCTCGCCTGACTTGTGAGGGTCTGGTGAAATGACGTATGCAGTGCCCTGATACGATGTATGAAATCCCCCGTAGGCATTCAATAAATAGAAGTCCCTTTCCTCCTTTGCTAGGAAACACCAAATGCTTTGTGGGTTATTGATTCATCAAACCTTTACTGACCACCTTCCGTACATTAGGCCCTTTTAGCCCCTGGAGACAAAAAAACAAATCCCACGCAGCCCTTCCCTTTAAGGAATTCGAAAGTTAGCAGAGGACATAGACAAGTAAACAGACAATAGTGTGAAGAGTGCTTTGGAGAAGTGGGCGCAGGGGCGTTCTCCATCAATTCTTTCCACTTTCCTGTAAGTTTGAAATTTTTCATAATGAAACATTGGGGGAGCTGTGGACACAGCACATTTGAGAAGTCAGAGTGCTTTCTCTAGGTGTCTTGAGGGTACTCACATTGCAGTGGTGAGGATACCTGAATCAAGCGGAACTTGGAAGCATAAGAAGCAGTGAGCTAAGAAAGGAGAGAAGGCGCCCCAGGCCGAGGGAAGAGCAGAGGTCAGTCTGGAGGTGTGAAAGAACATGCAGAGTCACGATCAGAGGGGGCTAGGCTTCCTCCTTTGTAACGTGAGGATGCTAATACGGTCCCCTCCTCTGGCTGTCGGGGAACTCCTGGAGGTGATGACACACATGGGATGCTTGGAAAAGGACTGTGCTGCTCATTCTCTGTCTCTCTCCCCACTCCCCATCTCTGGAGGATGACCCCATGGACCACATCGTGGGACCCCCTGCAATCAAAGGAAAGCATGAGGGGAGAACAGAGGATGAGACAAGAGAGAAGTCAGGGCATCTACCTCAGCTCCCTTGGCTCTGTGCTCAGTGATGCTGCTGTCTAGGGTGCCCCTCCACAGCTCAGTGCCTGTTCGATGGTCCCCTGAGTCCCCTGAAGATACGTGTGGCAGGCTCAGGTAATACTGTGCTGTCCCCTTGCCCTTTTGGGTCCAGGGACGGTTACCACTTCCCCATGTAATTAGTTCCTGGATGCCTCACCATGCCAAGCTGGGTCCCCTCACCCTGCCACACCTCTGTAAACGGTCATTTCATTAAATTCTCTTCACAGTCCAAGCTAAGCTTGCCATCCATTCTTTGCTAGGCCCCTAATTGCTGCAGTGCCTGGCACACAGTGTAAGCTGTTTGTATTTAAAAATTATGATTAAATGTGGGCTCTAGTTTCCCTTTCCCAACCCAAAGTCCTCAAAACGTCATAAAAAGTATATATTTTTACAATTCTATGCCAGTGCTGGAATAAGAAGAGGTCAGACATTGTCAGGAATCCCCAAAGAAGGCTGCTGGGATGGGACAGGCAGGGGAGATAGCAGCCCAAAAGCCGTGCAGGAGAATGTCTCTGTGAGAGGAGGGACCAGCTTCAAGGAAGCTTCCAGCTCAGAGATGCCAAACCAGGGAGCAGGACGAAGCCTGGGCCCCCTTCAGGACATGGGTCGGAGCATTCCAGCAGGGGCAGCTGGAGACTTCCGTCTCCCTGTGCCGCCTCAGTAGCGTGGGCAAGTCAGGGTAGTGGTGGAGTCTGCCCAGGTGGCCGCAGCAAGCAAGGCACTTAGCACAGCCGCCTAGGGCTGACATACGCCTCGCAGTAATGGGGCGCCATGTCCAGAAGGGCAGCCACTGGCACACACCATCGTCAGCATGTCTCACCCCTCCCCCGTAGCTGCCAGATCAGGCTGTGCTAATTAGACACGGGATCACCTGAACTCTCAAGCCAAAGGTGAGCGCACACCCAAACTCACCAAGCATTGAGGAAAACCAGCCACGTGAAAGACAGCACCACGTGGGTAATGACACGGAGGCACTGGAACTCTCGCACGTTGCTGATGGGGATGAAGCTGTTTGGAAATCAGTTTGGCAATTTCTTAAAATGTTAAACAAACACACAGACCATATGATTCAGCCACTCTTCTAGGTATTTACCCAAGAGAAACGAAAGCATATGTCCCTAGAAAGACTTATAACTGGACGTTCATGATAGCTTTATTCAAAATAGCCAAAACTTGGAAACAACCCAAATAGCCAACAACAATTGGATTAACCAGCTGAGGAACAGCCGTTCAGTGGAAAGCAACACAGCAATAAAAAGCAATGAACAGCTGATGTGCGTTAAGTATGGATGATTTCAAAATAATTTTGCTGAATGGAAGAAGTCAGATAAAAAAGAGCACATACTGATGATTCCATTTATATAAAACCCTAGGAAATGCAAATGAACCTATGGTGATAGAAAGTGGATCAATGGTTGTGGAGAGGGGTGGGGCAGGGAAGGCGAGGAAGGAATTACAGAGCGACACGAGGAAACGGTGGAGATGACGGATATGTTCGTTATGTTACTTATTATGTTAATTTAACAGATGTATACATATGTCAAAACAATCAAATTATATACTTTAAATATATGCAGTTTATTGTGTGTCAATTATACCTCAATAAAGTTGTTTTTAGAAACGTCATGGAACTGTAAGAAAAAAAAAGTTTGTATTGGAAAAGGAGTGTTAAAATGAACAATATTTTTCTCACCCATTTTTGAGTATGTTGGGTTATATAGGGTACCTCTGAGCAAGAGAGTAGGAGATACAATTAGTGGTCATTCGACAAGTCTTAGTAAACTTTTTGGGGCATATTGTCCAGAAAATAAGAGTGTTAATGACTCCAATATAGGTAATAAATACTTTTGCAATTCAAGTCTTTCCAATTCTCTGCTTATAACAAAATTGCAGGAGTGCCTCATTGAACTGACAGCTAATGCAAAAGGAATTTAATGTTTTGATGAGAGACCGTGATGTGATTTTGGCATATTATTCGGAAGAGGTTCATAGAATCGAGAGGCGTTACAATAGCAAAAATTCTCCTCCATCTTCTAGTTTATGTGATTACAAATCCTCAGTGATCACATTTATAAGAATGAAAATAGATTACTTAAAAATAATAATAAAATAGAAAATCTTGCAAATGTGACCAAGAAAAACATGTCAGATATTCATAAACATTAAAATTGAGAAAGGAGATAATTATACATGCACAGAAGGCTTTTAAGTGTTTAAGAGGATATTATATATGATTTTACATTAATAAATTTTAAAATCTTGACTGAAGATTTTCTGTGTGTTATTCTGGGAAAATGTTGGTATTTTACCAAAATTGACCCAAAGAAAAGTAAAAAGCCTGAGAAGACTAATAAATATAGAAAAGGTTATGAAAGAATCGTCCCTAAAAAAATCCCTGTCCAGTGTTGAGTTCTACGAAAACTCCAAGGAGAGGACAATCCAGGAGTTACATGGACCCTTCCAAGATGTTGAAAAAGGTAGAAAACTGCCTAACACATTTTTAAGGTTATCACCACTCTGACAACACCACCAAAAAGAGTAACACGAGAAAAAAACCAGTTATAAACATAGATGCAAAAATCCTAAGTAAAATGTTAGGAATTTAAATTCAGCAAGAATAAAACATCATGACCAAGAAACATTTATTTAGGAATACAGGGATTATTCAACATGGAAAGATCTGTTAATGTACTTTTCAATATTAATACATTAAAAGAGAAAATATACGACTGTCTTGATAGAAAATCTTGCAAATGTGACCAAGAAAAACATGTCAGATATTCATAAACATTAAAATTGAGAAAGGAGATAATTATACATGCACAGAAGGCTTTTAAGTGTTTAAGAGGATATTATATATGATTTTACATTAATAAATTGATAGATGCAAAAAAAATTTTTTAATTAAAAATCCATTCAAGATTTTTAAAAATTAGCAAACCAGGAATAAAAGGAAATTTCTTTAACATGATAAAGGGTGTTTATTTTGAACCTAGATCAAGGATTACTTTTAGTGGTGAAATATTCCCATTAGATTCAGAAAGAAGTAAGGATTGTCACCAGTCTAAACATTGTACAGGGGGGTCTAGCCCACACAATAAGACAACAAGAGGAAACATTAATTATAAATATCAGAAAGAAATTAAGCAGTTATTATTTTCAGATAATATAACCACCTATCTCCAAAATCCAAGAAAATAAAAAGCTATCAGAGATGTAAAGTGAGTTCAGGAATGTGGCCAAATTCAAGCAAAAAAATATATATTTATTTTTTTCTACATCAGCAATAACAAATTTGAAACTATAATAGGAAAAGATATTCATAATTGAAAAAAAAAACTATTAAAAAACTATTGAACTCCATGAGAAACAGGCATGACTTATAAGAGTACTAATAAATTCTACGGAAGGACACAGAAGAAACCTTAATAAACATAACAAAAAACATACTCCTGAGTAGGAAGACCCAACATAGTAAAAGAGCCCATTCTCCCTGAGTCAGCTAAGGAATTAAATGTAATCCCAACCAAAATATCAATGGAATTTTAAAATAAAACTTGACATGTTGATTCTAAAATTCCTTTGGAAATGAAAGTAGGAAATGAAGGAAGAAGAAAAGAAAATGAGTGAGAACTTGAAAAGACCAAAAAAGATCCATGGAAGAGAATAAAGAATACAGATGTAGAATATGACACCAACAAAATGACAGAAAACACAATCCAACTCATTTAAGCACAAAGGGAATTTGCTTGTTAATTAAAATTTCTTGGGGGAGAAAGATCCCTGGCTCCAGGCATGATATGATGTAGAAACTCACAGACAACATCTCAGCTCAATTCCGTTGGCCTTCGTGTGTTGGTTTCATTCTCACATTTATTTTCACCTCCTGGCTGTGTGACAACTGTAGCCACTTCCAGCCTTTCTTTTTCAACAGGTTCAACAAGAATACTTAAGATTCTTCTGGTCACTCAGGCAAGTGCTCAGGATAATCTCTGGTTGGACCTAATTAATCAGCTGAGCCACATGTCCAGCTCGGAGTCACTTGCAGTGCTCAGGACAACGGGTGGACAGGCTGGCTCGAGCCTTGGTCCCTCCTGAGGATGGAAAGTTACTGGAAGATGAATGAATGGTAGAGGCAATGACAACCACATGTCTACCCTACGGACCCACGTGTATATGGGGACCTAAAGGATGATGAAAGCTGTAGTTCAAGGAGAAGAGAAACTGGGCTACTCAATAAAAAATACGGGGCCAAATGGATACCCATTTGGAAAAACAAATTATATTCTCTACCTCATGTCATTCACAAAAATTTATTCCAGGTGAATTAAAGAACTAAACATAAAAGACAACATCATACAAGTAATCAAAGAAAACATAGGACATAGGTACCTAACCTTGGGTAGGGAAAGTCTGCTTACACAAAACACAAAATACAAAATGCATACATTTGACTACATCATAACCTATAAGTTCCCTATGACAAAATCCACTCTAAAAGAGATAAACTAGGTGAAGGAATTGGCTGTATATCTATCTATGAATGAAATAGGTTGTACTAAAATTCGCCAGTTAATTTTAAAAAGACAACCCAGTAGAAAAATAAACCAGCACACAAGATAGTAAATCCAAATGGCCAGTAAACATATGAAAAGATGCTCCGTCTCATTAGTAATCGGGAAAGCCATATTAAGATAAAAATAAAGACTATTTTTTTCCCTTATCAGATTGGCAAAAATTTAAAAGACTGGTGACCTCAAATGTTGGGGTGGGAATGGGAAAATGAGTATTTTCATCAAGTGCTGGTGTTTAATTCAGCCCAGAAGATGGCCTCTTTCAGTTCAAAGAAAGAATGAAAATTACTTTCGGACAGCAGAGACACAACGTCTTCTAGAGTTTGTTGATGGATGAGGTGGGCGGATGATGGGAAAAGGAAAGAATAAGCTCAGAGGAAGCGCAAAGTGAAACTTAAAAGACCGTGTCATACATAATCTATCAGTGTGACTCATAGGAAACAGCATTTGCTTGTGGCCGTTGAGGGGAACCTCTTGAAAGTACACCGGGGTTTGAACAGCTTTGAGTCTGAGAACCGCAAGACCTTGAGGGAGGGTTTTCAAAGCAATCATTCTTTCCCCCCAACACCCCTAACCCACCCAACTAGGGCACAGTTCCACAAGGATCGATATTTCTCTTCCCATCATTGAAAATGTCAGCGAGGATTCCAGAACCCCAGAGGTGGCTCCAAAATCCCCCTCTGAAATGAGCAAGGGCTTGGGATCAGACGCTCTCTGGGCCTCAGGGCCCCGTCCGTAAAGTGGGGATCATAACGCCGCCTCGTGGTGTTTAGGAGTTCCGAAGGTGATGATGACTGTAAACACAGCCAGAGTGTCTGACCAAGCGAGCACTCTAAAGATCATAATAAAACAAGCGAAGGTCATTGATCCGGAATCGGTCAGCTGCGGTGTCGACTGAGGGAGGGAGCAGAGGAATGGAGGGGACAGGCTTTAAGGGAACATGTGTGTCTGACGATATTTTAAAGCTAAAAATAACGCAATGTACATGCAAAATAAAGTGTTGCCATCTTTACAAATCAATTAGAAAAAGACAAAACACCCCAAAGAAAAAGCCCACAAAAGACAGACGATTTGGAACAGAGAAAATGTAAACGGCCGGTAAACATGAAAAACGTTCAACCTCACCATCAGTTTAAAAGAAACATAAAATTAAACGAGTATGAGATTCTATTTTGAACCACACAACTGACAAGAACTTTTTAAAAATGTCATAGGCAGTGTTGGCGACGGCTGGGAAACAATGTGCTCCTTCACTGCGCTTTGAGACTGCAAAATGGGACATTTCTGGAGGACAAATTGAAGGTGCCTCTCAAAAACCTTTAAAATGGGCATTCTCTTTATTTAGGAAATAATCAGTGCTTTGGGGGTATCAACCAGATCACTACCACCCCCTCAGTCCTCCTCCTCCCCCCCACCCCCGCCACAGAGAAGATTGAGCAACAATTTCCCGGCCACAGTCACAGGACCGGCGGCCCCTCACTGGAGACGGGAGGGCAGGGCAGCGCCAGAGAGAGGAAGACAACTGAGCCTGGCTGGAGCTGTAAGGTCTGATGCTGCAAACCAGGGTGGCGGTTTTCCCCAAGCAGCACCAGAGAAGCCTGACGTTCACCAGAAAGAAGGACAGAGCGGCTTCCCGGAGAAGCCGGACAAGCGTGAGGCTGTGTGGTTCAGGTCCTCGGAGCGGCAGACACCGGGCTGGGATCAGACGGGCAAGAGACTTATTTGGGGAAGCTCCTGTGAAGGATAAAGGAGGAAGCAGCAGGCAGGAGGGGACTTCAGACCACGCTGGCATCTGACACCCGTGAAAGGAGAGGGAAGGAAGGGGCCACATGGCTGGGTAGCTCTGAGGAACTCTTGGTGGGTCAGCGGGGCACAGGCAGGGCTCTGGGTGGCAGAGCACCACAGTGGGCACACAGCCTGCACTAGGGGCTCCAGGAGCCCTGGTGCCCAGCCGTTGTCTGGGAGCAGCCCAAGGTGGGAGACTGCTGGAGAGGGGAGCGCGGCCTTGGCACAGGCTAGATCTGAAGCTGCAGTCAGTGGAGGTGTGTCAGCTGTTCTCTGAAGTCGGTTCTCCTGGGGGACATCAGAGCGGTGTACCCCCGTGGGTGCCTCAGGAGCTTCTGGGCTTTCTGGGCAGTTTTCCAGTTCCCAGTGGTGGTCCTCCCCAGGCCCTGCCACATTCCTACAGGGAGTCCCTGAGATCCTGCTATGACCATGTGTTTCCAGGCCCCTTTTTGCCACAAGCTAGCTGGGGCCGCTTTCAGTAACAGGCAAACCAAGGAGCTCTAACTGTTAACCTGTGCCAAGACTTGTGTTTGAAGATGTCCTCTGAAGTACTGTTTACAAATTTTAACATTAAAAAGTAACCCAAATTGGGGGCTGGCATAGTGGTTAAGTTCATGCACTCTGCTTTGGCGGCTCCAGGTTCGCAGGTTTGGATCCCAAATGTGGACCTACACACCACTCATCAAGCCACGTTGTGGTGGCATCCCCTATAAAATAGAGGAAGAGTGGCACAGACATTAGCTCAGAGCCAATCTTCCTCACAAATAAAATAAAATAAAATAACTCAAATGTAAGGTTGCATATCTTGTTAGGGGTTTGGGTTACACAGCTGCATGCATTTGTAAAAACTCATTAAATCGTACACTTAAGATTTGTGCAATTTTACCTCAAAAGAAGAAAAAAAAGAACTCACCAACAAAACAAGTTACCCTAGATGCCCTAGAATGAAGGAATTGGTTAAAAAAACTATTAAGTATTCATGCAATGAAATGTTGTGCAGCCATTAAAATGTTTCAAAGGCTAAAGCAAGAGGGATACGTTCTTGTTAATACGTGTACTAGTCAGGGTTCTCTGGAGAAATAGAACCGATAGGTTTATTTATTCATTCATTTATTAGAAGAAATTGACTGACGCAATTCTGGAGGCTGGCAAGTCCAAAATCTGTGGAGCCAACGTCCCAGTTCAAGTCTGAAGGCCACTGGGCAGGGAATTCTCTCTTACTCAGGGAAAGGTCAGGCTATTGTTCTCTTCAGGCCGTCAACCGGTTGGATGAGGCCCACCCACTCTAGGGAAGGCAATCCCTCTTACTCAGTCTACCGATTTAAATGTTAATCTCATTCAAAAACACCCTCACAGCAACACCCAGAATAATGTTTGATCAAGTATGTGAGCTCCTGTGGCCCAAGCAAGTTCAAACATAGGATTAACCATCACAATATGGTTAATGAAAAGATAGGGTGATAAAGCTTCCTGGTCCTAATTTCCTAAAGCACACATGAATGAAGTGCACGTGCGTGTCTAAGACATGGCACACACATTACACGTATATTCATAGACTAAAGCCAGACTGAGATGTCGGACGTGGTTTTGTTTGGCTTGTGAGATTGCAAGTGATTGTTATTTTCTTGTTTCCTTCTTTGTTTTCCACGCTCCCTCTGATTTGAATGAATCTCCCGCCTTCGACTCCAGCCTCCGTTTCCTCATCTGTAAATGTCATAATGCCACACTTGCTCCTCATTGTGAACACGATCGTGTGTGTAAAGAACCAACACAGAGCCCGGGACGTGGAGGTGCCCAGCAGCCCTTAGCGTCTGTCCTGTCCGCCCTCCTTCAGGCCAAGGTGCAGACGGAGAATGGCTTCTTCTCGTTTTCCCTCAGCCCACCTCAAGGTAAGGGGCAGGAGCATTCTGATATTTCACAGGAAGGCTCCCAGCAAACTCCAGCAACTCAGTGACTTGAGCTTCCTGACCCCAGCCTGCTCTGTCCTGGGCCACGCAGACAGGGAGGATTTCTGGAAGCTGGGCTGCTCACCCTAATTCAAGTGCAACAAACTCACAGTAACACTCTCCCGTCAGGCTCACTGAGGGTTCGCCCACCACTGGCTTCCTCAGGGACGCCAAGTCAGCCCTTCCCACGGCCTCTCCCGCCAGCCACCACCCTGCGCCCCAGGCCGCCCCACCCCTGCTCTGGTTGTTAAAGAAGTCACCGAGCTTCCCCAAGAGAACGCTGCATGGGACAGAAGGAGTGCCTCTGTCCCCTCATACTGGCTCCTCTGGGGCAGAGGAGCCCTGGGCAAGCTCGTGCATCCCTGAGAGCTGAGGGCACCGCCTGACCCCTGCCATCACACAGCTACTCATTCACGCTTCCCCGACTTTTAAGGAGCCTCCTGTCTCCAGGTCACTACTTCAGTGACACCTCAGCTGGACTCCTTTGCTCCAGGTTTCATAATAAACTCCACAGAAGAAGGCAATTCCTGCAGGAATCCTGCTGTGTGTAAGGTATGGCGCTCTGCTCTTCACCCACAGTAACTCTGGTCTCACCTACAAAATCAGCATCTTAATCCTACTGACCGTTGAGGAAGTTAAGACTCGGTGAGGCAGGCTGGCTCACCCACAGTCTGAAGTGGCGGCGGATGGATGCTGAAACCACTCTTACTGCCTGAGCAGAAAGCAGCGTGTGTGTCACACAGCAGGAGGCCAGAGAAGCAGGCTGGGCTGCCACAGCCAGGGACAGTGCAGCCTGGAGAAAAGCCCAAACACCCCCCGGGGGTGCTCTGGTTGAGAGGGCACCTTCTATAACCAGAGGGCGGGGAGTGGAGCAGCAACTGGGAGCATAAAGGTATTGCTTGAATTTTCACAACCAGCATGTGATCATTCTCCACTCAGGTGAATAAAAGATGAACAGCTTTTTGTGAAATAAAACCAATGACTGTGCTGACTCTGCAGGTGCATTTGGGGGTCCCCATACTGGATACCACAGGAAAGGATGGGGCAGGCAGCCTCTGGGTGGGCACTGCATTCTTCCAGCTAATCCTCAACTGGTCTTGTGAGGAGCCAAGAAACCCAGGGCCCCCTGGGAGGATGCGCTTGTGGAGTATGGCCACTGCCTGGAGTCCGGGCAACGGATGGGAGGGCAAATGTCAAGAAGAGTTCAAACCATCTGTGCGGTAGGATTTTCCTGGGATGTGGTGGCCCAATCCCAGGTACAGTGTGCCCCCTAGTCCCCTGACCCCAGGTCCATGACATCAATGTTTCCTTGTTCTAGGAGCTCTGTAAGAAGAGAGCAGTGGAAGCCGGGCCCCAGGCTGATTTCTGCTCATGAACCTCACCGCCCCTGTGCAGCGGCCGCGTCATCCTAGCTCTCGCCACACCCAGTGGGAATGATGCATTCACTCTCTCTTCCCTGAAATGCCACAGGCTCCAGGAAGGCAGGGCTGTCTCTGTACAAAGCCCAATATTTATTTGTTGAATCACTGCCCACAGCCCATGTGCCAGTATCTCCACCTTGCACACTACCCTTATATACAGAACTCTGTGTGCACTCATTACCCTGCATAGGTACACCCCTAAGCCAGGTGGGGTCCCAGCTGGACCCAGCTAAGGTCCATCTGGTCTGGGCACAGTGGCAAACCGGTGTGGCCAAACCCCAGAAGATCAGGAGCATCCAGGAGAGAACGAATCATAAAGGAGTGGGAGCCAGGCATATGGAGGCCACTGGCCAGGGGCGCCAGGTCCTCAGAGCAGCTCAACCAGGTGCCCTGGTGGGGACTCTCAGCCACAGTAAGCATAGACCCAAGGGCTCGTTCCAGAGGACGCCTCCCAGCCTGGGCACCTGGGGCTGGGGCATCTGTGAGGCCTGAAGCCCACCTGACAGTGACCAGACATGGGGCAAGAAAGTGGGGGACTATGCCTGAGCACCCCCAGAGGACTTGGAGAGAGCCTTTGCCAAGTCAGTTAAAACCAATTGCGCACTTATTCCACGTCAGGTGCTGGTCCAAAGTCTGACCATATCGCTACTTTAATCAGAGGCTTCAGAAACCATTGAGCAGAGGAGCTACCGAAATGTGAGCCAGTACCGTCCGTGTCACTGCTAGATGTCCTCCCACAGCTGCAGCAGGCCTGGGGAACTTGAGGACACACATGTGAACACACCCACCCACTTCTGTGTCTCCTCACCTAGACACCCTCACCCCAGGCAGAGAACTGCAGAAACGCGTGTGCGTGCGCACACACACACACCCTGATGCACACACCCCTACACTCAGAAGCCACATGGAGCATCTTTGGACCCTGCTGTGCTGGGAATAACCCAGGAGGCCCTCCCTCCCACTGACCCTACCACAGTGGGGGCTCTGGGTTCCATTCTGACCCCAGCTGACTTCAAAACTACAACCCTGTGGTTGTTCCTCTAATCCTGGAAGAGCTTGGGGAGAAGTCTGGGGTCAGTGCTCTCTCTGCCTTACTCTCCCCACAGCTTCTTTACACACCAATCTCTCAACGCGAGTGTGTTCAAGCATCCGGAGACCTGAAGGGGCCAAGCAGAGCCTGTGGAGGCGGGGGGAAGAAGCAGAGGCTGAGGTCCACCCTCCTTCATAGGCTCTGAAATGCCACTTTGTTCCATTTTCCTGGATACAGCAGCCCTTCACACTTCAGTATGAATTAGCCTATGTTGCTTTCTTCAAGGAGGGGTTCAGCATGACAGCCCTGGGCATCCAGAGTGAGATGGTAAGGCATAGTTGGGGATATGAAGGAGAGGGATGTCTGGAAAAATCTACCTTCTTTGAGAATCAGAAGTACTAAGGGCAGGTGCTCTCAACCCACCCTGCCCACCTGCCATTTCTCTGAAGGAGCAGGAACCCCAGCCTGCACCGTACCATCTGCCCCACACTGCAGACATCAGCAGGCAGGCACACTTCATATTTAGCCATTTTTAATGCTCAAAAGCTCTGTACAAAAAAAAACCCACAAATGAATCCTCACAACACCCCTGTGAGGTAGGTAAGCAAGTATTATTCTCCCATTTTACAGATGGGGAAACTGAGGCAGAGAGGTGACGTGACCGGTCAGTGGTCGCAGCACAGCTCAAAGTCAGGGTCAACCCTAAGACTACGAAAAAGCCCTCCCAAGTCAGCCCTGACCTCTGATCCTTCATCTAGACGTTGTCTGCAAAGAAATTAAAACTTTTTAATACATGCAAAAATAAAAACGAGAACAACAACAAATCTGAGAAGGTAGTGAACAGACATACAGTAGTTTTGCAAAAGAATTCAGCCAAGATGGTCAAATATTTTCCAATACTAGGTAGACAGGAACAACTTCGGCCTCTTCTCCCCTTTTCAAATACCATGACCAGTGACACACCTGCCTGTTTTTCTGCAGAAGTGCATACGCCCAACCAGAAAGGCCTCCAACGAGCCAGGCCAGAGGCCAGCCTCTGCGCTGCTCAGCCCCTGGTTTCAGCAGACACCAGTCCCCAGAGGCAGAGCTGCAAGACTCACTCAACACCACCGCCTCTCCCGCCTCTCCGAGTAGCCTTCCCGCCGTCTGCACAGAGCTGGTCCCGAGCGGACTCAGCCGCGCTCAGCCCCTGCTGCTGCCACTGGAAGGCAGCTCGATAGTGCTCAGCAAGGATGGCCTGGAATCCAGGAGATGCCTCACGCCATCCTCAGCCCACCGTCACACACTCCACGGCTCCCTCAGGGTGCCGGGCCATCCTCGGGGCTCCTGCTGCAGCAGGTGGGGACACGGGGCCACCATGGGCTGGTGGGGCAGGGAGGACGTGCAGAGGCACCTGCAGCTGGGGGCTTGGGCCTCCTCAGCCCAGGCTCCGGGGAAATGGAGCAGGCCTCTTCCACAGCGCTGCACCACTTCTGGAAGCTCTCTCCTCCCCAAGAGGGGATCTCTGATGTTTCCCGCTCCTTGGAAACCTCCACAGTCCTGCCAGCCCCGGGGAGGGGACAGAGGGCAAGGCAGCGGCCTTGACGGGACCCACTGGACCATGTGGCTGTCCTTCCTGGAGTCTCCAGGTTGGAGATGGGGCATGAGAGGCAGGAAACCTGGGTAAAGCTGCCTTCAAAGTAACAAATCCACCCAGAGCGCCGTCCACTCCCCAGGACACCAGGGGCCCCAGGGCAGCACTCAGGCAGCCAAAGGAGAGCCGCCTGGCCGGAGAGCAGCAGCCAGGGGAAGAAAGAGAAGGGCACCAGGCTGGCCGTGCGGTCCAACAGGCGCCATGGCTGTCAGAGCCACACTGGGGGAAGGGCGCGGAAGTGGCCAGCAGCTTGGTTTCGCACCTTGAGGAGTGAGCTCCTTGGAGGGCTGATGCCAGGCCAGCTAGTCTGCAAGGCGCACCCCAGGCCTCCCTGGGGGGTAGTTCCAAGGCATGGCTGTGTGCTGACTGTCCTATAAAAAGCTCTTTCAAAACAGGGGTCCCGATCCCACCCCAGTCTCTCTGGGAAGCTGGGGAATTGTGTCCCAGGGCCACTCCCAGTGAAGAGCACCTCACACACTCCAGCCTGCATGGGGTCCTGTGGGAAGGAGCGGGCAGGGCCAGGGGGAGCATGTCCTACAGGAAGTCCCCGGCAGCGGAAGGCTCGGGGCTGTGGCTCTGCTCCTGCCACCGGCAGCGCAGTCTCGAGAAGGGCTGGTCCTCCACATCGTCGAGCTCAGGGAAGCCCAGCTGGTTGAGGATCTCATAGACTCCGGCCTTCGATGCCACCTGGGTGGAAAGCAGAGACAGAGGCCGTGTTCCAGGTGAGGAGGGGTGTCATTCAGGTCACCCTGCCCACCTCTGCCACACCGTCCTCCCCTCACTGAACTAAAAGCACACAGGCAGGGCTGGGCCTCAGGCCAGCTCAGTGACCTGAGCGAGTTGTGTGTTGACTTCTATTAACTGCTCTGAGCTTCAGTTTCCTTATACCCTGGAGGGACCGTCATGGAGGCTACAGAAGCACAGAGAACACTCAGCAGACAGCAAGTCGGGAGCCGGGTGGGCGGCGAAGCACCCCCTGTGCCTGTGCAGCCTCGACACTCCATGGGGACGCTCAGGAGCACAGGGCATCACAGCTGGGGCCCGCAGTGTGGATGCAGGAGCCAACGAGAGCCCCTGGGCTGCGAGTTCCGGCTGGGGGCCGTGCAGGTCCACTGTGGGCCCCAGCCCCAGGTGGGTCTTCCTGGATACTCTCCATGCAGCCCTGTCATCCAGGCCCTGGCGCCAGATTCAAACCATCCAACAACCAGCCCCCTTCTCTCCACACCATCCCGGGGGTTGGGGAGGAGGCAGGTTCCACTCAGAACAAAGGACCGGAGGCAACTCTCATCCCCACCCTCCAGTCATCCCGGGGAGAGAGGGGCTGAGGGCCCCCGAGGCTGGAACCCACAGTCCTGCCTGGACCACAGTTCTCTCCTTCCTTGACACCCATCCAACACCCACCACCCAGGTTCAGCAGGGGAGGGAGTCAAGCTCCTCCCCAGGCCCTGGCTCCCTCAGTTTCCACTCTCCATCCCACCCAGGGGCTCAAAGAGGAAGCTGAACCAGGGCCTGCTTCAGAGGGTGGCCCTGCCATGGCCTTGGTGTGACCTACCCCATCAGGTCCTGACTCACACTCATGAACCTGAGGACCACTCTCAAGGCTCATCTTCAGCCCAGCCGCCCAGCAGCACCCTTCCTGCCCCAGGAAGGGCACTGCAGCAGCCTCCGAGCCTCCATCCCCTCACAGCTCTGAGCCCATCACACCTGCCTAAGCCCCAGAACCTCCCCAGACCCACTCTGGTGGGGGGCAGTGGCCTCCTGTCCTCCCGCCCACCCACGTCATCGGAGCTAATGCTAGCCTTGAGTCCAGATTAGAGCCGCCAGCACTGGTGAGGTCAGGAGGGCGGCTTCCTGGCGGAGAGGGAATTATAGGCCACTTCACCGAGGAGGGCAGGAGGCCTCTCTCCCGACCTAGAGGTGCCGAGGCGGCAGCTCTGCCTCTAAAACCAGCTGAGCCAGAAGAACGGCCCAGCCAGGCAGAGAGGGACGGAGGAGGGGGAACGTGAGGGGAGGTTTTAAGCCGACACAGTGGCCTTAGAACCAACCACTGGCTCTAAGGCTGACCGTGACGAGGTCCGTAACCTCTGTGTGCTCAGGGTCTTTCTCCACAGAACTGGAGAGTAACAGTGGCCATTTAAGGCAGACCAGCCTAGCGCAGGGTCTGGACTCCCCCAACAGCCTTCTGAGGCAGCGGGGACACAATCGACATTGTTTCCATGTTCATGTTGAGGGCAGTGGGCTAGAGCAGAACTAAACTGCCCAAGGTCACAGCTGGAAGGTGGCAGGGCTGGGCCACCATGCCATCGTGCCCTGCAGAGCAGGTGAGGGCTGAGCACATAATGGGCCTGAAGCATCCAGGCCCTGGGGCCTTGGGGACGCAGAGCAGGGCCCGCCTGCACACCGCCCTGTTCTGTCCCCACCTGCCTGTCTCCCCCTTCTCCTCACTCACTCATTGACTCACTCGTCAACTTTCACTGACTGCTGCCAAGCACAGACACCTGGCTGGGGACTCAAATCTCAGCCAAATGGAAGAGGGGGAGACAAGAACGCTTCCTGCTTGACAGGCCTGTCTCCCCACCCCCACCCAGTCCCCAGGGCCCCGCAGGTGAGGCTCTGGGTGGCCTCGGCAGTCTCACCTCCCGCATCCAGGCGCTGAAGGGCCTCTGCCAGGAGCCGGCTTTCTCCAGGTGGAGGTAAGCGTTGAAGAGCACCAGGCAGACGTAGCGCTCCAGGTACTGCAGGCTCCGCAGGCGCAGCCTCCCGGCCTCCTGCTGCGACCGCGCAGCCTTCGCCTGGGGACGCGGGACAGGTCAGCATGGGGTCACCCGCAACACACGGACGCGCCACACACCACACACCCCCCACACTCGCATACCTGCACACACACACCACACACACACCCCACACACTCACATATCTACACACACATGCACCACACACACCCCCCACACCCCACACACACACTTACACCCCCTACAGCCCTCAGTACCAGGGTAGGACGGGAGGAAGGGATTCAAACAGCAACGCCAAGGGGGTTGCCCCGTTCAGGAGTCAGAAACCCACTTCCTAGCTGAGAGCCGTGAACAGGTCACCCGGCCTCCCCGAACCCCCATTTCCTCATGGTGAAATCATAACCACCGTCCTGTTCTGAAGGGCCACCAGACAAGGACAGGCTGCCCCAGGAAAGCTCTGTGCAGGCATCCTCCTCACCCCTGAAATGTGGAGAGGCCCCCCAGGTGGCAGGCCCCACAGGCCCTGAGACTGGACACCCAGCTCCAACCACCAGGAAGGACCCTTACTGCCAGCTCCTGTCAGCCCTGAGAGGGGACATCTCCTCCCCCACCTCCCGAACCTCCCAGGACTAGAGGAAAGACTCTTGGTTCCTCCCTCTCCCAAGCCCTCAGGCCGCCCTCAGGGAGGGGTGGGTACAAGGGCTCCGCTCAGTGATGGGGAGGGGGCCAGGGCAGTGGTCAGGAGGGCTGAGCTCTTGGGGTTACCACTGGGTGCAGCGTGGGCTCTCCCCTCCCTCGGCCTGGGCTCTGAGGCCTCCAGCTGCTCACAGGGGTGAGGTCATCCCTGCCTGGGAAGGGGGAGAAACCCCAGCTCGGACTCTGATCCTGACTGGTCCCTAACTGATTTCTTGCCTGTTTCTCAAATGGCTCGGGAGCAGAGGCAGAAGGGTGAGCCTATGGCCCTCAATCCAGCCCTCACCCTCCCCAAGGCTGGGGACAGATCACAGAAAGGCCACCAGGGGTGAGGGGTGAGGATCAGCCAGAGAGGCAGCACCTCAGGGAGGGGAGAGCGCTCAGGTGTGTGCTGTGGGGGCAGATGGGGGGTTGTGGGGGCAGTGATGTTTTTAACAAGCAATCTTGAGCACCTTCTAAGAGGATGGCACCAGACCACGTGCTGGGGAGGGCAGGGACAGCCAGGAAAATGATAGGTTTCCCAGACAGCATGGGATTCAGCTGGGCCGGGAGGGCCTGGCCTGGCTGGATTTGGATGGAGAGAGCAAGCACCAAGTGGAGGCAGCATGGAGGTGAGGATGGTGCCCAGCAGGGCAGTTGGGAAGCGGCTGGCCTGGCTGCAAGGAGGATGCGAAGCAACAGGAAGGGGAACTAGTCTGCCACCCAATTATGGAAGCCGCTCCTGACACCTGGGAAGTCCATTCCAGAGGCCAGCTTCCCAACCCTGACATGCAGGTGCCTGGGTCCCACCCCAGACCAATCAAACAAGAATCTGTGTGGGGTGGGCCTGGGCATCAGGACCGTGAAAAGCTCCCAGTGACTCTCTGTGGCCAAGGCTGAGCACCTGGGCCTTAGCACTGGGAGCCATTGCAGGTTTGGGGGTAGGAGTGACCTGTTAGCAGAAGTCTCATGGGAGACTAACGCTCAGGAGGAAGGGGACTCAAGGGGTCCTCTGGAGGTTCTCCTCAGTGTAGGGGCTAGGGTCAGGTGGGGGACAATGCCCAGGACACAGAGCCAGCTCTCCCACTGTGGGATGTCTCTGCCACAGTGCCAACCTGAGCTCTCTAACCACTACCTATGTGCTGCCCACTCAGGGGAGTGAACCTTTGGCACCCACCCCGACCCCGGCCTCCACCCAGGGCCCACAGAAGCTCCCTCTGCTCCAGGAAGAGGATGTGGCACAGGGGCTATTCCCCCAAGTGTCCAGAACATCTGTGGGAGGGCACAGCCAGTCCCAGGCCTCTGGGAACCAGGATGGGCAATCTCCCAACAGCTGGGCCACAGCTGGAAGCCTTCATGCTCAGGCACCCAGAGTCAGACTACGTGTGTCTCCTCCAGGCTGTTGCAGGAAGGCTCCCAGATGGGCCCCCCGCCCCAGACATGCATGACCCACAGCCCCAAGAACCAGGAGCTGGAGTGGGCCTGCCTGCAGGGCCCGTGGTCCCCCACCTCCCACTTCTGCTCAGGTAACTCAGCCTCTGATGTCTCTGCTGTCTTTGCTCCTGGGGTCACATGAGTGGACAGTAACTTGCACAGCCAGCCTACCCACACCATTCAGAGGAGCTCTGGTCCCTTGGGGATGGGGCAAGGGTGGAAGACAGAGAGTGGTCAGGGCCCAGGAGAGCTGAGGGCCCCCATCCAGTGCTCTGACTCCCTGAGAGACACAAATGGGTGCTGGTCCTGGATCTGCTGTCTAAATCTCAGCCCCTACATTTCTGGAGGCAGGACTGCTCAGTAAAGTAAGGTATGGGGAAGCACCTGTAAGCCACGAAGAGCCACGTGGTCCACTCGCTCACAGAACAGGAGGGAGGGCTACAGCTTGAGGGAGAAGCCCACACAGGCCCCGCCCACAGAGACACTCGCAGTCTGGCAGGCAGGCAGAAGGCCACTAGGGCACCCAGAGCAGCTGGCCCATGGGGTCCAGGCAGGGCGTGTAGCTGGACTAGGGAGGGCATCAAAGAGGAGGTGAAACCTGCGGTGGGTTAGGAGGAAGGGGGCAGAAAGGTGCCCTGAGAGGGGGAGAAAGGAGTCAAAGAGCGACGCTTGTGGCAGCAGGGGAGGGGTGACGGTGCAAGGCGGGGCTCAGAGCCGGGTGTGGAAGCCCAGCCACATCCTGACCCTACAGGCAAAGGGGCCAGTGAAGGCTTCCAGGGATTTGAGGCTGGGAATGGCCCCATGGCTGCTGCAGGAAGATGACTGGGGCGGGGTGGGGGCAGGATGCCCACTGCTGTCAGGATCAACTAACCAAGTGCTCGAAAAAATGCATTTTTGTTTAGAAATTAGGTAGTGAACCAAAAAAGATTTTACCTAAATACAAACTGTGGCCAATACCACACGACTCCGCCTATCTCTAAGGACAGCTATTTCACGTTGTACGACACTGGGCATTCACCGCCCCATCCCTTACTCTGCTCCCCAATCTCCACCCAAAGGCCCGGAGCCTATTTAAAAGCATTTTCTTAGAAAGAAGGAAAGGAAATCACCCACGGTCCCACCAGGCAAGAGCCTTGTAAACGACCTTCTACTAAAGAGCTCAGAGAAATGTCCAGTGGGCATGGAAAGCCCTCAGCTCTGGGCTTGGCCTGGGGACACGGACTCACCAGCCCTCTCCTCTCCGTGCCCCTGCTCCTATGGGGACAGAGACCTGCTGCCCCCAGAGACACACCGAGGACTGACTCTGAGGAATACTGAAAACAGAGCCCTACTGGTAAGGCAGGGTAGAATTCTCTCTAAATTCAGACCACCGGGCAAAGGTAACGCCCGACACCCCCAGACAGTTCCGTGGGCACATCCTGCCCGACGACAGTCTATGATTTGAGACAATGACCTATCTTCCCATCAAGGCCCTGGTTTCCTTAAAGTCACCCATCTTGGCACTGTCTGGGGAGGAGGACAGGCCAGCCACCTCCTGTCGATAAAAATAGTGGAGCTGCTTTTAAATGCCTGGCAGGCTGTCATTAGCTGCGGCAGAGCTGGACACACTTCCTCGTCCATTGGGACTGAGCCCTAAAATAGAAGGGCCCGGGAAAGGTGGCCAGGGCACTGGGCATTTCAGGCCTCTCAAACCTGCGGTCTGCCGGCATCAACACGGGCCCAGCGTTGTCAGCAGTGGCTGTCTTGAAGCTCTGCTCTTTGCTGGGCCACCTGGGAGAGGCCCATGGAGGCCGCCCCAGGTGTGTCCAGGGCCCACAGCATGCCACGTGCCGGGCTGAACACGTCACATCCAGATCTGATTCTTAGATTCTAATATGCTCTCCCAGCGCCCCCGTGAAGGAACAGGGACATCCCATTTTGTAGATGAGGCTCTGCAAGGTTAAGTAACCACTCAAGGTCACAGCGTTCCAAGCTGCGACATGAACTCCCAAATCCCAGCTCTCCTACCTCCATAGCCCCTTCACCACAGTCCCGCCTCACCCCTGCCTCTGTGCTGGTACCTCGCCCCTCCTCCTGCCCGAACCCTCTCTCCTCTGGGCCTGGCCCTCTTCAGCTTGGCCCTCCAGGCCCAGGATAAGCCCAACTCTCCCAGCGAGGGCTCTGAGTGCTGCGCCCCACAGCCCCACCCTTCCTGCCTCTGCTCTCAGTCTGAACCATTTCATTAAATATGCGATACATTCCATCTTGAGGGTTTCTAATTGCCTCACCAAGGCATGATCAGTCTTGACAGTGATAAGCCCAGGGGCAGGCACCAGATGACAACCAGGTCTCTACCCCCCCTCCTCCTCATGGCCCAAGGGTCTGGCTAGGACTTGGTGTGCAGCGGTCCCTGCTTGGTCAATGAGTACCCACTGCCTGGGTCATCTCATCCCATCTGAGGGGCCACTCCATCCTTCCTGCTGCTCAGCCCGAACCTGACATTCCTCCTTGACTTCTCCCTTCTCAACCCCACACCCAACCAACTAGGAATCCCATTGATTCTACTTCAAAAGGCTCCCAGAAGCTGCCCACCCCTCACCACCCTGGTCCAAGCCACTTCATCTGAGTGACAGCCCCTGACTGGCCTTCTTGCCACCACCGGCACCCCACCCGCTGTTTATTCTCAACACAGCACCAGAGTGACTCTACCAGAACATTAAGGCGGTTCCTCTACACAACACCCTGCACTGGCCCCCGGCACCCAGAGTAGAAACCGAAGTCTGTGTAATCCTTCTGTGCAATCCCAGACAAGGCCGCTGCAGTCTGCCCCCATCCCCCATAACCTCTGACCTCCTCTCCTGCCCCCTCTCCCTCCCTCTACTCCTCAAACACACCAGGCAGCTCCCATCTCAGGGCCTTTGCACTTGCTGTATCCTCTGCCTGGATGTTGGCATGGCTCCCTCCCTCACCCACTTCAGGTCTATGTTCGAATGCCACCCTCTCATGAGTCCCTTCCTGACCCAGACCCTTTATAAAACTGCAACCCCCTCCCCTGACAGACATATCACTACCCGACACACCGTGACCTTCACTTGTGGCTTGTTCACTGTGTGTCTCCCTCACTGGAGTGCAGGCTCCATGAGGGCGGGGACTCCTGGCTCTGTCCCTGAGGCATCTCGAGCACCTGCACTGTGTCTGCCCTCAGCAGGTACACAGCAAGTGTTGGCCGAATCAGGAAATGACTGGTCCTCGCACCTTGCATTGTCATTAAGTCCTGCATCACAGAATGCCTGGGGTTACCTATATCAATCCCTCTGCTTTCCAGGAAGGGAGACTGAGGTCAAAGAGGCGAACTCACCTGCCAAGGTCACATGGAGAGCCAGACACAGCACAGGCTCCAGGAGAACAGAGCCTGAGAGGAGAAACAAGAGGAGCCAGGCCAGCCTCACGGCCTGTGTCAACGCAAGCCAGACGACCCCCCGCCCCCCATTACTGGAGCTCCCTGCGGCCCTCTCCTGCACCCTCTCAACAGGAACAAGTATGGTCTGGTGACCTCTGCCCTCCACCTGGAGCGGCCCAGGCTGGGCGGGCAGCTGACAGCCCTCAAAGATGGCCAGCCCCTTAAGGGGTGGGGTCCCAGAGCTCAGACCCCGCCCTTCTTCTCACAGTTCAACACTACCTCTCACCTTGCAGACACTGGCCCCCAAGCAATCAGCGCCAGCTGCTTCCGGGGGTTTCCATGAGTCCCTGCAAACTCCATCCTCAGGATGTAGCAGTGGCGCCTGGAGCACAAGGAAGCTTTTGTACCTAATTCCCGGAAGGGAGAAAATGGCCTTGGGCCCATCCGTAGGTAATTGCTTTTCCAAAGACGTCATATTTTGTGCAGCACTTTCAAAGCCTGACGGGGCTAAACCTGGTGCCGTGGGCTTCTCTGTGCGGCAGCCATTCAACAAACGTTACTCATCCCTGGGCCAGGCACTGGGATTCAGCGCTAACAAGACACAGTCCTGGCCCTCAGGAGCCCACTGTCCTTGCACATAAGCCAGTGAGTTGGCCTGGTGTCCCAGCCCCCTGCTCAACACATCCCACATACGCACTCCCACCTCACACCATACCCAGGCTGGTCCTCACCACCACCCTTCAAGGCAGGCGGAACAGCAGTCATGACCCCAGGTGACAGATAGAAAAGGAGAGGCCCAGACAGGCCAAAGTGATTCGCCCAAGGTTGTGCGGGCAGTTACTGGCAGAGCCAGGGCCAGAACCTGGGGTTTCCAACCACCCGCCCAGGCTCTTTAGGGTGCTGCAGAAGAGCACCCTCTCCTGGAAGACCAACAATGCGGACAAGAACCCAAAGGTATCCTGAAGGAGGGGGTCGGGTTTCCACTTAATCATATGATGATTTATTCAAACTTCCACCTGTCCAGCCACTCAGCAGACAGACATTTGTGGAGCCCTTATTTGTGCCAGGCAGGGTCTGAGAGTCAGGGTTTCAGAGATGAGCCTTTGCACAGCATAGCAGAGATGAGCAGCAGAAAGAGGCACCTCTGGTGACAACAACAACCCGGACAAAGAGAGCAGTAAGCAGAGGCAGGGTCTCTGCAGATGGGGCGTGCGCTGGGGGGATGCTGGAGGCGAGACTGCAACCCCTCACATACATGCATGTGTGCACACACACACACATGCACATACACACACTTTTTGTGCATCCACTCGCCAACCACTGGCTCTATTTTGGGCCGGGTGTGAAAAAGCCTTGGGAAGCAACCCTTTCCTTCCGTCATATTTTATGTGACAGCTCGTAGCATCCCAGGGCTGCTCTAATCGGACGGCCTGGGGCCCTGGAGACACATTACCTCCTGGAATGTGGTCTCCAGGGAACAACTTTGGCCAAGCCAGTGTCCTAGAGAGACTCCACCTGGGGCTCAGAGCCAGAACTGTCTCACTTTATATTTCTCTTAAGAAACAACCTTAGTGCTTGGGGCACTGAACGGATCTTTTTACCCTCCCGGCAACTCTGCACCAACCCGGGCAGTGCGCGCAGTAGGGGCTGGTGGCTCCCTTGCCAACCCTTCCTTTTTCTGCCACAACAAAACTGCCCCCTGGGTGTGGCTGCCACAGAGGAGGGAAAGGAATGCTGGCAGAGTGGCCGGAGGCCAGGCTCTGGCTCTGCCTCCGGCTGGTCATGAAACTTCCTGAGGCCTCAGCGTCTTCCCCAGTAAAATGGATCGAATAAAACCTGCCCTCATCTCCTCAGCAGCTGCTCTGAGGACCAGAGGAGACAAAAGGCAAGTTCTTAGAAAACTCAAAAAGCACTGCTCAAAGTCAAAGCACTAGAGTCTTTTTAAAATAAATCTCAATTTGAGAACAAAGGACATTTTGCTTCTCTCTGTGGCTACCTTCACTTCAGCTTTTCTTCAGACTCTTTCTCAGGGACAGCGGGGCACACATCAGCTTGTTTGAAATACAGAATACAGAATTGACGTCACCAGCCAAGGCTAAGGAGAAGGGCCCCTGGCATTAATGATTCCAGCAGGGCTTCCTCCAGGAGCCCTGACCTTGGTTTCTTTCACAAATATTTTCCCTCTCAAGGCCCAGCAGGAAACAACTAATCCACCAGATGGTGTCACCACGGTGGGCTGGTGGCCATCTTGGACTCTCCTCAGCCTGGGGTCCAGCCTTCTCACCTCTACCACAGCCCCACGGAGTGGCTTAGTTCAAAGGGCTTCTCTTTCTCTGGTTTTTTAAATGCCCTGAGTACTCTGGCCCCCTCACACACATCAGGAGACCAGGCCTGACCCCATGTCACCAACGCTCCAGAGAACAGAGGCATCACCAGCTGCAGCCCCCAGAGGCTGAGCAGTCGGAGACAGGCCTGTGCAGAGAGAGGAGCCGAGACTGTTACACCAGCAAAGGTCTGTCTCCATGGAAAATGTGTGTGCAGCTTTGGTACCATCCCCTCTGTACCATGACCCATGGCTGGGGTGTGTGCTTCTCTTCTGGCTCTCTCTCCCCTACTCAGGCCCAGAATACAAGGGCAAGGATCACGGCTTCTAACTCTTATTTTTCCCCCCAGCGGGGCTTGGGGTGTGCAGGGGAGGTAAAACTGCGCCTCCTTTCCTTGAAGGCAGGGTGGCTTGGTGGAGAGGGCCTGACCCGGGGCCTCGCTCTCCTCCTGCCATCCACCACTGTGTGTTCTCGGGCAAGCCCAGTGCCTCCCTTCCTCAAATGCAGAAGTGAGGTAACATTGCAGCCCGCCCTCCCTCAGGCACAGGCACACGGTGAGGACTGAGCAGGACTGCAGGTGTGAAAAAGTACAGTCAGCCTGGTGTGGGCAGCTGGCAGGCTGGTTCTGAGTTAGCTGAGAGGTCAGGACATATGGGGGTTGGGGCCCCTGTCCTCCAGCACTGGCCTCCAGTGACTCCTACCCTCCACTCATGAGCCTCTCCATCTTCCTTCTCCTAGCCAGCTCCCACCCCTGTCACCCAGATCTTCATCCGGTCTGCTCCGGTTCCTCGTCTGCAGGAACGTTACAGTGGGGTCACCAAATCCAACATCCCTCCCCCCAGCTTTAGAGAAGCACCCCGAACCTCCTCTGAAGACAGGGAAAGCCAGGCAAAGCAAGCACTGGACCTGCCACCTGCCCCCGCGGCACCTCGGGGAAGTTCTCTCTGGAAGTATTGCAGTTCATTAATGCAGAGGAAATGAGAGAGTCGGTATATCACTGTTTTGCAGGCCCCAGTGAGATAAGGAATCCAGGGGACTAGTACCAGCCACTGCCAGGTCACAGGAGAGACCACAGGACCTTCCGTGCCCCTGTGCAGCACACAGCACCACCCGACTATGCCGGCCAAAACCGAGCTAAATGTGATCAAGCCTCTGTGGTCTCCACCCGCTTACAGGAAGCCCAGGGACCGGGACGCAGGCTAAACCAAACCCAGGGTACCACGAGCAAGATCCAGACTGTGGGGCACCCAGGAAGACAGCCTGGTCACCTTAGCAAATACACTTTAGGGCGGAAAGAGCTGTTCTGGATTCAACGGGACTTAAGGGCCACATCAATCAAATCAACAAGATTCATGGATCTGGTTTGGATCCGGATCCAACTGCAAAAAGACTTCAAGAGACCAGTGGGAAAATCTCAACAGTGAGCAGGTATTGGATGTTGAGAAGTCACTGTTGTTTTAGGTGTGATAATGGCGTTACGATGATCTTTTTTTTTTTCTTTTTAAAGATTTTATTTTTTTCCTTTTTCTCCCCAAAGCCCCCCGGTACATAGTTGTATATTCTTCGTTGCGGGTTGTTCTAGTTGTGGCATGTGGGACGCCGCCTCAGCGAGGTTTGATGAGCAGTGCCATGTCCCCGCCCAGGATTCGAACCAACGAAACACTGGGCTGCCTGCAGCGGAGCCTGCGAACTTAACCGCTTGGCCACGGGGCCAGCCCCTTACGATGATCTTTTTTAAAAGATCCCCCTTTAAGGTATGCGCTGAAATAGTTACAGAGGAAACAATACGAATTCGGGACTTGCTTCAAAATAATGCCTTAGGGGTGTGGGGGCTGGAGGGGCTTTAGATGAAATAAGATCGGCCCTGATTGGTCATTCCTGCAACTGGGAGGTGGGCACACAAGGTTCATGAAATTATTCTCCCTACTTCGAAATTTTCTGTTTAAAATTTTCCAAAATAATTTTTTTAAATAAGTTCCTACTTTTCAACTCAATAATTCTACTTCTAAGAATCAGCCTACAGAAAAAAAAGCCACACAGATGAAAGAGCAACGTGCACTATGACCTTTACTGTAGCATAACCCAGCCTGGAAACGACAGGAATTAATTTCACGGGCCACCCTTATAAAGGAGCAGCATTTGACACCAGGCACTTCCACTCAAACGCATATAAAGGCTCTTCAACAAACAGGATAAAATGTCCGCGAGCTGAAACTATTTAGTTACTTCCTCTCCTCGTTCTACTGGAATGTAAGCTCAGTGAGGCTTCACCCACTGTCCACCCCCAGACACGGCCAGCACAGGACAGGCGCTCAGCCAGCACGTGCTGGCTGAGCTCATGTCTAATGCCTGAACGTCACCAAGGTGAACAAGCAGGACATGCCAAGCGTGGACTGTGATCACACCTGTGAGAGAAAGTGCATGTGAGTGCACAGAGATCAGAAAGAAAAAGACAAAAATGAAACCATGGCCTGGTTAGCGGGAGTCTGGGAGACTTCTTCTCGCCCTGGACTCAGTTTAGGTACTGGGTAACAGTCTTTTAATGACACAGGCTACCAACAGTCCTCAGCCGTGTTGTGTAACCTCTGCATGCAGACGGAGATGTGTGCACATTCTGAGCCTTCCTTCTGATCCACAGCAGAGACACGACCTCGAAATTCTCCCTCTCTTCTCTGCCAGGGGCCCGGAAATAGTTTTATTGCTGGAAGAAGCACAAACGCCAAGTTCCAGGAGCTGTTTTCTTAGTTGCTTATTATTAAAGTAAGTTGACTGCTGGGCCTGGCAGGGGCCAGGGAAGGGAAATTCACTGTCTGGGAGCTCTGGGGGGGTGCGGGGCAGGAAGCCGAGGAACCATGTGATATGAGGGTTTTAGAATCCCAAGGCAGTGGACTCCTGGGAGGAAAACTTCAGAAGAGCAGAACGTGGACCGGACCCGGAATGTTCCCAGGCAAATGGAGCCCAAGTACTGATAAACCCCACCCGAGCCTGGGCTCTGGTACCACTCCATTTAAGGCGCTGGGGCCCTGACCAGGCTAACGAGCACCACGTGTGCTCATAGCACAGCCCCTGCAGGCTCCCCGGAGATCTCCCGGGGACTGTCTTTTTTTTTTTTTTTTTTAAAGATTGGTACCTGAGCTAACAACTGTTGCCAGTCTTTTTTTTTTTTTCTGCTTTTTCTCCCCCAAATCCCCTCAGTACATAGTTGTGTATCTTAGTTGCAGGTCCTTCTAGTTTTGGCATGTGGGACGCCGCCTCAATGTGGCCTGACGAGCGGTGCCATGTCCGCGCCCAAGATCTGAATCGGTGAAACCCTGGGCCAGCACAGCGGAGTGCAAGAACTTAACCACTCTGCCACGGGGCCGGCCTCTCCTGGGGACTTTCGGTTTGAAACCAGAGGGCAGGGGTTTAAGTACACAGACACATACCGAGGGTGAGACACAGCTGAGAATCTGCAGAGGAGGCAGCCATTCAGAGGGAAAGGGGAGAGGAGGCAGCGGCCCTTCTGGAGACTCAGCAAGCCCCTGAAGCCCACCAGGGCAACATGGACCAAGACCCTCCATCCAGGACAATGTCAGGGAGGGGCTGGGGGCTGGGAGTAAGGATCTTTGCCTCTCATCCCCGCTCTGCCATCAACTCATGTGGGCCCTGCTTCCTCATCTGTAAACAGAGAGGCCAGATGCTAAGACACTTCAGCACAAAAATCTGAGGGTCTATATGGGGGTTTTGAAGCTATAGGGACATCACAGGACACCCTGGCCCTACAATGATCCTCAGAGCCCTCCTGTTAGTTGAGCACTTATGTGCGCCAGCCGAGCCCCGTGCTTCCAGTCCTTCATGCACGTCCCCCACACAGCCCTGCCAGCAAACAGCATTAGTCCAGCCTGGCAGTGGGGACACAGGTGGTCAGAGAGGATGGAGATGGCCCTGTCGGAACCCAGCTCCCTCCAACTCCCACATCCATTCCTTCCGCCAATCAGCCTGGAACAATCTAACTACTTCCTTCCCAGATACACTGGGATTGAGGTTGGGCCGTGTCGACCATAATGAAGTCCATTCCAGGGTCCACACACACAGATGGCAGGCTGGCCTGAGGCCCCTTCTACCCTGGAGGCAGCTGAAACAGCTCAGACCATCCTGACCTCAGGCAGGACACGGGCTGCAGCCCAGGTAGGGCAGGGCAGCACAGGGCGACCCTGGAGGAGGCATTCTGCCTTTCTGGCTAAAGGAGACTGTCCTCTGGTCACCAAAAGTGTGATTCCCAAATCCAGGTCCACAACCAGTTTCACAAGTCCACCAGAACTTAGAAACATAGATCTTTTCAAGGACTGTCCTCTAGTCTAAGATCACGTCCATTCTACATTTCTAGTAATAAAATATCCTTTTTCTTAATGAAATGCCAACCATATTAGACAGTAGTTGGGTCTTTAAATTTTTGTATCTTTCTTCTCTTCCTGCTTTCTTTAAAATGGACAGATTTAACAAAATTACACATTGGCAACCCTAGAAAGGTCCTTCCCTTTTTTGAAACTGTTCTGTGAAATCCCAACGGCTGGGATTAAGACCTCTTTTAGCTCTTTCTTTGATCTCTATCAGGACTTCCAGGAGTCTATGATTAGATGACCTCTCAGACTAGTGTCCTTATAAGAAAGGGACTCCAGAGAGTCCCCACACGCACACCAAGGACAGGCCATGTGAGGACACAGCGAGAAAGCGGCCGCATTCAAGCCAGGTGAGAGCCTTCGCTAGAAACTGAAGCGGCCAGAACCTTGATCTTGGACTTTCCAGCCTCCAGAACTGTGAGAAAATAAACTTCTGTTGTTTAAGCCACACCGTCTGTGGTATTTTGAGCAGAATAATACACGTGTGAAACCCTCCCTCTCTAGGCTTCAGCCTCCCTATCTGTCAAAGAGAGAGAGGGCCACTGTGTGAGGCCACTGCGACCCCAGAGCCCAAACCAAAGACAACATAAAAACAGGAAACTGCAGATCAACATCTCTTATGAATCTGACATAAAAACCCCGAACAAAGCACATGCAGTGACATATAAAGAAGATTATCCTCCATGACCAAGCAGGGTTTATTCCAGAAGGCAAGGGCAATTTAATATCCAAAAATCAATTCACATAATATATTACACCAATAGAATAAAGGGCAAAACCACATAATCAGCTCGATAGACAATGAAAAAACATTTGACGATCCACATCTCTCGAGAAAAACTCTCAATAAACTAGAAATGGAAGGGAATTTCCTCAACCTGACAAAGGGCATCTATGAAACCATAGTTAGCATCATCCTTAATGGGGAAAGACTGAAAGTTTTCCCCCGAGATCAGGAACAAGACAAAGACATCTGCTCTTGCCACTTCTATTCAACACTGTACCAGAAGATCTTGCCAGAGCAATTAGACAATAAAATTAAATAAAAGGCATCCAGATTGGAAAGAAAGAAGTAAAACTCTGCTGGCAGATGACATGATCTTGTATATAGAAAATTCCAAGGAATTCACTAAAAAAACACTACTAGAACTAATAAGTGAGTTTAGCAAGGTTGCAAGAAAGAAGATCAATATATAAATATCAGTTGTGTTTTTATACAGTAGCAATGAACAAAGTAAAAAATGCAATTAAGAAATCAATTCTAGGGGCTGGCCTGGCGGTGCAGCAGTTAAGCGCGCACGTTCTGCTTCAGTGGCCTGGGGTTCACTGGTTCGGATTCTGGGTGCAGACATGGCACCGCTTGGCAAGCCATGCTGTGGCAGGCATCCCACATATAAAATAGAGGCAGATGGGCACGGATGTTAGCTCAGGGCCAGTCTTCCTCAGCAAAAAGAGGAGGATTGGCAGCAGATGTTAGCTCAGGGCTAATCTTTCCCAAAAAAAAAAAAAGAAAGAAAAGAAAAGCAATCAATTCTATTTACAATAGTATAAAAATAAGACTTAGGAATAAATTTAACAAAAGAGCATAAAACTTACACTCTGGAAACTATAAAACATCATGTAAGAAATTAAAGAAGACCTAAATAAATGGAAGGACATCTCATGTTCACACATCAGAAGAGTGACTACTGTTAAGATGGCAACACTCCCCAAACCGATATACACATTCAACACAATTCTTATCAAAATCTCAGCTGGCTTCTTTGCAGAAATTGACAAGCTGATTCTAAAATTCACATGGAAAGGAAAGGAACCCAGAAGCCAAAAAAAAAATCTGGAAAAGAAGATTATAGTTGGAGAACACACACTTCCTAATTTCAAAATTTACTACAAAACTACAGCAATTAAGACAGTCTAGATTGGCATAGGCTAGAGAAATACATCAACTCAGAACATATATACATACATATATATATGAAGAGTCCAGAAATAAAACCTTCACATTTATAGTCAATTGATATTCTTTAAGAGTGTCAAGACAATTCAATGGGGAAAGAATCGTCTTTCCAACAAACATTGTGCAGCAACTGAACATCTACATGCAAAAGAATGACGTTAAACCCTGCCTCATGCCATATATAAAAATTTACTCAAAATTGATCAAAGACTAAATGTAAGAGTTATAACTATAAAGCTCTCAGAAGAGAACCGGGGTAAATCCCTATAATCTTAGATTAAGCATGACACCAAAAGCACAAGCAACAAAAGAAAAAATAAGTTGGACACCATCAAAATTAAAAACTTACAAGCTTCCAAGGACACCATCAAGAAAATGAAGACAACCTAAAGAACAGGGAAAAAACTTTACAAATTACATACCTGATGAGAGACTTGTACCTAGAACATATATGAATATTTAGAATATATAAAGAAATCCTACTAAATAATAAAAAGATAAAAAGCCAATTTAAAAATGAGTAAAGGGTCTGAACAAACAGTTCTCCAAGGAAGATATACAAATGGCCAATAAGCTCATAAAAAGATGCTCGACATCATTAGCCATAGGGAAATGCAAATCAGAACCAGGAGGAAATACCACTTCACACTCAGTAGGATGGCTGGAATCAAGAAGGACAATCACCAGAGCTGGCGAGGGTGGGGAGAAACTGGAACCCTCGTACACTGCGGATGGGAATGTAAAATGGTGCAGCCACTTTGGGAAACAGCCCAGCAATTCCTCAAAAGGTTAACCTAGAGTTATCATATGACTCAGCAATTCCACTCCTGGGAATAGACCCAAGAGAAATGAAAACACGCCCACACAAAAACTTGTACACAAATGTGCACAGCAGCATTATATTCATAATAGTCATAAAGTAGAAACAACCCAAAAGTCCATCAACCGATGAACGGATATGCAAAACATGATATATACATACAGTAGAATAGGATTCAGTCATCAAAGGGAATGAAGCACTGATACACGCTACAACGTGGACAAACCTTGAAAATATGCTAAGTGACAGGAGCCAGTCACAAAGGACAAAACATTGTATGATTCCATGTACAGGAAACATCCAGAATAGGCACATCTATGGAGGCAGAAGTAGACCAGTGGTTGTTTAGGACCAGAGGAAGCGGCAATGGGGACTGACTGCTAATGGGCCTGGAGTTTCTTCCTAGGGTGATGAGATGCTCTAAACTTGATGGTGGGGATGGCTACACAACTCTGCGCATGTACTAAAAGGCACTGAACTGCATACTGAAAACAAGTGAATTGTATGGTATGTTGAGATACAACTCTCAACAAAGCTGTTTTATAAAAAAGAGAGAGTGAGAGAACAAGACCCTATAGCGGCAGAATCCCCAGCATGGCCCGGCCGGGAGCATCAGCATCACCCAGGAGCTCGTTAGACACCTCGACCTACGGATCAGAAACTCAAGGGGGGCAGCAGTCTGCATTGTGACCAGCCCTCCAGGTGGTCCTGAAGCTCACTGAAGTTGGGGATTCTGCTTAGAGTATGTGCTTCTCACTCTTGACTACACATTGGAATCACCGGGGACTTGAAAAACAGACCCACACCCTAGCCTCCCAGCAGACCAGCTAAATCAGACTCTCTGGGGATGGAGCTCACGCACGGGTATGCTTCCAAGCTCCCTGGTGAATCTATGATGCAGCACATGTGAGAAGGACTGGATGGGGGGGGGGGGGGGCGGGGGGGGTGTCAGGTCCCTCTGCTCTTCAGTCCCTATAAGAGTTCAGCCCCAGCTCAGCTCACTGGGACCTCCTGATGGCCATACTGGGGAATGATAATGGCATTACATCTTGCTTCTGCACCAGGCCCCCCACCCCTTACCACCTCCTGTGAGCCCAGGGATGGGGGTCAGGGATCCCCGTCCTCCCACTGCAGAGGTCAGCACCATCCTGGGCTTTGGAATGGGGGTGGGTGGGCCTGGTGGGGAGTGGTGAGAGTCCTCCACTGGCTCTGCTTCCTCCCTCCTCATTAAAATAGCCCACACCCCAAAGGCAGTCAGAATAACCACTGCTAGACACAGCCCCGACGACACCCCCACTCTCCCCATTGCCAGCGGCATGCAGCCAACTTGCCCACCCGACTTCATCTCTACGGCTTCCAACACAACAGTGTTCATGGCACCACATCACCTTCCCTGCCTCTAAACTCACTTTACACCTTCCGGCCTCCTGGCCTCTGCCCATGCAGGCCCTCCTGACAGGATGTCTTCCCCTGGTTCTTGTTATATTGGGATGTTCAAGGCCAGCTCTGTGAGACCTCTCTTCCCTCCCCACAGCTCACGTCCCTTAATGCTCCCTGCTCTACTCTCTGGGTGCCTCACAGTGGACATCCACGGCTGCAGAGCCGGGAGGGACAATCAGCTTTGGGAGTAGTGGTGGGATACCTTCAGGTAATGCCTGAAGGCAGTCAACAGCTAGCAAGGCTGGAAGGAAGGGGATGGGGAGGGGACTCTGACAGCGTGGCCATTGTGGGCTGGGGACCTATGGTGCTCTGAAGCAGGGCCAGGTCCTTTCTCAACAACTTGGGCCTCCAGCTACAGAGACAACTGGAAGCCTCAGTTCTCTGCCCTCTCAATGCCCTCCGAAAGCGGGAAGAGCTCAGTCCTTCAGTTCATTGCTGCCACCTGGTGGCAGCATATGAGACCACTGTGAATGGGACCCAAAGGTACCTCAAAAGGGGATACTAGATCTAACTGTTGGCCCTGGGAAAATTGGTCTATCTTCCAAAAGTTCAGCAAAGTTCATTTTCTGAAACTCCTTAACCATCTTCCCCACCCTACATTACTCAGCCTCCTAATCTCTGCAAACTGCCCTTCCAACTAACTTCTGACCTTGGGCACAGCCTGACTCTAGATGCCCTGCTTCCAGCCAAGCACCCACCCTTTGCCCCAGTCATGGTCTGATCCAGGACCCTGAGCAAAGGCTGGCCTGGATTACTTGTAGACGGCTACGGGCTGAGCATGTGGCTGGCTTGGAGCAGCCCCCCCTCTCTGCAGGGGCATTGGGAACTGCTGGTCACAGCAGAGAACACAAGGTTGACCCCATGGGGACACTTACTTCAGTAGCAGCCTTCTTGAAGCTCCCCTCTCCCCCCGCGGCTGCGCCCTCCCACTCCAGCACCCTCCTCTGTCCCAGCAGCCAATCAAATTCACTGGGCCAGAGAAGAACAGAATTAGGCAGGTCACATGCTCCACAGAGACCAGAGGCCACTAAGTCCAATACCCAGAGTGGCCCAGTGGGTCACATGACTGGACCAGAGCCCTGGGGACCATCAGCAATTGGAGGGCATATTTTTTCTAGATAGGTAGAAAATCCAGGTTTTTATATGAAATCCGGACTTTCATGGGAACCTTCTGATTTTTATAATCTAATGAGTCATTCAAAGACAGTTTTTAACTGAGCAGGTCGATCTGGGGGCCAGCCCCAGTCCCCGGGCAGTGCAGACATACATAGGTCCTGAGCTGGCAGTCAGGCCACACCAGCTGCTAAAACGCTGAGCTGCTTCCCTGTAGGCTGTTAAAGAGCCGCTCTCCAGGACCTCAGAGGGCCCCCATCACCCAACTCCTGCCCCCACCGCCCAGAAACTCAGTGGAGGGTCAAAGCCTGGCACCACAGGGTCTAGACAGGGTGTTCGTTCTGACTGACCACATCCTTGACTGGGACAGCAGCTGTCAAATACTCTGAACATCACCCCTGCACACACCCCACCAGGCACTCCAGAAGCTGGCGTGTCTCCGTTCCAGGGATGACCTCCACTTCCGGGAGGTGAAGGAGTAACTGAGAACCAACGAGGGTGCCACAGGACCCCGGGCCACCACACAGCCAGTCAGCCCGGCCTGGGCTGCGCACGGGGGCTCACCTGGCGGTAGGTGCAGATGATGATTTCCCGCAGGTGGTAGTGCATGGGTGTCATGGTCTCGCTGACCGTGTCCAGGGCCGCATCCACCTCCTTCTTCACGCGGTGCCCATCGGGGAGCAGCTGCACTACCTTCATCACCACCTGGAGCCACAGGAGGTGGATGAGCAGGGAGAAGACCAAGGGGGCAGGTGGGGCCTCCAGCCCCAGCAATAGGCTCAGCCCATACCGAGGGCCACATTTCAACAACGCCCATTTCAACAAACGGTGCTGGTAAAACTGGATATCCCCATGCAGAATTAACTCAAAATGGATCAAAGACCTAGATGTAAGAGCTAAACCTGTACAACTCTTAGAAGAAAACATAGAGGAAAAGCTTCATGAAATTGCATCTGGCAATGACTTCTTCAATATGACATCAAAAGCACAGGCAACAAAAGATAGATGAACTGAACGTAAAAATTAAAACCTTTTGTTTGAAAGGATACTATCGACAGTGTAAAAGGACAACCTACAGAATGGGAGAAAATATTTGCAAATCACATATCTGATCAGAAATTGATATCCAGAATATATAAAGAATTCCTATAATTCAATAACAACAAAACAACCCAAATCAAAAATAAGCAAAGACCTTGAATAGACATTTCTCCAAAGAAGACATACAAATGGCCAGTGAGCACATGAAAAGATGCTCAGCAGCACTCATCGTCAGGGAAATGCAAATCAAAACCACAAGCAGATGCCACTTCACACCCACTAGGAGGACTACTGTCAAAAAACAGAAAACAAGTGCCAGCAAGGACTTGTGGAGAAACTGAAACCCTCGTGCTTTGCTGGTAGAACTGCGAAATGGTGCAGCCGCTGTGGAAACCAGTATGGGAGCTCCTCAAAATGAAACCGAGTGACCACATGGTCCAGCAGGTCTACTTCTGGGATTGCAAGCAGGCACTCAAACAGATATTTGCACACCCATGTTCACAGCAGCACTACTCACAGTAGCCCAGAGGTGGAAATAACCCGTGTCCATCGACAGATGAGTGGAGAAACATAATGTGCTGTGTACACACAATGGAATGTTATTCAGCCTTAAAAAGGAAGAGAATTCTGACACCTGCTACAACATGGATGAACCTCGAAGACACTATGCTAAGTGAAATGAGCCAGACACAAAAGGACAAATACTGTACGATTCCACTAATATGAGGGACCCAGAGAAGCCAAATTCATAGAGATAGAACGTACAACGGTGGTTACCAGGGGCTGGGGGGTGGAGGACAGGGAGTTAGCGTTTAATGGGTACAGCCAGTTTCGGAAGACAAACAAGTTCTGGAGGTGGATGGTGGTGATGGTTGCACAACAATGTGAATGGACTTAATGCCATTGAACTGTATACCTAAAAATGGTTAAAGTGGTAAATTTTATGTTATATGTAGTTTACTAGAATAAAAAAGAGAAAAAAGAAAAGAAGCAGAGAATCAGCCAGGAGAAGGAAGAGAGAAGAGGTCCAGGGCAAGGGAGCAGCACACGCAAAGGCCCAGAAGCTGAAAGAGTTTGGTGAGTCTGAGGAACAGCAAGGAGGCCAGGGAGGCAGGACAGAAGGGAGGGCAGGGGAGGGGCAGTTGATGAGGTTGGCCAGGTAGACAGGAGCCGACCACAACGCGGACGCCAGGCAGCCACTCTGAGTTCCACATTCCCATTCTGTGAGATGGGGACACTGCCACCTACTTGCAGGGTGTCTGAGAAGATGATGCATGGCAGGTACGTGACACATGGGTGACTAAATCAGAAATGTTGGTGGCTGTCCATACAGTGCCCTGGACTGAAATGGGGTGGGGCAGGCCAGGTCCCACATGAAGGTCACCAACCACAGCTGGGTCCCAGGTGCCTATGAGGCAGTCATCAATGTTATCCAGATAAGATGGTGGCCAGAGGCCTCCCCCAGGGCACACAGCAGCCCAGCAGCAGGGCTAGGCAGGGTGCGGGGGTCCAGCCCCCCTTTCTCCCATGGCCATCTGCCAGGGCCCACAGCCGAGCCTGTGCGCCTTGGTTTGCTCACCTGTGAAATGGGAACAGGGAAGCACTGACAGGATGAGGAGGCAGAAGGTGACAGCATGGAGAAGAGCTCTGATGATCCCCAGTGACCTGCCAGCAAGACTCGCCCTCTCCCCTCCCCTAGGTGTCCCCTGGGCACCCCACCGGGTGTGCTCACCTCAAACTCGCCCTTGGTGAACTTGGCATCAGGCACGCTCACGAGCTCCTCCTCGCCCACCTCGGGGAAGCCCTGAGGGAGGACAGTGCTGGGACAGAGGTCCCTCTGTCCCCTACGCCAGCCCTACTTGCCCACTGCCCAGGACTGATGGGAGGGGCTCCAGGAGCACAACAGGCACCGTCTCTGCCCCCCACACCCTCCTGCCCTAGCAGCGTCCCCAGGGACCAAGGGCCCAGCCTGCCTGGGCAGACCCCTGTCCTCACACAACAGGCCACACATACCTGGATGTGCCAGAAGGCGAGCACAGCCACCACCATGGCAGTCGTGGTCCGGCCCTGACCGCTGAGGCAGCTGAATACAAAGCCCGTGCCTGCGTCCTTGGCGAGGGCAGCCTGCAGGGCCTCCAGCAGCCGGTCAAAATCCTGGGAGGGGAGACCAAGGTCTGAGTCAGCGGGTGCTGCCAGTGTGGCCCACCCCGCCAAATGGCAACCCTGGCAGCGGCCCTGGGAGTGCTTGTCCCCTGCCAGGCTTTGTGTCCCCAGGCTCACAACCTCGTATGGTCACTCAATTCACTAAACAGCCACACCCCCATGCACAGCCATAACCCCCACCCCAGGCACGAGGACCAGATGTGGGCAGACACACGACCACACCTGGGGCTCCTGTTGCTCCCCCATCCTCCAGGCAGGACACGCACATGTGTACACCACTCTCCTGTGCTGCGCCCCTGGGCTGCACAGGGATCCCCCGGCCCTGCTGCCCGCCTGAGCTGGACCTAACCCAGGTCCCAGCCTGAGGGCAGGGGCCCCACTTCAACTGACCACTGCCGCTCTCGGCCACCAGGGGGGTGACAAACTATGAACGAGACCCACAGGGCAAAGCAAGGCAGGAAACACAGGTGACAAGCCGTCACTCTGTGTCACTTAGAGCACACCACACTCCCCACACACACCCACACAGACACGTCACCCACACAACCTACATATCACACAGGCACACAGTGACCCCACACAATACATGCCAGGTACACACTCCACACAGATGTATCCACATACCTTAAAGACACACAGACTATATACAAACACCCACAAAGACAAGCCCTTGTCACACATAAGCACTCCACAACACCCTCCTCCACAAACCCCATACATGTACCACCCCACACAACTCCCCACAGGTCCCCTGGTAAAGACAAGATGTACATCACAGACTCCATAAAAATACACATGTTACACACTTACACACTCCACAACACCCACACCCACTCCAAACACATTCCCCCCACAGACACATTCCCTATGGACATGCTCACCCCCACACACACCTACCACACATAATAAACACCTATGTACACACACCAAGCTCGGAGGGAATGTGGATAAACCCCCAAGTCTGACACCTTGTAGAAGAAGCTCCCCATGCGTCCCTCAGAGCAGTCGGGATGGTCTTCTCCTCCCTGAGCCAGGCCCACAGCCGAGGCCCAGGCCAGAGGGGAGGTGAGGGGAGCCTCCGCCCCCCCCCCAGAGGGCTGGCCTGCCCGGCCCCCTCACCTCCTCGCGGGGGGCGCAGAAGTCTGGCACGGGGATGCGGTGGTAGGTGAGGCTGGGGTAGGCCGCGCGGTGCTGGCTGAAGACCTCCTGCGTGGTGAGGCACGTCTGGAACCTGTGGGCCCGCGGGCCCTCTGTGGCTGAGGGAGGCATGCTCAGGTGGGCCTTCAGCTGGGTCTCCAGATTCTAGGGGAGGGTGCGACAGATGGCTCAGGCCACTGAGGGAGCCGCCGGGACAGCCCTGGAAGACCAGAGCCAGCTATGGCCAGGCCCAGTCCTGGCTTCCGGGCCCACTCCTGCCCCTTCTCGAGCCCCGAGGGTCATAACGAGACCCAGAGGCAAGCAGGTGGCCAGAGAAGGAGTCCCAATTCAGCCACTCCCAGAGACGCTCCCGCTGAATAAGAGGGGCAGAAGACCTCCTGAAGACCCTCCAGGCCAACGCCCAAGAAGCCCTCCAAGGTAGAGAGGGGTGTGTAGAAGGCAGGAGGGCCTCACCTCCAGCTGGTCAGGAGCCATGGGGGGCCCAGGCCACCGCAGGCTGTGGGTGTGGCCGTCACACTCCAGCACAGCCTCCTCCCTCAGGTTGACCCAAACGACCTGCCGCAGCTTCCTCTTGGTGTCGGTCAGGTAGGCCAGGATACTCCCCAGGGCCTGGGGAACAGGAGGGCTGTCGGTGAAAGAGCTCTCCCCTCCCCTCCGCCACCACAGGAGTGGACCCAGGCCCCCTGGGGTGGTCACCTTGGCGCTGGGCTGGGCCATGCCATAGATGGGCATACGGGGCACCCGCCGAAAGTTCGCCACATTCATCTCTCTGACGGTGCTGAGGGCATCCGGGGAGACAAGATCATCGGCTCCCTGTGGGGAGAGCAGCAAGCCTGGGACCCGCAGCAGCCACTGAGAGGTTCAGAACCCAGCCCAAGGTGGGCTGAGGAGGGGCGGGACCAGCGCTTTACAGTTTACAAAGCATTTGGCACACTTGGAGCTTCATCACGGCCCTGGCAAGGAGAAGAGTACTGGCACCCACTCTCTGGATGAGGAAGTTGAGGCTCAAAGATGAGAAACCAGGGGCAAAGACACTAGAAGCAGGGCTTCTGACTCCCCGCCCGATCACTTGGGGTTGAGACTGAGGAGAGGGCACTAGCACAGCGGCCACATCTGCAAATGCTTCTTGGGGCCTCATAACAATCCCGTCTCACTCAGAGGAGCCCACCACCCCACAGGCCACAGCACCTTCACCTCCTGTAAGGGCAATGCTTAACCCGACCTCAAAGGAATCAAGGGCCCTCTGGCCCCAGGGACAGCCCGCACCCGTGCACACTTCCCCAGACAGCCAGCCCACTCACCAGGGAGCCCTCGGTGATGAGGTCCCCAAGGACCACGGGCCCCGCTGAGCTCAGTGTCACAGGCAGGCGGTACAGCTCGGGGTGGGCACACAGCCAGCGGCTGAAACTGAGGGCAAAGGCCAGCGGGTACTGCAGCCCGAGGCAGAGAGAGGAAAGTTCAGGGGCACAGGGCCACCCCAAGCTCTCCTTGCCTGCCCCTTGGTGGGGGAGCCCAAGAGTCATCCGTGATAGCCGAGACAGGGGAGGCCCAGGACATCCAAGCGAGATCCTTCCAGGCCCTGATGCCCTGGCTAAGGCACAGAAACTGTGACCCAGGGAGAGAGGAGGGGCCTCCCTCTGTCTGACCTGCTCAGAGACCACCCTTCTATCTGGGTCTCTCCTTGTCTCCCCCACACCCACCTTCCTCTAGAACCAACACACATGTCCCCACCCTTCTCCCCAGGCCCATGGGGGTCCCCATGGACCCCATGTCATTCACGGTGGTGGGGAGGGCAGCAGGGGCCCCAGGAGAAGGGGGCGTGAGTCTGCGCACCCCCGGCCCCACCTGCTCGTGGAGATAGTAGTTAAACAGGATCAGGTAGAAGTACCGCTCCAGGCTCCGCAGCGCCCTCTGCCGGACACCGTGCTGGCCGCCACCTCCCTGAGAGGAGGGCAACAGGGAGGAGGGGAGGGGAGTAAGCATGGGGCTGCTCAGGCCACCCCACCCCCACCCCTGGAAGGGCAGGACTTAAGCCTCAGAAATCCTCCGAAGACAATCTAATCCTCCTTCGTAACACAGGTCTGCCTGGCTGGAAGTTCCTCCGAGCATCTAACCCTACCCATTTGCTGCCGTAATCGTGGTGCAGGGAAAGCAGCAGGACCACAGCTCTGGGTGCAGGGACGGCCTCCCCACAGGCTCATGCCCAGAGGCAGGCTGGGGCTCCGCCCTTTGCGCCAACCCAACTCACCCTGCATGGTGGCACACAATCCATGCTGGAGCAGCAGGTGCAGAAACACCCTGCCCGGAGCCAGAGGCCTAAATGCTCAAGAGCTGTGACCCGCCCACAAGAAAACAGAAAGACCCTCACGACAGGGCTCCACGGGGGCTGTCATTATTACTCCTACTTTACAGAGGGGAAACTGAGGTTCAGAGAAAGGAAGTGACTTGCTCAAAGTCACATAGCTGATGGCAAAGAGAGCTGGGTCCCCAAACAAGTGTCCCACCCCCAGCCCAGCACCCTCCAGGTAGGAGGCTGTCAAAGAGGATTAATCTCAAGGGTCCCTCTCAGCCTTCAGACCTCAGGGCTCTCTGCTGGGTCAGTACCACCCTCTGGAGGGCAAGTGAGATTCATATAGGCCAGAAAGGAAGTATAGTCAGCCAACTCCTCATCTGGACTAAAGGAAAAAATCCTAAACGCACAAAAGTCTCATTTTTATGAAGCTGCTCGATGCAAAAGTATTTACACTGATGAGGAACTGGAAGCTACTCAAGTCTCCAACAAGAGGGGCCTGTTTAGTAAACCACGGCAGGTGACATGCCAGGGACACCTTCCCAGTGCTTATGGATCTTAGCTCACCCACTCCTCACAACAACCGTATGGGGTAGCTATTAGTGGCACCATTTCACAAGTGGGGAAACTGAGACACAGAGCAGTTAAGCAGGTTGCCCATATCCACACAGCCATAGGTGGCAGAGCCAGGACCGGAACCGAGGCAGTCAGGCCAGATCCCCCACTCAGCCCACCAGGCCAGTGATGGCTGAGCCACGCAATGGGGTTAAGTTACCCAGCCAGTAAAATCCCGTGACGACCAGCAACGGCCCAGGGAAGATGTGGTTAAATGAAATAATCAGGACGCAAACTCTGCTTGGGGCAGCCTACACAGGAACACGAAATGAAAAAGGAAGAAAACCAGCCCAAAAGGCTCACAGCAGCTGTGCTGGGATTCTAGGTGATTATTTTCTTTTCTTGTCCAATTTCTCGATTTTCCATAATATAATATTGCTTTTAAAAGATATTTTTTAAGTGTTAAAGAAGAAAAAGCCACAGCAGCCTTCAGATTCTTTCCGTGCACTTTCTGTGTGCAAACATTGTCAAGCTGAGCTCCTCTCCCCGGAACGTGGGGACAGGCCTGCGGAGAGGGCGCAGAGCCCATCACCTTCCCGAAGCAGCCGGCTGGATGAAACCCGGCCTTCCCAAAGAAACACCATGGGTTTTATTTGCACAGGGAGTCATGAGCAGTCTGGGAAGTGTCTGGATCCAGGCGCTCCCAGCCCCGCCAGCAGCCCCTTCCTCCATCCTGTTTATTCTGCATGAGGGGACCTGTCAGAAAGTAAACTTCCCTCTTCCTGCCCCGTCCTTCCTGCAGGCCCAGCTCCCCTATCGCCCCTTCCTCTGGAATCCGCTCTCTCATGGGAGAAGCAGCAGCCAGGAAAAGTCAGTCTGAACGAAGGCAGGTGAGGGGCCTGACGAGTGCAGCTGCAGGGCTCGGGCAAAAGCAGCAGCTCTCGGCCTCACCTCTGCGGGGGTCTCCTGCCGGACGCCTTCCAGCTTCCTCTGGTTTTCCAAGACTACTTCCTTCAGGTCATGCAACTCTGCACAGGCGGCGATGGCTCTGTCCACCTGGTGCCAGGGACCAGGGCAGGGAGGAAGGGACAGCAGTGGGGAGGGAGCAGGGCCCAGGAAAGACGGTGGGAGATGCAAGAGAGCGAGAGAAAGAGAAATGACTGGCTGAGAATGGGGATGTTCTGGGAGGGAGAGACCCCACCAGGGAGCAGTGAGTGGCCCCTCCACTGCCCCCAGCCCCAGCTCCATGCCCAGAGCCCTTGCTCACCTCCTCCACCATCTTCCTTCCCTGGGGCACCATGTGGAGAAAGCTCTGGATCACCTGGAGTTGCTCCATGGGCAGTGGCTTGGTCTGCGAGGGGACGGGCCTGACAAGGGGGCAGTAATCAGTGCTCCCAGAGGCCTCTACAACAGCCCCATTGTCAACTCTCTCCCACTCATCCGGCTGCTGGGAAGAACCAGACTACAGGCTCCAAGTCTCCCTTCCAAATCACGCTGGGGGAGGCAAGGGGGAAACAGGCCCAGGAAGACACTTTCTCCAGGTCACCCAGCAAGTCTGTGACAAACCAGGAAATGAACCACAGGTGCCCAATTTCCAGCTCTGGACTCCTGACATGTCCCCAGCATCCTGGGGCAGTCCCACCCCTCCTCTCCTCAACCCCACAGCCCCTTGGGACACTGGGTCCCAGGCTACTCACTCTGGCCTGGAGGCAGTCCCGCCGTGGTGGAACAGGATGAGGGTAGCCAGGACCATGCCCAGGTTGGTCCTGCCCACACCCGTCTGGCAGCTGAAGAGGAGAGCAGGGGGAGGCCCATGGACACCACGGAGCAGCAGCAGGCTGGGGGTCTCCTGGGGAAGGACCGTGAACATCAGGCAACAGTGTGAGCCAAAACCCCTGGGCTGAGGGCTGAGTCGGGGGAGGGGGTCATGACATTGGCCACACCCGCCCTGCAGTCTGAGGCAAGGGGGGCCAGACGGGCCACTCAGACTCTTTCACCAAACCCCACAGCTGATCCGCTCCACCTTCCCAGGCCCTGGCGAGCTCAGGGAAGCCCTGGAAGGGAGAACTACTCCCTCTGTAGGGAGTACAGGCCTCTGTAACACCCCCTGTGAGATGCAAATTAAACAAGTGACCTCCCAAGCGGGTGGACGTGGACGGAAACACCATCAGTCTCAGGAAATAGCACTGAAGAGTCAGAGGGTGAGAATGTTTAGCTCCAGCAAAGAAAGGAGAACTTGAGGTCTACAGAGGATAGGAGATTTGTCCAAGATCACACAGCAAGTTAGCAGCCGAGCCACGGCCAGGGTCCTCCTCCAGACGGTCAGTGCTGGGCTCCCTCCTTGGAGAATGTACCAACACACCCCACACAGACACACACAACCCACACATACACAGACAGACATGCACAAATACACCCGCACAGAGACACACACATACACAGACATAGACACACACACACACACAACCCACACATACACAGACAGATGTGTACACACACCCCCACACACACACAACCCACACATACACACATACACACACACACCCACACATACACAGACATGTACAAATACACCCTCACACAGACACACACAACCCACACATACACAGACAGACATATACGCACACACACAACCCACACATACATAGCCAGATGTGTGTACACACCCCCACAGAGACACAACCCACACATACACAGCCAGATGTGTGCTCACATACCCCCCACAGACACACAACCCAAACAAACACAGCCAGATGTGTGCTCACATACCCCAACACAGACACACAACCCACACATACACAACCAGATGTGTGCACACACCCACACACACAACCCACACATACACAACCAGATGTGTGCACACACCTCCTCACAGACACACAACTCACACATACATAGCCAGATGTGTGCACACACCCCCACACACAACCCACACATACACAGACATGCACACCCCACACACACAGACACACACAACCCACACATACACAGACAGATGTGCACACATCCCCATGCAGACACACAACCCACACATACACAGCCACATGTGTGCACACACCCCCACACAGACACAACCACCACAAACACAGCCAGACATACACACACACACCCACACAGATACACAACCCACAAAACACAGCCAGATGTCTGCACACACCCCCACACAGACACACAACCCACACATACACAGCCAGATGAGTGCACACACCCCCACACACACAACCCACAATACACAGCCAGATGTGTGCACACACCCCCACACAGACACAACCCACACATACACAGCCAGATGTGTGCACACACCCTCACACAGACACACAACCTACACATACACAGGCAGATGTATGCACACCCCACACAGACAGCCCCTGACACACTCGAGCCCATACACAACACAGAACCAGGCCTTCCCCTGAGGAAAGCCAGAGGCTACACCCACCCCGAGCATCTCCACGGAGACAGGGCCTAGACACAGACCCACTCTCCAGGTACCTGCCCCCACCCCGAGCTCCCACCACCTCCTCCCGCCCCCACTTACCCGGAGGACACTGACAAAGGCATCGAACTGGGCTTCCAGTGGGGCCCCTTGCTCCGGCAGGGGCAGGCGGTGGTACCTGCCAGGTGAGGGGAACAGTCCATCACGCAGTCCACACACCTGGGCATCCCCCGACCCTGGCATTCCCATGAGAGAGATGGTTGTGGGGAACTCAGCCCAACCTGCAGCTGGTGAAACTGAGGCTGCAGCTAAAGAGCAGGCCCAGCACATGGGGTCCCACACGGCCCCAGGCCATTCGGCAATCCCAAGCAGGACTGACCCTCAGTACCTGTAGGTGGGCTGCAGGAAGAGGGGCCGCTTGTACACCTCCTCAGTCACATGCACGTCATCCTCACCCCGGACGGCCACAGTGTGGGGCTCCCCCTGCAGGTCCTCGGTGTTGTGGTACACATGGTATGTGTTCTCACTCAGCTGGGCAAAGTCATGGATCTAGATGGAGGTGTGGGGGCCAAAGGGCCATGACTGACCTCAGGTCCCTCCTGACCTTCCTGGCTGAGCTCTGGAGTGACTAGGCTACACGGAGTAGGCTGCTTGTTCTCCAGGGAGTACCATGTGGCCAGAGGCACTCTCTATGCCCTGACAGGATTGGGGTGGCCACTGGCCCCAGGGCAGCCACCTATGCACAGGCTGATATGGTCTCCACTGGGCCCAGGTGGGAAGGGCTCTGCCCAGCGGGCAGCAGGAATTAGCTAAGCTGCCAGACTGAAGGACAGGGTGAGGCTCGGGGAGCTAGGAGCTAGAAGAGAGGAGGCCTGGGAGGAAGATGGGGAGACAACCAGTGAGCAACACAGCCTCAGGTCCTGCCCCAGGGAGTCTCTGGGGGCACCATGACCCCTACACTCCACTTACACACCTCTATCTCTTGTCAACAGCCTCAGAGACCTTGAGAAGCCCCCATGTTGTGGAGGAGGAGGACAGAACCTCAGAAACAGATTCACCCCAGGCCTCACAGCTCCCGGAGGACTGCACTCCAGTCCTGGGACGCCTAGTCTAGCTCTCTTCCCTCCACCAGACTCCTTTCTAAGCAAGGATGCTGAAGGTGGAGGAGAAAAGCAGGGTGGGAAAGGGGCAGAGGCAAACAGGGCCGGGATTGGGAGGTCCTTCCTCCGGCCTCTGTGAGCTGGCCTCACAGCTGGCCACTCGCCCAAGCAGTGCAGAAGATGGGAGAGCGTGGGCTGGTGAGAGCCAGATGGGCTGTCGGCTGGGAGAGGCCTACCAGGGAGGGGCCTCCACCCACAGCAGGAGCCCTCACCTCTTTCCGGATGGCCAGCTCCAAGCTCTCTGCCCGGACCCTGGGTCCGAGGCCCTGGAGGTTCTCGCGAAGGTTCTGCTTGTCCCGAGGCGTGTAGGGCACGAAGTCCTCACCAGCACGCAGAAACAGCACGGGCTCCTCCCGCACACAGAAGATGACACACTCCTGCCCGGAGCCCCAGGAGGAAGGAAGCCATCACCACTCTCCAGCATGGACACTCGCTCCACTGCGCCTCCAGGCCTTTGCCCAGGCCGTTTCCCCCTCCTCAAGGCCGTCCCCACCCGACCCGGTCCCTGCAATGTGAATCCTACCCAAGAAGGAGAGCTCAGTCCAAATGCCACCTGCTCCCGGCCCTCCCTCCTCTCAGGGCCAACAGTCCTTCCTCTGAAGCTCATAGTGTTAATTCCTGCTTTGTATTAACATTATCAATGAATACACCTTTTCTGCCCTCATGGACTACAGCGTCCTGGCAGGCAGAATCATTTCCTGGTCATTTTCACGTCCCCACAATTCCTCGCAGGGAGCCCTGGATAAATTAGGTGCTGGATAAAAATCATCTGAAGAAATGAATGCCCACCACCACTATGCAATCATTTGTTCACTAAGCACCAGACAGACAGAGGGAGACACGTGTGCAGATCCCACCTTTGAGGGACTCACAGTCGAGCTGGGAAGATGGGACCTGCACACAGCTAACACCCCCACCCGACTCTGGTTCACTCAAGGCCTCGCCACCTTAATCCCAGGCCAGCTCAGATGCAGGCTGCCCTCAATGAGCCTGCAATCACAGTGGGCCTTCAGCCTCTGTCCTGGAGACACCCAAACACTCAAAATCCTGCCTCAACATCCTCGACGGGCAGGAAAGAGGAGTGGTTAGAAGCAGGCACTTGAAGTCCAGCTGCCTGGGTTTAGGTCTCGGGACACCACAAATGAGCTGTGTGACCTTTGGCAAGTCACTTATTCTCTCTGGGCCTCAGTTTCTTCTTCTGTAAAATGGGAGAATAATTGCCACGCTCTTATAGGGTTGACGTGAGGATATAAGTGTTGGCTGTGATCATCACCCTGTGGCTCTCTCATTATGATCTGGCCCCTCTTGTCACCCTGTCACTCTCCTCACTTCCTCCCAGATTCTCAGAGTGCAATGTAAAAGGGGCTTCTGACCTCAGAGCTTCCACGTCCCCACAGGACTATGCAATAAACGTTTGCCCAGAACTTCCCAGCCATGCCAACCACAATGACCGTCACACATTCAAGGCCTGGCAGGCCTGGTCCAGGCCACCAGCTGCCCTCCCCAGCATGTGGCCAGGCCCCTGCAGAGCCTCTGAAGTTGTCCCTCCCAGGAGCCCCTTTTCCCAAATTTGGGGGGCTGGGAAGTGGCCTGCTTACCCTGTGTCCATCCTTCTGGAGTTTCTGGAGGACCCGCCTGAACCCTGAGAGGCTGGGCTGTCCCATGCCGAACACGGCTAGCCCACCCTGCACCTGCCGGAAGTTGGGGGCCCCACAGCTCCACAAAGTGCCCAGCACGTCCATCTTTTCAGCAACATCCCGCACCAGGAAATAGCGTCCCTAGTGGGGGAAGAGCCACAGAGGTTCAGTTAGATGACTCAGGGACACCTTCTACCGGCAGGGCTCTATCCCAGGTCCCAGGGAGCAGGGAGAGTGGGTCAGGGACATGGTCCCCAAGTTGTCCATAGGCTCAAGGAAAAAAACAAACAAAGTATGTGACCATCTGTGATCCTGGGAAGGATGTCACAGAGTTCAGGAAAAGGAAAGACAATCCTACCAACGGAGAAACAGAGAAGGCTTCACGTAGGAGGTGGTACCTGAGACAGGTCTTGAAGAAAGAGAGCAGGGAGCACTCCAGGGGCAGGAAACTGAAGCTGGCTCTAGGGTGGGCCCACAGCCCCCCCAGGAGGAAGCAAATGTCTCTCGCCCCCAGAGGAAGCACATGGAATAGGGAGTCACTGCTGGGGCACCAGGAATGAACCAGAGGAAAACTGTGCTAGCTACTTCCTAGGGCCACAGTTCTGAGGAAGGGCAGGTCCCGCCCTCCCAGCTGGGGTGAGCAGATGCAACAACTACCGAGAAAAGAGGAAAACACTACTCAGGGATCAGGGGAGAGCAGGAGGAACCAAAAGAGTTCATTCTGGGCAAAGGGGAACCCTAAAGTCATCTTGTCCGCCCCCACGCCTCCAGTAGCACCGCCACCTACACTGCCAGGCAGATGACAAATGGGACCAGTTCTTCTGACACCAGAAATTCCCAGCCACTCTTTCAACAAGGACAGTTCAATCCTCACGATTATCCATTCAGTGAACACCTACTGAGCACCTACATGGCGCCAAAGTGATGCTCTAGGGCCTGGGACCCCAGCAGTGAGCAAAATGGACCCAAGTCATCTGTCCTCGTGGACTTTACTGCCTTGGGGATATTTAAGGCAAAAAAAAAAAAAAAATACCAATACTAGCTAAGCCAGAGACGTTCTGAAACTTCAAAAAAGAATGAGATGGAGATTCCCAGCCTGGAGGAAGCAGTTTGGGGCCTGGGGACCTCAGGCCCCCGTCTCTGCTCTGCTTGCTGCTCTGACGGAGGAGGTGTGGGAGGCTGGGCCAGGCAGGGCTGCATGAGGAGAGAAGAGCAGGGCGCGCCACAGGAGGCCCCGGGAACCAGGGGCAACAGGAAGCAGGGCCAGGACCCCAGAGGATCGGGTGAGGCTGTAAAGGAGAGAGCCCAGGGAGCAGACAGGGCGAGCAGGAGGTAAGGGAGGGGCCCTGTGAGGAAGGAGTGCAGGAGTGCAGGAGGGCAGGAGAGGCCGGGGAGAGGCTGGGCCTGAGCTCACCTGCACCAGGTAGTGCTCGGGCGTGGTGTCCGAGAGCCGGCCCAGGGTGTAATGCGCCTTGAGCGGCTCATCGTGGATCTGAAACTCCTCCTTGCAGTTGTAGCTGCGGGGGCAGAATGGAGACCCAGTCAGGCAACCTCCACGGCCACGGTCCTCTCCACCTCACCACACCCACAGCAGGGACACCCCACCCCTGCCCTTGCAGCCACCCATTTGTGGCAGAGACTGCTCACTGTCCCCCAGGATCCACTCTCCACTCCTTCCTCAGCAATAAAACCCCGAATGTTGATGAGCCATCCAGCTGAAGACTACATTTCCCAGCCTCCCTTGTAGTTAGCATGGTCATGTGATTAAGTTCCGGCCAATGGGACATGAGGAGAAGTGATGTGTGCAACTTCTGGGCCATTCCCCTTAAGGGAAGGTGTGTGTCGTTATTTTTTCTTCTTCTCCCTGGCTACCATCCAGAAGTGATGGCAGGAAGTAGATGTTGGTGGGTGGCAGGGCAACATGAGGGGAGGAGCCTGGCTGATCACGGGGCTGATCATGGGGGGCTGAGCCCGTGGCACCTCCTGGACTTTCATGTGGAGAGAAGCTTCTGTCTTGTGTAGGGCATCCTGTTTAGGGGTTACTTTGGTCCTGGATTATCCCTCCATCAGATTGTCCCTGAGAACAACCCCACATGACAGTCCCACAGCACAGGGAGGTGATCAGAACAGGCTACAGGGCTGCATGGCCTAGGAATGAGGCCCAGCCCCACCACATGGCGGCCATGGCTTCGGAGTCACTCGCTTTCTCCGTGGCTCCATTACCAGTGAGTCTCCCCTCCTAGAGCTGTCATGAGAACTCAGTGGGCTAAGGAACATCCATGCACAGCCCAGTGCCTTGGCCCAGGGCACGGTGGGCATCTATTAACGCAATTATTATGACTAGCAGAGTTCTACCTTCACACGGGGCCATTTCAAACAAAACCCACAGGTAAAATTCCAGACTTCTGTAGATGCTAAACCAGGGGGAGGTCCGTGCACTCCTGACACAAAAAGCTACTGTGTTGATTATAACAGCAAATAAGACACAGGCTCCCAGAGCTCCTGATCTCATGCTTGATCCTCTTAACAAAAGAAAGACAGGGTGGTGAAATGGTGGGGCAGAGCACTAGACAAGGAGTCAAGAGGCCTGCGTTCCCACGGCCAGCTCTGCCTCCTTCTCACCACAGGACTGTGATCGTCAAATCCTTCTACCTCCGTGAAACTCAGTTTACTTAGCTAAATCAGTTTTCACATCTGATCTACAAGGTATTAGATCAGAAATCTGCAAACCTTTTCTTTCTTTTGTTTTCTTTTCTTTCTTTCTTTTTTTTGGGGGGAGGGGGGGAAGATTGGCTCTGAGCTAACATCTGTGCCGATCTTCCTCTGTTTTATATGTGGGTCGCCCACACAGCATAGCTGGATGAGTGGTGTATGTCCACGCTCAGGATCCAAACCCGTGAAACCGGGCCGCCAAAGCAGACTGCAGTGAACTTAACCACTATGCCACTTTGCATGGGTGGCCCCAGCAAACCTCTATATAAAGGACCAGATAGTAAATATTTTAAGCTTTTGTTGGCCATACGGTCTCTGTCGCAATGAGTCAACTCTGTAGTTGGAAGTGTTAAGCGTCCACAGACAACATGTAAATGAATGGTAGTGACAGTGTTCCAATAAAACTTTACTTACAAAAACGTGACAGGCTGGATTTGGCCTGCAGGATAGAGTTTGCCAGTCTCTGTGCTGGGTGATCCCTAAGGTCCCTTCCACCCCAAGCACACTACAGCACAGGGGCACTGCGCCCACAGCTGGCCCCGGGAGGCACGCACAGTACCATCGCAGCAGATTTTCACAGCAGGCTGCTGACTGTTCTGAGCCACACCACAGTTAGATATTTTGAATGTCATCCCCACATATCCAGATAAGGAGACTGAGGCCCAGAGAGGGAAAAGGATTTGCCCAAGGTCACAGAGCAAGGGAGAGGCCGAGCCAGGTCCGGGACATGCGTCTCCACTGCTGCCCTCGAGGTCCAAACCTAGTTCTGTCATCGCTAGTGGACAGTCTACATATCAAGTTCCTTTTATGTAAGATCTCTTCGCCTCCACTTATCACGAGCACAGTGATGTATCATGATTACAGTTTTCCCGCCAGGCCCCGAAGCCAGCAGGCCGGATTGATCACTCCCACCCCTCAGGTCTCCTGACACAGAGGTCCCATCTGCTACGTCTCTGCCAAACTTCTATGTGTGGAACATATTTAATTCTTGGCTCATCGTGTCCTACTTCCTGCGCCCTGGAGGGGCCCAGAGGCAGGGGAGCGTGGCGGGCCGATTAGATGAAAGACGAGGCTTCCCGACTTGCCAGGAGATGGACCCCACATGCCTTCCATCTTTCAGGCCTCAGGCTCCCCAGCAGCCGCTCCTTCACTGGCCCCACAGGGCAGACAGGGTTTTGAGGGCCCTTCCTGACCCTCTTCCTCTGGGCACACAGTGTGTCAAGGTCTCTCAAAATACGATGCCAGAATAAATCCACGGCCTCCTTCGGGATGTCCCTGAAGGACCTAATCAGGATAGTCCACCAACAGCTTCCAGCTTTTTCAGCCCAAGGCTCTTTAACGGCCTGGTGTTAACCTCTGTTTCAAACCATAATTACTGGTTGTGAAAAACAAAATCTAAATTTTATGCCTCTAAGTATATAGACTTCCTTTGAAAATGTTCAGCCAAAAATTATTTCAAAAGGGTGTCCCCCCAGCCACTCCCCCAATCTTCACACTCCTTAGCACTGTGGACATGGTAAGTAACACTGGCTAAGATTCCCATTTAGTTTGTCTGTGTGACTGCAGACAAACTGCTTAACCTCTCTGGGCCTCAATGTCTTCATCTATGAAAACAGTTTGTAGACATTAAGTACTGATGCCACCACCCTCCAGGCAGCTCCCCTAGTCCTATCTTTCAAGGACATGGTCACGTACCCCCTGCCACTCACGTGATCACGACGGGGGCCACCTTGTTGGGGATGATGGACTTGGCCTTACTGTTGTGCAAGCCCGTGGTCTGGAAGGAGTGGACACTGAGAGAGTGCCGCCCATCCATCGTGCTGCCACCCTGGAGGCCCTCGAAGGGGGCACCCGCTGAGACCGTCTGCTGGGCCGTGCTGGCCGTTGTACCCATATTCTGCCGGCAGCCTCAGGACCCACAACCTGTGGAGTGAGAGGCATGCAGTGAAGGAGGGGGTGGGAAAAGCCATGGCAGGAAGGGACCCAGCCCACCCCTCACTCCCACTGTACAGATGCAAAGTCTGAGGCCCAGAGAGGCCCAGCTGCCCTGTAGCTGGAGAGAGTGGGCAAGTCTGCCACCTACCACATGTTTGCTGTGTGCCTACCACGGGCCCTCTACTGATGCTTTGGGGGAGTTATGGACACAGACATGAAGACACAGCCCCTGACCCCCTATAGTTTATACTCATCTGGCAAAAATAAGACAGTTAGGAAAGAGTTACCCCTCCAAACCAGGTTGAGTCCTAGGGCTCTAAGCGACTGGGTCAAGCCACATGGAGGCCAGGCCTTCCAGACTTGGAGAAGTGGGAGACTGTCACCTGAGTGGGAACCAGGGGCAGATGCAGAGGGAAGTCAGGTTTGGATTTGAAGGCTCTGGAAGGGCATAGGATGCAGGAGGACATTCTAGCCATGAATGTCACAAAATGAGGCCAGGGAAGTCCAGATTGGGTGAGCTCTCAGCAGATCAAGGTTTCAAAGAAAGCACCGGCCCCTAAACTGGATATCAACATTATCGACATCAACCTCATCAATCTCATCATCATCATCATCAACCTCATCAACATCATCATCATCAACATCATCAACATCATCATCATCAACCTCAACCTCATCAACATCAACCTCATCAATCTCATCATCATCATCATCAACCTCATCAACCTCATCAACATCATCACCATCAACATCATCAACATTAACATCATCAACCTCAACCTCATCAACATCAACCTCATCATCATCACCAACCTCATCAACATCAACCTCATCAACCTCAGCCTCATCAACATCAACTTCATCATCATCCTCATCAACATCAACCTCACTAACATCAACTTCATCATCATCATCACCAACCTCATCAACATCAACATCAACCTCATCAACCTCATCATCAACATCAACCTCATCAACATCAACCTCATCATCATCATCACCAACCTCATCAACATCAACCTCATCAACCTCATCATCATCATCACCAACTTCATCAACATCAACCTCATCAGCATCATCACCATCAACATCATCAACATCAGCATCATCATCACCAACATCAACAGCATCAACAGCCAAAGCTTCTGCCCCTCTTGAGGCATGCTAGACATCCTCGTAGACTCAGCAATTCCTCTTGTAGGGCTCTCTCCTCAGGAAATACTTAAGAATGTATGCAAAAAAGTAGACTACAAGGGTATTTTGTTGATCGAAGTGTTGTTTATAATAACAAAACACTGGAAACAACCTCCAGCTAACAACAGGGGATCTGTTGAATAAATTATGGGATGTCTCTAAGGTGAAATATTAAACAGCCATTAAAAATATCATATTGACTGAATTGGAAAGACATCTAGGAAATAGGAATGGAAGGAGCAGGTTTCAAGACAAGTGCATGCTATAATCCCACATTAATTCATGAGAGTGTACCAGAAGAAAAGTACGAGAGCATCTGCAACAAGATGCTAATGTGAGTTACCACCAAGTGATGAGATTATAGATAATTTTTATTTTCTCCTACTTGCTTATCGGTATTTTCTTATTTTCCTCCTCTGAACACTGGGTAATACAGTTAAGGCCTATTTAAAACAAATAAGAAAATGGCTGGGAAGCAAGCAGGAGACCTTTAAGAGCTGCTGGAGAGTGTGGGGAGGATTGGCTCAAGAGTCCGAGAGTCAGGGCTGCTGGGAAGGGAAGGGGCTGGAATTCCACACAGACCCAAGAGAAGGGCGAAAGGCATGGAAGACAGAGGCTCACAGAACCTTCTGAGAGCTCAGTAACTGCTGGCCCCATATGGCACTGACAGTCCAGGATCAAGACGGGGAGGGAGCAGCCTGCCCTGCCTGCCCCAACTCTGCCCATACCCTGAGATGGGTGCGCTCTGCAGAAGCACAGGGACATAAGCAGTCCTTAGAACATGACAACTCCCCTAGCTGCCTCCAGCCGGGCACGAGCTACTCCACGTCAGTGGGGACTCTGCTCCAAACATCCACACTCCCCCACCACGCCCCGGCTCTCTCACAACCAGCAGCAGCAGCTCAGGAAGGGGACGGTGGAGCCAGGGCTCAGCACGAAGCCAGGGTGAGAGGTCAGTCTGAAGGCTGAGCTCACTGCATCCTCTCTCCCCCAGACCCTGAGTCAGTTCCCGGTCCCAAGGCGGCTCCCCAGGCCTCCCCGACAGTTGTGTCCTCAGGCTCCCCCTCCCCAGAGCCACCTAGACAGAATGACTAGACCCATCCACACCTCCCAGAACCTTCCCAAACCACCACCCATCCCTCTCCCTCTCCAATCTGGAAAGGGCTCCCTCACTCCCTCCCGTCCAGCCTTGTCACCCTTGAAAACTCCCAGTAGCCATGTGACAGCTTTGTTAACATGCATACCTTGTGTTTATAATAGCCCCATCGTAACTTTCCACACCCAGTCCAATTTCTCTCTCTCTTGTTCTTTTGGTCAAAGGCGGAAGGAATGGGTCTCTGTTCCTAAACAGAAACAGGCTGCTCAGAGAAGGTGAGGGCTCCACAGTGGAGCTCCGACAGCAGAGCCAGAACCTTCTCTCCACTTCACCTGCTGTGGCAGGCCCCCAACCCAGCTCATCAAAGTTCCCAGACCTCTCGCAGCAGTCTGGGCCCAGGAGGCCTGGGTGGAACAGCCTCCTCAAGAACAGGGCTCGGGTGTCACGAAGGAGGCCTGACAAACAAGACATGGGAAGGCCTGAGGAGGCGACAGCTGGCTCCAGCCGCCAGGCTAAGGCCAGCCCTGCTCCCACTGGGCTGGGCTGGGCCTGACACCTCCACTCTCCTCCCCCTCACTTCCCCCACAGCTCCAGCTCCACCACCCTCATCTCTCACGGGCTCCACAGGCGATGACAGGCCCCAGCCGGTCCCTGAGGGCAGCAGGGAGACAGGACAGATGTGCACAGCTGCAGGCTGCAGCAGGGGAGGACAGAACCCTTTGAAGGTTGACCTGCCTCCAAAATGTCTAGAGGAGGGCAAGACCCCAGCGTCCCCAGGCTTCTCACTCGGCAGCTCCCCTGAAACTTCTCTCAACTCCGCCCAGGGGGAGCCTCGCCAGCACAGGGACCTTCATCCTGCTGGCCACATGCTGTGGGGCCTGGGGCAACTTCCTTCCCCTCTCTGGATCTGAAAGCCCCTTCCAGCTTCAAATGGATCTGGCTCCTAAGATTAGCAACCTAGTCGTCACATCACTGCTATCCACCACCAGGGATGGTGGTCAGCAAGGGCGGGGGTGGTGGTGGGGTCCCTAGTGCTCAAGCCCCTGCTGGGGGAGAGTGGGGAGGGTGGATTGGGATCAGACTAGACCGGAAGATGGGGTGTCCACGAGCCTGGAGGGTTTGTAAATAGGTATACCCGTAGTGTCCTAACTTCTAACCGAAAGTTCGCATTCCCTTCAATCACGAGCAAAGGCTGCCCTGCTGAGTCGCAGACCCGGGACGTGGTCGCCATAGCGCTCCCCGCTGTTTCACATGTCAGGGCAGCTGTGCAGGTATCTGGAAACGTGGCTTCCTATCACCCCTCCTTTCAAAGCACAGCAATTATCAGACCCGGTCCCCTGCCCACAGACCGGGAGTGACACGACTGGCCCACTTCAAGCAACTCTGTGCCTGGTGGTGTTGGGCCCCTACGGTAGGATCCCAGGTTCTCACAACAGAGCTTAACTCGATGAGCATGGAGAAGTCTGATGATCCCAGGGAGCAGCCCATCCTCACCGCATGGAGCCAGCTATAAGGAAACTGCATTCCATCTGCAGAGTGGGGCTCTCAACACCCGGGACCATCCAAACAATCACAGTCGCCTGGGAGTCTGTCATGCCAGGCACGCCCCAGCTTAATGTCCACACCAAAGCTGAACAACAGCCGTGTCACTGAAGTGTCCTTAAAAAGTAAAATTGAACCTTAATTTACCTAATGGACGATCTTGCTAATGCAATAATAACTAAGGAGATGTATTACTACGTCACCAATTTGTTTTTTGGTATTTTGATAGCTTTCTCAATAAAATTTTCTTCCTCTGAAATCCCATATATTTTGTATATTTAAAAACATTCTGAGAAGAGGTCCAGGAGCTCCTCCCAGATTGCTAGAGGGCTCGTGGCCAATAAAAAGAGAGGAACCCCTGCTTTAAGGGAAGAGCATTCCCCAGGACACAGGCCCTCTCCCACCTTCTCCTTTGCTTTGCTTCTAACACGTCAGGGCACCCACTGAGTGCCAGCACCCAGCCTCCCTGTGAGGTCCAAGCCCCACGTGTCCATTTTGGGGTGGGGACAGCTGCCTTTGGCACACGGTAGCAGTGGGAGCTGCTCCTCCTCAGGCTGCCTTCCAGCCTCTCCATAGCTGACCCTGACAGCAGAGCACCCCACACACTCTCCCCTCCCTCTGGGATCTGGACGGCCCCCACTCAGGGTCCAGGGACCCCCATTCACTGTCCTCTCTGCCAGAACACCCCAGACACAGCCTCCTGGAGTGCCAGAGACGCACATTTCCCCTGGAGGGATCGAGGACTCCAGGCCCTGCTTCACAGAAGCTCTCAGTGACCACCCAAGAAGCCATGGAATCATGCGGGCTGCAGCTATAACGGCATTTGAGAAAGTTCCACACACAGACAGGCCATTCTCCTGCCTCTGGGGAAACTCACGGCAGTCAGTCCTCAGAGAAAAGGAACTGCCCTGTGGCGTCCTCGGCAGAGAGGTGACCTTGTTTCCCAGAGAAGAATCAGACTTCAGGAGCTGGAGTATTAGCTCCAACTCAACGAACCTCCTGATGCTACAGCAGAAACGCCCAGCCTGCCAGAGTGGTGAGCTTCTCGTCAGTGGCAGTATTCAAGCCAAGCGGAGGCTGCAGATGACCATTCTGGGTCCTGGAGTAGTGGAGGACAGGCAAGAGGTCCAAGAGCTGATTCCTAAGGCCCCAGCTTTGAACATCTCAGAGTCAAAGTCCCTTTCTTCTCATACGGTTCTTGGTAGAAGTGACTCGTCACCATTCTGGTCCCAGTTTCCCCATCTCTAATCCAAAGTGCTCAAGTCCCCCTTCTCTGTCCTTGCTGTGGGGCAGCAGCCACGAGCTCCAGGCTCGTCAAACCCTGTGAGCTTTTCCAAAGCAGAGTCTGGCTCTTGGGAGGAAGCGGAAAGCTGGACGTCTGCTACCAACCCCAGCCACCACCCGCCTCGTCCTTTCTCCTGCCCTCACTGCCACCAGGATTCCAGACCCTCTTGCAAAATCCCAAGCCTCACCTCAGGGAAAAATGTGACCACAGGAACCTCCACAAATGGCTGTCACCACAGGCCCCCAAAAGCGGAGATTCAGAGCTGGCTACAGCCCTGGAGATCAGCCAGTCCAACCCTCTCTTTCAACACATGAAGGAACTGAGGCCCAGAGAGGGAAAATGATGCACCCCAGGTCATAAGGGAAGTGGCCACAAGGACAGATTGGAACCCAGGGCCACAATGACTCTGGCCTGAGGCAAAGGGGAAGCACAGGGGAATGTCGAGCTGAAGCTGCACCAGCATGTAATTATACTAGCCAGATGAGGGTCTGCCGGCCAAGACTGTGTGATTGGTGTGCCTGCCAGGGTGGGGCAGGGGGTGGGGTCCAAATACCCGCCTGACACAGCCAGAGATCCTGAGCGCAGAGATGGGGGCACCAGGAAGGCCAAATGGTTGAACTTAGACTGCAAAGCATTTGCCATATATTCTCTCATTTAGTCCCAACCAAAAACAGAGGTGTCAACTCTTACAATGTTAAAAAAAGTCCAATAAAAAAATGGCAAAAGAGGGGCTGGCCTGTGGCCAAGTGGCTAAGTTTGCGCACTCTGCTTTGGAGGCCCAGGGTTCTCCAGTTCGGATCCTGGGCGCGGACCTAAACACTGTTTGTCAGGCCATGCTGTAGTGGCATCTCACACAGAAGAATTAGAATGACCTATAACTAGGATATACAACCATGCACTGGGGCTTTGGGGAGGGAAAAGAAAAAGAAAGAAAAAAACGGCAAAAGCTTCGAAGGCACATATGGATGCCAAATAAGCATATAAAAAGATGTTCAGCATCATTTGTCACAGAGAAACGCACTAGAATGACAAATTTTAAAAGACTGACAACATCAAGTGAGGACGTGGAGGAACCGGAACTCTCAGATCTGGCTGCTGAAGTGTGAGGTCACCAGCCACTCTGGAAGACAGCTTTGCAGTTTCTTACAAACTTAAACATACATTTACAATAGGACCCAGAAATTCCACTCTCCCATAACCACCCAAGAAATGAAAACACACCCAGAGAAAGGCTTGTACAAACAGTAGTGTTCATTACAGTCAAAATTGAAGTCAACCCACATGGCCATCAACTGGCAGACAGAGGAATAAAACGTGCACACTCACACAGTGGAATACTACTCAACAATAAAAGGAACAAGCTACTGATGTACACAGCATGGACGAACCTCAAACACAGCACACTAGGAGAAAGAGGCCAGGCCCCAAGGACTTCAAACTGTACAGCTCCTTCCATATCACATCATAGAAAAGGCAAACTATAGGGGCAGAAAGCAGATGGATGGCTGTCGGGGCGGGAGAGCCAACCACACCGGGCCTCCAGGGCACCTTTTGGGGGAGGGAACTGCTCCATATACTGAATGTGGTGGTTACACGACTACATACATTCGCCAACACTGACTGAACCACACACTTAAAATGGGTGAATTTTATCATATGAAATTTCCCTCAATAAACCTGTTAAAAACAAGAGGTGCTCCCTGTCCTCTGTCCCAGTGTGCTCACTCCTCTAGTGACACCCTCCTACCCAGTGCCACAACTCGCCTGCTGTGCGACCTTGGCCAAGCTACCTCTCTGGGCCTGAGTTGCCAGGCCCTTGAAATGGGGCCAATAGCAGTATATCTCTCGTGGGGTTGTTGTGACGGTTAAATAATATAACGTATGTAAAGTCCTCAGAACAGTGAGTGTGACACAAGCCAGCTGTTAACACACACTGCAGGGGGGTGGGGTCACCAACCAGTTAGACTCCGGAGCTAGACCGTGCAAGCCGGTAACCACCTACTGCACGTGGCTACTGAGCTCTTGAAACGTGGCTGGCCCACGTCAGGATGTGCTGCAGGTGTAAAGTATACACTGGATTTCGAAGACTAAGTACAAAAGAAAGTAAAATATCTCATTAACAATGTATTATGTTAATTATAAGTCAAAATAACATTTTAATAGATTGGATCAAATAATATGTTATTAAAATTAAGCTCATCTATTTCTTTCTTTGTTTCTTTTTTGGTGAGGACGATCGGCCGTGAGCTAACATCTGTTGCCAATCTTCCTCTTTTTGCTTGAGGAAGATTGTCCGTGAGCTAAAACCTGTGCCAGTCTTCCTCCATTTTGTATGTGAGATGTCACCACAGCATGGCTTGATGAGCAGTATGTACGTCCACATCCAGGATCTGAACCCACGAACCCTGATCTGTTGAAGCAGAGCATGCGAATTTAACCACTACGCCACCAGGCCGGCCTCTCATCTATTTCTTTTTACTTTTAATGTGGCGATTTAAAATGACACATGTGGCTCACATTATATTTCTGTTGGACAGTGCTGCTGAGTCTCAAGCCCTCCGTGGTCCTCAAGGGCATCCCTGGGTCAGCTCGAGGTCCTCAGCGCTGAGCCCAACGCCTGCTCCAGGGGAGAACTCAATCACTGCTGTCCGAGGCAGCAGGACACCCCGGGAAGCCGGAGCGAGCACTGCCATTGAACACATAGAGAAGCAGGGACTCGTAGAAGCCGTAAGTGACGCTCCAACGTGCTCACACCGAGCTGGGGGACCCAGTGAGTCTGTGAAGCATGGACTCCGAGGCTGAAAACTGGCTGATTCCCATCTCCCCCACTTATTTGCTGTGTGGCCTTGGGCGCATGGCTTAACTTCTCTGAGTCTCAGTTTCCCCGACTATACACTGGGGACTGTAACTGCACCTCCCTAACCGGATCATGTGACAAGGGAACAAGTAAATGTGTGTAAAGTTACACCCACCTGGCCTGACACACAGCAAGGGCGCAAACTCAGCTGCCCCTCCTTTCACCCCCACCCCGGCCTCCCTGCCCTCCTCCACAGCCCTCCCTGCCCCCGCTGGCTGGTACCCGCTACCAGATGTGAGCCTCCGTGGCCAGGACAGGGGCCTGGCCCAGACACCGCCCATAAAAGGAGCGGTGGGAACAAGCGGGCGCAGGGGCCCCTGGCTCTCATCCCGGCAAACCAAAGGGCAGAGGGGCTGGCCGCAGCAGCTCTCCTGCTCTAGTGACACAATCACAGCCCGCCCCGTTTTGCTCTGTTCACTTAGCCACTTAGGGAGGTTTCTGTCTGCTCCCGGCCTTAATCAGGAACCAGGGGAGCCCAGCTCTGCCCCGGGGCCTTGGGCAAGTCCTCCACCCGCTCTCAAACCCTACCCACAGAGGGACGCATGTGCGCCCCAAGTCGGTCCAACTGCTCTCCCGGCCCCGGCCCCCGGCCTGACTGCACCCACCACAACAGCCTCCAGTGGCCTCCCTCCTTCCCTACTGTCCCCCACGACCCACCCTCCACGCAGCAGCCAGAAGGACCTTCTAAAACTCTCAGGCACATCTCTGGCCCTGCTCAGCTGCTGCCTCTTCCGTGAAGCAGGGTCATAAACCCTGTCTGCCTCCCTTAAGGGTTATTGTCAGCAGCAGAGAAACAACCTCCCCTCAGTCTGTAGGAATGGGATGGTTATCACAGGAACATGGATGACAATGGGACACTGGGCGGAGATCACGTCCTTTCCTTCCATCACACCATAACATCCAAACCCCTCACCCTGGGCACATGCCCCACCTCTCTGACCTCACTCACACCCCCGCCCCCCGCCACGGCGCTCCCGCCACTTGCCATGTGCCCCCTCATCATGAAGGCTTCGTGCCCGCCACCCCCTGCCTGGAACACTCTTCGGCTTGGTCACGTGGCTGCCCCTTCCTGTTGTCTTGGCTCAAACGCCCCTCCCCAGAAAGGCCTCTCGGAGCCCCTGCAATGCTGTCTGCCCACACCACCCCGACAGTCCTCATACGTCTTACGAGCCCCTTTTGTTTCTGAATCGCTCACCAACAGGATCACGGATACCATCAGTCTCCTGGACTCCCTCAGAGCAGGATAGCGCCTGACTCGTCGGCATCGCGGCCCAGCACCAGAACTGCACCCAGGGCCCAGCAGATGAAGGCTCAGGAAATATTTACGAGATGAACAGACGACCCACCTCTAGGCATCTGCAGCTGTCAGGACTCACCGAGGAACAAATATCCGGCCTCAGGGAGCAGGTCTCAGCCCTCTGTAGGAGGGAGTGGGGGAAGCCTCCCCACTTCACTCCCCTCTCACCTGGACTACTCTCCTCCCCACCCTCTCACATTCTACCCACCCTTGGAGGTTAAAGCCCACCTCTTCCAGGAAGCCCTCCCTGACTACACACCCACCCCCCGCCTCTCAACTCCCACAGCCTGTTTCCCTCCTGCTGCATGCTGTTCCCGGCAGGGGCCCTTCTGTGTCCTTCCTGGCTCTGTACAGCTGTCTGGCTCAAAGGAGGAGCTAGACAGATAATGCTGATGGAACAAATCGGCACCATCCCTTTACCTCCCCACCCTGCCTGGGTCCTTGTTGATCGACTAAGGACTGCACACAACAATTAGGCACCAAAGACGGGAAGGATGTTTACTTGAACATTACAGTACTTATTCCTCAGATGGGGCCTGAGCGTGGATCTATTTTCTTCTTTTTTGCTTTTCCATCACTTATACACTTCCTACAATGAACATGATTATGTTAGAAACGTTAAAAAACAAAAGAAAAGTATAGTTATTTTAAATAGTTTCAAAGTGGACAAAGGTCACAGCTACTCACGGAGGGCATCCCCATCACCCCACTGCAAAGCCCCCTGTGCGCCTCCAGCTCCGTGCCTGTGCCCTCCACCCACTGTCGGCCCAGTTCCCAGTCATCATTCCTTTCATACAGCCTGGGGGGGGTGTGGCTTTGTGGTTTTTGCGTCTTTACTACCGACAACAGCTCTCAAGGGAGGTGAGACAGGGTTTACGACCCCCACTTTCCAGATGAGGAACCAGCTGAGCAGGGCCCGCGATGTGAATTTCCCCGGGCTACACAGCGTAGCAGAGGCAGAGTCTGGTTTCTGCTGTGTGACCGTCACCTCACGTCGCTACGGGTCACTCAGACCAGTCCCTTCACAACCTCTACCCCTGAGCCTCCTTCTCTTTAGAACTAGGATGAGATCAATTTAACAAATAAGGTAGAGCTGTCTGGGGTCTGGACGGCAGAAGGCCTTCATCTGCTAAGTTATATGTTTCTGAAATGTTTTTATTTTTTCTAAACCGAAAAAGAAAGTTAGAAGTTAGAAACAGGCAGTGGAGGAGCGTCTGGAAACACGGCCATGTGCTCAGCAGGTGGGCTGCCTGTGCGGTGGCCCGAGTTCCAGGCCTCTGCCTGCAGACCTCATGGAGCCTCTGAAGGTCTGAGTTCCAGCAGGGAGGTGTCATCATGGTGACCACTGAGATGACACCTTGAGGTGGGCTTGGAGCCGGGAGCAGACAAAGGCGGCCAGCTGAGGAGCTGTGGCAGACAGGGGCCAGCACGGGGTTGGGGGGGGCGGGCAGCAGAGTCGGGGCATCACACTGCAGATGGATGTCCTGAGCTGGGGGAAGCTGCAGCAGGAGAGGCCCCTGCCCTTGGTCGGGGGCACACAGCCTCCTCTCAGCTCCACCGACAGTGGGGGCAGAGAAGGGGCCCTGACCTGCTCTGTAGCCAGCAAAGACCTGGGCACTTGTCACCAGATGCTCCAGCATGAACCCAGAGGCTCCTGGAATTTGGGACCCTCAGGAAGGAAGAGGGCCCCTTCCAGCACCCCTAATTGCCTCCTTCCAGGCAGGGGGCCCCCCTTCGGGAGCTCCCCATAGTGGGGCAGCCAGCTCTGCCTGACAGGAAGCTCTGTACATATGGATCTTGGATTGGGGAGGGGAGAAAAGGCTATAACGGGCATTTTGAGGACCAGCAGGAAAATGTGAGTATGAATTGTGTGTTAGATAAATAAAGTTAACCTCCATCAGTGTGACAATGATATTGGGAATACAAGAATGTCCCTGCTCTTAGGAGACACAGGCTAAAGCATCTTGATGTCTGCGACTTTCTCACAGTTTAGAGAGACAGAAAGAGAGAGTAGAAATGGAGCAAATGTCAGCACCTGGTGAGGAGGGACATGCCTTCACTCTACTCTTCTTCCAGCTTTCTGTAGGCCTGAGATTTTCAAAATAAAAAATTGGAATTACAGGGGCTGGCCCTGTGGCCGAGTGATTAAGTTTGCACGTTCCGCTGCAGGCGGCCCAGTGTTTCATCTGTTTGAATCCTAGGCGCGGACATGGCACTGCTCATTGAACCACGCTGAGGCCACAGCTAGAAGAACCCACAACTAAGAATATACAACTATGTACAGGGGGCTTTGGGGAGAAAAAGGAAAAAAATAAAATCTTTAAAAAAAAAATTGGAATTACAAAGGTTTTTTGTGGTGAGGAAGATTGGCCCTAAGCTAACATCCGTTGCCAATCTTCTTCTTTTTGCTTGAGGAAGATTGTTGCTGAGCTAACATCTGAGCTAGTCTTCCTCTGTTTTGTATGTGGGATGCCGCCACAGCCATGGCTTGAAGAGCAGTGCATAGGTCCACACCCGGGATCCAAACAGGTGAACCCTGGGCCACCAACGTGGAGTGTGCAAACTTAACCACTATGCCACAGGGCCGGACCAAACAAACATTTTTAAAATAAAAATTTTTAAGAAAATGCTCAGCTATCTATGAGAAGCTAGTTTTCCACAGCTCTCCCCTCATGCTCCCCTTCGAAGACCCAGAGAACCGCCCCCACCCCCCCACCCCGCCATCTGGAGAAAGAAAGCTCGTAGTCCACAGGCCCAAAGGGCTCACGGGCAAGGTGCTGGATCCTCGCAGCTCTGTTACTTTCCACCATCAGTGCCTGCCCGTACTTAAAGATCAAGGGATTTCAAACAACTCCAGGTCTCTGTCTTGTCTTGAAGAACTGAAGACGTGCCACGACAGGGCGCCACGGCAGGGAGGCGAGCGGCGGACTCGAGGCCTGGTGCAGGAGGGCGCTGCTGGTCTAACCCTTGTCCTGGGCAGAATTGCAGTCGCGCATCCTGTCCACTTGTGTCACGGCACCTACGGCTCCTCTTCATTTTCCCCAAGCTCTGAGTCCCTAGCCTCCTGGCCACTCTCCTTGAGTGAGCCTGTCTCTCCCTCAGGCCCAGCAGCCCAGACACAGGCCACACGTCCTCAGCGTGCTCTGAGCCTGAGTAGAGGGTGACCCCCTCCTTATCCTGATGGCTGCCACTGAGCTGACTCCTAAGCTCTCGAAAGCCTTTCTGTTCCCCGCTCCTGGCCTGGGGCATGTGGCCTTTTAGTCCCAAGGCAGGACTGACCTTCCCCCCAGGAAATCTCCCTGAGTGAGACTCTGCCATCCCTGAAGCATTGGTCCAGCTTCTCGGCCTGAGAACATCCTCAGATTTGATCAAAACGTCCACAAGGCCTTCATCCCCCTCCCTCCCTGCTGCCTCATTAAACAAACCAGATGAGGGACAGAGACAGCTGGCTGAGCACACAGCCGCCCAGAGCCAAGACTACACTCCCCATCTCGGGTGCAACTACCTGGGGCCATGTGACTAATTCCAGATAATGGAAAATAAGGGGCAGTATCATAAGGAAAATTCTGGAATCCATCCTTACAAGTCCTCTTTCCTCCCTTCCTCCATCCTGCCCCGTGGAACACAGATGTGATGACTGAAGTTTCGCAGCCATCTTGAACCATGAGCACATGAAGCCACACCCTAGGAGTGGTGGAGATCAAGTTCCCCAAGAAATCCGCAGAGTGGAACCCCCACACCAGGCCTGGACCGCAAAGCTCTGGACTTGGACAGGACAGAGAAACAAACTTCCATTTAGTGTAAACCACTGTGATTTGGCTTTTCCTATTACTCACAACCAAATCTAATCCTGACTAATACACTCGTTATTTTTAGGTTTGACCCTCAGTGACCCCACACCACCCGCCAACAGGACAGAACTTACTTCTTTCCCCCCTTGCGGGAGAATGTCGAGTTTCCCCGCTGGTGAAAGTCAGGCTGCACTGTGGGCTGGCGGTCCCACATTCGCACAGAGCCACGACAGGACCCAGTGAGCCCAGCCCATGCCGGGGCCACGGGGGTTCAGATCGCCCTTGGCCACTGTGAGGACATGAACACAAGAGAATCCTCAAACCATCGGCTCCTAGACAGAGTGGCCCAGCAGCTTTCCCAGAGTCAGCTACGGAAATTTAGGAAGTTCCCAGCAGCTAAGTGTCTGTTCCACACCACAAGGAGAGGCTCGGCCTCCCTTGCTCCAAAAGGGCAGAGAGAGACCACAAGAGTCTCCCTACCTGCAGTCTCTCCAGGTCCCTCTCAGGGCCTTTCTGAGCAAGGGAACTCCCTGGAAAACAGACAGCGTCATCTGGATGGGAGGGACCCTGCCTGCTGCTTCTCTCAGGGAGGAGCAGGAGGGGAATGTAAAAGTCCCTGGGGAGGGTGCCAGTCAACTCCGGGAAGCGCGTTCATTCTATTCCCGAAAGAGCCTGATGCTCCTGTCCATCTCCAGGTTCCACGCAGCCGGGGACTAGGCAGAGGGGAGGGCGGGACACTGCGGGGAGGACCCTGCGGAGAACAGAGTGAAGAGCACCTGGACATGCTCACATGCTCAGTGACGTTGCTCCAAGGACTTGGGCATTTGGGCATTTTAAGGTGAGCAGAAACCTAGACTCAGTCTCCTGAGACCCCACCCGGGGCCCTGACTCCGCTGACACCATCCTGGCTGCTTGCAGGGACTGCACCCTAGAGGGCCAATAGGAACCTACTTATGCTTAAACCCCGCTTCTGACCCCCAGCAACATCACAGGGACCTGAAGCATCATTTCGAGGAGCTGGGAAGGATCATGACCCAGTTCTGGGATCGGACCCCATCCCTCCCACGTCTGCAGCCTCCAGTCTAGACTCCCTTGCCTGGCATTTAAGACCCCTGTTCCAATCCTCACCACCCGCTATGTACCCTCCACACGCCCAACATTCCAGGCTAATCCACGTCCCAGCTGCCCAACAGTGCGGGGCAGGAAAAGCCCCGGTGACGTTCCCTTCCAGCGCGGGCTTTCTGAGGGGCTTGAGTCCAGCACAGCCCTCTCCAGCCACACTTGATTTCCATCTGGAAAGTGAGGAGGCTGGACAAGACGTGCAGCTTTCAAACACTTTAGCAGCTGAACCCTTTGTGAAAAATGGATCTTTCATGAAAGTCCAACGTGTAAAACAGCCAGAGGCAGAGCTACTGTGCTGGCTGCTGGCTCAGGAGGGGCTGCAGAGCCTCCAGCCCCCAGACTCACCCTGGGGCACCTCCTAGGCAAGAGCCACTCCATCATTGTCAGCCAGAGACGCTCATGGCCCTTTACTTCTTGGACCTCCCAGGACACATTTGGCCCTTCCTGCCTCCACGCCCCCCTCCCTGGTCCCACCACCAGGAACCCTATCCCCTCCCTCCCTCCTTTACCCCATCCACCAATGTCCAGTGGAAATGTTCCCTCTACCTCCAAGCCTTCCAGCATGCAGCCTGTGCCCCACATGACCCTGGCCTTGAGCCCACTGGCCTGGTGTCTGGTAAGTACACGCCTCATCTCCCCACTCTGGATCCCATGCTCCTCTGGGGCCCCCACAGGGTTGAACCCACAATATTTGTAGGTTCCAAATGTCATTTTGCTAAATCAAGTTCACATTCACTACCTCATTTCAGCTTCAGAACAACCCTATGAGAAAGGCAGAAGCAGGGGCTAGTGAGCCATTTAGCAGATGGAAAAACGGAGGCTCAGAGAGTTTACTACATGACACTACGACAGAGCCAGGCCTCCGGTTCTGCAGCCTGGGCTCTTTCTACGGCGTCATCCACCCATCACTATCCCACGTCTCCTGAAGCCACCCTCACTGTCCCAACAGACACTGGGAAGCTTAAACCAGCAACCTCCAGAAGGCAGAGAAGAAGCTGGACCCAGGGAAGAGTACCCTTTCCAGGGCCACAGCCTCTCACACACCCCTGGCAGCCAGATGCCCAGGGCGGGTAACAATAGAGCTAAAAATAGGGCAGGAGGCTGAGCAGCCAGCTGCAGGAAACATCTGCCTCGGCTGCAGAACAAACACGGAGGAAGTCAGCACGGTGCAGGGTCCCTGCTGCGGGGCCAGGGGAGAGCTGGGGGTGGGGGATAAAACCTACAGGTCCGTACCCAGTGTAGGGGCTCAGACCAGCCCCCGACCGGCCCTGGGCAACACACACACACACACACAGACACGGTAGAGAGCATCAGTCCCCTTCAGGCACCAACATGGATCTTAGAGTTAGACTCAGAGGCACCTTTGAGACCCTAGTCCTATTCCTCTCACTTTACAGAAGAGGAAACTGAGGTCCAGAGTAGGCCAGAGACCTGCCCATGGTCACAGAGCCAGTGGACGGCAGGGCTGGGGCCACGGGTCTCCTACCCCTCTGCCCTGCACCTCCCTACTCATCCGCTTCACTGAGCATGTCCTTCCAGGGCCACGGAAGACCTTGACGGGGAAGAGCCCTCCTGACCCAGAGGACGAAGCACACCAAGCAGAGGAGACAGAGTTCAGCACAGGAGACTTCAGTTAGACTCAGGAGGAACCACACGGCAATACACAACTTCCCACAAGCGGGCTCAGCCTTCCTCTCCAGCCTATCGCTCCCCAGCTCCCACCTTTGCTCCACACTCCAGCCAAAGGGAATTTCTTACAGTCCCTGGAACAGACATCTCGACAGGCCTCTGCAAATAATAGTAATGGGCCTTTGCAAACAATTTACAATAACAAAAATAATAATAAAGCAGAGGTACATCTTAGCAGGCCAGGGAGGTGGGCGTGGAGTGTTCTGCAGTCTACGGATGGGAGAAATTACACCTTTGCAAATCCTTCCAATAGCTCAAAGGACAAGGCTGGGCCATCGCTCAGTTGGTCCAACCTAGTCAGTTTCCTCCAGCGACAGAACAGATGCCACTGTCTCTTCTGCCGGGCAGCAGCTGAAGGTTGAGGACCACACAGCAGCCTCAGATCATCCATCCCACATCTTCCTGGCATGCTCGCTCCCTCTGCCCACCTCACGCCCACTCCCTGCCCCAGGAAGGCTTCCTTAACCTCCCCACTGACCACATCCCACCGCGGGCGTCCCCCACGAGGCCCACCAGGCTGGGGCTGGGGCTGGCCTTCAACGGCATCCCAGTGCTTGGAACAAAGTAGCCACATGAATGAACAAAATTGGGAAGATTTTTTTCAAGAACAACAAAAAAATCAACCCTGCGGGTGTCCATGTCATGAGCATAAATGAGAAAATACGAGCAGACTTTTAGCCCAGGGCCCAGAATACAATAGGCATTCCATAAATACAGCCCTGTTTTGATTGCTATATAGAAAATGAGGAGGGGAGCGTTGACCCCTGCGTCCCACGAAGCTGACAAGGTTAATGAGGAAGGGACATGGAGGCCAGAGGCTGTGGGGGCCCCTTCGGGCCAGGAAGTGAGGAGGGTGACGCTGAGGGGTCCCCTGTCTGAGAAGCAGACCCCACCCATGCAGGAGGGTTGCCTGGCTGAGACCCCTGGGTCTCTCCCACTGAATCATGCCCTCCCTGTCTCCCAAAAGGGCAAGAAAAATGGGGCACCTATAAAGTCCCCTAAGCCCCTCACTCACTCCTGAGGACCAAACACGTTAGCACCTTGAACAGGATTTGAAATCACAAAGGATGAGTTTTTAACCCCAAATGGTTTGCATCCCCACTTCCCCCACTGTGTTCCTTCAGGCATGCTGGGGAAGAAGGCAATCGCGGCAGCAGGTGAAACATCCCAGACTCCAAGAGATGCCAGACATCGTGCTAAGGCCGTTCGCCTATCATCTAATCCACAGTGCTGACAGCATGCTCCGCAGAGCCCCAGGGTCCCCAACACCTTCCAGGGGTCCCCAAGGTCCAAACCATTCTCAGCACTTACTAAGACATCATTGCTTTTCTCACTGTGAGGACATCTGATGGAACAAAAGCCGCAGCAGGGGAAACTGCTGGGAGCTCAGCAGAGACACAGCATTGGCCCCAAATGGACTGGTCGTCACTCACAGTGACAAAATAGGGCAGTGTCATTTAACAATGTCCTTGATTAAGCAGTAAAACTGATTAATTTCACCGAATCTCAGCCCCTGAGCACACGTCTTTTGAATATTCTGTGTGATGACATGGGACGTGCCCTTGGCTGGTTCCTGGATACGACAGGGGTCTGGAGGAAACACCCTCCCGAGCTGTGGGCTGAACCAGCCACTCTGTCCAGGGGACACCACTGTTACTTGAAAGAACAGCCAACGGACAAATGATGGTTTTTCAGAGCTGGATATCTGGCAGAAATTTTCTCAAAAATTAATAAAGTGAGCCTGTCTCTTCAAGAAAACAACGGGCAGCATTTGTTGCCAATGATAAAGTTTGAGCTTTCAAGGGAAAAAATAGAATTTTGGAAAACTTACATCAGCCACTGTGAGTCTGACCGCTTCTCAAAACATAAAGACTTGGCAGTGATATGGTGATACGTTAACATACGTAACTTTGGGGTGTGAGGAAATGAAATGTGTCCACATTTGGAAGATCTGTACAGCTCAGTGAGCCAGTATTTTCCCAAGGACTGATGTGTGATGTCACAAAACCACATCTGGATCAAAGATCCATTCATATCACAACATAGTCCAATATGAAATATGAAAGTTTCATTACGAAAGACGAAAAGTTCATTGATATGCTTTCGGATTCTACATTTCAACTAAGTTTTCTTTTTTTTTTGAGGAAGATTAGCCCTGAGCTAACATCTGCCGCCAATCCTCCTCTTTTTTGCTGAGGAAGACTGGCCCTGAGCTAACATCGTGCCCATCTTCCTCTACTTTATATGTTGGATGCCTGCCACAGCATGGCGTGCCAAGCGGCGCTATGTCCACACCCAGGATCCGAAACGGTGAACCCCAGGCCACCAAAGCGGAACGTGCGCACCTAACCGCTGCGCCACTGGGCCGGCCCCTCAACTAACCCTTAAGAAACTATCACTTGTCGAATTTCTATGTAGTATCAAAGGAAAATATCCACAGGCCAGTAAAACTCTCCTCCCTTCTCCAACCACCTCTGTGTGAGGCTGGACTGTCTTCACACACTCCGAGGGAAACAACCCATCCCAGCAGACGGCCGCAGGCGCAGACGGGAGATGCAGCTGTCTCCTATTGAGCCAGACGTTCCAGAGACTGCAGAACCACACCACTCCTCTCACTCTAGCTTTTGTTTTGGAAAACAGTTATTTTTCAGAAAAATATTTTATTCTCGTTAACATATAATGGGTTTACTATTGGCATTTCTTAAATGAATTTATAAATGTGTTTTTAAATATACTGTTTTAATTTCTAATATGGTAAATATTGATTTATATATCTAACCCACATAAACAAAAGCTCTTCGGGGTCTTCAATTTTTAAGAATGTAAAGGGAAGAGTCCAGAGACTAAAAAGTTTGCAAATAGCTATGATTTAACCCTCGCAGTAACACTGCGGTTAGTGTTTACTAGCATGGTTCCCATTTTGCAGGTACAGACACTGAGGCACACAGTCCGGCAACTTGCCCAAGGGTACACAGGTGGCGAAAGCTTCCGAGCGCACGCTCTTAAGCTCCAGCGGTCCCTCACCTGACATCACACTCCCAGGGAAGCGCAGAAGGAGGAACGATGGCGTGCCACAAAGGGAACCACAGAAGTGAAGGAGGAGAAGACAAGCAAACATTTGTATAACCTCAGGGCGGACATTTCTACACAAAATGCCTGAGAAGACATGCAGTTAAATCTCAGTAGATGACACTACAAAAACATGGTCAGCTTCTAACCAACACAGCAAAACCACAGTTACGAGGCAAATGGCAAACTGGATAAAAATATTCTCAACATAGGTTTATTATTTATCATATTCAATGTAGAGTGTTTTTTTCAAACAAATGAGAAAACAAGTACATCTTGAGACTAAAACAGATCAAAAACAAACAAAAAAATAACCAAGAGACAAGAAATACAAATGGCCAAGAAAAAATGTTCACTCTAACTTGTAATTTAACAACTGGAAACAATGAGACGCCACGTGTTGTCTATCATCAGATCACAGGTACTGCAGGATGAAACACCCGGAGTCAGGGCGGGTGGGGCATCCGCGCCCTCCTACGCACCTGGCAGGATGTCAGCTGGCACGGCTCTCTGGAGGCCAATCTGGCAATAATTCTAAAATACCTTAAAAATGTGCAACCCTTTGACCCAGCAATTCTTTCATCAATTGAGTCAAAGGAAATAATCAAAGATATGGCGACAAAGGTGGTCGCTGCAGCTTTGTTTACATTAGTCAAAGACTGGAAACATCTTTCACATCAACGGTAGTCAGAGTCGAATGTACCATGGACGTCATCCTGTAGTCATTAAAACGGACGGACGGTCCGATGAATGTCACCAACAGAATGTGGAGTGAAAGAGGCCAACATAAGCGAATACTGTGTGACTGTATTTATCTAAAACTCAAAAACAGGCCAAGCTGGTCCACGGCGCTGGGAGTCCAGGAAGAAGTCAACTCTGGAGGAGGAATGGGGCTGGTGATGGGGCCCAGGGGCCCCGGGTGCTGGAAAGAGTCTGTTCCTTGAGCTGGGCGAGGCTCCAAAGGCTGTGCTCCCCTGGGCCAGTCATCAAGTTGTACACTTGTGATGGGTGTACTTTTCTGTGAACGTTAAATGTCAACTTAAAAGTTTCACAAGAAAGAAGGGGCAGTTTCTTGACTGACATAGGAAAATACCTACTGTATGTTTAATCAAAAAAAAAAAAGACACCAAATAGTATTTTAGAGTTTGGTCTCCATAAATAGGAGGGCGGGCTCTTGTATACAAGCACAGACACACACACACATCCACACGTGAAAAATGTCTGGGAGGACAAATCTCCAAACATTAATGGTGAACTGTGGCTATTGCTGCGAAGGGGGATCACAGCTGATGTTTCTAATCTTCCTGCATACCTGCAATTTCTCTGATTTTCCCAGAATGAACATATACTATTGATAGAAAAACGAGGAGGAGAAAAAGACCTACACAGGACAGCCTCTGATGCCAGTACCCATGGTTCCATACCAAACTGACAGCCCAAGGAGACCATGACCCACAGGAAAGGACAGGGGAGCAATGCCATTCCTGAGTTGTCGCTGATGGAAAGCTAAACAGCTTCCTGTGGAAAAACTAGGATATCGGAGTCAGAAAGACCTGGATAGACTCCCGGCGCTGTCCCCACCCGAGGCCGGGGCCCCTTCCTGAGGCTCAGTTTCCCTGCAGTGGAATGAGGGCTAAACAAGGTCATGGATGTCCCGCCCTGAGCGGGTCAGTGCTTGGGGCACATGTGACACACAGGCTCCCCCAGGTTCCAGAGAAGAAGAAATGGAGGCCCAGAAAGGCTGAGCGACGTCCGCACCTCATACTTCAGAGCTGCGACCCCAGGGGACAGCCAGAGTCCCCACACCTGGAGCGTGGCCTGGAGGGAAGTGCCCGCCCTCCCTGGGCCTCAGTGCCCCCAGAGTGAAGTGCAGGCTGGGCACTGGCACTGGGCTTGAGCTCGGGCAGCCTCCCTCGAACCCCGCACCCATCATTCCCATGAAACCCCCGAGAGGAAGGCTGTGGCAGGAAAGGAGGACAGCTGACCCAGACAGGAAGTGACCTCGCCGGATGAGTGACAGGCCAACATTCCATCGGGAGCCCCACCTGCTGGGACCTTCAGGGTCATGGGAGCCAGAAGTGGGTGGGCACGCAGAGGCCAAGGAGGAAACAGGATTTACTGCGGAAGGCCAGGCACACGGCAGACCCCCAGGCGGGGAAGTGACTTCATTTCACACTCTGTCCTCCTCACTTCCGCCCCTGGCAAGGCAGGGAGTTAACCCTGAGAGGGCCATGCTTCACCAGGCCCTGGCCAACTCCACACAGGCCAGAGGAGGAGAATCCAGGCCTTCTCCTCTCCCTGACTCCCATCATCCCCCGTCCACAGATGAGGAAAGTGAGACTCAGAGAGGCTGACAACAGGGCAGGAACTGCAGGAACTTTCCTGCTACACCGAGCTGCACAAAGGAGAGAGATGTTAACTCAGGGTCAGGAAGTCAGGGAAGGCTTCCTGGAAGAGGAGGCTACTGAGGTGGTCCCTGAAGGGTGATCATCATTTGACAGACAAGAAAAGCATTCTGCAGAGGGAACAGCATGGAGAGAGAAATGCTTGCCACTGTTCAGAGCTCTTAGGAAGTATTAAGCTACTGTGAGGCCAGAACAGAGGACGGGGTGAGGTTGGCCTGAACCCCGAGTGTCTTGGGGCCCTGCCAGAGAGTTAGGATGTTGCTCTGCAGGGTGAGATGTGCTGCCCAGGCTGGGGCAGTAGGAGAGAGGCAGGACGATGCCATGAGTCACCCTAAGAAGGCTGCACGGAGGAGGTATCATGCGGGGAGCACCTCAGCAAGGGCTAGATATTGCTCTGGGACCACTAAGGCCCAAGGCTCTGCAGGCCTCGCCCTACTGCCCCATCACCCCAACCAACTTAGTTTCTCTGTACAAGAGAAGGGAAAGGAATTCACAGTACCAACAGTACCACATGCCGAGGTGGGTACCAGCGCCAGACGATGAACTGGCAGGGCGCTGGGTACACCCCACCTGCGTGTGAGCCTCAGCTCTATCACCACTAGCGTGTAACCTTGACAGAAACACTTAACGTCTCTGCGCTGCCCGTCTGTCAAATGGAGACAGTAACATGCCCACTCCGAAGGGCTGCAAGGCTCAACTGAGACAACCCCGTACACGCCTCTTGAGCACCCACAGCCAGTATGCAGCGAACGAACACACACCGTGTTATCCCCAACACTCCTACAGCTGTGGACCACGGCCATTCTGACCCGGTGACAGGCTGAGCGAATCAGCTTGGACCACACGGCACAGAAACAGCGGAGCCAAGATTCACACTCGGGCCCTGAACGCCAGGCTCAGCCCAACCCACCAGGCAAAGCAAACCCTGAGCCCTAGAACCGAAGGCCCACAGCCGTGGCTCCGTAGGGCTCCGGGCGGCTTCTGGAAGGGGGAGGGCTGTGCCACCTCCACCCTTCAGCGGCCGAGGGAAGAGCAGGAGAAAGCGCCGGGGCGCAGGAGGGGAAGGAAAATATTTTCAAGTTTCTCCCTCTTCCTGTTTATCTATCCTTTTGATCCCAAAGCTCCTGGTAGTCGTTTGTTCAGGGAAAGTCCTGCCAACAGCGACATCCGGCCCTGGCAGCCTTGCACCAGGCGGCCCCTGCCAGCCTTGTGCGGGACCCGGAGGCCCATGTCCCCACAGGCCCACCCCTGCCCAGCTAGGGAAGCTGCACCATAAAGGGGCTTTCAACAGAAACCAGGACCCAGAGCGGACCCGGACCAGGGAGGAGGGCCCCTGCACGGCCTCCCCAGGGCCAGCTGGCACTGATCAGCTCCACTCTCAGCTCCGATCAGCCGCCAAGAGGTGACGAGGAGGATTCGAGGAATCGGCTCTAAGTCCGGTGCTGAGGGAAGAAAAGCTGGCACCCAGCCTGGGCACTGCGCAGGGCCGGGACCACGGAGCACCGGCGGTGCGGTCAGGTGAGTGGGCACCCCACCTGGGGTGACCAATGACTCGCTGCATGACCCTGGCCAAGTTACTGAACTTCCCTGAACCTAGTTCACTCATCTGTAAAATGAGGACAATACTGGAACCTGCTTCATAGGGATGTGGTAAGGATTACATGAGACAACACAGGGGAAGGGCTGGCACCCAGCAAATGTGAATAAATATTACTTATTCCACTACCACCATCAAGCTGACCCACTCACTCACTCCCAAAATTCTGAGGTGCCTTTAAAATGTGATCAAAAGAACAATTATAGTCTTAAAAAGGAATGAAATTCTGATACATGCTACAATATAGATGAACCTTGAAGCCATTATGCTAAGTGTTTAAACAAGCCAGATACAAAAGGGCAAATATTGTATGGTTCCACTTACAGCAGGCACCCAGAGCAGTCCAATTCACAGAGACAGAAAGTAGAACGGTGGTTGCCAGGGCCGGGGAGGGGAAGCAGGCAGCTACTGGTCACTGGGCAGAGCTTCCGTTTGGGAAGATGAAAAAGTTCTGGAGGTGGACGGTGGTGACGGTTGTACAACAGTGTGAATGGACTTAAAGCCACTGAACTGTACAATTTGAAATCACTGAAAAGGTAGACTTTATGGTAGCTATATTTTACAATTAAAAAAAAGACAGGGGAGTGTTGGGCAGCTTGTTTCATAATCTCTAACAACTGGAAACAAGGCAAAAGTCCATCTACAGGAAAAAAAGGACCACATTGTGGTACGACCACACAACGGAACACTACTGAGCAATAAAAAAGAACAAACTGCTGAGACCCGCGCATCATGAGTGAATCCTACAGGGTTTACACTGAGAGAAAGAAGCCATATAAAAACAGCTCATATTGTATCATTCCACTTACATAAAGTTCAACAACAAGCAAGACTGATCCTTGGGAAGGCACTCAGAGGCGTGGCCACTTGAGAGTGTGGGAGGGTCAGGAAGGGGCCCCAGGGACCCTTCCAGGCCCTGGAAATGCTCTGTATCTTGATCTGGGTATGGGTTACACAGGTGATAGATCCGCAACAATTCATCAGACCATGCCCTGATTTACTGTCTGCAAATTATATCTCAATTTACAAAACAAATACAAACAGCTAATAACCCATCCTTTGCCTTCCTCCGATGACTACAATGAGGTGAGAGTGAAGCTGGACATGGAAAGGCCATGGGAAGTGTTGGGTGTTGGGTAAGAACATGGGCTGGGAGTCAGAAGGACCAGGTTCAAATCCTGATGCTCCCTCTCACTGGATATGATTTTTTGTTTTTTTTGACTTTTTGGTTGACCACATATTTTATAACAAAAGGTGTACTTACTGTCACAAGTCAAACAATGACATATAAAGAAAATATTTATGCCCTTCCAATCCCCCTCCAAGCCTATCCCTAAGCTTCCTTCTACAATAAGCTTTTTTCCCTTAACAGAACACCACAAACACCCCTCCCAGTTAATTCCATATAACTCCACCCCTGTCTGTTCAATAGTGGCCATTCCATTGTATCACTATTTGCTCAACACATAGCTACTAAGTATCAACCATGTCAACCAGATTGGCAGGTCCTGGGCCTGTGGAGCAGACATTCTAACAAAAGAGAGAAAAGGAGAGGGAGGGACGGAGGGAGTCCACAAAGAAATACAATAATGACACACTGTATACATTGTGATGTGGGTTGCAAGGGGCTGAGATGCTGAGATAGAAAATGAGGAAGGTAGGAAAAGGACATATTTTAGATAAGACAGTCACAGAAGGCCTATGCCATATATCTGAAAAACAGGAAGGTTTCAGCCATGTGAAAAAGCATGGCAAGCAGAGGGGACAGGACGTGAAAATGCCCTGAGGAGGGGAAGAACAAGGAACTGAAAGGAGACAGTGTGGTCTCTGCCACAAAATCTTTGCACACAAAGCCTTACATCCTGTAGTTGCACTTCTTTAGGACAGGCTACCAAAATTCAGACTGCTTACATAAAAAGGCAAACGCATTTTAAAACTACAGTAGATTACTTTTCCAAAGGTTGTAGCATTATGCACAGAAACCAGAAGGAGAGCTCAACAAATGAGGGCAGGCTCTTACCATCATTTCCACACAAATGCCAGGAGGTAACCACCAATTCCACAGCTCTCGAGCTAACAAGGAGAACTTCCTAAGGGGAAATCTGAATGCTCCAGCCCACGAGGTTTAGAATGGCTGTCCCTGGAAACAGGGATTAGGGAAAAGAAGGTAGAAACTATGGCTCAGCAAACAGCACTGGGCCTGGGAGTCATGAGACCAGGTTCATAGTTGGCCTTTCTTTTTTTTTCCTTTTTCTTTTTTTGAGGAAGATTAGCCCTGAGCTAACTGCCGCCAATCCTCCTCCTTTTGCTGAGGAAGACTGGCCCTGAGCCAACATCCGTGCCCATCTTCCTCTACTTTACATGTGGGATGCCTAACACAGCATGGCTTTTGGCAAGCGGTGCCATGTCTGCACCTGGGATCTGAACCCGTGAACCCCGGGCCACCGAAGCGGAACGTGTGCACTTAACCGCTGCGCCTCTGGGCAGGCCCCCATAGTCAGCCTTTCTGAGACTCAGTTTCCTCATCTATAAAATGGACTGAATCATTCCCTCTTCATGCAGCTATTCCACAAAATTTCACCTGCTATGTGTGAGGCACTGTTCTAGGCACTGACAGCACAGAACAAAAATTCCTGCCTTGTACACAGCAGCTGGAGACACAGAAATAACCTATACAAATTAGTAAAATATATGGCATAGCAGGAGGTGATAAGGAAGAAAAGGGCTATGGAGATGAGGCATGACATTTTAGACAGGGTATCCAGGGAGGCTTCACATTTGAGGAAAGAGCTGAAGGAAGCGACATGGCAAGCTATGTGGTTCTGTGGAGGAAAGGCATCCCAGGTTGAGAGGAAAGCCGTGCAAAGGCCCTGAGGTGGGGTGTTCCCAGTGTGTGGAAGGAGCCATGAGGCAGGCATTTTGGGTGCAGCAAGGTGAGTGAGGGGGTAAGTATTGGATGGGGGTGTCCTGAGGCCACTGTAAGGACTCTGGCTTTCACTGTGAGTAAATGGGGAGCCACTGGGGGCTTGGGCAGAGAAGTGCCCTGACCTGACATTTATGTTCTTACAAGGTCACCCTGGCTGCTGTGTGAGAAGAATCTGTCGAGGGACAGGGCAGAAGCCAGCAGACCCATCAGGAGTCACTGCGGCAGCGCAAGTGACACGGGAGGCTGGGGCCAGCACTGGGGGGAGGCGAGGAAAAGGGCTCACCCTGGACCCACTCTGAAAGTGGAGCCAACAGGACCACCTGACATGTCGCTTCTGAAACGTGAGGGAAACGGAGGCCCCTGGACGCCTTAGGTGCTGGGCCTGAACGATAGAGGGATGCGATCGGCACTGACAGAGACACACAGACCGAGGGGAAGCGGGTGTGCGGCGCGGAGAACAGGCAGACAGATTAGCCGGGCTCGGTCCCGAGCCACCTCAGAAGCAGCAGGCCCTGCAGCCCTGCGAGGACAGAGAACACGGTGCTGAGCCCTGTGGCGCCCAGGGCGCCAGGTAGGATGGGGGAGGGCTCCCGTGGGGAGGCAGGTCCGGTGCACAGGTCAGCACCGGCTGGCTGCCCACAGGCCCGCTTCACGGGAGGGAAAACCAGGGTACCAAGTTCCACAGTGAGCACCTCTTGTCTAGAAGCCAGAAAGGGCTGGAATGAGCGAAGGCAGGGGGCAGGCAGCACCCACCTGCCACCCCAAACCAGGATGACGCTGAGGCCCAGCGTGCCACCCCCCCAGAAGCCGGTAGGCTTCCACGAGGCCATGCAGGACTCTGGGCTCTCCAGAGCCGAGAATGGGACTCAAGCCAGACTCCACAGACGGTTACTTCAGGATCTGTGAGCTCCTTTTTTTTTTTTTAATTGGGATTTAATTCACATACCATAAAATTCATCCTTTTAAAATATGTAATTCAGTGGCATTTAGTACGTTCACAATGTTGTGCAATCATCACCACTATCTAATTCCAGAATATTAAACCCAAAAAGTTAAACACAGAATTACCATATGACCCAGCAATTACATTCCTGGGTATATACCCAAGGGAACTGAAAACAGGGTTCCAAACAAAAACTGGTACACAAATGTCCATAGCAGCATTATTCACAACAGCCATAAAGTGGAAACAATCCACATCCATCAACTGATAAACGGATAAACAATATGTGGTATCTCTATACAATATATTATCATTCAGCTATAAAAAGGAATGAAGCATGCTACACCATGGATGGACCTTGAAAACATTACGCCAAGTGAAAGAAGCCAGAACGACAAGTCACAAGCTGTATGATTCCATTTATGTGAAATATCCAGAACAGACAAATCCACAGAGACAGAATGCAGATTAGTGGTTACCAGGGGCTGGGTGGGGGTGGGCATCAGGAGCGACTGCTTAACAGATACGGAGTTTCCCTTTGGGGAGATGAAAAGGTTTTAGAAGCTCGACATCACTAATCATCAAGGAAATGCAAATCAAAATCACAGTGAGATATCACCTCATGCCTGTCAGGATGGCTATTATCAAAAAAACAAAAGACAAGTGCTGGCAAGGATGTGAAGAAATTGGAACCCTTGCACACTGTCGGTGGGAATGCAACTCAGCGCAGCTGTTACGGAAAACAGTATGGGGGTTCCTCAAAAAATTTAAAATAGAACTACCATCTGATCCAGCAAGCCCACTTCTGGGTATTTATCCAAAAGAATGGAAATCAGGATCTCAACGAGATATTAGCACTTCCATGTTCACCGCAGCACTGTTCACAAGAGCCAAGAGGTGGAAGTAACCCAAATGTCCACTGATGGTTGTACAAAGAAAATGTGATATACACATACAATGGAATATTATTCAGCCTTAAAAAAAGATATTCTATAATATGCTACAACATGGATGAACCTTGAGGACATTACAGTTGTCCACTGAGTGAAATAAGTCAGTGACAGGAGGACAAATACTGCATGATTCCACTTACATGGGGAATCCATAGACTGAGAGTGGAATGGTGGCTGTCAGGGCTGGGGGAGCAGAAGACGGGCAGTTACTAATCAAAGGCACAAAGTTTCAGTTAAGCACAATGAATAAGCTCTAAGAGCCGCTGTGCAACACTGTCCCTCCAGTCAACAGCAATGATGTACACTTAAACACGTGTTAAGAGGGCAGATCTCACGTTACGTGTTCTTACCGCAATAAAATAAAATTTTTTAATGTTTGGAATTAGATAGAGGCGATGGTTACACAACCTTGTAAATGTACTAAATACCACTGAATTGCACACTTTAAAACAGTTAAATTTACATCATATTAATTTCACCTCAATTAAAAAAAGGAATAATGAGCATATACCTGTTCACCTGAACGACCTTCATGAGCCGGCACGGCCGTGCAGCTTGGGGCTCAAGTTGGCTCCCATGTTTACAATCTGGTTCCTCCTCCACGGCCAAGTGACCTCACCGCACACAGCACAAACAAAGGTGGTTCAAAGAGGAGAAGAGGGGGTGGGGTGGGGACTGAGCGATCCCACAGCCCATGGCAGCCTGGATGTGCCCCATTCAAAGGCCTGGCCTCTTAGCAGTCGGGACCACGTCCAGGTTGAGAGCATCTGCGTGAACTGAGCCAAGCTCATCTCTTTGTGCCAAATTCCTGATTCCCACAGAAGCGGGTTTAAGAGCCACAATATGCAGATTTCAATAACGCCACTGTTCCGCCCTTATCTCCAATCAAACGAGCCTGCTTTCCAGGCCTCAAGCAATGCTCCATTAAAACAGAGATTTGGGGATTATTCACTGGTAGTTTGGGCTCAAATGTGAGTAATCAGAATTACCCCAAACCATCCAGCTAGCCCAGCGTTATTAATGCCTCTCTGCAGAGCAGGCTCCAGCAACAGAGCCAGGGGAAAGAGAGGACGCCCAGCTCTCCGCCATCAGCACAGGCGACATCCTCCCCTCCAAACTAACATCGTTCACTTGAAATGGGTTGGCTTTCTGGTGCTGTTAGTTTTTTTCTGGTTTTATTTCATGTTTGTTTATAGTCATATCAAAACTATGTAAGCCTATAACTAGGCACTTACATCTAGTTTTATATTTGTACACATATAAGTTATATTCTAATAAGGAAATTTAAATCAATAAGTGAAGCTTTTTTTTTTTGGCTTCAAAAGGGAGTCCACAAAAAAGCCACACACTGTGTGATTCCATTTATACGAAATGTTCAGAACAAGCAAATCCATGGAGACAGAAAGTGGATTAGTGGGCTGGGGTGGAAGGTAATGAGCAATGGGTACAGGGTATCTTCTGGGGTTGATGAAAATGTAAAATTAGACTGCAGTGACAGATGTCCAACTCTGAATATACTAAAAGCTACTAAGTTGTACACTTTAAATGGGTCAATTGTACGGCATGTGAATTCTATCTCGATAAAGCTATTATTAAAAGGCTAAGTCAATATATTATCCAGGTTTGAGCAGCACTAAGCTGGAGAAATCAACAAACCCACCTCCTCATAGCGTCCCTCCCAGGCTCCCTCTCCTGCCCTCCCCCACACTGTCCCCAAGGGCTCAGTATGAAACCCTAGTCTATGATGAAACCCTAAGTCACAAGACAGCGCCCCCCCCCCCAACCCCCCAGTGCACAGTTGGCTGCCCTGTAACACTACAACACAGGATTCCTATCCCCTGGAACCCGCTTCATACAAGAGGATTAAGGCACTACTTTGAATTATTAAATTAGGAAAAACTTTAAAACACGGGAGATGTGGTTCATTTATACATCGATGGCATCATTCATACGTCAAGGCAAGAAGGATGACAACACAGACTCAGAGCCCCAGTAAGCCACTGGCCGGGTCAGGGCAGAGCCAGGAGCACGCAGACCTGAGCACAGCAGCCCCCTTCTCAGAGGCCACAGACAGCCCCACCCTGCACCCACACAAAGCCCACCGTGCAGGACAGGCTTTCATTCGGGAGACCCAAAGCACACTGCCTAGAAGAGTGGGCCTCAGCCAGGAGCAACTCTGCTGCAACAAGAAGGGCGTCCTCAGGTCCACCTTGTGCCAACTCAACGAGTCTGCCTCTCTCTGGGCCTATTACTTTCGGCGAAACTTTACAGAGGCAGGAGGAGGAAGCCCCTGTTGCCTGCCAGCGGCTGCGAGGTGGTGGTGAAGCACCCAGGGGGTGCACATCCACCCAGATGCCGGCCACCAGCTCGCCTACCCCCAGGACAGCAGCTCCCTTTGGTTCCACTGCCTCCCTCCTCCCGAAACCTGCTCTAAACTGACCACCTCCAGGAGGCCTTCCTTCCCTGTCCCCAAAGCCTCGCTGAGCCCCAGGGCAGGAGAGACGGACAGCTGTGCCCACAGCCCAGGCCCCACCTCTGAGCCCTCAGCTGGACACAGCCCCCAGGGAATGTGCAGGGAACTCCGATGGTGGTGCTGGGGACACTCCCCGGGACCGACAGCTAAGTGAAACAGCAAGGCCCAGGGCCACGGACACTGTGACCCCATCTAGACCCCCAAATGGAAAGCCGCAAATTCGCCTAGAGGCACAGGAAAAAAGACCAAGGGACAGTCAGCAAAGCGCTGACAGCGTTCCCTCGGGTGACGAGAGGAAGTGAGGAGGGGAAAGGGGAGTTTCACACTTCACTCGCTCTCTCTGAAGCTTCTACAGTCATGCGCCGCTTAATGACAGGGACAGGTTCTGAGAAATGCGTCGTTAGACGATTTCTTCCTTGTGTAAACATCAGAGTGCACTTACACAAACCCAGATAGTATAGGCTTCTACACACCCAGGCCATATGGCGCTAATCGTACGGGACCACCGTCATATGTGGTCCGTCATTGACGGAAACGGCATATGGCGCATGACTGTGCTTGAATCTTTCACAAAGATAATTTGCTTTATATTACTTTTTAAATTGAAAACATTCTCAAAAGCTGGATAGGCACATCAACAGGAAATGCGAGCAGCAAGCTGTGGTCCCTCCACACTGGAATCCTACTGGGCAGTAGGAAAGGAATGCACTCCTGAAACACGCCACAAGGTGGATGAGTGTCAAGAACACCACGTTGAGCCAAGAAGCCAGACACAGAAGAGGACCTACTATGTGAGCCCATTTATGTGAAATCCTGGAAGAAGCAATCCACAGTGACAGAAAGGAGGTAAGTGCACCTGGGACCGGGGTGGGAGTGGCAACAGACAGCACTGGAGCACGAGGAACCTCCTGGGTGATGAAAGTGTCTCAGACCGACTGGGGCGGCAGCTGCACATTTACCAACACTCGCCAGCTGCACCCTGAGGATGGGTGAATTTTAGGGTATGTATACCTCAATGAAACTTTCATGTGTGTGTGCATGTGAGGAAGATTGTCACTGAGCTAACATCTGTGCCCATCTTCCTCTACTTTGTGTGGGGGACGCCGCCACAGCATGGCTTGATGAGCAGTGGATAGGTCCGTGCTGGGGATCCAAACCCACAAACCCCGAGCCACCAAGCAGAGGATGTGAACCCAACCATTACGCCACCAGGTCAGCCTCTGAAACTTTTTCTTAAAGTAAGGTAGAAGAGGGAAGGAGGAGTAACTGTTAATGGATGTCGGTTTCCCCTTGGGGTGACAAAGATGTTTGGGAACTTGACAGAGGCCATGGTTGCACAACATGGTCAATGTACTCAATGCCACTGAATTGTGTGCTTTAAAATGGGTTAATTTTATAAAAAATAAGTAACAAAAAAATAAAATGTTAATGTTATGTTAAGTGAATTTCACCTCAATAAAAAAAAATTTTTCTAAAGATTGGCACCTGAGCTAACAACTGTTGCCAATCTTTTTTTTTTTTTTTTTTTTTTGCTGCTTTATCTCCCCAAATCCCCCCAGGTACATAGTTGTATATCTTAGCTGCAGGTCCTTCTAGTTTTGGCATGTGGGATGCCACCTCATGTCCGCGCCCAGGATCCAAACTGGCGAAACCCTGGGCCGCCGCAGCGGAGTGCGCAAACTTAACCACTCGGCAACAGGGCCAGCCCCCCCCAAAAAATTTTTAAGGTAGACGGGGAAAAATATATTAGGCCCATTTTGCAGCTGAGAAAACTGGATTCAGAGGCAGCAGTCAACTGCTAGTCTGGGGCTGATCCACCTCTGCCTGGGGCGGGGTCCAGAGCCCAGGAGAGGAGAGACCTGCTCTGCACCTCCCCCAAAGGCTCTGCAACTCTGGGGCCCCCTCTCCAGGGCAGCCCTTCTCTCTGGGGCATTTGGAAACCAGAGCTCCCCAGCAGGGCTTGGAGTGAGCTGGCTACGCGGCACCTGCACGAGACTCCCAAAGTCCGCGAGCGCCATCACCAGGCGGGGCGGCCATGGGGCAGGGGATGAGTACCCATCAAGACAGTGCTCAAACGAAGAAGGCTGGAGCAGCACTGGGCAAGGATGCAGATCCAGGCTGGATGAGGTTTTCCAGGCCCTGCCAGCCAGGACCCTGGGCTCTGATGGAGGCTGACTCTGGGGAGTTGAGGGTCAGCAGGGACCCTCCAGGACCTCAGGGACCCCAGGAGGAAGGACTCAGTAACCACAGAGCAGCAGTCACACAGGACTTGTCCACCAGCCACTTTGTGCCCAGCAGGAGGGGGGTTAACTCCTTCATGGAGTCTACAGTTCCAGGAAAAGGAACAGAAAAGGGGAGAAGTTCCCTCTGTGCTTTCTAACTAGAATCTTCAAAACTCCCAAGTGTCCCTGTGCTCCACTCTGGGGAGGGCCCAGACAAAGGCCACACAGCCTGCAGACAGGCAGGGCCCGGCGCTCAGCAGGCTGCAGAGGCTGGCAAGGTCCAAGGTCATCTGAGGGTACCCACCTCTCCCCCTCTGCATGGCCCCAACCCAGCCTCCTGGCAGTGGGGCTGTTTCTCATGGGTGAGGGTGGGAAGCCCAGCCATGGACCCACAGCCCTCCCAGCACCACACCCTCCTCCTCCTGGAATTTCCGAAAGGCCTAGCTCCTTGGGAGCCCACAGGGTCAGCAGCAACACACCCAGTTCCCAGACGCTCCCTGCTGCCTGCCATGGGCACGTAGACAAGCCCAGATGCCCCATGTCCCTCTCATCAGAGTACCCCAGCCCGGGCCCACGCAGGGGCACCCCTCAGAGCTAAAGCCAGTCCACATGTCAGTTACAGGAAATATGTAAAACACCTTCTGAGGTCCAGGAATTCTACTGTTAGATGGAGAGGTTTCAAAGGCATCTGCTCATTCCCCAGGAGGAGGACCTATGAACCCAGGGGCATCTTAGCTAAGAGCAAAAACAGGCATGTTGATATGGGCATGGGAGCAGTCTGGAGCCCCAGCTCAAAAATGAGGAGCCCAGGGAGGGCTGGCAGGCCTTTATAAGAGGGTGGGGGAGTCTCTGGAGGATGGGGGGACAGCAAATGTGATTCCTAAAAGGAAAGCGAAGGCCCAAAATTCTGATGGGCCTCCAATTTCTGCATCCTAACAGGGAAACCTGGGCTGCCCCAGAGCCCAGGGAGGGAGGGACAGAAGGGCCCAGCATGCAAGCTCTTTCCTGACAGGCCGGAAGTGCTAAGCGTGGGTCCCCTCCCCAGATCCGTGGATCCGCTCATGTTCCCTAAACACACCAAGCTGCCACACCTCTGCACAGGCTGCTCTTTCTGCTTGGGAAGCCTTCCCTCACCCCTGAAAACTCTTGGCCAACCTGCAAAGCCCAGCTGAAGCAGGCCCTCAGACCCAGGAAGCCATTCCCTCCCTCCAGCTCCAACCATAGCTGCACAGACCGGGAAGGTCCCGGTGGGGTATGGTGTAATGTACACATGAGCCTCTCTCACCTGGCAGAGGCTGGCTCTCACTCACCTGCGGTCCCTTGCATCTCATACTGAACCCGGGGCCAGGAATGGCAAGGGACCCACATCAAGAGGCATCCTGGTGCCTTCCCACCAAGAGGCACTGTGCACGCACCCTGGCCTCTGGCCTCACGGGTCTCTCCCTTTGCTGGGAGAACATAATCATATTCAGCAGCACCTAACGTTGACTGAGCATTTACTATGAGCCACACACTTCCCCAAGGGCTCTCCACGCACCACCTCCTTCCATCCTGGTGGCATTCGTATAAAGGAGTTTGCTGTCATTAACCCTGTTAGACAAAGCAATCAGGTACAGAGAGGTTAAGTGAGTTGCCCAGGGACACACAGCTAGTGAAGGACAGAGCTGAAATTCAGCCCCTAGTGGTCTGGTTCCAGAGCCTGTGTTCATAATCACCAGAGGTCCATTAGGGGATGGGAAGATGGTCAAGGGGACAGTTATCAGGACAAGTTCTGAGTGGAAGAGGACCTCAGAGATTTTAAAGGCCAGTGCTCCCCAGGCCTTCTCTTTCCCCAGATCCCACTTAAAGACCTAGGAAGAGCGGCAGGGCCCCCTCCCAGAGCCAGCCTGCTGCTCCCAGGCCCATCCCCATGCTGAGCGCCAGTTACAGGCCTGGACCAAGGAGGCCCACAACTGCCCACTGGGAGGCAGAGGCACGATTTGGGGCTATTCTTAGCAAACCACTGGCTCCCCTCCCAAAGCCCGGCAGGCGACAGGACCAAGCTTCCACACACCCTGCCTGTCATTTCCTGACCCCGTATGTGGGGGTCCCACAGGGCCAAGGAGTGGCCAATGGGCAGGGGGGTAAGGACAAAACCCTCTAGCTTTCAAAATGAGAGGTGCCTGCCCGCCCAGCCTTGCCAGGGGCAGGCACCTGGCTGCTGAGTCAGCTCTGGAGAGTCCTGGCCACAGGGGAGGGCTTGTCATCAAAGCCCCATTGAATGAGTACCACGTGCTTTCCACCAATGATCTCCCATTTAACCCCCACAACGTCCCCAAGGGCTAGGCGTTACTGCCTCATCTTAAGATGAAGAGTTTCATCTTAAAGATGAGTTTATTGAGACATTGAGCAACTTGCCCAGGCTCACACAGTGCATTAGTGTGAAGCTGTATCTAGTCTCTGGGCTAACTCCCAATCTCCAGGTTGGCCAGAGGAGAGGTGACTGTCACCAGAAGGTGGGGACCCCCTTCCCTGTGCAAGCCCAGGGTCTGGAGGAGGGGCAGTCCACAGCAGAGGACAACGGTCTCAGCAAAGACACAATAGCACATTCACTCTTTGCCCAGGGATTGTCCCTTCCCCGCCAGAACCCCTGAGGCCTGGGCTCCCTCCTGTGCCCTGGCCACTCAGTGGACTTGCCGCAGGAAGGAGACGCAGGCAAGATGAGACTCGCAGTCTCAAGGAGCCCCTGCTGGGGCTTAAGGCATGTGCGCAGCCCTGTAACTTAGGGAGTGGGGAGGCCAAACAACTCTCAGAGGAAAGCAGAGGATACTGAGCCCTTCGGGGTGTTCAAACTCCATAGTGGGGGTCAAAAAATGAAGCCACACCACAGAGTGCCTGTATCACCACCACCCCAAACAGGACAAGTGCCAGGCACTGCTGCCACATGGGGTCACAGGGACAACTGGGAGCGTGTGCCTCAGACTACATCTCAGTACCCACCTCTGTCCATGTCCTGCCTCTGCTGCTGGGTGACTCATCAGATGTCCACATCTGCGTCCCCAGGGAGCCCACAGCCAACTCCACATCTGCCCAGGCACTCGAGCCACTTCTGTGTGGCTCTACGTCTTTAGTCCATGAATGTCAGCTCACATCCACATCTGTGACCCTGTAGGTCTGCCCGTATGTCTGCCCATGGACACGTCTGCCTGCTGTGTGGATAAGTTCAAATCCCTGCGATGGTGTAGATCTGTCTATTTGTGTCTGTGGCCCAGGTGTGATCCATGTTTATGAGTTAACATTGTCTGCCCCCTGCATGTGTCTGTGCCCCTGGGTTGCTTGCCCATCTCACTGTCCTCCTGTGTCTGTCTTCATGCACGTCTGTATCCGGTTCCTCTCTGCCTCTGCCCAAGTGGCCATATACCTAAGCACACACGTCTCAGCCTGCACCAGCATCCCCCTCCATGTCTGGGTGACCCCACTTGTTTGGAGGCAGGTGGATGCGTCCACCCAAATGCTCATAGTGCTGGCCAAGGGCTGTAGGGTGAGCTCAGCAACTCCCACTCTCAGAATAACACCCAAGGCCAAGGGCAAAGGCACACTGCCCCCCCTGCAGTGTTCCAGAAAAACAGAAACCTACCACAGATGATGGGGGTGGGAGCAGAGCCCCAGACACAGCAGGACCTCAGAGGTGAGGTCAGTGCTGCCCCAGGTACCACTCATCTCAAGCCAGTGCTGCCCAGCCCAGCCACATCCAACAACCCAACTCAACACCGCACAGCCAGCCAAGGGGAGAGCGCCTGTCTGCACTCACAGGAAACAGTGTCTGGCTAAGGGCCTCCAGCCTCATCCCCAGCGACAAAGGCTCTTCAGAAAGGAAGTAGGGACTTCCTCCCCACTGGCCTCTGATCCTTCAATAATGCTGGATCTAGACCCCAAACCTCAGGAGCTCTAGGGCTGGTGGGGAGCATCCTGCGCTCAGCCTGACCCCAGAAACCAAATGGGTTTCTACAGAAATCTACCAGCAGGAAAAACCACCTGGGAGTGGGGCTGGGGGCACACAGAGCAGCACAACCTCCTGATTGCTGCTGCCTGTCCGGGGAGGTGCTGACAGGTTCTCACTACCAGCAGGGTAACAAGGAAGGATGGGTATGGAGCTGGACCATTTCAAAAAGATTTACATGGTTGCATGAGAACTGGATCCCAGATCCCCCAGCCTATGGCACTCATCTAGCAGTTATCAGGGTAGCCTCTTGGCATTTGCACCAATATTACTAACCCAGACTGGTATGGAAATCCTGCATCAGTGACGTTCCTCTGTGTTCATGTCTTGCCTTCTGCTATGGGGCTGAACCACCTGAGGGCAGGACACTCCAACTCCTCCCACCACTCCCCTTGGCCTCAGGCAGAGCCCAGCACCTGGCATTTAAGAGGTGCTTGGTCACTGGGTCCAGGTTGACTCTGCACAGAAGCCAAGGAGTTGGTGCCTGGACCTTGGGCTGGCAGAGCAGTGTAGCCCCCAAGCTCCCTACAGACAGGAAGCTGTTCTTCCATCTCTGGCTCGCTGACTCTTCAAGAGATAAGAACACGTTCCAATCCTCCTGGCCACCTTAGAGTCTGCACAGCAGGTCTCCCACACACCACACTCGGCTTTCTGACAGGCCACTGCCCCTTCAGGAAAATCTCTGAAAATAAAAAGGGGGCTACCCCGAGAGACTTGGGTCCACAGACAGACAGGGCCAGACGGGGCCCAGAATCAAAGCTTGCACCCACCAGGACCTCTGGACTTCTCCCCGTTCCATGAGCCTCAAGCCTCCTAAAGATGAGCAGGGGGACCCCTGGGATCAGAAGACAGCTTCCCTCCCCCCACCTTACAGGAAGCCCGGCTCCTGGGCCATACCCCCAGGCCTAGCCGTGAAGAGTGGAGATGTCGCCAGCCCACGTCCACCCCAGTCCCGGTCAGCTAGAAACCTCGGGGGAGGGTGCAGCCCAGAGCCGAACATCCAGAACGATTCCATAACGGTTCACTGCTCCATATGTGAGCTCCCACTTCTCTTCCACGCACCAACCCCGTGCGCATTTGGGTGGGGACGCAGGACCGCTCCTCTCCCGGGAGCCAGGGAGGCGTGAGCTCCGGGAGATGGGGAGAGGGTGGTCTGAGCAGCCTGGGGCTAGGAGTACCCAGAGGACTCCGGATCTATCCTCCCCTAGCCAGCCCCAGGTCCCTGTGCGTCGGTACCTGCCAGCCCGCGGCTCCGAGGGGCATCCGCGCTCCTGCTGCCGGCGCGCTGCGCCCAGACTGCGGGCGCCGAGTCAGGCAGCGGCGGGGCGCGCCCGGCGCGGGCTCCGGCTCGCTCCTCCCAACGTCCCCAGCCCATCCATGGGCAGAGGCGGCTCCGGAGGCGGGCAGGCCGGGCGCGACGAGGCGAGGCCAAGAGAGCAGGAGCCCGCGTTCGCCGGCGGCGGGAGCTGCGCGCTCCAGCTCGAGCGCGCCGCCCTGCGCCCCCCACACCGAGGGGCGGACCCGGCCGAGCCGCCAATCGCCTCTCCCGCCGCCGCCCCGCCAGCCCGAGCCCCGGCCCCGCCGCCGAGGGGCGGGGGTCTCGGATTTAAAGACACACTTACTCCAGCCGCGTCCCGATTGGCATCCCAAAGCCGCGGCTCCGGGGCAGAGGGGGGACGGCTGGCCCCACCCTCCAGGGCCCCGCTTCCTCCCTCCACCTTCCGCCGGGAGGAAAAGTTTGGGGCGGGGGAGACTGTCTGGAAAGCCAGTTCCCCTTCCCTTGTCATTAGCTCAGCTCGTTCTAGAAGATGCCCAAACCCTACATCTAGCCTCTCCGGCTGGAGAAAGGAGCAAACACTCTCGGCGCCACACCCCCGCCCAGACTACAGCTCCCCGGGAGATCGGCGGGTCTGGCCTTCCTCTCCCTTCTCTGCTTTTCAAAGCCAGGCCGAGCCTTGGCGGGACCGAGATAAGCGTCTGGGCGCCGGGAAAAAAACCTCACTGTGCTGTGCAAGCTGAGCTAGGTGACTGTCCTCTCTGGGCCTCAGCCACCCCAGGTAACAACGGGTGAACCCTTAAAGAGCAGGCTGGCCGCTGGGTCTTGGGCTTCTCCCAAGTTCTGGACGCACAGGGAAACGCGCCCCTCAGCACCCGGAGGCGACTGGGAGAGGGCGTGGCAGAAACTTCGAGAGGGGAGAGGTCCCTCTGCCCCCACCCCACAGCTCCCGGCGGTGACACGCACAATCCTCGCCCCCCACAGGGGCCTGCCCGGGCCTCCCGCGCAGCGCGGGGCTGGCACTGTGCGGCAGCCCAGCCAGGCCGCGGCGGACTCCCCTGCAGCCCACGTCCGCCCTCAGCTCGCTCGCCCCCGCGGGCCCCACGCGCGTTCCCTCTCCCGCCGCTGCTTCCTCTTGGGGAGATGGGCTTTGTCGTGGCCGGTGAGTCACTTCCTCCCTCTCTCCCCTCCGCACTCGGAAATCCTGCTTCCTCACCTGTCGCTACCTGCCTCGCCCCGAGTCAGGCTGCAGCGGAGTCAGTGGAGGCCGGGTCTCCCCAGGAGGAAGACAGAGGGGGCCTCCCCTCTGTCCAAGGTCGCGCCAGAAGGCGCTGGGCTGGGAAAGGGGCACGCAGGACTCGCAGGCCCCATCCCCACCGCAGGAGCCCTAAGAATAAATAAAGACAGAAAGAATGGCTGTCGTCTGTGGCGCTCTTTCCCGCCTCCAGCACCTAGGTCTCAGGTGCTTCGCGTGGATGATTTCAGGAGATCCGCGCTTGTATTATCCCTTTTCTAGTGGATGAGGAAACAAGCCAAGGAAGACGCACTCAGCTCCAGGCCTCCTCCTGCCCCACCCAAGGTGTATGAGGAGGAGGAGAGTAGAGAAAGTCCAGGAGTGACCTTGGGAAGCAGACCTGACCTTCAGAGTTCAGCAGAGCTAAGCTCAAATTGGCTCATGGTTTACTGGCTGTGTGATCTGGGACAAGTGACATAAGCTCTCTGATCCCCAAGTTCCTCTTCTATAAGATGGACTGTCCTCCTTCAAAGAGGTGTTGAGGAGCCGGGGAGCTGAGACAGGTGATGCCAGGTGTAGTATGTGACACATCCTGGGCACTGTTCCCTTCCTTCCTTTTCTCACCACAACCCCATAACCCACCTCACCCCCTGTCAGATTCCAGAAGTGATGCAACCCCCATCCTGAGGATGCTGCATTCCAAAAAAATGCCCCCTTTTGGCCAGGACTAAGGTAAGCATGCGCATGTGCACACACACATAGAGACACATACACAAACATGCATGCACATTCACACATATACACACACATACACACACACTGCTCCCCTTCCCTCACTGTCCAGCAAATGCTGGGGTCCAAGCCTGTCTGTCTCTCCAGACTGAGCCCCTAGAGGATGACACTTGACCTCTGACCTGTCTTTTGGTCCCAGCACAGTGCCCAGCACATCATCATTCATTCATTCGTATTCACCACGCCCACAGTAGGTGTTCTTGTTGAATCGAGCAGAAAAGCCCAGAACAGAGATGTCCTCGGGAGAGCCAGCCATCACAGCCCACCTGGCTCCGCCAGACAGCCTCAGGGCTGGCTGGTGGGCCCCAGGAGCAGAGGGCCGGGGTCTTGGAGGTGTCTAAGGGACGGGCCATAGACTGCATCCAGACTACAGTGCCCAGCCTCACCAGCCCACCCAGTCCTAGGCTCTGCCAAGTCCCCGCTTGGAGCAGCAAGTCCTGCATCCCTGGCTGCCTGCCGGCCCTGGGGCTGGAGGTCCTCTCCAACCACAAGGAAGCCCTCAGGACCAGGTTTGCCCCACCCTGGGCCTGGGAGAGGGACGGGGCTGGATACTGAGGAAGAAGGAAGGGACACGGAGCAGCCCAAGGTACACCCAAGAAAAGGCACTGTGCCCTCTCTCCCCAGCCCCGGGCAGGAGGGAAGAATCAGCGGGGCCAGTTCTCTCAGCCCAGGCTGCTGCAGAAGCTCCCTGAGAGGTCCAGAAGCTCAGAGCAGAAGCCCAAAAGTCCCCGAGGAAGAATCGATGGTCACAGAACAGGTTGCAGAACAGGTTGCAGAAACCAGAGGGCTCGGGACCCACTTAGCCAGCATCCCACCAGCACTACCGCCACCCCACATCCCACACGCACAGCACCCAAAACACCACCTTATTATCTGAAGAACACCAGTGCCCATGGGTGGCCCCGTACAAACGTGCACTCGTGTGCGCGCACATATGTGCTTGTGTTGCTCGCGTGTGAACTCACGTTTGCAGGGATGTGAATAAGGATGTGCGTGTTTGTGCGTGTCCAGTGGGCATGCGTGTGGATATACAAGTGAGCATGTGTGTATATGTATGTGTAGCGCACACACAAACAATCCACCACAGTCCAAAACCAGGCCAGCTGCTGCTGCACGACTAGTGAGTAACCCCCTTCCTCGGGGTCCTGGGGACTCTCCTGTGGCCATCCACAGCTCCCTCCGCCCAAACAGGCAAGGTGCTGGTGCTCTGGGGAGAACTCCCAAGTTCAGCACCCCCCAGTTCCCTTGTGGGAACACTCAAGCCAAGAACTATCTCCCGACAGGCACAGATGACTCGCCAGAAGGCGGAGGAGCTGGGATCAACCCAGCAAACACGAGACTCGACAAAGGAAGAGAAACGGGCCCACTGACTGCTCTGCTCTGCTCCTCACTCCCTCTGAGCCTGCCACAGGTTGGGGGACCCTGGGCCCGAGGAATGGACAAGATCAGGGCAGGGAGCTGGCCAGGTCTTGCGCCCGTGGCCATGTGATTGCCAGGACCCATGACCTGCGTGGGCCCCAGGATGGCTGTCCTGGGCCTGCATCTTCCCCAAGCCCAGCTGTCTCTAGCCTCAGGTCTCACATGCCTGCTGCCTGGGTCCCAACACAGACCCGTTGCCATCTGCCCTGGCTGCCTTGGTGTCCTGCCGTGGCCATCTGCCCTTCCAGGCCCACTGCCCCATCTCCAGAACCTAGCATCCCTGGTTCATCAGGCCCCTTCTGTGTGTGGTCCAGAGCTTAAAGACATAGGCTTTGAGCAGGCCGGACCTGCCTCGGCTCTAGCCTCAGCATCCTTACCACCGTGTGATTCCTACCTGAGAGTCACCACGCTTCTCTGTGTCTCATTTCTCTCATTTGTAAAATGGTGCAAAGAGCAGTTCCTGCCTCCCAGGAATGTCTGGAGGATTAAAGGGGTGCCTGGCACTCAGCCAGAGCTCACTGACAGCAGCTATTGTTACTATTGTTGCCACCGAGCTCTCACTCTGACCCAGCCCTGCACCTGCCAGGGCAGAGGTTCTTCAAGGCTGAGTTCAGGTCCTACCTCCTCCAGGCAGTCCTATCTGCTCACAGGATCTCTGTCTGTCCTGGGCTCCTTCCCCTCACCTCTGTGCGGAGCCTGGGACCTGAGCACCCTGCCTGGCACAGAAATAACTGGTATGTTCAATAACCGGCATCATAATTATCGGCAGGATTATTAACTTTATTTGTTGTACCTTCTTTTGGGTCTAGGTCCACAGAGGACATCTCCCACTTCCCAAATTCACACGCTAGGTTCAAACTTTTTTGACGGAGATTCAAAGTAAGAAATAAATTTTATTCCAGGGCCACCAGCTACACAGAGACATGAATATGTGTGTGTTTCACAAAAAATGCTTAGCCTTACGGTCTGTGAGGCATTCTGATGCTTTCTTATCTGTCCTATCCTATTTCTTTCTGTTTTTGCTGATTGCAGCGCGCAAAACTGATTTTACCTGTGACCTGCTATGTGAAAATGCTGTGCAGAATGACGACGTCCCCAAGGGCAGGGGTACCTCCCCTCCCTCCCCAGCACCACTCAGTGCCTGACTGAAGAGTGTCCAGAAATTGTGAGAAGAGGGTGATTACGTCTCCAGAATATTCCTCAAATACTACAGGGAGAGTTCTCCATCAGAAGAAGAGAGAAAAGGGAGAAAGAATCCTGGCTCAATCATGCAACAAATATTTCAGTCAGTCAACAAACATTTACAGAGCTCCCTTCTACATCCCAAGCCCTGTTCTAGGCCCTGAGCAGTGAATGAGGCAGACAAGGTCCCACCTTCATGGAGCTGACATTTCAGTGGAGTTGGGGTGGGGGACAACACAATAAACAAGTAAACAAAAGCAGGAGCAAGATCATTTCTGAGTGATTCATGCTATGAAGATAATAACACAACAGAATGGTAGAGGAAAAGGTACTGTTGGGGCTACCTTAGAAATGAAGGAGGTCTCTGAGACTCAGGTAACTCATCTAGAAAGGGGCGACGATGACACTTACCTGAGCAGGTGGCCATGGGGCTTAAACAGAGTGATGAATTCAAAGTATGCAGCACCATCTCGGCACACAGTGGCCTCTATCGTCACCCTTATTACACGGATAACTATGGTGGAAGCTGGGCCACGGTAAGTTCCACAAAGTGTAAGATTGCCCTGGGTTCCAGAGGAGGCTGAGGGACAATGCTGACTACAACACAAGCCCAGGACCCACACACGTATTGACTCGCCCCTCCCCGTTCTGCCCTCAGCTCCCTACTCCCACCCCACCCCACAATTCAGCCCAGCCCAGTTCGAGCTGTCCTCTCTAAAAGCTAGGGCCCTGAAGAGTTAACGTCCTTCTAGTGGGGTGTGCCAGCCCACACAGGGACAGACACCCCATGCCCCCCACCAGCACCCTTCACCACCTCATCAGCACGCCCGGCTGGTCAGACCCTGCCTGCCCAGGAAGGTGGGTTTGGAATCCCCCAGAAGACAGCAGGAGGGTAGGGAGCCGCCACCCTGGCCCCAGAGAATGCTGACGGGTCTGGGGCTGTCCAACAGGAGCAGAGGAGGCTCAGGGCCAGGACACTGTCTTCGGTCCCTGCAGGGCTGTTGGGGAGACAGTGACGACCCCTGTCTCAAGGAGAGCTGCTCAGGCATCTGAGCTCCACGCTCTTTAAGAATCTACCACACTCCTGACCCTGTGCTCAAGGCACAGAGATGAGCAAGACCTCACCCAGGTGTTCACACACCTGCAGGAGAGGCACACAAGTAAACTGATCATTTCAGAGACATATGTTTCTTGCAGGGAGGAGGAGGGACCAGGGTGCTGGGTGAGCACAGCACAGGGGGAGGCACTCAGCATGACCTTCCTGGTCAGCTCAGGGTGAAAGTGGATGTCCTGTCAGGGCTCTGCCAACTCTAGCAACATGTACAGTGATTTCTAGCTTTGGCATCAGACAGACTTGAGTTTTAATTCAGTTTCTGCCATTTAGTAGCTGTATGACCTCAGGCAAGTCTCTGAGCCTCTCTGAGCCTGTGTTTCCACATCTATAAAATGGGGATAGTCATGCCCACCTCGACAGGGTTTTGAGATTAAATGAACTAATAAATGTAAAGCCCTTAACAGACAGCTGTTCCAGAGGACGCTCAATATACAACAGTAGTTGTGGCTGCTATGATCATGAGAAGATGGCACCCTCCCTCTGCCCTCACCTCCTCCCTCCCTCCCAGCCAGCACGTTTAACGTGCCTCCTGAGAACTCGCCAAGAATCCCCTGCCCCGTACTGCCCGTCAGAATGCGTCTCCCAGGGGCCTTCTGCTGGGTCTCACTGCCGAATCCCAGGCCCCGGACTCTGGGAATAATGGGGGTGGGGGGGGGGGGTGGTCTGCCAAACCCTGTAGCAGGGAGCCCATCCATCCCTGAGTAAACAGGCTGTCACCCTCCCCTCCCACCCTCTCTTTCCTTGAAATAACCCAGATCTGTTGCCCAGTTGTCTCCAAGCAACACCACTCAGGCTCCCAAGGATGTCTCGCTCTGACAGAGCCATTTATGAAGATGCTGAAGGGGAGGTGGGGGCGGGGTGGGGTCAAGGGAGCTACAGAGGCCTGACATGGCAGCTTCCCAGGCCTTCACGTCACGGGCTCCCGGTCCCCAGACGCAGAGCTCCTGGATTGACCCTTCACCAGACCAGTGGGCAGCGGGGAGTGCTTGCTTACCAGAAACATTCCAGGAGAGGCCGCGGCCCCCCAGACTTACAGGGAAGGTCCCATGAAGCTTGGGACACAGAAGAGCTGGCAAAGTGCCTTAGAAAGATCACTGGCCCCAGGCTTAGCCTCCTGAGTTCTAGTCTCAGTGCCAACACTCACTGGCTGTATCATCTCAGCCAGGAAACCCACCCTCTCTGAGCCTCGAAGAACCTTAGTGCTAGAAGATAGCTTCACTGAGGGGTGGGAAAGGGATACTTTCATGCTTTTTGGCAGGATGGCTCCAAATGACAAATGCACACTCTGCCTCAGCAATTCCATTTCTAGGAATTTAGCCTAGAGATGTGCTCACACATGCACAAAGGGACAACTGCACACATTATTCATGGTTTGTGATGGTGAAAGATGGAAAACAACTGAAAAGTCTGTGGACAGAGAGACGATTGGCTAAACTGTGGAACATCCAGAAACTAGAAATACCATGCAGCTATTTTAAAACACGAGGCAGGGGGCCAGCCTGGAGGCGCAGCGGTTAAGTGCACACGTTACGCTTCAGTGGCCCAGGGTTTGCTGGTTCGGATTCCTGGTGTGGACATGGCACTGCTTGGCAAGCCATGCTGTGGTAGGCATCCCACATATAAAGTAGAGGAAGATGGGCACAGATGTTAGCTCAGGGCCAGTCTTCCTCAGCAAAAAAGAGGAGGATCGGCGGCGGATGTTAGTTCAGGACTAATCTTCCTCAAAAAAAAAAAAATGAGGCAGATGTATGTGGGGGGCTGGAAAATGATCGCTAGAGCTGGGCGCAAAGTCCGGATATGGACATGGACAAGGACGGTCAGGGCAGTGTTGTCCAGGACAGCGGGTGCTGGAGCCACCTCAGCATCCATCCTAGGGGAGTGGATAAGTCACGTGATTCCAACCACAGAATCCTGCCCAACAGTTACACCCAACCATCAGCGCACACACAAAAACGCAGAGCAAGCTTGAAAACAGTTGCCTGGGATAAAAGTAGTAAACAGAGCTAGAGTAAACATATAAAACCATTGAGGAAAAGTCACAATGCATATTCACAGAAAAACACCATGTTTTTTTAAATGAGGATATGTCCACTATGTAAAAACATTTATCAAACACGCTACCACGGGTGCCTATGAGAAAAAAGAATTAGATGAAGGGAAAATAAAGAGAACACTGCAAAAGAAAGGCCTCACATATAAGGATGATAAAATAATGTGCTATGGACTAAGGAAAATCGTTTACCCAACCCTGTAGCGGAGGTAAGGAGGAAGGATGGGGGGATCCAGGAAAGGAAACTGCAGGACAGACTCTCTAATATTCTAGCACTTCAGAAGCTGAAAAAGGGTGTCTATATATTATATACACATGCTCACACACACCACACATAGAAGGTCTCTGAAGGACAGGTAAACTGTCACTTTCGTTGCCTCCAGGGACCTGGGCGGCTGGGGCCACAGACAGAAGGGAAACTTTTCACTGGATACCTTCTTGTCTGTTTGAATTTTGCTCCATACAGATGTGTTATTTTTTCTTTTTCTTTTCTTTTTTTTTTGTTTTGAAGAAGATTAGCCCTGAGCTAACATTCGCTGCCTATCCTCCTCTTTTTGCCGAGGAAGACAGGCCCTGAGCTAACATCGTGCCCATCTTCCTCTACTTTATATGTGGGATGCCTGCCACAGCATGGCTTGATGAGCGGTGCATAGATCTGAGCCTGGGATCCAAAACGGCAAACCCCAGCAGAACATGCGAACTTAATCACTGCGCCACCGGGTGGCCCCTGTATTATCTATTTCTAAATAATAAAAAGAAAACTTAACTCATAGACTTGTCTACACATGGTCAATCCCAGAAGGCTACAGAAGATGCTGGGAAGAGGGCTTAGTCCTCAAGGGCCCCGGGGCCGGGGAGGGAAGCGACCCACCTTCCCATCACCGTCCTTGTGTGCGGCTGGATTTCTCACCCCGTGCATCTATGACACATTCTAATAATTAAGTCTTTTTATTTTTAACATCTTATATATGCACAAAAGTAGAGAATAGTAAAACTGATTCTATACACCCATCGTCTAGATGTGACAGTCATCGAGATCTTGCCACACGTCCTTCATCTACCGCTATCTTTTTCCTTCCTTTGGTTGTTCTTGCTGGAGTATTTTGAAGCAACCCCCAGACATCATACCACTTCACCCCTACCTACATCAGAATAGCATAGATGCAAGAAATGCAGTTTAAAGAAACAAAGTCTGAGAGCCCAGCCAGCGCCCCTGCCAGATCCAGAGGGATTCCTTATACAAACTCCTCCAGGGGGGCAGTCCCTGCCTCTGCTTGACTGTCCCAGAGATAAGGAACTCGTTGCCTGACCCAGTCTCCTTCTTTGTCCTAATGACCTAGAGCTCAGCTTCTCAGAAGGGACAGACACCACCCCACCCTCCCTTTGCTGTCTTGGAGGCACCCAGCCGCGGCAGGGGCAGCTCGAAGCCACAGGGAAACAGCCCAGCTCATCGGAGTCCGTTCCTCTGCAAAGCAAGCTCAGAAGCGTGACGGCATACAGGCACATTCACAGCAACAGCAGGCCTCTGGGGCTCTGGCTTGGAAGGCCCCGCAGGCACCCCCCAGGCCATCTGAGACAGGCATTCACTGTCCTGGCAGTCACAGGTCAAACTGGGGCCAGGACTGGACAGTTGCTCCCCAGCCTGTCTGTGTATACATTTGAATCGCCAGTGGGAGGGGGTGGACCACAGATTCCCAGGCTCCACTCCAGCCCCACTAAGCCAGAACCCCCAGGGCTGGAGCCTGGGAGAGCCCCCGGCTGGATCTAAGGCAGCAGTCGAATGTCTGGTGTTTGGGAGCCACAGGGCCAAGTGTCTCCAAGGGCCTCTTCCGGCTGCAACAGGCCAATCAACTTTTAGCTGCTGGCCCTTCTACCAAGATTCTGGCTGCCCCCACCCACCTGCAGCTGGCAGGGGCCCAGGTGAGGCCAACTCCTCTTCACTTAAGAGTGTGCCGGCCAAGGTTCCTTGGAGCACATACACCCCCACATCCAAGGTGCCTTCTGGGGCTAGAGGCAGTGGGTTCCGAGATGGCATCTTGCCCCCTCCCCTGCACGGTCTTCTCTCCTCAGGGGAGGGGGCAGCAAAGGAGCAAGGAGAGACCCTGAGCCTTTACTCTGCCACAGTTAATGGGCATTAACTCACTGAAACCTCATGCCCACCCCAGGAGGCAGGAGTCACCTTATCCTCCTGGAGCAGATGAGGAAACTGAGGCTCAGGGACGTGAACCAACCTGCCCCAGGGCACAGCTGGTAAGGGGCAGAGATGGGATTCACACCAGGCAGCCTGACTTCAAAGCTCGCCTTTCCCTACCCACAACACTTGGCTGCCCACATGCTCCAGCAAGCGAGCGAGACAGCTGATGTCCCCTCTGGCCTGCCCTCAGAGCCTGGCCTGCAAGGCTCCGCTCGGGATCACTGGCGCCGCTCGGTCAGTGCACGTGCCACTTTACACTGCGCATGAGTTCCCATCCACTGGAAAGCAGAACCAAGGCAAGGTTAGCAGTGCCAGAGGTTAATCGGAGGAAATGCCTGTGGAAAACGAGGGGCCAGGGGGCAGGGGTGAGTGGTGAGGGCCTTCAGACCACACCTGTGCAAGGACGGGAGCAGAAAGGAGGGTTGGGAGGAAGGGCCCCAGGCTCAGCCAGTGGCCAGAAGCAGCCCAGGGAGATGGTGGCCTCTATGAAGGCAGCAGTGAATTCTGAGGTGCTGGCTCGGGGCAGTCAGCTAATGCATCCTGAGGCAGGTTCCCTGGAAGGGAGCTCAGAGCAGCACACCTCAAGGCTGCCACCCCTGGCAGGACCCATTGACTTGCCTGTCCCCTCCACCACTAGGCAACAGTGGGCAGGGGAATACACATTGTCATCTCTGTGTTCCAGCCCAGGGCATGGCATATACTAGGAGCTTAGTAAATGCTTGTATGACTGGCCAGGCCAAGCCCACAACCACTGCAGGGCAGCCACTTCCACTGGAAGAGGTGGTCCTGGGCAGAGGAAACAAGGAAGAAGTTCAGAAGCAAGCCCTGGGCACCTACTGTATGCCAAGCATGGAGCCAAGGTCCATAAAGTGCTTTTTGGGCTACAAGGGCTTTCTCAAAATTATCACATTGGCTCTTCTCCGCCAACCTGAGAAGTCGGTGCCGCTCCCACCTCCCAAGGTGCTGTGGCTCGGAGTGGTGCTGTCACTCGTCCGAGGGCGGCCCCCCGACCTGAAGCCTACTGTGCTCTGTCCACTGCAGTACGGCCACAAGAAGTCCTGGGCAGGGGCCCCTCTGGGGGCACAGGGGAGGGGGCTCCACGCTCAGGCCCCGGAGCAGGGGAGCTTCCTTAAAAACCTTGCCCTATGCCCCTCACCTGCCTCTTCCGGGCAAGACAGTCAGGTCGTCCCTCTACGTGGGAGGAAACTGAGGCACCAGGCTGGAAGTCTCCCTAGGGAGACATCCCTGCAGAACCACGCTGGGCCTTCTCTTCACACGAATCTGACATCCACTTCCCAGTCACCCGCCTCAGTCCCCACACGGTCCTGTTCCCCTCCACCCTGGGACCACCAAAGCACATGGACCTCCTCCTGGGGGGGCGGACTGCCTTTCACATATTTGAGAAATTCCATCTCACACCCATGCACCCAAACTTCTCCAGCTGAACATCCCGGGGCTTTCAAAGGCCGCTGGGAACCTCCAGGAGCAGAACAGGCCTTAATTGTTATTCTAGCTCCAGGCCCCTCGGGGGCTCTTTCCCAAGGGGGCCAAGATGATGGTGATGAAACCCTTCTTTCTTTCTCCCACCACTCAGCACCCCTCTACCCCCCAGGAAGCTGGTCTCCTGGCTCTGACTTCACACCCAGCTGACATTTGACGTTTAGAAACTTGTGGACAAATCCCCTTCTGGGGCCCCCCACACAGTTCCCAGTCTGTCCCCCACCACTCCCCACTCCAAATCTCTGAAGGGGGTGCAGCGCTGACCCGCTGCGGGCAGGAGTCAGTGAAGTGGTTAACATGCCCACTGTTTGGCAGGGGAAAGAAAGAGAAGCCAGGATGGGGCGAGGGGAAGCTGGCAGTTGGAGGCCGAAGGAAGGAAATAAAGAGCCCAGAGCAGGGGGTCAGGAAAGCCCTGGGGGGGGCAGGGGCTCAGAGGTGAGCATGCCCATCTCCCCTGAGGGGCCCGGGTTTCTCCCGTAAATTCCTGCCTTTTCTCACCAGATTGTTCCACATTCCCTCACTTCCTCTCACAGCTTCCCCAGGTCACCCGGGGAGGGATGCCCCCACCTCCCCTCCCAAAGCCACTATTAAAAAAAGTCTCTCCCAGTCACTGTTGGAGATGAGGCAGAGGAATAAGTTCTGGCAATGGATGGTGGTGATGGTCGTGCAACAGTGTGAATGTAGTTACCCAGTGAACTGTACACTTAAAAATGGTTATAGTGGGGATGCACCGGCCCAGTGGCACATAGTGGTTAAGTTGGTGTGCTCCGCTTTGGCAGCCCAGGGTTCACAGGTTCAGATCCTGGGCGTGGACCTACATGCCGCTCACCATGCCATGCTGTGGCAGCGTCCCATAGAGAAGAACTAGAATATACAACTATGTGCTGGGCCTTTGGGAAGGAGAAAAAGAAAGGAAGATTGGCAACAGATGTTAGCTCGGGGCCAATCTTCCTCACCAGAAAGCAATTAAAAAAAAGGTTTAAAATGGTCAATTTTATGTTATGCATATTTTACCACAACTAAAAAAAGAAAAAGACAACCCACAGAATGGAGGAAATAATTGCCACACACACAAAAAATCCTTCCTAAGAAGTCCCAAGTGGGCCAAGGTCCTGCTCTAACTAGGAAGACCAGTGTGTGGGAGGTGGAGACCACACACAGCCCCATAGGGTGATCTTGGAAGTCCCACAGCCGCCTCTCCCCTCCAGCCTCCAGGGCCGCAGCCCTGGAGCAAGGAACACCTGTCAGGTCAATGAAGGCCTGGAGACTCCCAGCCCCAAACCCAACTCAGAAAGTCAGAGCTGGAAGGTACCAGAGGCACAGAGAGGCAGTGCCTGGCCCCAGGTCACACAGCAAGTTAACCACCAAGCTGGGGCTTGAGGCCTGGTGAGCTGACTCAACCCTGAGCCTCCTCCAGAAGGGAAATACAGGCCAGTGGGGGTCTGTTCTCACCTGGGCCATTTCTTCCTGCTGCACCCCATCCCGCCTGGAGACCCCCCAGATCCAAGGAGCCCCTCAGGTTTCCTCTCTCCCCAAGGGCTCTGTACTCCGGCTTTGCAGCCCTGGGTGGCAGTGTGTCACGGAAGGGGTCCGGCTTCAGAATCAGACAGGCCTGCCGAGTTCCGACTCCACTCCTGTAAATACATCTCTTAGGCTACGCCCGTCATCTGTAAAACAGGCAGAACAACACCTGACCGGTGGGGCTCTTTTAAGGATTACAGCAAGGGACAGAACACCTAGGGAGGACCTGAAATGCAGAAGATGCTCAAAAGATATTCTCTCTCTCCTCTTCCCTTCCGGGGACCCTTCTGCCTAGCATAAGCTGCTGTGCACAAAGTGTCAGCAGTGTCACCTCTCAGCCGCTGATTGCCTGGGTAATTTGGGGTAAGTCCATTCCCTTCTCTGGGGCTGTCTCCCCACCTGTAAAATGAAAGGGGAGAACTAGCTGACCCCCCACCAGCATACACAGCATACCTAAAAGCACAGACATGCTTTGTAGGGCATTCCATGTACAATAATGTGCCTAGCGGCATTATTCAGACCAGCCAAAAACTTGAAAACAACTGAAATGCCCATCGAGAGAAGAATGGATAAATAGAGTATGGCATCGTCTCACAGGGGAATTCTCCCCAGCAACTAAAGTGAACAAGCTACCCCTACACGCAACACCACGGGTGAACGTCACGGACTCGGCGAGTGAAAGAAGCCGGACGCAAACGAGAGTGGAGAGTAAGATTCCATCAAGTAGACGAAGTCCCAAGACAGGCAAACCTAGCCTAGGATGACCGAGGTCAGAAGAGTGGGCGCCTCCAGGTGAGGGGCGACCCTGAGTGGGAGGGAGCTGGCAATGTTCTGTATCTTGACCTGGGGAGGGGTTACACGGACATGTGCACCTGCGAAAATTCACCAGGTTTGACTTTAAGATCAGTGCACCTTGCGGTACTATTTTCCTCATCCCCTTCGCCCTCTATGTTCCAGCCTAACTTCTTTCAGTCCCTCAAACTGGCCAACTGTGGTCCCTCCTCAGGGCCATTGCGCTTGCTGGTCCCTCTTCCTAGAATGTTCTTCCTTCCTTCCACTTAGGTCTTCATGCAGATGTCGCCTCCTTGCAGAGGCCTTCCCTGCCGCCCCCACCTGCAGCAGCCACTCCCTTCCTTCCTCTCTCTTTCTCCCTCTCTCTCTCTCTCTGCCCCCCTCGCTGTTGCATCACCTGCTGGAATTCTCAGCACAGCGCCCATCGTTAATCTGATATCTTCCGTGGCCCATTGGCTTGTTTCTTTATCGTCTTTCTCCCCCTCCTAGGATGTCAGCTCCATGAGAGCAGGAACGTTTCTATCTGGGTTCAAATCTTGGCTCCACCTAGAGCAATGCTGGCACACAGTAGGTACTAAATAAGTATTTGTGTGATGAACAGGCCGTCTCTAGAGCAGGTCAGATTATGTCTCACAACTGTACTCTCTTCCAGGTGGTGAGAGGGAATTCACTTTTTATTTTTTCACTCACCCCACGAACAGGCAAGAGAGGCCTACTATGTGCTGGGCACAACCTGAACTCTTGGGGGCTCACTGTGGGGCAGTGGAGAAAGGCCTGTGCCAGACCTTCCTAGTGGAGTGTGAGGAACAGGCAAAAGTGTCATGTGGAGGCCGGCCCGGTGGTGCAGTGATTAAGTGTGCACGTTCTGCTTCGGTGGCCCGGGGCTTGCCAGTTCGGATCCTGGGTGCAGACATGGCACCGCTTGTCAAGCCATGCTGCGGTAGGCATCCTACAAATAAAGTAGAGGAAGATGGACACGGATGTTAGCTCAGGGCCAGTCTTCCTCAGCAAAAAGAGGAGGATTGGCACTAGTTAGCTCAGGGCTAACCTCGCTCAAAAAAAAAAAAAAAAAAGCGTCATGTGCCCAGGGCTGGGGAATGCCCAGGAGTGAGCAACTGGCTCAGCCTCCAGTTCCCAAGCAGGCAGACTGTGGTGGGCTCCTGGTGTGGCCATGGCTGCCCAAGCCAGCTGAACTCCTGGGCAGCAGGAGGGCCTGTGTCTTGGCAGGAAGCCATCCTCCTCTAAAAAGCCAGAGAGCTCAGCCAGGGCCAGCACTGTCCCCGCCTACAGGCCTGGTCACCCGCTGCCATGGCAACCTGTCCTGCCAAGCTAAGGGCACTGAGTGCAGGAGGCACATCGCCAGGAAGGCGACAGGGCGCCTGCGGACTCCCCTGTTCTGGTGAGGGAGGGCCCGTGGCCTGCCCGAGCTGCAGCTGGGAGAGTTGCGTATCGTTCCTACACTTTTTCCTGTGTAAGTGTGCATGTGTGTGCCATGCACAAGCACGCATAGTTGTGCCCAGTGCAACGGTGGGCAGTCTCTCCTGCATCTGGGATTGGGGAGTTCCAGTAGGGGGTAAAAAATTGTCCAATAAAAACGCGTCATTCACAGAGCATTTATAATATGCCAGGCACCATTCTAAATACTTTTCATATATGTCTTCATTCTAGTCTCACAATAATCCTATGAGGTACGTACTATGCCCACTCTACAGAGGAGGAAAACGAGGCACAGACTGGTTAAGTAACTTCCCCTAAGTCACAGATAGGAAGCAACAGAGCCAGGATTAGAACCCAGGTAGCTGGGCTCCAAAGACTTAAGGTCAAGCACTAGGAGCACAGCCTCACCACGGCAGCATCATTTCGTTTTCCCTCTAGTCATTCAGTTTGTTTTCTGAGCTCTGCACAGGCACCAAGGAAAAAGACATGGGTTCCATCCAGCCTCTGGCTTCAAGTTGCTGCTAGCCCCCTGCTGGAGACGGTAAAAATAACCACGAGGCAGAGCCACAGTCTCCAAGAAGCAAGAGAAATGCAGAGGGCCCTCTGGACAGGAAGGCAGAAGAGGGCAGCCTGGCTTCAGCACCTGCCATTTGGATCTCCAACTGGGGGCTCCGGGATTGGGATGGGAGCTGTCCTGGAATCTGAGGACTGCTGTGGGTACCCAGCTCTGGAGGCGAAGCTCTGCCCTGGGAGGCCACCTGCTGGGCAGATGGCGGCAGGGCAGCCTCGGCGGCCAGCCTCTCCTCTCCCTCGCCACAGGTATTTCCCGGTGCCCACTGTATGCCGGGCACCGAGCTAAGAGCAGGGGATGCAGAGCAACACAGATGGTAAATCCAGCAGCCCTCATGGCGATTACAGGCTGGTGGAAGACGCAGACGTGAACCAATAGTGCCAAGTAAAGACATAACCACAGCTGACATGAGTGCTCTGAAGGGACACTCCAGGGTGCTCTGAGGGAGTGCAGGGGGTCGTCTTTAGGCAGGGTGGCTGCGGGAGGCCTCTCCAAGGAGCTCATGTTTAAGCGAAGACTTGAAGACTGAAGAGGCGTTTGCCAGGCAGAGTGGGAGAAAGGGCATTCCAGGCAGAGGGGATGGCAAGGACAAAGGCCCCGAGGTGGGAACAAGCCCATCAAATTCCAGAAACTGAAAGAAGGCTGCTGCAGCTGGAGAGCAACGAGGCACTCGGGCCAGGGCTTCCAGAGCTTGTATTTGACCCGAATGCAAAGGGAAGAGCTGCAGTTCCATCTGCCGCAGCAGCTCCTGCGAGGAGCGGATTAGAAGGTCCAGGGCGGAGGCAGGGAGACCAGTGAGGAGGCCGTTGCAGTTGTCCAGGCGAGAGAGGATGGTGGCTGGGACCAGGGGAGACAGAGGAGATAGAGAGGAGCAGACTCGGCAGGGCCAGGGCCGTATTGGATTGGATGTGGGGGGAGGAAGGGATCAGGACACCCGGCTGAGTAACTAGGTAGAGGGAGGGGCTTGAGTGAAGTGGGAACAGTGGGCAAGGAGCACAGCAAGGGCTCAGTCTCGCTCGGAGCAGGGAGCTCAAGATGCCCATGAGGGAGCCCAAGGGGGATGCACAGACAGACAGGTGGATTAGGGGTCCTGAGCTCAGAGGAGAGGTCTAGGGTAGAGAAAGGCAGGGGACCATAGCATCAGGCAAGACGCCCCCCCCACCCCACCCCCCCTCCCCTGCCAGAGGAAGCATGTAGTAGGGAGGGAAGGGAGCCATCAGAGCGGGGAGTGGGGGGGGGGGGTCGCTGGAGGAGTCCAAGAGGACTGAGCAGGAGGGAACAGGGAAGTGGGAAGGAAGTTTGGTGGCACAGAAGCCAAGGGGTAAGGGAGCCTTTCAGCCATGTCAAAGGCTGCTGCAAGGCCAAGCAGAGCCAGACCAATTTGGCAACACAAAGTGTCCCAAAGCGGATAGATTCCATGGGGGTGGAGGTGGGAAGCACTTTTGGGGGTGAAGAGGGACAGGGAGGCGGGGAATGTGGGGGCAGCCCCATCACAACGTGGCTGTGAGGAGGAGACGCAGCAGCTGGAGGGGGTTGCGGTGGCGGTGGTGAGCGCGATGGGAGGGGCGTCAGGGGAAGCATGAGGGACACGGGCGAGGCTGCGGGACCCAGCAGCTCTCCATAGCCCCGTGGGCTCCTTCCCCTTTCACCCTGATCTCTGCCGTCACTCCTGGAATGACCACTCCTTCCTCTGATGAGGGAAACCGAGCCCCGGGGAGGGGCCCGGGTCACACGAGGGCTCTGCAGAAGCCTGCTCCTTCCACAGCAGGCAAAGGGCGGGGCGCGGTGGGGAGGTGTGCCAAGCCACTTGGAGTCGTGGAAAGCCAAGAATCGCGCTGAGGTGAGGTACACCCCTCGACCGGGTCTGCGTGCCCTTCCCTCCCAGCCAGGCCTGCAGTGCCCGGCCCAGTACTCCTGCTGCACCCCCGCCCCGGGGCAGCGTGGGGAGGACAGCAGACAGACCCGGGCTTCGGAGAGGTCACTTGTTAGGGGGCCTGAGCCTCATATTGTTGGGGGAGAGGACTTTTAAAGGAAAACAGTACGAAAACACAAATACAAAATTCGGGCTGGGGACCTCGGAAGGGTCTGAAACTTTAGCTTCCTCAAGGTAATCCACCTGTTGGCTGCCTCCGCCTCAAGCAAGTGACATCACCTGTCAGTACGCACCCTGTAGAGCCGTGAGCGGTAAAGGAGATAACTGTGCAAAGTGTTCTGACGGGTGTGTCTCCGGGTGGACTCGGAGGAACTGCGGCCGTGGCCGCGGTAGAGGGGCCCCTGGGGCCGGGGTCGGAACAGCGTCTCTGCTCCCCGAGCCCAGCGCAGCCTGGGCGTAGGAAGCACGGAGGAGCACAAAAAGGCGATGGAGGCGCGAGTGACCGCTGCCCCTCCTGCCCCCCACCCCAGCGCCAGCCTGGCACCAGCGGGGGCTCTGCACATGGCCCTGAGCTATAACTTCACCCTCGGGCCGCCACAGTTTACCAGGTGGCACGTGCCACCCCTCCCCGCCAGCGGCAGGAGAAAGGCTGTTGGACGGAGGCCCGGAGTGGGGAGGGGGACACAGCCAGCTGACCCCAGAGCCCTGAACACCAGGCCCCGGCGGGGACTCACCCAGAGTGCCCCTGTTCAGCGGGACTCGCGTCCGGGACCCGGGGGTGGCGGCGGGACCCCCCGCGGGGCGGCGCCCGGTGGAGGGCTCAGCAGACAAGACAGCACCACCTGCCGCGCTGGGGACCCGCAACAACGCCCCCCGCCCGCCCGGCCCGGGGACACTCACCGCCGCCTTCGGCCTGCGGTCCTCTCGCGCCGCAGCCTGCTCTGCGCGCTGGCAGAGTTGTCTCGGGTCGCCCTCCGCGCTTTCCCACGGGGCGGGGGCCTGGGCGTCGGCCAGGCGCGCTCACCGCCCCGGCCCCTGGCGTCTGCCATTCCGCAAGCCTCCGGGCGCCTCGCTGGACCCGGGCGCCGCGCCAGGCGGGCCTGGGCACCACCCCACACACATCCCTTTACTACCCTTCTCCCCAGTCAAGAAGGCAAAGCCAGAGGCAGGCACGCACGCTGAAGGGCTTTACTTTTACTCCAAGTCCAGTGCTCCTCTCCTTTACCTCCGTCACCTCTGGATAAGAACCTTCCTGGGGAAAGCAAGCTCTATGATACAAGTACCTTTTCAGCCTTATTTATTAGCACCTATTGTACACAGGGCACTGAGTGCAGGCGGCCAGAGGAGACTTCTGCACCCTGGAAGCTCATAGTCTAAGAGGAGGTGGGTAATAGGGGGAATGATGTAAGGGCCCTGAGAAAGACGCAATTTGGGCTGGAGAAATCCAGGGTGGCTTCCTGGAGGAGGAGGAAGTCTTTGAAATAAGCAACATTTATTTTTAGATGATAGTGGAGAAGGATGCTTATTGGCATAGAAAGATGTTCAGTTTGCATGAAAGAAGCAGTTTACAGAAAAGTTCACACATTGTGATTCTTCTGAGTAAAAGATGTACGAGCACATAAATGCCTAAGGGGGAAAAATGGGAGACATACCCCAAAATATTAACGCAGTCACATCTGGATCACAGGATCAGTGGAGGAGTTTTTTCTCTTCCTCTATGTACTGTTACATACTATGCAAATTTTCTACAGAGAATGTAGGTTAATTTTGTACTCAGAAAAGTGCAATACACACAAATTAAGGGAGAAATTTTTGTAGCATTTTCTCAGCTGGTAGGGATGAGCAGAGGAGGAAGAAGCTGCCAGGCCCACATGTGCAGGACCTGAGTGTCAGAAAGCACTCTGCCCCGTGGTCTTGGATCTCCAGCAAGCCCAGGACAACCAAGTATGGGGACAGAGCTGGGAACCATCCTAGATGCGGAGACCAAGACTCAAGGAGGCCACCATGCGGCTTGGCCAAGGTCACCCACTGGTCAGGGTTGAGCTGAGAGGAGTTTTCCCAGCCCCCTCCCCCTCTACCCCCCTCCCCACACACCACAGTCTAACTGCTACTAATTGAAGCCAACCCCTCCTCCCCCCTCTGCCCTCAGGGAGTTTCCTTGGCTGGACTCCCCCCGCAGGGCCGGCCTCTCTGAATCTCAGTTACCATCCCTGCCGCCCTGCTGGGGCAGCTCAGCACCTGAGGCAGATACAGGCAGAAAAAGGGTCATTGATCTCAGATCTCACCAGTGGGGAAAGAACAGGTTCTGAGGGGCAGCCTGCAGTGGGGACAGAAAAGGGGAGCTGAGGGAGGGGGAAGGCAAGGGTTCTGGGAGCCAGGAGGGGGCTGGAAAGGAGGTTGAGCCAGGATGTCCCCTGGGAAGGAAGCCAGTGTGGCCAAGGCTGGAGATGGGGGGGGGGGGGGGCGGGGGGCGGGCGGACGTAGCCTCCCTCAGACTTCATAACCTGGTCCTCTGGCTCTGAGATGGCAGCCTCTGTCAGGGGAGCGATGGGGCAGAGGATTAGTGGGACAATGATTGGGACATGAGGGACAGATGTGGGAGCCACGGGATGAGGGAATGGGGGCTCATCTCACATCATGGGGACATTGTGTCAGCATTGGATTGCCTGGTCCCTGTTCCCCAAAGATGTGAGCATGGTAAGTGGGCAGACAAGCACAGCACTACCTCATACCTGCTGCCCTCATGCCAGAGTGAAGCAAAGACCAGAACACCCTGGGGTCCCAGCTGTTTGTCCACTCTTGAATGACGGGATGGAGACTGAGGATTAGAGTCAAACAGACCTGGGCTCCAATTCCAGCTTGGCTGCTTAGTACCTACTTGACCCGGGGCTGGTATTCAAGTGGTCCAAGCCTCAGTGTGCTCATCAGTAAAATGGGAGTAATTCTATCAACGAAGACAAGGCAAAAGCAGCTCCCTGCAGCTGTGCACAAGGCACGTGTCCAAGGCACTCAGCGCTATGCCTGGCACACAACTGGTAACAGCTGGCTTCCAACCCGTTTTCTATCTGTGGAATGGACACCCATTTGGCACAGCCCCCATCTCACCCTAATTCCCAGGTCTAGAGGTTCTGTTAGTAGCCATGGAATGAAAAGCTCTGAGGGTGGGTATTGGGTGAGAATGTATTCAAGATGCTTCCATTGAATTATCCACTCCAGGAAGACACTTCCCACCCCACTGGGTCAGGGTTAATCACATTAGCCTCCCCCGCTTCCCTACACAGCCAGCCAGGTATGTGCACCTCCCCTCCAGCTGCCTTTGAAGTCTGGGGCCCTTTGATGTGAGGGGGGGTGCACCAGCCTGGGATCCTGCCAGCCCCATGGTCAGTGGCTAACAGGGCACAGGGCTTGGGGACTTTGGAGATGCAAGTCCCCCCACCCTGCCTGAGTTACCCCAAGTGTGGGCTTTGGAGCCAGAAGGCCTGTGCCCAAATTCTAGCCCTGCCATTAACTAACTGCCTGACCCTTGGCAAGTCACCTAGCCTCTCTGCGCCTCAGACACCTCATCTCTAGAAAGAAGCCAACAGAAGCAGCTACCTCATGGGTTTGTGGGAAGCCAGAGAGAGAAAGAGAAAGAGATGATGCTGTTTCCCAGCTTACCTAGTAAGACTCGCTGGAAGACAGGGGCTCCTGTCCCGTGTCTCTAGACCTACAAGACTTCGGTGTCCCAAGGGTTTAGTGCACTTCTAAGCTTTAGTAGACGTATATTCTATCAAGTATACTTCTATTTCAGAAATACGAATGCTTCAAATTGACAAAGAACATCAACGTTTGATTATCTAAACCTCCTGTTTATTTAGTTTTACAAATTTTGAATAATAACTTTTATAATTTAAAAGTTTATTACACTTACATTCATTTTTACAGCTTTAGTAAGGTGTAATTGACACACAACAGTTGCAAATATTTAAAATTTACTTTCCGGTAAGCTTTGTCGTATGTGTCCAACCATCACTACATCAGGATAATGAACATATTTCTCACCCCTACAACCTTCCTTGTGCCCCTCTGTAATTCCTCCCTCACCCCTCTCCCCAGACAACCTTGATCCGCATTCTGCAACCGATGTGCTTGTCTGCAAACATTAGTTTGCATTTTCTAGAATTTTATATAAATTCAATCACACAGTAGATACTACCTTTCGTCTGGCTTCTTGACCTCAGCACCATCATTTTAAGATTCGTCCTGTTGCATCCAGCACCAGTTCGTTCCTTTTTATTGTCGAGGAGTGCTCCAGTGTCTAGGTACACCGCGACTTCTTTATCCGGTCACCCCCGATGGCATTGGGGTTGTTTTGAATGTTGAAAAATGAAATTTTAATTTTAATGTTTTTTGAAGATAGCCATGTTGACTGAAATAAAAAAATTAAAAATCTATTATTAAAAATTCACAAAACTAAATAATTAAACTATCAAAGGGTGGTTTTTGTAAGTTTCTATCATTTATACTTTTGAAGCTATTAAAGCTTAAAAAAGCACTGGAAAAAGCGCACTATGACTTTTGGGACTCCCTTTAGTTTTACTAAGTGCCCCGGGGATTATTATGATCAAGCAGTTTGGGGAAACACCGAGCTACTGGCGTATATCAAGCCCTTGGCACGGTTGGTGCTGGCACACCGTGAGCGCTCCCTAGCAGGCCTTACTCCCACAGAAAGCACTTCGTTCTGAGTGCAGATTCTTTTCCTCGCCCTCTACACACACGCGCGCACGGAGGCTTCTGGCAGCCCCAGGCTCAGCTGGGTCATCCAACTCCAGCTCAGCTTCGGCACCAATGCCTCTCAGTGGAGGGGAGACGGGGACGTGGGAGGCAGGAGGCAGGGGTGGCTGGCTGCGCTGTGGGAATCCCTGAGAAGCTTCCGGGGTGGGAGGAGAGCATCCTCCTGGTGGTCTCTCTGTTTGTTTCCCAGGCCAGGCCAAGCCTTCACCTCCTGACCCTGTGGGAACCACAAGTGAGGCCTCGGCTCCACCCAGGAGGGGCTGCAGGGAGTAGGAGACTCAGTTAGACAGCCCTGGCCCCTACCAGCTCCCTGAGGGTGCTCCCAGCCCTGCAGGTCACACAGCTCCTGCAAGGATCACGAGAGAGAATGGCGGTGAGAGGTGGCGTAAGTGATGCACAGAGAAGGCGCAATAACATGAATCGTGTTCATAAGGAGCCAGGAGCACTAAGAAGGCATTCTGCTGACATTAAGACATCGGTGTGCCAAGACAGGCGCATATATTGAGCATCTACTGTCTACCCCACCACATGCTCAGGAGAGTGAGGGGGAAGAACTTGAAACCAGAAGCAGCTAGTGACCTACAGGGGTTTACGTCCTTTTGGTGGCCACCAGATCAAGACGTGCCTCCCTTAGCCTCGCCGTCTTACCTCTGTGTCCCCCAGTCCGGGGGCTGGGTTAAATGTATTCATTCAACGTATATGTTCTGAGCGCTTGTATCAAGAGCTGTGCTGGGGGTTCTGTGGCGAACTGAACAGACAGGCAATCTGGTTTAGGCCAGTGCTGGGGGAGGGGAACAGACAAAATAAACCAACAGCACCAAACCAAACAAGCGGATTTCCGACCGTGAAAGTGCTGTGGAGGAAATGAAGGAACAGGGTGAGGTGACAGAGTGCAGGAGGTCAGTTTAGACAGGGTCAGAGGGAAGGGCCTCTCTGTGCAAGGGAGGCCACAAATGACTGTGCTGGGACGTGGTAGTATCCAGTCAGAATGACTGAGGGTCCATCACGGCTTCACCCCTGGCTAGGTCTTCCATCTCAGGCAAGCTGCTAAACGCCCCGAGCCTCAGTTTCCTTACCTGTAAAATGGGAGTAAATACCCAATGTCCTCCCTAGGGGTGAAAGGAGGGGTCAACCAGATGATGCAAGCACTTACTAAACAATAGGTTATTTCCATCTCATCAGCCTGGGCCAGGTACTCACAATCCATGGGTTAGTCCCTGTGGAGGAGGACACGGGGCAGCCCAACCCAAACACTCCTGAGCCTGCGTTTCCTAACTGATTCCAGTGTCTTTCTCTCATGCAGCACATGCAAGGGTCTCAAACTCGTTTGTCTTCAGGGACAGGCAAATGGGCATAAGAAGCTGCACCTTAGAGAAGAGACCTTGCCTAAAGGAAGCAGGTGCCATTCAGCATTAGGGACCGTTTGCCATGTTGAAACGAGGGCCCAGACCTTTCCACTTCTCAAATGATGAAAAACCTATTTCATGCAAAATCTTAAGAATTTTCAGTGTTGGCAATTTAAATAAAAGCCTTTCAAAATACCGCTGGAGGCAGACAAAACCCTGCTATCAGCCGAGGCTGGCTGCAGGTGCAGGGTTTGCAACCTTGCCAGGCCCCTCGCCGAGCACTCTGAAGAATATCCAGCAAACTGCACTCCAGGCTTGCTGGCGGAAAACAACTAGGGGCTCAAGGACCTCAACCCGTCAACAAAAAGCAGCTGGGTCAGAGCCTGAATGGGGCAGGGAGGGTGCCTGAAGGCGGAGGGAGAGCACCTGAGGAAGGCTTGGAAGAGGAGACCCTTGAGCTGGAGTCTGTGGGGTGAACAGGAGTGGTCTGTGTGAAGGAAGAGGGGGCTGAACCGTCTGGGCAGAGGAGGAGCAGCTTTGAACTCTGGGGAAGGGTAGGCGTTTCCATGGGCCTGGAGTGCCCTTGGGGTGCCAGGGGATGGTGGGGGAGGGCCGTACGGGGTCTCCATCTCCAGATCACGGAGAGCCACGTGTGCTCAGCAGAGGTGCCGACACAGCACAGCTCGGCCCTGGGTGTCGGCCTCCAAGCCCAGCAGCGGGGGTAACAGAAGGGGTGGGCGAGTGCCGAGGATGGAAGCCAGAAAGAAGCCTGTGCTTCGACCTGCCTCCATCATCGCAGTCATTCGTTTAGGCTGACGAGGACAGCAAGCGACAGTCAGTTATGAATCAGGGGCTGGGCTTCGGAGAGGAACGAGCTGGGAGCCGTCCCTGCTTCCAGGGAGCTCACGGTCTGCTGGCGGCGACAGAAGAGGCTTAGACAACTGCTCTACAATGCTTTACTTTGAAGAGGGCTTGGCCCACTTGCTGGGGAGCTAGTGACAGGGTTGCAGAGGAGGCGAGTTTTAGGCTGTGTCTTGATAGCTGAGTAGGAGTTTAGCAGGCGGATAAAGTGGCAACAGTGGGAGGCTGTGTGCAGAAGGAGCACGTGCAGGGAGAGGTGTGCGGGGCACCTGCTTCAATGAATACGGGATTCATTCACCCACTTGACATGTATTTAGTGAGTTCCTGTGTGCCAGGAGCTCTGCTGGGCACTGAAGGGACATGAAAAAGCAGATGCCCTTCACCCTTACAAAACTTACACTATTTAATTCCTCCCTACCTCAGTGTCCCCATCTCTGAAATGCCTTACATGCCTCACAGAGCTTCAGCAAGGGCTGAACAGGATCACACAGGCTTCGATAGGCTGACATACATGGGAAGACAGCCAGTGTCACCCTGACATAGAAAATGCTCATTGAATATGTGCAGAACTCAACAGCCGTCCTCCCTTGGCTCCCCGAGAAGCCAGCACTTGGAGTTCACCTGCCTTAGACTCACCACATAAGCAGGTTTGTTCAACGAATGAATAAACAAACGACCAGATGTCTATGCACTATGCGCTTTACTCACATTGACTACTTACAACATTTCTGTCAGGTAGATAGTACCCTTTATCTCCATTTTTCAGCCCAGGAAGCAGAAGATTCAAGATGATAAGTGACGGTCTAATGTGCCCAAGTGGTGACAGAGAAGGATCCAGATTCTGCCTCCTGGCAGCCTGACCTCACTGAGCCTGGCACTTAACCACGCCGCATAACGTTGCTCATGTCGAAGGAGGGTCCGGAACAGCCTGACGGAAAGCATTCGAGAACTTCAAGGGACTTTGCCCCCCACCCTCCAGCCAGCCGGGATGGCCCTCAAAGGTTATCTCCCAGGTCAGGTAATCTGTCGGTCAGTCTGTCTGGGGCAGGGGAAGTGAGAAGGTGTCACTCCCTTCCTGGGTAGAGGACACTTCTGGTCCTTCTTGCGGAAATGCATCCTGGATGAATGAATGTCCTGAAAAATGAGAAGGGTTGCTGTCAGCCTCTGTCTTGAGGAGGGGACAGAGACTCGAGTTCTTCCAGGGTGCCAGAGCTGGAGAAAGGTCAGTGATGGCCGGGCCTTGACAGAGTCGCTCTTGCTGGTCAGAGAGCACCTCCAGGCCCCGACACAGCTCTGGACCAATACACATCAGAAACGAGCTGTCTGCGCTCACAGACCCTGGGAAAGCCCAGACTTTTATCTGAGAGTTTTTTAAGGTCTTTGTACAGGGCACATGTTCACCCTCTCATTGATAGGGAAGCAATAGGGCTAAAAGCATGGGTTTGGGTAACGAGCAGACCTGGCCTTTCACTTACTGGCTGTTTCCAGTTGTAAATTTGCGGCCTTGAGCAAGTTACCTTCTTCCCTCTGAGCCTCTGTTCTCTAAGCCCTGAAGTACAGACGATGATAAAATCAATGCAATCATTAGCAGAGTGCCTATTGCTTTAGGTGCTCAATAAATGGTAGCTCTTGTTATTATCATTCATTTTAACTGAAACATTTATCGAGCATCTACTATGTGACACATAGTGCTAGGGACACAGGATGGATAGAGCGGTACCCTCAATTTCAAGAAGCGTCTGGTCTGTATGGGAAGTAAATATATCGTCTTTGTTGTTCCTTCTCCAATCTTGGTGGATAAGACTGCTTGTGCCAAATGTCCCTGTTTAAACTGGGACCACCTGGATTCCAGGACACGTGGGGACTGCGGAGACCTGGGTTTTGGGGGGGCTGACTCCCATACCTCTGTCTAGCTGTCTGTACCTCCCGTGTTGCCATTCTTCGTGTTCTTCATTCACGTGCTCCCGTGTCCTCGTCAGGGGCTCCCACAGCACTGACGGCGATCTCTCACTGTGTGAAGGTGCCTGTGCCTCTGCGGGGGCTCTGATGCAGAGGGCCGGGGCTGACAATCCAGAGCCAGCGAGCCCCAGACTGGGGAAGTCAGATGAGAACCACGGTGCACCCATAATAATACCTATATGCATAAGGCTTTACAAATACACCAGGTTTTAGAGCTTGCAAACCATTTTAGCATTCGTTTAATTTACTCCGTATGGAAGGAGGTATTTCCAGGCATGTCTTACAGATGAGGAAGCTGAACGCAGAGAGTTGGGTGCCAATCTGTAACCCAGCCCACCCAGGTTTTCAAAGTTGTCTGGGAAGACTCACAGGGGTGCGTGTTAAACACACAGATTACCTAACCCTCTCTCCAAATTCTAACTCTGAAAGGTCCGGATTGGGACTCGGGAATCAACAGTTTAACAAACAGCCCAGGTGATACTTACCTTCGGGCCAGTCCGGACACATGCCATTCATTGATTTATTTACTTAAGATTCTTTGGGGCCCAACCAAGACATGCACTGCGAGGAGAGCACGATGAACAAAACAGTCCCCAACTTTAAGGAACGAACAGTTGGCAGGGTGAGCAGGCTGTCTAGGTCCCGTGGCCGGTGTGGGTCTGCAACCCGGGTCTCTCCTAGAAGAGGTCCCTTCCTGCTGGGTGGGATGGCTTCCCCCGACACCGGTTCGGAGCTCCTGGCTGAGCTGGCTGGGCCTCCTTCCATTGTCTAACACCTGCTCATGGCTGGGGTTCTTTGGAGCTGGCAGCATCCTGTGAAAGGAGCCGAGACGTGCCTGGCACAGAGTAAGTGTTGCAGTAAATGCCAGCCAGCTGCTAATGTGCTTGTCAGGGCTTGGAAAGGGCAGAGGGGTGGGGGAGAAAGAGCCCTCCTGAGCTGAGGAAGACAGCTGCGGCCAGACAACGGACTGGGATTTACATTTCTTTAAAGGTAATTCCAGCTTTGACCTGATTCTGCACCTGGAAGGGAGGCCAGGCCAGGAGCACTGTTGTGCAGATGAGGAAAGCAGAGCCCGGAGAGAGGGAAGTGGGAGGTCCTGAGCGGAAACCCGAGTCTCCTGGAGTAACTGCCCGGCGGGCAGGGACTGCAGGACATGGACAGCACTGGCAACACTTTTCCTGAAATCACCGGGGTGCTGTGCACCTGTGAAGACAAGAGCCTGACGACACGCAAGTGTCCCCTTCGTGAGGGCCAGGGTCACCCGGGGAGCTACACCCCAGGCTCTAGCTTCTGCTGAATACTTCGCTTTTCCGATGGAGAAGTCCGTATTTCATCCTGGTCAGGTCACGGGGACCCTCTGTCTTCCCTGGGAGAGCACTTCCATATTTGAAGCAGGGTCCGTGTGGCTTCATCTAGAGCTCACCTTTGTTCCAGCAACTCCTGGTACCCAGTAGTTTCCCAGAGGCCAGCCCTCCAGACGGGCCTTGCCAGATAAGGCCAGGGGTGCTCCCAGAGGCCTTCTGGACAGTGTCCTGGAAGGCTGCACAGATCTGGCCGGCTGAAGCACCCTAAGCCAGTGTAGGGCTGCAGCCTGCTTCAGAGTCCCCAGGGTCCATGCCATTCCCTACCTGCTCCTTGTTGAGCCTGCTCCATCTGCAGCCTGAGGACAGGAAAGGGCAGGGGTGCCAGGTGAAGCAGAGTAAGGAAGACACGATTCTGACCTGGGAATTAGTTTGCCAGCGACAAACCTACTACGTCTCAGAAACAAGGCCTTTAGTATCTAGAGTAGCAGGGTGCCAGGATGCCCCGACCGAGCAAAGTAGGCGGTCCCTGGCCCTAACGGCTCCTCCACCTCTGGGGTCTCCTCCCTACCAGGCTCAAGGCACGCCTGTCCTTAGCAGGGGCTCCCTCTGGGGTCTACCCCCCTCCCCGGGGTGGGGTGTATACGATCTTAAAGCTTTCCCCTCGGAGGAAGGGCAGGGGCGGGGCGGCTGCGAAGACCCAGGATATAAGAGGCGGAGGCGCCGCTCCCAGGCCCGCCGCCCACCATGCACGCCCGCCGCCTGCCGTTCCTCCTGCTGCACGCCGGGTGGGCCCTGCTCCAGGCGGGCGCCGCGACGGTGGCTCCCGTGCCCCTTCGTACGCGTGGGGAGCCCTCGTCGCCGTCCCCTCTCGCGTATATGCTGAGCCTCTACCGCGACCCGCTGCCCCGGGCAGACATCATCCGCAGCCTGCAGGCGCAAGGTGGGCTGCCCCGCCCGGCCCCGCCGAGCCGCCCGAAGCGCCTCGGGCCGCGTCCTGCCCATGGACTCTGGAAGGATCCCGAGCGGGCCGGGGGCTGGGGCTGCCGCGGTCGGGGGCGTAGCGACGCGCTCGGAGGGCGCGTCCAGGGTCTGGGTCTGGGGGGTCTCGACGTCTGCATTGGCTCGGGGCGCGGGGCTGGTGGATGGCGGGGATTCTGGCGTCCGGGCTGTGTCCTGGACGGAGCCCTCTGCGTTCCGCGTTCTGGTTTAGAATGGCTAGGTCGCGGTACTGTATGGTGGGTGGGAGCCCGATCGCGCCATGTAGCCCTGAGATCTTGTTAAATTACGTAACCTCCGGGCGCCTCGGTTTCCGCATCTGTAGAATGGGGAAATAGTACATCCCTGACAAGTCTGTGGCGAGGGCTAGGTGACAAGGCACAGAAGACGCTTACCCAAAACCAGGCATAGTAAGAATAAGTGGTCGCTATTATTGCTACGATTATTTTGTCTTGTCGAATTTTTTTCATTTTTCATTTTGCGAGTGAGGGTGAATGGGTCCCCGGGTCTGGAGTTCGGAGTGTCTCAGGCTGAGAGCGAGCTTCGAAACCTGGTATCAAGCATGTCCTATCAGGGATCAGGGTTCAGAGATCTGAGATTAGAGATGGGGCGCCCCGACATCAAGAACTGAGGCAGGGTTGGGTCCTTGAGCCCGGATGTCGGTGTCCCGGGTGACTCCGGATTCGGAGCCTAGATTTGGCGGCGGGTGGGGGGGACCATGGTGACCTAGGAGTATTGCCCACGAGGAGGGGGCAGCTCGTTCTGGATGCCGGGCGCGGCGGACAGGTGGGTGTTGAGCAGAGGGAGCCCTTCCCGTGGGGTCTCTTTCCCGCAGGTTCCCTTCCCCCCACGCAATCCACATCCTGGCGCCTGGGGGGGGAGGGGTGTGGCGGGATGGGGGGCACAGAGCCCTGAACCTCCGCTCCTCCTTCTGCCTGCCGGGGGCCAGACGGCCTCCCTGGGGCTGGGTCCCAATCCACATCTGATGATTTGATCTGACTGGCCACCCGCCGGCCCCTTGTGGTCTGGGGGTAGGGGCTCGTAGCTCCCTGGCCTGCCACGACTGGGGTCAGACGCTGATGACCCTCTCCGGAAGGGTCATCTGGGGACCAGCCAGACACACCCGAGGGGCGGGGCACTTTGAACATTATTGGAGTGCTAGACGTCTCTGCCAGAAAGCCGCAGGGGGGTGGGACTGGGCAAAGGGGGGATGCACTTTTCCAGTTCACTGCCTCCTCCGGGAGAGTTCTCGAAGGTTTGTGGTGACTCGATCACCTGGGAGTCTGGAAAACTGGGTGCTGGGCCCTCAAACCCTGCTTCCCAATCCCTTGTGTGTCCCTGGCCTTTCAGTTGATTCCTCTAGTTTTCTCTTTTGTTAGGGGACAGGCTGGCTTTCTGCCTCATCTGTGTGTGTGTGTGGTAAAATATGCAAAACAAAATTTACCATTTTAACCATTTTTAAGTGCACAGTGGCATTAAGTACATTCACATTGTTGTCAATTGGTGTGTTTTTTAAAAACAGCCAGAACAGCCTGCCTCGGGGAGGCTGATGGAGAAGCGATGTCCCAAGCCGGCTCCTCTCCCTCTTGGGTTTCTTTGTCAGCCGCACCGGCCCAGCGGCAGTGGGTGTTGGAGTCTAACCAAACTGGGTTTGCGTCTTCGGCTGTCACTGCTTAACCACCTTCACTCTGGACCTTCGGTTGGTTTCCTCCTCTGCAACGTAGTGCTAACAGTGGCGGACGGTTAAGGTGACAGTGCTTGTAAAACACTTGGGTGGAGAAGCAGTTAGTGGGAATTCCCTTTATAATTTATAATACTGTAGAGTGGGCACTCGGTGTCACACGCACACCCTCCGTTTCTTTGGAGTCCGTCACCTTACTTGGCCCCGGCACCGTGTGTAAGGAGGGAATCCAAGGGCAGGAGCACAACCACTTCCTTCTTTAGAATTGGAGGTGGCTCAGGAGTTCCCTGGGGCCTATGTGGCCAAGTCTGCATTCAGTGTATGGATGGGTTTCAGGGTGTCCATGGACCCCTTCCTCATGCCCAACCCCAAATCACATTTATTGTGTAAGTGCAAGGGGCAGCTTTTTCTGGGGAGAGCATTCTTAGCTTTCCTCAGGCATCATTGACCCCCAACAGATTAGACGTCCCATTCTGAGAGGAGCTGGAGCCAACTCGAAGAGAACCTATCAGCACTGTGTCCCAGGGAGCCCTCGGCTGGGGGTGGGGTGTGGAGTCCCAGACTCTTCCAGCAGGAACGAGTAATGTCCTCCTTGCCTCTCCGTGCACACTGCCCGTCCTGGTAACAGATGGCTTCGTTCCCCTGTCCAGGTCTCTCACTGCCAGGACACCTTCCTTTCTAACTTTGGGCCTGGGCAGTAATAAGGAGGGGTTGATGACGGCCAGCGTTGATTGCTCTTTGGTTGTTGTGCTCGGCAAAGTTTACATGCATTATCTCAGCAAATCACAACACCTCTGTGAGGTGGATACTGTCACCATCTCCCTTTTACAAAGGGAAACTGAGGCCCAGAGAAGGCCTCAGAGAGTACCCTGCCCATTGTTAAATGGCAAGTGGCAGGATTTGGACCATCACAGGAGGCACCAGGGCCACTGCTCTTAACCAATGGATGCCTTCCTCTGAAAGGCCATTTGTGGAACTTGAGATAATACCTTTGTATCTCCTGGTGCAGCTGGCCAGGCGTTGCCGCATGTCCCACCTAATACCCTGGCGACCAGGTGGTGCTGCAATGGGCACTGGCTATGTCAGCCTCCTCCCCACACCTCTGGGGAAGAGTCGCTAGTCAGGGGCCGGTTATTGCCCCCTGCGGGTGCTAATGAGGAGGGAAGTGGAAATTAAGTGAAAAAGAACAGCTAGAGATGGGCTGGGAGAAGCTGCCCGCGGGCTGGAGCTGGGAATTGCCCCCTTCCAGTGCAGGCTCGACTTGCAGAGAAATTCACTCTCTGACCAAAGATGCCCTATGAGACGTTAAAGAAATAAACTGTTGTGTGTCTGCCCAGAGCAGCCCTAAATCTGAGATCATTTCTCCCTCTGGCGTCTGTTCATGAAAGGGCTACTGCTTTTATTTCTAGTGAATCCCTAACTTTTATTTAGCAATAAACCTTCAAACCTCTTTATTTCCCTGGGTCCTCATGATTGTGCAGAGATGGGTAGGGCATTACTATTCCCATTGCAAAGAAGAGGAAACTAGGTTTGAAAAAAAGTTAAAGATCACTTTTAGGTGCCCTGAAAATCCACAAATACGTCCTATTCCCAGACACCAGACCAAATCAGTCCAGGACTCAAATAAACGGGATGTGCTTCCTCCATATTCCTCTTCTGCAGTTTGGGTTTGGTTGTCTTGGGTGGGTGGAACAGGCCTGGGGGGCGTGTGTGAATGACTTGGGGCGGGAGAGGTGGGTGCCCTGCAGGCAGGTAGGAGAGACCTCTGGGTGGGAAAGTGCGAAAGTCAGTGCAAAGTCAAGTTTAGAACGCCCATAGAAGCCTAATTGTAAGCTTGCCAAAAACTCCTGAAGTTTCTGCCTTCATCTTTAGGAACTGGTGGGGAGAAGGTGGCCAGTCTTTGGCTTCTGTTGCCTGTTCCTCCCTGAGAACCACGAGCTTTTCCACAGTATGCACACAACTTCCTTGTGCCTGTGGGCCAGGTCTTTCCAACGAGCACGCAGAGCCTGGGAAGGCGCTTGGCTCCAGGGTCGCGGGTGAATTTAGGTCCGAAAGCTCAGGGCTTGGCCTTAGACTGCGAGTGTGAGGGGAGAGAGGACGGGGGAGGCGAACCCATCTAATTTTTACCCATTGTTCTCTGGCTGCGGAGCGTATTGAGGGAGGACGGCAGATCCGTGGGTTGGAGTTTGGGCTTTGCAGCTGGACAATCCACGTTTATTCTTGGCTCTGTCTGCCACCTTCCAATGACACCTTGGGCAGGTGACTTAACCTCTGTGAGCCTCAATTTTCTTCATCTCTAAAATGGACTCAATAACGGCCGCAACTCATAGGGTTGAGTGAGGATTAAGAGAGAGGATTTATATACGGTAAGGGCTCAAGCAGGAGCTATGGTTGTTGTTACCTGCCGTGAGGCTGCAGGAGGCCCCCACTCACCCTGCTTCCTTCCTGGTTTTTCCCACCCAGATGTGGAGGTGGATGGGCAGAACTGGACCTTTGCTTTTGACTTCTCCTTCCTGAGCCAAGAAGAGGATCTGGTGTCGGCTGAGCTCCGGCTGCAGCTGTCCAGCCCTCTGGACCTTCCCCTTGACGTCCCGCTCTCCATTGAGATTTTCCACCAGCCGAAGCTGGAGGCGGATCAGGACCCAGCCTACTGCCTGGAACGTCTTCGGATGGACCTGTTCACTGTCACCCAGTCCCAGGTGACCTTTTCCTCAGGCAGCATGGTCCTGGAGGTGACCAGGCCACTCTCCAAGTGGCTGAAGCACCCTGGGGAGCTGGAGGAGCAGATGTCCAGTTTGGCTGGAGAGTGTTGGCAGCAGCCTCCCACACCGCCTGTCGCTGACGTGCTCCTCATGCTTTACTCCAACCTGTCCCCGGAGCAGAGGCGGCTGGGTGGCTCTACCTTGCTCTGGGAAGCTGAGAGCTCCTGGCGGGCCCAGGAGGGACAGCTCTCCCGGGAGAGGGACAGGAGGCACCGTCGACATCACTTGCCAGACAGAAGCCAACTGTGTCGGAAGGTCAAGTTCCAGGTGGACTTCAACGTGATTGGATGGGGCTCCTGGATCATCTACCCCAAGCAGTACAATGCCTATCGCTGTGAGGGCGAGTGTCCTAACCCCGTGGGGGAGGAGTTCCATCCGACCAACCATGCCTACATCCAGGTGCGACCCCAAGGCCTAGGGGAGGGGAGACAGTAAGCTGATGGGGAGAAATGGCCATACTGCCAGATCAGGGCAACAGGTCTCCAGCTTTGCTATTGAGTTACTGTGTTCATTCGTGCAGTTGTTGAAGCACCTACAGTGTGCCAGGTCCTGTGCTAGGTCCTAAGGATATAGAGATGACCAATGACAGCATCCTCAGAGAGCCCACGTGGAGTCATGCCCCATTGGGCAGCCTTGAACACATTGCTTTCCTAGGACTTTTTCCTTATTGTTCATAAAGTCAGGAGTGGAGGGTGTAGACCAGTGGGTCTCAGCTCCTCCACAGCCCTGACATTCTAGGAAAGGAAGTTCAGAATCTGCAGTTTGGGGATAGACAGGCCTGGGTTTGATTCTTACTTATTAGCTGTGCAATATTGATCAAGTTGCTTACTCTCTGGGCCTCAGTTTTCCTACCTGTAAAATGGGGATAGCAATGCATATTTCATAGGGATGTTGAAGGGTTAAATGAGATGATATGCATACCACGTGTACAGTAGATGGCAGATAACAGGCCTGTTTGATGTTGTATTATCATTACTAGAAGTCTGTGATTAACTGATAAAATGGGGGCCATGTTTATAGGGCCGTGGTTGAGATAATATTGTTCCAGCTACTGTACTTTTGCTGCCTAAAACAGGAGTTAGACACCCATTTGGCAGGAGTAAATAAGGCCAGAGGCTGTCACCAGGTGCCACTGTCAACCTAAGTTCTAGAAGGTGGTGGAGGGAGAGGAATGGAAGGAGAATGAGATGGAGAAAGCAGAGAATAGAGCCTAATATGGTGGCCCTGCCCTGCTCTCAAAGGTCATATGGAACCAAAGTGTTTTTACGTCACTCCATGAAGCGTAGACTCAGAACTCTTGGACCCATAGTACATCCTTCATGCCAAGCCTCAGGCGGGCTTGAGGCTCTGGGGAGCACATGGGCTGAGCTCATGCAGTGGAGGCACTGGTGGGGGCCAGCACCCTGGAGAACCTGTCCTGGGCAAAGGCCCTCCTGAGCCTCTCCCAGGCCCCTTTGCTCCACCAACCTACATGCAGCACGATCAGAGGGAACCACAGACCCAGACAGTCCCGGGCGCCAACTCTGACACTTTGATCTGAAAAGACATCACTGGACCCCAGGGACAGGGCCCAGTTCCGGAAAGCCCAGGAGTTGTTACCTTTTCTCCCATTGACTCTGTTTGCCCTTCTCTGGGCAACAAAGCTAATCCCACAGGAATTTCCGCATGACTCTCTTCTGCTTCATATTTCTGGAACTAAACCAGGAGTTTCTTGGAATATTTTTTAAACTGGTATTCACTCTAGACCAGAACAATAGAACATGTAAGTTAGCTACTGCTCTACCCACATATAGCTTTTAGAAATCTTCTATTTAAAGGCTGTTTTAAAAAAAGATAAAGTTATTTTCGGTGTGAAGGTTGATGATGTATTGGCATACTGATTCCTTTATGAAAACACTCTCTTCTATTTTTGTACCCAGAAACTGCTTTTAACGCTCTGTAGCTTTTTCACCCTTTACCCTGAAATGACACTCTTCTGACTTGACTATTGGCGTGTGAATTGACCCCTCTCCTCCCTTTCACAGAGCCTGCTGAAACGGTACCAGCCCCACCGGGTCCCTTCCACCTGCTGTGCCCCAGTCAAGACCAAGCCACTGAGCATGCTGTACGTGGACAACGGCAGAGTCCTTCTAGACCACCACAGAGACATGATCGTGGAAGAATGTGGGTGCCTTTGAGATCCTGGAGGGGTGTTGGATTTGCCTGTGCCCTGGAAGGTTGGGAAGCTCCTGGAAGACACATAACCATCTGATCCAATGAGGGCAAACCAAGAGGGGAAAGTTGCTCTGTCCACCAGACCTGAGGGCTGCCCACTGTGTTCATGAAAGCTCCGTGGAGCCCAGCCGCCGTCAGGAGAGGGAGGAGGAAGCCTGGGATGTGGGCTTGCTGGGTCTTCTCTTTACAGGACAGACAGAGGCAGTAAAAGCACTAGTATGAGAGTTCTGTATGTGACTTTTTTTAACCTGTGAACCCCCGGAAATTGTATGCAAAAGTTGGGGCATATGTACATTTATTTTTGAGGTGGGACAAGGTTGTTTATAACTTTTATGTATTCTCAAAAGCAGTCTTTGACACCCCCCCCCCCCAAAAGATTAAGTATGACTGTGTTGAGTTAAAAACAGTTGGCTCTCGTTGCCTCAGGCTGGGCCGGGGAGCCCCCACATCTTTCTGGCTGGCCAGGAGCAATCTGTTGGCCTTGTCCAGAGGCTCCCTGGAGTGGATCTCTGCTAATGAGTTGCACAAACAATAAAGCCATTGTATGGTCCTTCTAGGCCAGCTGGTGCCTTTGAAGGGAGGCAGAAATTCGTCCAAGAGAACTGGCCACCTTGGACTACAGAGCTGGAGCTCTCGGACATCCCCGAGCCAGTCTGCTTGAGCAGACACAATCCGAGTCTATTAAAGCTGGCGACAGTTCATCTCCATCTCTCAGTGCGTACTATTAATGGGGCCCCTGAGCTTCCTATCCAGTGGAGGCCCTGCCCTGGGTGGCAGGAGACTTGGGTTATGGTTGCAGCTCAGCCACTGAGGAGCTGTGTGACCTCAGGTGAAAAATTCACTGCTCAGCCTTGTCCTGTGAAATGAAAGCAGGTGGATCCCAGTGCATTCCTGTTAAACGGCCATTGGCAGGCTCAGAAGAGGCGTGAGCTTTAAGCCAGACTGTCCTCTGGGCCTTATGCCCATCTCCCTCTAAAGCTTCTGAAGCCTGCTGAGCCTTACCTTTATCAGCTCTTTGGTTGCTTAGGGTCCTAAGACTGGCTTAATTTCAGATTCCACATAGCAGCACAGCAAAAGGAACCCAAGTTTTCTTGTAGGAATCTCTACCACCAAACACCTGAGCACAAGTCTTCACCTTCTGGATGAAAACACCCAGGCAGCGATTCTGCTTTTCTCTTATCAGCTAACCTTGTTGAGCATTGCCAAAACAGAGGCTGTATTTTTTTTTTTTGTTTGGTGGGGGGGTGGGGGGGTGGGGGGCGCGTTTTATTTTGAATGTGAGTCCACAGTAAATCTACCCCTGCTTTTCCAAGAAGCCCGTTGACTTGTGCTCCAGCCTTAGAAAAGGGATTCCCATCATATGGGAACCCTTGCTGGGTTTACAAGTGACTCAGCTGCAGCTTTGGTTGAGTCAAGGTAGTAATCCTGGCCCAGCCTCTCCCAGGGCCTGGGCTTAAGAAACCTTAATGCCTTGATGCAGCAACAAAGTTGATCCAGCTGCTCACTTCCTAGAGCAACTAGACCTGCTGGAACCACAATGCAGAAGGACAATAGGATTCTGCATCTGACTCGGAGAATTCTAACAACGGGGCTGGGGAGCCCTTGTAAAGTCAGCTTTTGTCCCATCCTCTTTCCTAAATGAGACCCCAGAGAGGCCTCGTGGCCTGGCCACACAGCCAGGAGTGGCAGGGCCAAGAGCTGAGCTCTGGTCTCTGGAGCCCCAGCGGCACTGCCTTAAGAGCATCGAGAGGTTCTTGCTCCCCTAGCTAGGGGTCAAGACCTTAGCCTTTGGAACCAGACATTTGAATCCCAATTCCACTATCAAAGTAAAGCTCTTGGGAGTGAAAATCCCATCCCAGGGCTTTAGAGCATCTTTACTGAGTAGGTGCCCAACAGGTCTTCTGTGGCTGGGGCCAGGAAAGAGAAAGGTCAAGCTATTTGTGGCTGCAGCGTGTGGGAGTGTTTACAGCTTGCAGCTCTACTGCCTCAGAGAACAAACCTCACTGACGACAAGGCATTGCCTCCTATCAAGCAGAACAGGCAGGAAACTGCACTTTACTGACCCTGCTAAAAGCTCAGTGTTTGCTGTTAGCAGCAGGGGCATTCTGCTGCCTGGCCAGAGGTATTTGGGGCCAAGCAACACAGCTCTACTCTGGACCACGTGCTGGTGAAGGCTTTCTAAGTTAGAGGAAATACTGCCTCTGAGAACTGAGTCCTGCCCTAACCTGGAGCTTCCACACAAGAGGCAGAGGTATTTTAACTTGCTCTCAAGGCAAATGTAACTTCTACTGTTCCTACAGCAGTGCTAAGTCAGTAGCTGAGTGGGAAAAACTGACGCATTACTCTCCCTGGCTGGGGAAGTGGGTGGGCCCGGCAGTAGGTAGCAGTGGAGAAAAGGAAAGACAAGTAAGAGAAGCAGAAACAGAGCATACACCAGAGGCGGGCAGTGGCTGTGACTCTGGCACAGCACCACAGTTGGGGTTTAGCTCCATCTTGTCAAGTCCTCCATTTTATTAGCAGTAAAACCCTTATCCCTGTATCCTACGTTGCCTTTGAAGTTAATATCCCACTTGCCTTTGGACAGAATAAAGGATAAATTAAAGTGCTTTCAAAATTATTTGACCCCCATTTTACCTTAAAGAGATTCTTTAGTCCTCCTAGAGGCCCCACAACCAGGTGGTGGTTGCAAGTCAGCAGGCCAGCTCCACTCCCAAACTTGCAGTCTGGGGAAAACTGTTCCCAGCCGACCACCCTCGGTCACGCCAACTGAGCCGTGCCTGAGGCCTCTGTTGAACTCAGTGTGCCAGGCACTGGGCTGAGTGCTTCCTGTGATCTTACCTGAACTTCACAACCCCCTGGGAAAGACTTCTTATCTTAAGCCTGTTTCAGAGAAGGAAAACGAGGCTTAGAGATGGAGATTCCTGTTGAAGGAAATGCTACTGGAATTCGAGCCTGTCTTACTCCTGAGCCTCTGCCCTACACACATACATTGTTCTGACGGGAAAACAGCGCAAGTCGTTTTATTCTGTGCACCTGTTTACATCTAAAACATGAAAGGACAGAATTCTTGTTCCCAATACTAATATATGAGCCTCATTGGATTAATAATAGCAAGGAATCTGATGCTTATGCAGCGCAGCCTAGTTTATTTTAAGATCTCAAATATGATGGATTTCTCACAAGTGCTCCTGAGGGGCAGAGGCAGCCGTCTTCAGGAAAAGCTGCTGTTTGGGCTCCCTAGAGGCTGGTACCTAGAGAAGGGCATTCTTGGGAGCATCCAGCCCCAGCAGGTACACGTTCACCTCCAAGCTCCTGAGGGAAGGGACACATCACCTCCTCGCATATACAGGCCAGATGGACCAAGTTAATGCTCCGAAAGTGGTGACAAGAAGTGACACACAAAGTGGCCAACTGCCTTTGCCCATCACCCTCAGCAGCCAAGATTCCCAAAATGTGAAATCAACAGCATTTCACCTGAAATTTTAAAAAATTAAACACCAAGTTGATACTCAAGATCTTTATTGATTTAACTGTAACAGCAACCATTGGTGAGAATTTAATTTTTTCCCTAATTTCCAAACATCAACTGGTTTGGAAGGACAGTTACAGAAAAAACTGATCACGGAATCACACAGGACTGCGTCAGGACTACATGGTGCCCTCTGCTATCCAGCCACGACAGTGAAATGGACGGGAGGGGGAGGGGACACCACATCAAGGGAGATGAAGGAGTGACCCAGGAAAGCACTGGCAGGCTCCACTTTTCCATTCAGAATGGATGGAACTGCACCACTGGTGGCACCGACAGGAAAGGGCATGCTTTTATCTATAAAATATTTTAAAGATGCTTAAAATGGGCACCTGAATACGTGAGTGTCCTCTGGGCTCTCCAAGACACCTTCTTCAAGGTCTACCCCTGGGCAGCGAGGTCTCTTCACCCAGGCGGGAAGAGCGGGCTCCATGTTCAGGTGCAGGAAAGGCACTGGCTCACAGCACTCAGTGACGTGGACAGACACCAGGGGCAGGTGGCCCACCTGCACGACTCACCCCTTCTCTCTAGTGTCTTCCCCACTCTCCTAGTTTCAAGTAAAAATTACCCTTGGCTTGGGTTTGAGTTTTTTGTTTTTTTTAAAGATTAAGATGGAGAAGAAGGGGAGCAAGTATGGATATTCTGTGCTAGATTCATGGAATTCTCTAAGTTTGAAGTGTCTAGGAATTTTGGTTTTAAGCACCAGCAAGAGCTCCCTTTGGAAATTTCAATACGGCCAAATGATTATCAAGCATCGCAGCCTCTCTGCCAGCCCCCACTCAAGAAAGGTGGCAGAGCGAGAGTGTAAATGCCCCAGAAATGTGCCTCCTCCTGGCAGTATCTTCCAGCGGGCATCCACACAGTAGAGTCTGCCAGGGCTGCAGGAGTTAGGCAAAGCGCAACCACCAACCATCGAAGTAGGGACTCGAAAGACTTCTAAAGCTTTGCCAAAACCTATCAACTTCCAGGACCAGCCCAGAGAAAGAAATTTAAATTCCAGAGGGTAGGAAAGAAACATGAATGATTGTTTGAAAAAATAAGTACGCATCAATCATCCTTAGCCTTCGGTAAGAAATTTCGGTGAGCTAGCTCAAGGAAACTCCAATACTAAACTGGAACGCCATTACCAGAATAAGAAATGCCTCTTGGGGATAAGCATTCTAATTGTGACCCAGGTGCCTCAAGATCTGATTTCATCTTTTATTAAAAGCTGAGAGGTAAGGAACCGGGGGGTATGTGTGGTAACTACACCCCCTTCAAAGTCTAGACAGAAATCGCCCTCCCCGAGAAACGAGGCTTCTTTGAAACGAATGCTACCCGCTCCAGACATCATGGATGGCTGACATTGGGTTCTGCAGATTAATGAATAGCTGCCCATATGCATGTAGTCCAGAAACATGCCAAGAATGAGAAGTTCCGACCCAGAAAGAGAAGGGCAGCAGGCCTCCTCTCTAAGGAGAATGCAAAGGGCTGAGGGCCCAGGCTTCAAGCAGCCAAGATGCCTGATACCCCCCGGAGCATCCAAGACAGGGAGAATAGAAAAAGACTGCTGCTGGGATATTGCTGCCAACACGATGAGCCCCTCACATCAGCTGCCTTGACTGAAAGCAGGCACTCAATGTGTACTGGCTGACCGATGGACTCGGGGTGAAATGCATACATCCAGCAGGCTGCATCCTAATGGAAATGTGTGAACTGGGAAGGGAAGGTCGGAGAGTCCACAGAGCTGGTAACCCAAACAGCAAAAAATAAAACACCATCTATTTTGACTCTACCTCAACATAAGAAGGAAAAACAAAATTCATTTGAGGGTGCTTTAAAGATGAGTTGCTTACTTCTGAAGAAGTACCTTTTTCTTACAGCTGCCTTAGCTGCAATGCTTTTTATTCAAGCATACGCTAAAGCAAGCAGGGCTACACAAACAAAAATGCTGGGAAGCATTTGCATCTTTAAGATGTCTGAAATCTCTAAAAACCTGGTTGGGCATGGGTGCCAGAAACATACAGCAGACATGCACTAAGAAAGCACTGAACTGACCAGCCTCACCTAAGTTTCTCTCGAGGGTGAAGACAGGACTGGTTCTCTTAACCTATTTCCATCAGGAAGGCCAGGATGAGGTGGGCATGCAGAATCAATGGCACGCTGGATTTAAAGGAGCAATCAAGCACAGACATTTCTAATCCCAGATGCTCCCTACTTTACTGAGAAGTGGCTTCTTGGGTGAGAGGCCCAACCCAAGTCTGTTCCAGCTGGTGTGGCTGGAGAAACCAGGTGCCAAGCATCAACTCTCGTGGAGAGCTGGCTTCTGGATGCTATTTCACCCCAAATCTGAACCGTTAGGTTTTCTTCAGCCAGTAACTCAAGATCTAATTCACGTTTGCTCCCTCTGCTTGACAACCCTGAAGCCAATTAAGTCAGCTTCAGTGGATCAGCTAGAAGGATCGAAGTCCCTTTGTCAATTCCCGGCTAAGAGGTAACAGGTAAGTGGTATTGGGTCTTTCGCACCAAGCCTAGGACTTGCAAAGAAGCATCCTTGGGCTGCTGGTAGTCAGGCAAATGCACAGATACTGTATTCTCCTGGGAACTGCCATTTCTCATCACCCCTCTCAACACCAGCAGGTGGCTTTGGGTAAAGAGAGAAAGTCTGTCTTCTGTCCCAGTTGGTAGATACACGTCTTAGAGAACTGTTCTTAGTAGCAACAATTACTCTGCTTTCTCAGCCTATCACCTAATTTAAACCTACCCTTACTGTTGACCTGGTTTCATCCCCTTTTGGGGGTGAGGTGGTTTTAAGATATATCCACAAATTCTGTGCTACTGCTCCATTCAGTAGGTGGGGTGTAATGTCCCTCCCCTCGAGTGTTGCTTCTAAGAAACAGAATAAGGAAGAAGTGACAGTGTGTGCTTTCAAGACTGTCATAAAAGGCACCACAGATTCCTCCTTGCCCCCTCTCTCTGAGATCACTCACTCGGGGAAGCCAGCTGCCATGGTGTGAGGACGCTCATGCTGCTCTACAGACAGACTCACAGGGGAACAAACTTTATAGCCAACGGCTACAAAGAGAGAGTTCAGAAGTGGATTCTCCAGCTCTGGATAACTGTAGATCCTGTGGACATCCTGACTGCAACTTCCTGAGCCCCTGGGCCAGAATGGTCAGACTAAGCCGCTTCCAAATTCCTAACGCACAGAAACTGACAGGTAATGTTTGCTCTTTTAAGATTTTAATTGGGGGTAATTTGTTACACAGCAATAGATTACTAATACAGGACAAAACTCTTGGCTTGGAAGCCCAATTCATAGAAGCCAGCTTCTCTACACTGTGCTCTTGAGAATGCTGTAGCTAAACAGAAAAATTTGAGGAAGTTGTGAACTCAATGAACCACACTATGAAGAAGGCAGAACCATGACAATGCACGTCTCCTGCTGGAATTTGGAGGGAGAAGGTCATTTCTCATTAAGATGGATTGTCCCCAGAAATATAGAAACATGGTTTCTTCATAAAAAGTAGAAATGATTACTAAGATTTTAAGAACCATCTCACTCAAACTGTGTCCTACAGGTGTCCCCTCCCCCCAAAAAGCCAGACGATTCATTGAGGTTTCACCTGTGAATTTCCTTCCAAACATCCAGAAGTACACCACCTACTGGATTCTGGCTGCCCTGAAAACAATGAGGCATGGTACAAAGGTGTCATCTGCCAGAAGTGTACCTGTTGCCTCGTGAAATTCTTTAAAACACCAATTTATGGAGGTTAAGGTAGCTCAGGTCGCAGCAGTCTCCAGGAAAGAACCACACCAAGCACTAAGGAGGTCCCTGAAGAGAAGGCTAACGGATGGGAGGCTGCTCTGTTAAAAAGCTGACCCCACCAAGAAACTAGAAACATGGCCTCCAATTAGGGGGCCACGTGCAGAGATTCCCCATGATGGAGAAAATGGGGAAGATGGCACCTTGACACTATTCCAGCTAGCATGTTTTAAATCCACTCCCCATTGTTCAGTGAGGAAGCCAAGTTTTCATGTGCAGGAATAAAGATCCAGAGCGGATGCTCTTCTGCTCACTGACAGACTGACCAGCTGTAGCTGAAGTCAGATGCCACAGAAGGCAAGGCTAGAGTATGAAGAATGGAAAACTTCATTCCCAAAGAACCAAGCTCCCAGGGGACAAAGAGGTCCTGAGCAAGCTTCTCGTGCAAATTAGGGTGCAACTTAAGTTCTCCCAAGAGTATGTAAGGTGAAGTTTAGAGTTTAATTAGAATCAGAACGGGTATACATTAAACAAACAAACAAAAAATACTTTTCTGATCATCAATTTTTGAGACTGAAAGCATCCCCAAAGCCCTGGAGATCCAGCTTATTCCTGAGAGACATCAACCATCACAAAAGGTTTCACTCTTTGAACTATTCACATTTTGTAGCAGAAAACAGAACAAAGTTCCTCAGACATCCTTCCTCTCTTATGTCTAAAACGTATTTGCAAACAAGGTCTTTTCACAGTTCCAAAGCCAATAGCTTTCTTTCTTAGCCAGTTGGTCTGTTACTCTCACCCTGGGATCTGATCTCTTAACAAGAGGGCTCAGAGCACCAAATCCAACCAGCAATTCCCAGGACATCAATGGCTACTTTACTTGTCTTTCTACGAGGGGAGTCACTCTCCCAGGACTACGGTGCCAGTCAACGGTGGGGAGAGCAGGGTGGGAAGCAGGCGGGATGGAAAGCAAAGGGTGAGGGAGCAGCACGAGGCTTTCACGAACAACCCACGGCAAGGCAGAATGGTCCAGTTTACAAACCACCCTCTACAACTCCAAACACGCACACCAGAACTAGAGGGAGAAGGAAGGTGCTCATAAGGGACTGCGGGAGACAAGGATGGTAACGTGGAACAGCAGACTCGCCTACAGACAATTCTCACCTTCCTAACACTGGAAGATGTGTAATTAAAAAGTTGCTGTTCAAAACTGTACTGAAAACGTCTAAAAATAGGTCTGTAGTCATCTTAAAAATAAAAGGTCACTCCTCAGATAAGAGGAGTGACAGATATTATCAGATACCAACACTTGAGGTATCTTTGATGTACATTTGAAAAAATGGCCTGGCAGAGAAGGAAGGAGAGGGAAAGAGGGAAGGAGGGAAGAAGGGAAATTTAGGGTATGATGAGAAAGGCAAGAAAACTGGGAGGAACACATTTTTTAAGCCCATGCTTATCTATCTCAGCAGCCAAACAGGTCCACAAAGAAAATAAGTTTAGTTCTTCTCTAGAGCACTCTGAAAGTCAACTTTAAACTCAAAACCTAAGAAACTGGAATCAGAGACAATAAATATCATAATGCTCATTGGATTGAAAAACAATGACTACTGAGACTGCGTACTCAAATGGTTCAGTGCTCTTCCAAGGTCATTCTTAGGTATCATCCACAGAATACTATGATGTAGAGTTTAAAGATTTTTGCACACATGTGCTAAGTAAAGGAATGGGAAGACGAACCATAATACTAAAGACAGAAGACATTCCTCCCAGAGGAAGGAGGGAAAGTGGACCTCAAAACAGTGTCACAGGGTAATGTTACTAGAGTTGCACAAGCTGTGTTCTGTCCCCAAGGACAAACACGTCAAGGTAAAAGGCAAAGCAGCTCTCTTCCTGTTTATCATTTCCCTGATGGTTTTGAAGACCCCAAACCCAGACTCTTGCAGCACTGAAACACGGGCGGGAGACAGGGAGGAGAGACAGAGGGTAAGAATATGAATAATGGCGAACCCACCAGACCTCTGTATCACCTCCCAGAAAACTTCCCAGCCAGGCAATTGTTGGTAGAGTGATATTTGATTTGGGATAAAAAAAAATTTGGTGGGGTGGGAGGGAAGCCAGAGATTAAATGTTTTCCTCTGTGGGCTGCTTAGTTCTACAGAAATATGCCAAGGGCCTTCAATCTAATCTGTCTAAGCAGGAATGGGACCAGGAAGCAGGGAGAGGAAATGGTCAGATGAAGCTCATCTTTGCATCATTTGGCACCGGAGGAGGAGGAGGAGGTGGAGATGCAGCGGGACAGCTGGACTGCCTCTCTGTCTTCTCATCGTTGATCCTAATGGCCAAATCAGGTACAGACAGGTATCAGGGTTGCTGCTTTTCTTCTGATGTTTGCAGGACAGTCAGATGTCCATCTCAAACTGAGCATCATCCCCTGATTAGAATGAAGAAAAGAAAAAGTTTAGCACAAAAATGATAAGCAAAACAGCTTTAATGTCATTCCCTCTGCGTGAGGGTCAAAAAATAATTCAAACTGTCCCATTCTCTCCTATCTTAACAATTACTCTGCTTTGGATGGTCTTTTTAAAGGGGGGGAGAAGAATGGCAGTCAAATGACCCATGGGGAGGACACAAGTGACAACTCTCTCAGGGTCCCTCTGTTCACAGGCTGACTAAACAGAAGTTCCAGGAGCTCCTTGTCGTCTCTTGTGTCAGCACACTCTGCTGGCGGTTTTGAACTTTGGCCCTGCTCTGAATTGACACTTTGTCCATTAAAACTCATTTGGAATTGGAGGCAGAATGCTGGCTCATGTCCAGGGGTCATGGACTGCAACCGGAGGTGTACTTCAGGAGCTGGCCATTTCCCCCTCTCTCTTCTGCTTCCAGAGACAGAGAGGACTCGTTACTAAAAGTGTGTGTGTGTCAGGAGTATTTATTGAAATATTACAAGCAGTCCTGGAAATGGGAGAAAAAACATAGTGCTTTTCCCCACACCAAAAAAAGGACATTCTTCCTGTAAGAAACAAGGTCTATTTCCTGAGGGAGATGGAAATGGGGGCTGTTAAAATTCTGTTTGTTTTCTGTGTGTGTGTTATCCCCAGTAGAACAAAGCCTAGGTTCAAGGAGTCATCTTTGGGATTTACCATTCCCTGATTTTGGATTCTTTCCTCCCATCCACTAGACTAGATTCGATTATGATTTAGAACTCAGGGCATCCAGAATATTTCAATAAACCTTGGTGAGGCAAGTCGGGGGCGGGGGGGAATCTTAGAGACATATAACTGAACATCACTTATAAGTGAAGCATCAACATTTTTTCAACCTACAGCAGATAACATCCAAATTCCCAGGGCCACCCCCTTGGTCCCCAATACAGGCATTCTCTTACCAACTGTATGCTTCCTGTCATGATTGTTCAAGTTGTTCAAATTGTTTACTTCTACTTTGGAGTCTTCGATTAAGGTGCCAGGGCTGGTGACTCCTGGGATATTGGGCAGATGGCAGGGTGGAGTCTGAGCCATAGGAGAATTGCGACGATCCAAAAGAAATTTTCGATCATAAATGATTCGGGTTCCTGGAAATCAGGGTTGGAAAGAGTTTAAAACAAACTATCAACATATAATACTACCCAGGAATTTATCTGAAATCCCATCTAATCCTAACCCTTAAGGATTTTTCTTTTTTTAGGAAGATAAGCCCTGAGCTAACTACTGCCAATCCCCCTCTTTTTGCTGAGGAAGACCAGCCCTGAGCTAACATCCATGCCCATCTTCCTCTACTTTACATGTGGGACACCTGCCACAGCATGGCTTTTGCAAGCGGTGCCACGTCTGCAGCCGGGATCCGAACCGGCGAAACCCGGGCCGCCGGAAGCGGAACGTGCGAACTTAACCGCTGTGCCACTGGGCCGGCCCCAAAGTTTTTACAAGTCAAGCAAAAGGGTAAGCTCTAAGCCCACTGCCGGGAAGCAGGCTCCTGTGCGGCTTGGAATGCCTTTTCCTCCTCTTCAGCTGGGGAAACTCCTGCTCATCCTTCAAGCCTCAGCTCCCACATCATTTCCTTTATGAAGCCTTTTAAAACAAAACAAAAAAAAATCACATTCTTTCCCCCCTTCTTACTCAATCCACATTGCCTATTACAGACTTGTTTATCTCTGCGCCTCTCTCTAAAGACTGAGTTTCTTCTACCAGGGCTATGTCTTATTTATATCTGAATGAGGTTTTAAGATCTTCTTCAAAAAAGTTTTAAATCAAGTAATAAACAAGTATGTGAAAAAATAGCCAACAGATAGCCACCTTTAGGTTAACGGTTTTCCAAGGAGGCATTGGGACCAACATTTTTTCCTGACAGCTACAGTAGAAGCTGGAACTGGCAGTCTGCCTATATTTTACAAAACAATCTGCTCACCAGTGAGCGCTACCAGAATGTTTTACAATAGTTCTGAAGAATGCACTTTACTTGATAAACAGTTAAGAAAACCGGCTGCTGTCTAGTTCTGTCATGGTCTTCCCAAGGAACTAATGGCTACAAACAAGACATAAAACTAAGTGACAATTTAGAGACGTGTGATGTTGGCCTCATGCAGTACATGCCCAGAGCTCTGCTGCCGACTCTAAGGCTACGGCTAGCTCAGTAAGAAAGAGTATGGTGACCATTCCTGACGTCTGCAGCAGCGGCTGAGGTGGAGAGGGGAGTGGCTGCCCAGCACACTCGCCATCGTGGCCTTCCTAAAAGGGAAGCAGTCATGTGGAGGTTGTCTTGCTCACACTACACTTAAATCCAGAGAAGAAAAACCTGCTTTAAGGGTTGAGGCACCCACGGTAAAGGCAATATTAATGAAAATAAAACTGTCTGCAAAGCTACCCTGTTTAAAGAGGGAGAATCTAAATGCTACCTGCAGGTCAATGCTTTTAGATGCTCAAGCAAGAGGAATACTCCCGTCATCTCACAGCATGGAGAGGCCGGTTCAGGCAGACTTCCTTCAACAACACAGGAGAGCTCCATGCAGGGAAGCCGAACAAGCAGAACAGCTACCAAATCTACCTGAAAGGTGAGGAAGCACGAAGAAGCAAGCCAGGCATTTACTGCAAGATGAATGGAAACTCTGGAGTGTTCCCAAAGGAGGAAGGGAAAAACCTCTAATCTAAAGAACTAACACCAGTATTAACCTAAATAGCTGGGAAATGAGTTACAAACTCAATGATTTCCCTGGGATTAATATCCGCAGTGGTACCATGACACTTTTACGCAAATGCTAGTAAATGATTTCCTTTCGACTGGATGGAAAATAGTCAAACTAGCACCTTCCTACGTAAGAAAATGACCAGTAGAGACTCAACTCTCCATCCCCACCATCCTTGCTTTAAAAAACAGAATTAAGTAGTAAACATACTCTCAGTACTACTACAAAATCAGTCACAGGAAAGAATGATTAAGTGTCTCAGAATGGAAGAATGTTCTCAAATGGGTATCTATTAGCACATGAAGGCATTTCAAAAAACCTTTAAGGCTTCAAACCAACTCCAAAGGATATCAACTTTCTTTTTTTACTATCTAGTTCTTTTGCAACTATACTGCACACACCATCATATTTACAGTTTATAAGAAGTGAAAATAAAATATGTGGCTCTCAGCCTCTCCATTTGGAACCGACTAAGATGGTATTTTTGCAGATGTCTGCATCAGAATCATGTGGGATGCCTGCTAAAAAATATTCTAACTGAATCCAAATCCTTAGGATTAGAACCTGGAAATCTATATTTTCTTCAAGTTCCCCAGGTCATTCTTATGTTTATCAAAGTTAAGAGCCCAACTTCATCCTTCTTCCAAAATCCTAACAAGAGTGATTTGAGAATAGATGAAACAGCAAAGACTTAGTAAGAGGATGATGGAAGAGGCTATAGAGATCGCTTTGACAGATGATGCTGAGACGCAGAAAAACGACTTCAAGGCCACAGAGCTAACGAGAGGCAAAATTGGAACTGAACCCCTGGTCTCCTGACTCCCAGTCCAGCCCTTTCATTCCACCTCACAGTCTCTATGATCTCCAAGAATGTGAAGTGAAAGGAGTGGAAAGGTAACTACTACTTATACATAAAGAACAGGGTAAACAGCAGATGGTATGGAAAGCAGTTTATACAAGAGAGCACCAAACATCTGCCCTAAAGCATGGCTTCCTAAGAGGGGTGGGGGGAAGAGGTGGGGATGGTGGGATTATTGCCCCGTAGAGAGTGTTACAGAAATGGGTGGAGGTGGTTTTTGGTCTTCTAGTTTGGCAAGGCCTGAGTACTTATATATTTTATAAATTACCCAATTTTATATTTCTTCTTACATGACAGAAATAGTTTTTTAAAATTATATGAATACGTAGGTTATATAATCTAAGAAATTCATTTCAGAATAGTAACGGAGCATTACAAACTTTGGTAATAAAGGGGATGCTGCTAGAGATGATAATCACTAAAGAATAGCATGGCAGAAACCAGGGTAAGAGCTCGAAATAGCGTAAATGTGCTCCTTTCATCTATAAGGCCGAGTGAAATAGGCTAAGACCAAAAACTTCACAAAGGACGTGTTTCAGTCCTAGTGTGGGCTAGAACGAGCTTCCTGTTTTACTCTTAGAAAGATTTTGGTGCAAAGGCCCACAGTCCATCTGTGACAGGCCTCGACACCGCAATCTTAATGCCAGCAGAACAGCTTTGCATGCCTCCCTCCAACCCTTTAAGTGCACTTGGAAAAGTTGGAAATCATTCATTCCTGGTTTAAAGACGACACAGGTCTTATATCTGGTTTCAAATATAATTTTAGGACAAGGAAAGCAGAAATTTAACTTTATCCTCTTTGCTTTGAAAAATAAGAACTATAATAACAACTCAAAAAAGCATCTGGAAATTATGAAGAATGAGTCATTCTGGATAGGAGAAAACAGTTCAACTTTCAAAAAGGGAATAATTTGAATCATTTTGGATGGAAATTTTTCTAATATGTATTTAAAACTTTTTACTGCCTTAAACAGAAAACAATTCAACCCTTTCTCAATGAATGAGTCATTATTATGAAAATCTTTTATCATACTATGTTGTGACCTAGGAAGTCTTAGGGCCTACTCAGCTGATGCTCTTATTTTCCTTATACGTACAGAATTCAGTGGCCAAGGTTGTGCTTGTGCCCGTCCCTGTTTCTGTCTCCTCCCTCACTGTTAGGCTAAGAACCATCTTTCTTCCTGCCATAACAAAATATCACAGACCAGGTGGCTTAAACAGAAATTTATTTCCTCACGGTTCTTGAGAAGTACAAGCTCAAGATGCCAGCATGGTCTGTTTTTGCTGAGAGCTCTCTTTCAAAACACAGATAGCAGCCTTCTCACTGTGTTCTCACATGATGGAGGGAGGAGCAAGCTCTCTAGTGTCTCATCTTATAAGGGCACTAATCCCATGATGAGGGCCCCACTCTCATGACCTCATCTAAACCTAATCACCTCCCAAAGGCCCCATCTCCAGTTATCACATTGGGGTTAGGGCTTCAACGTCTAAATGGGGGGGCGGGCACAATTCAGTCTATAGTACACCCTTTACACCCATTCACACCTGATGCCTCTAATCTGTTGGGTTTGGAAATCAGCAGTGACCTGCTTATTAGAATGATATGTCAAATAAGAGCAAATAGGCTGAGAGGGACCCGAGGCTTTGCAATGAACAGAGGGAAGGAGTTTGGGCGGATGGACTTCACTCATCTGCTGTGTCACCCCCGTTTTTGTTCACGGTTAGGTTTCAGAAGGGTGAGGTTTCACTGTGAGACGGTCTTACTAACATTCAACTTAGAAGTTGGAACGAGATTATTCTTACTTCTGTAGTACACCAAGCCTGGTAACTCTGTGGATGAGGTGGTGAAGAAAAAAATCACAAGATAAAAGCAAGTTTTCTATTTTTAAATTATGTATTAGCAATAACATATGCATTCAAGAACTGTAATGGAACCAGATAGGAAATAAGTAGTAGAGAGTCTACCTAAATGTGTGCAGTAAAGAGAAACTCTGAAGAACTTCTATGACTTTGCAGAGGCAATAAAATACATTTTTGACAGCTTTATTGAGATATAATTCACATATAATTCATTCATTTAAAGTGTATAATTCAATAGTTTTTAGTATATTCACCGAATTGTGCAAGCATCACCACAATCAATTTTAGAACACTGCCATTTCCCCAAAAATACCCACACACGTTTAGCAGTCGCTCCCCATTTCTCCAACCTCCCAGCCCCAGGCAACCACTAAGTTGTTTTCTGTCTCTACGGATTTGCCTATTCTGGACATTTCATATAAATGGAATCATACAATTTATGGTCTTTTATGATTACTTCTTTCACTTGCATAATGCTTTCAAGGTTCACCCATGTTTAGTATTTACCAGTACTTCATTTCTTTTTATTGCCAAATAATATTCCATTGTATGTACATATCACCTTTTATCAATTAATCAGTTGATGGACATCTAGGTTGTTTCCACTTTGAACAATGCTGCTATAAACATTCATGTATAAATTTTTGTGTGGACATGTTTTCATTTCTCTTGGGTATATAACTAAGAGTAGAATTGCCGGATCATATGGTAACTCTTATGTTTAACCTTCTGAGGAACTACCAGACTCTTACAAAAAACAATTTTCCTACCAGCAGTGTGTGAGGGTTCCAATTTATATGCACTGTAGCCAACACTTATCTTTTTTATTACAGCCATCCTAGTGGATGTGAAATGGTATCTCATGGTGGTTTGATTTTAATTTGCAATTCCCTGATAGCTAATGGTGTTGAACATCTTTTTATATGCCCATTGGCCATTCCAACGTATATCTTCTTTGGAGAAATGTCTATTCAGATCCTTTGCCCATTTTTTTAAATGGGTTGTATTTTTACCACTGAATTGTAAGAGTTCTTTATATATTATGAATACAAATCCCTTATTCCTTTATGATTTGCAGAACTTTTCTCCTATTCTGTGGATTGTCTTTTCAGTTCTGTGATGTATTCTTTGAAGCACCAAAAGTTTTTAATTTCGATGAAGTCCAATTTATGTCTTTTTCTTTTGTTGCTTCTGTTTTTGGTGTCATATCTAAGAAACTACTGCCTAGCCTAACCAAGGTCATAAAGATTCATGCCTATGTTTTCTTCTAAGAGTTTTATAGTTCAAGCTTTTTTTGTTTTAATTTTTCCTTTTTCTCCACAAAGCCCTCCGGTACATAGTTGTGTACTTTTAGTTGTGGGTCCTTCCAGTTGTGGCATGTGGGATGCTGCCTCAGTATGGCTTGATGAGCGATGCCATATCTGTGCACAGGATTCGAACCGGCAAAACCCTGGGCCGCCGAAGCAGAGCGTGCGAACTTAACCACTCAGCCACGGGGCCGGCCCCAGATGAAGCTCTTACATTTAGGTCTTTGAACCATGGAGTCCAACTTCAGTTCGTCCGAGTGGATATCCAGTTGCACCAGCATCATTTGTTGAAAACACTATTCTTTCCCATTTAATTGTTTTGGCATCCTTGTTGTTCTTTATCAATTGACCATAATTGTGAGGGTTTATTTCTGCACTTCCATTGATCTATATGTCGATCCTTATGGCAGTAATGCCACACTGTCTTGATTTGTAATAATGTTTAAAATCAGGAAGTGTGTGTCTTCCAACTTTGTTTCTCTTTCTCAAGACTGTTTGGGCTATTTTAGGTCTCAAAGTTCCATATGAATTTCAGGGTCAGTTTGTCAACTTCTACAAAGCAGCCAGCTGGGATTTTGGTAGGGATTATGCTGAACGTACAGATAAATTTGGGGATTACTGCCATCGTAACAATATTAAGTCTTCTGATCCATGAACGAGGAATGTCTTCCTGTTTATTTAGGTCTTCTTTAATTTCTTTCAATGATGTTTTATGGTTTCCACAGTGTAAGTTTTGTGCTTTTTTAGTTATTTTATTCCTATGTATTTTATTACTTTTACGCTATTATAAGTGGAATTGTTTTCTTGACTTCATTTTTGGATTGTTCATTCCAAGTGCATAGAGATACAATTGGCTTTTGTATACCAATCTTGTGTCCTACAATCTTATTAAACTCACCTACTAGTTCTAATAGTTTTTTAGCGGACTCCTAAGACACATTTGATTTTGAATGCAAACAAAGTAAACAACTCAGAAGAGAAGCGCCCTGAAGAACTAGAGTCTTCAGAGATGCCGTAAATGTTCTCAATATGGCCAGGGAAACCTGAGTACAAAGCACAGGATGTCAAGTGTTGGAACTTTAGATTGCTGCAAACTAAAAAGAATTAATTGTAGCAGATACATAGCAAAAGAAGGAAATCAGGCTGTTAGTGACTAAGGAATCTATGGTGTAATTCAAAAGCATCTGACATTTAAGAAAGCAAAACTATTCAAAGAGAAACATTAAGACTCAACTATGAATAAAAATGCCAGGAAAAAACCCTTTATTTCCTTTGTTGGATATTGTGTTTACTGTGAAATTACATGAATTCCAAGAGAAGCTTGGAATTAAAAAACCTAAAATACTCAAGGTCTCTTACGTGCATGCATAGACACATTTTCCGAAGCAAGAACTTCCCAGTAATTCAAATTTCATTAAAAACTGCCTGCTACATTTATGTCAGCCCAGTTTAATGTCAACCAATGCACCTACAACTAACTAGAAACAAGTCAACCTTAAATTCCTAAAGAAGGAAAACAAAAGACCACACAAGAAATTCACAGCTTGCATATAACACAAGATTAAAATGGGGCATGATTTGGATCAATTTGATGGAGTGTTAAAAAAAAAATCTATTTGACCTTGACAATGGAAACTTTTTTCCAGTGAGTTTCCTATTTCCTTTTCTATGCAAATAATAACATCCCTTGGTTATAGTGAAGTTATAAAAATCACAATATCATATATGCTATTTACTAGTTTTCAATGTTTATAATCAAAACATAATAAAAGCAAAGAATTATAGTTAAAGAAGAGATTATATAGATTATATAGACTGTGATACTGTAAAAATAATGGAAAGGTTGACCTACTAGAAAAGCACAGGCAGGACAGGTGGCCAGTGTAATTCTACATAGTGGAGAACTAAGGTTGACAGATTGGGACACAGGTTTAATTACACTATTTAGAGTTTCAAAGGTAACTGCTCAGAAGAACTAAAAACAATAATACAATTTATAGAAATTGGTGAACGAGGAAAGGAGGGAAGAGGAAAAGAGAGATAGAAAGTAATGAAAAGTGTCCTAGATTCCTCATCTCTCCTAGCAGAGAGTCAATACAGTATCTAATGTTAAGAAATCAAGAAACTATGGTATCCATACATTTATACAACAGTGATAACCAATAAAAGCACTGTAGACAGAAACTGTTAAAGGCAGCTGTCTATTGGCATTTTAGTTTGCATTTTATGCACTTCTGGTCAGTTTTTCTTTTTCTATTTTGTTTTTAAAACGTGCATATATTTCTTTAGTCTTCACGTTTGGATTTCAGAACAAACAGGAAGCTTTAGGTCTAGGTTAACATAAGCATTTATAAATTTTCTTCACCCTTGGTGACCAGATGTTAGGATAAACTTAACCCCTTACCCAGCACCTTCTAGATGCTGACAGCACTAGGAAAACAGGAGGGTAAACTGAGTCCCTTTGATGGAGAATAGAGAGGAGAAACAAACAAACACAAGCTTCTACCTTTGATCTAAAAGCTAGCGATTTTCAAATGGCAGGGAACAAGGGCAATGAATGAGGCCCAAAATTGTGCTTGCCAAGATGGTTAGTACAGAAGAAACAAGGCTATTCAAGCCTAAAGGCCTCTTTTAAGACCAAGTAGCTTAGTTTAAAGGATAATTAATCCAGGCATTAAGTTATATACACCTAAGAAATTGTGTAACTTGAAATAAAACCAACTAGAGAAAGTCCACTGTAACATGGTTAACTGACAGTGTAGTAGTTACTACACTTTCACAGCACCCCCATCACAAAATTCTGTTTAACAAGGGATGCCTGGAGAATTAGAATTAAGCATCCACTCATGCAAAGAGACAGCTCAAACAGGGAACATTAAGAAAGTTGTCCAAATTGCACAGCTTGAATGAGCTGGTGATAAAACCCACTAATAAGGCTGAGATGGACCCACCCCTCATACAACAGTGTCCCTGGCAGGGAGAGTGAGCGGTAAAGCAGGGCTTCCCCCAGGGGACTTTCTCCATCCACAAGGAAAATCTTTCTTAGAAAGACCCTTAATTGACTTCTCTCTATATCTCACATGGCCAGAACCAGGTCACTGCCCACCAGACCAGACACTGGGGAAGCCACAGGGTTGGTGTATATGTCCTGAGGCTTGGCACACTACCACTTAAAAAGGAGGAAATCTGGGGGCTGGCCCAGTGGTGTAGTGGTTAAATTCACATGCTCCACTTTGGTGGTCTGGGGTTCACAGGTTCCAATCCTGGGTGCGGACCTAGCACCACTCATCAGGCCACACTGTGGCAGCATCCCACATAAAATAGACAAAGATTGGCACAGATGTTAGTTCAGTGACAATCTTCCTCAAGCAAAAAGAGGAAGATTGGCAACAGATGTTAGCTCAGCACTAATCTTCCTCACCAAAAAAAAAGGGGGGAGGGAGGAGGAAATCTGGGGTAGCATGAAGAGGGAATGGCTGTTGGGCTGGAAACAACAGTGTCAGGCACACCTGTATTTAATATTGACCTAAGTTGAATAAATATTAATTTAACCAAAGGGGGTTACAAAATTAGGAAGATGGGAGGTAGAAGTATATATATTGGGAGAAGGGTGTATACAGCAACTAAATCCTCATTTTCCATAATAGAAAACTAATTGTTAATATCTAAAACTGAGAAATAATATTAAATCATATTATTTAGAAATGCAGAAGTAAACACTAGAAGAAATAGATAAAAGAGTTTAAAAGGTTTTCTCTCAGGAGTGGAAACAGAAATAAGAGGAGATGGGGCATGGGAATGCTGCTTTTTGTTATTAGCCTAATAATACTATATGATTTTTACAGTTTACTTTCATAATATAAAAAATAAATGTAAAAGAAAAATAAAGGATGACTGCATGAATCTTGAAGACATTACGCGAAGTCAAACAAGTCAGTCATAAAAGGACAAATAATGTATGATTCCACTTATATGAGGACCCAGAGCAGTCAAATTCATAGAGACAGGAAGCAGAATGGTGCGTGCCAGGGGCTGGGGGAGGAAGGATGGGGAATTAGTGTTTCACGGGTATGGAGTTTCAGTTTGGGAAGAAAAAAGTTCTGCAGATGGATGGTGGTGATGGTTGTACAACAGTTTGAATATACTTACTGCCGCAGAACTGTGCACTTACAAATGGTTAAAATGGTACATTTTATGTTATGTCTATTTTACCACACACACAAAAATATACTTGATTTCAGACTTCTAGCCACCAGAAATGTAAGAGAATAAATTTATGTTGTTTAAAGCCTCCCCTCAAAAAAGAATTTTTTTTAAGATCAAGAGAAAGTGTAAAAAAAAAAACCATTATAAGAAATAGGAAAAAAAAAAGCAACTCCAAAATATTTGTAAATATAAATTACACAACAGACTGACATTGTTAAGGAAGCAGGGACCATGAGGAAGGAAGGTGTCCTGCAAACTTGGAAATTACATTTAAAAAGAAACAAAGCGCTTGGCAAGTAACCTCAGTACTGCATTAGGAATTCCTGACAGTTCTCTACCTCGGCCTCGGCCTCACGTAAGGGCCCACGGAGAGACCAGAAACAAGACGCATGAGCAGCAAGAGCTCCTAACGTGCTCGGAAGGGAACTCTTTCCCTCTTTCCTTCCCCCTCCCCGCAATAAGACGGGAAAATGAGAAGTGAAAATACAATACAGAAAGGACATAAAGAAAGTGGTTCTCTCTAGTTCTTATTCTTCCAACTTGGGAAGGCGATAACAGGTCTGTGTTTGATTGACTGTGTTAGGGAACACTTGTGAACAAACTTCAGTTTTAAACATCTGTTCTTCACGGAGGCTCTGGATAAAAAGACAGACTCCTAAAAGCTCTATGCCAGATAACCCCAAGGAAACTGAAAGCTGCCTAACCCTGTATCTTCCAGGGAGGTTGGCAGTGGCCAACATGTGCAACCATCAAATCCCTGAAGTGCTAATAAAGCCAAGAGAGGGACGATTTTTACATCAACAAAGGGCACAAGTGGAGCCTCAGGATCTTGTAACTTAGTATGACTAAGTTATTATGGCACATGGAAGATGTCCAAGGTTTTGAAAAGCCAACCCTACTGTCCTTTGATTAACTCAAAGCCTCAATAACTGGAAGCAGATTTCCAAGATATTAATGTGAAAGGATGGCTTCCTGCCCCATCACTTAGGACACTGCCATAATAGAACACACACCTAGGCTGAAAGGGACACTGACAAAGACTACGTTCCTATTCAGAAGGTCCAGTGTTAGAAGAGGACTTAGAGAACATCTGGCAAAAGCCCGTCATTCTACAGATGAAGAAGCCAATAACCAGAGAAGTGAAAAGTACTTGTGAAAGATCACATGGTGACACAGGAGGCAGGAGACCAACACAAATAAGCGAGGTATTCTAAGCAAGTCTGGTTCTCTTGAGTCTCAGCTGCAAAATGAGTTGAAACAAATGATCTTTCTAATTAGTACCAGGTCCAAAATGATATACAAACCACAAATGCCAACTGATTTTAAGTCTATTTAGCCTTGATCATCAGAAAATCTGGGTCAAAACAAAGAAGAGTCATGTGCCACATAATGACATTTCAGTCAATAACGCCGCATATACAATAGTGGTCCCGTAAGTTCAGTACTAGGTGTGTAGGAAGCTACACCATCCAGGTTTGTGTAAGTGCACTCTATGATGCTCACAAGACGAAATCTCCTAACAGCGCATTTCTCAGAACGTGTCCCCGCTGTTAATGACATATGACTGTGCATCAAATATGTCCACTTCTGTTTGGGATTGAATATTCATCTTGAAATAAATTTTCTCCACAAGAAATGCTTGGCTCTGATTCCAGGAAAATGCAGGCTGAATCTGCCAGGTTGCTGACTGCATTCTGGATCAATTCTTCAGATTAGATTTCACAGCTGTTGTGGTTCAGCCTCTGTCTGTAATGCTAATAACTCATGAAAGATCTGTTATTGGGATGAGGAAAGCACTCAGACTCAAACCTGGCTTTCATTCCAACTATTTGCTTTCCCACTGAGTTCACTCCTCTTGGGCACTTATTTTAAAAATAAAAACAACGCAAATCTATCAACATCTTCCACTTCTACTTACAGTGAAGAACTTGAACTCTATCAACAAAGTTTGTAAGATGCAAATGCCTACTGGAGATGACTGGTCTAGGTCACTGTTTTTATCTGCTGCCTATTCACAATGGTTCTAGGAACTTAACTAACCAGAGAGTGGTTTCATTTCAACATGAAAGCAGCCCAGCTCTAATAGAAACAGTCTTTGGTGATGAGACGAGCTCCATTCTGAGGCTCAAATGATTAATTATGACATCTTAAAATGAAGAATCATGAGCCTCTCAGACTTTCTGCTGGGTACCTGTTAGAATCTAGAGAGCAATGGTCTATCTTCACCAGTAAATAGTCAGCACTTCTGCTATAAACAGCAGGCCACTTCTAAAAACAATTAAAATGGGATGAAGCAAGTATTACCTTGATACTAAAACCAGACAAAGACATCACAAGAAAAATAGACTAATATCCCTTATGAATATAGATGTAAAAGTCCTCAAAAAAAAAATCCCCAAACCAAACTCAGCAACATATAAAAAGGATTATAAACCATGACCATGACCAAGTGGGATTTATCCCAGGAATGCGAGGCTGGTTCAACATCTGAAAATCAATTAATGTATATATCATATCAACAGAATAAAAAACAAAAACTACACAATCATCAATAGATGCAAAAATAAATTATGCATTAGACAAAATCCAAAACCCTTTCATGATAAAAATACCCAGGAGACTAAGAACAAAAGGGAACTTCCTCAACCTGATAAAGGGCATCTATGAAAAATCCACAGCTACCATCTTACCTAACAGTGAAACACTGGATGTTTGCCCCCTAATGTTGAGAACAAGTCAGGGTGTCTGTTCTCACTATCTTGCCACTTCTGTTCAACATCGTACTGAAGGTTCTAGCTAGGGCAATTAGGCAAGAAAAAGAAATAAAAGGTACCCAGATTGACAAAAAAGCAGCAAAACTATCTCTATTCACAGACGACGTGCTCTTGTATACAGAAAATTGCAAGCAATCTGCAAGAACTGAATTATATTTTCCAGTCAATTTATCCTTCTTGTCAAGGTTTTACCCAATGAGATGAACAGCTTCTTTCTGTCAGGGCATTTATCCTTAAGATTTGAAAAATTACAGACCAGCCCAGTGGTGCAGTAGTTAAGTTCACACGCTCTGACTCTGCAGCCCAGGGTTTGCATGTTCAGATTCCATGCACAGACCTACTTACTACTCATCAAGCCATGCTGTGGTGGCATCCCACATACAAAATAGAGATTGGCACAGATGTTGGCTCAGTGATAATCTTCCTCAAGCAAAAAAAAAAGGAAGACTGCCAACAGATGTTAGCTCAGGGCCAATTTTCCTCACCAAAAAAAAAAAAAAAAAAAGATTTGAAAGATTATTGATTTGGATCTAAGCAGTTACAGATTTCTGAGCTTTTGGCTTCAAGCTGTGGCCTGAGAACAAGCTGAAGGGAGCCTTTAAAAACAAGCTACACATCCAATGGATAGCTGCTACATGTTAAAACACAGGTTTTAAGGGGCTTCATGAAACAAAGCTCCATGATGAATAAACTTGAAAATGGTAGCCCAGGCCATACCTATTCAATAAGTTGAACGACTGCAAGTCACAGCTGCCTTTGTTCTATTATAAATGGAGCAGCAAAAACGTTTTCAACATTAATCTGTTCATCTAAAGACTTGGGAGCTACGGAAAAGTTCTGCCATTCACCAACAAACTATCCTCCTGCTCAGGCTCTCCTCCTCTCCCACCAGATGAACTAGCTTTCCCCACATTAACATCACGCTGTCGGATCTGCACATCTTTACATATACTCAAGTAATCAAGCCTACAGTGTCTCCAAACCATGCAAGACCCCTCCTATCAAATCATCTTTGAGACTCCAGTTCTCAGTTTTTGCTGAACAACCCTGGAAGTGCCAGCTTATAGACTCATCACTTTTCATCCCTCCTATTTCACACACAGCTTCACCAGGGAGCTGAAGGGAGTTGTGCACAGGTCTGCAAGGCATGCTGCCTATCAACTTGTAAGAGCTCTGTCTTCCCCAGTCAGATTCACCCACCTTAGGGCAGGCAGAGGCCCTCCCTTCCACATAATGCACTGCCACCTGCCTTGAGAACCAGCACTGCTGTGTTCCCCAGCAAAGATACACCCGACACAAAAACTGAAGAACATTTTCTAATATATACTTTGGCAGCTGATGAATATGAAACTAAAGCTGAATATCCTACCAAATGATAACACACGTTAATTTGTGCTACTCTAAGTAAATGCCATCTTCCTCGAACACAAGGCAAAGTGACTGAACACCTTTCATTACCTTTTTCATGCACTTCTCACATGCAATAAGGAAGTCCTTTGGTTAATAACTGATGCTAGCGAGCCAAATAAGCGTGTTGGTTGGTTCAGCAAAAGTTTCTGACCCAGAATAAACTCAGCCAAGGTCACCAAACCAGAAATTTTATGACGGTCAGAAACTGGCCTTCCTTCCCCATATCTACACACAGAGTTCTATTTATTTCTTCCAAGAAAGGAACCAGATTAAAACTCAGGACTCCCTTCAAATACTCTTATTATAGCTCACTCCAAGTGGATTCTCTTCCTTTCCCTTTTTCCTGCCTTCTTCTTCATTTCCAGACCCATCCAATGGCCTTCAGGTAATTCTGCCCCAGTGAACCAATCACAGCAACTCTCCAGCTGGCAGCAAGGAAGAGCCAACAGCATGAACAACCTTTCAGACCATAACAGTTAGTTGCCCTCTGGTGTTCTTGTTATGGCAACAGCATACTTTTCCACAGCTGATGAGGATGTTATGCAGAAGAAAGACAAAAAGAAAAGGCTAAAAGAGCTTTCAATGTTTTCAATGTTTCTGCTCATTCCCCAGAGCACAATTCTCCGAGAAGGAGACAGTTCACAACGTAGAAAAGAAAGGTGGCAGAAAGAACTGCATTAGCTAGCATTCCAGGAGGTAGAAAAGTCTTCATTAAATGTTCGCATACTTTTAAACCTTTCCCAGTAAAATAAGTATCTCAAGATAGTGAAGGAAAAAACCGGAGGAGGGATCAGGACACTAAATATCAAGCTACCCAATCACATTAATTAAGTGTATGATACTAACAAGTTACTCATTTTCTCTGGGTCTCAGTTTCTCTCAACTATAAAATAAAAGCATTAGGTCCTGTCCAACTAATCAGAGTGTTATAAAAATGAAACCAATTACAGTAACTTTGGGGCTAGAAGTAGCTTCTCAAGGGAAGAAGCAAATATCACCTCCACTCCTCCACAGGCAGATAAAACTAAATAAAATCAAATCCACAGGAGTTTTGGGGGTTTTTTTTGCCTTGAATTTACCCAACAAAAATTTTCCTCTTCCTTAGTAATGAGAAAAGGTACTCTTCTAGCAATACAAGAAATCCAAGAGGTTACACTAAGTGTGTTTTCACCCACCTCTTATTTTCCAAACCACAGGAACGCAATTTTGAGAAATTTTTTTCAAGGGTAGGCTGTATCTTCTCATCCCCAATGAATAAAGGACTCTCAAGCAGGGAGAAATGGTCAAGCTTACTGTGTTGTGACAGCCTCTGCCCAGTCTGATGATTTAGGGCATTCAGCACCTCAACTGTTATCCTGGAATGCTCTGACATGTGTATGACACTCCAGAAGCTTGAGACAGGAAACGCTAATCCCTTTCCTTCCCTCTAAACAGAGATGTCTAATACAAGCCTACTGACTACCATTTTTCTAAACGTTTTCAACTCTGAAATACGTTGTTAGCACTTGTCTATAGTGCTATGTAAGTTTTTTGTTCTAGAACTAAAAATCTTATCAACACTCAACCCCCACCAAGATTTTAAAACGATTCAGAGCAAGGACTGCATTTCCTACTTTTGTCTGTGGTCCCCTTTTGTGCAAAGCACCGTGCTGGGCCCACAAAACTCACATAGGATATCTAACCATATTAATTCAAGCGCCTGGAGGTGACCAGATAACAATCAATCATCTCAGGGAAATAAACTCACATGGGAGGAGAGAGGGAAACGCAACAAGAAAGATGGACAGACCACCAGAGGGTGGAAAATTTCCAAAGGGGGAAAATTAAATCAATAAATACTGAAAATCTAAACTGCACTGAGTTAATTGCTATAAAATAGTGATTAAATCCAACTGCAACAGAGCTGTATCCTATAAACACACTAAGTCTTTGTGTCCAGAATCTAAAGAGTACAATGTGCTCTACCAGTGAACACAGGCTCAATATAATAGATGAGCTGAGATGACAAATATTTAAATCTGAAACAAAGAACCGTGTGTAGAAACTATCTGGAGATAGGTTAAGTGATATTTGAGAAAAAGCAGTGGTGACTGTGTGTGTTGGGAGAAAGAGCAAATAAATCAATATTTCTGGCAAAATCTTTCCAAGCATTTTAGGAACTAATCCAGACCATGAGCCAGGCTTCTATCTTTAAAGTAATGCTTAAAGACTAGGCCCTTATTTTAAAAGCATGGTAGCCTGGCTGTTTGAAATAAGCCAAAAGGGTGCCCCCCCCATGACTCTTCCCTCAAGGGAATAATGATTAATCTATAGCTAGAAGTTTAGTTCCTTCCCCAAATAAACAACAGCTGATGGAGTTGTTACTATGACATATGTTCTGAACTGCTGGAAGCACAGGCATTTACTGACTAATACCACAAAGTATTCTGGAAGAAGTTATAAATCCCTTTCCGTCACTTTGGAAAACAATATCTACTTCTTAAAAGTTGTCAGTTCAAGTTCAAGACAACCCTATCTGGAGCAGATTCTAGTCTGTCAAAATCTTTCATGATTAAAAAGCAAGATCTCAGTATGCTCAGTGGCTGGCCTTGAACAGATGAGGTCAGAAGGGAGGTTTCTCCAGTGACGTAAGCCACCTCACTAAAACCCCACTGTTCTGCTCTTAAGCCCAGGGCTCCATACACACTGATGACCTTCTCCTCCCTGGGTCATTTTAAAGTCTTCCAAAGCAGCCACCCTTCCCCTCGAGCGGCCTGCCTGGATTCCTCTGTGGAGATCTCTCTCCTAGCTTTTTATCCGTTGTTGTTGGCAAGGTCGTCTTACTCTAAGGGCCTTGCTATTGTGCAACCGACTCAAGGATCGCCCAGGCCTAACTGCACCGGATTGACTGTGGTACAACTGGTGAGCCCAGCCCACAGGAACGAAGCTAGCAATCTTGTAGACTGCAGGGGCTGCCAGCAAAGTTCAACCCTCTAGCAAGAGGTCACCCCATCACCAAAAGAAAGCAAATTTCCTAAGTTAAAAAGGAAGCACCATTCCCTTTCATAAAGTCCCTCGAGATTGCTCTCCAGTCTCCTCCCCTTGGAGAACAGCCCAGTCAAGGGACAGACAACCTTTGAGCTCCCTTTTCCCTCACCAACTCAACGCGCTTCACCTCCACCCCAGTGTTCTTCCTTGTAAACGGTTCCCAGGCGTACTTCGGAAAGCAATGCCCAGGAACCTCGCTCTACACTGCCCGTTCCCCAAGATCCCGCAATCCTACCGACGAGGGTGCACTCCTTGACAGGGCCCTCTTCAATCTATCTCCAAACGCGTCGCCGCCAAAACCGTACCCTGAAGGCTGCCAGTGCTTACCACCCCCACCTCCTTCCCCTTGGCTATTACTTGAGCATTATTTTACCACTCCTCCAGCCCGGGGACTCCCCCTACCCGTGAGGCCTCGTCCAGCAAAGTAAACAATGCTGTCAGAGCAGGATAACGCTGGGCGAGGCTTCCAAACTCCGCATTCCAGCCTCCTCCTGGTGTTCTAAAATCAGGAAAACAAGGCATCGCAGGGTCCCAGGAGCGAATTACTCTCCCCAACTTCCTTTCTAAAAAGGCCCGGGAGAAACTCCAAAATCAAGCATTAGTGTGCACAAATGCACAATTTGCAAGAGGCAGAGGCAATGCAGAATGAGTGCAAGGCCAAGTGCAGACGAATCTGCCCGCGAGGAGGCGGAGAGAAAACTGGGTCGAGCGCGTAAACCTGCCACGAAGCGGGAACAAGGGCTTTCTTTTTCCCTCCGGGAGAGCCACGCGCGCGCCGAATCGAGCCGCGGGCCAGAAAGGACGCGAAGTTAAGGCTCCCGAACGCAGTCCTCGGGGGCTTTGGTGGGGCGCGGGGGGGGGCTTTGGTGGAGCTGGGGCGGCCGAGCGTGGACACGCCCTGAGTTAAAGGACCGTGGCGGGAGACTGGGGGACACCGCGGAGGCCGGCCGCAGGCTCCGCGGCGAGGGGCCGGGGCCGGCGCTCACCTCCCGGCGTGGTGGAGAAGAGCGTCCCCCCGGGCGTGGTGCAATAGTCATGAGGTAGCTGCGCGGCGTCGCTGATGGGCACGGTGCGGGTGGGGATGGCGCGGCTCTGGCTGGGCTGGTGGCCGCTGCCGGCGGACGAGGACATGGCTCTGGGCGCGGGCTCTCGGGCTTTGTCCGGCGGGCGGGCTGGCGGGCGGCGGCGGCGGCGGCGGCTGGGGGCCCGGGCTGCTCCGGCTCCTCCGGAGGGCGGAAGGGCGGGCGGGGCTGGGCGCGCTCCGCTCGCTCCTCGCTCGCTTCCTCTCGCTCCCTCGTCCCGCTCCGCTCCCGCCGCCGCCCTCTCAGCCGCCGCCGCCGCCGCCGCCCGATCCTCCGGCCTCCGCCAGCAGCCTCAGCAGCAGCAGCAGCAGCAGCGGCAGCAGCGGCGACGACGACGACCGGAAGCGGGCGAAGGCGGGAGCCAGAGGGAGTTGGGAAGTGGGACGGCCGGAGGTGACGTCGCCGCGGGGCGGGGCGAGGCGGCAAGGGGCGGGGCCGAGGCGGCGAGGGGGCGGGGCCGAGTGTGGGACGGGACTTACCCCCGCGGGCTGGACCCGAGGGGAAGCGGGCCTTCGCAAAGCGGTTGTGAAGCTGGCGAAGGTAGTCAACGGAGAACTTTGGTGTTGGTTTTTGTTAAATTATCAGTCAACACTACTTGAGCCGACTTCTGTTTCCTATCCGTCTAAACAAAAGTTTAATTTTACTTTTAATTGCTCAATATTAAATATAGGCAATGCCTGCATGATATATTTTAAAAAATCAAGAGCAGAAACGTTTACGATGCCACTGTCTCCCGGTTTCCCAATTCCCCTTTCCAAGTACCAGTTTATTATGTATCCTTCCAGAGACAGTCCCTACATACACACATAATGCAACATATAAACATTAAGAAAAGGAGGAGATTAATAGCTACGCACGTCGCAAGGATGAGTACTGAGTTAGAGACAAAGAAACTGAAGCACAGGGTGGGGTTAAAACCAACAGGTCCCTGAAAAATCTAGATCTGGAAAGCTGTTCTTTCCTTTAGGGGTTCTCAAACTTTTTGGTCTCAAAGTTTACATTCTTAAAAACTACCGAGGAGGGGCTGGCCCCATGGCCCAGTGGTTGGTTTCTCGTGCTCCACTTTGGTGGCCCAGGGTTTTGCTGGCTTGGATCCTGGGCCGGGACCTAGCACTGCTCATCAAGCCATGCTGAGATGGTGCCCCATATAGCACAACGAGAAGGACCTACAGCTGGAATACACAACTATGTACTGGGGCGCTTCGGGGAGAAGAAAAAAAAAGAAAAGTAAAAAAAAACTTATCGAGGGGCCAGCCCAATGGCACCAGGGTTAAGTTCGCTGGTTCTGCTTTGGGGGCCAGGGGTTTGTTGGTTCAGATCCCAGGTGCGGACCTATGCACCACTTGTCAAGCCATGCAGTGGTAGGCGTCCTACATATAAAGTAGAGGAAGCCAGTCTTCCTCTGCAAAAAGAGGGAGATTGGTGGAAGATGTTAGCTCAGGGCTAATCTTCCTCAAAAAAAAAAATTAATTTAAAAAAAACCCCAGAAACTTATTGAGGATCCCAAAGAGCTTTTGTTTGTGTGGATTGTATCTATTGATAATTACTGTATTAGAAATTAAAACTGAGAATTTTTTGGTTTTGGTGAGGAAGGTTGGCCCTGAGCTAACATCTGTTACCAATCTTCCTCTTTTTGCTTAAGGAAGAGTGGCCCTGAGCTAACATCTGTGCCAGTCATCCTCTATTTTGTATGACACTGCCACCACCTGGCCTGATGAGCGGTGTGTAGGTCTGCACCCAGGATCCCAACTTCGAACCCCAGGCCACCAAAGTGGAGTGTGCAAACTTAACCAGTTGCCCTGGAGGCCCCCCAAATTCAACCTTTTAAAGTATACAATTCAGTGGTTTTTAATGTATTCACAAAGTTGTGCAGCCATCACCTCTACTAATTCCAGAACATTTTTGTCACCCCAGAGAGATACCCCATCATATTAGCAGTCGCCCACCATTACTTCCTCAGCCCAGGCAACCACTAATTTACTTTCTGTCTGAATAGATTTTCCTTTCTTGGACATTTCGTATGAATACAATCATATACTATGTGGTTCTGTGACTGATTTCTTTCATTTAGCATCATATTTTCAAGGTTCATCCATGTTGCAGCATTTATTAGTATTTTGTTCCTTTTAATGGCTGAATAATATTCCATTATATGGATGTACCACATTTCATCTATCCATTCATCACTTTAGGATAGACTTTTGGATCAATTTTGATGGAAATTTAGGTTGTTTCTACTTTGTGGCTATTCTGAATAATGCTGCTGTGAACGTTTTTGTACAGGTTTTTGTGTGGATATGTGCTTTCATTTCTCTTGGGTATATCCTAGGAGTGAAATTGTTGGATCATATTGTAACTCTAGGTTTAACCTTTCGTGGAACAGTCTCTTTTCTAAAGTGGCTGCACCATTTTACATTCCCATCAGAAGTGTATAAGTGTTCCTATTTCTCTACATCCTTGCCAACACTTGTTATTATCTGTCTTTTTGATTACAGCCACCCTAGTGGATGGGTGTGAAGTGATATCTCATTGTGATTTTGATTTGCATTTCTCTGATGGCTCATGATGTTGAGCATCTTTTCATGTGCCTAGTGGTCATTTCAAAGTGTTTCTTCTTTGGAGAAATATCTATTCAAGTCTTTTGCCCATGTTTTAATTGGGTTGTCTTTTTGTTATTGAGTTTTAAGAGTTTTTTATATATTCGGAAAACTGGAGCCTCATAAGATATATGATTTGCAATTAATTTCTCCCATTCTGTGGGTTGTCTTTTCACTTTCTTGATGGTGTCCTATGAAGCGCAAAAGTTTTTAATTTCAATGAAGTCCAATTTATCTATGTTTATCCTTTGGTTGCTTGGACATTTGGTGTCATATCTAAGAAACCATTGCTTAATCCAAATTTGCAAAAATTTGTGCCAATGTTTGTTTCTAAGAGTTTCATACTTTTAGCTCTTACATTTAGGTCTGTGCTCCATTTTGAGTTAATTCTTGTATATGGCACAAGGTAGAGGCCAACTTAATTCTTTTGTATGTGGATATCCAGTTGACATGACACCATTTGTTGAAAAGGCTATTGTTTCCACATTGAATAGTCTTGGCAAAAACTTGTTTCTTAAACTGATGTTCTCTGGGGAAATCTACACCCAGATGAGAAACTCATTGAAGTGGGACCATTGCAGATTGGCAGAGCACTTTTTAGAATCAACTGAACAATAACAACTATAGCACCTAATGTCCAAGGGTGACTACTACGTCCCACTCTTCTAAGCACTTATGTATACCACTGCCTCGTATATTCCTGACAACGACCCTACACAGTAGTCGTCACTGTTGTATCCATTTTACAGATGGGGAACTAAGGCATAAAGAAGTTAAATAACTTACTGTATTAGTTATCTATTGCTTTGTATCAAATTACCTCAAAAGTTAGCACCTTAAAAGAACAAATATTTATTCTCTTCCAGTTTTTGAGGGTCAGGAATGTGAAAGCCACTCTCTCATGAGGTTGCAGTGAAGATGTTTGCAGGTCTCTAATCATCTGAAGGCTTGACTGGGGCTGGAGGATTTACTTCCAAGCTCGCTCACATGGCCTCAGTTCCTCACCACATGGCCTCAGTTCCTCGCTCACATGGCCTCAGTTCCTCGCTCACATGGCCTCAGTTCCTCACTCACATGGCCTCAGTTCCTCGCTCACATGGCCTCAGTTCCTCACCACATGGCCTCAGTTCCTCGCTCACATGGCCTCAGTTCCTCGCTCACATGGCCTCAGTTCCTCACCACATGGCCTCAGTTCCTCACCACATGGCCTCAGTTCCTCACTCACATGGCCTCAGTTCCTCACTCACATGGCCTCAGTTCCTCACTCACATGGCCTCAGTTCCTCACTCACATGGCCTCAGTTCCTCACTCACATGGCCTCAGTTCCTCACCACATGGCCTCAGTTCCTCACTCACATGGCCTCAGTTCCTCACTCACATGGCCTCAGTTCCTTGCTCACATGGCCTCAGTTCCTCACTCACATGGCCTCAGTTCCTCACCACATGGCCTCAGTTCCTCACTCACATGGCCTCAGTTCCTCACCACATGGCCTCAGTTCCTCGCTCACATGGCCTCAGTTCCTCACCACATGGCCTCAGTTCCTCACCACATGGCCTCAGTTCCTCGCTCACATGGCCTCAGTTCCTCACCACATGGCCTCAGTTCCTCGCTCACATGGCCTCAGTTCCTCGCTCACGTGGCCTCAGTTCCTCGCTCACATGGCCTCAGTTCCTCGCTCACATGGCCTCAGTTCCTCGCTCACATGGCCTCAGTTCCTCACTCACGTGGCCTCAGTTCCTCGCTCACATGGCCTCAGTTCCTTACCACATGGCCTCAGTTCCTCACCACATGGCCTCAGTTCCTCGCTCACATGGCCTCAGTTCCTCACCAAATGGCCTCAGTTCCTCACTCACATGGCCTCAGTTCCTCACCAAATGGCCTCAGTTCCTCACCACATGGCCTCAGTTCCTCACCACATGGACCTCTCTGTTATGCTGCTTGAGTGTCCGCATGACATGGCAGCTGGCTTCTTCCAGAGTGATTGAATAAGCTACAATGACTCTTATAACCTAGTCTCGAAGTCAGATACGCAATTACTTTTGCCACACCTTATTCATTAGAATCAAGTGACTAAGTACTGCTGACATTCTGTGGAAGGGGAATTAGGCTCCGCCTTTTGAAGGGAGGTATATCAGAGAATTCGTGGACATATTTTAAAACCACCAACTTGCCTAAGATCACAGAGGTTGTAAGCATTTTAACAGAAGCCCAGTGTGCAAGCACTGATAAACCTCTGCTTGTACCACACTTGTTAATGTCCCTTTGCCCAGAACAAGTCAGATGGCCAAGCCCAGAATGAATGTGGAGGGGGACAAGAGCCTTCATACTAGGAGTCATAGTTCACTGGGGCCACCAACTGTGGTAGAACAGTCTACCACAACGCCATGTCTTTATCTCCCTGAAATATTAGTCTTTCTGAAGTTGTCTTTGGCGACTTGCATTGTGTCTGTTTCCTTTGGGTTTACTTTCTTTGCCTGTTTCTAAGTCCCTGTTTATCTGGTTAGAAGCTTTCCTCACAAGCCTGATGATGTTGGGCTGTCCGTTCGCAGTCAGACATTAGCGAGAAGCTGAAATACTTAAAGGAAGCTCTGAGTCGGGGGTGGAGTGGGAGGGCTTGTCTCAGGGTGAGGTTCTCTGTGGGACAATCAGATCCAGACCAGCCATTTCTTTGGAGGACCCCCAAATGTCAGTATCTGTAGAAGTTTTACCTTTTGCTGGTCAGTGTTTCTCAAGAAGGATCCCCCATTTTCCTGCCTGGGCAGTAGAAGTCTGGGTGGCAGGTTCTGACAGCCAAGCTGAGCACACGTGGGGGCTGTCTCCACTCAGAGCGCAGACTTTTCACCAACTCCTTTGCTTTCCATTCAACACCTTCCCCTGGCCACACCTGGGGTGGGTCTCTGAAGACCCGGGTGTCCCCAAGGCCTGCTGTATCTATTGTTCAACTTCTCTAGAAAGTAACCCTCCCATCCTCTGCAGGTGTTGGGGAGGGAGAGGTGCTTCGCTGGGCAGGATGGTGGAGCAGATTGGGGGATTTCAGCTGCTCCTTTTAAAGGCTTGGAACCCGTCTTTCTCTCTCCAGCCCCACCTTGCATCCCTGACCACAGAGGTGCCTTGTTAGAGCCGCTGAGTCGATTCTGACTCCTAGGCACTGTGTACAGCAGAGCAGAACCCTGCCCAGTCTTTCTGTGCCATCCTCTCATCTTTCTGCACCTTATCAGATCGTGCCCCCTGCTATTCATAGGGTTTTCATGGCCAGTTTTTCGGAAGTGGGTGGCCAGGTCCTTCTTCCTAGTCTGTCATAGTCTGGAAGCTCCGCTGAAACCTGTCCACCATGGGTGACCCTGCTGGTGTTTGAAATACCGTTGGCATAGCTTTCAGTATCACAGCAACACACAGCCACCACAGTATGACAACCGACAGACGGGTGGTATGGTTCCCTGACAGGAAATGAATGCTGGCTACAGTGGAGAGAGTGCCGAATCTTAACCACTAGACCACCAGGGCTGGCTACCGTGGTACCTAGAGCCTCTGATTCATGAGCCTTCCTGGAGTGCTGTGCTCTGAGCTGGCGTTTTTCTTATTAGCTGCCCCACCCCCACTTTTCCTACTCTGCTAAGTCAGTTATCATGTGTCTCTCTGCTTTCCTGCTTCCAAAATGTTGTTGCCATCACTGGTCCACTGCCATATCCTTTCTTGACTTCTTAGTCCTTATGGGTTTATGCTTTAAAAAAATTCCTCTGCTCTCACTTTAGGGGGACTAATGGGAAAGAAGAGCTAAACACATAGGTTTAATCTACCCTGTTTCATTTAAAGAACGTGTGTGTTTTTAAACAGTATTTCAGTTAGGAGTCAGTTGCAATAACAGAAAAGGTTTATTCAGAGGAGTGGGTGCTTATAACAAACTGGATGAACTGGAGGAATGGGCTTCAGGGTGGGCCTCCAGGAACGACCCTCGGGACCCTGCAGAACTGACCCTCTGAGGAGCTGCTATGTGGACCAGAGTCAGGAAACTGGGGAATAAGCAGCCACTGTCCCAACAGCCGGCTGCACCTGAGCCACAATTCAGAGATCAGGGAGCTGCTGCCAGACTCTCAGCTGCCAAGCTGCACAGCCTGCTAGATCCATATCAGCAAAAGGGATGCCTGGAGCAACACGGCCTCTCTCCCCACTCAACTCAGGCCTGCATTCATGTCTCTACGAAGGCATCTGATTGGTGTAACCCCAACCCCAGAAACACATCTGGGGGGCTTGCTACAAGGAAAGGTAAAAAATGTCATTTTTTAGCTTTCCAGCCTCTGAAGCATAGAAGATACACCAGAAGGAAGTCAGAACAGGTGTTGAATGCACCAGTCTACGTATCCATTGCAAAAGGTGAGAAAATGTGCACAACATTCCGTAACTGGACAGTAAGGATTCATTCTCATGCCTTTCTTACCTCAATGAACCTCCTTCCTCCGAGCCTTTGGGATTAAACTCTAAAATCATCCCCTCCTTGCCTGTACTCAGGGCTCAGCAAACTTTTTCTATAAAAGGTCAGAGAGTAAATATTTTAGGCTTTGCAGGCCTTACGGTCACTGTCACAAGTATTCGACTTTCTTGTTGTAGCAAGAAAGCCATAGACAATGTGTAAACACATGAGTGTGGACCCGGTAAGACTTTGGTGGCCGGCTGGATTTGGCCTGTGGGCCATAGTTTGCAGACCCCTGTCTTTGCTCATACTGTTTGTTAGCTCAACAAATCCTTAATGAGCACCTACTGCATGTCAGGCACTGTTCTGGGGGAGGGGATATAGCAGTGAACAAGACAGAGGCACCCTAGCGAACATTGTGCCTGGAATGGTGCTCTCTTCCCCCATCCCTTCCCTGCCTGACCTGGATTTGTATTTAATACAGTCATGCACCACGTAACGATGTTTCGGTCAATGACAGATCGCATATACAACAGTGGTCCCATAACATTAGTACCATATAGCCCGGGTGTGTAGTAGGCTATAGCATCTAGGTTTGTGTAAGTTCACTCTAGGATGTTTGCACAACTACAAAATTACCCAATGATGCATTTCTCAGAACATATCCCCGTCATTAAGCAAAGCACGACTGTACTCAGTTTGGGTTGGCTTTCCTTGTGTTTCCGCTTCCTAGCCAGGGTTGGTTCCCTCCCCCTGAAGTCCCATAGTACCCTGTGCACACTGAGGTCACTTGTACCAGCCTTTGCACGAGAGTTGTCTGCTGACGCATCTGGTTCCGTTGCATCCGACAGGGCCTGACTCAGAACCAGCCTGTGGTCCATGTGTGTGGAACTGACTTTAAGAAGCCCTTGCAGAGGCTGAGATATAAACATTAGACACAGCTAAGGCAGAGGGGTCTGTGGTGGCCCTATTCAGATGACAATTTTTGTTTATCAACTGGGTTATGGTGTAATTTACATGCACCCCTTTCAAGTGTGCTTGTCAATGGGTTTTGACAAATGTTTACATCCTTGTAAACACCACCACGAATCAAGACATAGAACATTTCATTACACCCAAAGTTCCCTTGTACCTATTTGCAGTCAACATCCCCTACCCCCAGCCCCCAGCCTCAGGCAATCACTGATCTACCTTATTTTAACTGTTTATTGAGATTATGATAGTTTACAACCTTGTGAAATTTCAGTTAGACATCATTGTTTGTCAATCGTGTTGTAGGTGCATCACTTCACCCTTTGTGCCCACCCCCCAACACCTCGTTCCCCTGGTAACCACCAATCTGTTCTCTTTGTCTACATGTTTAATTTCTACATATGAGTGGAGTCATACAGAGATTGTCTTTCTCTATCTGGTTTATTTCACTTAACATAATACCCTCCAGGTCCATCCATGTTGTTGTGAATGGGACGATTTTATCCTTTTTTATGACTGACTAATATTCCATTGTATATATATATACCATTTCTTCTTTATCCAATCATCAGTTGATGGGCACTTAGGTTGCTTCCACGTCTTGGCTATTGTAAATAATGCTGCAGTGAACATAGGGGTGCACAGGTCTTTTGGAATTGCTGATTTCAAGTTCTTTGGATAGATACCCAATAGTGGGATGGCTAGGTCATATGGTATTTCTATTTTTAATTTTTTCGAGAAATCTCCATACTGTTTTCCATAGTGGCTGCATCACTTTGCATTCCCACCAGCAGTGTATGGGGGTTCCTTTTTCTCCACAACCCCTCCAACATTTGCTACTTTTTGTTTTGGTTATTTTAGCCATTCTAACAGGTGTAAGGTGATATCTTAGTGTAGTTTTGATTTGCATTTCCCTGATGATCAGTGATGATGAGCATCTTTTCATGTGCCTATTGGTCATCTGTATATCTTCTTTGGAGAAGTGTCTGTTCATGTCCCCTGCCCATTTTTTGATCGGGTTCTTTGATTTTTTTGTTGTTGAGTTGTGTGAGTTCTTTATATATTATGGAGATTAACCCTTTGTCAGATATATGATTTGCAAATATTTTTTCCCAATTGGTGGGTTGTTTTTCTGTTTCAATCCTGTTTTCCCTTGCCTTGCAGAAGCTCTTTAGTTTGATGAAGTCCCATTTGTTTATTCTTTCTATTGTTTCCCTTGTCTGAGAAGACATGGTGTCTGAAAAGATCCTTTTAAGACTGATGTCAAAGAGTGTACTGCCTGTATTTTCTTCTAGAAGCCTTATGGTTTCAGGTCTTACCTCTAGGTCTTTGATACATTTTGAGTTTACTTTTGTGAATGGTGAAAAAGAATGGTTGGTTTTCATTCTTTTGCATGTGGCTTTCCAGTTTCCCCAACACCATTTGTTGAAGGGACTTTCTTTTCTCCATTGTATGTTCTCAGCTCCTTTGTCAAAGATTAGCTGTCCAGAGATGTGTGGTTTTATTTCTGGGCTTTCAATTCTGTTCCATTGATCTGTGCACCTGTTTTTGTACCAGTACCATGCTGTTTTGATTACTGTAGCTTTGTAGTATATTTTGAATTCAGGGATTGTGATGCCTTCAGCTTTGTTCTTTTTCCTCAGGATTGCTTTAGCAATTATCTGCTTTTTATCACTACAGATTAGGAATCATACTATATGTACCATTTTTTTTTTAAGATTTTATTTTTCCTGTTTCTCCCAAAGCCCCCCGGCACATAGTTGTGTTTTTTTTTTTTTTTGGTTGTGGGTCCTTCTAGTTGTGGCATGTGGGATGCCACCTCAGCATAGCTTGATGAGCAGTGCCATGTCTGTGCCCAGGATTCGAACTGGCGAAACCCTGGGTCACCGAAGCAGAGCGTGCGAACTTAACCACTTGGCCACAAGGCCGGCCCGCTATATGTACCATTTTATGTCTGGGCTCTTCACGCAGCATAATGTGTTGCTGTATCAGTAGTCCATTCGTTTTTGTGGCTGAGTAGTATTCCATTTGTAGATATACTAGTCTGTTTATCAGATGAGAATTTAAAAAAATATCTCTGCTCCCTCCCCCAGAACCTACCACTGGGGACTAGGAGGGTCTCATGTGGCCTCAAACGTACCAGTTGTGTATTATCTCTTGTAATATTATGATTTATAATAAATATATATTTCTTCTTAGTCCCTTTTCCTGGGCAGAGGTCCTAAAACCCTTAGAACTTCCTAAATGATGAGAGTAATAAAGGTGTCTTTTGTTATGTTAATGAAGTGACTTTGGAACACCTCCTAGGTCACCCAAGGATGGCGGCTGGTCACCAGAGGAACCAACCGTGTGATTGGAGGGTTGGAACTTTCAGTCCTACGCCCTGACCTCCAAGGGAGGAGAGAGAGGCTGGAGATAGAGATCAGTCACCAGTGGCCAATTATTTAATCACCCATGCTTATGTAATGAAGCCTCCATAAAAACCCAGAAGGACTGGGGGTGGGGCGGTTCGAAGAGCTTCCAGGCTAGTGAACACGTGGAGGTTTGGGGGGAGTGGTGTGCCTGGAGAGGGCATGCACGGTCCGCGTCCTTTCTCTATACCTTGCCCCATGCATCTCTCCCATCTGGCTGTTCCTGAGTTATATCCTTTTATAATAAACCAGTAATCTAGTAAGTAGAATGTTTCTCAGAGTCTGGTGAGCCTCTCTAGCAAGTAAATCAAACCCAAGGAGAGGGTTGTTGGAACCTCTGATCCATGTGACCAGTTGGCCAGAAGAACAGGTCATAACCTGGACTGGGGACCGGCATCTGAAGTCTGAAGAGGTAGGGGCAGTCTTGTAGGACTGAGCCTTTCACCTGTGGGATCTGACACTCTCTCCAGGTAGTTAGCGTCAGAATTGAGTTGAATTGTACGACACCCAGCTGGTGTTAGAGAATTGCTGGGTGGTGAGGAAAATCCCACACATTGGAGTGGGGATCAGATTCTTATCTCTGAATGAGGTTATCTAGATAGTTGGGGACTGGACGCTGCCCAGACAGTTGTGACCCCACAGACACAGTATTCCTAGATCTATACCTGATGTACTGCCGGGACCAAACGTGCACAATATACCACATATGGGCAGCCCTTTCTTGGCACTTGTAACATTTTTAATATAATTTGAGTTTTAAAAAATGGAAGTGGCTTTCAGGGCCGTGCTTCAGTCTCAGTATTTCTTCCTTTAGTGGTCTTGTCAGGTGATGCCAACAACAGTCTGTAGTTGTAGACTTCAGAAAGGGAGACACAGTTAGTTCAAAGTTACTTAGACATGATAAGGTCCTCCACGGAAGCCTGTTTATCTGCCTAATTACTACAGTTCAACACCTGTAGTTCCTGTCGCTCTCTCCAGCCAACATTTAGTGGGAGATTCTTCATGGGTGCAACCCTCCCTCTGTTACCCCTGGCCTGCAAGGTGAAAGTGGGCAGTGCCCTTAATGCCACACCACGTCGGTGGCATGTCTGGTTTTGACAGTTTGAGCTCCAACTAGAGAGAGCACTTTTGAAATGGAAATGCACTGTCATCCAAACAGTGAATGGTGTGCCACGCCTTGTGCCAGCCACAGCCCAAAGGCAAGGCACATGGTGTACAGAGCCTGGAGCCAAGAGTGGGTGTTCACCATGCTGAGGTAAGAGGCACCCTGCCCTGGGGAGCTTCTGCCCTCTCTCGGGTAGAGCCCAGGGTTTTCAGTGGGAATCCTTTTGTGATGACTGGGTGGGTGCTGTCAAAGTCAAGGTGGAAGGCTCTGACTCAGTTACTGGGGATCCACTTCTCCATGCAGACTCTGGGCAAGCTACCTGGCTTCCATCTCTCCATCAACTAATTCATTCAGAAATATCTGCTGAGCTCCTGGTATAGCCCTGGCTCTGGGTTCAGAGATGACAGGGGGAGACATCATGGAGCTTCCATCTAGCCAGGGGATTCACTTGCCTTGCTGACAACTCCTTGCATCCAGGTCTTCTGGCTGGATTTGGATTTGGGTTATTCACCTATCCACACTGAATTAGGCTCAGAAGACTTGGAATAGCCATGGCTGGCAGTGTATATAGGATTGCATCACCACCCTCTCTTCCATGGCTTCCCATTACTCTTGGAATCTTGAATAAGGCCCTCCATGGCTTGGCGTCATCTCCTACCTTTCTCCCTCTCAGTCTCTGTGTTCCTGTTCCTCAAATGGATCATGCTCCCTCCCATCACAGGGCCTTTGCACATGCTATTCCCTTTGTCTGGTTGTTCTCTCTGGTGAACAGGCTTTAAGGTGACCCCTATGATCCCTACCTCCTGGTTGTTCACAACATTGAGAGTGAGTGGGACCTGTGACTTGGTTCTAACCAACAGAATTTGGCAAAGGTGACGGAATGTCATTCCTGTGATTATGTTAAGTTATGTAAGACTCCACCTTGCTAACAGACTCACTCTAGAGTCTCTCTCCCTCCCGCCCCCCCCCCCCCCTTTTGCTGGCTTTTAAGAAGCAAGCTGCCATGAATCCTACAGCCATAAGGAAATGAATTCTGTCAACAACGTGAGTGAGCCTGGAAGTGGCCCCTTCCCCAGTCAAGCCTCCATGTGAGAATGCAGCCCTCCTCACATTTGATTGCAGCCTTGCAGAGGACCCAGCTAAGCCCTGCCAGGATTCCTGACCCACAGAAACTGTGATGTAATAAATGTGTTGTTTCAAGTCACTAATTTTGTTGTTTAAAAAAGAAAAAGCTGTGTAAATTTGTTATTATTTTCTATTTGCAGCACAGAAAACCAATATTCAGATCTTTGTCAACTTTTGATAGTGTTACATCCTGATAAACCCATCTTAAGTTGAAAATATCATAAGTTGAAAACGCATTTAATGCATGTAACCCACCGAACATCATAGTTTAGCCCAGCCTATCTTAAACGTGCTCAGAACACTTACATTAGCCTACAGTTGGGCAAAATCATCTAGCACAAGGCCTATTTTATAATAAAGTGTCGAAAATCTCATGTAAGTTATTGTGTTCTGTACTGAAAGTGAAGAACAGAATGGTTGTCTGGGTACAGAATGGGTGTAAGTGTATCGGTTTTTCACCCTCACGATGGTGTAGCTAACTGGGAGCTGTGGCGAGGTGCCGCTGCCCAGCATCACGAGACAGTATCAATCGTACTGCTTATCAATAGCCCAGGAAAATATCAAAATTCAAAATGTGAAGCACAGTTTCTATGGAATGCTTATCATTTTCGCACCACTGTAAAGTCAGAAAATGGAAGTCAAACCATCGTAAGTCGGGGGCTGTCTGTATTCTCTAACATTCACCTGATGGATTCCTACTCATCCCCTGCCATTCCCATCCCACTCGGGTGAATTTTCTCTGGGCAGCCTCCCCTACCCTCTCTGCCAAGGCCCGATCTCCTTGTCAGAGGCTCTCGTGCCACTGGGTGCCTCGCCTCCACGCGACCTGTCCCATTATAATTGTGTGATTATTTCACTAATATCTGCTGCTCCACGGTAGACGTAAGTGCCATGAAAGCAGCCTGTCATGTTCTCCGCTTGTCCCCTGGGACTAGCACGGTGCCTGGCACATGCAGGTGCTCCGTAAGTACCTGTTGAATAAATAAGTGAATGCAGGACATTCAGGGTCAGGATAGCACAGGGATAGACGGGGCTGGGTTGTTCAGTAGTTAGAGACTAAAATGACTCGGTGGAAAGTGGATATTGTAGCCCTAAAAACTCACTTTTATTGTGACGTATCTGGGCAACTGAAGCTAAAAGTGTATTTTGGGGCATCCTTGATGGGAATAATATGTGTCCATACAACAGTCACAGCCACCCCAGGGCTTGGCATGAGTGTGTTTCTCTTAGAAGCTCCAGACTCGTTCCTCCTTCCAGAAAACATCTTGTATTTTGATCACCAGGCAACTTTCTCAACAATGTCCTTCCAATGAGTTTCCCCCTTCATGGTCAGAGGAGGAAAAATGCAGGGGGAGAAGGGAGGGGTGTGGAGAAGGGAGGGGTGTGGTAAGGCGGAGGGAGCTCCAGCTTGGCAGTTCCAGGAAGGCCCATGAAATGCCAAATAGCTTTCCCCAGTAATAGATAGAAAGGTGAGTACATGGGCTGCTAGGTACTGAATTGTGTCCCCCCCAAATCCATATAATGAAGCCCTAACCTCTAATGTGAATGTATTTGGAGATGGGGCCTACAGAGAGGTAGTTAAGGTTAAAAGAGGTCATAAGGGTAAGGCCCTGATCTCATAGGGCTGGTGCCTTTCAAATAAGAGGAAGAGGGGCTGGCCCCATAGCCAAGTGGTTAAGTTTGCATGCTCCGCTTCAGTGGCCTGGGGTTCACCAGTTGGGATCCTGGGTGTAGACCTACACACCACTCATCAAGCCATGCTGGGGCGGTGTCCCACACAGAAGAACTAGAATGACTTACCACTAGGATATACAGCTACGTACTGGGGCTTTGGGGAAAAAAAAAAGAGGAAGATTGGCAACAGATATTGCTCACCAATCTTCCTCACCAAACAAACAAACAAAAAAGCATACTTTAAAAAAAAGAAGAAGAAAAGATGCCAGAGCTCTCTGTTCACCTGTGAGGACACAGTGAGAAGATGGCCATCTGCAAGCCAGGAGGAGAGGCCTCACCAGTAACCAAATCGACTGGCACCTTCGTCTTGAACTTCCCAGCCTCCGGAACTGTGAGAAATTAAATTTCTGTTCTTTAAGCCACCCAGTCTATGGTATTTTGTTATGGCAGCCTGAGCAGATAAAGCTCCATTTTATACTATAAAATAAAGTTGGGGAGCTTCGGAGTGTAGTCTTGTATTCTGTATCTCCAATTGGACGTTTCCCGTCTCCCCTGATTTTTTGGCATCAGAGTGTAAACATGCCCCAGTCTCTACAGCTTTAATTATCCTAGGCCCCAAGGCCCTTCCTAACTGTAGTTGTGTTTTCCTCCCTTCCTCCCAGCCAAGCTTCCTGAAAGAGCTGTCTACGCTTGCTGGTCACACTCTCATTTCCGTTTATTCACTCTGCTGTCAGTTCACTTTGGCCTCCACCCTGCCACTGGGCAGAAGCTGCCTTGATGTCACATCCAGTGGACACTTTTTGGTCCTCATCTGACTGTTCTCTTTTTCACGATCCTTTCTCCTCCCTCAAGTTTCTGCACACGAGTCTCTTCTCTTTGTCCTTTCCTGGCATCTCCTTTTCGGTCTTCACCACCATCTGCTCCCCTATTGCCCCTCATGTAAATGTTGATGTTCCCCAGGTTTTGCCTTGTTCCTCTTCCCTTCTCACTCCATATCTCCCTCAGGTGAGCTCACCCCCTCCTATTGCTTCAGTTTCTGCCGATGACTCCCGATCTATAGCTTCAGCCCACATTCCTTGCGGAGCTCCTGACTCAAATATCTAACGGATGCCTGGATGTCCCTTAAGCACATCTAACTGGACATCCTCTAAATGGAGCCTGCCGTCACCCCCTCTGCTCCACATCCTCTCCCTCTCCTGCATGCCCCTTCTTGGTACACAGCACCATCATCCTCTGATCACTCTAGCCAAGGACTAAAGGTCAACCTCTGTTCCACTTTCCCCACTCCTCACGTCTAATTAGTCACAGGGACCTGTCTTCTCTGCTTCTTGAATATTCACGTGCATCCGCCTGTTTCTTTTCTGTCTCTTAGTCCTGTATGGAGAGCCTGAAAGTCTCTGATGTATCTGTTGCCTCCTCTGTATGGCATTTTTTCAGCAAGTGAAGGGAAAGGGGCAATGGCTGCACAGAGGAAATGGTCTTTTGCTCTTTCTAAAGCTGCAACAGAAAAGTGGGTTGATGTCTGGAGTTACAGGAGTTAGTGGATTTGTAATGACTCTGTCATTGGAGGCATTTGAGGCGAGGCTTGGGGAGCGCTGGTGTGGGATACTGTAGTGGGGCCTGCTTTGGGCATGAGGTGGGGCTGGAGCAGAGGTGGCATTCTGGTAACCACATCTAGCTCACAGATGCATTTTATTTAGCTCACGTGTTGTTCAAAATTCTTTAGTGGGTTGCCCACATTAAAAAAGCTGGAGATTTCAACATAAAAAGTTTCTAGCTTTTCTTGAAAAGACAGATTTAGCAGTTCGGGGCCCAGAGCACAGTTCAAGACTGGGAGCTGATTTACAGCTGCCCCGTCTGGTGAACCATTCTCCACGGTCTTCACCTGCCTGCTTCACTCGCTCATGCTACTGCCTTGACCCCCCGGAGCATCTGAGTTTGCTTTACCTGAACCAGATATTCTCAAGTTTTCATCCAGCCTGTGATTTTATGTCTTTGTATTTAGGTAGTAGAGGTAACTCCCTTGGGATTTCCTTTAGGCTCCTGCATCTGACTGATCCTAGTAAATCCCGCTTCCCTAGTCTCCTCAGTAAGAAGCCTTACCGAACCTGTCTGCATTTTGCTGCTCCTCCCACTTCCCTTTGCCATCCACCCCAACCATCTGCCTGTTTACAGTACTCCTCTGGCTCAGGACTTTAGCTCTCTCTGAGGCCCGCTCCGTTCAAACATCATGTCCCCTCAAAGCCCAGCCTTCCCAGGCATTTCAATAGCAAGTACATTTGCCTGTGTTTTGTCATCACTCTGGAAGTTTACGTGACTTTTAGGATAAGACATCAGAAGACAGATGAGTGGGATGTTCTTATATAAGGTCCTTAACGTCCCCTAACAGATGCAGATGAACTAAAGACAGTCCAGGAAGATGCTGGACCAGTTAGGAATGCCTTCAGCTCCAGATAATAGAAAAGTCTCCTCAAAGGCTTGAATAAAAGCTGTGTGACAAGATGTCGGGAGCTCTGAGGTCGCGGGAGTTGGTTCAGGGCCCCTCTGTCACGGTCAGAAGATGTCAGCTAAGGCTGCATGTTCACATTAAAGGCAGGAAGAAAGTTGTCTCATTTTATCAGGAAAGTAAATGCTTCGCTGGCTGATTTCTGTTCTTATTTCATTGGTGCTGTGGGTTGAATTGTGTCCTCCCAAAAAAGATGTGCTGGAGTCCTAACCCGCAGTCTCTCCAATTGTGACCTTATTTGGAGACAGTATCTTAAAAGAGACAATCAAGCTAAAGTGAAATCATTAGGGTGTGTTCTAAGCCAATATGCCTGGTGTCCTTGTAAAAGAGGAAATTTGGATGGAGACAGATGCCCACAGAGGGAAGGCAATGCAGAGACAGAGGGAGAAGGCCATTACAGGCCAAGAAGAAAGGCCCGGAACAGATCCTTCCCTCACAGCCCTCAGAAGGAATGAACCTTGCCAACACCTTGATTTCGGATTTCTAGTCTCCAGAGCTGTGAGACAATAAAGTTCCATTGTTCAAGCCACCTAGTTTATGGCAACCTCGCAAACTAATACAACTGACCAGACCACGACACGTGGTTTCCCTAGTTTCAAGAGAGACAGGGAACGTGAGTATTTAGTTGCCATATTGCTTCCCCCCAAAATAGGATTCTATTGATAAGAAAAAAGAGAGGGGTAGATATTAGAATAGCAACCAATAGCATCTGCCAATATCCTGGTCAGTCAGGGGCAAGAAAAGCTGATCTACAAGAAGGGGCAAAGAGGATGGATGAATTAATGATTTCCTGATTTGTTGATAATTAAACAATTGACCAATAAACACTTCCTAAGCACATAGAGTCTCCAGCCCTGTGCCATGTAAGGGTATTTCCACGGTCAGTCTCAGCTCATAATTAGACTGTGGACTTAAGATCTATATTTACAAACCACATTTCCCTGGGCTCCAGTAGTCTGAGCCCAAAAATAAGGGGTTTTTTTTGGCTTAGTACCCACCTACTGAACTGTAGGAACCTCTATCCAAAATCCCTCCCTATGGCAGAGGCCTCTAATTGTTCCCCAGTACCTATTTTCCCCTTCTTTTTAGTAATAAAATACACAAGTTTCAGCTGGGCACATGATCACTCAGCTATAGACTACATTTCCCAGGCTGCCTTGCAGTTAGGTGTGGTCACATGACCAAGTCAGGGCCATGGGATGTAAAAAGGAGCAAGGCCTGCAACATCTGGGTCTTCTCCTTAAAGGCAAGTGGCTTGCTCTGGACATTTTCTTTTCCCCTTCCTGCCAGCTCAGAAATGGTACAACTGTAATAGCAGCCTTGGACCCTGAGATGGAAAGAACACATTGAAGATGACAGAGTAACTGGCCATCTTGGTTTTTAGATGACCTTTTGGAGCAGAGCCGTCAACCTTCCCTGGGTCGCATGTTTCATGAGACAGAAAAAAACTATTTATTTAAGCTGAAGTATTTTTTTTTAATGGCAGCTTAGCTGTACCCTAATTGACCTACTCCCTGAGAATAACATAGGGGTGTCCTATGTCTGTTTGCAGACATAATTGTTGTCTAGCGTTGTCAGGGGAAGTACTCTCCATTTTGACATATCTTGCGTGTGCTTTGTTTCCAAGTCACACAGCAGCCCTGTCTCTGGCTTTCAGTTTCCCACCAGGACCCAGAAGCTAGGGGCAGGGCTGGGGTGAGGCAAGACCTGAAGAGCCCCTCTCAGGCTGTGCACTGCGGGGTTGGCAGCAGAGAGTGAATGCTCCTTAAATTTGCTACCCTGGAGCCTCTCGTACCTCTCCCTGGTCTCAGCCCTGCCAGAAGCCATAGCATTTTCATTAAAAGACTCTAAAATACGCCCTAACTGCTAGGAACTCACTGCTAGGAATTCTTCCTATGGAAATAAACAGGTCTCTAAACCATACGTACAAAATGATCGTTTCCTCGAAAAAGTATATAAATAGAAGACTGGAAGGACATGCACCCAAATGATAACAGCAGTTACCTTCAGGAGACAAGGTTACAGGCGATTTTTTTCCCATTTTTTTTTATCTTTTGCAAGTTTTCTGCATTCTACAAGTAGTATTTTTGTAGTTAGGAAGAAAAAAAGACTATTTAAAAAAGTTTTTTAACTGTTCCTCTTTTCCAGAAGTGATCTATTATGCTTGGGCTAAGCACCTTGCTGTCCTCTTCCCTTCTGGGGAGCACTTTCCCACGAGGCTCTCTGATCCTTTATGCAAATACCCCCACAGAGTCTCACCCCACAAACCTTCCAGACAGGCCCAGACATGTCTGAATCTACAGACAGGCTGGACAAGCCTTTTGGGGGTGCTGTCTTCCCTGAGAGGGATATAATGGCTTCAAGGCACCGTGTAGTGCTGGATAGGACCCCCCCTTCCCCAAGCTCCACCTCATCTCCCAACTTATTCCCAGGGGTAGCTCAGGGAATTGACACCCTGTGGATGGAGGCTGATGGACAGGATTTGAATCCTGACTCTGCTGTGAACAAGCCACGTGACTCTGGGCGAGTCATTCAGTCTCTGTGCTCAGCTTTCACACCCCTAAAACGGAGATAACACTAGTAGTTACTTCATAGGGTGGTCTTCTGGAGTGAGTAAGAAAATGCATGTGAAGTGGATCACAGCCTGGCACGAGGTGGGTGGTGGCGTTTTATTGACACCCCCACGTGGAGGTCTCACCCTCGTCTCGAACACAGTATTGGGCATGCTGAACTCTTGATCACAGCCCTTCCCCAAACCTGTTCCTCCTCAGGCCTAGGTCATGGCACCACCCAGTAGAGGCTCACGCCAGAAGCCAGCCTGTCATCCTTGATCTCTTTCAGCCTCCAAATTCAATATGTTGCCAAGTCCTAGTGATTCTGCCCCAGAACTGTCTTGCACCCTTCTGTCTCCCATCGCCATCCTCTTTCGTCTGGAAGATTGAGTGAGCCTCCTAATTGTTCTTCCCATGCCCATTCTTGGCCCCCTCCAATTCTTCTCCACATTGCAGCCAGAGGGGTCTTAAAATACAAATCAGATCTTGTCACTCCTCTATTCAAAACCCTTTATGACTTCCAGTTGCATTTGGACCAAGACCAGCCCCTGCCAGTAACCCCTACTCACTGTGCCACTCCTATCCTACGCCCTCTCTCCCACTCATGCCAGCCTCACAGACCTTCTGTCAGTTTCTTGAAAACACCAGGTCTTTGCGGCTTCAGCAGCTCGGCATGTGCTGTGTCATCTGCCTGGGACACTCTCCTCCCCGCCTTGCCCTGTCCTGCTCACTCATCCCCTTTCTTCAAGCCTCAGCCTAAATGCAGTTTCCGTGAGGAGGCCCCTCCTGACACCCAGTCTAAATCAGGCCCCCTGTTACTCTCTCTCTGTACTTTCCTTCAAGACTCTTTTCACAAACTGTAATGATAATGATGCATTTGTAGTATATGTTCTTTTAATGTCTGTTTCTAATACTGAATTAAATCCTCCAGGAAAGCAGGGACCGCGCTTCTTTTGCTAAGCACTGTATCTGTAATACCCAGTGTTGTACCTGGGGCAAAGTGCACATAAAATTAAAAAATTGCTAAAAGAATTAGTTACATATCAGAATAAAACATCTCTGAATGTCAATATATGTGCTATATAAACTCACAGTAAATGGTATAGGATTTGTTTTTGTTTAAAGATTTTATTTTTCCTTTTTCTCCTCAAAGCCCCGGGTATATAGTTCTGTATTTTTAGTTGTGGGTCCTTCTAGTTGTGGCATGTGGGACACCGCCCCAGCATGGCCTGATGAGTGGTGCCATGTCCACGCCCAGGATCCGAACTGGTGAAGCCCGGGCCTCTGAAGCAGAACACACAAACTTAACCATTGCGCCACGGGGCCAGCCCCTGGTATAGGATTTGGATCAGTGAGAACTCACTCTGAATTGGTTTGGCCTGATAAATCATCTGGGAGGAACAGTACGCATCCGCCTATCCACCCATCTATCCATCCATTTGCTCATCCATCCACCCACTTGCCCAGCTGTCCATCCATCATTTCATCTAATGTTCATTGAATACCTGTTAGGAACATTGATTCAAAATGTTGAAATTTGGGGATCTAGTACAAAACATGGTGATGACTATAGTTGATAATACTGTATTGTATAATTGAAATTTGCTAAGAGAATGATCTTAAATATTCTCACATACAAAAAAGAAGATGGGGCCAGCGCCATTGCCAAGTAATTAAGTTCCCACACTCTACTTCAGCGGCCCAGGGTTTCACTGATTCGGATCCTGGGCGCAGACATGGCACCGCTTGTCAGGCCGTGCTGAGGCGGCGTCCCACACAGCAGAGCCTACGACTAGAACATACAGTTAGGCACTGGGGGGCTCTGGGGAGAAGGAGAAGGGAAAAAAAAAGAAGAAGATTAGCAACAGATGTTAGCTCAGGGCCAATCTTAAAAAAAATAGTTAAAAAAAAGGAAGAAGATAAATACATAAGGTGATGGATGTGTTAATTAACTCAATGGAGGAAACCCTTTCACAATGTATACATATATCAAATCAGCATGATGTACACTTTAAATATCTTACATTTTTATGTCAATTATACTTCAGTGGAGCTGAAATTTAAAAAATGTTGAAAACTGAAAATAACTGAGAGATCATTTAGTACAGTGAATCACTAGCATTTTTACATTGATTTACAGTAAAAAAAATACACATTTATATCATGGCCCAGTCCATACATACCTTTATATAAAACTGAAACAAAAGGTTCATTAAATAATGCTTTTCTCATGTGTGAATCTCCCTGTTGTCTTCTATTCTGTTCTATTTATAAGAAGTATTGGTGTAGGGCCGACCCAGTGGCATACTGGTTAAGTTTGCATACTCAGCTTCGGCAGCCTAGGATTCAGGGGCTTGGCTCCCAGGCACAGACCTAGACACTGCTCATCAGGCCATGCTGTGGTGGCATCCCACATACAAAATAGAGGAAGATTGGCACAGATGTTAGCTCAGCAGCAATCTTCCTCAAGCAAAAAGAGGAAGATTGGCAACAGATGTTAACTCAGAGCCAATCTTCCTCACCAAAAAAAAGGAGAAGGAGGAGGAGGAGGAGAAGAAGAAGAAGAAGAAGAAGAAGGGGAAGAAAGAAGAGAGTGTTGGTGTTACCCGCTGTAGTTGGCAGCTTCTGAAACGGCTTCCAACCCCCTGATATTCATACCTATGTGGCCCTCTCCCCTTGAGTGGGAGCTAGACCTGGTGACTTGCTTCTCATGAACAGAACGCAGCAGACGTGATGAGGTGTCACTTCCAGGATTAGGTTACAAAAGACTGTGACTCCTGTCTCTCTTGCTCACACTCTCTCTTGCCCTCTTGCTAGCTCGCTCGGATAAAGCACGCTGCCGTCTTGAGGGATGCTCTATGGAAAGACCTATGTGGCCAAGAACCGAGGGAAGCCCCTTGCCAACAGCTTGTGAGGACTTGGGGTCTTAGTCCTCTAGCCCACAGGACTGAATCCTGCCAGCAACCATGTGAGTGAACTAGGAAGAGGATTCATCCCAGTCAAGCCCTGAGAGCCTGTGAGAGACTCAGAGCCAGAGGACCCAGCCAAGACACACTAGATTCCTGACCCACAGAAGCCATGGTACAATAAATAGTGCTTTTTAGCCACTATGTTTTGCTTAATTTGTTATGCAGCAATAGATAACTAATACAGTCACTAAATTGATTTCTCCACCTGATAATGGGTGATGATCTGTAAACTGAGAAACACTGATCTGGTTCTAGATACGAGTCCACTGCTGTTCATTAAAGGGAGATTCGAGGATGGATAAGACCTGGTCACTGCCTTCAAGGAGATTTTATTGTCTTTTCAGGATCTAAAAACGTAATAAGATGCATGTATTTCTAGGGCAGGGTGTTCAGGCTGTTCAAAGACAGTAGACGTAGATGAGAGGTTCCCTCAGGCTGAGATACATCATTGTGATGAGTTTGCGGTATCTTGGCTGGGAGTCCTTACAGGGGAAAACACGGGCTTCACAGAAGGACCCAAAGGGATTTCCACAGCCAGTAAGGCTAGGAAGAGACAGGAGGAGCTCATGAAGAAGAACTGTGCTCAGGGAAGGATCAAAGTGGCCACAAACCACATCTTATTTCCACTGTGGTTAGAGCCTGGGGATTATTCAGTAGGCTGGGGGGCGGGGGGAGGATGACAAGAGCTGTGTGAAGACTAGATGAGTAAATATGTGTGAAATGCTCAGAACAGTGCTTGATGCATACTAAGTGGCTGTGTGTTGCTGTGTTATTGTCATCTGGTCCTGGCCCTAGCTGTGTTCACCAATGACTTTCAGCTCACCAAACTCAACAGCCCTTCTCAGCCCTCCCCGCTCACCTCCTGCAGCGTCTGGCCCTGCCGCCAGGTCCCAGGTCCGCCACGGAGGCTCTCTAGGCCCCGCCTCTGGGAGCCAGCCCTGCCCCCTCTGCCCAGCTCCTCTCTCATCGCCAGCGCCCGCCTTCAGATGCTCCTCTCATCGCCCTCCTCAGACCTTGCCACTTCTTGTTTTTCTATCTGTCTATCTATCTACCTACCTACCTACCTGTGGGGATTCTTCTCTTCTCACATGCTTTCAACTAGGGCCTCTAACCTGAGATTGCAGCCTTGAGCTCCAGACCTGATTTCTCTCTGAACCTTCAGACCTCTACTTCCAAGACTTAGTTGGACAGCTCCAAATGGGTGTCCACTTAACGTCCTCCTCAACATATCCTAAATCCTCCCCTTTATTCACCCCTAGACCAGCATGTCCTCCTGCTAGCTTAGCCCTGTGCAGGCACAGCCGGGTCCCCCATGCCCCACACCTGTCCCACACATTTTTCTCCTCCATTCCCACATCAGTTTCCAAGTCCTGCAGAGTCTATCTCAGAGGTGTCTCTTGGATCTGTCCCTTTTCTGTCACTTCTACAACTACCTTAAGACGAACACTTTTCTCCCTCACAGAGACCATCAAAAGGGCTTTCTCTTGGGTCCCTCCATAGCTTAGCAGTTATGTATACTGGGTACGGAGTTAGACTGCCTGAGGCTGAGTTCTAATTCTACCATTTAGCAGCTGCGTGCACTGTGACAGGTTCTTTAACTTCTCTGTGCCTTAGTTTCCTCATCTTTAAAATGGGACTGCTAACAGTGTGTGTGTATGTGTGTGCATGTAAAGATTGAATAGATAATGTGAAGTCCTGGGGGAAAAAGTGATAGTTACACTTTAGGTATAAACTATTATTGTTGTTGTTACAAATCATGCCATGCTTCGTTCCTTCTTCTAGTCACATCACTCCCTTGCTCAAAGGTTTTCAAAACTCTCCATCCCTACTGTGGGAGATTGTTGCAGTCATGGTCCCAATGCGTTTACTCTCCCTGTATCCACACTATTGGGTGGCCCTTCCATATTGACTCTGGGCTTGGCCATGTTTGGCTGACGGGGTAACAGAAAATTTGTGCCACCAGCAGAGGCTTGAGAAGTGTTTCGCGTTGGGGCTTGCCTTTTAGCCTGGGCCGGGCCCCTGAGTGATGAGAGACCACATGAGCGGAGGCCCCAGTTGGTTCCCTGGGAGGCCCCTAGACCAACAGCCCTCCTATTGCCAGACACGGGAGTGAGGCCGTCTTAGACCAGCCAGGCCCAGACAGGTGCCGGCTGACTGCAGAGATCAGCCAAGCCATTTCAGAACAGAACTGCCCAGCTGACTCACAAATTCTGAGGCATAATACATGTTTGTTGTTGTAAGCCACTAAACTTTTTGGGCAGTTCGTTGCAAAGCAAAAGCTAATTGAACCACCCAGTAAACCAAGTACCACCTCGTCATCCTGGCAGCGAAGGTGCTCACGATCAGCTCAATGTACTTTCTCACACCATTCCCACTGCTTCCTCACCCCCCATGCCTCAGCCAGAGGGGGGACACTGGGTGTTCCCAGGAATGCGTTACGCTTTTTGGCTTCTAAGCCTCTGCTCAAGCTGAGCCCTCCTCTGGGAATGGTCTTCCCCTCCCTGCTTCTTTCCCACTCTCACCCTCTTCGTGGTCTTCTGTGCCTATTGAAATTCAACCCAGCCTTTAAGACGTATTTAAGTATCATTTTTTCCTGCAGTTGGTGAGCAAATTGGGAGCAGCCTCCTTGAAAGTTTTTAGTTGGCACTGCTGGACTCACATTTCTCTGCTTTCCAATACAACAGTCTTTCCCAGGGCAGGAGCTGGATTAATCAAGGCACTGGTGTGTCTTTGCCATCTCCCTAACACTTGCTAGACAACTTTTATAACAAGAAGAACAGCCTCAGGAGCAGGCCTTGAGCAGGCAACAGTAATTTGCTAGAATTTAATAACATTATTTCATTTTCATGGTTTTTCCCCAGTTTTATTGAGATATAATAGACTTGTATTTATTTTATTTAGTTATTTTTTTAAAGATTGGCACCTGAGCTAACAACTGTTGCCAATTTTTTGTTTGTTTGTTTCTCCCCAAATCCCCGCAGTACATAGTTGCATATTTTTTTAGTTGTGGGTCCTTCTAGTTGAGGCATGTGGGACACCGCCTCAGCATGGCCTGATGAGTGGTGCCATGTCCGTGCCCGGGATCTGAACCCATGAAACCCTGGGCCACCTAAGTGGAGTGAGCAAACTTAACTACTCGGCCATGGGGCCGACCCCCAACTTTTTATTTATTTTTAAGGTTGCTTTCTATCTATGGCAAGGTATACTGGTTTCTATTTGTGGTAATGATACAAAGTTTCCTTTTAAAATAAACAAGTTAAAAATGAGTCCATTTAAAGGAAAAAGTGAGTAAATAATAGTATAGTGTGCTGGTATACTGTTTTTCAACGAAAAAAAAAAGTCCTGATTTGTAGTGTGTGCTGATTTCCATGGTGTAAATTTCACATCATGCCTATTTCTGAAAACCAGGGTGACGCCACTGAACATAGAGTTGGAAAAAGATGTGCAGAATGAGCTCTCTGAGCCTGTACAAGTGACTCAAGCTCACCACTGGGTGGGGCTCAGATACGGTAAATACCGGGAAGTTGGTCTGGCAATGGCTGAAGCTTGAGAAACTCTTCATTATCATCATTTTTTAGATGAGTATTATCTTCCATAGCCAAGAGCAGGCGTCTTGAGGGTGCTGATTGCTTCTTGCTCATCTTTGCAAGCCCTGCAGTAGCTGGGGTGGTACTTATGGTGGGTGCCTCTCATCAGGCTGAATCTTTTGCAAGAGGGACTAGATGAACTTCTGTTCTGCTTAGGAAGGTAGTTACTGAGAGTGACCTCAACTTCCTGGCTATTGCTGACTCGGCTCCGGGCAGAGGTGTGGCTCCAGGTGGAAGACCGGGGGAGGCAGAGGGTGATGTATGGTGTCTAGCTCACATGTGTCACTTGGACTTCATGTTTGTTTCTACGTGAATGTATTTTCCCACAAGGGGTATTTTCCCTCAAGGCAAATATGAGAACAGAATGGAAAAGGAGAGATTTGAGGCATTCGATTAATTTTCTAGGGTTGCTGTAACAAAGTGCCACAAACTGGGTGGCTTAGCAACAGAAATGTATTGTCTCACAGTTCTGGAGACTAGAAGTCCAAAATCAAGGTGTCGGCAGGGCCGCTTCCTCCTGGGGGCTGTGAGGGAAGGATCTGTTCCAGACTCCAATCCTTGGCCAGTAGATGGCCCTCTTCTCCCTGTGTCTCCTCACATTGTCTTCCCTTTATGCGTGTCCATCTGTGTCTGAATTTCCCCTTTTTAGAGGACACCAGTCATGTTTGATTAGGGTCTACCCTACTGACCTCATTTTAATTTGATTACCTCTATAAAGACCCTATTGTGAAATGAGGTCACAGTCTGAGGTACTAGGGGTGGGCAGTTAGGGCTCCAACATGTCTTTTTGGTGGGACGCAATTCAACCCACAACAGGCCTTGAGAGATTCTAGTAATTCTTTGATGGAAGGTGGTCTCCATCAGGGCCGTCAGTCATAAGAGCTGAGCTGCTGGCTCTGTCCACAGGACAGTATCCCTTCCAGAAGTGCCCTGAGAATACATCCTGCTCAGGGAGGGGTAGACCCTCCAGGAAACAGCCAGATAATTTTGCCACCACACAGGAGGTTCCTATCTGGAAGGCAGCTTGCAGGCTTTCAAGCATCCTCAGAGGCTGTGTTCAAGCCCTGGAAAACATCTCTCTATTCACAGGTGAAGGCTGTATGGCTTCCAACTCAGGTGACTCGGCTTGGACCAGGTCCCTAAGAGGCCCAGGCCCCCAGAGATGCTGCTCTTCAGAGGAGCCTGTTTGGGGCCAGCTGATCTTCTTCATTGAGAAGCCTCAGTGGGGCTTCCCCTTGCACAGCCCTATCTTCCTGATCTCCTCATTTGCTAGTCTGAAACTGAAGGTGGCAACAGATATCTTATGAGTAAGGTATAAAATTTTGCCAGTTGACTGTGTTGACTGAAGTCTGTAAATACTCTGATTGAAAATCTTAGCACTGTTGATAAATATTAACTGAGCACCCACTATGTGCTAGGTATTGTGGGAATATTTATTGAGCATTGCAATAGATTGCAAAACTAGCCTTGATTCTCTGTCCATCTCTATATCCATGTTCCTTGCAATGTGACTTTGCTGCTCCTGCCATCAGGAGATGGAGTCTATTTCCCCACCATTGAATCTGGGTTGGGCTTGTGACTTGGTTTAGTCAATACAACTATGGAAGTGACGCAGTGCCAGTTTTGAGCCTGGACCTCGAGAGACCTTGCATGATTCCATTTTCGCTCTTGGAGCCCTGCAGCTCCATGTGAACCAGCCCCGGCTAGCCTGCTGGTGGATGAGGGACATGTGGCCCAGTTACCTCGGCTGACAGCTAGCCACCTCCCAGAAGCAGAGGCCTCTGGCTCCCTAGCCACAGATGCTTGGGGCTGTCCAGCTGAGACCAGAACAACTGCCCAGCTGAGCCCAACTTAAAATGCTGACCCCCAAATCATGAACTAAATACATAGTTGTTGCTATAAGCCACTTTCAAGCTTTGGAGTGTTTTATTGTGCAGCAAAATGTATCTAAGTACTCATCATGTGCCAAGCTCTGGTCTATTAGAAATCAAGCAGAGTCTTGGGAGAAAAGACTTGTGCAGAGATGGCACAATAATGAACATGAAGTAGGAAGTGCTCTGGAGAACAAACCCATAAAGAAGAGAGGAGGCGGCATTTGAGCCGAGGAGGCGTCTTGTCCTTGTGGAGTTGAAGGGTGCAGGGTGACGTTCCTGGGAGAGGGAACCGAGTGAGGAAAGGCATGAATGTGGGAGATCCCAGGTTGAGGCCATCAGTCAGTGGTATTTACTGAGCCCTTATTAATGCATAGAAGCACTGTACTGGCTATCCCAGGTCTGCGTATGGCCTAGCAGAGGAGAGAAGACACCCACGTGTGGAAGTTGGCCAGAAGCATAAGACTGGTTTTAAACGAAACAGCAAAACAGTCTGCTTTGTCCAGAGTTATAAGGGTCTTAGCTTCAGCAGAAGGGACTCGATCCATTTGTTATTTAGATCTGGTACCTGCTACATATGTGGTGGGGATGGGGTGATGGTGAGGTTGAGGAGAGGACTCCACAGTCTTCCTGGGAAGGCACAAGGAGTTAGAAAACATGGCTGATCAGGCATCCACATGCGTGGCAACCCCTTGAGGGCAGGGTCTGTGTCTGATTCATCTTGGCATGTCCCAAGACACAGGGCCTTGCATACACTAGGCCTTCCGTTTTGAAAGACTTACTTTGAGCGGTTTCTCATTGCCTTCCCTTTATT